>NC_141758.1:0-5830000 GCF_982258835.1 Parasteatoda tepidariorum | reverse complement strand
GTAATTTTTCGAAATGAGTCTTCTGGGGGATGTAACAATAAAATAAATAAAAATAAATAAAGTAAAACTAAATAAATAAATTCAGATTTGGTAAAGTGTTCCTCAGCATAAGTGCAAAATTTATATCTTCTATATTCTGTGTAATTTTTCGAAATGAGTCTTCTAGGGGATGTAACAATAAAATAAATAAAAATAAATAAATAAAACTAAATAAATAAATTCAGATTTGGTAAAGTGTTCCTCAGCATAAGTGCAAAATTTATATCTTCTATATTCTATATAATTTTTTGAAATGGGTCTTCTGGGGGATGTAACAATAAAATAAATAAATAAATAAGAATAAATAAATAAAACTAAATAAATAAATTCAGATTTGGTAAAGTGTTCCTGCAGTATAAGTGCAAAATTTATATCTTCTATATTCTATCAAATTTTTCAAACAGAAATAACATATTTATTTTGTTGATGAAGTCCTGTAATCAATTGATGTTTATTTAGTTCTACTTCTATTTTAATTTAATTACGATTCTCTAATCTCTTAATAAAATTGATTGTTAGTTGTTTGCATCTTAAAGGTTTTGAGATATAATTGGATGATAAATGTTTTCCAGGGATTTACAGGAGCACAAGGGGAGCCAGGACTGATTGGACATGATGGGCCGCAGGTGAGCACATAAAACATCTACTATGTGTAAAATATCATTTATACTAAAGGATGTTCGGCATACATTTTACTTTTATCGCATTGTTTTTGTTGAAAAATTGATAAAATGTGAGAGTGATTTATTTTACTTCTCCGCTTGCTGCTAATATACGCTCGATATTTCGAACTTCGATAGCTCGAAAATTATGACAAAAAATATTTTTACCCTTGGCAATATATATCCACCTAATGTTAATTTAAATTCTTATGTCGAAGAGTTTCTTCTCAAAACCTTGAAATAGAAAATGAGTTTTTTCGGAAAAATCACAATTTAGTTTTATTGTAAACCAATTTTTTTTTCTATTTAATGCATAATTATAGTTAGAATGCTTTTAAAAATAAAATGATCATTGCTGTAGCTAGACTTAGTCAACTATCATTACATACACATTTGTTTATAGTTATTCTTATGTTTCGTGACTCTACTTTTTAGAGTAATATTTTAGAATATATTTTTCTAATTTTTAGAACACATTTAGTTCTGAACTTGTTATCACGAAAACTCACTATCTCGCAATTCCTTTAGGATCCCTTCAACTTTGATATATCGAGAGTATACTTTATTGCAATTTTGCTTTTTAATGAGCTCAGGGACGATTACCTATTCCCTCGGCTTTGCGTGTATTTCTGAACTCAGAATTCCAATCGGGTGCTCGGAGTTTGCAACAGATTATGCATGCCGTGTACTTATTATTTAAAGTCTTAGGAAGCTGACAGTGTGAAGAATATTTCTTTTGTTGCTTTTAGAAGCGATGTGTTGATATATGAGAACATTTTCTTCTGCTTCTTTAAAACCCAAAGTAAATAGCAGTTAAATTTTCTATTCTGTTCTTAGAAACAAGATAAACGTGAGAAATTTTTTTCTTTTCAACGCACAAAAGAAATAAATGAAAAGAAATTTCTTTTTCTATTCTCAGAAACGAAGTGAATATGAAGAACATTTCTTTACGACCATCTGAAACGAAGTAAATGTTTGAAAATCTTTCTTTAATACTCTCAGAAAAGAAGTAAATGTTAGGAAATTTTCTTTAATACTCTCAGAAACGAAATAATTGTTCGAAAATTTTCTTCCTCACTCTCAGAAACGAAGTTTGTTAGGAAATATGCTTTTGTACTATCACAAACAAAGGAGAAGACATTTTCTTAATTACTGTCAGACATGAAGTAAATGCAGAGGAAACTTCTTTTAATACTCTTAGAAACGTAGTAAATGTCATGAAATATTCTTCCACAGTCTCATAAACAAAGTAAATGCTCGGAAATTTTCTTTAACACTATCAGAAACGAAGTAAATGTTAGGAAAGTTTCTTTAATACTCTCAGAAACGAAGTAAATGTGAGGAAATTTTCATTAATACTGACAAAAACGAAGTAAATATTAGAAATCTTTTTCCACGGCCCCATAAACGAAGTAAATGTTAGCAAATTTATTTAATTACTTTCAGAAACGAAATAAATGCTAGGAAATTTTTTTTTATACTCTCAGAAACGAAATAAATTTTCTTCAATACTCTCAGAACTGACGTCAATGTAGCATTACTACTCAGAGAAACTGCTACCCTCTGAATAAAGCATCAAAATTTCTGAGTTTAGGATCTTAAATTTTCTCAAATTAAAAACTGGAAGCTAAAAACTCACCAACTATTTAAAATAGGAGGTTGTTAAACTGATCAAGTTTAAAAATTAGTTATTCGAAAGTGAAAACGTTGACTGTTGAATGAATATAAATGGCAGACAAAATTTGTTATCAATAATGAATGTTTTATTTTAGGGTGAAGAAGGCCAGCCTGGTCCTCCTGGACTACCAGGGGATATGGTAAGCTTTTATGAAAATTATAGAGTAGGGTTTGGACAGTCTTTAGAAAATTTAATAAATAATACTGACTGACTGATACATTTTAAGCAGAGTACTTAACCCTGAGGATTAGTCTCACCTTCCATTTAATTTATTTTAATTAAGGATAAGGAATAAGTAATACCTTTAATGTGACAAAAAAAAATTAAAAATTCCTTTTTATTGGCGTAAAGGCAAATACAAACATATAAATTACATTTTATTTTTAGATTTTGCTATCACTTTTAGAATTTTTAATAACCGTATGAACCATGTGATACAATTGATATAATACTTGAAAAAATGACAATTTTACAAGCCAGCACGTGTAGAATATTTTTTAGTTCTATTTATCATAATTTTAGCTAACGTTATTAAGTGTTAAAGTGTATCGCATGAAATTGATTGTAATCTGTAAAATATTTTAAAAATATTTATTGACAAGCAATTTTTTATTTCGAATATCATTATGGAGTGATTCCCACAGAAATATCTATTTTTTTATGAACATTATTTCATTTCGGCTTACTTTTAAATGAATATGGACGCATTCATCCATCTCCCTTCCCTCTAAGCCACCTCAGCCATCTCTAAATGCCCCCCTATTTTTGTCATGTATATTGCCTTCTTTCCGTTTCTTCTACCTTGTGTTGGTTGAAATTTCTCCCTGCTTATTCTTTATCGTCTATTTTTCTCATTGTCATTTTTAATTACCTGAGGAAGGGAGGCACGTCTTTTCCAAAGCGTGTAGTTGTAGTAGAGTAAATAACAATTCAAAAGTCTTGTTGAGAAATATACTTTTTTTCAGATATTAAGGAATATTTTACGTTTAAAATATACATCGTGACGATACAATAAGTTTGATTCTAAAACAAATAAAAATCTCAAAGAAAACTTGATGTGCTTATGTCTCTGCCACTGTTTAAAGCATTCATATTGTTGTTTTGTATCTGTACTCTGTTTAAAAATTATTTTTAAACATTTAATGTTTTTTTTCCTCTAGGGCCCTAGAGGGTTTATAGGACCTAGAGGTTTTCCAGGATTACCTGGACCACCGGTAAGTATTTAAGCATGATCATATTCAACTTCAATCAAAGTATGAAATTGATTTAAACAACTTTTAAGATAAAAACTTTAAAATAATTAGTCGAACTGGAAAAGAGCAAAAAGCAGCTACAGCCAAATTAGTCAATATAACCAAATAAAAATAATAATATCAACGAATAAATTAATATCAAATCAGATTTAACAAATATATCGGACAATCACCAAAGCGACCATCCGATTGTAGACATTCACCGGTGAAAGTCGGCATTCGCTTGATTTCGGTTATATGCATGCATATAAGCCTATGCGTTCTCTATAAACTTGTACATACATTCAGACAAAATGTAGTTAAAATAGAAATACCCTTTTTGAAAAAATTCCGCAGTTTTCTGTATGACGTTAATTTCAGATTTGAAATTCTCACGCAAGAGTTTGGTAAAATCAAACATTTGTATAAATGCAACAAGCATTTGCTCCAAAACGCTATTATTGTTATACTGTACTTGAAAACCACTTATCTTCTTCTTTTAAAAAAATAATAATAATGATTTAAAAACAAATGGAAAAAAATCGCCATGGACAGGAGGCGTTGGAGGCTACGTGTGGTTGAGGCAGCCAATTCCTGTAAGGGGCTGTCGTGCTGAATAATGATAATAATAATAATGATTTATATTGATGTTTGTTAATTTTTCTTCTTCTATACTAAGCTACTTTATTCTACAGTAAAATTAAAGTAAGCAACAGTTAATTACTCCTTCATGTAATATCCCTCTGAAATTTTAATAACCAAAAACTGGCTTTATTTTCTTCCTTAGTTTTTCCATTATGGGGCCTCGGAACACAGCCAGGTTTTGGTTTAACCACTGACTACAGAAAGGCTCCAGTGTGTTAACAGACAGTGTATGTCCCCTGATGAAGTGCTGTTTCTACTAACATACATATCTTTAAAACTCTTATCTAACTTTAAACTTCTTATTTAAATTGTTCATAGTAACTTCATAATGATTAAAATTTCAGAGGGATGTTACATGAAGGAGTAATTAACTGTTGCTTACTTTAGTATAGGAAAAAAAAATTAACAAACATCTGCAGTGCCGTTCCTGGCGGGTATGCAGCGAATGCCCCGCACGCAGGCGCCCAATTTAAGGGGAGCCAAATTCATCAAAACTTATCATCAAAATTTAAGCATAGTATATAGGGGCGCACAAAATTATTCTTGCACGCAGGCGTTCGCCACCCCAGGAACGGCACTGAACATCTGTATAAATCATTATTGTTATTTTCATTAAAAAGAAGATAAGTACTTTTCAGGTACAGTAGAACAACAATAGAATTTTGGAGCAAATGTTTGATTTTACCTAACTCATGTGTGAGAATTTCAAATCTAAAATTAACGTTATACGGGAAACTACGGATTTTTTTCAAAATGGTATTTCTATTTTAGTTACATTTTTTATGAATGTACAAGTTTATAAAGAAGAACGAATAGGTTTATAAGCATATATATGATCGAAATCAAGCGAATGTCGACTATTACCGGTGAATTTAAAAAATAGTAAGAATATTGCATTTATAAGTATTTTTGTTTGCATACTGATTATTATTTACCTAACACTTCTCTTAAGTTCAAAAACTTTTTTTTATTTATGCAATAGGATTTTACTTTTTATCAACTGAAGTCGCTTCAAATACATTTTTCAGACTAACTTCAAAACAAGCAAACTTTTTCTACTCAAGTAAACTTACCACTTTTTAAAAATAAATATTTATATCAATAACTTAACAACCATAATGTTATTACAAGCTATGTCTAGTTGGTTTCTGAAATCAAGTGAATAGCAACCATGATTAACATAAAGTTGCTAGATTTGTGCTCTCTCTACACCTAAATCGCTTATAGAAGGTCGAAATTCGAATTGTTCTCAAAGCTCAAAGAAATTACTGCGGCTGGTAGTTTCCGATTTCGATGAAACGGAACTAATTTCTTAGCAGGGACCCTAATCTATAAAAAACTGTGGCAAAAGTAATTTAAAGAGATATTGCGATTATAAAAAATTAGATCGCCCATTAGAGACTTTTGCCATGATTTTTATAGATTTTAGAGGGTCCTGACTAAAAAATTCGTTCTGTTTCTTCCAAAACGTGATAGGAAACTACCACCAGCGGTTTTCAATTTCTATGAGTTTCGAGAACAGTTCGAAATTTTGGCCTTCTGTGAGCAGGGGTGAAAGCGAGACGGAAAAGAGGAAAGGCTGGTAGTAAAACCATTTCAGTTATAGCTAGTTTTGGGGAGGAGTTTACTTATTCTTTTTTTAAATTTTTCAACAATTTTACTTTATCTTAGATTTCATTCATTTCATTTATTAACAGAAAATTGGGTACCTGGGCCGCGCAGCGGCCCCTATCCCATACATCATGAATTAAAAACATTGTGTGATAACATTTTGATTTTGCAACATTATGGTATGCAATGATATTTATCTTAGAAAAGAAGCAGTTTTATATATATGCCAGAATTATAAAAGAAATCTTGATAGTTACAGATATTTCATTTTTTTCGAAAAAAATGCTGGAATGAAATGTTTTACGTACCAGGTTTTTCTCTTTTCCGTCTTGCTATATAAGGGCTTTCACCCATGTCTGTGAGTGAACGAGATTTGTGTGCATGCCACCGTGAATGACCAAAATCAAGAAAATGTAGACTTTCACCGGGGAATGTCAGCAATCAGATAGTCGCTTTGGTGAATGTCCAAAATATTTGTTATATACGATTTGATATTAATTTATTCGTTGATATTATAATAATTATTCGATATTTGAATAGCTTCTGAGGATATATTAGGAGAAACATCAGTGTTAAGAGTACCGGTTAAATGCATACTGGGCAGGGAGACTGAACCTTAAAAGAAACATTGATGTAGGGCATAGCAAGCAGTGGCAAACCTTAAAAAAACATTGATTGCAAGGCATACCGGGCAAATGTATATTGGACAGTGGTATTGAACTAGACCTTGCATATATTTCAGACATTTAGAAAAGAGATTATGTGATTGTCAACATTCATCTGTAGAAGTCAACAACCACCCATTTCGTACATTCACAGTAACATATATAACATTGTCTGCTCCATTGAATAAAACACTTAAGATAAAAAACATGACCTTTGCTTATCGCATTATAAATTAAAATGTATTATCACCTTTTTCCCACCACTCCCTACGTAGCAGATAAGTGAAGACAGTATTAACTCGCGTGAATTTAAACAAAAGTCCCAGTTAAGAATATACACTGGTGTGCAAAACTTAAGCAACAAGTGGTTTTTCGGCCACAGATCCCCAACAAAGTATAAGATAGCCATGAAATTGCAGTATAATATGCACGTAATTCAGTAGAAAGATTATTTGTATGCAAATTTTAGAAATAAAGCGTCGTAGGTGATGTACGCAAACCTTGTGGGTCGGCGCGCGCAGGTCAAAACTGTGATAAAAGGATGAAGAGCACCGTAGTTAAAGACATTCGCTGCAAGTGTTTTGTTTTGTGAAACATGTCTTCAAGAAATCATTTAGACGACTTTACTCGAGGAAGAATGATTGGGAAGCTTGAGGAGGGGCGTAGTGTGACCAGAATCGCCGAAGAGTTCGGGATCAACAAAAGTGTTGTTTCTCGTGCTTGGAATGCCTTTAAAACTACTGGTACAGCTGTTCGGGAGGTTGGTAGTGGCCGTCCAAGGAAAACAACACCAAGAGATGACCGTTACATTGTCCTCCAGGCGAAAAGAAACCGTTTTCAGTCAGCGAGCGCCATATCTCAGCAGCTGTGCACAGCCACAGGACGACAAGTATCAAGATTTACAGTGGCCTGACGCCTCCACAAAGGTGGCTTATTTGCTAGACGTCCTGAACGCTGCATACCTTTAAAAGTCAGCCATCGGCGGCACCGTTTAGAGTGGTGCAGAGAACACGAAACCTGGACACCTCATCAATGGAGTTGCGTCCTCTTCACAGATGAGAGCTGTTTTAGTGCTACAGGCGATTCTCAACGTCAGTTGATCTTGAGAGAGGTTGGAGCTCGATTTCATCCCAATAACATGGCGGAAAGAGATCGTTACGGTGGTCCTGGAGTTGTCGTCTGGGGTGGCATTATGTTGAACGGGCGGACTGAGCTTCAGATCTTCGACCGAGGTTCTGTAATTGGAGACCGCTACTGCAATGAGGTAATCCATGTGCGTTGTTCCGAGGGGCCATTGGACCAGACTTCATTTCTATGGATGACAATGCCCGGCCACACCGTACTGCTTAGTCCCTCAAGAGCTACTGGAAAGTGAATATATCACACGAATGGATTAGCGAGTTTACTCTCCAGATCTAAATCCCGTAAAAAATTGTAGTGTGCAAAGAGAAACCGATTGCAGATGTGAAATTTGCGACGTGAAATTATCTATTATCCGTTCAACCGAAGAAAAAAAAAGTTCCGTGTTTCTGTCACACGAATTCAGGAGTCCAGACGTGCCAACTTTTAATTCCTTCCATTATCATTTTTCCCAGTGGTATTAAAATGGAATTAAAACTTCAATTTTAAGCAAACAAATACGTTGTATTTGAAAACAATTAAGTTGACAATCATGATAGTAACGCATATTAATATATAAGCTTAATTTTTGTAAGAATAGTGGAGAACAAAATCATTTAAAAATTAAATTTATAAAAGAAAAAATAGTATATATTTACTACCACTTTAAATATGAAAATAAAATCTCCCGCAAAATACGGGAGAGTTGGCAGGTATGCGAGTCGTATTCTTCTCACATTTAAGTTAAGAAATGATATGAAATATCGCGTGCTTTATTTAGCTATCCTTGTTCATAATTCAGAAATGTCAATGAACAAAGATGAAAATGCAGATTCGTATTATATTTTAAAGGAAATTGTCTCACATATTAATATTTATAGAAAATCATAAAGTGTCATTATTATTTTTGCCAAATACCTGGAAAATATGAACATTTAAGGGGATTTTTACTTTTAGGGAATTCCTGGTTCTGAAGGCTCACCGGGACCAAAAGGAAAAGAGGTAATATATAATTTATAGATTTTTTATTTTTAGATTATTGTTTTGAGATATTAGCGGCCAATACTTGTTACATTGAAAAACCGAAAACATTTTATTTAAAATTATCCAAATTAAAACGATAATATTTAGATAAACGAGGTAAAGTACAATTATGGTCTAAAGTTTTAGAGTTTATATATTTTTTGGAAGTAAAATATCGAAGTGATTTCATTTTACATGATTAGAAATGTGAAAAATTGGTTTAAAAAAGGGGAAATATTTGGTTTATGGGTAGAGAATATTATTATTTCAAAAGAAGTTATGGGGTTTTTGACTTTCTTTTCGAACAATTTAAAAATATTTCTGCCGTTCTCAAGTTGGTTGTATAACAGCAAATGATGCATACGACGGGCTGTGGGTATTATTCCAAAAAAGTTTCGAAGAAACTATGAGCTGATAATCGATGGTTTTTGAATGTATGTGCTCTGCCTCAAAAGTCAGGTCCAAAAATTTAAAAAAGTATTCACGTCCGTCGGGACTTGAGATCAAGTTTGCAACAACCTGAGCGTTTCTGCCCAAGCTCGAGATTTAATATGGCACATAAAAGCAAAAACATTAATCAAAATTCGTGAGGAGGAAGGCAAAATAAATTTATTTATTGATCAAGGGATGCATACTTAGTGATTGGAACTCAATAATTTTCTTATTCTTAATAACTAATCCAAACAGAATTTTGCACGTGACTTAAGTTTTAATATGGTATATGGTTAGTTTAGTTTTAATAAGAAAATTATATGGAAACTTATCATGAACTGAAGTCCGTATACTTCCTTGATGTACTGAGCCCTTACCCGGGGGAAGCGTTGCGCAGGTTTTATGGCACTAGATGAGCACACCTCACCTCTAATAGAGAGATTTTGAATGATCTAATGGATTTAACTTTTTACGTAAATTTGCATGTGAAAAAGGTATTTACATGTAAAAAATTTGCATGTTAAAAATGTATAAGCGAGTTTTGTTGACAATCGATCCAGAAGTGTTAGTGTAGACAAATTTTTGTAAAAATTTAGAACTTCTCTAAATGAATTAAGATCTATCTTGAGAAACTTCATACGCGTTAATTATCGAAAGAACTTTTAAAGTAGAACTAGGGAAAGGAACCAGAGTAAACAAACTTTAAAATCTGCAGGTAGAACCAGTCATCATGTCTGAGGAATTTTGCTTAATCAATAAGTTTGAAGGCATAGCAAGGCAGTATCACGCATTTTATTAAGAAATTTCATAAAATTCTAGTATTATCTTAAATATATTGCCTTCTTAATTTTTGTAGGGCCCCGCTGGTCAACCTGGACAGCCTGGTCAAAGTGGAGCTGCTGGACCTATGGTAAGTTTACGTGGCACTATCTTGAGCAGCTGCTTTTGTTTCTCTCTTACAAGAACTTCATGTTTGCTAATGTTCATCTTTAAGATACAAAACTAAGTTTCGTATTTCTGCTTACATTTAACTGCATGATACAAATAGAGGATACTCGAGATCTTCCCCAATATGTTAAAGATTGTGAATAATTTGGAGGTACAGCACCTCCTTGAAAAATTATATTCAGTGATCGTCCACTGAAAATTTTAAAACTTTTAGCTATGCAACAAAGAATACATTTTTAATGGAAATTTATATCGAGGATGTTAAATAATTGTCACCTTTCATACATACTTTTAGAATCCTTTGTCGAAAATGAAATTGTAAAAAGTGCATTCTTTAGGATCTCGAGTTAAAATTTATGCCAGTAAAATAACTAAAACTTATAGAAATCTGACGAATTAACTGAGGAGGGTGGAGTAAAAAATATCAAAACCTGGTCAGAAAATCTTTATATACACTGTTCAAAACAATTAAAGGATATTCAATCAAAGAATGAAACTGATTTAAGCAAATTAAAAAAAAAGAAAAACAAGAAAATAACATTTAAAATAATCATGAGTTAAACAATAAAAGAGTTAAACGCCTATCAGCTAAACAATGAGAGAGTTAAACCTTCACCTCCTACATCAAAACGCCTCCACACGGTCTTTTATAAGTAGTCCGGGCAGACTATTTAAAAGGTAAAACAGTTGAGCACTTGAATCCAAATTCTATTTTAAAGTACTAACTAATCAAGTTTTTCAGAGTACCTATCCAGGAATGGATATCTGCTCTTTCATCTAAATTGAAGAATATGTGGTGGAAGGGAAGGGAGGTGCTGCGTTAACATTAAGTTAAATCTCAGAATGAACAATAATTGATAATCAAAAAATCAAGTCTGGGTTATACATAAAGATAAATCGCAAGTTGATACATAATAAAAAGGGAACAAATTGAAGATAAAGATGAGGAAAAAATATTTACACTATTTGCAAAATTTATAAAAGTAATTGAGAGAAATCCATCATATATATTTGAGAATTGAATCTGTAGTGGTTGACAAGTGAATAAGGCAAACCAATAATATTCATAAATTAAACGAATTTTTAATCAAAAATTTTCTACCACTTTCTTATTTCTACTAGATTTTGTATAGAAGAGCTCTTTCGTAGACTGGTTTACCATCATAGTGGTCTGATCGTTCTACCTATAAAAAACCGTGTGGAGGCTTTCAGTTATAGGAGGCTTTGGTTAAACGCCTTTGACTTTAACAATAAAATAATTAAACACGTATGAGTTAAACAATAAAAAAGTTAAGCAATGAAAAAGTTAAGCAATGAAAAAGTTAAGCAATAAAAGACCTAAAGATCCGTGAGTTAAACAATGAAATAGTTAATTGCCTATGTGAGTTATTCCATAAAAGTATTAAACACCTATGAGATAAATAATAAAAGAGTTAAACACCTATGAGTTAAATTATAAAAAAGTTAAAAACCTTTGAGTTGAACAATAAAAGAATTAAACGCGTATGAATTAAACAATAAAAAAGTTAAGGGCATATGAGTTAAGCAATAAAAGAATTAAATAACGAAGAGTGAAATAATAAAAGATATAAAGAATTAAACGCGTATGAGATAAACAGTAAAAAAGTTAAATGCCTGTGAGCTAAACAGTTAAACGTATTTCTCTCAAGGAAAAAAAATCCGGTTATCATTAATACTAAGCGGTCAAAAGTAACAGCTTCTTTTGGTCAGAATGAGATATAAAAAGGGGAAATTTCCGTATTGTGTTCTGTGGCTTAATCGCCAAGTTTGGCAAATTCCAAGCATCGGCCATCGAGAAACTAAAAAATGAAAAGAAAAAAACCAGAAAGAGACCAACTCGAAAGGTATAACTAACAGCCAACCCCAGGCAAACACATTTACACTTTTTTTTTTAATTTTAATTTTTCCAGTTTCAAAATCAATTTGGCGCCTTGGCGATTGTAGCTGGCGTGGCAGATCACGATACGGAAATATCCCTAATAAAAACGGGAAAGAATGACATTGACCAAGCTTCATTGGTTAGTATTAATAATAACCGGCTAATGTGATAAATTCACTTAAATTATTCCCTTTAACTGGCTCTTTGGTTATTAATGTTATACGTAATAATATTATCATTATTTATGTTTAAATATATTAATATTGATCGGTTAGCCTATTAATAACCGACTTTTTAACATTGACCGTAACATACATACGATTAAGTATCACCTGAAACAAAAAAAGGAGTGGTTACGACAAAAAAGGGAAGCACGTACAAGAAGCAATGTTGTGAAGAACAAAAGAATGGAAGAAAAATGATTGATTACCCACATATCTTCTTAATTATTTCCGTAGCTAATCGCAGCAGCGGAAATGCCATAAGAGGAAGAAAAAAAACTTTTTAAAATGCATACAATGAAGAAAAGCTGTAATTATTTATAAAAATAATTTTACTCTTTGAGTGGTATATTAATAAAATTTTTTATGTTTTTAATAGAACTGGACGATGTATCGTAAAATATTGATATTTTTACTTGTCGCGATAACAATATTAAAATTTTTTTTTAAATACGATTCACATCAAAATGTAGAAAATTGTGATAGCTGCAAGTCGATTACAGGTTGCCCATTGGCAAAATGATTGTTGTCTAATTTCTTTTGAAAAAGAAACTTTGTGTTTTCATCTTGGACATCTTTAATTGTTAATCCTGAACTGCTCGGTGCACAATCTTGCAGACATATTTAAATGCAGTTCAGACACATTCTGTGTAAATTATTTTGATGACTGAATAGACATTGAACAGCCAAACGAGGTCAATATTAACATTTTCGGATTGGTAAAATAGTGTTTGATGGAGATTGTAAGCTGCATCATACACCCGCTTCGGATACCCAAGTTCATACATGAAATATTATTTGAAAGCTAGGCTTTTTTTCAGTTTTACATGAATAGGGAATGAATAATTTACATTGCGTGGCGGACAGTCTACGGTCTTGTGCAAGTTATTGGGTACGTTGACAATGGATCATTTTATCCTTAACTGGTGATCAACACCCAGTTCTCGTATTTGCATGAAAGGGTTTCGGAGAGTCACCATTCGTTCTTCGGCAGGGTTCAATTCTCTCAACCTGTTTGGTACTTGTGTGAGGGACGGGCTTCATGCTTGCGTTTACAAACGGAATCCTTTCGTTTTTCCGTTTGTGTGCAACGCTTAAGGTATTCCAGTCTACGCTCTTTGGCTTTGGCTTTTTCAGCCTCGGTAAGTTGAGGCTTTGGCATCGCTTTTTCTTTGCTTTAGCTCTAACTTTTGGGACCGTGTCAGTCAATCACCCTCTTTATTTGTGATATTCACCCGAATTAGTATTGAAAACGATCCAGTATGAACTGTAGGTTAGAATTTCTGATTCTTAATTAGAGCAACAAAAACAAAAATATCGTTCAAATGATGAAATTCTCTTTGATTCACAACTCAAGAAGTATTTATGGGATCTCTGTGGTCCCACATATCAAAAATAAACTCGCCAACTAAATGCATAACATAATTAAAAATGAAAAAAGGAAGTCTAAAAAAATTATCAAGAAGCAGCAGTCGCCATGGTAACGCATGCGCACTGTTTATTATTACTCTTGAGATTATTGTAGTTGAAAAGTGAAGACGCCATAAAATCCAAACCAGGGCCCATTTTGCTAATGGGTAATAATAATAAGTCAAAACGAAAAAGTACTAAAAGTAGCTAAAACCACATTTATCTTATTTAAACAATTTAAAAAACTTACTAAATCGTTTAATTAAAGGATATTGTAAGTCTTGTAAAAGCAAATATAATCAGTATAATCAAGTTTTTCTTGCTTTATTAAATGGAAGAAGAGAGTCACAAATGCAAATTTTTCTTATTTTCAAACTTCTAAATATGCAAATTTAGAGTTGAAGGTCGAAGACTTGGAAGGACTTCATGTTAATGGATGACCATTTTAGGCCACATCGTACTAACTTGGTGAATGATTTCCTTTTGGAGGAAGGAATCATATGAATGGATTGGTCTGCGTGTTCTCCAGTAGAGCATCACACCTATATTAGATATTTTTACTACATTATTATTTTCACTGCTACAATTTTTTTACCATAAACTAGTTGCAAAATGAACGAATTTCTCTATTGAAAAATTTGCTGCGCCTGAAATTCATTTGAAAATGCAATTATATTGCATTTTTTAGTTGCGCTAAAAACTCATTAGTACAAGGAAAATTCTGCATCATTTTAAACGTATTGCAAGCGTTAGAATTCTACAGCAAAAGAAACTCTTGAAAGTTTTAAAACTCTACAAAGTCAGATACTCCATTACAAACGCTAAAGTTTTGTGGAACCAGAGACTCATTACAAATGTAAAAATTCTGCAGAGCTAGAAACTCCTTACGAATGTTAAAATTCTGCAGCACTAGAAACTTATTACAAACGTGAGATTTTAATCATAAAAACTCAATACAATTGTTAAAATTCTGCAGCTTTAGATACTCATAAGAAATTATAGAATTCCGCAGAATCAGAAATTCATTACAAATTATAAAAAAATAGAAATTCACTACAAAAACTGAGCCAGAAAATAATTACAAAATGTTATTACAATTTATTTAAAGTTCTACCACCATTTTTTGAAGAAAATAGCAAAAAGGCGATTTATTATCTTGAATGGAATCTCAATGGAACTATTATCTTAAATGGAACAATTGATTTAAATTTGCGTGATTTTATTGATGTTATTTCGAATGTTTTTAACATTATTTAAATTTGTTTCGTGTTCACAGGGTGTTCATTTGACTTAAGCTTGCAGGTTTATTTCAACTTTTATAATATGAAGGGTTTCGTACGAAACAGATATGAGCTGCATTTTCAACCTCTTCAGACTCCTTAGAAAAATTTAAAAAAAAGTAATAGCAAAATGTTAAATTATCCCTTACTGGTTAAGTAATCACGTAAAGAAAATTGTAGTAAAACAAATATGTAGTTTAAATTCAATATTCCCTTGGATGATTTGGGAACTAAATATTACACTCAGTTGGAAATTTACGACCGTTTTCCTTCAAATTTTTATTTTCTGCCGGCTTTATCACTATCTCTATGTAAAGTTCTTATTTTTTTTTAAATTTATATTAACCTTTTGCTATGGTATTTAGATTATACATTGTTAGCATACTGGAAAAAAATTATTTCAGTTAGATGAGCATAATTTATTGAGTAATAATTTAAGAAGTAACGTAATATTTGGGTAATGATTTAAGAAGTAAATACGCTATTAGCATAATACGTTGAATAATGATTTAAGAAGTAAATACGCTATTAGCATAATACGTTGAATAATGATTTAAGAAGTAAATACGCTATTAGCATAATACGTTGAATAATGATTTAAGAAGTAAATACGCTATTGGCATAATATGTTGAATAATGATTTAAGACGTAAAAATGCTATAAACATAATATGTTGGTTAAATATTTAAGAAGTAAATATGATATTAGCATAATATGTTTAATAATGATTTAAGAACTCAATATGCTATTAGCATAACATGTTGGGTAATAATTTAAGAAGTAAATAACTATTATCATAACATGTTGGGTAATGATTTAAGTGTAACAAATAATTTTGATTTTTATATATTTCCTCAATATTTAGTGAACCACATTGTTCAAAACTATAAGATAAATATGATTATTTTTAGTGCGATCAGAGTGACGGCTGGAACTGTATAAATGTTTGATGGCCTAGGGTAGACATATGGCCACAGGGGGTTTATTATTATTTTGATGATTTTTATTTTTTAATTTTTTAGGGTCCACCAGGGCCTCAAGGACCTTTAGGGCCACAAGGCCTAACGGTAAGTGCATTTTATTTAAATAGAATTAAAATTTATAATTACTACTGGCATCGACGCAATGCTATTATTATTATTTTATACATAAATCCATCTTCAGTTTATATTTCTATTATAAAATTGTTAATGAGCTTTTATAAATTATTCTCAAAAATTATAAACGAACAAAAAGTAATAAAAAATTAATAAATTTTTTATAATTTATAATATTGATTTCTTATTATTATAGATTTTCTTTAAAAAAATTCATTAATTATTTATAAATTTTTTTAAAAAATTCATAAATTTTATTCAGTTATAAAAAAAATTTATGAATAAATTTTTATTCATTTTTTTTTGCAGGGGCCGAGAGGGAAACCAGGCCTTCCTGGCTTAGCTGGAGCGGATGGTTTACCGGTAAGATTTAATAATTATTTTAGCCACGTAATTGCCCATAACACTCAAAATGTAATAGCAAGTTTCTTAGTGTGTTGTAAAGTTAATGCTTCAAGACTCCGTCAGTCACCGTGGATGATTTTCTAAGTGGTAGTGAATTAAAAATTGAATAAAAAATGTAAGCATTTTTTTAAAAATTTACCAGAGCTAACCGTCACGTAAGCATACATTTTAATTATTTATCTTTTCGTACAATTAAATATTCAATCCGAAGTATTCAATATAAAGTATTTGTATCCGCACGGTTTTGTAGCTCTTTACGGTTCTCCTTCCACACACACACTCACTCTCTATGTCACATGTTTTTCTAGATGGCGCTTCGAAACTGTGCGGATACAGTATTCAATTAAATTATTATTAAATTTTTGTATTTAATTGAGTGTATCACAGAAATAATTTTTTTCGAAATTTAAAATTTCAAGTCAATAAAAAGTTGACATTGTGGTCAGTGATCACATGAAATGTTACTTAGATAAAGCAAAAACATAAAACTTATCTTAGTTTTTAAGTAAAAAAAATTTAAAGTAACAATACAAAAAATTATACATGAAATGCAACATTTAGGTTACCCGGAATCAACTTTTTAATAATGTAATTTTTATTTAGAGTTAGAATTACATTTTCAATTTGCAGGTCAAATTTTTATATAAATACCGCTTGACCTAATTGTTGCATTTTATACATAAGGTTTCACTGTTACTTAACATTCTAAAATTACTTGAAAATTAAACTTTTATTTTATTTTTATGATTTTTTAAAGACAAATCTTTATTTTTTTGACACTAAAATTTGATTTTGACCTTTTTGGGTCACCTAGATAAATTTCTATTTGGCTAAAAACTTTTTTAGCAATTATTCGATCACTCTAACAACTTTTTATTTATATAACATTTCGAACTATAGAAAAAGAGTTTTCGTGGAATACTTGTTTTAAAAACCGTCATTGAACAGGAGACCAAACATTCAGTTCACGACTACCAATGTTCAATTCCGTACCTTGTAATTTTGAACCCAATCCAGAAGACAAGGAAACTTCTGGATCAAGCATTGATAGAACTTTGACATCGAAAGACTTTTTGATGAAACTAATCTGTCTTTGCGTTACATGAGGAGGAAAACCACGGAAACCTTTCATGGTTAGCCGGATGGCGAGGGGATTCTAACCCATGATCCCTATACCACTGACGTTGGTGCTGTGCTTGCTTATCAGAAATATCCAGTACAAGTGCATTCATCTGTATTAATTATCGGAATGTATTATTTCTAAAATATCATACCAATCAATGAGGATTTACGGATCAACGGGCTCGCAAGAGTGATTAAACTGGTAATTAGAGGTAGCTAATTTTTAATGAATTTATTATAATAGTTATTTATAATCATTGATTACACCCATCGAAAGGTTTTTTCCCCTGCTCTTTTTGAGAGTGAAATTAAATTATAGTTGGGCTTTAAATAAATTATTAGCAATTTATATGTTTTGTGTAAATGGATACTTAAAAACATGTTTTTGAATTTATTTGCTTTATGTAAATGGATGCTTAGAAACATGTTTTTCGATTTATTTGTTTTATGTGAATGGATATTTAAAAACATGTTTTTTTAGGGTTTATCTGGTGAACCTGGAATTCCTGGAGCCAAAGGAGATCCAGTAAGTAATTTTCTTTTGCCTTGGTTTTCGGTGCGTGTAACCTACAACCCTAACTTAACTAGTAAAAAAGTAGTCATTTAAACTACTTGGGTGGTTATAAAGTATTGATAATTTAATCGAAAATTCGAATGAACTTCTCCTTTTGTATCATAAATATTAAAGTAATTTTTTTTTCAGGGTGGTCCTGGACCACAGGGACCCATGGGATTTCCCGGACAAAGAGGTGTTAAGGTAAGTGCCTTGCTGATTTTCTTTCCAATTTTTTGTATGATTAACAATCAATGTTTATACGCTTTTAATATAAAAACGAAAACAAATGTCAACAATAAACAAAACATTTGTTATTTATTTGAATCCATAGATATCTATCAATATAAATATCGATACATAATATTATCTAAACATATTATAATGTTTTTCCCCTAGATTATGAAGAATAATTTGCTGTTTTTCCGAAGATTATAATGAATAATTTAATGTCTTTTTATCAGATTGTGAAAAAATTGCAAAGTTTTACTTTAAGAGTATGGAGTATAATTTAAATTTTCCCCATACGATAAAGAAGAATAATGTAATTTTTTTTTGCTAACGTAATGTAACGTTTTTCTTAAGAATACAAAGAGGAACAATTTGATATATTTCCTACGATTATGAAGTACAGTGTCATGTTTTTTCTATGATTGTAAAGAGTAATTCAAAAATTATTTTGTTTATAAAAAATTAAAAAAATATATATTAATTATTCAACATCTGAACTATATTTTTAGGGGGACCAGGGAGTGAGAGGATCTGCTGGTGAAAAAGGAGAAAAGGTAAAAATTAATTTTAAAAATTCTTTCTTTTATATACCTGGTTATACTTTTACTTATCTTTCCGTAATGCTAGTACTCATGTTTATGCTTACATTTCTAGTTTCGAGATTTGAAAAAAAATGTTTCTTTTTATTCTCTAAGTGAAATTTTTTTAATCTCTATTATTCAAGAATAGGGTACAACGGTTCCGGAAAAAATAAAATACTTGTAATGAAAAAAAAAAAAACAATTATTTCATTTTTAATAATTCTTCAAGAAAAATTAACTATTTCGACAACTGCTCCGGCCATACTAAATTTAAATTCGGTAAACTATAAACTAAAATTTTCAAATATTTTACGTACATTTTAAATGGTGTTGCATGACTTAATAGCAATAAAGTGGTAGATATAAACCTTTGAATTATTCAAAAATAGTGGTGGGTATGAACCAAATAAATTGAATTTACAAAAATCACACATTGATGAGCTACCACTCGAAAATATTTATTTGCTATCCGAAGCAAATTGGCATCTCGGTGTATGTATATATATATATATTGGTAATAATAGTCACGAATAATTTAAAAATGATAAATATAGTCTTATTTTGGCCTAAATTAATACAAAATAATGTAAAAAGTATGGAAAATATGTTTATGCGTTTCTGAAAATATTTATATTTTACTTATTCAAATTTTTTTTTAAAATAAAACTTCTGTAGTTTAGAACAGATAGACAACGTCGCCTTAAAAACAGCAGAAACGCCATTATCATTTGGTTGTTCGAGGCCTTTAGAACCCGTGAGGATCTTTAAACTCTCCATCACGTGACGATTAGTTTTGAGGAAGTTTCAATCATGAATTAAAAACCGTATAAACGCTAATGTTCCATTTTAAAACGAGAGGCTTTTACAAAATGTTGAAGACTGATAACCCCAATCTTTCTCTCTTAATATTTACAATAGACAGACAAAATATTTTGGGTGATTTCATGTTCTGTAATTAATGAGCTGTTATGTTCTTAAAGCATATTGGTAGCTAACTAAAGAAATTTTCCATTTAATTCAGATACTAAACTACTACCATTTTTTTCATAAAAAACTTTTCTTAATACTACAAAATAAGAATCCAGTTAAAAAATTTGTAATATTAATTTAAATGAATAAACAAACCCAATCAATTAGTAATAGTTAAATGAATGAATCAGCCGAATCAAATCATAATCGTAATTCAAATGAATCTATCTAATCAATAAGTAATACTAAGCTTATCCGATTTGAATCAAATAATTAGTTAAATGAATTAATAAATTGAATAGTAAGGTAAATGTTTCGAACAATTTAACAAACTAGAAATAACGCGTTAGATGAAATTACTCCATAGAACTAAATATTATTAGTTAGTTAAATGAATCAATCAAATTATTTATTAATAGTAAATTAAATGTCAGATAGATTAATAATAACAATCAATCGAATCAAACACTAATAATAAAATAAATTAATCAATTAGTAAGTTAAATCGATCATTTAATTGAATCAATCAGTAAGTTTATTGAAATTCTTTTAGAATGCAATAATTTCTTATAACGAAAAAGTGTAACGCATGAGCTATCACGATTGTTTTAATGTCCATGATAATGTAACTGCAAAATAATTTATTCAACGGAAGTGCAAAAAGTGCAAAATAATCAACGTTAAGAACAATCGTTCTATGAGCAGAAGAACTTTTCTGAAAATTAATATGTTACGTGTAGTTTATCTCAATATAGCCCTGGGCTTAAGACAAGACTGTATGAAATCCAAATTTCTTGGAGTCTGTTATCGTGATAAATGACTTTTTTCCAATTAAATCAAAATTTAGTTTTTTTTCAGATTTGAACAACTGTTTTAATAACAATATTTGAAACTTGCCATTTTCCATCTTTTTAAACACAAAAATTGAATTTTTTTAATGTTTTTTTAAAAAGTTATTTCATTTATATACCCTATGACAAATATTCTCGTATTTTACGCAAAAGTGTAAACATACATATACTAGTTCTTTTTTAATTTTTCAACAACTATACTTTTAACTTAATTGTTACATTTGTTACATTAACAGTTATACTCTGATACGTTGCATTTTAAAGTTAAAAGTATGTATGATCAGTAGTGATTATCAAATTAAACCAAGCAATGTAATTCTGAAATGATTATAGTTCATTGCTCTATATGTGTTTAGGGGTCACGTGGTTCAGATGGACAAAAAGGGGACTACGGACCTAAAGGAGATCAAGGTGTACCGGGACCTGATGGTACATCCGGTATTGAAGGCCCTGAAGGACCAAAGGTAAATTATTTTAGTTTAATGGAGAATTATTTTAAAGAACTTGCAAAAATTATTTAAAACCTATATTTACCGATGATACTTTTAAATCCTACTTTGAATACTCTTGAAGGATTAAAAGTGATAGCAAAGCAATCAATTTGAATACGCTTGAAGGATTAAAAGTGATAGCAAAGTAATCAATTTGAATACTCTTGAAGGATTAAAAGTGATAGCAAAGTAATCAATTTGAGTGCTCCTGAAGGATTAAAAATGATGGCAAAGTAATCAATTTGAGTGCTCCTGAAGGATTAAAAAT
Organism: Parasteatoda tepidariorum; assembly: GCF_982258835.1. NCBI lineage: Eukaryota > Metazoa > Arthropoda > Arachnida > Araneae > Theridiidae > Parasteatoda > Parasteatoda tepidariorum. The sequence goes on along the minus strand of NC_141758.1, from coordinate 5,808,567 downwards.
GATAGCCAAGCAATTAATTCGAATACTCCTAAAGGATTAAAAGTGATAGCAAAGCAAACAATTTGAGTACTCCTGAAGGATTAAAAATGATAGCCAAGCAATTAATTCGAATACTCCTAAAGGATTGAAAGTGATAGCAAAGCAAGCAATTTGAGTACTCCTGAAGGATTAAAAACGATAGTCAAGCAATTAATTCGAATACTCCTAAAGGATTAAAAGTTTATATACTAGTAAGTTTAAAATAAAATACAACTTAATAAATTAGAAACAAAAGAATTTTGTTCACCATTACATATAAATAGTTTAACACAGGGATCTCCAACCCTATGCCCGCTGGCACCATGGCGCCCGTCAATCGGTCTTGGTGTGCCCGCTGCTTGTGCCCAACGATAAAATATTTTAGTTTTCCATTTTCCCATTAAATGATATGCAAAAATTAATTTAATAAATTACTAAAATTGTTACACGTAATGAAAATTATTACCTAAATAGTTAACTTAATTCTAGCAGCTCTTTTGCGACTTTGACTTTTCAAGGCCCTGTTACAAAATCCTGATGTTGCTGACTTCATTTTACATGCTGAAATGCGTTGGCTCAGTAAAGGCAAAGTACTTGATAGATTTATACATTTAATCGAAGAAATAAAAAATTATCTTGCAGCCAAAAATCAAATATTTTTAGAACTAAGAAATCCTCTTAGGCTAGGAGATTTGTCTTTCATAACAGACATAATTGAAAAACTAAATAATTTAAACTTGGAGTTGCAGGGAAAAGACAAACTTATAGCAAGAATGATAAGGGCTATTAAGTTAGTTTTCTGGATTTCATATTTGAAAATGAAATCTCTTGTGCAATTTCCAAACATGAAAAAAATGATAGGTGACAGTGAAATAGTCTTATTAACATTTGTCATCAACCTCCAATTGCTTCAAGATCAATTTGAAAAGCGCTTTCAACAATTTAATATCATCGAGCCTTTTTTGTAAATCTTTTTACCATCAAATAAACGTAACCGAAATAGCAACATACATTTTAGAATGTCTTCAAGTTAGGCGAGAAGAAGTGGAGATAGAAATTTTGCATCTTCAGAATGACATTATCCTCAAAACTATTATATCAGATGAAAAATTCTGGAATATAGTTGACAGAAATAACTTTCCATTCTTAAAAAGAGCAGCATATAAAATAAAGTAGTTCCGTGGTTCCACATACTTGTGTGAATCATTGTTTTCGAGAATGAATTCAAAATATAGATCCCGATTTACAGATGAACACCTTGACGATTGCTTGCAAGTAGGAATTTCATCATATTCTCCCAATTAGGAAGCGCTGGCCAGTGAAATGCAATGCCAAAGATCACATTGACTGTATTTTACATATTTTATAAATAATTTTTATACTTCGTATGCTTTGCAAGCAATTTAGTAATCATTTATTTTACACAAGAATATTAATACTAATTATATTAATTTCATAAATTAATTTTTAAAATTAAATTATTTGTGCACTATAAGTGTGTATTTTTAAATATGTCTAGCAACTAAAAATTTACCTTGAAAAAGTAAATGGTGCCAGCCTTTTGACCGATATTCTGGTATTTGCTCTTCGGTACAAACAGGTTGGGGACCCCTGAACACGTTGAACGGCCACGCTAATTTTATATTTCTTGTCCATTAGGTCACGGTAAATAACTACAAACTAAATTTACCATTGTTAGACGGATTTTGCTATTTTTTTCGAAAGATTATAATGACTTATCTCTCAAAAGTGGTGAATTATATAAGTCTACGAATTATGTAGAAATAGTGGTGGATAAAAATCTACCAAATTGAATTTATTAAACTAAGAATCACAATGATTAAGTAAATTTTGAATAAATTTTCTGCTATTCCATAAAAGAGTGTAAATTTTATAGTTCTATATCATGTTATACGCTGTCAGTCAGCTGTTTTTCGCGGCCTATGAGAAAGGTCAGTGTCAGCAAGAGGTGGCAGACGCAGCCTAATTGTAATTTCAGGGTCAGCCCCCGGTGGGTTTAAATGGAAAGTCCAGTATCAGCCACCGATGGCTGACGCGGCGCTCAACGTGTTAAACAGATAAAATTAAATGCCAGTTAGAAATTGGATCACTCAAAAATTTTGGTCAAGTTTTATATAGTTTATATAAAGAGATATTTTTTTTAAAAATTTGACTTCAGTTCGCTACCACTGATAAATACATAAAACTTTGTAGTGTATGAGTAACAAGGCAACCAGAACTTGTCAAACCACTGTTAGTCAAAAAAAGAAACTGGAGATTACTCAAAATAAATTCCTCAGATATATCACAGGAGCCCCCAGATCCATGAGAATGAAAGATCTAAGACGAGAGTTAAAAATCAACAAAATAGATGAGCACATAGCTGAACTATGTGCAAGTTTCTTCAGAGATGCACCCTCTTGTCATACGTGCAATTACTTCAAAAATTTTGATTTTGAGCTCATCAAAGACAACATAAAATATAGCCCGGCAACCGCCTTTTTCCTATCCGACGGAGTTTTGTCCCGTAAATTTTGTAAATAGCTGTAAATAATTGTAAATAATTTTGCGCATTTATTATGTATTTCCCCTTTTCCCTGGGGCTATGTGGCTACTGTGCACCTGTGAAGCTCGGGGTAATACCTCGAAGGGAGGCGAGGCAGTCTGCCACAAAACCTCTTCTCTCTCTCTCAAACTTGTTTGTTCAATCTCACTACTTCATTTTAATTTTCTCTCAGTAAAAGATACTGAACCCCAACTTTCACCTTTCAGTTGCGCTTCGGCGATTTATTATTTATTTCCACTCAGATGAATTAGTTGGAGCCCCTAGCGGGGCTGATGCTAAGATAACCAACACATATGAGTATGAGAGAACTTGTCAACAGTTATAAAGAATTTTTGGACTAATGAGGTTTACAAGTAGTCCGTAAAAAGTTTATTTTAAGAGATATTGAATTTATTTGGAAATATTCGATTTATTTTTTTACTTTAACGTCTTAGGGTCTGAAAAGTGAAAAGTTATAAATATAACAATTTTTAGTATAGCTCGTTAAAACTATCAAGAACGTTTAAAATTATTGTTATATAAGTAAATTTAAATATCATTCTAATTTTTATTTTATTTTTAGATTTATTGATATATTTAATTTTATTCAATAGGGCTTTGAAGGTCCAAGAGGAGAAATGGGGCCACCTGGTCCAACTGGTGAAAAAGTGAGTTAATTTTAACAGTTATAATTAACTTCAAAACTGTTGAATGAAACAGAATAATTAATAAAACTTATTTTCTATTTACAGGGAAAAATAGGTATACCAGGATTTCCTGGTTATCCTGGACATCCCGGGGCAAAAGTAAATATAGAAAAAACATTATTATCTTCAAAATGTATACAATAATTATTAAAAATAATAATTTTATTGTTTTAAATTTTTCATTTAAGTTTATAATAACATAATCATTGATGTTTGAAGCCTACTAATACGGGTAATACTAACACTAACATAAATAGACTGAACGCCCTCTGACGACAAATTTGTCGTCCTCATAATTTGCTGCTTCGAGATTACTTCTCGCATCTCAAGGTGATTATATAACATTAGAAGTATTTATATCGATAAAAAAACAGCTGCTATTCCATGAAACAATGCCATACCTGCCAACTTTCACTCTTTCCGAATATGGATTTTCAGAGTGGTTGTAAAACAATGAACGAAAAACAATCTGACTCAAAAATATATTTAAATTTTGATCCCGTTGAAATTCGCTTGTACAAGGGTTATTATGCTTTCATATGTTTGTTGTAATTATTTATATGTAGTGGTTGTCAAACTCATTTACAATTATCATTATAATTCAAAAAGTTAATTGGAATAACATGAGTATTGCTACCACTTTAAATATGAAAATAAAATCTTCCGGAAAATCCGGAAGAGTTGGCAGGTATGCAATGCTAGAGTTAATAAGTGCGACTGTTCTAAACTCAATGTCATAAATGGCAACTATGGCTAGAGACTAAATTTTAATTTATAAACAAGGGCAACTATGGCTTGAGTCTAGCTTTAATCTATAAACAAGTTTAACTATGGCTTGGGTCTAACTTTAATCTATAAACAACAGCAACTATGGCTAGAGTCTAAACTTTAACCTATAAACAAGGGCAACGATGGCTTGAATCTAAACTTTAACCTATAAACAAGGGCAACTATGGCGCTTTACAGATTGAAAATTCGACCAAACTTTTAAAAGTTATAAAAAAACTCCGTTAGTTATTTTTTTTTGTTGCTAATTACAACTAAGAGCATAATTTACATCCCAAATTATATTTTCAACTTATTTACGTTGTAAATTCAGGTTTACATATTTATAAAGTTATCTTCAAACTTATTAGTCATCTTTACGAAGTGTTAAAAATTTTTAGGATTGAATCCAATAATCATTATGTTATTGTTAAAATAATATAAATAAGCTATGTTTTCTGACTTTTTAGGGTGAAAAAGGTTTTTATGGAAAACCAGGTAAAAAGGGCGATAAAGGCGAAAGGGTAAGTAATTAAATATTTTGTTTCCTATTGGTTGGTGTCGTATCCTCTATTGAATCATATTTCATGGTGTGCTTGAATAGTTTTTGTTATTTTTGTGGCATTAAAAGAATACAATAATTAATAAGTCCAACCTCTTCGTAGGCTCTGGCAACCCCCCCCCCCTCATGATGTTTTCAAATGTGTATTTTTTAGGGCAATTATTTGGTTTGTGTAAATGTTTATAAATGATTCATAAAATAAAATAGTGCTTAAAAAATGATGCACAAATAAACATACAAATATCTTACACTTAATTTTTATTAATAGCATATGCATGAAACAATAGGTATTTTATATAACATATATACTGGAATACATATCATACTGGAAACTTAATGATTATATTTATAACTACGTAATTATTTTTAAAGCAAACTCATAAAAAGATTGTCGTGGCACATTGTTTATGTCTAAAGCAATAGCTCAGTTAAAGGTATTTAATATTTTAGTTACAATAAAAATAATATTTATTTCTTTTCTTTAAATTTTATTTAATTAAAAGTGATAGAAAATAATCAATTTGAATACTCCCGAACGATTAAGAGTGATAGCAAAGCAATGAAGAACAATTTCACTTTTAAAAAAGGATTTAATGACTTTTATATGTTGTATTACATTAATAATATTTTGACAGTGTTTTTTTATATGTTAGTTTTACTCGATTATTGGTGATACACTTATTTTTAATTTTACACGATTAATGGTGAAACACTCATTTTTAGTTTTACACGATTAATGATGAAAGACTCATTTTTAGTCTTACACAGCTAACGGTGAAAGACTCATTTTTAGATTTGAACGATTAATGGTGAAATACTCATTTTTAGTTTTACATGATTAATGGTGAAACACTCACTTTTAGTTTTACATGATGAATGGTGAAAAACTCATTTTTAGTTTTAAACGATTAATGGTGAAATACTCACTTTTAGTTTTATATGATTAGTGGTGAAACGCTCATTTTTAGTTTTAGACGATTCATGGTGAAAAACTCATTTTTAGTTTTTTACGCGATTAATGATGAAACATTCATTTTTAGTTTTACACGATTAATGAAAGACTCATTTTTAGTCTTACACAGCTAACGGTGAAAGACTCATTTTTAGATTTAAACGATTAATGGTGAAATATTCATTTTTAGTTTTACATGATTAATGGTGAAACACTCATTTTTAGTTTTACACGATGAATGGTGAAACGCTCATTTTTAGTTTTAGACGATTAATGGTGAAATACTCACTTTTAGTTTTATATGATTAATGGTGAAACGCTCATTTTTAGTTTTAGACGATTAATGGTGAAAAACTCATTTTTAGTTATTACGCAATTAATGATGAAACATTCATTTTTAGGGACACGTTGGGCTACCTGGTGACCGTGGACCACAGGGACCCAGAGTAAGTGCGTCTTAAATTATCATTATTATTAAATACAAACATCAAGGTATGAATATTATAACTGTGTTATTTTAAATCAGTTACAGTTAATACAGTTTTTTGTATTTTCAAAATTTATTTATCATATTTTGTGATATTTTGACTCTAAATCTTTATGGAATTGTACACTTTTTTCTAGGGAAATCGTGGAGTTCGTGGAAGACAAGGCAAAACAGGACCACCAGGAGATAAAGTAAATAATTTGAAAATAAAAAGAAATATTTATTTAATTGCTTTGCAGCAAACATTAAATCTAGAAGAGAAAATAATTGACTTGTGGAATCGTCAATATTAGAAATTTAAATATTGCTCACAAATTTTTTTTGTTGATAAAATAGACTAGTAAAGAATAGAAATTTTTTTCTGTGATCTATTCTAACAAAAACTGTATTTTTAATATTACCCTTGAAAAATTAAAACTTTAATTAATATTTTCCTATTTGTTAATCTTTTGTTGCATTAGTATCTATGCTAACAATTAACAGAAAATATTTATTCAATCAGAAAATTTCGATATACTTCTTTTTAATTTATATAAATACAGTTTTGATTTTATATTTATTCATTTATTTTTATCTGTGATTTATATTTTTCAGACGTGGTCTCCGAAAACTATAGTTTTCATCTACTGAATTTTAAAAATGTTGGAGAAAGTTTCAGAAATGTCTGCTCAAATATTGTTCTTTTATGTGTTCGAAATTAGAATAAAATACTTTTTTCAGTGTACTAAAATATTTAGAATTAATTGCGTTTCTAAAATTCCCCAAAAATTGCGATTATAATATGCTAAAAATATGTTACATATGTTACTCTAAGAATAAATCTGTTACTCTTCAAAACATATTATTATTCTTACATGTCAAAACAAGCTATTTTTAAAATTAATTTCATTTTCTCGTAAAAACAGTTTCGTTGATGTATTTTTGAAGCAACTTATGCAATATTTTTATCATTATAGTGAAAGAATAGCCATATAAGTTTTTTTTTTAAAATTACAGTGTGACGTGTATAAGTTAAAAACTTGCAGTGCATAGGCGATTCTTTTAAACAGGTTATCAACTCATAAAGTGGAACTGAATCAATTGTAAATTCATTTAACCTTAGCTAAAAGCCTGATGTTTGAAGATAACACAAAGATGTGACAACCCTAATATTTTAAATATTTTACGTAATGGTATATTTTTCTTACGTCGACTTATGGATCTCCATCTTTTAGAAATAAATACAGAAAAATCTGATGAATGGTAAAATTACAATTAAACTTAAATGCATCCTTAATAATAAATCTTTCTTTAAAATTTAGCCCGTCAACAGATTGCCTTTTTACCGATAGCGTTCGAGATTCTTAAACCTGTTCACTGTTCACCTTGTAAACATAATATTCATCAACATCATAGTTGGCCACACAGCTCAATGTGGGCCAATGCCTTCATCGGAAGATTTCTCCATAACGACTTCCGATTTATCTTTGATCTCCAATTCTTTTCATTAATTTCAAAAAAATCAGACTCCACAGAATCAGCCCATCTCAATCTCGGTCTGTACCATACTTGACAATTGTAAACTTAACATTAAGCGGAGGAATATTTCAAAAGTTTCCAAGATTCTGTTCCGCTTTTAGAACCTTATTATTATTTACACTCAGTTAATTATCCAGGGATAAAAAGTACTGTAATATACCTTTATAAGTAGGGTTAATTTCATTTTTATTTACTATACAGGGTTAATCATGCCGACCGGCCTGTGTAGGGGGCAGGGGACTGTCCTTGCATCAGAAAGGTCCTGGGTTTGAATCCCCGGCAAGGCATGGATGTTTCTTTCTCTCTGTGTTCTATGTCCTTTCTCTTTTGAGTGTGCATGTGACCCGCCCTATAAACGGGTTGTGGTTGTCTGAATGGCGTGGCAGAAGTCGAATTCCTGGCCATAGATGGCGCCATTGAAAAACAGGAGCAATCGCACCCCGACTGCCTAAACAGGCATACGACAAAAAAAGGGTTATTCATAATTCCTTCCGGGGTTTCGGAGCGTTATAGTAAAAAAACGAAGACGAATGTCGCAAAGAAGAACATATGAAATTATTTCGAAAGTATTCAAGTTTCAATTTAAGCAGTTCCCGGTAGACGGCAGTAACATGTACCACTGAAGCCAGTTGTAGTAAACATAAGATTGTTGTAAACAGAGGGAATTATGAATAACCCTGTATGTATATGCATGTTGTTATTTTATATGTATGCTTTGCTTTAGGCATAAGTAAGGTTAAATCGTATTTTCCATTGAATTTATTTTAAAAACTCAGTTTCATTTACAATCAAACTCAATTTTTTAGGGAAGTACTGGAGAACCAGGTTCCCCAGGACCTCAAGGAGAAAGAGGACTACAAGGCGTTCAAGGTCAAAGAGGTTTCGCCGGTCCTCCAGGGCCTCCGGTATGAAAGCATTATGACTTGCACCAAATCTCATTTCTAATTAAATAAAACTTTATACTACTCTTTCTTTATAACTGATGTTGTAATTAAAATGATTATAAAATTATATATATTGGGCAGTGGGTCAAATGATAATAGATCATGACAAGAAGACTTCAACATGAAATGTTCAGTCACTCAAGTTGGTCATTTGAGAACATACGAAAGTAACAAGTGGAAAAGTAAACGAAAGCCAAACACGTTTTTACATGAAATAAAAAATGCGAATTGCCTATTATCTGCTTATTATGTCCATGTAGAGGAGAAGGCAGGGCAGAACGGATTACCTAGTTTAAAATAGGTTTTAAAAATATTAAATAGTGACTAATGTTTCTACGAACACATTAAGCACTGATTTTAATTTATACAATGATACAAGGGGTGATCAAATGACACGGTGGGTACAAATGTAAACTTTATTCAAAATATACACCATAGACCTGAGCACAATGATCCCATTGATGAACAAGCAGCAGGATTCCCAGAAATCCTGTGGCCGTGACAAGACCAAGTCCCTCACAGCGTCCGTGAGTACGTCGTCCGAATTGAAGCTCTTCCCCTTCAGGTGTTTCTTTAGTGGACCAAACACATGGAAATCGCAGGGCGACATGTCTGGACTGTAGGGCGGATGGTCCAACGTCTCTCACTTGAACTTGATCAGTTCCATGTGTGTGACTCTGCAGACGTGTGGACGCGCGTTATCACTCCATTTTCTGACAGACTTGTCAGAGACACATTTCTCCCCGTAAATTGTGCGTTGGACAGCTGCCCGCTGTAGAAATCGGATAACACCTCGCTGCTCCTCAACCGTCGAATTTTGCAGCGCGAACGCCATCCTGTCCTCATACGGACTGCCACATCATTTGGACGCCTCTTTTGATAAGAGCCTCTGCTCTCTCTTGCGCATGCGGGCACCAGTGCATGCTCCGATCCCAGTCAGAGACTCCAATCGCATCCCAAGATGTCTTGACCTTTCAAGTTAATTTGAAAAGCATGAAGTCAACAAATAGAAAAATAACAGCATGAAAGTATCCTTCGGCCCATACTATATCTGTATTATTTACCTACGACTTTCCTGTGGATAGAAAAGACTTTAATAGTATCGCAGCATTTCATGCAGATGACACTGGAATCGTCGTTAAGTCCAAAAACCCCAACATTGTCCTAGAAAAACTTCAAGGAAAGCTGAGTGAAATAGAAACCTGGTGTCTAGTTCGGAAGTTTAAAGTTAACGGACAACAATCGAAACTATTAATTATTCAAGATAAAAAGAAAATCCTTCTCCGAAAAAACCAAGTTGTTCCCTTTTACGAAACTATCCTCATTGTAAGAAATGCAAAGTACCCTGGTCAGGTCATTAACAGAGAAAAAAACAATTGGAAAAATCATATCATGCAATTATCAATAAAAGCACAAGCACACACAGTCTGTCACAATATACAAATTCTTCTTCAAAACTCTAAAATGGAACTCAGATTCAAAAGCTTACTCAGCTTCACAATGATCCGTCTCATACTAGCCTACGCATCTCCAGCCTACTGCAACATCTCCCCATCACTCCTAGAGAAACTAAAAGGATACCAGAATAAAATATTCAGAAAATAATATAAGCAAGATGGTTTATCCGAAATAAGAACATACATCGTGATATCAACATTGATTTTTTAGACCACCCTATTGCAAAGCTAAATTGCAAATTTGTTTTGAACCATGCTACCATGCTTTTCATAACGGCATTTTTTTCCAGATGACAGTACCAGACTACTTGTAATATGTTTAGAGATAGTTTATATCAAACTAGATATTAGCACTCATCATTATTTCAAGCTGAAAATTAACCCAAAATTAAAAATGAATACATATATTGACTGCACATGCACTTTAGTTAGTTAAATCATAGATTCAAAAAGGGGACCAATATCATAATTAATATATCCCTCTAAACTTGAGTGTGTACCACTTGGTGTCCAGAGACTTTTGACCAGATAGGGTAATAAAGGTTATTTTTGCAGAACTTCTAGAACAGCTCTAAAGTTTTAGTGAAATTCTGAATTAAAAAGAAACGTGTCATAATTAGTCATGGGTATTTAATTTTGGTGTGATGACTTATCGGATTTTGTAGAATTTTTCTTTATATAATTCGCGTTGTGTTTAATGTATCTAATTGACATGTTATCGCCAAATCAGTCGAATAACTCAAGAGAAATATTGTTATTGATATCAATTTTATTTATTATTATGTGCACGAAATACATTATATACGGTATTTTCTCAAAAACTATTGAATTTGTTACGTTCAAAGTTTGAGTTTGAACATTTAAAATGATATAGGATTTCAAACTCTAATTTTTGGGGGAATTTCCTTTTTTATTTAAATGTTCAAATGACATGATAAATTCGTTCATATGTCTCTGTCATTTTAAGCGTTCCAACCCAAAATGAAAACCCCAAACTTTATTTAGTCAAATAGTTTTCTTTTGCACAATGTAACGATTACTTTCATTTATAATTTTCTTATTTAAAGGGAACAAGAGGAAAAGATGGAGCACCTGGAATCTCGGGAGAAAGAGGACCACCAGTAAGTTCAAATTTCTTTCAGATAATTAAATTTTCGATCAAATGATTAAGGGTAATCACGATTCCTTTTCTTTTTCAGGGTGAACCTGGTCCTATCGGACCACCAGGGCCGCCAGGAGTTGTGGGACCACAAGTAAGTAATTAGTCTCTTTTATTTGTCAGTAATGTTATTCTGAAAATTGTGACTAGAATATACTTGAAGATTTGTTCCATTCTAGGGACCAGCAGGAGAACCTGGACCATCAGGTGATATCGGACCATCGGGTATTCCAGTAAGTCCATTGCATTTTTCCATAGTTCGTATTTTCTATATTTCAGTTGAAATTATACAACTAAACTGCTGTTTGTAGAAAATGCAACACCATGAAGGAATCATCAGAATCAAATGAAATTCGCAGCAAATGTCAATTATAGGATATTATGCAAATTAATAAAGTTTCAGAGCCATCGCGCGTGCGTGGCGCGCGCAGCGCCCTCTGAATTGATGCTGAAAGCGTATAAATAAAGTGCTGTAGCGGGACGTTGAAAATAGTCTATGATTATTTGTTAGTGGCAAACGTTTAGTGAGACCTGAGTATGCCTCCACGACGGAAGAATAAGAAATTCAAGCAACTTACGGAGTTTGAACGAGGGAGGATAATCGGCCTTCGAGAAGGAGGATTTTCCTATCGCGCAATAGCAGCTCGTATGCAGCGGAACAGTTCCACAGTGATGCGAGTTTGGAAGCAGTGGACCGACGAGCACCGAACAACTCGAAAAACAGGCACTGGACGACAGAAGGTGACGTCAGAGCGCGATGATCGACACCTGCTCCGCATGGCGGTGAATGATCGCACAGCTTCCTCCAGGCAGCTGGCAGCACATTGGTCTACTGCTACAGGTGTACAATTGTCGGCTTCGTCAATTCGTCGTCGTCTGCTGCGCCGTGGATTGCGTGCAAGGGTGCCATTATACAGGATTCCTCTCACGGCGGATCATCGACGGCTGCGTCGGCAGTGGGCTCTTGAGCACAGAGACTGGCGAGCTGATTGGCACCAAGTTGTCTTTTCAGATGAATCACGCTTCAATTTGTGGACCCATGATGGCCGTGTTCGTGTTAGACGTTATGCCGGTCAACGCTGCCTTCCTGAGTGTATTATTGAACGACATAGTGGTCGAACACCCGGAGTTATGGTCTGGGGTGCGATTTCGTATCATGGACGATCCAATTTGATACGAATTGAGGGTAATCTCAATAGCAACAGATACGTCCGTGAAGTGCTACAGCCCGAAGTCGTTCCTTTCCTTCAAGGCATCCCTGGAGCTATCTTTCAGCAGGATAATGCACGCCCACATGTTGCGCGGACTGTTAGAGACTTCTGTTCAGCACAACGCATGCAACTTCTTCCTTGGCCTGCTTATTCGCCGGATATGTCGCCTATTGAGCACGTGTGGGATATGGTTGGTCGGCGTCTCACTCGTGATCCGCGTCCTGCAGTTTCCAAAGACGAACTTTGGTTGCGCATACAAGCGATATGGAATTCTCTTCCTCAAGCAGATATTCAACATCTGTTTGACTCCATGCCACGTCGTATAGCAGCACTTATTGCAGCGCGTGGTGGCTGCACCAAATACTGATTTCGGACGCTTAATTTGTTTCTTTTGTTTTGAAAATTTCATCATTTATTTGTATCAGTACAAGTCGTTTCTGCATTAAATTTCATTTGATTCTGATGATTCTTTCATGGTGTTGCATTTTCTACAAACAGCAGTTTATTTAAAATAGTTCTATCATTCTTCATTGGAAAATTTGGTTTTGCTTATAATTATATCAGAAGGGATCATTTTTATGGACGCAGCATTTTATTCATCGATCCAGTTTTCATGACGCCAACACAAGTGGCATTTCTGCACCAAGAAAATGACACTGAGTAAAATTAAAATCATGTACTTTCGATAACATTTTGAAGTCTATGGATGAACGACAGACCTCCATTAACGACCATTTCACTCTGAAATGGTCGCTCCCGAGAGGTTTCACTATATTTCTAGTTAGGTGAAGTCTTTTTGCAATAAGTGGCTCCCTGACTGGATTAGGTGCAGCATTTGACAACAACAAAATAGGTACAACAACAAAACAAACATTTACAATGGATGTAGACTATCTCTTTAAAGCTGTGGCATGTGATTCAAGATGCTTTGATCTACATAAAACTGCTGTTCTGTCAGCAGAAAAATTTGGTAGATTATAGTCTTTGATGAAATCAGCGAAAAGGAATGCGGCTTATTACTATCAATAATAATATTTAAAAAAATATTATTGAACTTCTATTGATTATTTAACTTCTTTTAACTAAATTGTATAGTTTAGATAAATATAATTTATAATGTTAAAATAGAGGTAATATACCTAGTTTCTTATTGAACAAGCGCGATTAGACAACCACATAATGTTAAACAAAAATCATTTTTTCATTGAATGAATATATGGTTTTAAGATCTCTCGATTCCGTTCTAAATTTAATGAACAGATTTCTATAAATTCGCATTCCATGGTTCATGCTTTTAGTTCGAAAGTAGGCTTAAACAGAAAACATCATTTAACAGCTATAAACAGCGAGCTTGTAGCTTTGTCTCTGATGTGTAAATCACGCCAACATAACCTAAAGATATGTATCATTGAAAATAAACATGAGTATGTACGCAATTATTTCCATATTAAGTGCGGGAGAGTACTGATACTAATGTAAAAGTGTGAAATCTCCCTTTCGAATATGCATATGCGATTAACATGACTTTAGTATTACGACGATTATATTACTATACGATTAACATGACTTTATTATTACGACGATTATATTACTATACGATTAACATGACTTTATTATTACGACGATTATATTACTATACGATTAACATGACTTTATTATTACGACGATTATATTACTATACGATTAACATGACTTTATTATTACGACGATTATATTACTATACGATTAACATGACTTATAGTGATTAATATGACTCACAATTTCTGCAAATCAAACTTAATCTGATTAAAGATATTTTTTCAGGAATTTCCTATCAAATCTTTCTTTAATTTCTGTTTTAGGGAGTTCCAGGAGAACCTGGATTGCCTGGACCATCCGGTAAAGAAGGGCCTCCGGTAAGTTTTAAAATATTTGTTCTAAACAATCCATGTCAGAATGATTAGCATTATTAGTAAAAGTTTTATTTTCAACTAATAAAAAAAATAAAAACTACCAAGCTTTTGAATTTCAGCAAAAAACCATTTTAACGAATTGAAAATCACTATAGATCCTAATCTTTAATTTCCTTTTTGAATGCTTTTTTCGGAATTTTTTCGGCCGGGGAAACTTTTAAAAATTGGCAGAAAAGTTTAGAAGAAAATTTGTCTTGGTAAATAGGGTGGGCACCAATAGAACTTTCTCGAACAGGGGTGTCAAACTCACGGCCGCGGGACGCATGCGGCCCGAAATGAACATTTTTGCGGCCCAGTCAACATATCCGACGCAAAGTAAAAACAAAATAGAAATGTGAATTAGAAAGAAAACTATCATACAAAATTAGAATATACTTTATTTATAAACTATATGGATAGTTTTAAATTGTACCAGCGAAAATCTAAAGTTCTAATTGGCTTGCGGCACCTGCCATTCCAGGGATACTGCATCGTATCAAAAATACGCAGAAAAAAATTTCAAATCTTAGAACAGAATTTGAAACAAGGTTTAAAGATTTTAATTCTTTGGAAGACAAATTTTGCTTTTTTTCTTCAATTTTCCCAATAAATATAGACTCAGTACCCAGTAATATGCAAATGGATGTTATTGAGATTCAGTACGACTCAAATTTGAAGACAAAATTCATTGAAGTGAGTGCGCCTGAATTTTACAAATACTTACCTGCTAGGTTTGAAAATACTCGAAAATTCGCATATGAAATTATTTCCATGTTGAAAGTACTTATCAGTGCGAGCAATTATTTTCTGTTATGAATGGAAATAAATCTCCTGTCCGAAACTGTATCAATAACGCTCACGTTGGGTCAATTTTAAAAGTAGTCTCGGCCAATAAAATTTCTTCCTAAATAGGAAAGATAGTAGCAGAGAAAAGATGTCAAGTATCAAACAATAATTTAACTTTATATATCTTTATTACAATGTACTATTCAAAATAAAAATATTTGTCTCCATGAATATTAATTTTTTTTCTTTTTTTTTGTTTTTATTTTGCGGCCCACCTAAAGTAAAGCATTGTTTATTTGGCCCAAGTTAGCTTTTGAGTTTGACACCCCTGTTCTAGAAGAAGTCATCTTATAAAAAGGCCAAACAATCTGCTTTTCCAAAATTTTGTGAGTTTTCTACATTAAAATCGTAGCATTATTTTAATGCAAGCCAGGCCAAGTTTCGCCAACCTAAAGACAGTGCTGTCTGCACTTATTTTGAAAATGGCGAAAAACGTCAATAAGGAGGAAAGCCACAATTTTGTGAACGTAAAAAGAGTTTGGGGGTCTAATTTTTTTAATATTTAAAAACTTACTTCAATGCTTCATTACCTGGGCTCATAAAAATGTGCAAAAAGTGATAGTACAGCAATGAATTTGATATTTTTCATTTAGGTGAAAAAATGCCGCCAAAATTGGAGATTTAAAAAAAAATTTTAATAACTTTTAAAATATTTAAGTATTTGCCTGTTCAAAAACACAGACAAATTTTTATTTTACTTGGAGGCAGAGCCTCGAAAAATAGCGTTAGAAAGGGTATCTTTTAAGCATCTTGCTATTTGTGAGTGTCTATATTCAAGTCTCTTGTTACTATTTAGGATAACTATTTAAGGGTCCCCAATCCTTTTAATCAAATATTAGTTTATCTGATTCCTTAATTTCTTTTAAATAAAATTCTTTCTTCTTTCTGGTTCTTTAGAAAATATTCACTTCTAATATTGTTATTTGTACACAAAAACTTTAATTTTTCATTTAAGCGGAATTAATAAAGTGAATGATTTAGTTATAGTTTTTTTTTTCAATAAAAATGGCTTTCGCCCAGGGATTGTGCAAAAGAGTTTTATTGCTTTATTACATCCGCTGTTAAAAGATAACAACTAAATGATAATGCGATTCCATTAAAATTAAATGTAGTCAACATTACTTATGGAAAATTAATGATTACTTTATTTTTAAATTATTTTTTGTTAATTTTTCTTTGTTAAAAAGTAAAACCTTGTTATTATCGAATATTAGAGCTTGAATTGAAAAATAGTTACTTTTTTTTAACATTTTTGAATTTTCAATGCTAGTAATTTTATTTGTTTTTGTTGGATCAGATTATTGCTTCACAGAAGAGAATATAAAATAAGTCATTGGTTTCTTTTTATCGATGGAACCTGAAATTGAAAAAAAATTGCTTCTTTCTTTAAATCAATTCCTCTTTTTGCGATATAATTTTATTATTTTTCTTTACTACTCCGTTGATTTCTTAAATATTATGCAACTTTTTCTGTTTTCATAAATGTGTTTAATACGTTTGGCAAATATCAGATTTTGTGTAAAATATTTACCGAATACATCATAAAAACATTAAATTATAAATTTATCAAACGAAAAATGACATTTTTGTCTCAAAAGTACGATTGGTAAATATGTGACGATCAACACTTCTTATGATTTCTTTCAGTAGGAAGTTCAAGACATTAATTCAATTTTGAAACTCATTTATTCAATCAAGTTTTTGAGAGTATAAGAGAGTTGTTAAAACAGAATTTTAAATTTTTCTACTAACTAGTTACGAATTGTGTTTCAGGGGCCTCCCGGACCACCAGGAGAAAAAGGACCTGCTGGAGCTGTTGGACCACCAGGTTTTCCAGGAGATCGAGGACATCCTGGACCAGCTGTAAGTCACCTTGTTTAATTCTAATTTGAAAGCTATTAATCTGCACCTTATCTAGCTATTCCGCAGATGAACTAGGATGAGGAATCAAGAATGTTCAACACTTTACTTAGTTAATGTGCTCATTAACGCATCGTTAAGTTCTAAAGATTGTTTTTTACTCATTCTATCAAATAATTTGTTAATTGTTTGATTGCATTATCTTCATTTTTTAGACACTGAAAAATGAATAAATTACATAATGTTAATTTCCTTAATTGTAATAATGTTTTAAACGGTTTAATTATAACCGTCGTTAAACAGCCGACCCAGTTTTTGGTTTACGACTACTTATGTTCAACTCCGTAGCCTTGTAACTTTGAATCCAATCCAGATGACAAGGGAACTCCTGGACCAAGTATTGGGAGACTACCTGATAGCGGCTTGATTGGCTGTATCATAGTTATAAAAGTAATTCATGGCCGGGATATCCCGGTTGGCAGGGAGCTGGACTGCTTGAGTTCAAATCCAGCAGGTCGAAGACTCCCCTTGTAATAAATGGTGACTGGTGCACATTAAATCTGTCGGGTCACAGAGTCCTCAAGTAATTATGCATCAAAATGGCCAGGTACACAAAACACAAATATATCACGATTACAATGAAATACATAAGCAAATAATGAATCTAAGTTAAGACGTAGACGAGAAAGAATTATATTTCAACAAATTTGATGTGTGATATATTTAATTAACTTCACGTTAATTAATTTTATGACTTATGTGAAGAAACTGAGCATAACTTTAATTCGCCATTTTGCTTCTCAAAGTTCAGCTGGCACTGACGTTATAGGTCACATGTGTGGATATCGGTTCTTCTTCTTCTGAAAGTGCAAGTACCCAATTGTTTCCTGATTGTTTCAAGTAAAATTTTTCGCCAAATAAATTTTCGACCACTTTTCGACCTAAAAAAAATAAGAGACACAAAACTAAAATTAATGAACTAAATTTAAAATTATCAAAACTACGACTTCCAAGTAGACTAGCGTTTTTCAAGTCTGTTCAACGTCTGTCAAGTAGGCTACGTTTTTTAACACGTTCAAGCCTGTTGTTGCGCCTGAAAGCGGGACGGAAAAGAAAAAATACTGGTAGAAGAACTATTTCAATATTAGATAATATTCGGGAGGAGTTAATCTATTCTCTACAATATTAATTCACTGTAAGGAAATTTATCACGGCGAAGAAGCAATTCATTATAAAAATTGCATCTGTTAAAAACAATTGGTAGTTATGGATTTTTATTATTTCCGGAAAAAAACTAAAAAATTGAAATTTATTTGTTATCAGTTTTTACTCCGGTGAGCCGCCCGATGAGACAATCTAGCATGACCCACCGGTGGATCACCCCGGCATGAACGTGTTAAGTAAACTAATGAAACCTAAAGCAAAAAGCAATGAGGACACCATTTCAGTTCTAAACTCTAATCTTCACCTAAATACCCTCTAATTGAGTATAATACTAGGTATACTTAATTAGAGAATAAATCTATTGGTGTAGTATTTTCAAGTAAAACCAGACTGCTCAAGACTGTTATTCACTCCTTCATTTTCTTTGTGCATTTCTTTATAACAATAATCTAAGCTTTGTTACAGAATTGATTTGAATTTATTGAACTCTTCTATTGAATTAATTTAACTTTGTTATAGAATTTATTGAACTTATTGAATTAATTTGAATTTATTGAACTTATCAAATTGATTTGAATTTAATAAACTTTGTTGTTAAATTTATTGAACTTATTGAATTGATTTGAATTTATTAAACTTATTAAGTTGATTTGAATTTATTGAACTTTGTTATTAAACTTATTGAATTGTGTTGAATTTATTGAAATTGATTTGAAATAATTGAATTTTGGTATTGAATTTATTGATCTAAAACATTTTGGCCTGTTTGACAAAGTTTTATATTTATTAAAAAATTAATAAAAACAAAATTAAACAGACTTTCTGAAAAAAAAACTCTGTTATGTTAAAGCTATATTGTTTCTACTTTTCCTTTTTAGGGGGCACCAGGATCTAAAGGAGACATTGGTGGACCTGGAAATCCAGGATCACCAGTAAGTACATTGTATAATATTTTTAAAATTCTTATAAGAACAATTTTATTCTCATAAGAGCAATTTTATATCAATATTATTAGTTTTATTTCATTTTAGTTATAATAAATTTTAATATTGTAAAGCGATTAAAAATTTAAACGTTGTCTCAATAAATAATAATTACGTTTAGCCTGATGCCTGAAATCTGCTTATTTCCACCTCTCGTTCTAATAAGACTGTAGCGTGAAAATTTTTCATTTTAAGAAAAAGGGAAAACTTGATAATTATAATTGGTCTATTAAATAAGTCCAGGGAAACTTTTTTCTCACCGTTACTTAGAGGGATGAACGTTAAAATGATAATTAATGCATACTTGAACGAATATTAGATTAAAAGACAGAATGTGAATATTAAAGTGTGAGGAAGACCGTTTCGTTAAGAATAATGAATTAAGAAAAATATTTAGATAAAAGAATAACATAGAAAGATAAGATTAGCTGATGCTTTTTATGTTACAAATATATATATATATATATATATATATATATATATATTTGTAGTAATTTTACTTCTGGGAACAAAATATTCGAACTCTTATATCTAAATATAGTATAGATTTAAAATCTCTGATTGAAAGATATAATCCAATTTCTCTAAGGATAAAAAATCATTTGTGGTCTGATACTTTACTGTAGTTTAGACGTAAAAGCTTTATCAGAAACTAATTATATCATTTAGTAAATAATAAATAAAACTTTAATTTAAAAACATTACTCTAAATTAGAGCTATTAATTCCAACAGTTTTATTAGAGATTGGACATAAGAGCTCTAATAGTTAAAACCTAAGAGCTCTAGTAGTTTAGATCTAAGAGCTCTAGTAATTTAGATCTAAGAGCTCTAATTAAAAGTAATTTCAGATTCGATCTCAAAGACAACATTCTCGAAACAGATATGTGTAAAAAGAATTAACATAATGTTATCTTTGGACCTAACAACTTACAAAAAAAATCTTGTTAGAAAATATAGAGTATTTATTTTTTAATCATGGATTCTGTTTTAATCAAATATCTTGAATTATTTCGGGGTGATTATTTCACTATTTTCACTAACCATTTCTCTAATTATTTCAGGGTGAAAAAGGTGCTATGGGTCTGCCGGGAGACGCTGGTCCACCAGGTGACAAGGTTATACAGTTTTAATTATTTCATGAAATCATGCAATCTGTTTTTATGGAAAAAAATTTTGTTGCATATATAAATATATTAATTTTAATATTTAGTTTAATCACTCTCTTTTCTTCATTTATGATGAAGGGGCGGGACGGACCACCAGGATCTGTTGGACCATCAGGACCTAAAGGAGATAAAGTAAGCTGCACTTTTCTGGCTGTTTTTAAACTGTTATTTTAAATCTTATTCTTAAACTACTGTATCATCTGTTATATCCTATGACTTCTAACGCTTATGTAACTGGGTTAATATAATCAACTCAGTGGAGGGACAGCCCATGGAGTGCCAAGGGCAATTATGTCCAATTTTGTGTGCAGCACAAAGGGAATTGAAAATAAAAGTTTTAGTTGAAAAATTGTAGAATTATACTTTTTTTCATTGTCAAATTGTAGAAAATCATTTATTTTGCAACGCAGTGTTTTATTTATTTTTGTTTAGAACACAAAAAGCTATTTTTTTAGTGAAGGAGTAAAAACTTCACATCTTACCATAATATTGGTGTTTTTATTTCTTAAATAACCTGTAAATTTTAATAGGAGTTTACAAAGTTTTATCTAATTCAGTATGGTTTTTTTCTGCATTGCATAAAACGTTAAATAAATGGAAAAAATACAACCTTGACTCGCTGGAATAATGGAGAGAAATTTTTTTCTAAGCTTCCCCCTTTTGTAAAGGTTAACTAACCTATATAGTTTGATCAGATTCTGTTAAAGAGTTTTTAGCACCGAACATTGTCCAATCATTGGGAGGTGAATCCGTACACCTATAATATAAGCTATAGACTACGCTAAACAAAAAAAGATTTAAAAAAAGAATCTCGGTTTACATTCGTCATTTATATATAAATCCTTGTTTGAATGCTAAAAGAATCCATTGCAGTGGATAAAAATATGTAAAGATTGATTAAATTGTTTCCACATATTTTTAAACGCTATAGAAACCATGGTTTTTCCGCAATTCTCGCCAAAATAGACGTTTTTGCTTAATATCAATCAGTATTTCCCACTCTTAAGTTACTAAATAGTAGCATAACGACAAAAGTTGTTAAAAATGCAAAATTACAAACTACTTTTCGCACAGAATACAAAATGCGTTTAATGTTCATTTTTTGTTAAATGTTTTTCTAAACAAGTCAAATTATGGTATTAAGTGTAAAGATAACTTCAATGCTGTTATTGAAGAAACTTTACAGTAATAAAACTTATTAATGAATAATTGGAACGTATTTTTGTGAAAGCAAAAACGACAGTGCAGTTACTGATAACGGAGAATGCTACAAAAAGCACGGTCGTTGATTCTTTTAAATTTTTTTTGTTGCATGAATATGATGGTTTTAATATGAACGACGCGTGATTTCATCAATATTTTGCAACGTATCACATACTGATTTAATTTATTGAGAAAAATGTATATGCGCAACCTTCAGAAATGCAGAAGTAAACTGACCACCAGAACTATTTTATATAGTTCCATTAGACATTGTTTTTTTTTCTCTAAATTTATGTTGAACGATTGGTTTACTCCAACGAAATTAAGAAAACTTCATGAAGTTAAAACTGAAATATCTCATGGAATGCAAATTTATGTAGTAATGTGGTCGAAAATTGAAATTTCAAAACTAACTTTTATTTAAATTTTTTAAAAAAAACATAAACTCTGAAATTCTGGTTTACATGAAATCACTTTTTTTTTAAATACTACACGCTTAAATAAAAAAAATTATATTGATAATTTGTATTGTTTTTTGTTGCAAATTAAGAATACATCTATGCATATCGTATATTCGATGTCGTGATCTGATTCGTCAACTATAATCGCAAGGTGTCAAATGGATTTTAAATTTACAAATTTAAAAATAAATAAAAAACATGTAGAGGTTGATACGAATTATACCCTTCAATTAAGTACCTTTCTGTGATTTTTTTTAGATCCTTGGAGATAAACTTTAGATTCCAGTGATTTCTTTATTTTTTTACTTTTTTTTTTAGTTTTGGTGATTATTTTGATGTAGATCACGATAGGGAAATATATAGCTCTAACTTGATTACCCTTTAAATGTTCAAAGTGCTCTAAAAACATGCTCTTATTTTTAGGGTGATTCTGGTGCTCCTGGACTTATGGGAAGAGACGGAACGCCAGGAAATCGTGTAAGTGTTCCATAGAGATGCCCTAAATTGGTGTTCATCTAATAAAATTCTTAGATATTTCATATTCTTATTCTTATACTATATAGGGACTTCCGGGGCCACCAGGGCCCGCTGGACCTGCTGGGGAAGATGGTGACAAAGTGAGTAGATAAACTAGGTGTATAAACTAAAACACTAATTAATGTATTACTAACTAATATCAATAAGTTGCTATTAAAACTAATTAATATCAATCAATTACTAATAATAATATTAATTAATTACTAATAATGCAAACTAATATTAATCAATTACTAATCAGACAATATAATGTCAATTAATTATTAACAGCACTAATGAATATTAATCAACACCGCAAATTAAATCAGAGATAATACGTTTGATTTTTAAAGCGATTTGTCAACATTTGTGTCAGGCAAATCAGTTTTTAATAACAGTAAATCCGGGGATAAATATTTTTCTTAAAAGAACTTAAAATTTAGATACTTCACTTTTAAGAAGCATTTGCTTTTATGTAGAAATTGCAGTCATCGCTAAACAATTTCTCTCATACTCAAAAATCAAGAGAAAGAAGGAAATAAAATTATATTAATATCCTTTCTAATAAAATTTTTTAAATTTGCAATCATTAATGCTTTTTGAGGATTTATTAAAACTTCAATTAAGTTTAGGCGTTATTTTTACTTTAAACGAACCTGTCTTTGATATTTAATTTACAAACAAATCAAACTTGTTTCCAATTAATTGAAAACTGTAGAATATTCTTAAAATATATTTTATTGACATTGTGAACATTAAGAGCATTTAAGAACATTTATCTTAATTGAATCCATCTTTAATATTTATCTTACGAATAAATCAAATCGGGTTATCAATCATTTACGACAATAGAATAGTTTTAAGAAAACTAATTCTTTCATTAATATTTATAAAAATTCAATTTCATCTTTAATTTCTCATTATTTTATAGGGGGATATCGGACCAGGTGGTCAAAGAGGACCTAAAGGCGCTAAAGGTGATATTGTAAGTATTCTAACTAAAAGTATTATTTTTTTATTTAAATTTGTCGCATTATATAAGTATGTTTTAAACTTTATTTTTTTTGTTTTGTTTTTAAGGGTCCTATAGGATCTGCAGGCCCTCAAGGACTTAGAGGAGAACCAGGACCACAAGTAAGTAAATTACTCTATTAATGCTGCATATTTGTTTGCATAAATCTTTAAGTATTCGTCTCCTAGAGATTTTTTAAGAGCAAACGTGCATCAAGTCTTCAGTGGCAGCCTGTATGTGCATAAATTATTAAATTATCTGTTTTTGCAAGCTTTTGATTTTCGTAATGCAAGATCAGCTGCTCGCGGCAGACAAGTCCGAGATGACAGCAGGGAGACAGGCCGCCGCACACTGGTCCACTGAAGGTTTTGTGCCCGGAAGAGTTGCGAACCTCACTTCATTTATTTAAAAATGCACCAGAACAAATTAACACAAAATTTACATCAAAATATCAAAAAGACAGACAAAAAGTGTCATTGCATAAAACTTCACTTGGAAACATCAATTAAGTCCCCAAGTGTTTCAGGCATCAGACAGAACTTGAGCTCATAGGCTGTCTTTGTTGGGAGTTGATTTTGAACTCTCACTATGGATATGCATTGGTAGGTCATAGATGAATGGTTGGTCTTCAATTTTGTACCGTACATTTAGTTCTTTTTTTTTGCAAGCACTCTATTGTTTGCACTTGGATCTCAAGTGTTCTTCTTTTCCACAATTGGCGCACGCTTCGGTGATTTTACATTCAAAGACCTTATGACACGCAGCATTTGAAACATCTAAGGACTTTTAAAGACTCCCTTACTTTTCCAATCGACAACTGGAGTGTTACTTCGAAATGGTGACCACCCAATGGTTTCCCACCCTCTAGTCGAATACATCTACTTCAGCTTTCTTCATTCTATGTTTTGAGACTCTCCTTTAGAGTTTCTCCTTCAAGCTCATCTTCTACATCATAAAGAATGAGGCTTGGCTTCTTTCGCTTCAGCCTAGGTTAGGTGAATTTGCCACCTAGGTCTTGATTTATTCCGACCTGGGTGACGCTCCAATTCTCTTTTGTTTTTTGCTTAAATGAGCATTCCTCTATTTATGACTTTTTTTTTACTCTTTTGATCCGAAACCTAAGTTTGGCCTTCTTCACACCATCACCCAAAGTTTCATCCAAGGTAGCCCTATCGTATTTAGGTTTTATTGTTAGAGGGTACTCAGTTTGCTCATCTTTTACCAGAATTGGTTCTGCAAATATTCTCTTTGTTAGTGACCATTCTCTTTTCGGTGTTCGTCGCTTGGAAGCTTTTTGTATACTTCTATTCTTCCTCTCAATCGAATGATTTTTGGCTTCAACTGATGCTTATTACAAGCAAATTCATCTCCGGCCTCCATAAGCGAGGGCGCTTCTCTCCCCAGACTTCTGATATGTTTTGAGAAAAAAGAAAGCTCTTTTACGAGATAAATGTATTTTAAAACTGTGAGTCTCTGGGCGGTTTCCGGCTCCCTTTCAGTACACGTTAGCTACCCAAGTGTGTTCACTAGAGCACCACGATGAGGTGTGAATCTAATCAACTTCAAATAATAGATCTAGGGCCGGGATAGCCTGGTCGGTAAGGCGCTGGGCCCATATCCAAGAGGTCGTGGGTTCGATCCTCGCCGGCCGAAGACTCCCCGTGTAGTAAATGGTGACTGATGCACGTTAAATCTGTCGAGTCTCAAAGTCCTCCATGTTCCCACAGCAAATCAATACCTCTGGGGGTACTGATCCAGGAGTTTCCTTGTCTTCTGGATTGGTTCAAAATTACAAGGCTACGGAGTTGAACGTAAGTAGTCGTAAACCTATGAAATTGGGTCGGCTGTTCAACGACGGTTATAAAATAAAATAATAGATCTTCAATACCTCCGGGGGTACTGATCCAGGAGTTTCCTTGTCTTCTGGATTGGTTCAAAATTACAAGGTTACGGAGTTGAACGTAAGTAGTCGTAAACCCATGAAATTGGGTCGGCTGTTCAACGACGGTTATGAAATAAAATAATAGATCTTTGTTGTTCTTCAGTGGAGAATAACCTCTCAGACGTTGTCATCACTCCGGTAGAGTCTAATTATCTGCAGGTTTTCTCTTTGTCTTGAAGCACAACTAGAGGCTCCCTGGTAACAACTGATTTTTGAAATATGCATCAAATATTTTTAGTACGTGTTTTTTTTAAATATATATATATCACCAGCCGGATGACCAAGCAGTCAGCGTGTGAAGTCTGTGAAGTCAATGATTCAGACTGTGAAGTCAATGATTGCGGGTTCGAATCCCGCTTAGGGTATGGATGTTTCTCGCTGTGCGATGTTCTCTATTGTGTGAATGTGACCCACCCTATAATCGGGTATCTGTGGCGTGGGTAATGTTGCTAGCCTCAGTGACTTCAGTTTACAGGTGTCCACAGGGTAACTTTAAATAAGCAACACTTCCGACATCTTCCTAGGTGAAGAATTAAATTCAGTGCCTGCCATAATTTTTTTTTTTTATATTTCAAAAGGCAACATGTACCAATCGTTTAGTTGAAACATGCATAAATCATTTTTAACCCCTTGGGGACGGGTGATTCAGAAAAGCATTCGTACTAAACCAGAATCAAGTTGCAATTAAATAAAAAACGGTAACTTAAATATAGTCGTTACTAATTTGACAGACTTACTCTGCTTTTATTTCAATTATTGTTAGTTTAATCATATATATAATCAATGTTAATTCAAAGTATAACTAAATAGTTTTATTTTAAACAAAGTAATGGTGAATTAAATAAATCAAAAAATTATAACTCCGCCCACAAATAAACTGCTAAAGAAATACTTTGATTACCAGTTTTATCTTCTTACCCTGATTGATACGGTTTTTTGCTGTCACGTATTTGTGACAGTCGGCGCGAAAGGGTTAATATTCATTGGCTTTAATTCTATACGCGGCAACATGCACAAATCTCCAGTTTCTACATGCATGAATCATTTTCTTTTAATGTTGCGTGTTTTAATTTATAAGCTAGCGGTAGCATTCATCAATAATTTACTGATAATGTATTCTTCTTCATTTTCAAGTAAAGCGAACAAGCATTTTTTTTCTTCCTTTTTGCTTTGTCTATTATTTTTCAAGGCCAGTTTTTCTTTTTTATCAATTATTTTCGAGTCATTTATTATATTTACTATCCATACTGCCATTTAAAGCAATTGTAATGCTACTTTTTTGCGTATTTATGATACTTAACGTAGTTTTAGATAATAATTATTTAAAATATTTTTGGTTTCTTTTAAACTTTTATTTAAACAAAAAAGTTATGAAAAAATGTAATTAAAAAACTTTAAATAAAAACTGAATAATAATTTAAATAAATGTTAAAACATTTTTATAAAAAGTACCAAGTAATATTTTTCAATGAATTTTAATTTAACAGTGGATAATTATTACAGATAATTTAGCATTCACGATGTAGTATATTTCCTCTTATGTATTAAAATGTAGTAATTTTTATTTTACTTTGAATGTGATAAAAGTTAGAATGGTGAAACTAATATGAAATCATTCATATAACCCGTAATATGAATCATCATATAACGGGTCGATTTTAAATTTCCTATTCTGTATTAAAAACTCATTTTGAACAAATATTTTGAGTAACTTAAGGACCTTTTTTTTCTAGGGACCAGATGGTGAACGAGGAATGCCAGGGCCCATTGGGGCAAGAGGTCCAAAAGTAAGATTGTTCTTGCTAAAATGTATTTTATATATCTTAATATAATGTGATTTTATAAAATTGTTCTCTTTTGAATTTGCAATAAATAAAATTTAATTAAATTTAATTTGAATTATTTTTTTTTTGAATTTATATCAAGCTACTTTTAATTTAAATATATCAAAATATTTCCACCCATACTTTTATATGTATAAATAATAAAATGCAAATGATTGTTACGGTTCGTTTATTTCTCTTGAACGAAAGGTAGATTTAAACGTTTTTACAATCAATACGTTACACTTTCCGATCATTAACTACCAAATCGGATATAAAAAATAAAGCTTAGGTTAAATACCTTAAAGCATATTTGTGAAGGTTGCATATCATTATTTGTTAAATTATTGTATAACCAAGCATCCTATAATTTTCTAATGTTTGTTTATTTTCTGAACAGGGAGAAGACGGACCCACTGGTCCTCCTGGACCCTCCGGACCAGCAGGATTACAAGTAAATGTTTTTTGATCCTACAATGTCCTCCAACTGAATAAAGCCAATCTCATACCATTGTTGGACAATGCGACAACCTACGAGAACCAAACGTCTATAAATAGAAAGTCTATGCCTAAACACATATTTAGAAAGAATAACTCACTTCCTGCTCCACTTGGTTGGTTAATTACGGCGATGGTACAAACAAGGCATCGCTTGGATGCCAGTTAAATGTGGCTCTTGTAACGAAAGGGTTATAACTGAAAGCCTCCACACGGTTCTTTACAGGTAGTCCGATCTGACCACTGTGAAGGATATCCACTTACCGAACGAATCATTTAATACAGAATATAGTTTAAATAAGAAAGTGGTAGCAAATACATGATTAAAAATTTATTTTATTTATGAA
The DNA here is from genome assembly GCF_982258835.1 of Parasteatoda tepidariorum. NCBI lineage: Eukaryota > Metazoa > Arthropoda > Arachnida > Araneae > Theridiidae > Parasteatoda > Parasteatoda tepidariorum. Next base: position 5,780,489 of record NC_141758.1, on the reverse strand, counting down.
TATTATTGGTTTGCCTTACTCATTTGTCAACCACTACAGATTCAATTCTCAAATATATAAGATAAATTTCTCTCAATTACTTTTATAAAAGGTTTTGGGTTCTTGCGCAAAACTGGTTCACTTTTTAAACAGTCTGCGCGGACTACTTATAAAAGACCGTGTGGAGGCTTCTTGATGTAGGAGGTGATGGCTCTTCGCACAAAATACAGCACTCTTTCTTTTTCTTCTTTTTTTTCAAAGCACTAGGACTTCCAACTCGTGAATAGCACGAGTAAATGCTCTTTCCACTAGTCTGATTATAACGGTACTGTTATTTCATCCCCCCCCGAAAAAAAAGAACTTCTTTTCGACAGTGTAAGAGAACTAAAATAGCGCGAACTTCTTAAACCTACCTATAAAATGAAATCACAGAGCCACAAGAAAAAGATGCCAAGAACTGGCACATTTTGCGGGCAGAAACCATGACGCACGGAGAAAATATTTTCAGTTAAATTATTGTTTGTACAGTAATAACATTTCTGATAAAAATACCTCCATAATTCTGGTATTTACCCGTTTTGTCCCGAATTTATGAATGGAAATGATACAAAAAGTGGTTTTATGGAAAAAGTGGTTTAATATATTATCGAAATTAATAGGTTTTTCCACTGTTATGGCATTCAAAAAGTCTGATACATCAAAAAGTACTTGTTCCTTATAATCCTAGATCTAATCAGAAATAACTAAATCATTGTGGTGTCTGAGAATCTTTTAATTCACCCAGATAAATGAAAATGCTGAAAAAAGTTTCCCACCACAATGAATGTCTTTGAAAAAGGGAACTGTGCTAAATATATGACGCTGGGCGTTAACCGGTTAACCCTTTGCACTCGATGTTTTTCACAGTTAAAAAAATAGACGCAACCACTAACATTTTGAAAGAGTTTTTAGAAACTTACCTTATAATACCCGGAGTTCACTGAATGAAGTGGTAACTAAACATTAAGAAGAAAAAAATTTCATAATTAGAGTAGAGGATAATTTACAGGCTACAATGGTGACATACTGTCACCTCTCGAGTGGAAAGGGTTAAAATCCAAAATAAACGATATTTAAACCATTCTTTTGGTGAGTTTTTCTGATGTGGTAACTGTTTGCCGGAAACTGTGATTTTCAAAATTAAAGTTTTTATTATACCACACATTTAGTATATCCATTGTTTACTGGCACTTTTTATACCTTTGTATCCTGTTATGAATGGACTAACACTGTTTCAGTGAAACAACTCTATTAAGCCAGTTAATACGCAAATATTAATAATTTTTATCAGTAATGGTTTACGTTTATATTTAAATTTATTATATTATTAATTTATTAAGTGGAGAAATTAAATTTAACGGGAAAAAAGCTGTAAACGGCCTCAGTCCAGATAAAAATACTTTGTGATGATGATGACGAAATAATAAATTTCATCAAACGTTTGCTTAACGCTTTGATCTATTTATAAACAGAGCAAAGTTATCTGCAGTTTGACCTATTTATAAGAACAATATATTGTTAATTAATTGCGTTAGTTTACCTGACGCTGTAATAAATAGATTTTGAATTATTTACACCAATGTGTGTACCACATTTATTAAATTATCGCACTTGAAAATTAGGGATTGCCCGGACCTAGAGGTCCAAAAGGAGATCGTGGTGACCATGGAAAAGTAGGACCACCCGGACCAGCTGGACAACCAGGAGAACCAGGACCACCAGGTTCAAAAGTGAGTACAAAATACTATTTTGTTTGTTTAGTAAATTTTATAAATATAGCAAAATTTTTAGAAATCAGACAATTTCTTCTGTGTGCTTATTTTTTTTGCTTGTTGACTTACGTAAAACCACTATAATTTATTTATTGCGGCACATTTAAATGAGGGCTCTTTTGTTTATTACAAATTACGGCTTTTAAACCCTTGTTAACTCTATATTATTTTATTTATTTCTAGTAAATGATAATTAACTCATTTAGCCCATTAGATAATTTTTTTTAATTCAATAAATTATTAGATAAATTTTAACGCCATTTTTTTGTAGTAAGTATGTTTACCACGGGCCATTAGGAGCATGAAAAAAGCATGAAACTTACTGACTTTTATTTATAAATTAAATCAACGTAAATTAAATTTATAAATTTATTCAAACGTCGTCAGGCATGAAGTTAATTATAAATGGAAACCAAAATTAAAGAAAAGGTGAAATTGTTTACTTTTAAAATTAAAGGTAACTATACTTATCATGACCTTAGAGAGGGAAAATGATCATATTTCTCTTTATGTCATAATGTGTTTTATTCATAAATTTTCAGTTTGCTTCAAAAATATTTGAACGATATGAATTTGATTAAGCAAAATTTTTAATTTAAGCAACATATAAAGTTAAATAGGCTCACCATAACAAGTATTTAATAGATATTATATATATTATGATATCTTTTAGTATATGGAAATTACAATATATTTTATTTAATGGATATTCATCTGTATTTAGACACGTGCTCTTCTTAATAAATTTTATTATAATTTCAACAGGAAAATTTTAAGATTAATGAGCTTAGAATCTTGTTCATATAATTGGAACGATATTTTTGAACACTATAACTAGTACACTGCTTAAAGATGTTATATTTTCTCCTAGGGAGGTGAAGGCATTGCTGGTCCACCAGGACCTGAAGGAAAACAGGGACCAAAAGGTGAAGATGGTCTCCAAGGAATACCAGGACCACCAGGGAAAGATGGGGAACACGTGAGAATAAAATTTCTTGCCTCAATTTTTAATTTTTCGAATTATATTTAAATAGCTAATAACCAATTGAAAATTGATTGCTAACTTTTATTTAATAAATACTTGATTTGTTTTTTTCCAGGGACCTAGAGGACCACCAGGACCTAAAGGTGAAGATGGAAAAATGGGATTACAAGGACCGCCAGGACCAAGAGGTCCACATGGACCTGCAGGTCCAAAAGGTTTGCCTGTAGGTAAACTTCTTCAGTGGTATCTTCTTTCCCCCATCTATATATTTTAAGAATAAATGAATTTTTTGTTAGTTATCATCTTAAAACCATACGTATGTCTTTTTATTTTGTTTTAACACAATGTCATGCCCATATTTAAATAATTTAATGGTTATCCTTAAATATATTCGCTGTTAGTAACTTAATATCTATAGTATCTTATTGTTTACATTTTATTACAATTATTTTTAAATTATTCGTTTCCTACATTATTCTTGTGATTTTATTAGTATGAATTTATTTTAAGAAGTTTTATTTTTAGGGAAATCCTGGATTTCCTGGACCCGCAGGAGAACCTGGAACTGTTGGACCTAAGGTACGAATAATAGCTTAATTTATATATTTATATTATTTATGTATTCAATTTATTTATTTATTTGCCTAGAAATTTAATAATGGATTTCATGTTAAGTAAAGGATAGAATAACCGAGATAGATTGGTAGGATTCCGCATAAACATCCAGTTTTAATCCTTCATAGAAACTGCTTTTAGCGAAAAAAAGACTACACCAATACGCCCAAGCAGCGGCACATTTTTACATGGCAAAATACAAAATGTGAGAGAACAATTACTCAGAAATCGGTCGAATAGTTCCTGAGAAATCGAATTTGAAATAAGTTATAAATTTAAATTCGATTTCTCAAAAACTATCCAACCGATTTCGCTCTTTTGTAATTTGTCATGTAAAATTATATACTTTAAAATGATGCAAAAAGTTTTATACCTTACAGTTAAAAAAAATTTCGTTTAAAGGAACAGTTAATGAAATAGTAAAAATTAATAAATATTTACAAACATTTATTTTCTGCATTGAAAAAAAGTTCTCGAGATATGGTGAAATACGCAAAATTAAAATTAGCGCTAAGGTGTCCAAACTTTGGAAATAAAAAAAAGGAGAGGAGGTGTGGCATTAAGTAAGTTCATAAATCATATATGCATACTTGCCAACTTATAATCTCTCAGCAGATGAATCATCCCAGTGGCACTAAGATTAAAAATAAATTGCCTTTATGGAAGATTAATTTTTTATTTGGAGCAAGTTTTAACCCATCATATAAATTTTATGCATTTATATATATGTAGAATTTATTTAAATGTACTGTCAGTCAAAATCATTTTGAATTAAATTTATAAATGCAAAGAATAAATATCAAGCATACATTTTACTACCACTTTAAATGTAAAAATAAAATTTTACGCAGCATGCGTGAAAGTTGGCTGGTATGTATGATATTGTTGATTACTTTGAAGAAACGGATAGATTTGCTCCTCACGAAATTTAGTTTAAACTGAAATGGTTTTGCTACCAGCTTCTCCTCTTTTTCTTTCTCATCTTCACCCATGCCATCAGGGGTGAAAGCGAGACGGAAAAGAGGAAAGGCTGGTAGTAAAACCATTTCAGTTATAGCTAGTTTTGGGGAGGAGTTTACTTATTCTTTTTTTAAATTTTTCAACAATATCTACTTTATCTTGGAAAAGAAGCAGTTTTATATATATGCCAGAATTATAAAAGAAATCTTGATAGTTACAGATATTTCATTTTTTTCGAAAAAAAATGCTGGAATGAAATGTTTTACGTACCAGGTTTTTCTCTTTTCGGTCTTGCTATATAAGGGCTTTCACCCATGCATGCCATAAACCAACTCAGTCTAAATCTAAGACATATTTCTAAACGATAAAGTTATAGTTACAAAAACAAACATCGTAAGCATTAAAGTAAAAATTTTTGAAACTTTGTACCATTATTTTTAAAAAGACATATTTTGTGCAATATAAAATGTTGCAACGAAAGAAAACTAATATTTTTTTTTAAAAAAAAGTAATAAGGAACTTTTCGGGAGTTAATCCCATTTTTTTCTCTCACAATTTGTAGGGTTCTACTGGAAAAGATGGAAGCGATGGAAATCCGGGTGACCCAGGACCCATTGTAAGAATACAATTTTATTAAATATATTTAATGCTAAAGTTTCATTGGGTACAAAGTTTTATGTCTGTCTGTGTTTTTTAAGGGTCCACCTGGAGAGCCTGGTAAAATGGGAGTGGCTGGTGCACCTGGCAAACCGGTAAGTAGTTTAAATCTGCTACTTCCTTTAACTCTAGGAATTTTGTACGCTATTTATATACATTTTTACCGCAGCTCAGCCAAATATGGCGTTTCAGTCCCCCTATACTCTGAATATTTTGGAAAAATCTCCGATTATTTGCCAGAGAAATTGTTAATAATATTTCTCCATATTAATTATAATTTCTAAAGCTCAATAGATGGCGCTCTGCGCAATGTAAAATCATTAGTTTCTAATCAGTTTCCTCCATGACACTGTACCATTATCATCATCCTTTTTGTTATTAAATATATATTATGTTAAAAGGCGTTTGTTATGATTGAAACCCCGAGATCTGAGATCATATCATCGTATTTAATAGAAATGAGTCACATTATTGCTCAAGGACTCGAAGAGGCCTTTTACCTTTTTATTTCTTTTCGAAGTCGTGAAGTAGTTTTCATCTTGAGTTTTGAAAAGAAAAATAAGGGTAATACAATCATGATATAGAAAAAAGTAAAAATAATTTTGAACTTTTTGCTGCAATTGCAACGCCATTGGCTGAATTAGAGTTACAAACAGAGAAAAGACTACAGCGTCAATCGCTGGCAGTATTATAATTTAAATTAAATTATAAGTATAAGTATTTTAAATTATAAGTTTATTATAAGTATTAATTATAAATGTTTCAAATTTATTGTACATTGTATTAAATATATTGTATATAATTATAAGTATTTTAAGTCTTTCAAAGTATAAGTAGATTAAATCATAAGTAAATATCAAAAATAGTGAAGAATTCATTGAATTTATCTGATAAAATAGCATCGTTAGTTATAAGCGGGATTTGATTTTGGAATCTTCAATTAGTATTTCTGCTTTAAAAATATTTTTGTAGTTTGCGGCTGCGCATTTTTGTGGGGTTTTTTTCCCCTTAAAATTCGTGTGTTAATCGTCATTAAAGTATCAGTGAGGATCTTAATTTAAAATCTCTATGTATATCTTTGTTTCGAATAAAATATGGGACCTCCACACATTTTTCTTAGTAATTTATTTTGGAAGACATTTTGGAAATTGTTTAGCATTTACATTACCGTAATTGCACCAGGCAGGGGATGCATAAGTAATTAAAGGTTTGATATATGTGATATATCAGAGCATATAAGGAACCTGATGTCATTAAATTTATCAAAATTCAAAGAATTAAATGGGCAGGCCACATTATAAGAATGGAGGATAGCAGGACAGCCAAAAAAGTTTTCTGTGTCAGGCCAACAGGTACAAGAAAAAGAGGACGACCAAACCTAAGATTTTTAGACTACCTTGAAAAGGACCTACAAGTTTTACAGATAATAAACTGGAGAACCTTGGCTAAGGGAAGAATGTCTTGGTATAGGCTTATTGAGAAGGCCAAGGCCCATTCTGGGCTGTCGTGACAATGAGAAGAAGAAGAAGAAGAAGAATATGTGAGATATATGCATCGTTTGTTTTTAAGTGACATCTTGGAGTAGGGACCTAGTAGAAATTTTATTTATTGTATATTCCAGAGGCTTTAGCTATTATTTTCTTAACATGATCAGCAGATAAATTAGTAGCTCAGAGTGAAACAAACATTTTGATTTATAAACAAAGTTGGGAAATATCTACAAACTCTAATATATTTAGCAAAGAGAGTGAAAGCTCACAGCTACTCCATAACGAAGTTATTTGCTTTGATGATAAAATATTATGACAAAAGTTACAATAAAGTCAATACTAGGTATTAAGGTTAATTAATTTTCAGGGCCCAGCAGGACCTGCCGGCAAACAAGGAGACATTGGACTCACAGGGGAAAAAGGAGACAAAGGGCCAGTTGGACCACCAGGAGACCAGGGACCCGTTGGTGCTCCAGTATGTAGATTCAGCATAAAATATTTTTTATTAAACTGTGTCTAAATAGATTATCGTGACAAAATTTAAAAATAATTAACCATACTTTATTTTTACTATCTAGGGTAACCCTGGACTGCCAGGACCTTCTGGTTTAAGAGGATCACCTGGACCAGCGGTAAGAATTAATTTATTTAATGATAGTTTTGTCAACGAGGAAGTGTTTGGGCAGCAAGATAAAGCAAATTTCGCGAAATAATTTATGAAGCAAAAATTATAATATCTTAGTAATAAAATATATATTATCTACATAAACTGTATAATACTTAATTATTTAAACTATAAAAAACTTACTATAAAAGTGACAGTATAAAAATTGAAACTATCTAAAATTTCAATAATCTTAAAAGGTTTTAATTTCCTTTACTTTTGAATTATCATTTTCGATTCCTTTCAATTTTCGTTGTTTCTTTCAGGGAGATGTGGGACCACCTGGTCAAGCTGGTCCTCCTGGACAACAAGGAAATATTGTAAGTCATTTTTCTTTATATTTTAAGAAGTTATATATATGTTTCTTAATAGGCCAATTTGAACCGTGCCTGGTGCAGTGTGTTCAGTTTAACATCACTCTTATTGGAAAAATAAAGTAAATAAATAAATAAGCTACCGCTTTATAAAGACCATAGAGTTTAAATACATCTCTCAGAACATTGTAATAGAAAATGTTAAAATAATGATAAAAGAAATATTGATGCTTTATTTTTCTCGAAAAAAATGCTAGAATTAATTGCTGTTTTTTTTATACCAGTTTTTGTTCTTTTTCGTCTTGCTATATAAGGGCTTTCAGCCATGTTAAGAAAAATAAAATTATTGTCTATGTCTGATAGGGCAGAAATAAGCAAGAAATAAATGGAACAACAAAAAATCTCTTCTTTTAAAACTTGTTCGAAGTTTCTTAAGACTATCCTTCTGAAACTTTCCAAGAGGAAGAAAGGAAAATGAAACAGTATTTGTGGTACACACAGTAAAACATTAATTTTATATTCACACTAAACAAATATGGAATATACTGAAGAACAAGCGAGCAAGACATATTAAAGAAACAATTAAAATACATTTAAAAAAAATAAAACTTTTTTTTGTAAAAAATGTTAACTATGGATTTTTTTTACGCTTACTCTTTAATTGAACTCTTTCTCTACGATGTTCCATGTTGTACCATCACGTGTAACACCAGCCGTAAGCAAAAAGATATTTTAAATGTAATATTTTCTTAGTAGGGTTTTATAATTATTCATCTTTCGATTTCTTTTGAATATTTTTTTAAATTCATTATTTTTTTAAACGGATATAATGTTACTGTAATGAATATCAATATTTAGGGATCGCCCGCCAAACGTTCTGTTAAGCGTGGAGGTGGCGGGTTCGAATCCCGCCGTAACCTTTGTGATGTCCTTCTCTATTGTGCTATCTGTTCTTCTACTTGACAAAGGTTTATAAGCCTTAATTGAGCACACAAGCCTGCAAATGTATGTTGCATCAATAAACCAATCAATATTTATAAATATATTCTACTATACACACTTATTTATCTTTTGCCTGATCGTCTAAGTGTATAGGTCAGAGTAACAGCTGGGAATGATTATTTGTAATTGATTATTTATTTATTTTTTAATAGTGCAAGTATTTTTTAATATTGTAAGTATTTTTATGAAGATGAATTTTAATGTATTATGTTCAATTTAATATTACAGGGTTCTCAAGGCGACAAAGGTGCCAAAGGTGAAAGAGGAAAACGTGGTTTAAAAGTAAGTCATACTTGAAAATGATGCATCATGCATATTTAAGCAAACAAAGTTTAGAAAAATGGAAGAATAGTAAGATTTGAAAATAACCTCTGAAATTTAATTATTATAGAAGAATTTTAGGAATTTTTAAGCGGTTAGTTTCTAATTAATAAGACCGAGATAGCTTAGGAGCGAGCTTATTTGATTTTCAAAACGAGTGATACACTTTTGTATACTGGTCTGATATGTATAACTGGGCATCTGATACCAAAATTGGCCCTTTTCCTATTCATCATGTGTGGATAAACATCTGTAAGAAAACTGATTGCATAGTAGGAACAGGAGGCTTTATAGATAATTTTATGTCCTACGAATCCGGTGGCTCCGGTTATTCTTAAAAGCACTTTCTGATCGATAATTTGTAATGGTCTTATTTGCGTTTTGGTCAAAACGCCCCATGAAGGGGAGGCATAGCTGAGAATTGGCGTAATACACATAGTATGAATAAAATTTTGGGCGTTCAGAGCCTTCTCTGAGTCTTTTGAAAGATCTAAGAGCTAGGTTATGATGTTGTTTATATGAAAATTGTAATTAAGTGTATTAGTTGGGGTGATCCTTAAATATTTGGCATTAGAAATTTTTGAATTATATTAATATCAAATTAAGTTCCCTTTTTATCAATTTTAGTTGCTTCCAGTCATCCACAACCCTTTTGCTTTAGTTTGAAAAATTCCTGCATACTTGTCGCGTAATTTTTAAATTACAGAAGAACCCCGATATAAGGAATACGGTATATTATGAGAAGTTCGCTATTACGACAAATTTATCTGTTTCTCTGTTACCGTCAATATGCTAATAATAAAGATGGAAAAGAAAGTAGCTTGCAAAATTTTACAAATATTCCGCTATTGCAACAAATTTCTTTTGGAGGAAATGTATTTTTCTATTGTTTAAATGACGAGAAAGTTCAAGAGGAAATTATATTTTTTGTTTATTTTTGGAATCAGTGCAAAAAAGGCAAAACAAATATCATTTCACCTTCATGCTTACAATTATTCAAAGTACAAAATACAAAAATTATGCTTCTTAAATTCTCGGCTTTTTAGTGCGGAATTCAGAAAAATTTTTCGCAATTACGATGGTCAAATTTGGCCAATCAAAAGCCTTTATTTTAACCTATCACAAAATGCGATATGTTTACGAAGATACAGCAGGCTTCTGATAGGCCTAAGTGAGACATAGTAATTGCAAAAATTTAGCTGAATTCAGTCCTAATGTCGGCAAGGATATGAATTTTTCGCTGCTAGATGTCAAAGTTGGCAATCAGAAAACTGCATTTGGCATGATGGACATAGAATTGTCAAAAAGTCAATAAAATGGACAGAACGATATTTCGTCTGATCATTGGAGGGGAGGGGATGCCTTACAGCTATTTTAGGTTCTATTCAATTTTCTTGTTATATATGTATAATGAAGTGAAAAATTTAAATACCTCCATAAAGTTCAAATTTTCATTACTGAAGTAGTGAAACAGAGAGGGGTCCCCAAAGAAGTTTTTGCAACAGGCCGTAATTAGGCTAAGTCGGGCCCTGGTCAATTGCAATTGCACTTCAATTCATTTTCATTCATTCATTTCTTGCATCTTGTAAAAACTACCAGTTCAGTTTACAATCTATAAGCATAAGCAGTCTATTCTAAATTTACAATTTAAATTTGAAAACAACCACAATGACTGTTTACTCCCAATGAATGCATACAAAATGATCAAATCTTGATGGAGATAATTGGGGGATGTTCGCGGTCCAGGTGCCTAGTTCTAATTTCAAGTCAAGTCGAGTCAAGTAATTTAAATTAAAATAGTTGGTTAAAAAGGATAAAGGTAAATCGTTGTTTAGTCTTTTTTTTTGCTATTTTATGTGCATTTGTTTATAACGCATTTGCTTATAACGCATATTATTATATGTGCATTTGTTTATAACGACAAAATCATTCAGTTATTGTGATATTTTGTTATATCGGGTTTTTATTCTATTTCCACGTAATGAATAGGAACCTATTCATGACGACATTAAAAGTATCTATCCTTGTTTGAAAGATGAATGCGTCTGGAATTTCTTTTCCTTTTTTAGGGACATAGGGGAGTGATTGGTAGAGCAGGTATGAAGGGAGCACCGGGGGAAAAAGGAGAAAAAGGAGAAAGGGGAATACAAGGACCTCCAGGAATGAAAGGAGACACTGTAAGTATAGACTACTACTTAATATCATTTTTACTTACTTGCATTATTCTTTTATTATTTCAATAAAATGCAACTTATTGTTAAAGGGACCACTAGGACAGGAGGGAATGAAAGGAAATGATGGCCCACCAGGACAGCCAGTAATTATTTTTTAAAAATATTTTACTATTTATTATTGTTTTAAAATATTTTTTAATTACATTTCAAATGACTTTCTTGTTGCTGCTAAATCGATGCATCAAAGTATTTGTCATTTATGCTGTTTTGTAATTTTTTCCAATCAAAGAAATACTCGTACTAAATATATGCACTTTTCTGTGAATAATGAATGAAAAATTTATTCACATTATTTTTCAAACGCAAAATTGCTTACAAAAATTTTTATGGAAGAAGTTTATTCTTTTTGTCTAAATATTTTGTTTTTATTGAATATTTTTAAAACCTTTATTTGCATTTAGTAAATTCTACATTAAAAATGTGTAATTTTTATGTTTGATTTGATTAAGGTACTATTTTACTTAAGTAAAATATATTAAACAATATAAAGATAATTTATTTTGTTACACTATCTTTAAAAGCGTTTGAATCATATTACATCTTTGGATAAAGGCCATAAAATTTTAAATACATATTCAAAATTTCTGCCTAACTCTATTTTATTTTTAACCTTTAAAAAATAAAAATAAAATAATCTTTAATTTTTTTGCTCTTTTTTTGATAATAAATATTTACTATTTCTCTGTTGTTACTTCCTTTTGAACTTAAATTTGTTTACTAAGAATATTTGTTTCAGGGTTTGGAAGGTCCTTCTGGTCCAAAAGGTGCTCAGGTAAATAAGTATAAAGCTTATATTTAGATGAGATAGTTTAAATATTTTAGTAGCCTTAAGTTATCTCTCTGTTCACATCATTCTTTGCATAATACCAGATTAAATATTGAACAATATATAGAAACCTTCTTTATTCAGGGTATCTCTATTTGACAGGAGATTCAAGGAAATACCAATAATTAAATGGATCCAAAAGACATGGGACAGCAGTATAGCTATAATTTACCGAGTGATCTCGGCTCTCAAAATACGCGTACAGCATGCCGGTTTACCGACACCTGCTTTAACCAATACAGCGTCACGACCAAACTATACCCGGTCACAAATACTAGATTAAAACCACCGGTCATTCTCGCTACTCGTGAGCTTCACTGAAGGCGCATTTTTGGAAGAGGGGAAATTCCAGAAAAGTTCCTTCTTAAGCTTTAAGAGAGGGGACAATCCTCCTTATGCCTACCTGGTACCCTTAACACGTTCACGCCAGGAAAAGAGAAAATACTGTTAGAAGAACTATCTCAATATTAGATAATATTCGGGAGGAGTTAATCTATTCACAACAATAAAAATTCACTGTAAGGAAATTCATCACGAATGCTGGATATTGGGGTTATCTCGGCGTTTATCGCCACTAACCGATTCATCGATACTGTTTTGTTGTATTCTGGGAGGTCCTATATATCTTTGAAGTTGTAGTATGTTGTAACAACAAGTCAAGTCCTTAACCCCTTGGGGACGGGTGATTCAGAAAAGCATTCGTACAAAATCAGAATCAAGCTGTAATTAAATAAAAAACGGCAACTTAAATGTAGTCGTTACTAATTTGACAGACTTACTTTGCTTTTATTTTAATTATTGTTAGTTTAATCATATATATAATCAATGTTAATTCAAAGTATAACTAAATAGATTTATTTTGAACAAAGTAATGGTGAATTAAATAAATCAAAAAATTATAACTCCGCCCACAAATAAACTGCTAAAGAAATACTTTAATTACCAGTTTTATCTTCTTACCCTGATTGATACGGTTTTTTGCTGTCACGTATTTGCGACAGTCGGCGCGAAAGGGTTAAAGAAGTAAATCTTTAAAGTGAAAATCATCTTTGGAATGGGGAGATCCCCTTGAGTAGAGTTGTATGATAAAGTTAATAGTATTTTGATAGTATGCAGTCTGAGCATAAAAAGGCGGTAATTGGGCTGAAATTCGAATTATCACGGATTATATCAATATCGAACAATTTATTGAAATCTGATGTGGTGCATGTTTTTGCCTCGCTGTAAAATTTTGTGGTCAATTTGGCTATAAAGCAATTGATATCATCAATGTTTAAGTCTTTTCTGAGTAATTTATTGCTAATCGCCCTTGGGGCGCCAGTCAAATTCATCACGCTTTTACGCTTTATTTAACAAAAAACTGGGTGCCTGGGCCGCGTAGCGTCCCCTAACCCATACATCATGGAATAATTTACAGGTTGAATTACAAACATTTTGATTTATGCAGCATTAAAGTAGCAAAATAAAATAAAAGATCAGACATATTTGCTTGAAAAATTAAACATGAATTGTTACTTAATATGAATCATGATTTATGAAATAATCAAAAAAAAAATTATTCATGAATATAATAAAGCACAGTTGGTGTTGAATCATTGTATGGGATTAAGTTTAATGCAATCATAAGTTGTGAATTTTAAAAATGAATGAAAAAATTTTAATATAAACAAGTACAATTTTAATCTTGAATGGAGTTTAAATTTAATGCAGTCATGAGTTGTGAAATAGATGTGAATAAAATCAAGATATATAGAAATACATTTGACATTTTAGCATTAATTGTGTTAGAATTACGTAATTTGTAAGAAAAATATGAAATGAAACAAAATCATGAAGTTTTAGCATAAGTTTTCATTACCTTAGTGGCGCCATCTAGCGTGGCAATAAACAGTATTTAATTTCGTGTTGATAAATTTACCAGTTCAAAGTTCAGTATAATAGAGTTCTATGTACAGATCAGAGAGAGACATTATTCAGAAGAGGACATAATTGATTGCAGTAGTTGAAAAAGTTCTCTGTCTTTTAGTAGTTCTTGTAGTTCTTTTAAAATTGAGACCAGTCTATGAGCTTTGCCTGCTTTTGTAGTGGGAACTGTAGCTGGAGTAACACGATGGCCCCTCCTGGGGGGACGGATGCTGCATCCCGTGTAGTTAGCAGTGTGTGCTTCACCACAGTTACAGCATTTTGGTGGTATGTTGATGTCCTTATGGCACAAATAGGATCGGTGACCCGCGGCACGTTTAACACATCTGGGAGGTAAACAGCAATTACTTTGAGTGTGACCAAAATTTTGGCAGTTGAAACATTGAGTTGGACTGTTTCCTCCGCGGAACCTTTCTATTTTCACTGGGACATCGCATATGCTATTGATTGAGTAGATTTGTCGGTTATTTTCAGATTCTATTAGTATTATGAGAAAAAGTGGGAGGAGCCGATATGCCTCGCCCACTTTTCTCTTAAACTGAATTATTTTCTGTGATTTAATGCCATTCTTGTCCAATTCAGGGTAGATATAATCTGTAGGGAAACCCTCTGGAAGTCCTCGTACCAAAACTTTTATGTGCTTGACCGGTTGAACAGTTTCTGTAGTTGTGGGCGGAACTGTGACATCCTCTATGGGTGGAGCTATGTAGGAGGTGACTATTGCATCAGGTAATGGCAAGGAGGTGGCGGCAGCTATGGGTGAAGAAGAGGAGCATTCTGTAATCATAATTTGTGTATCCTCAATAGTTTTGGCTTTGTTGTGCTTTTTCTTCTTCCTTTTTCGTTTTTTTGGAGGGGGTTCTGTATTTGTTTTTGCTGTGCTTTCTGTATCCGTGGTTGTCCTTTCGTTTTTCTGTTCCAAGTTTTGGCCGTCATCATGAGTTTCCAAATCTGTATCCTCAGTTGTTTTAATCGGCATTTCTGGAGTGTTTTGGCTATGCGTGGAACTCTGGTTTGCCTCCACTGTTTTACTCAATGCTTCCAGTGTTTTCCTACCTTCTTCCATTTTTTCCCAATGTTCTTCCGATTCTTTCCTAGATTTCTCCACCATTTCCATCACTTGCTCATATATCTTTCGTTCGCTAGGACTCATGCTTTCCACATCCGCCACTGGCACTCGTAATGTCCTATCGACTAGTCGTTTTCCGCCTCGGCCATGATGATGATAGGTAGCCATATTGCTTGATTTGATTTATTAACTTAATAGTGATGAATCATAAATTGATGACTACAACGGCAGAAAAACTTTAAAACTTAACTTGTAACATACACAAACTCTTATAACAAATCAACTTTAGTAGATACTGGCATAATTGCAAGAGAATGAAATACGTACGACTCACTCGAAAGACACGAGTAAAATCATGACGTCCAAATTCATCACGGCGAAGAAGCAATTCAATATAAAAATTGCATCCGTTAAAAACAATTGGTAGTTATGGATTTTTATTATTCCCGGAAAAAAACTAAAAAACGAAATTTATTTGTTACCAGTTTTTACTCCGGTGCGCCGCTAAGATGTGAAAATCTAGCGTGACCCACCGGTGGGTCACCCCGGCGTGAACGTGTTAACCCATTAAGAGGTTCGCGAAGGCCACGCTCCGGCTATGCCACAGCCGCGAGTCCGAGCCAGGGCGTTAATCAGCCCCGCATTTTAGCGACAGCGAGCCCGCCCACCTCACTGATGTCGGGGGATCTTCAACACGACCTTAAGAGAGGGGACAACATTGAATCGGTAAGCGAATAAGAGCCAGTGTTCCCATGAACTAATAGTGCAATCCTAGAGCTGTGATGGCTCAGGGGATATTAGAGCGATCACCTTCCAATGAGGTGAACCGTGTTTGAATCCCAGCGATGGCTGGTCGATATTATTACCGCATCCGGCTTTGCCCCGACCACAGTGTTGACGTAAAATATCCTCAGTGGAAGACGGATCATGGGTTAGAGTCGCCTTTCAGTCAGGCTAACCGTGGGAGATTTTCTTCTCTGTGTAACTTAAATGAGGGTTAGTTCCATCATAAAGTCTTTCAAGAAGGCAAATTTCTCCCAATACTTGATCCAGGAGTTCTCTGGATTGGGTTCAAAATTGCAAGGTTACGGAGTTGAAGATTAGTAATCGTAAACCCCAAAAATTGGGTCGGCTGTTCTCAACGACAGTTATAAAATAAAATAAAAACAGTGCAGTCCTGAATTGGTTAAAACCATAAGGGCCAGTGTTGCCATGAACTGACTTCTATCATTGTAACACTGAATCGGTTAAACCAATAAAGACCAATGTTCCCATGAACTTGTTTCTTTCATTTTAACACAAAATTGGTTTAATCAATAATAACCACGGTTCTTATGAACATATTTCTAACAGATGATAAATAGTGATTTAAATTTTAATTTTATTTGTTTTCACCACTGTAAATTAAATATTTATATTTTGATTTTAAATTAAGTAATTACAACATTTTAAAATAAAAGCTGTAAAATATATCGACTTACAAGGGAAACTAGGGAAGTGTGACTCGCCAATTTTGAAATAAACTAGTGGGATGTATGCCTTATAAGGAATAATTTTAGAAGGTGACATTCGTTTCGGCCCATACAACGTCCTATGAGAGATGAAAAATAATTCAATATATAGAAAAATCGGTATTTCATTACTTCAATGCAAACTATTAGTTAATGTAATTGTCTCAAACTCCAATATAATTTGTAGTTAATTGTTAATTAATTAATTGGTTAATTAATAAATTGGTTAATAAATAAATTAATTCAATATTAATTAATTATTAATAATTTATTTATTAATTATTTATTTATTAATTATTACGTATTTATTAATCATTAATTAATTATTAATTATTTATTTATTAATTATTACGTATTTATTAATCATTAATTAATTATTAATTATTTATTTATTAATTATTAGTTAATTAATTGATTTGCAATTACATACTCCAATTAATTTGGAAAATTTAAAAAAAAAATCAAAAGAATTTGATGTCAATTTTTTTTTTTTAAATTAACCTAACAGATTTTTCTGAAAAACTACAGATACATAAAATTTTCGAAATCAATTTTGACATTATATCCATTATATTGTACGTGAAAGTATCACAAAATTAATTGGAGTATGAGACAATTACAATAACTAATAGTCTGCATTGAAGTAATAAAATAACGATTTTTCTATACATTGAATTATTTTTTATCTCTCATAGGACCTTCTATGGGCCAAAACGAATGTTGCCCCCTAAAATTATTCCTCATAAGGCATACATCCCACTAGTTTATTTCAAAATTGGCGAGTCACACTTCCCTAGTTTCCCTTGTTAGTTAAACCTTAAATGCCCTACCACTACTTTTATAAAATGTTTTTTCATCAAAGTGAAATGTTTTATTTTTGAAAGCAGTCGTTAGACTTAATTTTTTAATTCTCAACTTCATTTTTCCAATTTTCTATAAATACTGCGTTAATAATACTAAAAAAAAAATTATAATAATTTTCAATATGCAACAGTGCAAAGTGATTTCAGAATCGCGTTTCATGAAGTTAACGAGATTTTTAAAATGAATATTTTTATAAATAATAATCTCTTTTCTTCAAATAGGGTCCAGGAGGTCCGAAAGGTGAAACCGGTCCAGCGGTAAGTATATCTCTTAACTTTGTTATGAAAAATTAAATTGCATTTATTGTCCATTTTTTCATATGTCGAGAAATTTAAGAGTTAGCGTTCGATTGAATTTAAAAAATCATGGCAAAATATTAATCAATTTGAGCCATGATTTTAACATTATTATGTAATTAAACTAAATAATAAACTAAAAAGTTAAAATAAATAAATAAACGAATTTTTTTAGCTCCAAGTGGATTTATTCTACCTTTAACAATGACATTTTATATGAAATTTAACCAGGCCTGCCAAATACTACTTCTTTTGCAAAAGCTTTAATGGAGTGGTAGACATTTATAAACTGAAACTTTCAGAATTTTTGGTAATTTTTTTTTAACATTTTGAAAGTTTCACCACGAAGTACTGATACAAAGTGGCATTGCATATGAACTTTTAAATCATTTATATGTAGTGGTGTAAGTTCAAATGAATAAAAAAATAATACATTAAAACATAAATTTAGGTACCAGTAGAATAAATTCTTACAAAAAGCGTAGAAAGCTGACAGCCTGTATTAATGTTGGTAGAGGTCAGTCAAGTCCAAATTTTTGTACTCATTGATTAAACTGAAATGAATTTTTTAGTGCAAAAATAATAATTAAATGTAAGCATGTAAATACACGAATAATTAATTTTGATAACATTTGGAATGAATGGTATTTATGAAAAGTAGTTTGCGTGTAATGCAGTGCAGTTAACTCATCATATCTTGTTAGAGTTTCATATAACATAGTAATCTTGTAGATATATTTTAATTTATTCTTATTCGGTTATTCGCTTTGATAACTTTTATATTATTTGAATAATAAATACGTACACGGTGGATTGGTGTAGGAAACAGTAGGACTTCCGATAGAATGCTAAATAAAATCAGGTAAATTACTTTCATATATGAAAGATGGCAAGCGGCCTCCCTCCCTTTCATTTTATTTAAAATGTTGCATCATTGAGGTGGGAGTTAATGGAGTATCTGAGAAATACATTCAAACAATTTCCGGCTTGGGCACAACCTTCGACATTTGAAGTGTGTTTGCGAAATATATTTTTCCAGTGGCAAAGAGTTTTTAATAACTTTTAATTATTTGACAATTTATGTACCTGCAGCGATGACAACTACTACGCTTTTTGCAAAATATTTTATTGAGTGGTAAACAATTAAACACTAAGGCTTACAGAGCTTTTGGTCATTTTGTTAAAATTTTAAATGCCTCACCCCTAAGAGGTGGTTTTCTTAATTATTATTACAACACACATTTGCAGGCTTGTGTGTTCCAATTAAGGCTTATAAACCTTTGTCGAATAGAAGGACAAATAGCACAAATATACATCCAGGGTACCAACGGGATTCGAATCCACAACCTCTACGATTTGCAAAGCATTTGGCAGATAATACCACTCGGCCAGGGAGGCCCCACGAGAATATTTTGGCACAAAGTGGCTTTTTATACAAGCTGACGAATGATTCACAAGTAATGGTTTGAAAAATAGCTCTAAATCAAATTTATGAAAGAAAGAACAAAGGCGTAAACTTGAATACCACTAGATGGCATTTTTCCAAAAACCTGGAAAGTTGGCAGGCCTGTACGTGTTTAATTAATTCATTTATCGTTGTTTGTATGTTGTATGAATATATTTTTTTTTGCTGCTAACAATAGGAAAATTTATTTTTTAAAACTGCAAAAATTCCGTAGTAGTTAAAAGATAAGCTATTGAATTAATTCGTCAATTTAGTATTTATTACTCGTTAAAAAAGGAATCTACTTCTTTAATTTTTATCGAGAAAAAGAAAAACTCGAAATTCCGTGGTTATCCAAGCATGCATATAAAGGAAAACAAATACAAATGCAATGACCATTTTAACACTAGGTTTACGGACGTTTCTTATGCACCTATCTTTACGAACACGCGTCAATTTGACGCATGAACAAATACAGATAACAGCACTCACAGAGATGCCAACTTGCTCCGGACAGCAAATATGTATTTTAAAGTGGTAGTTTATCAATTGTGATTCTTGGTTTAATAAATTCAATTTAGTAGATTTTTATCCACCACTATTTCCAAACAACTTATATAATTCACCACTTCATATTTGCAAAATTTACTTAGTAGTTATTTACCGTTTTTTTAATTATTTTGGCGTGTCCGGAGCAGTTGGCATCTCTTCACTTAGAAATCAATGTAATTATATGCTATAAGAAAAAAAATGAAAATATGAGAGATATATTTATGAAATGCTAAGCAACTAAGACCTTAAAAATCTGACATCAATTGACATTCTGCGTTTGTTCTTTCTATTATTGCTTATCGGCAACAGTTGTTTATCGCTTGTTTCATTTGAGATAACGGATCGAAGTATTGTCTGTACATTCCTGTTTATTATTGATGTGGTGCTTGCACGTTTACTCAAAGTTTTGTCTAAATTAAGATTGCGTCAAATTGACGCATATCCGTAGAAATAGGCATACCACAAAGAGAATTTCAACGCTTTTAAGGAAAATAGAATTGAATATATATTTACCTTGATCAATGGATAAAAGTCATTACAAGAGATAAAATAGAAATGCAAACAGGTTTTGTAATTTTCCTTATAAAATTCGAAATGCGTCAAAATGACGCGTCCCGTAAACCTAGTGTTAAATGCTTTAAAATTCTGCTAAATTGCACTAGCATTATTGTAATTCTCTTCTAAAACGTAGAGAAGTTAAAAGGTGAGATTTTGTTTCATATTAAAGCTCTTTTTAGCTCTTTATAAATTTGTGAAATATTTAGAAATTAAAATTTTTTTATTCGTGCATTAAATTATAATTGTTATAATTATAAACTGATTCTACTAGTGTGCGTGTTTTTGCATGCATGCGTGTGGGTGTTTAATTTTATTTCCTGAATAAAACACTTTTTCGCTTGTGTGCGTTGTCTCTCTATTTTTATAATTTTTGCTAAAACTTTAATACAATTTTGTTCTCTTCCTTTATTTTAGGGTCCAGGTGGTCCACCAGTAAGTATACTTTTGAATATGTCATTTAAATAAAATTTCTAATGAAACTGTTTTAGTTATAAAAATCATGGTAGATCTTAATTTGGCTTTTGCCATGTGAAATAATTAAAAAAAAACATATAAGTAAATTATAAGCAACTATTATACATATTTTTCTTTAAAAACTAAACACTTTACTTTGTTTTACTTGTCTTTGCTTCTGAAACTAAATTTTGTTCTCAAGGGTCCTCCAGGTGAAGGTCCTCAAATTCCACCAGAAATTTTGTTCCAAAGAGATTATCCTTATTTACGTCACAAGAGAAGCGTCGACGACATTGAAGAGGATGACATTTTCCCCAAAAAGGAGGCGACGACGGGTCAGACCGAAGAGAAGGCCGAAACACTCCAAGACAAATTGCTGAACATGTACGCCAACATCTATATCATGAGGAAAGAGATAGTGCTGATAAAGAAACCTTTGGGGACCCGGAAGAACCCGGCAAGGACTTGCAGAGATTTGTACCTGGGACACCCAGATTTCCAAGATGGTAAGTATAGTGCGATTGTGGTGGCAGTAACTAATTAAGGATTCACACAAGTAGCATCATTGTAGTACTCAGCATATATTTTGGTTCTGTGAGATACACTTCAATTTGGATCTAATGTAGTGATCTCAAAGAAATGAATAAAATCGTTAAGAAAAATTTGATTTATTAGGTAAATATTGGAAGATTAAAAATGGCCATAGTTTAAATATAAAAATAAAGAAAATAAAAAAAAAACTTGAAGGGATCAAGAAAAACCATTCTCTTCATATCGAGAATTTCTGTTACGATTGATATTCAATAGTTGGGACCAAGGCCTCTCCCCTCCCACCAGTCGCCAAATATTGAATGAATATGAAATTGAAATATGCCAAATATGAAATTGAATGAATTGTTCTCAGCTGTCAGTTAGGAACATGGGAAGAAATCCAAGAATGGAGAATTATCGAAAGGCAACATTGCCAAAAATAACCCCTCCCCCCATAATGAATATTAGATTTGAAAATAGTTTGGCGATCGCGTATTAGCCAAAAAGACTGTTAGGATTAGTTTAGGTCAGAGGTCGCCAAAGTGGTCTATATAGACCCCCAGGGGTCTATTTAACAAAAGCGGGGGTCGATCTGAGACAGAGGGGCGAATGGGGGTCGATCCGAATCGGAAGGGTTGATTGTGGGTCGAGAAAAAAAACAGTTCTCAATACGCAAATCACACATATCTAATTAAGTATGTGAAATTTGTGATTTTTTTTATAATTGACTCAATATTAGCTTCTTTATAAAACATAAATTAATAAACGTATATTTATTGGGGTGAAACAAGTATTTACGTACCACCGCGCAGTGGCACGAACTCAGCGCAGTTTATAAGTCATATGCATATGTGCGCTTGTCCAAATGTCACGTGTGACGAGCATTGATGTTACAAATGCAAATATCATACGCAGTTTCAGCTATCTTTGCAAACTGTGTTGAATATTTGCAGTGTCATTATTAAAACTTTTTCAGTTTTGGATAATTAGTAATTGTTTCGATTAAACCATTCGTTTGGTTTAGATATCAATTTTAATTATCAATGCACAAAAAAAGGTAATCATTAATAATATCGATTAGTACAGCCCGCGACAAAACTATAGCACACTTTGTATTTTTTTACGAAAATTACAAAATTGACCAATTTTGACGAAAATTAAAATTGACCAATTTTGAACCCAATATAGCGAACCTTGCAAAAAAACACCAGGCACACCCATCTCATTGATCAAGAAGCAGTAAATCTTTAGTTACTTTACTTATTATATCTACTTATGCATAATTACTTATTATTTAATAATAAGGTATTTAAATTTCAATATTAATATATTTTTCATAAAACTATTGTTACACAATGTACTATTACTTTAATAAATGTTTAAAATCATAAAATAAATGTACAAACACAGTATCTAATGTAGTTTTATTTTAATTAACAGAAAATTACTTTAGGGGGGGGGGTCGATGGAGATTTCGAAAAATTATATAGGAGTCGATGATCAAAAAAGTTTGGCGACTCCTGGTTTAGGTGTTCTAGATCGAACACCAAATTGGAATTATTTAAAACATAATTAAAGTTGTTTAAGGTTGCGTGCATTAATTATTGGAACAATAAAAAAAAACTTAATTTAAACCATCTATATTATATAAAACGCTATACCGTATTGTTTGGCGCAGCATGTCCTCTTTTGGACTTTGTGCCACTAAACCTACATTCAATCCAATCCTATATAAAACGCTAATACGTACGTATGTATGTATGTATCAATAGAACCAATGATATTTCTTTTCTCGCTCTGGCAACAGTTTTCATTTTTAATTGATTGGATTCGGCGCGCAAGAGGACGTAGTGAGCAACCAGATAACACTAACCAGAGTGAGCATTATCAGGTTGTTCAATTCAGATTCATGCACTAAAAACATGACAATATTTAATTTAAACTCAATTAGGAATTAATTATTTAATTGAAGTGAGAATGCTTTAAGAGGCCGCTGTTGAATTGATATTTTTCTACTGGGAGCTACCTAAACGTCTAAAAAACGTTTAAGTGTTTGTATTGAATGCATTGAATTTTTTTTATATTTCGCGTTTATTTACGCATTGAATTTTCACGCTTTAAAATGCAGAATATTAGTGAAGCAATATTTGATAATTTATTTTGCTAATATGTTTCTTATTTAGCTAATGTTTTGATTTTTTCACCATGTACAATCTAAATAGCTAATATACTTTTTTAAAAGCCAATAAGAACATTGGTAGAATTCTTCTACATAAGTACAATACTATGTCTTTGATGATAAAATACTATGTCTTTGATGATAATATATTATGTCTTTGTGCTAGAACATTGTGTTCATTGGTGAGCGAGCGCAGCGAGCCATGGTTCACGGCGTGAACCACATAGGATTGCGTAGCAATCCTCGGGGGTTGGCGAGCGTTAGCGAGCAGGGGGTGGAGCCTCCTAGTTTCTTTTAATAACAATAATATAAAAAGATAATAATAAAAAATATAACTGACTACTCGAAATTAGCAATTCTAGAGCTCCAATATGAATCAACAGAATGTGTAAAAAATAGAATGAGTAAATAAAATAATGTTTCTTCTTAGAACTAGTGACGCCATCTGCTGGCATTTATTGAAGTTACGGTCCACCACAATTAGTATAACTGAAACATATTTGCGGTAAGAAATTAAGAGTTATAAATAGATTTTTGTTTTCGATTTACTGAATTATAGAGTCCACATTATTGAAATAAAAAAAAGTTAGAATTACATTCATTGTAAAGAAAAGAATAAATTATATTATATTCTCTTTTTATAAAATGTAATAAAAATTAAATAATTGGTTTAATTTAATTGAAATTCGGTTAAGAATGATGAGAAAAAAAAATTTGAGAAATTAAAGATATATTGAAAGCTAGGAAATAGGTAAAGCCTATTGTGGCATCACAGTGATAAATCAAGTGAGTAGCAACCATGCATTTTGTGAGGTTGCTAAGTGTTATCTTAAGAACAAATTTGACAGATTTACAATGTTTGAACATATGCTGTTACATATGAGATTTTTGAACGGATTTTAGATATTTTCGCTTCGCTGATTTCAAAACTCCAATCGCCTTCTCTCCACAAGCTACAGTTTTTATACAATAATATATTTCTAACCAGGATATTATAAGAGGCACTCGAGTAACTACTCAATGTCACAACTTATCTGTTACGTAGGGAGTGGTAGAGAAGCTGATAATATACCTCACAATACGATCATAGGTTTTTTTTGTTTTGTTTTAAGTGTCATTTTCAAAGGAGCAAACAAGTGTAGTGTGAATGGCTGAAATAGGTGGTTGTTGACTACCACCTATGAGTGTTAACAATCACATAGTCGCTTCGGTAAATGTCCGAAACATGTAATAGGTCTAGTTAAGTGCCATTGCCCGGTATGCATTTGACCGGTATACCCTACACCAGGGATGGGCAAACTACGGCCCGCGGGCCAACTGTGGCCCGCCGGAAGATTTTATCCGGTCCGCGGATTGAATTTTTATTTGTCGATCAGTGGCAAATGTAAACAATATACATCCACTTTCTTGTCGACTATGTTTAAACTTATTTTTGTTTTTCCTTTTTTAACAAAGTAGGGGAGAGTGGGGTCAATTGTAACAGAGCAAAAATTTCGAGTGTCGGGTTCTAGATTTGGTTACTAGATTTGGCGCACAAGGTGTATTTAATAAATCTACATGTACTGCAATCTACTGCTGGCAACCATTTTTATGTACTTTTGAAAGAGTTACATCACAAAAGATATTTTCACGCTACGCAAGTACTTTTTTTGGTATTAGAATATTATATTGTAACAAAGTAATCTTGTTTAAACAAATAAAAATTATTAACCGAATATGTAAGTGGATACCTTAATTATCATTTCAATAAAAAAAAATTAGTTTTTTAATTAACTATCATTGTTTTTAACAAATGAAGCTGAAATGGCGTCTTGGGGACGATTGTAACAATAAGTAAAGGGACGATTGTAACAGCTGAAAATAAATAATTTTATGTTTACAAACCATTACTTAACTCTTTAAGAACCACCAATAGTTTCCTATATCATTTATATTATGTTGCATGTGCATTGTTTTATTTGTCACCTTTCACAGCATAAATTAAAATTTTTAACCCCTTAAAGTTAAAAGTTTAAGCATTTAGGTCTCTGCTCATTATTATTTTTACTCCTAAAATATCACTACTATTTTGATCAATAAAAAAATATATCACATCTATGATAATATGTATAATTAACTATGTTTTAGTTGAATTTATGAACTGTTACAATTGACCCCGCAAGTGGGGACAATTGTAACAAGTGCACGACTGTCAAAAATTGTTAATAACTAATATAATAGCATTTAAAATAAGGTATTTAGTTTTTTTTTCTAGTAGAGGATAGTCTACTTTACTCGTCTGTCAATTAATACTAATAATATATTGGATTTTTTGTTAGTTAAAAATAGTTAAGTAAAAAATGTTACAATTGACCCCACTCTCCCCTACTGATGACATTTTTACTTTCTCTATTTTTGTTCTACAAAACATAAATTATTGAAAATAGTTAGCACAGACAGCTTCAATTGGTAAAATGTTGAAGGCAGAAGTTCTTTATAGAATAGCCGTAGATTGGCTCCAACTAGCATTTGTCTTTCTCGAGGAGCTGACTTATGGAATCTAATAAAGGTAAATTGTTCTTCACATTTGGCAGACTGCGCATTTTACGCTCCAAAGAGCGGACAATCTAACAATCATCTGAAGCAGTTGTTTCTAAATATGCCAAAGTTTTACAAATCATTACCAAAAGCTAGTTTCCAAAATTTAATATTTCATGCCCAGAAAATCAGTACTATGTTTGCTTAATCTTATATATGTGAACAAGAGTTTTCAACTATGAACCTTAGAAAAAATCATTTTAGAAGTAGACTAACAGAAAAGCCTTGTTCCTTAAAATAAGCACATCTCACTTCGAACCTTAATATAAGGAACTTTAAAAAATGAAATCGCAATTTCCGTCATCTCACTAAATATTTAAATTAAAACTTGTATATCGCTTTTTTTTTTTTAAATTTTGAAGTTTTTACTTGGCCCACCAAGCATTTTTTTTCCTTGATTTTTAGCCCTCGACAAAAAAAGTTTGCCCATCCCTGCCCTACACTGACATTTTTGTAAGGTTCAGTGTCACTTCCCGGTATGCCCTACATCAGTGTTTCTTTTAAGGTTCAGTGACATTACGTAGTATACATATAACCGGTTCTCCTAACACTGATGGTTTTTCAAATCAATCCTCAGTAGGTATTAAAATATCGAATAAATATAATAATATCAACGAAAAAATTAACATCAAATCGTGTATAACAAATATTTTGGACGTTCACCAGAGCGATTATGCGATGGTTGACATTCACCGGTGAAGGTCGACATTCTCTTGATTTCGATCATTCACGGTGACATGCACACAAATCTCGTTCACTCACAGAAGGTTCGAATTGTTCTCGAAACTCATAGAAATTGCCGCTGATGGTAGTTTTCGATCACGATTTCGATGAAACAGAGCGAACTTTTTAGCAAGGACCCTAAAATCTAATTTTAAAAAAATCATGGCAAAAATCTCTAACGTGCGATCTAATTTTTTATAATCGCAAGACCTCTTTAACCCTTTTGAAGGCAGTGGTAAGCATACTTACCACCACGTTTTACCACTTTTAATTTAAGTTTCCATTTTTCAATAACTTCAGCTTTCTTGAGGTGAGTTTGAATAAAATCGGTAACCATTTGTCACTTTTAAAAAACGTATAAAAGTTATAAAATACATAATTCCTTTTGAAGTTTATAGCATTTAAGGAATTTATTTTATAAATAAAGAAAAATAAAAGTCAGTAAGTTCCTAATAGGTCATGTTAAATATATTTACCACCAAAAAAATGGCATTTTTATAAACTAAATGAGTTTTTTTTTTAATATCAGTTACTGTTCTTAAAACAATTTCAATTCCAAAAATACTTTAATTTACCTTTACTAGAAATAAAGGGCCCGTTAAAGGGTTAACTTATTTTTGCCACAATTTTATAGATTAGGGTCCCTGCTAAAAAATTTGTTCCGTTTCATCGAAATCGTGATCGGAAACTACCCCCAGCAATAATTTCTTTGCGTTTTGAGAAAAATTTGAATTTCGTCCTTCTGTGAGTGCGCGTAGAGAATGCACATCTGTCCTATTTGTTCTTATGTTTAAACCTAGCAACCTTATGATAATCATGGTTACTATTTACTAGAGATAAAGAAAGAGGAAGACCCATCTCGATAATTTTTATAAGGTTGTTTAACTAATTAATATAAATATTTTTTTAAAGAAGTGGTAAGATTATTTGAGTAGAAAAATTTTACTTGTTTTGAAGCTATCTGAAAAACTTACTTGACTCGACTTTAGTAGGTAAAAAGTCCTATTGTATAAAAAAACAAAGTTTTCAATCTTAAGATAAGTGTTTAGATAAAATAAATATAATTAGTATGCGAACAAAAATATTTATAAATGCAATATTTTGACAATTTTTTAAATTATACTTAATCAAAAATTTAATCAATGACCCTGTTTAATATATATATATATATATATATATATATATATATATATATATATATATATATACATTTATTTAGCTTATTTGGATAGTTCATTGAAAAAATATGCAAATGAAATTTATAAATAATTTGAATCCAGAATATCTTCAAAAGAATCTTTTTGTAGTGCTTATAAATTTCAGATTATGCGTGTGAGATATCGATATCTTATCTTTTCTCATCATACTTTTGAGCGTTTTTAGTATTTCGAACAATTTTATTTTAAGAATTTATCACTCCAACTGTTTTATTATAATATGAAATATAATTTGAAAAAAAAAATAATTTTACAGAGATGCCAAGTATTCCGGATTCGACAAAATATATTAAAAAACTGCTAAGAGGTACAAATTAAAATTAGTAGATTTTTAGCTAATTTTACCAACTTTTTTAAACAAGGTAACACAGAAGCGTTTGAATTATTTAGGAGTAGTGGTGAGTAAAAACACTATAAATTGATTTTACTAAATCAAGAAACGTATATTAAAAGAATGCTAGTAGAAAATATTTATCTGCCGAACGGAGCAAATTGTCATATCTTTTTTTTAACTTTAAAATAAAATTAATAATATTTTAACATTAATGCTTTTCGAGTATTCAGAGAAAATCTTAATCGAGTAAAGATTGGAGTTGAATACAATTTCTCAGAAAGTTTTGGAGTTGTCATTTTCAACTATCAACATTTAACTTTAGACTCCAAAGCGCTGGTTTATCGGATGAAATAATTCAGTTAAAAGTCCAGATGAAGTAATTAAAATAATCCCATTAATTTTTTATTTCTTATTAGCCCTCATTTTCGTATCTAACATTATTCGATATTAATTCCACAAAGCTTAGAAATCTTGTTACAAACCTTTAGCAACATTTTAAACGTAGCGAAATTGCAAAAGCAACAAAGCATTTTATCGTTTTATTAGTACAGATGAGTTACTTAAAATAATCCCATTAATTTATTTTCATTTAAGTCCATTTCCATGTCTATCATTATTCTAGAAAGTTTGATAATCTTGTTACAAACTTTTTGCCACATTTTAAATGTAACGAACTGTCAAACGTAGCAAAGTATTTTATCGTTATATTAGTATTAATAAGTAACTTAAAATAATCCCATTATTTTTTTATTTTCATTCCTGCCATTTCTGTGTTAATCATTATTCTATGTTAATTCCACAATTCTTAAAAATCTTGTTACAAACATTTTTCAACATTTTAAACGAAACGAGTTTGCAAATGCAACACAGCATTTTATTGCCTAATTTATTTATCTTTTTTACTATTTCAGGATGGTTTTGGGTTGATCCAAATCTTGGAATGATAGACGATGCCATCCATGTGTTTTGCAACATGACCGCCAGAGGGCAGACGTGTGTCTATCCTGACAAACACTCAGCCATTGTGAGTATATAGTTGCTATTAAATAAAAGCTTGTAAAAGTTGCGCTTAAATTTAAATACTCCGAGAAACCTTTGATCTCATGATTAGATTTTCACGTAATCAATCTTAAAGGTTCAAAGTGCTTGCCCTTAAATATGCTAATTGCGGGCCGGGATAGCCTGGTCGGTAGGGCGCTGGGCCCATATCCAAAAGGTCGTGGGTTAGATCCTCGCCGGCCGAAGACTCCCCGTGTAGTAAATGGTGACTGATGCACGTTAAATCTGTCGAGTCTCAAAGTCCTCCATGTTCCCACAACAAATCAATACCTCTGGGGGTACTGATCCAGGAGTTTCCTTGTCTTCTGGATTGGTTCAAAATTACAAGGATACGGAGTTGAGCGTAAGTAGTCGTAAACCCATGAAATTGTGTCGGCTGTTCAACGACGGTTATAAAATAAAATAAAATATGCTAATTAACTAGTAAGACTCAAACACATATTTTCTCTGAGTAAACAAACTTTCGCTTTGTCGGATTTAGATGTTTGACACTCAAAATATTGCTGGTACGCAATCTCGAAGACGCTGGTTGGCGATAGCTTAGAAGATTTGGCATTGGATTAAACTCTTCTCAGTTTTTTGGATGAAACTAACCGAATATGCTAAATGTGAAAGAAAACCACGAAACTTTCCATGCTAAAAGAAAGATTTTAGAACGTAAGATAAATAAAGAGATATTTAACATCCGCACTCTTTCTGGAACGAGCCAAGAACAGTATGTGAATAGTCAGGTCACCACCAGGACTCGAAACGACCCCAGGGATGACGTAAAATATCCCCAGTGATATACGGATCATAGGTTAGAGTCCCTTTACCGTCCTGTTGACTACGGGAGGCTTGCGTGGTTTTCTTCACCATGCAACACAAATGCGGTTTAGTGCTATTAAAAAGTCTCCCATGAAGAGAAATTTCTCCTTATACTTGATTCAGGAGTTCCCTCGTTTTCTGGATTGGGTTCAAATTTACGAGGCTGCGGCGCTGAATATTAGTAGTCGTATTCCCAAAAATAGGGTCGGCCATTCAACGATGGTAATAAAATAAAATAAAATGCAAATTATAAGAGCCGTGGTGGTTCAGGGGATAGAGCGTTCGCCTTCCATTCATGTGAATCTGGTTCGAATCCCAGCGATGGCTCTTGTCTTCTGGATTAAGTTCAGAAATACAAGGCTATTGAATTGAATATTGATACTGGGAGTTGGACACTGATACTGTTCAATGACGTTTATAGAATAAAACATATCAATGTAATTTCTATATAAATAATTTTATTTTATTTTATAACCGTCGTTGAACAGCAGACCCAATTTCGTGGGTTTACGACTACTTACGTTCAACTCCGTAGCCTTGTAATTTTGAACCAATCCAGAAGACAAGGAAACTCCTGGATCAGTACCCCCAGAGGTATTGATTTGTTGTTTGAACATGGAGGACTTTGAGACTCGACAGATTTAACGAGCGTCAGTCACCATTTACTACACGGGGAGTCTTCGGCCGGCGAGGATCGAACCCACGACCTCTTGGATATGGGCCCAGCGCCCTACCGACCAGGCTATCCCGGCCCTATATAAATAATTTGAGTATTTTAATGTATTAGTTAAATGCAGCACTTTATTGACACTGGAATAGTTGACAACACTAATGAAATATCAAATTAATTCTAGCACAAGTGCGTTTCTGCTTTTTCATGTAGTGACATCATTATAAAATGTTGCATTTTTGCACAAGTGTTCTCAAAAGAGCCCGGAGATAAGTGTTCTATAAATTCATTATTACTCATTATGTTAATTTTTTTTAGCAAACGGAAGTTCATTGGGAGAAAGAAGAGGATGCTTCGAATGAAAAATGGTTCAGTTCCCTCCGTGGTGGATTTAAGGTAATAATGATGTTCATAATTCTATCCTTGTGGTCAAAACTGCTCATGATAATTGTAGATGTAGACACCCAAAAAGTTGTGAATGAATTAGCAGCCGTATTCGAACAAAGTGATTTGGTTTAAGTTTGATCCCGCTAGAATCGGCAACTATTCTGAGAATCCAAATTAGTTTTAATACAATAAAGCATTTCCAAAAGTTTTATTTGAATTCCTTTAAATTTAGATGTATCAATTTATTTATCGTCAAAAAAATACCGTTGAGTTAAATTTCATTTCAGTAGAATCGGTAACTAAATCTGTGCAGCCAAATCGTTGGCTGCACTAGATCAAACTGGATCGTTCTCAATACCAATTCAGGTGAATATCACAAATAAAGAGGTTTCAAACTGATTGACACGGTCCCAAAAGTTAGAGTTGAAGCAAGAAAAAAGCGATGCCAAGATCTAAACTTACCGAGGCTGAAAAAGCCAAAGAACTTAGACGGGAATACATTAAGCGTTACACACAAACGGAAAAACGAAAGGATTCCGTTTGCAAACGGAAGCATGAAGCCTGTGCTTCACAACAGTACCAAAGTGGTTGAGAGAATTGAACCCTACCGAAGAGCAAATGGTGACTCTCCGAACCCCTTTCACTCAAATACGAGAACTGGGTGTTGATCACCAGTTAGGGATAAAAGGATCCATTGTCAACGTACCCAATATCTTGCACAAGACCGTAGACTCAGAGATGCCAACAGCCAACGCCTCCTACAACTGAAAGCCTCCACACGGTTTTTTATAGGTAGTCCGATCAGACCACTATGATGGTAAACCAGTTTACGAAAGAGCCCTTTAATAGAAAATCTAGTAGAAATAAGAAAGTGGTTGCAAATTTTTGTCTAAAAATTTGTTTAATTTATGAATATGATTGATTTGTCTTATTTACTTGTCTACCACCATATATGGCAACGTTACTTTTAAAAAGTAACGAGTAAAAGTACAAGTATTTTTTAAAAAAGTAACGAGTAAAAAGTAAAAAGTTCTTATTTTAAAAAGTAACGAGTAAAAAGTACAAGTAAAAGTACAAGTACTAAACAAAAAAGTAACGATTTAAAAGTACATTTCTAGGAAATCGAAAATTCAAAGTAACCTAAAATTTTATTGAATAATATTCTTATGTTCTTTAATGTTTTTGCAAAATTGTTGCTATTTATTTAATTATTTTTAATTTTGAAAGTTATGGATATTAATTTATTTTTAAATTCGGAAGAATATTATAATATAATTTTATAATATAATCGTATAATATAATTTTAAAATCAAATATAATTTTAATATCAAACTTTTTATGGATTTGCACGAAAAAGAAATTTTATCTATTGATTTTAATTTTTAGTTTATTATTTTTATTTATTTAAATTACCATTAATTTAAAATTGTTTTACTCTTTAGAAACGCGTTTTAAAAACATAAACAAAGCAAACACGGGGTTTCAGATAGCTTTGTGATCTTTGAGCTAGTAAAAAATAATTGAATGTGCAGTATAAGTTGAAACAGAAGGTATTTATTCACAGCTTTTTCTTTTTTTTCTTTTTTTTTTCTTTTAAGAAAGCTTACCGAGTTTTAGAAAAAAGAAAAAGTAACGATTTCATTCGATATTTCCGTTACAAATACTTTTAATTTTTTCCCTAAAAAAGTAACGAAAGTACAAGTAAAAGTACTAAGTTTAAAAAGTAATGAAGTACAAGTAAAAGTACGTACTTTTTACTTGTACCGGCGGTACAAGTAACGAAAGTAAAAGTACTGCCATATATGTCTACCACTACAGATTCCATTCTCAAATATATATGACAAATTTCTCTCAGCCACTTTCAAACTACAATTTGGGTTCATGGGCACAACCGGTTCACTTTTTTTAAATAGTCTGCGCAGACTACTTATAAAAAACCGTGTGGAGGCTTTTTGATATAGGAGGTGTTGCAACAGCTTCGGACTCGCCAAAATAATTAAAAAGCGGTAAATAACTACGAAGTAAATTTTGCAAATATTTGACTATTTTTGCTTGCTTTTTAGAAGGCATAGCATGACTAAAGTATCGTCAAATGATGAATAATATAAGCCAACGAATTATTTAGAAATAGTGGTGGATAAAAATCTACTAAATTGAATTTTTTAAACCAAGAATCACAATTGATAAACTACCACTTTAAAATATATATTTGCTGTCCGGAGCAAGTTGGCATCTCTGTCATAGTTATGTCATTATCAACCTTTCTGAAAATAACGTTTCCTCATGCTGATACAATTCTGAACAACTCCAAAATCAAACAAACACAGTTTAAAGCAAGCTGCTCATTTAATTTTTTTGATTCCTTTTAGTTATTCAAGCAAAGTGCTTGAAACATTCATAAAAGCAACTCCACTGCCTGCTTACCTCAATGCTCAACCAAAACAGTGTTAAAATTCCAGATGAATGACATAGGGGTCGCTTCGCGGCACAGGTGCCCAATAAAATCAAAACACTAGGACTAGTAGTTATGTCATGCTTTACTTTTTTAAAAGCAAACAAAAGTAGTCTATGTGCAAAATTTACTTGTAGTTATTTACAGTTTTTTTTAAAATTATTTTGGCGTGTCTGGAGTAGTTGGCATCTCTGAATATAGCCCTTTTCCATGGAACAAAAGCGCAGTATATCAAAATTGTTTTTTTTTCCAAAAAATCTATCCGTTTAGGGATTAATACAATAAAACACGTTGGTATCTTTCGAGTGAAAATTTTTTAATTTAAATATCTTTTTCCTAACGTTGAGGAATCGGTTGTATCAGTCATCTTCCTTCTAGCAGCCCTGTGCAACGTAGTTTTCGTGTGGAGGTTGTGCATAGTCAAATAATTAGTAACGTTGGAGAGGGCATCTTGTTTCGGTTGCGTTGATGAACGCTGTAACTCATCTAGCACTACCATACCTGCCAATTTGTACAGTTGTGGAGAAAGAGTTTAAACAGTGTAAACCTTATAATACTTTAGGTATTAAGAATATTCTAAAAGTTAAACTATTTTACCAACACGAGTAACAATAATTGATTTTTTTATATATCTTATATAAAAAGGTTTGAACTATCGATTTGTAGTGGTAGGTAAGACAATTTTAGATATAATTTTTAAAATTTAGATTTTTATGTTCAAATATAAATATTACTACCACTACGAAAATAATTTCTAAATGTTGTACAAGTTGTCACCTATGCACTACCCAGGGATATCACTCAAAACAAAACGAACGCTATATCTCCAATGCATTCGACCGATCACCAGCTACGCAGCCCCTGCATGGAGCACAACCACTGTTACTCAAAGAAAAGAAACTGGAGATATCACAGGAGCCCCCAGATCTATGAGAATGAATGATCTAAGACGAGAGTTAAAAATCAACAAAATAGAAGAGCACATAGCTGAACTATGTGCAAGTTTCTTCAGAGATCCACTCTCTTGTCATACGTGCAATTACTTTAAAAATTTTGATTTTGAGCTCATCAAAGACAACATAAAATATAGCCCGGCAACCGCCTTTTTCCTGTCCGACGGAGTTTTGTCCCGTAAATTTTGTAAATAGCTGTAAATACTTGTAAACAATTTTGCGCATTTATTATGTATTTCTCCTTTTCTCTAAGGCTATGTGGCTGCTGTGCACCTGAGAAGCTCGGAGGTAATACCTCGAAGGGAGGCGAGGCAGTCTGCCACAAAACCTCTTCTCTCTCTTAAACTTGTTTGTTCAATCACACTACTTGATTTTAACTTTCTCTCAGTAAAAGATACTGAACCCCAACTTTCACCTTTCAGTTGTGCTTCTGCGATTTATTATTTATTTCCACTCAGATGAATTAGTTGGAGCCCCTAGCGGGGCTGATGCTAAGATAACCATCACATATGAGTATGAGTATGACTACCCAGGGATGCATACTATCAAAATACAATTAACTTTATCATACAACTCTACTCAAGGGGATCTCTCCATTCCAAACATGATTTTCCCTTCAAAACTAAAGATGAGCTTAGCTTAAAGATGAGCAAGATAAAGGGCTTGATTTGTTGTTACAACATACTACAACTTCATCGATATTTAGGACCTCCTAGAATACGACAAAACAGATTCAATGAATCGGTTAGTGGCGCTTCGCGCCAAAAGCCGAGATAACCCCAATATCTAGCATCTAACTACCCAGGGAGATTAAGCTTATTGTCAAAAAAATAAAAAAATATTGTAGCAATCATGAAGCTAGATTTTATCCTAATGAAATCGAGAACTAAATCTGTGAAGTCAAATTGTTACTTAATGCAATAAAATACGTAGAGATCCTTCGTTTGAGTGCTTTTTAACTAGAAGTAGCAATCTGCTTGTCATCAGAAAGATAATTAAAATACTGTAGCAATCGAGGAGTTCGATTTAATCCCAATGGAATCAGAAACTAAATCTGTGATGTCGTTAATACAATAAAACACGTTGAGATCGATTTGATTCTTTTAATTCAGATGTACCAATCTGTTTATCGTTTAATTAATTTGTTGTAATAGTTTTGTCTTAGAACTACATGAAAATAATTCATATCAATCGTGTTCTGTCAATCAGTCAGGCTTTTAAAATGTTTGCGAGCTAAAATGAACAAAATTTAGTTTTTTATACTCTATCACTTTTTAATACATTTGGTAGAAAGCGAAACAGTTGACCTCTACGTTATTAATCTCTTCGAGACGAGCGAGTCATATCAACGCCTCCTATAATTGAAAGCCTCCACACGGTTTGTTGTAGGTAGTCTGATCAGACCACTATGAAGGTAAACCTATTAGTGAAAGAATCATTTAATATAAAATCTATTAAAAATTGGAAAGTGGTAGAAATATATGTCTAAAAATTTGTTTAATTTCTGAATATAATTGGTTTGTTTTATTTACTTGTCAACCACTACAGATTTAATTCTCAAATATGTATGATACATTTCTCTCAAGTACTTTTAAAATAAACTCTCTAAGGCAGAAGGGAAGATTATAAGAACACTCGTCGGCGCCCCTAAATGCATTAGCAATAATAGTATAAAAAGGGATCTTAAAATTGATGACATCAACGTCTATATAAAAAATTTAAACCAAAATTTCTACGATGAAGCAAAAACCTGTACCACCAGCAATTTTAACTCACTCCTAGATATTGAATTAATTGACGACAACACTAAATTTAGCCCAATCACTGCCTTTTTCCTTAGGGATATGACGTAGCCCTAACACACGAAATACACTCTCGATTTTTGGTGCTAAGCACCACCTCTTCCCCCCATCTCCATTCCACCTCACTACTCCTCATCATCGAATTACTACTACAGATGAATCGGTTAATGCCGCTTCGCAGCAGCGCACCGAGATTTATACGATTTCTACCATTCTACCATTCTACTTTTAGAATAGAATTTGGGTTCATGCTTTCTTACTTTATTTAAACAAAACTGGGTGCCTAGGCAGCGCAGCGGCCCCTACCCCATATTTGTTGAAAAATAGGAGCCAGCTTACTAAGTATAATATATTGAAGACATCTATTACTACTCAATAATTCACTTCATGGAAAAGGTACAACTATATTTATTGAATATAAATCTTTAAATATAAAGTAAGAAAAACTACATTCAAATAAACTAAACATAACTCTTTAACATCACATAGCTCTTTCTAAACATAACATAAGAGAAGAAACATCCTCTAACCAAAGCAAAGATATAACTAACTAAAAACAGAAACACCCACTTCCTTCTAGCTGAGATAACAGGAAGTGACCTAACTTCTCCTAGGAAGTGACCCAACTTCCCACAGGAAGTGACACAGCCAAGAGGAAAATACTGTTTAGATTTCTATTTGTTTACATTTTCCCCAACATTCGGCCCCCTTTTCCTTTTGCTGTGCTAAAAAGTTACACTTATTTGTAACCTTGAGTTAAGTCCTTAAGTATATTTTATTACAGAAGGATCGCATTCGTTCTTTAACCGCAGGCTTTGTTAACAAGTCTGCTGTATTGTTCAAAGTTCTAACATATCTTAATTCAAAGAATTTGTTATTCACATATTGTCTCACAAAATGGTAACGAACATCAATGTGTTTGCTGCGAGAGTTCTCAACCTCAGATTTAGAAAAATCAATAGCAGCCCTGTTATCACAAAACAATTTACAGCTTGGTACGTTCAATTTGAGTTTCTTATCAGTTAGCACATTTTTTAACCACACTAACTCCTTGGCTGACTCCGATAAAGAGATATACTCAGCCTCCATGGTAGAAATTGAAACACTTTTCTGTTTAAAGGTTTTCCACAAGATAGGGATATCACCTACATATACAATAGTTCCTCCTATTGACACTCTGTCATCTCTGTTTGATGCATGGTCTGCATCCGTGTAGCACTTTATTGACAAATCTAAGATTTTCGACAAATCGAGCATATTTTCCTTTGTATATTGCAGATACCCTAATAATTTCAGTAAAGCTTGCCAATGTTTGATACCAGGATTTTCTTGATACTGCGATAAAATATTAACAGCATAAGATATTTCAGGTCTTGTCCTACTTGCTATAAAGGACACACATCCAAGAACACTTCGGTATGGAATGTTTTCCATTTCTGCTTTCTCCATTTCTGTTTGTGGGCAATCCTGCATTGACAAATTTAATCCTTTAGCTATTGGCAATGAAACTATGGGTATGTTGTACCACTTGCTAAAATGCTTCACTGTATTCTCTATATATTCTTTCTGGTGGATTACTAAATGACCATTAATTTTCTCAAATTCTATACCTAAAAGTTTCCTTGTTTCTCCCAAAACCTTTAATTCAAAATTTTGATTCAACTCTTTTAAAATTAGATCTATGTTCTTCTGACTTTTTCCCATTATCACAATATCATCTACATATAACAATAGCAACACATTATCTCCTGTGAATATTCCATTGCACCAATCTAATTTTTCAAGCTTTAATTCATATAACACACTAGTTACTTCAGTGTACCACTCACGTCCTGATTGATGTAATCCATATATTGCCTTTTTTAATCTACACACTTTTGATGGATCCACTACAAAACCTTCAGGTTGTGCCATATAAATTTCTTCTGTTAAGTCTGCATATAAATATGCACTTTTTACATCGACTTGACAGTGAACCCAGTTCATCAAACCTACAAAAATAGCAAAACATAGTCTTATGAGAGAAAAATTAACCACAGGACTATACACTTCGTAATAGTCAATACCCTGTTGTTGCTTGAATCCTTGCGCAACAAGTTTGGCTTTATGTCTCACAATTTTATTCGATTCATCGGTTTTTAGGTTGTACACCCATCTACTACCTATCACTTTAGTATCTTTCGGTTTCTCTACCAATGACCACACTTCTCTTTTCTTCATCATTTCAATTTCCTCTTCCATTGCATTCTTCCATTTTTCACAATTTCTTGACTCAACTGCTTCTTTGTAGCTTTTTGGAATATTATACTCAATTAAATTTGCTTCATCTTCTTGTACTATGCTGACTTCATTTCTGGTTACTTTACCAGAATATTCATTCCTACCACTAAAATCAAATATATCTTTTTCAAATTTAATTCCATGACTATCACAATATTTCTCAATGTCATTTGATGACCTAAATCGGTTTTTAGACCCTTCTATGAAATAATAAATATCATTTCTAGATCCATCTGATCGTTTAGTTGCTTTTCTTAACCAGTTTAAATCTGATACCTTCTTGATGCTTTCATGACTACAACTTGAGTCAAATTCTGGCCTATGAATAATATCTTCATCACTTGATTCTTCTTTTTCATTCCATTTTGTTCTTCTTGGTGGTTTTCTACTTGGGTCCAGGATGACTTCCACTGAAAATTCATTTTCATTGAATTTAACATTTTTTGTTTCTATCACTTTACGATCTTCAGGTAAGTAGATACGGTAACCCTTGGTTGAAAAAGCATAACCTAACATTATACCCTCTTTGGCACGCATTTGGAATTTATTTCTCTTTTGTTTCGGTACACCAACATAAGCCTTACATCCAAACACTTTAAAATACATTACTGGTGGTTTCTTTCCATACAACATCTCATACGGTGTTTTCTTTCCTTTTCTTGAAATTCTGTTCCACGTATGAACAAAACAACATACTGCTTCATCCCACCATTCTTCATTCATGTTACTATCCCTCAA
This sequence comes from Parasteatoda tepidariorum, assembly GCF_982258835.1. Classification (NCBI taxonomy): domain Eukaryota; kingdom Metazoa; phylum Arthropoda; class Arachnida; order Araneae; family Theridiidae; genus Parasteatoda; species Parasteatoda tepidariorum. The sequence continues at coordinate 5,741,252 of NC_141758.1, read as the reverse complement.
CATAGATTTAATGGCATTCAGAGCAGTTCTATTAAATCTTTCACATACACCAGTTTCTTCTGGCGTATAGTAATTAGTTCGCTCAGCACAAATTCCATGCTCTTCTAAGTATTGTTCAAATTGGTTACTGCAGAACTCACCACCATTGTCACTCCTGATACACTTTAATTTTCTTTCAGTCAAGCGTTCCATCTTTGCATGATAATTCTTAAATTTCCTAAATGCTTCACTTTTATTCCTCATAAGGTATAAAACTACTGCACGACTGTAATCATCTATAATTGCCAAAAAATACCTATTTCCTTCTTTTGAAGTTTTCGGCATAGGACCACAGACATCCATATATACTACTTCAAGTGGTTGAGAAGTACGACTTGGAATTGATTTAAATGAGATTCTATTGGACTTGGCAAGGAGGCAAGTGTCACAATTTTCATCTGGTTTTTCTATATTAGGTAATCCCCTTACACTCTGGTTCTTGCTAGTTTCCTTAAGATAGTCAAAATTAATATGACAATATCTCCTATGCCACAATGTAGCTATATCTGTTCCTGATTTACAAGTGCCAACATTAAATCCACTATTTTCAGCTTTTGGAGTTCCAGTTTTATATCTGTATGGCTTCAGGTAGTACAATCCGTCTTTTCTAGTGGCATAAAATAACTTCAACCAATCATTTGAATAAATCCATAATTTTCCTTTCGTTCCAACAAAATTAGCTCCTGCAGCTTCTAATCGTGAAATAGATATTAGGTTTCTTCGAATACTTGGGTTGTATAAAACATTTGTTAAAGTTATATTACTCATTTCTCCTCCTACTTTAACTGAAAATTCAACAGTTCCTTTTCCTAGTACCTTACTAGAAGTATCCCCAACAGCCAAAGCCATGCTTACATTATTTGTTTCTTCATAACTTGACATTAACGTTTTGTTTTTACAGAAATGTGTAGTTGCAGCGGAATCCAAAACCCATATTTTATCATCATTTTCAATCATGGTTTCACCAACTTCCACAGAGTGTGTTGAATAAGTCTCAACTAAAGCAGCTGTCTGATCGTTAAAATTCCTTTTCTGTTTACCCCACTTTGACTTTACATTTCTGGCATATCTATCTCTACAATTTGCAACTAAATGTCCATACTTGTGGCAGTGATGACATGGACCAATGACTTTTCTATTATTTTCTACAAATTTACTTTGAGATTTTTTTCTGTCTCCATATCTTTCTTCATCTTTACTTATAGAAGAAATGTTAAACGCACTAACCTCTGGACGAATATCAGCTTTCACTTGTGTAAGTCTGCTTTCTTCTCTTATCAGTTCTTCGGCAATTTTATCAATCGTAAAATCTTCATCCTTCCAACGATAAATTAACTGAACTATACCGGAGAACTCAGGTGGTAGATGCCTTATTGCTTGGAAGCCTTGAAACAACTGATTTAATTCATGACCTGCTTCACTAAGCTTCTTCACTGCTGTTTTAAGTCTAGCAATAAAAAGGCCTATACTTTCATTAGCTTGATACTTAATGCTAAAAAACTCATCAAGTAACTGAATGAGTCTGGCTCTTGTTTTTGGCTCAAAATGCTGAACCAATTTCTCCCAAGCCTTTTTACCATCTAAACAATCTTGAATAAGCGGTCTGAATTCTGGCTGAATTGCATAATACAATGTAGAAAATGATCTATCTCTTCTCAATTCAAATTCCTGTTTTTCTCTTCTTGTAGCTGAATCTTCCAACTCTTCTTCTTTTCCATCAATAAATTTCCAGCAGCCTTTATCTAATAACAAAATTTTAATGTCTGTTTTCCACCTGTCCCAATTATCATAACTTAATAAGTTAAAGCCTTCTGGTAGCAAAGCCATTCTCTATAAACGTTCTTCAGAATATATTTCTAAATATCAATACAATTTGTTCACGGCCCCCTTCTAAAATGTCTTGGCCCATAACCAATGTTGAAAAATAGGAGCCAGCTTACTAAGTATAATATATTGAAGACATCTATTACTACTCAATAATTCACTTCATGGAAAAGGTACAACTATATTTATTGAATATAAATCTTTAAATATAAAGTAAGAAAAACTACATTCAAATAAACTAAACATAACTCTTTAACATCACATAGCTCTTTCTAAACATAACATAAGAGAAGAAACATCCTCTAACCAAAGCAAAGATATAACTAACTAAAAACAGAAACACCCACTTCCTTCTAGCTGAGATAACAGGAAGTGACCTAACTTCTCCTAGGAAGTGACCCAACTTCCCACAGGAAGTGACACAGCCAAGAGGAAAATACTGTTTAGATTTATATTTGTTTACATTTTCCCCAACAATATTTGGGTTCATGCGCACAAGTGGATCGCTTTTTAAATAATCTGCGCAAACTACTAATAGGAAACCGTGTGGAAGCTTTCTGATGTAGGAAGTGATGGTCATATAGGCATTCTCAGGATGTCGATAATCAGGGTAAAAAAGAAAAAAACTCGTTGCCAAACTATTTTTATAGCAGTTTATTTGTGGGTGGGGTAATGATAGTTCGCTTTATTTAATTCAGAACTACTTAGATCGTATTAAAAATTGTATAATTACACTTTTAACACACATGGATTGGATGTGTTAGATTTAACGTGAAAGCAAAAATAAATGTGTCAAATTAGCTATGCCGAAACTTAAGCTACCGCTTTTTATTTTTCAACACCCTGATACTGATTCTTTACGAATACATTTGTGACTCACCCGTCCCGAAAGGGTTAATATTTTACTAAATTCAGGACTGTATACTACTGCGCTTTTTGTAAAATATTTTATGTAGCTCTAGATATTTAAAAACGAAAGCCTTCGGAATTTCAGGTAATTTAGCGAACATTTTAAATGCCTCACCACGAAAGAGCTGAAGAGGACCTTTGCTCTTCGCTTTTATCCTTTTTGCTGCACAGGTGAGATCTAGTTGAGATGATGACTCGTTCGTTCCTTGTAGTGGAACTGGGTGTCTGAGACCTTACGGCCCTTTTCCCATTCAGCCTGAAATTAAACTAAGAAACATACATGACAAAATTAAAGTTTGCGGAGCAAATGGAGTTCTTGAGAAAAGAAATATGGCACTTTGCCATTATTAGACAATAACAAAATTTCAAGTAATAAAAATGTACATGAAAAAAAGGTAAAATTAAAGTACAATGGGAAAAATAAACACTAATGAATATTTACAGTTTGGAAATACATACAAAAGGGGGGCGTGTTAAAGGAATGTGTGGATATGTGTAAGTAAGTGTGGACCTAAGTTTAGTCTCTCCCCTGCTCAGACCCCGAGGGGTTTTGAGATGATGACTCACAAGAGCTGGAACATATGACCTTTTAAATTCTTTATAAGTAGTGGTGTGGAAATTAAGTTTAAATCAATAAAAAAAAACATAAACATAGCTACCACTAGAGTAAATTTTTACAAAAAGCATTGATAGTTTGCAGCCCTGTAAATTGCACGCCTACCAACTGTTTAGCTCTTCAAAGAAGCTTTTAATGAGAGGCAGTTAAATCAAATGCATTGTCAACCCTAATGGGTCGCAGCCGTGGGGACGATGTATTGGTAACTTTAGTGTGATTATCAACCCAGAAACGAGTGGTATTACCAGGATGCCTGGCTTCTTTATTAGAACAGAGTCACAGACAAGGTAGTTGCCGAACTCTCTATCGCTTAAATAACATTGTCGTTGAAAGTTTTTTTTCTATCTCATGTGAATATATAAATAGTTGCATATATTTTCTATTTTATTACATCTGCGTAAGTGAAAATATTATTCTGACCCCTGTAAATAATATATTCTAATCTAGTTTAATCTCAATTATGTCCTCTCCTATCTATCCTATCTATTTCATCGTGTGTTCAACCGACTGGTTTCCCACTTATGACTTCACTATTTGGTGCTTGGCTTCCTCTCTCCAGTTAAGGCCGCTGCAGCCCACTGAGATTTGCTAATGTAAGGCTTTGTAAGCAGACTTAATAAGTGCCACCAACTACAAATTGATCGTAGTATTTCATTTTTAAAAAGTGGTGATATCTTTTTTTATTCTTGGATTTATAAATGTAATTTGACTATCACTAAATGCAAATAAATTCATGTTGCATATGAAAGCCAGTTACATAAACGAAAATGACTGTAAGCCATAGCGATTGTGAAAATTCAACGTTATCTACAATTGAATTTCAATCCACCCTTAACACTATCACTCACTGAAGGGTTGGCAGAGGTCTGAGATTTTTTACTTATATTTAGCTCACTCATCATTACACGTATCGATGAAGCCAAAATCATTTTAAATCGAAATTATTAAAATAAGACTCGAGTTTGAATGCAAAGATAGAAGTGACTACCAGATTACTTGTAAAAATAAAACCTTCCAGAATATTTGGAAGAGTTGGCAGAGAAGAAATTAACCTCTTCGGAACAAGGCAGTCATAAATGTTCTCTTACAGCAACAAATCATTCGAGAAATTATTAAAAGCACACTAGAAGATACCATTACAATGGACGATCCGATGGACCCTATACACTTAGGTTGACTTGATGTCTCCCCTCAATACCTGAACTGCCAATCCACATCTATTTTAACGCGTCATTCCCCTTTTATATTTTTCAAACTTGAGCATCCTGGGGGACTCCGTTGGTCTTCTGTTCTATCACCTCAACACTAATTTTAATTCATCTTGTTGTTGTTTTTACTCACTTGTATATTCGCTTTTAGCGTTTTTATCAACAAAAATAGGCGGGAAAGGAAAAAAGAAGAAAGTTTTTTTTATATATATATATATATATGCTACGGTGAATGACCGAAATCTGGAAAATGTCGACTTTTACCGGTGAATGTCAATATTCACGTAATCACTTTGTGTATGTCCGAAATATTTGTTAAATACCCTTATTTCTGACTCTCACCGGTGAATGTCAACAATCACATAGTCGCTTTGGTGAATGTCCGAAATATTTGCTATATCCAATTTTATATAAATTTTTTCGTTAATATTATCATATTTATTTGATATATTTATTCTATATTTTAATACTTACTGACGATAGACTAGAAGAAACATCAGTGTTTGGAGTAGCGGGCAAATATATACCGCGGGCAATGGCACTTGACCTTAAAGAAACATCAGTGTAGGGTATACCGGGCAGTGGCGCTTAACCTTAAAAAAAACATAAGTGTAGGGTTAAAATATCGAATAAATGTAATTATGTCTACGAATAAATTCATATCAATTCGAATGTAATAAATATTTCGGACATTCGCCAAAGCATATCTGTGACTGTCGACATACATCGGTGAGGGTCCGAATGTACAAGAATGTAAGGAAATATTCGACCTTTCACCGACGTATTTGGTGTTTGTTGACATTCACCGGTGAAAGTCAACAACCACCGATTTCGGTCTTTCGCCGTGACACACACACACACACACATATATATATATATATATATATATATATATATATATATATATATATATATATATATATATATATATATATATATATATATATATATATATATATATATATATATATATATATATAAACAGAGTCCCATAATTTCTACAAAAATTAGAGTTGTATTTACACCGAAATGTAAAAAAAAAAGTATTATTTTTCTATTTAGATGACATATAATGATGTTGGAGTGATTCAGCTGACCTTCTTGAGACTTCTGAGTCAAGAGGCTTTCCAGAATTTCACTTTCTCTTGCACCAATTCTATTGGCTGGTATGATCAGTCTGAGGATAGCTACAGTCATTCCATACAGATGATGGGAGAAAATGGACAGATATTTGGCGCGAAGGAACAAAAACCTCTCATTCTTCTCGACGGGTGCAAGGTACAATTTCTTTTTAATTTATAATTCGAATTCTGTTAAATAAAAGCATTTTGTGTTTCTTTTTTTATGAAAATTTGAAATATTATAATTTGTATATGAAAACAAATTTTTTGAAAATTCAATTATCCTATTCAGCACTTTTTAAACAATAACTGTGATCAAATTTTAACTTTGTAGTTTCAGGGACATTTTGAATGAGTCGCAATTTAAAATTGGCGAATTTTTGATATCTCGCAAAGTTGGCGATTATTACTCGGGTCAACGTTGCTTTTAGATCATTAAATGGCTATTTAATGATCTAAAAGCAGATCAAACAGGCCATTCAAATATTATGTCACCGGAGCCTATATTAGTGTTATTTGCACAAAAAATTATAATTGTAAAATTGTTAATAAGGTTAGACATCCTTTTTAAGTAACTCTGTCTTAAAATGTTGCCCATTTTATGGTTGTTGTTGTTGATCCATACTGTCTTTGACGTTTTTAATCATGATTTTTATGCGAATTTTAGTGATTTTAGCGCACAAGATTTTAGAATTGTGGCATTTGGAGATGATTTGCTGCTCTTAATTAGGCACACTAGCTTTTACAAGTTTGATCTTACTGGAACACAGATTTTGGAGAAGTTGATCTCGTGGTCTACAGATTATGAACTCAAGTTTAGCCATGAAAAAACTAAAGTGATTTCCTTCCCTAAGAGCGGCAGAAAGATCACACGTCTCCCTTGCATCAAAATGGGATTAAATGGAAACATTAAGAATTATAAAACCGTGAAATATCTAGGCGTCACTTTGGACCCCGGTATGACCTGGCTTCCGCATCTGGAGGATACAAAAGAGCGTATCACCGTTTTTAACCGCAACATGAGTGCCTACGTAAGAAGGACCTGGGGTTTAAAACCCAGAGTCCTGAAACGTATTTACCTCCAGGCCAGTGAGAGAATAATTACTTATGCCGCCAGTGTATGGTTCAACAAGGGGGTCAGGATGAGAGAAAAACTAGCATCAATCCAAAGGATCCCGCTGTTAACAATAACTAGAGCCTATAATACAACTAGCACCGAAGCCCTGCAAATACTTTCGGGAATCAAACCCATTCATTATAAAATAATTGACGAAATTTATTATAAAAGATTAAGATGGGGATGCCATTTAGACGATCTAAATTTGGATAGCACTAATTCAGCGCATGCACAATACCTAGAGTCTCTGCCACCCCTCAAGCACCCAGCTACTTCTCTCTCTGTACCCTGGAGCAAAGGAAAACCGGATAACAGCAACATCGAAATCTACACAGACGGATCAAAAATTGATGATAATGATAGCGAACCAAAGCAGAGTAAAGTTGGATACGCTATCGTACTCAAGCAAAATGGACTTACAATCGATCTAATCTCCAATAGATTAAACGGTGAAGCAAGTATTTACCTGGCGGAGCTGGAGGCTATTAAACAAGCTGTCATTTACATCAAAAACGAAAATTACAAAGATGCGAAAATTTATACTGATTCGCTGTCCTCGTTACAAAGTCTAAATGACGAAAGAAATCGAAGTAAGATTATTGAAGAGATCAAAGTAAATATAACACCAAGTATAAAACTTTACTGGGTCAAAGCACACATTGGAATTGAAGGTAACGAGGAGGCGGATCAGCAAGCCAAAAAGGCCACAAGCTTCAGTCGGGTGGGAACGATGCTCCCAGCGGAAAGAGCATTCATTATAAGATACATTAAGCAAGCCACAATGAGTAAATGGAAAATAGATTGGAGTGAATCATCAAAGGGCAGGCAGACATATAATTTCTTTAAAGATCCCACACTAACTCGCCTGCAGTCAAACTTCTATTTAAACCAATTCTTAACGGGCCACTGGGTTTTCGGAATATATCAACAGAAATTCTTCAATAAACGAGCAAATTGTAAATTTTGTGGCAGAGTACAAGACATTGACCATCTCATAAAATTTTGTCCCAAATTCCAGACGATCCGTGGCAGAAAATGGGATCATTACACTCAACATCAACTTTATGCTGATATTGACTGCAGGGGGAAAATCATCGAAATTCTTAAATATACCCTGGATGATCTGCTTGCACCTGACTAATTTTATCTGGTTTTATTTTTAAACTTTCGGCTTTTAGGTTTTCTAGTTTTAAATTTCTGCTTTTAGTATTCTACTTCGGCACTTACCGTTTCCATGACTTTATTCTCCCCTTGAACTGGCATCTTCATTATACATGGGGCATTCGAAATGAAATCTTACTCTTGGTCAACTTCAGTACCCTCTGCCTTACCTGGTGTCATCTTTGAGTGTTATCCTCTTAGTGAAACTTTGTTTTACCTTGGAGCATTTTTAATCTTAGCCTTGAAAGGGAGACACTTGAACCTTTAGTCGACTATTTTATTTATTCTACTAAGCTTATTTTAGTCTTATTTGCTTTTTAATGTGATTTTTTATATTTTACCATTTGATGTAGACACGGTTTCCAGCAGATCACCGAAGTCAAGCATCACTGGCTACGGTCAGTGTGCGGGTGGGTGACCACTTGGATCAGTCTACGTAGGGACCGAGGGTGTGCGGTATTGGTCCTCGTTAAACTGTGCTACCGTGAAGTGCTCGACTTCACGCGCAGGTCGTCGGGCTACCGAAGCGGGGGTGCCATCCCTTCCGCAGAGGATCAAAATTGTGATGGCATGTCTTCGGATCATCCTCCGGGATGTTTCCCAGACCGTCGCCAATAGCCCATCGTGCAGCTCTAGTGCGACGTAAATTAACAACAACCAACAACAACCATTTGATGTTTTACATGACCTTACTTTTATATGTTTTTACCTGTATTTTTGACACTTTTATTGTCGGTTGATTTTATCCACTTTGATGTTTTAAGCACTTTTAATTTTTATTCTGTTTTATTTTTATTTTATTTTTTCGATTTTGGGATTTTTCCTATGTGTTTTAATCTTTTTAATTTCTTACTTTTACTTTTCTGTAGTTTGGTAGTGTTTAGTTCACGTGCAAACGGGTGAAACCCTTATCCGCAAACTCCTTCGGGGGTAGGTCGGTTACTATTGATCTTAAAATGTAGTTCAGAAATACGTTATAATATTAATAAAAAAAACAGTAATTCTCTTAGTTTTAAACTCTTAAATAAAAAACGTAATAATAGCAGCACGTGAAAATACCTTCAAATTAGAAATACAAAAATATTTAAAGAAAAACAATACCTTTATGACTTTTATTAATTTTATACAGATGATAATCAAAACAATATGGAAATGAGGAACAATATGGAAATTTATAATGTTAATGTAATTTTTACAAAAAATAACAATTGTACACCGGTTAATAAGATTAAACACAGACATAAATAACTTTATTTTAAAATGTAGCGTAAAACTACTACGTAATAAAAAACAACAATTATCTTAGTTTTTTACTCTTAATTAAGAAAACGATCAAAATAAAAAAACATAACCTTAGCAGTACGAGTAAATTAACTTTAGGATAGGGATATGCATTTCATTAATTTTATGCTGATGACAACCAAAACAGTGTGGAAATCAGGGTGGGAAAACTGGATCCTACCATGTGATTTTCCGCCCAATAGAAATGCACCGACAACACTGTAAAACTGCATTGGACCATTATGTTTTTATGTTATATAGATATATTTTTATTTTATTTATTTATGTAAGTAATATTTTTACAGATTACATTTATATGTGTTACATTTTAATACATTAAATTTATATATGCTATTGATTATATATCATAATTTTGCTTGTTATATGCCTTATTTTTACATTTAGGAATTTTTTTTCTATGTAATAAACCTTATAATGTCTAACCTAATATGTCCTATTTTTAGACAAGAAAAGATTCCAACAAGTCCGTATTCGAAGTTCGAACCACAAATATGAGGCAACTTCCTCTGGTAGATTTTAGACCTAAAGATTATGGAAACAAAAATCAGGCCTTTGGATTCGATGTTGGTCCTCTGTGTTTTAGTTGAAATGTGTTTTTTTAAAAAAAATGATGTTTTACGAACTCAAAGTATGAAAATTATTTAAACTGGTTTAATTATGTAAAAAATTATCATTTTTAATTTATGTTGTTATCGCTTGCATTATGTTCTTATTCCGAAACTATCCCAAAGAAGATGTTTAGTTTTTTTTTTACCATTATATATCGGCGCAGCTTTTTATCCTCATATATCAACATAAGATATTTTTATTTCCGAAAATTGATTGAAAATGGATCCTTGAACTATATAAAATACTAAAATAATCTTGAAAAGTTACAAAAATATTAATAAATAAATATTCTAATGTATGGGGATGAGCTAATATTTTGGTTTTAAAAAAGAGAAATGATTGTTATTATGTATTAAATTAATTTTATTGCTGTTTGTGGTTGTGGCGTTCAACTTCTTTTTGTTCGAAATGTAAAATATTTTTAACTGGACTATCACTGCCATTATATTTTGTGCTCAAAATTCTTTGATTTTTCTTTCAAAGAATTTAGTATGCATTTTATATTTGTAAATAAATTTTTTGACTTTAATATGCCTGCTTTTTATATCTTATATAAATTCGCATTCCATATGATTTCGATGAAGGGTTAATTTTGTAACAACGTCTTTTTATTAACAAGGCTTTTCTGTATTTCTAACAACTATTTTTCTTAGAAATTAATAGAAAATTATTCTTAGTTAACCAATTTTAACACTTTTTTAGAACAATTTTTATTTAAGGATAGCAAACTGTTTCATTTTATGGAGAAAAAAATTAAAATTACGTTGGTTACCAAACTTAAAGTTGTTCGACGAGGGCTAGGTCATCACATAAAATAACTGTTTTCACGAATAATATGCTATTTTCATAACTGTTGTGATTTGAAACAATTTATGACAGTTAGAATAATTTAAGCTACTTCTTATCCAGCATTCTATATGCTGATTCTGAAAAAAGCGATACCTACCATTATCTGAGTTCATAAAAATTAGCAAAAAGCGAGAATATTAATATTTTCATCTAAATGAAAAAGCGATTTCTTGCTTGCGGCCAGTTCCAAATTTATCTTAATACGTAGGGGAGAGTGGGGTCAATTGTAACAGGGTACGATTGTAACAGAGCAAAAATTTCGAGTGTCGGGTTCTAGATTTGGTTCCTAGGTGGCGCACAAGGTGTATTTAATAAATCTACATATACACCCCTGCTGGCAACCATTTTTATGTACTTTTGAAAGAGTTACATCACAAAAGATATTTTCACGCTACGTAAGTACTTTTTTTGGTATTAGAATATTATATTGTTACAAAGTAGTTTTGTTTAAACAAATAAAAATTATTAACCGAATATGTAAGTGGACACCTTAATCAACATTTCAAAAAAAAATATATTAGTTTTGTTAATTAACTAGCATTGTTTTTAACAAATGAAGCTGAAATGGCGTCTTGGGGACGATTATAACAGCGGAAAATAAATAATCTTATGTTTACAAACCATTACTTAACTCTTTAAGAACCACCAATAGTTTCCTATATCATTTAAATTACGTTGCATGTGCATTATTTTATTTGTCACCTTTCACATCATAAATTAAAATTTTTAACCCCTTAAAGTTAAAAGTTTAACCCTTTAGGTCTCTGCTCATTATTATTTTTACTCCTAAAATATCACTACTATTTTGATCAATTAAAAAATATATCACAACTATGATAATATGTATAATTAACTATGTTTTAGTTGAATTTATGAACTGTTACAATTGACACCGTAAGTGGGGACAATTGTAGCAAGTGCACAACAGTCAAAAATTGTTAATAACTAATATAATAACATTTAAAATAAGGTATTTATTTTTTTTTTCTAGTAGAGTATAGTCTACTTTACTCGTCTTTCAATTAATACTAATAATATATTAGATTTTTTGTTAGTTAAAAATAGTTAAGTAAAAAATGTTACAATTGACCCCACTCTCCCCTATACATCTACGCGATGTTTTCATAGCAGGTCCGTATAAAAGAAAAAAAAGTACCAAACGTTCACAAACACATTTATTAAGGAAGACACACATATAAAGATACATGAACAATCAAAATAACAGACAAAACTCCGAAAGATCTTCACTCTCAAAAGTCGTAAAGCCATCTGCCCGTTCAAGGCCTACACTTATGCGCATAACTCAAAGTGAAAGATAAAACCACGCTCCCCACGACTATTAAAAATGTTAAATAAAAGAAAGTTGGAGGCGTGGTGGCTCAGGGGTTAGAGCACTCGCCTCCCAGTGAAGTGACTTGCGTTCGAACCCCAGGTCGATACAAATTCCACGCCCGACTCACACCTGCCACAGTGCTGACGTAAAACTTCCTCAGTGGTATACGGGTTAGAGTCCCCTTGCAGGCAAGCTAATCGTGGGAGGTTTTCCTCTACCTGTAACGCAAATGCGGGTTAGTTCCATCAAATGCTGAAATTGTTAACGCCAATTGAAGCATATTATTTCGTCGCCCGACACACCTTCACCCTATACACAGAAGTTGGTTGTTGTTGTTGTTAATTTACGTCGCACTAGAGCTGCACAATGGGCTATTGGCGACGGTCTGGGAAACATCCCGGAGGATGATCCGAAGACATGCCATCACAATTTTGATCCTCTGCGGAAGGGATGGCACCCCCGCTTCGGTAGCCCGACGACCTGCGCGCGAAGTCGAGCACTTTACGGTAGCACAGTTTAACGAGGACCAATACCGCATACCCTCGATCCCTACGCAGACTGATCCAAGTGGTCACCCACCCGCACACTGACCGTAGCCAGTGATGCTTGACTTCGGTGATCTGCTGGGAACCGTGTCTTAACGATCAGTCCACTGCGGGACTACAGAAGTTGGACAAAACTATGCAATTATTTGTAAACTATGGGTAAACAATCTTTCTATTGGTAGCAAATGTTTTAATACAGTAATATTTGCACTATATTTTTGTCTTATTTTTTCTATAAACGAAACGTACTTTTAAAAGTTTGCGAAGCACAAATCGATTAAAAACAATTGTAGATCTTATAGTGTAAAAAAAAATTTTATACGCATTTAAATATAATTAAAAAAAAGTGTATGCAAACTCAGAATAGGCATTAATTTATTATATTTCTTACTGTTGTGAATTAATTTCTCCTTTAACATTGTCCTTTCAAACTAAATAAAAATCGCTTTGTTATATTCTATAGACTACGTCATATAGGTATATTTTTTTACTTTATAACCGTCGTTGAACAGCCGATCAAATTTTTTTGCGTTTACGACTATTAATGTTCAACTCCGTAGCATTGTCCTTTTGAACCTAATCCAGAAGTTAAGGGAGTTCCTGGATCAAGTATTAGGAGAAATTTGCCTTCATGGAGGACATTTTGAGGGAACTAACCCGAATTTGCGTTCATGGTGAAGAAAACCACGAAAACCTCCCACGGTTAGCCTGACGGCAAATAATCTCTGAGCCACCACGACTCTTCATATGGGCTTTATAGGCATATATAGGGCTGAAATAGCCTGGTTGGTAGGGCCCATGTCCAAGAGGTTGTGAGTTCGATCCCCGCCGGCCTAAGACTCCCCGTGTAGTAAATGATGATCAGTGCACATTAAATCTGAGAAAAAGTCATCCATGTTCCTGTAACAGAATATACCTCTGAAGGTACAGAATTTGGAGATACATCGTTCTCTGGTTCAGGTTAAAATTGCGATCAGTGGATGTATGAAGGGGGTCCGAATGTCAAAAACGGATTGTGAGGCATGTGCGGCTGAAGTCTTATTCTTGGCCACTAAAAATCACGAATCTTCTGCCTTGTTTCTCCATGCAGGCTTGCTAAGGCTCTCCACAGTAGCATTAGAAACAACAACAAAAGACGCATATAGATAGGTCTAATATAGGCTATATGTCATTTGCTGTACTAAGACAGTTTTATAATTATTCCACCATGGATAAAACCATTCATGTTTTAATTTCATCGACACATAACAGTTAATATTTTGCGAAATACTTGCCATCAAATATGACAATTTTACTTCAACTCTTTTCTGGACTCCATTATTTTATGATTGTGGGTTATTACAAAAGAATATTGTATTACATATTTTAAATGATTTAGATGTTAGTTTAAATAGTATTTTAAAGTACAAGGAATTATAAAGGTATAAATGTAATAAATTATTTCCTTAAATGTAATCACTAAGGCCCGGATTTTGATGACATTTGCATTTTTTTGCATTTTTTGATATTTTTTGTCTTTTAGAGCATTTTTTTAGATTTATAGGGCATTTTTCTTTAAATTTTTGGGCGTATTTTGCATTTTAATGCATTTTTTAAAGTTTTTTGTTAATTTTTCCAATTTTTATTATTTTTTATCAATTTTCATTATTACACTGGCTTCCAAACAATGAAGAAAATCTATAGAATATTAACAGGTGAAGCAAAATCTTTTCAAATTGAAGAAGAATTGTCAGTAAGTGAGACCGTCTTTTTCAAGTACACGCCTATAACATCAGTAGACGTTGAAAGAGGCTTCTGCAGGAATGAAAATTTACTTTCAGACAAGAGACGCTAGTTTGCATTTCAAATTATCGAAAAACATTTAATAATCCAATGTAATTCTGATATTTAGTAATATTATGAGATGGAAGTTGTTATATCCATTAAAGTTTCTATACAAAATAAAAATATTTTGGTGTCAATATATTTTCCTTTTTTTGTTATTTTAGGATATAAAACATATTTTTCAAACTTTAATGAGCGTAGAACAAGTATTGCATTGTTTTATATTTTTTAAATGACTCATAATAATTTTAAAGAGCGAAACATTTCTTTAATTCAATATTTTTACTTTATTTAAGGCATTTTTTGCGCAATTTTTGCATTTTTAAGGACATTTTTTGCCCTTTTTAAGGGCATTTTTTGCACTTTTTAAAGGCATTAGTTGAGATTTTTTAGGTCATCAAAATCCGGGCTCTAGTAATCACCTATCATTAAAGACATCGAAAATTGAGGATTAATTTTTAGCCAGAGTTATACTAGTTTCGGGACTTATAGTGGTCCTCACCAAAAAATTTTGTGTGGTAAAAAATTAAATTATAAAATATGTTTCTTGCTTTTACAAGTTTAAGATAAAACTATTCTGTTCACCTGAATAATTCAGTAACACAAATTTAAATGTAGAAAACAGACATTTCTTTGTTTGGAACTCAATTATATTTCAGTGTTTGCTAAATCATAGGAATTTCCCCTCGCTTTGATAATTATTTACCGCTCCTTATGCATTTTTTGTCGATATCACTTAGAGCTGAGTAATTTCAAAATAAAAATACTAAGAACAGTTTAGCAAAAAAAATTTCGGAATTTCCGTAGTTTCGGAAATATTTTTCCAGTGATCGTAGCAAAGTTAGAGTTGTAGAATTTCATTTAATTTGAATTAAAATAAATTTCTCAGCACTGCATAGATAATTCAAACAGGTCGAAAAGTCTTTAGGTTATGATCTGTTATACTCTTTATGAAAATCTAATTATTTTAAAAGTTTCTGTTTTTGCTCGTTACAACTGAAAAACATATTTCGACAAAATCTCTGAGGTGAAGAGTATGTTAATGGGAAGACGGACACGAAATGTTCCATTAGAAAAAAAGAACAAATATATATTATGGATGGTGTTTTCTACACTAGGGAGCGCTGCAAGCTCGGGACTGCCTAAATTTCCGGGTTACTGTTTCAGTTGTATTTTAAAGCCATTTGGCATCATTGTGTTCTGAGATTCTTGCAAACAATGAATTTGATTACTTATTACTTATGTTTACAATGCTAACAATACTTGTGTTTACAATACTAAAAGTGTTAACACTAACGTAAGATGGTGCACAGCTTGCAACACGAACAAACAGTAATAAACAAATGGAAAGAGGCGAAATCAAGACTGCCAAAAAAGCGAGTTATTCGAAATCTAGCAACCATGTCACCTTTTTTAATAATAAATAACAAAATAACTTAAACACATTTTCACTCCAAACTCCCCAGAATTACATAATAACATTAATATCTTATGAAAGACGGCAGATTTGAGCTCAGAAATCATCTAATTTATTTCTTTTATTGAAAACAAAATTATCCGTTTGAAAACATCGTCTATCAGAATAACATGTAGTAAGCAGCTGCAAACTTTTTAACCGGAACTAGAGTAGGTCCCGAGCTCGAGATTGTTATTGTTTACATTTCTATTGAAAACACCATCCATATGTAGCAGTGGTTATTAAATTTATTAAAGGAATAACAAAGTATTAAAACATAAACTTTATCACCATTCTTAGTATTACAATAAAAATGTTGGAAAAATCGGAACATGTTGACAAGTATGTAAAAGCTCAAAATTCTGAATTCACTTCACTCAGGAAGGTCGCCTGTGACGTCTCTGCTCACGTCATTCCCATTCCTCTGAGAAGTTCCATGGGCAGTGGGAACACAACTGTAGAATTCTTTTCTGCAGCGATGGATGTCAATGTCTGCAGGTATCGGAGTTGCAAGGCACCGGGTGAGTCGGCGATAACATCGGCTGCTTCCTTGAGGGCTCTCGAAGCTTTTTGCTCACCTTCGGCTGCAATCACCTGATTAAAATATATTAATTAAAAACAAAGGTAAAGGTATTTTTAAAGAAAAATGTTTTCACAAAATATGGACTGAATGTAAACAATAACAAGCTGCCTAAAACAGGACGAAACTCAAGGTGTATCCCTCCGCTTATGTTATGCTTACGAGGCACTGTGTGAACAGGCTTAATAATCTAGAAAGTTTCATTATTGTGATGTGTGCTTAAATTTACGCGTAATTTTAACATTCATAAGAGTGCTCTGTTATTTACAAATTCCAACAAGTTTTGAGCCTAAAACGAATTTAACAAAATTAATATCACAGCATAAATAAAGAGTAAGTTTTGCCACGTTTTGAGTGTTATCCCTCATTTGGCTACATTTGTGTAAAATAGCACCGTTTGTTGTTTTTTGGGTAGCATCATAGGAAGCTTCCGACTTCATTTGTTTGTCTCTTTCGTTGAAAGTTATATCGAAAGAGAGCGTTACCATGCAAACACTACAAGTTTAATAATATTAGACGGTGCGCTTTTTCAAGCTTGGGTGTAAAAATCAGTCGGAAATAGTAACCCGAAAGTCTTACGATGAATTTTAACCCCTAACACTTAGGTTTTCACGGACAAGCATCAATTATATGAAATGCAAATTAAATAATAATGACAATTCAAATTTGAATCGAAGCGGGGCTGTCAATTTTCTACGCTTTTTGTAAAAATTTATTCTAGAGATAGCTGCGTTTGTGTTTTAATGCAATATTTCTTATTCTTTTAAAACGATTTGAAAGTTCATATGCATCGCCAGTTAGTTCCAGCTCTTTTGTAGAGAGGCTTTTAAAGTGTTGGCAAAATTTTAAAAAAAAATCTGAAAGATTTGGTTTTTAAATGTTAACCACTCTATAAATTATTTTACAAAAGGCGTACTAGTTGGCAGGCCTGTCGAAGTAATCCCAGAGGCCGTATGAAAATACCTCATTTTGTTACAGAGGGAAAAGTAGAGGGAACCAGGGCTCGAAAAACCGCCCGTCCGCCCGTCCTCGGCGGTCAAAAATACCCCGCGGACAACAAATTTCTTGAATCCAACGTCCGCGCGGACGGCCATTTTCCCGTTAATGTTCGTGATATATTTTCAATTTTTGTTATCTTACAAGAGTCTAGCTCCTCACTTCTAAAATGACCCTTTAATCTCGAAATACAGCAACATACTGCGCATTGTGGAATTGATGTTTTCTCTGTCTGGGAGTACTGCAGCGGTTGAAAGGGGCTTTTCATCAATGAACATAAAAAAAAACACGTTACGTACTGGTCTTAAACAACAAGCGTCAACCGCAATTATGAACATATACCTAAATGGAAAACCTCTTTCAAATTTCTGTGCAGAAACCTCTGTAAATCATTGGCTTGATTGTGGAACTGGCAAACGTCGTATTTGATTCATTTAAAAAACGCAGTACCATCGGATAAATTGACATGATAATTGACAGATAACTTGACCTTTATTATGTAAATTATTTATTAAAGAAATACTAGGTTTTACTATTAGTAACCTAGTATTTCTTTTATTACTGTATAATGTTATCCTAGTATTTGTAATCCTAGTAACTACTAATTCATTGTGCAATTTATATAAATGTTAGTAATAAATAAGAGAAAATTATATTTTTATTTATTTGGAAGCGACGGGTTAGTTCCAAAGGAGGACGGGTACATTGTTGGACAGGCCGTCCTAGGGGACGGGTAAGATTTCTGAGTTTTTTCGAGCCCTGGAGGGAACTTTAAGAATCGATGAAACTTGTACGGTCGGTGAGGAAAATCTTAGTGGCATTAACATTTATGATACAATTTATAATTTTTTTTTTTTTTGAAATTAAAATAATAGTAATAATAATTTTTTCACTTATTGAATCGAATCTAATAATCTAATCATATCCGTAGCAGCCGTGGTTTTAATTGTTGGTAAAGTTGCTTAAAATTAAAAAAACAATTCGAATTTTGATTATTATTTCATAATCAAATAGTAAAGTCTTTCCCAACTGGCGTACAGTGAGCAAAATAAAAAACGGACCACTATAAATAACTTTTGATCTAATAATCGGATATTCAAATTCTAGGACTCAATCTTAATGGTTTAAGGGGGTGACCTCAAATATGTTAATTAATATGCGCAGACGATATTTTAAGTTAAGATATCAGACACAAAAACATATTTTCTTTGAGTAAACATACTTTTTTATCGAAGGATTCGGATTTTTGACCACCAAAATATTGGGGGTAGTCCCAATCTGGGAAATATGATCCCCATAGTTTGGTCAGGAGAGCGATCCAAAACTTGGGATCCCTTAATGTTAATTTTTCCTTTTGCGTATTTCGCAAAAACCCGAAACGGATTGAAGCATTTTTGTACTCAAATATAAAATGCTTTTATCCAACGATAAATCTGTGCAAAAAATGTGTCATTTTTTATTTAATATTAGTCGAAAAAATTTTGCATTCTAATGTAAACAATTGATCACATCATCTTAAAAAGTATAATTTTAAATGCAAAAAATACAAACTTTCAGAGAAATCGATCGAATAGAACAAACATCTGGCTTTTTTGAAATTCGATTTCTCAAGAACTATACAACCGATTTATGTTCAAATTTTGTATTTTGCCATGAAAATTATTAACTTTTAAATGATGCAATAAGTTGTATACCTTACAATTCAACATTTTTACTACCATTATTGAATAAAATAATAAAAAATAATAAATATATATTGAATGTTATTTTTTTGCATAGAATAATCTTTGGATAAACAAATTCTATAATTGTGTGCAAGACTTCTTCGATTCGCTAAAAAGAATTCCCTACATATAGCGAAACATGCAAAAAGTGGAAATAACATTGAAAAGAAATAACATTAACTTATGCATAAACATCAAACAAGCGTTTTTCCCAAACTGCCACAAATCCTCATTTCTTTCTTCGTCATTAGATCAGCATTTGCTTAGGTAATCGAACGTCTTTGCTGTAGGGAAAAAAATACGAAAATTTTTAATAAGCATGGTATGAAAATCGTAAAAAAAATATTTCACTATTTTTTTTAAATTTGGAAAGTGAAATAAATCTATTTATATCTATTTTTGCGAAACTTCACGAGACTTTGGTGAAAGGTGATATCGACAAGGGCAATTTTCATGAATCAAAAGCTTCGTCGATCAAATCTATTAAAGTTGGATGCTGGATATTGGGGATATCTCGGCGTTTGACGCGAGGCGCCACTAACCGATTCATCGAATCTGTTTTGTCGAATTCTAGGAGGTCCTAAATATCTTTGAAGTTGTAGTGTGTTGTAACAACAAATCAAGTCCTTAAAGAAGTAAATCTTTAAAGTGAAAATCATCTTTGGAATGGGGAGATCCCCTTGAGTAGAGTTGTATGATAAAGTTAATAGTATGCAGTCTGAGCATAAAAAGGCGGTAATTGGGCTGAAATTCGGATTATCCCGGATTATATCCATATGGAACAACTTATTGAAATCTGATGTGGTACATGTTTTTGCGTCACTATAAAATTTTGTGGTCAATTTGGCTATAAAGCAATTGATATCATCAATGTTTAAGTCTTTTCTGAGTAATCTATTGCTAATCGCCCTTGGGGCGCCAGTCATTGTGCGTACAAATTTACCTTCAGTTGTATATAGCTTCTTTTTTAGGTTGCTGCTTATAGTAGTGAGGG
The DNA here is from genome assembly GCF_982258835.1 of Parasteatoda tepidariorum. Lineage (NCBI taxonomy): Eukaryota > Metazoa > Arthropoda > Arachnida > Araneae > Theridiidae > Parasteatoda > Parasteatoda tepidariorum. Next base: position 5,721,045 of record NC_141758.1, on the reverse strand, counting down.
CAGGGCAAGCAAATCTATTAAAGTTAGCAAGTCTTACATACAAGTGAATTGATGTTTAATAATAGTAGTGGTAATTACGCCACTATACTCCCCCACTAGAATTTTATCAGGGATAGAATTTGATAAACGCCTACCATTAGTTACCACATTTGCGAAAAACTGCAAGAGCTATATTAAGTTCATCGGATGTTGAGCGCTAGTGGTGAGATCTGTATTAAGTTCACCGAGTTTTAAGCGTTTGTCGTGAGAACTGTATTAAGTTCACGTTTTTGTGTGTGATCTTTCCTGCATTGCTATAAGCAGTCGAGTGTGTTTATGATCCCGTTGTGTGTAAATGAGACTGATAAGCAACAGTGCGAGGAGGACGCCTGTCACAATCAGAAAGTCAACTGTTCAATGCCGTTCATTCATAAAAGTGGGCGTTGCTTTTGATGTGGGCGAGTTCATATCACGTTCGCAGGTTACCAATGTAGGGAGGGTAGTTTTAGACTATGACAACCTTCATCTATCAAAAGGTACCTCAATGTTGATACCGAATTGGAACATTGGAAATAATGCGAAGCTTAGTGCGCCGGCACGAAGAGGTATTGACTGATTGGTCGATTTTGAATTAATTGATAATTAGTCGATGACATGAGGAAATAAATTGGAATAAAAACGGGGAGCTAAGTAAGTTCGAAATCATAAGATGGGATTTGTAATCGTGAAGTAATTAACGTATGAAAGAAATAATTCCTAAGTAGCATGTTTGACGTTTAATAATCGTAGTGATAGTTAAGCCACAACTTCGTGGTACGAAGATTTAAAAAAAAAGTGAAATGAAATACTTCGATCGCAACCTTTTTCTTTAATTGATTTATTTTAGATTCTTTTAGATCCTGGAAATAAACATTAAAAACTGCAGTATAAATTTATAAAAATGTGCTTTATTATAACTCCTAACAACCTGAATATTTTGCCTTCATATTTTAGCTTAGAAAACATATGGATGTATTACAGGTCTTAGTCATCCTGATAAAAATGTGCAATGAGGGTGAAGGTTCAAAATTTTATCTATAAATATTATTTATAAATTTTATTAATAATTATAATTTTTTATAATTAAGGTTAAATATAAAAACATTTTCAGCTCCTTAAAAACACGATTGATTTAGCTTTAAAAGATGCATATGAACGTTGTCGAGAGCTGAAATTATTTTATTTATACAGTTCTGCTCACTTTTTACGTCTTTTTTTAAAAAATTTCTTCCTCCGCCTTTATAACCCAGTGTAGCCAATCTCACAAAACTCAACAAATTTACAAACCATTTGATAATAAAGCTTTTAAATGTTTACCAACTACTATTTTTTAAACAAGAAAGAGCTTAAGTATGTCCCTTCATGTAGAATGTATCAATGTCTAGAATACAACATAATTAATTTTCTTTTCACACCAATTTGTATTTCAATTACCAGCAAGCACCACCTCGAAGTTAAAACTTCAAGACAGATGTAGGTAAAAGGTCGTATATTTCGCTGATAGATGATAACGAACTGTCTAAGGTCACACTAAACAATGTTCTGCCTGACTGAACGTTTCAATCGAAATTTGCTGTTCGCATAAGGCTGAATCTTCAATATTAATGAAAGCAATTGAGGACCATTAATGGAAAACGACCTAAGTCCAAAAAGGAAAATTTTTCAGAAGAGTCGAAAAATGAAAAACACTCGTATCTGGTATTTAAAATGTTCTCCATTCCACGTGGAATGGAGAACATTTAGTAAGGAGTACTCCTTCGGAACGGTAACCAACACCACCTTACATATTAACTAACCTTCCTTACTTTTATTTTTAAATTAATATAAATGTTCATATTATTGTTATTCTTATCCCAGTGAAAGCTACTGGAACTTAGAGCTTTGTCACTGCGTAAGGCATATTCAGCCAGCGCCATCTTTAGACGAATTTTTGAACTATTACTACTAGATTTTGCACTTTGGACGTTCTAAACTTTGTTTAACTTGATCTGTAGGACATTTTTCAGTATTAAAAAAGATTTTCGACTTTTCTTTTACTTTTTGGTCAACTTAGGTGAAATTTTACTCATTTGTGAAAAAAGGAGCATTCTCATCTTGAATTAAATCCACGGGAACAAGTTCTCTCACTCACTCTAAATTCACTCATTCAAAGTATCAACAGAAATAACTCAAGTTTGAGAGCATAATTTTATCACAAACTTTGAGTGAATTTCAATCGTTTTTAATCGACCATCAGTATAACTTGAGTGAAATTAAACGTAATATAGAAGCAAGAACATAACTTATTTAGATCGCAGAACATAATAATTTTATTTAGACTTATTATCGTTTGCATTTTAAAATAACACAATGCAAATTACAGCTTATAACTCGCACACAATTGAATAAAAAATAACTTCAAATCAATCCTGAGCTAACGCAACTGAAGTACCGCTTAAATATCTGTCAAACGAGTTCAATTTAAAGCAAAGCAAGTATTTCACTCAAACATAGGTGTATTCAACTTCGAGCTTTAACCCCTTGGGGACGGGTGATTCAGAAAAGCATTCGTACAAAATCAGAATCAGGATGTAATTAAATAAAAAACGGTAACTTAAATGTAGTCGTTTCTAATTTGACAGACTTACTTTGCTTTTATCTTAATTATTGTTAGTTTAATCATACATATAATCAATGTTAATTCAAAGTATAACTAAATAGTTTTATTTTGAACAAAGTAACGGTGAATAAAATAAATCAAACAATTATAACTCCGCCCACAAATAAACTGTGCTAAAGAATTACTTTGATTACCAGCTTTATCTTTTTACCCTGATTGATACGGTTTCATGCTGTCACGTATTTGTGACAGTCGGCGCGAAAGGGTTAAAGAATTTCACTGTTTTGAGTACGGGAATTCACTCATTCATTTAAAGCGAGAACGAATAAAAAAATCTTAGTATGTTGTTGTCAATTTTTGTGACTATTCTTGTTTTCCAGTAGCGCCATCTATGGTGAAGAATTTGACTTCTGCCACACTTATACGCTGCACCCGTTTATAGGGAAGACTCATTCAAACAATCATTCATTCATCTATAGATCATAATTTTGACCTGAACCAGAGAACGATCCATCTCCAATTCCCCAAAAGTACTCATTTAGATAAGGGAACGTGGAGAACTTTGTGACCTGACAGATTCAACGTGCACCAGTTACTACACGGGGAGTTTTCGGCCTATTGGATTCGAACTCCCGTTCTCTTCGAGCAGTATGTCAACCAGCCCATAACTTAGTATTAAACGGAAATTTGTCAAACAAATATCTTTGTAAATATATTTACTTACATTTCAACACGCTCGACCTTCACACCCCAAGACACAGTTGCTTCATCCAAACCGGTCTGTAAAAAACAAAAATTAGATGAGCATTGAATTCGATGCAATCAATAAAAGTGAAGAGCGTAAGTTAAAAAAAATAAAGTTTTCTTCTTTTTTATTATTTCTGGGGTACAAAAAATCGTGCAATAGTATGTGGCAAACATTTTTGAGGTATTCAAGAGATATTTACTTATTCCACTTTAATGTGAAATTAGATGCTGAGTAATCCTAAATTTCACGAATCACTATTATTAACTTATAAAAAGAATTTCCTTTAAGTTTCGATTCAGCCTATTTACTGCCGAAAGACTTTTTTTCTTCACTAATGCTTTAATGAAAAAAAGGGGGAAGACACGCTTAACTTCTTGGGGACGAGTGATTCAGAACCGTACAAAATCAGAATCAAGTTGTAATTAAATAAAAAACGGCAACTTAAATGTAGTCGTTGCTAATTTGACAGACTTACTTTGCTTTTACTTTAATTATTGTTAGTTTAATCATATATATATATATAATCAATGTTAATTCAAAGTATAACTAAATAGCAGGGCTCGAAAAAATTCAAAACTTTTACCCGTCCCCGAGGACGGCTTGTCCAACAATGTACCCGTCCTCCTTTGAAACTAACCCGTCGCTTCTAAATAAATAAATATATAATTTTCTCTTATTTATTACAAACATTTATATAAATTGCAACATGAATTAGTAGTTACTAGGATTACAAATACTAGGATTGCATTATACAGTAATAAAAGGAATAATAGATTACTAATAGGAACCCAGTATTTCTTTTATAAAATAATTTATTTCTTTTATGAAATAATTTAAATGGCAAATGTCAAGTTATCTGGAATGTCAATTTATCCAAGGGTACTGCGTTTTTTAAATGAATCAAACATGACGCTTGCCAGTTCCACAGTCAAGCTAATGATTTACAAAGGTTTCTGCACAAAACTCTGAAAGGGGTTTTCCATTTAGGTAGATGTTCATAAATGCGTTTAACGCTTCTTGTTTAAGACCAGTACGTAATGTTTTTTTTTTTTTTTTTTTTTGTAAGTTCATTGTTGAAAAGTCCCTTTCAACCGCTGCAGTACGGGAGACAGAGAAAACATCAATTCCATCATGCGCAGTGTGTTGCTGTATTTCTAGATTAGAGAGTCATTTTAGAAGTGAGGCGCTAGACTCTTGTAAGATAACAAAAATTGAAAATGTATCACCAACATTAACGGGAAAATGGCCGTCCGCGCGGACGTCAGATTCGAGAAATTCGTTGTCCGCGGGGAATTTTTGACCGCCGAGGACGGGTGGTTTTTCGAGCCCTGCTAAATAGTTTTATTTTGAACAAAGTAATGGTGAATTAAATAAATCAAACAATTATAACTCCACCCACAAATGAACTGCTACAGAAATACTTTCATTACCAGTTTTATTTTTTTACACCCTGATTGATACGGTTTTATGCAGGCACGTATTTGAGACAGTCGGCGCGAAAAGATTAATCGTAGATACTTTTTAATATTATCTACTACTCTAGTTTTTACAAAGATTCAATCAGATAATTTTTAAAAAAATACAAAAGTATTTATATTATAAATATATGTTACCGTGATTGACCGAAATCAAGAGAATGTCGACTTTCACCGGTGAATGTCAACAATCACATAATCGCTTTGGTGAACGTTCGTATATTTGTTATATCCGATTTTATATTAACTTATTCCTTGATATTATTTTTTTAAATCGATATTTTAATATCTGCTGAGGATAGATTGGGAGAAACATCAGTGTTCGGAGTACCGGTTTAATGTATACTGGGAAGTGGCACTTGACCTTAAAAAACATTGAGGTAGGGCATACCGGGCAAAAGTATACCAGGCAACGGCATTAAACATTAAAAAAACATTGATGTAGGGCATACCGGGCAAATGTATACTGGGCAGTTTCACTTAACTAGACCTAGTATATATATTTCGGAGATTTACCTAAGCGACTACGTGATTGTCAATATTCATTCTCTAATTTCGGTCATTCACAGTAACATGTACACAATTTTTGTTTTAGGCACAATAAATTTCCGAAATAAATTTTAAGAATGAAAGAATTGAGTAACCACAGTTTATATTCTAAAAAACACAAATCGATTCGTGGTATAGGATGATGCGCTTCAAGGAGTTTGTTTATAGTTACTTCGTAACATGCACGTATATTAATCGAAACATCTGATTTCGGAACTATAATTAAAGGTGTACCTCTTCTTTTAAAGTGCCTCAGCTTGACCTCTACATTTTCTAATTCTTTGCCAACATCATTTATCAAAGCATTTTTTTGTTTTGACATAGTGAATCGTCATGTAAAGTAGGTGTACAGGGTGCAAAAAAAAAAAAGAACCGCTTTGAATAACTTTTGATCTAAGGATCAGATCTTCACATTCTAGAATTCAATGTTAATGGTTCGAAAGAACAACCTCAAATATGCTAATTAATTTGAGCAGACGATATTTTAAGTTACGAATTCAGACACAAAAACGTACTCTCTCTTAATAAACATTTGTTTTTTGAAACAGATTCTGGTGTTTAACTCCAAAAATATAGGGAGTAGCCCCTCTGGAGAGCGGTTCAAACTTTGGACCACCTAATGTTCATTTCATTTTTTTGCGCATTTCGCCACTTCTCAAGAACTTTTTCAATTGAATTGAAAAATGATTGCCCACATATTCGTTTATCCAAAAATAATTCCGTGCAAAAAATAAATTTTTTATTATTTTATTTAATATTAGTCGAAAAATAATTTTGAGTTTCAAGGTAGACAATTTTATTCATCATTTTACAGTATTCAATTTAACAAAGCAAAGTACGAAATTTGATAGAAATCGGCTGAATAGTTCCTGAGATTTTAAAATTCGTTTCCTAAAGAATTATTCAACTTTCTTACCTAACTTTATATCTTTCAAAATGTGTCGCGTAAAGTATTCAAATCATTTACTCGTAAAAGAAATTTTTTTTCATATACTTAGTAGAAAAGGATTGCCATATTTTTGTCCAAGACCGGTGATGGCTAGGGGGTGGAGCGTTCGCCTTCCAATGAGGTAAACCGGGTTCGAACCCCAGCGAAAGCTGTCGATACCAATTTCGCATCCGGCTTGCACCGACCACAGTGCTGACGTAAAATATCCTCAGTAGTAAAGGGATCATGGGTTAGAGTCCCCCTGCCGTCAGGCTAATCATGGGAGGTTTTAGTGGTTTTCCTCTCTATGTAAAGCAAATGTGGTTAATTCCATCAAAAAGTTCTCAAATTTCCCTCAATACTTGATCCAGGGGTTTCCTTGTCTTCTGCATTCAAAATTACAAGGATTGGGTTCAAAATTACAAGGCTACGGAGTTCAACATCATTAATCGTAGACCTAAAAAATAAGGTATGCCGTTCAGCGACTTTTATAAAATAAAATTTAAAAAACCTGTACAAAAACAGGAATTAACCCTACTCTCGATTCAAGCAACATTATAAATAAGGAACATTATATATAAGGATGTATTTGACAGTTAAAGGTTTTTTTAATTTTGCTTAAATGAATGATTAAAATTCTAATCCAACCATCACCTATCATTGCTTACTTATTTAAATGAATTAAGTAGGTATAAATTAATCAGATTAGATTTAATACTGACGCATGCATACATTTAAAAACTTTCACTAGTAGAGTTTTAATAATTAATAAGTCTTTTAAAATTCAACTTCTTCAAAATTCATAATATTACCAATTAATTATCCAAAATCATTTAAAAAATGTATGACATTTAATGTTATTTACTTTAATACAAAACAAAAATTCTTTCGTCTTTATCGAAAGAATTGTTAGAGCAAGAGTTTATAATATGACCCACATTCGAATCATCTGAGTTATTTTTATCTGAATGAGGGATGCCCAAAGCTTTCACTTTCACCTATATTTATTCGAAGCTCTGATACGCAAAGCTTATCGATTCCACCTTGTTTGTAACAAAATACCATTTCAATTTATTTTAAATCCTACGTTTCAAGGTTTAATCATACGATTTAACGCAATTTTAACTTATTTCCCATAGTTCATTTGTTAAACATCTGTTCTTAAATCTGATCTGCAGTTTTGATTTAGCGAAGAATTGGAATTAGTGTTTGGACATTTTAACTTCAATCAAAATTAGAAATCTTATTAACGCCGGTAACGGAAGATGAATTTTTATAATATTCTTTGTTTTAGATTTTTGTAGCTACAATAGCAAATGCAATTTCTACAGTTTTTATCAAATGTTAAATATTGATCGCAGCGAAATGTTTCGCACGTATCAGAATCAGATGTGCAGTGCGCCCCCCTCTTCCAATATAAACGAACGGTTCACCCAGAATGATGCTTGATCTAATGATCGGATTTTCAAGTTCTAGGAATCAATATTAATGGCTTAAATATGCTACAGCTTAATATGCTAACTGCAAGTGCAAATGATATTTTAAATTACGAAATATGACACAAAAACGCATTCTCCCTGAATAAACATAAATTTCATTCAACGGATTTGGATTTTGATCCCCAAAATATTAGAAGTAGCCACAATCTGGGAAATAGGATCCCAATAGTTTCGTCAGGAGAGGGTTTTGGACCCCTTAAAGCTAATTTTACTTTTTGGGTATTTTCCTTTTGGGACTTTTTGGACGAATAAAAACATTTTTGCACACAATTATAAAATTCGTTTATCGGATGATAATTCCATGAAAAATACATTTCAGTATAAATTTATTATTTTTTATTATTTTATTAAATAATTGTCGAAAAAACTTTGAAATGTAAGGTCTACAATTTTTTACAACATATTAAAGTATGCACATAACCCCGAAGAAGAGTTTTTGACTCTGCACTATAATTGAAACTTCTTTTCGTTTTAATATAAATAGTACAAGTGTGTACTTCCCTTGTAAATGTTTTAATCTACTGCTTTGAATTTTGAAAAAAATACCTCAGCATTCTATTTGCATTACCATGGCAACCTGCAGGCTGAAGTACTACTTACAATCCCTTGTCTAGTTAAAGAACAGATAACACAATTGGGTACTAGTACTTCAAGAAGAAGAACTTTCATACCCACATATGTGATCCATGACGTCAGGACCAGCTAATATTTATCCACAAAATGGTGTATTAAAGTTGAGATATTTTTCTCTATAGAAGTTAATATGTAAATTAACGATAAGTAAATTAAATACATAGCCGTATCGCTCATTGAATTAGTTGAAATATAATTCTTTCTCGTCTGCCTCTTTTACCTAATTTAGATTTATTATTTTTTTTATGTATTTTATTGTAACCGTGATGTATTTTTGTTTTGTGTACCTGGCAACTTCAATGCATCATTAGTTTGTTTATGTTTTACGTGGCTTCGTACCTGTCTTTGTGTTAAGTCTCTGCGCAAATATATAGTGAAAGAATCTTCGTGAAAGAATTTAGAATGTGTCACTTAAGTGAATCTATACTGAATGCGATTGGCTGACTCGAAATAGAATGGAAAGAATCGTTTCTAACTAAAACAAATTCCTCATTTCAATATTCAATCAGGTTAGAGACACCCACACTACGCCACTTGCAGTTATTCCATTTCAAAGAGATAATTGTAGCTAAAATTTAATGATAAATGTTGGTAAAATTTTGGTTTAATTTCATTCTGTCTCGCAAGGGATTAATGGGTCGATATCACATCGAAATTATAGATGAGCATGACTGTCTTACCTGCATCACGTGACTGATTTGCTCTCTTTCGGATAGTATTTCAGATAGACTTTTTGTGCCTAGGACCGTTCTTAGTGATGTCATTGCTAACAATTGAGTGGACGAAGCATAGTTACGGACATTCGACACGGCAACTGTTGCGTCACTGATTCGAAAATAAACAACGGCGTCTACAGCAACGGTAACGGAGTCCTTTGTCAAAACCTATGAAGCAAAATGAAGGAAAAAATTTACAAAAATATTAATAGAGTTTCAAAATATTTCTAGAAATTTTGAGGATATTTTTTTGATTATATGACATTTGAAAATTAAATAGAGTCAATTAATTTTAATTTGAACTCGGATGAGTTTGTACAACTATTGAAATCAACGTGAGCATAATTTTGCGGCCCATCGTTTTAACGCAAATTTTAAGTAGGTAGATAGGTATATTATTTACGTCGCACTAGAGCTGCACAATGGCGACGGTCTGGGAAACATCCCTGAGGATGATCCGAAGACATGCCATCGCAATTTTGATCCCTGCATAGGGGATGGCTCCCCTGCTTTGGTAGCTCGACTACCTGCGCATGAAGTCGAGCACATTAAGGTCGAAGAGTTTAATGATGATCGAAACCGCTCCCCTCGATCCTATGCAGGCTGATAAAAGTTGTCACCCAAACTAGTCATCCTTACCGCAGCCAGTGATGCTTGACTTCGGTGTTCTACTGGGAACCGTGTCTTTACGATCAGCCCACTGCGGGACGTAAGTTTTAAACATTAGTAGGGCCAGTTCCTAAATAAAAAGGCTTAAAAATTTTATTTTAGGCTAGGCTGTTTGTGCTTAGGTCTAAACTACAAAAAAAGGCCAAACTGAAAAAAAAAATCGGCTGTAAAATAATTTTCTATCAAAATTTCTTAAAAAGTTAAAGGAAAACTTTTGCTATATTTAATTTAGAGTTTTGCAAGGGTTTTAATTTAATTTTGCAAGGGCCATTTAGATGCGCCCTCAGATGCGCTGTTCTACAACAACGAACGAACGATAAGTTTTGCGGGATATAATTTGCTACTCTAGAAGGCACTGGTCTAGCAGATATGCACTGGTTTTACAGCCAGTTTTTTTCTTTTTTCTTGGGGGAACATACACCTCTTGTTTAGGACCAACATAAACAAACAGAAAACTAAGCCTAACCTTAATTGTTAATTTTCTACCACCGAAAATATTTAAGTTATCCAGTTTAGCAATCTATGCTTATCAAGTGAAACTGGAGTGCATTTGTATTTTGCTAAAAAGTTACATATTCAAATAAACTATTTCAGCGAATTTTAATTCATCTTCTGTTCGTCATTATTGACCTCAATAATGGTTCATTTGCGAGTGGTTTTGTTCGAATTCACCTATCGAGTTTGCGAACTCTTACGAGAACTGTTGTTTTAATCACAATTTCAATCAGGATTTGAAAGATAAGTATATAGTGTTGCATACAGTGTTTTATTTTATTGAAAACATTGCTTTCAATAAAAAGTAAAAAAAACTCATGAAGTAAAAACAGCAGTTTACGAACCAAATGTCCTAAAACTGACGAAAAATTTAAAAGAAAAAAAGAAAAAAGTTTAAGCTTGGTGAATTCTGATTAGGAAACTAGATATTTTGCTCATCAAATTCAAATATAAGTCACAAAATTTATAAGTAGATGGCACTTCTGACTGCAAAATTTTAAATCTGTGCATTCAACTGAAGTACATGCCATATAACGACGTCTCTTAATTTTGTCATCAAACTGCGACGCACATCGTTACACAGTGACGTTATATAGTAACAAAAATATTAGGTAGTGTTTTTTTCCTTAAAAATAAAGTTTTATAGTTTTTCCTAAGTTAATAATGCGAGCTGCTAGCGACATTTGTTATTAAATAATCAGATGAGAATTAATCTCACTCATTTCCATGCAGTACGCAGCAAACCGTACATTCCGTGTTTCTTTAATTCATTTCTGAAATTGTGCGTTATTTTTGAATAATTATAATGTAAATAGGTAAGTAAAGATCTTACCTCTTGAGGTGGGACGTTGAAAGATACTGTTCTTAGATCTACTTTACGGTAAACATCAGTGCAGGGAAGTATGAAAAACAGACCTTTATTTAGAGGGGGGGGGAAAAAGAATAAATCATCCCAATAACAGAAAAAAATTGCAAAAGCATTAAAAAAATAGGTAGGTATTTCATTTGCGTCGCTCTAAAGCTGCACAATGAGCTGTTGGCGACGGTCTGGGAAACATCCCTGAGGATGATCCGAAGACATACCATCACAATTTTGATCCTCTGCAGAGGGGATGGCGCTTTGGTAGCCCAATGACCTGTGAGCGAAGTCGAGCACTTTACGGTAGAACAGTTTAACGAGGATCGATACCGCACACCCTCGGTCCCTACGTAGGCTGATCGAAATAGTCACAAAGCGCTTAATGACAAAGTGTTCTACTGGGAACCATGTTTTTACGATCGGTCCACTGCGAGGCATTGAAAGAAGTATGTTTATAAATTGAATTGGTGGAATCCGTTTACATCCGCTTACAGCATACAAAGCATTTCTTGAAATTGTGTTATAAACACTCATTCAGTTATTTACAAATGAATTATGTCTCCATAATATCCCTTTGAAGTATTAAATATAGGAAAAAACGCATAAATTGTACAAATATTTGAACTTGAAAATAAATTCAAAACTTTCTCTATTAAAGGTGTTAAAAGGGTTAGTAAAGTAAACAAAAAATTATGCCGATTAAAGTTATCGAATGTCAGATATTTATATAAAAAAATGTAAAAGAAATTATATGTCCATTGGAGTTAAAGGATATATCATCCTCTTAAACAAAATTTACGAATGCCACATGGTTAAAATATTTCAAATTCAAACCGAGACCGTAACGGCGATCAACATTAAAAACGTAATGTAGCTGTTACAGTATTTTATTGTCATCGTTAAAAAATAGTTTTTTTTTCTTCAAAGGCTAACAATTTTAACTTTTTGAACCCTGAGTACATAATGTAAACACTGAATCATTTAACCCACATTTAACACATTTAAACTACCAAGTACAATATTTTATATAATTTCTGAATGTCATAATACCGTATGATTACTGATTCTTATAAAATGCAACAGACGGTGGTCCAAAGTCAATTTTATGAAAAATGGACATAAAACGTTTTTCTCTCTTTGATCATTTCCCCCTATGGGTAACTTTTAGCCATGGCAGTTCAGGGGATGAAGCGATCGCCTTACAATGAGGTGACCTAGGTTCGAATCCCAGCAATGGCTAGTCGATACGAAATCCATACCCGGCTCGAACCGACCACAGTGTTGACGTTAAAGTGCTACATTTTAAATATAATTTTGCTTTCAAGGTTTTGTATCCTTTCTAAAGCAAGTGAATCATGGATATAGGGATTCAGCAAGGTAGCTGAATCCATATATCCGTAAAGGTTATAAAGCATCATATTTAAGGAGCATGAATCAATTAAGTATCGGATCATGGTAAGGCAGAAGGATCATTGGTTAAAGTCCCTTGCCTCTTGCTTTTCCTCTCCCTGCAACGTAGATGCGGTAAATTCAATCAAAAAGTCCTTCACGAAGGCTAATTTCTCCCAATATTTGATCCAGAAGTTCCCTTGTCTTTTGGATCGGGTTTAAAAACACAAGGCTATAGAATTGAACATTCTCAGTCGTTATCTCAAAATTGGGTCGGCTGTGCAACGACGGTTACAAGAAAAAATATCAAAATCAAAATTAATTACGTTAATATTTTATTACTGACCATTTTTCTTGTACCACACAAATACCCATAATCTTACAAGCTTCCACTAGGAAACCTAAGCTCTACAATAAAAGAGTAAGTTTAGGTATGTTTTTAATCTAAGAGGATATACATGTATTAAAAAAAACAAGACTTACCAGGTCCTGCAGCACCTCCTTTGGAAAAACGACCCAGTCGAAATATTACAGCTCGTTCGTATTCTTTAACAACCTAAATGAAACAAAACTCATTTGATTAATAAAGAAATCCATATAATAATCTTACTACGAAAAAGTGAATCTTTTTTCTTACATCTTTGGTGCATGTACAAAAAATTCGAAAATAAAATAAAACGCACAAATAATTTCCCCCAATTTTAACTTTTATTTCAATTTTCAAGTTTAAAATTTTTCCAAGTGTATTTTTTTTTTTAAATTTGTTTCATTTCTTATGCATTTAAAAAAAAAACAAAAGTAAGTGGATTTTAACTAAATATTTGCTTTTCATACCTTTCCCTTTTTTTCCGCAAAAATAAGCAAATAATCAGACCACCTTCCTCCTGTGATGCAGTTATAGTATTTTAACGATTTTTATGCATAAATAATTTAACCTATAACAAGGTTGCCATAGGCGACTGAAAATGCAAAAAATGGTGCTTAATAAAATTAAACATTTCATTAAAAGAGATTAATGTAATAAGCTTTTTATAGCATATTTTTTCAGTTTGCTATTGAAAGTGTTTGAATAGAATATTTTGACTTTAAATATGAATAACTTGAAATGTAAGTCGTGGTGGTGATATTTCCGTATCGTGTTGCATATCACAACTACAATCGCCAAGGTGCCAAATAGATTTTAAGCTTGTAATTTAAAGGAGAAAAAAATGCCCGGGGGCATGTAAACTCTCTTTACACACATAGTATCCCCAAGAGATTTTGAGAGCGCTGATTGGCTTTCTCGGCATTGCCTTCTGTTAAGTCTTTTTGTAGCTCCTCCTCAATAACATTTCTCCGTAGTTTGTTTCCAAAATGTAAATCAATCATAAATCAGTTCCAGTGAGAAATGACAGTGATAAATCAGTTTATGACAAATGTTAAAGTTTTGTTCAAAAAATTAAACAGCGTTATTAATTGTATTTTAATAATAACACATTTATTTAAATCTAATTTGCTTTAAATTTTATGCTAATATTTTTTAACATTAATGTTATGAATTTTATGATAGCTTTTATGTAAAATATATATAACAATTGATTAATATTCAAATTGAGTAGCATTGTGAATATCCTTATGCACTTAGAAATTAAAAACTCTTACTTAAATTTATTAAGTATGATTGCAGAACCACTCAGTTAAGTTTGAATTTATTATATGAGATTTTAGAATGTATATAAAAAATTTTAAAATTATGTTTAATTACTTAAAAATATTTTATCATATTTTAGAGGAAAATATTCTAAAATGTTAAAAAAATTTAATTATAATTTAGCAAAAAAATTTTAAAAGTTTTTGAAAAACTTCTTTTACATTTCTCCTGTGGCACTTTCATAAACGCACTGTGGTGACAAACAAATAATTTCCTGCAATTAAATAATAAAAAAATATTTACAATCCAATAGAAATGTACTAGAATTAAAAGAGGGAATTTTTTGTAAATTTATTCTCTAATTACTTATGGTATTAATTTAATGGACAATTCATAATCATTGACTTTTATTTTGATGGGAATTATGCAATCAAAAAATAATAAAAGAGGCATCTTAAAAGACAATTGCTTGATTTCTTAGATGCCAATTAATAGTTTTTCTGTATTATAAAACATTCTACAAAAAAAAAAAAAAAAAAAAAAAAAAACCATTAAAAATAAGTTATAAATAAGTAGGCATAATGCACATCTCTTAGTTTTAATTTATAATAATAGATGGCGCCACTAATGAATCTTAAATCAAAAATTTTGTAATTTAATTTTAGTAATCCACAAAAAATAAATTAAATATTAATTTAATTCGATGAATATTAATTTAATTAAATAAATATCAAGTGAAAACTACTCAATTTTCATTTTATAGTGAGTATAAGGATTAAGCAAGGCAATTAAATTCGATTTCAATGTTATTCAATAAATTAGAAGGATATTAGCTTCATAAGAATTCATGCATGTAATAATCATAAATTTAACGAAAAAAGCATTTCCCATAAAAATTAAATACAAATTTTTTTTAAAAATAACTAAACTAGTTATTTATCTACAAACAAACCTTTTTACATGAGGTTTGGATGTTCTAGAATTCCATTTCGTATTGGTAAGTTCCCCAAATTCCCTTACCCACCTATTGCAATCGTCTAAATTTAGAACATTACTTCTAAGGGTAATGGTAATTGAAGAAATATTTTTTACTTCATTTTTAAATGAAGAAGGCAGTTTCTCTGTTGAAAAAACTGACATTTCAAGTTTGTACACAAAAGCTGGAGTATAGAAATGTGCTGAAAATAACAAGCATGGCAGAATGAAATAGCCATACGTCACAGATGGCGTTGCCGAGAAAGCCAATCAGCGCGCTCAAAATTTCTTGGGGATACTATGTGTGTAAAGAGAGTTTACATGCTGCCCGGGGATGGCTACGAGTTGCACCTTTCGCGTTATCTTTTCTATGAAGTTTTTTTTTCTTCTTTTCTTTAGTTTTTCATGGGCCGTTGAAGTTGCCAAGACGTAGCGGAAATCTCCCCGTCATGGTGGTAGTTACGGTTTAATAATTGAAAAGATTATAGATAAAAGAATAAATTAAATATCTGCCACTTTTTACATATTTAGCCACCTATGGTATCCCTGCTATTATCACCCAATGTCATATTTATAGAAGCTCCTTTCGTGTATTGGGGTAGAAAAACTGCTTCAGTTTTATCATTTATCTTGAAGAATTAAAAGATTATATTCCTCTAAGGATTTAAGTTTCTGTGACTTAATCTCGGAACTATAAGAACTTGACACCTTTTGAAAGGAAATAGTTGCTAACAGTAGAAACAGTTAGTGTAACATCCATACTACTTTCTTCATAAATCCACTTTTTTATCGCTTCAATATAAAAAGTTGGAATAAAATGGATTGAACAAATAAACGAAGAGCATAGTAGATGAAGCAGGAAAGTGACATTTTCAGAGGTTTTTAAAGAATCAGAGAAAATAAAAAAGTAGTTGCATGTGTATAGACAGGTTTAATCTAAAAGAATAGTTTTAGCTTTCACTTTAATTTTGACATAACCAGCGATGCCAGATCGCTTTGCAAAACTGCATTTTCTAGTGGTAACAAAATAAGAGTAATTTGTAGTTTAGTATTTTTAATTTTAAGTAAATTTTCCACCATTACATATCGAAAATTCAAAGTATCATATAAAATGCAACTTTATTGCACGTATTTCGTAGTTAGTCTTTTAAAGAACAACCACACGTAATTATCCTTATTCTGCAAGATTTACAATTTAATTTACAATAATAATAAAATTTTTGCAGAAATCGGAGTAGTTAGCTTCGCTGCATAAGTAATGCCACATTAGTTTCCAGTAAGCTTGCGTAATTTTTTTTTTCCAATTAGGGAGGGACACAGATAATATGGCGAGGAATCTTTAGCGCCGTCTTCTGATAAATCTATAATAAAATAGCTCGGATATCACTTTACTTCCTCTGAGATTGATTTTTCCCAGGGTTAGAGAAAAGAGATTCTATGTCTCTTTAGCCCTGGAATTTACCACTTTGAAAATGTCACTGACCCACTACATCCACTCGACTCAGAAAGATTCTGTATCTCTTTAGACCAGGGGTCGCCAAACTTTTTTGATTATCGACCCCTATATAATTTTTCGAAATCTCCATCGACCCCCGCAAAAGTAATTTTCTGTTAATTAAAATAAAACTCTATTAGATACTATGTTTGTAC
Source organism: Parasteatoda tepidariorum (assembly GCF_982258835.1). NCBI lineage: Eukaryota > Metazoa > Arthropoda > Arachnida > Araneae > Theridiidae > Parasteatoda > Parasteatoda tepidariorum. Next base: position 5,704,213 of record NC_141758.1, on the reverse strand, counting down.
ATTTATTTTATGATTTTAAACATTTATTAAAGTAATAGTACATTATGTAACAATAGTTTTATGAAAAATATATTAATATTGAAATTTAAATACCTTATTATTAAATAATGAGTAATTATGCATAAGTAGATATAATAAGTAAAGTAACTAAAGATTTACTGCTTCTTGATCAATGAGATGGGTGTGCCTGGTGTTTTTTTTGCAAGGTTCGCTATACTGGGTTCAAAATGGGTCAATTTTAATTTTCCTCAAAATGGGTCAATTTTGTAATTTTCGTAAAAAAATACAAAGTGTGCTACAGTTTTGTCTGGGGCTGTACTAATCCATATCATTAATGCTTACCTTCTTTTTTGCGCATTGATAGTTAATATTGATATCTAAACCAAACGAATGGTTTTATCGAAACAATAACTAATTATCCAATACTATAAAAGTTTTAATAATGACACTGCAAATATTCAACACAGTTTGCAAAGATAGTTGAAACAGCGTATGATATTTGCATTTGTAACGTCAATGTTCGTCACACGTGACATTTGGACAAGCGCACATATGCATATGACTTATAAACTGCGCTGAGTTCGTGCCACTGCGCGGTGGTACGTACATACTTGTTTCACCCGAATAAATATACGTTTATTAATTTATGCTTTATAAAGAAACTGATATTGAGTCAATTATAAAAAAAAATCACAAATTTTACATATTTAATTAGGTATGTGTGATTTGCGTATTGAGAACTGTTTCTTTTTTCGACCCACAATTGACCCTTCCGATTCGGATCGACCCCCATTCGCCCCCCTGTCTCAGATCGACCCCTGCTTTTGTTAAATAGACCCTTGGGGTCTATATAGACCACTTTGGCGACCTCTGCTTTAGACCAACGAAACCAAACAAAATGACAAATACTGCACGATCCGAAAGGAAGATTAAACACAAATGGGTAAAGAGTTGTCCAAATTAAACAGGTAAAAGTTTACCTGTATAATTGCTTAACTGCCACTTTAAAAATTGTGGGGAGCTGCGTAATTGGTTGAGGCAATTTGGTTGAGAAAATGCTCTCTTAGTGGTAACAATCTTTAACATTTTAATGCTTAAAACTTATTGTAAATCTTCCATATTCGTAAATTTTCAATAGTTAACGAAAAAGTTAAAAATTAAAACATTGAAAGTTTACGAAACAAAAAACAGTTGTGTACCAGAGATGCCGATTTGTCACGCTTTGTAAAAAAAAATATTTTTCAGTGGTAACAAAATGTAAGTAATTTTTAGTTTAGTATTTTTCATTTCAAGTAATTTTCCCACCACCACATATCAAAAATTTTAAAAATCAAATCAAATGCTACATTTTTGCAGCCATCTCATGGTAACTCCTTTAAAGAGCGGAAGTAATTATTCTTCAAGTTTTACAATCTAACTCGCTACCAATTTATCAAATCTTTTTCAGAAATCGGAGCATTCTTTGTCTTGCCTTAAATTGAGAGCTGGGCACTTATCCATCATGTATTTCTCTATTTTGAATTGGTTCTTTGTGGTCAGCGATCTATGTGGTAGCTGTTAAAAGTAAGCATTCCTTGTATACCAGGAAACCACTTAATAAAGTGGTGACTATACATATTAGGAATTGTAACATTTAGTGTAGTAGGTAGCTTATAGGTGCCTGAAAGTCACCTTTCAAGAGAAAAATGTTTAAACTGTTAAAAACCTATCATGATAAATCCACAATTCAAACATGTATATCATGAAAACATAAATTGGAGAATTATGCATCGAAATGTTTATGAAAATTTCCCTAACGTTTTATTATACTACTACTTTGTAACATCTATAGGTTAGCGGCATAAAATAGTAGAGTAATGAATGAATTTTCATTAAAAAGTATTGAAATTAAAAAAATTTTACTATGTTTTTTGATTGATTGATATGAGTGGAATCTCAGTGTTAAGCGCGAAGCGCTTCTAACCGATTCATCTATACTGTTTTGGCATTTAGTCCAGAGGTCATATACAGTTCAAAGTTCTAAGTTAGGATCAGATAATAAGTCCATGATGAGGTGAGGCATGAGTTGATTCAGTAGTACATCAGTTGTATGGGGAATTCCCCTGGATTAAAGTTGTGAGAAGATGCAGTACGTCTTGGTCCTTCAGCAAGTCTTTAAGTTCACTGATGAGGCTAACAAGTCTGTGGGCTGTAGAAGTAGGCGTGTCCTTGGTCGTTTTTCTCTTTCGACTGGGACGGGCCTCGCACCCAGTGAAATTTGAGGTGTGGTTTTGCATGCAGTTGCAGCATTTAGCTGGGGAGTCTCGGCTCTTTCTGCACTGGAATGAATAGTGCCCTTCGGCACATTTCATGCATCTTGGGCTGGAGGAGCAGGAACGTTGGGTGTGGCCGAAACTCTGACACCGAAAACACTGCAGCGGCCGCCGGCCGCCGTGGTATTTCTCTATGCTGATCGGGATCTGCTTGATGCTCTCAATATGGTAGATCATCTCGTGATTGGCTAGCATTGGCATAACGATGAGGTACAGGGGGAGGGGCCTAAAGGCTTCACCCACTTTCTTCTTAAACTGGACTATTTTCAGGATTTCAATGTTCAGCTTCCCTAATTCAAGGGATATTTCATCTGTACTAAAATCATCAGGAAGGCCACGGATGAGGACTTTAGCATTTTTAACTGGCTGAGCTTTTTCTACTGAAGTGGAAGGCTCTGTGGCTTTGTTGGTAGTCTCCTTCGTAGGTTCTGATGCAGTAATAGGGGTGGGCTCCGGCATGAAAAGAGATTCCGGAGGAGTGCAGCTTTTCTGGGTCATGGATGGGTCAACATTTTCTGTAGCTGCGGCAGAATTTTTCTTCCTCTTCTTAGCTGGTGGCTCTTTGTTGTTTCTATTTTGGATCTCAGGTTCAGAGGCTAATTTTACTATGTTTTTTTTTTAACTATGAATAGTTTGAAATGTAAGTTGTAGTGGTAGTTACGATTGATTAATTAAAAGGATAATAAATATTAAAAAATGAATTTAGCGTCTACTACATTTTACAAATATAGTGTCACTTTTTCCTTTTTACCTGTGGCATCTATGAATCATATTGCTGATAATTTTTTTTAATTATTACATTATTAAATAAATAATGTTTTGAAACCTTAAATTAAAAAAGGCCATTATTGATTCACCTTGAAACAGAAAAATAATGAGAAAGGAAATGAACAGACGATAAGAAAGTAGGACATCACAATTAAGAACGTATCACACATTCCCTGTGAAGCTCCATCCCCTGAAATAAACAATATAATATTTTAAATAAAATTCATTATCACAAAAATGAAAAACCAAACCCCAAATTGCGTTACTGCCGTGAAATTTGCTAAGTTGAACTCTCTTGAAAGTCGATCCCCCGCAGAAGTTGACCTCTATTATCAAGAATCGAATTTATCATATGCAATACAGAGGTGATAGCTGCTTTCTGACTTGATCACCTAAGTTGTTATCTCGAACCGAATTCAGCCTATGTAATGCACGAATGTCAGATGTCGTGCAAACTATAAAAAGAACGTAAGTGCTTCACGATTGATTCCCAGAATAAAAATATGTATGGAAATATATATCCTCATGTATTTTAAATGAGAGGAATAAAATTATTAAAAATTGTATACAAATTTAGAAAAAGAAAAATAATTGAAAATTAAAATATGGAAAATATATAATCTCGTCTTCAGCTCACACGATTATATCCGAACGGGAGTCAGGAAGCACTAAAATCTCTCTTAATAGTGACAAATAGATTTTAATAAGCATTACAATATTAAACCAATAAAAGATTTTGTTATCATAATGATATTTATAAGCTTCAAGATCTCATTAACGACTTTTCTTTTATTAATGTATAGGGGAGAGTGGAGTCAATTGTAACATTTCTTACTTAACTATTTTTAACTAACAAAAAATCCAATATATTATTAGTATTAATTGACAGACGAGTAAAGTAGACTATCCTCTACTAGAAAAAAAATTAAATACCTGATTTTAAATATTATTATATTAGTTATTAACGATTTTTGACAGTGGTGCACTTGTTACAATTGTCCCCACTTGCGGGGTCAATTGTAACAGTTCATAAATTCAACTAAAACATAGTTAATAATACATATTATTATAGTTGTGATATATTTTTTATTGATCAAAATAGTAGTGATATTTTAGGAGTAAAAATAATAATGAACAGAGACCTAAAGGGTTAAACTTTTAACTTTAAGGGGTTAAAAATTTTAATTTATGCTGTGAAAGGTGACAAATAAAATAATGCACATGCAACATAATATAAATGCTATAGGAAACTATTGGTGGTTCGTAAAGAGTTAAGTAATGGTTTGTAAACATAAGATTATTTATTTTCAGCTGTTACAATCGTCCCTTTACTTATTGTCACAATTGTCCCCAAGACGCCATTTCAGCTTCATTTGTTAAAAACAATGCTAGTTAATTAGCAAAACTAATCTATTTTTTATTGAAATGTTAATTCAGGTGTCCACTTACATATTCGGTTACTAATTTTTATTTGTTTAAACAAAATTACTTTGTTACAATAAAATATTCCAATACCAAAAAAAGTACTTGCGTGACGTGAAAATATCTTTTGTGATGTAACTCTTTCAAAAGTACATAAAAATGGTTGCCATCAGGGGTGTACATGTAGATTTGTTAAATACACCTCGTGCACCACCTAGGAACCAAATCTAGAACCCGACACTCGAAATTTTTGCTCTGTTACAATCGTACCCTGTTACAATTGACCCCACTCTCCCCTACTTCTAAATTCTTTGTTTCAATCTTGTAAAAGCTAAAATGTGTAAAATTTCTCCAAATAAAAAGAGAAATTTAGATAACTTATATTTTATTATTAACTTTCAAAACCTGATGTTTGATTTGATTAAGTTTCCTCATAGTTTTGATCATTTAAAAAATGTGTTTCCATTCAAACATAATTAAAAGCTATAAATATGATAAAACTCTTGGTAGTACTACTTTTAAATACAATGATTTTAGCAAAAATTTAGGGAAAATTAATATATTCAATTATAAATATCGCTGTGAAGATGAGAAATATTTTGAATCTGTTGATAAAGATCATGAACATATTAGTACTGGTAATTTATAGAAAATATAGAACTAAGAAATTTAATGTTAAAAGGCACAAAATTTACCATACATCATTTACCATATATCAATTAATAAAATTCCAAAATACTTTTTTATGTATCTCAATAAATTTAGTTTAAAGAGATCAAATAAATTATCTTTACCTTTAGCTTTGTTAACAGAATGGTTATGATCTGTTTATTATTACTTTAAAATTTTTATTTTTATTAATAAAGAAAATTTAAATAACATTAACAATTCAACAATTTTTCCCCAAAACTGATCAATCAATTAAGCAACTACAAAAGTATTTTGTAATTACCCATAGCTAACAATCACTATGCAATCTTCAGTAAAAAATTCTATCTTGAACTTTTAAATAAGGAATTAAAATTTTACGTTTTGTAATTTTTAAAAAATATTATGTTCCTTAAAAATTTTTACAGGGATGCCAACTGCTCCGCTTTCTGGAATAGTTTTAATAAAAAGGTAGCAAATTATATAGTAAAATTCGTTAGAGAAGGACAGTTACACCTACTTTTTAACAGAGCAACTGGTAGATTAATGCTTTCACGTTGCATTTCATATCATACTTATAAATTTTGATATTTAGTGGTGAAAAATTAACTTAAAAGGAAAAATACTAAACTAAAAGTAACTACCACTACAAAATACTATTTTACAAAGCGGAGCAAGTTGGCATCTCTGAATTTTTATCTTTAAATAAGAGCTTAAAAATTAAAACTAATAATAAGCATTTTCCATATCAGTTCAAATTTCCATAAAATTCCCATTAAATTTAGAACAATTATTAGTGGATCTAACTCTTGTCTAACTAAACCTACTGCCACCATTTTCTCTAACTACTTAAATAGAATTATTACCAATTAAAGTATCAGAAAAATGTATGTAAAACGGACACAGGTGTTCCAACAGCGTCAAAAGCCACCATAATGAGGCACAATACAAAATGTTTTCATACACTGTATACTATTTTCATGATGTATGGGTTAGGGGCCACTGCGTGGCACCCAATTTGTTTTAAAGAAAGAAAGAAAACAGCGTCAAAGGGAAATAACGATTTACACCCTCTTAAGTAAAGAAAAGAGAGAAATAAAATTTAATAAATAATGAAACACTTTTGCTTAGTGATATTTATATGTTCAACACCGGTATAATGATTATACGCAATCAAGAGTAACATTTTCCTTCCGTTTTAATTTGATAATTTAAACGTACTTGACTAGAGGGTAAAATTATATAAAGTGAATTAACATTTAAAAATTTTCACTTGAGTTTCAGTTTTGGCCATTGAATTTTTATTCTTTTTCCTGAACTTATGTAGTTTTAAATTTAATTTTTTATAGGTTACTACGAATAATTAAAATTACGAATAAGTAAGAGAATAAATAAATCAAAATAATGCTTTGTTCGTGTGAATTACATAAACGTGTAATATACTGAATTGCATAATGAGTAACCAGTACTTAAACAGTTGTTCTAACTTCAGTTAAATGTAAGAGAGTGCTCTCCATACTTAAAATTATCATGTCATCATTATCGTAGAATTAAGACGCGTTTGTCATGATGGATGCAGAGAAACGCATATAGAATTCCCATTAAAAGCTATATTGTGTGAAAGCAGAAGTTAAAAATGAGACGCCATTCAACTTATTTAAAAGCAGAAGTCTTAGTTCTATGCAAATATTATTTAAACATGTTAAACCATTTTTTAAATATAAATGGTGTAATATTGATGTTTATAAATATTTTTTACCTCTCTGTACCATTTCTTAAGAAACCTTAGGTAAAATTTTACGAACTTTTATGCTTATTTGCAAGGATAATTTATTGGTGCATTTGGAGAAAAAAAAATTTGAAACTTTTCTAGAGATATAATAGTTATTTTCTTTACATCAGTGTTTCGTAATATTTTAAAATATTGTTTAAGTTATTGCACTTCTTTCTTTATAATTTCAATTTTAATCCTTCATTTATTTATTTGTATTTAATTTATTTCAAAAAGTGAATTATTCGAGATAATATAAAAACTGTATCACTAATAGAGAAATTAAAAAACTAAATTTTCCGATTTGCTGATTTTGCACTCATTATGCAGTTTAGTATACTATAGGGACATGTAATTGTATATATAATACAATTCAAGATACAATTACAAAAAAGGTGAAAATTTAAGTAAAAGATAAGCGATGTAATAAGAATAACATTCCTTCAAAGAGGCGACAACGCCTAGCTGCTAATGTCACAACTGGAAATATTGTCATATTTGAAGAAAATATATTCAAAGATGAAAGACAAAAAGTAACTCACTAGTTCACAAAATGTTTTTTTAGTTTGAGTTCGTTCTCGTATGAGGTGAGTCATAACTTTTTTAATTTCATGTTTAATTATATATATATATATATATATATATATATATATATATATATATATATATATATATATATATATATATATATATATACAACAATATAAATAAATACAAGAAAACACGACGTTTTGTTGTAATTTTTGTAAAAAAAAAAATAAAAAAAAATTTTTTTAGTGCTTCTCACACTATTGTATTAATATATTTTGCTTTGGCTATATTGATACAATATCAGAAAGCACTCTTTTTTATTGATATAATTGTGTTGGCTGATAAAAAGATTATATCCTTTATTTTCCGGATTTTTTGAAAAAACATTTTATCCTTTTTTTTTCCCCAGTTGTTTGTTATTTTTTTTCATTACTATTTTTCTTTCTCCCCCTTTTTTTCATATATCTATAATTTTCATTTGTTTTATCTTCATTTTGAACTAGTCCAAGACTAGTCCACCCCTGTTAATTAGACTGTTTATTATAATTTTAAAAAAATGCTAAAATGCACTTTTGCTTGTAATTTGAGTCTCAGAAAAAATATGTATATAATATATATAAATAAATCAGAGGTAATAATAATTTACGCCAGCAAAAGTTTTAAAGAAAAGGAGAGAAATGAAAGTGAAACTTTAACTTACTGATATTTAGATGTTCAACACCGGCATAATGGATTACACACAGAGGAATAATAAGGAGGCAAGAGAAAGGTAATAGATGCAAAATTTTAACTTACTTATAGTTTTATATGTGACAGAGGATGACTGTTTAGTTTCATCATTTTCAATAAAAAGGTCAGCATCCATTGTTTTGCATTTAAAAATGATATCTCCAGAAAGTGATAGTTGTTACTTATATACCCAACAAAGTAGACCTGACTAGATTCGCAGTCGCGATTTCTGTGCGATCTTACATGAATCATCGGACATGTGATTTCCTTTGACATCACTGGATATTGGACTTGTCTAACCTTGACCAAACCTGCTGGTTTCTTCGAAAATCATTATCTGCACATATTTATCAACTCGAGAATATTGTGTTGGAGAGGAGAATTATTTTTTTAAATTGATCATTAATTGTTGACAATGATGCAAAAAAGAAAGTGAAACTGAAAGTAAAACAGAGAGCAGATTTTTTTTGTTCTTGCAAAATGTAGTGATAAAGAGATAATTTTCTATTCTCCTTATCTGCACTTTTTTTTAAAATTTATTTTAATATAATTTATTGTATTTTTAGAATTTAATTACATATATATATATATATTTATATATATATTTATATATATATTCTTTTCTATAAAGAAAATTATTATCGTCGCATATTTATCAACTCGAGAGTAATGTGTGGAGTATTCTTTTTTAAATTGAACAGTGAAACTGAAAGTAGATTTTTTTTTGTTGCAAGATGTAGTGATGAAGGGATAATTTTCTACTCTCCTAATCTGAACTTTTTTTTAAAGTTATTTTAATTTAATTTATTGTATATTTAATCAATCAGTTGCCAGTATCAGAAACAACAACCATCGTTGGCGTAGCATATGATGGAATGATAGATGATTTATACCAGGACTTGTCACAGAGGGCAGAGAAGTTGCAGGAAGGCCGAAGATGTAGGAAATTAGTGATAGTATTGGTAATATGATTGTAAGATGGAAGATTGCACCATACAGAGGTTCCATTGCATCTTCCGGTCCGGAGATGAATTATATTATTACGAATTAATCAGAGGCACTGCAGTAAAATGCGAACTGAAGCTTACATTTACATTTCTTTTTTGAGCAATGTAGAAGCTAGTTTGTTAGTTGATTTCCTGGTTGCACCTCGAGCAGGAAGTGGCGAATTGTAATCCAACTATTTTTTTAATGACATTTGCTACTTGTTTATAATTTTAGTGTGATTATTTGAGTATTGATTTAATTATGTCCACCGCCTTTTATATATATATATATATATATATATATGTGTGTGTGTGTGTGTGTGTGTTTGTGTGTGTGTGTGTGTGTGTGTGTGTGCGTGCGTGCGTGTGTGTGTGTGTGTGTGTGTGTGTGTGTGTGTGTGTGTGTGTGTGTGTGTGTGTGTGTGTGTGTGTGTGTGTGTGTGTGTGTGTGTGTGTGTGTGTGTGTGTGTGTGTGTGTGTGTGTGTGTGTGTGTGTGTGTGTGTGTGTGTGGGAGTTACTGCAGCATTAGATGAAATAATGACGATAATTTAACAAACATAACAATTTAATAGAAATAAAAGGATAGAAGGATATAGCAGTTAACATTATTGACATGTCTCGTGAGAGCTGCCTTCTCACAGTGGTCTCCGCAATGCATGTGACTAAGAATTAGATTGTTCTATGGTATAAAGTAAGAGTTAATTATAAATTCGGGAGTTTCCCTTCTGGACTTCCCCTTCGGGACTGGATGGCGCCTCTCAATGTCAAGAGGATGATGCAACTTCTTTTAATATTACAAGATGGTGAATGACGTAATGTTCGAAGCTATTACACTATAATACTGTAACAACAGCTCCAAACTCCTCACACACACACACACACACACACACACACACATATATATATATATATATATATATATATGAAATAACGGTGGATCCACACCGTTATTTTTTAGTTAATTAATAGTCAGAGCAGCATGATTAATGAGTCCATGTTGCGCATTATCTTTTTTATTTAGTAGCGATGGTGAAAACATACATCTTAGCCCCCTCCAAGCTGGAGATGGGGGGAGACCCATGTCCCGTCTAAGCTGACGGATTTTATTTAAGCATGATAAACAACAAAAAGCCACGGAAAAACATTGCTCTTGCATTTTATAGGATGATTAAAAGTTGTGAAGCGGCCAGTCATTATTGCCTTTTCTGTATTCTTACGCCTCATCAAAATTATTTATTACTCATAGCAAATCGTTTAATCTTTCCTTATATGGAAGTGAAAGATCTTAAAATAACTTCTCTTTTGAAGTATAAATCTAATTATTATTCATTGGCATGTTTTTAGCCTTGAAGTCCCAAAATAGAATTTCTACCCTTATCCTTTACCAAATATATTTTATGAAAACGAATGAAGTTTTAATGCTTTTATTAATACAAAAGTATTTAATTTTGTATTATATATATATATATATATATATATATATATATATATATATATATATATATATATATATATATATATATATATATATATATATATATATATTGCAATATAAAAGGACAAAAAAGAAAAACAATTTCTCAATAAAATGTTTTTAAACTTTTTTAATCACTTTTAAAAGAAATTAAAAATGGTGGAAAATAAAATAAGGAAAAATATAATGTCGTCGTCAGCTCACACGATTATATCCGCAAAAAAAGTTCTAGTCCCCGTGGCAGAAACACGGCGACACAGCGACATTGTCGCAGAAAGCGACTGAGTTCTTGCAGAAAGATTTTTTTATTTGGGAAATAAAAAATTTCGGTTTGGCAGAAAAAAAAGTTTTCAAAAAAGATTCTGCAGAAACAGTAGCTGTTTTACAAAAATATAATTTCTACAGAAACAGAAAATTTCTGCAGAAGCAATAATGGTTCTGCAAGATTTTTTTCTTACAGAATTGTTTTTCTAGCGTACAGCTGAAGAGGAAAGCGCTTGTGATCCTCCGTTAATCTCCAACACAAACTGGATAAAAAGGGGAGAAATTTTTTTCCCTTTATTAAGCTATTTTTGGAAATTTGCCAATTTCGGCCTCTATTGCTGGTGCAGTAATTTGCTTTGTGTTTTCTTATGAGAACAGAGCGTTTTATATATTTTGCACTTATGTAGAAAATTTCATGCGTTCAAAGATTCTTTTTTTAAAAATATCATGTCTAGTGAAAAGGTTATTTGTTGCTCTTGTGAAGCAGCAATAATTAAAAAAATTTGAAAACTCATTTTTCAAGGCGGCATTTCGAAAAAGAAATAAGATGGAAGTCGACACCTAGCGATATCAGAGACTTTTTTTCTGGAAAGCGACAGGAAAAGAGGAACAAAGCTTCTGATATTGAAAAAAAAAAAAAAAAAAAAAAACGTTCTAGATTCGAACCAAATATTCTTACTAGTAGCGATGTCGATAGTAAGGATGAAACAGCATCTCCAACAAATCAAGAAATTTTAGAAGCAGTGAAAGGTAAAAAAATAACTATACATAAATATATTTTTTTAAAGATAAAATGCCTATATCCTTCGAATTAAGTCGTCGATATAAAAAAACACTCACAATCTAACGATAAATGAATTAAAGCCTGAAAGATATCTCACTATCTACGATTTTTTGGCATGCGAATGAAAACCAGATTGGTGGAAAATATTTTCTGGCGAATCACTTTCAGACAGGTTTCCATACGCATGCGAAAAAAATCGCATCCAAATACCGATGTTTCAGTACTGATGAAGACTATTTCGTTTCGAGATGTTGAATAGACTTGAGCGTATTGAGTCGGAAACCGCGTCTGAGTACTTCGTGTGGAATCAATGCTATATATTTACACAATACAGTGGGACTTCTGTTACAAATCACAAGCGCTGTATATTTTTTTCGTTCTGAACTTAATCTGGTCACGAAAAAAGTTTTATTTACCTTCTTGTTTTAAAAAAAAAAATATTTCAATAAGTCAGTACAATATTAATCGAATCTAATTAATCTGAAATTGTTTTCATATAGAAAAAAATTTAAACAAAGATTGCATTTATTTTTTTGCTTTTGAAATTCGGTTATAGTCAATTCTATTATTTTAATTTTGATTACTCAACTTTAATATTATTTTTTTCACCTGATTTGTTTCTGAACCTGATATAACAACTATAATGAAACATTAAATCCTACTGTTTTAAACTGACTTCAAATTCAGTTATCTTGTTTTATAAATTTAATATTTTTGTCCACTCTTAGCTATATTTAAATTCTATCTTATTACAGGTTCTGAGTAATCTTTATTTATGCTCTAATAAGCATTTTTGTCTGCAGATCTATACATTTATAATTTTTCTTTATTGTCGAAGATTATGCAAATTTAAACTTATATTATGAAATTAAAAAGAAAAAAATCTACACAGTTTTACTCAATGCATGTAGGCTTTTTTTATAAACACGGAGTGCATCTATTATTATAAATTCATTACACATATATTTATAACAATAAAAATATCTTGCAGAAAGATATTGGTTCTAGTTAGGTTTGTCGCAGAAAGCCAGAAAAAATTCTGCCACAGGGTTTCTAGTATAGTATTATCATAACTAAAGCAAAATATGTCAATACAATCGAGTAAGGACTAGCAAACAAATTCAAAACGTAAATAACACGTATTAACCAAAAAGTAACAAATATAACAAATCGAGCGAAAAAGAGAAAATAATGATTCGATAGTAAACACGCGCAAAAACTGCCGACGCAGCTTCAAGTAAATATAATATATGATATTCAATAACAGTAATAATATTAAAAACTTGTTGTAATTCATCAGCAGCCAATAACATGACACACCTTTGAACGAGGACGTGTTGTGTTTCGTTATAGCAAAATGGCGAACAGCAACAGTTATAGGCTATGTTGCTATTGGCTGGATCCATCACTATCAATAATAATTAAATCCGAAGTCAAAGCAAAATCCAAGTTAATCCAGGTCAACGTACACACTTGTCAGAACATCAGTAGCCATCTTTCCAAATTATCGGATTGAAGATGGTTCATCATTAATAAATATAAATGCCGGTTACGGTTTAGACATTGCAGCACAATTGTTTACGGAAAGAAAGATTTTTTGCTTCCCGCTTTTACATATTTGTTTCAGTTTTTAGAACAATAATTACTATTACTATTTTTAATGTCGTACTTTGAGAATTTAATTCTTCGACTAATGCATACCTGCCAACTTTCACCCTTTCCGAGAATGGATTTTCAGAGTGGTTGTAAAACAGTAAACCAAAAACAATCTGACTCAAATATATACATACCCTCCAACTTATGAGGATTTTGAAAATAATTCTTTCTAGTGGTAGCGAACCAAAGTAAAAATTTTTAAAGCAAATGGATCTCTCATAAAACTTTTATCAGAACTTAAGAATCTAGCGATATGGCCTGCACTTTTATAAGTAATAGTGGACAAGCTACGCTAAAATTAATTTTTTTTAAATATTAAGACATTAATTTTGCTACCGTCTGAAAAGAAGATTTCTGAAACTACGGAAATTCCGTAGCAGTTGGAGGGTATGTATATATATATTGATCCCGTTGAAATTTGCTTGAGCAATGATTATTATGCTTTGATATATTTATTGTAATTATTTATATGTAGTGGTGGTCAAACTCATTTATAATTATCATTATAATTCAAAAAGTTATTTGGAATAACCTGAGTATTGCTACCACTTTAAATACGAAAATAAAATCTTCCGCAAAATCCGGAAGAGTTGGCAGGTATGCTAATGCATTCACTCCTGCATTTCAAATATATATGTAATTATATAAATATATATAATTATAATAATTATATATAATTATAATTATATATATATATATATATATATATATATATATATATATATATATATATATATATATATATATATATATAATTATATATATATTATATTTTTATAACTTTTAACTTTCCCTTCTTCTATAAGAACTTCTAAACTTAAAAAAATGTTTTGCGAGGAGGGCTCTCTATTTGAATGAAACGATGCTTTTTTGCGAATAATAGCCTGTTTTCATAACACCTCTAAGTTTGCTACAGTTACTCAATGACTGCTAGGTTAAGTTTAGCCTATTTGTGGCCAGCATCCTCTATGATTATTCTGTAGAAGGAGCGAAATATCAATATGGAAAAGAGCCAAAGTTTTGAGAAAATTAAAAAGCATTTGAGGTCTAATTTTGAAATATTTAAGAGCTTTTGAAGAAAATGAGAGTAAGGGATCAGTTCTTATCTAGTTACAAAAACGTTGCCAAATTGGCAATTTTTAAAAACGTTTAATAACTTTTGAAATATTTTAGTTATTTGTTCGTTCTGAAATCCAGGTAATTCTGTACGGCAAAATGGCATGCACAGTTTAAAATTACACCTTTGCATCAAGCGTAGGGTACTTTAACTGTGGCTTCGTAAAATTATGTTAAGTCTATCGGTACTTTCATATATTTTTGTTAATTTTATTTATATGAATTAAATGGCAAAATTCTTGTGAATGTACTAACTACAATCGCCAAAGGTACAAATAGATTTTAAACTTTTAAATTTATTAAAAAGAACATATAGATGATTGTCCGTGGTTATACCTTTAGAGTTGGTCTCTTTCTCTGATGTTTTTTTTTTTTTTTTAGTTTCTCGAGGGCTACTAACCGAAAGTTGGCCATTATTCCTCCACGGATAACGATACGGGAATCTGCCCAAATTCTTTGAATTCTAATTTATTAAAATAGTAACACATAATATTTGCTATCACATTGAAAAATATTAAGAAAATAATTAACATGTGTAGTTGTTAATAGTAAAAAAAGTTAATTAAAAAAAATTAAAATATTATATTTTATTTAATAGGAAAGGGTGTGAAGCTTACCTTTCATTTCATGAGTTCGATGAGGTTTGGCTGACATGAATTCTTTTAATACTGATTAATCCATGACTGAGAAAAAGTGCATCATGTGAAAAGCATCTTTTTCAAGTAATATAGAAATTCAATGATGCATTTTATTGATAGTGAATTTGTGCATGCTGTTAAAGAAGAGTGCTACTTCTCCCTTAGTTAAAGAAATACATTGCGAAAGTGGAGGCCAAAGGGAAGAAAATAATAAAAAAAAACATCGATGCTGAATTAATATTTAGACCTTGAAAAAGATAGTCGCATGATATGAAAGTTCTAGTTCGTGCATACAACACTTCCTGGTTGAGAAAGAGAAAACAACAGAGACGATTTTAATCAACATAATTCATCTTCTAAAGCAGATGGTTCTCAAATGGTGGTTCCTCGAAACCCTGGGTTTCCGTTGAAGAGTATCGTTTATAAGTACGTTTTATAACCAGTGATGAATTTTTAAACATTTGATTATATTCAAATCCAACCTATAATTCATAATTCATTTAATATTACCGTTACGTTTATGATATTACTTCAAGTGAAATTCCAATGATAAAGGGCAATTTTGAAAAGAAAGTATAAAATTTCTATATATTGAACAAATCATGAAAAGTACAAGTATTTTTAAAATATTGCATCAGTATTTCTTATCGCGCTTTTCATATCAAAATAAAAATAACTGAATTCTGTAATAAAGAAATTTGTATCCCTTATAAACATTTTCAACTTTAAAGCAGTTCTTTTAAGTTTTCATTTCGAAGTAAATCATTATTCGGTTTATTTATTCATTTTCAGCTAAGGTTCAACACCAAAAACTGTATAAAACTAGACTAGATATAACACCAGGACTGCAAATTTAACTGTAGGACATAAAACCTAATTTAGGATTATTAATGATATCACGATTAAACGTTGTCATTCCTCTAATCAAAAATATTTTATTAAATTTTAATAAATATTTTAAATTATAAATTTATTGAATTTTTCTGTAAAATTTTGATATGATTAAAAAAGTATATCAAAAATGTAAAAGAATTTTAAGAAGTTTTTTTAATTGTTTATTAAGCTTTTGTTAACACGTTGAATGCCATGGGGGTATCCGGCGACCGGCACTGAATTTGTTCGCAGAGCCCCGGGGGTCTCCGGTGACCGGCGAAGTCAATATTATTAGAAACACATAATTCGAGTAAATTTTTAATTTTTTTAATATTATTATCGGTACCAAAATAGTTTGAAGAAATTAATTCAATATAGAACACACAAAACCAGTTTTATTTATATACACAGAGATGCCAACTTGCTCCGGACAGCGAATAAATATTTTTAAGTGTTAGTTTATTAATTGCGATTCTTGGTTTAATAAATTCAGTTTAGTAGATTTTCCACCACTATTTCTAAACAATTAGTAGGCTTATATAATTCACCACTTATTTTAAATTCGTCATGCCACCTCCAAAATGCTGTAATTGTTACAAAAACCACACAGCCAACTATACTGTGTGCGAGACCCGCCCCAGCAGAAGGAGCCCTCGAGCAACATCAAATTCAAAGCCTAAACTTGCTCACCGATTAGTGTCATTAATCAAAGAATTACAGGAATTGCTCAAAAATGAAGAAGTGCTACGTCTTCTGCGGGATATCATTGGGGAAACATCTCAATCACAGTGAGTTCTATTTTTATTTCCAAGACTCTCAAGTTGAATTCACTGAACTTTTCACAGTAGACTTTTACTTACGTTAAATTAAATTACATCAAATTTTATTTTCTGAAAATATAGCCAATTAATGCATATGTATTTATCAACTTGTGCACGTTAAATTCTTTGGCAAATTCTATTGTATTTAAGGAACAATATTTCTCTAATAAAATATATTTACTGCATTTTCTCCAAATATGTTATTTTATCATGAATCAAGGTATAATTTATCTGTATTCATCAATTATGTTCTTCATTTTTCAAAAATCTATTAATGTTCATATCAAATCATGTTATCTTTATTTAAATAAGATTATTAATCAAGATCTTTATTTTAAATTAAAGTCTACAATCAATATTTCTAATGTTATGTAAAAACGTCAATTTGTCATATTGAATTTTTCATTGTTTTATTATTTCACAAGCGAACGGCTTGATTTTTTTTTTATGGCTACCACAATGTATTCGAATGAACTTCAATGTATGTCATAATTAAATATGTGCTAGTTAAAATATAGAAATTTAATTAGTGAAATATGCATCAATTTATGTTAATATGTTATGTCAACTTATGTATATATATATGTCAAATTATGGTTATATTTATATATGTCAACTTAGATTCGATGAATCAGATATTCAAATGTTATATTTACTCAAGCAAAGTGCTTGTTTTTCTATTAGCTACCACATCGACTGCTAAATTCAAAATGTTATTACTATAAATTTTCTGTTAATTTCTAGATGGATGGGATAGGGGCCGCTAAGAGGCCCAGGTGCCCAATTTTTGCAAATAAAAGTAAAAAAAGTATAGATTCGTCATACGTACTTTAATTTTACCTTTTTCATGTACATTTTTATTACTTTTAATTTTGTCATTGCCTAATAATGGCAAAGTGCCATTTTTCTTTTCTCAAGAACTCCATTTGCTCCCAAAACTTTAATTTTGTCATGTATGTCTCTAAGTTTAACTTCAAGATGAATGGGAAAAGGGCCGTAAGGCTCCAGTTACACTACAACGAACGAACGAACGAGATTCGTCATGCTAAATCTTTTAAAAAATCAGCTACATCTGTCAAATTTGCAAATTTAGTTTATAGTTTTTCCAGGCGGGGAAGCCATGTAAAATTAGCGTGACATTTAAAATCAGCGTGAACTTTTATTACAGGACAAGGTGGAAAATATTTACTTGCTAAGCGGGTGGTGAGCTAAAAAAAGGATGAAACCTAAGATTTACCTGGAGCAAAATAATTATTATTAAAACCTAATTTGTTCTTTAAAGTGTTTCATCCGTTCCAGGAAATTATAATCACCTCCTCCCAATAAAAAAAATAAAAAAAAGCTTTCCAGTCTTCACCAACGTTGAACTTAGCAGACTGGACTGTAACTAGAAACTTCATTATTTTTTTCACCAGCTATGTTTTACATTGGTGAAGTTTTGAATCACGCGAAGCTTTTGCCGCGAAATTTTGATCGCGAACATATTCAATTTTTTTAAGTATTTTGTCATATCCTGATGACTTCCTAAGCAAATTGAAAACTTCTTGCGTACAATTATAAAATTCGTTTATTTAAATATAACTTTTAATAAATGCTTATTACTTTTATTATTTTATTTAATAACTGCAAAAAAATTGAATTGTAAGGTACAGTGAAACCTCTCGTTAGCGACCACACTTAGGGAGCTCTGGGGAGCATTCCATTGTAAAATAGTCGTTGATGGAGGTTGGTCGTTCATAGAGATGACCTCCATTGACCGCAAAATTGTTATCAAAGGTACATGATTTTCCACCAGCCATCTTAATTTTTGTCAGTATCATTTTCTTGGTGTGGAAATGCCATTTCTGTGTCGCCATGGTAAGACAGATCAACGAATAAAGTTTAGTATCTATAAAAAACGATCCCTATTAATATAATTATCTGTAAAAACAATTTTACCGATTATGAATGTAAAAGCTATTTTAAATAAATTAACAATTACGTTTTCTGTTCGATTTTGCGTTTAATTTTATATCATAAATATTAGTTAGCTTCAAAAGATATTTAATTCTAGGTCACAATGAAACTGAATTTACCTATTTTCTATCCACCAGCAAGCTTTATTGCTAATAAATATTTTAATAATGGCAATTTAGGTCTATACCACAGGTAATTTTTTAGAAAAGAAAAATGTATTAAAATTTGCCTATTCTCTAAAGTGGTAACTTTATTAAGTTCATTTTTTGCCTAAGAATTCAATCTTATGTTTACTGACCTATTCTGCATGACTGCTAATTTCATCGAGAAAAATTTTGCTTTAAAACAAAACTACATTGAGATTTATTAAATAAATGTTCTATAATAATTTTTTAAATTACTTTTCTCAAAATGAAAACGCAATAGCTCAAATATGTATCTAAGTTGGTTATAGAGGTATACTTATACATATGAGTTCGAAATTACAATTTCATTACATAACAGCATAAATGTTTGAGGTTGAAGAAGTGGCTTGATTTTTTGAAAATTCATCCAACTATAACAGCTTCCTCAGAAGTGTATAAAGAAATTTAAAAAGAAAAAAAACGAAGAATTCTATGACTTTTTTCGATATTTTATAATGAAAATACTCTATTAACATAATGATGATCGGTGATGAGTTAACTCATAATTGCAATTATATGATCACTCACATTTAATGAACCCAGATTGATATAGATTATTCCAGTTTCATTTCATTCAATCTGTTAACTTATCATTGCAATTGCATAATCAATCACAATTTATGGAACCCAGATTGATATAGAATATTACAAAGTCTAATTTCACTTCATTCCCTCTAATAACTCATCATTGCAATAACATTATCTATCACGATTAATGGAACCCAGATTGAATGTTCCAAAATTTAATTTCATTTCATTCACTCTGATAATTTATCATTGCAATAACATTATCTATCACAATTTATGGAACTCAGATTGAAATAAAATGTTCCAAACCCAGATTGAGAGATTCACTCTAATAACTCATAATATGATTGAAAGTGTATCATATCAAAAATATTAAAGAATTTTAAAAAGTTTTTTTTATTGTTTATTAAGCTTTTCTGAAAGAACTTGTAATACAAGACGAATTGGAAATTTTTAACTTGCTAAGTGGATGGCGAGTTAAGTAAGGATGAAACCTATGACTTACCTGGAGCAAATTAATTATTATTAAAACTTAATTCGTTCAATAGCGTGTTTCATCTGTTCCAGCAAACTGTAATATCCTCCTCTCCCCCCCGAAAAAAGAGAACTTTCCGGTCTTCACCGACGTAGAACTTAGCTAAGGACTGTAATTAGAAAGTTCATTTTTTTCACTGCTATGTTTTATATTGGTGAAGCTTCAGATCAGTGACGTTTTGAATCTACGAAGTTTTGGATCAACGAAGTTTTATACATGCGAAGGGAGAGATAGTCTACATACATAGAGGTAGTCTTTCCTGGAGTTTTCAATGTATAAATTTTTTCACATCATTTTAAAGAATGCAATGGCAAAATACAAAATTTAAGCGAAATCGATCGAAAATATCATGAGAAATGGAATTTTAAAGAAGTCATATTTTTTAAATTCTATTTCTGTATGCGATATCAACAGCAAATTTTTTAAAATTTATTATTAGTATACCTCTTTCTAGTTATGGACATGCACTCGTTACCATGGGCTTTTTACTTTGAAAAGTTAGTGTAAAATATAGTTTTTGACAGATTTCTACCTTAAAAATCTTAGTAAAGAAAAGGTACCCCACTAATTGTTTATAAGAATACAAAAGTTTACTTTTCGAATTAAGTCTCTGACCCTGATTTATTGGTGCTTTTATTAAATATAGACATATTAACTACAGAAAAAAAAACAAAATCCACATAGCCTTATTTTAAAACAGTATCGATTATCAAAAAGAATAAATATGCCATCTTGTAGGTAAATATATTTATTAACATAAATAAATGAAATCATCTCATTTTTCCAGAAAATGTTTAATTAAGTTGCTCGAAAGCTTTATGTTCGACATCAGTTCTCTTCCCATGTTCAGATACTATCGATCTTTCCATTGAAAATAAACCCAAATGAAAATATTTTTCTAAGAAGTGTATCAGTTCACCTGAATGTCCGAAATCAAGAGATTGTCGATTTTAACCGGTGAATGTCGCTTTGGTGAATGTCCGAAACATTTGCTATTACCGATTTGATATTAATTTATTCGTAGATATTATTATATTTATTCGATATTTTAATATCTGCCGAGGATAGATTGGAATTTGGATAGACTTTAATTAGGAGTATAATTTGGTTGTTTTGACCAAGTTTTTTTTTTTTTTAAATTTAACCTTCAGTTTGAATTTGAACGTTATATATTGTCTTGATTTTTTGTTTGGATTTAAATTTTTTTAGGCGCGGTGTAGCCAAATCACGCCTCTTCCTCCAAAAATTTGCAACACTCATTTACTCTGCGTATTTTACGCATTATTGACGAAGTAAATTTGCGATTTAAATTTGAGTTCGAATTTATTTCCGTTAACGAAATTTCGGCTCAAATTTAGTATTTTTTGCTTTTTTTTTTGGATAACCATTTTTTTTTAATTTGACGTTTTAACTTACGTACATTTTAAAATACTGTTGACTTTGCTTTTTACTTTATTTAAAAACAACTGGGCACCTGGGCCGCGCAGCGGCCCCTATCCCATTCATCATGAAATCACAACAATGAGGTAAAAACATTTTGAATATAAGCAGTCGTTGTGGTAGCTGACTGTTGACGTAAATAATATGTAATTATAATGTGTTCATTCTTACCTAGTAAGAAGTGGTGGATGAAATATTCGTAAAAGAAACAAATTTGTTTACAAACAATTTTAAGTAAATTTTATGATTGCTAAGTAAAATTGAAAGTGTATTTTACGTATCACAGAAAAAAATGCTGTTAAAAAATTTTACTATGAGAAAGCTGAAAATTTCTTAATATTAGCTTTCACTATCGAAATAAAATTTCATATCAGCCATCTTCAGATCTATATTTACTTGAATAAAATAAAATACTCTGATAGCTGCAAACATATTTACACAAAAAAAAATTAGATGGAAGTAACTATACAACTTTTTTATTTTTTCCAAGTGCATATGAACCAGATATACAAGACTGCAAACTTCCTGAGTTTTTTGTAAAAATTTATTCTAGTGGTAGTTAGTTAATGTTTAAATGTATTAATTTTTTTTAATCCATTTCATCTTGTTTTCCACATCACT
This sequence comes from Parasteatoda tepidariorum, assembly GCF_982258835.1. NCBI lineage: Eukaryota > Metazoa > Arthropoda > Arachnida > Araneae > Theridiidae > Parasteatoda > Parasteatoda tepidariorum. The sequence continues at coordinate 5,682,154 of NC_141758.1, read as the reverse complement.
TTGATTATTAACACGTCAACTTGTGCGATCGAGTTATTTCAAGAGCACTAAACCAACGCCTCCTACAACTGAAAGCCTCCACACGTTTTTTTATAGGTAGAACGATCAGACCACTATGATGGTAAACCAGTCTACGAAAGAGCCCTTCTATAGTAAATCTAGTAGAAATAAGAAAGTGGTAGAAATTTTTTTTTTTAATTTATGAATATGATTGATTTGTCTTATTTACTTGTCTACCACTACAGATTCCATTCTCAAATATATATGACAAATTTCTCTCAGACACTTTCAAACTACAATTTAGGTTCATGGGTACAACCGGTTCACTTTTTTAAATAGTCTGCGCAGACTACTTATAAAAAACCGTGTGAAGACTTCTTGATATAGGAAGTGTTGACTAAACAGGCCAAACTGTGCACACTCGAGATAATTCGAGTGGCGTTGTATTTTATGCTGCTATAATTTTTCACACTCGAATATAATCGAGAATTGAAAATAATAATGTGAAAGCTAAGAAGAAAAAAATCGTTTTATTGATATTTATCATTTATATATGTTTATAAACACTTATTTATTCAGGAATAAAATATACAGAGATGCCAACTTACTCCGGGAAGCAAATATATATCTTGAAGTGGTAGTTTATCAATTGTGATTATTGGTTTAATAAATTCTATTTAGTAGATTTTTACCCACCACCATTTCTAAATAATTCGTAGGCTTATATAATTCACCATTTCACAGAGATGCCAACTGCTCCCGACGCGCCAAACTTATTAAAAAACGGTGAATAACTTCAAAGTGAATTTTGCAAATATTTAACTACTTTTGCTTGCTTTTAAAAAGGTACAGCATTACAAAGTGCTAAAAAATGGTGAATTATATAAGCTTACGAATTATTTAGAAATAATGGTGAATGAAAATCTACTAAATTGAATTTATTAAACCAAGAATTACAATTGATAAACTACCACTTTAAAGTATATATTTGCTGTCCGGAGCAAGTTGGCATCTCTGATTTCATAGTACTTAAGTCACGCTATACCTTTTAAAAAGCAAGCAAAAATCGTCAAATACTTGCAAAAATTACTTTGAAGTTATTTACCGTTTTTTTTTAAAATTATTTTGGCGTCTCCGGAGCAGTTGGCATCTCTGAATATAGTTTTTTTCCATGGAACAAAAGTGCAGTATATCAAAATTGTCCACCAAAAGGAAAGACAATGTTCTAAAGTGTGTTTTTTTACATAAAAAAGGTGATTTTTTTGGCCGGTTTTCTTCAAAAAATCTGTGAGTTAAGGGGTTAATAAATGACTTGAAAGTTCATATGCAGCGCTAGTTAGCTCCACTTGGTCAAAATGTTGGCAGCAAAATTACCAAATATTCCAAAAGCTGTGGTTTATAAAATTCTACTAATATATATATATATATATATATATATATATATATATATAGATATATACGCATTTAGCGTAAAATTTTATTTTTATCTTTAAAGTGGTGGTAAATATATATTATTTTTTTCCTTTATAAACGTAATTTTAAAATGAAATTGATCGCCACTATTTTTAAAAAAAATTAAGCATATATAGTAATATGCATTGCTCTCATTGTTGTCAGGTAAAGCCTTTTCAAAAACAACGTATTTTCTTGCTTATAATTGAAATTTGAATTCCATTTTACTACCACTAGGAAAAAGTATAATGGAAGGGATGAAAAGTTGGCAGGTATGGAATACGTAGTAATTGGAGAATGCTTAAGTCTTTAAATGACATACTGATTTTTCATTATAGATCAACAAAGATTCGATAATGCCGAGATCTCTACAATATCCAGCTAAGTATTTAGAGTGTCAGCTTCGCCCTTAAGTTCGCAGGCGACTAAAAATATAAATAGTGGTGATTAATATATACCAAAAATCTATTAAAGTATTATGAAATTTGGAATTTTTTCTAGCATTTTGCATTTGATTTAGTATTAAAGGTTATATGGCACGAAGGTAATTACGATTCAATAATTTATAAAAAAAAAATCAAAGATGAAATGCGTTTTCACGCCTTTTTAGTCCCCTGTATTATCTTTAGTTAAGCTACAATGAAAACAGTGTTTATTCATTTTCCATCTACCAGCTAACTTTATTGCTAGCAAATGTTTTATTTACGACTTTAAGTTCAAGATATCGTTAATAATTAGGAAAAAATTAACATCATATATTAAAATTTGTGTATTCTCTAAAGTGGTAACTTTATTAAGTGGTACCTTTTTTATGTTTCTTATGTTTTTATGTATTTTTTCTTTATTCATTTAAACTTATTTTCCACTCCACTACATATAAATGATTTAAAAGTTCGTATACAAGTAAATTTTGCTCCTGCTCTTTCATGGTGAGGCCTTTTAAATGTTGGAAAAGTTACCAAAAATTCTGGAAAATCTGGTTTTCAAATGTCTACCACTTTATAAAAAGTTTTGCTTCACTCATAGTAATTTCGAAACCCTTTGTCACTTATACATACCCTCCAACTTATGAGGATTTTGAAAATAATTCTTTCTAGTGGTAGCGAACCAAAGTAGAAATTTTTAAAGCAAATGGATCTCTCATAAAACTTTTATCAGAACTTAAGAATCTAGCCATATGGCATGCACTTTTATAAGTAATAGTGGACAAGTTACGCTAAAATTAATTTTTTTTAAATATTAAGACATTAATTTTGCTACCGTCTGAAAAGAAGATTTCTAAAACTACGGAAATTCCGTATCAGTTGGAGGGTATGCATATATAGCGCTCACAAATCACACACATGGGACCTCCATCACTTTTTAATGATGGCGAAACAATTATGTAGACTGGCGGTAAATCAGCAAGATTTTTTTCACTAATAGTTGAGGTTTCTTTATGTATACTGCATCTAGATTTGCCTCGAAAATTGGCGAAGACTTAGTTTTTCTTTCTCACTGACGATTCTTTTTCAAAGCAAAACAATAACTCCATTCGTCAACATAGTAGCTGCGTGCTCTTTTGTGATTTTTTTTAAATAAGTAACTTGCATTTTATTAATTTGCCTTCTTACTTTTTCATTTTGTTTTATAACCGTCGTTAAACAGCCGACCTGGTTTAAGACTACTTATGTTCGACTCAGTAACCTTTTAATTTTGAACCAATCCAGAAGACAATGAAAATCCTGGATGAATACCCCCACAAGTATTCATTTGCTATGGCAACGTGGAGGACTTTGCGACTCGACAAATTTAACGTGCATCAGTCAGCATCTACTACACGGGAAGTTTTCGGTCGGCAGGGATTGAGCCCACGAACTATTGAACATGGGCCCAGTACCCTACCAACCATGCTATCCCGGTCTGGCTTCTTGCTTAAAAGAAAATCACGAGCTGGAAAAAGATAAGTTTAATGATTCATGCATGGTACCCGACTTTTTACGCTGCCGGCTTATTAGAACGTCGCCTAGAGGTAGAAAAAAGCAGGTTATACGTAATTATTATTTATTGAGACATAATCATGAAGAACTAGCATTCAAGTGACACAAAATCGTTGTGCTCCTCAACAAAAGTTAGGGAAATATTGCCGTAATAATTTTTCGTTTTACGGAAAAAGGGAAATCTTCATAATTATGATTGGTCTATTAAATAGGTCGAGGGAAGAATATTTCCCACAAGTTAGAAAAGGGAAAAACGTTAAAATATTAATTAATGTATGCTTGAACTGAAATGCAGGATGTGAATATTATTAGAGTGTGGGAAGGAGCGTTTTCCTATATATATATATATATATATATATATATATATATATATATATATATATATATATATATATATATATATATATATATATATATATATATATATATATATATATATATATATATATATATATATATATATATATATATATATATATATATATATATATATATATATATATATATATATATATATATATATATATATATATATATACATATATGGCAACGTTACTTTTAAAAAGTAACGAGTAAAAGTACAAGTACTAAACAAAAAAGTAACGATTTAAAAGTACATTTCTAGGAAATCGAAAATTCAAAGTAACCTAAAATTTTATTGAATAATATTCTTATGTTCTTCAATGGTTTTGCAAAATTGGTTTTATTTATTTAATTATTTTTAATTTTGAAAATTATGGATATTAATTTATGTTTAAATTCGGAGGAATATTATAATATAATTTTATGATATAATCGGATAATATAATTTTAAAATCAAGTATAATTTTAATATGAAACTTTTTATGGATTTGCACGAAAAAGAAATTTTATCTATTGATTTTAATTTTTAGTTTATTATCTTTATTTATTTAAATTGCCATTGATTTAAAATTGTTTTACTCTATAGAAACGCGTTTTAAAAGCACAAACATAAACAAAGCAAACACGGGGTTTCAGATAGCTTTGTGATCTTTGAGCTAATAAAAAATAAGTGAATGTGCATCAGTATAAGTTGAAACAGAACAGTCTACAGTTTTATTTGTAACAATGGCTAATGATGAAGTCATGCGAGAAAATCATTTTTCGAACATTTCTGCCAAGCGGAAGAATTAAAATTTGTAAACGAATTTTAGTATCTGCGGCTAAATTAATACCTTCGAGTTTTCAAGAGTTAAAATAGTAATTATAATAGTTTTCAGTAGCACAAATAGTTCCGAAGTTCTTAGAGATTTGACTGGGCGTTGTTTGACAAGGTCGGGCATAAACATAATTTTAGTAAAAAATGTACTAGGTAAAAACGTATTTAGTAAAAAATGTATTAAGACAAAAATGTATTATTGGTGAGTCCAAAAAGAAAATTGAAAAACGTAATAACAAAATCCAACATTTTTTTTTATTTAAAATGTATTAAACAAATGCATAAAACTCGAAAATGAATGAAAATAACTTCCAAATTAATATTTTTATTCATTTTGCAAAATAATTGCATTTTGACAGCATTTTTTTTTTTTTTAAATTTTTTTTTTCTTTTAGAAAGCTTACCGAGTTTTAGAAAAAAGTAACGATTTCATTCAACATTTCCGTTACAAATACTTGTACTTTTTCCCAAAAAAAGTAACGAAAGTACAAGTAAAAGTACTAAATTTAAAAAGTAACGAAGTACAAGTAAAAGTACGTACTTTTTACTTGTACCGGCGGTACAAGTAACGAAAGTAAAAGTACTGCCATATATATATATATATATATATATATATATATATATATATATATATATATATATGACATAGAGAAAACATGAAAAAATGAAAAGATTTAAATCTCTTCATCAGCATACACGATTATATCCGCTAAAAGGAGTGCTTTCTATTATTGTATCAAAATAACAAAATGTATCAACACAATAGTTTGCGGAATACTCAAAAAAATTTGAAATAGAAAAGAACACATTAAGTAAAAAACATATCACACAAAAAAATTATTAAATAAAAAGAAAAGACAGAGCAAAACGCAAAACAAAATCTATCAAGAGAGAAGCGAATTCAAATTAACTTACATGTATGGAAAACTTTCAAGAATGATTTACAATATTTTCATATTACGATAGCCAGATTACAAAATATGAAAACTAAAATACAAAAGGAGCTAAAAGCGTAAATGGAGATAGATTTGTTTTATGGGTTGTTCTTACTGCAGTACTGAAACGCGTTTGATCTGATAGTTACCAAGAATTGGCCCGAAAATGGATGTGCGCACGATAATAATATTTCACTGGATAATTCAATGAAGTTTATTAAGAAGGTTAATATTTAATTATACAATTTTTAAAAAATTTGTGAGAGAAAGAAGGAGAGAGAAAAACATGATTTGCCCGTTTTGCATCGATTTTCAGCCGCGGACTTGATGGAATTGAATTTGCACATGGTAAAAATATAAATTAGAAAAGAAATTTTTAGTAATTTTTTAAATAATATGCAATTAACTCACTGATTTAATATGGAATTTAATTACTTGAATTGGGTATCAATTGTTCTTCATCAAATTTTGAAAGTATTTGTCTATTTGCTTTTTGAATAAATAAACATTACTGCATAGGTTTTTAATTCTATTCATTTGATTCAAAATGGTATTTAAATAGATGTTTTTCGAGACATCAGAACTGAAAAATTCGTTTATTTATATTAAAATTAAAAGTCATTCCTTTTATTGTATAAATCAACAAATCAGATATTTTCTTCATTTTTTATACCCAATTCCGAAAAATTAAAATTAACATTATCATCATGATTACGAAGCAAAATTAATTCTTCGTGGTAAATATACATTTTTTTCCAATGCCCACCTGTGTTAATTCAGGCATATATAGGCGATTTTGTTGACCTCTCTTACAAGGGCACCATGTTCGGTGGGCCAACGTCGCTCCCACAGTAAGGACAGATAGTACAGAGAGGGAAAGGACATTCATGCCTTGTCCGGGATTCGAACCCATTTTCTGGTATATTTCGTTTAATTTAATATTGAAGGTATAATTTTATATGAATAATTTACAATGTACGGCATGATAGTAATTACTTATGGATAATTACAGAAAAAAATATCAAATGTGAAATGAGTTTTTACCACTTTTTGCATTTTTATTCCCTGTAGGATGAATAGTCTGCTGAAGATTTAAACGAAATTAATAATAATAAAAAAGATTTACTTTTATTTTGATGATTTTTAATGATTATTAAAATGAATATTAGCCTGTTATCCCTTTGGAATCTGATTTGTTTAAACACCAGTTTAAGCAGAGATGCCAACTGCTCCGGACACGCCAAAATAATAATAAAGTGGTAAATAACTACAAACTAAATTTTGAAAATATTTGACTACTTTTATTTGCTTTTTAAAAGGTTTAGCATGTCTCAAGTACAATAAAGTGGTGAATTATATAAGTCTGCGAATTATTTAGAAATAGTGGTGGATGAAAATCTACTAAATTGAATTTATTAAACCAAGAATCACAATTGATAAGCTACCACTTTAAAATATACATTTGCTGTCCGGAGCAAGTTGGCATCTCTGGACTTTAAGGAGAAACGGCTAAATTAAAAGCTTTTAAATAAAGATAATTGTTTTTTTTTTCTCTCGTCGATTTGTTATCAAATAAAATTTATTATTTTCCAACATTTTTATTTTAACGATTGGGCACTTATCATACATACTTTTGACACTACTGTTAATTAATTCTAAATAAATGCATGACGAGTCTCACACGTCAAATGATGCCAATAGATTAAATAACATATTAATAAAATTACGTTGCTTTGAGTGCTTTTTTTTTGCTATTATTTTAACCACATTCACCCAACACAATTGAATTAGATTTCCATGTAATAAAATACTAACTTACAATGAAAATTGAGCTTTTTTTTTACTTTTCATTTTACCAGCAAGTTTTATTGCTAGTAAATGATTTTAAAACAATGAAATATACATTGATTACTAACTGTAGGTTCTATCAAGTTAAATTTTATATTAAATTTTGTTTCTCTTATAAAGTGGTAGCTTCATTAAACTTTCTTTTATCTAATAATTTATATTTTCTGACCTATTCTGCAAAACTACTCATTTGCATGATCATGGAGAGAATTTTGCTAAAGAAAGCAACCTTTTGTGATTCATTAAATAATTCTTCAACGATATTTTTTAAGAAAATTTTTCGCTTCATGAAAATAACTCAAACATGCATGTTTAATTTGGAAATTAAAATTATGTTTTTTAACAACACTAATTTTAAAGGTTGAAGAAGTGGCTTGATTTTTTGAAAATTCATCCTACTGTAACAGCTTCCTCAGGAGTGTTAAAGGACATTTAAAAAAAAAAAAACGAAAAATTCTATGACTTCGATATTTTATAATAAAAATACTCTATTAACATATTGATGATCGGTGACAAATTAACTCATCATTGCAATCACATAAACTATCACAATTTATGGAACCCAGATTGAAATAGAATATTATAAAGTTTAATTTCATTTGGTCTAATAACTCATCATTGCAATGACATTATCTATCACAATTTTTGGAACTATTATGACAATTTAAGGAGCCAAGTGCCAACTCCTGATGAACTAACTATACCTATCCCTGAGAGTTATTTTCTCTTTTTAACCCATATGAAAAAAAAAGATAATCATTTCGTGCAGGAACGAAGTATGGAATATAAGTAAGCAACAAAGGAAGAAATCGGGTTAATATCATAATTAGTTATATTAACCTAATTTTAATAATTAATATATATATAAACTTTCATGGCAAAAAAATTTAAAACACTCAATGGAGTTACTCAGAGAGTTCTGAGGCATATATTAATACAAGATCTGCCATTTATTTTTGTCGTTGGCGGACTACATGTCTGGGATATCTTTTCACCTGTGTTTAGTAGATAGACAGTTGATTTTCATGTGTCCTTCACTACAGAACTGCATGCAAGTAGTGAGAACGATCGTTTCCGCTGGCAGCGTAATTTTATAACCGTCGTTGTACAGCCGACCCAACTTTGGTTCTGCGACTACTAATGTTCAACTCTGTAGTCATGTCATTTTGAACCAATTCAAAAGATAAGGAAACTCCTGAATCAGTAATCCCAGATGTATGATTTATTATGGGAACATGGAGGATTTTGAAACTCGACAAGTTTAACGTGCATCAGTAACCATTTACTACGATCGGTCGACGAAGATCGAACCCACGACCTCTTGGACATGGGCCCAGTGCCCTACTAACCAGGCTATCCCGGCCTAGCTGCGTAATTTGCATTCTATTTCTTCTCAAATATGCTTTATAAGATTTTGCTCGGAGCTCTGAAAAGACGAATCCAGTTTCTGAAAGCCCATTCCGCCAACCATTTCTGCGTATACTTCGATGCTTGCGTGTAATAGTTAAGCTATAATGCTGCAAAAGAATCGGTCATTCCCCAAAACACAGTCATGAATTTGGGGAAATAGCACAGTCCAGTATGTCCAAATACATCTCATAATTCGTGTTTCCAATTACCGGAATTTTCTATTTCATTGTCCCAGAGTTACCATGCATGTTGCTGCTACTTCTTTAGGTGGATGCTTAAATGCATATGGCGTGTATGGCTCAACACTTTGCTTAGTTGAACGGCTTGACCACACAATGACGATAAGAGAAACGTTTTCTCTATAAACTTTTAAATTTATAAAATACTTTTACAAAATTGTCTCAACTCAGCAGCTGTTGTCGTTTCTAAGGAAAATATCAGCAAGTCTGCTTGTTAAAACCAAGCGAGCTTTAAGGCAGAGGGTGAGTTTCTTGATTTTCAGTGCCGCCATTTATCCATTCTTACTTCCATTCATTCATCCACATACCCCCAGAGGTATAACTTATTATGGGAACATGGATGTCTTAGTGAACCAACAGATTTAACGTGCACCAGTCACCATTTACGACACGGGAAGTTATCGGTCTGAGAGGATCAAACCCACGACCTCTTAAATATGACCTCAACGTCCTGGCAACCGGACAATCCCGGCCACTCTGAAACATAATTGGATATATGAAAACTATTTTGCATAGCTGACACTTATGTTATGCTAGCATACACAATGCATTCTGCATGTCACTTTCTCACTTAAATTGACGCAGCACTTCAATCAGAACTATTCATTCCAGAAGCAATGTGGTGTCTCCAGTCTCTAAAGTACAGCATTCCCATAACAGCCCATTGTAGACCAGAGGTTGCGTAGAGGCTAAGGTTCCACAATTTCGTGACCAACGGCATGATTGTGACAATGTGGTCAGCATTACGCACAGTCTGTCTTTACTTCCCAGATTAGCCGGTATCCACAGGGATTCGAACCCCAGTTCTTCACAGTATCAGTCCACTGCCTTGGCCACTGAGTCATCGACCTAACCACTCCAATCTTTACTACAGTTGAATTTGTATCGTAAAATTCTTTTTTCGAATGTCATTGATTTACGAAGTTTACTTTTAGTCCACTTCTGTTCTGTTTTATTCGGTTATGCATATTAATTTAATTTATTGGTTAGCAAAAATAATTTTAAGTATTGGCAAAATGGTCTTTTTTTTCCCTTTTTTTTAGAAATTTTTTTTTTGATTTAATTGCTTTCCCACAGGCCTTATTAAAGCAAGCTTAAGCGTAATTATCTAGAAACTCTGCAACTTTTATTTTTATATTTAATAATAAAAATATCCTATTAAATAGCTGTCCGCATACAATTGTTGTATTTTACAAGCCAGCATCCTAATTACATTTGCCTAATTAACAGGTAATTTACAAAGGTAAATTACATACAAGCTAACACGAAAATATATTTAAATAAAATAATAATTACAATTTTATTAGTGAACAATAGTTATTCTAAGTATTCGCAAAGTGGTTTTTTTATTATTATTTTTCCTAGGATATTTCAAGGATTTTTTGAAGTCTTATCAAATTTAACAAAAAATTCTACGTCTTTTTGCTTTGATGATTTAACATGAAAATATCTTATTAAATAGCATCCCTAATTAAATTGCAGTATTACACTAACTACATTTGCCTAATTCCATTGAGACTGGTGTTTATGCAATTACAAACAAGCTTAGAATGGAAGATCTATTCATTTTTATATGTTGCATAACTGCCAACTCTTCCGGATTTTCCGGAAGATTTTATTTTCATATTTAAAGTGGTAGTAAATATATACTATTTTTTTCTTTTATAAATTCAATTTTTAAATGATTTTGATCACCACTATTCTTACAAAAATTAAGCAGATATATAAATATGCGTTACTATCATGCCTGTCAACTTAAGTTTTCTCAAATACAACGTATTTGTTTGCTTAAAATTGAAGTTTTAATTCCATTTTAATACCACTGGGAAAAATTATAATGGAAAGGATAAAAAGTTGGCAGGTATGATGTTGCATCAACTAGCAAACATAATGGCTTGTAAACGCTTTAATTAAACTTACAAAGTTCCAGGCATGGGTGCAAGTTGGAAAAAAGGCCAAGACTGAAAATTTTTTGACTGAAATACCTAACATACACAATACCCCCTCGACATATGCAAACTATCTAAGAAATTTTTACCATAATACATCAAGTTTAAATACTGTACAAAAAATATTTATTCATCTATCTTTTGATAAAATAACAACACGACATAAGAAAGTAGACCAATATCGTAGAACTAAAAAATATTTTTAAGGGCAGAAAAAAAAATTTCCGATTTCCGTCTTCGAGTCAGTTTTGTTTCCGTCCGCGGACATTTTCGAAGGACGGAAATCCGTCCTGGGGACGGATGACTTGCACCCATGGTCCAGGATACACTATATAAAATTGATTTAAAACATTAAATTTTAATTATGACCTAAGGTGGTAGCAATACCAAATTACTTTTTTCTATTCATCTAATTACATATTCGCTGAACCAGTTTCCTTATCTGCTGATTTGCATTATCGTCGAAATATTGAGAGCAACATTTATTGCATAAATCTTTGTTAATGATTTTTTACCCACACATTTAAAAAGAAAACGCAATAGCATAAACATGTGTGTTAAAGTTGGCAATTGCAATTTTATTAGATAACAATAATTTTAAGTGCTGTAGAAGTGTCTTGATTTTTAGAAAAATTCATCCTTATGAAAATTTAAAAGAAATTAATAAAAACTAAAAATTATATGACTTTTGTCATCTTTGCACTAAGCACTCTAATAAAATGAATATCATCACAGTCACCGAATCAATTATTTATATTTTATTAATATTCTGTTTGTTTTCATACGCAGTCGCGTGCTATCGGCCTCATTAATAAATCAGGCCCGCCAACTACTACACTTTTTTTTGGAATACTTTTTAGAGTAGTAGACATTTAAAAACCAAAGCATTTTGATAATTTTGCGAACATTTTGAAAGCTTTCTCCCGGCAGAGATGGTTGAAAATGGAGTTGCATATGAATTTTAAATCATTCATTTGTAATGGTATGGAAAATAAGTTAAAATTATTAAAAAAAATACATTAAAACATTAACTTAGTTACCACTAGAATAAAGCATTACAAAAAACATCGAAGCCCTGATTAATATTCTTTAGGTACGAATATGTTATATACAATTCGAACGAAAGCTTCGTGCGATGAACGTCTCGTTAATACCTAAATTTTAATAGCACATTACCTTTGAGTAAACTGAATAAAATTTAATTTTAATGCTTACAAGTTTTGACGAAAAGCTTTAAAAAATATCAACAAAAACAGAACACTGAATAAACCTCGCAATAACTTTATAGCCCTAGATAAATTTAAAGAGAAGTTTTTGCGCAAAACAATTTTGTTTGCTATCGTAATACAACTTTCTTGCAAATATTTAGTGACCGTGGGGAGAAAAACTATATTATTTTTGTAGTTTACTACTTTGTTACAAATGTAGTTAACTACAACAACGACAACTACATTTTTTTTTTTTTTAATGTAGGGACTACAATGAAATTTAGTAACTACTTCACTGCTTCAAGGATTTGCGGGAGAACTTAATTTACACCAATGTTCAAAATGATTTGGAATATCGAATCGGCTAACATTGAATATAAGGAAATAATTAATAAATATTTATTGATGTTTACAAGAGCTAAAACACTTATTTTTTCATTTAACCTTCAAGTTTTCATTCCTTTTTTGACAGCGAAAAAAACGGTAAATAAGCACAAAGTAAATTTTACAAATCATTTGTCATACCCTCCAACTGCTACGGAATTTCCGTAGTTTCAGAAATCTTCTTTTCAGACGGTCTTAATATTTTAAAAAAATTAATTTTAGCGTAACTTGTCCACTATTGCTTATAAAAGTGCAGGCCATATGGCTAGATTCTTAAGTTCTGATAAAAGTTTTTATGAGAGATCCATTTGCTTTAAAAATTTCTACTTTGGTTCGCTACCACTAGAAAGAATTATTTTCAAAATTCTCATAAGTTGAAGGGTATGCAAATGTATAAGTTGTCAATTATATAAGCCTATGAATTGTTTAGAAATAGTGGTGGTTAAAAATCTACAAAATTGCATTTATTAAACCAAGAATCACAATTGATAGACTACCACTTTAAAATATATATTTGCTATCTGGAACAAGTTGGCACCTCTGTAAGTGCTGTTATATGTATTTTTTCATGCGTCAAATTGACGTGTGTTCCTAGAGATAGGTATATAAGAAACGTCCGTAAACCTAGAGTTAAGGAGGCGAAATTTCATAGAGAACTTAATTTACGCCTATATTCAAAATGGTTTGGAATAAGAAATTGGCTTACATTAATTTTTAAGGGAATAATTAAGAAATATTTATTTAAGTTTACATGCGCTAAAACATTTATTTGTTCATTTAACCTTCAGGTTTTTATGCCAATTTCGACAGCGAATATTTAATTTAAAAAATGCGAAATTATCAAATACTTGCAAATTGTTTAATACTCTTTTACTTCCTCTAAGAAATCAAGTACATCGAAAATACGTTTCCGTACTTTTAATATCATCAATGTTTACCGAGTGTGCGTTCAAGTGTAACCAAAGTGATTATAATTATCCATTTTTAAAAATGGCTAGTGTAAATATTATTTATACGTGATTTTAAAAAAGTAAATTTTGTTAACGCTCAACTGCAACTACAGGGTCATTTTCGTTGCATCCATTAACGAACCCGTTAAGTTTTGAACCCATCAAATTCGAAAAATTTGTCATGAACCATGTTCCTTTTTTAAACTAACTTTAAAAGTGGTTACCGGGAATCGTTACAAACTGCTCTTTTTTTGCATAGCAGAATCACTACAATACTTTTTTTTTTAAAAAAAAGTAGCACACTACAGTACAAACTACGTAAAAAAAGCAGCGACTACAGTAGTTTTACAATTTGTAGTCCAACCACCGATCAAGTGTTACTTACAAACTAGAATAGACTACAAAAGTACATAAATGGACAACTTGTGCATTAGTCTACATAGCACAAAGTATATTCTATCCATTGTTTATATCGGACGTGCCAACTTTTAATTCCTTCCATTATCATTTTTCCCCGTGGTATTAAAATGGAATTAAAACTTCAATTTTAAGCAAACAATTACGTTGTATTTGAAAAAAAGTTAGTTGACAACCATGATAGTAACGCATATTAATATATAAGCTTAATTTTTGTAAGAATAGTGGTGATCAAAATCATTTAAAAATTAAATTTATAAAAGAAAAAATAGTATATATTTACTACCACTTTAAATATGAAAATAAAATCTTCGGGAAAATCCGGAAGAGTTGGCAGGTATGTTTATATAATTAACCAATTTAGGGTTAGTAATAAATTAGCACATTTGTTCAAAGCAGATTTATTTCTTTAAAGAATATAACACATCTTTTGACATATATATAAAGGCAGCATATAAAATAGTAAATACTTATATTCCAAAACCATCTCTTTCTATATCATTCCTTGTATAGTCATGTTTGATTATTCTAACTTAAATCTATACATATCTTTCATACTCTAATCAATGCAACATTAATTAGTGAAACAAACTATGATAGAAATTATACAATTTCAGGTGGGCATTAAAAATAATGATGCATCTCATTTAAAAACAAACTTAACAAATATTAAAGATAACTTGATTAACAAAATAATGGGAATCAGTATGATGAGGCATTCATTTGTAAATTTCTTCACTGTTACCTACTGATGATTTCGTAGATAATCAAGTCAAACAGCGCGTTACCTAAATATAGGCTACGTCTTTTCTGATGATGCAAAACAATTTTACTGTGGATAAAATAGAAAAATTTTACTATAGATTAATATCAGTTCATAAGGCGATATAACCATGGTATATCGCCATATGGCCATGGTATATCGCCTTACGCCATGGTATATCATATATCAGTCCATATCGCGATATTTAATTTGTTTTGTAAAACAATTTTTCACAGAGTTTGCACTAAATTGCATTCATTTTCCTTTTGTTCTATTTCATTTTGTTTTCCTATTTCAATTTCGTTTACTCATTCTATTTAATTGTAATTCTTTAATTTTTTTTTTTATAAATAGTCTTACCGATCATTTCTGTGTTCACAATTATAGTAATTTCAAATTATGTTTATTGAATTTATATGGCAAATCAATTTATGCAAATTTCTAATTACAAACGATAGTTTAGAAAAGAAAAAAATATTTGTCTAAAAAAAATTTTTTTTAAGAGACATTATTTTCTCGTTACAAACATATTATAAATTGTCATCTGATTCACGCAAAAATAGTTTATTAAAATTGGTAATAATTTCTATTTAAAAAAAAATTGTAGCGTAATATGAAGCAAAATGTACAAAATGTCCCATAAGAAATGTTCTTTCTTCTTATCTATGTAAACGTCTTTAATTCATTTCATTTCAATCCCATTCCTCTGAGAAGTTCCATGGGCAGTGGGAACACAACTGTAGAATTCTTTTCTGCAGCGATAGATGTCAGTGTCTGCAGGTATCGGAGTTGCAGGGCACCGGGAGAGTCTGAGATGACATCGGCTGCTTCCTTGAGGGCTCTCGAAGCTTTTTGCTCACCTTCGGCAGCAATCACCTGATGATAAACATATTCATTAAAAACATAAACAGATGATTCTTTAAATAAAGGTTTATTCAAATATTTTTAAAAAATGTCCAAATCAACAGCAATCTTAACCCCTTGGGGACGGCTGATTCATAAAAAGCATTCGTACAAAATCAGAATCAGGATGTAAAAAAAATATAAAACGGTAATCAATGTTAGTTCAAAGTATAAATAAATAATTTTATTTTGAACTAAGTAGTGGTGAATTAAATAAATCAAACAATTATAACCTCGCCCACAAATAAACTGTTAAAGAATTACTTTGATTACCAGTTTTATCTTTTTACCCTGGTTGATACTGTTTAATGCTGTCTCGTATTTGTGACAGTCAGAGCGAAAGGGTTAATTATGATATATAGTTAAGTCAAAGGAGAAGTCCAGGTCTTCGAATACGAAATGAACGCGAAGAACTGCTCGGTTTGGTAAGCTATGCCAGAAAAACAACTTACAGTGTAAGCAAACTTAACAAGATTTAGCAGAGCGTCATTTAAACTAAGATCCAGTGCATGCGCAAAGGGAAGCAAAGTGACAGGTACAATGGTGGGTGTCACATACAATTAAGAGTGAAATTTATTTCGTACTTTATATATTTTATGTGTAATGAAAGGAAACTAAAAAAAAAACATTTTTATTTTTTATAAATTTATTTATAAAAATAATTATAAAAAATATGAAAATAAAAACCATATAATATTTCCATTAAAAAATAAGCAATATGGTTTTAAACTAAGCGTACGAGAAATATGGAATTCCTAAATTAAATAAAAAAATTATTTAATATTTTCTATAATTCACGCATTATACAGTGAAATTAATACCATACTTTATTTTAAATATTATTAAGTGAAACGAATGAAAAATTATTTTATTTTTATAAATTTATTTATAAAAGTATTTATAACAGAAAAGCAAATAAATTTCATAGATTTCCATAAGAAATAAGCATTTCTGTTTTTTTTTTTTTTAAAAGCGTACCTGATAAATAGATTTTCCCAAATAAAATAGAAATCACAGGAAAGGGAATAAGTCAAGCTATTAATAGTATAGAACTTTTTCATTATAGTTGGAACACGATATTTTTATAAAAGGAAAAATATTTTTTTGCGGCAGATGTTTTCAACAAGCCATGTTACCATGGTAACGAATAAAAATGTTCAGTCAGAATAAATCTAGTAGAAGGAAAATCATCGTCATAATGCCAGGCAATGACAGGTTTAATAAATATATATTTATCTTCCATATATATCTATAAGATATTATTATTCGTCGCCGTTCCGAAATATAATCGATATTTTAGATTAGATTATAATCGATATTTTAGATTAGATTATAATCGATATTTTAGATTAGATTATAATCAATATTTTAGATTATAGTTAGTAGTTGAATATGTAATTATACATTATTTATTTTACCAAACTACTGACAAGTGCAAATTGTTCAGTTATCCGAAGTAAATTTTTTCTAATAAAACTATAATATTTTGAAGAACAAAAGATAAATTCGAAACAGAAAAATGGCATGTTTTATAGGATTTTATGATACAAGTAAATATGTAGTTACGGAAAATGTATTTCAAAGGATTGCATGTGAATAAAAGATCGTGGAATCACATCATAGCTTAAATTGCGCTTTAAGAAAATGGAAAATCGTATTTGAAAAGAACGATGTAATATAAAATGCGCGTTTAAGAAGGTAAACATGTCTTGAACTACACGTTTGAAAAACTATAGACATAGCTCAAAGTGCATGTATAAGAAAATGACATAGCTTGATAAATACATTTGAAAAAACGGTCTGAACTCAAAATGCCTAAGAAGATTGGGCATAGTTTGATTAGAGACGTTTGAAAAAATATACATAGATTAAAAGACGTTCTTAATAAAACGGACATAGTTTGATATGCGTATTTGGAAAAATGGGCATAGCTCAAAATGTGAGATTTTTTTTATAAACGTAGTTGAACAGCAGACACAATTTTTGGGCTACTAATGTTCAACTCCGTATCCTTGTAATTTTGAACTCAATCCAGAAGACAACTCCTGGATCAAGCATAGGGAGAAATTTTGCCTTCGTGGAGGACTTTTTGATGGAACTAACCCGCATTTGCGTTACATGGAGAGGAAGACCACAAAGTAGCTGGAATGCGGAATTCGTATCAACCAGCCATCGCCGGGTTCGAACCCCGGTTCACTTCATTGGAATGCTCTATCTCCGAAGCCATCGCGGCTCTCAAAATGTGAGTTAAAGAGAATTGACACAACTATTTAGGAAATTGAACAAAGCCATTACAAAATTAAAACTTTAAAATTAACTTGTTACTTTCGGTCTGCCTTGTTAAAGAGTAAGTTTATAAAATGTGTATTTATCATGTAACATATAAAACGCACTTTTTTCTGTTATGTTTCGTTTTATTAATGCGCATTTTGGGATACTTATTATTGCGCATTTTGAGATTAATGCGCATTTCTCCGAACGCTCAGTCTAATTTTATGAACTACCATTTTGAGCTTCATATACTTTGTGCTGTCTTACTTTTAATTAACGAGAATTTTGAGCTACCTGCTTTTAAGCAATTTCCATGTTCTTAAGCATGAATTTTGAGTTAGGTCCCTTTTTTTAAAAAGCACTTTTTTGATCTATATATTATGTTTCAAACGCAGAAATTAAGCGCTATCCAAAATGAAAAAATATCCCGACGAGATCTAGCAAAGCGATTGGGATTTCATTTATGTAATCTTTAAAAATTCGTAGCTACGAGGCATTTACACAAAATTTGACATTCAAACAATAAATTTAAATCTAATATTTAAACTTTAAGCTGCACCCAAAATAAAAGATTCCCCGACGTTCTAATCAAATAAAGCGGAGCGCTAAAATTTTAAAATAAAAATATAAAAAGAAATAAATAATTGGTGCTTAATACTTAAATAATAATTATTATTTATTTCAAAGATTCCCGACGAAATTCTAATCTAACAAAGTGAAGTGTTAAAATTTTAAAATAAAAACTAAAAAAATTAGATAAATGAAAAATTGCTTAATACTTAAATAATTATTATTATTCATTTCAATAATTATTATTTATTTTTCACAATTAAACAACACAAATACTGAATTTAATTCTAACATAAGGACTTTAAGGTGTGTCGTGTAACGTTCGGTCTAACAAAGCAAAATTTCAAGTAAATAAAAAAAGTTAAAATATAGAATAAACAGATAATAAAGGCCTACATAACAATTATGAAAATTACAGTATTTATTTTGAAACGATTGCTCACAAATATTAAGACATTCGAATACTAGATTTGATATCAATATTAGAACTTCAAAAATTTAAAATATTAAACGCTTATTGTTGATAGTTGTGATAACATAGCAACGAAAAAGTCACTTAATAATGCTTTAAATTAAAAACAATTTCGGAGACAATATGCAGGAATAATTTATATACTTGACGTGTTTATGACGTCAGTATCTCGTAGGTTACCCATCGGAGATACAAATAAAAATTATCGACAGAACTGGCGATATAGAGATCGGTGACCAATTAATGAAATTTCGAAACAAAAAAATAATCGATTTCTTTGTTGAGAGTTAACACCAAAAAAAAAAGAAATAAAACTTTACTTTAGCCCTTGCTTCTCTTGATGCCTCGGCTTCAGCAGCCATAGCTCGTTGCATTTGTTGAGGTAATCGAACATCTTTGCTGTAAACATAAAGGGGGAAAAAATAAGAACTCTGCAACGAAAAACTGTTTTTTTATTTTATTTGCTTTTTTTTCAAGATCTACTTCCAAGTTCAAACAATATTAAAACATATTAAAACCAAGAAAAGCATAAAAATTGATAAATAAAATAACTAGGACGATTATTTCTCCCGATCTTCATTGGCAACATCTGCATAGCTGCCAACTGCTTTATAAGATCTTTTGGAAAAAAGATCTTATAAAGTTCAAGGAAATAAGACATTAAGTAATGCAGATATTTGGTTAATTCTGAAAATGTACCAGGGGTCAGTCCGGACATTTTGTGAAAGGTCCTGTTTTTGTGAAAAAATTACTCGTAATTTCTGAATATAAAATAAACGTTAAGGCACATTCTTTCAACCAGGGTCCTGCTTTTGTGAATTTTTTGTAAAAAAATTATGTCAAAATAAACTTAAAACCTTAAAATTTTAGTTTATTTTTTAAATGTTTTGCCGCATCCGGAGAAACAGTTGTCTCTGTAAAAGGTATTTTGTATATATGTATTAATCATTTATATATAGCGATAACAAAAATTGCTCTAATCAAATGTACAAAATCAAGAAACAAATATAAAAACAAAAACTTTACAACCACTAAAATATTTTTCCCGTTTACAAGGAACAAGATGGTACAACTGCCAATACTTTTGGATTTTCCATTAGATATTAGTTTTATATTTTAAGTAAATGCTTTTTATTTTATTCGTACATTTATAAATTCAATTATCTACCACTACATGAAAATATATTGAACAATCAGTCGTTTTTGAAGGTAATGCAAAATATATAAAAGGCATCTGTCTATAGTTAGCTTTACATTTTTCTACCTTTTTCGGAAAATTATTTTTGGAAGAAATTAAAGTTGACTAAATTATATTGAAGCCTATTTTTGTCAACAGATTTTCTTTCCATATTTTAAGTAGCAACAAAATATATTCATTGAAAAAGAAAGTTGTTCCAAACTTAAAATATCGTCTCCATTCATTAATTAGCATATTTAGGGTGATGAGACAGTCACGTACCAAGTTGAGACTTACAACAGGAAAAATTTAATCATTATATCGAAAGCTATTGGGATGTTTCTGAATAAAATTTGATCTAATGCTGTTTTGCACACTATACATAAATATAAATCGGTGAAATTTAGTTGCTTATTCACCGCAATCTTCCCTTAATATACAATAGAGTCACATACTGAATAACATATTTATGAAAATATGTGTACTTACATTTCAACACGTTCAACCTTTACACCCCAGGGAGCTGTAGCTTCATCTAAACTGGCCTGAAAACAAGACAGTTTTTTCTCTTCAAATATTGCTTTTAAAGCATGATATAACATCGGGTTCATTATGAAATGTTATTATTAAGGCCCGGATTTTGATGACATTTGCATTTTTTTGCATTTTTTGCATTTTTGGACATTTTTTGTCTTTTAGAGCATTTTTTTAGATTTATAGGGCATTTTTCCTTAAATTTTGGGGCGTATTTTGCATTTCAATGCATTTTTTAAAGTTTTTTGTTAATTTTTTCCAATTTTTACTATTTTTTATCAATTTTCATTATTACACTGACTTCTAAACAATGAAGAAAATCTATAGAATATTAACAGGTGAAGCAAAATCTTTTCAAATTGAAGAAGAATTGTCAGTAAGTAAGACCGTCTTTTTCAAGTACGCACCTATAACATCAGTAGACGTTGAAAGAAGCTTCTGCAGGAATGAAAATTTACTTTCAGACAAGAGACGCTCGTTTACATTTCAAATTATCAAAAAACATTTAATAATCCAATGTAATTCTGATATTTAGTAATATTATGAGATGGAAGTTGTTATATCCATTAAAGTTTCTATACAAAATAAAAATATTTTGGTGTCAATATATTTTCCTTTTTTTGTTATTTTAGGATATAAAGCATATTTTTCAAACTTTAATGAACGTAGAACAAGTATGGCATTGCTTTATATTTTTTAAATGACTCATAATAATTTTAAAGACCAAAATATTTTTTTGATTCAATATTTTTACTTTATTTAAGGCATTTTTGCGCAATTTTTGCATTTTTAAGGGCATTTTTGGCCCTTTTTAAGGGCATTTTTTGCACTTTTTAAGGGCATTAGTTGAGATTTTTTAGGTCATCAAAATCCGGGCTCTAGTTATTATAAAAGGCAAATATTCAGAAAAGTGGAATTCAAATTGCAAAACTCATTAAGTAGTTCTCAAAAGATACGGGGAGCGAAATACAAATCTAAACTTCAAGCACCAACAGCCATTAAGATTCAATTTAATTCACAGTAAAAATTTAGGGTACATTTAAATTTCTGTGTATTACCAATAACACTTTTAGAAATAAAATTACCACTTTTGACGATTCGAAAATCCTTGAGCTGTATTTCGTTATTTTTGAGAATCATTGTGTCATGAAATCGCGTGATTTAGAATCATTATATAAATTACCGGTGAATTAGTGAATTAACATAAATATGTTTTCTTTAATCACCTTAAAAATATTTATTTCCAGCCGAAGATGCCAGTTTGGGACATTTATGATGTATTCTGATGATTATGAAATTTTTTATAAATATAAAAGATGTATAAATATAAAAGCATATCTCAAAATAATGAATATTTAGTTCGCATGACATAAAACTAAAAAATGCAGGACTAGATTTTGTAGCATAAAGTACAAAAAGATATTTTTTAAGAAGTTAAAACAAAACTTGCAACTAATTGAATAGAATTCTAAGTTAGTTGCAGTTCACGTTATTCCTCCATGCTCTTAAGAAGTATCTTATTACATTTTCTGCCAAAACATCTAAGACTGCATTTCAAACTCAATGTATTTTAAAGTCAAAATAAATTCAAATTTGTTGAAACATTTCTGAGAAATAACAATTTTTAAAAATTATCATTTCTATAAAAAAAGGCTAAATATTCAAATTTTTCGAGAATTATTGGGCAAATTCGTTTAAAAATTTAGGATTTTTATATTGCTAGCTGATGTAGTTTAACAAATGCAAAACATTTACATTTAAACTTTTTCCGATCATTATTAACCAATTTTATTTATTATTATTATTATATTTTAATGTAAAATGTTCGACAGAAACAAGTTTATTATTATAGAGTTTTATAACCGTTGTTGAACTGCCGATCCAATTTTGGGATTACAACTACAATGTTCAACACCGTAGCCTTGCAATTTCGAACAAAATTCAGAAGACAAGGGAACTCCTGGAATTGGGAGAGTCAAGTATTAAGTATTGCAGTCATTTATTTGTGATAACCCAGTAATTTATGAAGAAATCAGTTTACTTTTATAATATCTTTTCAAAACAGAATAATTTTAAAATAAAATTATAAGCGATAAAGATAATGGATGATATCGCAGTTATATTGTATTTAGATCCACTAGTTTAATATTTTAAAAATAATAACAACAACAAAAAATATTTTCATAAGAAAAATTTGAAAAAAAGAATTGAATATTAAATTCCGTGTCCGTATTTATAAAAACGCATTTTAAACTGTTTCCCGATTAAAAAGCTCGCCGACGTAACATTTAAAATTCAATCATTTATTTGTGATAACCTAGCACTTTATGAAGAAATCAGATAACTTTGATAAGATGTCAGAGAAAATAATGACTTCATCGCACAGCTAAACGATAACTTACGTCGGCGCCATGACACAGACAGATAATTCAAGAACTTCATTTATAACTTACAGGGCAGGTAATAAAAGGGCTTTTGCAACAATTAATGGAACTGTAATTTCGACGAGATCATGTCTCAATGTCGGGTGACATGTAAAGGTATTTATGTCCAGAAATCGATGACCACTCACGTGATAAAAGGCTATTTCCCGGGCATCTGCTCTTTCAATTTTGTGTTGAAATTATTTTTTTCTTCAAAAGAAACTTTTACTGCATAGAAAGTATTTTAGTTGCTAATATTCACTTCGTCTGCCGCTTTCATTTGATATTTTAACTAAAAAATTCCAGAAATCAGAAAGTTTCCTTTTAATTCTTTGCATTCTTAGTTCTTTTTAATAGCTTATTAATCCCATTTGATCACATGTCCCCTTTCCGGAGGCGATTCTAAAATTGCATCAAAAGAAAACAGGGATTCCCTTCCAAAAATTCAAATTATTTTTGAGGTTTATATGAGGTTGTTTTGAAATGTCAAGATTTGAGGTTTATTCGAAGTTGATTTTTAAAAAAAAAACAACCTTAAAAGATCAACCTCCCAAGGTGGATAATCAAAGTGTATGAAGTTGTACTCATCAAACTTGAGGATGTTGGAAATCTACTTTAGAGAAACCAGCTTAGAGAGGTTGTTTTTGAGGTGGATGGATTACTTTTTCTACACTTCAAGCAAATGTGTATAATTAAGGTGTGAATAATTTCACCCGATCTAAACTTAAATTATTTCTTAGTCACATATGAGGTTGATTTGGTGAGGTGTAAATGAGGATGAAATTGGGCTTTATTAATAAGGTTATCTTTGGTGCAAAACACAACCTCATTTTCTACCTCAGGAGTATTTCTTTACATCTGTCAACCTCAAAAACACCTATTTTTTAATATGAATTATTCCTAAATAGTTTTTTCTTCAGCTAAATTTTATCAGCGATAAAACAAATCAAATTTTTGGTCTAAAATGTAACCAGTTCGGAAATAGTATTTAGCAGGATCCAAGAAGAACGATAGGTTTACTTCTTAAGATTGATGTTTGTTTATTCAACAAATATTTAAAAATCGAAAAATTTTAATTTTTTGGTGAAAAGTCAAAAAAAGATTTGAATTTTTCCAATAAAACAAATTTAAATGGGAGATTTTTTATAGTTTTGTATTTTACTAGTTCCTTTAACATCATTTGACCACGATTGTTGCATGACGACTGTTCAAATGTCAACTCACAGACATCTAATTACAAAACTACTAACTGCACACAAAACATTACTGTTCATGTTTTCTTCTTTAACTACAACAGTGATCTATACATTGCCTAGGCATTCAACAGAATGACATACTGGAAAATTACAAAATTATTGATATTCCACGTATTGCTCAGGCATTCTATAGAATGACAAAACCTCAGATGCAATGAGATATGCTTATTCTCATATTTCATACTTTGCTTAAAGAGCATTTGTCATTTTATGGATAGCCCATTTTATACAGTGGCGAGGCAAAATGTAGAACTATTCTCAATTTTTGTATTTTGTCTAAAAATGTCATTCATTCTATACAATGACTAAACTTTCTATAAAATGCCGACATTTCTTATCCTCCATCCTCTAGATGAAGAGTTTTTTATAATTTTATACCGTCGTTGAACAGGTGACCCAAGGCCGGATTTACGTATAAGCTAAATAAGCTGTAGCTTGGGGCCCCGAGATGACAATAAGGGCCCCCAGATCCTACTCTCCTCCCTCTTTTTTTAAAGTTTTATTCGGAGCTGGGACCTGCAGAAGCCCAAAATGCATTTTTTTTCTTTTTTACATTGTCGGACATAATAAATATAAATAAATGACTGAATAAAACAAAAAACTTCGTTGTCATTAGTAAGGAACATATGTTTCAAACAATTTGAGTATTAATAAATTATTTATAAATAAACAATTTCTTAGTTTAAAAGGTAAAAAAGTATTTTTTTGCCTATCATTCGATCATCAGACTATTTAATATCTGTTTCTAAAGATCAGAATTCACCTTTATTTTACTTTAAAATTGTACAAATGATATATTTAATGCTTTCATGTGATATGCAGCAGTTTTAAACAGGACAGATCTAGAATATCTAAAAAAGAACAGAAATAGTCAGTTCAAAAAAAAAAAAAAATTTAACTAATACTTTTGAATAAGAATTTAAATAACTACACACGTTTGTTTTACTATCTCATTCTATATAGCATTATTCAGAGTAGACAGTTGCGTGTGGGTGTGATGATGACGTAATAAAAGAGGCATACAAAAAAGTTAAAATCCTCAATATTATATTTTTAAACTCCTCAAAAATGTAGTAAAAGAGGTATACAAATTAACTGTCGCAAACAAATTAATATTAAGTAAGAACAAAACAAAAATGATATCGAAATATGTTGAATCACTTATGAGACCGGGATGAAAGACATCGAAACCTATTTGATTGAATAGTATAACTAGAAGATGTTTCTAAAATTCTGAAATCTATCAGGCTTTAATTTTTTTTTCTGTCCTCTTTATCAGTAATTAAAATTAATAAATTCGTTAGATTTCAATATTGGTTCGGTTTTTTTGTTGATTAAATGTTAAACATTAAAAGATATTTGTCTTTTAAAACATTTCATTCTATAATAAGATAATTATTCTACAATTGCAATTATCTAAAGCTAATTGCTAATTGATATAAAGCTTTAGTGTGTTCCATTGATATGTTGAATGCTCGTTTTGATTGGATGCCCGGGACTGTTGCTCTTTCACATCCTAGCCACTATACACCATCAAGAGCTGAGCTGATACTTTAAACTCGTATGCCATTTATTCTCTCTGATATTTAATAAACCCTTTAATAAATCCCTAAAAATATAAGCCAAAAATTTACATAAATAATGACATTTTTTTTCTTGCACTAAAATTTAACAAATGTACTTAAAATAATTAAAAAGAAAGCAAAAATAATGAAGAAATATTTTCAATATAAACATCAATTAAATAATATCAGCTTACGATAATATCAGCTCTTTTTATTTTTACAAACAGAATTAATACAACGGCCCTCACCTGCTCCAGGGACAGCTGGATTGGGTTCAAAATGACAAAGCTACGGAGTTGAATATTAGTAATCGTAAACTCGAAATTGGGTCGACTGTTCAACGATGGTTATGAAATAAACTAATAAATTTGGCCGGGATAGCCTGGCTGATAGGGCGTTGGACTCGTGTTTGTGAGAATGGGGGTTCGAATCCAGCAGGCAGAAGAATACTCATGTATAAAATGGTGACTGGTGCATGTTACATCTGTCGGGGTCACAAAGTCCTCCAAGTTCTCATAACAAATAAATACCTATGGGTACTAATCTGGCAGTTCCCTTGTCTTCTGGATTGGTTTCAAAATTACAAGGCCACGAAGTTGAATATTAGTAGTCGTAACTCGAAATTGGGTCGGTTGTTCAACGGTGGTTATATAAAAAAAAGAAAAACTAATAATCAAATTGTATTTTCTTGTTTTCTTTCTAACTCTTTGCATATTTTCTACGCACTTTCAAAATTTCTTGTTTCTAAATCTTATAGATTTTGTAAGAAAAAACAATTGAGAAAAAAATTCACGAAAAAATCATTAAAAATTGCAAATAAAATATATTCAAAATGAATCTAAGAAAAAGACTGCTAAATATATAGTGGCCCAGCACGCCAAATTTTTACTCTGTGCTTAAAATGTGTTTCTTTTGTAATTTTTTTCCCTCGTTCAAAAAATATGTGCAATAAAAGAAAAGTTCTACATAATAGTCTTGTCACAATTAATATATTTAACAATAAAGTAATATTATCAAATTGTTTAATAATATAATAATACTCAACAATAAAAAATAATGACAATTTACTTTAGGTGTATGGAAATGGAATTTAACTTATAAGGGCCCCATCATTTTCAGTAGCTTAGGGCCCCACCAAGCTTAAATCCGGCCCTGAGCTGACCCCATTTTTTCGCTTCAAGACTACTAATGTTCAACTCTGTAGCTTTGTCATTTGGGACCAATCCAGAAGACAAGGGAACTTCTCGATCAAGTAATGGAAGAAATTTGCTTTAGAGGAGGACTTTCTGATGGAATTAACCCTCATTTCCACATAGCCTGACAGCAGGGGGACTCTAACCCATGATCCGTCTACCACTGAGGATATTTTACGCTAGCACTGTGGTCGGTGCAAGCCGGATGCGGAATTCGTATCGAGCAGCCATCACTGGAATTCGCACCCGATTCACCTCATTGGAAGGTCAGCACTCTATACCCTAAGCCATTACAGCTCAGTATTGAAGCGATTTTTAACTGAATACTTTTGTTTTTTACGGCTACGTCTTCACATTTACCTAAAAAACACGACTAATATGCGCAGACTGGCAAACTCGGGATTCTGTGCTTGATTTTGCTGCACACTCACCTCTGGGTTCCCTGATATTTTATGCTCAGAAATCAAGCTTTTAATTCTAAACGAAATTGTTTTCTTAATAAATAAAAAAATATGATGTGCCTTACCTGCATCACGTGACTAATGTGTTCCCTCTCGGATAAAATCTCAGAGAGGCTCTTTGTGCCGAGGACAGTTCTGAGCGTCGTCGCCGCCAGCAGTTGTGTTGACGAATCATAGTTGGCCACATTGGATATAGCAATTGTTGCGTTACTGATTCTATAATAAACAACAGCGTCTACCGATACAGTGACAGAGTCTTTACTAAGTACCTATATAAAAATCAGAAAAGAACATTGAAAACTGATTAAAGATAATAAGAAACGAAAAAAACTTTATAGCAAGCTTCATTGTGAAACAGTAATAAGGCACTGAGAAGAAAAAAATGAGATAGAGAGCATTATATTAAAAGCAGAAAAAAGCCTTACATTTCTGCTTACGTTCAGCAATAAAAATGACATGTCCGTACCTGCCAACTTTTAATACCTTCCATTATCATTTTTCCCAGTGGTATTAAAATGAAATTAAAACTTCAATTTTAGGCAAACAAATACGTTGTACATACCTGCCAACTCTCCCGGATTTTGCGGGAGATTTTATTTTCATATTTGAAGTGGTAGTAAATATATACTATTTTTTCTTTTATAAATTTAATTTTTAAATGATTTTGATCACCACTATTCTTACAAAAATTAAGCTTATACATTAATATGCGTTACTACCATGGTTGTCAACTTAATTTTTTTCAAATACAACGTATTTGTTTGCTTGAAATTGAAGTTTTAATTCCATTTTAATACCACTGGGAAAAATGATAATGGAAGGGATTCAAAGTTGGCAGGTCTGGTTGTATTTTAGAAAACTTAAGTTGACAACCATGATAGTAACGCATATTAATATATGTGCTTAGTTTTTGTAAGAATAGTGTTGATCAAAATCATTTAAAAATTAAGTTTATAAAAGAAAAAATAGAATAAATATGCTACCACTTTAAATATGAAAATAAAATCTTCCGGAAAATCCGGAAGAGTTGGCAGGTATGCATGTCCTTCATCTGCTACGGAATATCCGTAGCTTCAGAAAATAATCTTCTTGTTGTAACTAAGGTGTTACATTAATAACGACAGAGCAGACGTCTTGCTCCGCTTAGTGAAAAAAATGAATTGTATTTTTAAATAAATGTTTCAAATCAGTCAGGGATATTACGGACGACAAAAAATTTAAAAAGTGATAGAAACTCAATTCTTTTTTTATTTATTTATAATCTCTTCACTTATTCAATCGTATCTAGCACAATGACTTAAGTTTCCAATTGTTCCTATATTTAAATCGATACTGTTTTGATTATTGAAATTTTACTCTCAATAGTAAACTGAAAAAAATATGCTAGGAATGGGTGCTAATTTCGATTTCGTGAAATTTATTAATCGCCACATTTTTCATTTGAAGTCACCCGTGGGAGCCTCGTATCAGAGCAAGATTCTCGATTTAATAAATTTGGTATAGCTACTTTTACCACTACATGAAAATATTTCAATCATGTTCGTAAAATGTCACTTTGTTTAAGCACTCAGTCAGGTTTTTAAAATGTTTGCCTAAATGAACGAAACTCAGCAAACTTTAGTCTTTGCTTCTTTACCATTTTACAAAACATTTGATAGAAGCGAAACAAGTGCATACTTGCCAACCTATACGCTTTTCAAAAAAAAAGTGTTTTCCAAGAAATATATAGGGAAAAGTCAATTAAATTTTGATTATATACTAGTGTTTTGTTTAATTTAAACAACCCTTTATAACACTTTAAGAGTTTACGACGCAAGCACAATCTCGGCATCTGCAGCCGAGGTTTTACTACCAGCTTTTCCTTTTTCGTGCTGCTCGTGATATTTGTGCTGTGTAAAAGAGGGTACCATAGCTGAAATAAACGCTCGTGATAGGTATGCCAAGCTTAAAGATTGAAATGTTGACATCAACCGGTTAACGCCCAGCGTCATATATTTAAGACAGTTCCTTTTTGCAAACACATTCATTGTGGTGGGAAACTTTTTTCAGCATTTTCATTTATCTGAGTGAATTAAAAGATTCTCAAATACCACAATGATTTAGTTATTTCTCACTAGATCTAGAATTACAAGGAGCAAGTACTTTTTGATCTATCAAAGACTTTTTGAGTGCCCTAACAGTAGAAAAAACAATTAATTTCGATAATATATTATACCACCTTTTCCATAAAACCACTTTTTGTATCATTTCAATTTATAACTTCGGGACGAAACGGGTTAAAACATTCCCAGATACCACAATGATTTAACTATTTCTGATTAGATCTAGAATTATAAGAAGCAAGTACTTTTTGAATGCCCTAACAGTAGAAAAACCAATTAATTTCGATAATATATTATACCACTTTTTCCATAAAACCACTTTTTGTATCATTTCAATATCTAAATTCGGGACAAAACGGGGTAAGCACGTTTTCTGATTCTCACCGTTCAATTGATTTCGAAAAAGAACTATTAAACAACTAGAAAATTCGCCTGAAACCGAGAAAAGTACCCGCTGAGAGAGAAAATGGAATGTTCTCACACTTTAAACATTTAAAAAAATTAAATAAAAGGAAAGAATTTACTTGCTAGCAACAACAAAATAAAGAGTTCTTACTTCTTGAGGAGGTACATTGAAAGATACAGTCCTCAGATCTACTTTGCAATAATTGTCTGTACAAGGTAAGATAAAAAACAAACCTGCAATTTTGAAAGAAGTATAAGAATTTACAAGCGATAAACTTCATCATACAAAAATAAAACAATAAGGTCTGTTATAGTTTAAAAGGTTTACAAACTGTATTGATTGTTTAACCCCTTGGGGACGGGTGATTCAGAAAAGCATTCGTACAAAATCAGAATCAAGTTGCAATTAAATAAAAAACGGTAACTTAAATGTAGTCGTTACTAATTTGACAGACTTACTTTGCTTTTACTTTAATTATTGTTAGTTTAATCATATATATAATCGATGTTAATTCAAAGTATAACTAAATAGTTTTATTTTGAACAAAGTAATGGTGAATTAAATAAATCACAAAATTATAACTCCGCCCACAAATAAACTGCTAAAGAAATACTTTGATTACCAGTTTTATCTTTTCACCCTGATTGATACGATTTTTTGCTGTCACGTATTTGTGACAGTCGGCGCGAAAGGGTTAAGGTTTTACTACTTAAGTCTAAGATTTATCGAATTTACAATAAAAGGTCTCCGATCCGACTGTGTAGCGGACCTCATATCAGAAAACTCCTGGGTTCGAATTCCTGACAAGGCATGGATGTTCTTTCATTCTCTGTGCTATCTGTCCTCACTGTGTGAACTACGCTGACCCACCTAATAGGGTGCCTCTGAAAGAGTGGCCAATAAATCTACCCTACCTGAAAGACGAGGGTTAACTCATCGGTGGGCATTTCGAGAAAAAAATAAAGGTCTCATAATAAAAGCCTTAATAAATGGTCAGGACAACATTTTTATTTAAAAAAGGACATTTATGGGAACAATAGGCACATACACCAGCCTACTTTTAAAAAGAGCAACCGACAAACTAAGAAAAGAAGCATTTTCGCTACTTAAGTATAATAAAAGTAAATTTTACCCCAAATGAACAATAAAATTTACTATTTTTTATTTCGAATTAACTTTGTTTAGAACAGAAACTTTTAAAAATTGTCTCTATACTTTTATTAAAGAAGCTCCGAGTGACTCATAATAGTTCGAATATCAGTTTTTTAAACTGTCTCCTCTTTCCCGCTTTGGGTAATTCTTGGAATCCAGGGTTTATTTTGCCTGAAAACAAGTTAATTAGGAAGTGATTTTATTACAAGCTTTTCTTTCTTTTTTCCAAGGCACAAACAGCATTGCGTGCGGTTTTTATTTTCTTAACTACAACCTGTTCAAACTATTGTTGAAAACAAATACAATCCTGTACATAGTATTTATCAATTACAAATTAAAGAGAGACGCGCTATTTTTTTTACTCCAATTGGAAACAAATTAGGAAAGAAATAGTTTTACTACCATTTCTTTTTTGCCATTTTCACGTAACGCTTCCTGAGGAAGCTTTTCTCGTGACTGTAAATCAATACACATAGCGGGAAAAAAAAACTTTGTAGAATCATAAATTGTCCCATAAGGTGATGCAAAATTATAAACGATGATGTGATGTACAGTGCGCCAAGAAATAAACGGACTACCCTCTTCACGTTCCGAATCTTTACGTTCTAGGACTCAATTTTAATGGTGTGAGGGTATACCTTAAATATGCTAATAAATTAATGCAGACGATATTTTAAGTTACGAAATCAGACACAAAAACGTACTTTATGTGAATAAACATGCCTTTTTTTCAACGGATTCGGATTTCTGACTCCCAAACCGCAATCTGGAAAATATCATTCCAATAGTTTGATGGTCAGGAGAGTGTTCCAAAGTTTGAATCCCTTAATGTTAATTTTACTTTTCGCGTATTGCAACATATTTCGAGAAATTCAAAAGCGAATCGATAACTTTTTGCTCACTATTATAAAATTCATTTACCCAAAGAAAGACAATTCTAAGCAAAAATAACTTTTAATAAATCTATCTAGATTATATAAAACGCTAATACGTATGTATCAATAAAACCGATGATATTTCTTTTCTCACATTGGCAACAGTTTTCATTTTTAATTGATAGGCTTCGGCGCGCAAGAGCACGTAGTGAGCATCATATGTCTAATCGGGTGAATTCTCACCGAATTATCAAAAAAATTCTCAAAAAATTATCTTCATCGAAGCCGATGCTTTACATCCGGCATTCAGTACTGTTTCATATTGTTTTACAACACATGGTTTTAGCCCTCTGGTGAGAAAGACTTTAAAACAAAACTTACAACAGTTACTTTTCTCAACAACTGAAATTTAGAAAGAATAGTGTGATTAAGAAAAATATGTGAATTGTTTGCAATTTCAAATTAATATTGAAATGCACAGGTTTAGAATTTTCTACAGTGAAAAGTTTTCGGAACTTCAGTGTTCAAAAAAGTATACAAAAGCTAGACGTTAAGAACGTATCCAATGAGCGAGCATCGGATTGCGAAGCAATCTGAAATGAGCTGCGAAAGCAGTTCCGGGGGTTGGCGAGCGCCAGCGAGCAGGGGGCGAAGCCTCCTAGTATTTATTAATTTTTTTATTTTATTTACAAATAGTCGAAAAATTTTTGAATCGCCAGGTATACAATTTTTTACATAATTTTAATAAATACTACTTTTTTGAAATTCGATAAAGAAGGTCTCGAGATTCAGCAAAAAGCGCAAAAAGTAAAATTAACCTTAAGAGGTCCAAACTTTGGACGGTTCCCCTGACCATACTATTGGAACCATATTTTTGGGGGTAAAAAATTATCCGTTAAAAAAAAGGTATATTTATTCAAAAAAAGTACGTTTTGTGTCTGATTTCGTAACTTAAAATATCGTCTGCATTAATTGATTAGCATATTTGAGGTCACACCCTCGAACCATTAAGAACGAGTCCTAGAACGTAAAGTTTCGATCCTTAGATCCAAAGTTATTCATGGATGTCGTTTTTTATTTTGCGCACTGTACCTAAAATGTTTCCAATATCAATAATACTGTTTCGCTACTCAATAAAAAAATTTCTCCAGTCGCAGGCGATCTTTAAGCAAATTCAAAGATGCAAGCACTTTTAATTCTATGCAGTAAATAACTGTTAGATCGAATGTCTCTTATCTTAAATTTTTTAACTACGTTGGTGTTTTACTGATCCCCATTGTTGATTCACAACGACTTAAAAATATAATTCCATTTCTTTGAAATGGGATACTTGCAAGTGACGAAGTGCGAGCGTCTCGAAACTGATTGAGACGTGGCATTTGTTTGTAGCAAATGTTCTTTCCATTCTATTTTGAGAAAGCGATGCACGTCAAGTATCAATTCTCTTAACTGACACATTCTATATTCTTTCACAAAGATTTAAATTCTTCCACTATATATTTCTTATTTAACACAATGACAGGCAGGAGCGAAGCCATGAAGAACATTAACAAACTAATTATGTATCAAAGTTGCCAGGTACACAAAACAAAAAATATCACGGTCACAACAGCACGCATGAATGAATAATAGATCAGACGAGAAAGAGTTATATTTCAACAAATTCGATGTGCGGTACGACCCTGTATTTAATCAACTTCGCTTTAATTAAAATTCTGACTTCTGTGGAGAAACTTAGCTCAACTTTAACGCGCCATTTTGCTTATAAGCGATCGGTTGGCTCTGACGTCATAGGTCACATGTGTGGGCATTCTTGCTTTTCTTGAAGTGCAAGTACCCAATTCTGAACTCAGGACAACACTGAAACCTGCTAAATTGTTATTTGTTCATCTTCACATAATTTTAAAGTATTAACTTCTTTAAAGTTAAGCTGAGAAATTCGGTAAATAAAAGATTAGTTAGGTTGAAATGTGAAACATACCAGGTCCCCTGGCGCCACCTTTTGACAAGCGACCCAATCTAAATATTACAGCTCGTTCATATTCTTGTACAACCTGAATGAAAAGGAAAAACAAAACACAATACATTATCATTATGAAAATCACGAATTTATTTGAATCTCATTTACATTTAAATGTTTGTTTGCGAGTTCCTTACGGAAATTAGATTTGTGTGAAAAACATTAACAGTACAAGAAATAATTTATTTATTGATTAGTTGTTGACAAAAAAACACTCATTAGATCTCACGCAAATCAAATATTAGCAAAATTATTATTCTTATACAGTCCGTCCAACTACTATGCTTTTTGCAAAATATTTTATAGAGTAGTAGGCATTTAAGAATCAAATCTTTCAGAACTTCGGTAATTTTGACAACATTTTAAAAGCCTCACCGCTATAGATATGGATGAAAGTGACGTTGCATGTGAACTTTTAAATCATTTATATGTAGTGGTGATAAAATATTTATGAGGATAGAAAAAGACCATTAAGAAAAGAACAAAAAATAATTCTTTTCTTTCTAAGTACTTTAGTGTGTTTTGAACTTACATTATTAAAAATTCTACATGCTATTATCAACCAGTTGACGATATTTCATTATCATGTTATAAACGAATGATAACAACAGTTGCGAAAAAATATTAAATAAAAACTCAGAATTTGAATGTGCTTTTTTCTATGTGTAACTAATGGAACAATCAAATTATGTGATTTTAAAGAGCTAAAATAAAATAACCTATCATAATTATTATTCTGATAATTTAAACATATCTAGAATATACTAGTAAGATATATTCTTCAAACTTTCAAGTTGGTTTAGATTTTTTTAGTAGAACCAAAAGAAACAAACACCTGGAAAAAAATTGAAGAAAAAAAAACTACATTTGGGAACAAATTCTTAGTTTCATTTTACTAGCATTTGAGGTGCGAGGATTTCAAATATGAAACTAGCTTTGTTAGAAAAGTTGCAAATATATTTAAGTATGGTAATTTTAGTTTACTAGCACTTAATTTACTAAATTTTATACACACACATAAACACCTGTCCGCTCCCTTAAGACAAAAACATATGATCTTGACGTATCAGATCATAAACTAAAATTTATTATCACCTCCATCCTACTATGTCATACGTATTTACTTGTAGAATAAAACCAATTATAGGTTTTAAATCAGTGACGCGAAAATATCAAGCATTCGTTTGAAAATCTGATGCAACAGAAAAAAAATGTATTTGCTTCCCAGAGTCATTGGACCAACCACAAACAGTCAAAAATTATTTTACCCACGACGACACCTAAATATTTCAAAAATATCAGATGTGAAATATTTGGTATCTTATAATAAACTGTCAATCAGTCTCACGTCTTCTTAAGAGGATTAGAATAATATTTTTACACAGAGCATTTGAGTTGCGTTTTTTAACAATTTGTCACTTTAATGACTAAACACAAAACTTTTATTGAAAAGGAAGACTGATTCGTGATTTAAAATTAGGTCCTTAAATAGAGCCCAAAATAACATACTTTTAATAGTTGTGTGACGTGTGGTGCTTAGGGGGGAATTAAAACCAACGGCTAGCTAACTTTTATTTTATTTTAAACAACATTATTATAGTTAGCACTCAACACATTCACAAACATAACATAACATATAAATCATATATGAAGAAGAAAAACATAAGGAGCACTGCATGGCAGGCATTCTACCGTTCGTTCGCTACCACTCACTCTCTCTGTGTCTGAGTTTTTATCTAGTTTCTCACTAGGGGGCGTTACTAGTTCCAGTTTCTCCACAGACTCCCCCTCTGGCTCTGATGGCGTCTCGACGAGGAGCCAGGATTCCTTTCCTGGGACGTCCCCTTCTTTTTATAGGAGCGACAGGTCCTCCAGTGTCTCTTTTTACTTCGGGCTCCACATAAGGTTTTAAAGATGACACGTGATAAGTTCCCAGAGTTTGGTCTGGACTGGCCGGGTCGGCAATGTCATAAGTTGTTGGAGATCGGTTAGTAAGAACTACGTAAGGTCCTTCTCTTCTAGGCATAAACTTTCTACTTTTCTTATTTTTACTAATTGGGTGGATGTTTACCCAAACTTTGTCACCAGGTTGGAAGTACAGTGGTCGTTGACGACGATCAAAATTTGCTTTCCGTTGATCCTGTTTGGATTCGACTCGTTCTTTGATCTGAGCTGTTAGACGTGCAAACCTTTTTAGGTATGGTGTTATTTCAGGCACAAAGTTACTATTTTCAATGACAGCTTTAACATCATGATTAACGTCATCTGTGGTTCGGAGTTCCCTTCCAAACTGTAAATAGGCGGCGGTGTGTCCTGCTGTATCACATTTTGTTGTGTTCATGGCGAAACGTATCATGGATAGTTTTTCTTCCCACGTATCATGTGAGTCACCAACAAGAATGGCTAGTCTCGGCTTGAGATCTCTGTTTTTCCTTTCAGAAGGATTTGCTCGAGGGTGATAGACAGGTGTCAGGTCTTGCTTAATATCAAGTAAATCGCAAGTTTGTTGCATAACAGCACTAACAAATTGCGTACCGTTATCGCTGATCAACCTCCTGGGTAAACCGTAACGCAAGTAAACTTCTTCTATTAATGTTTTAGCACAATTTGCAGCTGTGGCTTCCTGTAAGGCAAAGAGTTCCACCCATTTTGTACTGGTATCTTCAATTAGAAAGATCCATCTTTTCCCTGTAGGAGTTTCTGGAAGTGGGCCAAAAAGGTCGATTGCAAGAGTCTCAAACCTTTGAGCGTAAATTGGTGTTCGAAGCAATCCAGCTGGTTTCTGGTTCGTAGGTTTGTATCGATTACATTCTGCACAGGTTTTGATGTAATCAGAGATGTATTGTCTCATTCCAGAGAAATAGTATCTGGAAGCGATCTTGTTGAAAGTGCGTTCTACACCATAATGGCCAGCTGTTGGAGAGTCATGGTACTCCTGCAACACTCTTTGACGTTCATGAATAGGAACTACGAGTTGAGCATCGTCCGACTCAGTTTCAGGTGAATAGCGGTATAGGATACCCTCATTCATTATGTATCCTCGACTGATAAAGTTGGCAAAATTTTCGTCTTTTTCATTACTTTCAAGACAGTCAATGATTTTCTTTATTTCTGCGTCTGCCAGTTGTTCTTTTCGAATATCGCTTGATTTTCTTGTAGGCATATTGATAGATACAGCTTGCATTTCACAGTTAGGATCTTCATATGGATATATCGACCTAGAGAGCAGGTCCGCAACTACATTAGCTTTTCCTGGAGTATATACAATTTTTAGATTGAAGGATTGTATTTTTAAAGCCCATCTTGCTAAGCGTCCAGATGGCGTCTTAATGCTCAGAAGCCATTTAAGTGGTTGATGGTCTGAAGCAATAATAATCTCTTGGTGTTCGATGTAACCTCGAAACTTCTCTAAGGCCCAAACTACAGCCAAGGCTTCACGTTCAGTAGTTGAATAGTTGCGCTCTGCTGGGATCAACAGACGACTGGCATACTCGATAACATGCTCTTCTTGACCATCTCCTTGGAGAAGGACTGCACCGAGGGCGTAGTTACTTGCATCTGTGCGTATTATAAAAGGCTTAGATCCATCAGGTTGCTTTAAAATAGGAGCTGTTGTTAAGCGTTCTTTTAAAATTTCAAAAGCTTCTTGTTGTTCAGGTCCCCAGGACCAGTCTACTCTCTTCTTAGTTAGATTGCTAAGTGGTCGTGCTATATCTGCAAAGTTTGGAACATATCTTCTGAACCAAGAGCAAGTCTGCAAGAAAGACAAGAGTTCTTTCACATTAGTTGGAACTGGAATCCTTTGGATGGCAGTAATTTTCTCAGCATCAGCTTCAATTCCATCTCTCGTAATCCAGAAGCCTAGGTATTTTACTCGATCACAAGAAAAATGACATTTTTCTCTATTTGCATGAAGTTTAAATAAAGAAAGTCTTTCAAAAACAGTTTTCAAGTCTTTCATGTGTTTTTCAAATGTTTCCGATAGGATGAAAATGTCATCCAGGTATGAGAGTGCAAAAACATCTTTAAGGCCACTTCGGAATTTGTCTATTAATCTTTGAAAGGTGGCAGGTGCATTTCTCAAACCAAAAGGCATGCGCTTAAAACGATAGATGCCAAATGGACAAATAAAAGCAGTTTTATCCATGTCAGATTCATCCATTTGCACTTGATGATAGCCAGATTGTAAGTCTATTGTTGACATGAATGATGTTGGCGTAGCTTCATTCAAAAGATCGTCCATGCGTGGTAATGGATAAGTGTCCGGTTTTGTTACAGCATTGAGGCCTCTGTAATCAACGCATAATCTGTATTTCCCGTTGGGTTTAGCAACAAGCACTACCGGAGCAGCATAAGAGGATTCACATTCTTCAATAATGTTCTTTTCTAAAAGTTCCTCAATTTGTTCTTTCAAAATTTCTTTTTTCGCCGGCGACATACGATATGGAGGAACAGATACAGGAAAATTATTTACAGTATCTATTCTGTGCTTCAAGAAAGGAGTAGGCTCTCCCCCTGGTTCAAAGCAGGTTTTATGTTCTTGAAGTAAGCAATTCAATTTTTCTCGTTGTTCCTGGGTCAGATGTTTCCCTTCATCATCTCTCAAGTAGACATTAGTGGTAGGTTCAGGTATGATTGTCGATTCAAAAGTTTTTGGATTTTCTTTCTTTTCAACAGGCTTCACGTAGAAAAAATATTGTTTTTGTGGATCTTCACTGAAGTGCCAGGTTCCTTTTTGAACATCAAGCACAATACCAGCTGCATGGAGAAAATCTCTCCCTAATAGGGTATTGTTCCCTTTAGCATCGGGCAGAACGAGAAGTTCAGTAGATACTGTTTTACCTTCTATGCACAGGTTGACGACAGTTTTCAGAGCAACTATCGAGTGAAGTTTTCCATCAGCGAGAGTCAAGGAAATCTTTTTGTCCTCAAAAACAACTCCGTGATTTCGTAAAAAGTGGTATAACTTTTCTCCTGCTATAGAGTGTGAAGCACCTGTATCGGCACATACAGCAATCTTTTCTCCAAAAAGTTCGAAAATTATTAAACTCGAGAGATTCAAATTTTTTCCATTTGTAAATAAGTTCATACAATTAACATTACTATCTTCAGGTTTAGCTCTTGTACAAGTAGGGCACTTGGATTTCACTATTCCTGGCATTCCACATCCGAAACATTGAAGTGGCACTCTTCCTTCGAATCTGGAAGCAGAATTTCGAGATACTGGCGTCCTTGGTTGACGACTTTGAACATTTTCTTGTCTGGTTACTTCAGAGCCAAACTTTCTATCTGAAGTGGTTCTTCTATTTTCTTCTCTAGGATATGCTTTCTTTTGAGTTGGAGTCACTTGTTTCTTCACTACATGACGTATATTCTCGTATGTATCCAATTTTTCGGCTAATTCTAAAGGATTGACACAATCTGCCCATGAATCGATGAAATGGTCCTTGATATCTGGAGGAGCTTTCCTTTTAATCTGATCAGTAATTATTAAATTTTTGAGTTGATCGAATGTGGTAATATTTAGTTCCTTTGTCCATCCTTCGAAATAAGAAGCCAGTTCGAAGAAGTAATCCCTCCATGTCGTATCAGAACTCTTTCTATGTTGGGAGAAAAGTTGTCTAAATTTATCAGCAGTGACTCGGAATCTCTTCAGTAGCATTTCCTTCACTTTATGATAATCCTTAGCATCCTGTTCGTCTTCTCTGGCAAGTAACTGTGCGATGTCAGCTGGTAAAGAACCAATGAGATATGGTATCCAAGATGATTCTGGAAGATTCATAAACTTCAACTGCCTTTCAAAAGTTATTAAGAACAATCCTATTTCATCGTCTTTAGGATTAAATTTTGGAATGATTCTGCTAAGTTCATATTTTGGGTCATTTGTGGAAACAGAAACAACAGCATTTGAGATCTTTTGCGTTTCGAGCTGGATTTTCAATTTTTCAAGTTCATATTGCCGTTCTTTTTCTAACCGAATTTGTTCATCTACTTGGGCTTTAAGAAGTCTTTCTGCTTCAACTTCTTTCTCCCTAGATATTCTTCCATCCTCAGCTTTCTGTTCTTCTTTAAGGCGATTTTCGATAATAATAGTGAGCATATTTTTCACTAGCTCTTCCTCGTAATTCTCACTTTTAAGAATTAATTCTCGAAGATTAATTACTTTTAAATTATCGGACACAGTCAGACCAAGCTCTGAGGCAAGAAGTCGCAAGTCTTCTTTTTTTCCTTTTCCAAGAAATGCCATTTCAGAAGATGATTCGGAACCAAAGAAAGGGGAACGTTTGGTGCAAAAATGTTAACTAAAATTGTTCGATTCTTAAATTGTTCAAACGTAATTTAACAGTCTTAGTTCGATAAATAATTAATTATTTGAAAAAAATCACCACCTTAATTTTTTTTCCACTCAAATATGAAATCTAAACAGTTGGAACCATTAACATTTAAAATCAATATTAGCAATAATGATATAAATTCTATAAATACTAATGATTTTTTTGTTGCTGTTAAACACTCAATTAATTAATTATAAGCTTGATGAAAACACTTATAAAAATAATGAACATAATTGAAAATTTGCAACAACTTATCACATAAAACCTCATTGAGAATTGTATTACCATAAAATTGAAATTTTATACCCTTTAAATTTGCAGTAAAATATATTCAATATTTTGCATAAAAGCAGATTCAACGCTTAATAACTAAACTTCTAAGTGACAAAAATGCCATTAAAATGCCATATCTTTTCACCATAGAAAATAAGATATTTTCTAAAATAATATTCTGAATATTTGCTAAATCGTTAGTATCATTAATAGCACATAAATCACAATTATGTAAGCAAAAAGACAAATATTACTCATAAAACAATTTTTCACAAACTTACTTAGACCTCTTTTT
The DNA here is from genome assembly GCF_982258835.1 of Parasteatoda tepidariorum. Taxonomy (NCBI): domain Eukaryota; kingdom Metazoa; phylum Arthropoda; class Arachnida; order Araneae; family Theridiidae; genus Parasteatoda; species Parasteatoda tepidariorum. The sequence continues at coordinate 5,641,157 of NC_141758.1, read as the reverse complement.
TTTTTCATTAATTATAAAACAGAATGCCAAGTATAAAATCAGAAAACATGTAAAACTTTACTGATATATAATTATTCAATAAACCATAAGGAGATGTTTTCATTTAAACATCTACCATCATTAAAAGCAGTTAGTTATACAATGTTTCAGAATTACTAATTCCAAAGTCATAAATAACTCTTTAAAGTCTAAACATTTCTTCAGCTAAGAAACGAATTAATCAATCACTTCCGCTTTCGGGAAATGAGTTTCACTTTGAATGCTTAACTTTCTTTTTAAAATCTTTAAAAAGCAATAGATTTTAGAATTAACTGCTACTTTTTTATACAGATATAAACACAGTAAATATATATTTTCATTGATTAAAAATAAATTTTCTTAAGATTAGGATAATCTTTATACATTAAAACATAATAAATTGATCAGGTTGATCAAAATGTTTTGAAATGACCAGGACGGTCTCTGAACGAACGATAATATTAAAAGTTTTAACCAGGATGGTTAAAATCTATATTTATTTATGATCAGGATTGATCAAATTTATATTTAATAAGCTAAATATAAAAACTACTTATCGTCTTGGATTGACGCCATTATTATAGTTAGCACTCAACACATTCACAAACATAACATAACATATAAATCATATATGAAGAAGAAAAACATAAGGAGCACTGCATGGCAGGCATTCTACCGTTCGTTCGCTACCACTCACTCTCTCTGTGTCTGAGTTTTTATCTAGTTTCTCACTAGGGGGCGTTACTAGTTCCAGTTTCTCCACAGTTGTGGATTTTTAATCAACGCGAGGGATGCCATTGCATCACTTCCTACATCAGGAAAGCTTCCACACGTTTTTTTATAAGTAGTCTGCGCAGACTATTTAAAAAGTGAGAATGAATCCGAATTCTTTTTTAAGAGAGAAATTTTTTTTCTCATATATTTGAGAATTGAATCTGTGAAGTAAAAATAAGACAAACCAATTGTATTCATAAATCAGGGATGAGAGTAGTCAGAAAGTAAAAAAGAGGAAATCAAAAAAAAAAAAAAAAAAAAAAAAAGGAAAAAAAAAAAAAATATATATATATATATATATATATATAAACAAAAATTGGACAAAAAAGTGCGATTTTTAAACTTGTAAACCTGTGAATATAAATCCCGATATGAGACTTTTAAATCACGTAAATATGAAACTCTACATCGAATTTAAAAAATGCGAAAATACAAATCATGATTTTTTAATTTTTTGATCACGATGCATAATTTTTAAATCGCGCGATAATACAACCACAAAAACGAATCATGATATTGGATTTTAAGCTCACGTGAATACGAAATCGCGAAAGCTCGTAAATACAAATCGCGATATTGATTTTTTAAATCTCGTAAGTAAGAATCGCACTCTACAATATTTAAATCGCCTGAATAAGAATCGCAACGTTCAACTTTTAAATCAGGTAAATACGAAAATCGAGATTTGATAATAAAATTGAGATTTTAAAAATGCATAAATACAAAACACGATATTGGATTTTTAAATGTCGTAAATAAGAATCATAATATACGATATTTAAATAGCGTAAATAAGAATCGCAATGTGCAACTTTTAAATCAGGTAAATGCGAAAATCGATGATTGATATTAAAATCGCGTGAATAAAAATCGAGATCTGAATTACGAAAATACGAGCTATCCAGCCGACGGATAAAAAATACGGAAAATCTTATTTTCTGTGCGTGAAATCGGAGAAAATAGCTAAAATAAGTAAAAATGCGGAAGGGTTAGCAGCTAGGGCGTAGATTGAATTTTCTGTTTATCTTTGAAAATCGTAAATAAATATAATTATTTTACTTCAATGACTGAATTTAAAAAAAACGGGATATTTATTTAAAAAAAAACGAAACTTTTAGAGAATCGGAGTTTTTGATAAAAAGGCTGAAATTCGAGAGACAAAAAAAATCTCATCCCTGTATAAAGGTCAACCAGTTTTATCCCAAGGAAATGATTTTTAGAGAAACTTCAGAGGGAGGAAAAGGGACTTCAAAAATTTCCCTCCGCGGAAAATTAAATTCCTCATAAAACATTTTAACTTGGGCAAAAAAAAATTTCAGCGGAAATTAGCGGGAAAAATGGAAAAATCTGAAAAAAAAGCGGAAATCCGCGAATCCGCGGAAGAATCTCATCCCTGATAAATTAAACAAGTTTTTAGACATAGATTTGCTACCACTTTTCAATTCTTGCTAGATTTTTTTATTAAATGGTTTTTTTCATAATTTGGTCTGTTTTCAAAGCAGGGCTGAAAGCCCATACATATCGAGACGGAAAAGAGTAAAAACTGGTAACATATGAATTTCATTTTTTAGTTTTCTTCCGGCAATAATGAAAATCCATAACTACCAATTGTTTTTAACGGATGCAATTTTTATATTGAATTGCTTCTTTGCTGTGATAAATTCTTAAAAAACTCAAAACATGCCAGAACAAAATCCTCAGGAAAATAACAAAAGCAAGATGGTTTATCAGAAATAAAAACATACATCGCGACCTCAACATAGATTCTTTAGATCATCACATTGCAAAGCTAAATTTCAGATTTTTTGAAAAAACCATAAATTGTGACACCGCAGGATTCAACGAAATTTTTACTTTTGAAAACTTAAGAGAAGACATAAACCTCAGACCGATGGCAGCTCATTTTTGTAGTGACGTAATTTTATCTAAAATTCAAAATATTTAATTTCCTTTTACTTCAATTGCATTCCAATTACCAGAAAGAACTACCCCAAAGATCAAAATTCAAGACGAATGGGAAAAAGGCCGCTAACGGCCCCAGGCGCCCAGATAAATGTCGATGATGATGATGTGATAAATTCATCAGATTTCAATAAATTGTTCGATATTGATATAATCCGGGATAATTCGAATTTCAGCCCAATTACCGCCTTTTTATGCTCAGACTGCATACTATCAAAATACTATTAACTTTATCATACAACTCTACTCAAGGGGATCTCCCCATTCCAAAGATGATTTTCCCTTCAACTAAAGATTTGCTTCTTTAAGGACTTGACTTGTTGTTACAACATACTACAACTTCAATGATATATAGGACCTTCCAGAATACAACAAAACAGAATCGATGAATCGGTTAGTGGCGCTTCGCGCCAAACGCCGAGATAACCCCAATATCCAGCATCCAGCTGTGATAAATTTCTTTACAGTGAATTGTTATTGTTGAGAATAGATTAACTCCTCCCGAATATTATCTAATATTGAAATAGTTCTTCTAATAGTATTTTCTCTTTTCCGTCCCGCTTTCAGGCCTGTTTCAAAGTGGTCTGATCAGACTACCTAGAAGAAATCGTGTGGAGGTGTTGACCATTGGCGACTAAAAATGTTAAGTGGTAGAAACTTAATTCGTTTTTGATTATTATCTCTCTAAATATTAAATCGTACCTACCACTTTGACAAACATTTAAAATTATTCATAATTGAAAAAAAAATATCTGTCATGTCACTAGAAACTCGCGGTAGCCAGGAGAACAAAAATGTCAACAATTCCTGTAATCAAATAGAAAAAATTCCTAAGAAAACCAAATCTAAAAAATCTAAAAAACGGAAGGCAGGGATTAAAGCCCCAACCCCAACAAAAAAAGCCATCTCAAGCTCCGAATCGGAAAACGAGATGGATATCACCACAACTTCAAAAAATAAAAAGCGCGAACTGAGCAGCGAACTTTCTGATAATACCCATACCAAAAGCACAGCCGCCCAAAATAAATACCTAGAACATCGTGCCAAGGTATTACGAGAAACAAAAAAGGCCAAAAGGGTGAGGGACGTAATCCCCTCCCAAACCCCCTTAAATATCCCAAAAGATAAAATTGCCCCTATAATTATTAAAACAAACTCAAATATAAGAGCGTTGTGTAACGCCATATATAAAATCATCAAAAAAGAAGATATTCAATTTAAAGTGTCTGGGGAAGACATTAAGGCGTATGTAAACACAAGCGACCACCACCGGATACTGACCAAGTTCCTAAATGATAATCAAATTGACTATGTAATTATCCCCCAATTTAACGAAAGGCCATTTAAAATAGTGGTAAAAGGCGTACCTATTAGTACCCCTTTGCAAGAAGTAGAGGAAGATATGACAAACCTAAATTTTACAGTAAAAAAGGTGAACCAACTTAAAAGGTCATCTGACCAGTCACCCCTCCCCATTTTCCAAATCCATCTGGAAAAAACCGACAATATCGAGGAAGTTTACAACATCACAGAACTTTGCTGTGTGCAAGTGACTGTTGAACCATTCAGAGCCAGAGACAAACCCCAGCAGTGTTACAACTGCCAGGGGTGGAACCACAGTTCCAGCAATTGTCACGTCAAGACAAAATGTGTAAAATGCGCAGGATCACATGCAACAAAAGATTGCACTAAAAAGTTCGAAGATCCTACTAAATGTGCCAATTGCGGTGGACCACACACCGCAAATTACTCAAAATGTCCAAAAGCCCCTAAAAAACTAAATAAGAAAGGTACTAAAAACGTGGAATCTCGAAATACCCCAAAAACTTTCATAGCAAAAAAGACAACTCCTGAACTTAGCTTTGCCAGAGCCGTTTCGAGCAATGGCAACAATAGCAAAGAATCTGGATCAAGGCCAGACGTAAGTAAAAATCTAAACGCAGAACAAAGCTCAAATGCCCTTGACCAAATTTCAGAGCTTGTTAGATTTGTTAAAAATCTCGAAAAAATTTTCAGTCAGGATCTTAAAACGATCAATGACAATATAGAAACCACCGAAAATCCCCTAAATCAGTTGTTCACCATAATGAACCAATTCTTCAGAAATAATAACCAAGGAATCAACTCAAATACCAATAATGCAACAAACCACTAAAAACAATATCCTCATCTGCCACTGGAATGCCGGTGGATTAAGACCCAAAATTAATGATCTAAAAATTTTTTGCCAGCAATATAACCCCGATATTATTCTACTTCAGGAAACCAAACTCAAACCCAATGAACCTATCAAAATTTGTAACTATGCCTTTTTTCATACCCCCCGGAGTAACTGCACAAGAGGCCAATACGGAGGCACAGGAATCTTAATAAAAACCCTTATCCCCCACCGACAAATTTTCCTCCCCCCCCTTAAAATTTGTGAAGCCACGGCAATTGAAATATGTATTAATAACGACAACTACCTACTGGTTTCTATTTATATCAATCCCAAAGCTAATATAGCATTTACTTTAGACATTGAAAATATTTTAAGCATTAATCGTAATATCCTTATTGCAGGAGACTTTAATTGCAAACACAGAGCCTGGAATTGTCCAGTAGCAAACAAAAATGGTAAAAAATTACAAGATTTTATTGAAAAAGCAAAACTAGACCTTTCTTTTCCTGATACACCAACCAGATTCGGTTTAAATACAGCCAACACCCTTGATTTTGCAATTCACAGAGGACTTAATTTTAAAGTCCAGTCCAGAACAATAAATGAGCTTTCCTCTGACCATAACCCAGTTCTCATTAACCTAGATCTCCAAATACCGCCCGATCATAAAAAACCAAAAGTCTATACAGACTGGGATTCCTACGCCGATACCTTAACCAATGCCGAAATTAACTTTAACCCGATCAACTCTAAAGAAGATCTTGACGCGACAATAGAAAAACTTTCAGCCACAATTCAAAAAGCCCATCAAAATTCAACCAAAGAAATTAAAAACGCTAAAAATTGCCTCATTCCTAAAAGTATACTTAATATTATTAAAAATAGAAACAGAGCTCGCAAAAAATGGCAAAGAACGAGGCACCCTGAAGACAAAAACCTCCTTAAGGAACTAAATCGCAGAGTCAAAACTGACATCAGTAATTTTCAACAAGAGAAATGGGAAGATTACATCAAAAATTTGAACCCAGAAGATGGCTCCATCTGGCGAGCAGTAAATAACTTCAAAAAAAAAGAAAACCTTCTACCCCCCCTTAATTGACGATAAACAAAATGATAAAGTGGTCTATTCCATCCAAAATAAAGTTAATCTTATGGCAGAAAGTCTAAAAAACCAACTCAGTAATAATAAAAAAGTCCCCCAAGAAATCCAATCCGCCGTTCAAAATTCCATTAATATCATTGATAACTCTCCCATCGACCATCCACCAGATAATATCTTGCCGAATGATATTATAACTGCAATTAAAAAACTAAAAAATAAAAAATCCCCAGGCAAAGATTCTATCAACAATAAAATGCTTAAAAATTTACCAACTAAATTTATCTTCTATCTCACCCACATTATTAATGAAATCTTTAAACTCTGCTACTTTCCCGATTGTTGGAAGATAGCTGAAATAAGACCCCTCCCCAAACCTGGCAAAGACCACTCCAGAGCCGTAAATTACAGACCAATAAGTCTTCTATCTTCCCTTAGCAAAATTACCGAAGATGTTATTTTAAACAAAATTAGATACCACTGCGATACTCAAAATATAATTACCCCCCAACAATTTGGTTTTCAACCTAAACTATCCACTGTCCACCAACTTCTCAGAATTACCGAATTCATTCATGATGGCTTCTCGTACAAAAAACACACCGGAGCAACCTTTCTTGACCTAGAAAAGGCATTTGACAAAGTATGGATTGATGGCCTTATCCATAAATTATTCAAATTAAATTTCCCTGTACCCCTAATTAAACTCATCAGATCCTACTTAACAAATAGAAAATTTTTCGTAAAAATTAACAACTCCTCATCTGCAACTCATAATATCAGCAGTGGTGTGCCGCAAGGCAGTAAACTTGGCCCCGCCCTTTTTCTAATTTTCATCAATGACATCCCAAAAAATGATAAAGCAATTCTAGCTCTGTTTGCTGATGACACAGCTATCCTAGCACAAGGCCATTGTAAAACCAACATAATTAACATCCTAAATGAATATCTCATTCAAATTAAAAAATGGTTCAACAATTGGAAACTCTCTCTTAACATTGATAAAACCCAAGCAATCCTTTTTTCGAGAGGAACTCTTCCCATCCCAGCTCAAATTTCAATCGAAAACACCGAAATTCCCTGGAAGGATAACATTACTTATCTAGGCATGGATCTTGATAAACGCCTTACTTTTAAAAATCATGCGAACAATATTTCAAAAAAATTTAAAAAAATTAGAGCAGTTCTATTTCCATTCTTTAACAGGAAATCAAAATTAAGCCTTAAAAATAAACTCCTACTCTATAAAATGATCCTTCGTCCCATAGTTAGCTATGGATGCCCTATCTACGGTGGTGTTGCGAAATCCCACCTGAAAAAAATACAAACCCTTCAAAATACAACGTTAAGAAGCATCGCAAATGCACCATGGTACTACAGAAATGAAAAAATTAGTCAAGACCTAAAAATCAAAAGCATTAATAACTACTTCCATAAACTAGCCACAAAATTTTTCAATAATTTGCCCCTTATTAATAACGTTGAAATCCAAAATCTCCCAATCTATGATTACTACCATCAATCTAATAAATATAGACCTAGAACTGTACTCAAAATAAACCCTTCCAAATAAATTATTTCATTATTTTTCACTTTTTATAAAACTTTCTTTTCTTCTTCTCTCATGAGTAGATTTATAAATCCAATTCTCGGATTTCCAAGCCAAAAGTTCAGAAAAGTCACCAGATGGAAGCACCTTACGGTTGCCCGATTAGTGTCACTTTTAGAAGATAGATGACGCCACGAGATGGCAAAATATTTATGTAAAAACGAAGAAGTATTCACATTCAAATGAAGTTTTAATTACGAACTTTTAAGCTTCTTGTTTTTTTTTATGATAAAAATCAGCTACAAATTAAAATAATTTCAACTTTTGTTAGTTGAATATCATATTATTGTCTTCTCAACGTAAAAAATTTTATAGAATTTTGTAAATAACAAAATCCCCTTGTAAATAAATAACCCACTTCATACTTATTTTTATTGTTAACATTATTACTGTTATGAACCCCCTGTAAAAAAGTGACCCCATTCATTTGCATTGTATATACTCATGTTATCATTATCATCATCATTTGTTCCCCCCTTGTAATATACTCCCCTTTATGTTTAATAAACGGGTGAGCCTAAAAAAAATGTGAAAACCCTTTTCGGATGCATAGGAAAATTGACCCCCAGGAAATATGGACTCTAGTGATATCTCCATGACTTTCCACAGGCCAGCAGGGCGATAGGATCTCGGAACTAATCCCCCCCCCCTTTTTTTTTTTTTTTTTTTTTTTTTTTTTTTTTTTATCAACTTTTAGATCTTCTTCAAGTTCTCCCTAAGCCTACTTAGATATTTTTTCATCACTTCATGTAAAATTTTTTCCACCTGAAGAAAACTTAGCTCATCAGGCACAACAACTTTTATACTGGGGATAAACACAATTGTGTAGGTGCCCCAAAAATCAATGTAGTTCCAGTTCCCACTAGAAACTAAAGAAAAAAAAACTGAATTGAAAAGTCTCAAATATTAAACTCTTTTATTAAAAATTTGAATTTTATTAATTACCACTTTTGGCTTTTTTGTCGCCCGTGGCAAGCCCGGAGTATGATTCGTATACGTCATAACCCTATACAGCGTTTTTTTTTTTTTTAATACGTGTGATGGGTTGCCACGTGCGACTAAAAATGCAAATAGTGGTGACTAATTAAATTCAAACTTTTATTTACAGATTTAAAATTGTAATATTAAAATTGTTTTATTGTAATTTTTTCAATTTACAACTGAAAGAGAATGGTTAAAAAGTTTGTGTTTTAAATATGAACGAGATGTAAGTCAAACTAGTAGTTACGAATCAATAACAAATAAAGAAAAGTGAATTAATTTTCTAGCACTTATTACGCTTTTACTCGTTCGTGTCCTCCCTGTAAGAGATGAAGAATAATATCGGGGACCAAATTTTTGGATGCATTTTTTCTAAGCGCTTGATGTTATCTAGTTGGGGTTTAGGGATTTCAAATCTGAAATAAGTTTAGTTTTGAAATCTGAATTTTTTTCGAATGGTATTTTCGGATTTGTTTATGTTTTGTCTGAATGTACAAGCTTAGTATAGACTATAAATATGTCACCGTGAATGACAGAAATCAAGAGAATGTCGACTTTCACCGGTGAATGTCAACAATCACATTGGTGAATGTCCGAAATATTTGTTATATCTGATTTGATACCAATTTATTCGTTGATATAATTTCATTTTTTCCATATTTTAATATATGCTGAGGATAGAATGGGATAAACAACTGTGTTCGGAATATCGGGCATACTGGGCAGTGGCACTTGACCTTAAAAAAACATTGATGTAGGGCATACCGGGCAGTGGCACATAACTAGACCTAGTATATATTTCTGACATTAACCAAAGCGACTCTGAGATAGTCAGCATTCACCAGTGGAAGCCAACAACCGCCAGTCATTCACTGTAATATACACTCGTCAGCTTGTTTAAATTAAATAGGACAGAAGTTGTCTTGACTTGACTTGTATTTCGATCTGGACGCCAAGAAGTGTCCCCTATTCCTATGATCATGTATGAGTTCATTGAGGTCTCTGTGGTAGCTGTCACTTTACTTTATTTAACACGTTAAGCGCCGCGTCAGTCATCGATGGCTGACACTGAACTTTCCATTTAGGTCGCGTCAACCACCGGACACTGAAATTAAATTTAGGCCGCGTCAACCACCGGACACTGAAATTACATTTAGAATTACAAATGCCACCGCTTGCTGACACTGACCTTTCACATAGGCTGCGAAAAACAGCTGGCTGACAGCGTATAACTTGATATAGAACTATGAAATTTTTTATGGAATTGCAGAAAATTTATTCAAAATTTACTTAATTATTGTGATTCTTGGTTTAATAAATTCAATTTAGTAGATTTTTATCCTACACTATTATTAAACAATTCGTAGGCATTCACCACTTTTTTCACATATGTCATGCTAAACCTTTTATAAACCAACAAAATCTGTCCATATTTGCAAATTTAGTTTGTAGTTATTTACCATGTGGCCTGACGGGCAAAACATGTAAAATTAGCGTGGCGTCCAACTTGTTAACAAAAGCTGGACCGCGCAGAAGACCATTCATCGCGAAATTATTACAGACAAGTTTGAATTCAGGAGTCTCTGGAGTGTCCCAGTTGTCAAGGATTGTCCGTAGTATTTAATTTTTTATATTATAAGTGGTAATGAATATTATAAATTTCTAGATAATTCTTGGATTTATAAATTCAATTTGAATGATTTTGACCATCTTAAAATGCACGTAAATCAAACTTATGTATAAGAGCATAAGCAAATTCATTGAGATAAAAATGAGTGTAAGTCATAAAAACTGTAAAAAGTTAATTTTATCTACAATTGCATTTCAATTAGTCTCTTACAACCATTTTGGAAATATTTCCTCTGAAAAAGTCTGGTTTTAAAATATAATTCTTTGCTTAGGAGCTTTGATTTTAAGTTATTTTCCACGCCATTTCATGTGAGTTGATTAAAAGTTGAAAAGCCTTTTGAGCAAAATAATTAGTTTTAAATTTTATCCCAAAAACGATTCGGCCACTAAATCAGTAAAACCAAATTTTTGTTAAAACAATAAAAACATTTGGATCATTTAATTGAATGCTTTAAAGCTTAGATGAAACTCATTGTTTATTGTTAAGAAACAAGACAAATTAAAGCAAACGTTGTGGCAAAAACCCCGAACCTATTATTACCTATTTTTCTACCTTTATTGTAAAGTAAAAATTTTTTATAATTACGGAATTTGTTATAATTATGTTACGGATTAAACTGCACTAATATTTATTTCTGTTTCATATTTCACCGAGTCATTTTACTATCACGTTGTGGATCAATTTATTATTCTTATTAAGTATATAATTCAAGCAATATAATTTTCTACGCATTTGCATTGTTATGAAACAAATAAAACTACATTGATTCATTTAATTGAATGCTTTAAAATTTAAATGCTTTGTTTATTGCCAGGAAGCAAAAAATTAAAGCAAATGTTGGAGGAAAATACTCTGAATATTACTTATTTTTCTATCTTTGTAAAGTAAACCTTAGCAATAAAGCGGATTAAACTGCATTAATATTTATTTTTGTTACATATTTTACTGAGTCATTTTACTAACACGTTGCGGATCAATTTATTATTCTTATGAAATAAATAATTCAATCAATACAATTTTCTACGCATTCATATATTATATATTATGAAACGAATTAAACTACATTGATCTTTCTTTTTTGTTACTAAGTATTTTCTTTAAAACGTTAAGGACCAATTTGTTAATGTTACTTTTTATAAATAGTAGTTCTATCAATCTAATCTACAACGCTCTCTTTCTATGTATAATACGTTTTTATTTTATAGTTAACTCTTTTAAAGCTATTGTATACACACAAAAAAAAGTTCGCATTGATTTTTCAAAATAGTACTGATAAAAAAGAAAACACTAACGATTCTGATAAATAAATAAAACAAGTTTCTCTTTACCTTGAAACAGTAGAACAAGGAGAATGGCAGTGTGCAGAAAAAAAGCAAATAAGATACCGCAATCAAGAAGATATCACAGATACCTGATTGTTCACCACCTTCTGAAATGAAGGACGAAAATAAATTAGTTATATTACATAACTGTTACCGCGGAAGTTCGATAAAAAGTTACTTAGGTAATCTGTAAATTACCTAGGTTCTGCATAGAATAACTAGCGTAATTCGTTTAAGTGCTTGGTTTCTTTTTTTATTAATGGAATATTTAAGAGCTCTCGAGAATATGTCTCATGGCTGAAATCCCTTATATAGCAAGAGCAAAAACTGGTACCAAAGACATTTCATTCTAGCATATATTTTTTTTTTCGAGAAAAATAAATTATCTCTAACTATCAAGATTTCTTTTATGATTTTAGCAGCTATATAAAACTGCTTCTTTTCCGAGATAAATTAGATATTGTTGAATAGTTTGAACAAAAAAAAAAAGAATAAGTTAAGTCCCTTCCCGAAAACTAGCTATAACTGAAATGGTATTACTACCAGCCCTTCCACTTTTCCGTCTTGAATCCACAGGGTTTTTTTTTTTAAGTAGTCTGCGCAGTATATGTAAAAAGTGACCCAATTGTGCGCATAAATTCCAAATCTATTTTAAATGTAATTGAGAGAAATTTAACATACATATTTGAGAATTGAATCTGTAGTGGTTGACAAGTGAATAAGACAAACCAATCATATTCATAGATAAAATAAGATAATTTTTAGACATATATATTTGCTACCACTTTCGTATTTTTACTAGATTTTGTATTAAATGGTTCTTTCGCTAACTGGTCTACCTTTATAGGGTTGTGATTGAACTACCGCTAAAAAACCGTGTGGAGTTTTTCAGTTGAGGAGTTAATGAGTAATGTTAAACTTATTGGTTACTATAGATACTTCTAAAGAGAGCAAGTCATTTTTTTCCCTTCAAAAATTAAATAAGTAGTAGAATAAAATCGCCATTTTTTATATTTATTTCGAATAAATACGATAATTCTGTTTATTACATATTTTTGTTCTAATGCGTTATTGTTGAGAATAGATTAACTCCTCCCGAATATTATCTAATATTGAAATAGTTTTTCTACCAGTATTTTCTCTTTTTCCGTACCAGTATTTTCACTTTTCCTGGTGTGAACGTGTCAATAAAAATGATAATTGCGAAATCTTGCAGAAAAATAATTTTAAAATTTATTATCCGAAACTAAATAGTTTAATACAGCCTAAAATTTAAACCGTAGAAAGTTAGTACCACTTGACCGAACAGAATAAAATGTAGGGTTAAATGATACGAAATAGGCCATGCTGTGTCAGACGCGCGAGCTAAAAGCTGAAACCATAAATTTATGTAATTACCAACTTAAAATACACGACCACTTACAGGGATTACAAATTTAGTTTCATAAAACGCATGAAATGGATAAAACTGTGAAACATTTAAAAATTTTAAAAAATCAGTACATTTAAAAGTTAACTAAATCAGGAAAATTTAGTTAGAATCATTCAAAAATGAATTAAATCAGATGAATTCAGTTAAAAAAAAATTTAATAATTCACTTTTATTATTAATAATAATTAAATAATAAAAGTGAATTTAATAATTTCAGAGAATATCGGAATCAAAAATTTGAGTACCTAAAATAAAATAAAAAACAATTCGACTCGATAGCACTCAGGAAAGCAGTAATAAAAAACACTTTATGAACTAGATATTTATTCTAAAACTATTAATTTTTATATTTATTAAGAATAAAAAATTATGTTTGAAAATAAAAATGTAGTGCGTTTAAGAAAGATTACATATGTAACAAAAAGCACTTTCATTAATTTTACAAATACTGTCCCATTTTCATTAACTGCAGAGGATTTTTTTCTGAGCTATTATTTTTTTAAGTTTTTTGAGGATTCGTTTTAGTTTTCTAATTAAGTTTTTGATAAATAAAACCTAATAACCTAACAAACCTAAAATTGAGTCGTAGTGGCTCAGGAGATAGAGCGCTCTCCTGCCAATGAGGTGAACCGGTTTCGAATCCAGCGATGGCTGGTCAATACGAATTCCGCATCTGGTTTGCACCGACCACAGTGCTGACGTAAAATATCCTCAGTGCTACCACTGAGGATATTTTAAGTCAGCACTCTGGATCACGGGTTACGGATCATGGGAACACTATGGTTCATGGGTTAGAGTCCCCTTGCCATCAGGCTAACCGTGGGAGGTTTTCGTGGTTTTCTTTTCCATGTAACGCAAATGCGGGTTAGCTTCATCAAAATGTCCCCCACGAAAGCGAATTTCTCTCAATACTTCATGGAGGAGTTCCCTTGTCTTCCGGATAGGACTCAAACGTATAAAGCTACAGAGTTGTACATCAGCAGTCGTAAATACAAAAAATAGTTTTGGCTGTTCAACGACGGTTATAAAATAAAATACTTGATACAGAAGTTCCCTTGTCTTCTGGATTGGGTTTAAAAATACAAGGCTATGGAGTTGAACATTAGTAGTCATAAACCCAAAATCGGGTCACCAGATTAAAGACAGTAATACAATGAAAAAATACCTAAATAAAAAAACTAACAAATCTAAACAAAAATCTAAACTTAAATTAGGAATTTTCAATATAGCTAAATTACCTCTTAAATTTTTTTTCACTTTTTGCAATGTTTAACACGCTTCATTAGGCCTACTTAGTTCTTTTAATGAAGTACCGCATACCGTCAAGATATGCGAAATGAAATGGGTGTTGTGTTGGGAATATTTACGGCGCGTACGAAAATAAACGAACGGTATAATGTTAGAAAGTTCACATGGAGCACCAGCTGATAGGGCTCAAGAGTTGACAGACAACATAAACAAGCTCATCATTAAATAACTTTTAATCTCCCCATCCGTTTATTTATTTTTCACTTCTTCTCGAAGCTACTTTTAGCTTTATACGAACGATGAACTTGTGGGGCTAGTAGTTACAGACCATGTCAACTTTCATCTATGAAAAGGTACCCCGACATAGAGTCGAGTTAACATGTCTTATATACTAGTGAATTGTAGTTGTAATTTTGTAGTGGTAGATACGCTACAGTACTCCCCCACCAGAATTATATCTGTGATAGAATTCGATGAATGGATACCACTAGTTGAATCATTGCTGTTTTTTTGTGCGGTTGAGCCGGGAGAGCTGTATTAAGATCACCGTACTTTTTGAGTGCTGAATGTGAGAGGTGTATTAACTTCACGGTCGTAGTCGCTCCTGTGTTGCCTTTAGCAGTCGAGTGTATGCAGGCCGACGTTGTGTGCTCGAGACTGAGTAGCAACAGTGCGAGGAGGTGGATAATGTTGCAGTCACAAGTAGCAAGTCAACTATTCAATGTGGACCATCCAACGAAGTAGGCGTTACAGCCGATGTAGGCGTATCCAGATCAAAGTGGGCGTTTTTGCCAAGGTAGGCGTGTTCACATCACGTCCGAAGGTCACCAATGTGGGGCTAGTAGTTACAGACCATGTCAACTTTCATCTATGAAAAGGTACCCCGACATAGAGTCGAGTTAACATGTCTTATATACTAGTGAATTGTAGTTGTAATTTTGTAGTGGTAGATACGCTACAAACTCATTATTTTTTTTCTTCATAAAGTTCCATTTTTTAAGGCAGTAAGTTATAAGGTTATGCGTAAACAAGCGGTTATTAAAAATATATTTTATAAAACTAATACATAAATAGAAATAATTTTAAATTTTTTTTAAAAAAATATTTAATTTATTTTATTTTATTGAATCCTTATGCCTTTTTTACTATCGATTTTTCATTCAAAGATTTTTCTTTTTTTAATCATTTAACGCAGGTGGGAACAACGATGTCCTTTTTATATATTTTTTTTCCGATTTCATACTTTTCTTCTAACTACAAGCATAATTATATTTCGGTATTTTTTAATTCTAAAAAAAACCATCCAATAGTTACGAAAAAAAATCTGTTTAGATTATCGGAGTTTTATTTGTATAAAATATAAAATCAAAAAAAAAAATAAATAAATAAAAAAAAATAGTTTGAATTTTGTGTTTTATTCAAATTTAAAAAAATTATCAATAATTGATTTTGTAAATTGAAAAAAAAAATTTATAATTAATAACTGTTTCAAACAAATCTAAATTTGAAAAATTAACGCAGAAATAAAGCGCTATATTTCATCATGGGTGAAAGCGAGACGGAAAAGAGGAAAAGCTGGTAGTAAACCCATTTCAGTTTTAACATGTTTTCGGGAGGAGTTAAACTCAGCTCTTTATCAATTATTCAGCGATATCTACTTTTCTATAAAGAAAGAAGATTTTTGTTATATATGCTAAAACTGTAAAAAATTACGGTAGTTACAGAAATTTAATGTTTCTTGAACAAAATGCTATAATGAAATGCCTTTCGTACCAGTTTTTGCTCTTTTCCGTCTCGCTATATATAGGCTTTCAGCCCTGTATTTCATAACCATAAGTTATTAAACTCTTAACTATAATATTCTTCACTCATTTTGACCTAAATTAATACAAAATCGTGGAAATAGTGTAAAAAATATGATTAATAAAAATT
This sequence comes from Parasteatoda tepidariorum, assembly GCF_982258835.1. NCBI lineage: Eukaryota > Metazoa > Arthropoda > Arachnida > Araneae > Theridiidae > Parasteatoda > Parasteatoda tepidariorum. Next base: position 5,624,989 of record NC_141758.1, on the reverse strand, counting down.
CGTCAAAGGGTTAAAAAATATAAAAGTCTTCTAGTTGCACTTTTTGAAAGATTAAAATTTATTGTATACATGGCTATCAGTACCCAGGAAAAAAGAAAAAAGTGGTAGGATAACTTATCATTTGTAGCTTGTTTCATAAGCAGGGATGCCATAAGCAACTAAAAATGTAAAAAGTGGTAGAAACTTAATTTATTCATTATCTCTTTAATTATTCAATTTTAATTATCACAATGACTTACATTTCCAGTTCTTCATATTTAAAGCAAAACATTTCACTTTTAACAGCAAACTGAAAAAATATGCTTAAAAAAGTTGCTGATATTAATTTTTTTAAAACAAAATTTTGAATTTTATGAGTCACCACTTATTATATTTCTAGTCGCCCGTGGCAACCTTGCGCAAGAAATAGAAGTCCGCAAAAATCAAGATTAATTGCTCTAACACAGGATACAATCACGTGATAACTTTTGATTAATTTTAATAGCCAGGGTTAGAAGAGCCCTGCGTATCATAAATTTCATGACTAACAGTTCAATATGAATGAGTAAAATTCTGTCACAATCCCTTTTATCATATCTAAAAATAAAAGCAGACATAAGTCATTAGACAAATTATAAACATTAAGCCCTTTGGCAAATTCTCACTTCACATCAGATAAGAAATAACGATTGTTCTCAATGAAAATGAACAAAAAAGGAAGATATTTTTATTAGAATTCCAACTGTAATTGTTAACGTATGATTGTGGAAGAAAAAAAATAATGAGGCTTCATGCCATTTTTAATACGAAGAAAATTAAAAAAAAACACGTTTTTCATAGCCATTAATTGATTTAAATTACTATATAAAAATGAACAATGAAACTGAATAAACGCACATCCTGTAAATTACCGCTTGTTATTATTTTTCTTTTCTTTCATACACATTCCTGCTAACTAGCACGGTCGTTAAAAAAAGATTTTACTAAGTGGTAGTAAAACAATTATTAAAGTTGGAAATATTTTCCAAAAATTAAACTATTTAAATATTTAAGAGCTAGCAAAGCTAGAACATAGCTCAAATCCTAGTACGCTGCTAAGTGGCATTAACCCTCCGTGTTCGGCTCAGTTTTTAGACTTTCTGGTCCTGAAATTTTTAAGTTACTTTTAGTTTAGTATTTTTCATTTTAAGTAATTTTTTCACCACTAAATATCAAAAATTATAAATATGATATGAAATGCAACGTTAAAACCTTAATCTACTGGTGACTATATTAAAAAGTAAGCGTTACTATCTTCCCTTCAGCGAAATTTTCTATTTAATTTGCGAAATTCCCGAACCCTCTAGTGCCACCTGGTAGCGAAAATAAGCATCAGATGATGATTTTGGATGATGGTCGTACACGGGGAAATGGCGGGATCCGTATTGAAATCAGGGGGGAAATTTCTTCGCCCGCGATTTTCACGTGATCAATAGTGGGGGACGAAACAGATACCCCGCTCAAATCGCCGTACACGGAGGGTTAACTGATTCGTTCGATTTTTTGAACATATAATGTGGGAATGTGTGAAGTGGGAGCTAAAATTGGGGGAGAAGGGTTTGCCAATTGTACCCAATAGTAAAGTCATGAGTGGGGAAACCAGTTGGTTGAACATATGATGAAATCGATAGGAAATTAAGACATAATTGAGATTAGATTAGAATATAATAAATAGTATTTAAAGGGGTCAGAATAATGTTAACGTTCACGCTGGGGTAATAATAGAGAAAATATATACAACTATTTACATATTTACACGAGATTGACAAAAATCTGTCAATGACACAAAGTAAAAGTTATATAAGCGATAGATAGTCCGGCTAACTATTATACCTTGTCTGTTAATCTGGTAATAAAACTAGTTTTTGGGTTGCTGATCGGCGGAGACAAATTTGTGTAGCGAATAAATACAGGGTTCCCGCGGGCCTTAAAAGTTTTAAAAAGTAGTAAATAAAATAAAACAAATTTTGATATTTTAATTTCTGTGTAACCACCACTAAAAGTTGCATTCCAAAGAGCTCTCAAATTACTGAACTATAAAGTGGTATATTAAAATAAGGAATATCTTCTAGTAATAATCTAAATTTGATATCGCAACTAAACCCTGTAAATAGATTATATCTACATATTTTTTAATTGCTGATTTGTCGTGGTAGGGTGAAAATTATTTTTGATATCTCGAAGATTTAATGCGTCAAAACGCTGTAATGTTACTGCCACTAATAAATTTTTTTCTCAACGGCCCGTACAAGTTGGCAGCTATGTTCATATTATTTGGTTGCAATTTTAGTCAAGTTAAGAGAGAGAGAAAATTTAAGCTTTTCACGGAGCAAGGTAATGTGTTTTACACAAGATTTTTTCATCCTTGATCCAGCAATGATTTATCAGTATATAAATCTGCTTTGTCTTTTCACACATCTCAGCTTCATGTCAGCGTTTTCTATATCACTTTATTAAATGAATTGAAAATCCAATCAGTGATTCTGCAATCACTTATATTTTTGAAAATGGATTAATTGATATTCAATCGCGAAAATTGTTTTCCTCATTAAACTTCTGCATTTAACGTAACTGAAAGATTTTCCTCACTCTTGCATAAATGGGGCCTCCCTGTCCAAACGATATCACCCGCCAAGCGCTGGAAGTAACGGGTTCGAATCCCGCTGTTACCCTGGATGCGTGCTGTCCTTCTCTTATCTGTCATTCTATTTGATACAAATTTATAAGCCTACAAATGTATGTAAATCCAATACCCTAATTTGCCACTCTCGGCTATTGTGGTTTTTCTAGTTTTACTTCTCACCTTTATTTTTCCGTTGGCAACATTACGTTTTATATTTCAAATCACTTTCGTTTCTTCCCATTCTTGTCTGACAAGTCTTGAAAATGGGCGCCTACTTTTAAAGCACTTGAATCATGTCGACTATTACGTATTTTTTATGCAACCTAAGCTTTTAATCAGGTAATAAGTAACCACTTACTATAAAGTACCATTTATTTTAACATAATATTTATACATTATTATATTTAATTACACGAATTGTGAATGTAGAGCAAGCTTGTAAATTAAAAAAGCTTAATCGAACAATTTTTCTTAACACATTCGCTACTATGTTTAAAATTCTAAACATTATCGACTGTTAAGATTTATCTCTAATTTTACTTTTAAAAAAAACACAAGCATAACTTAAGAACTCCTAACCCTGTGTGTAATATTCTTCATTTATTGAACTTACCAAGACAAACAATTACATAAGTTATGCTTTGCGAATCACGAGTGTGTTACGTAATTTATTTATTTCAAATTGGTCTACAATCACATTGAATGCAAAGTGGTTCAAATTGGTTTTACCGAATTTTACTTCTCATAAGGACTTGGGTTCTCAGAAGTGTTAACTGAATTACGTCAATATGTTTCCAAAACAATTCGTGATATCATAACAAGTACTGTTCATGACTCAATACAAAAGCACACATGGTTGAAAGTTTATTTTCGATATTTAATATACATAAATAGGATCGTATTTCAAGTGCACGAGCCTATTGTTCTGAGTTGGTAGAATTTCTAAAGTAGGCGCTATTAGTTTCTGAATTTGATTATCTGACAATTTAAGATAATTCAAAAGAAATCTATTATAGAAGAAAGAGTTTTGACTCTTTTATAACTTCAGAACTGTTCGAGTTTGAGACCTGAAATTTTGTCTGCTGGTGTAAAGGTCAACGTTAGTCTCTAATCCTAAAATTCTTCTGAAAATTTTTACATTCGAGAGGATGCGGGAAAAACAAATTTTCTCACGCAAGTAGCACTCAGGAATGCATTCTAACTTCAAAACTTTTTATCAAGCGGCTAACAAGAAAAGATAAAGTATAAAGAATTTTATTAAACTAGGAGGCTTCGCCCCCTACTCGCTGGCGCTTGCCAACCCCCGGAAATGCTTTCGCAGTTCATTTCGGATTGCTTCGCAATCCGATGCTCGCTTTGCTCGCTCATTGGATACGTTCTTAACGTCTAGCTTTTGTATACTTTTTTGAACACTGAAGTTCCGACCACTTTTCACTGTAGAAAGTTATAACCCTGTGCATTTCAGTATTAATTTGAAATTGCCAACAGTTCACATATTTTTTTTAATCACACTATTCTAAATTTCAGTTGTTGAGAAAAGTAACTGTTGTAAGTTTTGTTTTAAAGTCTTTCCCACCTGAGGGCTATAACCAGTGTTGTAAAACAATATGAAATAGTACTGAACGCCGGATGTAAAGCATTGGCTTCGATGAAGAGAATTTTGTGAGAATTTTTTTGATAATTCGGTGAGAATTCACCCGATTAGACATATGATGCTCACTACGTGCTCTTGCTCACCGAAGCCTATCAATTAAAACGTATTAACGTTTTATATAATATAGATTAGCCATATGATGCTCACTACGTGCTCTTGCGCGCCGAAGCCTATAAATTAAAAATGAAAACCGTTGCCAACGCGAGAAACGAAATATCATCGGTTTTATTGATACATACGTACGTATTAGCGTTTTATATAATATAGATTTAACCGACACCTCAAAGAGAAGACCGGGCCGAAATAGCATGGTTGGTAGAGCACTGGACTCACGTTCGGAAGAACGTGAGTCCAGTCCTCAAGATAATCTTTTTCAGTGCTCAAATCAATCTTTAATCAGTGCTCAAGATAATCAAGCTTTTCAAGATAATCATCATCATATTCATTCAAAAGAAATTATTATTCAACAGCAACAATACTGGGCTTGAATAACTCTGCATCCAGCCCAATAGTACTCAGTTGGAAGTAAATTAAAAAAAAGTGTCATCAGCGGTTGTCAACTGCCGTTGCACAAATTATATACTTTTAATTAATTTATAAATAAATTAGTAAACAATTCTATGTTTTTATTAACTGATTTACCGGACTCGCCTCTTTATTTGTACTCACTTTCAGCGCTAGTATTTTCAGATTCATTATGAAATTTCTGTGATATTTAGGTTGGACATTGAGGTGAGTAGGTTTGCTTTTAAACACATTCGGTGCAAGTCCATATATATATATATCAAGACGGTAAAGAGTATAAATTGGTAACAAATAAATTTCATTTTTAGCTTTTTTCAGGGAATAATAAAATACTACCAAATTTTTTTAAAATTTATCAGAATCAAAAGAAATTGTCGTCCGGCTAACCGTGGGAAGGTCTCGTAATTTTCCTCTCCATGTAATTCGAATGCCATCAAAAATATGTCCGCGAAGGCAAGATCCAGGAGTTCCCTTGTCTTTAGGTCAAAATTACAAGGATACAGAGTTGAACATTAGTAGTTCTAAACACATAAAAATTGGGTCAGCCGTTCAGCGACGATTTTGAAATCATCAGTATGTCTCAACAAAAAAGCAAAAGAATTTCATTGAGTCCATTTTCTTCAACACACAGTTTGGCCTACGTCTGTCATCTTAACCGGTTAACGCCCAGCGTCATTTATTTAGGACAGTTTCCTTCTTTCAAAGACATTCATTGGTGGGAAACTTTTTTCAGCATTTTCATTTATCTGGGTGAATTAAAAGATTCTCAGATACCACAATGATTTAGTTATTTCTGATTAGATCTAGAATAACAAGGAGCAAGTATTTTTTGATCTATCAATGACTCTTTGAATGCCCTAACAGTAGAAAAACCAATTAATTTCGATAATATATTTTACCACTTTTTCCATAATACCACTTTTTGTGTGATTTTAATAAATAAATTCGGGACAAAACGGGTTAAATACGCCTTTTAGGCAAGTCCATTTTCTTAAATACACATTTCAAACATGCCCATTTCCCTAACCGGTTAACGCCCAGCGTCATATATTTAGGACAGTTTCTTTTTATAAAAACATTCATTGTGGTGGGAAACTATTTTCAGCATTTTCATTTATCTGGGTGAATTAAAAGATTCTCAGATGCCACAATGACATACCTGCCAACTCTTCCGGATTTTCCGGAAGATTTTATTTTCATATTTAAAGTGGTAGCAATACTCAGGTTATTCCAATTAACTTTTTGAATTATAATGATAATTATAGATGAGTCTGACCACCACTACATATGAATAATTACAATAAATATATGAAAGCATAATAATCTTTACGCAAGCAAATTTCAACGGGATCAAAATATAAATATATTTTTGAATCAGATTGATTTTCGGTTATTGTTTTACAACCACTCTGAAAATCCATTCTCGGAAAGAGTGAAAGTTGGCAGGTATGCAATGATTTAGTTATTTCTGATTAGATCTAGAATAACAAGGAGCAAGTACTTTTTGATCAATCAAAAACTTTTTGAGTGCCCTAACAGTAGAAAAAACAATTAATTTCGAAAAAATATTATACCACTTTTTCCATAAAACCACTTTTTGTGTGATTTCAATACATAAATTCGGGACAAAACGGGTTAAACGCGCACTTTGAGAGGTAAAAAATAAATATCTCATCGGCTATATGTTTATGCAATGCATAATGACAGTGATGTGTTATTGACAAGGAATAAGAAATGGTCAAAAATACTAAAACGAAGCGTGCTATCAGTTTTGAACGGTTCCTAACATGATATAGAAGAGCTCTATTAACCCTTTAGGAACGGGCGAGTCATGCATGTATTGGTAAGGAATCAGTATCAGGATGGTAAAAAATAAAAAGCGGTAGCTTAAGTTTGGACATAGCTAATTTGGCAGATTTATTTTCGCTTCACTTTAAATCCAACACATCCAATCCCTGTGTGTTAAAAGTGCAACTATGCAATTTTTAATTCGAACTAAGTAGAGGAAAGCCTCCACACGGTTTTTTAAAGGTAGTCCGATCAGACCACTGTGAAGGATATCCACTTTCCGAACGAGTCATTTAATACAAAATCTAGTTAAAATAAGAAAGTGGTAGCAAATATATGACTAAAAATTTGTTTTATTTATGAATATTATTGGTTTGCCTCATTCACTTGTCAACCACTACGGATTCAATTCTCAAATATATAGGATAAATTTCTCTCAATTACTTTTATAAAAGGTTTTGGGTTCATGCGCACAACTGGCTCACTTTTTAAATAGTCTGCGCGGACTACTTATAAAAGACCGTGTGGAGGCTTTCTGATGTAGGAGGTGCTGGTAGAGGTGAATTAAATAAAGCAAACTATTACTACCCCGCCCACAAATAAACTGCTATAAAAATAAGTTGGCTACCAGTTTTATCTTTTTTTATCGTGATTATCGACACCCTGAGAATGCATATATGACTCTCCCGTCCCGAAGAGGTTAAAGTCTCAGTCGTCCCACGAAATGATGCTTTTTTGGGAATAATATGCTATTTTTATAACTGCTGTGAGTTTACAACATTTACTCGTTGCAGTTGGGTCAAGTTTAGCCTATCTAAAACCAGCGCTGTCTACACTTATTTTGAAAATGACGCAAAACGTTAATATGGAGAAAAGCCACAGTTTTGTGAAAATGCGTTTGTGGACTAATTTTTAAATATTTAACTTACTCCAATGCTGCATTACCTGGGCTCATAAAAATGTGCAATATCGAAATTGAAAAATGTTGGCGAATTGGCGAATATTTTAAAAAGTTTAATAAGTTTGAAATATTTAAATTATTTGTCCGTTCTAAAGCTCAGATAAATCTTCACGAATAGATGATATATAAAGTTTAAAATCGTCGCATTGTTTCAAGTGTAAGGCACTTAAACTGTGGCTTTTTTATATAACTTGGCGACAGAGCTTCGGAAAAACAACGTTAAATTAGCGCATCAATAATATTTTCTTTTCTACTTGATTTCCTGGCAACAGCTTCCCCGCTCAGAACTACCTCAGCGTTTACGCAGCTTGTACCATCCTGAAATTATTTATTTATGATACGTCTACCTGGCTTTACTTTTTTTTATGATGAATATTTTACGAAAAGAATGATTGCTAACCTTAAAACTAGTTGAAAGAATTTTTTTACGAATGGAATGATTTCTTAACGTCAAAAAAAAAAAACTTTTTTTTTTTCTTAACCCTTTCGCGCCGACTGTCACAAATACGTGACAGCAAAAAACCGTATCAATCAGGGTAAGAAGATAAAACTGGTAATCAAAGTATTTCTTTAGCAGTTTATTTGTGGGCGGAGTTATAATCTTTTGATTTAATTAATTCACCATTACTTTGTTCAAAATAAAACTATTTAGTTATACTTTGAATTAACATTGATTATATATATGATTAAACTAACAATAATTAAAATAAAAGCAAAGTAAGTCTGTCAAATTAGTAACGACTACATTTAAGTTACCGTTTTTTATTTAATTGCAACTTGATTCTGATTTTGTACTAATGCTTTTCTGAATCACCCGTCCCCAAGGGGTTAATAGAATTATTGTGAAAGTTTTGATTAGTTTTTTAAATAGGAAAAATTGCAGGTAAACTTTAAACAACTATTATGAAGAAAAAAATCACTGCTTAACTTAGTATTTCATTTAAAAAATTGTTCTTATGAAGAACTCCATTCGATTTAATAAATCGCATATAAATAGTTTTTGCTACAAAATACTAAAATAGAAGGCTTACTCATGGAATAAAGTTTAAAGAAGTGATAGGCAAAACTTAACAAAAGCTGGCGCAAACGTGCCTCTACAACTTCTTCTCCTTCTTAGGCATTACAGCCAGTTATCGGCCAAGGTAGTCTCAGTCAGTTTATCCCATCTAGATCTATATACCTGCTATAACTACTTTAATTTGTTCAAATTTACATCAAGTTTATATTACTAGGAATAACCAATGAGCTATTACGTGAATGAAATAGTTTTAATACCTCTCATAAAATTTTTATACCATCGTAAAAATCCAGAGATGCCAACTAGCATCGCTTTTCGAATGAATATTATTTAGTGGTGACAAAATTTATATAATGTAGGATTATAGATTTAGTAAATTTAATTTAAGAGACTTTATTTTAAAAGTAGAACAAAAATTAAATTTTGATTGCACTGTTAGAAATTTCTAAGAAAAAATGATCAAATAACAATTTATTTAATTGTTATTTAACATGTTCAAAGAAAACAATCAAATAACCATAAGAAAGTTGGTTTTAAAACTGTTATCTTTGAGGAAAACCGTTCATTATCTGCTTTCACCTAATATGGTTAAACAAACAGAATTTCATAGCATTCCCAGTGACCTATACTCTCTGATGCCCATTACTTAACGAAAAGTCTAGTTCCTATGTCCTTTTTTACAGTTTTGAAACCATGCTAGCTGTAAATGGTTGAAAAAAACCATATACTTTTGTATTCACAGTTTTATTATCATACTAGTTATAAACGTTTCAAAACCGTAAAGATATAAAATGTTCTTTACCGTAAACGTAATGCTTAATCGGTTGGATAGACTGTTACCGGTTATTTTACCGTAATTTTAGAATAAAAATTATAACAGCGTGGCTGGATTTTATACGTTAAAGTAGAGACTATGGGAATTGAATACTGATCAAGTTTGAGTTCCTAAAAAATTTTCTCCTCTGTAGAAAATGTCAAATTTAAAAGTTAAATGTGAGCATGCTTGAAGAGAGAGAGAGAGAGTGGTTTATCTAAACAAATTCCAAAACCAATGTTTTTGTTTTGTACATTAGTATACTATGCAGTTGCCTGCCTAAGTACATGCGTTCGTATCCATGCGGCATTGTTGCTCTAAAAAAATAATTGTTTATCGTTACTTCTTTTAATATTAGTTAAATAACAGAACTTCGATAATTTTTTTCAGATAATATTCAAGTTTCCCTAAAGTTCAGTGACCTAATACTTAGATTATTGAAGCTGTTAACAGAAATAAAAATTGCAAGTTTCAAAAAAAATGCGAAATTCGCAGCTATTTAATTAGGCCTAGCTCAAAAATGCATCGTCGCTCAAGAAAACTAACTATACAATCTTGTTGGAAAATATTTCTACTGATACATAGAAAATAATAAAGAATGGCCATTTTCCGGAAAAGCATTACCGAAAGTGTAAATAAATGCAATGCCCTACCCCCCTTTCCAGACAAGAATGACTTATCTTTCGCTTGAAAATAAACACCAAAATAAAGATATTTTTATAAAACCTTTATCAGTAATCATGACGTATAATTGGGTATACTATAGCCTACGTCACAGATCGTGTTATTCCTACTAAATTTAACTAGTAAACAGCATTTTCTGCGAACCTGATTTTCTAACAACAAGTAAAAGCATCAAACGAAGTGTCTTGTTATAAGTCGCTACTCGCCAGGTTGGAATTGTATTAGTCTAGTTCCTTTGGAAATAATTTATATTGTTGTTTTACCGAAGTTTATGAATTTAGTAAGCATATTTAAAACTCAGTTTATTAATTAAACTAAAAGGTAAATGTTATTCCTAGTAAGTGGAAGTAGTTGTGCTTTTTTCATATTATACCCAATTGGGTATAATATAGCCTACGTCATAGGTTGTGTTGTTCCTACTAAATTTAACCCATGAACGGCATTTTCTGCGGGCCTAACTTCAAGCCACAAATAAACAAACGAAGTGTTCGATCGCTTAAATAGCTGCTCGCCAGATTTTATTGCATTATAAAGAAAAGTTATTGAAACTAAATACAACTAAATAAACAACAACAACTAAAACAAATAACAACAACTACTAATAACAATAACTAAATAAACAACAACTAAATTCCATTCGTTTAGCATTGCGTCATATGTTGTTCCTACTAAATCGAAGTAGTTGTGTTTTTTTCATATTGTACCCAATTGGGAACTTGCACTTTAAGAAGATCGCGGACATACACACATGTGATCTATGACGTCAGAGATTGTTTGTAAGCAAAATGGCTTGTTAAAGTTAAGTTTCACCACATAATTTAGAATGTTAATTAACGTGAAGCTAATTAAATATAGTGCCGTATCACACATCAAATTTATTGAAATATAATTCTTTATCTTCTACATCTTTTACCTAACTTAGATTTATTATTTGTTCATGTATTTTATTGTAACCGTGATATATTTTTGTTCTGTGTATCTGGCAACTTCGATGCATGATCAGTTTGTTTATGTTCTACATAGCTTAATGCCTGTCTTTGTGTTAAGTAAGAAATATATAGAGAAAGAATTGAAATCTTAGTGAAAGAACCTTAGTAAGAATGTATAATTTAATAAAATTGATGCTTGACGGGCTTGGCTTGGCTAACTCGAAATAGAATGAAAAAAAACTGTTGCTAACGTAAGCAAATGCCGCGGATCAACAACCAATCAGGATCAATATATCCACACTACGTCACTAACAGCAAGTATTCTATTATGAAAGAAAAAAACACTGCGGTACTATGTCAGTTATATTCGCGATCTTCGAAAACATATTTAAGATACCATTATTATTAAAAAATACACGTGAGGTTAAACAGTTAAGCAAGGACCTTAATTTTAGAAATTTTTCATAGTGGGCGGAATTAAAAATCAAATAATGGCTTGCATACACGTCAATTACTGGACAAATGGTCCGATTAAAAATTTCTCGAAAAACTTACTACCAAGATTTCTTTAACAGTTATAACATATATGTGGGACTGTTTTAATTCTCAGTAATCAAGCTGGAAAAAAATAGTGATGTGAATAATTTATAATTGAACATGAATAATTAATAAGTGAATAATTAATTTAATGTGAATAATTTATAATTGACCATGAATAATTAATAAGTGAATAATTAATTTAATGTGAATAATTTATAATTGAAATTAATTTCTACGTCGTTACAAAACGTTGTGGAAACGCAACGACAACGTAGTGGAATGTGTTGAAGTTTATATTTTTAAATGAAAGCACCGTCTTAACGGATAAAAAAAAGAAGAAAAACTAACGAAACTACAATATCTAATATATATAATTCTCTTACGTGGCTCCCAAATTTTGGCTGTATTTCTTTTCCGCCGGTGGCAACGTTTGCTTTGTTTTGTTTACGTAACTATTTCCTTTACACAGCGACAAAAAAAAGCCTCATTACAACTCCCCGAATGGCAACGCTAGAAAATCGACCAATGATTGCCGCTAAAAATGTAACATGCCAAATCTAGCTGAGGTGGCTCAACATATAGCGCTTTAAAAAACGGAAACTGAAATTACCAGAGAGCATCAGCTGCGGCAATCTCATACTATTAAGCTAGGCAGAAGTGAGTAGTCTTTGTCCATAGATCTCTATTTTAGTATTTTGTCGAAAGCGCTTTTTTCACGAATTTATATATTACGAATTTATTTGACGATTTTTGATTTATATCACGAATTATACTATAGCACATTTCTAATAGGCTTAAAGAATTACAAGTCATTTATTTGAATTCAAATTTATTTTAATGACTTAGTATTTACTAAAGAGATGTAATTTTTTTTTTAAAAAAAAGTTTTTATATGGATTTGAATGATTGTTTTGAATTCTTAGAATTTTGTGCATTTGCAATGTACCTAAGTTAGTAGCGAGCGAAGCGAGCTTGGTTTGCGAAGCAAACCATATAAGACTGCGTAGCAATTTTCGGGGGTTGGCGAGCAGGGGACGCAGCCCACTAGTTTATGCTTAATTTTTTTCTCATCATACTAAACTTACTAGTACTAAGTTACAATTAACATTTCTGTTGATCTAAAAAGAAATTAAAACTGTCGAATCAAGGTTGTAACGATCTGAAAAATTCTGCCTCAGTGGTAAATTTAGAAAAGAATATAAATGTTATTCGTTTCTACCAAAAAATCTTTGCAATTTAAAGGAAAAATACATAAGTAGAAACAACTTTTATATTGATTTTAAAATTCTTAAGAAGAAGCTAAATTTTCCAGTTCATGGCAAATCTCTGAATATATTCTTCAAGTTTTTATCTAGAATCGTTTTAATTTCTTAAATTCTCCAATTTCATTATATGCGTTGATGTATGCTTACCCATGGGCACATCAGAGGAGCCATATGTAATTATTATGGGTTTCACCGGGGTTCTTTTTCCCTCAGAAATTATTTCCTCTACTGGCAACAGTATTTTACCATTCTCACAAGCCGATTCATCCATTGCATGGATACCAGTCTTCTTAAAGAATGGCTCATCGAGCGGTAGCGCCGTCTTCATGGATAAAAAAAGAACTAACGAAACAACTACAAAGTAAACAACTAATACTACATATATTATTAAGCTGCTCTCTCTACATGCTAAGCCTTTTAGAAACCCGTCGTGCTTAAGTTAAAATGCAAACGATTTTACGGTAATTGGCAGTGACAGCTGGAGTGCGCCACCGCGTAGTAAAAAACAAAACTATAACTGAATCACGCGAATTTCGCATTAAAGCCAATAATGTTTTGCTTCCGAGTACTTCCAAAAACGATTACAAATAATGAAGAACATAATTTTTTCTTCGAAAAATATAGAAGAAGCGATCAATCGCTTATTGTTATCTGAGATTTATTTAACTATCGGATGTTGTTCTAAAATTCGATCGCTGTGCCATTTTTCTTTTTAATGAAATGGGAAACAAAACTGAAATGAAAGATGGAAAACAAAATTTAACAGGTGGTAATTTATTTTTCAATGATAGGTATATTGATTATAGAAATAGTTACCATAAAAATAACAATTTTGTATCATTACGTGTTTTTGTTTAATAAAAGAAACAATCTATAACCATAATTGTTATAGAATATTGAGTTAGTGTTTCTTAACATCTCTCTTAATATATCAGGATCGTTAATATAATTGACTTGAAATTTGGACTTAGGCCTGAAAGCGAGACGGAAATGAGAAAAAATTGGTGGTAGATCTATTTCAATAATAGATCATTTTCGGGAGGAGTAAATCTATTCTTAACAATAATTGTTGTTAACACGCGGAAAAAGCAATTCAATATATGAATTGTATCCGTAAAAAAAAATTGGTAGTTATGGATATTTTACAGAGATGCCAACTTGCTCCGCTTTGTAAAATAGTATTTTCTAGTGGTAGCGAAATTTAAGTTACTTTTATTTTAGTATTTTTCATTTTAAGTAATGTTTTCACCACTAAATATCAAAAATTATAAGAATGATATTAAATACAACGTTAAAGTGTCAATCTACTGGTTACTATAGTAAATAGTAGGCGTAACTATCTTTCTTTAACGAATTTTACTATATAATTTGCTGCCACTTTATTAAAACTATTCCAAAAAGCGGAGCAGTTGGCATCCCTGATTTTATTATTCCCGAAAAAAAGTTAAAAACGAAATTTATTTGTTACCAGTTACCTTTATAAATCAAATTTACTAAACGAAGAATCTTATATTAAAAGACTCGAAAATATTTATCCTCTGTCCGGAGAAGGTTTTTTTTTTAATTTTTTTTAAATCCGTCGTTGAACAGCCGATCCGGAGAAGGTTAGTATCTTTGTATCTTGGCCAAGTATACTTTGGCCAGGCTTTGCGGCAATCATTAGTCGATTCGCCGTGTAAGAGAAATAGTAACGAAAACAAAACAAAGCAAACGTTGCCACCGGCGGAAAAGAAATACAACCAAAATTTGGGAGCCACGTAAGAGAATTATATATATTAGATGTTAAAATCTTAATGAAATCTTGATAGTTACAGATATTTTACTTTTCCCGGAAAAAATGCTATAATAAAATTTCTTTGGTACCAGTTTTTCATCTTTTCCGTCTTGCTATCTAAGGACTTTCAGCCATGACGGAGATGGCTGAGCGGTCGTTTACTGGGACGACCGGATCATCGTTATAGCAGAGGCTCACACTAATTGATATATAAACAATGCCAATATGTAAATATATAATATTGTAATTTTCCTTATTTCTCAATCTTGTAAATTATCTTGTACATATTTTTTTCAATTCACTGTTTCTTTAACATGCTAATGACTCTACGGACCTTCCCAGTAATTAACCTTATAGACAGCTAACCAATGTTAGTAACTTCATTTTCTTTTCCCTGAACCAAAGCCACTAGTCTCAGTTGCCCCAGGGTCAGTAAATAGATGAAGAAGTGAGGTGCCAGGGCAGGTACTTCGTCAAACCACATATCCAAGTTCAAGATGGGGATGGCTTGCAAAAACCTGTACCACCAGCAATTTTAACTTACTCCTAGATATAAAACTAATTGACGACAACACTAAATTTAGCCCAATCACTCCCTTCTTCCTTAGGGATATGGTGTTGCCCTAGCACACGAACCTTTTTTGGTGCTAAGCACCCCCTCTTCCTCCCATCTCCATTCCTCCTCATCATCGATTTATTACTACAGATGAATCGGTTAATGCCGCTTTGCGGCAGCGCACCGAGATTTACGTGATTTCTACCATTTCTACCATGGGGATGGCTCCCCTACTTAGGTATCCCGACGACCTGCGTGTGATGTCGAGCAGTTCACGGTAGAACAGTTTAAGGAGGGCTGATACTGCGCCCCATCGGTCCCTACGCAGGCTGCTATGCGGTGAAGGCAGCAGGTCAAATTGCGACTTTTTAATTGCAGAACTAGTCAGGGGATAAAGATTTTTAATAAAACATGCGACCTTAACGTATCACTTAATAAATTTTAAGTATTACGGCCTTCTTCCTACCACTCCTTACGCAGAAGAGAAATGGGGGCACTAAATATATTCATTAGAGTGAATTTAAAAATAAAAAAAAAATCCTGGTTAGGAATATATTATTGCATTGCATAAAAACTGCAGCTTGTTGAGAGGAACCGATTGCAGATTTGATATCAGAGGCGTAAAAATATGTCATACATAATCCCCAGAGTAATCTATATATATATTTCTCTTACACGGCACCAAAAAAAAGCCTCATTACAACTCCCCGAATGGCAACGTTAGAAAATCGACCAATGATTGCTGCTAAAAATGTCACATGGCAAATTTAGATGAGGTGGCTCAACATATAGCGCTCTTAAAAACGGGAACAGTAACCAGAGAGAGCATTATCAGGTTGTTCAATTCAGATTCATGCCCTAAAAGCATGACAATATTTAATTTAAACTCAATTAGGAATTAATTAATTAATTGAAATGAGAATGCTTTAAAAGGCCGCTGTTGAATTGATATTTTTCTACTGGGAGCTACCTAAACGGCTAAAAAACGTCTAAGTGTTTGTATTGAATGCATTGAATTTTTTTATATTTCGCGTTTATTTATGCATTGAATTTTCACGCTTTAAAATGCAGAATATTAGTGATGCAATATTTGATAATTTATTTTGCTAATATGTTTCTCATTTAGCTAATGTTTTGATTTTTTCACCATGTACAATCTAAATATAGCTAATATACTTTTTTAAAAGCCAATAAGAACATTGGTAGAATTCTTCTACATAAGTACAATACTATGTCTTTGATGATAAAATACTATGTCTTTGATGATAATATATTATGTCTTTGTGCTAGAACATTGTGTTCATTGGTGAGCAAGCGCAGCGACATGGCTCACGGCGTGAACCACATAGGATTGCGCAGCAATTCTCGGGGGTTGGCGAGCGTTAGCGAGCAGGGGGCGGAGCCTCCCATAATTTTACTTTCGTTTTAATTAATAAAAATATCACGGTTGTCAGAGTTTTAACATCTAAACTATATGGTATAGCTAGCTATTACTTGATCTTTGTATTCACTTTTTTATTTTAGACCTTTTAAAAAACAAACTAAAAAACAAAAAAAAAAAAACAAGTTTACTAGTTTTTATCTTTTTAAAAAGTACTTAAGTATTGTTTTTTTTCTTTTTTTATTCTACATTTCAAAAGAGAGCGAAGAGAAGGGTTAAGTAAAAAGGTGGTAATAATGACTTTGACATTTGCGAACAATTATGCTGAATTTCAAAATTTATAACTGGTAAAAGCATATTATTTTTGGACTCAATTTTAAATGATGAATCAGCCCTCCTTTACAATAAAATTTAGTGTTTAGTCATTTAAGTTACAAATTATTAAAACACAACTCGATAAAAAAAGCTATTATTACTGCCTTATTATGAAAACGTGACACTAATTGGCAGTATATAAGATAGCAAATATTTCATGTAACAGATATTTTTTACATCTGTCACTCGGTATTGCATTTGTATTGAAAGAAATATGTTACTTCTTAATACGTGTCATAAAATAATCAAAACACGAGATTCGATTGTATTTAAAACACGCAGCACTTTATTCTCTTAATATATTTATTTATGCATAGTTATTTTTTAAATAAATGAAAATAAGAGTAATGTGTTATAAACTATGTAAAAAGTACAACCAGGAAGCTAATATTGTGTTTCCGGTAGAACGAGTATTGTTTCCGGTATAAATATCAGAACTTATTTTTTACCAATACGTTACTACTTGTCAATGCACGTCATATATCGCACGTCATTGCAATCGTATTGCAGTTAAAATTGCAATTCGTGCTTAAAACATGGCTCACTTTGTCTCCACGCATTATCTTCAAATGAAATTTTTTTATAAACAGTACAGCCGACCCAATTGATAGTTTACTACTAATAATAAACAACTCCACAGCCTTTCAATTTTGCACACAAACCAGCAGACAAGGGAACTTCTCGATCAAGTAATGGGGAAAATTTACCATCGTGGAGGATATTTTAATTGAACCCTCATTTACGTTTCATGAAGAAGAAAACCACGAAAAATTTCCACGGATAGCTTGACGGCAACTCTAACCCGTGATCCGTCTATCAATGAGAATTTTTTACGCAACACAGTAGTCGGTGCGCAATTCGTATCGACTAGCCATTACTAGGATTCGAACCTGGGCACCTCGTTGGGAGACGAGCATTCCATATTCTGAGCCTCCACGACTTCGTATAAACTTTCGTGCCCCTTTGACGTTTTGTCTAAAAGACTGATACATTCTTTAACTTCATTAAACATTCACTTCACATATTTTAAAATATATAAGAAAAATAATATTTCATTAAATAATAGATTTAAACTGCTACACGATATGTTGAATTCCAATTTGTGCAAACACTTAAACATCTTAGATTTATATAACTTTATTTCTGAAATACTGTTTACGTTATTTTCATCAAAATTTAGAAGTAAAAAAAACGATCTCCAATCTAAACAATCTGTTTCCAATCTGAACACATTGGTCATTGAGGTTTATTTTTTAATTACTTAAAGACTTAATGTCAGAAGTATATCACAACAAAAATATTAAGAGAAAAAGTAATGGTTACTAACATTTTTTTATAGTTACTGATAAACCGTTACCTTAATAACGAGTCAAATTACCTGTGCAACTCAAGTTTCTGAGGAAAATTTTATTTTATAACAGAAGCTGAACAGTTGACCCAGATTTTGAGTTTACGACTGATAATGTTCAATTCCGTTGCCTTGTAATTTTGAACCCAATCCAGAAGACAAGTAAACTCTTTGAACAAGTGTTAGGAGAAATTTTCCTTCGTGGAGGACTGTTTGATGGAAGTAACCCACATTTGCGTTACATGGAGAGCAAAACCTACCATGGGTTAGCCTGAGGGCAAGGGGACTCTAACCCATGATCCGTCTACCACTGAGGATATTTAACGTCAGCACTGTGGTCGGATGCGGAATTCTCTATCCCCTGAGCCACCACGACCCCTAGCATTAAATTTTATAACCGTCGTTGAACAGCCGACCCGATTTTGAGTTTACGACTACTAATGTTCAACTCCGTGGCCCTGTAATATTTAACCAATCCAGAAGACAAGGAAACTCCTTTATCAGTACCCCCAGAAGTATGATTTGTTATGTGAACATGGAGGACTTTGAGACTCGACAGATTTAACGTGCATCAGGCACCATTTACTACACGGGGAGTCTTCGGCCGACAAGGATAGAGCCCACGACCTCTTGGACATGGGCCCAGTGCCCTACCAACCAGGATATCCCTACCTTCGCGCATTAAATTGATGTTGAAGAACCTGATATGGCTGACATAGCCTGTTTGGTAGGGCGTCCATGTCCAAGAGGTCGTGAGTTCGATTACGTAAGACGTGTAATAAATAGTGACTGTTGCAAGCTAAATCTGAGAGATCAAAAAATCCCTAATGTTCCCATGACAAATCAATATCTCTGGGTGCACTGAATCGTTCTCTGGTTCGGGTCAAAATAACAGTTGTAAATGAATGAATGGATGTATGAATGAGTTCGTCCTTTAAATAGGCTGTACGTATATGTGTGGTCGAAGTCGTATTTTTGGCCATAGATCATTGGAAACAACAACAGACCTGATGAGTTAATAAAGTACTACCGTAATTTAAGATTTGGCTATCCTAGCGCATTTATAAAAAATAAATTTAAAAAATAATATCCTCGTTAAGGGGTGCTTTCACGCGCTACCAAAATTTTTTTTCCCCAATGGCAGTAAAAAAAACTATTAAGTAATGTAGGAACTACTTCAATATTTTCATTATCTTCATTACAAACTTTCGCCTTCACTTAAAACATAATAAAATACCTGCCAACTTTCCTAGAATGGATTTTCAAAGTACTAGTAGTAAAATAATTTAACCCAATAATATAAAAGTATTTTGACAAATTAACGCAATATTTATTATGCTTTTACATATTTGTTGTAATTATATATGTGCAGTGGTGGTCAAACTCATTTTTAATTGTTATTATAATTCAAAAAATTTAATGGAACAACGTAGAGTTTCGCTACCACTTAAAATACGAAAATAAAATCTGCCGGCCAAACCGATAAAGTTGGCAATTATGCGATAAGCTATCTTATCTAGCTGATCTTACTTTTAAAAATGTGGTGCGAAAAGTATACTAAATAAAATTTGGTGAAACAAGAATTAATTCCGACATTTTGCTGCCACATTAAATATAAAAATATTCGGAAAATCTGTTAGAGTTGATAGGTATATAAATTTGATAGATGTAGAAGGTCATCCAAGTGTAATACCAATAGTTAGTCATGTTCAAATAATATTTTATTACATTTTATTAGAGTTTTATATGTTAAAAAAGAGCATTTCTATCCATAAAACGCCGTGTTTGTGGCTCGCTTAATGGTCTTTACATAATTGCCAACTTTTACGTTTTGTTTATTCATTTGTTACCACTTTTCAGGGTTGGGTTTTTGACGTCAAAAAGTGGTTTTTGACATGACAAGGGTATAATACTGGTTTAAACCGTCAAAAACCCGTCGAAAACGTCAAAAACTGAAGTTTGCCAAGGAAATATATAAACCTCAAAACTACCAACAGTTGCCATGCATTATATGGAAATTTAATTATACTATAGGTAATCAGCAGGTTTTAAAATATTTTTTTATTAAAATTAAGGTAAAATAACAGATTTAAAATCTCAGAAATTTATATTCAAATCCATGTGCAGAAAAATTTTGCACAAAAATTGTTTAAATATTTATATTTTGAAAAAAAAAAATTTTCTTTTTGATATTTAAGAAAATTAAAAGTTTATTACCATGCATTTTTGACATATAAGGAACATATAACTAATATTTATATTTATAAGGAGCCTACAAGTTATGTTGTATAAATACAAACTTGATACAAGTGTATAAAAAAAAAATTTTTAATGTTAGACTGAATATCTTTATTATCCAGTATGTTAATTTGAATTTAAAAGTAGTTATATTTATGAATAATGATAAATATAATTCATAATGTTTATTATATTTATTTATAATTATTGCACTTATCATTTTAAAAAAAATTTTATCTCTTAATTTTTTTTTTCTCCACTTGTATTAAGAATACAAATAATGTATATCTTGAAAGTAAGAAGTAATTATTCAACAGCTGAATATTTAGATATTCAACAAAACTATATAGTATTTAGCAAAATGAAATTCACAAGTATTTGGATAAACTAAATTTTCAGCATAGTAAATAAATAGGCTGAATATACTGTAAATCGACACTAACTGCTCTGTGTATTTAACAGAAAGCACTTAAATTTGTATTGTCTTATGCTAACTATGAATTAAAAAAATTGAAGATTTAAAATTCAGAATTACTGATTTTTCTGAAAAACTAGCAACCAATCACAAAAGTCAAACTAAACAGAAGAACATTACAGTCACTGATCCATGAAATATTTAAACAAATTATTATGGAAATTTTTTAATTATCCTAATTAAATACATAATTTTAAAAATTAGAACATGCATCACACTACACAATCAAAATGAAAATGATGGAAGTAGAAATTTAATTCAAAATTCAATAGTCTAGTTCATTTGCTCCTCGCAGCATACGGTAGCACATAACTAGTTTTGAACATTTTTCCACCACCAAACAAAGTATGTTGAAAGCAGTTCACTAAGCCCCCTCCCCCCAGTTTACTTTAGAAGAGCTGAAAATAGACAAAAATTCCCTGATTGGGAATGTTGCATGTGCCCAACCTGTTTAAAAGATTTTTCTTTAAAAGATGCCTAATGTACAAAACTGCTAATGTTTATCTTTAAAAATGTCTAATTTTTAGTATAATCTATATTATACACTAAATTTGGTTTTAAATAAATTTCTTAATAATATCAATGCAGATTTTCAATAACACATGAAAATGAAAACATAATATTACAAAAGATGTGAGCTTTCAAAAGTACAAGATTTTGGTTACTATTCAAAATATAAGTGTTTCTTTAAAATTTTAAATTTATTTTTTCTAGAACATATTTAGAAACACTATCCTTTAAAAAAAATATATAACTTTTATGTATTAATTAAATTTTACATATGAATATAGGTTTTTGACATTTTCGACATTTTTGACAGTGAGGTTTTTGACGTGACAGTTTAAACCATGGTTTAAACCGACAAAAACTGTCACATGTCAAAAACCTGCCAACCCTGCCACTTTTATAATAAAATTTTTCAAGAACATAATTTTCGAAGCATATATCATCTAAGAAGCTCTTTCAAAATTCTTTTGTTAATAATATATCACTAAGTATTTAGTGTTTATGTGATTTCTTTTCGTTTTTATCGACCATTATAACTCTGCTTAAACAGTGGCTCAGGGGTTAAAGAGTTCGACTTCTAATGAGGTGAACCAGATTCAAATACTAGTAATGGCTAGTCGATACAAATTCTAGCCCTGTACAAATTCCGCACCCGGCTTGCACCGACAACGGTGCAGGCGTAAAATATCCTCAGTGGTAGACGGATCATGGGTTAGAGTCCCCTTGCCACTGGGCAATTCGTGAGAGGTTTACGTGGCTTTCCTCTCTATATAATGCAAATGTGGGTTAGTTATATCAAAAAGTTCTCCACGAAGAAGTTCCCTTGTCTTCTGGATTAGATTCAAAATAACAAGGCTACGGAGTTGAACATCAGTAGTCGTAAATTCAAAAAATTGGATCGACTGATCAACAACGGTTATAAAATATGCTTAAACGAGTCTTACTTCTGTACACCTGCGAAGACCATTAGTTTCAACTTCGATTACCCATTATTATTTTTTTATCCCAAATTACTCTGATACCTCATTTATTCTAGATCGCCTTTTTTTGTACATAATTATATCACCGATCTGTCCCTTTCGTAGCCTTACGGCAATATCACTTAGATCACGAGGCAAGTGACGAAAGGCAGATACCTCGTTCAACATGCTCACACCTTAAACATTAGTGCCTGTTTTTCAAGTCGTATTAAAAAAAATTTATTTTATTTTATAGCATATACAGTCAGTGAGAATATTACCATTTTGTTTGAATTTTAACCAAAATTCATCCTTGATGATGAGTCGTTGAATGAAGGGAAAAAATCCCCAAAATTTCTAAGAACGTAAAATTTTATACATCTTTTGTCCTGACCACAAAAGCTAAGTTTTTATGATTGAAAAGAGAAGAAAACATTGATAACTATCGGAAACAAATATTGTGTAATGTAGAGTAATTAGTAATCACAGTGTCCCATTAAAAATCAAAAAATGGTAAATGAACTTTATTCATTTGAGGTTTAATTTTAATAATTTTTGGGTTTGTTAATCATATAAATGAGTTTATTTAGTTCTGCAACTTAGCTGTAAGTTACTTTTTAAGTAAAGCGGAAACTAATACTCAAATCATTTCTCTTCTTTAATGGTAAATTGGATACCATTTTTTAATTCTTATAAAACACTGCGGTTTCTAATAAAAAAGACTTAAGTCTATGCGATCGGTCTATAAAAAATTGAGTTAATTTTTAGACGCCCTTCCTTACTCTTAATGTTTAGAAAAAATTTTGAAGCTTGTCTTCAGAAATATACTAAACTATAAATATTTGTGCTTGGTCCTGATGTGCGTCGGGATGATTATCATAACTACGGCAAGTTGGCGAAGAGTCGCCGAGGAAGGAAGATAACGTTTCTGGCGGAGGGAACCAGTTTTCCTCGGATCATGACGTTTACGCCTCTTCCTTCTCATTGGCTCAAATTCCCTGACTACTCCTTAGAACTTATCGGTTAAGATATATCAGTTATTAAGTAACCGGTTCCGATTTCTTGTTCTTAAATAACGTGTACAAAATATTAGTTCTTGAATAACGTACTCACGGTGTCAGTTCCTCAGACGTTTTGCAAACGTCTAATCTAAAGTTATTAATCCTTTTATTCTTTTTTTTAAAAAAAATCTGTTTGACTCAAAATTAATGAGATTACATTTGAATAATAGTTTTAAAAAGTCTTATAATGCACTACAGTTTCTTTTCTTTGTTTCTGAAATATAATTCATATTTGATTTAAACATTTTATTCATTTTTCAATAGGATGAAGATTTAAATGAACTATACATTTTTCAATGCAAAATGCATTTAAGATGGATCTGAGGAAAACGTTTCTAAGAAAGCTTAGACATTTAAATGTTTTACTTTAACCTTATTTTTATTAATTTTTAATTAGGATGAAGATCTTATGGCAATTACCTTAAAAGTTTGCAATTTCAAATGTAACGAAATTTTGTAAGGTATTTTTATTGCAATACATTACTTATTGCTTTTATCGCTAAATTCAGCATTTCAGATGCGTAATTAGGACGAAAAGAAGAAATTAAATTTTCTTATTCCAAATGCATAATAAAAATTCTTCAGAATGAAATACATATTGTTACGCTAATAATGAACTACACTGGTTATCATAAATTAAGGAAAAATCACAAAAATAGCGATAACTCTTTCAAAAGTAAGCCAAACCGTGCAAAATTTGCATATGTTGTCCACTAAGAGTAGCTGAGTAAAATTGCAATATGCAAATTAGTGGCGCTGCACTCGGCTTACGTCATCTGCCTGGAGCATAAAAGTCCAAGTTTGAGAGAAAGCACACAAATTTTACTGTGATTGCGACATTGAAAATCTGAGATAGCCAATTCGTAATAATGACCTCTAGGCATCATTTGCCTGAAGAACTACGATGGAGAGCCATCGGGAGACTAGAGGCAGGGCAGAGTCAATCAGAAGTGGCCAGATGGCTAAATGTGAGTCCATCTGTGGTTCATAGACTTTGGAGGCAATTTCAAACCACAGATTCGGCATCTAGGAGGTTCAGTCAAGGACGGCCAACTGTTACGACCAGTGCCGATGACCGATATTTGACATTAAGTGCACGCAGGAATAGAACCGCTACTCCGACACATCTTAGATCCTCTCTTGCTGCAGCCACCGGAAGGTTGGTGTCAACGTCAACTGTGCGCAGAAGGCTCCACGAAGGTGGTCTGTATGCGAGACGACCAGCCATTTGCGTGCCGCTCACATCACGCCATAGGAGAGACCGTTTGCAGTGGGCCCGACAACATGTCCACTGGACGTCAGATCAATGGAGGCCTGTTCTCTTTACGGATGAGTCCAGGTTTAGTCTAGAAAGTGACAGTAGACGTTATTTGATATGGAGAGAACCTGGGACCCGTTATCATCCATCAAACATCCGTGAAAGAGATGCATACGGAAGAGGCAGTGTCTGTGTTTGGGGAGGCATATCCTTAGGAGGGCGCACATACCTCCATGTCTTTCCAAGGGGAACCGTGAATGCTCAGGTTTATCGAGACAACATCCTTGATGCTTATGTGCGCCCATATGCCGGGGCAATTGGTGATTGCTTCCTGTTACAGGACGATAATGCAAGACCACACAGAGCTCGCATTGTTGATGATTATCTTCAACAGGAAACAATTACTCGCATGGAGTGGCCAGCTCGATCCCCGGACTTGAATCCTATCGAGCACGTTTGGGATGCTCTAGGGAGGCGTGTATCTGCCATCAATCCGCCCCCTCAGACCCTTGCCACGCTTGCAACTGCTTTACAAGAGCAATGGCTCTCACTTCCTATTGAACTGATAGACCGCATAATTGAAAGCATCACACATCGCTGTTTGTGCTGTATTGCTTCTAGAGGCAATCATATTCCATATTAAAGGTACTTTTTCTATTGCAAACCGATACTTCCAATTTGTTTATTTTATACATGTGCTAATTTCTATACTACTATTAATGTCTGATAATTTCTTTTTATGTTGTTTAATACCTTACTATGTGTTGTATATTGTGGGTAAGTTTCATAAAATTCCATGTGTAATTTCTTGAGTTATCGCGATTTTTGTGAATTTTCCTTAATTTATGATAACCAGTGTATAATAGATTTGAGAAATGAGTTAAGGAAGCACTTTATACATTCAAAAAAAAATTTGAATCACTTGTTTGCTTTTTCAGATGTATGATATTTTATTAAATCGTTTTTCGTCAAATTAAACTTTTAATCAGAATTAATTTTCAATTATATGATAATTTTCAATAGATGATAATTTTCGATTGGAAATATATACAGTGGAGCATCGTTTATGCGACGATCACTTATACGACGTTTACATTTATACGACGTTTTAGTGTGGTCCCAAATCATTCCTATTCATTTTAATGTAAAAATATATCGTTTATACGACGCACAGAATCGGTTATACGTCGGCTTTTAGATTTTGTTCACGTTTATTTAATTTTTTATTTTTTCTTGTGTATTTTAAAAAGGGGTGGAATTTGCGCCAACATGAATGATACAGAAAAGGGTGACAACAAGAATTCTTGGATGACGACCGTAATTTTTACTAGATGACTGAAAAAACTAGACAATATTATGAAGAGGCAAAAGCGTAAAATTTTGCTATTTATCGACCTATGTCCAGCGTACCCATCGATACTAATTATTTTGGAAAATGTAAAAGCTCTCTTTTTTCCTGCAAATTGCACAAGTGCGCTTCAGCCATTAGATTTGGCCGTGATTAGAAATTTAAATTGCGTCATAGAAAGCAGTAAGTTCAACTCACTATTCAAAGCATTGTAGAGATCAATAGCAAGAAAA
Source organism: Parasteatoda tepidariorum (assembly GCF_982258835.1). NCBI lineage: Eukaryota > Metazoa > Arthropoda > Arachnida > Araneae > Theridiidae > Parasteatoda > Parasteatoda tepidariorum. The sequence goes on along the minus strand of NC_141758.1, from coordinate 5,598,657 downwards.
TATAATTAAAGGTAACATGCATTCAAATTGCTCACTGCAATTTTTCTTCTTTGGTTATTTGTTTGTTTTGCTTTGTCTAATTTAGAAATGTATGTAAATCAACACGTTAAACATTAAAATTAACTGAAAACAGAGTTAGTTTCAGTTTTAGAAGTAAAAATCGATTATACGACGTTATCGTTTATACGACGTTTTTCGGTGGTCCCTTCGGCGTCGTATAAACGATGCTCCACTGTATATAAGACATTATTCACAAAGGAATCGATACTTTTACACAAATAATAAATTAAGATAGATCTCAAGGAATAGACCTGAGAAAGCAATTAATACATTTAAAGTGCTTTACTTTAACCTTATTATTTTATTCAGTTGTTGGCAGTTTCAAAAGTTATAAAAAAATATTTATATATATTTCATTATCATACGCAGCACTTTACTTTAACATTATTTTATTCAAATGCAATTTCAAAAGTGATAAAGTACAAAAACCAAGTTCTTATTTCATAATTATAAGCATGATTGCTTGCATCTTAAAAAATATCTGTAGTTGATTTATAAAGAAAATTACATTGTCAACAATGTCAACTTTCATCATAATTAACACTTAAACTCAGAAAAAAGTTGTTCGCAAGTATAATACTAGTTTCCATTGCACGTATTTCAATTATAAATTTGGAGTTTAATTTAAAAAAAACTATAACTTTAAGCGCGATAAAAAGATTTTGTTAAAATTTAAATCAAATCAGTAAAAATAATATTTCATTTATCTATTTAATTATTTATTTTTTTTTTTTTTACTAAGAAATTGAAAATAAAAAACATTTCTGAGAGAACTCCAAACAAGTCAATACAATCAATGCATCAGAATACGTCATCAGGTCAATGCTCTTCACAGTCATAAAATTTTAAAATTAAATTCCTGCTTAGAGTTTCAGATTAAAACTAAAATTGAAAGATTTAATTAAAATTATTACTAAATATTGCAAAGAGAATTTTGTGTTTTAATATTTGTATTACATGATCTTATAAAAGCACAAAACCCATGATCTTATGAAAATTCTAACACATGATCTTATGAAAATTTGAAAAAAAATTCCCGAATCTTTTAATGAATATTTTTCAAATCTGATGCAATTCTGAAACTGCCGTAATATTTAAAATAAATAAAAATAAAAAAGAAGGAATTGAGTCCTATGTTTCGTTTTAAATGTAACCAAGTCGCTAATATGGTAATTATCATTGTTCCTGACATATATAACAGAAATTATTACTATCTCTAATTATTTTTTTCATTTTAATAAGATCATGTGCTAGAGGCGACGAGTATCATGCGTTACACCACGTCCCGTAAAAACGAATGAGCTTTCTTTTCACTAATGTTAAAAGTCATATTTGAAACATCTCGTAACATTAAAGATTTTTTAACAAAATAAAATAAATTAGTATCCACTTTTGTTAGACATATTCCAATAATCAAAAACTTCAAACAATAATATTTAATGACATATTAATCTTTTCTTTAAGAGACGAGTTTCATAAGAAACATTTACACAATTTAGAAACATTTACACAAAAGTTACACAATTGTGTAACTTTTTTTAAATTCCTCTTGACCTTACATTTCTTTAAAGGAAATTTTAAGATGTTTTTTTCGTTAAAATAAATAAATAAATAAAATCTTCATAGTCAGCTGCTATTTTATAATAGATGGGGGGAGGAGCAGTTTTTTCTCATTTTTAGACAATGACGAAGGAGAGAGGAAGGCAAGTTTATTTATTTTTATAAAACATTTTTTATTTACCCATTTCTTAGAGAGATATTTGTTTATTATGATATTAAATATGTATTTAAGATTTTTATTCCCTGATGTATTTTTAACGTAACTTTTCCTTTTTTGCATTTTTAGAAATCTGATATTGGGTAAAATAATGTGTTAAAAGGATTTTTCCAAATTCGAAGCTATGAAGTTCAATAAGTTCGAATTTATTATTTTATTACATAGATGCAAACTGAAAATTGTTTGAACTGTATCTGATGTATCAAAGGCTCTAGGATGGAAATTATGTCTGACGATTCGTATGCATTGCGTATCCACTGTAGCTTGTATTTTTAAAACAACCCATTTCAAAAATCAATATAATTTATTATTTTACACGTTATAAGCTTTCCAAAAAGAGTGGACAAAAAAATCTGAGAAAATTGTGCAGTACTTTCCCCAAAACCAGGCAAATTTTAATTCAAAAAGAGAAGTCCGAATATATTCATTAACGAAGATATCAATACAAGAATGAGTCTTTTTATTTAGTATTTATGGCTCAACATCTTTATCAATAACACTGTTAGAAATGTTTTGTTATTCGTCTCAAGCTATTAAGTCAAAAATCTGAAGGAATATTTATTTAAAAAAAAGAGTATGATTTTGCTTTTTAAATCGTGTATTAAATTATTATTTGCACCCGCAGTGATTAAATTGCATATCTTAAATGTGCCTCTCAAAACAGGGAAACTGCGTCTTAGTACGAGTAATAATTTGTCCTACTAGTTTTTATTAATGAAATATATCTTTGCTGTTATAAACTTTCAATTAAAATGAGCAATGATGTGTTAATAAACATTGAAAATATATGGATTAGCTATCTTATTAAATCTACAATATAGTAAGTAAAAATCCAATTTAATATGTATAAAAAAATTATTTAATATCTATGTATCGGGAAATTAAGCTTGTTTTTATCTTGTTTTAATCTAGCCATGCAGTGTTATTGTAAGTTCCAAAAATCACAATCATATGTGATGCCTTCAACTAGCAAGCAACATTATTTATAACAGAAGATTTTCGATTGCAATTGCTAAGAATACAAAAGAGGATCAACTTCTTGATTTCAGAGTTGTAAGAAAATGTAGCTGCACCACAACTAATAGCTAATTTTCTACAGAATTTTTTAACTTCTTATTTGAAATATTCTCGAGCAGCATGACAAATAAAAAAATTTGTTTCATTCCGCTTACGAGTAGTGTCTTATTTTCCACCCATATTCTTATTATCAGGGGTGATTGTGAGCCCAATTAAAAAATCCTGAAAATTTCCTGAGTAAAATCATTAATGACGCATTTCAAAAAATTAATATCTTTATAAATTTAAATCATTGATATTTTCACAACGTGAAAGTCTACATAAATTATATGCAGCATAATTTAAATTAATAATTATGTATTTAGTTTACTTTTATCTCTAATCACATTTATTATTTTACCAGAAAAAATATTTACAAATGAAAGAGATGCCAAGAATAAATTCTAGTTCTAATATTTTTAAATAAAATATACAAGAATTTTTATACATAAATGTGATAGATGATTTCTGTAAACTTCTGGACTGTGGATTTCCTGGTCGCGGATAGCGAAACATCTGGAAACCCGGATTTTTTCCGGAGCACATTCATCTCTGTATTATTTTCAATTTAAAAATGGAGAGGGAGGGGGGTTTAATTTAAATAGTTTATAAAGATAGGCTTTAACTAAGCAAAGTATAATAAACAATAAGAGAAATTATGCTATGTTTACAGATAATTCGAATAGTCGAAAATAGTATTTTTTATTATTAAATAAAATTCAACTTGCAATTTATTTAAATCAGTAATTTTGACATGAAACTCAGGTTATATATCTTAATGATTAAAATTTAGCTCATCTCATTTGTAATCTTATATAATAATTATAAATTAAATTTTTAACAATCTACATTGAACTTTTAGTTATCTATTATCAACCAACAACCATAAATTCCAAGGTCAGGGCTTTATTGCTAACATCCGCTGTAGCATTTTCGTCATGGTGCGGGGATTAGGTTCCCAAGTACCATATGATTAATGAATGGGAGGCCTTCCTGTGTCTTCATTGATAAGATTTGGTTTCGAAATAGTCAAATACTATATAAATATAATACACCATTTCTTACAATATATTTAATAATTCCTTTAAAATGTCCATTAAAAATGGCAAAATTTCCTATAATTTACATAGATTTAGCAAATTTTTTTTCTCCATAAATGCTTATAAAAAGTAATGCTTGCATTAAGCTTTCATTTTTATTTAAAAATTCTATCATACACTTTTTATTTCAAACTTTCTTCATAACCACTTATCATCCCACTAAAAATTAAGCAAGCCTAATAATATTGCGATCCAGTTGCAGACAATAGATTCAGACTAAAGGCATTTGATTTATATGTAAGCATAAGTAACTTGAAATGTTAATATTAGACAGTTATGGGTGATTCTTTGGAAACATAACAATTGGGTATAATATAGCCTACGTCACAGGTTGTGTTGTTCCTACTAAATTTAACCCATGAACGGCATTTTCTGCGAGCCTAACTTCAAGCCACAAATAAACAAACGAAGTGTTCGATCGTTTAAATAGCTGCTCGCCAGATTTTATTGCATTATAAAGAAAAGTTATTGAAACTAAATACAACTAAATAAACAACAACAACTAAAACAAATAACAGCAACTACTAATAACAATAACTAAATAAACAACAACTAAATTCCATTCGTTTAGCATTGCGTCATATGTTGTTCCTACTAAATCGAAGTAGTTGTGTTTTTTTCATATTATACCCAATTGGAAGAAAAAAAATTTAAAATTTAAAATCTTCAAAATAATCTTTTTTTTTGTATATTTATTTAGTTACATTTATTAATATCTTACAGACCGCAGTGTAGTTTATTGAAATTTGTTCAAGGAAAAATATTTAATTGGTATAATCAATTAAATCTTCAAATCGAGCAAAATTAGTTGCAAAAATTAAAAAAATAAAAAGCTTTTCTTAAAGTTTATAAATACCAAAATCAAATAAGAGCTGGGTCGTAGAGAGAATTTGTAATCTGACTCAACTAAAAATAATAAACTAAATAACATTTTCCTAACTTTTCAATAAATTCTGCATTCAAAATAATCATGTCTATAAATCGGAATTGTAAAAAAATTAGCCCAACTCCGATTATGAAAATGATTTAGACAAATGTTTATAATCATGAGGATAGAAATATTACTTTTATTAATCTTACTACAATCGTTTAAATTATTACTTATTACAAAATTAATTTATAATCTTTAAACGTTTTTGAGCCTATTTTTTTTTTTTTACTAAAATATTAAAAAAGTACACATAAAGCTATTGAGACTGAGGGACAATCTTGCTTTTGATTTTCTGGAAACGGCAAAACGTTATGATTAAATGAAAATAAATAATAATAATTGCGAAAATATAAATCACCATTGAGATAAAAAAAAAGGGGGGGGGGAACTGAAATAGAAAGAAAATTGTAAAGAGGAACGAAATGTTTCTGTTACTTTAATTATTCTTTGTAATTCATTCTATTTTCACCTTCAAGGCGATCTTTCAAAACTATTTCGTATTTTTACAAACTTTAATTCCTGATTTGGATTATTTTAAAATTAATATTGTCTATGGAGCTGTAATTATTTCTAAAAGCATAAATACATTACAAATAATAAAGTTAACGAATATCTTTTAGATTGATAGGTTCATATCATTGACGCATAATTAAACATATTTTTTCTTGTAAAATTACTTACTTTTTAAATAATTACATCCTAATACACTTTTATAATTAAAAATGTATTTATAATTATGATTTTATGTCAATCCATGTTAACATTGCACCAATTTTTATAGCAAATAATACATATTTATAAATTACTTTATTAAATATTTAGCAAATAAGGTATCCTTCAGCTCATAAAATTCCTAAGTCAAATTTATTAAGCTAAGTTCTAAAGGTAAAAATTAAATTTAATGTATCATGGTTAGTTTCCTTCAATATTTATTAAAGAATCAGCTTGGGTTAAGACATTTATTTGTTATGCGTGATTGTGCATTAATATTTTTTACAAATGCATGTCTTGAATCTAAGATTAAATGAAAGTTTCAATATATTATAGGTCGGTGATTGGCTTTCTGAAAAATTTGGAGTCGAAAATTTCAACTACCAACTCTACAACTATGGTTCGAAAAATATGAAAAACTGTTTTAAAGATAAACTAAATATATAAAACGATTAATTGTTAAAAAAAAAAATGTATTAAAAATTCCTACATGGGTTTTTTAATTTTATTTTTGGAAAAAGCATAAATTATTAATAGAATAAACTTTATATTGAGAAGAACGAAGAGTTAAAATATCTAAAAAATATAATTGATAAAAAAATCGACTTTTTTATACTAAGAAATTTATTTGTAGTATACTCTATTAAGACTATCAACTGTAATAGCATTTTTTCCCAATTTTTTTTATTATTAAAATCTTTCGCACATTTATCTCTCATTTCCTTTATGTTAGTCAATAACTATTTTAAAGTTGCTTAAAGTTAAAAAATTAAAAAGTTGAAAAAACGCATAAAATTTTATTTTACTTGCTGCAGGGTTCCCACGATCTGGAAAATTTTTCAAAGTGGTCGCAAATGTGAGATAAAACTAGATATTTTAAGCAATTAAAAAATATTTAATTTAAAGGAAATATATATTGGTGGAAAAAATAACTCAAGAATCGAATTTACGAATGAAAGATAAATTTAAGCATTTTTCAGTAGTCTTGATAAATTTTAGCTATCACTCATTTATTTTTTCCAGTTTTTTTTTTTATTTTTTATTTATTTTTATTATTTTAAAGGCGTTTTATTTTGTATGTTTCTGGCACAATTTTTTTTTCTTTTGTCGAGGATGAGTTCAAGGTGCATAAATCCCCATGGCAGAAGTACCTTGAAATCTTGAATAATCTAATATCTGACATTGTAGGAGTTTCATTTAATATAAAATTTAATAATAATCATTTAATAGAAAATTCTTAGTTGTATGGTGGAAATAATAATAATAAAAATAAGGTTGAAAAAATATAAATAATAGAAGAAATAATGATAAAAGAAATAAGAATAAAATATAGTAAAACAAAAAGTTAGAAATAATAAAAGAAATAAGGCTTTTCATACCTTCAAAATTTGACGTAAATCAGGCACTTATGCATCAGTAATAAAGTCGGACATTCGTTGATCATGAAATATCGATGCATTTCACTCAATGAGATAGATATGAATAACTCTGTATCAATTTGCCCTTTACAACACTATTCTTAATATTCTTGCAATAAATTTTACTTACAAAGTTTTTTTTCTTCTTCAAAAACCGTACTTTAAATTACTTTCAGATAGAAAAATTTAAATAAGAGAAGTTATTTCAAAAAATATAACACAATGAAAAACTTTTAAAAAAATACCATAAAGCTTCAAATTTAAACTACTGAGTTCCACACAGAATTTTCTCGACCCTCATCAAAAGAATTCGAAATTTCACATTTTTTATTAGATTTTACAATAATTACAAAGCATTTTATGTAACATAAATGCGAGTGAGTACAATGTGGAATATTTTTAACTAAAGAAAATTTTGCAGATACTAGACTTAATAGTTTTTTTTTTCTAGACTTAATAGTCTTTATAGACTTAATAAATTTTTTTCATGTTTTTTCGTTTTATAAATTTTCATATTTGGTTCTTTCAGCAGTCAACTTATACACCTGACATACCAAAAATTACAAGCGCGCAATCAAAAATATAGCGGGTCGACTTATATACCGGTATATACAATATACAGAATTTTATATTTTTACAATTGGGTAAATTATGTTATAAATCTTCATTGTAGTCATTAAACTTATGGTTATAAAAATAACACTTGCTAAGATTAATTTAAATCATAAATGTATAGTTTAATATCGTAAGAACAGAAGTTTCGAAATAGGCTATCTTTCAGTGCGTGTAGATACGTTGATCAAAAAATGACGTTAATAAAGTGTGACAAAATAAAAATAATAAAGATTACAAGTGAAGCAGGATGTAATGAAAACTATTTAAATATTTTTATCTGAGAAAATCAACTTCTGGAGTCGACTTGCTAAGAAAAGAATTATTTACTGATTTGATAACAATAAAAAATACGGTATTTTGATCTGTTCCGCAAATAACCAAACGATTTGTCGATTCGGGAAAATCTATTCAGCTTCAGTATTTTTCATTTTGGAAAAACAAAGAGTTTTGGAATTATTGGCTACATCTGAAGTTTAAGCACATCATAAATAAATGCTAATAATTAGGCTAATATTATGATAATTAAATGCTAATAATAATACGTAGCGGGTCCTAAAATTTGGCTGGGTCCAGTTATTCAAAACTAAACAGAAAAAAAAAAATCTAGGTGTATATATCTATAAACTACTGACGTAACTTATGGACGATGGGAGCTACCTAAGGCATTTGCAGCTGTTAATGTTAAACCTTGTCATTTTCAACTACACCTAGAAGATAAGAGGAAGAGGATTCCTAAGTTAAGCCCAGCAACCTTATCAAGTCGATCAAATTCGATTTCGTGAAGAATTTTGTAGTTAAACCTAACGCTTATTCGTGGGAGAAGAGAAAAACCGTCCATTGTTAGCCTGACGGTAAGGGAACTAAACCGGAGAGAAATTGAACATATCGCATCGTTACCAATAGATAATTTTATTCCGTTATGCTTCAGTTTTATGTAAGCACGAATAATAAAATTTCTCGAAATAAGTTTATTATGTCAAAAATAAATTTTTTTTTTAATATTATTTTATGGATGCGTCCTTCTTCTCAATCTTAATGTAACTTTCTGTATTATTAATTTTATTATTCGAATTCTTCAAAATAGAAAATTCGAAAGACTTCAATCTTCAAAGAAAGAAGACAACCAGAAAATAAATAACTTATCAAATGCGAAAAACAAGAAGATTTTCACCGACATCAGAATTTTTCAATTGAAATTGTGAGATTGATGAGAAAAATTTAGAGGAATCGTATTTCACCACTCTCAATGACTTTTTATCATTTATTTCTTTTATATTACATGTATAAAAGTAACAATTTAAAATTTCTTTAACTAAGAAACCTTATTCGAAAGTGAATAATAAAAAAGAAATTTTTTTAATTTTATTTTTCAGTTTCAGTTAATATGTAATAAAAATGGGTTAACGTCCACTGCAGATTGGTAAGCAACTATATCAATCGTCAACGACGATTAAATGCACTATTTCCATCCTTTTTGATAAAAACCTTTAAGGTCGTAATCAGCTATATGGAATTAATAAATGAGAAGTCATAGAAGGGGAGAGGCGAATTCGTGAAAGCAGGACTTTAAAACTAGTTTATTATATGAACCTTATTGACCCTGCCCAATATTTATTTCTGAGATCAATTTTTGAACTCAGAAATAAATATTAGGTTGGGTCAATTTTATTGTTAGGCAAATGCATATATAATTGATTTATTACATGGCAGTTCCTTCCTGGCACTATGATTGAACCCATTAACCCTTTTCTATTGACACTAAATAAAACTTCTTTTTAATAATTAATTGAAGACTATAAGTGTTATTTATAGAATTCGAAACAGAAGTTAATACCGAGAAATTATTTGAGCGAAAAATATGTTGAAATGTTAATTATTTGGAGTTGAATAATTTTTAAGCTATTTAGTGCATCTGAAAATTAGTTCGTGGATATAAATGCATTAAATGTTTACATAAGGCGTTTTAAATTGTTACATGCGTAAAATTATTACATTTACAAAATCGAAGAACCGTCGAAAAAAGTTGGATCATTTAGGGTTTCATAATCGAAAAAAATTTGGGAATCGCTGTCGTGATACATACATTTTTACTTGATGGAATGTTCTTATTTTTAAAAAATGTAATTTATTTTGAATTTTATTCACCCTAATTATTGATGGAAGTTACTATTACGAAATAATTTAAGTTATAAAAAATTTAGTTTATAAGGAATATTTTTTTAGTCATGAAAGCATAACTTCAGTATTGCAATGGTAATAAATTTCCTCTAAGTCCCATTGAAGGGGGTGTGATAATTTCAGATTGCTCAGTTGAATAGGAAGAGAGCGGTCTTTTCTAGAAGATGAACTTTGACATTGATGAATTTTTCCCCCAGTGCAGCTATGGGCTTAGGCTCCTCTAAGGCTGTGGGAGGAATGCCTTCTAAGAAAAAGATCACCCGATACTTTGTCAAGTTTCCCGCCGAACACGCCAAACTAACGTTTTGATTGGTTCGATAGAAAAGCGCGCACTTCTTTCTTTCAGTATGGCTGTGTGGAAAGTTACACAAACTGTTTTTTTGTAAGAGTTTTTATTTGAATTAATAATTGTCTAATTCGCAATAAATATAATTTTATTTTTTAATTTCAAACTTCTTTTTTTATTAATTTAAGATTTGCTATTAAAAAATTACTGTTTATTTCCCCCCCCCCTTCTCTTTCGACTCGATGTTTATTCGTAAATGAAGTAAGTTTCTTTCCCTGTATTTTAAAAATTTTATAGTGAATAATTTAGACGTAATGCATCTTTATTTTTTACTAATTATTGTTTCTTTAAAAAAGTAAATGTAAATTTTAAAAGTAAATATGAAGTTAGTATGATTTTGCTTAAAATTTATGTTTAAAAAAAAAAACACCATTTACTTTGCTTAATTTGTTTAAATAAGATCAAAATTGTATAGAGTATTATAATGTTTAAATATTGGAAGAAAGAGTATTATGTATTCAGTTTTAATAATTATAATTTAATATAATTTTTTAAAAAAGGAAATATAAATTTAAAGTTAGTATGATTTTGCTTAAAACTTATGTTTTAGAAATCGATAACCATAAATTGAAATTTAATTAGAAATTTCTGAGGGAAAGTTCAATTCAATTAACTATTTAAAAAAAAATTAGTTTTGTTTTATTAAGAACGTTACCTGAAAAGCATAGTATTTAATATGCAATAAATATAAAAATTATTACGTTTGCCAAACTTTCCATTTAGAATTAGCAGTTAAAGCTTAACAATTTTAAAATGGATTAGCCTACTTGAATAGAGTTTCCATAAGTAAGTGTTTATTTATATTTATCTTTGATTTTCTATTTCGTTATCCTTGTTTCTTTAAAACCCAGATTTTTCACTCTTGAACTATGTTAACATTTTGCATGCGATTTTTTTTCTATCTTCTGTACCTGTTATTTCAATTTCCTCCCCGTTCCTGATATCACGACGGTAACACCGTTCTTTTTTGGTCCTCTCCTCTTAGAGAGCGCCTTTTCTTTCCCCCATCTTCCCCCTTTCCTTCGTGATGTCATGATCGGGTTTCTCTTTTTCCTCCTACCCCTTGGCGACCTATTTAAATAGGTCGCCAAAAAATTGGCGGCACTTGGCCTTGCCGTAGTTATGATAATCATCCCGGTCCTGATGTGCGTCGGACAAAAAATCCTCAAGTGGTAGTTAACAGAAGAATATATCTACTTAGTTATTCTAACTATTCTACTCATTATATTCTTAGTTATTTATATTCTACTTAGTTTAAAATAAAATAAATAACTACTGTTCTCATAAAGGCACTTAACATATTAATCTTACTTTGATGGGCTAAAAAATTTGTCCGGCAAAATAAGATTTAAAAAAAAAAAAAAAAAAAAAAAAAAAAGAGCAGCGAACATGAGAATTTTTGCTTACTAAAAGGTGTATATCCTGTGGCCGATGTTGGATGGTTATTATGATCTTCCTCAATAAAACGTGCTGCGTCCATCGCCTTGTCTTCACCAGTTAAATCTCGGCTATGTAATTCCGTAGTGAAAGTAAATCCCAATTAATAAAAGCAAACGATATCAGTTCAGTAAAAGAACTTCTACATGGAATATGGGCGTTTATATGTATTCAAAAAAAGGGAGACCCGAGGTATGAGCACTCGTGACAAGTGGTCTTCCTAGCGTAATGAGATTACACAAGCGGCAAATATTTCTTTAGCCATGTGACTTCGTTTTATCTGGTGACGTCACTTCGAAGAGATAACTCCGCCCACTTGATACACCGAAGGTTATCTGTCTTCCTCTCTTTTTCTGAGCTTCTATCTTTACCGGAATAATATTTGATATATGCAAGTGCAGTTGACACAGCGATCTTTTTTTTATTTTATTTAAAAGGTAGAGTCTGGCTTTTCTCCCCGTTTTCAAAAATATTTTCGGTTTTTCCATCAAGGATTGCGCCAATTTTGTTAGTTAACACTATGTATCGTGAATATGTTTTTTTATTTTCTGATTCCAAGAATTTTTTTTTTTCTTTTGAAAAGTTTTAGACTTTGTTCGTATTCAAATTCAGTGCCTGCCATTGGAAAAAAAAAAGAAAAAAAAAAGACTTTGTTCGTTACAGTCGTTTACAAACCCAAAGCTACCAATTTTTCCGTAATCTTAATTAAAAATGCTTAATTTATGCTTTTTATTCTTAATTCTTTATTCTAAATTGCATTTAAAATAATTTGACCCCCTCTACATATCATAAAATTGACAGAGAAACTATATACTTTATAAATTCCAAATTTATTTGTATACTTTCCCAAGATTTGAGTTTGAATTTTGGTGCAAAATAAAATTAAAATAGAATATTTCTACCTAGTCTTGATTTTTTACAACCATTTAGGAGAATCATCCACTGATAAACAAAAAGTCGACAGGCATAAAATTCTAAATTTAAATTTATTTTTTTTTAAATATCTATTTAACTTCTACAAATTCAAGCGTATAGAAATTTATAATAATATAATTTTCGAAGAGTATAACAAAAATTGCCTGTATTTGTCGAGTCTTATTGTAATAAAGAGTTCTTTTTATTTTTCAAAAGTTTTATTTTTCTTAAAATTAGCATTTCACATAAAAGTATAAATTAAAATAACGTATTAAAATCCACATAAAAAAACTTTTATGGTTTATTGCACATATTTAAAATATTATATTATTTTTATTTGTTTTAAACTTATTATTAATACAATCAAATCGCGATCACTCGAATATGATTAAAGCTACAAATAACTTCTGAGACTAAGGAGAATGTTTTTTATTTTAAAATAATAAAAATTATTATTTTGTTCCATCAAAGATATTTTCACAATTCCTTACATTTACCCTTGCACTCTGAGTACTTTAGAATATTGTTTGAATGGGATTCCTGCAAGTGGCGTAATTTGGGTTTCTCGAGACTGATTGGTTGTTGAAACGTGGCATTTGTTTACGTTATCAACTGTTCTTTCCATTCTATTTCGAGTAAGCGAAACCTGTTAAGTATCAATTCTCTCAAGTGACACATTCTACTATCTTTCACAAAGATTCTTTCTCAAAGGTTTCAATTGTTTCACTATATATTTACACAGAGACTTAACACAAAGAAGTCATGTGCAACAAAAACAAATCATTTATACATCGAGGTTGCCAGATACACAAAATAAAAATATATCACTACTGGAATAAAATACATAAACAAATAATAAATCTAAGTTAAGTAAAAGAGTTGGACGAAAGGGACGAATTATACTTCAATAAATTCGAAGTGTGATACGGCACTGTATTTAATTAACGTTAATTAATATTCTAATTTATTTGGAGAAACTTAGTTCAACTTTAACACGCCATTTTGCTCATAAACGATCAGCTAGTGCTGACGTCATAAATCACATGTGTGGGTATAGGTGGTCTTTTTCGTGAAGTATCCAATTAATATAAACTCTAAATCATTTAAAATATACAATACAGTATTTTTATATATAATTTTTAAATTTCTTAAAATAATGTGGTTACTAATTATTAAGGTATTAAAAGTTTTGAAAGGTTAGAGGGAGACTGAGAGAGGATATCGGAATGCAAAGGCTGAAGAGGATGTCAACTTTCACTCTTTTGGAGAATGAATTTTTCAAGGGGAAATATTAACCGAACATAAACAGTTTCTAAATTTTGACAAAGTTGACTGCCATTTTAAGGTGTTTACGAAGTATAAACAATCTCGGCGTCTACCGAGTCGATTAACGGATTCGTTGGAATTACGAGTCGGAAGATATGAAACGGGATCAAATAAAATAGGAGGGAGAGGACTTAGCAAGGTCGGAAATGATATTGAAGGTCAAGAAAACCTCCCCCAAATTGAAAAGGTGTCCAAATTGAAGTAATCATCAGTAATAAACATAATATGATAAGTAAAATTCGATTAGAATAATAAGTATGAATGGAAAGAAAAACTGAGCACTAAGTACAGCGAGTAGAATAAGTACAAAAAAAAATGAACAATCATAAGACTATGTGAGAAGCGTAAATTCGACAAATTATTTACTAGATATGATTATAGTTCGTTCACCAGGAGTTGACACTTGTCTCCGCCTTCATCACGTGATATCCGATGATACTATTTCGCTATTTTTGGGAGAAGGATGCAGACAATCCTGAACAAGGTTGCTATTTGGCGATCGTATGACAAAAATATTTATTTCGCAATCTTTCTGTGCATTTTTTTTAACATTAAATATTTCACAAATTTGATGATATTTCTCTCTTTTGAGTGAATAGTTTGTCCATTTTGAGACATTTTGCGGGGAAAACAGCAGTATTTAAATAAAAAATATAATTAATTAGCTAGAGTAAAGAAAGATATAATAGAATTCACTGCTTGCGTTTGCAACGTATTAAGGGTTGTCTCCATTTCAAGCGCGGAGTTGTTTCTCCTCTTACTCACGCTATGAAATGAATTTAGCGTCCCAGGAGGTAGAGCCAAGTGCCAACTCCTGGTGAACGAACTACAGATCTATTTACACCTATTGTTCAATCTAATATATTCCTGTTTATTAATGTCGCCATCTTGAGATTCTGTAGCTAGATATTATGGAGATAATGCAAGATTTTTGAAACCGATTCACAGCATACGTCGGCTCCGAGAAGACTTCAACCCTTCAATAATTTTGCAGTCGCCAAGTTTTATTCGTATCTCATTCGCTTCTTTTATCCATGAACCGTATCTTATTCTAAGAATTTCTTTTTTCCTGATCGTAAACTTCAAAATTACAAATGTAATCCCAATTTAAATTGCTCAAAAACGTTTCGTATTTATTACGATGATTTGTTCTTTGTAATCAGCCGAAAAGACTATGATTTAAGTTTTCTTGCCGTATACGGCCAATATTTTGGTTTGTAGCCTATCTTATTTACTGTTTTTTTTAAAAAGATGCAATTTCTGGGACACCATGTCTATCAGCCCCCAAATAAACGATTTCTTTATATACTTTTTATAATGATATAGTATATAATGATATTATATATTTCTTATAATGATAAAACCGTACTTATCACTTTACAAACTGCTTTCTTTTCCGGACCCTTATAATGACGTCGAAAACGTATGACCAAACCGAAGCAACAACCGCACACCTTTTTAAAATATCCCTCTTCTCATTAATTTCTTTTATTTTGAATTCATTACGATACCATAAATTGAGCCGTTTCTTTAGGAGCATTCGCCTTCCAATGATGTGGTTCGAATTCCAGTCGATACGAATTCCACATCCGGCTTCTACCCACCGCGAAAATTATCCTCAGTATCATGGGTTAGAGTCTCCTTGCCGTCGGGCTAACCTTCCTTTTCATGTAACGCAAATGCGGGTTAGTTCCATTAAAAAGTCCTCCATGAAGGCAAATTTCCCCCAATACTTGATCCAGGAGTTCATCTAGATTGGGTTCAAAATGACAAGGCTACGGACATCAAAAGTCGTAAACCTAAAAATTGGATCGACTGTTCAAGAACGATTTTAGAATCCCATAAATTATGTGTATTGTTAACTTTATTTTCCCATTTCGATTTATTGAATAATCATGACGCAGTTGGGTAAGGTTTTTAATTCGAATTCTGGTCTCCACTTCTAAGATTTGAGGAGGGAAAACATTCAGGAACTCAAGGAAGTGGCTTTTTCTCGACTCATCACTTACGTTTTTTAAAATTTTGAGAATCTGTGATACTTTCCGTTCGTTGCGAAATTTTTTAGTTATTATTATAACACTTTATACGAGGGTAGTAATTTAATACGTTTAGGACAGAGTAAAGAAGAAAGCCCCATAATTTTCTTGATTAATTCCCAAAGATTCTGAATTCCAATTCTCATACAAACATTAGAACGATACATAAAATTATAGGCTGGTTACTTAAGCAGTGGTGACGTGTTGGACCCTTCTCCCCTGCGACTCCCCTTGTTGTTGTTGTAGTTTACTTACGTCGCACTAGAGCTGCACAATGGGCTATTGGCGACGGTCTGGGAAACATCCCTGAGGCTGATCCGAAGACATGCCATCACAATTTTTATCCTCTGCAGAGCGGATGGCACTCCGCTTCGGTAGCCCGACGATCTGCACGCGAAGTCGAGCACTTTACGGTAGAACAGTTTAACGAGGATCCATACCGCACACCCTCGGTCCCTACGCAGACTGATCCAAGTGGTCACCCACCCTCACACTGACCGTAGCCAGTGATGCTTGACTTCGGTGATCTGCTGGGAACCGTGTCTTAAAGATCAGTCCACTGTGGGCGGTTCCCTTTATGATAATAAAAAAAATATTAGGAGTATTTTAATTAGTGATAATTATTAGGGTTGACTCAGTCTTTCATCCCTTCAGTGGGTCGAGAAAGTGAATACCAAGCATTCTTGGAGACCAAGCGCTGGAGGTTCCGTGTTTGGCTGACCACCCAACCGCTCCTTCACCTTTGAGCCCATGATCAAGAGAAGTGATATGGGCCATGGCAGTCTATTGGCTATCACTTCACTCAGTTCAGTTTTTATGTTTTAACATGGACAGACAGGCATCGGATAATAAGTAACCAAGCTGAATCTTACAACTTTATTGACAATGAATGATTTGATGATTTATCTTTCAGCAGATCTAAGTTAAAAATGTTGTTGAAATCACTTGCGTTATTGATATGTGCTTCTTTAAAAAATTGGACGCTCAGTTATGCCATCATATAATTATTAATGTCTTTCTTATTGTGTTGTTGCTAGTGGCTTTTGGGGGTGCAATCACACATCTGATAATTTTGGCTTCTGTTGTAGAGAGTTTATTTTTTAAGCGCGTCAGTTAGAGTCGTTAAGATCGGTGATGAGAGAGTTTCAAAGTATCAATGATAGTACGATAAAACAAAAATCGGTATGAAAAGTTTTCCTCTGCTTATAGCCTCCTCTGAAGAGTCTATTACAGCGGTTTTCAAATAGAGTTCCGTGGAAACTTAGGGTTTCACGAAATGGTAGCAGTGTTTCATTCAAATTTAGGAATTTTCTTGAAACAGTTAAGAATTACGGAATTTCCGTTACTTTTATGATATAATTTAATTGAAATGCTTGTGAAGAAAGAAATTCTAAATGTCCCTTTTTTTTTAATAACAATATAATAAATGAATTATGAAAAGAATATATGCATTTGTGATAAATTCCAAAACTATTTCACATTCTATAAAAAATAAACAAATTCAACGACGAAGAATATTTCTCTGAAAGTAAATCATTCTCAGCAAATAGTTTCGTTTTTATTTTTATGGAAACCGTATTTCTGCTCATTCAGTTTTCAGTTTATGAATACACTAAATTCATATTAAGAACTAGACAATAGGTACCACTTCAGAATTGTGAATTCAACTATCTGACATAAAATAACCTAATTTTAAGACAATTATTTTTATTTTATAACTGTCGTTGAGCAGACAACCCATCTAGGGTTTACGACTGCCACTGTTCATCACCGTAGCCTTGTAATTTTGAACTCCATCCAGAAGACAAGAGAACTCCTGGATAAAGTACTGGGAGAAATTTGCCTTCGTGAAGGACTTTTTGGATCAACTAGCCCGCATTTGCGTTATATGGCGAGGAAAACCTCAAAAACCTTCCACGGCTAGACTGACAGCAAAGGGGAGTCTTGATCCATTCACCATTAAGTATATTTTACGTCAGCACTGTGGTCGGTGCGAGCTGAGTGCTTATCGCACCCAACATGAGTAAATGCAGCAAGCAGCACGCTATAGGAAAAAACGTACCATTCAATGTTATCATACTCGTTAGTGTTTACAATATAACGCGTTCTTCCAATCTAACTTTCAACGAAATAAGCAACAAATGCATTTGGAAGACTCTGCAAGCTTCCTATGACGCTACCCAAAAAATAAGCAACGGTGCTATTTTACACAAATATAGCCAAATAAGGGATAACACTCAAAACATGACTAACCTTGCATCCTACTAAAAAACTTGATCCTCCTAACCAGGCTATCCCGGACTAACCTTAGGCAGGGATGGCCTACTTAGTTGGGCCCATATGTCCAAGTGGGTTTGATCCCTGCCGGCCGAAGACTCACCGACTGATGCATGTTAAATCTGTCGAGTCGCAAAGTTCTCCATGTTCCCATAACAAATCATACCTCTGGGGGTACCCATCCATGAGTTTCCTTGTCTTCTGGATTGGGTACAAAATTACAAAGCTACGGAGTTGAACATTAGTAGTCGTAAACCCAAAAACTGGGTCTGCTGTTCAACGACGGATATAATATAATATCCTTACACTTTATTCATATTGTAACATTAATTTTATTAAATTTGTTTTAGTCTCACGACCTGTTAGAGTCCCGCAGTGGACTGATCGTTAAGACACGGTTCCCAGCAGATCACCGAAGTCAAGCATCACTGGCTACGGTCAGTGTGCGGGTGGGTGACCACTTGGATCAGTCTGTATAGAGACCGAGGGTGTGCGGTATTGGTCCTCGTTAAACTGTGCTACCGTAAAGTGCTCGACTTCGCGCGCAGGTCGTCGGGCTACCGAAGCGGGGGTGCTACCCCCTCCGCAGAGGATCAAAATTGTGATGGCATGTCTTCGGATCATCCTCCGGGATGTTTCCCAGACCGTCGCCAATAGCCCATTGTGCAGCTCTAGTGCGACGTAAATTAACAGCAACAATAACAACAACGACCTGTTAGAATTTATAAATGACAGAAGACTCTTATGAATGGTAAAAGTACGAGTAAATTTAAACACAAATTACAATTATAAAACTTCTTACAATAATAAGCCTCGTAAGCATAACATCAGCTGAGGGATACACCGGAAGTTTCCTAAATTTCTTCCGGTTTTAGGAATCTTATTATTGTTTACACTGAGTCAGCCACCCATAGTGATTATTTATCCCAATAGTCGCCGAAAAACATTTCTTCAACACAATCTCCGACAGTTAATATATATCGCGTGTTGGAATGAGAGATAAATTCGAATGAGTCCATCGACAATGAATGCTTTCAAATTTCCGTGCAATAGTGTTTAGAATTTCTGACTCAAAATCAATAGGGATAAAAGGAAATAATTCCTACGGGCGTTATTCCTTTCAATCAGTGTGCCCCAACCTTTTTATCACCGCGGACCTGTCAACGTTTGATAATTTTACCGGGGGGGGGGGCGTTGATTGTTCATTATTTTAGATTATTTTGATTTATTAATTCTAATTTATGTGTATTTAAACCTGCCTTCAAAATACAATACAGTTACACCAAAAAATAAATATAAAGTGATTTAGCATTTTAACAAACTTAAATCAATTAGACACGATCGAGAGAGAAGACGAAGTTCTTCATTAGTTCCAAAGTAAATTTCGCGCCTTGCTTTCGTGTTTTATTTATGATATTTGCAGTTATGATGATTGACTGTTTTTTATTAAGACTAATTGAAAGAGAAAATAGTTGCAGTGGCTTTTTTTAATTTTTTTTTTTTTTACTTCTTAAGACATTAAAAAATTTATGTCACTACCTTCGGGGGCCCCTTTTTTTAAAATAAATAAAATTTTAATGGAACTATTTTTAATTTGGGATTTATTTTTAATTTTGGGGTATAAACCTAAGAAATTCAATTCAGTTTCAATGAAATGGGCGGCCCGGTACCATTTGATCCACGGACCGGTATCAGTCCGCTGACCGGGGATAGGAGAAGACTGCTTTAAATGACGCAAATTTATTTAGAGCGGTTGAGACAATTGTGCATAGATTGTCTAAAAATCGAGCAAGAAAAGTTGTGATTACTTTTTAAGTTCTTTCTTTTTTATAGCAATGTATAAGATTGGATTACCTGTTTTATGAATAATAGTAAAAATTAAATAAATAAAAAGATATGGAGAAAAAAAAACTATATAAAATGGAGAAAAATTTTTTTGATCGCTGTATTATAGCACTGGATCGCTGTATTATAGCACTGATAGTATAGCACTGGTTACCCATTGGTCAATTGATTTTTCTTTCTGGATTGACTCCGATAAACATTTCAAATCATGGGTTGTAAAAATTGCCTCAATTGATGCTTGTCGTCGGATTGGTTTTCATATCCTGCCCATGTAAGCGTTTCAAGACATCACAAAAAACTTTTCCTTTCACTGAATCTTTCATTGCAAATTCTTTTTCACCTCCATAACTTATTTGATATTTAAAATATAGAAAAAGTGAACACAAACGAGACCACGAACTTTCAATTGCTGAAATTTTTTTTAATCAAAATGCAAATAAACTGTTGTTAGACAATTCTCCGTTTGCATAATCCTAAGTTTTCCTCTCTTTCGTTTTGATACTTTAAAAATTTCTTCTCAGTATTTGAAACGTCATGGCTTATTTCAGTTTTGCCTGAATTAACTTTTTCTATACTTTAAATTACTAATGGTTGTTGTTGTTGTAGTTCATTTACGTCGCACTAGAGCTGCACAATGGGCTATTGGCGACGGTCTGGGAAACATCCATGAGGATGATCCGAAGACATGCCATCACAATTTTGATCCTCTGCAGAGGGGATGGCACCCCTACTTAGGTAGCCCAACGCCCTGCACGCGAAGTCGAGCACTTAACGGTAGCACAGTTTAACGAGGACCCATACCGCACACCCTCGGTCCCTGCGCAGACTGATCCACGTGGTCACCCACCCGCACACTGACCGCAGCCAGTGATGCTTGACTTCGACTTACAAGGAATTGTATAGGGTCTGATCTCGAAACGCGAGGTCCCTGACCGTAAATTGTTTATATCACAAATAAATTTCGATATATTCGTAAATTTTACCTTATATCCATTTCAATTTTTTGTTAATTTATAATTCTAATCGACAATTCTTTTTAGGAGAAACCCACAGAAGAAATTATTTGTAACATTTATCTGGGAATTGAGAGTTTTAACTAAAATCCAAATTAAATATTTTGTGCTATTTATGACTCAAGCTATATAAAGCGAACAGATAAAGACTGTTTTGATAGGGCATTAAGAGCAGCTGGTGATAGCGGTTAAAATTCGATACAAAATTTCGGGGAAATTTGTAAACTTAAGACTTATTCTTATGTCTAAGCTTAAATTATTATTGTACTGTTTACAATATGACTTCAATTATTTAACTCTTTAATTCTGTGATGTAGAACCCAATTCAGGAGACAAGGGAACTTCTGAGTAGTATATGGGGGGGGGGGGGCTAGAGGACACTTTTGCCCTTCCCTATATACTACTATTGATTTCCTATTTTTATATTAAAAAAAAAT
Organism: Parasteatoda tepidariorum; assembly: GCF_982258835.1. Taxonomy (NCBI): domain Eukaryota; kingdom Metazoa; phylum Arthropoda; class Arachnida; order Araneae; family Theridiidae; genus Parasteatoda; species Parasteatoda tepidariorum. The sequence continues at coordinate 5,577,179 of NC_141758.1, read as the reverse complement.
TAAAATAGGCCTATATTTTACATTTTTTATGAAATATTTAACAAAATCAGCATATTTAAAAATTCTTATTTTTATATTAATAATTTTTATTTTATTAATAATCCTGTATTTTATATGTTCTTATTGAAAATATCGTTTTTTATTTTACATGCAATTCATAATCGTAATATTTATTTTTATCTTTGAAATCAAAAATATATTTTCCACTATTAATTTTTCTTATAGCTTTATCAGATAATTCACCATGACATTTCGAGAGATAAAAATCTTTCTCATCATTGTCTACTTCTAATCTAGCTATAATAGAGTCACCGTATTTTGTATTTATTTTTCTCAGTGATATTAAATTATATTTACCTATCTCGAGTTCATTTAATTTGTATGTTTCAGGAAATCGTTTGAGGTCATTAAATTCTTCCATTTATTTAGAAACATTTTTTGTAATATAATTTCTGTAATACATACACTTGTATAACGAACATTTTACTACCTATAAATGGAAAGTATTGAAAAAGAGAGAAATAAAAAGTTGTTAGAGCAATTAAAAAATGATCTAAGATTAGTTAAACTACAATCAGAAATTAGGAAAAATAATGAAATAAAATTAGAAGAAGATATAGGAATACAAAAATCATTGGCCGATTTCCACGAACCTGTACTTCATCAAATGGAAAAACTAGAAACTTCTAGACAACAAAACTTGATAGGTATAAAAGATGCTGTTGATAATTTATCTTTCACTATGAATGAGACCTATAGATCTTTACCTCAGATAGAGAATCAGTCAGAGGAAGATTATACTGAAGATGTAGGAAGTATGTTTTTAAAAATAGATATAGACAAAAATTTAGATAAAGAATTACTAGAAGAATTAGAATTTGAATTACCTTCAATAATGTGGAATAAAACTGATGAAGATATTGAAGAAGTTATTAAAAGGGCAAAAGCAAAAAGAGATCAATTTAAGAGAGAAAAAGGAAATGAAACCAAAAATAGAAATTTAACAAACAACAAAGATGAGTATCAGAAAAGGATTGATAATGCTGATTATAAAATGAATATGATGAAAAGATATTTAGAAGCTTTATCAGCTATTAAACAAGGTAGACATTACACAGGAAAAGGTTTAGAAGATAAACTGAATATCTTAGTTGATCTGACAGATAAAATTTGTAAAGGTTCTAAAAGTAAAAAATTGTATAATAAAACTGTAGATTTGTTGGATTTACTTTTAAGAGAGGGAACTATGACAAACGATCAGGTAAAGGAATACTATGGAAAATTTCTTAGTATATAAATGAGTAATTATATTGTAAAAAAAGTATACTTGAGCGACAGTCAGATTTCTAAATTGAAATCAGCTTATAAAAATGGTGAAGAACTTAGTTTACAAATAGATAAAAGTAAAACACCCAATTTTGATTTACATTTAACAGCTACACAAATTAACCAAATTGATAAAGGTAAAAGAATTAAAATATCAAAGACTCAACTGAAAAAGAATGGAGGGTTTTTACCATTTTTAGTACCTTTACTTTCTACTTTAGCATTAGGAGCTGCTAGCGGAGCAGCTGGTTGGGGTACTAAAAAAGTATTGGACAAAATTTCTGGATCAGGTAAAAAAAAAAAACCTTGTGGAAAGGGAGTCTATCAGCCATGGGAATATCCAACAAAATGATTGAAAACAATATGAAAAATGAAAAAGGATTTAGAGGTATATTTACTATAGATATGTTACCTAAAAAGATAAGAAAATTTGAAAACGGAATTATAAATTTAGATGTATCTACAGGTCCTGGAACTCATTGGGTTTGTTATTATAATGATCCAAAATATAATTTTGTTGAATATTTTGATCCTTTTGGAGAATATAAATATAACAATAGAATAATAAAAAATGATTTTCTTCCTCAAAACATACTAAGTTATTTAAATACTTCAGGAAAAGAAATTAGATATAACGATAGTTTTTTACAAAGTCCGAGTTCTGTAAGATGTGGTTTCTATTGTATGAAATATATAACTGAAAGAAATAAAAATAAATCTCCTATTGAAGTTTTATATTCATTTACTCAAGAACCTAGTAAATTAAATGAAAAAATTGTTCTTTATAAATGAAGTATATTATATTAGATTCGAAAAACGTAGATAAATCTGAAGATTTCACCATTGAGTATTCGAGACCTTTTCATTTTACAGAGATAGCTCTTCAGTCTTTTTCAATGTATATTTCTTGGAATAATATTACGGAGAAAAACAATAAATTTTCATATTTTGATGGAGTCAAATGGACAGATTTCATTATTCCTCATGGTCATTACAATATAAGAGGTTTGAATCGTTATATGGTAAAATATTTTGGAAATGATTCACCTATATTATTTGGAATAATAGAAGAAAGACAAAGGTTTAGTATTAAACTCGAGAAGAATTATAAAATTGATTTATCTAAAAGTGAATTGTACAAAATTTTAGGCTTTGAACCTAAAATATATGAAGAGGAAGAGCAAGAAGGTAAATTTATTGCGGATATAGCTAATGGTAATGATAATATTTATATTCACTGTGATATAGTGGATGGTGCTTATATAAATCAGTTTCAATCTCAAGTTATTTATTCTTTTACATCATCAAATCCTCCTGGAAGTTTATATGCTAAAGAATTTGATAAACTAATATTTTTTCCGGTTAAATCTGATTCTATTAATCAATTAGAATGAGAATTACAAATCATAGAGGTGAACTAATTGATTTAAATAAACAAGAAGTACAGTACAAATTTATTGCTAAATAAATGAATAAACAAAGATTGTACAGAAAGAGTAAAAAAATACAAGGAAGAGGCTTCTTTTCAGACCTTATAAGTCCTATTGTAGAAGAAGATCTTGTAAGAGAAAAATTGAATGAAATATTTTCTAAAAATAAAAAACATGGTACTGGATTGAAATTTTTTATTCCTAAATAAATGGATAAAATTTACGATTTGAAAGACACTAGTTATTATTATAATAACGACGTTGAAAGTTTTGAATATAGAGAATTAAAAAGTGAAAATAGAAATAATATTCATGAAAATGCTACATATAATTTCTTTATCAATGATACAAATGCTAATATTTTATATTCTGCGGGATATCTGCAACAAGAATTAAAAATTGTAAAAGGAGATGGAGGTGTAATAAGTAATGAAAATGTTACTCTAGTGAATGGAGGAGGTCTCATTAATTCAAACAGGTTGATTATAGGAAATACTGAAGTTGAATCAACTATAAATTATAAAGCCATTATGAATCAAGTATTAGGGATGATACACTTCACCCCTGATTATTCAACATCGGAAGCTACTAACATGTTCTTTTATGTAGATACAACTGATTCTGTAGATAGAAACAATTTCAAATATAATGGAAATCTGATAGATACTACCAAAATAACTGATTTTTTTAAAAACCTTAAACTAAATGAAAGTTTTAATGAAGGATTTTCAAAAAGATGTAAATTTACTAAAAATAGTCAAACAGTAAAAATATGGATTCCTTTAAAGTATATATTTGATTTCTTTAACGAATATAAAAAAGTAATGACAGGTTTCCAAGTTAAAATAGAAATTCAGAGAAATGATAGTAAAAATATGTTGTATACAGATATTCAAAATCCAGATTTTAAGGTTCTTGTTGAAGATTTATCACTTTGGTTACCTTATGTTAGATTTAAAAATTCAGCATCTGTAAAATTCAATGAATTAAAATTATCAAATACTCCTATAGAAATAAATTGGGATCATTATAACATTATCAAATCAAATGTATTTTATAAAAATTCCAGTGGGTCTTATTCTATTCCTGCTACATCTGATGAAGTTTTGAGTTTATATGTCATTCCTCAATATGATGAAAGAAATGAAAACATGAATCAAAATAATATGATGTTTGATCACTTGGATATGATAGAATGTTGGTTAATGATTAATAACATTAAAGTTCCTACAGTAAGTTATATGATGGACTTTAATAAAAATGATTATAATCGATTATATTATGCTCTTTTAGAATCAGGAATGAATAATATAAATTCTGAAACAGGTTGTATGATAAACTATTCAAATTTCAGTAAGTATCCTATAATTTGTTTCAACTTGGCAAACCATGAAAATTATACGAACTTGAGTAATTTAATATTTGAATTCAATTGGAGATTGAGAAATAATACTACTAAAAATTATGTTTTTTACTTTATTTTGAAAGAAAGAAACAAATGCTCCTTGAATATGTCAACTCAGGATATAAAAATGATTAAAACTCTGAAAACATAAAGGATTTTTTCTATTTTAATAAATGGCTGCTTATTATCCACTTTACGACGATGAAATAAAAGAAGGACCTTTAGGACCACCAGGTGCAGGATTTAAATTAACGAATGATGGTAATTATGATATGGAAAGTAAACTATTAAAAAATGTTTTACATCCTCAGGAAGATAATGACTCTTCAACTAAAAAATATGTAGATGATTTAAAAAATAAGTGTTTGATTCGTAATAACGGTTATTTTAATGCTAAAAATAAATGTATTAGAAATATAGCTACTCCTCTAGAAGACAATGATGCTTCAACTAAAAAATATGTCGATGAATTAAAAGACAAAAGTTTAATACATGATGAAAATAATTTTGATGCTAAAAATAAAATCATATCAAATGTAAAAGAACCTGAAAAAGAAGGCGATATGGTTACCAAAAAACATCTTGATTATTATTGTATACTGTGGGATAAAATTAATAGAAGTTATTATGCTCACAATCAAAGAATATCGAGTGTAAAATGGCCCATAAATGATACTGACGTTGCCAATAAATATTACGTTGATAATAAAACTTTTTGCGCTACCACAGATAGACTTGTTCAGTTTACAGGTGTGGGTTACAAGACTTTTGAATTCAACGAAACTACTTCAAAACTTTTAGATTCAAACTTAAAATTATCACAAAACATGTATATGAAAATTACAATTTTTTTAGCCTGTGACAAAATGAATGAAAAGCCAAAAATACGTTTAGAAAAAGTGAAAGAAGTACTTCTTGATAAAGAGATAAATGTTAATGAAGATTCAATAACTATGTTTGCGTATGGAAAGTTAAATGAAGTTTTAACATTATCAGTGCTAACAGGAGGAGGCTGTAAATTAAAGCCTTATTTACATATTGAAAAGATAAATTTTTCTTCTTAATAAATGGCCAATGAAATTAATTGGAACGACTTTTCTAGAAAGAAACTTACAGAAGATGTAATTATAAGTTTAGCCGATTATTTAAATTGGGAATATGTGTTTCAATTTTCTGAATTATCTGAAGTTTTAATCGAACGATGCCAAATGATTGGTATATTATTTCTCAATATCAAAAACTCAATGAACCTTTTATTGAAAAACATGCCTCTGATGTAGATTGGGAAAAAATATGTAGATACCAAACCTTATCTATCCGTTTTATTGAGAGACATTTAGATAAAGTGACTTGGTATGAAATATCAAGATTCCAAAAATTGGATTTAAGATTTATAGAAAATTATTCTGACCGTTTAAATATGAATGTTGTATCTAGATATCAAAAATTATCAATGAACCTTATAAGAAAATTTCAAGATTATGTAAATTGGGATTATATTATACAATATCAAGATATTGATAAAGACTTTGTAATAGAATTTGTTTCTAAAATAGATTTCTGTCTTTTAATAAAAAATAAAAGTAATATATTACCAGAAGAATTTTATAATTCAAACAAAGAAAAAATAGTTTGTATACTTCTTGCGGAAATTTGTCATAATACACGAGTACCGCTATATGAACCATTAAAAGAATAAATTATTTAAAAAAAATTATTTTTATTTTAATAATAGTTTTTACTCGTAGTAGATTATTTTTTACTCGTAGTAGATTATTTTTTAATTAATAAATGTATTCTAAAATTGTAATTAAAGACTATAATGAACCAGATGAATTTAAAGATCCAAATCAACATCCTCTATTGCCTATACATCCCTTTAGATTAATCATAAATGGTTCTTCCAACAGTGGAAAATCGAACTTATTAATCAATTTAATTTATGACTATTTACACTTTGATAGACTTTACATGTGTACAAAAGACATATTTGAATCTAAGTATGAAAAATTACAAGAAAAATACATTCAATTTACAGATGTAGAATTAGAAGATATTCAAAAATGTAAAGGCTTAAAGAATAAAAAAGAAGTTTTGAAAGAATATAAAAAATTTAAAAAAGATCAAGTTTTGTTTTCTTCCAAACTAGATGATTTTATTACCGTAGATGACTTGGATCCTTCCTATATGAATTTAGTTGTATTTGATGATTGTATATGTGAAAAAGATCAACAATCTATAGAAGAATTTTTTATACGAGGAAGAAAGAAAAATACATCCCTTATCTATGTAGGATAAAGGGGGTGAAGCGAGGGTTTCTCAAAAATAAAGAAGACGTGTTAAACTTAATAAAAATATATTATAACAAAATAATCTGAATCGCAATCCACATAGCTCAACCTTGACTCGTTGGCTATTCAAATCTCAATCACATAGCTCAACCTTGACTCGTTGGCTTTAATCGTTGAAAAAATTATAAGTTATTGCTCAAATCGCAATTCACATTCCCGTGGACGAGCCCCCATTTGTAGGATAAAGGGGGTGAAGCGAGGGTTTCTCAAAAATAAAGAAAAACTTAATAAAAATATATTATAACAAAATAATCTGATAAGCTACAATTTCCACTGGCATCCTCCTCGAGCCAGTCATTCCAACTACATGGTGTAACTGTAAAAGAAGAGTAAATGTAGAGGTAAGTGTCCTTGATATCATCACGTGATAGGATGAATGCTTCGTGGATCGGATCTGTATTCCACATCTATATAAGTCAGTACTATTATAAAATACCTATAACCATCAGAAGTAACAGCAATTATTTTATATTTTTCGATATGAAACAAAAAGAAATTAAACAAATAATACGAGAAATAGATGGTCAATTAACAAAAGAAGAATTTAATAAAATGTATAAGAACTGTATCAAAAAACCATATGATTTTTTAGTTTTAGACTTAGTCAATCCTAATATGAGGTACCGAAATAAAGAATTTATGTATATATAAATGGAAGAATATTTAGAGAAAAGAATTTTTATTCACAGAAAAAGTTATAATTTCTATCAAAAGATTAGTATCGCACTGTTTTTATTTAGTGCGTCTGGCTTATCTGGTTTTATTTTAATCCCTTTATCAGCTTTGAGTTTAGGAGCTGGTGTTATTGAAGTGGTTGACAGATCTTTAAATATATCCGAAAGAAAAGAAGAATATAAATATACTTACAAATTTTATAAACAACTACTGAATTTGTTTAAAGCTAATACATTAACTGAAGAAGAAATTCATAAAAAAGAGGCTGATTTTATTCAAAGTTTGAAATATTTTCCTTTAGAGAAATACGTTAAAAAAACTCAATTGAATGGCTATAAATACATATAATTTTTTATTGCCTATAAATGACGTGTAAAAGTAATATATTCAAAGTTGGAAAATTAAGTAAAGACGGAAAGTTCAAATTTTGTTGTAAAGAATGTGGTCAAAAAGGATCTGGCTTTATCAATTCAACAATTAATAATTTACCCTTTGAAATGCATTTACCAGGACATCAATTTACAGGACCTGGAACACAATTATTACATGGAAAGAAAAGATTAAACGATGATTTAACATATAAAGAATGGAGTAAGCCCATTAACAGAGTAGATGAAATAGCATATAAACATGATGTTTGTTACCTTAAAAATAAAGATACTAAAACTAGAAATGATGTATGTGATAAAAATATGATAGAAGAGTTAAATACAATTCCAAATCCTACAATCAGGGAAAGAATAGAAAGAGGAATTGTTAAACCTATTATCAAAGCCAAAAGAACATTTGGTATGGGTATGATTTATTGTTTAAAATGTAAAAATTTTACTAATACTAAAGATGTTTATGAAGAAACTTCTAAAAATGGAAGATTGACGAGGAAAGGTATATGTGAAGTTTGTGGATCTAAAAAAAGTACTTTTTTAAAGAAAACGGGGTCATAAAAACAGTTTATTATGATCCCGAAAAAGGTTATTGTGGTATCAATGAATTAAAAAGAAAAACAGGTTTATCTCAAAAACAAATTACAGATTTTTTACATGAACAAGATGTTTATACTAGATATAAACCAATTATTCGTAAATTTAGAAGAAGGAGATGTTATGTTTCACATATTGATGATCAATGGCAAGCCGATTTATTATTTATAAAACCATTTAGTAAATATAATAGTGGAGTTAATTATATTTTAACAGTTATTGATATGTTTAGTAAATATGCTTGGGTTATTCCAATAAAAAGAAAAACAGGCGAAGAAGTATCAAATGCTTTCAAGTTAATATTTAAAGAACGAATTCCAGAGAAACTACAAACGGATAAAGGTACGGAATTTATAAATAAAGATACTCAAAAATTATTCAAAGATAATAATATTCATTGGTTTACTACTGAAAATGTTGAAATAAAATGTTCTATTGTTGAAAGATTTAATCAAACAATTAATGGAAAAATAAGAAAATATATGGCAGCAAATAATACAAATAAATACTTAGAAGTACTAGATAAATTAGTTTATAATTATAATAATTCTTATCATCGATCTATTAAAATGACACCCTCACAAGCCAGTCGGACAGAAAATGAAAGTATCGTATACAATAATTTATTTTCTAAAAAAGAAATAAAGAAACCAAAGTTTAAAATAGGCGATAAAGTTAGAATTTCAAAATATAAAGAAACATTTACCAGAGGTTATCATCCTACATTTACAGAAGAAATTTTTATAATATCTGAAATATTGAAAACAGATCCTATAACTTATAGAGTGAAAGATTTAAATGGTGAAGAAATTAAAGGAACTTATTATGAAAAAGAATTAGTAAAATATAATAAGAAAAATGAAACATATAAGATTGAAAAAATAATAAGAAAGAAAGGAAATAAATTATTAGTGAAATGGGTTGGTTACCCTGAAGAATTTAATAGTTGGATAGATGAAAAAAATATTATTCTAATTTAGGAATCATTTTCAAATCTTTTAATTTTAAATGATTATTTTCTTTTATTCTGTTAAATAAATTAATAGCATTCGGATTATATTGAATTTCATGTTATTACGAAACATTCCTATAAATGCTTTTATTTCAAATCAGTCGAGCAACAAATGATTCATCGAAATGACGTCGTTTCCTTCTAGAAGTTTCTACACGTTTCGAAATCATTTACTTCCGTGTTTCGTTCATTTGAGTTCAAATCGTCGAAGGTTATTATATTTAAGATTTAAGTTAAGTAGATTATTCTTTTCTTTTTTTTGTATTTTCAAAGTATTTTTTCCTGCACGTTTTTTTAATTCTTATTGTATTTTATTATTCTGAAAATGAATTACTTATAGTTTTATTAAACGAATTACTTAAATATTTCTTATTTTAAATTTTCTTATACTAATTATTCTTATTTTAAATTTTCTTATACTAATTATTCTTATTTTAAATTTTCTTATTTAACGTAAAGTTTCTGACTTATTTAAAGTAAAAAAATTATATTATTATTATTATTATTTATTTATTATTATTATTTTATTTATTATTATTATTTATTTTTTATTATTATTTTAGACTTTACTTTATTTATTATTATTATTTTAGATAACTAAAAATAATAAGACTTTATTTTCTAAGTTTATTAATTTAAAGCTTCGATCTTCCTATCTGTTGAATTAACTTTGAAAAATTCCTTTAGTCTTAATTGTTTTAAAAAAGATTCGGAAAAGCTGAGGGGAAGATATTACGAAAGAGAGCCATCTAGATGGCTGTAATGATTGCGTAATAAGGTTTGTGACGTAAGAGAGCCATCTAGATGGCTGTAATGATTACGCAATAAGGCCTGTGACGTAAGAGAGCTTGGCTCTCATAGGAATTGTGCAATAAAAGCCATCTCGGTGGCTGTGATTGCGCAATAGAAAAGAAAGAACACATATTTAAATATTTTTTTAAATAAATGGAAAATGTTTATACAGAGATGTTTAAACAAATTAAGAATAAAAAAATTAGTTACGATTCAGAAGAAGACGTATATTTTTATGACACGAAAGATTTTGATATTTTTTTAAAACAGAGATACAATTCGAGAATTACTTTTTTTAAAAAGTTAAAAAGAAAATTGAACTTGGTTTTTACGGTTGAAGCAGATGAAATGTTTTTAAAATTTTTAGATTATATGTATTTTAAAAAGAGTTTAAATTATAAATATTTTATGAAAAAGATATGTGAATATTATAATATTTCTAATAATATTAAGTTAGGTAGTCCTAAAAAACAAAACATTTATGATGAAATTTGGAATTCGTTTCTTAAAGAGACAGAAAAGTATTTATAAAAACTCCATTTAATAAATGGAACTCCATTTAATAAATTTTGTTGCGATTGTAAGACTTTGAAATCAGCTGACGAATTTTACAAATATAAAAAATATTTATTTAAAAGATGTATAGATTGTGATCTTAAAAGAAAATATATATATTATGAATGCGATTGTGGTAAAAATTATACTTATTCGCATAAACAAAGACATTTTAGAAGTAATTTTCATATAAAACGTATGAACTCCTTTTTATAAAAGTATTTATAAATTTTCTTCCTTATAAATGAGTAACATGACAAAGGAGTTCAAACACTTGAGTAATGTACTCTCAACTTTCAGTATTAAAAAACTAAGAGAATTGATAACTAAACTTAAAATTCCTGTCCTGACTGATAAGAGATTAAAATCAAATATTATTGAATCAGTAGTTTCTTATATCAAAAGTACAAGAAATTATAAATCTGTTTTATCAGATTATTTAGGATTGGATGTTTCTTATTATATGGAAAACAAAACTAAACTATTTAATAAATATCCTAAGTATAGAAATGAATTAAAAAAAGTTTTTGATTCTTATAATTTAAAATATAAAGATGGTAAATTTATACCTAAAGAAGAAAAAAATATAATAACTGAAACTAATTTAAATGCTTTGTATAGGCCTCAAAAAATAAAAGATAAGGTAAAAGTAGAGGTAAATCTTAAAAATTTCTTTAAACCAGATTATAAAATTATTGAATTCAGAGGTCAATATATTGAAAAATATAAAGTTTATAGAAAACAATATAGAGTGGCAGGATCTAAAATTTTACCTGAACAATATTATAATATTTTAAGAAATATATTTAAAAGGGCTATTGGAAATATTACAGGAAAAGTAGATGTAATTATACATAATCCTAAATTAAATGTACCTTTTCATGATAAAATGATGTCAACTAAAACTGCTTTTAATGAATACATTGATAAATTATCCAACCAAATTGAATATAAAGAACTCGATATAACAGAGTGTATATTTGATTTTAATGTCATCGAATTACCTCATGGTGGTAGACACAAGGCTTTAAAAATGTATTCTGAAACAGATCCAGCAAAAAAGAAAAGTATTTGTCAAATAAAAAATGATGATAATATATGTTTGGCTAGATCAATTGTAACAGCTTTAGCTATCCAAAATCCTGAACTGTTAAGTGATAAATTATGTACTGAAAAATTATCAAGTAATGAAATAATTTATATTAAAAAAGGTCGTGTTTTACAAAAAACATTAGCTATAAAATTACATGATATATGTAAAATTCCTTTAGAAGTGTGTAGTTTAGAAGAAGTTAAAATATTTGAAAATTTTTTAGACATTCAGATCAATATAGTTTGTAGAGAAAATGGTAATGAAATTATATATAATGGTGATTATAAATCAACATGTATTTTTATATATAAGAATAGAAATAATTTCGATGTCATTACATCAATGACAGGATTTTTAGGTAAGAATAATTATTGTAATTATTGTAAAGTGGGTTATAAACGTTCAAATCAACATAAATGCCCTTTAAAATGTGATAGGTGTTTTGTTGAAGAATCTAATTGTGAAGGAGAGGAAATATTTTGTAAAAAATGTAATCGGAAATTCTTAGGAGAAAATTGTTTTGATAATCATAACAAGAAAAATTCAGAAGGTTTTACTGTTTGCAAATTACTATGGAAATGTCTAAAATGTAAAAGAAATATTAATAGAAATGAAAGGAAAACAGAAGAACATATATGTGGTGAATATCGTTGTAATAATTGTTGGGAGTGGGTCACTAAAGGTCATGAGTGTTTCATGAAAAATGAAAACAGTAAAGGAGGTGTATGTAAAGATAATTGTGTAAAAAATAAAAGTATTAAATTAGATTGGTGTAAGAAATGTAAAACAGGAAAATACTTATTTTTTGATGTTGAAACCAAGCAAGATACAGGAATTCATGAAGTGAATCTAGTTATATGTCATGATTTTCATGGAAACGAAACAGAATTTAAAAATGAAAACGATTTTTGTGAATGGTTATTTTGCGAGGAACACGAAGGATATACAGTTATAGCTCATTATGGAAAAGGATTTGATTTTCAATTTTTAGCTAAATATTGTTTCAAAAAGCATATTAAAGTATTTACAATTTACCAAGGAAATAAACTAACATATATGAATGCTGATGGTTACTATATAAGATTTATTGATTCTATTAATTTTACAATGTGTGCACTTAAAAAATTTCCTAAAACATTTGGTTTAAATGAACTGGCCAAGGGTTATTTTCCTCATTTATTCAACAAACAAAAGAATCAAAATTATATTGGTAAATATCCAGATAAATATTACTATGGATATAATTATATGGTTGATGAAGACAGGAAAACATTTGATAAATGGTATGATTCCATTAAACATGAAACTTTTGATTTCCAAAAGGAATTTATAAAATACTGTAGATCTGATGTAGATATTTTAAGAAAAGGTTGTTTAGAATTAAGAAGATTATTCTTAGTAACTGTGAATATAGATCCGTTTAAATATGTAACTTTAGCTGGTCTATGTATGGCCATTTACAGAGATAAATTCTTGAAAGAAAACACAATAGCTATTGATGAAATTGTCATTCAAAAAGATCAGTACAGTAAAAAATCAATAGCTTGGTTAGATTACATATCAAAAAAGGAAAATATTAATATACGCCATGCTTTGAATGGAGGAGAGAAAAAATTACAATTAGGTGAAAAATGTTATAAGGTAGATGGATTTTATAAAAATACAGTATTTCAATTTAATGGATGTTTCTGGCATGGATGTACCAAATGTTTCACTAGAACAAAAGTAAACACTGTTAATCAATTGCTCATGGAAGATTTATATAAACGAACTAAGAAGATCAATAAAAATATAATTGAAGCAGGTTATGAATTGGTAAATATCTGGGAGTGTGATTTTGATAATAATAAGGATATGAAAAATTACATGAAAAAAGAATGGAAGAGAGATTTTATAGAACCTTTAAATCCTAGAGATGCTTTTTATGGTGGAAGATGTGAACCTACCAAATTAAAATATGAAATGAAAAGTAATGAAAAAGGCAGATATATTGACGTATGTTCTTTATATCCTACTGTAAATTATTTTGATAACTATCCAGAAGGTCATCCAATCAAAATATTTAATCCTAAAAAATACGATGAAAATTGGTATGGATTAATAAAATGTAAAGTACTTCCACCTAGAAAATTATATCATCCAGTATTACCTTATAAAGCAGAAAAATTAATATTTTCATTATGTAGAACTTGTTCTGAAACAATAAAATGTAATCATTTCAAAACCACTTTAGAAAAGAAAAAATGTAAGCAGTGTTATGAGATAAGAAATTCTGAGTGTAAACACACTGATAACGAAAGATGTCTAATAGGAACGTGGACTACCGATGAGATCAGATTAGCTGTTAAAAAAGGATATAAAATATTGAATATATATGAGGTTTGGCATTTTGAAAATAAAACAAATGAATTGTTTAAAGAATATGTTAAAACGTTTTTAAAGATTAAACTAGAAACATGCGATAAATGGAAAAACAATTTCAAAAATGAAGAAGAATACAGACAAATAGTTAAAGAAAAATTAGATATAGAATTAGATAAAATTGAAGAAAATCCAGGTTTGAGATTCATAGCTAAAATATGTTTAAATTCTTTATGGGGTAAATTTGGTCAGAGAAATAACATGAAACAAACTGAATATGTGATGGAAATTGAAGATTTTTATAGAATTATTCTAAATGATACTATTAAAGATTTGAATATGAATTTTTTAAATGACGATTGTGTGGAAATGAGTTATAAAATGAAAGATAAATTTGAAAAAAATAACTTCAATACTAATATATATATAGCTGCTTTTACAACTAGTTCTGCCAGAATTAGATTATATGAAATGTTAGATAAATTAGGAGATAAAGTACTTTATTATGATACAGATAGTATAGTATATATAGACGACGGAACCAATAAAATTGAAACAGGATGTATGTTAGGAGAATGGACTGATGAATTGGGAAATGATAAATATATTACATCTTGGATAGCTGGAGCCTCTAAAGATTATGGGTATAAATTAAATGATAAATCTGTACATGGAAAAGTAAAAGGATTTAAAATGTCTTATCAGAGTGAAACCATATTAGACTTTGATAATAGGACTAAAATAATAACAGGTGAAACAGATTGTTTGGATGTAGAAATCAATCAGTTTAAAATCGAAAAAGATAGGAATATTTCAAGTATTAAAACAAATAAACGTTATACCTTTGGATACGATAAACGTAGACTTTTAGATAATTATGATACTGTACCTTTTGGCTTTTAAAAAAATGTTTCTTAATAAATGGATAAGATTACAGTCATCCTAAACATTCAGGGATTTATTTTTCCCAGTCGTAAGATTTTAAGAGAGATAGGATGTAAAATAAAAAACGATATTTTCAATAAGGTACAGGATTATTAATAAAATAAAAATTATTAATATAAAAATAAGAATTTTTAAATATGCTGATTTTGTTTAATATTTCATAAAAAATGTAAAATATAGGCCTATTTTAATTTTTTTTAATATAAAAATAGGAAATCAATAGTAGTATATAGGGAAGGGCAAAAGTGTCCTCTAGCCCCCCCCCCCCCATATACTACTCTTCTGGATCAAGCAATGACTTTTCATGAAGGACTTTTTCATGGAACTAATCCGAATTTGAGTTACATGAAAGGAAAACAAAGAAACCCTCTCACTTTTAGCATAACGACAAGGGTATTTAACTCATAATCTGTCTGTCATTGGGAATATTTTTACATCACTGTGCCTCTGCGGTCAGAGCTCAGAGATTAGCACCTGAATCAACTCGTGGCGAAGTGAACGCTCTATCTCTCGAACCACCGTTGTCCTTGTGCTATTTATCATTCAACTGGCAAATTCATTTCCCATATCCATTTTGCAATGGAAGACATAAGACTGAAGATTACACTCAAAACTTGGCAACCGGATGGAAGTTAGCCAGCAAAGGGACAGGAAAGCGAATACTAATAGTATTTAAGTCGTAATTTCACTTCCTTAAATCTACTTATGGCTCACAAACTTACAGAATTTATTAACACAGAAAAATCTTTTGAATGATAAAATTATGCAGATTTAAATATAAGTGTCCATAATAAAACTTACCTAAATAATAAGCCATCATCTCATAAACAAAATTATTTTAAGCCGACACAGGAAGTTAACTAAATTCTGTATCTGTCATCCAAACTTAAAAATTTTATGTTATGCTAGCTTGGCTATACTCTTTCAAAAAAAAAAGAAAAAAAAAAAAGAGGTTTGGTTGAAGAAAAAAAAAGGTTGCACAGCTATAGTTTTGTTTTGAAGAAGGAACTAATATATTGAAACTCACTAGTAGCATATTAAAAAACCTTTTTTAAAAATTTAGATTTATTTCATTGTCCAAAACATAAAATATGCCCTTTTATCCTAGCAGAAATGAAATGGGGTTGAAATCGCCTGTGTTCTCCTTTTCTGTGTCCTCTAATATGAGAATGTGCCTCACACTAAGGGGTATCTGTGGCAGAGTGGTGTAGCTCTTCCCTGTGACTCAGGTTCATAGGTGCCCACCAGGTAATGCTTAATGAGCAACACTTCCAGCATCTTGTGTGCTGAAGAAAATAATAGTACAGTTTCATTAGAAAAAAAAATTATCAAGAAAATGTTGTGAAACCGTTTTTAGCTGTTGTTTTTATTTACATAATTTTAGTCAAGGAAATACTATCTGAACACAAAATAATTGAACATCCTTAAATGTTACAATAGTATTTATTTATCACTCAGTATAATGTATAACAATTTTATAATGATGTTACTATTACAGAGAAAATACTGGTATTTATAGAATTTTAGAAGCAGATATATGATTAAGAACTGATTGTTGAAAAAAGATAACAATGACATTAAAATAGTCTTCCTCAATCATTTAAAAATATGTTAAACGATGTATCTTTAAAATAGGAATAACAAAATTTTTATAAAACAGGAATTAATATATGAACACAAAACAAACTTTGAATAAATTACTACAGTATTTTTTTTTTATTGCTAGAAGTTAAGTTCTCATTTAATACCATGGAAGCATCAGAAATGTACAAAAACAAATACATATTTTTAACTCTTTATTTCACAATGAATCGCAAGTTAAAAGCATAGATATTACCATAGATTAAAATTGTGTGTATGCCATTCATATCAAAATATTTTATGTAAATAATAATTTTTGAAGCAAGCAAAAAAATGTCAAATTTTTTATATCAATATACATAAAATTTATCCAAAATAAGCCTGAAGCTTAAATAAAATGCAAATAATTTTTTATGAAGTGAACTTCTTTTGTATCAAAATACAACAAGTTTAGTAATAAAAACACTAAACTTTTATCACTTAAAATCCTAAATCAGAGTTATTATGCAACTGAACTTAAAAGAAATATGTAACAAACCAATGTTTTTTTATTTCCTTTATTCATATCAAACAAATTAGTGTCATGGTAAGTGATTTATCTGAAATTTTTATTATTACAGAAATGTAATGTTTGAAAAGGTTCAAGATGTTAAAGCATTGAGATAATGTGATGACTTTGCAAAACAGGTAAAAGTCAGGTGTCTAATTTGTGAATGTTAAGGTATGGACAGTTAAAAAGAAAAACTAGTTAATCAGAATTAATGATAGTTTTTTGGTCCAGGGCCCCCAAGAAATAATAATGTGTGGTCCCCGAACCAGCAATCAATGCAAGGGAATGGTACGCTGGTTTGGTCTTTTTTATTGTCACAAAGTAGATTATTACACATTCTCCTTACTGTAATTTTTCATTTAAATTCACTTAATTTAATTTTTTTAGACAAATAATCTAATACAGACATGCAAAGTGATCAGTGAAAATGTGTTTAAATTAGTAATATCTTTTAGTCACGGGTCCACAAACCAGTGACTAAATTTTCTTAATTTCTATCCCTAGATATATGAAGAAGAAAAAAAAACATTTAAATTTATTGAAGGGTATTAAGTTTAAACTAATAGTGAAAAGATTAAAAACTAAAATTAACTCAGGTAAAATGATAATTAATGTATGCGCTCTTTAAGCAAATTTGTATTGCAAAGATACATTTCACAAGTGATATGTAGCTTTTCCGGCAATAAGGTTATTAAAAAAAAATTTCTTCAACAATGCAATAATTTTTTATGTCTTAAGATTGCAAATATTTTGGCAGCATTTAAAAAAATTGGCAGCATTGAACAGCAATAAAAAAAGACTGCAAATTGAACACCATGGTATTAAATGTTTACAGCTTAACATTTTTCAGTGATTTTTTTTAAACAATGCCTCATATTTACAAGCCACCGAATTCATCGCCTAGAGTTGACGCCTACAATAAATAAATACAGGACAGACATTCTAATTTATTTCCTTTTCACAGTTACACCCCTCAAAGTCCAAATTTCAGGCATTCACATCACAGCCTGAAAAAAGAAAGAAAAAAACCTTCCAAACGTTAAGAGTCCACTCTAAAACTTATGTGACAAGTTTTCAAGTCATGCAGGTTTAACTTCAGCCATTTTAAGGTTACATCCGCTGCTACCTGAAAACAGTAAGATAAAGATTTTTAATATAATAAATAATATGCATAATACTTTAAGTGGTTATTATATTTCACAATACAAAATTGAAGAAATGTACCTATTGCAATAATCATATATCAGTGTTCTCCCTAAGCGTTTTTAGAAGGGCGACTTGCCCTTTTATACCTATAAATGCGTCCTTTTGTAAAAATAAGCTTCCATCCCTTAAAACAATGCCTTTTCTGCCCATATTCCATGAAAAAAATAATTCACTGTTAAAATTGTCTGTGTTTATAGGTTTAATTTTCATTACCATTAGAAATATTTACTTTGTTAAGATTATTCTCCACTGGCAAAATTTTAATTTATTTCTAATTTAATTCAAATGGCTAAGTTACTTTCTCTTTCAGGGGCAAAGGGTTTAATATGTTAATAAATTTTAAGTGATTTTAAAATTATTTGTTAAATACATAGCTTTTTTTAAAAATCGACATTAAATATTCTTTTTTTTTTCCAGTTTAAATTACAGAAAAAACTTTCAAGCTGTTTATCAATGAATCAATTTTTTAGTTAATTTAAAAAAAAAAAATTAAGATCAAGCTCAGAAATTGTCTTTTAGCAGACCTTTAATTATTTTTTATAAACTACGAATTTTTCTCATTTTGACAATGTGTGAGAATTTCTTTTTGCAATATATAAATAAAATAGTATCAGAGGGTAATTTAAAGACTGTTGAAGATCAAATTCAGTTATTACATATTTTGATAAGTTTTTATAGAGTTAAGTGAGTGTGCTTTCAAAACTCAAAGTGCCCTTTTCTGTGAAGCACCCTGCCTTTTTTTATTCATAGGGAGAACTCTGCATAGATTTTAATTTTCTTAAAGGGGAGAAGAAAAAAACAGAAAATTTTTTGAAATTGAAGCAAACTGTATGAAAAAACACATTAATTGCTAATGAACTAAGTTATTATTACATATACTATTATTGTACTACAGTTACAATAACCATTTGATACCATATAAATACTTCAAAGCAGTTTACAGTTATTTGGCTGCGAAAAATTAAATGGTAGATTACATTTAAGAGTATTACTTCGAGTTTCTATATTGTTGTACTTTTATTTATGTTATGCTATCAATATTTAGTGCTTATACATAACTAAATTAATTTAAATAAATTAAATATAAATATTGTGTGGATATCCTTAAAAATATACAAGCTTTCACCAGTAAGGAAGTGGGCATAAATTGTTTTACTCTTAGCATAAATGGTTATGCGACATTAGTTTGAGCGCTTATAGCTTTAGGGGACTTATCTAAAATCTAGTTTAAATTACACAAACAAGTTTAAATATATTTGAATATTACCTATTATCTGATGCTGCTTTTATGATTTTAACAAGAAATAAACTGATAAAGGCAACTGCGGCCATTCCAAGTCCAGCTTTCACCCACATTGTCGAGTCTTGTGCCATCGGCAAGTGCCTGCAATTGGACATCAATTAATTAAAATAAAAAATGGATATAACAATATATTTACTATTTGGGCAACAGCTATCTAATCTATTAAGTGTGACTGTGACACATATAATGTAACACATATTAACTGAAGTATTAGTATTAGAAGTTTTTCAGTGCTGTCTTTGAAGAAAAAAAAATTATATTAATCAAGGAAATATTGTATTTTAGTCTTATGCAACTATACAACATTAATTAAGTCAATTTCTAAAAACCTCGATGGATGAAGATCAGTAGTAAATACTATGGCACAAGTAGCAAACAACTGTAACAAGTTTTTCTGTGGTCAAAAAGAAATGCAAAGCAATAAATCAGAATAATAATAATAGTGTCGGTATAAGCAGTAATAATAGTAGTGTCAGTAATGATCAGTAAAATAGTAATATGATAATATACTATTATAGTAATAAAATCAATAATAAAAATTAAATGAAAAAAAAACTTTAAATTCTGTGTGAAAAATGAAATCTTACAAATAAATTAAAATATTTAATACACATCCAGAACATTGAATAATGTATGAAAATGTTCAAATAATGATATTTAATATAACATTGCCACTAATTTCATTTGGGTTTGCATAAAGTTAGATTATTAGGAGTGGGTTATTTACAAATGAAACAAAACAACATGCTTAAAATACCAAGTAATTCTTTATAATAAACCATGCATGCAACAGAAGAAGTTTTTACCCACCTTGACTGACACAACAGCTTCCAAGCAGGTTTGTAGACACTAGAGAGGAAAAGATTTAAACTAAAGAAAGTTATCAGGATTAATACAAGTACATTTCCTAACTTCATTTTTCAATTAAGTTACCCAACTTAGTGTTATACTTTATAACTTATAGAGATTCACCTGAAGTTTTCTGGAGAAAAAAATTTATATATGGGGCATATTTATTGACTGTGGACAATTTCTGCTTTCAAAAAGTTATAAATTATAATATTAATTTTCAGACATAAAGAATAGATATACTATTTCTTTCTGATCTCATTTCATAAATTTTTAAAACTACGTATGAATGAATAAAACTTATCACAATTATAAACCTTTTTATTCAAAGGAATATAAATACCTACTTTTCCTAATTATATTAATAGATTTCAATTATTGAGAGGTTTGGATATTATGTAATGATAAAAAAAGGAAAGAAAACTAACTAAACTAAACTAGATTCGGGAAAATGACATAAAAATTTAAAATTACTATATTTTGATTATTTGTGTGAATATCGAATTTATATGCTATAAATATGTTTTGAATCATAATTAGGCAAGATACAGAACTAACTTTTTTTTAAACTTTTTATCCATAGAATTGGTATAGTCAACTCTGAAATTAACTTTTGTTATAAAAATAAACTGAACATGCTGAAACACGAGTAGCAATGTTTGATTTTGTGACTAGAAATCCCAATTTTTTTTATTTAAAATTCCGTGAATATGAATCCAAATGCGTAATTTATAAATGAGATGACTAAAAATCATAATGCGTAATATTTAAATTGTGCGAATACAAATCACAATGGTTATTAAAATTACTTGAAAACAAATTATGATGTTTGAATTTTAAAGTGAATATAAATTACGTGAATATTAATTTACAAATTGGATAAAAAATAAATATGACGTGTAATTTTTAAATTGTGACAATTCCTATTGCGATACTTGATTTTAAAAATCTTGTGAATACAAATCGCAATCTCTGATTTTTAAATCAATATAAAAACACAGTGTTTTTGAATTTTAAAATGCATAAATATGAATCACGATTGACATCTTTAAATCCTAAGAATATATATCACAATATTTGGTTTCAAAGTCATATGAATACGAATTGCGATATTTGATTTCTAAATCCTCTGAAAACAAATCAAGATGTGCTTTTTCTACATAAAATGTGGTTGATAAGAAGAGTGGAAGCTCACTTGTGTGATCTGCAAATCAAGATAAAATTGTAATTGCAGTTTGTAAATTAGGTCAGTATGAATAGTGAAAAATAAGATTTAAAAAAAAACATGGAATATTTGAAGAGTAAGGAAGAGTTGTAAATCACGTGAATATTAATCGTAAAGCTTGTAAACACAATACGTGATATGAAATTCGTAATACCAGAAGAATAAAAACAAATATGAAGAATTAAATTTTGCCTATTAGCGATATAATCATGCAAAAAATCAAACAAAAATGATAAACATTTTTAATAATTCATATTATTACAATTAAAGTAAAATGACACATTAATGAAAAGAATAAATAATCTAAATTTCAAAGTATGTATCGAGGGTGTTTTAAATTATGGGTAAAATGTTGAAAAATATAGCTTCCAATGTTTAACGTTTTGCTTATAGAGACTAAGTCAACCAAATGAATTGCCCCCAAGAAAAAGCTAGTCACCATGCAATTTTAACAGCTACATCTAACTATTGTCGAACAAGGAGATCTCAAGGTTCACTTGTATACTGATAGTTTACAAGAGGTTGAGATCTCCTCGATAGGTCGGCTAAATGTTACAAATAAAATTGCTACTAATTCTAAAAAAACTCAGATAAATTTACAAATGACCACAATGCAATAACAATTTGCATACACATACACACACAAAAAAATTAAATACAATATGATAAAAGAGTGACTATTTCATGCATGTTCATACCTGCCAACTTTTTCCCAATGGTATTAAAATGGAATTTCAATTTTAAGCAAAAAAAAATATATGTCGTATATGAGAAAGCTTAAGCTAACAACCATGATAGTAACACATATTAATATATATGCTTAATTTTTTTTAAAGATTAGTTATGATCAAAATCATTTAAAAATTAAGTTTATAAAAGAAAAAAATAGTATATATTTATTACCACTTTAAATATAAAAATAAAATTTAACGCCAAATGCGTAAAAGTTGGCAGGTATGCATGTTTCTTCATTGATTTCATATAAATGTAAAAAAATATCAGTAATACAAACACTAAATGTTAGTGCATACAATTTCAGGAATTAACTCACACAAGAAGTGCAAAGCAATAAACTATAAAATAGAAATTTGAAGAAACTTTTTACAAAACAATTTCTATTAAAGACGGCAATTTTGAAATTTGTTTGGGAGACAAATTCAGGTTTTTTTTGTTAAGAATTAGGTGTGTTAAAAAACTTGGTTATGTACAATGTGCCAACTTTTGTTGAATTAAAAAATTATGAATAAAGCCCTATAGACTGTGCAAAAATGTGGAAAATGGCATCATTTATATTTTTTCCACTTATTCAAGCTCGTTTTTTCTATGAAACTTCCAAGCTTTTGACCCAGATCAAGTGACCAACGTACTGTGTATTTAAAAGTATTCCATGGAAGAGTGATCTATTAATAAAACTTGAGTATATTGCATACAAATAATACTTTAACCAGGGCTTAATCAGAGGCTGGAATTCAGAGAGATTTAAAGAACCTACAAGAAAAGCAAAGTATACATGTTTTCTATGCAACCCAATTCAGTAGTTGATGAAACAGCTGTTACTTCCACGTTTTTACAAAACACAAGTAAATTTAGAAATATTTAATTTTGGATCAATCTTACTTCACTTTTTGCAATTGCTTGCTCATTGTTTCACATTGGCTTGTTTTTATAAATGTAATATGCCTTGCCATTGTAAACAAATAAATAAAAAAATTAAAAAAGAGCTTCATGTTTAAAAATTATTGAGATGCTGAATATGGTTATAAAAAAACTTAGTTAAAATCTTCTAGGTAATTGGAAAAACTGCAATTAAAATGAAGAAGAAAATGAAAGGTGTCTTTCGTTTCTAAATCGAGTTATTTTCTGTTTTAGTTATTTTCTAAGCATATCATTCTATCCTTCATGTCCTGTTCGCACAATTTTAAAAAAAAGAAAGAAAATTTTTTTTTTTTATCGGATACTAGTTGCATTATTTGAAAAATATATCAGAATTATTTATAGGGTACAGAATAATAATAATGAAAATATTTACATAAATTAATTTTTTGATTAGATTAGATTTAAAATTTTTTTAGACAAAATAATTTTTTTTTTTATCAAACAGTGACTCATATGCATAAATATATAGAGATAACAGAGATAGAAAATACATACGGATATGCAGCCATAGTGGCAAGCTTAATATATGCATCTTTGCGAATAGCACCATTGGCTGTAAATGCTTGTAGGGGTGGAAGTTTGTGTCTTGCACAGAATTGCAAAGGTTGCATTCCATAGTCTTGTACAGCTGTGGGCAGATCACACTTTGATCCAACAACTAAAACTGGAACTTTACTATCAGCAAAATATTTCTAAAATGAAAAATATTTAAAAGCGTTAGAATTTTTTTGATCACTTTAATGAATAATAATAAATTATATATACTGTCCAACAGTCAAAACTCCTCTAGACTTAAAGTCTGAGGTTATCTGTTGCTATAGAAACGATGTGAATCTATTTTGACTGATATGAAGAGATTTTAAAGTTGTTAAACTTATATGCAAAGAGATAACGGTGTATTACGTGGCCCGCAATTAACTGGGTCAGTTGGTCTGAGATCACTAAAATCAAGCATGGGCTACTATAAATAGTAGCCAGCAATCCCAAAATCCATATACTGATTTCGGACTACAGAACGAAAAAGATGGTATGGCTATCCCTTTTTAGTTGCTATCAGAATAATGGAAAATTTTGGTCCTAATTTGATTTTTGCATGCCTCAGTGAAACGAAGCTAGACTTCTAGATTTCTGGTAAATTGGCCAGATTTTCTTAGAAAAGGAAAAAATTTGCGTATTGATACTTTGGAGCTTCAAACCAAGACATTTTCAAGATCCTTTGGACCCACAGGCAAAAACTTTTCCTGAAGAATCTAACAAAATTTATTTTCTGATCCTTCAAATCCAAGACCTTTCCAATAGAAATTAACAAAATTTTGTTATTGATACCTTTTATTCTAACAGAGAATATTGCCATGAAGTCAAAACAATAAAAAGTAATGAAATTTTATCAGTTATTTTTATTATTTTTATCATTGAAATAAAAAATACAGAAAATCAAATATAATTCTTATAAATATTTAGACGATTTTGTTTCTTACGGAGATTAGTTATATGTATAAAAAAATGGACGATTCATAAAAATGAAAGAAGAGCTAACTTACCATAAATATTCTAGCAACATACTCAAATGAACGGCAGTGACTAGCATCATACATCAAGCATACAACATCACAATAGAGTTCCGGAGGAGTCAATGTGTCATTCATGCCAAATATGTCTACTTCGTGCATCTATAAAACAATTTATACATAAGTATGTAACATAAAATGCCTCATATGAGTATTTTATATTAAATTATAGTTTAAAATAATTATCTCTTAATTCACAATCGCAGATCAGATATTTTATGAAGGGTAATGAATATTAAGTAAGAAATACTCAATTTCCAATAGAAATACTTTTTTTTTGTAGCAAATAGGAAATCATTCCAAGAAGTAATAATCATAAAGAAAATTCTCTTAAAAAGATATGGCGCCATGTTGCAGACTAATAAAGATATTTTGCTTATGTTTATTTATGTAGTTAAAAATCTTGTAAATAATTCTCAACCAAAATTACCATATATAACAGTGGATTAAGCAAAATTGAGTGCTTTTTTTTTTTTACATATTGTTAACATAAGCTACGCCACTAGGTCCATCTAAGTGATAATAAAAATCTGAGATGAAGTAAAAATGTTGCATCCATCACTTTTTTCAATAACATCAGAAGACGTCATATATATACATATATTAAAATATTAATTTTTTTAGTAATTTAAAAATAGCAGAGACTGTAAAAAATGTTAAGATGATTATAAGAAAAATAAAAAATTTAAGTATTCAGAGGAGGATAATAAGTTAATAAAAAACTATATTATAAAACTTACAAGAACATATTTTTCTTGTCCATATACTTGCAATGAATTTATTGTATAGGGAGTGAGCTCAGCTTTATTAATGGATGCCTGCAACTGAAGCGTCTTACCAATGAAGCCTTGCATAAAAGATGTCTAAGAATTGGAATTAAAAAAAAAATCAGATTACATATGATTTAATCATGTTAATAAAATAAAAATAAAACACTTATTATAAGAGTAATAAGAGTCGTGAAGTAATAAATGAGAGTCACAATGTACGATTTTTTAACTGCGTGAATATGAACAGCCATATTAGCAGATTCCGGTGCAACCTAAAAATATGCCAAACCAAAATAATCGAGTTGGAGGAAGAATAACATGTATGTAAACGTATCGATAACATGATTTAGTTAAAATCAGCAAATTAAAAACTCGTATTCCAATGAAGTACTTATATTCTCAAGACGAAGAAGACTAAGAGTTTATAATTTGAGGAAGTCCACGAATTAAAAGCTATCTTGGCTTTAAAATATTAGTCTTGAGAAACACTGAATTCTGCAAATATTCACAGGAAAATCGCAGATCCTGCTTCTAGTTTTAAGATCTGGAAAACCCTGATTACAATTATCCCAGAATACAGTAGAGTCTCAATAATCAGAACTCTGTTAATCCAAAAACATTAAGGAATACTGATTCTATCAACCAAACCCCCAACGAGTATCTGAATAGTTCTTCAACACCAAATATTCAACTAGGTAAAAGATTCTCTACCTTTTCATACCTAGGGAACACTCTTTAACTGCATATTTTTGGCTGATGAAATATGCAGTGCCCAAAAATGTACCGTGAACCATTAACTTACCGACACAAAGGACATAGAAAGTCCAGTGATTAAAGTGGGAATCACACATATTTCTCAGAGTTTTAACAACTAATGTTCTCTTCAGAAGGAGAAGGTTCCAGGTTAGTTTTGACCTCTATTATGCAAATAGAAGAGTTTTGTGTGCCCTTCAGTATTACCTGTACCTATGATAGAATAAGCCTAAGGGCTTATTACTGGTTACCTTTTGGCTTATTATTGGGCAGTACCAGTAATGAGTTAAAAAGTTCATTACTGGTTATCCTCAGGCTCATTTTACAGCACCAGTCATAAGCCTAAGGTGCTAAGTAATAAATCTACTTGTGCAGCCCACTGCTGTAAACACTTGGAATGAAAATGTTCAAATATATAAATTCATTGTCACATTGAACAATTTTAACTGAAATTCTTATGCATCTCAATGTAACATGATGGGAAGATGAAGCTTTGTCTTATACAATGTCGACAAAAATTACAAGAAACAGAAATTTCAATCTGAGATTTGGGTAAGAACATTAGCAGCGAGGAACTATTGAATACAAATCAACATACTAACCTTTCCAGCACCTTGAGGTCCAACCACTTGGCAGTGAAACACATTTCTGCTGGTCTGCCTCCGTTGAAGGTCAAGTTTTTTCTCACGAGTAACTGTGGAGGGATAAAAGAGATGCAAATAATGATGAGTTGCTTAATAAATAATACAGGTATGAGATTGCAAAACAAAAGAGTGGGAAAAAGTAAGAAAAAAAGTATGTTTTTGAAAACAACATAGAAAACTATTTTGTCTACAGTATAATGTGGCTTTCAGAAGAACATCTCCAGACATCAGACTTGTGTGGTTGCGGATTTTATGGTTGACAGGGTAAGTTACTTCAGAAAGGGGTGTGAGGGCGAATAGCTTGGTCTTGATCATGCCTGTACGTGCCTTGGCACATGCCAGTGGCAGAATCTTTGCTTTGTAGCCAATTGACTCCTCCATTTCTTCAAATGCACCCCCATTAGAAATGTGCTCTCTCTTGTTACCATAGCAGCAGACAGTCACAGACATTTAGTTTGGAGGAGTTCTCCTCAAAGCCTAACAGAACCTTTAGTAAGCATCGATAATTTTGCTCAAATACTCTTTCAATGGATTAAGAGTATCAGATTAAATATTATAAAATAACAATTTTAAGCACCTACATTTTTAAATGTTAACAAGAGGACTGATATACTTTTTCACCAATAGAACATCAAGCCAAAAAATACAGCATTTGATAAATGTTCACATTATCTTAAAAAATTAAAGTGTTGTTTTAAATTATGATTAAAGAAATTACATTCCTACTGGAAATTATTGATAGGAATGTAATGTCTTAGATAGAAAAGTCCTCAGAAATCTTAGTATAACATGTATAAACTTTCCTCTTTTGAAAGAATCTAAATTGCCAGACACTGAACTTAATTTTATCAATCAATGGCTTTAAAAATTTCATTGATTATTTACTACACATTTGCAAAAGTATATAATAGGAAATTTTGGAAACATAATGATCTTATAAAATATTTTTTTTTAAAGTGAGAAAAACTATAGAAAATTGTGAATCAGTGGGAGAATTTCATAGATGATAATACTAAATGCAAAACTCAGTAAATTCAATAAAATACCTATTATGGCAGATAATTGATTCTCATCAGCATTTGCAATATATCCTAAGTAAGCTAAAAATTCCATTAATCTATTCACATCAATAGCTGCAATTAGCCTGAAAAATAAATACATCTTTAACTAGTAATTATTTTAACCATCTTTGGCACAAAAAGTATTTAGTAAATTAGTAAGAATAAATGTTTAAGTTTTGAGGATTAAAACAAAAAATATGCTCAAACAGTAGTATCGATGGATAAATATAAACATCAGTGCTGGAGTTTTTTCTTAATAAGCTTTGAAAAAACTGATGCAACAGATACAAATTAAACAAAGACAACGCTAAAATTTTGCAAAATATACTTCATGTATCAGATTATATACTAATTAGTCGATAAAAAAAAATTATTCCACAGACTTTGCCATTATTATTAATTGCTGCAAAATTATGTTCTTCAAAATGATGTAAAAAGTTTTATACCTTAAAATTCAAAATTTTCTTGACCTTCATTAAATAAAGTAATAAAAAATGATAAATATTTACTAAAAGTTATTTTTTGCATGGAATCTTTGGATAAACAAATTTTATAATTGTGTGAAAATTTTTATAGTATTTTCATTTCCATTGTGTTCTTTTTTCTTTATTGGTTCAAATAATTGTGTGCAACTTACTTAACAAGTTCTTGACATTTTCAATTTCAAGTCATTTTTCAGCTTACTAAATAAGTTCTCGAGATATGCAAAAAAGTAAAATTAACATTAAGAAGTCCTAACTTTAGAGTGCTTTTCCGACCAAACTATGGAAACCATATTTTTTAGATTGTGGCTACCCCTATATTTTGGGGGTCAGAAATCTGAATTCATTGGGAAAAAAAAGGTATGATTATTCAGAGAAAGCAACTTTTGGTGTCTGATTTCGCAACTTAAAATATCTTCTGCACTTACTATATTAGCATGTTTGAGGATACCCTCTCGAGCCATTAAGATTGAGTCCTAGAACATGAAGATCCAATCATTAGATTGAAAGTTATTCCGGGTTAGTCTGTTTCATTGCACACTAAACATGTGTATGCGTTTGTTATAAAGAACAAGGACACTTTGCTTTCATTTCTATGAATTATTTTTTATAATGATGAAGAAAAAAAATCTTAACAATTTCTCTTCAATTTTATGAGGCAGATAACAGAGCTGATAATTTTTAAAACACGAGTAAAAATGTGAACACTCAATTATGTGCCAACATTTGACAAAGAACCAGTTATTCCTCCACACTTCTTATCATTTAACATAACATCATGTTAATCACTATATCACAAGTATATGAAATGAAATTAAAAATATCTGGAATAAAAGAGCTCTTTAATATGAATGTTTTCAAATGTAGTAATAAAAAACAAAAAACAATATGGAATATGGTTTAATAATGATTAACACTTACGTCCACTGTGCCAGGTACCCTTGCAGAGTAATCCAACCAACATCATTGGTTGGTACAACATTCACAATTTCAGGTCCCCAAGCAATCACTGGACATGTACTAAAAAGATCTGAAACCTCTTCTGGAGATAGGCATCCATCTTTGTCCTAGTAATTATGAAGACATATCATAGTACCATAACATCATTAATGAATCATTTAATTTATGTAAGTTTATATATATTGAATTCAACTTGATAAATATGGATACAAGAAGCAAATAACAGTTTTTATATTATATACCAGGGGTTTCCAACTTACATGAGGCCAGCGGCCGCAATTAAAAACATCAGTCAAACAGAGGGCCGCGACCTTATCAAAATTTTATATGGGACTCTTTTATGCTTGATGGAACATTAAATATTACTGTCAGATTTTTATCAAGTTGTACAAAACAAAGGTATTAAATTACAAATTAAAATAAGAAGTAGATTTTTAAAATTTTTTAATTGCATATTAAAAAAAATGCTGGCCACAAAATTTACAAATGTAAATAATTTCTTCTAAAATGAATAGGGTTTCAAAAAGTTAAATTGGAGAATTTCTTCGAGAAAATTTATGATACACACATGCTAAATTATATTCGCAAAACAAAAACAAAAAAGAGCAACATACATGATTATTTTTGTATTTGAATAAATATTTTCTTGCATGCAAAACTTGAGGAATAAATTTTTGCTGCACCGTTGGTATGTTAAATTTCACAGAAACGAAGAAATTAGTTTTTCTTTAAAGAAACAAAAGTATTTTAAACTCATATAGATGTTTTACGAAAATTGTCCGCAAAAATAACAGCAAATATATATTACAGTTTGTGGTCCACAAAAAAAGGCTTTTAGCGCCGGATGTGGCCTTTGGGCCGCCAGTTGGTAATCACTATTATACACAATATAAATATATGCGCTACAGTGAATGACTTAAATCAAGAAAATGTCAACTTTCACCGGTGAATGTCAACTATCACATAGTCGTTTTGGTGAATGTCTGAAATATTTGCTATATCTAACTTGATATTAATTTATTCGTTGATATTATAATAATTATTCGATATTTTAATATCTGCTGAGGATAGATTAGGATAAACATCAGTGTTCGGAATACTGGTTAAATGCATACTGGGCAGTGGCACTTGACCTTAAAAAAACATTGATGTAGGGCATACCAGGCAGTGGCACTTTACTAGAACTAGTATATACTTCAAACTTAAAATTAAATTATTTTTCTTCTTTGGTTGACATTGAAATATTGTGTTGACTTCAAACACAAACTGTCGAGGCTGGACTCAGGTTTTACGACCCAGGGATGAAATTTTTTGTGGGTCCTTTTATTCAAAGTACAAAAAGTGATATTTTGTAGAATTTATGAAGATTCTGCATTCAAAATTGTAGTCTTTTTAAAGACAGAAAGGAATTCTTCCAAATTTCCTTCAAAAAAAATTTACATTTTTTTAAAAAAAGAATTGTGATTGGGCCCTGAGATCTCTCCCTCGAGTAATGACTTTCAAGTTGTATTTAATATTCATAAATTGTGTCTTCTATGCGTTTTAAACATTTAAAGACACACTGCCCCCAAAAAATTTAAACTAAAAATAAAAACAATTATAGCATTTAATACTTCTAATAGAGAATAAAAAAATAAATATTTACCTGGTCATATTTTTCGAATAATGTTGTTAAAAAATGGTAACCTTGATGACTGAGCTCTGTAGTGCATCCAGGAGGAACCACCAACCTTCAAATAAGAATAAAAATTCCTTACAATTAAAAAAGCACACATCACTGCGGTAAAATCCGGAATTTTGTTTTAATTTAATCATAATTCTTTTTCTATTTATAAATTTAAAATCTGTTTGCTCATTTACAATACCCTGAAGTTTTGAAAATGTTTAGAGGAAATTAAATCAAGGTCTCTTTCACATTCCTTTTCTTTGTATTTAAAACATGAAGTAGAATTTTGCAAGTTAGAATTTTGATATTATTGAAAAACTAAAATTGATTCACTTCTTCTGAAAACTGTGCGAAACAATACAATTTGGAACAGACAGCTGATAAAATTATTCAAAAACAATGCAAATAAAAACTATGACCATGTTCTAAATAATAATATCTGATAATAAATTCACTCTGCTTAATGGATATTTTTAAGGTATCAGACTCGAATCAGGTAAAGATAAACGAATTGAAAAACTAAAAAAGACGCAGGAACAATTCAAACAGAAAAACAAAGTCGAGATAATAATTTTTAAGTTTAATCTCTATGTTACAATTAGAAAAAGTTAACAAATTTTAAATTAAGCTAGCACCATTATATTTTTGAAAATAATAATGAAACAATAATATAACATGAATTTAAAACAAAATGTAAGTTTTTTTTTTTTTTTAAATCAATATTTGCTAGTGTCTCTGCAAAGTGAAAACATTTTTAGACTATATTAAAAAACATGTTAAAATCTGTTTCAAAAAACTTTCTACTAAGCTCTGAATTAATAAAAAAATAAAGCTATCCAAGGCAAAAACATTATATTTGATTAATAAAAAAAATTTGAAAAAACAGGCTCTTAAATTACCTAGGGCACAAATATTCTCTTGAAAGGTTAATATTGTCATCATAACCGAACTTCCTTAACACGGTCCAAGTTGTTTCATGTCGACCTCTTTGAATAAACAAAATGTGCAGGAAAAGAAAACCTGGAACAAAAAATAATAAATAACCAATATACAATCAATAACCAATATACAATCAATAACCAATATACAATAACCGAATACAATCAGTATTTTACCATAAATATATACAGGACATCTCAAAAATTATCTAAGACGAGAATGAAAGAGAATTGTGTACTTGCACTTCAAGAAGATGACTTTCCATACCTACACAAATGATCCATGACGTCAGCACCAGCTAATCTTTATATAGCGTGGGTAGTCAAATTATTCAACAAAAAATAAGCATATTTTAAGCACTCAAAAAATATTTTTAAGCACTTTAAAAAAATATCATAATTAGGCATGTTTTTAAAGTTTTTGTCAATTGACAGTTTTATCTTGTTTCATCTGTCATGTCAAAGGAAAAAAAACTTTTGGCATTGTTTTTGACAATTGCCAAAAATCATGAAATTTTGAATCGTGAAAAAAAAAATGGCATTTTTATAAGCGATGGATTGACAATAAGCCGAAATAGATTGAGGTTGAATTAACTATGAAAACGTTGAATAAAACAATGTCTTTTTGCATAATTTGTAGCAAAAATCAACATGGTAAATGAAAAATCTCATTTTGAAAAAGGGAAAATTAAGCACTTCTTAAAAACACCCAATGATAAAAGCACCTTTCAGGGCTTTTAAAAACAAAAATGGAAAATAAGCATTTTTTAAAAACACTACGCACCCTGTTATAAGCATAATGGCATGTTAAAGTTGAACTAAGTTTCTCCACATAAGTTAGAATGTTAATTAACAATAAGTTAATAGCTAATTAACAATAAGTTAATAGCTAATTAACAATAAGTTAATTAAATACAGAGTTCACTTCGAATGAGTTGAAATATAATTCTTCCTCGTCTACTACTTTTGCTTAACATAGATTTATTATTTGTTTATGTGTTCGGTTGTAACTGTGATAAATTTTTGTTTTGTGTACCTAGCAACTTTGATGCATAATTAGTTTATGTTCCACATGATGGCCTTGGTTTACTCAAAATAAAATAGAAAGAACAGTTCTATAATTTTATATACCATTAATGTAGCATAGAGTTCACTGGCATAGAACCAACATTTTGAAAAAGAATGAAACATGGCACACTTTAAGTAATCTGGTGATATTCCTTTATGTTGCACTATATGAACTTTAACATGAAAACTTGAATTAGGTGTAGTAATACCTTCAGTAAAAATTCAGAATTTAATTTTAAATCAGACATGTTAAAAAAGTGCTTATGCAGTATACATGCAATTAAAAAAAAAAAAAAAAAAGTAAATATGCACTAAAAATAAAACTATTTAAGAGTAATTTTTTCAGAAAAAAAATTATATATATGCTGCTATATATAACAAATTAGAATCTTAATTTGAAACAAAAAATTTTTTATATTCAGTACTGTTTAATCTTGTTTTTTTAAGAGATTCAGTTCATTATACAAATAACTTTTTTGTAAATTTGGTATAACTGATTGAGTAAATATAGAGTTTTAAGGATAGTTTATGGTTAAATTCTTTAATGGAGAAGTTTCTATATATAAATTATTTTAAAGTATCTAAAACAAAATAATATTTTTTGCTCTGTATTTATAATTCATAAAAAGTATTTGTATTGGTATTATTTTTCAATATTGGCAGCTTTGATTGATAATAAAATGAGATAAAAAATGCTTAGAATCCATAATTCAATCATAATTCTTAATTATATTATATGGTTAACATAAAATAAATATGACTATAATGTAAAATATACTTTTAAACATACCACTTAATGTCAGACCATCATTTTTAATGCCATCCGTTGTGTTTTTTCCAACAACACATTTGACATCATCCAAGGCATGAGGTTGCAAGGGAGTACCAAAACAACGTCTCTGAAATAAAAATATTTGTTTTAAATAGTCAAGAAAAAAATTACTACTTTATGATATACAATATATTGAAGAATAATTAGAAATAAATAAAATTGCCTTGACATTTAAGCAGTTTAAAGAACCCCATACATCATTACAAAAGAGCATGAATACTTTTGCATATACAGGCTAAATATTAAAAATATCATAATTTTCTATTTTATTTGCATTAACTATGTTTCTTTTTTTTTTAATTTACACTTTACATTAATTCTTTTTCACAAGAGAACAAAATTATTAAAAATTTATAATATCACTTTAAAAGAACAAAAGAAAAATACATTTAAATTTATAAACAGCAAGAAAATATGGAAAACAAAGGTTACTTTTTAAATTTCTCTCATTATCAATAATACATTTTTATTTCAATTTTATTTTATTTTTAAAGAAAAAGGTCTTAGCAGGTCACAAGAGCATATTAAAATGCATTAATAAAAGATTTGCAGATAATTATGCATTAAAAATTACTTTAATACGCATTGAAAATTGAGAAATAGTTTAAACAATCAGCAATACTCTTGTGCAGGCGTAAGGGCAGCATTTATAGAGAACTGAATGGATAATTTTCACTTAGAAATCAGCACTTTATGAAAAAAATAGAAACATTATAAAAAAGGTAATGTTTATGTGCCATTCATAAACTTTTAGGTACCAGAGCAATCAAGTTTTGACTTTCTTGCATCTGAATAGTTATGGTGTTAAGTGATCGTGCACCAAAACAAATATTCTGCTATTTTAAATGTTTAGTTTACTTAGTTTAAAATAAAAAGCATTAAACTTAATACAAATATAACCAACCCATTTTTTCGATAATATGCTACAAACAAAGAACTTTAAGAATGTATGAGTGGGGTACAAATGCAAGTTTTCAGTGGCCTCTAAAAAAATATGTTCTAGAAGCACAGAACACCCTTATTAAGGTCCTGGTGGTACTGTCATATCAAATAAAAATTTTAAAAAACTGGGCTCAGAGGGTCCCTTTTAGACATCAGAAAGAGCAGACATTTTCTATCCACACTAATATAATCTTTTTAGTTATCTTTATCACTGTATGTTAGGTTACTCAAAATAAGACTTACTTGAAATTGATTTAGTTCGTAATCACTAAGAATCCCATCATTGTCATAATCACAAATCTAAAGTAAATGAAATCCAAATTCATAAGAACTCTTAAAAAAGAAATAACAAGATAATTTTCTATTTTATTTTATAAACTCAACATACCTTAAAAATTCTAGTCAAAGCTTTTTTGCACTTCTCTGTAAGCTAAAACAAAATAATATGAGTTATGAGAAATAAGAATGTAAACAAAAGAAGTTTAGGTTCTATCACTTTAATTCATAACATAGAAAAGGACATTTTTTACTTCGAACCCTTTCTCATTATGAAAATTTCTAAGCAACCCAACAAATCAATATAAATAGTTATTAAATTTAGGGATCGTCCATTAAAAATTGATATTCTTAAAACCCTAAAGTTAGCTTTTCTTGATTTAGTCTTTTTATGAACTTTTAATATAGTTAGTCTGTTTCACTGAAAATTTTTTCATTATGCACCACAAGGAAAACATTTTGAAATTCAGTACTTAATCAAAATTCCAGAAATAGTAGAACTGCTTAGAAAAATCATGTTGAAAAAGTAAGAAAAATAAGATTTTGCTTAAGAAAATAAAAGTTTAAGGAGAAATTTATCTGCAAGAACTATTCCTAATTATCATCTTCTAAAAAATTTTAGCTGGTCTGAATCTTAAACAAAGATGTTAAAGTTAATTTTTCTCATGAATTGCCAGAATTATTAGTTTTTCCTTCTTATATCTTTCCTAAGTATTCTTTACAGTTTAGAGTGAATAGGTTGAGATACATATTGGGTACAGGACCCATAGTTTGAGCTAAAGGCTTTCTTGCCTAAGAAAACCAATTTTCAAAATGTTATTTTATATGTTATTTAATCATATTTAAATATGTTTATAAATTATGGTAAATAGTTAATAACATAATTTTTATGTGAAATAAAATGATAAGAAAGTTCATTTTTAATTTTAGAGAAATTCTCTAAAAGTCTTCAAATAATATTGAAATAAGAAAAGAAAATAAAAATGAGATAGTTTAAAACCAATCACATACATCTCTAGTTTCTGTAACATACAGTGGAGTAGTTGGATGTAAAACAGCTTTTTGTGCGTAATAAAATAATTCTGAAATGTTCCTCAAAGTCTTTGCAGAACACTAAAAAAAAATAAACAATTATTAATATACTAATCTCAATACGTCTAAATTTAAAGTAAGAAAAATCTTAACCGTAATTTTAGAAGATTATTTGAAGAAAATTCACTTACTTCCACACATGATTCTATTTCAGCATACTGATTCATTATAGGAAGAATAATCTATACAAATAAATAGAAAAAAAAACACACAGTTAATTTGAAGCTCTACAGGAAATTTATTTGATTCAGTATGTGTCATTTAATATTTACCTCTAAAGAACTATAGTCTACTAAATCTATTTTATTTCCTACTAGCACTATAGGAATAAGATGATGTTCACCAAGCTGTTCTTGAATAAAAGGCAACCAATGGGAAGTTATCTAAAACAGATTAAAAAAATAATTTAATTATAAACTTTAAAAAAACTCTTGAGAACATCGAAGTAAACAATAATGATGAGACACTTGGTATCAGAAAATTTTTTAAAATGCATTAAAAGAAGTTAAATTCAATAAAATTATTTCAGAATATGAAACAAGAAAAAAAATCAAAAAACTAAATATATAGTACATGAAAATTACTTATAACAATCCCAGTAGGAAAAATAATTACAAGGTTTTTATATAAAAAAAAGTAAAAGAAAGGAAAGACAACTTTTTAAGTGGCTTTTACTTATGAACAGAGAAAAACATTTTTAATTAATATATTCTGAACAATACACAAGTTTAAAATAAAAAGTTTTTTTTTTCTGCATTTGAATCACCAAAAAAGCAGGTTCTTACTGAAACAAAGAAGTCAATTCAAAATTCAAAAAATGTAATGCCAGCAAAAACTTTATTTTTAGAAACATCCCTTAGAATTAACCAATCTTCATTAAATTTTGTTTCGAGGCATTTCATTGAAATAAAAAAATTTCTCAACAAAAAATATTTTTAAAAACAAAAATGCATGCCAATAATTAAAGATTAAAAACATTTTACTACTTATTCAACTGCACATGAAAATAGAAACGTAATAAGAATAATGAAATATTATATTGGAACAAACATAACATAGAATTCTGCCCGAAAAAATAAGAAATACTCTTTACGTTCGCCACTTTCGTAACTGTAAAAATTAGCAAGTAAAATAACTGCCTATTTTCAATCCAATATTTTTCATATAGCTCATTTTTATAATTTATTATCAACTAAATGAACTAATATTGAAAATAATGAATGTTTTTATAACAATGGTTAATACTTGGCTATAGAAAAAAAGTGATAGTAATAAGGTTTTTTTAAAATTATTTTAGGGTGGGTGAAGGATGAAAGGCAATCAATTTCGATTTGTAGTCAAGGTCATAGATTGAAAGAAAACACAGTCCCTTTTTTTCCCCTTTCAACTTGGTTGAAACCGTTCGTTATCCACAAGAACAGCTTTCCCCCCAGTAAATTAGCAATGTTGAAAAAAAAATTCATGTCCCGTATGTAATTCCTTTCAAAGTGTGGCATTTCAAGAACATTCTAAAAATGCTGAAATCGAAACCAAAAATAAATAAAAAAAATATAGGACAAAGGCATTGTTTTTTTTTTTAATTCAGAACAAATAAAGGTCACTTTACAGCACCTTTTTTAAAAAATAGGAAATAGGACTGTGAGGCCTGCTAAAAGGCATTATACATTAATAACTCGAAAAACATAATAAACTTGTTTTTTAAAGGCTTTCAGTTAGCTTATACAGGTAAGAAAAAACAGGTACACTATGTGTTTATTTTGTTCGACTAAATTTATTATGTTTTAAATCCACCTGCGTTTAAATGCTTGATTATATACAGTTGTGTGAATCATAAAAGTACTGAAATC
Organism: Parasteatoda tepidariorum; assembly: GCF_982258835.1. NCBI lineage: Eukaryota > Metazoa > Arthropoda > Arachnida > Araneae > Theridiidae > Parasteatoda > Parasteatoda tepidariorum. Next base: position 5,538,985 of record NC_141758.1, on the reverse strand, counting down.
CCAATTCTACTGAAGGACCAAACAATTATGAAGGGAAAAGAGTTTGGAGGAAATATGTTATTCAGTTACTATATGGTAATAATCATTATACATATTATTTACAGTAAAAATTATGATAGGGAAAAAATTACCCTGTCAATGGTATCATCGTCATCCACAGCATACACAACACAGATAACATTTGCCTATAGAAGAAAAAAATAACTTTAAAACTTCATGTTTCAGAAATGTTAATTTTTAAAAAAAATCATACAGCGTAGAAAGAAATCTACATGTGATCAGAATATAATGATTAACAGGAATATCACAAAATGTGACAGATAAACAGACAACATAATACGTTGACGTGAACACATTAAATATACTTATGAAAAAAATTATTGAAACTAATTAAAATTGTCTAAACTATTTAAAATACAAAAATGAATATAAGAAACATATTAATCATCCTACAATTTATACAACTATTTTTAACTTAGTTTTAGAGTTGCCTCACTAATATAAAATATATACCCTATGAATTTCCGTGATGAGGGACTCCTCGGTTTGCTCTTGAGCTAGAAAAAAAAGGAAAGAAAAATATATTTTAAAATAGAGATCTATAAACACATTAATTTCGAAGTGCTAAAAAAATAGTTATTGCCAAATAAGTAAAAAAAAAAAAAACTTTTGGTTATTGAAAGTTTCTGCCACTACTGTTACAGATCATAGCCTTTACTCTATATATTAATGGAAATATTTATTTTTGTCCACCATGGTGACAAAATCTATTTTGTCCCTGTTACATCTTTAGATACCCACACACGGTAGTGTTAAAAACAAAAACACTTTATATGAATAAGCCAATGTTTCAACTTGACTTTGGAAATTATGCATATTAGGACCCAGGACTTCTGTATTTTTAGGGACCCTTTAAAATAAAAGAGGGTCTCTGCTTGAAATATTAGTTCTCAATCTCTTTTTATCCATCTATTGATATTTTTATTCATAATGTTATTTTATCTATTGAGTGACAAAACAAATAATTTAAAATCAAGAAGGATTATTTTTTAACTTCTAATTAGAATTGACAAAATACCTGTATCAAGGAAAAGCAACAATGTTATTTAATACTCAAAATTATTCTAATTTTCTCTTCCAGTTGTTAATAAGAAAAGAAATTTCGTTCAATTAATTATATTTAAAGTTTAGTTATAATTTTGCCTACATAAATGCAGTAATAATCTCATTTTTATATCGCCAGAACGATAGTCAGAATTATTTTAAGTTTATCTTTCAGCTATTAATTTAAATGATAAAGATAGTTTAATTATAGTTCAAGTTTCATTATGATTTTACCTACATAAATCCACTAGTATTCTTATTTTTTACGTCACCTCTATGATTTTTAGCATATTGGAGCGTTTTACCACGAAGACAGATTCACTGATGAGTTTTCTAACAGTTCACCTCCCCAATTAAATTTCCAACTACCACTTCCCTAAATTAAAATTTTCCTACCAGTTTCTCAATCAAAGTTTTGAACTTTCAAATCATTTGTTCAATTCATTATTATTATAAGTGATTTCAGACAGGCATTGTAGTGTGTTAAATACACCAGAAATCACAGTTGGGACATAAAAAAAGATAATGACATGTTATTTTCATTTCAAATTGCTGAAAGAATATTTTTGCAACTTAATAATAGTATTTTCCATTAAAAATAAATGGTGAGAAATAATAAACAGTAAAAATAATCTATTATTCAATAATTCCTTATGGGTACATAATCATTTTATATTAGGCTGAAATGATATTTAGTTTTTAAATTTTTAAATTTGCATAATATTCAGGTTTTTAATTAAAAAAAAGTAAAATTAATATTAAGGGACAAAACTTTAGAACAATCTATTGAATAAACTATTAGGATTTTAAGTCCCAGATTGCAGACAGCCCCATATTTTGAGGGTCAGAAATTCATATCCTATCAGAGGGTCATATTTATTTAAAGAAAGTTTATTTTTGTCTCATTTTATATATTGTCTGCACAAATAAATCAGCATATTTAAGGTTAGGCACTCTAACCACTAAAATATGGTTTCAGTAAGAGATAATCCAATCACAATATAAATGTTATTCAAGCTGTTTTTTTCTTTCTTTTTTTTTTTTGACTCTACAATAGCGTACTATGTCTCTCAAATACGATATATAATGTTAACTAAATAATCCCAAGAAACTGAAGCGGTAAGATATTACTTGATTAAAAACTTTATAAAAGACATTACTTATTTGCTTCAAAAATATTCGAATTGGAAATAACATACAGATTTCAAGAGCTCAAAAACAGGCACCCATTTTCAAAACTTGCTAGAAATGAATAAGAAACAAAAGAGGGAAAAAAAAAGAAACTCCACCTTTGCTTTATCTTAATCATGTCCGGAAAGTCTTGAAAATAGAACCCTGTTTTAGAGTGTTTGAAGCATGTCAACCGTTAATTCCTAATAGTATATTTTTGAAGTCAGCGAAGTTTTAATGAAGTAATGATATGAAATGTTTTAAAAATAATAAATACCTTGCAGCAATACGTAATTTTCAAAAGGTAGAAAAAATCTAAAACTTGAAATAAAAAAGAGTCTTACCAGAGTAATCCACAATATTAGTAGGAACCTTCTCTGGGGTAACATCAGCTGGTATTGTGATTTCTTCTGCTCTTGGTGGAACATCTTCAGGAAATTCTTCACTCACAAGAGACAAAATTAGAGAAGTCTTTCCTACACCAGCTAAAATAATAAAATCAGTAAACTATGTAATTAAATAAACAACAGAAATCATAGACATTACAAAAATATTTTCTCAAAAATTAATTTTGGTACTTATCTATTTCCTCAATGCAAGTAAATTCAGCTATTTTTTTCATAAATTTCTTTAATTCATTATCTTTATTTATTCAAATAAAAATATTTAAAAAAGTAACAATATAAATTTACTGTTCTTTAATTGGCAATTTTATTGTCCTCGTTGGTGAAATGTAGAAGTAAGTAATGTAAATATCAAAAATCACAGACATTGCAAAGGCATATTTTTTTTTTCAAAATAAGAATTTAAAAAAACTAGGAGGCTCCGCCCCCTGCTCGCTAACGCTCGCCAACCCCCGAGAATTGCTACACAATCCTATGTGGTTCACGCCGTGAACCATGGCTCGCTGCGCTCGCTCACCAATCAACACAATGTTCTAGCACAAAGACATAATATATTATCATCAAAGACATAGTATTTTATCATCAAAGACATAGTATTGTACTTATGTAGATGAATTCTACCAATGTTCTTATTGGCTTTTAAAAAAGTATATTAGCTATTTAGATTGTACATGGTGAAAAAATCAAAACATTAGCTAAATAAGAAACATATTAGCAAAATAAATTATCAAATATTGCTTCACTAATATTCTGCATTCAATGCATAAATAAACGCGAAATATAAAAAAATTCAATGCATTCAATACAAACACTTAAACGTTTTTTAGACGTTTAGGTAGCTCCCAGTAGAAAAATATCAATTCAACAGCGGCCTTTTAAAGCATTCTCACTTCAATTAATTAATTAATTCCTAATTGAGTTTAAATTAAATATTGTCATGTTTTTAGTGCATGAATCTGACTTGAACAACCTGATAATGCTCACTCTGGTTATTGTTATCTGGTTGCTCACTACGTGCTCTTGCGCGCCGAATCAAATCAATTAAAAATGATACTGATGCCAGCGCGAAAAAAGAAATATCATCGGTTTCATTAATACATACATACATACGTACGTATTAGCGTTTTATATAATAAGATGGTAAGAAAATATATGGGTATTCTATAATACATATATAGCTGTTCTAAAACAGTTTAAAATTGTGTTTTGAAAATTGCAACTAACAGAGAAAAATTATAAAATTAAATTTTATTTAACCAGGTAACATTTTTGATGGGGATAATTCCGTATTGTGATCTTCCAAGGCCAACAACAATCGCTAAGACGCCAAATTGTTTTTGAACAGCAACATTTAAAAAATTTTAAAAAATCATGTAGAGGTTTAGATGGCGGTGGCTACAAGTTATACTCTTTAAGTTGGTCCATTTCTGTGATTTTATTATTATTTTAAAAAAATAATAACTTTTTTACTCGCGGGCCGCTGCCTGGAAGTTCGCAAGACTTGGGAATTATTCTTTCATAGTTGACGATACGGAAATCTTCCCTTTTAGCAAACACTTATTATTGCTTGAAATTAGTCGCACAGCAATTTCTTTTGTCCCCCGCCAGTGTTTACTAACTCTAAGTACTAGTTTAACAAGTTTTTTCCCTATGGGTGGTAATTGATAAATATTATACATAAATATAGTTTACTAATACTATAATATAGATAACTATACATAAATATAGTTAACTGTAAATTAAAAGCATAATTCAATATAATTTAACATAGAGGAGACATTAAAATGTACAAAAACAAAAGAGGTGTTATAAAAACTAATCACAAATAAAATACTTATTTCTGAAAAAGAATCTTTAATTGATGCATTTTTTAACACATAATCTTTGAAAATAGATAAAATTAAGATTTTAAACAATAATTAATAAATAAGTGTTAATGATTCAAATCTGTTTGCGACTTTAAAATAGTTAGTGCGAATTTCAACACAGCATACCAATGGTAGAATTTATTCCTCTCTTCGTGAACACATTTCAACACGAACAAAGAATACCAATATTACACGCGTAGAGTAATAAACATCAAGATGCAATACTTACGATCACCCACAAGCAAAATTCTAACTTCTTTTTTCCCATTTTTCGGACCCATTCTGAAACTATCAACACCTAGAACTAAGAAATAAAATTGGGACTAATATAAAGAAAAAGGAAAATAAAAGATGGATTCAAACGCAAAATTTCAGTAGATATAATTAAGAAATAAATTTTAATGAAAACTTACGTCTAAATGCTCAATAAAAATGAATAATTTGGATGTTTTGATTTGTTGTTTACCATCCTTATATGGTGACTAATCAGTAACAATTACAAATCGTATGAAGTCTTGGAAATTATAAAGTATAGCCGTAAAAACTTAATTAAAGAAACATCCAAAAATCTTTTTAAATCAACAGATTAATTTTAATTCATCTCTAGGAATAAAAAACACGAAAACAAATAACAAAACTACCGGATCCTTAAAAAATACATGTTAATTGGAAATGATGCCAACTTTTAAATTGAGTTCGGATAAATTATAATATGAGCAAAAATAATAAAGGAGAACTTACTCCAATAAAATTTTACCTTGCATTTTTAAAAAATATTTATTTTTACTGAATTGTTATTCAATATTTTAAATTTAAATACATGAAAAAGTTTTAAAAACGTAATATTGTATGTTTTTTAAAACTGTAAATGGCAATGATATCACAAAAAAAGAACAAACAAAACATCCGCGCTTATTTTAAGTTTCAGTTTCTTCACATTTTGCTCAAAAATACAATTTGATATTGTGTTTTCGCTTTTCAGTTATCGATTTCTTTTGTACTAAATTGCATGGAGTTTGTATTATAATTCATCAACTTATCTTTTATATCAAGGATTAGCATTAAATTAAATCCAGCATATGTCTTGGAATCGTTCTTTTGATGAAAGGAAAGGAATAAGAGAGATATGTCGACAAAGTAAATATGAGAAAATTTTCATTATAACAAATTCCAATATTTGAATTTTAATGATTTAATAGTCGTCATCATACTATACGCTTGAAAAATTGTTTGTTAGCATAGCTTTGTTGTCTGCCAATATGTTAACTTTTCTTGTGTTTTCAGGGGTCTGTCCAGGCCAAATTTACTACCTTCACAAATTCAACTTTAGGAATAACGGTAGTTTCACAAAATACTTTTTCTTAAAATTTTATTTTTGTATCCCGTAAGAAACGATAAATCCATACTTTTGTATTGATTTTTTAATATAATTTTTAATCTTCACAAATTATGTCTAAATTTTCCCAAAATAGATACCTCTCAGAAAAACCTAGACAGACCCTGGTACTTTATATAATTTTGTGGTTATTAATGGATTAGCTTGTTTTTGTAAGAAACTATTTTACATAGGTTGTGATGATTCCTTCTTTTATTACCCGATTTTTCAAGTAAATATGAAAAATCCACAAACTTATTCGACTATTTTATGGAAATCGATTCAAATAAATAACAAAAAAAAAGAGAATTAGAGAAGGGGATAAAAAGAGAATTATTAAAATCACCGATTTTAACCTTCTATATTTGTTGAAGTTTGAAAGATATTTTGTGATGTGATCTGTTGCGTCAACTTTTATCACCAAGGTGCATGAATTTCAAGCTTGCAACTTTTTTGAACAAGTAAAAAAAGGTTGCCTAAGGGGTCCCATGAGTTATACCCTTCAAATCTGTTATTTTAAACTTGCAATTTTTACAAAAAGAAAAAAAACGTGTTGAGGTGTCGGCCCCAGGGTGGCTACGAGTTATACCTTTTCAGTTGTTCCCCTTACAGGCTGCTGAATGGATGTTGCCAAGTCCTTGCGTTTATTCTGCTGCAGAGCATGATACGGAAATTTTCCCGAAATTTCTACAGTGTAAGAGGATAAATATTTATATACACATTTAAAAGTTTGATAAAGTTAACAACCTTAATGCAAATTTTAAGTTAATTCTAGAATGTTCTGCAATACATATAATCTACTTAGATTTTTTCTACTGTTTGATGAAGTATTAGTTTTTTTTTCTTTCAGAAATATTGAATGACTTTATCAAAAAAGTTAAGGAAGCAAATGAGTGGACTGTTCTAGTTCTTGGGCCAACTGGAATGAATTTAATATCTTCTTGTTTCACAACAGAAGAACTAATAGCTGAAAACATAGCTTGTTAGTTTGATCATTATTTTATATGTTTAATCTGTACCTAAATACTTTAATTTTTTCAAAAATTATTTGTGATTTGTTGTTTAAATAATAAGCAATTTTTGTAACTTATTTTTGTTTACGTTTTTTAAATTATCTATAGGTCAATAAATTATGTAACTGCACAACACCAGCTTTTTTTAAATTCTTTTTGTGCTTAGCAGTCAAAACTCAGATAAAAAGTATAATACTTAATATTATTTAACAATAATACTGCTACTAAAATTCTTAACACCATTAATAATAAAAAGTTAATATCATTATTTATTACTAAATAAATGAAATGAGTTACTTATTTTTTATTTAACTCAAAACCTTAATGAATTGTAAAGACAGAGAACCAATTTGTCAAATGAAAAGTAAATTTTTGGTCAAAAAGCATTTTTTTTAATTATTTATTTTTGGCAGAACGAGCCTTTATTCTTTAATTATTTATAGATACTCTGACTACATATTTAATAAGTTTAAAAATTACTTGCATTAAAATAAATATGTCTAAATTGAAATGGCTATACTTGAAGTATATTTATTGATTATAAAACAACTAAATATTTTGCATACTACCATAAGCATATTAAAATATAAAAATGACTAATATAATGCAAATGTATTTAAATAAACTAATAAAAAAGCAAGATTCACTTTTAAAACAGGGATATTTCTATATAACATTCAAAAGAATGAGTAAACACTTGCTTATGAAACCAGTAGTAGTTAAATAAAAAATACTAATAAAGAACTTACAATATAGCGACAAGCAACCTTTTTTACAAATGAGTAATGAAAAGTTATAATTTAAAAGTTACATTCTTATGTGCAGTTAAATACTTGAACATAAAAAAGAAAGATACCAATATATATATATATTTTTAATTTATTTACATTTTTCTCATTATAAAAATAAAACTTTTATTATCAATGAGAATGATATCAGTGAATTATTATCGCAGCCTTAAATATATATACATATTAGATAATGCAGTACTGTATAAAAAAAATATTTTCTTTATAAGTCTATGATTTAAAAAAAAAATCTTGTGATTTAAATCAATTATTTTTTTTAAGTGAAATGTTATTAAATATGCTAATAATGCTTTTTATTTTTCTTGTCATTTTTTTGCGTCAGTTCTTAGGGTTTGCCCTCCATGCACTTTCACAAATAGATGATAATTGAATTTTTAATGAAATTAATTTCTGTGACATCAAAGTTGAATTTATGTTCGTATTTTAAAAATTCCACTTCTGATGTAAAGGAACATGAACTGAAATAAAAATAGATACATTTTAAATAAAAAGTAAATATATGTATATATATATATGTATAATTTAAAAAATTATTTCAAATTACATTTAATATTATTTTTACGTGATACATCTTGTTTTTGAGAAGCGGTTAAGCATTTATATATTTATAATTGAAAGTTTTTAGAATATATTTTTTCCCCTCTAGTGATTGAGCGACTAGATAACAAAAGGAACCCCTTGCTTTATCTTCATGCAACATATATATTGATTCCTTCTGAACAGGTAAATATCACGTTTTTTTTCTCATTAGCTTATCCTCAATAATTTGTTATCTTATAAAGGCAACCTTAAAAGTATTTTTAAAAATTAATTTGTTGTTGTTGTGGTGTTTTTATTTCTAATTCCTGAAGTTATAGCTCTATGATACCATCTCCTTGAAATAGATTCCTTAATACAAATAAACTAGTGTGTAAAGTTTTCAACAGCAAATAATACTAATTAACTACTACAACTTATTTATTTAATTTATTATTATTACCTTATCTTAAAACAGTAATAGGCATTTTTATTTATAAATTATTTTCATGCCTGCATGCTGCTAAACTTCTAAAGGTTAAGCTGTTTTATTTAATTTACTTTGTGATTTAAAATAAGGAAAGAAAAATATTTAAGAAGGTTGTTTAACACTTATTTTTCTTTGAAATTATATTTTCTTGCTTTTGTTTATAGAATTTTTTATATTTTATTTCCTTTAAGTGCAGTAGAAAATCTCTATGAGGCAATTCTATGAACCGCTATTCTTCATAAACTTCATCATATTTGTAGGCGTAAACAATGTAATCACATTGAAAAAATTTCTGAAACTGCGCAAGTACCATTCACAGTTTACTGGCTGCAAAAGAAAAAAAAAAATCATTTGCTGAAGGGTTACAATCATTAAAAATTACAAACCAAACTTTATAATTTTTTTGTTAATTCTTATGTTTTTGCTAATTTTATTTTTTTTTGTCTGTAAATTAGCAATATTTAAGTACATGTTTGATATCTAAAAATTATTGTAAAACATTTAAATATTGATCTGTTCGAAATATGAATTGCCATATTTAGTATTTACTGAAAAAATTTATATATGCCGAAAACATTTATTCTTTTTAAATAATAATTACACACTGGTAAAATTATCTGTGTTAATAGGTTTAATTCTGATTACTATTGCAATATAAATTGCTATATTAACCAGGTAAGTTTAATTATTTATAAAATGATCTGTTTAGTGCAAAATTCTGTATAATATAAAACCTCACATTTCAAGGTTTGCGTTATAAAGATCTTCTACAAAATTATCTTTCATTGCAAATATATTTCTTTTAAAACAAAGTTATTTGAATTTTGTTTCATAACACTAATAAAACTCATTGCATAAGAAAAACTTGTTTTGAAGATAAATGATGCTAATAATTTTTTTATTTTATTTATGTTTCGATGTAAAACAACAGACTACTGCTAAGAAGAAACATGATTGATTGTTTAAGTGTTTTATAAAAACATAAAATGCAAATGTGATCTAAATATTAAATGTAGAGTGTCAACTTTTGTACTTAACCTCAAAAATAATGTTCCAGCACCATTTTAACTCCTGGTGGAGAAAAACTGATCTATTTTTTTTCTTTTAAAAATTTATTTGAATGAAATAGTATCATCTACAAATTCGATATAGTTTTAGTCTGTTGTTATTATTATTTTTTTTTGCTATCTAGCTTTAAGCATGTCAGCTTTAATTATGCTAACATATATTTATTAAGTATGATCATAATTTATTCTAAATGTATTGTGGAAATTTCAGAAAGGCCCATTTTGTCATATAAAAAAATTATAGTCTCCCCAACATCACAAGTATTAGAATAGAAAACTCTGTTAATCAAGATGAGAAATTTTGTTGCTGAATCTTTGATACTTGGTAGTTCTTAATAAAACACCTTTTCACTTTTATTCTGAGAGCATTACTAATTTAAAAAACATATATATATATATTATTTAAAAGTTAATATTATCAGAAGTTGTTTTGTCTGAATTAATTTAGTTAATTTTGAGATTGAAATATATGTTTTAAACTGTGAGTACATTAAACTTTTTGTAATTATATTACAAGTTTTCATTTGAGTGATATTGTGAAAAACTATTAAAAGAATTGCTGATGAAATAATAATAAGATATCATGATTTTATAGAACATAGAACTTTTGCTGCAAGATTTCGCTGCATCCAACTATAAACGAGTGCATCTATTATTTTTATCAGGTATTTTAATATCTGTCTTTTATAATTTCGCTAATAAAACTGTGTTAGACTTATTTAATTCATAATTTTCTATTTAGCTGTTCCTGATGACATGTTCAATTCGATGGCATCGTCAATTAATCCATTCAAAGTTCTTACTTTTTCGGAATTGGATATGCTTTTCTTACCAAAGGAATCTCAGGTTTGCTGCATAAATAAAATATTGAAAACAAGCAATTTATTTTACACATATATTCTGGGTACTTCAAAAAGTTATTGTCGAAATGGAAAGACAAAGGCATACACAGAAAAAAAAAATCCCATTTAAACATGCAGTGACAAACACTATCTAGAATGTTATAATCAAGAACACATATATTCGTTAAGTGCCTGCCATTTGAAAAAAATAATAATAAAAATAATCAAGAACCATAAACAAGAACCACAGTGCTCTCCCTAAGTGTTTTATGAAGGGCGGCCCGCCTTGCTTGCCCTTTGATCCCAATAAATGCGCCTTTTTAGCTCTTTTTGTAAAAGTAATCCACCTCTCCTTGAAAACACTGCCTTTTTATTCAGATTCCATTTTGAAAATTTTTATTCATTGTTTTTAAATAATAATTACATACTGGTAAAATTATCTGTGTTTATAGGTTTAATTCTGATTACTATTACAAATATTTACTACGTTATGATTATTTTCAACTGGTTAAATTTTTGTAAGTATCTTTTTTCAAAGGGGATATTAATAATTTTTTTAAGTAATTTTAAATTTTAAAATTATTTTTTTAAATAAATCTTTTTTTTTTAAATGCATCTTTAAAAGTTTATTTTCTAAAAATTTTCAGTTTAAATCATAAAGAAAAATTTCAATTAATAACTTTTTGCTATTACTTTTTTTGAAAAAATAGCATGCCATTAATTATTTTTATAAATTACAAATATTTCTCTGATTTTGATAATGATGGAGAATTACCATTTGAAATATACTCATAAAATAGTATGAAAGGACAATTTAAAAGTTGTTGAGCTTAAAATTTAGTTATTCTATAATATTATGCATTTTGATAAATATTTACAATTTTAAGTGATGCTCTTTGAAAACTCATAGTGCCCTTTACAAAGAGAAAGCGCTCTGCCCTTTTTTATTCTTAGGGAGAACTGTTAGAACCATTTAACATTATTTTAGACACAGCTCAAAATGCCTATTTAAGAAAATGTACCTGGCTCAAAAGAATGCTTTCTTTGCCCTTTTATGCAGTTGGCTTTAAAAATTTGCTCTCAAAATAAAAAGCTCTTTAAAAAGAACCTTCATTGGCAAACTTTACCCATAACTTGGCATCAAAAGCATAATAAAAATATTCAAAGTGAGATCAATTTTACTAATTATTTAAATTTTTTTATGAATAGCTTATTTTCAAATGCCTGCAATAGTTAAAGCACTTTGTCATTAATTCTGACTATGGTTCTATTCCTGGTGGTCTGACGAGCCTAATGCAGTTTCTATTGGAAGTCTGGGACCTGTACACAATGCTAAACCATTACATTATAACCATCTTGATGTTGTTTTCAAAATTGTGGTTCTTTGAATTCCATGGCCAATATATGGGTGTTGTGCAGTGCTTTACTTAACATTTTTTTCTTTTTCAAATTTAATTCTCTGCTAAGCAAAGCTCGATAATCATATGACCCGAAAAACCCAGTGACGATAACAATTCTAATTAGACATGTACTTTTGCCCTTACATGCCTGAATGAGCATGCAGAGTTACCATCTTTTCAAAATTTTGAAACTTTATTCAATCCCCCGTATGGTTCTTATACTCCACAAATTTCAATTTATTTCTTCAAAATAGTAATTTTAATGTTTGACGTGTAAAAAATAAAATGAAAAAAAAATACAAGCATCGTTTTTATAAAAGAAAAGGGAAGAAATGATTGAAAATAAACGAAAAATAACCAGATTTGAAAATGAAAATCCTAGATGGAGTTTATTATTATTTTTGTTTTTTTTTTTTTGTTCAGAACGTGTGTTTATTTTTTTAAAAGATATTTTTTGATTTGGAGCTAAAAAAAAAATTGTTTCCTTCTTAAATGTGTAATAATTTAAAAATTTTTTTTTTTTTTTAGGAAAAGAAAATTTGAAAAGGTTAAAATATTTTGGCAATTTTTTTTTCATATCTTTTTATCAAGAATTGCTAAAAATACTTACAATCGATTTAACTACTACTTCAAATGATGAAATTGGTTTTTCTAGTTTATATGCTTTGATATAGATTTAATGTGGTTAATGTCACTTTTTTCAGCAGATTAATAGTAAATGTATTCAGATGTTTTCATTAATGTGCAATTAAAATATATGCTTGGAAGTTCACTTTGGGCATGTACTTTGTACACTGCTGTTGCACACATTGTTGGTAACAAAGGATTTACTTTGCATTACATTATGATTAACACTACACAAAATCATAATTTAAAAAAGTGAAATGAAGTTTTTAGTTAACTCCTCTTTCTAATAAATGTTTTATTTTTAGGTCTTCACACTGCAGGATCATAAATTTTTCTCCACATTTTACAATTCTTACTCTGATGTCAGCCCTGTGGAATTGGAGAGAGTGGCTAAAAAACTTGTTACTGTCTTTTCTGTTCTTGGAGTAGTTCCTCTCATTCGATACAGAAGGTAAAAAATTAAATAATGAATAAACCATGCTTTATTTGCAATTTTATAACAGTTGTCAATAAAATAAAACAGTATTGGCCTGTGTTCCTTCAGTACTATTTGAATAATTTAGTTTTCTCGCTTACTGAAATAAAGAGTTGCTTGAGTAGAAAAATCTATTTCTTTTACAGCTTGAAAGTAACTTAACTGTTATATAAGTATAGTTATTTTTTGTTTACAGAAAATAAATAAATCGAAAGAAAATAGCATAACTGATTTATAGATAGAATATACTATTTTTCTTACAAATTAACATAACTGTTAAGTAGAATAATCTAATTTTCTCACATTATTGCATAACTCTGTTATTTTTTCTCTCCTCCCCCCTTTTTCTTTAAGTAGTATCTAATGCATTTGGGCAAAAAATGCTTAAACTGTATTTACATATATATATATATATATATATATATATATATATATATATATATATATATATATATATATATATATATATATATATATATATATATATATATATATATATATATATATATATATATATATATATATATATATTTGTTAATCAAACTAAGCTACCAACAAAAATTTAATTAAAAATATTTTTTTTTAAAAAATAGTAATCAAAGTTCATAGTTGATAATTGTAAAATAGAGGATATTTATTATTTTAGCATTAAAACGTAACTCGTAGCAAATTGAAATTTCTATAATAAATCTTTTTTATGTGCAAGAAATTGTTCTAAATTTTTGATTGGGGAAAATTGTTTTCAAATTTTCCTTGAAAAAATTTTGTTTATAAGCTATGTTAAAATTTCTAATACAATTTTTATAATTGCTGCACATGAAGTATATATTTTTAGTTGAAAAATATATTAAGTATGCCATATTATTACTTTGACAATTTATTCAATTAAATATTTTTTATCTCCTAGAAATTTTGTGAAAAATTTCATTTTTGCTGAAACATTGCAAAAAGAACTGAATGCTGTGAAGGAATCTATTTGGAAAATAACAGTAAATTTAATTTTTATCTTTTCCATGAATAATGCATAAAATGTCATTTTAGTATTTAAAATATCCAGCCTAATTATGGGGAGATGGTGGCACCAAAATTTGAAAAATTCTGATAGAATTTTGAAAAATACAAATTATTAAACAGCGTAATAAGGTGAACAGATATAATAAAAAAACATTTTTATGCTTTTTATTATATCTGCTCACTTTATTTTAATCATATGTTTATTTGCTAGTGAATTTTTCAACTTCCAATAATTTTTTAAAATTTGCTTAAAAAATGTTTCTTTAATGTTCATGTTAAAAAATTTTTCAGTGATATAATAAATGGCTTCGAAAAAGTGGTATAGTATTTGATATTAATTAATTAACTATTTTCTGCTGTTAATCCCCATTCCATTAAAAAAGTTCTCATTAGTTCAAAATAAATAATTTCAAAAATTCCTTGCTTCTTATAATTCTGATCAAGTCACAGTCTAAATCTCTCCTAAATTATGGTATTTGAGAATCTTTTAATTCACCCAGACAAATGGTAATACCGAAAAAAATAAGTCCTACTACATTGAATATTTTTTTTAAATGAAACTGTTCTATAAATAGGATGTTGAACGTTAAACGATTAATTAAAAATGTATTTAATTTCTTCACGATTGTTCTGACTGAATGCTAAAAATGTTGAGCTATGATGGCTCAGGGAATAGAGCTCTCACCTTTTAATGAGGTGAACCGGGTTCGAATTCCAAGGATGGCTGATCGATACAAATTCCGCAGCCTGTTCACACCGACCACAGTGTTGACGTAAAATATCCTCAGTGGTAGGCGGATCATGGGTTAGAGACCCCTTGCTATCAGACTAACCGTGGGCGGTTTTCGAGGTTTTCCTCTCCACATAACACAAATGTGGGTTAGTTCCATCAAGAAGTCCTCTACGAAGGCAAATTTCTCTCAATACTTGATCCCTTGTCTTCTAGATTGGGTTTAAAATTAAAAGGCTACGAGTTGAACATTAGCCGTTAACCCCCAAAAAATTGAGTCGGCTGTTCAACCGCGATTATAAAATAAAAAATGCTAAGAATGTTGATTTAAATAATGAATGATATTTCTGTGAGTAGGAAAATAAGCACGGAACAAATTCTTCTCTAATCATCACTATCTATAGTATACAATGCGATTGTTATATAAACTTTTAAATCTCTTGATTTTGTACGAAGTACAAAAAATCAACAGACAATTTTAAAAAATCTAAGGAAAAAAAGAGATAGATCAAGAAGTTTATCAATAGTTATTGCTGCAAATAAAAAAAACTGTATACTTTTAAAAAAGTTCTATTTGATTATCTTAAATATGTTCCTCTTCTTGATTGCTATTTTGGTCTCTTTTATTCCAAAATAGCCAAAAGCTAAAAACAGGTGTCAAGTTCTGATTCTGGACCGAGGATTTGACTGTATAAGTCCTCTTCTTCATGAATTTACATTTCAGGCCATGGCTTATGACGTCCTTGACATTAAAGATGATATCTATGAGTTTACTTTAACTCAAGGAAGAGAAGTGGGAACCACTCAGAAAATCCTACTGACTGAAGACGACCCTTTGTGGTGCCAGTTGAGGCATGAACATATGGCTGATGTTGCTAAGTAAGAATCAGGATGTTATAATGTTCCCCCTCAATATTCAATTATTAAATTGGTATCAACTAGCATTATCTGCAGAAAGCAGGTAAAACCTGGAATTGTCAAGGAATTTTATTTTACTGAGAATAGTTAGGGAAAGTTTTTTTTGAAAAAAACCTAGAAAATTCCTATATTATACCTGGAAAATAACCAGTCTTAGAATTCTCAGTAACTGCAATCAGTTATTGAGATTCAAGTTAAATAATTCTAGCATCGGTTAGAATTATTTTATAAAATTTCACTTTTTAATGAAACTTTTCCATTCTCATTCTATTGTATGTTTGTGCTCCTAAAATCTAATATTTGACATTCTGATAAGAAAATTAAAATTTTCTGATGAAACATTGCATGGTATAGATAAAATGTCTTATGCATTTCCATTGAAATTTACCTGATATACCTGGAAAAATCAGGGAATTTTTTTCCTGAAACTGAGTGTGAACCCTGAAAAAGTTACAACATGCAGGATGTCTCCTGAAAAAGTCCTGTATTGATTTGTGTTTTTTCTTCTTTTTTTTGTTTACTTTGTATGCTATTGTTTGTTATTGTTTATTATTTACTTTTGAATGCTACAGAGCTTTATTTTGTTTTAAAATTCTCAATTTTTAAACTGTTTGTTTCTAGACTGATACAAAATAAGGTAGAAACTGACACTTTGATGGAAAAAACCTCATTTATTAGGCAAAAAGGTATTCCAAATCTAAGTGATACAATAAAACAGTTTATTCTAAGTAAGAGAAATGAAACGTTCTACAGTTATAGACACATGGCAAATGAATGCATGAAACAATTTTGTGCTGGACTCAATAATGCTTCAGACTTGGAACAAGTAATTATAGTTTTAACT
Organism: Parasteatoda tepidariorum; assembly: GCF_982258835.1. Classification (NCBI taxonomy): domain Eukaryota; kingdom Metazoa; phylum Arthropoda; class Arachnida; order Araneae; family Theridiidae; genus Parasteatoda; species Parasteatoda tepidariorum. The sequence continues at coordinate 5,522,319 of NC_141758.1, read as the reverse complement.
TTTATTTATTTTATTTTTATAGTGATACGACTTGGACAGATAGACATGTAAGTAAATTAATCAAAAATTGTACATTTTATATTTTATAACTTCTAAATCATTGCTCTTCTTTGCTTGATATTGATTTTAATTGATTCAGCTCACTTGTTTCTCAAAGCCAGGCCAAATATTAATTTACTTTAAAAAAAAAGGGTCATAAAATATCGTACAACCAATAATTTATGTTCTTTTGCATCTTATCTATAAACTATTTTAAAATGACAAAAATCAAGAATAAACTGGAACTGCAATGAAACGACATATCAGTTTTTAAAAAAAAGACATTGAAATTATGCTTTACTGTACATAAAAAACAATACCTTTATTGCCCACATATTTATTGCTTGTCGGATTTAGAAATTTCTGAGGACTCATTGCTAAAATTTGTTAATATACCTAAGGTAGCTTCCTACTGGAAAATTAGCTAGTGAAATAAATATGTTGTCTATCGTTACTAATTTTCTACTTTATCCTCTTTTAGAATCTTGCTATAGGTACAACATTTGAAGGAAAGCAATTTGGAAGACCACTATCAAATGTTATGACTGTGATTTCAGATCCTACTTTGGATTTGAATGTTAAGCTAAGATTACTGTTGTTGTATATTTTCTTTGAGAAAGGTAAACAATTTATTGTATACTATTTTAGAATTGTGTTCTTAAAGACTTATCAAAGGTCATTTTAAGAAGAAAATGTCCATTTATTTTTTCTTTAACTTTTTCCAGTTTAATTTTTTAATAATTAAAGTGAGCCCTTCAAAAATTGTGAAAACAGACTCTTCATAGCAGTTATATTGTACAGACCCTTCACAAAATTCTCCTTTATCAAAATTTTCAGAAACAGAATTGATGATGTCTTTAATTTATAATTTCAAAACAACTCCATGCAAAACATGGTATGGTTTTACTGCTTATTTTCCTCATAGCAATATGATTTTATTTTAGCATAGTTATAGAATTAGGACCCTGCCATAAAACTCCCAATTCTACCATAAATTTAGATTTTAAAAAAATTCATTATTATTTTTAATTTTTTTTACAAAATCACAAAAACTGAACTCAAGTTTTGCTGTTGCAACAGGACTTGAGTTCTTTTTTCTCTATTTAAGTATACTTTGTTCCAAATATTTTTTCAATAGTATTTCTAAACAAACTCTTTAAAAACATTGTAATATCGAACTCTAAGTATTTAAGCTCTCTTAGAATCATTCCTAATGAAATGTTATTTATATTTTTTAATATTTATATTTTAATACATCTCTTTCAATGGTTAATCTTTGAAAGCTTTGAAAAAAAAATTATTAATAAGAAAATTCAACAAATAATTATTTTTTACTGTGTGATGTTTATATTTTATTAACATTTAATATGTATATCAAATGTACATATACATTCAAACACTGCTCAAAATAGTTAAAGGATATTGAGGTTGTGAGTTGATCTTGCACCTGGAGAATTATTTGAATGATTGATACATTATCAAAAGATGTAGTAGGCTATATGGGATAAAAATGACATTTGTTTGGCAAAAAAAAAATGCTTTTATTGAGTTGTTGATAATTTTTTTCTGCTTTGTCTTACAGTACATTGAAAGCCAAATCGAATTCGCTGCCACTAAAGCGTCGTCTATGACGTTAAACTCAAAATTTGCATATTGCGAGGTTTGAAAATTAGAAAAATTTGCATTTGTGATTTTTTTCCATTTTGTGCAAAAGAAATTGCTTATACCGTTATTTTATACAAGACATACAATATCTTTTAATTGTTTTGAGTAGTTTATATACATATGCATGTACATATATACATTCACCATAAACATATACATGCATACATATACATGCATACATATACATGTATACATATGCATATACATCCATACATATACTACATATGTAATTATATGTATATATACATATTACTATCAGCATTTGTTTTGTCTTTTTTCAAAAAATTTTATTATTAGCAAAACCTATGCAAAAATTCATTTTATCCTTCCGCTATGTTTTATCTCTCTTATTTTTTTCTTCTTTTTTTACTTGCAAATAACATATTTTCTTTTCAAGGAAGCAATCTCTTTTAGTAAATATTATATTTAAAAAAATTTTTGTTTTCCTTTAAAATTTTCTTATCTCTAATTTACTTATATATTTGCTATAATTTACAAAACTTTATTTAAAAAAAAAAATTAAATGAGGCACACTTTAAAATATTATATGAAATTCTTATTTTAGAATATTTGGTATTGTATATATTGCCTAAAATGTTTTTCTTTATCACCACAGTTCAGTTTTTCCCTTCTTTTAAAGGTATTTATAATAAGTAAGTTTGTTTGGCAAAACTTGCATTCCTCTGTAGACTTATTTCAACTTAATATAAGTTTTAAGTCCTAGTTTCATGTTTTTTTTATAGTTTTAAATAATCTTAATATTATATATTTTTTCAAAGGTATTTCTAAGCAACAATTTGAAGATATTATGAAAGAAGCACAAATACCTTTTTCCGCTGCTTCTAAACTCGCTAATATTCTTCATTTGGATACTGACCTATTTCATCCAGTAAGTTTTTTTAAACTATAAATAGGAAACATACATAGTTTGGAAATTCTTGAAGTCAGAAAGGGAGATGAGGGCTTCAAAGCAAATGACTTTTCTACAGAACATCGACTAAGGTTTTCCCCATCCCAATGTTTCTTATATATCGCTAGTTGATAGCGTTCTGCAAATTCCATTCTACAGTTTCATGTAAATCTGCGTCTAGAGTTATTCAACTTCTATTCTTTCCAAATTATGCATCACATATTTCAATTTGTAAACGCAATAGTTTTCTCAATGACGAGATTCATAATACATGCTTATTCAAATTGAAAATTCAACATCATGATATTTACGGATGATATTAATGATATTTACGGATATGTTACATGATAAAAATCGTGATGGGTGTTCAAGAGATTTATGAATTGCACATTATGACTCATGTGAATGCAATTTTCAAATCATAGTTCATGATCCATATCAAGGTGATTTGCTAAGCTAGCAACAAAATATATGAAAACTTTATCATGAGCTAGAAAGCTTCTTTCTGTTATCAGGCTAGTCTCCCCTCTTATAGTAACTTGATTGTATGAAATGGTCAAATACAGTCAGTCCCGCTTAAAGCAATATTATTGGTTTCATCTAACTGTATTTAAATAAGCAGATTGTTTGATTATAAGTGGAAGTCAATCTTAAATGCTCTGTTTTTACAAAAAAAAATTTCTTTAAAATGGTATGTAATTCATAGTATGTTTTGAGTTAATAATCTCAATAAGCAACTATGATTACAACTGTTTGTGTTAATATCATAAAATATGAATGACATATAAATTTATATAAAAGCAATTCTAATGAAAAGTATGTACTCTAATATAGTATACTCTCGATATCTCGAAAACCTTGTTATGTCAAAAAAATATTTTTCTCCTTGGCATTACATAACCACCTAATGTTAGTTTGAATTCCTATGTCGAAGAGTTTCTTCTCAAGACCTTATTATGTCAAATATTTTTTGTTATAGAACATGAATTTTTTTTTCTTCAGAAAAGCTTATTGTAAACCAATTCTTTTCTATTTCGTGCACAACTATTTTTATTTTACTTTTAAAAATCATCATTGCTATATTTAAGTCAACTATTATTGCATACAGAATTATTAGTTATTCTTACGTTTCATGATTAGTCTATTTTAGAATATATTTTTCTACTTTTTAGAAAATATTTAGCTTTGTACTTGCTATTTCGAAATTTTTTAGCGATCCTTCAACTTTGAAATAACTAAAGTACACTGTGTTTATTTCCTTCCAAGAAAATATGTAATTAATTTAGAGATTGTTTTGACTTACCTTTAACAGTCATCTCTACTTCCCACATTATAAAAAGTGCATGAGTAAAATGTGTCAAAGAGGCATAAATAAAATCCCCTCTTTTACTATATAATTGCTAAAAAGATTTGATTAATCCTTAAACTGAATGATCACATGACACCTGTTTTGAGCAGGAAATCTCCCTTTGTATGTAATGTAATGTAAGTCCCCTTGTATTGTATTCTCATCACCTTGACTGAAAAACAAAAATTTCATTCTAGCTGATGAAACATTTCTTAAAAAAAGAAATTGTTTTTTCATTTTCCTCCTCTTTTATATGCAATTATGGGAAGATTGACAATCAGGAAAACTTGTGTAAATTCAACATTTGTTTCATATAAAATAATCTGGTTCTAATAGCTTTTATTCCTATATGCGGGTTATTTGATTATACAATATGCAATTAACTGGGGAGGACTGTACTGATTTATTGCAGAATGTACGATAATCTAGTTATGCTTTACTTCATTAACGTAAGAAAATTGCTACCTTAGTAATAAATACGAATTTTCTTCTTTAACTGCTGTATTGGCTTATAGTGTTTGTTTTCAATTAGGGTAGATGCATAGCTGTTCATGACTCTAGCATTGAGAGATCGCAGGATACTGAAAGTACTTACAAGCAGTCTAGGTGGAAGCCTCTCCTCAGAGATATTCTTATAGTATGTACTTTCTTATAATTATCATAATTTTGACTTTGCTTCCGTTAATGACCAAAAAATAATTAATTTAATAAAAAGATGCCACTAAAATAGAGAGTTTTATTTATTTATGGTATAAAACATTCTGGTTAACTATTTTGTAACGTCAATTAAAAATTTTAAAAGGGTTAAAAATTTCACCAAATTCACACAGGCTATAGATTTTCTGTAATTTTTGCTGATTTCATTCTTATGAGATAAGTCCAATTTTATTCACCTATTTTTTATTTACACATTTGTAACACTGACTTTTCATACAATTAATTGTATTTCTGTTTTTTTGTTTGGAATATCACTTAAAAATTTCCTTTACTTTGTAACATCACCACGGAGAGTATTACAAAAAATTACATCAGTTACTACAGAAATTCATTTCTAATAAGAGTTAAAATTTGTAAGAAAAATCTGAGTAGTAAAATAAAAAGTTTAAAAAGTGTAAAATGGTGAAACAATTTTTTAAGTAGTATAAAATGGGAAAAATAATTTTATATTTGTCAGACCAAAAATAAAAGACATATCGCTTTGGTAATTAACTCTATCACCACTAAATATTCCATAGTGTTGCAGCTTATGTTTTTCTTTGTAAGTCTGAGATATCTAAAATTATTTGCAATTTTTAACCTTTTAACTGTCAAGTTATTTTGATGATTTGGATACATAAATTGTCAATATTTTTAGAGCAAAAATTAAATGTTTAGTACAAAATAAAATATACTGAGTAGTTAAAAATTTATATTTTGGATTACATTAATAAAAATTTTTAGGTTCCCATATTCACTTGAGGCAGCTACCACTCAGTGTGGCAGTCGTGAAGTTTGCTTCTAGTAGAGCATTATTTCCTAAAAGTTAAAAAAAAAAAAAATTAAATTATTTTCTAAAGAAATAAATTACCCTTATATACCGTTTCAAAGGACTGAACATCATTTTGCAGCAAAAATGTCGTGTACTTTGAACATAAACATCTATCCTTTGAAACCTTCAGTGAAATGCTGCCATTTATTGTTCTAAATTGCATTAATTAAATTTTTTCCCGAAATAGATTTGGGTTTGACAAGGAGATGAAGCCGAAAAAAACTTCTCCCGACATATATTCAGGTATAACAATACGATGCTCTGAAATGAAATAAAAAATTACCCTGAGTAATACTCGAGTGTTACATTTTAAAACACCAGTGCTGTGCCAAAATTATTTGGGGCAAGACTGTTAGAAGGTTAATCAACTATATATTTTTTATTTAATTTTATGCATTTTTCTTCATTTTTATGTATATTATTATTAAAAAAAAGTTTTGACTAATTTTTGTAAGTTAAATTAATATAGTACTTAAACTATAATTAAACAAGGTATTTTTTAAACTTTCAGAACTGTGTGCAAAAGAAGTTAGATGAAGATCAATTTCCTTTTTTGAATAAATATCAAGAAAGTGAAGGACTTATCCCTCCAGTTCAAAGGTTTGGGAAAAAAACTTCTTATTGAATTCATATAAAATGACTTAGTTATGATTGGTGAATAATAATAAGATTTCCCGCTTTTACCTTAGCTCCTTTGCGTAAGATTGAAGCAATTGTGCATTCTTGCGTTTATTTTAGATGCTACGCATCTTTATGTTATGTTGGTGTAATTTATGCTACAAAGACAAGGCTACAAGGACGCTGTTTTTAGTAGTTAAATATTGTTTCCTATCTAAGCTTACCTTCAAATTAAAAACATGGAACGCGAATTTGAAGAAATATATTGATAAAAATTTACAAAGCAACTATGCGATCTCATTCAATAAAAAAATTTTATTATTGGTTTTGGTGTAACATTATGGTTGTCTTAATTGCACTTGTTCCATAAGAAACTAGATATATTTTCACTGTTTCAGAATTATAATTTATATTTATTTTAACTATGCAATTTAGTTAAATAATCAAAAGAAGTTTAATAATATTTTTTTCTTATATTAATAATAATAATTCTTTATTGCTGAATTCATTAAAATCTGTAATCTACCAAATTTCTCTGCTCACAGATCAGCTGTCTTACGTAAAGTAAAGCATCTTGAATCGTATACCACTGCTTTAAAAAGATAGTCTACATCCATTGTTAATGTTTGCTTTGATTTTGAGGCCAAAGTTAAATTGATATTCCACTACTATAGTGTTTTTAACTCACGGATGTTTGTAAAATCTCTTATTTTCACTTACGTAGGGTTGATATTTATTCACGAACGCATACCCATTTCACCTGCACTGACGCATGCTCAATTACTTGAAATTTTACATATAGAAGCTAACAATAATTTGCGAAATTTCCCTTATAATTTAATGCCTGCACCTTCACAACAATAAGTAGTCCACTAGAGACCTGTCGATTAAATGTCAACATCCAATCAGTTGATTAAGTATCAACCGTCAATTGTGTATTAACATCCATAGTTATTTCTTGTAATGCAAAATGTATGACTTATGCTAATAAAAAAGGCTAAAATTAGCCTGTTTAGTATGTATTAAGACTGTGGCAGCTCATTCCCCATTATGTTATTTTATACATACCGAGAAGAAAAATCATAAATAGATTAATTATTTTTTTTTTAATGTTTTTAGATTCTGTTTTAGCTTCTTGTAATTTGCCTGGACTAAATTTAAGTTTCATTAAAAATAATATAAGCATTATTTTATTTTGATTAGAACAAGTTACTGGCATGCAGACAAGAGAGATGAAAATGCTTTCAAACTGATTGTTTTCATTATTGGTGGACCCACATATTCTGAAATACGTTGCACTTATGAAGTAATGAAGAAATACCCTGGATGGGATATATTTATTGGTAACATATTTATTTATTCTCTAAGTTTTTCATTTATTTACTATATAAAATATACAGTATAATAATAGATATTATTTAAAAGCGCCGCATTCTAATTTATACATATAAAGGCATTTAAAACAGTATTTTCTAGCTCATCTTGCTTTTCTCTTTCATTTGCATAACTGTAGTTTCAGAAAATGTTGTAGTCTGATTAAAGCAAAAGAATTAAAAATGCCAAGCTGACACCCCATAGGAATTTGTTTAAAAGGGTCTCACATAAAAATCTTTCAAATCACTTTTTACACCGACTCGAATGAGCCATATCCAGAATTAATATGATTTGTTTAGAAGCTGCATTTATACAGTATATTTATCTTTAATTACACAATTTAAAAAAAAGTCTTTTTTTTAAAAAAAAAAAAAAACTTTTAACTTCTGAAGTTTTCTGATTAGTTCTTTTAACTCGTGCTCCGTCTCATTGGTTTCTGCACATTAAAAATACATGAGAAACGATGCTTCACCTGTCTAGATAGCAATGTCAGATGCAAAGATGGATACAAATCTAACATTGTATTTTTTGTGCAGAAAATTCTTATAACTTCTGAACTCATAGTCCTATTATCCTGTATGTTTGACCTGATTCATTTCGGAATTAAAAGCTAGATCAAAACTATACCATATTTGTGTAGATTGCAACAAAATAGCAATGTAAGGTATCTAAATAAGTACAATGTAAAAATACTATTGGCTCAAAAAAATCATTTTACCTTTAGAACTGTTAGTTCTACTGACTTGTGTTAGGTTTCATTTCAGAGTCGAGACCAAAGCTGCTAAACATTTATTTCGGAAAAAAGAAGCCATCTTTCCCCTCACTTTAAAAAACCTAAGAAAAAAATTGCCCATTTTTCTTGAGTTTTCGATTATTTCCAGCATTTTTCAAGGCATTTTGTCCTCTTGCATTCTGATAAGATGTTTTGAGAATTTTGATTGATTAGCACAATAGCTAACTCATTATAAGAACATATCGTTTTAAAATATGTACTTACTTTATTTTAGTCTTGTGTAGTGATTGAGGCACAGGGTGTGAGAATATATCACTTATTGTAAGCTTTTACTGAAATATTTTATAGCGTTAATTTCAATAAGTAGATTAAAAAGAAGAAAATTTTTTTTATCAATCCTTAAACATAGGTGAACAATGATAGGTGAAACAGTGATGAGTTTTTCCACTTATCTCAATAAAAAAATCTGCCTTTTTCAAAAACATTATTTTTTTTTTCCTCAGAAAAATTATTTGTTTTTACGCTTTTTCCTACCTATGCAAACGTGATTTAAAATTGCACTCCACGAATTTAAATCTCACATAACGATTCATGTTGACTTGATTTAAAATCACATATTGTGTTTCATATTTCCACGATTTTATATTAAATATCTATATTCATATTCGAGCAATTGAAAAGCCTCTCTTATGATTCGCGTTCAAGTGACTTAAAAATCAAACATTGAGATTCGTATTCACATGATTTCAAAATAAAACATCACTCATATTAAGGCAATTTTAAAATTAAACATCAAGATGTGTATTCTCGTGATTTAAAAATCACATATTCAGATTCACACACTTTAAAAAAAAACTCTCATCAATATTTTTTTTAAAAGGAGGATAATATTCGGTAAATAAATGCTTTCTACATAGAATTTTTTCTTGCTCAAATTTCGGGCATTTTTTGCACATAACATTTTTAGTTTTCTATTTTTGTTTTTTTTACTAAACTCATCCACATGGTGTGTATCAACATAGAGTTTTTAAAAATAAAATTTTTAAAAACAAATTCCGCTATTTTCAAACTAATTTCGCCAAAATAAGGTGGTGACAAAAATGTAACCAGTTATAGTTTGTCTACTGTAAGAACTCCCCTCGCCATAAAGTCTGAGGCCTGTTGCTATGGAAACAAGAATAGTGCATTTCAGGGAGGGTAGCTTCTCTCCATTCTAGAGCTAACAGCTTCTCAAAGAAATAGATTCCCTTTTTCTCGCCGACCAGACCGAGCCAAAACCTGTCCTAAATATTGGATCTACCACCCCTTACTTGAAATAGTTATACCTCGTTACCATAGTCAACGCCATGGGTCCAGACGAATAACTGGGGGAGTTCTTACTTTAGACAAACTATACAAGAGCTAATCGATTGCTTGCAGAAAGTTTTTTATTTGATCTAAGTCTGATAGAGGGTATCCAGTGTAAAACAGATTTCAAAATCTCTGAGATAAAGGATGACAGAGGAATGAAACCAACTGTATGTCTTAATTTTCCCAAAAAACTGTTGTATTTGATGTAACTGTTTCCGAAAGATGGCACTGTGCTCTGTACAGTATTGTTGAAATGCCGCTGCACTGTAATCTAACCGGCGATATCCCAGTACTGGAAACACAATTTTTTTAACGAAAAGAGTACATGGTTTAAACAAACCTTATGCTATACAACATGTTTTAACACTAGAAGCGATCGTTGATAGCTTGTAGTGCCATCTGTTGGCAATTTTTTAACTTAATTCTAAAATTTATGTATCAAATTTTTACAGCTCTTAAAATAAAACATAGTTTGTTTCATTCCTTCATCCTCTTATGTTTCTAAAAAAAAATTTTATTTCAAAATCAGTCTATCTTTTGTTGGATATCCTGTATTTATATCAACATGTTTCTGATTAAACAGGAGGAGATATTCTTCTTACGCCTAACAAATTCTTAGACAAATTATCTGTTCTGCCACCTCTCATATGAAATTTTGAAGAGAAGAAAAAAATAACAAATGTTGACTTGTTGTCTACTCAAATAAAAGTTTACTTTTATTTACTTTTTGTACTTTCTTATTTTAACACTTGTACAATACTATAACAATATAAAATATCTATAGTAAGAAAACAAATTTCTAAAAAAGTTTAATCTCCACCAGCAATTAGGACTGGGTGATAAATCGATGTATCGCGAAATATCGATTTAACACATATATCGGCAGGCTGATATAGTGACTTTTGTTTCAGGCGATGCATCAGAAATCGATTTAAGCCGCCAATATAAGACGACTCTCGCGATTTAACATGTGAGGACCCTTGCCTATTCTAACTCTGTCACCTCGCTGATGAACATGATTTTGGTTTCATCTAGCTGCGTAGACTATGTTCATTTCGTGATGCTGAATGCAGAAGAGTGAATTGAATTGGGAGTCATGGTTTTGTGAGAGGATCAGCATTGAAATATAGAATTTAAAGCATAGTTTATTTATGCACCTTTTTTTCTCTGGGATTTTACGTTTCTTGAAGATTATTTTCAGCCAGATTTCTGCTACATTATTTTGTCTTTTTTTTTTTCTATCTCTCGGGATTGAATGTTTCTTGCTAATTATTTTCAGTTTACCTATTGTTAATTTGAGAGTCGCTTTTATCTTAATATTTTGTTCCGAATTCTATCTATAAATGAAAAGAAATGATGAATTTTAAAAAAAAAAAATTCTTTTTTTTTTTCATTTTAAGCAAGAAAATTGAGTAGAGGTAATTTGTTTAAGTAATTTCTACTTTGTTATATATATATATATTTTTTTTAAATTTATTCAATAAACGTAAATATAATAATTTGATTATTTTTAAACCAATAAATCTTTAGTCGTTTTTAATTATAAAAAAATTTAAACAAAGCCTACATTTATTTGTATTTATTTTTGAGAAAATTAAAACAAAGTTTTTTTTTTTAAAAAAATTTGCCTATTAGTTAAAACGGCTAAATTTTTTTAATTCAAAAAAAGTTAAGCAATGTTTTGACGCTTCTTAATTTAACAATAGTGCTATTAAATTATTATTTTTAATTTTTCTTAAAACTCTTTCAAAGTGCATTACTTTTAATAATTTGTTAGGTAGTCAGTATTATTTTTAAAACCAATAAATCTTTAGATTTTATGTCTAAATAAACATATGAAACAAAAATTAGATTTATTTTTACTAAGTATATAATTTGACCATTAGTCAATGTAACTTTATTATTTTAAATAAATAAATAAAAGGTCTAACAATGTTTCAAAAGCACGTTTTTCTCAAAAATTTTAAACCTAAGTGAACATTTCTTTTTTTTAAATACAAGAAAGTGAAATACTTTGTTAGTTTTATTGTAAATCTTAAGTAGTTTTTAATTTGAAATAAAATGAAACAAAGCTTGTGTTTGTTTTTACTTTCAAGACATCCCGGTCTTATAAGTCAATCCATTTTTATTATTTTAATTGAAAAAATTAAGCAATGCTATTGATGTTATAGAAGCGTTTATTTTAGTATTAACATTTCTTTTGTTATAGATTTATTCCTTTTTATTTATTTTTCATAAATTTAAAGATATTATATTGATAATTTTCAAACATATGTTTGTGATAGACGATATAAAATTTCTTACATCGCCCAGTCTTACCAGTGATGGCGGGCGATTGAATGGGACTCGAAAAGAAGCTCATATCCAAGTCTCTAAAAATTATAGGCAATGTTAACTGTTTGTTTTCTTTGATTGTGATGGTGTTGTTGATTATGAATTTTGACTGGCCTAACAGTTAATAAGGATTATTATTTGAGTGTTTTGTGACATTTAATTGAAGTAATTCATCTTAATTAAACGACTTGAAATTTGATAAGAGAACTCCTGGGTTTGACATCATGATAAAGCATCTTCTCATACTGTAGTTATTATTTGTTCATTTTTGGAAAATTATTAAGCACTAAATGCTTCTGATAAGGCAGATTTCCTTCAGCTGTGGTCCATTAATTCAATAAAAGAAAATGTGCTACTAACTCCGAATAGCATTTTTACAAAAACTATTTGGAAAAATTATTTGCAGAGTATTTTGAAAAAGATGAAGTAAAATTTAATTACTAAATAAAAATAGTTAGATTTTAAGTACTTTTTGATCATTGTAGTACACTAGATTGTGACTATGAAAAAATATGGTGGCATGCTTATAGTTAATTATCATTGATTGGTATGTACAAGATTTGATCATAATCCTAATTTATAAGGGTGTTAGTCTTTTTTTAGCGCTTTATACATTTAGGAAAAGTCAAAAAATATCTACCTTAGATATAAAATTATTTAAGTTAAATATATTAAGGGACAGCAGCCAAAAGTTTCAGAAAATAGGGAGATTTTTTTTTAAAAAATCGGTGTGTTGAAAAATAAATAAAAAATTAACTTTTAAAGTAATATAATAAATTTTCATGAATATTAATTTAAATCAAAAAAAAAAAATTTATTTCCCCTTATAGCCAATATATATTTTAAAAACTAATTAAAAATAAAATTGCTGAAAAAAAAAATTCTTTAAGTAAGACAGATATTTTACTTTCGTTGAGGCTTTAACAATATAATTATGATGCATAAGTAATTTGTATAAATAATATATTTATATAAAATTGAGCTAAGAAAATTTATCAAAAATTTATTTTTGCCAAATTTGCATTATATAAATAAAATATTCTTATAATAAAAACTATTATTTTATAAAATTTTAAAATACATTCATTTCATATATAATTTTTTTAGAGTTATTTTGGCAAGGAAATTTTTCTTTATGTAAAAAAAAAATTTGATTCAATTAATGTTCTATCATTTATTGAATTATACAATTATTATTAACCCTGTGAGAAATTTGTAGGGGGAGAAAACGCATGAATTATTTCACTTTTTGCATTTCATATATTATCAAAATATTTAAAAAATTATGAAATCCATAGTAGTAACTATCGAGAAAAATATCGACGGCGAAGTTACGCGAATCTGACTCTTCAAAAACTGGTTACTAAATGTGTGTTTTGTCTCGAGATTCGGTTGTTGCAATAAATAATATTGTATTAAAAATATTAGAATTCAAAAACTGTGTGAAAATCAATAGCAATAATTGCAACAGCAAAAAAATATCAATAGAATCATGACGATTAAAATTGAATATACAAATGCGCGATTCGAATTTCCCATATTTTCAGAAATATACTGGGATATTTTTAAAAAAATAACAATTATTGCCGAAAACACTATATGGATTTATGATACTATCGGCATAAATTCAACGCATCAAAAAGTGATTATATAAATGCGCGATTCAAATTTCTCGTGTAGAAATAATATGAACTGATAAATAACTGGAATTTTAAAAAACCCGTGGAAATCAGCACCAGCAATAAAAAATTCGAAAAACTCTTAACATTCTGTGACAATATCGGCGCAATTTTGGTACACGATTATTAATACTATCTAGAGTTTAACTTGGGTTTCAACATTTTACTAATATATTAATTGAAATCACAATCTTATTCCTCTACATGCTGTTTGATTTTATTTCTCAATCCAGTTTAACATGAATTGGCAAGCAGACACAGAAGCTGAGGCAATAAGAAGAATTCATGTTCTGCCCCCCTCCTCACATCCCATTCAAAACAAATGCATTGAAAAAACGGTGCAGTTACAATTCTTGACTCATTATTATGTTTCCTTGGCTGTCACCAGGGCCAGACTTAGCTTAATTGGGGCAAAAACAACTTTGCCCCTCCCCTGCTTCACAACTTCAGTAATGAAGGTATTTAAATTTTTCACCTCATTATACATATATAACAAGAAAATTGACTAGACCATAAAATGGTGATTAAGTCCCTCCAATTGTCAGACGAAATATCGTTCTACCCATTTTATTGATTTTCTGACGATTCTGTGTCCATCAGGCCGAATTCAATTTTCTGATTGCTAACTTTGTCGTCTTGTTGTAAAATCATATCCTTGATGACATTAGGGTGGAATTCAGCTAAATTTTCGCAATAATGATGGCTTACTTAAGCCAATCAGAAGCCTGTATTCTTGTAAACATATCGTATTTTCCGATATGTAAAAATACAGGTTTTGATGGGCCAAATTTGTCCATCGTAATTGCGAAAATTTAGCTCTAAAAAGCGATGGATTTACGAAATATAGATTTTTTGTGTTCATTCGATCATTTAATGAACATGCTAACATAAAACTGATGGATTTTACACTGTACTGAAATTTTGTTTAGGAAGAAGGAAACCTAAAACAAACTTTCTATTCGATTTGGGGCCCCCCTCTGATGTGGGGTGGGAGCAACTGCCCGTATGCCCCTGACTTTGTCAGGCTCTGGCTGTCACTATGTTCAAAGAGGGAATATCAAAAATGACGGATGATTTTTTAAAAAAAAAGTAGGAAATAACTGGGGGAAAAAAAGGAGAGGTGCTGAAATAGGTCAGTGGTTCCTGTATATATTAGTGTCTTAATTTTATTTTGTCAAAATATAAATATTTTTAATAGACATTTTACAAGAAAGACTCAGAAAATAATTAACTTTTAATCATTCTTGCACAAAAACAAACCATTACAGACGACAATCGATGTATAACATTTTTAATTGCAAATCTGTAACATTTACAATCATAACTAGTACTGTACACGTTCAAGCAATATACATTTTTATAAGAATTTATTCAAAAAAAATTAAATCCTGAGAAAAAAAAATCTATAATTTATCATGTGACTTAATTACATAAGGATTTCTCAAAAGTACAAAATGGTGGGAATGTTTTAAGTTTTGAGAAGCATTTCAAAAGCATTTTGTATAACTGGTCACTTCATATCCATCACTGGTACCAGCTAGTGATTTATCTTTTTTTATTAGTCCAGGTATAAATATTATAATAACTTTGCTTATGACTATAATTATGCACAGCATTCATGCAATCGCCTTGGCTTCTGGTACAAAGTTTTCCCAATGTTTAATAAGCTGAAAGAGTAAAATAAAATTTATATAATAATGGCAAAAATATATATTTTCAATCTGCATGAATATATTCTTAAAATGAAATAAATCTTTTACATAGAAGTAAAATTAAATAAGATAAATCTTAGATATGGATAAAATATCAAGATGAAGTTGAATTTACCTCTTTAAATAATAATACAGTTAACATCTTTTGTAACACAACGTTGAAATGAGAGACTTTGCGTTATTTAGAATTTTTTGTTATATAGGACATTTCACATATCAATATTAAAGAACTTTAATTTTTAAATAAAAATACTTTAAACCACAAAAATATCCACTTAAGTATTTATAGTTGAAGTAATCAATATTATAATAAAATTAAAATATCAATTTATGTTTGCTTTAAAAATTTGTTAAGTTAATGTGGTTTATTGAATCAGATTACAAAGATCTTCTGTATTTTGTTCCTAGATCATACTATATGATTTTTCTGTAAAATTGCACCAATATTTTAATAGCAAACTTTTTTATGCCGTTACATTTTAATCCTATATTGATATTCATAAACTTAGCTTTTTTCCAGATTAAAAAATCTTAAGAATTACTAAAAATTACAAGTGAAAAAGATTGATGATTTAACGGAAAATAGTGTACTTTCAAGCAATTAAATGAAAATATGTGATTTTTCTACAACAGCTATTTTAAAAATAGTCAGGATGCAAGCACATTGTCCCTACCTATTGAATAAAATTACTGCTTCAGAAATGTTGTTAATTACAAAATAG
The DNA here is from genome assembly GCF_982258835.1 of Parasteatoda tepidariorum. Taxonomy (NCBI): domain Eukaryota; kingdom Metazoa; phylum Arthropoda; class Arachnida; order Araneae; family Theridiidae; genus Parasteatoda; species Parasteatoda tepidariorum. Next base: position 5,506,307 of record NC_141758.1, on the reverse strand, counting down.
TTGGCCAAACTTATATCAGGGTCTGCACTAATTTTCAATGATAGTTAGGAAGCTGCAGCAGCAAAAGAAATTCTCCCATTTTTGAAATCTTAAATCCTTCTAACTGAATGAGAAAAGTGTAGAGAAACAACTAAAAATAAAATATTTACCTGCTGTTGAGTTTCTAATAATGATTCCATGTATTTCACTATGCTCACTTTGAAGTCATGAACTCTACTCTTTTCAAATCTTTCGACTTCCTTACGAATCATTTTGGAGATATTCTCAAATTCCTCCTGACCTCTCTCAGCTTTAGCTTCCCACTGAAATTACAAAGCATCATTACAGTTATATTGAACACAGGTAGTTTTTTTTAAAAAACAAACAAAAAGAGGTCGAGATAATTACTTCAATGACTTCTTCTTTTGCCTGAGGAACTTTGTCACTTTTTCCAGCCAGTTCAAGTTTAGCTTTCTGTTCTCTTTTTTTAGTTAATATTTGTTGAGCATGTTGCCAGGTTTGATAAACTTTAACTCGCTGATGGAAAACATCCTAACCATAACACAAAACACACAATTACATTTAGAAAAGATAACATTTCGTTAAAGAACGAAAATGTGAAGACATTTAAATAGTGATCCATTATATTTAATGCTACACTTAATTTTTCTCGTAAGTCACTTCTATCATACTTAAATCAGGCTGCATGTCAGACAATTTAAACTCAGACTATTTTCTAGGGTCAGACTGATGAAAACTTACAAGTCAGCCTTCTTATCTCATAAAAGGAAGAATGGGTGGTTAACTAAATATAAACAATAACAAGATGCCGACCAGTCTGTGTAGGGGGCAGGGAACTGTCCTTGCATCAGAAAGGTTCTGGGTTCGAATCCCGGGCAAGGCATGGATGTTTCTTTCCCTCTATCTGTGTTCTATGTCCTTTCTCCTTTGTGTGTGAATGTGACCCGCCCTATAAACGGGTTGTGGTAGTGTGACGTGGGCGATGCTGTTCCACCGCCGTGGCTTCGCCACAGGTGCCCACTGAGTAACGAAAAGAGAATTAGCAGTTCTGGCACTTTCTGTGGCCAATGGACAATAGCTCCAAGTGCCCGCCATTAAAAAAAAAAAAAAAAAAAAAAAAAAAAAAAAAAAACAATAACAAGATTCCTCAAACTGGAAGAAAAATGGAAAAGTGTATTCTCCCATTTATGTTATGCTTTATGAAGGGATGTGTAAACAGGCTTGATATTCAAGGAAGTTTTATTATTGTGATTAAATTTACACGTAATTCATAAGAGTTTTCTGTCATTTACAAATTCTAACAGGTCATGAGCCTAAAACAAGTTTAATAAAATAAATATCACAGCCATAAATAAAGTGAAAGGTTTGCCATGTTTTGAATATCATTGATTATATTAGTGACACACAGTATTGCTGTTTGTTATTTTTTGGGTTGCATCATATCATGTATTCCGAATTCATTTGTTGTTCGTTCTGTTGAATTGAAAGAATGTGTTATATTGTAAACAGTAATAGTATAATTATATTGGATGGCGCATATTTTCAAGTTCAGGCATAAAAATAATTTTTATTTTACATTGGTCTACTCTGTGATATAACAAAACAATATCAGTGCCGGAAATGCAAATACTCCTGGTCTTAGCATTACTTATAACTAGAGCCCGGATTTTGATGACTTAAAAAATCTCAATTAATGCCCTTAAAAAGTGCAAAAAATGCCCTTAAAAGTGCAAAAAATGCCCTTAAAATGCGAAAATTGCTCTAAAAATGCCTTATGACATGACTTAAATAGAAGTAAAAATATTGAACTAAAACAATGTTTTACTCTTTAAAATTATTATGAGTCGTTTAAAAAAATATAAAGCAATGCAATAATTGTTCTACGCTCATTAAAGTTTGACAAATATGTTTTATATCCTAAAATAACAAAAAAAAAAGGAAAATATATTGACTCCAAAACATTTTCATTTTGTATAGAAACTTAAATGAATATAACAACTTAAATTAATATAACAACTTCCATCTCATAATATTACTAAATATCAGAATTACAGTGGATTATTAAATCTTTTTTTAATATTTTGAAATGTAAAAGAGCGTCTCTTGTTTGAAAGCAAATTTTTATACCAGGAGAAGCTTCTTTCAACGTCTACTGATGTTATTGGTGCGTACTTGAAAAGGACGGTCACACTTAGTGACAATTCTTCTTCAATTTGAAAAGATGTTGCTTCACCTTTTAATATCCTAGAGATTTTCTTCATTGTTTGGAAGCCAGTGTAATAATAAAAATTAGAAAAAATTTAAAAAATGCTTTAAAATGCAAAATACGCCCCAAAATTTAAAGAAAATGCCCTATAAATCTCAAAAAATGCTCTAAAGGACAAAAAATGTCTAAAAATGCAAATGTCATCAAAATCCGGGCCTTACTTATAACCAATATCTACAAAGTGTCTATTTGTATTAAATTCATTTTTTCTTTCCATGCCGTAAGCATTTTTGAAATAGGAACATTAACCACACTAAGTGGCATTGTAGGGATTTCGCAAAGTTACACATAGCTACTTTATTGTACTTATATACCACTCTATAACTAAAGTGATATGAAGGTTAAAAGAAATGACATTAATGGACATCATGTATTTAATAATTATTTATTTAGAATTATTTTAGAAACAAAAGAAATGAATGTTAAGGGTCTTACATAAATACATTACAAGTATTTTCAAGCTGAATACTCAGAAATAATGACTGATAAATTTTTGGCTTTTTATCCAGTCAGTTAATTTTAATTGAGTATATAAACGCTAAAAAAGCAAGTCAGCAATGCAATTTATATTTGGAGCAAATAATGACGGCTAAGATATAAGTAATAATTTAACAAGAGTTATTCATTTATTTATTAAGTTTTGCTGTATGCCTGCTGAACATTTCAGTTTTGATATTATAAGAACTTTATTTGTTTCAAAAATTATAAAGCTAGAAAAAGTCAACATGTTTTAAGCAATGAAAAAATAGGCGTTCATTCTCAAGACTCAGCAGACAGGAACGACTCATTCACATCCTGCAAGTCTTGAGAATGAGTGCCTATTTTTAAGGGGTCGAAACATGTCAACTTTTCCTAACTTTTTAAAGCAAATGAAGTTCTTATATTATCAAGTATATCTCTCTGCTTCAGTTTCTTGTTTTAGAGTTCTTGCACAAGCATTTTGAATATCAAAACTCTTGTTGTAAACAATAGATATAATTCTGCTCCTGAAGACAATAATTAGCAAAAACTGCACTAGAAAAAAAGTTCATAAAATATATACTTAATACTTTAGTTTTTGCTGCATAATGTATGCTAAAATAATAATTACCTTAACAGCACCAATAAGAGAAATATAATCTTTCAGCAATTCAGCCAATAAGAAAAAGTCCTGACCAGCTTGCTGACTATGGAGACTCTCAATCCTCTCCTCCACCTCAGACAGTTGGGACAGAGCACGGGACAGGGCAGTGTGCTCTTCAATATTACCCAACATCGCAGCACTTTTTGCAAAGGCTCCAGTATTTGCAGCTAATTCTAAAAAAAAAAAATTATCTTCTCAATAAATGAAAAATTATATACATACTATACAAAGATGTCTATAAAAAATAGTCGAATGGGTGTTTAAAATTTTTTAGCTGGTGCCCAATATTTTAACAAAATTAGCTAGTGCTCAATATTTTAACAGAACTATTTTTTTATACCAGAAAATCTGAATATTTGACAATTAAAATTAATGTTATACCACATACAAAAATAGAAAAACCATAGTAAAATATTATGTTCAATATTAGTATACACTTAATTTTTATAAAAACAAATGGATAAGTTTTTAAAATTTTACATGTTTCTAAATATAGCTAGAGTTGAATAAAAGAATGCATTTCAGTTCTTTATTAATATGACACCACTGGAATGAAATGATACATTAGTTGTTTCTTAAACACATGGAGCAAATTTTAAACATCTCATGATCGAATTTTATTGAAGTATTTATGCTCCTGCACATAAGTGTAATTATTAAGAAAAACAATTGCCTTAACTAAACTAATAGACACGCATAAATTGTGTTACTAGTGCAATAACTAATAAAAAAATTAAGTACTATAAAACTTTATTCTTAAAAATAAGAAAAACTGTCAAATCGAAATCTTAAATAATTGCCCAAATTTTACTCGAAGTTAAACCGGAACATATTTAATTAGAAAGGCTGGAAGATAAATGGAATCATTAGCAAGGCTTTCATAGTATTACAGTTTTAACAATGAATTAAAAGACCACTTCAAAAACTATTCATTAAATTTTTGTAACATAACATATTGACTACCTAAATTACTTATTTTCCTATATTTAAGCATAATAGTTTTTAATATTTTTTTTTCTCTTTCTTTCTAAAAATAAAAAAAAAAAATCTGATGAAAAACTTACACACTGAATTTTTTTCTAAGCAATACAGATAACATAACATTGAAAATAAGCTTTATAATTATAATGTTCTTTAAATTTATTTAGATTTTAAAAAGTAAAAAAAAGAAATAGCAAACCTTTTCTATGTAGCACCAATGATTCAACACTAGCGTGTAATTTTCTCAACTGCTGATCTAAATTTTCTATCTGATGCTGCTTCTCTTCAAACCACTGTTTAAAAAAATTAACAATTATACTGACAAATTTAATCAGCAAAATGAAAAACTTATCACCTTCAAAAACTTTTAAACTAATGACTGAATTGTAACAACACTTTGAGACAAAATCTTAATAGTTTAAGGATAATACTTCAACTATGCTATTTAATCTGTGTATTTGATAATCTATCTTTATTACCTACACTAAACAGATTGCCGTTACACAGAGAGGAAGATCAGGAGAGCCTTCCACGGTTAGCCTGATGGCAAGAGGACTCTAACCCATGATTTGTCTACCACAGAGAACATTTTTAGCATTGTGGTTGATGCAAACTGGGTGCAGAATTCGAATTAACTAGCCATTACCGGGATTCGAACCCGTGTCACCTTATTTGGAGGTTAGCACTATCCCCACATGGCCACCACGACTCCGATAATCTAACAAACCCTACTTTTTCTCAGAAAGCATGTTTGTTTTTTTAACTGGTTTAAATTTTTTACCAATTTATAATAAGAGGTTATCTTCGGAACAAATTAATTCTATTTAAGGTGCTCTCTTTAATCTAGGGGTTGCACAACCTGCAACACACAAGACCTGACACACTCAATTTGTACAGATTCTGCAATAAATCTATGTTTTTTTTCAATTGCTTTTTCAGCATTATTGCTATGGTATTACCCAAGGTTTTAAAAAAAAACAATATTTTAAATATGAGATTACGATACGCAAATTTCCAATCTCAGCAATCACTTCAAGTTTACTGATTTCATCATAAATTTAAGTGATCCTTTTTTTAGTAGTTATAACAACCAATTGTAATTTTTGCTTAAACCTTAAAAATTTTCTAAGAATTAAAATATTTAATTTGAATTAATATTACTATTAATGTATGTGCTTATTTTTTGCACTTACATGCTGTGAGAATTGCAGTTTTTTTTTTTTTTTTCAAATTAATGAGATAAAAAAAAATCCATTTTCCCCCTAATGTTTATATTTTTTTGATAATTTATATTTTGTGAAAAAGGGAATTTTTTCTTATAAAAAATATCAGTTTTGAATGAAATTTAACAATTAAAAGTAAAATTTCTGCAAATATATAACTAAATTAACTTCAACAAAGTCTGAACATGATGGCAACCCTTTATTAGTCAACCTGTTGTGTAAGTGGCCCCTCATTAACTCCTACCTTAAACCATTAAGATAAGTTTTTCAAAGCTATTGTAATAATTTAAGTACTTTTCAAACTTAATTTGCCTAATTAAATTTTGGAAAAACTTTGAAAGCACTTAAAACTTTAAAATTAGACAACTAATACAACATAAATTTTAAGAAATTAAGTGTAACAGTAATACCAAGTACTAATTAGTTACTTAATAAATAAAAGAGAATGCATAAGTTAAGAACAGGGGAAATCTTTGAGCTCTTATTCCACGATCTTCGATATCTGATCATTAGATCAAAAGTTGTTAAAAGTAATTTCAACTTCATATTGTCTACACTACATGGTAAGAAATGATTAAATTCATGCTGATAATGATAAGCCTACCTGTATAGCATACTGAGGGTTTGTAATTAAAACCTATCCTCAAGATGGAGAAGAATGCATGAAAGAAACAAGTGACAAACAATTAAAAATATTAAAATATTCATTATTAAAGAAAGAAATATCAGTAAAAGGAAATTTTTTACTGACATTCAAATTTACTTCTTAAATCTATTCTCATCTCATAATCTAATACATACAAAGTGTGTACAAAATTATCTAACTACTATTAATGAAATCAATATTTATTAAAATACATTTACATTACTCTAATTTCCTTCAAAGCAGCTTAGTTATGCTAATGCAAACTTTTTGCTACAGTAGCAAAAAATTGCAGAAATCCTCTAATGGTATGGCATGAAAAAAGGGAGTTACAGTTAAACAGCTTTAAAATGATTACCAGATTACTTTTTCTGTGTAATGCCTACAGACGCCAATCTAGGAGTCCTTGCATCCCATAATGTTTAGAGTGGCAGTAAAATACCAGTTAAAATAATCTAAATGTTAAATTTTGTCAATCCAATTCACACGCCATATATATTAGTTTAAATTGATTAGACAATGATGGTTAAACTCATTGTAAATCAAATTTATTAAATTTAAATTGTAAAACTGTTACCACCTTAACTAGTAGGAAAGAAATTCCTGTTTCAATGGGAGAAGTCAGCATGTATGTAAGGTATGGCACCAAGGACCTATCACTGAACTTAATACACTCAACTTACCAATTGACATTCATCTCCCAAATTCTCATCCTACCAATTTTAAAGTGAAAATCAAGAAGAAATACTCTAAATTCAGTGGCATGACAGCCAAAAGATGGCCAAGGCCTATTGTGCCCATCTCAATTTTCTTGATCTAGGGCTCTGGGGTGCAGAAGCAGATGATCCAGTTGGGAGGTCAGCCTAACACGAAACGTCCAGTGTTTAATCCCCAAGCATGCTCGATACTCATTTTATCCAACCACTGAAGGGTCGAAAGGCTGATACGAACTTTGCCCAGTCCGAAGATCCAACATAAGACCTGTGGCACGAGAGAGTAAAGCACTACCACTCAGCCACTGGGTGTCAAATAAATACTCTATCATCAGAATAATCATGGCTCGAACTTTGAGTATCTTCGGAACTATTATCTGCACCCATAATATTCCAACACAGCAGAAAATTAACTACATCAAATAATGGTGTATTACGCTGATGATATTGCTGTTATCTAAAATTAAGATGTCCTAACAGAGCTATCCAAACACTTATATTATCTGCACTTATTAATTTTATTTTATAACCGTCGTTGAACAGCCGACCCAATTAAAGACAAAACAGGAATAGACTCAGTAAGGTTGAAAGTAAGGTGAAGACAGGTTAAAAATAAGTAGTCATAAACCCATAAAGGTTTATGACTACTTATTTTCAACTCTGTAGCCTTTAATTTTGAGCCCAATCCAGAAGACAAGGGAACTCCTGGATCAAGTATTGAGAGAAATTTGTCTTTTGGGAGAACATTTTGATGGAACTAATCCGCATTTGCGTTACATAGAGACGAAAACCTCCAGTTAGCTTGACAGCAAGGGGAATCTAACCCCCATGATCCGTCTACCACTGAGGATATTTTACGTCAGCACTGTGGTTAGTGCAAGCCGGATGCAGAATTCGTATCGACCAGCCATCGCCGGGATCGAATCCCAGTTCATCTCATTGGAAAGCGAACGCTGCATCCCCTTAGTCATTGCAGCTCTACACTTATTAATTAGCATATTTGAGGTCCCTCCCTCAAGTCATTAATATTGAGTCTTAGAACGTGAAAATCATTACATTGAAAGTTGTTCAAGGTAGCCCATTTTTTTTTGGCACATTATACATAATGTAAATACCATTAATCCATTCTCATTTTGCTAACTATTCATATGTTTTGAACCGACATCTCTCTGTGCACCAATGTAGTCAGTTTAAGAAACACAAGAGATTGTTGTCTCATAACATATGTAACACGGTGCCTGTTGTGTTGTCCTAAAACAATTAATTCTGTTGATAACTGCCAATTAAGATTTTCCCAAGCTTTAGACCAAATTTTGTCCCAACTTTTTAACAGTGTGGTGATGACTCAGTGCTGTTATGGTCATGAAGAAAAAAATTATGTTTGGACACTCTTTTAATCAATTTCTTAAAAAAAAAACTTTCAAACTCATATAATGTAAAAACATCTTTATTAAAAAATAAAATTTAATAAAAAAACGAGGAAGTAATGTGAAAAAAAGTAGTATTTTCTCTAAAAAAAGATTAATGGAGAAAATCTATTTACACTTAAAAGCAAAATCTAATGTCTACCTACCAAAAGTAATTTTTACAAACACCAAATAATATTAATCACTTCAAACTTAAACATCGACTTAAAAAGAAAGCATTGATATTAAACTACTCTAATCTATAAAAAGTGAATAATAGTGTAATATTTTATTCTGTAGAAAAAGCTTTTATTTGCAAATTACATGAGTTTTTAAATAATTAATAGAATCAATAAACATCAATTCTGCTACTTTAAATATGAGCATGCAGGGAAAATTTCAAACCGATTTTACAAATTTAAAACTGTTCATAGACAAAATTTTGTCAGAAGTAAATTATTATATAGTTCCTATGTTCATTATATTTAACAAACCGGAATTGAATTTTAAATGAAATGATAAAGATATGAATGAGATTTTTTTTAATTAAGAAATTTGAATTAAAACAAAAAATCCTACCGCATTTGATAAATATCAAACAGGTGAAGGGTCCCTTAATTAATATATTTTCTAAATTACTCCCCTAAAAATGAATGTATTTTCATTTTTTAAAATAACTCAGTACTGCAAATTTTAATTACAAATCCAGCTAAATAAGACTATAGAAAAAAGTCTAAAATACTCCGACGATTATACAATGTAATTACATGTACAAAAAAGTAAATTTGATGATCATAACAAGATAAATTAAGACTGAAAATTACACAAATATATATCTCTAGGTACATATAAAATCGTGAAACTTACAGGATCAGATTCATCCATTTTGAAAGTCATCTTATTGACAGAATCCCCAACTCTATTGAACAATCTGAGCACGCCCGCTCCACTCAAGGCAGATGTACTCTTCGCTTTAGGTAGGTCTACATCCATTTCTAGAAATTCTCTGAAGTCTGGATCCATCCTTAGGACAGGGTGCTCTGCTGTACGGTTTAGATAACGCTCGAGAGCTATGCGTCTCTTTTCCACAAACTCTGCAGACGAGACTGTATCGTCTTTTGACATCTTGATTTTGGTCATACCTGAAATAGGGTTAAAAAATCCATTGATATGCGCCATGTTCATGAGCGTACATTTGTACAAGTTGTGTTACATAGTGCCATTGGACTGCCCACCAATTAGCTTTACTTTTGAAATGTAAACAACAGACTTTTGGAAAAATACAATGCCTAGTTCATGTGACAGCTTAACTCCTTATTTAATCATTTTTTATTCATATTTTAAATAAACATGCGAGAAAAATATACTATAACTTCCTATTTTGCACAACAGCCCAGAGTAGGCCAAGGCCTTCTATTAAAGATTCCTTCCTGTAAGGCAACCTACTTTTTGACCTGGATATCCAGTCTCTTACCTTGGCCACTCTAAAATCTGATTTCAATTAAAATTTTAAATTACAATATTCATTTTATTTTGAAAACTAAAGAAACATTCTTACTCTATATTTAACAGTATGCCTAAATAGCAGCAATCAGGTTTATAAAATGCATAGTTAATAAGAATTTTCATTTAAATGAAAAAATTGCAATATAAAATATAGTTAGCAAAACATTTTCTAATTTCCATTCCAAAATGGTTTTTTTTCCCCACTAAATTGTTTGGTTTAAAAATAAATTAAAATTGAATATAAATCTGTTTTTCTTTACCTTTTTTTTATTATTTCTCTTTAATTGATATAAATTTTATGCTCCTCATGTTTTTTAAAAAAAAAAAAAATAAATAAATGCTGCATTGTGAATGTGCTGACAACAATCAGTGCAGAATTGCACATTAATCAAAAATTCGGACACTCCTTACTTTAACGATAAAGGCCACACAGTGAAGAAGTAACATGACGAACATCGAAAGGGTAACACATAAACAAAACGTGATATGTGAACGATTAAAAAAATCAGCAGTTGGAAACAAACATTACGCACAAGTATTAACACTGAACTACTAGTAACACCTCTAGTTAAACTAATTTGCTTAATGACAATTCCAACACACCTCGTTAAAAAGTAAACTATTATAATTACATCTGATTTAAAAAACATGGAAATTTTAAACCATGATGCAAAAAGCCAGTAATTACAATACTGGCTTTTTGCATCCAGCACCAGAAAAAGCCAGTAATTACAATGGATTTATTTACTGTATACCAAGAACTGGTTTTCAGCTGGTATGGAATAAATATTAAAATACATTTTAGAAAACAATTGACAATCTTGACAGAGTTATCACTAGGAATAAAAAACGGTAGGGTGAAGAAAAAGGCCCTCACCACCTTTAAATTCAATCAAAATGTGCAATATTATGAAATAACTTAATTTGATCTTCACTTTTTAAACTATCCTCTACTATTTTATGCGTATACTTCACAAAGTAATTCTCATTCAGTAACAAAATAAGCAAAAAATTTCAACCTTCTGAAAAATAATTAAAGGCAAGCTAAAAAAGAATCTCTGAATGTAAATTTTCTTTTAAAAAAAAAAAAAGTAAACTAAAAAAAAAGAAAGAAAAAAAAAGGATAAATTGATAAACAACTTGAAAGCTTCTTTATATTTTAAAACTGAAAATTAAGAGAAGATAAACATTTGAAGGTGCATTTTTAGATAAAAGGCATTTTAAAAAAAGATAAAATTTAAAAATCACCAAAAAACTCAATATACCCCCCAAATAAAAGATCTCTGAGGCCATATATTTTGCAAATTTTAACTATAGGACCAGACAACATAAGAAAAATCTTACTAAAATTAAAGATAAAGGAATGAAATTCAAAATTAAATAAATATCAGTGACTAAATAAATCAGAAGTGGACTTCTCATTAAAACAGATCATTAAACATGATTGTGTAGCATTTATTATAATACAGATTTATTACTCCATATCAAGTACAGGTTTTCAGAATAAATATTAAAATAAATTTTATGAAACAATTGCTATATCTTTATAAATAGAAATGCTTTACCAATGACATCCTTCTCTGGTGCTGGCGGTACAATTCTTCCCAAGTGTAAATGTTTCTCTACCAACTTATCATGAAGGCCAAGGAAATCACTGAATCTCCTAGAGACGGAGAAATTTTTCTTCTTGTAATAGGGCAGGTTGGTTTTGGTTGAAACTTTGTAAACAACGTATGCACCCATTCCATCACCAATCTTTTGGGGATCAGAAATACCTATTTCAAGAAATTGATCATTCTCTTCTTGCTAGAAATAAAAATACAATTTAACTATCGTTTGAGTGTTTCCATTTTATTTTAAAGCCACAATTTCACTGAGCAATTTTAAGCATTAATTTTTAACATTTAAATGGTTAAAAATTGATGTTAAAAACATCAACAAAAAATTTTTAACTAACTAATTTCACGAGTTTAAAATATTCCAATAACAAAGACATTAAGTAACATTTAAGTTTTGGAGAATGAAAACTAAAGCACTAATTAATCCAAAAAAATTTTACTTTTTCTTTCTACTAAACAACTTCTTTTAATTTTGTAACCATTTAATATAAAATTTAAACAAATTAACTCATGAAAAAAAAGGTAAAAGTCCAAGAATAAATTGCACAAATCATTAAAATTTAAAAATTAATGGTAGTCAAATATCTTAAAGTTAAGAAGCCAATAGTTTATGAACCTCTTCTGCACTCTTCTTAGTTTGCGGCTGGGGTGGTTCAGATATCTTCATTTCAGCAGGAGAAGAAACTGGACTGGGTTTGGTGAATTCTTCCTCAGGGGTGCAGAATTCTAACTTTGACGGTGTCTGTTGAGGTACAAAAGAATCATCTTCTAGGCTAACTTCTTCCCCACCACCTGAAATTAATTTTCAATTCAGACTTAAAACAACTTTCTAAAATACAAAAAATAAAAGTATCAGCAATGAATGAAATTTTGCCAGTCTATAGAATTACAAAATACTTTTAGACAAAGTACGAAATGTAAGAATAATTTGCCTACTGATTGCATAAAAATTTGACTTTAGTCATTTTAAAAAGTTTACAAAATATTAATCATTTTATACTTTGATGGGCATTGACTAGTTATCTTAATGAATGCTGAATTTATTACATTGATGGTAACATATTTATGCTATTTTGGTACTTAGGGATTATCTCATTTACGACAAACACGATACTAGGATCCCCAAAAGGTAGCTTCTGAATCAATGACCGCAAATTTTATATCGCGCCGCCAACACTGCCGAACTACCCGAAAACACTTGGATTCATATTTAAATGAATTTATGTGGCAGCGACTGTACAAGGATAATGACTTGTTTGCGCTTTAAAAGCTATCAAGGATTTTTGGGAGCCGAAATGAATTTAAATAATATATATGGTTTGAGTCAAGAATAATTCAATGAGTAATTATTAAAAAAATAGGTTTTTACTTTGTTTTCTTTTTATTATATATTTTTACACTTACATTTTTTTGTTATTTTATTATTATCATTTGATAAATTTAAGGTGTTTAGAATGTTCATTTGGGAAATCGCTTTTCATTCTGATGACGGATTTGTGAATTTTAAGGAGCATTGATAGGTTGATGGGATAATCCTAAATTATCACTATGGGGCCGTTCAAAAAGTACATACACAAAAATAGAGAAATTTTAACCCCCTCCCCCTTCATATATTACCGTACATACGGTCTTATTCCCCCCCTTAGAGTACGTACATTTTATTAGTCTACCCCCCCCCCTTCTTCATAAAAATTAAAATAATTATGTTTTAAATAAAATTAAATATTTATTTAAATAATTTATTCATTTAAATTATTTAAACAATAACACCCAACTTTATTTTTGAATCAATAAAAAAAACTATCTTATCTGATCAACGTAATAATTTCCTACAATCAATACAATTAATCTACAGTATTTTCCCAAGGACATTCCAAATGCTTCTCGAGAGACACCAATTCAGCGTTACCCTTGTCTGCGACTGATGAAAAATTTAGATTATCCTCATCTTCGATCCACTCTGCATCATCTTCGTTTTCCTGGTTTCGGAAGATAAACTAGTTTTTGAGAACTGATTTACTCATTCTAACAAGTGGTCGCCGTGTGAAAAAAAAATACAAGAACAAACATATGTATAATACATGTGTAGGAAAAAGTCAAATTTAAATTTGGTGTATGCTTATAATGTACGTACTTTGTATAATACCTCCCCCCTCCCCATTGTACAAAACCGTACAAAATAGCAAATCCCTTTCGGGATGTACATACTTTTTGAACGGCCCCTAGTTTTAAGTTCTCTGAAACAATTTAAAACTTCTATGAACAATCCCAAGAAATCAATTGCAACTAACAGTAATTACAACTGCTAACTAATTTGAAAAATTCAAACTAACACAACCCTATGAATAATTTAGCATGTATGCATAAATTTTGAGGGTCAAATGTATTACTAATGACTCAAACTTTGTACCTTATGACACATCACCATTATTATACAAAGTTAATGAATCATTATGACTCAACTTTTAACACCACTATAAAACTCCAAGGCCTTTTTTTTTTTTAGTTTTCATGCATTAAATTCCTTTGTTTAGTTTTCGATATTTCACCACAAATTAACAGAACAGTATGAATTCATTTTTGAGGTTACTAATAATTATAAAATACACACACAGGAAAAAATAACTATGCAATCTATACAGTAACAGGCTTAATATGTCAGAATAGAAAAATTCATATGAGAAAAAAAGATTTTATGAATTTCTATACATTTAATGAGTCAGAGAAATTTTGCATTTTTACATAAGATTTGAATTGGGTCAATTCCGGTGAAATATGCATGCATCCATGAAAAAATATCAAACTTACATGAATGAAAATAGAGATTTTGTAAAAATTCATAAGTAAACGACACTAAAGTACTGGAATATCTTAACTTTGACAACAAAATTAAAACAAACATTTACAATGGGCTTGGATATTATGGAATTTAATACTCTTCCAGCTCAATTGCATAATTAAAATAAATTTATTCTATATTTTAAAAATAACGAAAAAATATTTCGTTTCTTATGCATCTACAACAATTAGACAATTGGTTTTTGTTTAATTTATAATTGTGTAATGTATTTAATTGTATGATGTTACAGTCAATAGATGTTACATCACAATTCATTGTAATATTTTGTAATAACGGACCCACGATTTTAATTTGTGTCATTTTTCTTGTTCTATCTGCAACACATTCATGTTAATTCAAAGGTAGGCTTAAACAGAAAACATTCAACAGCTATGAACAGTGTGCTTATAGCTTTGTAAAACCATACCAAAACGTAAAGATAGGTTTGATTTTTTTTAAAAAGAAAGAAAAGAAAAAACAACTATGTGCAGTTGCTTCAAATCTTACAAATGGGAACGTTAAAGAACCTAAAATAAATTAGCAACTTTCCCTATTACATACCTACCAACATCGGAGAAATAAAGGAGATTTTACTAGCGATATTTTTTAGGCTAAAAGTAAAGTTTTGATACATCATGCATAGTCATGCAAGTCAAAAAGAGAATAATTAATAAATTTATATTAGAAAGGAAAATTAGTGAATTGACGCAAAAAAAATTTTATTATTATTTGTTATTTGGCTCAGTACTTTTTTTAATGAAATGATTAAGAAAAATTAAATAATTTTAGAATCTAAATACAATGTGTATTGAAGCTAAATATTTTTGTCAGAAATAAATTATTACAGGGTCCCTACATTCATAATATTTAACAAATCTGAGATAATTGGGTATACTATAGCCTACGTCACAGATCGTGTTATTCCTACTAAATTTAACTAGTAAACAGCCTTTTCTGCGAACCTGATTTCTAGCAACAAGTAAAAGCATCAAACGAAGTGTCTTGTTATAAGTCGCTACTCACCAGGTTGGAATTGTATTAGTCTAGTTCCTTTGGAAATAATTTATATTGTTGTTTTACCGAAGTTTATGAATTTAGTAAGCATATTTAAAACTCAGTTTATTAATTAAACTAAAAGGTAAATGTTATTCCTAGTAAGTGGAAGTAGTTGTGCTTTTTTCATATTATACCTAATTGAATTTTTTATTTCAATTGTTTGCAAATAAAGTCATTAAAAGATGAATTAAAGTTTCTTGGAATGTCAAATCCAGATTTTTTTCTACATAACTAAACTTAAAAGCCCCTCACTTCATACTTTTTTAAAATCTTGCCTCTAAATATTATTGAGTTCTCATAAAACACCTTAAAAGTACTGAAACTTTAAAAAGTAATTATACAATAATTAATAAAGAGATAAGCAAAAAAATGAATAATTTAAAGTACGATTAAAATTTACAAAAAGTTTAGGCAGTTGGTGGAAGGTCCCTCTGGTAAAACTATTACGCTTAAAATTCTCAACGAATCCTTACATTTAAATTATGAGGTGATGAAGCGTTAGGATTCTTGACAGCTCAGAAGACCCACATGAAAATACATAATTAGTGAATGACCCCCCAAGTCAAGTTTTAAATATATATTTGAGCTTCTCTGTGGTATTTAATGAATTGACCTTTCTAGTTTGAGACATTTTGTAATATTTTTAACTTCATGCTTATCATTTCCAGATTGGCATAAATATCAATATGAAAACAATTAACTTACCACTCATGAGATCGTCAATACCATTTCTCTCCATTTCTTTATTTTGAGTCTATTAGAATAAAAATTCAAAAATATTAATGCTGAATTGAGAAAAAAAAAAATTTGATGCGTAAGAGAAAATTTCAGAAAAATCAAAATATCTATTTATGTTTTGAAAATAACGAAGGGTTTGAAAATTAAAGAGCAAAACTTAAATAAATAAATAAAAAAAAATTGTTAGATTGTTGCCTGGTTAAGCATTCAACTATTTAATCTAATGCTCTTTATAAAATGTTGAATTTGTTGTCATTTAAAGATTGGCTGCATTTGAAATTTTTAGGGTTCAACTTAAATGGTATTAATTTTAAAAAAAATAAATTTAGAATTTAATTTATTTCATTGTTACTATAACGAACAAAATATCAATATTTCATTAGACCTGACAGTCAATTTTAATAGGAAAAAAAACAATAATTTAAAATTAGTAATAATTAAAAATAGTTCAAAACGAATATCAGAAAAGTTTTTCATTAAAATAAAATACTTGGAATAAGAATTGAATAATGAAAAAAAAATAGCTCAAAAAGAATAATAATCAAGTATAACTAACATTTTTTAATTAATTCTTATATTTCCTACTATTTTAAACAGGCACTTAGCTGGGGAAAGGGTAAAACTTCAATCAAAAAGGTACTATTTAATCATAAGCAGGTGGAGTTACTGATTTAATAAATTTAATATCAATTAACTTCCTTAATTGTTTTATTCATATACAATTAACATTTAATAACACATTTAATTTAAAACAAATAAATTGTCAATAAAAACATTTTACTGTATCAAAACTCCATATATTTTTTGTAAGATGAATGATAAATTAATATCAAAATCTCCTTTATCAAACACAGAATTAATTTTTTTTTTCCTTGGTTAATTTTATTATTTTTTTTTATTCAATTAAAAGTTAAATTGGAACACAGTTAAATTGGAAAATTTTCATCTAATGGAATGCAGATCTACTTAGAAATCGCTTTATGAATAAGACTATCGTAGAATGTAACAAATGAAAAAAATTCAGAAAAAAAAACATTTTTTTACAACATAAATAAAAAATATACATATCATTACCAATTTAATCTAAATTCTTGCTATAAACACAACCAATAAAGCAAAATTTAAGATTAAATAAACAGAAAATAATAGCTACAACAAACTACACATTTGAATCACAAAATTACAGAGATTATATGGCATTTGGGAACATTCTATAGAACTAAAAATCCGGCTTGTAACAGTCACTTGAAACAATAGAAACTTTATTGGCACCGACCACCATTTGAAATTTCAGCATTCGAGCTAGTCAAAAAATATAAAATTAAGATAAATTTTACTTACTAACAACAGTAAACTATTTAAAACCATATTTGCAACAAACAAAGTTCCAGTAGAGATAAAAGAACTCTAGCTGGTCAAAAAGAGGTGGTGCTTTGAATGATAAAATCACCATGGCGATAAAGTGATAATATTTGCTTGATAGTCAGAAAACAAATTGAAACTTTCAACGTAATATACAGTCATTTCATAAAGTACAGTCTTCTAAAATTAAATTTCAATATCCACCCACGCAGGCACAAAAGCTAAGTAGTAAAAATGTAATAAGAATAATGTGTATGTCATTGATTTCAAATTGAGGTAACGTCAAAATAACCTAGCCTGCTTTCTGTTAGCTTTTTTTTTCTTAATTAATACCAAAAAATATTTTCCTATTTTAAATTTTTCATGAAGACAATAAGTTTGAGTTACAAAAAGTGCAAAATTTATTTTCAAGTTAAAACATGTACAAATATTTAGCATCGATAACCTCCTTATTTATTTCTTTTGTCTGCGATATTTTTACCATGATTACATTGCAAATAGAAGACTAAAAACTATTTCATCTAAAATGATGTATCATAAAAGGCCTGAATAATAAATACAAATCTAAATTATCCTGCCATTATTGCAAATACACGAGTAGTTTTAAAGAACAAAAACAACGCTACTATAGCTCGATGTGAGCTGTGATGGCTCAGGGGGTAGAGCTTTCACCTTCCAATGAGGTACACAGGGTTCGACTCTCAACGACAGCTGGTCGATACGAATTCCGCATTGGGCTTGTACCAAGCAAAGTGCTAACGTAAAATATCCTCAGTGCTAGGCGGATCATTGGTTAGATTCCCCTTGCCGTAGAAGATTTCGGTTGTTTTTCTCCTCATGTAACGCAAACTGTTTCATAAGTCCTTTACAAAGGCAAATTTCTGCCAATACTTGATCCAAGAGTTCCCTATTCTTCTGGATTTGGGATCAAAATTACAACGCTACAGAGTAGAACATTATTTGTCTTAAAATCAAAAAATTGGGTAGACTGTTCAATGAACGGTTATATCATAAAATAGCTTAATATTTTCACTTCAATTTAACCACATTTTCTGCTAAAAATAATAATGAAATATATTGTACTAAAAAGGAAACAGTGCAATAAAATTCAATCTAAAGAATTTGCACACTAAACTTCTATTAAAATTTTATTTTTAAGTGAAATAATACTACCTATGTAACTTATTTGTAATTCGAATATTAACACCAAAACTTATCACCCTCACAGATAGATGAATAAAATTATGCACAACAATAACACGGGTAGTGGAGAAAGAAAGATATTGAGAGAAAATTAAGTGTCTTTTGAAGAAAACACAAAAATGCAATTAGAAATAAACTGCACATGTAACTTCGATGAGCATTTCATATTAAAATGAATGAAAAAAACATAAAGTAAATGCTAAGAAACAAGACTATTATTCATTCCACACAGGATTACTTTCTTAGGGGATTAAAACTTCTTTACTCTTCATAAAAATTAGAATTCGGTAAAACACCCACTTATAGTTCGATAAAATAATTTCTGGAAAATTTTTAAGATTAAGGAAACAAAATTTTTTTAAGGAATTACAATCTAATTTCTATCAGTTTGACAATCTTTCAAAAGAAATAAAATAGGAGGAACAATTCATCCACTTGAAATTTCGCTCTTTATTGATTACGTCAACATTAGTAAAAGCTAAATATCTTTTCAAAATGTTCCTAATTGATGTAAAATCAAATTCTTTTTCTTACTTCAACAGCTGATTTGAAGATATCTTCGCTTTCACCGTCAGGTATGCAGTCTTCGTAAGGAGGTGGTTCCCGAGAATCAGCCATGTTTACAAATTTGCGGCTATTTTACTTTTTATTTATTCAAATATCAGTTAAAGAGAGACAATAACAAAATTTCTGACACACGCAAGTATAGAGCTATCAGCTGTCACTTTAAACGCCACTAGTGGCGGTAGTGTCGATTGCAGTTTTACACATTTGCGATTGCAGCGCTCGAGAGCGCTATTGATTGAAAAGAGGCTATTTTCACTGCATTCGATCAAATGTCTTAGACAGGAACGAACTCACGGTTTTAAATTTACCCCGCCGCCTTCAGATTCATCTCAGAATCGCTTGATCCTCCCTCAAAACTTGTCACTAATAATGCATAAAGATTATAGGGAAGAAATAAACTAACTACCTTCATAAGTTCATTGGCGGATACTGGACAACTAATTAACTTTTTGTTTCGTAACATAGCTGAGTTAACTGCCTGCGGCATTTTCATCTCACTGGTTTCAAGTCTGAAAATGGTTTCTATCAACAGGATAGAGTTTTTTTCTTCCTTTTTTGTAATTCAAAAATGATTTTTTTTGTTCTGATAATTATTTTTAAAAGAGCAAACAAGTGTATCATGTATGGACACAATCTTGTAAGTTCTGTATAAACTTGAACATTCAATAAAACAATAAACGGAACTAAAAATATCATTTTGAAAAAAATAATAATAATAAAATTAGCTTTCCGAAAAAAAATTACCTTCTGATTTGAAATATCCACAGCCGAATTAGAAAAAAAAATCAAGTACCTTTAGAAATGCAGGAAAAACTTTGTTTCTCAGTGTTGTAGCTTTAATCTTTAAAGTACGGTCTTAATAGTCAAATAAAGAGAGATGCGAAAATTTTGGACCTCTTAATGATAATTTTTAGTTTTGTTTACTTCAACTTGTTTCTGGAAATATTTAAGTGAATCAAACAATTTCTGTTCTTAATAATTAAATTTACCCCAAAAAAATTTAATCAGAAAATTAAATTTTCTACTATTATTATTATTTTGTTGAAAAATAGTTTAAAAATTTCAAATGGCAAAATAAAAATTTTAAGGAAATCAACTAAATAGGCTCTGAGTAACGAATTTCGAAAAAATAAAAAATTTAAATTTTCACTGTTCTGAATCTGCTCGAATTTCAAATTTGTCATTTAGAATTTCATAGATAAAAATAATATAAAAATTTGAAACTTGTCAATTCAAAATATTTACAACCGTTATTTAATTAAAAGCTATAAACTTAGAAAATATTAATTATTTTCTGCAATTATGTAGTTATCTTCCGATTAATACGTTTCATAATTGTGAGCAAAAAGTTTTTTTTCTTCTTTGGCGGGGGGTGATATCATGTTTTCAAATGGTCAATAATATGAATTGTTCAAACAAAAAAAAAGAAAAGAATAATAAGAATTCTTTCCCCGAGAGCTTTATGGTTCTTGACCATGTATAAACAATGAGAACAAAGAAAAGTCTAATACAGAGAAAATGATGAAGACTAGTGAAACAGTATTGACTGCGGAAGAATTTCCCGAGGAAAAATAGTTCTTTTCAACTCCGATTTTTAAATTTTATTCTTTCTTAACATCAAACATGGTAAATTTGTTTTGAAATTTTATGGGGACGTAAATAAGTGCTCATGACATTTGTGTTTGTTTTTATTTTTACAATTTCTATCATGTGCATGCTCTTCAATATTCTCAAACCTTAAAATTCGTTTTTCTCTGAATCAGCTTTCATAGACATAAACCGTTTTCCCCCTTAAATATATATATATATATATATATATATATGTTACCAGCAAAGTAAAAAATACATCTCCGATTCGTCAAAATGTCACTCAAAAATGACGAATTCAAAACGTTATCCGATTTTATATTAATTTATTCGTGGATATAATTACGTTTATTCGATATTTTAATACTTACTGACGATAGATTAGAAGAAACATCAGTGTTTGGAGTATCGGGCAAATATATACCGGGCAATGGCACTTGACCTTAAAAAAACATCAGTGTAGGGTATACCGGGCAAATGAATACCGGGCAGTGGCACTAGACCTAGTATATATTTCGGACATTTACCAAAGGTGTAGTCATACTAGGTCTAGTTAAATGCCACTACCCGGTATACATTTCTACCCGGTATACATTTGCCCGGTATATCCTACACTGATGTTTTTTATAAGGCTAACTGCCACATGTATATATATATATACGTGTGCTTAAACTATTATTATCTTTTGTCATGGTAGTTGAAAAATATTTTTAAGACACATACGTGTTAAAACATAAATGTTGCTTCCAATAAAAAAAAAAATGCTTCTTCAACGACCGTACTTGTTGGTACCAATGAAATAAACATAAGATTATAAAGCATTTTATTGAAATCTGGTAAAATTTGGACGAAAGAGCTGAGCTCTCAATTCGCGATCGCAACGAACTATAGGGGGCGTTGTTGTATGAGACGCATACCTGCGATTTCTATATGAACAGTCATTCAGTTACTCTGGAGACGTCGTTAATGCAGCGTGTAGCATTGCAACGTTCCTTCTTTAATGTGGCTTATTAAATTTAAAAAAGAAAAATGCTTGATCTTCTTTCTTGTACAACCGAAAACAAAATGGTATCTCTTTTTATTAGAGAAGGAACATCCAAAACACATCGGAAAAATATTTGTACATTAACAGAAAAAAATATGTATATTCTTATAAGAGTATAAATATGTATACCTAATGCCCGAGAAATAGTATTACTAAATTTAATGATATAACATGAAAGGCCCATTTAAACTTTACATTCTATAGTTTTAAGAATCATATTAGTTCAAAAATTAAAATGAACAAAAAGTATACATAAGTCTCATAATTTTATGAAATTTAATTTTGTAAACAACGTTTTTTGACAACAATTTTTATCAAAAAATGTCAAGTTTCAATAAAAATCATTATTTAGAAACTAAGAAAAGTAAAATAAAGAATGCTGACGAAACAAAAAAAAAAAAAAAAAAAAAAAAACAATTCTTTTTTGTCGCCATTTTTAGTGCTATGAATATTCGTCTTTGGGATTTGCCAAAAACAAAACAAGATGCAATTTTATTTTTTCAGGAGGGAAATATTTTACCGAAAAAACGAAAATGTACCAATTCCCACAACATAAAACTTTATCTTGGTAAACGTACGTTTTGGAAATGTTATTTCATTTGAAATCTTATTCATCAGAGTTCATATGGCGATATGATTGTTTTGAATCTATGCTAAACTCTATATCGGCTCATTTTCCACTGAAATCCGATTAACAATTTTGATTTTAAATAAAGTGTTTTATTTTATGAATTGTCGCAAAAATTTTAAGTGTAGATTGGCGGCACTTAAAAACCGCCAAATCTGTAGCGGCGGTGGCGTTAATATGTAAGTACCGAATTTTTATTCCATACTTTTCTGAATCATATTATTTCAAACATTGGAATATACAAGAAGTATACATAAACACATAATGTTATACCATTTAATTTTTCAAAAGTATTTTGAGAACAATTTTTATCAAAAAATTATAAACTAAAAAACGGAAAATAAAGAATTCTTAGGATAAAAAAAAACGATTTTAAGAATTCTTAACATTGAAATAAAAACTTTCATATTGTTTCTTTTTTTATTATTCTTATAGTTCTTAATCAGACGTAAAAAACCATTCTGTAGAGAACCATCATCAAATGTAAAAAAAAAATTTTACAAGCAAATTTTTTATTGTAAAAATCATTGCACTTACCTGATTTGTGATTCCCGGAGAATTCCAAAATGATAAGTTCCTTGTTTGAAAACTTTATTCTCAAATAATAGACACATAGTACAATAGATACATACACCTTCATTACTTTTAGATAACATACTACACAGCAAAATTTTATAATTGATATGAATTTGAATATGTAGCTAAAAACAGAATAGCTGAATTCTAGTTGAACTTATTCTTTCAAAATTAAAAAAAACTTACCAAGAAAACGATTTAAATTAATTAAGAATCAGCGCAAATGGCACTATTTCTAGTAACTTGGATAATTTTTTATTGTTGTTTTCCGAATTATATGGATACAGATATATATACTATTCTATAACGAAGAAAAATATGCTATAACTATTACAATTCTGTATGTTCTGAATTTATATTTATTCACTGGAATGACGAAAGCAATGTTGACTTCACTTTAATTCGTAATGAATTGAAGACAGAAGAAATGCATTTTACCTTAATACACACATCTGTAACAGTATCCGAAATCGGAAGTCATCAGTTGCAAGTTTGTTGATAATAGAAATTAAAAATTATTGAGGAATTTTTCTTCAAATGTTTGGCGTGTTCTGTTCCTGAAAGATTTACTAATATTCTGGAGATTTTTCTCAAGTTCTTCGGCCTTTTCCTTAGGGAAATTTTGTTTCTTATTTGCTGCTAAAAAATGGCGTCTGATTCAGTCAATGACTTTGATGGAACTAAATGAAAACGTGATAAATTAATGTCCGATATTTACAGGCTCCCGCTAGACGGCGTACTCGAGCGTTGCGATCGCGAATAATATTTTTTGAAATTTAAAAAAATAATCCGTAAGTATTATGATATAAAACAAATCTTAAAAAGTGCCTCGTGAATAACTATAGCACTTTTGTCACGTGATCAACTCATAACACATGCGACACTTTTATAATTCAAAATAAAAACAAAACCTTTATTTGAATTAAAAATGGGAAAAACGAGAGAAATTCGAAATCAAACGAAAAAAATATCTAAAACACCTCAAATTTTACAATCCCGAAGAAGCCTTGACAATTTAATCGAAGAAGAAATGGAATTTATCTTCAAAAAGAAAAAAATCGGTAAAGCTGTGAAAAGAGAATGGGTAAGTCAAACACAAAATATTCTTTTAAATTGTCAGTTCAGGCAGTGCATATACGTTTTCTTTTTATTATTTAAATTGGGGAAATATGTATTTGTATAAATTTTTCTGTTCCGGTAGGTAGTAAAAACCTAATAACCAAAGTACCAATATTACATACCAATTAAATACGCATATCAATAATAGATATCTATTGTCTTAGTACGTATTATCAGTAGGTTCTAATACCATAATCGAGCGGCACATGAGATGCACCGCAACTACTCGATACGTTAAGATTAAAACAATAAACCAAGGACACATTTGCATTTTTTTCAATACTGTAAGATTGATGAGAAAATTTTACGTATACGAAAATTTTACGTTTTATATATATATATATATATATATATATATATATATATATATATATATATATATATATATATATATATATATATATATATATATATATATATATATATATATATATATAATGCCCAAAAATGGGGCTATATATATACATAGCCCCATTTTTGGGATTACGACTATCAATATTCAACCCTGTTGCCTCGTAATTTTGAACTTAGCTCAGGAGACAAAGGACTCCCCCTGGATGAGGCGTCGTGACAATCTAGTCTTCGTGGAGGACATTTTAATGGAACTAGCCCGCACTTCCGTTAAACGGAGAAAAAAAACACGAACTCTCACGGTTAGCTCGACGACAATGAGATTCCAACTCGTGATCCATCTACTTCTGCATTAAAGCCAGTTGCAAGAGAAGATCATTCTTTGCCATCTAGTCCTCCTTCAGTTTCCCTTATTTACCGAAGAAGACCACCTAATTAATAGTTTTCTGCTTCCCATGTGGTAAATGAAAGAGAGTTGCTTTCTTTTTTTACTGGATCTGTGTTATCAGATCAGAACAGAATGATCTGTCTAATACTAATAATAATTTACGTCAGCGCTGTGGTTGGTGCGAGTCTGGAGCAGAATTAGTATTGACTAGCCACCACTCGCATTCGAACCTGGGTCACCTCATTTGGCGGATAATGCGTTATCCCCTGAGCCGACATGGTTCGACGTTAATATGGAAGAGCTTCTTATGAATCAAATCTCTTTCTAAATAATTGCGAGGAATTAAAAGTAGTATTTATATGAATAAAAATAGTATTTTTTATTAAATTTCAGGAGAGCTCTTCGTTACTATCAAAAGCTGTTTATGCGGGAAGCGATAAGGTAGTCGATGAATTACTTGAAAGAGGAGATGACGTCAATGTGCAAACTGAGGTACATTTAATTGTTCGAATACTTTACCATTCAGAATAATTTTATGCAGTGTAATGTACAATGTGCAAAAAAAGGACAATTTTGAATAACTTTTGATCTAATGATCGGATTTTCACATTCTAGGACCTAATGGCTAATGAAAAAATTTTGCATTTTTCGATCCATATAAAATTACTTTCCTTAAAATGATGCAAAAAACTGTATACCTAACAATTCAAATCTTTTTTTTGACCATTCCTAAATAAAATAATAGAGGAGAAGGTGTAAAAATGGGCACAGGTGTAAATATGGGCACCCCTTCCTAGTAGCTATGGGAGGTACTGAAGACTGGTGGCAAGGACTGTATATGGCGCCAGTTGCTAATATAAGATAGTACAGAGCAGTTGAAACCATTTTTTCAAGTAGTGTGGATGCAGCGTGAGTTATTGTGCAAATTGATGTTTATTCTGGTCTGCAAACTTTTGAGAGGTATATGAAATCGTTTTCTTTTCTTGCACTTATATTTAGTTAAAAATAATTTCACAATGATATCCGGAAAGCGGAGATCTTAAGCTATTTTTTGAAACCCACCTTTAGTCACGCACGCTTTTAGGTTACTTGTGATAGTGGCCATCCTTCTTAGGTGGGGTTGGTGTAAATATGGGCCCCCCATTTAAAGGGTGCCCATAATTACACCAACTTTTTTAGTGGAGTTTAGCACATCAGGCTCTAGTTATGCCAATTGATAAGGCAGCTGAAATACCTCAATGTTCCCCGGGAACTTCAAGTGCAACTTCTCCGTTCGACATATCTCCTGTTCCCAACATTAAGAAGATAATCACTACTCGTGGACGCAAAGCAGCAAGGTCCAGCCTCCTCACCGGATTACCATACAAGGATCAGTTGACCAAGACGCTTGACAAGTGCACTCAAGAAGGCGTCCTTAATTTTTCCCGGGGTAAGAGACCAGCCAGAGGGCAGTGTGGGAAGACGAAAGGCCTTCAAAAAAAGAAAATTCGGCCCACGCAACGATACGATTTATCATGGGACTCGATGACCCTCCTCTTATCTACAGCGATGATGATACGAATCTAATAAATGTCAACGGTGGGGATAAACCAGACTCAAGCGATGCAACTTGCAGTTTTTGTGATGGAAAGTTCTCTGAAGACACTCGAGGAGAGGTGTGGGTAAGATGCGTTATGTGCCAAACGTGGGCACTGTGCCGGGGGTGAAAGAGCCAGTTATGTTTGCGATTTCTGTAAATAATTTTTTTTCCTATAATAAATAAATTCTCTACCATTTTGTATTGTTTTATCCTGTTTTTAAACAATTTTTGGTGGCTTTTTTTAAGAGGGCCCATATTTACACCCCATTTTCACTGGTGCTTTTTTAAAAGATTTTTGAAAATCGTCGTTTTTGAAATTAAATAATTGATGTTAATCATTGTTTTGCCTTCTAGCATTTAGGAAACTTGTTATAGTTGTTAATGAAAGATAAAAATCTAGAAATTTTCAAATTGAAAGTAACTTTATCCAAAAAACAAAAGAGGGTGCCCATATTTACACCTTTTCCTCTAAATATTCACTGAAAATTATTTTTTGTATTGAGTCATCGTTGGATAAATGAATTTTATAATTGTTTGCAAGAATTTTTCAATTCGCTGAAAAAGTTCCCGAGATATGGGGAAATATGGAAAAAGTAATGAAAGTAGATGGAGTCCTAGAACGTGAAGATTCAATTATCAGGTCAAAAGTTATTCGAGGTGGTCCGTTTTTATGGTTCGTATTTATTTATTTTTGTGCACTGTACATTTACTAAAATTACACTGAAGAGCAAATTTTTTTTTATATCCTTCATGCCATTACTTGAATTTAAATCATTCGGGTGATTTCAAATCTGTAATTAGTTTTGTTCAGAAAGCTAGATATTTTTGAAAATGGCATTTTTGATTTAGTTTATTTTTTGTCTGAATGTACAGTGTGCAAAAAAATAAACGGACCACCCCGAATAACTTTTGATCGAATGATCGGATCTTCAATTTCTTGGACTCGTCTCAATGGTTCGAGGGGGTAACCTCGAATATGCTAATTAATAAGTGCAGATGATATTTTTAGTTGCGAAATCAAACACGAAAATGTTTTTTTTCTGAATAAACATACTTTTTTTGGTCGGATTTGTATTTTTGACTCCCAAAATTTAGGGGGCAGGAGCAATCTGGGAAATAGGATCCCCATAGTTTGGTCAAGAGAGTGATCCAAAGTTTAGGCTCCTTAATGTTAATTTTACTTTTTACTTTTTGCGAGAACTTTTTAAGCGAATTGAAAATTTTTACAGAACAGAATTATAAAATTCGTTTATCCAAAGATAATTCCATGCAAAAAAAAAAATTCGTAAATATTTTTAGTGCTTTATCATTTTATTTAATGATAATCGAAAAAATTTTAATGGTGAGGTACATAATTTTTTACACCATTTTAATATTTGTAATTTTACATAGCTAAATACCAAATTTGAGGGAAATCGTTCGAATAGTTCCTGAGAAAACAAATTATAAATATGGGACTTTTTTAACACCTTATACTTGGGGGGTTAGAAATTGGAATACGTCTAAAAATGTTTATTCAGAGAAAGTACGTTTTTGTGTGTAATTTCGCAACTTAAAATATCATCAGCTCTAATTAATTATCATATTCAAATTTACCCTTTCGACCTATTAAGTTTGGGTCCTAGAACGTGAAGATCCGGTCATTATATCAAAAGTTATTTCGGGTGGTCCGTTTTTTTGGTGCACTGTAAATGTTTATAAGAAACGTATTAATTTATATTCACATATATATCCTTGCATGATACTTTAAAAATATCTCATAAAACAAACACAAAAAAAGACTTTAATGTATCACATTATAAACTGAAATGTATTATCACCTTCTACCTACCACTTCCCCTGTAGCAGAGAAGTGGGGTATTCATTTGAGTGAATTAAAATAAAAGATCCTGATTACGATTATATTGAATTGCATAAAAACTATGTAGCTTTTAGCATATTTATAAAACTATGTAGCTCTTAGCATAGTTTTTAGCATGGAAACCGATATCATATTTGAAATCACGGTACGAAAATATTTATAATCCGTTAAAAAATCTCATGCAACATGGGGAAAAAAATTTCCCAGTGTTACCTAATAGTTACCTATTTCCCATCGAAGTGAAACGTAACTTTATAACAGTCGGTTTAGTGTTAGAGGAAAATCAAAAGTTTTCATTATCAACGTTTGATAAAAGGAATTTTCAATTGTGAAATAGTCTATACATTAATAACATTTGACAATAAGAATAGTAGTAGTCTCGTTTTTTCTGAAATTAGTTTTTTTTCGGAAAACTACAACTAATTTTTCAAAATTATGCTTTTAGTTTAGTTTATTTGAATGTTTATAAAGAACGGAGAGGCTAACATATACTTTTGTCTGTTCCTTCGAAAATAGCAAAAAAACATATTACCTTAACATATCGCACCCAGTTCCGTCTTTACGCGTGGGCAAAACCGGGAATTGCCCGGGGGCCCCAAGTACTTAAGGGGCCCTTGAGAATCATACTTTCGAAAAATTGTATTTTAAAAAGAAAAAGGAAGAAAAAATTGATTGCTTTATAAATTTTAAAAGAAATATATTCTGTTAAATAAATCTAATATATGAAGCATATTCGATTGGAATAAGCTAATGAATGAAACCTATTCTATTAAATAAATCTAATGAATGAAACCTATTTGATTGGATAAATCCATTCTAATGAATGTGTAATCATTTTTGTAATGCATGAATTATATTATGTAAGTACAGTACCAATAAACTACGTAAGTATTAAAGCGAAAGAATATATTATTGAATTGCATAAAATCTGTACCAAAACAGAGAAATCGACTGCCGATTTGAAATCAGCTATGCGAATATATCTAAGATTTATTTATAAGGTCTAATGTAGCAGAAAACAGAAAGAAAAAAAAATTGTACCCTAGCGTTATCTAAATACAAAATTCTGGGGGATATTTCCGTATCGTGATCTGTCGCTCTAACTGCAATCGCCAAGGTGCCAAATAGATCTTAAATATAAACTTGCAAATTTAAGAAGGAATTGAATAGATTTATTCTATCTATAATTCAATTTTAATTTTGTTTATTTTCATCTATCCTTAAACTTTCTTATCTTGCCCCTGCAACTTAATTTTCTTCTTAATTCAGTTTACCAAATTTATTTTTTATGTTATTCAACATAAATTTTTAAGTATTCACTAATTCATTAAATAATTATTTTTGCACCACTGACATGCGAAACTATTTTTGTACCTTGTTTACCTACATTTATTATGAAAGAGGATTAAGGGTCTGGAACCCAGGTACCTCAATAACATATAGCTTGATCAGCCACCGTGACTATAGATGTTTGCCTGGTGGTTACGAGTTGTACTGTTCGAGTTGGTCCCTTTCTGTGTTTTTTTTTTTTTTTTTCCACGGGCCGCTGCTCGGAAGTTGCACTTGGCGATTATTCTGCCGCAGATCACAATATACGGAAATCTTCCCAAATTCTACATTAAAAATTAAAAAAATTTTATTGCAGAATTTGGGGAGATAACAAAATATATGTACAAAAAAATATAAATATGTAAAAAAATATTTTTCTATTAAAATATATAAATGAAATATGTAAATCTATAAACAAAATAAACATTTGAAAACAACTTCATAAATTTAAGAGGAAAACACAAAAAGTTTTTTCTTTACCGGATTGTCTTCCCTGGTTTAGTACTATTTGGTATTCCAAAGTTGCGTTACAACAGTTAAGATCGACATTAGGAGAAGTATTGGCGTTTAAAAGATCGAATAAAAGACGCATATAACACGAGATCAATGGAAATCTATGTGACAGTCAACACACCGGAAATGATTTTGTGACATTTCAAGCAAAAGAAATAACTTTTCAGTAGCCTTGAAAGAAGTTAGTCACCAGCTTTCATTTTTTTTCCAGGTCGTAACTACCTTGCACTGATGCTGAATTACGATAGAAAAGCAAACGATTAAATTAGAAAAGCTTTTCGCAACAAGAAATGAGCTAATTTAACCGTAAAAAAAGGCCTCATTGTTTAACTAATACGTAATTTATATATTTTTGTATGTTCAAGTGTTGCTCATATTTCAAACTACATGTGACACAAATTATATGACTACATGTGTTTTTTTAGTAAAGACGAATTTTCGGCACAGGATAGGGTGAATAAGAATGATAAGATTTCCCATGTAGCATGATACGTAAATTAAACGTAAATTTTTAGAAAATCTGTTAAGTCAATACGTAGTCATTAAGTCAATTCGTAGGCTTAAATAATTAACCCCTTTTTATAACTAAACTTTTTAAAAAGCAAGCAAAAATAGTCAAATGTTTGCAAAAGCGTATATTGTATATAATATTAACAAAATGTATTTATCATTTTATTTCGGTAAGAATATTTTTGTATATTTTACGTAGTATTAATGAAATAAATTTACTATTAAGATTTATTAAAAATGCTTCCATGTATTTTACGTGAGTTGATAAAGCAAATTTCCATTTAAATTTCGATAAGGGTTCTGTAAATTTTACGTAATAATAAAAACAAATATAAATTCAACACGTAACAACACTTAAAAGAATATGGCTAAATTTTGTTACTCATGCAAATGCACAGCAATTGGAAAGTATGGATAGTTGTCCTGATAGTATAATCAGGAGAACAGTCTTGAAAGTTTGGGTCATTTAAAGTCAATTTCACGTTTGACAAAATTAAGCGAATCCAGAATTTTTTTTACTCAATTATGAGTTAAATTTATACAAAGTTAATTGCTTGTAAAATGTAGTTCTTGATAATGTCTTATTACTCTTAATTTAATATTTATTTATTTAATTAGAGCTGAAAAACTTTAAGTAAGTTACACGAATTTTTCCATCATTTTAAAGAATGTATTTTTAAATTACAAAATATCAGACTGAATAGTTTCTGAATTATCTAATTTTTTTAAAAAATCGTTATTTTTTAAATTTTTACTTCTTGAGAACTATTCGACCGATTTCGTTCAAATCATCGCTTTCATTATTCAATATTACATTCTTTAAAATTGTGTAAAAATTCGTTTAACTTAAAATTCAATATTTTTTCGATCCTTTTTAACTAAAAAGATAAAAAAAATACTAAATAAGTGTTAAAAATTATTCTTTGTTTGAAATTATCTTTGGATAAACTATTTTTATAATTGTGTGCAAAAACTTTTCGATTAGCTTCAAAAGTTCTCGAGATATGAATAAATTAATGCAGAAAGTGAAGGGCCCTAACTTTCGACAGTTTTCCTGGGTCCATATTTTCAAGATTTCGCCTACTCTATTTGTATTTCGATTGTCAAAAACCTAAATCCGTTGGAAAAAAATGTTATGCTTAATTAAGGAAGTTATATTTTTGTGTCAGGTCTCGTAAATTAATTAATAGTTAGCACGAATTAATCAACATACTCTAGGTCATCCTTTTGAAGCATTGAGATTGAGGAAAACTCTGTGAAAATCCGATCATTAGAACAAAAATTATTTAAAACGCTATCTTTTTTTTTACTTTGCGCTCAGTGCAGTGAGTGAAATTAACAAAAACGGAATATCTTAATAAATTTTAATTTATTATGATGTGATTTTCTGGTATTAATATGCATTCTTTGTGATTCGAGGACCTAATCTTAAATATGCTAATTAATTTGAGTTGATAATATTTTAAGTTAAGAAATCAGATGCGAAAATCGTACTTTCCTCGAATAAGCATACCTTGCTCTTGACGGACTTGGATTCTTGACCGCCAAAATATGGGGGGGGGGGAGGCAACCTCAATTCGAAAAATATGTTCATAACAGTTCAGTTTAAAAAAAATTTTTTTTTTTGCGTATTTCGCTTTATTCTGGAAAATTTTTGAAGTTCATAAGATTTTGAAGAATAATAGAAAACGTCAAAATATCCCATCCTTTATTTCTAAATTACTGGTTTATTATTACTCGGAGTTAAATTAAAGCTTGAAGTTTAATTTAAAAAGTTTGATTAATTTTTAATAGGATGGCAACAGTCCATTGATGATAGCTGTTGAAAGAGGAGATGCAGAAATCGTTCGCAAACTACTTCAGAATGGCGCTGATATAAAACTCGCCAACAAAGTAAGTGCGATTTTTCCGTTTTAACCCCTTCAGGACCATGATCACAAGAACAGTAGGGAATAAAAGTTTTAAGACGATAAGTTTTTCTGTAGTAACTTTTACTATAAGCAAAACTTCTTAAGGATATAAATTAGTAATTTGTAGCTTTAGTCATCCTACATGGAGGAGCAATTGTCATTAGACTTTAAAATTTTTAATTTAACGAACACCAAACGTTGATTTGAGAAATTTATACCAAAAGTTTTGAGGTAATTCTGTTTTTCTAAACTGTTATTGAAATTAATCACCTTAAGGTAAGAAGATACAGCAGATACTTCTTGCTATCAACAGGGGTCTGGAATTTGTTAGGCAAAATGTTCTCTCTTTTAAAGACCTTAGGATACTCTTTGATAGCCGTAGCTCCCTGCAACATCTGAACAACTGGACCCAAATTGGCGACAAAACCAGTATTTCCATCCTAAACAAATAAAAACTCTTGTTCCTTCAACATAACATTCACCTACAGTGGATTCCTTCTCACGTCGGTCTCTATGGCAACGATTTAGCGGACAGCCTGGCTAAAGAGGGTTGCAGCCAACAGCACCCTACCTCTTCTGATCTTACCTATCTTGAAATTTACTCCCTGAAGAAACCCCAGCTTCTCAGGGACTGGCTAATTCCCCCCAACCCCCATTGGTACAAGGGAAATAAGCCAGGAGTTTCTTTGACTCTTCCCTTTGAAAGGAGAGTCTGCACCACCCTCACCCGCCTAGCTAACCGGCCATCTAAAAGGTTTACTATAGCTCGTTCACCAGGAGTTGGCACTTGGCTCCGCCTTCATCACGTGGTATGCGACGATACTATTTCGCTATTTTTGGGAGAAGGTTGTGAGCAATCCTGAACAATGTTGCTATTTGGCGATCGTTTGGCAAAAATATTTATTTCGCAAACTTTATGTGTATTTTTTTAACAATGAATATTTCATAAATTTGATGATATTTTACACTATTTTTTATGATATTTCTTTCTTTTGAGTGAATAGTTTGTCCTTTATGAGACATTTCGCTGGGAGAACAACAGTTTTTAAATTTAAACTATATTTAATTAGCTAGTGTAACAAAAGGTATATTAGCAGATGATAAAGCAAAGTAAGTGAAAAAGAATTCACTTTCTGTGTTTGGCGCAAATTAAGGGTTGTCTCAATTTCAACAACGGAGATGTTTTTCCTCTTACTACCCCGCGCTGAAATGAACTCTGCGTCCGAGGAGGTGGAGCCAAGTCTCAACTCCTGGTGAACGAACTATATTTTCCGAAGGAACAAAAAACCTTCTCCCTTTGCTGTAAATGCCATCTACACCGGGCTTCCGTCGATCATATCCTGGACTATCTTGGTCTTCTCTGGGAAGACATCTACTCTTTTGGTCTTCGATTTCATTCAGATCAACGGAGAGGATAAGCAACAACAACAGTTACAGCAGATTATCAATTCTTTGTATGTCTTTTTGCTTCGATGATTGCGGTGCACAATCATTGCATGGAATTAACGAGGCCTTCTAGAGTGGACTTTCGCCTATTCCTACTGAACATTTTGAAAGATTTCTTCTACCCTTGAAGAATGCTTCCCATGTCCCAGTGCAGGTGGTTATACTATACACTATCTGTCCGAAATTATCCGGACACATAATGGTGTGGGGGTGTTTTTTGTGGTCCAGTGATTGGAAACATGAACTCTGAGATGTACACTATCTGGCCATTAATGACCGGACACCCCTCATTTCGGATACATGAGGTGCTAGTATCAAGTCAGTTGGGCGTAGCGCTGCCACGCGCCCGAATTACAGCTTTAGCCCTTCTAGGAAGGCTATCCACTAGGTGTTGGTACACGGCGGCAGGTATTGCCCGCAATTTCTCCTGTAACATGGCGAAGAGTTGAGTGGTGGTTTTGGGGCGTTGTGGTCTGGCCCTCAACCAGCGCTCCAACTCATCCCAGAGATGCTCAATTGGATTGATGTCGGGACTTTGGGATGGCCAGTCAAGCTCTTGCACCCCCATTTCATCAAACCAGTCCATGATGGCATGTGCTTTATGAATGGCAGCGTTATCGTGTTGAAACACAAACGGCCCCTTTACCGAACTGTTGCCACAGGGTGGGAAGTGCCGAATTGTCCAGGATGTCTCTACACCCTTCTGCGTTCAGGGTTCCACGCACTAACACCGAGGGTCCAAGGCCAAACCATGAGAAACAGGACCACACCATAATTCCTCCACCACCGAATTTCACAGTGTCCGGTCATTAATGGCTAGATAGTGTATGTAGACAATGCTGCACACTCAACTCTGTGGCAATATTTCAAGAAAGGCCCATTTCTCCTCCAGCAGGATAACTGCTCCATTCGCACATCGAGGTTTGCATGGATGTGGTTTGACGAAAATTGGATTGGTCTTCTCAAAGCTCCGATATAAATCCCATAAAATACCTTTGGGACGCATTAGAGAGCAGATTACGTAGCCAGTCAAATCGACCAACCTCACAGCAAAGCACTCACTTCAGCTATTATGGAAGTCTGGAAATCAATTATTATGATCACCTGCATCAAAAACTGTTGGAAAGTCTTCCCAGGCGTGTGCAGGCAGTCATCGATGCAAAAGGGGGACCAACATCATTGAAAAGTGGTTATCTAAAAAAGATTAAAATCTAATTTATTTTTTTTTTATTTCAGCAACCGTTTTAAATGTTATGATAAGTTTATTTCATTAAACAATATGTTATGGTCATGAGAAAACATATTTTCCGTAATGCTAATGGGATAATATGCATTTTGCTTTCACCTGATCTATTATTTTATTGAGAGAAACTGTTAATATGAATAAACACGAATTCGTTACCAAGTTTTCATTTCTGATCACAATGAATCATATCAGTTGGTTCATTCATGTTTTTTATATTTTTAGCATGGCATGAATCCTTTGATGGTGGCTATTTCGAAGAATGATAATCATATTTTTCGCGTCCTTTGGGAATATGCTGATGTGAATGCGAAACACTTGTTAAATCAAGAATCGGTAAGAAAATGAATATATATTAAATATCAAAATAAATATGTACATAATCGAATGTTAATCAGTTACATCAAAAATCGAAAACATCATTTTAAAAAAAAAATTTTTTTTCAAATCGAAGCTTTGTGAACATTTTTTGCTTACTGACTTAATGCTGCAACAGAGCAAAATATTTAAAATAATACATGCATTAAAAGAAAAAAAAAGCATAGGGAAATTGTCTACGCATTATTATTTCATCTAATAACTTAAAGTCGGTTTATTTCCTTCCTAGGTAGGAGCTACTGTTTTGTGTTTAGCCTTCAAACAAGAACGCCTGGATGTCGACGTCATCAGATTGTTGTTATCGAAATTAAGTTTTGAAGATAGAGATTTATACGTAAAGGTATTTATGTCAAAAAGCTTTTTTTTTTTTTAAATAAATGCAATAATTTCATTAATCAAATGCAATGGTTATTCTATAAAAACTGAGAGTTTTTTTTTTTATTACGCAGTCGCAACACCGGAAATTAAAAATATTAATTTGCGGGTGTTTTTTTTGGTTTTCAAAATGTTAACTGGATGTTTACAAACAATCTAAATGAAGTAAGCAGTGGAATAGTTTAACGAAGACCGATACCACGCAGTCTCGGTCTCTACATCAAAGTGGCCACCCATCCGCTCGCTGACCGCAGCAAGTGATGCTTGACTTCCGAGTTCTACTGGGAACCGTGTCTTTACGATCAGCCCACTGCGGGATAGCTTTGTTTCTGATCAGTAAGAATATGTTTATGTCATATAGTGTGACATGTAACAAGAGGGAGAAGGAGATGCGGGGAAGTGTGATTGAATGGGAAGAGAGTGGTCAAAAGTATTGAAAGAAAGTATAACATCGCTTTTAACACCCGTATTCACCACGCCGAGTTAAATTCAAGAGTAACTCGGGGATCGGAATATCCACGGTTCAGAGTTACTCTCGGATTAACCCTCGCTTTTTATTCTCCAACCGTTTTCAACAGAGGATTTCACAACTCGAGTTTAACTCTTGCAGGAAATATAACGAGGCCTTTGATTGGGCAAGGTAAAACCATCTGACTTTGTATATAATATAAACACGTGCATAAACAAATTAGCGTGAGTATCGCTAATTTAAGTGGAGAGGTTTTAAGAAACGATATCTTTCAAAAAAGTCTATTTCATCTAACTCTTCTTAGGTCATTATTTCTGATAGTTGGGACATATCTTTCCCTTCTTTCAACAGTTTCAAGATCTTCAAGCTCAAACGCAGTGATAGAATCCTCCATCTTTTTTGTTTACAAGCTCCTCGTCAATAGGTTACCCTCCAATAACACGGCAAAAACGGAGGGTTACCCGGAGAGTCAGAACTGTTGATGAAATCTGCGAGTTTGGCGAAATTTCGGCTGGAGAATAACGTTTCGCACTAAACTCGTGATTTTACTCTTACTCATAGATTACCCGGAGGTAATCTGTGTTGGTGAATACGGACGTAACTGGCCTAGAGGGCTATTTTTTAAGATAAAGTCCAAAACAAAAAAGCTGTCCACCTGGTACAAATTAATATACATAATCACCATTATTGCATTGATGTAAAAAGGTGTATTTACGAGAAAACAGGTATTAAATTAAGTAGGTTTTTCCTTCCGCAATTCAGCATTTACCATTTAACCCTTTCAGCACCGGGAAAATAAGAAATAAGATCTTGTTCAAGCGAGAGTATACGTCAGAAAGAGTACGAATACGTAATAATGCGAGCTGTAATAAGAGAGAACCCTATCGGAATCACGTCCGCGTGATTTTGGACCTCTAGAGTCACAAAGGCTCGTTTTGTATAAGATATTGTTGGCCGTAGCGGAAGAGTCACGTAATCACGGTCCTGAAGGGGTTAAAAAGTCTCTCTGTTCTGACTTCAGATCCAGATATAATTATTAATCTTTTATGCTGGACAGAGCTGGCTTGTTTCTACAAAATGAATGCTAGAAGTAAATTACCTTTGTCAAAACTTTTTTCTTTTTCTATTCTCTTAAATGGTAGTTATACGCAAATGGGTTCATCTCTTGAAATTTTTC
Source organism: Parasteatoda tepidariorum (assembly GCF_982258835.1). Classification (NCBI taxonomy): domain Eukaryota; kingdom Metazoa; phylum Arthropoda; class Arachnida; order Araneae; family Theridiidae; genus Parasteatoda; species Parasteatoda tepidariorum. Next base: position 5,468,578 of record NC_141758.1, on the reverse strand, counting down.
AGCGGCGGATTGAGCTGTTAGAGACTCCCAGACCGAAGACCTACCAAGAGATGGTGAAATTTTATAAAGAAATACTCTTTCGAGTGATGTACCAAATTAAAAGAATCTTCCAAGATGGACTAGAGCTTTTGCATAAACACCAGTTCTTCTTTGGATTGATGAAGTGTGCCCAATCTCACCAATGGGACACGGACCTCTTACGACTCTCATTCCATCTATCTGCCTGCATCATGTACGAAGATGCTGCTCTGCCCAGAGACCTCGTGGAACAAATTGCTGAGCAGTATGTTTCGGCAAAGGGACCACACTTTTCACTCAGAATAATGCTGTCGAAACTCGCCAAAGAGATGCCTGACGTCAGGGGTGCTGCGTTCCTGCCTATACACGCTTGTGCAAACTGCACATCCGGAAAGCACTGGCTTACTGAGAACTATGTCGAGGTGCATCGATTTGTGGAAGATTTCAGAACACTTCGCTGCACCTTGAAGTATTGGGTGAAGGATGAAAGCGAAAGAGCAGCCATCGTGTTTCACAAGTTCGAAAATATAATGATTGAAGTAGGTGCTGGATCGCAGTGTTTAAAGAGAGTGACTGCCTTTCCTAAACCAAAAGTCGACAAAGAAGCCAAATCTGGCGACAGTTCTCCTTCTAAGAGTGTAAGAAGACATTCTTCGGATGATCAAAAGTCTATGCTTCCGGTTAAAATGAAATTAAGCGGGGTGAAAACGTCGCCAAAAAACATAACCTTCTATTCTAAACTTTCCCCGAGAACTGAAAAGATACTTCGATATGGAACATTGAGAAATGCATCTTCATCTGGCGATATTCTACACCACCAAACAGGATACGCAGATGCGCTGAAAAAGAATATGAGTTATCAAAGCAAGACACTATTTTTTAGGAATCATGAAAGATTTAATACTCAGGTAATTCCATTCATTACAAATCCTGAAATAGATCCGTGATGGTTTATGGATGGTAATATAGCGTTCGCCTTCCAACCAGGTGAACAGGGTTCGAATCTCAGTGATGGCTGGTCTCATACGAATTCCGTATCAGGCTTGCACCGACCACAGTGTTGACGTAAAATATCCTCAGTGGTATACGCATCATGGGTTAGAGTCATCTTGCTGTCAGGCTAACTGTGGGAGGTTTTCGTAGTTTCCCTCTCCATGTAACGCTGTTGTTGTTCACTTACGTCGCACTAAGAATCTAGGAATTTGCTTGTCTTTTTGGTTAGGTTCAAAATAACAAGAATACAGAATTAAGCATAAATAGAAAAAAAGTCAATTTGAGCCGGGTGTTATTAAAAAAATTCCCTTAAACCAAAAGTATACCTTCAGGTACCCATAGAAATACAACTACAGAGTTGAAACTTGTGGCGCTGCAAAAGACATTTCTATTAGTGAGTTTTATGCGAGATTTTTTTTATTCGTTTGTTTATTTTGAAATTTTAAATTATTTGACAAAAATTGCAATTTTGAGTGCTTTCTTCGGGAATTTTGTATAATTTTTTTAATTGAATAAAGACTATTTATTAGAATATTCTTTATTCGTTTTTTTTTATTGGAAAATTTATTAGAATATTATTAATTTTACATGCTTGCGCTCAAATTTATGGCAAAAGTAAAATAAAAAAAGTGTATAAATAAAGCGACAGAGGAGGAGAAGACGATTAGTTGTTGTGCTAGGGGTAAAACTCTCAATTTTTATATTAAATCCTTAAAAAATATCAATCTTAACAGAAAAATATAAAAACCAATTCCAATTTAAACTGTGACATTTGATATAATATAAGGCTATCGTTAGCTCGTATAAAACTACTTATTTTTACATTTATCTTTTTTTTATAACATTTGATTACACTTAGTTTCTTTTCCCTTTGTGGGCCAGACATTTTTGGATTTTGAATATTTTCACCTCGATTCTCGCTAGTCTATTTTTGTCGAATATGCAAGTTTAAAAATGTTATATATTACAGGGGGTCGCATGTATGTTGCACCTAACTTCTAGAGCAGTTAGGACACAGCATCGTGATAAAAACTGCATAGGAACCTATACAGGGAAATGTCGTCTTACGCCTCTAGAGGGGCTCCTTCTATTATTTCGAGAGCTTCTGGGTAGGTTATAATAGGATAGGATAGGTAGGTACTTTATTTAGGTCACACTAGAGCAGCACAATGGGGCTATGGGGGATATTGGTGATGGTCTGGGAAATATCCCCGAGAATGATCTGAACACATGTCATCACAATTTTGATCCTCTGAAAAGGGGATGGCTCCCTTGCTTTGGTAGCCAGACGACCCGGTTGTGAAGTCGAGCACTTTACGATGAAACAGTTTAACGAGGACCGATACCACGCATCCTCGGTCCCTACAAAGGCAGATCAAAGTGGTGACGTGACCCACTCCTTACTGACAGCAGCCAGTCATGGTTGACTTCGGTGTTCTACTGGGAATCGTGTCTTTACGATCACATCATCGTGATACTGTCACTGCGGGACAGGTTATAATAGGGGAGTGTCCGTAGCCGCATTTAAGTAGTTGTAAACAGAAGAAAATATCCCTTCAGTTAAAAATATTGCCACGCTTTTCCTAATGGCAGTCTTTCCATGTTTATTGCGACTTAAAAATTCGTGCGTTGCTGTAAAAAAGACTACTTTTAGCTTTATTTTCTTGTTTTTATCAACCTTCAGTTTTCAAAAGTTATGTATAACAATTATACGCATTTCTCTCATTAGGATTTTCGTAGCAATTCTTCTACTGATGCCAAAAATAAAACCGGTACCGAATGTCCGAGTCAAAATTCCTCCTTTGAAAGTTTCTTAGATGATGAGCATAGAATTCCGAAGATTCTGCCAAAAGAAATAAACAAAAGTAAATCGCTTGAAAAGATCTGCAGAGAAAACCATGCTGTTGCCACTCTCACACTCTGTGATACGAAACTAAGAGTGGTTGGAGATGAAAAAAATAATTCGAATCATTTGATTGCTAAAGCCACTCACTATATTCCCGTTTCGACGATGTTTTTCTTCGCAAACAGATACTACACCAACGTTTCCATGGGTACCTTAGTTTCGAAAAAGGAATCATCCGCAGAAAACTTCAACCAGCAATGTGTTTTGAGTGAATCGAAAAATGCAGATTCTCCGATTAAGGTACTTGATTCTCCTCAAAAAGTAAGAAAAAATGATAATGAAGTCTTAGAAAAATATCCATCTGGTGAGGTTGAAGCTGAATGTGAGAAAGTGGAGAAGTCGAAGTCAAATTCAAATTTCGAGGTACGTAACTCACCAAATGCTGAGGAATTGGCAACTGTGTCACATAATGGAACCAGATTAAAATCTAAGAGCAAGAAAATGTCGGTGCTGGAGCTACTTGAGCGAGCAAGAATGATGAGTGCAGGTTCTCAAAAGCATCAAAATGAAGATTGCACTCAAACCTCAACTGTTTCTTCTGGCACAGCTAGGAGCAGAACTTATTCTGAGGTAGCGAAAGGAGACAATGAGCCGAAATCAGTCAGTTCAAGGAACAATGTGATGAGGTTTGCTGAAAACTTTCGTAATTGGGTTTCATCAGCTGTGGTTAAAACTCGTTCACCTTCAATCAGAGTTGTGGAAGAAGTTGATGATTTTAGTAGTTCGGGACCAACGTGCACAAGCAGTGAGATTACCCATGAAAAAGGCAAAACTGGTGACTGTGACAACCTATCGTCGACTGAAAAAGCAAATAAAAATGACGATGAGAATACATTTGATTGCTGCCCCTCTTCAAATCTTGAAGACAAAATTTTAGAAAAAAATTGCGAACTAAACGATGTAAACACAAGCTTTGAAGAAATCGTAAACTCTGATGGCAATCTTAATGACGTGAATAACGAAAAGAACAATTCGAGTGATACGTTTTCAACGGAATCGGATTCAGAAGTAACACGCACTGCACTTGACGAATCACAATTTACGAACTACGCAAAGAAACTAGATGCCGTAGCTGATGAGGAGAAAAACAGTGTAGCAAAAGCAAATCTCTGCATTGAGTGTTTTTTCAACAAAAATGCTTGTAAAAGAAACGAACTTATAATCACAAGTTCAGACGATAATGCTTGCCAACTATCCACGGAAATTAAAAAATCAGTGCATGCCACTAAAGCGGTTATATCCCCCAAACCGACAAGTTTGCCTCTTCTCAATAAATTAAGAGTTAAAACAGTCGAAGCAGTGAAAACGCGTCTGAAGTCTGCTGAAAACAACATATCGCCATTGTCTGTTTCTCAATTAAAGTTGCTCAGTTTGCGAAAATCCTTGTCACTGTATCAGCGCTTCTTTCACAGCAAGATGGAGACCACTATCTGTGACGCTTGTTCAAAAAGTATCAATTTCCCTTTTTGCCGCGAAGTTTCTGAAAACTCATTACTGCGTCTGTTCGATAACGAGAAGTCTTTTCCACAAAGTTCCAAACAAAAAGGATGCAGCTGGGACAAAAACCTCTCCAAGAACAGAGGAAGGGTGATGAATAAGGAACACATGGATCGCCAAATGATCACATTGCAAGCAGATGTGAAGAAATTGGTTCTAAATGAAGTGATCAAAAATCAAAAAAATGCACTTTTGGGGAAACGTATTAAGCATGTCTCGCCCAATCCGGAAATGGCTGTCGGAAGACGAAGAAGAGTTGCAAGGGACAGAATAATTGGAAAACGGAGAGGGGTGTTTCCTGATGAGGAAAATGCCAAATCGAATTTCGAGACTATTGATGATTCGAATTATTTTCAGTGGGGCTATATTCCGGAATCGGTGAATCTTGATAAACGCAGTAAATGGTATCATATCTTGAAAGACATTCATTCCTGCATTCCTTTATCCTACCATCTACTCTCACTGACAAAAGCTGAAAAAGTAACATTCCATACCGCAGTTATTCCAGACGGAAAAGTGGTCTTTAGTTCTAAAGTGGAATATACTCTAAGTGAAGGGTATGTATTTAGATCTTTATAACCTTTTAACGGTCAAGTTATTTTGATGATTTGGGTACATAAGTTTTCATATTTTTATTGCGAGAATCAAGCGTTTTAGTACAAAATAAAATATACTTAGTAGTTAAAAATTGACATTTTGGATTACACGCATAAAAATGTTAAGGTTTGGTAGCCACTGCATATTTGCTTGAGGCGGCTGCCACTCAGCGTGGCAGTGGTAAAGATCGCTTTTAGTGGAGCATTATTTTCTAAAAATTTAAATTATTCGGGTATAAAACAATACGATGCTCTAAAACAAGTTCCCCGAATAATACTTGGGCGTGACATTTTGGAACACCAAAGCTATGCCCGAGATTATTTAGGGCATGACGAAAGATTAATATAAAGTTATTAAGTATCATTACTTTCACATTTATCTTCTATCACTAGCCACGCTCTTTCCATTGACGTATAGCAAAATTAGGAAATTTTACTACAAGCTAGTTGTTAGCTGCAGCCTTTTTAAGAGGGATCATTTTTTGAAACGAGTGGTCATATTTTCAAAAATTGAAATTTTTAAATTATCGTATTCAATTACCAAATCTCGTGGAAGAAATCAGTAATCCAGTTTCTGATCGCCAGCACTCTAACACTTCAAACTTCTTCAGGCTTCCTTCCAGTAAGGCAGTTAGCACAAGTGGGGCAATAGATTTTCAGCATTGGGACGCCTTGGATAGGCAAACAGATTCGGATTTAGCGGCTGTGGCCTAACTTAACACAAAACTTCCGCTCATCCACTCAATGGCTCCGGCCCCTAGCTCATTCACTCAGCGGCTCCGGCTTTAGTTCATCATCCTCTCAGTCATTCTTCACCATCTTTTATCCTCGTGTCAGCAAGGCGAAAGAATCTCGGACTGACCCGTTTCCTCCCACGAGGAGTAGCGCAGCACCAATGAACGTCACAAAAAATAGTCCAACGATAAAAACAGTCATGAATTAAATATTACTCTATAAAAGTGATAAAACAACACTAATTAAATATAAATTAACTCAAATACAGATAATTCAACTAAAAATTTCATTTAAAAAGACAATTGAAATTTACGATAAATATCAATATTGTGATTCCATTTAAAACTTATAATAGTGGTGCCAACTGGACACAAATCATGTTATACACGATTAAAGCTCACAAAAATTCGAAAATAAGCAGAGCCAACCAGTGTAGCCATCTGTTGAGGAAATGAGTGAACTATTTCCGCTGAAAAAGTAAACCCATCTTTAAAATTATTTATAAAAAAAAAAAAAATACATTTCTATTTATTACATAAAATATGGTCAACATTACAAGCTTCATTTCTGAAATGACGAAAAATGTTAAGAAATAAGCGTGAAATAAAGGTTTTTTTTAGAATATTATGAAATATTCTTAATAATTCCATGCGTATTGAAAGGAATTAACAATAGTTTGCTGTTCCGGTAACGGGTTAAACCTAAGTTTCTGATGGGCACTAGTGGAGCCTTATGAATCCCATGAATCCCGCTGCTCCATAACAGGCTGTTGTGGAAATACCTTTTAGATTAAGATGGTATACTAGTTGGCACTTGATTTTTTAAAAAAGCAAAAGAACATTTTTTTTCTTTACAGCGGTTTTGGAACATATTTAGGGTTGCTTGATGTGTGTGGAGATCCTATAGTTGTTCGAGAGTACAGCAGTTCGAATATTTCGAGAAAAGAAAGTATCAGAGCTTTGTCGAATAAACGTAATTTGAAACACAAGAATATTGTAAACTTCTATGTACGTATGTATTTTATTGTCGTAGTTTTTTAATACAAGAACGTGTTTCATATGAGACATTCACGTACCCTTATGTTATTAGTAGTTTAAGAAAATATTTTTCTTAGTATTAGGTTATTAGGTATTTTACTTAGGTCGCACTATAGCTGTACAATAGGCTATTGGCGACGGTTTGGGAAACATCCCTGAGGATGATCCAAAAGACATTCCATCAAAATTTTGATCCTCTGCAGAGGGGATTCTTAGTATTAGCAAAAGTAATGTTATGTGCTTAGGCTCTTACCGTCGTTTGGTGTATAAGGCTTACTTCATCGGCCTTTGGCTAGGCTTGCTCTAATCCTTTAAATTTTGCTCTTTTTAAAAGAAATATATACTTCACCATTTTTCGTTTCCAAGTGATTTTTGAACTTTATTTCATACCATCAGGAGCCCAAGAAAGAGAATTTTCTCCTGGAATTATCTTGGAACTTCCATTTTCACATTCTCATATTCATATAATCTGCAATTGTATTGAATCATCCGGAAAATTTATGTCGATTTTCATTAGGCAGGACTCCCAAAGATTCATCAAAATTATTCAAGTGGTAACAAGTTAAGCATCAAGACAGGTTGAAGTATTCCTAATTTCGCAACCATTTCAATCTAATAAATAGAGCCGTGGTGGCTCAGGGGATAGTATCGCAGGATTCGATCGGATCATCGTGACTTTCAATTTTCAAATCAGCGTTGTCAGTTTCATATGGGCCATGGAGGGAAAATCATGCGATCACGGCCCTTAGGGGATACCGTAGCTCTTATGAAAAATATCTCTGGTTATTCAATGTTTTCCATATATATATATATATACACAAATTAACATGAAAAACATGAATAAAATAAAAATAAAAAACTAAATGGTAGAGAAACAAGAATGGTATAAGCAAATAGTCGTTGTCAAGACACATCTAATTGCCATAAATAATGCGATATTTCTGAATAAAGAATAATTATCCTAAGATAAAAATTATTCTTTATATGTGTCGATATCGCAAAAACCTTATTTTGAAAAAAATCATGAAATAAAAGAAAAATGTAATAGGAAATCAAACTTACCGGCGTGAATTAAAACGCGGTTTAGGTTTAAAAGTACAATAATAAAACAGTTAACAAAAATCGCGAAGATGTAAAATATTGCTTATAGCTTGAATCGAATATAATAAAATTAAAAAAACATTTGATCGAAGAAGAAGAAAAAAATGTTTAGGTAAAATATTAGTGCTGCCATCTATGAGAAACAATTAGTAAAAAGGTAATAAACCCTTTCTTTCCTTCAAAACTAATTTCAGATTTGAAATCTCCACACCCGAATAAAATATTTGTATAAATGCAATAAAAGAGTTTCTTTTAAGAGTAATGCATCAGTTTTTCAACTAGAAAATTGAAACTTTAATAAATAATTTTTAAATTTTTGGATTATTATAAATGTTGTTAAATACATTCTTCTCCTTAGGGATCTGTGCTTGTGAACTCAAAGGTTTTTTCCGTAACTGAGTTATGCGAGTTTAACCTCTCTCAGTTCGTAAAAGAAATGAAAAGATTTAGAGGATATATTCCTACAACTGTTGTTTTAAGACTTATTTCGGATCTTCTTGAAGGAATTAGCTATCTGCACAGAATGCAAATCATCCACGGATTCTTAAAAGTTAGTTTTCAATTATTAATAAACGATTTATTTACTTATTGACACAATATACGTTTGCAGGCTTTGTGTGCCCAACTAAGTCTTATAAACTTTTGTCTAGTAGAAGCACAGATGGCACAATACAGAGAAGACAGTACGAAGATACATCCAGGATAATAGCGGTACTCGAACCCGCTACCTCCACGCTTCGCATAGCGCTTGAGGGGTTATACAGCTTGGCAAGGAAGGACCTTTATAAACGATTTAATAGCCGGGAATTAAAACGATGAATTGGCAGGGATTGCCTGGCTATAATAAAAGAGATAAAAGAAATATAGATAGCTAATGATATGAAAGAAATTAAAAATTTACTCGAATTGTGTGTTTGTAATAATCTTGGCTTGATCGGTCACCGGTGACCCCCGTGGCGCTACGAACAAACTCAATGCCGGTCACCGATGACCCCCCATGGCATTCAACGTGTTAATAATAAAAATGTGGTGGGAAAATAATGATATTTTTCTCCTATTTTTTAATGAAATGCATACCTGTCAACTTTTTCGCTTTTTGAAAAAGCGTTTTCCTTGTAGTAGGATGAGGGGATAAAATTGAAATTGTGTGTTCGTAAAAAATTGAGCCAACAATTAAGAACACTATCAGAGAGCCTATTTAATAATATATTTAAATTATTCAAATTTAATGGTTGGTAGAATCATTTTATAACCGTTCTCATTTAATGTGATACTGAATAAAATGTAATACTATAAATTTTGCAACTACATTAAATATTAAAAAAAGTCTTCCGGAAAAACCGGAAGATTTGGCAAGCATGGAAATGCAACGTCTTAACTCTTACAGCTTATTGATTAACAATATTTAATTCTAAAACTGACAATTGTGTTATTCTCTAATTAAAGTGAAACCGAATGATAAATATTTTGTCAGCTTTAAATTAAATAAAAACTTTTGTTTGTTACTTTTAAATAAATTGGCTATATATAATTAAAACTTTATGAAACGTTCTTGTCACATTCGAACCAACGCTCTAAAAACAGTACCTATAATTGCATTACAGGTCGAATAACACTGAACCATTTTATAACCGTCGTTGAACAGCTAACCCAATTTTGGGTTTATGATTACTAATGTTCAACTCCGTAACCTTGTAATTTTGAACATGATCCAGAAGACAAGGGAACTCCTGGATCAAGTATTTGGAGAAATTTGCCTTTGTGGAGGACTTTTTGATAGCATTTACGTTACATGGAGAGGAAAACAACGAAATCCTCCCACGGTTAGCATCACGTCAAGGGGACTTTAACCCATGATCTGTCTACCACTGAGGATGTTTAATGTCAGCACTATGGTCAGCGTGAGCCGGGTGCAGAATTCGTATCAACCAACCATAGCTGGAATTCGAACCCTGTTCACTTCATTTGAAGGCGAGTGTTCTATCCCCTGAGCAACCATGGTTCAAAACTGAACTAATGTTGCCATTAACATTTTGCCTTTTATCTCCTTCATATAATTGATGCATAGCTCAGGTACCTCACGAATGTAGAACACGCTATTCAAAACAAAGGTACATAAAGTTTTTTTAATCAATTGAAGTACTTTTATCAAATTACTTTTACAAATCAAATTACATTTACAAATAACTTTTTTTATCAAAGTAATTTGTTATACTTTTGAATTTCTTCAAATGTATAATTGCCAATGGTAGTAGACCAGTAGTCGCGGATGGCAGGTAGAAGTTACGCGATCTGATTCATAATCATATTTATCTTCATGTTTTTACCATGGATCCAAAATATTTCAATTTTTGAAGCTTTTCTTTTTTCTTTCACTCTTTGTAGCCGAGTAATGTAATGGTAACTATGGATTGCAGACTGAAACTAACGGATTGTTTCCTCCTGGATGTGGTACCTTTGGTTTGGGGATTGCAGTATCGAGAATTGAAGAACCAGCGTAAGTTTTCGTCTTCCTAACAAATTATGCAATGAAACCTGTTAAGTTGAACTTATCTGTTAATTCAACTCCTTACTAAGTTCAAAATAATGATCAAGGTAAACAAAAAACTGCCCAAAACAAGTGAATTCTCTCTAAGTAAGAAGACTACTTGTTTAAGTGGACAATTGAATAGTAGTCCCGACAATAATCAACTTACATAGGTTTCACTTTACTGTTAATAGAAATCCTGTCGCTGATTGGAGACATTTTGCATTTTCTTTTACTATTCCGTAGAATCATATTTCTAAGGAAACAAAGCATTCGCTATTTGAGGAATCCTTATCGTGGATCTGCACTAGATCAGTGGCCGTGACTATGGTAACGAGGTTTGACTATTTCAAGTAGGTGTGGTGGACCAATATTTAAAACAGATTTGGTTTCTGTCTATAGCGTAACTCCTTTCTTTGAAATGCATAATTTCAAATTTAGTCTAAATTAAGGTTAAGTCTAAACCCTAATATCTTGATTCTTACAGAGCAGGACAAAAAAACAGACCACCCTAAATAACTTCGCGTTCTAGGACTCATTCTAATTGGTTCGAAAGGGTTGACCTTAAGCATGCTAACCAATTAGTGTGAGCAGTGATGGCTCAGGGGATAGAGCATGCACCTTCCAATGAGGTGAACCGGTTTCGAATTTCAGCGATGGCTGATCGATACGAATTCAGCATCCGACTAGCACCGACCACAGTAGTGACGTAAAATATCCTTAGAGGTAGACTGATCATGGGTTAGAGTCCCCTTTCCGTGATGCTAACCGTGGGAGGATTTCGTTGTTTTCCTCTCCATTTAACGTAAATGCTGTGTAGTTCCATAAAAAAGTCCTCCACGAAGGCAAATTTCGCCCAATACTTGATCCAGGAGTTCCCTTGTCTTCTGGATTGGGTTCAAAATGACAAGGCTGCGGAGGTGAACATTGGTAGTCGTAAACCCAAAAAATTGGGTCGGCTATTCAACGACGGTTATAAAATAAAACAAAATTATTTAGTATGCACGGTATTTTAAGTTACGAAATTAGACACTAAATCGTACTTTCTCTGAATAAGCATACCTTTTTTCTTCAAAGAATGCAGATTTTTTGGCCCTCAAAATTTAGGGAATAACTGCAATCTGAGAAATGTGGTCTCCATAGTTTGGTCAAGAAATAAAATATGGACAGTTAAAAAAATTTATTCAAAATTGCTGATTTTCATCCAGTTGGGTACTGAATACTAGGAACGAAATATTAAAATTCGCTACGATTATTTTGCCTTTTTTGTATTTCTTAGCTATTGGGACTTCCGTATCGAGCTGTAGCTGGAGACCAACTGAACTAATAGCAGCTGGAAATGAACTGGAAGCGAGAGAAAATATTACTTTTGCTTCGGATATTCAAGTAAAATTACTTTAAAAATCTATAAAATAACAGGGAACTTTTGCATGAAGTTACAGACCCCCGCCAACCTTAACCCTAACACTATTTTGAGCTTCATAACGTATGCGCGAAAATTACTATAAAATATTTAGTAAACTTCCAAATATCATGACGTTGGTCAAAAACCTTCACTCACTTTACCTAGAAACTCACTAACTGCCTACTTGTGAGGTCGTTAAGAAATAATTTTCTTAGAGTTGCCAACTGCTCCACTTTATGCAAAAGTTTTAATAAATTGATAGCGAATTAAATATTAAAACTTGTAGAATAAGGATAATTACGAATACTCTTTGGATTTCTCACCATAAGATAACTGTAATAAAATTGCATTGCATATGATACTTTGAATTTTTGTATGTAGCGGGAGGAAAATGAATTAAAATAAAAAATGCTAAGCTAAAAATAACTTAAATTTCGTTACTACTCGAAAATATTTTTTTAGAAAGGGGAGCAAGTTGGCGCCTGTTTTCTTAGTGGTAGCAACATAACGGTTTGGCGTATTAAACCTTGAAGTTTAATGTTTAAAAAAATATATTTGAAACTACTACGACGAATCAATAATTTTAAAAAAATAAGTAGATAAGATCTATTTGTTGGCATGCTTATTCGATGTTTTATTAGTTTTGTTTTTAGAAAATTCTTCCAAAGTTAACCATTCTATACAATCTTTTTCAACGACTGTACAAGCTGGTGGTGGTTCGACCAATTTAGTGGAAGTAGCATCATTGTAGTATTAAGCATATATTTGGTTGTATGAAATAAATTTTCTTTGGTTATAAAGAAGGGATGTTTATCACAGAAAAATAAATAAAATCCTTTAAGCAAAATTCATTTATTATCTCTGTAAATCTTATTATAAAGAATATTAAAATAAAAAAAGGTGCGTCGTGAAAGGAATGTGAATATTCATTCCTTCCATCAAGAATTCGAAAAACTTAAAATTGAACGGTTGGACTGAGGGACGAATCAACGCCTCCTATAACTGAGAGCCACCACACGGTTTTTGTAGGTAGTCCGATCAGGCCACTATGAAGGTAAACCAATTAGTGAAAGAACCATTTAATATGAAATCCATTAAAAATTAGAAAGTGGTATAAAATATATGTCTAAAAATTTGTTTTATCTATGAATATAATTGGTTTGTTTTATTTACTTGTCAACCACTACAGATTCAATTCTCAAATATATATGATACATTTCTCTCAATTACTTTTAAAATAGAATTTGGGAACATGCGCACAAGTGGTTCGCTTTTTCAATAATCTGCGCAGACTACTTATAAGAAACCAGAGATGCCAACTTGCTCCGGACAGCAAATATATATTTTAAAGTGGTAGTTTATCAATTGCGATTCTTGGTTTAATAAATTCAATTCAGTAGATTTTTATCCACCACTATTTCTAAATAATTCGTAGGCTTATATAATTCCCCACTTAATAGTACGTATATTATGCCATACCTTTTATAGTGCGTATATTATGCTATACCTTTTAAAAAGCAAGCAAAGATAGTCAAATATTTACAAAATTCACTTTGAAGCTATTTACCGTTTTTTTTATATTTTTGGCGTGTCCGGAGCAGTTGGTATCACTGACAAACCGTGTGGAGGCTTTCTGATGTAGGAGGTGATGGCCGAAGCCCCAGTCCTAGAACCAAGAATTGAAAAGTGAATTGTTCCCAACGGGCAGTTAGGAGCAACGGATCCATGATTGGCAATTTATAGAAAAATAAAATAACTGAAAACAACCCCCCCCCCCCGTAATCAATATTAAATTTAAAATAATTTGGCAATTGCTATTTCCCAAAAAAGATCGTGAGAATTAATAACCCTGTAACTGTAAAAATTTTTGTGGTAAGAGAAATAAAGAGTTAAAAATAGATTTTGATGTCCGATTAAGTCGCTACAGTGAATGAGAGAATTTTACATTTGTATTGAAATAAAAAGTTATCCGTTACATTTGATGGTTAAGAAAAGAATAATCTTTCGATTAGTTTTTTTAAAAAATGTAATAAAAAGTAAATATTTGGTTTAATTTCATTAAAATTAGATTAAGAATGATTAAAAAAATAAATTTAAGAAATTAAAGAAAATTTAAAAGCTATATGTAATATGTACTTATAATGGCACCACAGCAGCTATGCTAACCCTTTCCAGCACTGTGTAGTCAGTCTGGCGACACTAGTTCATCAAGTGTTGCAAACGACTAGAAATTGCTAACTTATTGCGTTTAAATGTTTAGCTACCAACAATAAACAGATTAAGTACATCGCGTCAGTTAGAATGCATTTGCTGAGGTCGCACTTGCTAATGTGCTACCTGACTAAAATTTTCAATCGAAATTCAGTGTTCCGTAAAGGGTTAAATTAACACCTCTTAGAAGAAAGAGTGCCTCAGCACGGATCAATTCAGTTGTCTGACATTACAAACATAAACTGCGCAGTAGATGAAAAAATAAGAAAAATGTCACTACGTTCGGGTTACTAAGCTGCCAATGGTGGTAAATACGAAAGATGTCATTGCGTTTGCACTAAAGAATGAAAAAAGAATGAAATTTCTAAAATACTACTAAAGAATGAAATTTCTTGTTCATGGTAATCCGTGCTGAGGCCTTCTCTTTTCTTGGAAGTATTGGTTAAACACTGATCATGGGAAATAAAGAAGCAAAACGTAATTGTTATGTAATTTTTTTAATATTTATTTCAGATGGCGGGAATGCTTATGTATTACATTATGAGTGGAGGAAAGCACCGTTTTGGAATCTGTGATTCTGAGTGCCAAATGAATATAAAACTAGGATTCATACCACCCCGACTGGAATCAATTGACTTCGAAGCCAAAGATCTGATGAATGGAATGATGAAAAAGAACAAATCCAACAGATTAACTATCAAATCTATCATTAAGTAAGCTTGTTTTGTTTTTAAATCACAGTAAAAAGTTCGATTTGTCGAGGTTATTTAGGGAAGTCCGCTAATACGGCACATTTTTTAGCAACCATCAACATAACTGTGTGATTTTAACACGTTAAAAATTGCCAGTCTCTTGCTATGGAGAACAATTTTGTTTCCTGGGAGATATACATATTTTTCTGCTATTTAAACCAATGGCTATCTAATATTTTTCCCTAAAATAATCAAGCACCTATTTTTGGATTGATCAATTTCGCGCTTCCCAGCTGTATATAACATGGCATGTCATCTATTTCATTTTATTTTATAACCACCGTTGATCAGCCGACCCAATGTTTGGATTAAAGACTACTAATGTTCAACTTCATAGCCGTGTCATTTTGAACCCAATACAGAAGACAAAAGAATTCCTGGATCATGCATTGGGAAATTTGCCTTCGTGGATAACTTTTTGATAGAACTAACATGGAGAGGAGAACCACGGAAACCTCCCACGATTAGTCTGACGGCAAGGGGACTCATGATCCGTCTACCACTGAGGATATTTTACGTCAGCACTATGGTCGGTGCGAACCGAGTGCAGAATTGGTATTCACCAGTAGTGGCTGGGATTCGAAACCGGTCCACCTCATTAGAAGGTGAACGTTTCATCCCCTGAGCCATCGCGGCTCAAGGTATTAATATTGAGTTTAATGTTTGTAAGTCAAAAACACAGTTTCAAAACACTTAAATATTGGGTGCTATGGCAAATGAAAAAAAAAAAAATTTCCACCCTGTAATCTAATAGGATTAAATCTAACCTGAACCATTTTATGAGTTGATAATAGTATAAGAAAAATATTAAGGATGACAAATTATAGACTTCCATTTATTTAAGTAGGGGGCTTTTGTAATAAATTTATTTGGTATAAATTTTAAAATGTTGAAAAGTATACAATATTAAGTTTCCAAATTGCAAAGGTTCTTGAATTCAGTTATAAATTATACATAATAAATTTTAATTATAGCTGCAATCCATGATAAAGAGCGGCTTATCTTATCGGTTTTTTGATACATATAACTGGAAGAAAAGGATATACGCAGGTGATAATGCTTTGAGAAGATAAGAGATTTCATACATACTGCTGAAGGAGGAAATTGTTTTGTGTAATAGGTGATAAGACAGTGTAGTAGAGAAACAGGTCTTATCTTTAAAAAAAAATATATAATTTTTTTTTATTTGTTTATTCATTAATTAACTGTGGGTGTCCCTGTAAAAGTCATTAAATTGAAATTTTTCATTGGTAAAAATTGTTGGAAATAACAAACCTCCCAATTTCGGATCGTCCTCTAGAATAGTGATGTAACAATAAATATAATGTACTAAACAGATAAATTTAACGTAGTAAATTACACAATGATTCCGATTATTTATTATTATTTTATTGTTATTATTTTGCGCACTCAACATTCAGACAAAAAATAAACTAAACTGAAAATCTGTAGTGTTCGGAACAAAATTAATTTCAGATTTGAAAACCCCACATTCGAAATAGGTAAGATCAAATACTTTTATTTTTATGCAGCAAGAAAAAAATATTTCTCAGCGTTATTGTCGCTGAAAAGGAAATAAGAAAAAAGAACTGCGGAGCGCTCTCAAAGTTTTATAACTGAAAAATTACCTAGCTTTAGAAATTATTTTAAACATGAAAGTTAATAAAATTATAGATACCACTTTTTGTTAAAAAGAAAAATATTTATATAAATTTAATTTCGCTGTTGTTGTGACATGAATTTAAAAAATAAAACACAATTGTGAAGAGCGTCTACTGTCGATTGACTTGTGGATACTCTGATTCAAAGTAGTTGAAAGTAGTTTGTTCTAGAGTAACAGTTCCATCACAGACAGAACAGAATGAACGGATGTTAAAGGATATTTTTATTTCTTTTACATTAAATCAGATGCGATAGCACTTGTAAGATTTTGAAAGTGAACACGAATAATGGTAAATTTTCATTAAAAAATTGGTAATTTCAAAATATATGAGTTTAAATCTTTCAAAAAGAATTAAATTTCATCATTGAGAAAATTTTTTTCAATTTAATTTCTTAAAAATTTTTTTAATTAATCTTATCTTCTTTTTTTAACTTTATATCTTAAAAAAACTTCAAAGATAAGAGTTTTTTTATGAATGAAATTGCAGTAATTTCCCATAACTATTATCAAATAAAATAATACAAATAATATACATTTACTACAATTTTTTTTGCATGGAATTATCTTTGGATAAACGAATTTTATAATTGCGTGTAAAGGTTTTTTTATTCGCCTAAAAAGTTCTCGAGATATGGCGAAATACGCAAAAAGTAAAATTAACATTAAGGGGTCCAAACCTTGGATCGCTCTCCTGACCAAATTATGAGAATCATATTTTACAGATAGCGACTCTCCTCCAAAATTTTGAGGGTCAGAAAACCGAATTGGTCAAAGAAAAGGTTTGTTTCTTCCGAAAAAGTACGTTTTTGTGTCTGATTTCGTAACTTAAAATATCGTCTGCTATTATTAGTTGGCATATTTGAAGTCAACTCCTCGAACCAAGAGCCTAAAGGCCTGGTTTCTTAGGACAGGACGCCGTCAACTGGAAATCAGCGCTAACCTCTGATTGGCCCATTTGTGAATTTGATAGTATGCGTCATCGAACGCTCATCTTGAACTACAATTGCCGTCCAACTCAACTGCAGTTGGATTACAACGTGACGTTAACCACAGAAGCAATGGCGGACAACATCCAACAGCACTTTGAAATCAGCCAAGATTTTGATTTTGACATTAAACATAGCTTCTTCATTAAACATAGCACTCTTCATTTAGCTCAGCTATATTGTGGTTTTTCTTAGACAAAGTCATTATTTGTTCTCTAAAACTCTGGTTGAGAAAAACAAAATCAATACAGATTCAAAATAAATATTTGTTTACGTTATTAACGCATGCGCAATGAGAGATAATGTCTGCGTTTGACCGACTGCTCACGCTGAGCTAACAAAAAAGTATTTTTTTGGCGTCAGCTCTACGCCAACTTTCCGCCGACGCCCAGATAAGACGCTAGTTCTAAGAAACCAGGCCTTGAGCTAACAAACCAGTATTTTGTTGGAGTCAGCGGGACGTTGACGTCCCGCTGACGCCCAGATAAGGCGCTTGTCCTAAGAAACCAGACCTTTAGAGAGTGAAGATCCGATTATTTATTATTATTATTTTCGCACTCTACATTCAGACAAAAAATAAACAAAACTGAAAATCTGAAGTGTTCTGCATTTCTCGGAACAAAACTAATTTCTGATTTGAAAAACCCCACATTCGAACTAGATAAGATCAAGTACTTTTATTTTTATACAGCAAAAAAAAAGAAAAAGAAAAGAAATTCTCAGCGTCTCTGAAAAGGAAAAGAAAAAGAACTCTGTCAACGTTCTATAACTAAAAAATTACATAACTTTTAAAGTTATTTTAACATTAAAGCTAATAATATTAAAGCTACCACTTCAGGTTAAACAGAAAAATATTTAAGTACATATAATTTCTACGTAATATGTGGGAAATCCATAAATAACTGTTCAAAGCGTCTGCTGTCAATTGACTAGTGGATACATTCGTAAATTGTTAATTCTAGAGTTCAGTCACAGACAGAACATGGACGTTAAAGGATATTTTTTATTTCTCTTATATTAAATCAAATGTGGAAAGACTTGTAAGATTTTGAAAAGTGAACACGAATAATGCTAGATTTTTATTAAGTAATTGGCAATTTCAAAATATTTGAGTTTAAATCTTTTAAAAAAGATTAAATTTCATCATCGAAAGAATTTTTTTAAAATTTAATTTCTTAAAAAAATATTTAAATTCTTTTAAATTAATCTTATCCTTTTTTTTAAAACTTTATATCTTAAAATAACTTCAAAGATAGAGTTTTTTATAATTATGATGAATGAAATTACAGTAATTCTGCTATTGCTGTCGATATATATGTGTGACAATGTCGGTTTGTGACTTATATCAACAAGGTGATGGTCATTTATCAGTTCAAAGAATCAGAAGTATCTCAAGATCGGATTTGTGGTATTAATGACTTGTTGCATTGCTGCCAATTTTTAAGGTCAGAGATTCTGAAGTCGAGTATTTCGTCATCGGGATTATGAATTTAATGACGCTTGCATAGCTACTAATTTTATGTCAAAGATTCCGAAGTCAAATACTTCAATCATTAGGGTCATGGATTTAATGTTTGTTGCAGCCAATTTTTTTCATCGGAGTTTCCGGGGTTAAGTTTGTCTTCATCGGAATCGTTTACTTAATGATTTAAGGATATTGCTGCCACTTTTTTATTAGATTTTTCATTAGAAATTCCAAACACCAACCAGTATTTCGTTGTTGGGGTTGTGAACTTAATGACTTTTGCATAACAGCCTTTACGTCAGAGATTCCAAAGTTGATAATTTCGTTATCAGGATTATGAATTTGATGAATCTTACATAGCTTCCAATTTCAAGTCAGAGATTGCGAAATTGAGTACTTCATCATTGGGGTCATGAATTTGATGATTGTTGCATAGCAGCCAATTATTTTCATCACAGTTTCCGAGGTCAATTCTGCCGTCATCGGGGTCGCGGACTTAATGATCGTAAGATATTGCTGCCACTTTTTATTAGAGATTCCGAAAACCAGCATTTCGTCGTTATGGATCTAGACTTAATGATTTTTGCACAGTTGCCATTACGTCAGAGATTCCAAAATCGATTATTTCGTTATTGGAGTTGTGGACTTAATGACTTGTTACATAGCTGCCAATTTTGACGTAAGAGAACCTAAAGTCTCCCCATCTCATCAAAATTATGAATATAATGACTTTAGCATAGTGTCTGTAAAATTTCCCTCATTTTGCAAATGATAATAATAATAATAATAAATTCAATATTAGCAAAATGTTACTTTTGATATTTAACCCTTAGTTTAATCAATTAAATTAAAAATAATTTTTACCACCGTGATATCTAATAAATAAAAATAAATAGAATGATTTGGATGGCCCACGTGATTCGAATGAGGGAGGACATTACAATAAAAAAGATGCTTTTTAAACCCACTGGAGCAAGAAAGCGGGGAAGGCCACGGTTGAGATGAGAAATTAATGAGAAGAATTGGAGATCAAAGATAAATTGAGAGTCATTGTGGAGAAATCTTCAGAGGAAGGCATTGGCCCACATTGGGCTGTCTGGCCAATTATAACGATGTATCATCATAATATTTGTATCACGAGCAAAACTTAGTTTGAAACAAAAATAATATTTACTTATGAATTAACATTAACTAGATACTAAAGTGACGAGCAAAAGCCTCCGGTCAGGATATTTTTCATAACATTTTTCAGTTTCTGTCTGAGTAAAGAACTAATTTTTTTAAAATTCCATTAAGATTATTCTAACCGCAATCAAATAATACCACATGACTCCTTATTTATTATTATGTTTCAAAAAATTTAGTGAACATAAAAGCTAAAACAAACTATGATATTTTTGAGTTGAAAAGTATCCGTCAAGAATATGATTTTAGTTAAGTTTGAAATTTTTTTTTAATAAATATAAGTTAAGAATTGAGTATTACAAATGAAAAAGGATTGAATACTTTTTATCGCTATACTCATTGCAGCAATCACATCAGCATAAACGATGTGAAATGGACTCAAGACTGATGCAGGCAACTAAATTTTGATTCCATTCGGGTTGCAAAGCAGGGTATAATAGCATTTACGTTTAATAGTCATTAAAGAATCTGTCTTCTTACGACAACTTCCCAAGTCAAAATTCTTGATGGTTCAATCAAATCATTTTAATGGTTTCTGTGCGATTCATTTGGCAGTCACAATGCTAATGGTTTCAGTGGGATTCATTTGATAGTCATAATGTTAATGGTTTCTGTGCGATTCATTTGGCAGTCACAATGCTAATGGTTTCTGTGCGATTCATTTGGCAGTCACAATGTTAATGGTTTCTGTGCGATTCATTTGGCAGTCACAATGCTAATGGTTTCTGTGCGATTCATTTGATAGCCATAATGTGAATGGTTTGTGTGCGATTCATTTGATAGTCATAATGTGAACGGTTTCAGTGCGATTCATTTGATAGTCATAATGTTAATGGTTTCAGTGCGATTCCTTTGACAGTCATAATGTTAATGGTTTCTGTGCGATTCATTTGGCAATCACAATGCTAATGGTTTCTGTGCGATTCATTTGATAGCCATAATGTGAATGGTTTGTATGCGATTCATTTGATAGTCATAATGTGAATGGTTTCAGTGCGATTCCTTTGATAGTCATAATGTTAATGGTTTCAGTGCGATTCCTTTGATAGTCATAATGTGAATGGTTTCAGTGCGATTCATTTGATAGTCATAATGTGAATGGTTTCAGTGCGATTCCTTTGATAGTCATAATGTTAATGGTTTCAGTGCGATTCATTTGATAGTCATAATGTGAATGGTTTCAGTGCGATTCCTTTGATAGTCATAATGTTAATGGTTTCAGTGCGATTCCTTTGATAGTCATAATGTGAATGGTTTCTGTGCGATTCATTTGGCAATCACAATGCTAATGGTTTCTGTGCGATTCATTTGATAGCCATAATGTGAATGGTTTGTGTGCGATTCATTTGATAGTCATAATGTGAATGGTTTCAGTGCGATTCATTTGATAGTCATAATGTGAATGGTTTCTGTGCGATTCCTTTGATAGTCATAATGTGAATGGTTTCTGTGCGATTCATTTGATAGTCATAATGTGAATGGTTTCTGTGCGATTCATTTGATAGTTTTAATGGTTTAGTTCAACATCATTTGATAGTCATCCAACATTTACCATTTTGCGTTCACTATTTTTGATATGCCGATAAACTTCCATCATTCCATGATAGAAAATGGTACTTTAATACACTATGATGGTTAACCATCAAAAGAAGTATGATTCTCATGATGATCCGTAATGGTTTCAACTATACATTTCCATGATGGTTTAATAAGAATTCTTGCTGGTTCTAAGGAATATACTATCAAAACAATTAAGTTTTTTTCATGTTGGCCCACCATAAATCAGTCCGAATTCCTACATTAAGGTGATGGTTATCCATGATTGTTTCAACATTTGATTCCTAAGAAACTATGATGGAAATTTCTGATGGTTTAACATGAACAAACTGTCTAAACAAGTTGGAATTCTTTTGTTGGACTATCACAAATCAGTTTTAGGGTGATTATTACTGATGTTGGTTACCATCAAAAATATATTGGTTAGTGATGGAATTATTGATGATTAATATCAGGATTATGTTCATCCATCAATAGAAAACCACCCAAAAAATTTTATTAGGGCTTATAACTCTCTTAAGTAACTCCATGCATGTGTATCTAAACATAATGATAATTACACATTAATATAATGCGTATTATACATATATATATATATATATATATATATATATATATATATATATATATATATATATATATATATATATATATATATATATATATATATATATATATATATATATATATAATACACATTATATTAATGTGTAATTATCATTATGTTTACGTACTAAACGTACGTAAAACTTACGTACTTATATACGTACTAAATAATGAAGAATAATCCGATTTTTTTTAAAATTTAATTTAACAAAAAATAAAATGAAAATGGTTTGTTTTTCAGTCATTTAAAAAGCCAGATAACGAAAAACAGTATTTTATTTTATAATTTTTTTTAAAAAACTGCCATTGAACAGATGACCCGATTCTGAGTTTAAGACTATCACGAATCAATTACGTAGCCTTGCAATTGTAAACCCTACCCAGAAGACAAGGGAACTTCTGTTTTAAGCATTGGAGCAAACTAGCTTTCTTGGAGTACTTTGTTATGGGACTAGCCCGAATCTGTGTTACATGAAGAGTAAAACTGCGAAAACCTCCCACGGTTAGATTGACGGCAAGGGGAATTTAGCCTGTGTACCATCTACCAGTGAGGATATTTAGCGCCAACATTGTGGTCAGTAGGAGCTGGGAGTAGAATTCGTTCAAACAGCCACCGCTGCGATTTGAGCCTCGTTCACCTTATTGTTAAGCGAATGCTCCATTCCCTGAGCCACTACGGTTCTGAAGAAAAGGTATATTTTATTTTATTTTATAATCGTTGTTGAACAGCCGACCCAATTTTGGGTTTACGACTACTAATGTTCAACTCTGTAGCCTCGTGAACCCAT
This sequence comes from Parasteatoda tepidariorum, assembly GCF_982258835.1. Classification (NCBI taxonomy): domain Eukaryota; kingdom Metazoa; phylum Arthropoda; class Arachnida; order Araneae; family Theridiidae; genus Parasteatoda; species Parasteatoda tepidariorum. The sequence continues at coordinate 5,445,550 of NC_141758.1, read as the reverse complement.
TCCAGAAGACAAAAGAATTTCTGACTCAAGTATAGGGTGAAATTTGTCTACGTGGAGGACTTTTCGATCGATCTAACACGCATTTGCTTTATGATGAGGAAAACCATAAAAGTCTTCCACGGTTTGCCTGATGGTAAGGAGACTCTAACCCATGATCCGTCTACCACTGAGGTTTACCATAGCTGCCAACTCTTCCGGTTTTCCCGGAAGATTTTATTTTCATACTTAAAGTGCTAGCTAAATTCATGTTATTTCACTAAACTTTTTGAATTATACTAATAATTTTAAATCAGTTTGACCACCACTACATATAAATAATTACAACAAATATATAAAGGCAAATTATTCCTTATGATCGCGAATTTCAACCTGATTAAAATATAAATAATATAAGTTTGAGGATGATAGTTTTTCGGTAATTGTTTTACTACCTCTTGGAAAATTCATTCTCGAAAATAGTGAATGCTGGCAGGTATGTTTTACGTCATCTCTTGAGGTCTGGTGCGTAATACGTAATTGCCTGGAGAATTTTGCTCGCCAATTTAAATTCAAAGCAAATATAAGTCTGTCAAGTTAACCACGCCCGCATTTATGTTTCCGGATTTTATATTTTGAACTTGATTTTCGTTAACCTGCATCATCGTCATAAATATTCATCAAAAGTATATGAAAACTACACAATAAGGTGGAAAGGATTTAAAATGTTTGAGAAATTTAAAACAAAATTAAGAGCTTTTATTCTGCTATTTCTTTTCTTTGGACTATACTCTGAATTAGCTTGCTTATAATAAGTTTTTTCTAAAAAAAAAAGTTCTTCGAAATCACATTTTTCAAGCGAACTAAGAACGAGAAGATAGAATACATTTTTTGTCAAACTAAATAATTGAACGTGAAAGAATTTCGGTTGGTGATCGAAGTTTATTGCTATAGTTATATTTTTTTTTCGTATTATATAGATTCTTCTTGTAATGGCCAAGAATCGACAGAAACTTGCATTATCTTCAAACCCACAACCAGGGTGAGGGGGGGGGGGTATTGTCTCTTACAGTAAAATTTATAAAAGAAAAATTTAATTTAATTACGTGAATATTAACTATGTTTTGTTAATGGTGGACTCATTTGAAAACTATTTGAAATTGTAAAGCTAATAAAATTTTATCTACCACTTTTTGATTTTAAAAATTTTTTATATTATTTTAATTCTTAGGATGAGAGAATTTATCTTATTAGTTGGAATCCCCTTTTTACGAAGCATTTGCGGTCGGTTCTAAGAGACGTAGATGCGATTGAAAGAATTAGTCTAAGTGGTTAAAATCGAACTGAGGATATGGTTGTACAAAATTAGGCAGTTTAATATTTATTATGAAAATTAAGTGTCCAAATTTATATATCAATCATACCTGCCAACTTTTAATCCCTTCCATTATCATTTTTCCCAGTGGTATTAAAACTTCAATTTTAAGCAAACAAATACGTTGCATTTGAAAAAACTTCAGTTGATAACCATGATAGTAACGCATATTAATATATGTGCTTAATTTTTGTAAGAATAGTGGTGATCAAAATCATTTAAAAATTAAGTTTATAAAAGAAAAAATAGTATATATTTACTACCACTTTAAATATGAAAATAAAATCTTCCGGAAGAGTTGGCAGGTATGTATCAATGTTATTTTTTCAAAGGAGAGAAAGTCTTAATAATAACATTGAAAAAAAAAATAATTTAGTAGTAACTTAACACTTTCACGCCGGGAAAAGAGAAAATACTGGTACGGGAAAATAAAAAATTCTGATAGAACTATTTCAATATTAGATAATATTCGGAAGGAGTTAATCTATTCTCTACAATAACAATTCACAGTAAGGAAATTTAACACGGCCTATGCCTATGTGAGGTGGGTATCTAAGTGTCGGCCCCGAAGGGGCCCTAACTCATTCATCGTAGTGGGATTTAACACGGTGAAGAAGCTATTCTATATAAATATTGCATCCGTTAAAAACAATTGGTAGTTATGGATTTTTATTATTCCCGGAAAAAAACTAAAAAATGAAATTTATTGTTACCAGTTTTGACTCCGGTGCGCTGCCAAGATGAGACAATTCTAGCGTGACCCACCGGTGGGTCACCCCGGCGTGAACGTGTTAAAACAATGTATCTCTTTGCTACATGTCCAGGTAGTTTCTACGCTTTTTAGGAAAATTTCTTCCAGTGGTTGCTGAGTTTATGTCTGAATACATAATCTGAAATAAAGTAATTTCCATCACCACTATATGCATGCAAATAATTAAAAACGATGTATCTCTCCGCTTATGTTATGCTTACGAGGCCATGTGTGAACAGGCTTAATACAAGTTTTATTATTTTGATTTGTGTTTTAATTTAAGCGTCGTTTTACCAGTCATAAGTAAGAGTTTTCTGATAAATTCTAACAGGTTGTGAGCCTGAAAAAAAATTTAAGAAAATTAATATCACAGCCATAAATAAAGTGTGAAGTTTGTTTTGAGTGTTTTCCCATATTTGGCTATATTTGTGTAAAAAAGCGCCATTTGTTTTTTACCGAATATTACCGAATTCATTTGTCGTTTGTTTCGTTGAAAGTTAGATTGAGAGCGCGTTAGACTGAAAACACTATAAGAACATTAGATTGAAGTATGTACAATAATGTTACGTTTTTTCAAGCTGGCGTAGATGTGTTGACCACTCTTTCAGGGGGCGGCAAAGTAAGAAGAACGTCTATGCGTTTGACCCCGATTCGAACCCAAGACTTTTTTGATATTAGGCTAAGCTCCGTGATCACTATGGAGACTGATCGGATCAGATTAAAATCTAAATATTTATATTGTCAGCATTCTATGGTACACATGTAGAACTACCTTTTTTCATCGAAATAAATCTTAATAATGAAACTGTTTTTAAACCACTTTTTTTTAATAAAAAGAAAAACTGCTCTAATAAAAAGACTGCATATCGCGCTTTATTTAGTTAACTCGAGTCTCAATCACTTATGTGAATCTTAGATGAAAGAGTAAGATGCCCGCTGCCACCTGTCAAGTCAGGGTACATCCTTAATTGTATTATTTTAAATGCATGCTCATAATCTATATATATATTTCTCTTACACGGCGATAAAAAAAAAGCCTCATTACAACTCCCCGAATGGCAACGCTAGAAAATAGACCAATGATTACCGCTAAAAATGTCACATGCCAAATCTAGCTAAGATGGCTCAGCATATAGCGCTTTTAAAAACGGAAACTGAAATAACCAGGGAGAGAATAAGCTGGGCTTTGTCGATAGATCTACGCCACAGTACTCCCCCACCAGAATTTTATCAGGGATATAATTCGGTGAACAGATCTCACTAGTTGATGTACTTGTGAAAGACCGGGAGAGAGTCACCGGATTTTTTGAGTGCTGAATGTGAGAGGTGTATTAACCAGAGTTGGCCGTTGATTACAGTAATCGATTACAACTGTAATTGATTACAGATAATTACAGCTATGTAATCAATTACTTGTAATCACGATTACAAGTAATCAATTACTTGTAATCGTGATTACAACTTTCAAAAAATTTTGATTACAGCTGTAATCATGATTACAATTTTGATTACAGTAATCAATTACTTGTAATCGTGATTACAACTTTCAAAAAATTTTGATTACAGCTGTAATCATGATTACAATTTTGATTACAGTAATCAATTACTTGTAATCATGATTACAAGTAATTGCGATTACAAGTAATCACAACAAAAACGATTACAAGTAATTATGATTACAAGTAATCAAAATATATGATTACATGTAATCATGATTACATGTAATTTGATTACATGTAATTGTGATTACTTGTAATCAAATTATACGATTACAAGTTATTACGATTGTATACTATAGTCAAATTTTTTATGTAAGTATTCATGTGTTTACATATTTTTATGTACATAGAATGTACGTACGCATGAACGTACAATTTGCGATTCCTATACATACAATGTATGCACAAACGTTGTTTGTAAGTACAATATTCACAATTATATTGTAATATACTTAATGCAATGCGCATATGCTTAGTACATATAATTATGCATTTATGATACATGTACGCATGTATGTTAGTTTGTACAAAAAGGCAATGTTTTGTATCTTTGTATGCATAGACAATGTATGTATGAACGTATATGAAAATAATGTTTATGCGTTTGCATGCTTTTATGCACTTAAGTGCATATATTGTATAAATTTACGATAATAGCACGTATATACAATGTACGTTTGTATATAAAATTGTACGTATTTGCGTACAATATGTAAAAATGTTATTTAAAGGTACAATATATGCACATAGTTGCGTAAATAAAATGCGCACATGTATACATGCATATTTATATGTACATCGATATATGTGCACGCAAAGTATGTACTTATGTACAACTTACGTATGTACTTGTATAACTACATACTTTGTTAATACTTATGCGCATGTAATGCATGGATGTACAAAAAAATAGTTATATGCACAATGTATGCATGTGCATACAACGTATACATGTACATAAGTACAAGTTATGTACAAATACGTGCGTACATTTAAATATATGTAATTACAATATACACATACATTGTGCATACATTAAAAAAATTTATATGAGTAAAGTTATTAAAAATTTTTTTAAAATTATTCTAAGGTATATGAAACTCGACCTCATATTTTTTAGAAAGCAAACGATAATTTTATTTGGAATTTCTAAATATTAATTCCACACATAAAATTTACCGTTTTTTTTATCATTTAAAAAATTTCTATGAATCATGCATTATGTTATAAAAAAAATAAATCTGTATTGTCAAACATTTCATGAAAATACCTGAAAATAATTTTTTATTCAGAGAATTTCAAAATGATATAGAACAATTAAAGCTGAAAACTAAATTTAAATATCGTTTGATTTTGTCATTTAACTTGCTTGAGTCATTAAAAGTTAACTTACATGCATTTTATTCATTGCATTGTACACATATTTAGACATAAATGTAATGTACATATGTATACGTGTAATGTATGTACGCATGTACAATGTATGTACATACATTCATGTATTGTACGTGCATATATAGTACATATGGATATGCATACATGGAACATACGTGTATTGTACATGTGTGGATACATTCATTGTACATATATACATTGCACCATATGCATAGATAGGGATAGCATGCATGTACACATGTAAAATTTGTACGAAAGAATTATGCCCAATATATTTATGCACATACGTACTGTATATGTACACACATATGTACATTATATGAACATTATATGTTCATTTCCTCATATGTACATTATGTGAATATACCTCTGTACGCTATATGTATGTACATCTGTACGCTATATGTATATACATCTGTACCATATATGCATCTCAAATGTGTGTACGTACGTTATGCATGTCGAATGCATGTATGAATATATGTGAAATATAAATACGCCCAATGTACGTACAATAGTTCACAAATGTATTATGCATATTTGGATACTTACATTGAGCATGAACATATTATGTACATGTACATAAATACACTGGACATGCATATCATGTACATGTATACATACATATATTGTACATCCTACAGATATACCTATATTGAACATGCATACATATATTGTACTGTTCATAAATAAATTGCACATACATGCATGGGACATGCATTTACAGACAATGTATGTATGTTCGTACAAACACAAGTACTTGTATATACATGCGTACATGAACATAGATATACATTTTACATACACAAATATTTGCATAAAATGCATATATTCATTGTGTATAAATGTACATGTATACATGTAGAGTGTATGTACATGTGTGTGATACTAAAATGTCTGAACATATGCACTAGATAAAATCATATGTACATACATTTCAGTTACATTCATTTGTACGTATACAAATACGTACAAAATGCAGTACATGTTAATACGTGCAAAATGTATCTTTATAAAATACATTCTACTATCTACTGTGAAATATAATCATTTATAAGAATACAATAGTCTTGTAATCGTGTAATTAGATTACATGTAATCATGATTACATGTAATCAAATTACATGTAATCAAATTACATGTAATCATATATTTTGATTACTTGTAATCATAATTACTTGTAATCATTTTTGTTGTGATTACTTGTAATCGCAATTACTTGGAATCATGATTACAAGTAATTGATTACTGTAATCAAAACTGTAATCATGATTACAGCTGTAATCAAAATTTTTTGAAAATTGTAATCATGATTACAAGTAATTGATTACTGTAATCGACTATGTAATCATGATTACAGCTGTAATCAAACTTTGTAATCACGATTACAAGTAATTGATTACTGTAATCAATATTGTAATCATGATTACAGCTGTAATCAAAATTTTTGAAAATTGTAATCATGATTACAAGTAATTGATTACTGTAATCAAAAAATGTAATCGATTACATTTTTGGCCAACTCTGGTATTAACATCACAATCGAAGTCGCTCCTGAGTTGCCATTAACAGTCGAGAGTATGCAGGCGTTGAGAGTGTAGGCGATGTGTGAATGTTCAAGACGAGACTGAGAAGCAACAGCGCAGGAGGTGAATGAAGCATTCACAAATACATACCCTCCAACTGCTACGGAATTTCCGTAGTTTCAGAAATCTTCTTTTCAGACGGTAGCAAAATTAATGTCTTAATATTTTAAAAAAATTAATTTTAGCGTAACTTGTCCACTATTACTTATAAAAGTGCAGGCTATATGGCTAGATTCTTAAGTTCTGATAAAAGTTTTATGAGAGATCCATTTGTTTTAAAAATTTCTACTTTGGTTCGCTACCACTAGAAAGAATTATTTTCAAAATCCTCATAAGTTGGAGGGTATGCAAATAGCAAGTCAACCGTACAATGTGGACTATCCATCGAAGTAGGCGTAACCGTTAAGAGATTGCGAAGTGGGCGTTACTTGCGTAAGCAAATCACGTTCGAAGGTCACCAATGTGGGGGGGCGGAGTTATCGACCATACCAACCTTCATCTATCAAAAGGTACCTCGTTATAGAATCAAGTTAGCATGCTTTATATACTAGTGAATGATGTTAAACTTTTGTAGTGGTAGTTACGCCACAGATCTCTATTTTGGTTTTTTGTCGAAAGCGTTTTTTTTTTCACGAATTTATGTATTACGAATTTATTTGACAATTTTTGATTTATATCACGAATTTATTTGTTTTACTAGAATTTATTTGTTTATGCAGGTTTTTCCATTGCAATTCACTTATTTAAATTTTTAATAGACTTAATTATAGCCGAAATTTTAATCTTTTTAAAGAGATATCAGTTTTAGAAATTTATCTTAAGATTTTATACTATAGCACATTTCTAATAGATTTAACGAATTACATGTCATTTATTTGAATTCAAATTTATTTTAAGGACTCAGTACTTACTAAAAAGATGTAATTTTTTTTAGAAAAAAAAGTTGCTATATGGATTTGAATGATTGTTTTGAATTCTTAGAATTTTGTGCATTTGCAATGTACCTAAGTTAGTAGCGAGCGAAGCGAGCTTGGTTTGCGGATCAAACCATATAACATTGCGTAGCAATTTTCGGGGGTTGGCAAGCGTTAGCGAGCAGGGGGCGCAGCCCACTAGTATTTATTAACTTTCTTATATAATTATCCAACGTAATATCTTTAATTAATATCATTACTTCAGCCGTACATGCTTCTCCAGCCGCCAACTGCTTTAATTTCCTCCAAATATCTATGCCACTAATTACAGTTGTCCTTTGACGAATTATAGATTTAGTGCCACTAGCGAGGGCAGGTACCTCACTTAAAACCAGATCGAGTCGAAAAGCTTTAATAAATAAATTAAATTATAATTTAAAGTTAACGTTAAATTTAGCTTTTGAAATAGTTCACCTAAGTTAAAATAAAATTTGTTTTAATAAAAAAAATGTTTAAAACTTTTTGATTTTTTAAAATAAATAAAAAAAATTTTTTTAATTCATAGTCATTATTTTTTTTAAAAATATTCTACTTAAATTTTTTTAAGTCCAATTATTTTAAAATTAACAATAAAACTGTCTTTATTCTGACTATTAATTTTCTTTCTGACTTTCCGGTAGACCTAACGCATTCATAGGCACTTGTCTGCTCCTTTAAAAACATTTAAAGACAAAAAAAAAAACTCCTCTTGTCATAAACTGAAATGTATTATCACTATCTTCCTACCAGTTCCTACGAAGCAGAGAAGAGGGGACACTTAGTATTTACTCCCTTGAACTAAAATAAAACCTGGTTAAGAATATAATTATAACATAAAATTGCCTGAAAACTGTAGCTAGTGGAGGGATACCGATTGTAGATTTGAAATCAACAGCGCGAAAATATCTTTGCTCTATCCCCGTTAAGCAGAAAACAATGTATGCAACAGAAAGCAGAAGGGGGGGGGGGATTATTCTCTATTGTAATTAAAATGTTGTATCGTCATGGTGATAAAATTATGTATCCATTCATGTGTATAAATTTCGTTTCGAAGGAAACAATGCATTTATCAATCATGTTTTCCTTGTTGGAAAGTTTTATTCACTTCTTTTAATTAAATGTTAGACGCCTTTTTTTTTAGGTTGATTTATTTTAAAGTTGAAACATGTGGTCTTTGCAGTTATCTACACAAATGTTATTTAACACAATCCGCTGCCTCGATCTACCATATTCTTTCGAATTCATTCCTCTCCTGTAAAATATTATTTCAAAGCGTGTACATGCAATCATTGAAGAAAAAAAATTGCGTGATTATCAATCATTTTTTATTACCTGATTCCTGTTAAAGTAACATATATTGATATTACAACTAGTTTAGTATTTTTCGTTCTTTATCTATGAGTAAGAGTTTATATATTTTTGCGCTCTCACGTTTCAACAATATTACGATATAAGTGTCTGTTTACGTCCGAAAGACGGAGGTCGTTATAGCGAGAGCCAAATATATATATATATATATATATATATATATATATATATATATATATATATATATATATATATATATATATATATATATATATATATATATATATATATATATATATATATATATATATATATATATATATCTTAACTTGCTAAGGAATATCCGTATTTTCCGTATTTAATAAAAATATTTGTCTTTGTGGTAGCAAAGGTAATGTAGATATATTTCATTTAATTAGAAAAAGAGAATTGCGTCCACTATAATAATTTCAACAAATATACGACAGGTCATGGGCATGCACGACAACTTTTGCTCTTGCCGAAAATTATTTTTTTCAGTGGTAGATAAAAACCATGAAGGTGACAATTTTAATAATACCGAACATCCAGTTTAGAAAAAGTGGGCGGTATCATTTTATCTGACGATCCTTTGAAATATGCATTCCCTCGTTTGCCATATCTTGTTTCAATTCAGCACTATAATAATTATTTATTATTTCCAGGCATCCTTACTTCTGGAACTGTGAGTTCAAATTTCAGTTTCTCGTCCGGGTCGGGAAAAAACTGATTTGCGAGAAGTAAGCATTTTGCATTGTTTTCAGATTTCAAAAATTCTTAGCTTTACAGATAACACTTTCCGGTGCAGTGCAACCCATCTGGCAACTCTAATTCAACACATGTTGCAAACCGCTGGAAATGTAAAACTGTATGCTTTTAAACGTTTAGCAACTACTGTTTTACAGCGATGTCAACTTGTGCTCCGCTTAGTAAGAAATATTTTCTAGTGGTTACGAAATGATTCTCGATTGCTTTTAATTAAGTATTTTTCATTTTAAGTAACTCTTCCACCACTACACTTCATATTAAAAAATTTAAAGTAGCATAGGAATTTTACTTCATAACCGTCATTGAACAGCTGACCCAAATTTGAAACCCATGTTCAACTCTGTATCCTTCTATTTTGAACCTAATTCAGAAGACAATGGAACTCATGGATTAAGTACTGGAAGAAATTTTCCTGTTTGATCAAACTAACCCGCATTTAAGCTACATGGTGAGGAAAATCACGGAAACCTCCCACTGTTAGCTTGACGGCGTGGGGAGTCCAATCCATGATCCGTGTACCTCTCACGATATTTATGTCGTTTTCCTTTGAATAAACTGTCAGAGGTCACGCTTTGCTCATGCTCTGTCTGATTCAAATTTTCGTTCGATATTTGATGTTCAAGTAAGGATTAAACTAAAAAAATTCAAAAAACTCCACCTACCCTATTAATACGGTAAAAAAACAACTAAAAATATGGAATTTTGCCTTCCTTTCTCAGAGGCAAAATACCGTGGAAATAAAAAACAATAATCGTATGTACTGCAAATAGTGGCCCATTTGGCTGCTTACCTAACAGCAAAGCACCCTTTTAAAGTAATGATTTTTTTTTTAACCCTTTGCACTCCTATATCGCTTCGGAGGTGTCATCAACAGTCACCACTCTGAAACCAAAAATTTTTAGACATTAATAATTATAACCATATTATTTTAAGAATTTTAAAAAATTTTGCGAAATGCTGAAGTAAGTATTCTAAGTGAGATTTCAGTGTAGGGAGCAACCCGGCACGGGTGGTAATTACCAGGACGACCCTACTTTAACAGAGGTACACAATTTAATTATTTTAATTTCACTATTAGTACAATTTATTTGCTATTACAAATTGATTGACTCATTTGTAATTTATTATTTTGCAAATATTTCGTTTTTATTTAACTTGTGTTTATGATCTATTTGCTTTCTCATTACTAAATACTTTTGTAAATATTTTCTACTTGTTTTTCTATTTGTAATTTTGCATATAATTATAATCATAATTTCATGTTATATTTTAGTTATTAACATGGCATTGTGCTATTCTCTCCCTTTACTCTATAATTTGCCATTTGTGTTTCAGCCATGTTATCACTTTTTTACAGATGTCCACCAATACACGATAGGGAAAAGGGCCAATTTTGGCTTCAGTTGCCCAGTTACTTTTACTAGACCAGACCAGTATTCTAAATGATTTAGGGCTTATATTGGTTCAAACAGTATTTTAAAGTACTCGGAGTGTAAAGGGTTGTTGTACCTGCCACAATTAAAGAAAAACCCTTATTGTTTCTGTTATGTCTGTGAATATCTTTAAAAAGCGTACATTTAAGGCATTGTTGAAACAACTTGAATCATTGTTAAAATATTCTTTTGAATATTAAAGTACAATATGTGATCACTTTAAAAAATAATATTCTAAAATATTTTTACAGAGGTTGTAAGCTGTCCTGATTTCCTAATAATAAATACTTATAACAGGTTTCTCTTTTTCCACTTTCCCCCCCCCCCTGATATTCTGGATTTTTTTTAGTCACGTTAATTGTTTCTACCGAAATCTAAAACTTTTTCCCGATTGTGTGTTTTCGAACTCGAAACTGGTGTTTGAACGATATTTGAAGCGCCATGAAATATTGTCTGATCATTTTATCATCATTTACTTGAATTTGAAATAGGCACTTGCTCAAAAATTCAGAATCATGTAAGACCAATTATGGTTTCAACTAATAGCCTAGCTTCTTATGTGCACAGAACACGCGATTTTTAAGGAAAAAAATAATCGCATCTTCTCTCAATACTTTCTTCTATAAATTATGGATTCTCGTGACAAAATAATCTTAATCAGAGAAAACGATGTATTTTTTATAAACATACATTATTCATTAATTTTTTTTAAGTGACAATGTATACACACATTGCAAAGATATAGATCATCAAAAAGTGATTTACACACCGTTCTATGTGTTATGTTATATTAGGGAGACAGAAAAGTAATGTTTTTTTTAACATTAATTTCGGGTGGATAAATGTTTAACAAGTTTTCTTTAATTCAATGATGTAATCACCCTCATTATCCAACACCTTTTTGTATATTCTAAGCAAATTTTTAATGCAGGATCGATCAAAGTCTGTTTTTTTAGGCATTTTTGACACTGTCAAAATTTTCAAATTCTTTGCCCCTTTGAAAATGTAGTAGGGATGGTAATAAATGGAAATCAACTGTAACAACATCGGGCAATTATAGTGGGTGAGACAGAACCTCACAAACGAAATAATTATTTCCTCCTCCCCCCCCCTCCTTTGTTTTGGTCTTCTTGCTCGATATTTATCAGAAAAGTCGAAATTATCGAATTTTAATTTAGAAAACCACATTTGGACCTTACGAATGTCAAATACACTTGTATAAGTTTCAAATTTTTTTTTAACTGTTACGCTGCTACCTTTGTGAAACTCAAAGGGCAAACAATGCCAGATATCTCACCTGGTGTTTGGCAAGCCATTCGACACCAAAATTGAGAATAGTAATAATTATAACAATTATTATTTTAACTTGATAACTCCTTAACTCTCCTAGTTATGTTTCCCCCCATTTTTTATGGAATCGGGATATATATATATATATATATATATATATATATATATATATATATATATATATATATATATATATATATATATATATATATAGTTCAAAATTTAGAGAAAACAAGGGAAAAAAGAAAGATAACATTAAAAATAAAGATTGGTTGGACAGAAAATTTCAAAAATCGGGAAAATAAGAGATATAATCTTTTCATCAGATCACATTCTTATTTTCATCACAGCATGTTTTTTTTTAAATATTTCTAAAACACAAATTATTATTTTTCAGTAAGGATTCGGAAGAAATCGAAGAGTTTAGAAAATGTTGTTCAGAAGCAAAGCGCTGGGTAAGTAGGAAGGTTTTAAAATGCAAAAAATCACTTTTACACCAGTAATATCAGAAATTATAATTTTTTTTACAGAGTTATTGTTAAATGTAAATAAAACTATTTTTATTTAAAGATATTTTTTGTATAAAGAGGTATACATTTACCAAATGTTTCGTAAACTAAAATAATAATTGCGGGGAAAGAAACGGTGGATTTGTGCAAAATTATTTAGACTATTTCCTGCAATTCATAGGAGCAAAAAAAAACTATTTTATTTAATCATTTTCAGTTAAAAAATAAATATTAATTTTTAACATTTAAATTAGATTAAGGAGGCAAATAAAAACTTTACGTGTCGTAAAATTTGTATAGACTAACTTCGACTAGGACTAAAAAGGTTGACGGTTAAACATAACTTCAAAATGTTAAGATAAAACAAAAAGCGTAACTATCTGAGGGTTGTGGATGGTGCATAAGAATAAGTTTACTTTTAATAGCAGGTATTTAATCTCCATAATTAAATTCATGATTCATGTTTTGCCCCCACGAAATTATTGTTGGATAAATCTCGATCCTCGCACTATCAACAGTTTTTTTCCCCTGACAAAATTATATCAACACATTTTAATTTGAACAAAGAATAAATTTAGAAAACTCTATAGCAAACAAAAGTACAATATTAAATTATTATCCGTATAATTCTATTTCATTAAAATTATGTCCGAAATCCAATCTTAAAAGCTAAGCAGTTTTTATGCTAATGTTATGAAACCAATAAACCAATGCCATAGCTTCTCACATTTTTTTGTTATTTATTTACTAAGATACGAAGCTCTCTCTTCGCTACTGCTCACCAATCCCGTTGATTGCTACGTGCTAATTGTTGATTTATGGAAGTTGAAATTATTCACTTTAAATATATGTACTATAAAGAATTCTGTTTACTTGCTCTTTGTTTTTTCACTTCTAAAATTCATTTCTTTAAACTAAGCGTTTATTTTGAGTCAAATTTGATTGGTAAATTGATGCAGACATAATTTGATACGACTGCATGATTGATGCAGTCTTAGCTTATTGCATATGGATGGTTGAACATGTAAAGCTAAATACAGATGGCGCTGGAGGTTAAAATGCATCGTAAAACTATCGCGTTACTACTTCCGATTTATTTTTACGCCTAATCCATCCAATATTATCATATTTGTAGTGTAAAAAATAACGTGTTCTTTCAATTTAAATTTCAATGAAACAAGCAACAAATTTATTCGGAAAACTACGCAAGTATGCATGATGCAACCCAAAAAATCACAACCGATGATATGTTGCACAATTACAGCCAAATAAGCGATAGCACTCAAAATATAGCAAACCTTACACTTTGTTTATGTTCTGATATTAAATTTCTTAAACTTGTCTTAGGTTCACAACCAGTTAAAAGTTGTAAATTGCAGAGAACTCTTATGCATGGTAAAATTACGTGAAAATTTAAACACAAATTACAATAATAAAACTTCCTAGAATATTAAGCCTGTTCACACATCGTCTCGTAAGCATACCATAAGCGGAGTGATACACCGGAAGCTTTCTAAATTTCTTCCTGTTTTAGGAAGATCAATGGCTTAGACGCACGTGGGATCATTGAATACTTTTGAATATCAAACTGATAGAATTGAGAAAATTTTCGAATTTAGCCTTTTTTAATTGATTACCGCTAGTTTTCTTCCACCACTCTTTACATTTTTTGGCACACGCTCCATTATTGCTTCTCTTAAAAAAAAGGAAAGAATTGAAATTTTTTTTTATCAATCTTTATAACTTATCTATTATCTTTTAGGATCTCTGTGACCAACACAAGGTAATTTTTTCCACAATCTAACTAAACAATGTTTTTGTGTATCACTTTCCCCCTCTTTTTTTAATCTGCTGATATTCTATCATAAACATGATAAAGTTAAAAACATCAAAAATAGAAAATGGCTTTTAAAAGCCAACATAACTTGCATCATGGTTTCTCGGAAACCAAATGTTTCAGCTTCGCTCCATCGAAATCTCAAAAACTATTTTTCCGCTTTCTAATTTAGTTTTTATGAAATTATTGTTTAAGTTTTCACAAAATAACGTTGGATATTAGACTTAAATTTCTTTGATTTTTATTATTTTTAAATATATATATTTAATTTTCAGACCTCTTTTGTTTACCCGTGGCTGATAACATACATGTGCAAACTGACGAATAAATTCTACACCAATGACCCCCTGGATTTGTTACATTTTGCAGTTGCACTTCAAGACAACTTCGATATGATGTGAGTATTGTAGTTTTCTAATCAATGCTGCACGTAAACTAGTGTTCACTTTTAATTATAAATAGCCTTAGGTATGAAATTAAGTGACAGAAAGTACATATAATACGACAACTATACAACAAAGGATGGTGCTCCTCAAACAATTACCGTGAAGTGCTCGACGTTGCGAGGTGGTCGTTAGACTCAGGGCTGAAAGCCTATATATAGCAAGACGGAAAAGAGCAAAAACTGGTACGAAAGGCATTTCATTCTAACATTTTTTTCAAGAAACATTAAATTTCTCTAACTACCATAATTTTTCAAACAATTTTAGCGTGTATATAAAACAGCTTATTTCGTTATAGAAAAGTAGATATCGCTGAATAATTAAAAAAGAGAATAGTTTAACTCCTCCCGAAAACATGCTAAAACTGAAGTGAGTTTACTACCAACTTTTCCTCTTTTCTGTCTCGCTTTCATTCATGGATAGACTACTAAAACGGAGAAGCCATCCTTTTCACAGAGGGTCAAAATTGTGATGTCTTGTCTTCGGACCATCTTCAGGGATGGTTTCCGGACTCATGTTATCTACCCTTACATCCACAGTTTGTAAAGAAAGATTTTGAGCTCGCTGATTGGGTTTCCCAGCAACGCATTCTGTGACGTATGGCTATTTCATTCTGCCATGCTTTGTATTTTAAGCATAAAGCGATTTCTGTACTACAGCTTTCCTTTTTCAAACTTGAAATGTCAGTTTTTTGTTTCTTTCTTTTTTTTCTTCTTTTTTGCTTGAAAAACTGTTTTCTTTATTTAAAAATGAAATAGGAACTATTTCTAATAACTAACCAAATTCGTCGCTGTGTAGCTTTTGCCAGTGGTTTTGCGGCGTTTGATTATAATTTTAATTTTAACTATTTTCAAGAGTTGTCTGCGATACTGTCAAAGTTCTTTTTGCACTGAATTTTAGTAATAATTTAAAGTTTACCCAGCAGTCATTAAACCACACAAGCCCCCGTAATTTTGAGTCTGGGATAATTCATCATAGTAGGAAGCAGAAGTATTAAAAATACTTCAATCTCCATTCGTGAAATAAGATAGAAAACTTTTTCCAATGCACCGTTACGTACTGTACTACTTCCTCACGCACCACTCGAGCCATAACGTGAGGATCGTGCAATATATATTATTGCTTTGAACAGGAAAGCACCGTCATAAGCAATTCATATGATAGTATGCGACACCAGGCAAAGTTTATCTTTAAAATTTAAATAAATAAATAAGTAAGTAAATAAATATATAAAAATAAGTCAAAGTGATATCAAAGTTCTTTCAAAATTCTAATTTACTGATGTCACGCAGAAATTAATCTTACGCTACGTATGTTTTGTTTTACTCTGAATATTCCACTCATTATAAATTTAGTTCAACAAAAATAATAGTACAAGAAATACAAATGAAACGAAAATCAAAATGGTTTCTATATCTTGTGCTGTCAATAGTTTGAGAGATTGCTTCAAAGTGTTTCGAGCATTTTCATTGGCTGATAAGCGAGAAAAATCTTCACTCCTACTCACTTTAAAAAACAGATTATGGACTTTTTCTACTGCACTGAAACCTGTATTCAGAATACCAAAATTTAAAATAGTGGACAATATGATGTCAAGCGGATGCGTCAACCGAGAAAGCTTTATTTCCACTAGTGTTTTGTTTGGAAGTCCAGTCTTGGTCAGCTTAGATTTATACCATTTTTAAAACTGTTTACTCTAAAGATCACCTTTTTCATTAATGCTATATAACTCAACCGAAATATTTAATTCGCGATCGCAACACTCGAATACGCCTTCTGGGGAGAAGATTCGTTTACATGGCTTTTTTCTTTTCTCCTCCTCTGCTCTATATCTATTACCATGTTCCCCCTTTCATAATAATTTTTTCATTTAGATTTCCAAAACTATATTTTAAAATTTCCACTATGCTTACTTTAAACACTATGTTTAATGCTGTTTTAAAATCTATATAGTTTCCAAGCTAAAAATGTTTTAGTCAGTTTGAAAATCAAGAGAGAAATTAAGGTTACTTCTTTGACTATCCACATGCTAATGGCAAAAGCATACCTATAGAGGTACCATAGGTAAAGACTTCCGGCTATGTGCCACCTGTAGACCATTTCGATCGCCAATCCAGAAAATGGATTTTGATTTTTCCCTCCCTTTCTCTTTCAGCCCATCTCTTTACAAACAGTTCATTTTGAAACCATCTTTATTCATTTTGCAAGTTTTTCCCACCTTCTTCATATCTGTCTACGGTCTCGCTCGACAGAATGTATCAATGCAGCGACAAACAGGACTTCAAAACTTTTTCTGAAACATCTCTTTGTTCTCTAATGGCAACAGGAGGAAAACATCACATAGTGCAAAATTTTCTAATGATGAAAAGTGAAAATTATTCAAATTAATCGTAATTACAAATTTCGGACCATTAAACGGAACATTTTATCGAAGAATAATTGCATTTGTCTCAAAATTTAATCTAATATATTGCTCTGGAAAAAAGTTAAAATTGTGTAAAAATTGGATAACATATCAAGCTTTTAATTCGTTTATAAAAAATAAATTCTTTAAATGCAAATTAAAATTGTAAATTTCAAATTGAATCAAAGTCTATTATAAGAAACTTTTTCTTGAGCAAAAGTTTTAGTTGTATTATCATTATTAAATTGTATATATATTTTCATATTTTGTAAGGAATGCGTATAACATTATCAATTTAATAAAACTATGTATGTATCTTATAATTTGTTGTGTAGTTTCATTTTTGTTTATTGAGCTTGGCAGTATTCGTACATTTCATAATAAGTTTTTACATGGAAATACGCATTTGATTGATAGCGACTTTCTACAGCAAGGCATTAAAAAACAGCAATGTTTATTTCCGAAGATAAGTCCAGAATTTTTAGTAAATATTTGAAAGCTTAAGTAGAAGATTGGTTCATAATTAGGTCTGTTATATTTACGAAATTCCAAGCGATCATCGTTAACAAAAATATGTGTTCGTTGGGAAGCGTTTTCACTGTATAAAAAATATTTCTTTCATTTTTTTTTAAGATATGTATTTTTTAATATCAAATTTTGTCTTCCAACTCGTATTTGATACAAGCGTCGCAATTCTGTTCGCTTGTGTAATCTGTACCTCTTTGTGTTTTGGGTTCTCCTATCTTAAATAATAAATTAAAAAGGAAGCTTGTAATTTACTTGTTCTGTAAAATAATTATAGATTTTTGAGAACATATAAATTTATGAACTCTTATTAAGATAAATCCATTAAAAAAATATTTGTTTCACCACTTTCAAAAAAAGATATAGAACTTTTTATACAGTCAAACCCCGCTATAGTGAACTTTTAAGGGGCCATAATTTCGGTTTACTATAACCGGGACTTTACTGCATCCGACAACAATCTATCTATCTATATTATATAAAACGCTAACACGTACGTATGTATGTAGGTATCAATAAAACCGATGATATTTCTTTTCTCGCGCTGGCAACAGTTTTCATTTTTAATTGATTGGATCCGGCGCGCAAGAGCACGTAGTGAGCAACCAGATAACAATAACCAGAGTGAGCATTATCAGGTTGTTCAATTCAGATTCATGCACTAAAAACATGACAATATTTAATTTAAACTCAATTAGGAATTAATTAATTAATTGAAGTGAGAATGCTTTAAAAGGCCGCTGTTCAATTGATATTTTTCTACTGGGAGCTACCTTAACGTCTAAAAAGCGTTTAAGTGTTTGTATTGAATGCATTGAATTTTTTTATATTTCGCGTTTATTGAAGCAATATTTGATAATTTATTTTGCTAATATGTTTCTTATTTAGCTAATGTTTTGATTTTTTCACCATGTACAATCTAAATAGCTAATATACTTTTTTAAAAGCCAATAAGAACATTGATAAAATTCTTCTACATAAGTACAATACTATGTCTTTGATGATAAAATACTATGTCTTTGATGATAATATATTATGTCTTTGTGCTAGAACATTGTGTTCATTGGCGAGCGAGCGCAGCGAGCCATGGTTCACGGCGTGAACCACATAGGATTGCGTAGCAATTCTCGGGGGTTGGCGAGCGTTAGCGAGCAGGGGGCGGAGCCTCCTAGTTTTAACTAATAGTTCCAATCCCCCCTTTTCTTCCACATTATTTAAATAAATGACTAATGAAATGAAATACAAAAATGCCTGAAAAATAATACAAATAGTAACAAAAAATTTATAAACTTTCATTTCTTTATGCAAATTCTTCTGCAAGCAAAAAAAAAAAAAAAAATTAAAAAAAAAAAAAATTAGTAATCTTTATTTGATGAGCAATCTTTAACATCGGATATGGAAGCACTTCCAGACTCTAAGATAATTTTTCCTGAAATTATGTTATTCCGCTTTTTGAACCTGTCTATAACCAGCCAATCGAGCACAGAAAAGTAGTCTCACCAAATTGCTGAGCAAATTCTCTGCTTTGAAGCATTTGTCCAGATACTGGAAAATTGCGACTTCTTTGAATGCTGAACCAATTCAATAATGCTATTTAACAATGAAGCAAACACGAAAAAATGCTTGTTGCTACATGCCATGCAATAGATGGTTTTAAAAGTCGGTATATGTATTTATTTGAATTGGGTATAATATGAAAAAAACACAACTACTTCGATTTAGTAGGAACAACATATGACGCAATGCTAAACGAATGGAATTTAGTTGTTGCTTATTTAGTTATTGTTATTAGTAGTTGTTGTTGTTTATTTAGTTGTATTTAGTTTCAATAACTTTTCTTTATAATGCAATAAAATCTGGCGAGCAGCTATTTAAACGATCGAACACTTCGTTTGTTTATTTGTGGCTTGAAGTTAGGCTCGCAGAAAATGCCGTTCATTTGTTAAATTTAGTAGGAACAACACAACCTGTGACGTAGGCTATATTATACCCAATTATCCAAATTTATTACAAAAAAATGAAGAAAATCTCTCGAAAACAGAGAAAAGTTCATATTATCCAACTTCCTTCCTTTTTTCGTTCACTATATCCGGGAGTTTACTATAAGCCTAGTTCACTATAGAGGGGTTTGACTGTGTTTTTTTTAGAAGATTCTCGTTTGAGAATATGGCATATTTAATACGTGACCAAAGAGAAATGGAAGTGAGTGGATAATTAAAAAAAGAATATTTTTTTTTTGCAGATAATCTATATTAAACAAAAAGAAAACCACATCAGAAATTTATGTTACACCTCGTCATCTTACGCGGCAATGTTACCGAGATCACGTGGTTTTGACGTCATGATTCTTAAATCAGTTATTTTCTAGAAGCTTAAAAACGCATTTGCGTTGAATACTTTGTTTCGTAAGAATGCCACTTTATTATTATTTTTTTTTTAATCTATAGGATTTTTCTTAACTGTTGACTGGGTAGTTTATTTAAAATGAATTTGTTTGGCAACAAGTTGTTTTTGTTTGCTGTAAATTTTAAGTTTTCTGCTAGCTTGTAATTTTTATTCTTCTTGCTTTTAGATGTAAATTATTTAATTTCTGCATTATAAATTCATGCAATACAAAGTTTTATGGTGTACAACAAAAGTATGAACTTTTTATTTTGCTGCAAGGGGTAGTTTTCTTCAAGTAAAGATAAAAATCGAATATTCTTAAATGAATTACTTTGTTTATTTTATAAATTGTTGCTCAGAGCGCTACGTATCTTGTAAATTATAGAACGGATAGTTTATTTGGTAAAGCCTTGTAAGTTCTTTCATTTTATTCTATATTTGTTCATTTTATTCTATATTTGTGTGAAAAGTTTTATTTTCAAAAAGGAAAAATCGGTCTTTAAAATTGTTTCATGTTTCGTCTAGTTTCACTATAACTTTAAATATTTTTACTAAGAACTTAATTTATATTTAATTTCTAAAATTTCAAATATTTATTCTTAGATTTCTACATTATTTGTTTGTGTAGACTTTAAATTTGTGCCTCCAAATTAATTGTTGTTCTTTCTGGTATTTTCTTTTTCTGATAAATAATGCTTGTTGAAATTTTTTTCTGAAAAGAATTATGTTTATGAAAGTATTTGCAAAAACATTGTTTATGAAAAGTGGATTTAAAATAAGGCGATTTTTTTTATGAAATATTTTATTGATACAATGTTACACTTTTTTTTAAAAAACACACATTTTCACAAAAGTAACATGAAATTTTTTTATTGCATGTGTTCACTATAAAATAAGTGAAGTAATAGAGGGTGTAAGTTATTTATATATTCGGTAGGATGCTAAAATAATAAATAAAACTTAAAAATAAATTGAAGCAGCTATAATTTTGTAAAGACCTGAAAATTGCCTTTACTTTTTGGGTTGTAGATATGTTGATTATATGGCCTATGAAGATTTGGATACATGCTATATTTCCGTATCGTGATCTGTAACGCCAAATACAATTAGCCAAGATGTTTGCCTGGGAATGGCTATGAGTTATACCTTTCGAGTTGGCCCCTTTCTCTGATATTTTCTTCTTCAGTTTCTCGCGGTCATCTGCCTGGGAGTTGCCAAGACTTGGTGATCATTCTGCTACAGATCACGAGGCGGAAATCTTCCCTGGATAACAATAATATCATTATTTTTATAAAAGTATTAAACTCTTATTTTGTACGCAAATAAGGATATGGTATAGTTTGTGCCCTGTAGAATAAAGCAAAAACAACGCGCTTAAAACACAACTTATATTTTTATTTTCTGTAATTTTATTTGTGCTTTATTTAGGTTGTTTTTACTTTTATTTCCTTGCTTTGTAGTCCATTTTTTAAATACTTCAGTGAAATAACAAAGAAATTTATCAAAATTTAAAACAAAGATTTTACTTTTAAATTTAGAAATGTTTATAATATTAAATAATTCATGTAAGCATTATTTTATATAATTTATTATTTTATATAATTTATTTTATATAAAGTATTGAATAAAATTTATTCCGAAAAATTAAAACAAACTAAATCATACTTATATTTAACAATTCTGAGTGTTTTGATGTTGCAAGCTAGTGCATTTAATCTATGTTAGTAAGTATAGTGTAAAACTAGAAGCGTATGCATTGTTTTATTTAGTTAGTTTTAAAGTTGTATCTAGATTTACTGAAAAAATAGAAGATATTTATTGATCAAAGTTTAAGTATTTAAATTTTAAAATTGGTTCTTTTCTACCCTAGATTATCTAAGTATTAAAATTATCTAATTTGCTTTGTTTGTTTTTTTTTATCTATTTTAAACTTATTTTGTGAGATGGTTACAGGTTACGTCTACATAAATTATACAATATTAGATTTCTATAAATATTTAAAAAAAAAATTTTATTCTAAAATTTTACTTGAATTTTAATTAACAAGACAATAATTTGTGTTCTCTGTAAATCTATTTTGACTTGCTTATTTCAACTCTATATCGGTTTCTCAAATGAGTTAGTTTTAGACAATAGAAAAAAATCGACACTCGCTTGTAGTATCTGGCACGTTCACAGAGGTATATGTTGTATACATGTTATGAAGATAATTCAATGATAACATACATGAGCATGTAGAATGCTTTATGAAATAAACTTTTTCAATGAAAAATATGCTTTCTACACATTACCTAAAAGAACTCCTCCTAAGATGTTTTTTTTTCAACCGCCTGTCCCCAAGCACTATAGACCAGTTCGCAATCTGACAACCAAAGAATTTATTGAACTATTTTCAGATTTAGGATAAAAATGACAATTCAATTCAATGATTATAAATTAGTACCCTATGAAAACTAAAAATGAATGTCCTTATCTTTGAACAAAAACATATTATTTATGTGAAACTACTACAATTTTGATTCCGAGTGTAATTAAACGAAACATCTAAATCAACTTAA
Organism: Parasteatoda tepidariorum; assembly: GCF_982258835.1. Taxonomy (NCBI): domain Eukaryota; kingdom Metazoa; phylum Arthropoda; class Arachnida; order Araneae; family Theridiidae; genus Parasteatoda; species Parasteatoda tepidariorum. The sequence continues at coordinate 5,422,537 of NC_141758.1, read as the reverse complement.
ATCTTTTACATGTTGTTGTAACTGGTTTGAGAGTAAAATTGATATGTATGTCGTATTATATTCTGTTTTTTTTTTTTGTGTTTATTATTTCCTTTTTAGTTGTTTCATATTTGTCTTCTTTTGCTGGTTACATAATTTGGTTTTGTTATTTTTTGGTAATAAAATTAATATAATAAGTAATGGCAAAATTAATATTCATATTAGAATTATTATAAATTTTACTGATATTTGAATAAGTTTATTCTCAAAATTATGTTTATTGTATGGAGCGAGTAAATTATCAGAAATTGTTAGTCTTTTGGCAGTGGAACAGGTTTTTCTTTTATTGTGAATAATATTAATATAATGTTTAATATTTTTATTCACCCTTTCAATTTTTCAACACGTCTGTAATAAATAATACAGTTAAGAGTTTGCCTGTGTGTCTGTTTCTCTTATAACTACAGAAACGTTTGTGAACACTAACTGAAATTAGCACAGTGATTGAAACGGGTAAATTTATCTCATAATATTAAAAATTATTCAAAAATTTTAATTATGGTGTTTTGGGATGGATTTTTGAATGATAGAATTTTCTCATTGATGTAACAAAGGCCATTAATATGAATTAAACTATAGACTAATATGAATAATAGAAAAATAAGTCATTCAATAGTTTTTTTTTTTTTTTTTTTTTTTGAAATGTAGCTTTTCTTAACTTTTTAAAAAAAATTTAAGTTGTTAAATTAAGTAAAAAATTAATTTTGGTTTAAATCACATTCATTTGAACCAGCCAACCCTGTAAATACTTTTTTAATTAAGTTACTTTTTCCAAACTATTTATTTTAGTTTTATACAGAATTTTGAAGTTTATATATCATATTAAAGTTTAGTTTGAGATTTCATACACCATTCAAAAATGTATTTAATATATATATATATATGTATATATATATATATATATATATATATATATATATATATATATTATAATAGGTAAATGGGTTTCCCCCAAATTTCATTTTCTACCATAAGACAAAATTTAATAACAAATGATAATACTGTACAATAATTGTCTGTATACCAAATTGTGTTTGTATGAGGCTTGGTCACCACGATTGGTGGCTAAGAAGGCCAGATGAAGAAAAATGTTCTTTTATTGGGATTGATCCCCCACAATATAGGTGTCATTTTTATTAAATCTTGTTTAATTGTACGAAATGAAATTTGTGGAAAACCCCTTATCATTTTGAGCTTTCTGTCTCTTTTCTTTTTCTTTCAAAAGAAGTGTACAAAAAATACTTCGAAAATTGCAGGAAATTTTTTAAATTTTTATGATATTCAAATCAGACTTTTTTCAGTAGTTGCCAAACACAATTCACTACAAAGTTAAGAATTAAAAAAAAAAAAAAATATGAAAAAAAGAAGGAAAAAGAAAACTTTTTCTGCTCATGCGCAGTATGAAAGAAATACTTAAAATAGTAATGCCTTGCAAATTGCTCAAAAATTTTTTAAATAATGGCTCAAAAATTTTTTTTTCATTGTATTGAATATTTTTCAAACTAGCGTAAGACAAAAAAATTAGTTTTTATGTGTCAATGTCTCCATAAATATTTAAGCTAGGATTATGAGATTTTATGCAGTTACTGCAATAAACAGATAACAACCAAAGTAATCAGCATAAGTTACTAGCTCATTGCTTGATTTTCTGGCATAGGCTTTTAAAAAATACTTGTTTTCTTTCGCAATTTATTGTCTGTCCCAGAAACCTCTGAAAGCTTTAAACTTTACTGCTAAGTATGAAAAAACGCATGAAGTAATTAACTCTTAAAGTTACAAAATAAATCTCCAAGTATTTCTTGAGTGATTTAAAATAGTTTCAAAAACTGAAAGTGTCTCTTCCATTATTGTATGCTATTGAATATATATTCAAAATAAACCTTCAATTATTTCTTGAGAAATTTAAAAAAATTTCAAAAACTGAAAGTGTCTCTTCTATTATTGTATGGTAGTGAGTATATATACAGAGTTCTCCCTAGTAATAAAAAAGGGCAGGGTGAACTGAATTTATGTTTATATTTCTAAAAATTTTTTTTCTCATTATTAAAATACGAGAAAAATTAGCTGTTTATAAAAGTAATTTAAGACATCCTAAAAAACAGTTTCTGTGCATAAATGTTTTTCAGGAAAAGTATGAACTAAAATAAATTATTAATCCATAAACTACTTGAAAGTTTTTTTTTCAATAATTTAAACTGAAAATTAAGAGAAAAAAAATAAAGGTGCATTTGTTTTTTTTAAAAAAAGGTATTTATTCAGTGAGTGACCAAATAATTATGACCACCGGACTGTTATGCAAAATGAGCTATTGCTTCACAGTTTTGCCGCTAGAGGGCGACATTGCTGCAAAGAGGGAATGCAAGGCAAGTGAACCATCGATTGCACTGTGTTACGCTCGGAGATATGGGAGACAAACGTGACTTAACTGAGTTTGAAAGCGGAATGATTGCGGGCACTCGAAGCGTCGGAACCAGTGTCAGCAAAACGAGAGCAGCAGTTATTAATGTGTACAGAAAGTGAACTACCAAACAGAACACCGGGTGTCAACGTCAGGCTTGTGGTCGTCACAGGCTACTGAATGCTCGAGCTGAGACTTTCCAGAGTTGTCCAGTCTAACAGAATAGCAACAGTACGTCAAATAGCGAGGAATCTTAATGAAGGTTCTAATGCGAACGTCTCTGAATGGCACATTACACCGTATAGGCTATGGGAGCCGAGTAAGAATAGACATCTCTAGCAAAGGAGCATGAGGATTGGACAGTTGACACTGGAAAAAAGGTCACGTGGTCTGATGAATCGCGTTTCCAATTACATCGTGCAGATGACAGGGTTCGGATATGGCGAAAACAGCCCGAAAGCGTGGACCCCAACTGCATTGCCACATCACTTCAAGCTGGTGGAGACAATGTTATGGTTTGGGAGATGTTTTCTTATCATTGCGTGGGTCTTTTGATTCCCGTAGAACAGTGTTTCCCAAAGTGTGGTACGCGTACCTCCAGGGGTACGGGAACAGTTTAGCGAGGGTACGCGTCCTTATGCGAAATATCTTGCAATAAACGAAAATTTCGAACAAACTTATTTAAAAACAAAGCTAGCCATGAAAATTTACGATTACGTATTTTTCTATTTGCTATTTTTTTGCGGAGTTAGCAGTTAATAATTAGTGGTGTCAACAACCAGTTGTGATTTTTAACTTTTGTGCAATTTTTTTTATAGTAAAAAATACACTCATTTTTTTATTAGTGGTACACAGCGTTACGAAAAATTTAGAAAGGGTACACAAAAGTCATAAGTTTGGGAAACACTGCCGTAGAACAACGTCTGAATGCTCAAGGATATTTAATACTTATCGCAGATCAAGTACATCCTGTTATGCTAATGGTGTACCCTGCGGGGATGGATACTTTCAGCAAGCAAAGCTCCTTGTTATACAACTCGTATTGTCGTCAGGTGGTTCGAAGAACATGACGGCGTTGGCTCGCACAATCACCAGATCTCAATCCAATTGAGAATTTGTGGGATGAGATCAAACGGGGCACCAGACAGCTGGATCCAGTGCCATCCAATCGGACGGAACTGATAAGTGAAGTTCATCGGATATGGAATCAAATTCCTCGTATCTCAATGTGTGTGTGTATATATATGTTACCGTTAAAGTATGAAATCCGTTATTTTATAGAATACCTAGTTATTCCATGAAATAACTGATCGTGTCCGTTAAAGTGTAAAACTCTCTTGTATTTCCATGGTTTAACTAGTTATTTCATAGAATAACGATCTGCAGCCCGTTAAAGTGTAAAATAATCTATATCATAATCATATATCTCGCACGACAAATACATTTACCTTCCACCCTACTGCATTTATGAATTATTCAACAAAAAATGTTTTTGTTTTAGAAATAATGTTATTTGTAATTCCAAGTGTCATTTTAGTAATCCTTGTTGTAACAAATGATTTTTTGGCACGTTTCCATAAATATCATTTATACGCTCCATTAATTAGATAAATTGCTTCTTTTTCATTTTTATTGTCTATCATTAGTTTATTTATAGAATACCTAGTTATTTCATTTTAGATCAATTGTTTATTTTACACTTTAACTGTCTCTCATTAGTTAATTCATAGAATACCTAGCTATTTCATAGAATAACTAGTTAAAGTGTCAAATGAATAACATATTACGCACTTTAACGGACACGATCAGTTTTTTCATGGAATAACTAGGTATTCTATGAAATAACTGCATTACAAACTTTAACGGTAACATATATACTCACAAATATTTCCAAAATGATTACCTATCCTCTTCGCTCCAGTTGTTACATAAAATCTCAAGTCTCTTTTTTTTCCAAGAACCCTTGTCCCGAGCTAGGTCTTTTACCTCCTCCCATCCATTTAGTTTTGTATTACACAGATTTAGGTGCATGTATCTTTGCCAAGTAATTCTCGACCTTCCTCTTTTTCGTTTTCCATCGTGTGTCCAAATAAGTGTGATGTTAGCAGGGCTATTTCGTTTTAGACGTAGGAGATCTAAATCCATCTCCATCTTCTTTTCAAAATTTCCTCATGAAAGGGTAATTATTTTGCCTTTATTAGTTGATCTTTATTTGAGATAGTGTTGGGTCCAGAAATTTTAAACAATTTGTTCTGGAATGTAGCAATGATATCAGGTGTAGTTTCATTAGATTCTTTTTTCGGTAAATGGCCCTAAACACCATTAACTGTTATTTTGATCATTTCGCACTTATATATTTTTATACTGTTTTCCCGCTTCTGAAAAAAAATACCCTTTAAATGCTAATTATTTAACTCAGGATCAGAGCGATTGTTTCCTTTCAAGCTTGTGTAAGTGCTCGCGGTTCTCCTAAACTATTTGAATTTTTATTTTATTATCGTAAGCTCTCTCTTTGTTCTACGATGTCATTAATTCAATTTACTCATGACTTAGAGAAACGATGAGGCAGGCATGCTGAAGACCTCCATTAAATTATTTTTCAACCTCGTCTAATAAACAGGTAATCTAATAGAATGAATGGAATTTCTTAACTCCCTATTTATTCTTTGTAAAGGAAAAATATGTTTGAAGAAGAAAATTTTTTTATAAGGGGGAAGAAAAAAAACGTTCCTGCCAATTAAATTTTTTTATTTTTTATTATTAGGATAATTTTAACGATTTATTAAGAATATCGGATCCTTCCTACCGATCGTTTTGTAAATAGACTTTATCTCTCTAAGGAAGTAGAGTTCCCGTTTCTAACATAAATAGAAAAGACACCCTTATGAATATTTCTGTTACGCTACAGAAAACATCGTGTTATAGTTTTCCAATTAGCAGCACGATCTATTGACGAATATGAATAATCTCAGGGCAACTGAAGCTGTGAGATGTACTTAATGATGTAAAAACTTCATTTGTCTTATACATTATGAAGGTTCGAACGCTCAAAAATAGACGCTCATTCTCTAGACCAGGGGTGGCGAACCTTTATACACCAACGTGCCATTTTTTCCAAAAAATTGTTTAATGAGGTCATAGACGTGCCGTCAAATAATTTTGCCTTCGTGATTATTGGGAAAATAATAATACTAAATACTATCAACTCAAAACTCTTTAATTACATTGAAAAAAAAGTATTCTGCAATGTATTCAGTCATACGCGTAATTCAACTTAAAGTAACATCAGTGTGACTTCTGTTGTTGCAGATTAGATGACAAATAACTTATATTAGGTTGTAAGATGTTAGTTTAAGCAGGACTGTTTATTTATTTATTTTTGTTAGTTATTTATTGTCAGCTTGTTTTTTATGGTTATTAATTGCTTTTTTAGCATTAATTGTTAATTTTTTTCATTAATAATTGTTTATTATTTTGCGTGTTTTTTTGTGAATTTTAATTTAATTGTTACATATGCTTCATAGTGTAATAGCATTTGAGTAATAACAATTCATAGTGTGATAACAAATGTGATCAGTGGCGTGCCCAAAATATTGTGTCGGGTGCCATAAATGGCACGCGTGCCATTGGTTCGCCATCCCTGCTCTAGACCATTGTTTCCCAAACTTATGATTTTTGCGTACCCTTTCTAAATTTTTCGTAACTCTGTGTACCACTAATAAAAAAATGAATGTATTTTTTGCAATAAAAAAATTACACAAAAGTTTAAAATCACAACTGGCGGTTGACACCACTCATTATTAACTGTTAACTCTCCAAAAAATAGCCAATAGAAAAATACGTAGCTGTAAATTTTCATGGCTAGTTGTGTTTTTTAATAAATTTTTTTGAAATTTTCGTTTGTCGCAAGATATTTCGCATAAAAACATGTACCCCGCTAAACTGCTCATGTACCCCTGGGGGTACGATTACCACAGTTTGGGAAACACTGCTCTAGTCTCAGAGACGTGAATGAGGCAAGAAAACTATTTGAAATCGAAAAAGTAAAGTTACAAGAAAAAAAGAAAAAAAATGCAATCGCAAATAAACAGCAGCGGTCGAGAGAGTCCAATCAGGGCTGACTGCAATATCACGTTGTTAACGAGAAATCGAAATTCATACGAATGAAATTTTTTTCGTAGTTGTTTTCTGTTTCAAATCTATTTGCATTTCTCATTCGCATCTGCCAAATCTTGAGAATGGGCCCCTATTTTTGAGCCCTCGAAACGTGTAGACTTTTTCCACCTTTAATTTATGAAGCATACAACGCTTTTATAGTATCAAGTACTTGTTGAATATTTTTTAAAGTTTATCGAGAATAAATGAAGTGGTTTCTTTAGCAAACTGCTGAAACACTATACATTTCTATAAATTTTTGTTTTTCTTTCGTTAATTTTTCATATTTTTGGTCATTTTTGGAATACTCAATAGATGGCTCTGAGAAATTTCTGTTAATTAAGCTGTTAACGAAATTAGATTTAATATCAATTTAGCGCTTGCAGTGAGGGGGGGGGGGTATTATGAGTTGGGGGAGAAATCCGCTAATAAATTAAGAACTAATCCATGAAAGCATTTGCCCCATCCTAATCCTTTATTTCCTCGGCCTCATGCAGCGAAGAAATTTCCCAGAATTCTCTTCGATGGTACATTTTTCAATTGGAGTGTGTGTGCGTAGGAGACTTCTAATAAACCTCGTCCATTTCTTCATTGGCAGGTATTAAGAAAATTGCTTCTCGGAATCTCGCCTGTTTTGGCGGTTATTGGGGATTATGTTGAGTTCTCCTCTTGATGCAGCAGCAGAACCCTCTAAATAATATCCGGTAGTAGAAGTGATTAATGATAAACTTGCGGGTCTTCGTTTTAAGTGCAACATTGGCTGAATAGGGTTTAAAATAATTAAAATATTTGTAATAATTTCCTTTCTTTCCTTTGGGAAATATTCACTTTTGTATTCATTTATTTTATAAACTAAAAATTTCTCTGTTTTGATAAAGAGTGAGTGTTAGTTTTTGAAATACATAAGATAGTATAAGAGAGTAATTTGATAATTGTTGAGGATCAAATTCGGTTGTTTCATTTGACACATTTTTTGATAAATTTTTACGGTGCGAAGTGAGTGCCCTTTCAAAACTTGAATGTGTCCTTTTCTGTGAGGAAGCACTCTGCTCTTTTTTATTGACTGAGTTACCCTAGGGCAGTGATTCTCAACCACTGTGCCGTCAAATTCTTAAAATATACCTCCAAATATTGGAAATGATACAATAAAAATTATAATGCTTTTTTATTACGTGTAAAATTTAAATTAAAAAAAGTGTGTGTATATATATATATATATATATATATATATATATATATATATATATATATATATATATATATATATATATATATATATATATATATATATATATATATATATATATATATATATGAAAAAAAGGGGGGGGGGGAGGAAAATAATAATAAAAAAAATAACAAACAACTGGAAGAAAAAAAAAGGATAAATTTTTTTTTCAAAATCTGGAAAATAAAAGATATAATGATGAAAAGATTATATCTTTTATTTACCGGATTTTTTAAAATTTTTTTATCCTTTTTTTCTTTTTCCCCCAGTTGTTTGTTATTTTTTTTTTTTTTTCCTTCCCCCCCTTTTTTTTCTTCATATTTCTGTAATTTTCCTTTGTTTTATCTATTCTTCTATTTTGAACTTATCTGGGCTTTTGAACAAATATTTACTTAATATTGATTGAATTTTTTGAACTTAAATATATAAATATTTATTAAACTTTTTTTTAAAAATTGTCAATTTGGTGACATTTTCCCCTCATAGATGAAATTTTTTAAAATCACTGCGTTATACTCATTTTTTGCCTTTTTTTACGAGCCCAGGATTTGGATATCTGACGACGACGTATTTGGATATCTTACGGGCAAATTATAGGAGGTAGCCGCAGTTTGCTCATAAGAGCAATCCAAAGTTTGTACCCCTTAATGCTAATTTCATTTTTTGCGTGTTTCATCATATCTCAAGAACTTAAATGATTTGAAAAATTTTTGTACACAATCATAAAACTCCAAAGATAATTCCATCCAAAAAAAAAATATATATATATATATTTTGTTTAATAATAATTGGAAAAAAAATTATGAATAGTAAGGCATATAATATTTAGCATCGTTTTAAAAAATGTAATTTTACATAACAAAATACAAAATTTGAGTTAAGTTTGGAATAATTCCTCAGGAATCAAGTTTAAAAGGCACGACTTTTTAAAAATTTGATTTCTCAAAAACTATTCGGCCGATTTTGCTCAAATTTTGTATTTTGCCATGTAAAATTAAATTTTTTAAAAAGGTGTAAGAAATTATATACCTTACTATTCAAAATTTTTTCAATTATTATTAAATAATTAAGAAATAATTAATATTTACCGAAAGTTATTCTTTGCCTGGAATTATCTTTATGTCAATGAATTTTATAATTGTGTGTAAAAATATTTCAGTTCGCCTAAAAACAAATTGCAAAGAAAAAAAAATGGGTATGTTTATTTAGAGAAATTACGTTTTTGTTTCCGATTTCGCTACTTAAAATATCGTCTACACCAGTGATTCTCAACTTTTTTTTCGTTGCGGCACACTTTTAACGATTTCGAAATTTGACGGCACACAATGAAAAAATTAGATTAAAAGTTGTTTAATTACCTATTTTACACTGTGTTAAATAGTTTGTGATAATAATTTTGATTGTGGAATAAAATAATATGCACTACAAAATCACATTTATTAAGGGATTAATTATTTCTTTCGACCAATTTTTTATTAGTTAGTAACAGTTATTTATTTTTTGCTAGTTATAAATTGTTAGCTTGTTTTCTATAATTATTAACTGTTTTTTTTTATTTCTTGTTGACCAGTTTTTTTGCTAATTATTAATTGTTAGCTTAATTTTTGCTAATTATCCTTTGTTAATTTGTTTTTTATATATTTTGTTTTTTTAGTTATTCTTTGTTAGTTTGCTTACTAATTGTATAACTTACTTAAATGATCAGCTCTTACAACATTTTTTAAAATTGTGTGTTAAACACTTCCATCTTATTTTAAGATTGTCAGAGACAATACAATCGCCGACGAAGATGCTATCACGCTGTTAAAGCGTGGGAAAATTTTAAAAAGTATATACATATACACTTTTCCTTATTTTAAACTTTACTCATAATTAAAAAAAGCATTATAATTTTTATTGTATCATTTTTAATATTTGGCGGCACATTTTAAGAATTTGGCGGCACACAAAAGTGCCGCGGCACAGTGGTTGAGAATCACTGGTCTACACTGATTAATCAGTATATTTGAGATCACCCCCTCGAGCCATTAAGATTGAATTCTAGAGCGTGAAGATCCGATCATTAGATCAAAAATTATTCAGGGTAATCCGTTATTCATTTCGAGTGGGTAATTGTTGACCCCCACCGGTGAATGTTGACAGTCGCATAGTAGCTTTGGTTATGCCTGAAATATATACTAGGTCTAGTTAAGCGCTACTGCCCGGTATACATTTGCCGGCATGCCCTACTTAGATGTTTTTTTAAGGTTCAGTGCCACTGCCCGGTATACATTTGCCCGGTATGCCCTGCATCAATGATTTTTTAATGTCACCTGCCACTGTCCATTATGCATTTAACCGGTACTCCGAACACTGATGTTTCTCCTAATCTATCCTCAGCAGATATTAAAATATCGAATAAATATTATAATATTATCAATAAATAACTTAATATCAAATCGGATATAACAAATATTGCGGACATTCATTAAAGTGCCTATGTGGTTGTTGACATTCACCGGTGAAAGTCGACATTCTCTTGATTTTGGCAATTCACGGTAACCTTCATACATTGTGCCATACCATTGATTTAAAATCACATTTTTCTGCCCATATGTTTTTTTCTTTCCTTTCCCAACCCAAAATGCTCTTAGTGAAATGATCATTTAAAAAAAAATGTAGACAAAAGTTAAAAAGGCCATTGATTACGTTTGACGTCAAACGCCCGTACTTCAAGCCATTTATTTCAACTGTGGAAATTTCAACTCTATTATTTGAAAACATTACCATAATTTACTTCCCAACTTAATAATTTCGTTTTGTGAAAGTGGCTTTCCAGTTGCGTCAATATCAGGCATTGTATTCCTGTCTCGTGATTTCTGTTTGTAAATTACTTTGAGTAAAAGCCAGATTTATTATTAGGCAACAATTCATACTTTGATGGCTTCTTTTAAAGGAATTTTGAATAGTTGACTCAAATATAGAGCTGTTTTTGACCGCTGTGGATCAAAATGTATCGGTATTTTATGGCCATATAAAATTTAGCATCAATCAATGTTTAAATCGCTTGATTTTTTTTTGAAAAAATTAAGCGTAAACAAACTGAATTATTTAAAAATAATAATTTATGTCTAAAATATTTCTTACAGAATATAGTTAATAAACACATTCTTTAGGCTGTGATTTAAAAAAAAAATCTGATTTCATTGTTAATTTAACTATATTTGCTGAAGTTATTAAATTATATTTTTCCATTCCATTAACGGTATGTAAAAACATAGTTGTCTTGTACCTGTTTTATATTTATTTAAACAGTGTTTTTAAAACTTATTAAATATATAGTTATTGCATTGCAATGATGAAGAAAGACTTGTTCTACCTAAAGTAACTTAAAATATGGAGCGGCCTAGAGTTTTCCAGGGCTCTCACGGGTCAGGGAAAACCTGGAATTGTCAGGGAATTTTATTTTAACTCTAAAAAACAGAGGATAGCCAGGGAAAGTTGAAATTTTTTTACAATAAAGCTGGAAAATTCCTAAACGTAATTATAACAGTACAGGTAATTTTAACCTTTAAATTAGGGAAACAAAAATATTTATGGGAAAACAATGGCTTAATGACTTTTATCAATTTTATGCTGATGACAACCAAACCAGAATGAAAATTAATGTGGAAAAACTGAATCCTCTACTATGTGATTTTCCAGCTAATTAAAATGTATTGACAACAATGGAAAACTGCGACACCATCATCAGATTTTTATGTATAGTAAGATTGAATAATTGGGTATAATATAAAAAAAACACAACTACTTCCACTTAGTAGGAATAACATTTACCATGACGCAATGCTAAATTCTATGCCACTATCCACATAAATGCCACTATCCACATAAATCAATTATTGATCAGAAATCGAATATCATTTACTTTTCTTTATAATGCAATAAAATCTGGCGAGCAGCTATTTAAACGATCAAACACTTCGTTTGTTTATTTGTGGCTTGAAGTTAGGCTCGCAGAAAATGCCGTTCATGGGTTAAATTTAGTAGGAATAACACAACCTGTGACGCAGGCTATAGTATACCCAATTATAAAAGTTTTTTATTTTTCTTGGTGAAAGAGTTATGAAAAATACATATAAATATTTATTTATGCATTACTGAATAAGATGAATTTTCAAAAACCTCAGAATCTTCATTTACTTGGCCCCTCACTTGTTGATGTATTTTATTAAATGCGAATTAAGATATTGATTTTGGGAATCGGGATTGCTCATTCCTTTAGTATAGACCTCAAAGCGAAAATTAATGCACATAATTGTATTAACTTTCGTCCCCAATTAATTCAGTTTCCGTTTTAGTATTCCACTCTCAAATTATAATTGAGATTAGTTAGGCGCATTTTTGTTGTATTTACGAATTCAAAACAAATCCAGAGTCCTACAAGAATACACGGTGGTAGTAAGGATCTGAAAATGGCCCTATCTGTCACTAAATCCAGGGCAGACGTGCACCGCCAATAGCGACCCTAAATCTCTACAACAGCTCTTGATTCTAAGACGCCAACTACAAAGACGCAGAGAGCATTCGAATTTGAGTGCATTATTAAACACAAGTCCGACCACTTTAATCCATAGTTAATGGCCATGGATCACAGAAGTAATACTCTCCTCTCGCATAAAGACGGTGGTGCCACGGAGGAATTGACTCCAAACGGAGGAGAACATTCGAAATAAATCCACGAGGGAGCCTTTCTAACTATTGTGCGGATATAAAATATGTAAGTAATAACTACCACATAAACAACGCAATGAAGAGAGTTATGTTAAAGATCACAACACAAATGATGCGGGCATACGAGGGAGGGAAGTTATAAGAGGGATCAATAAAAGAACAAAAATAGGATTATAATCTTTTATCTTTAATGTAATAGCGTCTGCACGTTATCAAAAAATGATATATTATGTTTCATATTTGGGGGAAAAAAGTAATCGCTGGAGTTGTCTTGGGATTTTAATATTTGTTACATATCTTCCGTTGCTCTTAACAGCAACGGAGACTGGACCGGTCGCACGTGCGTATGATTTTGAACCGTCAGCGGTCGGTAAAGTGTTAACTTTTATTACATTTATGTAAATTAAGGGATTTCCAAACTATGGCACTCCAGCTTTACCGATTACCCGCTATAACAAATCTGAATTGCAAAGTATATAGTTAAAAATTTTGAACATATTTTGAAATTAACAGTTTTTACAATATAACAACCTAAAGAAGCATAAATAATACAATGGAACATTTTAAATGTTTTTAATGATGTGCAATTTTCTCAAAAGACTGATAAAGGTTGACAGACTCTAGCGCCACAAATATTTCACTCGCTGCTTAATTCCATAACGAAAATTTTTACCTATTTTTTTTTTTTCATACGTGGTGATTTAGCTGGCGGGCAAATGAATAGAAATATTAAAAATGCCTTTCCAACACACACAGAAGGGAAGGAACAAAGATTAAAACGCGTCAGAAAGTTCCTAAAGTAGTCTGAGAATCGTCAAAATGGGCTGTTTTTCGTAAATTTTTGAAGATGAGGTAATGACGATTTAAAGAGTACGTCATACCGCGGAGACATTTTTTCAGCACAAATTCTGTTTCACCTCCATTGGTATTTTAAAGTAAGGAGAAAAGTGAACAGGTAAATCTTAAGTAAACCACGCTAAGAATTTATTTTAAATACAATTCCAACAAATAATTGCAGGATAACTGCCCCACTACATTTGAAGTAATCCTGGCATAATTTGTTCGTAATTTGATATTTTTGAAGTTGTATTTCATCATTTAAACTTCATGGTTAGTTCTAGGTTTACCTGAATTCGCTTTTTCTCTACTTGAAAATCTGAAATTACTTTTTTCTATGAGAGAGAATTTGACATGAAGATTTATCGCGAGGTATAGTGTATTCTTAACGTCGTTTCTGGTTAAGTTTGTCCTTATTTAAAGAACTTTTTGTAAATAAGTATTTTTTTAAAAAAGTCTTAATTTTTTTAATTTTTAAAGTTAATTTTTTTTCTTCCATCTAACAACTTATAAATTAATATCTTGAAATAGGTATTGATTTTTGACGTTTAGTATTGCTGTATTTTATGGTATGAGTTTACCCATTGCAAAATATTTTATCTTAAGAACGGCCGCTGCACAAAATTCTTTCTTTGAAAAACGTCGTTTTTAATTCATAATTTTAAAACTGTAAATCCTTCAAAGATAACATAGACTTCTTACCACAAAAACTAGAGCTTATTTTCACAAAAGGAAGACTTAGAAAAAACACGATTGCGCTAGATTGAAACATTATCGCACAAACATTGTGTAGGTGAGAGGGGAGAACTGTCTGTGAATGACAGAAATGAGTGGTTGTTGACTTCCACCGCTGAATATTGACAATCACTTTAGTAAAAGTCCGAAATATATATATATATACTAGGTCTAGTTAAGTGCCACTACCCGGTATACATTTGCACGGTATGCCCTACATCAATGTTTTTCTAAGGTTCAGTGCCACTCTCCAGTATGCATTTAACCGATACTCCGAACATTGATGTTTCTTAAAATTTATCCTCAACAGATATTAAAGTATCGAATAAGTATAATAATATCAACGAATAATCTACATTATATAAAACGCTAATACGTACGTATGTATCAATAAAACCTATGATATTTCTTTTCTCGCGCTGGCAACAGTTTTCATTTTTAATTGATTGGATTCGGCGCGCAAGAGCACGTAGCGAGCATCATATGTCTAATCGGGGAAATTCTCACCGAATTATCAAAAAAATTCTCACAAAATAATCTTCATCGAAGCCGATGCTTTACATCCGGCTTTCAGTACTATTTCATATTGTTTTACAACATATGGCTTTAATACTCTGGTGGGAAAGACTTTAAAACAAAACTTACAACAGTTACTTTTCTCAACAACTGAAATTTAGAATAGTGTGATTAAGAAAAATATGTGAACTGTTTGCAATTTCAAATTAATATTGAAATGTACAGGTTTAGAATTTTCTACAGTGAAAACTTTTCGGAACTTCAGTGTTCAAAAAAGTATACAAAAGCTAGACGTTAAGAACGTATCCGATGAGCGAGCATCGAATTGCGAAGCAATCCGAAATGAACAGCGAAAGCAGTTCCGGGGGTTGGCGAGCGCCAGCGAGCAGGGGGCGAAGCCTCCTAGTTTAATATCAAATCGGATATAACAAATATTTCAGACACTCACCAAAGCGCTGTGATGGTTGACATTCACCGATGAAAGTCGACATTCTCTTGATTTCGGTCATTCAGCTTAGTGCTTTTAACTATTGAGCCGGTGCTGCTTTTTGTAATATTAGAATCAGTTAATTGGGAGTAGATGTTTTACGAAATCACAGAAACAGGATCCTATTTTCTCAAAATTGTGCGATTTTTCATAAAAAATAGGACCTTTAACAAATAGTCTGGCCCAACCCTGATTACTTTCTTCTTCTTAAGTTTATGACCTTCAATGTTCAATTCCGTAGCCTTGTAATATTGAACATAGTCCAGAAGACAAGGGAACACCTGGATTATGCATTGGGACTAACTAGCCTTCGTGGAGGACAAACTTATTTCCTCTTCACCCTATTTTCGCCTTACATGGAGAGGAAAACCTCCTATCGTTAGCTCGATGGATTCTAGATCATGATTTGTCTGCCGCAAAGAATATTTTACGGAGGAATTTGTGGAGATATCCGTATCGTGATCTGTGGCAGAATAATCGCCAAGTCTTGGAAACTTTCTGGCAGCAGCCCACGAGAAATTTAAAAAAAAAAGAAGGAAAAAAAACAGCAAGGGACCAACTGGAAAGGTATGGCTCGTAGCCACGCCCGACCAAACATCTATTTGTTTTTATTAAATTTGCAAGTTTAAAATCTATTTGGCACCTTGGCGATTGTCGTTGGCGTGACAGATCACGATACGAAAATATCCCGCTGTGGTTGGTGTGAGCCTGAGCTGCAACGTGGTTTACATCATTCGGAGATGAGCTCTCAATCCCTTGAGCAATCGTGGTCCTCACTTTCGAACTTATTGTGGGGAGATTTCCATATCTTGATCTGTGGCAGAATAATCGCGAAGTCTTGGAAACTTCCGGGCAGTGGCCCGCGAGAAACTAAAAAAAATATCACAGAAAGGGACCAACTCGAAAGGTATAACTCGTAGCCACCCCTGGGCAAAGATCTACAAATTTAAAAAAAAAAAAAAAATGCCAGTTTAAAATCTATTTGGCATCTTGGCGATTGTAGTCAGCGTGACAGATCATGATACGGAAATATCCCCCTTATTCTAGGTGTAACTTTCTTTGGATTGCAAATAAGTTTTTATATAAATCAATATTTTTTTTTGTAATTTATTATACATTAATAGCTTCGTTTTTCTAAATCGAATTAATTTTCTTCGGAATAAAATTACTCTTAGTAACACAGTTTTGTTTTCATAGAAAACAGTTCTTGTTGTTTCGCGTAATTTAGTTACAGATATTCCAGGAGATAGCAAAGCTGCGAGGGAAAAAAAAGTAAGTTGCTGCTAGTTCCTGGACTTCCATTAGATGAGGTATCTTTTGAAACAAAAAAAAAAACATCAATGAGAGAAACAAGAAAGATTAACGAGATCTCGTTGTGTTGCTTCCATCAGACGCCGTATAAATTATCGGGTTAGAGAACATAAGTAAATAGGATTATGATGTCTCCGAATTCAGAAGCAGAAAATGGAAACAGGCAGTTGTTTAATTGGGTAATTAGATGCGCCAACGCGTTACTTTTTTTTAATATTCTATTTGTTTATTTGTTCTATGTCCATGTGAGAAAACAGAAGAAACTGTTGTTACAATATCATCTTGATTAGATGGTACCATTTCTTCTATTTTTATTGACTCGCTTTCGAGTGTGTGAGAATGAAATCACGCAACAGAAATTTCGCCAGCTTTTTCTCTCACTAGAACATTCACTTTGAAAGTAATGGCTGACATTACAAGTTTGAACGACTGTTCAAACCTTACCGTTATAAGCAAAATTTATCGTCATTTTATCGCAAAATATCGTCTATCCGAAAACTTTCCGATGAATTGGAGCATTCACATTTTTATCGAAGCTCTGTATTGGATAGCTATATAAGTTAATATGGTTTCTTGAGTGCTAAAAGCAGAATTTATAATCGTTTTATCGTCAAGTAGAATATAGAGTCGATCTAAGTTCTGACTAACTAACGTATTATCTGGATACATTTATATGTAGTTTCCTTCCTGCTACTAATAGAATGTATCCTATTCTGTTTTATAACCGGCTTTGTGAACAACCGACTCAATTCTGAGTTAACGATTATCAGTGTTCATTTCCGTAGCCTTGTCATTTTGAACATAACCCAGAAGATAAAGGAACTTCTGGATTAAGCATTGAGATAAACCTACGTGGAGGACTCTTTGATGGAACTAACTTGCATTTACGTTACACAGAGAGGAATACCGCGGAAATCTCAGATGGTTGGCCTCATGATCTATCTACCACTGAGGATATTTTACGTTAGCACTGTGGTCGGTGTTAGCCGGGAGAAGAATTCACATCAACCAGCCACCGCTGAAATTCGAACCTATATGACCTCATTGGGAGGAGAACACTCTATCACCTGAACCACCGTGGTTCTTTTGAAGTAATCGAATACACGATTGCTTATAAGTTATTATATAAAAGAACCTATTGTTTTATGTAATATATTATAGATTAATTGTTATACTCTTCTAAGTATTGATTTTCTGTTGAATAAAGTTTCTTCTTTTTTCAATTCTTTTTTTCGCTTAATTTAGTTAGAGATTTTCCAGCAGATGGCAAAGCTGTGAAGGTTGCAGCTAGTTCCTGGATTTCCATTAGATGAGAAACCTTGTGAAAAAAAAAACCAAAAACAATATCAATAAGAAAAACAAGATAGATTCTCGTAGTGTTTTTTTTCTTCTTCTGTCTTTCATCAGACTTCGTATAAATTATCTGTTTGAGAACCTGAAGTAAATAGGATTATAATGTCTCCAAATTCAGGAAATGAAAGCAGGCAGTTGTTTATTTGGGTAATTAGATGCGTTCCTTTTTTAAAAAATTCTATTTGTATGTTCGAATACAGAAGAAACTGCTGTTACAATAGCATCTTAATTAGACGGTATCTTCTTTTATTTTTTTCTATCTTCATTTTTTCTATTTTTACTGTATTTTTATTTATACTTGCTTTCGATTGTATTGTGTGAGAATGAAATCATGCAACAGAAATTTCTACATCTTTCCATTTAGCTAGAACGCTCATTTTAACTGCGGTGGAGTTAAAATGAGCTTTCCTAGCCGCCACCAGTAGAATATTTCGTAAAATATCGTCAGTCCGACAACTTTGCGATTATTTAGAGCATTCATATTTTACATGACGCATGTTTGCACATGAAATAACATTATTTAAAGTGATATAAAAATTTGTAATCTTTACAACTCAATTTTACTTGTCACTATTATTAAATAATAAAAATCAATAAATAAATATTTAAAATTATTTTCTGCATGGTATTATGCTTAAATAAATGAATTTTATAATTGTGTGCAATAATTTTTCAATTTGCTTAAAAAGTTAGGAGATATAACAAAATACGATTTGACGAAATACATGGCAGATGGAGATATGACAAAAACTGAAAATTTTTGTCTTAGATAATTGTTTGATATAAAAACTAACTTTTAAAAATTTTTAGTCTATAAATTAACCTTGTGTCTTCCAAGTGTCTAAAACTATTCTCCTGTATTTCACTCACCAATCCAGTCCTGCTTATAATTTGTCTATAGGAAGAACTCCCCTCGTCTAAGGCTGTCTGCTGCTGTGGAATCAAGAAATAGCGCATTTCAAAGTGGGAAGCTTCTTTCTCCCTTTCTCTTTCCGACCGAAGTCAAAACCTGTCTTTAAGTAATCACCCAACTCCCCTACTTGAAATAGTTAAACCTCGTAACCATAGTAACCGCCACCACTTCAGACGAATAGCTAGGGGAGCTCTTTACATACAGGGCTAAAGAGAATAGAAGGGCTAGTTCACTCCGCTCTTAGAGCTGAAGCTACGATTTCCCTCCTCATGGCGTCACTGTGTCCACAGATCTCGGAGATCGCAAGCAAAGATATGATAACTTTGCATCTTTCTCTTTGTAAAAATAAGTTAGACTTTTTCTGGTTATTAACCTTCAAACTTTACGTAATTAGCACATTATTTCCGTTCATAAACATAGTTCAAAAAAAACTTTCTAGGTTATTATATTAAAAAAATACCATTTTAAACTTATAAAAATGTTTTGCTAGTTGGTGAAAATGACACGATAAATACTTTATTTTAAAAAGTTCAGTTTTAACTTTAACTATTAAGAAAAGTGAAGGCATATATCGACACTTTTTTTATCTACATATTCTTTTATAAAGATAAGTTAAGTTAAATTTAGAATCCCTGATTTTAAAATATGTCGTTAATAGCAATTTGTTCATACTTCATCATTAGGAAACATCAACCTTAAACGCTAATTACTGAAACAAAATAATAATTTAGGTTCATAATGACATTAGAAATTTTACAATTGTTTATAGACATTTGAATTTACGATGATATAATTTATAGATATTTAAATTGGGTATAATATGAAAAAAACACAACTACTTCGATTTAGTAGGAACAACATATGACGCAATGCTAAACGAATGGAATTTAGTTGTTGTTTATTTAGTTATTGTTATTAGTAGTTGTTGTTATTTGTTTTAGTTGTTGTTGTTTATTTAGTTGTATTTAGTTTCAATAACTTTTCTCTATAATGCAATAAAATCTGGCGAGCAGCTATTTAAACGATCGAACACTTCGTTTGTTTGTTTGTGGCTTGAAGTTAGGCTCGCAGAAAATGCCGTTCATGGGTTAAATCTAGTAGGAACAACACACTCTGTGACGTAGGCTATATTATACCCAATTGAAGAGAATATAATTTTTAAAAAAAATCATAAATATTTAGAATAACTACATTAAAAAATATGTTATGAAATTAGGAGAATTTCAACTATATACTATATATTTTATTTATACTTTTTACTTACATTTTAATTTTCTTTGACTTTATCTATTTTTTAATTCTTTTCACCTGCCTTTCTTTATGAAGTAACGAGGCGGTTTCTATTTAGATAATGAATTTTTATAAAAGTTCTTTACGACAGAATAAACGTATTGCTGTTTTATATTAACTGTGTCATTTCGGAATCCATTCTTTACATAGTTGTTCATTTACTTTAGGGAACACGCGAAAAATTATACTTTTTCCTTTTGTTTTTATATCAGAATTTTTGCAAGTTGCAATCGCGCAAACTGGCATTTCGATAATAGTTTTAAATTCTTGTAAATTCACTGCAAAAACTGAGGAAAGTCATTATAGAAAATAACAAATGTCTTAGAATATCTCGCAAAAAGAAATGATCCAATATTAGTTAGAGCTAGTAAGGCCAAACGCTCCGTTCTTGAAGTAAAAGTGCGAGCTTTGCGCCAAAGTGACGTCACTAGAGTGACGTCGGAGGATCGGCGCGGCAAGAGATACTTCAAAGGAGTGAACCAGCCCTTCTATTCTCTTTAGCCCTGTTTACATCGATAAACTATACTATCTTTTTCATGCATACCTATTAGGGAAAGACTAATTGAAAATCAGTAACAAGCCTATATAAAAAAATTAAGAAATTATCTTTGAAAGAATTGAACTGGATAAAAATTGGTTTTGGCGTGACATTCACATTCATTTCACAATTTTTATATCGCTCACTTCTATTCTTCTATAATTGTTATCTTAGATGAAAACTCAATATATTCCTTTCTAAGACATTTCAAAATATTCTTTATTGTCAAAATCCTTTTTTATTTCTTGCCTGAGGTCACTGACATACAAAGGGAAAGAATTTCGAACGAACGATTAGATGCTGATTAACTAACGTTAAGAGGCTTAACTCATTTTAAAGCGTTGTTACTTAACGTTCAAGTTAAAATAGAATTTAATAGAAGTGATTAAAATGACAGTAAAGTAAGTTTATTCAGTGAAATGTTGTTAAATTCAATTATTATAACAGATCTGAACGTCGTTTAAAGTCTTTTTAACTAATAATATTTAGCCATTTAACAAGATAGTGAATTGTAATGTTCTAAGTAATTTTCGTTCAATGCATGAATTATGAATTTTTATTTTAAAAGTATCAATTGTTTTTAAGATATAGATGTTTATTTATTTATTTCCAGAAATAATAAAATAAAATAAGCTCAGTCTGCAAAAAAAAAAAAAAAAAAAAAAGTGCGAAGTTATAAATATGTAGAGGATACGTGGTAAAAGATTTCAAATTTTTTTAAAAAAAAAGAAAACACCTTTAAAAAATATTTAAAAAATTTAAATAATAAAGAAAGTAAATAAAATAAGCAAAATGTATAATCATCATCAGCTCATATTATTATATCCGAAAAAAGAGTGCTTTCTAATAAATATTGTATTCAAAATGTATAAATAAAATAGTATAAGGAGCACTGAAAAAATTTTAAACGAAAATAGATCATATTAAGCAAAAAATGCAAAATAAAACTGTCGAGCAAATAGAAATTCCAGAAAGAAAAAAAAAAACAGAATAAACTGAAAATGTGTAATATATAAAGCGAGTAGCGAATTCAAATGCATTTTTCAAAAATGTTTTCGTAACTGGTTGCCAGGTTTCAAAATATGAATATAGAAGCGTAAATAAACGATGATGGGATCAATTTATGTCGCGTTCTTTCTGAAGTACAGAAGCGCTTTTGATTTTTTTAAAATCTACTTTGGATTTGTTGTATTTTCATAAGGTAAAAATATTATACTGGATAATTCAAAGTTTATAATGAATAAGGCTGGGGGATAGACCGTTCGCCTTCCGATAAGGTGAACATGGTTCAAATCCCAGCGATGGCTAGTCGATACGAATTCCGCACCCGACTCGCACAGATCACAGTGCTGCCGTAGAATATCTTGAGTGGTAGACGAATCATGGGTTGGAGTCTAGTTGTCGTAAGGCTATCCGTGGAAGGTTTTCGTGGTTTTCCTCTCTATGTTCCGCAAATGCGGGTTAATTCCATCAAAAAGTTCTCCACGAAGGCAAATTTTTCCCAAGACTTGATCCAGGAGTTCCCTTGTCTTCTAGACCTTGTCATTACAAGGCTACGGAGTTGAATATTGGTAGTCGTAGACCCGAAATTGGGTCGGCTGTACAATGCCGGTTATATTTTTGTATTGTGTACCTGGTAACTTCGATGCATAATTAGATCGTTTTATGTTCTACATAGCTTCATGCCTTTCTTAAGTAAGTAATCTATAGTGAAAGAATTGAAATCTTTGAGCAAGAATGTAGACATTGTCACTTAAGAGAATTGATACTGGCGGGCTTTGCTTACTCGAAACAGAATGGAAAGAACAGTTGCTGGCGTAAACAAATGCCACGTTTCAACAACCCATCAGAATCGAGATACCCACACTACTTGCAGGTAGTCCATTCCAAAAATTATATCGTTCTTTTAATTTTTCTTGATCTTGTTGTTTATGTCGTTGTACTGCTTATGTTTAATTCATGCTGCTTATGTTTTTTAATTCATGCTTATGTTTACCGGATATTTTCAAGTCTCTGTTGCACTAATAAGGTTAGGTCTTCTAGACATTGAGTCTCGACACTTGAAAATCAGACTAATGTGTCAAAAGCTATGAAGAGGAGTTAATAAAACTTACGTTAAATTTTTACAGAAATTTTTTTTCTGTATTTTTGTACCTGGAAAATTTATAAATAACTGCAATTAAAAAGTTGTGTTAACTTCCTATAATGATCGTTCAAAAATTAGTTTTTCTACCGTTCGTTTAATTTACCAATTTAATTGTAAAAAGCGAGAAAGAAAACAATAATACATTCTTTGAAGCGTATAAAATCGTCTTTTCTCCGAATGAATTTCTTTCACTAATTTCGATTAAATCCAGTTATTCTCTCAAAACGGTGTTCTTATGTCCTGGAATTTCGCGATTAGCCTTGTAATAGTTTCTTCGAATTTATGTAATGACCACTTCCTCTTTTTTTCGTGTCGCGTGTTTCCTAGTCCAAGTAACTCTTATCTTAGCACCTGAAATTGATTCTTCTCTTCTTTGGCGAACTTCTGTTTTTGGCGAGTTTTTTGTTTTTTCACACAGGATGCCAATTAAAAGTTACTTCCAGGTAAGTGTTCTTTCCGTCCTAGTTACATTTTCTTCCTTTTTTTTTCTTCTTTTTATTTCGATACTTTCGCTTATTTCGTTACTCTAATTATCTCGACAAGTAAAAGATACGTTTGCAAGGATTAAATTATGTCTTTAGTTTTTATAATAATAAAGAATAAAACTCCGACTAAATTAGTTATTTAGAGCTTATTCATTTAATAAATAAGCAGCTCTCAAAAAAGTGGGAGTATAACAAAGATATAAATTTTAAGTTTTGATTGCAAGTTTTAATTTAAGTCATAGTCTGACGATAATTACAGGAATTAACGTTACTATTAGTACAAAAATGTTCTATAAATAGCTTAAAGAAATATTTCTTTTTCCTACTGAAAGGGCAAATTTCGGACCTACGTGATGTTAATTAAAACAATCTACTGTGTGCCAAAAAAAGACCATCCTGAATAATTCTTGATCTAATGATCCGATTTTCACATTCTAGGACTCAATGTTAATGGTTTAGGAGTGGGTGACCTCAAATATACTAATTAATTACTTTAAGCGATATTTTAAGTTACAAAATCAGTTTCAAAAACGTACTTTCTCTGAAGAAACAAATGTTTTTTTCGACGGATAAGAATTTCTGATCATCAAACTAGAGGGTAGCCGCAATTTGGAAAATATGTTCCCCATAGTATGGTCAGAAGTTTGGACCCCTTAATGTTAATTTTACTTTTTGCGTATATCGCCATGTCTCGAAAACTTTTAAAGCGAATTTAAGATTTTGCACATATTTGTAAAATTCGTTTATCCAAAGAAAGTCTATGCAGAAAAAATAATTTATTCTAAATATTTATTTTTTTATTTAATAATAGTTGAAATTTTTTTTTAATTGTAAGGTATTCAGATTTTTAGAATTTCCCCCGATGCTTGATCCAGGAGTTCCCTTGTCTTCTGGATTGGGTTAAAAAAAAACTAGGATACGGAGTTAAACATTGCTAGTCGTAAACTGAAAATTCTGTCGGCTGTTCAACGTCGGTGATAAAATAAAATAAAAATATTGTGAAAATGAATCATAATAATCGAAACATATACTACAACCAAGGGCCGTGGCATCGGATTCAAATTTTTTTTTTGCATGTGGAGGATATTTGAAGTTTGATTACTGAAATGTTAGGTCCTATAGAGGTAAGCAATGAGACGAATATGTCTTTCTCATGAAAACTATTTAGATTGCATATTTATAATCAGTATGTGAGCAAAAGTATTGCGCAAACGATTATTTTAGCAATTATTTAAAATATTAAGTACTTCAATTTTAATTTATCTCATTTGAATGTTAATGAGGCTATATTTCATAGAATTATTGAATATGTAAACTTCAAAATGAAATTTATTTCGCTCAGTTGAAACGTTAATTGATAAGAAATGCAGACAAATTCTATTCATCATACTATTAATTTCCTAGTTCTAGAATATTCTTAGGGGAAGTCTTTTATCATAAGATGTTTATAAATGTGTGTGCATAGATATTAATATCTATACTCTGTTTGCAAGTTAATAAAAGATTATTGCTGTATAGGGTTTAAGTAATCATTTGCGGCTGCATACAGTTCCCGCTTTATTTAGTTTAATTGTATAAATATGCTTTCAAATTATATAAATATGCTTTCAAAACAATATAAAAGTTAAAAGTTAGACATGTCTGACAGAAATTTAGTTGGGGCTATCTTTTACGATATACATCAAAGAATTATTAAAATAAGTTGTAATTTCGTAGTCTTATTGGAATCCTAGATTTGGCGACATGTTTCGATAAATATGAAAGAGACAGCCACGTGACGTCGAATAGCATTGGATTTGATTGGACTATTAAAGCCGGAGCGTCTTATGTTGACATGCTCTTAGCAAATCAAATGCGAGATAAATAATTTTTACTTTTGTCTAACTGTAAAAGAAAATCGTCTGCAAGAAACAAAATTTATTATTCTCTCATTAGTTTTTTGCTAACAGAAAGACGTATATTTGTTACGATTTTTAGTTATCATTTTTATTATTTATTATTTGTGTACTTTATTATTTGTGCACTTCAAGAAAAAGATTACAATACCCACTCATTTGACCTATGACGTCAGTGCCCGCTGATTGTTTATACGCAAAATGGCGTGTTAAAGTTGAGCCAAGTTTCTCCAGATAAGTTAGAATGTTAATTAAAGTGAAGTTAGTTAAATACAGCTCTGTATCACACATGGAATTTGTTGAAATATCTCGCTTACGTCTTTTGTTTTACTTAGATTTATTATTTGTTGATGCATTTTATTGTTATCATGATATATATTTGTTTGTGTACTTGGTAATTTGAATGGATAAATTTTTTTTCGTTTCTTTTTTGTTGTCCTACATTGCTTTGTGCCTGTCTTTGTGTTAAGTAAAAAATATACAGTGAAGAAATTGAAAATTTTGTGAAAGAATCTTCGCGAAAGAGCATAAAAGATGTCATCTAAGAAATTTGATATTTGAAGTTCTTGGCTTACTCGAAACATAACAGTAACTAACGTAAACAAAAGCCAAGTTTCAACAACCAATCAGGAGCGAGATACCCACACTACGTCACTTGCAGATATCTCATTGATTATCGTTTGTAATAAGAAAGTAAACAAAAGGAGGCTGTGCGAAGTCGTTTCAGGAGTTGACGTTATTGATATACGTTCGCGCTGGGAAATTGGCATCCATTTGTCGTGCACTTGAATGCAAACAAGCTCTCACCACAGGAATAATGATTTTTTCTTAACTTGCAACAGAGTATAGCAATTGCCTTATTATTTTTGCACAATTTTACTTTTTTGTACAAATCTTCATTCATTATTTTTTTCCAACTATTTTTGCTGTGATATAGAATATAATTTTAAGTCTGACACCTTCAACACTAATCGTCATAAAAAAAAATTTAATTAATTTTTACGAAGTGTTAATATTTTCCCAAAAACTCGTGAAAGTTAAGTATAAATTGGAGTTAGAATAGAGCTCTCTAAAAAATTTGATGTCTGAGTCGCTCTGATTCCAAAATGGCACCAAATCATCGATATCTTTTTAAAACGAATCTTTCTTTTCACATTCCCCAAATATGTAAGTGTAATTAATTTGTCTTTTCCAGTGTATAGAATGTCTTTTTCAGAATTTAATCATTGGGCTATCGTCAGCCATGATTTCTTTCTCCAATTAGGTTATCTGGGCCATTCTCTAAAATAACAATTTCTTCTAAATAGCAGTTACTGGATGATCATCAAGAGCTCAGCAAAATTTCACGACTGTTTGTTGTAATATTGGCAAGATAGAGAGCAGAGGTGGAACAGAGGGTAGAGCGTTTGCCTCCTCATGAGGCGAACCAGATTCGAATCCCAGCTGTGGCTGTTTGCAACGAATTCTGCTCCAGGCACACATCGACCACAGTGCTGACGATAAAATATCCTTATCAGTGGTAGACGGATCATGGATTAGAACCCCCTTGCCTTTGAGATAACCGTGCGAAGTATTCGTGGTTTTCCTCTCTAAGTAACGTAAATGCGGATTAGTTCCATCGAAAAGGGTCTGCCATGAAGGCTAGTTTGTTTCACTGTTTGATCCAGGAGTTCCTTTGTCTTTTGGGTCGAAATTACAAGGTTACGGAGTTCTACATTGATAGTCGTATACTCCGAATTGATATGGCTGTCGGTTGCAAAATAAAATCAAATAATCTCGAAATAGTTGTAACCTAATTATAAACAGTTGTCACTATAATTAATTAATTTGTTTGATATCTAATCTGCTCACATTCCATTCAACTTTTTAAAATAAATGGAAAGCTCTGAATGCATCAAAGTTACGCTTTTGCTATTTGTCATTTGCTATTAGTATTTATTTTAAATTGCATCTTAAAATAATTAAATTTACAATCGAACATTTAAAAATAAAAATTCTTTACATTTTAAATATACACCCTCTAATATTACTATTGTTGTAAAATTTCATTTAATTTCCATTAACAAATTGAAAAAAAAAATGCTTTCATTAAAATAAAATATTTTTTGAATTGAAGTAAATAATTAAAACTCAAGTAAACAACTAAAATTACTGTTTTTGCTTATAGCTCGTCTAATATGTTTAGAATTACCGGGTTTAATCAATATTTCATTGTAACAAAACATAATTTGTTTTACATATTTTTTTTTTAACGGTTATTTTCAGCTAACGTAGTATGCTGAGTGGGCGATTATTTGCGAACATTATTAATGAGAATTAATGAACCAGATTCTGTTTTTTAAAGCTTATTTTCTCCTTTTAAATTTTTTGGATATTATTAATTCATACCCTTTAAGACATATATTTTATTTTAATTGGAGTTAGAATATTTCTATGTTATTTATTTCGTGTCTGCATTGTTTCCTTGCTTTTTACAATGCTTTGTCTTAAGTGCTAGTAACAAAAGCATTTTTCTGCAATAGGTGTATTAAATTTTAAACAAAGAACTGGGTTGGTCGATTTTTCTTACCACAATTAAAGATTATTTACGTATTCTGAACTGCTTTCATAATTTTTTTTTTTTCATTTAACAGGGTACCGCACACTTTAAAATTGACGAAACATTTTTTGTATTCAATCGTTTATGAGAAATTGAGCGTTGGATGTGAAAGAATCAAATTTTGTAACATTTTTTCTATGAAAACACTCGACGGCTGTGACCGTAATTTGCTCATCACATTTCTTTTTGTAATGAGCAAAAATGTGAAAATTTTATAATAAAAAAAAGGTGATGTTATCTGGAATGTTGCAGCTTTTTTTTTAAAAAAATGTACTATTGAATAATTAACAAATAAATGCATCAGTACACTTTGTGTTAATGTTGTTTCTTTTTTTTTTATTAATTATAATGTGGAAGACGGCTATACACCCGACATTTGCGGCAGCTTGTTAAAAAACTGCCATTAATATTGTATTTTAATTAATAAAACCGCATAATATTAGTTTTTATTATAGAATTGCGTGCTTCGAATCATTCGAAATGTTTGTATCGTATTTTTTAATTTTAGTAAAAGTAATTTAGTATATATATATGTAACATAAAAAGCTTCTGTTAATCTTTTTATGTTAGTTTCTTTGCTATAAAACAACTCATACTTTATTCCTAATTAATTATTCTATTTGAAATACTTTCTCACACTTTTAAAAGCCACATCCTGTTCTTAAATCTATTTTTGGCTCAACTATGCATTTAATTAAGAGCAGGACATATTTCCCTTGCTTTGTGTGGGAACGCGCGATTTCTTTCATAAACCAATAGTAATCCTTATCACTTCCCTTTTCCCCTCAAATATAACAAAATAGAGGGAAATTCCTTTGCTACTTTCCCTAAGATAAAAACTTAAGCACACAGTTTTTGAGTGCGATTTTGAGCTCCGCCTTTGCTAGAAAATGTCTTAAATATACTATGTGAAGTTAATAAAATATTTTTTGCCTTCCAACTGCTATCTGCGTGGCCTAACATCACTCACCATGACTGCAACCCTTACAAGCCTAGCAGGATAGATAAATTTTGCAGTTGGTTTGGCACTTTTTTTTTTCACTGGCTCCATTAAAAAAAAAAAATGCTTTTTTCAAATAAGTAAAAAATATATAAATATAAAAGGAAAGAAAATAATCGAATGAAGTTTTAGGAGATGCCGGCGTTGCTCGTGAAACAGATATCCTGACTAAAAGAATGAGAATTTCGGGACTTTCCTTCATAATGGGTCCAGACGTTGCCTCTACACCGTTGTACCGGAATCGCCGTTAAAGAATTGATGTCTTCGCTGTTTTGGTTTCGTTTTCGCCTACCGTGTGTTACCATCAACAATTAGCTTCTTGCGGATTTACAGCAAGTGCTTGCTGTGTTGCCCTACTTGCTTGCTGCGTGTCGGTCTCATTGAGGATTGATAAAGGTTCAGCATATGATCGAATTGATTTCGTTTTCTGGCGATTTTCTCGAGTGTTCTGTGTTTCCTTGAACGGAAGATGACCAAAAATGTGATCTCAAGTGGTAGCTATGATTCCGCTCGCGTGTGCGCGTGATTCATCAAATATTAGAAGTGATTTATTGGTGATTAATTACAGATGTGATTGATATTTACTCTCAAAAGTTTAAGTTTTTAAACGTGAATACTTTTGAATCATTTACGCTCATATATTGAAATAGGAACATATAATTTTATGTTTATTGTTCCAAATATTTATTCCGGTAATATTATATTTATCTATTAATATTTAAATTTTGATAATAGTTCCATTTATTGATGCCATTATTCAACGGTTTATCGTATTATTTGTTTAAATTAAATAATGATATTAAATTTTAGTGCTATCACATATTTTTTTTCCACTTATGATTCAGTATGATTATAGTTTTAATTATTATTTAAGGAATCACTTTTTAGTGTATATTATATTGATTGTAGAAGTAAAATTTAAATTTTTATTGTATTATGGTGTTTAAAAAAGCAAAATATGTGCTATTCATAAATTTAACTTTTTCTTCTTCTAAATGTTATATTTAGTTAATGAAATTTATTTTGGTTATTTGAATGCGGAGTGGAAAAAATTACAAATTAAAGATGGTAATCAAAAATAGTGCAACAAATAATTTTGAAAATCAATACAAAATTTTTCAAAATTAAAATTTAAATGAAGGTTCAGGCAATCCCATTAACAGATCAAGTTTATAAGAGAAAGAGTCAAGTCCAACATAAAGTGACCAAACCACGAATTGAGAATGAATAGTATCCGGATACACTCAAAATACAATCAAAATAAAAATAATAAAAGTAACAACTACCCGATGGTGACTAAGAAAACTATCTTGTTAAATACTAACACAGGTGGTACTTTAAAAATAAACCCAACAAATATTTTAGAAAAGTTATGTGTCCAAAAAAAAAAAAAAAAAAAAAAGATAAATGAAAACAAACAGAAAGTAATTTGCAAATTAACCTAACTTGCACTTCAAATTAAAAATAAGGAAAATAGCTAGGTCAGTCAAATTTTAAAAAACTGATTTACCTAATACCATATTGAATTTGAGAGCTTTGTTTTGGTTTTCAATTAATAATTAATTGTGTTAAACGGGTTGTAATGTAAATTCTGAGAAGACTGATCACCTTTTCTGATTGTAAAAGCAATTTGTTCTCACACATTTTTTTCTCCTGAAATCCTGGTTAATGTTTGCAATAAAAAAAAAAAAACTAAAGAAGAAAGCAGATAGAAAAGAAAGAAAAAAAAAATTCAAATCTAAGAAAAACAAAAAGAAAGGAAGAAAATAAAAAATTGGGCATAAAAAAAAAAAGAATAGTAAAAAGAAAAATGTTAACAAAGTGAGTTTAAAGGAAAATAAAATAAAAAATAGAATTAAAAATAGGGATTCAAATAGCAAAACTGAAAATAATTTTGAATCTTCAAGTGTTCTTGAGACTGATTGTGATAATGTGGGGCCGCATTGTCAAAATCATGTTGACGGAATTATGCAAATTCAAGATAATGAAAAAAATTTCCATCTTCAGGAATTTTAAGAAATTTTTCAGATATTTTTGCTAAAAATAAATAGTATATAGAGACAATAAAAGTTGAACCTCAAAGGGTAAAATAACCATCAAATTTACCAGTGTCAATTTTGTTTTGTTTCGTGAAAATAAAATTAAATACCAATTATGACAATAATACACATAGTTCAATGGAACATGTGGACCCCTTTCTTTTTCTGGAAGATCCGACCTTTCAAATTTTCTTCAAGTTCAACGTTTACCCAAATCTAGTAGGATATGCGGCGATGGTAGTTTTTCTCTGTGGTGAAAACCAAAAAAATAAATACTTATGCATCTTGTTGAATCTAGGATCTTCCAGCTCATTATTGTTGAGAATAGGGACTGTTTTCCTCCTTTTGAGGAATACAGCCCCTAATCCAACAAAACAATTTCCCCTAATAACACTGAAGTCTTAAACTTCAGATTAAAGACTAAAAGTGTCAAACTTTTTATTCTCTCATTGAAATAAAAATACTGAAGTCTTAAACTTCAGATTAAAGACCATTGTGTCAAATTTTTTTTACATTTTATATTGAAATTTTTTTTGATAAAAAGTGTCAATTTGTATTTTTATATCTCATATCACTTGCATTTTCATATTTTTGTATCTTTCTTGTTATTGAATATGAATATTTACATCTTTTAGGAAATTTTTATAGATTTTCTTGTCTTAAGTGAAAAGTTTATTTTAATTGTGTTAGTATGAGGAATAACTTTATTTACTGTGATTATAAAGAAGGACTGAAAAAACTTAATCACAAACAATTTTTTGAAAATGGAGATCTAATACTTCATTTCGATAATAGCGCTACTTCAAATTTTTTTTTCTTCCTCTAACTCTGTATGAAACTTTTTTTTACATAGTGTGCAAGTGTGTTTTTTTTTATAACTCATGTTACTTTATATCTTGTTGATTTTACAAATATTATTATTATTATTTTAATTGTGTCATCATAAGGAAAGTTTTGCAAAGGGATAATTGTAAAAAATTTTTTGATGTTAGTTAAAATTTTTCGGCGAGGGGGGATGTAACATAAAAAGCTTCTATTAATCTTTTTATGTTAGTTTCTTTGCTATAAAACAACTCATACTTTATTCCTAATTAATTATTCTATTTGAAATACTTTCTCACACTTTTAAAAGCCACATCCTGTTCTTAAATCTATTTTTGGCTCAACTATGCATTTAATTAAGAGCAGGACATATTTCCCTTGCTTTGTGTGGGAACGCGCGATTTCTTTCATAAACCAATAGTAATCCTTATCACTTCCCTTTTCCCCTCAAATATAACAAAATAGAGGGAAATTCCTTTGCTACTTTCCCTAAGATAAAAACTTAAGCACACAGTTTTTGAGTGCGATTTTGAGCTCCGCCTTTGCTAGAAAATGTCTTAAATATACTATGTGAAGTTAATAAAATATTTTTTGCCTTCCAACTGCTATCTGCGTGGCCTAACATCACTCACCATGACTGCAACCCTTACATATATATATATATATATATATATATATATATATATATATATATATATATATGTATATATATATATATATATATATATATATATATATATATATATATATACTTTAATCAAAATGCAAACAAATTATGGTAGGATCAATTAGGATTACGCAGTGGGGAGGTAATCATTCATTTATTTGTTCGAATGTTGACATTTCGAAAATATTTTTTCAGAATATGAAACTTTATAATTTACTCTAAGCTTTGTTTGAAATCACTTTTCTGTGTACTTTACACTGAAAAATAAATAAAACAGAATTCGTCGTGAAAAGTTTTTCCCGCGGTTTAGCGTTCTCTGAAATCCTTTATTTTTTTTATCACCGTCATTGAACAGCTGACCCAATTTTCGGGTTTACGACTACTAATGTTCAACTCCGTAGCCTTATTATATCGAACCCGATCCGGCACATGGAGAAGAAAGCCACAAAAACCTCCCACTCTAAACCATGATCTCTCTGCCACTGAGGATATTTTTACAAGAGCACTTTGGTCAGTGCGAGCAGTGTGCAGAATTTGTATCCAGGTCACCTCACTGGGAGGCAAGCGCTTTATCCGCTCTATCTCATCATGGCTCTCTAAAATCCTTTAAAGTTAACTGGCATATAGTTAATTATAATAGCTAAATTGTAACTAATTTCATTAATTAATATTTACTGAAAGTATATGTTGTAGCCGTGGTGGCTCAGGAGATAGAGCGCTCGCCTCTCGATTAGGTGACCCGGTTTCGAATCCCTGCTGTGGCTGGTAAATACGAATTCCGCACTCGGCTTACGCAGATCACAGTGCTGACGTAAAATATCCTCAGCGATAGACGATAATCGGTTACAGTCTTCTTGCCGTCAGGCTAACCTTGTGAGGTTTTCTTCTCCATGTAAGGCAGATGCGGGTTAGTTCAATCAAACGAGTTTTCTACGAAGGAGAATTTCTTTCTACGCTTAATGGAGGAGTTTCCTTGTCTTCTGGATTGGGTTCAAAATAACAAGGCTACGGCGTTGATCGTCGTAAATTCATGAGTTTGGTCAACTGTTCGGTCTTGAGAAATCGACTTTTAAAGAAGTTGATTGGATTTCTCAGAAACTATTCAACTGCTTTCGCTCAAATTTTGCATTTTGCCAAAAAAATTACGTACTTTAAAATGACATCGTTTTATAACTTTACAATTCAAAATTTTATTATTATTAAATAAAATTATAAATATTTACAAAAATGTTTCAATTTGCTCAATAAGTTCTCGAGATATGGTGAAATACGCAAAAAGTAAAATTAACATTGGGAGGTCCAAATTTTATCGCTCTTCTTATTTTGGTTGTCAGAAATCCTAATTCGCGGTATGCTTAGTCAGAAAAAAATTACATTTTTGTGCCTGATTTCGTTACTTAAAATATTGTCTGCTCTCATTAATTAGCATATTTGAGGTCACTCCTTCGAATCATTAAGAATGAGTCCTAGAACTTTGAAAATCGGATCATTAGATGAAAAGTTATTCAGGATGGTCTTTTTTTTTTACCACTGTACATAGCAGTTGGGAAATTAATATTTAAGTTTACATTAGTATTATTTTATTATTTATTAGAGTTTTTATTTATAGAGGGTTATTTAAATATTTTAGTTTACTTTAATCCCTGAAAATTAAGTTAATTAGAAATATTATCGAAATTTTATAGAATTAATCTGAGTTGAGAAGCTTTTAAACAGATCGAAACTAACTCCTGTTTTAAACTTTAATCCGACAAGCCACAGTGTTTACGTTCCATTAAGTCTGCGAGCACGAGTATCATCAACTTTTATTATGATTATTTTAAGATCTTTAATGCTGATAAATCTCCATCCAAATTCCACTGCTTGTTCAGAATTTTGTCATCTTTATTTTCTATTTTACGGTTTTTACTCAAGTGGCCTGTTTATATACTGTATCTTTTTTATTTTTTATGACTGAGAAATATTTCGATGAAAAAGATAATAATTCGCGCTTTCATTCGTAGTTAAATGACCGAAGTTGAAGTTGTAGTGAATTTTTTGAGATCCATTCTTTTTTTGTGTCGAGCTTGTGTGTAGCAATAAAACCCTATAAGTTATAGTGTCTTACGCAATTTAATTTCACTTTTCATGGTTATTTTGTGTCATTTTATTGTGTCTCAGAGACAAGTTAAAAAACATTGCCTAAATGTTATTTCCTCAGATTCGTTTTTTCATATAAATTATATTTATGAGTTATTACCAGACTGTCTGCTGATTTTGTGTCTGGTGTTGGGTATGTATATTTATTTTGATGGGTTAACCCTCTTTAAAAATGACCTTAGCATAAAATTATCTGAATCGTGTCTCCTTATATTTTTTATGACACATTAATAAATCTTTCGTGATACAAAAATAATTCGTCCCGCAATGGACTGATCGCAAAGACACGGTTCCCAGTAGATCACCGAAATCAAAAATCGCTGGCTGCGGTCAGTAGGCGGATAGATGACCACTTTGAACACGTTGCGTAGGGACCGAGGGCACGCAGATCGTCTGGCTATTAGAGCGGGGGAGCCAACCCCTCTGTAGAGGATCAAAATTGTGATGACATGTCTTCGGATCATTCTCAAGGATATTTCCTAGATTGTAGCCTATAGTACAACTCTAGGTCGGTGGGGCACTGGGCCCGTGTCCAAGAAGTTGTAGGTTCGATCCCAGCCGGCGGCTACTTTACGACTATAGTCCGTTCAACGAGAACTGAGAGTGGAAGTAAACAAAAGGGTTGCTGTTTGATCGCCAACGTTTGCCACTTTAACGGTTTCTTCGCTGAATGGGCGATTTCATTTGAATCGACAGAGCTTTCGCTTTTATAGAAAAACAAAAACGATGTTTGGTTTTTGATACCTTAAAATTAGATAAGAAAATGCAAAATTAAAATATTTTCATGAAAATACCTTTCTAAGTGTTTCAGTAAACACATAATTTTATTTTAAGAATAGTTTTAATATATCTATATTTCTTTAAGTTTTGATTAAATTAGTTTTAATATATTTTGCATAAATATCTATGAAAAACATAACTTTTATAATTCCATCGTAAAAGTCGTATAGAATTGACAGTTATGTTAAAAAATGTTAAAAAAAATACTCTTTTATTTTCATAATTACAATTTTTTTTAAAATTTATTAGAAGTTAAATAATATTTAAAATAGTTTTATGTTTCGCCGATTGATTTAAAAATATGTTAGAAGGAACTGCATTTATTTGTATTTTTAAATTGTTAATTATCTTTATTTTTCTAAGGGAAGTATTACGAAAATAATTACACTAAAAGAAACTTGGAACTTTTTTACATGTCTCACGAAATCTTTTGTTAAGAAAAATATACCCACTTAACATATAAAAAAAAAGCAGTTTGTAAACCTCGAATTCAATAGGTTTTTGAAAAAATAGAATCAAGTGTCAAAATTATTTAATTTTGCGTAACATTTGAATTTCTGTACTTAATTAACAACTGTACCGAAAACGAAAATAATTATATTAAACTACTCAGAAAAGAACAAAATTTTAAGAATTATTGTATTAATGATCAATTAATCATGGATAATAACGAATAATTATATCATTAAAAA
This sequence comes from Parasteatoda tepidariorum, assembly GCF_982258835.1. Classification (NCBI taxonomy): domain Eukaryota; kingdom Metazoa; phylum Arthropoda; class Arachnida; order Araneae; family Theridiidae; genus Parasteatoda; species Parasteatoda tepidariorum. Next base: position 5,386,760 of record NC_141758.1, on the reverse strand, counting down.
GTAAAAATGAAACTAGGTACTTATCTCAGAATTCACTCTCAGAACTTGTAGAATCCTCGTCGTTTGAATTGATATTTATTACTAGAGAATTAACAGTGTTTTCGATGGCTTCGTCCAAATCCCACATCTCTTTTTCAATTTTCTGAATATGCTCTATGCAATTTTTCCACTTTTCAACTCCAATTTCGTTTAAACTTTTCATGCACAATTCCTCTACTTCCGATAACTTGAAAGTTTTGTTTTCTTTGGCCACTGAACCTTTCATTTGGGCCCAAATCAGCTCAATTGGATTTAATTCAGCGTGATAGGGGGGAAGCCTTAAAATCATTATATTATTACGTCTAGCAAGTTCATCCACCGCGAATTTGTCATATCTGTGCTTATGAGCTTTCACTATATCCAGTAGTTCTGTTTTTAGCATACCTTCTTCATCACTAACAATGTTTTTAGATTTTAGCCAATCTTTAATTACTTGCTTAGTCGATGATGTGTTAGGAATTTTTTCTTCTTTACGAGAGTGATATGGTGCATTGTCCATCACAACGACAGAGTTCGGCTCTAGAAAGGGTAGAATTTTCTCGAACCATTCTTCGAAACACGCTGCATTCATATCCTTATGGTAATCCTTGTTTTTGTTTGATTTAAAAAGTAGAAGTCCTTCTTTTAAAAAGCCCGCATCGCTACCAATGTGCGTAATAATAAGTCTCTCACCTTTGCCAGAAGGCGATTTTAATCCTGTAGAAAGACCAGATAAAAATGCCTGTTTTGACCAGGGCTAAAGAGAATACAAGGGCTAGTTCACTCCGCTCTTAGAGCTGAAGCTACGATTTCCGTCCTCATGACGTCACTGTGTCTACAGATCTCGGAGATCGCAAGCAAAGATATGATAACTTTGCATCTTTCTCTTGTAAAAATAAGTTAGACTTTTTCTGGTTATTAGCCTTCAAACTTTACGTAATTAACACATTATTTCCGTTCATAAACATAGTTAAAAAAAAAACTTTCTTGGTTATTATATTAAAAAAATACCATTTTAAACTTATAAAAATGTTTTGCTAGTTGGTGAAAATGACACGATAAATACTTTATTTTAAAAAGTTCAGTTTTAACTTTAACTATTAAGAAAAATGAAGGCATATATCGACACTTTTTTTATCTACATATTCTTTTATAAAGATAAGTTAAGTTAAATTTAGGATCCCTGATTTTAAAATATGTCGTTAATAGCAATTTGTTCATACTTAATCATTAGGAAACATCAACCTTAAACGCTAATTACTGAAACAAAATAATAATTTAGGTTCATAATGACATCAGAAATTTTACAATTGTTTATAGACATTTAAATTTACGATGATATAATATATAGATATTTAAATTGAAGAGAATATAATTTTTAAAAAAAATCATAAATATTTAGAATAACTACATTAAAAAATATGTTATGAAATTAGGAGAATTTCCACTATATACTATATATTTTATTTATACTTTTTACTTATATTTTAATTTTCTTTGACTTTATCTATTTTTTAATTCTTTTCACCTGCCTTTCTTTATGAAGTAGCGAGGCGGTTTCTATTTAGATAATGAATTTTTATAAAAGTTCTTTACGACAGAATAAACGTATTGCGGTTTTAAATTAACTGTGTCATTTCGGAATCCATTCTTTTCACAGTTGTTCATTTACTTTAGGGAACACGCGAAAAATTATACTTTTTCCTTTTGTGTTTATATCAGAATTTTTGCAAGTTGCAATCGCGCAAACTGGCATTTCGATAATAGTTTTAAATTCTTGTAAATTCACTGCAAAAACTGAGGAAAGTCATTATAGAAAATAACAAATGTCTTAGAATATCTCGCAAAAAGAAATGATCCAATATTAGTTAGAGCTAGTAAGGCCAAACGCTCCGTTCTTGAAGTAAAAGTGCGAGCTTTGCGCCAAAGTGACGTCACTAGAGTGACGTCGGAGGATCGGCGCGGCAAGAGATACTTCAAAGGAGTGAACCAGCCCTTCTATTCTCTTTAGCCCTGTGTTTTGACGAGATAATGGAAGTATCATTCCACACTTTGTCTTGCGTGTGTCCAGCATTCAACCATGTCTCATCCATGTAATAAATTTTTCTTCCTTCTTGTCTCATTTTGTTAATTGTTCTTAAATATCTTCGCCTCCACAAAATTATTTCTTCTTTTTCAATGAGTGAGCTGTTCCGTCCTCGTTTTTGATGTTTGAAGCCTAATTTTTTTAACAGCGAATAAAATGTCGTTCTTTTAAAGTTTGGTAAATCAGAATCATCGTTCACAGCTTTTAGAACTTTGTTTATTGTCGGAATTTCGTTACGGCGGAAAAAATCATGAACTTTTCTTCTTACAGCATTTTTGTCGAAATCGTCAATGTCATCCAAAAAAGTTTTACGAGGTTTAGTCCTCTTCGGGGAATGTAATATACCATCCTTTTTATATTCTTTGATAATTCTGAAAACAGAAGCTGTGCTAACTCCCGCTGCAGAAGCCGCATGGTCAGCCACATCAATGATTGGAACATCTGGTTTTGAATGCACTTCTGTTTTATAAATGTTCAATATTATTTCCTTCTCAGCTTTACTTATGTAAGATTTCTTCGGTCGTTTTTTAGGAGGACTTAAATCCATCGCTTTATTTTCCATATTACTCATGAAACACCTGCAAAAAGACACCACGGCGATACACACAACCCTCTAAAAATAAGAGTTTTTGCTTGTCTGATAGGCGCTATTTGTCATTATTCCGGCGCCAAGTAGACAGCTGTATTGCGCCAAATAGCACGCCGCTTTGTTTACTTTCGCTATCAGTTCTCGTTGAACAGACTATACTAATTGAACATTAGTAGTCCTAAACCCAAAAATTGTCCTTTTTTTTCCCTTCTTTTTTTTCCCGACGCTTTGACGGAATTTCATGCCTCCTCAACACTGCTAAAGTATGACTTAAAAAATCTGCGGCTGAACTTATACTCATATTTATATCCCGGTGTTCTTTTCCAGGGGTTAAGGATGTTTCCCTCTTAACTATAAACGATAAGGTGACTGCAGAAATTTATTGTTTAATTCGTATAAAGATTTGCCCTCACAGCTTGGTTCATCGAATACAGGGTGGTCCTAAAATATATGTCAAAAATGGAAAGGTAAGTAGAGGGGACCTAAATAAGCCTATTTTGTATGGGATAGTATGTGGGGTAATACCGCCTTGAGCCGGTAGGGAGCGCTGTTGTCTATGGCATATAAAAGAGTTTGCTAGCTGGATTCATCATTTTCCGCAGGACGGGGCTGTCCAGTTCCCTGGCCACCTAATTCTCCTGATTTAACCTGCTCGGATTTTTTCTTTTGGGGTCATATTAAAAGCTTGGAGTACGAGAGTCCCGTCACATCTGAAGAAGATCTTGTTGAGCGCTTGTCTGTTGCTTCTTTAGATGTGCTCGACATGCCTGACGTCTTTTCTAATGTACGCTGATCCATGCTCCGAGGCTGTGAATCTTGTATCGCTGTTGGTGGCTACTCTTTCGAGCACCTCTTGTAAACTGTTGCTAATTTTTTTCTTATCTTTTGTCTTTACTTGTCTTTTCAGTTTCCTTTGATTCGTACTGCTTCACAAGCTAGTGCTTTAATGTGCCATTACCGCACACACATTCCTATCCGAAATATGCTTATTTATGTCCCCTCTACCAACCTTTACATTTTTGACACATATTTTAGGATCACCCTGTATATCTTGGAGTTAGAAAAGAACTCGTGTTTTGGATCGTGGAAACAAATGGTTTCGCCATCCATCGAAGATTCGAAGTCAGCTTTCTAAAAGATGTTGCTCTTGGCGACAAAATTGTGTACAGGATAGCTCCTCCACAACAGTTGACTTGTCCAATCACAAGATGTTTATTTCGACCTCAAAAATGAAATAAAAATTTTTTGTACCTGATTTTACGGATACTTCGTGACTTTGTGTCAGAAATTCTTTTCGTGTGCTCGGCTAACTCTTTGCAGGTTGTACAGTGACACCCCTAAAAATACGGACCATCCTGAATAACTTTTGATCTAATGATCGGATTTTTACGTTCTATCACTCAATCTTAATGGTTCGAGGGGGTGATCTCAAATATACTGATGAATCAGTGCAGACGATATTTTAAGTTGCGAAACCAGACACAAAAACGCACTTTTCCTGAATAAACATATTACCTATCTTTTTAGACGGACTAGGGTTTCTGACAACCAAAATAGGAAAAGCGATCCAAAAGTTGGACCTCCCCCCCCCAATGTTAATTTTATTCTTTACGTATTTCGCCATATCTCGAGAACTTATTGAGCGAATTGAAAATTTTTTGCATACAATTATAAAATAATAAATAAGAGGTATATATAAATATAAGGGGCACTCAAAATATAAGGAGTATCCTCAATCCAGAAAATAGGGTCCCCATAGTTAGATCAGGAGAGCGGTCCAAAGTTTGTCACTATTGGCAATTGAGAAGTATTTCTCTATTGGCAACACTACATTTATAATTCATTCTGTTAGATTGGCTTAATTTAAAGTGTTTAACAGTCACTACTACGTTAAATATTTATTTAACGTATTACTGCGCATTTTTTCTCCATGTGAGCACAGTTAAAGTATGATTTAATACAAATTAAATTTAAATTTTCTGCGTATAATTGTGTGATACTATCTGAATATATTATGTTATAAGCTAACTTTTTACAATAACAATCTCTGCTTGACTACGTTAAAGTCATTTGAATTTTTGAAGGTTAACTCTGTAAATTATGTTTACCGGGTGTATGTGTAATTCTAAAATCGAATGAGTGCCTTTCAGATATGCTTCTAAAAATTAAGCCGGTTTTCAATATTTATGAATTCCTATTCCTCTGTAGTTACGTCATCATTCTAATTTCAGCCGGACAACAGAAACGGACTCTAACCTCAATATTATTGTGGTTGCTTTGGAATTACCATTTTCCATGCTGAATGAATGATTATATTCTCATGATAATAAAGTTTGGAATATCAGTTCTCCTTACACGTTAATTTAAGTTTATGTTTCTCGTCATATGATCGAATATCTACCTCATTACTTCATGTGTAACAGTCTATTTCTTTTTTATTCTATAAGTTAATGATGGCAAAATGAAGTATAAGGGGTCTCTGGGGAATTGGTTCGTTTTGGTTCCAGCATTGGAATGTTTCAAATGTAATAGACCAAAAGTACCATCTGATTTGATGTCTGTGAGAAACTAATTTTATTATTAGCTGCAACATTTTTTTTATTATCGCTATTTTTTGTAGCTCTGTCGACAAGGAAAATAAAAAAGGCCATAATTTAAGTGCCTAGTAGTAGACAAAAATAATTTTTATAAGTAATCCTTTTTTGAAATAACATTTAAAACTAAAAGTGTATTGTTAAAACAAATTTGGTGCGTTCACAACTGTAATTTAATATATTTCAGGATGCGTAGCGTTTTTGAAAAGTGCTTAAAGGTGCTTATTTTCGTTTTTTAAAAGCCCTTGAAGGTGCTTTTTTCATTGGGTGTTTTTAAAAAGTGCTTAATTTTCTTTTTTTTTCAAAATGAGAATTTTCCTTTACCATGTTGATTTTTGCTACGAATTATGCAAAAAGAAGCAGTTCACATTGTTCTATTCAACATTTTCACAATTAATTCAAACCCAATCAATCTACTTTGACGTATTGTCAGTCCGCAGCGTATGAAAACGCCATTCGTTTTACACGATTCAAAATTTCTGATTTTTGAGAATTGACAAAAACAATACCAAAAGGGTTTTTTTTTCCGACATGACGGTTAAAACAAGATAAAACCGTCAATTGTCAAAAACTTTCCAACCTTGCCTAATAATGATATTTTTTTAAGTGCTAAAAAATATTTTTTGGATCAGGATTTTGCCATCCTAAAAGATATTACCTATCTTTTTAAAGAACTGGAAAACAATTGCTGGGAGAAAGGAAGAATGGGAAAAGCTTTTGAGGAAGGCCGAGGCTCACAAAGGGCTGTCGTGCCAATGCTGATGATGAAAAATATTTTTTGAGTGCTTAAAATATTTTTGTTGAATAATTTGGCTACGCACCCTGTATTTGCTTACCAAATGAACGGAAAAATTTAAATAGAATTTTTGCATTCATCACTTTGTGCATGAAGCTGAAAGTTAAGTTCTAAATCATTTAACGAATGTCTTTAATCGTCATTTATGATAATATAATGTAATTTGCACCAATGAATAATAATTGTAAAACGGTTAATAAGTTTAGACGCCGATTTAAATAACTTTAGATTAAAATGTAACATAGAATTACATTATTCTAACTATAATAAAAACAATTATGATTTTATATGAAAAATAACTTTACTTGTGGCAAACTTATTCTTTATAATTTAAACTATACTCGTTACTATACTATTCTCGTAACTATACTTTAAACAGACTTATACTTTAAACCAGGGATGGGGAAACTACGGCCCGAGGGCCAACTGTGGCCCGCCGGAAGGTTTTATCCGGCCCGCGGATGGAATTTTAACTTGCTGATCTGTGGCGAATATGAACAATATGCATCCATTCTCTTGTCTACTTTGTTTAAAGTTATTTTTCTTTCTTTTTTTAACTAAGTACTGCGGACCTTTTAACTTTCTCTATTTTTGTTCTACAAAACATAAATTGATGAAGGCTAGCACAGACAGCTTCAATTGGTAAAATGTTGAAAGCAGAAGTTCCTTATAGAATAGCCGTAGATAGGTGCCATCTGAAGCAATTGTTTCTGAATATGCCAAAAATTGAGTTTTACAAATCATTACCAAAAGCTAGTTTCCCAAATATTTCATGCCTAGAAAATCAGGGCTATGTTTGCTTCCTTTTATTTATGTGTGAACAAGTGTTTTCATCTACGAACCTGAGAAAAAATCATTTCAGAAGTAGAATAACAGACAAACATTTACCCTTGTTCCTTAAAATAAATACATCTCACTTGGAACCTTAATATAAGGAACTTTTAAAAATGAAATCGAAATTTCATTCATCTCATTAAATATTTACATTCAAAATTGCATACAGTATTTTTTTTTTATTTAGCCCACTAAATTTTTTTTCCTTCGATTTTTGGCCCTCGACCAGAAAAGTTTGCCCATCCCTGCTTTAAACTATACTCGTGGCAAACGAAAACATCAAGCATTACTTATATTACGATATGCAATGTTCCGCTAATAAAAAATAGTTCGCATTTATATATTTTATAATCTTGTTGTAAGAGGAAAGAAACACGAATAAAAAAGAACATGAAAATTCTTAAAATTTGTAGATTATGAAAAAAACTTTAAAAATGCCCACTGGTGAGAAAAAGAACAAAATCTAACTTGATTAACTCTTTTGCATGTTCCAAACATTACCAACACGTACCAAACCTTTTTGTTGCAGCCCTTCATCACAATTTTTGCTTCTTTTATTTACATTTCTATTTTTTTATCCTTTATAAATACAATAAAAATATTTATATAGATGAAAACTATAGAAATTTTCATTGATACCTCACTCATGAATAGTTGGCAGTTTTTTTTACCAATTTAAATATGTAAAAAAAAAAAAAAATTCTGGAGTATCTAGTTGCAGACGATGAACAAATAATAATTTTCATTTGTATATGCCTTCGCGGTATTCGATGGATTGAATATGAAAATGTCGTTAAATCCAATGATAAAAAGCGTTATTTTTCAAATCATTGGAATATGATGTATGGAAAAACTATTAAAATGCACGCTGGTGAAAAAAAGAACCGACGATGTTTCAGAATATGTTTCAGACGATTAAAAAAATTTTATTTATTTTATTTATTTTTATATGTCTTTGCGGTATTTGATTGATTGGATATGAAAATGTTGTTAAAGTCAGTGATAAAAAGCGTTATTTTTCAAATCATTAGAATATGATATTTACAGAGGCTATCGTACCTGTGTACAGAGTCGTCTTGAAAATATTTCGCAATGGTTATTTATTTTCCTACTTTATGTTCCGATTTTGAATTAGTATTTAAAAATAATATCTTTTAAATTTTTGTTTTTCACTCGATTCATAAGGCTGGCAAAAAACGTTTCAAAATATTAAAATGCAAACAAATTATGGTTGGATTTCGCAGTGAGGAAGTACTTATTTAGTTACTGAAATTTAACTATCAAACTGGCACATGAGGCCTCGAGTCTTTTTCTCCACACACTCCTGTCTTTGGCCAGGTAAAGCGCTCCCCATCCAGTTAATCCTGCTCTACTAAGATCTTCCTTAATGCGTTTTGCCATGTTAGTCTCGGTCTCCCACTTTTTCTCTTTCCGTCAGGAGCCCATGAGCTTGCAGCGTTTGCAGGATTGTTTCTATCTGTTCTTATTAAATGGCCAAGCCATCTCCATCTTCATTTTAAAATTTCTTCTTTAACAGATGGGATATTAGCTTTTGTTAAAAGGTCTTTGTTATACTATTGGGCCAGAAGATTTTTAGTATTATTTTTAAGTATCTATTTTGAAAAGTTTCAAGTTTTTCTTTTTCTGATTTCCGGGGACTCCGGCATTCGGCACCATACGGAAGAATGGAACGCACGGTAGCCTCATAGACATTTATTTTTGTTTTTAATTTTATATTTGAGACTCTCCAAAAATTGTACAGACCTCTAAAACAGGATCTAGCTTTTCTGATTCTCTGGGAAATATCATCGCTATTTCCGCCCTGTTTATTAACAATATTTCCGAGAAAAACAAAAGAATCAACGTCTTCGATCTTTTCGAAGTTTATTTCTAAGCTTCTGTTTCAGTGGGGAAGTAATCCAGCAATGATTGGATTGCATTTTTATATTGTGAAAATATTTTTGATTTGAGTATTTGATAACGTCATAATTTACTCTAAGTCAGCGGTTAGAATTTTTTTTTTCCAGTTACGGAATCCTAGACGATAAATCTTATTTTATCATAACTCTGACTTTCAAAAATAATTATTAACAGGTGGGAATGTGCTAACTAGAAGAGAAAAACTACAAATTAAATTGGAAACATTTAATGTGAAAAACGACATTTTTTTCATTGTTTCATCGGTAACAGTCTTAAAATTGATGCTTGGCATTTGAATTCTCAAGTCTGCAGCGTCATCTAGTCTATTGGTTTTTGGCGTATACATAAATAAAATTTAATTAAATAAGCTGAATTGTAGTTTTTTTTAAAAAAAGAACTGTTATAAAAGCTGAGATTGGTTATCGGTAAGAAAATTTTTTTTATTCTTGAATTGGTTACATTATTTTGAATTTTAAAGTTCGATGAGAAATACTGATGCAATCATTTGTCGTACTATATATCAAAATTTTGATGCTGGTGTCACTGTTTTTCATTGTTGTTCGGGCATTTTTATTGGCCGGAAAATCAGGTGATAGGATCCAGTTTTGCCTCATTCATTTCCATATCGTTTTGGTTATCATCCGTGTAAAATTAATAAAATTTAAAGTTATTTTTCCTGTTCTGCTATTATTACGCTTTTAATTCAAGAGTTTAAAATTAAGAGAATTGTTTTTTTTTTTTATTATTATAATGTAATTCTGCTCTACATTTTACGATAAATTTATTAAGAAAGGTGGTCTAATCGTATTAACCGTTTTACAATTATTACATTTGTGCAAATAATATTAATGTACTGTTATAAATTACAGCTAAAGAGATCTGTTAAATGAATGTAAATGATATTTAAACTATTAAATGTTTGAGCAATATAATGTTATAACAATATAAATGTTATTTTAGAAAAATAATTATTTTGAAAAAGTACTTCTGTTCTCCAATAGATCTAAATATTTAAAATACTAATATATAATAATATTTGGACGTGGGAAGTGGAGGCACATTTTCTGCTCAGAAACAATAATTATTGCAAAAAAAAAAATCAAATCATCGGAGTTGGTGAGCGGCAGCGAGCAGGGGGCTTTATCCTTTAGTAATTTGAAGGGTGACGAGAAAAAATTCGGGATACCGAAAATTCGTATTATCGAAAATCGCATGTTATCGATGGTAAAATAAAGAAAAATGCTCTTTACATACCTTATTTACTATTCCATATTTATTATAAAAACACTTTTTACTCTTAAAAAGATTCAATTGTTGTTTGCTTTAGAGATGTGTAAGATAGTTTGTCTATTACACTTTCTAAGTGGACCATGGCTTTAAATTTCTCCTCTGACGTATTCAGCTGCCTCTCAATAAATCTCCTTACAGTGTCCACTGCAGAAAGTGTTTGTTTGAGAATTGATTATGATTATGAGAATTGGCTTTCTATTCTTAAAAATTTTTTTGGAATATTTTTTATATTTTCAGGAAAAAAAATCTACACTATTTATGGAAAAAAAATTCAAGTTATCGAGGGATCAGAAAAAAAAATTCGAGAAATCAAGGTTTTTTTAACATTGAGTGTATAGGAAATTTGAAGGGAATTTACCGAAACTTCGAGATATCGAAAAATTCGTGAAATCGAGGTTCGAGTTAGCGAGGTTCGACTGTATATTGTTATTGAAAAAAAAATATTTAAAATAAAACATTTTTTAAAATTTGCTATTCTTTTATTGGCATTTTATTTAAATAATTTCACAAAAATAACCTAATTAGTAAATTAAAAATCGTTTATTGGTTCGTTGTAAAAGCAATATAGGTTTCAAAAATCATTTCTGGTTTTAAGAAAGAAGTCTTAACTCACGGAACCCTAGAGTTCCGCGAAACACTTTTTGGGAACCTCTGATTTAGGTCTCACTCTTACTTCTCAAAACTTAAAATGTTAAAGTACCGATGGTGAGATGAAACTGAATGTGTGATGAGAAGTTTTTCTATAAGTAATTCGGCTCATATCGTTAATTTAATAATACAGCATCACATTGTTTAATTATCATAATCACTTTACGTGAATTTAAAGACGCTGTGGAAGAACTTAAAAATGCGAAGAAAAGAGCAATTGGCGTTATTCTTGGCGAAGGTGGGAATTCCTTTCTGCAACCCCTCGTAAGCCGGCTCGGTCGACCTGTCCTTATTTCACAAACTGTCATGCGAGCTGCCAGTCCGGTTTCGGCGGCAGTGAAAGTTCATCTCTCAAAGCCTGCTGGCCTAATAATTTCTCTTGTTTTTTCGATTATTTTTTTGTATTCTTTTTCTTCCTAACGACATAGTTTGTGTGCTTGTTTTCTGTGAAAGCTGAAGTGCCTTTGGCAACCGTTTTGTTAATATTTCGTTCTTATCCTGCCAACTCGATTAAAACGTGGAATTTTTGTATTTATTATATTTGGATATATTATTTACCCATTGGTTGGCATGTTTTATGGATTATATACATTTTGATCGAAAGTAAGTGAGCTATTTTGTTTATCGATTTGACCTTGAAAATGTGTTGATAACTGTGTGCTAACTTTTATTTAATAGTATTTTAATCAATGACATTATAATAATAGAAAGTTTGAGTTGAAAAATATTTAAATGGATTATGTAACATGAAAAGATAATGTATTACCAGGTTTTAATGGTTTTTTATGTGATGTAATAACAAAAAAGTTATAAATAACATTTTAAACTGTTGTGAATAGTTTAGCAGTTGTGAAACTATCGGTAAAATGTAAATAATAGTGTGCAACGTTTGTAGTTCTTTTTTTTTTAAAAAATTTAATCAATATTTTTTTTAAAAGGAAAATAAGGTTAGTTATTATTTTGATGGCGATGTAATATTTAAGTGTATTTTAATTGTTGTAAATACGATTTTTTTTTACTGCATTTCAATGTTTATCTATGATGTAACATAAAAAAAAGAAAATATGTGAATAGGTTTAAATGGTATTTTATTTAATTGAAGAACGAAAAATTTTTCTTACACTGCTGTGAATGGGTAAGCTAACGAGATTGTGTTACTAACGGTAAAATGTAAATAATCGTGTGTAACGTTTTTGGTTTTATTTTGAAATTAAATCGATGATATAAAAAGAAAACTTAAGCTAACTAATATTTTAATGGATCATGTAATATTGTGTTTTATTTGTTGTAAATGTGAAAAAAAAATTTTAAAACTGCGTTTTAAAATCTATTGAAAATTTTTGTGAATAATTACTTAGCTTACGTTATTGCGCAACCAACAGCAAAATATTGATAATTGTTTGCTACGTTTTCCGTTTTCAGCATTTTTTTAAGCGTTTAATTTGGTGATATTGTAGCAAACGAAATTTTTTAAGCGTTAATTCAGTTTTATCATTGTTGTGAATGTAGTTTAGCTAACGTCATTGCGAATCTAGTTATTTAAACATGGATTTATATACATTTTTATATCATGTAAAATATTTTCATATTTTGTAATCTAGCAAACTTGTTCGAATTCGCTACTCTCTTTATTATAAATATTTATTATTTTATTAGATCATGGTTGAAAAATTTTGAAATGAAAGGTAATTTTGAAATGCGAAAAATTTTGAATTGCAACAAATCGAATTTTCAAATACTTTTTTTAAAATTGAGTTTCTCAGAAACTAATCGACCGGTCTCGCTCATATTTTGTCTTGTAAAATTACGTTTCTTTATAACAATGTCAAAAACTGTATATATCTTGCATTTAAAAAAAAAAAAAATTGCTGTCATTAATTAAATAATAAATATTTATTAAAAGTTATTCTTTTGCATGAAATTATCTTTAGATAGACGAATCTTGTAACTTTGCGAAAAGTTTTCGATTCCCTTTTTAAAGTTCTCGAGATAATGGCGAAGGTAAAAATTTATATTAAGGAGTCCAAACTTTCGACGACTCGTGTATTGTATATCAAATATCGTGTTTGGTATTCACGTGATTTAGAAACCACTATTACGGTTCGTGTTAAAGTGACTTAAAAATTATACATCGGAATTCGTATTCACGAGATTTTAAAGCGAAACATAGATTCGTATTCACGTTATTTTAAAATTAAAACTTCGATTTATTCTCGCGATTTTAAAATCAAATATCCAGATTCATATTCACGTGATTTAAAAATCACACATTGCGATTCATATTCACGCAGCTTAAATAAATAAATAAAATCTCGCATCGATATTTTTATTAAAAACTTAATAACATTCTGTTTATAGATGCATCCTACATAGATTTTATTCCTGCTCAAATCTTAGTTTTTTCCCCTCCTATTATTTAAAAAATGTTTTTCCACATAATCTTTTTGCATTTCTACTTGCATTTTACCTAACTCATCCCTGTGGTATGAATCAATATAGAATTTTTAAAAATTAAATATTTTTATTAAAATTTTATGATTTTCGAGCAAATTTGGGAAGCAGAGCTGCCGACGAAAGGGTTGAAACTAGCCTAGGATCTGTTTAGAACAAAATTTGGGTCCGTTAACGGACCCTTCGCAAAATATCTTTTCATGTAAACGGACCCTTCACAAAATAATTTCTCTTATTCGGGCACTTCACAAATTTGCTTACCTTCATTATTGTTTTCTTCTCTAGAAGAAAGACGGTTCGAGACAAACTAAGTTACGCTAAGTTTAAATTCTAAGAAAATATTTATACTTTTACAAACATCGTTTGCGGATTTTTATTAATATTAAACTATAATTTTTTTATTGTAAATAAATAATGGATCCATTTATATTTATTCATGAAATTAATTAGTAGAATATGATGTGAATAAAAATTAATTTCTGGCAATTTTTTAAGTGAAATATTATAAATTTAAGAATTGTTTTAGTTAACATAATGCGTAACACATTAAAGGTGATACATTACTAAGTTGTGTTATTTAAAATATGTCAATTGAAATTATTAAATGTTGGTGATTTTGTTTCCATTATTCGTCCGAAATGAATATTCTGCGTCGAGCAGTATAGGCTAAATACCAAATATTTGTATGTTGCATCCCATGGATCTGTCCAGGGCAAATTTACTGCCGTTAAGCGAATTCAATTTTAGGAAAAACGGTAGTTTCACAAATTCAATTTAAAGAAAAACGGTAGTTTCACAAAATACTTTTAAAATATTTCCCCTGCCTCTCTAATTTAGTAACAGCAATTGTTGAACAGAATCTTGTATCTATTTACAATTTATAAACTTCTTGAAAAGGTTTTTAGCAGTTGTTGTAATACTGGACACTATTTGTTCAAATTCACAAGAGCAAGATCCTGGTTGAAAGAATGTGACTTAAAGCTTATTTTATATTCACAAATTATGAATAGTTTTTTCACAATTTTACAAAAACAGGACCTTTCACAAAATGTCTGGACAGACCCCTGCTAGCCACAAGAGTTGATCAGTGCGTGTAGAAAGTTTGTTAATTGATATTTTTTGTTCGCAGAAAGTTTAACATTTTATCTAAGTCTGGTAACAAATATAATATTGAATTTTTCATCTTTTGTTTATGGGTGAGGAAAAAGTAACAATGTAGGTAATGCCATTTTGAGTATGATAGGGCGCCACTGACCTTGAATGCAGTGGCTGTGTCTGGGGCGTTTTTATGATAGCGCAATGGGGCCATAAATCAATCCTCTTTCCCGACACTTTTTCACATAAAATCGAGATAGTGAGAGAAAAAGAAGACTTTGAATCGTGTCATCCAACGCTTCGGATGACCTAACCGTTTCTCGTTAACCCATAAGGATAATGGAATTCGGATCTTTGAGTTTCATGTGAATCGCTTTTAAATCAAATTCTTGGACGAACTATTTTTTTTCGTTATAGCTTCTGTAAGGTGTTAGCTAAATTGGCTTATGTTGTGGTGGTGGTTTTTTAGATAGTCCTTTATGTAACTTTTCTTTTAAATTATTCTTTAATGTGTAAGAAAACTTTAGTTTTTTAAAACTATTGAGTAATAACGATATTGTTACCCAGTGTTTCCGAAGTATAGAAATCGGTTATTCAACAGATTAGGCCGAACGAAAATTGGGACCCGCTAAGGATCGCCTTCTCGCGTTGGTGTATATATTACAGGTTAAGCATTTGAAAATAATTGCAAGCGCATAAGCGGATAAAAAAACTAGATTTTGGAAATATTTATTACGAAGAATGGAGTCGTGGTGGCTCAGGGAATAGAACACTAGCTGCGATAGCTGCTGATACGAAATTTACTCCCAGATCGAACCGACAACAGTTCTGACATAAAATCGCCACAGTAGTGGACGAATCGTGGGGTTAGAATCTCCCTACCGTGAAGCTAAGAAGATTACGTTTTCGTGATTCTCCACCACATAGAACGCAAGTTCGAGTTAGTTCCTTCAAAAAGTTCCTTAATTTTGCAAACCAAGCTGCGAAGGGACCGAGGGCGCGCTGTATCGCTTCTCGTCAAACTGTTCTACCTCAAAAAGCTCAACTTCGCACGAATGTAGTCTCCTCGGGATTGTTTCCCAGACCGTCGCCAATAGCCCATGGTGCAATTCAATATGCGACGTAAATGAAGTACTGCTACAACAGGCGAGCTGTGGTGTCTCAGGGGATAGTGCGTTCGCCTCCTATTGAGGTAAATCGGGTTCGAATCCCAGTGGTGGCTGGTCGATACGAATTCCGCACCCGGCTCGCACCGACCACAGTGCCGACGTAAAATATCCTCAGAGGTAGACGGATCATGAGTTAGTCCCCTTGCCGTCAGACTGACCGTGGGATGTTTGTGTGGTTTTTCCTCTCCATGTAACGCAAATGCGGGTTAGTCCGATCAAAAGGTCCTCAGGGCAAATTTCTCCCAATACTTGATCCAGGAGTTCCCTTGTCTTCTGGATTGGGTTCAAAATGACAAGGGTACGGAGTTGAACATTAGTAGTCGTAAACTCGGGTCTGCTATTCAACGACGGTTTAAAAGTACTACTACAGGCAGAAGAATGAATTAATAAAAGCAGTAAAATGAAATAAAACTAGTATTCACAACTTATTTCTTTCATGCGTTTACGAGAATTGTGAATGGGATATTCATAAACCCCCGGGGGCACTCACGGAAATGCTCACGGTTTCGGCACCGCTTGGCGCGGTCGAGAATAAGCTCTCTGAAAACCGCATAATTAAGAATATGGTAACCCAACCGATCTATGCGTCACATCTTGCTACAGCATGCAACCCTATTACGTTGATTGAGTAGGAAAATGATGGTTCTATTCTAGTTAAAAATTTCTTTCTTATTCACTTCTATCTTCACACCGCTCTTGTATTTTTTATAAGCGGTTTTCGTTTTGAATGAAAAATTCATATTTAATTTAATGTTTATGTCTCAGAATTTTATTTAAAAATAGATTCTTGTAAATATTTTACTTTTCAACTTCTTTTTTTTTTTACTATTCTTAAAAGTGAAAATCTATTGTTTTTTTTTTTATTTATTTTATTTTACTTGCTAAAACAGTTTACCATTCTTTACTATGCTATATATATAAAGGCTTGTGTTCTCACTATATACTAAGGCATATTGCATTCAGTTTCAAATGTCAATTCAAATGTAAGAAAATTTTATATAAGGTATTTTTATTGCAGTACATTGCAAAAATTACCTTTATCGCTAAATTCAGCATTTCAGATGCGTAATTAGGAAAAAAAAATTTATTTCTTTATTCCAAATGCATAATAAAAATTCTTCACAATGAAATACATATTGTTACGCTAATAATGAACTATAATAGATTTGAGAAATGAGTTAAAGAAGAACTTTATGCAGTTAAAAAAAAATTGCCTCACTTGTTTGCTTTATCAGATGGAGGAGATTTTATTAAATCGTTTTTTCTCAAATAAAACATTTAATCAGAAAAAAGTGATAATTTTCAATTGGAAATATATATAAGAAATTTTACGCAAATAATAAATTAAAATAGATCTGAAAAAATAGACCTGAGAAAGCAATTAATACATTTAAAGTGCTTTAATTTAACCTTATCATTTTAGTCATTTGTTTGCAGTTTCAAAAGTAATAAAAGTTTCAAAAAAAAAATGTTTATTTCATTCTCATACGCAGCACTCTACTTTAACCTTATTATTTTATTCATTTTCAATAAGATGAAGATTTTAATGACACTACTTCAATATTTTGAAAGTTTCAAAAACTATAAAAAATTCAGAAAAAAAAGTTTTATTTAATTTTTATCTGATCGAATTTACTTTAACATTATTTTACTCAAATGCAATTTCAAAAGTGATGAAGTACAAGAACCAAGTTTTATTTTATAATTATACGACTAAAATTTTGCCATTTCTTATAACATTACTAAATAAGATATTATATAATAGTATAAGAAAAAAAAATGAATGTTAGATTCAAAATAAATAATAAGAAATACTTCACAGAAAAATCGATATTTCTACACAAATATAATTAATTGGGGAATATCTTAGGAAATGGATCTACAAAAGCAAATTATACAATTAAAATAATTTATTCTTAGAATGCAACAGTGAACTATTTTGTTAATATGATTTATATTTCAGATGTTTTTGTAAATAGTTTTAAAAACTTAAATAAACATGTATAATAAAATTAGTTACAGTTCCTTGACAAAAGAGTTTCTCTGTTTCTTCAGTTTGATTAGACCAATCTGAACTTAAGTATATATAAAAGTAAAATATAATTTATATTTCAGGGCTCTAAGAGAACTTTTGCTTTTATTTGTTCTTTAGCATTTATGCTATTTTTAACCTAATTGATTTGTTTTATCCACCGTGATTGCTTGCATCTTAAAAAGTATCTATATTTGATTTATAGAGAAAATTACATTGTCAACTTTCATCATAATTAACAACACTTAAACTCAAAAAAAAGTTGTTCGCAAGTATAACACTAGTTTCCATTGCACGCATTTCAATTATAAATTTGGAGTTTAAATAAAATAAAAAATATAACTTTAAACGCGATAAAATGATTTTATTAAAATTTAAATCAAATCAGTAAAAATAATATTTCATTTATCTATTTATTTATTATTTTTTTTTAACTGAGAAATTGAAAATAAAAAACACTTCTGAGAAAACTCCAAACAAGTCAATACAATCAATGTATCAGAATACGTCATCAGGTCAATGCCCTTCACAGTCATAAAATTTTAAAATTAAATTCCAGCTTAGAAGTTCAGATTAAAACTAAATTTGAAAGATTTAATTAAAATTGTTACTAAATATTGCAAATAGAATTTTGTGTTTTAATATTTGAGTGACAGGATCTTATGAATACACAAAAACAATGGAAAAAATTGCAATAAAATAGTGAAAACAATTCTATCCCTTGTTTATAAACGCTACGCAAAAGCAATTTGGCGACAGAGCAGGTTTGACTTAAAAGTTTCCGCCAAGAATGCCAAGCGGTGCCGAAACCGTGAGCATTTCCGTGAGTGCCCCCCGGGGTTTGACAGAGTCCATGAAAGTGAAAGAATTAATTGCTCGGAAGCGCGTGCCGTCATTATTAGGGCATCCGCATTATCCAAAAGCATTTTTTTTTTAACCATCATTTTCTGTTTATTCCATGTCTGAAAGAAATGGCGGGCGCCGGCTGGCATTATTTGGCCTCTTTATTGTGTGATGTGACCTCTTCTTTCCTTGTTCCAAGTTTTGTACGTCTTCTTTTTTATTCTCAAGTGCGTGACTTTTTTGCCCACTTTCTCTCCTTATTTTTTATTGTTTAAAATTTATTTTGATTTTATTTTTTTAAACGAAGGAAATAGTTTGTATTGTCTGTTGAAAGAATACTTTCTCAATTGTTATACGTTTTGTTTTGTCTACGAATGAACTGTATAAGAATTTTAAATATTTCAATTCCGTCATTGTTTCGGTATGCTATTGAATGACTACAGGAACTGCTCTTGAATGTTGTGACAATACTTTAGACCCCATTCAGACAAATGTTACGCTATATTTCATAAGCATATACTACTTGCAGTTAAGAAATAAAATACTACATTGTAAATTTTCTATCAAATTTTATTTTTCAACTTATGTGTGTTATCATATTTTCATATGTATGTGTTTTAATCATATTTTCGAGCATAACAATAATTGTCTGTATACTTTTGATGAAAAAATATATAATTAAGCTCTAAACCTGAATATAATCTATCGCCAAATGGCGAATCGACGACAAAAAAAAAAAAAAAAAAAAAAAAAAAAGTGGCGACTTAAACATTTAACCCGCCACTTTTTTCCATTGTTATTTTTTGCATATAATTGATTTATTTATTTTTGAAATTTTTTTTAATGATTTATATCAATGCAAAGAGACTCTGCAAAACAGAATTTTCACCAAAATGTCCAATATCTCCATTCAAAATATTGATAACTCAGAATCCTTCAATTTGATGAAAACATTTATGTAGAAGAGGAGAGTTCTTTAATACTTGATGCAAGAGTTCCCTCGTCTTCTGGATTATGTTCAAAAGTATTAGTAGTCCAGTGTTTTCATCATAGAAAAAAAATGGGTGAGAATTTCTCACCCTTTCTCAGAAACAGGGTGAGATTTCAAAAAGTTAAGTGAGATTTCTAAAAATTAAAAACTCTTGAAAAAAAATCATTTCTTTAATTATAACACATTTTTAACGTCTTCTATTTTTTAAAGCATTGAATATTTTTGGTGCATCATCACAGAAGATTTTGCCTTTACAAGGCATTTGTCCATCTTACATTAGTGAATTAAAAATTTAAACGTCTTACATGAAGAAACCTTATGGTAAACACGTGGTTGCAGAGAAATGTGTTCTGAAAAGGGTTGAGTTCTGTTTTTGGAAAAGGTTCTGAACAATACTGGTAAATAGGGAAGCTAGATAACGGGGCAAATGTTGAAAATAATGAAAAATCAAGGAAGAAAAGTGAAACAGATTTTATTCTAAATGGCGTAATTCGAAGCTTTTTCCAAAATGCGAGAAATTCGCGAATTTTGAAATTAATTTATAGAATGCGCAAATTTCTCGCGGTAATCATTTTTTAATGCGAGAAAAGAAAAAAATATGCGAGATTCTCGCTTTCTCGCGCTGTAGTGAAAACACTGAAGTAGTCGTAAACTCAAAAATTGGGTCGGCTGTTCAACGACGGTTATAAAAGTGCACTCTATTTGTCGAATACGTGATTGAGATTTCCATTGCAAGACTTAAAAGCGTGTTAATATAAATGTAATAATAAAAAATAATAGATAAGCAGTTACATTTATCCTTTTTATGTATTTGTGAAATATATTTTTCTAAATATTTACCGACTACATTATTCATTTAGTCTATTGCGGTGAAGGTTTGACTATTACTTTAAGTTCTTTTCTTGTCCACTTTATGTTTGCATTTTGGAGTGCGTGACTTTTTTTGTGCCCATTTTTCCCTCCTTTTTTTATTGTTTAAAGTGCATTCTGTTTTATTATTTGTGTAAAACGTGAAAGTGCAGAAAATATTTTGGATTGTTTGTTGAAAGAATATCCGCTCATTAAGTGCGTTTTGTTTCGTGGTTTTGGAATAGGTTCTCTAAAAAAAATTTTAAGAGTCTAAACGTGTCTTTGTTTCGCTTTTGTATTACTTTAAATGAGCTAAAGAAAAGTCAGCGATGTGCATTTTATTTCAGTTTGTGACTATTAAGTGAAACACGGTTTAGAATTTGAGTATTTGTTCATGTATATAAGTTGGTTCTCTTCATGTCCTAAAAAACGTGCTATTTATGTCGATTTCTCGCCATAAAATGTCGCCACGAAATGAATTTAGTTGCAGAGGATGGATTTTTTAAAGCACCTCTCTGATTCAAAATTCGTTTTAAAAAAATGGGAAATGAATTATGCTTTTTAATGAGACAAACTTTTTTTTTTTATCTCAAACCAAAGACGATTTGAGGAAAAATTTGGGTCTGTTAACGAACAATACAATATTTATCCTTTTATAAATGATCCTTCACAAAATTCTTCATTTCAAGAACTGAAATCGTGACATATTTAATCGTTAGTGTATTAGTGACGCTTGATTAAAATAAACTTGATTTTTTTTAAAACTAAAATGTGGTCTAAAATAACCAGGAAATTTAGACTGCTCTAAAATATCTAATATCCGATCAGTACTCAGCATAAGTGAATAAGATGTTGAAATGGAAAGCCTATATAAACATAGTCCGGCCGATTTTTTTTCTTTCAATTTTTGTCTAGGTTAGAGCCGTGGTGGCTCAGGGGATAGAGAGCTCGCCTTCCGATGAGGCAAATCTGGCTCGAATCCCAGCGATGGCTGATCGATACGATCAACACCCAGCTCGCATCGACTACAGTGCTGACGTAAAATATCTTAAGTAGTTGACGGATAATGGGTTGGTCCCTTTGCTGTCAGGTTAGCCGTAAATGGTTTTCCTCTCCCTGTAAAGCAAATGACTGTTAGTTCCATCAAAAAGTACTCCTCGAAGGCAAATTTCTCCCAATACTTGATAGGAGTTCCCTTGTCTTCTGAATGGGGTCCAACATTACAAGGTTATGGAATTGTACATTGGTTGTGGTAAAATCAAAACTGTCGTTGTTAAACCACGGTTATAAAATAAAATTGTGTAGTTACTATTTTATTTGACAATTTGAAAATTCTTTACTTTTCTAAGACAGTGTTTTTAAGGGATGAGGGCATATTTTTACGATAATTGCGTGGAGAGCTGACCGCCTTGTTCTCGCTTAGGGAAACACTGCTGTAGTAATATTAAATATTAAAAATTCATAAAACTGGCAAATAAGTAGTTTTGAAACCACGATCTGAAAACCACGAATCACGTGATTTCATTGATTTAAATTTTTGAGGAAAATTCGATTAAAGTTCTAAACATTATCATTGGTTATTTCTCCTAATCTAGTAAAGCGACCTCTCTATTTTCCGCCTTTTTTTTTAAAGGTATTGTGTCGTCCTATTATTCTATATCAGGGGTTTCCAACTGGCGGCCCGCGAAGCTTTTTTTTGTGGCCCGCGAACTAAAATATATTAGTTGTCATTTTTTTGCGGACAATTTTCGTAAAAAAATCTATATGGGTTTAAAATGCTTTTCTCGTTAATAAAAACCTAATTTCTTCGTTTCTGTGAAATTTAAGATACCAACGGTGCAAAGAAATTTATTTTTCAGGTTTTGCACCCAAGAAAATATTATTTCAAATACAAAAATAATCGTGTATGTTGCTCTTTTTTATTTAATTTTTTTTTTGTATTTTGTGAATATAATTTAGCATGTGCGTATCAGAAATTTTCTCGAAGAAATTTTTCGATTTAACTTTTTGAAACCACTCATTTTGGACGAAAATATTTTCACACACATTTGTAAATTTTAAATTTAAAATGCAACTATCTATTCTCTGGTGGTTGCAGCAGGCAAACCTCAATTTTCTCATTGAATATTTCGTGTGCTACTATGTAAATTTTAATACCTTAACATTTAGATATCTGTTGCACATTAATTGTTTAATACATAGGTGCACATTAAGTTACTGTAGCCCGAATTTTTATTATTTGTTTAATACTTTTAAAAATATTATTAACAACAATTAAATATTTTTAAAAATCTACTTCTTATTTTAATTTGTAATTCAATACTTTTGTTTTGTACAACTTGGTAAAACTCTGACTGTAATATTTAATGTTCCTTCAAACATAAAAGCGTCCTACAAAAAATTTTGATAAAGTTGCGGCCCGCCATTTGATTTGTGTTTTTAATTGTGGCCCCCGGCCTCATGCAAGTTGGAAACCCCTGTTCTATATCATCAAAATTTATAGAGGGAAAAAAATCAAGAAAACAAAAATCTTTAATCGAAAATGGAAAAGATGTAAGTCTTAATTTATCTCTAGTTTTCGTTTCTCAGTAACATCTGTAGTAAATCAAAATTGTCTTCCGATTCTGACGCATGTTATTGAAATGATTGTGTCACCTGAATCAACTGTTTTTATTTCCTATTCGAGAATGCTTGTACTTCATTGTTCCAGGTATCGCCTCAATACCTGTACACCCATATGTTCTGTTCTTTTAATAAAGAGAGGAAGTGTTGTAGTTCATTCAACCGATGTGTGTGTGTGTTTGGGGTGTGTGTGGGAAGTGTTGAAAGTGTGTCATTAACGGTGGGTGAACACGTAGGGCCTATATTAGATATGCTGGTCTCGTTCTCAAGGCCGCCTTTCTCAGTTTGTTCAACTCTCTCGGGTGCACTCTCCATTGATCGGTGTCCACTGCATTGGGCAGTTCGGGTTGAATTGAAATAGTATGGAGATGATCATATCCCCCTGAGGTCCAGCGTTCTATATATTCAACAACATTTGGTACAATTTTATCACTTTGAAAATAATATACTTATTTTTTTTTTCTCGTGTAGATGTCTTCACAGAGCGATTGTCTATGTATAAATATAATTGGATTTGCTAATGTTAGTTAAAAATCGAAAATTTAAATTACAGTGAAACATTTTCAAAAATAATTAAAAATTAATTTATTATTGTATGTTTCACGTAATTAAATGTAAGCAAAAAAAAAAGTCTTAATTTTTTCTGTTTCCTTGCATATATGAAATTACTTTCTTATAAATTGCATAATTCTATAAAAGTTTCTAAAATTTGAAAAAAAAAGAAGAAAAAGTTACTGCGCACTATTTAAACTATGTTTTCTTTTTTTTTTCTGTATATGCTTTAACAAAGCGATTGTTTATGTAAAAATATAATTGGATTCACTATTGTGAGTCGAAGATTTTAATGACAATGAAAAATTGCGAGAAATCCCTTTCCTGAATGAGAAATTCCTCCTTTTTGGCAGTTTTATGGCATGTAAATAATCTGTTACTTGAATCTAATGAACTTCATTTCAAGTCCAGAATGTTAAGAAATATACTAAAAATATTCTGCAATAAATAAAATTTCTTATGTATCCATTTTTTTTCTTGCAATTAAAAATAACCAAAAGAGTGTTTTATTTTTTATATTTCCTTTCATTTATGAAAAATGACATACTTCTAAGTAATAATAGAATTTTTCGCTGTTATTTAATGTTCTAGTTTCAGGAGGTTTAATAAGACTTCAAAGTTTTAATTTGCTAAAATAATAAATAAATAAAGCTGTTTATTGCTCAATATTTCAACAGCTCATAGCCTGCTATTCTTGCCTTTCTATATTCTTTTTGTTCAGCTTATAAAATTTTATTGCTTTACATTTGGTGCGTTATGTTATGTGTTAAGCTCTATTTTCGATGCTTGCATCACTCATCATTTAACATTTTATTTTATAACCGTCGTTTAACAGCCGACCCAAATTTAGGTTTACGACTACTGATATTCAATTTTTTTTATTTTTAATTCTACCCTAGAATAGGAAGAATTAGATTATTCTCATTCATAAAGATAAATTGGATAAACAGTATCTTAAGTGTCAAAAGAACGAGATATGAAATTATAATTTCCTGTAAAACTAGTTTGAAATGAGAAGATTTGTACTTTCTTCACTTCCCTGTGTAAGTGTTTAACCCCCCCCCCTCCACACTTCCAGAAAAATCATTTTAATATTTTTATATTAAAAACCGTACTGCTGTGCAATTAAAAATGTAACCCAAGCGGCAAAAAATTCAAAATTGAAATTTTTGTAATTTTGGCATCTTCTTTATGGCCAGTTTCATATTGCAAAAAAAAAAAAAAGAAAAAAAATTTATTTTCAAAAATAAATTTTCTTTGTTTTTTGAAATTCTATTTTAGCGTTCATAGCATTAGCAATGGAAGGAAAAAAGTCGTCGAACCACCTTTCTCAGACCATCGTGAAGGACGTTGTTTTTTGAATGGCATTGCAGTATATATCTTTAAATTAAATAAATTAAGAAGTATTTTTCCTTTAAAAATGTCATTGTGGTCATTTATTTTATTAACAGATGGATACGTTTTTACTGTCTTTTAATTCAGAGAAGTTAATTATTAATAAAATCTTCGATTAAAGTTCAGCTGATTTCTTTCAATCTATAATATATAGAATCTTCAGTTGAATAATACCATTCAAAAGATATTAACTACATTCACCAAGTTCATCTTCAATTATTTTTTCATTATCATTCTTCGATAATAAATGATGTCTGCGTAATGTGATCTTATCTTGATCGATAGGGTAGAATAAAAGATTAATAATCCATTGAGTGTGTTTCATCTCAACGAAGAGCATCGATGATGATGGATGATTAGTTAGATACATTGACTACCATATAGACCTTTAGATCTGTTACAAAGTTTTCATTTCCCCACATCAGTTAAGGTAGTTTTTCTATACTTTTCTATTCGGTACTTAGTAATTTTTTATACAAAAGTTTTATATTATTCTATTAAATTGTTCCCTTTCCAATGTCTGCCTTACCGCCTATTTTGCTCTTCTCTGAAAATGCAGGGATGAGATTTTTCCGCTTTTTAGCGGATTTCCGCCTTTTTTGCTTTTGTCTCTTGAATTTCAGCCTTTTTATCAAAAACTCCGATTATGTAAGTTTTTTTTCTTTTTTTTTCATATAAATGTTCCGCTTTTTCTGAAAATCCAACCGTTAAAATGAAATAATTATATTTCTTTTCGATTTTCAAAGATAAACAGAAAATTCAAACTACGTAGCTGCCAACCTTTCCGCATTTTTAATAATTTTAGCTATTTTCTCCACTTCTACGAGCAAAAAATAAGATTTTCCTCATTTTTTATCAGTTATCTCATATTTTCGTAAGTCAGACGTCACTGCATTTTAATATCAAACATCGATTTTCTTATTCACCTGATTTAAAAGTTGTGCATTTCGATTCTTATTCATGCAATTTCAAAATCGTACATTGCTTATTTACGAGGTTTAAAAATCCAATATCGCTATTTGTATTTACGCGTTTTTAAATTCCTATGTAGTGATTCGTATTCACGTGAGTTTAAAATCCAATGTCGTGATTCCTTTATGCGGTTGTAATATGAAACATCACTTTTCGTATTTACACGTGATTTAAAAATTAGGCTTTGGGTGCGTATTCAGTTAATTAAAAATTATGCATCTTGATTCGTATTTACGCGATCTAAAAATAAGGCAACGTGATTTGTATTTTCACATTTTTGAAATCCAATATTGAGTTTTGTAGTCACGTGATTTCAAAATCCAAGATCGCAATTTGTATTCTCGCGATTTCAAAATCCTTTATCACAATTATTATAAGAAGTAAGTTTTTTTCTTGAATTAGTTACTATATAGGTGGCAGTTGTTCTATCGACGATTTTTGGTATATAGGCATTACAACATCAGCCAAACTGGATGAGAATATGTTGCTGATTATTTTTGCTATAAATCACGTATTAGTAATTTTTAATAAAAAAAAATGAAATGTTAATGTATGTTCTCAATAGATTAGTGTGCTAAACTAGGCAGTAATAATTGACTCCTTTGTGACTCAAGAAAAATATAATTTCCAGCTTTATTTTTTCAATTTGTAATTTTACTTTTTGCAAAATCTTAAGGGTCGATATAATTATACCTATATTAATAAATTAGTACACAATTAACTTTATATCAACACATAATTATTTATTATCTTGAATTGTCTGAAATTTATTATTAAACGATTGATTTACTCGTAAGATTTACTCGCGTGAAAATTCAGCTTTTTTGGTTTTTGGCCAATCTCATCCCTGAAAATGAGAAAATCTATTTTCAGGGGTCACATCGACTGGGGTTCGTATCCCAACAATGGCTGATCGAATCGTGTGCTGTTTCGAGTCCGATTGAGCATGGTCTTATTGACGTAAATTATAGAAAATTAGAATTTCCGTGTTCTCAATGACATAGATTCCGTGCTAAACGTTTTGTTGAGCAATCTCTATGTTATGGGCAGACCTTGTCTTGATAATACGCTCCCCAAATGTGCGGGGGATACTGCGTGATTATGCAAAAACTCTCTAATAGAGTGGTGCAAGCATTCATAAGTGACAAAACAATTTTTTTTTTTAGTGTGAAAGCTTTTTTATTTTTAATTAGCGGGAAAATATATTTAAAATGCAATTACAGTAAAACCTCCGGGAAAGACCACTTCTATGTAGCGACCACCTTCATTTATGACTACTTTTGGGAGGCACCAGGGGTCTGTTTAGAAGAAATTTGGGTTCGTTAACGGACCCTTCACAAAATATTTTAACTTAAAAACGGATCCTTCACAAAATGATTTTTCTTTTAATCGGACCCTTCACAAATTTGTTTATCTTCATTATTATTTTGTTAATCGAATAAACCCTTTCCAGGGCAGAAAACAAGAAAGATGGATGTAAACGAATTAAGTTTTGTCATCTGCAAACGATTCTTCCATTATTCGTCCGAAATTAATATTCTGCGTTCAGCAGTATAGACTAAATACCAAATATTTGTATGTTGCATCTCTAATTTAGAAGCAGGAATTGCTGTTTATTTTCGAAAATGTAATATTTTTTATTATAATTTTTCAGTGCCGAGCATAATCTTGTATCTTTTTACAATTGAAAAACTCCTTGAAAATTTTTTTGCAATAACCGGACCCCATTTGCGCAAATTCATAAAAGCGGACTCTGGTTGAAAGAATGTGAGTAATTTTTTCACAATTTCACGAAAACCGGACCCTTCACAAAATGCCTGGACAGACCCCTGCTTTCACAAAATGTCTGGACAGACCCATGGGCACACGGAATTTTTTTCATAGACTTTGTGTTGAAGAAAACCTTTAGGAGAGGCCATTGAAACCTCTCCCAGCGACAGGGCAAACATCTGAAATAAATGCGGAAAATGTCAGATAAGGAAGGACGATAAAATATCAAAATGAAAAATTTACCAAAACAAATAAGTAGATTAAAATGTATTCAAAATATTTGTGTGATGTTTTTATTTAGAGTGCCCTTTTTTAGGATGACAACCTCATGTTGCAGTCAGAGTGCACTAAAGACTATCAATGATTGACTTTTAGAGTTGAAAGTTAAATTAGAGGGGGGAAAAAACTTAATTTAGAAAAAAAATAAACTTCTTTTAAAGCTAATTTTTATGATGTAAAATTAAATACAAACTTAAACAAAAAACATAATTGTTTATTTAAAATGACTTTATCCGTTATTATTGGTAAATTTGTTTTTACACATAATTTATAATAGTTGGGATCATTTTTATGGACACTAAATTTTATTCATTAATCCATCTTTCCACGAGGCCAACAGAAGTGGCATTTCCGCACCAAGAAAATGACACTGACTTAAAATTAAAATAATTTGCGAGAAATCATGTACCTTCGATAAGAATTTTGAAGTCAATGGAGGTAACCTCTAAAAACGAACAACCTCCATTAGCGACCATTTTACTGTGGAATGGAGAGAGGTAGTTCCCGAGAAGGTTTATTATCAGGGGTCTGTCCAGACATTTTGTGAAAGATCCGTTTTTCGTGAAATTGTGAAAAAATTACTCACATTCTTTCAACCAGGGTCCGCTTTTATGAATTTTGTGCAAATAGGGTCCGTTATTGCAAAAAAGAAATTTTTCAGTGTTTTTAAATTGCATAGACATACAAGATTATGCTCAACACTGTAAAATTGTAATTAAAAAAATTAAATTTTAAAAAATAAACAACAATTTCTGCTTTTGAATTAGAGATGCAACATACAAATATTTGGTATTTAGCCTATACTGCTGAACGCAGAATATTAATTTCGGACGAATAATGGAAGAATCGTCTGCCGAAGACAAAACTTAATTCGTTTACATCAATCTTTCTTGTTTTTTGCCCTGGAAAGGGTTTATTTGATTAACAAAATAATAATGAAGATAAACAAATTTGTGAAGGGTCCATTTTTAAGTTAAAATATTTTGTGAAGGGTCCGTTTTTAAGTTAAAATATTTTGTGAAGGGTCCGTTTTTAAGTTAAAATATTTTGTGAAGGGTCCGTTTTTAGGAAAAGATATTTTGTGAAGGGTCCGTTAACGGACCCAAATTTCTTCTAAACTTCCCTGATTATAATTAAATTTTTTCAAAATGCAATTTTTTAACCTATATGTTATTTAAGTTTATCTAAAATGAGTTATTTTTACAATAAAGGCTAAACATAATATTTATTTATACATTTATTAAATTAAGCTCGTTTCTATTAATTTATAACAAAAGATAGTTAGTTCCAATTAAGATTTGTAGTTATTAATATAGTGTTTTTCAATTTTATATTTCTAGAATAATTATAAAAAAAATTATAATTTGCTATGTGTGTTCCAATTGTGCATTAGTTTGAAAAAACTTTTTATAATGTAACATCTGATAAATTTTTTTTTGTGTTAAGAGCTGTGGAAATAATAAGTATAAAGTCCAACTGTTTGTACCATTTTTAATTATTTTTTTTACATTTTAAGAATTGCAAAGAAAAAATTTTAATGTTAAAATTTTGTTTTTAAACTTATGAATTTTTAACGAAACCTCCCTATCATTAATCATACAAATCTGTACTTTGTTCCGAAACTTAGCGAGAGACAAACAATTTATTCCCTTTTAATTGCATTCTTTGGAGGGGGTCGCAATCTTATATTCGATGAAATTCCATTTCTTCCATGGAATCTTGATTTTGCCCGATAAGCTCCTCTGAACCACCATTTTCTTTTTTCTCTTTGGTAGATAACGAACAGAGGTCATTTATTTTCCCAGAATTCCTTCATTATTTTGTCACAGGAATGTTCTGTTTGGATATAAAATGAAAAGTGATTAGTTTAGTTACGAAAACAGTGGGTTGATTTTAAATTTTTTATGTAAAAATGTGATAATTTTCTGAATGTAGGTAAAATTAGCGTAATGTCAGGTTCTTTCTACCCGTGCTCTATATTTGCAAATGTATAATTTTATTATTTTTTTTTTTAATTACGTTTTTAGGGTGTTCTAGGTTTTGAAGTAAGAATTTAATAACTTCGTCTGCCCCGGTTTTCAAATATATATTGTGAAGGGTCAATATGACGAATGACAAAACATTGGGGGAAAATGACTAAACATTTACAAAGCATTGATCATTTTAAAATGACAAAACTTTGGGAAGAGTTTATTTTTAAAATGGCAAAATATTGTAAAGAGCCCATTTTTTTTTAAAAATGACAAAATATTGTAAAGGGTCTATTTTTAAAATGACAAAATATTAAGGGACCATTTTTAAAGTGACAAAATATTGGAAGGTTCTTATTTTGTTTTTCAATAGTTTTTATTTTGTAATCATAGTATCGAGAGCATTAATCCAAATATTAAAAAAAATCAAAGTGCTTCTCCATTAAATGTTAGGGATATAAAAGGGGAAATCTTACATGTGCTCACTTTAACGCACCTTACAAGGGACAATTGAACAATTACGATAGGCTAGAACACTTTATGAGACGTTTCTCACAGGATTTCACATTTCTTTAAGGGAAAAATGTCTGATTATTATTACATTCTTTAATCCAAAGGCCGCACTAAGGATTTCAAATTTTTGCCAAATATCTTAAGTATTCGCCAATTTTCGAAAGTGCAAATTTAAATCTTAATTTTTTACTATTAATTTTTTTCCCATTGTAAACTATTTTACGATAGTTCGTTTCAGGCTTATATAATTTGGACCCAATTCTGATGGGTAATGCGGCGCATCTACCGAAAATTATTGTAATCGAATAAAAAGTACTGATTTGTTTAGAAAAATTCATTTTGACGTAATTTTGAAGATCGAGTTTAAATATATATTTTTCTTTCCAGTGGAAAAAATCATTTACCAAAACACAATTTTATTCGACAAATTTACGATTTTAACGCATTAGGCGAAGTGGCGAATGCTTAGCCCGGGTCCTGTTTATCTATTATTATAACTAAAATTCCCGATGTGAATTCCTAATATCAAAGCGTGTTTCGTTTTGAATAATAAATTAAGAGAATTTAGACTACGAAATAACATGAAAAGATCCTCTCAATGATTTAACCTAAACTTTCACAAACTATTGAGACCATATTTTTCAGATTACGGTGACTCCCCTCATTTTCAGGGTCAAAAATCCAAATCCGTCGAAAAATAGCTATGTTTATATAGAGAAATTACTATATTGAATCTGATTTCGTTTATTGAAATACCGCCTGCGCTAATTAATTAGAATATTTCCGCTAAAGGCAGTCGAATCATTAAGATTGAGTGTTAGTACGTGAAAATGCGATCATTAGTTATTTGGGGTGCTCAGTTTTTTTTTTATTTTTTATTTCACGCCATTTTAAAATCTCAATTCAGTACATTTTATTTGAACTTCGAATGCAGCATTCCTCGTGAACGACGTTGTTTTGATTTTATTTAGTAAGAACAAAATTTGAAGCAGGGTTGGCAAGATTTTGCCGCAGGTGGAAAAAACCATGGTAAATACCGGTAAAAACCGCCCTGGCAAAAACAGGTTTTTGCCAAGCAAATTGGCAAAAAGTGGCAAAAACCTATATTTTCCAAGATGAGAGGACAAAAACACATTTTTGGTACAAAATTATTCCTAAAATTGAAATATATACTATAAATATAAATAATTACAAAAAAATTAACAAAATTATTATTCCATAATTAAATCATAATCTAATAATATATCATTTTAGCAGTTTAAAACATTATTGATTGAAAAATTTGCGATCATTCTCTTTTTTCCAGTGAAATGAACTTATTTTAAATTAATATAACTATAATTTAAAGCATAAAATATCTATCAAGATGTGTAGTTAATTATTGTACAAATAATAATTTTTTTTATAATATAATAATAATAATATTATATGAATAATAATATTTATTTATTTGTAAAAAAAAACATTTATTTAAGGATTCAAAATGAAAAGAGGTCAAAAACTTTCAATGTTTTAAAAATTATTGCCTTTATATTATTAACTATTGATGTGTTAAAAATCATTTTTTCATCTAATGTATCAAAATTATTATTCCTTATGATTGATTTAAATTTGTTTCAAGTATTTTGTAGCAGGGTTGGCAGGTTTTTGACATGTGACAGTTTTTGACAGTTTAAACCATGGTTTAAACCGTCACGTCAAAAACCTAACTGTCAAAAATGTCGAAAATGTCAAAAACCTATATTCATATGTAAAATTTAATTAATACATAACATTTATATATTTTTTTATAAAGGATAGTGTTTCTAAATATGTTCTAGAAAAAATAAATTTAAAATTTTGAAGAAACACTTATATTTTGAATAG
Source organism: Parasteatoda tepidariorum (assembly GCF_982258835.1). Classification (NCBI taxonomy): domain Eukaryota; kingdom Metazoa; phylum Arthropoda; class Arachnida; order Araneae; family Theridiidae; genus Parasteatoda; species Parasteatoda tepidariorum. Next base: position 5,354,616 of record NC_141758.1, on the reverse strand, counting down.
TAACCAAAATCTTGTACTTTTGAAAGCTCACATCTTTTGTATATTATGTATTCATTTTCATGTGTTATTGAAAATCTGCAGTGATATTATTAAGAAATTTATTTATAACCAAATTTAGTGTATAGTATAGATTATACTAAAAATTAGACATTTTTAAAGATAAACATTAGCAGTTTTGCACATTAGACATCTTTTAAAGAAAAATCTTTTTAATATTCTTTTAAATCTTCTTAATAATATTTTTAACATAAGACAACACAAATTTAAGTGCTTTCTGTTAAATACACAGAGTAGTTAGTGTCGATTTACAGTATATTCAGCCTATTCATTTACTATGCTGAAAATTTAGTTTATCCAAATACTTGTGAATTTCATTTTGCTGAATACTATATACATAGTTTTGTTGAATATCTAAATATTCAGCTGTTGAATAATTACTTCTTATTTTCAAGATATGCATTATTTGTATTCTTAATACAAGTGGGGAGAAAAAATTAAGAGGTAAAAATTGCTTTAAAATGATAAGTGTAATAATTATAAATAAATATAATAAACAATATGAATTATATTTATCATTATTCACAAATATAACTACTTTTAAATTCAAATTAACAATCTGGATAATAAAGATATTCGGTATAACATAAAATTTTTTTTTCATACACTTGTATCAAGTTTGTATTTAAACAACATAACTTGTAAGTTCCTTATAAATATTAGTTATATGTTCCTTATATGTCAAAAATGCATAGTAATAAACTTTTAATTTTCTTAAGTATCAAAAAAAAAATTTTTTTTTTTTCAAAATATAAATATTTAATTTTCTGCACATGCATTTGAATATAAATTTCTGAGATTTTAAATCTGTTATTTTACCTTAATTTTAATTAAAAAATATTTTAAAACCTGCTGATTACCTATAGTATAATTAAATTTCAATATAATGCATGGCAACTGTTGGTAGTTTTGAAGTTTATATATTTTTTTGGCAAACTTTAGTTTTTGACATTTTTGACGGGTTTTTGACAGTTTAAACCAGTATTATACCCTTGTCATGTCAAAAACCACTTTTTGACGTCAAAAACCCAACCCTGTTTTGTAGTAATATTTAATCAGCAATTTAGATAACTTTGTTTTTGCCGGTTTTTACCAGTTTTTGCCGGTTTTTACCAGGTTTTTGCCACTGTCCTGGCAAAAACCCCTTTTTGCCGGCAAAACTCCAACCCTGATTTGAAGTTATTACATTAAATTTCAGTAATTAAATACAGCGTATTTGCCAGTTTGCGTTTACAGAAACCAAATTTGGATGATTAAATGTATCTTTTCAAATCATTTGGTTCACTGGTTTTCTAACTCTTTAATTGAGGTTTCTGTTAAAAGTTTTTAAGTAATTGATATCAAAAATTAACATCGCGTGACTTACACTCATTTCATTTAATAATAAGTGCGTTTAATATTCAGTTTCCCACTTAATTGATTTTCAGAATCACCTGAATCTCTATTAGCAAGTGTAAAAATAAAACAGAAATATGCTGTGTTCATTATTATTTTTGTTTTATGGAGTTCTTTTTTTTCCATTTATTTAAGTCTGTTTTTCGGGACTCAATCTTACGGTGGATTAAAGTTTTTCTTTTTCTATTTTTGTGAATAATATGCTGTTTTCATGACTGCGATAGCTATAGTCAGCATCTTCAACGCGGATTCTGAAAATAGCGCAAAATGTCAACATATTGAAAAGTCAGTTTGTTTTAAGTATAAAGCATTTGTGTTCTATTTTTTTATTATTTCAAAAATTAATTCAACGCTGCATTATTTGCGCACATGAAAATGTACCGAAACTGAGAATTTTGCATTAATTCTAATAATTTTCATCAATGTGAAATAACTCACCAAATCGGCAATTAAAAAAAACAGAACAAGATTTTAATAACTTAAAAAAATTTTTTAAGTCGTTTCTCCGTTCTAAAGCGTAAATAATTCTTTATGAAAAAATGATTAATATATAATATGCAGGGCTGAATTAAGAGGAACTTTAGCACTATATTCTTTTGGGACCTCCCAAGTTTAAGATACTAAAATTGATTTTCTGAAGAGAAAAAAAAATATTGGAGATTTTTAAGCTTTCATAGGACCTTTTTTTCTTTAATTTTTCAGTGATACTCGCGAGTAGTTTTTATCAGAACCTAGAAGATAAATTTCCGCTTTAAATATTAGTTTGTATTCAGCAAATGTTTTTATAAATGCAATAATACTTTTACTCTTTGAAATCTCACCTTGATAATTTTTAAAATTTGATTTTTGAACATCAGCCTTGCGTCCCTAATTAACTCTCTTTTTACATTTGGAATTGCAACTTAAGCAGGGGTTTTTTCCCCCAGTAGATTTCAATATATTTAATTTTATTAATATATACGAAATATTTTATGTAATAAAAGAGTTGATATTATAAAGTAATTAATTAAAAATATTTTACTTCAAAATTATTTTTTGTTTCAATTTCTCACATTTCAGATTGCCCATTTAACTCTACAAATGCTTAAAATAAAATATAATTAAAAAGAAAAAAAAATTAGGACTCCACATTATGTGACTTTTTTTAAAGTTTCTATATTTAATAACTTTCTTTTTAATGATTTAGTAAAACGATTGTAAGTGTAGCAAAACGTAATATTTTTTAAATTTCAAAAACATAGAATATTGTGGTCTATTGTTGTAATTGAATGTAATTGTTCTACGGTTTACCATCATAAATAACAATAGAAGCGTAAATAAACAAAATTGCTATTGTAATTATTTTCTAACGTTATATATGTTATTATGTCATGTATAACGATTTTACTTATTTTAAGTATAAAATAAGTAATATAACTTTCAAAAATAACAGTTAGTAAATAAAAATTTAAAAAGATTAATTTTACGCGTTTAATTTTTTTCAGGAAATAAAACTATTTTTTCCATAAATCATAAAACTTAATCATTTAATAAATTAACACAATAATTTTGTGCCCCAAATAAATACGCCTCTTGAAAACATAATTTTTAAACTTTTCGTAAAATTCGAGCAAATTTGAAACTAAAACAAAGTAAACAGGTTTTGATAGTTCAAATGAAAATTAATATATTGTTGATATTTATAACCTTAAATAAGTGAAGAAAAATCGGTAAAAAATTAAAAAGTTAATTGCAAGATTCAGTTTGTTGGATTCGGATTTTTAAAAGGAAGCAACTCACATTGTGAAATTCAAATACATTATCTGTTGTGTAATAGAGAAAAAACAATTTCATTTCACCACTGATGTTGATATAACTAGAAAGTGTTAAATGCTTTGTTTGACAATGTACTTCCTCCCCCCCCCCCTTGCGTCAATTTGTGAATTCCTATTACATTATTCACGTAAGCCATATCCTTTTGCCTACTTCAGTTTCCTGTTTAAACCAATTTGTCAGTTTCTATGAAAAAAAGATATTCATAGTTAATGACCATGATTTTTTCTTCTTTTTTTTTTTTTTTAAATATTTGAGTAATTTTGTTGTAAGATTTTTAATTTGTACAAAAAAGGAATTTTTTTATCACTTATATTTTATTAATTTTTTAATGAACTAATTAATTTTTTATTGATTATATTATCTTAACACTAAGCCAGGGGTCTGTTTAGAAGAAATTTGGGTCCGTTAACGAACCCTTCACAAAATATTTTTTCATAAAAACGAACCCTTCACAAAATATTTTAACTTAAAAACGGACCCTTCACAAAATAATTTATCTTTTAATCGGACCCTTCACAAATTTGTTTATCTTCATTATTGTTTTGTTAATCGAATAAACCCTTCCCTGGTAGGGGTGAGGGAATAAAGATAGATATAAACGAACTAAATTTTGTCTTCGACATTCAGCAGTAAATTCTGCGTTCAGCAGTATAGGCTAAATACCAAATATTTGTATGTTGAATCGCTAATTTAGTAGTTGCATTTGCTGTTTATTTTTTAAAATTTAATTTTTTTAATTATAACTTTACAGTGTTGAGCATAATCTTGTATGTCTTTACAATTTAAAAACTCCTTGAAAAAGTTTTTTTGCAAAAACGGACCCTATTTTCACAAATTCACAAAAGCGGACCCTGGTTGAACGAATGTGACTTAACGTTTATTTTATATTCACAAATTACGAGTAATTTTTTCACAATTTTACAAAAACGGACCCTTCACAAAATGTCTTGACAGACCACTGCACTAAGCATACCATAACCGGTTAAATGACCGTTTAAGAACTTTCGCATGGAAAATCCGCATATCATTTTATCGCTTTTGTACATTTAACTTCACGACTTTTCCTAACAATTATATACAGTTAATATTTTTTTGTAATATTTTTTTGTATTTTGTTTGTTTCGAATAATACTTGTTTTATATCTATCTATTTCTACCACAACCGGTCATTTGACCGCAATTTACTGCTTTATAAGGTTATCGGATCAGAAATGATGTAATGCGTGTTCAACGTATTGCATTCGATTAGTTGAACATTTCTGCGAAGACTCTTGCGTATTGAGTTCAATCAAATAACTATGAATTCAAATTTTAAGAAAGTACCTAAAATTTTAGATTTTCACTTTTTCTTACACAAAAATGCCAGAACTAAAAGTTTTGGTTAGTAACTTATATTTTCTTTTGATAGCTTTACTTCATTTTTAACTGTTAGTTTTTACCAATTATACTAACTGTTAGTTTTCATTTCTAACTTACTGTTAGTTAGTTAAATCTGTTTTTAAATTAGATCACATTAACCATTCAATATCGGTTTACAAAACAATTTAAAAGCATCGGTTTCGCATGTTTCAACGTGCTCTGGAAGTGCCCTTTCTAACATACTCCGATTTAGATAAGTATATTTCATAGCTGCCAACTCTTTTTTCATTTTGGAGAAGCTTTCTTCAGTTTTGCCTCATCTTCTGCATTTCTGGAATGTGACTCAAAGCTTCTGCAATTTGAAAATGTGCTTTAAAAGTTTGCTGATCAATGTTGAATGTAATTAATTAATGCAAAATATAAGGTGTTAAGTTTTTGATAGTACAAAAAAACATGTTTTTCTTGGATTTCTGAGTTATTTAAACTAATCGTGTTACAACATTATTTTATTTATGGAAATCTATATTCTAAGAACTGTAGCGTTAATTCGAGAAGGAGGAATAAAAATAGAAAGCGCTTTTAATCTTCTTCATTTTAAGTAATTTCTTCTACAATTGTGTTGTGAATCTTCTACTTTTTTTAAAAGAAAAAAAGATTTATAGGTATGATATTCTGAAAGGGTTCTATTAAAAATGTATAACAAAAAATAATAAATAACAATCATTTTGAAAAAAAAAATTTAGATAGTTTACTAAATATGTTAATTAAATAAATTAACTAAGTAAATAAATTAAATCTCATCAAAATAAAGTGCACAGAATTATTTTATTTTTGTCTTGAATGTAACAACGAAATTAAACAAGTACTATTAAACAATATCGTCGCTTTAAAAAAATAATAGAATACTTAAATTCTTATCCCTGTTATTTTTCATGCATCCATTATTCGTTTTATCGGTAAATAGTATGCAAATTCAATCAAATTGCAAACAAAATAAATTTAAATAATGAGAGGTAAAATTAACTGGTTTTTGATTTTGTCCATGTTAATATCCATTCTAATTGAACATCTAAACCAGTGATTCTCAACCTTTTTTTCGTTGCGGCACACTTTTAACGATTTCGAAATTTGACTGCACACAATGAAAAAATTAGATTAAAAGTTGTTTAATTACCTATTTTACACTGTGTTAAATAGTTTGTGATAATAATTTTGAATGTGGAACAAAATAATATGTACTACAAAATCACATTTATTAAGGGATTAATTATTTCTTTCGACCAATTTTTTATTAATAACAGTTATTTATTTTTTTGCTAGTTATAAATTGTTAGTTTGTTTTCTATAATTATTAACTGTTATTTTTTTTATTTCTTGTTAACCAGTTTTTTTGCTAATTATTAATTGTTAGCTCAATTTTTGTTAATTATCCTTCGTTAGTTTGCTTATTAATTGCATAGCTTACTTTAATGATCAGCTCTTACAACATTTTTTAAAATTGTGTGTTAAACACTTCCATCTTATTTTAAGATTGTCAGAGACAATACAATCGCCGACGAAGATGCTATCACGCTGTTAAAGCGTGGGAAAATTATAAAAAGTATGCATATATATACACTTTTCTTTATTTTAAACTTTACTCATAATAAAAAAAGCATTACAGGGATACCAACTTGCTCCGCTTTGTGAAATAGTATTTTCTAGTGGTAACGAAATTTAAGTTACTTTCAGTTCAGTATTTTTCATTTTAAGTAATTTTGTCACCACTACATATCAAAAATTATGAGTATCATATGAAATGCAACGTTGCAGCTTCATTCTACTGGATACTCCATTAAAAAGTGGGCGTAACGATCCTTCTCTAACGAATTTTACTATATAATTTGCTACCACTTTTTTAAAAATATTCCACACAGCGGAGCAGTTGGCATCCCTGGCATTATAATTTTTATTGTATCATTTCTAATATTTGGCGGCACATTTTAAGAATTTGGCGGCACAGTGGTTGAGAATCACTGATCTAAACAATGTGCCCATTCTCATTAAGTGATTGTTTGTTCTTTAATAATTTGCAAATAATTAATGAGTTCTTATTTGAATACAATAGTTTCAAAATCCTTTGTTTTGAAAAATGATTACTGATGAACTCTTCTCTTAGTTGAGAGATTTCTTATCTTCCCATTTTGGATTATAGATCAGCAGTTCCCAAATGGTGTTCCGCGGAACCTAATTGTTTCGTGAATGAATTAAAATGTTGCTAGAATTAAGACTTGTTTTTTCCTCAGTAATAATTTTTTAAATATCTATTTATAAATAAGTCGAATTAATAATCTTGTATTTATTTAACATTTCGGTTTTCTTTATGAAATTAAAGTAAGAAGCCAATGAAAAAGAAATAGAAAATTTTTTAATTATTATTTTTCTAATAACAATATTTCGAATAAATTACGAAAAAGACTAAAATTAATGAAAAACTATTAATATTTCTTATCGTGCTTTTCGAATCAAAATAAAATGACTCAATTCATTAATAAAGTTCCCCTGGTAAAAATTTTCAACTTTTATAGCAGTTCTATCAGTTTTTATTTCAACGAAAACCATAATTAGGCTTATTTATTTCATTTACAACTTATGTATTTGCATGGACAGAAAATTTAAAATTAAATTAGATACAGCACTAGGAGTGCTAATTCGACTGTCGAATATAATATGCAATTTAAGACTACTAATGAACTAAACTATGAAAAATTCCATTCTTATTAACTTTTTTCTAAATAAAGTAGTATTTTATTGGTTAATACCAGATATGCATGCCTACTTGCTCCGGACAGCTGATAAATATTTTTGAGTGGTAGTCTTTTGTATGATACTTGGTTTAATAAATTCGATTTATAAGGTTTTTACATACCACAACTTTTAAATAATTCAATGGTTTAAGTTAAACTTCCCTTCGTTCTTTAGTTCAGCCTCTTAAAAAATCTGTAAAATTGACCAAAAATCTGCAAATTTTAGTTTTTGGTTCTCTACCGCTTTTTAAAATATTCTATCTTGTCCAGAGCTGTTGGCATCTCTGCAATACTCTTGCAAACGTTTTTGTGTACTTTATTTTACATTGTTTTTATATGCTTTATCATTTACAAAGTCCTCCGTAAGACCTAAAAACTGGGAGCATTTGTATTTTTCCGCGAATTTCGTAGAATTCCGCGTTCCTCAAGACCATTGATTTGCGGACATCCGCGAATCAAAAGTTATAATCCGGCGAAAATGCTCACTGCAATCTAAAATTTGAATTAAGATATAAAACTTAAAGTAGGAACTAATAGTTCTGGAATTTAAAATTTAAATTTTGAAACTTTCACTAAATCAACAAAACAAAACAAAAAGTTCTGTAAAACTACAAGTTAAGGAGTACCATTGAAATTTAAATAGGAACAAGATGTTAGAAAAAATGTTATGAGGAGTTTGAGTCTGATAATGGATTTCTTAAAATTTTATTGTTAAAAATGGAACCGTCAAACTTTTTTTTTTCTTCCATGGACCATAACTGACATCACATTTATATTGTTAAAATAGACCTTTCACAAAATAGTTTGTCGTTAAAATGAATTCTTCACAAAATTTCCTATTGTAAAAACGTATTTCTCACAAAATAGTTCATTGTATTAACGGACCTCTTACAAAAACGTTTATCGTTAAAATGGGCCGGCCTTTCACAATTTTTTTTTCTTGTAAAAATAGATCTTTTAATAAAATTTTATTGTAAAAACGATCTTTCACAATAAAATTATTGTTATTTAATAAAATTATTCCATTTTAACAAATATTTTACTGTAAAACGAAGTTTCTGTGTTTTTCACAAAAACAGAACCTTTAATTTTCATTAAAAAAAAACCCAGCAGAAGGAAACTTTGTTTTTTTATTTATCTATTTTTATTTATTATTATTTTTTTCTTTTATGTTATTACAGAATCAGAATTGTTTTAGTACAATTTTTCACAAGTTCATGAATACAAGACCTTTTACAAAAAGCGTAGAATATCCCTTGAAATGTCTGGGCTTGTGAAGAGAAAAAAAAATAAATTTCCAGAATAAATAAGCACTCTCCTTTACCTTTTGTTGATCATGAATTCTTTAGCCGCTCCTAATCGATTCGTTTGAATATTAATTATGGGATTCAATGTCTGGCTTTACATGAAAATAGTTGTTTGAAGGAGATTATTCTCTGGTTTTTATCTCCTTCATCATCCAAGTCTGCCCTTGAGAATAATTTTTTTTCTATCGATAATAGATAATTGTCGTTGCATGTGGCAAATTTTTCGGATCTGTTACAGTATTTGTACTGTTTCCAACGTAACGTGTTATTCTTAAAGGCATGTTAATAAATAACAATCGAAACATGCGATGTTCTTGTGTTTTCTAAATCTTTAATTTCTATTTTTCTTGTTCAAATTGTCTTAATAATTTTGAATGATCGGAAATTGAATAAAAAATAGTCTCCTCACGCCACTTAAATACCTTTTTAGTATCTTTTGAAAACTTTTCAATGAAATAATTTGAAATGCAATTAACTGTGGTTGACTACAACTTTAAAATCTCGTTTGCCAAATCTGTCATAGTGTGATCATAGTAAAATGGGATAAATTGTTTTGAATTATAGTAATACTAATCTAACTTTACTAATATTTTAACCCTGGCGAATTAATTGTTCGTATAAGAGGGTAATTATCTTGTTTAGTAGTTATTTAAAAAAATTTTTTTAAAAAACGATTGATTATTTATTACAATAAAAACTAGGAATTTTATTTTTGAATAATATCGGAATTCTGTCTATTAAAATTATTCTTCATATGCTGATTGCAATAAATAATAAAAAAAGATGACCGCTACCTAAATACCTATAACTTTTGAGAATATACATTTTAACTGTTATTCTTCATAAAGATTATTGAAAGCATGTTCTTTTGGAATTGTATTAGTCCTTTATTTTTACTAAAAAATGCCTTTTCTACCTTTGCTAAACGGACTATGTAAAACTGTTTCTCTGCATGCACAGATTTTCGGCAGGGAAACTGGTTCCCTGAACATCGAATTTATATAATCTAATATTCAAATACGAGTATATTAATCTTCATAACCACTGTGTACTGGGTTCTGGTACCGAAGACTTGTGTAATTTTAAACTAGAAATTAGTTTCGATTTTATGAAAATCTATATAAAATGCATATAAATTTAATTTGTGTCTTGTTTTTTTTTTTTTTTTTTTCCTTCCTTCGCTAACTCATCTTGTAAATCTGTTTCACTGCATCTATAGGTTTGCTGAAGAAAAACTTGTTTTTCTGTATATCAATCTTATCTATGTGATCTAATTTCAATTATCTCTTTATCTTCATAATCAGTGTGTAATGGGTTTCGCTATCTAAGACTTATTTAATTTTAAACCAGATATTAATTTCATTTTCAGGAATATATGTATGAAATTCATATAAACTTAACTTGAGCCTTGTTTTTTTTTTCTTCTGTTGTCAACTCGTCCTGTAAATCTGTTTCTCTGCAACCATAGGTTTTCGGCAGAGAAACTTCCATCTCCGAATCTTATCTATGTAATCTAAGTTATGTAATCTAATGTTTTAATTATCATAATCACTATGGGTTTCGGTATCTAAGTATTTTATTATAAACTAGAAATTAATTTCCATTTTTGTTTCTCTATATCAATAGGTTATCGGCAGAGAAACTTGCTCTTTCGATCTTCATTATCACTGCAGAGCTGATAACTTGAAACTTTTAAAATGCGAAATATATTCCATTTTTAAACATCTGATTAAATAATTGATGTCAATTTAACTAATGTATCTTTTTTTTTTTAAATCTCGTTTGCTGTGTTGATTTTTTTATTTATATTACGTGTATAAATTTTCTGCTTTTGTTATAGATTTATGGCAGAGAGACTAGCTTCTCCAACTACCAATATAATATGTTTATCTTCATAGTAATTGTGGTCGATGTTTTTGTTTACAACTATTAATGTCACATTTTTAAAACTACAAATGTTGTAAACTTCGGTTTAAGAATCGCTTCGTCTCTTATTTTCTTCTGACTAATCATTTCGAGAGTAATAATTTTGCTACTTCGACATATATTTTCGACCGAGAAACGTACTTCTACAAGCTACCAATGATTTCGACTTAGATATATTTTTGACAGAAAACCTTACTACTTCAGCTACTAATCATTTCGTGCTTACGCTTATATTTGAGTTTTAATTATATATAGACTAGTTATATTATATATGGTGCGTAGCCTTTTTAAAAAGTACTTAAAGGTGCTTATTTTCGATTTTTGTTTTTTTAAAAGCTCTTTAAGGTGCTTTTTTCATTAGGGTGTTTTTAAAAACTACTTGATATTTCCTTTTCGAAAAAGAGATTTTTTTTACTTTGCCATGTCGATTTTCGGCACGTATTGTGCAAAAGCGTGGTTTTCACATTGTTCTATTTAACGTTTTCACAATTCATTCAACCACAATCCATTTCTGCAGGGGTCTGTTTAGAAGAAATTTGGGTCCGTTAACAGACCCTTCACAAAATATCTTTTCATAAAAACGGACCCTTCACAAAATATTTTAACTTAAAAACGGACCCTTCACAAAATGATTTTTCTTTTAATCGGGCCCTTCACAAATTTGTTTATCTTCATTATTATTTTGTTAATCGAATAAACCCTTCCCAGGGCAGAAAACAAGAAAGATGGATGTAAACTAATTAAGTTTTGTCTTCGGCATACGATTCTTCCATTATTAGTCAGAAATTACTATTCTGCGTTCAGCAGTATAGGGTAAATACCAAATATTTGTATGTTGCATCTCTAATTTAGAAGCAGCAATTGTTGTTTATTTTTTTAAATTCAATTTTTTAAATTATAATTTTACAGTGTTGAGCATAATCTTGTATGTCTATACAATTTAAAAACTCCTTGAAAAAGTGTTTTTTTGCAATAACGGACCCTATTTGCACAAATTCATAAAAGCGGACCCTGGTTGAAAGAATGTGAGTAATTTTTTCACAATTTCACGAAAAACGGACCTTTCACAAAATGTCTGGACAGACCCCTGTTCTGCCTATCGTCGGTCCATAGCGTATGAGAGCGCCAATCATTTTGCATGTTTTATGAAAATACTTGCAAGTCCGCATGTGCGTTTTCTGAGCTGAGTTGGGTGAGATTCTAGCACACTAGCATGGATAACTTTGCTGCATTTTGCTAGATATTCTCAATTGCAGGCTTCATTTTCTACCTTCATTTTTCGAACCGAAAAATCTTTCGATCTTTTTCTGGTGGCTAATATTAATCAAGAAGAGAGTTCTTTGTCAGAAGCTAGTTATTTTATCATGATCATGTAAAGTCTTTGAAAATTATTTTGCATTTTGTTAACATATATAGCGTTTAAAAAGTACTTATAAGGTGTTATAACCCTGATTATAGGTATGTATATAAAAATCTCAAGGTTCTTGGTGTATATTAATTTTTGAATTTATCTTTTCTTTGTACAAGTTTTCCATCATCAGGAATTACCTTATTGTTATTTCTTGAAACTCTCTATTCACTGGAATTGACAGGAAAAGGTTGCTTCCGTGTTTTACTTAGAAACGACACAGTTTTCACCTGCTGCACTGTAGTTTGTTGGAAAAATTCTTGCAAAAGGAAATATATGCATTGACGTGAGATAGTTTTTCTATGAAAGGTTCTACAATGGTTTTGATAAATATTTTATTTCGAAACTTACTTTGATAGTGATTGAACTATGTAATTCTTAATATCAATCATTAAGTCTTATTTTATGGTCCTTTATTAAGTAAAACCAACAAATATATTTTGTCTTCAGCCTATTTGAAATTATCTACACAAGTTTTAAACGTGTTTTTTTTTCTATTACGTAATTTTTATTTTATGGATTTTTAAAGATAGTTGGCGGATTTTTCTGTTTCAGAAAGCATTTCACCTTAAAATTATGCCGTCTAAAAAAGCTTATGGATTCTCAATGTTACACTTATCACCACCTCCTTAGATACGTATTCATGTTAGTTATATATTGTTTTTTACTAAGTGAATTGTTTTACAGAATATTCAAACATACATTGTTTCTAAAGCAGGATTTTCCAACTTACATGAGGCCAGGGCCACAATCTTTTATGTTTGAAGGAACAATAAATATTACTGTCAGATTTTTATCAAATTGTACGAAACAAAAGTATTGAATTACGAATAATAATAAATATTTTATTGAATCAGTATTTTCTTGGATGCAAAAACCTAAGAAATTTTTTTTGTACCGTTGGTATGTTAAATTTCACAGAAAGGAAGAAATTAAGTTTTTTTTTTCTTTCTTTTTTTTTACGAAGAAAAGTATTTTAAACCCATATAGATTTTTTACGAAAATTGTACTCAAAAAATGACAACCAGGGGTCTGTCCAGACATTTTGTGAAAGGTCCGTTTTTGTAAAATTGTGAAATAATTACTCGTAATTTATGAATATAAAATAAACGTTAAGTCACATTCTTTCAACCAGGGTCCGCTTTTGTGAATGTGTGCAAATAGGGTCCGTTATTGCAAAAAAACTTTTTCAAGGAGTTTCTAAATTGTTAAGACATACAAGATTATGCTCAACACTGTAAAATTATAATTAAAAAAATTAAATTTCAAAAAATAAACAGCAATTGCAGCTATTAAATTAGCGATGCAACATACAAATAATTGGTATTTAGCCTATACTGCCGAACGCAGAATATTAATTTCGAACGAATTAAGGAAGAAGCGCTTGCCGAAGACAAAATTTAGTTCGTTTACATCTGTCTTTCTCCCCCCCCCCCCTCCCGGGAAGGGTTTATTTGATTAACAAAACAATAATGAGAATAAACAAATTTGTGAAGGGTCCGTTAACGGACCCAAATTTCTTCCAAACAGACCCCTGACAACTCATATATTTTTGTTCGCGGGCCACAATAAAAAAGGCCTCGCGGGCCGCCAGTTGGCAACCACTGCTCTAAATAGAATGGAAAGAACAGTTGCTATGCCACGTTTCAACAACCAATCAGGATCGAGATACCCACACTACGTCACTTGCAGACATCCCATTCTATCATTTAGGAAATGCATATTTGCAGACTTTAAAATCTTATAATTCGGAAAGAAAAAAAAAATTAAAAATGTTTTATGATAAATTTTGGTGTGAATTTCCACTCACCCCAGTTATTAGTATTTTTATAAGTTTAAAAATTTTAAAACTGGATATGACGGACGTAACGTTAGTGATATCCGCAACAGGAAGATTTTATTTACTTAAAAATTTTCTGAATTTGAACGTTTCTGAAAATTAAGAGTGAGTATAAAGGGCATTCAAACTTTTTTCACAAAAATTATCAGAACGTCTCTAATTTTTTTTTAAAACTGAGTTATATGCTGTTATGGCCGTTTTTGGGGGGCTCTTTTGTCACTCGAATTAAACATTTTTTGCAAATAATACGTAATTTTATAACTGCTGTGAGATTGCAACCCTTATCAGGGGTCTGTTTAGAAGAAATTTGGGTCCGCTAACGGACCCTTCACAAAATATATTTTCATAAAAACGGACCCTTCACAAAGTATTTTAACTCAAAAACGGACTCTTCACAAAATGATTTTTCTTTTAATCGGACCCTTCACAAATTTGTTTATCTTCATTATTATTTTGTTAATCGAATAAACCCTTTTCATGGCAGGAAACAAGAAAGATGGATGTAAACGAATTCAGTTTTGTCTTCGGCAGATGATTCTTCCATTATTCGTCCGAAATTAATATTCTGCGTTCAGCAGTATAGGCTAAATACCAAATATTTGTATGTTGCATCTCTAATTTAGAAGCAGCAATTGTTGTTTATTTTTCAAAATTTAATTTTTTTGATTACAATTTTACAGTGTTGAGCATAATCTTGTATGTCTATACAATTTAAAAACTCCTTGAAAAAAATTGTTTTGCAATAACGGACCCTATTTGCACAAATTCATAAAAGCGGACCCTGGTTGCAAGAATGTGGGTAATTTTTTCACAATTTCACGAAAAACGGACCTTTCACAAAATGTCTGGACAGACCACTGCTTATTAATGACTGTTATGTTAAATTTCTAGCCTATATTTAATGAACACCCTCTGTTCTAATTTTGAAAATGGTGCAAAACGTCAATAGAAAGGAAAGTCTCTGTTCTTTTAAAATGAAAAGCATTTGTAGTCTAATTTGTTAATATTTAAAAGGTGGCTCAATAGAGGCGGCTCAATGGCTCACCTTCCAATGAGGTGAACCGGGTTAAACCCCAGCTATGTCTAGTCGTTACGAATTGCTCACCCGGTTCGTACCGACTATAATGCTGACGTAAAATATCCTCAGTGATATACGGATCATAGGTTTGAGTCCCCTTGTCTTTTAGCAGGCTAACCGTGGAGGGTTTCCGCGGTTCTCCATGTAACGCGAGTTTCATCAAAAAGTCTCGGCAAATTTCTCCCCAAACTTAATCCAGGATCTCCCTTGTTTTCTAGATTGGGTTAAAAATTACAAGGTTACAAACAGAACAAACCCAAAAAATTGGGTCTGCTGTTCAACGATAGTTTTAAAATATAAGATAAAATATTTAAAAAGGGACTCCTTAACGTTGCATTATCTGTGTCCATGAAAATTTGACCTCTCCTTAATTGAGAATTTATTGATTTTGATAATTTTTCATCTAGGTCAGTGTTTCTTAACCTTTTTGGTGTAATGGACCCCTTTTGAAATTTATTAAGTCCCCCCCCCCGTGAAAAAAATAATTGCAGAAAACATCAATCACTAGAAAACATTTAATTTTATTATTTTAGTAGTATGCAAAACTTTTAAAATAAAAATGTTTAATGCGAAGATTGTTGCTGCTTTTCCTTAATTAATAAATTGAATTGAGGTATGGTTTTCGACAAAGCAACGCACATATCATGTACAACATTCAAACAATTTCGATGTTTTGTTTTTATTTTCACAAGTGTGAAAAATCCCACTTCGCAAAGATACACTGTAGCAAACGGAATTATAGCTGCCATAGCTCGCTTTACAAGCAATGGGTAGACCTCTCTCACAGAAGACCAGAACTCTCCGAGTGTTTTTGAATCGAAATCCATTTTTAGCAAGGACTTTGTTCTAAGATCAATGAGCTCAACTTTGTCTGGGTTCATATCATCGATATAGTCAATGTAACAAAGAAAAGGATTACGAATCCACAACTCATCTTTTATAGTTATCTAATCCAAATTGAAATATTTTTTAATTGAAACTTGAAATATTTTTATTTGAAACATGAAAAAGTACTTCCAGGTGTTCACAGATTTCATTTTTCAAGTTATTCAGTTACAAATTATCTTGGCGAGATCCATTTTCAGAAAGTACTTAGTTCAACATTTGAAAGTTTGCATATATCCCATTTTAAATTCGATTTTTCGAAGTGGCATTTGCAATAAGAATGCTTGTAATTTCTCAGTTACATCCATGGTGATATCAAGCCCTTGAATTGAAAGACTTATATCGTTCATGTGGTTAAAAATATCTGCCAGGTAAGCCAATGGTGGCTTTCCCCTCACGAATCACCTAGTTTCAAATATGTCTGTATTTTCACCTTTTAGAAAGAAAAAAACATCAATGTTATTTAAATATTATTGATCCAAACGTTTTAAAAATTAGGAGTAGTTGGCGTACCCCTAAAATATGACCCATGGCAGGGGTCTGTTTAGAAGAAATTTGGGTCCGCTAACGGACCCTTCACAAAATATCCTTTCATAAAAACGGACCCTTCACAAAATATTTTAACTTAAAAACGGACCCTTCACAAAATATTTTAACTTAAAAACGGACCCTTCACAAAATATTTTAACTTAAAAACGGACCCTTCACAAAATATTTTAACTTAAAAACGGACCCTTCACAAAATATTTTAACTTAAAAACGGACCCTTCACAAAATATTTTAACTTAAAAACGGACCCTTCACAAAATATTTTAACTTAAAAACGGACCCTTCACGAAATGATTTTTCTTCTAATCGGACCCTTCACAAATTTGTTTATCTTCATTATTATTTTGTTAATCGAATAAACCCTTTTCAGGGCAGAAAACAAGAAAGATGGATGTAAACGAATTAAGTTTTGTCTTCGGCAGACGATTCTTCCATTATTCGTCCGAAATTAATATTCTGCGTTCAGCAGTATAGGCTAAATACCAAATATTTCTATATTGCATCTCTAATTTAGAAGCAGCAATTGTTGTTTATTTTTTAAAATTAAATTTTTTTAATTATAATTTTGCAGTGTTGAACATAATCTTGTATGTCGTTACAATTTAAAAACTCCTTGAAAAAGTTTTTTTTTTTTTTGCAATAACGGACCCTATTTGCACAAATTCATAAAAGCGGACCCTGGTTGAAAGAATGTGAGTAATTTTTTCACAATTTCACGAAAAACGGACCTTTCACAAAATGTCTGGACAGACCCCTGCATGGACTCCTAAGGGTCCATGGGTCATATTTTGGGCTCCTAGATCTGGGTTTCTTAACCTGTGGTTCATGGGGCCCCTTAGGGGTCCATGAACCACAAGTTAAGAAACCCTGATCTAGGTAGAAAAATCACTTAACATTAGCGATTTTTTTAAAAAAAAAAAGTTTTTAAAATATTTATTTACGTTTAAAACTTTTATATTTATTTTATCTTATTTAATTTTC
Source organism: Parasteatoda tepidariorum (assembly GCF_982258835.1). NCBI lineage: Eukaryota > Metazoa > Arthropoda > Arachnida > Araneae > Theridiidae > Parasteatoda > Parasteatoda tepidariorum. Next base: position 5,337,230 of record NC_141758.1, on the reverse strand, counting down.
TTAAGGTTCTCAAATGTTTCTTTTTATGTATAATCGTTCAGTCTGATTCAAAATCAATTTTATAGTCTGCGGAACACTAACAAAGTAAAGGCGAGGATAATTAAAAAAAAAAAAATGGGTTCCTTTAGATTGCAAAATAGCCATAGTGTCAATGATTTTTTATTTTATCTGCTCTATAGCCCAGATAACTTAAGATAAGACGGTATGTGTAGTTTAAAATTATAGTTTTGACTGAAGCTTTAAGTACTTGGACGATTACTTTTTTCTTTTTCCTTCTTTTTTTCGTTTTCCTTGGTGAAACTTCTTCGAAAAACACTGTTAATTGCATAAAATAGTACCCCCTTGATCCCATATTGTAGCAACGAATGCTCGCCAAGTTACACTGGAGACTAAAACATTTTATAACGTAATGAATGTAAACAATATATCGATTATTCTTTTCCTATAAGTAAGGTTAATGAATTATTTATGATTGTGCGTGACTACAACTTGAAACTTCTAAAGTCATTATCTCAAAAATATGTTTTAAAGTTCGATTGACAAAATTTTATCAGTTCCTTCTTATTATTTTATTTATGTTATTTTATTATATTTATCATTTTATTTTCATAAGGTTCTCATATATTTATTTTTGTATTTTATCTTTCAGTTTTCTTCATTTAAATTGAATGTTTTTAAAGTTTTCAACACCAACAAACTAAAAACAAAGATGGTAAAAAATAGGTTCCTGATGTTTTCAAGATCGCCCTATTTTCTCTGAATTTTTTATTTCTAATCTAATAATAAACTGTTCTTATGCTCTTACTAAGCCAAGCGTAAAATGATGGCAGATTTTTTTTTTTTTTTTACTTAGAAATATGAAGCTTAAGTGAAAGTTATCTCATAAATGCCATACTTTTTTTCGGAAGGAATAAAAAAATAACTATTTAAACTTTATTTTTTTGTTATGTTTAGTTATTACGTAAAAAATTAATAAATGTTAATTTTTACCGAATTTTGCTTAATGTGGGATTATTATTATAGTGTATTTCTTCATATTTCGGTCATGAAACCAATTTTATAGACTCAAACAAAAAAGCATCTATATATGCCATTAAACTTTCTAAAAAGTTTATCTGATTAAATATTTCTTTCGCTGAATTTATTCGCTGCCGTCAATTTTTCAAGCGCTGAAAAAAAAAGGCGCCCATTCTCAGGGTTCTTATTTTCGTAGATTGGTACACCTTGATTTGATACTCATTTGATGCTTGCTGTTATAAAAATAGCTAAAACAGAATTAAAAGTTTTAAATTTGCAGACCCTTATTTCAATGATTAGCCCGCTATCTTTTTTTTCTTCAAATTTATTTATATATCTATGTTCTGATTCATACTTCTAGAACAAAATTCTGAAATGCTCATTATCGAAACCTTAAGTTACAATTGTGAACCTTTCCAACGCAGGTTTTTTGAAACGCGGTACAATTATAACTTTCCATCTTTTAACCATGCATCATTATTCATTTTTTCCCCTTCTCAATCCAAATATAAAAAAAGAAAATCTTTCTGTATTAAAAAATTGTTGACAACGCAACTGCCGCTATTTTGGGTGTTCAATTTTAGGATACATATTGTTTTATTGTCTGAAGACCAGGGTTCGTGATTTTTTTTAAAAAATATCAAAATCAGATTTTTTTTTTATTTAAATCTGATTTTTTTTTATTTAAATACACTGTAAGAATTTTAATTTATGTTTAAAAAAACTTTATGGATGTTTAATCAAAATTAAATTAATATTAAAACTTCATTATAACAATATTTTAGAAACTCTAACTTACTAAAATTTGTCGTTACAATACATAGCTTTGAATGCATAGCAACCATTTTGAAACAAATGCATGATTGAAATTTAGACTAGATGAAAAAGAGAATACTTAAGACAAGGTTTCAATTATCAAACCATAATTTTAATTTAAAATTGTGATTTCTTTTTTTTTTCTCGTGATTTTTAAAATGACAAAATCAATGTTCAGATTGTGTTTATAAATGTAGTCATTCATCAAAAAATAAATAAATATTTAATCTATATATTTTTATATTAAAATATTCATTTTTAATCCTATATCAAAATAAATTATTTAAGCTAAAAACATTTTTAAAAAACGATCTATGTACTCATTGGAATTTTTTTTCACTAAATTTCTTTATAGAAAATCTGATGATGTCAAAGATATTGTAAACATATTTTGAAAAAAAAAATACCAGTTAATAACCCTACTGCTTCAAATAAACTTTGAAAGGGAAGAATGACACTATACCAGGGAAAATATATCCGAATTCATCAGCCTTTTTTTTCCCTTCCTATTTTTTGCATATTTGGGTAATTTATTTTTAATATAACCTCAAGTTTTGGCAATATACGTTTTCCATCAAAATATATAATTTTAGAATCAAAAGGTGGGATTTTAATTAACATTATTTGCATTTTTTTTTGAAAAAAAATTCATGTTTATTAATTACTTTCTACAGCTATGCCAGTTTATATTAAGACAGCCTTAAATATTTACTTTATTCTGTACTTTCAATCTCAAGAATCAAAAGATTTTTAAAAATGTAATTTCAAATGTGTTGGAATTTAGCACACACCAAGAAAGAAAGTAATTTCGTTAACTAAAATTAATTAATGCAGCAATTTACTTAAAAAAAATTTTAACGAAGAAAATAATAAAAGTATCAATTATTTAAAACACTGTTTTTTAACTTTTAAAATATATATATATATATATATATATATATATATATATATATATATATATATATATATATATATATATATATATATATATATATATATATATATATATATATATATATATATATATATATATATATATATATATATGGGTCATTCTCACGAAAACTGTCATTTTTCAGTTCATAAAATCCCAAAAAAGTAAAGTGAATAAAAAGCTCTGAAACTTTCTATACTAATAGAAATATGTAATGACATTATAAAGAAAGTATATATCCTATAAATTATACTTAATATTTAAATTAATTAATTTTTTAAATAATTAATTTATAATTATTAATTTATAATAATTAATAATTAATTAATTAATTTAATAAATAAATTAATTAGTTTAATAAATCAATTTATTAATTTATTTTTCAAAGTAATTAATAAGTAAATTAATTATTTTCACTATTTAAAAAGTGAGGGACTGACACTAATAGTGAGGGAATGATATTTTATTTTAATACATGTTTTTATCTAAGTTACATCTACCTAAAGTTTGAAAATGATAACATACTAAGTATATCTAATATTTATTATAATTTAGTCTTATATATTTAATAGTTTTTACAGGTTTGGGAAATAAAATTGGCTTTCACGATTGAACAAAAAAAAATTTATAATCTTGAATCATTCCCTCACTTTATACACTAGTGAGGGAATGACGAATTCAATAAAATTTAAAAATAACAGTTAGGCCTAATTAATTTCTGAAGTCAATCACATACAATTATATTCATACAAGAAAGCAACATATAATTATCCACTTTCTCGCTGAAGTTGTATTTTATTTTACTCTAAAAAACGACATGAGGGAATGACAAATGTAAAAAATTTTACCTGGTTTGATTCATTTAAATTTATTCCACAGCAAAGCTTCTTTAAGTTGAAGATGGAAACATACTGCAATTTTGTTCTATGATGCCAGTTGTTAACTTCTGAAGTTTTTATTAAAATATTTTTATTCTAAGATGATTGCAGGTGATAAGAACATTGTTGTGAGGGAATGACGCGAAACACTGGGGACAAAGTTTAAAATAGTGCTGTGTTAATATTTTTATCAGAAATTAAATTTAAAATTTATTTTCTGAATTCTATATTTCAATATTCTCAAATAAAAAACTCAAATTTGTAAAAAAATTTTTTTTATTTCAGAAACAATTTTTTTCTTTTTTTAAATCAGCAGTGGGGACAAGTGAGGGAATGACATATTGGTATATTTTTATTACCTAAAATAAATAAAAAATAAAAATTGATAATTTTATTTTTATTCTTTTGTTAGCTTGCATTCTGAAGGACACTTTCCCTGAAAAAAATTTTTTCGTAGGTTGTAAAACAAACATAAAATATACTGGGGACATGAAAATGACTGTTTTTGTGAGAATGACCCATATATATATATATATATATATATATATATATATATATATATATATATATATATATATATATATATATATATATATATATATTGATTTAAATCAATGATTTTTAAAAAAAAAATCATGATTTGAATCAACAGACCCTGTTAAAGACATCAAGATTTAATTTGAAATTGGTGTGTATCCACTGCTAATTCGAAAATTATTAAATGTTATGCTTGCTGTAAAAATATGCAGTCAATTCTGCAAGCTGCAGAAATGTAGCTGCTAAGTTGAAATTTGACTTGCTGAACGGGCCATTTTTGTTTATAGACAGCTCTTTTTTTTTTCTAATTCTAATGAAAATCGTTTCTATTTTTAATGCTTTTTTTAGTGATTTATTTATTTGCTTTAATAATTGATTGTCTAATTTTGTGGGATAATTTATCTCTCTCAAGATCTTCATTTTATTAGCTCTCTCTTGACTTCATGTTTGCCAGATACCAGATAAGATGTTGCCATCTATAAAAAATAACATTTATCGAAATTTTTGTAAACATTTAAAAGTTTTAAGAGAGCTAATACTTCTTCCCAATTTGAACTGCTATTCAATATAAAATTATTCTTATAGGCTGTTAACAAGCAAACATTTTTCTTGTCTCTTGCATTCGATATTCATAATTTTAAATTTTTTTTTCTTCCAAGTACAGTTGATTAGTTTTTAAATCCAAGTAATCGTTCAATTTCTAACGATAAACATATTAACAAAATATGTTTACATAAAATTATAATAGATATTTTATGAACAAAATAACATTCTTTTTGAAGAAAATATCGACTTTTGAAAAACTTGATTATGGGTGCTTGTTCCCATTCTTGCAATTCCGTGGGCATAATTCCGTTTATGTTCAGTTAATTAAACCTTTGATATTTGTTTGTTTTGCATTAACCCCATTTGCGTTGCTAACGAGCTTATAGATTAGTTACCTTTCATCAAGATGGCAAATAACTTGTCATATTTAGAAGGCGGAGCAGCAAAATCCACTTAAGTTTTGTCCAAATTTTACGACTCTCTGCAGCCGTTAAGTTGTAAAGAAAATACGTTTTCAGACTTATTGCATATCTGCCCAGTTTGGCAAACAACGTTTTTTTTTTTTTTTTCTTTTTTTTTTTCAAAAATGATTTTAGTGACATTTATGACCTCCGGTGTTTTTTTTATTTTTTTATTTAAGTTTCCGGGAAATGGGTGGAACCCTGTTTTAAAACAGAGTCAAGAAGAGAAGTAATTTATGACAAAGTTCAACTAATCCCGCCTCCATTCCAAACAATAAAAGTATGAGCAGTTTCCTTTCAAAGTGGTTTTAATCTATTGAAATATGTAGTGAAGTATGAAAATTTTATATTCTCTGAATTAGTAGATTTGCTGTATATATTTCTCTGTGCACTATAAAAAAATAATTGTCTTACTGTTTCTTGCAATCTTATTGGACAGAAAAATCACATGGTGTAGTTAACAATAAATGAAGAAAATCGTCAAAATATCTTTGACTAGCATCGGCATTAAATGAACAAAATTTATTGCGATTTTTCGATACAAATTATTTCTTTCTTACTGAACGGTATTCACCGGTACTATTACTTATCATCCTCTCTCGATATTATTCTCTATTAACATTTATTTATTGTTCAGAATTAAAGGCATACAATTAAGTGTTGTTCCTTTAGTACAGTATAAACAATCGTGTGGTATTTGATTGTTATGCGCCATTTTCTAGTATAGACTTTTCGTTATGTTTTATTATTATCCAGCATTTGCGTTATGTTTTTGTTTATACTATGAAAAACTTGTCAATATGAAAACTGGTCAAAAGTATTGAAAGTCTTGCGGCCTTGCGGAATTTTGTTTTTAATGTAAATTTGTAAATATTCCTCCTTTTGTTTTCTACTTACAACTGTAAGCCTCATGCTATACTTAGTGGTGCATGAGGAGTTATAAGTCGTTTAAATAAAATTAAAAAAAATATGAAAATAAACTAATAAAGTGCAATTTTACTGAAATATTTGAAAATTTAAAGTAATGTTATGAATCTACTTTGCGCTTCATTGAAAACTAAATATTCTTTTTGGTGAAATTAACAAGCTTTTATAGTAACCAAAAATTATTATTTTTTTAAAACGTAAGTTTGTGGTTGAAATAATAGTGATAATTGAGCAAAAGGATATAATTGCATTTTTAAATATGGACTCAATAGTTTAGTCAGTCTCTGCGTATTTCGCCGATCTCTGGAACTATTTTAGAGTTGCGGAATTTTATGTACTTAGTCTTTGCGAATTCCGTCCGCCAGTAAGTGCTCTTCCGGTATATTCCGGAAGAGCACTTACCGTCTCTTATCTTTTACTAAATTCATATTAAGTAAATAAGTTTCACTTTAAAAGAGGGAGGAGGGATTAAATCAACATTAATTCACAACTTTATTGAATACTACTGCCAGAAAATATACTCTTTCCTTTAGATTTAACTTAGACTACGAGAAACAAGATAGACTTGATATAATTTTCTTAACTTTTTGACGCAAATGGGAAACTGGTGTCCTTTCCATACATTTGCTTTCTGACTGCTTTATTGACAAGCAAAAACAGGGCTCCCTCGGGTCAGGGAAAATCTGGAATTGTTGGGGAATTTTTTTTTTTTACTCTAAAAAGCAAGGTATAGTCAGTTGAAAGATGCAACTTTTTACAAAGAAACCTGGAAAATTCCCTACATCATACCTGGAAAATAATCTTTCTTAGAGTTGTCTGTAACAGCAATAAGTTATTGAGATTTGAGTTAAGTACATCTATTGCAACTATTTTCTAAAATTCCACTTTTTAGTGAAGCTTTTCCATATTTTCATTCCCATTCTATTGTATGCTTTGACTCACAAAATCTAATATTTGACATTACAAATAAAAAAAATCGAAGTTTGATAAAGTATGGTATGGATTTTCATTAAAATTTACCTGATATATCTGGAAAAATCAGGAAATTTTTTTTTGTCTGAAATTGACCGGAAACCCTGAATAATATATTTTTGTATTTTTTAATTATAAAATCCAAGAAAAATAGTTTGAAATTTTTTAAAATTTATATTCAAGAATTGATTTTGTAAATTAAATTTTTTTTTATGACGAATAACCGTTTATTACAGACCTAAATAAGTGCAAATTTAAAAAATTTTTTAGAAGTGAGCCATGTTTGGAAGATTTTACATTCAACGCAGGAAAGTATCGGTGTTTAATGCTATATTTTATAGCCATACATTATTAAAATACTAAATATGATGTTTTTCACTTATTTCGACCTAGTACCTTTTCGAAAGTACGAAATATATGTTTCATAAAAATTCTCAGAATTTTGTCGCTTTCGTATTCACGCGTTTTTAAAATTCCTCTTTGCGATTCGTAATCACGCGAGTTTAAAATCCGATGTCGCGTTCGTATTCACTCATTTTCAAAATTCAATATTGCGATTCGTAATTATGCGCCTGTGTATCAAACATCGATGTTCGTTATACGTGATTTAAAAACACGCAATGTGATTTATATTCACGTGATCTAAAAATACTGCTTTGTGATTCGCATTAACTAGATTTAAAAATTTAAAATCCTAATTTGTATTTTCGCTTTTTCAAAATCCAATATCGCGATTCACATTCACGAGATTTTAGAATCCAATATTGCGATTTATATTCATGCGCTTTTTGTACATCTATTGCAACTATTTTCTAAAATTCCACTTTTTAGTGAAGCTTTTCCATGTTTTCATTCCCATTCTATTGTATGCTTTGAATCACAAAATCTAATATTTGACATTACAAGTAAAAAAATCGAAGTTTGATAAAGTATGGTATGGATTTTCATTAAAATTTACCTGATATATCTGGAAAAATCAGGAAATTTTTTTTTGTCTGAAATTGACCGGAAACCCTGAATAATATATTTTTGTATTTTTTAATTATAAAATCCAAGAAAAATAGTTTGAAATTTTTTAAAATTTATATTCAAGAATTGATTTTGTAAATTAAATTTTTTTTTATGACGAATAACCGTTTATTACAGACCTAAATAAGTGCAAATTTAAAAAATTGTTTAGAAGTGAGCCATATTTGGAAGATTTTACATTCAACGCAGGAAAGTATCGGTGTTTCATGCTATATTTTATAGCCATACATTATTAAAATACTAAATATGATGTTTTTCACTTATTTCGACCTAGCACCTTTTCGAAAGTACGAAATATATGTTTCATAAAAATTCTCAGAATTTTGTCGCTTTCGTATTCACGCGTTTTTAAAATTCCTCTTTGCGATTCGTAATCACGCGAGTTTAAAATCCGATGTCTGGTTCGTATTCACTCATTTTCAAAATTCAATATTGCGATTCGTAATTATGCGCCTGTGTATCAAACATCGATGTTCGTTATACGTGATTTAAAAACACGCAATGTGATTTATATTCACGTGATCTAAAAATACTGCTTTGTGATTCGTATTAACTCGATTTAAAAATTCAAAATCCTAATTTGTATTTTCGCTTTTTCAAAATCCAATATCGCGATTCACATTCACGAGATTTTAAAATCCAATTTTGCGATTTATATTCATGCGCTTTTAAAATGCAAAATCGCGATTCTTGTAAGTTTTTTCTTGACTTAGTTACTATAAAGGTGTGATATTCTTCATTAATTGGTGATGATGAGAGGGCCTTCTGGTCAGAGAGTAATTGGAGTTCCTGGTGGCCGCTCGACTGCTGTCGATCCAGGCTGGTGCCGAGACTCGACGTCTCCGCTTCCACCCGGCCTCATCGCGCATTGTGTTTCCCTTCCTTGCCTCCTTTGCCATCCGGCGCGACTTGTAGTGCTCCTTTTCGAGCGTGGCTCGGGGCCTTGTGCCTGAGAGTTCACCATCTGCTTTGCCTCAAATACTTTGCGGGTTCTTTCGTAACGGCCAGGCATCAAATTACTCTGCATATGGGCATATTTGTCTGGATCGCTTAAATTCAACTTCTTCATTAATTGGTGATATAATTATAAATGCTAATTCAAAAAATAATGTTAAATATGAAACATGTTTGGTATATAAATTGATATCGATTTTTTGCACATTAAATTTTCAGGGTTTCTCAAGGTGTGTCAAATTTGTGTCACAATCACCCATACATTTATCCTTTGATCCAAAATTTGTGTGTCAAAGGATTAATGCGTATACTTTTTTTTTTCATTCACAGTTTCGTCTTTTCAAACGAAATTTAAGGGATAATTTGTAACTTAGTCGGACGGATTTCGCAAAGCGAGTAATGATGCCAAGTGAAACATCAGCATGAGTAGCTTTTTTCATGTTTTAAAAATAAATGTTCCTAAGTGCTCCCAAATCTGTCGTCGCGTCAGGTGTTCCGGAATAAGAAAGATAACAAGCCAGGGGGGGGTGCCTTGTGTCTGAAAAATGGAATTTCACTGACGCAAAGGATTCTTTTTAAACTATTTCCGAAATGAACTTGTCGACATTATGCAGATGAAACTTGAAAACTATATTTGTTCTAACTTGGCATTGTTGTAACAATTTCGATAGTTTAGTCGCGTAAATTACTTTTTAAGTGACTTCAATATTTGGAAATTCTTTTAAAGCATTCGATTTAGAAATCGGAGCACGCTTCGAATTTTAAATCTGGATTTGTTTCAATTGCTCTGCTTTGCATTAAACTTTAGTGTCGCAACAAATTTTGATAGAAAATTTTAGACTGGCATCATATTAGCAATTATAATTGTAGATCGTTTTTATTTTTTAGTTTTTTAAACAAAAAAAAATCATCCATCATTCTATAAAGATGTGCCCTCCTTGCTTCTTTTTAGATCTCATACGATTTTAATTAATTTTTCTTAATAAATTAAATACGTAGTTTTATTTTTTACCTAAAATGTTTGCCCCTGCATACGTGGCGTAGTCGTGTTGCATATAAAAGAATTCGATTACGAATAAGTTATTTAAATGGCCGTTTATGCATTCACCAATAAACAGAAGAAGAAAAAAAGTAATCTCTTATTAAGTAATACCTCTTTTCATCAAAATGCGAGTATTAAGGACCTCATAATGTGTGTTACTTACATTTAATCATTAAAAGAAAATATCTTATCACGATTTGTAACGAGTTAATGATTTTTTCCAATACGTAGTTGCTTAATTTTTATGCTTATCATGTTGACGTAAGCTAAATTCTTATATGCGATGAAACTTTTTTTTTCTTTCTGTATATACACGCTCAAATGGCTGAGTACTTGTTTTTATTAAAATAAATAAAATTAAAAATGCTGATTTTGTAAATTGAATTTACTCGCGCAATTTTCGTTTTATTTTAAGATTATTGCATAATCGATGATTAGTAAAAATGAAGAATATGTTTTTGAATTTATTTAATGCGTTTGTGATGGAGGTAGGTGCTGAAAAAGGAAAATTAAATTTTATTTGCTATTTAATTTTATAAGATGTTAAACAGGAAAGAAAATGTTTTTTTTTAATGCAAAACATCGAATAGGAATCATTTTCTCTCGTTTTATATTCATTTTTGTTATGAGACTCTATTTTCACTACATAAAAAAAAGTAAAAATAGAATGCTATCTTTTAAAATCTAAATTCGTTTTGTTATGCGATACTTCATTTATACTTATTAAAAAAATATAGAATGCTCTCTTTTAAAATGTGTACTCATTTTGTTGTGGCATACTTCCTTTTTACACAGCTTAAAAAAAAAAAAAAACGAATGCTATCTTTAAATATGTAAATTCATTCTGTTATGAGATACTTGATTCATACTGAGTATAACGCGTAGAATGCTATCTTTAAAAGTATGCAAGTTAAGTTTGTTATGAGATACTTCCTTCATACTGAATAAAATGCTATCTTTAAAAATATGTAAATTCGTTTTGTTAAGATTTACTAATTCATACGGGGTAAAATATAAAGAATGCAATCGTTAAAAATAGTACATTCATTTTCTTATGAGATGCTTCATTTTTATTGAGTAAAAAACAGAGGATGTTATCTTTAAATACTACATGAATTCACATTTTGTTATGAGAATTAAATACTCTATTCATACTGGGTAAGACACATAGAATGCTATCTTTAAATCAGGGTTGGGGTTTTGGACGTCCTAAACTGGTTTTGGACAGGACACGTGGGTTTTACTGTCTTAAACTGGGTTTTACTGTCTTAAACTGGGTAAAACTGTCCTAAACTGGGTAATACTGTCCTAAACTGTCTTAAAGTGTGCAAAACCTTGAACTTTGGTAAAAGGTAAAAATTCTATAGGTGTAACCATTGTACACATAATAATTACATGTATCAATAAATGTTTGATATTTTTTATACAATTTACTATAACTTATTAAAAGAAAATAATATAATATAATAGAAAAAGGTTTAAAATTTTTGAAGCTCCACAATTCAGTGAACAACAAAAGTGAATACCTAATCCTTTAAATATAACTATGCTTTTAATACTGATAAATATTTTTTTTGCATAAGGATAAATATGGCAATATTAAAAATAATAATTTTTCTTAAAAAAAATACTAAATTTGTTCAAAAATTAAACTTTTATTTTTCACAATATTTTTTTTAAAAAAATTTGATAATTTCTGCATCACGGGATGATAAAAAAGACATCTATTTAAAAAAAAATTGCTTTTAAATATAAATACATTAGTTTAAATTGAAAATACAAAATAACTGAAAAATGCATTAACAGTTTTGAAGGGCATAACATCAGTTTCAGTTACTGACACTGGTGATGTATCACTATGCTAAAAGAATTGAACATGAATGAAATAAAAGCATTCTTGAATAGTACTATAAATAAATAAACCTGTTTATGAGGAACCAAGCACTTAGTCCCTAATATTTTAACCTGTATGGCAAGGTCAAACTTCAGTTATGTACTATTGAATGAGAGGACCCATTAAACTTGATTACTGATTAATCTTCCCTTGTTTAAATTGAAGAGTCAAACAATATTAATAAAACATTATACTTTTAAAAACATATATTCTCTAGTATATTTAATTATCAAAATGTTATTAGTTCTATGTTTATTTTACCTCTTAAATATTGTTCAGAAAAAATTGTGACATAATTTGAGTAAAAGGGTTTTGGACAGTTTAAGACAGTTTTGGACAGGACGGTTTAAACCAGGGTTTAAACCGTGGATTAATCCATTCTGTCCTAAACCTTGCCAACCCTGCTTTAAATATATAAATTAATTTTGTTATGAGATGCTTTATTTATTATTCTTTTTAGGTGAGAGGGCGAGGCTTGGATGCGATGTATGGCTGAGGCAGCCTCCACTGAGGACGAAGAAGAGGAGACATGGAGGCTGGGATCAAACCCTGCTGCAGGGATCCTGATGGAGACACCATCGGTCAGTCTCTTTTTTTTTTAACTCTTCATCTCTCTAATTGAGTCTTTCGCGTACTTAGTTCTGAAATAACTGAGCATATCAAACAACCCTCTTTCTCAATTCACAATCTTGCGTATGGAATGTAAACAATAACAGGTTTCCTAAAACCCAGGGCTAAAGAGAATAGAAGGGCTGGTTCATTCCTTTGAAGTAACACTAACCGCGCCAATCCTCCAATTTTCTCTAGTGACGTCACTTTGGCGCAAAGCTCGCACTTTTACTTCAAGACCGGAGCGTTCGGCCTTACTAGTTTTAACTAATATTAGATCATTTCTTTTTGCGAGATATTCTAAGACATTTGTTATTTTCTATAATGATTTTCCTCAGTTTTTGCAGTGAATTTACAAGAATTTAAAACTATCATCGAAATGCCAGTTTGCGCGATTGCAACTTGAAAAAATTCTGATACAAAAACAAAAGGAAAAAATATAATTTTCCGCGTCTTCCCTAAAGTAAATGAACAACTATGTAAAGAATGGATTCCGAAATGACACAGTTAATATTAAACAGCAATACGTTTATTCGGTCGTTAAGAACTTTTATAAAAATTCATTAACTAAATAGAAACCGCCTCGTTACTTCAAAAAGAAAGGCAAGTGAAAAGAATTAAAAAATGGATAAAGTCAAAGAAAATTAAAATGTCAATAAAAAGTATAAATAAAATATATAGTATACAGTTGAAATTCTCCTAATTTCATAACATATTTTTTAATATAGTTATTCTAAATATTTGATTTTTTTAAAAAATTATATTCTCTTTAATTTAAATATCTATAAATTATATCATCGTAAATTTAAATATCTATAATTGTAAAATTTTTAATGTCATTATGAACCTAAATTATTTTGTTTCAGTAATTAGCGTTTAAGGTTGATGTTTCCTAATGATTAAGTATGAACAAATTGCTATTAACGACATATTTTAAAATCAGGGATTCTAAATTTAACTCAACTTATCGTTATAAAAGAATCTGTAGATAAAAAAAGTGTCGATATATGCTTTCATTTTTCTTAATAATTAAAGTTAAAACTGAACTTTTTAAAATAAAGTATTTATAGTGTCATTTTCGCCAACTAGTAAAACATTTTTATAAGTTTAAAATGGTTTTTTTTTTTTTAATATAATAACCAAGAAAGTTTTTTTGAACTATGTTTATGAACGGAAATGTGTTAATTACGTAAAGTTTGAAAGCTAATAACCAGAAAAAGTCTAACTTATTTTTGCAAAGAGAAAGATGCAAAGTTATCATATCTTTGCTTGCGATCTCCGAGATCTGTGGACACAGTGACGTCATGAGGAGGAAAATCGTAGCTTCAGCTCTAAGAGCGGAGTGAACTAGCCCTTCTATTCTCTTTAGCCCTGCCTAAAACCAGGCTTGATATTTAAGGAAGTTTTAGTGTGATTGATATCGATTTTTTTTTTCTTCATATAAAATTTTTTGGGATTTTTCCCTTTGTGTCATAATTATCACTTAATTGTTTAGTATATTCTTTACCTTGAATTCTCCTTTTATTATTAATTTTTTGTACAATAAAAAATTTTATTACAAATTTAAATATTTCAATATATGAGCTTTTTAAAAAATATGTTTTTTGAGAGATATGATTGAACTTAGAGCTTTTGTTATTAAGTGCGAACTGTTTACAAAACTTCGTAGTTTTGAATAACCTTTTCTCTCTAGTGAGTAGGTCAAGTTTTACGTCAGTACTCTTTTTCTGTTTTAGATTTCTTTTTTGCTTTTGAAAATCGATGCGAAGCGTCGGCCGAAAAAATAAACACCTTGAATAAATTTTTTATTTATTTATCCCTGAAAATGAATGCTCATTACTGATGCCAAAAGTTTTCGTTCTGACAGAGAAAATTCGTGAATTATTATTCTTTTTCTTTTCATAGAAAAAAAAATGAAATGTAAATACGTGTTTTCTCTTCTGTGAAACACATACACAGATTTAGAAGCCCCACAAATTCTAAATATTGGAAGAAAAGGGGGAGAGGATATTGATATCGGATATCTGAGTCTGTCTTATTTTTGAAAAACGACTTTGCGTGATGATTGTGTTTGTTGTATGAGCGGTTCGTGACGTTGTGACACTCCAACCCTTTCTTCACACTTTTTCTTCTTTTTTTTCTGGGAAATAAATAAGAATTCTGAAATATGAGCCCAGTATTGGTTTTTGTCATATGAAAATTCTAGAAACAGGTGGTATTCCCATCTGACCTTTGCAAATTTTTTCTTTTTTCTTTTTCTTTCTATTTTTAACATGTGATTCGTTAACTTTTTTTCCTTGCTTTACGTTGCTATTAGGGAAATATTAAGAAAAATTTAGTCTGTAAGCTGGGGTCTGTTTAGAAGAAATTTGGGTCCGTTAACGGACCCTTCACGAAATATCTTTTCATAAAAACGGACCCTTCACAAAATATCTTTTCATAAAAACGGACCCTTCACAAAATATCTTTTCATAACAACGGACCCTTCACAAAATATCTTTTCATAAAAACAGACCCTTCACTAAATATCTTTTCATAACAACGGACCCTTCACAAAATATTTTAACTTAAAAACGGACCCTTCACAAAATAATTTATCTTTTAATCGGACCCTTCACAAATTTGTTTATCTTCATTATTGTTTTGCTAATCGAATAAAACCTTCCCAGGGGGAGGGGGAGAAAGACAGATGTAAACAAACTAAGTTTTGTCTTCGGCAGACGCTTCTTCCTTTATTCCTCCGAAATAAATATTCTGCGTTCAGCAGTAAAGGCTAAATACGAAATATTTGTATGTTGCCCCTCTCATTTAGTTGCAGCAATTGCTGTTTATTTTTGAAAATTTAATTTTTTTTATTTATTATAATTTTACAGTGTTAAGCATAATCTTGTATGTCTTTACAATTTAAAAACTCCTTGAAAAAGTTTTTTTGCAATAACGGACCTTATTTGCACAAATTCACAAAAGCGGACCCTGGTTGAAAGAATGTGACTTAACGTTTATTTTATATTTTTTCACAATTTTACAAAAACGGACCTTTCACAAAATGTCTGGACAGACCCCTGGTCAGAATGTCAATGAAATTCGTAAAGTGCGGACGTGGCTAACCCATTGCACGCGTTCCACTAGGAGCAAGCCAGTGGTCGTAGTTTTTGCAGTTACAACTTTATTACGAATGTACTTAACACTAGAAAGACACCTATATTGCCCAAAAGCAGTCAAAATGATTGAATAATGAAAGAATAACTAATGTGTAAAGAAATTTGTGTGAAATTAATTTTTAATATTTTTTTTTAATATAATTTACAATTATATAAAAAAAAAAACAATTTATTAACAAAATATTAACAGTGAAAAAAATATACGCTGTACAAAATGTCACAAAATTCTAAGAAATTGTGTCATCATTGTTTTTCTAATTGAAATTAAAATGCAGTCAAAATGACTTCCTTGGGTAATCAATCTAATGTTAACTAAAACTCCTTTCTTTTAAATGTAGTGACTACAAACTTTGGAATTGTAGTAACAACTTCACTACTTAAAGGAGACGTTGCAAAATTTAATTTACACCTATGTTTAAAATGGTTTTGAATAAGAAATTGGCTGACATTAAATATAAGGGAATAATTAAGAATTATTTATTTGAGCCAGTTTGTTATTCCCAAACATATTTTTCGAATGTGTTCATACAACTTTTTCTGCCTTTTTCGAAAGCGATTTTTTCATCCGAACACGTTCGGAGGATTTTTTTAAAAATATTAAGTTTCAGAACACTTTAATTATGTTTTTATATTTATTATATGTAAAAACTAATATTAAATCAGAGAAATTAGACATTTATATTATATTTTGTTTTTAAAAGCTAAATAACAAGAAAAAATTGATGTTTTTTTCATAAAACTTGTGAAAGGATATACTTCACCAAAATTATTGTATCAAAAAAGTGTTATTATCAAAATAAAGAGCTGAATTTTGTCTACTGATTTGACTACAATCATAAAAATATTTGGAAAATTAAATTTTTTATAGAAAATTGAAAACTTTTTATGAGATTTTTGTCAAATTTTTTACGTCGTATTTCACATTTTAGACCAATAATAAAAAACTATTAAGAATTTTTAAACAATTGTAGCACAAGCACTAGAAAACATTAGACATAATACACATAAAAATTTTTATTGAAATATATCTACAACTTTTTTAATAATGAATTTTGAAAGTTACTATTTTTGCGTGAAATTACATTCTGAGAAAAAGGCATTTAAAGTATAAATTATATCACTTCTAATTTTAAAAATGCTTCAATACTTCTAAAATTCTCCCGATTTGTATGTGATACCTTCCTTTTTCTCAATTTTACAAATCTTTTGTTTTTTTGCAACCCTATTTTTTTTCTGACAATTTTTACATTAGTTAATGAATGGCGTTGAGACTCATACACACGCTCAAAATCAAGTTCTGTAAAACCTCTTAAAGTTTTATTGCCACGGCTGACTCCAACTATGTCGAGTATGCTTTTCAGTCCCAGAAAACCTTTATTAAACTGAATAACAGACAAATACACACCAAATTTTAATGTTTGCAATTCAACGAACACCTCCTTAGGGACAAATTTCCAAACAATGCCATTAAAGCTACTAATATAAATGATAAATTGAGAGGCTCATTTCTAGCAACATTAAAATAATAATTATTTAAGTCAAAGAAAGATAATTATCCCAAAATAAAGATAAATACAACTGTTTTTTCCCCACTTCCTGTTTCGGAATGCTATTTCCGGTTTCATTTTTTAGTCATCGACTAATTTCTTTTAGTCATAACTTTTGTTCTAATTGACGCACAGTTAAAATTTAAACTGTTTTGAAAACTAGAATAAACGGAGATTCGTAATATAAAATTTAAAAAAAATTGTCATTTTAGGCTTAAATTCACTTTTTCAACGTGTGCGGATACCTTAAAAAATGCGAAATTATCAAACAATTGCAATTTTTTTAATTGTTTAAATGTTCTTTTACTTCCTCTTAGAAAAATGAAGTACAACGAAAATACGTTCATTGCTTTTGAAATAACATCTGTTTTTCACAAGTGTGCATTCGGATGTGAAAGCGTAACCAAAGTGGTTAATTATCCATCTTTTGTTATCTCTAGTTTAAATACTAGTTATACGAGATTTTAAATATACTTCATTTCTGTTTTCAACCACAAGGTCATACTTATTGCATCCATTGACGGGCCCCGCGAAACTCTTCTTTTTGGTTTTATCTTTAAAGCGTTTAGCTATTTCAATGAAATGTGTAACCATTTATAAAACCAGTTTTCGTGTAAAAAAACAAGTTTTAATAATAATTTATTATTTTTTAATTTAATATATTGGGCTGAAAAAATTTTGAGTTATGAGGCGTAATTTTTTATACCATATTAATCTTCGCATTTTTCGATTGAGAAATCAGAAGTTTCAATTGTTTTTATTTTAATAATTAAAATGAATCATTTTTAAAAAATTAATTTGGCGATCAGAAAGAAATATTTAAATGCGATTAATTCGTAAATATGGTTAACTTTCGAGAAACCTGATTTACCCTGAGATGCTTAAACATTCATATTTTTCATCTATAGTGTATTGCTAATCTTTTATTTTTTTTAAATTTTTATTTTATTTTTAAATACGCTTTAAGTTATCTGTTAATTTAATCTTAATAAAGGTAAGAGATTTCTGTAAAATAGGATATTTAACGAATGTCAAGCCTAATGAAAACATGTTTGAGTTGGAATATGCCAATATTGTCAGACTAGTACAATATTGGTAAAGATTTTACATTTTTTCGGTCAAAATAAACTTTTATGTAAAAATCCAAGAAAATTATTTTCAATTTAAATATGTTTCATTTTTCTATTTCTTTGCGCTATAATAAGATGGTCTTAAAAAGAGCATGCTGGACTGCTCATTGAAAGTTGTTACAAATCATTTTGACTTTTATCGAGTAAACATAGCATCTTTTTTTTTCCCTTCAAATTTTAACTCAAGAAAATTTTCAAAATATTTTGCGTTGATTCACAATTTATGTCTGTGTTTTTATGAAACTCTTAGAAAAGAATGCAGAATAAGTTATAGAAAGTTCTGAAAAGTTCTAAATTGATGCTTTCTCGGTAAAATCAAACCTCGACCTTTTTTTTTTTTTTTTTTTTTTTTTTTTTTTTTTTTTTTTTTAAAATACCTTTTTTTTTTTTTTCGAGGAAAAAAAGTGAATGCAACAAAAAGTGTTACCACATACAGGAGTAAACAAAAGCTGAAACTGTTCAGTCCCCTAAGGGATTGAAGTAAATAAGTTGTAACAATTCCAGTTTAACTTTTAAAAGCTTGGCTATTTCGTTACTCGGGAATAAATTGCTTTGGCGAGGAACCACATCTCTTTGAAGGGATTGCGCCAAACGTTGTCATAACAACCACTTCCCGATACTCGAGTAAAGAATTCCCTTCTCACGTAAATGGATAAAAAGGAATCTGTTACGGTGGAGGAAAAAAAGAGATAAATACCTTTTCTTGATGGTGATGTAAAAGTAATGGATGATGTCGAAAACAATCCCAAAAATAGGATGAAATACTAGAGGAAATACTCATCATTATATTCTAATTTAGAATAATTCCACTAGAGAATTCTATGATCGAGTCTTGAAGAATTTTCATCATTACTTGAAACAGTAAAAATTTAAAAGAAAAAAATGTGTAGAAAGCTTTAAGTTTAAATAATAAACAGGAAAACTTTTTTTTAAAAGTTGTCAAATTTCATTTCCGAAAAAAAAAAATTTTTAATGTTTTTTTTTAATATTTTGGAGACATTATAAAATTTTAATGACTTTATCTGCGTATTTGCTTGTAAACCTTATGTTTCTTAAACTCAAAATTTTTATTTCTTTAGAAGCTATAATTTGGGGTTTCATGCTTATAAGCATGCTCTGGACAGTTTCAAACCCCTTTTCCTACTGTCAGCGAATCACGTACCTCACGCGCTTACTCAAGAAATTTTTGACAACTTCATTTTGTTTGTTTGTTTTAACTTTTTCTGATACTGCAATAACCGAATTTTTGGATTAAATTAAAAAACATTTTAAAAAATGTAACTTCACCTCGCAAATTTTTGCATTTGAATTCATCTTATAAAGATTTGAGTTCTTGTCTGATGTTCTTGAAAAACTCTTGACTGTTTACCACCTGCGGTCATAATTCTTGATCTTTGAAACTCTTTACATAAATCTTTTTTCCGACTCTTTCTTACTCTAAATTCAACTTTTATTTTAAATTTGAATTTTCTTCCAAGTGCAATTTTTTTCAAATTTCTTTTAGTAGATTTTTGTATTGAAATTAGATTTTAACATTGTGCATTGTATTGAAATTAGATTTTAACATGATAATAAAAAAGATGATTTTATTTTCGTGTCGTGAGTAAGCATTGCTCATCTCATTAAAAATAAACAAAACATCAACCCCTTAAGCACTTTCGTAATATTTGAACGCCCCCCCCCCTTTTGTGCTAATGCTGACTTACGTAAAAATAGCAACTCCTGTTACAAGACCAGGATTTTTCAGTATAGCATTTCAAAAGTGAGTAATACTACATTATGTATGAAGAATTACATTTTTCTCGTCCAGAATTTATAAATGAGTAATTTTAACATTAATTTTTCACATCCTACCACATGAATAATTTATAAATAGCCTCACGAAGAATAAACCTCAACCTCCGAAATTCAGTTAAATTATTTAGCAAGTCGCAAATTAAATTATGGCTGCGCATTTCGTTTAAAAACAAAAAGTTAGTTTGATGTTTCATTTAGAAGATCCCTGAGCAGCTTATGAAGAATAAATGGGGGGAAAAAAAAGTTCAAATACTTAACGAGATTTTTTATTCGATTCTTAAATTAAGATGGTTTTTCAAAGTTCTTTCGTCAAAGAAAATAAAAACCACAGAAATGTGAACTTGAATCAAAGCTATAATTATCCGGACCTAATCCGATCCGGATAATTGGACAACCAACCGGCTTTGGGTATGTTAGGAAGGATTAGCAATTGCAGTTGTGTTTCCTATTATAGCACATTACAAATGGTGTGTTTTAAATTTTATTATTTTAAAATTTTATTAGGAACCTGTTTCCTTATTAGAATCTATTCGCAACCCACATCGAAATTGGGCGGAAAGAACGTGAGTTTCTTTTCAAGATCATCGAGGGACTAAAGCATTTTTTGACCAAATAATAATAACTCTTTCGCATTTTTTTAATAAGAAAGTGAAGGGCCTGGTCGGTAGGGCGCTGGGCCCATATCCAAGAGGTCGTGGATTCGATCCTCGCCGGTCGAAGACTCCCCTAGTAGTAAATGGTGACTGATGCACGTTAAATCTGTCGAGTCTCAAAGTCCTCCATGTTCCCACAACAAGTCAATACCTCTGGAGGTACTGATCCATGATTTTCCTTGTCTTCTGGATTGGTTCAAAATTACAAGGCTACGGAGTTGAACGTAAGTAGTCGTAAACCCATGAAATTGGGTCGGCTGTTCAACGACGGTTATAAAATAAAATAAAATAAGAAAGTGAAAGAAAACGCGTGTTTTCTTTCACTAACGATCCGGATGATTGGACAATTCTGTAAATCGGATAATCGGCGCTCTACTGTAAGTTGCCTTGCTGTGAAGAATCATACGGGCAAATAACTTAAATATTTTAAATAAGGAAACTTTTTTTCAAAGTCGCCAATTTGGTGCCATTTTTCCACCAAAATCAATGCATTCTCATTTTTTGCAAATTTTTATGAACCCAGAAAGTACAGCCTTGGAGTAAATTTTTAAAGATTAAAAACTAGACCAAACGCTTTTCAATTTCTCTAAACTGTGACTTTTCCCCAAATTGACGTTTTGCGCCTCTTTCAAAATAAACATAGCGTTGGCTAGATAAACTAAACTTGACCTAACAGTTATAAGTAACTGGTGCAAACTCACAACAGTTACGAAGATAACATATTATTCAGTAAAAAAAAAAAAAAAGCATTTCATGCGACGACAGAGGCACTTTCAAAGCAATCAATGCTAGGGTCCACCGCCCACTGCTCGCTTTGCTCACCAAACCCCACGATTATTATGCAAGTGACATAGTGTAGGTATCTTGATCCTGATTGGCTGCTGTATTTGTTTACGTTATCATTTGTTCTTTCCATTCTAATTCGAGTTAGCCAGCGCGTCAAGTATCAATTCTCATAAGTAACACATTCTATTTTCTTTTACAAAGATTTTTTAACTTTACATTTCTTGACACAGAGACAGGCACGAAGCCATGTAGAACATAAACACAAATAATCATACATCGAAGTTGCCAGTTTACACGAAACAAAAATATATCACGAATAGAATAAAACACATAAGCGAATAATAAATCTCAGTTGAGTAAAAGACGCGGAAGAGCAATAATAATATATTAATAGATACGGCTTTGTATTTAGTTAACTTCGCGTTAATTAACATTCTAATTTATGTTGAGAGATTTAGCTTGACTTTAACACGCCATTAATAAACCATCAGCTGCTGCCGAGGGCTTAAGTCACGTGTATGTGTATCAGTGATCGTCTTCTCTAGTTGCAAGTACTCAATTATTTTTATTTTGAACCATAAAATGATTTTAGATCAGATCCAAAAATTTTAAATTAAAAAGGATCTCTTAACCCTACGGGCCCTTTATTTCTAGTAAAGGTAAATTAAAGTATTTTTGGAATCGAAATTGTTTTAAGAACAGTAATTGACATAAAAAAAAACCTCATTTAGTTTATGAAAATGCCATTTTTTGGTGGTAAATATATTTAACATGACCTATTAGGAACTTACTGACTTTTATTTTTCTTTATTTATAAAATAAATTCCTTAAATGCTACAAACTTCAAAAGGAATTATGTATTTTATAACTTATATACGTTTTATTAAAAGTGACAAATGGTTACCAATTTTATTCAAACTCACTTCAAGAAAGCTGAAGTTATTGAAAAATGGAAACCTAAATTAAAAGTGGTAAAACGTGGTGGTTAAGTATACTTACCACGGCCTTCAAAAGGGTTAACTGTTTTACTGTATTGACTCAGATTTAGTTTCGCAAATGGTTTTTCGATTCTATTTGGATTAACTTTAAGCCTATTCATTTTGCTCGTTTACCATTTCTACTTTATTTACAATTTTTTTTTTAATCGCATTTAATTTTTTGCTACTTAAAAAACTCAAGTGTTTTTTTTTTACCCCTAGAAACTATTTGGCAATAGGTCGAAAAGCTAATTCCTAATGTTTTACAAATTTGTATTCATTATTTAATTAAATATGTTAATTGAACGCAGTTTTAACACATTGATTATTAGAAAAGTAAATATATCTTGCTTTTCTTTTTAATAATTGAAAAGCTATTTATAAGTTATGGTACTGATTTAAATACACGTGTTTAGCGTATAATATTACTTAATAAAGGAGTATAATTTTTAATAAAGGAACACCACGTATAGTTTATGACCCTTAATTTTAAAGTCATAATCACAAAAACGTATTCAGAGAGGACAACAAAAAAATATTTCATAGGTTATTATGTTTATAATTTTTATTAATTTTATGCCGATGAGAACCAAAGAAATCTGGAACTTCATGTCAGAAAATTAGTTTATAGCATGTGATCTATCTGCTCAATTGGGTATACTATAGCCTACGTCACAGATCGTGTTATTCCTACTAAATTTAACTAGTAAACAGCATTTTCTGCGAACCTGATTTCTAGCAACAAGTAAAAGCATCAAACGAAGTGTCTTGTTTATAAGTCGCTACTCGCCAGGTTGGAATTGTATTAGTCTAGTTCCTTTGGAAATAATTTATATTGTTGTTTTACCGAAGTTTATGAATTTAGTAAACATATTTAAAACTCAGTTTATTAATTAAACTAAAAGGTAAATGTTATTCCTAGTAAGTGGAAGTAGTTGTGCTTTTTTTCATATTATACCCAATTAGAATGCACTTTGCTTTCATCATTCTTACCTGGTTGTTTTTATGTTAAATAGATATGTGTTAAATTTTCTCTCAGAACTAAGTTTTTCCAATTTATTCTGAATGATTAACAACGTAAATAATAAAAAGTATATTTAACGCTTTTTTGTAGTTATTGTAGCGAAACTTACCTGTATTTTATTTTTACACCATAATAAAACTACTTAAAAAAAAAAAAAAAAAAAAAAAACTGAAACTTGCTTTATATCAAACTATTAGAACTTTAAGACGTAAAAAGGAATTTCCAAATCAGCCATATCATAATCCACCAACTTTATAGACCATTTTATTGGACGTGTTAAATGTCAGTTTAATTGTGCTAAAATATTTAATTGTACGGAAACTCGTGAATTCCAACCGTTACCGTGACCTTTAAAAGTAATATATCTGTCGCATTTTCTGTCTATTTACTTAACTCTGTATTTTTTCCCCCCACTTCGACGGAAATTAAATCTTCCTGTCTTTATGATGGTTGATCTGCGCTGCGTTAAATGTCAACAAATCTTGCTTGCTAACAATTTTGCTGCTTTTTTTTTCATCGGGATTTTACGACTTTTTTCCCCTCTAAAATTTAAGCTGATTGGTTGAAAAGCCTTATTAGATGGTTTAAAAATGCTTTCTTTTTTAAAAGAACCTTTTCTCGCAGTGTAAAATTATTTTAAATCAGGCTTTAATGTATATTTTAATTTTTTTGAACAACTGAAAAACCTTTTTATGATGTAAAATAAATAAATGAAACCCGTCGATTAATTTTTAAATCTGGACTGATTAAAAATTAATCTGATTTGAACTGATTAATTAATCTGATTTAAACTGATTAATTAATCTGATTTAAACTGATTAATTAATCTGATTTAAACTGATTAATTAAGCTGATTTAAACTGATTAATTAAGCTGATTTAAACTGATTAATTAATCTGATTTAAAATGATTAATTAATCTGATTTAAGCAAAATTATGAAATTTAAACTGATTGGTTGAAAAGCCTTGTTAGATGGTTTAAAAGCGCTCTTTTTTAAATAACCTTTTCTCACTGTGTAAAATTATTTTACACTAGATATATATTTTAATTTTTTTAAGAGGTGAAAACCTTTTATGATGTGAAATAAATGAATGAAACTCGTCGATTAATTTTTAAATCCGAACACAGTTTGAAATTGCGAAAATGAGCACAGCAATGAGTGCGCTTTTTCAGGGGTCAAGTCCTGAACTTAGGGGTTTCGAGGTGGATAAGTATTGTAATTTACTGCCACTATTATAAAATTAAAGCCACTGCAGCAAACTTGTCAAAACGCCTGTTGACTGTTTAAAAAAAAAATAGAATTTAATAAAATATAACATGTGATTTATGCAAATTGAAAATATCATATTACATATTTATCTGTATACATTAATTTATCCTCACAGAAAATTTTATTCTTAGACGGCTCATAAAAATTTACAAAAACTAAAACTGTCGCCAAACTGAAAAATGGCTCAAATTGGCGATATTTAAAAAAGTTTAACTCTTAAAATATTTAAGATATTTTTCCATTCTAAAGCTTAAATAATTCTTAACGGCAAAATGATAATAGATAGTTTAAAATCATCGCTTTGCTTCAAGTGTTACTGTAACTTTTTTTATTTTCCTTGGCGACAGAGCTTCGAAAAACCTTGTACCCGTTTTCCTAGACACACATTGCAAGCTGCTGATTTATAAACCCTGCGATGAACAAACTATTCTTTTTCATTACTAAATATGATGAGCTCGGCTAATGTCTGGAGCTCATTTTTAACTCATGCTTTTTATAGAGTTTTCATATAAAATTTCATAAATTTAAATATTTGTACTGTATATGGTATCAGTTAGGTATAAAAAATTGTCATAAGTTAAGTGTGTTTTCTTGATTTGCAAAAAAGTAATCTTGATAATATATAAAAGTCAAATAGAAAAAAAATTATCTTTTGTTTCAGTCAATTTCGGTTCTTTTCACTTTCGATTCTTCGTTTCATTTTCGATTCTTCGCTTACATCTGAATCTCTGGAGTCGAGCGGACTGGGATTTAAACATTCGGGCTTCTTTTAAGTGAGCCAGATTTTAAATCCTATTCATTATTTTAATTCCATTCTTTGACATCCGTGTTAAAAATTAAAGATAAAAAGACAGGCGTGGGCAAAACCGCATTTGTTCAGAACAATATGAATGATTCATTCAAGAACGGCTTTGAACCACGATCTGTGATGTAAGAGTCGTGGGCAATAGGCCAATTGTCTTTATTGTTTCGTCTTGAGTCATTATCGCGTCTAGCCATTTTGCTAGTTTCATGTAAAACGAATTAGTTTATAAGTTATAAAATGTAACTAGTTTCATGTAAATGTAGAGAAAACATAGAAAATAATAAAGATTAATGAAAAGAGAAAAAGAAAAATTATTAAACTAAAATAATTTTGAAAATATTTTAAAATTTTTATTTAACACGTTCAAGCCGGGTGTTCAGGCCTGAAAGCGGGACGGAAAAGTGAAAATACTGGTAGAAGAACTATTTCAATATTAGATAATTTTCGGGAGGAGTTAATCTATTCTCAACAATAACAATTCACTGTAAGGAAATTTATCACGGCGAAGAAGCAATTCAATATAAAAAAGTTGCATCCGTTGAAAACAATTGGTTGTTATAGATTTTTATTATTCCAGGAAAAAAACTAAAAAATAAAATTTATTGTTACCAGTTTTTACTCCGGTGCGCTGCCAAGATGAGGCAATCTAGCGAGACCCACCGGTGGGTCACCCCGGCGTGAACGTGTTAAAAAAAGAGAATCTATAGTAATATTTATATATCCAAAAAACAAATAGACAAACTCTTTCAAAATTTGATTTAAAAAAATGGATACCCATACAAGGCAATTAAGTTCTATATAAAATCATTTAATTAATTGTACGTTCTTATTAATAATTTCCTAAAAACTTCTTTATTAATTTATATTTTTATCATGTGCAAATCCAATTCCGGCAAATCCGTGGCTAATAATATGTAGAAAACTGAAAAATAATGTGTTTCTTTTTTTTAAATGAATGTTAATTTTCTAAAATTATTTAAATTGTATAATTATTAATTAATTAAATATCAACCTTATTAATTAACTTTAAATTATCCAGTATAATATTACCTTGCGCACATCCATTTTCGTGCAATCCGAGGTAACTAACAAATCAACCGCGCTTTAGTACTGCAGTAAGAACTCGCTATAAACCCTCTATTTACGCTTCTAACCTCTTTTTGCCTTTCTGTTTTCATATTTTGTAATATGGTAATCTTATTACGAAAATATATTTTAAATCATTCTTGAAAGATTTCGGTGCCTGTAAGTTGATTTGAATTCATAGATTACATTTTGTGTTTTGTTCAGTATTTTCTTTGCATTTTATTTATTGCTTGATTTGTTTTATTTCGTATATATTTTATTAGCTTAATGTGTTTTATTTTCGTTTCTTTTTTAGTGCTTCTTACACTATTGTATTGATATATTTTGCTTTTTTGATTCTATATATATATCACGATATTTTATTAAACATCGCTATTATTTGACATTATTAAATTCTGTACTAGTTATAGGGATCACTGTTCGTGTTGGCGACAACTTGGAAAAACAGTCGCCAAGATAAGCGGTAAATAACTTTCAATTCTGTAATTATTTATCTTACTAAATGTGATACAATTAGGCATAATATAATTAATAAAAATAAGCTATATCACTTTTGAAAAGAAAAGTTCACAAATATTTCATAAATATCTGCTGCTTCATTTTAGTTGTTTCTATCATTTATAAATATCTTCTTCATTCTTCAAATCATTGATTTAAAAAAAAATTAAGAGTTACGCTTTTTTCATCACTTAATCTTCACAATGCATAACCACACATCATCCCCATGTGCATTTTTTTTAATTTTTTTTTTTTTTTTAATGTTTTTTTTTCTTTCATCGCTTGAATTTAAATTTCTTGAAACGTGAAATGCCATTGTTATTTCCCGGAAGAATCTAACAATTTTTCTTTCTTTTTGTACTTCCCACACAACAAAAACCAAACTTAACATCATCCCACACTTTTTTTTAAAATTTTTATTCTGTCTAATGGAATCCGTGTAGCGTTTAAAATCCCCCCTAGGGATCGAAAGTGAGGAGTGAGAAAAAAAAAATCTTCTGCATGAATAATTTGTTACAGTGACTTGAAATCAAAAAAGGAGTCAAAATACATCCTCCTGAACGAAAGGAATATTTTTTCTTAAATCGATTTGGGTGGCGGAAATTATTTCTTTGTATCCAATCTCAGGTGGAAAAAAAAGATATCTTTCTTTACTTTTGGGATGAAGGCTTAGGGATGATAAAGTATCGCTTGTTTCAATTCGAACTGTTACCCTATCTTAGCAGCTTTGCCATAGCAATACGGTTTTGTTTCATTTCCCAATTTATGTGTTAAAATGAAATACTATGTAAGCTATATGCGTTTGGCGGAATTTACTATTACGCTTCTAGGCGCATTATGGGTTGCCTGCAAGTGACGTTGTGTGGGTATTTCGAACCTGATAGGTTGTTAAAATGTGACTTTGTTAACGTTAGCAACTCTTCTTTCCATTCTATTTCGAGTAAGCCAAGCCCGTCGAACATCAATTCTCTTAAATGATACATTCTATATTCTTGCACAAAGATTCTTCCGCAATGATTTCAATTCTTTCTTTTTATGTTTTTGACTTAACTGAACTTGTTGATCTAATCTGACTTAATTGATCTAATGTTGACAATCACATAGTCGTCTCGGTCTAGTTCAGTACCTCTACCCGGTATGCCCTACATCTATGTTTTTTAAGGTTCAGAATGTTTTGGTTAAGGTCAAGTCCCCAGTATGCATTTAACCGGTACCTCCGAACACGTTTCTCCTAATCTATCTCCAGCAGATATTAAAATATCGAATATTAACGACTAAATTAATAACAAATATTTCGGACATTCACCTAAGCGACTATGTAATTGTTGACATTCACCAGTGAAAGTCGACATTCTTTTGATTTTGGTCATTCACGGGTAACATATATATTTATAACTTGGTTTGCGATGGATGCTAGTTTTTTTTAATATCCTGCATGAGAATGGAATGTCTATGAAATGAATATTTGGAGCTATTTCTATCTCGATTTCACATTCTTCGTCGGAATATTTTTTTCAGGGCTCGAAAAACAGCCCGTCCTCGACGGTCAAAAATTCTCCGCGGACAACGAATTTCTCGAATCCGACGTCCGCGCGGACGGCCATTTTCCCGTTAATGTTCGTGATACATTTTCAATTTTTGTTATCTTACAAAGAGTCTTGTAAGTTACAAGGCAGCAAAATGACCCACAATACAGCAACATACTGCACATATATTGATGTTTTCTCTGTCTTGGAGTATTGCAGCGGTTGAAAGGGGCTTTACAGCAATAAACTTACAAAAAAACACAATACGTACTGGTCTTAAACAAGAAGTTTTAAAAGCAATTATGAACATCTACCTAAATGGAAAACCCCTTTCAGATTTCTGTTCAGAAACCTCTGTAAATCATTGGCTTGATTGTGGAACTGGCAAACGTCATATTTGATTCATTTAAAAAACGCAGTACCCTCGGATAACTTGACATTCCAGATAACTTGACCCTTGTCATTTAAATTATTTCATAAAAGAAATACTAGGTTACTATTAGTATTAGTATAACCTAGTATTTTTTTTATTACTGTATAATGTAATCCTAGTGACGACTAATTCATTGTGCAATTTATAGAAATGTTTGTAATAAATAGGAGAAAATTATATTTTTATTTATTTCGAAGCGACGGGTTAGTTTCAACGGAGGACGGGTGCATTGTTGGACAAGCCGTCCTCGGGGACGGGTAAAATTTCTGAGTTTTTTCGAGCCCTGATTTTTTTTCTTCTTCTCATTAGCGTGTTGTTTAGAACAAAAAGGAACTTTTATGAAAAACGTTCGTGATAAGCGTGGTATCGAATTTACCTTGAAAACTTTCTTTCGTTACTAAGTCAAAAGTTGCGTGCTTTAATTTCCTTTTTTTATTTATGCGGGTTGATATTTCTTTCATTGTCACCTTTTTATCCAAAAAAAAAAAAGTTAAAGTTAATTCAAGAAAGCCACGAAATCGTTGCCGTACTTTAAATGCCAAACGTCAATGCGTGTGTCACAAATGTAAATGACACATGCGAGAACAACAATCAAAATTGATCAGATATTTATCGATATTCGTGCCGCCTTTTATTTTCCAAAGAAAAAAAAAACTTTTCTTCCTTAATGTCTATAATCTTAATTGGCATTTTTCCTTTTGCCCGCAGTATTGTTTAACACAAAAGGCTTAAAAAGTAAAAGTAATTTTAGTTGTGACAGTTATGCATGTAAGTTTTGTTTACAGTTGAGGTTTAAACAGCGCGTGCAATTATAAATAATGCTATCTTAACTTCTTTAAAGATTCCTTATACGTTTTCAAGGTTTCGGAAATATTTAAAATTTGCCTTCCTTGAAGAACTTTTTGATGGGGCTAACTCGCATTTGCGTTACATGCTGAGGAAAAACGCGAAAATCTGCCATGGTTTGCCTAGCCCAGGGATGGCGAACCAATGGCACGCGTGCCATTCATGGCACGTGACACAATATTCTGGGCACGCCACCGATCACGAAGTTCACTATAAAGCATATTAACAATTAAATTGAAATTCCCAAAAAAAACAAACAAGAAGAAAACAATTACCGCTAACAAA
This sequence comes from Parasteatoda tepidariorum, assembly GCF_982258835.1. Lineage (NCBI taxonomy): Eukaryota > Metazoa > Arthropoda > Arachnida > Araneae > Theridiidae > Parasteatoda > Parasteatoda tepidariorum. Next base: position 5,306,789 of record NC_141758.1, on the reverse strand, counting down.
AAAATTTACAATTAATTCTAAAAAACAATTAATAACCATAAAAAACAAGCTAACAATAAATAATCAGTAAAAAAAAATTAACAGTCCTGCTTAAACAAACATCTTACAACCTAATGTTATTTGTCATCTAATCTGCTACAACAGAAGTCACACTGATGTTACTTTAAGTTGAATTACACGTATAACTGAGACATTGAAAAAAACATTTTTTTTCATAGTAAATAAAGAATTTTGAGTTGATAGTATTTAGTATTGTTATTTTCCCAATAATCACGAAGTCAAAATTATGTGACGGCACGTCTATGACCTCATTAAACAATATTTTGAAAAAAACGGCACGTTGGTGCATAAAGGTTCGCCACCCCTGGCCTAGCGGCAAGGGGGCTCTAATCCATGGTCCGTCTGCCACTAAGTATATTTTACGTCAGCGCTGTGGTCGGTGTTAGCCGTGTGTAGAATTCGTATCGACTTGCCGTCGCTGGGATTTGAACCTCGGTTACCTGATTGGGAGGCGAGGGCTCTGTTCCTTGAGCCACCGCTGCTCTCCCATTACTTCAATTTTTTCTCAATACTTGATCCTGGAGTTTTCTAGGTTGAGTTCAAAATTACCAGGCTACGGAGTTGAACATTGGTTGTCGTACATTCAAAATTTGTTAGTCAATGTTTGTTTTTCAATGACGGTTATAAAATGAAATGCTTAAAATTTTAAACGAGGAAATCAATATTTTTTTTAAAATGCAGTCCCTTCTCCATTACATATTTTAATGAAGGAATTAGGGCGATAGAACCAGGCACATTTTTCAATTTGTTCAGATGCGTTATTTATGAGCATTTGGGGGGGGCGGAAATTTCCCATCTTATAGAAACTTCTTTATCGGAAAACAATGATAAGAAACAGTTTAGTGTTTTTTGACCCTTAAAGATTCCTTATTTTACTTACTGTCACATTTGGAAAAAGTGTGTGTTATCACTTTATTGCTCCAAACCCTTCTCACTGTATGATGGGCTTTATTTTTGGTCACATAATGGGTGTAAGTGATCTTAATTATTAGTTTAAGTTATTTGAATTCAAGTTTCAAAGCCTGTCTTTTTTTTTAGAAATTGTAGTTCACTTTTAAAATATCTCTTTTCTGTATTAAGCATTCGCACGTGTCGCCTCTACACATCTAGTCTTTAGATTTATGCGTATCTAATATGTGAACTTTGTCACGATTTTGATCTTTGAATTGTCGCGATTTTGATGTCGAACTTGTCATGCTTTTAATCTAAGACTTGTCAACTTAGATCTTAAACTTATTACGCTTTTGATTTTGAATTTGTCGCACCTTTCGATCACGGACTTATTGTCACGCTTTCGATCATGGATTTATTGTCACGCTTTCGATCATGGACTTATTGTCACGCTTTCGATCATGGACTAATTGTCAAGCTTTCGATCTTGGACTAATTGTCAAGCTTTCGATCTTGGACTAATTGTCAAGCTTTCGATCTTGGACTAATTGTCAAGCTTTCGATCTTGGACTAATTGTCAAGCTTTCGATCTTGGACTAATTGTCAAGCTTTCGATCTTGGACTAATTGTCAAGCTTTCGATCTTGGACTAATTGTCAAGCTTTCGATCTTGGACTAATTGTCAAGCTTTCGATCATGGACTAATTGTCAAGCTTTCGATCTTGGACTAATTGTCAAGCTTTCGATCTTGGACTAATTGTCAAGCTTTCGATCTTGGACTAATTGTCAAGCTTTCGATCTTGGACTAATTGTCAAGCTTTCGATCTTGGACTAATTGTCAAGCTTTCGATCTTGGACTAATTGTCAAGCTTTCGATCTTGGACTAATTGTCCAGCTTTCGATCTTGGACTATTTGTCAAGCTTTCGATCTTGGACTAATTGTCAAGCTTTCGATCTTGGACTTATTGTCACGCTTTCGATCTTGAACCTGTCACGCCATTTGACTTACACTTTTTTATGTCTGTCCTTCTCCTCACATGTCATATCTATGAACTTGAACTAAGCAAATATCTTTTATCACTGTTGCACATAGTTAAGAATTACTTATTTTACCACGATTAAAATTTTTTTTGAACATTTACCGTCTTTTATTTCATTGATATGAAAACTTTTTTTTAATCAAAAACCATTTTTAATAATGTTATTGAGAAATACATGGCTTTTTCTGCGCAAGATGTGCCCTCGATAGAGCTATTGCGTGCCATCCTGTCATTAAGAATCTTTCGTTGTTTGTTGGGGGCCTTTAAACGTGCTGATAAAAAATAATAAATAGTTACATCACATTTCGGTTGATGAACGGCGTGTTAAAATATTAAATGTATCCTTATCTTTTTGTGCGTGAGATAGTTGCTTTAGGCGATTTTAAAATTAATGCGGCAAAACTTTATTTATTTTCTTAGTTCTGTCTGCAGGAAAAAATCAATTAAGTTGTTGAGTAATAAAACTCATTTTTTACTATGTTAGGCCAGATTACAATATCTGTTATTAGCTAATGATAAGCCAAGTTAGAAGTATTTAAAAAAAAAAAAAAAAAAGATTGAATTTTCAATTTTCTAGTTGCGGTCTTTATCAAGTTAAGTGTTTCGGTTGGTCTTCAAAATTAAATTTGAAACAAACAATGGTTAATCATGATAACAGTATTAATCCTTTTCGAGCCACTGTCTTTGTTATCCATTTTGTTTCGCTGCTACTTATTGAAATCAGTTTGCGTCACAATACCGCTGAGACACAATACCGGTATTGTGACAGCACCAATGCTGTCACAATACTTAAGGTTTTTAACTACCTCAGACTTTTAAATGATGGCGGAAAATAAATTTTTATCATAGAAATATATAGAACCGTTGTGGCTCAGGAATAGAGCGAGGGAACCCAGGTTCGAATCTCAGCGGTGACTGATTGATGCGAATTCTTCTCCAGGCTCCCACCGACTACTATACTGACGTAAAATATAGTCAGTGGTAGACGAATCATGGGTTAGAGTTCCCTTGCCGTTGAGCTAACTGTATGGGAGTTTTCGTGGTTTTCTCCATGTTACTTAATTGCGGATTAGTTTCATCAAAAAGTGCTCCACGAAGGCTGCGTATACTTGATCCAGAAGCTCCTTTCTCTTCTAGATTGGGTTCTATATTTATATAATTTCAGTTTATGCGCAGTAAATGAAACTTATTTATCTTGTTAATTTTCGGTGGTTGTTGACTTTCACCGGTGAATGTCGACAAACACCAAATACGTCGGTGAAAGATCGAATATTTCATTACATTCTTGTACATTCGGACCCTCACCTGTGTATGTCGACAATCACAGATATGCTTTGGTGAATGTCCGAAATATTTATTACATTCGATTTGATATGAATTTATTCGTGGATATAATTACATTTATTCGATATTTTTACCCTACACTGATGTTTTTTTAAGGTTAAGTGCCACTGCCCGGTATACATTTGCCCGGTATACCCTACACTGATGTAGGTCAAGTGCCATTGCACGGTATATATTTGCCCGATACTCCAAACACTGATGTTTCTTCTAAAATATCGTCAGTAAGTATTAAAATATAGAATAAATATAAATATATCAAATAAATATAATAATATTAGCGAATAAATTAATATAAAATTGGATATAACAAATATTTCGGATATACACCAAGCGACTACGTGAATGTTGACATTCACCGGTGAATGTCGACATTCTCCAGATTTCGGTGTTTCACCGTAGCATATATATATATTCATTCATTCAATTAATTAAACTTAATTTTTACTCACTCAATTTTCAATTCACTAAATTTTTGCATATTAAAGTATATTTTTTCTTGTGTATTACATTTTGATCATGTAACACCTATTATAGGTTTACACCTATTATCAAGGTTTAAATAAATAGATATTCATATGTCATTAAACTTACCCATAAATTACTCGAATCTAGTTTCCTACCTGTCTTATAATTTTGTAATTAAAAAAAATTCTAATCAATGAATGTTATTTTAATTATATTTTTACATAGAAATTCGTTTTGTAAAGTCATGCAATAAGAAAGTTGGAACACTACTATAAATCAAAATTGCCATTATCTTACCTCAAACGTATTTGTAGAAGAGAACGCGCAAAACCTATTAAGTATTAGAAAGAAAAAAAATCTAAAGCATAATCAATCGGAAAATGCATTGAAAATCGTCCAGTTTCGCTTTTTATGCTCTAAAAATAACCTTAAACAACAACAGCGATGAGCTTTACGAAATTATTAGGATTAATAAACCTGTCCAGAACTAAAATATTCAATAATCAACTAAATTAAAACATTGATTGGGTGTGGTGTGTTACCCATCAAAAAAGTGCAACGACTTAATTAAGGGAAAAAAATAAATCGCTTAATAGAAGACGCCCTCGCATATTCGGAGGATCCCAGGAAAGTCAAATGATGGAAAAGCTTTAGTTCAGGATAAAAGGAAAAAAATGGTGCGTCGTATTTTCAAGAAGTTAATAAAGGTCCGTGGGCGAGGGTATTAGACAGGCTGCCTTTACCCGGAAATAGGGCATGAACCTTTCCAGGAATAAAAGAGAAAGGAAGGGGTAAAGGAAAAAAATTATTCCATTTATCTCGCTCCAGAATTTACTCGTTCTGGAGTTTTTCCCAGCGTCAAAAAGCGTGGTTGGAAGATGTCATTAAAGAGAAGAATGAAAATCTTGACGATATCTTACGTTTAAAAAAAAAAAAAAAATTTAATTTTTTTTTCTCCTCCTAAGTAGGTTTTGTAGATGTTTCGTGCGCTCAATTTTAATTTTATTTGTTGTTTTATTTTTATAACCGTCGTTAAACAGCCGGCCCGATTTTCGAGATTTCGACTACAAATATTCAACTCCGTAGCCTTGTCATTTTGAATCCAATCCAGAAGACAAGGGAACTTCTGGATCTAGTAATGGGAGAAATTTGCCTTCCTGAGAGACTTTTTGATGGAACTAAACCCGAATTTGCGTTACACGGTGAGAAAAACCTCCCACGGTTTGCCTGATGGCAAGGAGACTTAAACCCGTGATCCGTCTACCACTGAGGATATTTTACGTCAGCATTTCGGTCGATGCGAACCGAGTGCGAAATTCGTATCGACCAGCCATTGCTATCCCCTGAGCCACCAAGGCTCTGAGCAACTTGTTTGTATACAATAGAAATTAGTGATTGCATTTATTTGTTATTTATTGCAATTGCAGATTGGGGTAATTAAGATAAATCACAAAATAACCTTTGCAAATTTCATCGATATACCTTTATATTTTTAGCGAAGGAGTGGTAGGAGATACATATTATTGTTATTATTGTTTTATTGTTATTATTAATTTCGTAACTTAACTAAAATGTTATCAACGTTCTTGACCATCAATGCTCAGAAACGTTCAAACGTGATTAACTAAATTTGTGAATAATATTAATTTAAATAATTGCCACAATATTCTCTAGAGTAATAATTTTTTTTTCAAAATTATAAATATAAATATTTGTTTAAATTTTCATAAGAATATTTTTTTCTTCGTTTTTTTTTCTTCTATTGGATTTATTTTCGAGCAAATATTTATCAGACTCACTCTCTGCAACTGAGAGTTCTCCGACTTTATATCATTGTAAATAAGAGAATAGCAATATTATGTGCAAATGTAATGGAAATTCCATTATCTCCTTCACAAGGAAACAGTATATAGACATCGAACATTTGTTTGACATCGATAACTGATTAACGTTATCTGGCATTTCTTGTGGTTCTATCAAATTAAGGTATTTCGTTTATTAGCATACACCATTTTAACAAAATACTAGAAACAGTACATTTATCTATGAAAATTCAATGCGAACTTAACATTAAACGCCATGTTTGGGAATACTCACATTTGACTCTGGCAACGATAAAATAATTGTTAGTGGTGACCGGACCATTAGATGATTTGAAAAATGGTGCTTTTTTGGTTTTTCTGTTTCCTATTTTGGTCTGCTATTGTCACAAAATAGTTTATTTCATCATAAATGTGAACATTTTACTAAACTCAGTGGCGCGGGGTCAAAGCCTACTCTACCCATCTCAGTTTTCCTGACCTTGGGGCTCTTGCGTGCAGAAGCAGATGTTCTGATTGTGCGCTCAGCCGAGCGCGGAACCCTCAGTTTTTAGTCCCCAAGCATGCTTGGTACTTATTCTATGAAAGGCTGAGTCAACCTTGCCCAGCCCGAGGATGGAACCCAGGACCTGTGGCCCGAGAGCGCGAACCGTTACCTCCCAGCCATCGGTCAACTTACACATTCTGAGTATTGCAATTTTTCTATATAAATTCACTTTATTTTAACACTAAATCGAATAAACACGCATAAACGGACCAGTGGGAATGTATACGGTCTAGTAATATCTTTTAGCCACTGTTGGCTGTCTTATTAGTTTTCTTCCTCCACACTTAAGAGTCAACAAAAATTCAATTTTTTTTAAAATCCCAGACAACTGGTCGAGAAAATTATGGAGGCGAAACTGGAAAGAAAATATTTGCAGCCGATGACAAAAGCTTTGGCCGCCATGTCCGCTCAACCCAAACAGTTGTTAAAATAATTTTTTCTTCCTCATTCAAAGAAAGAAAACAAAGCGCAGGTGAGTGTCGTAATAGGGAAGTGATATGTTGTTTTCAAGGTCTTCTTTTCTCATAGGAAACCATGTTTGGAATAGCGTTGTGCTTTGCATCAAATCTTTATTGTTATTTTAAAACGGAAGCCATTCAGATGAAGAGACGCGATTGTCAAAAAAGAAAATGACTTGTCTTTTCTGAAGATAAAAAAGGGAGAACCCATATCAGCCCACGTAATCGAGGTCATTTTATCAATCATTGGTTATTTTGTCTTTTCTCTGAATTTTCAATCATTATGCGCAGCTGCTTTTTTCTTTGATGCATAAACGACCTTGGTCACTCAAGTTAAATAGGGAAAAACAAAATGTCTAGTACCAACAATAGAGTCATGATGATGGAAAAATAGGAAAAATGTTTAATAATGTTTACAATAATTGCTTTATTATCGTTAATAGAGCATTTTTATTTCAATTATGATTAGAACTCTGTATAAATAATTTGCTGCCGTCTCTTTTAAGCTATTACCCTTAATTAACGAGATAAAAATTTATTTTGACGAAGAATAAAGTACATGGCGTACTTGTAGAAATTGGGAGCGGAGTAGAAATGTACAAATCTGACACCGGTTTTTCCTGAGAGCTGGACTCCGATGTCAACTCCGACTTATATTTCATCTGAAATTTCCACCAAGTCAGAGGGAGGAAAGTATTAATATTAAGTAAATATCCAAACATAAATTCAAATCTTAATTGAAAAAAATAAAACAGGAGGTAACCAAAATAACCATAACTACGTTAATTCAAATTCAAAATGGAACAGCGCACAAGGCAGCTAAAACCAAATTCAAATCTTATAAACAAGTAATAATATAAATTTATTCAAAAAAATATATAAATATAATTAAAAGAAAATTAAATAAAGTTGTGTGTTTACAGAGCAGCACTTCATCAGGGGACACACTGTCTGTAAACACAGGGGACACACTGTGTGTTTACAGACAGTGTGTCCCCTGATGAAGTGCTGCTCTGTAAACACACAACTTTATTTAATTTTCTTTTAATTATATTTATATATTTTTTTTGAATAAATTTATATTATTACTTGTTTATTAAGTAAATACTAATTTCAAAATATGTTTCTAATTTATTAAATATAATTTAACTAAAATGCACTTTTTTTAAAAGAAAATCAAGTTTAATATTTATATATATATATATTAATTACATATATACATTAAATTCATTTGTATATATATTTATAACCCCTAGAGAAGAGGTTTCTTTCAGATATTAGTAAGCATGTACATTTACGCTTTCATGCTTATGTCAACTCACACAACTGATACTTCAATTCTTTGCTGCCGATTCAAATATATATAGGGTGTTCCAAAATTATCTTTACAACTTCAAAAATTCATAACTTCGAACATAAACAAGATATTTATATTCTGTCTTTTGCATGTATTACTGCAACTAATAAAGTGTTTTTTTCAATAGGCTGAAAAGTTATAAGTGAGGATGTGGACACCACAACAGAAAGCTCAATGCGTCTCATGGCCGTATTCGCTCCACATTTTCTGGACTTGTGCTGGGTCGTCCGGCTCCACTCTTATGCAATACTGATCCGGTGCTCATGAAGCTTGTGTGCCATGCACGGATGGAGGGTCTGGATGGTGGGTCTCTTTGGAAATTTGTCCTGAAGTTCCGTTGAACCTGTGTATCTGATTTCGTCTCTATGAACCATGAGACGCATTGAGCTTTCTGTTGTGGTGTCCACATCCTCACTTATAACTTTTCAGCCTATTGAAAAAAACACTTTATTAGTTGCAGTAATACATGCAAAAGACAGAATATAAATATCTTGTTTATGTTCGAAGTTATGAATTTTTGAAGTTGTAAAGATAATTTTGGAACACCCTAATATATATATATATATATTAGTTTTTTTTCACCTTGTAAGAAAATATGTATATAGCACAAAAAGGATAAAAAGAAGAGAGGGAAAAATGAAGACACATTAAGAAAATTTATAAGTTTTATTTACTGTGCATAAGCTGCAAGTGTATAAAACTCATAATAATAAGTTAAATGTATAAAGAAAACATTGAAAATAATGAAGATTAATGAAAAACGAAGAAAAAGTATTAAAAAAAACGGAAAACAAAATAATGAAAAGATATAATCTCATCATCAGCTCACGCGATTATATCCGCAAAAAGGAGTGCTTTTCAATTTTTTATTACTTATGGAGGGTTGCTATGAAGGTTTACTCTGAGGTATCTTCTTAAGCTTCCAGTTACATTGACTGCTTCTTTCCACTTTCAGTTTTCATTCACAGAAAGCATATTTCTGGTAAGCGACAGGTATTCCACTTAAGATAACGATTTGTTCTTCTGAAAGCTATACCTAATGGTATTTAAGAAAGTTTTTTTTAAATTGAACCATATGGTTATAAGAAAATTTTTTACAGCTTTAAGAAAGAAAAAGAAAAAAACCCAGAGATGTGTGTACTCATACGTAACACTACGCTTTCATTTTTAAATTCTAGGCACGCATTTTCAGTACCCCTCCTCCTCCTCTCCTTTCCAGTTCTAAAATAGGACTCGGACAAGTAAGAGCATTAAAACAAGTAGGTCAATTCGGTAGGGAAAAACAGGTCTAGCGAAAAGATGGCTTGTTTTCTTAAACTATTCAGACGATGCTCTTAAAAATCGTCATTTTTCTTCACTCTTTCCTTATAAAATTAAATTTTTTTTCTTCTCCTTTCCTATTTGTATAAATTGAATAATTGAAATGCAATGCTTTTCCAAACTTAGCAAATTTGGTTTTCTTTAAGAGAACTTTAAATCTAAACTGCTAATAGAGTTTAAATCTTGTTCATCGAAAACTGGGGAGAAAAAACTAAGTGAAACTAATCAAAATTTCAACAGATTAGCGAAGTAATTTAAGCGTTCCAAATCAGCTGCATAGATTTATTGTTCTTTATTATAATTGAAAATTCAAGGGCAATGCAGAATCCTTGTGCAGTATAGAAAAATCAAATTTCAATGAAGGGTCCGTTCGAAAATTACGTAAGCACCTAGGGTTTGTGGTTTGCTTATTTTTGCCGACAAGGGGGTAAGAGCAATGCTTGCGCAAGACACTAAAATCTCCTTATTTTAAATGTTTTTGTTGCAAAAAAATGACGAAAAGTTAGGTAAAAAATTGCACTTGGTGAAATAAAGTTTTAAATATAAAAAGTTTAATTTGGGGAAAAGAGTGCTGAAGAAATGCCGCAAAGTGTTAGATTTCATGAGTTTGACCGTAGATGAAAAACACTAAAATTTCCTAAGAATTAATTGTTCTACTCAAATTTGTATAAAATTACTTTATACGCAAGTTTGTTTTATGCGAAGTCACGATTCTTATTTAAATTTCATTCCTAAATAACTGTTGTAAAAAAGTCATAACAAAGAAAAAGGAGGGGGGGGGTAATTTTCTGATCTTAGAATGGAAAGAGATTTGCAATTAACTTATTTTTGCTAACAAGTGGTCCGAAATTACCAAAACAAGCTTACGTATAGAACGGTACCTAAGAGGCATTTTAATGTACAGAACCAAAAAAGGTAAAACACCTAAATAACTTTTGATTCAATTATTTTCATGTACCAAAAACCAGTCTTAATGAATTAACGCTGTTTTTCAAAGTTCTGTTGACAGGGAAAATTTAAAAAAAAAAAAAAAAAAAAAAAAAACATAGTTTAAGTGTCTTACACTTTGAAGCCATCCGATGATTTTAAACTTTGCATATATTCTTGCCGTGAATAATTATTTTATCTTTAAATCAGACGAATAACTTAGAAATTTTAAAAGTTATTAAACAATTTTAAAAACCGCCTTTGTGGCGACATTTTCCCACCTAGATAAAAATTATCAAAACCACTGCCTTATTCTCAGTTTTTGCACATTTTCATGAGATCAAGTTATGCAGCATTGGATTAAGTTTTTAAATATTTAAAAATTAGGCAACAAACGCTTTTAAATTTTCACAAATCTGTGGGTATTTTTTTTTTCAATATTGCAGTGACTTCTTTACTTTTTAATTAATATTGTAGTACTCTGAAAAAAAGTTCGATTTTTCTAATTTCAATTTTTATGCAGGAAAAATGGATTTTCTTATAAGCAAGACGGCGCTGTTTTCCGCATTTTCATTTCTAAAAAGAAGTGACAACTCGGTGCAGCTTTGGCAAATACTCTGTTGTCAGTATATAATCTTAACTCACAGAAGTTAGACAAAACAGACGCCACAAAAGAAGCTGGCAGGTTGTCAACATCAGAACAACAAAAAAAGAAGAAAAAAGCTTTCTTGCATAAATAAAAGTTTTACAAATTCTAAGATAACATTCAAAGGGTTTGCTCAAAAAATCCAATTTTAACTTATTATCATCATGTTTAATTTTAGAAGATATATACACTTAGGGTAAAAATGCGTTTAAAGGTGCCCCTTGGCAAAAATTGGCAATTTGTTTGGCGCGGATTGTGCTAACGTGCAAGGTCCAGCCAAATAAAATGGCGCCAAAGCAAAGAACATCATTACAACGTAATTGAAACTAAAATCGAGATAAAATTAATTTCATATATGAATAAAACTAAAAAATGAAATGAAAATGCATACATACTATAAAAAGAAATATTTTGAGGTTGCATACACCAATATTGTGAACTGATACAACAGGAAACGGGAGTTCGAATCTAGCCGACCGAAGACTCCCTTCCCATCCCCGTATAGGTAAACTATACGGACAGTCTGTGCCTTTGATATGTTCCAATTTAAGAAATCGCCCGCCACGCGCGAGATTCTGTCAGTGATGCTTTTTCAGTCGACGAAAAAAATGTTTGATGCATGCAATCACTGGTAAATTTCTGCAAAATTCCCTGCCATGCTGACAGGCAATTTATCTACTCTATGATAATGACTCTCTCATCCCAACTTTATTAAACTCTTTTGGGTGGGAAGTTTTGGACCACCCCTCTCTACTGCCCAGACCTTACGCTGAGTGATTTTCATCTTTTCCGATATTTCAAACATCATTTTGGCGGCAATCACTACACTGCTGACGAAAACGGCTGTGACCTCCTGGTTAACGGTACGTTTGCATTAAGAGGATATTCTAAATCTAGTTGTAAGGTATGATAAATGTTTCAACAAACTTAGCTACTAAGCTTTAAAAAAAAAAAGAGAGAGAGAGAAATGTATGTTGAATCTTAAAATAAATTTTGTTTTTGAAAAAAAAAATTCGTTTGATTATTTTCAAACGGTTCTTACTTAAAAAACAACCTTCGTATATTTTTGCTTGTAATGAGAGCATCAGAAAAATATATAGAAGGGAAACTGATACCCCATTTTCCATCTAAGCCTTACGCTTTCTGGGATATTATTGATTATCAAATTTATTTTTAGACAAAGACAATATTATATATAAAAAATATACAATAATTATATAATTTCAAAAGAGCAGAGCTCTTATGCTCCTTTTCATTCCATAATGACTGGGCTACTAAAAATGGGTCCTGCCTCGAATAATTTTTTCTAGACCTCAAACCATATTGTGTTGTAGGCGTTGTTCATTATAATACTTTATGAAAGTTACTGTCTCCTCCACTATATCATTTATTTAGAACAGAAGAAATCTTTCTTTTATGTATGATATTAATGGAGGAGGTGGTTTATCAACATTAAGAGAGCTTTTTCAGTTATTCTGAAAAAGAATATTTCATCTCTCTTATGGAGTGATGTGGTCTCATATCCCACAAATTATTTTATCGCGTGACGTTTCTATTTATTTTCTTTGTATATTTGTACACACGAAGAAAGATCTATCATACTAACTCAGAATCGTTATAAGTACAGAAAATAAGTAGTGTACGTAGGACGCATCATTCTGAAAAAACGTGTTCAGAATTTTCTGTTTTTATGGATTTTTTATGTAAGCGTTGCGCCATATTTAAATTTTTTTTCTAGATCTGGCAGAAATTAAATTTATTTTTTCCTTTTCAAGTCCTTTAAAAACATAATTTTGAACATTTTCTTGGCATTTTATGATTTTTTTTCTTCTTCTTTAAATTAGTTTTAGTTTATAAATGATATCACATTTCTTTTTTCGATCTTAATATATACAGGGCACAGACCTAAAAATAATTATTCGCTACATAATTGGTAAGAAAAAGTGTAAAAGTGGCGACTTAAACAAAAAACCGGTCACTTTTCCCCATTTTTTAGTTTTAATCTTTGAATGATAAAAGTACATCATTGCAGAAAGATTCTGTAAAACAGAATTTTCGTTCAAAATTTTGATCTTTCAGAATCAATTAATTTGTAATGAACAGATTCGTGTAGAAGGAGAGTTCTTTAACAAGTCACTTAATTTTAAGTTGAATTGTATACATTAAATGTATTTTGCCTCCCCAAATATTTTAAATAGAGTTCTTAGAAATCAGATTGTTTAACTAATTTTTGTAACATATTTCTTTTATTTGCCGTAGATTACTTCTAATATGAATTTTTTGTAAAAATATAATTTTATCCAAGTAAAAAAAGAAGTTTGCAAAATGTGGCTATTAAATAAAAAGGAAAACAAAATAATGAAAAGATATGATCTCGTCATCATCTCAACAGATAACTGTTACTTAGTTATTCCTACGTCTAAATTATTGTAGATTTCTGCAATTGGTTCAAAAGTATGAAATAGAAGCAAAAACAATCAGAGTTATGCATGATGGACAGTGTTATATCACGATCTTTTATCAACTTCATAAATTTACATTCTTCGATATTTTTGTAACTCAAGATGAATTAACACTCACTATTTTGTCGTATTGCATAGTTATCGCTAGCAATAATACTCACGATATTATCACACTCGAAATTTACCATTGTCGATATGGAAAGCCATACAATCCGCTTTATCGTTATTGATAATATATTTTACATTATTTTATTCGATATATATAATTGTTAATCTGTTTTAGAAATATTATATATATACAATTTTTTAATGTATAGTAGATAATATCCACGACGTTATAGTATTTAAAGTTTAGTAGTGTCAACTAACCGTAGGGGAGAGTGGGGTCAATTGTAAAATTTTTTACTTAACTATTTTTAACTAACAAAAAATCCAATATATTATTAGTATTAATTGACAGACGAGTAAAGTAGACTATCCTCTACTAGAAAAAATAAATAAATGCCTTATTTTAAATATTATTATATTAGTTATTAAAAATTTTTGACAGTCGCGCACTTGTTACAATTGTCCCCACTTACTGGGTCAATTGTAACAGTTCATAAATTCAACTAAAGCATAGTTAATTATACATATTATCATAGTTGTGATATATTTTTTTATTGATCAAAATAGTAGTGATATTTTAGGAGCAAAAATAATAATGAGCAGAGACCTAAAGGGTTAAACTTTTAACTTTAAGGGGTTAAACATTTTAATTTATGCTGTGAAAGGTGACAAATAAAATAATGCACATGCAACATAACATAAATGATATAAGAAACTATTGGTGGTTCTTATAGAGTTAAGTAATGGTTTGTAAACTTTAGATTATTTATTTTCAGCTGTTACAATCGTCCCTTTACTTATTGTTACAATCGTCCCCAAGACGCCATTTCATCTTCATTTGCTAAAAACAATGCTAGTTAATTAACAAAACTAATCTTTTTTTTTTTGAAATGTTAATTAAGGTGTCCACTTACATATTCGGTTAATAATTTTTATTTGTTTAAACAAAATTACGTTGTTACAATATAATATTCTAATACCAAAAAAAGTACTTACTTAGCGTGAAAATATCTTTTGTGATGTAACTCTTTCAAAAGTACTTAAAAGTGGTTGCCAGCAGGGGTGTACATGTAGATTTATTAAATACACCTTGTGCGCCACCTGGGAACCAAATCTAGAACCCGACACTCGAAATTTTTGCTCTGTTACAATCGTACCCTGTTACAATTGACCCCACTCTCCCCTACATTCAGTATTTATCGTAGGACTTACCCATTCACGATATAGGATCGTTAGTTTCGTTTCTTAATGACTTTCATCTTGCTTTCTCTAAATCACTTTCTTCTCAGCATTCCTAAAATGGCTACGCATTAAACAGCTATTTCAGTCATATTAATTTTTCAATCTTTTTCCTGTCGCCTCTCTTAATAGCTCACGTTTAAGTGCATATCAGTAAGTAATATAATTCGAACATTAACGACAAATTAATGGATTGTTAAGATCTCCTTGGTACTTACTTTTTTTTTAGGTTCATATTTTCTAAAGCCTTTAGAATGAAAATTACAGAAATAGCTTGTTTTTATCGCCTTAGAATTAAGAAATAGTAATTTAATCTCTCCCTTACTTTCATTGCATGGATTTGTTAGAACTAAGCTGTGGTGCCGATCTTAATGGCTATGATTTGGGATTTAAAAACATTTACATTTACTCTTTATCACCGCCGTAAAACTCGGCGTTTTCTTCTGTATTTAATATGTTATGTAATAAACCAAATTACTATTAAGACGCTAAATTAAACATCTTGTAAATTGTTTTAATCAAGAGAGAATGTTTATAAAAATATGGAATAATTCTATACAATTTCAATACTGGCTAATATGGTGCGATTTAAACTTTATATTGTTTTATAACTATTGAAACTTAGCAAATCGAATCTTGTTATTTCATTTTATAATGGTCAAAGCAGTTTCAATTGGAAAGTATAAAATTTTTTTACATTATTTTAAATTATGTCATTTAAAATGAACAAAAACTGAAAATTCGGCTGAATTCGGTTAAATAACTCCTAAGGATAGAAATAAATTGTTTACAAGAATTATTCAACCTATTTCGGTAAAGTTTTTCTTCCATTTTTAAATTACATAATACAAAATGAAAACGTAGTTTAAAATTTTATTTTCCGTGAAATTATATTTATTTGTGAACAAATTACATTTGTTTCGAATTTAATTGTTTAAAAATGTTTTGATTTTTTTTCCCGAATAAATTGAGATACGATGAAAAATGGGGGGGGGGACATAAAAAAATAAAAAGGGACCCCATTTTCCAAATCGTGTCTATCACTCACGTCTATGTCACGGCCGGTTTCACAAAACGGAAATTCATCGGAAAAAAATATGTTGAATCCATAGTACGTTTTTGTTTGATTTCATAACTTAATATGTCGTCTAACACAAATAAGTTTGATGTTTAAGCCGCTCGTTATGAGCGCCGTATTTAGCCGTCATCTACGAGATGCCCTGTGCTTATTGTCTCCCTACTAAGTCGACATTCACGCAATGAAATGTGTGTACAAGTGGCGTATTTAGTTTGCGCCAGCGTGTACTATTTGATAACCAGCCCGATCTGTTTCAAACTGTGGCTAAAATTCCATTGACCTACATATATGGGATTAATGCCACTAGAAGAATATTTTGAAAGCTTAATATGTTCTGTTAGTCGATTGCATTTTTATTTATAATGCTTGCAAAATCTCCAAATATATTGTTATGTAATACACTTGAACAAGAAAATCTGAACATCAGCTTACCGACTGGCAATGTGCACTTTTCGCGACTCTGTGCACTGTTCAGTTGCGAAACTTCAGCTGAACAGAAACGGCAGAGTTAAGACTGACGGTAAAAATTTACAATTTATTGACCCCGTTATTTAACCGTTTTTTGTTTCGTCAAAATTTTCTATTTTTTTATTCCCCCCCCCCTTCGAAAGATTCGTGTGAGACACTAATTTTTTTACGCAAGAATTTGTGCGGAAGAGTAATTTTTTAATTTTTTTTCTCGCAAAGATTTGTGACAAACAGTTTCATTTAAATATATATATAAATATATTTATATATATACGCACAAATTTTTTAAAACAGCTTGAACACATTAAAACGTTTATTATTGACGTTAATTTATCAAGGGAAATTTTAATTTTATTTTCAGATATCATAAACCCATCCCGTGGTTTCAACGAAATCTGTCGCCAAGAGCCATTCAATTTGGTTTTACATTTTAACCAAGGTTGACTTTTGGAACCATAAGATTACATCTTCGTACATGAAAATTTGATCATTAGGTTCTTAAAATATTCTGTTCCATCTTTGTTTTTGCTCATTGTTCCACGTCTTACATGTTTTACTTGTTTTCTGATAGATTTAAAAAAAAATTGTTTAAGTTAATTTTCTAGGATAAAATAAATTTATGCTTTTTATCAATGTATCGTATTTTACTGTTTTCCTTTAAAAATTCTTAAATTATTTATTAGCTGTATTCGAATTAATTTAGACTTTGGTATAAAAAAAATAATTAGGTATTTCATCGACTATAAACACATTAAAAGAATATTTGATTAAATTTTATATTTAGTTACAATCAACTAAACAGTTTATATTGACAGTGCTAAACTAAATTACTTTAACTACAAATTTATTGTCTGTAATAATGTGTAACCCGATCTGATTTAATAATGTTCTCGTTAGCATGAGTGATTATTAAAAATAACTCTCGTTACCAATATTACCTTACAAATCGACTCTGTCGAACTTTAAGTGAAGTAATTAATAAAGAATTTTAATTAAATCAGCTTAGAAAACAGAATTTGCTAGGAAATAAAATGTATTGTTGGAGTGTTCTTAAAGACTGTTGTTCGATTCTAGTGTATTAATTATTTTTACAAGAATTTGACGCACCTGTTGAATTCGTTCTTGGGATTTATTTTAATTTATAGATTGCAAAGGATTATTTCAC
Source organism: Parasteatoda tepidariorum (assembly GCF_982258835.1). Lineage (NCBI taxonomy): Eukaryota > Metazoa > Arthropoda > Arachnida > Araneae > Theridiidae > Parasteatoda > Parasteatoda tepidariorum. The sequence goes on along the minus strand of NC_141758.1, from coordinate 5,289,395 downwards.
AATAAGTTTTGTTCTAGTAACAAAAGTTTAAGCTGAAATTATTTACTTGAAATGTATGCACTAAAAATAATTTTGTTAAGATCGATTTGGGAACATAATTTTTTTTACTTCGTTATCACTTTTTTAAATTATTTTAAATTAAAACTTTATTGTCATAACATTTGTCTGGTTACCATCGCAGCTTCATGTATACAATTTCGCTTTTTATATGTCTTTTTCTTAATTTTTGGTTGCTGCAAAAACTCGTTATGTCTGTTACTATTCTGTATTCATTATTTTTCATAAGTTTTACGCAAAAGATATGATAAAAGGAATCGGAACTTATCTACTGTTTAATAATTGTAAAAAGGTTTAAAAGTTCGATTTAATCATAACAAATTTGCAAAAGGTAACAATCGTAACAATAGATTCATTTTTATCTATTTAAGTATGTTGATCACAAAATGTTGCATAATAAGGTAATATCGTAAAATTACCTTGTAGTAAAAAATGTCGTATTAATTCAGATTTGGAATAATAATTAAAGGAACAAAACTTTTTATTTTTTGCTGACAAAAAAAGAATATCTTCTTAATATGAAAAAACTAGATTATCTTTCATGTTGCTTTTTGACGATTACTAAGTCACGTGACGCGGTATCGTCTCATTAGCCATTGATATTACGTGATAAATTGCCTTCTAATTTATTTTTAAAGTATTACATTGACAAATGGCTCCATTGATCCCTAGCCATTAGTGGACAAAATTAGGATATTTTGCTCTTCGTCAGTAGCCATTAGTAAAATTTATAGCAACTTTTTAAAAAATAAAATTTTTAATAATGGAAAACATTGATATTAATATTCAAGGAAATTTCTTTTGAAATATTCCTCCAAATATGGTAAGCAAACTAAGTACATTTCGAAAGCAAAGAGAAATTTTAAAAAAAACATTTAATTAATTTTCAAAGTGTAATAAAATATTTATAATAATTTTATAGTTAGAGAAATAATAATAAAATGCTCATAGAGCGCATTTTCGACAAAAAAAAAAAAAAAAAAGTGACTAACAGACAATTTTTTAATCTCCGATTCTTATGTTTGGCTGCTTTGTGGCAGGTATCGAACATTAATTTTGCACCATTTTATCCAGCCCAATGAACTTTCGCCCCTCCCCTCTTCCTAAGATTTACTCAATAAACATTGTCATTTCATCATCTTGAGTACATAATATCCTTCAAGTTTAGCGCAGTATAGCCAATTTCTGATCTTCTGAAATTAAACTGTTATTCACTTTGATCTATGAGGTTAAAAACCTAATTTACCGTTGAAAAAATTTAAAAAAAGACATTTTAATATTTTTTAACATTTATTCATCTATTTGAATTTTGTTTAAAAATAAAATTTTAAAAAAATATTAAATAGTAGTAAAAATAAAGCACATAATACTGAACATACCATTGTTGTAAATAAAATATATATTTTCCATTATTGTAATAATACTTTTTTATCCTACTCTTTTAGTACGTGGATCTTATTTTGTAAGTGCCTATTATTTTCTTGGGCTCCTGTTTTTTTTAGCCATCTTATCTTTTTTTTTTAGGGTACTTTATCATTATTTCTTCAACTATATTTTCTTTTCGTTATCTTCTTCGTTCTTCAAGATATTCTTTAAGAAGAAATTTCTTTTCCTGATATGTCTGAGAACAAAAGATATCCACAAAATTCTATGTGGGTGGATTAATATATTTTTTTACATCTTTTGTGAAACTGTATTTTATTCACTTTTTACACTGTCTGGTAACAGTTTATTAGATTTATTTTTTTTACACACAACAAAGTATTGTACGCTTCACTTCACTAAGATGTGTTTTTTTCATATTTCATACCTACCATTTTCTATCTTATCCCTTAATACTACTTTATTTTGATTTAATGTAGTTTCCTCTCAAGTAGTGTCCTGAGGTATTTGTCTTAAAAAAAATTATTAATTCAAAAATTATGGGCTCTTTTTTTAATAAAGAAATTGCGTAAATTAAAGCTGTATGCAGTTTAAAACAGTATAGAGTCATGTCGTTGAAAATTTCATATTCTCTCTTAGGGTGCCGTGGTGGCTCAGGGGATAGAGCGCTTGCCTCCCAACGAGGTGACTCGGGTTCGATCCCAGTAATGGCTGGAATTGTAATTCCACACCCAGCTCGCACCGGCCACTGTGCTGACGTTAAGTAACCTAAGTGGTAAACGGATCGTGGGTTAGAGTCCCCTTTGCCGTTAGGCTAACCGTAGGAGGTTTTCGTGGTTTTCCTCAACGAAGGCAATGCAAATTTCTCCCAATACTTGATCCAGGAGTTCCCTTATCTTCTGGATTGGGTTCAAAATGACAAGGCTACGGAGCTGAGCATTAATAGTCGTCAACTCAAATTTGGGTCGGCTGTTCAACGACGGTTATAAAATAGTCTCTAAAAATGTAAGCAAAACACCGGTCTAAAATTTTAAGCTCTAGCAATAATTAAATTTAATTTACCGTAAATATTTTAGATTAATTTAATAATTCCGTCTTGTAACAGGAATTAACATAAATTTTTGCAAAAGGTTTCTTAAAATATCTCAACAACAAAGGAGACATTTTTTTTCAAACGTAAAAGACCTGTTTTTGACATTCATGATAACTGCGTCAAGTATCGCTAAAAAAATGTTTCTTTTACAAAATATCTCTTATTTTTTATTGGTAAACATCTAATGTTGAGTTTAAATACGGCGTTTAGTTGATAGCATCTTTAACAAATGGCCACAACAGATAAATTATATTTTATTGCGTGGAAGATTTTTTAGAAAAAGCAATTTAGTGTTTTGATGCATGTCCAAAAAAGCTTCTAACGGAACCGCGCTATAACTTTTACAGATAATAGATTGAAGTAAGAATTTATTTATATATCAAAAAAATAATTTTTCAAGTACTTAAGAGGGCCTTCCGCTCCAGACTGAACTAAGCTGTCGGAGGGGTGGAGACAAGGAGGGAAAACTCTAAATATGCTTTTAATCTTTTTTATTCTTCAATTAAAATGATGATAATATTTAATCTATTTTATATCTCTCGAAATCAAAATGGGCCAGCATCCAAGGTTTCGTGGCCAAAATTAGTATTTCGATAAAATTAGTTTCAAAATTTGGGGGTTTTATGTGCAGGTAAATTGAATTCATAGCTAAAATTTTGAAATACACTAAAAATACCCCCCAAAAATTGGCGGCTGAAATATGGCGAGCAAAAATAAAAGAAATAATATAGTACGTTTAAATAATTAAATATAGCAAAGAAAATATAATTATTTTCGTAATTTTATGTTAAAAAGGATAAACAAATCATATTTCCGAAGTAATATTACAAAATAACGCGAATTAATTACAAAATAGCGCGAAAACATGAAAATGAAAACATAATTTTTGGTTTTCGGTATATTTAATCCACCTTTGCAATACGGGCAAAATAGGGCAGGTTTTTTCGAAGGAAGAAATATCAAAGAAGGCAACAAAAAAGAGTTTAGCTAATTACCTCGTGGAACTTTTTGGAATTAAGTTTCGAAAATCATTCAAACATTGTAAAATGTCAAGTGATAAGATATAAACTATAAGTTTGCCACGAGTATTAACTAATCCAACACATTGAAAAATTGTACTATAATTTCAGACTAATTTCTCTGATAAAAATGTAACAGTAAGGTCAAATTCCTATATATATTTCTGAAAAAAAAATTTAAAAGTTACATTAAAAAACATTTTTTTAAAACATATTTTTCATTACATTGTACTCTCGTCACTCCAAAAAGTAAATTATAATGTTTGGAATGATTATGAATACTTTATTTGGGCTATATTAAAACTGCCTACACATATTTAAGTTGAAAATTTTAATTTTTGACTTTTGGCCAAAGGTCAGGGTCTTCTGGCCCACAGTGGATATATGTAAAGTAGCCCTCACAAATACAATTTTAAATACTAGGGGACTAAGCCCCCTGTTCGCTGACACTCACCAACCCCCATAATTGCTTCGCAATAGTTGCTATTCCTTGGCATAAAATAGTTGAAATTATTCCACTAAAATATATGTACTAAAAAAGAACTCTTGTGCCACCACTTCCCACGTCCAAATATTTCCTTTAGTACTAATATCTTTAAGTGAACATAATTTTTTTTTTATACGTAATCATTTTTTGAAATATTATTTATTATAGCATTATTCGATTTTTATATATGGGGGATTCTCACGAATTCGGACCAAAAAATTTCTTCAAATTTGAAGTCTTCAAAATAATCTAAGAATTTTTTTGTATACTTCTTTAGCTACACTTATTAATATGTTATAGACAGCAGTGTAGTTTATTGACATTTGCTCGAGAAAAAAAAATGAAATAGAAATTCAACAAATCTTGAATGCCAGCAAAATGACATATTACCTTACAAGTTTAAAAAACAGTCATTTTAAGTTAATAGTAAGTAACTCCACTTAAGCCTTTATGTTAGATGGACCATAAATTGCTTAAATTAATTCTTTTTATCCACTGTAGAAAGAAACAAAAAAAATTTTGTTGCTGATATGTGCAGAATAAAATTGTGTATTATAATCAATCATTAAATAAATAAATAACTTTGATTACATCCAAGAATATTACAATCATACATAAACTTGGTATTAGGTTAATATTTGCTTTCCCTCTTTACAGTATTAGCAGTTAAAAAGAATTTCTGATAACACTTCAATGTCCTGGCATTTATAAGCCAGGATAATGACAAATTCGCCATTTTATAGCATATAACTTTACTTTAATTTAATATTTTGGCCGAAGACGTTTATATTCTGCAGAAAACAGTATTTCTTAAAATAACTCAGATAAATCTATGTAGTTTTTGTTATTAATGATTTCAAGAAGCCAGGAAAATGACAGCATAAAAGCCTACTCTCCTTGAAAAAATTTTTGAAATAGGTTTTGAACCAGAAAGTTGGTTCTTTATTCATGCAACAAGACATGTTCAGATAGGAGGGTATCTGATCAATCTATTAACATAAGATACTGATTCCTGGCGCTATCTATTTTGGTTATAAATCACTAAATAAAAGTAGCCAGGAAAATGACAGATTTTCATGGGACAAACAAATTATTGACAGAAAAAATTATTTAAAAGGAAGCTTTAGTAAACCCTCTGCGTATATTCCAGAAATGCTTATATAGGATAAGATAAAAAAAAAATTAGATTTTGAAAAATGTATGGGAAGTTTTGAAGCTAGTTATTATTGGAAATATTATTCGGGACATGACTGGAAAATGACATTTTGATATTCAATTAAATTTTTTAAGTACACAAAACAGTCAATGCTAGTGCAAAGTCATTTTAAAATGCTAACAGCAATGCTATTTATTAATTTTTTTTAAAAAAAAAAAGTTCTTTTAGTATTAGATTTTAGAGCAAGGGACAGTGAATTTCATGTTTCGTGAGAATCACCCATATATTTAAACTTTGGATATTTTCGATTCTCTACTTATTTTTTCTGACAAAATTATGCAATCCAATTCTGCAATCAGTATTTTTTGAAAAGTGTATAATTTACATGCAGTTTTCTGTTTTTACATTTGTGATAAATACATATGTTTTCGTACAATTAACGTTATAAAATTTTTTAGCATCATCCAAATCGATTTTCATCAATTTGAACTGCAATAAAAATTAAATCTAAAAAAACTGAGAAGCTTGTTAAATTACTTACTCAAAACTACAAATCTGCCGTGCAAGAGAAAAATCAACGTAAGCGACGAAAAGGAAAACAATATCAGTTGAGATATTTATATATTAGGAATCTTTGTATAATAAACTACATATTGCAGAAAGAAATTTTTTTTTAAATAAATTTTGTTTTATCAGTTTTCTGAAATTCTATTTCAGCGTTTATGGTATTATCGATGGAAGGAAAATAGCTGTAAAGCCACTTTTCTCGAAATAAATCGTAAAACACTTACATTGTGTTTTTTTCTCCCCCCCCCCCAAAATCGCACAGCAGAAATCGTAGCCTTTTATTGCTGTTAAGTTTTGGAGAAAAATTTATAGTTATGCAGGGATTCTGAAAGTTAGAAAGAGCTGTTTCCCTTGACCTAATAAAGCGACCTCTTTATTTTATTTTTTAAACTTTTTTGAAAGGTATTGTTCTATATAATAATACTATGTCATCATCAAAAGTTTAAGTACAAAAAAAGAATATCGAAAGAATATAAATTTAAAATTTAACCAAAAAATCCGAAATGGCGATGGTAAAGGCATCTTAAGTACTTTTTTATGAAATATTTATGTTGCGAAATGCTATTATCTTACGCATAAAATATAGAATTGTACAAACAATACGCAAAGCTGATAGTTTCCCCCATAAAATTGTTTTAGATAATCAGGTTTCCAAAATTCGATGGGAAAAAAAGTTGTTAATGCTATTTTAATTTTATTCGAAAAATAAGTTGCCAAAGTAGGGAAAGAACGGTTTATGACCGTAAAAGCTGAATCCGAGATAAAAACGAATTTCAAGACGGACCGAAACTTTTTTTCAACTGCGCGTCCGTTTCCACTGTGAAATAACTCTCGAGTAGAACCAATTTTTTACGTTATTTATTTGTCAAAATATGGAAATTGTCTAAATTGTAAAATATAGCGATTCAATCGTGTTTTTTTTTACATTTTGAGAACTTCCCAGGAAGGTTCCTTAAGAATTTCGAATCTCGTAAAAAATTTACGAACTAGTCATTTTTAATGAACGTATCGTTAAACTTCAAAAAAAAAAAAAAAATATTGTATTAAAATAAGACTGCTGAATCCTTGCTTTTTATGCTTACTGTTTTAGTTATAAAAAAAAGTTAAACCATTTTATTAAAATTTGTTGTTCTTGTTAATCAAAAAAATATTTTGCCCCCCAACCAAAGTTTTATGTAATTTTATTTAGAGTGTGGAAAAAAACGTTTGCTACAAATTTGAGTAGTAAAAAATTTTTTTAATTTCCGACAATTATTTTTTAAAATACTATGGTGAAGAAAGGACTCGTTTGAATATAATGTTTTTGACAATTAACTCTTTCCCTCTTCTTCAGCAAAACACGAACACCTTGCATACAGTCGCAACATAATCTTTTTTTTTTTTTTTCTGTTTTAAATTTTATTTTTCTTGTTGTAATATAATTTTAGGAGTTAAAGGATCAAATTCAAATGACAAAAAACAAAATTTATGTTTTAATTCATTTTACTTATTGAGTTGAATATTTAAAAAATTTTAATTTTTTTTCTCTGAATTTTTGACCTCTGAGCCTTTTCAAAGAAAATTTTTCCCAAATACAACTTATATTCCAAGTATGAAACTTTTCTACACCTAAATTTTTTATATCGCTTTAAAAAAAATTCAAAATAAGGGGTTTTTATTGTCTTACCTTAGCATTGCCCATACCCTTACCTTTGTCAACAAAAGTTAGCATATTACAACCTACCCCCCCCTCCCCGTTGTGTGCTTACGTAATATTTGAACGCATCCCCCAATAAAACTGAATATTAAAAATTTGTAAATAATAATAGTGAATATTGATTGGTTTATAAAATGGTGTAGTTATAGTATGCTATAATTCATATTAATATTTTATTACCCAATGTTTTGGGTTTACGACCATTATTGTTCAACTCCATAGCCTTGTGATTTTAAACCCATTCCAGAAGACAAAGGAACTCCTGGATCAAGTAGTGGGAGAAATTTGCCGTCGTGGAAGACTTTTTCGATAGAACCAACCCGCATTTTCGTTACATGGGGAGGAAAACCACTAAAACCTCCCACGGTCAACTTGACGGCAAGGGGACTCTAACCCATGATCCGTCTTCCACTGAGGATATTTTACGTCATCACTGTGGCCGAAGCAATTCGGATGCGGAATTCGTATCAGCCAGTCATCTCTAGAATTCGAACCCAGTTCACCAAGGCGAACGCTCAATCCCCTGAGCCATCACGGCTCCAGGTATTAATATTGAGTTCATTACGTGTAAGTCGTTTCAAAACACTGAAATATTGGGTGCTATGGCAAACAAACGTTAAATAAATTAATAAAAAAAAATCCGCCTTTTGATCTAATAGGGTTTTTTGATGCTCCAAATGATTTAAAACGCTTGAAACAAATAATCACCACTTATACATTATTTTTCTCTACTATTTCTCCATCATTAAACATCATTTGAATATTTCTTTTCAACGTTAAAAAAAAAGAGAAGGAAAAAGAAAAGCAATTTATAACTGAGCGGTAGTCATGTCAAATTAATTAAGTTACATCAACTATAAAAGCTGAGTTTTTCCGGTTACTCTACTCCAATCTATCGTTTTATTTGTGCGAAGAGGATGCGAAGGCGTTCGTAAACTAAGTACTATTTGAATAACCTTGCCAAAAATAGAAGGGAAATAAAAACACTTAACTACTGGCTTTCTTTTTGGCTGTGTGCCGGATATTTCATTCTTAACAAAGTCCACCGCCTCTGTCATTTTACGAATTTTTTTCATTTTTATTTAACTAACTTCTGACCTAGATTAAGAATTTTCTTTCATTTCTGCAAAAGAATTTGTGTTTGAATGGTTGCTACTTAGAATTCCTTTTCATTTGACGCCAATGTTCAGATCATACTCTATCTGTAATAATACCGATATTTGTGAATCTGTACTTGATTAAGGGTTATGCTAAGTTCAGATATATTATATATTTCTTCAGTTTAAAATAATAATAATTTTGATTAATTACAGAAACGAGAAATCGCTTAATTGCGATCACTGATTACCTATTGGTCAAATTTTTATCCTCTGTATAAACGTTTTTAAAACTCCATAACATTTTAAGTAATGGGTTGCAAAAACTGCATCAATTTATGTTTTCTGGATTGGCTTTAAATTCCGGCCAATATACGTTTCTTAAAACGTCAAAATGTTTCTTCCTTTTTCTCAGTACTCATATTTGTATTAAAATCACCGGTCAAGACAGTAATTTGAAATAAATTAACTATAAAGAGAACACAAAAATACTTTAAATCAATGTTATGTTAAAACATTAAAAATACACTCTGGTGAATAAAAAAAGAAAAAACTCTAGTCTGGAAAGCGATAAACTTCAAGAAATTCCAAAATTATCGTCTGCTTTTTTTAAAATTTGATTTTGTGCTGTTATTTTACTATTGCTTACGTTAGCCTGGATTTTATGATTTTTACAACTCTTTATTTGTGATTATGGTGTTGATGTTGATCTAGTCATAAAGACATAAAGTGTTATGTCATGATAGTCTTAGAAAACCCATTTTCCCAATGAGTATGATACTGAATGTGATTCTATGTAACATGCCTTTATCGGAATTTATTATACCTTTGTTTTAAAATGTATATGTTTGTCGTTGTGGCCTACCCCTGACAAGATCCATTGGACCGTTAACCCTTAGAAAATCGAGAACCAGAAAGGGGGAAGCGTATAAGTCTTCCCTGAAAGACCCAAACAGTCCAGGATGTGTTCTGCAGAGGCCTTCCTAGCCTAGACTTCTAAGATCCTCCTGCACTCAATGAACGAGACTCTTTTTGTGTCTTCTTGCTAATCTTTAAAATGCCTTCGTGAGTTGTTTAGTTTTAACTGGCGATCCTCTGCCTAAACCACAAGTGAACCCATGAATAGTCCGCACGCGATGGACGATGCAGCATCAGATTCTGGAACAACATAGTCATAAGAAGAAGGTGAATTGCAGCTTCTGTTGTTCTGGGGAATTTGAACACCATAAAGGTAGAAGTCTGTCTTGGCTCATGGTGGTGTTCTTATTAGTTTGGCGCCTACCCTTCAGCCTGTCCGGCTTGGGAGACCCTAGCAAGCTACCGCTGGTAAAGACCTCCGCGTCATTGGTGCTCAAGCCTCTCTGCCCCGTATATGTTTATGAATCTGTATTTAGCATATTTATCTTTTCTAATATAAGGTACATATTATTTGTTAGTTGGCAACGCCTAATGTAACTTCTATGAATCTGGTAGCATATAGAGAAAAGGTGTAAGCAACAGTATTGTTCCCCTAATTATAAAAAGTTATGTTATCACTCTCGTCACTTTATTTAGTAATTATTAGTACATAATAATTAGCACATGTGTGAAAAGTTTTTCGAATATCTACTCTAACATCTTCTCCAGATATCGCGAAAAGTGAAAGTAACATTATAGAGCTCAAACTTATGACCGCTCTCCTGACTGGATCATGTTTTCGAAATTGCGGCTACCTTCCATATTTTGAGGGTCAAAATTCCAAATCCGTTGAAAAAAGTGTTATTTAAAGAAAGAACGTTTATGTGTATGGATAGTGATTTAGATTTAACTCGTATAACTTAAACTGTATCTTTGTGAACTCTGCCTTTCATTTAATTTCGCTCAGCTTAATCCCTTTACCCCTAATGTTAAAAATCGCCTGTAAGAAAGAAACTTATTCTGTAAATAGACAATGCACCTGTGCTTGATATTTGTACTAGCAGGAATATACTTTTTTAATTTAAATCTTTTTTTTTAAACTTTTTGATTCAAATTTTTTTCCGAAAATTTTTGTTTGGTGTGATGCATTGATTTTTATGAGAAAAATTCTCTATTATATTAAAGTTTTGATCATATATTTAAAAAAAAAAAACTCTTTAAATTAATCTAAACAATATGTAGAATTTGTTTACCAATTTTCGTCATTAAACCCTCTAAACAATTCGAGTAGTTAAAGATCGAACTAAACAATCCAATAGTAAACATTAAAATGAAGCTAATTTAGCAGAATTAGTGTATTTTTACATTCATGTAACGTTACTGTTGACTAGATTCTCAGAAATTTTTTCGTGATACTTTCTTTAATTCAAGAGTTTGTTTCACATTTTACTCGTTATTTACTAATTTTTTTTGCAGAAATATTTCTAGTTTTGTTAGTAAATTAAACACAAATAATATAAAATTTTTGTACAGTTATTTTATTATTCAATATTTATAATTTAAAAATAGCGTTATTCCATTAAAATGAAAATTCAACCCCACTACCTCTTTCCTGTGCTAGTAATAAAAAAATGCTTATCGTTTTGTATTGTATGCTTTCCGTTTGATAAATATCGCCTGTTTAACTTTATTTGTAACTGAGGACCGCAAAAATTGCGTCACATGTCAAGTATTTTCTTCATTCATTGGTGCAATCATTTTGATCTTTTTTTCTATTTTCTTTTCCTCCTACAAACAAATATGGCGTTGTTTCGAGATAACGCTATCTCTAGTGTGTTATTTATCTCCCTGGTCAAGGTGTAGCTTCTTTAAGGAAATGTCTGCTCGATGTCCCTTTCTATAAACAATGTATCTGAATAAGCCTGTCCGGTATAATGGAAAAGTTGTTTGTTTCTTGAATGGAATTAACGGATAATGATACCAGGAACAGTCAGTACCTGTGATTGGATTACTCGTTATTGGATTTTTCCTGTCCGCTGATGGTTTGTGATAAGCCCATGAAGGGCACGAAATATCAGAGTATTTTACCTAACAATGCTACTAATCCTGGTTAGTATTGTATTTTCTTTTAATCATATATAAACGCATTCCATTGGAACATATTCTTTCAAAATTCTTACCTTTCCTCACATTTTTCACTAGAAGAGATTTTTATAAGTTAAATAACTGAATTAAGTACAAAGAGAGTGTTCGTCAAAGTTTATCTTAATTGTCTTTAATTATTAAAAAAAATATTTTTATTAATATTTTCCCTTTTAGAGCTTTTATATTGAATATTAAAAAAGATTTGAAAATACTAATTTCTATAGAGCAAAATTGAATCGCCACTTCTGACCGATGGCGGTTAAAAAAATTTTAACCGCCATTTGTCAGAATCCCCCTTTTTTTTCCGAAAATGCACCCCGTGTACATTTTTTTCTTCTGGAATTCGAACCCGAATAAGATGACCCAAGCTCGAATCGTGCCGACGTAAACTATCCTCAGAGGTAGACAGATCATGGGTTAGTCCCCTTGCCGTCAGGCTAACCGTGGGCAGTTCTCGCGGTCTTCCTCTTCATGTAACGCAAATGCGGGTTAGCTCCATCAAAAAGTCCTCCACGAAGGCGATTTCTCCTTATACTCGATCCAGGAGTTCCCTTGTCTTCTGGATTAGGTTCAAAATTACAAAACTACAGAGTTGTACATTAGTCGCCGTAAACCCTAAACTGTTCATCGACGGTTATAAAAAAAAAATTAAAATTAAATATTCACGGCTAGAAAATCCTGGAAAATATATTGGAAAATTTAAAAAATTCAGTTTAATTCGATCATTAAACAATTGTTCAATTAAAGGATACTAATTGAACAACGACGTCTCCAAAAATGCCCAATTTACCTGTAAAAATAATTTCCGTGATATGTATTTTTATTATACATATTCTACGTGGTGCTCCTCAACCATTCGATCCGTTAAACGTTAAAATGATCCAGTAGTCCCCTTATCTCCCTGGTGTGTTTAAAACTACAAGGTTATGGGGTTGAGCATTCATAGTCGTAAACTCAAAATCGAGTCAGCTATCCAACTGCGGTCATAAAATAAAATAAGTATGGAATATTCTAAAAATTACTTAATTTCGCTTTTGGTTTCATAAAATGTTACTTCGTTTCTGAAATGAACCTTTAAATGTTAACCCTATTTTCAGAAATGCCTCTCATAATTAATATCAAGTTTTTTAAACTTTGTAATATTTATAAATAAATAAACATTTAAAAGTTAAATTGTTATACTTTAATTCTATTATTGAATAAAATCAAGTACGCTATCCATAGCCTCACGAATAGAAGGAATTTCGAGTAACGTAGAATATTCCAAATTTTATCAAATGTATTTATTGAAATGTATTTATTCTAAGCAGATATGCGGCTCGTCGAAGCGATTCAGGTTTGAATCCTTGCTATGGCTGCTCAGTTTATGTTCTACTTCTGGCACTCGTCAACCACATTGCTGACATAAATATATCTGGATGATTTTCGTATCGTGATCTGTCGTGCCAATTACAATCGCCAAGGTGCCAAATAGAATTTTCAACTTGACTTGCAATTTTTTATTTATTTATTTTGTTAAAGTGTCTCGTGAACCACTGCCCGGAAGTTACCAAGACTTGACGATTTATTCTGCCACATATACGGAAATCTCCCCAATATGTTTCGAGTAGGTAACTGATTTTAAATTAGACTTCTCCTGGTATCGGGCAAATCATGTGAGATTTTCATGATGTTTTTTCGCCATGCATTCTCAAATGCGGCTTCATTTCACTCAATTTTTCCATTAAAAGTAGTTACAGTGCTTGATCGAAGAGCTCTTTTGTCTTCAGGGTTCGGTTCAAATCCACAAGTCTGCGGAATTGAACATTAATCAGCTGGTGATAAAATATTGTATTAAATAGTTAATGACCTATCGCCATTATTTAACGGGAATTCTCTGTTTAATGGTGCTGAAAATAATGTAAATAGATAAATTCTAATCTGTAAGTACATTTTCAGTTTTAATGGGAAGGAACGATATTGGTGGTTGTACCTTTTGTCTTATTTTTAGAAAGTGGGGAAAAGGGAACATTATTTATAAACCTGAAAAACACTTGTACTCTTTTCTCGACAACATCATTAGTGCACGTGTATTTAAAACTAGACTTTAGATAAAGAAAAATAATCTTTTTTAAATTGCCGTCATTATTTTGTTGCCCAATAAAATTTATTATCTGTCTCGTTTAATTGTTTCGCTAAACATCCTCTTTTTCTTTTTAAGAATTTTTTTTTCCCCAAAAACATTTTGTTAGTATATTTTTAATTTGAAATAAAGTTTCATGCTTTTTGTCTTTCCTTTCGGGTTTTTTCTTGATGTCATTAAAAACATCAAAATCTTTATTGTTTAAGATTTTAAAATAAATAAATAAGTAAAGTTATAATAGTAAGCACTGTAAACAGAAAATATTATTTATCAATTTTTAAAATTGAGTTTTCTTTATCTTTCAAAACTTCAGAATTGTTTTCAATTACGAGTCTTTACTATTAATTTTTACCATAAAGTTGTTTTTCGAAACCTCTGTCGTCATACGAAATAATACTTTTTGTGCGAATAACATGTTATTTTCATAACTGCTGTGAGTTTACAACAGTCATTCATAACTGTTAGAACAAGATTCATGACTGTTAGATCAAGTGTAACCTATCTAAAGCCAGCGTTGTCTGTGCTTATTCAATGGCGCATAACGTCATTAGGTAGAAAAGCCTGCATGTTTTGGGCACTTAAAAATTCTCACAAACTGAACATAAGGCAATGATTTTGATCATTTTCATGTAGGTGAAAAAATGTCGCCAAATAGACAATTTTTTTAAAAAGTGTAATTTTCTTTGGCGATAGGGCTTTAAAAACTATAAGTTGTTCGATTCGAAGCAACACCTCCTAGAAAAGAGTAGGCCTCTGCACGGGTTACCATAAATGTCCTTTAGTAGTCCAAACGTAATGACATATTTCGTATTTTCAACCACTGCGCAGCTTAGTACCCCGAACGTAATGACATCTTTCTTATTTTTCATCAACTGCGCAGTTAACTTCGTCACATCGGACTACTAAATTGATCCGTGCTGAGGCCTTCAGACTTCTAGGTGTTGTTCGAAGCCTGATAACCTGTGTTCGGAAAACTTTATTTTTTGCAAACTCTTTCGCCTCTGAAAAAAAAATCCATACAGTATTAGTGCTTTAAATTTGAAGCAAAGCTATAATTTAAACTATGTATACCATCTTGCTGTAAAGAGATATCTAGGCTTTAGCACGGCATAATAACTTACATATTTTAAGAGTTATTAAACTTTCTTTGAAATCGCGAATTTTGGCTAGCTTTTTCCAACCGGGATAAAAGTTACCGAAATCGGTGAATAATTCTCTATGTTGCAAATTTTTATGTACGCAAGCAAGGTAGCGTTGTAGTAAATTTTCAAATATAAAAAATTAGGTAATTAACGGTTTTATTTTTGAAAACCGTAGTTTTCTATATACTAACGTTTTGCGCTATTTTCATTAAAAACATAAAAACGCTAAATTAAGTTAGGGAGCCATGGTGGCTCAGGGGATCGTCTCTCAATGAGTGGACGAGTCTCAACGGTGGCTGATTGATACATATTCTGCACCCGGCTCTCGCCGACCACAGTGCTGACCTAAAATATCCCCAGTGGATGAGGAATTAGGGTCCCTTTGCCGTCGGGCTAATCGTAAGAGCTTATCGTGGGTTTCCTCTACTTGTAACGCAAATGCGAGTTAATTCCATCAAACAGTCTACTAGTTTCTCCCTATGCTTGATCCAGCAGTTCCCTCGTCTTCTGACTTAGGTTCAAAATTACAAGCTACGGAGTTGAACATTGGTAGTAGTAAAGTTAGAATTGGGTCGCCTATTTAACGCCGGTTATATAAAATAAAGATAGGATAAAATTAATCTAACAGTCGTGAGTAACTGTTGCAAACTCTCACCAGTTATAAAAATAACACATCAATTGCAGAAAAACGCATTTCTCTTAACTATATAGAAAAATGTAGTCTTGTGAAAGGGGAAAAAAAAAACTTTTCGGTAGTTTACTTTTCAGATTTACTGAACTTATACTGTTAAAATATATTTGATGTTGATAATTTTGTATCCAAACTCACGTTACTATGGTAACCGATAGATGAAAATGTTAGGTAAAGGATCCTATATTTTTTTTTTATCAGTGTGCTTATTGCGGTTGTGTAATTTTTCATATTTAACTTAGTGGGCTTGTGCTATGGGCTCTTAATATTTAACTAACGTAAGTTAAAATCTGGTAACAAATTTGATTTTTTAAATGAAACGAAACCAGTAATAACGTCACTTGAGCCTTGGTCGCTCAGGGGATAGAGCATTCGCCGTCCAATGTGGTGAACCGGTTTCGAATCCCAGACATGGCTTGTCCATACGAATTACGCACCCGGCTCGCGCCGATCATAGTGCTGACGTAAAATATCCTCAATATAAGATGGATCTTAAGTTAGCCCCCTTACTGTCGAGCTAACCGTGGGAGGTTTCCATGGTTTTCCTCCATGTAATGCAAATGCAGATTTGTACCATCTAAAAGTCCTCCGGAAGGCAAATTTCTCTCAATAGTTGATCCAGGAGTTCCCTTTTCTCCTGGATTGGGTACAAGATTATAAAGCAACGCAGTTTAACATTAGTGGTCGTAAACCCAAAATTGGGTCTATTGTACAACGACTGGAAACTTACCTGCTGTTTTGCAACATGAATATTTACCCGCCATTTTGCTATATGAACACATCTGAAATGTACTGAATTGTAAAATTTAGCGTTGGCTTCATCTACTAAAATTTCATCTTTTAGTGCAAAAAAAAAAATTACTGTGTTTTAAATTTATCGAAACCAGCATGCAATTTTAAGTACTAAAATTTATGGATTTATGAATTTTAATTATCCTTATTACGAAATTTGTTTGTTCTTATTACACTAAGTAGTGTAGTTACTGTCGATTAAAAAAAGAAAATTCGTTGCAACTGAAAACTAAAATATTTTTCTGTGAAGTTTGTACAACCCTAACATAATATTTCAATAAATATTTATGAGTTTCGAGCATTTGCTGTTTAGCCACTAGTGGTGACCAACTTGGTACAACTAAACAAACATAGAAGTCGGTCACTGAAGATTCAAAATGTTAAATATTCTTTAAATATCCACATGGATAAAATGTATTCGTTTCAAAATGCAATATTAAACTTGGGGACTTTTACAAAACTTGTTGTGTCTGGGGAATTATAAATTCGTCTTTTCCGAAGTATTTTTCCGTGGGTTAAATATTTCGTATCGTTTGAAGACTTTTAAAATCGTTTTAATACCTAAGGGGTAAGGGAACAATCTGAGGCCTAAGTAAGTTTGGAGCATGTAATCGAATTTTCAAAGCCTTTGAAATATGATATTGATTTTCTATTTATATCTTAGTTTTCTCTTCTGGTTTACTGTTAAAACTGGGTGAGAAATGTAATATTTTATAGATCCCTTTGTTATTATGGTATCTTTCTTTTTTATCCAGCCTTTTCAACAAAATAATAAAATAAAATTATTGGAAACCGATAATTGAACTTTAAAAAAAAATCGTCTGCGTATTTTCTTGATTAAACATAAAAAACTATTTCTCCCTTATCTCAGACTCGTTGGAATGATTTCACAATTATAAAAATATATAATATGTGAAAACAGTTTTTTTTAATTATTTTTACTGAAAGGAAATCTGGAATTTAATAAAATAAAAATTATTTTTATCTGGGTCATGTTTATTTTTTACAGCTGTGGATGAAAATGAAAATTATTAGTGTAGCGACTTAGCTAAATAAGAAATGATAGTGTATTATTTGATAAAAGCATACAATTTTAACATCATTAGTGCGTGCTATTAACAAAATTTTAGAGTTTGGCAGGGAGGTCAAACGATTTAATGTATCGAAGGAAAATTAGTCTTTTGACGTGCGTGGTAGAATTTCTAAGCATAGCGGTAAAAAGATAACTTAATTGGTGGTTACTCATACCTTGTTTTTTAAAAAATGAGATGGGGTTAAGAAGGAAATGATATTCGTTTTTCTGCATTTATTCGAAAAATGTATGAAAATGTCTTTTTATTTAAAAGTTTTTCGTATAATATTGCTTATTTAAACAGCAAAAAAATATTTTTTTCTTAAAGATTTTGTCTAATTTGGAAAACAACAATTTTTATATTTTTAACCCTTTGAGGCAGATGGAACACCGATGTGTTTTTAATATAAATATATATATTTTTTCTTATTACATTTTTTTTATTTAATGATTATAATTGCAAGCAAAACTATGTTTTGGTAATTATTAACTATCAAAATACAGTCTACTAATAAAATCTATTAGGTTATTGGAATAATATTTGTACTAAAATATAAAATTCACAAAAAAAAAGAAAAAATAGTTTACATTTTTTTATTTATATTTAAAAATTTATCAATATTTTTGTATATGAATGAAATTCAAATTATCAATATATAATGAATATATGAATGAATATCACTTTTTCAAAAATGTATCAATTTATTATAATACTGATTTTGCAAATTAAAGAAATTTCAATGATGGATAGCCGTTTCTCTCAGATCTAAATTAATGCAAATTTGAAAAATTGTTTGGAAGATTTTACCTTTAACGCAATAAGTAATACACTGGTGTTTCATGCTGTATTTCATAACCATAAAATATTAAAATGCTATATATAATATTTTTCACTTATTTTGACCTTAATTAAAGTAAAAAAATAGGATAAAAATAATACAAAATAATTGAAATTCTACGTCAATGGTTTAATCCCCTCAAAATACTTTTGAGGTCGAAAATTTAACAGTATTATACAAAAAGTTTAATTCCCCTTAAAAGTTTATACACCCGCTGTTGAAAAAACTTTACCTATCTGCAAAACATGTTTTTCCTTCATTTATGTCATGCAGAGCCAATTGAGCTAAGCAGAAATTTACCCTTTCATCTGCTTTCAGTAAACAAAATAATTTATTTATGAAAAATGTTAGGCAATACATAATATTGCGTAAGATTGCCCACTGCTGCCTTTCTTTGGCATCTGCAAGGCAGACATGTAAACATTGCAATAAGTAATAATGGAATTTTTTCTCTCGTTTATTTCCGTTGTTCAGAACCCAATTACTGAGGCTTTTTCTGTTGAAATCGCTTACATAAGAAGCATGCTGGGAATTCGGCATTCGTGTTGCCTATATTCATTCACTTAGTTTTCTAGGATCAACTGGTGGTATTGGTCTCGCTTGTTACTTATTTATTTTTGCTGTAATGGAAACGTATTGTTAGTCATAATGTATTTGTTCTGGTCTCCAGTTTCGTTTTGTTGTAGGGGTGCTTTGGCGATAAGAGTTTGAAAAATTGTTTGCTAAGCAAGCTGAAACAATAGAAAATTGTCTTACCATTTCGCTGATATTATACTCTATATCTGCGGAGAGAATTCGATTAAAATTAAAAATTTTAGACACTTAAAATGCGTGGTAGAGTTTTTTAAAAAAATTAATGGTTAATTTCCAATTATTTTTATTGTAAAAAAAGGGATACTCAACTATTACGAAATTTTTTCGTGTTTGACGAAACCGTTTCTATTCTCAAAGAACATTTTTTGTTCGATTGACGAAATGACTGTCGTCATTTTTTTTTTTTTAAAAAGGAAAAAAATCTTATATACATTAATCGTATTTAATGTACTAAATTTTCTAATAATCTCTTTGTCATCAGAACCATGGTGGATCGATATCACCATTACACAAGGACAACTAGAGCAGGGAGATAAATTTACACTCAAAACAGGATTCGAACCTGGGGTCTTCGTGATACGAAAACCAACTCCTTGACCACCCTACAGACGGATTGCATTTATCTTCGCTTAATTTTCGATCGTCTAGACTTCATTATAGTTAACAATTTCCCACACTGCACTAGGATTAGGTTATTAGTTGAAAAAACATTTTCATCCTACATTTGAGAGTTTTATCATGAATCACGTGATTTTTGTGGCGAAATAATTTTTCGAAATGATTTTAACAAAATACAGCTCAAGGATTACTTACTTAATCATCTAAAGTGAGAATTTTATTTCTGAGAGTGTGTGCCAACTGCAATTAAATTTTTTTTCTGATTTAAATCCCAGAGCACTTCGTTTCAATTAGCAAAGCGTTAGCGGTTGTTTTGTTTTAGCCTACAAATTTTATAATAAAATAACTGGCACATTGTTATTTTTTGGATTTAAACAAAATTTTCGCTTAAGGATTATATAATTTGCAGTTTAATTTATTTGACATTAATATCTAGCCCAAAAAATTGTCTATGTATGATAGGTACCTACATGAAAAAAACAAATGGTTGTATATTTATGTATACTATTTTAAACGAGTTAAAATAGGAAAATTTGATACGAATTTACTTAAGTCATGAACCTATTAATGCTCCGTATCGAATGAGAAAAGTTGTAGTGCATATATTTTCATACCCAGTGAATCTTTCTTTGTTTTCTAACACATTAGCTTTCAAGAAGCCCTTGTTCTTTGACTACATGACGATTTTTAAAGTTCATACAGTTAATACTCATGTTAGAAACTATGTCGTGCATAGTGCAAAAAAAAAAATAATAATTAGGTATTATTTTAACCCTGAATAACTTTTGATCTAATGATCTGATCCTCTACTGGATAACAATAAGAGAGTAGCCCCTCTGAGACCAATGGGAAATAAGACCCATATTTTAGTTAAGAAATTTTTGAAATGCGTGCCTCAGTCATTTTTCTTTTTGTTTGCTTTTTAAAAATATAAACAAAATTTAGATAAAAAATAATCTGCCATTTTGAAGGATTTCTGCTACCCGGGGGGTACAGACGGAATCTAAGTTTAGATATCTCGCAGTAACAAGCATATGACTGAATTCCAGCTCATAGCTCACTTTCTCCTAATTATTTTTATTTCAAGGTTCGCACAAATATCCATATATGACCTATTTATCGAATTTTTTTTTCCTTGTACGCTTTGATTTTTTTTTCTTTCTTTCTTTCTTTCTTTGCTCGGAAATACCGCCTCTTTGCGTTCGACAGCGATACACGAAATGGCGTGCAGTTTTCGATAATATTGCATTTTAAGTCAAAAATCGATTGTTGTATGCCGATAAGAGCGAAATTTTCTTCAGTGTATGAAAAAAAAAAGTGTCCTATCAAGAAATGTGATATTTTGTATATGTTTACTCTTGGTTGTGAAGGAAATAATTGAAGAGGGGGTGGAAGAGGGAGGTATGTAACATTTTAAAAAAATCTAGTTATTTTCGTTCGTAAAGTAATGTTTTAAGAAAATGACTTTTTCAGGTGCGTTTGTGTTAAAAATTTGCGTGATATTGTTAAACTTCGAAGAGTTGCATTTTGTTAAATTCACAGTTTCGTTAAAAAATACTTTGTCAGCTGCAGCTAAATATAATATTTTTGATCTAAATTAATACCAAAAAGAAAGAAAAAAAGTATGAAAAATATGTTAAAGAATGTGTTAAATAAAAATTCTGCGTCAAAGGGTTAAGGATGCCATTTATTTCAACGGTCGTATTATTATTCAACACGCCTTAAAATGTTTAACTGCGTAAGAAGTGACGCAAGGAAGCATTTTAAGCTGCACTAAAAAAAGTAGTTAATTAGAAGTGGAGCCCAAAATTTCGACTTCAACAGAAGCGCTATTTATGCTTTTATGGAAAACACATAAGAATTGGCAATTAAATTAAATCGATGAATGTTAACAAGTAAATACTTAATGAAATTTATGAAGATACATACGCCTCTAGAAATAAAATTGGAATAAAAGTTAAAATTCTTTTCCGTTTTAGAGAAGTATGTATGTATATATATATATATTAGCACAAAGAAGAATTCATAAAATAAAATAAATCTAAAAATTTAATGGTAAAACTTAAAGGTTCTCTTCAGGACGCATTCCTTCAGGATATTAAATGCGATATTTCAAAATAAAGAATAAATATTTCAAAATTTATATCCTTAGATATAAATTTGCCAAACAATAAATAAAATATATATATATATATATATATATATATATATATATATATATATATATATATAGGAACACTGGTGCGAACTTCATTATCGTGCTTCTTAAACTTGATACAATTTAACACCTTATTATGGTTCTAACAACTGATATTACGGTTCTAAGTTAAACAATTATTGAGAGTCTACGATTCTGATTTATATGAGATTGTTACTTTCAAATAAAATTTAATTTTAAAAGTATAAAATGTTAATTCTACTGAAGAAGAAAAAAAAAATTTCTTTGCTCTAGTACTCCTAAAAACAAATCGATCTCCCTCCCATTGAAACATTATACTTTTTTAAAAGCTCTGGAGTTGAGCTAGAAATTGAAGGGTAGCAGACGTAAATTGATGCTATGCTAACCCATTCATAACGTTCGATAAATAAGCTTTATCGAACACATCATCCATTATGTTCAAGACAAACGTCTCCGACATAAATGTATTGATTTTTTTCTTTCGAAATTTTGGTCATCATACAAACTGTCGAACTCTCTTCGCTATAAATGTCCTAGTTTTTATTTTATGGCACTTTTTTTTCGCATTCACCTTGTATTCATAACCTTCATAACTAGGCTTTCGTGTAAAAAGTTTTTGTCTTTCTTTTTTCGTTCAATGACAATTTTCAGTCTGTTTCTACTATTTATTACCATATGTATTTTTGTTCAATGTCGATGGTACGATATAGCAGAGGTTCCATATTTTTTTTCTTCGGCTTTTGGAACCCTGAATGCAGACCCATGTAATAAGCGCATGGTGCGTAGCGTTTTTAAAAAGTATTTAAAAGTGCCTATTTTTGATTTACGTTTTTTAAAAGCCCTTAAAGGTGCTTTTTTTATTCGGGGTCTGTAAAAAGTGCCTAATTTTCTACCTTTTGAAAAGAGATATTTTCTTTGTCATGTCGATTGTCGTCGTAAATTACAAAAAAAAAAATGCACGATTTTCACAATTTTCTCTGCAATATTTATCAGAAACTAGTTGTTCTTATCATGATTATGTAAAGTTTTTGAAAATGTTTTTGAATTTTATTGATTTTATGATTATAAAATAAAGAACTTTATAAACGATAGAAAAATTTTTTTTTATTACTGTGCAGATCCTAATTATGATTTTTTTTTTTTGGAAAGTGATTAAAAATATTTTTTGAGTGCTTAAAAAGTACTTAAAAGGTGCTTATTTTTTGTTGAAAAATCTGGCTACGCACCCTGAAGCAGGAACACCGTTCGCGGAAATTTTTTTACTATCTCAGAAGAAAAAAAAAAATTTTAAAAAAATCCGCCTTTTCAAAGACTGTTTTTCTTTTTTCAAATTTCCTAGAAGAAAAGAAACATTCATTTTTACGCTTTTTCCGTCAGTGCAAAAGCGATTAAAAATTACATTCACATGATTTAAAATCACACATTGCAATTCTACTTACGCGATTTAAGATCGCACATCGTGTTTCGTATTTTCACGATTTTATATCAAACATCGCGTTTTGTATTCGCTTTATTTAAAAGCCACTTTTATGGATTCGTGTTCAAGTGACTCAAAAATTATATATCGGAATTCGCGTTCACGCTATTTTAATATCAATTATTTTAAAATAAAATATCGAAATTAGTATTCACGCTCTTTTAAAATCATAGATTCGTATTCACACAATTTAAATAAATAAATAAAACTTTGCATCGATATTTTTATTAAAACGTTGAATATATTCTGTCGATAAATGCTTCCTACATATCCTTTTTTCTTGCTAGAATATCGGAGATTTTTTCCATTATTTTAGAAGTGTTTTCGCACATAACATTTTTGAATTTCCATTTTCAGTGTTTTTTTTTCTTGTTTTTTTTTCCCAAACTCATCCTTGTGGTGTGATGAATCCATATAGAGTTCTATAAAAATTAGACATTTTTTTAAAAAAAACCTTTGGTTTTCAAACATTTTTCGCCAAAACGAGCGTTAGCGATCAGGTGTGGATCCTTCAAGTATATCGTAGGTCTTTTTTGTAAAAGTATTTTCTAACAGAAACGAAGAACATTTCTTTCCCTTGTTTATTAAATAACTTATGCATTTTTCCTATTATTAATCTGTAATTATGTAACTTTCATTTGTTAATGTATATTTTTAACAATTTAATCTCTTACTAAGGACAGAATAAATTATCCGACGTATATCTGGGCTCGGACTAAAATTCTACTAGATCTGGTAGGCTCAGACCTTCAAAAGTGAACCCGAACTCGTCTCTATTTCCTTCAATTTTCGCAAGAAAGCGATGAAACGTTAAACTGTTAAATATAGAATTTTTTTACTCGCTCGATTTAATTAATAATGCAAGTTTCTTTTTTATTTTGTTTGGAACATGTACCAAGACTTTAATCATTTTAAATTTCCCTAAATTACTGCTGAATGAAATGAAAAATTAATTGGAATTTTAATTTAAATATTAAAATTCTATCAGTCATAAGCAAAATCTAGTTATTTCCTCTCTCTTTCCAATTTATTCTTCAATTTGTCCTTTTTTTTTTTTTTTTTTTTTTTGGAACTAAGTGTATTCCTTTTAGAAGTTTTTTAATAGCTACTGTCATTCACATGTGTCGGCCCTTTTTATAGAGATAGAAAATGTTTGTTTACATCATTTGTCGACTGTTTGCTGATTCAGTTTGAAGATTTCAAACTTTCCTCCGCACTTCTGAAAATGTGTTTTGATGCTGTGTGATGTATGCTCGAGATTTTTCAGAAATTGCTTTGAATTGATAAGTTTGTTGTTGTATAGTTTCTTCTTTCAATGCTACGGATGGTGTTTTCAATATAAATGTAAACAACAATAATCTCAACCTGCTCTACTTCCGGCTAGAAAGTATACAGCTGCTTACTACACCTTATTCTGCGAGGCGATATTTTCAAACAGATAAATTTTGTTTTTAATGAAAGAAAATATGTAATTTCTGATCTCAAATCCGCTGTATTTCATAAAATATTAATGATATTAATAAATTCTGGTGAGTTAGAAGTAAAAATTTGTCTTAGTTATTTATAGATGTAGTGTTAAAAAAAGATGACATGGTTGCTAGATAAGTAAAGAACTCGCGTTTTTGGCACTTCCGATTTGGCCTCTTTTCTCTTGTTTATTACTGTTTATTCTTGTTGCAAGCCGTGCTTTATCGTATGTTAGTGTTAGCACATTGTTCGAGCAGCGAAATTAAGTTCATTTTACATTAACATTTAGGTAACACCTCTTTAATATTCGTATCAAAAATTAATATAAAAAATACAAGTGAATGGCAAATCAAAATTAAACAAAAAAAAAGCTATGTGAATCAAAGTTAGGGAAAGAGAAACACCAAAACCTGTTTTAAAGAATTCAAAGGGGAGTTGAAAGACGATTGTTAGAAATAATTTAAGTTTCACCCTGCAATCAAACTTATTTTGATCATCCTGACAGATGTGTCAAATTCAAATTGAACACTCCTTTTCTCGTATAAACATTGATTTAAATAATATTGATAAAATGAATAGTAATACTTTTATGCGCTCTATGTCGTTTTCCTTCGTAATAAGGATTCTAAAAACTTACAAGCATGGTTTTTACGAAATACTTAGCATAAACTCTACTTTGTCTCTTTCTACGATATAAGTTCTGCTGCCCATTTTTACGATATATATAAATTAGCTCTGTTCCGTTTTACAATAATTAGCTCTACTGCTTTTTTATGGAATCAAATAACTGCGCCGTACTTTTATTCGTTCTATATCCGTTTTACGACTTTTAAGAACTTAGCTATCCTTTTCTACTAATTTAATCCTTATTTACCTTTTCTTCACCTATTTAAAAAAGCTCTGCTGTTCATATCTATGGTATTTAGAAGCTCTGTTGCCCTTTTTTACGGTAATAAATACATTATATTTATCCTCTTTCTTCTAGTTTTGCATTTTGTTGTATTTTACTGTATTTTTTTCTAAAGTAATTTACATTTTTCGTAATATTTACGCTGTATTCCCTTAATATTGTTTTATTGTGGAAAAAGAATGTCACCGAATTGAAACAAAATTGTTGTTGCTTTCAAAAATTTCATGAAACTAGTTCATACTTTTTCTTGTTTTATATCTATATTTTATTATACTGTTAAATTGCGCAGAACCCGCGCTAAGCATTCGCCAACTCGCCAAATGCGATAGAATCGTAAAGTTGGCGGGAAAAAATGTGTTTTGTCGAATGATTTTTTCTACCGAAAAGAAATATATATTTTACCTTCAATCCTGTGTAAAAGAAGAAAAAAAAATCAACAGAAATTTTTCTGAACAAATTCCGTATTTTTTACTCGATTACAATAATTTCCGCTAAATACACCTCAGATGTTGTAATAAACGGGAGAGATTATGTAAGCATGAGTCAAACTACCTTAAAATACAGATTACCACATTCATTGCCGATTCACGCGATGTCAAGCAAAAAAAAGAAACTTCCTACTGTTTGTATCAATAAAACATATTATGTGGTAGCAAGAATGTATACAGAATATGAGGCAGATTATGAATATTATCATCATCCTAAAATATTTTCAGAATATATATTTTCTCGTGACAGTAACGTATACAATAGCGTGGTCATAACATAATGTTGCCTAAGAGGTTATCAAAAATTAACCCTACCTATTGTTTTTTCATGCTTTCTCCCATTCATTGCTCCCCAACTGCAAAATACTCTTGATTTGAATTTGCATTTTATAATATAATTAAATTTATAGTAAATTTGTATTTTGATTTGAAGTTTTCTAGGTTTAAAAAAATCAATCATAAGAAATTGTTAAGATTTGACTTTGGCTAAGAAATTTGATATCTGGCTCATTTGAAGACCTTAACGCGGGCCCTGCTTGCGGGTTCTGTTCATTTAGAATTACTGTCTAATAAATATTAAATCTAACGGTTAGGTGACATTTTCACGGTATTTAAAAGAAAAAAAAGGTTTACTGATACTGTTGTAAGTAACTGTTGAGAATGAACTTTAAAAAACTGTGTTAGGAAATTTGCTGCTTGTTATTATTTAAGAATAAGCGCACCTACTATAAATTTCTATTCTGTATCTTGCATATTTATAAAATATTTCATGATTTTTTTTTAACTATATTCTTATTTAGAAATTAATATTTTTTTTTCCTTGCAGATTATGAATTCAGACGAATACGGGCTAATGATGCAACATACAATGCCCTTTTTAACTACGCGGTGAGTACTCAATATAATGATCTACAATGATGATGTATGTTTAACATGTTTTTCAATAATGTCTTGATATGTCTTATTTCAGAACAATTATATTAAAACATCAAAGTATACCTTCCTGACATTTGCCCCCCTCAATCTTTTTGAACAATTTCAGAGATTGGCAAATTTTTACTTCCTTTGTCTATTAGTCCTCCAGGTAAGTGCCATTTCTTTTATTATTAAATCATGTCTTCTCTTCTAGGTGAAGAAAATTAAAGAGTCATTTATGTGTTAAATTCTCATTAATTGGTTTTTTTATTCATTTAGCACGGTTCCCAGTAGATCACCGAAGTCAAGCATCACTGGTTGCGGTCAGTGTGCGGGTGGGTGACCACTTGGATCAGTCTGCGTAGGGACCGAAGGTGTGCTATATGGGTCCTCGTAAACTGTTCTACCGTAAAGTGCTCACCTTCGCGTGCAGGTGGTCGGGCTACCGAAGCGGGGCTGCCATCCCCTCTGCAGAGGATCAAAATTGCGATGGCATGTCTTCGGATCATCCTCAGGGATGCTTCCCAGACCGTCGCCAATAGCCCATTGTGCAGCTCTAGTGCGACGTAAATGAACAAATCAAATCTTATTAATTTAGTTTGTACCCTAATCTTCTTTTTTTTTAAAATTTAGTTTGCACTCTAATATTTATAGCTACCTTGAGTAAAAAGCGCTTCTTGTCCTTTTCTTATTATCAGGGCTCGAAAAAACTCAAAAATTTTACCCGTCCCCGAGGACGGCTTGTCCAGTAATGCACCCGTCCTCCTTTGAAACTAACCCGTCACATCCAAATAAATAAAAATATAATTTTCTCTTATTTATTACAAACATTTATATAAATTGCACAATGAATTAGTAGTTACTAGGATTACAAATACTAGGATTGCATTATACAGTAATAAAAGGAATACTAGGTTACTAATAGGAACCTAGTATTCCTTTTATAAAATAATTTCTTTCTTTTTATGAAATAATTTATTTCTTTTATGAAATAATTTAAATGACAAAGGTCAAGTTATCTGGAATGTCAATTTTTCCGAGGGTACTGCGTTTTTTAAATGAATCAAATATGACGTTTGCCAGTTCCACAATCAAGCTAATGATTTACAGAGGTTTCTGCACAAAAATCTGAAAGGGGTTTTCCATTTAGGTAGATGTTCATAATTGCGTTTAACGCTTCTTGTTTAAGACCAGTACGTAATGTTTTTCTTATTCCTTTTTTTTTTTTAATTTTTTTTATTTATTATAAGTTCATTGCTGAAAAGTCCCTTTCAACCGCTGCAGTACGGGAGACAGAGAAAACATCCATTCCACCATGCGCAGTTTGTTGCTGTATTTCTAGATTAGAGGGTCATTTTAGAAGTGAGGCACTAGACTCTTGTAAGATAACAAAAATTGAAAATGTATCACTAACATTAACGGGAAAATGGCCGTCCACGTGGACGTCGGATTCGAGAAATTCGTTGTCCGCGGGGAATTTTTGACCGCCCAGGACGGGTGGTTTTTCGAGCCCTGCTTATTATTACCTAAAAGTAATAAAATTATTTTAAGTAAATTATCATACGTGATTAATACCCAAAATATGAAACGATGCTACAGTGAAACCTCTCGAGGCGACCACTCTCGGAGGTCGTTGATGAAGGTTGGTCGTTCTTAAAGGTTACCTTAAGATTAACTTCAAAATTGTTATAAAAGGAACATAATTTTTCGCTAACGAGTTTAATTTTACTCGGTGTCATTTTCTTGGTGCGGAAATGTCACTTATGTTGGCGTCATGAAAATACGGCGTAAAATAAACTGATAAAATTATGTGTTAAAACAAAGCTACCAATTATGAATGATAAAGCTATTTTAAATAAACAACTGTTTTTTGTTTAAGTTTGCATTTAATTTGATATCATAAAAATTAGTTCTTTAACGCTTGTTTTTTCTGAAATATATATATTTTTTTCTAATTTAACTTTCAACTCTGTTGTTGTTGTTAATTTATGTCGCACTAGAGCTGCACAATGGGCTATTGGCGACGGTCTGGGAAACATCCCGGAGTATGATCCGAAGACATGCCATCGCAATTTTGATCCTCTACGGAGGGGGTGGCACCCCTGCTTCGGTAGCCCGACGACCTGCGCGCGAAGTCGAGCACTTTACGGTAGCACAGTTTAGCGAGGACCAATACCGCACACCCTCGGTCCCTACGCAGACTGATCCAAGTGGTCACCCACCCGCACACTGACCGTAGCCAGTGGTGCTTGACTTCGGTGATCTGCTGAGAACCGTGTCTTAACGATCAGTCCACTGCGGGACAACTTTCAACTCTAAAAGTAAATCATAGATATAGCATCGTCTTTAATGCACTCTAACTGCAACGTGAGGTTGTTATCAACAAAAAGAGATCTCTCTAAATAAGAGCCTCACACAAATATTTTGAATACATTTTAATCTACTTATTTGTTCTGATATTTTTTTCGTGTTTACTTATTTGACCTTTTCTACATGCGACGCAGAGGTTTATCCGGTCACTGGGAGAGGTTTTGATGGTCTCTCCTAAAGGTTTTCTTCAACACAAAGTCTATGGGGAAAAAAATTCCATGCCTTTCAAAAGTAGTCGTAAATGGAGGTGGTCTTTCCTGAAAGTTTCACTATATTTTCAAAAGGCACTGACCACTTATCAATCTTGAGAACGCAATAACCATTTTCGATATTAGAGCGCGACAAACATTTTTCTATAGAATATTATTCCGCTAATATTTTTCAATTAAGTGTTCGATAAAATAGTTATTTCTAATTTAATAACATAATAATGATCTTTTAAATGAAATTAAATCAATAAGCAAACGTACTTTTTTATAAATTAATTTTAAATTTAAATCTGCATTTCCTCCTTTATTATGTTTTGGCTGTGACTTAAAATTTCATTTTTTTAATGCAGTTAGACAATTAACAGAGATGCCAACTTGCTCCGGACAGCGAATTAATATTTTCTAGTGGTAGTTCATTAATTGTGATTTTTGGTTTAATAAATTTAATTTAGTAGATTTTTATCCACCACTATTTCTAAATAATTCGATGACTTATATAATTCGCCACTTAGCTGTATTTAATTCATGCTAATCCTTTTAAAAAGTAAGAAAAATTCGTCAAATATTTTCAAATTCTAATTGTATTTATTTACCATTTTTTAAATAATTTTAGCTTGTCCGGAGCAGTTGGCATCTCTGAATTAAACGAAAATTATTTCTATCTTAGGCCACGAGAAAAGGTTTTAACTGCTCCCCCCCCCCCCCAAAAAAAAACGCACTTGGGGTCTAATTTGTCATTATTTTGGTTTGTCCCTCTAAAGGAAAATAAAATTCCAGATGCTTCAAATAAATCATGTGGAAAATAGGACCTCAAGTATTTCGCTGAACTAGAACATTAGTTCTATGCACTATAGTTCTATTTTTTCAATAGTTCTATGCACTTGAAGGTCGGAGATCGGTAGTTATGATTGAACGTAATAGGCCCTGTCTATTTCTAATGGTTTACAGAATTTTGCAGACTATTTTTTATGCTGTAAATTCTGCTTATTTTAAATTTAACTCTAAGGATGATAAATAAAAAAAATAAAAAATCAGAACTATTTGGCAGCTTTACTTTGAAAATACAAATAAGTAGAAAAAAGACTTTCTCTCGTTTATCATGTTTAAAACACTTTAAAAATAGTACTACATACTTGAATGAAGTTTTTTATATCTATGTTTACAACAAAAATATTTCTGAGGTTGCCAAGGTAAAATGTTAAATATCGTCACATTATGGAAATACAAGTTGAAATTTATAAAAGTTGCTACAAATAAGAAAACTTATTTTAAGACTGCCTTAACTATTTCCCCCTGTTAAAGTTCTAACTTATGTGTTGTTTTTGTTTTTTTATGCGTTAGACATGGTTTTTTTTTTCTTGGCGTTTAAGAGCCTCTCTGAACGGAAATTCTTCATATCTACAAAATAGTTTGTTCTCTTTTTACCTTTTTCCTCTAGGCTAAAAGCTTTTAAGTTCCTCCTCACAGCTTTTTTTTTCTTCATAAGATGTTATTTGTATTTGCCTGTTATTGTGTCTTTTTAAACTTTTTGTAGTTCTTCTCAAAATTAAAGTTAACTCAAGTTATCAAAAACTAATAGAGGAGGGAAATCGCTCTTTTTTACACATATAACTTTAATCTCATAGTTGCAAAAAAAAAAAAAAAAAAAAAAAAAAAAAAAAAAAAAACATCGTTAAGTGAGATTTATTTTAACATTTCTGTATGTCCAAATAGCTGTATGTGGAATCTATCATAGAATGTAACCAATCATCATGGAGACATAGAATTAAATAATTATGATTCCTTAGTTTTTGATGATTTTTATTTCCAGATAACTCTGTATTGTTTTTTTATTTATTTTTTTATCATTGGTTTAATTTTGCATACATTTATTCTTTAGTATGTACAATATATACGATATAGTTATGAAATTATCGTCGCATGAAAATAACTATAATTATCAGTTTTCTTTTAAAGTTATTTTGATCTATCTTAAATTGAGGAATCTATTTCTGAGGTCAAAAATTCAGGTTCCAAGATTTTTCACTTGATGCTCAAAATCGTCCCAGTTATCAAAAAATAATGATTTCTGATCATTTTATTTTAATTTTAATGCTTTATTTGAAAACGCTATATGTTTAGCGTGTTTTTTTCCCCATCTCACTAAGTATGCCATACAAACAAAATTTTCAGATCAGTGGATTTCATTATATATTTTTTTTAAAAAAACTTGCTTTCCCGTTTCCCTTTTGAGCACTAGTCTAGTCTATGCGTTTTGTACCCAAAAATTTCCTGAATTTTATTTTTAACCACTACAAAGCCTGTATAATGATAAAACTTAGGTCTCCCTAAGAATTAAAAAAGGCGAAAAAAAAAAGAAAAAAAACAGGCATTCAACACCATAAAAATGTATCAAAATGTAATATTATGTAATAACTGAATTTGATCTTCAACAATTTTTAAATGGCACTCTTATATTATTTCATGTGTATATTTCTAAAAATGATTCTCTCTCATTATCAGACTAAAGAGAAAAATTTGTAGTTTATTAAAATAATGAAAGTTATGCTTTTAGATAAGATATAAAAAAAAAATTTCAAAAAAAGTAAACTAAAAATAATTATTAATTGATAAACAACTTGAAAGATTTTTATCTAATTTAAATTGAAAATTATGAAAAAATAAACATTTAAAGTTTCATTAAAAAAATTTTTTAATATCCCCACATGATGAAAGAGATATTTTTTAAAAAAAATTTAAGGAGTTGAGAATAATCTTAACAAAGTAAATATTTGTAATAGTAATCTGAATTAAACTAATAAGCACAGATAATCCTTCTTAGAACGTTCAAGGAAAACGCTGGTAAAACTTGTTCATGCATTTCTATTTATTATGATGTTAGATTTCCCGCAAACTGAGAAGCACCCTGATCTCAAATCATGTTCGTTCAATTTCCTTCTGATTGGGCCCCGAATTTCTAAATCTTGGCCCTTGTAACATCAAAAATGTCTTGTAGTCAAAGCATTTTTAATACCTAGTAGTTAGACTATGTTTGTAGTACTATTTATTATTTCAACAACTTACTTATTATGCATTGTTTTTTTTCCAGCTTATACCTCAAATTTCCTCATTAACTCCTATAACTACTGCTGTGCCTTTGATTGTTGTGTTGTCCATTACTGCCCTTAAAGATGCCATCGATGATTTCGTAAGTCTTTTTTTTTTTTTCTTTCTTAGTCTACCTCTTTAGTGGTTGTTCCTCTTTGAACACAGAGAGGAGTAATGGGAAAAGGTTTTCAACTATGTATGTTCTTCAAAAGTATTGTTTAGATTCAAAATTTGTGAGTAGCTACAGTTTGATTGGAAAGCGATGGGTCAAAATTTAATTATTCATGATGTAAGTAAATTATTAGAAATGGTTTGCTTTTATTGAATAAAAATTGTGACCTTTTGCTGTAAATCATTGCCTAAAGTTGAAGTCTAGATCTCACGCTATTGTTCCTCTTTTTAGCAAAGGCATCGGAGTGATAGCCAGGTCAACAACAGGCTATCTCGGGTGCTGCGGGGTGGTCGATTGGTGGATGAAAGGTGGCATAAAGTACAAGTGGGAGACATCATCCGCATGGAGAATGACCAGTTCGTTGCAGTAAGAAACTTATTTTAAACTTTTTTTTTTGTACGGGGTAAAAAATATAATCAATAAATCAGTGGTAAACAACAAAAACATGCTCAAAACTGAACCAACAAATACCACTAAAATAATTCCAATGTTTTTTATTTTTTATTATTTGTTGCCCTTCCAAGTGTCTTTACGTTATTAGATTAAACAAAACACATGCTTAGTAGTGCATCCCCTGAAATTATAGATTGACTGTGTTTGATATCATTTTCCATAATGCTGTTGCTTCAAGCAACTCGTGATATTTAAAATTTATTACAATCTAGCAACTTTCTCTTTGGCTTATATCTTTGATGGGTCCTTAAAAAAACCTATTTCTGCAGTATCTATCATAAAAAATGCACTGTATTGGTAAAATGCGGCACAAAGTTTACACATAAAATACTTTGTACCCATAAAAGAATTTATTTGGTACTTTGTTATTTTGCATTTCAATAAACTTTTTTTCTTCCAGTTATTGATTTTAAATTATTTTGTTTTATAATTACGCGTTTTAAAAGTTGTATAACAATAAACAAAATAAACACATGGTTTCAGATAACTTTATGAATACTAATTTGGTGACTAAGTCCACCCATGCTGCTTCCATCACATTGATCATTCAGATACTCTGGCGTAATAAATAGAACGTGCAATACAACTTTTTTTATTAGAGCTGTAAGCTAACAAACATTACTGATGTTGCCTTTAAAATATTAGGCCAAACTGAGTCATTTATAGTTTAATTAAAGACAACAGCTTTCGCTAAATCAATGAGAAATTTTAAGTTTTTAAACATCTCGGAATTAAAACTATAATTTAAAAAATTGAAAATACGGCTTCATGATTTGTTTATAGTTGTATTCATTTTAGCTTTATTTTGAATGTCTTATTTTTAGACACACAAACACAAATTGTTTATTTTACATAAAGATTAAAGTGTAATGTTAGTTGTCCTTTAGATCTTCAAGCAGAATAATTTTTGTTATAGGCTGATCTTCTCCTCTTGTCATCAAGTGAACCTAATGGATTGTGCTACATAGAAACTGCTGAACTAGATGGGTAACGTCCTCTATTAATTGATTCATAAGCATTAACATTTCTTTATTTTTATGGTAAAAGAAAAAAATACATTTTCAATTTTTCTTTTTCAAAGATATTTTTTTGTTGCTTTTTTTAAAGTTTAGTGTGTAAAATAGTGCTAAAAAATTTTTTTTTAATTACATTTTGTTGGAGTAATGACCAATAGATAATTATATAACTTGCATATGTTATTCTACGAGCACTAAAGTGTCCATTAAACCATTATTAAAGGTAAAGGCATGTTTTAATAAATTAAAAGAATTTCTGTAAATTTTAAAAAAAAATTATTGAGAAAATGAATCTTCATTAAATCAAGGTAACATTGCAGAGCATAAATTCTACACCCATTATATGTAAAAGTAGATTATTTTTATTGTATGTGTCTGTTAATCAAAAATATATTATACTTAGTCAATGAAAAATATATTTACAATGTTTTGTATTTTAGTGAGACAAACTTGAAATGTCGCCAGGCATTGGTTGAAACAGCAGAGCTAGGCGACGACAATGAGAAGATTGGCAGTTTTGATGGTTGGTTTACAATAACTTTAATGCCTTTGATTTTTTTTGTTGTAATTTTTGATAAATTTTATTTTAAAAAAAAGCGCTTTATTTTTGTTAAGAGGAATATGTTCTGCCGCACAGTCCATTCACGTTAATGTGACCACCTGCCACAAGCCAGAATAACCACCTTTCTTAGAACCGGCCACTGTGAGCCTTGCTAGGAGAGCGTAGATTAGGTTCGTGTAGGCATCCGCTGAAATATTGAACCATGCCGTGGCTTGCTGTGCTAGGTTACACAATTGAGGTTTCACCGACCATCCACTTCTAAATGTTCAAATACTTGATACGAATTTCTTGATTAAGATGATCCCTCAGATACTTGATTGCATCGAATTCTGATAAGTTTGGTGGCCAATGGCGTAAGGTAAACTAATCTTAGTTCTCTTTGAACCTTACATGTACACTGCGAGCTGTATGAATCATTGTCCTGCTGGTGGTAAAAGAAATCATTTTGAGGAAAAACATTTTGCAAGTGGTGGTTGACATGATCCACAAGAATAGATGCCTGCTTGTGTTTATTCATTGTACCTTTGACAATGATGAGCACACCAAGCAAATATCACAAAAGCATTCCCCTGACCATAAATGCTCCCTCCTCCAACTTAGACCTTTCTGGCAATCATTGCAGGGTGTTAGCTTTCAGACATTATCATATATACCAACATCCGCGTGTCCAATGAAGTACAAAGCTTGATTCATTGAGAAAATCCACCTGTCGCAACTCGGTTGGCGTCCTTGGATGTTGCAGTTTTATAGTGCAAATTGCAGCCTTCACCTCCAATGAGCATTTCGAAGCATGATCCATCCAGTTGCTGTTTTTGAGTGCAAATTGCAGCCTTTGGCTGCGATGAACGTCCGTCAGCATAATCTGTCAGCATGTATGCATAAACCAGGTATAAACTTTCGATGAAACATTGTGCAAGACATTGTTGGTATCCCCTTGATTTATTTGGGTAGTCCCACAGCACAGGGCAGCTTAGTGTCTGGTGGTTACTCAACAATTGCATGTCTGTTAGTCTGAATGCATCTCCGCTGCTATCATCTCTACATTTCCACAAACACCCTCTCTATTTGCTTCTTTGCAATGTGCTTTTACCTGTTTTTTATGATTGGTTATTTTACATTGATGTGGAAAGTAGATGGTGGTCACATTAATATGACTGGACAGTGTATTTGTTTTCCCCTACATTAAATTGTTTTCCTTTTATCTATCACTAGGTCTTATATAAGATACTTTATTTTTGGCTAGATTTGAATTTGCAAAACCTGTATAATATAATTTGTTTGAATATTATATAAAAGTTACAATAAAATGTTATTTTAATACATTTTCTTTTCTAGTACTTTAAAGACCATTTTCTGCTTAATTATTTACTATAATAATTTGCACTTTGTTTCAGTTAATTAATGTTTTTGTCTTGACACAAACTGGTTCCTTACATTAAAAACATGCATGACAAGCATTGTGCTAGTTTTATTTTTCTAGTTAATATAAATCAAATAACATTTTTTAAAGTTTTAAACAATTAAAGTTTGTTACTAAAATAGATAACTTAACAGGCACAATTTAGTTCTTTCAAGTTTATTTCACACAATATTTAGAAGAAAAAAAAATTGTTGAGATTCTATTTTCATAAATAGTCAAAAAAATTTCCACCTCTTTCTTTCAATTTTGATTATATATATTATAAATGAGAATAGAGATAATATAGACTTTTCTTCCTGAAGGTGAAATAATATGTGAAGCTCCGAATAACAACCTTAGCAAATTTGAAGGAACATTGAATTGGAAGGGGAAAAGTTACATGCTGGATAATGACAAGATGTTGCTGCGTGGGTGTGTACTCCGTAACTCCAAATGGTGTTACGGTGTGGTGGTGTTTGCTGGAAAGGATACTAAGCTAATGCAAAACAGTGGAAAGACCATCTTCAAACGCACCAGCTTGGATAGGCTTCTCAATTTATTAATTATTGGGGTGAGTCCATCTAGACTTTTCATCAACCATTACCATACCTGCCAACTCTACTGGATTTTGCCAGGACTATTATAAATAAATTGGAATTTTTTTCTTAACTGGAAATATTTCTGATTCTTGTTTTGAATTAAAAGGCAACTTAAATTGTATTTTTAAAATTAAATGATGAGATGCTTAAACACATCATGAGAGAAGGAAAATTACATTTCAGGCTAGCATAGTAATTAAAAATTAAATTCCTTACGGGACAAGTTTTAATTACATGTTCTTTTCCACACTACTTGGCACCTTTTTAACCCAGTTAATATGAGAAAATTTTTCTTGTATTTATTTGGGTTGGAAAAGAGCAATTTGTGCAAGTGTTCTTAATACAGATAACTATCTTTATTTTTCAGCACAAAAATTTAAAGGGAAAGCTTCATTTGAAGTCAAATTTTGTTACCTCAGATCTTTTTATTATTAACATTTAAAATTTTAATTCATTTTGTTAGCATTTGAATAAACGAAAAAGATAGGCCCTGAATTATGTACATTTTTTTAATTATAAATTTTAAAAAAGTATGTATTTAGTTTTTTTTTGAAGAAATCTCTTTTGTCTTTTTTCAAGTTTAATTTTGATTAGGAAGTTTTGAAATCATTATAATAGTTAAGAAAAAAAATAAATATTGTAAACTAAATTTAAAACTATATTTTATAATTTATTAACAATTTGTTTCTCAATGTTTAGGTTAAGTTGATATTTTATATTATTTGAGAAATAACTGTTTGTGTTTTGAACAGATAGTCTTCTTCCTTTTGAGCATGTGCCTCTTTTGTACCATTGCGTGTGGTGTGTGGGAAACTGTGACTGGCCAACACTTCCGCATTTACCTTCCATGGGACACGCCAGTGCCTACGAACAACGTCACCAGTGGGGCTACGGTCATCTCTTTGCTCGTTTTCTTCTCGTACGCCATAGTCCTCAATACTGTCGTCCCCATTTCTCTTTATGTTAGGTAGATCATTTTTATATTAAGCCTATCTTCTAATTTTTGTGTTAATCTGTTTATTAATTTTGTTTTTAGGATGGCATAATTTTAGTACTTATCAATTTTATTTTATTATTCTATAGCTTGTTATATTATCCTGTTTTCTTAAATTTTGTTTTCTAATTTATCTGTAAAGTTCTGTAGTAAGATAATCTTTTATTGATTAAAGCAATTATTTTATAACTGTGTAAGCTGAGTTAGTTCATATCTCTTTTATATTGCAAATTTTTAACAATAAATTATATTATACACGTGCGTTGTTATACACGTAATACTACTCTGTGTAAGTTCATTACATTTAATGGAATATAATATATTGGATAGTTAAAGAACTTTGTAGCAGAATGTTTTAAGTAACAATTTTGAAAAGGAAAACTAATATTTGTTTTTAAAGAACTATATCATTTTAGTATTAACTATACAATCTTGATTTATGTTAAGAAATTATTTTAATTTTGAAGAATCCATTGTAAAAATTTTTTCTTTAAATTGGAAGAAAGCTCTAAGTGCATTTACCAACAAACAATCTATGACAACTTTAGATAATCTTCCTTTTGGTAGCATATTAAAATGCCAAAAGTTGAGTTAAGATCTGCATGATTCAAATGAGTATAGGAGATTTTTAGATTCTTTTATTTGGGAGTTAGATTCTATTAATTGGCTAATTAATTCCACATGCCTTCTAAAAACAGTAACCTATAAAACCAGGATTGATGTAATTTTACTTGATTTAAATTATGTTTTTTAAATTGCCTGTAATTTTTCAAACATTTTTTGCATTTAATTTTTCTTTATAAAGGAATTTTGGGTTTTTTTTTTTTTAAACTTTATTTTAGCCAACATTGCTATAAATTTTAAAGGTAATTTACTTAAACCCAATAAATTGTCAATTTAGAATATTAGATTATCTTAACTATTTTTGTATTTCTGAATTCAAAATAATTCCCCATAGTGTTGAAGTAATTAGATTCTGCCACAGTCTTTGGATCAACTGGGATGACAAAATGTACTACGCTCCCAAGTATGCGGCTGCTCGAGCCAGGACCACCACACTCAACGAAGAGCTTGGACAGATAGAGTACATATTTTCTGATAAGACTGGGACACTCACCCAGAATATTATGACTTTCAACAAAGCATCCATTAATGGCCGTGTCTACGGTGAACTATTAGATGAAATCACTAGAGAACCTTTAGAAATTACTGAAGTAAGATTTTTTTCATAGTTTTAACCGCACGCTCAAAACAATGTACTCTATTTTGTTAAAAGAATGCTGCATGAAAGAAACCTAAACAAAATGGATCCTTTTGAAGCAGGGGTTTCCAACTTACGTGGGGCCGGGGGGCCGCAATTTAAAACACCAGTGAAATGGCGGGCCACAACTTTATTAAAATTTTATACAGGACTCTTTTATGTTTGAATGAACATTAAATATTACTGTCAGATTTAAAGTTTTTTTATTATCAAAAAGCAAAATAACAAGCTTTACAAATAATGCTTGTTCCGTATCATTTTGAATCTTCTCTTAATCAGAAACTTAGTAACAAGATTTTTGTTTTCTTTTAAATTTATTTCTGTGATAAATTAACATTTTTTTTGGACTTATTAGGAACTATAGCAACAACAAAAAAATTTCTCGATTGTCTGAAATGAGTTTTTTTTTCTTTTCCGCTCATGCGATATTTAAATAAAGTGATATTCATTCCCTCTTTTAAGTGTTTTAAAATTTACAAATGTTAATAATTTCTTCCAAAATGAGTAGTTTAAAAAAAAAGTTTAATAGGAGAATTTCTTCAAAAAAATGTCTGATACGCACATGCTAAATTATATTCACGAAATATGAAAGAAAACTAAATATAAGAAAGCAACATACACGATTATTTTTGTATTTGAATAAATATTTTCCTGGGTGCAAAACCGGAGAAATTTTTTCCATCGTTGATTTGTTGTTTTCACAGATCGTTGATTTCACAGAAACGAAAAAATTGGGCTTTCTTAAACGAAAGAAAAGTATTTTAAACCCATATGGATTTTTTTACGAAAATTGTCAGCAAAAAAACGACAACTAATATATTTTAGTTTGCTGGCTACAAAAAAGGCTTCCGGCCAATTGGTAATCACTGCTTTAGAGGATGCTATACTGTAAGAGAAATCCTTCATGGAAAATTCTCATTTACCAACATAAGTAATTAAAAATGTAAAGCTTAGAAAAAGTGAATTTAAGTAAACTATGAAGTTTCAAATGCTGACTTTTTTTCCTAAATGCAAATAAATTATGACCGGATTATTTCCCCACTGTTTAATCCTAATTAATCCTGACAGAATTTGTTTTCATTTTGATATTTTTTTTCAGCATTTGAAACTTCTAGATTTGCTTTAACTTACTTTTCTCTGAACTTTAAATTTTAAAATACCAATAGAGGTGAAACAGAATTGCCATAAAGAATTTCCCCAGTGGTATAGCGTCCTTTTAATAACTTGATGAGATCTTTACATGCTAAGATACAGTCTTAATAGTTCCATTAAAGAGTGCAAATGACAGTCAAGGAAGCTGTATGTTAAAACATTTATTTCTCAGGAACTATTTGATTTATTTTGCTCAAATTTTAGCTTTTATCATTGAAAATGATTTAAATTACAATAATGTAAAAAATTTTGTTCGAATTATTTATTTGCATCGAGTTTTGTTTGAAAAATTGCTTCATAACTTTGATTCACTTGCTTACCCTTAATTCAATGTCAAATAAGACACATTTTACTGTCTCTGCAACACAGTAATGATACTTGCAATTTCATGCAAACTATTCAATGCTGTAACAATGCATGCTATCTTATGCAAGTTATTCAATACTCCTTTATTTGTTATTGCTTTAACTTTCAATTTTAATATTGTTGTGACTTTTTTTTTAAAAAAATTATTGTATCCATTTAATAAACTTATTTTATAAACTTTTAGTGTTGCATAAATAATAATGTCTTTATATACTATTTGTCTGTGTGATATCTCTAGATGCTAAGCAGCTTAATTTCTATAAAAAATTTAAATAATAACGTTTATTTTGTTTCAAGTAATAAAAATAAATTTAACAGCAATAAATATTTTAACTTGTATGTTATCAAAATATTTAATAAAGAAATAATTGTGTGAATTATTATAGTGGGTCAAGAAGAAACTCTTTTATCTGACATACAATATTATTTAGTTTTAACAATATTTCAAAATCTACGAAAAAGTATGAATATTTAGCAATATATATTATTGCTCTTAATAGAGTTCCATTTTTCTTGTTAATTTTGTATGTGCTTTGAAATCAGCATTAAATTTCGTTATAATTTTTTAATGAGAAAAAAGTAATAATCCTATTAAATTTCAGCAATAAATATTATGCTAAATAATTGGAATAACATAAAAGCTTTCGAAATTTTTAATTTATTTTGATATTCTTTTATTAAAAAAGGGATGATGCTTGAAGAAATTTAAGCAGCTCAGGGATTGCTTTGTATAATTAACATAAATAAAGCTAACATTCATTTTTAATGTCTGGCATTTAATGATGAATGAACTTTTTTTAGGACACAAAAGCTGTAGATTTTTCTCTGAATCCTTTGTATGAGCCTTCTTTCAGGTTTTATGATAAAAGCCTTCTAGAACAAGTGAGAAGTGGGGACCAACGTGTGCACGAGTTTTTTCGTATTCTTGCTTTGTGTCATACGGTCATGTGTGATGAAAAAGATGGTAATTATTTTTTTTCTCTCCATTAGGTAATTATTTTATAAATGAATAATTTAACGTAATATGTGTATTCTTAGGCAAGCTTGAATATCAAGCCCAATCACCTGATGAAGCTGCTCTTACATCAGCTGCCAGAAATTTTGGTTTTGTTTTTAAGGTAATAACTTGATTTGTTCTTTCTTATCAATAATTATTCTCCTTATTGATTATTTCAGTTGGTATTTCATTTCAGATTTATATATACTTATTATTTTGGTTTTTAAAAACTAAAATTGTTTCTTTTGTTTACATCTATATATATATGTATCTATGTATCCATCCTGTTAACGAACACAAGACCTAATCCATGCCAATTATTTAAAACACCTGCAAACTACACATTTGTAGAAACCAGAAATTCTAAATTTAAACTTGTTGACAATTCCACTGATCTTGGTTCAAGTATTATTGCCTTGAATGATATAAGCGCAGAAATGAAGAGACGCATTATAGCAGCTAATCAATGCCTTCATGGTTTCAGAACAATTTTTAAAGTCAAAATTAATTGAAAGATGAACAAAAATAATGCTATATAAAACAGTCATTCATGAGAACTGTCTTAACTTATGGATTGGAAACATGATCTTTAACTAAATCTAAAGTAGACCTGTTTGCTGTTTATGAGAGAAAATTTTTCGGTGCTGTAATTGTGGATGGCTTATGGCAGTATTTCCTAAACTTATGTTT
This sequence comes from Parasteatoda tepidariorum, assembly GCF_982258835.1. Lineage (NCBI taxonomy): Eukaryota > Metazoa > Arthropoda > Arachnida > Araneae > Theridiidae > Parasteatoda > Parasteatoda tepidariorum. Next base: position 5,247,165 of record NC_141758.1, on the reverse strand, counting down.
TTTGTGTACCCTTTCTTAATTTTTCGTAATGCTGTGTACCACTTATTAAAAAATGAATGTAATTTATACTATAAAAAAATTGCACAAAAGTTAAAAATCACAAATGGCTGTTGACACCACTAATTATTAACTGTTAACTCCGCAAAAAATAGCCAATAGAAAAATACGTAATCGTAAACTTTCGTGGCTAGCTTTGTTTTTTAATTAAAATATTTTGAAATTTTCGTTTGCTGCAAGATATTTCGCATAAGAGCGTGTATCACACTTTAGGAAACACTGGCTTATGGAGTCAACGTCATAATTTTGAACTACATAGGCTACTCAAAGCTGATATTAACAAATACATAAAAATAAATGGCTTGTGGAACACATCTGTCGGATGGGCATTTAAGATCTTCTATTACAAACCAATGGGAACTAGAGTTGGCCCCAGATCAGATGGGTTGACACTCTGGATCATATGAATTACTAAATAGTGGAAGGCTCTGGCCGACAAAGGGCTGTCATGCTAACTGAAGAGGACATATATGTATCACATAGTGCGATCAAGCTTGGAAAAGATACCCACACAGGTGGGAAATTTAGGCACACACTTTATCTTATCAGGAAGAGCATTAAAATATAAACACTGCTTTTTTATGATAGAAATTTTTAGGGAAATATATTGTAAGACCCCCAATTATATCCAGGGTCTGTAGTTGTCCTTATATTCCTGATTTTTATATGTATTCATTTTCTACAAATACAAATTTGAATTATAAATAATCAATGTGCAGAATCAAAAGATTTGTATTTTTGATCCAGCATCTTTTTTATTTTAACTACTAATGTTAATAAATATTGCAAAAACTTGATATTTCGAACTTAGGGACTGTTTACTAATTACAAGTACTGTCGAACCTCATTAACGTGAACTAATTTTCGATTCCCTGTCACATTTTATATGGATAATATACTTTTAAGTTGACTCTTTTTCGGTAAAATATCCTTTAAGCTGAACTCTAATTTCATTGTCCTAGGAAAATTTTTAACTTTTAATGTGAGCATAAAATTTATTTCTTCTCTGACAAGTAAGAAAACTGGTCATGCACAGTTAACAATACAGTAATTGTATCATGTAATTTTTAAGTGGTTAATTGTAGAATCATACACTAAATTACTTTTATGCTTTCATTGAGAAAATATATTTCAATAATTTTAAGTAATTTAAACACTGTCAGATAGCTAAAAAGAGTTTCAAAAATAATCTTTCAATAGAATTATTTTGAAAATGACATTCACGTAACTATTTTATGCACTGGTCACCAAGTGAAAAGCACAATTCTGTCAACTACCACATGGACAGACCGGATCAGACAGGTTATTAAAAAATGCAATGTTTTTTTTTTCCGATTTCAATTTTGTGTTTAGTTTAAGTTGAAAAGTTTTAATGAATCTTTTTCTTTCAGTCTCGTACACCCACTAGTATCACAATAGAAGTGATGGGACATATAGAAACTTATGATCTGCTAGCAATTTTTGATTTCAATAATGTCCGCAAACGCATGTCTGTGAGTATAAGTTCTTTGCTTCCAGGCTTATTCCTTTCAAAAGATCAATCTTTTAAACTAAAAACTCAATTTTTGTGAACTTCTGAACTGATTAAAAGAGTACTTTTTCTTCATAGTTGTAAATTCTTTTGTGCATGTATGTGTTTATTTTGTCATTCTAAATGTCTTATTTTTTGTAGTAAATAATTTATGTTATAGGGGATTTGTTTTGCAAAATATTTTCCTTTTCTGTTAGCATGAATTTTTTTTGTTGGCTTTTTTTAATATTTAGAATTGTGCAATTTATTTAGTAAGAGTGGCAGTTTTGTATAATTTTTTAATGTTTATAATTGTTTCTATTGTACATTACATTAAAACAACTTTGAAAAATTATTACTAACTTATAAAAGAATTTTTTTTTTAATTTTTTAACAATTAAAAATGTATGTTTTTAAAAATAGTGACTATTTTTTTTTTATCTAACAATCTACAGTAAAAATATAAGTTTTTAAAGAAAATGTATTGTCAATGTTTTTTAGTGATTTCAAAGCTTTGAATAATTAAAAAATATTTTTAATATTTGAATAAAATCTTATTGAATCTTTGAATAAAAATTTCTTTATGATACTTGAATAAATCATTTAGTTTATTCATCATTATTATATACTTAATTAGAATGCATATAATACTATCTATTCAATTTTTTTTTAATACTTCAGGAATTATTCATTTACTATATTTGTTTATTTATTTTGACTTTATAAATGTCTTATTTTATATCTATAACTTGTTTTGCTTATTTATATAAATACATTCTGCCTTGCAGGTGATAATTAGAAAAAATGGGAAAATAAAACTGTACTCCAAAGGTGCTGATTCTGTGATATTTGAGAGATTAGGACCTTCTTCAAATGATCTGAAGATCAAAACTTCTGATCATTTAAATGTATGAATCTTTATCTATATTTATATTCTTATATAATGTGCTATATGGGCTCATGTAATGGGCAAAAGATAAGAGTTAAACATAAATATTTTTTTTAAAAGTTATTTACTTTATCCCATTTATATTTAATGCTTAACTTTTCTATTTTCAATACTTTATATTTCACAATAAAAGACAAATGGATTTTTTTTCTTCAGAAAACTTTAAAAATCAAAATCCTGTAAATCAGTAGCTGTATAGGTCCATCACTAGCCGTATGGGTTCCACAGTAACTGTTGTCATTAATCAGAAACTGCATGTAATCATTAGTTGTAGGGATCCATCAATAGTTGCATGTGCCCATCAATAGCTGTATAGATTTATCATTACCTGCTAACATCCATAACCAACTGCATTGATGGCAACAAAGACAATTTTGTGTGTAAGAAATTCATGAGTTTTAACTTTTAAAATGATAATGACATTTATTTAGACATCTCAATGTGTAAAAGAGAATTTTTTTAATTCGATAGTGAAAGATATTATTTCCCTTTTTTTTTATGAATGTGTTATTCATAAAGAAACTCGACCTAATAAGTATAGAAGCCAACCCTCCAAATTAAAAAAAAAAAAAAAAAACTCTTCAATTATGCATGGTAATAAATCTATATGAAATGTTCTTTTCTTTTAGAAATTTGCTAGTGAAGGACTGAGGACGTTGTGCCTAGCATCGAAAGATCTCGATGAAAATGTGTTCAATAACTGGAACGAGAGATTTCACGAGGCTTCGTAAGTTTTTAATACTTATCTTTTTTATAAATTGTCCTAACAATTCATGGTTTGTGGCGTTTTTAAAAAGCGCTTAAGGGTGCTTATTTTCGTTTTTTAAAATCCCTTAAAGGTGGTTTTTTCAATGGGTGTTTATAAAAAAGTGCTTAATTTTCTCTTTTTGAATATGAGATTTTTTTTCTTTACCGTGTATTATGCAAAAGCGTGCTTTTCACATTGTTCTATTCAATGTTTTCACAGTTCAAACACATTCTATTTCTACATGTGATCGGTCCATAGCTTATGAAAGCTCCAATCATTTTACATGTTTGATGAAATACTTGCGAGTCCACGTGTGCATCAACTGAGCTGAGTTAGAGAGATTCTAGCACTCTCATGTGCAACTCTGCTGCATTTTGCAAGATATTCTCAATTTCAGGCTTCATTTTACACTCTCTGATATCGAACCGAAAAATCTTTCGATCTTTTTATAATGGCTAATATAATGAAGAAAAGAGTTATTTGTCAGAAACTAGTTATTTTATTATGATCATGTAAAATCTGAAATTTATTTAGCATTTTGTTAATGTATGATGTATGCATTATTCACTTGAAGCATTGCCATGGAGCATAGGGAAGAGAGAATGAATGCCCTGTATGAAGATCTGGAACAGAATTTAACACTGGTTGGTGCCACTGCTATTGAAGACAAACTACAGGACGGGGTTCCCCAATGCATTGCCAATCTTGGAATGGCTGGCATCAAAGTGTGGGTTTTGACTGGTGATAAACAAGGTTTGTATTTTATATACTACTTCTTTGTTCACTCAACTAGTTTTCGTGTGAGAACTAGTTATCTTAAAATCCGAACTTAATTTTTTTTTTCCCCTGTTAGATTTTTAAAAAAATCAAATGATTCTTGACAACTATTTTTTTATAATATGTGTACTTGGTATCAGCTATTCATTGAAAAATACTTTCAGTTTAACTGTTAACACTATCCACCTAACTGTCAACACTATTTGGGTACAGAAAAAGAGGATATTCTTTATTTGCCCGTACACTGTTCGAGCAGTACAATTTTGCCCCTCCCTCGTTCGTATTGTTTTCAATTTGTCCTGCACCAAGTATTATGGTAGAGGGTATTCACCCACTTCAGAGAGATGGATCTGCATAAGTTCAGTAACAAGTAGGTTTTTACGAGATATGTTTGTTAGCCCTATGCTTAACACCCAACCTGGGGAGCAAGGGTCTTAGACTGTTGTCTCTCCACTGACCTGTCTGGCTTGGGAGATCTTGCCAGTAGCTACTCTACCGCTGGCATAGTTCAGTTGGTCAGTGTATTTTCTTACACCAATCCATTAGAATTCACATTTTTTACTTTGCAAGGTTTCTAATGGATGTCACTAGTAATCCAGGAAAAATCTTATTGTAAAACAATTTCAAGGACAAATAATTTAATATTCCTTGGGTGGTCCGGTACCAATTGACCCATGGACCAAGGTTGAGGACCATTGTGTTGGAATACAAAATTATATAACACAATATTATTGAGCCTGTGGTGGTGATGACTGGTCGTGGTCGATACAAATCCCCCCTCCTGCTGGCATAAAATACCTTCAATGATCATGGGTAGATGATAGACGGATCATTGGTTAGTCACCTTGAGATCAAGCTAACCCTGGGTGGCTTTCGTATTTTCTTGCAACGCTAATGCAGGTTAGTTCCATTAAAAACTCCGCCACAAAGAAAAATTTTTCCCAATACTTGATCCAAGATTTCCCTTGCCTTCTGGGTGGAGTTCAAAGCTATAAGGCTACAGAGTAGAACGTTGGTAGTCGTAAAACCCAAAATCGGGTCGGCTGTTCAACTACAGTTATAAAATAAAGTACAATATTCTTCTTTTTTTCGTCACAATATGGTATGAAAATGAAACAGTTATGTGATTAAGAATAAACTACACAAATGTAAAAATTTATGACTTGAATAAGTCAAACAATAGAGCTTTTACAAGTTCAGATTATATAACATATTTAATCCACTTTTCACTTTATACAGAGGAATTTTAAATTTAATATTTACATAGCTTGATCTCATCATTTTTTGTAATGCATCGTAACTAATCTTTTCAACAGCCATGCTAGCCCTAATTTCTGGCTAAATCTCAATAGTGCCAGTTATAAAATTTTAACTCACTAATTTTTTTTTTTTTTTTTTTTTTTTTTGCTCTTTATTTTTGAAAAAAAAAATTATTTTGTATTTCTGGTAAAAACTTTTGGTTATAGAGAAAAGAAGAAAAATTTCAAAAGCAGGTTTTTTTTATTTCTTTGAGATACTATTAAAAAAGTGAAGTACTGAGATAGGGATGTCTAACTTTAATTTGTTTTTAAATATACACAATGATATTTAGATGAATTATTATTAATTTCTTCCAAAATAATGTATGTTAATTAAATGTAAAAAAAAAAATTTTCACTTAAGTTTTTAAATAACTTATGCTACTTGTTGTATGGAGTGATATATAACAAAAGCTATTTATATACGTAATTCTGAAATTATTTAGGTAATAGAGAGTATTTTTATAATTAAAAATAATTAACCTTTCAGAATATAATCTATTTAATATAATGTATTCTATACAATACACATTTTTGTTTATTTTATATCAATTTTGTGTATAGTAATTCTAATGACTCTTTTTAGAAACTGCTATCAACATTGGATATTCGTGTCAACTGTTGACTGATGAATTGATTGACATATTGATAGTTGATGGTATGAATTATAGTGAAGTAGAACAACAGCTAACCAAATATCTGGAAATGATCCGAAGCCAGTACAGGGGCACAACAGATAGCCTAATCCATCCTTACTTGGATGACCTAAATTCCCTATCTGAAAATGCTGAAGGCCAAGGTTATGCCTTAGTAGCCAATGGCCATAGTTTGGTTTGTAGAATTTGATTTTTTCGTACTGTCTCTGCAAATTTTTATTTTGTTTAATATTTTCTAATAAATCAAGTTAATGGGAGCATTAATAGTTACTATTGGTTACTAGGGGCATAGTGTTACTATTTTAAGCTGATATGTGAGTTCAACATTTAAGACTTTGTTTAAAATTTATCATTATTAATTTATTTTTTAATAATGATAAATCCTAAATCAAGAAGTGCTCAAAGCTGGGACATAAAACACTCAACAAATTTCTGTTTCTCTGCAAGCACCGAATCATTTATACCCTCATATCTGCAGAAATGTCTTTATTAAAGTCTGGATGAAAATTTTATAAGGTTTTAATAGTTTTATATTAATTATGTGAGTATCTAGACACAAAATGATAGTTAACTAACTTAGGTTCTTTTTTTGCAATTATAGAGGATAAAATATAATTGTTTATCAATTATTAAAAATAGTAATTTGATTAATTAAGAATGCTTTAACTGTATCTGGAAAAAACTAATTTTGCAGATCATTTTATATTAGTTTGAGCCAGATTTTGAAATATTTGACTATACAACTCCTTATTCTTTGTGATTTCATCTAGTTATATTTACTAAGAAAATTCATTTTTAGGTGTTGTACATTTCATTTGTGAAGATACAAATTTATAATTTTGATTTGAAGCCCAAAAGAACTATATCACCTGATTGTCTTGTTTGTTGTTCAGATTGTATTTATCCCTCATTCTATTAAATAAAATATGAAGTAATAATAACTAAAATAATTTGGAAGTAGTTTTTGTAGTCATTACTATGCAGTCACTAACAATTGTATTCATTCATTTTTTTAGTCATTTATTTTATAATTAAATGTTATTTGGTTCATAATTTAGGACATTTGGTAATGACTGATAAAATGTATAGTTAAAATTAATTTTAATATGTTAAACAATAGAACTAGTTACAAAATATATATTTATTTTAAGGCTGTTGGTGAATTTTTTTATGTTAAGGCAGTCATGATTTTTAAATAATTCGTACTATAAGAATTTTTCATAACAATAGTATAAAAGTTAATGCACTAATTATTTTGTAGTTAACTTATTTTCGCTTGTCTGAAATGAATATATCAGTTAATTAATAAAAGGTTGACGTTTAATTGATTATTTTAAAGTTTGAGTCTTTCACTTGTCTTGATATCAGTCAATAATTAATAAGATACTATTTGAACAATAACTTGCTTGTTCCTGCCATGTAATATAGTATTTAAAATATATTTGTGTTAAGAATGTGTGTAAAATGCAATGTTGTTTCACTTAACTGTAATCAAATGTATTTTTGCGGCATTTCTGATGTTTTCGCTAATGTTTTAATACCTTTCCAGGTGTACGCTTTACAACCGTCAATGGAGAGCCTGTTTGTGGATGTTTCATCTGGCTGCAAATCTGTCATTTGTTGTCGAGTGACTCCCTTGCAGAAAGCATTGGTTGTTGATTTAATGAAGAGGCACAAAAATGCTGTCACCTTAGCTATAGGGGATGGTGCAAATGATGTCAGCATGATCAAAAGTATGAACTAATGATTGATTCTTAATGATAGCATGTTATTAAATACTCTAGCCACTGGGTCGTAGTAGCACAATGATTTAGAGCATCAAAATTCAGAAGCTGGGGTTTGATTCTCAAAGCTGCATGCAATATTGGTGTGATTATTGATTGGTCTAGATTACGTGCAATATTGGTGTGGTTTGTTTGCTGAGTAGTTTCACAGGGATCTACAGAAGGTTTTCTTCTCCTTTAGATCTATGTCTATATTGTGTAAGTAGTCTCACAAATGAGTGGTGCTACTATCTATCCTATATCATAGTTGCCAACTCTACTCGATTTTCGTCTGTAGACTACTGGATTTTGCCTGTTTCTCCTAGTCTACTGGTTTAATAATTCCCCTAATTTTTGTATATTTTAGAAAAATCCTTATTGAAATATCATTTTTGCACAAATTATTGCTTACTTGAATATTTAAATATGAATTACTAAAGCATATTGAAGCTAGTCTCATTGATAGAAATCTGTTTAAAACTTTTTTGTTCTAAAATGTTCGGTTTATTTTTTTCAGAGCTCTCTTTATTTAAAAAGCGATCTTTTAACTATCTTCAAAAATCTTTTAACTATCTATGATGAATTAAAGCTTATAACTATTCAAAATTATGAATATATTTAATACATAACATTTTAAACTCCTTTGAATGGCAATCATAACTGGAAAATATTGCAGTTTTTCTATTTTGATGACTTCAAAAATCCCTAAAATTCCCTAGGTGTAAAATGTTTACATTATGCAGCAATTATAGTGAAATTTATATTACGTAAAATCTACTGGAATTTTTCATATCTATGTTGGCATCTATGCTATATTCTCTTTTCAAGTTAATTCTATGACTTAATTCATAAGTGCAAGCTTTGTTTTTCCCAGGAGTGTCATTACAAACCTCAAAAACCATTAAATTATATTTGCATTTCTTGCAAAGCATAGCAAAAATATCTACTATCTGATCATGACATTTGTGCACTTTCATATGAGCTGATTGTGTATAATATGATAGAAGATGAATAAAATTGAATGAAAATTTTTAATTTTTGCCCATTAGTTTTTCTCAGCCCTTTACAAGGCTGTGGTAAGTATACTTAACACCAACTTCAATCATTTTTAGCTGTTGATGGGAAGCTGTTTTTTCACCTATGGTTTGTACTGCCGCCCTGCTTCAGAATTTTTTTTTAAAAAATGCACCAATGACGAGCTTTATTTATATAAATGTGGTTAACATAAAAATGAGTATGGGGTCAAGAAAAGCAGCAAACACTGGAGAGCTATTTCTCTTTTGAGTTATGCTTTCATTCGAACATTTATCTTTGAACAGGGGTGTCCTTTTCCTAAAATTCCTAAATTTTTTCACAGTCCCTAAAATTCCTAATAGTCTACTCAAATTTTGCTGAAGTTTTTTGTAAAATACCAATTAAATTGCACCTACCGTATATTCCGGCGTATAACACGCACTTTTAATACAAAAAATAACATTGGAATTTACGGGTGCGCGGTATACGCCGAATATAAAAAATTATAGATTAAAAAAATTTAAATACTGTAGAAAAATACTTTTATTTTAAAGAAATAACATACCTTTACCTAGATACTTTATTGATTTTCGTTATTACATAAATAGTTCATTATATTCGTCTTCCGTTATTTCTTCAGGCACGTCATTACAATCTGTTTACTCTTCATCATCTGTGTTACCCTTATCCATAAATAAACAGCCATCTTCTGATCCGACCAGATTATTTGAAATACTGCATTTTTTTAATGATTTTCTAACCATCTTAGGCTTAATTTCATCCCATGCTTTTAATATCCATTCGCACACTGTTTCCAAACTTGCATGACACATATGTCCTCCTTTCGTAAAGGTTTTCTCGCCCTCCAACATCCAAGTGTTCCACTGTCTTTTTAAATTGGCTTTAAATGGTTTGTTTAAGCATACGTCCAATGGCTGAACTAATAGTGTCATTCCGCCCGGAATAACTGCCATATCGGTATTACATTCTTTCAACAATTTTTTTGTATTATCTGTAAGGTGGGACCTAAACATGTCCCACACTAAAAGGCTTTCTGGTTATCTATTGATACTAGACGAGATATTGCACATGTACAATCCAAATTTTCGTGCGCGTTATACGAAGAGTATATCTTAAAATTTAAAGAAAGTTATTAGAAATTATGGATGCGCGTTATGCACCGGAATATACGGTACTTGAATAATTTCATGTCTAAATCAAGGCTGCACAAGTTCAAACTAGCGGTCTACTTAAGTAGATATAGATATTAACGTTGTGCTTTTTAGACTTAAAGAAGTTAAGTTCTATTTGAGTTCTTGTTTAACCAAAACATTGTCGATGAAATCTGGGATACAAAATTTAGAATCTGAAATAAACTGTCTTTGAAACTAAAAAATAAAAAATTTTGAAAATTAAATGTTCTATTTTTTTAATCTAACAAAATCTTAAATTACTCTTAAAATTTCACTAAAACTTAAGGAGAATGTTCGTAAAATACCCTAAAATTTAAAAAAAGAACTGAATTCTGTTGCAACCCCTGTTTGAGTTCATTTGCAGTTATAAACACAGAATTCACAAATTTCGTTATTTCTAAGCACAGAAGTTCAAACTTATGGCAAATTGTTTACAATAGGTTAATGAGAATTTGGACAAGAAATAATAAAGTTTTTAAAAAATCAAGTTAATTTTAGGTACTAATTTAAATAAATTTTTTATAATAAATCAATCTTAATCTTTCAAATATTTTATAACATGACTAAAAACGTATGGACTGATAAAGGGTTAAATCTCTTGCAATGCTCTGCGGAAGTGCCTATACAATATAAACATGTTTTTATATTACAGGGTGCGTAGCGTTTTTAAAAAGTGCTTAAAGGTGCTTATTTTCAATTTTCGTTTTTTAAAAGCCCTTAAATGTGCTTTTTTCATTGGGTGTTTTTAAAAAGTGCTTAATTTTCCTTTTTTCAAAGTGAAATTTTTCCTTTACCATGTTGATTTCCGATACGAATAATTCAAAAAGACACAGTTCACATTGTTCTATTCAACGTTTTCTCAATTAATTCAACCCCAATCTATTTCGGGGTATTGTCAGTCCGTAGCCATTCTTTTTACCCTGTAGCCATTCATTAGATTTACGTGATTACACCATTAGTTTTACGTGATTCAAAACTTCATGATTTTTGACACAATTGTGAAAAATAATGCCAAAAGTTTTTTTTCCTTTTGGCGTGATGGTTAAAACACGATAAAATCGCCAATTGTCAAAAAGTTTCCAGCCCTGTCTGGTTATGATATTTTTTTAAAGTAGGTACTTAAAAATATTTTTTGAGTGCTTGAAAAGTGCTTAAAAGGTGCTTATTTTTTGTTTAATAATTTGACTACTCACCCTGTATTATCATGTCTAATTGTATAATATATCTGAGGACAATTTTGTAAAATTGATCATTTATAACTTGTTTAATTTCTTGGCAGTGGCACACATAGGAGTAGGCATCAGTGGTCAAGAAGGCATGCAAGCCGTCCTTGCGAGTGATTTTTCTCTCGCTCAGTTCAGGTACCTGGAGCGCCTTCTGCTTGTACACGGGCGCTGGTCATACTTCAGGATGGCCAAATTTTTACGCTATTTTTTCTACAAGAATTTTGCCTTTACGCTCTGCCATTTTTGGTTTGCTTTCTTCTGTGGATTCTCCGCCCAGGTTAGTATTTTAAATATTTGTATTAGAACATCTTATGATAAATACAGGGTGCTTCCTCCCACAAAAGGGCACTCACTTAACCTAAAAATTTATCAAATTATGTAACTTTATGTAATAATTAAGTTTTATCCTCAAAAATTTTTAAATTACCCTCTTGTACTATTTTATGTACATATTTCAAAAAGTAATTCTCACACCATTATCAAAACACGAAAAAAAATTTGTAGTTTATAAAAAAAACAAAGGCATGCTAAAAAATAATCTGTGAGTATATATTTTTTTCAAAAAAAAAACGTAAACTAATCAAAAATTAGTTACAAATAATAATTTAAACTGAAAATTATATATAAATGAACATTTAATGGTACATTTTTTTTAAAAAAAGGTATATATTTAAATTCATTAATATATCCCCCACCCCTCAAAAAAGATACTTATATAAATTTAACCAGTTGAGAATAATCCTAACAAAGTATTTTTTATTTTTTGTAATCAGAATTAAACCTATTAACACAGAAAGTTTTATCAGTGTGTAATTATTATTTAAAGAGTTTTTTTTTTTAATGGAATATGAGTGAAAAGGCAGTATTTTTAAGGGACTTGTTTTTACAAAGAGGGTGCATTTATAGGGATCAAATGAGAGTATAGATTCTAAAGACGCTTAGGTAGAACATTGAAAATGATTAGCATAATAATTAATGGTTGAAGAGCTGTGATGTGGTTAGAGCATTCACCTTCCAATGAGGTGAACTGGGTTCGAATCCCGGTGATGACTGGTCGATAAAAATTTTGCATCCGGCTTGCACTGACCACAGTACTGACTTAAAATATCCTCAGTGGTAGAGGGATCAAGGATTAGAGTCCCCTTTCCTCCAGGCTAACCGTGGGAGGTTTTCCTTTCAGCGGTCAAAAAAACTATGTTATTTTTGTAGTTTACGACAACTGCTTTGTTACAAATGTTGTTAACTGCAACTACTACTTTTTAAATCTACAAACTACTCTGGAATTGTAGTAACTACTTCGCTACTTAAAGGAGATGAGCTTTCCTGGAGAATTTAAATTACACTTGTGTTTAAAATTGTTTTCAATAAGAAATTGGCTTTCATTAAATATGAGGGAATAATTAAGAAATATTTATTCATGTTTACATGAGCCAGTTTGTTATTACAAAACTACTTTTTGTTTGCTTTTTTTTTGTATCACACTACACTACTTTTTTAATAAAATAGCACACTACACTTCTAACTACAAAAAAAGTAACAATTACAGTAGTTTCACTACTTATACTGTGCTACTTCCAACTGCTGAAAAAAACTATTTCTAATTCAGCTACTAATTATGTATAAACTTTTTTTTTTAATGGTAAGGTTTTTAATTTTTATGCATATCTTTAAAATAGAGATCATTTTTATTAAATACATGCTTTTGGTAAAAAAAAAAAAAAGTGCCCCATAAATTGCAAAGTCTTAAGAACACATATTTTCTTAATTCTGGGGGGATCACTATTAGCTATTATATTGAGCAACTTTCTTTCAGTAAATATGTGGATTCTTTATTATTTTCATTTACAAATATATTTTGCTTATTTCTTTTGCAGACTCTTTACGATCCAGTTTTCATTTCATTTTACAATGTGTTTTATACTTCACTGCCTGTCCTAGCACTTGGTGTTTTTGACCAGGTCAGTATTAGTTTTAAAAAATGTCTCATTTTTATTTGTTTATTTTTATCTATTAGGGAATGCATATAAGAATGACCTTTTTCAGCCTAAATATTCTTTTCTTTTTTTTTTTAATTTTGTGATTACGTAAGTTGAAATTAAAATATAAAAAAGCACTTTTTTTGTATAATTTTTTCCTCAGTGTTTAAGTTTGTTTCAATTACTTAATATTAAAAAAAAATAGTATTCAAGAATTATTGTACATCAATATAGCTGTTAGCAAACAGTCTCTAAATAGGCTTGTTATTGTTAAAGGACGATGCTAAAATTGCAAAAAAAAACTTTCTGATAATTCAAAAGTTATTGTGCTGTTATTTTAATTTCAGCTTAACCAACTGACAGTTTTGACATTTTCATTTTTACTACTTTAAAATGTTTGTACTTTTTTTATACAACTATATCAGTCTAATTCCCCTCCCCACCTCTAATTTGAAAACTGTGGTATGAAGGGTCATTTTTTTCTTATCTAATTCCAGATAAATGGGCATTTTGAATGAAGTTTTATGTGTGCACAACCTTTTGGAAAAATTAAAAAAAAGAATAACTCTGGACATGGGATAACCTCCAGGGGTTAAAATGTTTTTTTACAAGATTGATAGTCTAAATTTGTATTGTTTGCTGTAAACTAATTATTCTTTTTCTATATAAATGAATTAAAGCTATGTATAAGTTTAAGTACTACCCTATAATCTCTAAAATCAACCATTCATTTGTTTTTCTATGTAGGTTGATTGATATTATGTATAGAATTAAACGCTAAAATACTTGTTTAAAGGTTCGATATTTTTATTTTTTGTATAGGCAATTTAAATTCATATATAGAATGGATAGTTTTGAATATTTTCCAACTATTTTCTATTAAAAATAATTGCTTGTTTATTTCCCTTCTTATGTGAATTAAATTTATGTATTGGAATAATAGTTCTAACACTAAAATAAATAATCTCAAGAAACTAAAATTTAGTTAACTCTGAATTCTCCACTCTTTACACATCTTTATTTTTGCATTTTATCCAGAGAATATATATTCTTTAGAATCTCCTTTCAAAAATAAGTATTTTTACTTCATTCTGAGTGGTAGTTCTAGTTTTTTGTTGCATATGTGACACTAGGTATAATTATTCTTTTATGTATAGTAAAACAATAATTAGACCTATTGTCATTACATTTATTAGTTTCAAAAAAATATGATAGTAATAAAAGTTTTGCATATTCCTTGCACTCAAAAATAGATGCCCATATAGATGTGAATGTTAATATTTTTGTAACATTTTTTTTGATTTTGTAAAACAAATGAAGTTTTTATGTTATAAAGTTTAAATACTTGTTTTTCAAAAAGTTGTTTATTTCTGTTCTTAATATTTGTTCTTAATATTTTTGTAACATTTTTTTTGATTTTGTAAAACAAATGAAGTTTTTATGTTATAAAGTTTAAATACTTGTTTTTCAAAAAGTTGTTTATTTCTGTTTGTTTTCAGGATGTGAGTGATAAGAACTCCATCCGTTATCCGAAGCTTTATACCCCCGGCCTAATGAACCTTCTCTTCAACAAGATGATCTTCCTTAAATCTGTGGCCCATGGCCTTCTCACTTCCTTTATTCTTTTCTTCATCCCCTACGGAGCCTTCAGCTATGCCATCGACCCTAATGGCCTCAGCATAGATGACCACCAGCTGTTTGGGACCACCGTATCCACCATACTCGTCCTTGTTGTTACTGTACAGGTAATTTCACTTTCTTATCTGTTGCAGAATTATTGTATGCATAAAATAGGGTTTTTTTAAAAAAATATTATGAATAATGTTTTTATGTTTAAAAAAAATTATAGTTGTGTTATTTTTACCGAAAGTATTTAACTGTCTCTTGAATTTGCAATAAAAATGCCCAATTGCCATCCTTAATTGTTCCAAAACCAATGAAAATTATTACTTCAAAAACCACACACTCAATCACATAATAGAAATTATTTTAATTAATTAAGTTACTTTAATTAGTTAGTTATAATTTTAGTGAATTATTTTTAGTGTATTTCACTTCACATTCATGAGTTGACAAAGTTCTTTTCAAATTTCTTTCACTGAATAGTTTTCTTTATTCTTAAAAAGAATTGTATAAGGTCTAAAACTATTAAATAATTAATTAAAAATATTTTTTTAAATTTATTTATCAAATTACACCCTTACTTTACTAACGAGCTTCAACTCATACAGTTAGAAGTGTTAATGAATTCACAAATATTTGGTTTTAAAATTTTAAAAATTTGCATAAAAGACATACTAGTCTTCCCTAACAATAAATTTTATAGTTATAAATAACTTACTAATTTCATGATTACTTAGTTGTAACAAATATGTCAATTTTGATTTGTACTTATGTTTTATCTTGTAGTTTATTTAACAAAATCTCTTCCTCCTTAGAATTTTTTTTGTTCCTTTTTATCTAAAAAGTATTTTAACATAACAAATATTGTATAACATATGTTATATAGTACTAATAATATATAGTATTATAATGATGCATAAATGTAGTATATATACTACCGTAATTTCGCACGTATAGTCCGCACCACAGTATAGTCCGCAGGTCCGATTTTATAGTAGAAAAATTTCAAAAATCGTCGGATAGTCCGCACCACCGGATAGTCCGCGGACTATACGTCCGAATTATTTTAGAAACAAAGAACTAAGTATAAATAGAAAAAAAGTACTTACTTACTAATATATCTTCTGAAATAAAACGCTAAACATAAATAAAAAACAGTGCTTACTAATTAATCATATTTTAATTAATCACACATTCTACTACATTAACGAAAACCTTCAAAGTCCGATTCATCAGTATCAGAATTAAACAGTTCTAATATATTTTCGGAAAGAGTGTCCGAAAGTTCATTTTCAGCATCACTATCTTCACTGTCAGAGATTTCCTCGCTTTCACTAACAATCCCGGCTTTTATAAATCCCGATCGGATGGTTGACACTTTAACACTTTTCCAGGATTTATCGACCCATTCGGCAACTTCAGTGTATGAAGCGCGTCTCATTTTTCCTCCTTTTGTGAAAGTATGTAAACCTTCCGACATCCAGTTCTCCCAGCAAGCACGTACGTGGGACTTGAAACTTTTGTTTACGCTAATATCCAGAGGTTGCAGGATTTTTGTTAAACCTCCTGGAATAACGCTAAGTTCAGCACCGATGTTTTTTTTCTTAGCTTCCGCCTTTACACTGTCCTTTATGTGTGCCCTCATTGAATCCATAATCAGTACTCCATTGGAATTGAAAAAGGCACCTTCTCTCTTCTTCCAAACTTCTTGAAACCAATCGAGCATAATGTCCTCGTTGCACCAACCCTTTTCATTACATCGTATTACGACGCTTCGAGGATAATTTTCCTTCGGAATTGTTTTTCTCTTAAAGATTAAGAGCGGCTTCAACTTTGTGCCGTCAGCACAGCAGGCGAGCATCACTGTGAAATGGGTCTTTTCTTGACCAGTTGTTGTTATGGATACTGTTTTCACTCCACAAGTATCGACGGTGCGATTCGGTGGACAATCAAATGTTAATGGAACTTCGTCCATGTTTATAATATTTTTCAGGGAATACTTCCCTTCTGCAATAACTTTCCTTGTAAACTGAAGGAAAGAAGCTTTTTTTTCATCTACATCGTGCGGAACAGCCTGACACATTGTCGTTCTGCTGCGAACTCTCAAGTTTTTACGACGCATGAAGCGGTAAACCCAATTTACTCCTCCCTTGAAATCCGTTATCTGCATCTCATCTGCCATGGCCTTCGCTCGGAGACGGATTTTAACTGTTGAAATGGAGCGTCCGGCATTTCTTTGGTCGAGAACCCATCTTAGTAAATTTTCCTCTAAAGCTGGCCATTTTACTTTTCCGTGCCGATTGGATAGCTTTCTTCCCATTCTTTTTAACACATCCTTTTGTTTGCGCCAATTTCTCACCGCTTTCTCGTCCACTTCAAAATAACGGCCCGCTTCTCTGTTTCCATCTTTTTCCGCTTTCAGAACTACCTTGAGTTTAAACTCAGCAGTAAAACTCCGGCGATGTTTCACAGACATAATGTTGGATCAACGTTAATGAAGATGAAAAACAAAATACTGTGCATTAATAAGACAAAAACGCATCAGAATTGAAGATACAACGATTTGAAAAAAGTAATAATAAGCTGAGGACGATGGTCGAAATCAGACAGAAATATGAGCAATGAAGAAAAAAAACGATAAAAAGCGCTCTCCCAAGCATTTAAAACAAGTTTCTATTTTTAGCGATTCCTCCCCCTATTTTTGCTTCTCCAATCAGGTTTTTTTTTTTTTTAAATAACTCCGCCTAGGACGGTCTTTCTTTTATCCCCTGTCTAAAATTCTCACACACTTAGCTTTTTCCCCTCTTCACTGACCTTCAGTTGAAAGTTTGAAATTCTTCTGGAACATAAGATTATTCAAGGTTATTCCAAGTTCATCAGCACCCTTTATTCATCAAGCATTCACATGTTTTTAACAAGCAGCTGAAGAATAAAGGGGAGTGGAGAGAGGCATTCATGACAAGTGGAAGAGACATATTTCCTGAAAAAAGCGGGGGGGGGGGAGAGTGCTTGTTTTACAGTTGACGTTATCACTGGCCCCACCCTGATTTCCTTCATTCATTCCTTTCTGATTTATGCTTCTCTACTCCACGCCTATTTCCTACACTCAATAGCTGTTCATATGGCAGAAGGGAAAGAGAGATTAAGTTCTCTTTGATTCCAAGAAAGGTCTCGCGCTGTTTATATTTGATTATCGGCAGTTCACGACAGCGCAGGGCTCGAAAAAACTCAGAAATTTTACCCGTCCTCCTTTGAAACTAACCCGTAGCTTCTAAATAAATAAAAATATAATTTTCTCTTATTTATTACAAACATTTATATAAATAGCACAATGAATTAGTAGTTACTAGGATTACATTATACAGTAATAAAAGAAATACTAGGTTACTAGTAGTAACCTAGTATTTCTGTTATGAAATAATTTCTTTCTTTTATGAAATAATTTAAATGACAAAGGTCAAGTTATCTGGAATGTCAATTTATCCGAGGGTACTGCGTTTTTTAAATGAATAGAATATGACGTTTGCCAGTTCCACAATCAAGCCAATGATTTACAGAGGTTTCTGCACAGAAATCTGAAAGGGGTTTTCCATTTAGATAGATGTTCATAATTGCGTTTAACGCTTCTTGTTTAAGACCAGTACGTAATGTGTTTTTTTTGTTGTTTTGTTTGTTTGTAAGTTCATTGCTGAAAAGCCCCTTTCAACCGCTGCAGTACTCCCAGACTGAGAAATCATCAATTCCAACATGCGTAGTATGTTGCTGTATTGTGGGTCATTTTGCTGCCTTGTAACTTGTAGGACTGTTGTAAGATAATGAAAATTGAAAATGTATCACGAACATTAACAGGAAAATGGCCGTCCGCGCGGACGTCGGATTCGGAATTTTTGATCGACGAGGACGGGCTGTTTTTCGAGCCCTGCGACATCGTGTTTTTTAAATTTCAACGATTTTAACCGTGAACAACCACCGTATTATCCGCACTGGTGGATAGTCCGCACCTTCAAAAATTCGCATTTTAAACACAGATAGTCCGCGGACTATACGCGCGAAATTACGGTACATTTATGTATACAAGGTGACATGAAATTTTTGCGTTGAGCCTGTGGACAAAATTATACAATCAAATTCTAGTATGCAGGGTTTTCTTGAATAAACATTGAAAAGATTGGATTTTATTTTTGCAATAAAAATAGCTTAAAATTTGAAAGAGAAAAACTTATATGTTTTGAGCTAAACACAAAAAGAATTCAAGCAAGCCTACTACCGAGTACAGAAAGCCTGTCAATTATTAACTTCAATTGACTCAATCTCTTAAACAATATATAAGCATTTTATATCTTTATTTTTCTGATTAAACTCATTTAAATATTCTGTCTTTGTTATCTTCCAAAAATGAGATTTCATACATAAAGCTGAACCAATTAATAGGATTTAGAAAACACACTAATGTTGTATTTTTTTACATTTATAATATAATTATCACATTTATTATAAAGTTGCTTTTCGTTTTCTAGATTGCAATTGACACAGCATATTGGACTAATTTCAACCATGTCGTAATATGGGGCAGTGCACTCTTTTACCTTGGCATGACCATTCTCATCAACATGAACTTTTTTGGTAACCCCTATGTAGGGACATTCCGCATGACCTTAAGTACTGCACACTTTTGGTTCACCCTCTTCCTCACCATCGCCATTTTGGTTGTCCCCATTGTAGCCATAAGATTCTACTACGTGGACACGCATCCCACTCTGTCGGACAGGGTGAGAATGAGACAGAGACTGTCCGACCTGAGGACGAGACCCTCGGAACCGACGCTCAGGATATCGAGCGTCAGGCGTAGCAGTAGGCGCTCTGTTAGGTCAGGGTACGCCTTCGCTCACCAAGAAGGCTTTGGTCGCCTCATCATGAGCGGCAAAATTATGAAGAAAAGCAAATCCAGCAATTTAACCAATAATCTGCATTCAACGCCGAAGCATCAGAACCACTGGAACCACAAAACAAACAATGTGAGGGAAAAGGGAAGCCCATCGACTGTCGAAGTGTGAATTTGTGCTTGGCGACAGTTTCTTTTACCTTTTTTTATAAACTTCTTTTTTTAATAAATATCACATTTTTATTATGAGACAAGAAGATCAACTTGTGACAATCTTGGCATTGTAGTTGTTGAATTTGAAAGCGGTTTTCCATATTGTATGAAATAACCCCATTGGCAAGATCAAAATATAAGATCCTTATACGAAAAAAAATACTATGTGATCAATTCTGAGATCATTCGGTGCACCTGTTGAATTTCAGTTCATTTTGAAGGTTATAATTCAGTTATAATTAATAACATATTTGAAACGGCCTTTTTTTAAAATTTGGTTCTGTATTGAATTTTTGCATTTTCAAGTTTGAAGTAATGTTTTGATGGAGGAAATGGCACTGATGCTTGATGAAATGTTTGAAAGAGGTTTTTATAGTTTTTTGACGAATACTGGAATGCAAGGAGAGAATTGCCAAGCTGTAAGATGGCGCCAAAACAGGCATTCGAATTTGTCGAGCTCGGTTTTAAAAATATTTCTTGACCAAAGTTAAATATTGATGGTAATGTGGTATCCAGAGCTTTGTGCCATGTTTTTATGTCATTTTGATGGAATCCTATTTAATATTACTCTCAATATTAAATGCCTTTGAATATTTTTATTATACCTTACAAAGCTACAATTAAGGTAGTACTGTATCGAGCAATTATCAATACTGTATCGAGCAAATATCAGTACCGTTTCTACAGTATTCCAATTTTCCGCCAAGAATTTATGTAAAATACACGTTTGTATTTCCAGAATTTCATGAGACGTTTTTTTTTCTTCCTTCCCTTCCTTTCAGCCTATTTTGCTAAATGTCTTCAATGTTTCATTGTATATTCAGTTCATCGTACCATCATGCTACAAAGTCTTTTTATGTTTTTTACCTCATTCTTATAAAATAAACAAAAAAATATTGCATAGGTTTGAATTCTATGCCATATTGTATAGGATAACTTTTATGAAAGAATTGCTTTTTGATGCACAATTTATTTTATTTAAAAAAATGAATAATTAAGAGAGGAAAAAATGTACATATAAAATAATTGTTACATATTTGTGTATTTCACTGAAATGCAAGTTTACCTGAAATGTATAAAAGAAATTTGAGAATAATTTTTATCGTTGCAAAATGAAAATTACCAAAAAAGAGAGAGAAGACAAATGTTTGATATTCTTGGATTTCATATCGATTATTTTAAATGAAGGTTTTGTGTAAATATTTGTGAGAAATACTATTAAAATGTTGTCAATAAATGTGAGTTTTTATTTTAAATATAGTTAGTTGATTGATAGACATGAGTATCACATGAATATGTTAATGTTTCTTATAGAAGCTGAGAAAAGGTTTTAAAAAAAATGAATTGATGCTATGATGTTTGGGAGAAATAATGAACAAATTAATAAATCAGATTTAGTCTAAATTTTTATACTTTCTAGACTGTTCAAAAGTAGACATAAGTTTGGCCACAAATGTTAGGCAGCCTTGTTTATTTCTGCAGATAATAATGCACGGCAGACTAAAGCTGACATGCATTGTTATCAGTGGTTCTTATTGGCTCAGATAAAATTGCCCGTTTTCTATTCTTATGGAATTGGATTTGAGAATATCCTATTTTTTCATAATATGTTAAATGATATTTATTTTTTCATCAACCAGGTAAGCATCTGCAACAAAAAGCTGATGTTTAGGCTATTATTGGTGAAGTGTTACGGCTATTTTTGCCATGATTTTACTTACAATTATTTATACCTAATGTCTTTAGACAAATTCACGATTGAATGTGAAAAAAATATCCATTATTGTATTTTAGTATACAATAATGGATAGAAATATGGATAACAAATATATATACTATATTACCTATTACAGTTAAATCTTTATCAATCATTTCTCATGGGACCATTTATTCCAAAGGATAGATAGAAGAAAACGATAAATGTGGGTCATCATGAAATGTCGAGTAATGACTTGAGAATATGAGAAAAAGTAATGAGTTGGAAAATCAATAAATTTACAATAGATATAAAAAAAGTCAAATTGTAAAAAATTAGAAATTTTATACAGAAATAATCACTATGAGAAAGAAAAATGAATTAAACATATCTGCTAACTCTCTGGTTTTTCCCAGTTTCTCCTGGTCCACTGGTTTTATAAAAGTTGTTCTGGTTTTTGTATATTTTAGAAAATTCCCTAAAATTGAATAAGTTTCCTGAAACAGGGTGCGTAACGTTTTTAAAAAGTGCTTATTTCCGATTTTCGTTTCTTAAAAGCCCTTAAAGGTGCTTTTTTTCATAGGGTGTTTTTAAAAAGTGCTCAATTTTTCCTTTACCGTGTTGATTTTCTCCACGGATTATGCAAAAAGACATTTCCCTATTCAAAATTTTTACATTTAATACAACCTCATTCTATTTCAGCTTACCATCGGTCCGTAACGTATGAAAACTCCATTCGTTTTTACTTGATTCAAAATTTCATGATTTTTGACAACTGTCAAAAACTAAGCCAAAAGTTTTTTTTTTTTTTGGCATGACGGTTAGAATCGCCAATAGTCAAAAACTTGCCAACCCTGCCTAATTATATTTTTTCTAAAGTGCTTGAAAGTTGCTTATTTTTTATTGAAAAATTTGGCTACGCACCCTGTTAAATTCCTATTGAAATAGAATTTTTGCGTTGATTATTACTTGTTTGAATATTTAAATGTTTCTAATACATAATGAAGCTAGCCTCATATTTCGTAAAATAAGCTGGATTTCTCCCTATCAATGTTGAAAGCTATGAATAAAAACTGATTTTTTTGGTTTGCTCACTCTTTTTGTTCTCACCTTGAACAATGATTTTTCTAACTTAATTTTCTATAAGTTTGAGTTAATAAAAAAGTTTCTCAGGCCCTATCACAAATGTTGGAATCTTGTCTGTTGGATATCACTTCTTCTGCAAACATGTTTCGTTTGAAGGAATTTAATTGCTACTAGGAATTTAGCCCCTACTAACTAGTTTTTCTTGTAGCTATCAGATTTGAAAAAAAATCTTTTCAAACTGTAGAAACCTAAATTTACCAGACTAAGCGCAGAGCATGCTTTAACTAAATGTGAAAAACACTGGACTTAAATTTTATTATCTTATTTGTTTAAAATACAAATTACATACTTTCATAATTAAAGTACGGTTTTTTTAAAAAATATATATATATATTCTATTTGTACAGTTTATTTCGTTGAAGGATGATGCAATGGTGTAATTTTTTGTTTCTTCTCCCCTGATAAATTTAAAAATTTTTAAATGCCTAAAAAAGCACACCTTTCCCTTTAAGAAATATAAATTAAAATGCTTTGTCCAACATTGTTTGATTAACCACACGTTTTTCAAAGGCGTCATTTTTAAACCTGATTCTCAGTAATATTTCCATATAGATACTTTACAAGCATTCGTAAATGATTACCAACCCACAACTGCGTTACGTGGAGAGGAAAACCTCTCGCGGTTAAACTGACTGTAAGGAGACTCGAACTCGTGCTCCGTCTACCACTGAGGATATTTTACGGCAGTGCTAGCGGGATGTGGAATTCGTATTGACCAGCCATCGTTGGGATTTGAACCCGGTTCACCTCATTGGAAGGCGAAGCGAACACTCTATTCCCTGAGCCATCCTGGCTCTAGCATACCATCATTGCAGAATTTCAACCTCATTTATAAATTACATTTCATTTGTATTTAATCTGTCATTTTAAAAAAAAAAATCACTTTCTACACTAGGCCACTTTATGTGCGCAAGCTATTTTGTCAATTTTCTTTTCCTACATACAAAACTTTCCTTTTTTTTAGTTGTGTGCAAATTTTTTTAAATAACCTATGTTTTGTGACCTCTCAAAGTATGTTTATACACATCGAAATTTTCACTATAGTTTTATTTATACACAAATTTAATGAAAATTGCACTTCATATATATTAACAATACATAAATAAGGACTGCAGAAAATATAACAATATCAACACTTAATACATAAAGAATATAGCTTTTAAAGCTGTTTCTAATTTAAATGGTTACAAAAAGCACATTTTCTGCAAACCCCCCTTATGAAAAAATAGAAAACAGCATAATACAGGCTTTATCACCAGACTTTGGTTTAATTGGCAATTAATAAGGCACTGACTAGAAACTCGGTGTAAAATTCTTCTTGGCTTAATTCTCATTCATACAATTTTATAAATCTCTTTTAACTGACCCAAAAAGACTATACCAACATATTTATTTAGTTTTAATCTGTAGATTTCAAACTCTATTCAATGAAGAAACATTATCAGCATTTCCTTGAAAAAACTTTTTTGAATGTTACTCATCATTGCACAGCAGCGAAAGTAACTTACGTTTTTTGTCAAAACAATATAAAGAAAGTAGCATAAAATTTTTGACAAAAATACTCAATGCGGAGACAGTACACATTGGAGGAAATAACTTACAATTTTTACCTAAATCACTCAATTAGGGAATGCACTGCAGAGCGAAAAAAAGCATCAAATTCTTAAACAATAAAAATTTTATATTTTCTTTTAAAACTGATCCTGTGAAGGTTTAGAAAAACAATTTTATAAATTCAAATTGGGATTAAAATTTTTTTCTTTAGTTGGAACTCATCTATAAGAACTGAGCGTTGTTCTGTGAAATCTTGACATTTCAAATATTAGTTTCGCGATGTATAGTGAATACCATATCTTACGACATCGAATCTATCTACAACGATAATATCATGATTATTCGCATCGATCATTATTTAATTCTACGATATCGCAATCAATATTGACAATGATAGTTATAGAATAGCGTTATATCGAAAATTATATTCGATTCTAAATCATTATGCGGATAAGGGGTTAGTTGAAAAATTCAATTTGATAGACAAAAATATTGATCATAAAATTGTGAATCGGAAAAAAAATATTGCGGTTTATCGTGAAATATTAATATTTTCTTCAGTGAAATATGAATATTTTTTAACGATGTTTAGAGATATTAAACGCCCTGCAAAAGACAATACTGAAGTAAAGTGTTTAAGTAATATTTAGTTAAAAATATAACTTAAGTTCAAAATTGCTGTAATTTTAAGAATCTATAAAATTGATCTGTACTATTATATAAAATGGAAGTTTGATAAAGTTAAGTGTAAAATAATTACTTTACTCTGAAATCATTCATCCCAAGGAAAAGGATTAGAATTTTCATAATTTTCGCATCTTTAATATGTATTAATTTATAATTATGCAATAATTACAAATATTATAATTTCAAATTAAATACAAAATTAAGTAATAATTGCAAATTATGTAATAGTTTCAAATTAAATATTTCCTTTGAAATTTTTGCACCAATTTTTATCCTTAAAAAAACAAAATGGACTGTTTATTTTAACTTATAAATTGGTTAACATGGAGCATTGCAAATTGTATTAGTACTGCGAAATCTGTTCAGTTGATCTCGATAATCAAATACCAAATCGGTGAAAACAATCGAATTGCTCCTTACTAAGTTGACCACTACTTAAATTAACTACAAGTGATCAACTTACACAGTTTTCAAAGAACGTATCTTGAGTACAGGTTTTTTATACTACCTAAGAAAACTAAATTTCCTCAAGGTATTGTGTTCATAATATTTGCTCATGTAAGAAAATGAATTCTGAAACATGTTCTTGCATGTTAAAAGTCATTTCAGAACACTGACTTTGAAAAAAGTTCGCTTCGGAACACCGATTCAGAAGTTAGGAATAACAAGAGTTGATGGGGTACAAAAAATTCAGGTGCTATCATTTTGACTCTCTGAATCACTTTTTAGTTTGGCCAAGGTTCTCTCACATTCTTTCATAAGCAATTGGTATTCAGTTTTTGCCTCGCTCACTTCTGTTAAAGCCCTCTTGCACTCCGCATTAATCCTTTCTGCTTCCTGAAAACATAGGAAATAACATTTAAATTAATTACTTGTTATTAATAAATTAACGTCTGACTTCAAATTAGGAAATAAGTACCAATACGCTTAAATTAACCCCATATAGGGCCATTTTTTTAAAGCAATATTACGTTAAAATGTTTTTGAAATTGCTATTTACTTACACAAAGAATTACTTCAAGAATACCATACAACCAACGTTTGTACATAAATACATTGCATATACATATCTTCTTTGAAATTCACATTCATTTATATATTGATATATAACGTACAAACATTATTTACATTTGTACTTATGCATACGTGCATTGAAAAGTGCATATACATACGTACGTACATAAAAATATGTATGCACTTACTATATTTATAGTATGCTATCATACTTATTTGTATTCGCATATTTTGATTACATCTAATCACACATTTTTGATTACTTGTAATCGTAATTATCTTTAATCATTTCTCGTGATTACTTGGAATCACGATTACAGCTGTAATCAAAATTATAGTGTGTTCAGGGCTCGAAAAACCACCCGCCCGTCCTGGGCGGTCAAAAATTACCCGCGGACAACTAATTTCTCGAATCCGATGTCCGCGCGGGCGGCCATTTCCCCGTTAATGTTGGTAATACATTTTCAATTTTTGTTATCTTACAAGAGTCTAGTGCCTCACTTCTAAAATGACCCTCTAATCTAGAAATACAGCAACTTACTGCGCATGGTGGAATTGATGTTGTCTCCCGCACTGCAGCGGTTGAAAGGGATTTTTCAGCAATGAACTTACAAAAAAAAAGCATTGCGTACTGCATTGCGTTAAACGCAATTATGAACATCTACCTAAATGGAAAACCCCTTTCAGATTAATTCATTCGTCATATTTAATTCATTTAAAAAACGCAGTACCCTCGGATAAATCGACATTCCAGATAACTTGACATTTGTCATTTAAATTATTTCATAAAAGAAATAAATTATTTTATAAAAGAAATACTAGGTTCCTATTAGTACCCTAGTATTCCTTTTATTACTGTATAATGCAATATCCTAGTATTTGTAATCCTAGTAACTACTAATTCATTGTGCAATTTATAAAAATGTTTGTATAAAAGAAAATTATATTTTTATTTATTTAGAAGCGACAGGATAGTTTCAAAGGAGGACGGGTACATTGTTGGACAAACCGGCCTCGGGGACGGGTAAAAGTTTTGAGTTTTTTCGAGCCCTGAGTGTGTTGTAATCACGATTAGAAGTAATTGATTACTGTAATCGACTATTGCAATTACAACTACAGTTGTAATTACGATTGCTAGTAATTGTTTACTGTAATTAATTGTTATAACCACAATTAAAATTATAAGCGAAAATTTTGATATGTTGTAAACTAAAACACTAAAAATACCTTGACTTTTATTTAATTATTTATTTATTATTATTATTTTTATAGAGAAGTGTGTGGGATTTTTCAAAAGTTTACATACTGTAAGGAATTGGCCAAAATCTTTAACTTCTGTGCTTAAAAATAGCCGAATTTATAAATTCCGTATTTATAACTACAAACAAATTCGGTGGAATATTACCACCGAATAAAACGAGCGCACCAGTGAAAATAACTTCCAAGTGTAAGCCTCTCTTCTTAATCCTGCTCTTACTATTGCTACTAATCTTACTATTACTGCTAGTAGTAATACTAGTTTACTATTACTACTAAACAAATTGTATTTTTAATGTAAAGGTAACTGCGGATGTTCGCACAAATCATGGATGGGAAAATAGCTTTCCGTCAACGTTTATAACCAGCGTTAAACAGTCGACCCAATTCTGAGCTTACGACCGTCAATACTCAACTCCATAGTCCTGTTAATTTGAACCCAACCCAGAAGACAAGGGAACTGGATCAAGTATAGGGACAAACCAGCTTTCGTGGAGGATTTTTTGATGGAACTAACTCAAATTTGATTTGCATAGACAGGAAAACGACGAAAACCTCCCACGATTAGCCAGAGGGCAAGGTCTACCACTGAGGATATTTTACGTTAGCACTGTGGCAGGAACATGAATTTGACATTTTTTCATGCATTCTGATCAAAATATCACATTTTATTCGGTTGGAATAGTCGATACTAATGAATGGCCCGGACTGTGACAGAGAAGGTGTTAACAGGTTTGTGCCCTGAGGCCAGTGAAGAATTTTTGTGCTCTTTTTGAAATTGAAAATCGAATACCCATGTTTCGAGGTACCTCAAAAATTCATTGAATTCAACAAACAAATAGCATACAAGCAATAAATTGATTAGACCATAAAATGTGTTTGCAACAATTGCTAAAAGGATACGTGATTGCTTAAGTGTTTGATAAAATGTAGATGTAATATACGATTGCGGATGTAAATGCGCCGCTTCTATCAAAATGCATTTAAAATGTCAATTATAATGTACTTTCTATGCTTATTTTCTTCCTATTGTGGTCCTTGGTGGCAAAAACTGAAGTATTTTTTTCGAAACCGAATTCCAGTATAGACTGAAAATAAAGTTGAGTTCGATTCAGGAGTTTTCTCTCAATAGTGCTTTAAACGCTTTTACTTTATTTATGGCAGCCCTATATTTAAAAAATAATTAAACAGCAGATATTGTTTTAGTTTTGAAGACTACTGAAGCTGCATCTAATAAATATTAGGCCTCACATATATATGTATATGACTCTGGGGCTTTAGATATTGGCCAGTTTATTTATTATAACAATAATTAAACATTAGAGCGTAACTTTAGACAGCACTAGGAAATTTTTTTCCAAAAAGCATAAAAGTTGGCAGTTATGTTAATTTATACGCGCATTTTTTTTTCTTCTTAAATTTTGAACAAGTTTTTTACCTGCAATGTGACCGTTGCTTGAAGAAGAATATCACCAGCTTGAGATTTAGCTTTATCGTTATTTTCAGTCGCTGATTCCACTGTCTTCATCAACAAGCTGACTTTGTCTTCCAGTTGCCGCAGTCCTTCTTTGGTGGTATTCACTTTAGTTATAAGTTGTTCCATGTTCTTTTCTGAATCACCGTCTTTCTTGGATTGGCTGTCGTCTTCACTCTGGAATAGAACAAAATATTTGTCGCTATATGTCTGTAAACTTTTGTTTTCTATCACTAATATATTATTGATAAACTATACTTCTTTTAGTAGTGGTTCGACAAATTTCGATAGCGTTTTTGTTTAAAGAATTATTTGCGACGCTTTTTGACATAAATTCTAAAAATATATATTAAGGATGGTGGTTATGTAACACCTGTTTAGATCTGAATTCTTCGTAGGTTGTGGTGATCAAGTTCTTTTTTAACCAATTGATCGTCTCTCCCTCTTTTAGAAGTAAAAGAGCTAACTCTTCCAAATACTAACTTTTTTTTTTAGCTCCCGTTTTTATTCTTTATAGACCATAGCCAGACATACTCCGTTCAAATCAAAACGTTTTCAGTCTAATTTACAGGTAGAGAAAACCTGGGTACTTTAAAACTAGATTATAGGACCAGACATGTTACGCTGTGTAGATCAATAACTTCTAAGAAACTTAAATATTAACAGCGTTTTGCGAAGGTAAATAAAAAAGCTACAATTTAAATACCTTTCACTTGATTCAAAGTCATAATTTTTAACTATACATACCATCTTGCAGCAAAAAAATATCTGGGCATAAGAATGACAAATAATTTAAATATTTAAAAAATTATTTAACTTAAAATTGCCAAGTTGGCGAGATTTCATTCAACAATTACCGAAATCTATAAATAATTCTCAAATTTTTGCACATTTTTATGACCCTAGGTCAGTGGTTGGCAAAGTGCGCCTCCAGAGCCGCATGTGGCTCTTTGGCTCCTTAAGTGCGGCTCTGGCATAAATATCCACGGAAGGCGCAATAATATTTTCATTTAAAAAAAAAATTGGCAAGAAAAAAATTACATCTTATTTTGATAAATTAAAATTCTTCTATAAATCGAGAACATGTATAATTTTTTGTTAAAGCTAAAAGATAGGTAAATAAAATTCTAGATTGTTGTAAAAATACGTGACGAATATCGAGTTTAATTTTATTAATTTTCGTAAACGTAAACACAAACCATGTACAAGCTACCGGCTGAAATTGTTCGTACGTATAGCACGTGTGTGCTTTAAAGTTAATAACATGCTATATTTAAATTGCGTAATTAAAAATTAATTACAAAAATAAATAAGAATAAAAAAAAGTTTAAGTTAAGGAAAAATTTAATTTATAACAAAAACATATAATGAAAACTTACATTGTAAAGAATTAGATAATTTTAATGAAGGGTTGAGGAACGCGTCCTCTCTCCACGCGAGTCAGTTTGGAAGTGCCTATGAGGGGGGTTTTCAACCGGTTATGCTGGCTGGATTTACCTCACTTCAGTTTGTTTTTTGGAGTGGTCAGGAGGGTTGTCGAGGTACATACTTGGGGACTGGGTGTTTGCCGAGGCACACCACAGTACGTTTTCGGCGTACTCTGGTGTGATACAAAGGTACCACAAGCATGTGCGCGCATACTTTTTCTAAAGTAGGGGGGGTACAATTGGCATCACAGACCATCAGTTGCAGTGTGAACAGTTTTGTCTTGTCTGCCGTTGCCCTGTCTTATTAAGAAGTTGTTGTATTTTTCAATCTAGCTGCACATCTTGCAGGTATTTTTATACGATTTTATTACACCTGCTATGTATGTTTGTGGTTCCGGTACAAAATTTTTAATCGATTTTTCGATAACTTCTATTTCTTCTATTTATACTAAGGAAACTTATTTTTTTCGATGTTAGAAGAAGTAGTAACATTCGAAAACAAATTATCCATTTTTGCTCAGGATTTTGAAAGGTCGGAAAGGGAAACATTGTTTCACTTTCCGACCCTGCTGAAGCATCGCCAAAAAAATAATTCCTCTATTGATAAACACCATTTTAAAACAATAATTTTAAATACGAGGGAAGCATTTCTCAGCAGGTTTCAGGAATTTGAAAACATCAGAGCAACTTTAGCATTTGTCAAAAATCCTCTTAATGCTACGATAACCGAGTAGAAATTTTCTCCGTTTGAAATTGACATTGGTAGCTTTGAAATACAATTGCTGGATTTAAAAAACAAGGAGATATGGCGCTCTAAATTCGAACGTCTTTGTGTTCAATTGGAAATATTAGAGAAGAAAAAATTTGATCTCAGGGCACAACACTAGTGGTCTGCTTTGAATGACCTGGAGAAGGAAGACATGATCATTTTCAGCACTTGGAATAGTATTTCTGACTCTTACGATCAGCTGAAAAAGATCGCTTTTGCTGTTCTTTCCCCTTTCGGTACTACATGTATATGCGAACAATTTTTTTCAAGCATGAACATTATCAAGAGTAAACTTAGTCGTCTTATTGATGAGAACTTGGAATCATGCCTAAAATTAAAAACAACAACATACAAACCTGACTTACTCGATCTTTCCAAGGAGATGCAAGCACATTGTTCGTATTAATAAATATTTATTAAGTATGAAATTTAGTTTTATTTAGTGTACTACTTATTTAGTGTAATAAAAGTTTACTAAACAAGCAGATTTGGCTCCCAATTTTTTTTAAAAATTGTTGTAATGTTCATATTTGGCTCTTTGGCTAATAAGTTTGCCGACCACTGCCCTAGGTAATGCAACGTTTGCTTGACTTTCTGAGAATTTAAATATAAAATCACAAACGCTTTCATTTTCACAAAACTTTAAATTTGTTTAAGGAAGCTCGTCCCTGCTCGATAACGCTAGCCAGCCCACAGCTAGGCAGATCTAAGTTTTGCGCCATTTTCATTGCTAGCATAGAGTGAGTCAGCTAAAGATAGGCTAAAACTTGGCCTAATAACCACGAATAAACTGTTACAAACTTACAGCAGTTACAAAAATAGCATGTTATTTTAAAAAAAACGTAAGTGCTTCACGATAGGTTCCAAGAAAAGTAGCTTGAGAACTATTTTCTTTCTATTGCTAATGCTATGAACGCTAAAATAGAATTTCAGAAAACTTGTAGAACAAATTTTATTTAAAAAAGAAAATTGCGCAACATATAGTTAATTATATAGGGATGCCAAATATATATAAATCTCAATTTTGAATTTTTATTGTCGCCTACGTCGATTTTTCTTTTGCACGGCAGTATTAGGAAAACTATAATCCTGCGAAAGTTGGCAGCTTCGTCGTTGGATTTCACTGAGTATTAGCCGCAAGAATTTACACATAACACTGATCTTACCTCTGAGGGTGGTCTTCTTGCACCAGGGGTCATTCCAGCCTTTAGTTTCATCTCCAACTCTTTGGTCAGGGCAGCGTGTTGACCCATCAGATTTCCACGACGCACCATTTTTTTCACCATCGATTCTCCATCATTAAGTTGGGGTGAAGAATCCTTATGCTTATGAATGTCGAATGCGGAACTGCTTCGCTGTGTTTCGAATGCGTCGTCCGATTCCCTCTCCATTTCTTCCATTGACAAACTCAACCATTTGTTTTCACTTCAAAAAGAAAATGTAAAAAACAAATCAAGGATTCTAGTTCAAGATTGTCAAAAGCAACTATTTCTATGAATTTATTATTATTACATACATTTTTTCAATGTAAATGAACCACACGACACCTGGACATTAGGACTGATTTTGCGATTGACAGACTCAACCATTTATTTTCATTTCAAAAAGATATTGTAAAAGAAATCGAGAGGAGTGTTCACTAGTTCAAAATTGACAAAAACAACTATTTCTATAAAAAAAATTATTGTTATTTTCATTTTTAAAAAAAATTTAAATAAACCACTTAACATTTTTTCTGTCTGGACATAAGGAAATATCTAGGGATTGTGGGTACTATCACTTTTGAAACTAAGAAATTCTTTGTGGGTGATTAATGTTGAGGTAAAACTGAACCTAGTGGATCAAAACTGACCTCACCATCATCCTCATCATAGTTGGCCAGACAGCACAATGTGAGCTAATGCCTTCCTCTGAAGATTTCTCCATGGCGACTTCCGATTTGGAAGTCGTGCGAAGTAGAACCCATCCATTAAAAAAAAGAGATGTTGCACCAAATAGTTTAAAAGAATCTTATTGTGAATACCTTAGCAGTTAGATACCTCCACTGGTTACATTTTACTAATTGTTTGCAGTTTAATCACTATTTTAGTGTAGGGTCCGATGTTTGTTCTTACATTCTTTCTTTTTACTCCTGCAGTATATATCGGCATCACCTTTTACGGTGAAATGGTGGCATATGTATAGACTTAACATTTTACATTCCGATTACTTTAATATTCTGTTGGAACTAACATGAACACTAAATCATTTAAACTCAGTGCAATATTTTTATATAATTTCTAAAATTCATAAAATAATGTGTTTACTAAAAAGAACCATTTATTAAGATCAGAAGTGGTGATTTTTGATGTCTACTCAGAGTTGATATTGGAATGCAAAAGATTAAAGTGGTTACTGCCCGGCAGTAGACTGATCGTAAAGACAAGGTTCCCAGTAGAACACTGAAGTCAATGCTTCGATCAATGGCTGCGGTCAGTGTGCTGATCGAATTTGATCAGACTGCAACGGCACCGAGGTATCGGACCTCGTTAAACCGTTCTACTGTAAAGCCATCCTACGTTAACTCGATGCTTAGTATATTTTTAAAGCTAAAGTGGTAGATAACAGAAAGATATATCCACATGGTATAAACAAATCTGTACCAATTTTTTTCCTTCATAGTTAGGCCATTTAATGTAGCCGGACATGTAAATATGTTTCGATAAAAATAAATAAATTTAAATCAACAATAATTAAAAATAAACTAAATTACATAATTATTTAAAATGAATAGAGAAATTGCTTGATTATGATAAAGCTTCGCACTCTAGAGGGAGCCACGAGTAATAGCATCATGTCGAATGATACTTTAGGTATTGTTGAGCATCTATAAAAGTGTTTTACTTAATCTAATAGCGTAAAGTCACTGTGACAGGCAGCAAATAATAAAAAGCTTTTAATTGTGGCAGCATATGCTGTTTAGCTTTGAGCATAGTTGCATATTGATGAATACTAACTTAGTGTTTATTTACCATTTGTTTTACCTTGTACGATGAACAGGTATTCAGATAGTTTAATATATAAATTGTTTAATTACCTTGTTTGTTGTGAGGGTGGACTTTCTTCTTCATCAATTCGATCAGACGATTGAGGGGTGGACAAACTAATGGACCGTTGTCGTAGGTCACTTACTTCGTCCGATCGAGACTGAAAAAGAAAAAGGCATAATGAGCTGACCACTATCATAATGAATATAAAAATCTGTATCGGTCTTTACTGGTCACTTGAAGAATATATGAATATTGGACTTGAAATTAAGTAGCCCCCCCCCCCCAGGCTCACTCCGTAGCACCCCAGGGTCCCCCGGCACACACTTTAAGAACCATTGGATTATACAATCCAAGTTAGATAAATAATCCCAAGAAACTGAAGCGGAAAGATATTATTGGATTAAAAATTATTTGCTTAAAAAGTATACAAATTGGAAAAACCAGTCGAGATGTGTTAAGCGCTCAAAAACAGGCACCCATTTTCAAGACTTGCCAAACGTGACGATCTTGGATAAATCGGACAAGCTGGACATGCTTTTAAAATCTCGACTTAAGGAACACGATAGATATATGATGTCCATTGTCAAAATTCGAAAAATCATCAATTGCTTAACGTTGTTGGAATCTCTGGAATAAATTCAATTTCGACAATGGTAAAGTTTTTTCCACCCAAGTCCCATCAGCACATCTTGATAACCTGGAATCTTCTTTTATTCGTATGAATGCTGATTCCCTTGTGAACGGCATTAGTTTCTCACCACCTCTCCATTGCACGTGGAAATGCTTTTACCCTGATTTGTCCCTTTCGGCCACTGTAATTTTTTTCGTTCAGTTCTTTTTTTTCTCTCGACTACTGTTATTTTCAATTTGTATATTTTTGAAGAGAATAAAGTCTTTAATAAAGTAATAAACAATCAAAGGTTCTAAGCTTGGATTGTAAATTCATTTCTTCCCCTGAAAAAGCATGGAAAAAAAATCGTTTTTGAAAAAATAGATTTATTTGGAAAAAAAGAAAAGATATTAATTAAGAAAAAAGGAGAAAATAATAGAAAAATACCGATAATATTGAAATTATAATAAATAGAAAAATATTAAGATACACTGATGTGAAATAGAAAAGAAAGAAAATAATATAAAAATACAGACATTTTGATGCAACAAAAAAAGAGAATAAAAATGTGGAAATATTTTGGATTATCAAAAAAAAAAAAAAAGAGAAAATAATGAAAAAATACGGAGATATATTGAAGTAAAACAAAAAAGGAGAAAATAATAGAAAAATACCGAGACATATTGAAATTGCTAAAAAAGAAAAGAATTGAAGAAATACGAAGATATATGTTGAAACAGGAGAAAAAGAGAAAAATAATAAAAATAAAGTTTAGAGATAGATTGAAGCAACAAAAAAAGAAGAAGCAATATAAAAAATACGGAAGTACATTGGAGTAACAGAAAAAAGAAAAATTAATAGAAAAATTCCAGATACATTGAAGTAACAAGGAACAGAAAATAATAGAAAAATATCGAGATATATTCATACCTGCCAATTCCTCCGGTTTTCTCGGAAGATATTTTTTTCATATTTAAAGTGCTAGCAAGATTCATGCTATTTCACTAAACTTTTTGAATTATATTAATAATTATAAATGAGTTTGACCACCACTACATATAAATAATTGCAACAAATATATAAAAAGCATATTAGTCCTCACGATGGCGAATTTCAACCTGATTAAAATATAAATATCTTTTTGAGTATAACTGTTTTTCGGTAATTGTTTTACTACCACTTGGAAAATCCATTCTCGAAAAGAATGAATGTTGGCAGGTATGCATATTGGAATAACAAAAAAGAAAAGAATAGAAAAATAGGAAGATATACTGATGTAACAGAAAATAATAAATAAATAAAAAATCCAGAAATATATTGAAGCAACAAAGAAAAGAGAAAATTATGGAGATCTATTGAAATTACAGAAACAAGCGAAAAGAGTCGAAAAATGCGGAGATGCATTAAAGTATCAGAAAAAAAGAGAAAATAATTAAAAAATACGGAGATACATTGAAATAACATAAAAAAAAGAAAGGAATAGAAAAATACGGAGATATATTGAAGCAGCAAAAAGAACCAGCATATGAACTGTTAGATTAATTTACTCAAATTTACAATTAAATTCTCCGTTTAGAACTTTTACCACTAAGTTATTCGGGTGAAATAAAATAAAATAAGTGTCAGTTGAGACACTTTTAGGAGGAAATAACATTTTTTGTTTTTAACGAGAATAATTTAGTGGGAAAAAATTAAATAACCGTAAATAATCTGTATTTTTTCCTCTTAACTAATCGGAATAAACGATTTCAACTAAGCTTAAGAAGTTATTGTGACTTCCGCGTTTCTGAAGAATAATTACGTCCGCCCACTGATTAAACGCAATAAATTTAGCTGACTTATAATTTTAATACTAGAATAAATTTCACTTTAGGTAAGGAATTATTCAGTTTCTTAACTATTTTATTTTAGTCATTTTCTGAGGAGTTGACTTTAGAAAGGAGTTAAGAGACAATTCCTTTAACTTTTTTTCAATGCCAACAGCTCATTTTTTTAAACTTAATTGCTTTGTGTCTGTGATAGTTAAAAGCACGACTGTCAAGACTTAAAAGACAAATAACAAAAACTAATTTATTTTTAAATTGCTGCGAATTTTGTTTTTAATTACTTAACGCTCTAAAAACACGTCTTTCAGTATTTTAACATGTCTAACAGTGAATTAAAAAAAATATGGAAAAGAAGTAAGGTGATGTTAGGATATTGTTTATCTTTTAACATAACAGTTTATAATAGTTGATCCTAGTATCAATTAAAAGATTACCGGTTTCTGCATAGCCCAACTTTTTGAGCTCGGTTGTTTGTTTATGGAGTACTTTAACCATTCTGTGATCGCGGAGCTCTTGTTGCCCACCATTTGCCAACTATTCTTATCAACTTCTCGTCCCATCGGCAGCTTAAATACAGAAAGAATTGTGGTCCTCTTCCATTGACCCACTCTATAATCCACCCAGTGGACTTATTCCACGACACGGTTCCCAGTGGATCACCGAAATCACTTGCTTCCGTCTGTAAGCGAGTGGGTGACCACTTAGATTGACCTGCACAGAAACCGAGGAGGTGCGGTATCAAGTGCTGGACTTAGTGCTCAAATCTTTAGTCTATCGAAGCAAAGAAGACATCTCCTCGGCAGAAGATTTAAAATTGTGATGTCTTCGGATCATCTTCCAGAATGTTTCCCAGACCGTCGCCGATAGCTTTTTGTGCAGCTTTAGTATAACGTGAATAAAATGCAACTAAAATGACTCGTACTAACCGACTTTATTTCTCGGGTTGATGGAAAAAGAATGGAACTAATATGGATAAATTTTGTTGTTAAAAGTACCTCGATGGTTCTTTTTCTTCTTCTTTTTTTTTATAATTCCCTGGAGAATTTAACCTATTTTCTTAATGACTATACCGGCAATTGCCTGTAGTTTATACCTTCTTATGTGAGTCTGTAATGTTTATAGGATAATAAATGTTCTTGTTTACTTTTCCTTTTACCCGTTTGCTTTTAACTCTTTCCGCCACAGTTTTACCAACCAAGTAACACTTTATCCAAAAATATTGCAAATTGCTAGAAATGTATAACTATTTGCATCTAAACGCTCGTCACTTTTTAGCTGCCAGTATTTTTTAAGCAAACAAAGCAATAAAGTACATCTTTTCAAAAAGTAATACACTGTCTGATGTTGAAGTTACTTTAAAAATGGTATACTTAACCGTTTCATGGGGCGGGGTATAAAAACTGACCCACATATTTTTGACAATAATATAAATCGCTGATGCTTTTTGTCACTTAAATGTGGTTTTTATTCAACCTTTTTTTATTTTGAAAAATGTAAAAATAAAGATACTCGCTTCATTGTGTATGCGCATACTATCACCTGCTTTTCCTAGTTTTTGATGACATAATTTTTTTAAATAAAATTCCCCTCTAAAGGGTTACATTTAAAAAAAACTGCAACACCAATAGTATTCCGTGAGGGAGCGATATTGTTCATACGGTAGGGATTCACATCTTAATCAATTTAAACTCGACTTTTTGCACTGCAATGATGTTAAAGATGGAAATAATAATAAAAAAAAAAGGGGGGTCAGGGGAGCGTACGCCTCCTAATGATGTAACTCTGTTTCAAATCCCAGCCTTTGACTGGTCCATACGAATTACGCTCCCGGCTCACACTGACCACAGTGCTGACATAAAAACATTCTCAGTGGTAGACGGATCATAGATTCGAATCCCATTGCTATTGGGGTAACCGTAAAATGTTTTCGTGATTTTCCTTTTCCGTGTGACGCAAATGCGGGTTAGCTCCATGAAAATCATCGAAAGCCAGCTTGTCCCAATGGTTGATACGAGAGTTCCCTTGTCTTCTGGATTGGGTTGAACATTGATAGTCGTACACTCAGAATCGAGTTGGCTGTCCAACTCCGGTTATGAAGAAAATATAAAATTATCAAAAAAGTGTTTGTACAGTGCACATAATAAGAATTAGAGCGTTTAAGTAGCTTTCGATCGAGAGAATTGATTTTTGGCCCCACAACACGCCATCTGATTGGATCGAAGTCTAACCTTAAGAAATGCGAAAAATATTTAAATTTGCGAAAACGAAATTTCTTTGAATAAACACAACTTTTTTCGATAAGTTTTAAATTTTCGATCCTTAAAATTTGAAAGAAAACCACAATCATAAAAATTTGAGGAAAAAAAATTTTTTTTTTAGGAGGGAGGTCGAAAGTTTGGTCCCTTTAAGCAAAAAAGCACTTAAATTTGCAAAAACTATCGAACAAATTAGAATTTCAAAACAAAATATACGATAAGTTCGCAAGTAAAAATGGCTCTTTTACAACGTCAAATTTCAGCTATATAGTTGCATTTTAACATAGCTCAAACATGTTATTTTTTCCCGTACAAGTTTAAGAGTTATTAATTCTCGAACTGATAGTTGAATGTTAATTTTTTTCATTCCGTCCTTGTATTTTCTTTTCTTTCGTAACTTCATTTTTTAAAAATCTTATTGTTTTTGCTCAGTAAAACAAAATGTATCTTTTAAAAAAAAATTGAGAATAAAGCACTTAGAATTGCTACAACTTTCGAAAAAAGTTGAATTAAAAAAAAAAAAAAAAGGTTCGTGTTAGGTTCATAAACAAACCTGGCTCATTTCTGCATGTCAAATTTCAACTCTGTGGTTGATTTTTGTTCGCGGGGGGGGGGGGAGCGATGGTATTTTTTACGTGAAATTTAACTGTTAATAACTCTCAAACTTAATAATCGAATACAAATTTTTTTATTTCATCGTACTCATTGTACATTTTCATAATTTCAATTGGCTTTAATTTCTTATGGGTTTTTAATGAGTTTTGCTTTACAAAACAAAATGTAACGTTAAGTTGAATTCCCGAAATAGCGGCAGTATCAGTTTTTACGATTTGTTAATATAGTGAGAAAGATTCTACACAATTGCTTATTAAAAAAAAAACGTTCTGAAAATATGTATTTATTTTTGGGTATTTCAATTCAGATTTTACATTAAGCATGTTTGCATGTTGAGTAAGATGAGATATTAAGAAGATAAAAAAACCTCGAAGAGATAAATGGCTTTATCTATAAACTATCTCTTTCACATTTCATAATAATGGAAGCTGAATAGCATTTTAGGTTTAGCTTTTTAAAACAAGATTTTACTTAATCTGTAAACGTTCTTACGTCATTATTAGGGTTTACACCAGCAATGAAAATTTAGTAGTCCATTAGGACCAGTTAGGTATTCATTAAGTGGCCCAAAAACCTATTATGTTAGACAAACTTGAGGGGGGGAATGTAAAAAAAAAGCTAAAATAATATCAATCAATAGATTCAACATAGAAATTAAAATGCTGAGAGCAATTAAATAAATAAATGAGGAAAACAGAGAAAGTATGAAAGGGCAAAATATTAGATTAAAAATTAATTATTTAAAAATTATAAAATTTCAAATAATGCCAATTCTAAAAGAGCAAAAAATATTATTTTATTGATGAAGAATTATAATGTCAGTATATGAATACAAAGCACAGCACAACATGTAAATTTAAAATTTTTTGTATTGGCACTCTCTGTTATTCTTTTTTTTTTAATAGCACGCATTTGAATTTCATATCAAACAACAACAAAAATGAGTGCAATAAAATTTTTTAAATGCATGGAATTCGATGCAAAAAAATATTTTTCGTTTCTATTTTGTAAATTCCAAACATATTTCATAACGACACATTTGTCGCCAATGCGTGTGACTTTTAGCGACATTTGTGGAACATTTGGCGACAATTGTCGGCATACTGGCGAGAGCCCTATCATTACACATAATTTAATTTTTTAGCAAACTGATTTTTCTTTTACTAGCTTAATTGGTTGCACCGAGAAACAATTTTTTTTCTGTGGTGGCTGGAGATATTTGGACTGATCTTTGATATTTACTGATTTCAAATCAGTAATCGCTTTTTTTTTCTACGAGCTACAATTTTTATTATTTCCTCCCCCAAAACAGTGAATACTAACGATCTCCGCTTATCTGCTATGTAAGTAGTACTGGGAAGTAGATAATATTCATTCAGTATGTATCAGAATTCTATCCGTGATATAAATTTCCAAGTCTTAACGATGATCAAGAAAATGTATTTTATATTTTATAGCCGTCGTCTTATAGCCGACCCTATTTTTGGGTTTGCGACTACTAATGCTCATCTTCGTTACCCTGTAATTTTGAATCCATTTAAGAAGACAAGGGAACTCCCAAGTCTAGCATTGGGAAAAATTCTCCTTCGTTGAGGACTTTTAGATGGAACCAACCCGCGTTTACATGGAGAAGAAAACCACGAAAACCTCCTACGTTTAGCCTGACGGCAAGGGGACTCCAACTCATGATCCGTCACCACTGAGGATATTTTATGTCAGCACTGTGGTCGGTGCGAGGCTGGTGCAAAGTTCATATCGACCAGCCATCGCTGGGATTCGAATCCGGTTCACCTCATTTAAGGACGTATGCTATATCCCCTGGCCCACCACGGCTCAAGAAAATGTATTGATCAAACTTTTTAAATCGATTTTTTTTCTTTTTTTAAGTATAAATTTTGCTACCTCTTTAAAAAATTTGGCATACCATTGGAAGCTCGACACATCGAAAACTAATATCAGCAATTCTACAAACAAATGCCAATTAGCCGGCAAAAAAAAAAAAAAAAAAAAAAAAAAAAATTGGGGAGGGGGGTATTTTTACATGAATTTTCTTCTTTTTTACACCCTAAAAAAGTAAGAAAAAATCATGAACATGAAATTTTTTCTATGTGACATACTTTGAATGACAAAATACCAATTTTAAATTTTTCCCGATTTTTCCAATTTACGAACTTTGATTCAATTTTTTTATTCTTGTTTTTTATACTAAAATATAATCTTATAGTGTGAAATCTCTATAAATACATTTTAGAGAGACATTATAATAATATTACATTGATGTAAAAATCGTTTCATCTGAATAAATGGCTCAGATTTATCTGAGCCATTTATCCCAGATTCATCTGAGCCATTTATTCAGATGAAACGATTTTTACATCAATGTAATATTATTATAATGTCTCTCTAAAATGTATTGATAGAGATTTCACACTATAAGATTATATTTTAGTATAAAAAACAAGAATAAAAAAATTTAATCAACGTTCGTAAATTGGAAAAATTTAAAATTGGTATTTTGTCATTCAAAGTATGTCACATAGAAAAAAATTTCCTGTTCATAATTTTTTTTTGCTTTTTTAGGAGGTAGAAAAGAAGAAAATTCATAGAGAAATAGCGTGCCCCCCCCCCCCCCAAAAAAAAAACATTTTTTGGGCCGCCTAATTGGCGTTTATTTGTAGAATTGCTCACATGAACTTTCCAAGACACCCAATATATTTTAACCCGATTATACAGTATATGATAGTACATCAAAATGCTGCAGAATAATTAATTTCATAGATTTTTATTTTATTAATATTCAATTTTTTAGTTTAATCTCACTAGGTGACGATTTTACAGCCTGATACGTACGCTTTGATGTTTTAAGGTGCTGGTGAAAATTGAAACACGTTTGCATTCTGAACAAGTTAAGTATACATTTTAAAAATCTTCCAAAAGGCGTGGAACTGAAATAAAGCAAATGACGTGCTAACTCATCGAATGCAGAAATTTTTTTTCCTATTACAGGGTTGTTACTGGCGACCAAAAATGAAAGAAGTGGTGACTAATAAAATTTAAAATTTTATAAAAGAGACTCAAGTTAGCTACTTTTTCTAGCATATTTTTTTCAGTTTATTGTTGAAAGCGAATGCTTGGAATGTTTTTGCTTTACAAATGAATGATTTGAAATGTAAGTCATTGTGGTATTTATGTGGTTTCACTGTGGTAAATAATTTTCAAAAGATAATAAATAAATGTGGTAAATGTGTTTTCGAATGGTAGTAAGGCAAATTGAAAAGTTTTCAAACAAATGAAATTCTCAAGCAATTTTTCTTTCTTTATTTATCTTTCGGCACCTGGGCCGCGCAGAAGGCACATATCCCATACATCATGAAATAGTATAAAAAGTTAAAATAAAAGACAGTTTGAGTTCAGCAGTCTATGGGGTGGCTGTTTAAATACATAATGAGTCCGAATTTATTTTTATATATATCTAAATTATTAAAAGAGAGTGGAAGGAAAAAAATTTCCTTTTATTCTTATTTGATAAAATATTAGTTTTAAGTTTACTATTTAAGATGTTAGTTTAACTTCATTCTATTTAAATATGAATAATTTTTGTCCTCCCCTTCGAACCCCCATTATTTTGAACTTAGATGAAGGAGTAGATAACCCAGTAACGCACTAACAAGTAGTGAAACTACTGTAGTCGATACTTTTTTTCGTAGTTTGTAGTATAGTGTGCTACCTTTTTTTTAAAAAAAAAAGTAGTGCAGTTAGTAGTGCAATACAAAAAAACGGTAGTTTGTAGCAATTCCTGGCAACTACTTTTTACGTTAGTTTAATACAGGGGTCGCCAAACTTTTTTGATCATCGACCCCTACATAATTTTTCGAAATCTCCATCGACCCCCATAAAAGTAATTTTCTGTTAATTAAAATAAAAATTTATTAGCTACTGTGTTTTTTATGATTTTAAACATTTATTAAAGTAATAGTACATTGTGTAACAATAGTTTTATGAAAAATATATTAATGTTGAAATTTAAATACCTTAATATTTATTAAATAATAAGTAATTATGAATAAGTAGAAATAATAAGTAAAGTAACTACAGATTTATTGCTTCTTAATCAATTAGATGGGTGTGCCTGGTGATTTCTTGCAAGATTCGCTATATTGGGTTCAAAATTGGTCAATTTTAATTTTCGTAAAAAAATACAAAGTGTGCTATACTTTTGTCGCTGGTTGTATTAATCCATATTATAAATGCTTACCCTCTTTTTTTTACATGCATTGATAATTAAAGTTGATATCTAAACTAAGCGAATGGTTTTTATCGAAATAATAACTAATTATCCAAAACTTTAAAATTTTTATGAATGACACTGCAAATATTCAGCACTGTTTACAGTTTACAAACTGCCCGTGACATTTGCGTTTGTAACGTCAATGTTCGTCACACGTGACATTTGGACAAGCGCACATATGC
This sequence comes from Parasteatoda tepidariorum, assembly GCF_982258835.1. Classification (NCBI taxonomy): domain Eukaryota; kingdom Metazoa; phylum Arthropoda; class Arachnida; order Araneae; family Theridiidae; genus Parasteatoda; species Parasteatoda tepidariorum. The sequence continues at coordinate 5,203,451 of NC_141758.1, read as the reverse complement.
ATCTGACTTATAAACTGTGCTGAGTTCGTGCCACTGCTCGCTGATACGTAAATACTTGTTTCAACCGATACGTTTATTAATTTATGTTTTATAAAGAAACTGATTTTAAGTCAATTATAAAAAAATTCACAAATTTTACATACTCAATGAGGTATGTGTGATTTTCCGATTCGGATCGACCCCCATTCGACCCCCTGGCTCAGATCGACCCCCGCTTTTGTTAAATAGACCCCTGGGGGTCTATATAGACCACTTTGGCGACCTCTGGTTTAATATATGAACAGGATTCTAACACAACTCATTTTTCGAATTGGATGGGTACAAATCTTCGCGGGTCTGTCAATGCACATTTTAAATGCCCCTTTCACTGTGAGTTAACAAGAATTGTGTATTTGGAGTCACGTATAACTAATATTTAAGCTAGCCAATATAAATAATAGATCATTTATCAATTTAGTCGCACTTTCACACGCGAATGAATATTGAAGCATTGATGTTATTTCAAAAGAAGGGAACCTATTTTAGACGCACTTAATTCCGAAAAAGTAATAAAAGAACACTTCACGAAATGGAAAGTATTGGATAATTTCCTAGCATTTCTTAAATTAAATATTCGCTGTCTAGAAGGGCATAAAAAGTTGAAGATAAAACGAACAAATTCGAATAAAATGTTTTGGAATAACAAACTGTCTCACGTAACTAAGAATTTCTTAATAATTCTTCATGTTTAATATAAGCCAATTTTTTTTTATTCAAAACCATTATGAACATAATGTGTAAGTCAATTTATCCAGCAGTGCAAATTATACAGGTGTAAAATAATTTCTCCAGCAAAGTTCGGTTCCTTTAAGTAGTGAAGAAGTTATTACATTTCGAAAGTAATTTGTAATTAATACATTAAAAAAGTAGTTATAGTTTACTACATTTGTAACAAAGTAGTCGTAATAAACTACAAAAATATTGTAGTTTTTCCAACCACTGATATAATGCTCCGGGATAGGAACTTGGTTCGTATTGTATTAGTCAATCTGAAAGGCAGGTGAAATTAGATAAAGTTAACCTGTGGCGTAGCTACCACTATAAATATTAAGTACTAAGTAACTACTATATAATACACGTTATCTTAACTTTATCATAAGCTCTTCCGGATTTTCCGGAAGATTTTATTTTCATATTTAAAGTGGTAGCAATACTCAGGTTATTCCAATTAACTTTTTGAATTATACTGATAATTATAAATGAGTTTGACCACCACTACATATAAATAATTACAATAAATATATAAAAGCATAATAATTCTTGCACAAGCGAATTTCAACAGGATCAAAATATAAATATATTTTTGAGTCAGATTGTTTTTCTTTTATTGTTTTACAACCACTCTGAAAATCCATTTTCGGAGAATGTGAAAGTTGGCAGGTATGACGAGGTACCTTTCTATAGAAATATGTTGTTCCAAGTTATTTTAGGTTTAGTATTTATCATTTTAAACAATTTTTACACCACTACATATCGAAAATTCTATATATCATATCAAATGCAACTTTGATATACTATACTCGTGGTTACTTTTTTAAAAAGTAGGCGTATTTATCCTTATTCTACGTGTTTTACTATTTAATTAGTTACCACTTTATTAAAACTTCTACAGAAAGCGGAGCAGTTGGCATCCCTGAGTCAAAGATTGAATTCCCCTCATCGTCAACCGCCAAACGTGATATGAACTTGCCAACATTGATGGATAGTCCACATTAAACAGTTGATTTGCTTAATAATACTGCTCAAAGAAAGAATAAAAAAACCGGTGAAGTAAATAAATTCTTCCGGTTAAATAATGAGCAAATTGACATAATTATTATTGAAGAAATATTATTGACGAAATATTAATACGACGAAATATAATTGAAGAAATATTATACCCTGGTTATTGAAGAAAAATAATGAGCAAATTCATATAACCGTAAATGAAGGGGGGGAAAATGAGCGAAATGTACAATAAATAAAAAGTGAAGGATGAATAAATAAATTAGAGAAATACTCTAAAAACAAAAAAAATAATGAGTAAAATGCTATGAAGCAAAAATTGATATAAATAAATAAACAGCATGATTTAACTAGTGATATTCATCGAGTTCTATCACTGATAAAATTCTAGAATGGAAGTATTGTGGAGTAACTACCACTATAAATATTAAATACCGAATCACTAGTATATTAAGACACGTTATATTGAATTTGATTACGATGTTAAACAAAGGTTGACATAATCAATCATTTAATTTTCCACAAACGTTAAATTTTTAATTTTCAACCACTTAAAATATTCTGGTGAGCTTAAACTTCCTGGTGGGCAATCATGATAAGTAGTTTTTATCGTACTCAATTAACAAGAATCACAAGCATATGCACGTTAAATTATTCTCTAATGATAAATAGTTTGTACCTGTGGCATCAAGGATTTCCTTTGCGGTAATCGTCTACCTTGAGGTCCTCTGGCTCGATCTTTGGTTGCATTGACTAAACATGTGGTGCTCGCTGCTTCAGTTGTCTCCTGTTGAACACAATCCATATCAACAACAAGGTTTAAAACAAATGTCTTAATTGAGTACTCTACCCAGCCCACGCTCTTGTTTAAACACGTGATGCATTTCTGATAAAAACCTCGGGTGGAATTAAAACTAATGGCTTATCATATAACGAGAATTGATAAGGAGATTTCTTTCCTTTTTTTATTTATTAAGTGAGCTTGTTTAAACATTCGATCATAACAATTCATTTGATTTATATTTCATTTTTAATATCTGAATATGACTTTGTTTCACTTTTAACAATTTTTTTTAAAAAGGAAATAATAACTTTTTCTGAGATAATAGTGGCGGCTCGTGATTAAAAAAAAAAAAATTTTTTTTGCGTATAAAATATATGAGTTAACAAAAATTCTGAGAGCTTCAGATTTTTGTTTTCTACTAATTTATAAAATGTTTTATCAAAAAATATTTTATCTAAACATTTTACAAAGAAATGATAAAGTATCCGCAAAATCTTCTGAATAATCATTGATGAAAAAAAAGTATCGTATTTTCGTTTTATCGTATATTCATAGTAATTATTTCATAAAATATTTCGCACGTATTCGCGAATAAAATATTTATAAATATTTTATGAAATATTTGTAAAATATTTCGCAAATATTCGGCTTGCGATTTAAAAAAAAATTTGAAAATATTTGCATATAAAATGGATGAATTGCAAAAAATTCTGAGAGCTTTAAATTTTACTTATCTATTATTTCAGAGATACCAACTGCTCCGGATACGCCAAAATAATAAATAAATTATAAAAATAATAAAGCAATATTATAAAAAATAAATTAAAATAACGGTAAATAACAACAAATTAAATTTAGCAAATATTTTACTGTTCTTGCTTGCTTTTTAAGTGGTTAAGCATAACATAAGTATTTTACTTACTTTACTTTATTTAAAAACAACTGGGCACCTGGGCCGCGCAGCGGCCCCTATCCCATTCATCGTGAAATTACAACAATGAGGTAAAAACATTTTGAATATAAGCAGTCGTTGTGGTAGCTTTACAATAATATTACCATGATTAGAGAAAATACAAACTTGAACTGAGATATTTACAGTAATTGCCATGAAAATATGTACAGAAAATATAACGTTGATTTGAAAAAATTACAACTTGAACAAAGATATTTACATTAATTGCCATAAATATGTACAGAAAATTGAATATGAGCATTAATAAATGATGATTATGTATATACAAAAGTCGTGATTCAAGAACGTGAAGATTTAACATAAATTTTCGACAAGCCTTAGTGGCGCCATCTAGTATGCTCAACTTTAATTTGAAAGGGCAGTATGCAGTATTTATTTATAATCTGTATGGAAAATTAGAGTTCTGAATAATAATAAGAGTTCAAATAAAAGTTCAAATCAAGTAATAAAAAAAAAAAGATGTTACTGTGCAAGAGTGGCTTCCCCCATAATCCTTTGAAACAGTTGAAGCACTTCTTGATTTTTTAAAAGTTCTTTCAATTCTTTAATTATTGTAACCAGCCTTTGAGCAAGTCCTGTTATTGTTGGTGGTATGGCACGTGTTCCCCTTCTGCGGGGACGGGCTCTGCACCCCGTGTAGTTGGCTGTATGAGAGTCTCCGCAGTTGCTGCACTTAGGTTGTGTATTTTTATCTTCTTGGCACTCGTATGATCGGTGATTGGCGGCGCACTTTACACATCTTGATGGTGAATTGCATGATCTTTGACTGTGGCCAAATTCTTGGCAGTTGTAACACTGGATTGGATTTTGCCCGCCTCGGAACCTTTCAATACTGACCGGGATACTTTGTATATTGGTGATAGAGAAAATTTGTCGATTAACATCTGTTTCTGTGAGAATTGTAAGAAAAAGTGGGAGGAGCCTGTAGGTCCCGCACACTTTTCTCTTAAACTGAATTATCTTTTGCGTTATGATGTCTGACTTCGCCAGTTGCTGGGAGATATGATCAGTACAGAATCCAACTGGAAGACCACGAATAAGAACTTTTATATGCTTAATTGGTTGAACTTTTGCTGGAGTTGTGGGTGGATCTACAGTTGAACTGGAATCCTCCTTGGGTGGGGCTACGTCAGTATCAGATATAGATTCAGATGGTTGTAGGGAGGTGGCGGTATCTATCGGTGAAAAAAGTTTACTATTCGTGGTCATGATTAGATTTGCTTCAGCTTTTTTGACATTATTTTTCTTTTTCTTCTTCTTTAAAGGGGGTTCTGCAATATTTTTGGTTGAGCTTTCTGAATCTGTGGTTGACTCATTCCCCGTCTGTTTCAAAAGTTGGCCTCCTTCATAAGTTTTCATATCAATGACATCAATTGGTGTTGTCGGTATTTCGGGCCTATTTGGCACAGGCATGAGAAACTGTTCCAATTGATTTAGTTTCTCAAGTAGTTCTTTATTTTTCCTTTCATCTTCTTTAATTCTTCTTTCCATGTCTGCTAACTCTTTAGCCATTTTGGTTTCAAAATCCGAGCATTCCTCATCCGACGTTGAGCCACGTGCAGGTCTTTCGGTCAGCCGCTTTCCGCCACGTCCGTGGTGGTGATACGTAGCCATTGTTGCGTGATTGCAAATATTAATTTCAGCAGTGATGTTAACGTAAATTGAAAGCTACTATATCGGGCAGAATCGTTTAACTTAACTTGCATCTACTTATACTCTTAAGTTAACTCAGAATTAGAAAACATACATGATTGCAAGAGTAGTAAATAGGTATTACTCACTCAAAAGACACCAATGAAAATCCGAAAGTTCTACGACCTCCTAAAAGCATAAATTGTTCTTCCACATCACATCAGAGCATCAAAAACAGTGATCGACCTATCTCCACCAATCTCTGGATCCAATCAATCGGTCAGACCAAGCTCAATTGGTTTCGAAGGAACATAAGTATTATAAAGTGGTGAATCATATAAGCCAACTAATTATTTAGAAATAGTGGTGGATAAAAATCTACTAAATTGAATTTATTAAACTAAAAATCACAACTGATAAACCACCACTTTAAAATATAAGTTTGCTGTCCGGAGCAAGTTATTTTATAAAATATTTTACAAAAATGCAATTTTTTAAAAAAATATTTTAGATAAATATTTTACAAATATTTTATAAAATAATTTGTAAAATATTTCGTAAATATTCGGCTTCTAATTAAAAAAAAAGGAAAATATTTTCATATAAAATATGTGAATTACTAAATATTATGAAAAATTTAGATTTTAGTTTGTTTTATAAAATATTTTACGAAACGACAATTTTTGTAAAAAATATTTTAAATAAATATGTTACAAATATTTTATAAAATATTTTTTAAAGCAGTTGACAACTCTGCATAGATCTTAAGTGAATACTTAATTTACAATGAAGTCAATAGTTAATTTTCATCATAATTTTTAATTTATGAAGAACTTACGCTTTGCTTCTTGTTAAATTAAAACCCTAACAGACTACTGGCCAGTATTTTTATTTTGCAATATATAAGAATTTAGTTAACTCTTTTGGTTATTCTGGAAGATTTTATTTTTATATTTATTGTGGTGGCAAAATTTATATCACATTTTACTCTTCATTAAATAAATACGGTTAAATTCATTCTCTGTCGATGTTGCATCTCATATGTCCAGCGTTTTTGAGCTCGTATGGTTGGTGTCGTTTGCCATGCGAAGAAGTTAATAAATATGTCATCAAAGTGTATTTTTTTAAGAAAAAACTTGGGTGCGTTTGCAGGGAAAACTGGAGATCAGTAGAAGGGACAACACATATTTAACCACTAATTGGTCAAGCAAAAAACTGCTTGCTGACAAAAATATTTTGTATTTTTGAATTTAGGACAGAACATATATTAATTTTCAGCAATAAAAAAATTGCTTTTCTGGCCAGAAATTCGGAAAAAAAATTCCGACAGAGAAGGGGCTTAAAATGATTTTGACTACAATAACATTTGAATAGTTTAAACGTATATGGGTCATTCTCACAAAAACAGTCATTTTCATGACCCCATATATTTTATGTTTGTTTTACAACTTACGAAAAAAAATTTTTCAGGGAAAGTGTCCTTCAGAATGCAGGCTAACAAAAGAATAAAAATAAAATTATCAATTTTTATTTTTTATTTATTTTAGGTAATTAAAATATACCAATATGTCATTCCCTCACTTGTCCCCACTGCTGATTTAAAAAAAAATTGTTTCTGAAATAAATAAAAAATTTTTACAAATTCGTGTTTTTTATTTCAGAATATTGAAATATAGAATTCAGAAAATCAATTTTAAATTTAATTTCTGATAAAAATATTAACACAGCACTATTTTAAACTTTGTCCCCAGTGTTTCGCGTCATTCCCTCACAACAATGTTCTTATCACCTGCAATCTTCTTAGAATAAAAATATTTCAATAAAAACTTTAGCAGTTAACAACTGGCATCATAGAACAAAATTGTAGTATGTTCCCATTTTCAACTTAAAGAAGCTTTGCTGCGGAATAAATTTGAATGAATCAAACCAGGTAAAATTTTTTACATTTGTCATTCCCTCATGTCATTTTTTAGAGTAAAATAAAATACAACTTCATCGAGAAAGTGGATAATTATATGTTGCTTTTTTGTATGAATATAATTGTATGTGATTGACTTCAGAAATTAATTAGGCCTAACTGTTATTTTTAAATTTTATTTAATTTGTCATTCCCTCACTAGTGTATAAAGTGAGGGAATGATGCTGAAGTGAGGGAATGATTCAAGATGAGTATATTATTAATTTTTTTTTGTTCAATTGTGCCAGCCAATTTTATTTCCCAAACCTGTAAAAACTATTAAATATATAAAACTAAATTATAAAAAATATTAGATATACTTAGTATGTTATCATTTTCAAAACTTTAGGTAGATGTAACTTAGATAAAAACATGTATTAAAATAAAATATCATTCCCTCACTATTAGTGTCATTCCCTCACTTTTTAAGTAGTGAAATTAATTAATTTATTTATTAATTAATTTTAAAAAATTAATTAATTTCTTTAATTAATTTACTTATTTATTAAATTAATTAATTAATTATTAATTATTATAAATTAATTAATTATAAATTAATTATTTAAAAAATTAATTAATTTAAATATTAAGTATAATTTATAGGATATATACTTTCTTTATAATGCCATTACATATTTCTATTAATATAAAAAGTTTCAGAGCTTTTTATTCACTTTACTTTTTTGGGATTTTATAAACTGAAAAATGACTGTTTTCGTGAGAATGACCCGTATATGATAGGCTTTCTACATCTTTTATAGTTCACAAAGACCTCAAGATTCCGATCCTATCACAACATATTCATAAATTAAATGCAGATTTCTTCAACAAGCCCAAAAAATGTAATGCAGCTAACTTTAACCAGATATTTAACTTTGAAAACTACAAAAAAGATATAAAATACTAACAAATATTCTCTCAATTTACATCCGACGCCTCATATCACAATTATCAAAATAAATAAAAATTTTAACAAATTTCTTATTACAGATTCGATCCACCTGTAACATCAGCTTCAACATCTACAATATTGAAAGTTCTATCAAGCTTTTCCCTTTCCCCACGTTGACCATCAACCAGCATCCAAAACTTAAGACACACATAGTTTAGAGCAAGCTTCTCCGTTTCATTTTCATTATTATTACTTATTCAAGCTGCTTAAATCCCCCTGACAGCAACCACATTTCCTGCTAACTTCAACGAAACCAAACAAAGTGACATATACTACACGATGAATGGGATAGGGGACGCTTCGCTGCCCAGATCCAGAAGCAAGACAAGACTCTTATAATATTTTTAATTATTGGCTAGATTTTTTACGAATCAGCAACATACGATTTCAATTCCGTTGGTTTTTTCCTACCACTAGAAAAACACATTTTTGAGAAAAGACTAAAAGTTAGGTGATCCATAGTTAGCATCCTTATATTAAAGCTCTTTGTACTGGTCCACACGTGTCTTATCAAAGGCCTACCAACTGCTACCCTTTTTGCAAAATATTTTATAGAGTGGTAGCCTTTTAAAAACCAAAGCTTTCAGAATTATTCGTGATTTTGCCAACATATTTAAAGTCTCTCCAAGAAATAGTTCTAACAAAGTGCAGAGATGCCAACTTGCTCCGGGCAGCAAATAATTCTTTTCAAGTGGTAGTTTATCAATTGTCATCCTTGGTTTAATAAATTCAATTGAGTAGATTTTTATCCACCACTATTTCTAAATAAATCGTTGACTTATATATTTCAACACTTTATAGTAGGTATGTCATGCTACCATCTTGGGATCTATTCTTTTAAACATCAAACAAAAGCAGTCAAATATTTGCAAAATTTAGTTAGTAGTTATTCACCATTATTTTAATTATTTTGGCGTGTCCGGAGCAGTTGGCATCTCTGAAAATGTCGTTGCTTATGAACTTTTAAATCATTTATATGTAGTATGAAATAAGTTTAAATAAAAAATAATACATTAAAACATAAACATAGCTACCACTAGAATAAATTTTTACGAAAAGCGTAGAAAGTAGACAGCCCAGTTATATGTTATTTTATAAAGGTATTTTATAAAGGTACTTACAACTACTGAATTTTTCTTAGGAACATGGATATCTGAATTTATGTATAAAGAGTTTCGTAAGTACTTAAACTGGTGACAATTTTCTTATAAAAAATCTGAACACTTCTTAATACTATCTTCCACTATCTAATTTAAATTTCATATTCGCCACTTTCGGATCTATCTATACTTACTTAGAGAGAATGAAATATTTTGGTAGCGACAAAGAATGATTATATAAAAAATAAATTATGTTAATATAACTACCACTTTTTAAATTTTTTCAAGCGTGTAGTACCCTGATACAGCTATAATACTGTATATTTAAAAGCAAGTATACTATACCAGGTATATTTTCTATAGGACAAGAGTTTATTTTAATGTAGATGGAACGTACCTCTGAAATATTATAAGCGATGGCCATCAAAAAGTAGCAGTTGATAGAAAAAGGAATGCTCAGATTAATTTGAGTATTTAGAGTGGTAGTAAATTTTATGGTTTAATACTTCACGATAGATTTAATAAACTTAATTTAGAATGATTTTACCTTCTACTATAAACAAATATATTTATATATATATATATATATATATATATATATATATATATATATATATATATATATATATATATATATATATATTTTTATATATATATATATATTTTTATTTTTATTTTTATTTTATTCATGTTTTTCATGTTAATTTGTGTATATATATATATATATATATATATATATATATATATATATATATTATATATATATATAGTACTTATTAATACAGAAAAGAGAGGACAAAATTAAACAGATTAAGTTTAACCCTAACTGTTATTTAGCTACCACTTTAAATATTATCTCTGGGAAGGTATATCTTATCGTATATCTCAGTCACAAAATGAATAATTTAAATAATTAGGTAAATTATTAATTTTTATTTATTTTTAAGCTTTAATTCTTAATTTTATTAATTTTTTAAGCTCTAATTCTTAATGTTTATTAACAGTAAAATCAAAAAGTTACTTTGTATATACTAAATATAAAATTTTACCAAACATAATTTTTTTTTTTTTACCTACTTCTAGTTTTCTTTTTCAAAATGTATGTCAACGAATGTTTCAAATTATTCGGTCAAGCAACAACCTTCACTTAAAACTTCACGCACCACTGATTTTCGACCTAGGCCTTTAATTTATCTGACGATATATATTTATATATTTGGAAGAAAAAAAAGGATTATTATTTTTTATTACGTAAAATGGCAACAGCTTTACTCACCTGTGACGAATAACTGAGGTCAGGTGACTTTCCATCTTGCTTCTTCCTTCCTGGCTTGGTTCGGTTGACTCTGGCTTCCGCGATTGCATTTTGTATCGATTGTATCCAAGATTGCATTTCATCGGATGTTTCTGCAGAAAACTGGTGACGGTTCTATAAGATACAAACACTCGGATTGAAAAGAAATCGGAAAAGAAAGTCATAAACACAAAGATCTTTGTGAAAATTAGAATAAATTAGTTCGCTGCCTGCCGCTGAAACGATAATACTTATAATCGTTTGTCTGACCATTCTCGTATGATATCGTTATCAGTGGCCAATTCAGTGATATATCTTGAATACCTGTACATAATCTGTAAATCCGCTGAATACTGTTTTGTAGGTATATCTAAAGCTTTATGAAAAATTTCAGTAAACTACTTATCTGTCTTCTGGATTTTCACGAGCTGGAAGCGACATCAACAAGTCACCACTTAAAAATTAAAAATTTTTGTATCTTAATAATTAGTAACCACATAACACTATGAATTCTTAAATGTTATATCTACTATATTTATCTATGTCAAGCTATGTATATATATTTCAAATTATGTTTATATTTATATGCTTATATATTTATATGTGTAAATTTAGTTTCGATATTCAAATGTTTATTTACCCAAGCAAAGGGCTTCTAATTTTGTATTAGCAACCACATCGACTGCTAAATTCAAAATGTTATCACTTTAAACTTATGTAAATTTCTAGATGTATGGGATAGTGGACACTCCGCGGCCCAGGTGCCCAATTTTTTATAAATAAAGTAAAAGTAAGTAAACACTATGAATTTTTAAAATCCATACCTGTCGACTTTTACGCATTTGGCGTAAAATTTTATTTCTGTATGTAAAGTGGTAGTAAAATGTTTGCTTTCTATATATTCCTTGCATTTATAAACTTAATTTATAATCTTTTTGATTCACCACTATTTTTAAAAAAAATTAATTACTTTTATTAATATGTAATACAGCATACCTGCCAACTCTTCCGGATTTTCCGGAAAATTTTATTTTCATATTTAAAGTGGTAGTAATTATATACTATTTTTTCTTTTATAATCTTAATTTTTAAATGATATTGATTACCACTATTCTTACAAAAATTAAGCACATATATTAATATGCGTTACTATCATGGTTGTCAACCCGCCTCAGTCGAAAGAAGAAAACGACCAAGGACACGCCTACTTCTACAGCCCACAGACTTGTTAGCCTCATCAGTGAACTTAAAGACTTGCTGAAGGACCAAGACGTGCTGCATCTTCTCACAACTTTAATCCAGGGCAATCATGGTTGTCAATTTAAGTTTTCTCAAATCCAACGTATTTGTTTGCTTAAAATTGAAGATTTAATTCCATTTTAATACCACTGGGAAAAATGATAACGGAAGGGATTAAAAGTTTTCAGGTATGATACAGTGGAAGTAGTCCGCATAAGCTTGCTCAAAATACAGCGTCTGTTTCTGCCTGAAATTGTAATTTATATTCCATTTTACTACCACTGGGGTAAATCATCCTCGAAAGGATTAAAAGTTGGCAGGTATGAAATTCATTTGAAAATAACATTTATCATGCAGGCCTGCCAACTACTACGTTTTTTACCAAATTTTTAATTGAGTGGTAGATAATTAAAAATCAAAACTTTCAGAATTTTTGGTAACTTTGCCAACATTTTGAAAGCCTAACAATGAAACCTCTGAAACAAAATGGAGTTGCATATGAACTTTTAAATCATTTATGTGTAGTGGTGTGGAAAATAAATTTAAATGAATGAAAAATGATACATTAAAAACATAGACATAGCTACCACTAGAATAAATTTTTACAAAACGAGTAGAAATTTGGCAGCCGGAAAAGATATAAAACGGGTATTAAAATCATTTTCTTCCTAGTTCGTTTCCGAAGAAATAAATAACTTTTTTTAGCAAGACACATTCAAGGTTAGACTGCATTTACAAGCCTGTTTTCTTACAATGGAAACTTAACTGTCAATTGTTGTTGGTCATTTCTTCGCACATGTAAATTATCTATGAATTATTTTTTCCGGTGGTAGTGAACTAGAGACGGAATTTTTAAATCGAATAAAATTTTTCTTAGAACTTATGAGTAGGACCAATTGTCATCTAACTCCAAAAAGTTCGCCAATTCTACAAGTAATTTATTGAAATATTAATACTACCACTTTGAAGCTAAGACGACTCTGTATCTGAAATTAGACAAACTCATCAATAGCATACATGACCTCATTTTCATCATATCAGCTTACCAAAAGTTCATACTCTTACAATATAGTCTTATCACCGTACACACAGTCAGAACCTCAATGATCCACATGAATACTCCTTCACTTCATTTGCATTCCACAACCTCATCGAAGAGCCACAAAGATCAAGCTAAAGATGAATGGGAAAAGGGTCGCAAGCGGCCTTAGGTTCCCAGATATTTTATACAGTTTCAATTTAATTAGACAAACTCTCCAAGGCCTCATATCACAACTATCAAAACAAATAACATTTCCCAACTGTAAATATTGTCTGAAAAATGAATATTCAAGGCGTATTCTCATGCTGATACATTTTTACTCACCATACAACAACAACTAAAATTTTGAATCAAACATAGTTTAGAGCAAGCCGATTTATTATTATCATTCATCTGTAGTTGCTCAAGCAAAGTGCTTAAAGTAAACCCCACTGCCAGCTAACCACGAAGACTCAGTACAAACAAAACCCAAATTCTTGATGGTTAGGATAGGGGTCACTTACCACCTAAGTCGCACAACTAGGACTATTAGACAAACTGTGCACTCTGCACCAGCGAAGCCCGGCTACCGGGGGGGAAGCGAGGGAGTCATCCCCTTATTTGTAAACTATTTTTCACGTGTACGTATGTTTTTCGATTACTACTTCTTTTCATTTATTATTTATACATATTTCAGACTTCGTTCTTACACAAAATTAATCTTTTCACTCAATTAAAACCTAACTTTTAGCTATAAATCCTCCCCCCTTCCTACATCTACTTATTATCAAGTTAGATGAAGGTGAAAATAACCCACAGGGAGAGGTACTCCGATTTAAATGTTATCAGTCACTCATGAAGAGCATGTTGATTGAAGTTGCTTTCTATTTTTTACGCTTCCCATGCTATTTATTAGCATGTCTTGACAATTTGAAGTAGATTCACTGATGTACAAGGTGCGAGGGAGAAAATATTTAATAAAATATTTATTTAGTTTCACATACTGGTAGAGGTTTTAAAACTACAAAAGTCTTTTTTTACATACAAACATATGTACAAAAATAACATATGTACAAGTGAAAAAATAATTTACGAATAAGGAGATGACTCCCTCGCTTCCCCCCCCCCCCCGGTAGCCAGGCTTCGCGGTGCAGAGCGTTCAGTCTGTCTATTAGCAGAAATGTCAACTTGCTCCGGACAGCGAATCAATATTTTCGAGTGCTAGTTTATTATTTGTGATTCTTGGTTTAATAAATTCAATTTAGTAGATTTTTATCCACCACTATTTCTAAACAATTCGTAGTATTATATAATTCATAACTTTATTTAATAAGCTTCTTCAAAAAGGCTTATAAGCCTAAATTGAGTACACAAGCCTGCAAATGAAGGTAATTTCAATAAAGTAAAGCTCCTTCGCGATGACCTTTTTTAAATGGTAGCAAAATTATCTAACATTCTCCAGATGAATGGGATAGGGGCAGCTTCGCGGCCCAGGTGCCCAGTAAAATCTAAACACTAGGACTTGATAAGCCTCTTATAAATTAGCATAATCTGTCTAATATTTTTAATTTAGTTAGTAGTTATTTACCGTTTGGGCAGATGGGCAAACCATGTAAAATTAGCATGGCATTCAACGTGTTAAAACCTAACTTTACGCTATAAATCCTTCCCCCTTCCTACCTCGAATTACTGTCAAATTAGAAGGAGGTAAAAATAACTCATTGGGAGAGACTTACTTTGCTTTGACTTTAATTATTGTTAGTTTAATCATAATCAATGCTGGATATTGGGGATATCTCGGCGTTTGGGCGCGAAGCACCACTAACCGATTCATCGATTCTGTTTTGTCGTATTCTAGGAGGTCCTAAATATCTTTGAAGTTGTAGTATGTTGTAACGACAAATCAAGTCCTTAAGGAAGTAAATCTTTTGTTTTGAAGTGAAAATCATCTTTGGAATGGGGAGATCCCCTTGAGTAGAGTTGTATGATGAAGTTAGTAGTTTTTTGGTAGTATGCAGTCTGAGCATAAAAAGGCGGTAATTGGGCTGAAATTCGAATTATCACGGATTATATCAATATCGAACAATTTATTGAAATCTGATGTGGTGCATGTTTTTGCGTCACTATAAAATTTTGTGGTCAATTTGGCTATAAAGCAATTGATATCATCAATGTTTAAGTCTTTTCTGAGTAATCTATTGCTAATCGCCCTTGGGGCGCCAGTCATTGTGCGTACAAATTTACCTTCAGTTGTAGATAGCTTCTTTTTTAGGTTGTTGCTTATAGTAGTGAGGGCTGGGCAAGCATACGTAAGAATTGGTCGAATCGCTTGTATATAGATAGTTCTTTTATTTGCTAGATCAAGCTTTGAATTTGCTAGATCAAGCTTTGAAAGAGAATTACATCTCATTTTTTCCAGCAATCAGGAAAATAGCAGTGGTTGAAGTAGACGTTAAAGATGTTACTTAGTATTGGTATTATATTTGGATATAATCAATGTTAATTCAAAGTGTAACTAAATAGTTTTATTTTGAACAAAGTAATGGTGAATTAAATAAATCAAACAATTATAACTCCGCCCACAAATAAACTGCTAAAGAAATACTTTGATTACCAGTTTTATCTTTTTATCCTGATTGATACGGTTTTATGCTGGCACGTATTTGTGACAGGCGGCGCGAAAGGGTTAAATGCTATCAGCCACTCAGGAAGGGCATGTTGACTAAAGTTACGTTATACTTTTTACGTGACTCATGCTAATTAATGGCATGTCTTGATAGTTGAACTTGATATATTTTATCCACATAAGTTTCAATGGAAACTATATTTAATAAAAAATTTATTTAGTTTCACATACTGGTATAAGTTTTCAAAGTATAAAAATCTTTTTTTAGGTGTTTTATCGTAAACTGGAAGTTAGAAGTCATGGACATTCGAAAATAAACTAGAGAGAAAATGATTTTACTGCCCGTTTCGTATTTTTTTCTGGTTTATAAAAATCTCAGACAGTTGTAAGCAGAAATTATTTTCACTTTTTTAGCCACTTGAACCGAATTTTAAGCCTTTCGTATATATATTTTTATTTAAGTTTATATCGTCGCTTTATTTTATTTCATAACCGTCGTTGAAATGCCAACAATATTTTTTGGGTTTTAGACTACTAATGTCCAACACCCTTGTCATTTTAAACCCAGTCCAGAACACAAGAGATCAAGTAATGGGAGAAATTTGCCTTCGAACTATTTTAATCTTAAGAGTTGTGCTTAAAACTAGAAGGCTATGGAAGTGCACTATTGACGTCTTTAATCCACTATGTTGATAATTAGTTAATGAAAATAAATACAATGAAACCTCTCTGGAGTGACCACTCTCTGTTCCACAGTCAAATAATCGTTAACCCCTTAACTTGTGCCCTCGAGTTAATTCGAGCTCGCTAAACAGGCCTAACTGTGCACACTCGAGATAATTCGAGGGGCGTTGTATTTTATGCTGCTATAATTTTTCACACTCGAAAATAATCGAGAATTGAAAATAGTAATGTGAAAGCTAAGAAAAAAAAATAGATTTATTCATATTTATCATTTACATAGGATTGTAAGCTATAACATTTATTCAAGAATAAAATATACAGAGATGCGAATTTGCTCCGGACAGCAAATCAATTGTGATTCTTGGTTTAATAAATTCAATTTTGCAGATTTTTATCCTCCCCTATTTCTAAATAATTCATAGGCTTATATAATTCGCCACTTAATAGTACTTTAGTCAAGACTATCACATACCTGCCAACTTTTAATCCCTTCCATTATCATTTTCCCCAGTGGTATTAAAATGGAATTAAAACTTCAATTTTAAGCAAACAAATGCGTTGTATTTGAGAAAACTTAAGTTGACAACCCCGATAGTAACGCATATTAATATATGTGCTTAATTTTTGTAAGAATAGTGGTGATCAAAATCATTTAAAAATTAAGTTTATAAAAGTAAAAATAGTATATAATTACTACCACTTTAAATATGA
Organism: Parasteatoda tepidariorum; assembly: GCF_982258835.1. Lineage (NCBI taxonomy): Eukaryota > Metazoa > Arthropoda > Arachnida > Araneae > Theridiidae > Parasteatoda > Parasteatoda tepidariorum. Next base: position 5,186,714 of record NC_141758.1, on the reverse strand, counting down.
AAATAAAATCTTCCGGAAAATCCGGAAGAGTTGGCAGGTATGCTATCAGCACAAATAATGGTCTTCAATTCCAGCATCTATAGTCTACAACAATAATCCAAAGTACCAATAATCCACAGCATCAAACACTTTACCAATACTGAAATCCTGACCTATGTTACTTCACGTTGACAATCAAACTACAGCCATCCACAGATTACAGCAAGTTGCTCTTATTATTTTCATTTTCTTTCAGTTATACAAGAAAGGTGCTTGTCTCCTTGTAACAGCCACCCCATAGACTGCTGAACTCAAACTGTCTTTTATTTTAACTTTTTATACTATTTCACGATGTATGGGATATAGGCCTTCTGCGCTGCCCAGGTGCCCAATTTTTTATAAATAAAGAAAGAAAGTACTTTAGTCATGCTATACCTTTTAAAAAGCAAACAAAAATAGTCAAAGATTTGCAAAATTTACTTTGTAGTTATTTATCGTTTATTTTATTTATTTATTTATTTTTCTTTTTTTTGTTATTTGGCGTGTCCGGAGCAGTTGGCATCTCCGCCTACAACCTTTTTCCATGGAACAAAAGCGCAGTAAATCAAAATTGTCTGCCAAAAGAAAAGACAATGTTCTAAAGTGTGTTTTTTTACATTTAAAAAAGTGATTTTTTTTTTGGCCTGTGCGTTAAGAGGTTAATGAAGGAGGGTCGTTCTTGAGGGTTACCTTCATTGACTTCAAATTTTTGTCAGTGTCATTTTCTTAGTGAGGAAATGCAACTTGTGTTACCGTCATGAAAACCGGGTCTATGAATAAAATTTAGAGTCGATAAAAATGTTCCCTGCTGATATAATTATGTGCATAAACAAATTTACCAATTACAATTTATAAAATTATTTTTAAAAAAATAAACAATTATGTTTTATGTTTCCATTTCATTTTATATCATAAAAAGTAGTTAGCTTTTTTTAAAAAAAAATTAACTTTTCAACTCATTCAAAGTCAATCATTGATAGTCTTTAGTGCAATCTCACTGCAACGTGAGGTTGTCATCCTCAAAAAGAGCTCTCTAAATAAGAGACTCACACAAATATTTTAAATACATTTTAATCTTCTCTTATTTGTTTTGTTACTATTTTTTGTTTTGATATTTTTTTGCTTTTCCTTATTTGACCTTTTCCGCATTTGGTGCAGAGGTTGGTTTGTCCGGTCACGGGGAGAGGTTTTGATGGTCTCTCCTAGAGGTTTTCTTCAACACAAAGTTTATGGAAAAAAATTCCGTGCCTCTCAAAAGTGGTCGTAAATAGAGGAGGTCGCTCCACAGAAGTGATCTGAGGTTTCACTGTAAAATGAGCAAAATGTAAGTACTTACGTCGAATAATCCTTTGACTGACGTACCGATAACGAAGACGTGGGGATTCTTTTTGTCTTTGGTCTTGTTCTCTTCACACAAATCATAGTAATCCAGGTTGAGAACTCCACAACTCTTTTCACTCCCTTTACTTTGCTATAAAAAAAGAAGAAAATATTATTCACAACAGAGTCAAAATAATTAATAATATTGATTTAGTCTATTAGGGATGTTCAAGCAAGAGGTACTATGATTCAATTAATCTAGTATTATTCAATCGGAGTATAATTCAATCAATAGCGATATCTAAGACAGAGGTTGAACTCTATAACTTGTATAATATAATTCATCAATAGAGATTTTAAACACAGGACACTTAACTATAGTATAATTCTATCTATAGAGATATCCAAGACAGAGATTGCACTTAATCACTTGACTAATATGATTCAATCAATCGAGATGTCCAAGAAATCTTCTATGCTGTTGAAATTATTCAAGCAAATATTTAAAATTATGTGAACAAAAATATTACTCGAAGCATTTTTATAACTACTGTATAAATGTTAGAGCTTATCACAAAAATAATTTCTTACATTTGAATGTTTTGAGCCAATGCAAGATTAGACTAGTGAAAAGAACATTAAAAATCGTTATATATATTCAGGCATGCCAATTGCTACACTTTTTACAAAATATTTAACAGAGCTGTAGGCATTTAAAAAAATTATTTTTAGAGCGTTTTAGAATGTTGAAATATTTTACAAAAACTGGGTTATCGCTGGCCTTAAAAATTTTAAAAAATGATAACGAAAATAAAACAAATGTCAATATTTTATGAGTAACCACCACTAAAAATTATTTTACAAAGAAAGTATATGAAAATTCTAGCTCGCCAAACCAGAGCAATCATAAATAAAGAATAGCCTTCCTGATGATCGACATAACCAAAGCATTTGATAAAGTATGGCACACTGGCACAATATATAAACTCATACGGCTAAATTTTCCACCCGGCACAATCAAACTCCTATCCTGTTATCTTCCTAATAGAACATTTCAAGTCACCATCAAAAACAAAAAATCTTCAAAGAGAAACATCACAGCCGGAGTACCTCAGGGCAGCATTCTGGGACCGATTTTATACATATTATACACTTATGATTTTCCTATAAACAAAGCCGATTATAACAGCATAACAGCCTATTACGCAGATGACACCGGTATTATTATTAAATCCAGAAACCTAAATCATGCTCCTCAAAAACTACAGGACTATATACACTGAGTGGTCAAATTATTATGACCACCTCAGAGTTTTATGCAAATGAGTTATTGCGTCACAGCGCTGCCGCTAGAGGGCAAGATAACTATAACACGGGAATGCTGAACAAGTGAATCATCAGTTATACTGTGTTGCTTGCTCAGATATGGGAAAGAAAAGTGATTTAACTGAATTTCAACGTGGAATGATTGTGGGTGCGAGATGTGTCGGGCTGCACTAAACGGCTGCACTTGTGAAGTGTTCTAGAGCAGCAGTTGTTAATGTGTACAAAGAATAGACAATCAAACAAAAAACCGGGTCTCAACGTCAGACTTGTGGTCGTCACAGGGTACTGAATGATCGATCAGAGAGAAGGCTGGCCAGGGTTGTGCAGCGCAACAGGAGAGCAACAGTGCGACAAATTGCAAGTGATATGAATCAAGGAGCAACTGTGAACGTCTCTGAACGGATTGTTCGACGCACATTGCACCGTATAGGGTATGGAAGCAGACGACCTGTTCGTAAGCCTCTACTGTCTGCTTGAAATAAGCGCAGACGTCCTTAATTTGCAAAGGAGCACAAACATTGGACAGTAGATGACTGGAAGAGGGTCATGTGGACCGATGAATCACGATTTCAAATGCATCGCGCAGATGGCAGGATGAGAATATGGAGAAAACAGCACGAAAGCATGGACCCCAACTGCATTGCCACGACACTTCAAGCTGGTGATGGCAACGTTATGGTATGGGGAATGTTCTCTTGGTATTGTATGGGTCCTTTAATTCCTGTACCGCAACGCCTTAATGACCAAGGGTATTTAAGTATCATCGCAGATCAAGTACATCCGTTTATGTCAATGGTGTACTCTGGCGGGGATGGATACTTCCAGCAGGACAACGCTCCTTGTCATAAAGCTGGCATTGTCCTCAGATGGTTCGAAGAGCATGACGGAGAATTTAACTTGCTTCGTTGGCTAGCACAATCCCCAGATCTCAATCCAATTGAGAATATGTGGGATGAAATTGAAAGGGAGCTCAGACAGATGGATCCAGTACCACGAAATTTGCCGGTATTGGCAAGTGCAGTTCAGAGAGCATGGTCTGGCATACCTTCTACCTACTACTAACATCTCATAGAATCCATGCCCAGACGAATTAAGGCAGTAATGTGCGTAAAAGGTGGCCCAACAGCGTACTGAAGAGGTGGTCATAATAATTTGGCCACTCAGTGTATATGAAATAGAAGACTGGTGCTTAAAATGGAAAACTGCAGTAAACGCTGGAAAATCTGTCAACGCCAAAAACTACAGATGTTTTTCAAAATGATAATTTTAGTTTAGTTTACTTTTTGCCTGAATGTGCAGTGCTCACACATAATAAGAAACGGACCACTTTGAATAAATGTATTTAATGATCGGATCTTCACGTTCTAGAACTCAATCTTAATGGTTTCAGGGGGTCACCTCAAATATGCTAATAATTAGTACAAACGATATTCTAAGTTACGATAAATCACTCACAAAAACGTACTTTCTCTGAAAAAACATACCTTTTTCTCTAAGATTCGGACCCCCCAAAATATAGGCGGTAGCTGCAATTTGGTAAGAAGAGGGGTCCGAAGTTTGGACTCCTTATTGCTAATTTTATTGTTGCGTATTTCGCCATATCACTAGAATTTCTTAGGCGAATTGAAAAATTTTTGCGCACATTGTAAAATTGCTTCATCCAATGATAATTCCATGAAAAATATAACTTTTAGTAAATATTTATTATTTTTTATTATTTAATTTAATGAGCCGAAAAAAATTTTGAATTGTAAGGTAACATTTTTTTATCATTTTGAAGAATGTAATTTTAAATGACAAAATCCGACATTTGAGTGAAATCGGTCAAATAGTTCCTGAGAAATCGAATTCGATGTCGCGAATCGAATGTTCTACCGATTTCGAGCAAAATTTTCTATTTTGCCCTGTAAAATGACATCCTTTAAAACGATGTAAAAAATTTTATACCTTACAATTCAAACTTTTTTTCGACTCATTAAATTAAATAATAAAAAATAATAAATATTTACTAAAAGGAATCCCCCTTTGGATAATCCAATATAACCGTATTTTCTTAACCAATTGGGAATCTTGCTCAGTATTCAACATATTAAAGCAAAAAATAAACTTTTTAAACTTTATACATAATTATCCATGAAAAGAATGGAAAATAGTTTAATCTTCAAATCAATCATAATGTCAAATGATAAAAGCAACAATTTATAATCATCAAACATGAAAGATAATATCAGTGAAAGTATCATTCAATGGCAGAAATAATGATATCTGATACGATTCATGTGAACCATCACTAATGTGACAAGCATTCAAATCAATCTTATTTATTGAAATATTAAATATAACACAAAAGAGATAATAATTGATGATAATAATGATAACATGAGCAACGCGTGCCTTAACCCATTCGATGCTCTTTTTTTAATTATATTTTAATGATTTAAGAAATAATTAGACTTAACACCTCTATTCAATGAATTAATTTCATTTGCAAGACGTAATCACAGCACATGACACTTAAGTGGGCCATATTTGAAATCTAAATGGATGCTCAACTATTTTTGAAAATTTATCATTCTAATTTTAGATTTTCCAGAAAATACTGTCTGAGAATAGACAATACAGAGAAAAGGGAAAGTTTCTCTCCTGGTGAGAATTAAAAAACTTGAAGTGATGGAAAAAGTCCCTTAACAAATATCCACCGAGCTGCATCTCGAGAAGAAGAAGACCGCTGAAATCAGATGGTTGTGTATAAACAAGATGACGTGTTATCGTTACAGTTATTGGGCTTTGTTATCATGCTGAATTAATTTTCGGATCAAATTTAATTGGGTACCGGCAAGCGACGTCATGCTTGGGTGACGAAACTGATTAGCCAATCAAGTTCGACAACCACGCGTGTCGTCACTTGCAGGTACCCAATTATTAACAACTCTAATATGAATTCACCAGCAATAAATTTAGAAAGAGGTCTTAAAAACGACGGAGTATTTAATATTAAAAAAGTGCAGCACTAAGTTGTGATATATTTTCTACGGGGCAGCCTTTTAACTGTACTGAACGCATGCTCTTACAACGGGAAGAAAGAGGAAAGAAAGCGCGTTAATTTATCTTCTCTTTCATCTCTGTCTAGAGTCGCTTCTAATATTTAAAATGTTCTAACTGCAGTTGGAGATTCTTAATGTAAGAAACGGGGAAAGAAAATGCTGAATTATATAAAATTTCGAAAATATGTCTAATCTTGCGAATTTTTGTTTGCTTGATTTATAATCAATCCTTATTTTTACTTCATACAGGACTTTCGTTAATCAAATACAACCCCTTTTTTCTGATTGCCAGACAAACACGATAAAACAATACTCTTGTTTTGCTGAGGAAATTAATTGGCATTCTAACAAAACAAACTCGCATGGTTGATAATGATTTCTATATTGAAGAAAAAAACTTACTTTTAATTGCATGGTTATATTTCAAAACAGCGAAAGCGTTTATTGATGCTCTAATTATCAAAATTAAAGAGTTTTCTTGTGCGTGAAAGATAGTTGCATGCTTTTATTCGTATTCGTGGAAATGAATGTAAGCAATTTCTTTTCTATCAACGATTCTATTCATTCTAATCCAATGATTTGAAGAGAAAAAAAAATTATATTGTTTATTGAAATTTCATTATTTCTAAATTCATTTTATTCAAATTATTGTTTTAATTAAGGCCCAGTTTAATCTGTAATATAATGGAAACTAATTTTTTAAATGTCTTTTAAATTTTTTTTTTTAATTTAATATTCAGTTTTCCATGTTGTAATGAACATTTAATTTGAAAAAACGTTGGTTAATTCAAATTTTAATTCAGTATTTGAATCGTAATCTTTTCGTCGGTATGATAATTAAAATAAGATTTTGAAAATTACTTTAATTTAATTTATTATTTTAGTATAATATTCAATTTTAAATTCTTTCTTCTTATGGTTACAAAATTAAATTTTAAGACTTTTCTTTGCTTACTGAATTATTTTAATATGGCATTTGATTTTCTTTTATCCATATAGTAAGGAGATTTTAAAATTTAAGAAAAAATCTTTTTGTATTTTTTCTTATATCAATGCAATAAGAAAATTTAATTTTGAAAACTACATTCATCCAATTTATCATTTTAATATTCAATTTCCTATGCTTCATTTTTATTGGCAGAATGAAAACTAAACTCTGAAAACATTCCGTTGGTCACTCTATTATTTAAATGGTGTATACGATTTTTTTCTTAACCGGTACAATTAAAATATTTTTCATTTTTACTTAATATTTGATTAGTCATTTTTTTATTGGAATCGTAAATAAAATTCAATTTTAAAAACTTCTAATTTTAACAGTTTATTATTTTAATTTAATATTCAGTTCTTAATGTATTCTTTTTGTCCATAAAATGTAAATTAAACTAATTTATCTTTTGTTCACTCTGTTATTTAAATTTGATATAAATTTTTTGGTGCACCAGTGCTACAGTGAATTTAAAAATTTCTATCATTTATTTCATTCATTTAAAGGGTCTGCCTGTCCATGCAGTATCCCCCGCCAAACGTTGTGCGAAGCGTAGAGGTAGCGTGTTCGGATCTGGATGCATCTTCGTGCTGTCCTTCTACTTGATAAAGGCTTGTAAGCCTAAATTGAGCACGCAAATATATATAATTTTATTTTATAACCGTAGTCGAACAGCCGACCCTAATTTGGGTTTACGTCTTTTAATGTTCAACACCGTAGCCTTGTAAATTTGAACCTATTCCAGAAGACAAGCGAACACCTGAATCAAGTATTGGGAGAACTAACCCGCATTTGCGTTAGATGAAGGGGAAAACCACGGAAACCAACTACGGTTAGCCTGACGGCTAGGGGACTCTAACTCATGATCCATTTACCACTGAGGATATTTTATCTCAACAGTGTGGTCGGTGCTACCAGGGAACGGAATTCGTATCAACCAGCTGTAACCGGGAATTTGAATCCAGGTCACTTCGTTAGAAGGCGAACGCTCTATCCCCTGAGCCATCACGACTCGCAAATATATGTAGCAAATAAATCACTAATTAAATATTCGATTTGTCATATTTTTGTTATCGATACAGTAAGTATTAGGTCATCCGAAAAATTCTTGCTGATTTTTGACAGGCGCAATTGCTAAACATCCGTCAAAATATTCAAGTGGTAACAAACTACTCGTCAAAGCAATTTTAAGTTTTCTTAATTTCGCTACCACTTTAATTTAGATAATATGCATCCACTATTTACGGAATAAGTTTCCAAATCTTTGTGGTGATCAAAAAACTTTAATGATCCATTTTTAAAAACGAAAAATATTTTCTACAGTATGAATTTTGATACCATTTGATTATTTTTATCGCACCTTAGATAGCTCCAAAAACCTGCTTAAACTTTCCGAACGACCCAATAGAATTAAGTTTTAGAATTTGCATTGATTTAATTTAATATTCGATTTTCAATATTTTATTTTAAACGTTACAGTAATGAAAATTAAAATTTTTTAAAATTCATTTTGTTACTTAAATTAATACTTGAATTTTCATGTTTTCTTTTCATCGGTTAAATAATTGGAAATCTGTATATAAACCACATTTTTTGCATGTTGATTAATTAGAGAGCAATAAACGATTATCGTCACGTTGGATTATAGTCAAGCGAACTTTTGGGTGTTCTTTTTACTTTTATCGTCTGCCAAAACTACGTGTTTGGTGTGAATGTCTGCTTATTTTATTACAAATATTTCGATTCTGTCATTCACCAGGGTCAACGACAGAGCAATAAAGCGATAAACAAGAATAAAAGGAAATGAATCATATCTACGCTAACTGTGCCAATCTGAGTAAATAATACGAATTTTTCTCTTTTTTTTCTTCTGAATCACCCGCATATCTTTTGTTTACGGCGCAACATTAATATAAAAAGAAAAATTAATTGGAATAAAAAAAGTATTTGCTTCATAAGGAAAGGCTAATTGGCAGAATGCATAATAAAAGAATCATTCTAAAACTATTTTATTTTATAACCGTCGTTGAACAGCCGAACTATTTTTTAGTTTTACGACTACTAATGATCAACTCTGTAGCCTTCTAATTTTTAAATCACTTCAGAAGACAAGGGAACTCCTGAATTAAGTGTTGAGAAAAATTTGCCTTCGTGGAGGACTTTTTGATGGAACTAACCCGCATTTGCGTTAATGGGGAAAGCCAAAAAAACCTCCCATGGTTAGCCAGACGAAAAGGGGATTCTAACCCATGATCTGTCAACCACTGAGGACATTTTCCGTCAGCACAGTGGTCGGTGCAAGCCGGATGCAGAATTCGCCATCGACTGGGATTTGAACCCGGTTCGCCTCATTAGAAGGCGAAAGCTCTATTCCCTGAGCCATTCCTGGTAATAGTGAAATGCCAATTGAACTGAAATTGTAAGCAAACATTAAATACACATTTAGGAAACGCTTGCTACTCAATCATTAACATGCCTGTTATAAATATTTTAAAAAAATTCAAAAATGAATATAATTAAAATCAAATTTAATTATAATTGTTGCAAAAAAATGAAGTTTGAATGTAGACTTTTAACTGCCATATTAAATATAATTGTAGAAGAGTGGGCAGGTATGCATATGTTATTCATGATTATTGATGGAGCAATGTATTTAATAGGAGAATATTGTGAGATGGGAAGAAAGTGATAAAAGTTTTTTAAAAAGGAATGGGAAAAAATAAAAGTGTCTCGGGCGATAATGACCCATTTTCTAAAATAAGACGAGGCATGGATATTAGAAAAAAGGGGAGAGAAAAGTCGGTAAATAAGTTTAAGAGAGTCGTCAAGAATAAAACAGTCTAGCCGCCTACGTATGTTCTAAGATCTTTGCGCTAAAGCTTCTTGAACATTTTCTTTCCCCACCTATCGTAAACAAACCCATTAGAGTCTAGCGTCCTTTTAAAGGGACTACTTTTTCAAAAAAAAGTCAAAAGATTTTGCGGTTGATGTAATTTTTACACTTAATTAGATAACCACATTTATAAATTCCAACTTAACTCTTGTTTTAATAAATAAGATTTTAAATATTCAAAAAGATTTATATGAAATGAAAGTCATAGTGGTAGTTATGATTGAATAATTAAAGAAATAATAAATAAAAAAAGTGAATCAAGTTTCCACCACTTTTTATATTTATAGTTGCCTGTGGCATCCCTGTATTTATAAATAATGATTATATTTATATCATTCTTTTTTTCAAATATTTAATAATTTTTGATTAATGATTCTTTTAAATAATTTATAAATTTTAAGTTATGATTTTTTAAATATTTAATTATTTTAAATTATGTTTTTTTATATACTTAAAATATTTGTCGCTTTCAAAGTTCAGCCATTTTTGTTCAATAAGTTAACTCTAATAATGCAACTAGTTTTAAATTAAAGCTTTGCTTAGTGTCTAAGGCTCCCTCAAATATAGGTTATTTATTTAATTTAATATTTTTTTTACTTTCTAATAGGATTTTATTACTTTTTTGTGATGAAAGATATTTGCCAAATTGGTAATTTTATTAAAAAATTCTTAATATATATATATTTTTAAAATACGCTAGCTATTTTTTTATCGTCCAAACATTTTCGCTCATATAATCAATATATGTAGTAAAAATTTCAAATGTATCTTTAAACTGTAGTTTTTCCATCTTCTTTGGTGAGGAAGCTTAAAAAAAAACCGCCATAAGAGATTTTTTTTACTTTCAAAATTAATGTAAAATGAAAAGAAAATCTTACTTCTTTCTCGTAGAAATAAAACTTCGATCCGTCTAAGACGCAGTATCGACTTTTCCAAGTCCCGGAATAGAACCAACCCCTTCCGGTCAGTTTGTGAAGAAAACCTTTCCTGAGTGGACAAGCGAAGGAATCACTCGCCGGAATATCATGCTGAAACAAAATTGAGGAATTATAAGTGGTACTTGAAGAACACCAATATACATCATTTTTAGATGATACATGCAGAAACATTTTCTAAATAGTTTTTATTTTTTATTTTATAACCGTCGTTGAACAGCAGACCCACTATAGATTTTACGGCTACTAATGTTCAACTCCGTAGCCTTGTCATTTTAAACCCAAACCAGAAGATAAGGGAATTCCTGGATCAAGTGTTGAGAGAAAGTTGCCTCCATGGAGGACTTTTTGATGGAACTGACCAGCATTTGCGTTTCATGGATAGGAAAACCACGAAAGCTTCACATGGTTAGCCTGATGGCAAGGGGACCCATGATCCGTCTAACACTGAGTATATTTTACGTCACCACTGTGGTCGTTGTTAGTCTAGAATGGATTCATATCGACAAGCCATCACTAGGATTCGAACCCGGTTCACCTCATTGGAAGGCTCTATTCCCTGAGCCACCACGACTCTGAATAATTATTTTTCACAATACTTATTTCTTTTAAACACAACAATCATAAAAATAGTTTAAAAAAGGAATCAAAATGGAATTAAATGTTATCTCTTTTGTTTAACAGCTTGCCCATTTTTAATGCTTATTTTTGCTATATCAATTTTTTAAAACACGCAATTCAATTTTTATGTCTATTTTTTAAACAAGCGTTTCTAAGTTGTGTCTACTTTTTCAATGACGGTTTTGAGTTACGCATTTGAAGAAAATGACCTTTTTATTAAATGTGCAATTCGAGCTATGTTCAAAATTAACATTTCAACAACTATAAACTCATAACGATGCAATTTTCACTAACATTTTTGGAAAACTTTCAATGACTTTTAACACCAATCTCGTTTATTGATAATTTTTTCTTTGGTGTTTATCCAGATCATTTAAAATTTCAAGAATATCCCATAATTTTAGCAAAAAGAAAAAAAAAACTTTGAAATTTTTTAATACTTTGTGACTGCTTCTACTTATTATTTTTCAGAGAATACATGTGACTGACATGTCCGAAATGGGTGGATGTTGACAATCACTTACAAGTGAAACTAGGGAAGTGTGACTCGCCAATTTTGAAATAAAGTAGTGGGATGTATGCCTTATGAGAAATAATTTTAGGGGGCAACATTCGTTTCGGCCCATAGAGGGTGTTATGAGAGATGAAAAATAATTCAATCTATAGAAAAATCGGTATTTTATTACTTCAATGCTGACTATTATTGTAATTGTCTCATAATCCAACTAATTTGTAATTAATTGGATAATTAATTAATTTGCTAATTAATAAACTAGTTAACATTCTTTTCGGCCCGTAGAAGGTCCTGTGAGAGATAAAAAATAATTCAATATGTAGAAAAATTGGTATTTGATTACTTCAATGCAGACTATTAGTTATTGTAATTGTCTCGTAATCCAATTAATTTGCTAATTAATAAATTAATCAGAAAATTAATTAATTTTTAATTAATTATTGATTAATTATTAATTAATTATTAATTAATTATTAATTAATTATTAATTAATTATTAATTAATTATTAATTAATTATTAATTAATTATTAATCATCAATTAATTATCAATTAATTATCAATTAATTATTAATTAATTGTTAATTAATTAATTATTAATTGATTTGCAATTACATACTCCAATTAATTTGGAAAGTTTTTTGAAAAAAAAAATTAAAGAAATTTGATGTCAATTTTTTTTTTTAAAATTAACCTAATAGGTTTTCTGAAAAATTACAGATATATACAATTTTCGAAATCAATTTTGACAATAAATATGCATTATATAGTACGTGAAAGTACCACAAAATTAATTGGAGTATGAGATAAATACAATAACTAATAGTCTGCATTGAAGTAATAAAATACTGATTTTTCTATAGATTGAATTATTTTTTATCTCTTACAGGACCTTCTATGGGCCGAAACGAATGTTGCCCCCTAAAATTATTCCTCATAAGGCATACATCCCACTAATTTATTTCAAAATTGGCGAGTCACACTTCCCTAGTTTCCCTTGTTAGTCGCTTAGGTAAATGTTCCAGGTATATCAGGTAAAAGTGTATACGAGGTCTATTTAAGTTCCACTACCAGGTATGCCCTACATCAATGATTTTTAAGGTTCAGCGTCATTGCCCGGTATGACCTTCATCAATGCTTTTTTAAGGTTCATTGCCACTGTCCAGTATGCCCTACAATATTTCTTAAGGTCAACTGCCCGGTACGCATTTAACCAGTACTCCGAACACTGATGTTTCTCCTCAGCAGATATTAAATATAATAATATCAACAAATAAATTAATATCAAATCGGACATTCACCAAATTGAGAATGTGATTGTTGACATTCACCAGTGAAAGTCGACATTCTCTTGGTCATTCAAGGCAACATATATATTTAAACTATACTTTCAAGATGTTCGTGCAATATTAATAAGGTATCGTCAAAAGTTGAATACATTAAAAACATGTTTTCCCTAAATTAAACGCTTTTCTTGAACGACCTTCGTAAGTGAATATCCATGTTGGAGTGTATTTTGCAAATAAAAAAACTATTTTGATTAAAGAAGAATTTCTCAGAGGTCACTAGACACCGGTAATTATCTTTTGAATTTTGTGACATTTAATTTATTTTAGTTAATTATAAAATTTCAAGAACATTCATTCTTCATAAAAATTTATAAATACTTCTTTATTTTCGCAAATCTTCTCTAATTTAGCTACTTTTCATGAACGACCTTCATGAGTAAACATACAAAGCGAGCTCTTCAAAGGGAAAGCTTTTTTTTGTTTAAATAACTATTTCTCAAATGTCACAATAAACACAGGAAACTATCTTTGAATTTTTTTTATTCTTTCTATATTTAATTGCATTCCTTTTCATGTAAAAAGAATGGCATCATTACCAACCTACGCTACAGAACGTTTAAGTGGTCTTCTACTCGTACATTTGCTTTCCTGCCTTTCGTATCTTTGGAACAAAAAAGAAAGCCTTTTAACTTAATGAATAGGTTTCCGAGTAACCATTTTCTGTAATTAGTGAGTTGATAGGATACGAAAAAAAAAAGGAAATCTGAAAATTCTGCGGGCATATTTTGAAATGAGATGAAGTATTTAGGACAGAACCAATTTCGGCCTAGCGTCTTTTGAAGAAAAGAAAAAACAGCACCTTTCTGTTTAAGAAGAGACAGCATTTAGAGTTTCATTACTAAAATATACCGTGAAGAAAAGGATAGTTCTACCAGTCATAATATATTAACAATGCAAATATTTATGATTACATTTGAAGTCAAAGTATTTATTTTAACCCACTTAAAAACATAAAATTTGTTTACCCTAAATACTAGTAGCTACATTATTTGTCTAAATTTTAGAAATTATATAAAATCTTTTCACTAAGTAGTTAAGTAAATCCCGCGGTGGACTGAACGTAAAGACACGGTTCCCAGTAGAACACCGAAGTCAAGCGTCACTGAATACGGTCAGTAAGCGGGTGGGGCCTGCATAGGGACCGAGGGTCCGCGGTATCGGTCCTCGTTAAGCCGTTAAACCATAAAGTGCTCGATATCGAGCAAGTCATTGGGCTACTAAATCAAGGGAGCCATCCCCTCTGCAGAGGATCAAAATTGCGATGGTATGTCTTCGGATAATCCTCAGGGATGTTTCCCAGACAGTCGCCAATAGCCCATTGTGCAAATCTAGTGCGACGTAACTAAAGTACCTACCCACTATGAAGTTTAAATGATTTAATGTTTACATTAATTCAAACAGCATGTCAAAGCTCGTCAGAGCAAGAATTTAAAGCTCGGCTTGAAGAACACGAGAGATAATTCCAAAGTCAGGGTATTAAACGATCTTCCATAGCTATCTGTCACCATAAAAAACTATCAGTGAGGTTATAATTTCCTGGTAATGCATTTTTTTCGTATGCTAAATATTTCTGGCTTTATACATTAATTGAACACTATATTATCAGAAGTAAAAATTTCTCGTCACTTTCTGCTTTAAATTAAAAGTTCAAAAATTCCTTTAGTTATGTAGAATTAAACTAAAAATATAGAGAAAGAAATGTAGATAATAATTTAAAGAAACACCATATAATAATTAAACGTGATAATAATACACTAAGTTTGCTATTACTTTTATGTTTAGTAGTGCATTTAAAATCGAACATGGGATTGCTTCCAACACCATTCTAAATAATTGAGTGCAGATAAATTCTTTCATTTCTTTTGTGTATACACAAATTTAAAGTATAATTTCAGTGTAAAACATTTTTATGTAAACAAACCACCTTTTGATATTAGCAATTCTATATTAGAAATATAATTTATATTTTTTGCTACGAACCAAATTCATAACTATAAGATGTTAAAATAAATATTAAATTGATTCTTATAATGATAATAATTCAAACGCTACAAGTATTGGCACTTTTGTAGGGTTTTGTTAGGTTTCTTGCTTTAAGCAATTTAAAGGGAAACAATAGAGCATATCTTAACTTCAAAATAAAATCAGGCAAATTCTATGTTTATAGCCGGATAAAAAATTGTCGTTAAAATTAACTTCTAAGTTGCACAATTAATACAAATGTAATTTTTAAATAATAAAAGTGTATCTAGTTTCTTTTGAAATTAGACAACCATAATGCTAAAGAAACACATTTTTTTTTAAAAATTTTACCAAAACTTTTTTTTTATTGCCCATTGTTGTATTTTTACACAATTAATTTCTAAATTTTTAAAATTCGCATTCCCATGTCTCCATGTTTTTAGTTCCAAGGTGTTACGATGAAATCGATAGGAAATTAAGCATAATTGAGATTAAACTAGATTAGAATATGATACTATTTACCGGGGTCAGAATAATATTATCATTTAGGCCGGTGTGATAAAATACAAAATAATAGAGAAAATATATAAAACTATTTACATATTTACACGAGATTGAAAAAAAAAACTGTCATCGACAAAGAAAAGGTTATATGAGCGATGGATAGTCCGGCAACTACCTTGTCTGTGACTCTGATATAGTGATGACCCCGGCGTCCTGGTAATACCACTCGTTTCTGGGTTTGCTCTATCACAGTTAAATGACCAATTTATCGTCCATCCATCCATTTGGGTTGCTCGCATACCGTGCTGCCGATGAATTGTCGTTTAATTTCCAATATTCCATTATTTGAACATGTCCGTTTTTCAAAAAGATGAAAGCTGGTAACGCAATTATTTCATTGTTAACATTACTATTGGAGAAGCAAGATATTCCGATTCTCCGATACATATTAATAGTATTGAATTTGAGTCTGAAATCTCACCATTATTATATTTTTGAACTAAATTGGGTGAAACAGCTTAGCCTCATTACAGAAAAATTTTAAAAAAAAACTGTAGAAAAAAAATCGAGAAAATAATAAGCTTTAACTAGTTACTGTCGATCAAAATATTTGTAAATTAAATATCTGCGTTACAAATGACCGACCGAATTCCTAAAACTAGACGTGAAATTAACCCTTTAACGCAGATGGGTGACCGGAGACCCTTTTATATAATTTTTTTTTTCGACGCTCTAATGACAAGCAAAAATATATTTTGGTATTTTTCAATTACAAAAAACTGTCTAATAGTTACTAAAAGAAAATCTGTTAGATCATCAGAATAATAATTGTACTAAAAATATAAAATTCAATTTGAAAAAAAATATTTTCATTGATATCCAAAATTATTCAATAATTGATTTTGCAACTGCAATAACTGCAAATAGGTGAAAATTTGAAAAATTATTATTGTGACGTGAGCCGAGTTTGGAAGATTTTACCTTTAACCCTTTCGCGCCGACTGTCACAAATACGTGCCAGTATAAAACCGTATCGACCAGGGTAAAAAGATAAAACTGGTAATCAAAGTATTTCTGTAGCAGTTTATTTGTGGGCGGAGTTATAATTGTTTGATTTATTTAATTCACCATTACTTTGTTCAAAATAAAACTATTTGGTTATACTTTGAATTAACATTGATTATATATATGATTAAACTAACAATAATTAAAGTCAAAGCAAAGTAAGTCTGTCAAATTAGAAACGACTACATTTAAGTTGCCGTTTTTTATTTAATTACATCCTGATTCTGATTTTGCACGATTGCTTTTCTGAATCACCCGTCCCCAAGGGGTTAACGCAGAAAAAGAGACACCGGTGTTTCATGTTGTATTGCATAGCCACATATTATTAAAATGCTAAATATAATGCTTTTCATTGATTTTGACCTTAATTAATGCAAAAAAAAAATGAAAAAAGTATGAAAAATATGTTTAATGAAATTTCTGCGTCAAAGGGCCTGTAAAATTTACGATAGCCTCATAAAACATTTATGACTACTTTTTAAATTTTACTCGACGAGGCCCTCCTGCAAAATATTTAATTAATTTAATCATAAATATGATATCACTTATTTATCAAGATGTTTTTCTTATTATTACATAATGAGATACAGATAAACAGCTAAAGTGATAACAAAATGTATAAATTAAAAATTTTATCAAGGTTTAAAGAAATTGATTTAGTAGGATTTTAGGCTTCATTATCTATATATTGAATTATGTATATAAAAATCCTTAATGAAGAATAAGTAAGAAACGACGTGCAGGGCTGTCAAACGCCGTTAGTGAGCCCTCGAAGACCCGGAACAGCTGATTCACTGATTGCGTTTTTGAACTATATCAGTCTCCAGTTAAAACGGCTTCGTTCACATAAATCCCATAGTATGAGGTATCGAAAGATGTAATTTTATTTTATTTTAAAACCGTCGTTGACCCAATTTTTGGGGTTTACGGCTACTAATGTTCAACTCCGTAGCCTTGTCATTTTGTACCCAATCCAGAAGACAAGGGAACTCCTGGACCAGGTATTGGAAGAAATTTTACCTGCATGGAGAACTTTTCGTTGGAATTAACCCACATTTGCGTTACGTGAAGAAGAAAACCACGAAACCTCCCACTGTTAGCCTGATGACAAGGGGACTCTAACCCATGATCCATCAACCACTGAGAATAATTTAGGTCAGAACTGCCGTCTATGCGAGACTGATGCAGATTTCGTATCGACCAGTCATCGCTGGGATTCGAACCCAGTTTACCTCACTGGCAGGAGAGCGCTCTATCCCTTGAGCCATCACGATTCAAAAAATGTAATTAAAAAAACTCAATTTTTTTTAAATTTTTAGACCAGAGAACTTTTTTAAGAAATTTAATTTAATTTTTATTTTATCGATGAAACACGCACTGCAGATGAAAACCCAATTACAGTGAAGTACAATAAAAAAAAAACTATTGTAATAATAAAAAATTTCGGCATATTTCTTTAAAAACATTGAAAGACATATTAAAAATATCAAGATTTCAAAAAAATCTATTTAAAATATTGTAAAGGAAAAAAAATCCGATATAAATTTCAAAAAAAATCAATTTTTTTTTTTTTTTTAAATTTTGCGAAATGATTTTTTTAACCTTGTTATGTAATAAATTATACAATAATTTGAACGACACCACCCATAAAACAAAGATTATATTTTTCATGTGTTTTTCTCACAGTAAAAATTACAGTCTATAAAGAATGACATCGTCTATTTTAGACTCCTTTCAAGCTCAGAATAAAAAAGCCAAACACAAAAACTTTCCCGCGAAATAAATTTGGATTATGTTCAACGAAGTGAATAAACCTGACGATGTTGAACAAGAATTTTGTAAAATGCGTCGACAGGCTACAAGAATCGACATGAATAACTCGATGTAATCTTTTCCATTGTTTAAATGAGGAAAAAAAAAGAATGGTGGGAAAACATTCACCGTAACTGTGGCGTTAAATCCTTTAAATGAATCCCATCTAGGACAATAACATCTGTGATGCGGTAAAAAATTATCAATAAAAATATTACATTATTCAATATAATTGCTGATTTCCAGAAAAACTTCTAAAAAAAAGGAACGAAAAAGAAAATAATTTCTTTTAATTCGTGTATAGAAAAGCCACACGTATGTATTTTTATTTTCATTCTGCCGTTTAATTCGAGAGAAAAAATTCTTCACAATTGATTCTGAGAAATGTGATTATTTTCCTTCCATTGCTAAAGCTATGAACGCTAAAATAGAATTTCAAAAAACTGATAAAACAAAATTTTCGAAAAAACGTTTTTGAAATAGGTAGCCTACCATTTAAAGATGCCAAATACAGTGAAATTTCTCCTAAAGGCCACCTCTACTTAAGGGCCACCTCTATTAAGGGCCAATATTTTGAGGAACGAAAATTTTCCCCATAGACATAATGTTAATTTTCCTCCCATTAGAGGGCCACATTTTCCTGACTACCTCCAATAAAGGCCATTTACCCCCCCGTCCCATGAGTCCCCCGTGCCATATTTATCAAACCAAGAAACGCTAATAGAAGTAAATAGACTGATATCCCAATCCAAGGCATTAATAAATGATGCGAATTAACTAATTTGTTTTATAGAGTTAAGGAATCATTAGAAACTAAAATTGTTTGCGAAAAAATTGTAAAAAGTAAACAAACTTCAATTGAAAATTTTTTTAAACATGTATAAAAACTTAAAATGTTAATAAACAGTTTTTTTCTACATAAATTTTGATTTCCTCATTTTATTTTTTGGTCACCCCCATTTAAGGGCCACCCCCCATAAGGGCCAATTTTCAATGAAATGACAGGTGGCCCTTACCGAGAGGTTTCACTGTATATAAAAATCTCAATTTAGATTTTTTTTTCCTTGCTCACATTGATTTTTCAATTACACGGCAACATTGAAGTATGAATCAGTGAAAACATGTAAGCATTTGATGATTTTTGTCAGCAAAAGTAAGCAAAACGGGTGATATTAGCAAACGTAAAAATTTTTTTACGTAAGAAAATTTTTTTTGAACATACAGTTCCGTTCCCTCAAGCTCAATAATATTCCCAATTTACTAAAGTTTTTTTCGATAAAGGGAATTTAATGTCCTGCGTAAGCGTTGCTCTTACTCATTTCTTCTTTTTTTTTGTCGGGAAAAATAAGAAAAGCGCACTTTCCATAAATGCTTGTGAAATATTTGTACGGGCCACGAAAAAAAAAAAAAAAAAGGCATATAGAGAATGGTACTCAAATCAAAGACTCGTGGAATATGGAAATCAATATGAGCTGATGTGACAGGGATGGAAATAATTTTGGCATTGTCGAAATTGAAATGATGCGCAAGATTCCAACAATGTGCAGCAATTGATGATTTTCGAATTCTCGATAGTACTGATAGGATCTTTAAGAGGATATGATTAACGGTAAATTTACAAGTTGTTGATTTACCGTTTCCCCCCCCCACCGTTTTCTATCGTCATTATCAGTCCGAGAACTCCAGTAAAGATTTGAGAGTGCTCTAGCTAGTCAGATAGTGTTCGAAATTTCGACTGCAAGATTATTCAGAGCTCAAGTTAAAATTTGATAGCTAATCAGAAAGGGATTTGAATTTTGATTGACGGTAAATTTCTTTTACCGATATTGCAAGAGATTTCTGATTGTAGTAGTCATAATAATAAAATTCGTATTGTCTCAGAATTCGTGTAATAAAATTGCATCAGTCTCAGAGCTACAGTAGAGATTTAGTTTTTCTAACTAGTTAGATAGTGTTGGAAATTTCGACTGCAAGATTATATAGAACTCCAGTTGAAATTTGAGTTTTCTAGCTATTCGGAAAGAAATTGCAATTTTGATTAACAGTAAATTCACGCTTTAGCAACAAGAAAAAAAAGAAAGAACACTCTTCCGATTGTGGTGGTGATGAAGAAACGATTAAACTAACATGGCAGTCAACCACAGAGCTCTTTTAAAAATTTAAGGACCCTGGCTAATTGGAAAGTGTTCGAAATTTAGATTTGAAAACACTACCCTCACATGAGAAAACGAGTCAATAAAATCATTATAAATTATCCTAATATTCTAATAAATGAATACAAACGTTGAATAACATTGTAACACCGGCAGAACTAAAATGATTTTTTTTAAATTTCTGTTTTAATTTTATATTTCTTTTTTCGAAGCGAGCTTCTCAAAATTAAAATGGAATCTTGAATATCTTCTGTCATCACGTAAATTCATTGTTCGCAACAGATTCTCGGGAAATGTATTTTTTAACGTGCCATTCTTCACACCTGCCTAAAAATAAACAGAAAAAGTTCGAAAACACCGCATTCTTTCATAATCTTCTTTCCTCAACTGTTTTTCGGAGGTTTATTCTAAACTATGCGTTTCACAACTTCGAGTTTCGTCGAAGCACCAGCACTTAAAATGATCTTTATGATCCCATAAATTGGAATTTCGCTGAATTGAATTCAGAAATAGATCAGTTAGTTTTAGATTCAGTAAAATGGCGGAAGTAATGAAATGTAAACTATAAGTCGATAAACACGCATGAGTTAAATATTTTTTAACATTTATGCTTCAAATTTTATGAATGAATTTGCATTCTTTACACATTGCTAACAAGTTTCCGCTATACAGGGGGACAATTATATATATATTGAACAGTATAAAATAAAACGCTAATTGTTTTAAAACTGCTGAGTGCTCAAACAACATTATTCAACATGTAAAGGTCACTACAGATATTCGGATTTAGACTATGACGTGTTCGACACGCTTGCCATCATTGGTAATTTGGTGCAGATGAATAGCAAAAATCTGCATGACCCGCTGAACATCGATGATGTCGATTACCTAGGTTGTGAGTTCGATCCCTGCAGACCGAAGACTTCCCGTAGTAAATGGTGAATGGTGCACGTTAAATCTGTCGGGTCACAATGCCGTCTATGTTTGTATGTAAAAAAAATTATACCTATGAGGTACTGAATTGGAGATAGATCATTCTCTGGTTCATGTCAAAATTACGACCTGCGGATGAATAGATATTGTGTGAATGTGTCCTCCCTGTAAAAAGGGATGTAACATATGCATGTTATCTCCAGATCATCCTCAGAAATATATCTTAGACCGTCGCCAATAACTCATTGTGCAGCTCTACCGCGACATTAATGAAAGTAACAAAATACCTGTCGATGACCTCCTGAATTGTAGTTTTCACCTTATCATTTGTTTCGGAGTTATTTCTGTATACATTATGTTTTATTTAGCCCCACAAAAAGGAGTCACATGAGATCAGATCAGGAGAACATGGGGGTGAAGCTAGTCCTGGTGGCCTTTAAGTACCCCAGCGTCACAATGCGGTCCCCCAAAGTGCTTCTCCAGGACGTCAAACACTCTCTTTGGCCGATGCAACCGTTCAGAAGATCCGATGCAACCGCAACCATTCGATCATCTGAACCGTTCATTAAGTTTTGACGGTTTATTTCATTTAGTTGAATAATTGTCACCCTGTTTCCAAGAAACAAGTTTTCGTAAGGGTGGCAACAATCAGGGGGGAAATAAGTAATATATTGAAAATATTACTATAGACTTAATTTTGCTAAGTAAAAAATTTTGACCTGAGTAGTTAAGAGAGCTAAAGTTCACAGCTACTGTTGTTTTATATTTTTTACAAGAAATATTATGTTTACTTTATTAATCATGCAACATATATAAACAAGGGCTCAGTGTTCGCCATCCAATGAGAAGAACCAGATTCGAATCTAAGCGATGGCGTCGATACAAATTCCGCATCCGGCTTGTACCGACCACAAGAGTAGGAGAATTTTATTACAGAGTTTTCAGGTACCATTTATAATAACATAACAAAGAATCTTTGTCATAATATATCCTGGGTATTAATTTTTTCGAACGCATAAGAACAGAGCTGATTAAACGTCTTTCTAAAAAAGATTATAAATATACAGTTAAAAGAGCCAAAAACATTATAATGGGATAGCTGCAAGTGGCACGTGCTGAAACGTGGCATTTATGTTAGCAACTGTTCTTTCCATTCTATTTCGAGTAAGCCAAGCCCGTCAAGTATCAATTCTCTTAAGTGATACATTATGAATTCGTTCAGAAAGATTCTTTCTCAAAGATTTCAATTCTTTCACTATATATTTACACAAGACATAACACAAAGACAGGTACGAAACCACGTGGAACATAAATAAACTAATTATCTATCGGAGTTGCCAGGTACACAAAACAAAAATATATTACGGTTACAATAAAACACATAAATAATTAATAAATCTAAGTTAATTAAAAGAAGTAGACGGGACAGAATTATATTTCAACAAATTCGATGTGCGATGCGGCTGTGTATTTAATTTACTTATCATTAATTAACATTCTAACTTACGTAGAAAGACTTAGCTCATACGTCATTTTGCTGATAAAGATTAGGTGGAGCTGATAGGTCACATGTGCGGGAGGTCTTCTTCTTCTTGTACCCAATTTAAAAAAGTTAATGATTTCCGAACATTTGTAAACCATTAAATTTAATTTGAAAAAAAAATTGTGCTTTAAAATGTATATTTATCTCTCTTAATATCTCGTAATCTGTGCCGGATTTTAATTATTTCTGTTTCTACCATTCCTGTCTTTTATCCGACTGATGAAGGTACACCATTGCGACATCGAAACGGATAAAGGTTTTTAATAAATGTATTATTATTTGTAATTTTAAAACGTTGGTTTTAATGAAATTTAATTTCCTCACAAAGAACTATCATCGTAATTCTATAAATCACTTTTGCAACCACATGGAAATATATATATATATTTTTCAAATTACAGAAATTCTGTCGTTGTTGGTGGATATGAATATTGTCTTTTGTATTCTGAGTACTTTATGCTCTTCAAACCTGACATGGCACGTCCCAAGCACTACCGGGGAATTATTTTAAAGTGAAACTTATGAAAATATATATGCTCTCGTGAATGACCGAAATCAGGAGAATGTCGACTTTCACCGGCGAATGTCGAAATATTTGCTTTATCCGATTTGATAGGTATTAATTCGTTGATATTATTATATTAATTCGATATTTCAATATCTGCTGAGGATAGATTAGGAGAAACTTCAGTGTTTGAAGTACCGGTTAAATGGGTACTGGGCAGTGGCATCTGACCTTAAAAAATATTGATCCAGGGTGTACCGGAAAAATGTATACCGGGCAGTATATATTTTGGACATTTACCAAAGCGACTATGTAATTATCAGCATTCACCGGTGGAAGTCAACAACCACCTATTTCGGTCATTCACAGTAACAGATAATTCATAATTCCCTCCGCCTGTAAACGCCATTTTTCTTTACTACAACTGGCTTCAGTGGTACATGTTACTGCCATCTACCGGCAACTGCTTAAATTAAAACTTGAATACTTTCGGAATAATTTCATATGTTCTTTTTCATCTTCGTTTTTTTACTATAACGCTTCGAAACCCCGGAGGGAATTATGAATAACCCTGTTCTTCAAAGTATTCATATCTGCTAAAAATATTTTCATTTCGTTCATCGTGGTGTGAAATCTTGAAAACTGACTTCATAAAAATAACTGGAAGTTAACTGTATGAAATTTTAAGCAGCCTTGTAAAAATTTCGTCCCCACTTTCTCTCGTTTATGGGTACCTTGTATTTGGTGAGGTATCCTAATGGATATACTGTTAATAATTCCTCGGAAAAAATGGTTAATTAACAATTTATTTAATTGTTATTTTACCATATTCAAACAAAGCAGTCAAGCTACCGTAAATAAGATGGTAATGAAACAGTAAACTGTGAGAAAAACCGTTTATTGACTGCCTTCACCTAATACGGTCAAACAACCAGAATTATATCGCAGTAACTAAGCCCACCTAATGAAGCTGCTCAGCTCCTCACAACAGCGTACGTATTATAGCCGAGAGGGCTAATCTGTCTGTCTCGTGATCGATAGAACTGGGGTTCGTGTCTCAGAGATGAGACCACAAAATTTCCTTCAACAAATGAAGAGTTTCCGGCCTCCTGCACTCTCCAATGTCCATTACCTGACGAAAAGCTAAGCTAATTTTTTTTACGGTTTTAAAACTATTCTAAGTAAACGGCTGAAAAACAGTATAGTTTAATAATAATGATTTTATAACCATAGTAGTTAGAAATGGTTTCAAAACCGTAAAGGTAAAAAGTGTTATTTACTGTAAACTAGATGTACAGACTGCTGCCTGTTATTTTACCACAACTTTAGAATAAAAATACAAACAGTGCGCCTTAGGTCTGAAGGTGGGTAAAAATGCTATCTCAATTGATGTAAGTACTAATTCATTCAGAACACATAATACGATATATTCATATAACAACTGAGCATCGTAAACTATTGTGATTGCTAAATATCAAGAAAATAAAAATTTGAAACTAAGAATGGTAATTTTTAATTCTCCATCAGAGGGGCAAAGGTGCACAAAAGATTAATAATTACATTTTTATAATTTATATTAAAAAAAAATAGACGTTTGACACTACGTAAAAAAATTACATGATACATGCAGTGTTACTTCAATTTCTTTTTAACCTTATGTAGTAGCTAACTCTACAAAATGCCCATTTCTTAAGCGAAATGTCCAACTAGGTTTTTCATAAAGGTATTTTTTAAAACACTATAAAAATAAATTTGAAAGAATATATCCAGACGTAATATTTTTGCTATCATGGTTCCTATACAAAAACATAAATTTAATTTCAGTATTTTAAGCAGATATACAAAAAGTATTTATTAGCATTTGAAGTATAATGTACTTTTGAATTATTTGAAGGAATATACATAAGTAATATTCCATTATTAACGGGACACTATATAAGAAAAATTGACTATATAAGAAAAACACATATTCATATTAAAGGAAGGTTTTGGAAGGCATTTTTTTCAAGTTTATGTTTGAATACATGAATCTTTGTTTTGTAAAATTAATTCAAATTTATTTTCCACACCGCTACATGTAAATTATTTTAAAGTTTATATAAAACGCCATTTCGTATTAAATCTCTCGTGCTAAAGCTCCTAAAATGTTGATACAATTGCCCCATCAATTCTGAAAGCTGTAGTTTTTAACTGTCTACCACTCAAAAAAATCCTTTACAAAAAGTGCAGTTTTTTGGCAACATTAGAATTAATTCATATTGAAATAACCCGCTTTGCGCTCACTTTCTATTTAAAATAAAGAAACTATGACTATTTAAAATAAAATTAATATTGACGGTTTAAAATGAAATATTATTTATAATGACCGGAAAAATTTTAAGAAGTGGTTCATAACGACTGTAAAAGCAATTTTTATTTTACTATCCTTCCTATCAAAATAAAAAATAGATCTAGGTGTTAAATCTGGCCATCATCTTTCCTAAAATTAGAGCGAAATTAAATCATTCGAAAGTTTCAACAGTCTTGAGAAACATTTGTCACTACCTTTTAAATATTTCCCGCTTGTGGCCCCCCGGTTTATCTGATTTCTAGGGGTGCAAGTGCACCCTCTTAAAAAGAACTTCCCCAGCAGGTGCCTTAGCATAAACAGTCTGTGTACTTCGAAATCGAAGAGAATAAATAAAATATAGTAAAACATGTTTGCAAATATTAATGAAAAAACTTCACTTCCATTAGGAAAAAAAAATCTTCCGTAAAAAGAGTTTAAAAAGGTGTTTTGATCTAAAACAATTAATAATTAGTAACTGTTTCCCTTTTATTTGCAAATAAGGTTTACACTTTCAAATAAATAATGAAGAAAAATATTTGTTTACAATTTTAAATTTTTCATGAATAAAAAAAAAAGAGAATAAAAAACTTACCATATTTGTTTTCACTGTACAAAAACAATAATCCAAAATATGCGCACGCATTTGTACACTTTATGCATCAATTATATGAACACCAAACTATCCTAAATCCATTTCTTCTTATTACACCTTGATCGTGAAACAACGGTAAAAGCACTTTCATAGAGCAGACGATTTTCACTAACAGCAGCCAGAAAACCTCTCCGCTCCACTTCCCACTCTGAGCGGAAGTGGCAGAATTAGTCAGGACGTAGTGGCTCCTTTTTTTTCTGTTGTTATTTTTTTTCAAAACTGGATGACATGAGAGAACGGAAGCTTAGAAGCGTATACTATTCCCTTTTTTCCTTCCTAATTCCTGAGTTTTTGTTTATAGTGTTTTGTTTTTGTTTCAATGACACGCGACGACAGACAGTCTATCATAGATTTCTTTTTCTACCTGACCGTTTCGAGTGACGAATGGGGTAATTTTAGTGCTTTATAGGGATTTTTGATTGTTTTTTTCCCACCGCTTCAAATAAGTTATTCCCTAATGTCGTTTCTGGAAATTCTGAGTCAAATCTTTTACCAGCTGTCACGTAAAGGGGGCTTGAACTAATAATGGTTGCGTGTTACAATGAAATTATCAAAAAGTGTCCTAAGGAAATTTTCCGTGAATTGAGCGTTGTTTTATTCATGGTCTTCTTATTCCTAAACGGAAACATTTTATTAGTTTAAGTTATTCTTCTGTACAATCGTGAATATACAGTATGTCAAAACAAAATTGAGAAACTTTAGCAGTACAATGGTGAATATACAGTGAGACTCAACAAAGAAAATTTTAGAGGGAACTATACATTTAGTCCATATCATATATGGCAACGTTACTTTTAAAAAGTAACGAGTAAAAGTACAAGTATTTTTAAAAAAAGTAATGAGTAAAAAGTACAAGTAAAAGTACAAGTACTAAACAAAAAAAGTAACGATTTAAAAGTACATTTCTAGGAAATCGAAAATTCAAAGTAACCTAAAATTTTATTGAATAATATTCTTATGTTCTTTAATGTTTTTGCAAAATTGTTGTTATTTATTTAATTATTTTTAATTTTGAAAGTTATGGATATCAATTCATTTTTAAATTCGGAAGAATATTATAATATAATTTTATAATATAATCGTATAATATAATTTTAAAATCAAATATAATTTTAATATCAAACTTTTTATGGATTTGCACGAAAAAGAAATTTTATCTATTGATTTTATTTAGTTTATTATTTTTATTTATTTAAATTACCATTGATTTAAAATTGTTTTACTCTTTAGAAACGCGTTTTAAAAACATAAACAAAGCAAACACGGGGTTTTAGATAGCTTTGTGATCTTTGAGCTAGTAAAAAATAATTGAATGTGCAGTATAAGTTGAAACCAAAGGTATTTAAACACGAAGTTAGCTGTGAATGCATATATATTGCATTCACAGCTTTTTTCTTTTTTTTCTTTTTTTTTTTCTTTTAAGAAAGCTTACCGAGTTTTAGAAAAAAGAAGAAAGTAACGATTTCATTCGATATTTCCGTTACAAATACTTTTAAATTTTTCCCTAAAAAAGTAACGAAAGTACAAGTAAAAGTACTAAATTTAAAAAATAACGAAGTACAAGTAAAAGTACGTACTTTTTACTTGTACCGGCGGTACAAGTAACGGAAGTAAAAGTACTGCCATGTATGGTCCATATAAAAGAGGAAAATAGTACAGTAACGAATATACCGTATGTTTCGACGAAAAAGGAAAATTTAAATAATACAATAGCGAATGTGCAGTTTTTACCGACAAAGGAAGACAATTTAAGCATTGCAATCGAAAATACGCAGCGTTTCCTAACAAAGAGACAAATTTAAACTGTACATTAGAGAATATTCCTAGTGTGAAAAGAAAACGAAAAAAAATTAAACAGTAATACAATTGTGAGTATACAAGGTGTGCCAAAAATTACAAAGTTAAACAAAATCGTGAGAGTTTTCATTGGGTCTTAACTTAGCAGGAAAACTAAAATTATACAATCGCGATTACACAGTGTGCTCCAACAAAAGAAAAAAATTTAGCTGCTAATAAAATACCTTTTTTTTTAAACTTTTTTTCCCTTTAATGTCGGAATTTATTTTGAGAGATAAATTTTTTTTAATAATAATTAATAACAATTATTTAACACGTTGAATGCCAGGCTAATTTTACATGGCTTGCCCGTCTGCCCAAACGGTAAATAACTACAAACTAAATTTGCACACATTAGACAGATTTTGATAGTTTTTTAAAAGATTTAGCATGACTCATCGATAAATAATGGTGAATTATATGAGCCTAGGAATTGTTTCGCAATAGAGGTGGATAAAAATCTTCTAAATTAAATTTATTAAACCAAGAATCATAATTAATAAACTACCACTTGAAAATGTTTATTCGCTGTCCGGAGCAAGTTGGCATCTCTGTGTATATAAATAAAACTATTTTTGTGTGTTCTATATTGCATTAATTTCTTCAAACCATTTTAGCAACGATAATAAAAAAATTAAACATTTACTCGAGTCGGTCACCGGTGAACCCCCATGACATTCAACGTGTTAATATAGTAACTAGCTTGATTAGCTGAAAATTACAACTACGTAGCATTTTTTTATTTATTTATTATTATTTAGGTGACGTTGAACTGTCGTCCCAGTTCTGATTTAACGACTGTCTATACTCTTTTTGATAAAACTAACCAGCGTTTGCGTTACATGGAGAGGCAAACCACGAAAATCTCCAATGGTTTGCCCTTATGACAAGGGGACTCTAATCCATGATCAGCTTACCGCTAAGGATATTTTACGTCACCACTGAGTTTCGTGCAAGCCGGAAGCGGAATTCGTATTGACCAGCCACCGCTGGAATTCGAACCTGGGGAACATCTGTGGGAGGCGAATGCTTAATCTCTTGGGCCACTTCGGGAAATTTTGAGCCCAACACGGAAGACAAAGGAACTCTCTGACAAACTCGCCTACATAGAGGATTTTTTTTATTAAGACTATTAAGTTCTGTGGAGAAGAAAATCACAAAAGCTTCTCATGGCCAGCCTGATGAATTCTGGCTAGAGAGCTATTTGCCATTTTTGTAAACAATGTGGTTGATGTAAGTTAGGAACATTTTACAGATCCACTAGTCGTCTACTTTTATTTTTGTTAATCTACTTTCATTTAGTTCAGTAAGTTTAGTTAATTCATTATATTTTATTTTAGTTTAGTTATTTCAGTTATTTAGATGATAATTCTAGTTATTTATGTTAAGTTCATAGCTGCCAACTCTTCCGGATTTTCCGGAAGATTTTATTTTCATATTTAAAGTGGTAGCACGACTCATGTTATTCCAATTAACTTTTTGAATTATAAGGATAATTATAAAAATGTTTGACAACCACTACATATAAATAATTACAATAAATATATAAAAGCATAATAATACATACAAAAGCGAATTTCAATGTGGTCAAAATATAAATATATTTTTGAGTCAGAATGTTTTTCGTTCATTGTTATACTACCACTTGGAAAATCCATTCTCGGAAAGAGTGAAAGTTGGCAGGTATGTAAGTTAATCAATTATGTTTAATTAATACCTTTATTTTAGTTAGTGCTTTTATCATATTTCAGTTAATACTTTTATTTTAGTTTAGTTAGTTTTAGTTTATGTAAATTTTATTTAGTTATTTTTATCTGGTTAATTTTATTTAGTTTTTAATTCAGTTCTTCAAGTTTTAGTTTTAGTTAAATTTATTTTACTTAGTTAAGTTTTGTCTATTTTTAATTATTTTAGTAAACATTAAGTAATTATTTAGTTTACAGTTAATAAAAGTCGTCTATTTACATTTAGTATAGTAAGTTAATTCAATTCATGGCTAAGTTCAATTCATGATAAGTTTTTTAATTGGTAAGTTTAATTATTTTAGTTTAATAATATGGACTGGCTGTTAACAAGAAGATCCATATCAGATGTTTGATTATCAATGTTCACCTGATCCCTATCATTTTTATAATTATCAATGTTCACCCGATCTATATCTGATTTTATGTTATTATTGTTCACTTAGGTAGCGTAGTAATCAAGGAAGTGAAATGGTTGTCAGCAAATTGGAGTTTTTTTTTTGTTTTTTTTTTTAGTTTGAAATTTGTTTGATTTCTAAACACAGTTGGTGTAAAGTTATATCTTATACATTAAAAGAAGAAATAAAAATTTTGATCTGATGAAAACTATTTAGACGAATAGTTATAAGAAATAAGTGAACAAATATACTGCTCACATCAATTGAGTGTTCTGATACCTAGTTAACCCTTCCAAAGGCCATGGGAAGTATACTTCCCACCACTTTTAATTCAGGTTTCCATTTGTTAATAACTTCAGCTTTCTTGAAGTGCGTTTGAAGTGCGTTTTTCTTGAAGTGCACTTTTTTTAGACAAACAATTGCATATTTTTATTACATTCGAATTAACGTGCAAAAATAATTCCTGAAACCAAATTTTATCAAATTCTGACATTTTAAAATAAGAGGGGGGGGTGACCGCGGAGACAAATAAACATTTAGCAAAAAATATGGAATGTCGCCAATTTGTGGCATTAGTAGAACAGACTTGGGTAAAGCATCGTTTTGGAATTGTTCCTTCCTTCCTTTATTAAATAAAACTGGGCAACCTGAGCCGCGCAGCGCCCCTTATCCCATTCACCTTGAAAATATGTACAAATTGAGTTACAGACATTTTGTGCTTAGCAACATTGTGGTAGCTAATACAAGAGTCAAGTTCTTTGTTTGATAAATTAAACATCTGTAGTTTTGAAAAAGTGCTAACAATTTGAATTTAGTCAGTATGTATAGACATGATTTGAGAAATATACATTAATTGTCATAGATATATAAATAGTACAATTGATATTTGAGCATTGAATAAAATTGAACATGTTGATAAATAAGTACAAACATACATCGTAATATATAAACATGAATTGAAATATAAGCATTTACTGAAATTTTGGCGAGCTTTAGTGGCGCCATCTAGAGGTTAACGTAAGCAACTTTAATTTGATTGGACTGAATTAATTTCTAAACATGTTTAATTAAGCAGTGTATTAAAGGTCTAAGAATTAGAGTTCAATGTTATAATAAAAGGGCCGGAATTGGGCAATAAATTGTCAGTCTGCTGTGAAAAATTCAGTGAATTTAACTTTAGAGTCTTGAAAATAAAAATAAAGCTCTCTGGGATTGAGATGTTTCCCCGATGATCCCCCTCAGAAGGCGGAACACTTCCTCATTTTTGAGCAATTCTTGTAATTCTTTGATTAATGACACTAATCGGTGAGCAAGTTTAGACGTCGAATTTGATGTTGCTCGGGGGCTCCTTCTGCTGGGCGGGTCTCGCACCCAGTATAGTTGGCTGTGTGCTTTTTGTAACAATTACAGCATTTTGGAGGTGTTGTTCTGTCTTTGTTGCATTCATGAGACCTGTGGTTTTCAGCGCATTTTACACACCTTGCAGGTGCATAATTTTGGAAGTTGTAGCATTGTATAGGTCCTCGACCTCCTCGAAATCGTTCGATTTTGATCGGGATCTGCTGTATGTTGTTGACTTTGAATACTCTATGGTGATTCGCCGTTGTGTTAGGATTATGAGAAGAAGTGGAAGGAGCCGATTGGCCTCTCCCATTCTATTCTTAAACTGCACTATTTTAATGGTTTCAATATTGTTTTTCTGTAATTCTGAATTGATGGCATCTGTATCTAAGTCCACAGGCAGGCCCAGGACTAAAACCTTAGTAAATCTGGCTTGCAGTGTTATTTCAGGTTTGTTGGGCGGATCCCGTACTTTGTCGGTATCCTCCTTAGGTTTTGTTGTCGGCAAGATAGTGACGTCATCTGTTGAGTTATGTTAACTAGAAGAAAGACAGCTGTTTGTAGACATGAGTGTAGAATTATCTTCAATTGTTTTGACTGCATTTTGCTTTTTCTTCTTCTTTCTTCTTTTCTTTGCTGGTGGTTCTGTATTATTGTTAATATTGATGTCTGTGTCAATTTCTGTATTCGGTGTTGTATTCAGGTTTTCATCTTTATTTTCCATGGTTATGTCGCCAGTGCTTGGATTAGTTTCAGTCATTATTGATTCGACTTGAATGGATTTTTTATTCATCTCCTTGTTTTCTTCTGCTTGAAAGTTTTTCGTGTTCCATCTGACGTGATAAGCTGCATTTGTCACTTTTAGGAAGTATGAGTATCCATAGTCTCCAGGGTGACTTGATGCTTATTTGAATGAGCAGTTTGCCAAGTAATTTATTTAAACGAATCAACTCCTCTGCATCAAACTGAGTGTAAAACTCTACAGGATCGTCAATATGTTCATGTTCAACTGGTGGAATATATCTTTTCGATATCCCACAGATAGCAATGATTTCTTCTAATGACGTGGATTCTTTGCAATGCGACTGTGAATTACGACCAGAGAGTGAGACCTTTCCACCACGAGCTGTCTTATGACTTAAAAACAAAATGGCGGGCTCAAAATCCAGACATCAAAATTTTCAGCTGTCAGTATTGTCTCTCCCGACTCCGGAACCTGACGAGATCAAAAGTTTTGGAATCGTGCTAATAACGCATATTTTTTTTTTTTTGGGGGGGGGGAAAGAGTGATAGTTGGTAGCTACCTAAAAAAAAAAAGAATTTTTCTTCTTAACATTTAAAAATTATACACACAAGAATACAACGACCAAGAAAAAAATAAATAAGTGATATCTAAGGTTTTTCAAGTCTTCTGAAAATTTCTTGAATTTATCTTTCATTTGGGAATTACGAAATTATTTTTAAGTTATTTTGTGCTCCCATATTTATTTCATTTAAAACAAATATTTATTGTGATAGCTTAAAGCATCTATATATCATTTTTGCTACCAGTTTAAAAAAATTTCCAAAACGTGGGAACCCTGCGCAAGCCTTTCTTCGATATTTTATCAGTATTTAATTCAAACACTAAACAAACCCTCTGCTAACAAATGTGCAAAAATTTTATAATTTAAATTACAGTTGCTCTGCCTTTTAAGAGACTAAAGAGACTTTTTACTAAATCCAGATACGTAAAGCGGAATACTGTAAAATTTAAAAGTAGTAGAGCTATCGTGGAAAAAAAATTGTTTTTTTGAGTGAATATGTTACTTGATAAAGAAGGCAGACGGTTGGAAGAATGTTTTAAAACTTTTTTTTTCCATGTCCCACCCGATTGACACTCGTCATTCAGGTATCAATAGGGCAGATTTGTTGGTCACTCTTTCAGGGACCCCATATTAGGAGGGTCAACGCTACGACAGATAGTACAAAGAATGAAAGAATCCATTACTTGTCCGGGATTCGTACCCAGGACCTTTTTGATGTGAGGTCATTACACTGTCAGGCAGGGCTCGAAAAAACTCAGGCTTATCCAACAATGCACCCGTCCTCCGTTGAAACTAACCCGTCGCTTTTAAATAAATAAAAATATAATTTTCTCCTATTTATTACAAGCATTTATATAAATTGCACAATGAATTAGTCGTTACTAGGATTACATTATACAGTAATAAAAGAAATACTAGGTTACTAATAGTAACCTAGTATTTTTTTTATGAAATAATTTAAATGACAAGGGTCAAGTTATCTGGAATGTCAAGTTATCCGAGGGTACTGCGTTTTTTAAATGAATCAAATATGACGTTTGCCAGTTCCACAATCAAGCCAATGATTTACAGAGGTTTCTGAACAGAAATCTGAAAGGGGTTTTCCATTTAGGTAGATGTTCATTATTGCTTTTAAAGCTTCTTGTTTAAGACCAGTACGTATTGTGTTTTTTTGTAAGTTTATTGCTACAAAGCCCCTTTCAACCGCTGCAGTACTCCCAGACAGAGAAAACATCAATATATGCGCAGTATGTTGCTGTATTGTGGGTCATTTTGCTGCCTTGTAACTTACAAGACTCTTGTAAGATAACAAAAATTGAAAATGTATCACGAACATTAACGAGAAAATGGCCGTCCGCGCGGACGTCGGATTCGAGAAATTCGTTGTCCGCGGAGAATTTTTGACCGTCGAGGACGAGCGGACGGGCTGTTTTTCGAGCCCTGCTGTCAGGTCGACGAATATTTTAATTAAAATATAAATGACTATCAATCAGTATTCATGTTTGAAAATTCTTCAGAACAAGTGTGTTTCTTAATTTCATTGTTCAAGAATGTTACTTTCGATTACTTTCATTTATAGGTTTACTCGTATGACATATAATGTGAAGTACTGCAATTTGGCGATTTAATCGCTGCATGAAGTGCCATTTCAATACCATTCTATAATCAATATTTCAAATTAAATTTTAAAGCACTTTTACATTGAGCAAATGGTATGTAACCTAGATTTTGGTCTAATAAAAACTGAAAATTCTGAACTTATTAAATTTTGTATACTTTATTAAAAAATTTTCCCAACATTAACAAATTAATTACGAATAATTATTTAATTCGTCTAAATTCCCTATTGTAAAAGATTACGGAAAGAATTATTGTAGTTTAACCAATCATTCAAAAGATATAAAAACACGTGAAATTAAAATTACATTTGAGTAAGAAATTTTTTAACCGTTATAGAGTTTAAACTATAAAAAGCCATCTTTTCAATTTGATGAGAAAAAGATATGTTTCTTCAAAAAAAGTGCATGTTTGGTCATAATAATCTTATTCCTCCGCTGTTGCAGTCAACTGTAATACATAGTTAAAGAGGTTTTTTCAGATATTACAGGGCATTCAACATCCTAAGCTTTTTCTAAAAAATTATTCTAGTGGTATCTAAGTTAATGGTTTAATGTATTATTTTTTAGTCATTTAAACTCATTTTCCGCAGCACTACACAAAAATGATTTAAAAGTTCATATGCAATACCACTTTGTTGCAGCTCTATCAAGCCAGAGGTGCGTTCTACGCACTAAAAGCACTTTTAAATAAAAATTCAAAGCTAAACCTAGCAAATAAAAGAACAATATACCTACAAGCCATCCGACCAATTCTTACCTACGCTAGCCCCGCCCTAACCACTATCAGTGATAATTTAAAGAAAAAATTGTCATACACAGCAGGAAAATTTTTAAGATACATGACTGGTGCCCCAAGAGCTATCAGCAACAGACTGCTAAGGAAGGATCTAGACATAGAAGATTCATTGCCAAACTCAACTGTAAATTCTATAGCGACGCTAGAAGCTGTACGGCCTCGAACTTCAATTATTTACTAAACATCAGCTTAATAGACGACTACATTAACGCTTGGTTTACGGGACACGTCATTTTGATGGATTTCGACTTTTGTAAGGAAAATTATAAAACCCGTTTGAATTTTTATTTTATCTCTTGTAATGATTTTTAACCATTGATCGAAGTAAATATATATTAAATGCTATTTACCTCAAAAGCGTTGAAATTCTCTATGTGGTATACCTATTTCTACGGATATGCGTCAATTTGACGTGATCATAATTTAAACAAAAGTTTAAGTAAACAAGCAATTATCACATCAATAATAAATAGGAATGTACCGACAATACTTCTATTCGTTATCTCAAATAAAACAAGTAGTTGCCGATAAGCAATAATAGAAAGAACAAACGCAGAATGTCAATTGATGTCAGAGTGTCAGATTTTGAAGGTTTCAGTTGCTTAGTTCGAGTTCTGAAACATAAAATACTAGAATATTTCATAAATATATATCTCATATCTTCATTTTTTTTCTTGTAATATACACATGCATTGGTTTCTAAGTGCAGAGATGCCAACTGCTCCGGACACGCGGAAATAATTAAAAAAATGGTAAATAGCAACAAAGTAAATTTTATATATGAAGTGGTGAATTATATAGGCCTACAAATCATTTAGAAATAGTGGTGGATAAAAATCTACAAAATTGAATTTATTAAATTAAGAATCACAATTCTTTCATACGTCAAATTGACGTGTGTCCGTAGAGATAGGTACATAAGAAACGTCCGTAAACCTAGTGTTAAATATAGCCCAGTAACCGCATTCCTCATGTCAGATTGTATCATATCAAAATATTACAAATGATTATATCATTGTTTTTCTTTTTTTTTAAACCAGTATAAGCTTATTTCTTCATGACTTATGAGCACAGAACAAACCAGTATCTCTGTTAAGCGTGGAGGTAGCGGGTTCGAATCCCGCCGTAACCCTGGATGTATTCTTTGTGATGCCTTTCTCTGAATTGTTCTATCTGCATTTTATACTTGACAATGACTTATAAGCCTATATTGAGCACACAAGTCAGCAAATGTATGTAATTTCAATAAATCAAATCAAATCAAACCAGTATAAGATTAATCGGTTGGTCGCTCTACGCGCCAAATACCGAGGAAACCTACATATCCAACATCCAGCTCTATCCAGGTGAGGTTTTAAAAATGCTGGCAAAATTATCGAAAATTCTGAAGGCTTTGACTTTTAAATGTCTACCACTCTCTAAAATGTTTTATAAAAATTGTATTTGTTGGCAGGACTGGATTCTACCAAAGTACTTTACTGAATGATAATCGTAGCAACTGTCCAAAAATTATAAAGGCAATCCTTTTTTTTTTTCTTCTTTCTAACTGTAGATCTTAATACGAAAAGATTCCATAGAGAACGTTTTGGAATTAAAAAAACACTATTACAGATGACGCATAGAATTCATTTTAATTATTCTAAAGAGTTAAGTAAATTTAGTTTGTAGAATTTATATACTTTTTCATTAGTTGAGCTGCAAGCACAAATCAACAAAAAAAAAGAAGAAGAAAAAGGATCATCTTTACAACTTTTGAACAATTGGTCGGATTTTCATTCCGTTAAGTACTTTAGTAACATCTGAAGGAAGTCTCTTGTCAATGAACTATAACCATTTCGAAATCTGCATACTTTGATCAAAACATGTACGATTGATTAACGTTTTGACAGAAATATATCCTTTTTTCATCAAATTTGGATTTAGCACTTGGATTTTTCACAACTTTGGATTTAGACCCCCCCCCCCCCAAGCTTTAAGTGGGCGCATCGTGCGGTTTTTAGCGTTTTTTACGGTTCTTGCCTTACAAAAACAAGTTTTTTCTGTAAGGATTACGACAAAAATCCGCAATCAGACTGATTCTTTTTACCGTTAAAACCTTTTATTTACTACAAAAATAAATCTATCATCTTAACAGATTTTTAGAAAAAAAATAATATTTTGTGTCGACAGAATTTGTATCGACTAGTTATCGCTGGGATTCGAACCTGGGCACTTCCACTTTCCTTTTTTTTCTAGATTTTGCATTAAATGGCTATTTCGTGAATTAGTATACCTTCATTGTTGTCTGATTTAACTTCCCATAAGAAATCGTGTGGAGGCTTTCAGTTATAGGAGGCGATGCTTAATCCCGGTCTTTTTGAAACAGTACCTTTCGTTGACCACGGCTGCTCACAATTCGCGATCGCAACACTCGAATACGCCATCTGGGGAGAGACCGGTTTCATGCCTTTAGCCCTTCTCCCTTCCCTCTCCTCCTCTTTTCAGTTGTATAGGAATGTACTACGATAATTTCCCTTTTCATAATATTTTTCCTTTTTATTTAATAAAAATATTTTTTAAAATTTCTATGATACTTTTCCCTAGAACTATGTTTAATGTAGTTTTCAGTTCCATATAGTTTTTCGAGTTAAAAGATTTTAATCTATGTGAAAATCAAGAGAGAAACTAACGTACTTCCTTCCTCTATGACTTTCCACACGCTAATGGGGAAAGAATGTGAAGTGTTGCCATAGGAAAAGAGTTCTGCTCTACGCCACCTGCAGCCCATTTCGATCTCCAATCATGCACAGTGGATACATTTCTTCCCTGTCTTCTGCAATATCGTGAAAAGAAAATCCACCTTCTCCAAAGAAAGTCCACCTACCTTCTTACACGACAACGTTTAACTCTAGGTTTACGGACGTTTCTTATGTACCTATCTCTCGAACACGCGTCAATTTGACGCATGAACGAATACATCACTAGATTTACGGACGTTTCTTATATACCTATCTTTACGAACACGCGTCAATTTGACGCAGGAACGAACACATATATATACGAATAAATATTTAATTATTTTGGCTTGTTGGCATCTCTGCACTTAGAAAGCAGTGTAATTATATACTGCAAGAAAAAAAATGAAAATATGAGATATATGTTTAGAAATATTCTAGTATTTTATTTTTCAATACTCGAACTAAGCAACTGAAACCTTCAAAATCTGACAACCATTGACATTCAGCGTTTGTTCTTTCTATTATTGCTTATCGGCAACAGTTGTTTATCGCTTATTTCATTTGCGAAAACGATGTCGGATCGAAGTATTGTCGGTACATTCCTATTTATTATTGATGTGATGCTTGTATGTTTACTCACATTTTTGTCTAAATTACGATCGCGTCAAATTGACGCATATGCGTAGAGATAGGTATACCACAAAGAGAATTTGAATATTTCAACGCTTTTGAGGAAAATAGATTTCAATCTATATTTATGTCGATCAATGGATAAAAGTCATTACAAGAGATAAAATAAAAATTCAAACTGGTTTTGTAATTTTCCTAACAAAACTCGAAATGCGTCAAAATGACGCGTCCCGTAAATCTAGTGTTAAAATCAGTGAACTATTGATAATGTCTCTTTCATCTTCTAAAAGGCATTTCTGACTAACAGAAATTCACTATTTCAAAATTTAACGAAAAATAACGCTTACGAAAGATAACACGTATTTAAAACAACCCTGATTTGTATGTTCACAGCTGCGGCAACAAAAGACTAAGATAAATCAGATTTAACAATTAAACTTAATTTATATTTTAATGTTAAAAAGAGCCTTGTTTTTACTATATATTTGGGATATCTCCTTGTTGAAAAAATAAGTGTCATTTATTTTATGCGTACAATATGCTAGGTTATAATAGGTTTAGACATCACAAGAACCGTTAACAACCTTAACCTTTGAATAGTAAATTGGATTTTGTGGTGGTAAGTAAAGATTGTAATCATGCCTTGAAAATTATTCAGTATAATGTAATACTACAATTGGTTGGGTACTTGCACTTCTAGATGATCATAGATACCAATACATGTGAATGACATCAGCTCCAACTCAGCAGCTGACATCAGCTCCAGCTATAGCATAAAAGCAAACTAACGTGTTAAAGTTGAGAAAGTCCTTCCACATAAGTTAGAATGTTAATTAACATAAAGTTAATTAAATACAGCTCCGTATCACACAAAAAATTTGCTGAAATATAATTCTTTCTTGTCTACGCCTCTTACATTTAGATTTATTATTTGTTAATGTATTTTATTGCAACCGTGATATATTTTCGTATAATTAACCGTGATTAATTATACTTCAATGTATAATTAGTTTGTCTATGTTCGTAATCATGGCTGGTCATTCATGTCTGTTTTTTAAGTAAGAAATATACAGTGAAAGACTTGAAATCTTTGTGAAATAATCTTTGTGTAAGAATATAAAATGTGTCATTTAAGAGAACTGATACTTGAGGGGTTTGACTTACTCGGAATAGAATGCAAAAAACAGTAGCTAACGTGAACAAATGTCACGTTTCTGCAACCTATTAGGATCGAGATACCTAATACTACATTACTTGCAAGCATCTCATTATTTTAAAATAAAACAATGTTTGCTTCAAACTATCTTTATTAAATTATCAAGGAGAAAGTTATCATTGCATAATTCTGCCGTAATTTATTTGCATTTTGATATTTCTTTAAAACATAAAAACCAAATGGTCTTCACAGTTTCTCAATATTGTCAGTGCATTTTTATAGGCCGGAAAATAACTTGGTAGAATGCAGTTTTCTCACATTGGTTGTCATTATCATTATTAATAAAAGTCATAAATTGTATTCGCGATCGCAACGCTCGAGTACGCCGTCTAGCGGGAGCCTGTAAATATCGGACATTAATTTATCACGTTTTCATTTAGTTCCATCAAAGTCATTGACTGAATCAGACGCCAATTTTTAGCAGCAAATAAGAAACAAAATTTCCCTAAGGAAAAGGCCGAAGAACTTGAAAAAAATCTCCAGAATATTAGTAAATCTTTCAGGAACAGAACACGCCAAACATTTGAAGAAAAATTCCTCAATAATATTTAATTTCTATTATCAACAAACTTGCAACTGATGACTTCCGATTTCGGATACTGTTACAGATGTGTGTATTAAGGTAAAATGCATTTCTTCTGTCTTCAATTCATTACGAATTAAAGTGAAGTCAACATTGCTTTCGTCATTCCAGTGAATAAATATGAATTCAGAACATACAGAATTGTAATAGTTATAGCATATTCTTCTTCGTTATAGAATAGTATATATTTCTGTATCCATATAATTCGGAAAACAACAATAAAAAATTATCCAAGTTACTTGAAATAGTGCCATTTGTGCTGATTCTTAATTAATTTAAATCGTTTTCTTGGTAAGTTTTTTTTAATTTTGTAAGAATAAGTTCAACTAGAATTCAGCTATTCTGTTTTTAGCTACATATTCAAATTCATATCAATTATAAAATTTTGCTGTGTAGTATGTTATCTAAAAGTAATGAAGGTATAAACTATGTATCTATTATTTGAGAATAAAGTTTTCAAACAAGGAACTTATCATTTTGGAATTCTCCGGGAATCATAAATCAGGTAAGTGCAATGATTTTTACAATAAAAAATTTGCTTGTAAATATTTTTTTTTCATTTGATGATGGTTCTCTACAGAATGGTTTTTTACGTCTGATTAAGAACTATAAGAATAATAAAAAAAGAAACAATATGAAAGTTTTTATTTCAATGTTAATAATTCTTAAAATCGTTTTTTTTATCCTAAGAATTCTTTATTTTCCGTTTTTTAGTTTATAATTTTTTGATAAAAATTGTTCTCAAAATACTTTTGAAAAATTAAATGGTATAACATTATGTGTTTATGTATACTTCTTGTATATTCCAATGTTTGAAATAATATGATTCAGAAAAGTATGGAATAAAAATTCGGTACTTACGACGTATTAACGCCACCGCCGCTACAGATTTGGCGGTTTTTAAGTGCCGCCAATCTACTACACTTAAAATTTTTGCGACAGTTCATAAAATAAAACACTTTATTTAAAATCAAAATAGTTAGTTGGATTTCGGTGGAAAATGAGCCGATATAAAGTTTAGCATAGATTCAAAACAATCATATCGCCATATGAACTTTGATGAATAAGATTCCAAATGAAATAACATTTCTAAAACGTACGTTTGCCAAGATAAAGTTTTATGTTGTGGGAATTGGTACATTTTCGTTTTTTCGGTAAAATATTTCCCTCCTGAAAAAATAAAATTGCATCTTGTTTTGTTTTTGGCAAATCCCAAAGACGAATATTCGTAGCACTAAAAATGGCGACAAAAAAGAATTGTTTTTTTGTTTTTGTTTCGTCAGCATTCTTTATTTTACGTTTCTTAGTTTCTAAATAATGATTTTTATTGAAACTTGAAATTTTTTGATAAAAATTGTTGTCAAAAAACGTTGTTTACAAAATTAAATTTCATAAAATTATGAGGCTTATGTATACTTTTTGTTCATTTTAATTTTTGAACTAATATGATTCGTAAAACTATAGAATGTAAAGTTTAAATGGGCCTTTCATGTTATATCATTAAATTTAGTAATACTATTTCTCGGGCATTAGGTTTTAACTCTTATAAGAAAATACATATTTTTTTCTGTTAATGTACAAATATTTTTCCGATGTGTTTTGGATATTCCTTCTCTAATAAAAAGAGATACCATTTTGTTTTCGGTTGTACAAGAAAGAAGATCAAGCATTTTTCTTTTTTAAATTTAATAAGCCACATTAAAGAAGGAACGTTGCAATGCTACACGCTACATTAACGACGTCTCCAGAGTAACTGAATGACGGTTCATATGGAAATCGCAGGTAAGCGTCTCATACAACAACGCCCCCTATAGTTCGTTGCGATCGCGAATTGTTTTCCACTATGATATTTGTAACCACCATTAAAGGTGAAATATTTGTCTTCTACTCTACTAGTAATTGTTTTCTAAATTAAGAGCTTGAAGCTAAAAGAGTTGTTTGTTTATTAAAACGTAATTCTATGATTGGTACATTTTAAAACAAACTTATTGAACTGTTTTATAATTTGTATTTTCGGTGCAAATTACAATAATATACTCTTATAAATAGATTTCTTGAAGGAGTAAAAACTTAAGATACATGAATAAATTATAATTTGATTAAAAACTTACTTTGCATCTAAAATATATAAATTGGAAATAACGGTAGACATGTTTCAAGCGTTTTAAAATAGGAGCTCATTTTCACGACTTTCCAGACGTGAATGAGAAAAAAAAGTGATTTGAAATATAAAACGTTAAGTTGCAACCGAAAAATGGAAAAATAAAGGTGAGAACCTATTTTAGAGGGCTTAAAACATGCCGACTGTTATTTTCAAGTTTTATATTTTTTTTAAGTGAATGAAGTTTTTTAACCAAGTAATATCTTATCGCTTCAATATCTCGAGATTATTTATTTAAAACATAAATTGTATTTAACATTTCAGTCTGTTTGGTAAGCGAAATTACGGTTGTGAACTCATAAAATTTTTTATTATAGCAATATACCTTTAATTTTGAATATTATTTAAAAAAATACTTACTGTGGATAATTACTTATGCTTACAAATAGATCTTAATGGAATCCTGAGAGAATTTTTTTATTTTATTTGACGT
The DNA here is from genome assembly GCF_982258835.1 of Parasteatoda tepidariorum. Taxonomy (NCBI): domain Eukaryota; kingdom Metazoa; phylum Arthropoda; class Arachnida; order Araneae; family Theridiidae; genus Parasteatoda; species Parasteatoda tepidariorum. Next base: position 5,143,471 of record NC_141758.1, on the reverse strand, counting down.
GAGGTCAAAAGCATAAGCCGAATTTAGCGTAATTTGTTTTAGTACATGTATTTTAGCACTTAAAGTGCTGTAAAGTCCTTTTAGTACATACATTTGATTACTAAAATTGAACACTAGGTTCCTGAAAATAGAAATTTGAGATAGAAAATTGAGACGGCTAACATCCTTCGTATCCTTCTATGGTTCATAGAATTTGGCAATTATTTCTAACCACTGGTTCGGCATTAAAATGGTTCCGGCAAGCTCGGCGAAATGCTACCACGAGCACCAACTACCGATATTTATCATTACGAGGACGAAAGAATAGAACCGCAGCTCTGAGTCAGCTCAGTGTTTCTAAAGATATCGCATGGGACTATTTCTAAAGACACGGTTCCCAGTAAAACACCAAAGTCAGGCATCACTGGCTGTTGTCAGTAAGTGGGTGGGGAACCAATTTGATCAGCTTGCTTAGGATCAGAGGGTGCGGTATCAGCCCTCGTTAAACTGTTTTACCGTAAAGTACTCCACTTCGAGGGTAGGTCAGCAGGCTATCAAAGCAGGGGAGCCATCACCTCGGTAGAAAATCGAAATTGCGATGGCATATCTTCGAATCATCCTCAGGGATGTTTCCCGGACCATTTCCAATATCCATTGTGCAGCTCTAGCGTGACGTAAATAAAGTACGTAAGTACCTACCTAAAAATCATATTAAATTTGTCGTAAATAAAATATCATTTTCAATAGATGCGATTTTTTCCCCTTCTTTTTGCAATCGAAATAGAATCTGGAAGTTTCGGTTTGCATGTGAATTTTTTTTTTTTTTACATGGGAAATAAATCGCATCTAGTGAGATTGAGCCATAGGAGCCATTTACACTGTATAAGAAAAAAAATAGCATATGTGAGTTTGGAGATTGGAGAAGGAGCCTCATTGGTATTTCTGGTTTAAAAAGTTAACCAATCAACTAGATTTTCTCCGGCATGTGAAAAAGATTGTAAGATTGGACCTTAAATCTTCATCGCATCTATACCAATCAGGGCGTTGTGTGTAATGCATGCAGTGAGAATGCCAAATTTCAAAGACGTAGCAGTACAACAATTTCATTTATCGATTACACTGTCATCTTGCGAGAAACGTATTGAAAAGTTCATGTCTTGACACCTCATGTAATTTTTTAAAGTGTTTTGAAGCAAACAAATTTTATCTACATTTTTCTCCTTTCATATTTATAAAATTCTTCTGTAGACATGGCGGATGGTGAAGCTGATTGGGGTTATTATTTAATTATATGTATATTAGTTTCAATTTATCTATAATGATGACAATTCATTTATATTAACGAATTGTATTCTTTTTCATAGAAAATGAGGATTTTGAGCCTGTTATTAAAAAACCTCTTCCACACACTGACAGATGGGAAGGAGAAGACGAAGATGATGATGTAAAAGTAAGTTTTTATAAAATTAATCAATTATTTTTGTATGCGTGCCAAGCAAGATATTTTAAATCATATTGTTTTTTAAATGTCAGTTCGATTCTATATTCGTGCTAATAATCGTCCCTTCTATATTCTGTAAAAATAGGTTAACACGTTGTACCATGTTCATTAAGATGGAAAAAAAAAATAAAAGTGCCATTCTATAAGAATAACATTTCGTGATTTTAATGTTAAATTAGCGTGTTAAAAATTGAAACTGTTCAATTCTTGATATTAGATAATTTCATTTTTTAGTAGTTAAAAGTCATTTTTATTAATAAATTAATAGATTTTCTATGCTTATGAAATATAAATCATCTTGCAGTTAAGATTTATAATAAAAAAAGTTTTTTTTTCTTCATATCAATAAATGGCGTTGACATGTTTGCTACTATTTATGTACCGTTTATTTATTATTATTTTGTGTGTGGCAGGTCTAAGTTGGTACCTGCTTACTTGACAACTATTAATTCTTTAAAGGATGATTTGCTCAAGTGATTTTGAGTTTAAAATGTTTATTACAGTCTTATGCAGTATCATATTTTTTAGTTTGTAAAATTTCAAATCCATCATAGTATGATAATGTGTTTAGTTTATTCAATTGAATTTTAAACTTGCAAATTGTTTTATAAGATATAGGTAAATGTTTGACGGGGGCTGATGTGAGTTATATTTTTCAATATATCAATTTCCCCTTCCTATAATGTTTTTTAGTTAAGCGGGGACGCTGCTGGGATGTTACCTGCACTTCTAGAAGATTATTCTACGGCTCATCCCAATACTGAAATCTTCCAAAAAATTTTGAAAATAGTTGGCTGGGTTTTATTTTATTGGTGACTTTTCACTTGTATTGGCTAACCAAAATGTATTTAATTTATAAGGGAAGATGTCTGTATTGTGATCTGTGACAGAATAATAAAGTCTCAGAGGAAAAAAAACCTGACCGAAAAGAGCCAACTCGAAAGGTATAACGCGTGGCCACCCCTGGTCATACATGCTTTGTTTTTTTTTAATTTGCAAGTGTAAATTGGCGATTGTAGTTGGTGTGACAGATCATGATACGGTGATATCCCCCTTTACAGCAAGAAAGCAATGATAATAACAAATACAAATGAAAAAAATGATATTAGCACAAAATATTAACAGAAATTTTTATGTCAATTTATCAACAGGCATACAAAAGCTCCTTAATAAAATAGTTGAAAAAATTATAATTTTGGTTTCAATTATAATATTCTGTGCTCCAATTAATTAAAAATGTATATATATAAATTTTTCCAGATTGTGTGATGCTGTCTCTTTTTAATATTGACTTTAATTTTTATTTAAGAAATTAATCTTTTTTTCTTCTTCCCTCCACTCTGTAGGATAATTGGGATGATGAGGAGGAAGATAAAGAGGAAAAGCCAGAACAAAATAGTAAGTTTGTTAAATTTGATTTTAGGGATTGTATGTCAGCAAAAATTAACTTTGAATGTTTCTATCAGAAAAATATTTCTTAAAACTTTTAATTGATCTGAAAAAATAAAAAGTTTCTTGAATTTTTTTTTTCTCTTCAATTGGATTATTTATTTGTATTTTAATATGTTATGTATTTCTTTGTTCTCCATTTTTGTATTCCTGTAATTATTAACTGCTTACCATTGATTAATTTATGCAATGGAAAAAGGAAAATGTGAAAAATCATGCATGTATTGTTCCTAATGACAACTGGACAAGGCAAGCTCCTCTGTCTGCGAATCAAGTCAGAAAGTGGTACATCTTGTTTGACAGGAGAACACCGGTCAGGTGAAAGTGGGGCTTAGATCAGATTGTCCAGCTAAATGGCAGCACCACTCATTTATGAGGCCACTTTCATAATTTAGACATCGATCTGAAAGAAAAGAAATTCTCTCTAGATCCTATTACCATGGTAGTGTTCAGCCATTGAACGGCGATACTTTCGATTGCACAGATTTTACTAGCACTTATAGCTCACAAACTCGATAGATCTTTTCGGCTTCGAGGATCTCTCCCCAGACCGAAATCCGGTGCTCTGACCGCTAGGTTGACACGGCCCCTCGGATACTTTATCCTACTATTAAATGTAAGGAATTGAAACGAAATATAATATACTGTTTTTGGGTTAAATTTTTAATCTTGATGTTGAAGAAAATGTTACTTATGACCAGATTCATAGAATCTATTTCTGCACAAAGATCCCCGTTCTTTTGCAGAAGCATTCCGCAGTGGACTGATCCCAGCAGAGCACCCAAGTCACTGACCTCGGTCAGTGTGCGGGTGGGTGACCACTTGGATCAGTCTGCTTAGGGACCGAGGATGTGCGGTATTGATCCTTGTTAAACTGTGCTACCGTAAAGTGCTCGACTTCGTGTGCAGGTCGTCTGGCTATCAAAGCGGGGGTGCCACCTGTTCTGGTGAAGATCAAAATTGTGATGGCGTGTCTTCGGATCATCCTCAGGGATGTTTCCCAGACTGTCACCAATGTCCCATTGTGTAGCTCTAGTGCGATGTAAATTAACAATATCTTTTGCAGAAACATTTTTAATGGGTGGGTGGTGGAGAAAAATAAAAGATTTTTTAAAGAAACAGCCTTTCTTATTTCTGTGTTCAAATATAATTCATATGAATGAATGCCTCCCTTACTCTTAGCAGAGAATCCATTATTTACTTAATTAACAAAGAATACATTTTTTAATACAAGTATATAAATAATTTGTTGTTTCTTTATGCCAAGTAGTTTTACTCACTTTTTTTTCATGTTTGAAATTAACAGATACTTTTGAATTTTGTTAGACTTTTTTTTGTAGAAAGTTTTTTGGTAAATTTTTTGTACATGCAAAAAGCTTTTGGTTTTATGTAACCCTGCATTTAACACATCTATTCCCTTTCATAACAATTATGGTATATTTTACTGTACCTAAACCATCAAAGGACAAAAAAATTTCATTTGTTTTAAGGAAAAAAATTATTTATTTCAGATGTAATAGTTTTTTAAGACCAAGAAATAAATTTGATCTTCTTTTTATGCCAATTTAAATTTTTTGATCTTAAAAAAAAAATTCTTTTTAAATAGTGGTTGCTACACAAGCTAAGAAGAAAAAGTCGTTAGCACAAATTATAGCTGAAAAAGAAGAAAAAAGGAGAAAAGAAATAGAAGAAAAAATGAAATTAGTATGTAGACCTATTATATATAATCAACACCATTTTTAAATTATTTATATTCATGAAATATGTTTGAGTTTTAAATTAGTGATGGAAATGGTGAGTTAATTTATTATCATAATATTTTGTTGCTGAATATTGATTCATAAATTGTAATTTCAACCACCTGGGGCGGAATTTTTTTCTGCTTTTTGTGACTAAACTCAAGTCTTTCTGCAAGACATTTATAATGAATATATATGTTACAAATGTTAAAATAACTGAAGTGTTTTGTGTTTATAACAGGAAGCCACCACATATAGAGTAAAACTGTGTATAATTTTTAATTGTAAATGTAATAATTTTGTCATTAAAGTATATCTTCTTCCTTACCACGGTCCATGTGTGTAGACCTACACTTCTTAGCTTTTAAAAATATGTTATAAAAATTTTATTGTTTTACTCTCACTCTAACGTTTGGGGGTGTTTAATCGTCCTGGGGATTCCAAGGGATGATGCAGAAAATATAAGTTATTTGGGTAAAATTCCACTTAAACAGAAGTGATATTTGAATAATTGCACAAAATCCATGTGCTCGAAAGTGATATTAATTTTAAATATTATATAATTTAGTTATGCTGAAAATAATTTGTTTCTTTTGACTTAGTAGTTCAGTGATTTGTATGAAGCTTTTATATTTACTTAATATTTAATTATACTATCAGGGGTCTGTTAAGAAGAAATTTGGGTCCGGCAACGGACCTCTCACAAATTTGTTTATCTTCATTGTTTTGTTAATTGAATAAACCCTTCCCGGGGGTGGGGGACCATTTGAGTCAAACTAAGTTTCCCTTAGTTTAATTTTCAAATGTAGTATTCTAATAAAATATTTCTATTTTTACAAGCATTGTGTGCACATGGATTAATTTATGTTTAATCTAAAAATTAATTTCTGGCAATTTTTTAAATAAAATATTATAAAATTAAAAAAAAATTAAGTTTACTTAATACGTAACACATTAAAAGAAATACATTACTAAATTGTGTTATTTAAAATGTGTTAATTGAAAATGTGAGTTATTTTGTTTCCATTATTTGTTCGAAATTAATATTTTGTGGTGAGCAATATAGGCTAAATACCAAATATTTATGTTGTATCTCTAATTTTGTAACAGCACTTGTTGAGCAGAATCTTGTATCTATTTACAATTTGAAAACTTCTTGAAAAGGTTTTTAGCAATTTTTACAATAACAGGACCCTATTTGCACAAAAGCAGGATCCTGGTTGAATGAATGTGACTTAACGCTTATTTTATATTCACAAATTATGAATAGTTCTTTCATAGTTTTTCAAAAACAGGACCTTTCAAAAAATTTATGTACCGACCCCTGACTTCAAAAACATGCAGGTCCGCATATGTGTGTACCTGTGTATCGTATGGCAAAATTTATGACAGCATAGTAGTCAAGAGAGATCTCATAGTATTATGAACAGAGTTTTTTGAAACCCCCATCCTCAGTGGGTTTTATTGGGCTTTTGGGGGAGGTGAGATATTGCCTAGTTTAACCCCTTTTTAGGTTTAAATTTTAATTCAAATGGAACAATTTTAGTTTAGAAGAAGTCTTTCTTAAGAATATAGTGAATCAAAATATAAAACTAGCCATTTTTAATGTAGTACAGTAGAGAACGAATTATCCGGGATGCTCAGGACCATCGCTATCCCGGATGTCTGAATTTCCCGGTTTTTTGGATTGAAGTGTCGTTAATCGATGTTTTATCGAACGCGAATTACAAGGGAAAAGTGTAACGCATAAAGTAAGAGAAAAAAGAAAAGTACTCCTAACTTTTAAAAAAAAATAAAAAATGGTAAAAAAATAACATTTAAAAGAAATAAACAAGTTTAAAAAATACAAAATTCTCGTATTTATTTTTTAAAAATAATTACAATTCCTAAATTAACTAATATAAACGAAACCAATGGTTAAATAACATTTTATACCTAATTATACGGGGGAAACGATAAAATAAAAGGAAAACTAATTAACTAAGTAAAACAATAGTTAAAAAAGGCACTAGCATAAATATTAAAACCCGGAACAAGGCAAGATCAACGGAATTTTAAAAAAAAACCTAATAATAAAATTTATGAATAAAAAGAATCAATTTATTAAGTGCGAAATTTATCGAAAAAAGAAAAAAATATCAAACGTAGTGGAATCAGAAAAACAAAACTGCAATCTGCTTCATAAAATAATCCTATGTTTAAATTAATAAACAATTCTCCTTTTTTTTTGTTGATAAAAACACGATATTTAATTACAGCAGATGTGATTTCACATCAATAAAAACTTGCAAATGATACCGCACTTCCAAAGAATGAAAATTTATTCAGAAGAAAAAGATTTTATTTTTATTAATAATATATTTTTATAATATAATAGATAAATATATTTTTCTCTTTCATCTTCTGTTCACTGATATGCATGCAATGCATTTTCCCCACTCCCTCCTAAATCAAACAGAAAACGAAATCAGCATGCCACACCCTTGAGCTTGATTGACGGCCTAAAGGAGAAAGGAAAACATTCCTCCCTTCCCTGCCTTCAAGGTCATGGAGAAAATGACATTTCTCTGGGTAAACGGGGGAAAAAATTCTCCCCATCCTTACATTTTCCTCTACTCAACTTCAAGGATGAGTTCAATTTCCGCTTTTTTTTCATAATCGTTCTAGTTTAAAATGGTGGGAAAACCAATCAAAATTTTTCCTGGTTATTTGGATACCAGATAAATGGTTCTCTACTGTACCATCTTTTCATGCTAGTTTTAATAAAGGGCTCTTAGATTATTTCCTTCTTTGACTATAAATAGAAGCATAATATTGGAATCAAAGAAATGTGCTGTTTTCTGTTTTTTTATTTGTTTTTAAATACTTAAGTCATAGATTCTTTTTTTTTTATATTTATATATATATATATAAAATAATGTATGTCTTTGTATTAACCGGCTAACTACATAACTACTGTTTATTTATCAATTTTAGTAATTTTTTGAATTGCTGTTTAAACTGTGTCTTTAGAATTAGTTTTGCTGTGATTAATAAAATAATTAAAATAAATGATCTGGCGTATTATCCGAAAAATCTATTTTCCGGGAAAGTCCCAACGAATCCGGATATGAGACTTTCCTCTGTACTATTAAATTATCCATATTTCCCATATTGTTTAAAATCAAGAACCTTGAAATTTTAAAAACCTTGTGAAAGTTGATAGCAACACTTGCAGGAAAACATTTGAAGCATCACTTGGATGTATAATTCAGTGAAACCTTTTGCTAGCGACCACTATCGGTTCCACAATAAAATGGTTGTTAATGGATGTTTTCTTAGGGGTTACTTCCATTGGCTGCAAAATGTTATAAAAATGTATGATTTTTCGCAAATGATTCATGAAAACATGATCGATGAATAAAATTTGGTGTCGATAGAAATTGCCCCTACAGCTATAGTAATGTGGAAAAACAAATTTACCAATTATGAATGATAGAGTTATTTTAAATGAATGAACAGTTATGTTTGTTTTTTTTGTTAAAGTTTGCATTTAATTTTATATCGTGAAAATTGGTTACCTTTAAGGAATGAGAAGAGTTTTTTTATAGGTGCTTAGTTTTTTCAAAAGACTTTTTTTTCTCCTAATTTAATTTTCAACTCTAAAAATAAAAAATAAAACAAATTTATAGCATTGTTTTTAGTGCATTCTGACTGCAACATGAGGTTGTAGTCAGAGATCGTCAAAAACAGCTCTCCAAATAATAGCCCCGGACAAATATTTTAAATGCATTTTAATTCACTTCCTGTTTTTTTATTAGCAATTTTTGTTTTGGTATTTTTTCTTGTTTCCTTATTTGGCTTTTCCCGCATTCGATACACAGGTTTTCCCGGCCGCTGGGGGAGATCTTTCCTGAAAGTTTTCTTAAAAAGAAGAAATTCTGTGCCTCCCAAAAGTGGGCGTAAATAGAGAAGAGGTGGTCTTTATAGTCTTCTTAGGTGGTCTTCTACATAGAGGTGGTCTTTCCTGGGGGTTTCAATATACTATCAGCTTTAAATAGAGCTCTTCAGGACGTGATTATTTAATTGGAGATTCAAATTTCATAATAATATCATAAAAATTGTTGGAATTTATAAAAACCATATGGAAACCAGTAACAATAACTGCCAAAACCTTTTTTAAAAAAATTGTGGAATTGTCACATTTCAAGTTAATTTTAATGTTATTTATATTTATGTAACAATTTTTTTTAATAGCAAGAACAACCTAGTAAAGATCTAACTCCACAAGAAAGGCTGGCACATAAGTTAAAACAACAAAAGCTGCAAGAAGAAGCAGATTTACAATTAGCTAAAGAAACTTTTGGTTAGTTGCGTAGTAAATCTTAATATTTTTTATGTCACAAAGATTATGTTAATGCTGTTGAAGTGCTTTGTAATATTTAATACTCATGTCTGTAAATTGTCATTTACATGTAGCATATTAAAATCATTCTTTTTTTTTAACATTCATATTTGTTGGTCTTGTGTCTAGTTATTGTAGAATGCTGTTAAGTTTTTAAAATACTGCAAGCTTTCAAAACCTATTGGTTATTTCTTGGCACTTCTACAGCAAAAACATTCTCTTCTGTGTTTGAATAACTAATATTTTCCTTTTCTCATGTTTTCTTATTTAGGAATTTTTCTTGTATTTTTAATATTTCTTATACTTTTACTTATTTCATTACATTTTAACTGCTTGATCTTTTCTTTATTTTTTTTCCCTTAAAAAGTGATTAACTCTCTTTGAATTTATTATTTCAGTATGTTAACCAAAAGGTTTTGATTGCCTTACATAATCTGTATCTTCATAAATTTTTAGCTGTACTTTAATTCATTTGAAATTTGTTGCTAATGGTTTGATGGATCTAATGGCACCAAATGCAATCTAACCTAGATACTGTGAAAAATGTGAGGTTTTGATATTTTACTGACAAAAAAAAGCAACCTCTTTTAGCCAAATACTTTTCCCGGTGACTCTCCTTTTTAATTATATATTTTTGATCATCAAAAACTATTAAAAATGATAATTTAAAAGGCTAGATGTTGTGAAAAATGTGAGGTTTTGATATTTTACTAATAGAAAAAAACCTCTTTTAGCCAAATTTTTTTCCCAGTGACTCTCCTTTTTCATTATATATTTTTGATCATCAAAAACTATTAAAAATGATAATTTAAAAGGCTTTTTTGCATTCCAGATCTCTGCATAATTCTTACACAGTCTTATCTAATTTCTTTTTTGCTCAATCTTATGAGTTTTTTTTTATTTATTTATATATGTTTGAAAAAAAAATCTGAAACATTCATTTTAAAAGAAAAGAACAAGTGTATAGCATAGAAAAAAAATTTATATTTATGAGGAAGTAGTCTGAATTGTCAAAAGAAGCTAAAACTTCTGGAGAATGTAAAGATGATGAACAGAAGAGCTTAAGCAAATTGTATAATCAAATTAAAAAGCAAAAATTTTGAGTTTTGAAATAAATGCATGTCGTAAAACTTTTAAAATGTCAGAGCAGTTATTGTTTTGACTGAATTGTTTGGAAAAAAAAATTCTTTCCAATTTATAAAAATTATAGTGTTAACCTAAGAGTTTCTAATGTTGAGGATTGACTGTATTACTATTAAATATTAGGGTTCCTATGTCTAATGTAGATGAAGGTATAACACATGACAATGGAATTAAATGTATTGTCCAGAAAGGGGTCGTCTCAAAACTGGATTCAAGGCAAAATTGTGTGTCATGTCAAAAAGTTGTTAGTCAAATGCACAGTTCAAAACTTTCATATTGTATTTAATAACATCGTAAAAATATCGAGATGTTAAAAATTCACAAATAATGAAAAAATTAACACCTCCCTCCTGTGAAAATGACGTGGTGAGGTTTTGCCCTCTATTTCTCGCTCCCGTTATATTTCTGGTCAGGAGTGTTCAGTAGTAACGCGCCAATAAGAATAAGACTAATTCATTTCTTATGCCCGTAAAACATTTTATTTCTCATTTTACACACTAGATGGCAGTACCAGGATATTTTTAAGATAATTGTAGATAGTTTATTTTAAACTAGATGTCAGCACTAATCAAATGTGTATTTGTGATTTGATAAAGAAAGTAGTCACTTTTATGACCTTTTTCTTGTAAATTATCCGAGTTAAGGGGTTGAAAATCAATAGCAGTTACAGCCGATAAAATCATCATATGGATATACCATGGAATCCGTACAAAATGTGCAATTCCTATTTGGCACGTTGTGGTAATGTCTTATTTAATTTATCAGAATTTTAAAATCCGTATGTAAATCAATGACAATACTGAAAAACCAATTGTAAAAACTGTAGGAAATTCACCGATCACATGCAAAAGGTGAATTTTTTCTACTTTTTGTCAGAATTAATCTTTTTTTTTTTCCAATATGAAAGGTTTTGCCTTACTCCACTCCTTTATTAAATTATTCCGTTCAAACTGGTTTGTTGTGTTGAAAGCTTTTTTTTCTGTACTAGCATTTTAAACAAATTGCTTCAACCCAAACTAAAAATAAAACTAGGCATTCTGGCTAAAACATTTAAACATTTTGTCTCTATCTTTGTAAACATCGAGAAATTATGATCCCTTTTTCTAGACGCACAGATATCTGTGCAAGTCGAGTAAAGCATGTTGTTTGATTTAAAGATAAACAAGATGCGAGGTAAAAGGAACAAGTTGACATTAAAAAGCAGTTCATATACTCAAGATGACTGTCTGTAGGACAATGACGTATATAAGTAAATAATAAGCTGAGATTTTAAAAAAAAATAAAGAGCTCTAATTATGAACATAGAATTTACATACTATTGAGGCCAACAACTAGATGTCTAATATTAACCATTGAAAAACACAAAGAAAGATAAATATATGCTAATCCTTAATTGTGAAGTAAAACCGGCAACTCTGCTCCCTGGTCGCAAACTTGTAGGCCCAAGCAGACGCCCATGTAAACAAACGTCGGAATTTATTCAGTAACTGCAGATGATTGGCACGGTTTGTTAATTGTCGGAGTATTACAAATTTTGCTTACATAAATCTGCAGGTGTGTTGTTTCTTTTTAAGTATCTAAATGTATTTTTTGTGTCCTTTCTGCAATTTTGAGTGTATTTGACGTGTTGCAGTGCGAAAGTAGAATCACTGGCATATATGTATGGGAAACATATTTAGTAATTTAGAAAAATCTAAGAGTTTAAATACCCAAAAAGTAAAAGAAAATGAATTAATTCAAGTTAGAGGTATACAAAAGTCCAATATTTTTCTACACAAATGGTCTTGTAATAATAATTTAATCATTATAATTTAATAAAAAATATTTATGTTCAATTCTAATAGCAGGTATAAGTGTTTATATTTTATGAATAATAATAAGGCATAATCAGAAAATTAATAATAAAATTTATGCCACCTAATATGTATGATTTCAATACGGAAATAAGAGTAAACAAATGCCCTTAAACGCACCAAGAAAAGTTGCACTGATAGTCACCTCTGGCTTGTTTATCCTACAAAACATAGGTTTAAATTTATAAGATATTTATTCTGGCATTTGATCTAGGTAAATAGTAAATAAAGACAATATCACATAGAATAATTTTAATTTTTGAAAGAACATTCGTGTTTGCTTAATTTTAGAAGAAATCACTAATTTGTCAATCTTGATTTGACTGTATTTTTATTTCGCTATTACCAATATAAATTATCTAGGTAATTCTTATCTCGCTCCTGTTATTTTTGTCTACTATAATTTTTTGAGTGATGGTTTTCATGTGCATTATTAAACTGGAAGAAAGCTTATTCATTGAATGGTAATATTTGTTTTGTAACATATCTTCTTTTTCATATTAAATTTTTTTTTATTTGAAATAATCTTGTACAACCTGATATACGTGAAAGTTTCAACACTCGAAAAAGGTACAATCACGTGAATGAAATGATAGCTGGAAAAAAAGTTGCCAACAAGTGAATACAAACTAGCCAAATAGTGAGAGAGCTCACTAGACATAAGAACCTAAAATATTGTCTGTAAGAGTACAGCGCCCTTTGCTGAAAAAAAATCAGGGAAATTTATCAAAATGGGTATGGAAAAGTCTTCACCCTAACAGTTTTCTACCACCCTGTTTAGGCAAGATCACATTTTTCATACTCGTTAAGATTCTTCTGTTGGCATCCCTTTGTGGCCCAGAGCCTTCCCTAGAACCTACTGTCTATTCTGTTCTTTTGTTTGCTATTATTCTCCAGTTAATAATTCTTAGGATTTTGAAATCCTCTTTCACATCTTCAAGCCATCTGATCTTAGGCCTACCTCTCACATTGGTTTGTAATTGAAGATCTTAAATGTTCATCTGACAGATGTGACCCACAGGCTTTAAGCAACTCATTTTGATGTATTTGTTGATATCAGCTTCCTTGAATAGCCCTTATAATTCAAAGTTGTGTCATTATCTCCATAAGACATATACATTAAGATTCTTACTTGTCTAAATTAATATTGTAAAAAAATAACAATAATTTTTCAATATTTAAGGGATTCTTTAAAATAGCAATGCTTATAACTGTGTGCTGTGCGCAAAATGAAAAAACCCCTTTTCATTTAATCTCGTGTACAAATATACATTATTTATGCATAATAATGAAACTCAACTATTCTGTTTAATTTGTGCCGATGATATTTTATGTAATCAAGACAGAAACATTAGTACTCTGAAAACATTTAAAAATGTTAGTTTTTTTTACCCTTATAATATGGATATTGTTTGGAAATCTGTTCTTAATAGTTTGTCTTACGAGCAGTTCAAAGATTGTTATATTTTTCAAGCGAAAAGTAAATTGTACTTTTTGCGTACTTCGTAATATCTTTGAAACTGTTTAAACAAATCAAAAGAAAAATTATTGCACGCAATTACAGAGTTCTTCCTAGGAATAAAAAAGGGTAGGGTGCTTCATTTGCACTTTGAGTTTTGACTGATACACTTTGAAATTTAAAAGGGCACTCACTTAACACCATAAAAATTTATCAAAATGTGTAATATCTGAATATGATCCTCAACAATTTTTAAGTTACCATCTTATGCTATATTATGTGTATATTTCAAAAAGTAATTTTCTCTCATCTTAATAAGAGAAAAATTTGTAGATTATGAATAATAATTTTTTTCAAAAAAAAAAATTTGAACTAAAAGAAATTATTTTTTTATAAACAGCTTAAAATATTTCTTCTGTAATTTATACTGAAATTTATTAGAAAAGAAACATTTAAAAGTGCATTTAAAGAAAAGAAGATATTTTTAAAAATAATTTTAAAATTACTTAAAAGTTTATTAATACTCCCCTTCCTTTAAAAGAAGAGAAACTTATAAAATTTAACTAGTTGATAATAATCCTAACAAAGCAAATGTGTGTAATAGTAATCAGAATAGACGCCCGGTGGCTGAGTGGTAGCACTCCTGTGCCACAGGTCCTGGGTTCAAACCTCGGACCGGGCAAGGTTGACTCAGCCTTTCATCCCTTCAGTGGGTCAATGAATGAGTACCAAGCATGCTTAGGAACTAAACACTGGGGGTTCAGCTGACCACCTAATCAGAACATCTGCTCCTGCACCCCAGAGCCCAAGGTCAAGAAAACTAAGATGGGCACTGTAGGCCTTGACCCTCTATGGGCTGTCGCGCCACTGAGTTTAGTTTAGTAATCAGAATAAAGCCTATAAACAGATATAATTTTTTTGTGTAATTGTTATTTAGAAACAATGAATAAATTTTTCTTAAAAAAAGTGGGCACATTTATATGGATCAAAATGCGGGCCTAAAATCAATTAGACAGAACATTGAGCAATTATTAAACTAGTGTTTTCCAAGAAAGTTCCCATGCAGATTAAAACATAATAAGATTATTTTTTATTTAATTTAAGAGCAGTCTGAAAAGAAAATTTTTTTTAAAAATTTATACTGTTTTTTTTTATACATTACAGATCAAATGTAATTTGTGCAAAGAAAAAAAATAAGTTCGTTATTTTCAATGACAGAGTTTAGATGTGCAAGGTCAAATAGATTTTGAGAAATTTAAAAGCACAACTTTTCTATAATTTTATCACATAGAAACCATTATGCTGATTTTATGTATAACTAAAATAATGCAAAAATTTTAATTTTTGTACAATTAATAATTTTTTGAAATATTTTATCATCACTTAAATAGTTTACAAAACACACAAGAAGCAACTTTTTTTACATAATTACGTAAAGTATTATTCGCTTAATATTGAATATTTTTAAAATTGTGCATAAATTGTTTTTGTGGTGGCTGATATAATAAAATAAAAAAAAGTTCTTTGTCAGAAGCTAATTTTTTAATCATGGTCATGTATAATCTTTGGTAATTATTTTGCCTTTAGTTAATATATATATGAAGGAAATTTCATTAATAGGAAGAAAGAATTTAAGTGCTTAAAAGTTTTTTTTTAAATGTTGCTACTCTCTCTGATAACTGATTCTTACAAGTTTGTTGACACAATGATTATTTAATTATTTTTTAAGGCTTAATTATAAGTTATAGATGAAATGTAAAAGAAATTGAAAATTTCTGATAAGCAAAGTCTTCTGAAAGTAATAACTAGCAGAATTTTTTTTTCCAGGTGTAATAGAGAATGACACTGATAGTATAGACAACTTCCAGCCGTCTTCTAAAGAAGATTTTGATAAATTTCGAAAACTCCTTGTAGATAAAATTCAAAAGACTGAGGTAATTTTTTTAAATTTGTTTTCTCCTTCTTTCTTCTTTTCACTTTTGTCTCAAACATAATTTCTTGACGTTTTTGATTTTGTAATATTGAGTTGGTAGTAAGAATTGAGCACATAAGTAACTCAAGATTTGGTAAATCAATCGATAATTGGAGAAAGATAGAAAGTAATAACTTCTTGCATTCTGTTTAGGAAAACATGCATTTAATCTCACTAAATTTTAAAATTGGTAATAAAATTATTCAATGGATGGCACTTTTGACTGAAAAACTAAATAATACGGACCATTCCAACTTAAATATCTCTTGTCTGTTAATTTTGTCCTAAGATTGTTCCCAGCTGTTTCTGTAAATAATGGCTATTTTGAAAACATCGTTTTATAGTTTCTCTTATTTATCACAGCCATGCATACCTGCCAAGTCTCCTGTTTTTTAACAAAGACTCCTGTATGCAACTATCTCCTGTTTACCCAATGTTGTTCTCCCCATATGTTTTCAAATTTCTCCGTCTTTGTGGAAGAAATTAAAAAAAAAAACTTGCTGGTGAAATATCTGCTGTTGGCAAATATACTCCTCTTATTCCTTAACAGATGATGCTATTACCAGTACTGCAGTATGTTGAGTGTTTATAGTTTAAGTAATTTTAAATAATGATTTTAAAAAAATCTTCTTTAGATTAAGATTTTTACACATATTTTTTACTTCACTATATGTAAGTGCTTATATTATTTCCAATTTTACATGATTATGCATGATGTATCAAAACTTTACGTGTAGCTTAAAAATGTCACTAGTAAAATCTCCGTTATTTTATTTCTCCAATGTTGGTCGGTATGGTCATGTGTTAACTAAATTTGAAATAAATTTTGCAATTCTATGAATTCTTATACTTCTGTTTCCTTCTGATGGTCATTTTAGACAAACTCTTTCCATCTTGCAATTTTGAGGCCATGGTGCCATCTGGTACAGATTCTTGACCACAAATAAATAGCCGCTCTAAACTTAAGTTCATTCAAAGCTTATAAATTACTACAGAAAAAGTCTCATGTGATTCTTCAATGCATATTATTTAGAAAGCAAGAGGGTCAAAAGTGAAGTCAACCTTGATTAAACAATATGCTGTATGGTGCTTGAATTACTGAACCACAAAATGGAGACCATGCTTTTTCTCAGTCTTCGTGGAAAAAAAAATTTTTTTTTAAATGCGTTTGAAATAGCATAGCTTATTGTTGTGAAAGTGTAAATTTTTTGTGTTTTGACAATTACATTGAGTTTACCAATTGTAGATTTTCCAAAAAAAATTACAGTTCTTTGTTGAAAATACTCAATAATAATAATCAGTGACTTCATTTAGTAAGTGACCAAAAGTGAAGTAACCACGCAATTGTATTTATAATTATAATCAAAACTTTTTTTAAAATAAATAACAATAATTAAGAAGATGCTGTTGCAGGATTGCCACAGGCGACTAAAATGCAACTATATTCAGCATTAGTTGACTTTGGCGACTTTTCTTTGCCAGAAAAGGCTAAAAAGCAACCATTTTCGGAAAAGGAGACTGTTGGGAAACTTTTCTGTTCTCCTAGCGATATTTTTTAGCATAAATTGGGTTGAAAACCTGCAGCTTGTGGGGAGCTTTTGAACACACTGAATTTTTTTTTTCCCTAAAAAATAATAAATTTTGAATTTCAAATTCGAGTTATCACTTTTTAATTCGTTCAATTTGTACAGATTCCATTGTAAGTCAGTTTCATTTCTTGATCGCCTTTTCATCGGTTATTGCTACAAAATTCTGCATGATTTTAAAAAATAATAATAATATTTTAATGCAATATTACAATGTATGAATTTCGTATTTGAGTAATCACTTTTCCCTATATATATATATATATATATATATATATATATATATATATATATATATATATATATATATATATATATATATATATATATACAGTGAAACCTCCGTTAAGCGGACGTTCATGGGACCAAAAAATTTGTCCGTTTATGAGAGTTGTCCGTTTACGGGAAGGGCACCGTAAATTGTTTTTAGAATATTCTCAAAGATGTAGAAATAATTAAATAATATCTACAAGGATACTGTAAATATCTACAAGAATATTTATTTAAACAATAAGAAAGATAAAAAAGAATATATAAAGAAGTTTGATATAAATACATAATTCTGGATGTAGCTACAGATAAATAAATATAATTTTCCTATTAGCACAGATGCTCAAGTTAGACATATGATACCAAATAGGAGCGTACTGTCCTCTGTCAGTTTCAATTATTAGGTTCACATCCCCTTACACTTACTTATCATTTGATAGGGAACATGGTTAATACCTTCTTGGAAAATAAACCTCCCATGATTCACAGAAAAAAAAAGTAATGCATACCTGTAAGTCATGAGGACGTATGGAGATGATTATTCACAATTGATCAGCTATCAAGTGTCTGAATAAATGTTACATTTATATAAACACCCCACAGATTATACTTCTGTTCTCTTTTTTTCACCCCAGTTGTGTTAAATACAGTCTTCAAATTGATAAGAAAATTAAAGAAATTTTCAATGGGGAAGAAGCATTGAGAGAAGTCATTTCAACTGAGGGGTCTCATAACCTGTGTGGTCCAGATGAAAAGATGCCGATGTAAGAATTATTTCAGGAGTGCAGTACCATTTTCTCTCCTTTCTCTACAAAGATAAGGCAAGGTGACAGGAGAAAGATTGATTTCTTGGTGGTGAAATAGCTTAACAATATTTTTAGTTATGGATAAGGCAAAAAGTTTTATTTACATGCTTTAAAAATGGTGAAAAGTTGCATTTTTTTTAGCTTGCAATTTATTTAGAAAAAGTAGTGTCCGGTTTGTAGAGATAAAAAACAACGTTTCAGGATCGAAATGACTGTCCGCGTCCGGTTACGGGAGTGTCCGCTTTGCGGAGAATGTACGTAATGGTTTATTCATAGAAGATTCCCTGGGAATTAAAAATATGTCCGTATTGAGAGGCATCCGTTTTGCAGGAGTGTCCATAACAGGAGGTTTCACTGTATATATATTTGCTAAATTAATTATGAAAGGGAAATTTTTTTAGAAAAAATGTTTTTTTTTTAATGAAAAAGTATTTTTTTAATGAATTCTAGTTATTAAAAGTATTTAATTTTCTGCAATTATACTAATTTTTTTTAAATAAAAATTTAGCTCAAGAACACTAACGTTTATATAAAAATTATGATATTTACCACGAACTTGGCTAAATGGATCATGGAATATCAAAATTAAGTCATTTATTAGAATTTTAGTCATATTTTTGTTCTTATTTAGGCAACTATTTTTAAATTTTTCTGCAACTATTTTCATATTTTTGGCTACTAAAAGCAATTATTTTGTTTGTTCATTTTTTTCTGTAGCAACTATGTGTAAGTGGAAATTACCTTGTTTTTAGATACCTTTCTTTTTTAAGCAAAATACTTATCAAATAATGCATATTTAACAGTGAATCTAATGTATTTTATTTAATGAAAATTTAGAAATATTGCTTTTTGTGAAGTTTACATTTTATGAAACAACATCAATTTACAATATTGCCAACTTTCTATGCTTTGTGGAAATATTTCTGGTAGTGATAGCAAAGTTTATATTTTAATGTTTATATTTTAATTTTTTTAACAAAAAATCAAAGTTATTTTCCACACCATTACATGTGAATGATTTCCAAAATTTTTTATAAAAGGCCACCTTCTTTCAGTTCTCCTGTGGTGAGTTTTTAAAATGATGATAGATTTAACCAATATTCTGAAAGTTTTTGATTGTACAACCCTTTATTAGTGTTTTGCAAAAAGCTTTAGTTTTCAGTCCTGAATTTAAATAAAAGAAAATACTTTTGTGTAACAGATCAACACTTGTAAAAACAAATAGTTTCCACATTTTTTAATAAATATGACAATTACAGGGTGCATAGCGTTTTTAAAAAGTGCTTGATTTTTCCCTTTTCAAAAATAAGACCCTGTTGATTTTCGCCACGTGATATGCAAAAGCGTGGTTTTCACATTATTCTATTCAACGTTTTCGCAAATCATTCAAACAGAATGCATTTTGGCTTACCATCGTTCCATAGCGTAAGAAAGCACCAATAATTTTGCATGTTTGATTAAATGCTCTCGAGTCTGCATGTGCATATACTGAGCTGTATTCATTGGGAATTATTCTTGCACTATAATTTGTAACTTGGCTGCATTTTGCAAAAAATTCTCATTTCCTGGCTTCATTTTCCTCGCTCTGAAATCGAATCTCTGTCTTTTTATGGTGACTAATGTAATCAAGAAAAAGAGTTATTTGTCAGAAACTGGTTATTTTATTATGATCATGTAAAGTCTTTGAAAATTATTTTGCATTTTGTTTACGTATATAGTGCTTATTTTTTGTTGAAAGATTTGGCTACTCGCCATGACTTATGTATTATCTGTCTGAATTCTCTTAGTCAGTAGCACTGTATGCGATTAAGGTTACAATATTTCAATTAGTGGTGTGGAGTAAACATTTAGAACAAGTTTTGACTGGGGTTGATAGGAAAAGTACTAAAAGTAAAATCTCTATTTTTTTTTCTTTGTATTTATTTTTATTTATTTATTATTTTTTTTTGGCAACTTTAGATTCTGTAGGGAGGGGAGTTATTTTGATAAATAGGCTTCAGTTTCATTTATTGCTTTCGTTAGTTGCCCAATAAACACTAGTTCAAGATGAATTTTCCAGTAGAGATCTGTCAATCACGCAGTATCTGATAGATATTTTTATAATAAATTGTAACTTTGACTTGGAAATTCTAATATGTGAACTTATTTGCCTTTTGGAAACTCAAAAATTATCTTAAATATTACTATCCTGAAATTAATTTAAACTCTTTTTCTTTTTAATGTTTATTAGGAGTCTCCTCATTTTCCAAACTTCTTGGATGATTTCTGTAGAGATTTATGCTTGAATGGTAAGAAAATTTATTTTACATAATTACTTTGAAAAATGTATGTTTTAATTTTTAAAGTTTTTAACTAATTTTAATATTAATTTATTTCAGTGAGTCCTGAAGATATCAAAAAAATAACTAGTACTTTAAATGCCTTAGCACATGAGAAAGTGAAAGCCCAAAAGGTAAATATTTTTTAATGAATTATTTTTTTATTTTAATTTTTTTTTATTAAAATATACCAAGGATGTAAATAAAAGATGTAATAAAAAGATTTGAAAGATGTAAATAAAGGTTACTGATATTCATGTATATTTTATTTATTTCATTGCTATGCTAACTGCTAAACAATTTCAAAACTTTATATATATATATTTTATATATATATATATATATATTTTACAGACTGTTTTTTCTTTCTTGGTCTTTTGTGAAGAATATGATTTAGTTCATAGATTCTCAACTTTTTAAACGTTGCCGTCCCCTTAAAGAGCGTTTTACCACCCCCCCCCCCTTTGTGAAAATCCAGTTATTTAGATTATGGAGACGATGTGGGGGGGGTACTGAATTATAAGAGGCAACATTTTAAAGCAATTTTCTTATGTGTTAAATTTGTTTAGTTTCTTAAAAAAATTAAATGTGTACGTTAACTCGATACTTTTCTCCTGGCAGGTAGTTTCAGTATATTTGTTATAATCAAAATAAATAGGATAATGAAAATATGCAGCATTTCTTATTGATATTTGTGAAAAATGATAAATCTTTATTTTGTTTGTAGGGATGAATTTTTTTGTAAATGCTCCTGCAAACGAGTAGGTTTCATTGCGTCATTAGATAAAACTTTTTTATAAAATAAACACATGGGTAGTTGAGAGTTCAACGGCGATTGCACAAATCCGAGAGTCAAGTATGTGATACTGTATTGACGTCACTTTTTGTTAACCGACATTGTTGGGTGCAGTAAAATACAAGCGATGAAAGAAAATCAACTATTACTCAAAATTAGTCAATAATTTACTGCTGATTCGCGCAGGTATCTGACAAAATAATTAATGAAGTCGAGTCAAAGCTAGGGATAGAACTGAAAGGCAGCCAACAAAAACCATTATGAAAAACACAAGAGAACATACTGAAAGAGCTTTTCTCTTGAATTTTCGTCAGAGGCAAAACCAAATCACTCATGGTTTGCATTAGAGAATAGGTGTCCCAAAATTTGCTTTATTGCTGGTAAAAATGTATCAGAAAATCTTAATTTGTTATATTAATTTAATAATTTTATTTGGGAAATTTAAAATAATGACAAAACATGGTAATCTGCCCCTTACCGTCAAAAACAGGTTCACCACCCCTCAGTATACTCCCACCGCCCTCGTTGAGAAACAATGATTTAGTTTAATGTAATATATAAAAGTGCAAGTTAACTTTCAAAAAATTTTAATTTAATTCTCAAAAAAATTTATGTATATTGAGATATTATTTGTATTGTACTCATCTTTAATGAAACTCATAATAATTATTGTTAGATTAATTTGGAAATTAGGAAGGAAAAGTAGTGCAAAAGTGTTTTACTTTTGTGTAGAACTGTACTAAAATGTTAGCTGCCGGCAACAGTGTTTTAGGCAATCGGGTGCCTGGGAGTTTTTGACACCTCGTTATTGTTTGTTTTCTTATTTGTGAATCTTCACAAATTCTTGGTTAATCATTTTGTTATATTGTATAACGTTTTCAACTTGAAATTCTACTTCGGTACTTTTTAATCCAGTACGAGAAATTTATTACTCAAACTTCAACCTTCTGATGTTTTTATTTTATAATAAAATGAATGTTACAATTTAATTTTTTTTTATTTCATATTGCTTTAATAATTAAAAAATTTCTAAAACAAATGCAACTAATGTCAATTTTTTTCTCCATCATATTAATTTATTCTGCCCTCTTCAAAGAATTAAAACTGGTGTGAAGGACAAAGAATATTTATTAATACATCTTTTTTTTTCTTGAAAAAATGTAAAGAAAGAAGGAAACCCTATACAGATAAGTACAGCTATGTGTGTGTACGGGTTAAAAACAAGAATTTCTCCCTCACACACACGCATATGTCATAGACTGCAATGAAAGATAAATGGACAGTAGAAAATTGAATGGAGAGGAGTTAGCAAGACAGGGGAAAGAGAAGAACTATTTTTGAGTCTATAATTTATAGAATTTTACTTCATTCTTGAAAAATAATTTTAAAAAAATATTAATACTTTTTCATGACTGAAGAATTAAAATTTTCTGCAATTTGTTCAGAAATAATAAATACTTTTATTAAATGTAGTAATCAATTTATTAGTTTTTTTTTTATCATTTATAACTATTATTATTGCTACATAACTTCAAACATGAAGCTGAGCTGCTAAACATCTTAAATTTTTTAAACTGCGTTTTGATACATTTGTTTGTTTTGTGGCCGAAGTTATGTTAGCTATTGAGTTTTCAAAGAAATACTTTAATAACAATAATTCATGGTATAATATTATATCGGACTTTTTTCGTAATAGACCTAGTTTAGAATGAGCTGTTTTGATAGATGGTCTTTTTGTGCTATTAATGCTATTTTTAAAGATACAAGTCGATGCCATTTTATTAAATGTCATACTTTTTTAAACAATAGGCCTCTATGTCAGAAAAAGTTGAGTTAAAATTGAGATGCTTTAATTCTCTTTTATCATTTTTTAATTGATTTATTTTTCACTAATTAATGCTGCATATGTATCATTAAATTTAGTTAAGTATTTCTTACCTTTTCAGGCAAAAGCGGGGAAGAAGAAACCAGGTTCTAAAAAAGCAAGTCTAAAACTTACTAGAAATGATGATTATTCAATAATAGACTATGCAGATGAATTTGAGGATTGTATTTAATTCTCTTTTATTTTATCTTGAATTGTTGATAGCTTCTTCTCTCCTAATATCTGGATGCTGTATATGTTGATTTTCAATAAATTTATAAAAATTTGTATTGTTTTGTTCTAGTTTGAACATTTAGTTAGTAAAAAGTTAAAACAAATTTAGTGCTTTCATTCAAAAATGATTTAATTTAAAATGATTTTAGCATTACTACCTATTCACTAAATGTATTTATAATCATGTGATGATATGATTCAACTTTGACAGAATAAAAAAAAAAAAAAAATTTAATTTGATTGCATTGGAGAAAACAATTCTTGTCATGAGTAAAAATTGGAAATCGTGGTAGTTATCTTTTGTGGGACAGGATTGATTTTAAAACACATTTTTACTTTTCCTAAAATGAATTTAAGATGAAATTGTTGATAATTTTTAATTGCTAGTTGCTTAAAAACTAATTAAGTTCATACAGGGTGGCCACTCACTCTGGAAACCGGGAATTCTCAGGGAATTTTGAAATACCACTGGAAAACCGGGAATTCTCAGGGAATTTCACGTCAATTCTGGAAAATAATTTTGTCGCGCGTCGCCGCTCTTTTCTTCCCATTCCGCTATGTTTAGTTTTTCGGAGCGAAACGCATCTGCTTCATCGCGTTCAAGCATCACGTGATTATCCTCCAATGAACGCTTCGTGTTCTTGTGCCTTTTTGTGGATGTTGGAACTGAAGAACAAGAATCATTCAGAAAAATCAGAGCAGTGTTCAACAAAGGAAGTTCTTTCTGGAATGATATTGGTAAGTTTTGATTTTTGTATTCTATTAATTTTACAGGATCGCAATTTTATTGAGAATTGAAATAAAAATATTTAAAAGTGCTTTAATTTATGTAAATAAGCTATAATTATGCTTTAATTTATGTGAAATTTCGAATCCATATTTGACCATTACGAATTATATCGAGAATTTGAATTAAAATAATATTCTGATTTAAAAATCTCGAATAAAAAAACCGATGTTTTTTTATCATTAAATTAATTAAACTATTTTTCATTTTAAACAAAAGTCTATTGTAGAATTTCGAATATTTTTTGCTTTATTAATTTTTAACTTTTTTGTGTAAATTTTATTATTTTTCATTGAGCATCCCGATTTTAAAACAAAAAAAAAAAAAAATTCCTTATAGAAAAGTTTTATTATTTTTCAGTAACTTTGTACTTTTAAGCCAAGAAATCGAATTCTGAAATCAAAAAAAAAAAAATAATAATAATAATAATAATAAATTAAAAAAATCATACAATTTAAAGTAGAAAAAAGTAATGGATTTTTTCTTTGATTAATAATTTAATCTAATTATTTGTTTATCATTTCATTTGAAACAAAAATTTTATCGTAAAATTTCGAATTAATATCAGAAATTAAGTATAATTTATGAGACAAGTACATCGATTGGAAAATTTTGTTTTTCTATTTTCCAGTAACTTTACATTATTTGATTTTTATTATTTTTCCCACAGAATTCCAATTTTAATTTAAAAATTGTTATCTAGGGACGTTTTTGTTTTATTATTTTTCAGTAACTTTTTATTATCTAATTTTACATAGAAATTTGAATAGTAAAATAAGACAAATTTATCGATGTATACAATTAAGAGTAGAAAAAATTAGGCTATTTTTTTTTACCTCATATTAAAAATTTTATCGTGAAATTTCGAATTTTTGTTGGAATTTAGGTATAATTTGAGTGATAAATAAATCGATAGTGAAATTTTGTTTTTGCTTTTGTTTTCGTTTTCCAGTAACTTTTATTACGCGATTTTTATTATTTTTTTTATTGAAAATTCTAATTTTAAAATGTTAATTTGTTGTTCGAACGAGAGTTCGACAGCTAATTTTTTTAAAAATGTTTTTGATTAAAAAAGTAAATAAATGCGGAAATTTTATAGAGAGAATGAATGATGGATGGATTTATTTACGGCACACAATGGGCAAATTGCGACAATTAGGAAACATCCCGTAGCATCAAAATCTCGAAATTTATGTTATAATTTGTAATATAAAAGTTATTTCTTTTAAAAAGTTTTAAATCTCATAAATGAAATCGAGAATAAATAAATAAAATAAAAACATTTAAAAAAATTAGCTGACGAATTGCCGTGCAAACAACGAATTAACTAGTGTTACCAAAACGGCGAAATTCATAGCGTCATTTTTTGCAACTTGACGGGTTCTTGGTGACTTTAAAATTCCATATGAATTTGCCAGTCATAAACAAAGCCATCAACTGGTATAACACCAATTAAAAATGAACCAATGCATTAGATTTAGGAATTTAGGGGAAGTAATGTTATAAACGTGTAGAAACAATAAAAATAATCTATACTTTTTTCCACACAGATTTGTAGAAGAAAAAAAACTTATGATTAAATTAAAGAAAAAGTCTACAAATCCTCTAGATAAATCAAGAAATTTGCTAACAAACATCGCCCCTGACCTTGAAGATCATTAGATCCAAAGGGGGCAGGGAAGGGACAAATGTTTTATTTTCTCCTGTGTTTATTTTCTTGTTCTGATAAGCTGCTATTAATCAAACTTAAAGGAGTGGCAAGCTGATTTCGTTTTCTCTTTTATTTAAGAGGGGGTGGGGAAAATGCATCGCACAGGCATAGCAATGAATGTTTGTGAGTTAAGGAACTTGAAACATCTGGCTAAGAGTATTGATTTTAAAGGTGAAATCTGAGATTTATTTTCAATCATCCACTTCAGTTACTCAGTTTTGTTATTTATTATGGTGAATTGTTTTATTATTTCGGATAATGCATTATTTAATCAGCAGTTATATTCATCTATTTGACATCAATTAACAAAACAATATTTTTTTGTTGAATAAATTCTGATTTCTTAGAAATGCGATATCATTAGCAAGTTTTTCTTGATGTGCAATCACATCTGCTTTCGTTAAATATAGTCTTTTAATAAAAAAAAATAAAATAAAGGAAGATTGTTTATTAATTTAAGCATATAGTTATTTGTTAATAAAAGCAGGCGATTATTTTATAAAGAAGATGGCAGTTTTTTTTTTTTTTTTTTTTTTTTAAATTTTGATCTGTTTTTCTGATTCCACTGCGTTTTTTTTTTTTTTTTTTTTAGGATAAATTTTGTACTTAATGATAAAATTTATGAATAAAAAGAATTAAATTATTAAGTTGTTTTTTTTTTAATTCCGTTTATCTTATAATATCCTGTATCTTCGAGATTTTAATACTACGATGAAATTGCGATTTCAAACGAGCAGGATAAATAAAATTGCACTAATGACGAAGTTAGCAATTGTCGCCATGGCGCGTTTGGCAGAACTAGTGACTCTTAGATCGGGGGATCAAATCCCAGCTTCCGGCGATTCTTTAGAAAGCTGAAACTTTTAAATAAAGTTAACTTGAATCTTGATCTTAACTTGAATCTTAATATTCTGATTGCTTGGCTTTCAAATATTCTTCTGAAACTAAAGGAATTGAGAATTCAAGTTTTATAATCAATTAGCGATCTTATTAAATACTTAAGCATTAGATTTGCTTTGAACATAAATTAGTTATTAAAATTTTATAACAAAAATAAAATCTTATCTATTTTTGCAGCTGGAAAAAATTTGAACGTTACTGGAAATAAAAAATAAATTAAAAAAGAATTATTGTTCCAGTTTAAATAGAAGTCCACAATATTGTTCTAATTTGAAAGTTTTATGACATTTATTTTCATGATAGTCATTTGACTTACAAAAGATCTTTCGTTAAAAATGACTATTGTTTTTTTTTTATTTATTCCAGCTTTTTTTTTTACTTTTTATTTTTCTGGAGGAGGCTCTAAAAATAAGGGGTGTGTATTATAGGCCAGGAATTAAGGTAGATGCTTTGTAACCAAGGTGATCATTAATTGTTTATGTTTTTAATTGACGAAAAAATGTTTAGATTATTTTTTATTTTCCTCAAGAACAACGCCTTTTTTTCATTTTATCATTTTTTAAGATTAAAATGAAAACATTCATTTATTTTCCTTAGTGCAGTTATCATCTGCTATGATAATAGTTAGCTAGTGGAGTGCATTAAGTATCTAGACCTTTTCTCAAAAAATGAGCGGGAATATTTAACAATTCCGGTTTTTTTGGTGGGTTACTAGCCCCTTTATTGATAGAAAAAGCTTATTAGAAGTTTTAATACATTTATGACAAGATTTATTCAGAATGTGACTAACTAAATTCTATTTTGTAATGTGATTAGCTAAATTCTATTGTTTTTTTTTTTTGCAGATTTGTAGTCTGTTTTTCTGTAACCTTTTTTCAGTAGTTAAATTTATTTTCAAAATACAAACTAAAACAAAGTGTTTATAAAGATTTTATTTTTAGGTGTCTTGAAACGATGGCGCCTGGTTTTAAAACATCATTTAAGACCGAATGGATGGAAATTCCTCATTATGCCCCATGGTTACGTGAGTGCCTGACTGACAAATTTTCTGCAGTGTGTAAATTATGCAATTCTGTATTTTCCCTGAGCAATATGGGAAAACAAGCACTAACTAGTCATCAGAAATCCAGGAAACACAAAAAAGCCATTATTAGCAGAAATATGTCTACTGATTTGAGGAGTGCATTTGGTGAACAAGATTCTACTACCAAAAATCTTGTATTAAATTCTCTAAATGAGCCAGCTAAAAAGGATGCAACATTAGTTTCTTTTCTGAGATCAGAAAGTGTATCAGAAGCAGAAATCTTGTGGTGTTTGTATGCAGTGATGGCTTCTTTTCGTTCTGCGGGTCGGGCAGTACTTTTAATGAAAAAAATGTTTACTGACAGTGAGATAGTGAAAAAAATATCTCTACAAAGAACCAAAATAGCATACACCTGTGTTCATGGTATTGCTCCATATTATAGGGAGAAATTACAAAAAACCATAGCTAGCTGTGATTATTTAGTTATAGGCTTTGATGAAAGTCTAAATAAAATCGCTCAGAAACAACAAATGGACGTAAGTGTTCGACTTTGGAATAAAGATTCAAATAAAGTGCAGACACGATATTTGACATCAGTATTTCTTGGTCATTCGACAGCAAAGGATTTGTTGGATAATTTCAAAGAAGCCCTTTCCCAATTTTCCATCAATAAAAATAAAATAATTCAAATATCTATGGATGGACCTAATGTTAACCATAAATTTCTTAATGATCTTAAAAAAGAACTTGAGGAAATGCCACAAGATCCTGTGCTGTTAGATATAGGTAGCTGTGGACTGCATACAATCCATTGTGGGTTTAAACATGCAATAAAGTCTACAGGATGGAATGTAGTGGACTTTTTACGGGCGCTATACTACATTTTTAAAGATGTACCATCACATAGAGCTGATTTCATATATTTCACTGGATGTGAAAAATTTCCAAAGAAATTTTGTGCAATCCGATGGGTTCAAAATGTAGAAGTTGCTGATAGGGCATTAGAAATGTTGCCTCATATTTTCGAATTTGTAAAAGCAGCAAAGAAGGAGAAAAAAATCTATGTTGGCTCAAAAAATTTCAGTGTACTCTCGGAGTGTATCAAAGACAGTTTCTTTGCTGCAAAATTGGCATTTTTTCAGTCATTAGCTGCTTTTATTGAACCATTTCTCACAGAATTTCAGAGTGATGCTCCATTAGCTCCTTTACTTTTCTCTAATTTAACATCAGTTTTAAGATCTTTTCTTGATAAATTTGTAAAACCCGATATTTTAGTGGAGAACTCTTCAAAATTAGGAAAAATAGATTTGTCATTGGCAGATAATCTGCTTCCAATCAACAAAGTTGCTCTCAGTTTTGCAGTTAAGGATGAAATAAGGAAAATTAAAGATTCTTCACCTTCTGAAGAATTTTCATTTAGGAAAGAATGTGCAATTGCTTATAAAAAATTCTGTGAAAAGATTTTAGAAAGATCACCTTTAAAATTCCAGTTAACAAGGGGGCTATCTTGTCTTGATCCTGGTGTAATTTTAAATACAGCAATTGCTGAAAAACGGCTTTCATCTTGCCTTTCAATGATGGTATCTAGCAATTGGATATCAGGTATCAAGGCTGACAGTGTGAAAGATAGTTACAAAACGTTCATTCGGAATCCTCTAGTTAAGAAAGAAATGGAGCAATTTGAGAAGAGGGAAAAACGACTAGATAATGTTTTCTTCTCTCTATTTGAAGTTTGCAATGCACCAGAAAATTTACGTTCCTTTGTTAAGTTTCTCCTTATATTGTCACACGGAAGTGCTTTTATAGAAAGGGGCTTTTCTATTAATTCAGATTGTTTAATAGAAAATCAACATGAAGATAGTTTAGTTGCTCTAAGGCAAATTCATGATGGTGTTACGGATGCTGGTGGTGTTGACAATATAACTGTGACGAAATCCATGATAAACTACGGAAAACAGTCTCACACACGTTATATCGAAGTATTAGAAAAAAGGAAGGTGGCAACAGAAGAAAAAAAGAAAGTTATGTTAGAAAAGAGGCAAAATGAAAAATTAAAAAGAGAACTGCATGCTAAAAAACAAAAATTAACAGCTGATTTTCATTTAGAAACTTCTTTAATTGATGAACAATTAAAAGCTATAAGAAATTAATTTTTAAAAGCTTTCAATTATTCACTTGTTCAGCTATTTATACTGTACAATTTGATTAACTCCACTTTATAAAACATCTCAAACTTAAGTGTCAAAGAATATATTAATATATATATATAGGTATATTTTTTATATTTATATTTAAAATAAGTTTCCCAGATAATATATATGAACAACATTATATGACTAATATTTTTGGCTTTTCATTTATTGATAATTTATTTCACAAGTAATTTCGATCTCAATTCTTAATTTTTAGTTTGATGGAGTTGATCAATTTGTGTAATAAGCTATTTATATAACAACTTTTTATTTTATACAAAATAAAGTTTCTAAAATTCCTTGAAATGTAGATTTTTATCTTTATAATTTTTATAAACTATTATTAATTTTTAAGTTTATTTTTATGGTTGAGTATACAACAGTTATTTTTTTATATGTAAATTTTATGGCTGCTATTTCAATAATCTATATTTTTAGCAGAAATATGTGTATTAATATATATTGGTGCTAGAAATGCCTAACTTTTTACACCTGTTTTATCAGAGAACGTTTGCACTTTTTTCTTCATTTTAATGTGTCATCAGATCTTGTAAATGTGTATCCACATTTGTAAAAGAAATTCATACAATACATTTTAAATGCAACACAGCTGTATATATATATATTATTTACTGTATATTGTTGTATAGCTAATAAATTTATGAAGTCTCGTTAATGTTGCGTTGTGGTATCTGGAATTTTAGAAATTTACTCTGGAAAGTCTGGAAAACTCAGGGAATTTTTTTTGGTCTGGAGAGTGGCCACCCTGTCATAGCATTATCAATTTTTTCCAGTTTCTCACTCACTGAATTGAAAAAACATACACTTTTAAGTTACAATTACTTATTAAAATTACTTTATTCACTTCGTTTGTGATTTTAAAAAATTTATCAAATTAGATATTAGAGTCACCTTCCATAAAAAGTGTACTCTTTGTTTGTAATAAAAATAATGTCCTGGTATTATGAAATTTTACAACCTATTTATGAAGCTTTTTATAAAGGATTTTTTAAATTATTTTGAGACTGCTTAATACATTTTTAATTAAATAATAGATTTTTTATTAAATAATAGTTCATAAATTAACAGCCTTCTTTAACTTATTAATTTCTTATTGTCCGTAGGTTTTCAATCTAATTTAAAATGCGTTATGAGTAGGACTGGGCTATAAATCGATATATCGCGACATATCGATTTAACGCCTATATCGTCAGGTCGATACAGCAACTTTCGTTCCATGTGATGCATCAGAAATCTGATTTAAGCCGTCGAGTAAAGAAGACGAACGCAAAACAATATAACGATACAAGACACGCAAGGATCTCCTCTTACATTCCGATGCCAACTCGTGCTGTGGAAGACGATGTTCGTTTTGTTGAAATGATCTTGATTGATGAGTGGTAGAATCAGAACCATAGTTTTGAGAATATATATCG
Organism: Parasteatoda tepidariorum; assembly: GCF_982258835.1. Classification (NCBI taxonomy): domain Eukaryota; kingdom Metazoa; phylum Arthropoda; class Arachnida; order Araneae; family Theridiidae; genus Parasteatoda; species Parasteatoda tepidariorum. The sequence continues at coordinate 5,112,068 of NC_141758.1, read as the reverse complement.
TGATCTCGCATGTTCGTTTTCGCGCCTCATAGTCTTTGTTTTGTCGCGACTTGATATCGTTTCTTATAGATTATTTTCAGTGGGACTGACTTTGTGATCGCCGTCGTTACCTTGTTCTGAACGTTATCTATTATTGAAACGAATATATAAAGAAGTGTTTTTTAAAACAAAACTTTTATTTTTAAATGTGAAAATTAATTTTGATATTATAAATTTAAGTAATTTTTTACATTATTGAATTTATTACAATCGGAAATCTAATTTAAGGTGCCCATAAAGAATTAAATTACAAAGTAATTACATTTGTTAGGCTATATTTTACTTTATTTTAATTTATTAAAAACTTTTAGGATAAAACTTCGAATAATTTAATGGGTTTTTATTACTGATTTTAAATTTATAAATTTTTAGTTGTTTTTATTTTTATAAATAAAATTATAACAAAACTTATTTTTCCTCTTTTGGATTTGGACATTACGACCTCTGAGAATCAATACATTTCTGAAAGCTCTTATGAATGGTACAATTATGTTCAGATTTGAACCCAAATTACAATAACAAAACTGCATAGAATATTAGGCTTGTTCACACATCGCCTCATAGTCATAACATAAGCGGAGGGATACACCGGAAATTTTCTAAATTTCTTCCGGTTTAAGGACGCTTGTTATTGTTTACATTAGGCCACCCATCCATATTGATAAATTTCAATTTTATTTATTTTTTTATTGTTTATTTTTAAACTAAGAAATCTTTCGTTATTTGCGCGATCATTTTAGAAAATATAACAATATCTTTATTAAGCAAAACATATATATCTTCAAATTCATAAATTGATTTAAATCAATCTGAGTACAGGGCTGATTGTGCTCCGGAAAAAATCCGGATTTTTCGCTAACAGTGATCCGGAAGTTTCCGGAGATCGAAGGTCCAAACATTTCAAAAAATCATTGATCACAGAAGTTTCCGGAAATCAAATTTTCAAAGGTGGAACTTAAAAACACAGTTTATTTTATTTGTATGTAAGGGAGAGCCAGAGAGATACTTTATAAGCTTATATTCTTGATTAATATTCATGTTTTATCAGTAAATAGTTGTTATAATCATAACCTTAAGAAAGACAGACATATTAATAATTTTAATTACTTCTCCAGGTCATCATAGGTATGTGTAAAATTTTAAATATATTTTAAGTAAACTGAGAAAAAGGGAAAAAAAACTTGTTTAAATTTTTTTCTAATTTTTCAATTTAAACCGTCTTTTTTACTCAAGAAATTTTCCGGAATTTTGACTTGGACTCACAATCACCCCTGTGAGTATGAAGTTTTGATAGAAATCCGACTTTCTGTGGTTTACAAGTAAATGAAATTCAAAAATACTATATCGCTATTTAGCGATGCGAAACTGACGATGCATCACGATATAAAATTTCTTATATCGCTTAGTCCCAGTTATGAGTCATCTATTCAAATAATATTGGCGATCGAAATGGGCTGCAGGTGGCGTAGAGCAGAACTCTTTTCCTATGGCAACACTTCACATGCTTTCTCCATTAGCGTGTGGAAAGTCATAGAGGAAGGAAGTACGTTAGTTTCTCTCTTGATTTTCATATAGATTGAAATCTCTTAACTTGAAAAACTATATGGAACTGAAAACTACATTAAGCATAGTTCTAAAGAGAACTATTATGGAAATTTTAAAAAATATTCTTATTAAATAAAAAGGAGAAATATTAAGAAAAGGGAAAATATCGTAGTACATTCCTATACAACTGAAAAGAGGAGGAGAGGGAAGGGAGAAGGGCTAAAGGCATGAAACCGGTCTCTCCCCAGATGGCGTATTCGAGTGTTGCGATCGCGAATGGGAAAAAATTGTACATTTTCTGTGTTTTGAAAAATTACCCTAATAGAAATCATAGATAATTTTTAATTTAGCATCTGTTTTGGCAAAATTATTATTTCCTGTGAACTGGTGGGTGACCACTTGGATCAGTCTGCGTAGGGACCGAGGGTGTGCGGTATTGGTCCTCGTTAAACTGTGCTACCGTAAAGTGCTCGACTTCGCGCGCAGGTCGTCGGGCTACCGAAGCGGGGGTTACCATCCCCTCCGCAGAGGATCAAAATTGTGATGGCATGTCTTCGGATCATCCTCCGGGATGTTTCTCAGACCGTCGCCAATAGCCCATTGTGCAGCTCTAGTGCGACGTAAATTAACAACAACAACAAATGCTAAACTGGCTCTCAAGGTATAATTCTATAATAAAAAATAAAGCAATTTCTAATGATTATCAAACGAAAATTAGCTTTCCTATAACAGATTAAGAAATGCTTTTAGTTTATTATGTCTTAAACATAGGAAGCACACATATTTTTAAAAACACTTCATATGTAGATAATGGAAATACCTGTAGGCCCCCCCCCCGAAAGAAAATTTACTGGGAGGGGGGGGAAACGACGTCAATTCCCCTTTAAATTCTTTCCCCCCCTCAATTTTTAGTAATAAAATTCTTAAAAGAGAGAGCAATTACTTAATTTGTGTGATTTTTGCTTTGAAATAATTCTTGTTCATGCCACCTATTCGTGTGGTGGCTGGAGTTTTCATTTAATACAACTTCGGTCTGGGTTCTATTCTCCATAGTAAAGGCTGGATGTCAGCGATCAGAATCTTCTCTAATGTAATGTGCCCAGTGACATGGAAAAGTGTGCGCATGGTTGGATAGCGAGGTACGGAGATCAGGGGATTAATCATCTACCCTCCGGTATAAATTGAGTATTGCTAAATTGTATCAGTATTGCTTTCGGATCATCGAGGAATGACCCTAAAGTGCCCCTTACTAAGTAACCCCTCGAAGGTAAAACACTTAAATAGCATTCTCACTTTATCCGGCAGACGAACCGTCAAGAGAAAATGAAAACCAAATCTTTGATTTTTTCGGGGGGAAATATATTTCACCAATCAAGTTCTCATACTCCTTCGCAAGTGCATGAACCACAACTTCTGGCTCTTCAAGAAAGCTCAAACTGTAGTTTGAAACATACCGGTTGAGTTGATAAAAGTGCATAAGTGAAAACAGAATGAACCAATGACTTACTGTAGCGCAGATACAGCGATGTGGTTCTAAAAGTTTAGTATTATACTAACTTAAATACTGCCTGGTAAGCAGCATGAATTTTATGGCAGTTGAATATATTTTTTAAATAATAATTTTTCTTCGTGTTTTCAATTTATTTAACCTAGTTTAAGTTTTATCAAACATTTGTTGATTAATTAAAAATAATTCTTGTGTAAGAAAAAAAGATGGCAGCTTAGCTATTGTAATGATTTTTGGAGGCAATTCCTGAATGACACGTCAACAATAAAATTTGAAACTCTAACGTGCATGTGGACTTTTCTAAAATTAAAAAATATTATTATATTTCTTATTTGTTGTGGCTAATTCGAATTTTGAAATATTTGTGAACAGACATATTCATTTGCCCGTTGCTACTTAACTTTTACTAAGGTGGGTAGCAGCGCAATCGGGCTCATAAACGTTACATATATTATTTATTTTTTATCTTTTAGTTATGTTTAAATAAAATTTATTGGTTAAATTAGTTATATTGTTCATTTGTGTCATATTTTTTGTTCAATTTTAATCTTAACTTAGAAATCATAGTCTACTAAACGTAACAATGTTCCTTTGTGTTAGCCTTGCGAAAAAGATTACAATTATTATTAGATTTAATATTTATTTTAAAGGCGTCATAGAGTAATGAATTAGCTATAAAATGGCATAGATTTATGAAAAAGAAAATCGTTTTGCACAAGATTTTTTTTTTATAAAAAAATATACGTATGCACTTTTTTTACACCTATATAATCGCTTACGCGTGTCACTTATTTCAATGAGCTTGTAATAAAACATAATGCAAGGAAACTACTTAAAAACCGTCCTTAAATGTTAACAATATATATATTTCAAGAGTGCAGTAATTCCTAATTTGCAAAAGGATTTTTGCTGCATTGCGTAATACCCATGTTACGATCTACTTTAAGCAATGTTTAATGTGGCGTATATAAGAAAGTCTACAGTTCTGTTTTATGTAGACAAAAATAACTCCCTTTTCTGAGGGTGAGGGGCGATCTTTCAATGCAGGGAACTAATATAAACAAAGACGCTAATATAATAATAAATAGTGAAACTGCAATATTTTAATTGATACCTACAGCCAATACTTCATTATTGCCTAAATCATGGTGCTATGTTTAGCAGCAGAAACAATTAAATCCTGTAGCTAATCTTTTAGTTTTTGTTTAATTGTGAGATTTTGATTTTCAGATATGTATTGTACTTTGGCTAATAAAACACTTGAGGCCTTGTAATCTGCCAGACTTACATTTTGATTATTTAGAAAGGAAATTAATATTTTATAGGGGTTTGGATATGGTTTTTCGGTTATTAACTTATGAAAGTCAATGCCTTAGGTATTTCATTGAAATCTTATATGTAAATTTTTATTAGTACGACTTTAGTAGCAAGTGACTTAAAAATTTGGCATTAATGTACAAAATCTGTGCAACAGTTGACAGAAATTCATTCTAAATGTTTCAACTGTTCTCTTACGAGATAACCACATTAAAATAACTATGTAAGGAATTAAGAATCAATCTAATAAATATTTGAGTCATTACATTTCAATACAGTGTTAACAAAAAAATTTACCCTCTTATCAATTTCATTGTAATTTTCTAAATAGTGTTTTACTTCTTTTTAAAAGGATATTGCATATGATAATTAAAAGGTTTATCTCTTTGCTTAATAAATGTACAGCAAAGTTACTTAACAAATGTATTTCGTGTTCCAATATTTAATTTTTGGTTTAAATTTGATTCATTTCATTATGTCAGTGATCTATAACTTAAATTCAGAGTTTTGTTGAAATAAGGAATCTGATTAACTTTTTATATTATTTCAAAATGCTAAGAGGTTCTTCCTTATTCAAGATCTATATGAATTATTTGTAATTAAGGAACTATCTGTTCTCCTTAATAGTTTCAATTATGAATACAGTATTTATTTATTTGGTTAATTTACCCTAGTCGCCAAAGTTAGATTGTAATCCAATTTATACAATAAAAATGTTAAATATATATTCAAATTTTGGGAATCCGACGAAATTTATAAATTAAAATATTTTATTAAATCTTGTTCAAATTACTAATTATGTTCGCTATTTTTTTTTTAGAGTTTTCTGTCATTTAATTTTGTTCTACAGCAATTAAAATATTTACTGATTAATTATTGTAGCAAAGGGCTATATTTTTAGATCAGTTAATTAAAATTTTGGAGAAATATCCATATCAATACCAATGAGTATGTAATCAAATTTCAGCGACAAATAGAGAGTGGGATGTAAGAAACCAAAAGAATTACAGAATAGGACAAACTTGAAAGGTAAACTGATTTATTCACAGGCAAGCCCATATTTAGTTTCTTTTTTTTAAATTATTCCAATGGCAACATTCTGGCAGTTTTACTTGGCGATTTCAGATAGTTTGAAGAGATATCGAGAGGAAAATATCCTTAAAATGAATTTGATATAAATAATTGACCTTTTAAATTAATTTTCCTAACATATTTATAAATCTTATGCATTGGATGTTTAGTTTTCTTGTAGGCTTTAGTCTGAGAGTTAGATAAATACAATTGTACTTTTCATAAAATGTATTCTCAAATTTGGACGGATACTCTTCACGAAGTTCCCAAAATTTGGTCATGATGAGAAGATTTTGAAAAAACAAATTTTTACCAATTCTAATATTCTAATTAAAAATCTTGTAATTGATCAGTTTTTGTACATTGTTTTAGTTTTTAAGAAAATATAGTGTAGCTCTGCCTAGTGGTAGCTTTAAATTTGCCACTTCTGTATTTCATTTCAGTTTCTTATGTGCCACTACCTCATTGTTGCTTTGACTAGGTGATTATTTTGGATATAGTGCAAAATTCTTTTGTACAAATGATTTGTATGATTATTATCAACAATAATTTCATTGTTGATAATAATCATAATTATGTGATTTATACTTTTTTTCTTATTTCTGTTTTGTGTTTTCTCATTGATTAAGGATTATGCCCATAACTTTAAACACTCAACCATTTCTTATAGCATTGGGTGTGTCAGGTACTTTCAGAGAAGAGTATTGTTTGCACTTTTTTCTATTTTTAAAAGGTTGAACTGTACCAAACTTAACATTGACTCCTAAACGCTTGCTACTATTACATTTCAAGAAAACACCTGCCATCTAAAAAGAAGACATGGTATACCTATATAATTTCTACTGTTTTAGAAGCAGCTGATATGACTGACTGTACTTGTTGGCAGCTTCTTAGTCCCCGGTAGGCAATACTAGTTGCAGATTGAGAACATCCTCTTGAAAGTGGGAAGATTTTTCTTCAATGTAGACATTAAATTTTTTTTGTTTCTTAGTCATTTCTTTTTGGTTCCTTATTTCAGATTAAGAACAGCATCTTCAAAATGAAATGATTTGTTTTTAATAGTGACATTTCATTCTTCTTTTATTTTCTCTGTAAAAACAATTCCACAAAAGCATCTAATTTTATTTAATTTCTTCAAGAAATCTTTTGACTCTGGAGGGATAAGGCTAAAAATAAATAAATCTGGGGACATTTCTGTATTGCTTCATGACACATTCTTTGTGAGTGTGAGGTCTTTTTCTGCTCAAAGATTTGAGCATCTAGAACTACATTGTATTAAGGTCCTGGAACTGCAAGACATTCCGGTTAGGTGTTTGCCGAACTTCGTTTCACTAGTCATGCCCTTTGGTTTGGATACTATAGACCTATGGTTGATGTGACTCGCTCGTCTGAGCTGCCCAACCACTAAGTCAGTGGTGCCAAATGAAATCCCCAAATTATCTGGATTTGGCTTTAAGTTTTATTCGTCAAGTTTGCTCTATTCAGTGATGTATATTAGTTTCCTATTTGTTGATGACCATTTTTTTTGTTGTTCTAACTTATTTAGTTTAGTTTCTTACGTGCTACCACCTTGTTGCTGAAACTTTGTAACCATTTTAACATAGGTATGGGCATGACATTTCCTACCAATATCCTAAAGGATTCGACATTTATTGATCAGATTTTTCCTGTTAATTTGCTATTTTTATTTTCTTTGTTTTCATATTGTTTGATCCTTTTTAATTGTTATATGCCTGCATAATTTATAAATCTACATACATATTTGAGTTTCTTAAATAAAATTATTCTGATTTTTCCTAAGTTCACATAATATGTAACATTGAAACATCAGTAATTTTTAAGAAAATTTCCGAAATGTGAAAAGTTAATTAAAATTAGAAAACAAATTACATAATTTTCAAAAATATTTTATTCTGGTTGTATTTTTTATTTATGGAAATTCAGGCCCAAAAGGCTAAGTGAAAATGGGCACTACGTGACATATTGTTGCTTATGTCCAATTTTAAAAGGAAGGGGAGCAAAATTAAAATAGCATACTGAATTTCAAAAAAAAAAAAAAGAAGAAGAAAATTTATCTTCATCTGTAAAAAGATTTAAATTAATTTTTAAACTTTTTTTTTTTAAAATTTAGCTGAATTTAAACATTAATTATTTATTAAAACTTTATTTTTTGGAAGTATCTTGGAGGACTTTTAGAGATTTCTAGTAAAAGTGTTGAATAGATACTAATTTTATATTTAATGTGTACTAATAGATACTAATTAATAATTTTTTTACACATTTTCGTTTGTAATGAAGTAAAAATAGTTATGTTCAAACATTTTTTAAATTTATTTTATGCACTGGTTTTTGGTCCATCTAATATTCTATTATAAAATCAATCCATGCAACAATTCTAAAAATATGATTTATGGAAGAAGGAATGTGTACAATACTTCAAACTTAAATTTCATAAAATAAGAAAGTTGTTATAACCTTTTGCTTACAGTTCGTACAAGTGCACCAGAATGACAAACTGCTATGTTAGCAATGCACTGTAAGCAAAAGATTAGTTTTTAATATCAATTGCAATTATATGAAAATTTTTTCCTTTCTTCAGAGATTCTCAAAAATATTCTGTGAATGTCATGTGTATTAGGATGTATCTCAAAAAAAATAATTTATTTTTTTAATTCAAAATTTCAAGTCGATAAAAAAAGCTGTTACTGCTCTTACATAATTACCAGAATTTCTTTTAGTCTAAATGATATTCTTTGGTTCTCCTAGAATAAGCCTTAAGTTTTCATTTATTTATTTTTGATGGGGTCAGACATAAATTTAAATTAAAAAAAAAACACGTACATATAAAACAAATTTCAGTTTTAAAATTCAAAAATGCATAGTAATAGTAAAAAATTTATATATGTACTGTAGCAATAGGTCATAGAATCAATGGGAAAATCTTAATTTTCATTAACAAATACACATAATTATAATAAATAATACTTATAAATTTAAATTTATTCTTGAAGTTAGTTTGCCATTTTGGGTTGGAAAAGAGTTTAATTAAGACCTAAATATTACATTTCATTTGTAATTTTTTGATCATTACCTTACCTCATTGATCTTGAAAATTAAAATTTGTATTAAATTAATACATTTTTTAAAAGCAAGTAAAATTAAATTTTTTGGCCCCAAGAAACGAAATTTCAGGCTAATTTTATGAGACCCTAATGCTCATCGCTATGACCGAATAATATTTTGGTAAATATGTGAATCAGAGACAATTTTTTAAAGACATGGAAATTCTGAATATTGAAAAAAAAAGAAGTTTTTTTGAGATACACCTTAATGAAGTGTGATCTAGTCATAGTATTATTTGACTCATGAGTTATCTCTATTATTCCATAGATTGTAAGTCGTCTTCATGAATCACACTGCTCATCAGATTGTTAAATTAAACTAGTGATCCTTGGATTGCACATTGCTGGAAGACAATTTAACGATAATCTTCACTTATAGGTAATTTGTCCTGCTTCTTGCAAGCAGATTCTATTGTATCTTTGATCACTTATTGCAAAGAAGATAGCAATCCTTCAAATTTGTTGCATCCTAATATTTGCTGATATAATTTTAAATTATATTCACTATTTGATAATTCATTTCTCTTTAAAATCGAAATTCGCAAATATTATGATGTTCTCAATATCTAAACAATGTCTTTGTTTTATAGTTTGATTCTATCTTTTTGTTTTCTAACTGTCATGCTTGAAATAATATCGGGGGCACAGAACTGATGTTCCAAAATGTCACTCACGAGTATTAATCGGGGGAATTCTTTTTAGCACATCGTATTGTAATACCTGAATATATATATATCGGGAGAAGCTTATTTAGACTTCATCTCTTTGTCAAACGAGAATCTATCTTGGGAAAAGTCAATGTAGATGCAATTTAGAAAAATAGATGGCAGCACTTTACTGAAAGTTTCAAAGGATAGAGGTTTATGTGTAAGTTCACAGCATTTTTTTGTTGCAAAATGGGGTTTGGTTCTTTCAAACATTATGTAGATGATTTATTTTTTTAGAAAATAATTAAATTCCTCCACTGGAAGCAAACGTTACCACTGCCACACTGAGCGGCAGCTGCTTCAAGTGAATATGCAGTCGTTACAAAAACTTAAAATTTTCATGCTTATAATTCAAATGATCAATTTTTACATTTGAAGTATAATTGATTTTGTACTAAACACTTGATTTTTGCAGTAAAAAATGACAATTTCTGTACCCAAATCATTAAAATAACTTGACAGTTAAAAGCGAAACTGCAATGTAAGATAGCGATGCTCAAATTGCCACCATTTAAAAACCCTAGTTCTACGTCCAGAACTTTCTCTGTCTCGTATACTTCTATATTGGTATCTGTTTGCTGCAACTATCAAAAAGGTGCCCCAAAAATTTTAAGCTTGTGAAAATTTAAAGAAAAAAAGGTTTGTCCCGGTGTGGCTACTTATAGGTGTAAGAGTTATACCTTTCAAATTGGCCCTTTTTAGGAATTTTATTTCCTTCTAGTTTCTCGCTGGCTACTGCAGGCAAATCGCCAAAACTTTGAGTTTATTTTGATGTAGATATGAAAATCTTTGCTACTTTTGTCTGTGCCGCTGTTTATGAATGTTATATTTTCACTTATCAGATCAAAACAGAAACTATTGCAACTTTTATATCTATGATTACCCACATGCTAATGCCGAAAGCTGTTTTAATGACTAAAAGTAACAAGGTTTGTGGTAAGAGGCTATGGTTATCAGTTTTCTTCTCCAGGCACAGTAAAATAATATTTAGCTCATTGCAAAGATTACCAATTTTCTTGAATCTATCAGTTTTCTATTATGTGTACTATTAACAGTACTATTTCTTTGTAGGAAATCTATTGTCAACAAATTTTTTATTTTATTATTCTGGCTATTGCTATAACATAGCTGCCAACCCTTCTGCATTTTGCAGAAGCTTTCTGCATTTTTACTTATTTTAGCTATTTTTTCCTCTTTTATGCGCAGAAGATAAGATCTTCTGCATTTTACCCATCTGCCTGATAGCTAGTATTTTCTTTAAGTCAGACGTCGCTGTTTCTCTTGTAACAGCGTTTGGCAAGGCCGTAACTACATTTTTAATCGAATATTGTACCATCAAGTAGCTGGTCGAAAGTTTTTTTAAAAAATATTTCCTTTTTTGTTTTAAAAAAAAGATGAGTATTGCTTTTTTTTACTCATAATAAGTGGATTTATAAATAAATAATTAATCAAAATAGTTAAAATCCGCTTCTTTTATAAATTTATTGGTAATTAGTATGTGCTTGCGAATCTTCTGCATTTTTAGGCATTTCTTCTGCATTTTTTTTTTTTTTTTTGTCTATCTTCTGCATTTTTATAACTAGAGGTTGGCAGCTATGCTATAATGATGAATACTCCTCTACTGCAAAATCTTCTAAATAAGAATCTGGGAAATTTCTAGGATATCTTGAAAATATCCTGAAAACGATACTCTTTTATCCGAATAAGTTACAAGGGTCATTTTAAAAGTAAAAACCGATTGTGCATCCTATCAAGTGACGTCAGTTTAAGGTCAGCAACTATTTTCGAAGTCTCATGCCGTTATAACATTTTAAGTCTGCCATTGTTGATTGTATGGTTAAAGTGCTTTGTCCCCATGACAATCAGTAATCCTGCTGATTGTGAAATGCGTTCTGTTATTCGGTTTTTAAATACAATAAAAGTTCATCCTGCTGAAATTTACCAACAGCTTGTTAAAGTTTATGGTAAAGTTGCAATGAATGTTGGAAATGTGCATAAGTGATGTAGGTTTTTTAATAAAGGCAGAATAAATGTTCTGATAAAGAACTGGATGGGATACTGACGTGAATGGGAAGTACTGGCTCATCCGCCATACAGCACTGACTTAGCACCATCAAACTTTCATCTGTTGTTTTCTTTGAAATGTATTTTTATAATTTTTTATAATTCTTTTTTATAATTTTATGTTAATAAGAGTCACAACTGCCTTAATCTTTTGATTTAGTGCTTCTTTTCCGAATAATAATACTAATTGCATTTTGATTTTTTAAAAAAACTACTGTGCAAAGTAAAATTGCTAATTTTTCCATTTTGATATACAGAAAAAGCACACTATTGCAAATAATACCTATTATAAGATATTTGTTATTCGGAAACGTTTCGAAGTAAACTTCAAAATGCTTATATTAAAGTTGCAGAAATTGAATGTCTATAACGGATAAAAATTAATCTACTTCCACCAGTTTATTAAATTTTTTTAAGGTAAATAAATTTTACTATTTAACAGAGTAATATTGTATGAAAAAGAAGAAAGCGGAAAACAATTTTATTTATTTATGGTATGAATACCAAAAAAAAAAAACATTTTCTTCCAGCAATCTTAATCCTTCATGTTTATAAAGTCAACATGTGTTGGCGACCACCAACTAGCTTATGTTTCTTTTTATAATAGATATTTCTGCTATTTTTAAGGATCTTCAATTCTTCATCACATTTCAAAAGAATATACCTTTTATTGACCACATAACAACCCTACCCTTAATTTCCTTTCTTAACAGCTTCCTTTTGAAACCAGTATTCAATGATGTCAAAAACCATTTTGCTATTTTAGTATTAAATGTGTGTTTTTGTTTAATAGCAGCAAGCTCGCTGTGCGACAATTCCAACTACTTAACTAAATTTGTTGTTATAAAGGACTTTTCTACTGTACTTTTCTTATTAATAAAAAAACTGATTTAACACCTTTTCAAGCATATTTTAAGTCTGCTATGATTTGGAGGAAATGCAATCCAGTTAAATTGACATCCATATGTTTAAATTTTGGAAACTTTAAGTTTCCAAACTTGGGAAACTTTAAGTTTCCAAATGCTTATAGAAAATGTTACATTTGTAGTGTGAGTCTGGACGCAATTGTATACGTTATATCAAGGATTTCAACACATTTGTATATATTATATCAAAGATTTTTATACTTAAGTATAAATTATAAAATGGATTTCTAATTTTCACTCTTTTTAATACATTATGTCATAAATCTCGACACATTTGTAAATGTTTCATCGATGATTTCAACAAATTTGAATAGATATCAAGGAATTCTATGCGTTTGAACAATTAATTATGAACCACTATTGGAAAGCTCTAGTCTTTATTCAGAATTCTTATTCATGGTTTTTAAAATTATTATTAGACTATTTTTATCGTTTATTTCTGAGTATGTAAAAAAATTTTGCCTTAGTGAAATGCACTACTTTTGATTTTTTGCGACAAATATATATTAGATATATATTAGTCATTTTCATTAATATGGTAAATTAAAATTAATACCGCCTATAAATTTGCAGTTTTATTTTTAAAAAAAATATTTAAAAAAATCCAATGATGTTACATTTTTCTGACATTGCATTTTACACTTTTTTTACATTTTAATTATTTTTGTCTTTATATATTAGTTTAGATATAAAATAATTAGTAGTGTAAAATTTTCATAAATTTCTGCTTTAAATATTAGTTAAATTCAAAGATTCCTTAAAACTACATCATTGATCTAAAAATGCAAAAAAAAATAAGAAAAAAAACTTGATGAGTTTGTACGATTAAGGTTATTATATATAGTATATAATTAACCTATATAGTATATAAACAGTGATTCCAATTGTGTGCTGTAATGAATTAAATATGTTAAAACGTGAAATTTTTGAAATAATCGCACGTGAAAAATATATTGTAAGCAAAATTATAACTCAATTTTATATATATATATAAATAATCCTTTTCCTTTTTAATTAGCAGCTGAGGGAGAAAATTAGAATAATTCTGAGTATCATATTCAGGACCTGTAGGGAATTTGGGGATTTAATTATCGACTATGTCAACCTTCATCTATCATTCTATCAAGTGACACTTGATGTTTTTTTTTATATAATTACATTCTTTAAGTCTCTCATTTTGAGTTAAAAATTTTTTCTATCATGCGTGAAAATAAGTTAATTATTTTATTCTGTTCTATTCTTTTTTATACTACTCACAGAGATTTTTTTATCATACTTTGGCTCGGGTTTCACATGTTAATGGAGTGCAGATGGTAATATACTATATCTAGCATTGAAGACTAGTAATCTGTAAAGATAAAATCAAGGTTAAATTTTATTATTTTAGTAACCATTTTCATGATTTACAATCAGTTTATTTTAATAAACAATATATTATTGCCATGAGTTAATATATTTTCTGCAAAAATAATTGGAGGATAATATACATCTTACTACCTCTCAGTCTGTTTTATTGACACAAACTGTAGAGAAGAATTTAGTTATGCAATATCACATGATCCAGGAAGAAAGATGTTAATATATATTTTATAATAGTTTATTTCATGCTTACATAATCTCTCTTGTTTGCATTTTCAGGACGTATAATTATTCTTATTGGTTATTATTCATATCGAACGACAATTACTGTAATCGAATGAAAATGCAGTTTTTTTTCAAAAAAATTCTCTTTAATATATTTTTTTAGATCTAGTCAAAGGTAATGAATAATTTTCTTTTCGGTAGTAAAATCGTTTGTAATACTTTGGTGAAACAAACATTGTAGCACCGTCAAATTTACAATTTTATCGTATTTGGCGAGGCGGCGAATGCGTACCGTGAGCCCTGATACTTTTTTGCCATTTTTTCTTGATGCGTTGCGGGTGTTCGCTGCAGGTATTTCTAATTAAAAACTTTAACTGTTCAGATAACTCATCTTCTATTTTAAAATTTTTTGTTTTGTTTATCAACCGGTAGAATAATTATGAACATGCATATTAACAGATGGACGAAGAAGTAAAGAATTTCTATTTTATATAGGAACCTTCTTTCAAGAAAAAAAAGCCAGAATTATAAAATTTTTGAATTCTAAGTTTCTCTAGTCTGGAATCCAGTTTAGAGGACTCACTGTATTTATACAGACTTCTCTCTAAGAATTAAAAAAAAAAAAAAAAAAAAGTAGGGTGCTTTTGTGAAAAGGGCACTTTGAATTTTGAAAGGGGGCTCACTTAACATTGTAAATATTTGTCAAAATGTGCAATATAATGTAATAACTGAATTTTATGCTCAGTAATTTTTAAATTATCCTTTCATACTATTTTATGAGTATATTTCAAACAGTAATTATCTTTCATTATCAAAATAAGAGAAAGATTTGTTGTTAATAAAAATAATTAATGGCATGCTAAGGTATTTATTTAAATAATTAATTTTAAAATCTCTTAAAAAAAATTAATGCTCTTCCCCCGAAAAAAGATACTTATAAAAATTTAACCTGCTGAGAATAATCCTGACAAAGTAAATATTTGTAATAGTAATCAGAATTAAACCTATAAGCACAAATAATTTCACCAGTGTGTAATTATTATTTAAAAACATTGACTAAATTTTTTCAATATAGAATTAGAATAAAAAGGCAATGTTTTTTAGGAATGGCGGCTTACTTTTACAAAGAGGACATATTTATTGGGTTCAAAGTGCAAGCAGGGCGGGGGCCCCCTTCAAAAACAGCCTAGGGAGGACACTCATATATTTATGTGTATTTAAGTCTAGTTATATTGATAATAGAGGTTTTAACCAAAAAAATAGAGGGCAAAGAGTGCTTAGATAAGATGCAAATGGAATGTAAATTTTAAATTATTAATTTTCATTTGTTTGTAAAATAATTTGCAACTAAAGAATTAAGTGTTTATATGAGTTATTATTTTTGAATGTTGAATAAATTCATTTAGTATAAAAAAAATCCTTTTTTTTTCTTATTTTTTACAATTTTAATAACAGCTTGCATTTTAATGTTTCATCGAATTATAATTTTTAAAAGCATCACTCGGATTGATTAAACTTTGCAAATATTTTTAAATTTTCCAACTGGACTTATTTAACTTTCAAAAAAAAAATGGCACTTATATTAGTTGATGTATTTATTAAATTAAGAGTTGTTTTACTAGTATGAGTAATTTTGAAAAACTTATATTTTTGATTTGAATTAATTTGCTCCTCATACGATACCTAACTGAAAAATCATGAGAGTGTTTAGGCATGAATAAAAATAACTGAATAAAGCGTTTTTAAGAAGCAGCATCTAGTTTTGATTTTTTAGCTGATTTAATTGAATTAAGCTAATTTCCTTGATTTATATTCTTTAAACAATTTCAAATTATAACCTTCGGATTTTTTTAGTAAATCCAAAGTGCGAACTTCAACTACTGAAGCATTTTTTTGTTAATTACAATAAATGATCAATTCTATATAGTCATGCTGTAAAAGACCTTCATAAGTTTTTTTCCTTTGAAGGCTTTATATATAGCTAAAATAAGATAGTTTGTAATAAAAAAAGGTTTATAATAAGAAAGGGAGGGAAAAAAAAACACTTAGGAATTTCTTAGTTACACAGAATTATTTGGATGAAAGAGGTTTGAAAAATTGAGGTTTTACTTACTTTTCTTCTGTTCAAAAAATATAGACAAAATTTTTTAACTAATTTTGTCTTATTTCTTAAAATAATTAATTCTGTACCAAGTTCAATTTGAAATTTTTTATTTAGGTCAAAATTTGTTGAACAATTTTTGCTTTTACTACTTAAAAAACTTTTTTATGTTTGTTTTAATAGCAATGTTTGTTAACATATAGCACTTCTAAGACACTAGTATGATCATTGATGACCCAAAATCTTATTTTGATGATAATTTTTTGTTATTTTTAACCACAGTATGCTTGACCTTTGCTATTATCTTATGTAGGGTAAATTTGACCACTTTCTGATTTGTTAGGCTGCACAAATTTTGGCTAGAGCTCTGTGTAATAATTTGACAAATTCGTCGACAGCCAAATCAGAACTAAGATAAAATAGAAATTTTTAAGCCAAGTGTATGTAGTAGACTAAAAATGAGAAAAAAAATTGCTAGTTTTTTGGAGAAATTGGCGAAAAGTATGCTTCAGAATGAATTGGGTTGTATATGAACCTCAGGTGCCATTGGAATGAAACTTATTAAGCTGCCATATTGTCTTTTTTGCTTTGTTTTTGTGGCAATACTAAATACAGTTAAACCTCCAGAAAAGATCACCTCTATGTAGCAACTTTCTCTTTTTACGACCACATTTGGAAGGCACATAATTTTTTCCATAGACTTAGTGTTGAAAAAAGCTTTTGGGAGAGATCACCAAAACCTGTGCACTAAATGCAGAAAAGGCCAAATAAGGAAACATGTAGAAGTATCAAAACAAAAAATATTAACAAAACAAATTAGCAAATTAAGATGTATTCAAATATATTTGGTGAGCTCTTTTTGATGATCTGTGACTACAACCTCATATTGCAGTCAGGATGCACTAAAGACAAAGCTATGAATGGTTTATTTTTAGAGTTTAAGGTTAAATAAAAAGTTATTTTAGAAAAAATACTAAGCATCTCAAGCAAAGAAACATCTCATCTTTTACAGCAAACTAATTTTTATGATGTAAAATTAAATACAAACTTAAACAAAAAACATAATTGTTATTTATTTAAAATAGTTCTATCATTGATAGATTTGTTTTTACATATAGCAGTCAGGATCATTTTTATCGGTTCTAAATTTTATTCATCAATCCGATTTTCATGACGCCAACACAAGTGGCATTTCCTCATTAAGAAACTGACACTAACTAAAATTAAAATCGTTTTAAAAAATCTTGTGCATCTGATAATATCTCGAAGTCAATGATAAACAACTAAGACCCACCAACCTCCATTTTACTGGGGAACAGAGAGGTTTCGCTGTACAAAGTTTAAGCAAATGACCCCAAAACCATGCTTAAGATCAAAACTTCCATTTCAGTGATTATAAAAAACATTAGGCTTCTACTCTTCAATGAATTATGCAGATGCAAGTGATTCCGTTAATGTTCTACAGTCTATCAAGTATGAAAAAGGTTTACGGGTCATCTAGAACTCTTTATTCTCCCTCAAGAAAATGCAAAATAATGTGCCAGTTGAGTTAGATGGCAGAATTGAACCTAATTATAGAAGAAGAAAAAAATTTACCCCGTATTGATAACAGAAAGAAGATGTGAAAATAATTGTGTGTTACATTGCTATTTTAATTAAAAACTTTGATTTCATTTATAACTTGTTTTTTTTATATTTTAAAGTTCTTTGTTTAGTCATTTGAAGGAATCCTTATCAATCAACTTACTAAGAGATGTATTAGAAAGTAGAAATTTGTCTTCTCATTTACTCAATATCAAAAAAAAAATTTTTTTTCCTTTTGGAAACTGCTTTTCCCCTCTTTTCTCTAACTTCAATTTTTGAAGCATCACATAAAGCGAAAATTTATTTCATTTCACCTAGAATTCAGTACTTTTTTAAAAATTTAAAATGTTTTTGATTAGTTATATTATTTTATATGTGAACCCACTTTTGTTAAAAAGGATCTGGAAATTTGTTTCCTAATTCCCCTCTTTTCTCAAACTTTAATTTTTGAAACATCACATGATGTGGAAATTTATTTCATTTCACCTACAACTTAGTAATTTTTTAAAAATTAAAATGTTTTTAATTATTTATATTATTTTATATGTGAACCCACTTTTGTTAAAAAGGATTTGGAAATTTGTTTCCTAATTCTAGTGATAAAGAGTATCAAGAAGTAGTACCTAAAAAGTATTCCCTAACTG
Organism: Parasteatoda tepidariorum; assembly: GCF_982258835.1. Taxonomy (NCBI): domain Eukaryota; kingdom Metazoa; phylum Arthropoda; class Arachnida; order Araneae; family Theridiidae; genus Parasteatoda; species Parasteatoda tepidariorum. The sequence continues at coordinate 5,093,857 of NC_141758.1, read as the reverse complement.
CCGATTTTACTGAGATCGAAACTGCCATTCATTGCTCATCGAAATTGCCATTTGATATCTTAACACTTCAAAAGTTTGCAGAATTTAGCTATTTTTCTGCATCGGAGCATAGTCATTGATGACAAGTGTAATGAACATGCCATTAACAAAATTTGAATACCAGTACCTAATTAGTTATTCCCATAATTTGATATGGAACCAATAAATGTTTATTTTTTTTCCTTTTTTTTCAGTTTTGGGTTGAAAAATAAAATTATTCAGCAGTAAAAAAATTACTCTTACTGAATTACTCCCATAATTTAACTTGCGAGAGTTTTCGATGATTATCTGCAAAATTTTTGTAATTTTCAAGATACTTAGTAACAAACGCAAGATATGCTTCTGTTTCTAAGCTCAGTTGCATAAAATTTTTGCATTGAAATTAATAATATTTGCATAAAATTTGTGAACAGCTAGTTAATGAAAATCTTATTTTTTATTTCACACAACTCAATAACTGTCACTCTGTAATTAATAGTGTAGATAAAAATCTTGACAAAACGGAAAATTAATAATATTGATATAAAGTTCTTTTTTGAAGTGATAGTATTTTCTTATGCGTTCAGCTAGTTGGTGTAATTAATCCAAGTCATTAGTTAGTCCATAGCTGAAGTAATATCTTTTTGCACAAATGAGGGTAGGGTTAACTTTGTGCTATTTATGAATAAAACAAAACATGAATACAGCACAAATAATGGTACATGAATGGACAAAATGTGCTTTATTCACATTGTTTTTATTTTATTGATATATTGTATCAATTTAAACTTGCGAACTCATTTACTGTTTCACTTAGCTTATTTTATTTACATTTCCTCCATTTCTTTTAGGAATATCTATAATAAGCCCTCTTGTACAACAATCCATCAATTAAAAACTATCAATCATGTTGTATCTTGAAGATTACTTGGAAATGATTGAACATCTACCTCAGGAATTAAGAGATAGATTTACAGAGATGAGAGAGATGGACCTGCAAGTACACAACGCTACAGACAACTTAGACGAAAGAGTGAAAGTGTTCTTCCCAAATGCCAAAAAACTAAAGCAAAGTGAGAGGGATGCAGAGTATGAGAAAATTAGGATCGAATATTACAAGGCACTCGAAGATGCTGATGAGAAAGTACACATAGCCAACCAAATTTATGAATTAGTTGAAAGGTACATACGAAGGCTAGACCAAGAACTGCAGAAGTTTAAAATGGAATTAGAAGCAGATAATGCAGGGATAACTGAAATGTTAGAAAAACGGTCTCTCGAATTAGATAATCCACCACCCCCTGTTAATTCGTTATCTTCGAATTATTCGAGAGGAGAAAAGCGGAAACATGGTCAGCAAAATTTATCCATTACATATACAATGGACAAACAACAAATTGGAACTGATAAAGTGTTCTCCTCGATAGCTACAGATGTCATCAGGGACTCCATAACTGGAAATAGGGTAACTTTGCCGGGTCATTCTCCGTCGTCTTCGTCCACGAGCAGTAGTAGTTCGACTAGCTCTGCTCAAGAAAGGACTATAGTTCTACCTCCTCAAACTAAAACTACCTTTGGGGGCACCAATGCTTTGGCAGCGGCCGCCTCTCAAGCGATAGCTGCCACGCAACAATCTTTAAAACGAGGCTCTGCTCAAAATCAGTCAAATTTAGTACAACAAGGACGTCGCACTGCGAGTTTAAAAGCCAGTTACGAAGCCGTGAATGCGGGACAAACTCTCGGCAAAGAACTGACCTTGGGCAGTCGAGAAGCCACCCCTACTCCGATACAATCTTCGTCTACCAATACAGTTCCTATAGTTAGTGAAACAAAAACTAAAGTCAATAAGAAAGCTCGCACAAGTCAGGTGATACAGCCGCCTCCCGAACCATCACCTTTGTTGGAAGATTCGGAAGATTCTTCTGCAATTGAGGAAAATGCCATGTTTTTAGATGGTTATGATCCCAATGAGCCAAGGTATTGTGTTTGCAATCAAATATCATATGGAGATATGGTTGCCTGTGACTATAAAGACTGTCCGTTTGAATGGTTTCATTATCCCTGTGTTGGTATTACCCAACCGCCAAAAGGCAAATGGTTTTGCCCGCAGTGTTCAGCTTCCATGAAACGAAGAAATAGGAAAGAAAAATAACAAAAAATTATTGTAATTAATGAAAATTTACTTTGTGATATTTACTTAGTTTATACAAATTGCCTCTTTTTTTATTTTACTTTTTTCCACCATTTGATTTTTATTTTGCCTCTTTAGGAACGATGAATAAATTTATTTAAGTGACTGCTCCTTTTGAGTATTTCTTATTTAAAGAAAAAAACAATTTGTACATACATATCTCAAAGGTGTCCTTAATTATTAAACATTTCAATAAATATGCTGAAATTTTTATAATTTTCCAAATTTTTATAAAAGTAACAGGAAGAATAAATATTATATGTCTAAAAAAGAATTGAACAAATTTCAAATTCAAAAATTATGTTATGTTACCATTAAACAAAGTAAATAACAAAATGAACAACAAAGTCTTCGTAGCAATTACCCTTGATTTGATGGCAAAAATGCATTTGATGTGGGAGAAATATATAAAAAGCTTCTACCTCTCTATTTCCCCCTCATCACTATATCATACTCAGCTGTTTTTCACTAGCGAATCCACCTATTTAAGTACTACTTAACGATTTTCCATTTTTAAGAAATTTTCTCCCCCTTTTTTGTAAGTAAAAATTTAAAAAAGAATTTTTTGCACAACTTAAAAATCTGAGTTTTTAAAAATATTTATTTTTTCACTTACGTACAGGAACTACTAAAACTATTACACCTATTTTATGCCTGTTAATCCATGCCAGTATCGTACAAATTGCTCCCAATAGAGAATCAGTATCCTTAAATTTGGAGGCAATTTTGTCATTATTTTTTATATTTTGGATTGCCAGTCCTATTATCTTTCGTTTACACAAGACTTTTTTTTTAAAAAAATTCTAAGATCTCTTCTCAAATTCAAATAATTTTGCTATTAACAAAGAATTTCTTCTTTTTGAAATTGTATCTGTTTTCATGGGCATTGGACAAATTCTTGTACTTTTCATCATAACAATATGTTTACCTTTTTTCAATGTTTATTATTTTTTTTTATTGATGCCTCACCTATTATGTTTGAACACTCAAACTCCTAAATTCTATTTTTTGAGTAACTACTTTTGTTAATTTTAAGATTTCACTAAATTCTTTGAGGCCTTCTGGTTGGGGGCAGAGAATCTGGATCTTGGTGAGGTTGCTGCTAAAGCGAGTATAGTTTTCAGCATATCTTACAGCTGCAGTTCCTAATTTCTTTTCGGTTATGGAACCTTAAATGATGGGCCTTCTTTTGGTGGAACCCCAAATTGGAATAATATATTGTTGGCAAAGCCCAAACAAAAACTACTGATTTTTAAATAGTACTTATTTTGAAAATATGAGTAATGAATTTTCTTCATTGTTTTATTAATATGAGGCTTAAAATCAGACAGTTGAATTCACAGGTCAAAATCGTCATCTAATTAACTTTCAAATTTGTTTATTATTTTTTTTATCAATGCATAAACTAAAAACATAGCTGCCGACTCCTGGTCAACTGGTTTAATAAAAAATCTAATTTTTGCACATTTTAGAAAATTCTCTAAAATTGAGTAAATTTCCTAAAAAAAAATTCCTATTGAAATAGAATTTTTACACAAATTATTGCTTGCTTGGATATTTAAATAAGTATTACTAATGCATAATTAAACAAGTTTCATTTACAGAAATCAGTTTAAAAATTTTTTGTTCTAAATTGTTCAGTTTATTTTTATCTAACTCTCCTTTTAACTAAATAAAGAAGTGTTTTTACTATCATTTAATGTCTATTACTATTCAAAATTAAATGCACAATACGTAACATTTCAAGTATATTTAATGTCAATCATAACTGGAAAATATTGCAGTTTTTCTATTTTGATGACTATAAAAATTTCCTATTTATAAAATATTTAGTACATCATGTAACGATTATCATGAAATTAATTTCATTTCTTAAAATCTACTGGATTTTTTCCTATCCATGTTGGCAACTATGTGAAAATTAATAAAATAAGCTGAATTACTGAAGCTTGAATACAAAAAAGAATACCATATATGCGCGTAGAAGTTGACTTTTCAAACACCTAAAATACTAAGAAAGTCGAGGGTATAGTTGGACATTCGTTTATCGTGAAATATTAATGTGTTATAAACAATGAGATAGATATTTATAACTCAATATCAATTTACCTCTTCCAAAACTTATTTTTTATGTGTTATATAAAATTAATATTGCATTTTCTTTCATTAAATTTTTTGTACATGTAATTTTTTTTACCAATAATTATTTTAAATTATGTTCTAAAAAAATAAGAGAAAAATTTTGATAATTTATTCAGGAGGATTTTAAAAAATCTAAATCAATGAAAACTTTTGAAACATACCAGAAATCTACCACATTAAAGATTCCAAAACATCATCTGTCTTAGATTCAATAGTGTTAGCAGTGGATTCTATATCATCGTGGTCTCACAGTGGACTGATCGTAAAGATACGGTCGCCAGTAGGGCACCAAAGTCGAGCATCACTGGCTGCTGTCAGTAAGTGGGTGGGTGACCATTTGGATCAGTGTGGTCTCCTGGAGTGATTTCTTGAGTAAAAATAAATAAATAAAAAAGTTCAAACCAAAAAATTTAAACAAGGTTATTTCCTTTTTCTCAATATTTCCTAGTTTATTTAAAATTTTACACATTCCTATGATGACCTGGAGAAGCAATTGAAATTTACAAATATGTCTTTCTTTCTTGAGTTTATGATTATAACTATTTACTGATAAAAAATGAATATTAATCTTGAATCTAAGCTAAGCTCTCTTACAAACAAATAAAATAAGCTGTGTTTTCAAGTTCCACCTTTGAAAATTTGATTTTCGAAAACTTTTGTGATCAGCGATTTTTTGAAACATCTGAACCTTCGATCTTCCGATCACGGTTAGCGAGCACAATCAGCCCTGGGTCTCTATATTTATGTTTATGAAAATTCCTTGGCAAAGAGATGGGTGTTGACGGGTCTGTTTTAGTTGCATGAATTGTAGAGGCTTTTGTCAAATATTTATTTGCTTGCACAATAAGATCTTTACACTTATTTGTTTGCTCTAAGTGGTTTTGAAAATGCTAAATTGTGTTAACGAAACGTTGTCACACATGTGATTCTTCCGCCAATTTAATTTCTTTGTCGGGTTTTTGCAGTTTTTAATATTTTAAACTATTCCAGAATCTGCTAATATTGCGATTCATATTTACCTGATTTTAATATCAATTTCGACTTTCGTATTTACCTGATTTAAAAACCTATAGTAATATAATAACCTTTGTAAACATTATTTTAAAAACGAATATCACGATTCCTGTAGGAACTAAGTAGGAAATTAATAATTAAAAAGGTATGATATTCTGCATTGGTAGGTATTAAATATAAATCTTTGCTCAAAAAATTATATTAAACATATATAGCAGGGGTGGACAAGTTCCTTAATAGTCGAGCCATTTTTCAAAATTTGAAATTTTTCGCGAGCCGCAATTAAATACGTATTTAAAAGGTATTAAAATTTTTTTATAGAAATTATATTTATTGAAAACATATAAATAAACATACAAAATATGTGTATTGAATTTAAATATTAAAAATTACACACATTTATTTTACTTCTCTTGATAATTCTTTAAAATTTGGTGAATATATGGTGACAGCACTTCTCAGTAATTCTTTGAGATGCTGGTTAGTTAATACTGATCAGTGTATGGATTTCACGAATTTTAAAGTGGAATAAAATGATTCACATAAGCACGTTGTTCCGAATATTGAATTAATTCGACAAGCGGCCTTTTTTTAAAATTCAGGATACTTCGATTCTGGTACATATTTCCAAAATTCAGTAGTCGACGTCGACTTATATTTTAATTGTAGAGCTTGATCGTCTTGCATCTCTATTAATTCTAATTCTTCAGATGCTTTTTGGGTCATAATTATATTGGAAATGGAAAACTCACCTTGAATTATGTTAATTTCAAATGGATTCAGAAAAATATTAAAATAATATAGCACAATAGTGAACTCGGGTACATTTATCGAGAGCCACAAATAATCCCTCAAAGAGCCGCAGGTTGGCCACCCCTGATGTGTAGTATATAAATTGATATCGAGTGTTTGCACCAAAAATTTTCAGGGTTTTCGTGTCACAATTACCCCTGGTGCAAGGATGAGATTCTTCCGCTTTTTCCATTTTTCCCGCTGAAATTTTTTTTGCACAAGTTAAAATATTTTATGGGGAATTTAATTTTCCACAGAGCGAAATTATTTAAGTCCTCATTCCTCCCTCTGAAGTTTCTCTAAAAATCATTTCCTTCGGATAAAACTGGTTGACCTTTATACAGGGATGAGATTTTTTTCACCTTTGTCTCTCGAATTTCATCCTTTTTTTTTTTATCAAAAACTCAGATTCTCTAAAAGTTTTTTTTTTCTTTATTTATTTATAAATATCCCGTTTTTTTTAAAAAAAAAAAAAATTCAGTCGTTGAAGTCAAATTATTATATTTATTTACGATTTTCAAAGAAAAACAGAAAATTCAAACTACGTCCTAGCTTCTAATCCTTCCGCATGTTTACTTATATTAGCTATTTTCTCCGATTTCACGCACAGAAAATAAGATTTTCTGTATTTTTTATCCGTCGGCGGGATAGCTCGTATTTTTGTAATTTAGACGTCGATGCTTCTTGTATTCTGGAGTGAAAGCAAAAAAAAAAATAGAGGTGGATTTGCGATGAAAATATTTCTTTGCTCATTCAATTAATCTTGTAAATTTTTATTTATTGTGTAAACTAAAAACAATTCAAACAAGCCTTTTAGAAATCCCAAGTCCAGACTCTGCAAATATCTAGATTTTTATTCACCGATTTTAATAACAATCATCGATTTTCGTATTTACCCGATTTAAAAGTTGCGCATTGCAATTCTTATTTACGCTTTTTAAATATCGTACATTATGACTCGCATTTACGAGATTTAAAAATCTAATATCGTGTTTTGTATTTTTGCATTTTTAAAATCGCGAATTTATTATCAAACATCGATTTTCGTATTTACCTGATTTAAAAGTTGAACGTTGCGATTCTTATTCAGGCCATTTAAATAATGTACATTGTGATTCTTATTTACGAGATTTAAAAAACCAATATCCCGATTTGTATTTACGAGCTTTTAAAACCCTATGTAGCTACGCGAGCTTAAAATCCAATGTCGTGATTCGTTTTTGCGGTTGTAATATCGCACGATTTTAAAATTATGCATCTTGATCTAAAAATTACGCATCATGATTTATATTTTCGCATTTTTTAAATTTGATGTAGTTTCATATTCATGTGATTTAAAAGCCTCATATAGGAATTTATAATCACATGGTTTACAAATCACACTTTTTTTGTCAAATTTTTGTTTATATATATATTTATTTATTCTTGGTTTTCCTCTTTTTTACTTTCTGCTTACTCACATCCCTGCCCTGGTGTCGAGCACAACAATTTTATCTAATAGATGTTGTATTAAAAATAAGCAGATTGTATCAGGGATTCTATTTTTAGCAAAATATCCATGGCAACAAAGACTTATTAAAGTTTATATAGCATATATTGAACTACTTCTTTGTCAGAAAAAGTAAATATTGGTGGATAGTTTATCGAATAGTAAAAGTTTTATAATTTTACTTTCACTTTATTTTATTTTTAAGTTTTAATAGATTTTATATATAAATATACATCTGTCATAATTGTGAATAAGTCTTAGTAGTAAAGGATATTTTACTTCTTTTGTAAACAAATTGGAAAACAATTGGACTTTTTAATAGCAGATTTTTCTATTTTCAGTCAAACTATAAATACGATTTCTGCTCAAGTTTCTGTCTGTATACATATCCATATTATGTGTATAAAACATCCATATTAAAAAACACAGCATATTTCTTATTTTAAAACCTATTTGTCATATTGAAAGACACATCGTGCTAATGAGTTTCACTTAACCATTTGCTCCTGGAAACCTAACACCTGCTGTAAGCAAAAGGTTATTTTGATTTCTTTGAAATTCTTGCATGTTAGGTAAAAAGAAACAATAATTTTGACGAGATAGTCAAAATGTTCAGTACAACAAAAAATTATCTCCTCTATATAAATGTAACTAAAATTTAAAGCTTGGGTACACTAAGCATGATGATGCAACTGTCTAAAAGTACAATCAGCATAAGTGATTACAAATTTTCTTTGCTAAAAGTGCAACTTAGATAAGTTTAAAAAAGATAGAATTGGTTACATTAAAGTATCAAATAACGGACTGAAACTCTTGCTTTGTGTGTAAATATAGTGAGGTCAAATTTATTGGAATGGATATAGCAAACAATATTGTTGCCAATTGCTGTTATTTAATAAAAAATCTAAATTTTTTGGTGGTATTTTCAATTTTCCACTAAAAATTGAAGTAAAAATTAAATAGCTAAATGTCAAAGAAAGCTGTTCTGTTTTCTCCTGTGATTACTACAGTTATTATTATAATTACACAAATTTTTAAATATTTTCTCAAATTAGTTTGTCATTTTTAAGCAAATAATAATCTTGATTACATCCAAAAAAGTTGTGCAAAATTTTTTGGAAATATATTTTAAAGAATGAAGTATATTAATGGAAATACATTTCTTAATAAAATATAAGATAGAATGAAAAATGTAACTTTTATTTTATAGTTATAGAGTGATAAAACATAATTTTACTCGTCACGTAAAATATATGCATTAAAATGACTTCAAATTTTTCTTCTAAATAGAATAGTGCAAAATATGGATGTCTATAACTGTGAAATATAATGTACAAATATTAAAAGCAATAAAAAATCTATTGGTGTAACAAAATTTCGGTAAGAATTTAAACACAAGAAAATAAATTTTCACTCTTTCAGTGCACTACTCTGTCATTTTATTAAAATAAAAAACATGGTTCATACAAACAAATAACAGTAAAAATGAGATAATGTAAAATGTGTGAGGCTAAATAAAAATGGATTACACTTAAAGTAAATTACTATTGCAAATTCTGTGACATAAGGCTCACAAACACGAAGTAGGCGATTAAGTAGTGCTATCATAAATTGTCAAGAATTTTTTTAAATAAGATTTTTAGTTCAAAACATAGGTAACTGTATTATTGATCTAATATGGAAAAAAAAATATATTTTGACACAATTACAATTGTTGCATAGTGGTTAGAGGGACATAAAAAACTGCAGTTTTTATACTAAATTTTGCTCTTATTTTGAAAAATTATTTCATACATTATTTAAGTTTACTCTAAATTTATAATTCTAAAACCCCTGTTTACCAAAAATAAAGTTTTAATTAAGGCAGTTTCACAGAAAAAAAATTAACATTAATTATAACTAATAAATTAAAAATTTTATACTTCTTATTTTATCCCAGGGATGGCTACAAGTTATACCTTTCAAATTGTTCCTTTTCTGTGATTTTTTTTAAAGTTTCTCATTAGTCACTGCATGGAAGTTGCCAAGACTTGGCAATTATTCTACCACAGATCACAATATGGAAATCTCCCCAAAATATGTATAAATTATTTTCTACATTTTTTTAAGTTTACTTTAAATTTCTAACATCCCTGTTTACCAAAAATAGTTTTAACTAAGGCAGTCTTCAAAAAAAAAATTGTGTCGGACACCTCAAACATAATTAACAACATAAATTATCTCAGTCATTTCATCCTTATATTTTTATTTCAACTTGATGACTACGTTAGCGAAATCAGGTCTGGATAATACTTTAACCTTAATTTAGAGATATTTAAACACCAAAGAATACCAATACAAAAATATAGTTGGTAACTTTTATTAATAGGAGATTTTTTCGTATCATGATCTGTCACACCAACTACGATCGTCAGCCAAGGTGCCAAATAGATTTTTAAATTGCAATTTTATAAAAAACATGTAGATGATTGCCGGGTGGCGACTACGAGTTATACCCTTTCTGCGATACTTTTTTTTCTTCAAGTTTTTCGCTGGCCGCTACCCGGAACTAGCCAAGACTTGACAATTATTCTGCCACAGATCACGACATGGAAATCTCCCCAATTGATATGAGAATAGACAAACAAAAATAGCTCTCTTTTCAATCTAATAATGATTTGATATTAAATGAGTCGAAAACTAAGTTTCTTAGTTCACACTGAGAAATGCCTTGTATCTGAGAGCAGCACTATATACAAATTACTAAATGCTTTTTATGTTACTAACTTCATTTTTGTCCACAAATTTACAAAGAATAATGTAACATCTTTCTTCTTCCTCATAAGGGCTCGTTTCATCCCGTCTAAACTGCAGAGCTTTCAAGTAAAAATTTATCCCTGCCCTGTTGTTTGTAAACACAGTTAACATCACTTTAACCAACTTAAATTTAAAGGCAATAAGTGTTAAAATGTTCATTAAAAATCGACCTAGACCTTTTCGCTGATAGTCACTTTCAATTTGTAGTTCGTAACAGTACAATACAGGGTAATTTGTTTCAACATCAAATTGGAAATGTGTGAATCCGACTAATTTATCCTCGGAATCTTTAACGACCAAAAATCTGGCTTCATCAGAAGTGAGTTCAGACATTTTCTCGTCTGCATTCCAGCCCCAATCACTTTTATCATACAGATCTTTCATATTCTTTTGAAGCAAATCGAATATTTGATTCACTTCTTCGGTTTTCAAATCTTTAGCGTTACTGAAGCTTACTTTTAAGTTCATGTCATGCTTGTTATAAGTCGTCCACTCTTTTAAATCATCCAGAAGATTAGTAGCAAGCTTTGCAGCATTTACTAAAGCTAAAATTTGAGCTTTCTTTCCTTTTTTCGTAAGTCTAGGTTTAGGTCGCTGTCGTCCAGGCATCTTGAAAGTACTAATTACTTATACTCTACTTATAGAAGGCTATACCCCTTTCAAGTTAATACTACAGCTATAACTATATTAAGTTACTTATATATAATTATAGAGAATTGTGAAATATTTATAACTAGAATATTAAATAAGAAAATCAGTGCTAGGCTATATGAAGCGAATTTGCCCGCGCAAGATAACAATAAAAATATAAACAAAACGGAGTTGAGATGTTTTTAATTTTAGAATCAATCTAACAGTTAAAAAGCCTTAGTTCAGAATTTTTGCAATGAAATTTTTTTTTTAATTAAAAACTACAAGTCATGGGGATTATTATTGTTTTAATAATTTTTACTTTTTAATTAAGTTTAAATTTTCGAATTTTTTTTTCTTTCATAACCGTGATTACAAAAAAAAAGTCAGTCTTATCGTTCATATCATTTTTCAGTTTATTCGTATTTTTACGTTTCCGTACGAAATATTCATGTTACCATATACCCCAGTATTCCCTCCCAGTGACCCCAGTGTTTGTATTTTTAAAACTGTTGCCCAGGTAACAGACTACAACAACATTCAAAAGTGTTTATCACTATCACATTTCCAACTTATCTTTAACATTTCAATCATGTCTTAAAGCGATAAAATTTGATAATTAAGACTCGTGACCGATAAAAGTTAAAGCTATTGACCAGCAGATAGTATTTTTCAGAATCCACCTTGAAAGATGAAGTTCACACTGTGCATCTCCATTCTCTTACTGTCATTATGGCAAAGTATATATTTTTTAAAACTTTTTCTTTTTAGTTGTTAGCTATATTTAAATAACTATATAATTAGCTATATATAAAATTTGTTTTTATATTAATATATTTTGTCACATTAAAGATACTCATTAAATAAAGGTCTTTTCTTATTGTATTAAAAAGGATGGCGTTTATTATTATAACCTTGCTTTCAATGTAATAGTTTTTATTTGTTTTATCTCTCTATTTTTTAAATAGAAATTTGAAAAAGCTATAACTTGAAAATTCTTAAAAGGAAATCATTGATATGAAGTATCAATGTAATGTTTTGATTGTAATTTATATTTTGAGAATTTTTTTGCAAATTTAATAAAATTATAATTTTTAGTTATGGAATTACTATAAAAATTGCTGGTTTTTATAATTTCATGTGCTGAATATTTTTATGATTAGAAAATATTTCATTTCTATAACCTATAGTATCTACTTGACAACCAACTGATTTGCCTTGGATTTTCTATGATATGATTTCTTTTTTATTTATAAAGCATATTGTTTATTAACTGGTATTTTTTACCTGTTGTACTTTCCATAAGTGAATAATTTTTCTTTAGATGAGCGAAACTAAATTCAACAATTTTTTAATTTTATTTATTTATTTTACTTTTTTGGGACATATCCATTCTATTTTGTGTTTAAAAAAAAGTACTTTTCTGTTTGCTAAGCTCATTAAAATTTTTAAAAAAAATTAGTTGTGGGGGGTGGTGGCATCTATTTTGTTTGTGTTTAAAAAAATACATTAAAATATTTAAAAAAAATGATGTATTTACTTGTGCCCAACTAAATGAAAAGCATCAAGAAATAACAGTAGTAAAATAAAGATAATCTTATTTGCAACTGGCTAATTCAAAAGTACCTATAAGTATTTATTTTAAACAGCAAGATAATTTTTAAAAAGTATTACAGTAATTTTAAAAGAAAAACAATGTCGAGGAGCTTTTATCTATTACTTCAGAAGATGCAGCACCTTATTCTGAGGATAACTCTTTATTTTTCAATGTAAATAATGACTAAAAATTTCAAGTTGATAATCTTTTTTGTTAAGTACATTTTATCTTTTACTTTACATTGTATCTTATTTGCATTGAAAAACAGATTGCTATTCTTTGACCTTTGGCAGAGAATCACATTTTGCACTTTTTTGTTTAATCAACTGGTTGATAAGTAACCTCTTATTCAGTATATGTATATTGAATACAATTGAACATTCATATTCTAAGTAATTTCTAAAGTTTATGTCTATATAATGATGTAATTTATTGTAAATATATTTAAAAAAATTGCACTAATTCAACATATAATCCTAGTTCAAAGATGACAGAGTTGACTAATTGTTTCCGGACAAAATTAAAAAGATAGAATCACTGTGATTTTCTAAACTACGCTTGTAAAAACTTCTTTATCTGCTTATTTAGTACAACACTTATCAGAACACATCACATGAATCCTAAAAGTCTCCTCTGATTTCTGTCGATTTTTATTGTTGTGAAAAAGTATTTTATTTTAAAATATTTATGGCAACTACATTGTGCTTGTGTATGTGTATATATATATAATATGTAACATAAAAAGCTTCTATTAATCTTTTTATACTATCTGAATTAATTATTTTAATCGAAATACTTTCTCACACTTTTAGAAATCACATCCTGTTCTTAAATCTATTTTTGGCTCAAGTATGCATTTAATTAAAAGCAGGACATTTCCCCCTTTAATCTTCATGGGAATCACTCGACCTATTGCATAAACCAATAGTAATTTCTAAGATTTCCCTCTTTTCCCTAAATAAAGACATTTACGGATTTTACTTTGCAAGATTTTCCCTAACATATAACCAAGGAGCGCAGCTTTTCGTGTACACACTTTCTAATAGTCTGATACACTTTCTCTGTCTAATAATTAATAAATAAATTTTGTACCCTCCTTTCCAGCCTAAGACCTGTTTTAATCCTTCCACTCGGCAACGACGTTATATATATATATATATATATATATATATATATATATATATATATATATATATATATATATATATATATATATATATATATAAGTTCAACTTATACTTATTGATACTTATTGTTTTTCTTAACTTTCTTAGTGTTTTCTTGTATTTTTTTTTATTTATTATATATATATATATATATATATATATATATATATATATATATATATATATATATATATATATATATATATATATATATATATATATATATACATCATTGTTCCATAATTTTCCATATTTTGAAAAAAAATGAAGAGATTATATCTTTTTATTTTTTTGTTTCCCAGCTTTTTTAACATATATTTTTTAATTTTTTAAAAATAATTTTTCTTCTTCTTTTTTCATTAATCTTTATTATTTTCTATGTTTTCTCAATATTTTCAACTTATTTTACAAGTTCTATCTACTTGCAGCTTATGGGCAGTGAATATATACAAAACAGTAAAAAACTTGATTCAGCAGATATCTGCGTTTAGTTTTTGACATTTTATTTATTATAGATTTATTTTATCAAGATTGGCAAGTGTGCAAATTATAAGTAACCTTTCTTGCATGAGTCCACTCAGTTGTTGTTATTGGTCAAAGAGTTTCGTGAATCAGTGAAGAGTATTTTGTTTGAAATGGTTTTGGGTAACCTCTGATTCTAATGACTGCAATATTGTACTTAATGTATTATATTATGATTCACCAATAATGTATAATTTTTTTCTTCTCATTAGTATGAGTGTGGCATTCATTGCTAAAAATTATTCTTTAGCTTAATTTTTGTTTAACCAAATTAATTATACTCAGTCCAATTTAGTCCACTGAAAAGCAAGTTTATTGTATTTCTTATTTTTAATATGGCTTTTTGCAGGCCTTAAGTAAAGAAAAAATCATTTCTGTAATTTTAGTATGAAGAGATATTTTTAATGAACCTGCTTATTTTTACTGTAATATATTATATTTTTTTAGGCTATGCTCTTCCTGCTCAAACTAAAACTCCACCAACATTCGACGATAACTACGCTGCTCAAGGTATACTTCTTTTACCTTACGCTGAAATAAAAGAACCTTTTACTGCCTATTTCGATAAGCAGAGTGGAAAGAGTCGTGTTGATTACTATGGAGGTAAGTTATCAAAAACTGACATATTATATTTGCTATAAAAATTTTCACTTTTGTGATTTTTTTATTACATCATTAGTTGTTTTCATACTTTTGGATATAATTTCTTCGATTGAATATGTCGATTCCAGTGGTGTAGCCAGAAAATCTTTCTGGATGGAATTTTGAAATTAATTGTTTTATCATTGATAAATTTTCAATGCTTGATAATTTCTGTAGAAAAGCTTTTAAACTATAAATTAGTTTTGAATAAAATTATACTGAATAATATTTATGAATCTGCAAAAAATACTGATTATGCTTCATTTATTATCAAAAGCATTATTTATTTTATTTACAGCATCATTTATTATTTTATAATTAAAAAGAAATAGAATAGAAAACAAACTGTTTTCTATCTTTAGATACCTAGTAGAACTCTTGACAAAATTACAATACTTCTGAACTCTTTATTTATTTAGTTTTAATCCATGTTAAATTACTGGCCCTCAGAATTTTTTTTTATCGACCTCTGTTTATAAGTACATGTTTTATGTGATACATTTGGTGGAATTTTAAAATTGATAGTCTTAATATTCATAAATCGAGTACCGAGTACTCGACAATTTCTATCAAAAAGCTTTTAAACTATAAACTAGTTTTAAATAAAATTATATTGAATAATATTTATTAATATGCAAAAATTTTGATTAAGCATCATTTATAATTAAAGGCATTATTTATTATTTTATTTACTGTATCATTTATTATTTTATAATAGAAAAGGAATAGAATATAATGAAAGCAAACTGTCATGGCTTTAGATACCTTGTAGAACTCTTAACAAAATTACTATAATCCTGAATTCTTTATTTATTTAGTTTAATCCATATTAAATTACTGGCTGCTGGAATTTTTTTTGCTGCCATCTGTTTAAAGTATACATGTTTTATGTGATACATTCTGTATGATATATAGCCATTCATGTGTTTGTTAAAATTACAGATACTGTGCAAACATATCAACGCACTGATCAGGGAGAATATGGTATCAGTTATAAGGTAGCGTATATGCCTGATAATACTGGAAGTCCCATTCATACTTGCTTCCAAGTAAATGGATCAAGTGAAGTCCCTGTTGAAATTCAAAGCATTCTACCAGATTTAAAAGATTTCAAAGTATGTGAACTTGTTTTATTTGTTTATTTTGTAATTGTGTAAACAGTTATCTCCTGAAGCATTTTTAGAAGGATGACTAGCCATTTCTGTCCTTTTATGTTTATAAATGCGCTCTCTTTGCAAAAATAAGCCCTCATCCCTTAAAAACACTGTCTTTTCTCTTACATTCCATTTTTAAAAAAATAAATAACTCACTGTTTAAATAATTATTATACACTGGTAAAATTATCTGTGTTTATAGGTTTAATTCTGATTACTGTTACAAATATTTGCTTTGTTAGGATTATTCCAAACTCGTTGAATTTTTATAAATTTCTCTTTTTTTCAGGGACATATATATATTTATATATAAAGTTCAAAATGTAGAGAAAACTTGGAAAAAATTACAGAACAGTGAAAAAAGGGAGGAAAAGAAAAATAATATAAAAAATAACAAGAAACTGGGGGGGGGGAATCCAAAAAAGGGGGGAATGAATAAAAATCCAGAAAACAAAAGATATAATCTTTACATCAGCTCACATTATTATGTCCGCAAAAAGGAGTGCTTTCTAATATTGTATCAATATAGCCAAAGCAAAATACATCAATACAATAGTGTGAGAAGCACTCAAAAAAACTATTTACTTGCAGCTTATGCACAGTAAATAAAACTTATTGTTTTTCTTAATTTTCTTTGTGTTTTTTTTTCCTTTTTGTATTTATTTATTTTGCTCTCTCTCTATATATACAGGGGTCTGTCCAGACATTTTGTGAAAGGTCCTGTTTTTGTAAAATTGTGAAAAAACTATTCATAATTTGTGTATATAAAATAAGCGTTAAGTCACATTCTTTCAACCAGGATCCTGCTTTTGTGCAAATAGGTTCCTGTTATTGCAAAAATTGCTAAAAAACCTCTTAAAGAATTTTTTAATTTGTAAATAGATAGAAGATTATGCTCAACAATTGCTGCTACTAAATTAGAGATGCAACATACAAATATTTGGTATTTAGCCTATACTGCTCAATACAGAATATTCATTTTGGACGAATAAGAGAAACAAAATCACTCACATTTTTACTAATTTCAATTGGCATATTTTAAATAACACAACTTAGTAATGTATCACTTTTAATGTGTTACGCTTTAAGTAAACTTAAACAATTCTTAAATTTGTAACATTTTATTTAAAAAATTTCCAGAAATTAATCTTATTTACATAATATTCTATTAATTAATTTTATGAATAAATATAAATTGATCAATTATTTATTTACAGAAAAAAATTATGATTTAATATTAATAAGAATGCGCACACGATGTTTGCAAAAGTAGAAATATTTTATTAGAATACTACATTTGGAATTTAAACTTAGTTTGTCTCGAGCCGTTTTCTCCCCCCCCCCCCCCCCCCGCCACAGGAAGACGGTTCGAGATTTACAAAACAATGAAGATAAACAAATTTGCGAAGGGTCCGATTGAAAGATAAATAATTTTGTGAAGGGTCCGTTTTTATGAAAATATATTTTGTGAAGGCTCCTTTAACAGACCCAATTTTCTTCTAAACAGACCCCTGATATATATATATGCAGAATATAGATATTTATATATATATCTACAGAATATTGAATGATAATCTGTATATAATTGCTTACTTTAAATTTCTTTATTTTATATATTTCTTTATTTTTGACCCTCAAAATATAGAGACCACAATTTGGAAAATAGGGTCCCAATAGTTTGGTAAGGAGAGCGAAAGTTTTTTTTTTCTTTTTTTGAAACTTTTTAAGCAAAATGAAATATTTTTGCACACAATTATAAAATTTGTTTATCGATATATAATTCCCTGCCAAAATTTTATAATAACCATTTATTTTTCTTAATAACAGTTAAATAAATTAGTGTATACAAATTTTTACATAATTTTAAAGAATGTAATATTCTACGTTAAAATACAAAATTGGAAAGAAATTGGTCGAATAGTGTCTGAGAAATCGAATTTTAAATATCTTATTTTTTTGAAAATATGATTTTCAGAAAGTACTCAACCGATTTTGTTATAATAAAAAAATACCTTACACACTAATCAATTAGCATGTTTGAAGTCACCCGCATAAACTATTAAATTTCAGTCCTAGTGCGTGAAAATCCTATTGCTGGTTGTGTTTGCCTTGTGCTGTGTTGGATTTTTCTTTCTTTTTTTGCGCATATTTTTTATTATTATGGCAGTTACCTATTACCACAGGAGCTCTGTCACCACAATTAATTAAGTCTCACTGTCGTCAATAACAGTTTGGCAATTTACTTGGCTCCAAAACATATAGGCTTCAAACTTTTTTATCTCGTAATTTTGTGATGTTTAAATAAATTTTTTTTTAATTCTAAATTTATAAATACTTTTCTTTCCAGTATGTGAAAGATGTTTCATGTTATGAAGAAAATTCCCTGATGGTTGACTCTTCTGCAGATTTAATTTGCGAATTATGGTCAACTGAAAGTTCCTATGGGGATAAAGTTAGCAAGTACTCCTTTTACATGGTGAAATCAACTGGTGCACCTTTTCATTACATAATGAAAGGATACAACAGTTTGCTAGGATCACATTATGATAAATATGAGCTCTATTATTTCTCATACACTGCAGGAAGTGCATCTGATAAAGATTTCGAGGTATCTGATAGTAAGTACTAATAATTTATGTAAATTCTTTCTTTCATTGCTCTCTATTTTACTAACCTAAAATAAAACTGTTTATTTCCTTAAATGTATAAAAATCTATGAGTGATATTAAAAGTGTAAACATTTAAAGTACTAATAATTTACATAGGTACTAATAATTGACGTGATTTGTTAATTTCACTGCTCTCTCTTTTACTAACCTAAAATAAAACTGTTTATTTCATTAAATGTATAAAAATCTATGAATGATATTAAAAGTGTAAACATTTAAAGTACTAATAATTTACATAGGTACTAATAATTGACGTGATTTGTTAATTTCACTGCTCTCTCTTTTACTAACCTAAAATAAAACTGTTTATTTCATTAAATGTATAAAAATCTATGAGTGATATTAAAAGTGTAAACATTTAAAGTACTAATAATTTACATAGGTACTAATAATTGACGTGATTTGTTAATTTCACTGCTCTCTCTTTTACTAACCTAAAATAAAACTGTTTATATCATTAAATGTATAAAAATCTATGAATGATATTAAAAGTGTAAACATTTAAAGTACTAATAATTTACATAGGTACTAATAATTGATGTGATTTGTTAATTTCACTGCTCTCTCTTTTACTAACCTAAAATAAAACTGTTTATTTCATTAAATGTATAAAAATCTATGAATGATATTAAAAGTGTAACATTTAAAGTACTAATAATTTACATAGGTACTAATAATTGACGTGATTTGTTAATTTCACTGCTCTCTCTTTTACTAACCTAAAAAAAACTGTTTATTTCATTAAATGTCTGAAAATATATGATAGACATCAAAACTGTAAGCATTTTAAAATACTAGTTAAATAATTGAAATTCAAGTAATGAAATAAAAATTAATCAAATTATATTTTTTAGCATGGTTTTAGGGATGCGGTTTTCAAATACCCATATATGTTTGATTGTATGTTTGTATATATATTTGGTTGTATATGGTTTATTTGTATGTATGTTTGGTTGAATCACTCTAAGAATATTTCTGCGGGTTAATTCCATAGATCACCATTACAACTATAAGTTAATTGAATAAAAGATGGTTAAGAAATTTTTTTTGTCCATTATCTCAAAAGATCAATGATATTTTTAAGCACCACATGTTTGTAGGAACCAGGCTTCTAAATACACATTTTGAATGATTAAGATGATGTTATTGCCTTTTTTTCAGCATTGCAATGTTCAGGATTCCCAGGACCTGGATCAGAAATCACTGTTTTAAGCAATCCAATGAGAGAATTTGTCAGCAATGATGACACCCATATCCATGAAACTTTTGAAGATTTCAAAAAAGAACATGGAAAAGATTATTCTGATGCACAAGAACATGAAAATCGAAAAAATATCTATCGTCAAAATTATAGGTAATTAGCTGTCTTATAAATGTACTTGCTAAAGGGATGAAGGGTGACATTTAGTAAATTAGTTTTAAGGTTTATACTTAACAATAACTTATAAATTTATTATTTTATTTTATGAATTTTTTTAATATCGAGTATAAATTATATTTTAGAAAATAAAGATTATGTTTTGTGGCTGCATCATTGTCCTTTTTTTGTTTTTTTCTTGAGTTATGATTACCCCATAAAGACGTGAATCCCCTGACGGACTGCTAATTTTCTTTAAGTATAAACAATTTTAATTTATTTAATAATCAATGCGTAAAAGTTATTATTAAGGCAAATAATTAATTTTTTTAATTTTGTTTCTTCAGCCAAATGTTTATACTTTGAGACCTTTAGTTACGTATATTTTAGGTACGTTTAAATGAAAGCAGTAACAATGCTAAACATTTTTATACACTTTCATATTATTTCACTGTTTATGTCTTAGATTCATGATTTTTCTTAGATATTCATAAAAATTGTTTAATTTGAAGACTTATGTAAGCTGAAACAATTTTGTTATATAGGGAACAGTAAGGATCAGTTACTCTGAATTCGCTCGTAGCACAAATAAAAAAGAACTTTTTTTCTGTTTTTAGTAACAAAAAATAACTTTTATCAAAATGGCTTTTAGGTATGTTCAAAGTATGAACCGAGCTGGCTTGAGTTATGGCTTGAAGATAAACCACTTGGCTGACTTTACTGACCTTGAGATGCGCAGAGTTCGTGGACGCTTAGCATCCACTGGATATAACGGAGGTAAACCTTTCCCAAAAGAAGAATTCCCCACTGATGTTCCAGATGAGTTAGATTGGAGATTATATGGTAAATATTGTTTTTTATTTCAGATTCATTCTTATTGCATTTATTATTAAATATTCTTTCCTAGGGTCCCTAACTCTACCTATTGTTTGAAAAGTCAATTTAGAAAGTATAATTTGCTGCATTCTTGGCAAGAAAACATGGCATTTATTTACAACTTTCGATGATAGATGATGCTAGTGATTGCAAATAACTATATTTATCATCTCCTTTACAGGACATTTGATAATCTGCAAGAATTTATTGTCAAGTAAAAATGTTTTGCTGATTATATTTGAATTCTATAGTAGAGAAAGCCTACATGACTGGGTTATAATCAATCAATTTTTACTCATGTTTACCTTGATATGTTTTTTCTAAATCATATTGATAATGATTGCGATTTGCAACTTATTATAATGCAGAGAATGTAATGTGATCTGCAATACAAATAGCCATGTACAATTCGCACATCATGTACGTTAAATAACCATCAAAGCAGATTTTCCGAAATCTGAAGAATGAAATTTGCAGATCTCTCACAACAGGATATGAAGGAGGTAGAATTACTAAATAATAAGGGTGCAGCATTATAATTTTAATTCCATGCTGCCTTGCTATTGTTGTGGACTGTTCCATCTAGAAAGGTATTGGATGCAAGTGGGCATTTTTCCAGAAACAAATACAGCAACCAAAATTTATAGAAATCGAATTTATTCTAATAGCTCTCTTAATTTTTTTACTGATAATAAAATGCATTTAAAAACATTTTGATGCTTCTAGTTTACCGCATTTCATATAAATTTTTATTTTATATTTATTCATTTTTCTTCAGTAGTTAGGATTTTTTTTAAATTGAAATGGCTACAAGTTTCACTCAATTTAAATTTTAAAAAAAAATTTTACTTTAAGGAATACTGAGCAATGACCCTTACACTTGGAGAAAAGAAACATCAATACCAGGCAGAAGTATACCAGGAAATAGCTCCTAAATTTAAAAATACCAAGCAATGGCACTAACATCAATGATGAGTATACAATGTATTGTTTGCCTGTTTAAGCCTTTAATAGAAAGAAAACAATTATTTCTCCCTAATGAAGTAGCGTGGAATTGATTGAATGAAGCTGCATGCTTGTTGTTTAGTAATTTTGCTTAAGCGTCAGAGCAGTGAAAATAACCCTTGACTTTTTCTTCTGCATGTATTACATTTTTCGGAACATCCTGTTGTAGGTCTTATCATTTCGCTTTCATCTTGTAACGGTCAATCACTAGTAAACTGTAATTTTTACTCATCAAACCATTTTCATTTAAATACAGTAACAAAAAATTATAAAAACTTTGACAACAGGTTGATAATTAAAAAAGTTTAAAAATGTAACAAAATAAAAAAAATATGTTAAATATGATTATTTGCAAAATTTGTTTGTGACATGAATTTGAATGTTTGTTTTTTTTCCTGTGTAGGTGCTGTCACTCCTGTAAAAGATCAGGCTGTTTGTGGCTCATGTTGGAGTTTCGGAACCACTGGAACCATTGAAGGAGCTCACTTTTTAAAAGTAAGTTAATTTATGGCCAATAAGACTAAGGTGGCCTGCAATCATCATCATGTCATTGGTCATAAAATTGTGGAGCTTTAACCTCCGTGACCCTTAGCAAACTGTTTAAAGAGTGTTTTTTATTTTTTTAAAAATACCTAAGTAATTTTTGTATTTATCATAAGCCTTATTGCTAAACATTACATTTGTTACTGTTAAAAGTTGTTGTTATGTCGATTACTTAGCTAATTTGCAAATTAAGTAGGGTTCACTAATGGTTTCCTTATTTAAATAAATTAGAAAGTTTGTTTTTCTCAATCAGCTAATTTGTTGACTGTTTGATTGCTTTTATTGTCTTGATTCTTTAGATATTGAAAAACAAATGAACAGCACTATGTCAATTTCCTTAATTGTAATAACATTTTTAACTGTTTTGTTTAATTCTTTGTATTATAGTTTTTAAAATGATTGATTTTATCAACTAATGTGTTGTTGTTATTTATGCCACTTGACAATACCAGCAAGCCTGCTATGGGAAACTAAGCAAATTTAAAGCAGAGGGGTACATTTCTTATCTTTCAGTGGCGCCATCTATAGCCAAGAATTCGATTTAAATGACACACACGCCACAGTCCGTTTAACCGGGAGGACTCATTCATCCACAGAGCGTAACTTTGACCTGAACCAAAGAACGATCCATCTCCAATTCAATACCACAGAGTTATTGATTTGTTATAGGAACTTGGGGGACTTTGTTCCCCGACAGATTTAACGTGCACCAGTCACCATTTTTCGGCTGGTGGGATTCTTACTCCGGAACACAAACCTGACATCCTACCAACCAGGTTCTTTCAGCTCTAACTAATGTGTTGAGTGTTTGATTTCAATAAGTTTGAGATAGTGAAAAATCTATTATATATAATTCTCTTACGTGGCTCCCAAATTATTGCTGTATTTCTTTTCCGCCGGTGGCAACGTTTGCTTTGTTTTGAAAACACCAAAGCATTCTGCCTTTTAATGATGTGTTTCTTATCTAATATATATAATTCTCTTACGTGGCTCCCAAATTTTGACTGAAGTACTTTGTACAATTAAATAAGATTCTTTTCACAACAGTTAAATATTTACTTTATTTTCTTCATTCACAGAGAAAAAAGTCGGCAAAGAATTCTGTTAGGTTAAAAAACATTTCGCTAAAAAAATAACGAATTCAAAAAGAAATAAAAATAAACAACTTAAAAAATAAAAATGCTGTTGCCAGCCATAGAATTTTTTGAAAGTTAACTTAGCAACATAAATCAAAATGACATAGAAGCGCAACTAGATCAAAATTATGATACCTGAGTGCTTGACGTAACAAATCCTTCAATTCTAAAGGTGTTGTATCGCCAAATGCCCAAATTAACAATTGTGTTCTTAAAGAAATTCCATAAAAAGTTTTAAATAAACAACCTACTTCTACAACTGCTTCTTGAAGAACTTGGCTCATTGATTAAAAATATTGTTTTAATTTTACAGTACTAACTTTACTTCTACTTTCATTATTGCTATGACCCTCTTTCATTACATTTTACAACTTCATGCTAAATTTGAGGACTTTAATGTGAGAATATCACTCAACCCTACTGAAACTTTCAGACACTGAATCTGGCAACACCATCGCCGAGACTCATCTGATCAGTCTGTTTACAAACACCGCGTCGTTCTAACGCTCATGTCATTCATTCATAATTTCCATTTTATTCTTATCTACATCAAATAAATATTTTCAGTTGATACCTGTTTCCTACGTATCATTGCTCAAATTAAGCTCTCGCTAACATTTAAGTTGTTTTGCGGTTGAATACTGACATTTAAAAATGTGTATATAAAAAAAAAAATTTAGAGGTTAAGAGTTGCCTCAGAAAAATTTAAATTGTTGACATTGAATTTAACAATGGAAACAATCGTTTTTGTGAAAAATTGAATTGTATTGTTGACATCAAAACTAAAAATATTGTGTTTCAACTTAACAATACTACCTTAATTTATACTTTAAAACTGCCTCGGAGAAATTTGAATTGTTAGCAAAGATTTAAACAAAAAGTTTTATTTTAACTGATAAATACTATATTATAATTTTAACTTTTTCTATGACTATACTCATTTTCTTACTCTTTTCTTTGTTTTTTATACATTTTATTTTTTTGTGATAAAATAAAAAACTTATAGTTTTTCTGCTTCTGAACACTGATGAAAACACAAAATGATGGGCTTCATCAAAAATCAAAAATATATACATTTATTTTGCAAATTCCATATTATTAAGGTGTCACCCTTCAGAGAATTAAAAATACAAAATTATCTTCATCAAAGCCGATGCTTCACATCCGGCGTTCAGTGGCAGTCTACTATTTCATATTGTTTTACAACACATGGCTTTAGCCCTCTGGTGGGAAAGACTTTAAAACAAAACTTACAACAGTTACTTTTCTCAACAACTGAAATTTAGAATAGTGTGATTAAGAAAAATATGTGAACTGTTTGAAATTTCAAACTAATATTGAAATGTACAGGTTTAGAATTTTCTACAGTGAAAAGTTTTCGGAACTTCAGTATTCAAAAAAGTATACAAAAACTAGACGTTAAGAACGTATCCAATGAGCGAGCAAAGCGAGCATTGGATTGCGAAGCAATCCGAAATGAACTGTGAAAGCAGTTCCGGGGGTTGGTGAGCGTTAGCGAT
This sequence comes from Parasteatoda tepidariorum, assembly GCF_982258835.1. Classification (NCBI taxonomy): domain Eukaryota; kingdom Metazoa; phylum Arthropoda; class Arachnida; order Araneae; family Theridiidae; genus Parasteatoda; species Parasteatoda tepidariorum. The sequence continues at coordinate 5,068,598 of NC_141758.1, read as the reverse complement.
CAGGGGGCGAAGCCTCCTAGTAAATAATATTATGTTAATTTAAGCGTACCAAAACATTGTTGTACCATCATAGATTTTATTTTTGCTTCAACAAGTACATTAGTAGATAATGTCTAGATTATCTAGGTAGTTAGCAGATTACCTAAGGTTTTTATGCTTACTAGGCATTATGCAGATTACCAAAGTAATTTAAGAAATGAAACACATTTTTTCTAATCTGCAGAATAAGTGATTTTTACACTTTAATTGTAACACGTATTGTTCTGCTCCTGATGTCAAAATAGAAATGTAAAAATGCTTTGCTTTTACAGACCCAAAACCTTGTGAAACTATCTCAGCAGCAACTGATTGATTGCAGTTGGCAGTATCAGAACAATGGATGTGATGGCGGAGAAGATTTCAGAGCATATGCATACATTGAAGCTGCTGGTGGTTTGGCCTCTGAAGAAGATTACGGACATTATTTGGGACAGGTATTCAAATTATTGTGCAATTTTTATTATGTAAACTCACTATTATGATTCCCTTCCTTTTAATTGTATGAAAACTGTATAAGTTGACCACATGTTAGAGCTTTAGACTAGCAATTACGAATAGTAACCACTGGCTACCAGAATCATAAAAAACCCTGTGGCACCTGTGTTGTTGATTTAATGTATTCTTTAAAAAATTGATTTATTTGATTTTAATCAGTTTTTTTTATTTAAATGTCTTTTTTTTAATTTTAATAATATGATGTATTTAAATATATAACAAATTCATACTTTACATCATTGTGGTTATTAACTTATATTTATTTTAAAATACATACATTTAACTAACACAAATAGCGATCATTTAAAAATGATTTCAAACTAAAGATAAAAAAAACTCCCATTTGTGAAATATGCCAGAAATTTTATTAAATAATAAAAAAAAAGGTTAAAATTGTCTCTAATATAATTTTATTTCTATTAATCATTTATCAACTTCATTTTGCATTTTAGTTCTGATAATTAGTCTAATGTTAATATGTTTTATAATTATTTATATCTCAATTTTTGCTATCTCTTCCTCCTGAAGTAGTAAATTTATGACTAGCTTGTAAGGAATTAATCTTTTTTAAAATTTAATAAACTAATTTATTGAAAGAAGAAAAAAAAACAGATAGTCATATTTTGTAAGGTATGCATGTCAGTTATTTATTATAAATAATTTCTTAATTAAAAAAAAATGTTTTTCTTTTAATATTGTCCATGGACAGGATGGTATTTGTCATGATCGTCATGTACCCAAAGTTGCTCAAATCAAGGGCTTTGTAAATGTGACCAGTGGAGACTTGAAGGCATTGAAACAGGCTATTGCTAAAAAGGGACCCATATCTGTCAGTATTGATGCTGCACACAAAGGATTTTCTTTCTACTCACACGGAGTCTATTACGATCCTGATTGCAGTAAGTATTTTTACCCTTTTGTTCTGTTACCATTGGAGAAACTTTCCATCGCAGATTCTCTTTCACCCCTATATGTAATTTAAAATTTATAGTACAGAAAAAGCATAGAAGTTCAAAGTATAGAGAAATTATAGTACATATAGTATAGAAGTTCAGACAAACCTGGAGTAAGTCATGGAGTTTCAAATGCAGAAAAAAAAAATTTTTCCTTATAAATATCAAAATGAAAATAAATTATGAGAAAATTACTTAGGGTTATGCTACGGGGAATTTCTTTTCCAATAATTGGTTTGCATTTTGATATTTTAAACTTTTTTTTTCAGTAATTGAAACTTCTTGGCTTACTCTAGGTTGGCCCTCAACTCATTTTTACTATATTTTAAATTAGTTATGGAGGTGAAATAGAATTAGCGACAAAAAGTTTCTCTCGCGGTATGGCATCCTCTTAACAGCCATTCAAATACTGTACCGCATTTCAAAAATTTATCAATAACTGATTTTAAATGAAGGAAATTTCAATGATGAATAACTGTTTCTCATAGATCTAAATTACTGCAAATCAGTGCAAATTTAAAAAGTTATTGTTTGGAAGTAAGTAAATTTAACATACAAAATAATGAAAAAAGTATGAAAAATATGTTTAATAAAAATTCTGTATGAAAGGGTTAAGGTAAGCTCATTTTTGCAAACTCAAATAAAGCATGTTTATACTCATTGCCTACGAGTTGAATATTTGGCACTGATGTAGGTTTAGCTATCTATTTTTAACTTTATGAAGTGTAATATGTGACCAAAATATTTTATTTTAGAAAATGGAGCAGATGAATTGGACCACTCTGTACTGGCAGTTGGTTATGGAGTTATGAATGGAGAAGCCTATTGGCTTGTCAAGAATTCATGGTCCACTTACTGGGGTAATGATGGCTATGTTTTAATGAGTCAAAAAGACAATAACTGTGGCGTAGCCACTTCCCCAACGTATGTGGAAATGTAAACAGTCTATGTTATCTATGTATTGAAAATGTTCCTACAAGCAGTACTTAATTTTTTATACACAAAGTTTCGTAATAAAGTTTATTTTTGTAATATATTTGTTTGTTCACACTGAGTTTCATGAGACCACTTGTGAGGTACTATATTTATTTAATAAAATTAAATGTAAAATTTTGGATTTATTATAAATTGATTTATAAAAAAAAGTACACCTAGCTCTTTTAAAAAAAATCGATAGTTTAACCTAGAGCAATAATTTTATTTAGAAATTTATTTGTTTCTTTTTATCACAATAATGTTTATTAAAGCAAATTTCTTTCAAGTTATCATTTCAGTATATGTTAATTAATACATACATTTAGTAATTGGTTTCGACAATCGATCAAATACAAAATTATACAGCTCATTTTATCAGTGAATTCTTGTCTCTGTCTATATATGAGGGGTGGCCAAGCTCTTTGATAGTCGAGCCATTTTTCAAAATTTAATATTTTTTGCGAGCCGCAATTAAATACATATTAAAAAAGTATGAAAAAAGGTATTAAATATTTTTTTTTTAAACATAAATTATATTTATTGAGAACATATAAGTAAAAGTACAAAATATGTGTATTGAATTTAAAAATTAAACACATTTATTTTACTTCTCTTGATAATTTTTTAAAATTTGGTGAATAATTGGTGTCAGCACTTCTCAGTAATTCTTTGAGATGCTGGTTAGTTAATACTGATCGGTTTTTGGATTTCACGAATTTTAAAGTGGAACAAAATGATTCACATAAGTACGTTGTTCCGAATATTGAAATAATTCAACAATCAGCCTTGTTTAATTCAGAATACTTCGATTTTGGTACAAATTTCCAAAATTCAGTAATCGACGTCAACTTATATTTTAATTGTAGAGCTTGATCTTTCTAATTCTCCAGATGCTTTTTGTGTCATAATTATATTGGAAATAGAAACCTCACCTTGGAATTGAACAACGTTGCACTTAGTCTTTCATATTTGTTCTCAGTAATTTAAAAAACATTTTGAAACACATACGGAACGATAATAATTTTTAAAAATATAATAGCACAAAAATTAAAAGGGAACTCGGGTACATTTATCGAGAGCCATAAATAATCCTTCAAGGAGCCGCAGGTTGGCCACCTCTGATATATAGAGTTGCTCCAATCTGGGAAATATGGCAACATTTTGAAAAAAAGGATAGAAAGTAAATTAAAATTTTTATTATTACATTAACGGCTTACAGTTCTCTTTCTTTTCATCAATATTAGCTACGACTTTTTGTCTATACCATTTTTTTTGCTGTTACAGATTCATTATATGGTGGAAACAAACACTTTTCTAAATCCATATGTTGAGAATGACTTTGAGACTGCAACTCATTCAATTTATTCATCATTTTAAATATTTTTAGTTCAGTTTAAGTCTCGCGATCTGATTACATATAGAAAACTCGAAAATTTTTGATGGATGGTGGTATTGTAGGAAAACTTAAATCCATAATCATAAATGAAACTTTCTATAGAATATTGAACCTATTTTAACTTTGCCTCCTGAACATAACATCGGCAGTAAGATACGCCAGATGTTTTCTGAGATCCATTCCGGTTTTAGAAAGCTTGTTGTTTATGCTTGTTTAACCATTTTTTATTGCTATATGTAATACGGGTTAATCTGTGAACACATATTTAATATGCAATGTTTCCAAGAAAAGAAAAAATATTATCATTTCTTTGCAGTTGGGTTCTCTGTTGTTCTAGCTTGTTGATATTTTTTGCTTTTCTTTAAGAGACCTCTTTCCTCTTGACTGAATTCAACTCTCAACAACGTGGAAATTATGGGAAAATATAATGGGGGTCGAAGAAAATATTAGGGGGACCAGAAAGTAACGTCATTTCAGTGTATTTGATATTTGTTATCAAGAATTTATTTTGAATCAATAATGTATTCACCTCCGTTAGCAACAACCTTTCAATGCCGAATCAAAATGGATTTGACAAAAATGAATTGGTATTTCAGACTAATGAATATTTAATGCACTGAAACGACATTACTTTCCAGTCCCCTAAATATATTCTGTATGATATGTATTAATTTCTAATTTTGTATCAATTTTGTGGAAAATCAATTTTTTTAAAAATTTGACCTTTTAAACATGTCATTTGTAATAATTGTTATAATAGGCTATTATAACATTAACATATAATAGTAAATTAACACTTCTAATCCTGGAGATAATGAGAAAGGAAGTTTCTTAAAAACATTATTATTAATTATTTTGTAAAGATGTCCAATCGTCCGGATAGAATTTGGCCCATATACTTTTTAGCTAGTTCGGAAAGACGTGAAGAGTTACACAAAGTAAATTTGCCAGGACTTGCAGTAATAAGCCTTTAGTAAGGCTATTTATAATAAGCCCTCCATACTCTGGGCTTATTGCGAATTTCCAGAAATTAATCATGATAATTGAGATATTAATGACTATGTTCTCTAATGAGAATTAGGCTGATTAGAAAATACTTGACTTTTCTAATTAGCCTAGTGCAATGCAAAATGATGGTGGCTGAAAAGAGCCTAATTATTTATTTAGCCTACGAGTTATGTAGCAATTTTCCATAGATCTCATAACAATCTTTTCTAACAGTTAATGCTAAGACCGATTTTTTAAAATATTTATATGAGAATCCGTAACAGATCAAGCTTCCTTTTTCTAATTCCGTTTTCTTCTCGGCTAATTAGTGTTGAGTTTTGATTGATATACTTAGCATAATTTTCATTCAAGTTTTTTTCAATGAAGGTGGAACAAGCTAAAACGACTTATTTATCTGTAGTATTCATCATAAAATATTTATATACGACTGTACGATCTCTTTGAGTCATAATATATCCGATGAATAGTGAGAACCCACCAGGGCTGGTACTGAGCAAGGTCGCCGGCAGCGGGGTGCACTTGCACCCCCCCTGGCTTTTTTATTTAAACAATTAAAGAGTATAATTTTTTTAATTAAAAATTTGATTCAAAAACAAATAGTTAAGAAATTATTGGTACATAACAATTAAAAAATCGTTTAAATAAACAAGAATTGTAATCGTCTTGTTAGCTGTCCAAATCTGTTTTTAACGTTTTCAATGAATTCTGAGTCATCTTTGATCCTTTTCTTATGCACACTGAGCATGCACAAACGTCTTAATCTCTCGTGAGACGTTGTCATGCGTCGCATTGTACTAAAAGTGCGTTCAATAGTGCAAGTAGTAGCTGGAAGAGTTTGGCCAATTTTGATTGCCTCCGCTACAGCTGGATAAAACGGTGTGGCCTCAATAACTAAATCGATGTATTCGAGGAATTCATAAGAATTTTCTCTATTCCTCCACATTTCGTACCACGTAAATTCATAATTTTTTTTAAATATCTTGTTAACAATGAAGAAATGTATCATGAAAAAAATTAACAGATGAAAGTATCTGTAATAACAAAACAAAATGTAATAATTGAATATTTAAATTTTTTTTGGGGGGGGGGGAGGGGTTAGTTTGTTAGAGGGTTGCACCCCCTTTTATAATATTCTGCCGGCACCCTTGGTACTGAGTAACCAGAAAAATTTTAAGTATAAGGGTTTATTTACACTGATGAAAGCAATTAAAGGGAGAAACGTGTTTATAAAAAAAAGAACGAAATAAGTAATGCCTATACACAAATAAGGTAACGGATGATAGCTAACATCTCTGCCACACACGTCGTAAGGCAGTGGTGCTTTGATCGCGTTTGTGTAGGGATACTTCAATTGCTCGCCGAAGCTCGTGGCTTAGCTTTGAAACATCGTAGCTTAGCTCAGTTCCAGCTTTTTGAATTCCTTTGGTTAACCATCATTAGTACGACCAGTCGCCATCGTTCAGAGACGATGCGACAAAAAGGATAGATGTAAGTCTCGAGGCGGGTCAATAGCAAGCCATCTGTTGTAGAGACCTCGTGTTTTCGAGAAATGTGGTGTCCACTCCGTGTAAACAGTTCACAGAGACAGGAACAGTGGTCTGCTGATCTGGTCAAGGCAGCAAAAAGGGAACAACACTGGCTCGAGACCGTTATTTGAGATTTGTAGCCAAAAGGGATAAGCCTGCGACAACGACACAACTGTCTCTCAACATGTATCGTGCAAGAGGAACATCCATTTAGCGGATAACAGTCACCCGGAGACTTAATGTAGGTGCGTTGTATGCCAGGTAACTTGTAGTCTGCATACCTTTGACTGTGAAACACACAACCGTCTACCATGGTGCCGAGAACACCTTTCAGACAGAGGATAATTGGGGGCGGGTTCTCTTCAGTGATGAATCTCGATTCAGTCTGGACAGCGGCCTTAGACGGGTATATTTGCTCACCGATCTTCGTGTGTTCGATAGCGGTACAGGGACGAGATCCTTGCATCCTAAATGAAGCTTTTCCGTGGATCATATGGACCAAATTTCATCTTTATGAACGATAACGCATCTTCGCACAGGGTTCCAGTCGGAAGGTATTTGTTCCCTGACCTCAATCCCATCAAGCATGTACGGGGACCCTTGGACGCTAAACTGCAGCTCAAACGACCATCGGTGAGCTCAAGGGTGCCTTGTTGCGAGAGTGACAAGAACTCTGGAACATCCGGGTGTTCCAGGGTCCTATAGGCCTATTAGACATTCTGACTGACAGGGTGTTGATCAGATGCTGTCGTGCATGACAAGCAACCAGTTTTCTTATTTAGAGTACAGGTTGTGCCTATTCCCACACATTTACTTCTTTTGGATGTTATTTTAGCTAGATTTGGTTTAATTTGATTTTATAACCATCGTTGAACAGCCGACCAATTTTTGGGTTTACTAATGTTCAACTCCATAGCCTTATAATTTTGAACCCAATCCAGAAGACAAGGGAACTCCTCATGTATTGCGAGAAATCTGCCTTCGTGGAGGACTTTTTGATGGAACTAACCAGCATTTGCGTTACATGGAGAGGAAGACCACGAGAACATCCCACGGTTAGCCTGGCGGCAAGGGGACTCTAACCCGTGATCCGTCAACCACTGAGGACATTTCACGTCAGCACTGTGGTTGGTGCAAGCCAGTTGATGCGGAATTCGTATCGACCAGCCATCGCTGGGATTGAATTGGAAGCGAACGTTCTATCTCCTCAGCCTTTTATTGTGAAAAAAAAAAAAAAAACATTTGCCCCGGTAACTGTTTTTATCAGAGTGAGGCGCCAATTTGTTAGTGTGAAAGATATGTTTTTTTGTTTGTTTTTTTTCATTCACGGAACAAGAAATTTTTTTTTGAAAATAAATTTTTTGACACACCTTTAACAAATTTTTCAATATTTTTGTAAACATGTAGCATTTTGCGACAGCTAAAAATACAGGCTTTTAATTGACCAAATTTATCCAACGTAATAGCAAAAATTTAGCTGAGTTCCCCACTAGAAAGCCATGGATTTACGAATAGATCTTTTGTGTTCATAGGATAGATTAATGAAGAAGCTAACATAACTGACGTATTCGACACTGTACTGATATTTTGTTTAAAAAAAGTTCATTAAAGAAGAAAACCTAAAAGGAACTTTCTATTCGATTTGAGTCCCGGGGCAACTGCCCCTACCTTAGACAGGCTCTGTTTATAGACGCTAAATTTTATTCATCGTTCCGTCTTTGAATGACGCCAAAGCAAGTGGCATTTCCCCACCAAGAAAATAATACTGACTAAAATTAAAATCGTTGGCGAAAAATCATGTACCCTCGATAATAATTTTGAAGTCAATGGAGGTGACCACTACCATAGATGCCAACTGCTCCGGACACGCCAAAATAATTAAAAAAGCGGTAAATAACTACAGAGTAAATTTTGCAAATATTTGACTATTTTTGATTGCTTTTTAAAAGGTATAGCATGACTAAAGTACTATAACAGAGATGCCAACTGCTCCGGACACGCCAAAATAATTAAAAAAGCGGTAAAGAACTACAAAGTAAATTTTGCAAATACTTGACTATTTTTGCTTGCTATTATAAGGCATAGCATGACATAAGTACTATAAAGGGGCATACCTGCCAACTTTCTCTCTTTCCGAGTGGTTGTAAAACAATAAACGAAAAACAATCTGACTCAAAAATACATTTATATTTTGATCCCGTTGAAATTCGCTTGGGCAAGGATTATTATGCTTTCATATATTTATTGTAATTATTTATATGTAGTGGTGGTCAAACTCATTTATAATTATCATTATAATTCAAAAAGTTAATTGGAATAACCTGAGTATTGCTACCACTTTAAATATGAAAATAAAATCTTCCGGAAAATCCGGAAGAGTTGGCAGGTATGAAGTGGTGAATTATGTAAGCCTACTAATTATTTAGAAATAGTGGTGAATAAAAACCTACTAAATTGAATTTATTAAACCAAGAATCACAATTTATAAACTACCACTCTAAAATATATGTTTGTTGTCCGGAGCAAGTTGGCATATTTGCACTACAGTGGAACGGAGAGCGGTCGCTACCGAGAGGTTTTACTGTAAATACATTTTACGGTACTCAGTCAGTACTCAAGTTATGGCTCGAGGATCATGAGAAAGTAGTACAGCAAGTACTGGAATGAGTTTTCTATTTTTATGGAAATAATTTTAATACTGCTGCTTCTGTCCATGTTGATATGTCCTGAACTCATATTTACTGTGGTTTGTGTGATTAAATGGCCGCCGAACAGATTTATTTTTAACTAACATTTAATATATAAAAAACTTTGACAATATCGATGACATCTCTAAAAAAAGTTAAAACCTCAGTTCTCCCATGCGTGCAACATTTAGACGATGAAAAATTTTTATAAATAATTTATTTAAAAATAATTAGGATGATAGAATTGAGGCGAAGGTAGAAGAATTAGAGTATTTAAATACAGTTGTGTTGTGCATTCGGCTTTGGTTGTCATTGAAGTTCACTTATTGCACAAGATAATTTTGAAAGCTAACCAAGGCAGCTTATAGTTATTTGTGCCAATTACTTTGTATCACACATTACTTTTTCCAGCAAGAAAATAAAACTACTTATTTTTAAGAAATTTCTTGTAAAAATGTGTGAATTTTTTTTTGTCAATAAGTAGCTTCTAGTTTGATAAACATTTCACACTGGATTGTAAACGGAACATTTTTTTAAAAATTGCACCAAGAAAAATATTCACAAAAGACAGATTTTTTGAATTACGTTTATTAAAACATAACTGAATAATAAACAATGGATGGGGCGAATTTCAAAAAGAAAAATAGATTCAGATTAATTCAAAAGAAGTGGGGGGAAACGTAGATAATGGGTAATTAAACGGAATCTGTTTGTCCTGTTTACAGCGAACGATTTATCAGAAGTTTTCTCTTTCATAATTCATATACTTCTTCAAGTATGGTGGAAGTGGCAACGCAGCTATTCTTTGAGTGAGGTAATAAGTATGGCTGAACTCTTCCAAAATTTTGTTATTTGAATCTAGTTTAACACCACGACTGAATGTCTCCTGGGTGGTTGGTTTTGATTTTTTTCTTTTCTTTTTTGGTGGAAGTGAACTACAGCCAGCACTTGTGCTAGGCCCATCATCCAAACTCAAAAGCTCTCGCTTCAAAGCATTTGTCTTGCTTCTAGTAGATCGACTAGGCGGCAAACTCAAATCGAGAGATGAGCTCGGAGCACTAGTATTTTTGAATTTAGGCGAACTACCTGCAAAATCTTGGCCGACTGTCGCTCCTTTTTCAACCTTTGTGGAGCTAGTACTCGTTTTAGATACATTTTTCGATCGTCTTCCAGTTTTAGAGCAATTTTTTACTCCTTCCTCATCTTTAGACGAAGTGCTGGTCATTTTATTTTGACTTATTGTTGCTCTTTTAACTCTGGCTGATCCAACTCCACTAGGCTCAGCGTCACGTTTCGTCTTCTCATTTTCTGACAAGTTATCGACTACTTCTTTTGCCTGATGGTCTTGAACTACTGGCAAACATTTACCTTCCGTCGTCTCCTCTGATTCCTTCTCTTCTTCGCTGCTGTCAACTTCTTCCTCAACTGCATCTCGAACTGTCGTCAAACTTGCGAATTTCAAAACTTCGTCTTCCTCCTCTTCTTCTTCCCTGCCGCCGCCCACTTCAGAGTTCTCAGTTGAACTGGCGTAATCGACTTGAGAAGAGAAGTTGCGCAACAGAAAGGATGTGCGGTGTACGCTTCGCATCATCAGAGAGAAACTATCCAGATTTTCACCGCCACCATCATCATCACTATCGCTTTCATCGTTATTTGAGTCGGTGCCGCAGTCGATAATGAACAGCTTCAAGTTTTTCCTCGGTGGCAGCTTCTTTAGATTGTCTACCAATTTCGGGTGTTCAGTTTCTATATTGCTTCTTAGGTGATCACGAACTTTAAAACGGCATAGCTGAAGAAGCGTGGGAGGGATAATATCACCTGTCAAAAATGAATTTTTGTTACTTTTTTTTTTAATTCCACTTATTAGAAGATATAGGGTGTTTCAAAAGTAATAACTCATTTTATGGTATAAGATAACGAACTTTTCTCCTTACAATTTTTCGCGTGATCTTTTAATTGGATACGGCATCCTCAGATCGTGCGAACTTACCGTCAACAAACATTTCCTTTCCTGAATGCATACTTCGTTTAAACGAGAACTAAAAATAGGCGTCTGAAAGTAGTTTTCCGTTGTCTGTAAACACGGCTTGTCAAATTTATATTCAGTGTGGTTCGTTTTTTTTTTTGGCGCACTGTACCTCGTGGTAGTAAAGGCCTACCAGTTACACAAATCGAGAGGGATTCCACTATTATAATTCCATAACTTAATCTAAGAGAAATTGTAATCAAATCGTATAAATATAAATCGGACTCTGATTAGACTAACTCATTGAGACCAGAAATTTTATAGTTAAATCGTTATTTGTAATCGAAAAAAAAAAACAACAAAAAAAAAATAGCATTTACATTAATAAAGAATAACACAAAAATTAAGAAATACAATGCTTTCAGGAAGTAAAAAGTGCAGCAAATAGCGAACTAAACAAGTCTGTAATAATATTCCCCGATTGATTTATAGAGGGGAAAAAATTAGGTTACTTACGACCTGCTACATTAGGCGTGTTTTCACAGTTTCCAAACATTACGAAGTACGAAAAAGAAAGGAAATATAGTTTAAATACGAGTTATATAGCCAATGACGTTGTGCTGCATAAAGCATGATTTCAGTTTGTATACAACGTAAAGTAACAAAAACATACAGTTTTAAAGGAAGTTATAAAATCCCGATTCATTGGTTAAAGTAATTCAATAATTTTATTAACTTCAGTGGCAATCCGTCATCACTATAATCGTTAAACTCTCAAGTTATTTGGAAAACAGTCTAATATTTTCCAATCCTATGGATGGTGTTTTCTACACTAGGGAACGCTGCAAGCTCGGGACTGCCTAAATTTCCGGGTTACTGCTCCAGTTGTATTTTAAAGCCATTTGGCATCATTGTGTTTTGAGATTCTTGCAAACAATGCATTTGATTACTTATGTTTACTATGCTTGTGTTTACAATACTAAAAGTGTCAACACTAACGTAAGATGGTGCACAGCTTGCAACACGAACAAACAGTAATAAACAAGTGGAAAGAGGCCAAATCAAGACTGCCAAAAAAGCGAGTTATTCAAAATCTAGCAACCATGTCACCTTTTTTAATAGTAAATAACAAAATAACTAAAACACATTTTCTCTCCAAACTCCCCAGAATTACATAATAACATTAATATCTTATGAAAGACGGCAGATTTGAGCTCAGAAATTATCTAATTTATTTCTTTTATTGAAAACATCGCCTATCAGAATAACATGTAGTAAGCAGCTGCAAACTTTTCAACCGGAACTAGAGTAGGTCCCGAGCTCGAGATTGTTATTGTTTACATTTCTATTGAAAACACCATCCATAACAAAGTTTCTTTTTTTTTTTTTTTTAAAATGCGGAAGGGGGCAGCCTATTGTGCAGCTTTTAGAACTCCTCCAGACTAAAAGTCTGGGGCTGTCGAGAGAGCGCATTTCGAATTCCTCGTAACCATGGTATCCGCCGCTACGACACGGGACTGATGTCTGGAGTTCTCCTGAAAGCCGCACTTTACTCTTTAGTTTCATTTTTTTTGTAGTAGCCAGGTTTGTTGCTTTCAATTTTTTTTTGAAGACAGGAAAGAGGTTTAACCTGTCCAATAACTTACTTGTGTCACACTTGTTTCTTTGTAGAGAGAGGGACAAAGTCTCTTCAAAAACCAGTACGTGTTTCAGTTTGGAACAAAGTCGAGGTAAATATTTAAGATTTTTGCCATAAGCTCGGCTAGCAGGTGACGTCACAAAATGAAGTAGTAATAATACTGTATTTACACTGCACTAAAGCAGCACAATGGGTTAATTCATTTTATAACCGTCTTTAAACAGTCGATCCAATTTTTGAGTTAACGACTATTGGTGTTCAACTGCAAAGCCTTGAAATTTTGAACAAAATCCAAAACACTAGGGAGTCCCTGAATTAAGTAAATTGGGAGAAATTTACCTCGGTTCAGGACTTTTTTGATGGATCTTATCCGCATTTGCGTTGTATGTAAAAGGAAACCACAAAACACTTCCATGCTTACCCAGACGGCAAGGGGATTTTAACCCATGAACCATTGAGGATATTTTACGTCAGCACTGTGGTCGATCCGAACCATGGGTTAGAGCCCCTTTGCCGTTAGGCTAAGTGTAAGAGGTTTTCAATGAGGGTTAGTTCCATCTATAAGTCCTCCACGAAGGCAAAATTTCTCACCATACTTGATCCAGGAGTTGCCTTGTCTTCCGGATGGGGTTCAAAACTACAAAGCTAGGGAGTTTAACATTAGTAGTGTTAAACACATAATTGGCTCGGCTGTTCAACGACGGTTATAATATGAGGAAAAGACTGCAGGTTCAAATGCGACTTTTTACGTGCAGAACGGTCAGTGAGTTAATTAAATAAAAATTTATTATCTTGAGAAAATGCAATAGCTGTAATTTATATATAATCATCAAACCTGATAATTGATTTTTCCCTCTTCACACAACAAATTTCTCTGTGTTAAAACTAGTTACGTACAGGTTTAAAAATAAATATAACAGAAGGTTTAAGTTGGAGCTAGGTCTGAAATTTGTCCTTTTTCCCACAGCATCTTTACGCGTTCGCCTACGGTTTGACATGACCAATAGCTTAATACTTGGTGCCAGAGGTACAAAATACAGGGGAGTAAGGAAAACCTTAAAATTTCATTTTACCATATACGAGTATATTCTTTTGAAAATAGTTGGACTACTGATAGATACTTCACAAGAAAACTTTTAATCTCTCTTTTGTTCATTGATATATATATATACGGAGGTAAAAAAAAAAAAATTTGGAAATTGTCAAATATCTAGCAAGATATATATCAGATCATAAAGTGAAACTAAACGCATTTAAAAAAAAAAAAAAACTAATGATGTCAAACTAGACTTTTTATTCCCACCCACGGGATCGGTACAATCTCGAAAACTTAAATATGAGCCTCAAATTTTTTTTTATTGCAGATTGGGATTCTCTGGAAAAAAAGTAAGGTTTATGCATTTTGCTTCAGATAACCAGGAAAATTAAAAAGCGTATGAACTGTTTAAAATGGTGGGTAACGACCCATCAGATTCAAAATAAAAATTCGATTTTTTTTTTTGTAACTTGGCTATTTTTATCTTCTTAAAACAGCCAAGTTACAAGTTAATTAAATAGGATACAAGCTGATTAAGAAATCAGCTTGTATCCTATTTAATTTTTCTCGGTTACATGTGAAACAAAATGTATAAACCTACAACGCAATCAAGGTTACTTTTTTCTGGAGAATCCGAATCTGCAATAATAAATAGGAGTTCATATTTAAGAATTCAAAGTTAAAAGATCGAGCTTTGTAACTTTTAAAAATATTGAATGTGACTATTTTCACTTTTTTGATCTGATGCATATTTTTCGAGATATTTGACAGTTGCTTATTTTTTTTTTTACACCCTGTATGTATATATAAAAATAAAAAATCCTTCATAGGCTGGAGTTTCTACGACAATTTAGCCAATTCAAATGAAAAGGCATTTTATTGATTAAAATCAATTATTTAACAGATTACGTTGAATTTATAATTTCCCATAGCAGAAATGTTGGTATTTGTATCCAGGGATTATGAAAGGGAATTCTTTGTAAGAATATCCTCAACTTAACAGAACGTCAATCAAACGTGAAAATTTAGAGATCCTACTTTGTTTAAAAACATGACGCCATTCACATTAAAAGGAATCATTTTATTTATGAGAATTATTGCCTGTTAATGCCTTAAAATGACCTTTTAATTGGCATATTGAGTTTTTACGGTTTTCTCTGAAATATTGTTAATTTCTATGTCACTTTCACCGGTGAATGTCAACAATCACATAATCGCTTCGGTGAATGTCCGAAATATTTGTTATTTCCGATTTGATATTAATTTATTCGTTTATATTATTATATTTATTCGATATTTCAATATCTGTTAAGGATAGATTAGGAGAAATACCAGGGTTCGGAGTATCGGTTAAATGCATACCGGGCAGTGGCACTTGACCTTAAAAGAACATTGATGTAGGGCATACCGGGCAATGGCACTAAACCTTAAAAAACATCAGTTTAGTGTATACTGGGCAGTGGAACTTAACTAGACCCAGCTTATATAATTGGGTCATTTACCAAAGCGACTATGTGATTGTCAACATTAACTGGTGGAAGACCACAACCACCAATTTGGGTCATTCACAGTATACTCAAAAATTAGTATCTTAAATAAAGAAGTTTTCTTTCAGTAGAATTTTTTACGGTTCATTCGCCATTTTCTCAAAAACTCAGACAGAGAATGAGTGAGGATTAAAGCAGGTAACATGGCAACACACAAGAGTTCACCTGTCGTCTCTTTTAACTGAAAGCTAACACATGGTTTCTTAAAGATAGTCTCATCAGACCACAATAGTCATTTCATAGAAAAGACACATGGCTTGAAATCTGTTTAACCCTTTAAGTGATTAATTTTTTATGTTAAATCCTTATTAACCACCTAATATTAATTAATCAAGTATTTGAATATTAAAGCAAGATAAATTTCTTTTGAATATTTTAATGATAAAAGCAGGGATGAGAGCAGTCAGAAAGTAAAAAAGAGGAAATCCAAGTATATATATATATATATCGCACTTTTTTTTTGTCAAATTTTTGTTTAAACTTGTAATCCATATGATTATAAATCCCGATATGAGGCTTTTAAATCACGTGAATATGAAACTCTACATCGAATTTAAAAAATGCGAAAATACAAATCATGATGCGTAATTTTTAGATCAAGATGCATAATTTTAAAATCGCGCGATATTACAACCGCAAAAACGAATCACGGCATTGGATTTTAAGCTCGCGTAGCTACATAGGGTTTTAAAAGCTCGTAAATACAAATCGCGATATTGTTTTTTTAAATCTCGTAAATAAGAATCGTAATGTTCAATATTTAAATGGCCTGAATAAGAATCGCAACGTTCAACTTTTAAATCAGGTAAATACGAAAATCGATGTTTGATAATAAAATCGCGATTTTAAAAATGCAAAACACGATATTAGATTTTTAAAAAACGAAACTTTTAGAGAATCTGAGTTTTTGATAAAAAGGCTGAAATTCGAGAGACAAAAAGCGAAAAAAATCTCATCCCTGTATAAAGGTCAACCAGTTTTATCCCAAGGAAATGATTTTTAGAGAAACTTCAGAGGGAGGAATGAGGGCTTCAATAATTTCGCTCCGCGGAAAATCCTCATAAAATATTTTAACTTGTGCAAAAAAAAAAAAAAAAAAAAAAAAAAAAAAAATTCAGCGGAAATTAGCGGGAAAAATCTGAGAAAAAGCGGATATCCGCGGAAGAATCTCATCCCTGTAAAAGTTCAGTTAATGCGGAAAACTGGTTCACTTTTAAAGAGTTTGCACACATTAAAAACGGTATGGAGTCTTTCTGATGGAGGATATCACATATGATTATGAATAAGCTAAAGAATGTCCTATTTAAATAAACCAGATTTTTAAATAAAATTTTTAAAAAACTTGCTAGACCAAAATTGTTACACAATTTTTAGTTATACTGAAATCAGGTTGCCAATTCTAAATTGGTTTCATAATAAAATATAAATTATGACAATTTACAACACATTTTTTAAGCCCATGCAACTGTATGTGTAAAAAAAAAAAAAATTAATACATTAACAAAAGTAAAAGTAGAGAAAACTATTGGTTTAACAAACATAATATTTTGTTCAACAAAACTACTGCACGCCTGTGTTTATTTTAAATGAAAAAATTTGTAATGAAGACAACATTATGACTTGTTAAAATTTTATTTCGATAGCATATTATAATTCAATGTTGTTGTTTAACTATTATATAAATATACTTCAAAGAAAAAATAAAAGTGTTTTAAACCAAAGTTTACATAACTCAAAACTTTTCTAAATTTTTGCATTATTTTCATATATACAAATATACATGTATAAATTTTTCTACAATGTACTTTAAATTTTGTAAGGGATTTATACAATTATTGGATATAATTCAAGGAAGAAAAAAAGTTTGCCGATATTGCTTATTTTATAGTAATTAAATAGCACAATGAAAAGGATGTGTATGCTTAAAATTTATCTCTGAAGGAAATAGCATAAAAACGTATCTTCAAAAAAATCTAACAATGATATCACACGATCATAAAAAGGTTATGATGATCAATATTAAAATCTGCCACTAAATGGATTAATTTTCAGTTAAATTGAAAGTACCTGGTATTAAAATAAAATAAATGTTTAGGTTTTTTTTTTAAAAACATTAATAACAAAATGAAAAGTTGTGTGCGTGTGTGACAGCATCAGAAATACTGTAGCAAAAGCATTCATGGTTATAAAGGCGTTATTGGATATAATTAAGAAATTCCATTACTGGCCAGAGGTCGTTTTTTAAAACTTGATTCTCTTCTCAAAAATAAAATAAAATACCAATAATGGAAGGAATGCCTTTTAAAGCAATTGTCAAAATGTGGTAAACATTAAAAGGTTCACCGGATATTTTTTAGAAATAAGTGTGAAAGAAAAGTAGTTTTCAGAATATTAAAAAAAATATTCATAATAGTGCAGGGTTTATTAAAAAAAATAGAATGTGGTACATTTTTAATGAAAAAAGTGGTGACCCTTCATTTTGCCTTGTATTACAGATTGTGTACAACTAATTAACCAGTTTGTCGAAGAGCAGTTAAAATGAATGCAAAGTTGTATTTAAAATGGAAGCAATCAGAAACTAAACAATGTATGATTTTTAAAGTTCGTTCATTGCTAAAATGGTGGTTGTTTATGTTGGGCACTGTCTAGGACAAATGGTGCTTGTACGATGGAGGAACATAAATATCAGATCAGCAAAAACCATTTCTGAGGTCAAGCAAACACAATGACTTCCAAGGAATTTATTGGTCGTAGTGATGATGTGAGGTAATCGAAGAGTACTAGTCACTTATGTGCAGCACTCTGTATGATTAAAATAACCTGCCATCAAAAATCATAGTACAGCACGTTGTTCCATTTTGGAAGCAGTTGCCCTTTATCACTACTTTGCATTCGTTTTAAATGCTCTCATGCAAACTTACTAATCAATTATAAGCAATTGTAGTATATTCTTCCTGCTTTCTTTCTTAACCCTGAATGATAACGCCGCTACTGCTACTGTAATTTTGACACTATCATGCATATCCACTTTCCATTTGGCTATCATAAAAGATCTCCTTATTTCTTTATTATAAAAGATCTCATGTAACATTGTGACTACAATATATATATATATATATATATTTTAAATGCCTGTATGTGAGGTTTTTCAAACAAGAAAACTTGGGTGTTTTAAAAAAAATTAAATAATAATAATAAAAAAAAGAGTTGGCACAGCCTTATATAAATAAAATATTGAATTAAATACAGCCAAGTATATTGAATACATAATTCCAGAAAATAAAATATAAAAATTTTCTGTAGTAACTATAGAAATATTTTAACATTTTATATAATTGTAATACAACTAAGTTCACATATTCTCTCTCCTGTAATTAAGATATCTTAGAAGAAATGGTGGAAGGGGTAATGCTCCAATTTTTTGCAAAAGAAAATAAGTGTAAGTGAAATCAGAGTCCTCTTCATCGGCTTCTGTTTTTTCCTTTTCTTTTTTCAACTCTGCCACTCTTTTCCAAACAACAGTAGAAGCAGTACGCTTAGCTCTTCGCTTAGGTTCGGGTGAATCGGTCGTGCTGGCACCTGCCCCATGCTGCCTGGTATTAGAGCTGACATGTTTTCGCTTTAAAGTATTTTTTCTCTTGCTTCGAGTGGATTGACTAGGTGGCTGATTGAAATTGCTGTCAGACTCGCCGCTAGAATTCTGTGGCTTAATATTCGAAACAGTTACCAGCGAGAAGAGTTCGGTGTCGGAGGATTGCTGCTCTGTTTTATTCGTTTCCATGGTTAATTCAGTCTGACTCTGGCTATCTGAGGTATTCGGTGCCGCTTTAAAATTTTCTACGGCTCCTGCGTCTGAATCGCTGCTACTGGAGTGTCGATCCTCTTCCATTTGTCTGAGTAACTGAAGTTCTGCATGACGCCTTAGAAAATCTTCTAGGAATATTGACATGCGGGTGGGGAGTCGAGCACTGATGGTGTATTCGGGGCTGTCAGAGTCGTAATCGTAATCCGAATCACTTTGGCTATTGCTCAAGTCACTTTCATCAAAAAATGGAATGACGATGCGTCGCACTTGCCTTCTGGGTCTACTTTCATTTTTAATTAGATTAAGTTTCAGTTTTGGATGCTCTATTTCAACATTTTGTCGGAGCATAGAACGGATGTTGAATCGACATATCTGTTGAAGATTTGGAGGGGTTATGTCACCTACCAAAAGTTAAACACTATTAGTTAAGTTTAATTTAATAAATACAGGATGGTTCAAATTAAACTGACCTGTAGCTTCAGTTTTATAAAACATTTATGTCACATATGCAGTTGAGGTTTCCATAGGAAAAAGCAGTTTTAAATATTGCAAATAGGCAGTGTTGGAATTATAATAATAAAAAAAAGCGGAGATTAATGGAATATTTTGCGCATTTACATACAAGTGCACTAGTGAATGACTTGACAATCAACAATATGCACCCTTTACATTTGGTTTTAGTAGTAAAAAAAAAAATTCTAATTAGTTTAGTCCAATGGAAATCTCACCAACACGATTCATGTTTAAAGTTTCATTTGGTTTGGTTCAGTAGAACTGGAGCTATGAATGTTCAAGTACTATCAGATTAACCATCCTGTACAATATAATTAAGTATAGAAATTTAAATGTGAAGAAAATGTTTAAATGAAAATATCAAACAGTTCTGTAATACAAATGTTGTTAATCAATTACAGAAGAGTGAGATGACTTAAGGCAATTGCCATTTTGCTTACCTAGTAAGAAGAGGCACTCCCAGCTACAAAGCAGTTTGCGAGTAAAGACTGATTTCCAGACAGTCTATTTAGCATAATAAATCATTAATTTTACTTTAAACTAAGCTTTTTTTTTTAAAAAAAAAATATCTTTACAAGTAAGAGATAAAAAATGTGTACATGTTTCATTTGATTTATGAAAGCATACAGATTTTATTGGCACAAGAGCCGGAATAGGCAATGGATGGTCAACTGTATAAAGTTAGACCCAGTCCTGTATCTTCACTTAGTCTTTTGTCTATTCTGATGGGAAAAACTGCAAAAAATGCTTTTTGCTTCATTTAATAACAAAAAGCCACCAGGAAGAGCAGCAAGTATTAATAAATAAATAAATAAAAAAAACTGAAAATTATTTTAGCTACATTGGAATAAGGGTCGGCAGTTCGGTGAATGTTTTCATAGTGTTGTTCAGTACTAATTTTGAGATTCCTTTTCTTTTCACCCTGTACAAACAAGGGGTATTCAGCCAGTATTCGATAAAAATCTTAGTATCCATAAATTTTTTTCCTAGAGTAGGGTTACACCATTCGTGGCCGGCAGGCCACATATAGTCCACTGACTGTTAATGTGCGGCCTGAGAGAGCTTCTGAACACAATAAATTTAAAAAAAAAAAAAAAAAAATATTAATAAATAAATGAAATAAAATATATCCAAAATTTTGAATTGCACAGATTTTATTGTACATTTCTGTTGCTTCCCGATCACTTTTTCAGCTGTTATTGTAAGAAATTCTGCATGGTTTTAAAAACCCAATATTTTTAATACGATATAGCAATGTGCTAAATTCGAATTTGAGTAATCACATTTTGACTAACTTTATTTTTGCTGATTTCATAGCAAATCCAAATGATGTTTCAATGTTTTTTTGACAATTAGAGCTACCAATTTTCATGTGGTCTTTAAAATCTTGATACATTTATTACGATATTACAACTGGTAAGTTATGAATCGTGCATTTAATTTATCACTGTTTAACGCGACTAATGTGTGCCAATTTCATCGTAAATTTAAATATTTTTTCCCTTCTCATTTTTAAAGGCAGCACTTAGGAATTATATAGAAAAAAAATGAAGGTATCAGTTGATTACCATAGGACCCATGTTTGTCGATAGAAAGTAAACCTTCTGATAGATATGTTTGTTTAAGAAAATGCTTTTCTTTAACTACATATCAAAGAAATTTAAGAGAAAGCTTGACGCGAAACTAATTGGATTATTCACATTCAAATTATGTTTGTATTTGTTATTCTGAGTTTCGTATGTAACTCATAATATATAGATTTTATTGATGGCAAAAGCCCCTAAACAATTTCTCATCAAATTTTAGTTTAAAAAATAATAAAAAATATTGGCCTCTCAAATGTTTAAAAATAAATGACTAGGAAGAATTTATTGATAAGAAGTAAATTAATAATTATTCATGAGTCAGAAAAAAATTATTTCATGCAATAATTTCAACTTTAAATTGCAAATGATTTTTTGGGCTATGAAATGTATAGGTAGTAGGTATGATATAATTTTTTACTGGATACACAGTTGCATGGGCTTGGGTAATTTTTAAAAAAATTAAATTTGATTAAAAAATTGCAGAGAATTGTCATGACATTCAGTATACTTACTAATTTAACTTCCCATGCATAAGCAATAAAGTTAAATGCTTTTATCATGCATTTTAAAATAACAAAATATACATTTCTCAAAAGGATTTATATTGGTATTTACAAATAAATTTACAGATATTTAAGGGGAAAAAAGCTAAATTAAAATTAATACAATTCACCAGAATGATTAATTTTATGCTATATTATCTTTAAAATCTAAAATTTATGAATAAAAGTAGGGTAGATCAGTTCTGATAACTCAGCGTGAATAGTAATACAAACAACCAAAGAAAGTTGATTTATCTTTGTACTGGAGAATAATGTTGGAAACCATAAGAAATGCAAAAATAAAAAAGTTATAAAACTCTCATAGAAAAGTTTCTATCCAGATAAATATTTTTTACACAGCCACGGACATCCTGGATCAAAAGATGCCAAACTATGAGAAATTTTAACTTTAGAAAGGGCATTATTATTTATTGCCATGGACTAAAGTTCTTAACTTAATTAAATTAACTTTATGAATTTCAAAACTCAATAAAAATTGTATAAAAAAATTTACTTTTAATGACACTAATCTAGTTTCAAAAGCAAAGTTTTGTAAAAATAAATAAATAAATAAAACCTAAGTAATAGGAGAATAAGGCAGTTAAAAACATTCAAACATCTAATATAAGTTTTTAATTTCTAAATAATATATATAAAATTATACACAACTTAAATATCAATCTAAAATCTAATAAAGACATTTTTCTGAAAAAAGAATCTAAGTTTTGTAAAATTGGAATAAAAAAACTTAAATTTTTAAACAAATTTTGCAATTAAGACATTTGAAACATAATTTCCTTAGAGTTATATCTTTAATGAATGAGAACTAGAAAAAAAAATTCAACGCTAAATGCATCTTAGACTTGGAGGCTGGGCAGCTCCAAGGAGCAAGGCACATCAACCAGAGGTCTTATGTACCCAGTATTTTGCAAATGTACCTTACAAAATTAGCACTTTTTTAAAAAACTTTTTGGAGTGTTTCTTTTATTTTTTTTAACGATAAAAGCTGGAAATTTAAATTTTCATAGGGAAAAATTTTTTTCTTAGCAATAGTTTGCATTTAGAACTTACCAAGAAAGGTCATTGGCATCATAGGTATTTTATAAAAATTAGAATATAACAGTGAAAAAGAAATACTTACATTATTCTTCCAGGTAATATAACAGGTACAGGTATATACAACAGTTCAGGAAGAAAAATATATAATATTCAGTGAATTTGAGATAACTAGAAACTGAGGAGGTCTAGGAAAAACTTGGGAAGTGCGACTTTCAGGTAGTTTTGAATTTCAGATCACACAGTAACGGTACTACTTTGATATTTTAATAATTTTAGAATGAAATATTAATTTAGGAAATACTTTAAAAATTTTTTTTGTTGCTAATATTGGTGGTTTTCTTTTTTAAAAAATCTATTATTTAACATCAAAGTAAGCCTTTTTGAGTTATTACAGTCATGGGTGTGGGGGGGGGGAGGATAGATGACATTGATATTTTTTTTATGAACACTAGGGTTTAAGCCAGGGTTCATTGATTTAATCCAACTGATGTTTTTTCTTTTCTTCCCCCAATAAAAACTCATTTGAATTAAATAATATTTTCTTTAAAAGAGAAATAATCATTTAAAATGCATTGTAATATGAGGTTTTCAAAGTTTTTTTTAATTGACTTTCATAGATTTAAAATTTCTCTTAGTATTAAAAATCTTAAATAAATCAACTACATTACTACTTTATTCATAATAAATTACAGTATTTGTGAAATGGCATTTTTAGAAATATTATAAATTCGTTAAAATTTTTCAGAATGCACATAAAGAACTAAGTGAAATTATAACATAATTTTTTTTATACTTCCTTCTTTTCGCAAAAAATCAAGATGGCAATGAAAAATCTACCCAATCTTAATTTTAAAACATTTCATTTTAACACTGAAAATATATTGATGAATTTACAAGTATAGCAGAATTTTAAAAGGAAATTATTGTATATGAAATAAAATAAAAGGTTTTTCAAGATGAATTCAGATAATAGTGTCGTTCTTTATTGTAATAGTTTGTAAACTTGGCATTAAGGTATACGGCTTTATTTTATCAATTCAAGAATCTATTTAAAAAAAAATCTGCGAATTTAATTTTGCGATATTTATTTATTTTAGCCTGTTTTACAGTTGTTAATTATGATACATTTCCAATAATTTTGAGCCTTGGATTGAAGATATTAACTTTTTCTCTTAATGATTGTTAAATAAAGTGTTTCAATAAACAACTTTCATTTATAATCGAAAATGTTTTTTAGTCGTGGACGTTACGTAATTTTACTGCAGCTTTTTATTGGAATAAAAATTTATACAAATAGGCACTGGGAAATTAAGAACTGATTAGTGCAATTCAGACAGATTCAGTTGGAATGTTCTATAAGTTCTTGACAACAATAAATCAAATATTTTAATTTGTTTACATTTTGATCTGTTCTGTTACTTTATTATTTTTTTACAGAATTAAACAAAATATTGAAAAAAGAATTAATAATTAAGTAACAGGCATGAGTTTGGTAAAAAATCTAAAAATATTATGCCCAAAACACATAACACACACACAAAAAAAAAAATTGATATTTAAGCAAAAAAAGTATGTAAGTAACATATAACCATATGTATATGCTACTTATTAAGGTATTGAAAAAAAAAAAGTTTATAACATCAAAATATCAATATTTTTTAAAAATTTGAATACGAATTTATATGTATGATTTTTAAATTATATGAAAATGAATCGTAATGAGAAGTATTAAATCGTGTGAATAGAAATAACTTTCTGTGAGATATTTAAGTTGTGTGAATATAAATTCCAAGTAAAGGTGTTTAAATAGCGCGATCATTATTCTCAATGTGTAATTTTAAATTGAGTGAATACAAATTGTGCTGTGTTATTTTAAATAACAAATATTATTTGTGATTTTAAATCCAGTGAATGTAATTTTAAATCGTGTTTACATAGGTAGGAAAGAACGTAAAAAAACCCCCTATATTGTTCAATAATTCTGAAAAGCAGAATCATTTTTAAAAGGCATCATTTTTCTTTTTATTAAATTTAAAGAAAACAAAAAGCAGAAAAATAACTCATCCCTGAATAAAAATTATGATACAATTTGTAAAACTTAAACAGGATTATTCAAAAAGTCAATAGTCGAACTATTGTTAACGTTTAAAAGTTGAATTAGGATGCAATTATGAAGCTATTTTCAGAGTTTATGCCACAGAACTTATCCATTGTTTAACCCACTGACAGTTCTACACATATAAAGTCGTTTTTTAACCTGCAGTCTTCTCCGCATTACAAAAATGGTTTTTCCATGCGCTTCGATAGAAAAATAGTGTATAGGGGAGTAACATTCTCATAATTTTGCCCTTTCACTAAACCGCAAGTGGTTAAGACAAAGCTAAAAATTTAGACATTTCTTTTTCGAAATTAAAAAAAAGAAGCAAACTAAATATAGAAAGACTATTTAAAGAACTAACATTCAAAATATATTTGATAAAAAAATATTCAGTCAAGAATTAAAAATAGTTAAAAACCAATCCCTTTGGCATTTATCAATTAAGAAACTTAAAAGCCAAGTTAGTCATATATATTTATACGTAAATACTTAAGTTTGTGTTGTTGACAACTAGGACTGGGCGACAAATCGATGCATAGCAAAATATCGATGTAACGCATATATTAGCAGGTGACTTTCGTTTTAGGCGATGCATCAGAAATCTGATTTAAGCCGCCGGTATAAGACAATGCTCGTGGTTTAACGATATAACATGTGAGGATCCTTGGTTACACTCACGCTGTCACTGTGTTGATGTACTATTTTGATTTCAGCTAGCTGCGAAGATGTTGATTGCGTCTAGCTATGAAAACGACGTTAGTTTCGTAATGTTGAATACCGAAAAGCGAATTGAATCAGAACTCCTGGTTTAGTGCGAGGATCAGCGTTGAAATATAGAATACAATGCTTAGCTTCCTTATGCGGCATTTTTGTTATTGGGATTTTAGGCTTCTTGGAGATTATTTTCAGCAGGACTTACGTTATTTTCTGATCGATGTTCACTTTATTTCGTTGGGACTTAAAGTTTCTTGTAAATTATTTTCAGTGTGAGTTTTGCTACTTAGCGATTGCTTTGTTGTGCATTATTATGTCACTTTTTTTTTTTTTGTCTGTCGGGATTTAATGATTCTTGTAAATTATTTTTAGTAGACCTACTGTTACTTTGCGATCGCTGCGAATTTTCTGCTATCTTACATTTTCATTCTGAACTCAATCTAATAAATTTTAAATTTAATTTTATGATAAATTTAAAAGTTTTTTCCCCGACTTTTAGGAATTAGAGCAACAAAAAAATTCTCGAGCATTTGAAATATTTTTTTCTTTCCTTTTCCGCTCATGCGATATTTAATTCAAGGAATTAATAAAACATGATATTCATTCCCTCTTTTATGCGTTTTAAAATTTACAAATGTAAATAATTTCCTCCAAAATAAGTGATTTCAAAGAGTTAAATGGGAGAATTTCTCTAAGAAAAGTTCTGATACTCATTTGCTAAATTATATTCACAAAATACAAACATACACAATTATTTTTGTATTTGAATAACTATTTTCTGGATGTAAAACCTGAGAAATAATTTTTTTTGCACTGTTAGTATGTTAAATTTCACAGAAACGAAGAATTTAGATTATTTAAACAGAAGAAAAATATTTAAACCCATATAAATTTTTTACGAAAATGGTCCGCAAAAACAACTAATATATTTTAGTTTGCGGACCGCCAGTTGGTAATCACTGTTATAAAAGCATTTTTTTAGAATTAATATTTTCTTTTGTTACAGATTTATTCCTTTTGTTTATTTGATTGATTTAAAGATTTCTGACCGATCATATGTTAAATTGTGATGCCTAACAGGCGATACATTATGATATAAAATTTCTTACACTGCCCAGTCCTAGTGACAACTAGGAAAAGCAGTTGGTCTTTCCCTAAATATTAAATAAACAAATACATACCAAGTTTAGCATGGTCTATAGTTTCTCCTTTCTTTGTAGACGGAGGAAGAATAAGAGGAGCAAATGATACTGATAAAACCTTTACAGTAGTCCAATTTGTTTCATTCACCCTTGTAATTTTTAACAGCTACAAAAAATTACTAATATAGTAATCAGATACATAACAGCATTTGAAATTGAACATTTAAATAAACAACTTTAAACTTTATAGCTCAATATCTGCTATTCAATATCATTCAAATTTTGTATTTTGTCATTAAATTTTTTTTTTACCTTCTTTAAAATACCAAATGTTTTGATGATTACTAAATAAAAGAATTATCTTTACATATTTTTTGTGTTAAAAAATAATTACTCTGGATAAATGAATTTTATAATTTTATTCCTAATTTTTTTATTAACTAAAAAAAAAAGTTCCGAAGATTTTGATTTATTTGTGCAGCATATAATTGCTTAAGAGCTAATATAACTATGTGATATTTTAAAACCTAAAAGTTATGATTGCAAGGGGTATGGTAAGCAAATTTCTTTTTGTTCTATAAAATTAAGAGTTAATATAACTGTTTGCAATAGATTTCCATTTTGGGCTATGACAAAATTAGCTTTTAATCATTTAGATTTCTTAACTTTAAATTTTTCATAAAAACACTGGCAAACAAATTGTTGCTGTGTGCTTTTGCAGTCACCTATCATCAAGTAAGACTTAGATCTTAGAAATTATCTTATTTTTTAAACCAAATGTAAATATCAAAAATGTATACATGCACTAAACCAGAGAGTCAAGAAATTTAAAGTTTTCAAGTTTCTAGTTGTTTATTAAAAAAAATGGAAAGATCATTTAATAATGATTCGTCTCATGCGCTATAGTATGTAAAATGCTCCAAAAATCATGAGAATAGAAGTCTTGACTTGTCCTTTGGGATGTGTAATTCACCAAAATGGAAAAAAAAAAAAAAAATGCATGAGCATATTTATGTGGTCAAATTCAAACTAAAAAAAAAAAAAAAAAAAAAAAAAAAGCTTTTACTTGATACAAGTGTTGAATCAGTTCTAATTAAAAACTCTGATTTCAAATATAACTCTTTCCTTATTTTGAAATTCTTTGTTTTGTCTATCAAACATTTTGTCTTCCATTTGTCTTTCTGTATACAATCTTAAAAAGTTAAAACATCAATAGATAGATAAGGAGGTAGATATTTGTTTTGCTTTTATTTTCTTTAAGTTTATTTTTCAAATGTTTAATGCATTATTTGAAAACTGAATTTATATTATTTCACATAGAAGTTTTTAAAATTTGAAAATTTAAAATATTAAAAAATGGTGCCGCATGCAAAGCTGCTCAGGTCCATTGAATTGTAAACACAGAAGGAAAAAATACGAAGAAATATTATGATGGCCTGAGTGTTTGAGATAGGATGCAAAGGCATGAAACCCAGGTCATAAGTCTGAGTGTAGGCGGGTCTGTAATCCAATTGACGTAGAAAAGATAAAAGTATTGAATTAATATTATCTGTTCAGCAACAATTGCGTCAATAATAAACAAAGTAGTTTTTTAAATTTTTACAAAATTAAGATTAAATAACTTTAAAAAAAATTAAATTGTCCCACAATATTAAAAATAGAATTTAATTAAAAAAAAAAAATTATTTTACAGCTTGTACAACAGAATTATGCATTAAGAAAGGACTTTATCTAGGAAATAATTAATTCTCTACTTATTAAGAATTTACACTACATTTTGAATTTGAAAATTAATTTTTTTAAAATTTAAACATATTTATGTAAACACAAAATGTAGTACTATTTTAATAAACTCGTTACGATAAACTAATTTAATACAAAAAAAAAAACTTTTTGAAATATCTTTAATTCAAACGAGAATTTTTTTTTCTGTATCTTTCTATGCTTTAAAGTTAACAACCAGAGAATGATTAAAATGATATATTTACCTTATCATTTAATGGCATAATTAATATTCCATTTATTTTAACTAGATTTTTTATATATGCTTCATATTCTTCAGGACATGCAGCACCACAATAAACTCTATCATACTGTTGAACGTTAGCATCTAAAGTTAAACAGTTGCCACAAGTAAAAACTGGTTCACAAAAATCATGTTCATCCACAACTTTTGAGTTCTTCAGAAACTCATCTAGTCTTTCATATGCATACTCAACAATATCTTCATGAAATTCAATCCCATGATTTATACCATACTGACCTAAGGGACAACAAAGAATATGAATTAAGAGATGTCAAATTTTACTATGTGCACAAAATTCTATTCACAAATGAGCAAGGATGGCAAGTTTCTTCCACTGTGGAACAAACCAACCTGGAAAAAATAGGTCTCTTCCTACCTAAGTGGATGAAATTAAAGTACCGAGAGGATGTTTTATAACCAAAATATTTTGACTAACATAAAATTTCCTTGACAAAGTTGCTGTTGGAAGCACATCAAAAACCAATTATTTATCTATTTCTTTTATTTTATTGTTATCACAATTATTTTTCTATTTCATTGCAGTTTATAACTTTAAGAAAAGAAATTAATTTATAATCATTTTATGTCTTCTTCATATCATTCTAATGGTTAAAAAAAGTCCATTCACAGAAAATCAAACTCTTAAAAATTTCTCCTAAAATTCATGGAGTAATTCCTAAAATTCTCCAAGAATATCCATGCCTTGCTCGGGATTTGGAGCCCAGAACCTTTTTGATGCAAAGTCCTGTCGGCTTATTACATAATATTAAATTTTTTTACAGTGTTAAGCAGGGTTGGCAAGATTTTGCCGCAGGTGGAAAAAACCATGGTAAATACCGGTAAAAACCGTCCTGGCAAAAACAGGTTTTTGCCAAGCAATTTGGCAAAAAGTGGCAAAAACCTATATTTCCAAGATGAGAGGACAAAAACATGTTTTTGGTACGAAATTATTCCTAAAATTGAAATATATAGTATAAATATAAATAATTACAAAAAAATTAACAAAATTATTATTCCATAATTAAATCATAATGTAATAATATATGATTTTAGTAGTTTAAAGCATTATTGATTGGAAAATTTGCAATTATTCTCTTTTTCCAGTGAAATGAACTTGTTTTAAATTAATATAACTATAATTTAAAGCATAAAATATCTATCAAGCTTATTGTACAAATAATAATTTTTTATAATACAATAATAATAATATTATACAAATAATAATATTTATTTATTTGTAAAAAAACATTTATTTAAGGATTCTAAAATGAAAAGAGGTCAAAAACTTTAATGTTTTAAAAATTATTGTCTTTATATTAATTATTAATATGTTAAAAATAATTCTTTCATGTAATGTATCAAAATTATTATTCCTTATGATTGATTTAAATTTGTTTCAAGTATTTTGTAATAATATTTAATCAGCAATTTAGATAATTTGGTTTTTACCAGTTTTTGCCGGTTTTTACCAGTTTTTGCCGGCAAAAACTCCAACCCTGGTGTTAAGTAAGTGTCCTTTAACTAAAAATACCTTTTTCAGTGAAGGAACACCCTGCCCTTTTTTATTCCTATGAGGAACTTTGAACAATGCTTTTTAAAAAGTAGCAGTAAATAAATCAATTAACAAAATCAACCAATACTAACCTAAGAGTAAACCAGCCATTGTGCTTAGATATCCACTACCACTTCCAAGATTTAAAAATGAGAGGCCAGGTTTCAATTTCAAAGTTTCCATTACCACAGAATAAACACAGGGGGCTGATAAATGCAAATTTCCCATTCTCCAGGCTATATCCTTGTAAGCATTTTGTCGGTGGCTAGGGTGGTAATAATTACCTCGATCCACAGAACGGAATACACGCTGTATGGCCGGTGTCCTGATAAATTCTGCATCAATAAGATGGTCAATCAGCTCATCATTGCTCTTACCTGGACTGACAGAGCCTCCAAGAGCATAAAACAACCTGTGTGCATAAATTGTATAAGATGATAGCTACAATATTTAAAAAGAAAGTGGCATAAAATACATAGCGAATGAAAATTTTAAAAATAGAATTTTTTTATCAACTAGTTAGGGTCAGTATTAAAAATAAATGTTTTGGATTTAATTAAATATTCTGAAAAACAATTATGGAACTTTTGTAGAAAGTATTCTTTTTACTCAACTAAAACTGCTCTGGTTTGAAGTAAAAATTAATCACAAGAGTTGTTATTCTTACGGGGGTAATATCTCATCCCTCTTTCCAAACAAAACCCTTCGATTTTCAAACATTGCTCATAACAAATTATAGATTTTAAAATTATGTTTAAAAATTGGTTTGAGTTTAAATTTCTTAAATTGCTAGGATATAAATTCATGTTTCTAAATTGGGAGGATAACCAATTTTGAATCGCTATGAGTGAGTGAATGATAAGAACTATGAGTGTGCTAAAGAAAAACCATTGATAGACCAAAAATATTAAATTAATACATAGTATTATTATTATAGTAATATTAAATTGATAAAAACTCTACATGGGTTAAAGATAAACAAAATATAGGCATTTCAATCAGAAATATAATTTTTTGTATTTGTAGTCGGTAAGACACAAATACAGGACAAACAATTGGTGAATTACAAGACATGGAACTTGTGTAGAAAATATTTCTTTTTTATTTTTCAATTAAAATTGTTCTAATTTTAAGAAAAAAATTAAATCCAAGAGTTGTATCTTAACCTCCCTTCCCCAGAAAAAAAACCTGGATTCTGAAACATTATCTATCGTGAAACATGAATCATAGATTTCAAAATTATGTTTAAAAATTGGTGTGAGTTTAAAATTCTTAAATTGGTAATTTAAGCTAAAATGGATTTCAAGTTAAATTGGTTATTTAAGTTAATTCACATTCCTAAATTGGGATAACCCATTCTGAATCACTATGATAGGAACTATAAACTGAGTTGAGTTCAAATTAAGTGAGTGAACGATTCTTTATTGGGTGTATGAATGATAGAAAAAAAAACATTGATAAGAATAAAATTAATATATAGTAAAAACCTTATATGTGTTAGTTTTGAAAGATAAAAGTTGAACAAGAAAAATATAGATATTTCACCGCGAAATTTTTTTATTATACTTGTAGGTAATATGAATGGAATGAGATTTTATATGTATAAAAATTATTATGAAATATATATTTCACATAATTTCTTCAAACTAAGTAAATTTTTATTTATTATTAATTGATTATTTTGCTACTCAAATATTCCTTTAAACTAAAATTGTTCTCTTTTATATTAAAAATTAAACCTAAAAGATTTTTTTTCTCACAAAGATCCATGTTTATATTAGATAAAAACTGCATTAATTTAATTTCCTTTATCTGAATTTCAAATATATTACTAGAAGATTTTTAAAATTTTGGTAGATAAAGAATTTGTATAGATTATGTAGCCAATACTGAACCTGAAAGTCTTGTCAGTCATAAGCTAGTAGGTAATTAGTTGCAGAAGTAGATAATAGATATTAAGTTAATCTCTAGATAAGTCCTTAATTGTTAAAAAAATTGCATAATTTTATCAAGATAAACACTAAACTAGAACATTTTGTACAAGAAGCATTCTTTAGATGCAGAACTACATAACAAGAGGGATTTTATCTGACATTGTTTACTAAACAATAATGCTAGGAAAGCTCATTTTAAGGGAAAGCAAAATTACTAATTCTCAAAATTGCTTAGTTTCAAAATTTAAACTCATTTCAAACATCCATTAACATATTTTATGGCTAACTTAATATTCTGAAAAACTTACAGATAGTGTGAAAAATACTTATAATATTATATGTGGGATAGTCATTAAAATTGAGTCATCTTATTCTAATACAATTTTAAAAGCACTGAATATTCCATCGCAGCACTCTATTAAACGAGGCTTATGTTTTCATATAATATGGCATAAGCTTAAGAAGTTTTTTACAAAAATTGTCATTATGAAAACTATTAGACTATTAAAAACTGGAATAATAGTCAAGTTAGATTGTGCAAATTTCTTTCTTTATTCTATTTTTTATTGATTGTACAAATGACGCTTTAAATTGAATCGATAATACAATGCAAAGGAAATATCGTCTTTCAAGTAAGATCACAAAATATTGTTAAGAAAAAATTTATTGACTTGATATTAATTAATGGAGCTATGTTCTTCAAATCTAAAGTCGTTCTGTATAAAATGTAGTTTCAACTTAGTAGTTCTTACTGTGAAAGAGATCTCGCCATCAAGTCCTTGTTTTCACTAACCAACAAAAAATTAAATAACTTTTCTCAGTAGCTAGTGAAATGATGGATAATATATGGTCTTTTCTAGTAGTGAATAGAATATACGAAATACAGAAATTTGTTATAAGTCATATAAGCCATTACATAATTCTAATATCAGAGCTGGAATTAACGAATAATAATAAGAAATGTTGATGATGATGAATATTTTGATATTTTAAATTAACTTTCATGTATTTACTTGTAATCTTTAGTTTCAAAATGCTGTTGCTTGATAAGATCTTGGCAACCGATACTGATATTTCAGTACGTAATTCTCATTGGTTAATTTTGTCATTGTTCACATCGCTATCGCTCATTCTTTATTGTGGGTTTACTAGAAATGTGTATTTTTGATGCTATTGGCGATTTTCAATTCCGTTCTCCTCTGCTATGAACTGGCATTATAGTGTAGCGGGAGAAGTTCAGAGCCTTTATTAAAAATTGAATGTTTCATATAATTTAACAAATTCATTGTGAAATGTTAAAAGGAATCATCCTTGGTACCCTTATAAGGAAACTAAATGATCTACTCAGGACAAGAGAAAGCATTTATTGTATATTAAAAAGTTAAAGACGTTTTCTATTCATTACTTTCATTGCAAATAAAAAGATGTAAAGTACACTTTTAAAATAACGTTCTCAAAAGTATTAACTGTTTGAACTAAATATATAATTTCATTATCAGTCAGTGATAACAATCAATACAGGTATAATGTGTGCGGTTTTGTGCTATTGGATATCTTTTAGCGGCGTCATGCGTGGGTTCTTTATGTTACGATTTAGCAGTCAATCAGGTTTGATGCAGACACGCACACACGTGCATGTGATGTATTTGACTTCAGGTATCCAATGAAGTCTGATTCGAAAATCAATTTTACTTGATAATAAAATAAGCCTAATTTCAGTAATGTTAGCACGCCGGGCACAAGCACGTGATAGAACTCAATCATGTGGTATCGGCAGTGTTCTTCTTCTTGAATTGTAAGTATTCAATTATAAAAAGAAAAAAAATAAAAATAAAAAAATTAATAAAAAATGTCCCGCAGTGGACTGATCGTTAAGACACGGTTCTCAGCAGATCACCGAAGTCAAGCATCACTGGCTACGGTCAGTGTGCGGGTGGGTGACCACTTGGATCAGTCTGCGTAGGGACCGAGGGTGTGCGGTATTGGTCCTCGTTAAACTGTGCTACCGTAAAGTGCTCGACTTCACGCGCAGGTCGTCGGGCTACCGAAGCAGGGGTGCCATCCCCTCCACAGAGGATCAGAATTGTGATGGCATGTCTTCGGATCGTCCTCCGGGATGCTTCCCAGACCGTCGCCAATAGCCCATTGTGCAGCTCTAGTGCGACGTAAATTAACAACAACAACAATTATAAAATATATACAGTTATTTACTGAATAATTTTCTCAAAAAAAAATTCGATTCAAAATCCGAGATAACCCTTGTGTCAAACTTATAAGCCCATGTATCACATTTTTAGAAAATACAATATAGATGTCGCGTGTGTTGAAATGTTGGAGATATTATTGGAGATCTAGGGAGAAAGATCTTGGTGAAAGGTTTAAATTGGCTGATTGATGGAAGTGTCGTGGTAATAAAGATGTGCAATGTGTTGCTTAAAAGTAAACAGTTAAAGTTGCTTAAAGCCAGTACACTAAAGACGAACCAACAGTAATTGAAACTCGTTTTATTGGAGACAATCAACTGGAATAAAAAAGAGATCAAATGATTACTTCATGCAAAGATTACAGTGG
Organism: Parasteatoda tepidariorum; assembly: GCF_982258835.1. NCBI lineage: Eukaryota > Metazoa > Arthropoda > Arachnida > Araneae > Theridiidae > Parasteatoda > Parasteatoda tepidariorum. The sequence goes on along the minus strand of NC_141758.1, from coordinate 5,033,789 downwards.
GATACTAGGTCAAAAAAGTAAATGAAGCTTGGCCAGCGCTTTGTGATTTTTGCCCTCATTATACGTTTTATTATCATGTAATTAAATAAATGAATATATCATAGTCAAATAATTTATCTTACTTAATTAAATTAATTAGTTTTTACCATTTAAATAAATGCTTTATTTTATTAAATTTGATAAAATTAATTAGAGACATTTTTTATCCTGCTTTCTCGTGTTCAATTTTACAATATAAATTCCAATCATTTTCCGACAAGCTAGTGCTCTCAAATTTTAACTGGTTGATAGTATAAAACAACATTTTTAAAAACAGTTTACAATTTTTAAATGCAGTGCACCAAACGGAATGATAGATAAAGGTCGAGTATCAATTGAAACTGATTCTGACAGGGAGGAGATGATTAAGCAATTTTAGGCATTGGATGTCATACAGCTTGCGAAAAGTAATTCCTGCAATAACAGGAATCTTGCGAAAGGTGCTGAGTTCAGTCATGATTTTATCTCTCTGTCAATAACTGTTTAGAAAGTAATTTTTTTTATTATAATCAGCTAAAATCCAGTAATCGAGCGTTCATATCTAGTAAGACGATGAATGCTCATAGCATTAAATTGTTACTGCACATTGCGACCCACGACAAAAGCTTTTTTAAAAGAATGTCGTTACAGTGAACCAGATCTATCTTTTCTCTCAAATGGAGATTTTGTTTAAAATTTCTTCAAAAAGGAAGCAAGTTTGTAAATTCCCTGTTCTCATTTTAAATTCATGTATCTTTTATTTGAAATCTTAAACTAATATTTCCAGACTGCAACTGAAATTGTATTTCTATAAAACAATTTCAATAAATTATTAATTAAACTTCTAATCATGTAATTGGTACCTGTAAATCGAGAAGAATACTAAACTCGAATGACTGTGCCAAATCACGTGGCTGTGCACGGTATGTAACCGTTACTGCTATAAATCTTGGTTTATTATCCCGCTGAATCAATTTTAATTTGATACCTACTGCGACGTCAAACGTGTTCGACAAACTTGATTGGCTGCAGAATCATGGCATAAACAAATGACACGATTTAACCACTCATGAGGTGATGAATCCACTTTATCTAGCTTCTGGCCCTCCAAAGCGAGTAGTAATTAAATAAGTTAGGGAAATTGAGAAACATAGATTGAAAGATGCATTTTTTCTCCTACAAGTAGGACTGAAATCTAAAGCATATTGAGGCAGAAAAGAGCAAAAACTTGTATGAAAATTATTTCATTATAGCCTTTACATTTTTTAAAGACTATTAAAACATTAGTGACTACCAAAGTTTTTTTAAACTGTTCGACACATATAGAGGGCTGTTTTTTTCTTCCTCCCAAGAAAAAGTAATTAGCGATGAATAGTCTAAAATTAAGAATAACGAGGGCTTAATTTGTCTTTAACCAAACCAGCTACAACTGGGTTTATCATCAGTGTTTAATCTTTACCTCTTTTTTTCCTGCCCAGCCCACAACTGTGTGCCCTGCCTGTGACTTGGATAGAATCAATCATACCTTTACTATTTACATTCGAAGGACAGCAAAGAGATAAGCGAAAGAAAAGCAACTAAAGTGGATTTCCTATAGTTATCACATTTCATATTTTTTATTCTCGCAGATTTAAGTATCACGAACAAAATATTTATGCAGAATAATGAAAACTTCTATACTACTAGATGATATAAAATGGATTGAATTCGAAAATTCAAATGCCCTCACAGAAATTTTTTTTTATTCTGAACAAAAAATTTGAATCAGTTGTTTGAGACACAGCGCTATAAGATGTCAGTTCATATATTTTGTATTTATAGTCCACAGGCTAAAATGAAAAGATTGCAACAAGTCGTCTTATGAAGCATCATAGCGCATTTAGGGTTAAAACCGATGATTATTCCTTAATCTATTTTAAACCTCAAGCTATATTATTCATCAATCTGATATCGATTATAAGACTATTTAACTAGGTGACAGGCCCAATGCAAATAACAGAAAATTAGTTGCAATTAGAGGGAAAAGAAGAAGTCTTTTACCCACCCGACAATGAATTTAAAATTTGTGGGGGCGAACTTCTAAGTTTTTGTAACTTTTTTAGACAGTTTCCTTTCCTTCAATAAGCCAGAAGGTATAAGAGAACTAGGAACTCGTAGTCGCTTCTCAGATGGCTTGAGAACGTTGAGAAAGATTTAAAAACATTAAAAGTGATTTGGGAACAATATACATCTTATAGATTCCGATAGTAAGAAAAAAAAAAAAACTCGTTGGTATGGTCTTGGTTGTAGTGCCAAGAGGAAGGGGGCAAACTTGGTTAAAATCAGAATTAAATTTTCATGTAATCTAAAAGTTGATTGGGGAGAAATTGGTGATATTATAATGTCCTTGTCATTATAAACTGTAGCAGATTTAGATTACATTATCGAGGGTGGTACAACATTTCGAAATTAACCATTTTACATTTGGTTAGCTGTATATTAAAGAAATTTTGAAACTTTTGTATTTTAACCCACAATGCACCGGGATGAGACCCTCAGATAGTCAATAATTCGAATAAGATTTTCAAATTCTACAGCTTTGAAAGTAACTGTTAATTAAAAGCACAATTGGAAATTTCGATGTATAAAACAAAAGATTTATTTTCATTTTGAAATGTTAAAATAGTTTGAGCTTCAGAATTCTTTACATTTACATGGTGTATCAAAAATAATTAAGTGTAACAGGAAAAAAAAAAAAGAAATTTATTTATTTTTTATAAAACTATATATATATTTATATACACCGAAGAGCCATTACATTATGACCACCCTCCATCTATAACAATGGGCTCACTCAGGTTTTCATGGTTTCTCGCCCAGGAACAATGTTTTCATGGGGCAAATTGGGATCCATAATCCTCATAGAACAATCCCTGACGTCTGTAAGCTACTTGAACATAATTGAAGACTAGGTTCATCCAATCATGGCAACAGTTTTTCCTGCGGGGGATGGCGTTTACCAACAGGATAATGCACCATGTCATAAGGGTCGAATCGTCATGGATTGGTTCGAGGAACATTCCAGTGACTTTCAAGTCATGTCTTGGCCCCGAATTCACCTGACCTTAATCCAATAGAGCATTTGTGGTCCTACTTGGAAAACCAAATTCGTGCTGCTACGCTACCCCCTCGCAATGTAAGGGAATTGCAGGTGAGTGCTTGATACCAGATACCTCAGACTACCTATCAGCACCTCGTGGAATCAATGCCACGGCGGATGCTAGCAGTTTTGAGGGTTAAAGGTGGTCTTACATGTTATTAGCACGGTGGTCATAATGTAATGGCTCTTCGGTGTACATATATATCACTGAAGGATATGGAATACGAAATTAGGTACGGTAAGAAATGCTTTTCAAAGAAATACATTTTAAAAACGATCTAACAATACTGCGAAAAGAATTTTTAGTTTTTAAACTGATAATAATAATAAAAAAAAAACTATTCCATATCAAACGGAGACAAAATAAAAATAAAAACAGTCTTAAAAACCGAATTTATCAATGAATTTAATAACGATAAAAATGTCCAGAATTTGAATAGAACACAAGTTATGAAATATTTTCATCCCTTGTTATTCTCCAGTTTTTAAAAATATTGTCCTTTCATAATCAGTTACCATAGTAACGCAAAATATTATTGCAAACAATTATAATACTCGTTTCTCGAATTGTAATTGAAAGAAAAAATTTAACTAAATAAAATATTCATTATTTTTAATTAGCTATGCCAATAATAATTGAATAAAATTATTAAAACACGCACCTTTTTAAAGTAATTTTGAATATTAAAACATAAATTATTGAAAAATGCTTCGAGAAATAAAATACAGATGTAATAAGAAGCCTTTTTGATTCCTTTAATTTATTAAAAATATATTTTGTTAATTGTCTATTTATTTCCAGTGGTTGGGACAACGCAATTAGTATCAGAACGTCAAATACGCTAATTTGTTAGTGCAAACGTTATTTTAAGTAATGAAATCAGATACAAAACACGTTTTCTTTGAATGAACATGTCTTTCTTTCAACGGATTTGGATTCTTGAACCCAAAAAATGCTAGGTGTGAATGAAATCGGTCAAATAGTTCCTGAGATATCGAATTTTAAATACTACTTTTTTAAAATTCGATTTTTCAGGAACTATTCACCCGATATCGGTGGAATTTCGTATTTCGGTATGTAAAATTACGTATTTTAAACATTATGTGAAAAATTTGTCGATTTTACAATCCAAAATTTATAAAAGGAAAAAATAAAAAATAATAATAAAAATATTAAGAATAATTTTTTCAATGGAATTATCTTTCAAATAGATTTCGTTCTTTATGTAATGTTCTTATGTTTCGTTCTTATTTAAACAGATTCGAATTGTATGCAAATTTTTTTTGAAGTTAAGATTCTTATAAAGTTATAGATAAAGTACTAAGGTTATTTTTCGATACCACTAGGTAAAAAGCTTAAGAGTTGAAAACTTCGTGTCATTATTAAATACCGTAAAAAATTTCAATGTTATGAAGATAACATTAAAAAAAAAAATTCAAAATAAAAAATAATATTTTTAAAAACCACGTTTTTCTAGTGGAGAATAATAATTAAAAAAATTGAAAAACGAAAGACGTGGGGCGCATGAAATACATAACAGTAATGTTATATTAGTGTGTGTATGTGTGCTCTTGAGAATATGTGTATGTATATCTGTAATTGTATCTGAATGTGGATGTGGAATATGTTTGTGTATATGCATATGTAGAATGTGACTGTGCATGAGTATGAGTAAGAAAATGTGTATATGTATGTGCATGTATTACTACTGTTATGTATTTATTAGTACTGTATGTATTAGTACTGTTATGCATTTCATGCGCCCCACGTTTTTCGTTTTTCAATTTTTTTTTAATTATTATTCTCCACTACAAAAACGTGGTTTTTAAAAATATTATTTTTTATTTTGAATTTTTTTATTTTAAATTGGGTATAATATGAAAAAAACACAACTACTTCGATTTAGTAGGAACAACATATGACGCAATGCTAAACGAATGGAATTTAGTTGTTGTTTATTTAGTTATTGTTATTAGTAGTTGTTGTTATTTGTTTTAGCTGTTGTTGTTTATTTAGTTGTATTTAGTTTCAATAACTTTTCTTTATAATGCAATAAAATCTGGCGAGCAGCTATTTAAACGATCGAACACTTCGTTTGTTTATTTGTGGCTTGAAGTTAGGCTCGCAGAAAATGCCGTTCATGGGTTAAATTTAGTAGGAACAACACAACCTGTGACGTAAGCTATATTATACCCAATTATAATTTTTTTAGTTTTTATTTTATATTTTTTAAAAATTATTACTTTTCAATTATTATTCCTCACTACAAAAAACGTGGTTTTTAAAAATATATATTTTTATTTAGATTATTTTTCTTATTCAAAAGTAGTCAAGACTACTACAAGACCACTACTATAATAGAACTTTCATTTTAAATTAGAGATACAAAAATCTTTATTCGCGATCGCAACGCTCGAGTACGCCGTCTAGCGGGAGCCTGTAAATATCGGACATTAATTTATCACGTTTTCATTTAGTTCCATCAAAGTCATTGACTGAATCAGACGCCATTTTTTAGCAGCAAATAGGAAACAAAATTTCCCTAAGGAAAAGGCCGAAGAACTTGAAAAAAATCTCCAGAATATTAGTAAATCTTTCAGGAACAGAACACGCCAAACATTTGAAGAAAAATTCTTCAATAATTTTTAATTTCTATTATCAACAAACTTGCAACTGATGACTTCCGATTTCGGATACTGTTACAGATGTGTGTATTAAGGTAAAATGCATTTCTTCTGTCTTCAATTCATTACGAATTAAAGTGAAGTCAACATTGCTTTCGTCATTCCAGTGAATAAATATGAATTCAGAACATACAGAATTGTAATAGTTATAGCATATTCTTTTTCGTTATAGAATAGTATATATTTCTGTATCCATATAATTCGGAAAACAACAATAAAAAATTATCCAAGTTACTTGAAATAGTGCCATTTCTGCTGATTCTTAATTAATTTAAATCGTTTTCTTGGTAAGTTTTTTTTAATTTTGAAAGAATAAGTTCAACTAGAATTCAGCTATTCTGTTTTTAGCTACATATTCAAATTCATATCAATTATAAAATTTTGCTGTGTAGTATGTTATCTAAAAGTAATGAAGGTATAAACTATGTATCTATTATTTGAGAATAAAGTTTTCAAACAAGGAACTTATCATTTTGGAATTCTCCGGGAATCATAAATCAGGTAAGTGCAATGATTTTTACAATAAAAAATTTGCTTGTAAATATTTTCTTTTCATTTGATAATGGTTCTCTACACTACAGAATGGGTTTTTACGTCTGATTAAGAACTATAAGAATAATAAAAAAAGAAACAATATGAAAGTTTTTATTTCAATGTAAAGAATTCTTAAAATCGTTTTTTTATCCTAAGAATTCTTTATTTTCCGTTTTTTAGTTTATAATTTTTTGATAAAAATTGTTCTCAAAATACTTTTTTTGAAAAATTAAATGGTATAACATTATGTGTTTATGTATACTTCTTGTATATTCCAATGTTTGAAGTAATATGATTCAGAAAAGTATGGAATAAAAATTCGGTACTAACGTATTAACGCCACCGCCGCTACAGATTTGGCGGTTTTTAAGAGCCGCTAATCTACACTTAAAATTTTTGCGACAATTCATAAAATAAAACACTTTATTTAAAATCAAAATAGTTAATCGGATTTCGGTGGAAAATGAGCCGATATAGAGTTTAGCATAGATTCAAAACAATCATATCGCCATATGAACTCTGATGAATAAGATTCCAAATGAAATAACATTTCCATAACGAACGTTTACCAAGATAAAGTTTTATGTTGTGGGAATTGGTACATTTTCGTTTTTTCGGTAAAATATTTCCCTCCTGAAAAAATAAAATTGCATCTTGTTTTGTTTTTGGCAAATCCCAAAGACGAATATTCGTAGCACTAAAAATGGCGACAAAAAAAGAATTGTCTTTTTTTTTTTTTTGTTTCGTCAGCATTCTTTATTTTACGTTTCTTAGTTTCTAAATAATGATTTTTATTGAAACTTGAAATTTTTTGATAAAAACTGTTGTCAAAAAACGTTGTTTACAAAATTAAATTTCATAAAATTATGAGGCTTATGTATACTTTTTGTTCATTTTAATTTTTGAACTAATATGATTCTTAAAACTATAGAATGTAAAGTTTAAATGGGCCTTTCATGTTATATCATTAAATTTAGTAATACTATTTCTCGGGCATTAGGTTTTAACTCTTATAAGAATATACATATTTTTTTCTGTTAATGTACAAATATTTTTCCGATGTGTTTTGGATGTTCCTTCTCTAATAAAAAGAGATACCATTTTGTTTTCGGTTGTATAAGAAAGAAGATCAAGCATTTTTCTTTTTTAAATTTAATAAGCCACATTAAAGAAGGAACGTTGCAATGCTACACGCTACATTAACGACGTCTCCAGAGTAACTGAATGACGGTTCATATAGGAATCGCAGGTAAGCGTCTCATACAACAACGCCCCCTATAGTTCGTTGCGATCGCGAATTGAAAAACAATACCTTTACGACTTTCATTAGTTTTATGCTGATGACAACCAGAACAAACTGGAAATGAATGGGGGAAAACTGGATCCTACCACGTGATTTTTCAGTCAATAAAAATACTCTGACAATAAAAATCTTTTCACCTGACATGTAATACTAATTTGAAATAATGGAATCAACAACAAAAGACAATCTCGAAAATATTTTTTTTAAAACTTTAACTTTATTTTACTTTGTATGTCTTTTTTCTCTTCATTTTCATGCATTGTCATCCAATTCTGAACTATGTGCCAAATTTGAAGTTTATAGCTAGTCGGGAAGTTAGTGTAAAATCGATTACAAAATTCCACCCGGACAGACATACACGAAGGCAAGTTTATATAAACGTGGTAAAATAGATAAATCATTTTTTATTTAGTTTTTCGAAGTTTTATTTAGCAAGGAAAAAGAGTGACAGTTTAAGTGCCTTGCATTTGAGGCAAAGTTATAATTTTTAAACTATACATACCATCTTGACGTAAGGAATTTTCTGAACTTTAGAACAGACAAATAGTTTGAAAACTTAAAAAGTTATCAAGCTTACTTAAAAGACGCCAGTTTGGCGAGAATTTAGTACTCAGGTAAAAATTATTAAATTCGATGAATAACTCTCAATATTTTTTCAACTATGTAGATTTATATACAATGCCATTGAATAATTTATACTTATATTCAAGTAGTAACGTATATTTATATAAAATGTATATTGAGTAATTTATATTTAAATAATGACCCATATTTATATACAAATACGTATACATTTTTTTCAAATATAACACTTTATGAACCTAGACTGTGCTGCGTAAGAGTAACTTTATAAGTATTAAAAAATGAGATCTCAAATGCCTTTCACTTTGATAAAACTGTAGCTTTTTTTTCATAGTGACGGCTTGGGTCATTATCAGAATTAACATAGAGGACACTGATGAGTTAAACTTGACGCTGCACCCACAAATAACTATTGCAAGCACACAACTGTTATGCGAATTGCATATTCTTCACAAAAAGCCATTAATTCAAGCGACGAACAAAACTTTTTCAAAACAGATTCAAGTGAACAGTGTGCAAAAGAATAAACTTACCATGCAAAAGAACTTTTGATCTAACGATCAGAATTGACGTTTTAATTCGAGGAGGTGACCTCAAATATGCTCATTGATTAGTGCAGACGATATTTTAAGCTACAAAACAAATACAAAATCGTTCTCTCTCTGAATAAACATGCTTTTTTTTCGACGAATTCGTTTAACTGACGACAATTAGGGAAATAAGGTCCCTATAGTTTGGTCTAAAGTCCCTTAACGTTAATTTCGCTTTTTATATAGTTCATCATATCTCAAAATCTTTTCAAGCGAATTGAAAAATTTTTTCACACAATTACGAACTTTGTTTATCCAAAGATATTGTTCCATGCAAAATATAACATATAGTAATTATTTATTATTCTTTATTATTTTATTAGAATTGAAAAAAATTAAGGATTGGAAAAAATTAAGAATTGTAAGATATATTAATTTTTTAAATCATTTTGAAGAATGCCATTCAAAATGGCAATAAATAATTTTAGCAAAATCAGTCGAATATTTGCTGAGAAATCGAATTCTATAACTACAACTTTTTCAAAATTCGATTCAGCAGGCTTTCTTCCATCAATTTCGTTCCAATTTTGAATTTATCCATTTTTATCCAGATCTAGATGTTTATCCAGAAAACGCATGTTATTGTGTCTGACTTTGTTACTTAAGATATCGCCTTTCACTAATTAGTTAGCCTATTTGAGGATCCTTCAAACCTTTAAGTTAAGTCCTAGAACGTGAAGTTCCAATCATTAGAACAAAAATTATTCAGGATGATCCATATTCTATTTTGCACATAGTAAATTTTTTTTTAAAAATTCAGTGGTTATTTGTGTCATAATAAATAAAAAAAAGTAGCACTGCTGCAAATGTTTTCTGGTAAATATTTGCAATTAAATACGCACGAGCCGCGGTGGCTGAGGGGAGATGTTTTCGATATTTTAAGTTACGAAATCAGACAGAAAAAAGCATTTTATCTGAATTAAACATGCAATTTTTTCTACGGATTCAGATTTCTAACCCCAAAAATTTTGTCAGGTCTAGGACTGGGCGATATAAGAAATTTTGTATCGTGATGCATCGTCAGTTTTGCATCTCGATATAGCGATGTATCGCGATATAGTATTTTTGAAATTCATTTACTTGTAAGGCGCAGAAAGTCGGATTTCTATCAAAACTTCATACTCAGATTGATTTAAATCAATTTATGAATTTGATGTATATGTTATTTTGCTTAAGAAAGATATTAATGTTATATTTTCTAAAAATTATCGCGCAAATATCGAAAGATTTCTTAGTTTAAAAATAAATAATAAAAAAATAAATAAAATTGAAATTTATCAATATATTTACCTAACAATATAGAAAGAAAATGTAAAAAATAAGTTCGTTAAAAATTATTTGTATGCTTGAAACAAAGTGCTAAATAAATTAAACAAGAAAAAAAAAACACTTTTAAAACAACACTATTTTTTATCATTATTATTTCACATAAATAATGAAGTTAAATTGAATAATTACCGAATTCTGAACGAAAAAACAAAGTAAGGTTTAATTTCTTAAAAATAAAAACAAAAGAATTATGATATTCGATAATATGTTCAACTGACAATATTGAAAGAAAATTAAAAAACACGATTATATTCTTTAATAAAACGAAGTGCTAAATGATTTTAAAAAAAGAAGTCGCAATCGCAAACATTACTAATTTTTTTGAATAAACAAAGTTGATTGACTTATGTTCAAATCCAAAAGAGGAAAAATAAGCTTTGTTATAATTTTATTTATAAAAATGAAAACAACTAAAGATTTATAAATTTAAAATCAGAAATAAAAACCTATTAAATTATTATTTTATCCAAAAAGTTTTCAATAAATTAAAATAAAGTAAAAAATAGCCTAACAAATTTAATTACTTTTTAATTTAATTCCTTATGGGCACCTTAAATTAGATTTCCGTTTGTAATAAATTCAATAATGTAACATAATACTTAAATATATAATATCAAAATTAATTTTCACATTTAAAAATAAATAAGAAGTTTTGTTTCAAAAAAAATATTTACCTAATTAATTAAGAAGCACTTCTTTATATATTTTTTTCAATAATAGATTACATTCAAAACGGCGATGACAAAGTCAGTCCCACTGAAAATAATCTACAAGAAACGATATCAAGTCGCGACAGAGGAGAAAAAAAAACTAAGAGGTGCGGAAACGAACATGCGAGATCACGATATATGTTCTCAAAACTGATTCTACTGCTCATCAATCAAGGCCGTTTCAACATAACGATACGTACATCGTCTTCCCCAGCGCGAGTTGGCATTGGAACGTAAGAGATCCTTGCGTCTCTTGTATCGCTATATCGTTCATCTTCTTTACTCGACGGCTTAAATCAGATTTCTGATGCATCGCCTGGAACGAAAGTCGCTGTATCGGCTTGCCGATACAGGCGTTAAATCGATATGTCGCGATATATCGATTTATAGCCCAGTCCTAGGAGCCCAGTCAGGATTTATAGCCCAGTCATGAGCTATAAATCCTGATCGATTTATCCTGATCGATTTATAGCCCAGTCAGGAGAGCGATTCAAGTTTGGACCCCTTAAATTAATTTTGCTTTTTGTGTATTTCACCATATTTTAACAACTTTTTAAGCGAATTGAAAAAATTTTGCACTCTATAACATTTGTTTATCCAAAGATAACAAAAAAAATACAAAAAAAAAAATTTTTTTTTTGTATATATTTACTATTTTTTATTTTTTTATTTAATAGTAGCCTAAAACTTTTTGAATATTAATCCAAGTTTTTACTTCTAATTAAAGTAAATAAATTTACATGGCAAAATACAAAATGTGAGTGAAATCTATCGCAAAGTATCTGAGAAATCAAATTTTAAACAAGTATTACACTTAAAATTAATCACAAAAAATCTGCGCAAGCTCTGCATTAAGTTAAATAAACTTGAATCAAATTTTTTTTTTACAATATTTTTACATTTAAAAATAAAACAGTCGTGCTATTCTCAAAATGTTTGAGTCCATTTTAAGACGTAAAGAAAAGTTGAAGCCTTGAGACGTCTACAACCATGCTTAATGTTGACTGCATTTTTTCACATTTAGTCGCACAAACTCCTATGCTGATATAAATGAAAGAATTTCTTCTTTTCTTTTTAAGACTAGAAAAAGTTTACTTAAATGCAACCACTTGTTAATAGCACAAAAGTGCGCGTAATCTCGATATTAATATTTTTACATCTAATTTCTGTATCTTGCAAATCCTAATAAAAAATATTTTTTTATTTTTTATTATGATTTGTCTATGTTTATAACACTTTTAACTCATTTGTGGCAGCTTTATAATGCAACGTAAAGTTAAACACACAAAGCAGTCGGCAGATATTTATTTTATTGACTTTTAATAGAAGTAGAACGTTCTTTTATGTTTTGGCGAGATAGTTTGTGTGTATTATATCCTGCATTTTAAATAGATCAACCTTCGAAGATAAAAAAAAAAAGGAGAAATGTGAAATTAAAACTTAACCATTTTAACAAGAAAATTAAAAGCATTCAAGATTATAATCTAAGACGTAGAATAGGAGAAATAGTTTAAAGCAAAGTGCAAACAAACTTTTGCAATGGTAAATATACGTTACCGTGAATGATCGAAATCAAGATGTCGAATGTCGACTTTCACCGGTGAAAGTTGACAACAATCACATAGTCGCTTTAGTATATGTCCGAAATATATACTAGGTCCAGTTAAGTGCCACTGCCCGGTATACATTTGCCCAGTATAACCTACACTAATGTTTTTGAAGTTATACTTATGCGACTTCCAACAAGGTTGCGTTAAACGTTTAACGCTACATTTTTATTGGCCGGGAAATCACGTGGTAGGATTCAGTTTTCCCTCATTCATTTCCATATTGTTTTTGTTCTCACTAGCATAAAAATAATAAAAGTCATGAAAGTATTGTTCTTCTATAAATATTTTTTCAGTTTGTTTTGATACACATATAATTTAATAGGGTAGTATTTTTTATTTTCAAATTTAGTGGATAACAATTGTAAAAAATGAGTGAAAACAATCCCACGAACAATGCGACGGATTTAAGGTTATGTCAAGGTACGTCTCTTGTGAATATCAATTAATTGTTTCTCTTCTGAAACTACATTATGACGCATTCACATACATTATTAATACAAATACATTTTCCAGGGCGAGACGATGAGGCAACCACAAGCACTTCCACTGGTTCAAGAGGTCCACGAGGGAAAAATGCACAATATTGCCGTGATTACAGAACACGGAAGCGAGCGAAGCAAGAAAAAGAGTCGTTGAATAGAAAGAACTAGTGATCCTTCTACGACTGCTGATTCCTCTACAATTAACGTCGCAGGTTGCGAAGTTTAACTTCTTCCGCGCGGAGGGACTCCACGCACTATTTTTTTTTAAAGGTTCAGTGCCCGGTATGCCCTGCATCAATGTTTTTTTAAGGTATGTATATATGCATGCATTTAACCATCCCAGTGAGCATTTAACCGGTACTCCGAACACTGATGATTCTCCTAAATAATCCTCAGCATATATTTAAATATCGAATAAATATAATAATATCAGGGAATAAATTAATATCAAATCTGATATAAGAATCCCAGTTCTTTACAATAACTGTTAAGTGTCTTAACGACTGAGCCTTCGCGGCTCTTTTATTAATATAATAAAGTGTAAAATTGTTAAGTCAGTAATATATGTTGGGGCAAAAAAAAAAAAAAAAATAACATATCGTTATAGTATTATTTATTTATTTTATTGAAGTAAATGAAATTCACACTTTTTTTTGGTTCGGTCAAATTAAGAATTTCATTTGGCAAAATGGGAATTTTCTCCTCTCAATAATATTAGTTGAAATCTTCACTCTATCCTTGTTCTTCTTAAAGTTGTGAGATTTTTTTTACAATTGAGATTAATCTTCAATTTTTTAAAGATGATGATTTTAGCTTTTTGTTGTCTGCTTTTCAGCTATCAGCCAAAATATCCTTCCTTCCTTCCTCAATGGCACGACAGCCCCGGGTGGGCCCTGGCCTTCTCAATCAGCTTCCTTCAGGCCTGCCTCTGCCTGGCAGTTGTCTTCCAGTTTGAGACTTTTAAGACTGAAAAGTCTCTTTCCACGCAGGCGGCCTATCTCAGCTTTGGTCGACCTCTGGGCCTTGATCCGATGGGCTGAGCCGAAAAGATTATGTTTGTCGAACGCTCTCTGTTCATTCGAATGATGTGACCAGCCCATTTAATTCTTTGAATTTTTACATACTTGACAACATCAGGCTCTCTAAGGGCCCGATAGAGTTCTGAGTTTGAACGTCTGTACCAAGTACCATCAACTTGTTTGCCCCCAAAAATTGATCTTAGGATCCGACGTTCGAAGATTCCCAAGGAATTCTCATCTCAAAATATGCCAATCTATATACCAATCCTAATCCTATCAGCCAAAATATACCAATCCTAATTTTTTAACCTTCTCCAAAATATTAAAAATGGTAGCGAAATAATTAGGTTAGATGATCACCAAACTTTATTTTTAATTCTCACTCACTCAACAAGTCGCCCTCGAATGGTAAAAGAAAAAAAAAAAAAAAAAAAAAGAAAATATCCGTCTAGCGAATCACTACTTGCTGACCACTAATGACCATTTTATTTGCGAAAACGTTCAAAATATTTGGAATTTTTTTCGTTAGAATGGAAATTGGTACCTCAATTTAACTTTCTTCAAAATTTATTTCGACGCAAAGAGGACCTTTGTGTTCTTAATAATGTACCGTGAACTGATCATCCTGAATAACTTTTCACTATTTTTAAATAAAATAATAAATATTTACCGAAAGTAAATTTTTGCAAGGAATTATCTTTGGATAAATGAATTTTTAATTCGCTTAAAAAGTTCTCGAGATATGGTGAAAAAAACAAAAAGTAAAATTAACGTTATGGGGCTTAAACTTTGGACCGCTTACCTGACCTAACTATAAGTACCATATTTCCCGGGTATACCTTAGATTTTGGTGGTCAGATATTCTAATCGGTCGAGAAAAAAAAATTATGTTTATTAAGAGGAAGTGCTTTTTCGTGTCTGATTTTGCAACTTAAAAATATTGTTTGCACCAATTAATTGACATTTTTGTGGTCACCCCCGAGAGCCATTAAGATTGATGCCTAGAACGTGAAGATCAGCAGATCAAAAATTATTCAGGGTGGTTTGTTTATTTTTTTACGCATCGTAAATTTCCGTAATTTGATGTTAGAGATTACGCAAGATAAAGCAACTTGCTATGGTCATTTTAATGAGACTTGATCACTTTTTCGCTGACAGAAAAAATAAACTAATTTAATATTAAGTACCTTAACACTAGGTTTACGGGACGCGTCATTTTGACTCATTTCATATTTTCTGGGGAAAATTACAAAACCATTTTACATTTTTATTTTATCTCTCGTAATGACTTTAATCCATTGATCGAGGTAAATATACATTGAAGTCTATTTTCTTCAAAAGCGTTGAAATGTTGAAATTCTCTTTGTGGTACACCTATCACTACCGATATGCGTCAATTTGATGCGATCGTAATTTAGACAAAATTTTGAGTAAACATCACATCAATAATAAATAGGAATGTACCGACACTACTTCGATCCGTTATCCGATATCGTTTTCACAAATGAAACAAGCGATAAACAAACGCAGGATGTCAGATTTTGAAGGTTTCAGTTGCTTAGTAAGAGTATTGAAAAATAAAATACTAGAATATTTCATAAATATATATCTCATAATTTCATTTCTTTTCTTGTAGTGTATAATGTAATCGCTTTCTAAGTGCAGATACGCCAACTGCTCCAGACACACCATAATAATTAAAAAAAAACGGTAAATAACTACTACAGTCAAACCCCGTTAACACGAAATCGTCGGGACCACCGAAATTTTTCGTGTTAACCGAATTTCGTGTTAACCGTTTAGGTAATGGCGGCATCTAGTCAACAATTATTGAACTACTAAACAATTACTTATATATTACAGTTCTTAAAAGTTACTAATGAAGACATATTGCAAATTTAAGTGAATTTAACATAAAATTAAAAATACTAAAAACAATGAACATTTAAAAATAACTTGAAATTTGGAGAAGAAATAATGAAGTGAATTGAACGCCAAATTACGAATTTATTTATCCGTTACGGAATCAAGGTTGAAAAAAGTCAGTTATTGACTTCTGTTTTAATTTCTTAAGATAACACTTATTAATAAAGTCATTTATATGTTCTAAGTTATCTAATGCATCCATAGCATTTTCTTGTTGCATGAGGAAACGATTAATTACTTTCATTGCACATGTCGCCTCATTTAAAGTAACTGGATTTTCTTGTTCAATATCGGACTCTTCATCAGTTGTATCCATGTCGACATCATCATTTTTCGCCGATAGTTCAGCGATTATGTCTTGATCGGTGGTTATATCCGATGTTAGCAAATCTTCGTCTATAGTGGTGTAGTCTTTGAACAAAGGGGCTGATAGAATCCCGCGTTTTTCCGCTTCTTCGATCAAATTAGTCAACGTTTCTGGTTCTGCTTCACTTATTTCTTGAAGATTCATTTCTTTTCCATCTGTGAACCCACCGCACTTGAAACTGTTTATAATTGTTTCAGAAGAAACATTGTTCCAAGCACATTTTAAGTATCTCATTGCGTCTAATAGATTTACAGAAAATGTAATTTTATTATCAAAGCAATGGATCATCTTGCGTACCATTTCTTTTCTGTATTGCACCTTCAAACTATGAATGATACCTTGATCGCACGGCTGAAGTTTTGCTGTGGTGTTAGGAGGTAAAAAAACACATTTAATCGCTTTTAGTCCGTGAATATCATTATGAGCACTACAATTGTCAAGCATCAAACAAATATTTCTTTTTTCCCGAAATAGTTTCCTGTCCAAGTCTGTTAACCATTTCTTAAAAAGCATTTTATTCATCCAGGCTTTCTTATTTGAAGCATATACAACGGGTAAAGTTTTTAAGTTCTTAAAACAACGTGGGTTCGCTGATTTACCTACGACAAACAAGGGCAATTTTTCGGTCCCATCCATATTACAAGCGACCAAAACAGTAATTCTCTCTTTAGAGCATTTTCCGCCGGAGCATTTTTCTCCTTTAATGCTCAATGTACGGGAGGGCAATGCTTTGAAAAAGAGTCCCGTTTCATCAGCATTGAAAATGTCACGTGGCGCGTAATTTTTCCTAAGAGCAGGCCACTTTTCAGACAAAAATGATTCCACAGTCTCCTTATCTACAGTTGCTTCTTCGCCACAGATTTTATGACACACAATTCCATGACGCTTTTTGAATCGTGTTAACCAACCGTTTGAAGATGCGAAATTTGTCACGCCGAGAGCATCCGCAAAAACTTTTGCTTTTTCTTGAAATACATGACCCGTTAAAGGCAGATTCTGACTCCTTGCTTCACGCACCCATCGCAAAAGCGCTACTTCGATCTCCTCATTTCCCCCTGTTCTCATTCGCTTTCTAGCTGGCTCAAATTGATTGATAGCATATGCGACTTCAATTTTTTCACGATTTTTTATAATCGTAGATAGCGTGCTGTTGGGAATTCCATATTTCGTCGCGATCTCTGTTTTCTTTAATATTCCATCACAAACTTCATTCAAAATTTTTTGTTTAGTCTCTAAGGACAAGGATTGCTGTTTTCGACTCATTTTTACGAAATTTCAAGGGCAACTGACAGTCGGACTCTACCACGATCATGTGTGCTTATGCACTACTTTCCACCCCCTTCCACGCACGTGCAAAGAACATTCCGAAACAGAATAGCAGCAACCAATCAAAAGAGATAATTATGGAAGGATGGGACCTCGATTCGAGGGTAGGAGTAGAAATTTCAAAACACTAATTCCAAACTCTTGTAAAAGAAGAAATTTTGACTTGGAGTGAAAAAAATTCTTTTCGTCTTAAGCGGTATTTTGCGATTTGGGTTTCGCGTTAAAAGAATTAATTAACACTATTCTTCAGACTCGATCGACGGGACCTAACAATTATTTCGCGTTAAGCGAAATTTCGTGATAAGCGATTTCGCGTTAACGGGGTTTGACTGATTTTAAGTATATAAAATCAATACCTGCCAACTTTTAATTCCTTCCATTATCATTTTTCCCAGTGGTATTAAAATGAAATTAAAACTTCAATTTTTCGCATCCAAATACGTTGCATTTGAAAAAACTTAAGTTGACAACCATGATAGTAACGCATAATAATATATGTGCTTAATTTTTGAAAGAATAGCGGTGATCAAAATCATTTAAAAATTAAGTTCATAAAAGAAAAAATAGTATATATTTACTACCACTTTAAATATGAAAATAAAATCTTCCGGAAAATCCAAAAGAGTTGGCAGGTTCGTTCGTTCGTTCGTTCGTTGTAGTGGAACTGGGCGTCTGAGGCCTTACGGCCCTTTTCCCATTCATCTTGAAGTTAAACTTAGAGACATACATGACAAAATTAAAGTTTGGGGAGCAAATGGAGTTCTTGAGAAAAGAAAAATGGCACTTTGCCATTATTAGGCAATGACAATATTATAAGTAATAAAAATGTACATGAAAAAGGTAAAATTAAAGTACAATGGGAAAATAAACACTAATGAATATTTACAGTTTGGAAATACATACAAAAGGGGGCGAGTTAAAGGATTGTGAGGATGTGTGTATATGTGCAAGCAAATGTGGCTCTGTTAAGTAGAGACCCGGCCGTTAGTGAGTGTTTGTGTTGTTAAATGTTAGTATGATATCAGAAGTGTAGAAGTGTGCAATGGGTCGAATTTTTGCATCCTCTTTGAGATTTATGCAGTCGAAAATATCATTAAAATTTGCGGTATTGCAGGTGGCGGCTTTAATAAAGAAGTTTCTGTTTAATTTGTTGAAATGATGGTCAAAGCGGTCAATGTTAAGATTTCTATGAATGGCATTGTTGCGGATAAACCATCTGGCTCCCGTGAGTTTTCTCAAGATGTTGTTTTGGAGTACGATAAGTTTTTTGAGGTCTTTTTCGGAGGCGTTACACCAGGCAGCTGAGGCGTACGTCATAATAGGATGTATCATCGAGGTATACAGGAGTTTTTTCAGTTTTAAACTAAGGTGTCGGTTATGAAAAAGTGTTTGAAGTTTGTTGGTTGCTGCATATACTTTATTTTTAATGTTATTTACATGGTCAGACCCAGGTCAGTTTTTTATTAATGGTTAAGCCTAAATATATAGCTTTATCAACTATGGGTATAGTGTTGTTAAAGAGAACTAGTTGGTATTTATTAGAGTAGGACTTTCTATTCTTTTGTATTATTAAAAGTTGCGATTTACTAGCATTTAGTTTGAACTTCCAATTTAGGCACCAGTCTTCCACATCATATAACTTGTTCTGTAGTTTTTGAAGTGCATTATCTGGTTTGAGAGATTTCTGCAAGATTCCAGTATCGTCAGCGTAAAACGCCGTGATACTGTTGTGGTCGTCGTGAAATATGGGGAAATCGTGGGTATAAATAATGAACAGTATCGGTCCTAGAATGCTCCCTTGGGGAACACCCGCATTTATTTTTCTCCTGGATGAAACAACACTATTTAGTTTAATATTAAAAGTACGGTTTGATAAGTAGTTATGTATTTTTTTTACAATGCCATAGGGAAAGTTTAAATTAATTAGTTTGTACACGATACCAGCATGCCAAACTCGATCGAATGCTTTGCTGATGTCAAGCATGAGAAATGCAGTTGTCTGTTTGTTGTGCAGGCCCTTACCAATGAAGTCAATGATTCGAAGGAGTTGCTTGGTGGTATCTAAGTTTTTTCTGAAACCGTACTGCTCATTAGGCAGACAGCCTAGAAAAGGCTTTATTCTGTTATACAGTATACGTTCTAGAATTGTACCAAAAATACACAGTAGGCTGATTGGTCTAAAGCTCTCGGGTAAGGTTAGGTTTTTGTTTGCTTTGGGAATCAGAATAATGGAAGCATTCTTCCAGTTTATGGGAAAATAATTTAAGTGCAGACAGGCATTGTAAATATCTGTTAAGGTGGAGATGTAAGTATTTGGTAAAAGTTTAACTATTTTATTCTTAATATTGTCATCACCTGGTGCCTTCTTTGATTTTAGTTTCTTGATAATATTTTGTACTTCATAATTATTGGTGGGAAGAGTTGGCAGGTATGCAAGTGGTGAATTGTATAAGCCTACGAATTATTTAGAAATAGTGGTGGATAAACATCTACTAAATTGAATTTATTTAACCAGGAATCACAATTGATAAGCTAACACTTTAAAATATATATTTGCTGTCCGGAGCAAGTTGGCATCTCTGTAAGTGCTGTTATGTGTATTCGTGATGGGTGTTCGTAGAGATAGGTACATAACCTAGTGTTAACACTGTTTTGACTAGCAATTTTAAAAAGAGAAATTATGTCATGTTACCTGCTATTATTTGTAATTGAATATAAAAGTAAATTAAAACGTTATGAATAACTACTTTTATTCAGGGAATAAACACTTCATTGTAGGTGCCTCGTTTAATAATTGTAGTTCCAGTTTTATTGAGACTAAATAAAATAAAATTAATGGAAATGACAAGTTTACTAGGCAGTAGTGAACAATGTGATAGCAATTTTGAAACAAAATTTTCCTGCTACTTTTTGAGGTACAAAAATATTGCAGAGAGGCCATCTGCAAACAATTTTACAAAGTGGTTATAAAACAACAATTAAAGTCGGAAATAATTTCAAAAAATTAAACTAATTTTAAACATTTAAGAGCGAAATTAAGACTCCACACGGTTTTTTGGAGGTAGTCCGATCAGACAACTATGATAGTAAACCAGTTCACGAAAGAGCCCTTTAATAGAAAATCTAGTAGAAATAAGAAATTGGTTGCAAATATATGTCTAAAAATTTGTTTAATTTATGAATATGATTAATTTGTCTTATTTACTTGTCTACCACTACAGATTCCATTCTCAAATATATATGACAAATTTCTCTATAGACACCTTTAAAAAACTCAAACTGTCTTTTATTTTAACTTTTTATTCTATTTCATGATGTATGGGATATGGGCCTTCTGCACGGCCCAGGTGCCCAATTTTCTATAAATAAAGAAAGAAAGACTTTTAAGCCACAATTTGGGTTAAAGCGAACAACCGGTTCACTTTTTGAACAATCTGAGCAGAATACTTATAAAAAACCGTGTGGATGCTTTCTGATGCAGGAGGTGTTGAATAAGCTAACAAATGGATCATGTCTACCTATTTTTCAATTATTGTTTTGTCGGGGAAGACTGGAAATATTAAATAGAAGATTTAATATGTCAAAACGCTATAATGTTGCTACCATTAAGAAATTTTTTTCGATATGACGTGGTGGAAAAACTTCTTAAAATGATAAATACTATATTAAAAATGACCTAAAAGTCGTTACCACTATAAAATAAATTTTTTTCAAAGTGGAGCAAGTAATTGACACTCATGTAATTAATCTCAAGAACTCCATTTTGCTCCCCAAACTTTATTTTTATCATGTATGTTTCTTAGTCTAATTTCAGGATGAATGGGAAAAGGGCCGCAAGGCCTCAGACGCCCAGTTGCACTACAACGAACGAACAATCTTTAGTAATTAACTGTCTAAAAAAAATTATGAATTAAATTATTTACCAACTTTTAAGTGCAACAAAAAATAATAATAATTTTGCTAACTGAAGTTTCATAATCTGTCTAAAAGTTTGTCTCTTTACATTGTACATGTATTTACTAGCAATTAAACAGCTGGGAAATACGATTATAAAAATCAAGGAGTGAAGATTTCAATATTTTGCATCGTAACTGAATCATTTATGTTAGTGGTAATCACGAATGGACAAACTAAGTAGTTTTGCTGTTTAACACGTTCACGCCGAGAAAAGTGAAAATACTGGTACGGGAAAAGAGAACATACTGGTAGAAGAGCTATTTCAATATTAGATAATATTCGGGAGGAGTTAATCTATTCTCAACAATAACAATTCACTGTAATGAAATTTTCCACTGCGATGAAGCAATTCAATATAAAAATTGCATCCGTTAAAAACAATTGGTAGTTATGGATTTTTATTATTCCCGGAAATAAAGTAAAAAATGAAATTTATTGTTACCAGCTTTTACTCCGGTGCGCTGCCAAGATGAGACAATCTAGCGTGACCCACCGGTGGGTCACAACGGCGTGAACGTGTTAAATTTTGTATGGATATCAGAAATTTCAAAAGCGTATTTTAACATGACCCGTGTGTAAGATCTGAAGTTTGTTAAAAGGGCCAAAGACTTTTTTTCATTAGAAATTTTTTATTTTTGCTCCAAATGTGCAGCGTGCAAAAAAAAAAAAAAAAAAAAGAAAAAGATATCACCCCGAAAAACTTTTGTTCTAATGATCGGAGTTTGACGAACTAAGAGTCAAATTTAATAGTTTTTGAGGAAGACTTCAAATATTCCAATTGATCATTGCTAACTACTAATTAAATTAAGTTACGAAATTGGGCATAAAAACGTACTTTCTTTGAATAAACATTTATTTTTTCTTAACATATTTGAATTTTTGACCTTTAACACATGGGAGGTTGCCGCACTCTGGAAATTGTGGTTCTAATAGCTTAGTCAAGGAGCGGTTGATTTTGGTACTTGGTTTAATGTTAATTTAGCCTTTTGTGTTTTTAGGTAGATCTTTAAAACTAATTCACAATTTAAAAAAAATTTTGCACACGCTCATGAAACTCTTTTAGCGAAATATAATTTTATGCAAAAATTAATTATAAAAATTATTTATTGCTTTTTTATTTATTTTATTATTAGACGAAAGAAATTTGGATGACTTATAATTTTTTTAAATATCATATTAATCTACGTATTTTTCTACAATGAAAATCATAGTTTTAATTGCTTTTATTAGAAACTGAAAATAATTGTTTTTAAGAAAAATAATTTGTTGGTAATGAAAAAAAATTAAATGGATCGATTATCGCCTAAATACTGCGCCTAAATAAATATCAGGCCGAGCGATTTCACCTGCCAAAAGCTGTGCAAAACGTGGAGGTAGCGGGTTCGAATCCCGCTGTTACCCTGGATGTATCTTTGTGCTGTCTTTCTCTGTATTCTGCTATCTGTAAGTGAAAAAGGTTTATAAGCCTGTAAATGTATGTAATTCCAATAGACAATGAACAATAATGTGGTAAACCTTCATTGACCTTACACAAGCATCGCATAAACTTCATTCATGATTTTTCTTTGTTTTAACTCGATATCGTTTTTTTAATTTTAAAGTACGACGTTTTTTTTGCTCAGTCAATTGCTAATTTTTACTTATTTTTGTAAATAGATTTGAATAAAATATTATATTTAAAAAATGTCAAGATTCATAGAAATATGTTTCTGATTGAATGTGGTATTTTTAAAAAAATGCTAATATTTAGTTGTTACATACTACAGTTGATTTAATTTCAGTAATACGCATATGTATGCATATATAAGAAATAATATATTTATCAATTATTCAACATACGTTTCAATAGCCAAACAATAGAAATTTAAACGGAGATACTAGTTTTGTGAAAGTTATCTTTATATCGTCTTGAACACAATGGTCGGAAGTAATGTACTACAAGTTACGAAACTACCGTAGTCGCTAGTTTTTTTCGTAGTGTAGTGTGCTATTTTTTTTATTTTTAAAAAAAGTAGAGTCGTGCGTAGCCATCACCTCCTACATCAGAAAGCCTCCACACGGTTGCTTATAAGTAGTCTGCGCAGATTATTTAAAAAGCGAACCACTTGTGCGCATAAACCCAAATTTTATTTTAAAAGTACTTGAGCGAAATTTATCATATATATTTGAGAATTGAATCTGTAGTGGTTGACAAGTAAATAAAACAAACCAATTATATTCATAAATTAAACAAATTTTTAGACATATATTTGCTACCAATTTCTAATTTTTAATAGATTTCATATTAAACGGTTCTTTCACTAATTGGTTACCTTCATAGTGGTCTAATCGGACTACCTGTAAACAAGCGTGTGGAGGCTTTCAGTTGTAGGAGGCGTTGGCGTAGCGCGATACAAAAAATCAGTTGTTTGTAACCTGGCAACTGCCTTAACGTCAGTTAAGAATAGTAAGAGTCTTCGCGTCAATGGATGCAGCGAAAATGACTCTATGGTTGCAGGTGAGCGTTAACACGTTGAATGCCACGCTAATTTTACATGGCTTGCAAGTCAGGCCGCACGGTAAATAACTGCAAATTAAATTTGCAAATATAGACAGATTTCGCTAGTTCATAAAAGGTTTAGCATGACATAGCTGAAGAAAGTGGTAAATTATATATGCCTACGAATTGTTTAAAAATAGTGGCAGGGTTTCCGCTACGGTAGCTTTTTTCGCAAAATGCGAAAAGACCCCTCAAAAATGCTAAAATTCAACAAAGCATTTTCGCATTTTTGCTAAAGGATTTTACTAAATTCCATTAAAAAAAAAAAGCTTCCGCGAAAAACCATGACGCTAACATCCATGAAAAAAACTTGATCAAACAAGAAGGAGAAAAAAATCTGAATATCTTTCGCAAGAAGAACCATGACGCTAGCGTTATGACTGGTGTTGGAACGGTGGTTGCTGCTCTGTTCAAAAACCAAAATCCGCATTTAATTTCAGTACATTGTGTGGCACATACGCTAGCATTAGCCGTGAGCCAAGCAGCGTCTGAGAATGCTTACCTGGTAAAGCTTCAGGACATAATAAAAAGAATTCACTCTTATTTTGAATGCTCCCCTGCAAATACCAGGCGATTGAAGAATGTTCAAGATATCCTTGAACAAAAATCAAGGAAATTCATAAAGTTATCAACAACTCGGTGGTTGTCTTTGGGGAATTCAGTTACAGCTCTGGATTGCAACTGGCAAGCTCTTGTTAGTGTTTTAATGGAAGACAAACGTCCTGTTGCTCAAGGGTTGTTAATAAATATAACTACTTTTTTGTTTTTAGCAACCACTGCCATCATGAATGATATCATGTTCAACATTAATAAATTAAGCCTCATATTTCAAAAATCTAATTTAAATTTTGAATATGTTCAATCAAGTGTGAAGGCTTGTATTTCAAGTTTAGAAGAAATAAAAAATGGCACCGGCACTCATTACATGAGTTTTTTAGATGATGTGCCTAAGAAGGAAAGTGAAAAATTTGAGTTTCAGGGCCATATAATTTTAGATGGACTGAAACAGAGGGAAAGATTCCGCAATTTGATGCACAATTTTTTAAACTGTATCATTGAAAATATTACTGATAGATTGGGAGATTTGGATAAAATCGAAATGTTCAATATATTTATACCTAGCAGCATTATGGTGTAAAGGAAATCCGTTGCATTTTCAATTTGTTTTCGGAATCTCCCAGAAAAGATTTTCAGTTTACAGAAACTGAATTACTTTGTGAATGGGGATTATTTAAACACATCTTAATACAACGATGTAAAAACATGTCATTTAATGAATTACTTTTATTTTTATATACCAATGACGTGTCTGAACAGTACCCATTAATAACTTCTGTTACAGAGTATTGTGTAACAATACCAATGCGCACTGTTGACTGTGAAAGGGACTTTAGCTGCCTTAATTTGATTAAAACTAATATTCGAAACAGGTTGTTTATCAACCATGTAAAAAATTTGTTAATGATTAATATTGAGGGCCCTGAAAGTGCATTTAACTTTCAAGAAGCATTTGTAAAATGGGCAAACATGAAAGAAAGGAAGATTGTTAATTATAAACCAAAATGTTTCGATAAATAATAAATGTGTTTTTTTTTGTTATAGGTATTCTTTTTGATATTCTTGTATATTAAGCTATTCTTTGTCAGATAACTTACAGTACTTGTTTGATATAAAGTAATTTTATAAGCCTAATGGCATTTTAGCATTTTGCTAAAACTTTTTTCAGATTTTAGCTTTTTTGCTAATGAATTTTTAGACTCAGCTGAAACCCTGAATAGTGGTGAATAAAAATCTACTAACTTGAATTTATTAAACCAAGAATCACAATAATTAAGTAGATTTTGAATAAATTTTCTGAAATTCCATAAAAAAGTGTAAATTTTATAGTTCTATATCATGTTATACGCTGTCAGCCAATTGTTATTTGCGGCCTATGTGAAAGGTCAGTGTCAGCAAGCGGTGGCAGACGCAGCCTAAATGCAATTTCAGTGTCAGCCACCGGTGGTTGACGCGGACTAAATGTAATTTCAGTGTCAGCTACCCATGGCTCACGTGGCCTAAATGGAAAGTCCAGTGTCGACCACCGATGGCTGACGCGGCGCTCAACGTATCAAGAATAGTAACATGACTCTAACGCTACTAATTTTTCGAATTCGATGGGTACAAATCTTTGCGTCAATGGATGCCATAAAAATGACTCAATGGTTGCAGGTGAGCGTTAATAGATAGGTATTTAATTTACGTCGCACTAGAGCTGCATAATGGGCTATTGACGACATCCCTGAGGATGATCCGAAGGCATGCATTTTGATCCTCTGCAGAGGGGATGGCTCCCCTTTTTTTGGTAGAACGACGACCTGAGCGCGAAATCGATCACTTTACGGTAGAACGAAGACTGATACTCTACACTTTTAAAAGTTTTAAAGAATTCTCAGAATTATATAATTACAGGTTTAGTTTAACATGATTTAGGAAATTGAATATTTAATTCTTTTTAAGCATGTGAAATTCGAGAAAATAACAAAAACAGGGGGAGAGTGTGGCGAGGTAAACCCACAAGACTATATGAGGGATGGAAAGCAAATTAATGAATAAATCATCTTAACAAAGCTACATATTACTTCTTAAGTTGCATTTAAAGTAGCCAAATAGTGGAAGTAAAAGCATCGATAAACCCGAATGACCCAATAGGACCATTGGGTCACAAAACAAAATAGAAAAATTTAGAAGTGAAACAAGAAAACAAACATAAATATATAAGAGAAATTCATATTAGAAACTAAGGTAAAGGCATTCTTGTGACAGTGTTACCCAACTCACCCAACATGACGAACGATACAGCATTGCGGCATCGAATGTATGGAAAAATAAGAGTTCATCTATGATATACTTTTATTTTATTTTTCTTATTGAGGTAACACATTTGCAAAATGGATGATATACAGACGTACTTTTGAGAAACAATCATCAACACTTATTATGCCGTTAACTTTCGAGAAAAGCGGACACAACCAACGCCTCCTATAACTGAAAGTCTCCACACGCTTTTTTACAGGTAGTCCGATTAGACCACTATGAAGGTAACCAATTACTAACTAACTCATCAAGTTTTTTCAGAGTACCTATCCATGTATGGATATCTGCTCTTTCATCTAAATTGAATAATATGTGGTGGAAGGGAAGGGAGGTGGTGCGTTAACATTAAGTTAAATCTCAGAATGAACAATAATTGATAAAATCAAGTCTGGGTCATACATAAAAATAAATCGCAAGTTGATACATAATAAAGGGGACAAATTGAAGATAAAGATAAAGAAAGAATATTTACACTATTTACAAATTTACAAAAGGGGAAGACTCCCTGTGCACTCTCTCGCCTCCCTCCGGTATAGCCGGGCTTCATTGGTGCAGAGAACACAGTTTGTCTAGGGCAGTGGGGATAGTCATGATTAGGACTGGGCGATATTAGAAATTATATATCGTGATGCATCGTCAGTTTTGCTTAACGATATAGCGATGTATCGCGATATAGTATTTTTGAATTTCATTTACTTGTAAGGCACAGAAAGTCAGATTTCTATCAAAACTTCATACTGAGATTGATTTAAATCAATTTATAAATTTGAAGATGTTTGCTTAGGAAAGATATTAAATAAATTGACTACAATGTACAAATCTTACTTAAAATATTTATTGAAATGTTTGTTTAGAAATTCATAATACGCGTAAAACAAAGTGTTTAAAACTTTTTTTGAAGCGTTTCTTACAAATTAATATTTTTTTGTACTATTATGCATAAATAATTACATAATTATTAAGTTCGATCGTAATGTTCAATTTCTAAATTAAACGTTAAAAGTTATTTGTGTGTTTAAAACAAAGTGCTATATAAATTTTAAAAGAAAAGAAAAACGCTTTTAAAATACTATTTTTCATTATTATCATTTCAGTTATTATAGTTCTATTATAGTTCATTTACGTCACAGTAGAGCTGCACAATGGGCTATTGGCGACGGTCTGGAAAACGTCCCTGAGGATGATCCGAAGACATGTCATCACAATTTTGATCCTCTGCAGATGGGATGGCACCCCCTGCTTCGGTAGCTCGACGACCTGCACGCGAAGTCGAGCACTTTACGGTAGAACAGTTTAACGAGGACCAATACCGCACACCCTCGGTCCCTGGGTAGACTGATCCAAGTGGTCACTCACCCGCACACTTACCGTAGCCAGTGATGCTTGACTTCGGTGATCTGCAGGGAACCACGTCTTAACGATCAGTCCACTGCGGGACCTTAACATTTCAGATAAATAATTAAATTAAATTATATAATGACCGAATTATGAACGAAAAACAAAGTAAGATTTAATTTCTTAAAAATAAAAAAATTGTGATATTCGATAATATATTTAGCTAATTAACAAATAATATGAAAAGAATATTTTTAAAAAAAAATTATTATACTCTCTAATAAAACGAAGTGCTAAGTGATTTAAAAAAATGAATAAAATACGCAAACCTTTCAATTTTTTTTGCATAAGCAAAGTTGATTGACTTATGTCCAAATCCAAATGACAAAAATAAATTTTGTTTTAACTTTTTTTCTAAAAATAAAAACAACATGATTTATAAATTAAAAATCAGTAATAAAAACGCATTAAATTATTAGAGGTTTCATCCAAAAAGTTTTTAATAAATTAAAAGAAAGTAAAAAAATAACCTAACATATTCAATTCTTTATGGGCGCCTAAATTAGATTGCCGATAATTTTCACATTTAAAAATAAAAAGAAGTTTTTTTAAACAAAAACTTAACTAATTAATGAAGAAACTTTTCTTTATATATTCTTTTCAATAATAGATTGCCTTCAGAACAGGGTAGCATCGGCGATCACGGAAGTTAGTCCCACTGAAAATAATCTACAAGAAAAGTCGCGACAAAGAAAAAAAAAAGCTAAGAGGTGCGAAAAGGAACATGCGATATAACGATATGTGTTCTCAAAACTCTGATTCTGATTCTACAGCTCGCCAATCAAGGTCATTTCAACATAACGAAACGAACATCGTCTTCCACAGCGCGAGTCGACATCGGAACGTAAGAGAAGAGTCTTATATCGCTATATCTTTACCTTATATCCTTGCGCTATATCGTTTTGCGCTCGTTGTCTTTACTCGTCGGCTTAAATCAGATTTCTGATGCATCGCCTTGAATGAAAGTCGCTGTATCTGTTGAGGCGTTAGCGGAGTAGCACAGTAGTGAGTGAAAGTGTTAACTCACATAAAGAAACTTGAAGATTTAAACATTTCTTTATTTCATACAGTACCATCTCGATACATCGTACAACTGAAGATATTAAACATAAATACATCTTAACAAAAATGTTGGTACGTCACCGGAAACAACAACACAGTGACGTGACATAGTGAAGAGACAAGACAAGAAGTCGACTGATCCCATGCTTACAACAATGCATGCATTATATACAGATTCCATAATTATATGCACGGATGACGTCACTTACGTTATCTGAAAAGAAAATGGCTGTTGCCACCACACGACCGAAACTTAATTCTGTTAACTTGATGTATTCAGAGGAGTAACAAACCACTCCAACATACGGCCCCACGGTCGTGTGATCTATATCAGAGAAAAATATATTATTCACAACTTCTTTAAATTTATTACCCATTAATGGTTTTGTTAGGAAATCTGCTAAGTTATTCTTAGAATGAATAAAAGCTAATTCTACTAGATTTTCTTCAATAAGTTGTCGAATAAATTTATATCGAATATCTATATGTTTGGTCTTAAAGTTTTCACAATTATTTCTAGAGAAATGTATAGCAGCCTGATTATCACAAAACACTTTTGGTACAATTTTGTCAGGCAGAATACTAAGTTCATTAATTACTCTAGAGAACCAAACTGTTTCTTTCATACTTTCACATAAGGCAACAAATTCAGATTCCATTGAGCTAAGGGCAATAAATTTTTGTTTACTTGAACGCCAACTAAAAACTACATCTCCAAATTTTATTAAATATCCACTAGTTGAATGGCGATTACTTAAACTACAGCCCCAATTAGCATCAGAAAAACAAATTAAATTTAAATTATTAGCTTTACTTAAATTAAGTTTGTAATCCTTAGTGTTAAATACATAATTCATTAAATCAACCACGATTTTCCAATGTTCGAACGTATAACCATTTGATAATTGAGACATCAAATTTACTGAAAAACTAATATCAGGTCTCGTACGATCAGCTAAAAAGGTTAAACAGCCGATTAATGTTCGATATGGAAATCGTTTCATTAAGTCGTTTTCAACAATATCACTTTCATTTTTTTTTTTTTTTTTAGGAAGTTTACATCCTAGTTTTATCGGAAGACTAACATTAGACTTTGGAAGTTCTTTAAATTTTATCTTTAATTTCTCAATATACGTATTTTGATGCATTAATAAAGCACCATTGTTCATATCAAAATTTACACCTAACAAATATTTTACCTGACCTAATTCAGTTAATTCTAATTTACTTTTAATTAGTGAAATAGCATTATTAACATCAATTTGTGTTTTATAAAAAATTACAATATCATCAACATGCACAATTAAAATAGTATTCTTACGTTTATAAACACAATTTAACCATTTTAATTTCTCAAATTCTAAATCTTTAAATATACTATCAAGTTCAAAGTTCCAATATCGACTACTTTGATGTAGCCCGTATAAGGATTTATGCAATAAATAAACTTTACCTTCATGACCTTTAACAATATATCCTGGAGGTTGTTTAACATATACAGATTCCGGTAAATTACCATACAAGTATGCAGACTTTACATCGACTTGATAATGACACCAGTTTAACATTGATACTAATAAAATAAATAACAATTTAATAATTGAAAAGTTAACAACAGGAGAAAATGTTTCTCCATAATCAATACCTGCTCTTTGTTTAAATCCCAAAGCAACAAGTCTAGCTTTATATTTCTTAGGTTTATTATTTTCATCACGTTTAACAGTGTAAACCCATTTAGTGCCTATCACTTTAGTGTTTTTAGGAAGCTCTACTAATTCCCACACTTTGCGTTTTTCTATCATTTTGAGTACTTCACTCATAGCAAAATCCCATTTTTCTTTATATTTGCAAATTTGTGTATCCTCAAAAGTTTTGGGAAATTCAGAAAAATGACACTCGTATTCGAAATCTTCATTTGAATTTAAATCTTCCTCACTACTTGAACTTTTAGTTACGTTATTAGGATGTTTACTTTTTGCTTTAAATGAAAATTTCTCAGGTTCAAAAGAGAGTTTGTTTTTCTCACAATACTTTTTAACATCATTTAAAGATCTAAGTCTTAGTTTACTTGAAGGAGGATAATAAAATACATCTATTCTTTTACTTTTAGTTCTTGGACATTCTTTCCTTTCCCACTTTTCGATAGGACTTAATTTATCTAACGCTGCTTTATCATTACTAGATTCATTATCAAAGTTATCTAGCTCGTTTTTCAAATTTAGGTCGAATTTAACATATTCAAATGATTTATTTTTCCCAAATAAAGTTTCTACACCCTTTTTGGTTTCATCAATACTAACATGAATTGTTTCAATTACTCTCCTATCGTTCGGAATAAAAATTCTGTACCCTTTGGTTCGTACAGCATATCCTACAACAATTCCAAGTTTAGCTCTAGGTTGAAGTTTATTTCTATTAATTTTGGGAATATATACATAAGCTAGTGATCCAAAAATTTTAAAGTGTCTTACTGAAGGTTTAAAACCTGACCATATTTCAATTGGACTTAAATGATTAGTTAGTTTATGCTCGCATCTGTTTTTGGTATGCACGAAAGCTAACAAAGCTTCCCTCCAAAATTTGGGTTGTAACCCACTATCATGTAACATTGCTCTTACCGCGTCCATTGCACTTCTATTAAACTTTTCTGCTATCCCGTTCATTTCTGGAGTATATACATTAGTCCTTTCTATTCTAATTCCGAGATTGCTTAAGAACTTTTCAAATTCTTTATGGCAAAACTCTAGCCCGTTATCAGTTCTGACACATTTTAACTTAAGATTAGTTTCCCTTTCACACTTAGCTAAATATTTCTTAAAACATTCGAAAACTTCGGTTTTACTTTTTATAACATATACATCAACTTTACGAGAAAAATCATCAATACAAGATAAGAAATATTTGTTATCACCTAAAGAGTTTACGGGAGAAGGTCCCCATAAATCACAATGCACTCTTTCTAAACAAGTTTTAGTAGTTCTATGATAAATACAATTTCGTTTTAAAGATACCCTAGTCGATTTGGCAATTTTACAACTAGTACAATTTTCGTTTTTACTTTTACTTAAGTTTTCAATACCTTTTACTACATTATTTTTACTCATTATATTATAGTAATTGAATCGATCGTAAATTCTTCATCTTTTACTCTGTAAAGAATCTGTACTAAGTTATCATATTCAGAAGGCAGATATCTTATCAGCTGAAAACACACTAATATTGAAGGCAATTTAAATCCAGCATCCTCAATTTGTTTATTCTTCTCCAACATTCTTTTGCTGTATATTCCGATCGTTTCTTCGTCGGGTGAAAATCTTGTGCTAAAGAAATCATCGACTAAACCAGCCAGACGAGCTCTCGACGTAGGTTCAAAGTTTACTTTCAGCGTTTCCCAAGCTGTCTTCCCGTCTTCGGTATCAGCAATCAGGGATTGGTATTTTCGCTCGATTCCCATGTAAATTGTCGTATAGGCTCGTTGTTTTCGTAGAAGATAGGCTAATTTGTCTCTCTCAGCTGCTGTATCATCAAGTGGTAATTCTTTTCCAGTTATAAAGTCCCAACATCCTTTTTCCATTAGCAAAACTTTCATATCAATTTTCCAGCTTCCATAATTAAAATCTCCGAGCTTTGGAAAGGCAAAAACTGTTCCATCAGTAGACTCAGCCATATTGAAAATTGAAGACTTATTTCCACTTTTCACTCCTTATTAGTCTATTTATTCCATATTCCAGTCCAAAGATTTGCGGGTTCGAAGGCCTATAACCAACTGTTGAGGCGTTAGCGGAGTAGCACTGTAGTGAGTGAAAGTGTTAACTCACATAAAGAAACTTGAAGATTTAAACATTTCTTTATTTCATACAGTACCATCTCGATACATCGTACAACTGAAGATATTAAACATAAATACATCTTAACAAAAATGTTGGTACGTCACCGGAAACAACAACACAGTGACGTGACATAGTGAAGAGACAAGACAAGAACTCGACTGATGCCATGCTTACAACAATGCATGCATTATATACAGATTCCATAATTATATGCACGGACGACGTCACTTAACTGTTGATGATGATGTGGGGGGGATCTCTGCTACTTGCTTTTATCCCCCTTGCTGTAAGGTGTATTTTTGTGAGTTGAGTTGTTGATGCTGAAGATGATGACGATGAGGTGGTGAGAGTGCACGCTGTTCTTGAAGAAGCGAAACAAGTTTACAGTAGAGATCAAAATTAAATATTTTTCCAAAACACTTTTGGAGAGGTAGATTAGAAAAAATTAAAAACTAGCATTTGGTGGTTCCAATACTTTTGGAGAAACACGTTCATCAAAACAAAATTCTTAATAAATAAAAAAAAAACATACTCTTTTTCCCAGGCACTCAGAGAGGCTTAAACTAAAACTTAAAAATTTGTAACTGCATTTAATTAGGGATTTGAAAACTGGAGACTAGAAACGCTTAGTTGAAATTAAAAAATCCACTAAATTTTTGAGAAGATTGTCATATTGGTTATAACTAAGAAGACGGTGAAGGGAGAGTGGGAAAATTCCGATTGAGGCGCGCAGTGTTTGTCTCTGATGTTCAAACTTTTTGCATTCAAAGAGAAGGTGGATAGCAGATTCTGGGAGTTGACAATGATTGCACAAAAGGGAGTCTACGTGCCCTATTTTTGCATAAATTTCGTTAAGTTGGATTGTGTTGCTTCGGAGACGCGAGATTAAGATATCGTATTTTCGGTTTGGGAGTTGATTGAGGGAAGTTTTATTAACAGGGTGATCAAAGGGGAAACGCTTGTGGTATTTTGAATTAGTCCGGAGGTTACTGAGTTCGCGGTTTGAGTCTAAAACTGCTGAATATGACAAGTCTTCAGGTGAGATAAAAGGGATGGCTCGAGGGGCATTGGTGGCGTGTTTGGCCAGCTTATCAGCGGTTTAATTGGGGGGGGGGTATGCCAACGTGTGCTGGTGTCCAGGCGATCGTAATTGATTTCGCTTTTGCACTTGCTGAAACTATCTTATTTTGTAAGAGGAGGATGCTGTGAGGGGATTTATGGGTGGCTGAGATGAGGGCAGTGATTGCGGACTTACTGCCCGATAAAATAACGTAATCTAGATACTCCGTAGTGAATTTTGTGACTGCTAACCAAATCGCTAAAACTTCTCCGGTGAAAACTGAGTTAATAGGATGGATTTGAGAGATATAAGACATGTTGTTCCCTGAGTTAATAGCCGCAATACCAGTGTTCGTACTGGATTTTGAGGCATCGGTAGCCAGGATGACAAAGTCTTTCCAAAGGGTGTGGAGGGTTTCCTGATAGAGAGGGAGGATTTCGTTGGGATTTTTCGTAGTTTGAAAAGGAAGATCGTGTACAAAAAGACAGAGGTTCGGGAGATCTGTGAGGAAAACTGGAATGTGGAAGAGGATGATATTGAATTTGAATTTACTTATGCCTTTTTGGCTGAAGATGTCCTGAAATTTGAGGAAAAGGTGGGGTTTCTTTTTAAGTCTAGTAAAATGGAATTTATGCAAAAGGCGATTTATTGGGGAGTGAGAGCCAAGGGAACAGTGACGGAGGTAGAATTTTTTAGCTGCTAAAACAAGTCTGTGTGAGATTGAGGTAGTGCCGGCTTCTCTGTGGAGGATATGAATTGGAGTCCATCGTGGGAGGCCCGTTGCTGCGCGGAGGCTAGAGTTGTAGATTGTTTCAATTACTCGGAGATGAGATTTTGGCGCAGAGAAGAGGATTGGACTGCCATACTCTAAGATACTTCTGATTGTGGCATTTACAATCTGAATGAGGTGGTAGGTTCGAGACCCCCACTGAGTGCTAGAGATGCAGCGGAGTGCATTAATTTTTTTTAAACATTTCTTTTTTTATTGAAAATGACAGAGGAAAGAAATGTTTGCAGTGTAATGGATGCCGAGAATTTTGATGGAATTAACTTGGGGAATTCGTTCGTTAAAAATTGTTAACTGAATTGTAGGTGAGAGACGTTTGTTAGAGAAATTAATAGTTGCACTTTTTGAGGGTGAAATAGCCATTTTCCACTCTGTGCACCAAGTTTGAATGGTGATGAGGGCATCTTGAAGTTTAGCAATAACCCTGTCAAAAGATTTTGCAGCATAGTAAATGTAGATGTCATCAGCGAACACAAGAATTTGAACTCCAGTGGGAAGGTGTTTGTGAATGTCTTTAAGGTAAAACATAAAAAGAAGGGGGGAGAGGACACTGCCCTGCGGGAGGCCCTGGGGTTGCTGGAAATCTTTAGACCGGGTGTTGCGCCAAGAGATGTAGAAGGTTCTATTGGAGAGAAAGTTTTGTAAGAAAAGCGCTGTTTTTCCAGATATGCCGACCGAGAGGAGTTTGGTGAGGAGACCATTAATCCATACGTTGTCGTATGCCGAGACACGATCGAGTGCAACACAAACGATAAATTTTCTCCGTTCACGTGCTTCTCGTATGTCATGGTAGAGTATTGAGTGAGTTGTATTACTGTCACGAAAGGGGAGGAAGCCAGTGTGGGAGGGGGGGAAGATATTTTGTTGAAGGCAAAAATTAAGGAGCCTTTGTAAAAGCATACGTTCGTAGACCTTGGCGAAAGTCGAGGTGAGAGCAATAGGTCTGTAGCTGAGAATTTTTGATGGGTTTTTTCCTGGTTTTAAGATCGGAACGATTTTTGCTTGGGTCCATGAATATGGAGGTTGGGCTGTATCTTGAACGACATTAAAGAAGTTAAGGAGCGTAGTTGGGTAACGGGAGTGAATAAATTTAATGAGAATAGCCGGAATGCGGTCTGGCCCGGGTGCCGTGTTCTTTGTTCGATGAATAGCTGCTTCCAGTTCGGTAGACGAGAAAGGGGTATCCAAGTGGCTGTAGCCTGTACCCCAGAATGAGAAAGGGATTGGACAGGGGCTTTGAGCATGAAAAAGGTGCTCCCCAAAAAGGTTCGCTTGGTCGAGTGGGCAGGTGATAGCTGTCGCTTGGTGGGTTAAAATCAGGTTTTCGGAGGGAGCAGAGGAATTTCGAGTTGAGATACTTTTTAAGATTTTAAAAATGTTTTTTGAGGAACCTAAATTGGAACAAATTTTGTCCCAATAGATTCTTTTTCTGATTTTAATGTATTGGCGGAGTTGAGCGGAGTAGTGTTTGTATTTAAGCCAAAATGTGGATGAGACTTGTTTTTTAGCCTTACGCAAAAATTTGCGCTTTTGACCTAGCAGAAACGCGCATTTTTTATCCCACCACGGAGTCGTGGGATGCGGGGAAAATTTTGTAAATCGGGTATTATCTTTGACTACGGAATTGCAAGTATCTTCTATGTTCCTTGCGTTGAAGTTATTATTTGACAGAGCTTGAGTGATT
Organism: Parasteatoda tepidariorum; assembly: GCF_982258835.1. Lineage (NCBI taxonomy): Eukaryota > Metazoa > Arthropoda > Arachnida > Araneae > Theridiidae > Parasteatoda > Parasteatoda tepidariorum. The sequence goes on along the minus strand of NC_141758.1, from coordinate 4,996,999 downwards.
TCATTTTGTGCGTTTTGCAAATGGAGGTACGGGCGTGGTATGTTAGGGTTGTTTAAGGAGAATTTAACTTTGGTAATAATTGGAAAATGGTCACTATCAAAAGGGTCTGGGAAGACAGAGTAAGAAGATTTCTGGTAAAGTTCAGGGGAAACTAGGGTAAGATCTAATAATGACTGTTGATGATGTGGGCCGCCAAAATGGGTGGGAGTATTTGTATTCAAGATAGTAATGTTATTTGATAGGATCCAGTCGAGAAAGATATTAGCAGTTTGGGAGCACGAGACAGAGCCGAGGGTTCGGTGTCTTACGTTAAAATCTCCGACGATGATGAAGGGTTTCCCAATATTTGAGAAGAAATTTTCCAACCATTGTGAGGAAAAATTACCGTCTGGTGAATAGATATTTACTACCGTGATTTGTCTATTATTAACTTGAATTTTTACACCGAGGGTCTCAATTCGGGAAGGGGGGAGATTATGGAAATAAATTCTTTGAAATGGGATCTGTTTTGAAATAGCTAAGAGGGTGGCACCACCTCTATGGTTAGGGGGGTCGCGATCATGTCGGAGAGTAATTTTATTTTTAAAGTTAATTTGATCATCGGATTGAAGGAAGGTTTCCTGAATTGCGATAATATCGGCTTCTGAAAATATGTTTTGACTCAGCCAGTAGCGTTTATTTCTAAGACTGCGAGCAATCCATTGCACTATATTAAATATCGGAATTGACATAGTTTATAAGAAATAAAAATAAAAGTTTTTTTTTTAAAGTTTTTCTAAACGCCTGGGACAGAGTATGTATGTAGTAAGGTAAGAGTTTTTTTTTATTTTTAAATAAAGCCTTTTCTTAAGGCACAAGAGATAATTCATCCTCATCGTTGTTCAACGGTATTAGAGGCATTGATAAGGAGTTGTCCATAGGCATAGGCAGATCTTGGACTACAGGGTGATCAGCTGTTAGGAGAGGATTTGTAGTGAATTGCACATAAGTTGGGGGTGTGTTCGATTTCTTCTTCTTTTTTGCCCGTTCTGGAGAGAAGTCGGACGAGTAGGTTGAGATTTTTGTTTCTGTGATTGCACCCTGGGTAGTGGTGCTTCGTTGGATGTTAGTTATTGCGGGGATAAGAATATTATTTATAGAGGTAGTCAAATTCTCAATTTGGGCTGCCAGTATAGAAACTTGTTTTGCGCAGGTATTCTCGACTAGCTGTTGCATGGAACCCGCGAACTTGTTAAGTTCCGATTTTAACTCTGCTCGGGTAATGTATTCTCCTGGCACAGACTGAGTTATTTCTGCGTATGAGGGCTTTTTCAAATACGCTATGATGGGTAGACTTAATTCTCATTAGTTTCTCAAAATTTAAAAATGCAGGACAATCACGCTGAATTGGATTATGGTTGCCGTTACAATTTCTGCAGCACTGGACCCTAGTACACGGGCCTGATGTTCAGAGGAAAGGCCTCCACAATTGTGGCATCTGGTTGGGGATTTACAGTATTTATGGGGGTGGCCAAAACTCCAGCAGTTTTTGCATAAGGTAACGCTATCTTGGAACAGTTTAGTCTCATAGTATTGATACCAGAGACGGATTTTCTCAGGGACAACAGTACCTAAGATATTGAAAAGGATTGTGGTTGTCGGTTTCCCTTGTTTTAAGAACCGACGAATTTCTAGAGCTTGTGTCTTGCTTTCTAAATTGAACTCCCGACTAATGTCCGAAACCGAAGTTTCAACAGGAAAGTTCCGGAGAATAAATTTGGAAGAAATGCATTCTAGAAGGCATTTAGCTGCTACAGGAATCTCTAGGATTGTTTTTATCTTTAAGATGTATTTTGCAGTTTCTAAGTCGTCACATTGAATAAGGAGCGACCCGCTTTTTTGGAATCTATTACTTTTAATTTTTTTTGTCGGTACAGAAGCATTTAGGTCTGCTTTAAGGCGTACTGGTGAGGTCTGAGGTATAGCACTAGATTTTTCTTTTGCTTCAATATTAAACCAAAAGTCTGCTGAGCCGTTGTTTTTAGCTTGAGCCAAAATATCTTCTATGGGCTCCTTGGAGCACCACTGGTAGTCTAGGAGATTGGTCATTTTAACCAGATGGCCCCCAAAAGGTAAAGAGTAAAAGTGGCTTACCTGTTTTTTTGGTAATCCTGAAATAAGGAGGGAGATTTTTAACATCTAACTATAAATTCATGGATGTTCGCTTATTATCCAACAAAAAAAATGATATTCAGAAAATAATAAAAATTAGAAATAGAACTTAAACGTGGCTTTTCTTTAGTCACATTACTCTCTCTAAAACCTAGTTATTAACCAACTGACTTCATGAAAAAGCTTCGGAAAACATCAATATCCAATTGAAAACTCCAACCTGCCAAAACTCGAATACACGGCACTCTGTGACTACGCTTTATAAAAGTTTCACGACGTCACTTACGTTATCTGAAAAGAAAATGTCTGTTGCCACCACACGACCGAAACTTAATTCTGCTAACTTAATGTATTCAGAGGAGTAACAAACCACTCCAACAGTATCGTCTTGCCGATATATGCGCTAAATCGATATGTCTCGATACATCGATTTAAAGCCCAGTCCTAGTCATGATTATCTGAAATGCTTAGAGAGAACACAGTCGCTTAAGAAAAAAGCGGTTATCGGGCTGAAATTTTTATTGTCATCTATGAAATCAATGTCTAATAACTTATTGAATTTACATGTTGAACAATTTTTGGCACCTTTAAAAAAGGATGCATTGAGTTTAAAAAGGCACTCGTCTATTTTGTCGATTTTGAGGTCATTATAGAGGGTGTTATTTCTGACAAACCAGGGAGCCCCCGTGATTCGTCTTAGGGTTTTGTGTTCGAAGACTCTGAGTCTCTTTCTTTGTGTATTTGTAAGCGTCCCCCATGCCGGGGATGCATAGCTGAGGATTGGTCTTATGCACATTAGATAAATGTGCCTTTTCGTGTTTAAAGCCATTTTGCTATTGCTATTTAAAATGGGTTTCAAAGCTTGATAAGCAGCTTCAGCTTTTTTAAGTATATTAGAGACGTGGTATTTCCAATTTAGGGTGCAGTTTATAGTGATACCCAAATAGTTTGCTTTAGAGACTTTGGGAACTTCTTCGTTGAATAATAAAATTTTTTCGTAGTTGATAATTTTCTTTATATATGTTTTGAGAATAATGAGTAGGTTTGATTTGGAGCTATTGATTTTAACCTCCCACCTGCTGCACCAGGTTTCAATATCTTTTACATTGTTTTGTAGTCTTTTAATTGCATTATTTACATTTAAGGATCTGCTGAGTATCGCGGTATCATCCGCATAGAAGGCTGTTTGAATATTTATATCTCCCCTGTTAACTGGGAAGTCTGAGCAGTATATTAGGAAGAGAATGGGCCCCAGAATAGAGCCTTGTGGTACGCCTGCTTGTATTTTTCTCCTTTTAGAGAAATGGTCATTAATTTTAATTTGAAATGTTCTATTGATTAAATAATTATTAATAATATGAACAAGATCATCAGGAATATTTTGCTGTATCATTTTATATATAAGACCAGTATGCCATACTCTGTTGAACGCTTTAGCGATGTCCAACATGAGTAAGGCAGTGGCTTGTTTTTTGAAGAATCCTTCACTAATAAATTCAAGTATTCGAATCAACTGTTTAGTTGTGGAGAGGTTTTTCCGAAAACCGAATTGTTCGTTCGGGAGAAAGCTTAATAGTGGGTAAATTCGATTTAATAAAATTCTTTCCATGATTTTAGATAGTGAGGATAAAAGACTAATTGGTCTGTAATTTTCTGCGTTTAAATGATTTTCCCCTGGTTTTGGGAATAAGATGATAGTAGCATGCTTCCAGTGATTTGGAAAATAACACTGTTTGATGCTTGCGTTAATTATATCAGTGAGTTGGTTCAGTCTTAAGGGGGGTAAATTTTTAATCATGATATTGGTGATGTTATCGTAGCCGGGGGCTTTCTTCTTATTTAGTTTTTTGATGATGTTTTTGATTTCGTCATTATCCGTATAACTCATTGAGTTATTAATTTGATTTTTACTGAAGTAGGTATTATAGGTAGATATAATTTGTTGATCTGAGGATTTATCATTTGGTTCTTTATTTGGAGAAAATTGTTCTTCGATTGAGTTTGCAAATATTTCTGTCTTGTCTTTGTCTGCATAAATTTTTCCGCTGAATAGTTTAAAAAAAAAGAATAAGTAAGCTCCTCCCCAAAACTAACTATAACCTAAAAGGTTTTACTACCAGCCTTTCCTCTTTTCCGTCTCACTTTCACCCCTGTTTAATTTGTTCCTTAATATAATTTGGTATAATTTTATAATTGGCTCTGACTTTTATCTCTTCTGTAGCTGGTAACCAATTAGTAAAAGAACCGTTTAATATGAAATCTATTAAAAATTAGAAATTGGTAGCAAATATATGTCTAAAAATTTGTTTAATTTATGAATATAATTGGTTTGTTTTATTTACTTGTCAACCACTACAGATTCAATTCTCAAATATATATGATAAATTTCTTTCAAGTACTTTTAAAATAAAATTTGGGTTTATGCGCACAAGTGGTTCGCTTTTTAAATAATCTTTTTTTTTTTTTTTCTTTTCTCCAAGCTTTGGACATGTACCTAGGTCATTATGGACCCTTTACCATATAGCCCAAAGCTTGGCTACTGGTCCGGCTCCACTCCAGCCTAGGAACGAGCCCATTCAGCAAGAATTTATTAAGAATTTAGATCTGTACAAAGTCACACTATTTTAAAAAAATACAAAGATTAAATATGGTGCAAGTTAATAACACATAATAACAAAAATAATAAAAGAAGTATAAAAGGAAAAAAACTTAAAGGCCATAAACTTTTTGTTATTGCCTTAACTAAATAAACAATTTTGAAAGAGATCCCCCCCTTCTCTTTTTCTTTGCTTTTTTGTATACAGAAACTGAGGTTGAATACTATATCAAAAAAGTTTAAGAGGTTATAAACACTATCAAGATTACTTAAAAAGTCCGATTTGATTAAAATTTTAATAAGGAGTCATTTTCTGCTAGAAAGTTCATTACGTTAATTAATTTAGATTTTAATGTTTTATTTGTAAGAAAGTTTTTTTGCCAAATATATAAATTATTAATGTTTGGAAGGCGTGTATGCCAAGATATTGTGTAAAGACAAGTTGATAAGTAATGCTCTGGTGTACCTGGATGACCACAGGTACAAAGGTTTGTATCCGAGATTTGCAGGTAATGAAAAAAAGAAGGGAAGGGACCGTGACCTGTTAGGAACCAGATGACTTGTTTAATTGGAATTGATTTGAAGAAGTTGACATTATTGATGATGCTAAACAGACGTCGTCCTCTATCGGAATTATTCCATTGATTTTGCCAATTACTTGATAAAGATTTTTTAAGAGATTGTTTTAGGTGTGAAACAGGGAGAGGAAAGGAGTAATTTTTAATGTTTTCTGTTGCTTTTTTGGCCAATTCATCCGCTCTCTCATTACCTTCTCTATTGTTATGCGCTTTAATCCAAGAGATTTGAATGGCGGTGTCCATTAGTGCATGTTGAATGTCTTTGGTTATGAGGTTGGTTGATCCTGCGTCTTTAATTGATGTTATTGAGGCTTTAGAATCTGACCAGATTATGTATTTTATTTGTCTATTAAAGTTTAAGTTATTTTTGATGTGTTTTACACATTCTAATATTGCCAATTGTTCGGCTTGGAAAATAGAATTGCTAATATCCAAGGTGAAAATTTTTGAATGAGCTTTGTTAAGAAATGCGAATGCAGTGCCTGTTTTAGTTTTGGAACCGTCAGTGAAGTAGTTAGTTTCTTTTCTAAAATCGTAGTTACCTTGTTCAGTTAAAGAGATTTTGTTTTTAATATAATAAGATGGGTGATAAATTGGCCTTTTTAATTTATTTTCATAGTCCTGATGATTATAACTTATATGATTGAAGATTGCATTTTTTTTTATTTGAGTTAATGTTGTTGAGCATGACAAGAGCATAATCTGGTCTGGAAGAGGGAGAATATTTGTTAAAACATGAAGAGCTGCGGTGGGGGTAGAGTGGTAAGCTCTGGTAATATTCAAAAGGAATTTGCGTTGAATCGAAATTAATGTTCTAGATATACGAGGTGAGATGTTTTTTGCCCAAATATTGCAACCGTGTGCCAGAGAAGGGACTATTACTGTGTTATAAATGAGCTTTCTTGCTTTTTGATTTATTCCCCAAGATTTATTATTGATTTTGTAGAGAGATTTGAGAAGAGAGTTTGCTTTTTCTTTGAGGATATTGACATGAGGACCCCAGTTTAATTTCTTATCGATTACAACTCCAAGGTACCTAAAATGATTTGTTTGCTTAATTTTTTCGTTGTTAATTTTGAAGATTGCTCCCCTTTTGGTGTTGTAAAAATGTATATAGGCTGTTTTATCTATTGAAAGAGTTAAAGAATTGTTGGTGAGCCAATTGTGAATACGATTTAGAGTTAGATTCGATACTTGTTCTAATTGCCTCCTAGAGTTGGCATATGAAAGAATTATCAAGTCGTCTGCAAAGGCTTGTATTATGGAATCTTCAAACTGAATTTTCAAAAGGTTATTAATTACTAAATTCCACGCAGTCGGTCCTATGCAAGACCCTTGGGGACAGCCTTTTTTAATTGTTTTTGTTACATATCCCTGATTTGTTGCTAAGATGGCTTGCCTGTTCATATTGATGCTCTCTATTATAAAACAAAGATTGGATGGGATTTGGTACATTGATAATTCTCTATTAATTAGATCGTACTGGATATTGTCAAACGCCCCTTTGATGTCGAGCGAGATTGCGGCGACGTGTTTGTGATTATTTTTTAGATGAGTTAGGTTATCTTTGAAATTTTCTAGTGCAATATTGACTGATTTACCAAATCTAAAACCGTATTGTAAATCAGACAGTGCGTTGAGTTTCTCTAAATGAAAAGTTAGTCTCTTAATGATTAATTTCTCTAAGAATTTGCCCAAGCAAGGGAGTAAAGTTATAGGACGATAAGAGGTCAAGACATTGGGATTTTTGCCTTTTTTAAGAAAAAGTATAACTTGCCCTTTTTTGAAATGGTCAGGGAAGACTTCTAGGGTGAGGCATTTGTTGAAAAAATTTAGGATGAGTGGACCGAAAAATATGAATAAGTTTTTTACTATTATATAATCAATGCCATCTATGCCTGGTGCGTTTTTGTTGTTTAGTGTATTAAGTAGACGTTGAAGTTCGTTGTGGTTGAAGGGAGGATCTGGACTTTTATTTTGATAGTTGTATTTATTTTGTTGGATGACATTGTCATCCGGAAAAAGATTTTGAAGAACATTCTTGGCCTCTTCTATTGGACAGTTCGTGTCATAAATCTGTGTTAAGATGGTCGGATAGGAGTTAGTTTTAAAGGAAGATTTATAATGAGCTCCATGGGGGTTTTTAGTACTTTCACAGAGATATTGCCAACTGTCGTACTTTGCTTTGATAATTAGTTTCTTGTATTGTGCTCTTTTTTGCTTGTAAATAGTTTTGTATTTTTTTATTTCTTCATCAATATTTGATCTCTGAAAACGTCTTTTAATTGCTTGTAATTCTTTTTTGTGGATTGAAAGCTGTGCTGTCCACCAAGAAGTGTTTGTAGGACGATTGAAAAGTTTAAGTTTGTAGGAGTTTTTGCAGCTTAAGAAAATTTTACTTATGAGATTATTTGTGAAAATGTTAAGATCCATAGGATTTTGTACGTTGTTTAGCTCAATGTTTAGATCTGGAATGAAGTTCAAGAAATGTTTTTTAAATTTATTATGATTTCCAAACTTAGTTTTAAACCTTGTGAAAGAGGAGAACGTATACTTGTTATTAATTTGTAATAAGATATATTTGTGGTCTGAATTACTTTCTATATCTAGTACATTCCAATTAGAAAAAGTTAAAATATCTAGGTTATTAGTAAGAGTAAGATCTGGAAAAGATGAGCATAAAGTTGTTACGAAAGTCGGTAATGCTGGTTGTGAATTTAAAATTTTCAAGTTGTTGGATATAATAAAATCTAATAATACATCTCCTCTTGCGTTGTTGTTGGAATAACCCCAAAAACTGTGATGCGAATTGAAGTCTCCACAAATTATTGTTGGATAATTGTAGAAGTTTTTATTACTGTAGTAAATTAGATCTTTCATTAGATTCAAGTCTGTATCTGTTGGAGAATTATAAAATGAGATTAGAATCAAGGGGGAATTATTTGAAGAGTTTATTGAAATCGAAACTGAATCCTGAAGAGAATCTATCTGTAGAGGGCTTATTGATTTATTGGGTATAAAAATACCAGATTTTCCGTTTACTGATGAAAATAATTTCCAGGAACTTGGATATCCAATTATGGAGCCTTTTGGTTTGTATTTTTCCTGAAAACAGATTATGTCAATGTCATGATCAACAACAGTTTTTTGCAATAAAAAAATGGCGGCTTTGCTCCTTTGAAGATTTATTTGTAATATATTAAGTTTATAAAGATCGGTAGAGATTGTGAATTGTTTTATATCATTAACGTATGGATTATCCATTAATTAAATTTAAAAAGGAATTCACAAATAATATAAACATTATATATAAAAAAAAAAAAAAAAAAAGAAAACAGTACTGAAACATATTTTGAAAAAAAGTGAAAAAAATATTATTGACTTATGATGAGGGAAAAGAAAAGTATAATAGAATGGGAATAGCATTTTGAGTTATGAAAATATGTGAGAAGTTATAAGGAGATGTAAAATATTAAGGCTCAAGGGAGAAATTGGAAAAGGAAAAAATAGAGTTAGAATAATAAAGAAAAAAGAAAATGAAAGTAAAGCTAAAAACATAATTTGCTTGAAAGAACAAGAGATAAGATTGTACTTCTGAAAATATGAACTTTTAAAGAAAAGAATGTTAGAAGGAAAGGATTTCATCTCTTCCAGAGAATTAAATATAAATATGAACTTAGAAAATGGACTTAAAATATCAAGAAAGGTAAAAGAAAAGAATTTTTAAGGAGATTGCAGTTAATTAAACTTTAAAGTCTAAAAAGAGAGAGTTTTTGTTGTTGACAAACTAATACAGATAATTACTAGATTTGTATTTCCGATGCTGTTGAACTTCGTGGGTGTAAGTGGGGCATGCTGAGCTGGAGGCTTTATGGTTACAGTTGAAGTTCTGGTGATGATTTTTGTTGCTGAAGAAGCAGTTTATGCAGAATTCTGTATCTCGCGTGCATTGATGTATAGAGTGACCTTCATGACCGCATTTCTCACAGTATTTGGTATCGTTGCAGTTGCTTTCATGATGTCCAAAATTTTGGCAGTTGCGACATCTGTGGATTGTCGTCGATGGGAGACTAGAATTTTCTTTCCGAAGTTGTTGTAGTTTTTGGAGGTAGGTAGGGCAAGTGGCACTGGAAGCTTTGTGGTTGCAATCTATGTTTAGGTTGTGCTTGTCGTTGCTTTCATGACAATTGATGCAGTAATCGAAATGTTCTTGACATTGTTGGATAGAGTGGCCCACATAGCCACATTTCTCGCACATTTCTTCGTTGGGGCAGTCATCCTGATGATGTTCTAAACGTTGACATTTGCGACATCTTAAGAGAATAAGCCTTTTTTTTATTATACATTTGAACATTCCAATGAAGATGGTGTGTTGTTTGAGCAGATTTAATGATAGTTGTCTGCTAGCTTTGAGAACTATGTGTCTTTTGTTTGCGTTCTGTCTGTGCTGAATATCTTTTACATATGTTAGATTGTCAGAAGTTTCATCGAAGTTTGTTGAGTCTTTGATTATCAATAGGATCTCTTCGTTAGTGAAAGATTGAGGTGCATTCAACAGAATCAACGAGTATTGTCTTTGCTCTTTACTTTTGACTGGAAAACCTGAGGTCTGGAGGCTTGAGTAAGCTTGTTCTCTATTTTGTACGTTATGGAATTTAAGTTCAAGGTAGTTTTTGTTTTTGTATACACGCTTGACTTTGAGTTTAGGTTGATTTTTCTGTAGTTCTTCTAGCATTGAGTCTGTGGTTTTTTCTGGTGTCTCTTCAATGATTAGTGGGGTTGGTGATTTCGGATTGTTATTCGTGGATATATTCATTGTTTCCAAAGTTTTTAGTCTGTTGTCAATGGTTTGTAATTTGTCTTCTATTATGGTTACTATATCTGAAATTTCTGCGTTTGGATGTTGATGACTGTCGTGTTCGATTTTCTGCAACCTTTTGTCTATATTTGATAATTTTTCCACTATCGAGATTAATAAGGACGATATTTGATTTGGATCTGTCGTGGCATTAGATGATGGAACATTATCTCTAGGAATAAGGTTAGTCGTTGTCGATGCTATGTTAGGAAGATCGTGTGTTGTCTGAGGGCATGTAGTATTCATCAATGTCTTTAGGTTGTTCAAGGCGTTTTTGCATTCATTACGAGTTTCAAATGGAGGGTCATATTTGGTTTGAGTTTTCCGTTCTATGAGTGTTTCCAATAAAATGATGTTGTCAATAAATGCTTGGTTCGATGATGGAGGTATGGAACAATGCTCTTGTTCTGGCTCAGGTGGTGATTCATCTGTTGAGTCGAGGTTTTGAGATTGTTGTTGGAAAAGTTTCATGATCGCTCCTGTTGGATTGTTTCCAGTTTGATGGTTTTGAAGTTGGTTAATTAGTCTAGATAAACTTGGTATTTTTGATGCGTTTTTCGTTGTAGTAGATGTCGATTGTTGAGTGCTCTCCTTATCGAGATGGGATTTTCTTTGTGACATTTGTGACGTAGTATGTGAGCGTGTAGATTTTGCTGGTGTAGAGTTTATATCGAATTCTGGTGTGTTGTCCATGATTTAGTTGATTGAGGAAAGATGAGTTCAATGGCAATAAAGAAGTGCCAGAAGTTTAAGTAATTTATTTACTAAAGAGAGGCTGTGGTGAGTCCACTCCGGGTCCCGTGAAAGAAACCATGTGTATTACGTTGAGTTTGTTGGAAGTGAATTGGAAATTAGGATGTTTGTTAAAGGTTGAATATTTAGTTGTGACCACAATATGACGTCCCATTGATTTGAGTGTAACCATCGTCAGTATTAGAAAAGAAGAAATTATTTAAAGAAGTTGTAGAATATTGAAGGAGAATGAATTGAGTTTTTTGATGGTTATTTTGATATAAACAAGAAAGTAATTTAATGGCGATAAAAGAAGTACCAGGAGGTGTTTTGGGTTTGGGGGTGTGAAAAAGTGTTAGTTTGGGTTATTTTTTTTGGGGGGGGGGGGGGGGAGTGGGGGGGGGTTAAGTGGGGGGGGGGAATGAGGGTGAAGTTATATCGGTGGGGGTTTTTGGTTAATTCTTAAGAGTGGCAAAATTAAAAAAGTGAGTTGATCTATTTTTGGCAAGAAGACAAGTGCCGATTTGCATTATGATAGATATTTTGATAAGTAGTATTTTTTTTGGGGGAGGGGGAGTGGGGGGTTAAGTGGGGGGGGGTTTGTGAGGGTGAAGTTATATCCGTGGGAGTTTTTGGTTTATTCCTTAAAATAGCAATAATTACAAAATATGTTGTTCTATTTTTGGCGAGAAAACTAGTACCGGTTTACATTAAGTTAAAGATTTTGATGGTTAGATTTACAGAATTTGATCAGTAGAATTTTTTTTTTTGGGGGGGGGGATTTGAGGGTGAAGTTATATCCATGAGGGTTTTTGGTTTATTCCCTAATATAGCAATAATTGAAAAATATGTTGTTCTATTTTTGGCGAGAAAACTAGTACCGGTTTACATTAAGTTAAAGGTTTTGTTGGTTAGATTTACAGGATTTGATCAGTAGATTTTTTTGGGGGGGGGTGAGGTGGGGGGTGGGGGATTTGAGGGTGAAGTTATATCCATGAGGGTTTTTGGTTTATTCCCTAATATAGCAATAATTAAAAAATATGTTGTTCTATTTTTGACGAGAAAACAAGTACCGGATTACATTAAGTTAAAGATTTTGATAGTTAGATTTACAGATTTTGATCGGTAGAGATTTTTATTATTTTTTTGGGGGGGGGAGTGGGGTTTTTTAAATAATCTGCGCAGACTACTTATAAGCAACCGTGTGGAGGCTTTCTGATGTAGGAGGTGATGACGCAACGCAATGTACTGACATACGATCACGGCCATTTTGTTACATTTAAAATAAAATTATATTTATACTATGGTGTATAATATAAATGTAATTATATATTTATACTATAGTAAAGTAAATTTATTTATATTTTGATAATAAATAGATATAGATTCTTTAACTACTGATTGTTTGTAAGTTTCTGGATAATTAAACCAATCGGGAGTTACGCCATGAGAGATGAATTTAATTAAAGTCCCATAGGAAAGTCCTGATTCGCAATAGAATTTGAGATAGTTCATCTCACACTGTCTAGTTGATAGGTAATTGATAGTTGATAATTGATAAGGCAATCTGTTCATTCGCAAATCTGAAAATTAAAAAAGAATAAATTAAGGGAAGAACTATAATACAGCATATATATTTGATAACTTTAAAGATAAAAAAGAATCACCAATTTGGCGAGATGTTTTGCTGCACTTATAATAAACGAAACGAAAAATAAAGCTGAAAAAAAATCTATTATATCAAAAGCTCTGAACTGAAGTTTATCAAAATATTATACTGAATTCACAAAAGGAATAGTAAGTAACTCTTAAAATATATTTAAAGAAGAATATATCAGTGGGCTGTTGAACATTGGAATCTTCCTTATTTAAAACTCTTAGAAAATATTAGCCTTTTTCCCCAAATAATATATTTGATATTTAAAAAGATTTAATACTTACAGTATTCAGAAGCAAAATTGGATTAAAAAGTTTCATTGAAAGTATTTTAATTTTTGCTTTATTATTTTAATCATCATACAATTTTACGGAATAAAACAATACAAATCTTCGAAATGTAGTTTAAAGGAGTCAGTTTGTAATTAGATGAATCAATATTATTCTGTATAATAATCTTTTTAAACTTGTGCACTATGGATTATAGTAAACCATAAGTCACTTTTTGCTGCACTATATATATATATATATATATATATATATATATATATATATATATATATATATATATATATATATATATATATATATATATATATATATATATATATATATATATATATATATATATATCTGTGTGTGCGTGTGTGTGTAGAAACTTTATTTATAAACATTTAAGTTTTACTCATTAAACGTTTAACTTTTGCGTAGTAATACGTTATTTGATATTTATTTTAATCTGATAATATGTAATGTTACTCTTTGATGCTTTTTAATAAATAAATAAATAAGTAATTCCACAGGACACGAAAATATACTCATTAAATTTCAACACCAAAGACACACATCATAATTTCGTAAAAAAAAAGTTGTTGTTTTCCTCAGTACTGAAGTGCCTTAAAAGAATCCAAGGGTCATCGGTAAAATAACCAATCAGGAACAAAAAGGAAGAAAATGCTACCAGAATTGCCAATGGAAAAAAAGTGGACAGTTTACACCGAACCCCGTAAGAAATTATTGACCGTAGAAAGAAATTAGCTAGAGATAGTAAAGTAACAACACGTGACCATGACACTCCAGTGTGAAAGGGGAATAAGGTCCAGAAGGGAAGAGACTAAAGTTCCGTCCCAGAGGCATTAAAAAGATCTATGAGAAAAATTAAAAATTTCGCATAGGTTGAGGGGACTGAGATAAAAAATTTATATTTTTAAGTGAAGAGAACTCACGCAGCTGCAGATAGCTGGGGAACAAGGGAAATACACATAAAACACTGACTCTCACGCAAACCAAACTGACCAGAGCGGATGCAGGTGTCATCTGCAGAAAGACAGGAAAACAGGAAAGACAGGAAAAGAAGGAAGAGGGATGTTGGAAATGGTTTTAGATTACAAAAAATAAAAATATAAAAGTGGGGGAAGATATCTAAAGAAAATAAGGGACTGCATGACTGAAAAGGAAGGGCAAAATGCAGTAATAAGCAATTATAAAATAAATTCATATCGCCCAATGAAAATATACATTATCAAGCTTGTAATTAAAACATAATAATAATCTGTAAATGTTAATAATTAATAATAAATTGTGCAGTAGTTGGACATATACATCGTAAATTACACAAATTGACAATAGGTTTGAGTTTCAAAATTGAAAGTTAATGAAGTTAAGGCCAACCGGCCTGTGTAGGGGGCAAGAAACTGTTCATGGATCAGAACGGTCCTGGGTACGAATCCCGGGCAAGGCATGAATGTTTCTTTCCCTCTCTGTGTGTTCTATGTCCTTTCTCCTTTGTGTGTGAATGTGACCCGCCCAATAAACGGATTGTGGCGTGGCAGAAGTCGAATTCCTGGCCATAGATGGCGCCACTGAAAAACAGGAACAATCGCACCCCGACTGCCTAAACAGGCATACGACCAAAAAAAAAAAATGAAGTGAAGGGCAGAAACCCATATACAAAAAAATTGGAGTTAAAAGGCAAAAGTAAAGCAAATTAAAAAAAAAAATTAAGGAGAGTATGAACTTGTGATAAATAACATTATCACAGATTCCGTGCACCCTCGGTCCCTACTCAGGCTGATTAAGGTGGTTACCCACCCGCTTTCTGACGACAGCCAGGGATGCTTGCATTCGGTGTTCCACTGTTAACCGTGTCTCTACGATCAGTCCAACTGCGAGACGAGTGTTAACAGAAATTATGAATTTAAAATCACGTATAACTAATACATAAACGAAATATAGATAATTAATCACTTCTGTCGCGAAACATTAATGTTATTTCAAATAAAGGGAACGTATTTTTGATGTACTTAATTTCTCAGAGGAAGTAAAAGAGCATTAACCCCTTGGGGACGGGTGATTCAGAAAAGCATTCGTACAAAATCAGAATCAAGTTGCAATTAAATAAAAAACGGTAACTTAAATGTAGTCGTTACTAATTTGACAGACTTACTTTGCTTTTATTTTAATTATTGTTAGTTTAATCATATATATAATCAATGTTAATTCAAAGTATAACTAAATAGTTTTATTTTGAACAAAGTAATGGTGAATTAAATAAATCAAAAAATTATAACTCCGCCCACAAATAAACTGCTAAAGAAATACTTTGATTACCAGTTTTATCTTTTCACCCTGATTGATACGATTTTTTGCTGTCACGTATTTGTGACAGTCGGCGCGAAAGGGTTAAACAATTAAAAAATCGCAAGTATTTGATACTTTCGCATTTTTAAAATGTTTTTTTTTTTAAAGTTTTAAATCATTAAACTTCATAGGGGTTTTGCTCCTTGTCTAGGTTTGGAGTAAATTTTTGTCTGATTGATTGGTTGCCTTTCAGGTTGAATTTAATTTTAATGAAAGTACAATAATTATTTCATGGCGCATGGCTCGTCGCGCTCCCATACAAGGAGCACTAATGTTAATTTTGTCTTGGGGATTATTTCGGTAAAAAGATACTAAGTCAAATTTTCTGTTTAAATAAATTAAAAAATTTAAAGAGTTTAAAAAATAAAAATTGTAAAACTTGTCCTTTAGCTGACAATTCACAAATTGATTGCCATTTATGTATTTTTTGTAAATGTTTTAATATAATTTATTTAATTCAACGTAATTAATGCAATTTGTGTTAGATTGGACAAACTAGTTTAGAATTTCTTTGAGAATTCCTAGTGTTTTGATTTTATTGGGCACCTGGGCCGCGAAGCGACCCCTTTCCCTTTCCCTTTCATCTGGAATTTTAACACTGTTTTGGTTGAGCATTGGGGTAAGCAGGCTTATTGAGAATTATATCTCACAGATTTTATATAAATTTTTTTTATCAATAATAGTAATGGTACTACAGATTATGAAATTTTACATTTTCAATTTCATGATTTTGACAATGTTACTCTTTCTATTTTCGATTTTATAGAAAATTTAGATAATAAAATAGGCTTGATTTAGAAAATATTTATATTAGCAGTCTTAAAACTCTTTTTCCTTATGGTTTAAATAGTAAATTAAATGGTGAAGGAACTATTAATAGTGATGCTTTTAGTATTTATGACAAATTTAAAGTTTTTAATTTTCCTGAATCTCTTAATTCAAAATATAGATATAAAGGAGGTAGTGGTAAAGGGGCCAATAAATTCTTTCTGCGGATTAAATTAGGGGGCGTTGTCTTTTCATTTATTTCAACTCAGTTAATGCTTGGTAGTCAGTTGTGTAATTTGATTTTGGGATTTGTTTTCAAGTAAGTTTTTAAACATTATATTCTTATGTATTAGTTTAGATTTCATACTTTTGTATATGTGTTTTGTATTATATTTTCTCAACCTGGACTTTGGCAAAACCTTTTGGGTGGGTACAGAGAGAGCAATTTTAGACATTTGTCATGCTCTCTCGATAGAAAAGGTTTTGCATTTATGACTTCCGGGGCTGGTACCCCCTGATGACGTCAGCTTCGGTTGTCATATTTTTCATTGTTTTTCTTTATTTATTCTTTTTTGGTTTCAATTTCCTTTTGGAATTTCTGCTTCGTTGCGCGTTTTTCCACTGGAAGTGTAGCTTTTAATTGCTTTAATAATTTTGATTTCTTTTCTTAATTATTCCTTCATTTTTAATGCAAGCCAATTTTTAATTCATTACCATTTTGAATATTGGTCCAAATTAAGTTCTCCATTCAAGCTCGTCTCCTTAAAATAGGGAAGTAGTTATTAAATTCCAAATAAGTTTGCAGTCACTACATTTAAAAAATGTAGTTTAAAAATGTATGTAAATGTAGTAAAAATGTACTTAACTACAACTACATTTAAAAAATGTAGTTGTAGTTAACTGCATTTTTAGAAAAGTAGTAGTAATTGTAGTAAACTACAAAAATAATGCAGTTTTTTTCAACCACTGTTTGAACCGAATGCTTGTGACACCAGCAATGATTATCTGAAAGGGTGTTGACATTTAAAAAAAGTGGTTGTAGTTAACTGCATTTTTAGAAAAGTAGTAGTAATTGTAGTAAACTACAAAAATAATGCAGTTTTTTTCAACCACTGTTTGAACCGAATGCTTGTGACACCAGCAATGATTATCTGAAAGGGTGTTGACATTTAAAAAAAGTGGTTGTAGTTAACTGCATTTTTAGAAAAGTAGTAGTAATTGTAGTAAACTACAAAAATAATGCAGTTTTTTTCAACCACTGTTTGAACCGAATGCTTGTGACACCAGCAATGATTATCTGAAAGGGTGTTGACATTTAAAAAAAGTGGTTGTAGTTAACTGCATTTTTAGAAAAGTAGTAGTAATTGTAGTAAACTACAAAAATAATGCAGTTTTTTTCAACCACTGTTTGAACCGAATGCTTGTGACACCAGCAATGATTATCTGAAAGGGTGTTGACATTTAAAAAAAGTGGTTGTAGTTAACTGCATTTTTAGAAAAGTAGTAGTAATTGTAGTAAACTACAAAAATAATGCAGTTTTTTTCAACCACTGTTTGAACCGAATGCTTGTGACACCAGCAATGATTATCTGAAAGGGTGTTGACATTTAAAAAAAAGTAGTTGCAGTTAATCCAATTTTTAACAAAGTAGACTTTTTCAGTCAATTTTTTTTTGTTTCCTTAAACTTTCTTGCCTAGAAAATACCATAAAAGTTGCAAAAATGATTTGCCCTAAAATTTTGTACGTAATTATAATAAGTTATGTAAATTTGATTCTAGTTTAGAATCTTCATATAAATAAAGTAAAAACAACGTAAAAAACACACATAATGTCAGAGGAAAGTTCATGTGTTCAAATTCTAAAATCTTTGAAAATCACATACAATTTATTAATAAATTCAAATTTTATTTTCAAAGGAGATCGTGAAGAAAACAATCTTTGTGTTTTGGTCAGAAATCAGCTAAAAAAAATCAACAAAAAAGTTGTGATCGCCTTATTACGATGACTGGTTACCCAGCTGTCAAATCCGTTTTGTTTCCGGATTGACTCCGTTAAACGCCACAACATTTCAAATCATGGGTTGCAAAAACTGTCTCAATTGATGTTTGTCGTCTGATTGATTTTCATATCCTGCCTATGTACGTGTTTCAAGACGTCACAAAATACCTCTCCTTCTTCAGTATTCATATTTATATTGAAATCACCGTCAAGACAGTTTTTTGCGCACTATACGTTAATAATAAGGAATAATAATAAATATCCAATTTTATCGACCCCCAATTTTGCCTACCCCCTATCTCAGTCAGGAAACCAAATATGCAAAAACTTTTATATGCTTATTGATGGAAAATACGTTTTTGAGTCTGAATTCGTAACTTAATTTATAGTTGACTCTAAATAATTAACATATTTGAGGTAACCCTCTCAAACCATTAAGATCAACACTTAGTAGGAGAAAATCCGATTATTAGAACAAAAGTCATTCAAGAGGAAATTTTTTTTATATACTTGAAGCATATAAAAAAACGTGTAAGATACATATACATACCCTCCAACTGCTACGGAATTTCCGTAGTTTCAGAAATCTTCTTTTCTGACGGTAGCAAAATTAATGTCTTAATATTTAAAAAAAAATTAATTTTAGCGTAACTTGTCCACTATTACTTATAAAAGTGCAGGCCATATGGCTAGATTCTTAAGTTCTGATAAAAGTCTTATCAGAGATCCATTTGCTTCAAAACTTTCTACTTTGGTTCGCTACCACTAGAAAGAATTATTTTCAAATTCCTCATAAGTTGGAGGGTATGCATATACTATTGTCTGCTGTATTGAAAATAACAATTAAGGCAAGAAAACGTACGACCTTACCTTATCACATCATAAACTAAAACGTATTATTATCTTCTTCCTGCCAAATAATAGTGGGGACATTTATTGTCCACTCAAGTGAATTTTAAAAATTTTTATGAATTTTTCTTATTGCACTGCATAATAACTGTACGTTGTAGAGATAAATCGATTTTAAATTTGGAAAAAAAAGAAGAAAAAAAACTGGTCACAAATGTTATTTACGACATTTTAATGGGATTTGAAATATTTTAAGTTACCGTTACATTAAATAAAAATAATCAAAAATAATTGTTGCATATTGTTGCTTTTAACATACCCATAGATGCCAACTGCTCCGGACGCACCAAAATAATTTAAAAAACGGTAAATAACTACAAACTAAATTTTGCAAATATCTGACTAAATATGCTTGCTTTTTGAAAGGTTTAGCATGACATAACTATAATGAAGTGGTGAATTACATAAACCCACGAATTATTTAGAAATAGCGGTAGATTAAAATCTAATAAATTGAATTTATTAAACCAAGAATCACAATTATTAAACTACCACCGGAAAATATTTATTCGCTGTCCGGAGCACGTTGGCATCCCTTCCATTATCATTTTTCTCAGTGGTATTAAAATGGAATTAAAACTTCAATTTTAAGCAAACAAACACGTTATATATGAGCAAACTTAAGTTGACAACTATGATAGTAACGCATATTAATATATGCGCTTAATTTTTGTAAGAATAGTGGTGATCAAAATCATTTAAAAATTAAGTTTATAAAAGAAAAAATATTATATATTTACTACCACTTTAAATATGAAAACAAAATCTTCCGGAAAATCCGGAAGAGTTGGCAGGTATGTTTTAATTTGATGTTTCTGAGTTTTCCTCGATTCTGTAAAAAACAGCATTTGCCCGTTTTTTAAAACAATGGTGAATGCGGAGAAGTATTAATAAATAAAGTTCAATATCTCGAAGTCATAGTAGCTTCGATAACTCACTTGAATATATATATAACTTTTAATTACACAAATGAGCAGTTGAGCTGCAATGGCTCAGGGCGTTCGCCCTCCAGTGAGGTGACCTGGGTTCGAATCCCAGCAACGGTAAGTCAATGCCGTATCCGTCTTGCACAGATCACAGTGCTGACGTAAAATATCTTCAGTGGTAGACGGATCATGGATTAGCGTTCCCTTGTCATCAAGCTAACCGTGGGGGGTTTTCGTGGTTTTCTTCTCCATGTAACGCAACTGCGGGTTAATTCCATCAAAAAATCCTCCACGCAGGCAAATTTTCCCCAATACTTGATCCAGGAGTTCCCTTGTCTTCTGGATTGGGTTCAAAATTGGCGTTGAACATTAGCAGTCGTATACCCAAAAGTTGGGTCGGTTGTTCAACGACTTTATAAAACAAAATAAAACCTTTTAATGGCTAGTGGCAATTTAATAAGGTCAAACATAATGAAAAATTATGAGGAAAATAAGAAACTCGATTAAAATAAACGTTTGAACAGTTTTGTGGTTCATAACTAATTTATTATATGAGTCTGCTAAATTTTATTCCATGTTCAAAATGCAAAGAACTATCCAACAAAAATATTATATAATTTGCAAAAAGAATAAAAAAATTTTCCCCCAGTTATTATGCGATAGAAGGAACGAAATTGAAAAAAATAACTCACTTTAATTTTTATGAAAATATTTTATCATATTTATGAACTCGCTTTTTTTGAGCTACATATTTCTATGTAAAACTCGTATTTTGTACCACTATTTTATGATCGGGTCTCAGGAGTAAAGATAACAACACAATTCCTCTAATGAAAAACATCATGAAAAATGAAAAGTCCACATTTACAATTCAAATAATTTTTCCTCGACAATTGCCAGTAGCCCAATGAAAATGTAAAGAAATACCATATTACCAGCATCATTATTTATTCAAAAAGTTCTCTCCCATTTGTAACATTTAGACATCCCATTCACCGAATCAACACACTCAATTAGTCTCCCATTTTCCATTTTAATTATCCTAATTTTCCTCACCCAACGCTAACACGCTAAGTTTTATACCTTCCTCAGTTGATTAGCTAAATCGTCACCAGGGGGCACTCTTTTGCAACATCCGCATCTTATAACAGTTCTAAAACTCTCAGGAAAGAAACGGGGGAGGGACAGAACGGGAGAAAATAAGGAAAAACGGGAGGATGTGGATCCATCCCGTTCCCAGAATCCCCAGCGCAAACGAGGGATTATTTCTCCAGTTTCTCAGCCGTTCTCCTGTCGGATAGTTTGTTCTCTTTCAACGTGTAAAACAGGTAAGGATTTAGAACACTCTAGGAATGTGTGCATGAGTTTTATTAAGTTCCAAGGTCAAGAACTGAGTTGGTCTGATTCCTTTGTCGTAGCTTTGGGAGTAAAACTGCAGATTATATTTTTGGGGCACTTGCGTGGTGTACCCGGGCAGGTTTGGGAAAGTTTTAGGGAAATTATTGGCGCGGGACGGTATCGTCCGTAGATCGTTGCTAAGTAAATGGTTGCTATGAAACAATTGTCTTTTTTTTTAGTTTTAGTTACTTTTTTTTGTAGAGGTAACTATTGATTGTTAGTGATAGTAAATATTATTATGTGGTTTTTATGATGGAAATAAAAACGATTGCAGCTTTGATTTATGTTAGTGATTACGTGGCTGTCTTTAAAAGTTAATAAATGTAACCCATTTTAGTTTCGGCCGTCATTTTTCTAACAATGCAAAAAAAATTTTAATGACGATGACCGTTTCGGGTAATCTCAATGCACAGAAAAAAAATCATATGATATGGTGTTAAGGAAAATTTTTTTTTTGCCGTTTTATAATTAAAAAATAACACTATTTATAACGGTATTTACCGCTTAATTTATCCATAATTTAATACATTAAGTTGTAATATTTACTTATCAATACTTCTTAATATTATCAGAGATGTCAGCTTGTTCCGCTTAGTTAGAAAATTATTTCTAGTGAGAACAAAATCTTTGTTTCAACCTATAATGTTTACTTCAATATAATTAATTTAAAACTGCTTTAGTTTACCACTATTATTAAAAAAACAAATGTATCAATAAAAAATGCCTCAAGTAACACATTCGCATACCTGCCAACTCTTCCGGAAGATTTTATTTTCATATTTAAAGTGGTAGTAAATATATACTATTTTTTTTCTTTTATAATTTCAATTTTTAAATGATTTTGATCACCACTATTCTTACAAAAATTAAGCACATATATCAATATGCGTTACTATCAATTTTGTCAACTTAAGTTTTCTCAAATACAACGTTATTTGTTTACTTAAAATTGAAGTTTTAATTCCATTTTAATACCACTGGGAAAAATTATAATGGAAAGGATTAAAAGTTGGCAGGTATGCATTCGGAATGTCGCATGTATGAATTCGGAATTGAGGCACTTTCTATTGATGATTCCTGAACTTTGAAAATATTATAAAATTTTTCTTAGGATTAGTCTTTATCACTTAATAAATTTATGTTTCTAGTATGTTCCTATTTTTACTTATTATTTAAAATTAACATGTTGAATGCCACGACAGTAATTTTACTTGGCTTGCCTGTCCGGCCACAACGTTAAATAACTATATAAACTAAATTTGCAAAATTAGACAAGTTATGCTAGTTTTTTTTAAAAGGTTTACACTGATGTATCTGAAAAAAAGTGGTAAATTGTATAAGCCTACGAATTATTTAGAAATAGTGGTGGATAAAAATCTACTAAATTGAATTTATTAAACCAAGAATCACAATTTATAAACTACTACTTGAAAGTATTTATTCGCTGTCCGGAGCAAGTTGGCATCTCTGCTAATAGACAGATTGAACACTCTGCACAGCGAAGCCTGACTACCGGGGCAGGTGAAGGAGTCATCTCTTTATTCGTAAATTATTTTTTCACTTGTACATATGTTATTTTTGTACCTATGTTTGTATGTAAAAAAAAATTTTTGTAGTTTTAAAACTTCTACCAGTATGTGAAACTAAATAAATATTTTATTAAATATTTTTTCCATTGCACCTTGTTCAACAGCGAATCTATTTCAAATTGTCAAAACATGCTAATAAATAGCATGGGTAACGTAAAAAATAGAACGCAACTTCATTCAACATGCTCTTCATGAGTGACTGATAACATTTAAATAGGAGTACCTTTCCCAGTGGGTTATTTTCACCTTCATCTAACTTGATAATAATAAGAGGTAGGAAGGAGAATTTATAAGCTAGGTTTTAACGCGTTGAATGCCACGCTAATTTTACATGACTTGCCCGTCTGCCCAAACGGAAAATAACTACTAACTAAATTGCAAATATTAAGAATCACCATTAATGAACTACCACGTGAAAATATTTATCCGCTGTCCGGAGCAAGTTGCCAAATATAAATAAAACTATTTTTGTGTGTTCCATATTGCATTAATTTCTTCAAACCATTTTAGAAACATTTTGCAATTGTTAAACGCTAAATAAGCACTTAATAAATCAGTTTATAAATTTATTAAAAAGCAGAACAGTTGTTAATTTATGTTTTTATATTATGTTCCCTATTTTTACTAGTTACATTATGCTGCCCAATTTTACTAGTTATATTTAAAATTAAATGATTAAATATTAAAGTATTGTTTATTTATTATCTGAAGGAGTAATTGCATGATAGTATTTTATTATGATAAAAATATTTTGTCACCATTTTACAATTGTTAAGCGCTAATTAAGCTATATTTCCATTTTAATGAATCATAATTTCGATTAAGAGTTCAGGCAAAACTGTATTCACTCTACGCATGCAATGTAAACAATGGAAATTTCCAACGGAATTCTGAACAGGTCTGAAAAAGAGAAAAAAACTGGTAGTAAAACTATTTCAATAATAGATAATTTACAGGAGGAGTAAATATATTCTTAACAATTAACAAATCATTGCTATAAATTTTTTTTCGGAGAAGAAGCAGCTCTGCATATGAATTGCATCCGTTAAAAGAATTTGGTACTTATGGATATTTTATTATTCCCGAAGAAAAGCTAAAAATGAGATACATTGGTTACCAATTTTTATTCTTTTTCGTTTTGATATGGATTCACTATTGCTCAGCTGCTAACTTTGCCGGGTTTTCAGGTAGATTTTATCTCTATATCTAAAGTGGTAGCGAAACTCATGTTACTCCATTGAACTTTTCGAATAATGATTATAAATGAGTTTGATCACCACTTCATATAAATAACTACAACAAATATATAAAAGTACAACAGTTAATTATTAAATTGGTTGACACTTATATATATTTTTAAATAAATTTGGTTTACTGTAGTTGTGTCACAGCCACCTACGAATTTAATAAAATATTCATAGCTGAACTTGCAATGGCAACAGAGCACGATTATTATGGTTAAA
The DNA here is from genome assembly GCF_982258835.1 of Parasteatoda tepidariorum. NCBI lineage: Eukaryota > Metazoa > Arthropoda > Arachnida > Araneae > Theridiidae > Parasteatoda > Parasteatoda tepidariorum. The sequence continues at coordinate 4,972,736 of NC_141758.1, read as the reverse complement.
TTTTATTACAATAGAATCAGTCACTAAATCCGTGGAATGTTAATGTAGCAGTGAACGATTCATGCAATAATTAGTTTAACCTTTTCGATACGGCGAATTATATGTGCATTCTCAGGGTGTCGAAACTCAGGGTAAAAAAGAAAAGAACTCGTAGCCAAACTATTTTTATAGCAGTTTATTTGTGGGCGGGGTAATGATAGCTTGCTTTATTTAATTCACCACTACTTAGTTCGAATTAAAAATTGTACAGTTACACTTTTAACATGCATGCATTGGATGTGTTAGAAATTTATAGTGAAAGCAAAAATATATCTGCCAAATTAGCTATACCCAAACTTAAGCTACTGCTTTTTATTTTTTAGCATCCTGATTCCTTACGAATACATTTATGACTCACCATTCTCGAAAGGGTTAAAGATATAAAAGGATTGGTGGGTTAAAGTCCCTAGTGCACTTACTAAAAATTATATGCATCAAAAAGATGTATCAATCTAAGTAATTTTTTAACAGATTGTATGGAAGAAAAATATAATTAATTATGAATCATATTTCATTGTATATTTATGGTATTTTAGAACTTATTGTACATTTTGAACAGGCGGTACATTAACTGTGACTGTTGATCTTGAATTTGAAGTTAGTAGATATGCCTTTAGCTCTATGTTACCTTTAAAAAAAGTTGTCATTGAGTTTATAGGGATGTTTTGTTTGTTTCGATTAAGTTCTAGTTCTACAGTACCATTCCATTATTGACAGCTTGTTCCGATTTATTAGAATATAATAATTTGAATATATTTTGAGTGGCAGAAAATTTTATGATTTAATATTTTATATTTGATGTAATAATTTAAATTTAAAATGATTTTTCCTCCTTTACCTACAAATAACTTAAACATATAGGTATGAAACCTAGCAGTCATGTGTAGTGCGAGAAAAATTAAATATATCTCAAATTGTTATTGGGTTAACCGTTGTTATTTTGTAGTTATGCTACTATTTTGGAAAACTTCCGGGCTGCATCGCTGTCAACTTGAATGGTAGTTGAGAAAATATTTTCTTAGCCAACATTAGCGTTTTGATGTATTAAATCCTGAAGTTTAAAGTTTCAAAAAATGTTTTTAAACTACCTCGACAAATCAACAATTAAGAAACATATGTACATGAGATCTATTTGTTCGATAACTATGGTTATATATATCTTATTAGATTTGCTTTTAGAAGTTTCTTCCATTCGTTGTTTTACTACCACTTAGTAAAATCTTTTTCAACGACCGTACAAGTTGGCAGGTATGGGGCTGGCAGTGAAACTTGTTAAGCAGAACATAACCCTTTTCGGTACATAAAATTTTGGACAGGCAGCACATTTGCAACCACGACCACGAAGACAGATAAATTTCCTCTTCAAAACTTCCCACTCATCTAATTGCAGAGATGCCAACTTGCTCCGGACAGCAGATATATATTTTAAAGTGGTAGTTTATCAATTGTGATTCTTGGTTTCATAAATTTAATTTAGTAGATTTTTATCCACCACTATTTTTAAATAATTTGTAGGTTTATATAATTCACCACTTTATTATTGCAAAATTTACTTAGTAGTTATTGACCGTTTTTTATAAATTATTTTGGCGTGTCCGGAGCAGCTAGCATTTTTGCACTTAGAAAGCAATGTAATTACATACAATAAGAAAAAAAATGAAAATATGAAATATTTATTTATGAAATATTCTAGTATTTTATATTTCAATACTCGAAGTAAGCAACTGAATCCTTCAAAATCGGACTCTCTCACATCAATTGACATTCTGCGTTTGTTCTTTCTATTATTGCTTATCGGCAACAGTTGTTTATCGCTTGCTTCATTTGAGATAACGATATCGGATCGAAGTATTGTCGGGACATTCCTATTTATTACAGATGTGATGTTTGCATGTCTACTCAAAATTTTGTCTAAATTACGATCGCGTCAAATTGACGCAATCTTCAATGTATTTTTACCTCGATCAATGGATAAAAGTCATTACAGGAGATAAAATAAAAATGCAAACGGGTTTTGTAAGTTTCCTTATAAAATTCGAAATGCGTCAAAATGACGCTTCCCGTAAACCTAGTGTTCAGTATCGGTTGGTACCCATGCTCTTGTTCATGGAAATCTAAGGTTCTCCCCATACATTACTTTTGTACACTTCTACACTTTTTTTCCCGTAACTGCTGAGTCTACATCACGGAAGTTTATAGAAACCGGCGTGTATAGCGTAATTATAAATAAATTCAGAATCTGTGAGTTTAAATGAGATATAGCTACCACTATAATATGTGGTAGCTAGTTTATTTAATTTAATAATAAGATAAAGTTGATCAACGTATCATCATCATCAATACCTATCTGGGCGCCTGGGGCCGTTAGCGGTCTTTTCCCCATTCATCTTGAATTGTGATCTTTAGGGTGGTTCTTTCTGGTAGATTGGAATGCAATTGTAGTAAAAGGAATTTAAATATTTTGAATTTTAGATAAAATTACGTCACTACAAAAGTAAGCTGCCATCGGCCTGAGGTTTAAGTCTTCTCTTAAGTTTTCAAAAGTAAAAATTTCGTTGAATCCTGCGGTGTCACAATTTATGGTTTTTTCAAAAAAAATCTGAAATTTAGGTTTGCAATGTGATGATCTAAAGAATCTATGTTGAGGTCGCGATGTATGTTTTTATTTCTGATAAACCATCTTGCTTTTGTTATTTTCCTGAGGATTTTGTTCTGGCATGTTTTGAGTTTTTTAAGGAGTGATGTGGTGATGTTGCACCAAGCTGGAGATGCATAAGTCAGGATGGGACGGATCATTGAGATGTAGAGTATACGTTTAAGTCTAAGTTCCATTTTGGGGTTCTGAAGAAGGATTTGTAATCTGTGGCAGGCTGCATGTGCTTTGTTGATAACTGTTTTGATGTGATCTTTCCAATTAAATTTACTGTTAATGACCAGACCAAGGTATTTTGCTCTTTTGACTATGGGAATAATTTCATTAACCGGTTAACGCCCAGCGTCATATATTTAGGACAGTTCCTTTTTTCAAAGACATTCATTGTGGTGGGAAACTTTTTTCAGTATTTTCATTTATCTGGGCGAATTAAAAGATTCTCAGATACCACAATGATTTAGTTATTTCTGATTAGATCTAGAATTATAAGGAGCAAGTACTTTTTGATCTATCAAAGACTTTTTGAATGCTCTTACTGTAGAAAAACCAATTAATTTCGTTACTATATTTTACCACTTTTTGTATCATTTCAATATATATATTCGGGATAAAACGGGTTAAAGAGAACAATTTGGTTTTTGGGGAGGATGGTTTTTCTTTTATGCTGAATGATTAGTAGTTTTGATTTTTGTCCGTTTACTTCGATTTCCTTGGAGTTTTTTGACTTCACTACGATTGCAGTGTCATCTGCGAAAAGTGCTGTGATGCTGTTAAAGTCTTGTTTGTCGACAGGAAAGTTGTGGGTAAATTATATAAATAATATGGGTCCAAGAATTGATCAACATAAGTGATGACAAATATTATATATAAACAATCGTTTAAAATGAGAGCTGGTAGTCGCAAAATGTTTTAATTTTTATTATAAAATTTTTTTTAAGAATGACAATTGTAATTTTGAGGAATACATATAATTTATATACTAGCCGCATCAGCACCTTTTTTTTAAAAAATTAATTACCTGAACCCTTTACTTACGGAGCACTATGCTGTACAAATGACTTGTGGTCCACATGTTGTATCAGCCCGTAAACAGAATCATTTGTCATTCTATAAAATTCCTAGGTATTGTATACCATGCCTAGGTATTATATATAGCGAAAGTATGTAATAATTCGCATATTTTGTACATAGCCTAAAAATGTTTGTTAGTATATCTATATACAATGCATATTATAAAATGCCTACGTTTCATGTATTCCAGTAACATATATTCTACATCCAGGGATGAAATTAAAATGGAAAAGAGAATGAGTGGTTGAAAAAATATTTCTTTTACATCTGTTGTTTGGACTAGAAAGTTTATAAGCTCTAACTGTTCGACTGGGCACCAGCACCGCGAAGCTGCCCCTATCCCATCCATCATATGTCAGGGGTGAAAGCGAGACGGAAAAGAGGAAAGGCTGGTAGTAAAACCAGACGTGCCAACTTTTAATCCTTTCCATTATCATTTTTCCCAGTGGTATTAAAATGGAATTAAAACTTCAATTTTAAGCAAAAAAATACGTTGTATTTGAGAAACCTTAAGTTGACAACCATGATAGTAACGCATATTAATATATGTGCTTAATTTTTGTAAGAATAGTGGTGATCAAAATCATTTAAAAATTAAATTTATAAAAGAAAAAAAAGTATATATTTACTACCACTTTAAATATAAAAAGAAAATCTTCCGGAAAATCCAGAAGAGTTGGCAGGTATGACGTTGTATGTGAAAAAAAATTAAGTTGTCAACCATGATAGTAACGCATATTAATATATAAGCTTAATTTTTGTAAGAATAGTGGTGATCAAAATCATTTAAAAATTAAATTTATAAAAGAAAAAATAGTATATATTTACTACCACTTTAAATATGAAAATAAAATCTCCCGAAAAATGGGGGGAGTTGGCAGGTATGTAAAACCATTTCAGTTATAGCTAATTTCGGGGAGGAGTTTACTTATTCTTTTTTTAAATTTTTCAACAATATCTACTTTATCTTGGAAAAGAAGCAGTTTTATATATATGCCAGAATTATAAAAGAAATCTTGATACATACAGATATTTCATTTTTTTCGAAAAAAATGTTTTACGTACCAGGTTTTTCTCTTTTCCGTCTTGCTATATAAGGGCTTTCACCCATGTAATATGTTTACTGTTTGTAAGCATTCACTATGTTTGCAGTCATTGTGGTTGCTTTAAAAGATGCTAACACCTTGCTTGAATACTTACTGTTGTTTACTCATATGCATACCTGCTAACTCTTCCGGATTTTCTGGAAGATTTTATTTTGATATTTAAAGTGGTAGTAAATATATACTATTTTTTCTTTATAAACTTAATTTTTAAATGATTTTGATCACCACTATTCTTACAAAAATGAAGCACATATATTAGTATGCGTTACTATCATGGTTGTCAACTTAAGATTTTTCAAATGCAACGTATTTGTTTGCTTAAAATTGAAGTTTTAATTCCATTTTAATACCACTGGGAAAAATGATAATGGAAGGGATTAAAAGTTGGCAGGTATGCATATGTGGTAGTTATCTTAGCATTAGGGACTCTAACTAATTCATCTGATTGGGAATGTATAATAAATCACCGAAGCGCAATTGTTGGGGTTCAGTAACATTTACTGAGAGAAAATTGAAAGAAAGTAGCGAGATTAAACAAACAAATTTAAGAGAGAGAAGAGGTTTTTGTGGCAGACTGCCTCGCCTCCCCCCGAGCTTCGCAAGTGCACAGTAGCCACATGACCTCTGAGAAATAGGAACATGATAATAACTGAACAAAAATATACCGATGAATATCGAGTAAAAAATTATGTACAATTATTCACAGCTATTTACAAAATTTAAGGGACTGTACCTCATCGGATAGGAAAAAGGCTGTTACCGGGCTATTTTTTATAGTGTCTTTGATGAGCTCAAAATCAAAGCTTTTAAAGAAGTTGCCCGTATCACAGGCGAGTGATACGGGAAATGAAGAAATTTTCACTTAGTTTAGCTATGTGTTCATCTCTTTTGTTGATTTTTGAATCTTTTCTTAGATTTTTCATTCTCATGGATCCGGGGGCCCCAGTGATATATCTCAGAAATTTATTTTGAGTATTCTCTAAGTTTCTTCTTTTAAGTAGCAGTGGTTCTGCTCCTCCATAATATCCTAGAAATACAATGTTACTAATTATTGAAATTAGGAATTGAGTATGAAGTTATATATTTGAATATGAATATGAAATTATGAATTTTCTTAATAAACTGAAGTCTAGGAATTAATTTGCTTGCACTTTTGTCATAATTTCATTATCAAAATGTGATCATTTATGAGTTAACTGGTAAGCATTTTCGTCCAAAAGAACATATCTTTAACATTAAAATATATGTAAAGAAATACCTATTTTTGCACCGTTTTTTCTTCTTTTTTATTATCTTAGATCAACGAAACATATCTGTCAACCATGTTATTTATTAGTTTTGCAGAGAAAAAAAAAAGAAGAATAGAACTGAATCAAATTAAATCGTAGTTTTTGTTTAACAAAATAAATGTGGCAGTTTACAGAAATTAATTTATTAAATTTTTAATATTAGAGCTATTTCAATTGAATAAAATATATGAAAATAGCCGCTAGATTTATATTTTCAGAGTAAATATGTGGTATAAGACCCGCAAAAATAAAACATTCAAATATTTACTTTATAACATTTAACATGAATGTTACATCTAACACGATTCAATAGATATTATATTTCTGTTTTCTTTTATAATCTAATATGAACAAACGTAGTTCCAGTACTTTTATTTTTGTTCCATCTCGAAATGATCATAATATGTTGCCATGGAAACAGTATGTTATTCATGTTGTAAGTCATGTCTCGATTCGACAGCAGAACAAATTACTGAAGCATAGAACTCCCACAGTAATGTCACCACTGTTAGCAATAAAAGGTTTCATCGGAAATTCTAGGTTTTTGTTATTGTCTTCAAAATGACTAAAAGTAGTAAAATCTTCGATTTAATTATGCTCTACCGAGTTTATGACTTAACAATTTGCATAACAATTGGAATAATTCTCTTCCAGCTGTTAATGAAAGTATAAAATTTGTCAGGTCGTTTTAAACTGCGTGCAGGCGTGCAGATAAGTTTTTAACATTCCGTGCGGATAGGTTCTTTTAAGTAATGGTCAAACTGCCGCAATGTCTAGGTCAATGAATGGATGCAAAATGACCACCTCTGCCAAATAAGGCGTTTTGCGACTTAGAATTTTACTTGGCGAAGAATTGTTTCTATGGTTTAATGAAATTCGTAGCACGTAAGTCAGGCAGGCGACTTGCGTAAGGTTTAGTAATAAAATGAAATAAAATAAAATAAAATAAAATAAAATAAAATAAAATAAAATAAAATAAAATTTTAAAAACTACGTTTTAAATGTAGATTTAAAAGAAAAGAAAAGAAAAGAATAATTTTAATTTTATTACACCTTAAAGATTATCCAGGGTTCGTACAATCCCTGCATTGTTATAAAAAAGTTAAAAAACTTTTTCATTAGCTTTCAGTTTAAGATTAAAAATTCTATAATAAATATTTTACGACTAATAGAATTTATTTAAAATTAATAAGCGCATGATAAAAATACGATTTTGTAAAAACGTATCATATTTTATTACACTTACTACCTTTTAATGATAATAAGGAATCTAAAAATGTGGAAAAAGGGAGAGAAACTTAATTCGTTTTGTCTGCTTGATTATTCATTCGTTTACTTGTATCATGTCTTGCATACTACAAAATACTCAAAGTTGAAGGGACGCCAAGAGATTTTCGAGATAGCTAGTTTCCGAGATGACAAGTTCCCAACTAAATGCATACCTGCCAACTCTCCCGCATTTTGTGGGAGATTTTATTTTCATATTTAAAGTGGTAGTAAATATATACTATTTTTTCTTCTATAAATTTAATTTTTAAATGATTTTGATCACCACTATTCTTACAAAAATTAAGCTTATATATATTAATATGAGTTACTATCATGGTTGTCAACTTAATTTTTTTCAAATACAACGCATTTGTTTGCTTAAAATTGAAGTTTTAATTCCATTTTAATACCACTGGGAAAAATAATAATGGAAGGGATTAAAAGTTGGCACGTCTGTAAATGTGATCTCAAAAGTAGAACAATATATTGTAAAATATTACTCTAAAAAGAAGAGTTATGAAACATAGCAATAACTACTAATAAATATGCATGTAATGATAGTCGACTATAAGACGAAATGCAGCAATGATAATTTTATTTTTGAAAGGACAAAAATAATTATGAATTAAATAGAAAATAATTGGTTTACAATAAATTTATATTGTGATTTCCCCGAAAAAATTAATTTTCTATTTCGAAAAAAATTCGACACAACAAGGTTTTGAAAGAAACTCTTCAACATAAGGAATTCAAATTAACAGTAGGTGAATATGTAATGCAAAGGGAAAAAAATATTTTCTTGACATCACGTGGTTTTCGAGAGATCGAAGTTCGAGTGGATGGTGGATAAACAATAACAAGTTTCCTAAAACCGGAAGAAATTTAGAAAATTTCCGGTGTATCACTCCCCTTGTGATATGCTTACGACAAGGCTTAATTTTGTAGAGAGTTTTACTATTGTAACTTGTGTTTAAATTTACACGTAATTTTATCATTCAGGAGAGTTCCTTGTAATTTTAAAAATTTTAACTGGCTGTGAGCCTAAAAGAAATTTAAGAAAATTAATATCAAAGGATGAATGAAGGTAAGGTTTGTCATGTTTTGAGTGTTATCCCTTATTTGGCTATAATTGTGCAAAATATCACCGTTTGTAATTATTCTGGTTGCGGCACAGCATGTTTGCGGAGTTTTCCGAATGCCTTTGTTATTTGTTTCGTTGAAATTTAAATTGAAAGAACTCGTTATTTTGTAAACACTTCAAATGTAATCATATTGGATGCTTTTCAAGCTTAAGCGTAAAAATCAATCGGAAGTAGGAAACCGGAAGTCTTACGACGAATTTCAACCCCTAGAGCAGCGGTTCTTAACCTATGGGTCGCGAATCAAAATTGGGTCGCGAAGCATATTTCTTGGGTCGCGCTGAGTCGAACCAAAAAAGTTATTAATACACCAAATAATAAGTAATACCAACACCTCCTAGAAGAAGTCATTGTGGCTTACTCAGCTTAATTTTGACTTTTTTTTGGGTCGCGACATGAACATATTTCTCAAATTTGGGTCGCGGCTTAAAAAGGTTAAGAACCACTGCCCTAGAGCTACCTGTGCTTAGCTGTACATGATCAACCATCCATAACGGAGCCGCGATGGTCCAGGTTATAGAGCATTCGTCTTCCAATCAGGTGAACCGGGGTTCGATCCCGGCGAGGGCTGTTCGATACGAATTCCGCATCCGGCTTGCATCGACCACTGTGCTGACGTGAAATATCCTCAGTGGTAGACAGATCATGATTTCGAGTCTCTTTGCCGTCAGGCTAACCGTGGGAGGTTCTCGCGGTCTTCCTCTTTATGTAACGCAAATGCGGGTTAGTTCCATCAAAAAGTCCGCCACAGAGGCAAAATTCTCCCAATACTTGATCCAGGAGTTCCCTTGTTTTCTGGATTTGGATCAAAATTACAAGGATACAGAGTTGAGCATTGGTAGTCGTAAACCCAAAATTGGGTCGGCTGTCCAACGACTGTTATGAAATAAAAATAAAACCATCCATAACTGACAAACACCTAACAATGGTGAGATTATGCATAGTGTTTGCTTTACTTTAACCCTAACGATAACCTTATTCTCTACTTCTTAACAAGAGTGTGATGTAGGGAAATTTTGCACATGCTGTAGGTATTTCAAATAGTGTTGAAGTTAGAGTTATGGGGAACCATAACGCTTTGCAAAATCTCTCTATTATGTTGCATTTTTGCAACAGTAGCCTAGCATGATTATAAACTTCATATTTTAAGAATATCAAATATAAAAGTAGAGAGCCTTTTAAATTAGTTCATAGCTACCATGTTGTATTTTATTATATGACGATAAGAATAATAAAAGTTATTTAATCATTTTCCGGAATATAAAATTACAGTAAAACAATATAAGCAACGCGTAACAAGTCAAGTTGATAGAATTTCTTGGCAAACTTTGTCTTTTACGTATGCAACATGTTTCTGTTAAGGCATTTATTTTTCTCATTTTTCTTTGCTTTTGTTGTCAGCTCTTATTTTTGTTGAAAAGGCATTTGGATTCCATCCAGCTGTACATTGCCAATTTTTATTTATCCAAGTTATCGTTAAAGTGTTATTTTTTTTTTAAAGATATTAGAAAGGAAGTTGTTGATAAAGCTTGGAGCAGTTTAAATACCAAAATACTTTAGGCCATCTCAGTTGTTTCTTTCTATAAATATACAAAAAATTGCCTAATACTGAGAATGCCGTAGTTTATTATAGAATTTCACTTTTGGTATTTTAAAATGTTGCATTATAGAGTGCGTTTGCGGTTATTCTGAGTTGAATATTTCGTTTTAACTTTTCAGATGTAGAAGAATTTAACGTCAATGAGGGTTGAACCACTCTTTTAACAAATTGTTGTTCGTTTTTTTCCCCTTTTTCTTAGAAGCATGTGGCCGACAATTTTCTTTAAAAGTGAAAATCCGTAAAATATAGATATAAATAACTTTATTGAGAACTTTGTTTAGATGTTATTCAGGTATTTTTTCATTTCAAGGTCCAAAATACCATCAGCTTCTTCTCACTAACTACTCAGAGATGCCAACTTGTTCCGGACAGCAAATAAATATTTTAAAGTGGTCGTTTATCAATTGTGATTCTTGGTTTAATAAATTCAGTTTAGTAGATTTTTATCCACCACTATTTCTAAATAATTCGTAGGCTTATATCATTCTCCACTTTTTAGTAGCCGAGTCATACTATACCTTTTAAAAAGCAAGCAAAAATAATCGAACATTTGCAAAATGTAGTTTGTAGTTATAGTTCGTTCACCAGGAGTTGGCACTTGGCTCCGCCTTCATCACGTGGTATCGGATGATACTATTTCGCTATTTTGGGGAGAAGGATGTGAACAAGGCTGCTATTTGGCGATCGTATGACAAAAATGTTTATTTAGCTATCTTCATGTGTATATTTTGAACATGTGCATTTTATTTCATAAACTTGTTGATATTTCTCTCTTTTTTTATGGAATATTTTGCTGGGAAAAAGTTTTTAAATATAAATTAGCTAGAATAACGAAAGGTATAATAGCTGATGATAAAGCGAAATAAGTGACTGAAAACGAATTCTCTGTTTGTGTTTGGCCCTCACCTTCTACATCAAAAAGTCTCCACACGGTTTCTTATAAGTAGTCTGCGCAGACTATTAAAAAAGTGAGAAGTTTGAGAACATGAAACCAAATTCTATTTTAAAAGTGACTGAGAGGAATTTGTCATATATATTTGAGAATTGAATCTGTAGCGGTAGACAAGTAAATAATACAAATTAATCATATTCAAAAATTAAACAAATTCGTAGACATATATTTGGTACCACTTTCTTATTTTTTACTAGATTTTCTATTAAAGGGCTCTTTCGTAAACTGGTTTGCTTTGATAGAGGTCTGATTGGACTACCTATAAAAAACCGCGTGGAGGCTTTGCGCGCATTACAGGTTATCTCGATTTCAAGCGGGGAAATGTTTTCCCTCTTACTTCCCCGCGCTGAAATGAATTCTGCGTCCGAGGAGGTGGAGCCAAGTGCCAACTCCTGGTGAACGAACTATACTTATCGTTTTCGAATTATTTTGGCGTGTCCTGAGCAGTTGGTATCTTTGAATACTAAATTAACTTTAATTCCGATTTTAATATTGATCTCATGAACGAAAATATTAGCCCAGTAACTCTGCCTTTTTACTTTCTGATGCATGACTCGGTTATTCAACACGTCTGTTTTAAAATGAAAAATAACTCGAGAATCGCCAAAAAATTTGGATAATTACAATATAAAAATAATTTATTATTACTAGGAGGCTTCGCCCCCTGCCGCTCGCCACCCCCCGGAACTGCTTTCGCAGTTCATTTCGGATTGCTTCGCAATCCAATGCTCGCTTTGCTCGCTCATTGGATACGTTCTTAACGTCTAGCTTTTGTATACTGTTTTGAATACTGAAGTTCCAAAAACTTTTCACTGTAGAAAATTCTAAACCTGTACATTTCAATATTAATTTGAAATTGCAAACAGTTCACATATTTTGTTTAATCACACTATTCTAAATTTATGTTGTTGAGAAAAGTAACTGTTGTAAGTTTTGTTTTAAAGTCTTTCCCACCAGAGGGCTAAAGTCATGTGTTGTAAAACAATATGAAATAGTAGTCTGCCACTGAACGCCGGATGTAAAGCATCGGCTTCGATGAAGATAATTTTGTATTTTTAATTCTCTGAAGGGCGCCACCCTAATAATATGGAATTTGTAAAATAAATGTATATATTTTTGATTGTTGATGAAGCCCATCATTCTGCGTTTTCATCAGTGTTCAGAAGCAGAACAATTATAAGTTTCTTATTTTATCACAAAAATATAAAATGTATAAAAAACAAAGAAAAGAGTAAGAAAATGAGTATAGTCATAGAAAAAGTTAAAATTATAATATAGTATTTGTCAGTTAAAATAAAACTTTTTGTTTAAGTCATTGTTAACAATTCAAATTTCTCCGATGCAATTCTAAACCTTAATTTTGTTCAAAATGTCAGTAAAATTAAGGTAGTATTGTTAAGTTGAAACACAAAATTTTTAGTTTTGATGTCAGCAATACAATTCAATTTTTCACAAAAACGATTGTTTTCATTGTTAAGTTCAGTGTCAACAATTCAAATTTTTCTGAGGCAACTCTTAACCTCTAAATATTATTTTTTTTATGTACACATCTCTAAATGTCAGTATTCAACCACAAAACAACTTAAAGTCCTCAAATTTAGCATGAAGTTGTAAAATGTAATGAAAGAGGGTCATAGCAATAATGTAAGTAGAAGTAAAGTTAGTACTGTAAAATTAAAACAATATTTTTAATCAATGAGCCAAGTTCTTCAAGAAGCAGTTGTAGAAGTAGCTGGATAGAAGTTTTTTTTTATTTAAAACTTTTTATAGAATTTCTTTAAGAACACAATTGTTAATCTGGGCATTTGGCGATACAGCACTTATAGAATTGAAGGATTTGTTACGTTAAGCGCTCAGGTATCATAATTTTGATCTAGTTGCTCTTCTATGTCATTTTGATTTATGTTGCTAAGTTACTTTCAAAAAATTCTACGGCTGGCAACAGCACTTTTATTTTTTAAGTTGTTTATTTTTATTTATTTTAGAATTCGTTTTTTTTTTTTAGCGAAATGTTTTTTAACCTAACAGAATTCTTTGCCGACTGTTCTCTGTATATATGAAGAAAATAAAGTAAATATTTAAGTGTTGTAAAAAGAATCTTATTTAGTTGTACAAAGTACTTCTTTAAAAATGAAAACTGTTGCCACCAGCGGAAAAGAAATACAGCCAAAATTTGGGAGCCGCGTAAGAGAATTATATATATTAGATTATTTGTTGTACTTTCCGCTGGCGTTGCGTTATCAGATCAAGCTCGTTTTTAAAATTTTAATCTCCCAAAATAAACATTAGCTTTATTCAGCATCATTTGGTGCTGATGCTCTTGTTCATGGAAATTTAAGGATTGTCAAAATTTACCACTATCGAACAATTTTCCCCATTAATTTTGTACTTTAGTACATTGCTTCACTTTTTTCCCCGTAACCGCTGAGTCTACATCACCTAAGTTTATAGAAACGGTTTTCAATAGCGTAATTATTAACAAGACACAATTCAGAATCTATGAGTTTAAATGAGATATAGCTACCACTTCATTATTTGGTAGCTACTTCACCTAGTTTAGAAAACAAATTAATTATGAATATGCAATCAAATACATACCTGCCAACTCTTCCGGTTTTTCCGGAAGATTTAAATTTTGTATTTAAAGTGGCACCGAAACTCATGTCATGTCATTAAAATTTTTGAATTATAATAATAATTATAAATAAGTTTGACCACCACTACGTTTAAATAATTACAACAAATATATCAAATCATAATTGTAATAATTTTACAGAGGGGCCTCCCTGGCCGAGCGGTATCGCCGGTCCAAGCGCTCTGTTAAGCGTGGAGGTAGCGGGTTCGAATCCCGCCGTAACCCTGGATGTATTCTGTGTGATGTCTTTCTCTGAATTGTTCTATCTGTATTTTCTACTTGACAATGACTTATAAGCCTATATTGAGCACACAAGTCAGCAAATGTATGTAATTTCAATAAATGAAATCAAATAATTTTACAGAATATTAATTTCAATCGTGATAATTTTTCATTCATAAATTACGATGAAAGGCATACTTTTATTTAAAACTAAAATTTTGTTGAATGACATTTAATATCTTTTGTAAAAGGTGAGTTCTATTCCAAATTATCCCTCACATTTCAGTTGAGTTTCAACATAGATGCTAAACCCTAGATGTTAATGCAAAATGTCGGTTATCCCTAGATATCGGTTCTTCAACGCCAGTTTTAGAATAAATATTTGCTCCAGAATCGTTTGAAAATTTGGATAGTTGCAATAGAAAAATATTAAATATATTTATTATTTGTTGGACTTTCCGCTTTCTTGGAGTTATCAGATCAAGCTCGTTTTAAAAATTTTAACCCCCAAAATAAACATTAACTTTATAACTTTGTATCAGTTGGTGCCGATGCTCTTGTTAATAGAAATCTAAGATTTTCCCCATTTATTTTGTACGTTAGTACATTGCTTCACTTTTTTTCGCTCAACCGCTGAATCTAAATCATGTAAGTTTATAGAAACGGGTTTCAATAACGTAATTACACATAAATTCAGAATCTGTTATTTTAATCGAGATATAGCTACCAATATATCATCTGGAAGCTATTTCTTTAAATTTTATGATTATTCTACGATTATTCCAACAAGTACGTGATGTTAAGTATTATATAAACTATTTTTTAAAACAAAAGCTGGTAGTCTTAAAAAGTGTAAATTTATGTTATGAATATCTTTTCAGAATAACAATTGTAATTTTGAGGATTACATGTCATTTATATAATAGCCTCATCAGCACCTTTTTCTTAAATAAATTACCTGAACCCTTTGCTTACGGAGCACGATGCTGTACAAATGACTTGTGGTCCACATGTTGTATCAGCAAGTGTGCAGAAGGATTTGTCACTGTATAAAATTCATAGGTATTATATACCATGCCTATAGCGAAAGTATGTTATAATTCGCATATTTTGTACTAAATATTGTTCTAAAAAATCTAAAAGCTTCGCATATTGTATATTTTTATACTAAAAATATCTGTTAGTATATACAATGCCTTAGCATATTATAAAATGCCGCAGTTCCGTACATTTCGGTAACATGTATTCTACATCCAGGGATGAAAATAAAATGGAAAATAGAATTAGTGATTGAAAAATTATTTCATTTATACCTGGTGTTAGGACTAGAAAGTTATAAGCTGTAACTGTTCTTCTAGTCTAGTCTGGCAGTTTTATCTGGACACGTGAGCTGCAAAGCGGCCCCTGTCCCATCCATCATTAT
This sequence comes from Parasteatoda tepidariorum, assembly GCF_982258835.1. Classification (NCBI taxonomy): domain Eukaryota; kingdom Metazoa; phylum Arthropoda; class Arachnida; order Araneae; family Theridiidae; genus Parasteatoda; species Parasteatoda tepidariorum. The sequence continues at coordinate 4,957,338 of NC_141758.1, read as the reverse complement.
ATGAATAGCAGTCGTTATGATTCCTTTAAAAAGATACAAGCACTTTGCTTGAATACTAACTTTCTTAGTTATCAACTCAGGAATGCCACAAGTGACTGTTTTTGTAAAAAGTGGTAGCAGGACTCAATTCGCTTTTATTTATTTATAATCCCTTTGACCATTCAATCGTATTTACTATTATGACTTGTAATTTAGATTATTCACATGAATTTTTTTGCATTCACTTTCAAAAATAAACTGAAAATAATATGCTATAAAAGGTTTACTCTAATTTTAAAGTTTTTAAATAAAATTTTGAATTTTATTCTTCAGCACTTTTTGCATTTTTAATCACCGTGGCCACCCGGTTAACTGTACATAAGTATTAACTTCTTATCGAGTAAGGAGCAATTATATCTTTACGCTATATCAGTTTAAAAAAAAAAAACTCTGGTTGTCTTGGATGTTTTTCTGTTCTTGAAGCTAGGAGATTTTTTACCTCTTTTCCTTTCTGATGTGTATGTGCAAGATTTATATCAGTCGTTGAACAACCGATCCATTATTGGGTTTACGACCAGGACTAAAGAGAATAGAAGGGCTAGTTCACTCTTTTGAAGAAACTCTCGCTTTGACAAACCTCCGATTTTTGCCTGTGACGTCACGGTGGCGCAAACCTTGAGCTTTTACTTCAAGAACGAAGCGTTTGGTCTAACTAACTTTAACTAATATTGGAGCATTCCATTTTGTGACATATTCCAAGACATTCTTTGTTTCCTACAATGATTTTTTTAGTTTTGTGAAGTGAATTACAAAAATTTGAAATTATTTATGAAATGCCAGTTTGTGCAATTGAAACTTACAAAAATTCTGATAGAAACACAAAAGGAAAAAATATAATTTTCCACGTGTTCCCTAAAGTAAGTTCAACATTGTAAACGAAATGACCCAGTTAATATTAAATATGAACGAATATGCAGTAAGCATTTCTTAAAACAAGATTATGAAGATGATATGAGAAATCGTTTGCTTAGATGGCCGATTAGAATGATTTTAAAATTGCTTTAACTCTACCAAGTGCTCTCTTATCTAATTGTTCAGTCAGCAGCATGGATAGAAATGTGTCAGGAACTTGAGATAATTTTTCAAAGTGTGCATGGGACAGAAAATCAAAAAGTGTCATCAAAGAATTTATAAGTGAAATAGAGGGACGATATCCCGCCGCAGTGAATAAAACAGCAATGCGCTTATTTTGCATTTCAGAAATTTTATAAGAATTCACCATCTTGATCGAAACTCCCAGCTACTTCTAAAAAAAAGGCAGATGAAAAAATTAAAAAATGAATAAGTCAAAGAAAATAAAAACTTAAATGAAAAGTATAGATAATTAATAGTTAAAGTTCTCCTAGTTTCATAACATAGTTTTTAACGTAGTTATTCTAAATATTTATTATTTTTTTAAATTATAATATAATTATTTTCTTAATATAATTATATTCTTTTAAATTTAAATAAAAAATTAAGATAAAAAATTAATTAAAATTAAAATTTCTAATATTTTTATAAACCTAAATTATTATTTTGTTAGAATAATTAGTGCTTAAAGTTGTTGTTTCCTAATGATTAAGTATAAACAAATTGTCATTGACAGCATATTTTAAACCAAGATTTTAAATTTAACCTAACTTTACGAGTTATTGTTATAGAACAATAAGTAGCTAAAAAAGTGTCGATATATGCATTATTTTCTTTTAATAATAAAAGTTAAAACTGAAAATTTTAAAATAAAGCATTTATAGCGTCATTTACGACAACTATTAAAATATTTTTATTAGTTTAAAATGGTATTTAATTTAATATTTTGGCCAAAAAGTTTTTTTAAAACTATATGTTTTTGAAAGGACATAATATGTTAATTGCTTAAAGTTTGAAAGCTAATATCAAGAAAAAGTCAACTTATTTTTATAGAGAGAATGATACAAAGTTTTCATATTATCTTTGCGTGTGATCTCCGAGATCTGTGTGTAACGTGACGTCATGAGGAGGGAAATCGTAGCTTCAGCTCTAAGAGCGGAATGAACTAGCTCTTCTATTCTCTTTAGCCCTGGTTTACGACTACTAATGTTCAACTTCGTTGCCTTGTAATTTTGAACCAATCCAGAAGACAAGGAAACTCCTTTGTCAGTACCCCCAGAGGTATTGATTTGTTATGGGAACATGGAGGACTTTGCGACTAGACAGATTTAACGTGCGTCAGTCACCATTTTCTACACCGGGAGTCTTCGGTCGGCGGGGATCGAACCCATGAACTGTTGGACATGCCCCAGTGCCCTACTAACTAGGCTATCCCGGCCTCCCATTGATTGTTTATCGTATTATTTACTTGGATTTTTTTACTTCACTCTTTTATTGTATCTCTTCATTACCTTAGCTCTTTGGATGTTTATAATTATGGCACTCGTGGGTCGACCTCTACGATTATGTTCTTAAGCACGCTCTTCTTCCTCCTTTTATATATATATATATATATATATATATATATATATATATATATATATATATATATATATATATATATATATATATATATATATATATATATATATATATATATATATATACACAACTTTTTAGTTCAAATTTAAATAACGAAAAAAGAAAAACAAATATAAACCGTTTAAATACTAATATTTCATTTTTGGAACAGGTTTCTTTTTCCAAAGTCTAGTATCTCAAAACTTTCCTTGATAGTAAACTCTTATCAACTGAAATATATGAATGGTATAAAAATATAAATTTTGTTCTGAAATCAAACAGTTTTTATGTTGTTTAACTAAGTTGGTAGACAACAGCTGAAAATTTCCTTTTTAATTAAACTGCTGTTTGTAGAAAATGCAACACCATGAAAGAATCATCAGAATCAAATGAAATTTAATTCAGAAACGACTTGTACTGATACAAATAAATGATGAAATTTTCAAAACAAAAGAAACAAATTAAGCGTCCGAAATCAGTATTTGGTGCAGCAACCACGCGCTGCAATAAGTGCTGCTATACGACGTGGCATGGAGTCAAACAGATGTTGAATATCTGCTTGAGGAAGAGAATTCCATATCGCTTGTATGCGCAACCAAAGTTCGTCTTTGGAAACTGCAGGACGCGGATCACGAGTGAGACGCCGACCAACCATATCCCACACGTGCTCAATAGGCGACATATCCGGCGAATAAGCAGGCCAAGGAAGAAGTTGCATGCGTTGTGCTGAACAGAAGTCTCTAACAGTCCGCGCAACATGTGGGCGTGCATTATCCTGCTGAAAGATAGCTCCAGGGATGCCTTGAAGGAAAGGAACGACTTCGGGCTGTAGCACTTCACGGACGTATCTGTTGCTATTGAGATTACCCTCAATTCGTATCAAATTGGATCGTCCATGATACGAAATCGCACCCCAGACCATAACTCCGGGTGTTCGACCACTATGTCGTTCAATAATACACTCAGGAAGGCAGCGTTGACCGGCATAACGTCTAACACGAACACGGCCATCATGGGTCCACAAATTGAAGCGTGATTCATCTGAAAAGACAACTTGGTGCCAATCAGCTCGCCAGTCTCTGTGCTCAAGAGCCCACTGCCGACGCAGCCGTCGATGATCCGCCGTGAGGGGAATCCTGTATAATGGCACCCTTGCACGCAATCCACGGCGCAGCAGACGACGAATTGACGAAGCCGACAATTGTACACCTGTAGCAGTAGACCAATGTGCTGCCAGCTGCCTGGAGGAAGCTGTGCGATCATTCACCGCCATGCGGAGCAGGTGTCGATCATCGCGCTCTGACGTCACCTTCTGTCGTCCAGTGCCTGTTTTTCGAGTTGTTCGGTGCTCGTCGGTCCACTGCTTCCAAACTCGCATCACTGTGGAACTGTTCCGCTGCATACGAGCTGCTATTGCGCGATAGGAAAATCCTCCTTCTCGAAGGCCGATTATCCTCCCTCGTTCAAACTCCGTAAGTTGCTTGAATTTCTTATTCTTCCGTCGTGGAGGCATACTCAGGTCTCACTAAAAGTTTGCCACTAACAAATAATCATAGACTATTTTCAACGTCCCGCTACAGCACTTTATTTATACGCTTTCAGCATCAATTCAGAAGGCGCTGCGCGCGCCACGCAAGCGCGATGGCTCTGAAACTTTATTAATTTGCATAATATCCTATAATTGACATTTGCTGCGAATTTCATTTGATTCTGATGATTCCTTCATGGTGTTGCATTTTCTACAAACATCAGTTTATATGCAAAGCTGCTACTACCTTATTTTCTTCTGAAAGGTGCTTTTCCCATGCCTGCAAAATAAAAGTCCGGCAAGCAAACGGTTAACCTCTTCGAGACGGGAGAGTAATTATGCATTACTCAGGGTGACGTTTATCAGGGTAAAAAAAAAAGAAAAAAGTAACTGGTTGGCAAATTTTTTTATAGCAGTTTATTTGGGGGAGGAGTTTGATTTACTTAATATATCACTACTTAATTCAAAATAAAACTTATATAGTTCCACTTTGAACAAATCATTAATAAGATATGTTAGAATTAAAGAGAAGGCAAAAACAAGACTGTTAAATTATAAAAATTAAGCCTTGTCCAAACTTAAGCTACCGCTTGTTATTTTGTTCCATTCTGATTCCGTACGAATACATTTATGACTCGTCCGTCCCGAAAAGGTTAAAGTATACGTTTTGATAAAACAAGAAAAATCCTTATGGCTTAAACGTAAAAGTTGGCAACTATGTTAATAGGGAATAATATCGAATTCAACCAATATCTACAAAGGAAAAATTAAAATTATTTCTTACATCCTTGTTAAGTACGAAATAATAATAATAATAAAAAAAAAACTAATGAAATATACGATATTACTGTAAAACTATTTTTCTTTTGAAGTTCTTCCTTCTTTATCTAAAAAAAGTAAATATAACTTTATTGAAACTGTCAGTACAGAACTGAAAAAAAAAACTGGATAAAAGAAAAAGTTGAAAACGTTGAAAAGAAGAGAGTCGTAAATTCAATCTTTCTCAGATTCTGATATTCATGATGGAATTCGTAAAGTAGAAATGACTGCTGAGCGCGCTATTCCTATCGAATGAGAAACCAGAGTGTTATTTAAGTTTATTGACGAGTAAGCTGTTTTACGGCGTTGAGAGAAGTTTTTATTAAGATTGAATTATAGTTAAATGAATGCCAAGAGTGACTTTTGAAGTAAGAAAATTAATTGAAACTTTAAAAAAAAAATTAACGGGAAAAATAGATAAATAACACTATTACGTTATGAAATTATGCTTTATTTTCTTCATGTACCTAATCTCTTAAAGCACGAGCTTTCTTGAAGAAAAATGATCGAGATTTTTTTGGACAGAAATTTTTCTTCTTCTTTTTCTAATGTCCGCCAGTGTTAACACCCGTCATTTGTTGACCTCTCTTACAGGGGCACCATATTAGTTGGCTCCCACAGTAAGGACAGATAGTACAGAGAAGGAAAAAACATCCATGCCTTACCCGGGGTTCAAACCCAGAACCTTTCTGATGCAAGGACAGTTCCCCGACAGAAAATGAATAGATAGGTATAGTGTAAGTTATTTTTTTATCAATTTCAGTTTTAGAGGGTGACTAGGGAGCGGGGGTTGTGTAAAAAGCCAAAGAAAAAATGTACAAGCAAAGTTGAAACAATTTGATAACAGGTCTATTTTGAATTTCGAAATATTAAAATCAAATTAATATTTCGAAAAAGTCAATTGATAATCAATAAATTAAATTTATAAATGAAAATATCTAATCATCCAAATGAAGCACGTGGTTTACACAAGAAAAATGCTGCATAGTTGTGTCATCTATAGTGAATAAATATAATTCTAATCCAGGCTATCCATTTCTGCGAGAACGGATTTCATTCGGGTATTCGAAATAAAATAACGCGAATTACAAGATTGTCCGTACGACGGGCATGTGGTAACTTTCACCCGTGTCAGATACGGACAAATGCGCTAAGGGGTTAATAGAGATCCGTGGTGGCTCAGCGGATAGAGCGTTTGCCTAACAATGTGGCGCACTGGGTTCGAATCCCACTGATGGCTTGCCGATATGAATCCATTCTAGACTAACAACGACCACAGTGGTGACGTAAAATATACTCAAAATTCAATACAAATAATTTTCATATTTAAAATTTAAACCTCGCAAAATAAATATTAACTTTATTCAGTATCATTTGGTGCCGATGCTCTTGCTCATGGAAATTTAAGGATTTTTAAAATTTCACACTATCGAACAATTCTCTCCATTAATTTTGTACTTTAGTTCATTACTTCATTTCTTTCCCGTAACCGCTGAGTCTGCATCACGTAAGTTTAAGAAACGGGTTTCAATAACGTATTTATAAACCAGACACATTCAAGTTTGTAACAGCTTATAAACAAGACTCACGCAACTATTGCTACTTAAACTTATGAATAAGACGCACTCAACTATTGCTACCTATATTTATAAACCAGATGCACTCAATTATTGCTACGTAATATATTTAATTAAAAAAAATAGAAACTTTGTAAGACTATCTTTAAAGTAAACTGTTTAAATAAGAAATTCGCTTAAAAGTAGGTAAAATATAATTGTAAATTTGTTTCACACGTCTAATTGATGGAACATTTTGGACAGAACGATATAACTAACGTATAAAAATACAACAAAAAATACATTTCTGAAGCAGACAATAGGACTCTTGCAATAAATGATTACATGTAAGAAGTTTTATTTCCTTTCAAGAATATTAGATGGAATAGTTATTTGAATTCAATATTTAACACTAATAATTTTAAAGAATTTAAAGAATATTAATTTCAATCGTGATAATTTTTCATTCATAAATTACGATGAAAGGCATACTTTTATTTAAAACTAAAATTTTGTTGAATGACATTTAATATCTTTTATAAAAGGTGAGTACTATTCCAAATTACCCCTCACATTTCAGTTGAATTTCAACATAGAAGCTAATCCCTAGATGTTAATGCAAAATGTCGGTTATCCCTAGATATCGGTTATTCAACGCCAGTTTTAGAATAAATATTTGCTCCAGAATCGGTTGAAAATTTGGATAGTTACAATAGAAAAATATATTTATTATTTGTTGGATTTTCCGCTTTCTTGGAGTTATCAGATCCAGCTCGTTTTAAACATTTTAACCCCCAAAATAAACATTAACTTTATTAAGTATCAGTTGGTGCCGATGCTCTTGTTAATAGAAATCTAAGATTTCCCCCACTTTTTTTCTCGCAACCGCTGAATCTAAATCACGTAAGTTTATAGAAACGGGTATCAATAACGTAATTATGCATAAATTCAGAATCTGTCTTTTTAATTGAGATATAGCTACCACCATATGATCTGGAAGCTATTTCATTTAATTTTATGAACTTCTTGCTAGATCCAACAAGTCATTGATGACAAGTATTCTATATAAATTTTTTTTTAAAACAAAAGCTGGTAATCTTAAAATGTTTAAATTTGTATTATGAATATTTTTTCAGAATAACAATTGTAATTTTGAGGATTACATGTCATTTATATAATAGCCTCATCAGCACCTTTTTCTTAAATAAATTACCTGAACCCTTTGCTTACGGAGCACTATGCTGCACAAATTACTTGTGGTCCACATGTTGTATCAGCCCGTAAGCAGAAGCATTTGTCATTCTATAAAATTCCTAGATATTATGTACCATGTGTAGATATTACATACCTGCCAACTTTTAATCCCTTCCATTATCATTTTTCCCAGTGGTATTAAAACTTCAATTTTAAGCAAACAAATACGTTGTATTTGAGAAAACTTAAGTTAACAACCATGATAGTAACGCATATTAATGTATGTGCTTAATTTTTGTAAGAATAGTGGTGATCAAAATCATCTAAAAATTAAGTTTATAAAAGAAAAAATAGTATATACTTACTACCACTTTAAATATGAAAATAAAATCTTCCGCAAAATCCGGAAGTGCTGGCAGGTATGATATTATGTATAGTGAAAGTATGTAATAATTCGCATATTTTGTACTTTGCCTAAAAATGTTTGTAAGTATATACAATGCATATAATAAAATTACTGCGTTTCATGTACTCTGGTAACATATATTCTACATTCAGGGATGAAATTAAAATGGAAAAGAGAATTGGTGGATGAAAAAAATATTTCTGTTATATCTGTTTGAACTAGAAAGTTTATAAGCTCTCACTGTTCTTCTAGTCTAGTCTTGCAGTTGAAACTAGGCTCCTGGGCCGCGAAGCTGCCCCTATACCATCCATCATATGTTTACTGTTTGTAAGCATTCGCTGTGGTTAGCAGTCATTGTGGTTGCTTTTAACACGTATATTTAACACGTTTCACGTACATTTAACGCGTTTCAATATTCTTTTAACACGTTTCACGCTAGATTGTCTCATCTTGGCTGCGCACCGAAGTAAAAACTGGTAACAATAAATTTCTTTTTTTAGTTTTTTTCCGGGAATAATAAAAATCCCTAACTACTAATTGTTTTTAACGGATGCAATATTTATATTGAATTGCTTCTTCGCCGTGATAAATTTCCTTACAATGAATTATTATTATTGAGAATAGATTAACTCCCCCCGAATATTATCTAATATTGAAATAGTTTTTCCACCAGTATTTTCATAAGCTGTAATTTTAAGCAACTTATGCAGACTACCATGACACTATTAAATATATTTATATACACATAATTTTTTTAAAAATAGTGGTGGTTAAGAAGATTATAAATTAAGTTCAAAAATGCAAGGAATATATAGATAGCATGCATTTTACTACCACTTTAAATATAAAAATAAAATTTCACTCCAAATGCGTAAAAGTTGGCAAGTATGAACTAACTGTTCTTTGTTATCAACTCAGGAATGGCATTGGTGACTATTTATGTAAAAAGTGGTAGAAACTCAATTCCCTTTTTTTAAAATTTATCATATCTTTAACTATTCAATCGTATTTACCGTTATTACTTGTACTTTAGATTATTTATATGAAATTTTTTGCATTCGCTTTGAATAGTAAACTGAAAAAATACGCCATAATAATTTGCCAATATTGATTTTTTACGTAAATTTTAAATTAAGTCAGCACTTTTTGCATTTTTAGTCGCCTGTTACCTGTACTTCAGTATTTACAGTCTATCGAGAAAAAAACAGTCATATCTATACGTTGTAGCAGTTTAAAGAAAATTAAATGACATTTAATAGCTTTAGTAAAAGGTGAGTATTATTCCAAATTATCTCTCACAATTTAGTTGAATTTCAACATAGATGCTAATCCCTAGATGATAATGCAAGAAGTACTAACGGTCTGTAGTGTATCTACCACTACAAAAATATAGTTTCAATTTACCAGCATATATAACATGTTAACTCATTTGTGCGTGTGGGTACTGTTTCTCTCACGACAAATCCATTATCTTGAAAGCGGTAACGATATATCAATTTTTAATATAGATGCGGAAGTCTTACATTTTTGACTGCTGTTTAAATAGTCGTTGTTGTGTTGGTGTTTAACTGTCTTACATGTTTAAACTGATTACACGTAGTTGTGTCCGAAATCACTGTAAACCAAACACACCTAACCAAAAAAAAAAGTCAAAGATTACAATTTCATAATTCTTTAAACTTTAAAAAAATAAAGAAGCTGCCGTGTATGGAAATGTTAATTATTACGTTATTATTATGTTTTTAATTATCATGCAATATTATCTTATTAATCTAATATTAATTTAAGACTACTATAATGCATGACTATAACGACTACTAGATTACCATAATTAGGATTAATACTAATATTAATTTTAATTAGGATTAATACTAATATTAATTTTAATTATTTGTCTTACTTGATGTATCACAATAAATATAAGAGGTTTGTGCGTAATTCCCTCCGATAACTCAATTATGAGCTTCGGTGGATCAGGGGATGGAGTATTCGCCTCCAAATGATGTGGCTCAGGTTCGAATCCAAAATGTGACTCGTTGACACGAATTCTGCTCCCGGCTAACACCGACCACAGTGGTGAAATATCCTCTGTGGTAAACGGAGTATGAGTTAGGATTCCCTTACCATCGGGCTAACCATGGGAGGTTTGTGATCATTTGACTAAGGTTAAAAATTACAAGGGTACAGAGTTAGGCATTGATAATCGTCGATTGATTGAGTCGGTTATTGAACCCCTGTTTTAGAATAAAAAATAACTCCAGAATCGTCTGAAAATTTGGGTAGTTAGAATAGAAAAATATTAAAATAATTTTCTATTATTATTTGTAGTACTTTCCACTGGCGTTGCGTTATCAGATCAAGGTCGTTTTTAACATTTTGTCCTCTCAAAATAAGCATTAACTTTATTCAAAATCATTTGGTGCCGATGCTCTTGTTCATATGGCCTAAGACATGTTGAGAATATTGCTGAGCCTGACTTTTTAAGCTAATATGGATACTGACGGATAGCAAATCTTCAATCCAACACCTTAGCAACTGGATGAATGTTGGAGACAGGGCTGCGGCTTCAATTTTGGGGATGCTCTTCAGGCTCTCAGCGGACTTTGGGGTACACTTCCAATGGATTCCATCACACGTTGGAATCAAAGGTAACGAGATGGCGGACTCAATGATGCTTCTTTGGAACCTTTACAGCCAGATTTACCTTCCACTTTCAATGAGGTCTTTACAGAGTGCAAAAAAATGTTTATGGACCTCTGGAGGGTTCCACCTCCGCATAGTTGGTATTTCAGAAAACGACCTGGAAGTGTCTTGCTTTTTGAGGGACCCTAGAAGCCAGCAGACTTGTTTATCTCAGTTTGCAAGTGGTCACTTGAGGTGTCTCTCGTATGTTCAGGGGCAGAAGACTTTTGGACTTTGCACTAAATGTAGGACTGCTCAGGCTTCGCCCGAGCATATTCTAAACTGTATCGATTTTAGGATCGACGAGGTTTTTTCAAAACCTCATCTGTTTTTAGACTTTCTGGACTTATGGATTTGGTCTAATTGGGATGGACCTCTTGGGGATTAGAAACAACAACAACAACAGCTCTTGTTCATAGAAATTTAAGAGATTTTCACCATTAATTTTGTACTTCAGTTCATTACGTCACTTCTTTCCCGTAATCGCTGAGTTTGCATCACGTAAGTTCATAGAAACGGGTTTCAATAACTTAATTATAAATCAGACACATTAAAAAGCCGCGAATATTAAAGAGATATAGCTACATACCTGCCAACTTTTACGCATTTAGCGGAAAATTTTATTTTTATATTTAAAGTGGTAGTAAAATGTATGCTTCTTATATATTCCTTGCATTTATAAACTAAATTTATAATCTTTTTAATCACCACTATTTTTAAAAAAATTAAGTATGTATAATAATATGGAATACTTTAAGGAAAGTCCGCAGTAGCCACCTCAAAACACAACAAATGTTTCTGCCTAAAATTGTAAATTACATTCCATATCTTTACCACTGGGGAAAATCATCATCGCAAGGCTTAAAAGTTGGCAGGTATGTAGCTACCACTTAATTATTTGGTAGCTATTTCATCTACTTCATTAAATAAGTTTTAAACATTATTTTACTACATAATGACAAATAATTAATATAAACAGTCGTTTAAAACGAAATCTGGTAGTCACAAAAAGTGTAAATTTATATTATAAACATTTTTTCAGAATAACAATTGTATTTCTCAGGAATACATGTCATTTATATAATAGCCTCATCAGCACCTTTCATTTAATTAAATTTGCTAATAAATTTTGTAATAAATTAAATAGAAATCACGAACTTTTGGACATAGGCACAGGGCCCTACTAACCAGGCTATCCCGGGCCTCCATTGATTGTTTATCTTATTATTTACTCGGATTTTTTTACTTCACTTTTTAATTGTATCTCACCATTACTTATAATTATGACAATCGGGTTTCGACCTCTACTATTATATATATATATATATATATATATATATATATATATATATATATATATATATATATATATATATATATATATATATATATATATATATATATATATATAAATAAATACAAGAAAACACTAAGAAAGTTAAGAAAAACAATACATTTATTGATACAATATCAGAAAGCACTCTGTTTTGCGGATATAATCGTGTGGGCTGAAGAAAAGATTATATATTTTTTTTCCGGCTTTCTTTCCGGTTTTTTAATTAACATTTCATTCCCCCCCCCCAAAATAAAATGTTGGGTGTTATTTTTTTTACTTATTATTTCCCACCCCCCTTTTTTTCATATGTCTATAATTTTTCTTTGTTTTATTCTTCATTTTGATCTATATATATATATATATATATATATATATATATATATATATATATATATATATATATATATATATATATATATATATATATATATCAATTTGGAATTCTAATTTCGCCTTTATTCATCGTCTCTTAATTCCGACGAATCAGTTTATTGCCGCCTTCTGCAGCAGACACCGAGATATTGCAATCTTCGTGAAATCTGGAAATACAATTAAGTTCATTAGAAAATTCTCTCACAGCACAGAGTACAAAAACGAAGAGCCAAGATCCTTTTCTACATCCAACCCAGGTATAGTCTAGCCGTGTTGAGCCTTTCAAAAGTTGTCATAATTAATCGAAATTTACAAATTTTAGCTCGTATTTCTCGATCGATATTTAAAATATTGTATTCGAATTCGGATAAGTTGGCATCATTGCACTTACTTACTCCACACATGTTACAAACCACTAGAAATACAGAGGTGCCAACCACACCGGATTCGACTAAATATTTTACAAAACGATAGAAAACTTCAAACTAAAATATGCAGATTTTCGGTTAATTTTGTCAGTTTTTTCTGATGCATCTGGAAAAAAATGGCGTAACGCATAAGTTATTGAATTATTTCGATGTAAAGGTGAGTAAAACCCCTATAAATCGAAATCGCTAAACCAAGAATCCTGTATTAAAACAGTACCACTCGAAATTATTTATCAGCTGTTTGGATCAAGTTGGTATCTCTGGAAGTATAGTAAAATTAATTTCTTTTGAGCGCTTAATATCACCATTCTTAGAAAAGAAATCAGATAAACATACCTGCCAACTTTTATTCCTTTCGAGGATGAGTTTCCCCACTGATAGTAACTGAATTTAAATTTCAATTTTAGGCTAATCATGCGCTGTATTTTGAAAATGCTTGTACAGACTTCCACGACAGTATTACAGACTGATATATATACTTATTTCTTTTTAAATAGTGGTGGATCAAAAAGATTATAAATTAAGTTTATAAATGCAAGGGTTATATAGAAAGCATACACTTTATTACCACTTTGAATATAGAAATAACATTTTACGCCAAATGCGTAAAAATTGGCAGGTATGGATAAAGTATGTCGCTTCACTCGCTTATGTTCTGCCTGATTGAAATTTTCGATCGAAATTTGATGTCCCAGAAAAGCATACCCTCCAACTGCTACGGAATTTCCGTAGTTTCAGAAATCTTCTTTTCAGACGGTAGCAAAATTAATGTCTTAATATTTAAAAAAAATTAATTTTAGCGTAACTTGTCCACTATTACTTATAAAAGCGCAGGCCATATGGCTAGATTCTTAAGTTCTGATAAAAGTTTTATGAGAGATCCATTTGTTTTAAAAATTTCTACTTTGGTTCGCTACCACTAGAAAGAATTATTTTCAAAATCATCATAAGTTGGAGGGTATGCAGAAAAGGGTAAATTAAATATATAAATCCGAAAAAATAGAAAAATGGTATAAATGTTACTACCACTTTATATATAAACGCGCAAAATTACATTATTACGATTAAAATTTTGAAATACCCCAAAAATTACATTCAATTATGAAGGGCAGTAATCTGACATTTACGGTCAACAATGTAAGGTAAAACTCATATTGAAATGGCTTTTAAAAAAGGGAATAATCTGCTCCAACTTTTATCTTCGTCTATCAATGAAAGATAATATAATTCTCCTTGAAGATGTCAAAATGGGAGAAAAGATATAGACTATAGAAAGAATAGATAAGAGGAGAGTTTTAAATTGAAAGTTTCAGACATTCATGACGGCTTTCGAGAGTAATGACACGCTTACTGAGATATCGTTCAGAAAGCAAGCTTTTTTTAAAGCTTTTGGGCCAGCATCCTCTAAAAGGGTAAAAAGTTGCAACATACTAGGCTCGAACTGTCCTCAAAAAAATTAAAAATGCTTTCAGTTTAATATTAAAAGTTCAAAAAAATGCCATTTTGTAATTATGTGTGTTTATTGATCACCTCCTACATCAGAAAGCCTCTATACGGTTTCTTACAAGTAGTCTGCTCAGACTATTTAAAAAGTGAATCAGTGATGCGCATGAAACCAAATTCTATTTCAAAAGTAATTGAGAGAAAGTTATCATATATATTTGAGAATTGAATCTGTATGGTTGACAACTAAATAAGACAAACCAATCATATTAATAAATTAAACAAAATTTTAGACATATATTTACTACCACTTTCTTATTTTTAATAGATATTGTATTAAGTGGTTAACTACTTTACCTTCACTGTGGTCTGATCGGACTACTTATAAGAAACCGTGTGGAGGCTAAAATAAGCTTAGTGGTAGACACGAATTTATAAAAATACATTTGATTTTATAAATTTCGTTACCTTCTTTCGAATTATTTAGCAACACTACGGGCCCTGAGCATTAATGAACATTATATTAGGATTTATATTACAGAAACAGTGTAGTTTTGCCATCTTCAATTTAAAAATATAAATAGCTCATTTAAAGTCGAAGCATAGTGCTTTTCTAAATCCAAAATGGTAGGTAACAAAATGAAATATTCAGTTTTGTACAAAAATGTGTAATGCGTAATATATATACTATATGTAGTACTCCTTCTCGTGTTTTCTCGTAAACTCTTGAGCCGTGGCCTTTAATTTATCATAATATTGCAGTTTATAATATTTGCAGTTATATTTTAATATTTTTAATATCCTTTTCTATAAGGATGACAACATAGTGATTTTTCTATGCTTTTATTGAGGAAAAGAATAAGGAATTCTATTTACAATTTATATACTATTGGAGCAGAGCTCCTGGATAGATGCTTACAGTTTTATTCAAAATTAATTTCAATTCAAAATCAATTTCAGTCAAAATTAATGTCTTAATATTTAAAAAAAAATTAATTTTAGCATAACTTGTCCACTATTACTTATAAAAGTGCAGGCCATATGGCTAGATTCTTAAGTTCTGATAAATGTTTTATGAGAGATCCATTTGCTTTAAAAATTTCTACTTTGGTTCGCTACCACTAGAAAGAATTATTTTCAAAATCCTCATAAGTTGGAGGGTATGTATATATATATATATATATATATATATATATAGTTCAAAATGAAGAATAAAACAAAGAAAAATTATAGACATATGAAAAAAGGGGGGTGGGAAATAATAAGTAAAAAAAATAACAAACAACATTTTATTAAAAAAAAATAATGAAATGTTAATTAAAAAACCGGAAAAAAAGCCGGAAAAAAAATATCATCTTTTCTCAGTCCACACGATTATATCCGTAAAACAGAGTGCTTTCTGATATTGTATCAATAAAGCCAAAGCAAAATATATTTATATTAAGCGCAATAAATGAAACTTATTGTTTTTCTTAACTTTCTTAGTGTTTTCTTGTATTTATTTATTTATTATATATATATATATATATATGTATATATATATATATATATATATATATATATATATATATATATATATATATATATATATATATATATATATATATATATATATATATATATATATATATATATATATATATATATATATATATATATATATATATATAAATATATAAATCGTCTAAATATTTTTAAAAAATAATCAGAACATCTTTTCCTTCTTTTAATTATACATATTTAACTTCAGGTAAAAACTAAACCTATATATTTCTCACAACTATTGTTGGCCTTCGATATTTATACCTAAATTTATTGGTAGTCAAAACCAGTTTAAACTATTTTTGTTAAAACAAGAATCACTTTCGAATGTATAGAATGTGCTACCACACTAAAAACAAATGCTAAACGTAGAAGAGTAGGAGGAACTTAGATAAGGCTGCTATCATTTTTAGTTTTTTAAAAAAACTTTCTTCTAGTAGTTGGTAAGTTTATGTTTGAATGTATGATTCTTTGACTTATAAATTTGATTTAAAATTGTTTTTCACACTAATTCATGTAAATAATTCAAAAGACTTAACGCCAGTTTATACCTGCATTTTCGTGGTGAGGCTTTCGAAATGATGCCCAGAATGACGTCAAAGTTACCAAAAGCCTTAATTGTTATTTGTTCACCAATCTAAAAAACTTTTTTGTAAAGAGCCTAGTAATTGGCAACCCTAGTCTTATTTTAATAATAACCTTGTTCCTATTTAATAATAATATGTCTAAAATTATATGTTTTAATAATATTTGTTGTTGTTGTTGTTAATTTACGTCGCACTAGAGCTGCACAATGGGCTATTGGCGACGGTCTGGGAAACATCCCGGAGGATGATCCGAAGACATGCCATCACAATTTTGATCCTCTGCGGATGGGATGGCACCCCCACTTCGGTAGCCCGACGACCTGCGAGCGAAGTCGAGCACTTTACGGTAGCACAGTTTAACGAGGACCCATACCGCACACCCTCGGTCCCTACTCAGACTGATCCAAGTGGTCACCCACCCGCTCACTGACCGTAGCCAGTGATGCTTGACTTTGGTGATCTGCTGGGAACCGTGTCTTAACGATCAGTCCACTGCGGGACTAATAATATTTAAAGTTGTATGAAAGGAGCAATGGACTGGGCTCGCGATAAGAATTTCAAATTATAAGCCAGTAAATTAGTCAAATATCAAAAGTATTCACCAACTTCGAAAGTCTTTGCCAAATGCAAATATTAACATTTTTTATGTTTCATTTTTTTCCCAAGTACGGTAGTTTGTTTCAGGCTTATATTATTTGAATCCAAATCTAATTGGTAAATCGGCGCATCTACCGAAAATTGCTGTAATTGAATAAAAAATACTGATTTCTTCAGAAAAAATTATTTTGACGTAACTTTTATTTCTTTCCAGTGGAGAAAATCATTTATCAACACGTTAGTCAAAACACAGTTTTATTCACCAAATTTAGGAATTTATCGCATTTGGCGTGGTAGCGAATTCTTAGCGTTGGGGCTGAATAAGTGTTAGTAAAGTTTTTAACTTAGCTAATATTTAACTGAGGGTGACCACGAGTCTTACAAATTTCGAAAATCGAATTGAATGCATTATTGTCCACTCAACCATAAAATTATTTTAAAAGAAAATATGTATGTTTCACAGGGGTGAAAGCGAGACGGAAAAGAGGAAAGGCTGGTAGTAAAACCATTTCAGTTATAGCTAGTTTTGGGGAGGAGTTTACTTACTCTTTTTTTAAATTTTTCAACAATATCTACTTTATCTTGGAAAAGAAGCAGTTTTATATATATGCCAGAATTATAAAAGAAATCTTGATAGTTACAGATATTTCATTTTTTTCGAAAAAAATGCTGGAATGAAATGTTTTACGTATCAGGTTTTTCTCTTTTCCGTCTTGCTATATAAGGGCTTTCACCTATGATGTTTCAGACATTAAAGTCATCAGTTCTGTAGAGATATGTACAGGAAATTCCTTAGGTAATTCTTATTAGTATAAATCAATTTTTGAATATTAATAGATTTTTCTGTTAACCAGCTGCAAAGCGTGTGCACGAAAATTTATTTGTAAATCATACTATCGTTAAAGGCTAGCGTTTCAAAAAACATAAAACTATTGAGACGAAAAATCTGTTTATTAACGCATATTTACTTCCGTTATTATATATTATTGCTGGTGTTGTTGTCATATACCATTAAGGCGAGGGGTCCTTGTTTTCCAGTGGCTCCATCTGCGGAATTCGATTTATGTCACAAGCGTTTACCGGGCAGATTCATTAATACATTCATTCATTTACCCACAGAACGTAATGAGCCAGAGAGTGATCAATCTCCTGTTTAGTTCTCCCAGATGTATAATTTGTTATTGAAACATGGAGAGCTTTGTGACCCGACAGATTTAACGTGCACCAGTTACCATTTATTACACGGCCAGTCTTCGGGGGACTGGATTCGAACTCCAGTTCTCACGACTGTGAATCCCGACCCTATTAAACATTACTATTATACATTTTTACTATTATACACACGCCATTTTGTTATACACATGGAATTATGTATTAATGCTAACAATTGCGGATTTTCCAGCAAATTTTTTTTTACAGTTAATATGGCAGCAAATGTTTTGCATTTATGCTTGTTTCCTGTTTTACCAAATTTAATTTAATGTACATTTAACTGCCAGTGCATTTAAAGAGTTTAAACATTCATAAAGATAACCTGGTAGTTCTTGTTTTTTGTGTTTTAAGGGATGGCGAAAAAAATAAGTATTTGTTTATGATATCATTTCAGTAGTTATTTCTCTAACACTGGGAAAAGAATCTTTTTTTTGAAGTGCGTAAAATTTGGCAGATATGAGATGGCTCAGGGGATAGAGCATTCGTCTTCCAGTGAGGCGAACCGGGTTCGAATCCCAGTCGATACGAATTCCGCAACCAGTTTGCACCGACCACAGTGCTAACATAAAATATCCTCAGTGTTAGACGGATCATGGGTTAGAGGCTCCTTGTCGTCAGGCTAACCGTGGGAGGTTCACGTGGTCTTCTTCTCCTTGTAACGCAAATGCGGTTTAGCTTCATCAAAATGTCCTCCACGAAGGCAAATTTCTCTCAATACTCGATCTAGGAGTTCCCTTGTTTTCTGGATTGGGTTCAAAATGACAAGGCTACGGAATTTAACATTAGTAGTCGTAAAACCGTACAAATTGGGGTGGGCTGTTCAACAACGGTTATATAAAAAAAAGGTTAAAGACTAGTATCCCGAACCTTTCCGTGATAGTAAACTCATATCAACTAAAATATATGAATGGTATAAAAACATAAATTTTGTTTTGAAATCAAGCAGTTTTTATGTTGTTGGCAGACGACAGCTAAAAATTTCCATTTGAATTATATGCAAAGCTGACCAGTTTTTTTTCTTCTGAAAAGCGCTTTTCCGATGCCTACAAAATACGAGTCCGGCAAGTAAATGGTTAACCTTCTCGAGACGGGTATATGCATTACTTAGGTTAATTCAAAATTAAAATTATATAGTTGCACTTTGAGCTAACACAAATAAGACGCCCAGTTCCACTACAACGAACGAACATTGCTAGAATTAAAGAGAAGGCAAAAATGAGACTGTTAAATTATTAAAAAATAAGCCTTATCCAAACTTAAGCTACCACTTTTTACTTTTTTCCATTCTGATTCTGGTTCCGTACGAATACATTTATGATTCGCCCGTACTGAAAAGGTTAAAGTATACATTTTTATCATAGAAAAAAAAATAGATAGATCATAGACTTAAACGTAAAAGTTAGCAACTGTGTTAATAAGGAATAATATCGAATTCAACCAATATCTACATACGAAAAACTAAAACTATTTCTTACATCCTTGTTAAGTACGAAATAATAATAATAAAAAAAACTTAATGAAATATACGATATTACTGTAAAACTATTTTTCTTTTGAAGTTCTTCCTTCTTTATCTAAAAAAGTAAATATAACTTTATTGAAACTGTCAGTACAGAACTGGAAAAAAAAAACTGGATAAAAGAAAAAGTTGAAAACTTTGAAAAGAAGAGAGTCGTAAATTCAATCTTTCTCAGATTCTGATATTCATGACGGAATTCGTAAAGTAGAAATGACTGCTGAGCGCGCAATTCATATCGAATGAGAAACCAGAGTGTAATTTAAGTTTATTGACGAGTAAGCTGTTTTACGGCGTTGAGAGAAGTTTTTATTAAGATTGAATTATAGTTAAATGAATGTCAAAGTGACTTTTGCACGAAGAAAATTAATTGAAACTGAAAGAAAAAAAAAGTTTTCAACGAGAAAAATCGATAAATAACACTATTATTTTATGAAATTATGCTTTACTTTTTTGTGTACTTAATCTCTTAAAGCACGAGCTTTTTTGGAGAAACTGCTACAAAATGATCGAGATTTTTTTTTCCACAGAAAATGAACAGATAGGTATACTGTAAGTTATTTTTTGCAGTTTGAGTTGGGGGGGGGGAGCAAAAGTCATAAAAGAATTACTGTACAAACAAAGTTTAAACAATTTGATTACAGGCTTATTTTGAATTTCGAAATATTAAAATCAAACTAGTGGGCTGCGCCCCCTGCTCGCTAACGCTCGCCATCCCCCGAAAATTGCTACGCAATCTTATATGGTTCTCCGCTCGCTACTAACTTAGGTACATTGCAAATACAAAAAATTCTAAGAATTCAAAACAATAATTCAAATCCATATAACAACAATTTTTTAAAAAAAAATTACATCTTTTTAGTAAATACTAAGTCATTAAAATAAATTTGAATTCAAATAAATGACATGTAATTCGTTAAACGTATCAGAAATGTGCTATAGTATAAAATTTAAAGCGTAACAGCACGACTGAGACTGATTTTTCAATGAATAACTAATAACAATAATAAAACAAATAAATTCGTGATATAAATCAAAAATCGTCAAATAAATTCGTTATATATAAATGCGTAAAGAAAAGCGCTTTCGACAAAATACTGAAATTGAGATCTATCGACAAAGACTACTCATTTCTGCCTAGCTTAAGGTTATTTCAGTTTAAGATTTTAAAAGCGCTATATGTTGAGCGCTATATGTTTTGGCATGTGACATTTTTAGCGGCAATCATTGGTCGATTTTCTAGCGTTGCCAATCGGGGAGTTGTAATGAGGCTTTTTTTGTCGCCGTGTAAGAGAAATATGTATATAGAACAATATTTCGAATAATATCAATTGATAATCAATAAATTAAATTAATAAATAAAAGTTCAATTCCATTTAATAAATCGTTTGCAGAAATTTAAGGATTTTGTATTTTTGATAAAGTATAATAATACTTCATTAAATACATAGTTTTAGAGAAAAAAATTTATCTCGGGAAATGACATTTTTCTGGGTTCATCAATCATTCGAAACACAGCTGATAGTTCGATGTCATTTCATAAAATTGAAAGTTCTTTTTTGGAAGAATTCCAATATTTGACTAGATTTATATATATTTTTTTCATCAGTACCTGACCAGGAATGAATAATTAAGGTAAAGACCGGAGATATCTATTTTTGTTAGATTACGCAGTTTTACATTAAACTAATGAAACTATTTTGGCTCAAGAATCTGCTTATGCGAAAATTTACATAGTATTACAAGGGTTGTAGCTGTTTTGATGAATTAATACAGTTGATCTTTTCAACTTAATAGCTGCGACAAAGTATCTTTATAGTTTGCTTGCTTCTTATTTAATTGAATGAGTACCCCAACAATCAACAAATTAAACGAAAAACTGAATACCAAACAAGTTTTTTAAAAAAGGAAACTATCGTATTTTTAACGTTTTCCATCTCATTCCCGGGAAATTGCGCCCTCTATTTCTCGTGGCCGTAATATTTCCAAACTAGATTGTTGCAACATAGCACCTAAAAAGATTAGAAGAATCTATATCTTGTGCCCGGAATCAGATCTTTGTTTCTCAATTCATACATCAAATGGCAGTACCAAGCTATTTGTAAAGTGCTTAGAAAGAGTTGATTTATTTCAAACTAGATGTCAGCACCCATCAAACATGTAAGCTAAAAATTAACCCAAAAATTAAAAATGAATTATCTCTTACATACACTTAGTTTTATATAATGTCTTGCTTAAAAAAAATAGACACTTTATAGCCGTTCTATTTAAAATCACGTGAGCATTAAGAGGTTAAGAAAAGATCAGTAGCAGATGAAAGGAAATCAAATTATTAATTACCATGCATAGGTAGGAACTGCTACGTTTTCGACCAAATAACTCATTAAGAGGAGCTATGTCTGCTTTTTGAATAGCACATATTAATCTATGTCTATTTTCTTAAGTACGCATTAAGTAAATGGAACTACAGTACACTCTCAATTATCCGTTCGCGGATTATCCGGTTTGCGGATTATCCGTGCTCATTCCAGGGTCACACGAAAAATATAAAGATAATCATTTTCAGGATTAAAAAAATTTGATTCGTGAAGTTATGACACTACCAAATTTTTGGAAGCAATCGTTGTTGGATTGCAGTATATGGAATATCAGCAGCATGGTCAAAGGTAAAATCGTCTACATTATCACGATCTTGGAAAAAGATCATATCGCTTGATGAACAATCTTCTTCAGATGTTCAAGAAAAATATGATAACAGTATTCTCGAACAAGCAAAAAAATCTAAGGTTTCGAAATTCTTGATGAAGAAAATTTCGATGATTGGTTTCAAAGTGATGCATGTGAGCCTGACTTCCAGCATTTGACAAATGAAGACATCGTTATGTTGTTAAATCAAATAGTGATGATAGAAACTGATGCAGAAGATATAGTAAATGAGGGAAATACAATTTCTCATTCTGCTGCTCTGTAAAAACTTTATTAGATTATATGGGAGGATTTGATTACGGTGACATTACTGCGGTTCGTAAAATATGCGTATCGATATATGGCGAAGACGCATTACACATTTTTTTAAAAGGAAAATTCCTAGTTTGATGTTATACAGCATGCAAATGTCAGTAATTTTTATATTTTTTGTACTGATATTGATTTTTTCTTTAATAAAAGGAGTTTTCGGATTATCCGTGTTTTTCGATTGTCCGTGTGACCTGTCCCGGTGATTAGCCCGGATAATCGGGAGTGCACTGTACATTCATTTTTTTAAGACATGCATTCATTATTTCAAGCCCTCGTTTTGAGCTAAATAAATAATTTCAAATGCATATTTCCAGTTACGTCCATTTGCATACTCACACACTTTGAACTAAGTTTAATTGTGTTATCGAACATTAGTTGTCGTAAACCCAAAAAAACCCTGATCGGCTGGTTAACGACGTTTCTAAAATATCCATTTCTTCTATCCTGCGTTTTGAGCTAAATCAAATATTTCATATGAGTATTTTAAGTTATGCCTATTTTCATGAACTAAGTTCCAAACAAATAGTTCACCGATGATATATTGGCATAACAAATGCCATTACGATACAAATCATCAATCCCTATGAATTCGCTATCACTAATAATGATGACACAAAGAGCCGGAAAGTTTATACTGATCGCCCATTGTAATGGCTGACATTATTGACGACAAGATTGTCACCTATTCTCTTACATTGAATCTTTCAGGAGCCACTAAATGGACCGCCATTCATTGCATTTAGATGAATGGAACAAAAACTGATGCCACTTAGGAAGAACATAAAGTAACAAATAAATCGTTTTCATTTCCTTTTCGTCGCCTAACGAAAGGAACCCAACAATGGAATGGAAACTGTAGAAGATAGTAGTTCCGAATGATTTAAAAAACATGAACAAGTTTTATTTATACAATACTGTTCTTCAATAATCTATATATAAACTGAAACTTTGTATTTTTTTTTCTTGCTGAAGAAATTACGAATTTTTGATGCAAATAAATAAATTCTACTTAACCGAATAATAAGTCAGATTATTATTTTGCTTGAAAAAGAAATTTGAGGAATTCCATTTATTTAGATATATCAGCATAACGCTAACGAAATTTGATATACGCTTAACAAACGTATCGATACATTTTTATTTTAATATTATCACCTTTTGAGATTGGGAAATTTCGAAGAAACAGATGTTAAAAGAACTTAATTTAAGCATTGTCTGAGATTAAAGTATTATGTATAGTACGTTTTCTAAAGTTCCATCATTTTAGAAAAGCTCGTATTAATATTGTTCATGGGTGGCAGAGCGCCCACAATAGATAGTGAGTTAATGTGGTAACACATATGATAAATATTTTAATATTTTCATGAAATACAGAACCACCTTGTTGCATCACGCAACTGAAATAACACTTTATACAGCATAAACTTATTAGGGTGACATTGTACATCACCCGGACACAACGACATATTTGATTTCTCAGGAACTGCTCAACTGATTTCACTCAAATTTTTTATTTTGCCACGTAAATTGCATTCTTTGAAATTATGCAAAAACTGCATGCCTTACAATTCAAATTGCTTCTGATTGTTATTAGATAAGTTAATAAAAATTAATAAATATTAGCTAAAAATGTTTTTTCTTCATGAAACCATCTTTGGATTAAGGGATTTTATAATTACTTGTTAAAAATTTCTCAATTCGCTTCAAAAGTTCATGTCGAAATACTTACAAAATAAAATTTATATTAACTGGTCCAAACAGTGAATCTCTCTCCTGAACAAATTCCCTGATTGTGGTTAACCCCTATATTTTGGGAGTCAGTAATTCAAATGCGTCAGAAAAAAAGGTATGTTTATTCAGAGAAAGTACGATTTTGTAACTTAAATATCGTCAGCACTAATAAATTAGCGTAATTGCGGTCAATTAACATTTAAATAAGTACCTCTTGAGCCATTGAGTCCTCGAACGTGAAGATCTGATCATTAGATCACAAAATATTCATCGTGGTCAGGTATTTTTTTTTTTTGCGCTCTGTACGTGCTCTTCCATTGTGCTTTTATGTTATTCTTTAAAGTGAAACTTTTCATTTACATTCATCAAAAATTTATTTCTAAACTAATTTTTACCCGTTTTAATTTTAGTACTTTTCAAAACTAGGAAGAAGTTAATGATATTGCTGTACATATAAGGGGATGGGGTCATTTTATAATGGATGGTTTTGTTTGTGGATTGTAAATGCAGCTTAAGCTCTCGCGCTGCTTATAAATTTACCAAAAACCTATTTACCCAGTATCCTGAAAAAATAATCAAAACGGAATCTTGCAAGTTCTACTCTGACGTCATAGAAGTTCAGATTAGTGTAAGTCAATGCATTCGTATTATTTAACAAAGGCCTCTAATTGTACTGACAGCTGCTAATAATGTAGAGAACTACCGTCAGGTACAAATAAAAATTTGTAGCTTTTATTGAATCTTCATAAATGTTAGTAGCATCAGGTGAACAGGGTCGAATCAAGCGATGGCTGGTCTATATGAATTACGCATCTTGCTAGTACTGGTCACATTGTTAACGTAAAATATCCTCAGTAGCAGACAGATCATCGGTTAGAGTCCTCTTTCCCTCAGGCTAACCGTGGGTGGTTTTCTTCTCCATGTGTTAGTTCCCTCAAAAAAGTCCTTCACAAAGGTAAATTTCTTCCAATGCTTCATCTAGGATTTCCCTTGTTTACTGGATCGGGCTCGAAATTGCAAGGCTACGGAGATGAACATTAGCAGTCGTCAACTCAAAATTGGATCTGCTGTTTAATAACTGTTATAAATAAATGTTAGCAGCGAATATTGATTTATATTTGATTACATTCAGTTAAAGTTACATTCAATTCAATTTCTGAGATGCCAACTTGCTCCACTTTAGGAAAATCATGCATTTTCTAATAAAAAGAAATTTAAGTTATTTTTAGTTTAGCATGTTTCATTTTAAGTATTTTTTTCCACCACTGTATATCAAAAACTCTCTCGACTCTTTTAAAGCGTAAGCGTGATTATCTTTATTCTGCAAGTTTTACTATTTAATTCGCTACTCATTCATTAAAACGTTTGCGAACAGTTGGCATCCCTGATTCTAGTTAAGTATATTTTGCTTGTTCTTTTTTCAAATTTAAAATGTCGCAAAATTTTATGAAAAAGTGTTATTGAGCGAAATGATTGGAAAATGGTTTAAACAAGTTGTCACAGCTTTGGTAAAACTTAAAGTTTTATTTTGCTACTAGTTTTACTCAGAACTGTTTGTTATGGGTATTTGAAACTAGGCCGGGGCGTACAATTTAAATGCAGTTCCATTCCTAAGAATTTTTACAAAGTTTTTTAAACAATCCGTCCGACAAGTGTATTTGGCGTTATCATATCAAGCTCGATTTAAAAATTTTGCCATCCCGAAATAAACTTTATTAAGTATCAATTGGTGCCGACGCTCTTGTTCATGGAAGTTTAAGATTTTCCCCATTAATTTTGTACTTTAGTACATTACTTCTCCTTTTTTTCCCGTAAGCACTGAGACTAAATCACGTAAGTTTATAGATACGGGCTTCAATACCGTAATTATAAATAAGTTAGAATCTGTCAGTTTAAATGAGATATAACTACCACTATATTATCTGATAGCTATTTTATTTAACTTTTTGTGATTGTGATTTAATTACAGCAATCCATAGATGACATATATTTTATATACAATCGTTTAAAACGAAAGCTGGTAGTTAAAAAATGTTTAAATTTTTATTATGAATATTTTTTCTGAATAACAATTGTAATTTTGAGGAATAAATGTCATTTATATAATAGCCTTATCCGTTCTCCTTTTTTAATAAATTACCTGAACCCTCTGCTTACGGAGCACTGTGCTGTACAAAGGACTTGTGATCCACACTTCGTATCAACTAGAAAGCAGAAGCATTTGTTATTCTATAAAATTCCTAGGTATACATACCATGCCTAGGTGTTATATATGGCGAAAGTATGAAATAATTCGCAAATTTTATACTTTGACAAAAAATGTTTGTTAGTATATACAATGCATATTATAAAATGCCTGCGTTTCATTCATTTCTGTAACATATATTCTACATCCAGGGATGAAATTAAAATGGAAAAGAGAATGTGTGGTTGAAAAAATATTTCATTTATATCTGCTGTTTGGACTAGAAAGTTCATAAGCTCTAACTGTTCTTCCAGTCTAGTCTTGCAGTTGCAACTGGGCCGCGGAGATGCCCCTATCCCGTCCATCATATGTTTACTGTTTGTAAGCATTCGCTATGGTTAGCAGTCGTTGTGGTGGCTTTGAAAGATACTTTGCTTGAATACTTACTGTTCTTTACTCATACTCATATGTGGTAGTTATCTTTGCATCAGGGGCTCCAACTAATTCATCTGAATGGGAATGCATAATAAATCGCCGAAGCGCAATTGAATGGGGAAAGTTGGCGTTCAATAACATTTACTGAGAGAAAATTAAAATAAAGTGGAGAGATTAAGCAAACAAATTTAAGAGAAAGACGAGGTTTTTGTGGCAGACTGCCTCGCCTCCCCCCGATGTATTCCCCCGAGCTTCGCAGGTGCACAATAGCCACATAGCCTCAGAGAAATAGGAAAAAATACACGATGATAAATGCGCAAAAATATACAGGTGAATATCGAATGAAAAATTATATTCAAGTATTTACAAAATTTACGGGACAGTACCCCATCGGATAGGAAAAAGACGGTTGCGGGCAGTATTTTTTATTGTCTTTGATGAGCTCAAAATCAAAGTTTTTAAAGTAGTTGCTCGTATGACAGGAGAGTGCATCTCTGAAGAAATTTTCACATAGTTCAGCTATATGCTCATCTATTTTGTTGATTTTTAAATCTTTTCTTAGATCTTTCATTCTCATTGATCCGGGGGCCCCATTGATATACCTCAGAAATTTATTTTGAGTACTGTGGTGTGGCTAAATCAAAAAAGGGGGGTGACTAACATTAAGTCAAATTAAGATTGAATTGAATTTAGAAAGTAGTTATGTAAAGGCCGAAAAGGTGATAGTGGCGAACTTTGGAAGTGGGTGCAAAATTTCAGGTAAGAGCGACAATGGAACATGCTGAAAAAAAGGGAAGAGAAAACAACTTATACTGTAAAATTACTCACCAGATACATTCTCTAAGATGCAAAATACCATTTATTTCACAACTGAAGACATTATTAAAAAAACTGGACAACTTAGCAAACATGCCAACAAAAAATAAATCGGCTTCAGCCGAGTACAAGGACAAACATACAGTAAATTGAAAACAAAGCAACTACTGACTATTTCTTCGTTATAAGGATAGGGGAGAAAACTCTCGCCAAAAAATTAAACTTTTACGAATATCGCCTTGGTTGGTTGGAGAAGGATCAGAGGGGCAAATCACAGAGCTGCAAATATTGGCCAACTGGCGAAATTAATTGTTAAGCTCCATGCCAAACATGAAGCAGGGTTGTCTAAAGTGGTGACACACCCGGTAAAGAATTTTGTGGAATGTTCTGGAACATTCTTGGCGCCATCATAAGATCAAAAGGGGCGCTTTGCATTTGATGCAAGCCGAATCGTGGGAAAGCGGACTTGGTGTCACTCCTTCTCGATCCAACAAAAGGGTTTTTGCTGACTGGACATACATCTTGCTGTCAGCAAATAACAAAAGGAGGAATCTTCTTTTAAAGGAAGAACATAAATGCAGAGAAAGATTACTTTCCCAAGGTTACAAAACAAATTGAGGCTTAAAACTTAAATATTACATGAAATATATTGCAAAGAATTATTGAATACTGATAAATAAATAACATTAATTACAAGTGTAAAAAAAAGGAAATTAAAAAAACATACAATTAAAAGTTTATCACAAATTTAACAGTTACAATTATTTAAGCGTTTAATACATTATTAACAAATTAACAATTAACAAATGATTATTAAATTAGATGAATGATGATGATTAAATAAATTAAGATGATTAGATAATGAAATTAGAATTAACAAATGATTTTACTTAATATGTAGTATACCATACTACAAGTACTCTCTAACTTCTTCTTTTGAATAGCAGTGGTTGTGCTCCATGCAGGAGCTGCATAGCTGATGAACGATCGAATGCATTGGAGGTATAGCGTTCCTTTTGTTTTGAGTGCAAGTTTTGAGTTATAGTTTAATATCGGCTTCATGGCTCGATAGGCTCCTTGCGCCTTACTAATAATATTATTAATATGGGAATTCCAGTTTAAAGTACTCGTAACGGTGACGCCTAGGTAGGTGACTTTTCGAACTCGTGGTATTGTATCATTGAATAGGGTAATAATTGGATAGATGACTTTATTTTTACTTGATTTTCTAATAATTAGTAGTAAAGATTTGGTGGTGTTGATGGCTACCTTCCATTTTGTGCACCAGTCTTCGATATGAGGTATGATATTGCTGAGATTAGTAACTAACTTCTTAGGATTTATGGATTTGCTCATAAGGACAGTATCATCCGTGTAGAAGGCTGAGGTGATGTTTCTCATATTCTTAAAATTTGGAAAGTCTGCTGATTAATTTAGGTAGAGCACAGGGCTGAGGATTGATCCTTGCGGAACTCCCGCTCTAATGCATCTAGTGGTAGAAATGGCTGTATTGATTTTTATATTAAAAGTTCTGTTTGTCAGATATAATACTAGATCTTTGGGGATATTGAAATTTATGAGCTTGTATATCAGGCCCTGATGCCAGATGCGATCAAAGGCTTTGGCCACATCTAACATCAAGAGCGCTGCTGTTCCTTTTTTGAAGAATCCTTGGCTTTTATTCTCAATAGTTCTCACTAGTTGTTTAGTGGTGGTCACTAGTCTCGAAAACCGAATTGTTCATCCAGGATAAAACTGAGATGGAGGTTTAGTATGTTGAGGATTATCTTCTCAAAAATTCTTGAAAATTCAGTCAGCTAGGTAATATGTCTGTAGCTTTCAGAATTTAGCGGATTTCCCCCCTCTACTTGGGGAAGAGCATAACCTGAGCGAATTTCCATTTGGGGGGGGGGATATTTTAGTTTGAGGCAAGCATTGATGATGTTTAGCAACTGCTGGATGATGTTGGGAGGGAGGTTTTTAAATATGAGGTTATTTTTATTATCAGTACCGGGAGCTTTGATATTCTGAAATTTGGTGATGATACTGGTGATCTCCTCCGGCTGGATCTGAGGTTAACTGATAGTCATTTGTCAAGAAATTATTAACAGCATTAATGATAATGTCATCGGAATTTGCATCAATAGGATCATTATTGAGCGAAATATGTCCTTCCATTGTGCCTGAGAAAATTTCGCATTTATCAGCATCGGAATAAGTCTTGTCATTTGGGTCATTTAGCGGCATGTTAGTGGTCTTATTTGACTTTAGAGATCGTACCATGTTCCAAGAGGTTTTGTTTAGGGCAAGACTCTTAACCTTTTCATTCCAGGTATCTTTTTTAAATTGATCTATTTGCTTCTTTAAACTTTTGATAAAGTTATTCAGCTGATTTTTAATATTTGGTCCTCAGGCCCAATATAACAGGGAACACCCCTGGCGACTATTTATGTAAAAAGTGGTAGAAACTCAATTCCCTTTTATTTATTTATCATCTCTTTAACTATTCAATCGTATTTACCACTGTGACTTGAATTTTAAATTATTTTCATAAAATTTTTTGCTTTCACTGTCAATAGTTCAATGCTTAAACAAAGCAGTGTTAAAGCAGAGATGCCAACTTGCTCCGCTTTGTAAAATAGTATTTTCCAGTGGTAGCGAAATTTAAGTTACTTTTAATTTAGTACTTTTCATTTTAAGTAATTTTTTCACCACTAAGTAACAAAAATTATAAGTATCATATAAAATGTAACGTTTAAATATAAATCTACTGGTTACTCTATAAAAAAGTAGGCGTAATTATCCTTCTTTACCGAATTTTACGACATAATTTGCTACCACTTTATTAAAACTATTCCCGAAAGCGGAGCAGTTGGCATCCCTGGTTAAAAGTCCAGACGAATGAGATAAAGGTCGCTTCGCAGCCCAGTCGCCCTATTACCAGCTTCACGGAATCTGATTCCAATCGAAATGAAGCGCTCGTGACGTCATAAATCCGTGAATGTCAGTTAGGCCGTATTACGAGCTATTGATTCCGCTCGGAACTAAATTCCGATGCGAAATAATTACGAATCCGATTCCGGAAGGTTTAGAGGCGAAATCTAAATTCCGATAGGAGTTTGTTTATTTTAGTGATCAAAATGGCGCTGTTTTCTGCCATTACTACTGAGTAAAGCCAATCTGAAAAACATTTTCGTAGTTTTTCTCTGCGTGTAACGCAAAATTTGATCATTTTAATTTCAACTTAATCATGGTTAAAATAAATTATTTTTGTAACTTTTATAAACATTGTTATTCGCCGATACTTAAATTGCGAGTTACTTTGATTTTTGGGATGAGTTATAAATATAAATAAAAAAATATAAAGAGCATCTCGTTATATTCACAAATATAATTGGCTGTCTGTCAAAGATGCTAAAAAATGATTCATGATATAAAAAAAAATCATTACGATTCCTGAACATAAATCTGGAACTCTTTAAGCGTCAAGCAATCTGAAAGATATTTTCGAAAGATATTATATATTTTATAAAACTATTTAGTTATACTTTGAATTAACATTGATTATATACTATATGATTAAACTAAAAAGAATTAAAGTAAAAGCAAAGTAACTCTGTCAAATTAGCAACGACCACATTTAAGTTACCGTTTTTTGTTTAATTACAACTTGATTCCGATTTTGTACGAATACTTTTCTGAATCACCTGTCCCCAAAGGGTTAATGCAAGAAGTCCTAACGTTATACAATTTTGAAACCAGGAACGAAATAACAATTAAAGTATTGATTCACAATTTTTTCATTTTTGACTGTTGTTTAAACAGTCGTTGTTGCTTGATTGTCATACATGTTTAAACTAATTGTATGTAGCTGTGTACTACATCACTGTAAACTAAATATACTAAATCAAAAATGAAATATTAAAATTTAATAATTCTTTAAACATTAGAAAATAAAGAAGCTGGCGTGTATGGAAATTTTATTTATTATGTTATAATTATATTTTTGAATATTATATTTTCTTATTAGTCTAATATGAATTTAAGACTACTATAATACTGGACAATATATAATAATACACTACTATAATCAAGATTAATACTAATATAAATTTTAATTATTAGTTTTACTTGAACTATCACAATAAAATAAGAGGTTTGTGTGTAATTCCCTCTGTAACTCCAGTATGAGCCTCGGTGGCTCAGTTGATAGAGCATTCGTGACTTTTTTTCCCCCGTAACCGCTGACTCTACAATAGAAACGGGAATCAAATAAACAAAACATATTTCAGAATCCGTGCCTTTTAATGAGATATAGCTACCACTATATTATTTGGTAGCTATTTTATGTACTTTTACTATTATAAACTAATCATTTGTCACCTTAGAGTGTTGAAAAATATTTTATATAAATAATCGTTTAAAACGAAAGCTGGTAGTCACGAAATGTGTAAATTTGTATTACGAATATTTTTTCAGAATAACAATTTTAAGTTTGAGGACTACATGTCATTTATATAATAGCCTCATCAGCACCTTTTCTTAAAATAAATTACCTGGACCCTTTGATTACCAGTTTTATCTTTTTACCCTGGTTGATACGGTTTTATGCTGGCACGTATTTGTGACAGTCGGCGCGAAAGGGTTAAAGGATATAAGCACTTTGCTTTAATACTAACTGTTCTTAGTTATCAACTCAGGAATGCCACAGTCGACTATTTGTGTAAAAAGTGGTAGAAAACCAATTTCCTTACATTTATTTATTATTTCTTTAACCATTCAATCGTATTTACCACCAATAGTGGGACACCATGATTTCTCAATTATGGTCCTAAAATGGCTTATATTGTATAAATAATGAATATAAAATATCCGTTGAATCTGAAAATTCCATATTAAGCAGATATTTGTTGTAAAGAGGCTGTAACATTTCGGGTGAATCGGACAATTCTATAAGGATGGTTGACTGAACGCAAACAATAAGTTTTCTAAAACCGGAAGAAATTTAGAAAACTTCCGGTTTAACCTTCCGTTTATATTATGCTTACAAGACAATGTATGAATAAGATTAATATTCCAGTAAGTATTATTGTGATTTGTGTTTAAATTTGTGCTTAATTTTACCATAAGACTTTTCTGTAATTCAGAAGTTCTAACAGCTCCCGAGCCTAAAACAAATTTAATTTTCAACTATTGCTATTTATGCTTACAAACAACATTCACTCAACTTTTGCTACCTATACTTATAAACAAAACAAGACTCACTCAAATATTGCTACCCATGCTTATAAACAAGATGCACTCAACTATTGCTACCTATACTTATAAACAAGACACACTCAACTATTGCCAGCCATACTTCACTTCACACTCAACTATTGCCACCCATACTTATATACAAGACACACTCAAATATTGCTACCCATGCTTATAAACAAGATGCACTCAACTATTGCTACCTATACTTATAAACAAGACACACTCAACTATTGCCAGCCATACTTCACTTCACACTCAACTATTGCCACCCATACTTATATACAAGACACACTCAAATATTGCTACCCATGCTTATAAACAAGATGCACTCAACTATTGCTACCTATACTTATAAACAAGACACACTCAACTATTGCCAGCCATACTTCCCTTCACACTCAACTATTGCCACCCATACTAATATACAAGACACACTCAAATATTGCTACCCATGCTTATAAACAAGATGCACTCAACTACTGCTACCTGTACTTATAAACAAGAAACACTCAAAAATTGCTACCTATATTTATAAACAAGACGCACTCAGGTATTGCTACGTAACATATTTAATTTTTTAAAAAAACAAAGTTTGTAGGACTATTTCTAAAGTAATCTCTCTAAATAAGAAAGTCGCTTAAAAGTAGGTAAAATGTAATAGTAAATTTGCTTCACACGTCTAATTGATAGAAAATTTTGGACAAAACGTATAAAACGTATAAAAATACAACAAACAAAAAATACATTTCTGAAACAGACATATCTCTTGCAATAAATGATTACATGTAAGAAGTTTTATTTCCTTTCAAGAATATTATATGGAATAGTTATTTAAAATCAATATTTAATAGTAAAAATTTTAAATAATTTAAAGAATATTAATTTCAATCGTGATGATTTTTCCTTCATAAATTACGATGAAAGACATACTTTTATTTAAAACTAAAATTTTGTTAAATGGCATTTAGTAGCTTTTATAAAAAGAGAGTACTATTCCAAATTATCCCTCACATTTTAGTTGAATTTCAACATAGATGCTAATCCCTAGATTTTAAAGCAAGATGTCGGTTGTCCCTAGATATCGGTTATTAAACGCCAGTTATAGAATAAAAAGTTACTCCAGAATCGTCTGGAAATTTGGATAGTTACAATAAAAAAATTTTAAAATATTTTTTTATTATTATTTGTTGAACTTTCCGCTGGCTTGGCGTTATCAGATCAAGCACGTTTTAAAAATAATTTAATCCCCAATATAAACATTAACTTTATTAACACTAGGCTTACGGACGTTTTTTATCTATCCATCTCTACGAACACGCGATAATTTGACGCATGAACGAATACATTTAACAGCACTTACAGAGATGTCAACCTGTCCCGGACAGCAAATATATATTTGAAATTGGTAGTTTATCAATTGTGATTCTTAACTTAATAAATTCAATTTAGTAGATTTTTATCCACCACTATTTCTACATCAGTCGTAGGCTTACATAATTTACCACTTAATATTGCAAAATATACATAGTAGTCACGTACCGTTTTTTTAAAATTATTTTGGCGTGTCCGGAGCAGTTGGCATCTTAGCACTTAGAAAGCAATGTAATTATATACAGGGATGCCAGCTGCTCCGCTTTCAGGAATACTATTAATAAAAAGGGTGGCAAATTATATAGTAAAATTCGTTAAAGAAAGATAATTAAGCCTACTTTTTATTATAGTAAGCAGTAGCTTGAAGCTTTAATGTTGCATTTTATATCAAACTTATAATTTTTGATATTTAGTGGTGAAAAAATTACTTATAATGAAAAATACTAAACTAAAAGTAACTTAAATTTCGCTACCACTAAAAATAACTATTTTACAAAGCAGAGCAAGTTGGCATCTCTGTACATACTATAAGGAAAAATAAATGAAAATATGAGATATATATTTATGAAATATACTAGTATTTTATTTTCTAATACTCGAACTAAGCAACCGAAACCTTCAAAATTTGACACTCTGACATCAATTGACATTCTGCGTTTGTTCTTTCTATTATTTCTTGTCGACAACAGTTGTTTATCGCTTGTTTCATTTGAGATAACGATATCGGATCGAAGTATTGTCGGTACATTTCTATTTATTATTGATGTAATATTTGCATGTTTACTCAAAATTTTGTCTAAATTACGATCGCGTCAAAATGACGCATATCAGTAAAGATAGGTAAACCACTAAGAGAATTTCAATATTTCAACGGTTTTGAAGAAAATAGATTTTAATATATATTTACCTGGATCAATGGATAAAAGTCATTACAGGAGATAAAATAAAAATGCAAACGGGTTTTGTAATTTTCCTTATAAAATTCGAAATGCGTCAAAATGACGCGTCCCGTAAACTTAGTGTTAAGTATCAGTTGGTACATGGAATCATAAATTTTGTACTTTAGTATATTGCTTCACTTTTTTCCCGTTACCGCTGAGTCTACATAACATAATTATAAACAAATTCAGAATCTGTGAGTTTAAATGAGATATAGCTACCGCTTATTTATTTGGTAGCTATTTCATCTACGTCATTAAATTAGTTTTAAACATCATTTTACTACATAATGACAAATGTACTATATAAACAGTCGTTTAAAACGAAAACTGGTAGTCACAAAATGTGTAAATTTATATTATAAACATTTTTCAGAAGAACAATTGTATTTTTAAGGAATGCATCTCATTTATGTAATAGCCGCATCAGCACCTTTTTTTTTAAAAAATAAATTACCTGAACCCTTTGCTGACGGGTCACTATGCTGTACAAATAACCTGTGGTCCATATGTTGTATCAGCCAGTAAGCAAAAGCATTTGTCATTTTATAAAATTCTTAGGTATTATACACCATGGCTATAGCGAAAGTATATAATAATTCGTATATTTTATACTTCGCCTGAAAATGTCTGCTAGTATATACAATGCCTAGGCACTTTATAAAATGCGGGTGTTTCATACATTCTGGTAATAAATTATCTATATCCAGGAATGAAAATAAAATGGAAAATAGAATTAGTGGTTGAAAAATTATTTCATTTATACCTGGTGCTAGGACTAGAAAGTTATAAGCTCTAACTGTTCTTCTAGTCTAGTCTTGCAGTTTAAACTGGGCACCTGAGCCGCAAAATGGCCCCTATCCCATCCATTGTCCTCAAAACTATCCTAAAACAATTCATCTTAATCTGAATCCTAAAATAATTAACCTTAAAGCTATAGCTGCAGACATAAGTTTTCATTCTAATATTTTTATTCTATATATAGAAAATTAATCTCCCATTCCACCAAACTATCCATTTCGAATTTTAACAATTTGATTTGCCCTAGTCAGGGAATTGGGTACTTGCGCTATAAAAAGAATATAACCGATACCCACACATGTGACCTATAACGTCAGAGCCATCTATCAGCAAAATGGCTTACCAAAGTTGAGCTAGGTTTCTCTGCATAACTTAGAATGTTAATTAACGTAAAGTTAAGTAAATAAAGAGCCGTATCGCACATCGAATGTTTTGAAATATAATTTTTTCTCGTCTACTTCTTTTACTTAACCTAGATTTATTGTTTGTTTATGTATTTTATTGTAACCGTGTTATAATTTTTGTTACGTGTACCTGGCAACTTCGATCTATAATAAGTTTGTTTATGTTCTACATGGCTTCGTGCCTGTCATTGTGTAAATACCTAATCAAAGAATTGAAATCTTTGTGAAAGAATATAGGCTGTGTTACTTAACAGAATTGGTATTTGAAGGACTTGGCCATCACCTCCTACATCAGAAAGCCAACACACGGTCCTTTATAAGTAGTCTGCGCAGACTATTTAAAAAGTGAACCAGTGGTGCGCATGATTCCAAATTCTTTTTTAAAAGTACTTGAGAGAAATTTATCATACATATTTGAGAATTGAATCTGTAGTGGTTGACAAGTAAATGAGACAAACTAATCATATTCAAAAATTAAAAAAATTTTTAGACATATATTTGCTATCACTTTCTTATTTTTACTAGATTTTCTATTAAATGGCTCTTTCGTAAAATGGTTTACTTTCATATTGGTCTGATCGGACTACCTATAAGAAACAATGTGGAGGATTAGCTTACTGGAAATAAAATAGAAAGAGCAGTTAATAACGTAAACAAATACCACGTTTCAGCAACCAATCAGTATCGAGATACCCACACTACGTTACTAGTAGGTATTTCATTGGGCGAGCGGTCCGTGTCTAGGCTAGAAGAATAACCAGTGATTTAATTAAAAATTTGATTTGGTGTAATTGAAAATGAGAGATAATTAAAAATATATTCATATTAAAAAATATATTAAACCGCTTTATCTAAAAACAATTTGAAATCTCTTAAACAAAAGACAGTTTTCTTCCGATGTAGAAAAAAAAATTAAAAATAAAATTCACACGCGATGTTTTTGATATTGGGGTTGCATGTTAGTTTTCTTGCGTTTGCCCGCCTTGCTATGTATTATTCTTAAAAGTCGTAACAAGCTTATTGTCTGAAAATCAGTTCTAGAATCGCTAACATTTTGAAAAAATTTGAATTTAAAGTCATTTTTTCATTTGTAAATAAACTCAATTTCACAAACCATAAAGACATTTTTGCTCATATTAATAGCTGGGTTATTAATCAAATTTCGTATTAATGTGGACTTGCGCATATGTTGGTATTTTGCTAACATTTTAAAATCCTCATCACAATCGAGATAGAATAAAAGAGCTTTTCATTTAAATTTTAAATCCTTTTTATGTATTGGCGTGGAAAACCACTTTATTAAAGATTGCTATAGTTTACCTTCAACCAACCATCCATAAACACTACTATTCTTTGTTCTTTTCTACAATCACTGCCGTGCGATTGACATTTAAATACAAACAGCTTTACATTTTTAATGATTTGCAATTTATTTTTTTGGAATATAAGTTCCCACTGCGCAGGAAAATATAAATACGGATACACAGTCGATTGGAATTTTTTTATAAAATATAAAACCAATACTTTTCTTATTCCACTGTACATAAAATAATCAAACTATTTTCAAAAGAACCTCTAAGACTGTTATTAAAATTTAAGAAATATTTTTTTCCTCGGAAATTCTTTCCCTAACATCTTATGAAAACAAAAATGGCAGCGGAAATTCCTCAGCAAAGAAACTCTAAACCTTTTTGCGCTTCTTTGGAACAAAAGAGAGGCACGAAAGATGTCCCAGAATTCTTCACATTCTCATAGAACATCTACACAACCTTGAAGAAAAGTGCGTTTATTCAAAAATGTCACCACTTTGTGCAAGAAAAGAGGATTAAAGTTGGGGGGGGGGGAGAGAGAAAGTTTGATAAATCAACTCCTCGTGACTTGAAGGTAATAATAAAATCAAACGATGTTGAATATTCTATGAGAGAGTTTTTAGAAAAATCGATAAAATTCATATTTAATCTAAATCTTAAATGTTTCGTGGGACATTATTCACAAGTGTTATAAAAAACTTCCATTTTGGAATCGAAAGATTTAAAAAGGGAATTGATTATTTCTGTTAAAATATTCGAAGGAAGAAAAAGTTCTCTTTTTTTTTGTTCTTTCTTCTCCCGTATCAACGAAATTTTAACGTCTAAGGTGATGAAATTTTTTATTTCCAAGAGAGAAAAAATTGAAAAGTGTATATTAGACATGTTTGAAGATTTCTAAACATACTTCCCACTATTTTAACGAAAACGCAACATTTCATAGAAACGTTAGAAATGTCTTAATCTTGGTTAACTTGGCGAGTATAAATGCTTAGTTTAACACGTTGGATGCCATGGGGGTCACCGGCAACCAGCGAAGCCAAGATTATTAGAAACATATAATTCGAGTAAATTTTTTAATGTTTTGATATTATTATCGTTACTAAAATGGTTTGAAGAAATTAATGCAGTATAGAAAACACAAAAATAGTTTTATTTATATACACAGCGATGCCATATTGCTCCGGACAGTGAATAAATATTTTCAAGTGGTAGTTTATTAATTGCGATTCTTGGTTTAATAAATTCAATTTAGTAGATTTTTATCCACCACTATTTCTAAACAATTCGTAGGCTTATATAATTCACCACGTATACAGTGATAAACTTTCTAAAAAACAAGCAAAATCTGTCTAATATTTGCAAATTTAGATTGTTGTAACATTAGCATGCATTTAACGTGTTAACATACACCTCCAATTACTAAGGAATATCCGTTATTTCAAAAGATATTTTCCCGAGTGATAGCAAAGATAATATATCAATAAATAAGAATTGAAAGAATTTCGTACACCACTACATTTAAATGTTTTCTGCAGATACGATAAAATGTCTGATAAAACATGTTAATATTTTTAAGTCTTAATGAAAGCTTTATATAAATTCCATTTGCAAGGATGCCAAATTCGACTAAAAGAGGTAGATATTTAATTCTTTTTCTTATTTATGTATTATTCCTTTAATTATTCAAGCGTAACTACTACTATGACGTAAATTTCAAATTATTCATATTTCAATCATAAATAATACCTATGAATTCAATACCTATGAAGCTTCTAAACTATCATCACAATTGTTTAAATTGTGTAAAGTTTTAATGTCCACCACTCAAAAATTTTTTTTGTTGTTGCTAAAAGCGTAGTAATTGGCTGTCCCGAGTGGTGTGTTCTTCAACACCAGCCACCACACAGACTGCTGAACTCAAAATGTTTTTCATTATAATTTTCCTTGAATTTCATGATGTATGCGTTATGGGCCTTCTGCGCGGCCCAGGTGTCCAAATTTTTTAAATAAAGTAAGTTAAAGTGTTGTGTTCCTCTGTAAATGGGCTAATGCCGAGTTACCATTTGCTCTGGATTCCATAAAGTATTTGAAAAAACAGTAGAGAACATCTGAAAACTAAAATTTGCCGATTTTCTGTTACTTTTGCCAATTGTTTATAAGGCTTAACTGCATTAATCGTCATTCGGTTGTTCGAGCAGCGTGGGGGACTTTCATCGTGTGGGGGTCTTTCATCATGTGATACTTAGTCTTGTAGTAATTTTAATCACGAATTAAAAGAAGAAAAAAAAGAAAAAAATTAATAAAAAAGATTGGTTGCAAAATACTATAAAAGAGGCAAAAAAATAATTAGCTACCGTGTCGTAACTGAAGGGCCATATACCGATAATTATTAGGGTGTGAATATTAGAATCAAGAAAGCAACTGCAGCGGCCATAAAATCCTCGATTAGAATTAATTACAGTGATATGGGGATGTAGTGATAAAATAGTGAAGTTATTTGGCCCGGGAGAAGGCTTTTTTTTAAAAAAATTTACTTATTAAAGTAAAATTTATTTCAAAATTTATTTGATAGAATTGCATTACTTGTGAAAAAGTGACCCTAGCAACAATTTTACCATGTCCCAGTTGGGTTCGAAATTGGCTCGATATGGTTCCTGTAAGAGCATAACCGAGGGACCCATTTTGTGATGTATAGATTTTTTTTAATATTGGTCCTAAAATGACCTATATAAGGTTTGCATTGGCCGATATAGAACCTACATTGGCTAAATAATGGAAACGAAAAGTTGGGTGAATCTGACAATTCTATATGGGACCGATATGGGTTGTAAAGTGGCTGTAAAATATCGGCTGAATCGGAAAATTCTATATAGGGCTAATATTGAAAGAATAAAGGCTGAGCTAAGATCGATGAATATTTGCCCAATGAAGTCCGAAGTTATTTTGCTGCTAGGTGAGCTACTGATCTAGTGTTTGAATCTTTGAGTACTTCAGCATCTATGATTTTATTGTAATTTTTAAAAAAATAAATAAATAAAATTTGAGGATTTAAGGTCATAGTTGTTTCGGTTAAAGTTTTTAATCTAAAATCAGAGTGTATGGCTTTTTTTTCGCATAAAATATAGTAGTCCACTCATTCTGCGAAGCATTCTATTTTGGAATGTATTGAATTTTCCAGCTTGTGATTTAATTATGTTGCATCAGGTGGGGGATGCATGTGTCATTATTAGTGGTAAGTTATGTAAATGCAAAGTTTATTTCGAGTAGGAATGCAGTGAGCTTTTTTAATTTATTTTAAGTCCCAGAGGCTTTTGCAATGGCTTTTCCAGTTTAAATCTTTATTGATACTAAGAGATCTTCGTTCGCGATAGGAATATTATTATTACAAAAAAGTTAGTATTTTGAATATTAAGGCCTCTTGCATTTTTTTATTCTAAGTAAATTGGATTTTTGTGCATTTAATTTGACCTTCCAGTTAGGACACCAGGCTTCATAACTATTTATTTTAGCTTGTAGTCTGTTAATGACATTAGGAATAGATATAGATTTGATAATAAGACCTGTGTGATCAGCAAAAAATGCTATCAGGTTACTCTAGTCATCTTGATTTATAGAAAAATCATATGTGTAAAATATGTAAAGGATCGGGCAAAATATACTACCTTGATGTACACCAGCCCTTAGACTTCTTTTGGTTAAGAGCATGTCATTGATCTAGTTTTAAAGGTTCTACTTTTGAAGTATTATAAAGTGTTTCTTTTTATCGTTGAACAGTCGACCCAATTTTTAGGGTTTCAACTAATGTTCAACTCCGTAGCCTTGTAATTTTGAACCCAATCCAGATTGGGAAAATTTTGCCTTCGTGAAGGACTTTTTGAGGAAACTAACCCGCATTTGCACTATATGGAGAGGAAAACCACGAAAACCTCCCATGGTGAGCCTGACGGCAAGGAGACTCTAACCCATGATTCGTCTGTCACTGAGAACATTTTACGTCAGCACTGTGCGTGCTGAAAGCCGGATGCGGTATTCATATCGACTAGCCATAGCTTGGATTCGAACCCAGTTCAATTCATTAGAAGACGAACACTCTAATATCACGGGTAAATTATGCACCGCTGATATTAGAGTGGACCCATGACCTGACCATCACGGCTCAATTATGTATATTACAAAGTTTAATTTAATGAACTTATTTATGAGACCGGTGTGACAGACTCTGTCAAATGCTTTAGTTACATTAAGTAGGCCGAATACTGCTTATTTTTGAGCCCCTGCTCTATAAATTCAATAAATCGAGAAATTGTTCCATGGCGTTTAGCTCCCCCCTGAACCCATACTGTTCATCAGGGAGCAGGCGCAGTTTTGGCTTGTGTCCCATTATAGATAATTATTTCATAAATCATATTTAGTGTGGGTAATAAATTAGCTTATGGTATGATTGTAAAACTTTACAGAATTTTTTAGTGGTTTTGGGAATAATATAATAGTAGAGACTTTTCATTGGTCAGGAAAGTGAAATATTTTGAGACAAGAATTAATAATATGTAATAAAAGGATTAAATAATTATGAGGGAGGGGCTCTGATAATTTTACTTGTTATTTTATTTCCTCCTGGTGCTTGTTTAAGTTTTAATAATGTTGTTAAGTTTATATGCATCCATATGAGTGAGGATGAACAGTGGAGTGGAAATGCTAAAGTATGTGTGATTTTCTCTGAGAATTATTTCTTTAAAATCATCATTCGTATTTTCATTGTTCTCAGAGAATTTCCCATCCATCGTATCTGCAAATGCTTCTGCCTTTTCTTGGGGTGTATAAACTATAGCCCTTTTGCTATTTATTGGAATATTAATTATCTTTTCAGGTTTTAGAGTCTTTGGTCAATTTATATAATTAGTGGTCTGCTATGTTGAGGGCTTCAACTTTTTTTTTATCCATGTTTCATTCCTGTGTAAAAGGCAGAGTTTTTTTTATTTGCTCATTTAATTTATTCATTTGTATTTTTAGTTGTGGGTAAGATTTGATGTGGGAAAGATTAACATTTCCTTTA
Organism: Parasteatoda tepidariorum; assembly: GCF_982258835.1. Classification (NCBI taxonomy): domain Eukaryota; kingdom Metazoa; phylum Arthropoda; class Arachnida; order Araneae; family Theridiidae; genus Parasteatoda; species Parasteatoda tepidariorum. The sequence continues at coordinate 4,914,288 of NC_141758.1, read as the reverse complement.
ATTTGGGATTATTTTTTTCATGTGTTGCTTCATCAAAGGCGCTGTCAGCGATTACGATCAGAGATTGTGTTATCCACATCTTCTGTATTTGTTAGTCAATTATATTATTTTGTGTGAGAATAGTAGGGTATAATTACCAGTTTGTTATTTTAATTATTTGTTGGGTGATTGTCAGATTATGAGCAGCTAATACTGGCACTGAAGTTGCACACAAATTTAGCACCTATAAATGAGACAGAATCTAGGTGTTTAAATGAGATATAGCCACCACATTTATTTGACAGCTATTTCTTCCAATTTGAACGGTCTCTTTACAAAGACATTACAAGAGATAAAATAAAAATGAAAACGAGTTTTGTAATTTTCATTATAAAATTCGAAATGCGTCAAAATGACGCGTCCCGTAAACCTAGTGTTCAGTATCAGTTGGTGCCGATGCTCTTGTTCATGGAAATCTAAGATTTTCCCCCATTAATTTTGTACTTTAGTAAAGTGCTTCACTTTTTTTCCCGTAACCGATAAGTCTACATCACGTAAGTTTATAGAAACCTGCTTCTATAACGTATTTGTGAATAACTTCAGAATCTGTGACTTTAAATAAGATATAGCTACCACTATATTATCTGGTGGCTATTTCACTTAATTTATGAATAACGAGTAAAGAATGGACAACACTACCATGATGACAACAATTGTATATAAACGATCGTTTAAAATGAAAGCTGGTAGTCACAAAATGTGTTCATTTATATTATGAATATTTATTCAGAATAACAATTGTAATTTTGAGGAATGCATGTAATTTATACAATAGCCTCATCAGCACCTTTTTTTTTTAAAAAATAAATTGCATGAACCCTTTGCTTACGGAGCACTATGCTGTGCAAATGACTTGTGGTCCACATGTTGTATCAGACCGTAAGCAGAATCATTTGTCATTCTATAAAATTCCTGTGTATTATATATAGCGAAAGTAAGTAATAATTCGCATAATTTATACTTTGCCTAAAAATGTTTGTTAGTATATACAATGCATATTATAAAATGCTTGCGTTTCATACATTCCGGTAAGATATATTCTACATTCAGAGATGAAATTATGATAAAATGGAAAGGAGAATTAGGGGTTGAAAAAATATTTCATTTATATCTGCTGTTTCGACTAGAAAGTTTTTAAGCTCTAACTGTTCTTCTGGTCTAGTCCTGCAGTTGTTACTGGGCACCGCCTCTTACATCAGAAAGCCTCCACACGGTTTATTATAATTAGTTTGCGCATATTGTTTAAAAAGCGAACCACTTGTGCGCAAGAACCAAATTCTATTTTAAAAGAACTTGAGAGAAATTTATCATATATATTTCAGAATTGAATCTGTAGTGGTTGACAAGTAAATAAAACAAACCAATTATATTCATAAATTAAAAAAATTTTTAGACATATATTTGCTTCCACTTTTTAATTTTTAATATATTTCATGTTAAATGGTTCTTTCACTAATTGGTTTACCTTCCTAGTGGCCTGATCAGACTACTTATAAAATACCGTGTGGGCACTTTCAGCTGTAAGAGGTGTTTCCCTATCCCATCTATCCAAAAAAATAATAATTTATGTTCATAATAAGATTAGAAATTTTACAATTGCTTATAGATATTTAAAATTTAAAGGAATATAATTTAAAAAAAAAATCATAAATATTTTGAATAGCTACATTAAGTACTACGTCATGAAATTAGGAGAATTTTAATTATTAATTATCTACATTTTTCATTTAAGTTTTTCTTTTTTTTTGAATTATTCATTTTTTTCGTCTGCTTTTCTTTTTTAAGTAGCTGGGTGGTTTCAATTTAGATGGCGAATTCTTATAAAAGTTCTGAAATGCGAAATAAGCGTATTACTGTTTTAAGCACTGCGGGATATCGTCCCTCTAATTCATTTATAAATTCCTTCATGACAATTTTTCGATTTTCTGTCCCATGCACACTTTGAAAAATGTTCTCAAATTTTTGACACACTTCCATCCATGCTGCTAACTAAACCCCCTTATAATCCTCCCTTAGATAAGAGAACACTTGGTAGAGTTAGAGCAGTTTTAAAATCATTTAAAATAAATCTAATCGGCAATTCAAGCAAACGATTTCTCATATCATGTTCATAATCTTGTTTCAAGAAATGCTTGCTACATATTCGTGCATATTTTATATTAACTGGGTCATTTCGTTTGCAAGTTTGAAGCCATTCTTTATATAGTTGTTCGTGTGCACGTGGAAAATTATATTTTTTTCCTTTTGTGCTTCTATCAGAATTTTCGTAAGTTTCAATCGCACTAACTGGCATTTCGTTTATAATTTAAAATTTTTGCAATTCACTTCAAAAAACTGAGGGAAATCGTTATAGAAAACAACCAATGTCTCTGAACATGTCACAAAAAGAAATGCTCCAATATTAGTTAGATCGAACTCTCCGTTCTTGAAGTAAAAGTTCAACGTTTGCGCCACTGTGACGTCACAGGCGAAAATCAGAGGTTTGAGGCGGCGAGAGTTTCTTCAAAGGAGTGAACTAGCCCTTATATTCTCTTCAGACTTGGCTGTAGATAGGGTATTCAGAAACTCGGTGTTTAACACTTTCACGCCGAGGTGACCCACCGGTGGGTCACGCTAGATTGTCTCATCTTGGCAGCGCACCGGAGTAAATACTGGTAACAAAAAATTTCATTTTTTAGTTTTTTTTCGGGAATAATAAAAATCCGTAACTACCAATTGCTTAATTGTATAATTTAACGGATACAATTATTATATTGCATTGCTTCTTCGCCGTGATAAATTTCCTTACAGTGAATTGTTATTGTTGAGAATAGCTTAATTCCTCCCGAATAGTATCTAATATTGAAATAGTTCTTCTACCAGTATTTTCCCTTTTCCTGGCGTGAACGTGTTAAAGATGAGATATAGCACTTCCTTCTTATTTGGCAGCCATTTTTGCCAATTAAGATATTTTTTTGCTTGGCTCGAACTTAACTGTAGCAGAGTACCAGAAGCTTTAGAGACGCAGGTTTATACTTTGTGTCTGACTGATGTAATATTCGGAGTACCTATCCGCAAAGCGGACACTCCAATCCTTCATCGTGATACCGCAGGCGCCTGTAGTACTGTCGTTGAACTTAACTGCCTTTCCTTTATTTAAAATAAATTGGGTGCCTAGGCCTCGCAGCGGCCTCTAACCCATCCATCATGAAAATAATACAGTGTGTACAGACATTTTGAGTTATGTGACAGTATGGTTACATAATAATATTGCCATGATTAGAAAGTACAACTAGGTCGAAGATTTACATGAATTGCAAAGAAAATTGAAAATAGCCATGATTAGATATGAAAACATGATATACAAACTTAATCTGTGATATTTACATTGATGATCAGTAGAAATTTGAAATTGAGTGTTTAATGTTGATGATAGCGTAAGTATATACAAAATTGGGAGACAAAATTGATGAAAGCATAAATATTTACAGAGCCAGGAATCAGAGTTGATGATAGCATAAGAATATACAAGATCGGTAATCAGAATCAGGAAGAAATTACAAATTTTGCGAAGCCTTAGTGGCGCCATCTAGTGTGAAACATTCAAGATTATTAAATTGTAAATTATAGAGATGCATATTTAAAGTCAGAGAAGAGTTCAGTTTTAGTCCTTAAGTGAAATTATTCCGGAGTAGCCTCCCTCATAATTGTTTGCAGCAGTTGAAATACATCTCAGTTTTTTAAGAGTTCTTTAAGTTCTTTGATAATTGATGCAAGTCTATGGGCTTGACCTGCCGTTGTTGATGGGATTGTAGCAGGAGTTGCACGAAGGCCTCCCCTGGGGGGACGGTTGCTGCAACCTGTGTAATTTGCAGTATGTGCCTCTCCACAGTTGCAGCATTTAGGTGGTGAAGTTTTATCCTTATGGCACTGATAGGAACGGTGGTCGGCAGCACATTTTAGACATCTTGGTTGAGATTTGCACATTCGTTGTGTGTGGCCGAAATTCTGGCAGTTATAACATTGTATTGGGCTATTGAACTTAACTGTCCTAGTGTTTCCTAGTGTTTTGATTTTATTGGGCACCTGGGTCGCGAAGCGGCCCCTATCCCATTCATCTGGAATTTTAGAACAGTTTTGGTTGAGCAATGAGGTAAGAAGGTTGAACTCCGACCCACCCCAGGGGGGTATACGGAGATAAAAGTAAAATTATTACAATAAAATTTCTCTAAAAACTAAAGTTACAGTAAAATTTCGCCAAATGACAGTGATGGTGATCAGTTAAAAGTGGATTAACAATAAAGTTTGACAATTGAAAACATGTGTTAAAGGCAATGAAACCCAATAGCGCCGGTGTAAATGTCGAGAATTAAATGATTATAATAATAAGGAAACAAGAGATAAAAAATCTCAAAACTAAAATCAATGAAAGCTAAAAGTCCAAATAGTAAATGTCTAAAAGTAAAAGTCTGACTAGAAGTCTATGAAGTCTAAAATCAAAAGTAGATAAAAATTCAAAATGTAAGGCTAAAAGTTGATTAGTAAAAATTAACGATGACATGTTCTATTGTTGGTTCATGACTGGGGTCAGTTGATCTGGGGCTAGAATGTCCTCGAGGGTTTGTTTAATAATTTGAGTCACAATTTTCCCGCAGGTCAATATAGCGAAGAATTGATGTTCCTCTTCGCAATTATTCATGTGGGTTCCACGAAGTGCCCGGAATCTTGGACAGTGCTTAAGTAGATGATCAATGTCCTGTCTCACTCCACAGTAATTGCATGAAGCTGATTTTTTGAAATATTTTTGTTGATAGGTCCCGAACACTCCGTGGCCAGTAAGGAGCTGGTTTAAATAAAAATTGGCCTGCAGGCGCTTTATGATTGGGTCTTTAAAAAATGTATAGGTTTGTCTTCCCTTGCCACTAGACCTCCAGTCATTTCTCCAGCGGTTAAAAGTAATGTTCTTAATGTAAGATTTAATTTCGCATTTTTCACCCGGGATCTCAAAATCAATCTGGCCAAGCTTAGTGGCTTCCTTAGCAACCCAGTCGGCCTTTTCATTCCCTTCAATGCCTGAGTGTGCTTTAATCCAATTTATATTATAGTTGCTACTCCACATGACTTTGGTGTCTTCTATAAGTTTGAGGTGTTTACGTGGGTCCTCCAGGCTCATAAGTGAAGAAAGGGAATCTGTGTAAATGCTTGCCATTGGAGAACCCTGGTTTTTAAGCCATTGGAGCGCTGTCTGTATCGCAAGGAGCTCAGCCAGATAAATACTGCAGTTGTTATTTAAACGCGCCGAGATGGTACTGATGGTTTTGCCATTTATCTTCATTACAACACCATATGCAGATTTATTTATAAGTCTACCATTGTTCTCAGTTTGAATTCTCGACCCGTCTGTGAAGATTTCAATGCCATGGTTAGTTGGAAGAAATTTCCCCCAGGGCAACGCGAGAGAGTTTGAGGGATGAACCAGTTTGGGAGGTAGTAAGAGGTGATCAGGAAAGTACATATGATTTTCAAGCCAATTGATGTCTTCTATCCTCCATTTCCAGATATTTCTTTTAATGTAAATCTCGTCAATTATTTTAAAGTAGATTGGTTTTACCCCGGCCAGTATCTGGAGTGCATCAGTACTGACAGTCCTATAAGATTTGGTAATGGTAATAAGCGGAATTCTTTGAATTGATTTTAGTTTTTCTCTTATTTTGACTGTGTTTCTAAACCAGACACAGGCCGCATAGATGATGATTCTCTCGGTTGCCTGGAGGTAGATCTTTTTTAGAACATAATGGTTGAGACCCCAGGTGACTCTAGCAATCCTCTTTAATTTGTGATTGAACATTTGTACACGATCCTTAACTTCGTCAAGATGGGGAATCCAGGTGAGTTGTGGATCCAAGATAACACCTAGATACTTTAGTGTTTTCACATTCTTTATATTAGCGTTATCCGGAAGATCCATCTTGACACAAGGAAGTCTAGCAATTCTTTCGTTAGATTTCGGAAAAGTGATTAATTTGGTTTTTTCCTTGCTAAAGTTGAGATGCTGGGTTTCAGCCCAGGTCAAGATCGTGCCGAGAATTTGTGTAGCCAGAGAGTCAAAGTGATACAAGATGGTTCGCCTCAAAAGTAAAAACATGTCATCAGCAAAAATGATAAGTTTAAAATCAGTAGAATTAAAATTATTAAAACGGCTAAAATATTCCTCGTTAAAGATATTAAAAACTTGATCAATAAGGATCAGCCATAAAATGGGCCCGAGGGAAGAACCCTGAGGAACACCAACGTTAAAAGCTCTTCGAGTTAAAATGTGACCAGCACTGTTTTCATATAAAACACTTCTGTCGTTTAAAAAACTGAAAAGAATCTTGAGTATGTTGATTGGAAGATCCAGGTTGTTAAGTCTCTCCCTGAGTATAGCCCATCTCGCGTTGTTAAAAGCACCCTTGATGTCTAGGGCCACTCCAATTGTATGTTTGCTGGATTGTTTAGCCTCACCAATAAAATCCACTACAGCCTTCAATGCGTCATCCGTCCCCCTACCAGATCTGAAGCCATATTGATTATCATTCAAGCTATTTTTACTTTCCAAGTAATGAGCAATGAGGTAAGCAGGAAATGGAGTTGCTTTTTGAACTTAACTGTAACAAAATGGAGTATCACATAAGCCTTTGATTTATTTAAAAGTAGTGGTGAGTAAAATCCCTATAAATTAAATATTGTGCCCAGAGATTGTGTTATTTACATCTTCTGTATTTGCTTGTTGGAGTTCAATTATATAATTTCGTATCAGAATATCAGGGTATAATTGCCAGTTTATAATTTGAATTTTTTGGTGCGTGATTGTCAGATTATGAGCAATTGCAGAAAAACTGGACAGTGATTTGAAGTTGCACACAAATTTAGCAACTTCAAATGAGGCATAATTCAGCGATGCAGATGGGGTATTCAGAATCTAGGTGTTTAAAAGAACAGTTCTAATTTTTTTCATTTCACAAAGGCATGTTCAGAAAGGACAAGTTCTAATTTTTTCTCTCATTTCAGCGCTATTTAAGGCACTTTTAAAAAAATACAGACATTCGTAAATATTTTGCCACTTTGTGAGCCCTCTAATTTGTCAATAATTATTTCCTTTGATAGTACGTTATAATGTAATAGCTGACTAAGTTTGAATATTATAGATTAATATTAAAAAAAAAGATATAGTAGCATGTATATATGCAGTATATGAGCATAAATTTCTCCATTTGACCCTTTAAAACGCAGTTAGAAATAAATATGCATACATACATATTATAGCACATTGTGGACCCTCTAATTTGCGCATAATTATTCCTTTTGGTATGCTTGTATAGTATAATACCTGACCGAGTTTGAATATGTCCTAATATTAAAGGGCGATAAGAGTCATATGTACAGCTTTTAAAGTACTACTTTTTTCTTTAATTATTCCCCAAGCTCCTTAATTTGTGTATAATTATTTACTTTGGTATGGTAGTATGTTATAATCTAATGTCTGACCAAATTTGAATATTATGGGTTAATATTAAGAGACGAAATAGGCCCACATATGAATGCAGTATATAAGCAACAATTTCACTATTTTAATTTTTTAAAAATGCAATCAGAAATGCATTCTTTCTGAATACATGGCGAATACATAGCCGCCAACTTGTACGGCCGTTGAGAAAAATTTTTCTCACTGGAAGCAACATTAATACGTTTTGACTTATTAAATCTTAGATTTAAAACTTAAGAATTTTCAACCTAACAGGACAAATCAGTAATTTAAAAAATTGCGCTTTCTATTTGGCCATCAATCCATCAACTTCTAATTCCTACGAATCAATTTACATACCTGCCAACTTTTACGCATTTGGCGTAAAATTTTATTTCGATATTTAAAGTGGTAGTAAAATGTATGCTTTCTATATATTCCTTGCATTTATAAACTTGATTTATAATCTTTTAAACCACCACTATTTTTTAAAAAATTAAGCATATATATAAATATAATACTATTTTAGCATCGTTTAAACTTCTCAAAATTACAGCGTATGGTTTTGCGTAAAATTGTAATTTAAATTCCATTTTACTACCCCTGGGAACAATCCTCGTCGAAAGGATTAAAAGTTGACAGGTATGACAGTATTGACGCCTTCGAAGGCAGACGCCGAGATGCGATTTGCAGAGCTGCCAATATGGTCTGCCTAGTAAAATCATTCTTTCGAGAAGTGAAAAATGTTAAGTTATTTTTAGTTTAGAAGATTTCTTATTAAAGAAATTTTTCCACCGATACATAACAAAAATTCAAAGTATCATATGAAATGCAACTTTAATACTGTCTCCGTATAGTGGGAGTAAATATCCTTACATTACAACTGATACCAATTCTCCCTACCAATTTCTTAAAACTTTTACAGAAATTGGAGCAGTTGGCTTCCATGTATTGGTTAGCTCTTATGTGTTTAAGCAGCTCAATTATAACAGAAACGTTTCCAACTTTAATTGTCGTTTTACTATCGCATCGTAAAATCTTTTTCACCGACCGCATACTTGCCAACTTTTAATCCTGTCGAGGATGATTTTTTCCAGTGATAGTATAATTGAATTTAAGTTAAAAATTTAAGCAGAAACATACGCTATATATTAAAAATGCTTTTGTGTACTTAGTACTGCTACGAAAGCAGAGATGCCAACTTGCTCCGGACAGCAAATATATTTTTTAAAGTGATAGTTTATCAATTGTAATTCTTGGTTTAATAAATTAAATTTAGAAGATTTTTATCTACCACTATTTCCAAATTATTCGTAGGCTTACAATATTCACGTCATGCTATGCCTTTTAAAAAGCAAGCAAAAATAGTCAAATATTTGCAAAATATACTTCGTAAGTATTTACCGTTTTTCTTAATAATTTTGGCATGTCCGGAGTAGTTGGCATCTCTGCGAAAGTATTAAATATTTTATATATTTTCAATTTTTTAAAAAATAGTGGTTGTCAAAAAGTTTATAAATTAAGTTTACAAATGATTTACAAAGAGTATACAAAGATAAAAAGCATGCAAGGAGTATATAGAAAGCATATACTTTACTACCACTTCAAATATAGAAATAAAATTTTACGCCAAATCTGTAAAAGTTGGCAGGCATGAAATCATATATATTATACACTTGTGATTTTCAAATTAATAAAGCAGACTACAATAAATAGTATTACAGCCTTCTACGCAGACGATACAGGAATCATCATTAAATCCAGAAACCCAAATATATAGCATTACAGAAATTACAAGATCAAATATATGGAATAGAAGACTGGTGTGTTAAAGGGAAAGTAGCTGTAAATGCAGACAAATCTCAAATCCTTATCATGCAGCAAAGAAGAATAAAAATACTATCACAATGAAAACCAAAAATGTTCAACATACAAATACCAATAGTCAAAAAAGCAAACTACCTCGGCTTTATAATAAACAGCAAACTCACCTTGAATGATCATATTTAAAATATAATAGATAAAGCAAATTCAGCAACATTAATAATCCAACCACTCATCAACAACCATAATGTATCATTAAAACTAAGAAAAATGTTATAAAAAATCGATGATAGACCAATTTTCCCCTGCGCCTCACCTGCGTGGACAACCATACCAGAATTCCTCATGAAAAGCTTTCCCCACGTAGACCATCAACCTGCATCCAGTTCTATAGCCACACATAATTTAAAGCAAGCTGCTTTGTTTTATTTTCATCATTTTTATTTCTTCAAGCAGGGTGCTTGAATCCTGCACATTCCTACCACACTGCCTGCTGACCATAAAGAACTTACACAATGCTAAATAACTCACTATGGATGGGATAAGGGTCACTTCGTGGTCCAGGTGCTCAGCTGCATAACTAAAGCAAAAGAAGAAGGCAGTTATGACTTATATTTAAGTTTGAAAACTGCAAAAAAGATATAAAATACAGACCAATAGCCGCTCACTGTACATCCGACGCCTCATATCACAATCATCAAAATAAATAAAAGCTTTAACAATTTTCTTAATGACAGATCCACCTATAACATCAGCTTCAACCACTACCACATTGAAAATTGCATCAAGCGTTTCTCCCCGCTGACCATCAACCAGCATCCAAAACTAAAGTCACTGTTTAGAGCAAGCTGCTTCGTTTAATATTTCTTCTTATTATTTATTCAAGCAAAGTGCTTGAATCCCCTGACAGCTACCACATAGAATGCTAACCTCAATGAGCTCATACAATGACAAATACTACATGATGAATGGGATAGGGGGAGCTTCGCATCCCAGGCACCCACATCGAAATACAAGTCAAGGCAGTTATGATTTATAGAAAATTACTTCTCACGAAAAATATAATTATGGTTTGACTGCAATTTTTTTCCTCTTTTCTGTCTTATTTTCAGGCTTGTTCTTTATCTGTGCGTATGTTTCTCGTTCAAATTCCTTCTCGAACGCTTTAGGAAAACAAAGATTAATACTGAAATTCCTTCTTTAAGAAACACTTACTTAAAAGGGTTTATTTCCTTTATCCCGAAAATGGAACACTGAAATGGGAATGCGTTCGAAAATTCCTTACGTACCACCTTCGAAGCTTATAACATCTGAATAGTCTTGGAGAAAAGTACGTTGATTCATAAAGTGGCACCATTTTGTGCATGAAAGAGAATTGAAAAGGATAAAAGGAAAAAACTTTTTAAACACATCAGTCTTCGTGACTTAATGGCCCTTAGAAGATTCAACGATGTAAAATATTTTATGATTCATCTTTACTAAGACTCTTACGATACTTATTTAAAGTAAATATTGAAACTTTAAGAAACACTATTTACTTGCTGTATAAAGATTTAATTTTTCATTAATGAAATATTACTTCTCATTTGGGAGGAATGGAACATTTTGCTAGAAGGAATATTTTTTTTTAACTTCCTTTTTTTCGTGCTGATAATTTTGTTAAATATGATCTAGAAAAAGTAAACAAATTAAAGCCTTTAAGGAATTAAAAAATTAAAAGAGAATTTTTTTTTCTTTTTTAGATTTTTGTGAATTTCAAGTTTTAAGTTTCGGTTCGTTATTATGTAGGGATTAGTAATTTTAGTCTGGAAGGAGTGCATGCCTATGCTTTCGAAAGTCAGCTCGGATTTATTATGGAAAGTTCCATATTTGTGAATTTCCATTTTTGTGAAAAATCTCTGAATTATTTGAATTCGTACTCAGAATTTTGCAACTGTCATATTCAGGCTAAGAATACAAAACACATACAAAACTTATTATTATGTAGGGGTTAGTAAATGTTGCTCTGTAAATAGTATAGATCTATACATTTTTTTACATATAATTCTATTACACTCAAAACATTCATAAATGACGTAACAACTCGTTTTTCCAAGAAAATGTTTTGTAAAGAGTCAGTTTTTGAAATGGAAAATAGTATGAACGGCCTGTTTTTAGGATAAAATATTTTATAAAAGAGCCGTTTTCCAGATTATATAATTTAGCTTAAGTTTTGGCATAGCTAAATTGATTGATTTGTTTTTGCTTTTACTTTAAATCTAACACACCCAATCATTTGTGTTGAAAGTGTAACTATAAAATTTTTAATTCGAACTAAATAGTGGTGAATTAAATAAAGCAAAATATTATTACCCCGCCCACAAATAAACTGATATAAAAATAGATTGGTTACCAGTTTCATCCTTTTTCTTTTTATCCTGATTATCGACACCCTAAGAATGCATATACGACTCGTTCGTCTTGAAGAAGTTAATCATCCTAATTTGTCTCGCGAGAGCCGCGATGGCTCAGGGGATAGAGCGTTCACTTTCCAATGAGGTGAACCGGGCTTCGATCCCGGTGATGGCTGGTCGATACGAATTCCGCATCCGGTTTGCACCAATCACAGTGCTGACGTGAAATATCCTCAGTGTAGACGGATCATGGGTTAGAGTCCACTTGCCATCAGGCTAACCGTGGTAGGTTCTCGCGATGTTCCTCTCCATGTAGCGCAAATGCGGGTTAGTTTCATTAAAAAGTCCTCCACAAAGGGAAATTTCTGCCAATACTTGATCCAGGAGTTCCCTTGTCTCCTGGAATGAGTTCAAAATTACAAGGCTACGGAGTAGAACATTAGTAGTCGTAAGAACAAGAATTGGGTCGGCTGTTCAACGACGGCTATAAAATAAAATAAAATTAACCCTATATTTAACTAAATGGTGACTTTTTTGAACACTTTTTTGGCTCATGAAACACACAAGAGCCTATTGCCTACAACTTCATACAGAGTTATTTAATTCGTTTTTTTTTCAGTTATAGTCGAGAAATATGTATATATGGGTAAAAATGACTCTATTTCTAAAAGCTTTAACTATGATCTTTCAAAATAGAAACTTCTAATTTACGTCTTCGATGATCCTGTTGTAATACGATTCTGATTCAAGATATTAGAATAATACATTTTTCTGCCTCGATGAAAATTATTTTTAGTATTATAAAAGGCATATCTGCAAACAATATTTTGTTAAGGATTTATTTGTAATCAAACTGTGACACTCGCTTAAAATTTGCTGACTTGTTTTTTTTTCTTTAAAAAAAAAGAATATTTTTAAAAAATATTTTTTAAAAATATTTTCAAAAAATATTTTTATTTCTCAAAATATTAAAAGAATTTATTTTGTTTAAATTATTAGAACGTGTTGCGATAATATTTTTTTTTTTTAAAAAATAATTTTACGAGTAACATATGAGAATTTTAAATTTATCGCAGACGATTAATTTAAAGTAAACTTCTTTTCTGTATTTTCTGTTTGGAATAAGTTTCGAAATTCGGCATTTACGTGGCATTTAAGAATCAATATAAGTACCAGTTGACGATTTTCATCGCCAAGGAAGAATTTCACAAAAGCATCAACAGTATCGAAAGAATGAAGAGTTGAGAAATAATCGTTGAACTGGTGACCGAAAACCGAAAACTTTGTCAAGGGATGACAGAAAACTAAAGTTAAAATCGATGGAGTGCTGCACAATGTTTTGACTGAAAATGGAAAAGTGAAGGAATTAATTTTTCCTTATCGGCAATAATAAGGCGCCTTCGTGAATTTAAGTTTCAGTCTTGTGTTGCAAATACAAAATAACTTATGACTATTATACCAGGATTGCAAACTTTCTAAGCTTTTTGTAAACATTTATTCTAGTTATAGCTAAGTCAAGGTTTTCATGTATTTTTTTTTAATTCAGTTTAACTTATTTTTTTCAACACTACATATAAGCGATTCAAAAGTTAATATGCAACGCCACTTTGTTCCTGTAGTTTCGTGGTGAGGCTTTTAAAATGTCGGCAAAATTACCAAAGAAAGAAAGCTCTTTTTTTTTAAATACCTACCCCTCTAGAAAATATTTTACAAAAGGCGTAGTAAGTAGCAGACGTGTAAAACAAGCAACAATGAAATGGTACAGATTAAGTGTTAAGTAGGGCTTGAAGTATTGAAGAAAGATATTCCATGGAATATTGGAAAATATAGATGGTTGCGGTCCGTTTGTATGCGGTCCATGCGAAAACACAGCCAGGATTAATTCTGTCCCTAATACTGTGTGTCTTATGGCAATTAAAGCATTTTAAATTGGAGGATGAAACAAGAAACATTTAATAATAGCAGAAGCGTTTGGTAAAATTTGCAGCTAGTTTGATAATATCCACATCAGAACAAACTCATCTGGAAGAATATGCATTCTTAAAGATAATAGATAGATTAGATAGAAGATATTCTACGGTAATGCATGATTCCGGTGCCAGAAGACTTATTTGAGAATGATTTTTTTCAAGAATATGAACCAGGCCACAAAAATCTCTTCTCTCTCTTAAATTTGTTTGTTTCGCTACCTTATTTTAATTTTCTCTCAGTTAATATTACTCAACCCCAACTTTCACCATTCAATAGCGCTTCGGCGATTTATTATACATTCGTATTCAGATGAATTAGTTAGAGCCCCTGATGCTAAGATAATTACCACATATGAGTATGAGTAAGAACAGTTAGTATTCAAGCAAAGTGCTTGCATCTTTTAAAGCTAACCACAACGACTGCTAACTAGGACTGGGCGATATTAGAAATTATATATCGTGATATATCGTCAGTTTTGCATCGCGATATAGCGATGTATCGCGATATAGTATTATTTAATTTCATTTACTTGTAAGGCACAGAAAGTCAGATTTCTATCAAGACTTCATTCGCATATTGATTTAAATCAATTTATAAATTTGAAAATATATATGTTTTGCTAAAGAAAGATATTAAATAAATTGACTAAGATGAACAAATCTTACTTAAAATATTTATTGAAAAAATGTGTGTAGATACAGAATGAAATATTTGCACTTCTTTATCGTTTATAAGGTATAAGCAGTCTTAATTTAAGTTAACCCCTAAAACACCCTTAATGAAAAAAAATATTGTTATTAAACAAAAGCTGATTTTAAAATTTCAAAATATATTTTAATTAAAATAAAAGTTAGATTGACTAAAAGCCGAAGTTTAAAATTAAAAATGTTCGAATTTTAAACTAAAAAGTAAACATAAGATTTGTAATAATTTCTTAAAATTTTCGTTCTCTGAAAGATTTCTCAGTTTATAAAGATATCTAGCTCAAGGAATTTTATAAAGATATCTAGCTGAAATTATTGAAAGAAAATTTAAAAAATTAAAAAAAAAGTTTGTTAAGAAATTCATTATACACTTAAAACAAAGTGTTAAATTTTTTTTTTTTTTTTTAAAAAAGAAACTTTTTTAACAAATCAATATTTGCTTGTACTATTATGCGTAAATAATTACAGAATTATTAAGTTCGATCGTAATGTTCAAATTCTTAATGAAGAAGTAAGCACAAGTTTTGTTATATTTTCTAAAAATGACGCAAATAACAAAAGATTTCTTAGTTTAAAAATAAAAAAATAAATGAAAGTGAAATTTATCAATATATTTACCTAACAGCATAGGAACAAAATTTAAAAAATAAGCTCGTTAAAAAATTATTTGTATGCTTAAAACAAAGAGCTAAATAAATTTTAGAAAAAAAATGCTTCTTAAACACTATTTTTATTATTATTTCATATAAATAATTAAATTAAATTAAATAATGACCGAATTATGAACGAAAAACAAAGTAAGGCAAAGTTTCTTAATTAAATTCTTAAAAATAAAAACAAAAGAATTGTGATATTCGGTAATATATTTAGCTAATTAACTAATAATATAAAACGAAAATTAAAAAAAAATAATGATTTTACTCTCTAATAAAACGAAGTAGTAATTGATAAAAAAAAAAAGAAATGAATAAAATTCGCAAACTTTTCAAATTCTTTTGAACAAATAAAGTTTATTGACTTATGCCAAAAAAATAAGTTTTGTTTTAACTTTATTTCTAAAAATAAAAACAACTCAAGATTTATAAATTTAAAATCAGAGTAATAGAAGCCCATTAAATTATTAGAAGTTTTATCCGAAAGGTTTTTAATAAATTAAAAGAAAGTAAAAAAATAACCTAACAAATTTATTTACTTTGTAATTTAATTCCTTATGGGTGCCTTAAATTAGATTTCCGATAATTTTCACATTTAAAAATATAAAAAAAGTTATGTCAGAAAATAAATAAAAAACTTACCTAATTAATGAAGAAACTTTTCTTTATAAATTCTTTTCAATAATAGATTGCGTTCAGAACAAGGTTACGACGGCGATCACGAAGTTAATCCCATTGAAAATAATCTACAAGAAACGATTTCAAATCGCGAAGGTGCGAAAACGAACATGTGATATAACGATATAAGGTCTCAAAAGTGATTCTGATTCTACCGCTCATCAGTCAAGGCCGTCTCAACATAACGAAACAATATCGTCTTCCACAGCGCGAGTTGGCATCGGAACGAAAGAGAAAGTCCTTGCGTGTATCGCTATATCGTTATATCGTCTTCGTCGCTCTACGGCTTAAATCAGATTTCTGATGCATCGCTTGGAATGAAAGTTGCTGTATCGGTTTGCCGATATAGGCGTTAAATCGATATGTCGCGATATATCGATTTATAGCCCAGTCCTACTGCTAACCATAGCGAATGCTTACAAACAGTAAACATATGATGGACGGGATAGGGGCATCTCCGCGGCCCAGTTACAACAGAAAGACTAGACTAGAAGAACAGTTAGAGCTTATAAACTTTCTAGTCCAAACAATAGATATAAAATTTTTTTTTTTCAACCACTCATTCTCTTTTCCATTTTAATTTCATCCCTGGATGTAGAATATATGTTACCGGAATGTATGAAACGCAGGCATTTTATAATATGCATTGTATATACTAACAAACATTTTTTGTCAAAGTATAAAATATGCGAATTAATACATACTTTCGCTATTTATAATATCTAGGCATGGTATATAATACCTAAGAATTTTATAGAATGACAAATGATTCTGTTTACAGGCTGATACGACATATGGATATCATTTGTACAGCATAGAGCTCCGTAATCAAAGGGTTCAGGTAATTTATTTAAAGAAAAAGGTGTTGGTGAGGCTAGTATATAAATGATATGTAATTGAAAATTACAATTGTCATTCTGAATAAATATTCATAATATGAATTAACACAGTGTGTGACTACCAGCTTTCATTTTAAATGATTGTTTATAAATAATATAGTTGTCATCAATTGATGTTATGCAGTTCTTAAAATTTCTTTAATATTAGATTAAATAGCTACCATAAAATATGGTGGTAGCTATAACTCGTTTAACTCACAGGTTCTGAATTTATCTATAGTTACAGTTTCTATAAACTTGAGTGTTGCAGACTCAGCGGTTGCGGGAAAAAAAGTGGGGAAAATCTTAGATTTCCATGAATAAGAGCATCCGCACCAACTCATACTGAACACTTAAGTTTACGGGAAGCGTCATTTTGACGCATTTCGAATTTTATAATGAAAATTACAAAACCCGTTTGCATTTTTTTTTAATATCTTGTAATGACTTTTATCCATTGATAGAGGTAAATGAATATTGAAATCTATTTTCTTCAACAGCGTTGAAATATTGAAATTCACTCTACGGATATGCGTCAATTTGACGCGATCGTAACTTAGACCAAATTTTGAGTAAACATACAAACATCACATCAATAATAAACAGGAATGTACCGACACTAGTTTGATTCGTTATCCGATATCGTCATCTCAAATGAAATAAGCAACTGCTGCCGATAAGTAATAATAGAAAGAACAAACGCAGAATGTCAATTGATGTCAGATTTTGAAGGTTTCAGTTTCTTTGTTCGAGTATGGAAAAATAAAATACTAGAATATTTCATAAATACATATATGTATCTTATTTTAATTTTTTTATAGTATATAATTACATTGCCTTCTAAGTGCAGAGATACCAACTGCTCCGAACACGCCAAAATAATTTAAAAAACGGTAAATTACTATGTAAATTTTACAAACATAAAGTGGTGAATTATATAAGGCTACGAATTATTTAAAGATAGTGGTGGATAAAAATCTACTAAAATGAATTTATTAAACCAAGAATCACTGCCACTTTAAAATCTATACTTGCTGTCCGGTGCAAGTTGGCATCTCTGTAAGTGCTATTATATGTATTTGTTCATGCGTCAAATTGAGATGTGTTCGTAGAGATAGCATACCTACCAACTCTTCCGGAAGATTTTATTTTCATATTTAAAGTGGTAGCAATACTCAGGTTATTCCAATTAACTTTTTGAATTATAATGATAATTATAAATGAATTTGACCACCACTATATATAAATAATTACATTAAATATATAAAAGCATACTAATCCTTTCGCAAGCGACTCAACTTAATACTTCATATCATATAAGACCATACCTGCCAACTTTCACTCTTTCCGAAAATGGATTTTCAGAGTGGTTGTAAAACAATAAACGAAAAACAATCTGACTCAAATATATATTTATATTTTGATCCCGTTGAAATTCGCTTGCGCAAGGATTATTATGCTTTCATATATTTATTGTAATTATTTATATGTAGTGGTGGTCAAACTCATTTATAATTATCATTATAATTCAAAAAGTTAATTGGAATAACCTGAATATTGCTACCACTTTAAATATGAAAATAAAATCTTCCGGAAGAGTTGGCAGGTATGTAAGACTAGTAACTTATGACTTACTGGCTTATGTCAACTCAGATATGACGAATCGGTTAGAAGCGCTTAACGCCGAGATCTCACCTGTTCACATCACATCACTTTCGCAAGCGAATTTCAACGGGATCAAAATATAAATATATTTTTGAGTCAGATTGTTTTTCGTTTATTGTTTTGCAACCACTCTAAAAATCCATTCTCGGAAAGAGTGAAAGTTGGCAGGTATGATATAGGTATGTAGGAAACGTCCGTAAACCTAGAGTTAAAACCCTAGCTTTCATAATTTTGCCAATATTTTAAAAGCCTCTCCGAGATATACCTGGTACAAAATGACGTTGCATATGAACTTTTAAATCATTTATATGTTGTGGTGCGGAAAATAAGTTTAAATGAGTAAGAAATATTACATTAAAACAATAACAAAGCTAACTCTAGAATATGTTTTACAAAAAGCGTAGAAAGTTGGATTCTCTGATGAATCACAAACTTCTGTTTTCTCACTTTAATTCTAATATATCTAATTTATATATTTTATTTAATTATTGTTAAACATACATATGTAGACTGGTGTATTCATTATAAAGAAGGCATACAAGCCCCTTTTTAAGTAGAAGAACAGATAGTGCAGTTGATAGAAGGACATCCCAGAGATGTCAAATGCTCCGGATTCGACAAAATATTTTAAACTTTTAACTAAAATTTGCACATTTTCGGTTAATTTTGACAAATTTTTAAAAAGCTTAATGTAGTTTATCTGTTATAAAATGGGGTATCATATAAGACTGAATTATTCAAAAATAGTGATGAGTAAAAACCCTACAAAGCAAATTTACTGAACCAGGAATCATACATTAAAAAACTACCATTCGAAAATATTTCAGCGTTGTTGGGAGCAATTGAACATCTCTGCATACTTGCCAACAGGAAAGGCACAAGCGACTATTTATGTGAAAAGAGGTAAAAACTCAATTCATCTTATTTATAATCACTTTAATTATTCACTGTCATCTACTACTATGACTTACATTTGATATTATTCAAATACTACAGTTCCTTTTCAATAGTAAACTGAAAAAAATATGTGTTATAAAAAGTTGCTAATTTTAATTTCTTTTATTAAAATTTTGAATTTTATTGGTCAGCACTTCTTGCAATTTTAGTCGTCTGTGACAACCCTGCCTGCCAACTCTTCCAGATAGATCTGCAGAAGGATTTTATTTCCTTAATGCGTCGGCAAAATTTTGCATTTACGTTTGATTCTGTTTTAAAAAAATTTATTTGACATACTTTTAACTAACACTACATTTAAATAGTTTAACCATTCATAAAGAAGATCTGTGTTGTATATTATTTAGTGATTAAAGTGATGTCAAAAAGTAAATAAAGTAATCATCTTTAAAATCAATTAAGTAATTTCTCTACCACTGGATAAAAGCTTTTTTGAAGAGCTTAGAGGTTGCCAAGTATGGCTTAAAAAATGCATCTTTTGAATGTAATCCAATTGTAACTGTGATATTCGACATAGGCTACCTATAAAACACTTGGTAGATCAGTAGCACTGCTTGTCCAACGCCTCCTATAACTGAAAACTGCTATACGGTTTCTCATACGTAGTTCGATCTGACCATTATAAAGGACAAAATATATGCCTGAAAATTTGTTTAGTTTATGAATATGATTGTTGTGTCTTATTCACTAGTGAACAACCACTACAGATTCAATTCTCAAATATATATATGATAAATTTCTCTCAATTTGCTTATAAAATAGGATCTAGGATCATGCGCCCAACTTGTTTACTTTTTAAATAGTCTGCGCAGACTACTTATGAAAAACCGTGTGGAGTCTTTCTGGTGTAGAATGTGATGGGTTTGATTGATATGTTTTAGTTGTTCGTATGAAACATCACCTCCTACATCAGAAAGCCCCCACACGGTTTTTCATTTGTAGTCTGCGCAGACTATTGAAAAAGTGAGCAAGTTGGGCGCATGAACCTAGATTCTATTTTAAAAGCAAATTGAGAGAAAAAAATCATATATATTTGAGAATTGAATCTGTAGTGGTTGTTGTCTACTGAATAAGACAAACCAATCATATTCACAAATTAAACAAATATTTGGACATATATTTGCTACCGCTTCATAATTTATGATAGATTATTAAATGGCTCTTTCGTAAACTGGCTTACCTTCATAGTGGTCGAATCGGACTACCCACAAAAAAACGTGTGGAGGCTATCACTTATAGGAGGCGTTGGTATGAAATTGTGAACAAAATGATTCTGAAATAAATTTTTTACCACTCTAAATATTCAAAAGGAAATTCTTCCATAAATCAGAACAATTCGCTATTATACAATTGCATATTTAATTTTAATAAGTTTCCTACCTTTTTTAAATCATTTATGGGATAGTGAAGACACATTTACTGCAAAAAATAATTCAAATAAATTTAATCAAATAAGATAATTGAGTTTCGTTTCTCCATTTTAACATACCCTTACTAGAAATGAATGAACTGTTAATCCTTTTAATAAATGAACTGTTAAACCTTTTGCAAATAAGACACGTTTTTATTAAATTTGCAAATAATTCTGGTAGCTAGGAATCAGTTATAACATATAGTTTCCTAGACATTTTTTACCCATTCTTTTAATTTTCCATCTTTTTCGATACTTCAAATAATCCAAAGCACGAGGTAAAATAAAAATTAAAAAAATATTTATTTAGGGAACCACTTTTAAATCGTATATGCTTCCTCTCAAAACAAAGCGGGTGTTACCACTTCCATTAGCAGCCTAGTTTCGAATTAATGAACTCACGGATGGTTTAGTAATTCCGAGTCATTCTACGCATTTCACAGTCCTAAGCCTGTAAGGATTAAGATAAGAGTTTCTGTTCCAACAAACTTAATATATATCTGACTGTAACATTTATCATTCACCGTCAACATTCTCCGTCACGACATTCCAAACAGATATGTTTCTAGTAATAAAGACGTGGCTTAGTTCCAAGTTTTGCCAAAAGAGATTAACTAATAACTGAAAATTGCTCGGAAGTGGGATCAAGATTTTTCACTTACATTCTGGGAAAATCTAATAAATAAATAAATATTTTTGTTTTAAAATGTTAATATTTAATAATGCATATCGAATTCATTCTGAATCATAAACTGATCTCAAAATTATATAAAATATTGACTAATTTTCACTATTTATGAGATATAAAAAGAAAAACTCTAAGAAAATAAGAGATTAAAATTCATTGTTAGAGTTTTGTTAATTAGAAAATATTTAAAAAAAAATTAAAAGACAGCTGAACTTATTGTGTTTTTCTTTCGTACTTTTAATAGGGGTGTATCAAAGTATTTTTTTTAAAAAAAAAAACTTAGATGCTAATTGTGTGTACCCTTACAAAAATGTAAAGTTTTTTTTAAAGTTGTTTTGAGGTAGACAAATGTAAAAAAAATACACCTAATAAAAAATACACCCAAAATAACCTCATTAATAAACCTCAATTTCAACCTCATTACACCTCATAAAACAATCCTCATAAATAACTCAGCAATATTTTTAGTTGAGATTGGGTGAAATTATTCATACCTCAAGCATACCTATTCTCTTGAAGTGTAGAAAAAATAACCTGTACGCTTTAAAAATAAACTTTTTAAGCTTGCTGGTCTAAAGTAGATTTCCAACATCCTCAAGTGTGAATAAAAACAACATCATACATCTTGATTATACACCTTGGTTGATCTTTTAACGTTGTTTTCGAAGTCAACTTCAAATAAACCTTAAATAATCTTTGACACCTCAAAGCAACCTCATAAACACCTTAAATTTTTGTAAAGGATAAACAATCTTTCTTTCGGCTGCAAATGCTATGGAAGATCTTGCATGGCAATACTGTAGGCACAATTTAAAAGATCATACTTGAAGATTTCAGAAATGGTATCACTTTTTAACCATGCCAAATTCGTATGGACAAAAATGAAGAGAAGAAGTTAAAAGCTTCTCCTTAGCTTTAACCGGTTAACGCCCAGCGTCATATATTTAGCACAGTTCCTTTTTTCAAAGACATTCATTGTGGTGGGAAACTTTTTTCAGAATTTTCATTTGTCTGGGTGAATTAAAGGATGCTCAGATACCACAAGGATTTAGTTATTTCTGATTAGATCTAGAATTCTGAGGAACAAGTACCTCTTGATCCATCAAAGACTTTTTGAATGCCCTAACAGTAGAAAAAACCAATTAATTTCGATAATATATTATGCCACTTTTTCCATAAAACCACTTTTTGTATCATTTCAATTTATAAATTCGGGACAAAACGGGTTAATAGCAGTAATCTTAAAAACAATAATTTAAAGATGAAAGAGTGAGGACGCTTCACTCCTTCATCTGAAATGTGTCCCAGGGTGATTGAGAACCAAAATTTGGGTCGATTGCTTAACATAAAATGATTATAGATATTTGGGCCGGGATAGCCTGGTGGGTAGGGCGTCGGACTCGTGTTCGTGAGAACTGGAATTCGAATCCAGACGGCTGAAGCATCCCTGTGCATTGAATGGTGATTAGTGTAAGTAAAATCTGAACATTGGTAAAAGTAACTCAAATGTGGGTCCGCTGTTTAACGACGTTTATAAAAATAATAAAATTATAGTGGTTTTGGTAAAAGAAAAAAACTACTTACACTCATTTTGGTCAATGCAAATTTGCATGAGTAAAACGAACCCCATTTCTAAAAGCTTCAAATTGTCTCAACAGTTTTGTCCTATAAAACCCTCCAAAACATTTACTGCAAAATGAAATATTGTTCACATAGAGTAAGTAAAGATGTGTTTCCATATTTCCTCCTTCCCCAATAATTTAAAAAAAAATTATTTCTGAAAGAAAATTATTTCTGCCTGGATTTTTGTTTTCAGATAATCTGCAGCTATGATTGTAGTATAATCACACATTATGAATGCTTAATTTATTTAAAAGTAATAATGATCAAAATCATTTTTTTATTAATAATAAACGCAAGGAATATATATAATGCATACATTTTGCTACTTCTATAAACTTAAAAATAAAATTTTACGCAAAATGGGTAAAAGTGGGCTACTATTTATTTACCTTGCTTTCGATGTGTATATGCTACCGTGAATGACCGAAATCAAGAGAATGTCGACTTTCACCGATGAATGTCAACAATCACTTTGGTGAATGTCAGAAATATTTCTTATATCCGAATTGATGTTAATTTATTAATTGATGTCATTAATATTGATTCGAAATTTTAATATCTGCTGAGGATAGATTAGGAGAAACTTGAGTGTTCGGAGTACCGGTTAAATGCAGACCTTAAAATATCACTGACACAGGACATACCGGGCAGTGGCACTGAACCTTGAAAAAACATGGATGTAGGACATACCAGGCAAATGTATAGGCACTTAACTAGACCTTGCCCGGTCTAGTTAAGTGCCTCGGATATTTACCAAAGCGACTAAATGATTGTCAACATTCACCAGTGAAAGTCAACAACCACACATTCACAGCGACATGTACACAACTTGCTTGATTTTAATTATGCTTTTCTTGTCATCTAAAATTAGGTCCATGCTCAAATGAATTATTGTTTATATTAGTTGGCTAATCACGGATATTCAGATTTTCTCAGGAATAAACAAATGATGAAACAACTTTGTTAGTCAACAATTTTATAAGAAGAAATGTTATTAAAATGAGCCGTGGTGGCCCAGGGTATAGAGCCTTCCAATGAGGTGAACCGGGCTCGAATCCCCAGTGATGGCTGATCGATACGAAGTGCTGACGTAAAATATTCTCAGTTGCAGACGGAATCGTGAATTAGAGTGAGAGTTCGTTGTTTTCCTCGTCGTGTAACGCAAATATGGCTTCGTTCCATTGAAGTCCTCAACGATGGTAAACTTCTCTCAATACTTGATTCAGGAGTTTCCTTGTCTTCTGGATTGGGTTCAAAATGACAAGGCTGCTGAGTTGAAGATTAGTCGTCGTAAATCCAAAACTGGATCGGCAGTTCAACGATGGTTTTAAAATAAAATAAAATGTCATTAAACTTTAGCATAGTTATGCATTTTTTCTTATGTCTGAAAAAAAAATTAACCAGTTTTTAGACGGTTCTCTTTTATGAACAGATGGGCACACTTAGAAAATGCAATGCAATTACTGGAATCAAAAATCTTCTTGAAGGATTGTCAGAAAAAAATCCAAATAACTTTCGTCATCTCCTCAAAAGTTGAATGCGAAGTTTTAAAAGCGTTCTTCTTTAGGATATTTCGAATGAAATCCTTTTATTCTTCCTGTTTCTGGAATCGTTGTTATCTGCTTTTATAACACGAATTTCTCTTTTCGTGCAAAAAAAAAGTGAAAAAAAAAATCGAAAGAGTAAGTAAAAAAGAAGTAAGAGCAAAAATGAACTTTCTCCAGTGGATCAATAGATGGTTTATCGAAACCGTAACTGTTGGGTGATTTTTCTGTACTTTTCTCTCTCTTTGAAAGTTTTTTACACTCGTTTCCAAGTATTAAACAGAAAATCGTATCTAACGAAAAAAAAAAAGAAACTTTGATGTCCTCATTATAAAAAGCGATAAGAATATTCAGGAGTTCTAAAAAATGATACAGTTTCTATACTCTTTTCGAATTTATCTTTTCTAAAAGAATACTTTAAGCCAATATATGTAATGATGTTTTTTTGGTCGTGTTGACGTTTTTTAATTCAGGCGTATTAGGGCAGATGTGTTGGCCATTTTTTCACGTTCAGATTATTAGGTGGGGTCATCGTGGAGCCCACAGTAAGTACAGATAGTTAAGATGTACTGAATTTAATGTAATGTACTGAATTTTTCATTTATCTGTTGGAATTCGGTTTACTCCAATTTTGAACTAAGACGGGACTTTGAAACTAAAACTTTCAAGTAAGTTTCTGGTTAAAATTAAAAATTTTTTTTTTTCGTTGAACAGTTCAGTTACCAAATTTAGCTTGATACCTGCATATTTTATTTTATTTTATAACCGTCGTGGAACAGCCGACCAATTTTTGGGTTTACGACTACTAATGTTCAACGCCGTAGCCTTGTAATTTTGAACCAATCCAGAAGACAAGGAAACTCCTGGATCAGTACCCCCAGACTTATTGATTTGTTATAGGAACATGGAGGACTTTCAGACTAGAAGAATTAACGTGCATCAGTCACCATTTACTACACGGGGAGTCTTCGGCTACCGAGGATCGAGCCCACGAACTCTTGGACATGGGCCCAGCGCCCTACCGACCAGGCTATTCCGGCCTTCACTCAATCTATTGTCATTCATAAGATGTGAAAGTTATCACTGCATTATATCTTTCAGAAATTGAAGGATGTCCAAACAATTCGGCTAGTACTGTGAGGCTTGCCAAATTTTACAAATTTTATAGAGTGGTAGACATTTAAAAATGAAACTTTCAGAATTTTTGACAATTTTTCCAGCATTTTAAAAGTATCACCAAGTGAGAACTCGATGCATGGGGCGTATGAATTCTTAAATCATTTGTATGTAGTGGTGTGGAAAATAAATTTAAATGAATAAAAAATACTAAATTGAACCATAAATATAGCTACCACTGAAATAAAGTTTTACAAAAGAAGGTTGGCAGCCCTGTACCTTTTACTTTCAGAAAATTATGAGTAATTATTCATTCATAATCCATTTAATCAATTTATCGTAACTACCACTATGACTTACATTTCGATTTATTGATATTTAAATCAAAAGCAATTTCAGCATAAATTTTTTAATATTAAACTTTAAAAAATATGCTTGAAAAAATTCCTAATTTTAATAAAGTTCTGAATTTTATTCAACACCACTTTTTGCAATTTCGGTCTCCCGTGGAAACCCTCCATTAGTACTAACAATATTTTAAAGTACTCGTTGTGCTAAGTGTTATGAGTCATAAATGTATTCGTACTGAATTGGGATGGTAAAAACTAAAAAGCAGTAGCTTAACCCGTTTTGTCCCGAATTTATATATTGAAATGATACAAAAAGTGGTTTTATGGAAAAAGTGGTAAAATATATTATCGAAATTAATTGTTTTTTTTCTACTGTTAGGGCATTCAAAAAGTCTTTGATAGATCAAAAAGTACTTGCTCCTTATAATTCTAGATCTAATCAGAAATAACTAAATTATTGTGGTATCTGAGAATCCTTTAATTCACCCAGATAAATGAAAATGCTGAAAAAAGTTTCCCACCACAGTAAATGCCTTTGAAGAAAGGAACTGTCCCAAATATATGACGCTGGGCGTTAACCGGTTAAGTTTGGGCATAGTTAATTTGTCAGATTTATTTCTGCTTTCGCTTTAAAACAATCGCATTCGAACCAAGTAGTGGCGAGTTAAATAAAGCAAACTATTCTTACTCCACCCATAAATAAACTGCTATATAAAAATAGTTTGGCTACCAGTTTTATCTTTTTTTACCCACATTATCGACACCCTGAGAATCCATATATGACTCGCCCGCCTCGAAGAGGTTAAACAGATGCACAGGCTTGCCAACTAAGCTCTTTGCAAAATATTTTGTAGTCTGGTAGACACTTCATAACCAGATTGCTTGGTAACTTTGCCAACATTCTGAAAGTCTCACTACAAATGAGCTGAAACAAAATGGCTTTCCGTATGAACTTCTAAATCCTTTATATGTAGTGGTGTTTTAAATAAATTTAAATGAATAAAACAGTGTTCCCCAATCCCCGGTCCGTGGATCAAACGGTAACGGGCCGCGCATTTCATTGAAACTGAATTTAAATTCCTAGGTTTATACCCCAAATAAAAAATATCTGTGTTCCACTAAAATTTTATTTATTTTAAAAAAAAGGGGCCCCGAAGGTGGTGACATAATTTTTTTAATATTTGTAATGTATCATTGTCTCCGATTACGCCCAGATGGAACCGTCTTATTGCAAAGACACAAATTCAGGGTTCTCATTGATTTAACGTTCTAGTAAGTTAAATCACTTAATATTTATTTTTATAGTGTAACTGTATTTTATTTTGAAGGCATGTTTGAATACAATTAAATTAAAATTAATAAATCAATTAATCTAAAATATAAACAATCAACGTCCCCCTCCCCCAGCGGGCTGCGACAAAATTATCAAACGTTGACAGGTCTGCGGTGACAAAAAGGTTGGAGAACACTGCTTTAATACATATGATAACTGCCAACTCTTCCGGATTTTCCGGAAGATTTTATTTTCTTATTTAAAGTGGTAGTAAGTATATACTATTTTTTCTTTTATAAACTTAATTTTTAGATGATTTTGATCACCACTATTCTTACAAAAATTAAGCACATATATTACTATGCGTTACTATCATGGTTGTCAACTTAAGTTTTCTCAAATACAAAGTATTTGTTTGCATTAAATTGAAGTTTTAATTCCATTTTAATACCACTGGGAAAAATGATAAGGGAAGGGATTAAAAGTTGGCAGGTATGACATATACATATGAACTACTAGAATAAAATTTTACTTCGTGGAGGACTTTTTGATGGAACTAGCACAGAATTTCGTTACATGGAGAGGAAAAAGACGAAAACCTACCACGATTAGCCTGAAGCCAAGAGGATTCAGACCCATGACCTGTCTACCACTGAGTCTTTTTTACGTCAGCTGTGTGTTCAGTGCGAGACGGGAGTATATTTTTTATTAACCAGTGAGATTCGAACCAGCGTCACCAGATAGGGAGCTCCCCCACCGAGGATCATGCAATGTTTTTATTTTATTACAGTCGTTGAGCAGATGATCTAATTTTTTGCGTTTACGACTACTAATATTCAACTGCGTAGACTTGTAATTTTGAACTCAATTCAGAAGACAAGGGAACTCCTGGATCTAGTATCGGGTAACATTTGTTTCCGAGGAGAACTTTTCGATGGAATTAACTTGCATTTGTGTCAGATAGAGAGGAAAACCACGAAAACCTCTCACGGTTAGCCTGACGGCAAGGGGGCTCTTACCCATGATCCGTCTACCACCGAGGATATTTTACGTCAGCACTGTGGCAGTGAAAGCCGAATGTGGAATTCGTATTGAACAGCCATCGCTGGGATACGAACCCGGCTAACCACTTCGCAAGGCAAACGAACTATGCACTGAACCATCACGGCTGCAAATATCATCCTGTGTTTTGTAAATAAAACAGTCATAGAGAAAGCATGCCTTTACAGAGTAATTACAAAAAATATAATAGAAGTAATAATAAAATTTACCAAATCAGTCGCCTTTCTCTCTCTGTTTCATTCCTTCACACTTCTGGTCCAGATTTATATTTTTTTATTTCTCTTGTTTATCAACATCGAAAAGAGATAAAATCGACAATGTTTCTGATGAATTCTATTAGGGTTGTCTAGATTTTTCCATTTCTATTCTTGAAATCGGTTTTCGTCAGTTCTATCACACTATCTTAGAAATAGGAAATCTTGTTCAGGTGTTTTTAAAATTGAATTCAAGCCTACACAGTTGATTGATACATACTACACAGTTGCATGTTGCAATGAAGTTGCAAGTTGCGTGTCTCAACGAAATCCCTTTTGAGTAATAAACTGTCTTTGATTTCAAAAGAGCCTGTTGTATCGTAGTATCGTTTTTGAAAGCCAGACCGTTTTTAGACAGATTGTGCAATTTGTCTAAATCATTATCTTATTCTATTTTTCTATGGATAATTTACAAAATAATTTTATTACTGTTTTTGATTCGTGGTTTGCATTCATATTATTAAAAATAACATTTCAACCATGTCGAAATTTTTTTCTAAAAAATGACTGAACTCGAATCTTTGGACGACACAAAATCGTTTAGCCTTTGAAATATTTGTTTAAAATCTTTCCATTTATTTAATACTGTAATACATTTCTGTTTATACTGTGATTCTTTTGGATTAGAAAGTTTCCCCTGGCAGAAGAAGTTTCTGAAATTTCTCTATCTATGATTTTTCAAATATGTTTTCAATGCCTCATTGTATTTTTAAACCTACTGTTTCTGCTTCATAAATTAAAATTTCCCTAACTTAAAAAAATATCTAGGTGGAAAATGTCGACATGCTTCTAGTGCACGAAAGTAAGGCACACATTCTCAAGACCCATCAGACACGAAAGAGAAAAAATAATTAAAAAAAAAAAAAAGTAAACGCCAATTTTCTGACGAAAATATGGAAAATTAAATTAAGGGGAAAACATAAAAAGAAAAACCATAGTAAAAAAGAAAAACCGCGGTAGCATAAAAGGACAAGTCAGGGCGGAATACATTTCCAAGCTGTATGGAACTGCAAAGCACTCAATTCGTTATGTAGCCATATAAATGGTATGAGATTCATGGCTGGCGTAGAATGAATTTTGGTGATATCGAGGTCAAATTTATGCTCCAGATCCCAACAATGAGAGGCAATAGATCATATATAGCGTTCTTGATGATCTATGGGTAATAATAAATGACGTATGGAGCAGACTGTCATATCTCCTTAATGTAAATTTCAAACAGTTTCTGGTTTTCCCGATACAGTGCGAGATATGCGGTAAATACAACAGTGATTATCAATATTAACGGGATCTTTAAAGGACTCAAAGTTAACTTTGTTTAAAAGCCTGAAAATCCCTCATTAGACAATCTGAGCCCTAAAATTATCATTGATATCATTATCGTTATTACAGTAAAGCGCCGATTATCCGAACCCTTATTATCCGAATCAGTTTTTTTTTTCTTTTTCTTAAACTAACTTTTTTTTAGTTTAGAATACTTCTTAAATTATCGACAATTTTTCTAAATTTAGAAGAATAAATAATATCCACTACATCTGAAGACCATACTTAATTTACAACCCTTTTTAACAGTTTTCTTATAGTAGCCATACATATATTGATAAATTTACCTGATTTACAGTTTGCAATAAGCCAGGACTAGTGAAGACTCAATTTATTTTATTACCGTTGTTGAACAGCAGACCCAATTTTTTAAGTTTACGACTACCAATGTTCAACTCCGTTGCTTTGCAATTTTGAACCAACACAAAAGACAAGGGAACTCCTGAATCAAGTATTAGAAGAAATTTGCCTTTATGGAGGATTTTTTGGCGGGATTAACCCGCATTTGCGTTACATAAAGAGGAAAACCACACGAATCTCGCCAGTCTTGCCTTGAAAGTTGCATGAAAGTTGATTGTAATACGTCTAAAAATATTTTGCAATTGGAAAAATACAGATGACTGTTTTAAGTACGTTACAAACTGCATCAACATTTGCAAAGAACTGGATTTTCAAATTAGAACACGACATTTCTAATTATTTTTAAGTCGATTTTTTGAAATTTATTAAATCTTCCACTAGGCTCTCTTTTAAACTAAAATACATCCCATAACCGCGTTGCAGAGATTTCGAAAGTTCGACAGAAAAACAGAACCATTTTTCTTTCTTTCACAAAGAATATTATTCTCAACACATTAGTCCAGAAGATAAAAACAGCATGGAACATCAAGCGCTATTAATTTGATTACATAGAACTAATTCAGGAACTATTTGGCGAAGACAAAAAAGTTCTTCCTTATCGAACAACATTAGAATTCCATCAAAAAATAACTTTTACAGGGGTGTGTGTATGTATCCTTTCGACTTTTTGGCCTGAGGCCAACACTCCTGTGCATACTTCCTAGCACTTATGTGGTCGCTTGTAACTCTCATGGGGCATATTTTGAGTTTTAAAACTGCATCGGGAAGTGTTCGATATTTTTGCTTTCAGACAGAATGGGGTTAGAAATAGTTTTATTCCGTAACTTTGATTGTAACTGGAGAAGTTTAAAACAATAACAAAAAGCCATAAAGAACATTTATCTCATTTTTTTTTCTTGTCTGAAATCAAATGCCTTGTTGGCTATAAAAATGTCCACTCGATGGTTTCGAGGAAAAAATAGGTATCTCGTAATTGATGTTAATGTTTTATGACATCGTTATAAGGATTGAAGATTAACTTCTTAAGAGCTTTTTATTCCTTCAAATGTATAGTCATCTGCTTCACTTTCATGCGACATAAAAACATATTTATATTGTTTTCAATTGAATTTTTATTTTATTTTATCCTTTGTTAAGTCCTTAAAATGTAGACATTTAATATACACTTAACACGTTTGCGGAGTTCAGTATTCATACGAAATTAGCCATATAACGATTTAGAGTTTGTACATAGATTAGATGTAG
The DNA here is from genome assembly GCF_982258835.1 of Parasteatoda tepidariorum. Lineage (NCBI taxonomy): Eukaryota > Metazoa > Arthropoda > Arachnida > Araneae > Theridiidae > Parasteatoda > Parasteatoda tepidariorum. The sequence goes on along the minus strand of NC_141758.1, from coordinate 4,882,797 downwards.
TAATATTTACATCGATTTGCTTATAGTTTGTCTATTTTAATTCATAACCGTTGTTGAACAGTCGACCCAATTTTGGGTTTACGACTACTAATGTTCAACTCCGTAGCCTTGTAATTCTGAAGGATCCAGGAATCTCCTGGATAAGTACCCCCGGAAGCATTGATTAGTTATGGGAACATGGAGGACTTTGTGACTCCACAGATTTAACGTGCATCTGCCACCATTTACTGGACGGGGAGTCTTCGGCCGGCGGGAATCGAACTCACGACCTCTTGGACATGGGCCTAGTGCCCTTTCAACCAGTCTATCCCGGCCTAATAGTATGTCTATGTAAAGACTCTCATAGTCATAGACTATCATAGGAGTGGTGGTGACGACTATGATTACGAGGTTTAACTATTTCAAGTAGGGGTGATTGGGCATTATTTAAGACAGGTTTTGACTCGGATCGGAGAGAGAGTTAGTTCTTGTTTCCATAGCAGCAGACGGCCACAGACATCGTGGCTAGGGGAGTTCTTTCTATAGACAAACTATGCATGCCTGTGTGTGGTTACCTCCGTATTCTTGGGAGAAGACATAGAGCGTAATAAAAGAATGTGTGCATCTGTGTGTCTTTGTAACAGAAACGTTGAGTATGCAACTCATATTCAGCAGAGCATCATATGTTCATATGTATACTAAGATCAACGCATGCGCATAAGAGGCAAAGTGACTGTTAGAAAGAACGTTACCTGTGAACTGGTAATTGGGTAACTCAAATGTATGGTTGAGGAAGCTGCTTTCAGCCAACCGCTGTTTTATTGTTTTTTTTCTTTGTCAAAATGTGTTAGAGCAGATTTAATCAATATGGATCACATAAATGGTTTCTCAACGAAATATCTTTATCAACAGTAGAGCACCGTTTGTCAATAGTGTAAAAATATAGAGCAGACTAATCTATACATAATAATAAACGCGTCTGTGTGTGTGTGTCTGTTTGTCTGTCTGTCTGTAATCACAATATATCGCCCCAGAAGCCTCGCCCAGGCACGAAACTCGGCACATAATTGTGTTTTGACATAATGAAGAAGTATTTTTTTTCTTTTTCAAAAATTTGGATTAGTGTTTTAGTAATCAGTCATTTTGTAAGAAAATCTATGCTTTTTCGTCTTCTGAGAGCCATATTCAAAAAACTATTCGCGATCGCAACGCTCGAGTACGCCGTCTAGCGGGAGCCTGTAAATATCAGACATTAATTTATCACGTTTTCATTTAGTTCCATCGAAATCATTGACAGAATCAGACGCCATTTTTTAGCAGCAAATAATAAACAAATTTCCCTAAGGAAAAGGCCGAAGAACTTGAAAAAAATCTCCAGAATATTAGTAAATCTTTCAGGAACAGAACACGCCAAACATTTGAAGAAAAATTCCTCAATAATTTTTAATTTCTATTATCAACAAACTTGCAACTGATGACTTCCGATTTCGGATACTGTTACAGATGTGTGTATAAAGGTAAAATGCATTTCTTCTGTCTTCAATTCATTACGAATTAAAGTGAAGTCAACATTGCTTTCGTCATTCCAGTGAATAAATATGAATTCAGAACATACAGAATTGTAATAGTTATAGCATATTCTTCTTCGTTATAGAATAGTATATATTTCTGTATCCATATAATTCGGAAAACCACAATAAAAAATTATCCAAGTTACTTGAAATAGTGCCATTTGTGCTGATTCTTAATTAATTTTAATCGTTTTCTTGGTAAGTATTTTTTAGTTTTGAAAGAATAAGTTCAACTAGAATTCAGCTATTCTGTTTTTAGCTACATATTCAAATTCATATATATTATAAAATTTTGCTGTGTAGTATGTTATCTAAAAGTAATGAAGAGATAAACTATGTATCTATTATTTGAGAATAAAGTTTTCAAACAAGGAACTTATCATTTTGGAATTCTCCGGGAATTATAAATCAGGTAAGTGCAATGATTTTTACAATAAAAAATTTGCTTGTAAATATTTTTTTTTCATTTGATGATGGTTCTCTACAGAATGGTTTTTTACGTCTGATTAAGAACTATAAGAATAATAAAAAAAGAAACAATATGAAAGTTTTTATTTCAATGTAAAGAATTCTTAAAATCGTTTTTTTATCCTAAGAATTCTTTATTTTCCGTTTTTTAGTTTATAATTTTTTGATAAAAATTGTTTTCAAAATACTTTTTTTGAAAAATTAAATGGTATAACATTATGTGTTTATGTATACTTCTTGTATATTCCAATGTTTGAAGTAATATGATTCAGAAAAATATGGAATAAAAATTCGGTACTTACGTATTAACGCCACCGCCGCTACAGATTTGGCGGTTTTTAAGTGCCGCTAATCTACGCTTAAAATTTTTACGACAATTCATAAAATAAAACACTTTATTTAAAATCAAAATAATCAATCGGATTTCGGTGGAAAATGAGCCGATATAGAGTTTAGCATAGATTCAAAACAATCATATCGCCATATGAACTCTGATAAATAAGATTCCAAATGAAATAACATTTCCAAAACGTACGTTTACCAAGATAAAGTTTTATGTTGTGGGAATTGGTACATTTTCGTTTTTTCGGTAAAATATTTCCCTCCTGAAAAAATAAAATTGCATCTTGTTTTGTTTTTGGCAAATCCCAAAGACGAATTTTTGTAGCACTAAAAATGGCGACAAAAAAAGAATTGTTTTTTTTTGTTTTTGTTTCGTCAGCATTCTTTATTTTACGTTTCTTAGTTTCTAAATAATTATTTTTATTGAAACTTGAAATTTTTTGATAAAAATTGTTGTCAAAAAACTTTGTTCACAAAATTAAATTTCATAAAATTATGAGGCTTATGTATACTTTTTGTACATTTTAATTTTTGAAGTAATATGATTCTTAAAACTATAGAATGTAAAGTTTAAATGGGCCTTTCATGTTATATCATTAAATTTAGTAAAACTATTTCTCGGGCATTAGGTTTTAACTCTTATAAGAATATACATATTTTTTTCTGTTAATGTACAAATATTTTTCCGATGTGTTTTGGATATTCCTTCTCTAATAAAAAGAGATACCATTTTGTTTTCGTTTGCATAAGAAAGAATATCAAGCAGTTTTCTTTTTTAAATTTAATTAGCCACAATAAAGAAGGAACGTTGCAATGCTACATTAACCACGTCTCTAGAGTAACTGAATGACTGTTCATATAGAAATCGCAGGTATTAGTCTCATACAACAACGCCCCCTATAGTTCGTTGCGATCGCGAATTAAAAAATGCTTATACTTTTCTCCACTCTTATAAATGTATGCTAATGCGAACTTTACAATTGAAATATTAATTTTCGATAAAAACCAATAATATACGAAGGAATTAATAATTTAATTGTAAGGTTCGCATTAGTTTACATTTATCAAAGTGGAGAAAAGATTAACTTTTGTATTAAAAATGTGGCAACATATTCGATACGTAAATAGAACGCTTCGCTTTGATATATTTGTCGCTGTTCATAATTGTTATAATAAGTTTTTCTTCTTCTTTCCACGCTCTATTTTTTTTTTCTTAAGCGAAGACGATAATTTTCGTAACGATATAGAAATAGATACCATAAAAAATAATATAGAAATAGAAATTGATACCATAAAAAAGTAATTCGTTTTCGTGTTCTTTTCATGTATTTATCATTTTAGTTTTTTTTTTCTTAAGCGTGGTAGCTACATAATATATAAAATAGGAATTTAATTGTTTTTGAAGGAACGATCACACTTACCTTGGATCTCTTTGGTTTTTCTATTCTTTATTTTAACAGTTTTTATTAAATGTAATTAGTTATTTTCAGAAAGTTTCAGTTTGCAGGTAAGCACTTAGATTTAAATATTGAAGTTTCATGATTTGCTTTCATAGTAATTGTTGCTCTAAAGTATTCGTTGACTTCTTAAAAACCCGATTACTGACATGGCAGAACCGCCTTCCAAAAAACTTTGTATTTTGTCAAAGAAAAAGATATTAACCCTTTGACGGTTATGAACGAGTTCAGCTCGCAATCGAATCGTGCTTCATAATGCGCGCAAACGAGTTCTGCTCGGGAGCAAGATTTCGACCGTAATGGTTAGTAACGAGCACTACTTGCGTAGTGAAATTTCTCCCCAATACGCGCTGACGAGCTGAGCTCGTTTGCCATTATTATTCTGTATTAACTGTGTAAAAATGAATCCTACTCTCGAAACGTAGTTAGTTTTACTGCCTACCGAAGGCAGTACGGGTTCCATGAATTTCTTTTCATAATGAAGGGGGAATTTATTTTTTTACCTTGTTCCTTTTATGCGTTTTTTAGGGTGTTTGTAAAGTAAAATGGGTGAAAAGCGAAAGTTAGATAATTATGATTGTGATACAGATAGATTATCAAGTTTTGATTCTGATGTAGACTTTGTTCAGAGTATTTAGGTAATTACTGTATTTAAATGCTTCATAAAGTTTTACATTAGTTGTATTTATTTAGTCCTTTCAATTTAATATTTGTCTTATATTTATAATTAACTATTATTTATATAATTGATTATAATCATTTATAATTTACTATTAGTAATTATCATTTATTATTTTAAAGTACGTAAAAACTGTTATTTGTGTACTACAAATACTTTAAGAAATTTTTAAAACACGTGAGGCGAGCTATCTACGGCACCGCTTTGTAAAATAGTATTTTCTAGAGGTTGCGAAATTTAAGTTACTTTCAGTTTAGTATTTTTCTTTTAAGTAATTTTTTCACCACTAAATATCAAAAATTATAAGTATCATATGAAAATGCAACGTTAAACAATGGATATACTGGTTACTCTTTTAAAAAGTAGGCGTAACTGTCCTTCTCCAACGAATTTTACTACATAATTTGCTACCACTCTATTATAACAATTCCGGAAAGCGGAACAGGTGACTTCGCCAGAGAAGGGTGACATTTTCGGAAGAACGGCTGGGTAAAACAGCTGCCACTTTCGACTACTGTTTGCTCGTAATACTGCGCGAATTAATGAAACGAAAACTGCTCATTTCCCTGACCGTCAAAGGGTTAAGAGATTCTCAAATAAGAAGAAGGGCCCAAGAAACGTCTGTGGAACGTCAAAGAAGGATGGAACATGACTGAATATAACACATCTGCAGCAGAACTGGACATGAAGACAAAATTGCAGAACAGGAACACTTTAATTGTCCACTAATCTTCAGATTTCCTGCTATGTTTTAAAAAACTTTATTTGTGAAAACCTTTAGCGTGGCGGACAGCTGGGCCGCCTTAGGCGGCTAGTAATAAATGAAGAGAGAAAAAATTTCTCCCCTACCCCTGCAGTGGTTGAGAAGAGAGTAGGGTGGAAACCCGTTACAAAAACTTCAGCTGCTATGCCTCTAAATATTTTTTTTCCCTTTATGCACAGGAACCACACCAAACATTTGGGTACTGCTTTACATTATGCCTACGGAAGCTAGCCTTCTTCCTCTATGTATATTCTTAGGTGGAACGCTTTAAGACATCTGTGTCTCTTAAGTATATATTATTTTCTGACGCTTTAATTAAAAGCAAAAATATATCTTGGTATTTTTAATTATAAAAAACAATATAATAGTTACTAAAGAAACTCGGTTAGATTATTAGAATAAATTTTTTTCTAAAATCATTTTCTTTTCATTCATGTAAAAAAAAAAAAAATAATAATTGATTTTGAAATTTAAAGAAATTTCAGTAATGAATTACTGTTTCCCCTTAAACCAAAATAGCTACAAATAAGGGCAAGATTGAAAAATGATTGTTTGGAGGATTTTAGTTTTAACGCAGAATAAGACACAGGTGTTTCATGCTCTATTTCATAGCCGAAAAATATTAAATTTCAAATATAATAATTTTCCTTATTTTGACTTAAATAAATACAAAACAATGAAAAAAGTCTGAAAAATGTAGTTTAAAAAATTCTGCGTCGAAGAATTAATAAAGTATTGGTGTATTTATGTGTTTTTGTCTGCGTAGCACTGCGAGAGAGGGCTGCAGCTGATAAAAATTTTTTGTATCACTGTATATTTATCTCCGTAGCGTTGTGAGTGAAAAATTTCACTTAAGATGGATGCGCTATATAGACACTCTGGACGGGTAAGACTTTTATGCAGTCTCAGTGTGAAAAAAATAAAACCGGTTTTCAAACTATTTCAGTAGTTTATACGGAGATGCTAACTTCTCTGGTTTCTACAAAATATTTTAAAAAACGGTAGAGCTCTATAAGCTATAGGGCCTCTCTGACCGAGCGATATCGCCCACCAAAGCGGGTTTGAAACCCGATGTTACCCTCGATATATCTTTCGGTACTGTGCTATCTGCCCTTCTATTTGACAAAACTTTTTATGCCAGCAAAGGAATGTTGTACAATAAATAAATAAAAACAGTTAATTTCTTAAGGGTTATACACGAACTAACTGCAGAGATGCCAACTTTCTCGGCATTGTAAAAATATATTTTCTAGTGGTAACGAAGTTTAAGTCATTTTTAGTTTAGTGTGTTTTATTTTTTCACCTGTACATGTCAAAAATTCACGATATCATACGAAATGCAACTTTATTATAGTTATCTCTTGATGACACTTTTAAAGAGTAGGCGTAATTATCCTTATTCTACTCGTATTACTATTTAATTCGCTACCAGATAATTAAAACTTCAGTTGGCCTTTCGGTAACTGTAACCGGTTAAAACACAGGGCAGGGAGCAATTAGCCCTAAGGGCTAGCTGCTCTTTCATCTAAATTGAATAATATTAAATGATGGGAGGGTGAAATGATATTAATGTAAGCCTTCCAACTTTCAACGCTTTTTGTTAAACTTTATTCGTTTGGGATCTATGTTTATGTTACATTGTATTACTTTTTATTCACTTAAACTTATTTTACACACATGTATATGATTTTAAAGCAACGCCACTCTGTCTCAGCTCTTTCGTGGTGAGGCTTTTAAAAACGTAGCAAAATTACTAAAAATTCTGAATGCTTTGGTTTTAAAATGTCGACCACTCAATAAAATATTTTGCAAAAATCGTAGTAGTTGACAGGCTTGTTCATAAAATGAGCGGAATTAATGAAATGAGGGAATAAGAGACTTACGTAACGCAAAATTGCGCAATAATAATAAACACAGAGGGCCTTTTCATGTAAGCATTTGATTTATTTAAGAGTAATGGTAGGTAAAAACACTATAAATCAAATTTGTTAAAGTAATAACTATTCATTAACACGTTCGCGCTAGATTGTCTCATCTTGGCAGCGCACCGGAGTAAAAGCTGGTAACAATAAATTTCATTTTTCAGTTTTTTTTCCGGGAATAATAAAAATCCATAACTACCAATTGTTTTTAACGGATGCAATTTTTATATTGAATTGCTTCTTCGCCGTGATAAATTGCAAAGGGCCATTTAAGCCTCAGATACCCAGTTCTACAACAACGAACGAACGAACGTGATAAATTTCCTTACAGTGAATTGTTATTGTTGAGATTAGTCTAACTCCTCCCGAATATTATCGAATATTGAAATAGTTGTTCTACCAGAATTTTCACTTTTCGCGACGTGAACGTGTTAAAACATCAATTTTGCTACCACTATAGAATAGTTATCCTCTCTCCGGAGCAAGTGGGCATTTCTGGTTGGTACGATTAATTCTCTTAAAAGAATATTGCAAAAGTTCTAAGATTGAGCCAAATCTAGATCCCTCTAATATGATATATAGTCTGTCTATGAATATGATATATAGTCTCTCGTCATTCATACGGAGCAGTAGCGGTAATCTCGTAACCATAGTCACTATGGTTACAAGATTTAACTATTTCAAGTCGGGGTGTTGGGTCAATATTTAGGACAGGTTTTGAATCGGGAAGAGAGAAGCTCCCCTCTTTGGAATGTGCTATTTCTTGTTTCCATAGCAGCTGGTGGCCTTACACTTTGAGACCAAGGGAGTTCTTTCTATAGAGAAACTATACTTTGCTTAATTTATGAAAAATAATACATAACAATTACACAAGAATTGACTTGAAAATTAACTTGATTAACTCCAAAATTAAAACTATAATTTTGCAAGAAAAAAAAAAAGGTAACTTTTGGAACCATACTATATTATTTTTGGAACCATACTATATTATTTTCAGATTTGAAATCCTCACATCTGGATTAGGAAAGATCAAATACTTGCATCAGTATAACAAAATTATTTTTTCCAGTGTCATTCATTAACAATCTACGTCTATAAGTTTGATCTTTCACAAGTTAACGGATGTGATAAATGATAATCAATAAATAACATGGCAGACATGGAAAGTTTATTTCACCCGAAGAAATAACAAAAAAAAATGTTCTTACTACCACTTTATCATGAAATAAAACCCGGTTGATCAGGTAATATATTCACATCTGGAAAAAATTAAAAAGTGGTAGTAGAATTAGCATAATTTTTTATATTATCCTCTTTGTAGTTATCTGTATATTTTATTTTCTCCACGTAAATACCGAGGGTAGCAGATATACAAATTTTAATTCGATTTCTGAAGCTAATATTAAGAACATTTCAGCCTCTTTATAACAAAATTGATACCAGTTATTAATTTTTTTCAAGCGTGCATTAACCCAGTTGATTTACTTATTTAGAAATAATTTTCTATAATCATGGTTGTATACAATGACTAATGTGTATTTCTCTAATCATGTTTGTATATAACGATTAAATTCAAATTGTTTGTACTTTTTAAAAACTATGAAATGCTTTTAATTTATCAAGCAAAGAGCTTGACCTCTAGAATTAGCTACCACAATGTTGCTAAACAAAATGTCTGTAATCCAAGTGTATATATATTTTCATGATGTATGGGAACTGCGAGGTTCCAGGTGCCCAGTTTTTTGTAAATAAAAAAAGAAATTTTGAAATAAATGTGGAACTGATAAATTTTATTTCTTGTACAATTCCCCCCCCCCCCAAAAAAAAAGTGGGTAATCCGAAGGAAATAAAAAAAAAATTACGATCTAAAAATCTTTGGTAAATTGCCACCTTCTGTTCATGAAAACTTTAAAAGTCATGGTAAATTTAAAACTTAAAACTTTTAAATTTTTAAAAAAAATTCTATTTGCTTTGAAAATTCTCAAGATCCCTGCAAAATACGCAGAAATTAAAACTAACATTAAAGAGTTAAAGTTTTGTGCGGCCACCCTAATATTTCGGGGTCAGAATTCCAAATCTGTCGAAAAAAGTATGTTTATTCAGATAAAGTATACTTTTGCGTCTAATCACGTAATTTAAAATATCGTCTGCACTAATTAATTAGCATATTCAAGGTCACCTTCTCGAACCATTAAGATTGAGTCCTAGAATATGAAGATCAGATCATTAGATCAAAATTTATTCAGGACAGTTCGTTTTTTATTTTGCGAACTGTACAATTTATTATTTTATAGACTTTTTCTGCTTGTTTCTACATTTTTAAAATCGTGATTTGTCACAACTTCTTATGTTCGATAAAAGCTATAAATTTTGAAGAAAAAAAACATAATCATTTTTACGGAATAAGAAAAGTAAAGCATTTCAAAGGAAGAAATAAAAGTAAAGTCCGTCTTATTATGCGTCTCAAAGATATTTATCATTGAAGGCAGAAGAGGGGGAGGGGAAGAGACCTTTAAATGAGATCGTTTCGAGGGTTGATTTCTATTTCTTTTGTGCTTCATTGTTGCGGCAATTTATTATCGTTATTACTTTGAAGAAAGTCAGGAGTACAAAGACAATTATTTCAAAAACCTCATTCATTCAGGCAGTCGGAAGTCGACGTTTCATTTATAAAATTATATTTTTAGCTGTAAAGAATGAATTTTGCTGTAACAGTGATGCCACTTCTTCAAATTTGATTACTAAATGTCGTTAGTAAGCCGTGGTGGCTCGCCTCCCAGTGAGATAACCCAGGTTCGAATCCCAGCAGCGGCTTGTTGGCGCGAATTCTGCACCTGGCTCGCACCGACCACTATGCTGACGTAATATATCTAGAGTAATAAACGGATTATGCGCTAGAATTCCTTTGCCGTCAAGCTAACCGGGAGAGGTTTTCGTGGTTTTCCTCTCCACATAAAGTAAATTTGGGTAAGTTCCATCAAAGAATCCTCCAGGAAAGCTAGTTCCCCCCAACTCTTGATCCAGGAGTTCCCTTGTCTTCTGGATTGAACTAAGAATTACAATGCTACGGAGTTGAACATTGGTAGTCGTAAACTCACAATTGGACCGTATGTTAAACGCCGGTTATGAAATAAAATAAAATAAAATAAATTAAATACCATTACACGTAAGTAAACAGTGTATAATACTTAATACTTTTAATGTGTTATTCTAAATTTATAATGTTTAAATTAATCGGAAAAATCTGCCAGCGAAAGTACACCCCTCTTTTTGCAGAAGTGCAAAAGGATCTTTTATGGAAGAAAGTGGTATGGCATTTACCCTTTAACTCAATGGTAATGTTCATACATGCCGCAAATGAGCATGCGCATACGTATTGAAACTTGTGACGGAAATAAGCGGCACAACTGATCGATTCATTCAAAAGTTAATCCTCCACCGGTTTTTTTAATTATTTTTTTTAATAAAACACACTTAAGCTTTCTTGTATTATGGATTCAACCTAAATGGGTCGTCATCATGAGGACGATACTTTGGTTCCTTTAGTGTGAGAAACGAGTGGTATTAACCGGACGCCTGGGTCATCACTGCAACAGACAAGGTAGTTACCGGACTGTCATTCCCTTTATATAAACTTTTATTTGACGTAGGCAGATTTTTGTCGATCTCGTGTAAATATGTAAATATTTATTTTCTATTTTACCACACCTGCGTATATGTTTATATTATTCTGACCCTTGTAAATATTATTAGATTTTAATTTAATTTAATCTCAATTATGTTTAATTTCCTATCGATTTTATCATATGTCATACCTGCCAACTCTTCCGGATTTTCCGGAAGATTTTATTTTCATATTTAAAGTGGTAGCAGTACTCAGGTTATTCCAATTAACTTTTTGAATTATAAGGATAATTATAAATGAGTTTGACCACCACTACATATAAATAATTATAATAAATATATCAGAGCATAATAATCCCTGCTCAAGCGAATTTCCACGGGATCAAAATATAAATATATTTTTGAGTCAAATTGTTTATCGTTTATTGTTTTACAACCACTCTGAAAATCCAATTTCGGAAAGAGTGAAAGTTGGCAGGTATGATATGTTCGACCGACAGGTTTCCCACTCATAACTATTTGGTGCTTGGCATCCCCATTTTTACTCCCACCTCACACATTCCTCCATTATATGTCTCAAAAATCCGACGAATCAGTTAACGAATCAGCGCACTGAGATTTGAGCTATTTTCTAATGTTCTAGGATGAGGATTTTTCGAAGAATGAATATTCCAGTAGACCCTAATGGTTACATATTTTAACACATTAATGGTGACAAGCATTCTTTTAAATAGACGACTGATCTGCCTACAAGGCAGCAGTTCAACAATATCAAACGTGGTAGTGAAGATACATTCAAGTAATTATAGGCCTTAAAAAATGATAGACATGGAAAGTTTACTTCGCCCTTAGAGAAAACAAAAAATAAATGTTATTACTGTCACTTTTTCTAATCTTTTCTTGACGAATAGTAGCACTGGTTGATATACTTGTTTTGAGAGCAATGCAAAACAGTTTTTTTACTACTAGTACAATTTTTCAAAAAATCTTCGATAATCCAAATTAATTTAAGAAAAATCACAATCCGAAAATATGATAAATTGCCAACGCTTTTCTTGAAAATGCCTTATTTCGAGATGAGTTCTTAAAAATCCAGCTTTTCTTAATAGAATCTCCTCAGCATAGCAATACATTTTGCTAATGAAAATTATTTAAAAAATTAAAAAAAGAAACGAATACGTTGTATCAAGTACAATCTATTGTTTCAAAAACTTTTTCGTGCTTACTTTTACATTTTTAACAACACGATTTGTCACAACTGCTGATATTCGATAAAAGTTATAAATTTAAGAAAAAACAGAATCCTTTTCACGGAATAAAGAAAACTAAAACTATTTCAAAGGGGGAAATAAAAAACGTGACTCTCTAACTTATTATATGTCTCTAAGATATTTATTGTTGAAAACAGAAGGGGGGGGGGAGGAAGAGATCTTCAAACGAGATCCTTTTAGAGGTATATTTCGATTTATTTTGTGCTTCATTGTTGTGGCGATTTATTTTCATCCTTTTTTCGATGAAACACAGGAGAACAAAAACAATTACTCCAAAAAACTCATGCGATGATCAATCATGAATGCAATGAGAATTTTCCGTTTTATTTATAAAATTATATTTTTAACTGTAAATAATAAATTTTGTTGTAACAGTAATATTGCTTTCTCTCCACATCTAATAATTAAATGTTGTTACACGTAAATAAACATTATACGGAACTTAATAATAACTACGTTCCTTTTTAATTTAAAATGCTTAAATTATTCGGTCTACTGGAAAATTCTGTCCGTGAAAATACTTAATTTTTTTAAATATCATGCAAAATGTTATTTTATAAGGGAAAGAGGTTAACCTCTTCATTTATCGTCTAACTCAGAGTTTCCCAAACTTATGACTTTTGTGTACCCTTTCTAAATTTTTCGTAACCCTGTGTACCACTAATACAAAAATGAATGTATTTTTTACTATAAGAAATTGCACAAAAGTTAAAAATCACAGCCGGCTGTTGACACCACTAATTATTAATTGTTAATTTTGCAAAAAATAGCCAATAGAAAAATACGCAATCGTAAATTTTCATGGCTAGCTTTGTTTTTAAATAAAACATTAAAAAAAATTTTTCGTTTGTTGCAAGATATTTCGCATAAGAACACGTACCCCCGCTAAACTATTCTCGTACCCCAGGGGGTACGCGTAGCACACTTTGGGAAACACTGCTCTAACTCAATGGTTATTATCTAGCTTAAAGAGACGCAGAGTCTATAGCTGAAAAAAGTAATTGCATGCATATTCGAAATTCGAATGAAAGTAATCACAAATAGTTGAAAGAGTCATAAGAAATCAGGCTTGCATAAGCATTATTAAAAAGCAGTGCAACAAGATCAACTAAAAAGGCAGCCCCCAAAAGCTTTGGAATCGGGTACTTTCTCTTCAAGAAGAAAAAGATCACGGAAACCCATCCATCGACGTCATCACCAGCTGATCGTTTATCAGCAAAATGGTTGTGTTAAAGCTGAACTAAGTTTCTCTGCATAAGTTAGAATGTTAATTAACGTGAAGTTATTTAAATGAGACTCCGTATCACATATCTAATTTGTTAAAATACAATTCTTTCTCGTCTGCATCTCTTACTTAGCTTAGATTTATTACTTGTTTTTGTACTTCGTTGCAACAGTGATATCTTTTTGCTTTGTGTACCTGGCAACTTCGATGCATAGTTAATTTGTTTATAGTCTACATGGTTTCGTGCCTGTCTTTGTAAGAAAATTTCAGCGAAAGAATTAAAATGTTGTGAAAGAAAATAGAATATGACACTTAAGAGAATTGATACTTGATGGGCTTGGCTTACTTGAAATAGAATGAAAAGAACGATTGATAACGTAAACAAATGTCACGTTTCCACAACTAATCAGGATCTAGATACCCACACTACGTCACTACAAGTATGCCATTGATTGTTTTTCAAACTGAATTTTTTTTTCAACATTGTGCATTTTTATTGTTTTTACATAATATCAATTTAAAGTATTCTTATGTTTTTTGCCTGGACCAGGGCTCGAAAAACAGCCCGTCCGCCCGTCCTCGACGGTCAAAAATTCTCCGCTGACAACGAATTTCTCGAATCCGACGTCCGCGTGGACGGTCATTTTCCCATTAATGTTCGTGATACATTTTCAATTTTTGTTATCTTACAAGAGTCTTGTAAGTTACAAGGCAGCAAAATGACCCACAATACAGCAACATACTGCGCATATATTGATGTTTTCTCTGTCTGGGAGTACTGCAGCGGTTGAAAGGGGCTTTGCAGCAATAAACTTACAAAAAAACACAATACGTACTGGTCTTAAACAAGAAGCTTTAAAAGCAGTAATGAACATCTACCTAAATGGAAAACCCCTTTCAGATTTCTGTTCAGAAACCTCTGTAAATCATTGGCTTGATTGTGGAACTGGCAAACGTCACATTTGATTCGTTTAAAAAACGCAGTACCCTCGGATAACTTGACATTCCAGATAACTTGACCCTTGTCATTTAAATTATTTCATAAAAGAAATATACTAGGTTACTATTAGTAACCTAGTATTTGTTTTATTACTGTATAATGTAATCCTAGTAACGACTAATTCATTGTGCAATTTATATAAATGTTTGTAATAAATAGGAGAAAATTATATTTTATTTATTTAAAAGCGACGGGTTAGTTTCAACGGAGGACGGGTGCATTGTTGGACAAGCCGTCCTCGGGGACGGGTAAAATTTCTGAGTTTTTTCGAGCCCTGGCCTGGACAGTAATCATGAATGATTATCTTATTCATGATTACAGTTCAGGTATTTAATGTTCAGTAAGTTTTCATTTTTATTTTAGCTGCTTTTAAAATTAGTCAAGTAAAAAAAAAATTATATGACAGTTAATAAGTATTCAATAAACGATTCCCAAACTAAGTTTCATTTATTGTCCAATTTGAAAGCGTCAGGTATTTTGATTTCTTTTATCCTTTTCTTTTGATTACAGCAAAATGTCTGGTGTTTTTTAATAGAATTGCCCTTATATATGTATACATAGTTTATGGCGAATAGGAATGCATTGAATCGTCTATATACTTGCTAATAATTACACTGAGCATATGACAACAGCGTAATGCAGCATAAACCGAAATGTATTATCAATTTCTTCCAACCACTCCTTCCGCAGAAAAGAAATGGAAACACTTATTAGTCACTTATGTGACTTCTAAAATTCATGGTTCTGACTGCATTACTAAATTGCATAAAAACTGTGTCTTATTGTATAGATAAGCTGATTGCAGATTTGAAATCAGCGATTCAAAAGTGATCTAAATCTGTTAAAAAATCTAATGCAGCTTGAAAATTTTTTCAAAGTGTTATTTGGTCCCTATTCAAATGGATTTCAACATAAATAAAGAGATTAAAAAATTAAAATTTAATCCAATATACTTCGAAATTAAATGTACTGTATAACTTTGAATTCAAACAACTTTTTAATGAGTTACTTTGCTTTGTTTAACTGACATGTTTCATCATTATTATTTCTATGATGCATTTCTTTTACTTTTCCTGAAAAAAGTTTGTGCTATTATTCATCAAAGTTTCGCAGCAAGAAAGAAACTGTCTCTGAAATAGAGTTACAAAAAATACTGAAGAAATAAACTTTCATGCTTTCAAAATAAAAATAATAAATAGAATGTTTCTCCGACGCCGTTTCCAATTTGGATGATGGGAGAGTTTTCTCTTTAGATTATGTATTCGATCACTCTCTTGTGGCAACAGTGTCTGAAAAATTGCCGCTCTTCCTTTTCGTCATTAGGCTTAATGGTCTTGAACCTACTCACCGCTCTCTGCTCTTCAAAATAAAACACTGTTCCGTGAGAATTTTATTTGTTACAAATGATTTACTTCTACAAATATATTTCCAAGGTTATGTTTGTCACTCTTATTGTTTTATTGTGCAATCCAAATGCATTTTTGACATAGAAATGGCGTTCTTTCGCTGCATTAGAATATTAGAAAATAAATTTGCTTAGAAATATTTATTTGATTCAGCTGATTATTTGGATAATTTTTATCGTGTTTCCACTCTTAAAATACAGTGTTTGATTTACGATATTCATTGCTTCTCTAAGAGTTTTGAACACCTGAAAGACATTGTTTAGTATCATACTTGTAAAATATCTAGCAATAGCTGTATAGCTGACATAATCTGCATTTCTTAAAGAATGTTTTTCTAAGAGCTAGGGACATGATAATTGCTGCCTAGCGTCCTTATAGAAAGACGTTCCCCTTTTTTAATGGAAGAATAAGCAAAAAAATAGGACGGTCAGTAGTAAATAGATGATAACTTGCTCCACTTTGTAGGTAAATTTGTGCAGTTTTGATTTCAACATGATATTTTTAATTAATGGATATGATTAATAATTATTTTGATTTTCACTTTCATGTAAATAATTCATAAGTTTACATAAAAATATTTTGTTCTAATTATACAGTTTTGAGACTTTTCAGGGGATTTCGAAAATAGTCAAATTTCTCTAAGTTACAGAGTTTGATTCTTTACCGCACCATGGCAAACTTTGTAGAAAACACAACAAATTATTAACATAACTATTGGTATTTTTTAAACCATAAATTATTAACAGGTCTACCAATTACTATGTGTTTTGCAAAATATTTTACAGAGTGGTAGGCATTTAAAAGCAAAAGCTTACAAAATTTTAGGTAATTTGGCCTGCATTTTTAAAGCCTCACAGAGATGCCAACTTCCTCCGCCTTAGAAAATAGTATTTTCTAGTGGTAACGAAATTTAAGTTACTTTTAGTTTAGTATTTTTTATTTAATTTTCCACCACAGCATATCAAAAATTTAAAGTATCATATGAATTACAACTTTTTATTTTACGTCCCTTCGAAGATGATTTTCATAAGTGGTAGTGATATAGAATTTAAGTCACAATTTCAAGCAGATTCATTCGCGTTATTTTGAATAGGAATTGTGCGGTTAACTCATATTTATATATATGTTTAATTTTTGAAAAAAAAGTAGTGGTGGTCAAAAAGATTATAAAATAAATTTATGAATGCAAGGAATGTATAGAAAACAAACATTTTACTACCACTTTAAGTATAGAAATAAAATTTTACGCCAAATGCGTAAAAGTTTGCAGGTATGAGTTACTATTTCGTGGTTACACCTTTAAAGAGTAGGCGTAACTATCCTTATTCCACAAATTTTAGGATTTAATTCACTACCAATTTATTATAACACTTGCATAAAGGGAAGCAGTTGGCCTCACGAAGGATCTAGTACAAAGTGGCATTGCATATGAACTTCAAGTCATTTATCTGTAGTGGTGTGGAAAAAAAGCTAACTTTGATAAAATAATACATTAAAATATTAACTAAGCTATCACTAGAATAATTTTTTACAAATAGTGTAGAAAGTTGGCAGCATTGCATTAATGATGCAAATATTTATATCAGAAGTAAAAGTACAAATTCTCATTTAAAGTTAAAGTGGAAGTATAAAATAATTGATATAAACCAGTGATTTCTGAACTTTTTTTATCTCGTAGACACCTTGCCATGTTTTTCGGTTTGTTTACCTGATATGATTTTTTGTAAATTCATCAACTTTAAATGTATTTTTGACGGATGGTACAGAGCTACTCACTGTGAAAGATTTAAATTTCTAACTGTAATGAAGTGTAGTGTGAAAAACTTAAGAAAAAAACGAATGTTAATTTTATACATTTATTAATTAAATTCAAACTAATTTAATTGCTAATGTAATTGGATTGATATGTAAATTGAATAAAATAGTGTACTATAAAACCCGTACTCCGATACTAATAATATAATTCCGGAAATAAGTTTGTATACAAAACCATAGTAGTGTATTGTCGGTCTGTTTATTACGTTTTCACGTAAAAACTAAGCAACAAATCTCCATGATCTTGTGCGCAGATAAAATTGGAGGTCTAACTAGCAAAAGAGTTAGCACAGGCTAGACTACAATTTACCGCGTAAAAATACTTTTTTGTTACAAAATAAAACATTACACGCAGAGAAAATTAAAACGTACGCGGTTGGAGCTGCAGGCAATTGCTAGTTTATAATAATTCAGTTTCATATATCAAAAAATAATCCAAATAACTCAAATTTTAGTAAAATTTTTACTTCATAGCTACTTTTATAAATTATGTAGAATGTAGATAGATATATGTAGATAGATATATAGTGTAATGTAATTAAATAGGTACTATCAGTGTTTGTTGATTAGTCCATTCATTAAATGTCAAAATTAAAAGTCACGACCTGCTTACATGAGATCTACTATCGTTGACCTCCATTTTCATTTCATGGAGCCCCTATCTTTTTTTCACTTGACATGGACCCCTTGCAGGTTGTCATCGACCCCTGGGGATCGATATCGACCACTTTGGGAATCACTGGTATAAACAAATATGTACAGTAAAAAGAAATGACTATTCTTATGACTTTTGAACAGTATGTCGGTTTTTCGTTCTGTAAAACGTTATGGCAATATCTCAAAGAAATCTTTTAAATTATACATAATTGTAACCGTTGCCAAATGTTCTTATTTTGGCAAAACAAACGCTTTTTTTGCAGAAGCATAAAAATAATTTTGGCATTCGATTTAGCGGGCAAAAAGCATCTCCTGAAACCAAATTTTTCACAATTCATCAATTTAGAGGGGAGGGGGTCGAGGTGTACAAAGACAAAGGAGCATTTGGCACCAGCATCAGATTGTGGCTGGTTTCGATCATTGGTAGAAACATATTTATATAATGCCTCACACGGGAATCGTGCTACTTACAGGATATTCATTGCGTAAATTTATTACTCAAAACATACCCTGAAACCGAACTTCGTAAAATTCCGACAAATGGGGGGGGGGGGTTATAAAGACAAATGAACAATTGGCATAATAGTAGGAATGCGCCTGTCAAATATTGCTGTTTCAGCAAAATATTTTATACAGTGGTAGGCAATTAAAAACTAAAACATTTAGAATTTTTCCAAGAATTTAAAAACGACGAAAGATCTGGAACAGAGTGTTTCATGTGAACTTGTGTATCGTTTAGAAGTGGAGTGGAAAATAACTTTAAATGAAGATTATAAAATGAAGAATTATATTCAAGAATAATACTTAGAATTACAATTAACTACCACTAAAAGAAATTTCTCCATTAGGCATAAAAAAGTTGCAGCCCAGCTTTCTGGATGGGCGGAAGTTTTATTAAAACGAAAAGTAAATAGTGGCATCAACTTGATTTCCCGAATCAGGATGTTCTTTTTTGTATTTTAAAGTGGTTGCAAATGTTCACTTTGCTCAAATGTAAACATATTATTAATTTTTAAAAAAGAGTATTTTCACCTAATTGCAGTTTTGAAATTCATGTGGGAAATGCGATTGAAATTTATTTTTTATTACATTTGAATAAAATATAATTGGAAAAATCAAATATGAACTACTTTGAATGACGTATAACATCTTCGAATCCCAGCGATGGCTGATCGATACGAAATCCGCACCAGGTTCGAAACCAATCACAGTGCTGACGTAAAACATCCTTAGTGGTTAACATGGGTTAGAGTCCTCTTGCTATTAGGCTAACCGTGGGAGGCTTTCGTGGTTTTCCTCTCTATGTAATACAAATGAGGGTTAGTTTTTTCAAAAAGTCCTACAAAGCAAAATTCTCCCAATACTTGCCTCAGAAGTTCCCTTGTCTTCTGGATGGGGTTCAAAATTACAAGGCTACGGAGTTGAACATCGGTAGTCGTAAACCTAAAAAGCTGATTCGGCTGTTCGACGACGGTTGTAAAAAATGTACAGCGAATGCTAGCTGTGGCTGGTTTAATAATGGTATCATTGATTTAATCGCCGACTGGCCTGTGTAGGGGGCAGGGTACTGTCTTTGCATCAGAAAGGTCCTGGGTTCGAATCTCGGGCAAGGCATGGATGTTTCTTTCTCTCTCTCTCTCTGTGTTCTATGTCCTCTCTCCTTTGTGTGTGAATGTGACCCGCCCTATAAACGGGTTGTGGTTGTGTGAATGGCGTGGCAGAAGTCGAATTCTTGGCTGTAGATGGCGCCAATGAAAAACAGGAACAATCGCACCCGCACTGCCTAAACAGGCATACGACAAAAAAAAAAAAAAAAATTGATTTAATCAAGAACATGGTCGAAACCTGGGTCTCCTTATTGTTAATTGCATTCATTTTTACGAAATTATCTAGAATTATTAAAGCTAATCGCAATATTTTCATTACTTTCATTTACAAATATGAAAGTTGTTTATCAAAATATAATTTCCCCCAAAATATAATATTTTTCATCATTTCATTTTTGTTATTATTTAATCGAAAAATACTTGAAAGAATTTGAAATTGTTAGGTTTATAAATTTTATTTAAGGATAAAAATGTTCCGTTAATTTGCGAAATGGATTATTGATTTAAAAGTCACTTACCACTCTCAAAAAATAGTGATTTATGACTATTTTTTGAAACCATTAAGCTATAAATTTCTTCGTAAGAATTAAATAAATAAAACATTATGAAAAGAAAATAGAAAAAAAAGTATTGAAACTTGCTCCCTGGGTCATGCCTATAAAATTGTTATTTAATTTTTGTAAAATATTTATGTTCAGAACTCCAAAAATAGTTTCTAAATCCCAAAATAAGTCAGCATACTTTCGCTAATATCTTAAAAAAAACAATTCTAATCTCAGTTACTGTCGAATATTCTGTAGAAAATATTTATAGGCCATTAGACTGAATGCACCCGATTTATCTATTTTATTGCATTAAAAAAAGATAAAATAGATGAAAAAAACTTTTCGTGTAGAAATCATAAAAACTTTTTTCTTTCGCATTGCTGAATACATTAATATTTCCTCGAAAGAAATGGAAATAAAATGTTGGAAACAAAATTGAAAGAGAAAAAATATCATTTATTCTTTGTATACTCAAATAAAAGCAAAAAATTACAAAGAATTTAGAAGAGGAATATAATGATTACATATTACGTAATTTATTTAATTAACATAATGGCAGCTATAATAGGTTTTTATGATTCGGAATAGTTAGATTCATTTGCGTTTCAAACGTTTTGCAAAGCAAGAAGAAAAGTTCGTGAAATCGTTAGGATTATGGGTGATATATATTATACAGGGTGTCTCAGTTAAGCGTTTCAGAACTTCTATGAGGGGTAGGGGGCATCCTGACGACTCGAAATCATATAGCAATGTGGGGTCGGAAATACTTTCCTGAAGCGGTGACGTACACAGAAGCACCATAAAGAAAAGAGACCGTTAGTGAAAAATCGCTATAACAATACATTGAAAAAATTATATGGCCTCCTCGGTCACCCGACCTATCATGTCTTGATTTCTGGAGTCATATGAAAACACTGGTTTATGACACCCCTGCTGATAATGCTGGTTGCAAGAATCGCAGTAGCTGCCTGCGAAATATGCCTGGAGTATTGCAGAATGTTCGAATGTCCATGCGCCAGAGATGTAAGTGTACATTGTAGCCGGTGGCAGAAACTTCGAACACTTACTTTGGCCCATGTACCAGATAATTTTTTAGATATATTATTATAGCGATTTTTCACTTACGGTCTCTTTTTTTTATGGTGCGTCTGTGTACGTCACCGCTTCAGGAAAGCATTTCCGACCCCACATTGCTATATGATTTCCAGTCGTCAGGATGCCCCCTACCCCTCTTAGAAGTTCTGAAACGCTTAACTGAGACACCCTGTATATACCTTCCAACACTTGAGATCTTGGAGAAATATTTTTTCTAGTGGTATTGGATTTACGCAGTTTTTTTTAATCAAAAATTTGACTTATCAAATGACATTCCAACAATAGTGGATGTTCCAATAATATACTTGAAAATTCGGCCGATCCAATAATCGGTTGCTGATAAACAGGTCAGGGTCCTGGGGAAATTTAAAATAAATTGGAGGCAAAATTCCTGCGAGGACATTCGAAAATTCACTGCTTTGCCATTTTAACTTAATATTCTGATGGCAGTAATCCTTGCCAGAGCTTCTCTTAGGCAGGTCACACACTGAGGAGGCAAGCATTAAGTAGGAGACGTATGAGAAGCAAGCTGCCATACTTTCGCAGTAGGTTGCGCACATCACCTCTTGCACTTCCTAACGCAAAAGTAGAGGAATTCGCTCCCTAATTGCTTCTTTCTAACCACTTGCCTCCTCATTGTGTGACCTGCCTAACAGAAATAGTCCCAGATCATAAGACACGGTTCCCAGTAGATCACCGAAGTTAAGAATCATTAGCAGCGGTCAGTGATGGGCGATTTATAAGCATGCTAAGGGATTATATAAATTTACATGGTATCTTTCCTCGTTAAATTGTTTTACCCTGAAGTGCTCGACTTCAAGCGCAGGTTGTCGGGTTACCAAAGCGGAGGAGACATACCCTCTGTCGATGATCAGAATTGTGATTGGTTTATTTTCGGATCATCTTTAGGGATGTTTCCAAGATCGTCTCTACTGACCCATTTTTATTTTATCTTATAACCGTCGTTGAGCAACTCACCCAATTTTGAGTTTACGACGAATAATGTTCAACTTCGTAGCCTTGTAATTCTGAACTCAATCCAGAAGACTAGGGAACTCCTGGATCAAGTATTGGGAAAAACTTGTCTTCGTGGAGGACTTTTTGATGGAACTAACCCATCATTTACGCTACATGGAAAAGAAAATCTCGAAAATCACGAAAAATTTATAGCGGACGGAACTTAACGGCTTACCGCCTTTTTTTCTTGCAACATTACATCTGATTTCCGGTTTGATTGGCTGATTTGGCTTTCTCTTCGTATTGTCAGTTATGCTGCTGGTCACAAGATTAGAGCCAATGAGTCAAAAGTATTGCCAAGTTAAAGTTTGCTTTGTTTACTTTCATTACCAGTTTTCTCTAAACAGAGTGTAGTCTCAGATCAATGCATAATAGCTTGTCTGAGAAGAAAATGCAGCGGATGCGCCATCTCAACCGCATTGCTGATAATATGCAACTGGTAGTTGCGGGAATACTTCAAAAAAAGGCGCTTTTTTTAAATAAATAATCTTGTCATTCTAGCTAAGTGTCGCAATAGTTAAAAAAAAGTATACTTATGCATTATCCCGTTGACCATTTTCACCAAATCTGAAAATAAATTAGAAATTATTTCAAATTTAAATAATATCTCATTTTATTGCATTTCATCTTTTATAATATCTCATTTTTTTGCATCTCATTTTTTACAATATTACAATATTTGCGTTTTCTCAATATATTATAGTCAATAACTACATTAAAATAAATTTGAAAGATACCAGAATGATGACGAAATGGAATACATAAGCACCAAAAAAAAAAAAAAAAAAAAAAAGATTATAAAACTATGCACAGTTTATTTACAAAGTACAGAGAATATATTTCAAGAGACACAGGCATGTATAATCCAGAGATTATTTCAAGCGACATCATAATCATAGTTTTTCTTTCCAATGCCCACCTGCAGTGCCGGATTAACCTATAGGCACACTATGGCACGTGCCTAGGGCCTACGAAATTCAGGGGCCTACGAAAAACTTGGGAGAAAAAAAATTTTTGACAAAAATAATTTAGCTTTAAAAACAACAAGTGTATTTTGCACAAAATTATGAAGATACAAATAAAAATATAATATTTTTCTCTAATAAATTATTTTGCAGAATCTTATGATCTAATATATTACTTTTTTGCGATTTTTGGATTCAACGAAATCTTGTATTATGCTGTCGAATTTTTTTCTATTAGTAAAAATTTAACCTACCTTGCAAATTTATTTATAAATAATTTCAAAAGATTTACTTTGACAATGTTAATTTCCTTCACTTAGTTATCAAAGTAGTATCATGAAAACTTTAATATCACTATCAATTCCACTGTTTTCTTTGCTGGTTTGTTGTTGTATTGTTGACGTGAAGTGTTTACATAGTTATCGATCGAACTAATCATAATGGTATTATCGATATCAACTGCAATATCGGCAGTATGTCGGTATGGCAGATCAAGTTCGATAAACAAATATATGTAAATTAAAATCCATATTAATAAAAATGTAAAAAAAAAATATGCATGAAAATTTTAGCTTATATTTTGAAAAGAGGGGAGGAGTGGGGGAAGGAGGGGAAGGCCCAAAAACGCCTATGCCTAGGGCCTACGAAAGGTATAATCCGGCTCTGCCCACCTTTGTTGACATTTCGTCAATTCAGGCAAATTTGAACAGATTTATTGGCCACTCTTACTGGGGCACCCTACTAGGTGAACCAACGTTGCTCCCACATAAGGACAGAGAATGAAAGAACACCCATGCCTTGTCTGGCATCCGAACCTAGAACCAATCTGATGCAATGCCAGTTCCCTGACCCCCCCCCCACCGATAAGATTCATAGTTATATCATTAATTGCACGTGAAATAAACTTCAGCATTTTATGCTTAAGTTAACTTCGAAAATTAACATGTCAATACTTAGCAATAAGTTTCACTACAAGTTCATATTCCCTTTTGAGTGCTGGATCTGTAATTTATTTATTTAAACGACATATTGATTTATTTCAAAATATCGCTACATTTTTACTTCTTTCTCAGCTTTATTTTAACAAGATTAACTTTATTTTAACAAGGAAGCATGTTACGGGAAGCAAAGGAAGTTAGAATTAGCTTCCCGTAACATGCACCGAAAAGAAATATTCACTTTGTCAAAATAATTTGTGTCCTCGCCATTTTGCCGATTTATACCGTAACTCTCTATTCACCTTTTGACGTCATTCCTCTGGGATTACAGAGTCGTCTCTTCTTACCTGCAGCATAAAAATGACGCCGAAAGTCTCCCTTCTATAAATCTCGGTGCATAACGCTCTTACTTTTTCTCCCACCCATTGCCCATTAGTTTGAAAGCCTTTTGATACGAATGCCTCGCACCAATAATTTTCTGGCTTCGGGTGACAAAGTTTGAAGGAGGATCAGAGAGAAAGTTTTGTTGATATCATAGACGTCGATGACTTTCGAAAATAATCGCTTTCATTGCGGCAACGAAAGCGTTAAAAAAGAAAACTCTTTTATAGGTTGATTAGTTAAAGTTGGAGTTATTTTATTTCGTGTGTTTTATTTTCGCTTCCATTATTGGTATATTATTTAGAGGATTTCAGCTACGGTTTTGAGAAAAGATAGGGGTAAACTGCGGAAAATAAGCAAGAATAAAAAGGGTAGTTTATTTCCATGGTATTTAACTATTTTTTCCCTAATTAGTTGTTGCTGTTGTTGTTGTTAATTTACGTCGCACTAGAGCTGCACAGTGGGCTATTGGCGACGGTCTGGGAAACATCCCTGAGGATGATCCGAAGACATGCTATCACAATTTTGATCCTCTGCGGAGGGGATGGCACCCCTGCTTCGGTAGCCCGACGATCTGCGTGCGAAGTCGAGCATTTTATGGTAGCACAGTTTAACGAGGACCCATACCGCACACCCTCGGTCCCTACGCAGACCGATCCAAGTGATCACCCACCCGCACACTGACCGCAGCCAGTGATGCTTGACTTCGGTGATCTGCTGAGAACAGTGTCTTAACGATCAGTAATTAGTATGTCAGTTTAGGAAAGTATTAACTTCAAACGTATTTAATTAATGGAAAACAAGTTCTAAAATTATTATTTCTTTTTAATGGTTTTTATGTTACGATTGATATTTTATCATCCTTCCGTT
Organism: Parasteatoda tepidariorum; assembly: GCF_982258835.1. Taxonomy (NCBI): domain Eukaryota; kingdom Metazoa; phylum Arthropoda; class Arachnida; order Araneae; family Theridiidae; genus Parasteatoda; species Parasteatoda tepidariorum. Next base: position 4,857,200 of record NC_141758.1, on the reverse strand, counting down.
TTGTTCTCACTAATTACTTTGGAAGTAATGTTTGAACCAGAGAGAGATAAATCAAGAGTTTTCTTTCTAATGCATGTAAAAAGGCCCTGCATATTTTAATGAGCAGCACAATGGCAACACTTTCTGATTGATAGAGGAGAGCGCCCGGTTGTGGTAATAAATGTAACTACTAAGTAATAGATAAGTTAATCGTTTTATTTTATTTTTCAATTGAACTGAATGAAATTTTCCTAAATCGTTTGGTTACTTTGTTTTATTTTAATGTTACAAAATGCTTGGATATTTGAAGAATATCGAATAGTAATGAAGACAAATAATTATTGTGCTTCGTCGCAGCATATTAAATTAAATTCCAGTTTCATTTAAATATTTTATTTTCTGTTTGCTCTTCAAGATATGGAAAAAATTATATAACGTTAACATAATTCGCGTAACATTTTAATTTGTGAAATTTAGTCAAAAGAACCAAATAGAAATAAAAAAAACATTTAAAATTTTAAATCATATTTGGAAGTATTCGTTCATGCTGTGGATGTGATCGCGCAGAAGTATATAAAAATATGACAGAGAAATTAATAACCAAACCATTAACTTCAGAGTGGCAACTATTTAAATTTTAAGTGAAAAAAATTTTTTTTAGTGCTGCTAGAGGGCACTGTAGCCAGCTGGACGAAAAAAAAAACTGTGAAAAATATGTTATGATGCTGTCATAACATAATTTTCTTTATTTTCACCTCCGGATTGCAATACAATGAAGTAAGATTTCTGAGATGGGAAATTTTTAGTTTTCTTCTTTTGCGTCCCACTGTAGACTTTTTTGTTAGATTGTATTCAGGGTTTTTGATATGTCAACAAATTTCGATCATTCCATGTTGTAAAATGTTACTTTATCACTATAAGGATTATCAATCAAGAGATGTTAGGCTTTCACCAAATTCAACACCGAATGATGGAGGATGTTATTTCATTGGTATGATGGTATCCCATTATATTATGTTTGGTACTGTTGGACCAATAACATACATTATTTCATACATAAGTTGGAAGATAATGTTTTACTGATTTAATAGTCAACTCATGAGATATCTTTCGTATTGTTGGTTCAATAATTTCCATCACTTTATGATGGAATATGTTAACTCACTGCTATGATGGTCAAACCATAAAGAATGTATGCCAGTGTTCAGGGATGGACTAGAATACCCAGGAAAGAGGTGGGCTCAACTTTTAGGTTCATTGTATGGTATATATATATATATATATATATATATATATATATATATATATATATATATATATATATATATATATATATATATATATTTATATATATATATCATTCAAAATGAAGATAAAACAAAGGAAAATTATAGACATATGAAAAAGAGGGGGGGGGGAATAATAATGAAAAACAAAGGATGAAATTTTTTAAAAAAAACCGTAAAATAAAAGATATAATCTTTTCATCAGCCCACACGATTATATCCGAAAAAAAGAGTGCTTTCTGATATTGCATCAATATAGCCAAAGCAAAATTTATTAATACAATAGTGTGAGGAGTGTGTATATATATATATATATATATATATATATATATATATATATATATATATATATATATATATATATATAATTGTCGAGTCATTGTAAATTATCTTTACTCTGCCAAACATAAAATTTCAATTAGTTGTTGTTGTTGCTCATCCCCTTGGTCTAGAGCCCTAGACCAAGTCCAGAAGATCATGTCGCAGCAGCAAGTCATAGACAGTCTCTCCATCACTCAAAATTTCAATTAATAACATTTGCATATTATTCACTAAATATTGTTATGTCATAAAGCAGAACTTTTGGTGCCTTAAGTCTGTTCTTTTTGTTTATTTTTCATTTAAAGCCGTTTTAAGAGAAAAGTAGTTTGAACAAAGTCGTACCTAATGTAAAATTTGAATAAAGTAGCACCTAAATTTATGTTTCAATGTATTATTTTTTATTCATTTGAATTTATTTCCCACACCACTACACGTAATTGATTTAAAAGTTCATGTGCAACGCCATTTTTTTCTACCTATTTCTTGTTGCGGCTCTTAAAATGCTGGCAAAATTAACAAAAGTTCCGAATTCTTTGGTTTTTAAATGTCTACCACTCTATAAAATAGTTTGTAAAAAGCGTAGTAGTTAGCAGACCTGTATTTTTTAACTATTTCGTAACATATTTTAGTTGAGAATCAAAGTGAATATGTAACAGATAAAATACCAGTTACACTGTATCTCTAATCTTTAAAATCAGCCATCGGTAAACCGATGCTCTCTTTAACCCCTTGGGGACGGGTGATTCAGAAAAGCATTCGTACAAAATCAGAATCAAGTTGCAATTAAATAAAAAACGGTAACTTAAATGTAGTCGTTACTAATTTGACAGACTTACTTTGCTTTTATTTTAATTATTGTTAGTTTAATCATATATATAATCAATGTTAATTCAAAGTATAACTAAATAGTTTTATTTTGAACAAAGTAATGGTGAATTAAATAAATCAAAAAATTATAACTCCGCCCACAAATAAACTGCTAAAGAAATACTATGATTACCAGTTTTATCTTCTTACCCTGATTGATACGGTTTTTTGCTGTCACGTATTTGTGACAGTCGGCGCGAAAGGGTTAACTCTATTTCTGTTCTGAAGACTCAAAGCCGCCAGCGGCAATCGAAAATTGCTGCGTCACTCAAGAGAGGATTAGTTAAAGTCTTCGAAACTTCAAATCCCGCAAACTATTGAAGTTAATTAACGTGAAAGGGTGGGCAGAAAGCAGATTTCAAATTCCATTTGGCCTCAGAAATGAAGCTATCGTTTTCAAGGTTAGACATTTTCCCGTTACAGTGTCGAGTCAGCACTTCGGATAGTCCAATCAATAACGCGGAGAAGGCTTTGTGAGGAACGATTCTTCAATACTTCCGGACACAATTACAGTTAACTCGAATAAGGATTTTTAATTAAAAAAACTGTCGCAATGAATTATGATAAAAAAGATACTGAGTAGCTGTGATTAAGTGAAATTAACTGAAGGACGATTCATCACACGCTGGTGTGAATGTTTTACTTTTAAATGAATTAATATTTGGAGGATGGTCTGTTTTGATTAATATTATCCTTTCTCTTTATTTAATGAGTATCTCGTTTTGTTAACATTTCATGCTTATTCAAATGAATTTTTGCAGTTATAAAACAATACAAAACAATTATTTCGCGTTTTTTTCTCTTTTTTTTTTTACAAATGTACAGTTTTGTTACCGGTAATTACCGAAATCAAGAGAATGTCGACTTTCACCGGTGAATGTCAACAATCACGTAGTCGCTTTGGTGAATGTCCAAAATATTTATTATACCCGATTTTATATTAATTTATTCGTTGGTATTATTATATTTATTCGATATTTTAATATCTGTTGAGGATAGATTAGGAGAATCATCAGTGTTCGGAGTACCGGCTAACCCTTTCGAAGGCCGTGGTAAGTATACTTACCACCACTTTTTAAACTCCATGGTAAACTTTTTTATCACTTTTAATTTAGGTTTCCATTTGTTAATAACTTCAGCTTTCTTGAAGTGGGAATGAATAAATTTGGTAACCATTTGTTAGTTTAAGAAAACGTGTAAAAGTTGTAAAATACATAATTCCTTTTGAAGTTTGTAGCATTTATAAAATTTATTTTATAAGTAACGAAAATAAAAGTCACTAAGTTCCTAATAGGTCACGGTAAATATACTTACCACCCCAAAAAATGGCATTAAAATTTAGATTAATTTTTTATAAGATAAATTAGTTTTTTCTCTTTTTATATCAATTACGATTCTTATATCAATTTCAATTTCAAAAATACTTTAATTTACCTTTACTAGAAATAAATAGACCATTAAAGGGTTAAATGCATGCCAACAGTGGCACTTAGACTTAACCATAAATATGCTAATTAATCTGTGCAGACAATGGGGAGATTTCGATCTTTTACTTCCGTACGTCCCCGTAAGTAGCGCATTCTCGCATTTATTTTAGATACTATATAACTTTACGTTATGATGGCATGATTTACGCTACAGGGACAAAGCTAGAAGCACGCTGTCTACAGTTGTTAAATGTTGAAACGAAGTTGAAGAAATATATTGAGGAAATTTTGAAATCAATCGAATGATTTTACAACCATTGGTTTATTCAATAAATAAATATTTTTATGGGTTTTTGTTTCACTTCATGTTTGTCTAAATCCAATAGTTCCATAAGAAACTAAATATATTTTTGCTATTTTAAAATCATAAATTATATTTATTTTAGCAATAAAATTTAGTTAAAAGATGTTGAATAATCAATAGAAGATCAATAATATATTTTTAAATATTAATAATAACAAAAAGATGCATTTTTTGTCGACGAATGAATCAAAATCTACTATCTACAAAATTTTTCTGCTCACAGAACCATTGCAGTTTTATCTGGAGTAAAGCATATTGAATCGTGTGCCACAGCTTTAAAGAGATAGTCTACGTCTTATGTAAATGCTTGTTTTGATTTTGTGGTCAAAGTTAAAATGATATTACACAACGTTAGTGTTTTTAACTTACGAGTTTTTACAAAATCTCCTATTTTTATTTCGTAAATTTGATATTTTTCACGGGTGCATGCGCGTTTCACCTGAACTTCTTATACCTGAACTGAAGCACGAGAAGTGAGCATGCGCAAATGCTTAAAATCTTACGTACAGGAGAATACGGAACCAAACGAAAATATGAGAAATCTCCCTAATAAAATATTTTACAACTGAAAAACTATTAAGCCAATTTAAACCAAGAAACTTTATGTTCAACTTATGTCTGACCATTACCTATACCTAAAAAGAAAACTATATTCAAAAAGCAACAATCCAGGTTTCACGATATTTCACAAATACATTCCCTCTAAACTTTTTTTTTCTTATAGCTCATATGCGATAGCATTTTTTTTTTTTAAAAAAACAACTTCCTCAGCGAATAAGATTTTATAGAAAAAAAATGCAGGACTAGAATCGTGAAAAAATTGTTATAAAATCAAACGAACCCAAAAAACTATGCTTTTTATTGCATCCTATCTGACATCAATACTGCATGTAAACATACCTGGAGTGAAAAAAATAAATCTGATAGTGAAAAATGCATCCTTTGACTCGAGACAAAACTCTCTCTCCCTCTCTGGAATTTCGCCAAAAAATTTCTAGTCACGGACTTAAAATGCATTTTTTTCTTTTACATGCATTTTTTTCTTCTCCAAAATTGGCTTCTTTTTTTACAAGAATGGAAAGTTTACCATCAATAAAAAAAGCACTGAAATTGAAATAAATGGAGTTTTTACAGTTGGTCTGGTTTACCACAGACTATTGAGAGGAGAGGATTTGATATTTTCGCTTTGTTGCTTCTTTTAATTAAAAATCTTTCTCGATGAATAAATAAATACACATGTTACGATGTTTGAAGATGCGTTATATTTCCAATTCCGCTCAGATTGGCACATATGCTTACTTTTACGCCCTATAAAATGTTTTTCTAGTGGTAGGGAAATACTTATAGAAGGGATAATGGAGCGTGTGATTTCCAACTCCGCTCAGATTGACATACATGCTTACTTTAATGCCCCACAAAGAAGTGTTTTTCTAGTGGTAGTGAAATACTTATAGAAGGGGTAATGCATGCCTGCGAACTTTTACGCATTTGGCGTAAAATTTTATTTCTATATTTAAAGTGGTAGTAAAATGGATGCTTTCGATATATTCCTTGCATTTATAAACTTAATTTATAATCTTTTTGACCACCACTATTTTTAAAAAAAATAAACATATATATTAATATGTAATACTATCGGTTTAGTCCTCAGAAGCTTTCTCAAAACACAGCATATGTTTCTGCCTAAATTTCTAATTTAAATTCCAGTTTACTACCACTGAGGAAAATCATCCTCGAAAGGATTAAAAGTTGGCAGGTATGGTAATGTAGCATTATATTTCCAACTGCGCTTAGATTGGAATACTTGTTTATTTTTGCTCCCCTCAACGAAATGTTTTTCTAGTGGTAGTGAAATACTTACTGAAGGGTCATCATTATCGCAGAGATGCCAACTGCTCCGGATTCAATAAAATATTTTAACCCTTTTGAAGGCCGTGGTAAGTATACTTACTACCACGTTTTACCACTTTTAATTTAGGTTTCCATTTTTCAATAACTTCAGCTTTCTTGAAGTGAGTTTGTATAAAATTGGTAAATATTTGTCACTTTTAAAAAACGTATAAAAGTTATAAAATACATAATTCCTTTTGAAGTTTGTAGCATTTAAGGAATTTATTTTATAAATAAAGAAAAATAAAAGTCAGTAAGTTACTAATAGGTCATGTTAAATATATTTACCACCAAAAAAGTGGCATTTTTATAAATTAAATGAGTTTTTCCCTTTTTATATCAATTACTGTTCTTAAAACAATTTTAATTCCAAAAATACTTTAATTTACCTTTACTAGAAATAAAGGGCCCGTTAAAGGGTTAAAAAATGGTAGAGAACTACAAACTAAAAGTTGCAGATTTTAGTTTAATTTTAATCACATTTTACAAAGGTCAACACTGATAAAGTCTAAAACAGTGGTATATCATATTTACCTGTTAATTTTTAAAAGTAATGGTGAGCAAAAACCCAATAAATCAAATTCTCTAAACTAAAAAAACTCATTGAAATGCTACCACTCGTAAATATTTATTCGCTGTCCGCAACAAGTTGACATCTGTGTTATCTTTCCAAATCCGCTTCTCTTTCTCTTTATTTAACTAAAACTGGGTGCCTGGGCCGCGCAGCGGCCCCTAACCCATTCATCATGAAGTATTTACAAGTTGAATTAAAAAACATTTTGAATTATGCAGCATTTAGGTAGCATTACAGAAGATCAAGCATATTTGCTTGATAAATTAAACATGATTTGATATTTAATATAAGTCATGATTTATGCAATAATCAGAAATTTTCGTGAATATAAAAAGCACAATAGATATTTAAGCATTGATTGGTATTAAATTTGATGCAATCATAGGTTGTGATTAAAATATGAATTAAATTAATGTATAAACAATTACAATTGATATTTTAGCATTGAATGGAATTTAAATTTGATGCATTCATAAGTTATGATAAATTATGAGTAAAATTAGAATATATGCAAATGCGATTGACAATTTAGCATTGAATAAAGTTAGAATTGTGTAATTTTAAGTTGTAAAACAAATATAACATGATATATGATAAATTTACAGAAGTTTTGTTTAATATTGGTGTCGACATCTATCGGACACAGTTTGCTATTTAATTGAGCTGTTTTACTTTTTTCATTGAAGAAGAGTTTGATAATCTACATATTACACTAATGCAAGAGTTCCGAATGAATAGTCCGGAATTGGGCATGACTATGACATTATGGAGCATTATCTCTAATGATTCTTTGCAGTAATTGGAGTACCTCTTCATTCTTTATGAGTTCTTGCAGTTCTTTTATTATTATGACAAGTCTGCGAGCCATACCGGCTGTTGTTGTGGGAATCGGGCGAGAGCCCTTCCTAGTGGGACGGGCTATGCACCCAGTGTAGTTTGCGGTGTGGGATTCACTACAGTTGCAACATTTTGGTGGAGTGTGTCTGTCCTTTCTGCATTCATGGGAGCGATGATTGCCAGCGCATTTCACACATCTTGAGGCAGCGTTGCATGATCTTTGAGTGTGGTGGAATGCTTGACAATTAAAACATTGAATTGGTCCACGACCCCCCCCCTAAATCTCTCTATTCTGACTGGAATACTTTGAATAGTGGTGATGGAGTTAATTTGATGATTTTGCACTGTATTTTTAAGAATTATGAGAAAAAGTGGGAGGAGCCTATAGGCCTCGCCCACTTTTCTCTTAAACTGTATGACTTTATGAGTTGTAATGCCTGTTTTTGCCAGTTGATGGGAGATCTCATCTGTTTTGTATTCTGTTGATAGTCCACGGAGTAATACTTTAATATGTATGGTTGGATGTGCTTGTGCAGAGGTTATGGGTGTGTCTGTTTCTTCATTGGGAACTTCCATGGGTGGAGCTACGTCAGAGTTGACTATTGTTTCAGATAGTAGCAAGGAGGTGGCGGCATCTATTGGTGAAGAAGAGGTGCTTTCTGTAATCATGATTTGTGTATCCTCAATATTTTTGGCTTTGTTTTGCTTTTTCTTCTTCCTTTTTCGCTTTTTTGTAGGAGGCTCTGCATTATTTTTAGCTATATTTTCTGTATCGGTTGTCATTTCGCTTTTCTGTTCAAAATTTTGGCCTGCATCTTGAGTTTCGATAAGTTGAGTTTTGAGTTGCGAGCAATCCTGGAGCTCTTTCGCTGCTGTTTCAATTTCTTCGTTGGTCATCCTTATCATTTCCATCCATTCTTCATATAACTTTCGTTCACCTGGACTCATGCTTTCCACATTGACCGTTGGTTCTCGTGAAGTCTTTTCGGTTTGCCATTTTCCGCCACGTGGATGATTTTGATATGTAGCCATATTGCGTGATTTGATTTTGTTGTCGAATTCTGTGGATTCCTCATCCGTCGTAGAGTCACTGAGGTTTTGACGCCCGGTAGGCGTGCTTGTCTTTCCACCACGTCCGCAACGTCGAAGACTCACTTTGCAGTACTTTAAAAATTGAATTGAATAAACTTAAACTTAATTTTTGCACTTTACTTTAAACTACGAGCTTCAAACTTTGCCACGTCCAGACATAATTTCGAGAGAATTATTAAGAACTACTCACCAAAAGGATTAAACATCAATAACTCAAAACATCAAAATTTTTTCCTCGTCAGGAACATCAAATTGGCTGACCGGAGCTCAGAATCTGACACCTTGTGTAACACTCGACATCTGGTCAGGTATCATATCATCATTTTTCCATTCCATTACTCAAGTTGACCGCCGAATGACCATAATCCAGTTATTCACGAATCCAGTTGTTCTCAAATCCGCTCAGATTAGCATGCCAGCTTTTATGCTCCACAAAGAAGTATTTTTCTAGCGGTAGTGAAATACTTATGAAAGGGATAATGAAAGCAGTTTCACATTCAACTTAAATTTATCTAATACTCACAGCACGATAAGGACACTAGCAGGTCTGTCATAAGTATATTTTAACTGTTAAAATGTAATGGCAGTCAGAATTAGTTTATAAATTTATTAAAACAAAAACCAAATATGAATGTAAGCGTTTTGTCGCCGCATTAACAAAAATCCATTAAAATCTTTTACAAAAAACTGCGACAAAATTATAGATTATTGATTTATAGATTTTGTCATTAAATTTATTTCATATTTTAAAAAAAATATCAGACAACACCCCTGATCACTTCGATAATTCGGTAACTGAAACATAAACAGAGATGTCAACTGCATCGCCTTGCAAAAAATATTTTCTAGTGGTAACAAAATTTAAGTTATTTCCAGTTTAGTATTTTTTAATTTAAGTAATTTTTCCATCACTGCATATAAAAAATAAATCATATGAAATTATTCAAGTATCACACAAAATGTAACTTTATTACAGTTATCTCTCAAAAGGACTTATTTTACAAATTTCATATTTAATTCGCTACTAATTTTTTAGAACTTTGCATTTGGAAGCTCCGCACATACAATGTGTTATGTATAGCTTAAGTATTATGGATTGCTTAGCTACCTTAACTTCAATTTGCATTCCAGTCTCCAGAAAGAGTCATATAAGTTAAAATTTCAAAATGGATGAGACTTCAGGCTCATCTAGAGCGGCCTCAGGAACCCAGATGATGATTCATAGCTACCTACCCGGAAATTTTTGCTTCTTTTGAATGCAGAGATGCCGGCTTACTCCAAGCTTTAGCTCAATAGCTTACACTCAATAGCTTACACTCAAACAGCTTACTACTCAATATTTTGCAAGAAAAATTTAGTAGTTGACAGCCAAGTTGTACCTACAGATGTAAAATATCCGGGTTTTAATAACTTTGGAAGAATATCCAAATTTCATAAATACCTGAGTATTTATTAATTTTATTGCAAATTCAATGGTCATGTTTTTCTTCAAAGCTTCACAAAAGGGTGTATATTTAAGGCACAATTAAGTTTTTCTTGCCATTGTCAACAGTTAATTTGTCATTTACTATGAAGAAAAATTCCTCTAATTAAACATGTAAATTATTAAGATCATAATTTTTTAAAATTTTCTTTATTTGAGAGTTTGGTTTAAACCCTTGTTATGGTTTAAACCCCTTTAAATTCACATTTGTAATCATAATTCTTTGTACTTGTGGTTTTAAAAGTAACATCTAAATAAGGAAAGTTTTGCCACAAATATATTTTTGAAATGCAAAAATTTATTCAGGCTTTAAATAATTTATTTAAAAAAATTTATTTCACAAAACTTTTCCAAAATGTGAATAATGCATAATTTCTTAGTTGTTGTTGTCTTTACTAATGCCACTTGCCAATATGAGCAAGCCTGCTATAGGAATCCTATCGAATTTTTAAGGCAGATAGTGGGTTTCTTGTTTTTCAGTGGCTCCATCTCTTGCCAAGAATACGACTTCATCTACACATACGTCACAGCTAATTTTACACGGAGGACCCATTCATACTCCATTCATTCATCTGTAGATCGTAATTTTGACATGAACAAGCGAACGATCTCCAATTTAGTACTCTCAGAGGCATTGATTTGTTATGGGAACTTGGAAGATTTTGTGACCCCTACAGATTTAACATACGCCAGTCACCATCACACGGAGATTCTTCCGCCGGCAGGATTCGAACTCACGAACACGATCCTAACGTCCTACCAGCCTGGCTATCCCGGTCTTCCTTCCTAAATGCATAAATCCTTTTGATCCATTTGATTTCTACTATTTGAGAGAACTGAAATTTAATAATTCTTACAGGAATAAGGATGGAGTAAAAATATGATTTTTTTTGATAATTAAATACATTTCATATTTTTCTTATTGAAAAGAAAAAATGTTTTTCCTAAATTAAATGCTTTAAGCTTTACTCTGATAAGAGTATAAAAAGTGAAAATTTATATAAAAAAAGGATGCAAATAAATAATAATCAATTGAAACAAATTTTATTTGCATTAAATATCTTTTATTTCTAATTGTTAAACTATAAAATAATGTTTTATAGATTTAGCATTCATAAAGTTTATTTCCTCTAATTTTTTTTATAAATAAACAGAATCATGAAATTTTATTTAATGAAGCAAAATACAAACAAATGAGATACACGTTCACTTTTTTTATTTTTTTTATACTTAAACTAATTTTTCTAGTGAAAAAACTTACCTCTAAGAACTTAAGAAGTATTTCATATTTCCGATAACGAGATGTATTTTTAATACAAATCACAAAATATTTTAATTTACAGAAAACTAGAAATATCTATAATTAAATAGAAATATCTAATTATAATTTAATATTGTTAATTTAATATATAGAACAATGTTTGGGAACAATATGCTAGGAACAATGAATATTTTGTATAGAGCAAAAAACAGTAAGTAAGATTTTAAAGGACAGAACTACTTTTGTTTGATTGTCTGCATCGTCTTGTTTGAGAAAGTTTGAAAACTAACTCATCAATATAAAAGTTAAATTGCATAATTCGATATTTCTTTTGACTAAAATGAAATTATGAAATTACAAACATATGACTTATTTTTAAAAATAAAATTATTCTTTATTATTTATAGTAAAATATAATCAATACAGAAGGAAACTAAACAAAATATTGAAGTAGTTTAAACTAATTACTGTTTTTAAGACAAATTTGGTTAGAATAAAATAGTTTTATGAATGAATTTCTTCTAAAATTTAGGTATGAAATCTATAGATTTAATTTTTATCACTTATGTTAAATTTACAAACTCTAAATAAATAAAACCTGTTTAAAAATTTAACTACCTCACATTTTTAATCTTATTCTTTGCACATAATTAGGATCTCTTCCATTTGGTTCAGACTATTCCATTGCATTGAAAGAAAATATTGCTTCGTGAAAAATGCGCAAACTTCAATTTAAATGGCTTAATATAATGTCTATTTAATTACCTTACACATTTTTACATTACTTTTTTAAAGCAACAAAGTATCACGCACTTAGCATAATATATATATATATATATATATATACACAAATTAACATGAAAAACATGAATAAAATAAAAATAAAAAACTAAATGGTAGAGAAACAAGAATGGTAAAAGCAAATAGTCGTTGTCAAGACACATCTAATTGCCATAAATAATGCGATATTTCTGAATAAAGAATAATTATCCTAAGATAAAAATTATTCTTTATATGTGTCGATATCGCAAAAAAAACCTATTGTTGTAAAAAATCATGAAATAAAAGAAAAATGTAAAAGGAAATCAAACTTACCGGCGTGAATTAAAACGCAGTTTAGGTTTAAAAGTACAATAATAAAACAGTTAACAAAAATCGCGAAGATGTAAAATATTGCTTATAGCTTGAATCGAATATAAGTTATATATATATATATATATATATATATATATATATATATATATATATATATATATATATATATATATATATATATATATATATATATATATAGTTTAAAGTTCATTTCGGGAAATTAAAGATAAAATTATTTTATTCTCAGAGCTATAAGCAAGACAAATCATGGTTATTTGTTTTAAAAAGAACAAAGAGTAATAAAAACCCTGGTTTTGGGGACTCTCTGAGCAAGAGAATATACCTGGTAAATACTCATTTATAATACCCTACCCACAGGGTATCTATCCGACCCATATCTATATTTGTATCCCGAATAAAAGGGAAACCTGGTAATAAAACCAGCTTAGATGTATCTTGTTTTTTGAAGGAATAAAATATCCCAGGTTAGTAGGTCTTACATCTTGTCGACAGTTATATATTGTAAACAAGATTTTTTCGTATCTGGTATAATAGTTTGGTATAGTATAGTAATTGTTATGAATCTAATTCTAATAGATTTGTAAAATTAAATTTTAAAAAAGGAAGAAAAAAGAATACGTACTTATAACTTTCAGATTCAGTTTTAAAGCTTTATTACTTTTCATATAGAGATAAAAATGTGTGCTACACTCATATATTCTTCTTTTGAATCGATATACCGATTCGAAATAGTTAAAGTGTATACAGATATCGCAAAGTTCATACCGAAAGTGTATACCGATGTGCAAGTGTATATCGATTCGAAATAGTTAAAGTACAATGTTAAAATAAAATACTTATTTACACACATTTTACCGCACATATTTCAAAGCCTTTTCAAAGATATTCGAGGTGTACTTTAAAGTTTTAAAATATCGCATGCCTTATAAAAAGACTTTAGAATGCGTCCCTCTTTTATAGTGAAAGGCTGTAAGGCAATTAAGGGAATGTTCATAGCGTCATTAATATATCACTTTATTCGTTAATGCATAATTAACGGCGTGTTTACACCGCAAATTTTAATTGTCGTAATTAAAGTGTAATTACACTCTATGGTTGATAAGTCTTTTTGAAAGAAGAGCTTGTTTGCTAGCGCAGGTTTAGCTGAAAACTTTAATTTTCATGTGTCTAACAATGAATAAAATAATTCGCAGAAAGCGTAGTAATGAATAGCTTTGGTAATACTTTGAAATTTAATTAAGAATGATTTTAATCAATACAACAGATGAATAACGAAAACTTATAGGTAAATGTGTGGTTATGAGGAGATTCTAACTTACTCCACTTTGTAAAAAATAATTTCTAGTGGTTATTTTTAGCTTAGTATATTTCACTTTAATTAGTTTTTCCACCACTACATACCAAATATTCAAAGTATCATAATGATTTGTAACTGTATTTCAATTAATTCTTTTAGATGAATTAGTTAGAGCCCCTAGCGGGGCTGATGCTAAGATAACCATCACATATGAGTTCAATTAATTTTTGGTGACTCTTTTAACGGGTGGGGGCCATGGTTAAATAATGTTACCATAGTGGTTGAAAACAAGTATTTTTGATAAGTTGCCAATATTGCTCTGGGCGTTCCCCCTTCGATATATTGCTCTCTGAATGCTACGTAATTTTGGTAGTTTAAGAAAATGTTTTCCTTAGTAACAGCGAATATGATACAGAAATGCTAACTTGCTCCGGAGTGCGGATAAATATTTTCTAGTGGTGGTATAAGACAATTTGTTACAGTTACAGTGATCAGAGCTCCTGCGGGTCTTGTAAATTTTAAAAAGTGGTTACGAAAATTAAGCAAATGTCGATAATTTAATTTCTATGTAACCACCACAAAAAATTGTTTTCCAAAGAAAGTATATATGCATGAAAATTCAACCTTCGAAACCACTTAACGACAAAATGGTATGTTTAATTACGAGCTATATTTTAACATAAACCTTAATTTGCTCTTACTGCTAAATTTTTTAAAGGACCACGGGAACCCTGAGAGATGCCAACTTGTTCTTCTTTAAAGAAAAATTTCTCAGCGGTAAAGTAATTTAGGCTCAAAAGATCCTTAAATTACTTTACCACTAAGATATTTTTTTTTAGTATTCTTTATTTAAAATAATTTTTCCACCACTACAAATCAAAAATTCGAAGTATCACAAAATAATGCATTCTATCTATCAATTTTCTTGTGGAGACACTCATACAGAGTAGGCGTAAGTACCTTTATTCTACAAATTTGCTATTTAATTCGCTGCCAATTTATTGAAACTTTTACAGAAAGTGGAGTAGTTTGTATGTCTGGCTTATGATCATCTGGAAAAATTTAAGAATCCATTTAGCCCATCAATTTTGGCAAAGCCAAAAAATGTCGCCCAACGGTTTAAAGCTGTACTTCAAATAAGTGGTTGTTCTTTTCGAGGTTTTCTTTGAAGTAACCTTTTTTGTTGTCTTAATGTAATGAATTTAAAGTACTTTTATGCTTAGTTATTTTTGCAAATAAACTGCAAAACAATTTTTTTTAATCATTTGCACATTTAATTTAAACATATTTTTTTAAAAAAAAATTAACTTTTCGTTTTAATTTTAATCTGCTTCAGATTGCACTGGTTACAATATAAAACGATTTGGTGTTACCTGTGTTATGTTTCATTGCCGACAGAATTTTGAAAATACCATATCTGCCGACGTTTACCCTTTTCAAAAGAGTTTTTCCCTAGTGATAGGGAAAAAACCAATTCAGTGGGGATTGTCAGCTGGTGCACAGGTATGCCAACTGCTCAGCTTTCTACAAAAGCTTTTACAAATTTGTTAAGGATTAACCCCTTGGGGACGGGTGATTCAGAAAAGCATTCCTACAAAATCAGAATCAAGTAGTAATTAAGTAAAAAACGGTAACTTAAATGTAGTCGTTTCTAATTTGACAGACTTATTTTGCTTTTACTTTAATTATTGTTAGTTTAATCATACATATAATCAATGTTAATTCAAATTACAACTAAATAGTTTTATTTTGAACAAAGTAATGGTGAATTAAATAAATCAAACAATCATAACTCCGCCCACAAATAAACTGCTAAAGAAATACTTTGATTACCAGTTTTATATTTTCTCCCTGATTGATACGGTTTTATGCTGGCACGTATTTGTGACAGTCGGCGCGAAAGGGTTAAAAAATAAAAGTTCCAGAATAATGGACATATTCGCCAACTCTTAAAAGTCTAACCACGAGATGATATCAACAAAAGCACAATTTATATCAGGCTTTGTGTGTTTGATATGCTGTGGCGTAAAAATATTTTAAAATCAATGAACCGTACTAAACTAAAAATAAATTAAACATCGCCTTTTTTTTTTTTAAAAAAACGGAGTAGTCAGTGCATCTGCGCTTGCGTTTCGTTAAAATTTAACTGACATTTATAAACATTTGAGCTAGCAGACAACTAAATATGTATTTAAATTTAATGGTAGTCAAAATCATTATCAATAGCATTTATTTAAAAGAGAATAAAAATTATATAAAATTTGCTACCACAATAAATATTAAGAGAAATCTTATTTTAATTCAAAAATTCATCTAGTATTTGTTTCTTCATCACATATTAAGCTCGTATTTCATGTATATCCATCTGATCATGGCTGTATTCATTTTTCAATGGCAATTAATGTAAATCTGCGATCAAGTTTGTACATACTTCTAATCATGGTCACTTTACTATAATGTTACCACATTGTTACATAATTCAAAATGTTTTATTCACTGTATATAATTTTCATGATGAATGCAGACCTGCCAACTTTTAATCCCTTCCATTATCATTTTTCCCAATGGTACTAAAATGGAATTAAAACTTCAATTTTAAGCAAACAAATACGTTGTATTTGAATAAAATTAAGTTAACAACCATGATAGTAACGCATATTAATATATAAGCTTAATTTTTGTAAGAATATTGGTGATCAAAATGATTTAAAAATTAAATTTATAAAAGGAAAAATAGTATATATTTACTACCACTTTAAATATGAAAATAAAATCTCCCGCAAAATCCGGGAGAGTTGGCACGAATGTGAATGGGGTAGAGGCCGCTGCGCGGCCTAGGCACCTAGTTTTGTTTAAATAAAGAAGAAAGTATTTGTTTTTTCCCCCGACCTAATCATGGCTGTATTCACTTCTTTTTTAAAGGCAATTTATGTAAATCATCGATCAAGTTGTACAAATTTCTAATCATGGTTATTTTTATGTTACCATACTGTTACATAAATCAAAATGTTATATTCACTGTAATAATATTTTTAAGATGGATGGGTTAGGGGCCACTGCGTGGCCTAGGCACCCAGTTGTTTAAATAAAGCAAGCAAGCAAGTATTTGTTTTTATCTATAAATCATGATTTGAGCTGCCCATCCAGCAAGTTATCTCAGCCGCCAACTGCCTCTTAATCCTTCTCTTATCCAGGGGTGAAAGAGAGACGGAAAAGAGGAAAGGTTGGTAGTAAAACCATTTCAGTTATAGCTAGTTTTAAGGAGGAGTTTACTTATTCTTTTTTAAAATTTTTTAACAATATCTACTTTATCTTGGAAAAGAAGCAGTTTTATATATATGCCAGAATTATAAAAGAAATCTTGATAGTTACAGATATTTCATTTTTTTCGAAAAAAATGCTGGAATAAAATGTTTTACGTACCAGGTTTTTCTCTTTTCCGTCTTGCTATATAAGGGCTTTTACTCATGCTCTTATCTACGCCATTAGCTCCAGTCGCCCTAGGACAGGGATGGCGAAACAAAGGCACGCGTGCCATTTATGGCACCCGACACAATATTTGTTATTACAATATGAAGCATGTGTAACAATTAAATTAAAAATCACAAAAAGCAGTCAAAATAATGAACAATTATTAATAAAAAAATTAACAATTAATGCTAATGAAGCAATTAATAACCATAAAAACAAGTTAACAATAAATAACTAGAAAAAAATTAACAGTCCTGCTTAAACTAATATCTTACAACCTAATATAAGTTATTTGTCATCTAATCTGCTACAACAGAAGTCACACTGGTGTTACTTTAAGTTGAATTACGCGTATAACTGAGACATAGCAAAATGTTTTTTTTTTTTCAATGTAAATAAAGAGTTTTGAGTTGATAGTATTTAGTATTATTATTTTCTCAATAATCACGAAGTCAAAATTATTTGACGGCAAGTCTATGACCTCATTAAACAATTTTTTTAGAAAAAATGGCACGTTGGTGTAGAAAAGTTCGCCACCCCTGCCCTAGCACATAACTTAGGTTAAGAGGTCTGGTGCACGCTGACGCGGGCAGGTACCTTATCAAGCACAGATCGTCGTAGTAATTGTTTAACATTGAATTCCCATTTCAAGATCGCACTGATGTATGTCAGAGATGCCAATTCGCTCCGGATAGCAAATAAATATTTTAAAGTGGTAGTTTATCAATTGTGATTCTTGGTTTAATAAATTCAGTTTAGTAGATTTTTATCCACCACTATTTCTAAATAATTCGTAGGATTATATAATTCACCACTTTATGGTAGTTACTTCATGTACCACAGGGCAGCATTCTGGGACCGATATTATACATATTATACACTTATGATTTTCCTATAAACAAAGCCGATTATAACAGCCTATTACGCAGACGATACCGGTATTATTATTAAATCCAGAAACCCAAATCATGCTCTTCAAAAACTACAAGACCATATAGACGAAATAGAAGACTGGTGCTTAAAATGGAAAACTGCAGTAAATGCTGGAAAATCACAAATATTAATTATACAAAAAAGAAGAATTAAAATACTTCCACAACTTCAACCAAAAATGTTCAACATACCAATACCAATAGTTAAAAAAGCAAATTATCTTGGCCTTATAATCAATAGCAAACTCACCTGGAATGATCACATCAAAAGCACAATAGATAAAGCAAATGCAGCAATAATAGCCATACAACCATTAATATATAATCAGAATATGTCACTTAAACTAAAGAAGCTACTATATACAGCAATGATCCGCCCAATACTTACCTATGCCTCACCTGCCTGGACAACGATACCTCAACATCTACTGAAGAAATTAAACCAATGCCAAAACAAGATCCTTAGAAAAATAACCTGTGCAAGATGGTTCATCCGGAATACCAATACATACCCTCCAACTGCTACGGAATTTCCGTAGTTTCAGAAATCTTCTTTTCAGACGGTAGCAAAATTAATGTCTTAATATTTAAAAAAAATTAATTTTAGCGTAACTTGTCCACTATTACTTATAAAAGTGCAGGCCATATGGCTAGATTCTTAAGTTCTGATAAAAGTTTTATGAGAGATCCATTTGCTTTAAAAATTTCTACTTTGGTTCGCTACCACTAGAAAGAATTATTTTCAAAATCCTCATAAGTTGGAGGGTATGCCAATATACATGCAGATCTCAAAATACCAACTCTATCACAGCATATATACAAGCTAAATGCAGATTTTTTCGATAAAGCCATAGAATGTAAAACAGCAAATTTTAATGAAATCTTTAAATTTGAAAATTATATCAAAGATAAAAACTACAGACCAATAGCTGCACATTTCACCTCCGACGCCTCATATCATAACTATCAAAACAAATAATTTCATCAATTTTTCTGAAAATAACGTTTACTCATGCTGATACAATTCTGAACAACTCCAAAATCAAACAAACACAGTTTAGAGCAAGCTGCTCAATTTATTTTTGATTCCTTTTTAGTTATTCAAGCAAAGAGCTTGAAACATTCATAAAAGCAACTCCATTGCCTGCTCACATCATTGCTCAACCAAAACTGTTATAAAATTCCAGATGAATGGGATAGGGGCCGCTTCGCGGCCCAGGTGCCCAATAAAATCAAATTTTAGGACTAGGTAGTTACTTCATGCTATAAATTTTTAAAAGCAAGCCAAAATAGTCAAATATTTTCAAAATTTAGTTTGAAGTTATTTACCGTTTTCTTGGCGTCTCCGGAGCAGTTGGCATCTCTGGTATGCTAAAAATTTCTCTATGTATCTAGACCAGGGGTTTCCAACTTACAATTCCGGGGCCGCAATTTCTTCAAAATTTTATATAGGACTCTTTTTATGTTTGAAGGAACATTAAATATTACTGGCAGATTTTTATCAAGTTTTACAAATCAAAATACAAAGTAGATTTTAACCCGAGAAAATTTTTTTTTGTTAATTTCACTAATTAGTTTGCATGTTAAATTTCACAGAAACGAAGAAATTAGGCCTTTTTTTAACGAAAGAAAAGTATTTTAAACCCATAGAGCGTTTTTTCGAAAACTGTCCGCAAAAAACGAATAACAAATATATTTTAGTTCACTGGCCACAAAAATGGGTCGGAAGTGGCCCGCGGGCAGCCAGTTGGTAACCACTGATCTAGACCGAATGTTAGTAAGGTGGTTGTTTTATTCTAGCCCGCTTTCAAAGCGTAAAAAATATATATGACTAGAGATGTACTGATCAATTCATTTAACTGAATCGATTCTTTTTTCTTTTTTTTTATGAACTAAAAAAAAGTTCCATGACAATTTTCTCTTTACTACATATACTTTGCGAGTGTAGGGGTGTAGTGGAAAGGGTACTTGGGGTAGTAGCAAACTCCCTGATTTTTTAATAAAACTCTTCCTTTTTGACAATTTTACAGTTTTTTTATTAATTTTAAAATTTCTTTTAAAATGTTTTTTAAAATTTATATACAAATAATATCACGTTTTATAAAACATGAAATTTAAATTTAATAAAGCGAAATTAATTTTAGGGGTAGTTTGAAATACGTCTCAAAACAAATATGAGACCCTCAAAAGAAATATACGACTTCGAAAAAAAAGAAGAAGAGTCGATTTCGACGGTAAAATATTAGCAAGCAGAATATCAGTTTATCAGATGGTTAAAGCACAATCAAATGGTTAAGGTACTCAACCATTCTAATAAACCGATTCAAAGATCCGACTATATCTAATATTAACACTGAATATGCCTATACAGTAAAGAATACTTTTAAAGGACAAAAAAAAGAAAGAAAAATAATCGATTCTTTTTTTTTCAAAACAAACTTTATGAATCGATTCTCAAAAAAGAGTTGATTAAAATATCGATTCGTTCGTTTTTCTCACATCACTATACATAACTACCAAGATTATTTAACATGCGTATCTTTCCAACTACCCAAAAATGTTTTATAATTTAAAATAGAGAAAGTGATCTTACTCCTCTCAAAAATAAGTTATTAATGAACTAGTTTAGTCACCAGTTTTCTCTCCATACCGTCTCACTTGCAGCCCTGCGTAGATAAATTCTTTTTGGTACCAACTTAAACGTTCATTGAGAAAAAAATCTCTAACTGGAAGCAACATATCTGCTCATAAATTTCAGTTTTAATAATTAGATCTGAAATTGTTTTATGAACGGTGTCAAAATAATAATGTATGGTTTTTAATATTGCATTCATTTAATAAGTTGAGTTTTTACAACTTTTTACAATTTTCGTAGCTTGTGACATTCCTGCCGATACATCAGTTGATGTTGCTTTCGGCGGCATATTCTGAGATAATCGGAATAATTAGAATTATGCTGTTAAAATTTTATGCTAGCTTGTTTCATTACATGTTCGTAATATCTAACCCAAATCGGTCGGAATGAACATTATTCGTACAGGCCTGTCAACTACTACGCTTTTTGCAAAATATTTTATAAAGTGGTAAGCATTTAAAAACAAAAATATTCAGAATTTTTTGTAATTTTGCCAACATTCTAAAAGTTTTAAAACGAGAACACTGGAACAAGTGCCTTTGCATATGAACTTTTAAGTCATTCATATGTAGTAGCGTGGAAAATGAGTTCAAATTAATAAAAAATAATACTTTAAAACGCAAACTTAAACTACCACAAATTTTTACAAAAAGCGTTGAAGGTTGGCAGCTCTGTTCTTATATTCATTGCTTTCTACTAACTTTTAAGCTTTTCAAAAAAAGTTTTTTTTTCAATTGAAGGGAAATGCCTGTTCAATTAAGTTTATATTGTGTTTCATTAAAATTTAGCTATCACTTAACACTTTCAGGGACCCAAGAACAAAGATACCAACTTACTCCGTTTTAAGGAAATATTTTCCAGTGGTAGTTTAATATTTGATTTTTGATCATGGCATTTAAAGAAACAAATATTAATCACTATTATATAAAAAATAGTCAAATATGTTTATAAATTCTCTTTTTTCAGGAATGCCACGAAATTATATTTCTAGTGGTGGAAAAATCTGTGTTAATTTTTGAGTTAGTAAATTTCATTTAACTTTTTCAATACGTCGAAAAATCAGTCCGAGTGCGCCCTATTGCCCGGTATCTCCTCCAAGCGATTATTAGATAAAAATTACTTTTGTGCCTAAAGGGTTGAAGGTCTTGGAGACGCATAAGCTGCCCCATAACAGCGCACCATCAACGACAATGATTTCACAAGCTTCATTGATGGGACAGCATATCTCCCGCCGTAAACCCAAAACATCTAAACCCCGGGACAGGGTATGTCCCGGCGAGAATTCTAGAGTCAATAACTCATTTTCATTGACATTTTGATGATTATTTTAGGCAACGCTTTTTAACATTTTAATGTACATTTTCGTTAACATTTTTATTAACATATTTATTTAAAAACACTTTTCAGAATTAACATTTATAAAATAAGAACGGTAACAAATTGAAAGTAGTGGAGGAGCAACAGTATTTGAAGTCTGTGTTTCTTGAGGGTGTGGTAGAGCTGGAAACAGTTCTTGCACAGTGCTACGTTGCAAGAGGTGCACACTATTTTCGAGCGCTTAATTTATGCTCACCAACTCACCATGCACATCTTCTGCGCGTTTTTTCCTCAATTGGGAAATCCTTCAACTCCACCCATGAACTCGTAGTAAAACGTTACCGTTGACGGGTAGGGGAACTCCTTCTTAGATCCATCTTTTAGAGTTCTAATCGTAGTAGTTAATTAATTCAGTGCTATAGCAATTCGACATGGCAAAAACTTCCTTTGTGTCCATCCATTTGACAGCAATTATTCCCTCTCTTGTAGTTTTGAAAACCGAATCCCCTGGCTGTAATTCTCGTCTTCTCGCATCTGGAAATATTCTTCCTTTCATGTAGGTGCCGACACATCCATGGGGCAGGGTGTACATCAAATTAACTGAAGTGAAGAATCGATCGAAAGAGAGAACGATTTGGGGAATCTTCACTGTAGAAATAAGCATTTTTACAACGCGTTCTCCTGGAGTTCCTTCAGTCACTGAAGATTCTTTCCCAGTGTAAATGTTGAAGCCGTATTACGTATCAAGTCTTAGAATCGCAGCGCTCTCAAACTGCGATACCTCCCTTTACTGGTTTCATGGGTTGGTACTGTTTCAGGCTGCTCCTTCCCTTGAATTTGACCATTAACTCGTCTATTGACTGCCTTGTGCTGTCAGTGAAACTCTTCAAAAATGTACACTTCAAGCAGGAAACTGCTTCTTCAATATAATATAATTTCGAAGCATCTGCAGGTTTCTCTGAGGAATTGAAATATAATTCCTTTTAAAATATGTTTCCTAATCTAAAAAAAAATTAAGAATCTTTTTTTTTTCCATTTATTTTTAGATAATACCAAACAGGAGAGCGGGCCGTTAAAAGCCACTGGATTGGAAATTTCTCAATCGGAACAGTATCTTTCAAAATTAAATTGGCCACAAAGTTTTTCTCTATGAAAATTGATACTTTCAGGACTTTCACAATTATCACTAACTCTAAAAAAAGTTGAATATCATTTTTAATGAAAATTCAGAAGAATTTTTTTCAATTACAAACTGCTACTTGGTAATTCTAAAGCTCATACCCCCCCCCCCACTTTATCAGAGTGTTATTATTTATTATTTTATTACGTGAAAATGATTGCAATATAACATTTGCTAATATTTCTTATTTTTTCTTTTACAGTTGATGTGATTTGTACTTCGTTTTATAATCTGCCACTTGCTTTTACGTTTCATATTGTATGGAGACGTAGTGATTGTTTTGAACTTTTATATCACTTAGTCTGAACTAGATTCACCATTTTTTAGATTTATAACTCAAGAAAGTAGAAGGATAGAATGTAACTAGTACAAATTTTAATTACGAGAAAAATTATAAAAAGAAACGAAATAAACTGCTTTGGTGCTTCCAATGACAAACGAGTGTTACGTTCATAAATCAAGCAATAACTAAAAAGACTGACTGTGATTGAACTGAAACAACGAATCGATTCAAAGTGTAATATTTTTGGTGATTGCGCGTTCGTAAAATGGTAACTAGTTGTTCATGACAACGAAGATGTACTGCTTCTGTTAAGAGAGTTTTTGAAAAGCATGGATAAGTGCATTTACTTCACCTAACGAAATCCTTTCTTGCATTTCAAACATGTCTGCTTCTGCACCAACATCTCCAACTTCTTATACCAGTAAACAAAAAGATTTTGGTGAAGCTAGTTCCCAAGAGGCCGGAAGCTCGGAGGAACAACCGAAAAATTCGATATTCTCTCAGGTGAGTAATATCATTTAATACCTTTCAAGCACAGTGAAATATTCTTTTTTTTTCAATTTGATTTTATTACAGACTTTACCGGTAAACAACCGACCCTGTTTATTTTTTGGCTAATTTCACAAATTGGTTTTTACTATGTAATTTTTATTCAATTCTGCAATCACTGCATATACTATCTGTTACCGATATCCTGCGTATCTACCAGTTTCTACTTATAATTTTTATTCAATTATTAAACCACTGCATATACTCTCTGTCATCGATATCCTGTATGTATGTTGACTTACTTCACAAATTGGTTTCAACTATTTAATTTTTATTCAATTATTAAACCACTGCATATACTCTCTGTCACCGATATCCTGTATGTATGTTGGCTTACTTCACAAATTTGTTTCTACTATATAATTTTTAGTCAATTATGAAACCACTGCATATACTCTCTGTCACCGATATCCTGTATGTATGTTGGCTTACTTCACAAATTTGTTTCTACTATATAATTTTTATTCAATTATTAAACCACTGCATATACTCTCTGTCGCCGATATCCTGTATGTATGTTGGCTTACTTCACAAATTGGTTTCTACTATTTAATTTTTATTCAATTATGAAACCACTGCAATTACTATCTGTTACTGATATCCAGTGTATTTGTTGGTTACTTCACAAATTGGTTTCTACTATTTAATTTATTTTCAATTATGAAACCACTGCACATACTATCTGTTACCGCAGTGTTTCCCAAAGTGTGGTACGCGTACCCCCCAGGGGTACGGGAACAGTTTAGCGGGGGTACGCGCTGTTATGCAAAATATCTTGCAACAAACAAAAATTTCAAAAAATTTTAGTTTGAAACAAAGCTAGTCATGAAAACTTACGATTACGTATTTTTCTATTGGCTATTTTTTGAAGAGTTAACAGTTAATAATTAGTGGTGTCAACAGCCAGTTGTGATTTTTAACTTTTGTGCAATTTATTTTAGTAAAA
Organism: Parasteatoda tepidariorum; assembly: GCF_982258835.1. Taxonomy (NCBI): domain Eukaryota; kingdom Metazoa; phylum Arthropoda; class Arachnida; order Araneae; family Theridiidae; genus Parasteatoda; species Parasteatoda tepidariorum. Next base: position 4,832,093 of record NC_141758.1, on the reverse strand, counting down.
AATACATTCATTTTTTGGTTTCTACTATTTCATTTTTATTCAATTCTGCAATCGTAGCGTATACTATCTGTTACCGATATGTATATTTATATTTTCAAATCCCCCCATCCATCACCCCCACAAGAAAGGGTTTTTTGTTTCAACACGCACACATCTTTTGTTTTCTATCTCATCGCAGACTTACACGCTAACTTGAATGCAATCTTTCATTACCGGTACATTATATCATTTTTCTTTCGAGAAAATTTCTGTTACGTTTCTCTTAAGTGCTCCAATGCTAGATGGAAGAAAATCCATACATTTGTTCGTTTTGTTTTATAACCAAGTTTTTTTTTTTTTTTTTACTTAGAATTTTTTTTTTAGACATGTGAGACTCATCATGAATAGGGAGGAAAAAAAGTTTCAACAGTTCACCTTCACATACATGTTTTTAAAATATGATATATAAAAATGTAAAAGGCAAAGCAAAATGGATTTTCAAAAAAGAAAGTTCATTATAAACACTAAAATTATAAATGAATAAAAAAGTTATTTAATGTTTTGTAGCATCACCTTTAGCTTTGATCATGCATGTAAGGGATCTTGCATTGCAGGCTTGTGGTAGTCTTTTGTGTCCACATTAGCCCAGGTAGATCTAAATGTTCTCTTTGTTTCTGGAGCAACTTTTTGTAGTTTTTCCTTTAATATCTACATAAATTTTCAATCGGATAAGGTCTGGAGAATTACCTGGCAGCTGTCGCACTTTAATTTTGGGTTGCTCTAGCTAGATCATAGTTGATTTTGGTGAATGACGTGAAACTAAATCTTACTGAAAAATAAAGTCTTTCTCGAACAAGTCTTATGGCATCGGAATCATGCATTAATGTAGAATATCTTAATAAATATCAAAATAAGCAAGAGAAGAATGAAGAAGAGAATCTCCTTAAGAATGCATATTATTCCAGATGCGTTTGTACTGATGCAACTCCATACTATCAAACTAGCTTCAAATTTTACCAAACGTTTCAGCTATTTTTTAATAAACGTTTCTTGTTTCATCCTCCAATATGAAATGCTTTGATTGCCATAAGACGCACAGTATTGGGGACAGTATTAATCCTGGCTGTGTTTCCCCCATCTACCAAACGTCATTTTGTGCAGCAGGAATGACCCATGAAACTTACAGAAATTATTTTCGTTTTTCTATATTTTCCAATATTCTGTGGTATATCTTTTTTCAATCCTCCAAGCCCTACTTTATTCTTAATCTACACCATTTCATTGTTGCTGGTTTTACAGGCCTGCTAACTACTACTCTTTCTGTAAAATATTTTATGGAGTGGCATATATTTTTAGAAAACGCTTTCTTTTTTGGTAATTTTGCCAACATTTTAAGATCCTCACCCCAGGTTTATTGATATACAACATACATTTGCAGGCTTGTGTGCTCAATTAAGGCTTATAAACCTTTGTCAAGTAGAAGAACGGATAGCACAATATAGAGAAAGACATCACAATGTTGCTGTTGTTGTAATTCATTTACGTCGCACTAGAGCTGCACAATGGGCTATTGGCGACGGTCTGGGAAACATCCCTGAGGATGATCCGAAGACATGCCATCTCAATTTTGATCCTCTGCGGAGGGGATGGCACCCCTGCTTCGGTAGCCCAACGACCTGCACGCGAAATCGAGCACTTTACGGTAGCACAGATTAACGAGGACCCATACCGCACACCCTCGGTCCCTACGCAGACAGATCCAAATGGTCACCCACCCGCACACTGACCGCAGACAATGATGCTTGACATCGGTGATCTGCTGGGAACCGTGTCTTAACGATCAGTCCATTGCGGGACTAAAGACATCACTAAGAATACATCCAGGGTTACGGCGCGATTCGAACCCGCCACCTCCACGCTTAACAGAGCGCTTGGCGGGCGATACCGCTCGGCCAGAGAGGCCCCATCACTCCAGGTACAAAGTGGCGTTGAATAGGAACTTTTGATTCATTTATATGTAGTGGTGGAGAAAATCAATTAAACTAATTTAAAAATAATACATAAAAACCTTATATTAGCTATCACTAGAACAAATTTTCAAAAAAAAATTTTTAGAAAGTTGGCAATCCTGGTTTTATAGTCATTAGTTATTTTGAGCTTGGAACATAAGACTGAAACTTAAATTAATGAAAACGCCTTAACCCTTTGCACTCCGAGTCCTTTTAAATGCTGTTTGATTTAATATCAGCACTATAGCATTTAAAATACATAATATAGTATTATTATAGACTTTTAAAATTCTTAAAAATAATGTGGTTACTAATTATTCAGTGTATAATTTCTTAATTTTTAAGTGGTGACTCTTGATGGTGCCACCGTGGGGACATCCGAGTGCAAAGGGTTAATATTGCCGATAAGGAAACATTAATTCCTTCAACATTCCATTTTCAATTGAAACATCGTGCACCACTCGATCGATTTTAACTAGAGTTTTCAGTTTTATGTCATCCCTTGACAAAGTTTTCGGTTTTCGATCACTACTGCAACGATTATTTCTCAACATTTCATTCTTCCGATACAGTTGTAAGATTCTGTTAACGCTTTTCTGAAATTCCTCCTTGACGATGAAAATCGACAACTGGCACTTATATTGATTCTAAAATACCATGTAAACGCCGCATTTTGAAACTTATTCCGAACAGAAAATACAGAAAAGAAGTTTTAAATAATCGTCTGTGATAAATTTAAAATTCTCACATGTTAAAGGTAAAATTAATAAAAACAAATATTATCGCAACATGCTCTAATAATTTAAACAAAATAAATTATTCTAATATTTTAAGAAATAAGAATACTTTTTTAAAATATTATCTTTTTTAAAAAAAAAAAAGTTAGCAAATTTTAAGCGCGTGTCATCATTTGATTGAAAATAAATACTTACGATATCGTTTGCAAATGTGCATTATATAACACTAAAAATAATTTTCATCGGAGCAGAAAAATATTCTAATATTTTGAATCGGAATCATATTACAACAGGATCATCGAAGATATAAATTAGAGGCTTCCATTTTGAAAGATCATAATTAAAGCTTTTAGAAATAGTTTCATTTTTACCCATGTATATAAATTTCTCAACTGTAACTGAAAAAAACCCGAAATAAATAACTTTGTACGAAATTATAGGCATTAGGCTTTTGTGTGTTCCATGAGCTAAAAAAATGTTCAAAAAAATCACCAGTTAGTTAAATATAGGGTTCATGCCGGCTATGATTAAGTGGCCCAAAAATAATAGCTAAAATTTTAATTTAGTTGTCGAAAAAATGTAACATTGTAAACAAATGTAAAAAAAAGCTTAAGCTATTCAAGTACACGAATTTTATGCATATTTTGGGATGCTGTAGCAATTATTGCAAGTATTTACGTAAATAATATTAAAATTTCGACCTTAAAATATTTGAACCAGGGTCCGTACGCATCTGGTAAAAATTAACAATTGGTATCAAATTTGTTCCTGGATCAAGTATTGGGAGAAAATTGACTGCATGGTAGACTTTTTGATGAAACTAACCCATAATTGCGTTACATAGAGAGGAAAACCACGAAAACCTCCCACTGTTAGCCTGACCGAAAGGGGATTTTTATCAAATGATCCGTCTTCCACTAAGGATATTTTACGCTGGCAATGTGATCAGTGCAAGCCGCGTACGGAATTCGAATCGACTAGTTATTGCTGAGATTGAACCCGATTCACCTCATTGGTAGGGGAGCGCTCTATCTCCTGATCCACAACGGCTCACCGTGGCTCGAAATGATGACAATGGAGTGAACTGTATGGACTAGCCTGCTTATAATACAGACCTGAGTCCTATAGAGAACCTTAAGGACGAGTTCGATGGCCGACCGATGGGAGACGTCATTTGCTTCTTATGCCAAAACAATAATTGACGTGTCTCAGACGTCTTCAACTAACATTCCGTTGTGAGTTGTTGTTTACAGTGCAATCAAAGATCATTTCGATATTAAGAAATGATATGTCACTGGATTAAAGCGTGAGGCAATAGTCCGAAATCGGTGAAAGAATTTGCTTGTATTCTCCAAGCCAAATGGAAGGAAATACACCTAACCATCATCCACAAACTTGTGGAAAACATGCTCCAGAGGGTTAAGGAGGTTAATTGTCTCATATGAAAGCTCAACCAAGTAATGAATATGAATAAATTGTGATCTCTTTTATCACTGGTGTCCAATTACTTATTGGCTGACAGTATACGTTAGAGCAGAGGTCGCCAAAGTGGTCTATATAGACCCCCAGGGGTCTATTTAACATAAGCGGGGGTCGATCTGAGCCAGGGGGTCGAATGGGGGTCGATCCGAACCGGAAGGGTCGATTGGTCGAAGGACTATCAGTATTTTTCAGATATGTGACAATTAGAGATAAAAGAAGAAGACTAGGAAATATATACAGGTAATCTTCAAAAATTGAGTGACGATTTTAAACTGCGTTTTGTTGATTTGGAAAACATTGACATCCCTGATTGTATTATTGTGCCATTTTCTGCTCAAATTGAAAACGTGGACATCAACCTGCAAGATGAGCTTGCTGAATTATTATGGGGTTTTGAAGCAAAGACGCTTTTTAAAAATTTAACAATAAGCAAATTTTGGACAAACATAAATATAACGCAAAAATATGTCAGACTTTACGAAATAGCTCAGCCATTTATGATAGCCTTTCCAAGTTCCTATATGGTTGAAGCCGGTTTCAGTCACGTAAATTCAATCTTAACTGAGAACAGAAATAAATTAAATGTGGAGTTTCGAGGGGATTTGAGATTAAAATTGACCAATTTTGAACCCAATATAACGAACCTTGCAGGAAAAAAACACCAAGCACACCCATGTCATTGATTAAGAAGCAATAAATCCGTAGTTACTTTACTTATTATTTCTACTTACTTATAATTACTTATTATTTCATAAATATTAAGGTATTTATATTTCAACATTAATATATTTTTCATAAAACTATTGTTACACTATGTACTGTTACTTTAATAAATGTTCAAAATCATAAAATAAATGTACAAACACAGTATCTAATAGAGTTTTATTTTAATTAACAGAAAATTACTTTTATGGGGGTCGATGGAGATTTCGAAAAATTATGTAGGGGTCGATGATCAAAAAAGTTTGGCAACCCCTGCGTTAGAGCGTATTAATGCAAATAGCTTCCTGGAATAAAATCTTTAGGTCTTTCCTGTGGCGGTTGAGAAATTTTGACACTCATACAAAAGATGAAACGTTGATGATGTTTTAATGTATTATTTTTTGTTCAATTAAACTTATTTTCTACACCACTGCATACAAATAATTAAAAGTTCATATGCAACGCCACTTAGTTCCTGCTCTCACGTAGTGAAGTTTTTAAAATGGTGGCAAAACAGTCGAAAAATCTTAAAGCTTTGGTTTTTAAATGTCTACCGTTGTAGTTGGCAGGTTTGTATTCATTGTTTAGGTCATTATTGCAACGATTGACTATTTCGTCACGGCAGCTGGCTCCATTGAAGCGACGCTGTTTAACGAACAGTGATGTGTGCACATTTCATGTTAAGATTTCGTATTTCATTTAACGTTTGTGTCTAACAAACATTTCACTCCGAAATATTTCACGTTATGGAAACTTGTCACATATGAAGCATTTTATATTTTTAGTGGCATTAATCCAATAAAGGTCAATGAAACACTGGTCAGTGGCAATTTCAAGCAGATTGGATCCGGTTTATTTAAGTCATTGCAGATTTTTTTTTTCCTTAGTGGTAGAGGACTAAAGCAGAATTTTTTAGAAACAAGCGGGGTTTTTTTAAAAAGAAAATTGAACTTGCAATGTATAGAGGGTAGTAGAACTTAAAATCAGAACTTAAACTGCTGTTTGTAGAAAATGCAACACCATGAAGGAATCATCAGAATCAAATGAAATTCGCAGCAAATGTCAATTATAGGATATTATGCAAATTAATAAAGTTTCAGAGCCATCGCGCGTGCGTGGCGCGCGCAGCGCCCTCTGAATTGATGCTGAAAGCGTATAAATAAAGTGCTGTAGCGGGACGTTGAAAATAGTCTATGATTATTTGTTAGTGGCAAACGTTTAGTGAGACCTGAGTATGCCTCCACGACGGAAGAATAAGAAATTCAAGCAACTTACGGAGTTTGAACGAGGGAGGATAATCGGCCTTCGAGAAGGAGGATTTTCCTATCGCGCAATAGCAGCTCGTATGCAGCGGAACAGTTCCACAGTGATGCGAGTTTGGAAGCAGTGGACCGACGAGCACCGAACAACTCGAAAAACAGGCACTGGACGACAGAAGGTGACGTCAGAGCGCGATGATCGACACCTGCTCCGCATGGCGGTGAATGATCGCACAGCTTCCTCCAGGCAGCTGGCAGCACATTGGTCTACTGCTACAGGTGTACAATTGTCGGCTTCGTCAATTCGTCGTCGTCTGCTGCGCCGTGGATTGCGTGCAAGGGTGCCATTATACAGGATTCCCCTCACGGCGGATCATCGACGGCTGCGTCGGCAGTGGGCTCTTGAGCACAGAGACTGGCGAGCTGATTGGCACCAAGTTGTCTTTTCAGATGAATCACGCTTCAATTTGTGGACCCATGATGGCCGTGTTCGTGTTAGACGTTATGCCGGTCAACGCTGCCTTCCTGAGTGTATTATTGAACGACATAGTGGTCGAACACCCGGAGTTATGGTCTGGGGTGCGATTTCGTATCATGGACGATCCAATTTGATACGAATTGAGGGTAATCTCAATAGCAACAGATACGTCCGTGAAGTGCTACAGCCCGAAGTCGTTCCTTTCCTTCAAGGCATCCCTGGAGCTATCTTTCAGCAGGATAATGCACGCCCACATGTTGCGCGGACTGTTAGAGACTTCTGTTCAGCACAACGCATGCAACTTCTTCCTTGGCCTGCTTATTCGCCGGATATGTCGCCTATTGAGCACGTGTGGGATATGGTTGGTCGGCGTCTCACTCGTGATCCGCGTCCTGCAGTTTCCAAAGACGAACTTTGGTTGCGCATACAAGCGATATGGAATTCTCTTCCTCAAGCAGATATTCAACATCTGTTTGACTCCATGCCACGTCGTATAGCAGCACTTATTGCAGCGCGTGGTGGCTGCACCAAATACTGATTTCGGACGCTTAATTTGTTTCTTTTGTTTTGAAAATTTCATCATTTATTTGTATCAGTACAAGTCGTTTCTGCATTAAATTTCATTTGATTCTGATGATTCTTTCATGGTGTTGCATTTTCTACAAACAGCAGTTTATATTCGGAGGGGGCGAAATTCTTAAATTTCTAATTTATTAAAATATAAGTAGATTACACTGGCTACCACTACGAAAAATATTTTCTGAAATTGCGGAGGATCCCTAGTAGTTTCAATCTAACTTCAATGTCCAACTTAAAACAGAGCTAAAATTCCAAGTTGAGTGGGATAAGCGCCGCTTCTCGGCCTAAGTGCCCAGAAAAAACAAACTACTAAGAATAGGAATCTATGCAGGCTGACCCCGGCTAAATACGGTGCTTCTAATAAAAGGGTTACTTGCATTAAAGAAAAACTATAAAAAAAAACAGCAACATAAACTTGTGATGATGCTGCAGTTAAGGAAATTTTTAAATTTTAAAGCTTGAAAGAAGACATAGAGCTCAGGCCAATGCCTGCTTAGTTTTGTAGCGATGCATCCTTATTTAGAATACGAAATATTTTCTTTTTATTCCATATCGCATTCCAGTTATTAGAAAGCACCTCCTTTTTGCCAAAATATTCAATATGGAGGACAAAAGAGCCTTAAATGGCCTCAGTCCTCCAGATAAATGTTAACGATAATGATGGATTTAATATGTAACTATATATTCGATGTGGCAGTTTAAATAATAATTGATTTCCATCGATGGGTTAACTGCTATTGTCTTCGGCGACAGGTGCCGTGATATGGACAGTAATTATAATTAGAAAATTTCAATATGCTCCAATATTTGCTATTACGCCCCAATTTCTATTACATTTTTAACTAAAAGAACTGTTTTTATAAATTTACTGCAGAAGTGTTTATATTATTTCGTTCAACACCTGTACCATTACTGAAATAAATGAACTTATATTGTGATTAATCGTTATTCGTGGATTAATCGTTATTCGTGGATTTAAAATCTATACCAATTTTTTATTGACGTTTCAGTCAATAACATCACTTAGCGAAAAAGAAAAATTATTTAAAAATCGATTTTACAAATTCTCTTTTATTTTTCGATATTGCAGTTAAAATATATTCAAACCTTTCTACGTCTGTTTGTTTATTCTTTTCGTTTCGTTTCCCATGGCAAAGTTAATCAAAGACAGATGTTATTGATATTTTCCCAGGGCATAAAGAGTTCACGAACGTTTTAGTTACCTTAGTTTTGTTACTCAAATGAATTAGAATCTTTTCCCCATCATTTGAAAAGTATTCTCCGGTTTGTTTGATGAACATTTTTTACCGTATCCAAGATACCGATTTCTTTCATTTCTTTTCATATCCTGGTTCATCGTGCTAGATTTTTGCAATAATGTTCAATCTGGATTATGCTGTGCCAAAATACTAAAAATAATTGATTTCATTTCATTTCGTACCTTTTTGCGTTTCAGACGATTTCTTTTATTTAATATTTGCAGACGATATTCGTGATCATGAGTCATTAGAGTTAGAAATGTCGTTCTAGTTTTATTCAGAATCGAAGAGTGAGTCGCAAGCTTAAAGGGCGTTTTCTAGTTAAAACAAACGATGATTAGAAAAATGATCATTATTAGGAAAAAAAAGATTTGAGTAATAACTATCAATATGCGTTCAAGATGTAGATTAATTTTATATATGCTAATCTATATAAAATTGAAACAATTTGTCTTTTCGTTTTTAAATCAAAATTTGCACACTTTCTTTCACATAATTAATTGAACACACGACACCAGTTTTTTTTCTTCAAATTTTTAAAATAGAAGGCATAGCGCAAGCATTACGGTTTTCTTTTTTCTGGAGATTTTTATCCATAAAGAACGCAAGAATGAGAATTTAAATTTTAAAAATTATTTTTGGAGAAAAGTACAATTTTTTATAATTATTATTTCATTTTTGTCCATAAAAGTAATGTGACGTAACTACCACTACAAAAGTTTAACATCATTAACTAGTATATAAATCATGCTAACTTGAATGTACCATGAGGTACCATTTGATCGATGACGGTTGCACACCTGCCAACTTTTAATCCCCTCCATTATCATTTTTCCCAGTGGTATTAAAAATGGAATTAAAACTTCAATTTTAAGCAAACAAATACGTTGCATTTGAAAAAACTTAAGTTGACAACCATGATAGTAACGCATATTGATATATGTGCTTAATTTTTGTAAGAATAGTGGTGATCAAAATCATTTAAAAATTAAGTTTATAAAAGAAAAAATAGTATATATTTACTACCACTTTAAATATAAAAATAAAATCTTCGGGAAAATCCGGAAGAGTTGGCAGGTATGCGGTTGGTATTGTCGATTAACACCGCCCCACCAAGATCTTTCAGCAAGAAAGTTGCAAATTATAATTTAAATTATGACTCAAAGTAGAATGTAAATTTTATACTATTAAAGTTTATTAAATTTTAATAAAAATTGTTATATCTTTTTTGGTTTATTTGGGTTGGTTTTATGTTAACATCGCAGTAGAACTACATGAATAAACTATTGGCGACATCTTTAATGATAATCCAACAACATTATTAGCGCTGGTGCTTACTACACTACCAGAGCTTAGATCACATTTAGATGATGGCAGCAATCAACTGGCAGCAACATGACACTGTTCAACGGACAAAACAATTGAGGAGATAACACTAGAGATGGTTCAGAACCATTAAGACAGAAAATAGCAAAACCGAGTGTTAAAGTTGAGCTAAGTTTCTCTACATAAGTTAGAATGTTAATAACGTTAAGTTAATGCTAATTAACGTTTCAACGAAGTCATTTAAAGGATTCAGAAGCTTGGAGAGTTGTTGACCGATTAGCTGGGGGAAAAAACCGAAATAGCAGAAGCCTTTGGAGTTTCACGAAGTGTGATAGTTTTTTGGAGACTGAAAATGCATGGCAAAGATCAGGGCAATGACGTAGACGTGCAACAACGCCCGATGAAGACCATTATTTAACGTTAATGGCTCGGAGACACTGAAATATGAATGCCACTCTTCTTCGAGAACACGTTCCCTCGACTACTGGAACCACAGTTTCGACATAATCAGTCCGAAACCACCTTCAAGTTGTAGGTCTGTATGCTCGCCGACCAATGGTGTGTGTCACGGTAACAGCAAGGCACCGTCGCGCCCGTAGGGAGTGAACAGCAGAGCACGTGAACTCGAGGAGAAATTAATGGCGCCATATTCCTTTCTCAGACGAGTCCTTTTTTTCTGTTCGTCCTGATAATAGGCATATTTTCATCTGGTGGGAACATGGCGCTAGAAACAATCCTGCGTTAGTGCACGAAAGAGTAGGATTTGGCAGTGGGGGAGTGGGGATCTATGCTAGCATCTCCATTGATAAGCTCACCGATCTCCATATCATGCCATTTCTGATTGGTCGCCGATATAGAGATGAGATCCTGAGACCTATGGTAGTTCCTTACACTACAGTAACTGGAGATGACTTCATGTTAATGGACGACAATTGCAGGCCACATCATGCTAACTTGGTGAATGATTTCCTTTTAGAGAAAGGAATCATACGAAAGGGTTGACCAGTGTGTTTTCCGGACATGAACCCAATTGAGCATGTTTGGGACATACTAGGCAGACGAATTGCTGAACGCCTACCACTCCCACAAACTCTTCAAGAATTGAAAAGAGCTCTTCTGGAGGAGGGGGACAGAATACCCCAGCCCTTCATGAATAACCTCATTGACTGTATGCTGGCCGTCTGGAGAATCTATGTCCCCTACTAAGAACGGCTTTCTTGTAAGGAGATACCTTTATTTATTTGTTTTTCTCTTACGCAAAAATTGTGTTTTCTTCCTTTTGAACCCAAATCCTAAAAAAAAACCGCATTTTTTCTGTCAAACAAATGTCATTTTTATCTCGTATAGCCTACTACGTCTGTCGATAATGAGTCAATCATTCAACCAATTCTCCATGGGCAAGATCAACCCACAACCTCAATATCCTTTAACTGTTTTGAGCAGTGTAGCCCACAATTTTTCAGTAATTTATAACATAACTAATAAAAACAATTTAAATACATAAAGCACAAATCAAAAGAAATTATCCAAGTTTTTATTAAAACCACAATCCATTCTCCGATAATTACTCCACGAATGCGGATAATTATTTTATCTTCGACGAAATATAAACTCAAGAAAATAATCAGAGAGGTAATAATTTAAAAATCAATATCTTACATCACTACTTTCAACTTCTTTCAATATAGTATCTCTTAATTAAACCTTTCGCAAAATCGAATTTCGATTCTTTAAATGAAATCTAAAAACCATTATAGAATATTAAAAAGTCATAATTCCTTTCCTCAAGTCGCGTAAGATAAAATTGAAAACTAAACATTTGGCCTGGTATTGAAAATATATATTTTTACAGCCAAAAGTAAATTACTTTTCTACCGTGGTAATCACTAGTAATTTGCATCGAAATAAGTACTCAAAGGAGTTTTGGCGGAAGTTTATTGGCGAGGAACTCCATCTTGAAAAAGAAACTGATGGTCTCTGAGCTATTTCGTCTGCCAGGAGAGATTGAAATGATCACCCGAAATGTAATAAATTTTATTGTTTCTGACTGTTTAAGGAAAGTTTGTTTTATGTTTGTTTGTTGAAGAAACTAAATAGAGGAATGTTTGAAAGTTCTGGTTACGTTTTGATTCGGTATGTTGAGTTGAAATATAAATAAATCTGATAACGTATGCCATTGTTTTATATTTGATTTTACAAAAGATAAAAATGTTCCAAGATCAAATCAGTAGGAAAGTTTTTTATTTTTATTTAATGAAAAGTTTTTCAGATTTAATTAAAAATTTGTTCTGTTGCGACTTAACTTTTTTTATAAAATAATAATTTTTTGTAATTTAATTTAGGATTTATTTTCACACAACTTTTCATTTAATCAAGAAATTTTAGAGGTCTTATTTAAAATTTATTTTATACCAATTTTACTTTTTTTAATAATCAATGAGTTTTCGAGATTAACACTAGAAGTGTCGTAGGGGTCATTTCGATCTTTTTTTTTTTTTTTTTTTTGCCAATTCTTATATTATTTTTGAAGATAACGTGAGCTTCAAAGCTCATATTTTTTTTTATTTCTTCTAAATCGTTTCCAAGTATTCTCCTTTCTGTTTATGAGTAAAATAAATAATCAAGGAAATACCTAAAACGGCCAAAAGTGGTCATTTTTAACCCTAATTAGAAAAACGTTATTTTTTGAAGTTCAATGTTTGTTTTTGATTTTGCAGAACTGCAAATATTATAAAGATAAATTGTAGAACAGAAATCAAGGCTCATCGTGCTAAAAAAAAATGGCACTCGCAACAGTTTTCGAGAATTTATCAGGTATCTTAGGTAGGTTTCGAAACTAGTAGTTTTTTACAAGATGAGGTAGTTAGCCGTTATTGACACCAACTATGTTTAATTTTGGGAATTGGCACTATTGGTATTATGGAAAATGATGCTGTTTTAATATGTAACAAATATACTTTTCTATAGGTACAAAGTATTACATAGGTACAAATTTGAGTTAATTTGGTGTTAATTACAGTTGCTCCAGTTCGGTGCAGTTTTATGATAGATACTTTTTTCAGCTCCTAGAAGATAAAAGTACCGGAGAAAGTTGTTTGTTTGCGGTAAATTTTAAATATAAGTTGCCAGTTGATACTTAGTAGAGATAATCGTTATTTTGATGATTATTACTAAATACGTTTTTTGCTTAATTTAATAACGCAAAACCACCGGGAAGGGCAACAAATAATAATAAATAAATAACATTGGTATTATTTTAGCTTTATTATTATTGTCGGTATAAATCTTTCAATTCCGTGCATGATTTTGTAGTTTTGTTCTATACTAATTTATTGATATTTCCCCCAAATACGAAGAATTCAGCTAGTAATCTATAAAATCAAGATCATGAATTTCATAAACGAAGCAATAGTTTGGAATTAAAAAAAAAAGTCAAACCAGAAATACGAAATATAGATTCCTTTTATTTATTAGAACAATTCTGTATTATTTCCGATGGATTATTATTCAAGTGGATAAATTTGTGTGCGAATGGATTAAGATTCGTATCGCAGATAAATATCAAACATATAAAAAAAATAATAGATTGCAAGACATAATGAGTAATTTTTACGAATACGGCATATTTTACAAAAAAAAAGTTCAGTTATGTTAAAAAAGTTCATTAAAACCATAAGAGAAAAAGTTTTATCCATTTATTGCATTAATTATTGATTGTTTGCTATGGATTGTTACTTGCAATAAAGGCGGAATAGGAAACTTGCAATAAAGGCGGAACTACGTTAAGGATATCTTGCTGTGGCTATTTTTAGTAGTTTGTGTTGTTTTATGTTAAAGATAATAAGAACCCGAATAAAAGAACTAAGAGATATTCTCTTCTTATAAAGAACAAGTACTAGTCAGTAAAAGGATAGGAATAGACGCTACGCATTGATTTCCAACAGAACTTTTTTCACTCAAAGCAATTTAGTTAATTAGAAACAAAAAACTTTTCTTGTCGACTTCTTGGAATTGTTTTTCTTACTTATATACTATTACTTTTGATGAAAATGCAAAAAGTTCGATTTTTTATGATTACGTATAAGCGAATGAAAGAACAGTGTTTACATTAATGTCTTATTCTTACCGTTTTTTGTATTCAAAATTACCTGGGGCAGAAATTTTGAACCTATAGTACGCAAACAATGGAAAAATGTATAGAGCGCAAAAAAAGTAGAAAAAAAAACGAACCATCCTGAATAACTTTTGATCCAATGAACGGATCTTCATGTTCAAAGATACCACTAATTTTTACCACTTTTTGTATTTTAATAACCTGTGGCAACCCTGATAACTCATCATTACAAGTTTAGATGAGTGGGCTAAAACGGAATGAAAAATTTGCTAGTAATATGAATTAAATTTTAATTTTACTACCTCCTAGTTAAAAGTTTCCTTAAAGAGCATAAAAGTTGGCAGGTATGATATTATAAGTTAAATTTTAATAATTCTAACCGGAAATAATTTCCACAACAGAAACGTAATTATTCAAAAGAAAAAATTATTTTACTTCGTTTTGATTGTGATGAAAAGAAGTATTAAATGAAGTCCTTTTCAGTAAACAAAACCCAGACTCTTACATAATTTAATGTGATAAATGTTTTTATTTTCCTTCATATTTTTCTCTGCGGGGAAAAACTAAGTCATTTATAATCTTGGGAAAAAATGATATGAAAGGTTAAAAAAAAAATAGTAACTAATCTACTTAAATCGACGGAAAAAAATCTTTTTTAGCTTTAATTAGGTGCGAGTTTTTTCAAAAGCATTAAGAGGAGGAAACATAATGCTTATTTCAGCTGTCTAGGAAATGCAATCCACGGGGATTTGAGTTAATGAAGTAAATTTAAGAAGAACAAAGCCGAAGCATTTTAGGTAACTTTATCTTTAAAAGTAATTTATTTTGGTTTTATTTGAGGGCTTTAGATGTTGATTAGTGTTGGGACTTTTAACACGAAAAGATTTCTTGACATTGAAAAAAAAAGTCTTTTTTTGGAATGTTTTAGTTTTAAAAGCACGTTTACGAAAAAATAAAAGAAAGTAATAGAAAGGCAACAAATATTCTCAATAAGCATATGTTTTACAGGGTTGTCACTTTTCAGAATAATTTAAAAACTGGCAGTAATATATTGAGGAACCAAAATGTTTTAACTAGATACCATCATGAAAAATATTTGAAAATTAAAAATGTAAAATTTCATGTAAAATTGTAGACTGTTAACCCCTTGGGGACGGGTGATTCAGAAAAGCATTCGTACAAAATCAGAATCAAGTTGCAATTAAATAAAAAACGGTAACTTAAATGTAGTCGTTACTAATTTGACAGACTTACTTTGCTTTTATTTTAATTATTGTTAGTTTAATCATATATATAATCAATGTTAATTCAAAGTATAACTAAATAGTTTTATTTTGAACAAAGTAATGGTGAATTAAATAAATCAAAAAATTATAACTCCGCCCACAAATAAACTGCTAAAGAAATACTATGATTACCAGTTTTATCTTCTTACCCTGATTGATACGGTTTTTTGCTGTCACGTATTTGTGACAGTCGGCGCGAAAGGGTTAAAGCTACGATAATTTTATAAATTATTTGTCACCACCTTTCAGCTTTTTTTTCAAACTGTAGCAACTCTGTTTTCAGAATTCAGAAAACAATTGTTCCTTATATAAACAAAAGTTTATTAGAATTTTTCAATTTTAAGTAATTTTTTATCTTTTTATTAGTCGGAAAAGTGTCATTTTAGATTTAAAGTGGTAGCAAAATTTATATTTTAACCTTTGCAAACTATTCTCATCAATAATACGCATAAATAACTATATATGTTTTGAACAAATTTAAAAGTTTTTTCTGTCTTTTCAATGAAAGTATGTGTTATTGGGTTTATGTGTGAACGTGAGTGACCGAAATCAAGGGAATGTCGACTTTCGCCTGTGAATGTCAACAATTACATCGTGGCTTTGGTGAATGTCTGAAGTGAAATTAATTTATGTGTTGATATTATTACATTTATTCGATATTTTAATATCTGCTGATGTTAGATTAGAAGAAACGTCAGTGTTCGAAATACCGGTTAAATGGGCAGTGGCACTGAACCTTAAATAAAACGATGTAGGGCATACCGGGCAGTGAAATTTAACTAGACCTAGTATATATTTCGGACATTTACCAAAGCGACAAATTGATTGTCAACATTCACAGTAACGTATAGCAAAGTTGCTTGGTTAAAAATCAAAGATGAATGGGAGTTGGGAAGTTGGCCGACCCATCGGACATCGGAAAAAAAATTAGAATATCCACCTTCTGCAAAAAAGTTTAGCTAGTGGTGGCCAATTAAACTCTAAAACTCGCAGAATTACAGGTAATCTTGGTGCCACTCTAAAACGCTCACCACGAGATTCTGGAACAAAGTGGTGTTATATGGGTGATTCTCACGAAATATGACAATTCACTGTCCCTTTCTCCAAGATCTAATACATACTATAATTCTAAAAGAACTTTTTTTTAAAAAAAAAATTAATAAATTACATTGCTGTTAGCTTTTTAAAATGACTTTGCACTAGCATTGACTGCTTTGTATAGATAAAAAATTTAATTGAACTTCAAAATGTCATTTTCCTGGCATGTCCCAAACAATGTTTCCAATAAATATACGCAGAGGGTATTATTTACAAAAACTTCGTTCAAAATAATTTTTTCTGTCAATAATTTGTTTGTCCCAAGAAAATCTGTCATTTTCCTGGCTACTTTTATTTAGCGGTTTATAACCAAAATAGATAGAGTCAGCAATCAATATCTTATGTTAATAGATTGATTAGATACCTTCCTATATAAACATGTCTTGTTGCATGAATAAAAAACCAATTTTCTGGATCAAAATCTATTTCAAAAATTTTTTCAAGATGAGTAGGTTTTTGTGTTGTCATTTTCCTGGCTTCTTGAAATCATTACTAACATAAACTACATAGATTTATCAGAGTTATTTTAAGAAATCCGGTTGTTTTCTGCAGAATGTAAACGTTTTAGGCCGAAATATTAAATTAAAGTAAAGTTATATGCTATAAAATGGCGAATTTGTCATTATCCTGGCTGTCATTTTCCTGGCTTATGAATGCCAGGACATTGAAGTGTTACCAGAAATTCTTTTTAACTGCTAATACTGTAAGGAGAAAATCAAATATTATCCTAATACCAAGTTTATGTATGATTGTAATATGTTTGGATGTCATCAAAGTTATTTATTTATTTAATGATTGATTATTATACACAATTTTATTCAGTACATATCAGCAACAACAAAAAAATTTGATTCTTTCTACAGTGGCTAAAAAGAAGTAATTAAAGCAATTTATGGTTCATCTAAACAGGGGTATCCAAACTACGGCCCGAGGGCCACATCCGGCCCGCGGAGAGCTAGCATACTTGAAAACTCCTTTTAGAGAACATATTTTTTATAGCAAATTAAATTTAGTTTACTGAAGTGTTCTAATTTTATGTTGAATAATTATTAATATGACATCTACATTGATATGGTCATGGGCTAACTACTCATAACATTGTTGTAGGCTTATTGTTATTGTTTTTGTGATAAGTTGGATAAAGAAACACAGAATTGTAATGAGTAAAGACATGTATAATATGCAGAAAATTTAACTTCAGTATATAATAACTAACAAATTATTGAAATGAATCCAACTAACATTTTATACATTTTAAATAAAAACATAACTTATAACAAGCATAATGACATATGAAATACTAATGAGATTTATGTAATTGAGATTTTCCACTGACAATAGTTTGTAGTTGTGGACTAATTTTACTTGTACCAATTATTAAAAGAGATTTAAGATGCTCGTCAGTTAATTTAGATCTGTAAACATTTTTTGTGTACTTCATTTTGGAGAAGGTCTTCTCACACAAATAAGTAGTACCAAAAACAGAAAACAGCCCACGAGCAAATTTATGCAAATTATCAAATTTCGTCAGTGGAAGACTCTTATAAAATTCCAACAAAGATGAGTTTTGATATTTGTTCTTAATTATATCACTGCACTGTAGATCAATCATTTCCATTTGAAGTTCCGGGGCTAGGGTTTCAATGTCAGTATCAAAAGGATTCTGAAAAATCTTAATTTGATTCGCAATGGCATCAAAGTCCGAGAAACGAGTATCAAAATTTATTTTCAAAGCACTCAAAGTTTCGATTGCAAAATCGATAGGAAACTCAATCTCAGTGGTGTGGCTGAATATTTCACATGATTTAAAATGTGAAAAACATTTACTTCGTAGTTGTGATTGAAACAGTATCAATTTCTTCCGGAATGATTTGATATTAGTGTATAAATCAGGAAGATGCTGGTTTTCTCCTTGCAATCTCAAATTCAGTTCGTTCACATGCTTTGTCAAATCAACATAGAATGCTAACTTCCACAGCCATGCGTTGTTTTGTAATTCAGTAAGAGGGCGATGCTTTTCATTCAAAAAAATTTCGATCACTGCTCGAAGTTCAAAAAAGCGCTGATGGACTTTCCCACAACTAAGCCAACGTACGGCAGTATGATAAGGTAAGTCATTTTCTCCAATCTCTGCAATAAATTGTCGGAATTGTCGGTGATTCAGCCCAAAAGATCTGATAAAATTAACAGTTGATATGACTGGTTTCAGAACTTCAGACATATCCAAACATTTTCCGCACAAAGACTGTTGATGAATGATACAATGTAAGACTAATGGTTTTGAACCACCGTCATTTTCCACAGCCTTTGACACAAGAGCGACCACTCCTTTATCTTTCCCACTCATGTTTTTGCCTCCATCAGTTGTAATACATTTCAAGTTTTTCCATCGAAGGTTCTTTTGATTAATGGCCATTTCAACTCCTTTAAAAATATCTGTACCAGTAGTTGTGCCATGAATACTATTCATATCAAGAAGTTCTTCATGCACTTCCTAGCTTTTATCTACTCCTCGAATATAAATCAACACCTGAGCAGTATCTGACACATCCGTTGACTCATCCAAGGCCAAAGAAAACCACTCAACATGTCCATTTTTGTCGAACAGTTGAGAGGATATATTTTCAGCGATGTTTTCTACCCTTCGAGCCACAGTGTTTGCTGACATACTGACAGTTTTTAATAAATTTACCTTTTCAGGGCACATTTCTTCGGCTACTGCAATTATGCATTCTTTGATCATTTCTCCATCGGTGAATGGTTTTCCACGTTTTGCAATTTCAAGAGCCACACGAAAGCTGGCACGAGTTGCAGCCTCTTGTTCAGTTTTGAGTTTTGTAAATGAAGATTGCTGCGATTTCAATCCGCGCTTCATAGCTTCGAATTTTTCTGTCCGCAAACTTCCTGTATATTTTGAGTAATTTTGAAAATGTTTTGCTTCATAATGACGTTTAATGTTATATTCTTTGAGAACGGCTATGCTTTCATTGCATATCAAAAATAGCGCCTTGTTACTGGACTCAATTACGAAATACTGAATGTTCCACTGATGTTTGAATTTTCTGCATTCACTATCAATTTTTCGCTCTTTTTCCATACTACTAAATCACACACAAAAGCAACAATTCAAATCAAAATACTGTTACAAAGATGTCTTAAACTTAAACACGCACAAACACGTTTTAAGGAGGAACGCACTATTTTATTTCACAACAGTGTCATAGGAACTGACTTGTGGTTGCGCCACTAGCCTTCTTATATATTCCAATTACTGCCATCTAGAAGTGAGTGGAAGACACCAGAACTTTCTCGAACCAACGAGATTATTCTGTACGTGCTATTAGCGCCATCTGTTAGCGATAAAAGGTACTACCTATTTCCGCTTGTGTCCACCAAATGTCGTGTCACATTACTCCTCATGGTTCGTACTCTACGACTAATCTAGAAATTACAGATAATGACAGGAAAATTAATAATATGCAGTGTTGCCGTTTTGCGGACTTTAGTCCGATTTGCAGCCTTTTTTAAACGTTGCGTACTTTTTCGGACTTTTTTTTTTTCATCAGTGGACTATTTCACTTTTTACCAACGGCAACAATGATAATATGGTTTTGGCCCTCGGAACTTACTGAAGTAATCAGTATGGCCCTAAGGCTGGAAGGTTTGGAGACCCCTGATCTAAAATAAAGGCATAAGTTGAGTTACTTACTATTAACTTAAAATGACTGTTTTTTAAACTTCTAAGCTAATATGTCATTTTCCAGGCATTCAAGATTTGGTGAATTTCTATTTTATTTTTTTTCTCGAGTAAATGTCAATAAACTACACTGCTGTCTGTAAGATATTAATAAATGTTACTAAAGAAGTATACAAAAAAAATTTTAGATTATTTTGAAGAAATTTTTTGGTCCGAATTGTCATGTTTAAAAAGAATCACCCATATATTGTTCAGTAAAATTAGACTCTTTCTGCGGCAAATTAAGAGATTTGAGGTAAATTTAAGATTTGTTTTCATATAAAGCTTTTTGTTATGTCGTTATAAATGATTAATAAAAACTCTTTATTCTCCACTCTGAGCCTCCTCTTTTTTCTGTGGGAAATGAGGATGGTTAAAATTGAATTTCATCTAGACAAGAAGTAAGGCATATTCTCTGTTGTATTTCTTCGAATCGAATAAGAGCAAACTCGACAAGATCGAATTAATAGTTTATATGTCATAGCGATTGCTTGCTTAGGAAAAATTCAATTCCCGTTTTCCTCAAATCATTCTTATTCCCCTTAAAAGGGAAAACCGTACACGGGAGAATATAGAAGATTTCACACATCATTAATAATTACACAAAAAACAGCTTTTTGTTAAAAAATATTACGAGTATTAATTTTTTACGCAAAAATGTACCTTCTTTTGGCTCTAGTCATGACATAGCCGCCAATTCTACTTGATTTTCAGGATTTATTTTTTAAATTTCAATTGAAAGCAAAACTTAGGTTTTTCCATTTCATTCTTGAATCTATAAATTTAATATAGAATGATTTTAAATACAACTAAATGTGCAAAAATTAAACATATGTATTATTACATAAAACTCATAGCATTATGTTGAACTTGAACTCTGGCCAAAAGATAATTTTTTTGTTCTATCAATTTTTCAATTGGGTACTCGCACTCCAAGAAGAAGAAAACCCACACCTACGCATGTAACCTATGAGGTCAGCACCAGCATAATCTTTATCAGCAATATGAAATAATAAAGTTGAGCTAAGTTTCTCAACATAACTTAGAATGTTAACTAACTTTAAGTTAATGAAATACTAAGCTGTATAGCACATCGAATTTGTTGAAATATAATTCTTTCTAGTCTACTTCTTTTACTTAACTTAGATTTATTATTTGTTTGTGTATTTTATTGTGACCGTGATATTTTTTGTTTTGTGTACCTGGCAACTTCGACGCATTATAAATTTGTTTATGTTCTACATAAACAAAATTAGATATAGGAACTCTTGACAATGCTGATTCTTACGTCTATACAATATTCTGAAAATTTCATCCAGCAAAATAACTGTGCAACTCACAGTCATACATTAAGACTTGCGAATCCATGGCTTGACGAAATAGATGTTCAATACTAGGCTGAGCCACAATCTAAATCACGTAGAACACTTTTGGAACGTATTAGTACGCAGATCTCGTAGCCTGACAATTTGGTCATCCTCACGACTGGTACTTACTTCTGCTGTGATACGGGCTGCCAGCTTGCTACGCTTTTTGTAAAAATATTTTCTAGTGGTACCTATGTGGATGTTTTAGTGTAATTTTTTTATTCATTTAATTATATTTTCTGTACCCCCACAGGTAAATGATTTAAAAATTTATATGCAACTCCAACTTTTTCCAGCTCCTTTGTGGTGAGGCCATTTAAGATGCAGGCAAAATTATCGAGAATCTTGAGAGCTTTGGTTCTTAAATGTCTACCATTCAATAAAACATTTTACAAAAGGAGTAGTAGTTGATAGGCCTAGAAGTCAATTCCTAGAATTGAATGAATTCCTAGAAGTCAATTGCCACCTAAAATTTGGTGGAAACTCTAATCAGATTTGTGCAGACACCCATTTATGCAAAAGAAAGACTAACATAATATTAGAATTGGACAATGGATTTTGTCTTGTTGCTTGGCACGAGCACGAAAGCCCTTACCGATTCATCTCATAAAGTAACAATAGAAGGTGGTAAAAACATAACGTAGAATATTCGAATAAGGAAGGGCAAATATACAACATGAAAACATATTAACATATCCCCCAACATTTGAAACTTATGCGAAATAATTTTGCAAGTGGTAGCAAACTGAAGAAGAAAGTTTTGAAACAAAAGAGTATTTTTTATAAAAACTTTTGTCAGAAGTTAAGAATATGATAATCTGCCCTTTTTTTATATCTGTTTAAATTATATTCAGAAGTGGGCAAAAAAATTTTTTATTGAGTCTTCAAGGAACGTTCGTATCGATTTTCGATAGGCGAAGCTTCCTAAAGTCCGTAAAATAATATTGAAATGGTAGCAAACTTATCATCAAATCAGCTTTCAATGGTACCACAACCACTTCAATTCAGATAATATTCGTCTAGCATGTGTCAGAATTTGAGCAATGAGTTTCCAAATCTCTGTTTAAATCAATAAGGCTCAATGATTCATTTTTAAACAATTGAAAATGGATCAATTCTAATGTTTAAAAAATACAGTCGTAAATGTTTAAAAATTGTAAATTATAAAAAAACTAGTGGGCCTGCGCCCCTGCTCGCTGACGCTCGTCAACACCCGAAAATTGCTACGCAATCTTATATGGTTTGCTTCGCAAATCAAGCTCGCTTCGCTCGCTACTAACTTAGGTACATTGCAAATGCACAAAATTCTAAGAATTCAAAACAATCATTCAAATCCATTTAACTGAGACTCATTTTTCAATGAGTAACTAATAACAATAATAAAACAAATAAATTCGTGATATAAATTAAAAATCGTCAAATAAATTCGTAAGATATAAATTCGTGAAAAAAAGCGCTTTCGACAAAATACTAAAATAGAGATCTATCGACAAAGACTACTCACTTCTGCCTAGCTGAATAGTATGAGATTGCTGCAGCTGAATTGAACAACCTGATAGGGTGAATTTCGGAAGAGATCGGTGAGAATGCTCTCTCTGGTTATTTCCGTTTCCGTTTTTAAAAGCGCAATATGTTGAACCACCTCATCTAGATTTGGCATGTGACATTTTTAGTGGCAATCATTGGTCGATTTTCTAGCGTTGCCATTCGGGGAGTTGTAATAAGGCTTTTTTTGTCGCAGTGTAAGAGAAATATATATATAGATACTTCTTTCAAACAAACATTTTCTAATCCATTAGGCAAATAAAATAATATTTTTCCCTTATATCTAATTCTCAACTGTCGATAACAGTTTGTTATAGCTGTTATTAACAATTATAAACGGCAGTAACTAGCAATAGTAACAGCATCAAAAGTTTGCCATCACAAATATATACCATCAAAAATTTCACCCCTGCATCATTATATAGTAATTTTTATATTTAAAAAATATATTCGCGAAAATTTCAGAATTGAAAATTAAAAGAAATACTTTTTTCAAAACATAATTTTTTATTGCATTAGACAAAAAAAATTTCAAATCCAATTATCAACAGTTTACAACAATTAATTATAGATGTTATTAACAGTTAAAACTGCCAGCAATAACTGACGCTTATAAGAGTTACAAAAATAACTAATTATAATGAGAGTTAGAATAGCTAACAATAATAGCAGTTTACAGCCACTAATATATTCCATCAAAAAATCAAAATTTAAAAAACACATTCGTGAAAATTTCAGAATTAAAAATTACTAGAAATACTTATTTCAAAACATCTTTTTTTATTACATTAGACAAAAACAGTTTTTTTTTTCAAATCTAATTATCAGCATTTAACAACACTTGTTATAGCTGTTATTAACAGTTATAACTAACAACACTAACTAGCACTTATAGGGGTAACAACAATAGCTAATAATAAGAGCTACAATAATAACTAGCAATAATATAATCCATTGAAAATTTTAAACCTGCATCATTAAGCAATGTTTTTAACACGTTGAATGTTATGCCACACTAATTTTACATGGCTTGCCCGTCTAGCCATTCGATAAATAACTACAAACTAAATAGCATATATAAGACAGATTTTGCTATTTTTTAAGAGGCTTATCATTACAAATCTGAAAAAAAATGATGAATTAACTAAAT
This sequence comes from Parasteatoda tepidariorum, assembly GCF_982258835.1. Lineage (NCBI taxonomy): Eukaryota > Metazoa > Arthropoda > Arachnida > Araneae > Theridiidae > Parasteatoda > Parasteatoda tepidariorum. The sequence goes on along the minus strand of NC_141758.1, from coordinate 4,807,987 downwards.
CTACGAATTGTTTAGATATAGTGGTGGATAAAAATCTACCAAATTAAACTTATTAAACCAAGAATCACAATTAATAAACTACCACTAGAAAATATTTATTCGTTCTGTCCGGAGCAAGCTGGCATCTTTGTGTATATAAATAAAACTACTTTTGTGTATTCTATATTGCATTAATTTCTTCAAACCATTTTAATAACGATAATAATATAAAAAGTTTAAAAATTTACTCGAATTACGTGTTTCTAGTTATCTTGGTTTCGCCGGTCACTGGTGTCATAATTAAAAAATAATGCCGGTCAACGTGTTAATAATTAAAAAATACATTTGTAAAAGTTTTAGAATTGAAAATTACAAGAAATACTTATTTCAAAACATAATTTTTTATTGTATCAGGCAAAGCAATTTTTTCTTCCAAATCCAATTATCAAAAATTATTTCTAAATCTAATTATCAACAACAGTTGTTATAACTGTTTTTAACAACAGTAACTTACACTTATAAGGAATACAACAATAACTAACATTAAGAGTTACAACAATAATGATAACAATAAGTATATATGTAATCAGTGCTGCAATCGTTCGAAGTAAATTTTTTTTAATGTATTTTTTGTAGCTATAGTGACAAGTTTGCTCCAACTTATATGAAATCTTTCCCAACATTTATTTAAAATTTTAGTCTAATTAAAATACATTTTTTAGAAAAGTCGACGGCATGCAATGTGTTAAAATAGATATTTGTAAAAATTTCAAAATTGAAAACGACAAGAAATGCTTATTTCACAACATCTTGTTTTTATTGTATTAGTCAAAAAAACTATTTTTAATTTCAAATCCAATTCTCAACAATAAAAGAATAGGTTTCATTTCTTTTTAATTTTCATTTTTTTCCTTTCATAATGTCATTTTTTCAAGTTAATCTTAATTTACGTGAGAAAAGAAAATGAAAATAAATTTTTGCCTTTTGAATAAGTGAAATTAATTTAAGAGGCTGCTGGTTTTTTTCCTTCTTTTTATTTAAATAAAAAGGGAAGATTAATACACACGTCACTTTAAGATAAATCAGAGATTTGTTCTTTTGTAAGTTAGAATTAAATATTGAATTTTAATACCAAGAATAGGGTTCCCGCATGCCTTGTAAATTTTAAAAAGCGATAGCGAAAATTAAACTAATGTCGATATTTTAATTTCTGTGAAACCACCACTCATATTTTTTTTCAAAAAAAGTATATATGCATGAAAGTTCCAGCTTTTGAATCTTTATAGTGAAAATATTCTTTCTTTATCTTTATCATCAATTTGTTCCCTTTATTATGTATCAACTTGCAATTTATTTTTATGTATGACTCAGACTTGATCAATTATTGTTCATTCTGAGATTTAACTTAATGTTAACGCCTCCCTTCCCTTCCACCACATATTATTCAATTTAGATGAAAGATCAGATATCCATTCATGGATAGGTACTCTGAAAAACTTGATTAGTTAGTTAGTTTTGAATCTTTTTTTCGATAAAGCATCAGATGTCCCCCTTGACTAGGCACTTCGATACAATTGTATCAGTCAGTTATAAACCACCCCATTGCCTGCTCACCTCTATGTCCAACCTAAAATATGATGAGTCCTCCTATAACTGAAAGGTTCCACACGACTTCCTGTAGATAGTCCGATCGGACCACTATGAGGGTAAACCATTTTACAAAAGAGCCGCTTAATAGAAAATCTAGCAAAATTAAGAAAGTGGTATAAATGTATGCCTAAATTTTTTTTTAAATTTATGAATTTGATTGATTTGTCGTATCTACTTGTCAACCACCACAAATTTAATTCTCAAATATATATGATAAGTTTCTCCCAATTACTTTTAAAAAAGAATTTGGTTTCATGCGCACCACTGGCTCACTTTTTAAACCACTTATAAGAAACAATGTGGAGGCTTTCTGATGTAGGAGCTGATGCTCAGAAAAATCAAAACACTTCTAAACCTCTTTACGATAAAGTGGTTTATTAACACTTTCACGCCGGGTGTTGCGCCTGAAAGCGGGACGAAAAAGATTAAATACTGGTAGAAGAACTTTTTCAATATTAGATAATATTCGGGAGGAGTTAATCTATTCTCAACAATAACAATTCACTGTAAGGAAATTTATCACGGCGAAGAAGCAATTCAATATAAAAATTGCATCCGTTAAAAACAATTGGTAGTTATGGATTTCTATTATTCCCGGGAAAAAACTAAAAAAATGAAATTTATTTGTTACCAGTTTTTACTCCGGTGCGCAGCCCGATGAGACAATGTAGCGTGACCCACCGGTGGGTCACCCCGGCGTGAACGTGTTAAAATAAGAAATATCTTCTTGCATTAACCTAAATTTATTACCACTGCTAAAACTTTTCAAGGATCCCGAGAACCTTGTAAGAATCATCATAATACGCCTCGAAGATGAAATTTAAAGAACATGTGAAAAAAAAAGACAAACATTCTTTTATTTAACAAACTGGCATATAGGTGAATCATGAAGACTCATAAGATAAGTAAGACTCACCATATCTATTTCATAGTTAAACATTTGTTGAGCTGATGAGCATTAAATTGCAGCTAGGTGTCAGTCAGAATCATATGTTGTATCATATTCAACTATTTTTGCAGAGGATACGACGTTTCCTCATGACTCTAGCAAATTCATACCTGCCAGCTTACACCTACTGGTAAAAAAAAAAATAAAAAAAAAAAAAAAAATTGAATGGACACTGTAAGCAGACGCTTCAATAATATTTTGACCCCTCTTAGATGTACCTAGTCCTAGTCCTAGTGTTTTGATTTTATTGGGCACCTGGGCCGCGAAGCGGCCCCTATCCCATTCATCTGGAATTTTAGAACAGTTTTGGTTGAGCAATGAGGTAAGCAGGCAATGGAGTTGCTTTTATGAATGTTTCAAGCTCTTTGCTTGAATAACTAAAAAGGAATCAAAAATAAATTGAGCAGCTTGCTCTAAACTGTGTTTGTTTGATTTTGGAGTTGTTCAGAATTGTATCAGCATGAGTAAACGCTATTTTCAGAAAGGTTGATGAAATTATTTGTTTTGATAGTTATGATATGAGGCGTCGGAGGTGAAATGTGCAGCTATTGGTCTGTAGTTTTCATCTTTGATATAATTTTCAAATTTAAAGATTTCATTAAAATTTGCTGTTTTGCATTCTATGGCTTTATCGAAAAAATCTGCGTTTAGCTTGCATATATGCTGTGATAGAGTTGGTATTTTGAGGTCTGCATGCATATTGGTATTCCGGATGAACCATCTTGCACAGGTTATTTTTCTAAGGATCTTGTTTTGGCATTGGTTTAATTTCTTCAGTAGAAGTTGAGGTATCGTTGTCCAGGCAGGTGAGGTATAGGTAAGTATTGGGCGGATCATTGCTGTATATAGTAGCTTCTTTAGTTTAAGTGACATATTCTGATTATATATTAATGGTTGTATGGCTATTATTGCTGCATTTGCTTTATCTATTGTGCTTTTGATGTGATCATTCCAGGTGAGTTTGCTATTGATTATAAGGCCAAGATAATTTGCTTTTTTAACTATTGGTATTGGTATGTTGAACATTTTTGGTTGAAGTTGTGGAAGTATTTTAATTCTTCTTTTTTGTATAATTAATATTTGTGATTCTCCAGCATTTACTGCAGTTTTCCATTTTAAGCACCAGTCTTCTATTTCGTCTATATGGTCTTCTATTTCGTCTATTTCGTCTTGTAGTTTTTGAAGAGCATGATTTGGTATTCTAGATTTAATAATAATACCGGTGTCGTCTGCGTAATAGGCTGTTATGCTGTTATAATCGGCTTTGTTTATAGGAAAATCATAAGTGTATAATATGTATAATATCGGTCCCAGAATGCTGCCCTGTGGTACTCCGGCTGTGATGTTTCTCTTTGTAGATTTTTTGTTTTTGATGGTGATTTGAAATGTTCTATTAGAAAGATAGCAGGATAGGAGTTTGATTATGGCGGGTGGAAAATTCAGATGTATGAGTTTATATATTGTACCAGTGTGCCATACTTTATCAAATGCTTTGGATATGTCGATCATCAGGAAGGCTATTGTTTCTTTATTTATGATTGCTCTGCCAGTATAGTCTATTATTCGGAGTAACTGTTTGGTGGTATCTAGTTTTTGTCGGAATCCATACTGTTCGTCGGGGAGGGCTGTAAGTGGTTTTATTCTATTGTTGATGATTTTTTCGTATATTTTTCCAAGTATGTTAAATAGACTGATTGGGCGATAACTCTCAGGGCAGCTTGGGTTCTTATTTTTCTTGAGAAATAGAATGACTGATGCGTTTTTCCAGATTTGTGGGTAGTAATTATGAGCAAGACAGACATTAAAAATATGCGTGATTTTGCAGATGTAGTTGTTTGGTAATAGTTTTATCATCTTATTCTTTATCCCGTCCTCACCTGGAGCTTTATTGTTTTTCAGTTTTTGTATGATGCAGCTAACTTCTTGATTATTGGTTGAATTTATTGTTTCTGGGATGAGGTGTTCAGTTTGAAAATTATTAACTTCTTCTGTGATGATATTGTGATGATTTTGGTCAGAGTTGATATTTGGTGAAAATTGATTTTGAAGTGAATCGGCGAATATTTCGATTTTTTCTGATATTGTGTAAGCTGCGCCTGATGGTCCATTTATTGGTCTGTCTATTTGAGGAGTTGTTTTCAGTTTTTTGGCCATTTTCCATATAGAGTTGTTGGTAGTGCAGAGGGAGGCTATTTTTTCCTGCCACAGTTGTTTTTTATATTTTTTACTGTGTTTTTTAATCTGGTTATTGAGTTGTTTTATTGCGTCCAGGTGTGCTGGGTCGTAAGTTCTTTGGTACCATTTCCTGTGCGAGTTCCTTAATCTTATTATCTTCTTTATTTCAGGTGGTAATCTGTAATGATGGGCAATATACTTGGTTTCTGTGGAAGCGTTTTTAAAAGCATCTGTTATTTCATTCTGGATTTGCTGTATATAGTTTTCTATTGCAGTTTCGTTTTCCAAGGATGGTAGGTCTATTCCATTGATTGTAAGAGTATTTTGAAAATGGTTCCAGCCAGTTTTATAATTTGGTTTCTCAGATTGTTCTATGGTTTCCCCAACGAGCAGTTGAACTGGCAGATGATCTGATGACAAATGGTTATGAGCGCAGGCGAGCATAGGAACATGCATGTTTGTTATTGCGAAGTCTAGTATGTCCGAACTATGGTTAATCCGATTTGGAATGTAATTTGGAGTTGTTGGTGCTACTACTGTTAATTGATATTTGCTAATAAGATCTTTCAATTTCGAACCACTGTGATTGAAGTTGTTGCAGCCCCATATTGGATGTTTGGAATTAAAGTCACCTGCAACTATTGTATCTAGGGTGGCTGGAAATAGGAGGTTCATATCATTATCTGTTAATTTATTTTTTGGAGAATTATAAATTCCTGTGATTTTGATGTTCTTGTTTCTGTAGCTTAATAAAATAGAAATTTGCTCATATCCATTATCATCTTTTGAGTTATATTCTGTTGTTAATAAGTTGGTTTTTGCTAGAAGTGCTACGCCGCCCCCTCTGTACCTTCTATCACATCTGTAGATTGTATAGTTGGCTATTTTAAGATTTTGGGTTGCATTTAAATGAGTTTCTGTTATTATGAATATATCAGGATTGTGTTCTATTATAAAGTTTTTTAGTTCATGCTGTTTTTCGATTATACCATTAGCGTTCCAAAAATAAATATTGATGGTTGGTTTCAGTGTTGATCTTAGTATTCTGAATCTATTGCTTCTTGTTCTTCTGAGTAAACTGCTTTTTGGATTTTCTTGAACATGTTAAAGCTTTCGTTGCTTTGTAAAAAGTTCACAAAGAGCTTGAGCTCTGATAGTAGTGATTTTGCTTCATTGATGATGGTTATGTCTGTTTGTAGATTATTGCTGGTATTTGGTTGATATGCTGATTTTACGATTTTTGCATAGCTGTTTGTGCTGCCAGGAGTAATTCTGTTGTTTTGATTGTTGAAGCTGTTGATCTTGAGAGTCGGATATTTTGGGCACTGTTTGTAGTTGGCCGGATGTGGTCCACCACATTTGGCACATGTTGCTGGAGTATCTTTGGTTTTCTGACAGAGATGAGTTAGGTGCTCCTGACCGCACTTCAAGCATTTAGGTGTATGTCTGCAGCTGGCCTGGACGTGGTTATATTCTTAGATGCACCTAACGATTGTTAGTAGATCTTCAATATGTATGTCTATAATTTATTCTGGTGGTAGTTGTGCTTATGTTTTAATGTATAATTTTTTTAATTCATTTAAACTTATTTTCCACACCACATCTAAATGATTAAAAAGTTCATATAAAAACGCCATTTTGTTGTAGCTATCTCATGGTGTGGTTTTAAAATATCAGCAAATTTACGAAAAATTATGAAAGCTTTGGTTTTTAAATGTCTATCACGCTATAAAATATTTTTCAAAAACCGTCGTAGTTGGCAGGTATGTATAGTAATTATATAGCTACCTGCACTCGGTTGGTAATGAATGTGTTAAGCAACGATGCAAAAGGCGATTAAAAATGTAAAAAATGGTAGAAACTCAACTCATTTTTATTTATTACTACTAGGACTTCTAACTATTCAAATTTAAACCAAAAAAAATTTCTGTGTTTGCTTTCAATATTAAACTGAAAAAAATACGTTATAAAAGGTTGCTAATTTAAATTATTTCTAATAAAACATTGAATTTTATTAGCAGAGGTCTGTCTAGGTTTTTCTGAGAGGTACCTATTTTGTGAAAATTTAGACATAATTTGTGAAAAATTAAAAATTATATTTAAAAATCAACACAAAAATATGGATTTACCGTTTCTCAAGGGATACAAAAATAAAATTTTAAGAAAAAGTATTTTGTGAAACTACCGTTTTTCCTAAAATTGAATTTGTGAAACTACCTTACCGTTTTTCCTAAAGTTGAATTTGTGAAGGTACCGCTATACGGTAGTAAATTCGGCCTGGACTGACCCCTGATTAGTCACCACTTTTTGCATTTTTAGTTGTTCGTGGCAAACTTTTGTTATGGTATGAGTTTGACGTTTTTGTTTTATTATGGAAATTTTAAATTTTCCTAAAAATATAGTAAAAATTACTTACAATTAAAATTGGTATGTCAAAATACTATAATGTTTAGTTGCAACACAAATAAACTACAGCTTCGACCATTACCAAGTTAACTTTACGGATAATAATTGTGATACAATAAATATTAGAAAAAGAATAATTAAATATGGACGAGTGCTCTCACGCGTAGTTTACTATTCATGAATTAGAAGTAGTTTTTTGTTAATGGTGTTTTCTCAAATATCAGCAAAATATTTATGCAGATTAATGACGAAAACAATTCCGAGGAGTCGTTCCTTATTCCTATGTTGTGAAGGTACGGTCATCTAACTCAACAGTTCGCTAATAGTTAATGAGATTCCTTTTATTACGTCATTAATAATTACTTCCCAAAATAAAACAACGGTATTTCACTTCATGGTTCACAGAACCACACCCAACATATTTCCGCGGAAATATTAGTTTGTCTCGGGATTCCTGAGCTTTTTGTTGGGGTAAATGTTACTGCACTGGAAATAGATAAACTAAGACTTCTTCTGTATTAAATTGAATTTATAGAATATTATAAAGAAACTCTCTTTAACACGGTTCGTTGGTCCTTAATTTGACGCATCTTATTATTTTTTTTTAATATATGTGAGGACATTGATTCTGTTTTATTTTATATTTTAGAAAAGCTGGAAGTACATTAAAATTCAGTTATTTTATTTTTATTAATCTTGAATTGTAATGTGCGTTAATTATATTTTCTCATAGAGCTCTTAAATACGTAATTAATAGGTTGTTTTAATTTTATTAGTTTTAAATTCGAGTGTATGCTAGTATTTTTTGAACAGCTCAAATATGTTATAAATCGATTATTTTATTTTCATTAATTTGAAACTGTAAAGCTAAACTTAATGTTTTAAGTGTCTTAAGTACGTTATAAATTCGAAGAATGAATTCCTTCTTGTTGTTGGGATAAGCATAATATGCGTTTTTACTATTAAAAAAATTACATATTGCGTATGGGCTGAAACATAATAAACCACTAAAACCTAACTAACCTTAACACGTTCACGCCGGGTGTTGCGCCTGAAAGCGGGACGGAAAAGAGAAAATACTGGTAGAAGAACTATTTCCATATTAGATAATATTCGGGAGGAGTTAATCTATTCTCAACAATAACAATTCACTGTAAGGAAATTCATCACGGCGAAGAAGCAATTCAATACAAAAATTGCATCCGTTAAAAACAATTGGTAGTTATGGATTTTTATAATTCCCGGAAAAAAACTAAAAAATGAAATTTATTTGTTAACAGTTTTTACTCCGGTGCGCCGCCCGATGAGACAATCTAACGTGACCCACCGGTGGGTCACCCCGGCGTGAACGTGTTAATAATAATTTATTTTATTAGTTACCACCATAATTTTTTTTTACTATTGGTGTTTTATAAATTTTAGGTAACTACAAAACCAAAATCCATGTTCAATAATTATCAAGATATTACCTAATTTGATCAATGTCACTGATATTTACGATCACAATGTAATTACTCATAAATTCATTGCTGACTAACCTAAGTATGTAAAAATGTCAGAATAATTCAGTGAACAACGTTACGTGGTAGCACGCGTGGTCGACGTCACCAAATTCTAATTGTTTGACAGCATGAGCATTTTTTATTTATATTAATTCTCTTAAAACGTGTTTCCAAAAAAATTAATTATTTAAGATCAATGGTAATTGGATACTTGCACTTCAAGAAGAAGAAGATCACTCATACCCACACATGTATCCTATGACATCAGAAAGAAATGCGCGCTTTAATTGGCTGCCACTGACAAATATATTTCGCACAAAATTTAAATGTTTAAGGTTTATGTAATAAGTTCCAAATATACTAAAATAGGTATAAAATATTTTATTGAAATTTGGTGATTATTAATACTGCTCCAATACTCAGCAGTTTTAATACCGATACTTTAAAAATAAGTGTTTTGCTTCCCCTCGAAAGAAATATGTAACGGAAAAAACTATTTGAATCATGTCGAGTGATGTACATTTTATCTTTAATCTAATGGGATGAACTACAACAATCGAATTTTCCTGACATCAATTACGTAAAGCCACCGAAAAGGGCAAAAATAATATTAAATTGAAAAATTTAAATTATTTTAGTTATATTAACTGATAAACTTACTGAAGGAATCAGGTAAGTGACATATTTAGAGTTTAAAAAAAAGGTTGCATGCAAACTATTTTATTACCAATTTATTAGAAAACTGGACTGATAATTCTTTGCATTATTTTATAAACCACTGCCTAATTTGAAATAAAAATCATGCAAGCATACTAAAAACTAATGTGGATTAGTTATATTAAAGTTAACGTGAAGGCAAAAAATTTTTTGTTACATTAAACATATCCATATTGATGAAACCATTTTGTGTAATTTTCTCTGATTCATCAAGCTCTTTAATTAGGTCGGCATCTGCCTTTCAGTTTAAAGCATGATTTCGTAGTGTTTCTCTGTACTGATTTACTAAATATTTTCCTTTTTTTTATTCACCTCGTGCGAGGAGCGGGTATTCAGCTAGTACTCAATTTTTATAATAAAACATGATATCAACGATATATTGTGAGAATATGTTTTACAATATCATTCACTATATATATATATAGATTTAAAAATTATCTCTAATGCACAATAGATTGCCAGCTCTTATTAAAAGCCTAAAGTAGTTTGAAGTTTCTGCTTTAATCTATTCAATAGTTGCTATGTAGCTTCTTCAAGAAAATCTGTAATGACAAGATGTATGTTTTTTTAATCAATCTAACGTTAATTAAACTACTCTTTGTTCGATTGCTAATTAAGGTTTATATATTTCCCAGGTTCAATTTTATCTTTTTTCCTACACGAGAAATAAGTAAGTCTAACCCTAAATAAAGCTTATTTTCTGCTGAATATTTGGCAACGCAACAGATAATTAATTTTGTGATATTAAACGAGAATTTTATCGTTTGCTGTCATTTGGTTCCGAGCTGAAGAATTTTCTAAAGAATACAAAAGTATTTTTGGCGAAGGAATTTAGCTCAGCAAAATACTTCCTCAAGCATAACTGTTTTAGTTGCATATTGCAAAAGAAAATTACTTGGTCGAAATTACTTATAAATCGCGTTGCTTACAGATACATTATCGCGCATAAAACTAATGAACATAATTCCGCAAAAGTTTTAATTAAAATTATCTGATGGGTAGCATTCAAATGTTTTCCAGTATAGCTTACAGAAATAGCAATATTTCTATTATAGCAGTAATAAGAGGAGGTTTAAATTAGTAAATCAATAATATACTATGAAAAAGCTTTTTTTTTTTTTTTTTTTTGCTGGAAAACATTGATTTATTAAATTTTATCCCTTTGGTAGTCAGTAATCTACACATCCATTAATTTCAGATTTTGTATTTTTTTACTTCTAAAAAAGTTGCTACGTCAGTAGAAGAAAAAAATTATAATAAATTCTAACTCCATTCGTTTTCAAGTCACTTTGATTTTAAGCATTCAATTCTATCATATTTTTTTTTTTAAATTCTGATTTTCAAATAATTTTTATAGTTATAAGTTAGATAAATAACTTCAATTCAACTGAATATGTCCACCACTTTTTCCTTTTCCAAAATGTAAGAACCATTATGTGTAAGCTACATTGCGAAAAACATAGGGATTCCTATCTTTTCTCCAGTATATAAATAGAATAATAACATTTCTCTTAAAGTGTAGTAAAAATTTTTTAAATAATTTAACAAATACTAATTATTCTTAATTATTAACCGTAATACATTAGAGTCACATTTTGGCAGATCTGACAAATACTGCGCTTTCTGCAACACATTTTCCAAGTAATTAATGATATATTTTTTTACATCTAAAATTGTCCCGCAGTGGACTGATCGTTAAGACACGGTTCCCAGCAGATCACCGAAGTCAAGTGTGCGGGTGGGTGACCACTTGGATCAGTCTGCGTAGGGACCGAGGGTGTGCGGTATGGGTCCTCGTTAAACTGTTCTACCGTAAAGTGCTCGACTTCGCGTGCAGGTCGTTGGGCTACCGAAGCAGGGGTGCCATTCCCTCTGCAGAGGATCAAAATTGTGATGGCTTGTCTTCGGATCATCCTCAGGGATGTTTCCCAGACCGTCGTCAATAGCCCATTGTGCAGCTCTAGTGCGACGTAAAGTAACTACAACAACAACAACTACATCTAAAATTATTTTATATAAGTCACAATAAATAACTTTTTTTTTAAATCAATGTCTAATATGTATTTTAAATGTTTTAATCAGCGTGTTATATATTTTATTTATGATAAAAAAATAAAAAATCCATCCTGAACAAATATTAATAATAAAATGACTGTTTGGCAACGAAAATAGTTCGAAAGTAGTTTTTCTAAAATTTATTTATTCATATAAAGTCATCATGTTTTATGACGGCATCAAACTCATGTAAAATGAACCGCTTTACATCACAAGCTATTGTATTCCAACGCACCATAAAAATGAAAGTTCTTTTGGTCTTTCCTGTTTTCAAATTGAAGATGACAAGATAAAATATTAGCATGGAGCTGAGCCCATTTCAAAGCATATTCCATATAAAGATTGGACTATCGTGTTCTCGCAAATAAATTTAATAAAATCAGAGGAAGTCGTTGCATCGTTAGTATTCTATCCAGCAAACTGTTTCAAGCGAAATACTATCTTTCAAATCTACTAAAGCAGAGATGATCTTTCGCTATTTCTTTTCATTTCACTACTGTTTTTAGAACGAGATGTCATTTTATTTATTTTAATGTCGAAACAAACAAAATTATATTTGATCAAATACTAAATTATATTTAATCTTATCGTATTTTTTTAAATCATCCAAAACGCAACATCTTATTGCGACGTAAAAAGTACTTAATGCTGTTTTACGAAGCTCTGTCGTCAAGGAAAATAAAGAAGCTATAGTTTAAGTGCTTTATACTTGAAGCAATGCGGTGATTTTAAACTATATATCTAAACTTGCCGTGAAGAATTATCTGGGCTTTAGAATAGACAAATAACTTAAATATTTTAAAAGTTATTGAAATTTTCTAAAAATATTTTCCTTAATTCTCCCACCTGGAAGAAAATTATCACAGTCACTGCATAATTCTCAGTTATTACTAATTTTTATGAGCCCAGGTGATACAGCATTGGTAGAGGTTTTAAATATTAAAAAATAAGACCACAAGCGCTTTTCATTCTCACAAAACTGTGGCATTTCTCCAAATCGACGTTTTGCGCCATTTTCAAAGTAGGCGTAGACAGAGCTGGCTTCAGATAGGCTAAACTTTACCTGACAGTCATGATTAACAGTTGCAAAACTGGCAGCAGTTATAAAAATAACATATTATTCGCAAAAAAGCATCATTTCACATTACGATGGATCCTTAAATGTTATAGAAGTTGAGTTTTATGCTTAGAGAAATCTAATATTTTCTAGCATTATAGCTACCAAATTTAATTTGGAATTTTGAAGTCAGTAAACTTCTAACAATACTATCTTTTATATCGGTCTGACAGTGTACATAATACACTATCTTGTACATAGGTTCGTAAGACACGGTTCACAGGAGTAGATCACCAAGCAGCTAGCAACTGTCAATGAGCGGGTGGGTGAACACTTTGATCATCCAGTGATAGAACCGATGATGTGTGATATCGGTTTTCGTTAAATTGTTCTACCATAAAGTGCTTGACTTCGAGCACATCAATGGTTTACCAAATTGGCGGAGGAGCATCCTCTCTGTAGTGGGTTAAAATTGTGATGGCATGTCGTAAATTCGCCAAAAGCTCATTATGCAGCTCTAAAGTAACGTAGATGAACTACTGCCACTACCATGTATATCAGGGCTTCCCTGGTCAAGCGGTCTGGTGAGATCAATATATGCTCTGCAAAGTGGAGGGCAGTGGAGTAAATAACATTCCCAGTCCAGGTTTGAGGGTGCTTGATCCAGAAATAATACACTATATAGGGGTGCACAACCTGCAGCCCAACAGCTCTTGATGTGCGGCCAGCAGCAGCACCTAAAAATTTAGAACCGTCGTTGAAAAGCTGACCTAATTTTGGGTTTAGGACTACTAATGTTCAACTCCGTAACCTTGTAATTTTGAACCCGATCCAGAAGACAAGGGAACTCCTGGATCGAGTATTGGAAGAAATTTACCTACGTGTAGGTTTTTTTATGGAACTAACCAGCATTACATGGATAGGAAAACCTCCCATGGTTAGCCTAATGGCAAGAGGACTCTAGTCCATGATCCTTCAACTACTGAGGATATTTTACATCAGCACAGTGATCGGTGCGAGATGGATGCGGAATTCGTATTGACCAGCCATCGCTGGGATGCGAACTGTTGAGCACTGTGGTCGGTGCACCTAAGCATTACAATAATAGGCAGAAGAAAAAACTATTACAGCTTTTTTTGGAAAATAAGAAAAAGTCGGAAATTTCGAACTGCGCTTGTAAGTTTTGAAAGCGCCAAATCTAAATATCTGTAGATTTTCGACCTGTTGTTATCACTACGAATTTCCATAAGTTAAAAATCTCAATAATTTTTCTATGACAAATGTATGATGATTGAATTTCGAATTTTAGTAAACAATTTTGAAGTTCTTTATTTGTGTGAAGAAGTGACTTTTCGATCGTGTTTTGGAAGGCTTTTATCGAGTTTCTTATAAAATCTCGATCCTCTTTTTACGATATTATATCGAGTGGCGAGTTTCGAATCTTCTAAATAGTAATCACTTTTGACGTGATTTATTTCTATTTATGTCAATTCTATCATAAATCCAAGCTATTTTTATTATACGATATTATAACGACTCGCGAACTTCGAATCTTGTAAATAGTAATCACTTTTGACGTGATTTATTTCTATTTATGTCAATTTTATCATAAATCCAAGCTATTTTTATATCGTTTTTTTTCCGGCACCATTTCCGCGTGGTTTTTAAAATCTCGATATTTATAATAATCGACATTCAACGCGCCGATCCTTCTTACTCTCCTGCGGCGATTTCATCGCAAATCTAAGTATTTTTTTGAAGCATTTTCTATCAGTTAATTATACGCTTTTCATGATTTCGAAAATCCTGGTAATCTTAACCTGGTGTTATACAGACTTACAATTTTCGAATCAGACATTTCAATCATCACTTTTGACGTGCTTTATTACTCAGATTTCATCACCAATCTATATTATTTTTCAATCTTTTTTCTAATTTTTTTTTAAATTTTAAAATTTTTAGTATAATATCATTACAAAACGAATGTGGGTTATTTAAACTTCTTATTGTTTTTGAACTTCGCTTATAATTTTTCAAAGACTAAAAAAAGAGTTTAAAAAAGGGTTTTAAGATTTAACATCCATATAATCTCGCATAATTTACTACATATATATGTCCTAAAGATAAAAATGAGCTCAATTAAATCCCAAGTTGAGTATTGTATCGTATTTTGAGCTATAAAACGTTTGTTTTATTTTAAATCATTTTAAAACTCATACAATTCCTTTTATTGAAATAATTAATTTGTATTTATGTCGCTTAATTAAATATTTATCCTTTTTTATTCTTTACTTTAATTCAAGAATATCACAGTTAGGTTATTTTAAAATGCTCTTTTGTTTTACAAGATGTGATAAAAAAAACATCACTTTTCTAAATATTTATATTTTTTTCGATAAAAATATTTCATGATGAAAAGGAAATGTTTTTATTTTAAAAAGTATCAGTTTGATATTCTTCAGTTTAGGAGGAATTATAATATTTAAAAGAATTAAATTTTATGCAAATATATTTCTAAGTTGACTGATAAAAAAGAAAATGAAAGGAACTAAGTTAATAAAAAAAGTTATAATTATTAAAAAGGTATTAATTTCATACAAATATATTACTGAGTTGACTGATAAAAATAATTGTGTCTGAAATACTCATGTTTACATAAAAATTATCATAATTGCAGTCAACATGTCTAAATATTCGGGCATTCAGCCCTTTGTTTAAAAAAGGTTGTGCAGAAATAATTGTTCTCTTAAGAAAGTATTTTTTAATTCACTTAACAAATAAAAATAACTCTTTATTAAGCTTTGACTGTAATTATTGTAAGATAGTGAGTTATTTTTGTATGCTTTTAAGATCAATTTCATTTCAAAGTAGTAAGTCGGTAAGTGTGTATACAGTATTGAAATTTAGTTCTTTATTGAAATTCCACCATTCTATCGCGTTTACTAATTAATATTAAATTAAAATATGAAAATTAAAGTATAAAAATTAATATAAAAAGATTATTTATAAATACCCGAATGTCAATTCATTGTGTTCTTGTTTCATATTATAATTTTTAAACAAAAATTGTGTTAAATTTAAGAGGAGCGCGTCAAATATTGCAGGGAAGCGGTATTTGATGCGGTATTTAATCTTAATTTCGATTAAGATTAAGAGGGACGATTAAGATTCCGATTAAGATTTCGATTAAGATTAAGATTCCAAGGAGCCCTGACACCCCTCTTAATTTCGATTCTAATCCCCTCCCCACCACAGGTGAAGGGAGGGGATTAGAATCGAAAGCATCTTCGTGATGTCCTTCTCTAAGTTATGCTATCTCTTCTTCAATTTGACAAGAACTTTTAGGCCATACATTATACTTTAACTGGTCTTAATGAATGCACTCTACCTTAAACTACTATTTACGCTGAGGCTTAAGGGGAGAAAAACTATTAAGATTAGTTTCTCAAAGAAGCATTTACATTCTTGGATTTAATTATTTTATTTTAAATAAACAAATCTATAAGAAACACTGATGAAATTTTTTATAACTATGTACCACAATCAAGTTCATTGTCTTTTCTTGATTTTGCGTTACTAATTTGAAGAGTTTTTCTCTCTGGAAGACAAAGATCAGGCTCAGTCCTGAGAGGCTTCTTCCCAACAGGATAGTATATATCCTCTGGAACTTCTATTTCCTCTCTCATCCACATCTTAAAAACTGTAAAAATTTATAGCTTGAAATAATCAAATTAAAATGATATTCAAAACAACAACAAAAAGTACGCAAGGTTCTTATTTCGTGAGTCTTCTTTGATCTACAGTCCCCCTTGTCTGCCTTTACATGGCGAGGTCAACCTTCCTCAGTCAGCCCGACGGTAAGGGCATTTTCACTCATGATTCGTCAACAAGGAGGAATATTTTACGTCACCACTGTGGTCAGCGCGAGTCAGGGGTAGGCCACAGCTGGGATTTGAACCTGATAAACTTCATTGGGAGGTAAACTGTCATGGCATGTTAAATTTTTTTTTTTTAAATTCAAGCTGCAAGATTATGTCGAAACCCTAATGTTGCTACCATTAAAAAACTATTTTTCTAAGTCCGTAAAAGCTTGCAGCGACATTTTTAGAAACAGTCTATTAAAAATCGCAGATTTTCAGTAACTTTTCAAAAGGTTCAACACGTTACAACTGTAATAGAGGGGCGTTGTAGATGATGATGATTTGTTTATAAGCAGTGGTGGGTAAAAATGCTATAAATTGAGTTTCCTAAACTAAAAATTATGCTTTCATATTCAAAGGCTAAAAAATATTTAACCGCTGTCCGGACCAAGTTGGCAACTCTGCGTTTGTTTTTTGCTAAAAGAATAGTGGTTGCTAAAACTTAGTGAATGTTTAAAATAAAATAGATTCACTGTTCTAATGGTTTGGAATTATTTCATATTAAGCGTTTCCTGGATTGGAAATTGTCTAAAAATATGGATCTCCGTTTCATTTGATTTAACTATTCGTGTGTGATGTAAATCGAGAAAACAAACATTACGAGTTTAATGTCTTTTTTATTTACATTGTACCTACCACCACGGAAAATGGTTAGTAAATACTTTTATAAAATTTTGATAGAATATCTGCTACTTCGTAATTCCTAGTCCTAGTGTTTTGAATTTATTGGGCACCTGGGCCGCGAAGCGGCCCCTATCCCATTCATCTGGAATTTTATAACAGTTTTGGTTGAGCAATGATGTGAGCAGGCAATGGAGTTGCCATTCGTAATTCAAAGTTTTAAAAATAAATATAATACATATATGTTTTAATTTAAGGTGGTAGGCACTTAATCACATAAATGTATATATATGCATTACGTATACCATTGGAGGGTACGTTTAAATTAATTGTGACAAAGGAATGACGTATGAGTTGATATATCAATAAATTGCTACTTTTTAAAAATTAAATTAATTTTCGCGTAGTTTTACGACTTTATTGCATTGTATAGAAATGGTGCAGGAAAACATTAAGAGATTTATTTAAATGGAAATTGACAATATGACATATGTTTGGATTTATTTAAAGCTAATAACTTACTGTAACATGAATTTTTATTTTTTCAATAAAGAACTACATATATTCAAATACTGCTTCAAATAAAAATTGATAAAAAAGAAGTATTTTTCAATAAATAATTCTTACTGTTATTCATCATCTAAATTGAAATATTTATGTTCTTTATGAGTTAAATAGTAGTTTTTTGAATTCGTTTTTTCCAAAGTATTTATTTATATTTGCTTTTTTTCCAATTGCATTGTACTATTAACACACGGTTTTATCTTTCGCCAGAAAAAAAAATAATCTAAATTCGACGTTACATTAAATTTTCAGTTTTATTGATACAATTTTCTTCTCTGTTGATTAGAAATAAGGCAATCTGTTTGAAACTTTACAGTCGAGATCCTTCTAATCCTTACAAAACTCTTTGGATTTATATCTATGACCCTGTGCGTACTATTTTGACTATCTACCCTTTGGACTCGGGAAGTGACTGTCAGTCACCACTGCCACCTGTCCCGCCACTCTAAATGCTAAATTTTTTTCACCCTAATGTTTAGTTACCACTTCATTCAGTGACTTCCGGGTACTGTAAGGTAAGTTTGTAAAAAAAACTTTTAAAATGTTAACGGTTGCGTTCATCTTCTTAACAGCTGAAATAACTTCGAGTGCAAAGGGTCATTTGAGGAAGAAATTTCCAACTGCACCTTTTATAGTTCCCTGTTACTTTCTCTAAGGTGGGATTTTAGGTCTTTTGTAGCGAATCCTTCCACATGGTATATATCCTTGGGATGTTTCTTTTTTTGGCTTTACGCATACATAACCAGTTCTCAGATCTTAATTTTTTTTTTTTTTTTTTTTTTGGAATTCTACAAACAACTTTTTTTCTGAAGCTCTTTTTTTCAACTTTTAACAGTTCACCATCATTTCTAATTTTCTTAATCTTCTACAATCCAAGTCTGCGCCTCATCGGATAAATTTTCTTCTTTATGACCTCGCCTGTGGTATTTTCGCTTCTGCGTCTCACGGCAAGAACACACTCTGTTGCGAAATTTGGTGCTCCAACATGCATGGTCTTTTTCACCAGCTCCACATATGCATTTTATTCCTAATTATTTCGTTCAGATCCGTAGTAGCTCAGGGCAGAAAGTGTTCGCCTCCCAATTATGTAAACTGTATTTGAATCCTAGCGATGGTTGGTCGATACGAGTTCTGCACCCGGCTCGCACCGACCACAGTGCTGACGTAAAATATTCTCAGTGTAGACGGATCCTGTGTTAGAGTTCCTTAGCCGTGAGCTTAACCTTGGGAAGTTTTCAACGTTTTTTCTCCATGTAACTCTGATTAGTATCATTAAAAAAAGTGGTCCGCGAAGGCAAATGCTTCTCAATATTTGATCCAGGATTTCCCTTGTCTTCTATATTGGGCTCAAAATTACAAGGTTTCGGAGTTGTACATTGGGAGTCGTACACCCGTATCCCATTCATCGCGTAGTATTTAATTGGTGACTCTGCAACAAGGGAAGAGACATGTATTTGTTTTTTGCTAAAAGAATAATGGTTGCTAAAATTTAGTGACTGTTTAAAATAGATTTACTACTCTAATGGTTTGTAATAAGTTTAGATTAAGCTTTTCCTGCACCAGAAAGTGTTTATAAGTATGTATTTCGTACAGTTTGATTTAAATATTCATGCTTGATGTAGGGATGGGTCGAACGTAACGAAGCAGTGACTTGTCACAGTGACTGCTCAAGTCACTGCTCCAACCAAAAAGTTGTCACTGTGAAAAAAATCACTGATACTGTCACTGTGACGAATTTCAGTGCTACTGTCACTGTGGCAAATTTCAGTGCTACTTTCACTATGATAAATTTCACTGCTACTGTCTCTGCTTTAAAAATCACAGTGAAAATGTTGTTTCTTTACAGTTTGATTTCCTTTGACTGCCACCTTTTCATCAATTGCCGATAAGAACTATCCCGACACTTAGAATAAAAAAGACTATTAAGCATAACGACTTGTTTTTAATCGATTGCATAAAATATTGATGACATCGATTAACTTTACTAGAAACTAATTATATCGATTATTTGTCAAAAATATTTAATCGATTTATTTATATCAAATTTAAAAAGAATTATAACGATTAGTTGAATTGATTGATAGAAAACCCAGTGACTGTAATTATATTGATATAATCACAGTCACTGCTCTTTTTGAATCACAGTAGCAGAAGTAACAGTGACGGAGAAGTAGCAGTTTTTCCCACCTGTAGCGTGTTGTATATCAATTAATCAGACTTTAAAAGTATCAAGTGTAAATATATATCTTTTATTTTCATTGTACCTACCACCATTGAAAATAGTTAGCAAATACTTCAATAAAGGAAAGTTTGAGTCAATCAAAATTATGAAACTCTGGATGGTTATGTGTGAAATCTCGGCATTAAGTGCGAAGCGCTTCTAACCGATTCGTCGATTCTGTTGAGACATAAAACTAAAAGATCATATGTGATTCAAAGTTCTAAGTTTAAAGTTCAGATTAAAAGTCCTTAATGATGTGAATCATGCGTTGCAGGCAGTAAAACATCAATTGGAAGGGGTATACCTCCTGATTAAAGTCGTGAGCAGGTTTAGCACTTCTTGATCTCTCATCAATTCTTGAAGTTCTTTGATGAGGCTAACAAGTCGATGAGCACTGGAAATTGGGGTAGTATCCCTGTTTACTAATAGATAATAATATTTGGACGCGGGAAGTAGAGGCACAAGTGTAAGCAAACAGAATTTCCTTTTCTACATATATGTTAAGTGGATAATTTTAACTTTAGTGGAAATAATTGCTCAACAATTATCGAGTTTTAGAGGGAGATAAGAGATTTTTATATATTTCTTCCCCGTGGAATATTCTATAACATCAAGTCAAGAGTCTCTAACAATGGAAGTAAATTAATACATTTATAACTTTTTTTTAAAAAGATGCCATTTTTTCCATTGGCAATTTATTTTAAGTACATTAAAATAATCAAAAAAATAAATTATTAATATAAATATGTTCATGTTTCTAAAATAAGTACCGGTAAACAAAAGTGAACTCTTGCGAACCTATTAAAAGGAACCGATTAAAAGCAACACCTTTTAGAAACCACTACTCCAGGAAATATTTATTTAAGGGAAGGTATATCCAACAACGGGAACAACAAACCCACTAAATTTTTTTCTAAAAAATTGCTATTCTTTTCCCTAGGCAATTTATTTTAAGTTTATTAAAAAAAAATAACAATATTAAATAAATTGTGAATATGTTCACGTTTTAAAAAAATTAGTACAGGTAAACAAAAGTGAACTCTTGGAGCCTTTGTGAACTCATTCCAAGGAACCCTGATACCGAGGAGCACCTTTTAGAAACCGCTACTCTAGGGAGTATATATTGCAGTGAAGATCTATCCAACCCTCGATAACAGCAACCCAAACTATTTTTGTTAAAAAAAAATTGGTATTTTTTTTTCTAATAGCGATTTGTTTTAAGTTCATTAAAATAGTCGAAATATTAAACATAATATGAATATAAATATGTTCATGTTTAAAAAATAGTACAGGTAAACAAAAGTGAATTCTTGGAACCCTTGAGAACTCTATTCTAAGGAACTCTGATACCGAGAAACGTTTTTTAAAACCCGCTACTCCAGGAAGTATATATTTAAGTGAAGATCGATCCAACATCGGCAACAACCCTAGTATTCTATGAATGTAGTACACGTTATTTTTAGATTTAAAAAAATGCGCTCAAATGAAGGAAAGCATAACAACAAGCTTTTCCACAATGAATAATTTTCAGTCAAAAGTTTGTAAGCTGTACAAAATTTATTCATGTTTCTTGCACAAAATATGAATTAAGATTATTTTTTTCCCTACAATTTAACGCTAAGGAAAAGCAGGAATATGTTATGCTGGTCTTTAAGAAATGCAGTAACAATAGTAAAAGAGACGGGCATCCTCATTAAAATCCCAGAATGAAAAATGACATTCTTTTAAAGTTGTTGGCGATAGTAAGAAATTTCAGTAATTACCGTTAATTAGGCAATAAAGAAAACTCTGGTACTTTCCCAAAAGTGGAAAAAGGAAAAAAAAATTATTTTAGGGCTTTGTGATATAGCATTTGGTCTGGGGCAAGTTCAGAAACACTTTTTCTTTATAATTGAATTATTAGTTAAAAAAGTTGTTCACACTATAAGTAAATAAAAACAAGACGCATATTATACGTGTTAATTCGTTGCAATAAATTGCTTATATTCGTTTAGTACTAATATTTATCGCTCTTCTTTTATTTAACAAAAAAAAAAAAAAAATGTACTAGAATAGGTTGTAGGTCAGACTTTTTTTTGTGTTTAAAGTTTTCAAAAGTTTAAAACTTAAGTTGTAAATTTTCAGTTTTGATTTGTAATTACAAAATGATTCTTAGAAGGTTTTTGCATCAATCTTGTTAGTGGCGTAGTTATCGAGGCAAAACCCCCTACGAAATTATACATTACTTGATACATGAGCTATTGTACGGTAAGTAGGATGTTGTTTGTAATTTAAGCATTTTGAGAAAAAATAAGTTTATATATATATATATATATATATATATATATATATATATATATATATATATATATATATATATATATATATATATATATATATATATATATATATATATACCGAAGAGCTATTACATTATGACCACCCTGCTAATAGCATGTAGGACCACCTTTAGCCCTCAAAACTGCTAGCACCCCGCCGTGACATTGATTCCACAAGGTGCTGATAGGTAGTCTGAGGTATCTGGTACCAAGCGCTCACCAACTGCTCCTGCAATTCCCTCACATTGCGAGGGGGTAGCGCGGCAGCACGAATTTGGTTTTCCAAGTAGGACCACAAATACTCTATTGGATTAAGGTCAGGTGAATTTGGGGGCCAAGACATGACTTGAAAGTCACTGGAATGTTCCTCGACGATTCGACCCTTATGACATGCATTATCCTGTTGGTAAACACCATCCCCCGCAGGAAAAACTGTTGCCATGAATGGGTGAACCTGGTCTGCATTAATGTTCAAGTAGCTTGCAGACGTCAGGGATTGTTCTATGAGGATTATGGGGCCTAATGTGCCCCATGAAAACATTGTTCCTGAGCGAGAAACCATGAAAACCTGGGCAAGTCCATTGTTATAGATGGAGGGTGGTCATAATGTAATGGCTCTTCGATGTATATAGGGAGGGGGGTGGAGATTGATAGCAAAGTCCTAAATCAGCAGTAAAAAATATAAAATCTGTACAAAAAAGAAATGAAAAACTCTATACAATATTTCATCATCATCATCATTTGCATGAGAATTGAGCATCTGAGGCCTTGCGGCCCTTTTCCCATTCATCTTAAAAATAAAGGAAAACCTACATGATAACAGATATAGTTACAGACGCAAAATAGAATTTACAAATATGGTTTTAAAATTGTATATGAATTCTCTTTTTTAAAGTGGCATCAAATTTATTTCTTAATTTGTGGATTTTTGAAAGAATTTATGCATTTGTGATCATCACAGCAAATTATATATATATATATATATATATATATATATATATATATATATATATATATATATATATATATATATATATATATATATATATATATATATATATATATATATATATATATATATATATACTTGTTTCAAGAGAATTTTGGTAGCTAAAATGAGAAAATTAAAATAATTCTCTTCAAATTTTAATTTTAGTTATTATTTTTTATTTCAAAAACTTTGTCTTTGTTTATGACTCCGAGTCTTTGTGTTTTTTAATCCCTAAGTACACCATTGTTTCACAAATTTTTTATACTTTGATATTTTCTTAACACTTCATTTAAGTCAAAGTGGAAAAATTGAATTCCTTAAATTCAAATATTTTAAATACTTAAATTTGTTTCGTTCGCATGATTTAACCAATTTTGGATAACTGTTGCGAATACGCAGAATTTTGCTGTGATAAGTACGTTTGTGAAAAAAAGTGGTAACACATTTATAGTAAGTATAATTTGATATTTTCTAGTGTGTGTTACGAGTTTTTAAAAAAATATATAATTTATCTAATTTCTCATATCGATATAATATAGGTATATTCTTTATAAATACATTATAGTGATAAGGAATGTCTTGTTCTTACGAGATAAATGATGATATAATATAATTGAATCTGGTGATTTAACTATATCATTCGTAACATTAATAGATAGTGTTTATAAAATTTTCAAGATCATTGTTAACATTTATTTTTAAAAAAATTCGTACGAAACTTGAAAAAAATACTCGGAGCAAAGAAAGTTAGCTATTCACCTTTTTTTTAAAAAAAGTCATATTTAGATTAAGTTCTGAACATGAATATGAGTCATGCAGGAAATTTTATTCAATATCTTGAGTCTTCGTTTGAGGATTTACTTCAAAAAAGAATTTATTTATTCAAATAAAATACCCATTTTATTATTATTAAGGATACATTTATCAATATTTAGAAGTACATAATAACTAATTTTTTTTTCATTCTAATATTGAATATGATCCCAGTGGCACGGAGCTCAACAACGATATCGTAAAAACGCAGTTTCGAACATCGTTCGATATCGTAGTGAAATATTGTATAACATAAGAATGAATACCATTTCTAATATTGTTCGATATCCCAAAAAAATAATAATATAAGTAATAATTTAAGTGTTTATATTTAGTCCTAAAACTAGCAATAACATTGATTTTAAAATAGAGTTAAAAATGAAATATCAGTATTTATCTCTCAACATATTTTGACAGCTATTTAATTTTTGAGGAGCGCTATGGTCATTTTATTCAGTGTATATTTTCTCATTTCAGCTATGATTTCATTTTTCTAAATTTAGAAATTGAAAGTAAATTTGAAACGTATTATTCATGAAAGATTGAAAATCATTTAAAAAAAATTAATTAATAAAAATAATTTTGATAAGCAACGATAATTCATATAGATATATACAGAAATATTTTATATGGATATCTATATGAATAAGAGATATTCATACAAAAATGTATTTCATATGAATATCGGTGCTCTTTCTGTATAAAATTTGTTAACTAAAGTGATTATTTATTTATTATTATATTTAATACAAATTCAAAATCTTATTTCATAAATTTTTACATGGGATTGGAAAATATTCATGAACTTTCACTTTTATTTTTCCAAAATAAATATTAAACAATTTTTTCCTACTTACAGTAAACAGAAAAGATTAAATACTAAAAATCCATTTTATTTTTGTAAAATTTCTCGAAAACAGACTTAGTTGTTTAGATTCGAAGAGAACAAAAATCAAGGTCATAGAATTTGATCTGGAAAAAGTTCTAGCCCATAATGAAATTTTAAAAAAAAGCCATTTCTTCAATAAAATAAATTTCACATTTCGTAGGATGACATATGGTCCTTAACAGTTCATTAGAGTGTGACTGACTAACGGAATGGTTGACTAAAACAATCATTAAGCACTGACACGAAAGGACTTTTAGTTGTATGAAAATTTGAAAAATGGAGTAAAAAGTAACTTCCATAACATGAAGCCCTTCCGCAGAAGGTCCGCATTGGTCGAGAACGCGCATGTCCTTCTGGTTGGTCCCGGGATTCAGGAAAATCAGGAAAAGTCGTTGGAACTCCTGCGCCTTTGCTAACGCCCGTTTAGGGGAGAACACATGGGACAAAACCTGCCTGATCATCGATCCTTTGGAATGTCTTTAATTTTCAAGGTCACTTTTCAATTTCGAAACATTAGTGGAGAATGATTGACGTGAAGTGAAGTGATTATTTTGTATATCAATCAGAAGAAATCGTCTGCTTCTTTGGAATTTGTTTAGGTTCTGTATCTTCAATATTAAATCGTGCGAGCTGTGTTTAATCAATATCGGCGTTGAAGTTTCTCGCTTTTGTATCGGCATGGAAAACCTGTGGAAAAAGCTGGAATGTGTGGATTAAAAACGTCTGCAAGGACAAATATTATCCTTATTTAAAATAAAAAAATGATTCCTCGATCCGTAGATCAGGATGGGTCACATGGTCACGGTTCTAAACTCTCCGAACTCAAACTAAGTATAATATTTCCTAAAACTTAAAATGAACCTCAAACAATGTAAATCCCTCCACTGTTCCGTGTCATTTTTGCTTTAGTGCTCTAGTTTAAAAAGAAAAACCATAACTGTCATTTACACAGTTGTGAGTGTTAATAGTTATTGTTAAGTGTTTATAAATTATATTCGTTGTTGAAAATATTGTGCTTGTGCAGATTTATATTGCGTCCAACGCCTACGTGGTAATATTCAGGCTTCAATAGATGGTCAGCTAAACAATCAAATATTTTTGCTCAACCCTAAAAAGAAATAAAGTAATTTTTAATTTGCTGAGCACACTGTTGGTAAAGCACATTTGCTGTTTTTGTTTGGGAAACAAAAATATTTAAAGTATGTGTATGAAACAATCATTAGTGTAGTCAATGATGTTATCTGTCGAAGATAATTGCCATTTAAAAGCTATAAGTTAAGCTGCCAAATTATTTTAAGAATTCCTATACTGAATTTGACGTCCAAACCTACTAACAATTGGCCATGGGAAATGGAATGAACAAAGTAAGCATACTTCTGACAATTCATTTTTATACATTCATGCATTGGATTTTTTTTTTTTAAGTTATTAAGAAATTCTTAGTTTTATCACGTGTTTGTAAAAAATGAACAATGATTTAAGTTAGTTTAAATGAAATTCAGTGGCTAAGGAATAGCATAATAACTGATAGTAAAGCATGATGCATTTTGATATAGATTGACAATCATTAGATAAAAATCCTTTAAAAATTTGCTTGTAAATTCCTTTATGTTTTGTTATCTTAAAATAAATAAAAGTTATTAAGAAATTCTTAGTTTCATCATGTGTTTTGTAATAATGAACAATGGTTTAAATTAGTTTAAATAAAATTCAATGGCTAAGGAATAGCCTAATAACTGAGAGTAAGACATAATTCATTCTAATATAGGTTGACAATTAACAGATAAAAATTTGCTTGGAAATTCCTGTATGTTTTGTTATTATAGAATAGATAAAAGTTGTTGAGAAATTCTTAGTTTCATCATGTGTTTGTAAAAAATGAGCAATGGTTTAAATTAGTTGAAGTAAAATTTAATGGCTAAGGAATAGCCCAGTAACTGATAGTTAAGCATAATGCATTTTAATATAGGTTGACCATTATTGGATAAAAATCCTTTCAAAATTTGCTTGAAAATTCTCTTATGTTTTGTTTTCATTATATATTTAGAGAATAGATTAAACAGTTATCAATCTTATTAGACAAAATTCCCTGAAAAATGTTCATGTAAATTTATTTAAATTTTATTTATTAAACTAAGCACTCCTATTCATTAATCTTATTTTAATTTTAATTTCATTAGAAAATTAAAAAATTTCCTTGGCTATAGGAATAAAATATACTAAGTAAGAATAATTGAACAACTTTTTCTTGCACTTAAAGTTAGATGTGACACAGAAGTCATGCCTCACAATGTTTATAGTGATAGTGAAATAAAATATAATTTTAATTTGTTTAATTTTCTCAGCATTTGAAAACTTCATCGCCTGATTTGCAGGTCTTACAAATTTATTTTAAATTATTATATATAGTGGTGGTTAAAACCTCTGTAAATCAAATTTACCTATTTAACTAAAAATAAAGTTATAAATTGTAAGTTTTACTGTATATGTTGACACTTATAAATATTTTTAAAATATGTCTCATTTAAATGGGAGATGTTGGCATATATGTACGGTTTTCTATAGAAATTCTTTGTTTCCTCATGTAATATTAAACACATTATAAGAATCAGTTTAAATGAAAATAAAAGGGCTCACAAATAGTATATGAATCGATAGTTTGTGTTAACTTCATAAATTTTTTATCTAGAGATTGGAATTAAAAATAATATCATAGACGAAATTCTTTTTAAAATATGCGTGTAAATTCTTTTATTTTTTTATTATCACATAGTTATCAGAAAGTTTAAAAATTCTCATAGCTTTTTGAATGAAATGTAAAGTAAGCATTATTCGAACATTTTTCTTCTTATATTTATGTGCTGAAATTTTTAAAAGTTATGCATAGAAATTCTTTGTTTTCTATCTGGCACAAACAATTAAAATGATTAAAAAGAAGAGAAAAAAAATGAGTAAGGTTGAAAAATAATTAAAATAAAACTTAGTAACTGAGAATATAGCTTATGAACTGATAATGAGTGAATTTTAATGTATTAACAATAAAATAAAGAATTATTAATATCATGGGACAAAATTATGCATGGTGGAATTAATGCCTTATTTCAAAGGAATTCTTTAATTTTTCATGATGAATTAATAATAGTATGTGTTACAATATTTAGATAATTGTGCTAATTAATTTCTGTAAATTTTTCACTTAAAATATTAACTCCACTGATTTGATTTAAGGAATATGCTTAAAGAAAAAAAAAATATTCGAAAGTTTCTAATTTAGAAAAGTAGAAAATGTGTAAAGAGTATGAAAGTTGTAATTTACAAAAAAAAAAAAAAAAAAAAATTCTGATATTTTGCTTAATACTATTTTAATTTTTTTTTTAAAATTGGCATTAAATCTTAATATTTTTTTATCTGTACTTCACTTCATTTAAAAAATAAGTGATAAATAGAATTATCAGCCATTATTGTAAACTCATTATACAAAATACTAAAACTTATTCAATATATCAAATTGTTTATTTAAATTTATTATTTTATCTAAAAATGTTGCTATTTGAGAAACAATGTTTTGTAGCTTATATATATATTTTGTAATTCCAAATAGTGAATTATTTACTGCATGATTTGTAATTATCTTATTTTATTTATTTTTAGGTTCTTCCTGGTTTGTATGTTGGCAACTTCAGAGATGCAAAAGACCAGGAACAACTCCGAGCCAATAACATTACTCACATTATATCCATCCACGACAATGCAAAAAAAGTTCATGATGTAAGAAAATTATTTACTTAAATATATCTTCAGTTCATTGTCTTAATGTTTAGCATTTGGGGTATAAAAAATATTGCATGATCGTTTTGTGAAATTAATTTTACCATACAATTAATTTTACCAATTTTTATATGTTGTGTATTTTATAATCTTTAAGCTGAACCAAACATTACAGAAGTACACTTAAAATTAATTTAATGTTATTTTTTTTTATAGTGTGCTGTTTTATCTAAGAAGGATGTATTACTAGATATTCTAAAATTTTTCCAAAGCTAAGATAAAAATTTGTTGGTGACTAAATTTATGATTATCATATTGTCTTTAAATTTATTTGCCTTGAAAAATATTTCAATTTTAAAATAGTTTTAAATCCAATTTTATTATAAATTATTATATGCTTTAGTCTTTAATAAACATTTTTTATTTTTTTTTTTTTGAGATTGAATCTATATACTTATAGAAGTTTATGAATTACAAGAGCAAAAGAAACCCAATTTTGAAACTTCTTTGCAATTGTGTGCATTTTATTAAGGCAAAGACTAAATTATATATTATTGTTGATTCAGCATTGAATTTGTGGTGATATATAAAAATTACAAGACATTAGGACAATAAAAAAACGTTTTTTGTATGACTTATATGTGAGGAAGATACAGTAGTGTATCTAGACTCTCGGGGCTAGTACACAAAGTGGGGCAATCATATTTCAATCCCTGGAAGTACAATATCTTTAATATGTAATGAAATATCTTTCCAACTAGAAAGAATTTTTGAGGCGCCTTATGCTTGAGACAAAAAAGAAGACTTGTATTAAAAGTTGGATGTAATTACATAAGACTCTTATACTCTGATGTTATAACAAGTCATATAAGCCAAAAATTGTAAAGGAGACAAATAAATTGAGTTATGACCTATCCCCTGGGAGTGTAATTCTTTAACACAAGAAAAATTTATTCGAAATGAAAATGTGTCTTTATATAGGATAAAAAAAAAGGAAAAAAAATCGTATTTTGTTATTAATAGTTGAAAGAGAAAATTGTAATAGCTTTTAGTATCAAATTACATCTTTGTCTTTCCTTGATGCAGATGTTTGATTAGTCCTAAATGAAAGCCATGATAGTTCAAATATGACCCATCTTCATTTTAAATTCTTTGTTTTTTTTCTATCAATAGATAGAAGAATAGTGAATGTGAATAAAAATGGTTGAATAAAGAGATTGAAAATTTAGATTTTACTCATGAATAGGAACTTGCTTTTAATAAAAGGAAATCTAGAATTATGAAAGTCCTGATTTCTTTAATCTTTCTTTCTTTCCAAACTCTAGCGGAATCACTGAATATACTACATCACAATTTTTTAATTATTTTGTAATGTATTACATGCAGTGAAAACTGTCAAGTTGACTGTCTGCCTAAGTTGACCATTTTTATCAAGAACCAAATTTATTCTATATATTAAAAGAGAGCAACATTTTTTTAACCTGACCACATGTTTATCATGTACGTTGACCAGTAAAGTAAGTCAAATCTATTCATGGATTTTATTAAATGCCATTCTAAACTCTACATAAGTTGACTGAAAAAAACAACAACTTTTTAGTAAGTTTTTTATGTTATAAAGGTTTATAATATTTTATACTATATTTATGTTATGGTGTCAAGAGCTTACCTAAACCCTTTTGTGAGTTGACCACATGAGGAAACAATTAAGGTATATGTTATTCTAATAAAGACACTCAAGAATAACATGATATAAGAAAAAAACAATGACACGTCCCGCTTTATAACTTGACCACTTAGACAATGCAAATGGTCAATTTATACAGGTTTTATTGTATTTTTAAACCATTATTGTATTTATGTTGTGGTGTTAAGAGCTAACCTAAACCCTTTTGTGAGTTGATCACACAAGGAAGCAATTAAGGTATATTCTTATTATATGTTATTCTAATGAAGACTCTCGAAAATAACATGATATAAGAAAACAACAATGACTCATCCCACTTTGTAAGTTGCCAATAAGACAATGCAAATGGTTAATTTAAACAGATTTTATTTTATTTTTAAACCACTATTGTATTTATGTTATGGTGTTAAGAGCTAACCTAAACCCTTTTGTGAGTTGACCACATGAGGAGACAATTAAGATTCTTATTATATGTTATTCTAATGAAGACTCTCAAGAATAACATGATATAAGAAAACAACAATGACTCATCCCACTTTGTAAGTTGACCACTAAGACAATACAAATGGTCAATTTATGCAGGTTTTATTCTATTTTTGAACCACTAAAATGCAATTAGGTATTGATAAGTTAATGGCAGAAAACACAAAATATATGAAAATCAATAAGTCACACATAAACAATATTCGGGGGGGGGGATTTATTTGTCTTTGATTTAACAGTAATTTTATATGATAGTAGTTCTTTTTACATTTTGTTCTGATGCTACTAGAAAACCTGAATTTTTTTTGGGCAGGCCAGATTATTGCAGTCCTAAATTATAGGAGAAATAATACTTGTGTTGATGTATTGTTGTGTAATTTGTGAATTATTTTTGACATTAGTAATGGCATGATGTGCCATTTATAGAAAAGCTACTGTAGCATATTTTTTAAAATTTTATTTTACTTTCTTATGTTGGAAACAGTCTGATGTAAAAAAGAGTCTTTAGATGGTGCTCGGAACATGAAACAAGAGTTACAGGTTGTCTATCTCTTCATAATAATTTTAATGTCTAATCATGTCAAATAACTGTGGAGTTGGTATAATTTTTTTTTTTGTAAAAATACCAATAGTACGTATTGGGGGATTAGATATCAGAGTATTTAAATTTAGCATGTTTCACATTTCAAAATTAACAATTGATCTTTTCGATTGATTTAACAATTAACATAAAACAGTGATTCTGCTTACAATTTATAATGCATCAAATATGTGCAAAAATTCCTTGAGTGGACCAGAAAAATAAGTAATGAAAAATAAGTCATCAAATCAGTCCTTTGTTACTAGTACTTCTCTGTCTCGGAGAAAAGAATTGCGCACTGGCAGATTTATGTTGGCAACATTTTAACCAAACTTTAAATCTATATCCAGATAGAAATTTTATTTATAGCTGAGGGATACAATTTGAATAATTCTGAGTATCAAATTACATTGTTACTTATCATTGATGAAAGTGTTAGATCAGTGGTTTTGGTCCTAATTGAATGCCTTGTTTGTACAAATGTAACTCTCCTTGTTTTTGTTCTTTTAAGATTCTTTGTTTTATCAATCAATGCAAAGAATAATTATGAATGTGCATATTGATAGATGGATAAAGAGATAAAACAGTCTGTAGTGATCGGAATCTGTTTTCAGTAAGAAATTTGGACGTCCTTGGATCATAAGAACTTGCAGTTTCGAAAGTCTAGCAGAATTGCTGTAAAATATGCATATTTAAGAGTAGTCAAGCTTAATGCATTACACACTGGCATTATTGATATGCGTAGATTTTAA
Source organism: Parasteatoda tepidariorum (assembly GCF_982258835.1). NCBI lineage: Eukaryota > Metazoa > Arthropoda > Arachnida > Araneae > Theridiidae > Parasteatoda > Parasteatoda tepidariorum. The sequence goes on along the minus strand of NC_141758.1, from coordinate 4,775,890 downwards.
ATGAGTTAAATACAATATTATAAGTATAATCAGAAAATGGTCATCCCTAATACTTAGGATTCTATTGTAGTTGCATCATATTAAAATATGAAATCTAGTTTGTAATTTAATTTCAAGTGAAAATTTTCATAAGAAAAAGAAGGATGAAAAAGAATTTTCAGTTTGAATAAAATTATAACCTCCTTGATTTGTTGTGATTTGAGCTTGTTCTTTTTCCTAATATGAATTATCTATCAATGAGCAAAGTACAAATATTAACATTGCATTATTGATTTAATTATTAAGTACAGTACAGAACCCATTATCCGGAAATCAGAAAACCGGAAAACCAAAAAACCGGAACGAAATTCGATAAATATTCCCGTTATTTTTTTGAAAAAAAAATTTTTTTTCCTCATAAGATTTTAGGATTTTTCTTTCTTTTTTGAAAGATGTTTACCTTACCATCATTTTGGAAATAATCATTAGTGTATTACTTCATCGTTCTTCTTTTTAAGATTATTTCCAAATATTTTTTTTTTTAGTTGAGTTTGACAATGAAAAAAAAGGCTTTTTTTTGCGATTCAGAAATCCGGAAAAATCAGTTATCCGGAATAGCGATGGTCCCGATCGTTCCGGATAATCGGTTCCCTACTGTATATCTGTCTACAATTTCTGAGTAAACTATTTATAATAATTCAACCTATTTTTTTAATAACTTTTGAATTTGTAACTTTATATTTATAAGTTTTTTTATTTTTATAAGAAAGATATTTGACTCATAAACTTTTTTAAAAAAAAAGTGATTTGCTTCTTTTTTTTCCTACTAGCCAAATTAATTTAATTTTTGAAATTTGAGGGCGTTTTTCTTTTTATTTACTGTGAAGTACTTTTGTTATAAACCTCTATATCTTAAACAAATTTAAAAAATAATAAAATAGTTTCTACATTTTATAAAAGGAAGTAGCTTGTTCTTCCATTACCTTTTTATCCTTCTAATCTTTCTTAAAGATTCAGATTTATTTAAAGGAAGTTAACTCTTTATAAACTAGACTAAGGCATAGAGAAATCTGCTAAAACATATGTTAAAGGTATGGCAATGTGTTTTACAAAGACAAAAATTTATCATTCATTGTTTTTTTTTTAATTATTTAAAAATGTAAGAGCGACGCATCCACCTTACAGCCCGTTGTGGGTAGGAGGGATATTAAAGTTTGCGCAATTTTTTTGAGCATGGCTGTGAGGATGTGGTCAACAACCTGCTTTTACATTCTTGACAAGGTGGTACCCATTGATCTGAAACTGAGTGGGCTTCAAACCGCTACTCAGTTTCGAACCCTAGTCCTTCACGATAACATCTCTGTGCTTTTTGCCACTGATCCATCACAACTTGTCTCAAAAAGTATGAATAGATATTATATATTAAAAATGCACAATTCTTTTGATAAAAACAAAAGCTCACCTTATTAAGGCAAGAGTTACTTACTACAAGTAAAGCTATTTTAATGTTAAAGTAAGTAAAAAGAATCAGTTTTCTCTCTGTTTATTTAAAGAGAAGGTTATGAATTGAGAAGAAATGTCTGTTCAATCTTGCCCAAATGTTACTTGATTGGATAAATACTTACTACTAAATTTTAAAATTGAAAGAAAACAATGATCTGTCTACAACACTTAACCAACAAGAGTTATTTTCATCAGTTTATCATTAACATCAGTTTATGATATAAGGATATTATCTTTTTGATTTTTTCTCATTAAATGCATTGCATCTACCTACTCAGGGCCCACGTTAAGGATTTAAAATTATTAGCCTAATATCAAAAATATTTGCCAATTTTCCACACTCTGTTTTTGCCAAATGCAAATCATAAAAATTTCTTATGATTAATTTTTTTTCCCATAGAAAACTATTTTGCAATAGTTTGTTTCAGGCTTATATTATTTGGACCAAATTGTAATTGGTTACACGGCACATCTACCAAAAATTACTGTAATTGAATAAAAAATAATGATTTGACATTATTTTAATTTCTTTTCAGTAGAGAAAATCATTTTCCAAAACACAATTTTATTCTCCAAATTTAAAATTTTATCGCATTTGGCAAGGTGTTAAATGCTGGCCCTGCTACTACATTTCACATATTATTTTGAATTAATGCTTAAAGTTTTATAATAGTAAGAGATGACTATTTGAAAACTTTTCATTTTAGTTATATGTTATGTCCTTGGCCATTAAAATTGAATCTAAAAAAGTTTTATATTTTATAAATACAGTTTTTTTTTATTTAAAAATATTGTCTTCTAAAAATTGTACTTTACTGTGACATAAAACTTGTTTTTATTTTCAAACTAATATGGTTTGTGTTTATTAGGATAAAGAATACCTATGTATACAAGCTGCTGATACTCCAGGGCAAGATCTCAAGCAGTTCTTTTCACGATGCAATGATTTTATTCACAGAGCTCGAACAAATGGTGGTGGAGTACTCATTCACTGGTAATAATTCATTTCTTTTGAATTTAATACCAATATTGATATCTTTTAGGTATCATTATTTATGTATAGTCATGGTGTGATGTTGAGGGATCATCGTGACCTTCGAGAGGCCGGGATAGCAGACTTAGTAGGGCGTTGGACCCATGATCAAGAAGTCGTGAGTTCAATTCCCACTGGCCAAAGACTTCCTGTGTGCGAAATGGTGGCTGGTGCACTCTAAAATCTGTCCGTGTACATCATCCCTGTAGAACAGGATGTGACGTATGTATGTTGTCTCTGGTTCATCTTTAGGGATGCTTTCTAGAATGTCGCCAATGGCCCATTGTACAACTCTAGTGCGACCGGCATAAATAAAAAGTACCATTGTGACCTCCAAAAGATTTTTACCATCCAGGAAAAACTTTGACATTTGACAAATTCAGACAGTTTTCTAATTTGATGAGCTATTTGGGGCTATATGAATTGTGTTTTCTTATGTGCATGGTTTTTTTTTATGCATCAACATCACCCAAACATGGCCCCTTTTTGTTGTATTTGGAGATAAAAATTATTTTTTATTTAGCAACTAAAAATGCAACACCTCAAGTAAAGTTTCAAAAACATCAATTAGAGAAAAATCAGCTTGTTTTGCAAGGTGGTTGTTAGGGTGTTGATATTTAAAAACCTAATTAAAGCTAAAGATGAAGCATTAATAAGTAAATGAAACAAGTAAAGCTCAAAGGGAATCAGTAGATGATGTTTAGATGCTCTTTACTTTTGATCCTCATATTTTTTAGCATTCAGAGTGGTTTTTCTGAATTTTCAGGTCTGAAGCTAAAACTTTTTCTGGGTTTTTTTAATATGTTTTTCGACAGTATCACTAAGAAAATGAATCTTAAATCCTCAGTTTTTAACCTAACATTTTTTTCCCTTTTTATTTTTCCTATCATTTAATTTTTATATTTTATATGCACAACATCTAATATTGTGTTTTATGGGCCCACATAAATAACCCTTTAAAGAAGTTAAAATAAATCTTATTTTCCAATTTTTGTAGTTTTGATTTATGGGAAATATTTTTGTGCAAAGCCTTTAGACTATTAATTGCTTTTCTATATTATCTATAAAATGAAAAAGAAATAGTAAAATAAATATTCTATGTGTAAAAAAGTTTTAAATGTCGTCGGAACAGAGTCCTTGGCAAATTCCTCTTTTCACCCCCCCTCTCTTATGGTATGTTATATAAACAATTGAAAAATGAAGTAAAGATTTTATTCTCTCCAAAGTTTCATTAAGAAATAAAATATAAGTTTAAAACTAATTACTCTTGTGTTAAAATCTTAAGTGTACTTTGACACATATCCAGCATTAAAGTATGGTTAATTTTTGAACACTTGTGTAAATCTTGTTAAATTATTCCTCCCCCCCCCTTTTTTATCATTGTAGTATTTAATTAATAAATTTGATTTTATATCTTTAAATATTTAATTTTTTGGCTTGAAGTATTCTACTAATAAATTAAAAAAAAAATTTCAAAAATTATGTTTCATTAAATTTTTTTTTTGGTACAAAATCCACAGTTCTTTTATTTTTATTTATTTCGCATTGATTGAAAAAAAAACTTCTGCAAAATGCACTTTTTGTAGTTTTTATTAGTTCACGTACCAAAAGTAAAAGTTCTTATAATTTTTTTTTTCTTTTTACAAACATTTTTTCATGTATTTTCTATTCCTTTTACATTTGAAGCCAGCCCTCTTTGTGAAATAAGCGAAAAGTTAGCTCTATTCATAAAATCTTCTTTTTAGTTTAAATTTAAGATTTATGATATAAAAACTTATTTATGATCACTAAGTGACAGATACAGTCTCTTAGGTACTTGTAAACAAACTCACTTGGTGGCTTGCCAATTTATTTTTCATTGTAAATTTTTCTATTCAATTGAAATTGATATATTTTATTTAATACAGACTAGAAATAATATGTTTATGCGTAATATCACATAAAAAGTTATTGAGTTTTAACAAACAAATCATAATTAAGTAAATATTGCCAGAAAAAACTTAAAATTTAAATTCATCAATGAATTACAATATTTACATTTATCGAAATTCTTAGTTAAGTCCTCAGTCAAGTATAATTAATAAATTTTATATGATAGCTATGCCAAAAATAATATTTGTGTTTAGCGTCACTTTAATCTAGTTCATGAAGACCCTAATGAACTGGAGTAAATGAATATTTTTTTTGTCTTAATTGTAATTATTTTATCTAGTTTAATTTTTGTAAATAATATTTGTGCATTTTGTTGGATCGACAGAAACATTTATGAGCAATAATTTCAATAAAAGGCTATATGAATTGTGTTTTCTTATGTGCATGATTTTTAAAAATTTTTTTTAGTTATCATCATCATCCATCCATGGCCCCATTTTTAGGACTCTACTTTTTATATGCATTTGAATGAGTGTTTTTTAGAGACCTCACCTGTCTGGAATTCAATTTTTTTTGTATTTCATTTTACTTAAATTTTCACAAGAGGCTATGAAATTAATGACTCATTCCGTGAGTGAATAACCCTCAGAATGTTTATTTTCTATATATAAATACAGACTCTAAAACCTTTGGGACCATTACTTCATGTAGAAAAGAAAATTTTGCCTATTGATACTTTTACACTAGAAAACAAGTCTGATAGTTGAATTTAACACAACTTTCATGTAATTACTTGTCTGAATTTTTTTTCTACTTATAATAAGATGAAAATATCAAATTTATATTACGGGATATTTCTCATTATTTTATTATGATTTCAAAAAAAATCCTGAACTAGGATTTAAATTGTTTGTGTCTTAGCACTTTTGGTATTTTAATATGCTGCTAAAAAAAGGATAATAGTTGTTATTAAATGCATTTAGAACATTTCTTTCATGCAAGATTTTTTCGAAAAAATCATAATGTAAGTTTATTGTAAACCAATTCTTTTCAATTTAATGCATAATTATTTTTGTCTTTTAAAAATAAAATTATCATTTCTATATTTAGATTTATAGTCAGCTATCATTACATATATATATATGTATATATACTTATTTAATAGTAGTTATTCTTATGTTTAAGGGCTCTACTTTTTAGAGTAATATTTTAGAACATATTTAGTTTAGAATTTCCTACCTTAAAAACTTGGTATCTCAAATTCTTTTAGCGTCCTTTCAACGTTGAAAAACCGAGAGTATACTGTAAATCAATTCGAGTGAATTGCATACTCTAGGCTTATACATAGGTGAACTTATATTTGGAAATGCATAATCACTTAAAAATAGTTTTTCTTGGTAGCTACTTTTAAGCAATTATTTCTTTTTTATTTTAGTTATAAATATGGAATAGAGAAGAATATAATTTTAAAACAATTCTAATAGCAAAATGATCATATCTTAAAGTAAATGAATTTGTCATAAAGATGTGTTGAGGGCCTAATACTTTTAATTATTATTTTGTTATACATTTATTTTTCTAATTCTTAGTTACTTTTTTATTCCTATTTTTCTAGTCATTGTGTTAATTTTCTTATTAAAATGTTAGTGTTAAACAGATTTGGTCACATATTTCATTTTTAAATTATGAACGATGAACCTATTGTACATATATATATATATTATTAGAAGATATTATTTCCATCCATTTATTATTTTTTTTAATTATTTATTCATAGTAGCAATAATTTATTTATAGTAGTAATCTATTTATTTTTTCAGAGCATTACTTTTAAACATTCTCGCTGAATAATATTTTGTAATCAAATGTTATTATTTTTTATTTTATTATAATGCATCAAATTTAGTTGATAAGATTAACGAAATTGAAAGAAAAATATAATTTAATGTCATAATTTTTTGTTTAAAAATTTGTCAGTGAAATTAAATGTATAACACACCAAAACATTTTATTTACTATTTATTAGTATTGTGTTTCTAACTGCTTACTTAGTTATTTCAATCCTTAATAAACTTTTGATTTCATGTTTACAGCCTTGCTGGTGTCTCTCGCAGTGTGACAATTGCTACAGCTTACCTTATGTCCATCACATCCCTGTCTTGCAAGGATTCTTTAAAAATCTTGAGAGGTGCGAGGAGCATTGCTAATCCAAATTGTGGATTCCAAAAGCAACTTCATCAGTTTGAATTCCAGCGACTAACCGAGGTTTTGCTTTACATATATTTTTTTTACTGACTTTTTATTATTATCTGCCCCTTATTTCATGTAGTATTTTTATTTTATTAATTTTCCTTATTTTATTTAATGAAGACCGTTATAATGACAATTCACAAAAGTCAGTTTGTCGTTTTAAGCAAATGCACATATCAGACTAATATATATCAATAAAAATCGGCATTACTATGTTAAAAATTAATATATTAGAAAAATTGTTAGAAAAAAGTCGTGTATTATGTAATGTCAAAAGTTTCATGCCTGGCTACATTTTAGTTTGTGATCTTAGAAGTTAAACAAATGTAAAATAAAAGTAATTCATTAAATAATTATGATTAGAAGGAGGTTGTAGCAACATAAAATCTGAAAGTACATTTTCTTTAGAGACCTTTATATTCAAGCATATTACTCATAAAATAATGCATATTTTATTGTAAAAGGTATTGTATTTTATTTAATGGGATTTTAGTAACATTATTTTCAAAAAATTTAACTATTTTCCTCTTTTGAATAGTAGAAAAAGAGAGTTCTTACATTTATACAGACTGTAATCTGGATAAATTATTGCCAATTTTTTTTAATAAATATTTTTGCCAATTTTCTGTCTTATATGTATTGGTTACTTCATGTATAAAATCTATAGTTTGAGATTTTTTAATCTGATGACTTCCCAGCATCTGATCTTTTTAAAGAAGTTAAAACTACCTCAAAATAATATTTGTATGGAATTGCCCACATAGGCCACAAAAGATTAAACAGACCTATTTACCTCTTTAAAATTTGCAGACCCTCATCAGAACATGTTGGAAACACCAAATTGTATTTCCAAAATGCAAATGAAATGAAGTACTGCATTTGTAACACTAAAAGTTGATTTCATCAGTAAGCTCTCCTGATGGATATGTTGTCAAAGAAAGGCACATTTTATTATGTTTGAAAGGATTTCTAAAAATAGCAGAGGAATTTTTGTTTCCAAAAGAAGAAAACTTGGCTGATGGTCACCCTCACATATTTGCTTTATTAACATAAAGTCTTTTAGACATAAATAAAGAGAAATCATTTTTGTTTTTGCCTTTTCTGCATTCATGCCTCAAAATAAATAAAATTTTATTCCATTTGAACTTTTAACATATAATCCTTAATTTAACCCTTATATTTTAAGGAGAGGCGACGCTTGAGAGAGCGGTACCCTAAACAAACCTTTCAAATCGATGAAAAGGAATGCAAGAAATTACTCGTCATTTATCATGCTACAACCAAAACCAAAGAACCATGTGGTGGAATTTGTAGAAGATATGGACCTCCACCATCTCCAAAGAGAAGATCACCTAATCGGGACAATCCCAGGTCTTCATGACAACTGTTCTGGCCTGAAAAGGCTAACAGCAAGTAAACATATTCGTAAAGTGTGATCTATGCTTAAATTAAGAAAGCTCAATAATTATTGTATATTTTATTGGAGGAAATGTCTTGCCTTAATGAATTTGGTGAGGCTAAATGAAAAGATGGTTTATAATTAATTTTACAAATTTTTTTTTGGTGCAAAAGTGCTCACTTACTGCTCTTGACTATGCAATTTTTAATTGTAGCGACAGACTAGTCAAAATACCATAAATGCATTGTTTTTAGAGATGTTTGGTTATCTAATTTGTGCGATCCCTTTAGCTGTGAGACATACTTACTGTCTTGCACAGCAAACCAGTTTTTCTCTGTACTATAGAAAAAAAAAATGCTAAGCTAGGAAATTTTATACAAATTTGCTCCAGTAGCTTTACAGTTAAAGGGTTAATCATAAATGACGAAAGATGCAGATTGAATCCTAATTTTGGCATTGTCTTTACCAGGCTCTACAGTTTACACCTGATAACAGATAGAAAGTGCATTTATTTCATAATTAATGCAAACTTTCTAGTGTGTAAAATGCAATGAACTTTCCAATGATAATGCAACAAAATCATTTCTTGATCGCAAATCAATTTAATTTAACAATTAAAACTATGAGTATGAAACAGGTTACCCTGATTAGAAGCCTAGTATAGATAACTTGTTTATCAGCTTATTGGTATAATTGCAAATTTTTTTTTTTATTTAGCCTTTTTTCAATAAAAAATATCATTTGCCATTTTTAAGTTCTGGTTGGGAAAAGTTTTTTATTTTATTTTTAAAAAGCATTTAATGCATCTTTATGTAATAGAATTTGTTTAAATTCATTTACAAAGTAAATCTGTCACTAACTAACAACTAAATAATAAGTATTCTTAATTATTAAGGAGTAGAATAGAACTGATTCAAATTATTGCCGAATCAAAGAAATACTATTAATAGAATAATAAATAATTCATGTTTGCTTGTTTTTTTTTGTTTGTTTGTTATAATGCAATGATGTTTCTATTTGAAAAGGCATTATGCGAAAGAATAGAATTTTTTATTGCGCAGTTGCATTAAATAATAGTTGTTTCATGAATTAGTGCATATATCTGATTCATAATCAAACTAGAATACTCAAAGTTATAAAAACATTTTAAATCTCATTCGTTTAGAAAGATTTAGTATTTACTAATTTTCATTAGTTATGAGAGATTTCCAACTAGTGTCAAGAGCATGACAAATTAAAAAAAAAAATTTTAAAAATGTACAGTTTTCTCTAATTAAATATATACAGAGTAAAATAATAAAGAGCAGGCTAATGATATTGTATTGTTTTCTTAATTATATAACAAGTGCTTTAGTGGATTCTTAGTTAAGATTTTGAATCTGCTTATATGGGTTAAGAAAAGTGTAAAGATTGTACTTAAAAGTTAAGTTTAAAAAAAAAACGTGTTTTTTTTTTAATGGACCAACACGTTAATAAAATCATGTAAATAACCTTGTAGCATTATGTTAGTTAACGTCTTTGTCTGTTACTTTATTTTTGATTTTTTGAAGGAATGCCAACTTACGAAGATTTCATAAAATTTTATTTACATAAATAACTTGCTTTTTTTAATTTCTTTAAATTATCGTACTATGCGATTTCTTTCAACCTTGGAATTTTTTTAAATTTGCTGGAAGAAAGATTGTAATCTCTAAAATTGAGCATTTTTGTTAAAAATAATAACAAAACTTTATTTTGGGTACTAATTTTTGACTCAAAATTTTAATTTAAATTACATACATATGTTTGTGTTTGTATTTTGTTTATATGTATTTTGTATTTCTTTTTCCTCTTTTAAAAAGAAAGGTAAAAAGTTGTTTGGAAACTTTTTATTTTCGTTAAAAGTCTTATTAGATGTTGAAATATTATAGTATAAAATTGAATCTTGAAATGATATGAAAAGAATAATATGGAAATGAATCTTTAAACAATTGCCATAAGGATTAATAGTTGTTTTTCTGTTAGTGATACCGTTTTCTGGTTATCGAAAAAATTTGTTATCCTATCTCAGTCAGCAGTTTTATTTTGAACAATGTTGAAAATTATTCCTTAAAGTTTAAATAGTTTTTATTTGTCTTATTTTCATCTTTCTAGTCTCAGTGACAAATTATTATCATTGGCATATAGAATATTGAGCATTTTATAATTATCTAAGCATAACTTAAAAGTAGCTTAAATAACCAACAGCATTTTAAAAAATGTATTAAACATTTTTTTCTTTTTTTTCTGCACTGTAAAAGAAATTTGCTTTTATGGCAATTGTACGAGGTTGGCATTCCTAATTTAAAGCTAATATTATTTAACGTTGCATGTGAACACACTGTAATACAGTTGCACATTAAGTTGTCAATGTTCAGGGAAATGTTAATATTTTTATGACTATATTGAAAGTTTCTAGTGTTGCATAGGAATGAAACAGTTTAAGGCTTGTTATCTGCAATGAAAAGTGGCAAGAGAGTATGATATTTTTTTAGGATGAATTTTCATAAAATAATTGTTGCTGCATTATTTCTACTGATAATTAAAGGATTTTCACAATAACTTTTTCAATATCAGTTTATCTGAATTCTCAAAATCTATTTTATTATGAAAAACAAAGGCGATGGGCTCATTTGTCCATTAATTATGTTAGAAATTATTTAATAGGTAGAAATTTTGAATAGATATGCTTATTGATAGCTGTTTAATGTATTTTTTAAAACTATGTGCTTCTTATATGAATTCAATTTGTTGAACTTATGAAACTCAGCAAATTGAAATTTAATTATAATTTTAATTGGCTGAGATATTGGGCTCAATTATTAGTTATTTATCTAATTCAATTCTACATTAATAGCGCAGAAAATCAATAGCCTTTGTTCCCCTAGAATATTTGTTAAATTTTTGTTATGTCAAAATTTATTTTTGTTACTATTATTTTTGTTATTTATTTTGTTATATTTTATGTATTTATTTTTTTCGTAGTATTTATTTATTATTACTGTTTTATTAAATTTTTAATTTATTTATTTTTGCTCACATGCCCTTAACTTGAGTGGTAAATTTAACTTTTTATAAAAAACGTGAGCAGTTTTTATAAATACAACCTCTTTTGTAAGCCAAAACTATAGGGCAAAGGATTTTTACATTTCATTTCATTCTAACTCTAGTTTTCGCTTCAAATTTAACCCGGGTTAAAATATTGAAAAATATGTTATTATCTTTTGACTTTGTTTCTAAGTAGCAATTTTAACTCCAAACCTCAATGTATTTGAAACGGAATTGATACGAAAAAAGCACTTTAGTAACTATTAGGAAGGAAAAAAATCTTTTAGGTCATCATTTTCAATTTTTTTCCATTATTTCAAAGAAGGATGTATTAAGAAATAATGAACCAATTTAATATGCATGACATTAAAGAATTTCAAAAAAAGGTAAGGATGGTTAAGAATGTAATCATATACTATGATAGTAAGAAATAATGCATCACTTAAACTGATTATAATTAATGAGATTTATTGTATTTTGGTTGATAATGTACAGATAGTTTTATCTTGAAGTAATCCTGATTATTATGCCTTGAATGAAATGGCACTGTGTAAAGATAAGTGTTGTTGGGAATATGAAATAAGCAAACTCCTAATGAAGTCATTTGTATTGAAATACTGGTATAAAGAAGAAAAAGAAATTCCTCTTGAATGATACATGATCTTTACTTCTTAATCAGTGCTTGTAAATAGTTATGATAAATTTGAAAGTGCCTTTTAAGTATATAGTTCATTCACTTTGTGCATTTTGCTACCTTATAGGCTTATCTGTATGTGTGGATGATACATCGAAATTTGAGCCGTTAATAAAAAAAAATCTGTTTATTTTTATTTTTTAACGATCTGCTTTTTGACATCAAAGTAGAAATGAAATTTTTCAAAGATATATTTTCTTCTATTATCCATATCAATCATGCCTTTCATTTCTTGAAATCTTAAGAAAAGTATTGTTTTAAAACATATTTTCTGTTTTAATTTGCTGTTTTATATTTTACTGTACATTCTATTTTCAAATGCTTAATAACCAAAGTTTTGTTAAAATGATAATGTGAAACTACAGTAGCCCCTCGTTCTATAACAATGGACAAGAATAAACCTCAATACAGAGAAACTCTGATTATTTGATACCCCTTCTAACATCCGATAAAAGATTTCCGACTCTCATTTCATCATTATTGCAGCTGATATTATCCAATTACTGTTGCATTTTTGGATCTTGTACAGCTGATCATTTTTCATTTGGAAAAAAATTATTTTAATTGACTTACATTAAACCCTTAACGGCTCGGGAAAAAATTTAAGTTTATCTATTTCAAGTTTTCCAGGTATAGTTATGATAATTGTTTATAATGGTGAACATAATTTTATATTTAATTATGATTGAATTCATTGTAAATCTGACAACAATAATAAATAAAAAACTTGTAAAATGATTTTTGAAATGCAACATTGCAAACAGTAAGCAGAAGTGCTATGCCACTTATATAGCAGTATTGGTCCATTAAGGCTTGATTTTATTGTATTTAGAAGTTTAGGGAGATGAAAAAGGGGCACGCCTGAATGCAGAAGGGGCTACTGTATTAATAAAATTATTATGCATTTTGATTGGAATTATTACATTAACATGCTATTACATTGTTTATATGTTTTCTAATGAGATACAATTCTATTGTTAGTTTAACATTGTTGAATTTATTTATATACTTTTAAACACAAACGTTGTAATTTTTTTTATCTTAATATTGCTGTGAACATTAGTGAGGCATTGTTTTGTAAACTTTAAATTTGTTTCATGTCATGCTTTTTGCAAAGGCATCTCAAGCATCGTTAAAAACATTAGTTTTATTTTTTATTGATTGCTTGTTTAAAATTTAGCTTTCTATCATGTATATTTCACAAAACATGCAAATTCATTCAATAATTTATGCATTTTTAAATAAATTTGTAAAATTCTAATATTAGTTTTAAAAAAATTTTCTGTATTGATTCTGAAATATACCGTAAATTTTGTTATGTAAGTCGACCCCCTATTTTCAATTACGATATAGCAAATCTGTGGTACATCAGATGTATTACTCGAGTGCTGAGAAAGCTAAGTATGAATATTTCTAAAATTAAAAAAAAATTATCAAGTCTACAAAAAAATTCTTAAGTTAAAAATATTTCTCATGTTTTTTTTTTTTTGTTTTTTTTTTTGGATATGATACATTTGCTCACAAATTGAGATATTATGAAGCCCCAAGTGAAACAGAATAATTTTTTCTGAACGCAAAGTATTGTTTCTAAAAAAAACCTTTATATGTAAAAAAATATGAGGGAAAATACAAAATTAAATATATATATAGCATATTAACAATAGATTTTTTAATGGGTAAATTGATAGAGTCATTCATATATATCTCACTGCTTATAATTCATCGATATTTCACAGTCAACGAATGCCCAATTTTATTACCAGTGTATCTATCGATCCCCTGATATTCATAAAATTTTGAAGTTTTGAAAAGTCAACTTATATACCAAAATATACGGTATCTATTTATTTTGCAGAAAAAATCAGAAATTTACTAAAAAATGTAGCTTTAAAGTTCTTATTTCGAAATATGTCATATTTTAGATAATTTTTCAATTCATTAGGTGTTTTATAATTGCTACTGAGATTGTATATTGCACTACCTTTTGTACATGCACTTTTATTTATGTGTTACTTATTAATACAATTTAGTTATATTTTGAAATTAAATTGTTAATCTTAATGTTTTCTTGGAATGACGTGAAGTGCATTTAATTATGCTTACTATTAGGGGAGAGAAAAAAAGAAGCTTAAAATAATTTAAAAAATCTATGTAACCTGGCGTCCAACTCAATTGGTTTCACTGTTGCACACATTGCTTGCTTAATACTTTTATCTATGAATACTAAGTGCCTTGTTGTCGTTGTTTTTTCCCCTCATTTGGTAAAGTTAGTACCTATTCTTGTTATTTGAACCAGTGCTTCAAGCACAACTGCAATACCTAAAAACACAAGTACCTATTTTTATTTTGATAGCTGACCTAGTATTAGTTTTAATTAATCTAGATCTAAAGCTCTGTCACATTGCACCAACTATATACTGGCACTAACTATATCTAGTTCTCATTTAGAAACATTAAGTACTTCCTTTGATTTGAACCTAAAAGTCGGAATGAAATCAGTGTATTGATGTTCATTAGATGCATAAGGAAAAAAAACTAAGACCTTATCACAGTTTTCAAACTTATATAAATGCAAACAAATCGTGACTCAAAATTAAATTAAAATTATTTAGACATAACTTTTTCCTTCTAATTTTGATCACTAATATCGAGTATCTTTAGTACACATTTGTTGCCTAATACTCTATATTATACATTAGAAATTAAAGTATAGCTTTAAAGCTCATTTAAAACAAAAACTTTGATGCTATAGTTCGAATGAGTGCTTAATGACTATATTTGCTTTTTTTGTACGTAAAATTTTTTTGCCAAGTATAATAAAGAGTTAAATGTATAAAATAATAATGTAATAAAAGATTTGCACTATTATAACGATAAACAAAAATCAAGCATAAGAGCTATAATATTAATTTCTTCCTTTAAAATGAAATTACTTTAGATATTTCTTTTAACTATTAATTTTTTTTATGAATTTTGATAGTTTTTATCTATCTTTCTATCTATCTTCTTATCAGCTAAATTACTAAATTTTACTTGTGAATTTTTGCTTTAATTAAACATTATGCTGTTTTAGCTATCCTTATGCCACAAGAAATTTTGATTTTTTTCACAGTCATTTCTTATGTATTTGTTTTGATTTTTGAACTTTTCAATATATATAAACATTTATTTATTGCATCAAGGTTTTTGCTATATAGATGTTGCAACAAATACTCCAAATCACTATTATATCATTATATTCTTTTACTCAGGGATATGATAACGTGACATTATCTAAGTCAGTGATGCACAAACTTCTAACGCTGAAAACCACTCAAAATTATTGAAAAACTTTAAATGAATGAAAGTTAATGAAATTATAAAATTAAGTTTAATGAAATTATTAAATTTATTGAAAAAGTTGCTCACCTGTTCTTATTAGAATCAGAATTATCTAGCCAACAGTGTGTATTTATGAATATTTATGAATATTTATTCTAATCAAACTGTATTAATATTAATTTTAAGTTATAATGATCAAATATTTTAACCAATAATGTGCAGACGTGTTATGACGTAGAAGAAAAATTCTTTACTTATGTATCCCTATCCCTGAAAGAGGAGAAATTATAAAAGAAAAGAAAAAAAATAAATTATTTTAAATTAATTCTTTTTTTAAATTCATTTTTTTTTAATGTAAATACAATTGAAAATTAATCTATGATTTAAAAATATTCAGTTTCACCAAAATATTCTTACCTTTTTCTTGAATCTAACGAATATTTAAGTTTTAATGACCTAAATCTTCATAATCAAATTCGTTTTAAAATTGACTTTTATTTTTCATCAACTGTTTCTTTTGAGTATCATATTTATCTGTTAAAAAATCGAATTTAATATTGTAAATTTAAGGTTAGTGTCTTTATGCATCAAATTAGATGCCTCTTTGGCTTAGTGCCTAGAACTGTTAGTATTTTTTTTAAAAAAATTTTGCACTACTTTCCTCCTTGAATTTAAGATGTTTAAACGTAAAACATAATTTAAAAAATAATAAATAAGTTTTTTTTAGTAAAAAATATTAGATTATAGAAAATTATTTTATATTATTACTGTATGATGCAGATAAAGAACTAATTTTTCTTCCTTGCATAAAATTTGAGTAATGAGTAGGTGAAATTACTGAAATAGACATCTGACAGACAACTCTATTAATTGAAAAATTAATTCACTCACTAATAGAAAAATAAGAGGGGGCATAACATATTATTTAAAAGCTGGAATATAAATTAAGTAAATTTGAGAACCATTTTAAAGAACCAATAACTGAAAGATATAATTAATCCTTATACATTTTCATGGCTCTGTTAACGTGTATCTGTTCGACATTTTTTTTTTGATAAACTGAATTCAAATGAAAAATTACAATACGAAGAATAAAATGTTCACATTTAGGATGAAAGAATTTCGGACAATTACGCAAATTAGAACACAAAACTGAAAATCAAATAACCAAAACAGAATACTCCTCCTTTACACAGATTATGTTGTTTCTAATGACACTTGGCTACTCCTTGGCATTTTGTGAATTAAGTCAGGAAGGTGCGCCTTCTGTTTGATGAGAGAGCACCACAACAGTGAAAGTACTTCCTAGCTCAAAACTCCACGGGTAGAGGGCAGCGCCACTCAATCAAAGTCCCTTACTCAAATGTAGACATAGATCTGAAGGGGAAGAAGATTTTCGCCTGATCCTTGTACTCATGGTGTTGCTCAGCGACCAACCACAGGACTTTCTATTCCACAAATTTTACGAGTACGTATATCGCATGTAAATGGTAGGTCTTAGCAGAGTCGAGAATCAAAACCTGATCCCTCCAGGCCGGAAGGGCTACCATGTCCCATACTGATTGTTAATCCAAGAGATCACTGATAATTATTCCATGGTAGTTCTAGTCAAATTTTAGTGGACCCTTACAAACTAATCGTTAATTTCATGCCTTGCTTAAGATTGAGAGTTTGTGCATCACTGTTACAAAGCATAATTGTAACTTATGACTTTAATTTAACTGTTTATGATGTAAAATTTAATAAATTTTACTGCATTAACAATAAATTAAATTTTGACATTTTTACAAGTTAGCTTTCACAATCAACATTCCTTTTGCTCACATTTACTTTATACTTTTTATGACTTTTACTTTCTAATAATGCAATCCTGAAGGAGATACATATTTAAATATTTTGCAATGTAATAATGAATCCTGATAAAAAGTGATAAGGCCTTCACTTTAGCTGTGTGATTGCTTTAAATAAAGTATTAACTAATCATAGAATTTAATTAATTGATTATGTAAATATAGACAGGGAATAATTATAGTATTAAAGTTAGCCATCTTAACAACTTAATAGAGTAAATGTTGCTAGAATTATAGGTTTTCATTTAGAAATTTATGTATATTTAGTTATAGAAAGCTAGTCAATTTTGTGAACTAAACAAAATTTTCAATTTCTGTGATAAAAAAAAGAATAGTTAAATTAAATTGCTTTTATGTTATTGTTTTATTTTTAAAGATATTTATTGCTGTTATAAAACTTTAGATATTTATATAAATTATTGAATTTATTTAAAATATTTTTTAAAAATATTTTTTTTTTCTAATTAAAATTTTATTATATTTAAATAATTGATAATTATTATTATTGGTTTTATAATATTCCGATTACCTTTTTTAAAGAATGAAACCTCTTTTATAATGATTAAAATTTTAAATTAAAAGTAAATTAAAAATTGTGTTTATTATAGATGTGTATTAAACATTACTTTGTAACAGTTTTTATAATTAAACAAAGTATTTTTGATTATTCTAAAATAGATTCAACTAAGATAGTTAATGAAAATTAAATTTCATCTTGAAATGAAGTAAATTCGAGGAGTTAATATTGAAATTGGAACTGTTTATATGACATAATTTCCCTATTCTATTATGTGTACTATATTGATAATGTTTCAAATCATGAAAGAAAAAGAACAATTATGTTGTTCGCCTTGTGTATTTCATTTTATTACATTCTAATGTTGCGTTTTATTACTAACTTGTAAATTATAAAGATATTCAAAAATGAAATCAGAAAAAAATATTAGTGTAATATACGTAACATGAAACTTGATTAATACATGTATATTATAAAGACAATCTAAATTTAAAATTGACAAAATAAAAAGTATTTATTAAAATATACATAACATAAATAATTAAATTTCTGTGCGTTCTTTCCTCCCCCCCCCCAGAAAAATTTTTCTAAGTTAAGAATATAAATATTTGTTTCTTTTCAGAAATTTTTTTTAGTTTCTTTTTTCTTGAAAAAATATTTTATTGTTTAAAATTTAAAAAAAAAATAAAAAAATAGTTTGAAAGCTTTGGTGAAATCTGAACCGTAATTACATCTATGCCATTTACATAATTAAAGATAAAATTGAATAAAAACGGACACCAAAAAATTTAGATTTAAAAAATTATAAGTGGTGTCGAATTCCAATTTAATGAATCTGTTGCCAACGAAGTTGTTTAACTATTCTACATTTTCAGTTCACATCTCAGCAATAAAAGTATCTCCAAGTATTTAATGTTTTGTGTGTGTGTTTTTATTACATGTTTTGTACATTTTTACTACATGTTTTAATGTTTGTTTGTCATGGAAATGAGAAACGAATGACTACTTGATTCAATCAACGAATGATCTCAAATTTCCATCTCTTTCTTCTTTGTTAAAAAAATGGCGTATATTTTTGAATGAATGAAATTTGAATGTTACATGTTATTGACTTTCTATTGGAAAAAAAAGAAGCTTGCCATTCATAATTAAGCTTGCGTAATGATGTGATTTTTGTTCAAATTCATGTGATTGTTACTTATTTATATTATTTAAAAATAAAACTTAATTTCTTTAACAAAATTTTAAGTTATTTCTACCAGCTGGGGAAAAAAAAGAGTTGAATTGCAGCTTTGTAACACCATTGAAGTATTCATTACATTATACCAACCAACTCTTCCGGATTTTATGGAAGGGCTTATATCTTATTTAATGTGGTAGCAGAATTTAATATATTCATGCTTTATTGGAATAAATGTGATTTAAAATGATTTTGACTACCATTTACATAATTTAAGCACAATTATTGTAGGCCTGCTGGCTCTCTGATGAAGCGTTGACCAAATTACGATGAAACACTAGTTTACGATCTTCGTTGATATGGCAATTCTTTACCATTTTAGGAAAAAACTTTTTTTGACAAGGGTAAGAGTTGGAAAGTATGATTTACATGACATAAGGGGCCGTTCAAATATTGCATCAAGATGTTTTTGGCAATTTTGGATCCTTCCTTAGGAAAAATATGCAAATTACAAACCCAGGGTTCCCACGGTCCTTGAGAGTCCTTGAAAGTCCTTGAATTTTTTTTTGCTAAATTTAGGTCCTTGAAAGTGCTTGAAAAACGTCTTAGGTCCTTGAAAAACTTGATAGGTCCTTGAATTTGTCCAATACTGCCGGCGGCCCTTTTTATAAAACACCCGCGGATCTTTCTCGTTCCTTCTGTTTTGTTCCCGAGCTCTCTCACGTGGTTTTTAACGCCACCGTTTCTAACTGGGCCTAGCGTCTTGGTGTTTGCCAAGCGCGCGGAGCACAGCAGACAATCAATGCGTTCGGGGCGAGATTCCACTTCATCTTCTGTCGCATATGCTTAGATCTTCTTTTTTCTTATCGAAACTGGAATACTCTCGAATTTCGTAACAATATGTACCTTGTAGTTTTCAATAAATTTGCCGTTTTACCATCCGCACTTGTCCTTACGTTTGCGTCATTTCAAAACTTTATTGTAAAGCGTATTCGCAAAGGCACGGCTTCGTATTTGTGTTATGTAGTTTAGACTAGTTATGCCTGGGAAGTGCTATTTTAATCCCCAATGGATGGATAATCAAGCTTATAAAGAATGGATTTTATCGATGCCCGAAAAGAAGTTTAGAGCCAAGTGCCGATTATGCATGAAGGAGATCGATATCGCGAAAATGGAAGAATCTGCTCTGAAATCACACATGAAAGAAAGGTAAAACAAAAAAGCAGTCTCATGCCCTGAGTTCTCTTTTTCCAAAGACATCAACATCTAATTCATCTGGTGTAAATACTTCTTCAACACGGTGTGCCCCATGTGAAACAGAAACTTTAGTGGCCGAGGTAACATTGTCTGGTCAAAAGGAATGTGCTTGATGCTGAAATTCTCTGGAGTCTGAAGTGCATCACCAGTAATTATTCATGTAACTCCTGTGAAGGGATTAGTAAATTGTTCTCCAAAATGTTTGCTGATAGCTGTATAGCAAAACAAGTTTTTTGTAGTGCCACAAAGTGAGCCTATTTGGGCTCCTTTGGATTGGCACTATACTTCAGAGGGATTCTTATAAATGAGCTGCAGAATGTTGATTGCTACACTGTACTCTTTGATGAGACGTTAAATCAGTCTCTACAATCAAAGCAGATGGACATTATGGTAAGGAATTGATAATAAAGTTTGCACTAAGTTTCTTACCTCCCAATTTATGGGTCATGGAACTGCAGAAAATATTTTGTCCTCTTTTTACAAATGCATGGATGATGATTAAAAGCTCTCTAAAATACTTCAATTATCCATGGATGGACCCTATGTCAATTGGAAATTCTATTAGAAGCTTCAGTGTGAATTAAAAGAGAAATATTCCCACCAGGTCATATTCATTGACAGTTGTGGATTACACATAACGAATAATGCTTTTAAACATGGTGAAACTCGGATATGTTCCTTCTAATTTTTATTTTCAGAAAGAATTGTTGCTGCATAACATTTAGAGAAGGTTGTGTAAATTATGGATGAATAATCTCAGAAACGATGTTTAATAGAGGAGAGGAGGGGGTTATGGAATACCTAAGATTTAGCTCTGTCTTTCATGCAGCCTTCACATGGAAATACACAGGATTAAAGGATTTCACCATTAACCAGGGTTGGCAGGTTTTTGACATGTGACAGTTTAAACCATGGTTTAAACCGTCACGTCAAAAACCTCACTGTCGAAAATGTCAAAAATCTATATTCATATGTGAAATTTAATTAATACATAAAATTTATATATTTTTTATAAAGGATAGTGTTTCTAAATATGTTCGGTGCTCGACTTCGCGTGCAGGTCGTCGGGCTACCGAAGCGGGGGTGCCATCCCCTCTGCAGAGGATCAAAATTGTGATGGCATGTCTTCGGATCATCCTCAGGGATGTTTCCCAGATCGTCGCCAATAGCCCATTGTGTAGCTCTAGTGCGACGTAAATGAGCAACAACAACAATCTAAATATGTTCTAGAAAAAATAAATTTAAAATTTTGAAGAAACACTTATATTTTGAATAGTGACCAAAATCTTGTACTTTTGAAAGCTCACATCTTTTGTAATATTATGTATTCATTTTCATGTGTTATTGAAAATCTTCAGTGATATTATTAAGAAATTTATTTATAACCAAATTTAGTGTATAGTAAAGATTATACTAAAAATTAGACATTTTTAAAGATAAACATTAGCAGTTTTGCACATTAGACATCTTTTAAAGAAAAATCTTTTTAATATTCTTTTAAATCTTCTTAATAATCTTTTTAACATAAGACAATACAAATTTAAGTGCTTTCTGTTAAATACACAGAATAGTTAGTGTCGATTTACAGTATATTCAGCCTATTCATTTACTATGCTGAAAATTTAGTTTATCCAAATACTTGTGAATTTCATTTTGCTGAATACTATATACATAGTTTTGTTGAATATCTAAATATTCAGCTGTTGAATAATTACTTCTTGCTTTCAAGATATGCATTATTTGTATTCTTAATACAAGTGAGGGAAAAAAATTAAGAGGTAAAAATTGTTTTAAAATGATAAGTGTAATAATTATAAATAAATATAATAAACAATATGAATTATATTTATCATTATTCACAAATATAACTACTTTTAAATTCAAATTAACAATCTGGATAATAAAGATATTCGGTATAACATTAAAAGTTTTTTTCATACACTTTATCAAGTTTGTATTTATACAACATAACTTGTAAGTTCCTTATAAATATTAGTTATATGTTCCTTATATGTCAAAAATGAATAGTAATAAACTTTTATTTTTCTTAAGTATCAAAAAAAAATTTTTTTTTCAAAATATAAATATTTAAAAAAATTTTGTGCAAAATTTTTCTGCACATGCATTTGAATATAAATTTCTGAGATTTTAAATCTGTTATTTTACCTTAATTTTAATTAAAAAATATTTTAAAACCTGCTTATTACCTATAGTATAATTAAATTTCAATATAATGCATGGCAACTGTTGGTAGTTTTGAAGTTTATATATTTTTTTGGCAAACTTTAGTTTTTGACATTTTTGACGGTTTAAACCAGTATTATACCCTTGTCATGTCAAAAACCACTTTTTGACGTCAAAAACCACTTTTTGACGTCAAAAACCCAACCCTGCCATTAACACCTCTTTACCATTAGTTATAGATTGTGCTGAAAATGATTTTGTGAATTAATATGTGAAACCAGTAGGGTTGTTTTTAAAAAAATATAAATTTTAGTCCATAATACATATACTCTCCTCTCTCTATATAGGCAAAGCATTTAGGTATTATATTTGAAATTAATTATTGCCACAACAAGCATTGTTGCTTCTAGTAAAATAGAAGAGAATAATTTTTAAAATTGGTCTTAGATTAAGGTCCTTGAAAATTTTGTTGAGGTCCTTGAAAAGTCCTGGAAAGTCCTTGAATTTCAATCTCATCATAGAGTGGGAACCCTGAAACCCCTTCAGACTCTTACATAAGAAAGTCTCAATCCTCCTCTTTATTTACTTATTCTTTTTTTTTTTGCTTCAGATTTGAAATTAATAAAGAGCGTCTTCTTTGTAATTTAAAGAATCAATTTTGAAAAATAAATTTTTGATAACATAATTTATGCATGTAATATTAATTAAGAACAATTTTGTGCACTTGAAATTGTTCTAAGGAGCAATTTTTAGGGTTTTTATTCAGTATAGTGCGAATTTCTTAATTTTATTTCCTAGATAGTATTTGTTTTGTTTTTGTAAATGATATAAAATAAATTCCTTGTGTGTCTTTAACGTGAGGGACTTCGAGGACAATATTCTCTAGAATAATGTCTGGAATAAAATTGCCGACAATTTTATACACGAATAGTACGAATTTCTTATTACCGACAATTGAAATTATTAACGTAGAGAAAAATATTCACTTTCTTTCAATAACGAATTTTGTTCTCTTGACTTATATAAAACTATTATTAATTTATTATTCGATTAACAATGTTGCAGAAAATTGTTTGCAAATAATCTAAAAAAAAAAAAATTTTTTTTTTAGAGGATGGAAAGAACATACAAAATACTTACATTCATATTCATAGCATTACATTCATAACAAATATTGTTAATTCAATTCGTGATCATCCCTCATTTTTTGCAAAACAAAATCCCGTGCGAAGAGGAGATAAGATTTTACGAGAGGTGAAAATAGCTCCAGACCTATTTGAGAGGTTTATATAGTTTGTCTATGTAAAGAGCTCCCCTTGCCATTCGTTTGGGGGGGTGGCGGTTACTATGGATATGAGGTATAACTATTTCAAATTGGGGTGTTGGGTCATTATTGAAGATAGGTTTTGACTGGGGGAGAAAAAGGGAATTAGGGGAAAAAGAAGCTCCTTTCTTCGAAGTGCACTATTTCTTGTGTCCATAGCAGAAGACAGTCGTAGACTTCGTGGCGAAGGGAGTTCTTTCTATGGACAAACTATAGGAATTGTTTGCCTCCTGGAGGAAGAAAACTCTTCAATTCTTCAATGTGCGCTTGCTAGTGGTAACCTATAGGAAACAAATTTACCTTCCGAGTATTCCTCTCGCTTCCAGCTTGCCTCCTCAGAGTGTGGCCGGCCTTACTGTGGTGATCTAGTTTTTTAAAATTTTAGGATTAAATTCAAATAAAATATTTAATTTCCCTTTAAAATGATACTGTTTTAATTTATTTTATAAAAATTTAAAAATCTTGCCTTAAATTAAGCTTTTATTTTCAAAATTGAAATTAATTCTAGTATAATTTTTTTCCATTGAAAAATTATAAATAAGGGGATTTTAGTATTTGATGTACCTATTGCTCATACCACTCTTTCTCCGTGGTCTGCAAAAATAAGCAAATCATAACCCCACGCCCCTTAAGGGGCTACGCAATACGACGCCTAACTGCTTCGACAAATTATCATGATGGCGTTAAAAAGAAATGAGATGGGAGTAGGAATTAATGCATTAAAATCATTGAGTTTTAAGAAAATGAGATAAAAAGTTTCTATTTAAAATTAAGTTAAAATGTATGCTTATTTTGCCATCATAAAAATTAACTCAATATTATTGAGGAATCTTTGTATGAACAGTAAGTAAAAGAAAAATCACCCAAAATAACTTTAGTTATAATGATCGGATTTTCATGTGTTAAAAGTGCCGAGGGAACTGATCTCCTCTGGTAGACCTAACCTTCTCAAACATGCTAATTAATTGCTGATAACTAATAAACAGGGGTGATTGTGCTCCGGAAAAAATCCGGATTTCCGGAATTTTCGCTAACAGTGATCTGGAAGTTTCCGGAGATCGAAGGTCCAGACGTTTCAAAATATCATTTATCACAGAAGTTTCCGGAAATCAAATTTTCAAAGGTGGAACTTAAAAACACAGTTTATTTTATTTGTTTGTAAGGGAGAGCCAGAGAGATACTTTATAAGCTTATATTCATGATTAATATTCATTTTTTATCAGTAAATAGTTGTTATAATCATAAACTCAAGAAAGAAAGACATATTTGTAAATTTTAATTACTTCTCCAGGTCATCATAGCTATGTGTAAATGGTATAAGTATGTGTAATATTTTAAGTAAACTAAGAAATATAGGAAAAAAACCTTGTTTAAATTTTTTTCAATTTAAACTGTTTTTTGTTTTTTTTTAACTCAAGAAATTTTCCGGAATTTTGACTTGGGCTCACAATCACCCCTGAAAAAAGTAAAACACACTTTGTCAGGATAAATGTACTCATTTTCGACTGATTCGGATTTTTAGCCATCAAAAATTTGAGATGAAAAGTTATCCGAATAGAAATCGGACAAAAGTTTAGGCTTCTTATTGTTAATTTACTTTCACCATAGTTTGGAAAATTCTTAAACGAATCGATAACTTTCTTCACTTAATTCTATATAATTTCATTCAAAATTTAGTACGGTAAGAATTTTGAAGCTATGCTATTTTAATTAATAAAATACAACATCCGAATAAAATCAATTATTAGATCAGAAGTTATTTAATATTTCTCCCTCTGTACCGATTTCAGAGATGCCAACTGCTCCAGACACGACAAAATAATTAAAAAAAAAACGGTAAATAACTATAAAGTAAATTTTGCAATTATTTGACTATTTTTTTTTATTTACTTTTTAAAAGGCATAGAGCGAATGATGTACTAATAAGTGGTGAATTATATAAGCCTACGAATTATTTAAAAATAGTGGTGGATAAAAATCTACTAAATTGAATTTATTAAACCAAAAATCACAATTAATAAACTACCACTTGAAAATATTTATTCGCTGTCCGGAGCAAGTTGGCATCTCTGCGATTTGATTGTCTAGTTTTCCCCAAATAGCTTCTCCCTCTTTTTAAGGCCTTAAAATTTGTTGATCAAACAATACAATTTGCCATAAGTATCTAAATAGCATTTTTTTCCCTTCTAAGTTATGTTTTGTTTGAAAAATTCGTAAAATGTTAGGCTAATGAGCAAACTGTCATGAATTTTCCAATATCTGAAATTATGCGAGACTTCAATGAGATAATAAAATATTTTCTTGCATTGGTATCGATTAAAATATTATCTAAATAATAATTAATTACGCCAAAAAATAATTCCCGTGGGTAAAGAAAGGTTTTATAAAAGTTTTAATTTCGTTCTAGAAAAAAAAAAATAGATGATAGGTACCTTTTATGTAGTAATGTTCATGAGTCGTAACTTAATTTAAAGAATGTAACACTTAATTTTTTAACGACTTCAGCTGCGGTTATAAATGAGATGTCCCGGTTTTTTTATAGTGGCTTATGCACTACAAGATATAACACCACTTTCTGAATAACCTGGGGAAAAACTTCAGAGTTAGCTTCCCTGTCTAATAAAATGGTACTTAGAGATTTTTGAAAAAGTAAATCAACTAATTGTTTAACATTATCGTTTTAGTTCAAATAGACACTTTGTATATCTTAAAGGTGAAATAAAAACGCGCAATGTCTTACGTGCCGAAATAATCACAGAAAGATAGAAAACTAAACACTTTGTTAACAAAAATTGCTTCACAAGGTTACACAATTTTCCCATTCTCCATACTTTTCCTCTTTCCCTTACTATGGTATCTGCAAATCATGCTTTTTCCTCACGTCAGTATATTCTTATTTCTTACTAAAAGGAAGATTTCACGTAATCATGGTAACGGAAATGTGTGAAGAGTGGGAAAATCGCTTAACGTTAAGGAGCCTATTGCATTTACAAAGCATACGGTTATCAAATGATACCTTTATTTTTGATGTTCAAGCTTCCTTTAAACTCTGTACATTGAAATAGAGGTATCTTGCGCTAATTAGTTTTTTCCCCCCATAATATCTCTTTAAGATCATTTTGAGCCATTTTTCGCCCTAGTCGCAAAGCAAAATTACTCAGCAATTAATGTAAGTCGATACAAAGGTTTGACCAAATCAATGATGCCCTATAATTTAATTCATTTTTTCCTCTAATCCCGTACCGCGTTTAATAAAATAGGATCTCTATCTCTGCTGCTTTCCACCAGGTGGCACTGTTAGTGGTATCAACTTGCAGCACATAGCCACTTTACTGTACATAAATAGTTGATGCCGTTCGGAAGTTAACAACGTGAATACAGCTTTAAGTGGGTGCTAGAAATAACTCACGTGTTTTTGTTCTTTTTTCATATTTTATCAAAAAAACTTCTTGAATTTACGGACTAATTTTTATAAAAGTCTAACAGCAAATACTTTAGTAGCGAAAATAAAATCATAAACAGCGGTTTTTTACTGTTATTTTTTATAATGAATAAAAATGTGAACTTGTCTAACTGTAACTAATTGAAAGAAAATCAAAGGTTTTATTCTAGTTCATTCTTTTGTTTAATATTTGCTAATGTATGAAGAGGGAATATCAAAAAAGTGAGATTTCTTTTTATTTATTTGTTTTATCAAAAGCTGCTCAAACTTGTCATATCCATAGTTATCAGCTTACATGTCAAACTCTGTTATTGTGAAAGTATATATTTTATTCATTGTAGTTTGAATTACCAACAATTAGTTTTAAAATGTAAGCATGTGCTTGTCTTCAGTATTGTTTTTAATTATTATATAGTTTTGATTGAATAAATGCTTTTTTTTATAATTAAAATATTGGTTTAAACTTTATAGATAAGATGGAGTTCAAAGTTTAATTTGTTATTGTTTACAGTTCTGTACCATTAATATACCAAATAAATTTTCATTCTAAAATAAACTTTTGTGTTGATTAATTATTACGATTAATTGATTGTCCTTTTATTTCAAAGAAATGAAGAGGTAGATTATTTTGAGTAAAACAATAGTTGAAATTTCCGGGTTTAATAGTTGAAAGAATATATGCTACTTTAATTTCTAGTTTAAAAAGAAAATATTTTTTGTGAAAAAAATAATTACATGTAAATGGATGTTTTTAAAACTTTCTAATATCAAATTAAGATTTGAATTTTTAGTGGAAGAACATAAAATACGTTAAGTAACATTTTGGAAACACGCTTCGTATGTTAAACTCTTAATGAGAAAAAATTTTTTTAATTTTTCCATTAGAAGTTACTTGAATACTTAATAAATATCTAAAAATTTGATTCCTATTTTTTGAATACTTTCTAAATTCTGCAATTAAAATTGTGGAAGAATATAAAGTATGTTAAGTAACACTGTGAAAATATTCTTATTTATTATTAAGTATTTCTGGAGTTTATTAGGACATAAAACAACGGGTTGAAGATTTATTATTATCTTTAGATTGCTAAAACTGCCGAATAATAGTTAAAAGAAAAAAATATAAAAAGAAGTAGCTAAAATAATAGTTAAAAGAAAAAAAATGTTCATTCAATTAAAAAATGTATCTTTTCATTTTTCGTAAATGGCAGCATATTCATCAACACTATGATAATATAGATTATTCATTTATATATTCATACATATTATTCATTTACAAATAATCCAGTACGTAAAGCACCGATAAAAATTTCAAATTGTAGAAAAAAGTGAAATTTTTATTTAAAATATTTTTTCATCGCATTTATTCATTACAAAGAAAGAATGAAAAGATTAAAGCCAGTTTGTAGTCCTTACCGTTTTCTCTAAAAACCAAACAAGTATTTATTTTTACTCTCAGTCATGCCTTCCTCAGAACTTAGATTTTGATACCAGTTTTGTTTTTTCTTTGCTTGAATATTTATTTGTGGCTCCAAAAATTTCGAAAAAAGCTTAATAAAATTTAGAAATTATATTTATATTGGAATGAACCAAGCTAGGAAAGTGATGATAAATGCATTTGTATTTTTGTTTTTCTTTTAGCGGGCATTATTCATGTTTTTTTTGGGGGGGGGGGATAGTTTTTTTTTTCATTTTTAGTATTTTGTCTGGAAGAAAGTGGAAAAAACTGGATGGAATGGGAGAAGCCAAGGCCGGATTTACGCATAAGCTAGATAGGCTGCTGTTTAGGGCCCATACTGTTCTCTTGCAAAAAGAAGATTGATTTAGGTAGTTCAACTAAAACAATCACAATTTATTAAAATTGATGGATAAATAGTCAATTTTAAAAAAAAGAAACAAATAAATACGGGTTATGAAGTTACTTAAACTTGCAATAACTTTAGAGCAAATCGGAATTTCGAAACAAAATTCACGTTAAAATCAAAAAGACTCTTGTTGTTTCTAATGTCAGTTCACCAAGCAAATTTAAGGCAGAGGGTGCGTTTCTTTTTTATCAGTGGCGCCATCTATCACCAAAAATACGACTTCAGCCACGCATACGTCACAACCCGTTTATAGGGCTGACCCATTCATTCATCCACAGATCGTTATTTTGACCTGGAGAGAATGATCTATCTCCAGTTTCCCCAAAGGTACGATTCGTTATAGGAACATGAAGGACTTGGTGACTCAACAGATTTAAAGTGCACCTGTCACCATATATTACACGGGGAGTCTTTGGCCGGCGAGGATCAAACTCATCAGCACGTTAAATTTTAAGATCCATTGTTGCATTTCAATCGCCAGCAGATTGACCAAACACGATATTTTTTTACTCTAAGTTTAAAGGTTAATAATTCTCGAACTAATTACAGAATCTGAATTAATTCTGAAATTTCATTCTCTGAATATTTTTCTACAGCTCATCTTAATTTCAAATCTTATAGTTTTTGTACAGCAAAACAAGTAACTAAAAGAAAACAAAGAGAGATAATAATCGTAAGAAATACTTAAAACTGATAAAAATTTTCTAACAAATTTAATTAAAAAGAAGAACTCGTGTTAAGTTTATAAACGAGACTGGTCTTTTCAGCGAGTTAACTCTGTAGTTGCATCTCTGTGGTTTACAGAGCCGCCTCTTTGGTATTTTGTACGTTAAGATTAACAGTTAATAATTCTCGAATTAAAAATAGAATATTATTTTTTTTATTATTCAATCGTAATTCCTTTGAGCTGTCCAAAACAACGGTGACCCTTACGAGATTTTAACATTGTTAGAAGTACATAGTTGAAATAAAAGATTTTTAATAAATAATAAAATTTCAATTATTTGTCATGATCACTGTTATGCCGATATAATTTTTCCATTGAAAAAATTGGAATTTTTTTAAATGTGTATGTAAAATACTTTCAAATGTTTTTCATTTGTTAACGTTGTCAGAGGAATTTTTTTTTTTTTTTTTTTTTTAAATCCATTTTAAAAATTTTTATGCCATTTTTTAATGTTTTCACAAGTGAAATGAAATGCTTAAAATACATTTCTGATGTAAGGTAATTTTTTTTTTCCTTCACAAAATCTAATGTGTTGAGAAATAAAAGAAAAATTCTATATTGTAGCTTCATAATTTTACTTCTTTACTATAATTTTATTTTATTTTACAACCTTCGTTCAACAGACAACCCATTTTTTGGGTTTACGACTACTAATGTTCAACTCCGTAACCTTGTAATTCTGAACCCAATCCAGAAGATAAGGGAACTTCTGGATCAAGTATTGGGAGAAATTTGTCTTCGTGGAGGACTTTTAGATGGAACTAACCCGCAGTTGCGTCACATGGAGAGGAAAACCTCTCACGGTCAGATTGACGGCAATGGGCTCTAACCCATGATCCGTCTACCACTGAGGATTCTTTTCATCAGCACTGTGGTCAGTGTTAGCCTGATGTGGAATTCGTATCGGCCTGCCATAGCGGCTCTTTGACTTTAATTATTATGTTTTTATTATCTAAACTAGGATTCTCCCTCCGCCCCCCTCACCAACCTTTATGACTGCCTCACATTTGTCTTTGATTTTTTCTGAAAAGTTGATATTTTTCAAAAAAACGTTTTGTTTATAAAATATATAATAATTATAATTTTGTTCAAGAATATTTTGCAAGATGCGTAGAAAAAAGAACGAGATTAGTTTGATCTGAAAAAAATCAGCTATGCTTAAAATATTGAACTTAAGAACACAGAATGTATAACAAAAAGTATGACACAATGAGAAATTATAAATTAGAAGTAAAATTTACTTGGCAACAATGTGTAACTATAACCT
This sequence comes from Parasteatoda tepidariorum, assembly GCF_982258835.1. Taxonomy (NCBI): domain Eukaryota; kingdom Metazoa; phylum Arthropoda; class Arachnida; order Araneae; family Theridiidae; genus Parasteatoda; species Parasteatoda tepidariorum. The sequence goes on along the minus strand of NC_141758.1, from coordinate 4,745,160 downwards.
TATAATATAAAAGATGAAATTGCAAAGAGTAACTTTGTAATACAACTGAAACTTTATATTAAATTGTAAACGAATTTTACCTCTGCTGAGTCTTTTACATTTACAAAAACTTGAAAATTAATAAAGATGTAGGTAAGTGACATTTTCGGAGGTACTATAATTAATCCGAAAAAATAATATATAAGATTCGCATCCATATGAGTATGTCTAATGTAACAGAATCGTTTTCGTTCTCGCTTTTATTGTAACATAATCCACATAAGTTTTGAGTTTGATTGCATGATTTTTATTTCAAACTAGACAGAGGTAAATAAAATAAGGCAAATGACTGTAATGAGCAAATGACCCGACTGATTATAGACGCTCTGAAAATTTTCACTTACTTGTTTCTCTTACTCCATATGTCAAGATTTATATGCGATATCTAATTTCCTCCTCATTCTTTATTGCATTCAATCAAGCCAAGTGCTTTAAAACGTTAATTTTGAGAAAGAGAAATTATTAACTGCAAATAAATAAATTGATAAATAAATAAAAATATTCGAGAAAAAAACAGTTAAATTTGCATTGTTAGCACGAATTTGAAGGGAAGGTATAGTTTGTCAAACGAAAGAACTCCCCTCGCCACGAAGTCTACGGTCGTCTGCTTTTATGGAAACAAGAAATAGTGCACTTCAAAGAGGGGATGCTTCTTTTCCCCCGGATTCCCTTTCTCGCGTCAATCCGAGTCAAAACCAGTCTTCAATAATGACCCAACACCCCCATTTGAAAAAACTAAACCTCGTAACCTCCACCTCTCCAGACGAATGGATAGGGGTGTTCTTAACATGGACAAACTATGGAAGGCATTTTTCTATTAACCTATGGCCGGAAACGTCTTCATTCGCCGCTAAGTGGTGTTGTTCACAATCGCATTAGACGAAACAGACCTGTGTAGCTGCAGTCATCGCCCGTTAAGCAACGTTTTATGCACACTGAGCTGAGCACATAATGTACGAATTTGCGGGGGAAATGTAGAAGCAGCAGAAAGATTGTATCGTAAAAGGTTTCCACAGGAAGAAGCACCGGATGTACCTTGTGATGTCCCTAACATCCCTTTAAAGTTTGTCCTAATAATCTTGGGACACCCTGTACAAGGTGACGGATATTGAGCAACATGAAAATAAAATTTTCGAAAACAGAGTAAAAATTTTATGCAACTAATAAAAGTTGGTAGACAATCAGATTTAGTCATGTTTGATTTCAATGGCTACAAAAACTTACTATATAATGTGGAATAATATGGATGACCTAGTGCCTGAATGGTAGTTATAACCTCACAAGTGCTTTTGATGTTATGGCATAGACTTCATCTGTCAAAAGAATGAGTAACAACACGAGTTGCTTTTGGTGATCAATTTAAAAACGTAGAATATTTGCCATTGATCAATAAAGAATAAAAATGCAAATGAAAAATAATAATAATAAATAGAACTATGGTGGCTCAGGAGGTAGTGCGGTGGTCACGATTCACGCTAAATCTATCGGGGTCACAAAGTCCTCCAAGTTTCCATAACAAATCAATACCCCTGGGGATACTGATCCAGGAGTTCCATTGTCTTCTGGATTGCCTTCAAAATTAATGGCTTATGGAATTGAACAGTGGTAGTCGTAAATTAAAAGTATGAGTCGGCTGTTCAACGACGGTTTTAAAATAAAATAAGTTTATTTAGAGCTCTGGTGGCTGAGGGGATAGAGCGTTCGCCTTCCAATAAGGTAAACCAGGTTCGAATCCCGGCGATGACTGGTCGATACGAATTTCGCACCGACGTAATATATCATCATTGGTAGACGGATCATGGGTTAGAGTCCCCCTGCCGTCAGAGTAACCGTGGAAAGTTTTTGTGGTTTCCCTCTCCATGTAACGGAAACGCGGGTCAATTCCGTCAAAAAGTTCTTCACGAGGGCAAAATTTCTTCCAAAACAAGATCTAGGAGTTTTCTTGTCTTCTGGATTAGCTTCAAAAATAAGAAGGCTACGAAGTTGAACATTGGTTGTTGTATACTCAAAATTGGGTCGACTGTTCAATGACGTTCATAAAATAATAAATAAGTAATGAAAAAAATCCGGATAGGCCCAAACTTTGACTGTACCTAGTTTGATTTATAAATAAAACAGTACGCTAACATCTTACTCTTTTGACTTACAAAAACAATATGTAGAAAATCTTCGAAATTGATTATCAAAATGTTCGTTTGGTAAAAAAGTTTTATAGTATACTGGGATCAGCCCAAATCCGGGAGATTTTTGTTCTATTTTGGAAAGCGGAAAATGTAGCCAGAAACCGGGAGTCTATTACTAAATGTAGCAGAGTTATCATACGAGAGTTCGCACTGAATTCAGGAATATGTTAAAATATAAATGGCGCATCTTATCGATATGAAGAAGTTTATACGCCGAAACTTATTCGGTGTGAATGACAAAGTAGTGATAACTATGCTTGTTGCATGATGGAGACATTTGTCTAGGTGAGGAAAATGTAGACTTGCCATCACATTTTTGATCCTCTGAAGAGGGTGTGCTCCCCTGAAGGTAAAGAAAAAATTTACATTTTGTAAAAGAGAAAAATTAAACACCTTTTTATATAAATCCAATGAAAGCTAAGCACCATTTAGGTGCTTTGAAAAGTAAGCACCTTTAAGCATGACTTGGGTCTTCTTAATCTTATCATGCACACAGTGTAGTGAGGAGACACTAAATGTCTGTAATAAATATTTATTTTTATCAGTATTTTTTTACTTATTTTTTATCTTTTACTGATGTATCAATAATTGATATGCATACTTCAACAAAACATTATTAGTTTGACTTATTATTAATTATACTATTACTTTAATGAACAAAAAATCTTTCAGTTCCTATGCTTATACTATATACTAGGAGGCTCCGCCCCCTGCTCGTTAACGCTCGCCAACCTCCGAGAATTGCTACGCAATTCACGCCGCGAACCATGGCTCGCTGCGCTCGCTGGCCAATAAACACAATGTTATAGCACAAAGACATAATATATTATCATCAAAGACATAGTATTGTACTTATGTAGAAGAATTCTACCAATGTTCTTATTGGCTTTTAAAAAAGTATATTAGCTATTTAGATTGTACATGGTGAAAAAATCAAAACATTAGCTAAATAAGAAACATATTAGCAAAATAAATTATCAAATATTGCTTCACTAATATTCTGCGTTTTAAAGCGTGAAAATTCAATGCATAAATAAACGCGAAATATAAAAAAATTCAATGCATTCAATACAAACACTTAAACGTTTTTTAGACGTTTAGGTAGCTCCCAGTAGAAAAATATCAATTCAACAGCGGCCTTTTAAAGCATTCTCACTTTAATTAATTAATTCCTAATTGAGTTTAAATTAAATATTGTCATGTTTTTAGTGCATGAATCTGAATTGAACAACCTCATAATGCTCACTCTGGTTATTGTTATCTGGTTGCTCACTACGTGCTCTTGCGCGCCGAATCCAATCAATTAAAAATGAAAACTGTTGCCAGCTGAAAACTCATGCTCGCCAATCCGAATCGCGAGAAAAGAAATATCATCGGTTTTTATTGATACATACATACGTACGTATTAGCGTTTTATATAATATAGATAGATAGATATGTTACCGACAAAGCATGAATTGCCGGCATTCTATAGAATGACAAATGCTATTTAGGCAAAGTATGAAAAAAAAGTCCTGATGAGGTTATTATAGTAAGTGGTGTGCATTTCTCAAAAATAAAAATGTTATTCCGAAAAAATAATGAGAGTGCCATTAAAATTTTTTTATTCAAAATGCGTAACGAAACATGAAAGTTGTACAAAACAAAATTTATGCCTTTCTTATTAAGGGAAACAAAATTTTCATATAAAAACCGCTAAGTTCAAATGACAAATTTTGAGATTGAAGCGCTCGTTAAGTCACGTGCCACGTAATAATCGAAACGAATCGGAGATGCATTTTATACTTTGCCGGTTTCTCATTTGGCATTCTATAGTATGCTCTATAGAATACCGGGTTTCAAACTTTACCGGTAACATATATATGAATAAAACTTCTTTAAGAAGTACTTACCATTACTTCTTCATCACTTTTGAAATCATTATTTGATATTTTATGTTGACTCGCTTTCGTCATTTTCCCCGTATGTCTCGTTTGTAATGAATGGTACTGAGAGGAGAAAATTCAATATATGCATTCAATATGTTTTGAATTGTGTTTACTGAAAAAAAAAATGTTTTGTACTGAAGATTTTTTTAAATTTATATATATTAATAAAATCAATGAATTACTTTGTTAGAAAAAAAAAATATTTAGGGGGACTATGCCTTACATCATCAGGCCATTCCCCCCCCCCCCAAATAAGTGGGTATTTCAAAAAATCTAACAAAATATTATTTGTGCATGTGTATTACACACGATAAGAATAAGAACCAAATTGTAAAAAATGTGTACTGTTATACAATGTTAACTTTATTATTTTTTTTAAAAAAAAGATTAAAATAGAATAATTATACAGTTTAAAAAGAAAGAAAAAGAGTGAAAAATTTCCTAAAATCAGTTCACAACCATAAACTAAATGAGTTGAGAGCATTTTTTTTCTTGCATAAAAAAATCAAACTAAATAGCTTTACTTTAGAAGTGTATTCATTACTGTCACATATTGAAATCTGGGTTAAAAAATACACTTGGGGAATTAGAATGAAATTTATATACACACTTTCAGTGAAATCGAGTCATTTAAAAAACAGCTTATACAGAGAGCCATAATGTGTGTAAATTGTAAAAAATGTGCGTCCATTAATGTGAATAATTATTACACAACAGTAAAATAATTTGCTTCAAGTACATTTTCAGTTAAAACAAATGGAAGATTTTATTTTCATGTGAAATGTTGTACAGGTCAAAACCAACATTAATAATTCAAACAAACAACTTTTAATGACTTATTATAAAATGAAATGTGAATGGTACTATTTATATAATACAATCAGAAAAAAAACTTAATATACATGCTAATAATAAATTGTTTACACAAAATTTAATTTTGCAATGAAACCTGAAAATTGTAACCCTTGTAAGTTGACCTCGATTATTAAGAGCCAAATTTATCCTATATAATATTTGGGAGCAAAATTTTTGCATATTACCATCAATCTATCTTGTATGTAGACCACTGAAATAAGACAAATTTGTCTATATTCTGTTGCAAGTTAAGAAAAAACCATTATCCCAATGAAGAGAGCCTGTTTGCATCTAAGGGCACAGTGAATGAATGCCAAGCTCCAAGCGCGAACGAATATCAACATTGCCAACTCTTGAAATAATGTAGCTTGGCTTTCTTTTTGCTAAAAAAAATAGCACCAATTCAATGTGTTTAACTTATAAAAGCTTTTATATCGTTTCGAAAGTATAATCATATAATTTGATAGGTAAATAAAACGGAACTATATGCAGTCGAGGTTGATTACTTAAATCACATACCACAATAGTATTTTCTTAACTGGAGTATAGTTGTTACCGTGAATGCTCCACATCAAGAGAATGTAGACTTTCACCGGTGAATGTCAACGATCACATAGTCACTTTGGTGAATGTCTGAAATATTTGTTACATCTGATTTGTTATTAATTTATTTGTTGATATTATTATATTTATTTGTTGACATTATATTTATTTGATATTTTAATATCTGTTGAGGATAAACATCAGTGTTCAGAGTACCCGGCAAATGTATAGCCGGCAGTGGCACTTAACTAGACCTAGTATATACTTCGTACATTTACCAAAGCGACTACGTGATTGTCAACAACCACCTATTTTGGTTGTTCACAGTAACATAGTTATGTTAATGAACGATATTCTAAACCCTTCATAGGATGACTATAAGAAGAAATAAAAATCCTCTTTTAGAGATTTCTTATGACATTATATTTGGTAATAGAATTTCACTGAATTGGTGAAATCAAACTAACATCTTGACTCCATTGTGAGTTGACAGTATGAGGAAACTATCAAGGACTTTTTTTTAACAAATTGGTATTACAAAATAAATGTCAAAATGTTGAGTTTTCTAATTGAATTTATGTTTGTGTGTATTAATATTTTAAGAAATTTATAATAAATAAAAATGGCATGCCTCATAAACAAAATAATTATATTTGATTTTTAAACTAATTAGTTTAACATTAAATTGATGTAATAGATTCTAATATATTTTATAAATTAATATCACTTTTTAAGACATTATTGTGGCGTATTTGCAGAATAAAACTTTAAATTCGAATTTTAAAAAAAAATTAATTGCATTTATTGATTGGTAATATAGAAGATATACATATGAATAACTTGAACAGCATCATTATATAAATCATGATATAAGAAATGATAAAAAAGACTCATTCCCCTCTTTTAAATTGACCACTAAAGAAATGCACCACATGTGGTGAACTTGCACAGGTTTCACTAAACAATATTTTTAGGCACAATTGGATTTATTTAAAATTCTGTAAAACTATTTGTTATATCTCTTTTGTTTATGGCAATTAGAACATTTTATTTTTAATAAATGATAGATATGGGTCATTTTCAAAATGGAGAGGCATTTAGAAAAATATTTCTTAAAAAAATAAATATTCGAATTTCGACCAATAAAAATTTAAGCTGCAATTGGAATGTTCTTTACCCATAAAAGAGTGGTGCACTTTTTGACTTCGAACATAAAATAAAACATTAACTTGAAACTGCCTTACGTTCCCTTCTGTTACCAATATTCATAAGTGTTTATATATATAAAAAAAAATAAGTTACCTGAAATAGTAAAGAATTCACACTCTAGTCAAATTAACACTAGAAATTGACTACTTATTACTCCAATTTACTTAAACAGGATCAATTGAAAAAAAGAAATGCTTATAAAAAACTGAAAAGTGTAATTTGATCTCACCATACAAAATTGTTTACATTTGAACAATTAAATGCCAGTAACAGAGGAGAAAGTAAATAAAACATCATTACCTTGTTAAAGCTTTATTTTCTTAGAATATAGCATAAACAAAAGATAATTTTTGAAATGACTACCTTATCAGAGATAGACCATATTGGCAGCCATGGGACATATTTTTGCCAACTCAATAGAAGTAATTTAATATAATTATTGTAACAGACAGAAAAAAATCCATGGGCAGCATAAAAATGCTCAATTTTTGCTCAAACGTAATTTTGAAACTGAATAGTAGATACGCTGTGTTGTATAGTAAATATAACACAATTTACATAACTAGATAAATTAAAATGATTTTCTATTAGCAGTTGGTCTAATTGCAGTAAAATAAGAGGCAAAGAAAGCTAGTAGCAATTAAGCAGTAATTAACGCATTAGAAATGTATTACAAAAGCATTATTTTTAAAATACTAGTAACAGGGTTCTCTCTGGTAATAAATAAAAGGGGAGGGAGCTTACTCTCAAAAAAGGGCTCTTTGAGAAAGGGCATTTAACTCCGTAAAAATCTATCAAAATGGGAAATATTATGTAATAACTGAAAATTACCCTCTTATACTATTTTATGTGTACATTTCAAAAAATAGTTCTCACTCATTATCAAAATAAGAAAAAAATTTGCAGGTCACAAAAAAAAAATCCTAAAAGACAAATACTGTGCACAAATTTTTTTCAAAGACAGTCAACTTAGAAAAAAAAAATTATTAATTGATAAACAACTTTTTTTTCTATAATTTATACTGAGAATTATAAGAAAATGAACATTCAAAGGTGCATATTTCTTTTAAAAAAAAAAGTTATTTATTTAAAAAATAATTTTAAAATCACGTACAGAATTTATTAATATCTCCCACCGAAAAAAGAGATACTTATAAAAATTTAACCAGTTGAGAAAAATCCTAACAAAGTAAATATTTGTCATAGTAATCGGAATTAAACTTATAAACACAGATAATTTTACCAGTGTGTAATTATTATTTAAGCAGTGAATTAATTTTTTCCAAAATAGAATATGAATAAATAGGCAGTGTTAAGGGATGGCAGTTTATATTTACAAAAAGTGCAAAGAGGACGTACTCATTGTGATCACCACCCTTTTAAAAATGATCAGGGAGAACACTGTTAGTTGTGTATCCATATTTACCAAAAACATATAGTAAATTAACTTGAATGATTAAAGATGTTATTTGAATGGTATTTACTTAAAATCATGGGACATTCAAAAGTTCAAATTTTTTGAAAATGACCCGAATATCAAAAACAGTAATAACCAAAATCATAAAAAGGGGGCCATTCAAATATTACGAAAAATTTGCAGGTTACAAAAAAAGAAAAAAAGAGGGGGTAGACGATTTGCTTATTTTATCTGACAAGGCAGAAGGAGGGGTATGAAAATACTGATGTAAGGCATTAAAATTCTTTTATTTTAAAAATTTTCTTAAAATCAAAATAAAAAATGCAAAGAAAAAATTTACTTGTGGAAAAATTCCAAATATGAAACAAAAAATAAATTCAGGGTAAGAAAAAATTATAGGAATTTTTTTATAAGAGTTTCAGAGGCCAAAGTTCAAGAATATTCTACTCGAAATTTTATAAATTAATTAAAAAGCAAATTTTGCTTGATGCAAAGTTACACCATTTATTTGAATTTTATCCATAAAATAGAGTGTTATAGTAAAAGTCAAAATTAAAACCAGAGAAGGAATGTTGTGACATTTTAAGTAAGCAAGGGAGGGGTTCTTGATTTGCTTATTTTTGCTGACAAGATACAAATTGCAGAGAATATTAAGATACAAAACTGTGGGAGATACAAAATTGCAGAGAATATGCTAACCTAATATTTGAATGGCCCATAATAGACTGTGTGTTACCATTAAAAAATTAAAAGTGCTATTTCAAAAAGTTCATTCACAAACATTTCATTTTTTTTAAAACAACCTTTGTTCATACAGGACCCACATATGAGGAAATAAATATAGACATTTTTATACATATCAAAAAAGTACAAAATGAAATATTTATAATTGAAGTTTTTCCCTTTATTACTTAACAATAATAATGTGATAAATAAAATAATATAAATAAAATTTTTGTAACAATATATTTATTTTCAATAAATAGCAGCTTTTTATAGGCAACGATCAATTTCCTCATTGATTAAAGGATTGGTCCAGTCAAAGCCTATATTGTCTAAATGATTGTCAAAATCATTTAGTTTTCGGTACATTTTAGAATGAAGCATGGCTGCAGTTGCACTCAGGGCTTTATGACCTTGTTCAAAATGAATACTAAAAACAACAAAAAAAAGTTAGTTAGCTAAAAATTTTTACTGATATATTTTTCATTTTTTTATACAAATGGTAATAAGACAGCGCCTTTAAAAAAAAATCTATGAATTTCTGAAGAATTGTCAGAATTTGGAATACACAGTTTAAATATGTAAAGGTTATATTGTCTAAATGATTTTCTAAATTATCTAATTTTCTGCACATTTTAGAATGAAGAAGGACTGTAGTTGCACTTTATGACCTTGCTCAAAATGAATGCAAAAAAGAAAAAAAAAAAAAAAGCAATGTCAATAAACAGTTTATAAATGTGCATATTTCTTTAGATTTCAAAAAGTTCCTAGCATATGCTACAGTCGACACTCAAAATAATGACTTTGATGGTCCGGGTGAAAATGTGAGGTTGTTTTATTGTGAGTACACAATACTATAAATATTAACTCATAGCCATAAAAAAAATTATGACCAATTTTGACAAAACAATACTTTACATTAAAAATAATTTGGTAACTATCAGAAATTTACATTTTAAAAAAATATTAAATCGGTGAAAAATAATAGGCTTGTTCAGGGATGCTATTTTTGATAAGTAACATGTAAGATAACTGTTATTTGTTATATGCAATTTTCGATAAATAATCTATAACAAGATAACTGTGATTTGTTACATGTCATTTTTGATAAATAACACATAACAGCAAAGACCACAACTTTTAAGTCCAAAATAAATCACAGTAGGTGACTGACATTTCAGAAATAAGTAAATACAATTTTGTAAACAAGAAAAGTATGAGTGATAAATTTATTGCAGAAAGGAAAAAAAGATACACAGATTATAAACTAGGACAAAAATTTAGGGGATACTGTTACTTTTCCTTCCTTGAAAAGAGCCTCAAGGTGTTTTAAATTATTGTGTGGTAACATTAAAGTATGATTGATTGATAAATTTAATGTATCATTTGAAAAAAAGCAACACAGATTATAAAGGACCATAGTTTGCAATCACCTAGGACTTATTACAATAATTTAGGGGGTCATGTCCATCATCCAAAGGAGATTTCAGGTGTTATAAAAAATTGTGTAATAAAATCAAATGAATTAATAGTTTAAATAGTTTCTAAGCCAATTGACTTAACTTTTAATCCCTCAATTAGATAGAATAGTTGAGTGCGGGCATTAAAATAACATTGAATCTGTAGACAAGCAAATAAGACTTCGTGCATTCGTTGCTATAATGGAAGCTTTGACTGCTCTTCTTATTCCAAAAATTTTATGAGTTGATTTTTGTTTGACAGCTAAACAACACCACACTCAAACTATCATATTTGAAAAAATTAAAAAAATTTTTGTTGAATAAAAAAGTAAACTAATTTGAAATTGGGTAATGGTAAGATGAAAGAGAAAAAGAAAAATGCTACACATATTTAAGCTTTTTAGCAATTTGAGGAAAAAACAAATGGGGGAAAAAAAGAGAAAGGCAACAAAATAATTTGCCCTTTGGAATAATGTAATGAAAGCAATGACTTATAGCAACAGTTATTAACAGAGTGCAAATAAACTTTTTCAAAAAGACAGAGTAGGAAAAACAATTTTGATTTCAAGATGTCAGAATCAATAATATCTTACAACAGAAGTAATAAATGTGCAAAAAAGTTCAAATATAACTTTACACACAGTTTTTTATTTTGTTGATAAATTTTACAGGGTGGTCACTCAAATCAGGTTTCAAATTTCCCTGATATTTCCAGTAAAAATCTTAAAATTTCCAGGTCAGCGTGTTTTTTTCCTCCTCTGCTAAAGTGTAGTATATATACAAGAAAAATGTCAATATAATAGTGTAGTATTTCATTTAAATGTTATTTTTTTAATATATCACCTTGAATAGATGTGGAGGAAACTATATGTTAAGCTTGCAAAAAATAACACTTTTAATGAATAAAAAAAATAAAAAAAAAAATTTAAGTGCTTAATAGATTTTGTACAAAATGTACCAAATAACAATGACTTAAAACAACCTTGGAAAAGTACTGTTTAATATATTTTTGTTAAGCAAAAGAAAATAATTCCAGGTGATTAGAGACCAATAAATTTTTATATTTAATTATATTTTAATATAGAGCCACTTTATACTGTATTTTATGCAAACAGTGCTCTTTATAAAATTCATTGAAATTATTTTCTTTGAACCAATATCACAAGTCAAATGTTTAAATAATGTTTTTTTCGAATGAGCACTATTATATTAAAAGACATTCAGTATTGGTGAAGGAAAAATTGTCAAATTTCTTGTTGCATATTCTATAGAGAAAAAAAAAACTAGATAAAATTCTTCAAATTTTATTCTTTTTAAAAAAAAACCCAGAAAATATTAAGAATTCCTAGTTTATCCATCTGGTTGCCTAACTTGAAACCTGTTCCTGTACAGTGCAGAACAAAAAAAAAAACTAAGCTTTGTTTTGCTTCTTTCTAATAAACAAATAAAATTTCTCATTTAGCATGTTTTCCATACATTCCATGGTTTTTGCCAGCTTTCTAGGGTAAAAGGAGAAACAGTTTCGGAAATATCAAAATAAAAGTTATCATGAAATCCAGAAAATCAGCATCAATGCAATTGTAAAATTTTGCTAATAGCGATTGGTTGGCTTTGCTGATAAAAAATAATTCATGAGAGTACAAAAGCTTTCAGAAAAAGGGCGCAAGATAAAATCTCTACATAAATAATAATCAATAATTGTTCGCAGAATTTAATTAAAAATACTAAAACATTTTGAATAATTTTGTTAAAAGAAAAAAATATCCCTAAAGCATAGGGACAAACTTGAATAATTAATGAATTCAGTTCACAGACTAAAAGAAGATTCTTTAAAAAAATTCTACTTTATAAACAGACGCAAACATCCTAATCCTTTCTTCCACATTTTTGCCTTTTCTAAACTGCATAATCTCCAAAGAGGTCAAAGATTTCTCCATTCATTTCCCAAAGTGGAAGAGTTTGAAATGACATTCTAGTTAAGCAGGGTAATACTGAAGAGAATTTTAATGCATGTATAGTTGTAAATTGTAAAATGACGGACCAGGTAAAATTAATTACCCAAAATAGAAAGGAGAAAGAAAAAAATATATTGTAAAATTTAAACCCTGACAAATTAAGAATCTTAAGAACATTTATTCTGCAAATAATATATTGAACAATTAACAATACTGGATAATAATTGATTTCACAAAATATAAATTTAAATTGAAATTTTTAACAGTAAACAAGTTGAAATAAGATAGCAGCAAATTATTTAGTTAATTAAACATGAAAACGATTTCAGACAGTTCAGCACAACTAATGACAACAAAAACATAAAAACGACTCACCTCGAAATTAATATAGCTAATAGCTATCGATAAATAACAATTTTGAACGTATCATCGTAATATCTTTGGGAGCTGGTCCCGAAAAGAAAATATAACCATCTACAACACATCGAATTCAAAATAATAATTTGCTCCGTGGCGAAAAAACGAAGTAAAGGTAAAGGTTCGAAAATGAAACTTACTACTGCGCAGACTCAAACAAAAATTGTGCTGACATCTCTGAATTTGAATAAAACAAAATAAATGATATTTAATGAATTGATGCTGCTAGCGTTTAAAGTTACAATTAAGAAATAAAATATACTATATTCAGATTGAAAATTAAATAGCAATGAATAATAAATTTTTTAAAACTAAACAATGCAAGAAAAGTATTGCTAAGTTGATGATATTTCAACTTTTTTATGAAAAATTCCAGCTCCTTTTTGAAATTCCCCGATTTCTCCAGGTTTTTATCCAAATTTCCCTGACTTTTCCAGGTTTTTTCCAGTATAAAAAAATTCCCTGATAATTCCAGGTGGGTAGCCACCCTGATTTAACTAAACAGCAATTTTCTCAAGTAGGTGGTTATATAATAAACTAATTATCATATAATTTGTTTAAATCAAATTCATACTTTGATTGAAGGATTAAGTTCAGACCACAAACTTTTTTTCATGACTGATTTCAGTCCTGAGGACAGAAGAGTGGCAACCAAGCAATAATAATTTTTTCCTTAGTCAAATTGGAAATTTAGAGATTTAACTTTGTGTAGTAGTCTTTAAATCAAAATATATTTATATAAGAATGAAGAAAATAATAATGTTGATAATTGTTGCAATTATGACCTTAATAACATAGTCTGATTATGAACCGTTTTATGGCTACAGGTTGTGTAAACCCAATTTAAGATATGAAGGTTGTTATCAACTAATTAACTTTATTGGTGCATAGATACATCTTGTGTACAGAACTCATAAAAAATTAGATTTTATAAATAAGAATTTAATTATTTTTATTTTTAAAAATACATTATAAGACTCATTGGAGTCTTTGTAAATTGATGCTTCAAAAATTTGCCCCAATGGGCAAAGAAAAATATCATTTTCAAAAACTACGAATGAAATTAAATTTGTTTTACCTGTTTTTGTCTTTTAACTTCCATTTCCCATCATTGCACTGATACAAATGAAAAGCTACTTCATCACAGTCAAGTGATAATTTTTGGTTATCAACCTGTAAATTTAAACATTTAATAAAAATAATTATTATAAATAGATTACATGTATAATATTCATGCAAAAATACAGAGACGCTAGTTTCCAAACTAGCTGTTAATAAAAGTACAATAAAATGAAAAGTATAGTTACTTTAATATAGAGTTGTAGCATAGTACATTTAGCTTAACATAGTAATGACATAGAGTTGGCAGGGGTCAGTCCAGACATTTTGTGAAAGGTCCAGTTTTTTGTAAAATTGTGAAAAAATGACTCGTAATTTGTGAATATAAAATAAACGTTAAGTCAAATTCTTTTAACCAGGGTCCTGCTTTTTTGAATTTGTGCAAATAGGGTCCTGTTATAGCAAAAAACTTTTTCATGTTCAACACTGTAAAAGTATAGTAAAAAAAATTACATTTTCAAAAACAAACAGCAATTGCTGCTACTAAATTAGAGATGCAACATGCAAAGATCTGGAATTTAGCCTATACTGCTGAAAGTAGAATATTAATTTCGGACAAATAAAGGAAGAAGCGTCTGCCGAAGACAAAACTTTATTCGTTTACATCTGTCTTTCTCTCTCTCTCCCCCCCCCACTTGGAAGGGTTTATTCAATTAACAAAACAATAATGAAGATAAACAAATTTGTGAAGGGTCCGTTTTTATGAAAAGATATTTTGAGAAGGGTCCATTTTTATGAAAAGATATTTTGTGGAAGGTCCGTTTTTATGAAACGACATTTTGTGAAGGGTCCGTTAACGGACCCAAATTTTTTCTAAGCAGATCCCTGAAATGCGTCTTACTGACATCCCTGATGTCTTCGATTTAACCACAAAAGGATTTATTTAGTTTCGCGAATTTTCATGCTAAGCCTGGTAAGAAAATAGGGGTGTAAAGATACACAATATCTTTTGTCTTGATTGACATTCTCCATTTGCTCTTCTTGTCTTAACACTGACGCTTTCAAATTTCATGACTCTTGGTACTTAAAAGAGAATAAACTTACTTTACACAGTTTATTAGGGAAATTCTCAAAAGCTGTACAACTGTAATCTTAACTATGAAATCGTAATAGTTACAGATAAAACATAGTAATAGTTTTGCACCCCTGACTATAAGAAAATAAAACGTAAAAAGTTTTTTAAATAGAAAAATCCATCTGTAGTTAAAGTAATAATAATATAAAAGGCAGCCTTTTGTTTTAATATTTAAATTTTTTTTTCTGCCGAGAAAATTCAGACATCAAGTAAAAATTATGCAGGAATGTATTATTTTTATTAAACTTAAAGGGAAAAGTTGGATGGTCTATGGAAACTTATGTTAAATACTTTATTGATACACTTTTTCTCAGAAAATAATGAAAAACACTTTTATATAAATTTTTTTTTGTTATAATTCTCCTTTTAAAAAAAGTCTTTCTTATTTTTTTCATCCTTCAATTTACAACTTTAATGTCAATTCTGTTACAAAATATTTCTTTATCTTCAACTAAATTTTTCATAACTTTTACACTGACAATAAATTTTTTCATGCAACTCATACAGTAATAGTAAGTACATTCAATATTATTAAAAATATCGATTTATTTAGGGTTCCAACCCAATTTCAGAAAGAATTCCCAGGGAATTTTTTTTCTCAGGTAAATTTCAAAGGAAATCCATACCATATTTTATCTATACTAGCAATTTTATATCAGAAAACTTTGATTTTTTATTTTATTTATAATGTCAAATATTAGATTTTGTGAGCACAAACATAAAATAGAATGAGAATGGAAAAGTTCAACTAAAAAGTGAAATTTTATTAAATATTGTTATAGATATTAGAATTATTTAACTCTAATCTCAACATCTGATATACTGTAACAGAAAATTTTAAGACAGGTTATTTTTCCGGTATGATATAGGAATTTTCTGGGGTTTTTTTTCTCGCAAAAAACTTATTTTCCCTTACTATTCCCTGCTCTTTAGAGTTAAAATAAAATTATCTAACAATTCAAGGTTTTCTGTGTTCTCCCTGACCCATGAGAGCCCTGTACATTTTAAAGCAAACAACAAGAACACTTCATCAATTCCTTTCTGTAGAAAAATAA
This sequence comes from Parasteatoda tepidariorum, assembly GCF_982258835.1. NCBI lineage: Eukaryota > Metazoa > Arthropoda > Arachnida > Araneae > Theridiidae > Parasteatoda > Parasteatoda tepidariorum. The sequence goes on along the minus strand of NC_141758.1, from coordinate 4,729,182 downwards.
ATTATGTACGTACCATAATCAAACAAGCATCAGGGAAATTTTCATAGATTTTATCAGCTATTCGATTTGCAATAAAGTTGGGGCTGAAAAATGAATTGGAACAAAAGTTTATAAAATTAGAAATAAAAAAGCAAAACAAAGTTAAAAACCGTTTTTTAAAATAAAACTTATAATTTAGGGTTTACACAAAAAAAAAAAAAAAAATTTATTTTTTTCCCTTGAAGTTCAGTTTACATAAAATTCCAACTTGAAAAAAGAAGCAAAATTTTAAAAAATATATAATTAATAAAAATGCAAATTGTGCTTAACATTAAAAAAAAGTATTAAACATTATCATAACGTTACATAAATTGGATTACTTTCAAAGATTATAGACATTTGATTAAAAAAATCATAAGTTTTCAATTTAAAATAAATAAAACAAACAATAAATTTAAAACATTGATGTAAAAATCAATGATTAAGATATTTGTTCGGATTAATCACTATTAAATATGCTCGATTTGTGATGATTCCATCGTTATTTCACATTGCTGTTTGATTATAATTATTTTGAAAGCTGTCATTTCCCAGCTTTTTTAACATGGATTGCCTTATCATTATTTAATTCATGAAGATTCTAATTGGTGACGGCTTTTACAGAAGTTATTAATAATTTTGTTCAGTCCCTTTAATATGGTTCTTCAAATACTGATACGTTTAAAATTTGAATGAGCTATCATTATTTAAGGAGCGTGATTTGTGATGATTCTATCACAATTCCTTGTCATTTTTGATGGGTTTTTTGGTAGTTATTTATCATTTTATCTGCCCTTTTCACAAGTTTGTTCAAATCCTAATATTTTTAATATGCTGATATTACGTTGTGCAATTCACGACAACTCCATTAAAATTTCTTATTGTCGGATGATATTTGGTCTTTCGGAAAGTTCTTGTCAATTCTATAATAAAAAATAATGAATCTGCACGAACTTTTCGGAAAACCTAATAGTTGTGTGGGCAGTTATTTATAATTTCATCAGCCTTTTGCATATGACTTTTATATTTTCCCTGATATTTTTATAAGTTTTAATAGATGTTCAATGTTTCAAATTAGAGTTATCACTATTTAGGGCGTTTGATTCGTGACGCTTCCATCATAATTGACATTGTTTACGGCAATTTCCACTTGTTTTTTTATTTTGATAATTTTAATACGATGTTATTATGACCACCAAGCTTTTCAATTTAAGGAGTAGCTTTTTGACATGCTCAATTTAGATCGATTCTACTGCAAATCCGTTTATGGATGGTTTTTTCAACAGCTGCTTGTCGTTTTTTGAATATTTCTATGTGATTTTTCAATTTCGATGTAATTAGTACAATGTCATGGATAACAAATTTAATATTTTAGGAATAACTATTTCATGAGCTTGATTCACAAAATTTTCAGCGTAAGTCCACCATAATTTTTGATAGCTATTTTGTCGGTTATTACAGTTAATTTTCATTCAATTTAGTTTGTTTTTAAAATACTATATCTTAAACACATTGTTTTAAAGACCTGTTTAATAAGTTATTATAATCACAGGCAACATTTTCAAAATTCGAGAATTAAGCTCATGTTAAAACCAATTTATAGAATGTGTGAATTTTACTGAGGAAATATTTTTAATTTAAATTTTATCTTTTTCTGCAATAGGTGCCCTTTTTTAAGGAAGAATAGTGCCTTTTTTTTGCTTCTAGTGCCTTGCCCTATATAAGGTCTAGAATGAACACTAATATTTTTTTATTTCTGATATTAACACAAAAATGCGAAAAATAAATATAATTTAACTTAATATCATGTGATTAATATTACTGATTTTAATCATTGAGAAGCTTTAAGAAAAATACAATAATACATAGATTAATTAAAGAAAAAACAAATTAAAATAGTGTTAAACAAAATATATGAAATAACAGAAAACACAATAAAAGTAAAAAGTTAAATATCCAACCTGCAGTCTTTTATATGTTCATTAGCTTGATAGTAACCTGCGATTACAAGACCTTGTTCTTTACAGTATTGCTCAATCTATAAATAAAAAATATAATAAAACAGTTAACATGTAAGAAAAATATAAAAAATATAGGACATTACAAAAATTGAACAAATTATTTATCCAAATAATCATTAGGTATTATTTAACAGTAGCTTTCTCACTTAAAAAGTTTTTTGCTTAATAAAATTGTCATGATGACACTTTAGATTTTAAGTTAATATATTTTAATGAGTACAAGTAATGTATTTAGTTCAATATTTCCAAATCATATTGTTTACTATAATTTAATTTGGCAATGCATATGCACAATTAGTGTATGCATATTGCACAGAATTTGTTTTATGGATAAATGATGTATTATAATTTAGCAATGTTTTCTTTTAATCATGAACATTATTTTTTATGTATTTAGTTCATTTAAATTTTGTTTGCAAAAATCAGATAACTGAAGTATGTTTTATTTCATGTAATTTTTAATTAAAAGTTACAAAAATAAGTTTATAAGACTATAGGTTGGTATAATTTGAAAAAACAATTTGGTTTGATAATGCAAAGAAAATTTATTTGCAAAGACAAAATGTGATAAGTGGGCCAAATTTGAAAAAACCTACTGGGTTTTTTTGTGACTGGGTCAACCTTGATACACCCAGATATTAACTATTTTATTAATAGTACAAATAACTTTATTTATACATTTCATTTTCTTAAGTTGATTTAAAAATGACACTTTTTATACTATCATTCCAATATTATCTGTAATATCAACAAAATTTAACCTGCAAAATTATATTTCTATAATTTATGTATTTTTTACCAATATAGAGTAAAAGATTTATTTTAGACCAAAACTGTGGAATCAGTAGTTCAATTGTTTGAACTTCAGTAAAACTCCAAATAGTAAAATTAAAATGTTCACTAAATCCTTTGAAAATATTTATATTAATATTAATATAAGTCAATTCATACAGGAGTCACAGTTAAAGCAAAAGGAATTTTATTTAAACTTATATCTCATATACCATAAAGAAATGAATCTTACAAAATGTAGGTATTTGTAACCAGTATAAGAAGAGCAAGATAGCAATGCCTTACATAGTCTCAAATTAATAAGCATCTTATTGCAATAAGAGTGCTTGGAAAACATTCTAGATTTAAAAAAAAAAACTATTAGAAATAATGCATAAAATTCTTCTTAATTTTCAAATGAACTTAATAAATTTGTTTCAGAATAAATATATATATGTAATTTTAAGTAGTTCAAATATTAAACATAGGCTCGAAACTGTTAAAATTTACTTAATTGTCACAATATTCATTTGAGAAATATTTTTTGTGCAATATATTAGACTAAGTAAGTTACATAAGATTAAAATCTTGGTTTCTTTCTTCTTTAAACTAATAAGAGCAAACGTTTAACAAACCGGTGTCAAGCATATGTTTAGGAATCGCACTTCTGAAAAACTTTTCCACGACTCTGACTACAGTCCAATTTAACATACATAAAAGGCAGGCATTGATGAGTCGGATGTGGAGTCAATAGGATTACGAAGTTCATAAATTTAGAAGTACGTTCATTAAACTGCATAAACGAAGAATGGATCTCAATTAGAAACAGCTACATATGCTACAATAAAATATAAAAAAAGAAGAAAATAATGCATTTAAAAAGGAAAAAGATATAATTTAATCATTTACTTGAACCATTGCAACTTCAAGCATTGGTGTTAAATTTAAATTTAGGTGAAATAGTGGAATGCCGTCGATAATATTAACAGAACCAGATCCATGTTCTTTGCTTTTTCTTTTTTCAGCTAAAAATACCCCATTAACAGCTTGATGAGGGTATTTCATAGCATGTAAAAGCATTTTACTGTACGCTCGAACACCAATTACGATGTCAGCCATCTTTTTAGTTATGTTTTCATTTTTGCGTTGCCATATATAAAACTACAGTTTTTAAATCTTAAAAAAGATCTGCTGCAAATGTAATTTTTGACAAGTTTTAGATATAGTTTGTTGGAAAATATCCAAAGAATAAAATACTATATTAGGTACAGTTAATTCGGCTCTAAAAAGAGGAGTGAAATATTTTTCAAAATTAAAAAATAATCTTTCTTTTTACTCAACTCATCTAATGTTGTCTGCTTCACTCGATTGTTATTGTTTTGAATTTATGATTAACCGTCCCGTTACTTTTTCAGATAATTAATTGTAACATTAAATGAGATTTGTTATTTTTTAGAACTTTACAATGTCACCCCCAACGTGCAGCTGTCTAACTTAAAACTATATGACTGTAATTGTAGTTTAATTAGTTTTAAATTTGCTTTTCATCGTATCTAACTTTGATTGATATGTAATCGTATTAATAAACTTATTAGTTTAAAATGAAAGGTATAACATTTTCATTGCTATCCGGTTTATTGGCTGCTACAGCGTCTCTGTGTGGAAAACTTTCTATGGCTGCTGAACAAACGTTGTCTTTGTGTGAACAGTTCATGCAGCACTTTTATCCTATTTCATCCCACAAAGAATTAGACTACACATATTCTCCTTTTTGTCAAAATGTAAGTATTAAATAGAATATATTCTCTTTTTTTTTGAATTGTAAGTTTTAAATAGAATTAATCCTCTCTCAAAATGTAAGCTTAAGATTAATCCTCTCAAAAAATGTAAGCTTACGTTTTAATACTCTCTTTTTGTCAAAATGTAAGTATTAAATAGAATATATTCTCTTTTTTTGTTGAATTGTAAGTTTTAAATAGAATTAATCCTCTCTCAAAATGTAAGCTTACGATTAATCCTCTCTCAAAATGTAAGATTACGATTTAATACTCTCTTTTTGTCAAAATGTAAGTATTAATTAGAATTAGGGATAACAATAAAGGAGCTGTGCAGGTCTATACTAATGGTAGTACTGGTAGTGAAAGATACTAATGGTAGTAAAAGATCGTACTGGTAGTGGCATTTACATTAGAACCTCTCTCCTAGAGCGCTTAAGCAACGTAACCCTGGTTTACCGTTCTGTCGTTAGCAGTGAGCTAATTCCGATCAGTGTTGGGCTTGATGCTATCTTGTCCGTAAGAAAGTGATTTCAGTGAATTATGGATTTTATCGGATAGCCGCAGCTCACTGCAACATCTAAATGGCTGGTCCTCTGCAAGAGACAAAACCAGCGTTTCCATTTTGCACAGAGTAAGGACAATCTCTGAGAATCACAATGTTCACCTTTGATGGATTCTATTATGCGAGGATATTCGCGGTGATGAAGTAGAGAACAGATTGGAAAAATAGGGAAGTGAAGAAGCCACTGGCTCCTCAGTTACTTATAATGAACTCCATTCAATTGGAAGATCTAAGCTAAAAGATTTTGTGGCGTTTACCACCTACATACCACTGCTATCATGGGACATCCCTTGCTGGACGTGAAATGCCACTGAAAAACCCAGACCTGCTTTGGCCAGATTTGTAAGTGGCCATCTTAAGTGCCTTGCTTTTGTGGGAGGCAGAAAGATCTTCCATGCTTTCAAAAAATTATTGCATAAAACATTTTTGTGTTAAAGGTGATATTTAGTCAATTTTTTTTATAAAAATATTCTGATTTTTATATTCTTTAAAGTATTTTTTGTTTTACCTCTTGTATTACAGACTCTGTTTTGGACAAGAGTGGGATTTTTCATTGCAATGATGCTGTCAAATCTTCTCATGTGGACTCTCTTCTCAAAAGCATTAGTTGTGTGTTCGACAACATTGGAAGCTACCGTTACCAATACTGCGGCCAATTTTTTCTTTACAGTTGAGTATATTGAATTCAGTGAATGATTACAGTGGCTACTGAGTATATTGATACTAAAATTGTTTAGTTTTCTGTTTATTTCATGATTATTTGTGACTATCGGTTACCATCTTCAAAACTAGCGTAAAGTTTATATTATTCAGGTTCGACACCACGTTTGGTTTCTATTAACATTCATATGAAAGAAAAATTAAAGAAAACATTCATACAAAACTGATTTTTTAAAAATATGATTTATTTATTTTATTTAATTTTATTTTATATTTTATTTTATTTAATAATTGTTCTTGAACAGTGAACACAATTATTGAGTTTACGACTACTAATTTCAACTTCGTAGCCTTGTCATTTTGAAGCTAATCCAGAAGACAAGGGAACTCCTGGATCAAGTATGGCCGAAATTTGCCTTTGTGAAGGACTATTTTTGATGGAACTAACCCTCATTTGCATTACATGGAGAGGAAAACCACGAAAATCTCCTTTAGTTAGCTTGACTGCTAGGGGACTCAAACATATGATCCGTTTACCACAGAGGATATTTTACGTCAGCACAAGCCGGGAGCGGATTTCGTATCGACCTGCCATTGCTGGGATTCGAACCCGGTACTCCTCTTTGGGAGGCAAATGCTCTATCTCCTGAGCCACCACGGCTTAATAATATAATCTATCGTCATTAGCAATCGATACTATTAAGTATCCACTTCAAGAAAGAGGAACTTTTTCTGTTCGTAGATACTTTCTTTCAGTGGCTACTGCTTTTTTTTGTATTAAAAAAAATCATAGATTGAATGATTCATAGTTTCAGCTTCAACTACAGTCCAACCTCGTTGACATTCAACTCGAAGAGGGACAAAAAATTTGCCCACATTACCAATTCTGCAATTTTTTTTTTGATACACAGATATTTTCTATTAACTGTATCTGTTATCTATTTGCATTTTAATCTTAAATCTCTATAATGAATATGTATTTCATTTTAATATATTTCTTTATTATGTGTGTTATATTAAATTAATACTTCTATGCAACTCATAATAAGTACACCTAAGTACTTAAATTAAAATAAAGTTATAAAGGAAGAAAAAATATTATAGTGTAGAAGGAATTAAAAAAGTGTACTTACTTTCAGTGCTCTATTTTATCTTTTTCTTAGTTTTAAAGATGCAAATAAAAAATTACTGAAAAATAACTAACCAAAAGGAATAAATTGATTTTCTTTGCACAAATTAGAGAGGATTACCACCAAATAATCGGTGCTAACTCGCGGGTTTAGTTTCTTATTTGCGCATGTTTTCCAAAGTTTTTTAACTTATCAATTGCATACAAAATATGATTCGAATTTAAATTTTTCATTACAACGGAACAAACAGTTATAATCGCTTCGTAAGTATCCATCAGCGGAAAGTAAACCTAAGTATTCGCCACCAAAATTTAATTATTATTATTAAATATTTAGTATTATTTGTAATTTTAAATTACGATCAAATTAAAACGATTAAATTAAGTTCTGAGAATGAATGAATGGATGTATGAATGGGTCCGCCTTATAAACGGGCAGTGATGCATGCGGCTGAAGTCATATTCTTGGTAATAGATGGCGCCACTGAAGAGCAGGAAACGCACCTTCTGCCTTAAGTTTGCTTGGTTCCACCAAGTAGGCTTAATGGTATTGGTAAGTAGCAATAGAAACAACAACAACCTGTCGGAAGGGAAATAAATTTCCTGTTCACATTAAAAGTAATTTTTTTTCAAGAATAACGAAATTCGAGTGCATCTTAAAAGATATCTAACGTTAAAAGTATTATATCCGTATACAATTTGACAGGGAATTGAAAATTAGTTCACGTTAAAAGAAATTTACGTTGAAGATGGTTCTATTGTATATATTTTCCAATTTTTATGGTATAACTTTTGTCCTGGATCTCCTGTATCAAAGTTACATTTTTGTCAGTGATATTTTTATTCTGGACATAGGTTGAAATGCGTGTTTAAGATAACAGACACAGCTTAAAATGTTCTCAAGCTAACAGCTCAAATTCAATGTTCAACCCTTAACAATTAAACAAGGAATTCCATTCTCACTTTTTTAAAACACTAAGCGTTATCGTTACGGGGAAAAGTCTCAGACTTTAGGGTCGGGTATATTACAGATGTAACTTTACAGGCATATCTTTGTATTCAGTACACATTCAGAACATATTCTAATGAAACATGCCAAAAACACGCTACCTTTAAATTAAGTAGTAAAAAAAAAAATGATATTTTGTATGAAATGGTAACAATTATAATGGTAGCAATTATAGGAATATTTAAAAGACGGAAATATTTATAGGAACATTAAAAAAAAATTTTCATACTAATATCAATCAAAAGGATAGATGTCAAAATTTCTAAGAACATATATATATGCTGAGAAATATTTATAAAACATTTTTAAGTTTTTTTAATATTTTAATATAGAGCATTTTTTATTCCATATAGTTAACACGGGTGTCGCTAAAATCAAGGATGATGCAAATATGATATGAGGCGGTTTAAAAAATTTGTGTAGTATGCATTTAATGTCTACTATTGTCTATTTCGGCTGTAGACATTGCTCGCATTTGTTTTATAATGTTATGATATTTGTTTGTATATTACATATAACTGTAAATAATATAAAAAATGTTAAAAATTAATTTTAAACAAATTTATTTACGTAATCACAATCCAGTCATTTTGATTGCTTTTGGACAATATACTTATTTTCCGTCTTTCCAATGTTAAACAGGCATTTTGAGTGGTGTCCATGTCGCGCATTTTAAGTTGTATGCAGAGAAAAGACGTTTAACGTAACGTTTAGATAAACGTCGTGACATTTCGCTCCCTGTTGTTCTTAGTTTTACGCATTGGGAAAAAGAAATCGTTAATATGAAACACTATTAAGCAAAAAATGTAATTTTTGATGGCTGGGAAAATGTTAATGCACAGGACAACGATACTAAATTCTATTTTTATGATTTGTCGTGTTGTTATAAGCAGATAAATGTTTAAAATACAGTAAGGAACCGAATATCCTTAAAGATCGGGACCATCGCTATTCCGGATAACTGATTTTTCCGGTTTTCTGAATCGCTGCAAAAAGCCGTTTTTTTTTTTACTGTTAAACCCAACTGAAAAAAAAAAAAATTGAAAATAATCTTAAAAAGAAGAAAAAACTATGAAGTAATACACAAATGATTATTTCCAAAATGATGGTAAGGTAAACGTCTTTCAAAATCGAAAGAAAAATCCTAAAATCCTATGAGGAAAAAAATTTTTTTTTTAAATGGCGGGAAAATGTATCGAATTTCGTTCCGGTTTTTTGGTTTTCCGGATAACGGGTTCTGTACTGTAGTAGTAGAAAATCTAATCTCTTGTGTTTTGTTATTTCCTTTTTTAATTAGTGCCTAAACTTCCATTTTTAATTAGTAAGATTGTTGGTCTCTTCAATTTTGTAAAAAAAAGTAAATTGGTCTAAAAAATAACAACTGATAAAAGCTATATTCTGGGAGGTTCAGATTTAAAATTTTTGTAATTTTTTTATAATAAATGAAAATGTGTATAGTATAAATATAAGTGTTACTGTGAATCAGGGTTCGTGATTTTTTTGATTTTTTTTAAAAAAATCGAAAAAATCGGATTATTTTGATTTAAATCGGATTTTTTTGATTTAAATCAGATTTTTTTGATTTTTATTTAAATACACTATAAGAGCTTTAATTTATGATCAAAAAAAACTTTATAAATGTTTAATCAAAATTAAATTAATATTAAAACTATATTATAACAATATTTTAGTAGCTCTAACTTACTAAAATAATTTTTCATTATAATTCATAGCGACCATTTTGATACAAAGGCATGATTGAAATTAAAAGACAAGATAAAATAGATAATTTAAAGAATACTATTTTAACTAATAACACAAAGTTTCAATTAGCACAGCATAATTTTAATTTAAAACTGTGATCTCTTTTTTTTCCTCATGATTTATAAAATGGCAAAATAAATGCAACAGATTGTGTTTATAAATGTTGTTATTCATCAAAAAATAAATATTCAATCTATATATTTTTATGTTAAAATATTCATTTTCAATCCTTTGTCAAAATACATAAGTTAAGCTAAAAAACATTTTTAAAAAAATCTATGTACTAATTGGAATTTTTTTTTCACAAAAGAAAATCTGATAATTTCAAAGATACCGTAAACATATTATGAGAAGAAAAATAAAAACCAGTTAATAACCCTACTGCTTCAAATAGACTTTGATAGGGAAGAATGACACTATATCAGGAAAAAAATATCTGAAGTCAGCTTTTTTTTTTCTTTCTATTTTTGGCATATTAAGGTAATTTCTTTTTAATATAACCTCAAGCTTTAGAAATATAGAAATTTCCATCAATAAACTATAATGTAGATTTGAATTTCATGCTTTTTTAATCAAAGGGTAGAATTTTAATTAACATTTGCTTTTTGAAAAAAAGCATGTTTATTTACTTTCTACAGCTATGCAAGTCTATATTAAGACAGCATTAAATATTTACTTTAATCTGTACTTTCAATGTTAAGATTAAGAATCAAAAGATTTTTAAACATGTAATTTTAAATGTGTTTAACACACTCCAAGAAAAAAGTAATTTCGTTAACTAAAATTAATTAATGCAGCAATTTATTTAAAATAAATTTTAAAACTAAGAAAAGAAAATAATGAAAGTATCAATAATTTAAAGCACAGTTTTTTAACCTTTAAAATCAATATAATATATATATATAAAAATCAGTTGATTTAAATCAATGATTTTTTTTAAAAAAATCATTTGATTTTAATCATGATTTAAATCGTGATTTAAATCAAGCTGATTTAAATCAACGAACCCTGCTGTGAATGAATGGAATTGGTGGTTGTTGATTTCCACTGGTGAATGTTGACAATCACATAGTCCATTTGGTAAATGTCCGAAATATATACTAGGTCTATTAAGTGCCACTGCCCGGTATGCCCTACATCCATGTTTTTTAAGTCTTAAGTGCCACTGCTCGGTATGCATTTAACCGGTACTCCGAACACTGATGTTTCTCCTTATCAATCCTCAGCAGATATTAAAATTTTAAATAAATATAATAATATCAACGAATAAATATGAAATTGGATATAAAAAAAAAATATTTCGAACATTCACCAAAGCGACTATGAGATTGTTGACATTTACAGGTGAAAGTCGACATTCTCTTGATATCGGACATACACGGTAACATATGCATTTTAATATGCGTTCCATAAAAACACGCTTTACTTTAAATGTCTATTTAATTAACACGTGAATAAAGTACAAATGAAAGCACATCTGTTCCTGCATGTCTGCCTTATTCACTTTTTTATATTTTTGCTTTAGTCTGTTTTATTACCTATTTTGAATTTATAAAGAGCTCGCTAAGTGTTTTTGATGTTACATTTCAGGCTGTATTTGGTCAAGTTTTTTTCCGAGAATCTTTATCTTTTCTTTGGTGGATGGGAACCATGTTGATAATTCTTGGACTTGTCATTATGCACAAGCACGAAGCAGAGTCTACAAAGTCGAATTCTCTTGATAAAAAACAGCAATAATTCATCTCAACTCTACCAAAACTCACACATTCCCGTATCTTGCAATACTTCATTCATGCAACTGGACAGTATTCTTATCAATAATTATATTGTTCGAGGTTGGTGGTTGAAGACGCTGAGCCGTCATTGTAATGAACTTGGGTTCGATCCACAATGGCGGCTTGAGAACCACCCAGCTTCCATTCAATGGGCACCAGTTTGTCTGGAAAATGAAGGCCGCTATGTTGACCATTTTGCCTTGCCACCACCCTGCTGTGTAGTTATGAAATGTGGAACTTTATAGCTCCATGATCCCGCTGGCTCACAACGGGCTGTTGTTGTATGCTTTACTTTAAAATATATTGTTTAAAAAAAATAAACACTATAAATAAACTATGTCTGTTCTTTTACCAGCAACCAAATTGTATAGGTATGTTTATTTTTTGGAAGTTCTAGAATAAAATTTTGTCTGTTTATAACGTCCCTCAGTGAACTGATCATTAAAACACGGTTCCCTATAGAGCACTTCAGTCAAGCATCACTGGCTGCTGTCAGTGCGCAGGTGGGTGACCACTTTGTTCTCGTGGAACTATTCTACCGAGAAGTGCTCGACTTCGTGCGCAGATATTCGGGAAACCGAAGCAGGGTCGCCTCCCATCTTCGCAGAGGATCAAAATTGTGATGGAGTGTCTTCGGATCATCCTCAGGCATGTTTCCAAAACCGTTGCCAATAGCAAATTGTGCAGCTCGAGTGCGACGTAAAGCAATAGCGACAACAGTTTCTTTAAAGCATCGTTTAGTTTTTATCATGAAGAATTTAATGTATAGTGTCCAAAAATAAAACACGGATCACCTTAATATAACACCCGATAGAATGATCAGACTTTTTGTATTAGGATAATTTGACTAAGCATTGAATTTGACTTGCTGATGTCATCCTCTTATTGTACAATGTCGAAAAAAAGAAACGGACCGCTTTAAATAACTTTTCATTTAATGATCGGATCTTCAAAATTCTAGGACTCAATCTTAAAAGATATGAGGGGTTGACCTCAATTATGCTAATTAATTTGTGCAGACGATATTTTAAGCTGCGAAATCAGACATAAAAACGCATTTCCTCTGATTAAACATATAGGGGGTTGTCCCAATCTGAGAAATATTATCCCAATAGTTTGGTAAGGAGAGCTGTCCAAAGTCCTTAATTTTACTTATACTTTTTTAAGTATTTTACGTGCTTAAAAAAGTATACAGGGTGTCCCGTAAATGTTGCGAGAAACTTTTGGGGAAGTAGAGCACATAAGGATTAAGAAATGCATAAGAACCCATGACCGGAAATGTCATCTTACGCTTCTAGGGGCGCTTTTCTATTATGGACATGTTGTTCATGTGCCTTTGAACTTTTATTCATCTAAAATATTTAAATTTCATGTTAATTTTATGTTTACAATTAATTATTGTGGAGAGTTCCATGAAAATAATGCTGTTTTATTGTAACTTAATGATTTGGCGACTAACTGGTCAAACTTGTGTAATTATTAAATTAGGACAAAACACCATTTCCGAGCCTATTTTAATGGAACTCTCGACAATAATTAATTGTAAACACAAGAGCCGTGGTGCCTCCAGGGATAGAGCGCTTTCCTTTCGACGAGGTGACTCGGGTTCGACCCCAGCAATGACTGGGATTCGAATTCCGCATCCGGCTCGCACCTACTACAGTGCTGAACTAAAATATGCTGAGTGGTAGAAGGATCGTGGGTTAGAGTCCCCTTGTCAGGCTAACCACGCTAGGTTTTCGTGGTTTTCTTCACCATGTAACGCAAATGTGGGTTAGTTCCATCAAAAAGTCCTCCACACGAGCAAATTGCGGCTAATTCTTGATACAGGGACTCCTTTGTCTTCTGGATTGAGTTTAAAATAGCAAGGCTGCGAAGATGAACATTGGTAGTCGTAAACTCAAAATTGGATGGGCTGTTTATTAACGGTTATTTAAAGAAAGTGAACATAAGATTGACATGAAATTAAAATATTCTAGGTGAATAAAAGTTCAAAGGCTCACGAACAACATGTCCATAATAGGAAAGCGCCCCTAGCAGCGTAAGATGGCATTTCTGGTCATGGATTGCTATGAAATTCTTACTTCCCCCAGAAATTTGTCACAGCATTTACGGGACACCCTGTATATTCATTTACATTTCAAATCTTGCTGCGTGATTTATTAAAAATTTCAGGATTTCTTTTCTTCGATTTGAAAGCAACCAAAGTTTTAAATTTTTCAGTCGAGTATGTCAAAAATTTAATTAAATTCTGCTTTCGAAACTGAACAGCGTTAAAGAAAATTCAAAAGATTGTATTGCGGTAAGAAATGGGATAGGGCCAGTTTGTAACCTCTTACTAGAAAGAGTACGGGTTTAATTAAACTTTTTTCGAATGCACATAAATGATAATAGATCTTGCAAGAATTAAAGATATGAACTAAAAAGCTTTTCAAAATATGAAAATAAGGTTTTAGAAAGAACACATAATAAATTGTGTGAGAGGACCCGTAAAACTTATTTCTGGTCTTAGAAAAAAAATTTATAAAATTATGTATAGTAAATTATGAAATCTAATATTTAGTAATTGAAAGTTTAAACAGAAATTTCATTAAGCTACTTGAATTGCAGGTTTTGTTATTTTGCAGCAGTTCAACACTTTAAAAGTAAACAAAATGTGTAATTAAAAATTTGAGTAAACGTATTCTGTAAAAAAAATTTTTTTCGCAACCTTAAATTTAATACTTTTATGTTAAAAAGATGCAAAAGCTTCATAGGATTTAAACTACTTTTTAAAAATTTGAAAAAAAAATGCAATTTAATTTTTTCTTCTTTTTGTAATCTTAGAATTTTAAGGGGTGAGAACACTGTTCCTCCGGAAATAAACCCTTTTTAGAACACTAGTGTTACCGAAAATTTTATAGTTATTCACATCTTCCATAAAAATATCAAAAATTAGAACAATTAAATGTTATATTACAAAATATTAAATTTAGGTAGGTATTTTGTTTACGTTGAACTAGAGTAGCATAATGGGCTATTGGCGACGGTCAGGGAAACATACCCGAGGTTGATCTGAAGACATGCCATCGCAATTTTGATCCTCTGCAGAGAGGATGACTCACCTGCTTTGGTAGCCGAACGACCTGGTCGCGAAGTCGAGCATCTTACGGTAGAACAGTTTAACGAGGACCGATACAGTGCACCCTCGATCCATACGCAAGTTGATCAAAGTGGTCACCCCCGCTTAATAACCCAGGTCAGTGATGCTTGACTTCGGTGTTCTACTGGGAACCGTGTCTTTTGAGACTTGAAAATTGAGTAAAAGTATTTTGTAAAAAAATTTTTTTCGAATAATTAAATTTAAATACTTTTATGTTTAAGACAATGCAAAAGCTTCATTGAAAATACACTTTTAAAGATTAGAAAAAAAAACATAAATACATATTTAATTTTCTTTTCTTTTTTGAACCATAGAATTTTAAGGGATGAGGCCCTCCATCCATACCTTATGTTACCTTAAACTCCTCCAGAAATAAAACTTATTTCTATCCCTATTCTGTTACCGAAAATTTCATAGTTATTCACATCTTCCATAAAAACATCAAAAAATAGGTCAATTGAACGTTTTATCACAAAATATTAAATTTAGAAAAAAAAAAAAAAAAAAAAATCAAATTTAACTTTAAGTTTAATACTAAAAAAAAAGGTTTTGCTAGGATATCTACGTAATTCAATATATTAAACATTTAAACTTTTTTTTTATATACATATACGTATATAATGTTTTAAAGTTTGACTGAATTTTAAAGTTAAAGAAAACTTAAAGCTTAAACTCGGATCGTAAACAGATTTATATCTTGAAAAAATTATCAACTAAACTTCCGCTAAAAATTAAATAATCATTTCTCATTATCAACAATAACATTGTGCTAAAATATGCTACACGAATTAAACTTAACATATTAGTTTTAAAAATCATGTATTGCAAACATTTCAGTTTAGTGAGCGAACTAAAAATTTCTAACAAATTCAAATCCTTTAGTAATAGATGAGATCTCATGTTTACGAAACATTAGCCTAGCATAAAACTTATCACTACTAAAGCAGTGTTTTTAAAATTTAATAGTTTATAATTTATGTTTTCCTTTTGATTTTAATTTGTTTATAGGATATAAATTTTAGGAATAAAAATTGAATGTGATTGAAAAATTTTAAATAACGGAATTTAAAAGAAAAAAAAAGCACTTAACTAAAGGTTAATTATATATATTTCAAAATATATTTTGCTTATAAATTTTAAAACAAATCTAATTTGGTAAAAATTTAAAGCATTTACATCTGAGTCGCTAATGCCACAACTTTGATTTGCAAATAAATTTAAGATTATAAACAAATGAACTTAGCATAACTTAAGCTGAAAATAAAGCTCCTCTAAGTAATTGCAAGAATTTACAATAGAAATTGATCTTCACTGAAAAATTCAGTTTTAAAAATCTTACGAATCGCAAAAATGTTAATTTAAAATACAAATCCAGCTCTTGTCATAAAATTCAGATTTCCAAGCAAATAATTAGAATATTTACGAAACATTGGAATATTAAAAAAAAACTTAAAAAATGTTTTTTTAACATTACTAGCACGTTTTCCTCAAATTCAAAAATTTCTGATTTCAGCAATTTTACAGTTTTATTGAAAAAACCTTAGGATTGATCACTAATTAACAAAAATAGCTTTTCTCGTTTATAAAATGAAAGTATGAAACTACTAATTAATTCCCTCTTAATCTTTTTGAACAAAAAGTTTTGTTCCCTTATATTAAAAAAGATTTGCATTTATTCCTTTTTTTACAACATTTTATTAAAGATATTTCTTTATTGTGAAATTGTAATTAAAATTATACTTCATAAAAATTATGATAAGAAATTTTCAAGCACAGATTACAATTAAAAACTCTACTATATCTACTATATACCATTATTCACTGTTACATAATAATTTCCTAGACGTAGAAAGAATTAATGAGTTTTATATAAACAGAAATAATTTAAAACAAGTTTGTTGATAAAAAAGCAAATGAACCACATAAAATAATTCGGTTTAAACTTTAATCAAAATAGACTCGAAAAATAAGCCGGTAAAACCAAATCTGCTTTAAGCGAAATAAAAAAATTTCGGATCTGAATTGAAATATTTGATTTCGAGTTAACAATTTTCTGGGAATCAAAAAAACAAAACCGATAGCTAAGGTACCATAGTAAGGATTGAGTTATAGAAGAGAGCATTTTCTAGGAATAAAAATTTAACATGAGATTTTCAAAACAAATAAAATTAAATAACACTTAAAGAAAAGATAAAAATTCAATATTCAAAATATATTTTATTCGTATAAATTCCAAAAAAACAAATCTAGTAAAGGTATAAAATTTCACGAGTCGCTTACACCAAAACTTAGTTTTTTTTTCAAAAAACTAAATGCAATTTAGTTCCAAGAACATTTCAAAATAAATTTTTTCCTCAATAAATTAAACAGTTACTAAATATAAGAAATATAATAAAAAAATTAATGATAGATACACCTCGTTTTTTTTTTCTTAAGTCGAAAACAAGCACGTCACGATAAAGATTTTTAACACTCATAACAGACAAAAAGAAAAGAAATATATACCGATTTCAAATCGTAAGTCTGTTAACTTCAGACTTCAAGTCTTCATTCTTTTTCGGGATTCTACAACGTTGACGTCTGGGTACTTTATGCAGAATGTAAAAACACAAGTCGTAGAGTTTGTCCCAGCCTCCATTGGCGACAAATCCCAAACATTCTTTTCTCAACGATCTAGCGATAGCATTCACAGTCCTTCTTGGAGCGTCAGTAATGTTGTTCAGATAGAAAAGCACAGCCAGGCGAGTGATTTGGGCACAGAAACATAGAAAATCCAGCATTTGGAACTCTCCGTTAAAGTGGGCATCAACCATACCAGAAGCAAATTCATCGAAATGTTCGCCGGAAAGAACATTGCACCGCAGAAAGTCAAAGGCAACCAGAGTTTTTTCCTCTTGCAAAGTACCAAGATATCGTATAACGTGGCCCACGCATGGTACAAAACGAAGTGGTGCGATTCTAAAACGTGTATCGATTCTTGTAAACGGTAGGTCGTAGCCTTGCATCACAAAGTGCATCAAATCTTCGGCGAAAACAAAGCTAGAATCCAAGTCGAAGGAGTTCATATTTTTAAAGAGTTGCAGCTTTCTTTAATACTAGATTTAAGTCTTAGTGCCCGTCCGTATTTAGCAACGTCGTCTTTCAGCGATTAGCTTAAGTTGCTCTTTATATATCCTAGGGTTGCCATATCCACATTACGTAACTGTGTGTTTGAAACACTGTAGTTAGAAAATCGGTTTTGTTTCGTTATTTTTTAACTTGAGTAAAGCTTTCTGGTTTAGATTAGATTTTCTTTAAGTTTTTAAATAAGAGGCTAGAGTTGCGTAATGACATAAAATGCAATTTAACTGAAAATTTAATTAGTTGTTTCAATATTAATTTTATATATGTTATAGATCTACTTTTTTTGCAGAGTTCTAGATGTTCAAAGTTTCGGAAATCCCTTTTTTTAATGAATGTTGAGATGGAAAGCTTTTATAGATTTTAGATTGTTGAAAATATTTTAGAATTCCTGTAGAAAAACATAGGTAGTGATGATTAAGCAAAATTTAATCTTATTTTTGTAGTCCGGAGCTTTCTTTACTTCGAAAGTTGGTTTAGAACAACAAGAATTTCTCTTTTGAAAGAGATAAAATTAATTTTTTTAAAAATAAAATCAAAACTTTTTTTCATAATACGCTTTTAGAACAGATTTTAGATAATCAAAAAATTCTAAACTATTGATGGAATATAACATCCGAATATCGCTTTAATTAGATAAATTGGAAGCCATCTATCAGAATGTAGAATTCTATTTTATGAAACAATTAAAAAAAAAAGAATTATTTAAATTCAATAAAAACACCTTTCTTCAATAGATTTTTTAATATTTAATCTTAAAAAAAATTGAAAATATTGAAAAAATGTAATTAAAATAACTTAGTCTGGAATATGAGTGAAAATTTGAATCTTTTAGAATGAATTTTTATTTTTGCTTGTATCATTGTTTCTAAGACAATTATGAAAAACAGGCGATTGTAAGTTTAGTTTATCAGTGGTAATTCAGGGCCTAGATAGCCTGGTCGGGAGGGTGTTGGACCCATGTTCAAGAGGTCATGAATTTGATCCCCGCCGGCAGAAGACTCTCAGTGAAGTAAAAGATGATTGGTGAGCATTAAATCTGTCGGGTCACAAAGTCCACCATGTTCCCATAATAAATCATACTTATGGGGGTACTGAATTGGGGACTAATTCTTTGGTTCTGGTCAAAATTGCGATCTGCGGATGAATGGATTTATATATGAATGGGTTGGCTATATAAACGGGTTGTGACAAATGTGTGTGGCAGAAGTCAGCCAAAGATGGCGTCACTGGAAAACAAGAAGACCCTATTAGCCTTAATGTGCATGCGACAGCAATAATGCTGTTGTTATCAAAACAGTTTATGGTCAAAAAGTAATTCAATACAAAGAATGAGAATTATTTATTATTTTTATTATTTATTCTAATGATGTTATGATTGAACATAAAATTGAACTGCAGTTTATAAAAATTTTATATTCTCTTAAACAATGCAACTTCTACATTTGGAATGAAATCGGCCGAATTTTTTTTGAGAAATAAAAATTCATATAAATACTGTTTTTTTTTTCAATTTAACTTTTATAAGAAATTGTTTAAATTTTTTTTTTATTTATTTCATTTAAAGATATATGATTAAGAGAATATTTTTGTATCAAATTTTCCTTGGATAAGCAAGTTTTATCTACGTGTAGAATTGAAAAATATTTTTATTTTTGTAATTTTTTTTTCATAACCGTCGTTGAACAGCCGAACAATTTTTCGGGTTTACGACTACTAATATTCAACTCCGTAGCCTTGTCATTTTGAACCTAATCCGAAAGACAAAGGAACTCCTGGACCGAGTATTGGGAGAAATTTGCCTTCGTCGGGGACTTTTTGATGGAACTAAAGCGCATCTGCGTTACATGAAGTGGAAGACAACAAAAACCACCCACGGTTAGCCTGGCGGTAAGGGGGACTGTAACCCATGATTTGTCTACCACTGAGGATGTTTCATGTCAGCACTGTGGTCGGTGCAAGCCGGATGCAGAATTCGTATCGACTGGGATTCAAACTCGGTTCGCCTCATTGGAAGGCTTGCGCTGTATCTTCTGAGCTCTATTTTTGTAATTTGAAGAGAAAGAGGGGATAAATTTTACGTAGATCTCTTGACGAGATGGACCTTTTTTGACAAGTTGTAGCTACCTCATATTTGCCAGTTAGTAATCTATAGTAAAAAAAGAGACATTTTTATTCCATTTGACGTGCGTAAAAGAAATTAAATTTTCTCCTTTGGACTCCCCATCATTATTCACATAAAAATGACTTCTGCAACTTTAAATTAGCATTTTTAAAGTTACACCTTAATGTCATTACTGTTCGGCATTTGACACTGAGATCACTATAGTTGCCCGGTTTGTGCGGTGAGCAACGTTTTCGTCCACTAAGGTTTGGAACAGTGTTCGATTCTTTGAGGTAATGGTTGGGTTTTCATGGGACTATCTTTTCGATCGAGTCTTAGTAGTTCGGAATCTACTCTATGTCACTTGTAAAGTATGGGAGCAAAAACCCGGTCCGATTGATCAGTACTACCATCTGTTATATGATTTTTTGCAGAAGTGTTGTGCATCAGTTTTGTCTTTGTATTGGTTTAAAGGTTACATTTTAGGCCATGGTCAATAGCTTATTTTTGCAACCGTAGTGTGACGTTAAAAATCAAGTATTTTACCTTATAACCGTCGTTAAACAATGAGCAGCATACCCAATTTCAGTAAACGATTATCAATGTTCAACTTCGTAGTCTTGTAATTTTGAACCCAACATAATTCATTGCAAAGTACGATTCATAATAGTCCTTGTCCAGGTTAAGAACAGATAACACAAGTTAGAGAAGGACGCCACAAAGATACATCTAGTGTAATGGCTGGATTCGAACCTTCAACAAACGTTCTCAAGTTTCTGAGATCCTGAAGCTTTTCTCGGATACTTCCATAAAACTCGTCGATGTGTGGACCTGCAAATTCCAAGATCTTCACGACGGATACATCAACATTAACCTGGTACAGAGGAAACATCATCGGCAGGTCATTAAATCTTGGAGTGGATTCAATTCCTTCCGTCTCTTGCAGAACGAGTCCCGCAGTGGACTGATCGTTAAGACACGGTTCCCAGCAGATCACCGAAGTCAAGCATCACTGGCTACGGTCAGTGTGCGGGTGGGGGACCACTTGGATCAGCCTGCGTAGGGACCGAGGGTGTGCGGTCTGGGTCCTCGTTAAACTGTTCTACCGTAAAGTGCTCGACTTCGCTTGCAGGTCGCCGAGCTACCGAAGCGGGGGTGCCATCCCCTCTGCAGAGGATCAAAATTGCGATGGCATGTCTTCGGATCATCCTCCGGGATGTTTCCCAGACCGTCACCAATAGCCCTTTGTGCAGCTCTAGTGCAACGTAAATGAACAACAACAACAGCATCTTTCAGAACGTAGTTAAAAAGATCGTCGAAGAATTTCATCATGCTGTTTCGAAAAAAATGAGGCGAAGAAATTAGTCGCGTCTCCTTCCATTTTGTTCGACTCTCTGAATATCTTACTTTTAACAGCCAATACACCAGAGAATCAGCAAAGACAAGAACTGACTGGGAAATGGCGTATCTGAGCTTCTTTTTAAGAGAATCTGAAAAACAAGTTTAGTTGTTCTTGGGTTGGATGAAGAAGGATCTTTGCTCTTCGCTTTTATTCTCTGTGCTCAAGTTTTGTTGTTGTGAAATATTACTTGAATAGTAGGTGCCTCTCTGGCCGAGCGATCTCGCATTTCCTCAATTAGTAGTACTTAATGTACGTTGCGATATAGCTGCACAATAGGCTTTTGAGTGGTTTCACAAAACGCTCTGTAATGTGGTGGTAGCAGGTTTTAATCTTCAATGCATCTTCATGATGACTTTCCCTAATTTTTGACATCTGTTTTTCATCTTGACTTGGGCTGATAAGCTGGAACACGCAAGCCTGCATATTTGTATGCATATGTAAAATAAATTCTTAAAAAAAATTTAGGCTCTGTGTCCGAGAATTATTTTAACTTTATATTTCATTCTATAAGCGGCTTTGGGCAGATGATCAATTTTTGTGTGAACGACTGTAACAGCTGAGCCTAGTCATTTTGAACCTAACCCAGAAGAATATGAACACCTGGATTAAGCATAGGAAGAAACAATCGTGCATTCTTATTCTTGATCCGTCTTCCACTTGTGATATTTTTTCTCAGAACTGTAGTCGGTGCAAGAAGTAAGCAGAATTCCCATTGAATATAAAGCTCTCTGATTCGAACCTGGGTCACCTGTTTTGTCTCTCTACCGAAAAATCAAAAGTGAACAAGCGGATGGGAGGCCTCTTTGATCAGGATAATAAAGAACCAAGGGTGTCCTCGTTAAACTGCTCTACCGTAAATAGCTTGACTTCACTCTCACGGCGTTGGAGTACCAAAAAAGAGAGAGAGCCATCCAATCCGCAGAAGATCGAAATTGTGATGGTATGTCTTCGGATGATCTTCAGGGATGTTTCCCATGCATATGCAGACTCTAGTGCGCACATTACAAAAATGGTTCGTTAGCCCAGTCACGTTATAATAAATTAGAGAACTTTTTCTTTCTCCAATACCCATCTGGATAGATATTTCGTCGATTCGGGCGTATTAGGACAAATTTGTTGGCTACTTTTTCAGGGACACCGTATTAGGTGGGCCAACTTTGCTTCTACAGTAAAGACAGACAGAACAGAGAACGAAAGAACATTCATGCCTTTTCCGGGATTCAAACCCAAAAGCTTTCTGATGCAAGGCCAGTTCCTTGACCCTTACACAGTCCAGTCGGCGACAAATTACAGAATAAGTCTAAAATATATTTAATATTACTGTGGGATTCGAATTCGTTATCTCCATGTTACAGAGCGTTTAGCAGATGAGCGAGACCACTCAGAGGCCAGAGAGGACCCCATGCATAAGCTTAGGTTCAGCTTTTGTGTTCTATTTGGAGTGTGCGTGATGAAAATATTTTGTTTCACCCTAAGCATGACTGTATTTGGTTTCAGCATTCTGTAGTGTCTGATGAAAATTTTAAATCCTAATTTGACTCTTAATTTTGCGTTTGACACCTCTTTAAACACTTCTATACTAACACATTTTTTGATTTTTTTCTAAACATACTTAAAAAATTATTTTATAATTTTATTAATTTTTAAGTGTTTAGGTAATTCAATATCTCATACTTATCAATAAAATTTAACGCTTTTAGATGTGCGAGGGACGGAGAATAAATTACAAACAGATAAAAGTGTTTTTGTACACCTTATGCCAAAAAAGGGAACAATAAATTTGTAACAATTATTTTGATTATTATATGCAATAATTACACAAAAATTCTTAAACCTAGCTTATATATTTATGGAGCTATGGACATTCTCATAAAAAATAACTTTTTTTTGTCTTACGTTTTTATTACTGTTTTAACTTTATAAATTTTCAATAAAATTAAAAAAATTTTTTGGAGAAATTTAGAATTATGAAATTATTGCTTCAAAATTAGAGAAAATTGTCTAAAACTGCCCAAGATATGAGTAATTAAATTCCTTTACACCGGGCATTGACTAGAAAAATTTAACTTTTTTTTTTAAAATTTTTTAGAGAATAGTATTGGCAACTGATTAAAAATAAGTCTGAATTGTTTAATAAATTGTTAAAGTTTCAAGCAATTTTTTAAGTAGTTTTTGTACTTTTTAAAAGAAAGCTCAAAATGAAAAGTGTGCTTTCCACAAATTTCATTTTGTATTCATAAACAAAATTTATTACAAACGACACAGACATGGTTGGGGATCATACCTCATAAAATTATATTTTCTTTCGCATTTTTTCGTTCCTTATACAATCATATTTCGGTGTATGAACGTTTATTGCAAGGTGTTGTCATTTATTATTTAATTTTGTTTTATAATACAAATTAATGTTTTAGGAAAACCTCTTTTTATTTAGAGTTTATTTTGAAAAGTTCAAAAAGTACTTGGAAAATCGCTAGGAACTTTTTTAAATTTTCACGATATTCAAGTCGAACTTTCTTCACTAGTTGCCAAATACAATTGACTTCAAAATTAGGAAAAATTTTTTCAATAAAAATTTTTTCACGCATTTTTGCCGCATAAAAGAACTACTCTATTTACATATATATTGCGCAGTTTTGAACGAATTTTGTTTCAAATTTTAAGGCAAAAATTTTAATTTTAAATTGCTCTAAAAATTTTATTTATTGAATATTTTTAAAGTTGTAGCACAAAAATTTTCGACAAAAAAAATTTGCTTTTTTAAAAAATTTCAATATTTTCATAAATATTTAAACTAGGCTTAAATTTTGGGCAATTATTATATATAATAACCGAAATAAGTGTTACAAATTACCAATATATTGCTACAATTTTGACATAGGGTGTCCAAAAACACTATTTTCACGTTTGTAATTTATTGTCTGTCCCTCAAACCTCTAAAAGCTTTAAACTTCATTGATAAATATGAGAAATTGCATGATGTAAACACTTCTGAAGTTACAACATTATTCTTTAAGTATTTCTTGGGAAATATGAAAAAATATATTAGTATAGAAGTGTTTCCATCACCCATATATATATTAAGGGTGGACATTACAGAACTCCCTGCATGGGGAAATACCTTCATCATGTTACGTAGGCATAAAAATCATCTTTAGATATGCAGGCTTTTGTATGGAACAAACCAGTTTTTCGCTAATTAATAAGAAAAATGGGTATTTAGGGGGTATACTCAAAGATTTTCTAATTTGTGTAAGAATTGAATAGTTTTAATTTAATTAAAATATGACCTGATTTAAAGTCAATCCATATAATACAGGTGACAAAGAGCAAGATAATGAGTAATATGAACAACCGGACAATAAGAATACACAACAATGTTCTAATTTACTATTTATTTCAGAATAGTGTAATCAAATTCAGGAAAAATTCCTTAATCGCAAAACAAGTGAAAAACATTTTTCGAACACAAAACTTTATAACTGATGCAATTTTATTTTTAAATTAAATATAAAAACATTATCAACTTCGGTAAAATCCTTTTTAATATAAATTCTGAAACTAAAATGCGTTAAAAGAAGCAAATAAACAAAGCAGGAATTGAACAAACACATGTCTATAAATTGTTAAAAACCATGTGCTAAATTACCAAAATATCTTGATTTTATACTGACATTTTCAAATTAAGAAAAGTAAACATGGATATCTGTAGAATCATATGCAGACGTGCTGCAAATTCGAGATTTGAAATATTACTTACTGAATTGGCCTCATTATTTAAAGAAGTCGTAGTTTTAACAATTTAACCCTTACAAAAATTAGAGGTCGTTAATTGAAAAGTTCAAGTCCTGTTTCTTAAAATTATTTAAAATTTAATATGAATTAAGATTTGATATGATGTCAGTTGGATGAAATTCAATAAGATTTTGCTAGCTATTATATTAGTTCTAAAAAAATTAAACGATCAGTTTTTTTAGAATATAAACAATCAAAAGTAAAACAATGCAACTCGATTTATGAAATTATATGAACTTATTATATATCAGTTAGAAATCAATGGTAAATATTTCAGAAAATAAACATGCAATTAAATAAAATTCGTTTGAATGCAAAGCTAATTTACTTTTGCTGGGAGACACTGATTCAGGTAAGAATAGTTTAAGATGAAAAGTACTCCGAGACCTCACCACATTTCAAATTTCGAAATTCACGAACCCAGTCGTTGGAATCACGTATGATCTGTAACACTAATTCGTGAGTTTTAATAGAAGAAGCCAACTGTAACTCCATTTCACCATCGAATACGGTATCAGTGATTGCTTCGATGAAAATCTTAGGATTTATTTCACCTGTTTTGTATATCAATGAAAATACTCGAGAAATGATGGCGAGAAAATACATTTCTAGTTGAGGAGTCCCATTGAGAAATTTATCGGTTAAACGTTTAAGAAATAGTTTTAAATCTTCTTTAATTCTTATCTTTTCCTTGATGCTTTGGTAAAATTTGTCTATGTCCGCTCCTGCTACTTCTGCCAATACTCGATGTATTGAAAAACCCAGATTTCTATCGTAAGAATTAAATAAGTCCGAAAAGTTAAACGTTAATCCTTCTCCTGGTGCATATCCCGAAGAAGTTGCATATCCTGATGCAGATTCTGATGCGGATACATATTCTGATGCTGACGCAGATCCTGATACAGATGCAGATCCTGATACAGATGCAGATCCTGATACAGATGCAGATCCTGATACAGATGCAGATCCTGATGCAGATGCAGATCCTGATGCAGATGCAGATCCTGATGCAGATGCAGATCCTGATGCAGATACAGATCCTGATGCAGATACAGATCCTGATGCGGATACAGATCCTGATGTAGATTTTGATGCAGATGATGGTCCCGATTCAGATCCTGATGCTGTCGTACATTCTGACGAAGCCGAAGCAGATCCTGATGTAGGCGCAGACCTTGTTTCAGCATAATGCTCCAAAGAAGCTGAAAGTGCTAGTGATAATTCATAATCGTCATCAGGCTCATTTTCTGATGAAGGTACAAGTCCTGATTTGCACGCAAACCTTTCAAACTTTTTCACTACAGGAGTTAAATCATAACCAGTTGTAGATTCTATTCCTTCAGTTTCTTGCAACACGTGTCTAAATAGATCCTCAAAAAATTTAAGCCAATTGTTTCGAATATTTTCTATAGAAAATATATCTGAACTTTCTTCCATCTTCACTACCAATGACTTCTCTAGCTATTGTAACACGAAAAACTATGAGTATGACGGATCACTTTACATAACTAAAATACAACTGTTCTATAAACTGCAGTTATAGTAAGCAGAAAGAATAGTAACGAGAGGGTATATGCTTCTCGCTTTTAACCTTTATGACATGAGTATTGATATTAATGAGAAACAGATTTTTAAGGAAAGATTATTATCTGAAAAAGCTAATCAAAATAATGATAATTTTCATAAATTTTATAATAGCAATGTTTTACTGTCGCACGCCGCAATGATTTTAAAATCTCTTACATTTGGAATTTTGTTACAATTTGATTTTTGAAAGTTTGATTTTTATTTATTTATGTATTCGCACAATAAACATTTCCAGGCTTGTGTTGTTGTTGTTGTTCATTTACGTCGCACTAAAGCTTCACAATGGGCTTTTGGCGACGGTCTGGGAAACATCCCTGAGGATGATCCGAAGACATGCCATCACAATTTTGATCCTCTGCAGAGGGGATCCAGGCTTGTGTATAAGCCTTTGTAAAGTAGAAGGAAAGATAGCACAATACAGAGAAGGATACCACAAAGAATACATCCAGGGTTACTGTGGGATTTGAACCCGCTACCTCCACTTTTAACAGAGAGTTCAGCGGGTGATACCACTCTGCCAGGGAGGCCCCAAGTTCGTTCTTTGAAGTTATTAAAGAGCTTGAGCACTAATGCACGATTAGATCTGAAAGTGAAAACTACGGGATATTAATAAAGTTGCAATAGTAGTTTATTTACGTCGCATTAGAGCTGCGAAATGGGCTAATCTAAGAGAAGAAGAATTGAGAAAAGTTCCTGAGGATGATCCAAAGATATACAGTCATAATTTTGATACTCAGCAGAATTTATAGCTCTCTGACTTTAGCAGCCCAAAAACCTGCACGTGAAGTCAAGCACTTCACGGTAAACAGTTTAATGAGAATCATCCACCCTTTTGCATGCTGATCAAAGTTGTCATCCACCCGTTTACTGACTGCAAACAGTGATGCTTGACTTTGGTGACTTACTATCGTGTCTGACGATGAGTCCATTTTGGGACCTTATCAACATGAAGAACAAATAGCGCAAATCAGACAAAGTATAATTCAAAGATACAGACAAGGATGGGGTTTTCTTCGGCGGAAGGGTGCAATTTCTCCAAATGTTTAGTAGAGTGGAGCCGGTTTAAATCCTGTCGTACCCCGAAAAGTATTTTTGTGATGTTTTTCTCTCACTTGTGATCTCAGCTCATCTGTTCAACAAAGTTTATAAGCCGTGCTATGTAATGAACACACAAGTGTGATTTGTATGAGTATATGAGTGATAATAAGTTGTACAAAAGTGTCCGAGATTACGTTGGATTTAGAGCCCGTTACTTCAACTATCTAGAGTAATTGTTTAGCATAAAGGTTAGTTGCCTTGGCATGGAAGCTGATTCATGGGTAGTTGAGTGGATAACATGAGGAGCTTGTTTAAAAATTAAGATACACTGGGTAAGTAAAAAAAGCTTCAAACCTCGGTATCTAGACTGTTAAAAAATCCCTATAAACTAGGACTTTTTACATCTGGAGTATTATGAGTAGGTCAATATGATACGAATGTGTTGTGAGATTATCTGATTGAACATAGATGTAATTTTTAAATCAACTTAAAATAAAAATAAAAAATACCTATAAATTGGGTCTAAGTACTGCTAAGTAATCTTAGGTCTGTTAGGTACTTTAATGACGTAAGCATGAACTTGCGTCTTTTTTTCTCTCAGTATAATGCACTTAGTCTCTCTGCTGCCCGAATAAACTTTTCCGAGTCATCTAGTAATAGAGTGTGTGTACTTAAGTGTGCTGTTTTTTCTTCAACATTACAAGATCTACGAGAATTGTAAGCAGTATTTAGTGCACAAGTTTGCAAATATATTTGTCACACTATATAAACAAATCAATCAAGCCCATATTTTATGAGCATAGTAGTGTTTCATCGACATCGGGATATAAAGTTACTGTCTTAAAAAGACAGTAACTTTATATCCTACAACATTTCGCTACATTCATACACAACTACATTTCGCGACCACAAAATCTCTTTAATTTTAAATATACCGAGTCGTAAGCTCTACCGAGTAAAAAAGTGAGCAGCATAAATTTTATTAACACCACTCACTATTGTTAGTTCTGTCACTGCTTTGCATAAAATATTCAGTTGGTGAGGTCAAAGAGACAGGAGAACAAGGTTCAAGAATTGAGAACCAAGAATAGGGAAGAAGGTTCTAGAATTGTTCTTGCCTCTAGGTAACTTAAATAATTTCAGCGCTTACACTCAAATTGCATACACTTGCTTAATTAAATCAAGGTAATCAGTGTAAATTAATCATCATCTGGTCATCGATGGTCGTGTCTTGAGAGTAGAACAAAATTGCTGTTGTTGACGAAATTGATATTGCTGTTGCGAAATTGTTTAACGAAATTGCTGCTGTTGTAGTTCATTTACGTCGCACTAAAACTGCACAATGGGCTATTGGTGACGGTCTGGGAAACTTCCCTGAGGATGATCCGAAGACATGCCATCTCAATTTTGATCCTCTGCAGAGGGTATGGCACCTCCGCTTCGGTAGCCCGACGAGCTGCACGTGAAGTAGAGAACTTTACGGTAGAATAGTTTAACGAGAACCAATACCACACACCCTCGGTCCCTACGAGGCCTAATCCAAGTAGTCACCCACCCGCACACTGACCGCAGCCAGTGATACTTGACTTCGGTGATCTGCTGGTAACTGTGTCTTAACGATCAGTCCACTGCAGGACTTGACGGAATTGCAGTCATCAAGATATCGTGGCTCATAGAGCTTACTCCTGAACCTTTCTTTTACCTCGAAGCGATTTCTAAATGAGGGCTTTTGAGCAAACGCAAATCTCTTTTGCGCAGTAGTACTTAATAGTAGAGGTACGTTATTTCTGCACAATGGGCTATAGGTGACGGTCTGGGAAACATCCCTGAGGATGATCCGAAGACATGCCATCAAAGGTTTGATCCTCCGCTGAGTGAATAGCTCTCACGCCGCAGTAGCTCGACGATCTGCACTCGAAGTCGAGCACTTTGTTGTAGAACTGTTTAACGAAATCCCTTCGCGCTCATTAAAGTAATTAATCATTAATTACGAGCATTTTTTCTTGTTATTGTAATTGTCACTCGCCTGACTAACAAAATGGTTATTTAGTACGAAAAGATTCTAGTAAATACGGTTGAATTATCTGACTATATTAATAGGTTCATGTTTTAAAAGAAAGCAAAGACCCCGCGTCATAAAAATGCTTAATACTGAGATAATTAGAGAAAAGTTGGAAACTAAATTATTTTAAAATTGCAAGTCGAATATGAAATTGTTTCGTCACAAGAGCTGAGAGATTTAGTCGCGATCGTGAATTTAATAAAAGAAAGAAGGTCAAATAAAAGAGAAGTTTAAACATTACTAATCTGAACAAATGAGTTATCTGTTTTTTAATGCTGAATCAAATATCTAAGCCAATAAGATAAAAATATAAAATATAGGGTATAAATATATCATTTATAACTTCAAAACTATTAATCCTATAAATTTAGTTTTATTTCAATTGAATAAAATGTATAAAAGTATAAAACAAATAATATCCCACTTGTCTGGAAAGCAATATCAGAGAAGTAAATTCAGTGTATGTAAATTTTGGATTTGGGTTCATTCTGCTGAACGTAAAAAAATTTAAGAGGCAACAGCGCCTTCTTGTCTAGATATGTATAGTTCAGCTATCTGGAAAAGAGTTATGTAAGGTTGCTCTCGTGATTGCTAGAGATTGCTTCACCCTACTTTGACCACCTCTCTTTCAATAAATTTAATGCGGTGGTAAGAGCTTCAGGAGAAAGGGACACAAACTTCTAATAACCATATTGGGAATCATTCAACAAATATGGAACAAAAATTATATATATTTACTCTGTTTAAGGATTGGTATTTTTCTTGAAACTTGGTTTCTAAAAGCTCAGATATGTGTTCAAAACTATAAGTCACGGTAGAATCAGTTAATGTAATTAAAAAAAGGCCCCTTTATCATGAGGCTAAAAAGACTATAAATCTCTTAAAAGTATTGACTGTAGAAGTATGTTTACTTTGTACTAGAACTGTACAATAGGCCATTGGTGACAGTTTGGGAAAAATCCCCGAAAATGATCCTCTACAGAGGGGATGGCAACCCCGCTTTGGCAGACCGAAGACCTGCATGTGAAGTCGAGAACTTTACAATAGAACAGTTTATCGTTGACCGATACCGCGCACCCTCGGTCCCTACGCAGGTTGATCAAAGCAGTCATCCACCAGCTCACTCACCGCAGCCAGTGATGCTTCACTTAGGTGATTTGCTGAGAACCGCTACGTTTAGTCCATCATGACAAATGACAGAAAATACGACTTTTGCTTAGAAATATTCAGATTATAAGAAAGTAAATTCATAAAAATAATAAATTTTTTTAAAAAATTTAATTTTATTAAAATTGATTATATATTTGGTTATTCGATAAAAAATAATAAATTTCAGTTTTCAGCATTATTTTACATATTCTAAGTATACTTTCATAGCGTATTTCATCACATTTCGGTTATTAAACAATTTCCATTAGGCATAATTTATAAAGTATTTAACTACTATAGCAATGTCTACAAGATTACTTGAATTTCTTACTTTTTCCACAGTTTTTCACTGCAATTAAAAATTCCGCTTAAATGATGATAGTTTAAATTATGTTTTTCTAATGATGATCGCTTTGTAAAGGTATAGAAACAGAAAAAAATTCAAGTGATAAAATTTTGCCAAATACATTATTATTTGCCATATACATTAAAAAATTGTATACTAAAATATGCTGGATGCTATGCATCAGAGAGTTAAAACAATTTTCAGTCTTCAACCTTATTATTTCAATGTTGGAAGTCAGAGTAAATATTTCGAAAATTAAGGTGCAAATATTTTGAAGGATTCATTTAAAAAGCGTCACATGGTAATCGAAAAAAAAAAACGCATTATTGTTGCTCCATAAAACATGAGAAATGCAAACAAAAGGAAATAAATATCAGTGCATAAAATATAAAGTTTTTTTTTATTTGATTACATACTGAGAGATAATATTTTTTAACAACTGATAAAATTATAACTTAATTTCAGGGTGAAAGGTAGTACTCGTTATTAGATAAATAATATTACTAACTAACTGACGATTTAAAAGTAATCAAAGTTTAGCATTAAAAATTCTCAAAAGCAATTCATAAAATTTTTAAAACTCATTTTGATGTAAAACTATCACAAAATAAACAAGTAATACTTTTTATCAGGCTCTTAAAAGTAATTATGATATTTATTTCTAGTAAATGTCCCTAGAGCAAATATTACATAAAGGGTACTCCGTAATCAACACCCACATATTTTGTAGAGCACTTGTTAAAAATATAATAAATTATACTCATTAAGATTTGTAAACTAACAGTTATGCATATAAAAACAAAACTTAAAATTCTAAAAATCACTCACTACTGTGGAAGGTGGGACAAAAAACATTAAAAATGGTTTGATTCCCTAATTAAACACGGAGCTAGTTCCTACGATGAATTAGGTTTTGGCGTTTTTTTTCTCCTACTTTCCTTAGTAATGATTAGTTAAATTTCATAAGTATTTTTTCCATATAAATATTGATTCATGACCTTAATGTATGTATTTTTTCGAGAATGATTTTAAAGGTATACATCAAGATCAACTACTATGGTGTAACCTGAAAGCTCTTAATTTGGAATTGTTAAACATGACACAATTACATTTTTATATATTAGTAGAGAAAAACAGATCTACGATGATAAATTTAGAACGATATATGTATAGTTAAAATAAAAACTACGGCAGAGTTAAAATTTGTCTTGAATAATTCAAATCAGTCTTTAAAACTAGATTACACGATATTGAATAACAGAAATAAGCAAGCTAAAAAGAATCATTTGAGAAAGATTCTTCATTGAAACGCAGGTTCTAATATCGATGTAAAATTTCTGAAACACACATCTTAACTAACATGCACAAGAGAACAAATTTGTAACTACTAACGTAGTTAAAAATTCTGGTCACCGAGTCGGTTTGGAATTCCGTGTCACCTATTAAACTTAGAATTTCGTGTCACCGATTAAACTTAGAATTTCGTGTCACCGATTAAACTTAGAATTTCGTGTCACCGATTAAACTTAGAATTTCGTGTCACCGATTAAACTTAGAATTTCGTGTCACCGATTAAACTTAGAATTTCGTGTCACCGATTAAACTTAGAATTTCGTGTCACCGATTAAACTTAGAATTTCGTGTCACCGATTAAACTTAGAATTTCGTGTCACCGATTAAACTTAGAATTTCGTGTCACCGATTAAACTTAGAATTTCCTGTCACCGATTAAACTTAAAATTTCCTGTCACCGATTAAACTTAAAATTTCCTGTCACCGATTAAACTTAAAATTTCCTGTCACCGATTAAACTTAGAATTTCCTGTCACCGATTAAACTTAGAATTTCCTGTCACCGATTAAACTTAGAATTTCCTGTCACCGATTAAACTTAGAATTTCCTGTCACCGATTAAACTTAGAATTTCCTGTCACCGATTAAACTTAGAATTTCCTGTCACCGATTAAACTTAGAATTTCCTGTCACCGATTAAACTTAGAATTTCATGTCACCGATTAAACTTAGAATTTCATGTCACCGATTAAACTTAGAATTTCATGTCACCGATTAAACTTAGAATTTCATGTCACCGATTAAACTTAGAATTTCATGTCACCGATTAAACTTAGAATTTCATGTCACCGATTAAACTTAGAATTTCATGTCACCGATTAAACTTAGAATTTCATGTCACCGATTAAACTTAGAATTTCCTGTCACCGATTAAACTTAGAATTTCCTGTCACCGATTAAACTTAGAATTTCCTGTCACCGATTAAACTTAGAATTTCCTGTCACCGATTAAACTTAGAATTTCCTGTCACCGATTAAACTTAGAATTTCATGTCACCGATTAAACTTAGAATTTCATGTCACCGATTAAACTTAGAATTTCATGTCACCGATTAAACTTAGAATTTCATGTCACCGATTAAACTTAGAATTTCATGTCACCGATTAAACTTAGAATTTCATGTCACCGATTAAACTTAGAATTTCATGTCACCGATTAAACTTAGAATTTCATGTCACCGATTAAGCTTAGAATTTCCTGTCACCGATTAAACTGAGAATTTCCTGTCACCGATTAAACTTAGAATTTCCTGTCACCGATTAAACTGAGAATTTCCTGTCACCGATTAAACTTAGAATTTCCTGTCACCGATTAAACTTAGAATTTCCTGTCACCGATTAAACTTAGAATTTCCTGTCACCGATTAAACTTAGAATTTCCTGTCACCGATTAAACTTAGAATTTCATGTCACCGATTAAACTTAGAATTTCATGTCACCGATTAAACTTAGAATTTCATGTCACCGATTAAACTTAGAATTTCATGTCACCGATTAAACTTAGAATTTCATGTCACCGATTAAACTTAGAATTTCATGTCACCGATTAAACTTAGAATTTCATGTCACCGATTAAACTTAGAATTTCATGTCACCGATTAAACTTAGAATTTCATGTCACCGATTAAACTTAGAATTCCATGTCACCGATTAAACTTAGAATTCCATGTCACCGATTCAGTTTAGAATTCTATTTCACCGATTCAGTTCAAAAATCCATATCACTGATTCATTTCAAAAATCCATATTACCGATTCAGCTCAAAAATCCATATCACTGATTCAGTTTAGAATTCCTAATAACGAACACAATTCAGAAAAATTCATGCTGGAAAATAGTCAGATACTTCACCGCATTTCAGATTTCGAAATTCATCAATCGAGTTAGGATTTTTCAAGACGTCCCCGATCAATGATTCAATATTCAAAGCAGGCAAAGATTTTGTTCTTTCTACTTCTGATGCTCTATGCTCCATCACTGTTTCAACGAGTTCCTCTATGAATACATCCGGGCTCACTACACTTGTTTTGAATACCAAGGCAAAGATCCGGGAAGCGATGGTGAGGAAATACAGCTCATGTTGTGGTGGACCGTAAAGAAACTTATCGATTAGACAAACCAGGAATGATTTCAGATTTTCTCTAACCTGTATCCTTTCTCTGATACTTTCAAAGAGCTTCTCAATATTGACACTTGAAACACTCAAGATTTGAATGATGGCATCGCCTATATCTTTCTGATACAACTCCATGGCAAGTGGTAAGTAATCAAGCTGAGATGTATAATACAATCTTTCAGTCTCTAGAGATACGTGCCTGAAAAGATCCTCAAAGAATCTTTGCAGGTTACTTTGAATAAAGAGGCTGGCCCATATGTCTAAACATTTATTCATCTCATCCACCGACAAATCCATTTTAACCTTCGCTGTTTTTTTAAATATGAAATATCTTTAGCTTTTGTGAAATACTAAAGAAAACTTCTGATCTCTACAAATCTGTCTATACGCAGAACTATCCAATATCGAAGTTAGATTAGGCAAAAGAGTTGAGATGTAAGGTGATGTGTAAGCTTAACTCAGAGTGCTTAATGGAAAAAGTGTATTGTCCTACCACCAAATGTTTTGTATTGTTAAAGTAGCGGATAAGAATTCCCAAGGAAGCTCTAGATAAATATTTAAAAGGCTTATAATTTGTTTGAATATTCAATCCTTTCTGAAATGTGGTGTTACTGTGACTAAATTTTCTTAATTTGATTTGTTGTCATTTATTTGAGTTTATCTTGAGTTATCATTTTGTCGAGCACTTTACGGTAGAACAGTTTAACGAGGACCAATACCGCACACCCTCGGTCTTATATTTGCCGAAACCTGGTAGGTACGTATTTTATTTACGTTGCACTAGACTGCACAATGGCCTATTGGCGACGGTCTGGGAAACATCCCTGAGGATGATTCGAAGACATGCCATCACAATTTTGATCCTCTGCAGAGGGGATGGCAACCCCGCTTTGGTAGCCCGACGACCTGCACGCGAAGTCGAGCACTTTACGGTAGAACAGTTTAACGAGGACCCATACCGCACACCCTCGGTCTCTACGCAGACTGATCCAAGTGGTCACCCACCCGCACACTGACCTCAGCCAGTGATACTTGACTTCGGTGATCTGCTGGGAACCGTGTCTTAACGATCAGTCCACTGCGGGACCACTAGAGATGCATAATGATATTTTGGCGACGGTCTGGGAAATATTCCAGAGAAGGAATATTTGTTTTGCTCCGCTGCACAGTGAATGACTCCCTTGCTTTGGTATCCTGATGACCCGCGTGCGAAATTATTCATTTTACGGTAGTAGGGGAGAGTGGGGTCAATTGTAACAGGGTACGATTGTAACAGAGCAAAAATTTCGAGTCTCGGGTTCTAGATTTGGTTCCTAGGTGGCGCACAAGGTGTATTTAATAAATCTACATGTACACCCCTTCTGGCAACCATTTTATGTACTTTTGAAAGATTTACATCACAAAAGATATTTTCAAGCTACGCAAGTACTTTTTTTGGTATTAGATTATTATATTGTAACAAAGTAAATTTGTTTAAACAAATAAAAATTATTAACCGAATATGTAAGTGGACACCTTGATTAACATTTCAATAAAAAA
Organism: Parasteatoda tepidariorum; assembly: GCF_982258835.1. NCBI lineage: Eukaryota > Metazoa > Arthropoda > Arachnida > Araneae > Theridiidae > Parasteatoda > Parasteatoda tepidariorum. Next base: position 4,692,943 of record NC_141758.1, on the reverse strand, counting down.
GAATTAGTTTTGTTAATTAACTAGAAATGTTTTTAACAAATGAAGCTGAAATGGTGTCTTGGGGACGATTGTAACAATAAGTAAAGGGACGATTGTAACAGCTGAAAATAAATAATCTTATGTTTACAAACCATTACTTAACTCTTTAAGAACCACCAATAGTTTCCTATATCATTTATATTATGTTGCATGTGCATTATTTTATTTGTCACCTTTCACAGCATAAATTAAAATTTTTAACCCCTTAAAGGTAAAAGTTTAACCCTTTAGGTCTATTATTTTTACTCCTGAAATATCACTACTATTTTGATCAATAAAAAAATATATCACAACTATGATAATATGTATAATTAACTATGTTTTAGTTGAATTTATGAACTGTTACAATTGACCCCGTAAGTGGGGACAATTGTAACAAGTGCACGACTGTCAAAAATTGTTAATAACTAATATAATAACACTTAAAATAAGGTATTTATTTTCTTTCTAGTAGAGGATAGTCTACTTTACTTGTCTGTCAATTAATATTAATAATATATTGGATTTTTTGTTAGTTAAAAATAGTTAAGTAAAAAATGCTACAATTGACCCCACTCTCCCCTACTATTTACCGAGGACAGATACCACACACCCTATGCAAGCTGATAAAAGTGGTCACCCACCAACTTACTTACTGAGCGCAACCAGTGATGCTTGACTGTGTTGTTTTTTGTACTAGAAACCGGGTCTCAGTTGACTGTGGGACGGTGAACACTTGGGGCATACAACCAGTGCGCAACTCATATTGAAATCATACAGGTTTGTACACAAGTCAGGTCAAAAAGTACTACTACGCCACTATGGCACGATCGGAGAACTTCAATTTAAATTCTGTACTCAGTCTTTAGCACGGAGGATCAAACCCAAGATCAATCACGGGTAGGCTGAAGAACATGAAACTTGAGAGATGAATCACACAAAACGACAATTAAAAGTTCTTATGGTTCACTCAAAGCATGAATTAAATCAAAACTTTTATTTCATGGTATTACAAGTAATGCGCATTAAAACGTTGAGGCAACAAATTCGATTCTCACCATAAAACGCCAAGGATGCATTTTTCTTTATTTATTCATTTAACCATGCATAAATCTGCGGAATGATGTGTTTTTAGAACTTACTTATTGGGCAATTCCATATGTGACGGAATGACATTTTGACTTGCAAAATAACAATTAATTGAAGTTTCTATGCATCTAATTTCAAATGAACATTGTTTTTTCTCATGCATATCATTATTATTGGCAAAATGCGATTCATAAGCTAAAGAAAAAGGATTTTCAATTTTTTTTATTTTTAATTTTAAGAACTTTTTATTTGTGTGACGGAATGACATTTTGGCAACCAAGCTTTTGGCATGCCGCTTAGAACTGGTTGTTTCTGTGAATTTTGCAGCTATTATTTTTCTGAACTATTTTTTACTTTTAGTATAATGTGTAAGCAATGTAAAATGTGAATTTGGAAAATTTACCTCAGGGGCCAGCAGTTATTAACATCTATTTGCTGTGACGGAATGACAAAAAGTTTAGCGGAAGAAAGTCTTTATTTAAAAATTGTTTTATTAATATGCAAATGATAAACAGAATGTAACAGATAAACAGGATTAATATTTATATAAGAAGTAGTAAAAATTTCAACAATTTGAAAATTAGGTTGTCTTTTGAAGAGGTTTTATATCTAACTTACCAATGTCACATCTTATCTTCGCTCTCAGGAAATTTTTGCATAAATCAATTTTTGTTCCCTCTTCTTTTTAGTACTTTAACAGCTAAATCGTCTTTGTTTATCAAAGTAATTTGCGCCACATATAAATGTTCCTTTTTTTTCGCAGTATGGAACAATGATTAAAGAGCCGACCGCACACTCCTCAGTCAACCAAATTAAACAGCCCATCAACATTACTTTTCTCACTTAAATTAGTTTTCTTTTGAGTTTGATGTTAAATACTTCTCATTTAAAGACTGAATTAATTTTTTTTACCTCTATTGGTGATTTCGGAAGTGAGTGTACAATTTTTTTTATGGTGAGTGTGCAATTTTTTTATGGCTTTACCAAGACTCTGTCACGATTTGTATAGAGAATTTAAATTATTTGTATGTGAAGAGATTGTGTAAACAAAGAAAAAATCAAATTCTACCAATCTCTGCACAACAGCGTTTGCACTTCTAAGTTTTTTAAGTCCAGCTTTTGTCACGGAAGCTTTCTTCTCTGCCTTTCTTTCTCTGTTTTTTTTTTATCATATCATGGAGATCTTGTTCCCTTTCAACATTCTATCTGTCTTTCATCAGCTGTTTTAGCTATTAGGTTAATTGAAAAAGAAAAAATTCCCTAGTTTTTGGAAAAGCTTCTCAAGGACTCGTTTTGTCATTCTATCGCCGAAGATGTGTCATTCCGTCACACTAATTATTGGAAGTTAATAAAAAAATACATAAAATTTCATAATTTCTCATTGATTCTTATGCCACATCTGCTTTATATTCTAAAATATACGCATTTTCATTTTGAAATGCAGTTGCTATCTAAAAAAAAGACTAAAACATGTGACGGAATGACACAAAAAAAATTTACTTTTATTTTACATATTAAACTTAAAATGACTTAAAGACTATGTTTTAAATGTTTAAATTTTGTACTATATGCATATTTTTATCAAAATATTGCAAAAGAAAGATACATTTCTTTTATTTTATAAGTATTTTTCAAGAAAACAATTTGAGCACAAATGTGGACAATTCACTTGTCAGTCATGTGATTACTTTAGAATGCTACCAGATTCAAAAAACTTAAAATTATCAGAAATATGTAGACTTTGGCTATTTTTGAACATATTTTTGAAATTAAAATATGCAATTCATAAAAACGAAAATTTCACTTAAAAGTTGACATTTTCGTGGAATTGCCCTATTGTTATTTAATGCTATACATGCTTATACAGACATGCGTGCTAATTACTAAGATGACTTATAAGCCATTGTCAAATTGAAGAATAAATAGCACTATTTATAGAAGACACGTCCAGGGGTAGGTTTGCTGATAATTTTAGCCATGGATTTGCATATGGCAAAAATTATATAAATAAACAAAGAAGTTTTTTAATAAATTTACTTACGACAATATGTAATTAACTCAAGGATTTTATATAGAATTTAATTACTTTAGTTAGGTATCCATTGTTTTTTTTTTATCAAATTTTGAAAGAGTTTGTCTATTTGTTTTTTTGGATAAATAAACATTACTACATATTCTTTTAATTACATTCATTTGATTAAAAATGGCATTTAAATAGATGTTATTAGAAACATTAGAATTCCAAGTAATTTGTTTATTTATATTAGAATTAAAATAATTTTTTTATCGTATAAATCAACAAAGCAGATATTATCTTCTTTTATAATAACCAAATCCAAAAAATTCTAATTAATATTATCATCCTGATTACGAAGCAAGATTAATTCCTCGGGGTAAATTTTATTTGATAAAATAATATAATCTTAAAAATTAAGGATAATTAAATCATCAATAAATATAAAAACAAATTTAATATTAAGAGCATAATTTTTTTTATAATAATGAAAAAATAAATTAGCCAAGAGAGATGAAATATTAATTTTTATAATTTTTTCCCTTTTTTGGGGGATTTTTTTCTGGATTTTTAATATTTTTATTATTATTTTTCTTTTTCCCTTTTTTCATTCTTCTGTAATTTTTCCATGTTTTCTCTACATTTTGAACTTCTCTACATTTTGAAGCTCCATCACCAATAATTTATAAGTCAGTATGCTGTTGCACCGCTTATTTTTAAAACTTCTGCAGCCATTATATATTCTGCAGCCAAAAAATAAATGTAAGGAATTAGTTCGCAACTAAGTTTTTATTTTTATAAAAATACAAAACTATTCTATATTAATAGGGAGATTTCGCAAATTTACGTTAGTTCCCTTACGTATGATTTCTAGTGCTCATGTGTCAGTTCTAATAAAATGAGCATGCGCCTATGAAAAAGTGCTTACGCTAGTGAAAATAAGAGATTTTGCTAAAATTCGTAAGTTAAAAACGCTGACGTAGTGAAATATTATTTTAACTTGGACCACAAAATCAAAACTAGCATTTACAATGCGTGTAGACTTTTGCTCTACGCTAAACTGCATACCTGCCAACTTTTAATCTTTTCCATTATAATTTTTCCCAGTGGTATTAAAATGGAATTAAAACTTCAATTTTAAGCAAACAAATACGTTGTATTTGAGAAAACTCAAGTTGACAACCATGATAGTAACGCATATTAATATATGTGCTTAATTTTTGTAAGAATAGTGGTGATCAAAATCATTTAAAAATTAAGTTTATAAAAGAAAAAATAGTATATATTTACTACCACTTTAAATATGAAAATAAAATCTTCCGGAAAATCCGGAAGAGTTGGCAGGTATGTAAACTGCGGTTCTGAGGCCGGACTGATCGTTAAGACACGGTTCCCAGCAGATCACCGAAGTCAAGCATCATTGGCTACGGTCAGTGTGCGGGTGGGTGACCACTTGGATCAGTCTGCGTAGGGACCGAGGGTGTGCGGTATTGGTCCTCGTTAAACTGTGCTACCGTAAAGTGCTCGACTTCGCGCGCAGGTCGTCGGGCTACCGAAGCGGGGGTGCCATCCCCTCCGCAGAGGATCAAAATTGTGATGGCATGTCTTCGGATCATCCTCCGGGATGTTTCCCAGACCGTCGCCAATAGCCCATTGTGCAGCTCTAGTGCGACGTAAATTAACAACAACAACAACAAGCGGTTCTGAGAGCAGAAAATTTGGTAGATTTAAGATTTCGATGAATTCAGAGATAAAGAATGCAGCTTATTATTAATATCATTAATATTTCAAAAAACGTTATTGAACTCTTATTGATTATTTAAATTCTTTTAACTTAATAGGTCCCGCCGCGAGCTGATCGCAAAGACGCGATTCTCAGTAGAGCACCGAAGTCAAGAATCACTGGCTGCGGTCAGTAAACGGGTGGGTGACCACTTTGATCAGAATTTCAAGGAACCGAGGGTGTGTGGCATTGGTCCTCACTAAATTGTTCTTACGTAAAGCGCTAGACTTCACGCACAGGTCGCCGGGCTAAAAAAGTAGGGGAACCACCCCCTCAGCAGGGGATCGAAATTGCGAAGGTATGTCCTCGGGTCATCCACAGGGATGTTTCCCAGACGGTCGCTAATAGCACATTGGTGCAGCTCTAGTGCGATGTAAATAAAGTACCTACCTACCTTTAACTAAATTCTATAGTTTAAATAAATATTATTGATAATTTTGAAATAGCGAAAATACATCTAGTTTCTTATGGAACAATTCAACAACCATAATGTTGAACAAAAACCAATAAAATTATTTTTTTAGTAAAGGAACTAATTGTTGTAAGATCATACAATTCATTTCTAAATTTTACCAATACATTCCTTCAAATTCGCATTCCATATCATGTTTTTAGTTCGAAGGTAAGCTTAACAGGAAATAACATTTCCAAGCTATAAACAGAGTGCTTGTAAGTTTGTTGCGCAAATCACGCCAACACATAACCTAAAGATACGTAGCATCTAGAACAGTGGTTTCCAACTGGCGGCCCGGGGGCCGCTTCCGGCCGGCGAAGCCTTTTTTTGTGTCCCGCGAACTAAAATATATTAGTTGTCATTTTTTTACGGACAATTTTCGTAAAAAATCTATATGAGTTTAAAATACTTTTCTCGTTAATAAAAACCTAATTTCTTCGTTTCCGTGAAATTTAACATAGTGAAATTTAACATAACGTGAAATTTAACAGTGCAAAAAAATTTATTTCTTAGGTTTTGCATCCAAGAAAATATTTGTTCAGATATAAAAAGAATCGTTTTTGTTGCTCTTTCTTATTTCATTTTTTTGTATTTTGTGAATATGATTTAGCATGTGTGTATCAGAAATTTTCTTGAAGAAATTCTCCGATTTAGCTTTTTGAAACCACTTATTTTGGACTAAAATATTTACACACACATTTGTAAATTTTGAATTTAAAAAGTAAATATCTATTCTCTGGTGGTTGCAGCAGGCAAACCTCAATTTTGTCATTGAACATTTTGCGTGCAACTATGTAAGTTTAATACCAACCTTTTTAAAGTTTTATGTCTTGATAATTAGATATCTATTGCACATTAATTGTTTAATACAGGGATGGGCAAACTACGGCCCGCGGGCCAACTGTGGTCCGTCGGAAGGTTTTATCCGGCCCCGCGGATAGAATTTTAACTTGCCTATCCGTGGCAAATATAAATAAGATACCTTATACATCGATTATTTTGTCTACTTTGTTAAAAGCTATTTTTGTTCTTTCTTTTTCAACAAAGTACTGATGACCTTTTAACTATCTCTATAGGTGAAATTGATGGAAATAGTTAGCACAAATAGCTTCAATTAGCAAAATGTTGAAAGCATAAGTTCTTTATAGAATAGCTGCAGATTAGCTTCAGCAAGCGTTTGTGTTTCTCGAGGATCAGACATATGTAATCTAACATAGGTGAATTGTGCTTCACATGTGTCAGACAGCGCATTTTAAGCTCCATAGAGCGGAATTTTTCTACCGGTGCGAGTTCTAACATTATTTATTGATTATGGAAAGATTGCACACTATTGTTGTTTCTAAACATGCCAAAGTTTGAGTTTTGCAAATCATTACCTAAAGCTAGTTTCCAAAATTTAATATCTCATGCCCAGAAAATCAGTGCTATGTTTGCTTCGTCTTATATATGTGAACAAGTGTTTTCAACTATGAATCTTAGAAAAAATAATTTCAGAAGTAGACTAACAGACAAGCATTTAGCCTCGTTCCTTAAAATAAGCACATCTCACTTCGAACCTCAATATAAGGAACTTTCAAAAATGAAATCGCAATTTCATTCATCTCATTAACTATTTAAATTAAAACTTGTATATCGCTTTTTTTATTTTAGAAGTTTTTACTTGGCCCACCAAACTTTTTTTTACTCGATTTTTTGCCCTCAACCAAAAAAGTTTGCCCATCCCTGGTTTAATACATGGGTGTAAATTAAAGTTATTGTAGCCCAAATTTTTTAATATGCAATTAAATATTTTCGAAAATATACTTCTTATTTTAATTTGTAATTCAATACTTTTGTTTTGTACAACTTGGTAAAAATCTGACAGTAATATTTAAAGTTCCTACAAACATGTAAGAGTCCTACATAAAATTTTGATAAAGTTGCGGCCCGCCATTTGATTTGTGTTTTTAATAGTGGCCCACGGCTTCATGTAAGTTGGAAACCCCTGATCTAGAATAAACGCTCAGCATGCACAGTTGCTTCAATCTCACGTACGGGTGCGTATGGAAGCTGACGTGAAAGTGCGAAATCTCTCTATTCTATGCGTATTTAACGTATAACTATGTATTCAAAACCACTTAGATCATTACTCATGACACCCTAACAAACTGAATCTAAATAAATAATTGACGTATAGCAAACTACTCAACATTACTTATGGTATCTGACTTAGTGCAAAAACATGATTTTGGGTAAAATTTTCGAATTTGAGTTTATTATAACGGTAATTTAAGCTTTCTAAAAATACTTTTTGTTTTTACTCTATTTATTTACAAATTTATAGTAGTTTTTGTGCAAGGTTATAACACTGGATAGAATAGTGATGTTAAGTCTTTAAATGCGTTTATCTCAAAATCAGATTTTTTCACATTTTTATACAACCTTAAGCACGATATCTCAAGTTAGTTTTAAAATAGTTTTATATAATTTTTCTTGAGTGTCTATGATTATAGCACACATGGTTTTACTTACAGACTAAGAGAAAAAAGTAGAGTTTATTTTTTTATGCAAGTTTTTCACGTTGACAAGCGCGAAAATAAAAAAAAAATTGCTTTATTAATTGCACAGTAACATATGCACTTGCTTTTAAGATAATAGTTCAAGCATAGTTGATAGCTTTTTAAATAAAATCCAAAGGATTTTTTGTTTTGGGATACAGAAATTCTTTTACAGTGTTTAGCATATATGCAAAAAAAACAACTTTATTCTTACCCAAAAAATGGAAATTTAAAGCATAAAAACAAAATTTTTATTGATAGTTTAATAATGATTGATTGAGATGGTTTGATTTCTTTAGGATACTGGGTGAATAAAACAAATAAACTTGTTTTCTGAAATTTTATTAATTATAGTATTGCTAAAAGATCGAGAAAAATCAGAGTTTATGATGCTGTATTAGAGCAATAAATATAATGTTTTGGATGGAATTTTTCTTGGATAGATAAACTTATAACTTCCTAAAGGTTTAAGATTTAAAAAAAATATATTATTGACTCTTTATCTGACTTTCATTAAACTAATTTCTTCTTAAAAAGGAATCGAAAGAGTACTGGACTATAATTTCCTCTATGGGATTACTCCATGTTTTCCATATTTTGATAGTCAAGAAATCCATTGAAAAAATTATGTTTATTAAAAAAATTAATTTTGGTACTAATTTCAACACTTATCGTTGAAGTTAGGTGAAGGTTCTTTTGAGTGTGTGCTTTGCTAAAAGTTCTGTGAAACAGTGTAGCATTTTTTTGTGCCAAAAATACCATGGATATGTTTTTTTTTTCCAGAGACATAATATTCGTGTATGTTTCTTACACGAGCATTAAGATTCGATATGTTTATTATGTCCAATATAGTGGATAGCATTTGTTAAAACTTTATCGCTAAAAATAATTCAAAATTTCTTATTTTTCTGTTTGTTTGCCTTCACACAGCGTTTTCTATGCAGAAATATAATTAAATTCATCCTCATTGTTTTAAAAATATTACAAAGTATTAAGTTAGAGTAGAAACTCTATTCAAGAAATTTTTGGAATAGTTGTATAGCAAACAAGTCACACATTGTTTTATACAATAAATATCATATATAATAAATATATTAAACAGTATTAATGGTATTTAAAATTTTTCCAAGGCAATTAAATTCTCAGTTTTAGATTACTTTATTTAATTTTCAAATTTTTAATAGTAGATCACATCTCAGTATTTGTAACAAACTATCATTTACTAGTCACAGTATTCACAGGGAAAAAAATCTACAGTAAATTATCAATGTTTGAAAACAGTAAATATAATGTAGTTTAGTGTCACTTCATTAAGAAAATATTGACGCTTGCTCTCTTTAATAGTTCTTATAAAACATCCACCTTTCAAAAACCCTTTCTAAATGTTAAATTAAAATCGTATTTTCTGATAAGCACAGACGAAAAAAACACAGCTTTAAAATGTGCTGAACAGAAAAATTCTTCTTGAAATGTTAAGTTGTAGAACATTTTAGTCTATAATTGGAAATAATTCTAAATAAAAGGTGATAAAACCATAATTTTGACTTTACAAACCATTCACCTGGATTTTATTCGAATGCTCTAGAAATAATCAGATGCCTTACCACATTTAATTCCACGAAACTCGTAAAGCAGTTCCGGATTCATTAAAATCGTTTTCACCAACTGATTCATAGATTCAAAACCTCCCATTTCCATTATCTTTACTTTATTTTCTTCTAAAATCTCAGAAACTGTTTCAGCATACTTCTCTATTGTACAGTACGGATCTTCCTCTCTCTTGGTGAATATTCTGACAACGATTGCGATAAAGAACAACAAATAGTGGGAAGATCTACCAAATAGATTGTCTGCCAAGCGGGAAAGGAATGCCTTTAAACGATCTTTCTTCTTGATATGCTCTTTAATGCCTTCAAAAAGTTCATTGATATCTTGATTCACCAAAGAAATGAGATTAAAAATGACATCGCCTAGCCCCTTCCAGTATAGTGGTACCACGAAAGACGAATCCTCTTCCATCTGTGTGAATAAATGATGATTTTTGTTCAGCAACAAAACATGCTGGATAAGTCTTTCAATTAACTTTTTAAAACTGCGACGGACAGTACTTGGATCAGATGCCAGGACATCTAATGTCTCTTCGTCCACTTCAAAATGACACTCAGCCATTGATAAAATATTGCTCAAATATTAAATTAAAGCATATATGTGCTAATAAAAAATTTTAAAACATGAAATCTTTGCTGTAGAAAGTGTGAAGATCTCTAAGCTGTACGCTTGCACCTTTCTTTACTGTATAGTATAAGAAACATGGTGAGGTTACCTTAGGCCTAAGATTTACTCTTTACCATAGAGGAAGCGAGTTCGAATCCCACTGTAACCCAAGACTTCGTGATGTGCTTCAGAGTCTGAAGTCGTACATTATAATGATCAAAATCCTGAATATTTTATTAATTTCATTGTTGCACATACATATGCTGACTTGTGTGCACATTATAAAAAATGGCGTCCGGCAGGTGACTGAGTGTTAAGACATGGTTCCCAGTAAATTAGAAGAATTCTAATCCAGAAGTCAAACATCACTGGTTTCGGTCAGTGTGCGGGTGGGTGACCACTTGAATCAGTTTGCGTGGGGACCGAGGGTGTGTGGTATTGGTCCTCGTTAAACTGTTCTACCGTAAAGAAGTGCTTGACTTCGCACAGGTCATCCGGCCACCGAAGTAGGAGTGCCATCTCCTCTACAGAGGCCTTAACCTATATATATATATATATATATATATATATATATATATATATATATATATATATATATATATATATATATATATATATATATATATATATATATATATATATATAGGTTCAGGTTTATGACTCAATTTACTTATTTATTTTTATATATTTTTGCAACATACATTTACAGACTTGTCTGCTCAGATAAGGCTTATAAGCTTTTGTGAAGCAGAGGGACATCACAAAGAATACATGCAGGGGTACGGTGGGATTCGATCCCGTCTCCTTTAAACTTAACAGATAGCTCAGTGGGTGACACCGCTCGGCCCTGCAAAATTTGGACCACTACTTGTATGATATTACTATTTATCGCTATACATACGCAGGTTTTTATGTGGGTTATAAGTTCCTGTCAAGCTTATAACTCAAATTAGCGATGATCATAAAAAATCCAGATTTGTGGAGGGATTTGAACTTGTACCTCAAGAGCACTTTGTGGCTCAGGGATACATTCGACAAGATCATCAATTAAATTTAAAAAAAAAGCTTTTGGTAATGTCAAATCTAAGTTCTTGAGCATGCGTGAAAGTTAATTTGTAGTTCGAGCTATTTCGTTTAACTGTCTTATTTGAATCCGCAATAACTAGTTATCATTCAAGACTATAAACTATGTGATTTTGCACATGTAATTTTATAACTTGGTTCTTTTTTAATTATTAATTTCTTTATATTAGCAAAGTTATAAAAATTCGCGAATATGGCCAGTTCAGATGCACCCAAAAAGCGTTTAGAAGCCGTTGATATGTGTTTGGAATTCATGACAAAAACATTAAAAGCGGAAAAAGACAATTTAGAAACCACGGAAAAAGTCATGGAGGACAAGAAAACTGAAATAGAAGACACTAAATTATGTCTAGAATCGAATAAAAGAACGGTAGAAGCTCTGAAAGGAACTCTTGAAGCGGTAAAAAAATCTGCAGATGGTGATTTCGAAATTTTGGATGGAGTAGAAAATTCATTAGAGATATTGAAAACAACTGTAGAAGGTGGAAAAAAATCTGTCCCAAATGGCATAGAAACTGTGAAAGGCGAAACAAACTCTGAGGACGTACAAGCGAAAACCGCAGTAACCATTGGGTACGTTGACCGAACTGTATGCTTACGGGGCATTGAAATTACTACACGAGTAAAAGAAGATGTTGGACAAACTGTAGTAACTGATATTTTTAAAAAACCTCTATGTGCTGTGATTAAAAATGTTAAAACGAAAGGAGATACACTGAAAGCCAAGGAAGCTACTGATAAAAATGAACAAAACTGCATAAAGGACTGCAATGCTAGTGAAATATTGAAAACAAAAGAAAATATTTCTTGCTCTTCATCATCTTCTATTATTGTTTCATTGGCTTCAGAAAGAAATAAAGAACAATCTGATTTGGCCAAGGAAAAATCTGTGCGACCTAAAGAAAAGTCAAAAATATCTAACGAAGAATTTGAGTTTGCTAAGGAAAAATCTGTACGACCTAAAGAACATGAACTGGCAATTGGAAAAACATTAATTTCCAAAGAAAAGTCTAAAATACATTTTGGATCGAAGCGAGCTGTGGATAAGTCAGTGCCGCCCAAAGGAAAGTCTAGAAACACCAATGAAGTAGTTAATCAGGTTTGGGAAAAATATGTGCAATCCAATGAAAAGTCTGATTTAATTAACGGAAAATTAACGAAGAATCCATCTGAGAAAAATTCCGTGCAACCCAAAGAAAATTTTTTGGGTGCTAATGAAAATCGTGCTGCTCACGGTGAAACCATCCCTCGTATCAATCATCCAGGCATGGATAATCCATTCAACGCAATGCTATTTAGTGAGCAGCTCATTGAGTATGTTTTGAACCAGCTGGGTCATGTTTGGCCTTGTCAGGAAGGTGCCAGGAATCTTCCGATTGGAAGTGTTACACCGAGATTCTCAAAGGTGATTGGAGAAACCATGATTGCAATTATTGACAGCAACATTGGAAATATAGCTGAATCATACAAACAGCTGGTTGAAAAAGATGTGCGCAAAATTGATACATTCAGGAAAGAAGTTTGTATTACAGCAACATTTTTCTTTTGCAATGGTTACAGCCATCGTAACTTTTTAATTTATGCAGCTCAGCTTGCAGGTCTTTCAACTTTTTATTTTGCAAGTGGAATTAAAAAAATTGCAGATGCTTCGGCTCAAGTACTGGCTTATATTCTGAATTACTATATTCACCAGCTCTGGTTTTATCCGGGTAGCGATTGGTTTAATCTTCACTTGGCAGCTCAAGAACTGAGAAATGAAATTCAAGATCGCAAAATTAGATTTGTTTTGCCAGTTGAATCATCTAAGTCTGCGAAATCAGGTACAGAAAACCCACTTTGATGTACTAGAATATGGCTTAATCTATCATTGATAAAATCTAGTCTTATATAATCTATCATTGATAAAATCTAGTCTTTTATAATCTATCATTGATATAATCTAATTTTATATGATCTATCATTGATGTAATCTTGTCTTATATAATCTATCATTGATACAATTTAGCCAAAATCTATCATTCTTCTAATCTATCATTGATATAATTTAGTCTAATTTAAATAATCAGTGATAGTGTGTTCCTAAAAAATCTATCATTGATATAGTCAAATCATAAGCTTTCATTGATAAAGTTGGTGTTTGTATGTGTAAGTTGGTAGATTATATATTCTCTGATAATTTATCATTTTTATAAGCAAATCTCATAAAAAGCAATTCGTTTTAGAAATTATCTATTTATATGAAATTTTAACGTTTCTATGCATAACTTTTTAAACTTAAAATAAATGCTAAACATTGTTTAATAAATCTTTTAACTTTTACCATTCATGTTTTGACAAATCTTTTAAAAAGTGCTTTTTGACTAAAGTTGGTTTAATTAGAGATTTATACCTTTTATTTTCTTACTAAAGGCTTACTTTATGTAAGTTTAAACCCATTAAATTGATATACCGGTCTCAATTTAACCAACAAATTTTAAATAATTGCTCGTTTTAAATTGTTTATGATAGAAACAATGTAACAAATAATTTTCTTATTTTTTAATAAATGTAATCTTCGATTTTACCTTGCTTATAAATATTTAAGTGTTTTTATACGAAGTTCTATCAACGTTTATTATACTCTATGCTATATTTAATTTTTTTTAGATTTGTTGATCTTCGATTAACAAGTGAATTGGTGGTGTGCCAATTTTTTAATCATGTTTATTATTTTTATAGTTATATTTGTTTGTTTATTTATTCTTAAGTGTGTTTATAAAAACCTAATGTGATACGAAGACGATGCAGAAAAGTTATTAGGTAGCAATTAACATTTTAATATCGATATATGTTATGTTTTGTAATTGTTGTTAAAGCTGAACTGTACAAATTTAATGGCATAATAATTACAGGCATAAATAAAAGTTTTAATATCCATGCAAACTGTATATTTTATATTCTGAAAACCCAATTTCTGCAAATCCAATCAAAAATGTGAAAGCGAAAAAGCTTTTTTGAAAGGTAACTTATATGTTTTACAAATTGCTTAAAGATCTTTATCAAGCATGTTGACATGCAATTACGAAATCTATCAATTTCGTAAATGCATATCATGAGCGAAATCTATCAGCCTGCAGCTTTTTAGGTTTACTGTTAACTGTTTTTAATTTAGTCCACTTAGTGTTAAAGTATCGTGATTGCTTTCAAATAATTTCTCGATAAATCAGAATTGAAAATTTAGTTGAATATTGATAGTCGTAAACAAAAACAATAAAATTAAAAATGGTTCGTTAGTTAAAAGCTGGTTGTAAAATACGAAATAAAAATTAGCCTACAAAAAGGTAAATTCAGAAAAATTAAAATCCAAATAAATGACTCATTAAAAAATGAAATTTTGAAAAAGATTGTTGTGTAAAAAAAATCTAGCATTTTCATCAATATGAAGGTTTATGGAAGATATGATCATTGGCCAATGGCTGGAGCTAAACCAGTAACTTTTGAAAACAGCTATAACTGGGATTCAGGCCGGAAGCTATAATTGCTATGGAAAAGGGTGTGACACATAACAAAGATTAAACTGATTCCTAAAGACGAATTTTATCTAAAATGTATGTGACACTGTTCCCAATAGGTCATTGTGCGGGTGGATGGCTACTTTTATCAGCTTGCAAAGGGACCGAGGGTGAATGGTATGGATGGCATCGCGTGGATGCCGTCTAAATGTGGCACTCTTAACTATCCTATTAATTAAAATAATCAATGGGATCAAAAATTGTAAGTATTCATGCAGTCCCCTTGTGAACTGATCATTCAGACATGGTTTCTTATAGAACACCGAAGACGGGTATCACTGGATGCTGTTAATAAGCAGGTGGGTGACGACTTTGATTAGCTTGCATAGGGACCGAGGGTGCGTGGTATCGGTCCTCGTCAAACTGTTCTACCGTAAAGCGCTCAACTTCTGTCGCAGATAATTAGGTTACCAAAGCGGGGGAGCAAAACCTTCCGCAGAGGATCAAAATTGTGATGACATATCTTCGAATCATCCTTGGAGATGTTTTCCAGACCGTCGTGTGTCTCTAGTGCGACTTAAATAAACTACATTACAAATTAAATATCCAAGCAAATAGATAAATAGATTTACTCTTGTAAGTCAGAGTTTTTTCAAAGAAAAATCATTCAGGTAAGAAATTTGATATAAATAAATTTTGAGAAAGTTTTATATCAGATTTACTCGTATATCATTATTAAGTCGAATCGGGGAATTTCGTATTATGACCAATTTAGAATTGTTTAAGTTTAAAAAGATGCGAAATGCATGCCTTACAGATTCTTATACTATCTTTTCTGTCTTACTAAGAAGGGCTCAATGGAAAAAGTGTTTTTCGATATTACAAATTGTTTTAAGAATTGAATTGTAATATTAAAATTTAAAGGAGATTATAAATGATATTATTATTGAATGGAATTTAAAAAAAAACTTTTATTGAATTTGACCGTGAAACTTCACCAGCGCTTTTCTGAATTATAGTTTTCTCACATTTACGAAAAAATAATCAAGATAAAGTTGATTTCTCCCTTTACATTTTTTTAGTAACCATTGCTCAATCCCCGCTCCATACAAAGACAAACATTGTAAGTGAACAAAATTTAGAGATTATTGTATGAAGGAAAATAAAATTCGTGAAAATGAAAGTTATGAATAAACTTAAGAACACAAAAGAAAACAAAAATCGATTCTTTTTTGCACTGCCCTAAGAATGCATAGTTATGACTCAAGAACTATGAGTCGTAAAATCGAACAAGCTGAAGACTACATGGCAAAAGTTTAAAAAAATCTTTTAGATTCATCCAATGATAATCCATACGGAGATTCGAACCTGCTACCTCTGTGCTATGGTAAGTCTAGCGGAACGGTGACGCTGCTCAGTCATAAAACCCCCCTATAAGCATATAGCATAGGGCACGTCCTTCCTTCAACTCAATCACTCGTGTATGCTCAAAATTATGACTTTAAGCAAATCGATGGTAAACTTAAAAATTGTGAGATTAAAATCCATATAAATTTCCCAATATCAGATTATAATTAATCAGTTGGTAGGTAGATACTTTATTTACGTCACACTTGAGCTACACAGTGGGTTATTGGCGACGGTCTGGGAAACATCCCTAAAGATGCGACAACACCATCGAATACATAACACCACACGTTTGATCCTCTGCAGAGGGGATAGCTCCCCTGGATTGGTAGCCCGATGACGTTGTTGTTGTAGTTCATTTACGTCGCTCTAGAGCTGCACAATGGGCTATTGGCGACGGTCTGGGAAACATCCCTGAGGATGATCCGAAGACATGCCATCACAATTTTGATCCTCTGCAGAGGGGATGGCATCCCCGCTTCGGTAGCCCGACGACCTGCACGTGAAGTCGAGCACTTTACAGTAGAACAGTTTAACGAGGACCCATTCCGCACACCCTCGGTCCCTACGCAGACTAATCCAAGTGGTCACCCACCCGCACACTGACGGCAGCCAGTGATGCTTGACTTCGGTGATCTGATGGGAACCGTGTTTTAATGATCAGTCCACTGCGGGACGGTTGACCGATGACACCTGTTGAAGTTGAACACTTTGCAGTAGAACAGTCTTACGAGACCGATACCTTGCAATTTTGGTTCCTATGCAGGCAGTTCAAAAATGGTCACCCACCCGCTTACTATATCCGCTGCCAGTAATGCTTAACTTCGGTGCTCAACTGGAAACCGTGTCTCAACGCTCAGTCGATCGCGGATCAATACTACTTGCGACTATGAAATGGGGATTGTATTGTGAAATAATCTATTTTCATTTTGGTGTTTTAGAAACGTTTGTACGGCACTTGAAACTTCACGGTTTTCTCTATGCTCACCTGTAATCACTTTTACCTAAGATTAAAATTTTAAAATACCAATTGAGGAAAAACCTAATTTGCCATGAAAAGTTTCTTCGGTAGTAGAGCGTCCTCTTAAGTTTGATATAAAAACGCTATATAAACTCTTGTTACACTGAAGATTAGATTGAACAAAATTACGAAAAATCTAGCATGTTACGAATAAAGAGATAAAGAATACAAGTTACATCCAGATTAGAAAAATCGAACCCGCTACTTTTATAGGAATTGCATACATTTGCAGACTTGTGTGCTCTATGTAGGCTTATAAACCTTTGTCAAATAGAAGAACAGATAGCGCAATACAAAGAACGATAGCACGAAGATACTTCCAGGGTAACAGTGGAATTTGAACCCGCTACCTCCAAGCTTTGCACAGTGTTTAGCGGGCGATAACGCTCGGCTCGTTTCAGGCTTTTTAAGGAAATGACAGTACATCTCAACTCAGGGTTTTAAACGTTTTGGAATATTGATATTTACAACTTCTATCGTGACGTGTAACCGTGATATTGTGTTGAATTTGAGCAAATCAAACGTGTTAGAAGTGTGTAACATGAAATTCAAACGCATTAAGTTTACTGAATTTTATATATAGTTGAAACTGTAGCAAAGCCTGATTTTAATGTTTTATAATTTGCGATAAGCATAACTCCTTTTAAAATCGAATCTCCTCTACGTTTCAATAGTACTGATTAGTTCTGCAACAAGACTCGAAAGGCATGTCCCGAGATTACATTAAAGTAGGACTATTTGCCTATGAATTAGTGAAGTCTGTCTCCCAGTCGATTCGCAACCGTCCATGGCATGCTCCACAACTGAATCACTATAAGAGTGTGATTGGTGATTCTGGTTTTCACAAAAAGATTGGTGACGCTATATTTCAGATTATAAATCATAACTACGTACTTACAATAGAAATCTTTGAGGATCTGGATGAATCTAGCCATATACCTAAGTCAGATTTCACATCCATGGCTCTCGATGCTTTGCCTGACTATTTTCCCGAAGGTTACACCCCGAAGCATTTTTTGGGTTTTTGTTCTGTGCTGATAGGTGTAGTCTTGATTTTTCTGGAAGCTTATGGTTGCGACGGGGTTCTGAAAGCTGCTGCTGACGTGATACAGATTGTTCTCATTTATTTCATGCTGATCTCCGATTTTGATCTGGTTAGAGATTTGCCTGAGTTGATTAAAGTTTCGGAACATTGTTATCATAAATTAAGAGTCATCAAGAAAAAGTAGTGCAGTACCCTGCACAGAATTTTCGACGAGTAAAGACCTAAAGTGTCAATCTGAAAACAATGAATTGCATTACTGAACTAGATCAAAAGTGATTTTAGAACATAATGTTATTTAATGTACTATATCTTTAATATTTATACTGTTATAGCTCGTTTAATATGCAATATTGCTAGTGGTTTTTTAGCACAATTTTTATTTTCTTAGTTTGAAGTATTTTTAGTTTTATTTCGATTTGTTTATTTATTGAACAAATTAGCGTATGACTAAATTCGTATAAATTGTATATTGGCAGTGAAAGTTGGTTTGTATAATGCTCTTATATTTACAATGTTTCCTCTAGTTTGAAATTAAATAGTGCCTGTATTGTTATCAGCACAAACTTTATTGTTTTAGGGTGAAGCATGTTTGTTAATCTCTTAATTGTTTATTCTCTTAAACAATTCAGTGTATGACTTAACTTACACAAATTGGATATTGATAGTTAACGTTGCATATTTCGAGTAAGGCTTTTAATGTTTCTCATAGCTTAAAATTAAATATTACTTGTGGTTGTTAGCAAAAATTTTATTGTTTTAGTGTGAAACACGCATTTTTTTTATAGAAATTGTTAATGTAATAAACAAGTGACTTTGCCTAAATCTATATAAATAAGATATTGGCAGGTATTGTTACTTATTTTGAGTAAGGCTTTTAATGTTTACAATGTTTTTGATAGCTTAAAATTAAATACAACTAGCGGCTGTTAGTAAAAATGTTACTGTTTTAGTTTGAAACATGAATTGTTTTAAAGAAATTATTTATTTTATAAATAAGTGACTGTATTACTAAATTTATGTGAGTTACATATACGGAGTTAACGTTACTTATTTTGTATAATGCTCTTAATATTTACAAAGATTTTGCGAGTTTAAAATTTAATACTGCTTGTTTTTAATGTTAAGACAACTTTTATTGCTTTAATGTGAAATATGCTAGTTTTTTATTAAGTTTCAAATCTAATGATTGTATGACTAAATTCACACGAGTTGGACACTATGAGTTAAGAAATGTTTTTGCTTGTTTGAAACTAAATACTGCTTCCGGATATTCTTCGAATTGATTGTATTATTTTACTGTAAAAAATGCTTTTTAAAAATTAAATATTTAAATGTTTATTGAATTTTTTTGTGAAGTATCGTTTTTTAAAACTGTATTTATTGATACAAGTCTAGTATTTTACTGTGAATCTCAGCCAATAAATGTAAGGATCTATTAGAAGTTTTTAAATCGATACCTATTCAGAAATAGTTTGAATATTTTCATTAAATAAATAAAGCAATAATTCTTGATCTCTTGGAAGAATATAAAATTACAAATTAATTTTCTAAAAAATATAATTTTTTAGTTCGCATAGTTTCCGGAAATGAAACAGTTTTGCTGCTCTTCAAAAAAAAAGCGCAAAAATAATATTTTTGGTTTCTTGAAATCGCAAATGTAGGTAACACGCACCCAAAACGTTTATTAAATTCTTTATTCAATATATAATTTAGACATTAAGTTGGTATCGAGCACCAATGAATTATTATCGAAGTCGGAGTTTAAAAAGAATTTAAATAAATGGTAAAATGTAAGTTAGTTAAGATAATGAAGGCCGGGATAGCCTGGTTGGTAGGGGGTTTGGGCTCATGTCCAAGAGACCGTGAGTTCAATCTACACCTGCCAAAGACCCCCAATGAAGTAAATGGTGATTGGTGCACACTAAATTTGTCGAGTCACAAAGTCCTTCCCATAGTTCCCGTAATAAATCATACTCTGAAGGTACTGAATTAGAGATTGATCGTCCTCTGCTTCATGTCAAAAATTAGGATCTGTGAATGGATAAAATGTAGCCACCCTATAAACGGGCTGTGACGTGTGTGGTTAGTCTTATTTCTTGGCCATAGATGTCGCCACTGAAAATCAAGAAACACACCCGCTGACTTAAATTCACTTGGTTTCTCGTAGCAGGCTTACTAGTATTGGCAATTGCACTAAAAACAACGAACCCCAAAACGCTTCTTAAATACTTTCTTCAATGTATAATTTAGACATTAAATTGGTATCAAGAGCCAAATAAATTATAATCGAGGTCTGAGTTTAACAAGAATTTAAATAAATAGTAAATTAGTGAACAATATAATGAAGCGGGAGGGCGAACTTTAAAAAAAAATTAGTTTGTCAAATAAACTTTATTTCTGATCGACCTTAATTATCATTCGAAAAAAAATATTGTTTTAACTTGTAAGCTAATTTTTGATCTATTATTAAAAAAAATGAATTTTTTTACATTGTCAGTTTTTTTATTTCAAACTAATTTATATAAAAAGCTATGAAGAAGAATGGTTCTAAGTGAAAATTTTGAAGAAATGAAATTTCTCCAGTTAGTCTTATCACTGCTCACCTGTTGTTCTTCATAATAGCATAAATTCTTAGTTTTTCCTTTGTTAAAACAGATTATAAGAATATGTCAATTTGAAGAGAATAAGCCATAAGTTATAGATTTAATTTAGTTAACTTCACACTTTTAGCTGACTTATTTAGTTATCAAGGCTTGGACAAGTTGTACCATCATTTGAAGCAGATTCTACCAGAGTGGACAACACAACACCGGTAATCAATGAAAAGCTTCATTTGAAACAAATGCATTATAAGATTCTACGTAAATTTTTAATTATCAGGTGAAATTATACGGCGTTACTGTTCTTGCGAGGCTGAAACCGGTTTGCACTTGTTAACGTCCGTGTATCAATTGGTTAACATTGAAATACAATATGTTAAAAATAAATACAAATAGGAAGTATTTAAAAAATATCCTGTAAAAAAAACTCATTACATGTATGTTTAAATATAAAAGTATTGCCTATAAAATCGTGCAAAACATGTAATTATTAAAAAAATCTACGGGGTGTCTAATAATTCTGTCTAATTATTATAATATACAAATATAATACCTGACATAATAAATAATCTATATTTATATAATATACCGTCTAATTTATATTATGTATGTCCCGCAGTGGACTGATCGTTAAGACACGGTTCCCAGCAGATCACCGAAGTCAAGCATCACTGACTGCGGTCAGTGTGCAGGTGGGTGACCACTTGGATCAGTCTGCGTAGGGACCGAGGGTGTGCGGTATGGGTCCTCGTTCAACTGTGCTACCGTAAAGTGCTCGACTTCGCGTACAGGTCGTCGGGCTACCGAAGCAGGGGTGCCATCCCCTCTGCAGAGGATCAAAATTGTGATGGCATGTCTTCGGATCATCCTCCGGGATGTTTCCCAGACCGTCGCCAATAGCCCATTGTGCAGCTCTAGTGCGACGTAAATGAACAAATCAATCAATCAATCAATTATATTATGTATCGTCTAATTTAACCAATTGATACTCAAACGTAAACAAGTGAAACCGGTTTCAGTCACTTAAAAGCAATAAAGCTCTATAGTATTACATGATAATTAAGATTTTACATAGAATCTTATAGTGCGTCTTTTAATTTGCCCAGGGACTGTATGCCCATCAAAATATGGTGAGGAGAAACATTATTAAAAATTGAAAAAAAATTAAAGATATATCCATAGTTGCTGTGAAAATCGAACTTATAACACCTCTGGAAAAAAAGAATATTTTTCTGCCTCGGAGTAACTGACCACTCTGTATGTTCGCAAAGAATCGATACATTGCTTAAAACAGAAATGGAGAGCAGGTTGTTGTTAATTTACGTCGCACTAGAGCTGCACAATGGGCTAGTGGCGACGGTCTGGGAAACATCCCGGAGGATGATCCGAGGACATGCCATCGCAATTTTGATCCTCTGCGGAGGGGATGGCACCCCCGCTTCGGTAGCCCGACGACCTGCGCGCGAAGTCGAGCACTTTACGGTAGCACAGTTTAACGAGGACCCATACCGCACACCCTCGGTCCCTACGCAGACTGATCCAAGTGGTCACCCACCCGCACACTGACCGCAGCCAGTGATGCTTGACTTCGGTGATCTGCTGGGAACCGTGTCTTAACGATCAGTCCACTGCGGGACGAAATGGATAGCAGGTTGCATCAGTAATATAAAAGATACCGCCTCCATTTCCGAGTGGTATCTCTCACCAACCGCTCTACTGCTGAGAGGTAGCGGGTTCGAATCCCACTGTAATACTGCATGTATCTTCGTGCTGTCTTTCTCTAAATTTTGTTCATCGGATTGACGAAGTCTTAGAAGCCATACTAATGTAATTTAGTACACTAGCCTGCATATGTATGTGTATCAATACAAAATATATTAAACAACAGTGTAAGAGGCAGGGATCACCTGGCCCCGAAAGCGTTGGACCCATGTCTGAGGTGTCATGAGATTCCAACGGTCTGAGACTCCTTAAGTACAAAATAGGTACTGGTGCACGTTAATCTGTCTGGGTAACAGTTCCCATAACTCATCAATAGCTGGGGGTGCTGGATTGGAGATTGATCATTCTCTGGTTCAGGTCAAAATTAAGATCTGTGGTGTAAATGCGTCCTTCCTGTAAAACGGGCTTTCTCGTATGTGATCGGAAAATTTAGTATTCCTGGCTCTAGATGGCTCCACAGAATGGCCTTAACCAATACCTCGTTCAGAAAATGCAGAGCTATAAGCTTGTGCAAAGAGCTCGTTACTTTATTCTATAACCTACACTCTATAATGTAAAATTCTTAGTCACTTATTTTGTTTCGCATAAGAAAAAATTGAAGTAAGCGTTGTATTAGTTTTTCTGCTAAAATCCACTATAAAAACTCAATAGATATGTCGAGAGAAACATTTAAAATTGGTTTATTTGCTCACGAATTAGTACAACATATTGCAGAGTTCGAATGTCTCTATAATAATAAAACGTTGAACCATTACAAGAAAGTGACAAGTGATTCTGGTTTCGATAAGTGCATCGGTGAAGCTGTTTATCTTATTCTGGGTCAAAATGGCAATGTTATTTATAATTGCTATGAAGAAATGGACGAAACGATCCTGGAACTTGAGACAGAGTTTGCATTCAGAGCTCTTGACGCTGTACCTGCATATTTTCCCGAAGGATATACACCTGGACATTGTTTGGGATATTGTGCTATGTTGATAGGAGTATCATTATTGTTTTTAGAAGTATATGAAACGGACACTGTGTTGGTCGTGGCTGCAGACATAATACAAAGTGTCCTTACTTATTTTACACTGATCTCTGATTTTGATATGCGTAAAGACTTGCCTGAATTGATAAGAGTCTCGAGGCATTTTTGTCGAAAATTAAAACCCCGAAAAAAGAAATAAAGTAGTTTGAAAAACAATTTTTTTTATTGACAAGTAAAAGCGCAAATGTTATATAATTGTAAGACAAAGGATAAATCCAATATATCTGATTGTTTTAATTTATTGTAAACTATACTATTTAAATTTTTTTCCAGTTTTTTTTTATTGAAATCTAAATATTGTTTTCTAGCATTCTTATCAGATATTTTACGCTTTGAATTTGAATTACATATTGTTTTTATTATTAAATATTCAAACTTACATCTTTTATTTCTTTTCTTATGTCTTGTTTTGTCTTAAGCCTAAAACTTAGATGTTCCATAGAGTTGGTAAAAATTCGATTGCAAGAAATCTATTATTTGTACTCAAAATTACGTGTACTCGTAATCACATCATAACATGCAATTTAGGCAAGTTTAAATCAAAATTATATGTAATTGTTGATGTTTATTTTTCATTATGGATTAATCTCAACTGTTTAATTGTTGTTCCGATTACAAGTAACTGATTACTTGTAATCCAAAATTACAAGTAACTGAAATTTTCGGAAATTACAAGTGATTACAAGTAACTGATTACTTGTAATGTGTAACATTTTGCCAAATTTCAATATATCAAAACCAAAACCTCAGCTACAGAGTAGATTTGAGTAAATTTTGATAGCTAATAACCCATTATAGGTTACCATAATTATATCTTAAGATGAAATTGAGCTAAATTTTATTATTAGTCATATGTGTAATCTTTGATAATGTTTAATTCTTATCCTAATTTAACCTGATATGGCAGATAATTTAATTGTTATCATGATTGTAAGTACATGATTAATTGCAGTATGTAATATTTTTCCAAACTCTGCAGTTTCTAAATATCGGCCATACAATAGATTTTGTAAACTCTGCAATATCTAAACATCAGCCATACAATAGAGTAGGGTAAAATTCATTTACAAACTACCAATTATATGTATTTATAATTACATAATAACATGTAGATAAGTTTTATTCAAAATTATACATAATCATTAAATAATGATTATTTCTAAGCTAGGTTTAGCCTGTAATCCTTGATTGTTTAATTGCATTCCTGATTACTTGTAATGCAATAAATATTGCAAAACTTTTCAATATCTAAACCTCAGCAAGAAAGTAGGCACGAGTAAACTTAAAAGACAAGTATTCAGAATTACATAAATCAATTATTAATCATAAAATGCAATTAAGATCAGTTTTATTCAAAAATGTGTATAATCACAGATAATGGTTATTTCTCATCATAGTGTATGCTGTAATGATGATTACAAGTATCTACAGGCAATAAATTACATTTTGTGAAACACTGCAATATTTGTGCGTAACCTTTACTTGAGCCACATATCGTCGCTTTGAAACTAAACCGTAGTAACTCAAAAAAGTTGAAAAATGAGATATTTGGATCATTTTGTGTAAAAAACCATACAAAAAATTTTCCAAACTCTGCAGTTTCTAAACATCGGCCATACAATAGATTTTGTAAACTCTGCAATATCTAAACATCAGCCATACAATAGAGTAGGGTAAAATTCATTTACAAACTACCAATTATATGTATTTATGATTACATAATAACATGTAGATAAGTTTTATTCAAAATTATACATAATCATTCAATAATGATTATTTCTAAGCTAGGTTTAGCCTGTAATCCTTGATTGTTTAATTGCATTCCTGATTACTTGTAATGCAATAAATATTGCAAAACTTTTCAATATCTAAACCTCAGCAAGAAAGTAGGCACGAGTAAACTTAAAAGACAAGTATTCAGAATTACATAAATCAATTATTAATCATAAAATGCAATTAAGATCAGTTTTATTCAAAAATGTGTATAATCACAGATAATGGTTATTTCTCATCATAGTGTATGCTGTAATGATGATTACAAGTATCTACAGGCAATAAATTACATTTTGTGAAACACTGCAATATTTGTGCGTAACCTTTACTTGAGCCACATATCGTCGCTTTGAAACTAAACCGTAGTAACTCAAAAAAGTTGAAAAATGAGATATTTGGATCATTTTGTGTAAAAAACCATACAAAAAATTTTCCAAACTCTGCGGTTTCTAAACATCGGCCATACAATAGATTTTGTAAACTCTGCAATATCTAAACATCAGCCATACAATAGAGTAGGGTAAAATTCATTTACAAACTACCAATTATATGTATTTATGATTACATAATAACATGTAGATAAGTTTTATTCAAAATTATACATAATCATTCAATAATGATTATTTCTAAGCTAGGTTTAGCCTGTAATCCTTGATTGTTTAATTGCATTCCTGATTACTTGTAATGCAATAAATATTGCAAAACTTTTCAATATCTAAACCTCAGCAAGAAAGTAGGCACGAGTAAACTTAAAAGACAAGTATTCAGAATTACATAAATCAATTATTAATCATAAAATGCAATTAAGATCAGTTTTATTCAAAAATGTGTATAATCACAGATAATGATTATTTCTCATCATAGTGTATCCTGTAATGACGATTACAAGTGACTACAGGCAATAAATTACATTTTGTGAAACACTGCAATATTTGTGTGTAACCTTTACTTGAGCCATATATGCAAGAAATGAGTCAAGCGTTTTTTTTAAATAGATACTGTCAGAACTAGTTTGGAATAATTCTAACTTTTTAAGTCTATATAAATATTGCAGGATAATGCTTTTTGCGAACTACAAGTAAGTTTACTCAAAATATTATCGAAAATAGTTTGCACACCGGGAATTTTTTTTTAAAATTGCGTGAAAACAATTACGGATCTGCTTTAATCTCGTATACTAAATTTAGCCCAACAAATGCATGAATATGAAAATCTGAAATACTTTAGTCCTTACTATTCCATTTATATACGAAACTAGATGCTAACAAGATGTTATAATACGATTATTATAAAATATATAATACAATTATTATGAATTATAAAATATTATAATACAATGATTGAAATTTACAAGTTAAAGTATAAATGCTGCAACATGTAAGAAAATAACTTGTTTCTGAGAAGGTAATTACGCTTTGAATTATTTTTTTCTTCCGTTTAGCTATAAGGGGTAAAACCAGGATTGAAAGTGCATACTGTTTGTCTAAGATAGGTACTCAGACAGTCTGCGGCAGTCTGGTGCTATGGAAACAAGAAGAGGGCATTTTAGGGAGGTAGCTTCGATGAAGAGGTTCCCTTTTCTCTCGCTGAAACCAGTCCCAGAGAGGGATCCCACACCGCTACTTAAAATAATCATACCTCGTTACCATAGTCACCGCCGCAGCTCCAGACGAATGTCTGGCAGAGTACATATTTTAGGCAAACAGTAGATGTTATCGTGAATAACCGAAATGCGTAATCACATAGTTGCTTTGGTAAGTGTCCGAAATATATACTAGGTCCAGTTAAGTGCCACTGCCTGTGATACTTTTGCCCGGTATGCCCTACATCAATGTTTTTTAAGGTCTAGCGCCACTGTCTAGTATGCATTAAACAGGGACTCCGAACACTGATGTTTCTCCTAATCTATCTTCAGCAGATATTAAAATATTTGATAAATATCACCGATTAAATTAATACCTAATCGGATCTAACAAATATTTCATACATTCACCAAAGCGACTATGTAATTGTTGACATTCACTGGTGAAAGTCGACATTCTCCTAATTTCGGTCATTCACTGTAACATATAATTGTCAAACCGAAAAGGAGAAAAAAATGGTAAGTAAACAATTTAATTTAATCTTGAATGTGGGAAAATAAGAGCATTTTATGAACTATATCGGTAGGACTGTTTTTTAACCCAAGAAAAATAAATAATGATAAATACATTATAGTTAAGAATAGTAAAAGCTTATAAACCCCTTCCTTCTCGCTTCCCGTGAAAATGACGTGGTGAGGTTTTGCCCTCTATTTCTCGCTCCCGTCATATTTCCGGGTTGAAGTGTTCAGTATAGTAACGTGCCAATAAGAATAAAACTAATTCATTTCTTTTGCCTGGAGAACATTTAATTTCTGATTTTACACAAAAGATGGCAGTACCAGATAATTTTTAAGGTAATTGTAGATTGTCAGTTTATTTTGAACTTGATATCAGCACAAGATGTTTGGATGTCAGAAAAAAAATCGGCACTTTTATGACCGTTTTCTTCAGAATTAACCAATCGTTAAAGGGTTAAACTTTTCACATTAAGCATTTATAAAGCAAATAATTTAACTACCAGTCTATTCTTTTTTTCAGTCTTACTTTTCATCTTCTCATTGTTTCCGGAAAAATGAGTTACGTGGCTGTTTTTAGTTAAGGGCCGTTTTGTTGTGTACACTTATAGGTGAAGAGTGCGTCGCAACGAGTACTTGCGTCATGTCTTGGCATTCCTTGGCAACTGTGCTCATTTACTGCTGTGTATGTAATTTATGCTGTCAGTTCTGCGTCTTTAAAATGTTCAAGTTTAACAAATCACCCCCCCCTCCCCGTATGAGGTACGGTCAGTGATGTGTGATGTGTTTTTAGTTGCCGAAAACCTCGTCTGCTGTCTACATTCACCGGCAGATTTCTGAAGTTTACGAACCTTCCTACTGGCATGTAGTCAGGAAATTTCGCTACTCCATGACAACGACTCTTCTCTCCACAGCTCAGTCCCGAGCTTTATTGGACTCTTTTGGCTGGGAAGTTTTGGCCCAACCCTCAAAACTGCCCAGACCTATCAACACCTCCTAGAAGTAGAAAGGCCTCAGCACTAATCAATTTAGTAGTCCGATGTGACGAAGTTGACTGCGCAGTAGACGAAAAATAAAAAAGATGTCATTACTTTAGGGGTACTAAGCTGCGCAGTGGTTGAAAATACAAAATATGTCACTACGTTTGGACTACTAAGGGATATTTATAGTAACTCGTGCTGAGGCCTGCTCTTTCTAGAAGGTGTTGGACCTATCCCTAAGTGATTTCCATCCTTTCCTATGTTCCAAACATCATTTTGGCGGTTATCGGAGTTATTTGGCTGTTATTTTTGACAGTTTCTCTTGGTTATCGGATCAGGCTACAATTTACTTTGAAGAGGGTATTCTAAATCTAGTTGTAAAGTATGATAAGTGTTTAAGCAAACTTGGCAACTATTTTATTTTATTTTATAACCGTCGTTGAACAGACGACCCAATTTTATGGCTTTACGACTACTAATGTTCAACTTCGTAGCCTTGTAATTTTGAACCAAATCCAGAAGACAAGGGAAATCCTGGATCGAGTATTGGAAGAAATTTGCCTTCGTAGAGGACTTTTTGATGGAGCTAACCCGCATTTGCGTTACATGGAGAGGAAGACCACGAGACCTCCCACGGTTAGCCTGACGGCAAGGGGACTCTAACCCATGATTCATCTAAAACTGAGGATATTTCACGTCAGTACTGTGGTCGGTGAAAGCCGGATGCGGAATTCGTATAGACTGGGAATCGAGCCCGGTTCTGGAAGGCGAACTCTCTATCCCCTGAGCCATCGCGGCTCTTGGCAACTATTTTGTAAAAAAGAGAAAGGTCTGTAGAATCAAGAAATACATTTGCTTCAAGTAAATTTTCTTTAATTTGGTTATTATTTTCAAAAGGCTCTTACTTAAAAAACAGCCCTCGCATTACTTTAAAAATTAAATTTTCAAACAAGAAAGAGGCAATGTTCCGTTGTAATACTGCCTTTTATTTATGTTTCAACGATTCGTAGTTGTCCTGATGCGATAAGCGAATAGATTCTTGCAAAATTGGCATGTCGTCTTCTCTCAAAGCCCAGTCTTGTTTCTCTGTGGTGGCAAATAATATGAATATTGTGGTTGAGATGACTAATATGATAACTGTTATTCCAAAAACGATGTACCACTGTGCCAGAGTTTGCTGAAATGATATTGATAATGTTATTGGAAAACAATTAATCGAAAAAAGCACAAATTAAGATAGTGTTGAAAATTAATATACATTGAAACGGAAAAAAAGCAAGAACTGGGAAGAACATAAATTAAAGTTAGCTTATTTTGAGGAAAAGTAAAATATCTATGACAGTCAAGATTTTACAAAAGCTTTACATATACATAGATGCCAACTTGCTCAGGTCAGCGGATAAATATTTTCGTGTGGTAGTCTTTCAATATGTGATTCTTGTTTTAGTAAATTTGATTTATAGGACTTTTACTCACGACTACTTCTAAATAATTCAAAGGCTGATATAAAACACCACTTTGTGTCAGCTGAGACGTGTTGAGCATTTTAAAAAAGTTGGCAGAATTTACCGAAAATATGCTCATTTTAGTTTCTAGTTTTCTGCCGTTTTTTAAAACATTTTGTCCAATCCGGAGCTGTAGGCATCTCTGCATATATATGTCACGGGCAATGTAAATAATTGGGCATTGTTTATAATTCCCGGGCAATTTAAAAAGTGCCCAAAAGGATATGACAAAATGATAATTTATGTTGCAATTATTACATTGCCCGGTCATTACGTATAATGCTAAAAGTCAAGTGGGCAATTTGTGTCACACACAGCCACAGGGTGTCTTGGGATATTCATCCACTTTTAGATGTACCTGGATAATTTTTTTTTTAATTTTTTCCCGCACACGCGCTGTATAAAGCAACTACTTCAATTACTCTTATCTGGCGCAGTTGTTATTATTTTTTTTAAATTTTAAAGCAATAATTTCGGTATCAGTTTAAAATTGATTCAAACGATTTGTTTAATTTTTTTTAAATATTTAAGCTATAGCAAAAGTGGCACTAGACCTATTATATATTTCGGACATTTACCAAAGGTCTAGTCATACTAGGTCTGGTTAAGTGCCATTGCCCGGTATATCCTACGCTGATGTTTTTTTAAGGTCAAGTGCCACTGCCCGGTATATATTTGCCCGGTATACCCTACACTGATGTTTTTTTAAGATTCAGTGCCACTGCCCGGTATACATTTGCCCGGTATACCCTACACTGATGTTTTTTTAAGGTCAAGTGCCACTGCCCGGTATACATTTGCCCAGTATTCCCTACACTGATGTTTTTTTGAGGTCAAGTGCCACTGCCCGGTATACCCTACACTGATATTTTTTTAAAGTCAAGTGCCATTGCCCGGGATATATTTGCCCGATACTCCAAACACTGATGTTTGTTCTAATCAATCGTCAGTAAGTATTAAAATATCGAATAAATGTAATTATATCCACGAATAAATGAGTATCAAATTGGATGTAATAAATATTTCGGACATTCACCAAAGCGACTCATTTGATTGTCAACATTCACCGGTGAACATTGGCCAGCCAGAATCACACCACACGCACGTGGTTGTCCCATTGCTGTCAATTAATCACAGTGCCCATATAAATAATAGCGGTATTTATAATGACCGGGCAATGTGAGAAATTATCGTAAAGTAATTCAAATTTATCAAATTGCCCAATTTTAATGGTCATTATTCATAAAAACTAAGCATTATGAATACGGACCTAAATAATTAAACTGCTGTTTGTAGAAAATGCAACACCATGAAAGAATCATCAGAATCAAATGAAATTTAATGCAGAAACGACTTGTACTGATACAAATAAATGATGAAATTTTCAAAACAAAAGAAACAAATTAAGCGTCCGAAATCAGTATTTGGTGCAGCCACCACGCGCTGCAATAAGTGCTGCTATACGACGTGGCATGGAGTCAAACAGATGTTGAATATCTGCTTGAGGAAGAGGATTCCATATCGCTTGTATGCGCAACCAAAGTTCGTCTTTGGAAACTGCAGGACGCGGATCACGAGTGAGACGCCGACCAACCATATCCCACACGTGCTCAATAGGCGACATATCCGGCGAATAAGCAGGCCAAGGAAGAAGTTGCATGCGTTGTGCTGAACAGAAGTCTCTAACAGTCCGCGCAACATGTGGGCGTGCATTATCCTGCTGAAAGATAGCTCCAGGGATGCCTTGAAGGAAAGGAACGACTTCGGGCTGTAGCACTTCACGGACGTATCTGTTGCTATTGAGATTACCCTCAATTCGTATCAAATTGGATCGTCCATGATACGAAATCGCACTCCAGACCATAACTCCGGGTGTTCGACCACTATGTCGTTCAATAATACACTCAGGAAGGCAGCGTTGACCGGCATAACGTCTAACACGAACACGGCCATCATGGGTCCACAAATTGAAGCGTGATTCATCTGAAAAGACAACTTGGTGCCAATCAGCTCGCCAGTCTCTGTGCTCAAGAGCCCACTGCCGACGCAGCCGTCGATGATCCGCCGTGAGGGGAATCCTGTATAATGGCACCCTTGCACGCAATCCACGGCGCAGCAGACGACGACGAATTGACGAAGCCGACAATTGTACACCTGTAGCAGTAGACCAATGTGCTGCCAGCTGCCTGGAGGAAGCTGTGCGATCATTCACCGCCATGCGGAGCAGGTGTCGATCATCGCGCTCTGACGTCACCTTCTGTCGTCCAGTGCCTGTTTTTCGAGTTGTTCGGTGCTCGTCGGTCCACTGCTTCCAAACTCGCATCACTGTGGAACTGTTCCGCTGCATACGAGCTGCTATTGCGCGATAGGAAAATCCTCCTTCTCGAAGGCCGATTATCCTCCCTCGTTCAAACTCCGTAAGTTGCTTGAATTTCTTATTCTTCCGTCGTGGAGGCATACTCAGGTCTCACTAAACGTTTGCCACTAACAAATAATCATAGACTATTTTCAACGTCCCGCTACAGCACTTTATTTATACGCTTTCAGCATCAATTCAGAGGGCGCTGCGCGCGCCACGCACGCGCGATGGCTCTGAAACTTTATTAATTTGCATAATATCCTATAATTGACATTTGCTGCGAATTTCATTTGATTCTGATGATTCCTTCATGGTGTTGCATTTTATACAAACAGCAGTTTATATTGCCCGTAACATATACATGTACAATATTGTTTCTATTCCAAGAGTAGGAATGCCGCAGGCTACTAAAATTGTTAAAAGCGGTAACTAATAAAAAGCAATAATTAGCTAAGAGACATTAAAATTCGCAATTTTTAATTGTATTTTTCTGTCAGTTTATATTGAAAGTGAATAACTAGTATGTTTTCTTTTTGAAAATGAATCATTTTCAGTTTAAGTTATGATTGAATAATTTAATGGATTAAAAAAAGTTTTTACCTCTTTTCACATTTTAAGGCACCCGTGGCCTCCATGCCCAAGTGGAAGTAAATAGTGATGTTTAATTGATAATTAAGAATAGTAAGGACATATTTTGCGTCTTCCAAAAACCAAGTATAAATGAAATGGTTTTTCTACCAGTTTTTTTTACTTATTCCTCTCATTATCAGTTCTGGATGCATGCTAAGTTTCTCCACTTAGTAAGTAAATATTTAGTATTGGTAGAAATATTTTTAATTATATAAGCATGATTTTCCATTTAATAAAATTTTGTTGTATTTGATATTTTGTACAAATGCTTAAAAGTACATCACAAACGGAACGAGTTCGATTAGAATCAAATACTTTCCAAAGTAAGAAATGCAGTCGTCAAGCGTTAAAAATATCGTAGAGCACCCATTGTTAAAAAAACTAATTTTTTATATTTAACTATTAGGTATACCCTTTAACTCAGTGTTTCCCAACGTGGGGCCCACGCCCCACCGGGGGGCAATTTGATTGTAATGGGGGGCAATTCAAAAATGGACTCGACATGAGTTTAAACCTTTTGCTCTGGACCATTTAGCGACAATGCGAGATTTCGGTGACAAAATCGAAAGAAAAAAGCAAATTCTTAAATAATTGCGGTCAATAAATATTATGTGACTTAGGGATTTTTTAAACGACAAACCTGAAATGAAGTATCTGTTTACAGTCGATGGTAAGGCATTTGTGAATTATTTAGCCAATATCTTTGAAAAAAACTGAATATATTAAATAAGAAACTTCAAGGAACAAATAAAACTCTTGTTGATGCAAAAGCGAAGGTATTTGGCATCATTACCCTTATTGAGTTACGTCAGAAATATATTAACAACAAAAACTTTGAACAGTTTCATTGGCTCCAAAAATGTGAAGTAAATGATAACGCTTTACTTGTTATTGTCTATCATCTGAAAATTCTATCGGCTGATTTAAAAGAAAGATATTCTGATTTAAAACAAATTTATTTTCCAACATGGATGTTGCAGTCCATGTTAGTGGATTTGTCTGATATATCAAATATATCAAGAAGAACTTGCAGAAATGCAAAATGATGAATCAGTTAAAACTTTATTTAATATGAAATGAGTGATGGCATGGCTTCGTGAGGAAACAGAAAACAAATACCCAAATTCAATCAAATGTGCAAGAAAAATATTGTTATCGATTCCATCTTCATATTTAGCTGAATGTGGATTTAGTGCTGTAAATGATTTTATAGGTAAAAAAAAGAAATCGTGTGGATATAACACAACGGGGAGACTTGAGACTGAACCTAACCAAATTGGAACCTAAGAACGTGCAGCAAGCATCAAGGGCAAGAATCTCACTAAATTAAAATATTGAATTATTATAGAAAAATCTTTATTAAAATTATTTCGAATTCGAATTTTAGTTTTTCATTATATGTTCTGAGAACTTACTTACTTTGTTTCTCTAACAATTTCCTAAGTTTCTTAAGTGAACAATTCGATTTTTAATATTAAAAATTATGTATATGTTACATAGGGGGGCATAAGAATTTTAGAAAGGCTCAGGTGGTGCATGGTACAAAAAAGGTTGGGAAACACTGCGTCTAACGACTTCGGAATCCCTGAAGCTCAGAATTTTTTTTTCTAGAGGTAAAAAAGCAATGTATTGATATTTTAATAAATTAGAAAAAAAAATTAACTCCAAAACTACTTGTAAGGAATTTAAACCTAGATATTAAAGGTCATAGGGATAGAATCATGGAGTGGCCTCTCTGACCGAGTGGATTATGTTTAAGTACTCGTATAACAAAAGGTTAAAGTACTAAATATATGCACAGTTATGGTAATTTATGCGTGCGGTATTAAATTGATTTACTATATTGTTACCAACTCAGTAAGCTACCTTCTGCGGAGTTTCAGAATATATTTCTCCAAGTGGTAGCAAATATGATGTATTAACATTTAAATAAATTACAATTAAAAAAATATGCATAACCCGACATATAAATAAATTGAATAGATATACAAAAGGGGAACTAGATAAGGTGGTCATAAGTTAAAATTCTGACAAAAGTTTTCGAAAAACACTTTTTGCTTTAAATTTTCTGTTTTAGTTCACTACCACTGGAAAAAATATTTAATGAGAAACCTTAAATGTTGGAGGGTATGTCCTATTCATAAAACGTCAAAAAATGGAACTAATCCGCATTTGCGTTACATGGAGAGGAAGACCCCTAAAACCTCCTATGTTTAGCCTAGCAGCAGTGTTCTAACCCATGTTCCGTCTACCACTGAGGATATTTTACATGAGCATTTTATTTTATTTTATAACCATCGTTGAACAGCCGACCCAATTTTTGGATTTACGTCTACTAATGTTCAACTACGTAGCCTTGTAATCTTGAACTCAATCCAGACGACAAGGGAACTCCTGGATCAAGTATTGGGAGAAATTTGCCTTCGTGGAGGACTTTTTGATGGAACTGACCCCCATTTGCGTTACATGAAGAGGAAGACTACGAAAACTTCCCACGGTTAGCCTGACAGCAAGGGGAGTCTAACCCATGATCCGTCTACCACTGAGGATATTTCACGTCAGCACTGTGGTCGGTGCAAGCCGGATGCGGAATTCGTATCGCCCAGCCATCTCCGGGCCTGAGTCACTACGGCTCCAATAAAGGAATTGATTTATTATAGGATATTGGAGGACTTTGTGACCCCATCAGATTTAAAGTGCACTAGTCGTCATTTAATACATAGGGATTCTTCCACTGGCGGAATTCAAACTCCTGCTCTCGCGAACACAGGCACAACTTCAAATTTAAACCGATTTCCGCTTTGATACATTTAAAATTTGTGTCACTCGTAAACTCTAGATATGCTAAGATATCATTTTTTGAACAGTCGGCGTCCTTGATCTATATTTCCTTTAATTCTACTTACCAGTCGAAACAGTTTACAAAATAAGTAGCCCTTTAATGACGCTGTTGTAATTCATATTTAAATTCTCAATTTTTTAGTTAATTTAATTTTAGCATTTTCTAGTTCATGAAGATTACAATTTGATATTTGAATTCTTCCTCTTATTATTTAAATCCTATTCATTAATACAACGTGACGCTAACTGACTTTTTTAATAGTTAATTGATTATAATAAGAGAATATATTATTATAAACTTCTAAAATTAAGATTAAGTATCAGAGAATTTTCAATAATTTCAGAATTTTCTTAAAATTCGCAGATCTTAATTATATTTGCAACATGCAAATGAAATCTTACTTTGTTTTCCGTTAAAGCTCCAACTACAATGGGTGTTATGAAGCCTGTAACACTGGATATCCCATTAGTCAGTCCCATCAAAGTACCTATAAAATTTAAACAAAAGAAGAAACAAATGATTATAAGTAGCAATTCCTAATGTGAAGAATTTCTTTTAATTGTTGTAACTATATTAAAATCATCACCATCTTATTTGAAGTAGTTAAAACAAATATAGTTACTGAAATGTGAAAAAAAGGAATTCATAAATAAAATATTTTGTTCTGTGTATTATTTTACTGTAATCAAACGAGATTAAAAACAAGTCGATAAAACTAGAAGAAGTAAGAGTAACAGTAAGTGTTAAGTGTTGCTGTAAGTATTAAAAGTATATATATTTTAAGTTAGATACATTTACACATATTACAATTACACTATTGAAACTATTAGTTCTATCTACGTCGCTTGTTGTTTTTTGACTCAGCGGGAAAAAAAAAGGAATTAATATCTCACTTGTCTAGAGAGAAATGCCGGATGAGCAAATTTGATATAAGTGCTACACTGTATTAAACTTTACTTAGTATTAACTCTATCAACCTTCTTTCAATTTATTTAATTCAGCGTAAAAATAATCTTTCACTTAATAACACAGTTTGACGAGTATATAAATATATGTCAAACAATTTAATTTTTATATAGT
This sequence comes from Parasteatoda tepidariorum, assembly GCF_982258835.1. Lineage (NCBI taxonomy): Eukaryota > Metazoa > Arthropoda > Arachnida > Araneae > Theridiidae > Parasteatoda > Parasteatoda tepidariorum. Next base: position 4,656,168 of record NC_141758.1, on the reverse strand, counting down.
ATATTCACTAAATAGCTTATAACTAATCCTGAAGTCTCAGTTTTGGCTTCATACGATAGAACTTAAATAATTTCCCTATACCTCACTTGTATAGGTATTCTCTTTGTAGTAAAATATAACGTTCCCATCTGACATTCACTCCCTCACTAAACAAATTAAAGATGGCGGCTAACGCTTACGTTGGAGGCAAACTTCGTAAATATATTAGTCGTTAACGGAACACTTTCTTTTAAAACATATTTTCCAAACTTTTTCCTATTTCCTTAGGAATTGGTTACTACTAAGCAAAATATTAAATTAAATGCTAAGGAATAGACTTATTTAGGTCCAATTATGTTTTCACTTCTAATTTTAAGAAATAAATATGAAAAATAAGCTTATTTTTATCTTTCTAGAGACTTTATTGACGAATTTTTTTCAAAAAATATTTAGAAATTGGTTGATGGTAAAGTACTGTACATAACGCATAACGGGCAAGACGCATAACGAACTAGAGCTGCATAACGGGCTATTAGCGATGGTTTGGGAGTCATCTCTGAGGATAATCCAGAGAAAATATACATACATCACATCCCGTTTTACAAAGAGGACTCATTCACACACCGTCCATCCTTCCGTTTCGTAATTTTTACCTGAAACACAGCACGATCAATCTCTGATTCAGTATCCTAGTTATTTGTCATGGGAACGTAGTGGACTTTGTGACCCTGACAGATGTAGTATGCACTTGTTGCCATTTTATATACGGGGAGTCTTCGGCTCGCCGGGGCTTATCTATCAGACATGTTCCCAATGCTCCTGTGAACCAGCCAGGCTATCGCAGCCGTATTGTTGACGGAAAATGGTATCAAATTAAGATACTTTATGTTTTTGCAATTACTATAATACCTTATTTTGTCAAAAACATAATGCACATATTTGTTGCAACTTCTTTCAATGCTTTAAGTTTTAAAGTGATAAGAAAATAACTTGAAATAGCATTTTGAAAATATTCGACCACCAATGAAAATTTTTAAGGACGAGAGTTCTCTTGGCTTATGGGTCAAAGAACTGCATTTCATATGCATAGTTACTTAACAAAAGATTGATTTATAATATGGACTTTATCTATCACCCACAGAAGAAAGGATTGAGAAGATACGAACATTGTTAAACTTAAGCATCTTTACCATACTGAACGGTTTATTAACCACGAAACCAATTGAGTGCTCATTTAATGAATCTTACCTGCGTATTCAGGAGACATGTCCAGGTGTGTAAGCATGTATCCACAACTGCAGAAACTTCCAAATATGACTGCCAGCATCAAGAAAGCAACGCACAGAGTGACGTTGCAGCCAGCTAAGCCAACTCCCACAAATAAAAGAGCAGGAACAAATCCGGCTGGAAAAAATAATCACTGTTAACGCATTCAAAGCAACTCTAACTACAGGGTGTCTCACAGCTTGGAGCATAGGTAGGGTATTTCCTAAGGATTGTCTATTGCCGGAAATCTCTTCGAAATCTTAATGAGTAAATTAGATTATAACAGCTACTTTCAGTCCTATTTAAATGCAGTTTTTCATAAGAAGTATTAGAAAGCATAAAATTAACATAAATATAAGATATTTAAATCAATAAATATATCTTTTCAAAGCGCAGAAATATACAGTCTATAAATGGCAGTGTTCCTAGAGGCATATGAGAACAGTTCCGGCCATGGCTTACTAGCATTTCACAATCCTTAAGATGTGTGCCCCTTCCCATTAATAGTATGTACGCGAAGTTTCTGCACGCTTTATATATCGCATAACTTTCTACAAATGGCATACGTTCAGTTATTGGATATGATTTCTAACGCTTTTGACATACAAAGTGTCTTAAAGGTGTTGCGTCAAAGCTTTGGGGAAAATATTCTATATCATAAAGCTATTGACCGGGATTGCATAGCAATTCCTCATAGAAGGATTATCGAGAACTGAATTCATCCTATTATTGAGAACTAAAAGCAGAAATTCAGACGTCACCAGTCTGAAAAAAAAAATTACATTTCTAAAGCCCCGCCCTGAAAGAATACACAAATAATCGCCTGACAAAATAAGCCAATCGTCTAGGGCCTGAATTCTGACATGACAGGGATTTGTCTTCCCTCGACGATGATTCTTGAAATCAGGCAAAAACGATCGTTGAGAAAAAAAATCAGTCATTTCATTCTTCTTGTGAGTCAAGCGTTGCGCAAACGGTAGTTTTTATGTGCTTCACATCCCTTTAAAGTTTGTCGCTTCATTTTTTAGACAATTTGTTACAATAAGGTACAATTTATAACAATAATAATATTCTTTCTACTTACCCAGCCCAGCACAAAATTTTCGTGTGAAGTTAAGGGTCGCATATCCTTTTCTGACCACTAAATCACACACAAAACCGAGGACAAGGACAAAACCGGTCTCTAGAAAATATGGCATCGATGACAAGTAGCCATTCTGTGAAGTAAAAACATTTGAATGGTGAGTTATAGATTTTCATATAACTCACTGTATACACTATCGTAATTCTATAATACGCATTTTTACTACCATAATAATTTTCGCATTTAAACATATTTTAAAATTTAATTAATCAATGTAATTAAAATTAATAAAAAGGTGACAGAGTCGTTATGACCCATTCGCAGTTGAGAGAACTTCGGTTCCCTCCCAGCATACTAAGGTGAAACGTAATTGAGCGCGTACATCAGAATCATTTTAGTCCTGTCCTCAGAAGAAAGAGGAATATTTTCTTCCTAGCATATCTCCTTGTTATTTTAATGGAAGAAAATGGATGCGAGTACCTTAAAGTCAAAAATCATAAAGATATTCCAGACCATGACTTTAGATGCTCATACAGAATCTGACAGATCCAGTGCTTTTAATTGCTCGAAATAAAATATTGCTCCATATTTCTTTATTCAAATGCAAAAAATTCACAAATTGAAAAAAATTTGAAAGAAAAATTTTGTACATTACTAATGTTTTGCATTATTAAATGCTTAAAATAAGTTTTTTTATCAATTTGTTTAATAGTTGTGTTATAATGATGAATTATTTTGTGATTTGAGAGGAAGTTATTCAGTGATTTAAGAGGAAATATCGAAGTGTAATATTATGGCAAAAATATCGACAAAATAGTCGCGTTATGATAACCAATAACTTAGTTATGATAGATGCAACTTAGTTATTCAATATTGAAATGCGAAATTTTGGCAAAAAATGTCAGCAAAATAGTTGTGATAATTACACAGTGATGAGAAATGAAACTTACTTTTTCAGTATCAAAGTGCCATATTGGGATCAGAAAATATCGACAGAATAGTTGTGTTATAATAAACAATTACTCAGTGATTAGATATGAAAATAACTTTTTTATTATCGAAATGTGGCAGAAAATATCTGCAGAATAATTGGGTTATAGTAACCCATTGTTCAGTGATGTGAGATTAAACTTACTTTTTCAATATCGAAGTGTGACATTGTGGCAAAATAGTTGCGTCATGGTAACTCATTATTCAGTGATGAGAGAGGAAATTTGCTTTTTCAATGTCGTAATCTACTATTGTGGCAAAAAATGTCGTCGAAATATTTGTGTTATAGCAGAATACTCGATGAAGAGAGGTGAGACTTACCTTTTCAATGTCGTAATCTAATATTGTGGCAAAAAATGTCGTCGAAATATTTGTTTTATAGCAGAATACTCGATGAAGAGAGGTGAGACTTACCTTTTCAATGTCGTAATCTAATATTGTGGCAAAAAATGTCGTCGAAATATTTGTGTTATAGCAGAATACTCGATGAAGAGAGGTGAGACTTACCTTTTCAATGTCGTAATCTAATATTGTGGCAAAAAATGTCGTCGAAATATTTGTTTTATAGCAGAATACTCGATGAAGAGAGGTGAGACTTACCTTTTCAATATCAAAGTGCAATATTGTGGCAAAAAATGTCGGCAAGTCATTGAGAAGAGTATAGAAACTCCAATCCATCCCAATCTGGTTGATCGTAAGAGCCCAGAATGGAATTGAAGTCAGGACTTTACTCCATGGGAATGGAGGTAACTGCAGAACAATAAAGACGATTAATCCATTTTGCCACAAAACAATTATTCCTTTTTAATGCCGCGAAGAATATCAATATTTTACTTTTAAATAAGATAATTCACAAAATTGATTTTCATAAGAAGAGTGAAAAAAAAATTCTTTTTTCTATGAAAGTACAATTTAGAATAATATTTCTACAGCTTGACAAATTTTTAGAGCGTCAAATAATTTTCTGGTACGATTTGTTGGTTATGGTGGTTACTTACTTATCCTCTTCGTGCCAATCTGGCCAACGCCTCCTACAACTGAAAGCTTCCACACGGGTTTTTTATAGGTAGTCCGATCAGACCACTATGAAGGTAAACCGTTTTACGAAAAAGCTCTTTAATACAAAATCTAGCAAACATAAGAAAGTGGTAGCAAATATATGTCAAAAAATTTGTTTAATTTACGAATACGATAGATTTGTCTTATTTACTTGTATACCACTACAGATTCAGTTCTCAAATATGTATGATAGATTTCTCTCAAGTGCTTTTAAAATAAAATTTGGGCTCATGCGCACAACCGGTTCACTTTTTAAATAGTCTGCGCGAACTATTTATGAAAAACCGTGTGGAAGCTATCTTAGGAGGTGATGATCTGGCACATAAGAACTCGAGTCTTTTTCTCCACACACTCCTGTTTCTCGCCAGGCAACGCGTTTCTTCCCATCCAGTTAATCCTGCTCTTCTAGGATCTTCCTTGATGCTTCTTTGCCATGTAAGTCTCGGTTTCCCTCTTTTTCACGTTCCATCAGGAGCCCATGAGCTTGCAACATTTGCAGGATTATTTCTATCTGTTCTTAGTATATGGCAGATCCCACTCCACCTTAGTTTAAAAATTTCTTCATTAACAGATGGGACATTAGCTTTCGCTAAAAGGTGTTTATTTGGTATACTATTGGGCTAGAAGATTTTTAGTATTATTTTCAAGCATCTATTGTGAAAATTTTAAGTTTTTTTCTTTTTCTGATTACCGGGGACTCCAGCATTCGGCACCATACCGAAGGATGGAACGCACGGTAGCGTTATGGACACTCATTTTTGTTTTTTATTTTATATTTGAGGCTTGCCAAATGCCGCGAAGAATATCAATATCTTACTTTAAAATAAGTTAATTCAATAAATTGATTCTCTTAAAACAAATAAAAGAAAATTTTCCTCCTGAAACCACAATTTAGAATAATATTTCCATAGTTTGGCAACTTTTTAGAGCATTCTGGAAAAAGAAATTTCTTTGTTAAACATTATAGACACATGATAAAGTTCAAAAGAATATCATTAAAAGAGTAAAATAATATTTTCTTCTTTTAACAAATTTTCTTTTCAATTTACACAAATTTCCATTTTAATTAGTACAAATTATTTTCATGTACGATTTGTTGGTTATGGTGGTTAAGTTGTACTAAATTAAAGCCCACGAATTGAACAAAGAATTAACTATTTAAACATACATTTATTATTCCATCCTGGAAAATGACATTATCCGAGGATTGAGATACGATTCTGATTCGAATTCTGTGTTTTTCGACTGGGCTCTTAGATTTATCTTAACCGGCAGCATGTGAATCTTTAATCATAATTAACATTAACGTAATAAGACTTTATTGAAGAGTATTACTAAAAGTATTGAATACAGTACAGCAAACTGAGAATATTATGTTTTAAATTGCAAACAAATTAAACAACGAAAAGCATAATGCCTACGCGTATTTGATACCAATACTGAACATAATATGTTCACTTTGAGATAATTTGATTAAATACATGGTTAACATAATAGATTTTATAAATTTTATAGAGTACCTTTACATTTTGTGAAATTTTTTGATTTGATGCGATGTATTCTGACTCCTTACTTGTAATGCACGGATGTGTATGAGGAGTATCGGTGACTAAGGCCGACCACAGAATGAACCAAAGACAAGCAGCCAGACCTGAAAGAAGAATGTATTATTTTCAAATTTCGAACAGCAATTTATGAATTTCAAGTAAGTATTTCTCAATTCTGCAATATTATATGCTTTTATTTTTTAAAAGTATCATCGTGTAGAATGTTTTCGATTTTTTTAACCATCTTTCTTTAGACTATGAGTCCTGTAGCATAAGGGTTTGAAATTTCATAACGACAAGTATTCAAAGCATTGATTGCCAGGCAAATGACCCTGCGTCAGTCTTTATTTATTCTGTATAATAAATAATAGAAATGAAAGAGATGTATATAGAAAAAAATACAAACTCGCAAGTTTGAAAAACCTTTAAAATGCTTGGAAAAATCAGCAGCCTGAAGGTAAATTTAGCGTATAAATTATGCAGGGCGAAAAAAAAATTATTGATTATTTGAATTATCAAATGAAAGAAAAACGGAAGTAGACAGAAATATGCTGCTGTTGTGCTTTGCTTAGGAAACAAGTTACTTTTTCTCGGCAAGTTTCAAAATTTGTTTTAAATTTCACCAACAGATGGCCCTTTAAACTTAGAAAACTAAATGATTTGTTGCGCAATATAAATTACTTCGCTTTTTTTTGTATGACACAAAACATTTGCGAATAAAATTATGGGAGGAAAGTATTGTAAAGAAAAATGAAAAAAAAAGTATTTAGGTGAATAAGAAATGAAATTTTTTTATTTTTTGCGTTATTTTTAACAAAACTAAAATATAATTCGGTAGAGAAAGAATTTCGTTACCAGTTACGTAAAATGATGATGGCCAGCCCCCGAGGAAGTCAGATTTGCATAAAACACCCGCAGTAGCCATTCCTGCAACGCTGCCCAGATTGATGCCACAGTAAATGGCGGATGACAGGAAGCTCTTTTCTGTGTCCGGCAACCAACGTCCAAGCATGGAATGAATGGAGGGGAACACCACTCCCTGAATATATTCAAAAATTATTAACAAATTAGATTTTTAATATAGTATTTGTAATAGAATTGCCATTCATTTAACCCCTTGGGGACGGATGATTCAGAAAAGCATTCGTACAAAATCAGAATCAGGATGTAATTAAATAAAAAACGGTAACTAAATGTAGTCGCTGCTAATTTGACAGACTTACTTTGCTTTTACTTTAATTATTGTTAGTTTAATCATATATATAATCAATGTTAATTCAAAGTATAACTAAATAGTTTTATTTTGAACAAAGTAAGGGTGAATTAAATAAATCAAACAATTATAACTCCGCCCACAAATAAACTGCTAAAGAATTACTTTGATTACCAGTTTTATCTTTTTACCCTGGTTGATACGGTTTTATGCTGGCACGTATTTGTGACAGTCGGCGAGAAAGGGTTAAAAGGTGTTCTTTGAAAATTATTTAAAAAAAATGGAGAAAACAAGAGTCACAGTTTGAATTACCTGACCCATTAATGATCGTCCATCCTTATTCTGATCTTTCCAACAGGTACCAGGGGCCTTATCCGGTCACAGAAATTTATTTTTATACATTCGCTGTTACTCATACAGGTTTGTGTGTTCATTTTAAGGCTCAACCAAAAAGTTCTTGCCAAATTGTAGAACAGATTAAGTAAGAGAATTAAATTCCAAATATATATCTAAGATTACGATCAGACTCAGATCCGCTACCTCCACGCTAAGGCGCCTCTAGCGGAGAGGCGACATCGCTTGGACAGGGAGTCCCACTCTCTAATTGTTTGATTGGTCACCTGGGGCTACTTGTGGGGAATGCTTTATCTTGATTAAAGGGCCGTTGTCTTGACTTGATACTAATTCCTGAGTTCCTTGGGCCGCTTGCGGCTCTCTTCCTCTCACTTAAATTTGTTTCCCTTGTCTGGTACGATGCATAAGAGAATGCAAATGTGATGAAAGACAACCCCCCATCAAGAAGTTTTAAGATCAAAGTATAAGACATATCTATGTACAGTTGAGATGATGAAGCGATGGAACTGTGAAATAAAAGCAAAATTGAAGTAAGTTGATTACATACATGTTTACAGAATTATTCACAGGGGCTAAGCATTTTGAAGGCTTGCGAAGGAAGCGTCATCAAAGTGAAATGAAGCAATTGACCTTATTGAGATATCTTCTCTCAGATTCCCAAATGTAAAAAAAGAATTAAAATTGGCATCATCACATTTTGACAAAAAAAGATCGTGCAATAAGTGGGCCAGAATGGCTTCATCAAGCTGAGCACCGTAAGGAAAAGGTTAGCTTCACAATGTGTTCGTCAAGTGGATCTATCTTGAGATCTCTAGGCAGGTCTCTATTTCTGATGAACCATTGAGCCAAGCTTATTATTTGTTTGGGCAGGTGCTGAGTTTGTCAACTAAAGATGGCGAAATTTTAACCCAAGCATGAGTTAATTTCGGTCTTATTTTGGGCAGGTACAATAATCTTTTTAGTTTAATCTCCATGTTGGAATGGTAGAGGATAGCTTGTTATTTTTTACTTGTCGCATGCATTATGACGTTTTGTACATGGTCTTTTCACATAAATTTTTTAATTCATGTAAGTCCAAGATATTTGGCCATGATGACGATGGGGATGGTCTCATCGAAGAATACAAGATGATTTTGAATAAGCAGCTGTTGGATTTCAGATACAAATATAAATACAAATATAATATGTATTTGTTCCATTGATGTATTATGGTAGACAGAACTATGATGTTTCCACAATCTAAATATTGTTAAATAATCACTTGTGTTATATTCTGTGGCTGGTTAAGAAAAAAACTATTATCCCTACATAGAGAGACTGTTTGCATCCAAGTAAGCGCCAAATGAATGCCAAGATCGCAGTATATCAGTTCTTGAAGGAACGACGTTGCACAGCCTTCTTTTTGCTTGCCTTTTTAAATCGTGTGAAATGAAAATGAATAAAAAGAAACTTATTGAATAAGAATGATTTTTTTGTTTCTTTTCCTTTAAATTAGAAAATTGCATTTTATTTAAATAATAGAAACTGATAAAAGAATAATAAATATTGTTTCTTGCAGACGATTTTCTAAATAAATTAAATAAAATTAAAAATTCTTTAACTCCTATTTGATGTGTTAAGGGCGTGTCAACATAAGACGCGCCATTTCTTACTGGTCCAATCAAATCCAATGCTCTTAGGCCGGGGTAGCCTGGTTGGTAAGGCACTGGGCCCATGTCGAAGTGATCGTGGGTTCGATCCCCCCGACCGAAGACTCCCCGTGTAGCAAATGGTGACAGATACACGTTAAATCTGTCTGGTCACGAAGTCCTCCGTGTTTACATAACAAATCTATACCTCTGGTGGTACTGGTAAAGGAGATCCCTTGTCTTCTGGATTGGGATCAACCTTACAAGGATACGGAGTTGAACATTGGGAGTCGTAAATCCAGAATTGGATCTGCAGTTCAACGACGGTATATATATATAATAAAATAATGTAATAAAAAGTAATAAAATAAAATCCAATGCTCTTGCAACTTCATGAAGTTGTTTCTTTTTCAAGAACGAATGTTCTCCTTATTTATCGAAATATGCCGTCAAGTCTTGGATTCCAGTTAAACTACAAAAATATAACTTTTTTTTTAATAATTCTGTGACATATAGTAAGAGATAGAAAGAATAAAACTTATGTCTGATGTGTTTAATTTTTAAAAGCTGTTATAGTGTTTTGAAAGCATATTTGCATAATTTGAAAACTAAATGAAAGGGAATTATATGCTGTCTCGGATTATTAACTAAATCTTATATTGGAATGGCCTATTTTTAATTTGTGACTGAGTATTACACCTTTTTCAGTTATAATAAGAAGGACGATCGAATAGTCTTTTGAAAAAAAACGCTAGGCTCAAATAATATAAACTTGAAGTAATCTTGCATTTAAAATTTTATCAGGGTTGTCTCGACCGGGAAAAAATAAATAAATGGTGATTTTTAGTGACAGTGTCATTTATCCAGAGCTCCTTAAAATATGTATGAAAAGATTCTCGACTTATGGTTCATCATTAGTACAGCTGATGTTACCATATTACTGTTGGCCTTATGAACCCAATACTATTAGATCCCGATTTAATTTCATTTAAATAATCTCAGGCCACCAAATCTAAAATTTAACAACGATCATTAAATTGATATGATATCTCATCGTCATTTTAAACCAAAAGATGATATTGTATCATTATTTTAAATAAATGAATAAAATATAAGTTTTAAACAAGTATTTCTTTAAACTTTATTATTTTATAACCGTCGTTGAACAGCCGATCTAATGTTCGAGTTCACGACTACTAATATTCAACTCCACAGCCTTGTAATTTTCAAGCCAATCCAGACGACAAGGGAACTCCTGGATAAAGTATTGTAAGAAATTTGCCTTCGTGAAGGAATTTTTGAGGGAGAACTAACCCATATTTGCTTTATACCAGGGATGGGGAAACTACGTCCCGCGGGCCAACTGTGGCCCACTGGAAGATTTTATCCGGCCCGCGGATAGAATTTTTATTTGCCGATCAGCGGCAAATATAAACAATATACATCCATTTTATTGTCGACTATGTTTAAAATTATTTCTGTTTTTACTTTTTTAACAAAGTACTGATGACATTTTTACTTTCTCTATTTTTGTTCCACAAAACATAAATTAATGGAAATAGTTAGTACAGACAGCTTCAATTGGTAAAATGTTGAAAGCAGAAGTTCTTTATAAAATAGCCGTTGATTGGCTCCAACTAGCGTTTGTCTTTCTCGAGGAGCTGACTTATGGAATCTAATATAGGTAAATTGTGCTTCACATTTGGCAGACTGCGCATTTTACGCTCCAAAGAGCGGACAATCTAACAATCATCTGAAGCAGTTGTTTCTAAATATGCCTAAGTTTGACAAATCATTACCAAAAGCTAGTTTCCAATATTTAAAATTTCACGCCCAGAAAATCAGTGCTATGTTTGCTTAATCTTATATACGTGAACAAGAGTTTTCAATTATGAACCTTAGAAAATATTATTTCAGAAGTAGACTAACAGAAAAGGATTTAGCCTTGTTCCTTAAAATAAGCACATCTCACTTCGAACCTTAATATAAGGAACTTTTAGAAATGAAATCGCAATTTCCTTCATTCCACTAAATATTTAAATTAAAACTTGTATATCACTTTTTTTTTCTTTCTTAAATTTTGAAGATCTTACTTGGCCCACCAAATATTTTTTTTCTTGATTTTTGGCCCTCGATCAAAAAAGTTTGCCCATCCCTGCTTTATACGGTGAGGAAAACTACTGAAACCTCCCATAGTTAGCTTAATGGCAAAGGGAGTTTAACCCATAATCAGTCTACCACTGAGGATATTTTACGTCTGCACTATGGTCGGTGCGAGCCGGATTTTGAATTCGAATCCCAGCCATCACTGGGATCGATTCCGGGTCGACCTCGTTGGGAGGTGAACGCTCTATCACCAGAGGCTTGACTCATAGTTTAATTTTTATTCTGCTTCAGAATGATCCCTCACCAATTTGGCGATTATGATTTTCTGATATGGCCTTAGTTACGTGGATGTAGGATTGTCAGGGTTCTTCTGTTATACGTTTACGGTAATAGCTCGGTATTTAAGTATATATATATAAGCAATACAGTTTAAATTCATAAGTAATAAGAGAAATTTTAAAACTTTGCTTACCTGTGCCACTCCCTGCAGGGCTCTGATAGCGATAAGAGCAATTACATCAAAACGAGCGACTACTGGGGTCAAGAGGGACAACAGGGCTGATGCTATAGTTCCTAAGCCGAAAACCCATTTAGCACTGTAAATCTCTGACAGTCTTCCAGCTGGAACTTGCATGACACTGTAACCGTAATAGAAAGCACCTAACACATGTCCTTGTATTTGAGGCGTCCAAGCAAATTCTCCTTCCTGCAACAATTATTTTTTTCCATACATTTCAAAGAACAAAAAATGAATAATATTATAATATATTATATACAATAATTTGATTATATACCTACTCCATGCATAAGCGAATGTGAAATAAAATAATTTAACGGAAAATGGAAGGACATTATACTTAGGAAACAGAAAAAAATATTTATCAACATTAGCTGCGCATTTCATCAACAGATGGTGCTGATGACTAGAAAATCTATAGGACACTATTTTTTACCGCATGTCGGACTTTTCCAACTGAAATATTTGCATGGGCGATTCTCAGTTCCATGCAACGCTGTTGGTGCAAATTGTGATTATTTTGAAAAGATTGTAACTTTTCTCAGTCTTATCTTGAACAGGACTTAATGTTCATGTATTCGTTGAATGGAATAAATGGGCATTTTATAGAATGAGGTTGGCTTTCTGGCCAGTATGAAACATGATAGTTGTTATTATATGCTGTTCATTGTATATAGTGCTTTTCATAATTAATTCTATAGGATTCCTAACAAAGTGAGAAAAAAATAACATTTCGGTTGATTTTATGTATTCAGCACAATGACAATGAATCCAGAATACTTCATATATTGATGATTAACGTATATGTTCAGAGATGATGACTACGCCGCTATATGCAAAATATTTTTTTTCAAAAGTGGTAGACAATTAAAAATAAAAATTTACGTTATTTCAGTTAATTCCGCTATTGTTTTAGAAAGCTCATCACAACATAATTTGATCCAAGGGGAGTTTTGGATCAATTATTCTAATTGTATCCTTAGTGGTGGGCAAAATATTTTTAAAATAAATTATACTAAACTATGAATCGTACATCAAAGCATACATTTTGCTACCACTTGCATACCTGCCAACTTTTATGCATTTGGAGTAAAATTTTATTTTCATATTTAAAGTGGTAGTAAATACAATTTTTTTCTTTTTTAAACTTAATTGTTGAATGATTTTGATCACCACTATTCTTGAAAAAATTAAGCAAATATATTAATATGTGTTACTATCATGGCTGTCAGCTTAAGCTTTTTCAAGTAAAACGTATTTTTTTGCTTAAAGTAGAAATTTTAATTCCATGTTACTACCACTGGGAAAAATCATAATGGAAGGGATTAAAAGTTGGCAGGTATGCATTAGGAACATTTTGCCCACTGAGTGGATCGAGTTGGTCTTCCGTTTGTCTTTAACTTATTTGAATAATATAATTTCTAAAATCAATTTAAATGAAATGTTTATCGTTAAAATTTACTGCCATTTGAAATATTGGAGAAAAATTCCAAAAAAGGAAGGAAAAAAAACGGAAAAGCTGTAATACATTTTTTTTCTCAATTAAAGATATATAAAGACCGCGGGAGAAAATTGGTTTATCTCTATAAACACTGATTAGGAGAAAAAAAGTAATGTGACGTGCAGGAAGAGTTTTTTCACAATACTACCGTCCATTTTCACTGTGTAATAACTCTCGAGGAGAACCGATTTTACACGTTTTTAATTTAGTAATTTAGTAAAATACAACGGATAGTATAGGATTTAGTAAAATTCAAAATTTAGTAATTAGTAAAATACAACGGATCGCGATATACTAGTCATTTCTTTGAAAAATAAACATAAACTTTTCTTCTTCTTTGGTGTTTAGATTTCATCTTTAATCGGTACTCGAAATACAAAAAATCTCTCCTGCAACTGGTAAAAAACACATAAATTTTAGTAATATTGCAATAAAACTATACAAACATTTTAAATTTTTGATTTACAAATTTTTGTGGATGCAAAAAGTACTAAAAATTTAAAAAGTATGAAAATGTACGTCTATATACCCTTGGCTGAATCTTTAAGAAACTGCTGTTACTAAAAAACTCAGGATGTTCACTGCATTCATGTGACGTAACGTTCTCGTGAGTGCTATAAACAGCAGAGTTGTTCACCATGGCAACTATGGCGACATTGATGTTTACTCTCAGGGATAAGTTGACAAAACAACCTAAGAATGCGACTAAGGAGAACACATAACGCATTCCTGGCATACCTGGAACAGGAAAAGCAAATTACAGTTACAAGAGATCATCACAGCCTGTACTCAAGATGTGGCTGTCAGCCACCATCGGCATCTATTAAATACATACCCAGTCTACGTGTTAAAATTTCATATCTTAATGTTTTTATAACCTTTGTTGAACAGCCGACTCAATTTAGAGTTCACGGCTACTAATGTTCAACTCCATAGCCTTGTCATTTTGAACCGAATCCAGAAGACAAGAGAACTCCTGGATCAAGTATTTTGAGAAATTTGCCTTCGTGGTAGACTTTTTGATGCAACTAGGCCGCATTTGCGTTACATGGAGAGGAAAACCTTCCACAGTTAGCCTGACGGCAAGGGGACTCTAACCCATGATCCGTCTACCCCTGAGGATATTTTACGTCAGCACTGATATTTATAAAATACCAACAATACTGAAAGCTTTAGTTTTAATATTTTTACCACTCCATAAAATATTTTTAAAAATTCAATATTTGTCCGCCGTACAGGGATGAAAGCGAGACGGAAAAGAGGAAAGGCTGGTAGTAAAACCATTTCAGTTATAGCTAGTTTTGGGGAGGAGTTTACTTATTCTTTTTTTACATTTTTCAACAATATCTACTTTATCTTAGAAAAGAAGCAGTTTTATTCACAGAAGCATTTACACATTGTACTTGTATCAGGTAATGCTACTGTTCGTGGGAATTTGACCAACAATAAAAAATGACTTAACTTATTAATTATTCACAGAGCAATTTAAGATTGATATATTTATTCGAACATAAACTTATCATTGTCTTCGAAATGGAATGCTACTCGATTTCAAAGTTAATTTATAAAATAACTTTTAAAATTCGAATAACTTACCATACTTTTTAGAGTTCATTTTCATGAATAAAAGTCGATAAACATGGAGAGCATATCTCTTGGGCTAAAAAATAAGAAAATATTCAGAATAAGGTTTCAAAATTCTTTCAAAATTTTTTATTTCTTTCGGAAGGAATTTTTAAAAAACATTAAATTTCATGCCGACCAAATCTTCCTGCTTTTCCAAAAGATTTAAATTTTATACATTAACTCTTTTCATTTTATTAGATTTAATATAATTTAAAATGATTTTATGTACCACTACTTTTAAATAATTAAGAAATAAACTATAATTTGCCTGCAAGAATAGTTAAGAGTCAGCTAAGTTTTAGCGAAACACAATTTCCCTATCACAAGCACAAACTTTTTTGAAAAGTGCGAAAAATATCAGAATTAACAATACGTTTTATGTCAAACATTTATATACCACTATAAAAATTTTGAGGAATCACTAGACGCCCTATAGTATTATGAACAAAATTTGATTAGAATGGTGCAGTTGGTAGCCCTATAGCAATCGGGCAGTTGTAGGATCAGAGGTTAGAGTGGCTTTCCAAAATATTTATTGTGGTGGCAAATTATGTATCGTAAAATATGCTTCTTATTTTTAAATACTTATCATCAACCCTTTCTGATTATCATAAAAATTTGCTTGGGCCTTGAAAATTTTAAAAAGTGGTAAAGAAAATGAAACAAATGTCAATATTTCAACTTATGTGTAACCACCACTAAAAATTGCTTTCTAAAGAAAGTATATATTCATGCAACACCCAATTTATAATGTGATACCATACCTGCCAACTCTTCCGGATTTTCCGGAAGATTTTATTTTCATAATTAAAGTGGTAGTAAATATATACTATTTTTTCGTTTATGAATTTAATATTTAAATGATTTTGATCACCACTATTCTTACAAAAATTAAGCACATATATCAACAATACAACGTATTTGTTTGCTTATAATTGAAGTTTTAATTCCATTTTAATACCACTGGGAAAAATTATAATGGAAAGGATTAAAAGTTGGCAGGTATGTGATATATAAAGATAAGAAACATCGTCTATCATTATCTTAATTTTACTACCACTACTGAAACTTTTCAATAACCGCGGGAAACCTATGTGCAGTTAGACATCTGACACTACGATGCCAATCTTAGTTAAAAATATTTTCTAGTGGTAGCAAAATTTAATTTATTTTTAGTTCAGTATTTATCATTTTAAGTAATTTTTCCACCACGAAGTATCAAAACTATAATGTAACTATGCAAATGTAACTATATTGCAGTTATCTCGAAGTGATACTTTTAAAAAGTAGGCGTAATTATCCTTATTCTACAAGTTTTAATATTTAATTCACTTATAATTTTTTAAAGCTTTCACGGAAAGCGGAGCAGTTAGTATCCCTGCTGAAATAATCTTGGCAGTGATCGGAAAAAAATTAAAATTCCTTTTGCTTTGTTAACACTGGGGAAGGGGGACACGATTTATTTTTAGTTTTCCGTTGCACGAATTGTGCACGAATCTTAGATATTTTCTTGCCATAGATTACAAATTCAGAAATCTATTTCTCTGTACAAGTTTTTATAAAATTTTATTATATATACCTAACTACGATTTTATTAAATTCACTTGACTGAATACTAAGTGTCCTTACTTCTCTGCTACATAGGGAGTGGTACGAAGAAGACAATAATACATTTAATTTATGATGCTATAAAATAAGATCATATGTTTCTTTGTCTCAAGTGATATTTTTAAAGGAGCAGTTAAGTGCATTCTTCATAAGCTTGTACATTCAGACAGAAAATAAATTACACTAGAAAAAAAAATCCGTAGCTTTCGGAACAAAACTAATTTCAGATTTGAAATTTCTAGACTCGACTATTTTTGATTAAGTACTTGTATAAATACAGCAAAAATTTGTTTCCCAGAAGAATTTGTTTACGCGGTATCCGAGACATTTGAACCAATTTGAATTTAAATTGGGCTCTGAGATGCTGCAAGCGGCCCTTATCCGGACAAAAGTTGTATTCATACTAGTAAAGAGCAACTACCTTCGAGTAAACATTAAATATTCCAGTAAAATAAAACCTCTCAATCTAAGATTTGTTTCATAGAAAGCTTTTATAAATGATAACTGAAAATTTCACTACTTCCCCCTGTACGCTTGCCCCTTTTTTGAAAGAAATTAGAGCAATTGCAATTTATGCCAGCTGGTGTAACAATGGGGATGATTTCCGAACTACAGAACGATAATACAAAGCCACAAAGATTATCTTCAGCAACGAACAATTCAGCACATGGAGTGACCAGCTAGATCACTGGACTTGAATCCTATCGAGACGCGTATCTGCTGCCATTCCTCCTCTCCAGATACTTGCCACGCTTGCAACTGCTTTGCAAGAACAATGACTCGCACTTCCAACGAAACTAGCAGACTGCATAATTGAAAGCATTACACGTCACTGTATATGCTGCTAGATGTGGAACGATACAGCGCTGTCTCCATACTGCAAGTATTTCTTTTATTCCAAACTAACACATTTGGTTTATATTCATTTCTTTCATATGCTAATTCCTGTAACATCACAAATGTCTGGTTACTATTTACTTAATTTTTGTACTAATTATACTATCATTAATACATTCATTGAAATGTATGTATAATTTATGTACCATAATTAAAATTTCCATTTAATATTTAATTTGAAAGTCTACTGCAAAACTTAGTCGAAATAATACGTCAATGCAAGCAAACAAATTTTACGAAAAAAAATTCCAGTTGTTTTTAAAAACATCCCATTTCTTCATTATTACAAACATCACATTTCTTGTAAACACATAATTTCTGTATAGAACGTAAATGTGTGAATCTCTACCTAAATTACTATTTTAACTTATAAAATATCAACTTTTTCATAATATTTTTCAAATAGGCAATGGTTGTTCACTCAATGCTTTCATTCTTGTAATTTAATTTTGAAAAATCGTAGACTCAAATTATTCAATAATATAATATTAAAATCCAAATTTTTTTAAAACTTAAGTGATTCCAGCTCTAATAAAAATTAAATTTTGTAACAATGAGTGTAACATTTATCTCAAACACAGAGTCACCAAATACATTACAAAACGTTACGTTTTCGTAACAGTAGTCAGATGGGAAAAAAATTCTTTCGCTATTAATCGAAATTTAGTACAGAATCAGCAGCTACTTGTCATTTAATAATGATGATGAATAGATAAACAAAGGAATAACGAAAATAACAAAATCAAACTACTATACCAGAGAAAAAGTGTAATATTTACCTAGAGCACGAAATCGTCGAACTAAGGAACGTTCTGACACTTACGTAAACAAAAACGAAAAACAAGACAAATATAAGGAAAAAAAAGCATAGGATTGTTTATGATTACTGAGATTACATAAGATTAATCTACGTTAAAAATAAATTCTTATCGGGAAAACCATCAAGTCCAGATTTCCGCAGAGTTCAACTCAAAATGAAGAACATAATGAGGGTTAAAAATTGAGATAACCATCTCAAATGCTACACAGTTGTAGATAGTGTCGTAATAACAATGAGAATGTTAATTAGAAATTCTTATCATATATCTATTTCACGCTTATCAATTTTTTTTTTTTTTTGGTTACATCTTATTAAATATCAGATACAGTGAAAACTCACGGGAGCGACCTCTCTCTGATATCCACTCCCCGTTGAAGGAGGTTGGTTGTTCTTAGGAGTTACCTTCATCGACTTCGAAATGTTATCGAAGGTTTATTTATTTTCACGAGCAAATTTAATTTTATTCAGTGAAGAATTAGTTGTAATTCTTGGTTTAATAAATTCAATTTAGTAGATGTTTATCTATCACTATTTCTAAAGAATTCTAATATAATTCTCCACATTTTTCAGGTAAGCGCAGCCCAAGTGCCCAATTTTTTTATAAATAAAGAAGAAAAGAAAGAAGAAGACCGATATATTATGCAAAACCCTTTAAAAAACTATCAAAATTTGTCTATTATTTGCAAATTTAGTTTGTAGTTAATTACAGTTGGGCCAGACGGGCAAAGCCATGCATAATTAGCGAGGCATTCAAGGTGTTAATTGAAAAATAACAGATTTTAAGTCACTTTTGTTATGAAATTTTCTAATGTTTATGCTGTTAAAAAATTTCTAGCTCATTTTTATTATGGGAAATAAATTTTAGCTACTTTCCTTATATCGTTCTGGCGAAGAATCGAGAGATGAACAAGTATAATTCTCATATACTGGGATTGTTTGAGAAAAAAGTTATGTTCTTGGATTTGATTGGAGAAATATATATTTTTCATCCTTTGGATTGAACAATTATTTAATTATTTTGTTTTAAATTTTGCTTTACGCGTAGTACGTTTCTTTAAATTTTAAAGTAGCCTTTATACTCAATTTCTTACTTTACATTTACACATTGTACTTTGTATTCTAATTTTCAATTTTTACTTCACATTATTTATTACTTTTTTTACTTTTATTTACATACTTTAGATGTTAGCAATACTTTACTTTATGTTCTACGCTTTACATATTTATTTTTTACTTTAACGCTTTACTTCGTAACTTACTTTACATTTTACTTCATGCTTTACTTTGCTGGATATTTTTATGCTCTACTTTATATTTCACACTTAACTTTATACTTTACGATTTTCTTTAAGCTTTACTTTATTTTGCTTTTTACTTGACATTTATTTACCTTATAATTTATGCATTACTGTATTTATAACTGATCAGGGCCTTACAATAAATAAAAATCTTAACTTAAATGATCATAGTAAGAAAATAATAGTTAAAACCTTTAGAATATACACTAATTAAAAATGTCTACTAGCTCCCTTCTTCAAAATGTCACTTAAAAACAACGATAAATATATGTCACATATAACAAACCTATAATTACTTATGCATCCCCTGCCTGGTGCAATTACAACAATGTAAATGCTGAAAAACTTAATGTTTTCCAAAATAAATTACTAAGAAAAATGTTTGGAGACCCATATTTTATTCAAAACAAATATAGACATAGAGATTTTAAATTAAAGACCTTAATTGAAACTTCAATGACACTTAATGCACAAATTGTATAAGAAATTCTCAGCCGCAAACTACAACACTATTTTTAAAGCAGATATGCTATTTGAAGATTCCAAAATTAGATTCCTAGTTCACTAGCGATACTTCTTTATCAGATAAATTAAATAAATTCTTTACTATTTTTAATCTTTTATTGATACTTACAATTTAATTTATAAATTTAAATTATAAGACTGATAGCGTTTGGCGCTGTAGTGATTCCTCTAACTGTTCATAACTCTGATTTCTTATTGGTGCTGCGCAGGGGTGAAAGCGAGACGGAAAAGAGGAAAGGCTGGTAGTAAAACCATTTCAGTTATAGCTAGTTTTGGGGAGGAGTTTACTTATTCTTTTTTTAAATTTTTCAACAATATCTACTTTATCTTAGAAAAGAAGTAGTTTTATATATATGCCAGAATTATAAAAGAAATCTTGATAGTTACAGATATTTCATTTTTTTCGAAAAAATTGCTGGAATGAAATATTTTACGTACCAGGTTTTTCTCTTTTCCGTCTTGCTATATAAGGGCTTTCACCCATGGTGCTGCGATTCAGCCAATGGCGTTGCAAATGCAGCAAATATTTCAAAATTATTTTTACTTTGTCTATATCATGATTATTTTTCCTTTTATTTTCCTTTCTATTTTCAAAACACATGATGAAAATTACTTCACACATCAGGATAAAAAGGTGAGAGGCTCATTCGGGACCTTAAGGACTTGAGCAATAATATGATTAGGCAGTTTTTTCGTGATGACATTTAGAAAAAATAGATGTAATTATTCTACTTCTAGAAGTTCTACTATTTAATTCGCTACCAACCTATTACAACTTTTGCAGTAGGTAGAGCAGTTGGCATCTCTGTTTATGTTGTGATACGATGCGGATTCACAGTCCGAAACAAGCTGTTTTCACTTCCAAACTATTCATCACTGTTTAATTTTTTATTACCGTCGTTTAACAGCCTACCCGATTTTGGGTTTACGACTACTAAAGTTCAGCTGCGTAGCCTTGTAAGTTTGAACCCAATCCAGAAAACAGGAGAGTTACTGGATCAGAAAGAAGATTGAGTTATAGAAGATACTGGTGAGAAATTGGCCTTCCTGGAGGATTATTTTGATGAAACTAATCTGTATTTGCGTTACATTGAGAGGAAAAACCACGAAACCTTCCCATGGTTAGCCTGACGTCACAGGGTCACTGTTTGATTTATCATTGGTAAAAAAAAGCAGTCCTATATATATGTTATAACCTTTAAAGAAAACTTGGTAGTAAGTTTTATTTTTAATTTACCTTCTGCCCTGCGTTCTATGTGTCAACGATATTACTTGATTTTATAATCTCACCTAGTTGAAGTTTTCCGAAATTAATGTCCGCTCTCTACAGTGGTTAAGTCCAGAAAAGTCTACTTACAAAATATTTTAATTTAATATAACTTTGAAGACTTTGAGCAACTGAAGTAAAGGAGTAAATATCTACATAACGTGCTTTTAAGTGTACTTTTAATATCTATGTTTTACCTAAAAAACACATGTATATGTTACTGTGAATGACCGAAATTCGTGATTGTTGACAATCACATAGTCGGTAAATGTCCGAAATATATACCAGGTCTAGTTCCGCTGCCTGGCATACATTTGCCCGGTATGCCCTACATCAATATTATTTAAGATCAAGTACCATTGCCTAGCATGCATTTCACCGGCACTTCAAACAGTGATGTTTCTCCTAATCTATCCTCAGAAGATATTAAAATATTGAATAAATACAATAATATCAACGAATAATGTAATAATATCAACGAATATAAATTAACATCAGATCGGATATAACAAATGTTTCGGACATCCACAAAAGTGATTATGTGATTGTTGACATTCGCCGGTTGACATTCTCGTGATTTCGGTCAGTCACGGTAAGATAAACACGCCTAAATACAGCCTCCCATAAAATGTATTTGAGTACATCTGCGCGACGCTCGAACTACGCCGCTCATTTAAAATTTTGTGCGAATACCAATAACTCTGAAAAATGAAATAGAATAATTTACAGAACGTTTTCGCATGTAAAAACTGCACGAATCTTTCATTTAAATAAAATAACACATTGGAAGTTCATCTTACTTTACTGCACATCATTTTGTTTTAATCATCACTTTAACTAGTAAAAAAACGGTCAGTTGACAATCTTATTCAGTCAAGTTTAACTCTTTCGCCGTAAAGGTTCGAGATGATAAAATTGTTACTCTTGTTTAAACAGTGATTGAAATAAACAGCTGCGATAAAGTAAAGAAAGAAACCGCTGACTTTGTTCCTAACATCTCTGAGAGTTATTAAAAATATGATGCAGCAACAAATTAAATTTTCGTGATGAGCACGTTAGTATCTAACAGAGCTCTTCTTTTCGGAAAAAGATAAAATATTTGTATTTAAAAGTGACTCATTTCTCGTTTCTAAAAGTAAAGTAACAATGACAACAGCTACATATTTATTGCATATACAGGGCTGTAAACTTTCTAGGCGTTTTGGGATAATTTCTACTAGTGGTAGCTAAGTTTATGATTTAATGTGTTATTCTTTGTCTTGTAAATTTCTTCGGAATTTTCTTTTCGAATTTACGATCCAAAAAAATATTGCTGAGAATTAGTATATGTTCTATCCTAAATTCGAATATCCAAAATATTTTTGTCAGCAGACAGATTTTTGCTTGACCAATTGGTGGTTAAATTTGTGTTGTTCCGTCCACTAATCTCTTGTTCCCTGCAAAACACCCAAGTTTTGTCTTAAAAAATACACTGTGATAATATATTTATTAATTCTATTGCTTTAAGGTGTTTAAGATAAATTACTGCATAAAATAATTGTTGAAATTAGGTAAAAAATATTTTGAAAATTACCTACCAGTCTTGGGGATCAGAGCGTAAAAATCACATTTATCACAAAACTATTATAACTGTTTTGACAAGCAACGATAACACTAATGAAAGCGAAATTACAGAAAACATAAAACTTTACTTACTTTATTTGCAAAAATTGGGCACCTGGGGCAGCTCAGAGGCCCTTTCGCAAGTGATACGAGTCTATGTGCTAATTTAGCTGGTGTGGAAGTACTTTGGAGGTGTGAGTCTATCCTTTCGACACTCGATTATCCCCGAATTTCACGCATCTGGGAGGTGCATCGCATATTCGTTGAGCGTGGCAGTATTCCCGGCAATTAAAACACTGCAGCGGTCCCCGACCGCCACGAAAACGTTCTACTCTGACCGGAATCCGCTGAATGTCTGTGATTGTGAATATTTGCCGGTGATTCTCCGTTTCTCTAAGGATTGGGAGGAAAAGTGGGAGGAGCCTATATGCCCCGTACACTCTTCATTAAACTGGATTACACTGTGGGTTTCAGTGTCCAATTTCCCTAATTTAAGGGAAATGTCCTCTGTTTCGAAGTCAGCGGGTAGTTCACGGATTAAAACTTTTGTAAACTTGATATGCAGCACTTCCTCTGGTGTTGTGGGAGGATTTGGAGCTTTGTTGGAATTCTCTTTGGATTCTGATGTTGCTAAGGTAGTGGCGGTCTCTAGCTGTGAAGAAGAGCAGCTTTTTATAGTCGTGGATGTGTTGATTATCTTCAGTGTTTTGACATCAGCTAGCTTTGACTTTTTTTTCCTTTTCTTTGCAAGAGGTTTTGTGTTGTTTTTATTGATATTTTCCGAGTCTGAGGTTGAAATTTCTATACTTTGTTCCAGATGCTGGTTTCCGTCTCTGATTTCCATAATTGGGTCGTTAGCTGATGAAGTAGGCGTTTCAGGCATGATTTGTTCAGGTACCGGTATAGAATTGGCAGAATAATAAGGTCTTGCAGCTCCTTCGGGCTGCATTAAATCGCGGAGCTTGCAAAATCTTCCTTTTTTGGAATAACAATGGAAGTGTCCATATTCATCTTCAAAAATTTCACCTGGCTTAGTGTCTGGCTTTATGTAGTTGGGATATATCACAGGTATTTCAATTCTCTTGATGGGCATGTGTGAATAATCTTGCCGTCACGTCCGCAGCGTCGAGATAACATTTTTGCAGTAATCAAAATGAAATGGTCAAATCTAAACTTTACCTCCTTTGCCACGTTCAAGCATAATTGCAAGAGAATGAAATAGGTACTACTCACTCAAAAGACACGAGTAAAATCCTGATTTTCAATTGGTCAAAATCCAATTCCGACGTCAAGTGGTTGAGTCCCGTTTTCTACATCATTGTTCTGTCACCTAGTCACACTTCGGCATGACATCGTGCTTCGGACCAAGTGGTCACAGTATTCAGAAAATATAAAAAAGATTTTGATTTCGAATCAAGGAGGGAAATCTCACTTCAAAAATTGTGACGAAAGTGTTGCTGATTAGCTTCGCCATCTCTTAGCAGTATTTATAAATACTTATTTAATCTCGGGATTTAAGGAGAAGTGTAAGTAGTCACGAATTCAATTTCAGTTATGCAATTTCTGCAAACCATACGGGCTGAAAAACGCCGAACGTATCAGATGTCTAAGTAATACAACAAATGTTAAACAAGCTCATGATGGATCGGACAGTGGTCACTTTGAGGCCCAGGTGCCCAGTTCTAGAGCACTACTATGCTTACATCATGTCTGCCAAATTTTGAGATTTTTTATGAAAGACATTTTCTAGTGGTAGCGATGTTTATGCATTAATACATTACTCTGGGTTTGAAAAATTTAATATAAAATTATATTAACCAAAAGAGAGAATATAAAGAATTAAAAAGAACATATAATGACCTTGAAATCTGTACATAGTGTACATAGTGCATCTTATAAGAAACATAGTGCAGGGTTGCCACTGGCGACTAAAAATATAAAAAGTGGTGGCTAAAAAACTTCTAATTAAAAATATTAAGTAGTTACTTCTTACAGCATATTTTTTTCAGTTTAATATTGAAAGCGAATGCATAGAATGTTTTTGTTTTAAATATGAATAATTTAAAATATAAGTCATAGTAGTGTTACGATTGGATAATTGAAGCGATAATAATAAAAAAAAATAATAATAACTCGAGATTCTACCACTTTTTACATTTTTAGTCGCTTATGGCATCCTTGATAGTGCAAAAATTCAAAAACACGGTATATTTACGTCATCTGTTTTGGTGGGTGCATCACGCGATTTGAGTTTATTATTTATGTTTCCTGATTACTAAATAGCAACAATGTAAATATCATCCTACAATAAGTGTTTTTTCAGTGATTGGACAATAATTACAAACTATTACTGTGAATATTTTCAAACTGTGAAACATCTGGTCCATTTAATTCTGTGAAGCAACAGTGTAATGTGCTTGTTACTTCCGAACATAAAGCTCAATAGTGACAAAATCAGTTTCTTTGCCGATACACAATTGGGTTACATCTTAGTTATAGACCACATAGTGCAAGCTGCAATACAACTATTTTGAATTAATTATTATCAGATAGATACTAAAAGTTATTATTTTATTTATTGCAAAAACATTAATTTTATGTCTTCGTGCAGTGGTTACTTCATTCTGCAAGATACGAATAAATTAACTATCTTAAATACTTGCAGTTTAATTTTGCAAAAACTTTATGTAAATATATACCATATTGCTAGAACTACAAAAAAACGATGAAAGTATTGTACCCCCCAGCTGGGTAACAGTTACAGTTTAAGACAACAATTAAAATAACAAATAGTTGTTAAAAAAAACTTTATCTCAGCAATTCGAAGATAGCAAAACAATGTTCGAAACAAAGATGGATTATCTGAAACAGACTGTCACCACATTACAAGCTGATAATGAAATGTTAAGAAATGAAAACAGACAGAATAAAGAAACAAAATACCGAACCGACGATCTCAGCTCATAATATTCCTATAGCTCCAATATAATTATCACCAAAGAAAAATAAAAGCCGTAATATTCGAATAGATATAACATCAGATGAACTTCACCAAAACTTAATAAATTACGGATTCACCCCTAGAAATGTAACTCAGATGTAAAAATGCACAGAGCAAAGCAGAATCAATCTTCCGCTGCACATAGTCACCCCGGATAAAACTGAAAACAACAAAGATATATTTTACTTACCCAGATTCGTGGACCTCAATGTCTGAGTGGTTTTACACAGTGCCACAGAGGACAATAATTCAACCATGTGCAAGCATCTTGTCGACACACTCCAAAATGCCTAAAATGCGGTCAAGAGCACCTGACCCATCTATGTCAAAAAACAAAGAATACACTTAACACCTGTGCAAATCATGGTGGACCACACCCAGCCAACTTCAAACAATGCACCAGATACCCAACTACCAAAATCACTAACAACAATAGAACCAGCAACCTAAACAACAGAAAAGCTCCTGGCAGCACGAATACATATGCAGATATCTTAAAATCCACAAACAAACAAAACAGCAACAATAGTCTACAACTGGTTACAACTACAATTAAAGAAGCAAGATCTCTCCTCTCAGATTTAAAGCTCTTTGTAGACTTTATACAAGACATCGAGGGCGTCAACATGTTCAAAAAGATTCAACAGGCCATGTACTCAAACCAACAAACAGTCGAAGAAGATGATTAAAACGATACAAAGACCAATACTCAATATATATTTCTGGAATGTTAACGGAGTACTCGAAAACAACACGAATTAAGAAACTTCATCTTAGAACATAACCCAGATATTTTAATAATTACAGAATCTCACCTGAATCGAACCCAAAGTTTTAAAACAGCCAACTACGGAACATACAGACGTGATATACGGTACAGAGGTGGCGGCGTTGCACTACTATCTAAAAACAGCTTAACTACTACAGAATACAACTCCAAAGATGACAGAGGTTATGCACAAATATCTATCCTGGTAAATCATCATAATCAGAATATCAAAATTACAGGCATATATGACTCAGCAAAAAACAAACTGACAGAAGAAGACATAAAACTAATATTCCCAGCCATCCTGACAACAATAGTAGCAGGCGATGCCAATGCTAATCATACAACATGGTGCTGCAACAACTCCAACAATACAGGAACACAGCTTAAAAACCTCATCTCAAAACATCAACTCATAGTCACAGCTCCAAATTCTCCTACCTATATACAGAACCTACAGAATCTTAGATCAGATATTCTAGACTTTGCCATAACAAATATGAAAGTCCCCATGGTCGCCTGCTCAGTAAACCATCTGTCATCTGATCACCCACCTGTTCAATTGCTGGTTGGGCTGACAACCGAACACTCTGAAAAATCAAAATTTGAAGCAGACTGGAACCTCTACAGAAATATACTCATTATTAGCAATAGAAGCCTGCCAACCCTAGAAGATGAAACAACAATAGATAACCATATCCAGTAGTTACAATCTACAAAATGCCTCAATAGAAACATAACATACTGCACATCATTACCGACGACCTCCAGAGATTAAAAATATCATCAGACTAAGAAATTATTATAGAAAGTGGCATCAAAGAAGCTCCGATCCAGCTTACCTTAATGAAATGAAACAACTCAATAAACCGGTAGGAAAAGAAAGCAAAAAATACAAACAGCAAATTTGGAAAATCGCCTCTCTCTGTGTGAATAAAAAATAATACATTAAAACATAAACTTAGATATCACTAGAATGAGTTTTTACAGAAAGAGTAGAAAGTTGGCAGCCTTATCTTATCCCATGAGCCAGAACGTCGCTATGATTACAGAATTTTGCATCACGCGCATCACATTTTGCATTAGTGATGCAGAATGGTTTTTTTTCATGCATGTGAGCCCGAAAATCTATGGCACCTCACAAATTTGAAAGTAGTAGTGTAATAACAATAGAACGTACTCTAATTTGTTTAATTCTGCCAGCACTAAACAATTTCTTTGTACGACTATCAGATATTATATATTTATTTAAGGCCAACTGCTCCGGACAATATTATAGAGGATCAGATATTATAGAGGCCAACTGCTCCGGACAAATCATTAAAGAAAAAATAACAGTAGAAAACTATAAATTAAAATTTGCAGAATTTTGGTTAATTTTACTTATTTTTCGCAAAGACAACCTTTTTCCATTGGAGAATTCTTTCCTTTTTCAAATCATACCAGACAGAGAAAAAAATGCTTTGCTTTACGCCACCTCAGAAGTTTACTTTTCTCAAAGACAATATTTTTCCTTTAGAGAATTCTTTCCCTTTTCAATTCCTACAAGTGTAAGCAAAAAATGCTTTGCGTTACACACCTTAAAAGTTAAATGATACAACTCAGATTGAATGTTCAATCGTGTTTCGTGTGCTTATTTCCTGTTTCCTCTCATTACCTCTCATTCCATTCTAAACCCTGCCAGAGAGATAACACATGCCTTGCATTACACATCAAAGTAATATTATATAACATAGATAGAAAAATGCAAGTGATATAAATAAATTTTATATTACCTAAAAAGAAATTTCGCTTCAATCTGAGAATACTCTTCTCTTCTTTTCCTTTGATGTTGGTTCTCTTATCTTACATTCTCTGTTAGTTCGAGTTTCCTCTCATTACCCCAGATTCCATTCTACCTCTCATTCCATTCTAATCCCTGCCAGAGAGAAAATGCGTACTTTGCATTACGCAAAGTTAAATGATATGAAATAGATTGAAGAAAGTAATATAAATTTTATATTACATAAAAGAAAATTCTGCTGAAATCTGAGAGAACTCTTCTTTTCCCGTCCTTTGATGGTGGCTCTCCTGTCTTACATTCTACTTTATTTCGTGTTTTCTCTCATTACCTCTGATTCCATTCTTACTCTCATTCCGTTCTAAGCCCTCCTTGAGATAAAACACATGCCTTGAATTACACATCAAATTTAAATGATATAAAAATAGATTGAAGGAAGTTACATAAATTTTATATACCTAGAAAGAAATTTCACTGAAATCTGAGAATATTCTTCTTTTCTTTTCCTTTGATGTTGGTTCTCTTATCATACAGCCTCTCTTATTTCGTGTTTCCTCTCTTTACCTCTCATTGCATTCTACCTCTCATTCCATTCTAAACCCTGCCAGAGAGAAAACACATGCTTTGCATTACACATCAAAGTTAAATGATATAAAATAGATTGAAGGAAGTAATATAAATTTCATAAAAGAAGAGTAATCTGAGAATACTCTTCTTTTCCCGTCCTTTGCTGTTGGCTCACCTGTCTCGTATCCTCCTTTATTTCGTGTTTCCTCTCGTTACCTCTGATTCCATTCTACCTCTCATTCCATTCTAAGCCCTACCTGAGATAGAACACACGCCATGGTTTACATATCAAAGTAATATTATATAGTATAGATAGAAAAATGCTAGTGATATAAAAAAAAATTATATTACCTAAAAAGAAATTTCGCTTAAATCTGAGAATAGTCTTCTTTTCTTTTCATTTAATGGTCGTTCTCTAATAATAGTCTCTCTTATTTCCTGTTTCCTCTAATTACCTTCGATTCCATTTTACCTCTCCTTCCACTTTAATTCCTGCCAGACAGAAAACGCATGCCTTGCATTACACAAAATTAAAAATATATAAAATAAACTCATGTTTGTGAAAATTGCAACACCATGAAGAACCTACGCGAGTGAGCTGAAATTTTCAGGAAATGCAAAGTAGAGCATGATATGCAAATAATTAGAATTTCAGACCCGTAGCGCATGCGTATGCTGACTCAGCGCCCTCTGTACGGCGGATGGATCCGAATAAATAGACGGCTGTAGCCAAGCGAATATGGTAATCGGTGGTTATCTGCTAGTGGTAAACGTTAGCATAGTCATTACTTATGTCTATTCGACGAAAGCGAGCGAGATTTCAACAACGTACGGAGTTTAAACGGGGGAGAATCATCGGCCTTCGTGAAGCTGGATTATCTTATCTTGCAGTAGCCGCTCGTGTGTAGCGTAACAGCAGCACAGTGATGCGTGTTTGAAAGCAGTGGATGGACGAGTGTCGGACTACTCGGAAATCCAGGAGTGGACCCCGAAATGTCACGTCAGCTTACGATGATAGACACCTGTTCGGCGTTGCGCTAACTGACCGTACGGCTCCTTCTAGACAACTGGCAGCACAGTGGTCAATAGCTACAGGTGTTTCATTGTGTAGACGTTTGCTTCAGCGGGGACTGCGCGCAAGGACTCCTTTATACAGGATCCCCCTCACGCTGAACCTTCGCCGCCTGCGGCTGCAATGGGCCAACCAGTATAGGGACAGGCGTGCTGATTGGCAGCGTGTCGTGTTTTCTGACGAATCTCGTGACGACAGTATGGAATTCTCTTCCTCAGACACACATTCAAAGTTTGCTTGACTCCATGCCACGTCGCGTGGCAGCACTTATTGCGGATCGTGGTGGCTACACAAAATACTGATTTCGATCTCTTGTTATTGTTTCTTTGCTTTTAAAGTTTAATCATTTATTTGTACCGCTACCACTCAACTGTGTATTAAATTTCATTCAATTATGACGAATCCTTCATGGTGTTGCAATTTTCACAAACAGGAGTTTAGATTGAAGGAAGTAATAAAAATTTTATATTACCTAAAAGGAAATTCTGCTGAAATCTGAGAATACTCTTCTTTTCCCGTCCTTTAATGGTGACTCTCCAGTCTTACATCCTCTTTTATTTCGTGTTTCCTCTCATTACCTCTGTTTCCATTCTACTTCTCACTCCATTCTAAACCCTCCCTGAAATAAAATACATGCCTTGAATTACACATCAAAGTTAAATGATATAAAATAGATGGAGGGAAGTAAAATAAATTTTATATTACCTAAAAAGAAATTTCGCTGAAATCTGAAAATACTCCTCTTTTCTTTTCCTTTGATTATGGTTCTCTTATCATACAGTCTCTCTTATTTCCTCTTTCCTCTCACTACCTCTGATTCCATTCTTCCTCCCTTTCCATTCTAAACCCTGCCAGAGAGAAAGCACATGCCTTGCATTACACATCAAAGTAATATTATATAATATAGATAGAAAAATGCAAGTGATATAAATAAATTTTATATTACCTGAAAAGAAATTTCGCTTATATTTGAGAATACTCTTCTTCTCTTTTCCTTTGATGTTGGTTCTCTTATCATACAGCCTCTCTTATTTCCTGTTTCCTCTCATTACCTTGATTCCATTCTACCTCTCATTCCTTTCTAATCCCTGCCAGAGAGAAAACACATGCCTTGAATTACACATCAAAGTAATATTATATAACATAGATAGAAAAATGCAAGTGATATAAATAAATTTTATATTACCTAAAAAGAAATTTCGCTTAAATTTGTGAATACTTTTCTTTTCTTTTCCTTTGATGTTGGTTCTCTTATCATACAGACTCTCTTATTTCCTGTTTCCTCCCATTACCTTTGATTCCATTCTACCTTTCATTCCATCTAATCCCTGCCAGAGAGAAAACACATGCCTTGCATTACACATCAAAGTAATATTATATAATATAGATAGAAAAATGCAAGTGATATAAATAAATTTTATTATACCTAAAAAGAAATTTCGCTTAATTCTGAGAATACTCTTCTTTTCTTTTCCTTTGATGTTGGTTCTCTTATTATACAGCCTCTCTTATTTCCTGTTTCCTCTCATTACCTTTGATTCCATTCTACCTCTCATTCCTTTCTAATCCCTGCCAGAGAGAAAACACATGCCTTGCATTACACATCAAAGTAATATTATATAACATAGATAGAAAAATGCAAGTGATATAAATAAATTTTATATTACCTAAAAAGAAATTTCGCTTAATTCTGAGAATACTCTTCTTTTCTTTTCCTTTGATGTTGGTTCTCTTATTATACAGCCTCTCTTATTTCCTGTTTCCTCTCATTACCTTTGATTCCATTCTACCTTTCATTCCATCTAATCCCTGCCAGAGAGAAAACACATGCCTTGCATTACACATCAAAGTAATATTAGTATATAATATAGATAGAAAAATGCAAGAGATATAAATAAATTTTATTACATCTAAAAAGAAATTTCGCTTAATTCTGAGAATACTCTTCTTTTCTTTTCCTTTGATGTTGGTTCTCCTATCATACAGCCTCTCTTATTTCGTGATTCCTCTCATTAACTCTGATTCCATTCTACTTCTCATTCCATTCTAAACCCTCCCTGAAATAAAACACATGCCTTGCATTACACATCAAAGTTAAATGATATGAAATAGATTGAAGAAAGTAATATAAATGTTATATTACCTAAAAAGAAATTTCTCTGAAATCTGAAAATACTCTTCTTTTCTTTTCCTTTGATTATGGTTCTCGTATCATACAGCCTCTCTTATTTCCTGCTTCCTCTCATTACCTTTGATTCCATTCGACCTCTCATTCCATTCTAATCCCTGGCAGAGAAAAAACACATGCCTTGCATTACACATCAAAGTAATATTATATAATATAGATAGAAAAATGCAAGTGATATAAATAAATTTTATGTTACCTAAAAAGAAATTTCGCTTAAATTTGAGAATACTCTTCTTTTCTTTTCCTTTGATGTTGGTTCTCTTATCATACAGCCTCTCTTATTTCCCGTTTCCTCTCATTACCTTTGATTCCATTCTACCTCTCATTCCTTTCTAATTCCTGCCAGAGAGAAAACACATGCCTTGCATTACACATCAAAGTAATATTATATAACATAGATAGAAAAATGCAAGTGATATAAATAAATTTTATATTACCTAAAAAGAAATTGCGCTTAAATTTGTGAATACTTTTCTTTTCTTTTCCTTTGATGTTGGTTCTCTTATCATACAGACTCTCTTATTTCCTGTTTCCTCCCATTACCTTTGATTCCATTCTACCTTTCATTCCATCTAATCCCTGCCAGAGAGAAAACACATGCCTTGCATTACACATCAAAGTAATATTATATAATATAAATAGAAAAATGCAAGTGATATAAATAAATTTTATTATACCTAAAAAGAAATTTCGCTTAATTCTGAGAATACTCTTCTTTTCTTTTCCTTTGAGGTTGGTTCTCTTATTATACAGCCTCTCTTATTTCCTGTTTCCTCTCATTACCTTTGATTCCATTCTACCTTTCATTCCATCTAATCCCTGCCAGAGAGAAAACACATGCCTTGCATTACACATCAAAGTAATATTAGTATATAATATAGATAGAAAAATGCAAGATATATAAATAAATTTTATTACATCTAAAAAGAAATTTCGCTTAATTCTGAGAATACTCTTCTTTTCTTTTCCTTTGATGTTGGTTCTCCTATCATACAGCCTCTCTTATTTCGTGATTCCTCTCATTAACTCTGATTCCATTCTACTTCTCATTCCATTCTAAACCCTCCCTGAAATAAAACACATGCCTTGCATTACACATCAAAGTTAAATGATATAAAATAGATTGAAGGAAGTAATATAAATGTTGTATTATCTAAAAAGAAATTTCTCTGAAATCTGAAAATACTCTTCTTTTCTTTTCCTTTGATTATGGTTCTCGTATCATACAGCCTCTCTTATTTCCTGTTTCCTCTCATTACCTTTGATCCCATTCGACCTCTCATTCCATTCTAATCCCTGCCAGAGAAAAAACACATGCCTTGCATTACACATCAAAGTAATATTATATAATATAGATAGAAAAATACAAGTGATATAAGTAAATTTTATATTACCTAAAAAGAAATTTCGCTTAAATTTGTGAGTACTCTTCTTTTCTTTTCCCTTGATGTTGGTTCTCTTATCATAGAGCCTCTCTTATTTCCTGTTTCCTCTAATTACCTTTGATTCCATTCTACCTCTCATTCCATTCTAATCCCTGCCTGAGAGAAAACACATGCCTTGCATTACATATCAAAGTAATATTATATATAGATAGAAAAATACAAGTGACATAAATAAATTTTATAGTACCTAAAAAGAAAGTTCTCAGAAATCTGAGAATACTCTTCTTTTCTTTTCCTTTGATTGTGGTTCTCCTATCATACAGTCTGTCTTATATCGTGTTTCCCCTCACTACCTCTGATTCCATTCTACCTCTCATTCCATTCTAAGCCCTCCCTGAGATAAAACGCATGTCTTGCATTACACAAAGTTAAATGATATAAAATAGATTGAAGGAAGAAGTACAAATTTTATATTACATAAAAGGAAATTCTGGTGAAATCTGAGAATACTCTTCTTTTCCCGTCCTTTGATGGTGGCTCTCATGTCTTGCATTCTACTTTATTTCGTGTTTTCTCTCATTACCTCTGTTTCCATTCTTACTCTCATTCCGTTCTAAGCCCTCCCTGAGATAAAACACATGCCTTGAATTACACATCAAATTTAAATGATATCAAATAGTATGTAATATAAATTTTATATTACCTAAAAAGAAATTTCGCAGAAATCTGAAAATACTCTTCGTTTCTTTTCCTTTGATTATGGTTCTCTTATCATACAGTGTCTCTTATTTCCTCTTTTCTCTCACTACCTTTGATTCCATTCTACCTCTTATTCCATTCTAAACCCCGCCAGAGAGAAAACACATGCCTTGCATTACATATCAAAGCAATATTATATAATATGGATAGAAAAATGCAAGTGATATAAATAAATTTTATATTACCTAAAAAGAAATTTCTCTGAAATCTAAGAATACTCATCTTTTCCTTTGATTGTGGTTCTCTTATCATACAGTCTGTCTTATTTCGTGTTTCGTTTCACTACCTCTGATTCCATTCTACCTCTCATTCCTTTCTAATAACTGCCGGAGAGAAAACACATGCCTTGCATTACATATCAAAGTAATATTATATAATATAGATAGAAAAATGCAAGTGATATAAATAAATTTTATATTACCTAAAAAGAAATTTCGCTTAAATTTGTGACTACTCTTCTTTTCTTCTCCTTTGATGTTGGTTCTCTTATCATACAGCCTCTCTTATTTCCTGTTTCCTCTAATTACCTTCGATTCCATTCTACCTCTCATTCCATTCTAATAACTGCCGGAGAAAAAACACAAGTCTTGCATTACACAAAGTTAAATGATATGAAATAGATTGAAGAAAGTAATACAATTTTTATATTACATAAAAGGAAATTCTGCTGAAATCTGAGAATACTCTTCTTTTCCCGTCCTTTGATGGTGGCTCTCCTGTCTTACATCCTCCTTTATATCGTGTTTTCTCTCATTACCTCTGATTCCATTCCTACTTTCATTCCGTTCTAAGTCCTCCCTGAGATAAAACACATGCCTTGAATTACACATCAAAGTTAAATGATATCAAATAGATTGAAGGAAGTAATATAAATTTTATATTGCCTAAAAAGAAATTTCGCTGAAATCTGAAAATACTCTTCTTTTCTTTTCCTCTGATTATGCTTCTCTTATCATACAGTCTCTCTTATTTCCTCTTTCCTCTCACTACCTCTGATTCCATTCTACCTGTCATTCCATTCTAAACCCTTCCAGAAAGAGAACACATGCCTTGCATTACACATCAAAGTAATATTATATAATAAAGATAGAAAAATGCAAGGTTTATGAATAAATTTTGTATTACCTAAAAAGAAATTTCGCTTAAATTTGGGAAAACTCTTCTTTTCTTTTCCTTTGATGTTGGTTCTCTTATCATACAGTCTCTCCTATTTCCTGTTTCCTCTAATTACCTTTGATTCCGTTCTACCTCTCATTCCATTCTAAACCCTGCCAGAGAGAAAACACATGCCTTGAATTACACTTCAAAGTAATATTATATAATATAGATAGAAAAATGCAAGTGATATAAATAAATTTGATATTACCTAAAAAGAAATTTCGCTTAAATCTGAGAATACTCTTCTTTTCTTTTCATTTTATGGTGGCTTTCTTATCATAGTCTTTCTGATTTCGTTTCTCCTTTCATTACCTCTAATTCCATTTTGAATCTCCTTCCATTCTAATCCCAGCCGGAGAGAAAACGCTTGCCTTGCATTACACAAAGTTAAATGATACAAAATAGATTGAGCACAAGTAACATAAATGTATTTTATATTACCTAAAAAGAAATCCTGCTGAAATTTGAGATTTCTTTTTTTTCTTCCCCTTTCTTAGTTGGAAGTCTTCTATTTAGCTTACCTGTTTCTTTATTTCGCTTTGAAATTCATTCCGTCCGAAGATAAAAATCCCAAAAGCAATTTGTTTTTATTTTGGAATTTACTTTTCTTTTTAATCCCTGCCAGAAAAAGAAAAATATGTGCTTTGCGTTTCAAACACTTAAAATTAAATCGTATAATTTAGATTTAATGCAGGTAATATAAATAAAATTTATATTATACTCCCTCCCCCCAAGAAAAATACTGCAATTGGAGAATTCTACCTTTATTGCTTGGAAGTTTTCTTTTTAGCTTGCTTCTTCTTATTTTCGCCTTTAAATTTATTTCCTCCGAAGATTAAATTCCTGAAAATCCATAGGTTTCCCATAGAGAATTTTCTTTACTCTCTAATCCCTCTTAGAGAGAAAAAAACGTGCATTGAGTTACGCATCATCAATGCAAAAAGGTTTAACTCAGATTTTATGCAACTGAAATAAATAAATTTTTTATTCCTAAATTAAATTTGCCGCAATCTGAGAAATCTTTCTTTTTCCCTATTTTTCCCATGGTAATTTTATATTCAGCTTGCTTCTTTTATTTTTCCTTTAAATTCTTTTCCCTCCGTTGATTAAAATCCTGAAAGTCAATCTATTTCCACTGAAGAATTTTTACATTCTAAACTATGCCAGATAGAAAACACACGCCTTGTACTACACATCTAAGTTAAATGATATAACATAGATTGAATGCAAGTAACAGAAATGAACTTTATATTAATTGAAATGAAATTTTGCTTCGATATGAGAGCACTTTTCACCCTCCTTCTTTCTATGATTGTTAATTTTTTTTTTATATTACCCCCTCTTTTATTTCGCTCTTCCTCTTATTTCCTTACGAAAATTAAAAACAGAAAGTCAATCTTTTTTCATTTGAGAAATATTTATCTTCTTAGAGTTCTGCTTGAAAGAAAAAAACCCATAGAGTTGAAATACTGGGTAGAGAGAGTAGAATAACCCCCGACTCGTGGACAAGATAAAGTCACGTGACTGTAGCCCAAACTTGCCGTTCACTGAGACCGCTTCGATTCCCGTCCATTCGTTTAGCATTGCGATCATCTGATGCAATTAACTGTCTGTCTTTTTAATTCAGAAATAAGAATGGTACAAAAGTCCTGAGCATTTTGCTGCACGGAGAAGTTTTCTAGGGAATGTCCGATAACTTTTTACAAGAAAGGGCGACATTTTTTTTCACTTTTTCTATTTTAAAATTGATTTTAAAATTTTTCCGATACTCAGTCATGCTCTGATAATCATGTTTTATTTGCTTTAATAATCAATTACGCTCGTTTTTGCTCACTTTTTTTGCATTTAACATAAGTTTTTATTGTTTCTTAAACTTTAAACTTATAATGTTTAAGTATATTTCAATATATACTCTATTTTTAGCTGAAATAGTTGCAAAGCTTTGTTGGCTTCCTTGGCGAGATACTTTAGCGCCAAGGAACAGTTGAGTAAACTTTCGGTTTTGTTTTAGTTCTCTTTAAATGTCGATATCATTTCTGTATATTCTGAAGATTTTGTATATCTTTACCTCTTGATTACTAAAACCCAATATTTATCTTGTTCTAAAATGTTTCCTTTAAATATATATATTTAAATAAAAAATATGGTACATAAGAAGTTGTATTTTTTAAATTACATAGGAATGCTTAAAAACCAAATTATTTGTATATTCTTATATGTTTGATGAATAATTAAATTCTATGAAATATTTTTAGTATTTAAATATAAAATAGTGTATAGTAGTTTTAGTGTTAATTTTTAATAAAATTATATAATTCTGTTACTATACATAAAATGAATATAAATTATGTAGATACTATTTAGAAAATAAATTAAGGTATATTTAATATAATCATTAAGTACTTGTTTATCTTCTTTTTATTTAAAAATAGTTGCTATATTGGAAATACTTTATTTTACTAGTATATTAAAGCGTAGAATTAGTTTGATTTAGTGCAACAAATTTAGAAAACGTAACATAGAAGTGGCTAAGTTGTATAGGAGTAAATTAGTGCAGTAAATTAGCGCATGTTATGCATTGGTATGGAATAAACTGCTCAGACGGCCAAGGCTAACAGCTGGCTGTGGTGCAAAGATTTAACATCGTGAACCTTTCTTGTAAAATTTCAACTCTTTTTACCTTTATATAGATTGCATATATTTAATTTGCAGCTGGCTAAAAGATATAGTTTTAAATGCACTTACTATTTTTAAGAAAATTACATTTTTTATGGATGGGCATTGTAATTTTCTTAATGTCCATAAAATGATTATGGTTCTTTTATTTGTAAAATAAAATATTTTTAACTGTTACTTTTTAAGTTACTGGTTTTCTGTATAAAAATTATTAAATATACATTGACCTATAATAGTTGCATAAATTTACCTGATAAAAAGTTGCATAAATTGCAATTTCTATCACAAATAAAAGTAAGATATTTTAATTATAAGTTCGTCATTAGTTTCAATCTACATTTAGTACAAAGTAAAAATTCTAATTGCTTTCTCTTTTATTTAAGTATTTTTTGTTTAAATTTCGAAAGCTTTTCTACTAGTCTCTTTGTGTGTACAATTCAAACTTCCTAGTAATTTATAGAATTAGATTGTACATGAAATACAAAGTAAAATTTCTAATTAAACTCTTTTATTATTTTCTTTGATTAGTTTAATGCTTTTAATCTTATATTTTTCTCTATTCGGAGCTGAAAACTTTTATATTAGAATAAATATTTTATTTCATATTTAGACAAATTGTTGAGTATTAAGTTAAAATGCAACAGCAGTTTATTTTTGAAAATATCCATTTTAAGTATCAGGAAAAAAAGAAGTCAAAATTCTAAATTAATAATGTAAATAATCTTTATTGCATAAATAATTTAATGTATTCAATATGTAAATAAAATTCTAAACGTAATTAAATTTAATCAAAAATATGTTTTCTAACTAATCTATTCTACTAAAAACGGGTTTTATTTTCCCCGAAGCTATTTTTCCCGAAATTTGATATTACCTCTCGAGCAGTCTCTTGGTGAGCATAAATAAAAATGATAAAAGTGTTGCAATATTAACGTTATTTCTGAGCATCGAACTTTTTTCAGACAATCTGTTTAATTTTACAATTTGTTTTATCTAACAGTGATAAAACTTTTAAAACGTAAAGATTAAATTTATTGTTTAAACGAACTTAAGTTTCATTAAAAAAGAAAGGCAACATTTTAAGCCCTGGTGGATTTAAAAAAAATCCTGATTTTTGTATCGAAGTTATTATTTTTTTTTAATAAAATAACAATAGTTAAATGTAATAATAGTTTTTCAATATATATTGTTAATTTTTTTTTAAAAATAGGTCTTTGCAATAAAAACATTAAAAAAAAAATTTTTCGGAATATAGTAATAAATATAAGTGATGCAGAATATCGTTTTTTATTTTTATATAATGAACAAATTTTAAGGAATAGTGTTAAGGGTACAGACGAGAACTACTGAATTTTTTTGAAATAAAGGCAGTACTTTAATTAAAAATTATTTGTTAAGAAAAAAAAAAACTCCTCATGTTTTAAAAACCCATTTAATAATATTAAAGAAATGTGATTAACGAAAATATTTTTTTTCTCTCTTTCAAATGCTCCGATTATTTGTGCATCGGTAATATCGAAATAAGGCTGTTTAAAAACTTAGTGCGCCAACATTTGTGATACTGCGCCAAGTATTGCACTCTTTCCATCACGTGATTGTAACTCTTTGCTTGCTATCTGTGCGTGTCTTTTCGGAAGGAATAAAGCGAACTTGGTTCCTCTAAAAAACCCACTTTGTGTTACACATCTTCAAAGTTAATGATATAATTTAGATTGAATGCAAGTTATGTAAATAAAATTTACGTTAAAATATAATATATATAAAATTGATATTATTTTGAAAAACTTGCTCCAATCTGAAGAGCATTTTGACTCAGTTTTTGCATCTTCTTATCCAGCAAACAGCTTCTTTAATTTCATCTTATTATATAACAAGCTTTACTCACCTTCAAAACACAACCTTCTGTCAAGAATTCAGAACACAAAACAAATTCCATAAAGATTTTTACTTATTGTTTAAATTATTCTGTAACAATGAGTTTTTTTATAGCTAATAATTGTTACTTTTGACTTAAATTGTTAAACTACATCTATTAGCTTTGTTAAAACAATTGTGTACACATAAAAGTGAATATTAAAATTTAACTCAATAGTCATTGTTAGAGCGTAAATTTCTTTAACTGTTAGAAAAACGAGAAACATAATGAAACATGATTTTCATATATTTGATATCTACCGCTACACAATTCGTACTTAATCAGAGTGTTCTACTATTTTTATTATTACCACGTTTATATAAACTTGCCTTCGTGTATGTCTGTCCGGGTGGAATTTTGTAATCGATTTTAAACTAACTTCCCGACTAGCTACAAACTTCAAATTTGGCACATAGTTCAGAATTGGATGACAATGCACGAAAATGAAGAGAAAAAAGACATGCAAAGCAAAATAAAATTAAAATTTAAAAAAAAAAATATTTTTGAGATTGTTTTTTGTTGTCGATTCCATTATTTCAAATTAGTATTACATGTCAGGCGAAAAATGTTTTATTGCCGGAGTATTTTTATTGGCTGAAAAATCACGTGGTAGGATCCAGTTTTTCCTCATTCATTTCCAGATTGCTTCGGTTTTCATCAGCATAAAACTAATGAAAGTCGTAAAGGTATTGTTTTTCTATTCGCGATCGCAACGCTCGAATACGCCGTCTAGCGGGAGCCTATAAATATCAGACATTAATTTATCACGTTTTCATTTAGTTCCATCGAAATCATTGACAGAATCAGACGCCATTTTTTAGCAGCAAATAAGAAACAAAATTTCCCTAAGGAAAAGGCCGAAGAACTTGAAAAAAATCTCCAGAATATTAGTAAAACAAAGGCAAAACAAAGGCATATACAAAGACATCGCAAAAATCATCCAGTGTCACGACGGGATTCGATTTAGTTAACTCCACGCTGAAACTGTTTAACCCTAACAGAGTAGCATAGAATCGAATTTAGTACGACAAAAATCTTGCATTTGAAGACTACCACTCGAACATATTCATCCGCTGTCCGGAGCAAGTTGGTATCTCTGTATTTAGTGTTGATCAAAATCATCAGAAAATTATTCTATTAAATCAAAAATAAAATACAAATTGATAAATAAGAAATTACGAAGATCATCAGTATGGTAATAGTAATTCCAAAAACGATTGAGGAAGATTTGGTTGCAACACAATTGATAAAAATAATTATTGAACAATTTATTTTTTGCAATAAAATAAAATTGGCTCAAGTCAAATAAGTAATAAATTAATAACAATTTAGGTAAGTATAAAGAACTTAAATTAGCCAGTATTAAAGCACATAATTTCTTGTTTTTAAATCTGCATGCTCTTTTACTTCGTAAATTGATTTACAAGAAAGAAAAAAAAATAATATTAAGTATGCAGATAAAAATATTTATTGAATTAATTTTTGGCAAACGGAAAAAAAATTATAAGGGCTACAATAAAATAAAAGGAACTCAAGAAAAAAAGCACCGTTGACTTCAGATTTTATTGTTTTTGATGCATTTTTTCTATTTATAAGTCAGCTATCTCATACGAAAAATCTCATATAATTCTATTTTCCTCATTATTCTATTCAACAACGGTTATAGAATAAAATTATTTAACAATTTGGAATGAAGAAAATCAGCAAAAATGTGGTCATAAGTTTAAAAATAAACATTGCATCCAATGATGCAGCATCATTCAAAGTGTGTAGAAATCAATATTTTTAATTTTAACCTTGCTTGTTAACTAAACGCTTCGGTGAATGTACGAATGACAAACGCAAATTTCTTAATTTAACCCTTTAATGGGCCCTTTATTTCTAGTAAAGGTAAATTAAAGTATTTTTGGAATTGAAATTGTTTTAAGAACAGTAATTGATATAAAAAAAAACTCATTTAATTTATGAAAATGCCATTTTTTGGGTGGTAAATATATTTAACATGACCTATTAGGAACTTACTCACTTTTATTTTTCTTTATTTATAAAATAAATTCCTTAAATGCTACAAACTTCAAAAGGAATTATGTATTTTATAACTTTTATACGTTTTTTAAAAGTGACAAATGGTTACCAATTTTATTCAAACTCTCTTCAAGAAAGCTGAAGTTATTGAAAAATAGAAACCTAAATTAAAAGTGGTAAAACGTGGTGGTAAGTATACTTACCACTGCCTTCAAAAGGGTTAAATTTATGTGTCAATGAAATATGCACGACAAATATTTTACAATAAGTTTTTACCACGTTTATATAAACTTGCCTTCGTGTATGTCTGTCCGGGTGGAATTTTGTAATAGATTTTAAACTAACTTCCCGACTAGCTACAAACTTCAAATTTGGCACATAGTTCAGAATTGGATGACAATGCACGAAAATGAAGAGAAAAAAGACATGCAAAGCAAAATAAAATTAAAATTTAAAAAAAAATATATTTTTGAGATTGTTTTTTGCTGTCGATTCCATTATTTCAAATTAGTATTACATGTCAGGCGAAAAATTTTTTTATTGCCGGAGTATTTTTATTGGCTGAAAAATCACGTGGTAGGATCCAGTTTTTCCTCATTCATTTCCAGATTGCTTCGGTTTTCATCAGCATAAAACTAATGAAAGTCGTAAAGGTATTGTTTTTCTATTCGCGATCGCAACGAACTATAGGGGGCGTTGTTGTATGAGACGCTTACCTGCGATTTCTATATGAACCGTCATTCAGTTACTCTGGAGACGTCGTTAATGTAGCGTGTAGCATTGCAACGTTCCTTCTTTAATGTGGCTTATTAAATTTAAAAAAGAAAAATGCTTGATCTTCTTTCTTATACAACCGAAAACAAAATGGTATCTCTTTTTATTAGAGAAGGAACATCCAAAACACATCGGAAAAATATTTGTACATTAACAGAAAAAAATATGTATATTCTTATAAGAGTTAAAACCTAATGCCCGAGAAATAGTATTACTAAATTTAATGATATAACATGAAAGGCCCATTTAAACTTTACATTCTATAGTTTTAAGAATCATATTAGTTCAAAAATTAAAATGAACAAAAAGTATACATAAGCCTCATAATTTTATGAAATTTAATTTTGTAAGCAACGTTTTTTGACAACAATTTTTATCAAAAAATTTCAAGTTTCAATAAAAATCATTATTTAGAAACTAAGAAACGTAAAATAAAGAATGCTGACGAAACAAAAAAAAAAAAAAAAAGACAATTCTTTTTTGTCGCCATTTTTAGTGCTACGAATATTCGTCTTTGGGATTTGCCAAAAACAAAACAAGATGCAATTTTATTTTTTCAGGAGGGAAATATTTTACCGAAAAAACAAAAATGTACCAATTCCCACAACATAAAACTTTATCTTGGTAAACGTACGTTTTGGAAATGTTATTTCATTTGGAATCTTATTCATCAGAGTTCATATGGCGATATGATTGTTTTGAATCTATGCTAAACTCTATATCGGCTCATTTTCCACCGAAATCCGATTAACTATTTTGATTTTAAATAAAGTGTTTTATTTTATGAATTGTCGCAAAAATTTTAAGTGTAGATTAGCGGCTCTTAAAAACCGCCAAATCTGTAGCGGCGGTGGCGTTAATACGTTAGTACCGAATTTTTATTCCATACTTTTCTGAATCATATTACTTCAAACATTGGAATATACAAGAAGTATACATAAACACATAATGTTATACCATTTAATTTTTCAAAAAAAGTATTTTGAGAACAATTTTTATCAAAAAATTATAAACTAAAAAACGGAAAATAAAGAATTCTTAGGATAAAAAAACGATTTTAAGAATTCTTTACATTGAAATAAAGACTTTCATATTGTTTCTTTTTTTATTATTCTTATAGTTCTTAATCAGACGTAAAAACCCATTCTGTAGTGTAGAGAACCATCATCAAATGAAAAAAAAATATTTACAAGCAAATTTTTTATTGTAAAAATCATTGCACTTACCTGATTTATGATTCCCGGAGAATTCCAAAATGATAAGTTCCTTGTTTGAAAACTTTATTCTCAAATAATAGATACATAGTTTATACCTTCATTACTTTTAGATAACATACTACACAGCAAAATGTTTTAATTGATATGAATTTGAATATGTAGCTAAAAACAGAATAGCTGAATTCTAGTTGAACTTATTCTTTCAAAATTAAAAAAAACTTACCAAGAAAACGATTTAAATTAATTAAGAATCAGCAGAAATGGCACTATTTCAAGTAACTTGGATAATTTTTTATTGTTGTTTTCCGAATTATATGGATACAGAAATATATACTATTCTATAACTATTACAATTCTGTATGTTCTGAATTCATATTTATTCACTGGAATGACGAAAGCAATGTTGACTTCACTTTAATTCGTAATGAATTGAAGACAGAAGAAATGCATTTTACCTTAATACACACATCTGTAACAGTATCCGAAATCGGAAGTCATCAGTTGCAAGTTTGTTGATAATA
Organism: Parasteatoda tepidariorum; assembly: GCF_982258835.1. Classification (NCBI taxonomy): domain Eukaryota; kingdom Metazoa; phylum Arthropoda; class Arachnida; order Araneae; family Theridiidae; genus Parasteatoda; species Parasteatoda tepidariorum. Next base: position 4,611,474 of record NC_141758.1, on the reverse strand, counting down.
GAAATTAAAAATTATTGAAGAATTTTTCTTCAAATGTTTGGCGTGTTCTGTTCCTGAAAGATTTACTAATATTCTGAAGATTTTTTTCAAGTTCTTCGGCCTTTTCCTTAGGGAATGGCCGATTCCTTAGGGAATTGCGATCGCGAATCGCAACGCTCGAGTACGCCGTCTAGCGGGAGCCTATAAATATCAGACATTAATTTATCACGTTTTCATTTAGTTCCATCGAAATCATTGACAGAATCAGACGCCATTTTTTAGCAGCAAATAAGAAACAAAATTTCCCTAAGGAAAAGGCCGAAGAACTTGAAAAAAATCTCCAGAATATTAGTAAAACAAAGGCAAAACAAAGGCATATACAAAGACATCGCAAAAATCATCCAGTGTCACGACGGGATTTGATTTAGTTAACTCCACGCTGAAACTGTTTAACCCTAACAGAGTAGCATAGAATCGAATTTAGTACGACAAAAATCTTGCATTTGAAGACTACCACTCGAACATATTCATCCGCTGTCCGGAGCAAGTTGGTATCTCTGTATTTAGTGTTGATCAAAATCATCAGAAAATTATTCTATTAAATCAAAAATAAAATACAAATTGATAAATAAGAAATTACGAAGATCATCAGTATGGTAATAGTAATTCCAAAAACGATTGAGGAAGATTTGGTTGCAACACAATTGATAAAAATAATTATTGAACAATTTATTTTTTGCAATAAAATAAAATTGGCTCAAGTCAAATAAGTAATAAATTAATAACAATTTAGGTAAGTATAAAGAACTTAAATTAGCCAGTATTAAAGCACATAATTTCTTGTTTTTAAATCTGCATGCTCTTTTACTTCGTAAATTGATTTACAAGAAAGAAAAAAAAATAATATTAAGTATGCAGATAAAAATATTTATTGAATTAATTTTTGTCAAACGGAAAAAAAATTATAAGGGCTACAATAAAATAAAAGGAACTCAAGAAAAAAAGCACCGTTGACTTCAGATTTTATTGTTTTTGATACATTTTTTCTATTTATAAGTCAGCTATCTCATACGAAAAATCTCATATAATTCTATTTTCCTCATTATTCTATTCAACAACGGTTATAGAATAAAATTATTTAACAATTTGGAATGAAGAAAATCAGCAAAAATGTGGTCATAAGTTTAAAAATAAACATTGCATCCAATGATGCAGCATCATTCAAAGTGTGTAGAAATCAACATTTTTAATTTTAACCTTGCTTGTTAACTAAACGCTTCGGTGAATGTACGAATGACAAACGCAAATTTCTTAATTTAACCCTTTAATGGGCCCTTTATTTCTAGTAAAGGTAAATTAAAGTATTTTTGGAATTGAAATTGTTTTAAGAACAGTAATTGATATAAAAAAAAACTCATTTATTTTATGAAAATGCCATTTTTTTGGTGGTAAATATATTTAACATGACCTATTAGGAACTTACTCACTTTTATTTTTCTTTATTTATAAAATAAATTCCTTAAATGCTACAAACTTCAAAAGGAATTATGTATTTTATAACTTTTATACGTTTTTTAAAAGTGACAAATGGTTACCAATTTTATTCAAACTCTCTTCAAGAAAGCTGAAGTTATTGAAAAATAGAAACCTAAATTAAAAGTGGTAAAACGTGGTGGTAAGTATACTTACCACGGCCTTCAAAAAGGTTAAATTTATGTGTCAATGAAATATGCACGACAAATATTTTACAATAAGTATATAAATAGAAATATACTACACTCAATAAAAATATACTACACCTAATTTGAAATAAATTTTAAAATTACCTGAAATTAAAAAAAAAAGGAATCTTATTTTTTAAGTTTCACAATCATTGCTCTCTAACTAGTAGTGGTAACTAGTAGTAGTGCTAACTAGTAGAAGTAACAAAGGTAAAGTATTAATATTTTAATTAGAATTGAGAGAATTTGTCCACAGCTGTATGTAAAATATTTAAGCAAATATATAAAAGATCAGACTGTTAAATGCACATGTGCGTAAGTTATAATAAAAGATTTTAAAAGTTATATTCTTTTAACGGCAGGCACTGAACTTATGGTTCATCGCTGTGGAAGGTGCCGGATGTGTTGCTCATTTTGCCTTGCTGATGAGCACCTTGTATCGACGAGCAGCATTACCTACACTATTCTGCCACAGATACCCTTTCATAGAGTGGGCCACACTCACACACACAAAACAGATGACAACACGCAGAGCGAAATATACGTGCCCTGAGCTGGATTCGAACCCGCAGTCATTGACATCGCAATCAGACACGCTACCCGCTCCGCCAGTTTGCCGGCTGTATTCTTTTTATTTTAAAAAGAGAATATCTAATTTGTACCTCTACTGCAGAGATGCCAACTTGCTCCGGACAGCAAATATGAATTTTAAAGTGGTAGTTTATCAATTGTTATTCTTGGTTTAATAAATTCAATTTAGTAGATTTTTATCCACCACTATTTCTAAATAATTCGTAGGCTTATATAATTCCCCACTTTAGAATGATTAAGTCATGCTATACCTTTTAAAAAGCGAACAAAAGTAGTCAAATATATGCAAAATTTGCTTGTAGTTATTTACCGTTTTTTCAATAATCTCGGCGTGTCCGGAGCAATTGGCATCTCTGCAGTACTGCAATAAAAGGTTAGAAAATATTACCTTTGGTGCAAAGAATGTTGAAAAGTGGTAGATTCTTCAATCCAATTTTCAAGTTTGAAAGTGATTTACCTAAGAAAAACTATTGGCAGAATAAAGAAGTATACATACTTCTTTTTGTTATCTACCACTTTAAATTTTAAAAAAGTAATCAGCCTTACTTCAGATCAAATATTTATATATTTTCTGATACCATAGACTGCTGAACTCGAACCGTTTTTTTATTATAATTTTTCGGTAGCATTACATGATGTATGGGATATGGGCCTTCTGCGCGGCGCAGGTGCCCAATTTTTGTAAATAAAGTAAAGTAAAAATTATTATTTTCTAATTTTTTCTTAATCATCATATGGGGAGCTCCCGTGAAGCTGCGGATTTAGTATTCCTATGTTAGATATCGTACGGCAGCGCTGTTTACGTTATAATTCCTTCACTTGTTACATGTCTCCCCTATTTGTATCTATAATTTATCGATCTTGTCCCACGCTTTTTATTCGTTCTGCGTCTGTACATAGTCTTATTATTACTTTTCATTGTATAAAGCCTTCGATTTCGTTTTCATGCCTTATTGTTATCTATTCGGATTTTTCTTTATTGTAATTCATTTATTTTATAACACCGACTACTCCTTTGGGACGCCGTTATTCATTCGACACTTCTGGCGTAGTTTTATTGACCTCTGTGATCATTTTTGACCTCACTATGTCCCCTCCTTCTTTTTCTCCTGTCTATTTTTATATCAAACACTGATTTAATTCCCTATCATATAATTTGCCTTTTTTTCAGACGAAAAAAATTGCAAAATTAGGCTTGACTTTATAGCGTGCATAACTTTATAAGCAAATGATGTTGATTGATAGCATAAAACGCTGAAATCACTGAAAAATGTTCCAAAAGAATAATAAGTATCTATAATCAGCGCAAAAATATTCTGATGTTGCAACTAATTTGGACCCGAGGGAGTAGTTTTTATTTAATAAGATCTACATCTTATATGTAGTAATAGTGTTATCTTACTACTATTATGAAAGCAAAACCTCAAAGTTCTGGTAGCATCTGAGAGAAAAAAAAGTATTTTTAACATTTACATAAACACTGAGCTAATTCAATCATTCAAATTAACAAAAGAATTACAAATAAAACGCTATATTCCATTTTTTATAAAATAAAAAATAGAACTTTATGATTCAAAACTTTTAAGATAATTATTTAATATTGTATCTTAGATCTTAATATCATATCTTAGATCTTGCTGTAAAAAATTTTTAGTTCGAGATGATGCTATTATAGACAATATTATTTAAATAATCATATCTGTAATCTTATCAAAAGGCATTTTACTGTTCTTCCGATAGGGTACTATTTTTCTCAAAGCACGTAATTGAAGAGAAAAAAAAGAAAGTCGCACACATTCTCCTCAGTTTTTATGATATAATAAAATTCATTCATAAAATAAAATATTCAAATCTAGATGCTTCTAACACATGAAGGTAATAAAATGTTACAAGGTAAATAAAATAGTTATAATCACCAAAATAAAATAAATTTCTTTCGCCGTTACTGTAAGATAATATCTTCAAGAGATGATATTAAAGATAATATTGTAAGAATATAATATACTCAGTCATTCAATATGACTTCGCGTTACTTAAAATAACTTTAAAATTCATAATGGCAATTTTACCATCATAATTGATAATTTGTTGCGTGTTGGAGGGTTTTCCAATATTGTAAGGATAGCACACAAAAGTTACTTCGATATTAAGTTAGGTTAACCCTTTCTGGTACAGTCAGGGGGTGAAAGTCTGTATTTATGAAAACTGAAAACAGTAAAAACTGGTAACAAATAAATTTAATTTTTAGATTTTTTTCGGAAATTATAAAATATCTATAACTACCAAATTTTTTTATTACTGTATTTAATAATAATCAAAAAAACATTTAATTGCAATTTTTACATTATTTTAAAGAATCTAATCTTATATGGCAAAATACGAAACTTAAACAAAATTGGGGGAAACAATACCTGGGAATTTGAGTTTCTAAAAAGTCAGTTATTTAAAGTTCTAATTTGACCGGTTTTGTTCAAATTTAACACTAACAAAAAGTAAAACTAACATTTAGGGGGGTAAGCCTTTGACCGCTCCTCTGATCGAACTATTAGGACCCTATTTCCCTATTTATTTAGTCTGTCTATAAAAATAATCTGTCGAAAAAAAGGTATGTTTGTACTGCATACCCTCCAACTGCTACGGAATTTCCGTAGTTTCAGAAATCTTTTCAGACGGTAGCAAAATTAATGTCTTAATATTTAAAAAAAAATTAATTTTAGCGTAACTCGTCCACTATTACTTATAAAAGTGCAGGCCATATGGCTAGATTCTTAAGTTCTGATAAAAGTTTTATGAGAGATCCATTTGCTTTAAAAAAATCTACTTTGGTTCGCTACCACTAGAAAGAATTATTTTCAAAATCTTCATAAGTTGGAGGGTATGACTGAGAAAGTACATTTTTTGTCTGATTTCGTAACTTAAAATATCGTTTGCACCACTAACTAATTAGTATATTTAATATCACCCCCTCAAACCATTAAGATTAAATTCCTTGTACATGAAAATGAGATAGTTGGATCAAACGTTATTCAGAGCGTTTCGCTTTTTAAGCTCTGCACCCCACGTTAAATCACTTTCCTTGAATTTCTAATTCAGAAAACGCTCTTTAGTTTGAGGTTGCCGGTTCGTTTAGGTAGCTCCCAGTAGAAAAATATCAATTCAACAGCGGCCTTTTAAAGCATTCTCACTTCAATTAATTAATTAATTCCTAATTGAGTTTAAATTAAATATTGTCATGTTTTTAGTGCATGAATCTGAATTGAACAACCTGATAATGCTCACTCTGGTTATTGTTATCTGGTTGCTCACTACGTGCTCTTGCGCGCCGAATCCAATCAGTTAAAAATGAAAACTGTTGCCAGCGCGAAAAAAGAAATATCATCGGTTTTATTGATACATACGTACGTACGTATTAGCGTTTTATATAATATAGATTAGCGACATATTCACTTCCCATGACGTCACGGTTTTATTCACGTGCTTTGGAACACTTAACCTCATCTGGATTTAATGATGCCATTGATATCTCTAAATAAAATATTAAAATGATAAGATACTTTTTGGCAATATAATTTTTATTTCTCTTTCGCACTTGTATAACAATAACACGAGATTTTAGCAAACATATTTTTACATACCTTTCATAAGTATAAGTAAAATTTCCCAAATAAATTTCCTTGAATTCTTTTTGTAAATCATCCTCGCTTACTTGAAGTTTCAGGTGTTTCTAATTCATAATGCAAAACGTAAAAGAAATACAAAATTCAAAAGGATTTGAATCAAAGAGTAAGTAAAAAATCAGAACTTTGTAATTGTTTTTAATTTGCATATTCTTCATTTGCAACAATATTCAAAGATAATTTAATTTTACTTAATATTTCGAGTATGTACTCGTACTAGCTAAAAGTGAGTTATTTCTTTCGTACCGAAGCATGCCCTCCCGCTTGCTTTTGGATGAGGATTTTTCTTTAATCATATTAACTATTCCCATCACAGTTTGCGAATCATAGCAAATTTGATTCATGTACTCCATAGCAATCAGTAAGTTTTAACTGGACGTTATAGAATTATTGTTTTTTCGATGAGATTCAATTTTCAGTTATACGTCAATTTGCATTGGTCTTCTAAAAGACGTGTAAATAGTGCTTTACCGTTTTAATCAGTGTGAAAACCATTTGAAAAGTTATTGTAAAGCAGGCAGTTTGAGAATTTCAGCAAATTTGATTCATGTAGCCTATAGCAAAGGCTAGTAAGTTTTTCATATGATAACTAATGGTAATAATAACATTGCTTGATAGCTTCTTCATGTATGACAAGAATATTTTAAACTCTGGAGTGGCCTTGTGCGATTATCTTGGTCGCTTGTACTGGAATGCGAATTGACTTACTTTTTATTGTTCCTCGTTCTTATTTAGTTGCTACATTTTCTCAAGGTCACTGCAATTGGAAATAAAGAGCAGTGTATGCTAAAGGATTAGAGAGCTTGTCTTCCAATGAGGTGAACTTGGTTCGAATCCCAGCGAAGACTGGTTTGCTACGAATTCCGCAACCGGCTCGAACCGACCACAGTGCTGACGTAAGATATCCTCGCTGGTAGATAGATCTTTGGTTAGAGTCTCTCTGCCGTCAGGCCTATCACAGGATGAGTTCGCGGTTTTCCTCTCCATGTAACACAAATGCGGGGGTTAGCTTCATCAAAAAGTCCTCTACGAAGGCAAAATTCATCTTAATACTTGATCGAGGAGTTCCCTTGTCTTCTGGATTGGGTCAAAATTTACAAGACTATGGAGTTGAACATTAGTCGTTAATACAAAAAAATTGGGTCAGCTGTACAACGACGGTTATAAAATAAAATTAGAAAGAAAGAAAATAATACTGTGAGAGGGATATGATTTTGAAAATGTTGTATCTTAATTTTCCACTAACTTTTAACTAGACAATGTTATCCCCATGATCCATAGAAAAATTGGGATTGCCTTAATCATACCTCAGTAAATGTCACACAGTGTCAAAACGACTAGTTTACGATGTAGACTTGAGTAGTTAAGAGAACTTTAGAAGCCCAGTTGGTATAGGCGTCGCACGCACCTCAGGTGTAAGGCCGGGAGCCATAATTGTGAGTATAAACGAAGAGAAAGAGAAAAAAAATGGCGAGTGTACACAAAGCAAGGTGCACGATAAATCTGTCATTGCTGAAAGTCCTCTCATTGATTGTGTAAAGATATTTGAGGGGGTATTAGCTCAGGCGTTGTCTACGTCGTTTGATTTGGGTCAAAATTACGTGTCATTTCTACCATAGCCGCTAAGAGATGGAGACCTAAAAAATGAGGTTATGCTTTTAACTCTTTCAATTGCTCTCCAATTAATCCTGGCTGTGGAAACATGTCCAAGAAATAGACTTGAAAAGTAATTTTCAATGGAAAATACCAGGTGGCAATAGTTACCCCGGTAAATAAAGAGGTAACTATACTCTTGCCCATACCCTCCAACTGCTACGGAATTTCCGTAGTTTCATAAATCTTCTTTTCAGACGGTAGCAAAATTAATGTCTTAATATTTAAAAAAAATTAATTTTAGCGTAACTTGTCCACTATTACTTATAAAAGTGCAGGCCATATGGCTAGATTCTTAAGTTCTGATAAAAGTTTTATGAGAGATCCATTTGCTTTAAAAAATTCTACTTTGGTTCGCTACCACTAGAAAGAATTATTTTCAAAATCCTCATAAGTTGGAGGGTATGCTCTTACCCATAAGTCTGCAGATGTATATACGTTTATGTCCTAATACGGAGACAGGTTATAAGTTTTTGTCAAGTTGAGAACAAATAACACAAATTCGCGAAAGACATCACAAATATTTACCCTGGATAACGACGGGATTTGAGCCTCCACACGGTTTCTTATGGGTAGTCCTATCAGACCACTATGAAGGTAAACTAGTTTGCGAATGAAACACTTAATAGAATATCTAGTAAAAATAAGAAAGTGATAGCAAATATATGTCAATTTTTTTTTAAAATTTATGAATATAATTGGTTTGTCTTATTTACTTGTCTACCACCAAAGATTCATTTCTCAAATATATATGATAACTTTCTCTCGATTACTTCAGAGATGCCAACTGCTCCGGACACGCCAAAGTAATTTAAAAAACGGTAAATAACTACAAAGTAAATTTTGAAACTATTCGACTGTTTTTACTTGCTTTTTAAACGGCATAGCATGACATATATGCCTTAAAATGGTGAATTATATAAGCCTACGAATCATCTAGAAATAGTGGTGGATAAAAATCTACTAAATTGAATTTATTAAACTAAGAATCTCAATTGATAAACTACCACTTTAAAATATATATTTGCTGCCCGGAGCAAGTTGACACTTCTGTTACTTTTAAAATAGAATTTGGTTTCATGCAAATCACTGATTTACTTTCTAAATAGTCTACGCAGACAACTTGTTAAAAACCGTGTGGTGGATTTCTAGTGTAGGTGATGTTTGAGCCCGCTCCAGAACGTTTGGCTCATTGGCGTGACAGTACTGATAAAGAGGCACCAACAACATTTACAAATTATTTCCTTCTCTAATTGTTTGAGAAACTTTTAAAACTCTTTCAAAATTCATTGCCCATATAGTCATACCGAATGACGCCGGTAAATAATTATGTATGCAGCAAAATACTTAAACGGAAAAAAATATAAAAATAATTTACTACCACTTTTTTGTTTAAATTTTTTTTATAATATTATAAGCTTATTTATTAACTTGATCAGTATTGATGAAATTCAAGTTTATTACTAGAAAGCTTGCACTTTAGCCAGCTTTGTTTTGCTTAAGACTGATTCACCATCTAGAATGACGGCATTTAGATGCAATAGGTTTCAGAAAAATCGGGACATAGGAATTAAATTGCGAATGGGTAGAATTAAAAATAGCGTACGCAGAGATACCAACTTGCTCCGGACAGAGAATAAATATTTTCGAGTGGTAGTTTATTAATTGCGATTCTTGGTTTAATAAATTCAATTTATTTGGTTTTTGTCCACCACTATTTCTAATCAATTCGAAGGCTTATATAATTCACCACTTTGTTATAGTCAAGTTATACTAAACCTTTTAAAAAGCAAGCAAAATTAGTCAAGTATTTGCAAATTTTAGTTGTAGTTATTTACCGTTTTTTAAACAATTTTGACGTGTCCGGAGCAGTTGGCATCTCTGCGTACGGACGGGATTTAAAAAAAATAATTTACAGAAATACGAATTACAATTGAAAACGTTATTTAACTAGCAACAAAAAATCCACCGAAATATGTATTTGGGGAATTTTAAAAGTAGAATGAAGTCTGAAACATTTAGCATGAAAAGTAACTCAACATTCATCTAAAGACAACGAATCTAACTATGGGTCTATCATCTTAATGATGGGTTGACTCTGCTTTCAGTGAGAGTTGCAGAAATACAAAAAATATTTAGTGTTCGTTCGGAGTAGTGGAACTGGGCGTCTGAGGCCCTACAGCCCTTTTCTCATTCATCCTGCAATTAGACTATGAAACATACATGACAAAAATAAAGGTTGGGGAGCAAAATGGAGTTCGTGAGAGAAAAAGAAAATGGCACTTTGCCCTTATTAGGTATTAACAAAATTACAAGCAATAAAAAAGTACGTGAAAAAAGGTAAAATTAAAGTACAATGGGAAAATAAACACTTATATTTACAGTTTGGGAGTACATAGAATAAGAGGGTCGAGTTTAAAGAGGCCGTCCTGGTAATTACCACTTAAGTTACGGAGATTAGCTTACCCCTGATTACACCCCGAGGGGTAAGAATATTTAGTGTTGTTTACACTCTATATTATTTGAGTTCGAACAAAATAATTTTAAAGTGGTAGTAAAAAAAAATAGAATTCTTTTAGATTGTTTATAAAACTTCTACTCTACCAGGGTTCCCACGACCTGGAAAAATAAATGAATGGTGGCTCAGGCGGCAAAATGTTTGAATTATTAATTGATATATTCATTATCTTTCATTTGGGAATTATCCCATTGCTATCATACATATTTCTTTTACAATAAGTATTCATTGGAAGCAAAACGAGATTTATCTTACTTTTGCTACCATTAAAAAAAAAAAAAACTCAGACTGTGGGTCAACTGTTTTAAGAGCATGACCACGACCACTTGTTATACAATTAATAACACTATCTGCTAGATATGTTTGCTTAATTTACTTATTTGAAGTGGTAGACAAAATTCTTTCAATTCTAATTTGTTCAAATAGTACTACTCAGCGATGCCAGCATGCCCCGGACTGCGGATAAGTATTTTCTAGTGATAATATAGGCTTATGCATACCTGCCAACTTTTAATCCTTTCCATTATAATTTTTCCCAGTGGTATTAAAATGGAATTAAAACTTCAATTATAAGTAAGCAAATACGTTGTATTTGAGACAACCATGATAGTAACGCATATTTATATATGAGCTTAACTTTTGTAAGAATAGTGGTGATCAAAATCATTTAAAAATTAAATTTATAAACGAAAAAATAGAATATATTTACTACCACTTTAAATATGAAAATAAAATCTTCGGGAAAATCCGGAAGAGTTGGCAGGTATGCTTAAGTGAAACGATACACTTAAAGCCCCTGAATTAGACAGGCCGATTTATTGTTGGAGCAAAGAGCTAACAGAAGCACAGAGAATAAATATTTTCAAGTGGTAGTTTATTAATTGTAATTCTTGGTTTAATAAGTTCGATTTAGTGGATTTTTTTCCACCACTATTTCTAAACAATGCGTAAGCTTATATAATTCACCACTTCATAGTACTTATGGCATGCTTTACATATTTAAATGCAAGCATATATTGTCAACTATTTGCAAAATTTACTTCGTTGTTATTTACCGTTTCTTAAATTATTTTGGCATGACCAGAGCAGTTGGCATCTCTGTAATAACATAACGTTAACTTGTTTGCTCCAATATTGCTTGATAGGTCAGCTCTGATAGTATAGGAGCCTTAGATACATTGTTATAGTTATTTTATAACCATCGTTGAACAGTCAATCCAATTTTGGGTTTACGGCTACTACTGTTACTCCGTAGCCTTGTAATTTTGAATCCAAATCCAAAAGACATAGGAATTCCTGGATCAAATATTGAGATAAATTTGTCTTCGTGGAAGTCTTTTTGATGGATTTAACCCGTATTTGAGTTACATGGAGAGGAAAAGCACGAAAGTCTCCCACGGTTACCCTGACGGCAAGGGGATTCTAACCTATGATCCATCTTCTCACTGCGAATGTTTTACATCAGCACTGTGGTCGGTGCGAACCATGTACGGAATTCGTATCGACGACCCATCTCTGGGATTCGAACCCAGTTCGTCATTTTTTTTATTTTATTTTATGACCGCCGTTGAACAGCGGACCCAATTTTTGGGTTTACGACTACTAATGCTCAACGCCGTAGCCTTGCAATTTTGAACCAATCCGGAAGACAAGGAAACTCCTGGATCAGTACCCCCAGAGGTATTGATTTGTTATGGGAAGATGGAGGACTTAAGAAACTCAACAGATTTAACGTGCATCAGTCACCATTTACTACACGGGGAGTCTTCGACCCGCGGGGACCGAACCCACGAACTCTTGGACATGGGCCCGGCACCCCACCGACCAGGCTATCCCGGCCTAGTAGCGACAATTTATCAGAATTATTGCCGTACCTGTGGACCTGCTACAAGGGGAGTATTAGTTGATTATATAGTTGATTATGGCAATAAATGGAAATCATTTGCCATAAGTGGATGTTAATCTGTCAAACCATCGTTACTTTGGTTAGATAATGGGTTTGGTGTTTACCAATATCTTCTAGTGGTTCCATTATGGTGTTGTTCATCGCCTGTAAACTATTGAATTTGAAAAATTAGTATCATGAGAAACAAACTTGTCTAATTTGGCTTACTGCCTTAGAACACGATTAGAAACTTATGTTAGCGCTAATTGATTGTGTACCCTATGTTGGTGTTTTAGTTATATAGCCTAATTAGGTCCATATTGTTTAGTTTGCACCTTGAGAAAGGTTGTGCGTCTAATTTGAGCCGACACCTAGATCTTGGATAGCCTACTGTTAAAATTATCACATCAGATGTTAATTAGCTATTTTACATTGATTGACTAGCAGCGTTACATTACATACCAGGGCTGAAAGCCTATATATATCAAGACGGAAAAGAGTAAAAACTGGTAACAAATAAATTTCATTTTTAATTTTTTTTTCGGGAATAATAAAATTCTTTAATTACTAATTTGTTTTTAACAGATACAATTTTTATCTTGAATTGCTTCTCCGCCGAGTAAACGTTAATTAAGGTGAATTGTTCTTTGTTGAAAATAGATTAACTCCACCCGAATAAAATCTAATATTGAAATAGTTCTCCTACCAGTATTTTCTCTTTTCCGTCTCGCTTTCAGGCCTGTTACAGACTCAAAGCCTGTTCGTCATTGGAAGGTGGACGCTGCGTCTCCCAGGGGTGAAAGCGAGACGGAAAAGAGAAAAGGCTGGTAGTAAAACCATTTCAGTTATAGTTAGTTATCGGGAGGAGTTTACTTATTCTTTTTTTAAACTATTCTACAATATCTATTTTTTCTTGGAAAAGAACCAGATTAATATATATGTTAAAATCTTAAAGAAATCTTGATAGTTACAGATATTTTATTTTTCTCAAAAAAAATGCTATAATAAAATGCCTTTCGTACCAGTTTTTCCTCTTTTCCGTCCTTCTATATAAGGGCTTTCAGTCATGGTGACCCCTGAACTCTTTGTTGAACAGTTTTACCATAAATACAACGACTTAGAATACTCTCAACTCATAACGGCCCTTATCTCATTCACAAGATAAACGAGATAAAGGCCGCTGCTGGGACCACATGCCCAGATTTCTAAAACAGACAAGGACAGTTTGATGTTGACCCTTTTAAAAAATTGGCAAAATTAACCAAAATTCTACAAATTAGTTTATAGTTTTCTACCATTTTCTTAAACAATTTCATGAATCTGGAAAAGATGGCATCACTTTATATCCTTTAAACTTTTGCCTACGGCGTCTGATTGCACATGCTAATATGGACCATCCGTTGTATCAGCCGTAAGTGAAAGGTTAATACCACGCGAAAAAAATATTTTCTGGAACTATAAAATTCCAGAGTAGTTGAAGGATATGCATATTGATTTATTCTTCCACTTTAATTTTTAGAAATGATAACATTCTATTTTCCAAGAAGATATGTCTTGATCATTCTCGGCTTCCTTGGAATGGTCAGTGTGTATACAATGCGAGTGAATCTCAGCGTTGCTTTAGTTGCTATGGTCAACCAAACAACAACGTCTTCAAGTAATGGATCACTTCATGAATTTGTGGAATGTCCAAATCTTCTGAACGCTGGTACTCAGACTGAGAGCACACAGTTCAAAGTAAGGTTTGTTTATTATTAACCTCTTCTGGACTAGCGAATCATAAATGTATTCATATAGAGTCAGACTCCGGAAGAAAAAAAAGTAAAAAACGGTAGTTGGCATTGCTAGTACAATTATTTCTGCTAAAATAAAGGCTAGGCATATTAGGGTATAAAAATCATGAGTTTAACAAAAAGTATTATCTATACAATTCATTTAGCCGTGGTGGCTCAGGGGATAGAGCAGTCGCCTCCCAATAAGGTGAACTGGGTTCAAATCCCACCCAGGGTAACTTTTGGAGATTTTCGTGATTTTCTTCTCCGCGTAACGTGAATGCGATTAGTTCCCTTAAAGAAGTCCTGCATGAAAATATATTTTGTAGTCCTGCAATTTTGCGGTATAAACTGTACCTTAAAGAAAGAAACCGAGCGCAGTGTGATTGAATTCGTAAAATTCAGTGATTTTGAAAAATTTTCCAGAATTTCAAGAAAATTCTACTATGGTGACCATATACGCAATCTTGCTTAATGTGAAAAATTGTGAGAACATTGACTAACCCTAATTCAAAATTCGCGCCAGCAATAAGTGGCTATACAGAAATCGTTCATCGGATCCTTACCATAATGTAAATCATATGGAAGAAGTTCGATACCATAAACATGTGGTCGTTTTTCGATGTTTAGAGACAGTCATAAAGGGAGGTTTTACTGTATACATGTTACTGTGAATGACCGAACTGCCACTTGTGAATATTGACATTCACATAGTTACTTTGGTAAATGTCCGAAATAGGTCTAGTTAGTGCCATTGCTCGGTATACATTTGCCCACTATACCCTACACCAGTGTTTCCCAAACTTAGGACTTTTGTGTACCCTTTCGAAATTTTTCGTAACACGGTGTACCACTAATACAAAATAAATCTATTTTTTACTGTAAAAAATTGCCCAAAAGTTAAAAATCACAACTGGCTGTTGATACCCCTAATTATTAACTGTTAACTCTACAAAAAATAGTCAATAGAAAAATACGTAATCGTAAATTTTCATGGCTAGCTTTGTTTTTAAATAAAATTTTGAGAAATTTTCTTTTGTTGCAAGATATTTCGCATAAGAACGCGTACCCCCACTAAACTGTTCCTGTACCCCTGGGGGTACGCGTACCACACTTTGGGAAACACTGCCCTACACTATATATATATATATATATATATATATATATATATATATATATATATATATATATATATATATATATATATATATATATATATATATATATATATATATATATATATATATATAAGTTCAAAATGAAGAATAAAACAAAGAAAAATTATAGACATATGAAAAAAGGGGGGTGGGAAATAATAAGTAAAAAAATAACAAACATTTTATTTAAAAAAAAAAAAAAAAAAAAAAAAAAACAATGAAATGTTAATTAAAAAACCGGAAAAAAAGCCGGAAAAAAAAGAAATAATCTTTTCTTCAGCCCACACGATTATATCCGCAAAACAGAGTGCTTTCTGATATTGTATCAATAAAGCCAAAGCAAAATATATGAATACAATAGTGTGAGGAGCACTCAACAAATGTTTTTTTTTCTGCTAAAAATTTTTTTCTTTGTTAATTTTTCCATGTGCTAATCCACTTCGGGCAAATCCGTGTTAAAATTATCTATTAAAATTTTTTCTTTGATAATTTAAATAATTTTTCTATGTGCTAATCCATATCGTGCAAATCCGCGGCTAAAATTATTTGCAAAGCAGGCAATTTATGTTTCTCTTTTCTATTTTATAATTTTTCTTAAATAAACATCTATCTTCTAAAACTATTTATGATCAATTTTTAAAATTATCCAGTATAATATTACCTTGCGCACATCCATTTCGGGCCCATCTTTAGTAACTAACAAATCAAAACTCAGAATAACAAATCACTTCAGCAGTGCAGTAAGACCGACACTTTAAAACCCTCCTGTTACACTCAATTTGTGCTTTTGTTTTCATCTGTTGTTTTCATATTTTGTAATCTGGCAATCTTTCTGCGAAAACATTTTTAAATCATTCTTGAAAAATATCCGTCCATGTAAGTTGTTATGATTTTGCTGCTCGCTTTATAGTCCCCCCTTTTTAATGTTTTTTCTTTTTATTTTATTTTATTATCTGTTTTTACATGTTATTTTTACTTTTTATGATCTATTTTATTTGTAGTTATTTTATAAAAAAATTTTTTGAGTGCTCCTCACACTATTGTATTAATATATTTTGCTTTGGCTTTATTGATACAATATCAGAAAGCACTCTGTTTTGCGGATATAATCGTGTGGGCTGAAGAAAAGATTATATCTTTTTTTTCCGGTTTTTTAATTAACATTTCAATTTTTTTTTTAATGAAATGTTGTTTGTTATTTTTTTACTTATTATTTCCCACCCCCTTTTTTTCATATGTCTATAATTTTTCTTTGTTTTATTCTTCATTTTGAACTTATCAAATGAGTGCTGTTTACTTGCAGCTTTAGCGCAATAAATGATACTTACTGTTTTTCTTAACTTTCTTAGTGTTTTCTTGTATTTATTTATTTATTATATATATATATATATCTATATATATATATATATATATATATATATATATATATATATATATATATATATATATATATATATATATATATATATATATATATATATATATATATATATATATATATCTATATATATATATATATATATATATTTGTAGTTAAAAATTAAACTGAAAACAGAAAATCGGAGAGAGATTAGTTTCTTACTTTTTTAGTGCGTACAGTGCAACTGAGATCTCCCAAGCACTGCCAAGAGAACCCCCAATATCTTGGGTGCATTCTTTTACGGCTAAATTCGTATTTAACTTTCAAGTAACTTGCTCTGGATGAAAAATTTAGTAATAAATGTTAAACACAAATCAATTCTTTTAGGGGACACGGTACAATTGGGATTCCAAAGTGCAAGGCACTATCTTGGGTTCTTTCTTCTACGGCTATATTCTTACTCAGGTACCAGGTGGAGTGCTGGCAGAGAGATTTGGTGGCAAGTGGCTGTTTGGAGTGGGTACATTTATTACAGCTGTTTTTTCGATATTAACTCCCCTTGCGGCCAGCTTGGGTACAACAGCTTTCATCGTTGTAAGAGTGCTTGAAGGAATTGGTGAGGTAAGATTGAAATTTAATTAATTGTTGCAGCTACTCACTTTTCTGATAGAGCCAAAAACATTTTCTTTACAAATGCATGCTTTATTGTTTAGCTCTTTCGATTAATAAACTTTGTTTCTAATCAAATTTAAAGCGTTTAATTTATTAATTTCCGTATTAAGATATTACATTTTTTTCAATGATCATTTGAAAAACGCCATCTATTGAAGTATTTCTGTTAAAAAGAAAAAATTTACGTTTATGTAACTTTAAAGTACCGATAGCATATAAAGAGTTGACTCATTAGCGTTCAATGTCTTTATTTGAATACAGATTTTTCCTCTTCATCCCCCCCCCCTCCCAAAAAAAATAAAACTATGGGTATGTTAGAATCCGCTTTATTTTATTCTTCAGTTTGTAATCTAATGATAATTTCAATTTTATTTAAAGATAAATTTAAATTCTCTTTTTTTCCGAAAAATTAAAATTACATTTACTAGTTGAATTCTAGAAACAGATTAATAAACATTGATGTTAGAACATATTACTATTTGACTTCATATTTCACTTTTATATTTTAAATAAAACAGCAGCATGAAATAAAAGTGCAAAATTAAAACAAATATTTTCAAATTACATTCAGTAATTCGATTTTTGAATTAGTCTCTACTTTTTTTTCTCGCTGCATCGAAAAAATTTTAAGGTGCCCCCAACACTTCGTCATGCTGTTTCCACCCAGTTTAACTTCGTACAACGCCTCCTATAACTGAAAGCCTACACACGGTATTTTAAAGCTAGTCCGATCAGACCACTTTGAAGGATATCCTCTTTTTGAACGAGTCATTTAATACAAAATCTTGTTAAAATAAGAAAGTGGTAGTAAATATCTGACTAAAAAATTGTTTTATTTATGAATATTATGACTCACTTTTAAAATAGTCTGCGCGGGTAAGTAAGAAGAATATAAAAGACCGTGTGGAGGCTTTCTGATGTAGGAGGTGATGCTTCGTATCGTTTTCATTTTAAAAATCTATCTTTATAGTATCTTATAACTGAGATAAAATCCTGGAATAATTAAATAGATATTCATTCAAACTTTATTCGTCTCAACTGCGATACGATCAAACTGTATTTAATAATTATCAACTCACTGTCACATTTGTTTTCTTTGTCGAAGAAGTACGTAGTTTTGTGGTACCCCGAAAGTGACACTAAATTGGCAGAAAGCCCTTACACAATCTCATATTGATAGTTTGATTAGATTACTGTGAAAGTCACTCAGTTCACGAAAGAGTATTGAAGAGAAATTTAATAAGAAATTCAATTTGCTTAGAAAATCTAGAAGAATAAGAAAGTGGTGGAGAATATATGACTAAATAACTTTTTAACTTCTGAATATATTGGTTTGTCTTATTTACTTGTCAACGACAACAGATTCAATTCTCAAATATATACGACACATTTTTCTCAATTACTGTTAAAATAGAATTAGGGTTCATGCGCACAATTGGCTTACTTTTTAAATACTCTGAGATGACTACTTGTAAAAACCCGTGTGAAGGCTTTCTAATGTAAGAGGTGATACCTGCTTTCTCAACTTTATTTGGAAATGAGACTTATACCACGAATGTTTGAATTCAAATGTAGAGAAGGGAACAGAATAGAAGGGAATAAAATAGAATAGAAGAAATTCATTTA
This sequence comes from Parasteatoda tepidariorum, assembly GCF_982258835.1. Classification (NCBI taxonomy): domain Eukaryota; kingdom Metazoa; phylum Arthropoda; class Arachnida; order Araneae; family Theridiidae; genus Parasteatoda; species Parasteatoda tepidariorum. Next base: position 4,592,863 of record NC_141758.1, on the reverse strand, counting down.
AGAACTGCTTTTTGTCGTGCTATGTATTTTTTATTGTTTCTTACCACCCTTCACTTCTATAGGGTGTAACATTTCCAGCCATGAATTACCTGATCAGCACTTGGGCGCCCATGACAGAACGCAGCAGATTTTCTACAATTATATTTACAGGCAATCCATTCGGGAATGTGATTGCCATGCCTATATCTGGTCTTCTCAGCAGTGCAAGTTTTCTAGGAGGATGGCCGGCTGTATTCTACATCTTTGGTATGCATTTCTTTAGAAATATATGTATACTAGGAGGCTTCGCCCCCTGCTCGCTGGCACTCACCAACCCCCGGAACTGCTTTCACAGTTCATTTCGGATTGCTTCGCAATCCAATGCTCGCTTTGCTCGCTCATTGGATACGTTCTTAACGTCTAGTTTTTGTATACTTTTTTGAATACTGAAGTTCCGAAAACTTTTCACTGTAGAAAATTCTAAACCTGTACATTTCGATATTAATTTGAAATTGCAAACAGTTCACATATTTTTCTTAATCACACTATTCTAAATTTCAGTTGTTGAGAAAAGCAACTGTTGTATGTTTTGTTTTAAAGTCTTTCCCATCAGAGGGCTAAAGCCATGTGTTGTAAAACAATATGAAATAATAGTCTGCCACTGAACGCCGGATGTAAAGCATCGGCTTTGATGAAGATAATTTTGTATTTTTAATTCTCTGAAGGGCGCCACCTTAATAATATGGAGTTTGTAAAATAAATGTATATATTTTTGATTGTTGATGAAGCCCATCATTTTGTGTTTTCATCAGTGTTCAGAAGCAGAGCAACTATAAGCTTTTTATTTTATCACAAAAAAATAAAATGTATAAAAAACAAAGAAAAGAGTAAGAAAATGAGTATAGTCATAGAAAAAGTTAAAATTATAATGTATTATATGTCAGTTAAAATAAAACTTTTTGTTTAAGTCATTGCTAACAATTCAAATTTCTCCGAGGCAACTCTAAAGTATAAATTAAGGTAGTATTGTTAAGTTGAAACACAATATTTTTAGTTTTGATGTCAACAATACAATTCAATTTTTCACAAAAACGATTCTTTCCATTGTTAAGTTCAATGTCTACAATTCAAATTTTTCTGAGGCAACTCTTAACCTCTAAATATTAATTTTTTTATGTACACATTTCGAAATGTCAGTATTCAACCACAAAACAACTTAAAGTCCTCAAATTTAGCATGAAGTTGTAAAATGTAATGAAAGAGGGTTATAGCAATAATGAAAGTAGAAGTAAAGTTAGCACTGTAAAATTAAAACAATATTTTTAATCAATGAGCCAAGTTCTTCAAGAAGCAGTTGTAGAAGTAGGTTGTTTATTTAAAACTTTTTATAGAATTTCTTTAAGAAAACAATTGTTAATTTGAGCATTTGGCGATACAACACTTTTAGAATTGAAGGATTTGTTACGTCTAGCGCTCAGGTATCATAATTTTGATCTAGTTGCTCTTCTATGTCATTTTGATTTATGTTGCTAAGTTAACTTTCAAAAAATTCTATGACTGGCAGCAGCATTTTTATTTTTTAAGTTGTTTATTTTTATTTCTTTTAGAATTCGTTATTTTTTTAGCGAAATGTTTTTTAACCTAACAGAATTGTTTGCCGACTGTTTTCTCTATGAATGAAGAAAATAAAGTAAATATTTAACTGTTGTGAAAAGAATCTTATTTAGTTGTACAAAGTACTTCAGCCAAAATTTGGGAGCCACGTAAGAGAATTATATATATTAGATCAGAAACACATCATTAAAAGGCAGAATGCTTTGGTGTTTTCAAAACAAAGCAAACGTTGCCACCGGCGGAAAAGAAATACAGCCAAAATTTGGGAGCCACGTAAGAGAATTATATATAATAGATAGGGGATAGAGCGTTCGCTCTCCAATGAGGTAAACCGGGTTCGAATCCCAGCAGTAGCTGGTTGAAATGAATTCCACACCCAGCACGCACCGACCGCAGTGCTGATGTAAAATATCCACAGTGAGAAGACGGATCATGGGTTAGAATCCCCTTGCCGTCAGGATAACCATGGGAGGTTTTCGTGATTTTCTTCTCCATGTAGCACAAATATGGGTTAGTTCCATTAAAAAGTTTTTAATTGTTAATATGTAAATTTTTAAGAAATGAATAAAATTACTTAGCAGTTTCTTTCGATCCTTTATTTAATCAATCATGTGAGTGTGTGTATCAAGAATATCAACATTTGTTCACCTCTTTGCACGCCGAGATAACTTAACCTACATTTCATAATAAAAAATTTATTATGACAAGTATTTAAAAAGTAGAGTATCCTGAATAACTTTTGATCTAGAGATCGGATTTCACTCTCTCGTAATAAATTAGAAAAGATGATCTTAAACTTGATAATTTGTTAGGTCACACTGGGTGTCAACACAAAGACGTATTTTTTCTATGTAAACATACATTTCTTCGACAGATCTCTCTTCCTTCAACAGTAGAGGTATAACTGCAATTTGGAAAATATCGTCCCAATAGACTGGACAGGCTTCAAAAGCTTAGACCCTCTAAATGCAAATTTTACTTTCTGCGCATTTCGTCATATCTTGTGAACGAAAAATGTTTGCGCATAAATATAGATTAGTGTTTCCAAAAAAAAAATCCCTGTCAAAAATAGTTTTTACTAATTTTTTTTATTTTTACTTATTTTATTTAATCATAATCAAAACATTTTTAATCGTTAAGTACACTAGGTTTTTATATCAGTCAAAGGGAGTATAACGTAATGCGACAAAATACAAAAGTTGAATGTAATCGGTCGAATAGTTACGGAAAAACCAAATTTTAAATAAATGTCGCGTATTTAAAATCGATGTTATTTTCTGATTTTTTGAAAAATATAGGATAAAAATTTTTTTAAAAACCACAATCAAAAATATTTTAGTCTAAATGTAAATAGCAAAAGAAGTTTTAGTGTCGAGCTTCTATAATTACAAACTACTTTTTGATGTTTTTGGTTAATAAACGTAACAGAATTCTAACAATTTTTCTGTTTTTTATCACAAAATTAAATAAAAAGGAAAAAAATTTCATTTTGTTTTTGACCTACTATAAAATGATCAATGACAAAATGTTATGAAGAAATATTTAATATTTCAGGTGGTCTTGGATGCATATGGTTTGTATTTTGGTCTTTCTTAGTATATGAATCTCCAGATAGACATCCAACCATTTCCAAGGAAGAGCTTTTCTTTATTGAACAAAACAACGATGAGAAATTAAAACAGGTTCGAAAAAAACTGTTTTAATTATTTCATTATATTTATAACAATTTGTAATGTAACGATTAGCTGTTATTTTTAATAACAATGTATAAAACAAAGCATGTTGATTTTCTCAAACTTATCTAGAACATTTTTGATTATATCAAATCTATTGTTTGCCAAAGAACTTAAAATTAGTCTGTTCTGTGGATTTTCACATAAATTTCAAGTTGAAATATAAAATTATGCGCCATCTATTGGTGGAAGTTTTAACTAAATTGTGATTGTTGTGCAATTTGGTGAGTTGATTTCTTGTTCTCCGAGAATAATGCCTCAAGCCATAAATTTTATCACCTTCATTTTATTTTGTATTGATTTTCAAATTTTACTATTCATTTTTGAAAGACATAATATCTTGAAAAATTAAGGAAACAACTTGATGAGAAAATGTCAAGTTTGGAAAAAGTGTGGCTAATAGGGAGTCGTGGTCATCTTGATACTTCCGATTTTTCTAATAAAATTATTTTCTACTGATTTTTAGTTTTTTGTCCTCATATTCCTGCTTGTTGTATATGCGTTCAGAACATTCTGTGTTCTATGAGTTCAAAGATGGATTTTAAAATATTCGATTTGAGGAATGTGTGCTTTCAATTCAAATACTAAAAGAAAATTGTTTATTTTATCTATTAAAAAGGATCTTCATTTTTTTATTGCAAAAATTTCCAGAAAATATCATTGGCCCGTTGAGGGTTTTTCTGAGTGGAAAGCTAAAATTATTGAAAGGGTTAAATTTAATTTATTTAATACCAGTTTTAGTTCATTTCCTAGTGGTACTTATATTGATTATGATTTACAATATAATTTTTGTATAATGAGTAAATATTTTTTTAAAAAATTGATTATTGGAGAATATAACGCAAATAATTCTTATCTAAAATTAAAAGAAGATAAAAAAGTTATTGAAAAAAGAATTATTGCATTTAGTAAAAAATTAAAATTTAGGTTAAATAGGATTACATTTCCATATTTATTTCCCATTGTTAAATTTCATTAAAATCCGATTAAATTTAGATTTATAGCATGTGGTACCAATTGTTATAATTCTGATATTAGTAAAAGGTTTTTCAGTTTTCAAAAAATTATTTTGCTTAAAATTAAAAAAGAGAAAAATATTGTTATAAAGAGTAATGTTGAAGTTTTGTATTATATTAATGATATTTCCAGCATTAATAATTTTGATTTCGAAAATTTGTATACAAGTATACCACATGGAAAGATTATTGAGATTTGTTACAGCATTTATGATAGGTATTTATTTAATGAGAAAATTAATAAGTCTAATTGGTTGGATTTATGTAAGTTTAATCTTTTTGAGAATGTTCTTTTTAATGATTTAGATATTTATAAACAAATTATTGGAATTCCACAAGGTAATTCCTTTTCTGGTGCTTTTGCCAATATTTTTTTGTAATTTTTTTGAAGCTAAATTTCTTGATCATAATGAATTTAAAGCTTTTAGATATATTGATGATTTGATTTTGTTTAATTGTGATAATTTTAATTTTTTTTATACTATTTATCCGGGAGATTTGGTTTTGAAGAAAACTAATGAGAATTGTTTAAATGTTGAATATTTAGATTTTAAAATTGATATTGTTAACAGTTTTATTAAAATTGGTGTTTTTGATAAACGAAAAGCTTTTAAATTTAAAGTTTTTTTTTTTTGCAACTTTAATACTAATTTGTGTAAAAAAAAGTTTAAAAATTTAGTTTTTTCACAATTGGTTAGGATCAAAAGTATTTGCAATAATGTTGAAAGTTTTCAGGAAGCTGTGAATAATTTTTTGAATAATTTAAGTAATAATGATTTTCCTTTAAATTTTTGTAATGTTAATTTTTTAATTAAGAAAATGATTGAAGAATTCTAGGTTTTTATATATTTTTTTCTTTTAACAGGGCGCAATTCAAGTCTTAACTGAGCAGCCCCAGTTAAGCATTCTATTAATTTGTTACGTATCTCTTTCTCTTGGCTTCTTTTATTTTATTTTCTATCTGCGCATTGTAATAGAGGGCGCTGTTTTCTTTAGTTTTTTGTGTTTCCTTTTCATTCGGCTTGCTTGTGAAATCGATGTTTGACCTGGTTAAGTGAGTTTTTATTTTCTGATGATTTTGTTTGAATTTCTTTTCTGTTGTTGTTGCTGTTAATTTGCGTCGCACTAGAGCTGCACAATGGGCTATTGGCGACGGACTGGGAAACATCCCGGAGGAGAATTTCTTTTCTAAATTGGTTATTTGTATTTCATGTTTTTTCCTGGACTTCTATACGAAACCATCGGGGCACTGAGGGAGTTAATTTAGGCATTAGCTTTTCCCTCAATTAGAAATGGTTTTGTTTTATGGCTACCGGGGCCGGTAGCCCCTGAAGACGTCGGCTTCGGTGGTCATATTTTTATCTTTATTTCCTTCGTTTCCTTTATTTTCAATTCAAAGTCTGTTTTATTTTAACTAATATTTCTCATAAAATTCGCTACATTCGATAAGCGAAAGGGTACGTCCAAATTTACGTAAAACATGTTTTAAACAGCATTAGAAGTGAATTTTAATAGTGGGCAACTCTTTGCCTTTGTGGAGGACTTATTTGATGAAACTAACCTACATTTGCGTTTCGTTTAGTGGAAAACCACGAAACCTCCCGCGGTTAGCCTGACAGCAAGAGCACTCTAACCCATGATCCATTTACCACTGAGAATATTTTTAGTCAGCAGAGCCATGTGCGGAATTCGAATCTTAGCCATGACTTGGATTTGAACCCGGTTAACCTCATTATGAGGCGAGCTATCTATCCCCTGAGCTATCACGGCTCGCATAATTTTATTTTTCTGCCCTACGCCGCTTGTCAATACTGACAGATCTATTTTAAGCCATAAAGTGAGCCTCTTCTAGTTTTCTAGGGGCGCCGTCTATGACCAAGAATTCGTCTTCTGCCACACATATATACATCACAGTCCGTTTTGTAGGTACGACACATTCACTCAACATCCATCCGCAGATGACCTGAGCACGATAATCTCCCATCCACTACCCCCAGAAGCGTTGATTTGTAATTGGAACTTGGAGGACTTTTTGACCCGACTCATTTAGCGTGCACCAGTCACCATTTATTGCACGGAGAGCCTTCGAACTCACGATCTCTTGAACATGGTCCAATGCTCTACCTACCAGGCTATCCCAGCCCTGCATAATTTTATTACTTTGCATTTTTCGGAAAAATTTATAGACACTCAGAACAGATTGAAAATGTTAAGCGTCTCATGTTCTTAAATGACCATTGCTAAACCAAAGATATGTAAATCTATGAACCCACATTTTCATCAAAAGATGCTTAAGCATTAAACATGATGTTTGAGGTGTTTTTTATAAACTACAATGAATCCTCTTTTTCTTTATAGTTAGCAATAGGAGTTACTGTTTCCTTCTGAAAAAAAAGAAAAAAAATAGTTACAATATTTTTGGAAAATATCTGTAGAATTACTGAACGACAGTGACGGTAACCTGATACTTTCAAAAACTATCTAAACGGGCATTATTAACATAAGAATACCATGTGTAACGACCGTTAAGACAAGTCGCTGCAAGAAAACGAAATATGCAGTAAGGATGGATATAGGTTCGACTGTTTATTTTTTTTCCGAATTCAGTACTCACAACATTAACAGACAAGCCAACTTTCTCCGGACAGCGGATAAATATTTTCGAGTGGCAGTCTTTTAATGTACAATTTTTGCTTTAAAAAAAATTGATTTATAGAGTTTTTACTCACTATTTCGAAAGAATTCAAACGTCTAAGTGATACCTCAGCTTGTTACAATTATTTCGTGTTGAACATTTTAAAAGGAGGTCAAAACTAACCGTTAACTGTTCTTTCAGTTTATAGTTGTCTACCCTTTCTTAAAATATTTCGACGAATCTGGAGCAACTAGCATCTTTGCATGTACCTTATTAGAAAGCAAGAGATTATTATAGTATATAAACTGAATGTAGTTTAAAATGTTAATTTTTTTATTTTTAAAAGTGGTTATTAAATTAATTAAAATTATTATTGCGCTTTAGCTCACGCTTTGCAAGTACTTCGTAAGACAGCAAATGCCTACTTTGAAACGATTTAATCATACATACCCTCCAACTGCTACGGAATTTCCGTAGTTTCAGAAATCTTCTTTTCAGACGGTAGCAAAATTAATGTCTTAATATTTAAAAAAAATTAATTTTAGCGTATCTTGTCCACTATTACTTATAAAAGTGCAGGCCATATGGCTAGATTCTAAAGTTCTGATAAAAGTTTTATGAGAGATCCATTTGCTTTAAAAATTTCTACTTTGGTTCGCTACCACTAGAAAGAATTATTTTTAAAATCCTCATAAGTTGGAGGGTATGAATCATATGTAATTTAAAATTTAAATTATATATTTTTTATTTTTAAAAGTGGTAACTAAAAAATTTAAGTTTACTATTGATTGAAATAATTAGTGTCGTTAAATATTTTTATCCCTACCTGCTATTACGTTGTAGAACGGATCACTATAAAATTAAAGATGTTATATTTAATCGAAGTTAATTCTTAAAAATTTCATAAAAGGAAATTTATTTTGAAATGTAAAGAACAACTATTATATGGCTATTTTTTTAAAATTATAATAATTCTTTAAAAAGAAGTCTATTCTTCTTCTCTTTTCATCAAACTTCATTGTTTTCCAAGTTTCCTCTATATTTTTAACTTATTTTAGGAGTTCCATAGTAGCTGGGCATTATATTTAGCGTGCAACTTATGCGTAGTAAATAAAGTTTATTAATGTTTCTAGCTTTCCTCGTTGTTTTTTTCTTTTTTGGGGGAAAAGATTTTAGATAGAAAATTTTGGCAAATTTCAAGATTTATTTGCAGAGAAGTTACAACTTTTACCATTTAGATTTTTTTTCTCATAATGCTCAATAACCTACTTTTCAACATAAAAAAAGGAAGATATTTATTGTTTTTAATTTTTATGAAACTAAACAGTGGAAAAAGATAAACTGTGAATTTTGCATATTATTCACAATGAAAATTAAAACATTTTACAAAAAAGCTTTTAATATTTACACAATGAAAGCATTTAAATTAATAATAGCATATGGTTTTTGATATTTGGAATGATGCATATCATCTTGACGCGTTGTGAGAATTAATTTAAGGGGTTAGAGTATTCTTTTAATACTCCATTTTTATGTAAATATGCATTTCTTATTTTGTTTAATTTATTAATTTGTAATGGTAGTTAGAATCATTCTTAATTATATCAAAAAATTCGTGAATGTAAAAGAAAAATACACATTTTTGTTAATCTGAAAATACAGAAGAATTTTTCTATGAAAATACAAAAAGTTTTAATTTGAAAATACAGAAGAATTGCCAGCTATCCACTAATGTGATAGAGTAAACCAACCAGTGAAGGAACACTACCCAGTGAAGGAACATTTCATTATATATTGATTAAAAATAAGAATTTGAAAGTTTTTCTTTAGATTGATTGGTAACAATAGCTTACTGCCAAACAATAGAAAGTCATCTAGCAATGTTTTGGACTACCTGGTCAAATAGATTTCCCTGGAAAAATTTTTGAAATTGTTATTATCTCTGCAACACCTTGTTTCGTTGAAAAAGTTATAAGGTGATTGTTTGTATTTATATGTTTGAATTGGAATTAATTGCATGCAATAGTTTTATTTTTCTCACTGTGAAAAATAGAATTCAAAATCTAGTTATTGAAGTTACGTTTTATTGTTTTAAAAGCATCATAGCATAATTAAGTATTGAGATAAGGGGGTGTTTATTCACTGGATCACCAAACGATGAAAAACCAGTGAAGGAACAAGTGTTCATTGACTGGTTTTTTTCTTCTAAGTTAATGAAAATAAAAGATAAACTTTACTTTTCTTGTACCTTTAGTGATGTTCCGAATCAAAAGTTTGTTAAAAATACGAAAAACAACTTCTAACCAGTGAGGGAACAGGCATGTTCCTTTACTGGGCATAGATTTCCCAGTGAATGAACAGTATGTGTTTATATGCTGACACTTTAATTTTCAATTCATGATTACAAAAAAAAGTTGACATTTTCCAAGTATTTGTATGTTATAATTTCAAGAATAGGCTTGTTTTTAAATATTTGTATGGCTTATAAATTCATAAAGAGCATTAAAAAATAACCAAAATTAAGTGTTCCTTTACTGGGTGTTCTTTCACTGGTAAGAGCTGTTCCTTCACTTGGTCTTCTTACTACTTGTTATTTGAACCTCTAAAACTTTAAAACAATATTATGTAAGTTCTCTACGATTTTTTTACATAATTTGCCATTAGTAACAAATATGTTGACACTCTAAAATTACGAATTTTGAAATTAATATGATTTTTTAAAAGGCAAGCGAAGCTTAAGTGTTCCTTCAATGGTTAGTTTACCCTACTATTTTTTTGAAAATAAGAAACAGTTAGGCAGGATGTTTTTTCAAGGCTTAAGGTTTCACTTTTACGTTTAATATTTTTGCTTCAAATTTTCAGAAACCAGCCGTTCCTTGGAGAGATATTTTTACGTCTATCCCGATGTGGGCTCTCATCATAGCGCATACTGGACATAATTTCGGATATTATTTGTTGATGACAGAGATGCCAACATATCTTAACAATATTCTTCATTTCGATCTAAAATCGGTAAGTATTAACATGTTTCATTTTTAATCAATTATGCCTTTAACTATGGCGGTGCAGCTCAGATTTTGCCTGCCCTCCTGTATTCTTTTCCAAGATAACGACAAATCTGAGTGATAACAAAATCAAGGGCTGCTAATTTTCTACTCTTTCTGCAAAATTTTAATCTAGTGACAGCTGAATTTATGCTTTAATTTAGTATTTCTTATTCGGTAGACCTTATTTCCACACCACTACATATAAATGATTTAAAAGTTCTTATGCAAAGCCACTTTGTTCCAGCTCTTTCGTGGTGAAGCTTTTAAAACGTTGGCGAAATTACCAAAAATTCTGAAAGCTACAATGGAACTAACCCGCATTTGAGTTAGACTGGGAGAAAAATCACACAACCTTCCATTGTTAGTCCGACAGGAAGGGTAATCTAGCTCTTAATCCGTCTACCGTTAAAGATATTTTACGTCAGCCCTGTGACTGGTGAGAGCAGGGTGCAGAATTCTTATAAAACGGCAAACGCTGGGAATCGAACTATTAGGTATTGATCAATTTAACCCGTTTTGTCCCGAATTTATATATTGAAATGATACAAAAAGTGATTTTATGGAAAAAGTGGTATAATATATTATCGAAATTAATTGGTTTTTCTTCTGTTAGAGCATTCAAAAAGTCTTTGATGGATCAAAAAGTACATGCACCTTATAATTCTAGATCTAATCAGAAATAACTAAATCATTGTGGTATCTGAGAATCTTTTAATTCACCCAGATAAATGAAAATGCTAAAAAAACTTTCTCACCACAATGAATGTCTTTGAAAAAAGGAACTGTCCTAAACATATGACGCTGGGCGTTAACCGGTTAAACATTTTCCCTCCTTCTAACTATTATTGGGAGTTGCAACTTACAAGTCAAAAATTATGATTATCTTATATTTAACCCATCTCTTACCAGATTTCGGTGACATGTTCTCACAAACTAGTGCGTAAAAAAGGATATGTAACTACTGAAACAAAGAAAGATACATCTTGAACAAGATACGGGGTAATTTTATTTAAGATTTTTAATAACTTTCATTTAAAAGTATACCCTACCTATCCAATACAAAAGAGTAATGACTGTAAATGTAGTAAATAATTTAATTATTGTTAATTTTTACTCACGCGATGAGATTTTTCAATTCTTAAATTTAAATTATAAATTTCAGAATGGGTTTCTGTCCGCAATTCCTTACATTGCCCAAGGAGCTGCAGCTTGGGTTGCATCATTCATTGCGGATCGACTTAGAGTGTCCGAAACTATGTCCATCACCTCTATTCGAAAGCTATTCCAAATTATCGGTAAGTAATATAACTATTCTTTGGGACTTACTACAATCTTCCAAGTTGTAGCAGCTCAGTCGCTCGCAAGCAAAATAGATTTGCCACTGGCTATTGGCCATTTTTTTATAAAACACGTTGCCACTGTTTTTTTTAAAATTGAACATTTTATTCAATATAAAAAAAACTGTTCATATTATTGATACAAGGCTCGTCTTTCGAAGTATGGCAGTCCCTACAAATTTCATTTCTAAATAATAAAAAAGAAACAAGTGTGGAAAAAAATAGTTTACAGAATATTATTAACTATACATAATAATACCAAGTTTATTAGGCCTGATTGGCGGGGTGCTCAAATTTAGAATCACAAGGACTCCCCGTGTAGTGAATGGTGCACGTTAGATCTGTCGCTATATTGAGGTTTTCTAAATACAATACGGTTAACGAAACATTTTAGCAATGAAGCCATTAAACTGATTCTGATGCGTATGAAATATGCCATATCAGTCAACAAATAAATAAAAATAAATAAATAAAAGCAACTATAACAGTGAAAAAGTTGAAAAAAAATTTAACTCGTTTAAATAACTTTAGTGATGTGTTTACTGAAAGTCATTTATATTCTCACGATATTTTTTTTGAAATGTTTGAATGCTCTCACATTTTTCTGGGCATATTTTTTTTAATTATATCCGTCGTTGAACATCCGACGCTATTTTGGGTTTACTCCTGCTAATGTTCAACTCTGTAGCCTTGTAATTTTTAACCAATTTAGAGAACAAGAAAACTCCTGGATCAGTACCCCCAGAGGTATTGAGTTTGTATGGGAACATAGAGGACTATGAGACACGACAGATTTAACTTGCATCAGTCACCATTTACAACACCTTCTTCGTCTTCGCCTGTGGGGATCGAACCCACGACTGTTTGGACGTGGGCCTAGTGCCTTACCAACCAGGGTATCCCGTCTCAAAGTCTGCCATTTGTCTATAAACGATTTTTAAAAAGACTGTTACTAAAACCGTTTGTTTTGTACCTTAGCTTATATTTTGTTAGAGCTAATGCGTACACAGTAAATATAAAAGTTTTTTCCCCTCTTAATTAGTAGTAGTAGTCACGAAGAAGAAACATTTCTGAAATGAAGATAGAAATAAAATGCTCTACAATATATTCTATAGAACAATCTTCCACTTTGAAGCTTTCGTTGAGAATAATATTTTGTAAGAGTTGCAACCTCAAATATAATTTAATATTTACCACTGCGGGGATCAAACCCATGAACTCTTGGACATGAGCCCAGTGCCCTACCAACCAGGCTATCCCGGCCTTCTGGATATATTTTGTAAAAAAAAAATTACTTCAAAATTGAACCTTTTTTCTTGATCAAAAAATCCTATTTATTATTATTTTTAGGGGTATTCGGTCCAGCTTGTTGCTTGCTGCTAATCAACATATCCGGGTGTCGACCACAACTGATTGTTGCTCTTTTAACTCTGGGAATGGGATTCAATGGTTGTATATACTCAGGATTCAACGTAACTCACGTTGACATGTGTCCAGATTTTGCAGGTACGTTTAAAGTTAACGTTGTTTGTGTGTGTGTTTTTTTTTATAGTGGTGCAAATTCTAGAGTTTTGTTATTAATAAAAATAAAACAAAAAAATGTAGTTGAATTACTTCGGAACGAGGTCATTTTCTTGTTAAATAAGAACCCGAGCAGATCAAATCATCAAAGCTGTAATATAGAAATAATTACTGTAAAAGTTATAAAATATGTCAATTTTTTTTGTATTTTAATTACGGTGAAAAAAATAATGAACAAGATTCTTTTTATTGAATTTGGTGCTGATCGACGTGCAACACACATGGAAATGTGCTTACACCATTGGTTCCAGATTATGTTGAAAACGTAACGAACGAGGTAATTTGTTTTTTAAAAATGAGTACTCGTTACTCTAGTAAGATAAATTGCTAAAAGTAAAATCAATATATGTAAAAAAAAAATTATCGGTAATGGTATAAAGAATGAAAATTTTTATTTTATTTAAATCACGGTGAAAAATAATGTGCGAAATTCCTTTCATTGAATTTGGTGCTGTTCGACTGACGTCACACATGGCGTGAAATCACATTGATTCCAGTTCAGGGAGAAAACGAACAAGATTTGGTAATTTGCTTCTTAAAAACAAGATTTCGTTAACTTTGTAGGACAAATTATGAAAACTAAAATAACTATAATATAGAAATAATTTTTGGGAAAGGTATTAAAAATGATTAATTTTTTGTATTTAAATTACGGTGAAGAAAAATAATATGCGTGATTCTGTTTATTGAATTTTGTGCTGATTAATTAGCTACACACGTAGAAATGCTCTTTAGTTGAAAAACGTTGAGTATAAGCTGATTTGGTAGTAAAATAAAAATGCACGTTGTCCTAGTAACACAAATTGCTACGAATGAAAGCAATAATATAGAAAAAAATTCAGGTATCAAAATTCTGAATTGAAAAATATAATATAGAAAGTAATAACTGGGCAATGTTAACGGTCAAATTATGCCAAAGAAAACGTGTGAGATTTTTTTAAATTGAAAATTGCGCTAAATCGATGGGCAGCACACATAGCACCAGTCGATGATACTATGGAATTTCTGAAAATTCAAAAAAAAATTATAAAATCTCTAAAAACTCTTACATATTGCATTTTCTAGAATATTTATCATTTTTGAAAAAATCATTTACTTTGAAGTAACACCAATTTCTTATGAGGGTCAAAATGACCGCAAAGGGCGGTTTTAGGTATGTCGAAACTCCTGCTGTTCTAGTATTAAGATGCCATTTTACTGTTTAGGGTTTTGGACACAGTTTTAATACAGATTTTCTTTGCAAAATAATGTATTATGTAATACATATGGTAGTCATAAATTTTTAAAAAGATTGTTCCTTTTGTAATTTGTTTTACCACTATGGAAGTTTTTTAAAATATATCTGACACAATATTTACATATATACCAAGGCGGAATGTTCAGTTTTAAGAGTATACTGAGAATGCGCAAATGCAATGGCAATCGAAATTCGTTCTCCAAAGGACTCAGGGGTGAAAGCGAGACGGAAAAGAGGAAAGGCTGGTAGTAAAACCATTTCAGTTATAGCTAGTTTTGGGGAGGAGTTTACTTATTCTTTTTTTAAATTTTTCAACAATATCTACTTTATCTTGGAAAATAAGCAGTTTTATATATATGCCAGAATTATAAAAGAAATCTTGATAGTTACAGATATTTCATGTTTTACGTACCTGGTTTTTCTCTTTTCCGTCTTGCTATATAAGGGCTTTCACCCATGAAAGGACTTAGACGGGCATACCTGCCAACTCTTCCGGATTTTCCGGAAGATTTTATTTTCATATTTAAAGTGGTAGTAAATATATACTATTTTTTCTTTCATAAACTTAATTTTTAAATGATTTTGATCAGCACTATTCTTACAAAAATGAAGCACATATATTAATATGCGTTACTATCATGGTTGTCAACTTAAGTTTTTTCAAATGCAACGTATTTGTTTTCTTAAAAGTGAAGTTTTAATACCACTGGGAAAAATGATAATGGAAGGGATTAAAAGTTGGCAGGTATGGAAGTGTTTTAAATGATATGATTAAGACGTATTGATTCAGCAAAGATAAACATCAAATAAAATTCTTAAATATTGAAGTATAACAACCACAATCAAGAAAGCAAAACTGAAACCCCTAAATTTTATTTTTGCAGATTTGGAATATCCAAAATCCCCTGTTTGACTCACGGGTTGTTGCATATTTTGTTGTTTCATATTTTAGAATTTTTTGAAAAATTGCCTGCAATGTGTTAAAATTTTCATTATTTCTTCAACAGGAACTGCGTTTGCAATCACAAATGCAGTTGCCAATCTTATGGGGATAATTGGACCATTGGTTGTAGGATACTTTACAGCAACTGGCGTGAGTATTTCTGATAGATTTGATTTTTTTTTCACCAGTACGATACCGATAATTTTAAATTTATTAATTTTCCCTAGAAGAGTGGTGCATTATTAGTACCATAGATTCACACTTCTTGGAGAATTGCTGAGGTACACCCTTAGATTCCTTCTCCCAAATCCAAAGTTGACATCCATGGATGTAATTTTTGGAATCAATTTTCACAGCGATATATATACACGCCAAACAGCTCCATAAACAAACGTTTTTTCAATATAAGAAATTTATAAAGCAACCAATTTGCACGATCGTTGAAGGAAAGATTTTTCAGGCGTGAAAACATTTACCATTTTATGTATAAATATTAGGTTTTAAAATATCAAAATTTTTATGCTTTTCTAATTTTGAACTAGTCTTCTAATTTTGAACCCAATCCAGAATACAAAGAATATCCTAGATCATATATTGAGAAAAAATTTTGCCTTCGTAGATGACTTTTTAATGGAACTAATCCGCCTTTGCGTTACATGGAGAGTAAAACCACGAAAGCATCCCACATTTATGGGGGCTCTATTCCATGATCCGTCTACAACTGAGAATATTTTATGTCTAGCACTGTGGTCTGTGCGAGCAGGAGGCGGTATTCTTATGGACCAGCCACCGCTGGGATTCGAACCCTGTTCACCTCATTTTTTATTTTAAAACTACCTTTTGAACAGCCGATCTAGTATAAGTTTTAGAAAATGTTTCGGACAGATTCTAAATTTCTACTGCCCACCGTGAAATTAAATCCCTGGTAGTATTTTATTTTATATTTTATAACCGTCTTTAAACAGCCTACAAAACTTTCAGTTTATGACTACCAATGTTTAACTCCGATTCCTTAGAATTTTGAACCCACTCCAGAAGACAAGGGAACTCTTGGATCAAATATGGAGAGAAGTTTGCCTTCGTGGAGGACTTTTTGATGGAACTAACCCGCATGTGTGTTACATGGAGAATAAAACCACGTAAACCTCCCACGGTTGGAAGAAAAAAAATTGTTTAAGTTTGAGGTGTCATTAAAAGGCTTTTTAAAAGATAAAGTGGTTGGCAACATAATGAAATATCATCTTTTTACGAAATAAATATTTAATATAATTTTTTTCAATTGATTTTTTTTCTTCTTCAAATATTGACTAGTTTTAATGGCGGAGCATTATTGGGTTAGTTATTATTTTTCGATGAACCGACAAGGCTTGTCCAATGCAAAGCTAATTTAGAGCTGTGGCAAAATTGAGAGAGGCAAAATTGTTCAATGTGTCTTTTTTTTCTTCCTGAATTGTCTTTCGCGTGTCATGAAAAAAAAAAAAAACTTAACAAATTGAAATCAGATGCCGTAAAATAGGGTTCATGATCACCTGGGAAAAATCATAAATTTATAGTACAGGGTGTTTATAAAGTCCCGGACCCATTTTGATGTTTAATAAATCATAAAATAATAAAGATAGATTAAAATTAATAACATAAATGGCTAGATAGACTCAAAAAGTTTCATGATCCTTGTCAATGAACTTCCACGTGTGCCCCCTTCGTCGCACGGAGAGCACAAGTGATTTTGCCGTCGAGCGTGTCAGACAGACATTTTTAGACAATCCTAGAAGATCTGTGAGATCAGCGGCAAGAGAATTGGATATGCCAATTTCGACGGTGTACAAGGTTATTAAGAAACAATTAAGACTGCATGCATACAAAGTTCAGATTGTTCAAGGTTTGGAACCGGACGATAGAGCTAGGAGGATGGTGTTAGCAACAGATATGGTAGGAAGGATAGAAGATGATGATGATTTTCTGAAACGCATAATGTTCTCCGACGAAGCATCCTTTCGTGTTTCTGGCATTGTTAATCGCCATAATGTGCGCATATGGGGATCTGAAAAACCCCATGAATACTGTGAGACATACGGATTCCCCAAAGGTTAATGTGTAGTGTGAACTAATGTACGACCGAGTCATTGGGCCTTTCTTTCTTACAGAAAAGACTGTCTCATCAGTCGTATACTTAGACATGTTGTTCGTATTTCCAACACTAGAAGAGCTTCAGCCACATGTGTTTTTGCAACAAGAAGGTGCACCACCTCATTGGGGTATCATCGTTCGTAGTTTTGAATGACCATTTTCCAGGAAGATGGATTGGACGAGGAGGTCCAATTCCTTGGCCACCCAGATCACCTGATATAACGCCACTGGACTTTTTTTTTGGGGGGGGGGATTTATAAAGGACAATGTTTACAGGAGGATCGTGTCGAACATTGATGACCTAAAAGCCAGAATTACAACCGCAATAGCCTTTGTGTATGCCGACATGCTTGCCGCTACCTGGCGTGAAATTGACTATCGACTTGATATTTTCCGTGCGACGAAGGGGGCACACGTGGAAGTTCATTGACAAGTATCATGAAACTTTTTGAGTCTATCTAACCATTTATGTTATTAATTTTAGTCTATCTTTATTATTTTATGAATTATTAAACATCAAAATAGGTTCGGGACTTTATAAACACCCTGTATTATTAGGATGAAAGATTGCATTTTATTATGTCTGTAATTGACACCATATTTTAAAAATGTTAGTAAATGTATTAAATCCGAAAGCAATGGATTAGAAATTTAATTCTAAATTAAAAGCTAATGGTAAGAAATTTACAAGTAATTTTTCAAGACTGCTACCTACTCCGCTTTTTGTAAAGTATTTTATAGAGTGCTAGACACATTTCAAAACCAACACTTTCCAAATTGTTGGTAATTTTGCAAGCATTTTAAACGCCTCAAAGCAAAAGAGCTGATATAAAGTGGTATTGTTTATGAATGTTTAAATCATTGATATGCAGCGGTGCTGAAAATAAGTGTAAATGAATAAAAAATAATACATTAAACATTAACTTAACTACCAGTAAAATAAAGTTTTACAAAAAAAGCGAAGAAATTGACGGCCCTTTACCGAAGTGCGAAAGAATCACTTAAAAACACAATGGTAAAAAAGAAAAAAAAAATATTTTAGTACGCTTTTTTATACAAAATAAATACTCTAAAGATTTTTTGTTTGTTTCGTTTTACAGTGCATACGACAGTATTTTGAAAATTCATGCAATAGCATTTCAGTAATTTGTTTTAATTCATTTCTCGCAGTCAACCATACACAATTGGAGTGAAGTCTTTTATACTGCTGCAGCTGTTTACTTTGTAAGTGGTGCAATATTCGCCATTTTTGGATCTGCTGAGGTACAACAATGGGGAACGGCTACAGTTGAAGTTAAAGAGGAAAAGAATGAAAAGAAGTTGAGCATAATACCTGACGTCATCTGTTCCCATTGATGGTTCTGACTTAACAGGGAAAAAATGGATCAGTGTCGAGTATTGACAGCACTCTGCCAAGCTCAAGCGCTTGAATGCAAAACTTTTCAAAAGCAAAGAAAGTATAATGCAGTTGTTCAACGAAATAAAGTTAACTCTGCCTAGGGCGAAATTGATTGGTGTGAAATCAAAAATTCCGTCTTAGACAGTTTTCGTGACTTGCAAAAAAGAACATTTTTTTTAAATGCTAAGATTATTATGATTACATCGCATTAATGAAATTAACTAATCTTATTCAACTTAAAAAAAGATGACTAAAAGTAGGGTTACACTCATTTCAAAATTAAATGCTTAATTACTATTATGAAATGTAAAATACATTTTCTTCTAGAGTTATCCTTGGATTTGCAATGAATATTTTTTTAAACAATAAAGACCTTAAACAATATAGTCTTCAAACAATATAGTCCTTTAACAATATAGTTCTTAAACAATATAGTCCTTAAACAATTATGTTTTGTTCTCTCTTCCCATCACATTTTTTTGTTACACATTGTACATTATGATGCTATCCACTATAAATGGATAATACTTTCCTTCCCAAGGACGGTGTTACCTAATGAAAGGAATAAAAAAGAAGATTACAGGGCTTTAAAGTGAATATTCTGTAACTTTCTATGCCAACGCTCCCCCCTCCTTTATATCAAAATCAACAACTGCAATCTTCTCCTTCTTATAATTTATTGCTAAATTGATGAACTCGTCTTCTTCTTGTAAATTGTTGTAGGTCTTAAGAACTCGTCTTCTCCTTTTTCTAATGATTTATTGATGAATTGAGAAAATAGTCTATTTTTTCTTATAAATTATTATCGGATTTAAAAACTCGTCTTCTCCTTCTTCTTATAATTTATAGTTGAATTGAGTAACTCGTCTACTTCTTATAAATTTTTGTCGCATTTAAGAACCCGTCTTCTCTTTCTTCTTATAATTTATTGTTGAATCGAGGAAATCGTCTACTTCTTATAAATTATTTTTGGATTTAAGAACTCGTCTTCTTCTTATAATTTATTATTGAATCGAGAAACTCTAATAATTTTTCAAGTAAACAGCACAAATTTCGATATTAATGTTCTAAATAAATTAAATAAGTAAATAAAATCATAGTTCCAAAATAATAAAAAAAAGAAATCTATATTTTGAGAAAAACTACTCGAGGGACAGCGAGTTCGATGCTGAGTAGGTTAATCTGTTTCAGATTATTGTCGTAAAAAGTCATTTGCATTGATATATAAAGTATTTTGATGAAAAAAAAAGTTTATACAAGATGGTTACAAACTTGAAAAATTTAAAAAGTGGCGAAAGTGGAAAATTATTCAATGAAGTTATCATGAAAATTATAGGATTTAAATTATAATCAATTTTAGAAATTTAATTGGTCATTTGCGACTAATATATTATATCGACAAATATCAGGGCTGCTACTTATCAGGAAGAAATTATAAAAAATGGTTATGAGAACATACTATTTTATGCTTCTTTCAGGAGAAATATATTTATCAAGATTGCCACTGCATATTAATAAAATAAAAAGATGTATTTTTAATCGCGCAGTTCATGATTCTGATAAAATATATCATAGAGTAGTAGACATTTAGGTAATTTTGCAAGCAAATTTAAAAGCCTTTACGCGAAATAGATTGTTCAAAGTGGCGCTGCATATGAACTTTTAACTCATTTATATGTAGTGGTGTGGAAAATTCAGTTTAAACAAATATACATTAAAATATAAACTTAGCTACCACTAGAATAATTTTTTATTCAGCCCTGAAATTAAATGTAAAGTAGGCGGTCCTGTCAATTTAATAGAATAGATACCTCAGGTTACAAAAAATGTGAGAATCACATTTTTCAATATAGAAATTAAAATATTCAGTATAGAAAACGATTTGAGTTTTCAAAACTCAAATCGTTTTCTATATTGAATTTTTATTAGCTTAGTGACATGTATTGCAAACTAATCATATATAAAACGAAAAAAGCCTTTTAGTCGCCTGTGTTATCTCTGTAAATAAAATTCTACCTTTGACGAAAGAATAGAAGAATTAAAATGCTTTTACAACCTGTTTATTATCTTTATCGAATAATTATCAGTCTAGAAACATTTTTAATTATTAGTAATTTAAATATATAACCCCAAGAAAAGTAAGATATTACCAAATTAAAGAGAAAAAAAAAACATACCGAAAAGCATACCTGCCAACTTTTACTCTTTCCGAGAATGGATTTTCAGAGTGGTTGTAAAACAATAAACGAAAAACAATCTGACTCAAAAATACATTTATATTTTGATCACGTTGAAATTCGCTTGCGCAGTAATTATTATGATTTTATATATTTATTGTAGTTATTTATATGTAGTGGTGGTCAAACTCATTTATAAATATCATTATAATTCAAAAAGTTAATTGGAATAACATGAGAGTTGCTACCACTTTAAATATGAAAATAAAATCTTCGGGAAAATCCGGAAAAGTTGGCAGGTATGGAAAAGTATCGCGCGCCTTAAAAATTGACACCCATTTTCAAAACTTGTCAGACGTGAATCTAAAGAAGCAAAAGTGATTTAAAATAAAAACGTTAAGTTGGCAATGAAACTGGAAAAATAAAGCTGAGAAACAAAATTTGAAAAACCTCAATAGCCAAACGAGAAGAAACCAAAGTTGCCGAGAAGGGTAAAATGCATTTCCACGCGCTACTGAGAGGTGTGAGGAACTAATGTCTTTAACAAGAGAATCAGCATTCATATAAATAAAACAAGATTCAGATCATTACGGTGAGCTGCGACTGCGGTGGAAATAATTTTGGCATCGTTGAAATTGAGTTTATGCCCAAGATTCCAACAATGTTCAGGAATTTTATTTTATGTTATAACCGTCGTTAAACAGCAGCCTCAATTTTTGGATTTACGACAACTAATGCTCAACCCAGTAGTCATGTAATTTTGAACCCAATCCTTAAGACAAGGGAACTCCTGGATCGAGTATTGGGAGATATTTGCCTTCGTGGAGAACTTTTTGATGGAGGTAACCCGCATTTGCGTTAAATGGTGAGGAAAACCATGAAAATCTCTCACGGTTATCTGACGTCAAGGGGACTCTAGCCCATGATCCGTCTATCACGGAGAATATCTTACGTCAGCATTGTGGTCGCGGAATTCGAATCTATCAGCCATCTCTGGGATTTGAACCCGGTTCACCTCATTGGAAGGCGAATGCTCTATCCCCTGAGCCATCACGGTTTCATGTGCAGCGTTTGATGATTTCTCGAATTCTTGACAGCTGCCATATCTGTCGTGTTCCTTAAATCTAAATTTAAGGCACGTTTAGTTTGCCAGATGTAGCCAAGGTTTGATTGACAAGGAATATGTTAAAACTTTTTTTCCTTCGAACATTTTCGTCAAGTTACAAACATCAACTAAAAATTTCAAATGAATCACTAGAAAAAAAGATTTTTTGGTAAACGTAAACGAAGGCAGGTTTGCTGTTGCAAAAATATTATACCAGAGATGCCAACTTGCTCCGCTTTGCGAAATATTATTTTCTAGTGGTAACGAAATTTAAGTTATTTTTAGTTTAGTATTTTTCATTTTGAGTAATTTTTTCACCACTAAATATCAAAAACTTCAAGTATCATATGAAAATGCAACGTTAAACAATGGATATACGTTACTCTTTTAAAAAGTAGGCGTAACTATCCTTCTTTAACAAATTTTACTATATAATTCTCTATTGCACGAAGTATACCCTAAGTATAACAGACATGCTGTTGGCATGTCTGTTATACTTAGGGTAATATATACATTTTTTAGAGTTGCCTGCCACTTCAATTTCGAAATACTGAAATTTAATTTTAAATCACTTGTTAACTGTAATGGGTTTTCTTGATCTCATCAAATATTATAGAGATTTACACACCTGCCAACTCTTCCGGATTTTCCGGAAGTGGTAGCAATAATCAGGTTATCCCAATTAACTTTTTGAATTACAATGATAATTATAAATGAGTTTGACCACCACTACATATAAATAATTACAATAAATATATAAAAGCATAATAATCCTTGCGAAAGCGAATTTCAATTTTTGTAAAATATAAATATATTTTTGAGTCAGATTGTTTTTCGTTTATTGTTTTACAACCACTCTGAAAATCCATTCTCGGAAAGAGTAAAAGTTGACAGGTATGGATTTATTGCAGTTGTTGCCAAATTGTACGGCCGTTGAGAAAAATTTCTTAGTGGTAGCAACAATAAAGAATTTTGCCGCATCTCATCTTTAATTTAAAGTTTCAAACAGTTTTCAGCCTATCACGACAAATCAATAAATAAAATAAAATGCGTAAATAAGATCTCTTTGTTAGATTATTTAGCTTTTAAATGCTTAAGTGGTTTAATTTTTTAAAAATATTACCACTTTTAATAGTTATTTTACTACTTCTTAATAAATTCTTTTTCAGCGGCAAGTTGTGTACAAGTTGCAAGTATATTGTGAGCGCATCGTTTATATAAAAAGACACTTTTTTATTTCATAAAAATAAATGGCAAAAAAGTAGTTTAATATTAGTATTTCTTCAACAAACGGAGAGATAGTTGAATTCCATAATAATTTAATGACATAAATAATTACATTTATAAATGAAGAATGTGGATATTGCAGAAATAAAATCTATTTAATGTCAATATGTGCAAAAGCACATCTTTTGTAAAACTCCCACATCATTGCATTACTTGTGATCTGCCATTAATGATGTAAAAAACGCAGGTCTGCCAAGTTTCTACGCTTTTTGTAATAATTTATTCGAGTGATAGCTATGTTTATATTTTATTCGAGTCATAGCTATGTTTTTATATATTTTTTAACCATTTAAACTAATTTTCCTCACCACTACATATAAATAATTTAAAAGTTCATATACAACGAAACTTTTTTAATAACCCTTCGTGGTAAGGCTTTTAAAATCTTGGCAAAATTGCCAAAAACTTTGAAAGTTTTGGAAAGTCTATACGTTATAAAAATAATTCGCAAAAAGCGTTGTAGTTGGCAGGCCTGGAAACGCTGATGAAGATAATTACGAAACCTTTATTTGTAAAGCTATGACTACTCAAAATATAGTTTGATTGTAAATTAGTAGAAAATGTACTGCTTTTTAATAAAATTGTAATTTTTTATGGGTGTCCCGTTTTCTTTAAAGTATGAAGTTTATTTGCGCTATTGTATTTAATGGTCTTCATCTTCTCAGTAATCCGTTATGCATGTAATAATTTGTGCTCATAATAATAACGATAAAAACATTTACATAAAAATGAATATTTGATTAATAGTAAAATGAAAATTTCAATACAATTACAAGCAGAAATTTCTTTTTAATTTTTGACGAATAAAGGAACCACATTGTATGATTATGCACTTAAAATTAAATAGGAAGCATAATTTTATAATCACTACCAATTTACAGCAAATAAAAAATATTGTACGCAAATTGAGTATAAGTTGGCAGTTACGCATTTACAAAGCTGAAATAAATACATCGCTTCCCCTCTTGGTTTCTTCTGCCGTTAACATGACGAAGAACTAAGTTTACCAAACAAAGCCCACAATTTCCGTCGTTACCACGTAAATTTGGGAGACCATTAAATAAAATGGTAACTAAACATTAAGGTGCAAAAATTTTGATTTTCAGAGGGGTAGATAAGTTATGGTGCCACAAAAGAGCTTTCGAATGCAAAAGGTTAGACGCCAATTTTGTTACTACATAAACAATATTCGTTAAAAAGGGAAGCAAGTTGGCATCACTAGGTTTACTACGATCTGGAAAAAAATAACTATGAAATTAGAGCTCATTTGTCTTATGCAGGGTTACCTTAGGCGACTAAAAATACGGAATATGACAATTTTTAAATTAGCAACTTTTTCTTTGCATTTGTTGTCCACAGTTGATTTATTCGATTTAGATACATTTGTAGGACTGTGTGCTCAATTTAGGCTTATAAACCTTTGTCAAATAGAAGGGCAGATATCACAATATAGAGAATTACAGCCAAAAAATGCATCCAAGGTAACAACGGAAAACGAACCCGCTACATCCACGCTTTACACAGCTGTAGCGGGTGATATTGCTTGGCCAGAAAGGCCCCTTATGAACAAGTGACGACGACGATCTGTAATTTGAAAGGTGCCTAATCGCGTTAGCGGGCACCAGACCTCTTAATCAATATTATGCCCTGGTACTAATGCATACCTGCCGAATCTACCGGAAGATTTTTTTTTCATATTCAAAGTGGTAGTAAATATATACTATTTTTTCTTTTATAAACTTAATTTTTAAATGATTTTGATCACCACTATTCTTACAAAAATTAAGCACATACATTAATATGCGTTACTATCATGGTTGTCAACTAAAGTTTTTTCAAATGCAACGTATTTGTTTGCTTAAAATTGAAGTTTTAATTCTATTTTGATACCACTGGGAAAAATGACAATGGAAGGGATTAAAAGTTGGCAGGTATGCTAATGGCATAGGGATGAACAGGTGAATCATGAGTTCATGCTTATGATCAATTTAAAATGTCAATTGTAGTGGTAGTTACGATTGAGTAATTAAAGAGATTATAAATAAATTGAGTTTCTACCACATTTATATTCGCCCGGACCAACCCTACTTTTGCATTAGGATATCACGAGCGAAAATAAATGTAAAATAAGATGACTAATAAATAGCAGAAATCTATTAAAAGATAAAAATTAGCAACTTTTTCTAGCATATAAACAGTTAACTGCTCCCAATAAATACAAAGAAGAGTTTTCGCTTTTTATATGAATAGTTTTTAATGTATGTAATTGTGGTAGTTCCGATTGGGTAAATAAACATGGTTTAAGTTTCGACGATAGTTTACATTTTTAGTTTCTCATGCCAACTCGGCAGTTGCTGTAGATGGTTGATAGCTCGGTATTTGACGCGAGGCGCCACTAAGCGACTTGTCGAATCTGTTGTGTCATACGCTAGAAGACATGTGTCAAAAAAGTTCAAAGATGATGAAACTTAGATAAAAGTCCTTAGTAGAATTAGACATGAGTTGGAAGGACTCCGCATTTAGAAATATCTTTAAATATGAGTTTAACTTTTATATATTTATAATGGTAGTAAGTTTTGCGATTTGCATTTTTGCTTTTGATAAATTAAATTCGTTTTAGAATGATTTTGATCACTACTTTACGTAACCTATTTGTACAATTATATAAAACTTGCAAATCAGGCCGTAATTTAAATAAGTGCTAACAAAATTAATAAAATTGAGATTATGTTTTTAAATATTTCTCGACAATTAATCCTTTTTTACTAGTGTTGTCCTTTGAAAATAACGTTTCCTTTTCTTGGAAAAAATAAATGTTTGAAAACAAATTTTTTTTTCAGCGCTATTTATAGATTCAAACCAAATGAACTTCTAAATCAGCCTTATCGCAATAATTTTTTTTCTTCTTAAAATGTCAATAAGTAAATGTGGAGAACTGTTTTTATCAATATTAAATCAGGCACTCTATTTTAAATTTTGAAAATATGTTATCATTAAAAAGATTCCTTAAAAATTAAAACAAATTTTCGAACAGAAAGAAGAGATATCCAAACGGAAAATGTTAAAAGAACTAATAAATGCCATAATTTCTAGAAACGCTAATAGATTGTTTCAGCATTCTATAGAAAAGTATTGTCATTTCCTTTAAGCATGTCACATTTTGTAGTAGTACTTTTCGTATTTTACTGTTCGCATGAATGCAATGCTTTTAATGGATTACATTCGAATGCATACAAAACGAAATGAAAATAACACAGAATATGTACCGAAACTGACAAATCATGCAGCATCAAAAAACGAAAAACAATTAGAACCATAAATATATAGCTTTTTAAGTTAAAACACCTCAGCGGGTAATTTGTGTCACTGGATTTCACGATTTTTCATTGCGTTATTTATTTCATTCCTTTTCTTTTGTTCTTACTATATATATTTAAACTTTTTTGTAAACTGCAACTGTCACTTCTTTTCCTTTGTTTCTACATACAGCTTCCAAACAATTTGCAGATTCAAGGTGATATGAAGCTGCTAAGAATAGAGCAACGTTTCATTTATTTTTTATTATTCATTCATTAATACATTTCCTCCTTCAATGACATTGAAAAAAATTCTAACTCTTAGGTTCTGAAATAACATTTGATTCTTTTTTCATTTGCTTTGCAGAACAGCTGCTACTAAAATTAAAATGAAATTCAAAATTCAGTTTCAATAAAACTTACTAGTTCTTTGAGTGTTGCTTTTGATTTGATTTGCAGGTACCACGAAGTTTCAAATGGAATAGGGTGTTATAATTGAAGTTTAGTAGCAATAAACTAATCGAATTTTTATAGGATTTAACTGCAGGTAAGTTAATTTCATGTAAGTTTAGATTTATTTACTTTATTTTCATATTTTTATAACCGTTGTTGAACAGCCTACCCGATTTTTAGTGTGCAGCTACCAGTGTTTAACTCCGCAGACTTGCAGTTTTAAACCCAATCCAGAGGACAACCTTCGAGGACACTTTTTGATGTAAATAAGCAGAAATTGCGTTACATGAAGTGGAAAACCACGATATAACTTTTGTTGAACAACCTACCCGATTTTGAGTGTGCGACTAAGAATGTTCAACTCCGAATGTTCAACTCCCATTTTGAACTCAATCTAGAAGACAGCCTTCGTGGACGCCTTTTATGGAACAAACCAGAATTTGCGTTACACGGAGAGGAAAACTACGAAAACCTCCGATTGTTCACCTAAGGTCGACCGCACATTGAGGTAGCAAGCAGGAAGCGAGTGAAATACGGAAGGTGGGGTAAATTTGTTTCCCTTAGCTTTCCACTAGCAAGGGCACATCAAGGGAGTGAAGGGTTTTTCCCTCTAGGAGGCTGACAACTCCTACAAATTAGGTTCGACGCCAAACAACAAACCTCTCAAATAGGTTCGTTGTTATATTTGCCTCCCGTAAAATCTTGTCTCCTCTTCGCACGAGATTTTGTTTCGCTCAAAATGAGGGACGATCCTGAATTGAATTAAAAATATTAGTTACGAATGTAATGTTAGGAATATAAATGTAATAAACAATATTTCTTAGAAATAAATCAATTTAATTATTTTTCACGGAGAATTTGAAGTTTAAATAGGATTTGTACTAGTTTTGTATGTACTTCCGTTTTTGTAAAAAGAAAAAGAAAATCCTTTTCTTCTTCCTTTTTTTTGAGGTTATGTTTAGAAAAATTTCAACTACAGTGTTAATCGAATAATAAATATATAAAAGATTTATATAAGTCTTGAACAAAATCCATTAATGGAAGAAAAAATAGAGTGGAAATATTTTTCTCTACATTAAAAAATTTCATTAGTGATGTAAAATTTTCGAAAATTTTCTCTTGAATAATATCTAGAGAATATTGTTTTAGAAGTTAATTACAATAAAGTCATACAAGGAATTTATTTTATATAATTTAATATTGTTTGGAAAATAAAAATAAATTCGTAGTAAACTAACTAAAAACTTTAAAAACAATGCTCAGTAGAACAATTTTAAGTGCATAAAATTGTTTTTAATTAAAATGACAGGCATAAATTATGGTTTCAAAAATTAATTTTTAAAGCTGATTAATCACATTACAAAAAAAAGACGCCCTTCCTTAATTCTATTTTTTTTTAATTTAAAAATTATATTTTTTAATGGCTCTTGATAATATTTAAGTATTTTTAATTAATAGTATTTGGTGATTAATATCTATGAAGGCTTTTCCCTTAGTATGGCTAATTATGAAATGCTATTCTCATAGTAAATTAAATTACATTTAATACAAACGTAGAAGAACAATTCTGTGAACCCAAAATTGTTTTAAAAAAAATTGTTAAGAAATATGAGTAATCAGTTTCAAGAATAAATAAACCTTTTTTTTAAAGAAAAGAAAAAGAAACTGTTTATTTTCACAACTTTAAAAGTTAATTTCTTTCTAAAAATGTTCTGAAAAGTTTTAAATTTTCTATTTACATTTTAATTTAATTAATAAAAATAGCTTTTCATCATCTGAGAATGAAGAATTTAAAAAAAACTTTCTTCCAGTTAATTTAGACTTAATTAATGGTTTTCTATTTTGCTAAGCATATACATATATATACATATATATATATATATATATATATATATATATATATATATATATATATATATATATATATATATATATATATATATATATATATATATATATATATATATATATATATATATATATATATATATATATATATATATATATATATATATATAAGTTCAAAATGAAGAATAAAACAAAGAAAAATTATAGACATATGAAAAAAAGGGGGTGGGAAATAATAAGTAAAAAAAAACAACAAACATTTTATTTAAAAAAAAAAAAAAAAAAAAAAAAAAAAAAAAAAAAAGTGAAATGTTAATTAAAAAACCGGAAAAAAAGCCGGAAAAAAAAAGATATAATCTTTTCTTCAGCCCACACGATTATATATGCAAAACAGAGTGCTTTCTGATATTGTATCAATAAAGCCAAAGCAAAATATATTAATACAATAGTGTGAGGAGCACTAAAAAAAATTTTTTTATAAAATAACTACATAAAAATAGATCATAAAAAGTAAATATAACATGTAAAAACAGATAATAAAATAAAAAAAAAAAAAAAAAAAAAAAATATTATTGTTTTTCTTAACTTTCTTAGTGTTTTCTTGTATTTATTTATTTATATATATATATATATATATATATATATATATATATATATATATATATATATATATATATATATATATATATATATATATATATATATATATATATATATATATATATATATATATATATATATATATATATATATATATATATATATATATATATATATATATATATATATATATATATATATATACAGGGTTAGGACAAAGGAAATTATGGAAACACTTCTACACTAATTCATTCTTTCATATGTCCCAAGAAATGAAATATTTAAAGAATTATTTTATAACGGTTAGATTATGCGATTTCTCACACATATCAATGAAGTTTAAAGCTTTTAGGTGTTTGAGGTAGCAGCATTAAAGAATGTTTTTAAACACCCAATGCCGAAAGATACAGGGATGACATGTGCTCAGCTTTCGGCAAAAGTTTTATTAGATTGGTAGCGAATTAAATATATATATATATATTTAAATTATAAAATATATATTATATATTTAATATATAAATATTAAATATATATATGGACAGCGAGTATACACTTTTGTTGACGACGAGGGCTCCATCCCGATCCTGAACTATATCTCAAGAACTTCCGTATTCCCGTTTTAAGCGAAGCAAAATTTCTTGGTATGATCTTGGACTCTAAACTCACTTTTGCATCTCATATTAAACACTTAAGAAAAACCTGTGGACTAAAATTAAATTTACTTAAAGTTTTGACAAACTCTTCTTGGGGTGCAGATACAGGTGCTATGCTCAAAATTTACAAATGTATCATTCGATCTAAACTTGACTATGGTTGCGTTGTCTCTGGATCAACCAGAAAATCTGGTCCTAAATATCTTGACACTATCCATAATTCCGGCATACGCATAGCAACAGGAGCATTTCGCACATCGCCCATAAAAAGTCTAAACGTTCTATATCATGAACCAACTCTTGCTCAGCGGCGGAATAAGTTAACATTGAGATACTATTTTCATATCAAAAGCCATCATACACATCCCATGTTTTCTCATGTTTCAACTCCATTTTATGAAAGATTGTTTAGCAACAGACCCTCTGCAATACCGACTTTTGGGTTGAGAGTAAGAAAGCTTTTATCTGACCTAAACCTGGAGGATTTTAGTATTTTACCTGCATATGAATTAAGACCACCATGGGAAGCCATTTCCTTCCAAACTATTGATATTTTTAACAATTTGACAAAAGCACAAACTGATGCTAACATTTACCTACAAACTTTTAATGCACACCGAGAACAATATACAGATTTTAATTCCATTTTTACAGATGGCTCTAAAAGCCATGACCATGTTGCAAGCGCTGCTGTTATCCCTATCTCTACAATATCTGAAAAATTACATTCGCAATGCTCCGTATTTACATCTGAATGCCATGCAATTTATCTGGCCCTCCAATATATTTCCTCTCAAAGTATTAAAAAATGGTTAATATACTCTGATTCAAAAAGTTGCTTCGTTGCCTTACAAAATAAAGAAATAAATTCGCATTCCATTGTAAATAATATTTTAAACTTATACACCACTTTACTCCTGAAAGAATATGAAATAATCTTCTGTCTGGTACCAGGCCATGCTGGCATTTCAGGTAATGAAACAGCAGATTACGTAGCTAAGTCAACTAACAATATAACAAACAACCCACTTACTTACACAGATATCAAAAATGCGATTGACAATAAACAGTATTTACACTGGCAAAATGATTGGGAAAATGAAATAAGTAATAAATTACACGACATTAAACCTTCTATAGAATCTTATAAAAGTCTAAACTTAAGTCGAAAGCAGGAAGTAATATTAAATCGCTTGCGCATCGGTCACTCTCGAATAACTCATTAACATCTTCTATTAAACGAACCTGCACCCGAATGTTCTCATTGTAGGGAACCGCTCACTACTAAACATATTTTAATCAAGTGTAACAAATTTAAAACACAGAGACAACGCCATTTTGGTAGCTGTAATCCAATATTGACTTTTTTATTTGGGGATAAACCACACAATGACATTTTTAACTATTTAAGAGACATTGGTTTTTACAAATTCTCATTCTCATATGTGTTGGTTATCTTAGCATCTGCCCCGCTAGGGGCTCCAACTAATTCATCTGAGTGGAAATAAATAATAAATCGCCGAAGCGCAACTGAAAGGTGAAAGTTGGGGTTCAGTATCTTTACTGAGAGAAAATTAAAATGAAGTAGTGAGATTGAACAAACAAGTTTGAGAGAGAGTAGAGGTTTTGTGGCAGACTGCCTCGCCTCCCTTCGAGGTATTACCCCCGAGCTTCTCAGGTGCACAGCAGCCACATAGCCCCAGGGAAAAGGAGAAATACATAATAAATGCGCAAAATTATTTACAAGTATTTACAGCTATTCACAAAATTTACGGGACAAAACTCCGTCGGATGGTTTTTACAAATCAATTTAGCTTTAACTTATGAAATAATGTTTCTTTTAAAACAAGTTGTAGGTGCGGTATGGCCAAAAGTGGCTTTTGCGCCAATAATTCTAAACAAACAAACAAAACAAACAATTAGATTGGTAGCGAATTAAATAGTAAAATTTAATGGATAAGAATAGTTATGCCTAAAAGTGATACCACGAGATAATGGCAGAAACGAGTTCTTTTCCACTGAGGTAATTATCTCCGTAACTCCGTAAATTATGATATGCTTAGGCCTGTTTTACTAAAATTTGTTGATTAGTTTAAATAATAGTTAGTATGTCAATTAAAATAAGGGTAAAGATTTAAGAAGGAAAGGACAACACTAACAGATAGCAAATAAAACATAAAAAGTTGGTAATTAGTGGGTTAGGGATGTCACTACATATATGCACAGAGATGCCAACTTGTTCCTGACAGCGAATAAATATTACCGAGTGGTAGTTAACTAATTGTGATTCCTTGTTTAATAATTTCAGTTCATTTATTAGATTTTTATCCACCACTATTTCTAAATAATTCGTAGGCTAATATATTTACCCTTTTATTATCTGACCGGACTTGACTAGTTATGTCTTGCTGAAACTTTTAATAAATTAGCAAAATTATTAAAGTATTTACAAATTTCAGTCAGTAGTTATTTACAGTTTTTTTTAATTATTTTGGCGTGTCCAGAGCACCTCTGACATCCCAGCAAAGATATTAGTTTGGCCCCAGTTAGATTCAAAACTGGCTCGATAGGGGTCTTGTAAGAACACGATGCACAGAGAGAGAGCAATATTAGGATGTCTAGGTTATTTAATATGGGCCCTGGTCTATATAGGGCTTAAATTAGCCAATTAAAAACCTACATTGGCTAAATAATGGATACAAAATATCGCATGAATCTGACAATTCTATACAGAACCTAGATTAGTTGTAAAATATCGGGTGAATTGGAAAGTTCGATATTGGGCCGAAATCGGAAAAATAAAGGCGCTTTTCAAACCCTTACTGAGTCAAGATTCCCGAATATTGGCCCAATGAGGGCAAAAGTTATTTTGTTACTGTTTTGCTGTATATATATATATATATATATATATATATATATATATATATATATATATATATATATATATATATATATATATATATATATATATATATATATATATATATATATATATATATATATAAGTTTTCCCCGATCTTTCTGAGAGAAGATAGGCTGAGAGAAGGAGGCGTTTTTACCTGCTATGATTTTCCAGCTAATAAATAAATGTTCAACCGTCCACTTCTTTCTCTTCATCCCTTTCTATCCTCTTCATCACCAATATTTATCTGGGCGCCTGGGGCCGTTAGCGGCCTTTTTCCCATTCGTCTTGAATTGTGATCTTTAGGGTGGTTCTTTCTGGTAGATTGGAATGCAATTGAAGTAAAAGGAGCCTTTCTACCCTCTTAGACATATATATATATATATATATATATATATATATATATATATATATATATATATATAATTAAAAGATATAAATATAATAAATCTCTTGGTAGAACTATCTTTAATTATAATGATATAAGCAAAAATTTAAGGAGGATTAATATATCCGATTGTGAATGTCCCTGCATACCCTCCAACTTATGAAGATTTTGAAAATAATTCTTTCTAGTGGTAGCGAACCAAAGTAGAAATTTTAAAAGCAAATGGATCTCTCATAAAACTTTTATCAGAACTTAAGAATCTAGCCATATGGCCTGCACTTTTATAAGTAATAGTGGACAAGTTACGCTAAAATTAATTTTTTTAAATATTAAGACATTAATTTTGCTACCGTCTGAAAAGAAGATTTCTGAAACTACGGAAATTCCGTAGCAGTTGGAGGGTATGTCACTGTGAGGAAGAGAAACATTTTGATTTTGTTAATAAACATCTTAAACATATTATTACTGGTAATTTAAATATTATAGAAAACTTAGAACATAGCAATTTAATGACAAAAGGCACAAAATTTAGAACCTTTTACCATATATCAATCAATAAAATTTTTAAACTACTTTCTTAATTATCTCAATAGTTTTTGTTTAAAGATATCAAATAGATTCTCTTTACTAACAGAATGAAAATGGTATGCTAACAGAATGAAAATGGGGTGTTTATTATTACTTTAAAAACTTTGTTTTCAATAATAAGGATAATTTAAATAACAGTAACAATTCAACAATTTTTTCTGAAATTGTTCAATCAATTAAGCAAATTTTGTAATTACTCCCATAGACAAAGCTAACAATAATTATGCTATCTTCTGTGAAAAATTCTATGTTGAACTTTTAAATACAGAATTTTAAACTTAGTAATTTAAATAAATGATAATATTTCCATTAAAAAAGTTTTAGCTTTATGTAAGAGATTAAAAATTAAAATTAGCAATATACAATTTCCTTACTTAATTATCAGTCCTAAATTTCATAAAATTCCTGTAAAATTTTTGTTGATATATTTACTAAACATTTACTTTGCTAATTTGTATAATTTTTCCATGTGCAAATCCATTTCGGGCAAATGCGTGGCTGAAATTATGTGCAAAACAGGCAATTCTTGTTTCTTTCTCTTTTCTATTTTATATTTTTTTTCTTAAAAAAATATTTATTTTCTAAAATTATATATTGTCAACTTCTTTAAATTACCCAGTATAATATTACCTTGCGCACATCCATTTTTCGGTCCATGCTTGGTAACTAACAAATCAAACGCACTTTAGTAATGCAATAAGAACGCACTTTAATACAAAACTCCTCTAGTTACGCTTTTAGCTCAATTTGCGCTTTTATTTTCATTTTTTGCAATTTGGCAATCTTGTTACAAATATATTTTAAATCTTTCTTGAAAAATGTCCCGTTCATGTAAGTTCATTTGAATTCGCCACTCGCTTTACAAATTTCTTCTCATGTATTATCCCGTTTTTTCTTTATATTTTATTTTATGTTTTTACGTGATATTTTTACTTACTGTGTTCTATTTTATTTGTTGTAATTTTTTTAAAAAATTTTTTGAGTGCTCCTCACACTATTGTAGTGATATATTTTACTTTGGCTATATTGATACAATATTAAAAAGCACTCTTTTTAGCAGATATAATCGTGTGAGCTGATGAAGAGATTATATCTTTTCTTTTCTGGATTTTTTAAAAAAAATATTTAAAATTTTTTGTCCTTTTTTTCGGAATTTTTTTTCTCCCGGTTTTTGTTATTTTTATTATATTTTTTCCCCCTTATATATATATATATATATATATATATATATATATATATATATATATATATATATATATGTACAGAGAGAGAGAGAGAAATTAATTAGTTAATAAGAGTGTAAGTAAGTTATTAAATTTGAGAAGGATTGGTTCACCCACTAATATCCGGTATGGAAGAGGGCAACGCAAATATAGTGGAAAAGGTAGTGATGTTAGCAATTGATGGAACAGGTAGTGATTTCTAGAAGTTATAAGCTTATTGCTGTTTCTTTCAGTGATATGAACTAGCTCCGCTTTGTAAAAAAAATAATTTCTGGTGGAAACGCTTGCAATTATCAAGATAACTGCACTACTAAAATAGTAAGCTAAAAATTACTTAACTTTGTTACCACTAGAGATTACTTTTCAACAAAGTGGAGCAATCAGGTAACACTGAGAGATATAGCTCATAACTTGCATAAATTGCTTTTGTTATTACGTAAGATAATTGCACAAAATTTCGTAAACCTAGCTTAAATATTCAAGAAAATGTGGACATTTTTATAAGAAACTAATTTGTTTGAGTTATGTTTTCTAACAGAAGATCAATTAAAAATTAGAAAATAATTCGTTAAAAATTGGACCAGAAATGTGCGTTTAAATTAGTTATGCGTGGGTAACATTTATAATTTTTTTTTCATAATATTTTCTTGAATTGTATTTAGTAACTTATGAAAAAAAGTCTAATCTGAATATCGTGAAAAAGTAAAAAAAATTCTATAAATTTTTTATGGAGCTTTTGTATGTTTCAATAGAGCTTTTAATGATGAGGGGTTATCCACTAATATTAGTTTGAATCATGTTATTTTAAAAATTTTATAACAAGTGATCTACAACAATGGTACGGACAACAAACTATGATGGCAAAAGGAAAGAAAACTAGTGAAATGAAATATGTTTCTGAAATATGTGAAATGAAATAAGTATTCCCTAATGAAGTATGTTTTAAACTTCATTCGGGAATAGTACTATATAATGCCAAAATCATTTTTAATGAATCTTAATTAACAATAAAAAATAAAATTTGTGGTAAACCCTTTACAATTTTCATCTTTTCACTACTACTTCGAAAATCGCTAGCAACTTTTTAAATTTCCGAGATTTTTAAATCGAATTTTCTTCATATGTTTTCAAATATGATCCAGAATAAAATTGCGAAAATTTTTTCCGTGAATGGGCAGTATAAAGGATTTCTTAAATCTTGCGGAATGGAATTTTTAAGGAATTATTTTCAAATTTTAAAATGCTTTTGTTGTTTTTTTAATTGAAATTTCCTCTAAAAGTTTTATTTTATTTTATTGAACAATTCTAAAGTTATAACAAGAAAACGTAGGTCAAAAAAATTTTGTTTTCCAATAAAAATATTTACTAAATTTTGTCCAATAATTTCAATATAATAACCAATTGATATAAGTTAAAAGCTTATTATTATATGTTCTTTTAAGGGGTGTTAAAAAACACAATTTTTATTTTCGTAAGTTGTTTACGGTTCCTCAATCCTCTAAAAACTTTACACTATAATGTCACGTATGAGATATCGCTAGAGACAGACATTCCTACAGATATAAAGAGTTTTTTTAAGTATTTCTTGAGAAATATGAAAAAAATGAGCAAGTGTAGAAGTGTTCCCATAATTTTATTAAAACGAGCTAACAATAGAAATGTAAAAGACAGTAACAGGAAAATAATATCCATTTTAAAATTTCTTATTACTACAATTTTTTTTTATTTTAGCTCCATTGGTAAAGAAATGGATAAATAATTTAAGAATTGCAACATCTTATCCTCCAATTACTCCACTGTATTAACGTAATTGCTTTTTTTATTCACCACTTTTTTTATTCAATAATTTAGTTTATTATATTAAAATTTTTTAACATTCTACTTTTTCGTTCTTCTTGAAGCGTAAAATTTAAATAGTTGGCTTGTTTAGCTAACAGAATTTTTTGAAGTGAGAAATGAACACGAAAAAGTGAAAGCTTATTTTTTTTTATTTTATACGCATTAAATAGGCTTTTAATTGCTTATTCGGTTAACGCCCAGCATCATATATTTAGGACAGTTCCTTTTTTCAAAGACATTCATTGTGGTGGGAAACTTTTTTCAGTATTTTCATTTATCTGGGTGAATTATAAGATTCTCAGATACCACAATGATTTAGTTACTTCTGATTAGATCTAGAATTATAAGGAGCAAGTACTTTTTGATCTATCAATGACTTTTTGAATGCCCTAACAGTGGTAGTGGTGGTGGTGGTACTTATTCCTCTTGGCCATGGGTGAAAGCCCTTATATAGCAAGACGGAAAAGAGAAAAACCTGGTAAGTAAAACATTTCATTCTAGCATTTTTTTCGAAAAAAAATGAAATATCTGTAACTATCAAGATTTCTTTTATAATTCTGGCATATATATAAAACTGCTTCTTTCCCAAGGTAAAGTAGATATTGCTGAAAAATTTGAAAAAAGAATAAGTAAACTCCTCCCCAAAACTAGCTATAACTGAAATGGTTTTACTACCAGCCTTTCCTCTTTTCCGTCTCGCTTTCACCCCTGCTCTTGGCCCAGAACAAGGCTAGACCAAGTCCATGAGACCATGAAGGGAACGTCTTTTGACCCTGAACAAATGTTAGTCCGCGGGTATGACCAGTGATTAGTCTTGTGATAGCTGTCTGTAGTTTCCTATCACCTTTTAGCTCCAGGGCAGCCCCAGGATTATTTTGTTGATACCATTCACGACTAGGTGGAATCCTCCAAGTCCTATTATTGTCGGCCTTTACTTTTGCATAGATTTCATTGTATGTTAGAAGGCCACTACTATCTATGGGATCATTGGAGCCCTCCTTGGCCAGTTCTTTGGCCAGATCATTAAAGTGAAGGTTCACGTGGGAGGGGATCCACTGAAGATGTATATCATTGTGATAAGAGTAAGTCATCAAGTTGTCGATGATATTCAGGCCAATTCTGTCACTGATGCTTTGCCAATAACTCAGGTATTGAACTGAGCTATTAATATCCGTGAAAATCCAGATATTCTCTGTACTCTCAATGGAAATCATGTGTTCTAGAGCCGCGTTTATGTCGATTAGTTCTGATCTGAAAACTGAACAATGGTTTGGGTTACGCCTTTTAATTTTTGTAACGTCATCTTGGTTTTTTATGACAACACCGCTAGCAGTGTTGCCATTATCAAATTTACTTCCATCCGTGAAAATATGTACTGCTTCATTTGGGGTGTTGTGGATTGTCTCCAGTGCCAACTGTCTAAGAAGTGCTGGATGCTGATTTTTCTTACTACTGGAGGCCAAAAGTTCCTCGTGAAAGAAAACCCTCGGAAGGTCTTTCAGTGGGTCTATATTTGGTTCTATCGAGCAGTGTTCTATGTCAGGGAACAGCAGATTCAATTTACCTGCCCTGCAAAAGGGGCTGTCTCTTTTTAATCTCTGGATATCTGTCCAATTCATGAAGTAGGTAGAAGTACGATGTTGGTCTCCATAGCTGTATAGCTTGCTGTAATATTTTGCGGTGCTAGAAGTCCATCTCATAAACAATGGTTGGAGATTAGCCTCGTATAGGACAATCTCATTAGGACAGCTATTACGTAAGCCTGTAATGATCCGTGCAGCACTCAGCTGTATCCTTTCAAGCATTTTTAAATTACCAACAGAAGCTGTCAGTAAAATCTGGAATCCATATTCCAGCATTGGTCTGATAA
This sequence comes from Parasteatoda tepidariorum, assembly GCF_982258835.1. NCBI lineage: Eukaryota > Metazoa > Arthropoda > Arachnida > Araneae > Theridiidae > Parasteatoda > Parasteatoda tepidariorum. The sequence continues at coordinate 4,553,986 of NC_141758.1, read as the reverse complement.
AGGAAGTGTAAGTTGTCCTTAGGGTATTGGCATCTGCTCCCCAGTCGCGGCCAGAAATATATTTCAAGATGTTAAGTCTCTTTCTTGCCCTCTCCACCTGATTGGCGATATGTCTGTTGCAGGTAATCTCGGGGTCAAGTGTAAAACCCAAGTATTTTGGATATTTTTCATACTTAAGAACATGACCATCTAGAACAATCTTAGGTAGGTAATTATAGAGACGTTTGTTTGTGGTAAAGAAACTCACTACCGATTTCTTTGGATTAAAGTTGAGTTTGTGAAGACCAGCAAAACGCTGTATTCCCTTTAATGAGTTATTTAGTTCTGATTCAATTGCATCTATGTTCCTGCCAGAACTCCAAATAATAATATCATCTGCAAATATACCAATTTCACAACCCTGTAAAATTTCCTTTTCAATACCGGCAATGAAGAGCGCAAAGAGAATCGGGCGCCCTAACAGTAGAAAAACCAATTAATTTCGATAATATACAATACCACTTTTTCCATAAAACCACTTTTTGTATCATTTCAATTTATAATTTCGGGACATTACGGGTTAATCGCTGATTCATATTTCGAAAGTTATAAAAGGAAACGTAAGTAAAAAAAAAAGTTTTCTAATAAAAATATTTACTAAATTTTGTTAAATTTAATAGCCAATTGATACAAGTTAAAAGCTTATTTTTATATTTTCTCGCAAAAGGTGTTTAAAAACGCTTTTTTTCTTTCGTCATTCATTTCCGCTCCTTCAATCCTCTACAAAATTTTTCACTATAATGTCACGTATGAGACACCGCGAGACCCAAACATTTCTACAGATATAAAAAGATTTTTTGAAGTATTTCTTGAGAAATATGAAAAAAATGAGCAAATATAGAAGTGTTCCCATAATTTTATTAAAACGAGCTAACAATAGAAATGTAAAAGACAGTAATAGGATAATAATATCCATTTTAAAATTCTTATTACTGAGAATTTTTTTTTATTTTAGCACCATTGGTAAGGAAATGGATAAATAATTTAAGAATTGAAACAGCTTATCCTTCTATTACCCCACCGTATTAACGTAATTGCTTTTTTTAATTTACCACTTTTTTTATTCAATAATTTAGTTTATTAAATAACAATTTTTCTCAACCTATCTCGTCGTTCTTCTTAAAACGTAAAATTTAAATAGTTGGCTTATTTAGCTAACAGAATTTTTTGAAGTGAAAGCTTATTATTTTATTTGAAAAACACAGAATAGATTTTTAAGTCCTTAATCGCTGATTAAAATTATTTTCTTATAAGAAACAAGAAATAATAGAGAGAAAAAAACGATTTCCGGCAATTTAACAGTAATTACCTTTTTTTTTACTTATTAGGTATTATTCGTGGTTATAAGAAATTACATTAGATTTAATTAGTGGTTGCAGTTAGGAACAAAAATAGTTTAGTCATTTACAGGATTCGGAATTACTTCTTTATTACAGGGTTCCCACAACCTGGAAAAAAAGAAATGATTGGTCACCAAGATTTTTCGAAACTAAAGAAAAATGCTTAAATTTAGCTTTTATTTTAGAATTACGAAATTCTTACCAAGGTGAAATTTGCACTGGTATATATTTTCTTCAAATAAGAAATTTACTAGTTTCTTGAAATATCGAAATTTTTTTCCCTTTTGCTAATACTTTTAAAAATTTTCCTGAACGTGGAAACTGTATTACTTTCTCTATTCAAATTAACTTTCTTTTTTAATCAAATGTTTCGAAAGATTTTCCATAGCAAAACTGTAGCACATTTGAAATACACAACGCATAGCTTGCAGAGATGCCAACTTGCTCCGGACAGCAAATATGCATTTTAAAGTGGTAGTTTATCAATTGTGATCCTTGGTTTAATAAATTCAATTTAGTAGATTTTTATCCACCACTATTTCTAAGTAATTCGTAGGCTTATATAATTCACCACTTTACAGTACTTTTGTCATGCTATACCGTTTGAAAAGCAAGCGAAAGCAGTCAAATATTTGCAAAATTTACTTCCTAGTTGTTTACCGTTAATTTAATTATTTTTGCGCCTCCGGAGCAGTTGGCATCTCTGAGCTTGTGTAATGTGCTTGCATAGCACAATTTGAAAGATCATACTAGAAGCTTAGAGAAATGATGCAATTTTTATTATTGCAAAATTGAAATCGACCCATAAGAAGGGAGGGAGCCCTGGTGGCTCAAGGGATAGAGCGTTCATGGGTGAAAGCCCTTATATAGCAAGACGGAAAAGACAAAAACCTGGTTCGTAAAACATTTCATTCCAGCATTTTTTTCGAAAAAAATGAAATATCTGTAACTATCAAGATTTATTTTATAATTCTGGCATATATATAAAACTGCTTCTTTTCCAAGATAAAGTAGATATTGTTGAAAAATTTAAAAAAAGAATAAGTAAACTCCTCCCCCAAACTAGCTATAACTGAAATGGTTTTACTACCAGCCTTTCCTCTTTTCCGTCTCGCTTTCACCCCTGAGAGCGTTAGTCTTCCAGTGAGGGGAGCCGGGTTCGAATTTCAACAGAGGCTTGGTCTATACGAATTCGGCAACCTGCTCACACCGGGACACAGTACTGCCTCAAAATATTTTCATTGGTAGACGGATCATGGGTTAAATTCCCCTTTCCGTCATTCTAACTGGGGGAGGTTTTGATGGTCTCTATGTAACGCAAGTTCCATTTAGAAATCCAAATAAAGTCTGATTTATTATAATACTTCATTCAGGATTTTCCTTGTCTTCTAAATTGGTTTTAAAATTACAAGGCTATGGAATTGTCGTAAACCCAAAAATTAGATCAGCTGTTCAACGGCGGTTGCAAAAATAAAGAAGAAGTTGAAAACTTTTTTATGGCTTTAATACCAACAATATTGAGATCAATCTATAGAAATACGAGTTTACGAAGTGCGCTTAATCTCGGCGTCTGACGCCAAAGGTGGTACTTACCGATAAACAGCGAACTTGAGTCGAAACATATGAAACGGATTTAAATAAAAGTGCTTAAAATTTCTTTGATCTAGCTAAAATGAGGCTAAACATTATAAATATCTATAAAAGCAAATAATTTTCGATCCAAAACCTGATCATCATTCTCGCAGAGCGGACAAAATATCACAGGCCTATCTTCAAAGCGACTGTGTCGCTAATCATCGTTGCCAAGCGTTTTCCAAGTGTCTTTTCTTACTCTAATGCAGCTAAGAGCGCGCACTTCGGGTCACTGGTATTCCCTGGATGCCTCCTTACGGTGGCGGGACAGGGCTAAACTGTGCTTAAATAAAAGTGCTAACTAATATGGGAAAGAAATAGGGGGGGGGGGTGGAGACATAGTGAGGTCGAAAATCTCGACGGTCAGGAAAACCGGACCATAAGAGTCGTTAATAAAAAGGCGTCCGAGTAGTCGGTATCATCAGGAATAAGCAAAATATAATAAGTAAAATCCGATAAGAAAAATAAACATGAATAGGAAAAACTGAACACTATATACAACAAGAAGCATAAGTAGAAAAAATGACAGGGTTCCCGCGTTCCTCGAAAGGTTTGTAATAGTAGTGATTTGTCGTAAATTTAGGTTAATGCTAAAAGTTTTTCTAAATTTTATATACCACTTTATTGTTAAGTGGTTTAAAAAGTGAAAATTTTCATGCATATATAATTTCTTTAGAAAAATTTTTTTAGTGGTAGTTACACAGAAATTAAAATATCTATATTTCTTTTATATCCGTTGCTACTTTTTAAAATTTTCAAAACCTGAAATAAACAATCGTAAGGGGAAGTGAGGTACGTAAAGTCGACAAGCTATTTATAAAATAGAATTATTTACAATTAAATACAAAATTAGGACGATACGTAAAGTAAGATTCTAATTACGTAATCACTGGTGACCCTTCTCTCCCGTGGCTTCAAGAAATGGTTCTTCCCTTGACGATATACATATAGTTATAAAATGTGGCAGGCTCATGTTTAGAATTAGTGGCAGTAGTAAATGAAGCTTAGACAAACAAGCGTCAGTAAGTAAGACAGACATTGTAGTAGTGCTCTGGAGCTGGGCTCCTGGACCGCAATCCCATCTGTCATAAATTTGTTTTAAAGTTAGTTTCAGCACTGTGAGGTCAGTTGACTGTGTGGTTGCTGTAGGACTGCAATGTTTAAACTATTTGAGCTATGATAGCTTAGGCGATAGGGTGCTCGCCTCCCAATAATGTGAACCGGATTCGAATCCCAGCGATGGCTGGTTGATACGAATTCCGCATCCGGCTTGCACCGACCACAGCGCTGAAGTGAAATATCCTCAGTGGACGACGGATCATGGGTTTGAGTCCCCTTGCCGTCTGCTTAACCATGGGTGGTTTTCTTCTCCATGTAACGCAAACGTGGGTTAGTTCCATCAAAATGGCCTCCACGAAGGCAAATATCTCACAATACTTGATCCAGGAATTTACTAGACTTTGGAGTTGAACATTGGTAGTCGTTATCCCATGATTGTGTAGACTGCTCAACGGCAGTGGTAGAAATTATATAAATCTCGGTGCGCTGCCGCGAAGCGGCATTAACCGATTCATCTGTAGTAGTAATTCGATGATGAGGTAGAATGGAAATGGGGGGGGGAAGAGGTGGTGCTTAGCACCAAAAATCGAGAGTGTATTTCATGTGCTAGGGCTACGTCATATCCCTAAGGAAAAAGGCAGTGATTGGGCTAAATTTAGTGTTGTCGTCAATTAATTCAATATCTAGGAGTGAGTTAAAATTGCTGGTGGTACAGGTTTTTGCTTCATCGTAGAAATTTTGGTTTAAATTTTTTATATAGACGTTGATGTCATCACTTTTAAGATCCCTTTTTATACTATTATTGCTAATGCATTTAGGGGCGCCGACGAGTCTTCTTATAATCTTTCCTTCTGCCATAGAGAGTTTATTTTTTAAGTGATCACTTAGAGTGTTAATGGCGGGGCAGGCATAAGTTAGAATTGGCCTAATTGCCATTAGATAGACAGTGCGCTTGCAATTTAAGTCTACAGATGACTTCGAGTTTAATATGGAGTTTAGGGCTCGCTCAACGGCAGTTATAAAATTAAAAAGTTAATATTAGAATGTTTTTTTAATTATAGTGGTACTTAAGAAGGAAAAAAAATGCTTTTGACTTTCTGTGCTCATTTGGCAGATATGCTAAGGTTCAAATGCTTAAACAATTTTATACAATAAGAGAATATGGCATTTGCGCTAATTTCGGTAGGGAATTACAAACTAAAATATTTACTGATTTTTCGGTTAATTTCGCCAACATTTAGAAAGGCTCAATATGTTCTAATTGTAACAAAGCTCTGGGTTCCCACTGTCCCTGAAAAGTTTTAGTACTAGTAGTAAATTTAAGTTAACGCTTTAAGATGCTTCTTATTTTAATACACTACTTTATAGTTCGGTGGTTTAACTCGTTTACGCCGGGGTGACCCACCGGTGGGTCACACTAGATTGTCTCATCGAGTGGCGCACCGGAGTAGAAACTAGTAAAATATAAATTTCATTTTTTAGCTTCTTTCCAGAAATAATAAAAATTCATAACTACCAATTGTTTTTAACGGATGCAATTTTTATATTGAATTGCTTCTTCGCCGTGAAAAATTTTCTTACAGTAAATTGTTATTGTTCAGAATAGTTTACTTCCTCCCGAATATTATCTAATATTGAAATAGTTCTTCTACCAGTATTTTCTCTTTTCCGTCCCGCTTTCAGGCGCAATACCCGGCGCGAACGTGTCAGTAGATTGAATTTTTATGCTTATATTCTTTCTTTGGAAAATAATTTTTAGTGGTGGCTACGCATAATCGACGATCGTCAAATATCGACATTTCTTTTAATTTAGTTACCACTTTTTAAAATTTTCAAGGTTTACGGCAACCCTATTCGTGGCGCATCACGTAATTCTTGAATTGTTTAGTAGTAGTGGTGATTAAAAACCCTATTAATCGAAAATATTAACACGTTGAATGTTACGATAATTTTACATGGCTTTCCCGTTTGTCCAAACGGTATATAAAGAAATGCCAACTTGCTCCGTTTTGTAAAATAGTATATTATAGTGGTAGCGAAATTTAGGTTACTTTTAGTTTAGCATTTTTCATTTTAATAATTTTTTCACCTCTAAATATGAAAAATTATAAGTATCATACAAAATGTAACGATCAAGCATTAATCTACTAGTTACTCTGATAAAAAGTAGGCGTAACTATCCTTCTTCAACGAATTTTACTATATAATTTGTTACCATTAAACTATTCCAGTAAGCGGAGCAGTTGGCATCCCTGTGTATAACTACAGACTAAATTCGGCAGAATTTTGCTTGTTTTTTAAAAGAATTAGCTTGGTATCCTGATAAAAGTGGTGAATTACATAACCCTACGAATTGTTTAGAAATAATGGTAGATAAAACTCTACTCAATTGAATTTATTAAACCAAGAATCACAATTGATAAATTACCACTTGAAAATATTTCTCGCTGTCCGGAGCAAGATGGCATCTTTGTGTATATAAATGAAACTATTTTTGTGTGTTCTATATTGCATTAAATTCTTCAAACCATTTCAGAACCGATAAAATATAAAAAAAAATTAAAAATTTACTCGAATTATGTGTTTTTAATAATCTTGGCTTCGCCGGTCACCGGTGACCCCCGTGGCGTTGCGAACAAACTCAGTGACGATCACCGGTGACCCGCATGGCATTCAGCATGTTAAACCAATAGTCATACATTAAAGGACTACCATTCAAAAATATTTGTTCACTGTCCGGAGCTAGTTGACTTTTCTACAATAATTTCTAGTTTCATTAAATAAATTACGTGAAGTTGCCCCTGATTTGTTGCTTATTGACTATACTTAATTTATTTACGGTAATTAACGGTACTTAGTTATTTTAGATTCCAAATTTTCATGATTTCTTTCTGTGCTTCGACTGTGAACAAAAATTGACAGCGCTTACATAAAAAAAAAATAAAAATACTGAAAGAATTTTTAGTGTCAAATTCTCGAATGGTGTGTTTTATGTATTAGTCATAAAATGTCTTAAAGCAAAAACACAATTGAGTTTAATAGGAGCATCATACATGATTTGTTCACGTGTTTTTGAGTTCAGTTAATAACGTGGAAACATTCATTGTATCTCAAACAGTCATTAAAATGATAAGAATTTGGGAGGTAAAATATGATTTTTCTCTCTTTTTTTTCTTATCGCTAACGCAATAGGTATTATTTTATTCTTACAAAACACGTTTCTTCATTCTTTGATTATCAGATATTGCAAATAAAATATTTTCGGCTTTAAATATCTTCCAGGTTGATTAGATTCGGTCTTTTTTGGAGGTGTGACTTCATTCGAACCAATATGAAGGAAGTGAATATCAGCATGCCGCACGCGAATGAGGGTAAGTAGTAGCATTATTTTCGTTTTTTGATTTGAGATTGGTGGATGATGCAGGCAAGTGACATTTTCAGGGATATTTATTAATTAGAGAAAATAACATAAAGTGGTCGCACTAATATGGGTGTTCTTAATGTAACATAGTTGTTTCTGCTCAAATTATAACATAAATACTTTTACTTAAATTTTAACGTAACTAATCCGCATAAATTTTAAGTATGCTATCTATGCTTTAACCCCTTGGGGACGGGTGATTCAGAAAAGCATTCGTACAAAATCAGAATCAGGATTTAATTAAATAAAAAACGGTAACTTAAATGTAGTCGTTACTAATTTGACAGACTTACTTTGCTTTTACTTTAATTATTGTTAGTTTAACCATATATATATAATCAATGTTAGATCAAAGTATAACTAAATAGTTTTATTTTGAACAAAGTAATGGTGAATTAAATAAATCAAACAAATATAACTCCGCCCACAAATAAACTGCTAAAGAATTACTTTGATTACCAGTTTTATCTTTTTACCCTGATTGATACGTGTTTATGCTGTCACGTATTTGTAACTGTCGGCGCGAAAGGGTTAAGCATGCTTCATGATTTCTATTTCAAATTTGGCAGTGGTAAATAAAATAAGGTTAACAATTATTAGCTCTGTCTTTAAAAAAGTCTATGATAAAATAGTTGTCGTACCTTTTTTTCTAACCCTGATTATAGCCACTTTGAAAATTTCACTCACCTGGTTCATCTACTTATCTTTTCAATTATATTCCAGTTTAATTATTTGATTTTAACCCGTTTATTTTCGGCACAAAAATGGTCCATGTCTGAAAAACATATATGTAGTGTATATTTTTTATGATTCTGTTGCTTTAAAAAAGTATTTTGCTTATACAGATATAAATATCTATTATATAAATACCTATATAATCAATATTTAATGAAAAATAGAATTGCGTTATGTTTCACAGAAAGTACTAAAATTAAAACAATTTGTAACCATTTTTTCTAAGTTTTTGAAAAAAGCGAAATGTTATTTTCATTAAAATGCTGTGAGTCTGAGGCCTTACGAACCTTTTCTTATTAATCCTGAAATTAGACTAAGAAACATTAATGACAATAATCTTATACCGAAAATTAAAAATTAGTTAATGAAAACAAGTGGTTTTTAACACAACTACCAATAGAAATTGTTATTTGATATTCTCGTCAACGGTAGACATTCTAAAACCGTGTACATTATCTGAAAGAAATTTTGAAGAAATGATGGAGGTAGAAAAAACATAGGCTTCTTTTTTTTAAAAATGGAAGAAAATAAAAATTATTAGCATTTCAAAATTAGCATAAAATTAAAAATTGAGTATATTAGAATTTTTTTTAAAACTTCAAATTTGTATGGGTTTTCCCTCCAATTAATTTCGTTGCATGACTTTCGTTTTTCAAAAATAAACGCTAGAAAAATTATCGTAATATTTAAATACAACGTTTCAAACTCTGTGCGTGCGTTGTTTTCACGTGCCAGGATTAAAAAATATCAACTAGCGTTATTTCTCAAGTTTTTGTCTTTCTTTTATGACAAATTGTTAATTGATTTTTAGTGCAATTTTCTTTTTTTCCTGTTTGCGTCTTACTAGACCTTAGAAATGATGCTTCTTTTTCTTAAAAAAAAAAAAAATGCCAACAGTTGCATTTAACTATTAGAATTTTTGTTACACAAAAACTTGATTGTTTTCTGTGATATAGTAATAAATATATAGTAATAAATTTCCCTGATATAGTAATAAAATAATTTTTTACTTGTATTCGAATGCAAAGTAGTTTTTTTTTCTTCAAACATTCAAATAGTTCCAGGGTTTCCAACTGATCCGCTTTGCACAGAAGTTTTATAAAATTATTAGCGAATTAAACAGTTTGTAGAATCAGGATAATTAAGCCTACTTTTTAAAATAGTAACCACAAAATTAAAGTTATCAAGATACATTTTATATGATACTTCGAATTTTCGATAAGTAAAAAAAAACGATTTACAATGATAAATGCTAAGCTAAAAATTACTCCAATTTCAATAAAAAAAACTTTATTTTACAAAGCGGAGCAATCTGGCATCCTCGTTGTTCTCCAATATTGGCAATTACACAGTTTTATATTTGTTAAGAGTGTATAATTAATTTTATAATTATTGTTCTTAAAGTCTCCTCTAAAAATCTTCTGCCCTCTACTGGAGTCATAATGAAAAAAGAGAAGAAAAAAGAACGAAAACGTAAAATAAATTTTATTTAAATGTTCAAATATCGTGACAATTTGACATAATTGCCCAAATAAAGCTGCCAATTTCGACGGTCGTTGAGGAGACTTTTTTACATCGGTATCAAATTCTGCACTTGGATTTTATAAATCTTTGATTCTTAGAATTTTTACCTGTAATAAATCGATAGTTCAGACGCATATACATGGGTAGACCTATTAGATAGGCACGTTTGATTTTAAGCATTAAGCTCAGTTCTCAGAAAATTCTTTCCGCAATAGTTATTACAGGAATGCCAACTGCTCCGGTTTCTGAAAAAAGTTTTAATAAATTGGTTGAAGATTAACCCCTTGGGGACGGGTGATTCAGAAAAGCATTTGTACAAAATCAGAATCAAGTTGCAATTAAATAAAAAACGGTAACTTAAATGTAGTCGTTACTAATTTTACAGACTTACTTTGCTTTTATTTTAATTATTGTTAGTTTTATCATATATACAATCAATGATAATTCAAAGTATAACTAAATAGTTTTATTTTGAACAAAGTAATGGTGAATTAAATAAATCAAAAAATTATAACTCCGCCCACAAATAAACTGCTAAAGAAATACTTTGATTACCAGTTTTATCTTCTTACCCTGATTGATACGGTTTTTTGCTGTCACGTATTTGTGACAGTCGGCGCGAAAGGGTTAAATAGTAAAACTCATAGATAAGAATAATTACGCCTACTCTTTATAAGCATCACATCGAGTTAACTTCAATAAAATTACATTTCACATGATAATTTTAAAAAATCACTTAAGATGGAAAATACTAAACAAAAAGTATATTTTGCTACCTGTAGAAAATATTTTTTTCTTCTTCTGGAAACGAAACTGGTAATGGTAACAAAGTGGAGCACCCCCCAGGGGATGCGAGGCAGTCTGCCGCAAAAACCTCTTCCCTCTCTTAAATTTGTTTGTTTAATCTCGCTACTTTATTTTAATTTTCACTCAGTGAATGTTACTCAACCCAAACTTTCACCATGCAATTGCGCTTCGGCGATTTATTATTTATTCCCATTCAGACAAATTAGTTAGTGCCCCTGCACAAGAGTATGAGTAACAAAGAGGAGCAAGTTGGCATAAATGTTATTATTTTACAACCAGTTTGCAAATTTTTCTTAACCCCTTGGGGACGGGTGATTCAGAAAAGCATTCGTACAAAATCAGAATCAAGTTGTAATTAAATAAGAAAAGGTAACTTAAATGTAGTCGTTGCTAATTTGACAGACTTACTTTGCTTTTACTTTAATTATTGTTAGTTTAATCATATATATAATCAATGCTAATTCAAAGTATAACTAAATAGTTTTATTTTGAACAAAGTAATGGTGAATTAAATAAATCAAACAATTACAACTCCGACCACAAATGAAGTGCTAAAGAAATACTTTGATTACCAGTTTTATCTTTTTACCCTGATTGATACGGTTTTAAACTGGCACGTATTTGTGACAGTCGGCGCGAAAGGGTTAAAGACACTACAAGTTGGCAACTATGACAAAGAATATTTTTTATATTGTATAACCCTCGTCCAACGTGTTTGAAGTTCTTGATTTATTTGGGAGCCTTTAACTGTTAAAAATTGAAATAAAAATACTATTAATAAAATATTTAATAAATTAAAATAAAAACTTGCATATAAACGTAAAATATATCTTTATATTTTAAAGAAAATTACAAGAAAAAGCCAAAAACTGCAAATGTAAGAATTTATTTTTATTTCATATAAATATTAATTTTTTAATTAAATCTAATTAACGGATCGCACTTATAAAGAAACAGTTTGAACCACCGTTCGAATTTCTTTATTCGCTTAGAAACTTCATAAATTGTTATATTTTATAGAAAATAATAAAAGAAATTCAAAATCAAAACCTTGAATGTTATAAAATATTTTTATTTCAGATTATTATTATTATTATTTGATTATTAAATCCGATCAACGGTTTCACTCGTACAATAGAAAACCTCTTATAAACATCTGGAGAAGGTATGAAGATAAAAGTAAAACAAAGGAAATAATTATGACTTATTACATATTTGCGATTCCTATATTCTTGCTGAGTCAGAGTTTGTATCAACAGGTGCGTAGCAATAATAGAACCCTTACATTTCACTCTTTCTCTTTTGCTTTTTATTTTCTGCACCTGTTTAATGTTTTCTCTTAATAGATGAAAACAGGTGCCCCGCAGTCTGCTATACTAATCTGCAACATTTACCTTAAACATTTTCTAAAAATATTTGCCTAAAAATGCGAAGAGGGTTGAAACAATTTAAAATTGAAGAAATGACAGTATTTCATAATTATTATGGTACCACAAATGGATCAAAACTCTATGAAGATGATGAGTTCTCATCTAATTTAAGTAAGATAGTTTTTTTTTCATTAAGGTGAAATCACTAGAATGCTTTTTAGGTATTTTTCGGTGATTTGAAATTTTTAAAAATGTTGTAGATGCCTTAGAAAGGTCAACAAACTGTGAAAAGTTCTGTTTTATCAAAATAATGCATTTCGATGTTATTTTTTTTTATAAAGCAGGTACTCTAAAGAATGTTTGGGCTAGTTCAAACATAGCAGACTATCTTTTGAAAATAAAAAATTTACTTTCATCAGAAAAATTTAAAATTTTAATCTTTTCGGTACGGTAGCCTGTACTGGGGCACTGTACTGTAATGGGGCACAGTGCAGCAAAGTATGCTCGCTGCATGCCGGTAATCTGATGCTAGGATTTTTTTTATTTAAGAGTTATAGAACCATAAACAGATGGGAAAATAATATGGAGACTTCGATACTTTGTGTTATCAATTATTTTTAGAAGCAAATGTTTTGGATGATTATGATGGCAAAACTGTTAGCACAATTTGATAGATCATGTTTAAAGATATTAGAAATGGCATTAATAATAGCATAAATGTAATAAATAACATAAAGATATTAGTCATTTTTATTCATGTAAAATTTGACCAACATGAGAAAAGGAAGATAATAGCATTTTTTTAGCTTTGATATTCGCTACTAGAAATAATAGAGCCGGGGTGTCTAAGGGTCGTTCGCCTTCCAATGAGGAGAACGCGGTTCGAATCCCAGTAATGGCTGGTCTATACGAATTCCGCATAGGCTCGCACCTACCACAGTGCTGACGTAAAAAATATCCTCAGTGGTGGACGGTTCGTGGGTTAGAGTCTTCTTGCCGTCAGGCTAACGGTGGGATATTTTCATGGTTTTTCTAGCCATGTAGCGCATATACTGGTTAGATCCATCAAAACGTCATCTACGAAGGCAAGTTTCTCCCAATACTTGATCCAGGAGTTCACTTGTCTTCAGGATTGGGCTCAAAATAGCAAGATTACGGAGTTGAACATTAGTAGTCGTAAACCCAAAAATCGAGTCGGCTGTTCAGCGACAGTTATAAGATAAAATAAAATTCCTGAACATTGGTGGAATCTTGGGCACAAATTCAATTTCAACAAAGCATAAATTCAATTGCACTGCAGTCACAGCTCATCGTAATGATCTGAAATCTTGTTTTATTTATATGAATGCTGATTCCCTTGTTAACGACATTAATTCTCATTGTTCTGTTTTCTCTCCATGTCAAGCAAATGTGGGTTAGTTCCATCAAAAAAGTCCTCCATGAGTGCACAGTTATGCAAATAGTAACAACAGTTTTAAAATGTTAGATCTTCCGAAATATTTGTTGCTTAAAGAAAAATGGTTTACATGCAATTAGATTTTGTCACTCGTCTAATGTTATGTTTTATTTATATTTTAGAGCCGAAAACATGCTACTTTCCAAGACGGTATGTGCTGGTCATACTTGGTTTCATTGGTATGTTCAATGTGTATGCGATGCGAGTAAACCTCAGTGTAGCAATGGTAGCCATGGTCAATCAAACAACAGATAAAAACAGTTCAATACACCAAATAACTGAATGTCCGAATCTCTTACCCAACGAGCCACAGAACAAAACTATATTTAAAGTAAGTTGAACTCGTTTTTACTATTTATTTCTTGTAATTGAAAATATTGTTTAAAAGTTTATTCTACGTGCTCTCTGCAGAACAATTCTTCAGTGATAAAATGTTAGAAAAATAATTAAAAATTTTGTTCATTATAAGTACTAAATGTTACTCTTTCCGTACATGATTTTTACATGCAGAATTGCCAACCACTACGCCTTTGCAAGATGTTTTAACGCGTTGAATGCCACGCTAATTTTACATGGCTTGTCCGTCTGGCCTAACGGTAAATAATTACAAACCAAATTTGCAAATATTAGACAGCTTTTGCTAGTTTTTTAAAAGAGCCACTATATATGAGTGATTGATTGAATGTTGCGTTTAATGGCAAAAGTCCATGATATATATCCTCACCATATTTTATCCGTCTTGAAATGTTGTCTCTAAGGTGGCTCTTTCTGGTAATTGGAATGCAAATTGGAGTGAAAGCCATGATATATATATTCTCTTTTCTCTTTATTTAACTAAAACTGGGTGCCTGGGCCGCCCAGCGGCCCCTAACCCATTCATCATGAAGTATTTACAAGTTGAATTAAAAAACATTTTGAATTATGCAGCATTTAGGTAGCATTACAGAAGATCAAGCATATTTGCTTGATAAATTAAACATGATTTGATAGATGATATATATATCCTAGTCCTAGTGTTTTGATCTTATTGGGCACCTGGGCCGCGAAGCGGCCCCTATCCCATTCATCTGAAATTTTAGAACAGTTTTGGTTGAGCAATGAGGTAAGCAGGCAATGGAGTTGCTTTTATGAATGTTTCAAGCTCTTTGCTTGAATAACTAAAAAGGAATCAAAAATAAATTGAGCAGCTTGCTCTAAACTGTGTTTGTTTGATTTTGGAGTTGTTCAGAATTGTATCAGCATGAGTAAACGTTATTTTAAGAAAGGTTGATGAAATTATTTGTTTTGATAGTTATGATATGAGGCGTCGGAGGTGAAATGTGCAGCTATTGGTCTGTAGTTTTTATCTTTGATATAATTTTCAAATTTAAAGATTTCATTAAAATTTGCTGTTTTACATTCTATGGCTTTATCGAAAAAATCTGCGTTTAGCTTGTATATATGCTGTGATAGAGTTGGTATTTTGAGGTCCGGATGATATATATATGAAAAAGTGGTGAATTACATAAGCCTACGAATTGTTTAGAAATAGTGGTGCATAAAAATCTACTAAATTGAATTTATTAAACCAAGAATCACAATTAATAAACTACAACTTGAAAATATTTATTCGCTGTCCAGAGCAAGTTGGCATCTCTGTGTTTATAAGTAAAACTATTTTTGTGTGTTCTATATTGCATTAATTTCCTCAAACCATTTTAGTAACGATAATGATATAAAAAATTAAGAATTTACTCGAATTATGTGTTTCTAATAATCTTGGATTCGCCGGTCATCGGTGACCCTCGTAGAGCTATGAACTAACTCAGTGCTGGTCACCGGTGACCCCCATGGCATTCATCGTGTTAAAGAGTGGTACAATTAAAAAGTAAATCTTTCAGAAATTTCAGTGTGTTTGCTGACATTTAAAAGTTCTACCACCAAAATATTTGTTTTTCAGTGAAGTTTAATCTGAACTTTTGAATCATTTAAATGTAGTGACTTAAGAAATAACTATAAATCAAATTTGCAAAAAAAAACTTATGTTTTGGCGAATGAAATTAATTAAACTTTTATTGTTCTGTCGACAAATAAATCGCTAAAGAGATAGTTTAGTTACCAATTTCATTTTCTTGTGGTAGTGAAAACACAATAATTTATTTTTTTGAAATCGTCAAAACGCGAGTGTTAGGTCTTAAATATTTGTATTAAATGTTAAGATAAAGTGACAAGTGTTACTGAAATGTTTAAGGTATCTGAGTAGTTTCGACAACTGTTTTTAGAAATATTAATATAAAATTTAAAAACAAATCCAATTTATTTGCTTATGAAATTAATAACCTATGAAAATTCTGAACTTATGAACATTCATCATAATAACTTATGAAACTAGCATAAAAATTATTATTATAATTATTTTATATTTATATGGCCATTTTTAAATAAAAAAAAGAGGCATTTTTTGCATAAACGCAGTAAAATAAATATTAAATCCCAAAATAAAAAAGTCTTTTAGGATTTTATTAAGAAGGCTATCAACTATGTTTTGAACTATCATCTTAAAAGCAAGTTCATATACTATTCCTGAGTTAGGTGTCAGTGTTGTTTCAAAAGCAAAATTTAACAATTTCTGCACTTGTCTTTGAGGAAAAAACAACGCATGAAAAATGACATTTTACCTTTTTTCTCTTAGTCTGTAGTTCAAAACATGTGCGCTATGATCATAAACACTCTTGAAAAAACGTAGACAATTACTTCAAAAACAAAATAATGAGATATCGTGTTTAAAATGCTGTGAAATATATCTGATTTTGAGATAAACGCAATTAAAGACATAAAATCATTAGCTTATCCACTGTTGTTATCACCTTGCACAAAAACTGCTATGATTTTGTAAATAATTGGAGAACTAACAAAAGTAAAGTATTTTTAGAAAGGTAAGAGAACAGGAATTCTAAATTAATAATGAACTCTATTTCACGAATTTTGCTCAAAATAATATTTTTGAACTAGTCACGAACCTTAAATTAAGGTAAAGAAAGTCTGAATCAAATTTATTAGTATCATATTTATTAATCTTAAAATGTAAATTATAAAGTAAAACCAGTATTAACAGGAAAAGAATTTATTAATTTTTATGCCTAAGAGGGCAAAAACATTATAAGAAAAAAATTCACATATAATATTGCATAACATATAATTTATCATGATTTCTTAAAAATAAAATAAAATATTTTCTTTTTGTCCAAAACAATAAGCCATTTCAGAAGAAACATTCTTTGTCACTTTTTACAATTTATTTGAAATTTTGACTTCTAATAAATATGTTGCAAATAAGATTTCACATCTTTCGTACAACAATCGAAAATAAAAAAATATCCCCTCATATTTTAAAAACAAATTCTGATGTTTCATGGCATGGATTTAAAACAAATTATATAATAAATCAATCGTGAAATTCATAAAGCGCATAAAGATCAAACAATAGTTTTTTTATGAATGTCAAAGAAAAATGTCCAAGTTAACTTATTTCAAAGCGTTTAGATATTTTTAAGACGGACTTTTAAATCAAAAATGATGTTAAGTGAATGTTTATGTAATCAGCAATAACTTTCACTCACGATATTTATCGATGTCAAACTTTATTGGAATCGATAAAAAACTTTTTGATGAATCAATCTTGTGGTGATAAAAACAAAAGTATACGAAATATACAATATTTTGAAAGAATTTTTGAAATTTCGTTGAATATATTAATTTTTAATTGTTCAGTCCTTTATTAATACACACATTTAAGCATCTCATGTTATCATCGAAATGTTAATAAATTACAATCTTAATTATCATTCAATTTTTTAATAAGCGCTTTCGTTAATTTGTAAAAATACTAGGCAGTTTAGTACTTTACAAACTTTCCAGTTTTAAATATTATTTATTTTCATCAAGTTGCCTGTACATTGATAGGAGTCGCGGTGGCTCAGGAGATAGAGCACTCGCCTCCCAATGAAGCGCCCCTGGTTCGAATCCCAGCTATGGCAGGTTCATACGAATTCCTCTCCTGGCTCGCATCTCCCACAATGCTGACGTTAAGTATCCTTAGTTGGGTTAGAGTCCTCTTACAGTCAGCCCTACCGTGGAAGGGTTTCGTGGGTTTCTTCTGAACGCAAATGTGGGTTAGTTCCATCAAAAATACATTTGATCCAAGAATTCCCTTGTCTTCTGGATCCGGTAATCGCAAACTCAAAATTGGGTCGGCTGTTGAACGACGGTTATAAAATATATATTGAGAGTGGTACAAGCGGTAAGTGAAAAAAAAATTAAATAAATAAAAATTCCATCCACTTTGTTTTGGACTAACAAAGTATTTAATTTTTAGCCCGTTTGGAGTTATAGGACAAAAAATATTACATAAATTGCTTACATGTCCGTGGCAATAATATTATTTTTTAGCGTTTAAATATACATAGCTGCCACCTTTTCCGGTTTTCCCAGATATTTTTTTTTTCATATATAAAGTGGTAGCGATACTGATGTTACTCTATTAAACTTTTTTAATATAATGATAATTATAAAGGACTTTGAACAACTACTACATATAAATAGTTACATCAAATATATAACAGCGTAGTAATGTTACGACAGTGAATTTCAAACTGGTCAAAATATAAGTATATTTTTGAGTAAGATTGTTTTTCAGTAGTTGCTTTACTACCACTTGGAAAATCCATTTAGAAAAGACTGAAAGTTGGCAGGTATGAAAAGTATGTGATTATTATATTAAGAGTTAAACTATATACTTGCTCAATTGTAACTTCATTACCACTATAAGTATCGTAGACATTAAGTGAAACTGCAAATAGATATGCCATTTATAATCAATAATACGACTAATTTCTTCTTTTTTCTATCATTAATAAAAATTTAACAAATAATTTGGACTTGTTTGATTTTATAACAATACATTCAATTAACTGAAAAATTATTAGTATTTATTGCGATAATACAACTAGTTTTACCGCCTTTAGTTTCAGTTTCCACTTGAATATGATATCATTATGTTGAAAGGACCTATTATACTAATTGTTGACGTATAAACATGAGTTATCGATAATGCGTCAAAATTGTTTCAAAAAATGGAAATATTTCTTAAGAATTATACAATTTCTAAACAATCGATTTGAGATAGCTTTGTTTTGTTTAGGAGAATGTGTAAAAGATATCAAAAAGTGAAACTGCTTTGATTTCGTGTTATAAGATTGTATAGATATCTCTTCTTGATAACGTTGTTGAGAAATATTGATAGATTATTTGACTCTTGCATTATTCGGAGATTGTAATATTTCTCCGAATGAAAAAAACCCATCATATTTGCAATTTTGAGACGATTAGAATATAAAAATGACGTGTTCGGAAGTATTAGTAATAAATATTATCAGAATTTTAGAGTAACAAAAAGTAAGAAAACAAAGAGAAGGCTTCCTCCCTTGCTTGCTGACGATATACAATCTCATTTAAAACTCTTGCTAAGGCTTTTCAAGTCCTTTTTTTGCATAAAACTTGATTATTTCATGCGCAAATGAATAAATATATAATAAGATAAATAAATAAATAAATAAAAGAAGTAAATAAACAAAATAAACAATTAAATAAAATAAATAAATAAATAAAATAAATAAATAAATTAAATAAATAAATTAAATAAATAAATAAATAAATAAATAAATAAATAAATAAATAAATAAATAAATAAAATAAATAAAATAAATAATTACGTGAGAGCGATGTGACGCAGCAACATTGTCATGTTTTATCATTTTCACGTCTTCTTCCTTTTTTTTCACAAGGAATCTAAATGTATATAATACGGGCTGTTATATTCTGTGCATAACTAATTTAACTATTGTTTTTTATGCCAATACCAGCAAGCATACTTGGTAAATAAAGCGAATTTGTAAGACAGAGCCTCATGGAATACAACTTCAGCCTCATACACGTTACAGCCCGTTTTACCGGAAGACCCAGTCACACTCCTTTCATTCATCCACATATTGCAATTTTGATCTGAACCAGAGAACGATCAATCTCCGATTCCCTATCCCCAGAGGTACTGGTTTGTTATGGGAACTTGAGGGACTCAGTGACCCCGACTAATTTAACTTTCACCAGTCCCCATTTAATGCACAGGAACTCTTCGGCCGGAGGGATTCAAACTCGCGTTCTCCCAGACACGAGCTCAAAGTCCTACCAACCAGGCTATCTTGGTCCATTTTAACCAGAACACCAAGTTACTGAATGGGTACTAAAATAATTTTTCATAATTATCATTTCTCTTTTCTCATGGGAGGGTGGTGTTTTCTAAGATATTCAATATGTTTTCATTATTTCTGCCCTAATCAATATTGTAATTTGCACCCCAAAACATATTGAGTTATAAATAAACTAATTTTTTTCCCCTCTCGTTAAATAATATATTTTTAACTACGAAAGCATAGTTAGAATGGTTCGGTCAATCTTTTGTTTCATGCGTTTTGAAAATGCAACTTTAATAAATTTTTATTTTTCCCGATACATCCTCAACAAATTGCTTCAACATTTTTTAATTGCATAATCCATAGATTTATAATTGCGTTATTCATAATCTATAGATTTATAATTGAGTAATCCGAAATCCATAGATTTATAATTCCGTTATTCATAAATTAAAGACTTGTGATTGCGTAATCTATAATCCATAGATTTATAATTCCGTTATTCATAAATTAGAGATTTGGGATTGCGTAATCCAAAATCCACAGATTTATAATTCCGTTATTCATAAATTAAAGATTTGTGATTGCGTAATCTATAATCCATAGATTTATAATTCCGTTATTCATAAATTAAAGACTTGTGATTGCGTAATCTATAATCCATAGATTTATAATTCCGTTATTCATAAATTAAAGACTTGTGATTGCGTAATCTATAATCCACGGATTTATAATTCCGTTATTCATAAATTAAAGATTTGTGATTGCGTAATCCAAAATCCATAGATTTATAATTCCGTTATTCATAAATTAAAGATTTGGGATTGCGTAATCCAAAATCCACAGATTTATAATTCCGTTATTCATAAATTAAAGATTTGTGATTGCGTAATCCAAAATTCATAGATTTATAATTCCGTTATTCATAAATTAAAGATTTGTGATTGCGTAATCCAAAATCCATAGATTTATAATTCCGTTATTCATAAATTAAAGATTTGTGATTGCGTAATCCAAAATCCACAGATTTATAATTCCGTTATTCATAAATTAAAGACTTGTGATTGCGTAATCTGTAATCCATAGATTTATAATTCCGTTATTCATAAATTAAAGATTTGTGATTGCGTAATCCAAAATCCATAGATTTATAATTCCGTTCTTCATAAATTAAAGATTTGTGATTGCGTAATCCATAATCCATAGATTTATAATTATGTAATCCATAATCCACAGATGCCTCGTGTATTTGAAATGGTAAACGAAGAAAAATTATGGATAAAATTTTTTTAGGGGAGTCCAAATTTTTGTGTTGACACATATGACTGTTGTTTTCAAATTTTTTATGTGAGGTTATATTGCAAACCACTTGTTAAAAATAATACAGAAATTTTCATATATCACCACTTAATTTCAGTAATGAGGATTATTAATTAACGAAGAAACCAGTTTTTAGTTTTTATGCATCTACCAACTTATAAAATTTTTTACACAAAGAGGAGCAGATGTCAGTACAATTAACGGTTTTTGTTTTTGTTGTCATCTATAGTCATTATTGCACATGTATGAGGTCATTTTTAGAGCAACTCTTTCCTAAATTTCTCTAAAAAAAACATAAAATAAACATATTGCAAAAAACATTTACGTCATATATTAAAAGTGAAAAAACTGCATAATATTGTGAATTTCCGTCATAAGATTTTTCGAAGATTGTTTGGAACATTCCATATAAATTGCACAGAAATTAACAGAAACGCAAAAAGCAAACCTTTTTTCCCACTCATTATCGCTTTTATTAGCAAAAGAAAATCACAGATTATAGCTATCAAAAAATATTCAAGAAGTCTCATTTTTCTTCCAACCACACGGAGTGACAAGCTGAAACCCACTATTACGATTTCATTTTATTTTATAACCGTCGTTGCAAAGTGACCAGTCGCATACATGCCAACTCTTCAGGAAGATTTTATTTTCATATTTAAAGTGGTAGCAATACTCAGGTTATTCCAATTAACTTTTTGAATTATAATGATAATTATAAATGAGTTTGACCACCACTACATATAAATAATTACAATAAATATAAGACAGCATAATAATCCCTGCCCCAGCGAATTTCAACGTGATCAAAATATAAATATATTTTTGTATCAGATTGTTTTTCGTTTATTGTTTTACAGCCACTCTGAAAATCCATTCTCGGAAAGAGTGAAAGTTGGCAGGTATGCAGCCGTCATTGGGATTAGAACCCGGTTCACCTCTTTGGCAGGCGAATGCTGTATCCCCTGCCATGGGTGAAAGCCCTTATATAGCAAGACGGAAAAGAGAAAACCTGGTACTTAAAACATTTCATTCCAGCATTTTTTTTCGAAAAAAATGAAATATCTGTAACTATCAAGATTTCTTTTATAATTCTGGCATATATATAAAACTGCTTCTTTTTCAAGATAAAGTAGATATTGCTGAAAAATTTAAAAAAAGAATAAGTAAACTCCTCCCCAAAACTAGCCATAACTGAAATGGTTTTACTACCAGCTCTTTTCCGTCTCGCTTTCACCCCTGTCCCCTGAGCCACAACGGCTCCCGCTTTAATGACTGGGAGATATGATTTCTTTTTGACAGCTACGTTCCTTATTACGCAATAGTAGTCAAGAAAGCTGTCTGCAACTAGCAATATTCACCTGTTTTGAGTACAAATATTTCTTCACTTTTATTGTTATGATTAAAATTTCCATCATCATGAATGTAATTTCCATCATCATAATGAATGGAATTTCCATCATCATGCCCTCAACGAATGTAAAGAGAAATCTAGTTTCCATGACAACGGTGGCGTTAAACGTTTAACGCAACCTTGTTGCAAGTCGCATTAGAAGTTACACTTCAAAATATTTTTCCGTTTCAACTATTCTGATAAAGCTTGCTAACCATTTTAAATATTCTAGAAATTGATCCCTTCAGAACGAGAGTAGTTGGCATGCATGTTAATAAAACATTTATTTTCTGACTTCAGATATTTAGTTGAATTGAAAACAACTTTATTTTTATATAAATTGTATGGAACCATATTGTTATAGCACGAGAGTAAGAATTTGCTGCATTGCCACATACATTGAGTAATATTCTTTTCCCAACGAAATCGCAAACGACGCGTTATTTTAAATGTAATTTGACGGTGACTGCGTTTTTCTTAACCCTTTTATGAAGCTTAACCCATTGGAATCATTTGACGTTAAGACACGTCATGCATGCTTTGCCAATAAATAAAAGGTGGTGGTCAATATGTCTTGTTATTTGTCTATTTCGGAAAGAAATAATGCTTTTTTATATCATCAAATAGTATAAATGGCAATGTATTTAATGTAGGTACCAAATTAGCTAATCAACCGAAATGAATTCTGCAATTTTTAATCCGAATCTTGCCGCCAGTTTAAAATTTGGCTGTCTCCTCGTAGTTTGGCATCTATTTCTACCACCATAACTTTTGAAAAAGAATGTATTTGATTAAATGATGTTTCGTCATATTGCTTATATTAATTCACAAATTGATAACGTGCTCCGTTTTGATAAGTGGAATTTTTAGTGGTATTGAATTTAAGGTTAATTTTAGTTAGGTACTTATCATTTTAAGTAATAATTCCACCTCTACGTAAAACAAATTAAAAGTAATATGTAAAAAGCAATCTGTTATGGCATTTTAAAAGGCGTGAGAAATCTTAAACTACAAATTTATCATTCGTTGGACAGAAAGCGGAACAATTCGCATACCTGCATTAGTCTATTATATAATGCACTAATGTAATAGTATTTTGCGAGGCTTAGTGGCACTTTCCTCTAAAAATATTTGTCTGTGCGCAACGGAGGTTTAAAATCGAAAAAATAAGTAGGAATAATATACATAATTAAGAACTATTATATTTTGAGAGAAGGGTCATTGAAAAGTTCGATACTTTTGTTTTGATCTCATAGATAATATCTGATATGATTTTAGGGAGACCAATACAATTGGGATACTACAGCTCAAGGCCATATTTTGGGATC
This sequence comes from Parasteatoda tepidariorum, assembly GCF_982258835.1. NCBI lineage: Eukaryota > Metazoa > Arthropoda > Arachnida > Araneae > Theridiidae > Parasteatoda > Parasteatoda tepidariorum. The sequence continues at coordinate 4,530,335 of NC_141758.1, read as the reverse complement.
TTTCTTTTATGGCTACATTGCAACTCAACTGCCTGGCGGAATCCTTTCAGAAAAATTTGGTGCCAAGTGGCTGTTTGGTGGCGGTGTCCTGGTCACAGCTGTTCTTTCCCTCCTGACACCAGTGGCGGCAAGTTGGGGGACTGCTGCTTTCATTGTCGTCCGAGTTCTTGAAGGACTTGGAGAGGTAAGTGCATTTGTTAGGTTTTTTTCTTTCTCTATTTTACAAGCATAGGCAGTATTTAAAACTGACTAGAAAATTATCACCTTATGCAATATGTATAGGTTGAAACAAAAAAATAAGAAAAAACCTATGAGAAACTGGTTAAAGTTGAAAACTACTACTAGTCGGCAAAAACCTAAAAATAATCTAACGGGTATTTATAATCGGTTAACTCATTCCTGAATAGCGAACTTCGGTTGAAAGTTTCAGTCAGTGAAATATATTAGCCAATACACGACCTCTGACTGTACAGTTCATAGTCATAGTCATATTATTGCTCAAGGCTTTTAGGCCCCACAGGGGCCTTTTACCTTTTCATCTTGATTTGTGAAGGCATGAAGTTCATCACGAGTTTTGAAAACAGAACGAAAAATAATCATGATATAGAAAAAAGAAAATATCACTTTGAACTATTTACTGCAGATGCAACACCATTGGCAGAATCGTAGCACCAATAAGAAATCAGAGTTACGAACAGCTAGGGAAAAGACTGAAGCTCCAATCGTTTGCAGTGTTGTATCAATAAAAGATTAAAAACAGTGAAAAATTAATTGAATTTCTCTAATAAATTAGCATTGCTACTGAAAAAGTGGGCCAGGGGTCGGATATTAGATATAGTATAGTTCAAACAGAATTGATATATTTTAGCTCACTGTTGTTCATAGAATAGTGATTGATAAAATTTTAAAAGCAATTATTTTGACGTTTCTTATGGTTTGTAACTTAGGTTGAATTCGTGTTGCCAGTACTCTGCTCTGGTGCAGGTTGAAATCCGAAACCAATATGCCATTGGCTTCAATTATCATTAACCAGGTCCTTAACTTTGAGAAAAAAAACATCGATGTAAGGATTACCAGGCTAGTGTATGCTGGAAGGTGTCTATTAACCTTAGAAATTCATCAATCTTGGAAAAACTAGGAGCAGAACCCTTATGTTATCGTGTGAGAACCCTTATCGTGTTTTTCTGTGTTGTACCACTAATCTTAGGATTTTGTTTTCACTTATTAAGGAACTGCATCATCCATACTCTGATTCGTTCAAATTCATTCACGATTCATTAATTCTCTTCCTTGTTTCTTCCTTTATCCTTTCTGAATTTTCTTCTATACGACAATTTTTTGATTTTGGTGATGCCTCTTTAGTTAATTCAGAGATGCCAACTTCCTCCGCTTTGTAAAATAGTATTTTCTAGTGGTAGCGAAATTTAAGTTACTTTTATTTTAGTATTTTTCATTTTAAGTAATGTTTTCACCACTAAATATCAAAAATTATAAGAATGATATTAAATACAACGTTAAAGTGTCAATCTACTGGTTACTATAGTAAATAGTAGGCGTAACTATCTTTCTTTAACGAATTTTACTATATAATTTGCTGCCACTTTATAAAAACTATTCCAAAAAGCGGAGCAGTTGGCATCCCTGTTAATTACATGAACAAAAAAGAAAAGAAGAAGAAAAACACGAGCATTCGAGAGAAAAATGACCAAAAAGCTTCATTGCAATGCTTTTGACTAAAAGTTAATGATTCTTAAACTAATTCTCAGGTATTAGATTTTTTATTATCAGAAACTTTTTCAAAATGAAAGTGAAATGTTTTGAATATCACTGATCAAATAGTAAGTGCTTATTCTTGAGTGTTTATTTATTTATATCAGTATTTTTAATGTTAATTTTATTGCATGATACCGAAAATTCAGATAAAGCTTAAAATAAGCCTTGTTCTGTTTTAAAATACGAAAATCTAACCTTACACTGAATTCTGATATCATTACTTTGCCACTGAAACAAACAATTTGCGTCTTATCATTTACGGATTGATAACTTAAAAAAATTCTAGATTTGTCTAAATCAGGCAATAAACGAAAATAAAACCTTTTTTGATCTTTTTTTATGTCACTTAAATCACTGTCTGTGCTGATAGGCGTTGGATATAAAAATTCTTCTCTTGCTTTAATGATTTGTTTTTCATTCTTTATCGAGCCTTTGGAAAAAAAGAGGACACAATAACTTCACGACAATAACTCCATGGCGCTCTCTTTTTCTGAAAAGTCAAAGAATATTTTAAATAATTTTGAGCAGAAATTATATTGATTTCCAGAACGACCTCATGGGTAAATGTTTAACAAATAGTTGAAGGTAACGAATTTGACATTTTTGTTAACTTATTTATTTGTACAGCGCGCAAAATAAAAAACGGTGCACACTGAATAACCGTTGACCTAGTGATCGGATCCCTAATTTAATGATTTATACCTGCCAACTCTTCCGGATTTTCCGGAAGATTTTATTTTCATATTTAAAGTGGTAGCAATACTCAGGTTATTCCAATTAACTTTTTGAATTATAATGATAATTATAAATGAGTTTGACCACCACTACATATAAATGATTACAATAAATATATCAAAGCATAATAATCCTTTCGCAGGCGAATTTCAACGGGATCAAAATATAAATATCTTTTTGACCCAGATTGTTTTTCGTTTATTGCTTTACAACCACTCTGAAAATCCATTCTTGGAAAGAGTGAAAGTTGGCAGGTATGGTTTAAAGGAGTGACTTTCAAGCATTTTCGAGTGGTAGTTTATTAATTGTGTTTCTTGGTGTAATAAATTCAATTAAGTAGATTTTTATCCACCACTATTTCTAAATAATTCGTAGACTGATATAATTCATCCCTCTGTTATAGTTATGTCATGTTAAAGCAAAACCTTTCGAAAAGCACGCTAAATTAGTCAAATGCTTGTTAATTATAGTTTGTCGTTATTGATCGTTTTTTGAATTATACTGACGTGTCCGGAGCAGTTGGCATTTTTGAAAAAGTGAAATTAGGTTCAAACGTTCGACCGTTCTCCTGGCCAAACAACTGGGACAACATTCACCACAAATTGCGATTTCCCCCCAATATTTTTAGGGTCAGAAAAAAGTTATGTTTGTTCAGAGAAAGTAAGTTTTTCTGCCTGATTTTGAAACTTAAAATCCCATTGCTTATCTTCCAGTTTTCGAAGAACGTGCGCTTGATCTTAGCTGGTGTGGAAAAAATCCTGGTAGTTTAACCGAATTAGAGGAAAATAATCCGTTAATATTTTTCTCACAGTTAACAGTTTGAATTCCATCTTTTTTAATGATAATCTGACAGTTTTAGTTGAATAGGATAAAATAACAATTAAATATATAGTTATTTAATCTAACACCGAGAAACTTTTAATAGCACACACGCCTGTTTCTTTTTTATTTATTCTTATTTTGTATAAATGCTGTTGATAATCATTGAACTTACGTAGTCTATAAAGTATGAAAATTTTAGGGTGTGACATTTCCAGCCATCAATTTCGCCATCAGCACTTGGGCACCAAAGATAGAGAGGAGCAGACTCTCCACATTAATATTTACCGGAAACCAATTTGGAAATGTCGTCTCCATGTCCATTTCTGGTGTTCTCTGCAGCACAGATTTTCTGGGTGGATGGCCTTCATGCTTCTATGTTTTTGGTGAGTACTCTGTTTGATATTTGTAAAAGAAAACAAAAACATTTCCTAAAGTGTAAAACATTTATAGAATATTACATTCAGCTTACATATTTTTAATACTGAATTAAAGGTATCGTCTTTCATTTAAAAAAAGTTGAAGCATATTTCACTGCATTAAGTTTTACCAAGCATCTGTTCTCTATATATTATCTATTCTATAAATTATATGCATATATTCCATTCTATGCATATACTCTATATCTGGGGTTTCCAACTGGCGGCCCGGGGGCCGCATCCGGCCCTCGAAGCCTTGTTTTGTGGCCCGCGAGCTAAACTATATTAGTTGTCATTTTTTTGCGGGCAATTTTCGTAAATACTTTAAAATACTTTTTTCGTTAATAAAAACCTAATTTCTTCGTTTCTGTGAAATTTTATACCAGCGGTGCAAAAAAAATATTTTTCTCTGGTTTTGCACAAAGGAAAATATTTATTCAAATGCAAAATAATCGGGTATGTAGCTCTATTTTATTTAATTTTTTTTTATTTTGTGAAGATAATTTAGCATGTGCGTATCAAAAATTTTCTCGAAGAAATTATCCGATTTAACTTTTTGAAACCACTCACTCATTTTGGACGAAAACATTGACACACACATTTGTTAATTTTAAATTTAAATATCTATTCTCTGGTGGTTGTAGCAGACAAATCTCAATTTTCTCATAGAATATTTTGTGTGCTACTATGTAAGTTTTAATACCATCCTTTTTAAAGTTTTATATCTTTACAATTAGATATCTGTTGCACATTATTTGTTTAATATATGGGTGCACATTAAAGTTATTGTAGCCCGATTTTTTTTTATTTATTTAATATTTTTAAAAATATTGTTAATAACAATTAAATATTTTTAATAATCAACAACTTATTTTAATTTGTAATTCAATACTTTTGTTTTGTACAACTTATTAAAAATCTGATAGTAATATTTAATGTTCTTTCAAACATAAAAAAGTCCTTCATAAAATTTTGATAAAGTTGTGGCCCGCCATTTGATTTGTGTTTTGAATTGTGGCCCGCGGCTTCATGTAAGTTCGAAACCCCTGCTCTATATACTACATCTAATTTATTTATTCTGTATTCTAGTTAGAATATTGCATATATTCAGTTCTGTGTATCTGTTCTATTCTATTATCCATTCTATATACTACATCTATTCTTTATATTCTATATATATTATCTATTCTACATATTCTCTATTCTACATATTATTTATTCTATATATTATCTATTCCACATATTATTTATTCTATATATTATCTATTCTACATATTATCTATTCTACATATTATTTATTCTATATATATGTATATATTTTGTGAAACATTTTGTCTCTTGGTTCGTTTTTAAAGACTCCTCAATAAGGATGACCAAGGATTATTTCAATTATAGCTTATTTATTATTAAATTCTTGATTATAGAATTATTTACAGAAAGGTTACAAATAGATACATGAGCTGTTGAGTATAATGTTTTTGGAGCGCAACTGCTCCCTTTCTTTTTCGTTCATACTAAACCTATCATCGTTCAATTACAACTCTACTCTTCGGCGTTCAAAACAAATCTGATCTCTAAAAAAATCCTCTTTCCCATAAGAAACAGTCCTTTGCTCCACCCCCAATGTAGGGGACGACACCTCCAGTGTCCTTCACCCTCTGACCCTCAGGTCAAGGGGTCAATCAAATGCGTGGGAGAGGAATCAGGATCCTGACATATTTTATCGTAAGAATCTATTTTGTGTACTACATATATTCTGTATATTCTATTCCATATATTGGCAAATATCAAGGTAAAAGTAACATATATTGATATCTCAAGGATGCGTGATTTCCCTTCTTTCAACACTTAACCCTTGTTCGTTACCATTTGGCATATTTTACACACGGGAGTACTTTTGAGTAAAAGTTTAGGGTGGAAAAGTAAGGTTTGCCGAAACCCTGAAGGTAAAAGTGTGGAGATAGGGGAAATCGTGTGATCTTCAGACGCTTATTCTATTTACGAAAAGTATAATTGGGGATCTTGGTCCAGATAATAAATTTGTAAGAAAAGAATGAAATAAAATGTTAAAATTAAGTATATGTAGTTTTTGCACTATAATAATTTCCGCTTAAAAAATGAAGTTAAATTTATGCGCTTCTTACGTTAGTCGAAACAGATATGTTGCTTACTGTCAAAAATATTGATATGTTGTTTGCTTCTGCGTTTTGGAAAGCCCTTAAATGTATTTTTTTTTTAACAAAACGGCATTATATAGATATTTGAAAGAAAGAAATATAAACAGGGTTTTCCAAAATTTGATTGGCATATTCAGGGGTTGATAAAATGCATCAAAAGCATGAAAACTAATTCCCGAATACAGAGTATAGAGTCGCAAACTTGTTTACGAAAAATATATACAGGTTTTAACTTTGCAAACATTAACAAAAGGTACAACAAACGGGCTAACTATTAAAAGATTTAATTGATTAATTCTTACATTTTTTAGAATGACTTCTGCTGACGTCATTGCACTCTTAACAAAGACATAAAATGATTTTCAGAAACAGGTTCCTAGTGTGCTTTTGATCTCCGTTCAGCAATGAGAATCCGAGAAATGAGGTCTTTTCATTGGTCGACAGGCGTCGCTTAAAAAAGTGAGCCCGTAGGAAAAAATCAACCTGATTCATCAAACTTTCCCTGCGGGTTCAATACACTTGCTGCCCTGTAACTCACACACTTCTAAGAAAATCAGGGTGGTCCTGTTGCAGAAAAACTTTCCTCCACCTTTCAGATTCTGAGCTTGCATGGGAATTTCATTCCATAAACGTTGTTTGCGATCCCATGTTATATCCTCTTGGGACCTTTGATCGTATCCTGTGAATATTCCGTATAGGTTTGACGCATTCTGTTTAAGAATTTATCATTAATGTGTAGTTTTATTTTTGCAGGTGCTATAGGATGCGTATGGTTTCTATTTTGGGGCGGTCTTATCTATGAAACACCAGCAAGCCATCCTAGTATTTCAAAGGAAGAATTATTTTTCATCGAACAAAACAAAGACGAGAAGCCTAAGGAGGTGAGGTGCCTTTCATATAGTTTTACATAGATGGTGTTTATAAGTTGTAGCAACAAAATTTAGAAGAGATAGCGCATATTCTAAGGATTGATAAGAACTTTCCGCTAACACGTTACTGGAAAGCTATCTAAATCTATTCTTTTCTTCAAACTATTTACCAATATCTACTCTTTCTCAACATTGAAGCATTTTTTTTATACATATGCTAAAATTGTAAAAATATCTCGGTAGTTTTGGTATCTCGAACCAGTTTTTGCTCCTTTTCCGTCCTGGTATACACAGGCATTCAACCCTGCTGCTAAATGTATGGTATTCTGCACGAAAGTGCTGGTGAGTGCATGCCTACTTCCCTTTTTTAAACCATTTGCTCCAATACCTTTTTGAAAAACTCGTTTCTTTCTTAAAAAAGAAACGATGGCAACGCACATTTTTCATTACAAGATTTTAGCAATAGGAACCTTAAAGTTCTATCTACATTAATATATTAACAATATAAATGCTTTCATTGCTATTTATTGGCACATTATTGCTTCCTTTGAATCTTAAATGGTAGGCAAAGTGAAAAAAAAATGTTCACTAGTTATAAACAAATTTGTATTACCTCTTTTTTCCTTATAAACCTTTTAAGTCGTGTCAGGTGTCCAAAACAGTTAGTAAGAGATTTAATTTGAATATCACAAGTCACGCAAAGTTTTATGATTTACCATTCCAATTTTAGTTTAATAAATGTAATTTACAAAATACCCCCGAAAATTTGAGGAAATCGCGAAGTACCGTCTTCTAGTGCTAATAAAAAAAGTCTGAAATTTCTAAAATAAATTAAACATTTATAAACTATTTTATCGTAACTGAGATGCTGGGATAGCCTAGTTGGTAGAGTGTTGAGCCTATGTTCAAGAAGTCGTGAGATGGATCCTCGCTTGCCGAAGATTCCAGTGTACAAAATGGTGTTTGGTGCACGTTAGATCTAACGGGGTCACACAGTCCTTCAATTTCTATAGCACAATTTTCAATATTTTCAATGCCTCTAAGGGTACAGGTGTGGAGATTGATATTGCTCTGGTTCAGATCAAAATTACGATGTACGGATGGATGAATGATGTGTAAATATGTCCTCTTTGTAAAATGGGCTGTGATATTGGTGTGAGGCAGTAGTTGAATTCTTAGCCATGGAGGGCGCCACTGAAAAACAAGAAGGTGTTGCAAACAACAGAGCATAATGGTACCACAAAGGTGTGTTTCAAACTCTGTGGTATCATTTTGTTCTGTATTCATGTGATATGCCATTTGTAATCATGATGTCCATCAAAGGTTTCTACTTATTTGAGTCCTTTCAAATCATTAACATTTGTTTCCAGTTTTAAGTCATGGGTTGTAATTCAAAACTATATTCTTTTGAAATACCCTAATTCAATTGACACCTTTGTAACGACATATTTGAGAAACCAATTGTACAACTTTAGGAAACGCTACTGTTAATTCTTAAATTAGTAAATATTGACTTTCAGATAATATTATTTCTTATGGTAGAGAGTTTTAGCTACGATATAAAAATTAATTTTACAAATAAATAAATAACATATATATATATATATATATATATATATATATATATATATATATATATATATATATATATATATATATATATATATATATATATATATATATATAAAGAGAGAGGGAGGTATATTATGGAATTAGTTTTTTATGGATATAGATGTTTTATTTATTTATTTATAGCATGAAAAACTTTAACGAATACATGTATACTAAAATTATTAAAATCATAATTTTTTTTTTAAAATTTAGAAAGCTGCAATTCCGTGGAAAAGTATTTTTACTTCTGTACCCATGTGGGCTTTAGTTTTTGCCCATATTGGACACAATTTTGGATTCCTGATCTTGCTTACAGAGATGCCAACCTATTTGAGTTCTATTCTTCATTTTGACTTAAAATCAGTGAGTAATTTATTTTGGTAGCTATATTTGTTCCAATTTTTATTGTAATGTAGGCCGGTCAAATACTACGCTTTTGTAAAATATTTTATGTAGTTACATATCGATAATCCAACAGCTGCTCCTAAATGGTCTATCTCCCTTTATTCCAAACACATCAGTGTGAGCCGTTTGTAAATACGGTTGAATTTCTTAAAATTCTACAAATTTCGTTTTTATGCCTTTACAACTTTATAAAATCTTTTGAAAAAGCAATCCTCCTTTAACACTATTTTTAGAATATAAATAGACCTACGACAAAAGAATAAAGTATTATATAACTATTAATATGTTACGGTGTTTTAATTACTTTTTATAAAAAATTAAAATAGAAAAGAAATGCCTTTACAACCAGTGTCGAAAAATTTTCTAATTTAAAGTTCAACTACCGTTTAAATTTCAACTATTTGTTACGCTTGCTTCTAGCACCAATATCCGCAGTATTTATTTTATTTGCACAAATAATTTAATATTTTTAAAATCGGATGTCCCATATATATAGATTAATTGTCGTTACTAAAGCAAATATTCGCGGCTCTAAAACATTCCTTTAAGTTTTGAAGCATAAAATTCTAAAACCAAATTCAAAGTCTTATTTTTAAAAATGATTTTTTTTTCGATTATTGCAAGTGATACATTGTGTTAGAGATGCAGTACTAGGTTTCTTTTCGCTTCAAAAATCAACTTCTTTTTTATGATCATAGTAACAAAGACAAATTATTTCAACGCAGTGAAAACAAGTGATAAAAATGAACATTTCTCTTTCAGAATGGTGTATTATCTGCATTACCCTATATTGCACAAGCTCTAACTGCATGGGTAGCTTCTTACATTGCAGATAAATTGAGAAAATCCAACAAGTTATCGATCACAACCATTCGCAAAGTGTTCAATTCAATTGGTAAGTGTACAAGGAACAACACTGGCAAATAAACATATTATTGCATTTGTGCAAGTAGTTAATCTTACCTGATTCGAGAGTGAAGATTACAAAGCTGAAATTTGTTCTATTCCAAAAGCTAGAGATATTTTCAAAATAATACTTTTGGTTCAGTTTAATTTTTGTCTGAGTCTACAAGTTTATAAATAATGTGTTGCTTCCTATTGGTTCATTTTCAAATTAACACATAAAAATGACTTTAACGTATCATCTTAACGTTTAGTTACCACTTCATTCAGTGATGCTGGGATTTTATAAGGTAATATACCAAAAATTCTTTAAAAATCTTAGTGGTTGCGTTAATTTTTTTAACAGTTGAAAGGGCTTCCAGTGCAAAGGGTTAAAATAGCTGGTCCTCTTTATGCATGCTTAAACTTTTAAAAGTATATTAAAAACAAATTAAATAAAACAGGAATCAAGCATGAATGCGAAAATTTATCTTACTTTGAAATGTAAAATTGAATTCTAAAACGTGAAGACCAGATGATAGACCAAAAGTTATTCAGGGTGCTTCTTTTCTGCGCACTGCATAATTTTATTTTAAATTAGTTTCTAAAAAATGTTCGAAAAACAATCAAGAAGGTGTTTTATGCTTAAACTAAATATATCCTAAAAACTTAAAGCGATAAACTTTTTTTTTTTTTTTTTACGTGTGTCACTATTTTTAATTTTCTGTTTTATTTATAGGTTTATTTGGACCAGCAATCTGCCTTATTGGAATTACTGTATCAGGATGCCGTCCTGAACTCATAGTAGTTCTACTGACATTTGCAATGGCATTCAACGGTTGCGTATACTCAGGGTTTAACGTAACTCATGTGGACATGTGTCCAGAGTATGCAGGTAAAAATTAATTTAAATGCAAATAATTTTCATGAGATATAATCGCAGCAGATAGAACAAGCAGATAAAAATCGACCTCATAAATGCTACCGATTTGTGCGGGTTATTTAAAAAGTGTACCGCAGTGAACTGATCGTAAAGACATTATTAATCCAAACCTATTATGCTTAATCCAAACCTATTAGGATTAAGCCAAATTAATCCAAACCTATTATGATTAATCCAAATAGTTTAAAAAAGTACTTATTTGATGCTAAAAATGGGTTATTTGAAGGTATGAAAGTAAAAAGGGTTATTTGATAGTAAAAATGGGTTATTTGATGGTGCAAAAGTAAAAATGGGTTATTTGAAGGTATGAATGTAAAAATGGGTTATTTGAAGGTATGAATGTAAAAATAAGTTATTTGAAGGTAAAAAATAGGTTATTTTATGGATTATTTACACGCTGTAGTTATGCTCTGAAATATTAATGACATTTTATTTTATTTTACTTCTTGAGATCATTAAATATGCATGAAAAACTATTACATGTCGATTGTACACTTTTAAGTAGTATTAAAAAATTTAAATAAAATCTTAAACGTTTCGGTTTTCATAAATTTTTAGAACGATGCTCCAACTGAAGATATTAACTGATTTTATTTTGTTTTAATATTATTTTTTTCAATAAGATATCTTTTTCGCACTATAGCGTTTAGAAAATAAAAGCGTCAGTTTCATCCATCCTCCCTATTAGATATGTTAAATAAAATCACAAATGAGTCAGCCAAATTGTCGTGCCCATATTTAACCGTTTACCTACCGGAGTCTTATTTTGCATTAATGGAAAAAGTGCCATTTTGAAAAGCGTGTTAACAGGTTTCCATATAAATTAAATCGAAACTTTCTTCAGTTTAGCTACTAATCACGTTAAAAAATCAAAATCCCTGATTGATTTCTGAAATGATACAAATCACAACACATATAATTTTATATAATTAATAGATTTTGATTGAGCAATACTCAGTTTTTCCAATTCCAAGAAACAATAAAATATATTTAAGTTACCAATCTTTAACATTTAAAAAAAAAGAGTTCCGAAATTGGGACATCGAACGGTTCAGGAATTGCTTTTCATTTTTTTCCCATCCTGATAGTGTTCGAATGCATTTGTGGTTCGCCCGTCCCAAAGAGGTTAAATAAAAGCTGTCAAGATTAACTTGAGCGTTTTTTGATCAGTACATAAAAACCGAATTACAGTTAAAACAGTTGCTGAGCTGCGATGACTCAGAGGATAGAGTGTTCGCCTTCCAATGAGATGAACCGGGTTCGAATCCCGGCGATGGCTAGTCGATACGAATTGCGCATCCGGCTTACACCGACTACATTGCTGACGTGAAATATCTTCAATGGTAGACGAATTTCAGGTTAGAGTGCCTTTTCCGTCAGGCTAACCATGGGTGGCTTTCATGGTTTTCCTCCCAATATAACGCAAAGGAGGGTAAGTCTTGTCAGAAAGTCCTGCAAGAAGGTAAATTTCTCCCAATACTTGATCAAGGAGTTCCCTTGTCTACAGGATTGGGTTCAAAATTACAAGTCTACGGAGTTGAACATAAGTAATCGTAAACCCAAAAATTGGGTCGACTGTTCAATGACAGTTATTTAAAATATAAAATAAAGAGTCACCTTTGCTGTTATCTGATGACTTATGTTTTTACTGATATTTTTGAGATATTTTGCACAGTATTTTAACTCATTGTATTCTAATGAACAAAAAAAAAAACAAATATATATATATATATATATATATATATATCATCAGCAATCCAGTTGGAGACACACACTAATTCTTTATTTTATTTTATGATATAGTATATATATATATATATATAAATAAATATATATATAAATATATATATATATATATATATATATATATATATATATATATATATATATATATATATATATATATATATATATATATATATATATATATATATCATCAGCAATCCAGTTGGAGACACACACTAATTCTTTATTTTATTTTATGATATAGTATATATATATATATATATAAATAAATATATATATAAATATATATATATATATATATATATATATATATATATATATATATATATATATATATATATATATATATATATATATATATATATATATATATATCATCAGCAATCCAGTTGGAGACACACACTAATTCTTTATTTTATTTTATGATATAGTATATATATATATATATATAAATAAATATATATATAAATATATATATATATATATATATATATATATATATATATATATATATATATATATATATATATATATATATATATATATATATATATATATATATATATATATATATATATATATATATATATATGGGTCATTCTCACAAAAACTGTCATTTTTCAGTTCATAAAATCCCAAAAAAGTAAATTGAATAAAAAGCTCTGAAACTTTTTATATTAATAGAAATATGTAATGGCATTATAAAGAAAGTACATATCCTATAAATTATACTTAATATTTAAATAAATTAATTTTTTAAATAATTAATTTATAATTAATTAATTTATAATAATTAATTAATTAATTTAATAAATAGATTTATTACTTTTTTAATTATTTTTAAAATTAATTAATTAATTTAATAAATAAATTTATTACTTTTTTAATTATTTTTAAAATTAATTAATAAGTAAATTAATTATTTTCACTACTTAAAAAGTGAGGGAATGACACTAATAGTGAGGGAATGATATTTTATTTTAATACATGTTTTTATCTAAGTTACATCTACCTAAAGTTTGAAAATGATAACATACTAAGTATATATAATATTTATTATAATTTAGTCTTATATATTTAATAGTTTTTACAGGTTTGGGAAATAAAATTGGCTGGCACGATTGAACAAAAAAAAAATTTCATAATATACTCATCTTGAATCATTCCCTCACTTTATACACTAGTGAGGGAATGACGAATTCAATAAAATTTAAAAATAACAGTTAGGCCTAATTAATTTCTGAAGTCAATCACATACAATTATATTCATACAAGAAAGCAACATATAATTATCCACTTTCTCGATGAAGTTGTATTTTATTTTACTCTAAAAAATGACATGAGGGAATGACAAATGTAAAAAATTTTACCTGGTTTGATTCATTCAAATTTATTCCACAGCAAAGCTTCTTTAAGTTGAAGATGGAAACATACTGCAATTTTGTTCTATGATGCCAGTTGTTAACTTCTGAAGTTTTTATTAAAATATTTTTATTCTAAGAAGATTGCAGGTCATAAGAACATTGTTGTGAGGGAATGACGCGAAACACTGGGGACAAAGTTTAAAATAGTGCTGTGTTAACATTTTTATCAGAAATTAAATTTAAAATTGATTTCCTGAATTCTGTATTTCAGTATTCTGAAATAAAAAACACGAATTTGTAAAAAAAATAATTTTATTTCAAAAACAATTTTTTTCTTTTTTTAAATCAGCAGTGGGGACAAGTGAGGGAATGACATATTGGTATATTTTAATTACCTAAATGAAAGAAAAAATAAAAATTGATAATTTTATTTTTATTCTTTTGTTAGCTTGCATTCTGAAGGACACTTTCCCTGAATGTTTTTTTCCTTAGCTGTAAAACAAACATAAAATATACTGGGGACATGAAAATGACTGTTTTTGTGAGAATGACCCATATATATATATATATATATATATATATATATATATATATATATATATATATATATATATATATATATATGTAAGAACATTTTAACCATTGTAACTATTTTATTTTAATAAAATTCACTCTTTTCAGGAACAACATTTGCTATAACTATGGCCATTTCTAATTTCTCTGGTATTATAGGACCAGCCATTGTCGGCTATTTCACTTCAAACGGGGTAAGTTCTTTGTTAATTTAGAATAATTGAGTATACATTAGCCGTGGTGGGTCAGGGGATAGAGCCAAAGAATATACAAAGGGGAATAAGTCTAGCTTTCTTTAAAACGTAAATTAGTCCCACAAGTTAGTTGTGGTCCCTGTGTATAAAGGAAAAAACGACATTTATAGGCACAGCAGCAGAGGTTCTATAAACGGGTATCCACCTTCCTCTTCTATTAACCAATATCGTATCGGGTTCGAATCTCAGCGAACTGGCTGAACTATGCTAATTCTGCTACTGGCTCACAGTTCTGACATAAAATATCGTCAGTTGTAGACGGATAGAAGGTTATATTCCCTTTGACTTCGGGATATTCTTGGAAGGTTTTCGCTGTTTTAATCTCGATATAACGCATATGCTGTTTAGTTCCATCAGAAAGTCCCCCACGAAGGGTAGTTTGTCCCATGCTTGATCCATGATTTCATTTGTCTGGGTTGGATTCAAAACTACAAAGGTACAGAGTAAGTACATTGATAGTCGTAAACTCAGAAATTGGGTCAGTTGTTCAACGCCGGTTATAAAAAATTTTAAAATACCAATTGTGAACCGTAGATTCGGCCTCGCTAAAAGCTAAATTTAGTTAAGAAATCCGACTTAATGACTTGAGTTTGAAGAAGCAGACCGACTGTCTATAAACTCACATACACACTCAGCATGAAACATTGCCATTAAATAAATAACTCACCTTATCGGTGTAATGTAAGAATTCCAACTGTTCCATTTCCTGCCAACAGATTTTATAAGGAGGTAGGGATCTAAAAACTGCTAGAAAAACGGTTCTGGTTTAAGCAACATTGAAAATTCTTTTTTTTTTTTTTTTTTTTTTAAAAAAAGACGCAACCATTAATACTCTAAGAGATAAAAATCGGCGTTTGCATACTTATATAGTACCTAAAAAATAGATAAAGAGCCATCTAAACATGTGGAAAATTAAAACATTTACAGTGACGAGTAATTTATAGGTCAGTGTGATTTCTGAGAGGCTCTTACGAATGCTAAGATTAAAACGCTCAAAATTGCGACTTAGATATGCTTTTTAATTATTTATAAACAGAGTTTAGCAAATTGACTTTCAATAAATTTGAATTAATTTAGAGCATAACTAAACTAAATTGAACTCAGTGGCGCGACCGCCCATAGAAGAACAAGGCCTACTGTGACTTAGGGCATAGTTTTCTTGACCTTCGGCTCTGAAGTGCTGGAGCATATGTTCCAGTTGGGTGGTCAACTGAGCGCGAAACCCCCAGTGTTTAGTCCCCAATCCTGCTTCGTACTCATTTCATCAACCCACCGAAGGGATGAAAGGCTGAGTCGTCCTTGTCTGGAACGAGGATTGAACCTAGGACCTGTGTCACGAGAGCTCGAAGCGATGCCACCCGGCGTCTTAAAATAAAACTAGAATACGTAAATTAAGTGGCATCTCTCTGGTTAAGGGCTGATTACGTGTTTACGTAAAAATAGTCAAAAAATGTATTATAAAGTATCTTTGTTTGTTTTTCTCTAACGTTATTTTTTTCTTATGCATTCTAAAGACTTGTGGTATTCTGAGATATATTTCGTTTGAACTACGTTGTCTACTTTGATTTTTGCTTATGTAATAACACCAAGTTCATTTTCTTATTTTAGCAAACTATTGCAAATTGGAGTGATGTCTTTTATACGGCAGCCGGAGTATATACAGTCTGTGGAGCAATATTTGCAGGTTTTGGATCTGCAGAACTTCAATCATGGGGAACAACCACAGAAAAGTCAAAAACTGATGCCAAGCCTGAAAAAGAAATGAAAGAATTAGAAGTGAAGAATCATCGGTGATCAATATCGGATCATTATTTATCCGAGAAACCTGTATTCTATCTGCATTTTCTTGCGTTCTAAATGCAACATAGTTTTTAATGGATTATTTTAGAAGAAAAGGGCTAGAACAAAAGAAAAATGGCCTGTTTTTAGTGTGTATTTATAAGTTATGAGGGAAAATACTCTACTCTGTAACAACAAGAGGACTTTATTCGAAAGATAGGGCGAGTCTAAACCTGAGTTTTATCTGTATATATGTTTTGTGTACATAAGCTGCGTGTATTTTTGTAATGTGTCTTTTGTAAAAATTAAAATGTGTTATCAGTTTTAGAACTAATGTGAAGATATTTGCGTTGTTTCCAATTTTAATTTTTGTTAATAATTTTATCAGCGTATTACTATGAAATAATTATCACAAGCGTACTCTAAAAATAATTTTATATAGCTACTATCTGACCCGGTTTTGCCATATGAATTATTTCTAGAGTATGGAAATATATCTTATTTATTGTAAGTGTGTACGCATGTGGTATATGAGTGGAAGAGGCATGGAGCACTGTGAACGATGACGGAGTGTGAAAATAACAACACATCAAATAATAATTTTTTTTAATTCAAATAACTTTTTTTTATATACAGTCAAACCCTGCTATAGTGAACCGTCTGCGGACTCAGTAATGTGTCCACTATAAGCGATTGTTCACTATATCCAAGTTTTTTGAAGAATAATTTTTGTATAAGACAGTTGAATGATTGAAAATTGGGTTTTTTTCAATTTTACATAAGTTATTTAAAAAATTGTTAACTAATTAACAGATAATACAACAAAAATCTATATATATATTTCTCTTACACGGCACCAAAAAAAAGCCTCATTACAACACCCCGAATGGCAACGTTAGAAAATCGACCAATGATTGCTGATAAAAATGTCACATGGCAAATGTCACATGAGGTGGCTCAACATACAGCGCTTTTAAAAACGGAAACAATAACCAGAGTGAGCATTATCAGGTTGTTCAATTCAGATTCTTGCCCTAAAAACATGATTATATTTAATTTAAACTCAATTAGGAATTAATTAGGCTGGCCTTCTCCATGTCTATAAATAAGTCATAAGGTCAGACTTTTGAGAAAATCGGTTTAGTATTGACTAAACAAGTTCTTAGTCATGAATAACTTTTTATAATTTATTTTGATAATTTATTTTGCTAATATGTTTGTCATTAAGCTAATGTTTTGATTTTTTCACCATGTACAATCTAAATAGCTAATATACTTTTTTAAAAGCCGATAAGAACATTGATAGAATTCTTCTACATAAGTACAATACTTCTTTGATGATTAAATACTATGTCTTTGATGATAATATACTATGTCTTTGTGCTAGAACATTGTGTTCATTGGCGAGCGAGCGCAGCGAGCCATTGTTCACGGCGTGAACCACATAGGATTGCGTAGCAATTCTCGGGGGTTGGCGAGCTTTAGCGAGCAGGGGGCGGAGCCTCCTAGTTAATGAATAAAGTACTTACGTCGCTGAAAATTACTTTTAATTTCACTTTTAATGAAAAACAATTTGTGATTTTTGATTGATTTTGATACAATTTTATTTTAAATAGAGTTCATCAATTTTCTTATCTACAATGTGAAAAGAATGCAAGATTTTTTTATTTACATTTTCTGTAGAAAAAAAACATATTAGTGACATTTATGGCTGATTTTACTTCAGCTATAGATGGTGCTGAAAGTTCATTTTCTTCTTCAACATTTTCTTCTAATACATCTTCTCTACCTTCGTTCGTTTGTTTTATTTCATTGACAATGTCATCATCGGTAGGAGTACCAGAAGTGCATACTTCATCATCGCAACATTCAAATTGCTCAATAACGTCATTAGGGAAAAAGGCCATTCCGTGTCTCTTTAGCCATATAGAGATGAGAAAATTTTCTTCCTCCACATTGGAATCTTTTTCTTCTAAATCCTTTGAAAGACCTGCATGTCGGAAACAGTTGCGGATTGTAGCTGATGTTACTTGCCTCCATGATTTTTCTATCAAAACTATTGCTTCTAGAAGAGAGATGCTGCATTCTGAGTCCATGTTGTTTTTATCAAAGTTATCTAAAATACGCATAACTCCTATTAATATATCACTGTCCCACTGTCGAAATTCTTCAAAATAGGAGGTCATCCACGCTTTTTGATTGGCTTTGTAGTTTACGGGCAGTTTTTTTTAAAGCACCTTGGTTTTTGAGATTTACCTATGACAGTTAATTTTCGCTTTTCCGAGCCGTTCATGTTAGAACAAACAGGAACTGTTATTCTCACTTTGGAGAGTTAGTGCATTTTTGTCCTTTAAATTTTTACGTGTGATTGGGAATCAATTTGTAAAATAGTCCAGCTTCGTCAGCATTAAAAATGTCTTTCTCTTTATAATTCTGTATAATACAGGGTGTCCCGAAACGACCGCATAAACTCTGCACAGCTAGATTCCTCGTTGGGAGTACATAAAAACTGCCCAAAGAAGCGTTCCTGTGCGATCCATAGTTTACGAGAAAAATACGTAAAACAAAGTATGACGTCACAGCCGGTGCAAGGAAAAAAAAGAACACTTTATTGGACATATCAGCAACAGTATTTGCATATCTTTCCAGACAATAATGTTTAAAACGGACGCTTTGAACATCTGATTTAAATTGTGCATTGTATACTGCTGTTGATATGTTCAATAAAGTGTTTTTTCTTGCACCGGCAGTGACGTCATACTTTGTTTCTCGTATTTTTCTCGTAAACTATGGATCGTACAGGAACGCTTCCTTGGGCAGTTTTTATGTACTTCCAACGAGGAATCCAGCTGTGCAGAGTTTATGCGGTCGTTTCTGGACACTCTGTATAGGGCCACACTGTATAGTTTTTTTGTTAATCTATTCAGCCATCCATTGGAGCACACAAAATCCTTTTCCTCTAATTTTTCAGCAAACTCATTCGCTTTAATTTGAAGCATAGGTCCGGTCACAGGAAGAATTCTATCTCGCTGAGTGATGAACCATTTTAACAAAGCTTCTTCTATATTTTCTCTTTCAGCTCCACGCAGTTTTTTCGACGAAATCATATTTTTGTCGTATGAGGCAAGAATTTCCCTCCGATTTTTCCAAATGTTCGAAACTGTAGATTTTGACAAGGAAAATTCCTTACACAGTATTGATTGTTTCCATCTTCAATACGCCTTACAATTTTAACTTTGTCCTCTATCGAAAACGCTTCTCTCTTTAGAGAATTTGCCATTTTCACTGCTTTTGAAATAAAAATCTTGTCTCAAATGGATAATGTAAGAATATGAAGAGAGCAACCGTAGAACGAATTAAATTGTTCCCCTTCTTGATTGTCAGGGGGTGATTTGTAAAGAATATGGTTTGAACAGATACGAAAATTCAGCAGGTGGGCAAGTTAACTAGTTGTAGAGCAAGCTTGGGGAAAAGGGACAAAGAGAGGCTTGTCAGGGAGGAGGGAATATAAGATAAATGTTCTGTTTAACATTTATGTATTACAGTATAGTTAAAAGTGATAAGCATAAAGGAGTGAAATATGACTCATTGTATAGGAATGCATTCATTTTCTGTCCCAACATCTGCAAGTTTAAAGATGGAGGACTGAAAAAGATATTTGAAGAAATGAAATTTGAGTCCACTATAACCGAGTTTCCAAGTTCTCAGCTGTTCACCATAAGCGTTAAAAATAACATTATTGAAATAGGAGTACGGACGGGACAGCTAAAAAAGTTCACTACATTCGAGTGTTCACTATATCCCAGATTCACTATAGCGGGGTTCGACTGTATTTCCTATATTTCTCGTCACATCGTTTATTTTTTGCATGGATTTTTGCTATCTCGAAATGAAACTTTTGTAAAGTCACTAAAACAACTTTCAAGTTCGATATGCTACTAAAATTTTGAAAAAAGTTGTTACCTTTTAACTCATGGCTATACACAGGTGTCTTATAAAAATAGTGTGTGACAGTGAAAATGGATTAATAGAAGTAGGTTTGTTTGTTCGATGTCTTGACAAATTTGAATACTGATTAACACAATTGAAGCACAAAACTAACATAAAAGAATCACAAGAGAGGAAGGAAAAAAAAAAGAAATAAAAAAAGAGAAATGCACTAAAAAGGCACTGGAAAAGAAGAACTAGTAAGAAAAGTTCTCGTAAAAAGCATACCATAAACTATGTAAATTTAAAGACTGATTCGACGTGATCTAACATTTTCGAAATAAAAAAATTTGCAAAAGTTAGAAAGTACTTATTTTTTAAAATGCAGTTTGTAGAAAAAATATTATTTGTACAATATTAGATCCGTAGGTGGAGAGAGAAGTCAAAACAGAGGACTGTATGGAATAGAATTGTGAAACAGGCTAGGGTTCGCAAAGGGCTGTAGAGCTATAGAAGAAGAAGAAATCCCTATAAAATAATGTAATTATCAATATTTAGAAAAATTTTAAAGCTGCTGAAGAGTAAGTCTGTCAAATAGCATGAAGTGGGGGCAGTTCTTATCCGTAAACTTTAAATTAATCCTTATGCATTAATTAAATTTTTTTAAAATGTATCTAATATCTTTCAAATACTAACATTTCTTTCAATGTTCAATTAGATTAAATTTTGATGCATCATCCTAAATTCTAGCAGCAGTTAAATCCATATAATTACTTTACTAACAATGTGATATTTCCTGGTGGTTCCTTTTGATGTTTTTTTTTTCTTTTCTTTATTTCTTCCAACCAATAAAAGAGGGACCACTACACAATTTCACAATCATTTGAGCTTCATCACTATGTAACGAAAATGCAGACCTGTTCAATCAAAAAACCCAGCACAAATGTTATTGCCCTGATGCTTGATCCAAGAGTTCGCTTGTCTTTTAGGTCTCGATCCAAATTTCGAAACTACGGAGTGAGTTAAACATTAAAGTCGTAAATCCAAAAATAAAGTGCTGTAGCAGTTAAAATAAAAAGATAATTCTTTTATGGTACGCAACAAACAAAAATTACATACATACATACAAAAATATATATATATATATATAAATAAATACAAGAAAACACTAAGAAAGTTAAGAAAAATAATAAGTTTCATTTATTGCGCTTAAGCTCCAAGTAAACAGCACTCATTAGATAAGTTAAAAATGAAGAATAAAACAAAGAAAAATTATAGACATATGAAAAAAAGGGGGGTGGGAAATAATAAGTAAAAAAATAACAAACAAAATTTTATGAAAAAAAAAATGAAATGTTAATTAAAAAACCGGAAAAAAAGCCGGAAAAAAAAGATATAATCTTTTCTTCAGCCCACACGATTATATCCGCAAAACAGAGTGCATTCTGATATTGTATCAATAAAGCCAAAGCAAAATATATTAATACAATAGTGTGAGGAGCACTCAAAAAATTTTTTTTATAAAATAACTACAAATAAAATAGATCATAAAAAGTAAAAATAACATGTAAAAACAGATAATAAAATAAAATAAAAAGAAAAAACATTAAAAAGGGGGGACTATAAAACGAGTAGCAAAATCATAACAACTTACATGGACGGATATTTTTCAAGAATGATTTAAAAATGTTTTCGCAGAAAGATTGCCAGATTACAAAATATGAAAACAAAAGATGAAAACAAAAGCGCAAATTGAGTGCAACAAGAGGGTTTTAAAGTGTCGTTCTTACTGCACTGCTGAAGTGATTTGTTATTCTGAGTTTTGATTTGTTAGTTACCAAGGATGGGTCTGAAATGGATGTGCGCAAGGTAATATTATACTGGATAATTTTAAAAATTGATCATAAATAGTTTTAGAAGATAGATGCTTATTTAAGAAAAAATATAGAATAGTAAAGAGAAACATAAATTGCCTGCTTTGCAAATAATTTTAGCCGCGGATTTGCACGATATAGATTAGCACATAGAAAAATTACTTAAATTATCAAAGAAAAAATTTTAATAGATAATTTTAACACGGATTTGCCCGAAATGGATTTGCATATGGAAAAATTACAAAGAAAAATTTTTAGCAGATAATTTTAACCACGGATTTGCCCGAAATGGATTTGCACATGGAAAATTGTATAAATCAATAAAGACATTTTTAGCAAACAATTTTATCCACGGATTTGCCCGAAATGGATTTGCACATGGAAAAACTGTATGGATTAACAAGGGAAATTATTTAGTAAAGGAATTTTTAGTAAATAATTCTAACCATGGACTTGCCCGAAATGGATTTACACATGGAAAAATTATATAAATTAACAAGGAAATTATTTAGTAAATAATTTTGGCAATGAATTTTGGCCTGAAATGGATTTGCACATGGGAAAATCATAAAAATTAACAAAAAAAATGCTTAGTAAATATATCCACCAAAATATACGATTAATTCAATGATTTTATATAAAATTTTATTACATTAGTTGGGTATCCATTGTTTTTTATCAGATTTTGAAAGAGTTTATAGATTTGTTTTTTGGATAAATAAATATTACTACATATTCTTTTAATTCTGTTCATTTCATTAAAAGTGGTATTTAAATAGATGCTCCTATAAACATTAGAATGCCAAGTGACTAGTTTATTAATATTACATATTATTACTGGTAATTTAAATATCATATTATAGAAAACTTGGAACTTAGGAATTTAATGATAAAAGGCACAAAATTTAGACCCATTTGCCATATATCAAACAATAAGATTCTAAAATACTTTCTTAATGATCTCAATAGTTTTTGTTTAAAGATATCAAATAGATTCTCTTTACCTTTAGGTATGCTAACAGAATAGAAATGGGGAGTTTATTAATACTTTAAAAACTTTATTTTCAATAATAAGGATAATTTAAATAAGAATAACAATTCAACACATTTTTCTAATATTGTTCAATCAATTAAGCAACCTCAAAAAAAATTTTTAATTACTCCCATAGACAAAGCTAACAATAATTATGCTATATTCTATAAAAAATTCCTTGCTGAACTTTTAAATACGGAATTAAAAAATAGTAAAATTTTGAACTTAGTAATTTCAATAATAATATTGCAATTAAAAAAATTTTAGCTTTTTACAAGAGATTGTGGTCTAACATGTGGGTCTAATACTTATTTAACTAAACCTGGCACCATTTTCTCCAACTACTTAAATAAAATTATTAACTATATTAATAAAGAAGGTCTCTCTTGGATTATCACTAATAATCAACCGATTTTAGATTTCATTAAACATAATAAAATTAATTCTATTGCGACTTTTGATTTCCAGGATCTTTTCAATAACATTCCCTTTTCTAAACTAAAAGATGTCCTTTTGAATTATTACTGTGATTTTAAAAATATCCTTTGTTGCGATTTTGTTTATTGGGAAATTCTGATTAATTTTTGTCTTTTTAATACTAATTATCTTTACAATTGAAAGGATATTTTTCTTCAAATTGATGGAATACCACAAGGATCTAATTATTCATCTCTCTTAGCTAACTTATTTTTGCATTTATTATGAAAAAAATTATACTCTTAGTATTAAATTTGTTTTTAGATATATTGATGACTTAATTATCTTTAATTTCCAAGATTTTACTATTTTATTGAATTATATATACCCTGAGGAATTAATCTTACTTCGTAATCATGATGATAATATTAATTTCAATTTTTTGGATTTGGGTATTATGAAAGTTGAAAATATCTGCTTTGTTGATTTATACGATAAAAGAAATGATTTTAATTTTAATATTAATAAACTAGTCACTTGGAATTCTAATGTTTCTAGGAGCATCTATTTAAATACCACTTTTAATGAAATGAACAGAATTAAAAGAATATGTAGTAATATTTATTTATCCAAAAAACAAATCTATAAACTCTTTCAAAATCTGATAAAAAACAATGGATACCCAACTAATGTAATAAAATTTTATATAAAATCATTGAATTAATCGTATATTTTGGTGGATATATTTACTAAGCATTTTTTTTTTTTGTTAATTTTTATGATTTTCCCATGTGCAAATCCATTTCAGGCCAAAATTCATTGCCAAAATTATTTACTTTATAATTTCCTTGTTAATTTATATAATTTTTCCATGTGCAAATCCATTTCGGACAAGTCCATGGTTAGAATTATTTACTAAAAATTCCTTTACTAAATAATTTCCCTTGTTAATCCATACAGTTTTTCCATGTGCAAATCCATTTCGGGCAAATCCGTGGATAAAATTGTTTGCTAAAAATGTCTTTATTGATTTATACAATTTTCCATGTGCAAATCCATTTCGGG
The DNA here is from genome assembly GCF_982258835.1 of Parasteatoda tepidariorum. Taxonomy (NCBI): domain Eukaryota; kingdom Metazoa; phylum Arthropoda; class Arachnida; order Araneae; family Theridiidae; genus Parasteatoda; species Parasteatoda tepidariorum. The sequence goes on along the minus strand of NC_141758.1, from coordinate 4,505,670 downwards.
CAAATCCGTGGTTAAAATTATCTGCTAAAAATTTTTCTTTGTTAATTTTTCCATATGCAAATCCATTTCGGGCAAATCCGTAGCTAAAATTATCTACTAAAATTTTTTCTTTGATAATTTTTCCATGTGCAAATCCATTTCGGGCAAATCCGTGGATTAATCCAATTAGACTCCGTCCACAGAATGAATAGTTTAAAAATTGAAAGCGCTTAATGTGTGAAAAAAGAAATCGAAAACAATGCCTCTTTTACCTTTCTAGAGGACATTCAATTCTCCCCCTTATATCACTGCCTTAAAAAGAAGGGGGGGGGGAGGTTTTAGGTATCATCAGAAAGCAAAGCTTTCTATGTAAAAATATCATTATTTTTATTTTCGAAGAATTTTACTGGGCTTTATTGTATTACGGAAGCGGGGTCTTGTGATTTACTTATTGTTACTTACAAGGGAACGGGGGGGGGAAGGTATAGGAAGTGCTTGCGCAAGACACTAAAGTCCCCTAATTATCATTTCTTTTGAATGCAAAAAGTGCAAAAAAAAAAATAAAAAAAGCATAAATTGGTATAATTTTAAACTTGGAGAAATTCGTAATTGTAATATAAGAAAAAGTGGAGTAAGAAAAAGAATTGGAGTATTCTTTTCTTTATGTATAATAGGTCAAAAGTTTTGACTAACGAAGGAAAAGTTAAAAAATTTTTAAAGAATGTTCTACGCATACTTTTGTAAAATAAAACGAAATTTAAGTTTTATGGAAAGTTTCATTTTTTTAAATATATTTCTAAAATTATATCTTTATTGTAAAATTCAAAAGCATAAACAAGAAGAGGGTATTTTTTTATACTCAATTTTTGAGTTTATGACTTCCAATGTTCAACTCACGGAGGACTTTTTGATGGACACATGGAGATGAAAACCTCCCCTTTTTAGCCTATCAGCAAGGGGAATCTAACTCACGATCCATCTACCAATGACGACATCAGCACTGCGATTGGTGCGAGCCGAGTGCAAGCCGTCCCAGGGATTTGGACGCGGATCTCCCTTATTGGGAGGTAAGAGCCCTTGAACCATCTTGGCTCAGGAGAGGGTATGCGGATTTTTTTACGCTTGCATTGGAAAGGGTTTTCTTATTAGTAAGATGTTAGTGATTGAAATAGTGGTTTTAAACACCGCCAATCGGGTCATTTATAACATTTTCCTTCCAAATTATAAAAAAGTTCAATTTGAATGAGATAAAAAAATATCAAATGGTCGTTAATCACAATGAGTAAAATATTTGGAATTTTTTTAAAAATGATTTGAATAAGGAAAGAAAAATCTCGATAATTTATATAGAAGCGAATCTCTGTATTATTATAACCTGAAAATAAAGCATTCGTCTTATGAAATTTTATTTCCCACAAAATGTAATAACTAACATATCATCTAAGAAAGGAAAATTTAATTATTTGTGTAACTCTGGAGGTTAAATAATTTCCGATGAAATATTGGGAGAGTTTATCTTTGGTGTTTAATCGAAACTATGTACAATTAACAATTGTAATTTCCATGTTATAGTGAAATTTATTCGTCAAAATTATACAGCTTTTACAGCTCCGGTAAAAACATTGCATTCTTCCAAAAGAATATAATTCTTTAGAATCTTCGGAACATCAAGCTGTTCAACACCACACGGAAGTTGAAGGCATGTCGCCAGTTGCCAACGAACGGAACACCTTGAAAGATGGGCCAGAGATCTTGGTCCTCTGGGTGAGATGACGTTTTCCAGCACATGATTTACATAATAATCCCATGCACATGCTGAGACTTTTAGATGCTCACCAAATGCTTTGAACTCCTCCTCACACAGGAATGGTTCTGTTATTCTATTCCACAATAGCTTCAGTGCGTAGGGTCCTGTAGTTGGTTTAAAGATTAAGTCTAGAAAAAAGAAAGGCATAGTTTGCCGAGAGCGAAATGTTGTAGCGTTGTAGTCACTGTTCACTGTTATTGTCTCAGCCCAACTGTAACTGGAAAAAATATAATTTAAAATTACTAAAATATAAGGGTTGGTGCAATATAATAATAAGCCACAGTTGTCAAAAATCGCTATTTTTACATCAAACATTCCATTAGCATAATTTCTAGATAAATACATTTCAAACATATATAATTTCCACCTGATAACAGCACAATTTGAAAGTGTGGCTTATCATTATTTCCCAGCTTTTTAAGTGCAAAAAATATTATTAATCAATGTAATTAATGAATAAAATGAAAATAATTAATAAATATAATTAATGAAAATAATATACCTAATAACAAAATACCTTATGGTAGTTATTTATTAATCCTGATTTGCTGTAAAGTATTTTAATTTATAACCGTTGTTGATCAGCAGACCCAAATTTGAGTTTACGTCCTCATTATGATTTCAAAGTAAATTCTTATCTTTCATTTTCATTTGCATTGTTCTAAGCAATTCACGATTAAGACAACGTTAAGATTAACTAGCAAGGTCTTAGGTCTCTAAGAAGCCTTAAGACCTCAGGCAACTATAAAAGTTTTCTTTTTGCTTCTTTACAATGCCAAGTATAAAGATCTGCTATTTTAAATTTGCTTAACCAAGAAAAATGACAGTTGGAAATGGATCGTTTGCTCTGTACACAATCGTTGTACAATCAGCCCCCCCCCCAAAGAAAATGGATCTTCCTTTATTTTGGGTAAACCCCTATCAATCGCCTCAATTATGTAAATCCGACCCCAAATAAAAATTGGTGGTAAGCTTTTTTCCCCTCAAATAAAGACTGAAAAAAAAAGCATTTTTTTTCCTTAACTCGTCTTGCCGTACAATGACCGTACTAATTCCTGGGAACGATTTTTTTCCCTATTAATCTTGAATGTAATAAAAATGCCTTAATAAAAATATGCTTTTAAATACAGAAATAAAAATTAAGACTATTGCTATCGCGTCGGATCAGGAAAAATTTTTACAGTTTATCTATGTAAAGAACTCCCCTAGCCAAACGTCTGGAGTGGTGGAGACTATGGTTACAAGATTTAGCTATTTCATGTAGAGGTGTTGGATCATTATTTAAAACAGGTTTTGATTCAGGTCGCCAAGAGAAGGGCCATTTAGGGGAGAAAGACGCTCCCCTCTTTGATATTTCCTGTCTCTATAGCAGCAGACGGTCTTTGTTTCGAGGGGAGTTTTTTCTCTAGACAATCTAAAGCTCACTCTCATTCAGAAAATAAAGAAAGAAAGGAAGAAAAGCAGATAGCACAATTAGTATTTCAAGATTGCTCTTACCTCATCGAAACAAAATGAGAGCGACCATTACGATTAATTTTAAGCCACAGACTTGGATCGAGTTACAAATGTTTAATAATTTAGTATAAATAACATAATAAAGGCTATTTTAATATACGAATTAAATTACTGCCATTTCATTCATAATAACACTTTCTACTTTATTAAATATGAAATTTCTATTTTAACGAAAATTTATAGCTAAACGTTTAAAAAAGCAATTAGTTATAAATTTCTAGTGGTTTGTAACATCCTGAATTAGTGTTGCCTGCCTGGTTGTTCATTGTCTTCTATTTGTTGGTTAACTTGTATAACGTAAAATATGAATAATTAGTTTTTAAACACTTTTTTATTGAAAAAATGGCACGAAAATTTGTATTAGAAAAATTTGAATTTATGAAAATTTTTAAAACATACAGTTCAAAATCCTTTTTATCGCTAACAAATTAATTAATAAAATTTTTTTTATTCATCTAAGTTTCTCATTATATTACACATTTTTTTAATTACACAGTCGTTTCGCAGCCGACGCGATTTTTGAGTTTACGACTACTAATGTTCAGCGCCACAGCCTTGTAATTTTGATTCGAATTCAGAAGACAAGGGAACTCCTGGATCAATTACTGGCAGAAATTTTCTTCGTGGAAGACTTTTGGATGGAACTAACCCGAATTTGCGTTACACGGGGGGGAAAATCGCGAAAACATCCCATGGTTAGTCTGACGGTAAGGGGACTCTAACCCATGATCCGTCTACCTCTGAGGATATTTCACGTCAGCACTGTGGTTGATGCAGGCACAATTCGTATCACCACGCCATCGCTGGGATTCGAACCCGGTTGGAAAGCGAACGCTTTATCTCCTGAACCATTACGGCTCTATATTACATATTTGTCCTTAGGCCATAGGCTTAATACTTCTTGTGAAAAAATTATTGTATTTTATCTCAAAAGATAAGATGTGACACATTAGGATAACAAATTTTTTGATCGCTATAGCGATTAAACAAAAAAAAAAACTAGATTTTCAGAACTTTGTCTACTCCTATATTAAGAATGATAAATCCGAAATTTTTTGGGAAAAAAGTAAGTTTCTAAATAAAAGTGCGTTTTCTTTCGTCAATATAAACTCTCTCTAAAAGAAGAACCACGAGATAAGTGCAATAAAGTTTCTCATACTTCGGAATTTTAATACGAATGGGTGAAAAAATTGCTTAAAATGAAAAATATTATGCTAAAATTAACTCAAATTTCTTTACGACTAGAAAATCCAAGTACAGCAAATTGGTATATCTGCTTTTTTGAAAAGCATAAATGTTGGCAAATATGCAAATACGTTATTTCAAAAATTTCACAAATTGTTTTTTTTTCTAGTGTCAAAGATAATATAAAACTCTTTATAAAAAAAATTGTATAGAAAAAATTTGTCCAACACTAAATATAAATTACTCGAAAAGCATTATAAGAGGTTATATTTTTTTTACTCAGAAATTACTATTTAAGTTTTTTTTTAAAACGTTACTTTGTTCAAATATTTTTCTTTTCGTTGACGTTCGTTTAAAATATTTTTCATTTCGCTGAAATTCTGTTCTGTTCGGATAATCTTTTGAAGTACATTTCACTTCAACATATAAATGTCTATCACTGTTCTACTTTTCAGTGTTCAGAAAAAGAAATCCTTAATCTGTCACATTTATTTTTTTCTTTCCACACAGGCATCGAAGTGTTCTTTGTTTTTATGGACATGGATGGGATTTTACCTTCAAAAACAGTGATATGCGGAAAATTTTTATGTTCCATTTACAAATTAGAGATAGAAAATTGCCTGTAATGCAAATTAACAACATATCAGAGGTCGAAGTTTTATAGAGTCTGACTTAAATTGCTTCCAAAGATAAAAAGAATGGTTTTTTTTTTATTACAGAAAATTAATCTCGTAAGACGGAAATCACAAACAGCAAAACTTTTTACTATCCAACCATAAAACCTTAAAAATTGCATCATTGTCGGATATTTCAAATTCTTAAATATTATATTTGCTCCGATATTTATGGTGCTGACTAGTTGAGTATTCAAGTTTGAGGATAATTTGAAATATTTTAGTACAATTCAAACAAAAACCATGTATCATGCCCCACGTCATGATGAAGCAATAATCAAGTGTAGATGTTAGCACGAAGTGTCTGTGAAGTTCCTTTTTTTTTTTTTTTTTTTTTTTTGTCGGAGTCTGAGACTGCCGAGAAATTATTGTTTGGACAGTGCGACATCACTACCATGTTTGGAAAGAAGTTAAACATGTCGAATCAGGCCTGTCCTTCAAGTAAGTAATACAAATTCATATCTGCCAACTCTTAACCGATTTTCGGGAAGCCTTTAATTTTAATGTTGTAGCTAAATTTTTGCATTCATTCTTGTTTTCTGTTTTAACAATTGTGGTTTAAATCACTTTTTGCAGCCATTGCATTTAAATAGTTTAAAAACATACGTAAAGAAGACAGGGCAGTTACCTTATCAGGATTCGTACTCTCGTGGAAAAAATAAATAACTGATATAAATTTTGTTATAAAAAAGCTAAAAATTTCTTAATCTTGGTTTCCATAATTGAATTAAAATTGCATATTCACCACCTTCGGTTCTATATATATTTATTTAGAGAAAAAAATATAATCTGGATGCAACAAACATAAGAATATAAAACAAAATTATATTAGTGTTGCTCCCACTTTTTAATTTTTTCCAGGATACGTATAAACCCTGCTTATTGTCCTTTAAGTGATAGCGAAAAGTTTAGTATTTCCCAACAATATCTTTTAATGGTTATTTTAATACCACTCCGATTTTTTTTCCATGAGCATAAGAGTTTGCAGGAAGGTTAATTTTTGACCTCTCAATAGAAAAAAAGAATTCTAGCAAATCTTACGAGAATTTGTAAGAACAGAAGTACCAGATAATTATATCTTTTTTTAAAATAATATGAAATTATGTCTTTATACCTGTTAATATTACTATTAATAACTTTTAAAAAATGCTAAAATTAATTGGATTTGCCTCATTTGCTTTTTTTCTCTCTTTAACCCTTTCGCGCCGACTGTCACAAATACGTGACAGCAAAAAACCGTATCAATCAGATTAAGAAGATAAAACTGGTAATCAAAGTATTTCTTTAGCAGTTTATTTGTAGGCGGAGTTATAATTTTTTGATTTATTTAATTCACCATTACTTTGTTCAAAATAAAACTATTTAGTTATACTTTGAATTAACATTGATTATATATATGATTAAACTAACAATAATTAAAATAAAAGCAAAGTAAGTCTGTCAAATTAGTAACGACCACATTTAAGTTACCGTTTTTTATTTAATTGCAACTTGATTCTGATTTTGTACGAATGCTTTTCTGAATCACCCGTCCCCAAGGGGTTAATGATTATTAATCATATATTTTTAAAACGCCATGCAAAAAATCTAACACTATGACAAATATTTTAATTGATATAAGAGATTGGCGCTTTTTTTTGCACAAATTTAGTAACACATAAAATGATATCTCTAAGATGTATTATATAATCAGATAAACTCGTCATTTAGTCTGAATCATTATAATGAACCTATAAATACTATTCACAATCAGGTCATAAGTATCCGGATATCCAGTTATATGGACTTAGAGCGTCCTGTGGCCCATATCAATATGATGTTGGTCGCCTTTTTGCATCGATGACAGCCTGCACACGTCTGGGAAGACTTTCCACCAGTTTTTGATAGGTGGTCATTTAGGAATTTACCTCCATCACAGCTGAAGTGAGTGCTTGCAGTGAGGATGGTTGGTTGGTTTGGCTGGATACCTAATCTGCTCTCTAATTTGTCCCAGAGGTATTCTATGGGATTTAGGTTGGAACTCTGAGAAGGCCAGTCCAGTTTTTAAACACCCTTTTTGTCAAATCACATCTGTAAAAGCCTTGATGCGTGAATGGAGCAGATTTCCTGCTGGAAGAGAAATGTGTCTTCCCCACGAATTGCCATAGAACTGGAAAGGTTGACTAACAAGGGAAACTAGGGAAGTGTGACTCGCCAATTTTGAAATAAACTAGTAGGATGCATGCCTTATGAGGAATAATTTTAGGGGGAAACATTCGTTTCGACCCGTAGAAGGTCCTGTGAGAGATAAAAAATAATTCAATATATAGAAAAATCGGTATTTTATTACTTCAATGCAGACTATTAGTTATTGTAATTATCTCATACTCCAATTATTAATTAATTAATTATTAATTATCAATTAATTATAAATTAAATATTAATTAATCTATTATATATAATTCTCTTACGTGGCTCCCAAATTTTGGCTGTATTTCTTTTCCGCCGGTGGCAACGTTTGCTTTGTTTTGAAAACACCAAAGCCTTCTGCCTTTTAATGATGTGTTTCTGATCTAATATATATAATTCTCTTACGTGGCTCCCAAATTTTGGCTGAAGTACTTTGTACAACTAAATAAGATTCTTTTCACAACAGTTAAATATTTACTTTATTTTCTTCATTCATAGAGAAAACAGTCGGCAAAGAATTCTGTTAGGTTAAAAAACATTTCGCTAAAAAAATAACGAATTCTAAGAGAAATAAAAATAAACAACTGCTGTTGCCAGCCATAAAAGTTTTTGAAAGTTAACTTAGCAACATAAATCAAAATGACATAGAAGCGCAACTAGATTAAAATTATGATACCTGAGCGCTTGACATAACAAATCCTTCAATTCTTAAAGTGTTGTATCGCCAAATGCCCAAATTAACAATTGTGTTCTTAAAGAAATTCTATAAAAAGTTTTAAATAAACAACCTACTTCTACAACTGCTTCTTGAAGAACTTGACTCATTGATTAAAAATATTGTTTTAATTTTACAGTACTAACTTCACTTCTACTTTCATTATTGCTATGACCCTCTTTCATTACATTTTACAACTTCATGCTAAATTTGAGGACTTTAAGTTGTTTTGTAGTTGAATTTAGAAATGTGTATATAAAAAAAATAATTTTTAGAGGTTAAGAGTTGCCTCAGAAAAATTTGAATTGTTGACATTGAACTTAACAATGGAAACAATCGTTTTTGTGAAAAATTGAATTGTATTGTTGACATCAAAACTAAAAATATTGTGTTTCAACTTAACAATACTACTTTAATTTATACTTTAGAATTGCCTCGGAGAAATTTGAATTGCTAGCAATGACTTAAACAAAAAATTTTATTTTAACTGACAAATACTATATTATAATTTTAACTTTTTCTATGACTATACTCATTTTCTTACTCTTTTCTTTGTTTTTTATACATTTTATTTTTTTGTGATGAAATAAAAAACTTATAGTTGTTCTGCTTCTGAATGATGGGCTTCACTGATGAAAACACAAAATGATGGGCTTCATTAACATTAAAAAATATACACATTTATTTTACAAATTCCATATTATTAAGGTGGCGCCCTTCAGAGAATTAAAAATACAAAATTATCTTTAGCGAAGCCGATGCTTTACATCCGGCGTTCAGTGGCAGACTATTATTTCATATTGTTTTACAACACATGACTTTAGCCCTCTGGTGGGAAAGGCTTTAAAACAAAACTTACAACAGTTACTTTTCTCAACAACTGAAATTTAGAATAGTGTGATTAAGAAAAACATGTGAACTGTTTGCAATTTCAAATTAATATTGAAATGTACAGGTTTAGAATTTTCTGCAATGAAAAGTTTTCGGAACTTCAGTAATCAAAAAAGTATACAAAAACTAGACGTTAAGAATGTATCCAATGAGCGAGCAAAGCGAGCATTGGATTGCGAAGCAATCCGAAATGAACTGTGAAAGCAGTTCCGGGGGTTGGTGAGCGCCAGCGAGCAGGGGGCGAAGCCTCCTAGTTATTAATTAATTATTAATTAATTATTAATTAATTATTAATTAATTATTAATTAATTATTAATTAATTATTAATTAATTATTAATTAATTATTAATTAATTATTAATTAATTATTAATTAATTGATTTGCTATTATTACATATTCCAATTAATTTGGAACATTTTTTGAAAAAAAAAAATTAAAAAAAAAATTTGATGCCAGTTTTTTTCTAAATTAACCGAACAGGTTTTTCTGAAAAACTGCAGATGTATAAAACTTTCGAAATCACTTTTGACAATAAATATGCATTATATAGTACGTGAAAGTACCACAAAATTAATTGGAGTATGAGATAATTACAATAACTGATAGTCTGCATTGAAGTAATAAAATACCGATTTTTCTATAAATTGAAATATTTTTTATCTCTCACAGGACCTTCTATGGGTCGAAACGAATGTTTCCCCCCTAAAATTATTCCTCATAAAGCATACATCCAACTAGTTTATTTCAAAATTGGCGAGTCACACTTCCCTAGTTTCCCTTGTAAGAGTTGGGACTGCAGCTTTGCCCAGAATGTTTTCAACCTCAGAAAGTAGCGGAGTACAGTCCGCAAAAAAAAAACGAATCACCCTGAATAACTTTCGTTCTAATGATTGGATTTTCACGAACTAAGTGTCAATCTTAAAGGTTCCGGGGGTTGACCTCAAATATGTTAATTAATTAGTGCTAACTATCAATTAAGTTACGAAATCAGACACAAAAACAAACTTTCTCTGAATAAACATACATTTTTTTTTACATATTTGGATTTTTAACCTTCAAAATATAGGGGGTAGCCGCAATCTGGGAAACATGGTCCCCATAGTTTGATCAGGAGAGCGATCCATAGTTCGTACCCCTTAATGTTAATTTCACTTTTTACGTTTTTAGTCATATTTTTAAAACTAATGAAGCAATTCAAAGAAAATTGCACCCACTCATGAAACTCACTTACCCAAAGATAAGTTCATGAAAAAAATAATTTTTAAAAATTATTAATTATTTTTTATAATTTAATTAAATTGAGGATGAAAAAGTTTTGAATTATAAGGTATGAATTTTTTTATGCCATATTTAATCTACATATTTTTCAATTGAAAAATCTAAAGTTTCAACTGTTTTTATTTATTAGAAGCTGAGAAAAATTAAAATTAATTATTTTTAAAAAATAATTTGGCGACAATAGAAATGATTAAATGAGGCGATTAATATTGAAATGTGATAAACTTGCGAGGAACTTGACTTCGCGGGCGTAGCGTAAAATTTCATTCATATTTTTTCCCCTAATAATCGTTTGCTAATCTTTTTATTTTTATTACTTTCAAACCATAAGATATGATGTTTCTTTTTTATTCGTTTAATAATTTATTTACAATTTAGTAAAGAAACTTGAATGAAGCATTTTGAATAAAAAACACTTTATTCAGCAAATGCCTAGGTTTATAAAATCGTGCATCTGATAGAATATGATTTTACGTCAGATTGTGCTTATTTAATTTTGTGTTTTTTATTTTTTGATTTTGTTTTTCAAACATTGACACAATCTCAATAATATACATACGTATGCATAGATTTGGAATAATATATTTATCAATTTCTTGAATATATATTTCATAAATACTAATAAAAATACGTAGTCAACATTTTTAAGCATCTCTCACATCACAAATTTCTCAACATCTTATAGGGTAAACTAACCAATGAAGGAACATTTAAGCTTAGCTTGCCTTTAAAAAAAATCAAACATTTCAAAATTTTTAATTTTAGCTAAATGATATTGTCGACATATTTGTTATTAAATGAGAATTAGGTAAAAAAAATAGATAACTTACATAATATTGTTTTAAGCTTTTGGTGGTTTAAATAATAAGTAGTAAGATAACCAAGTGAAGAAACAGTTCTTACCAGTGAATAAACACTAAATTTTCCAGTGAATGAACACTTAATTTTGAGAATGTTTGATGCTCGTTAGGAATTCATAGGCCACGCAAGTGTCTAAAAACAAGATTTTACTTGGAATTACAACATATAACCACAGTTAACGTGGAAAATGTTACTTTTTTTTCAGTCATGGAATGGAAAGTAAAATATGTTTGAATACATAATTTAAAAAAAATAATTTTTCATTTTTTTTCTCACAGTTTAATAGTCTATTCTAAATTATGAATGTTTTTTTTTTGTTTACTCTTTTCCCCATATTTTTTGAAGCTTTTTTCTTTCTTTCTGCTTTAACTTTTTTCAGCTCTTTCAATCTCTTTAAATTTTCGCTCTTTTTCTGAAGTTAATGCAAAAAAGTAATTTATTTCTTTTTCTTTTGATTTAACCTTCCTCTTTTTTCCAAATTTTTGGCCAATGTAAATGTATCTTCGAAATTTCTTTTGATTTTTCAGTACCATTTCTAGAATTCCTCACTGGATAATAAATGAGAAAAAGAAGTTTCGAAGTTTGAGTAAAATCCATCTCTGATTGACTTATATCTAGTAGGTCTTCAGCAGTACTTACCATTTACTTATGGAACCAATTGTTTTTGCAACTAACAATGCCTTAAGATGACTTATCTCAAAATCAGTTTTCAAGATACTTTCATTATCAATGCTTGTTGTACCAGCTTCAGTGCCAAAATTTGATTAACCAAATGTTCTTTTTGAAATAAATTCTTCCATATGGTGAAAAGCACAGGCTATTGGATATTTGGGAGATTAAAGTTTTCTGTCAATGTTCTTTTAAAAATTTGCAACATATCTTGTGAGATTTTCTTCTCAAGCTTCTGAAGAAATAGTGCATCGTTACTCTCAAAGCACGTGTTTTGTTGATAAGCTGTCTTGCTCATTAAATCTTGGTGTCTGTTTTGCATGCATTTGTTAAAGTCAATGTTTTCTACATCGAATGGAAAAGCATTTTAACTTCATCAGTTGATGCCTCAAAAACTTATTTAAAAATGGATGTAAAATTTTCTCGACATATTGTTTTACAATTATTTTGTTTTCAAGATCTAACGGGAGATTTCCATGAATTAGGTAGAAAACTAAACCAGAAAATTTGTTTTGATGAACGAAACTTGCTCAGTTTCAAATTGATATGAGATTTATACCTAGGGAATTTAATAGCATTTTTAATTAGCCATGGGTAGAAACATTTGCAATATATTTGTGAAATGTTGCTGCAGTTATCGTTTTATTTCATGAATCGCTTTTTCCGATGAAATATTTAGCAGGGACTGATTCTGTAATATCTCAAAGTATTCTTCAATAATTCTTTTATTCTTTTGAATTCTTTTCTGAAGTTATTCAAGCCTGACAAGTCTTGAGAATGGGTGATTATATTTGAACGCTCGAAACATGTCGACTTTTACTTCCCTCTTCATATTCTAATGCACATTCGCAAGGTTTTCTATAATTTACGATATTTCTTTCTTCTATAACTCAAGGAATTGCTGAATGCTTAGTGGCATTTTAAAAATATTGAAATATGTTATGTTTATGAATAAGATATTGAAATATAAGATAAAAGCCAGTTGAGTTTTTATCGTCAATTATACTGTTTTACATTTGAATCTTGATCATTATTTTGATAAGGATTTTACACTCGTTAAAGTAAACATATGCATTTCAATATTTTAACAGGATTCATGTGGTCTTTAAAAACGTAAGAGCATCAATATTGTAAAAGTTATATTTAACTTAAAAATTAAAATTTTGAGACCAGATACTTTGAGTTAATGAAATTAAATATTTTAACTTTTATGTTTTTGTGCCCCCATTTCAGTATCTTAAGGATCTTACGAGCTCTGTTTAAAAATAGCGTATCAGATATATACAGGGTGATTCTAAAAAGATGGGCAAAATTTTAGAAAGTGATAGTACACACCCAAGCAAACAATTTTCATCAAAGGATGCATGGTCGAAAACAAACCGCAAAACCACTAGAGGGCGTCAAAGTTTCTTATATGAGGCAAAAACACACAAAGAACGATGAAATTAAGTTATAAAAGCAAATTTAATGGCATGTGATTACAATAAATGTTCAAAACAGTGGCCGGCAGCGACTATGCACGCAGTACAACAGCGAAGAAAAGATAGGTGAACATTCTGAAACACACCAGGCATATCACGAACTTTCCCTGCAGCGGCCGAAAGCTTGGCGACAAGTTCTTTTGCAGTTTCAATGGGAGTCTCATACATAAGACTTTTGCATCAAACAACTTTCCAAATACGCCAGCACCTTTGCGTTTTGTTTTCGACCATGCTTTCTTTGATAAAAATTGTTTGCTTGAGTGTGTACTATCACTTCCTAAAATTTTGCCCATCTTTTTAGAATTACCCTGTATAAGAAAGCGAAAATAATCATAGTAGCAGTATTTGGTGGTAAATGTAGCTTATCGTAATTGAAGAATATGCTGTGTGACATTTTATGGTGAATTTACGAACGTAAGTTTCGGAATGTATCGAAACATGAGGATGCTATTTGCTAATCATCTTTATCCAAAGAAAACCATGTAACCTAAATATCTAGCAGAATGAAGCGATTTTTTAAACAATGAATCTTACAATATGCAACATATTATTTCAATATCTTATTCTTAAACATAACATATTTAAATGTTTTTAAAATGCCACTAAACAGCCGGCCTGGTGGCCGAGCGGTTAGCGTGCCTGACCGCGAAGGCATAGGCTGCGGGTTCAAATCCCGCTCTGGGCATGGGTGTTCCTCTCTCTCTCTCTTTCTCTGTGCTGTCCTCTGTTGTGTGTGTGTATGATGTGTGAATGTGGCCCACCCTATAAACGGGCTTGTGGCAATGTGGCGTGGGCAATGTTGCTCGCCTCCGTGACTTTGGTTCACAGGTGCCCACTGGGTAACGCGAAATGAGCAGCAATTCTGGCATAGTATAGGCAAAGATTCAAATTCAGTGCCTGCCATTGGAAAAAAAATGCCACTAAACATTCAGCAATTCCTTGAGTTATAGAAAAAAGAAATATCGTAAATTATAGAAAAACTTGTTAATGTGCATTAGAATTACTATACAATCTACATTTAATTTTCAAGCACTTTTTTCCTTCAAACTTTCTTGCCTAGAAGACTCGATTAAAGCTGCAAGAATGATTATCCCTAAAATTTTGTATATAGCTATAATAAGTTATGTTAATTTGATTTTAGTATGAGATCCTCGAATAAATATAGCAAAGCAGCATGATCTAAATAATATCAGATAAAAAGTTCATGTATTTAAATTCTAAAAACTTTGAAAATCATAAATAATTTATAAATCGATTCAAATTTTCTTTTCAAATAGGATTAAATTTTTTTTTTTTTTTTTTGCATTTTGGACAGAAATCAGCTTAAAAATTGTCTATTGCCTAGAAACTACGAGATATTTACTATTAACAACTAGTTAAACCTCTCCGATCAATCACAAAACATTATTTCATTTTTTTTACAGTCAGGGATTGGTTGCCTAGCAACCAAGTAAAATTAAGCATTCCTCCTTTGAATTAGTCAATGGGTTATCTTAAAATATTCATTTGCGCAGGCGACTTTTTTTGGCGGTTTTCTGGACTATCGCCAAATATATAAACCTTTATTGCAACCCAATTTACCACCCAATTTTTTTAAAATTTTGTCTACCCCCCCCCCCTAATTTACATGTCTAGATTCCAAATATGTAAAAAAATATATATGTTTATTCAGAGAAAGTACGTTTTTGTGTCCGATTTCGCAACTTAATTAATAGTTAGCACTAATTAATTAGCATATTTGAGGTCACCCCCTGAAACCATTAAGATTGACACTTAGTTCGTGAAAATCCGATCATTAGAACGAAAGTTATTCAGGGTGATTCGTTTTTTTTTTTTTGCGGACTATTGGACTTGGATAGGTATTTTATCGAAGTACCTGCCCGCGAATGCGGACACCTCACTTCTTCATCTATTTATTGGCCCTAGGGCAACTGTGACTAGTGGCTTTGGTTCAGGACTTTTGCGGACTGTACATACTTGCCAACTTTTAATCCTTTCAAGAATGATTTTCCCCAGTGGTAGTAAAATTGAATTTAAATTACTAATTTAGGTTGAATCATACGCGTACCTGCCAACTCTACCGGATTTTCCGGAAGATTTTATTTTCATATTTAAAGTGTTAGTAATTATATACTATTTTTTCTTTTATAATCTTAATTTTTAAATGATATTGATCACCACTATTCTTACAAAAATTAAGCACATATATTAAGATGCGTTACTATCATGGTAGTCAACTTAAGTTTTCTCAATTACAACGTATTTGTTTGCTTGAAATTGAAGTTTCAATTCCATTTTAATACCACTGGCAAAAATGATAATGGAAGGGATTAAAAGTTAGCAGGTATGCATACGGAATAATTTTAAAAGTTTAAGCAGACTACCATAATTGTATTGCATATTAATATATATGATTATATTTTCTTTAAAAATAGTGGTGGTTAAAAAGATTATAAATTTAGTTTATAAATGCAGAACAGACATTTTACTACCAATTTGAACATAGAAATAAAATTTTGCGCCAAACGCGTAAAATTTGGCAGGTATATATATATATTCTCCCAAATTTCTCCCGGTACTTGATCCAGGAGTTCCATTGTCTTCTGGATTGGGTTCAAAATTAGAATGCTACGGAGTTGAACATTGGTAGCCGCAAGCCCAAAATTGAGTCAGCTGTTTAACGACGGTTATGAAATAAAATATCAAAGTTCATTGAATAGTCCATCTGCTTAAAATGTCGAATCATCATTTTTTTATACCTCAAAAAATAGTTGATAACTTGATTGAATTATTTTGGTTCGAATTAAAATATTTAAGTACAATGACAAATTTTTTGATTTGGAAAAATTTCAAATTTTTGAATTCCACTTTAAATTTAAAATAGAAAATAAATCTAGATGGAATGGTTTTTGTGATCGGAATTCAAATAAAAAATAATCAAATAATTGTTTTTCCACGCTCTTATACAAGATTTACCTATTATGAATGATAAGGCGCTCTATATCTCTTGTTTCATAATCTCTATTATCATTTTAAGCATTCAGTGAAAGTGGTAAATGTCATTATTTCTGAAATTGATATATTACGTAGTTTATCGGAAAATCAATACACTCGTAACTTATTTATTTACTAAACATTGCTGAAGCAGCTGTTTTTGTTTCCGGAGAGGATTCTTTGAATCAAACGGAGTTTATTAAGTTTTTATTATTGAATTAGTCTAAACATTCTTTTTTCTATTCGATAATGAAAAATTATTTTATGAACGAAGTAGGAAAAAATTTATTTTGGAAACTTGGATAAATGATTGCGGTTCATCAAAGATCATTACTAGATATAAAGTTGCTTGTGACTCGCCGGAAGAAATTTTCAGGATATTAAGCGTAAGAGGCGATTTCTATGCCCCAGTTTTAAAAGTTTGAAAACTAGAACTCATACCTGCATGAAAATGGTTTGAATCACGCAATTAAGTAAGAGATGACGGAAAGAAACGAGAAAACTCCATTAATTGGTAAGAAATGCAAATTTTATTTATAAAAATATTTTGGCACATTACATACGGGTAGATTTATCCACAAAAAAGTGTAATACATGTGTAATAGATTAATATTTTAAAGAAGTGGTAGGTAATATTTTATAAAAGCTTTAGTCACCATAGCTACAACTTCAATTAAAAAAAACCGCAAGTGATTGAAGTACTTGATGTGAAACTTCATTTATGGTAATTACGAATATGTTGATATTATGTTTGTGGAAATCAGAAATGGATAATTTCTTTAAAAAAGAGAGTAAAAACGAAATAGTTTTGCTACCACTTTTTATATTTTTGCATGAATCGCCCAAGTTTCAAATATATATATATATATATATATATATATATATATATATATATATATATATATATATATATATATATATATATATATATATATATATATATATATATATATATATATATATATATATATATATATATATATATATATATATATATATATATATAGGATTTCTCTTTAACTAGTTATAATTTTTAAAACTTGATATTAAATTTAAATCTAATTTATTATCCATTATTTATTTAATATTTCAATTGTTTTTATGAAGTTATCTATTTAAAATGCTTGTGAATAAAAAAATTTCAAAATAATGTTTCCTTAACAACAATATAATGAATAAATTACGAAAAGGATATGATATATTGCATTAACATTTCGAATCGGAGAAAAATAACTGAATTCACTTTTTCTTGGATAACAATGGCCTTATAACACTTTCAGCCTTGATAACTTGAGGTCTGGGATAACACTTTCAGCCCTGTACAAGGGTATAATTAAATTGTATATTATTTATGTTGACGTGAACTAGTTTGCTATTCCGAAACATTTTTTCGAATATTTTCATTTAACTATCAACTTTTTATGCCTTTCTCAGCATAAAATATTTAATTTAAAAAATGCAAGATGTAAGAATGCGAATGCTCCACACACTACTGTTTTTTTCCCCTATCGCACTACTCTACACTACCTTTTTTAAAAA
The DNA here is from genome assembly GCF_982258835.1 of Parasteatoda tepidariorum. NCBI lineage: Eukaryota > Metazoa > Arthropoda > Arachnida > Araneae > Theridiidae > Parasteatoda > Parasteatoda tepidariorum. The sequence continues at coordinate 4,487,913 of NC_141758.1, read as the reverse complement.
AGTAGCGCACTACACCACAAACTGCAAAAAAAACCCATCTACAGTAGTTTCAATATTTGTAGTGCACTACTCCTGATCACCACTTTTTTTAAAAAAAGTAGCACACTACACCACAAACTACAGAAAACTCCGACTACACCGCCATCAGACTGAATTGAGAGTAGGTCTTATGTCCACGTGTAACAAACACATCCTGAATTGAGAGTAAGGTGTGAAGCACTGCAGTTTACTAGAATATTAGACCCGAATTGAGAGTAGGGCTAAATTCTTTTCACACTACCGTGATGTCAACTCATCGATTTGGGCGAGGGGGAGAGCGGTTAAATCCGTCTACCCCAAGGCGCTCTCCCAGGCCTGATCCCTCCGACTCCTCACTGACGAATGAGGATGAAATTAGACAGAAAACCTACTACGAAGTGGACTTGATGATTTGCGAAGGTGTCACTCCAGACATGATCATCTACTGTGCCAACAACATCCTCGAATGTACACCGAAAGGATCTCCTAATCCCTACATCAGAGAGAGTGCATTCCGCCAGGAATGCCTCATTGAAAAGAGTATGCAGATTTCAGCCCAGTCAACCCCAGTGCCAATCAGATGCCGGGAATCCTCAGAGTCGACCAATCAGATCGCTAGTACACCACCGGAGGACCCTGAACCAGTACCCGGGACCACTACCGACACCCCTGCGGCAGCCTCTCCCTCCTGCACTCCCGTACGAAAGAAGCGGAGAAAAGCTAAGCCAAAGATTCTTCCTGTGGATGCTTCACCACCCAAGATTCCTGATCCTCCGGCGGAGGAGAAAATCGTAGTCGAGAACTCAAGATCTGCTAAACTCCTGTTTAGAGGCTTCTCGGCTGCGATTACACCAGACATGCTTCTTGCTGAGATAGAGACCACCGGCCTCAAACCAATGCAGATTTTCCAACTGAGACAGAAATTTGCTGAAAATAACAACAAAAAAGACTTCGTAGTTATTTGCAAAGATGACAATAACCTCAGCAAATCTTTCCTGAATTCAACCAAGACTTTCCTCGATCGACCAATCAGAATTGAGCATTTCGGAGGTGGGCGTGGCATGATTCAATGCTACAACTGCCAGGGATTTGGTCATACTCAGAGCTCCTGCACCAACAATTCAAGAATTGTTAAGTGTGCGGGACCACACCGCAGCTACATTTGCACCAAAGACAGATCAACGCCTGCAAAATGTGCAAATTGTGCCGGTGACCATACTGCTAACTTCACCGGCTGCCCATCCAGACAACTGAAAAGGCGCCAACAATCCAGAAGAAAAACCAGAGCTGATATCCCTAAAACCGTTCCACCTAATATTTCACCTGCAGCCAGATCTCTTCCACTCTTTGCCGAGTTGGAAAAACTCATGGACAATCCAGAAGTGCTTGCACTTCTTCAGAACTTAGTAATTTCAAAAACTTCAAAAATATTCACATCAGATCAAGCTTAGCCAGCCATCCAGCCAATCACCGGGCAGAATCCATCAGGCCACGCCCACCACCTTCTTTTTCTTCTCTCCCTTTCTTCTAGGCTCACTCCGATGCAACTAACTACCTGAGACCACAACTTCATATGGAAAGGTAAAAGGCCCCTTCGGGGCCTAAACGCCTTGTGAAATCCGAGACTCCGACTACAATAGTTTCAATACCTGTAGTGCACTACTACTGATCACTGGGTAGTAGTAATTAAATTACTTATAATCTATAAAACCAAGAATGAAAAAGAAAAGTATAAGTTTTGATAGCAATTAAAATATAAATATTAAATCTTCCAGAAAAGCTGGAAATATTGGCAGGCATGATGTACCTTTTTCATGTTTAGTAGATTGCTTTGCAAAAAATACATGTCTGGAAAAAAAAACTTACAAACAAGATCGTGTGTTATTTTCATCGATTTATTTATTTCAGAAAAAAGGACATTTTACCTGCAGAAAAGGTATGTTTTTGTGGCTCTTGGATTCTTTGGAATGTTCAATATTTATGCCATGCGTGTGAACCTCAGTGTGGCCATGGTAGCTATGGTTAATGGAACAGATCTTGCAGGAACAAACACGTCCATTCAACAGTTGACAGAATGCCCGAATCTCCTTCCCCATGACAAGTCCAAGACAGACGAAAGCTTCAAAGTAAAACCTTATTATTTCACTCTAGTGAACTTTAATGCATACGTATATATTATCCGACATTTAATATGAAATTTTTAAAAAAAATGTTTTTTAAATATTTTATTTTAATAATTTTTGTTATTCTTTTCATTAATCTTTATTTTCTATGTTTTCTCTGTATTATTATATATGTTAGAAATATGGTGAAAAAAAATATACAGAGATATGTTAAAAATGAAAGAAAAAAGAAATAAATTATTAAAATAAAATACTTTTAAAAAAATAAAAAAGATATATACGATAAAACTATATATACACGTATATAAAAAAGCAGGAAAACAAAATAATGAAAAGATATGCTCAGCTCATACGATTATATTCTGAATATGTATTACTACCAATATGTATTACTTTGGGAAAAGATTATACGTTCGTAAATTGACTTTCCCCATTTCTTGGTTTATTAGAAATACATACAGTTTGTGTGTTCAATTTAGGCTTATAAACATTTGTCAAATAAGAAAGACAGATAGTACTAAGATACATCTAGGACAACCACGAGATTCGAACCGGCTACCTCCACGAATTTTTTTTAACTAAACGAAAACTATCACAGACATGCTTTTAATGAAATTTTACTTTAAATTTAATTAAACGTGACTCCTCTCTTTCTTTTGAAAGCTGATCGCTTAGAAAAATAATTAATTTAGTTTTTTATTCATTTGACATTACTGAACGTGAAGTAATAAAAATAACATTAAGAAAAAATATGAACAAATATACTGAGCATACATTTGATAACTTTCGAAAAAAATGACCTTAAAAACGATTTTCCTCTTTCTAGGGAGAACAATACAACTGGAATTCCAAAATTCAAGGAACCATTCTTGGAGCATTTTTCTACGGATATATTGTAACTCAAATACCTGGGGGTGTCATGGCAGAAAAACTTGGAGCGAAATGGTTATTCGGTTTCGGTATACTAATAACATCTGTGTTCTCTTTACTGACTCCTTTGGCGGCTGGTTGGAGTACCTCTGCTTTGATTGCTGCCCGGATTATCGAAGGACTCGGCGAAGTAAGTTAATCAGAGAGAAACATTATTCTTAAACAAGTAATGTAAATGATATGATATTTTAATTTTCAAAGATGACTTTCTGGCACGTTTAAAACCTTCATTTTGGAGCCTTTAAAAATTTTTTTTGAGCAAAACAACAGTTATGGCGATGGTCACTTCAGCTCGACACACCGGGGCAACGTCGGTTAAGGCTCCTCTGGTAGGGAGTTAGTGGTCGTGAATTCAATCCTGTATGCAACAGTTGTGCATATGCAGAAAAGGTTCAGGTTAATTTTGACAAGACATAATGTCCTTTTGTTGGTATGGTGTGGTTAATTTAGGAGAAGAGTACCACCTAGACGCTGTTCTTATCTTTTTGTCAGAGTGAAAATTACAGGGCCTTATATGTTGGCCAATTAAAGATAGAGCTCTTGTAGACGAGCAAAGAGTTTAGTCAAGGTTGTGGGTTTGATCTTTAAAATTTGGGGACAATAAGTAGGCATTTTAAGAACCCTTCATAAGACCAAAAATTATAAACCGGACCAATTTTACCTGATTTAAAACGCAATACTATTGTGGCCACTGTAGCTCAGTGGTTAAGGCACTGAACTGCATTGTGAAGAACTAGGGTTCGATCCTCAGTGGCAGCCTGTCACCCACACTGCTTCAGATCGATGTAAACCAGCTTGTTTTAGGCAGCATGTGCACAGTGTTGATCATATTGCTGCAATCATGCCATTGGTCACGAAATTGTGGAACCTTAACATCAATAATCTCCTCGCCCACAACTGGCTGTTGTGGGAATGCTTCACTACTGTGGGAGAAAATTTGATTACCTGATATGCTTAATTAAATTCCTAAAGTAAGACCTATAGATTACACTTAGTTAACAATCAATTAACGCAATTTTTATCGCTATTAAAAAGAAAGAGTAATCATGTGCGTTGTTATTTATTGATTTTTATTAAGTGTTGTGAGCTTGTTAAAGTTATTCTTGCCTACAAGATTATGTTTATCCATTACTTCAGGCAAATAATTTTAAACAAAACATTAAAAGTCAAATAGACGTATTTGCAGTATATTGCGAAAATACTATGTTACTTTTATCAATAACTGATTTAATTCCGTATTAAATGAAAAATATTTCGTGAGCATCGGTAATGCTGTTGGACCAAAATGTTTTAAAAATACAATTTTCATTACCGGAAAAAATGCAATAACTGAAGCTTAGTCAACATCAATTTAGTTTAAACATAATATGACTTACCATGCTTTCCTACAGATGCTTACTAATTGTTGCGTTTTCTCAAAGTGTTTTGGATAAGGTTGGCTTATTAATTCCGATTGTTGCTTATCCTTAGGGAGCAACGTTTCCAGCCATCAACCTTTTGATCAGCAAATGGTCTCCGAAACTTCAAAGAAGCCGAATCTCAACAGTCATTTTTTCAGGGAATCAAATAGGAAACGTCATAGCCATGCCTGTCTCTGGATTGCTGTGCAGCACAGATTTACTTGGAGGATGGCCCTCTGTCTTTTACTTTTTTGGTATTTTGTTTTGAATTTTATTCAATATTATTCTTTAAAGTATAAATTTGAGGGTTTTTTTAATCTAAAAATAAATTAACCCTTTTTCCATCACTACAAGGTAAGATTCCGACAGACAAACGGATTAATGTCTGAAAAAACTATAGTAAAAGTTCTTTCTAATTTTCTGCTTTATTTCATATATAAAATTATTTTGAAAAAATTGCAAAAACTGGATGGTATGATTACAATAAATTTCTCATTTTGTTCATAAATCCTATGATTGCGGTTTATTCTAAACAAAGACTCAAATTGAACCTAACATCAGCCAAATTAGCTTAGCATACATGTCAGCACTTTATAGATATTCTCGAATTAGTGTGTTACACTCCACACAGATCAGCTTAAAAATAATTTTGTTACATTATAAGTACTATGAACTACTTTTAATCAAATTTTGGAACATTTATAAAAAATATTTTTTGTTATTTTTGCAGGAGCTTTAGGATGTTTCTGGTTTTTGTTGTGGAGCATTTTTATGTATGAATCACCAAATCGTCATCCCACAATATCCGAAGAAGAAAAGCTTTTCATCGAACTGAACAAAGACAAACACATGGTATGAAAAAGTTTAAAATGAATAAAACTATCAAAATCATTTGTAATTACTTATGAATAAAAAGGACGAAAAATTGGTCAATAAAAGGTCATACGAGGCTGCCGACTTTAGACGCCTTTTGAGAAAATTTCATAAGCGGTAGATAAGTTTCTGTTTTCATGCAGCATTCTTTGTTTTTGAAATGTGATTCTATTTGTTCAAATAATCTTTATTTGTGCAAAGATTCTCTTCCCCATAGTTACCACACTGCCTGCTGGCCACAAAGAACTCACACAATGCTAAATAATTTACGATGGATGGAATTGGGGCACAGCTAACATAACAAGTTCAATTCAGTTCAGCTCAGTTCAAACACTCTCATCAAGCAAAAGGTCAGCTGACAGCAATGTGTAGGCCTGCCACTTACTACGCTCTTTGTGTAATATATAACAGAGTTTTAGACATTTGAAAACCGAAGTTTTCATTGTTTCTTGGTTATTTCGCCAACATACTATTAAGAGCCTCGCCAGGTAGTAACTGAGACAAAGTGGCTTCGCATATGAACTTTTAAATTATTTATGCGAAAAATAAGATTTAATGAATAAAAAATAAGACACTAAAACATTAACTTTGCTACCACTAGAATAAATGTTTACAAAATGTGTAGAAAGTTGGCAGACCTGCATAATACTACTGCTCCAGCACTCTCATGGGCAAACATTTAAAATGTTAGCACAGAAGGGATGTCACGGGCGGCTATAAATGTAAGAAGTGGTAAAGTCTATCAATTCATTTGTATTTATTTAATCTAATAAATAATGCAATCAAAACTACCATCACGATTTACATTACAAAATATTCATATTTAAAGTAAAATCTTGCCTTATATAATTTTTAATTTTAAATTGAAAAATATATGCTAAAAGAAGTAATTTTGTAATATATTTGTTTCTATTTGTTAGTCACCACTTCTTAAATTTTTAGTCACCTGTGGCATCCCTGTACAGTTGCCAAAAATTCTGAAAGCTTTAATTTTATTTATCAACTAACTAGTACATCTGTATTAGAGATGAGTTCGGGCTCACTTTTGAAGGTGTGAGCCCGAGATACATAGCATTACTTAGATCCCGAACCCCAGATATATGTCCGATAATTCTGTTAGAACGTACTTTTGCAGACAAGAACCACATTTTCACTTGAGGGTTACCTCTCTACTCGTTAACGCTCGTCAATCCCCAAATGTTGTTCACTTTACATCATTCAAGAAACATTGAACTGTGCCTTCCACTGCGCCATTTTAGCCCATTGAGTAAGTTCGTCACACTTAATATATCTGCATTTCGCTCACGTCAGCCCATCAGAGAACTACGACCAATGCTTGGCATTGATTGTACGGATAGAAACTCCGAAATAACTAAAACAATTAAAAGCAAAAAATTAAAATCTTAAACTAAGAATCTTAATCTTAAGCCTCACTCCGAACAGAAGAAGCTAATTTTTTAAATAAATTTATCTAGATTTTTATTCAAAATAAATTTTAATATTTTTATACTTAATAATTAATCAAACATATTTTTTAAAAATTATTAAAAAAAAGGTTTCTTAAAATTTTACTATGAGTCCGAGCACGAAACATCTTTTTTTAATCAAAAGCCAGAGACCGCCCCGAGTTTAGGCTAAGCCCATCTCATCTCTAATCTATATGCATAGCAAATTTCGCCAAAATATGTATTTTTTCTGCAAATGTAGGATATCTATTTAAGTAAGTTTTCTTGTTTATTTTAAAATCAAGAATATGTTATGTATTTTAAAATTTTACTGCAGAATAAAAATGAATTCGGAAGAAAATTTTACGAAGCATTCTATTAATTTTCCATGAATTACATTTCATCGGCATATCAATTTTTCATATCATAAATAAACGTTTTGTCATAAAACTACCTTACCATTTATTTATATTTCAGAAATCTGAAATACCTTGGAAAAGTATTCTCACGTCCATACCTGTATGGGCATTGGTAGTTGCTCACATCGGTTACAGTTTTGGTTTTACTATTTTGTTCACCGAGCTGCCAACCTATCTCAGTAACATCCTTCATTTTGATATAAAATCTGTAAGTATTTTCTAGCTGCCAGCGTGTGCTATCGCTTTGAAAGAAATTTTGAAGTGGTAGCACAATAATACTTAAATCTTACTATATATAAAATTCTAATGATGGTGTCGCAGTTTTCCATTGTTGTCGGTGCATTTTTATTGGCCAGAAAATCACGTGGTAGGATCCAGTTTTCCCTCATTCATTTCCATATTGTTTTGGTTGTCATCAGCACAAAATTAACAATAGTCGTAAAGGTATTGTTTTTCTTTAAATATTTTTGTATCCCTAATTTAAACTTATCTTCCAGTACTGCTACTATTAGCGAGAGTATTAAATTATGGTTGTGAACTCATCAAATTTGTTTGAACAATACAATGCTATAAGAATATAAATGTTATTTTGAAAAATGATTACTTCGAAAAATCACTTCCGTTCACCAAGAGATCTAATATTTGGGTGAAGTAATATTTGAGAGTAATATTTAGACGTGGGAAGTAGAAGCACAAGAGTAAGTAAACAGAATTCCTTTTAGTACATATATGTTAAGTGAATAGTTTTAACTTTAGTAGAAAAATTGTTTTCTGCCAAGAAAAAACAATTATTGCGAAGCAATAATCGGGGTTGGTGAGCGGCAGCGAACAGGGGGCTTAGCCCCCTAGTTATTAATATTTATCTAAGATTTTTTTCCACCAACTCTTAAAAACAATATAGTCTTGTTAGTATACATTATATACAGATGTTTAAGTTAAGGAATTAACACGGCACGATAGGTCTTAAACAATTTAAAAGTTAATTTGAAAATTAACCTATGATAAAATACTAACTTATTCGTACTAGATTTAAATATGATTTCACGAATTTTATTACAAATTAGGTAGTGGTTCATAAATTAATGCAAGGAATTATTACTCCTATTAAAGACATCATAAAATAGTTTTTATGTTAATTTCTTCTGTCTTACGCTGGTTATAGCCACTCTGAAAATGTCACTTACGCTGTTCCTCCACTCAGCTCTTTAAACAAGAGTATTGTTAGGGTATAAATATATTTTATTAAACTAATTTATTTTAATTAAAAGTATTTATTAACGAAATAACAAAGTCTTGACATATAGGTAAGATACTATTTTCACTGAATAGAATTAAAAAAAATAATGTCAAAGGGAAAAAAGGAATTAAAAGAATAAATATTTAAGCCATCTTCAAGAATATGAAAATATTGATCAATAAAAGGTGGCGTTCAAGAATAGAAACTCCATACTTCTAGATTGATAGTTACTGTCACAAGGGACATTGATAGTTACTGTCAGATTACGATATAAACAGGGTTGAATTCTGGCGACATAAAAACAAAATTTTAATAAACAAGACTAGAATTAGCAACTTTTTGTAGCATAGTTTTTTCAGCTTACCGTTGAAAGTAAATTCAAAGAATGTGTTTGCTTTAAATCTGAATAATTTAATGAGTCATAATGGTAGTTACAAGTACCTTATGACGTAATGAATTTGAGTATTATTTACGGTGGAAAAATTAAGAGATTATAAATAAATAAAAACGAGTTTCTACCACTTTTTATAGATTAAATCGCTCGTGGCCTTCGTGAATGAACTTCCGCGACGTTAAGCAGAGGCATGTAACTAAATTATAGTTTAACACGTTCACGCCGGGGTGACCCACCGGTGGGTCACGCTAGATTTTCTCATCTTGGCAGCGCACCGGAGTAAAAACTGGTAACAATAAATTTCATTTTTTAGTTTTTTTCCGGGAATAATAAAAATGCATGACTACCAATTGTTTTTAACGAATGCAATTTTTATATTGAATTGCTTCTTCGCCGTGATAAATTTCCTTACAGTGAATTGTTGTTGTTGAGAATAGATTAACTCCTCCCTAATATTATCTATTATTGAAACAGTTCTTATACCGGTATTTTCACTTTTCCCGGCGTGAACGTGTTAACATTTCTGATATATAACGCCAAGTTACAGGTAGAAAAATGTAAATGAGTATAAACTAAATCAATCATGGAAAGTCAATTTTATTTACAATTGCATTTCGATTAGTTATCTAGATTGGGATTAGATAGTTAGATTCACTCCCACTAAGGAAATAATTCCTCGGAAGGAGTAAAAATTCTGCATAAGTAAATATATATATGTGTTACTGTGAATAACCGAAATGGGAGGTTGTTGACTTCCACCGATCAATGTTGACAATCTCCTAGGCGCTTTGGTAAATGTCTGAAATATATACTAGGTCTAGTTAAGTGCCACTGCCTGGTATACCATACATCATACCTGCCAACTTCTAATCCCTTCCATTATTATTTTTCCCAGTGGTATTGAAAGGAAATTAAAACTTCAATTTTAAGCAAACAAATACGTTGTATTTGAGAAAACATAAGTTGACAACCAGGATAGTAACGCATATTAATACGTGTGCTTAATTTTTGTAGGAATAGTGGTGATCAATATCATTTAAAAATTAAGATTATAAAAGAAAAAATAGTATATAATTACTTCCACTTTAAATATGAAAATAAAATCTTCCGGAAAATCCGGAACAGTTGGCAGGTATGCCCTACATTAATGTTTATAAGGCTCAGTGCCTCTGTCCGATATACATTTGTCCGATATGCCCTACATCAATGTTTTTTTGAAGGTCAAGTGCCACTGCTCAGTATGCATCTAACTGGTACTCTCAACACAAATGTTTCTCCTACTCTATTCTTAGCAGATATTAAAATATCGAATAAATATAATAATATCAACGAATAAATTAATATCAAATAGGATATAACAAGTATTTCAGACATTCACCGAAGCGACTATGTGATTGTTCACCGGGGAAAGTCGACATTCTCTTGATTTCGATCATTCACGGTGACATCTTATTTGTTTTTATTATATTTTATTTACTTGTTTTATTTATAAGTGCAAAAAATGCGAATATCGTACTTGTAAATTGCACATTTTTGAATTTAGAACGGGTACTTATCGGCACTACCGTACATAGCACAAGCACTAAATGCATGGTTAGCATCTATTGTTGCAGATAAACTTCGAGCATCCGGGCGTCTTTCCATTACAGCTATACGAAAATTGCTAAATTGTATAGGTAAGGGTATATGTTTATTATAAAGAAAAATATAATCCTGTGTACTTGATGGTATAGTGATTGATATAAATTTTTTCACGAAAGATTCATAGTTTATTGAAGGTGTCCCCTGCTGACATAAATTCCTCCCCTGAGAATCCCGAATTTTCTCCGTGCTGCATTTAGTTTTTTATCCATGAAAATCTTGGGTTTAAAAAAAATTGCTCGTATAATTTGTTATATTTTTTCGTATTTTTTCTCAAAGAAAGAAAATATTATACTATAATTCATAGTCAGCTGAGTTTTGCTTTAGGGCTTGTATGTTCACCTGGAAAATATTAAGAAAAAATAAAAACTTTTTTTCTTTTCTTTTTCTGTCTTTTTTCGATGCGGGAAATTTTAGATTTTTATCAAAAGTCATATTAGCAAATCTTTTTATAGATTACTGCCACATTGCAAACAATGTTCGACGCCAACCTTGAAAAATATTAATAAATAAATATATTTTTTTTCTATTAGTCTAAATGTTTTATAATATACATTTCGATAAAAATGCTTTTAATCTATGCAAAGATGCGTAAATTGTCATTATACAATATATATATATATATAGTAGTTTTACGTAGTTTTAAGGTGGTTTTCATCCTAGTTAAAGTTTTTTCCTCTATTTTATAAGGTCTCAGAGGAAAAGACAAACATTAATAATAATAATTGGTCTATTAAATGGGTCTAGAAAATTTTACCACTCTCACGCTTAGTTACAGGGGAAAATGTCTAACTGTTATTTAATGCCCACTTGAAATAAAAATAGATTAAAAGACAGGGTGTGAATTTTAAACAGTGAGAAAGTTCCGTTTCGATTTGAATAATAAATTAAGAAAAGATTTACGTAAAAGGAATAACATAAAAAGATTAGTTGAACCCTTTTATGTTATATCCCCTTTCCCCAAAAATTTTAATCACCATCTAAAAGTTTAAAAAAAAATTATATACCTGAAATAGAAGCACAATTAAAATGAAAAGGATACATTTTTTAACATTAATATACACTGAAGAGCCAAAAAAAAAACTGGTACAGGCATGAGTATGCAAATAAAGGGGTATGGAGCCAATCAAAGTACAGCGCTGCGATCATCAAAGCGTATATAAGACAACGACACAGACAGATAGCATTGACTCCGATGTGTTATGTAAACACTTTAATAATTCCGATTGTGTTATGCAAACATATTAATAATTTATTAAATGTTCGCATAGATTAAATGTAGATTTAATCTGACCACCGTCTCTGCAATTTCACCACCATTATCCACTTACAACGCCATTATTCCACGGGCATAATCATCGATGAAAGTGTGAAGTGTCCGCTTCTCGAACAGGTACACTGTAATAGAACTCAGTTCAAGATAGCATTGATCGAATCCATGCCACGTTGTGTTGCTGCACTTCTGCGTGCTCGCGGGGGCCCTACACGATATTAGGCAGGTATACCAGTTTTTTTGGCTCTTCAGTGTATAAAACTAACATGAATTATAAGAAATACACATTTAAACACATATGTAGTATTTATTAACATAATTGAAATGTTCTAGAAAAGAAATCAGCAGTAGCGCTATAGGCAAATTTAAGAGCTTGATTTTCCTTTTTAACTATTTTTATGACAGGTTTTTCTTTGTTTGAAGTCCTTTATTTGAAGATCACAATGAAGTTATAGACCAAGAAGTATCATTCCTCATAATCACACAATTTAAATGAACTCTTCAATCAAGATGAGAAAAATTATAAACAGTTTAAAAATTCAAATATTCATAAACATGACAGATAAAAATTTGAAAATACAAGCGATATGAGGTATGAAAAGACAAGTTGACACTTTTTGTTACAGGAAAAATTTCAATCATCAATTACCGACATCAGTATTGTTTACTTTTTTCTTCCTTTTTATGATTTATTTTTTGTATTTGTCATGTCAATAGCGAAATATTTGAAAAAAATTTTGTTTTTTGAATTTCATAATCAGTCTCAAGAATATTAGAAAATTCGAGATTATTTTCAATTTTGCTATTTAAAGTATGTATTTTGAGCGTTTTTGTATATTTTTTTCTAGGATTATTCGGACCAGCTGTATGCCTGATTATAATAACAGTATCTGGGTGTAGACCAGAGCTTATTCTTGGTCTGCTGTGCATAGGCATGGCTTGCAATGGCTGTATTTATTCTGGTTATCATGTCACCCACATAGATATGTGCCCAGATTTCGCAGGTAAAATTCTATCAATGGATTTTTCACAGTTCATTTACTTTGAGAATGCTATTAGGGACAGAAGTTAAAATATTCGTAATGGTGTTATTCTCAAAGTCTTCAAAGTTGTTAGGGAAATGTCCTTAATGATAAATAGTTTTCGGATCCAAGTTATATATTTGTTATGGGGCAAGTTATATTATTGGGTGATTAGAAATCAAGTTTCTTACAAATGTAATAGGCACTTTATAATGCAACCTTTTGATTGAAAAAGTCTTTAATATTCTCTAAATAGTGAAACTTCTCGGGAAATCCACAGTAAAATAGTTTTTAATAGAGGTAGGTGGTTCTTAAGGGTCACCTCCTTTGACTTCAAAATTGTTATCAAGTGAACATGATTTACCACAAGCGGATGTTAGTGCGGAAAAACCGAATTTGCGAGCGTCATGAAAATTGATTAAATGAATAAAATTTAGCGTCCATAAAAATGATTATGTACTAATATAATTACGTGAAAAAACAAATTTACCTGTTAGGAATGATAGAAATATTTCAAATAAATAAACAGTTATGTTTTTATTTAAGTTTGCATTTAATTTTATATCATACAAATTAGTTAGCTTTAAAAAAATGAGAAGTCTGTTTGTTAGAGATGCTTAGTTTGTTTCTAAATTAACTTTTATTTAATTAACTTTAAACTATAAAAATTAATAATTGATATCATAGTCTTTAGTGCACTTTAATTGTAACATGCCGCCTAAGAGTGGTCGCAAACAGAGGAGATCGCTATACATAGAGGTGGTCTTTCCTGGAGTTGTATTATTACTACGAAGAATTATATCTTATTATGTTTTTTTTTCGCAAAGAAGATTTTATGCAAAAATTAATTAAAATAAATTAATATTAATTTTATAAATAAATGAATATTAATTTTATTATTTTACGGCACAATAAAAAAATCAAATTTCATTTTAAATGCATATTTTTTAATGTTGTTTCAAACAATAAAGTTGTAAACCAAAATCTGAAATTTAAGGAAAAGGAATTAAAGAATCTCAAAAAGACAAACATTTATTTTTTATTTTGTATCATCAAATTTTACGTCGTTATCTATTATATATAATTCTCTTACGTGGCTCCCAAATTTTGGCTGTATTTCTTTTCCGCCGGTGGCAACATTTACTTTGTTTTACTTACGTTTTGAAAACACCAAGGCATTCTGCCTTTTAATGATGTGTTTCTGATCTAATATATATAATTCTCTTACGTGGCTCCCAAATTTTGGCTGAAGTACTTTGTACAACTAAATAAGATTATTTTCACAACACTTAAATATTTACTTTATTTTCTTAATATATCAGTCAGCAAAGAATTCTGTCAGGTTAAAAAAGCATTTCGCTAAAAAAATAACGAATTCTAAAAGAAGTAAAAATAAACAATTTAACAAATAAAAATGCTGTTGCCAGCCATAGAATTTTTTGAAAGTTAACTTATCAACATAAATCAAAATGACATAGAAGCGCAACTAGAACAAAATTATGATACCTGAGCGCTTGACGTAACAAATCCTTCAATTCTATAAGTGTTGTATCGCCAAATGCCCAAATTAACAATTGAGTTTTTAAAGAAATTCTGTAAACAATTTAAAATAGACAACCTACTTCTACAACTGCTTCTTGAAGAACTTGGCTCATTGATTAAAAATATTGTTTTAATTTTACAGTACTAACTTTACTTCTACTTCCATTATTGCTATGATCCTCTTTCATTACATTTTACAACTTCTTGCTAAATTTGAGGACTTAAAGTTGTTTTGTGGTTGAATACTGACATTTAAAAATGTGTATATAAAAAAAGTAATTTTTAGAGGTTAAGAGTTGCCTCAGAAAAATTTGAATTGTTGACATTGAATTTAACAATGGAAACAATCGTTTTTGTGAAAAATTGAATTGTATTGTTGACATCAAAACTAAAAATATTGTGTTTCAACTTAACAATACTACCTTAATTTATACTTTAGAATTGCCTCGGAGAAATTTGAATTGTTAGCAATGACTTAAACAAAAAGTTTTATTTTAACTGACAAATACTATATTATAATTTTAACTTTTTCTATGACTATACTCATTTTCTTACTCTTTTCTTTGTTTCTTATACATTTTATATTTTTGTGATAAAATAAAAAACTTAAAGTTGTTCTGCTTCTGAACACGGATGAAAACACAAAATGATGGGCTTCATCAACAATCAAAAATATATACATTTATTTTACAAATCTTCTGAGAATACAAACCCTTCTGAGAATTAAAAATACAAAAATATCTTCATCAAAGCCGATGCTTTACATCCGGCGTTTAGTGGCAGACTACTATTTCATATTGTTTTACAACACATGGCTTTAGCCCTCTGGTGGGAACGACTTTAAAACAAAACTTACAGCAGTTACTTTTCTCAACAACTGAAATTTAAAATAGTGTGATTAAGAAAAATATGTGAACTGCTTGCAATTTCAAATTAATATTGAAATGTACAGGTTTAGAATTTTCTACAGTGAAAAGTTTTCGGAACTTCAGTATTAAAAAAAGTATACAAAAACTAGATGTTAAGAACCTATCCAATGAGCGAACAAAGCGAGCATTAGATTGCGAAGCAATCCGAAATGAACTGCGAAAGCAGTTCCAGGGGTTGGAGAGCGCCAGCGAGCAGGGGGCGAAGCCTCCTAGTATTTATTTAATTCTTAAGAAGTTTTTCAAAGTTCAAAGGTTTGCGTGCATATTTTAATATTTTGTAATCCTTATTAATTAAGTAAAATTATTTAACTGGAAGTTTTCAAGAATGCTTTTTTGTTGCTTAAATTTAATTACTTTTCAGGAACTTTATATGCAATCACAAATTGTGTGGCCAATCTTTTTGCGCTTTTTGGTCCTATCATCGCTGGTTATTTCACCGCTAATGGAGTAAGTAAATGTAGCATATTTTTCTCATTATATATATATATATATATATATATATATATATATATATATATATATATATATATATATATATATATATATATATATATATATATATATATATATATATATATATATATATATATATATATATATATATATATATATATATATATAAATAAATACAAGAAAACACTAAGAAAGTTAAGAAAAACAATAAGTTTAATTTTGTTTTCATATTTTTCTTAAATAAACATCTATCTTCTAAAACTATTTATGATCAATTTTTAAAATTATCCAGTATAATATTACCTTGCGCACATCCATTTCGGGCCCATCCTTGGTAACTAACAAATCAAAACTCAAAATAACAAATCACTTCAGCAGTGCAGTAAGAACGACACTTTAAAACCCTCTTGTTACACTCTATTTGCGCTTTTGTTTTCATCTTTTGTTTTCATATTTTGTAATCTGGCAATCTTTCTGCGAAAACATTTTTAAATCATTCTTGAAAAATATCCGTCCAAGTAAGTTGTTATGATTTTGCTACTCGCTTTATAGTCCCCCCTTTTTAATGTTTTTACTTTTTATTTTATTTTATGATCTGTTTCTACATGTTATTTTTACTTTTATGATCTATTTTTATGTAGTTATTTTATAAAAAAAATTTTTGAGTGCTCCTCACACTATTGTATTAATATATTTTGCTTTGGCTTTATTGATGCAATATCAGAAAGCACTCTGTTTTGCGGATATAATCGTGTGGGCTGAAGAAAAGATTATATCTTTTTTTTCCGGCTTTTTTTCCGATTTTTTAATTAACATTTCATTTTTTTTTTTTTTTTTTAATGAAATGTTGTTTGTTATTTTTTTTACTTATTATTTCCCACCCCCTTTTTTTCATATGTCTATAATTTTTCTTCATTTTGACTAAAGGCCTCCAAATATGTCATATGTCTATAATTTTCATATGTCTATAATTTTTCTTCATTTTGAATAAAGGCCTCCAAATACCATATATATATATATATATATATATATATATATATATATATATATATATATATATATATATATATATATATATATATATATATATATATATATATATATATATATATATATATATATATATCAGTTTTTTTTAATCTACATTGGACAAAGATAAATAGTTTAAATTTGTTCAGTACTACATTTTCTAAATTTAAACACATTATTTATATTCTACACACACTGTTCCTATCTTCAGCTACTGTCCACCTATGTTCTCTTTTGCCTGCTTTACACCGCGTCTGTTACGCTTGTTACGTTGTGGACAGTACATTTTGCTAGGCATGGTATACTCATACCACAGCGGTTCGAGAACAGTTTACAAAATCAGCCGATCAGGAATTGCCTCTTCCCTTGACCGAAAAGTCAGTGGTCATAGCCGTTTAGACGTTGTATAAATCTCTTTTTTTTTACATTAGCCCCATTATTATAATGTTTTCCGATTTCCGGGGACATCCTTTATAAACGATCTACTGTAATGTACCTGCCTTCGATAATTGGTTATTTCACTTTGGCGTCAAAAGAAGGTGGTCACATTTCATTTTAAAACCGTTGCTGAACAGCCGACCCAATTTTTGGGTTTACGACTACTAATGCTCAAAGCCGTAGCCTTGTATCTTTGAACCCAATCCAGAAGACAAGGGACCTGGATGAAGTATTTGGAGAAATTCGCCTTCATGGAGGACTTTTTTATGTAACTAAACCGCATTTGCGTTACGCTGAAAGGAAAATCACAAAAACCTCCAAAGGGTAGTCTTGTAGCTAGGAGACTATAACCAATGATTCGTCTATCTTCGAGGATATTGTACGTCAGGTCGGTGCAAGCTGGATGCGGAATTTGTATCGATCATCCATCGATGGATACGAACACGGTTCACTTTATAGGATGGAGAACGTTATATCCCGTTAGTGATGTGTATATATTAAAAATAAAAGAAATGGATAAATGATGCTAATTAATTAAAAAGATTTGTAAAAAATCGTTAAACTATTTTTGAAGCCATTGATAAGTAAATTTTGGTAATAGGTACTTATTGAAAAAACTTATATATTATCAACTCTAATAAATAAAAGATTATCTGCCAGTAATTAGTAAACCGCTTGCTCGCAAAAATACGCTTCTAACTAGCAGTAGTAAACGTAAGCCTCAACAATGATACAATCAAATAATTAATTTCCATAATGGTTGTTACAATTACTCATTATATAATCCTTCTATTTTTCACTTGTTAGTTAATGAATAATCCCACCAAGTCTCTAAGATAGTTTATTATTAGTGAAATAGAGAAAATAAATAGAGAAAAGAATTACATAGAGAAAAGAAACATATCTAAGTGCAAAGGGAACATTTATCTAAGAGAAAAAAATTTATGACTGTGCTCCGTGATTGATTAAACATTACAGGAAATTAGATTTTAAACATTTTAGGAATAAGTTTTAATCAGCTGCTGCAAAAACATTATACGAAATTTATTCTCGTTTATAATTAAAAAAATATAAATTATATGATATATTCGCCTCGCATGTCTTTCTTATTTTTTTATCATCAACATCATCAACATGGGATAACCTACTCAGATTTAGGTCTAGATTTTAACACAAAGTTCCAATTTATAAGACATTTTCTTCCAGTAGAAGTATCTGCTTTATAATTAAAAAAAATTTAAATCTATGTAGGATATTTTTTTTTCTTCGCAGATCTATCCAGATTAAAATAAAAAAAAGCATTAATCTATGTGGATGATTCTTCCCACTTATCTATCTTAAAGTAAGCGTCAGAAAAAGGCAAGAAAAAAAGTGCGCATTAACGAGTAAACTTTCATTTCCAAATACTTTCATTTCTCTGTCTGTAATCCATCAATAATGTCATGACCTATAAATATTTAATTAATCTATTTATTTTTCAGCAAACAATAGACAACTGGAGTAAAGTTTTCTATACTGCAACAGCGTCTTATATATTCTGCGGTGGGATATTCGCCATATTCGGATCTGCGGAGCTACAACCCTGGGCCAAAGTAAAGAGTGTGGAAAAAACAGAATCCCAATATGAAAAATCTATTAATGAAGACACACGAACAAATGAATATAATTGAAAATATTTTAAAAACATTAAGAAACTCACTTCCAGTAATCAAAGCAACTGGTACAGAACCAGTAATGTAGTAGAGATTTAGTGGTAGACACACTTTGGAAACTTCATGATTAAGGGACAGAAGTAAGAGGACAATAAAAATTTATAAGCTGAAAAATGAAACCACAATTTTATCAATCAGTAGAAAATAAAATTTCATCATTTGTGTGGAATCTAGTGACATCGATTGTTTCGTGTGCATTGTGAAGAGTGCAGTGTGGTGATTCCAGCCAAATTGAAGTCGAATTGCGTGGAATGCCGACCACTTGAATAACAACGAGCAACGTAAGGAAAGAAAACGGTTTTCAGATTATTCAAGACACTGTACGAGTTCTCTACAGGCAGTATGATGTTTCTCTGTGTATAGTGTAAATTGTAGTGGAAATTGTAAATATTTATAAAAATACCTTTCTGGACGCATATTAATGTAAACTTTGTAAATATGTTATCGTGAATAACCGAAATCGACATTCACCGGTGAATGTTGACAATCGCATAGTCACTTTGGTGAATGTCCGAAATATTTGTTATATCCGATTGGATATAATTCATTCGTTGATATTATTATATTTATCCGATATTTTAATAGGAGAAACGTCAGTGTTCGAAGTACCGGTTAAATGTATACCGGGCAGTAGACCTAGTATATATTTTTAGGACATTTACCTAAGAGACTATGTGATTGCCAACATTCACTAGTGGGAGTAAACAACCACCAATTTCGGTTATTCACAGTAACATATACCTGTCCTTCAATAAAGAGTGGCTTATCACTATTTCCCCCCAAGTTTTTCCCTTCATCGGAATAAAATGTATATCATAGGATCATTTTGTAAATAAACTAATGTAATCATTTATTTTTGAATTCACTAATTTGAATATGAACATAAAACATGGGCACTATTGAGTCGTATTTGAATGATTCGTGCATGGTGAACCCATGCTAGAGAACTGTAATTGTAAAAATTTGATGAGCGTTATTAGTAAATTCCTTAAAATTATAATTACCCATTTTCCGCTGACGTTGCGATTGCACAATTTGTAGTGATGTAAATTGCAGGGCAGCCAACTTTCTTCACTTTTTGTAAAACTTAATTCCAGTGGTAGCAGAGTTAATATTTAAGTGTATAATTTTCATTCATTTAAGCTTTTTCTCCAATGCACTACATATAAATTATTTAAAAGTTCATATGCAACACCACTTTTTTAACTCTCCTACGTAATGAGGTTTATTTAAAATGTTGGACAACTTACGAAAATTTCTGAAAGCTTTGGTTTTTAATAAACCACCACTTTGCAAAATATTTTACAAAAATATTTTATATATTTAAAAACCATACTATTGTTGAAAACAACGATTTATTGTCAAAAATATGAATACTTGAAAATATATCACGTTATTTTTTTCATTAAACTAATTTTTATTATTTTCGCATTAATCAATATTGTTGTTATAAAATAAAATTTAGAGCGCTTTCAATAAAATTTTATTCAAGAATTATCACTAAGTTGATTTTTTTTAAATATATTTTCGATAATGATAACGATATTATCGTATTCGATGGCTGCAATAAATTATAGTAATCACGATACTGCCATACTTAACGCTTTGCTCCAAGATTATCAGATAATAATCGAAAACGTTTTATTACTTCCGGAGATAGCCTGGCTGGATGGACGTTGTGCTCTTGTTCATGAGATCGTGAGTTTCTATTTCTAGGTCAAAGAATCCCCATTTATTCAATATAGACTTGTAAACGTAAAATCTTTCGGGACCACAGAGTCCTCCAAGTTCCCACAGAAAATCAATACCTCTAAGGGTACTGAATTAGAGATTGACCGTTTTCTGGTTCTGCCAAAAATTGCGATCTGTGGGTGAATGATTTGAGAATGAGTGGGTCCTCCTTGCGAAACGGGCTGTGACGTGTGTGGGGATAAATAAAATTCTTGTTCATAGATGGCGCCACTGAAAAGCAAGAAATGCATCCCTCTTCCTCAAATTTGCTTGGTTTCCCATGACAGGCTCGCTGGTATCGGCAAGTGGTATAAAATAAACAGAAACGTCTTATTACGTCGATTAAAATTATACTATCTCTTGAAAATCAAAAAAAAATTTCTGAAAGATTTATAAATGTGGCTTATCATTATAAGACTCAAATCTTTCATTTCTATTGTTATAGAAACGGTAGAAATTTTCATTTAGGCTCCATCTAGTCACCCTTAAAGCGGATTTTCTTTCTTCAAAGTAAAAACGTAACCCGATACCCGGAGGTATTCAGATAATGACATGTCCCCCAGTAGAACAACGGAAGTCAAGCATCACTAACATCTGTCTGTAAGCTAGTGAATGACCACTTTGATCAGTCTGCGTAAGACCCGAGGATTGTCCTCGTTAAACTGTTCTACCGTAACTGTTCTACCGGTGTAAGGCTACCAAAGCGGAGGAGTCATCTCCTCTGCACGGGGTCAAAGTTGTGATGGTATGTCATACTATATATATATACTGATTATACCTTAGCTACATCTAAGGTAGGAAGCAGTGGTAGTCCAGTTGTAAGAGAATTGAACTCCGGTTTGGTGGTGATGGGGTTTGTTTGATCCTCGACTCCGCTAAGACCCATGCAATATATGTGCTCGAATGGAATCGAAAGTCCCGTGATAAGTCGGTGAGCAGTACGATGGGTACAGGGATCTGAAGAAAACATTCCTTCCCCATTAGATCTATGTCTAAATTAATGAAGAAGTCTGCCGAATTCACGCCTGCCAACTACTATGCTTTTTGTAAAATATTTTAAGGAGTAGTAGATGTTTAAAAATCAAAGCTTTCAGAATTTTTGGTAATTTTGGCAAATTTTTAAAAGTTTTACCAGTAAAGACCTGTAACAAAGTGGCATTGAATATGAACTTTTAAATCTTTTATATGTAGTGGTGTGAAAAATAAGTTTAAATGAATAAAAAATAATACACATTGAAACATGCTACCATTACTTAGCTACCACTGGAATAAATTTTTACTAAAAGCGTTGAAAGTTGGCAGCCCTGTGAATTGTGATGACATGTCTACGGATCATCCCCAGGGGTGTTCCCTTGAACGTCACCAATAGACCATTGTACAGCTCTAGTGAGACGCAAATGAAGTACCAACATGCCCATTCAATAACGTAATTCTCGTATCATTAAAAAAAATTCTATCCTTAAAAAATAACTCGTTCCCTCACACTTTACAATATTACAATGTTATTCGTAGAAAACACAATTATCATTTTGAGTTTCTATTAAGAGTTACAAACACTACTTATAAAATAGCTTGAAACTTTTTAAAGTTTTAAGATATTCAAATTGGACTTCTTTCATTAGGTTCTAAATATGATTCACTGCAAAATTATTAAAAAAAATTTTTAAATTTTTTCCGAGTATGCACAGTACAACAGAACTAATTTATTTACTTATATATTGCACAGTTTTCAACAAATTCATGATACAAATTTTAAAGCAAATTTTTTTAATTAATTTTAAATTGCTCTAAAAATTTTCTTCTAATTTATTGAATAATTTTTGTTATAGCAAGAAAAAATTAGTTTTTTTTTTTTTATAAAAATGTCCATATCACAATGAATATTTAAGCTAGGCATACAAAACTTTTTGTAATTATTGAATATAATAAACAAAGTAATTTTTACAAGATACAAATATATTGCTAAATATTGGGTCATAGTATGTTCAAAAACATTATTTCCTGTTTGTCTTTCATTGTTGGTCCCTTAAACCTCTGAAAACTTTAAAATTTCATTGATAAGCATAAGAAGAAATCGCATAATCTAAGCACTTCTGAAGTTACAAAATGATTCTTTAAATATTTCTAGAAAAATATGAAATAATGTTATAGTGCAGATGTGTTTCCATTATTTCCAGGCCTTAAAGCGAGACGGAAAAGAGAAGAAACTGGTAATAGAACTATTTCAATAACAGATAATTTTCGGGGGGAATAAATCTATTCTTAACAATAAACAATTCATTGTTGTTAATTTTTTTAAAGGGGGAAAAAGCAATTCAATATATAAATTGTATCCGTTAAAAAAATTTGGTAGTTATGGTCATTTTGTTGTTCCCGAAAAACAGCTAAAAATGTAATTTATTTGTTACCAGTTTTTACTCTTTTCCGTCTTGATATATATTGACTTTCAGCCCTGATTTTTTTCTGCACCCTGTATATAATGTAAGCAAGAATTTAAGCAAGTATTTAACTAACCCAAGTTTTTGTTTTAACACGTTCACGCCGGGTGTTGCGCCTGAAAGAGAAAAAACTGGCAGAAGAACTATTTCAATATTAGATAATATTCGAGAGGAGTTAATCCAGTGGTCGGCAAACTTATTAGCCAAAGAGCCAAATATGAACAAAACAACAATTTTAAAAAAATTGGGAGCCAAATGTGCTTGTTTAGTAAACTTTTATTACACTAAATGAGTAGTACACTAAATAAAACTAAATTCCATACTTAATAAATATTTATTAATGCGAACAATGTGCTTGCATCTCCTTGGAAAGTTTGATTAAGTCAGGTTTGTATGTTGTTGTTTTTAATTTTAGGCATGATTCCAAGTTCTCATCAGACGACTTCTCAGTTTACTCTTGATAATGTTCATGCTTGAAAAAGAATGTTCGCATATATATGTAGAACCGAAAAGGGAAAGAACAGCAAACGCGAGCTTTTTCAGCTGATCGTAAGAGTCAGGAATACCATTCCAAGCGTTGAAAATGATCATGTCTTCCTTCTCCAGGTCATTCAAAGCAGACCACTTGCGTTGTGAACTAAGATCAAATTTTTTCTTCTCCAATATTTCCAATTCATCACAAAGACGTTCGAATTTAGAGCGCCATATCTCCTTGTTTTTTAAATCCAGCAATTGTATTTAAGAGCTACCAATTTCAATTTCAAAAGGAGAAAATTTCAACTCGGTTATCGTAGCATTAAGAGGATTCTGACAAATGCTAAAGTTGCTCTGCTGTTTTTAAATTCCTGAAACCTGCTGAGAAATGCTTTCCTCATATTTAAAATTATTGTTTTAAAATGGTGTTTATCAATAGAGGAATTATTTTCTTGGCGATACTTCATCAGGCTCGGAAAGTGAAACAATGTTTCCCTTTCAAAATTCTGAGCAAAAATGGATAATTTATTTTTGAATGTTATTACTTCTTGTAACATCGAAAAAATTAAGTTTCCTTTCCCTTGTAGTTTACGATTTAGCTGATTTAGATGAGACGTAACGTCTACCATGAAATTAAAGTTTTGGATCCACTGATCGTCTGTTAGTTCTGGATAGTGGATAGTTCCCTTCTCAAGGAGAAATGCTTTAATTTCCGGAAAAAGGAACACGAAACGTTCTAAAACGTTCCCTCTTGATAACCAACGTACCTTGTTATGAAGCAGAAGATCAGCGTACTCACTCTCCATTTCAATTAAAAATTCTTTGAATTGGCGATGATTAAGAGCTTTAGCTAATATGGAGTTGATAATGGTAATCACTAATTCCATAACTTTACAAATTTCATCCGGAAATGTTTGCGCATGAGTGAATGAGACAATGGTAAACAAGTATCTCGTGATTAATTTTTTCTTTCAATATAGCAACAAACCCTTTTCTTACGCCGATCATACTTCTGGCCTCATCTGTTGAAATCGACACAATTTTATCGAGGGGAATATGATGTTTTTCCATACACTCAATTACAGCATTTGTGATATCTTCTGACCTCTCCACCCGTCTGACCTTTGAGTGACAATAATCCTAAAAGTTCTTCTTTAGGGCCAGAATGAGACATAAATCTTACAGAAAGTGAAACTTGCGTATCATTATGTCATAAGACTCGTCAACTGCAATTGATTAAGCCGAAATAAATTTCAGATCTTCGATATGCTGGGTGGTTATATTCGAATACATTTTAATTGTTCTATCTTTAATGGTTTTGGCAGACAATGGTACCTCTTTTACTGTTTTCAGAATATCTGCTTTGTTCTTAAAATCCCGAAATAGCTCTTCGGATTAATTTATCAAAATGAGATGTAATTTTTTTCTTACCAAGTTTTTTTTTTAAATGAAATTATTATTGCGCCTTCCGTGGATATTTGTGCCAGCGCCGCACTTTGCCGACTACTGAGTTAATCTATTCTCAACAATAACAATTCGCTGTAAGGAAATTTATCATGGCGAAAAAGCAATTCAATATAAAAATTGCATCCGTTAAAAACAATTGGTAGTTATAGATTTTTATTATTCCCAGAAAAAAACTAAAAAATGAAATTTATTTGTTACCAGTTTTTACTCCGGTGCGCCGTCGATGAGACAATCTAGCGTGACCCATTGGTGGGTCACCCCGGCGTGAAAGTGTTATTAAAAAAAGCAAATTAAAATTATTTTCAAGGAATTCTTCTGTAAATTTTAGTTTCATAATTTTGATCACATATTAAGTTAGTTTCCTTCACAAATGAAATTGTTGTTTCAAAGCGACTCAAATTGTGTAAGATTTCTAATGAAACTAAATAAGTGTATTCTGTGCCATTACTTGAAAAAATAATTATTTTTAGAGTTCTAAGAGACAGTTTATGTTTGAATGGAATTTTCATGCGCAATTTTTGTTCCTGATTGTTTGAAAGAAATGCAACTGCACTTAAGATAGTTTTAATACATTACAAAAATTATTATTATTAAACGTTATTTTTCTTACAATTTTTTTCACTTGAGTATTTTATTTAATTTTATAACTGTTGCTGAACAACCGACCCAATTTTTTGCGTTTACGGCTTCTAATTTAGCAGCCTTGTGGTCTTGCACCCAATCCAGAAGACAAGTGAACTCATGGATCAGGTATAGGGAAAAAATTCGCATTCATGGAGGAATTTTTGATGAAACTATTTACGTTATCTAGTGAGGAAAACCACGGAAACCTCCCACGGTTAGACTGACGGCAAGGGAACACAAACTCATGATCCATCTACCACTGAGGATAGATTACGTCGGCACTGTGGTCTGTGCAAGTCGGGTGCTAAGATTCGTCTCGACAAGTCATCTCTGGGATTCGAACCTGGTTCTCCCCACTGAAAAGCGAACGCTTTATCCCCTGATCCATTCAAACCTTATTCGCTGCCCTCACTTCATTATTTGAATTAATTCAGATAATCGTAATATTGAAGTGAAGTTTTGTAATATATGCTCTTATTAATTACTATATAAATAACTTACAAGCAGTTAATTTTTCTGGACTTACAAGCCCGTTAAGTAATGCTTTGAGATTTTTACGGGAAGGGTAAAAAGGGTATAGTACTATCAAGAGAACTCCACATTTACTTCCAAGCAAAATTACATAAATGGGATTGGAAACTTTTAAATATTCTTAATTCTGACCGAGATTTATTTTCGAATAAAATTCGCCTAGAACACAATGTGTAATTCATGCATTATCAAAACAAAGTAATAAAGATAAATAAATTTCATGGTATGTGAAGTAGGTGTAAGGTCGTAAAATGTCGGAAAATATGCTTTATAATTGTTTCCGTTTCTCAATAGGACAAGTATTATTTCCTACTTATCATTCTATGTCAAAACTTATAGATCATATTTTGTAGATTTGAATAATTTTCTTGCATAATATTTATCGTCTTGACTACATTTAGCTGAAGGTCGAATGAAAATGGGTAAGTTTTCAAAATTTTCAATTGCCTAATTGGCTTTCCGAAAAAGGTAAAATATGAGGGCATGTATATATATATATATATATATATATATATATATATATATATATATTACGAGCTATTAAAGGGATAATATAATCATCTGTTAGACATTAAATTCAAATTTTATTTTAGACTTTTAAAGTCGAAATATTAGCTTAATACAAAATTTTCCATTTTTAGAATATTGGTGTTTCAAAGGTTAGTGTTAGTGACTCACTGAGTTATGTTGTGTGTGTTTCATTCAATTGGAATTATTACATACATTCAAGATAAATAATTATATTTGGATGGGAAAAGGGTTGAATACGTCAACTTTTGCAAGAAATTAATGGTTACAAACATTAAGAGAATGATTAGAAAGTAATGCAAAATATGTCCTCAGTTACACAATGTTTTTGTCTTTTGTTGAAACTTTAACTGTATATATTTATAAATTTAAAATATGGAGAAAACGTGAAAATAATATAATAAAGATTAATGTAAAGAGAAGAAAAAAAGTTATTAAAATAAAATATTTTTAAAAGATATTTAAAAAAATTATTTAAAAAAATAATTAAAAAGGCGGAAAACAAAATAATGTAAAGATATAATCTCGTCATCAGCTCGCACAATTGTATCCGCAAAAAGAAGTGCTTTCTATTTTTGTATTATATGTTGTAAAGAAGTGCTTTCTATTTTTGTATTAATATAGCCAAACCAATATGTATCAATACAATAGTGTAAGGATCACCAAAAGAATTTAAACGAAAATAGAACACATTAAGTAAAAAATAAAACGTATCAAATGTTTATATATATATATATTAATTTTTAGGTGAATGCTACTTGTATTTACCTAAGAGATACATTTTGGTTTTCCTCGCATTCTTGGGAGTTTTTAACACCTTTGCAATGAGAGTTATTTTGAGTGAAGCGATAGTGGCAATGGTCAACCATACAGCTGTTGAAATAGAAAATAATTCATTAAGCAGCTTCGAATGCCCTTCAATCAATGATGAAAATTCAATTCAAAGTCATGAGTTGAAAGTAAGTGTTAAACAGTACTTTATTCATTTCATAAAGGTTCCTAAAATTTAATTAAATTCTTGATTTGCAGTAAAACGTACAGATATAAATGTATTAAAATTTATCATGATTGATTAACTATATGCAGGTATCATTTGAAAAAGCTACTATTTCATTCTAAATGAACTTCCAAATCTCTCCTGACACTTGCAATGAAAACTTACTCTAGGTTCCATAACCATTTATATATATATATATATATATATATATATATATATATATATATATATATATATATATATATATATATATATATATATATATATATATATATATATATATATATATATATGTAATATAGAATTTCTCATACGAGTCATTCTATATTAACTGGTAAGCTTAAAACATATGTTTCTTATCAAGTTTAAGATGTAGAAGTCGGTCTCTCACAAAGAGCCATAAAAAGTCAAAATGAACCAGATAAGGCCAGATAAAAGATTATTTTCTGAAGTAAATGGACAATAATTCATCGATGAAGATAGTCCCAGAAAGTTCCCACCGTCAGAGTGGCGAGATACTTTTAGCGAATCAAAACCTCTAAATTTTATAAATTGAATGACGTTTCATTCAGATAAGAAGATACTTGCAACCACGCCCTCTCAGAATCTCACTTTAAAAACTCAAGACAGGCAAAATTGCGTGTCTTTTCCATATTTTCAATGGCTAGATAAAGCTGGGCCAAATCCAGACAATCCCTGCAAAGGGGGAAACCTGATGTAAATATCCCACTCATAATGTTTGCAATACTCCATCTAACGAAATAAAATGCCTTTTTAACAAAAGACGCCTACGTATCTTCAATTATCTAGCCTTTAAAGACATAACATTACATATATATATATATATATATATATATATATATATATATATATATATATATATATATATATATATATATATATATATATATATATATATATATATATATATATATATATATTGTATATATATATATATATATATATATATATATATATATATATATATATATATATATATTGTATATATATATATATATATATATATATATATATATATATATATATATATATATATATATATATATATATATATATATATATATATATATATATATATATATATATATATATATATATATATATGGGTGATTCTCACGAAACATGACAATTCTGACCAAAAAATTTCTTCAAATTTAAAGTCTTCAAAATAATCTAAAATTTTTTTTGTATACTTCTTTAGCTACGCTTATTAATATCTTATAGGCAGAAGTGTGATTTATTGACATTTGCTCGAGAAAAAAAAAATAAAATAGAAATTCACCAAATCTTGAATGCCACGAAAATGACATATTACCTTAGAAGTATAGAAAACAGTCATTTTAAGTTAATTGTAAGTAACTCACCTTAAGCCTTTTTGTTAGATGGACCATAAATTGCTTAAATTAATTCTTTTTATCCACTGTAGAAAGAAACAAAAAAATTTTTGTTGCTGATATATGCAGAATAAAATTGTGTATAATAATCAATCATTAAATAAATAAATAACTTTGATTACATCCAAGAATATTACAATCATACATAAACTTGGTATTAGGTTAATATTTGCTTTCCCTCTTTACAGTATTAGCAGTTAAAAAGAATTTCTGGTAACACTTCAATGTCCTAGCATTCATAAGCCAGGAAAATGACAACCAGGGTAATGACAAATTCGCCATTTTATAGCATATAACTTAACTTTAGTTTAATATTTTGGCCGGAGACGTTTATATTCTGCAAAAAACAACAGTATTTCTTAAAGTAAATCAGATAAATCTATGCAGTTTTTGCTATTAATGATTTCAAGAAGCCAGGAAAATGACAGCATAAAAACCTACTCACCTTGAAAAAGTTTTTGAAATAGATTTTGAGCCAGAAAATTGGTTCTTTATTCATGCAACAAGACATGTTCAGATAGGAGGGTATCGAATCAATCTATTAACATAAGATATTGATTCCTGGCGCTATCTATTTTGGTGGTAAATCACTAAATAAAAGTAGCCAGGAAAATGACCGATTTTCATGGGACAAACAAATTATTGACAGAAAAATTAGTTTAAACGAAGCTTCAGTAAACAATTCCCTCTGCGTATGTTCTAGAAATGCTTACATAGGATAAGATAAAAAAAATTAGATTTAGAAAAATGTATGGGAAGTTTTGAAGCTAGTTATTATTGGAAATATTGTTTGGGACATGCCAGGGAAATGACATTTTGATATTCAATTAAATTTTTTAAGTATACAAAACAGTCAATGCTAGTGCAAAGTCATTTTAAAATGCTAACAGCAATGATATTCATAATTTTTTTTTTTTAAAAAGTTCTTTTAGTATTATAGAATCAGATCTTGGAGCAAGGGACAGTTCGGTGTATATATATATATATATATATATATATATATATATATATATATATATATATATATATATATATATATATATATATATATATATATATATATATATATATATATATATATATATATATATATACACCGAAGAGCCATTATGACCACCCTGCTAATAACATGTAAGACCACTTTTAGCCCTCAAAACTGCTAGCACCCGCCGTGGTATTGATTCCACAAGGTGCTGATTGGTATCCACAAGGTAGTCTGAGGTATCTGGTACCAAGCCCTCACCAACTGGTCCTGCAATTGCGAGGGGGTAGCGTGGCAGCACGAATTTGGTTTTCCAAGTCGGACCACAAATGCTCTATTGGATTAAAATCAGGTGAATTTGGGGGCCAAGACATGACTTGAAAGTCGCTGGAATGTTCCTCGAACCAATCCATGACGATTCGACCCTTATGACATGGTGCATTATCCTGTTGGTAAACACCACCCCCCGCAGGAAAAACTGTTGCCATGAATGAGTGAACCTGGTCTCTGCAACTATGTTCAAGTAGCTTACAGACGTCAGGGATTGTTCTATGAGGATTATGGGTCCTAATGTGCCCCATGAAAACATTGTTCTTGGGCGAGAAACCATGAAAACCTGCTCGAGCCTATTGTTATAGAGGGAGGGTGGTCATAATGTAATGGCTCTTTGGTGTATATTTATTTATATATATATATATATATATATATATATATATATATATATATATATATATATATATATATATATATATATATATAGAGAGAGAGAGAGAGAGAGAGAGAGAGAGAGAGAGAGAGAGAAAGAAATGTCTCTTCCAGAATTTGCTATGAAATTTCCTAAGCAAACCAAATGTGTGAGCGGGTAAGATCAGGGCAACAGGAAGGTCAAAAATCTGGACTTTGAAATTTTGCGGGTATTTACGAGTACTTTAGAGGATAACAAAAAACAACTTTAATAAATCACAAATGAAAGTACATAAATTGACATACTGTAGTTTCGGTTCTAAAATCAAGAACCTTCATCCGTGTTTAAATGTCAAATGAAGGTAGAGAAATAAAGAAACAAACGCGTGTAAAGGTGGTTAAAGCATTATAAAATGTGGATCTAGTTTGAGTAAGGAAATAGCAATAGGGAGATGTAAAACTCCGGGATGCCGTGGGCGACTAAAAATTTTAAAAAGTTTTTTTTTTTCCAATGCCCATCTGGATAATGATCTAGGTGATACAGACACCTGAAGGGCAGATTTGTTGGCCACTCTTTCAGGGGCGCCCTATTAGGTGGGCCAACGCTGCTCCCACAGTAAGGACAGATAGCACAGAGAAGGAAAGAACATCCATGCCTTGCCCGGGATTCGAACCCAGAACCTTTCTGATGCAAGGGCACTTCCCTAACCCCAACACAGACCTTTCTGCAAAATTTAAAAAGTTGTGATTTAAAAAAAAAAGAAAAATCCATTAAAAGGGATTAAAATGCGTGACTTTTCTAGCGTATTTCATCCAGTTCATTAATTAAAGATCCTTGCAAAGTTTCAGAGTCATAAACGAGGCATTTACGATTTATGTCATAGTAATAGTTACGATTGACTAATTAAATAAATTAAATAAACTGAATTGAATCAAGTTGTTACCTCTTCCTACATTTTTCGTCACCTGTGGCATTCCTGGAAGTAGGTTTGGACAGGAAACAAGACTTGGCTGGAGCTACATAGTGCAACAGATTGCATACAGAATTTTATTCAAAACTGTCCAACCTACGTGATGGCATGCTAAAGAAGTTAGTACATTAGCTTGTTAGCCGTTTAAGCGCTATCCCCTTTTTTTTGGAACATGTATTTTTTTTAAAAAATGTTAAAAACGAATTACTCAAATCTTTCATTCTTAGCTATTACAATTGATGAAGCTTAATATTCCTTTCAACCAGAATATATTAATAATATAAAATTATACATCTTTTGATAAATATATCATGCAAAGCAATTGAATATAATTGAATATATAAAGCAATTGAAAATTTTCATAAAGACATTTTTTCTACTTCTTCGCAATTAGTGTCTTGCATGTAAACGGCTTCCTAGAGCTTGAAACCTAGCTATGATTTAGGTATCTTCCACTCATAATTTTAATGCGTCTTCTACCGTTAGTTTTTATAGAAAATATTGAATTTGCAGTAAAATGTTGACAACCAGTTTCTTTTAATGAATATTGTAAATGGGAAAGATTATAGATATATAACATGGTTCTAAACAATGGGACCATATTTGCTTGATTGCGGCTAATCCCTATATTTTGGGGGACAGAAATCCGAATCCGTTAAAAAAAAGTATGTTTATTCAAAGAATGTACGTTTTTGTGTCTGATTTTGAAACTTAAAAAGTCATCTGCACTGATGACAATTAAGTTTGAGTCCTAGAACGTGAAGATCCAATTTTTAGAGCAAAAGTTATTCAGAGTTGTCCGTATTTTTTCCGCCCTGTCCTACTTTTCATAACTTTTAATTCACCTTTAGAAAATGAATACGCTGCTTAAATTTAATGATTACGATGAAAGGACATATAATGTTATTATTTTTTTAATTTTATCGAGCAGCTTGTAAAATTGCTTATACTTCTTCTCCTGTTCGTATGTCTTTATGGTAAATGGAATTTCGCAGCTGATATTGCGTCTCATAATATAAATAAAATTAATGTTTTATAAAAAACACATCTAGTGTATATTTCTCTAGCACATGGGACGTAATTCCCTTGATATTAAAGCTCACAAAAAAAAATTCGAAAAAAAAATTAGCAATTCGAAGATGAGCTTTGATCATTTAACATATTTGTAATCACCACTATCCGTTACTTTTCAAATAAAATACATCCTCAGTAAAATTTGCCTCATCAAACA
Organism: Parasteatoda tepidariorum; assembly: GCF_982258835.1. Taxonomy (NCBI): domain Eukaryota; kingdom Metazoa; phylum Arthropoda; class Arachnida; order Araneae; family Theridiidae; genus Parasteatoda; species Parasteatoda tepidariorum. The sequence goes on along the minus strand of NC_141758.1, from coordinate 4,454,962 downwards.
TTTGAAAGTGGTATCTTAAAGAAAAGAAATTCTCACTTGTTTTATCCTTAATTTACCAACACGATTATATTAGTGAGCCCTAGGATGATGTAGGAATTTTTATTTATCTCTTAACTTCTTTTTCAGGGTGTTAAGTATGATTGGGACACTCAAACACAAGGTGTTATACTTGGATCACTTTATTATGGATATGTAATATCCCAGATACCAGGTGGAATTCTGGCTCGAAAATATGGCGCCAAATGGGTATTTGGTGGTGGAGTACTATTTGCTGCAATTTTCTGTTTATTATCACCTGTGGCAGCTGGTTGGGGAACAATTGCCTTCACTATTGTGCGCGGACTTCAAGGATTCTCAGAAGTAATTTTCTTATCTTTTTATTTTAAATATTTATAATAGAAACTGAAATTATTAACCGTAAAGCATTTATTACCTAAGTAGTACATACTAGTGCGTAATTATAAATCGGCAAAAAGGGAACATCTTAATGACTTGTGACCTAGATACCCGATTTTTGCGTATGGAGATGCAATCTCATCCTTCCATAGGTTAAATTTAAATATGCTAATTAAATAATTAGTGCAAGTGCTAATATGAAATTTTTTTTAAAAGAAATTAAAAGTTTCTACTTGCTCAAACATATTTCTTTTAGTTCGCTATTGAAAGCAAATCCACTGCTGATTTTTCTTGAATATGAATATTTTGTAATGCAAGTAATGGTACTTGATTTGATTTAATTATGTATTAGATTTAATAAACATAAATAATTTGACTGCACTACTTCTTCAGTTTATAGTCGACCGTTGAATCCCTTATGTAACGATGATCGTAAAAATTTTTTCAAATTTAATTTGTTTAAAAAATTACGAACTTCACTTTTCACGAAACTCATATATAGGAGATATTATACATTCGTATTGGTCCTGCTTAAAGTCACTGGTACCAGATAGTTTATCTGAAACTCTAATACCAGTTTTCAAGTCTCAATAATGGACTGAGCTCTCAAGTCCTATCCCACTCACGGTATTTTCCATTGTGATTATTACCTGTTTTCAACTCTCAATAGAGGATTCAGCTTTCAAGCCCTATCCCACTCACAGTACTTTCCATTGTGATTATTACCTGTTTTCAACTCTCAATAGAGGATTGAGCCCTCAATTCTTATCCCACTCACAGTATTTTCCATTGTGATTATTACCTGTTTTCAACTCTCAATGGAGGATTGAGCTCTCAAGTCCTATCCCACTCACGGTATTTTCCATTGTGATTATTACCTGTTTTCAACTATCAATGGAGGAATGAGCTCTCAAGTCTTATCCCACTCAAAGTATTTTCCATTGTGATTATTACCTGTTTTCAACTCTCAATGGAGAATTGAGCCCTCAAGTGCTATCCCACTCACAGTATTTTCCATTGAGATTATTACCTGTTTTCGACTCTCAATAAAGGATTGAGCCCTCAAGTCCTATCCCACTCACAGTATTTTCCATTGAGATTATTACCTGTTTTCAACTCTCAATAGAGGATTGAGCCCTCTAGTCCTATCCCACTCACAGTATTTTCCATTGTGATTATTACCTGTTTTCAACTCTCAATAGAGGATTGAGCCCTCAAGTCCTATCCCACTCACGGTGTTTTTCATTGTGATTATTACCTGTTCTCAACTCTCAATAGAGGATTGAGCTCTCAAGTCCTATCCCACTCACGGTATTTTCCATTGTGATTATTACTCTCAAAAGAAAGATGTTCGACACTAATGATAAAACCATATTGGAAATTTAAGAATCTCTTGATCAGTAATTTGTTATGTTAAAGATAAAGCCATTGATGTGGGCGTTACCATCTACCTATGCTCCACCTACTCACTGTTGCTACGGGCGACTAAAAATGCAAAACGTAGTGACAAATGAAATTTAGATTTTTATCATAGGAGGTTAAAACTAGGTACTTTTTTCAGCATATTTTTTTGACAATTTACTATTGATAGTGACGGCAATTAATAATTTTGCTTTAAATATGAGTAATTTGAAATGTTAGACATAGTGATGATTGAATAATTAAAGAGATAACCGAAATAGAGATAATAAACAAAATGAATCGAGTTTCTACCACATTTTACATTTTTAGTCCCCGGTGTCACATCTGCGTTTGCTCCACTCATGAAGCTACAAAAATATATCTAAGTCAAAGCCATCGAAGTGGGCGTTACCTCATACCTATTTCCTATAATACGTTGGAGAATAAAGAGGAAGTCTGCTTAGTCCATTTCGCATTTATTTTATTTACTTATTTATTTATTTTACAGAGCAATGTGTTGATTTTGATTTTCAGCTAACTTACACTTTGCTACACACATCCAGGTTTCCCACGACTTGGAAAAAATAAATAAGTGGTAGATAAGATTTCTCGAGATTACCGAAAAATGCTTAAATTTATCTTTCATTTGGGAAATACGAAATTACTTCCAAGTAAATTTTTGCACCTATATATATTTCTTCTAAATTTAATATTTTTCTGCGTCTATGAATACTTATATCATCTACATTTCTCTCACTTTTGCTGCAACTTTAAAAAAAATGTCCAGACCGTGGGAAACCTGCCATTGTTTTTACTTTATCCCATCAAAATTCAAGTTTGATGCATTCAGTGCAGCTCCAGGTGATTCTATAACAAGCCTCAGTCGTTTCGGCCGTATAGTTAAAGCAAATATAAATTATTGGAAAGGAAAAGTGTGATTTTTTTTAAACTTAAATTACGTGAACTGAAAAAATAAAATACCTACTTAGCTCAATGGCTAATACTCAACCATAGTCGTCGTAATTGGGTATAATATAGCCTACGTCACAGGTTGTGTTGTTCCTACTAAATTTAACCCACGAACGGCATTTTCTGCGAGCCTAACTTCAAGCCACAAATAAACAAACGAAGTGTTCGATCGTTTAAATAGCTGCTCGCCAGATTTTATTGCATTATAAAGAAAAGTTATTGAAACTAAATACAACCAAATAAACAACTACAACTAAAACAAATAACAACAACTACTAATAACAACAACTAAATAAACAACAACTAAATTCCATTCGTTTAGCATTGCGTCATATATTGTTCCTACTAAATCAAAGTAGTTGTGTTTTTTTCATATTATACCCAATAGTCGTTTTCACATTCTGCAATGAAATTATTGAGCAACTAAAGGATTATATTAGATACAATAGTGGCGAACCTACGACTAGTGGACCCATTTTTAAATGACCTACGCTGTCACTAATATCTTTTATTTTTATCATAGAACAGCGGACAGGCAATTGAAAGCGGAAAACATTAAAGTATAAGTACTTAATCTCGATTTGATTAAAAAAAATGTTTTTGAAGGAACAATGGAAATAGAATTTGCCTGCAATAGGTCGTAGAGTTTTCGGAAAAAGAAGAAAAAGAAAATGGCAAAATATTTTATGAAAGTATGGAAATTACGCATAGCAACTAAATTAAGAATAAACTAAAGAAAAAAAAACATGAATAAAGGACATAAATGGACAAAATACAATTTCGGTTCTCTTAAACAAGAATCTTCTTCTGTGTCAGTATAAAAGAAGAAAAGTGACTGCTATTTAGCCCGTTTTGTCCCGACTTTATATATTGAAATGATACAAGAAGTGGTTTTATGGAAAAGGTGGTATAATACACTAACGAGATTAATTGGTTTTTCTACTGTTAGGGCATTCAAAAAGTCTTTGATAGATCAAAAAGTACTTGCTCCTTTTAGTTCTAGATCTAATCAGAAATAACTAAATCATTGTGGTATCTGAGAATCTTTTAGTTCACCCAGATAAATGAAAATTCTGAAAAAAGTTTCCCAACACAATGAATGTCTTTGAAAATAGGAACTGTCCTAAATATATGACGGTTAAATGCTCTGACACTGAGGAAGGTTTTTGCTTAGAGAATCGAAAATATAGTTTGTCTATTTCTGTACTTTATTTGTGCTTCATTTATGTTGTTGTTTTGCTTTAATCTCCGTAGCACAAAGGATAAGGATTATTTTTTTGGGACGATTCAGAGTGTCATAGCATTACATACAGAAAATAAGTTTTTTTGTCCTTTGCTAATCATTACTACAATTAAGGATTAATTAATTGCAACTTGACTTTATTTTAAGGGCGTGACACTACCAGCTATAAATTTCGCAATTGGTATTTGGTCACCAAAGACGGAGAGGAGCAGAGTATCAACCATCATATTTTTAGGTGTCTTATTAGGAACGGTTGTTGCTATGCCGGTTGCTGGACTGCTATGCGGTACAGATTTTCTTGGAGGATGGCCGTCTGTTTTCTATGTATTTGGTAAAATAACTGTTTTTAATTCAGACATTCATTTGAAAAATTGAAAACTTAACCAATTTAATTCATAATTAACCAATTCATTCTTAAGCAATATAAGGAATTCATAGTTTCCAATTTCATTTGAAAAAATAATAAATCTTAGCCAATTTTTAATTTCCAATTCCATTTTTAAAAAAATGTCAAATATTAACCAATAAATACAACTTTTCTCACTTTTATGAGAGATTAATTTTTCAAAAGAGACTTTATGTTTTAATTATTGATCCCTTATTTTATCAATTTGATTACAAATAGTTTTGACCACTGCTCATAACTAACTCTGGAGAACAAGTTTTTTGTTGCATTTATACAAATACTTGATTTGACCTATTTCGGGTGTGAAGATTTAAAATTTAAAATTTACTTTGTTTTGAAAGAGATTTTTTTTATATGATATTTTTGGTTGAGTTTATTTTTTGTCAGAGACTTGCCCGAGTTGAGTTTATCTTTTGCATGAGACTCATGAATAAGTGACATCTAATTATTTTCTTATTTCAGGAGTGATCTCTTGCATATGGTTTTTCTTTTGGAGTTTTCTCATTTATGAAACACCAGATATTCACCCAAGCATCTCAAAAGGTGAACTTTTATGCATACAGCTCAACACAGAAGATCAATCACAAAAGGTATCAGTTACTTTTATTTTATGCATTAAATTTATCTTAATTTATTATAAATTTATTTTTAATTGTAGTATATTAATGTTTAAATAAGTAGACATTTTTTAATATATTTTTTTAACATAAGCAATGGAAAAATTCAATATTCCTCAATTACAGGTTCTAATACGAAGCTTTAATGCTAATTTTAAACAAGCATGTAAAAGCTAATAATAAATCCTACAACTTAGATAATTTCTAAAGTTTTTATAATTATTCTTATTATAATCGTGATAAAAAAATCAGATTAAAACCGGTGGTTCTGTAGATTTACGAACTATTTAAATAGTGCAACGCAGTTCTATCATCTGTTAGAGCTGAAAGCCTCTTTAATGTAATGGACAACGCAGGAATTTCCCACGAAATTTGAATTATAATTAACTAGCTGCCTTCGGCGACCAGCTGGTGTGCCTTTTTAAATAAATAGAGTTTCCAGTTCTTCGATTTTTAAATTCGTTCATTGAAAAGAAAAATAATATATAAGCAAACAGTGAATGAATTGCTTTATCATATAAGAATATACAGTGAAACCTCCAGAAAAGACCACCTCTATGTGTCAATCACCGTTATTTACGTCCACCTTAAGGACGCACGTAATTTTTTTCCATAGATTTTGTATTGAAGAAAACCTTTAGGAGCGACCATCAAAACCCTCAGCCTTAACCAGCGAAAGGGCACACCTTGACAGTGAATGCGGAAAAGGTCCAAATAAGAAAACACGAAAAAGTATTAAATTTAAAAAAATATTATCGCTTAAAAAAATATTATAACTCTGTCAGGTTAAGTTCAGGATGCATACAAATTCTGCTGATTCATTCTGTAAAATCTGCAACCAGAAACTCGAATTAGATAGCTGAGAAAAAAAGCTCTAGTCAGAGATGCCAACTGTTCCGGATTCGACAACAAATTTTAAAAAGAGCGGTAGACAACTGCAAACGAAAATTGCCAGATTTTCGGTAAATTTTAAATGGCTCAACTCTGCCTAACTGTAATAAAATAGCGTATCATCTAAGTCTTTGAATTATTTTGAAGCAATGGTAAAACTTTATCAACCGAAATTATTAAACCAAGAATCATACATTAAAAGAATCACACATACTTAATGGGAATCATAAATAGCCCCACAAAATATGGAATAAATTAAAATCAGCTGTAACAATTCGGAGAGTTACCAAAGTGACAATGGGAATTTGGTTACGCACTTTAGAATGTCACATATTTCGAATTTCAAAAGCTATATGTAACGGATGAAACAATTACAGAAGGCATTCACCATGCTCGGACATTCACCAAAGTGATTATGCAAATTTCGACATTTAGCAGAGACTTTTGGCATTTAAGAATTTTCAGATTTTTATAGCAATATCAGAAATTTAAACTAATCTAATTTTTAACTCGCTAGACTAGTACGGTTCCATGGAAGAAAATGTTGACATCTCTACCTGCTTGGGCTGTTCTTATTTCTCACACGGGTCACAACTTTGGATTCCTCATTATGTTGTCTGAGATTCCCACTTATCTGAGTTCCGTTCTTCATTACGATTTAGCATCGGTAAGTTCAACTTAAATTCTACTAATAACTTTGCTTCCCAGTCAATGGAGTTAATGGAATCTACAAAGTCCAGGGCCGAGGTTAATATTGCCAATGTTAAAAAATGATTGTTTGGTCAAATTGAAAGCCTTACCAAGATAGAGCTGGACATTCTTTTTACTTGATCATATATATATATATATATATATATATATACTGGAGGGCTCCGCCCCCTACTCGCTACCGCTCGCCAACCCCCGATAATTGCTACGCAATTACGTTTTTGTTTGCTTCGCGAACAAAATTAAAGTCGTTTTCCTGGAGATTAGCAGGCAATTTTTCTACACCAACATCACATAGAGAGAATATGATAGGATTGTAAAATCTCAGAGGTGCTTATTATCAGCATTATAAACTTATATAAAGCAATATAAGAAGCAATATTATTTAACACATTACTATGGGGCATTAGCCGGAGATTAATCTCTGTATCCGAAGCACGCGTGGCAGAGCCAAACTCAAATCATTGATGATCTTATAGGATGCCGGAAGCTCCCTATAAGGTGCTTCATCCCCCTCAGTAATTTAAATTTTAATCAGAAAAAAATTAATGCCTAATGAAAAAAGAACTTTGAATATGGCAAACAAATTAAAACATGTAATATTAATAAGTTTATGCTGAGTAATATTTCAAAAGCAAATACCATTGCAAGTAATTGCCTAATTAACTTCAATACTGTCAACTGACAAAATATTTTAGTTTCAAACAGACAAAAAGTAAATTATATAATAAAAACATATGTAACTAAATTCGACAAATTAAATTAAGCAATTTAATTTTTTTCTCGTACTGTGAATACTAATAAAAAAACGAATATGAAATGAAATAATTATGTTATAAATGATCAATAAACATTTTTGTCTGATATGTTATAAATAATAAGGTGAAAATAAAAAATTAAAAATTATTTACAATAGATCTCTGAATATTCACAAAACCTAGCTATGTACATTTTTCATTAATTTTTCTTTTCACATCATTTTGTGTACCAATGATTTGCATTTTTATGCATTATTTAAGAAATATCTCAAACATATATGAACTGTTAATTAATTCTGGCTGAACGATTTTTTGAAAGTAAGTAAAAACAATGATAAAATTAAAACCTCCTTATATACAACATTTTTTATCAATTTCTTTTCCATATCATTCGTTTTCATTTAAACATCTTGACTCTTCAACGTTTCTTCGCCGCGCATTCCGCTGTCTCGTATTGATAGCACTACGATTATTTTCCCGGTAATTTTGTGCTGCTAAATTATGTTCTATGTCGCTGTTTATATCGCCTAAGATATTCACGGTGATCCATTCTTTATAAAAGATATAAGTATTTTAAAGTAAACTCTGTTCAATATATTTTGACAATTTGGTATGTAAATATTTTTCTGAGAGAGTGTTGATTTGTGCTTCCAATAACTCTATCCGATTTATCAAAGCTATTAAAATATATTGGAATTATAAAATAAATAACTGCGTTCTATCAAAACAAACATTTTATTATAAAACTTTAGAACAACTATCTTTTTACATTGCCACTTAAAATTATTAATAAACACTGGATAAAATTACGTTAATGAAATTTTTATCTAATGACGTCATAAACAATCGTTTGCATAAAGCTTAGTTCATAATAATCATATATAATCATTCGCATAAATAATCGTTTGATCTTTTTATAGCTTTAACATTTAACATTTTTTATGTGAGGTTTTTTTTTTTTTTTTGGAATGGCGATGCTATAATTTTGTTGTTGAATTAAAAATCTTCCTCTTTATAAACGCAATAGTAGAGTTTTCTTAATTATTTGATTCGAAGTCCTCTAAGTTTTATTTGAAGTCAGTTTGTATTTTGTATTTTTTGATAGCATTATTAAAAATTATCACCTTTCACACACATGCGTTCTCAATTTTGATTCGCTGTTTTGTGCGTTACTAACCAGAAGTCTTCTGTGATTGGCTATGTGTTATCATTCCATTCTCTTCTTATATATAAAGATATATACAGGATGTTTATAAAGTCCCAGACCCATTTTGATTTTTAATAACTCATAAAATAATAAAGATAGATTAAAATTCATAACATAAATGGTTAGATAGACTCAAAAAGTTTCATTACCCTTGTCAATGGTCATTCAAAGAGCTACGAATGACCATTTTTCAGGAAGATGGAATAGGCGAAGAGCTCCAATTCCTTGGTCACCCAGATCACCTGATATAACGCCGCTGGACTTTTTTCTTTGGGGATTTATAAAGGACAATGTTTACAGGAGGATCGTGTCGATTATTGATGACCTGAAAGCCAGAATTACAACAGCAATAGCCTCTGTGGATGCCGACATGCTTGCCTCTACCTGGTGTGAAATTGACTATCGACTTGATATTCTCCGTGCGACGAAGGGGTCACACGTGGAAGTTCATTGACAAGGGTCATGAAACTTTTTGAGTCTATCTAACCATTTATGTTATGAATTTTTATCTATCTTTATTATTTTATGAGTTATTAAACATAATGGGTCCGGGACTCTATAATCACCCTGTATCTATCTATCTATCTATCTATCTATCTATCTATATATATATATATATATATATATATATATATATATATATATATATATATATATATATATATATATATATATATATATATATATATATATATATATATATATATATATATATATATATATATATATATATATATATATATATATATATATATATATATATATATATATATATATATATATATATATATATATATACTAGCGGACCCGACAGACGATGTCCTGTACACACGTCATTAATTGGTAAATGTCAAGTTTTTTTGAATAAGTTGTAACAATCTGGATCGTTTTGATGCAAATTTTTATTAAAAAGTTATCATATTAGCGTCATTACATATATCTTATCACAATTCGACCAATCGATAGCGTGTGAGTGTGTGTATACTATCAGCGAAGTTAAATGTAGAGGTTGTTTTAAATCAAAACTTAAACTTATTTTAATTAAAGGTAAAAAAGTGAAAACTTCTATTTAATAACAGATATATTTTTTCAATTAAAAAAAACTTAAGTTATCGTAATGCCATTAGATGTACAATATTTTTTGTTAATCCTTCAGGAGCATACACAAACAAATTCGAGGGTTTTCCAACTCTGGAACACGCAACATATAATTGACCGTGAGAAAAGCACGGGTTTTCTAAATCTAAGCCACAAATTGTCATTGTTTGACCTTGTGACTTATTAATAGTCATAGCAAATGCTAAGCGGATTGGAAATTGCAAGCGTTTGAATGGTATAGGCGGATCTGAAGGAATCATTGGGATCCGCGGTAGAAGTACAACTTCACCTTGAAATTTTCCACTTAAAATAGTGTCTTCCAAAATGTTACCCATGATTTTTTTTATGACCAGTCGCGTGCCATTACACAATTTCGGAGCATTCAAATTTCTAAGCAAAATTATAGGTGAACCAATCTTCAATCGCAAATTATGGGATGGCATTCCAAGTAAATCCAGTGAATTCGCGATCGCAACGCTCGAGTACGCCATCTAGCGGGAGACTGAAAATATCGGACATTAGTTTCCACAAAGCCATTGGCAATGACGGACGCCATTTCATTAGCAGCAAATAAGAAGCAAAATTTCCCTAAGGAAAAGGTAGAACTTCTTGAAAAAACTAACCAGAACATGCCAAACATTGAAGCAGAACACGCCAAGCATTTGAAGAACAATTTCTCGATAATTTTTACCTTTCTATTACCAACAACATAACTTCCAATTTCATGATCACTTGCTGTTACAGATTGTGTGTATTACGGTAAAATAATTTTTTCTGTCTTCAATTCATTTCAAATTAAAGTGAAATCAGCATTGCTTTCGTCATTCCAATGAATAAATAAGAATTCAGAATATGCACAGAACTGTATAATATATAGTTATAGAATATTATTCTTCTTTAAAGAATAGTATATATTTGTGTATCTATATTATTCGTAAAACAACAATAAAGAATCATCCGAACTACTTGAAATAGATTCATTTCTGCTGATTATTAATAAATTTGTATCGTTTTCTTGGTAATTATTATTTTTGTTTTAAAGGAATAATTTCAACTAGAATTCAGCTATTCTGTTTTTAAGCTACATATTCAAATTCATATCGAGATATTACATTAATAAAATTTTGATTTGTGGTATGTTATCTAAAAGTAATGAAGGAATAATCTATGCATATATTATTTGAAAATAAAATTTTCAAACGAAGAACATTTCATTTGGAATTCTGCGGATTTAAAAAAAAAATTAGTGTTATGATTTTTATAATAAAAAATTTGCTTGTAAATATATTTTTTACTTATTTGATGATAGTTCTCTACAGAATGGTTTTTTACGTCTGATTAAGAACTATAAGAATAATAAAAAAAGAAACAATATAAAAGTTTTTATTTCAATGTAAAGAATTCTTAAAATCGTTTTTTATCCTAAGAATTCTTTATTTTCCGTTTTTTAGTTTATAATTTTTTGATAAAAATTGTTGTCAAAATACTTTTTTTGAAAAATTAAATGGTATAGCATTATGTGTTTATGTATACTTCTTGTATATTCTAATGTTTGAAGTAATATGATTCAGAAAAGTATGGAATAAAAACTCGGTACTTACGTATTAATGATACCGCAGCTACAGATTTGGTGGTTTTTAAGTGCCGCCAATCTACACCTAAAATTTTTGCGACAAATCGTAAAATAAAACACTTTATTTAAAATCAAAGCAGTCAGTCGGATTTCGGTGGAAAATGAGCCGATATAGAGTTTAGCATAGATTCAAAACAATCATATAGCCATATGAACTCTGATAAATAAGATTCCAAATGAAATAACATTTCCAAAACGTACGTTTACCAAGATAAAGTTTCATGTTGTGGGAATTGGTACATTTTCGTTTTTTCGGTAAAATATTTCCCTCCTGAAAAAATAAAATTGCATCTTGTTTTGTTTTTGGCAAATCCCAAAGACGAATTTTCGTAGCACTAAAAATGGCGACAAAAAAGAATTGTTTTTTTTTTTTTTTTTGTTTTTATTTCGTCAGCATTCTTTATTTTACGTTTCTTAGTTTCTAAATAATGTTTTTTATTGAAACTTGAAATTTTTTGATAAAAATTGTTGTCAAAAAACTTTTTTTACAAAATTAAATTTCATAAAATTATAAGGTTTATGTATACTTTCTGTTCATTTTAATTTTTGAAGTAATATGATTCTTAGAACTTCAGAATGTAAAGTTTAAATGGGCCTTTCATGTTATATCATTAAATTTAGTAAAACTATTTCTCGGGCATTAGGTTTTAACTCTTATAAGAATATACATATTTTTTTCTGTTAATGTACAAATATTTTTCCGATGTGTTTTGGATATTCCATCTCTAATAAAAAGAGATACCATTTTGTTTTCGTTTGCATAAGAAAGATTTACAAATATTTTTCTTTTTTAAATTTAATTAGCCACAATAAAGAAGGAACGTTGCAATGCTACGTGCTACATTAAAGACGTCTCTAGAGTAACTAAATCACTGTTCATATGGAAATCGCAGGTATCCGTCTCATACAACAACGCCCCCTATAGTTCGTTGCGATCGCGAATTTAAAAACTCGACAGGATAGTTGACAACTTCATCAGGATCAGTAACAGTGTCAATCGATTTGAATGAAATTTCACTACCAGGCAATGATTGTTGTACTTTAAAATTGATTGCGTCAACATCTAAATTTTTTGCTGCTAAAATAGCTCGCTCACGTAGCCATGCATGATTAGCATAATTATGTGGCAAATCTGGAAAGATACTTTTTATTAACTCCTCTTTGATAGACACCATGTTGCAAAAAGTCTGTGGGAGTCGAATATATTGTGTATCTTCATACAATTGAATTTTACCATTGCCAATGTCTAACAGTTGTTCGGAGAATCTTGACGCTAATGGATCATTTTGAAGTTGAACACTCATATTAAGAGTAAGGCATAATTTACTGATACTTCGCCACAGATAAGATTCTTTCAAACATGCGTTTATTTCGCCCGCATATGTCGCACGTGGAATGATGGGTAATATTTGTCTGAAATCACCTGACAGCAGCAGTAGAGCACCATCAAAAAGCCGAGTATTATCTTTGATATCTTTCAGGGACCTGTCGAGAGCTTCAAGCGAATGCTTGTGGGCCATTGTACATTCATCCCAGATAATAATTTTACATTTTCTCAGAACTTCAGCCATGCCTGAATGCTTCTTTATGTTACACATTGCTTCGGGATTGGTGTGAATATTCAAAGGTAATCTAAGTGCTGAATGCGCTGTCCGTCCACCATCAAGTAAGGTTGCTGCAATGCCTGATGAAGCAATTGCCAATGCAATATGATTTTGAGATCGAATGCGCGCAAGTATTAGTGAGATGAGGAATGTTTTACCAGTGCCACCTGGTGCATCCAGAAAAAAAATCCACCTTGTTGTGCTGCAATTGACACGTTAATTTGATCATATATATTTCGTTGCTCAGCAGTAAGCAATCGTTCATTGTTAGCAACAAAAGTAGCCAGAGAAGTCATATCGAACTGGTGTAGTCATATTGAACGTCGCTGTTGATGATATCTGCTGCTTGGCGGATTGGCGCTGGCATGCCAAAATTTATGAGCGGCATGTTCGAAATAAGAATACAAATATCCTCAATCATTATTAATGCCTCGTTATATATTTCTGCGGAGAATTCCATACTGAGATTTTGATTAGTAATTCTAATCCGATGAAAAATATCCTCACTCATTGAGTCTTAATATTTATTCCACAGAGCAGATGCTTCAGACGGAAAACACGTTGTCAATATTATTGAAAATAATTGACGAATTTGCTGTGGAGATGAGCTCAGTGCTGCATATGCAAGTGTGAGGTCCCCAATGGTTATCATCTTCCAATAAATGTAACTCACGACACGCATCAAAGAAAGTGCCGTATAAAGTACCGTTGACTTTTCGCAAGTATTGGAAGGATGTCGGTCCAGGAACGTTAACCAATAACAAACGCAGAAAAAAGCACTCGCGTTGCTTAGGATGAACTGTATATAATCGTCCTAAAGAATTCGTCATAACTATGTCGGCAAATCCTGGGACTGGAGTGCCTCGTTTCCGTGGTTCCCAACTTTTTGATTGCTTATTCCATGTAAAAAATTTAGGAACATCAGTATACATTAATGTCTTTGCAAATTCACCTACAATATCTTGTCGATTACAAAGGTTGAAAAATTCAGTAAGAGTTGTTTTTGGAGCTGTTAAAGCTTGTTGTAGTGCATCCTGTTCTGTGAAATAAACACGCTGTCCATTTTCAAGATGCACAGCCAAATGTACAACAGCAGGATCCCTTTCATGTATAGGAAATGTAAAAATTCGCCAAATAGCTTCATTACTACTTATGTATCGTCCCATTTGATAATGTGTTATTTCGTCATTCTTATTTACATTTTGAACAGCAAATATAGCTTTATCACTGCCCTTATGAACGTACTTACAAATGTACTTAATAGACTTCACCGAACTGCATAACTCAACGTTTATGTGTGCTTTATAAGTTTTGCACAGCAATGGTGAGTATGGAACCACCCAGCGATTATCGATGTCAACTCTTACACCGTTTGATAGACGCAATTCATATGATTGACCGCCATTGTCTACATCTCTACGACGGTAAGATGGATAACCATCGATATTGGTGATAGTGTCTGTTTGACATGGTTTAGGAAAACGTTTCGTACATTTTCCATTATCCATACATGGTGACGTCATGTTGAGAGACCCACATGGACCATGGATCATATTAGTAGTCACAATGTCAAACAATTCTTGATCAACATTCGGATTTGGAATTTCCGCTGAAATAATTTTGTCAATTTCTTCTGGGCGTACTTTGTCCACCAACCAAATCAAAATATGCGCATGAGGTAAACCTCGTTTTTGCCATTCAACAGAATAAAGCCAACATCGTGTTTCACCAAATACCGAGTGATGTGTAATCAATTTCATCAGGGATTTCAATTTTTGTTTGAACACACGTGCAATGATATCATGGCGATGCATCGATGTTTGACCTGATAACAGCAAATTTTTAATTTCATCCCAGTTTGGATTACACGTAAATGTGATAAAAAGATCTGGTCGGCCGTATGCGCGTACGTAAGTCATGGCGTCTTGAATATATTCTTGCATATGACGCGGACTACCAATGTATGATGATGGAAGAATATATGCGGTACCGATGTTGTTGATATCATTCGTTGCATCTACGTTACCGATTATGGCGTCACGCAAATGAATGTACTCCTCAGAACGAAGTTTCGCTTGATTAAATTTTATATAACGCAATCTCTCACTTTTGATTTTTACATACATATCAACAATGGATGAAATAGCTGTCTGCATCGGAGAATGTTATTATCTTCATTTTCACGAATCATCAACCGGTATGCGTAGAAGTTCATTTCACTAACTTTCTTGAGTAGTTCTTCACCTGTAAATAAAACTATTTATAAGATAAACAGAAATAATTGGTTCAAAAAAAATTATAAAATAATCTTATAAGTTGTGCCTGTTGTTGGATTCCTTTGTTTAATATTTAAATGATATCCATCTTCTCCTTCCCAAAATATCAACGGATATTGCAGTGCGTCGTAAGAACGATGATTGTCTTGAATTATTTGTATTGGATTATCTCTGCGTTGTATGCGAATATCTCGACGTTCACATGGGTCACCAGCCATAACAACTGCAACTTCATTAACAGTTGGAACATTATATGTGCCTGCGTGCTCTCCATAGGGCACTTTGTCTGCTTTAATAACAATGGCGTAGTTGTCGTTTTGCAATCTGTTGGAAAGAGTCTTGAACAATCGTATCAATTGGTTATGGTTTTGCAAGAACGTTTCCAAAATGTCCACAATTTCTCGTTCCTCCATCTGCTCTATATGGTTGTATACGCATCGTGTATGAGTTTGTTGCTCCTCATCTCCCATAAAGTAAATTTGTAAGAATTTTGGATCGACATTAGGCATTGGAAGCAATGAACCAATTTGTTGGTACACTTGACCTTGAATCTTAAATGTAGATTCAAAATTACGACCATCCTCATTATGAACTATTTTTGTTGCTCCAAATGATGTCATTTGAAAGCAAGAATTGAATTTACAAATTTTCCGCAAAAACAATTTCGATTGAGATGCGGTTCCAGCTAATAATGTTTTCAAAGGTTCCGGTGGTGGATTTAACGGTGGAAGTGAAATTTTTCCAGATGCGCAACATAAACCAGCTGATTCACCTTTGTACTTTAAAGCATGACAATATTGACACTCGTTGTCCATACTACCGATTATGGTTAATGCATGTGACGAATAGTCTATTTCAGGGTCATATTCAAACGCAAGACGATTAAGTGATGTTCGTATCATTGCTCGATTATCTTGCATTCGCCGTTGGTTACGTTCTCTGTTTTCGTTGGTCGCTCGTTGGCGTGTCTTTCGTTGTCTTAATGCATTTGCACGAAGACGTTGATTGCGTTGCCCCGAATTTTCATTTTCACGTGAAGATGCAACTTGATTTCTTGAATTCACATTATCCGTCAAGTGTTCTTCAACTGTTCTATTCAATCGACGATCATGAACCATTTGTGCGTTTCGAGTACGTCGACCAATATTTCTTGCTCTTCCACGAAGACATGGCATTTCTTTGTAAAACAAAATACTGTAAAATAGTACATAAAAAATATGAGTAATTTATTGAAAATGATATTTTAATTAAGTAACAAGACTGAAAAGATTTATTGTACCAAATTTTAGATAAAAAATGTGTAATTTTATTTATTTTTTCATTTAATATTTCAAATAAGAAATTTTAAATAAAAACAATTGAAAAAGTTTTATATGAAATCAATTAGCTTCACAAATAAATTTATAGGTTACAGTGGTTGTTAACCAACGCACGTATAAATTCGATCTAAAATTATACAAAATACTCACTTCAATTCCGCACTGAATCTACAAAATGTGTAGTTTTTAACATTTTTAAAATGCAAACTTCAAAACTCTCTTCAAACACAATAATAACACGAAATTACAAATTCTATTCAACGACTCTTTTTCCTGCTCCCTATTAAATTATATGTCTATCAAAACAAACTAAAATAATATTTACAGAAAAACAAAAGTTTTATGACTTTTATTATTTTTATGCTAGTGAGAACCAAAACAATATGGAAATGAATGAGGGAAAACTGGATCCTACCACATGATTTCCCGGCCAATAAAAATGTATCGTTGAACGTTTAACGCTTTCTTGTTGGAAGTCGCATAAGAAGTATAACTTTTAAGAAGTAGAATTTTTCCCACTCAATAAAAAATTTATTAAAAAAACATTGTGAATCTAATTGTGAATCTAAACCATTCTCGAATCCTTCTGAAGGTACACAGAAAATTTCATTTAAATCGGTCCATCCGTTTAGGAGGAGTTCATTGACAAACACACGAACAGACGAAATATATATATAAAGATATATATATATATATATATATATATATATATATATATATATATATATATATATATATATATATATATATATATATATATATATATATATATATATATATATATATATATATATATATATATATATATATATATATATATATATATATATATATATATATATATATATATATTCTTGTTTACGATTGCTTGTTGCGTCAAAGTTAAATATATGAGAATATTACACAGGGGAAAATCTTAAGCTTATTGCATACATTCACAAGCGAGAAAATACATTTATAGATGTTCAGTTAAATGAACCTATAAATCACGTGGATTCAGCAGATTCTTAATAAAATGCATTTATTTCATAACTAGCCGCCTAAGGCGGCCAGCTGTCCGCCACGCTGAAGGTTTTCACAAATAAAGTTTTTTAAAACATAGCAGGAAATCTGAAGATCAGGGGACAATTAAAGTGTTCCTGTCCAGCAATTTTGTCTTCATATCCAGTTCTGCTGCAGATGTGTTATAGCTCTTGAGGATGTTTGAAATTATATAGCTACAACGCTTAAGAAAAAGAAACTAAAATGCTAAATACATGAAAAGAACACGAAAACGAATAAATTTTTTATGGTATCAATTTCTATTTCTATATAATTTTTTATGGTATCAAATTGGGTATAATATGAAAAAAACACAACTACTTCGATTTAGTAGGAACAACATATGACGCAATGCTAAACGAATGGAATTTAGTTGTTGTTTATTTAGTTATTGTTATTAGTAGTTGTTGTTATTTGTTTTAGTTGTTGTTGTTTATTTAGTTGTATTTAGTTTCAATAACTTTTCTTTATAATGCAATAAAATCTGGCGAGCAGCTATTTAAACGATCGAACACTTCATTTGTTTATTTGTGGCTTGAAGTTAGGCTCGCAGAAAATGCCGTTCATGGGTTAAATTTAGTAGGAACAACACAACCTGTGACGTAGGCTATATTATACCCAATTCTATTTCTATATCTGTTACGTCAAGCACTCAGGTATTATAATTTGATCTAGTTGTGCTTGTATAATTTTGATCTAGTTGCGCTTTCTACGTCATTTTGTTAACATCGTTTGGTTTGTTATTTAACATCGTTTGGTTTGTTATTTCTAAGTCAACTTTCAAAAAATTGGCTGGCATCAGCATTTTTATTCTTTAAGTTGTTTATTTTTTCTTTTGGAATTCGTTCCTTTTTAGCGAAATGTTTTTCAACCTAATCGAATTCTTTGCCGACTGTTCTCTGTATATATAAAGAAAATAAAGTAAATATTTTTAAAGTGTTGTGAAAAGAATTTTTAGTTGTACAAAGTACTACAATATCGCTATAAAAATTATCGTCTTCGCTTAAGAAAAAAAATAGAGCGTGGAAAGAAAAAGAAAAACTTATTATAACAATTATGAACAGCGACAAATATATCAAAGCGAAGCGTTCTATTTACGTATCGAATATGTTGCCACATTTTTAATACAAAAGTTAAACTTTTCTCCACTTTAATAAATGTAAACTAATGCGAACTTTACAATTAAATTATTAATTCCTTCGTATATTATTGGTTTAAGTTGTCGAAAATTAATATTTCAATTGTGAGGTTCGCATTAGCATACATTTATAAGAGTGGGGAAAAATATATGCATTTTTTAATAGTTTTTTGAATATGGCTCTTTGAAGACGAAAAACATAGACTTACAAAATGACTGATAACTAAATAACTAATCCAAATTTTTGAAAAAGAAAAAAAATACTTCTTCATTATGTCAAAACACAATTATGGGCCAAGTTTCGTGCCCGGGCGAGGCTTCTGGGGCGATATATTGTGATTACAGACACACACACACACACACACAGCCGCGTTTATTATTATGTATAGATAATATTTGATTTATCAACTGACAAAAATATATTTGAAATAAGACAGCAGATAAATGAATCGCAAATCTTATTACATCTTCAGATAGCTTAATTGTTCTTCGAAATAATTATATTTGTAACTGAATCATACACGTGACCTAAAAAAATCAGCAGGTGCAGTTAATTCACTATAAAATTAATAGGATTATCTTTTTTTAGATATTTATTTGTTATTTTGAATTATATTGATCAATAGTTTTTTTTAAACATACTAAAGATGTATTTTATTTGAATTGCATTATGTATTGTGTAGTCGGAAATCTATTATGATTAAAATTCATCATATTATTGTTACCCTTTATTTTCATATTATTCCTTAAAGCCCGTTGTAATAATGATCATCCTTTTAATTTTTCTAGAATGGTATTTTGTCTGCCCTACCCTTTATATGTCAAGCCCTAAGTGCATTTGTAGCATCTTTTGTTGCGGATGAATTACGAAAATCAAATAAGTTGAGTATTACTACAATTCGAAAAATCCTGAATTGTATAGGTAATTAAAAATCATTTCTACTTTTGTCAACTTTATTTAAAATTGGTATTTGCTATCTTTAATGAATATTTTCATGTTTTATACCTGTATCCCAAAAATGACCAAAGATTTGAATGACTCGATGAGATTAACATAAATGATGATTAACAATTTAAAAGCTAAATTTTATTATGTTGGTTAAGATAATTTTAATACAAACTTGTGCCATTATTTATTATTTAACAGTAAAATTTAATACCACTAATAATATTTTTAGGCATGTTCGGGCCTGCAATATGTTTGATTGGAATTACCTTGTCTGGGTGTAGAACTAAACTTATAGTTGTTTTGCTCTGTGTCGCAATGACTCTTAATGGCTGCATATTTTCAGGCTTCAATGTGACACATGTTGATATGTGTCCGTCTAATCCAGGTAACGATTTATTATCTATCAAACTATTTATTATACCCCTGCATTATTTCTCTTTAGTTCTAATACCTGATAGATTTTCATAAGTTTTTTAGTGTCAGATTTACACTTTTAGATCTCAACCCTAATATTTTTGAGAAAAGTAATGGAGATTCCTTTGCATTTTATAAAAGTTAACTTTAAATTCTTTTACCTGTTTCCTTAAAATTTTGTTTAATTATTTAAAGTTCTTAACTGGTTTCCATAGAAACAAAATTTTTAATATTCACCTAACGATAAACTATTTTATGAAAATGCAATACGTTAAGAGGAGAGAGTTTTATAGGTTTATTAAGATGTTGAATATTCCCTTACGTAAATCACTGCTATCATTTACAGGGATACCAACTGATATGCTTTCTGCCAAAAAAATTTAATAAAGTGGAAAGGAAGTCAAAACTAAAAATTTCATTATTCTGTTTCATTTTGCCAATACTAGGACTGGAATCACAGGCCATACGCTAAATGATTCTAGTCCTAGCCTGACTTTCACTTGGGGTCTCGCAGCGGACTTTGTTCCATCCATGATGTATTTAACACGTTGAATGCCGCGCTAATTATACATGGCTTGCCCGTCTGGCAAGACGGTAAATAACTACATACTAAATTTGAAAATATTAAATAGATTTTGTTAGTTTTTAAAAAGTTTAGCATGATATATTGGAAAATAAAGTGGTGAATTATATAACCCTACGAATTGTTTAGAAATAGTGGTGGATAAAACTCTACTACATTGAATTTATTAAACCAAGAATCACAATTGATAAACTACCACTTTAAAATATTTATTTGATGTCCAGAGTAATATGGCATCTCTGTGTATATAAATAAAACTATTTTTGTGTGTTCTATATTGCATTAATTTCTTCAAACCATTTTAGTAACGACAATAATATCATTATTCGAATTATGTGCTTCTAATAATCTTGGCTTCGCCGGTCACCGGTGACCCCCGTGGCGCAACGAACAAACTCAGTGCCGGTCACTGATGACCCCCATGGCATTCAACGTGATAAACAATGATGAGGAAGCAATGTGGTTCGCAGTTGGTGAGGTTGCTTAGTGGTAAGGCAAGCACCTTGCTCGGTAAACAATAAATGAGGTGAAAGAAAGCATCAGTCTTGCTTTAAGATGTCCGAGCAAGTGAGCAATGAAATAAATTGAGATGATCAGCGAGGAGGCCTGGTGCAGATGTGTACTTTGATGAATATTTAATTTCGTGTTTTTTGTTGCAGAAGGAGAAGAGTATATATTAGCAGTTTTGGTAATTTGAGGCATCACAGCAAAAATGAGTAGCAAGTGGCTGAAGAAGTGGCTTGTGATGTGAATATTAATCTGTTAATAATTCTGTAAATATATTTTAATCTGTAAATATATTCTGTTAGTGTGGGGATTTTCAGATCTCTGAGTCTACCTTAATGAGTCTAACAAAGTGACGAATGATATGAATTGTGCAGACAAACTAAGAAGTGGAGTCATTTAAATGTCAGTGGAGTCAATGGACTCATTAGTGGAGTCATTTAATTGCTGTGGAGGGCTACACAAATGTTAATCTAACTTACTGAACCAAGAATTAACATACATTTTCTAGCACTAGGAAAAACCATTTCTAGATAGCAGAGCTCATTTATGCATCATTATCATCAAAATTTATGAGGTGACTGTGAGGCAGTTTGTGACCCTTTTCCCATCCATCTTGAAATTTAATCTTTAAGGTGGCTCCTTCTGGTAATTGGAAAGCAAACTGGAGTGAAAAGAAAATTAAATATTTTGTATTTTAGATAAAGTTGCACCTCGTATTTATGTCTAGATATAAAACTCGGTTTATATATGAAAAACAAATCAAGAAAGTGGTAGACGATATTTGTTTATACCAAGTGGATAATTTTTTCTATTAGCTACCACTTTAATTACCCAAATCACTGCATAAAATTTAATCCAAATTAACCAAATTAAAAAACTTTCAGACTAGAAATATTGTGAAGAAAGCTTCACTGGTTCTTCAAAATTAATCTTAGCAGCATTAATGTTATTATCCGTTATATCGTTTTAACGCTATGCAAAAATGAGTTAAAGTACAGAAGATGGATTTTTATGAATCGCAGTTTTATCTTCTATTTGTTTATCCGACTTTGGTACACGAAATTTTGATATATCTGTTTCCTTTTTCTTTGCAGCAACTTTTTATGCAATAACCAACGCATTTTCAAACTTAACCGGAATTATCGGACCATTGATAGTGGGTGCTTTCGTAGCAAATGGTGTAAGTATAAATCTGCATCAAGCTGTGTTAATGTTTTTTATTTTTAGTTATTATTCCTAAATGCATTCCTTGTTATTGTTATACTGCATCAAATGAAACAAAAATGAAAATTTTAAAATATTAGAATTATTAAATTACGGACTGATGTATAATATATTTATAGCTTTCTAACTATTAGTTCATTGATTTTGTTTTTGGTCTTAGTTTAGCGTAAAAACGATGGCATAGGAAACTATAGATGCTTTTTCTTAGACGGCAATGTCAGACATAAATTAGTCGAAAATTGTACCTTTTTTCACATAATACTTTTTAACTTTTGATTCAGTTACATTTATCGACTTGACTTGGACTGGTCTCATTCAATTAAACGTAAAAACGTCGTTTCTTACTTTCTATCGTTTAATTTCTTCCATTTCAGTCCGGTTCTCACAGCAAAGATGTCAGCTTAAACCTTCTTGTGTTTAACGAACTATCTCGTGGATAATACGACCTTTGAAACCTTCTAAAGGAACTTTTGTAAAAGCTTAATAAAACCATTTAAACAACCTCAACCTTTAAAGCAACTGTCGTTTTCCTCAAATTATATTCGTATTTTACCACGCGGGGATCAGCTCAAATTGTAATATATTGTCGATTAATTAGAAACCAAAATTTTAAAGCGATTGTGGGATATTTAAAACACGTTTAGATGAAACAATTTTTATTATTTTTTGTCTTGTTTCTAGTTATGAGAGATAAAATGAAAGTTTTGAGTGGACAAATGTTTCAAAACTTGTAAATGTTGTCAAAAACGTAGCCCCTAATTAATGTACTTAACATTTTTGTTCATTTTGCTTAATGAAACTTTAAAATTGGACTTTTGTAAAATGATAAAATTATAGGTTAAAATAATTCATTTATGTAAGTGCGACTATGTAAACATAAAGAGAAAAAAAAAGAAATACGTAACTTAATAGCCCAAATTTTAATAATAATTTATAAGTTAAAATAATTCATTTACGTGAGTGTGACTAATGTGACTTATGTAAGTGTGATAAAGAGAAGAAAATAAAACAAAAGTAACGTAACTTAAAAACCCAAATTTCAATAACAGTAACCCAAATAATGCAATCTTCAATCCAAGAAGACAAATCCCATTGACCCCAGACCTAACATTAAACAGTCAATAATTAAGATTAAAACATCAATTCTGTACTTACTTTTAATCTAATATTCACTAAAATGCGCAACTATACATGCAACACAAGTTTTTATCACGAAAACATTGTTATTCATGGACAATTCATGTAATTTATTTCACCATTGTTAATGAAAAAATACCACTGGAATAAATCCTTACAAAAAGCGTAAAATGTTAGCATCCCTGGAACGAAATCAAACGATAAACTAACGAATAACTATAATAAGATAGCATAATTCACTTCGTCAATTACATTCGGTTATCGAAGGACATTTACGATCAACATTATGTTAACATAACTATACATTTAGTTTGTTCAGTGATGCAAAGAGAAACGGACGCAAAAACGAAGAGAAAGGTAATAAAACAACTGCATTATATTTCTTCTCAAGTTAAAAAAACACATTCTTAACTACCAAAACATATTTGTAATAATACAGAATGTACTTGAGTCTAGACGCAAGTAAATTACTACTGTTTACTAGTTGATTTTTCACTATATTTCATAACAAAATAGTCACCAAATTTGTATTTTGTTCTGCGCAGCACCCGGTTTGTAATACAAGACTGATCATGTTCACGTTAAAACAAATCGCAGAATTGAATGAAAACATCGGATTAAGATGTGATAACCCACATTTTTATTATCTAATTATAAACGACCTCCTCAGGTTCTGAACTTCTAACCCTATTGCTACGGCAGTTCACTCAGCTGTGATGGTGAAGCCACTGAATCGTGCAACGAGGTGTGCATATTGCATATCAAATTTTTTGTTAAATTTTACTTTTTATCTAGCTAATACTTCGCTCCTTAATAAAATATATAATAGTATTATTAATACAATTATAACCTTCGTTTAATAGTCGACCCTAAATTTAGTTTACGGCTAATAAGGCTCAACTCTGTAGGTACTCAAAATTATTCAAAATTACAGCTCAGTTGTAATTTTGAACTCAACCCATTGTTTGTTTGCATAATCTTGGCTTCGCCGGTCACCGGTGACCCCCGTGGCACTACGAACAAACTCAGTGCCGGTCACTGATGACCCCCATGGCATTCAACGTGTTAAACGAAATTGTTTATTTATGGTTAAACAAAATATGACTATGCTCCATGCAAAGACTGCTTATAAGCTCTGATCAAATTTAAGTACCTGTACAACAAATTAGAAATGGGTATCAGAAGGTTGCATCCTGTATTGCAGTGGAACTCGAACCCGCAACCCTCACGCTAATGAGCAATTATCGAATTCAGGAGCACTTGGCATGGGAGGTCTTTAAACGTTCTTTTGAGTGGAGGTACTGGGTTCGAAACCCGCCGAAAGCCTTGATGTATTTTTGGATGCCCTTCTATAATTCGTGCAATCTGTTCTTCAACTTGGCTAGAGCCTAAGCTGCCTTTCTTATTAAAATACAACCTTAAGTATATGTAACAATAACTAAAGAAATAATTTCTGCTATCTATGGTGGGTAATGTATTTACTTTCAACTAGGGCTGTCCAATGGGCTATTGGCAACGGTTTAAGAAACATTTCTGGGGGTGATCCGTAGACATGCCATCACAATTTACAGTGTTTCCAACTTTCTACGGTCCCGCAGTGGACTGATCGTTAAGACACGGTTCCCAGCAGATCACCGAAGTCAAGCATCACTGGCTGCGGTTAGTGTGCGGGTGGGTGGCCACTTGGATCAGTCTGCGTAGGGACCAAGGGTGTGCGGTATTGGTCCTCGTTAAACTGTTCTACCGTAAAGTGCTCGACTTCGCGTGCAGGTCGTCGGGCTACCGAAGCGGGGGTGCCATCCCCTCCGCAGAGGATCAAAATTGTGATGGCATGTCTTCGGATCTTCCTCAGGGATGTTTCCCAGACCGTCGCCAATAGCCCATTGTGCAGCTCTAGTGCGACGTAAATGAACAACAGCAACAACTTTCTACGCTTTACGTAAAATTTTATTCTTGTGGTAGCTAAGTTTATAAGTTTCAATATAATATTTTTTTATTCAGTTAAATTTATTTTCCATGTCACTACATATAAATGATTTAAAAGTTCATATGAAATGCCACTTTGTTGCAGATCTTTAGTGGCGAAGCTTTTAAAATTTTGCCAAAATTACTACAATTTCTGAAAGCTTCAGTTTTTAATCATCTACTACTCTATAAAATATTTTTCAAAAAGCGCAGTAATTGTCAGGCCTGATTTCGGTAGGCTACTTCCTTAATTTAGACATAGGTCTAAAGGGGAAGGAATTTCTCCTTGACCGACCACAGATTCCATACGATCACGTATATCGCATGTACACGGTCTTAGCGGAGTCGAGGATCAAACCCCGGCACCTCCAGACCGGAGTCCCTTACAACTGGACTTCTGCTGTCAATGAAAAAACGTTAATGTAGCAACTAACTGAAAATCTGTATTAATTAAGAGAGATTAGCACACGTTTTGTGAAATTATTATTCATTACTGAAGTCGTGTTTTTTTTCTTTCAGGCAAGTTTGTCAAACTGGAGTAAAATATTTTACACCACTGCAGTCATGTACGTATTTGGCGGAGGATTTTATGCGATGT
This sequence comes from Parasteatoda tepidariorum, assembly GCF_982258835.1. Classification (NCBI taxonomy): domain Eukaryota; kingdom Metazoa; phylum Arthropoda; class Arachnida; order Araneae; family Theridiidae; genus Parasteatoda; species Parasteatoda tepidariorum. Next base: position 4,428,880 of record NC_141758.1, on the reverse strand, counting down.
TTGCATCTGCTGAAGACCAAAAGTGGGACAATGAGAAGGAAGATTTCAAGAATGATAACACATCAAAACAGGAAATACGAACTAGGTTGTAAAATTTTGAAAATGTGATTGAAGGGGGGAGAGTAATTTTTTATTGATAAAGCAGTGAATGAATAGAACATATTTTTCAAGGGAGTTGATAAAAGTTAATACCAAAAAACAAGACTCTAAGAACTCCAGGACATTGAATTAGTGATTTGAAATTTCAACTTAGCCAATTCAGCTTCGCGCCAGATCACGTCACATCCGGAAATAAAGTACAAAATTGACCGGACATTTCTCTGCTCTTAAACTAGAATAAAAACAGCATCACAAATAGATAAATAATCCAGTCTTCAGATGTGCTTCGATTAAAGGGATGGTAAAAATGAGAAAATCTAGTTATTTTTTATTCTTATTAACAAAAAAAATTAACTTATAGGAAATATGAATGACTGCAAAAGCCTATAGAATGTAAAGTCGATATGTCACATATTTCACGTCTCGCCAGGCGGTCACATCCGGAAAACAAGAGCCAAGTGACCGGACATTTCTTTGCTTAAACTAGAATAAAAACAGCGTCACAAATAGATAAATAATCCAGTCTTCAGGTGTGCCACGATTAAAGGGATTGTAAAAATGAGAAAATATAGTTATTTTAATTTGTTCTTATTTGCCAAGAAATTTAATTTATAGGAAATATGAATGATATTTCGCATATTATAGTTTACCCAAAGCTTCAAAAAATATAGACATTTAGGATAATGAAACCTAAAGCTTCAAAGTGGAATTGGTCAGTTCAAAAAGCGACATTATCAATGCGGAGGTGCCAACTTGATCAGCTTTGAAAAGAAAAATATTTGAATGGTTACAAAATTTATAATATTTTTTAATTTAGTATTTTTCGATTTAAATAATTTTTTTCACCACTACGCATCAAACAATCTAAGATTTATAAGAAATGCAACTCTATAGCAGTAATAACATTTTTAAAGAGTAGGCGTAATTATCCTTGTTCGAGTAGTTTTCTTATTTAATTCACTGCCAATTTGTGAAAACTTGGGCAGAAACAGGGGTGAAAGCGAGACGGAAAAGAGGAAAGGCTGGTAGTAAAACCATTTCAGTTATAGCTAGTTTTGGGGAGGAGTTTACTTACTCTTTTTTTAAATTTTTCAACAATATCTACTTTATCTAGGACTTGGACTTGGATAGGTGGTTTGACGAAGTACCTGCCCGCGGATGCGGGCACCTCACTTCTTCATCGAAAATGGGCCCTAGGGCGACGGTGACTATTGGCTTTAACAAATCTTTATCTAGGAAAAGAAGCAGTTTTATATATATGCCAGAATTATAAAAGAAATCTTGGTAGTTAGAGATATTTCATTTTTTTCGAAAAAAATGCTGGAATGAAATGTTTTACGTACCAGGTTTTTCTCTTTTCCGTCTTGCTATATAAAGGCTTTCACCCATGGGCAGAAATTGGAGCAGTTGGCATCCCTGCTATTGGTGGATAATATATGTGTTTAATATTTTAAGCCTTATTTATTTGTACTGCATTAAAGTTTTTGAGCGATTAAAAATATTTTTTCATACAGTCAAACTCATTTGTCCTATGCAAAATACATTTAACACTTTTTTAGGCCTAAGCGAATTATTGCATAAAAAATTACTTTAATTTGATACTTTTTGATGCAATAATTGATGATTAATTTGATGAAATTAATTGAATAAATTTGAATTCCAAGTTTTTTCCACTTTTTATAATTAAATTAAAAAATCAAAGTAAAAACTAATAAAATTTCAAGTTTGGGAAGAAAAAAAGAGCAGTTTTAAAAAGTACAGCTGATAACAGTTTTTAATTTATCCAAGTGGGTAAGAATCTTCAACCAAAAAGTTTTTAATCACACGACTATTAAAAATACAGATTTTATACAAAGTTTATCGTGTTAAATTCCGACTTTTTCAATTAGTTTAAAAAAAACATAAAAACCTATTTTTGATTATCAAGAAACTTAATTTCCTTTTTTTTTGCCAAAAAAAAAAAACTTTAATGTTATGCAACGTCATAGCTTTAACTCTCTCTCTCACACACATACTATAAAAATCTAAATCTTCCATTTTAATTTTAGAAATTAAACTTTGTAATTTTAGCTCTGACTGTGCCTCTGAGAAGGGAAAAAGTTGGTAGTAACACTATTTCATATCTACCTTGTTTCCTGGAGAAATAAAGTAGTGGGAAGAAACCGGGGACTTGGATTGTGTCGAAAATAGTAGTTAAGTTATATTTTGCGTACCAACTCAGAATTACATTTTACTAATGAAAAAAAAAAACCTATTGGCTTGTTTCGGATGATTAATTGATGGCGTCTGTGTACATAAGTTTGTGTTAAAATGTCAACTCTTTTAACTTTCCTTGTTTTAAAAATATCCTTAATTAATGCTCAGTTATAAAAATTATTTGGACTCTGTAAAGTCCAACTTATTATAAATTTACTAACGATTCATACCCCATCAAACTTTTTAAGGTTACTTAAAGAAAAATGAAAATAAAAAGGAAATAGCGTTTTTTCAAAAAAAAAAAACATAATTTTTCTTTAGCATGGTACTAAATAAATTATGAAAAAATGTATGCATATATAAAAAAAATGCTTTAGTATTTCGCAGGTAGCTTTTTAAATCAAAATAAGACAATTAAATTCTTGAAAGAGGAATTATGCTCCCTTATAACTATTTTTGGCCTAGCATCTCATTTCAGCATTTTTTGTGGCATTTTTTTTCCAACGAAAACCATGATTCGTTTGCTTTATACTTATGCTTAGACATCAAAAACAAATTCCGTATTAGATTACATTCAGCTTCAGGACTTCAAATTCAACTTCCAGACATAAAACCTAAATGAAAATTATTAATGATAAGACTAAAAAAAGATTTTATTTCTTCAATTAAATATTTTTAAAATAAAGCAGTCTTTTATTAGTTAATACGTTTACACACTGTCCTTATAAGTTTTATAAAATCGAGGGGGGTTTCCTCCAAAAGAGGGTTGACTATTTAGGGTTCCGTACAGGAAAGAAATTGGGAACCTCCGTGATAGATAATAGAAACTAACAAACAAAAACAAAAAAAAACAAAAAAAAAAAAAAAAAAAACAGAAAAGGAAAAATAAATTTTACCCACCATTTGCCTTAAAAAAATGTAAGTTGTTGAAAGTTAAAAGAACATTATGATATATTTCGAAATTAGTTTTTATGCATGTTTTTTGCAAGCGAATATTAAAATAATAAAAATTAGACTAGAATTTCTTTCACAGAAAATTTATGCTAGGCAATAAAAAAACCAAATATTTAAAACTAACGGTTTAAATATTCAGCCACCAGTGAGGTTTGAACTCACGACCCCTGGTTTACGAGACCAGTGCTCTAACCACTGAGCTATGGTGGCATGCCAACTGCTCTCTCAAATTACATGAAACAAATATTTCATAAAAATATATGATGATGCGTTTATATGACTTTAGTTCCATATCTCTATTAATAAATCTGCAGAAGAATATTTCTTTCTCCTAAAATGTCAGCTGCAAACATAATAGTTCTTGCTTTTCCGAAAAGAAATAAAAAAATTTCATGATGGTAATAATTTTTATTACATTTTCGTAATTGCTGCAAAGATGTAAGAGAATGTTTTCTACTTTATGATTAATTGATATACTGTTCATAATAATATTATGATAAAATAATCGGCAGCAATCTGCACCCGCAAAGTTTACTGTAAATAACGTTTTTTCCTTTATGTTTTTGAAACCGATTACAACTAGAATGGTTAAAAAAACTGTGAATACAAAACTATACGTTTTATTAACCATTTACAGCGTGCATGGTTTCAAATCAGTAAAAAAATTAACTAGACGTTGGAGCTAAGGTTTTCGTTAGGTAATACGTTCTGGAGTAACGATGTGGTTTATCAAGAGCAAATATCATGGTGTCAACGCTGGGATTCGAATTCGAACTCTAGTTCTGTCGGTCATGAGAGTGATAGATCAGCCCTCTTGTCTATATTATGTACCCAACTGCTAGGAACTAAGTGGCTACATTCGGTGGGTGCGATAAAATTTTGGATGTTTAACCGTATAATGTGAAAGTAGTTCATCGGAGTTTTTTCTCACAATTAACAATTTACATACCATCTTATTCATGATTATTTCACTCTTTTGTTTAAATGTAGTAAAATTACAATTAAACAAACTGTTATTTAACTTTTTCCGTATAATTTCTAACAGGGTAGCGATAGGTAATAACTATAGGAACAGTCAAATGATTGAATGAATTGATAGTGAGTTTTTATTAAAATAAAAGAGGTGAGCGAACCTTTCTCTGATTAAATGAGGGAATTTTTTACAAATGGTAGAATAAATGTTAAGAAAGCCTTTTAAGGATCTTATATTGTTATGACTTTAACTTAGATTTAACGATGAGTCTTTTTTTTTCTTTTCAAAGCAAGTGTTGTTTTTTTTTCTGTTTCTTTTCAAAACAATTTTGAATCTGTCACAGAAAAAAAAAAACATTTGATAGTTCAGATATTTTTTTTTTATAAATGGTTCGAAAAAATTCTCTTATTTCAATTTGGTCAAAAATTAACTGTAGATAAAATATAGAAGAAAACAATGTCGCACTTGTTGCGATAAATGACACATCTGCAATACTTTATAGATCATGTTACTACATTAACCATTGAAGAGATTCTATAATTGCTTTTGATCAGTGGTCGGAAAAAGCGCACTACAAGTAGTGAAACTAATATTTTTTTCCCTAATTTGTAGTGTAGTGTGCTACTTTTTGAAAAATGTAGCGTAGTGAGTAGTGCGATGCAAAAAAACAGTAGTTTGTAGCGAATCCTGATAACTAATTTTAACGTTAGTTTAGTATAAGAACAGGGTTCTAACGCAACTAATTTTTTGAATTTGATAGGTACATATCTTCACGGATCCGTTAATGCAAGTAACGAAAATGACCCTTTAGCTGCTGCTGAGCGTTAATATTTAACTAATATTTAATAACCACATTTAACTCATATTTAAACTAGTCATTATGAGAAACCGATAATTAATCACTTTGGTTAAAGTGTTCGATAATTTCTCGTTTCTTAAGTTAAATATTCGCTGCTGAAAAAGTTGAAAGTTAAATGAACAAATTCGAAAAAAAATGTTTTGTAATAACAAACTGGCTTATGCGAACATGAATAAATCTATCTTATTATATAAAACGCTAATACGTACGTATGTATGTATGTATCAATAAAACCGATGATATTTCTTTTCTCGCGCTGGCAACAGTTTTCATTTTTAATTGATTGGATTCGGCGCGCAAGAGCACGTAGTGAGCAACCAGATAACAATAACCAGAGTGAGCATTATCAGGTTGTTCAATTCAGATTCATGCACTAAAAACATGACAATATTTAATTTAAACTCAATTAGGAATTAATTAATTAATTGAAGTGAGAATGCTTTAAAAGGCCGCTGTTGAATTGATATTTTTCTACTGGGAGCTACCTAAACGTCTAAAAAACGTTTAAGTGTTTGTATTGAATGCATTGAATTTTTTTATATTTCGCGTTTATTTATGCATTGAATTTTCACGCTTTAAAATGCAGAATATTAGTGAAGCAATATTTGATAATTTATTTTGCTAATATGTTTCTTATTTAGCTAATGTTTTGATTTTTTCACCATGTACAATCTAAATTAATATACTTTTTTAAAAGCCAATAAGAACATTGGTAGAATTCTTCTACATAAGTACAATATTATGTCTTTGATGATAAAATACTATGTCTTTGATAATAATATATTATGTCTTTGTGCTAGAACATTGTGCTCATTGGCGAGCGAGCGCAGCGAGCCATGGTTCACGGCGTGAACCACATAGGATTGCGTAGCAATTCTCGGGGTTGACGAGAGTTAGCGAGCAGGGGGCGGAGCCTCCTAGTATTTCTTAATTATTCTCCTATATTTAATGAAAGCCAATTTCTTATTTAAAAAAATTTTTTGAACGCAAGTGTTATTTAAGTTCTCCAACAAAATTCGTCTCCTTTGAGTAATAAGGTAGTCACTGAATTCCAAAGTAGTTTCTGGTCAAAAAGTAGTTGTAGTTAACTACATTGTTGCAGTTGTAGTGAACTACAAAAATAATGTAGTTTTCCCGAGCACTGTTATGCCATATCCTGAATGAATGAAAAATGCTGAACTTGACAAACGTTGATGAAAAGCAATTGAACCTCTGCTAATTGCACTCTCATACAGTGGCCCCCATCCTCCCAAGCTCTTGGACGCATTCATCTCCCCCTAAAAAAATTTGCTAACTTCCCCTTTCCATGTTAGCTTGTTCGAAATAGTGCTACGTTGCTTCTTTAATTTATGTAATTAAAAAAAATTCTCTCGTCTAAGTTCCTCCCCCCAAACTATTCGTTTTATTTAGTGTAAAAATTCCCCCCCCCCAAGCTTTAAGTGGGGGCATCGTGCACACACCTTCCCCCCTGATGGGGGCCCCTGTTCTCATACAATAGATTTTTTTTCTTTCTAAAAGATGCAATTTTTTTTGGGGAATCAATTGGTTTTAGTGATAATCTATTTTGTAACATGCGTGTTGTACGTTAAAATAGTACTGAAGTTTCATAATAAAAAACTCAAATGTTATTTTAATCAGTGCAAATTAAGAAAAGTGTATTCTACAGCGTTTCCCAATTTTCTCCGCATCTGAACCCTAAATGACAGAACTCACTTCGGCGGAGACCCGAATTTATAGCTTTCATTAGAAGCTTAAATTATGCTAATTAAAAGCATTAATGAGTAATTTAGATATATTTTAATTTGAAGAATCAATATTTTTTTAACGATTTCTGAGTTACAGTTCTAGAATAAATTTAAATGTCAGTTCATTGCATTCATGGTCTGAAGCGGCTTCTAGTACTGAATTTGTTTTTGGCGTTTTTCCACGCTGAAATTGAAAAACAAAGGAGCTGAATTATGGTGTTTGTTGGAGCCTCTGTGGTTCAAAGGATAGTGCGTTTGTCCCTTGCCACTAAATAAGCTGTACCGGGTTCGAATCCCAGCAATGGCTGGTCGATATTAATTCTGCACCGAGCTTGCATGGATCCCAGTGAGGTAGTAAATATCATCAATGGTAGATCATGGATTAGATTCCTCTTGAACTCGGTCTAAGTATGGAATGTTTTTGTGGTTTTCCTATTCATGTAACGCAAAATCTGTCCCCCACGGAGGCGGGATTGTTTTCGTCTTTTAAATTCATAACTTAATGTCGACTAAATCTTGATTGACGAACATCCTGATTTAACGAACAAAATGCGTCGGTTTCCACTTTTCACAATTGAGTTCAACTACAATTCTGATTAAAAATTATTTACCAATTTGACTAGATGTTTGCATATTCACTTGCTTGGTTTTGTCAAAGTAATAATAATTTCCTTCTTTGCGGACAAAGTTGAATTCGAATTGTGCAATTCTTGAAATGGTCAAATTCAAATAAAAATATTACAGTCTCAACTATAAAAGCAAATGATAAGTCGATATCAGGTTTCTCAATATCATGTTCGTAAAATTTACTTACAAATACTTTTTTAAGATAGCAGTTTAATTTTAAGAGAATGGGGTTGGCGACGGTTCTCGTAAAGATTATTTTTTTTCTTTTCAACAAAATATCAGATGGAGGCAGAACTGAAAGTCCATACATATCAAACTTCAAAGCTGTGTTCAGTGCGAGGCGGGGGTAGGTCACCGCTGGGATTTGAACCTGATAAACTTCATTGAGAGGTGAACTGTCATGGCATATTAAAAAAAATTTTTAAAAATCTTCAATGTTCAAGATTTATTATGTCGAAACACTAATGTTGCTACCACTAAAAAACTATTTTGTGAGGTTCGTAAAAGCTAGCAGCTACGGATTCTACAAAATATTTTAAGAGACGGTCAATTTAAATTCGCAGCTCTTAGGCTAATTTTGCAAACTTTTCAAAAGGTTCAAGACGTCCCAACTGTCACAGAGGGGCGTTTCAGATGATGATGATTTTGTTTATAAGCAGTGGTAGGTAAAACTGTTATAAATCAAATTCACTGAAATAAGAATTATGCATTCATATTCAAAGACTACCACTGAAAAATATTTATCCACAGTCCGGTGCAAATTGGAAACTCTGTCTTGTTTTTCTTTTGGATCTGGTGCCTGGGCAGCAAAGCGGCCTTTTATCGCGTAGTATTTAATTGGAAACTTTGCAACGAGGGAAGAGGCATGTGTTTGTTTTCTGCTAAAAGAATAGTGGTTGCTAAAACTTGGTGACTGTTTAACCCGTTTCGTCCCGACTTTATATATTGAAATGATACGAGAAGTGGTTTTATGGAAAAGGTGGTATAATATATTATCGAAATTAATTGGTTTTTCCACTGTTAGGGCATTCAAAAAGTCTTTGATAGATGAAAAAGTACTTACTCCTTTTAATTCTAGATCTAGTCAGAGATGTTTCATAAATTATGGTATCTGAGAATCTCTTAATTCACCCAGATAAATGAAAATTCTGAAAAAAGTTTCCCATCACAATGAATGTCTTTGAAAAAAGGAACTGTTCTAAATATATGACGCTGAGCAGTTAACCGGTTAAAATAAAATAGATTTACTTCTCTAATAGTCCAATATTGAAAATGATTAGCAAATACTTTGATAAAGAGTTAATTCTGTAGAAATACAGAGATGCCAACTTGCTCCGGACAGCGAATAAATATTATCGAGTGGTAGTTTATTAATTGTGATTCTTTGTTTAATAAATTCAATTTATTAGATTGTTATCTACCACTATTTATAAATAATTCGAAGGTTTATATATTCACCACTTTATAATGGTAAGTCATGTTAAACCTGTTAAAAAGTAAGCAAAACTAGTCAAATATTTGCAAATTTTAGGTTGTGGTTATTTACCGTTTTTAAAATTATTTTGGCGTGTCCGGAGCAGTTGGCATCTCTGAAATACATACCCTCCAACTTATGAGGATTTTGAAAATAATTCTTTCTAGTGGTAGCGAACCAAAGTAGAAATTTTAAAGCAAATGGATCTCTCATAAATCTTTTATCAGAACTTAAGAATCTAGCCATATGGCCTGCACTTTTATAAGTAATAGTGGACAAGTTACGTTAAAATTATTTTTTTTAAAATATTAAGACATTAATTTTGAATCATTAATTCAGAAAAGAAGATTACTGAAACTACGGAAATTCCGTAGCAGTTGGAGGGTATGGTGCCAAATATCATGAAAAAAAGATGATTTAGAAATGAATATATTACATATATTTTTTAATTTAAGGTGGTAGATACTTAATCACATAAATATACATATGTCCAGTGCGTATACAGAGATGCCAACTGCTCCGGACACGCCAAAATAATTAAAAAAACGGTAATTAACTACAAAGTAAATTTTGCAAATATTATATTTGACTATTTTTGCTTGCTTTTGAAAAGATATAGCATGATATAGTACTATTAAGTGGTGAATTATATAAGCCTACGAATTATTTAGAAATAGTGGTGGATAAAGATCTACTGAATTGAATTTATTAAACCAAGAATCACAATTGATAAACTACCACTTTAAAATAATTATTTGCTGTCCGGAGCAAGTTGGCATCTCTGCGTATACCATGAGACAGAGTTGAGCAAAATTGTAATCGATTACAGTAATCAGTTACTTGTAATCATGCTTTCAAGATAACATAATTTTGATTACAACTGTGATCATGGTAACAACAAACAGTTACAGTAATCAATTACTTCTAATAGTGATTGCAACTTAGATTACAGCTGTAATCGGGATTACAATAGTCGATTACAGTAATCAATTACTTGTAATCATGATAACAGCTGTAATAACTCTTGTAACAGCTGTTGATAATAGCTGTAATCAAAATTTTGTTTACAATGGTAATAATGATTCCAAGTAATTGCGATTACAAGTAAACACAACAAAAACGATTACGGTAATTATGATTACAAATAATCGAAATATATGATTACATGTATTCATGGTTTCATGTAATCATGATTACAAGTAATTGTGATTACTAGTAATCAAACTGTACAATTACAAGTTATTATGATTGTATACTATATGCAAATACCTTATGTAAGTTTGTATGGAGTTAAATATTTTTATGTACATAAAATGTACTCACGCATATACGTACAATTTGTGATTCCTATATATACATATACGGAGTACGCACAAATGTTGTTTGTACGTACAATATACATAATTATATTGTAATATACTTAATGCAGTACGTATATGCTAAGTATATATAATTATGCATTTATGATACATGCGAGCATGTATGTTAGTTTGTAAGCAAATGCAATGTTTTGTATGTTCGTATACATAGATAATTTATAAATGAACGTATATGAAAGTATTGTTTAAACGTTTGCATGCATTTATGTACTTAAGTACATACATTGCATAAATTTACGATAATAGCACGTATATACAATGTACGCATGTATATACATTGTACGTATATACGTACAATATGCAGGAATGTTGTTTAAAGGTGCAATATATGTGCATAGTTGCGTAAATAAAATGATACATGTATGCATGAAAATTATGTACATAGATATATGGTATGTATACGCAACGTATGTACTTGTATAGCTAAATACTTCGTTAATATCTACGAATACAAGGAAAAATGTAAATAATTGCAAGCAATGTATAAATACATGCTTACATTAAAATATATGTAATTGCAATATACAAAAACATTGTTCAAACATTAAAAAATTTATATAAGTTAAGTTATTAAAGTTTGTTTTAAAATTTTTTCGAAAACATGTGAAACTCGGTCTCGTATTTTTTGGAAAGCAAACGATAATCTTATGTTAATTTTCTAAATATTATTTCCACATATAAAGTTAACAGTTTTTTTTTTGCCATTTAAAAATTTCTATGAACTATGCATGTTATAAAAGAAATTAATTTGTAGTGTCAAACATTTTATGAAAATACCAGAAAATTATTTTTTATTCAAACAATTTCAAAATGATATTGAACGATTAAAGCTGAAAACTAAATTTAAATATCGTTTGATTTTATCATTTAGCTTGCTTGAGTCGCTATCAGAGTAACTAACTGTGTTCGAATCCCAGAGATGGTTGGTCGACACGAGTTCTGCACCCTGCTCGCACCAACCACAGAGCTGACGTAGAATATTCTCAGATTAGGTGGATCCTGGGTTAGAGTCCCTTTGCCGTGAGTCTAACCTTGGGAGGTTTTCAACGCTTTTCTCTCCATGCAACTCTGATTAGTTTCATTTAAAAAAAATGCTCCGCGAAGGCAAATTTTTCTCAATACTTGATCCAGGATTTCTCTTGTCTTCTGGATCGGGTTCAAAATTACAAGGCAACGGAGTTGAACATTGGGAGTTGTAAACCCGAAATTGGGTCGTCAGTTCAACAACGGTTATAAAATAAAATAAAATCATTTCGTTCAGCCTCTTTATGCAGATATTTGGTATATGACAACACCTCATTCTGTTGTTATGATAGTATCGTTCAATTTAAAAGCAATAGCCGCCAGCTGTGTTACCACAATCAAGATCGTGGTCTTGACTTGATTTTGCTTTACCAATCTGATGAGTTTTTCTCTCAGGGAGACTCAAGATCTGGCTCAGTCCTGTTGGGTTTCTTCCCAACAAGCGGGTCCTCTGAAGCCTCTATTTCCTTCATGTCGCTCATCGACATCTTATCTGTTAAAATTTATAGCTTGTAATAATCTAAGTAAAATGCCGCTTAAAACAACCAGAAATAGCACCCAAGGTTCTTATTTCGTGTGGCTGCTTTGGTCCACCGTCCCCTTTCTCTGCGTTTATATGGAGAGGTAAACCTTCCACGGTTAGCTCGACGGTACGGGTATTTTAACTCATGATCCGTGAGCAAGTAAGAATATTTTACATCACCACTGTGGTCGGCGCGAGCCGGGAGTAGGCCACCGCTGGAATCTGAACCTGATAAACTTCATTGGAAGGTGAACTGTCATGGGATGTTAAATTCTTTTTTAAGACTTCAAGATTTATTACGTCGGAACGCTAATGTTGCTACCACTAAAAAACTATTTTTTAAAGTCGGTAAAAGCTGGCAGCTACATAGATGCAAACTGCTATCTTTATATTTGTCACGTATGTTTCTTAGTCTAATTTCAGGATGAATGGGAAAAGGGCCGTAAGGCCTCAGACGCCCAGTTCCAATACATCGGACGAACACAAGATGCAAACTGCTACGGATTCTACAAAATATTTTTAGAAATGGTCAATTAAAAATCGCAGATTTTCGGTAACTTCCCAAAAGGTTTAACACGTTACAACTTTAATAGAGTGGCGTTTTAGATGATGATGATTTGTTTATACGCAGTGGTGGGTAAAAATGCTATGAATTGAGTTTACTAAACTAAGAAATATGCTTTCATATTCAAAGGCTACCACTAAAAAATATTTATCCGCAGTCCGGAGCAAGTTGGCAACTTTGCAACAAGGGAAGAGGCAGACGTTTATTTTTTGCTAAAAGAATAGTGTTCGCTATAACTTGGTGAAAGTTTTAAATAAAATAGATTTACTATTCAAATGGTTTGCATACCTGCCAACTTTCACTCTTGCCGAGAGTGAATTTTCAGAGTGGTTGTGAAACAATAAACGAAAAACAATCTGACTCAAAAATATATTTATATTTTGATCCCGTTGAAATTCGCTTGTATTAGGATTATTATGCTTCTATATATTTATTGTAATTATTTATATGTAGTGGTGGTCAAACTCATTTATAATTATCATTATAATTCGAAAAGTTAATTGGAATAATACGAGCAGTGCTACCACTTTAAATATGAAAATAAAATCTTCGGGAAAATCCGGAAGAGTTGGCAGGTATGGGTTTGTAATTATTTCAGATTAGGCGTTTCCTGGATTGGAAATTGTCTGAAAGTATGGATCTCCGCATAATTTGATTTAACTATTCGTGTTTGATGTAAATCAAGCAACCAAACTTCATGAGCTTCAAATATAAATGTCTTTTTTATTTTCATTGTACCTACCACCATAGAAACAGGTTAGCAAATACTTCAATAAAAATCTGTGCGAGCTTTTGGATTTTTGTTATCAATAAGTATAAAATTAAATATATTACATATATTTTTTAATTTAAGGTGGTAGATATTTAAAGTGTGGGTCAGGGCCCTTTAACGTCTTAAAGGATACAATGAAATACCATATTTTCGGCACACTGTAATTATCTTTGAATTTATCCTGAAGCTATGAAATTTTTTTTATCATTTACTAGGACTGTTATCAATATAATTAAATAGCTAAATTCAAATGCAATTTATGCATATTTTGTCGAATTAATTTACATACTATAACGATTTAAAATACTTAAATTAATAATACTTTAATCGATAATATATTAAAATAACAAATTAAATTAATTTAAAATACTTTGATTAATAACAAACTAATTAGCATGGATAGAACTTACCCATACTGATGTTCATTATTAACCCCTTGGAGACGGGTGATTCAGAAAAGCATTCGTACAAAATCAGAATCAGGAAGTAATTAAATAAATAACGGTAACTTAAATGCAGTCGTTGCTAATTTGAAAGACTTACTTTGCTTTTACTTTAATTATTGTTAGTTTAGTCATATATATAATCGATGTTACATAACTAAATAGTTTTATTTTGAACAAAGTAATGGTGAATTAAATAAATCAAACAATTATAGCTCCGCCCACAAAGAATTACTTTGATTACCAATTTCATCTTTTTACCCTGGTTGATACGGTTTTATGCTGGCACGTATTTGTGACAGTCGGCGTGAAAGGGTTAATTATCACAAATTCAATGTACTATATGAAATCCAACTTTGTAGAAACTAACTAGTGGTGACACTTTTAAAGCGTAGAGACGTCAAATGTGAAGGATTCCACAAACACTAAATATTTAAAAAATAACTAAAAATAAAAATTTAAATTGGCAGATTTCGGGTAAATTTTGCCTACTTTTTAAGAGGCTCAACGCTTCTTCACTGTAGAACAGGGGTGGCGAACCTTTATATACCAACGTGCCATTTCTTCTAAAAAATTTTTTAATGAGGTCATAGACGTGCCGTCAAATAATTTCGACTTCGTGATTATTGGGAAAATAATAATACTAAATACTATCAACTCAAAACTCTTTATTTGCATTGAAAGAAAAAACATTTTGCAATGTCTCAGTTATACTCTTAATTCAACTTAAAGTAACATCAGAGTGACTTCTATTGTTGCAGATTAGATGACAAATCACTTATATTAGGTTGTAATAGAGCCCTTGAATCAGAGTATAGGAGCCTTAGGTTATAAGATGTTAGTTTAAGCAGGACTGTTAATTTTTTTTGCTCGTTATTTTTTGTTCGCTTGTTTTTTATGGTTATTAATTGTTTTTCAGCATTAATTGTTAATTTTTTCATTAATAATTGGTTATTATTTTGTTTGTTTTTTTGTGAATTTTAATTTAATTGTTACATGTGCTTCATAGTGTAATAACATTTGTGTAATAACAATTCATAGTGCAATAACAATTGTAATCGGTGCCGTGCCCAAAATATTGTGTCGCGTGCCATAAATGGCACGCGTGCCACTGGTTCGCCATCCCTGCTGTAGAACATTAGAACTTAACTCAAATCTCAGTGCACTGCCGCGATGCGGTACTTATTGATTCGTCGGATTTTTAAGAAATTGGGGGGAAATGTGAGAAGAGGGATTAGAATTGGGGGTAGAAGGGATGCCAAGCCAATTCTCACCAATACAAACGAAATGGAAATATTTTACTTAATATGTATGTCACAAAGCATCCATACGGGGTTGCCAACTTTGTACGCTTTTTGTAAAAATTAATTCTAATGGTAGCTGGGTTTATGTTCTAATATATTATTTTTTGTTCGCTTAAACTTATTTACCACACTTCTGCATGCAAATGATTTAAAAATTCATTTGCAAAAGCCACTTTGTCCCAGCTCTTTTGTGGTGACGATTTTAAAATGTTGGCGAAATTACCGAAAAAATTTGAAAGCTTTGATTTTAAGGAAATATTTAATAACCATTTCGTAAATACAGTCCTCACCGCTTAAATGATGCCAATGAACAAAGTACTACTTGAGGAGTTAGAATATATCAGAGATGCTACCATCTTTGGATTTGGGCGGAGTAGAGAAGAATTTAACATTCTTGCTGGAAACTATAAACCTTTTTATCTAGGTTGTTAGGAGTGGCTATATGCCTGGCATAAATGTTTCTTACACCTCTCACAGCGTCATATTTGGCGCGCGTGTAGGTATTGAATGAAAGATTCACCGGCCTTCGCGATCGAATTGGTGAGTAAACATAATAGTCCAAGAGCTTGGTTGCAAGAGCACCATCTCCTAGACTTTTTTTAAAGCAACATATATTTATAACATGAATTTAGATGATTTTCAAATATTTAATATTATTATTTTAAAATGAAGAGTGGTAGTTTTAATTTTTGTAAACTCAATTTTGAAAGTAAAATTGTTGAAATAATGAACAGGAGTTAGAATTTTAATTATACGTTAAAATAAAGTATTGAATCATCAGAAGTTTAATTAGTTGTAAGCAATTTTATGTTTAGCAACACACATTTTTTAAAATGTTATATTTTATGCTATGTTTATTGAAATTCCATGAAAATATTTAACATAGCAGGTAAAGTGCCAAAAATTAATATCTTAATAACTTTCCATCTAATATTCGGATTTTCGTGTACCAAGAGCGTATCTCTTATATATCTATCTCTACGAACACGCGTCAATTTGACGCATGAACGAATACGTATAACACTACTTACAGAGATGCCAACTTGCTCCGGACAGCAAATATATATTTTAAAGTGGTAGTTTATCAATTGTGATTCTTAGTTTAATTCCTTGGGGACGGGTGATTCAGAATAGCATTCGTACAAAAGCAGAATCAAGTTGAATTAAATAAAAAACGGAAACTTAAATGTAGTCGTTTCTAATTTGACAGACTTACTTTGCTTTTATTTTAATTATTGTTAGTTTAATCTTAGATATAATCAATGTAATGGTGAATTAAATAAATCAAACAATTATAACTCCGCCCACAAATAAACTGCTAAAGAAATACTTTGATTACCAGTTTTATCTTTTTACCCTGATTGATACGGTTTTATGCTGGCACGTATTTGTGACAGTCGGTGCGAAAGGGTTAATAAATTAAATTTAGAAGATTTTTATCCACCACTATTTCTAAATACTTCGTAGACTCGGACATCAATTGACATTCTTCGTTTGTTTTTTAACCCAAAAGATGTAGATATGGAGCCCCACCATCATGCCTGCTACACCTCACATGATTCCTTTCTTCATTTTTACCTCATTTCAGGTTCTATTCCGAGCCTACATCACATCTTTCCTATGTATGTTCCCGTCATGGGATATTTCAAGATGAATGGGAAAAGGGCCATTTAGGCCTCAGATGCCCAGTTCTACAACAACGAACGAGCGTTTGTTTGTTCTATTATGCTTATCGGCAACAGTTGTTTATCGCTTGTTTCATTTGAGATAACGATATCGGATAACGGATCGAAGTATTGTCGGTACATTCCTATTTATTATTGATGCGATGTTTGCATGTTTACTCAAAATTTTGCCTAAATTACGAGAGCGTCAAATTGACGCATATCGGTAGAGATAGGTATACAACAAAGAGAACTTCAATATTTCAACGCTTTTGAAGAAAATAGACTTCAATATATATTTACCTCGATCAATGGATAAAAGTCATTCCAAGAGATAAAGTAAAAATGCAAACGGGTTTTGTAATTTTCCTTATAAAATTTGAAAGGCCTCAAAATGACACGTCCCGTAAGCCTAGTGTTAATGGTTCGAAACATTGACATGGAATGTACTTATTAATTTTTACACAGAATGCATTTTTATTCACGAAGAAAGAATCAAGACTGTTCTTCACCCCCTAAAAATTTTTTTTCCAACGGTTTCGGATTCTTGTCTATCAAAACGAAAGTTACAGCTCCCAAAAGTCTGCCTAAATTTTTAAAGTAGAAGTAAAAGTGTTGCTATAATTTTTTTCCCAATGACCACCTGGGGAATGACCTTTGGTCAATATAGGCATCAGAAGAGCAGATTTGTTGGCCACTCTTTCAGGGGAGCCCTATTAGGTGGGCCAACGCTGCTCCCACAGTAAGGACAGATAGAACAGAGAATGAAGGAACATGCCTTGCCCTGGATTTGAACCCAGAGCCTTTCTGGTGCAAGACCAGTTCCCTGACGAATACACAGGCCTGTAAATTGTAGTCCTTGTTTTTAAAAATAGACCATAAACATTTTCCTTGATCGAGAAACTTGTTGCGTATACAGAAGTCTGATACATGCTTGTTGAATATTATAAACATTGTAGTGGTTGCGAAGTTAGGAAAATTGCAAATTGAATACTTTTGGGATTCCCTGTTTTCCCTGGAAGAGTAGTATTCACATAGATGCCAACACCTAAACGTATTTGCAGCTCACTATGTTTCTTTTTTTAAAAAAACTTAAATAATTATAAATAAAATTTTAAATCCTAAAATTTATTATCACTTATTAAAAGCTTATCGTTTAAATGGGAAATGTTGGCATATTTAATTTGGTAACGAGGGAAATACAGCTATCAAAAATTGCGATTCCACACACAATGAATAAGACTCATTTAGGCAATTCATAATAATTAACAATTATTTAGCAATTGAAAAAAAATTTTTGAATTATTTTCAGAAATTATGGAAAGTAAAATTCTATACTATTTCAAGTTATGTTTTTCTATATGACAAAATCCGAAACTTGAAATTTAGATGGGACACCAGTGTACCTTTTAGATACACTTTTTCTGGAGCTCTTATTACAAGTAAAAATACATTTTGGTATTTTTTAAATATAAAAACTGCTTAATATTTTTTTTTTAAAAATCTGTTAGATTAATGGAATTATATTTGTATTAAAATATAAAATTAAAAAAAAGTAGTTCGAATATTTTTTTTTCATTCTTCTTCAAAAATCTATTAATGATCGATTTTGTAAATTAAATTAATTTCAATGATCAATAACTGTTCCTCTTAGGTCTAAGTAACAGCAAATAGTGAAAATTTGGAAAGTAACTGTTTGGACGTTCGAAAGATAATATTTTTAACTCAGACAAAGACACACAGAAAAAACGTAACCATAAATTATTAAAATGCTAAATATAATATTTTTCACATGTTTTGACCTTAATTGATACAAAACAGTGAAAAAAAAACATAAAAAATATGTTTTACAAAAACTCTGGGTCAAAGGGTTAATATGTACGAATGAATGTTGCGAAAATGCCATTACTCAAAAACTGTCCACACAGTTTCGTTCGAATTTTGGAACTTTTTCAATTTAGAAATAAATAAGAAACGCTGCCACCACAAACTTCTTCATAGTCGTTAAAAAAAAACACGAAACTCAATCAGAAACTTTATGTGTATTGTCATAGCCGGGAGACGCAACAACGCTTAACAATAATTAATAACTGAAATCTTGTTATAAAGCGACATTATTTATTTTGTTTTTAGAGGCATCTTGGCAGTCATCAGAATCAAGAAAACGAAATAATTAACGAAATAATTGTTTAGTGTAACGTTCTTTAAATGATTGAATAATTACAAAATTCAAAAGTTGAAGTTTGCTGGAAAAAATTGCTCTCCCAAAATATGCTATTTAAGTTTTGTTTCCACTTTATTTTCAAAATGTACAGTGCGCAGGAAAATAAACGGACCATCCTGAACAACTTTAGATCGAATGGTCGGAATTCTACGTTCTAGAACTCAATCATAATGGTTTGAGACGGTGACTTCAAATATACTAATTAATTAATGCAGACGATGTTTTAAGTAATCAGACCCAAAACGTCCTTTTTCTGAGAAAACATTTGTTTCGACTGATTCAGATGTCTGACTCCTAAGCATAAGGGGTATCAGCAATCTGGGACATATGACCCCTATAGTTTGGTCTGGACAGAAGACCATAATTTGAATCACTTAACCGGTTAACTGCCCAGCGTCATATATATAGGACAGTTCCTTTTTTCGAAGACATTCATTGCGATGGGAAACTTTTTCATTTGATTGTGTGAATTTAAAGATTCTCAGATACCATAATTTATGAAAGATCTCTGACTAGATCTAGAATTAAAAGGAGCAAGTACTTTTTGATCTATCAAAGACTTTTAGAATGCCTTAACAGTGGAAAAACCAATTAATTTCGATAATATATTATACCACCTTTTCCATAAAACCAGTTCTTGCATCAATTCAATATATAAAGTCGGGACAAAACGGGTAAATGTTAATTTAACGTTTTGCTTATACCGCCATATTTCGAAAACTTTTTAAGCGAATTGAAAATTTTTTGCACACTATTATAAATTTTAATTTTCCAAAAATAATCCAATAGAAAAAATAACTTATAGTAATACGCATTTATTATTTTTTATTCGTTTTGTAATAATAGTTCAAAAAAGTTTTAATGATCATATATGCAAATTTTACATCATTTTAGAGAATGCAAGTTAATATAGCGAACGGCAAAATTTGAATTAAATCTGACGAATTGTTCCTCAGAATTTGATTTTCAAACATACAAAATTTTTTGATTGTGAATGTGTGAAGATATGTTCATTAGATATAAAGTTTTTTGTAGAAGGGCTTTTATTTATTTTATTTTTATTGCGCACTGTACACTAAAGAGGATAAAAGTGCTATAAAATGTTTATGCATCGGGATTTAAAATTAAAAGTAAATCATTCATGTCGAGTTATTACTAAGAAGCGAATTAAAATAACAATAAAACCAAGGTTTCATCATAAAACAACATTTCCTCCACAACAAATACTCTGTTCTAATCACGGTGAACAGGTCACTAGACCTTCAAGAATATTCACTAGACAATTTTTATTTATGTTTAAATGGTCATGAAAACGATAAGTGATTGGAAATATTTAGATATCTCTTTTTATCGCAAAACGGACTGCGCATTGTATTACTACATTGAAAAAATATTATTTCCGCATGAATTTAATTCGAAAATATTCAAACTGTTTTAATAGCTTCTAGAAAAACAAATATTTAAAGTATTTATAACAGTTTAGTTTTTGAACGGATTGTTCTTCTAGTGGAGTTTTAAATTTCGAATATGAAGTTCAAATGTCAGTTAATTAATCAAAGTAAGTTAAGTTTTATTTTAAGCTATTTCAATAAGTTATTAAAATGTATCAAGTTTGGTCTTTAAAATGTGTTTACAAGAAAAATTTAAGTAAGTACAACTTCTAAAAGTAATGGAAACTAATTCCATATCTTCTTTATTACATAATTGATTGCGATCAGTACCGCTGATATTTAGATACAGGAAAATATGTGCATGACCTGGAAAAAATAAATGAGTGGTAAAAAAGAATTTTCGAGACTACTAATAAATGTTTAAATTTTTCTTTCATTTTTGATTTACGAAATTATTCAGGAGTTATTTTTCTGCACCCACTTATATTTCCTTTAATGAAATATTTATTGAAAGATTAAAACATCTAGATATATATATCATTTTCGTTACATTCTAAAAATGTTGCAGACAGCAGAAAACCTGTAAATATGAAATTTCAATGTCAGATAATTAATCAAGTAAGTGAAATGTTATTTTGAGTTGCTTTAAATAAGTAACTAAAACATATCAAGTTTCATTTATATCAGTTTTAAATGTATTTACAAGTAAAAATTCGTAGAAATAAATAAGTTTAAAAAAAAGCTAAAACTTTTATAAATGTTTCACATGTAACCACAGATTTGCATTAAACAAGTTAAGTCAAATTTATCCAAAACTTTGTGTTAAACAAGTTTAATCAAATCATATTTGTTGTTTAAATTGAAAAGTTGAATATACATGATTGATTTGCTTATCAATAACGATATAAAAAGTATTCACAAGCTATATATGATGCCTAATGAAATGTTTGCGTTTGAATAACGTTAACATCATGTTTCGTCGTATTATAAGATTTAATTGTGAAGTTTTGTGTAAAAAAATTGCACTTTCCAGTATAATTTAAGTCATAAAGAAGGAAGGAAAAAAGGAAATACTATTAATCTGACAAAAAACATAGTAAACTTCTTAACACTTTAATATCTAAATGGTTATATATCTGTGATGTTAAAGGTTTCTTTGCAATAAAATTCGATTGTACAGTTAGCAGAAAAAAAAATACGGATCAGTTTTTTAACTTTGGAATGGGTGGATTTTTATTGTGAAAAGTGCTTGACTCATGGCGGTATACACTTATTTTGACCAAAAAACGCTCTTTTTTCTGGAAAAACCATTCCTTTTAATCATCGGATTAGGATTTATCACCCTCAAAATAGAAGGTAGATAAAAGGTTTGAATAGCTGACATTTTTAGTTTTACCGCTGTAATGGTTCAAAAATTAGTTACTCTAACATTATATTAATTTGCAACACGTTTCTCTTCATATCTTTTAAATTATTGGCTAAACTAATAATATTTAATATTGGTTAAACTAACAATAATTCATTCACAAGAAATTATAAGCCATCGGTTCAGAGACAAATATGTAAGAGAATGAATAATTCCAATGAATTAAATAATTTTTACAAATAAATTTGTTAACGATGAAAAAAAAGTTTCAATTTTCAGGAATAAAGATTTTTATTCCGAAATTTTCAGAATTTATTCACTTTAAATCTAGATTTTTATTAAATTTTATAAAAAAAAAAAAAAAAAACTGCTGAAAAACTTTTTAAATAATTGATTTTAGAATGGAATTGAGTTGATTCCCCATTTTGAGATAACGTCACCGAATTGCAGAACTACACTGGTTATCATAAATTAAGGAAAATTCACAAAAATCGCGATAACTCAAGAAATTACACATGGAATTTTATGAAACTTACCCACAATATACAACACATAGTAAGGTATTAAACAACATAAAAAGAAATTATCAGACATTAATAGTAGTATAGAAATTAGCACATGTATAAAATAAACAAATTGGAAGTATCGGTTTGCAATAGAAAAAGTACCTTTAATATGGAATATGATTGCCTCTAGAAGCAATACAGCACAAACAGCGATGTGTGATGCTTTCAATTATGCGGTCTATCAGTTCAATAGGAAGTGAGAGCCATTGCTCTTGTAAAGCAGTTGCAAGCGTGGCAAGGGTCTGAGGGGGCGGATTGATGGCAGATACACGCCTCCCTAGAGCATCCCAAACGTGCTCGATAGGATTCAAGTCCGGGGATCGAGCTGGCCACTCCATGCGAGTAATTGTTTCCTGTTGAAGATAATCATCAACAATGCGAGCTCTGTGTGGTCTTGCATTATCGTCCTGTAACAGGAAGCAATCACCAATTGCCCCGGCATATGGGCGCACATAAGCATCAAGGATGTTGTCTCGATAAACCTGAGCATTCACGGTTCCCCTTGGAAAGACATGGAGGTATGTGCGCCCTCCTAAGGATATGCCTCCCCAAACACAGACACTGCCTCTTCCGTATGCATCTCTTTCACGGATGTTTGATGGATGATAACGGGTCCCAGGTTCTCTCCATATCAAATAACGTCTACTGTCACTTTCTAGACTAAACCTGGACTCATCCGTAAAGAGAACAGGCCTCCATTGATCTGACGTCCAGTGGACATGTTGTCGGGCCCACTGCAAACGGTCTCTCCTATGGCGTGATGTGAGCGGCACGCAAATGGCTGGTCGTCTCGCATACAGACCACCTTCGTGGAGCCTTCTGCGCACAGTTGACGTTGACACCAACCTTCCGGTGGCTGCAGCAAGAGAGGATCTAAGATGTGTCGGAGTAGCGGTTCTATTCCTGCGTGCACTTAATGTCAAATATCGGTCATCGGCACTGGTCGTAACAGTTGGCCGTCCTTGACTGAACCTCCTAGATGCCGAATCTGTGGTTTGAAATTGCCTCCAAAGTCTATGAACCACAGATGGACTCACATTTAGCCATCTGGCCACTTCTGATTGACTCTGCCCTGCCTCTAGTCTCCCGATGGCTCTCCATCGTAGTTCTTCAGGCAAATGATGCCTAGAGGTCATTATTACGAATTGGCTATCTCAGATTTTCAATGTCGCAATCACAGTAAAATTTGTGTGCTTTCTCTCAAACTTGGACTTTTATGCTCCAGGCAGATGACGTAAGCCGAGTGCAGCGCCACTAATTTGCATATTGCAATTTTACTCAGCTACTCTTAGTGGACAACATATGCAAATTTTGCACGGTTTGGCTTACTTTTGAAAGAGTTATCGCTATTTTTGTGATTTTTCCTTAATTTATGATAACCAGTGTATATGTCATTTTATAGCTGTCGTTAAACAGACGAACAAATTTTGCGTTTACGACTTGTGTTCAGCACCGTAGCCTTATAATTTTGAACTCAATCCCATACCTGCCAACTTTTAATCCCTTCCATTATGATTTTTCCCAGTGGTATTAAAATGGAATAAAAATTTCAATTTTGAGCAAAAAAATACGTTGTATTTGAAAAAGCTTAAGCTGCCTTCCATGGTGGTAACACATATTAATATATATGCTTAATTTTCTTCAGAATAGTGGTGATAAAAATCATTTAAAAATTTAGTTTATAAAAGAAAAAAAAATAGTATATATTTACTACCACTTTAAATATAAAAATTAAATTTTACGCCAAATGCGTAAAAGTTGGCAGGTATGCAATCCAGAAGATAATGTGACTCTTGAATTGGGAGAAATTTATTGTTTACGGGGAGGACTTTTTTGATAGAACTACATGGAGAGAAAAACCTCCCCTGGTTAACCTAACAGCAAGGGGACACTAAACCATGGTCCGTCTACCACTCAATAATTTTTAAGCTCTTATATTTTAGAATTTTGTAGATAGAAATATGTAGATAGAATTTTGTAGATAAAAATGAAAATTTACTTTTTTTAAACATACTTTCCGGTGTTGTGTGGCCTGTTTGGCTACACTATTAATGCTACTAAATATTAGAAATGCAAAATTGATTGCTTTTGATCATTTAACAGCCGCTACTCCTTTGACAACAACAATGTCGCTTCCAATCGAATGCATTGTCTAAGGTCGCACATACTTAGGTCCTGCCTGACCAAAATTTTCAATCAAAAATCGATGTAAACCCGTATTGTCCCGAATCTATGAATTGAAATGATACAAAAAGTGGTTTTATGAAAAAAGTGGTATAATATATTATCGAAATTAATTGGTTTTTCTACTGTTAAGGCATTCTAAAAGTTTTTGATATATCAAAAAGTACTTGTTCCTTAGAATTCTAGATCTAATCAGAAATAACTAAATCATTGTGGTATCTGAGAATCCTTTAATTCACCCAGATAAATGAAAATGCTGAAAAAAGTTTCCCACCACAATGAATGTCTTTGAAAAAAGGAACTGTCCTAAATATATGACGCTGAGCGTTAACCGGTTAATGAAAAGGGATAAATAGTGTATTTTATTTTTAGAATTTACTTACTCTTTTTTATTTTTAGAATTTACTTATTTACAACAATCGATAATGGTAATCTAGGAGAAGATATATTAAAACGTTTTTTCTTCAATTGTGCTGATACTTCCAAATTTTACGGGATTCCGTTTTATAAATGAAGATTTTATTTTATAACCGTCGTTGAACCCAATGATGATTTTATGACTCCTAATGTTCAACTCTGTAGCCTTGTTTTTTGAACCCAATTTGCATTTTGTCACTTTAACCCACATGTTTACTGACCTTAAGCCCGTTACTGTTGATAGTCATATGCACGGGCAGCAAATTTCAAGGACTGATTTATAACATATTCTGGAAACTTATTAACTTATCTATCAGATTATTTTAAACTTTCGTTATTAGATAAGTGAAGGAATAAGATCTTTTTAAATCTTGTTATGATGATGATGATTTATTCGGCCAATATCACTAAATTTTTTTTGTGATTATAATTTACTTATTTTAAAATAATGAAAACATTTTTCTCCATTACAATTCAAACTAATTTAAATCAACTATAATTAAATTAATTTTATTTAAACTTCGAAATTCCGAAATTTTAAAATATGATTTTTTTAAAAAAGAAATCTCATTACTCACTAAATTAAGCGACTGATACCGCTCAAACTTCGTATTTTGATTAAAAATTACATATTTCAAAAAAACGTCACCAATTGTCTAGCTTATAATTCAAATCTTTTCAATCATTTTTAATTTAAGTAATAAAAATAATTGACGATTATAAAAGAAAATTTTGCACCTTAATTTATCTTGTATAAACAAGTTTCAAAACTGTGAGCAAGATGTTTTTGATTCGCTTAATCATTAATTTAACAACAATCATACGCAAAAAAATAAAATACTTCCAGAATGATTTATTTTGCGTCTGATTTCTTAGAATAAAATATCGGCACATATTAACTATTCAGCGTTAAACTCTTATAACAATCAGAATTTTTGATTGAGATTAAAAACTATTAAAACTTTGTTATTAATGTATGTTAGGTTAATATGTAAAATGAAAAAGAAAGGAAATAAAAGAGAACGCTGCTGCGAAACGTTTTTTATTTTTAATACGCAGATTGTTACATGAAAAATTTTAACAAACTCCGTTAAAAAATTAGCATTTTTTATGTTTCTACAGAGTCTTATTATATATTCTATAAGTTATAAAACTTATCAGACGTTTAGAATACAAAGAAAAAATCATCCTAAAATCCATGATTTGGTGGTTAAAGTACTAAAAAATTTCGCATTTAATTAAGTAAAATGCAACAAACCATGTTTATATAGGAGTTTTTTTTTACTCTGAAATGTAATGACATAATCACAGGCTTAATTATTGTTGCCAATAGTCTGCAAAAATTAGGTATTTCATTTTATTTTATAGTCGTCGTTCAACAGCCGACCCAATTTGGGGCTTACGATGATTAACTATGTCGCCTTGTAATTTTGAGCCTAATCAAGAAGAAAAGGAAACTCCTGGATCAAGTATTGGGAGAAATTTTGCTTTGTAGAGGACTTTTTGATGGAACTAACCATAACCTCCTACATTAGAAAGCCTCCACACTGGTTTTTATAAGTAGTCTGTGCAAATTATTTAATAACAATGAAATTTTTTCTTCTTCTTTTGTTTTGTTTTGTTTTATGTAAGCCAACTATTACGCAAACCATAGATTACGTAAACGAACTATATTCTGAAATAAATAATCCCAAGAAACTAAAGCGATAAGGTATTACTTGATTGAAAACTTCATTTTCTTCAAAATTATACAAATTGGAGATAGCAGTCAGTTTCTGGGTATTATTTAACAGTCGACATGTTTTTAGCACTCAAAAATTTTCAGGACTTGCCGGAGGTGAATGCGAACAAACAAAAGTGATTTGAAACATAAAACGCCAAGTTGAATGAAAAATGGAAAAATAAAGGTGAGAAACCAAACTAGAAAAGCCACAGTAGCCGAGATAGAAAATAACGAATAACAGAACAAAAAAAAAAAAGAACAAAAAAAAAAAAAAAAAAAAAAAACCCGCAGTGACTGAGAGGGGTAAAGCAGGGTTAAAACACAATTTCATAAGCTATGGAGAGATGGTTAGGAACTAATGTTGTTTAATAATGGAATTAGCATACATATGAATAAACCAAGATTCCGGTGTATCAAAATGAGCTGATGTGCCGGGGGATAAATAATTTTGTCATTGTCGCTTCAAAAATGTACAAATTGGAAGTACCAGTCAACATGTTTCATTTTTTTTTTTCTGTTTTTCATCGTATTTCTTTCTCGGCTACTATGTTTTCTTTCTAGTTTTGTTTCTCACCTTTATTTTTCCATTTTGCGTTGGCAACTTTACGTTATATATTTCAAACCACTTTTGCGTCTTCTCATTCACGTCTGGAGAGTCTTGAAAGTGGGGGCCTATTTTTGAGCGCTTGAAATATGTCGACTGTAATTTCCAATTTGTACGGTTTTGAAGCGAATGAAGTTTTTAATCAAGTTAAAGCAATAATCTTATAAGTTTATTTTTCTTGTTTCAGAATGGGAAAGGTTTTATTTTCCAAAAAGGTACATAGTTGCAATACTAGGATTTTTAGGAATATTTAATATTTTTACTATGAGAGTGAGCATGAGCATGAGTATAGTAGCCATGGTTAATCATACATATGAATCAACTATGAATAGTTCCTACAGCGAAACTGAAGAATGTCAGAATCTAGAGCACAGAAATACAGCGTTGAGTGAGGATAATTTATATAAAGTAAGATTCTTTTATTAGTTTGACATTATATTGAGGTTATCTATTAACAGGATGTCAATATATTATGATGCATTTATGTAAATAATTTATTTATCCTTGTTATCAAATCCTTTAACATTTAATTTTAAAACCCAATAATTAAACAGAAATTTATAAATTTTATTACACTTCGAACACTTTCTGGTGTGCAGTGTTGTCCTGTTTATTTTAAAAATGCGATGATTATTTTAACTCAAATGCGAAAGTTTTAAATTTTGCTTCCATTTTAAATTTTCAAAAAAAAAAAAAAATTCATAATTGCCTAAGAAGTTGACAAGTCGATAGCTCAGTAAAATATATTATACGCACATGAAAGAATGGGTTGGCGTGTGGCGTAACTACTACTTTCAAACATCAATTGGATAATAAATAAAACATGCTAACTCTATTTAATTTTGGGGTAGCCTTTGACAAAATAAAAAAATAATTGACATGGTCGAAAGATCCTTTTCCCACATTGGTGATCAGCGGACGTGATTTAACTTGCCTAAAAGTAACGTTCACTTCGATGAGTGGCTCACATTGAATATTTTACTAGCTTTTTTTGACTGGGTCACATCGTCCTCCTTGCTTCTCAGTCTCACTTACACGCAAAGGGATCCTGTACAAACGTGACTGCTAACAGCAACACAAGAGAGACCACACACAGCAGTGAACTTAATATAGCTCACAAGACAGACACTCAAAACGTGGTGAACTTAACACAGATCTCCCGGTCTCTCGAAAATACGATTAACTAGTAGTATCCGCTCACCGAATTCTATCCCTGATAAAATTCTGGCGGGGGAGTATTGTGACGTAATTACCACTATGATTACTGAACATCAATTGACTAAAATAAAGACATACTATCTCGTTTTAATCTTGAGGTACCTTCTGAAAAATAAAAGTCATTGTCGACAATTATCTCCCCTCTTTTACATTAGAATTCGTTTATTACACTAACTCAGTGGAAAAAGAATTTTTTTTTGTTGTATTTGATTATTGTTTGGTAAATTTGACTTAAAGTTTTTTTGTACACCACTAACAATAAGTAAATTCATCTTAGACGCTTCATAAATTAAGCATACGTTCCAATTTCTGTTCACTCCGAAATAATTTTCTTAAGCTAGAGTGAAGCAACAAATAAATCACTGCCTGCAGGAAGAAATATTATTTATATTATGCTAGTACAGCTGTTTCCAAATGGTGTACAGAGGGTTTACGGTACAAACCATTGTTTATGTCTTGAGTATAAAAATTTCATACTGGTGCCATCTGAAAATTGGAAAAATTAAATTCCGTATAAGAAGAAAAAAACTTGGTGCTCTTGTATTTGTGTTTGAATTAAATATTCTTTGATTTGAATTCAGGGTTTTTCGTTTCAGGGTGATAAATATAATTGGGATTCCACCATTCAAGCCACCATACTAGGATCTTATTATTATGGTTACATATTGACTCAACTGCCAGCAGGTGTTTTGGCTGAAAAATTTGGTGCAAAATGGTTATTTGGAGGTGGACTATTTGTAACAGCTGTATTCTCTTTGTTAACTCCTGTATTTACAGCCTGGGGACCTGTCGTTCTCTGCACATTACGTGCTTTACAAGGACTGGCTGATGTAACTATAGTTTTTAATGATTTTTAACATAGAGTTCTTAAAGTGTTTAAGGTTAAACGGAGGAAAGTTCCTACAAGAATTATTTAAAAAAAAGTAATGTAGTGATTAATAACAAAAACTATTAATAGTGATACGCTACTCTCACAGGGCAGCCAACTTTCAACGCTTTTTGTAAAACTTATTTCTAGTGGTAGCACCGTTAATGTTTTTAGCTCATAATTTTAATTCATTTCATCTTATTTTACACCCCGCTGCATACAAATTATTTAAAAGTTCATATACAACGCCACTTTGTTACAGCTCTAACGAGGTCAAGTTATTCGAAAATGTTGGCGAAGATTCTGATGAGAGCTTTGATTTTTAAATGTCCACCATTCTGCAAAATATTTTACAAAAAGCGTAGTGGTAAGCAGGCCTGCTTTCATCTGCAATAATAATAATAATGATAATGAAATTTTTAGCAAGTTGCTTCGTTACTTTTACCTTTTATATTTCCTCAAGCAAAGTGCAATAACCTCATCCTCATATACAGACAGTAAACTAAAGTTTTTGAGCAAGCTGCTTCTCATTGTTTCCAATTATTTAAATTTACGCGAGCAAAGTGCTCGCACTGCGTATACAGCAAGCAATCGCACGGACAGCTGACCTCACAATGTTAAAACAAATTTTTAAAAAAATTCATGATGAATGGGATAGGGACTTCTTCGCGGCCCAGGTGCTCAGTTCCAGAGCACTATTATGACTATGTAAGTTACCTCGTGGTGACATTCTGAACGAATAGGCCTAATTGTCCTTATTCTACAAGTTTATTAAAGCTTTTTGGTAAAGCGGAGCCTTTGGTATCCCTACTCATTATGTAAAATTTGATCCCACTTGTTTATTCAAGAGAACAATCGAAATGTTAGAGTCTATTACAAAGCAACTTGCGATTACATAACAGAAAAATTTCTACTCTATAATGCGTATGCATGTTAGGTGCTTTCGGATAATCAGAGGCCGGATATTTGAAATTCTACTGTATTTTTCAAATATTATCATTTCAGGGAGTGACTATTCCGTCAATAAACCTGATCATAAGCACGTGGTCTCCAAAAAATGAAAGAAGTAGACTCTCAACTATAATATTCACTGGTGGACAAATTGGTATGGTTACTGCAATGCCCATAGCAGCTCTGCTATGTAGTACAGATTTGCTTGGAGGATGGCCATCAGTATTTTACGTCTTTGGTAATTCTTTCTTTTTTTTAAAAAAAAAGACTTAAACCAATACTAGGGATAAACTGCTTAGCTTTTGGCAAAAGGCTTTATAACTTTTAGTATAAGGTATAATTTTGCCGTCATTTTAAATATTTCACTATTCAATACTGCGAATATTTCAATACTATTACTTTTTATACATAAGCTTTGAATATTTGATATGTAACGGTGAAAAAATAACTTAAATTCAAATTTACAGAAGTAAAAATACTTAACCGTTTACATATCAATGTTCTATTTTTGGAACATACCCATACATTGCCAACTTTTACTCATTATGCGTGAAATTTTAATTTTACATTTAAAGTGATAGAAAAATGCATGATTTTTCTTTTTTTTCTTTTGTATCTTTAATTTGAAATTTTTCACCACCATTACATTCAAAGAATTTAATAATGCGTATGAAAGTCTGGTAATGCAGACATACAAACTGCTCCGGATTCTACAAATATTTTAAGAAATGGCAGAGATCTGCAGACTCAAATTTGCAGATTTTCGCTTAATTTTGCCAATTTTTTAAAAGTTTCGACACAGCTTAACGGTTAAAAAGTGTTGCAGAGCATAAGCCTTTGAATTATTTAGAAGTAGTAGTGAGTAAAAATCCCATAAAGCGTATTTACTAAACCAAGAATCATACATTAAAAGACTCGAAAATATTTATCCGCTGTCCGGAGCAAGTTGGCATCTCCGCATACCTTTTTTTCAAAAAGTTATCAAATAGTTTTTTCTCAGTTACAGTCGAAAAAAAATATTACTATCAACCAAAATCCATTATTTACCCAAAATTATACATCTTGTGATATATTTCTTTTATGAAATCAGTTGTTGCATTTTGAAGTTATACTTCTTATGCGACTTCCAACAAGGTTGCGTTAAACGTTTAACGCTACATTTTTATTGGCCGGGAAATCACGTGGTAGGATCCAGTTTTCCCTCATTCGTTTTCATATTGTTTTGGTTCTCACTAGCATAAAAATAAGGAAAGTCATAAAAGTATTGTTTTTCTATTAATATTTTTTTAGTTTGTTTTGATACACATATAATTTAATAGGGTAGTATTTTTCATTTTCAAATTTAGTGGATAACAATTCGCGATCGCAACGAACTATAGGGGGCGTTGTTGTATGAGACGCTTACCTGCGATTTCCATATGAACCGTCATTCAGTTACTCTGGAGACGTCGTTAATGTAGCGTGTAGCATTGCAACGTTCCTTCTTTAATATGGCTTATTAAATTTAAAAAAGAAAAATGCTTGATCTTCTTTCTTGTACAACCGAAAACAAAATGGTATCTCTTTTTATTAGAGAAGGAATATCCAAAACACATCGGAAAAATATTTGTACATTAACAGAAAAAAATATGTATATTCTTATAAGAGTTAAAACCTAATGCCCGAGAAATAGTATTACTAAATTTAATGATATAACATGAAAGGCCCATTTAAACTTTACATTCTATAGTTTTAAGAATCATATTAGTTCAAAAATTAAAATGAACAAAAAGTATACATAAGCCTCATAATTTTAGGAAATTTAATTTTGTAAACAACGTTTTTTGACAACAATTTTTATCAAAAAATTTCAAGTTTCAATAAAAATCATTATTTAGAAACTAAGAAACGTAAAATAAAGAATGCTGATGAAACAAAAACAAAAAAAAAAAAAAACAATTCTTTTTTGTCGCCATTTTTAGTGCTACGAATATTCGTCTTTGGGATTTGCCAAAAACAAAACAAGATGCAATTTTATTTTTTCAGGAGGAAAATATTTGACCGAAAAAACGAAAATGTACCAATTCCCACAACATAAAACTTTATCTTGGCAAACGTACGTTTCGGAAATGTTATTTCATTTGGAATCTTATTCATCAGAGTTCATATGGCGATATGATTGTTTTGAATCTATGCTAAACTCTATATCGGCTCATTTTCCACCGAAATCCAATTAACTATTTTGATTTTAAATAAAGTGTTTTATTTTATGAACTGTCGCAAAAATTTTAAGTGTAGATTGGCGGCACTTAAAAACCGCCAAATCTGTAGCGGCGGTGGCGTTAATACATCGTAAGTACCGAATTTTTATTCCATACTTTTCTGAATCATATTATTTCAAACATTGGAATATACAAGAAGTATACATAAACACATAATGTTATACCATTTAATTTTTCAAAAGTATTTTGAGAACAATTTTTATCAAAAAATTATAAACTAAAAAACGGAAAATAAAGAATTCTTAGGATAAAAAAAACGATTTTAAGAATTATTAACATTGAAATAAAAACTTTCATATTGTTTCTTTTTTTATTATTCTTATAGTTCTTAATCAGACGTAAAAAACCATTCTGTAGAGAACCATCATCAAATGAAAAAAAAATATTTACAAGCAAATTTTTTATTGTAAAAATCATTGCACTTACCTGATTTATGATTCCCGGAGAATTCCAAAATGATAAGTTTCTTGTTTGAAAACTTTATTCTCAAATAATAGATACATAGTTTATACCTTCATTACTTTTAGATAACATACTACACAGCAAAATTTTATAATTGATATGAATTTGAATATGTAGCTAAAAACAGAATAGCTGAATTCTAGTTGAACTTATTCTTTCAAAATTAAAAAAAACTTACCAAGAAAACGATTTAAATTAATTAAGAATCAGCACAAATGGCACTATTTCAAGTAACTTGGATAATTTTTTATTGTTGTTTTCTGAATTATATAAATACAGAAATATATACTATTCTATAACGAAGAAGAATATGTTATAACTATTACAATTCTGTATGTTCTGAATTCATATTTATTCACTGGAATGACGAAAGCAATGTTGACTTCACTTTAATTCGTAATGAATTGAAGACAGAAGAAATGCATTTTACCTTAATACACACATCTGTAACAGTATCCGAAATCGGAAGTCATCAGTTGCAAGTTTGTTGATAATAGAAATTAAAAATTATTGAGGAATTTTTCTTCAAATGTTTGGCGTGTTCTGTTCCTGAAAGATTTACTAATATTCTGGAGATTTTTTTCAAGTTCTTCGGCCTTTTCCTTAGGGAAATTTTGTTTCTTATTTGCTGCTAAAAAATGGCGTCTGATTCAGTCAATGACTTTGATGGAATTAAATGAAAACGTGATAAATTAATGTCCGATATTTACAGGCTCCCGCAAGACGGCGTACTCGAGCGTTGCGATCGCGAATAGTAAAAAATGAGTGAAAACAATCCCACGGACAATGCGACGGATTTAAGGTTATGTCAAGGTACGTCTCTTGTGAATATCAATTGATTGTTTCTCTTCTGAAATTACATTATGACGCATTCACATTAATACAAATACATTTTCCAGGGCGAGACGATGAGGCAACCACAAGCACTTCCACTGGTTCAAGAGGTCCACGAGGGAAAAATGCACAATATTACCGTGATTACAGAGCACAGAAGAGAGCGGAGCAAGAAAAAGAGTCGTTGAATAGAACTAGTGATCCTTCTACGACTGCTGATTCTTCTACAATTAACGTCGCAGGTTGCGAAGGCGCGGAGGGACTCCACGCACAATTTTTTTTTTAACAAAATTATAACCTGGCTGAAGAAAATTTCGAATTCATTTGCGTGTAAATCATCTACCACGTTTTTGATAATTGTACCTTTCTCATTAGCGTAAAAAATAAAAAAAATCAGTCGTTAAACGCTTAATTTTCGTTAAAACTAGAAAATAGTATTGGCTTCTCTGTTAATATGTAGACATCACTAACTTGTGCCTTCATTCAAAAAATAATTCTTATTGGTTGCAAAATTTATGTTCAAATAAATAAATCCCAGTTTTTTAACATTTAAAGAATTAGCCATTTAAATAGATCTGGGGCCTAGAGCCCCTGAATTAGACAGACCGACTTATCATTTATTGTTGGAGCAAAGAGCTAACATAAGCACAGCGAATAAATATTTTCAAGTGGTAGTTTATTAATTGTAATTCTTGGTTTAATAAGTTCTATTTAGTAGATTTTAATCCACCACTATTTCTAAACAATGCGTAGGCTTATATAATTCACCACTTTTTAGTAATTATTACACGTTTTACATGTTTAAAAGCAAGCAAATATTGTCAACTATTTGCAAAATTTTCTTTGTAGTTATTTACCGTTTTTTAAATTATTTTGACGTGTCCGCAGCAGTTGGCATCTCTGTAATAACGTAACGTATACTAAAATAACGTTAACTTGCGAACTTGTTTGCTCCAATATTGCTTGACAGGTCAGCTCTGATAGTATAGGAGCCTTACTAGGGCCTAAGCATGAGTATACAAAATCTATGAATTAGGTGGGTTCCCGTGGTACTTGAAAAAATTTAGTAGTGGTAGTAAATTTAGGTAAATGCTGGAAAACAATGTTCAGTGGAAAACAATTTGTAGCTGTGGTTACACAGAAATTAAAATATCGACATTTATTTTATTTTCCTTGCAATTTTTAAAATTTTCAAGGTCAGCGGGAAGCCGGATTATGTAGTTATGCTTAAAAGAATTGGTCAACTCCAATTTTTTTAAAAATAATTATTTTCTCTTCCATTATTACAGGTTTGTCAGCCGCTACGCTTTTTGCAAAACATTTTATAAAGTGGTAGGTATTTAAAAAGCTAAGTTTACAAAATTTTTAGCAATTTTTAAAAGCCTCACCTCTACAGAGATGGAAAAAATCGACGTTTCATATGAACTCTTAAATCATTTATACGTAGTTGCTTGGAAAATTAGCTTTAAAAAATTTTGAATTAAAACATGAACTTATATACCACTAATACAAATTTTTGCAACAAAAACCCCAGAAAGTTGGCAGCCAAGTTAGTATTTAACTACCACTTCATTAAAACCCTTCCTAACTGGTGATCAAAGTGGAAGTAATTAATTCATTGCTGATTTCCTCATTTAATTACCAATAGATAATCTTTCAGGATCAATAACATGTTTGTGGTTTGGAATCTGGACATTTTTAATCTTCGAATCACCCTCTGTGCATCCGAGTATTTCCAAAGAAGAATTGCTCTTAATCGAACAAAGTAAAGAAGAGGAGAAAACGATAAACGTAAGATTAAATTTTAATAGCTGATCAGGAAATTAACTACCGTAATTTCGTGCTCAGCAATCACCTCCTACGTCAGAAAGCTTCCACACGGTTGTTTTAATAAGTAGTCTGCGCAGACTACTTAAAAAGTGAACAAGTTGTGCTCATGAACCCAAATTCTATTTTAAAAGTACTTGAAAGAAATTTATCATATATGTTTGAGAATTGAATCTGTGGTGGTTGTTGACAAGTGAATAAGACAAACCAATCATATTCATAAATTAAACAAATTCTTAGACATATATTTGTTACCACTTTCTTTTTTTTATTACATTTCGTACTAAATGAATCTTTAGCAGAGATGCCAACTTGCTCCGGAGAGAAAATAAATATTATCGAATGGTAGTTCATTATTGTGTGAATCTTGGTTTAATAAATTCAATTAATTAGGTTTTTATTCATCACTATTTCTAAATATTTCAAAGGCTTATATAATTCGCCACGGTTTTGCAATTAAGTCAAGCGATACCGTTTAAAAAGTAAACAAAATTAGTCGAATATGTTCAAATTTTAGTATGTAGTTGTTTACCGTTATTTGAATGATTATGGCGCGTCCGGAGCAGTTGGCATCCATGCTTTAGTACACTTCATGGTGGATCGGACTACCTATAAAAAACCGTGAGGAGGCTTTCAGTTATAAGAGGCGTTGGCTCAGATATTAACCAAATCAGTTATTCGCCTAAACATTTAATATCTGACAAGGATTATATATATATATATATATATATATATATATATATATATATATATATATATATATATATATATATATATATATATATATATATATATATATATATATATATATATTAGGATGCATCCTGACGACTCGAAATCATATAGCAATGCGGGGTCGGAAATGCCTTCCTGAAGCGGGGATGTACACAGAAGCACCATAATGAAAAGAGGCAGTAAGTAAAAAATCTTTTTAATAATACATTGAAAAAATTATGTGGCCTCCTTGGTCACCCGACCTATTATGTCTTGATTTCTGGGGTCATACGAAAACACTGGTTTATGACACCCCTGTTGACAATGCTAAGGAGCTGGTTGCTAGAATCTCAGTAGCTGCCGGAGAAATTCGAGATATGCCTGGAGTGTTGCAGAATGTTCGAATGTCCATGCGCCGGAGATGTGATGTGTACATTGTAGATGGTGGCAGAAACTTCGAACACTTACTTTGACCCATGTACCATATAATTTTTTCAATGTATTATTAAAACGATTTTTCACTTACGGTGTCTTTTCTTTATGGTGCTTCTGTGTACATACATCACAGCTTCAGGAAAGCATTTCCGACCCCGCATTGCTGTATGATTTCGAGTCGTCAGGATCCGTGGCCCCCATCCCCCCAAGCTCTTGGGCGCATTCTTGGGCAAATTCTAAATCCCCCCCCAAACTATTCGTTTTATTTAGTGTAAAAATCCCCCCAAGCTTTAAGTAGGCGCATCGTGCGGCCACCTTCCCCCCTGGTGGGGGCCCCTGGTCAGGATGCCCCTCTTAAGAGTTCTGAAGCGTTTAACTGAGACACCCTGTATATATAAAATCAGCTAAAAAAATAAAAAGATTGAAAAAGCAGTAGGTAAAAAAATTAAACCTAATAGAAAATGAATGCAACTCAAACAGAATAGTTTGTTATTTTGAAACGTGTAATATGAAAAATAAGAGCTACTTTTTTAAATATTTATTTAAAATATGAAGTTTTTTTTTTCCATCTCAGTTTTGTGCCCTTGACGCGTCAGGCGTAAAAATTGCAGTTACATATTAAAATATTGAAATGAACAGAATATTTGTTTTCTATTATTGTTGTACTGCAATATTAGAAATGGTGAAGTAATTCTATTATTGTTGTTACTGCCAGACTGCAAATCTCAGAATGATTACTTGAAATGTTTATGAAAAATTAATATTTTGAAAGAAATATTTTAGCGTTTACTTTAAAAATTAATTAAAATAGCGTGAAATCATATTTTTCCACACAATGAGTTTTTAATGATTAAAAGCATGCATAATTTTGAAATATACTGAAAAAAAAGAATTCAAAGAGCGACTACTGTGCCTAATGTGTATTATTACCAAAGGCATATTTTTGCTGTATTGCTTCTTACAGAATTAAAATAATATTAATAATTTGACGGACACCAATTAGATTTGTTTACTCTTAATGTTGTAGAATAATTATATAAGTATATATATATATATATATATATATATATATATATATATATATATATATATATATATATATATATATATATATATATATATATATATATATATATATATATATATATATATATATATATATATATATATATATATATATATATGCAGTCAGACCTCGATATAAGGTCATCCGCATATAAGGTCACCCCGCATATAAGGTGACTTTTCCAAAGTCCCGGCTCACTGAATAGGAATTCTCTGTTACTGATTATCGGATATATGGTCAAGTTTTTAAAATCGTTATCGCTTATAAGGTCATTTTTGTCTGAGGCGAGGGAAGCTCTTTTCTAACAAAAGCCTTTTTAACTTCCTTACAAGGCAATTACCCCTCTCGAGTTCTAGGAAAATGTTGCAGCCAACGAACAAGCTACAATTTCTGAAATTGTTTAACAAGTTGCGGATAGTGAGGACAAGACAGTGATCCTGAGCCTGTAGCTGTACCCCAAGTGGAA
The DNA here is from genome assembly GCF_982258835.1 of Parasteatoda tepidariorum. Classification (NCBI taxonomy): domain Eukaryota; kingdom Metazoa; phylum Arthropoda; class Arachnida; order Araneae; family Theridiidae; genus Parasteatoda; species Parasteatoda tepidariorum. Next base: position 4,390,703 of record NC_141758.1, on the reverse strand, counting down.
GCTTTAAGTGCAATAAATATCATACGAAATTTTTTTACAAACCATGAGGGAGCTGAGGAACGTTTTAAGAAGTTACGAAATCTAGAAAACGTTGTTGGAAAAATGAAACCAAAAACGAGACAGATCTGCATAAATCATTATTTTAAATAAGGTAAGATGTAATGTATGTATGTACACATTGAGGAAATTTGCAAACAGCTTTATTTTAAATTAAAATTTTAAAAAAAATCTAACTTTCTTTAATTCTTTACTAATTTTGTTAAAATTTATTGACTTGAGTATATAATTTAAGGCTGATCGTTTTCGTTTGTATTACCATTTTTAAAAAGTCATAATGTGTGCTATTTACGTGCTTAGTTACGAACTACTATTGAATCGGTTAAAAGGTCAACCCGCTTATAGGGTCACTTTTGCAACATCCCTTAGGGTGACCTTATATCGAGGTCTGACTGTATATATATAATGCGTTAATTTATAAAACAGGTCTGTGGTTATGGTTATCAAAATACGAAACATGTCTGTAATAATTGCTTTTTTTTCAGATAATAAAATTTTCCGTTATTCTCACTACTTTTTAGAAGTTGTAATATATATGCTTACTCGTGAATACGCCGGTGGTAAACGCAACATGAATTTCATATAGCATTTAATAGGTAGTGATAGTCGTATATTATTTGCTGCTTACGAAAAGTTGATAAAAATTAAATATTAATTTCACCAACTTCACATTTTTCCTGAAAGTTAACAGCCCTGTCACGGGAATCTACAATTAAACTGATCTACAGCCAAAACGCTGTATGTTAATATAATTACATGCCTGCTAACTGTCAGGTTCACAGAAGTTTAATTTTATCACAGTGCAAAAAAAAGTAACATTTATATAAAAAAAGGTGTAACAGATCAGAAAGAGAAATGAAACACTTCGATTTAAAATATTTTTCATTAAAATATCTTATCGCTTCTTATTTATATTTCATTTAAACCAAATTCCTCGTCTTTCAACATTACCTTACATAACTACTACTCATTAAATATTTTATTGAGTGATAGATCAAAGTTGTCAGAATATTTGGTAATTTTTTTTAACATAGTTAAAGTTTCACGACGAGGTATCGCATATAGTGGCGTTTTATATCAACTTTTAAATTATTTATACTTAGTGATGAGAAAAATAAGTTTAAATGAATAAATAATACATTACAATATAAACTTAGGTACCACTAGAGAAAATTTTACAAAAAGCATCGAAAGTTGGCAGCCCTGTATTTACTCCTGTGTAAATGAACCTCCTCCCAGGCTCGATGCAAGGATAATTAATTAGATCATACAATTTTTAAATATTTTTATTTCAAATCAGATATATTTCTGTATATTTTGAAAAAGTTGTAAGAGTTATTTAAGTGTGATTTCATTTTGTGTTTAGAAATCAACGACACTTTGGAAAAATATCTTCACATCTCTGCCAATGTGGGCCCTAATTTTGGGTCACTGTGGACACAACTTTGGATTTATGATTCTTCTAATAGAAATGCCTACATTCCTTAGTACTGCTCTACACTATGATATGAAAACGGTAACTACGTACACTATAATTATTTTGACGTATATATAAATTTCTATACATTAATGTAACTTCTGAAATTTATATGATTAACTTTAGTTGTTTTTTATACATCTATATTTTTAATAAAGATTATTTATATATATATATTGGTATTCTGCCAAAATAGATCTCTTCACATTTTTAAACTTACTGGCATTACATTTTCGAAAAAACAAAAAGGAATTACCTGGACGTAAAAAATTTTAAATAGTTGAAAACTTATCATTTTACATTTTCAACTTCAACAAAAATGTATTAGATAATCCTTTTTTAGGAATTTTAAATTAAGAAGAATAAAGGCCTCCAAATACCATATATATATATATATATATATATATATATATATATATATATATATATATATATATATATATATATATATATATATATATATATATATATATATATATATATATATATATATATATAGCATAATAAATAAAAACAAAAAATACGAAGAAAATAATAATGAAAAAACATTTTTATTATTATTTTTCTTTTTTTTCCCCTTTTCTCATTGTTCTGTAATTTTTCCCTTGTTTTCTCTACATTTTGAACTATACTGAAATTGACTATCGACTCTTCGTGTGACGAAAGGAGCACCACACGTGAAAGTTCATCGACGAGGGTCATGAAACTTTTTGGGTCTATCTAACCATTTATGTTATTAATTTTAATCTATCTTTATTACTTTATGAGTTATTAAACATCAAAATGGGTCCGGGACTTTATAAACACCCTGTATTTATGTGTGTGTGGTATGTAGTAGACAGTCAGTTAACAGCTAAAGCTTTCAGAATGTTTAGCTATTTTGCCAATAAATTAATAGTTTTACTACAAAAAGGATGGAAAAAAATGGGTATCATTTAAATTTTTGTCTTATTTGCAAGTAATGGAGTTGGTGAGCAAAATAACTTTAAATCAATTTTACAAAGTAGAGAATAATACATTAAAACAAAGACCAGTAGAAGAAGTTTTCCTATAATGTGTAATATGTTGGCAGCCTTGTTTATATTGCAAAGATATATATTCTTCTTCTGTTTTTGCAAAGAATGGAGTATTGTCATCCCTTCCTTTTGTTCTGCAAGCAGTTGGAGCCTGGGTAGCATCTTACGTGGCTGACAAACTAAGGAAGTCTGACAAGTTATCTATAACAGCTATCAGAAAAATAATCAACTCTATAGGTAATTTCGAAATTTCTCAATTTTATCAATTAACCATACAACCAAATTGCAAAACTATATTGCACATTATAACCAAATTCAAACCGAATTTCATAAATTTATGCCCTTTGCTTACGGTGCGCCATGTTGTACCATTAAACGCGGTCCACATGTTGCACCAGCCATTAGCGAAAGGTTAATACAGGTTGAGCCAGTCAAACCTGCATTTTTGAAATGACTGTAAAAAATAAACGGATGGATATTTCAAAATTTTATTGTTACTATCTTAATCTACATTAAAAAGAATCTAAGAAACAACTGTTTAAAAATAACGCCAGTGAGATGGTGTCCTACCCGATCGGGACATTCTTGTAGGCGATTTCTGAAACTGCCTATCTCATCACGGAGCATACGCTGGGGAATTCTCTTGCACTGCCACCCCTTCTGCTTCTCGTTTCACCAATTGCTTCAAAGTTTTTCACCCATAATTTGATTGAATTAACAGAAGGCAATGGCCAATTTCGATTAACTTGAAGATTCGTCCGGAAACGACGGTGAGCGGCTGCATAACTGCCACTTTGGTAAAACGCTTTCACAGCGAACGAACGTTGTTGTTTAGATCATGTCGACTCCATGGCGACTGAAATACTTAGATGTGGGGGACACAATGGTAACCTTGGTTACTCGCTCTGCCCACTTTCACGGCTCTCCCGCCATTTTCAAAAATGCAGGTTTTGACTGGCTCACCCTGTATTAGGAAGAAGTACCTTGCTTAGATGCATAACATCTTACCATTATAGAATTTCTGTTATTTAAGGAAATTACATTAATTGTGTTGGTGTCAGTTATAATATAAATATTTTTTAATCCTTTCTGGAACAGCAAATTTCGATTGAAATTTTTTTTCAGGCATCATCCGCGAGCTAGCACTTTTTAAGACATGACAAGTTTTGAAACCTCTGATGATATTAAGATACAACCTACAATTTATAATTTCTTTAAACCTTCGGTTGCGTCTATGAAATTATTCAAAACAAAAATGCTAATGAAATAGAAATGGCATTTTTTTCATTAGAAAATACAATATTTCTAATACAAATTTATTGAAAAAATTGTGAAAAGGACAAGCTTTTATAAAATATTGCCGTAGTATTTCCTATCACGCTTTTCAAATAAAAATTCTTGAATGAAGAAATATGCTTCTTTAATAACCATTTCAAAATTTTTAGCAGTTAGTACATTTTTAGCAGAGTTTTTTTCCTGAAGTATACCACAATTCGTCTTATTTAAGTTATTTTCAATTTATGTATATATAAATATGTTACTTTGAATGACCGAAATAGGTGGTTGTTGACTTCCACCGGTGAATGTTGACAATCACTGAGTCGATTTGGTTAATGTCTGAAATATATAATGGGTTTAGTTAAGTGCCACTGCCCGGTATGCTTTACATCAATGTTTTTTTTGGTCAAGTGCCACTGCTTAGTATTCATTTAATCGGTACTCCAAACACTGATGTTTATCCTAATCTATTCTCAGCAGATATCAAAATATCGAATAAATATAATAATGTCAACAAATAAATTAATAGCAAATCGGGTATAACAAATGTTTTAGACATTCACCAAAGCGCCTATGTGCTTGTTGACATTCACAAGTGAAATTCGATATTCACTTGGTTTCGATCATTCATGGTAACATATACACCGAAAACTATTTCGAAACCAGAGTAGATATTGGAAAAGAACTGCAAATCAAACTGTCAGACATGAAACCTAATTTAAGATTATTAATAGTAAAGCGATAAAAATGTTCATTTCTCTAATTAAATATAGTCTTTTATTGGTGAAAACATTCACTATTATCTTAGTCGACTTTATTTCAACCGTTGCGTGTTCCGTCGCTCAAAAAAATTGGGAACTGCTGGTTTAAAGAATAGTGGTTGTTAAATGTTTATAGGCAATTTAGTTTTACATATCTAGTGATTTGTAACATTTGTTGAATTAGTTTCGCCAGACTTGCTACACTGAAAAAAAATGGGTAAAATAATTAAAAATAAAAGAATTGCGCCCACCACTTCATAGAAATATTCAAATATATTCATTAATGGTCAGATGGACAATATTGTTAAGTAGTGATAAAGGTTTTTAGAAATTCTGCTGTTTAGGTATACAGCACATTTAGTCAATTTCCCTGGGAAACAAATTTTTTGTTACATTTATACAAGTAATTGATGTTACCTAATTAGTGTGCGACTATTTATAAGCTCAATTTAGTTTCGTTCGTAAAGCTAAAATTTTTTTCTTTCTAATTCATATTTTTTGCTAATTTTTTGAATGTACAAGTGTGTACAGAACGTATAGGTTTGTATGTATGCATACTTGTCTGATCCTTTCAAAATAACCCATAGGACAAAAAAATGCGATCTTAAAGTTTCGCAGCATAAACTGAATAGCATTATCGTCTTTTTCCTGCCACTCCCTACGTAGCAGAGAGGTGGGACGCTTAATATTGATTCGAGTGAATTTTAAAAAACAATCCTGATTCGGAATATGCACAGTTCAAATTAATTAAAGGATATTTATGTTGTGGGTTGATCTTGCACCTGCAGAAAAAAATAGAACGATTGGTGCAATATCGACAGACGCAATAGGCTATAACAGATAATAATGACATTTGTTTTGAGGAGAAAATTGCATTTTACATAACATTTGGGTAAAAAAAAGGAAGAAAACACAATTTGTGCGTATGAGGAAAACAAATGAAAAAGATGTTTCCTTAAAAGAAAATCGTTTTTAGTTGGGGTATGATTTTCCCGGATTGCCAGTAACGTTAAACACCTTTGATGCGTCGATTCAATGAAGCTATCATTGAGGAGCTATTAATCATGTCCGGAGAACTCGCTGGCCAATCTATTAGTATGATTCCTTCCTCCAAAAGGAAGTCATTCACCAAGTTAATACATTCTGGCCTGTAATTGTCGTCCATTAACATGAAGTCATTTCCAGTTGCTGCATTGTAAGAGGTTACAATAAGTGTCAGGATCTTATCCTGATATCGGCGACCGGTCAGAGCTCCATTTCGAATGATGTTGAGATTGGCGCATCCATTATTGAAGATGTTAGAATAGACCATCACTCCCCCACCATCAAATCTTTTACTTTCCTGCACGAACGCAGAATTGTTTCTGTGCCTCGTTCCTTCCACTTGAAAATACCCCTAATATCAGGATGAACTCGTCAGAGAAAAGAATATTGCGCTATTCATTTCTCCTCCAACTCACATGCTCTGTTGCTATCTTCTTGCGGGAGCGACGGTTTCTTGGTGTTAACGTGACACACACCATTGGTCGGCGAGCATACAGACCTACAGCACGAAGGTGGTTTCGGACAGTTTGTGTCGAATCTGTGGAGCCAGTAGCCGAGTGAAGATGTTGTTGAAGAAAAGTGGCATTCATTTTCAGATGTCTCAGAGCCATTAGCGTTAAATAACGGTCTTCATTGGGCGTTGATGCACGTCTACGCTCTTGCCCTAATCTTCGGCCTGTATTTCCAGTCTCCAAGAAGCGGTTCCAGATACTGGAAATCAAACCTTGCGAAACTCCAAAGACCTTTGCTATTTCAGCTTGTGGTGTTTGACCTCCTCTGACCGACCAACAACTATTTAAGCTTCTGATTCGGTTAAACGACTTCGTTGATGCATCGCACTCATCGAAACAACGCGCTTACTGTGTGTTGATCATTCTTTTCCGCTTAGTCTTACTTTAAGTTAAAAGCCAAATCAAATTCGTTGCAGCTAAAGCGTCGTCTTCGAAGTCCAACTCAATTTGCAAACTACTAAGTTCGAAAATAGGAAAAATTTGCATTTGTGACTCTCTTCCATTTTAAGGAACAAATGAAATTGCTTATACCGTTACGTCATACAAGACTTACAATATCTTTTAACTGTATTGGGCAGTGTATTATTAAATTGGATAAAAACTCTAGCTTGTAGAGACAAAATGACTGTAGAAAAGATGGAAATATACAAGCTGCAATAAGGAAAACTTAGTTTAACTATACAGGCTGGAGGGAAACAAACTTAAATAAGATAATCAAAGAAGAGAGATGAGAAACATATGTATGCTCATTTCTGTTCCTTTATTTTAATGTTTGCTTTAATCATACGTCGCAAAAAACATACCATACCTTCAATTGAATAGGTACAGAAATCTGCTAACCCTAGGGACATCTAACTATAAAAGGTTAAAAGCATAGTAAGAAAATCTGAGATGAATTGAAAAATAATTTTCAAACAATGTGTTCAAAAGTCTATACAAGATTTTTTTATATAATTAGTTTTTCATATTTATATTGAGTAGAAAATACCTGTTATTTAATTAATTTGTTCATTAATTTCAGGTGCATTTGGTCCCGCTGTTTGCCTAATTGGCGTAACAGTATCTGGGTGCCAACCTGAACTTATCGTCACTTTATTATGTATAGCAATGGCAGTAAATGGCTGTTGTTATGCTGGATATAATGTAACGCATGTTGACATGTGTCCTGAACTTGCTGGTAAGTTGAATATCCTTACAACCGTTTAATAATAAATTTTAAACGTAATTAACTGAAAAAATTATTTTCAGTTATCTGAAAGAGAAAAGGAGACAAATTCAGTTGGATGGACTGGTCTCAGTTTCATTTGTTTAATTTTTTCGCCAAGTGCACTATTTTGAAGGGTTGCCTGTTATAATAAAAAAAAAAACATAATTAATTTAGAAAAATATAAACATTATTGAGTTTACTCGTCTTTTAAATGACTCGAGGTTGAGGCAGGAAATAATACCCCTCGATATCCGATTCATTTAAGAGCAACTGATTTCGGACATGTTGAAAGTAAAAGGGAAAAGGAGAAAATCTGGCAACAAAACCTTTTTTTCTTTATAGTTAATTTTCGTGAGGGGAGTAAAATAAGGTTTAATTACATACCTGCCAACTTTTACGCAATTCGCGCAATATTCTATTTTAAAGTGATAGTAAAATGTATGCTTTCTATACATCCCTTGCATTTATAAACTTAATTTGTAACCTTATTTAACTACCACTATTTTTTAAAAAATTAAGTATATATTTATTACATTCAATGTCAAACATGCCAACTCTTCCGAATTTTCCAAAAAATTTTATTTTCATATTTAAAGTGGTAGTAAGTATATACTATTTTTCCTTTTATAAACTTAATTTTTAGATGATTTTGATCACCACTATTCTTACAAAAATTAAGCACGTATATTAATATGCGTTACTATCATGGTTGTTAACTTAAGTTTGCTCATATACAACGTATTTGTTTGGTTAAAATTGAAGTTTTAATTCCATTTTAATACCACTGGGAAAAATGATAATGGAAGGGATTAAAAGTTGGCAGGTATGCAATGTGCTCCGTTTAAGATTTTGCAAAATAAAACATGTGTAGCTGCCTAAAATTGCAATTTAAATTCCATTTTACTACCACTGGGGAAAAACGTCCTATACAGGATAAAAAGTTGGCAGGTATGTATTTAATGTAATTATTATTAACTGAAAATGTCTTCTTGTGATGGCTAAGCATATAAATGATTAAAAAGTTTATATAAAAAGTGGCTAGATATCTCCTTTTAGTGATAAGTCAACGACATTTTAATAAAATTACTAAATAATTTGGAAAGCTTAGTTCTCAATTGTTTGCCACTCTATAAAATACTTTTCAAAAAGCGTAGTTGACAGCCTAGTTTAAGAAATACGCAGCACTTTGAAGTGATGGGAGGCACGATTTATATAAAAAGAAAACGGCAGCTGGTATTTTGTTTAAAGGAAGCTCCTAGTGTCAAGCCTCCACACGGTTTTTCATAAGTAGTCCGCGCAGACTGTTTAAAAAGTTAACCGGTCGTGCGCAGGAACTCAAATTCTATTTTAAAAGTACTTGAGAGAAATTTATCACATATATTTGAGAATTGAAGTGGTATACAAGTAAATAAGACAAATCAATCGCATTCTTAAATTAAACAAATTTTTAGACATATATTTGCTACCACTTTCTTATTTTTACAAGATTTTCTATTAAAGGGCTTTTTCGTAAACTGGTTTACCTTCATAGTGGTCTGATCGGACTGCCTATAAAAAACCGTGTGGAGGCTTTCTGTTGCAGGAGGCGTTGGTCAAGCTCCACATTTACAAAAAAAACCCAACTAGCTCCGCTTTGCAAAAATATATTTTTCAGTTATATTGGATAATCACAATCATCTTCTAAGGCGAAGAACGAAGTTCAATGCTTGCCAATTGAAGAAAAAAAAAAGTGATAGTGGATAATTTCAATTCTTTTTAGTTACGTATTCTTCATTTAAGAAAATTTTCCCTCAATACAAATAAATTTTGAAACATTTACTAGCTAACTTTTACGAATTTGGCGTAAAATTTTATTATAATATTTAAAGTGGTAGTAAAATGTATGCTTTCTACATATTCCTTACATTTATAATGATTTTGTCCACCCCTATTTTTAAAAAAAATAAGCATATATATAATATGTGATACCATTAGTGTTTGGTTTTTTCACTCGAATTAAATGATTATGTTAAAGCCCTTAAGTGGGCTGTACACTCAGATAACAAACTGATGTAAGTAGCTCTAGGTTTTAAAGCTTTTTCAAGATACATCTTATGATTATACCTGAATTATAATTTAAATTCCATTTTACTACGACTTGGAAAATTTATCTATGAGAGCATTAGATATTGGCATGTGCAACCGATTTAAGCTAATTTATTTAGTGTCCCTAGCCCGAAGGACTATCTATACCTCCATCAAAATATTTTTTTACCATAAGGGAGGAAAAGGGGTTAGATGTTAACGCAAGCGTGAGATATGTAAATGAAGGCAGATGTTAGCAAGTTGCATTTTATCTAATAATTTGAATTTTTGATACGAAGTGGTAGAAAAATTACTGATTTTGAAATATATTAAACTAAAATAACTTAAATTTTGTACCACTAAAATATATGTTTTTTTAAAAAACGGATCAAGTTGGCATCACTGAGAAACACCATATGAAATGCAATTTTATCTCGTAGTCAAAATAATAATGAGTAGTCGTAATTATCAGCAGCGCATTTAATTTGCCATGCATTTATTAAAACTTTTGTACAAAGCGGAGCAGTTGACATCCCTGCAGTTGTTATATGCTATTCCACATTAAGTTATAGTTGTTAATATTACTAAAATGTATTTGATGAACATAAATATTTTGTATATCCGAGCCAAATTTGAAGAATAAAATGTTTGCATTAACAGCATGCATTTGATTTTTAATAATCGGAATTTACACTAACTACTTCTATAAAATATGCATTTAAACTATTTACTGGAGTAAATTATTCTTAACCTTTTCGTTATGAGCGTCGTATTGAGCAGGCATCCTCTGTCATGCCATTTCCTCAGCTTTCTACAAAAATTTTAATAAATTGGTAGTAAATTAAATAGCAAAACTTGTAGATTAAGAAAAATTGCGCCTTCGTTTTCTAAGTGCTACCACGATATAACTGCAATGAAGTTGCATTTGATATGTCAGTTTGAATTTTAGCTATACTAGTAACTTAAATTTCGTTACCACTAGAAAATATGTTTTTACAAAGCGGAGCAAATTGGCAATGCTGCAATGCGATAACCTGTGTTTGCAAACGACGTTCTTAGCCTGTATACACGCGATTGTGACTCATTGTGAAATATTTCAGCAAAAATATGAATTAGAAATACGTTATTTATCAAAATGTACTGAAACTAAAATTCATTTTAGGAACATTATATGCCATAACCAATACAATAGCGAATTCTGCTGGTTTCCTAGGACCCATGGTTGTGGGTATTTTCACAAAAAATGGTGTAAGTAGCATTTCCATATCCTAAATTCATATTTGAGACACTATAATTAGATAAAATTGTCAGAAGTTGAGAAGTTATTATTTAGAATCGACATCACTGAAGGACATTTTTATTTTTATGATACTTGGGATTTCCTAACTGTTTATAGATATTTTCTCTTTGCTAATTTCAGATATGTATGACTGGGATACCTGCAAGTGACGTAGTGGGTATCTCGTTAAAACGTGATAATTCTTTGCGTTAGTAACTGTTCCTTCCATTCTATTTAGAGTAAGCCAAGCCCGCCCAGCATCAATTCTCTTAAATGACACATTCTATATTATTATACAAAGACTTTTCACAAAGACAGGCATGAAGTCATGTAGAGCATAAACAAATTAATTGTACATCTAAGCAGGCAGGTACACTAAACAAGAATATATCACGGCACCAATAAAATACGTGAACAAAAAATAAGAATTAGTTAAATGAAAGACATAGAAGAGAAAGAGTTATTTTTCAACAAATTCGAAGTGTGATACGTCACTGTATTTAATTAATTTTACGTTAATTAACATTCTAACAGTTTTGCTTGGATTCAATCAGCTGACGTCATATGTCACATGTTTGGGTATTTTTGGCCTTCTTCATCTTGAAGTACAAGTATTCAATTGATTTCTATGTACAAGCTACAATTTTTAAAGCTACGATATTTAGCTATGCTGTTAAAATACATAAGATTGAGTGACGCGCTTGAAAAATGAACACTATAAATAACTTACAGGTGCAAAAGTTTGACTACAAATATGATATTTATTTAGTGCAAACATCATTTTAAATGAAGAAATTGGTCACAAAAGTACATTTTTTTTTTAACAAACATACCTTTTTCTGGACGGATTCAGTTTTTTGACTGATAACGTAATCCTGAAAACATAGTCCCAAATGTTTAGTCAGGACAAACTTTTAATCATACAATTTTTTGTGAATTGTATATATAGTTCGTTCACCAGGAGTTGGCACTTGGCTCCGCCTTCATCACATGCTATCGGATGATACTATTTCGCTATTTTTGGGAGAAGGATGTGAACAAGGCTGCTATTTGGCGATCGTATGACAAAATTATTTATTTCGCAATCTTCATGTGCATATTTTGAACATGTGCATTTTATTTCATAAACTTGTTGATATTTCTCTCTCTTTATTGAATAATTTGTTCTTCTTGAGATATTTTGCTGGGAAGAAGTTTTTAAATATAAATTAGCAAGAATAACGAAAGGTATAATGGCTGATGATAAAGCGAAGTAAGTGACTGAAAAAGAATATACTGTTCGTGTTTGGCCATCACTTTCTACATTAGAAAACCTCCACACGGTTTCTTATAAGTAGTCAGCGCAGACTATTTAAAAAGTGAACAGTTTGAGCACATGAAATCAAATTCTATTTTAAAAGTGGCTGAGAGGAATTTGTCATACATATTTGAGAATTGAATCTGTGGTGGTAGACAAACTAATCATATTCAAAAATTAAACAAATTTTTAGACATATATTTACTACCACTTTTTAATTTTTACTAGATTTTTTATTAAAGGGCTCTTTTGTAAACTGGTTTGCCTTCATAGTGGTCTGATTGGACTGCCTATAAAAAAACCGTGTGGAGGCTTTGCGCGCTTCAGAGGTTATCTCGATTTCAAGCGGGGAAATGTTTTTCCCCTTACTACCCCGCGCTGAAATGAACTCTGCGTCCGAGGAGGTGGAGTCAAGTGCCAACTCCCGGTGAACGAACTATACTTTACCCGATGCAGCGAGCAAAATCTGGGCCTTCCCACATTCATAGAGGCTCCTTCTACGAAGCTTGTAATTAGCACCGGTCAGTTAGGCCGAGAGTTCAGCGTGTCTGACTGTGAAGCCAATGGTTGCGGACTTGAATTTTGCTCAGGGCATCGATGTTCGTCTCTGTGTGTTGTTTTCTGCTGTGTGAATGTGGCTCATCCTATGAATGTTGCTCTTCTCCGTGACTTAGGTTCACAGGCGCCCACCGGGTAATGGTAAATGAACAACACTTCTGACATCTGCCAAGGTAAAGAACCAGAGTTCAGTGACTGACATAAAAAATAAATATGTAACTGGATATAATCCACTCGGTTAGCCCTTTGAACCCCGACTTTAAAAAATTATTTAAACTGATTTAAATACAGTCAAACCTCGACATCTCAAACTTGAAGGGAGAGGAGAAATAATTCGAGATACTGAAAATTTGAATTATCGAAAATCGTATGTTATCGATGGTAGAATAAAGAAAAATGCACTTTACATACCTTATTTACTATTCCATATTTATTCTAAAAACACTTTTTACACTTTCATTTTAAAAAAAGATTCAATTGTTGTTTGCTTTAGAGATGTGTAAGGAAGTTTGTCTTTAACACTTTCTAAGTGGACTATAGCTTTAAATGTCTCCTCTGACTCATTTGGCTGCCTCTCAATAAATCTCCTTACAGTGTCCACTGCTGAAAGTGCTTGTTTGTGAGTAAGATTGGGTGGTAAATCTTCGATTTCCTCATCCTCTTCTTCTGATAGTTCACAAGAAGCGTTCGTTTGAGCGATGATATCATTGTCATCCCACTGACCACACACTGTTACTGCATCATCTACGTTTACAAAGTCATGAAATTCCATGACATCAAGTTTCACGAGTCCGGTCAATCTGTCCCAATCATTTTCGGTGTAGTTTTCAGCAGAATTAACGATATTGATTGTTTGACTACTTTCATGATCTTTAATGAATCCAGCCTTCGTGAAGCAGTTCATTATCGTAGAGAAAGACACATCATTCCATGCCAATGACGTCTTTATGTCCATTTTTTTAAAAAAAGTTTATCATTATGAGAATTGGTTTTCTATTCTTAAATTTTTTATTTTTTTTTGGAATAGTTTTTTATTTTCAGAAGAAAAATCTACACTGTTTATAGAGAAAAAATTCAAGTTATCGAGGGATAAGAAAAAAAAATTCGTGAAATCAAGTTTTGTTTAACATTGAGTGTATAGGAAATTTGAAAGGAATTTTTTTTTCTTCGAGATATCGAAAAATTCGTGAAATCGAGGTTCGAGTTAGCGAGGTTCGACTGTATTAAATCATATGATGTATAAAATACACTACTTTTATTTAACAATTATCTATTTTAAAATATACATCGAAAAGTATAGGGTCAAGGAAGATCTAGGAAATTACTAACCAATTTATTTAGATAGAATTTATATTGCGATTCTATTTTTAATAGAATTGATATTGCGATTCTCGAATTAATATTCTGACTATAAATTATTTTCTTTTTTTTCCAGTCAACTCTTTCAAATTGGAATAATGTGTTTTACTCAGCAGTCGGAGTCTATGTTTTCTGTGGAGCAATGTTTGCGCTATTTGGATCTGCAGATTTGCAACAATGGAATACTACCACAGATGAAGCAAAGTGCAAGGCGAAGAAGCACGTTGTAATTGTGAAAACCCATCTATGATTTTAAAGGATGATATGCAATCATTGCATATTTTGAAACATGTGTAGGAAATGTGGTAATCTAATGATAAGCCAAATTTTCTAATGGCGCAGGAATGCGGTGATAAATATTTTCGGCGATAAACATCACGATTTCAATGCAAACTATGAAACGCACCTTGATATTCTGTTGATAACTAGCGGGTACTGTAAACGAATTAGGACCTTCTCTCGGAACAATGCTAAAGAACAGTTTGCTGTTAAAACATCACCTTCGAATCACAGATTAATAAATATTCCCTTTTTTATTCAACGCATCATCCACACACTCGTCTACAGTTACCCAATTAACCCTTTAGTGGGCTATTTCTTTCTTGTAAAGGTAAATAATTTTCTGAATTAAAATTCATATAAGAATATTAATTGATATAAGAAAAGAAAAACTCATTTAACTTATAAAAAAAAAATTTAAATTTTAATGCCATTTTTTTGGGTGGTAAGTATATATTCACCACGACCTATAAGGGTAAACTAAGGAACACTTAAGCTTCGCTTGCCTTTTAAAAAATTATATTAATTTCAAAATTCGTAATTTTAGATAAATGACAGTGTCAACATATTTGTTACTAATGGCAAATTATGTAAGAAAATTGTAGAGAACTTACATAATATTGTTTAGTCTAGGAGGTTCAAATAACAAGTAGTAAGAAGACCAAGTGAAGGAACAGCTCTTACCAGTGAATGAACACCCAGTAAAGGAACACTTAATTTTGGTTATTTTTTAATGCTCTTTATGAATTTATAAGCCATACAAATATTTAAAAACAAGCCTATTCTTGAAATTATAACATATAAATACTTGGAAAATGTTAGCGTTTTTTTTGTAATCATGAATTGAAAATTAAAGTGTCAACATATTAACACATACTGTTCATTCACTGGGAAATCTATGCCCAGTAAAGGAACATGCCTGTTCCGTCACTGTTTAGAAGTTGTTTTTCGTATTTTTAACATACTTTTGATGCGGAACATCACTAAAGGTACAAGAAAATTAAAGTTTATCTTTTATTTTCATTAACTTAGAAAGAAACCCAGTAAGGGAACACTTGTTCCTTTGCTGGTTTTTCATTGTTTGATGATCTAGTGAATAAACACCCCCTTATTTCAGTACTTTATTATGCTATGATGCTTAAAAAAATAAAACTTAACTTCAATAACTGTATTTTGAATTCTCTTTTTCACAGTGAGAAAAATAATACTATTACATGCAATTAATTCCACTTCAAACATATAAATACAAAAACTCCCCTTATAATTTTTTCAAAGAAACAAGGTGTTGCAGAGATAATAAATTCAAAAAATTTTCCAGAGAAGTCTATTTGACCAGGTAATCCAAAACATTGATAGATGACTTCCTATTGTTTGGCAGTAAGCTATTGTTACCAATCAATCGAAAGAAAAACTTTCAAATTCTTATTTTTAATTAATATATATGAAATGTTCCTTCATTGGGTGGTTTACCCTTGGAACATATTGACTTTTATTTTTCTTTATTTATAAAATAAATTTTATAAATGCTACAAACTTCTGAAGGAATTATGCATTTTATAGCTTTTATACGTTTTCTTATACTAAAAAATGGTTGCCAATTTTACGCTAACCTACTTCAAGGAAGCTGAACTTATTAACAAATGAAACCTAAATTAAAAGTGGTAGAAAAGTTAACATGGACTTGACAAGTATACTTACCACGGCTTTAGAAAGGGTTAATATAAATAACTGAATTTTGAGCGGGGATTCCCCTTTTTTGGGGGGGGGGAGGAGAAATATTGTGTCGAGAATTAGGACTTAGCACCTGCATATTCAAAATAACTAATAAATTTACGAAGAGATAGTAATAACACATTTATTCTCGGTTGTATGGTTGAAATAAGACAAAAAGTCTATTAAACCCACACAAAAAAATTATTAACTTCAACAATACTCAGCTCTTGTAGAACAATAGGTAAACATTTAACCAGAAAATGTTCTGGCCAGATTCTAAATTTCTTCAGACTACCGTAATATTAAATCTCTGTTAGTATTTAATTTTATATTTTAAAAACGTCATTAAACAGCCTACAAAATTTTCTGTTTACGGTTACCAATGTGTATCTTCGTAATTTTGAACCCTATCCAGAAGACAAGGGAGCTCCTAGATTAAGTAGTTGGCGAAATTTGTCCTCGTGGAGGACTTTTCGGTGGAACTAACACGCATTTGCATTACATGGAGATAAAAGTTATGAAAAACTCCAACGGTTAGCCTGACGGCAATGGGCACTCTATCCCATGAGACGTCTACCAATGACAATATTTTACGTCAGCACTGTGATTGGGGCGAGTCGAGTGCGGAATTCGAATCAACTAGTTATTGCCGGGACTCAAAGCCAGTTCGCTTCACCTCATTGCATGGCAAGCGTACTATCTCCTGAACCTCCAATGCTGAATCCTTGGTGGGAATCAAATCCTCTCCTCCATTCAAGCTCTCGAAACCAGATTATACTCCGTTGGTATTAATCCAAGTTGAATCATTCCAATCGAAAGCCGGTTTTCCATTCTTCCGGTACTTTAACTAGACTTTCCTGCATGCGTGACGGGTACTTGCAAAGAAAACTGGGAAAAAATAGATCCTCCGACAGGCCAAGAGCCTTGACTAAATAATCTGTAAAACTCTCTGGTGAGCATCAAGAAGAACTAAACGCTCACAATTAGCAGTTTGATCAGAGTTTTCAGCTAATAAAATGATAATGCGCTCAGACGGTATTTGAACTCACTCTCATAACTCTGACTCGAAAAAACAAACAAACATAAAATACTCTTTTTGAAAACAAATAAACGAAATGTATTTATTTTTACTCACATAGTTTTCCCTCCAACTAGATCCTCATTGTTAAATTAGGAGCAGAATTAAAAAATTTTAAAAAAAATGTCTAGTACTAGTCCAGCTGCTTCCTTTTCTTTTGCAGGTTTAAGAAGTCAGAAAATGAATCGTATAACTATCACTGATATTGTTTTTAAGATAAAAGTACCTTTGCCCGGTATTACTTACAATGACATTTTTTTCTAATTAATATAAAATTCATTGTCACTTTCAAGCCCGAAAATTATTAGTATTAGAGAATAAATTCTCGTTATTTTATCTCTTTCGGGAGAAACACTGCCATCTTTTTCCTACATTTCCAAAAGAAAGATGTTACAATCGATTTCTATGGGGAGGTAGCTGAGGGTTGAAGAATAAACGCTGCACGTTTGTTTTGTAATCTCTCGCCCGGTCAATATCTTCAAATGTCTTGGCAAGATTTACTTCATATTTTTTACTGTATATATGGCAATTGTAAATATTATTGTAAATATGTTCTATACTCTGCAGGGTGTCTCAGGATTATTGGAGCAAATTTTAAGGGGCGGTAGGACACATCATGATGATTAAGATGTGTCTAGAAACCCATGGTCGAAAACGACCACTAGGTGTTGTTGTTCACAAGAACACTGGAGGGAAGAAACTTGCATAGCAGCAGTCTCCTGTAGAGGAGTTAGCACTATTTTATGAAAACATAGTTGGCAGATATGCACATGAAGCGCGGATCGATAGAGGGAAATGCATAAGCAGCCGAAAGAGCTTCCATCAGCTTGATAGATTGATGGCAGCTCAAATGACTGCGACAATTGGGTACATGCACTTGACGAAGAAGCAAAACGTGGATACTCACATTAACCTATGACGCCAGTCCCCAGCTGATAGTTATAAGCAAAATAACTTCGATGCACAATTAGTTTGTTTATATTCTACATGGCTTCGTGTCTGTCTTGGTGTTGAATAAGGGATAAATGGTGAAAGAATATAGATTATGCCACTTAAGAGAATTGATACTTGAGATGGGCTTGGCTTATTCGAAACAGAATAGAAAGGATATTTCCTAACGTTTTAACAACCAATGTCGACCGAGATACCCACACTACGTCACTTGCAGGTGTCCCATTAAAATCTGTTTTCTCCAATGCTCTTCTCTACAGCACCACCTAGCGGTGAACGAAGACTTTCCAAACTGTGAGATGCCGTGCAAATATGAATTCTTGTGATTCTTCTTGTCCTCTACTTCCCCTTAAAGTTTATCCCAATAATCTTGAGACACCATACATATTGATATTTAATACTACTAATGTAAATTTTGTATTACTGTTATTGTCTCACCTATGTATAATTATTAAATTTGCTTCATAATCTCAGTTTCTGTTATTATTATTTTTTTGTTGTCTTTTTAGTGAAGTTTATTCTTTTGAATAACCCTCAAAAGAGGTCGAATTTGCTTTTGACTTCCCAAGTCTATTACGTCAGTCGCAGTCTTTAATCGGAAAATGAGTCATTCTAACTCATTGATTTATTTGGAGCGAAGTAGAATTTTTTAAAAGTTGAATTAATTTCAGATCAATACCCTATCAGCACTAAATTAATCACAACACAGTTATTCCAAAAATAACTCACTCCAAGCAGTGTAACTTTTGGACTTACTATGATTCGATCCTAGTACTTATTCAATCACTCATATCTAGAGTAATATTACCGAGAAATTATTATTTTTTCTCTGAATAGATGTAATAGATTTTTAAAGGTCTAAATCATAATTTAAGATATATTTGTATATTTGTTATAAATGTGCCAATTTTATATAATAATAGGAGGCGGCGTTACTGGAAATTAAGTACCGTTTTGTTCTATCGCCACAGCCGCGGCAGTGTCGCTGGTTGTAGTGATGCCACCTGACATCATTACACCCAAATTGTGTTGTGTTCGCATGTGTTAGTATGCGTTTAAAAGACGATTGCCAATCCCGCATGCGTACCGTGAAGCACATCCGTTTTACGGTTCCTCAATAAAGTACAAAGCTTAAAGCCTACAGCAAAAATCGCGAAGTTTAATTCATAACAAAAGGCGTTGAAAACTAAATCAAAGCCTTATGTTGCTTGAAGAAAATGCACGCCTCCATTCTTCTGGCGTCTCTCAAAACTATATCATACCTGCCAACTTTCACTCTTTCCGAGAATGGATTTTCAGAGTGGTTGTAAAACAATAAACGAAAAACAATCAGACTCAAAAATATGTTTATATTTTGATCCCGTTGTAATTCGCTTGCGCAAGGATTATTATGCTTTTATATATTTATTATAATTATTTATATGTAGTGGTGGTCAAACTCATTTATAATTATCAGTATAATTCAAAAAGTTAATTGGAATAACCTGAGTATTGCTACCACTGTAAATATGAGAATAAAATCTTCCGGAAAATCCGGAAGAGTTGGCAGGTATGCTATATCCATCGTTTCAGTTGGGAATTCTATCACGTGTCATACAGTCTATTTCAAACTATTACGTACTCTTGAAGAACCATAGTGGCTCAGGGGATAGAGTGTTTTTCTCCCATTGAGGTGAACTGGGTTCATATCCCAGAAAAGGCAGGAAGATATCAATTCCACACCCAGCTCGCACCCACCACAGTGTTGACGAAAAATATCCTCAGTGGTAGACGGATCAAGGACTAGAGTCCCCTTGCCATCAGGCTAACCATGGAAGGCATTAGTGGCTTTCCTCTACATATAACGCAATTGCGGATTAGTTCATTCAAAAGAGACAATTTCTTCCAATACTTGATCCATGAGACTTGTCTTTTGGATTGGGTTCAAAATTACAAGGCTACGGAGTTGAACATTTGAAGTCGTAAACCCCCTAAAAAATTGGCTGAACTGTTCAACGACGGATATAAAATGAAACTTATTGACTTTGGAAGCAGATGTCATACCTGCCAACTCTTCCGGATTTTGCCGAAGATTTTATTTTTATATTTAAAGTGGTAGTAAATATATACTATTTTTTCTTTTATAAACTTAATTTTTAAATGATTTTGATCACCACTATTCTTACAAAATTGAAGCACATATATTAATATGCGTTACTAACATGGTTGTCAACTGAAGTTTTTTCAAATGCAACGTATTTGTTTGCTTAAAATTGAAGTTTTAATTCCATTTTAATACCACTGGGAAAAATGATAATGGAAGGGATTAAAAGTTGGCAGGTATGAAATGTGCTTTGACGATGCAGAAGATGGTGTTCAGTTGTGACTGTCACGAAAGGCGGCATCCTTTTTCAAAAAGATTATAAACAGTTCCCTTTATGAAAAATGTCTGAATAACGGTATAAATAAAACTAATTTTTGAAATGCTCCCTCATTCAAAAATCTATTTTATTTGGAAAAAAAAGAGTCGTATTTTAGACGAGTTATTTCAATACATTTACTTTTAGGACACGCCTCGTAACTTCTCAGAATAATTCACCTTGACTGTAGAAACTATTATTTGCATTTACGTAAAGAGCGACTTGATTCAGGTGTTCCATTAAAGATTTCATTGATAAAGTAAATACAATATACTAGTTATAACATTTTCTTGAAAAAGAAACGGGAATAGAAATTACTTAGTTCCATTTCTTAGTCTATTACGTATAAGAAATCGTTAATCTTTTAATTAAATTGTTGGAGTAGGTAAATATTACAAAAGTAATATTGAGCATGATCGTTTCCTTTTTCATTTAAGCTTAAAGTAAATTAGAATATCTGAAAATGTTATATTTTTATGTTGTGTTTTACAAACTTTTCAAAAATTATGTAAAACTATAGGCAAAATGCTATATTTTTATGTTGTGTTTGACAAAATTTTCAAAAATTATGTAAAACTATATGCAAAATGTTATATTTTTATGTTGTGTTTTACAAAATTTTCAAAAATTATACCAAACTATATGCAATAAAATAAATATGGGCAACTAAAAGTTCTAATTTTCACATAAAATTAAAAAAAAAAAAGTCCAGTTGCGTGTAAAACTCACTGTATAGTTATTATAATTATAATTATAAATTTATCAATTTCACAAAAAAAGCAATTTAAAAACCATATATTCATTTATTTCTGAAATTATGTATTTCGTATGGCTAGATCACTTCATCTATTGAACCAACCTATTAAAATGCAGCAAAAATGCAAGGAAAGTGTTTAATTTCCTAATTTAATTCGACAAACTAAAAAAATTTGATTTATTGCCATTCGCATTTAAAGGTTTATGAACTAAATAAATTTAAAAAAAAAAGCATTGCTACTAATTTATATATATTTTATAAATGTGGGGTAACGTTTACCTCATGGTGCAAACATAAATGTATACGTAATGAATAGTTTAAAGGCAGATCTGGCAGCTACTATGCTTTTTGCAAATATTTTTTAGAGTGATAAACTGTCAAAAACTAAACTTTCAGGATTTTGGGCAATTTTCGCAACATTTAAAAAGCCTTGCCATGAAAGAAGTGAAATAAAAAACCATTTTATATGAACTTTTGAATTATTCACATGTACTGATGAGAAAAATAAATTTAACTTGGATTACTAAAAAAGAATTTATTATACATTCGAAAAATTTTTTTCCATCACTAAAAGAAATTTGTCAATAGAAAATTGGCAGCATTGTAAACATAGTAGGATTCACTCGTGTTACTATTTTAATCAAAGAATGTCCAAAATTGTTTACGTTTTTCATGCCAAATTTTCTTTTGTTTTCGAAGATTTTCTATTAGCTAGAAATTTCAAAATTTTGTTTTCAGGAGTTTTTTTTTCGCTAAATCGGATGCAATGAAAATTATCATGTTACTTCAGAAAAGTGTTGTCAGGTCAGATGTATTTTATTTTACTACCGTCGTTTAACAGCCGACCCAATTTTGGGTTTACGACTATTGATGTTCAACAACATTGGTAATCTTGTAATTTTAAACCCAATCCAGAAGATAAAGGAACTCCTGGATCTAGCATTAAGAGAAATTTGTCGTCATGGAGGACTTCAAGTGGCTGTAAAATGTCAGGTGAAATAGACAATTCAATATGGGGCTGTTTTGGCTGAGTAATACATATAAAATATTTGGTTTATATAGCAATTATATTATTTATGTATAATGCATAGGGTCAAAATTGGTTGAAAAGCATACATGCCAACTCTTCAGGATTTTTCAGAAGATTTTATTTTCATATTTAAAGTGGTAGCAATACTCAGGTTATTCCAATTAACTTTTTGAGTTATAATGATAATTATAAATGAGTTTGACCACCACTACATATAAATAATTACAATAAATATTTCAAAGCATAATAATCCTTGCTCAAGCGAATTACAACGGGATCAAAATATAAATATATTTTTGAGTCAGATTGTTTTTTGTTTTACAACCACTCTGAAAATCCATTCTCGGAAAGAGTGAAAGTTGGCAGGTATGGAAAAGTGATTGTAAAATATCGAGTGAAATAGACAGTTCTGTATAGTGCCGATATATGCTGAATAACGGATATAAAATATTAGGTTAATATAACAATTCCACATAGATCCAATGTCGGCCATTGTTGAGTCAAGATTCATGAATACTGGTACAATGAGGGCTCAAGTTATTTTGCTGCAAGGAATATTGGCTTGGTTTGGCATAAACTTCACTGTTGACGTGAACAAACATCACCAGTGAACAGTACACGTCACCAGTGAACCAACCAGTCAGAAACTAGCGTAGACTGTGAGAAGCATTAAACCAAAGTATCAAATCTATTTAATCAACATTTCTTAAAATTTGTTTTAACTATTGTATTATAGTATTAAAAATTATTATTATCATTTTTTCAAGTATTTAAAAAAACACTTTAAATACTTGAAAAGTTCCCACTAAAATAAAAATAAAATTGATTAAATACTTTTTTAAACTAACTTCAATTTGATCAAAAATTAAAGTGGTGTCATAATTAATAAACTGAACCTTACCGTTCAGTAGAAGTTTAGTACCGTTTAGCTCTATCAAAAAGTCCTTAACGAAGACAAATTTACTTAATACTTGATACCGGAGCTTCCTTGTCTTCCGTATTGGGCTCAAAATTACATGGCTACGGAAACCACTGACCAATGGTATTCCTGAACTCAAAATTGTTTCTGTTCTTCAACGACGGTTATGAAATAAAATAAAATCTTAATGGATCGAGGATGTGATCTCAAATGTGCTAATTAAATAGTGTAGACAACATTTCAAGTTGCAAAATCAGACACAAAATATATTTTCTTTGTATAAACATACCTTTTTTATTATGCATTCGGAATTTTGATCCCTAAAATATAGGGGCTAGTGCATATGACTATCAACAGTTGTAGGTTTAAGGTCAGTAAACATGCAGATTAAAGTGACAAAATGTTAAGTTGAATGCTTTCACACCAATTTCAAACATTTCGTATATTTAATTAACACGTTGAATGTCATGGGGTCACCGGTGAAACCAAGATTATTAGAAACACATAATTCGAGTAAATTTTTATTGCTTATAATTTTTTAAATATTATTATCGATACTAAAATGGTTTGCAGAAATGAATGCAATATAGAACATACAAAAATAGTTTCATTTATATACACAGAGATGCCAACTTGATCCGGACAGAGAACAAATACTTTCAAGTTGTAGTTTATTAATTGTGATTCTTGGCTTAATAAATTCAATTGAGTAGATTTTTATCAACCACTATTTCTAAATAGGCTTATATAATTCACCACTTTTTTAAGACATGTCATGCTAAATCTTTTAAACAACTAGCAAAATCTGTCTAATATTTGCAAATTTAGTTCGTAGTTATTTGCCGTTCGGCCCAGACGGGCAAGCCATGTAAAATTAACGTGGCATTCAACGCGCTAAAGCAACAGTTATTTTATTATTATTATTTTTTTTGAAGAAGACTTCGTTAACAAGTACTGCCTGACCACCCTGAATAACTTTTGATCTCATGATGGAATTTTAATGCTCTAGGACATCTTATTGTATTGAGAAAGAGACTTCAATCATGCTAATTATTTAGTGCAGACGATATTTTAAGTTACGAAATCAGACACAAAAACGTTTTTTTTTTCAATAAATCAATTTATTTTTCGATGAATTCAGATTTCTGACCTTCAAAATATAGGGGATAGCAGTAATGAGGAAAATATATTTCCCATAGTTTAATCAGAAAATTGATCCAATGTTTGGACCGCTTAATGCGAATTTTAATTTTTGTCATATCTTGGTTGGATAGTTCCTTAGAAATCTAAATTTAATGTATTATTATCATTATTTTTTTTTAGAATTCATTTTCTTAGAAAGATTCATCCGATTTTGCTGAAATTTCGTAATTTGCCATATAAAATTATATAATTACATTCTTTAAAATGGTGAAAAAAATCTGTATACTTTATAATTCAATTTGTTTCGGCTATTGTTAAATAAAATACTAAATATTTAAAAAAAAGTTATTTTTTAATGACATTATATTAGAAGAAACGAATTTTATAACTGTGTGCAAAGATTTAATAACTACCTTAATTCATTTTAAGTCATTTTCCCATCACAACATATCAGAAATTCAAAGTATCCTATGAAGTGCAACTTTATTGCACTTATTTCGTGGAATTTATAACAAATTAAAATGCCTACTGGATCCAAATTCCAAAACGTCACTAAAAAATAAAAATTGTATCCATATTACTTTCATTAAGTCAATAATTACCCATGCGTTCCCTTGCTTGATGCAATATTTGTAAAACACAAACGAAAAAAAAAAAAAAACTCAACGTATTCCAAAACAAATTACTTAGAAAAATAAGTGGTGTCCCCTATTTTATCAGAAATAAGGACATACACGGAAATTTTAAATTAAATACTCTCTCAGATATATTAATGACACTCTATCTTTTCATAGAAAAAGCTAAAATTAGACCCCTAGCATATAGACAACCCCTCCCCCATAATTCTAATCCCACTTCACGCATTCCTCCTTTGTATGTCTAAGAAATCAGTTAATCTGTCAATCAGTTTCCCTGCAGTGCACTGCTATTTGAATTATGCTCTAAAAACTACCCTTAACTAACTCCTTTTACTAATGATGCTATTTTATCTAACAACTTTAATTGAACTATTACTATATATTAAGATTATTTTGACACTCTTATTAATATTTATAACGTTACTGGTGACTAGTCGATTTACATTTAATACGGGGGATATGCATCTGGAAAAAATTAAAAAAAGTGGTAGTAATATTAATGAGTTTCGTTTATTATTATGATTGTTTCTGCCAGAATATTTTTTCTCTAAGTAAATAAATGAAGATCCGAATGTGGAGGATATGAAATTTTAATTTGATAGTGAAAACTAATATTAAGAAATTTTCAGCTTCTTTGCAACAAAATTGATACCAGTTATTATTTTTCTCTAGGTGCGTAAGAATCCTGTAATATATACTACCTTTCATTTAATAAGCGCTGCGATTAAGGCAACTTATTTCTAATTCATGATCATTGTATCCTTTTGTTTTTATAATCATCATGGGTGAAAGTGAGATGGAAAAAGAAGAGAGACTGGTAGAAAAAACCATTTCGGTTTTTACTTGTTTTCGGGTGTAGTTAATCTATTCTTTTTATTAAACTATTAATCAATTTCTACACTTCCTCCGGAACGAAGCAGTTTTATATATATGTCATAATTGTAAAAAAATCGTGGTAGTTACAAAAATTATTGTTTCTCGTAAAAGAAAACATACCAGAATGAAATATCTTTCGTGCCAGTTTTTGCTCTTTTCCGTTTTGGTACATATGTAGGCTTTCACTCCTGCAAATCACTATTGTATTATCAACTCTGTTCGTAAAAATGAAAAGGTTTAAAGCCCCTGAGGGACCAAAAAGCCTTGAGTAAATTTAAGACTATGACTAAGCAGATAACTCCAGGACTGGAAAGTCCATCTACAGGGTGTCTCAGTTAAGCGTTTCAGAACTTCTAAGAGGGGTAGGGGGCACCCTGACGACTCGAAATCATATAGCAATGTGGGGTCGGAAATGCTTTCCTGAAGCGGTGACGTACACAGAAGCACCATAAAGAAAAGAGACCGTAAGTGAAAAATCGCTATAATAATACATTGAAAAAATTATATGGCCTCCTCGGTCACCCGACCTATCATGTCTTGATTTCTGGAGTCATATGAAAACACTGGTTTATGACACCCCAGTTGATAAAGCTGGTTGCAAGAATCGCAGTAGCTGCCTGCGAGATATGCCTGGAGTATTGCAGAATGTTCGAATGTCCATGCGCCGGAGACGTGAGGTGTACATTGTAGCAGGTGGCAGAAACTTCGAACACTTACTTTAGCCCATGCACCATATAATTTTTCAATGTATTATTATAACGATTTTTCACTTACGGTCTCTTTTCTTTATGGCGCTTCTGTGTACGTCACCGCTTCAGGAAAGCATTTCCGACCCCACATTGCTATATGATTTCGAGTCGTCAGGATGGACCCTACCCCTCTTAGAAGTTCTGAAACGCTTAACTGAGACACCCTGTATAATCAAGACGCAAAATAGAAAAAACTTTTAACATTTAATTTTTAGCTATTCTTATTTTTATCCAATTTTCGGGAATAATAAAGTATCTATAACTAGTAGTTTTTTCTAACGAATACAATTTATATATTAAATTGCTTCTTTCTCGAGTAAAGATAAATAGCAGTAAATTGCTTATTGTTTAGAATGGATTTACTCTTTCAAAAAATTATCTATTATTGAAATAGTTCTACTACCAGCGTTTTCTCTTGTCCGTCTCACTTTCAAGCCTGGTAAACTCGTGGTGATTCTTATAGGGCGTGGGCGAAATTATTCTTAGTCTGCAAGTTTTACTATTTAATTCGCTAAAGTTTTGCAGAAAACGTAGCAGTTGGTATCCACGTCAAATCATATTTTGTTTACCCAACGGGAAGAGTAATAAGATTACGTCAGAGAGTTTAACAGAAATCAATTAAATGACCCATTTAATCCGAAACACAAAATTAATACCTGAAAAAAGAAGGTAGCATAAATTTGTATATGTTACGGTGAATGACCGAAATCTGGAGAATGTCGACTCTCACCGGTGAATGTCAACAATCACATAGTCGCTTTGGTGAATGTTCGAAATATTTGTTATATCCAATTTTATATTAATTTATTCGTTTATATTATTAAATTTATTTGATATATTTATTCTATATTTAAATACTTACGGACGATAGATTAGAAGAAACATCAGTGTTTGGAGTATCGGGCAAATATATACCGGGCAATGGCACTTGGACTTAAAAAAACATCAGTGTAGGGTATACCGAGCCACTTAATGTTAGGTGTCACTGCCCGGTATACCCTACACTGATGTTTTTTAAGGTTAAGTGCCACTGCCCGGTATACATTTGCTCGGTATACCCTACACTGATGTATTTTTAAGGTCAAGTGCCATTGCCCTGGTATATATTTGCCCGATACTTGGTGTATACCGGGCAGTGTCACTTAACCTTAAGAAAACATCAGTGTAGGGTATACCGAGCAAATGTATACCAGGCAAATGTAAATGTATGGCCCGATACTCCAAACACTGATGTTTCTTCTGATCTATCGGCAGTAAGTATTAAAATATCGAATACCACGAATAAATTCATATCAAATCGAATGTAAAAAATATTTCGGACATTCACCAAAGCGACTATGTGATTGTTGACATTCACCGGTGAAAGTCAGAAATAAGGGTATTTGGAAAATATTTCGGACATACACCAAGCGACTACGTGAATGTGGACATTCACCGGTGAATGTCGACATTTTCGAGACTTCGGTCATTCACCGTAACATATATACCAAATGGATATCTCTTCCTGCTGTATACAACTTTAACTTTAAAAAGTCAACGTGTCATATAGTCATGCTGCCTGTCAACTACGACTCCTTTTGCAAAGTATTTCATAGAGTGGTAGATATTTAAAAACTGAAGATTTCACAATTTGTGGCAATTATGGCAACATTTTAAAAGCCTTACCACGAAAGAGCTGGGACAAAGTGGTAATACATATGAGCTTTTAATTTACGTGCAGTTGGGAGGAAAATAAGTTTAAATGAATAAAAAAAATATACATTAAATTATAAGCTTAGCTATCACAAGAATAAATTTTTACAAAAGGCGTAGAAAGTTGGCAGCCTTGTATTTCTGATCCAAATACAAAAACGTCAATACAGTAGAGGTACCTTGTTTCTGCAAGCTTAATCCTCACCATGAACTAACTGAATATGCTATCACTTCTTTCTTCTTCTTGAAACGAAACTCTAGCTTTAACACGTTGAATGTCAAGCTAATTTTACATGGCTCGCTCGTCTGGCCACATGGTAAGTAATTACAAGCTAAACTTACAAATATTAGACAGATTTTGGTAATTCTTAAAAGGTCTAATAAAATTCTTCTAAATTGAATTTATTAAATCCAGAATCACAATTAATAAGCAACCACTTGAAAATATTTATTCGCTGTCCGGAGCAAGTTGGTATCTCTGTGTATATAAATAAAACTATTTTTGTCTGTTCTATATTGCATTTTTTTCTTCAAACCATTTTAGTAACGATAATAATTTTAAAAAAAACAGTAAAAATTAACTGGAATTAAGTGTTTCTAATAACGGGGGGTCTGCGGTCACCGGTGACCCCCGTGTCGCTCCGAACAAACTCAGTGCCTTTCACCGGTGACCCCCATGGCATTCAACGGGTTAAAAGGTGAGAATTGAAACTAAAAACATTAGGTATTAGTTTTTCTTTAAAAAAATTACTATTTTATTGCATTAAGAAGCAGTTTTTTTTAACATATTTAGAACATTTGAACAATAGAGTAATCTTTGTTTCGATCGTATACTTTGTTGACTTTAGTATTGTAAATCTTTCTGAGATGAAATCTTATCTTGAATTCTTTTGAGAAAAGTATGCTAACTGGAAAGAAAGAGTTTTGAATTTCGAAATATGTTGCGAGCACAAGGTCATGATTGAAAGACCTTGACATAAATTACCTAATCATTAAGAAATAAATCTAGTGCAAGATGTTTCAAGATTTTCGAAAGGGGTCAGCACTTGATTTAGTTCTAAGTTTTCTCAAAAATTTGGCAATTTACATTTTATTTTTATTTGGTTATTCTAACTGTAACTTTATCTTTATTTATTTTTCCGCTATGGGGCCTCGGGGCACTGTCAGATTTTGGTATTGCCACCGAATACAGAAAGGCTCCTGTGTGTTGGCACGCAGAGTGTCTTCTGATGAAGTACTGTCTTGTCATATCTTAAAATATTCTTCGTATTTCAGACTTTTTAAATTAAAATAAAACAAATTTGGGTTTAGCTGCTTTTAGCTCTTTTCTATTTTAATTTATTATTTTAAATGTTATTAACTTATTTCTCGTCTCTTTCTGAATTTGTGTAAATCCAGTTTCATTCTGTGATAAGATATCACATATTTAGATAATACGTTATTATAGAAAATTTAAATACTTTAAGTAAAAATTATATCCACGTAAAAATAAGTGACACTAATATATATATTTTGCCGACCAGTCTGTGTAGGGGGCAGGGAACTGTCCTTGCATCAGAAAGGTTCTGGGTTCGAATCCCGGGCAAGGCATGGATGTTTCTTTCCCTCTATCTGTGTTCTATGTCCTTTCTCCTTTGTGTGTGAATGTGTGAATGTGACCCGCCCTATAAACGGGTTGTGGTAGTGTGACGTGGGCGACGCTGTTCCACCGCCGTGGCTTCGCCACAGGTGCCCACTGGGTAACGAAAAGAGAATTAGCAGTTCTGGCACTTTCTGTGGCCAATGAACAATAGCTCCAAGTGCCCGCCATTAAAAATATATATATATATATATATATATATATATATATATATATATATATATATATATATATATATATATATATATATATCTATATATATATATCTATATATATATATATATATATTTTGAAAGCAAAAAATTATTATCAATATATGTATTATAGCTTGCTTAAAAATATTATAGATTGTTTGTTTAATGATACTATAGCATGGATTTTAGCTACTATTAAAATATATTTTCACGACTTGAAATTTATATTAAAATATTTTTAATGTATGAGGAAAATCTTTAAAATTATTTCCTTATTAAAGCAGAAAATAATCTTAACAATGCATAAAATTAAGACAAGCCTAGGCTAGTCTTATGTTAGGTAACTTTAATTCTTTCAAGCTCATATAGCCATATCTCATGTATGTTAAGTAAATATCCCGTAATAGATTAATGCAGATAAATATCTAAAACTTTTTATGCTAGTCTTTGGCTTAGTACCTTTATTTTTCTCAAACTCTTATTGTCATCTAATATTTTTCTTTAATGCATGTTGAGTAAACAATTCAAGAAAAAAAATCACGAATCAGACATTTGTAAATATTAAAATATTTCTAAATTAGAAAAAATCACGTAAAGTTTAATTTTGTTTTTATTTCTTAACATACTAATAGTATTGCATTTTACTCTTATAAACCGCAGAACAGAAATGCATAAACTCGTATAATATCAATAACTTAGGGGAACATTTTTTTTGCGCATGAGATTTTTGAACTGATATAAGATATTTTCGTGTAGTTTATTTCAAACTTGGTGAATCGTCTTCCAACACTTGTAATTAAAAAACGAAAAGGTGGGCAACAATTTGCCTGATTGATATTGCATTTTTATTAATAATTACTTTCACGTTTGAATGAGTCGCATGAGTTGAAACAGCAACATGACTTTTCAAAATGAAGAGTCTGATACGAGTTCATTTACAAAAATAAAATTTTACGCCAAGAGCCTGAAAACTGGCACGGTGACGAAATTTTCTCAAAACTACTTAAAATTTCATAAAGATAATTTCAAATTGTTTTTATAAAATTAGTTTTAAAATTTTCACACCCCCTTAAACGAAATGAAAAAAAAATATTTAGCAGATATGAATAATTCACAGTATGCATATTTTTAAAAATGTAGCTATTTTTATAAAAACAATTTCCAGGCTGTGCTTACGGCGTGACATATCAGGTCTTAAGATTTAAAGAAATTTATCAGATTTAAAGAAAAGAATTCAAACAGTGAAACAGTGCTACTTAAATGATGACTTTGACTTTTCAAGATGACTTTTCAAAATGAAGAGTCGAAATTTTTTTTTCTTTGATTAATCCAATGTCAAGGTCTCGAAACAATTTGAACCACTTCTTGTTCTGTGCTTAATTTCGAAAACCTGATTTTTACCCCTTCTCTTCCTCTTCATGCAACAGGAATGTTTATAAATCCTCAAAAGCCAGAAGATGTATCTACCTTTCATGTAAAGTAAGTCTTAGAATAGTTTTATGACAATATTAATTATCCATAGCAGCTAGTTACTTTTAGCAGTAATGATGCCGAATATGTTGATATAATTGACCAATAACATTTTATACATTTTCCGGGAAATATTTCCCAAGTAGTAGACAAAAGATAATTGTTGTGAAAAATATATAATAATCTGCAATATCTTTGCACATCAGCATATTATTAACAATAGGGGTCG
This sequence comes from Parasteatoda tepidariorum, assembly GCF_982258835.1. Lineage (NCBI taxonomy): Eukaryota > Metazoa > Arthropoda > Arachnida > Araneae > Theridiidae > Parasteatoda > Parasteatoda tepidariorum. The sequence goes on along the minus strand of NC_141758.1, from coordinate 4,359,038 downwards.
GAAAATGAAAATCCAGAAAATATGAAAAATTATATTATATGTAAGAAATTTTCTTCTCTCATATGAACTATTAAATTTCCCTTAAAATAGGAATAAATATTTATTTTACTTTTTTTTGCCTAACATGTTCTATTTTCATTTCAATTTTTCTGGGTGCTCCTCACACTATTGTATTGATATATTTTGCTTTGGTTATACTAAAACGATATTAGAAAGCACTCTTTTTAGCGGATATAATAGTGTGGGCTGATGACGAGATTATATCTTTTCCTAACTTCGTTTCTCACCTGTTTAAGTTTTATTTTAAATTTATTTCATTTTCAATATTCTTAAACAAAATATTTTATTTATAATTTTTCTTCTCTTTAAGAAATGTATGGATTTATTTTCACGTTTCTTTTTATTTTTTAGTATATATATATATATATATATATATATATATATATATATATATATATATATAAATATATATATATATATATATATATATATATATAAATATATATATATATATATATTGCTCATAAGCTGAAAGTATATAGAACTCATAAAATATTTTAAAAAAAAGAATGAAAGAAAAAAAAAGAGTTTTATTTAAAAAATAAAAAATTAAAATTTCTTTTTGCGGATATAATCGTGTGATGACGAGATTATGTCTTTTCGTTATTTTGATATCCAGCTTTTTAATTATTTTTTAAAAATATTTTATTTTAATAATTTTTCTTCTCGTTTCATAAATATTTATTGTATCATTTTCTATGTTTTTTTCAATATTTCTAACTTAACTTAAAATTTATATAACAAATTGTGTATAAACGGTTTTGAGTTCTTGAACCTATTCAGTGTTTAACTCGAGTTTTTATTTGGCTAGAATTTCCGGGTAGTAAATGTAAATCATAATGCATCAGCAAAGTAACTCATAAAATTTTCTATCACTCTAAATGTTCAAGTAAAACTGCTCTAATAAATCTGAAAATGGTAGCCGGAATTTTTCCCTTTAATTTCTTTTTACTTTCGATGAAGGAGCAGATAGCACCAAAGGCTAGGTACTCTGTGCGCAATGGCATTGGCATGGTAGGCAGGAATAACTCAGGATAATTTGTTTCCTAAAAAAAAGGAGTACAATTGGTACGAAAACTATTTCCAGCTTTCAAAATTTGAACCCCTTAATATTAATTTTACTTTTTGCATATTTTGCCATATCTTGAGAACGTTTGAAACGAATTTAAAAAAAAAATTGTTAAGTAAAAATTTATAAAATTCGTTTATCCCAGATAATTCCATGCCAAAAAAAACCTTCAGGAATTATTTATTATTTTTTACTATTTTATATAATAAAAATCTGAAATTATTAAATAGTAGAGTCTACTAATTTTCACATAATTTTATCGAATGTAATTTTGTAAGAAATTTTTTTAAATAAGACAAAAATCTGTTGCTATTCGGTAGATTTCGCTCAAATTTTGTATTTTTCCTTGCAAAATTGCACTCTTTAAAATCATGCGAAAAAATACATACCTTACAATTCAAAAGTTTTTCTACTATTATTAAATAAAAAAGATAAAAATAATAAATATTTTACTTAAAGCTACTTTTTTACATGGAATCATCTTTGGATAAACGAATTTATAAATATGTGCAAATGTTTCTCAATTTGCTAAAAAGTTCTCGAGATATGTATAATAATAAAAGTCCAAACATTGGATCACTCTCCCGAATAAACTATTTGGGACCATATGTTCCAGATAGGGTCTACCCCCTATGTTTTAGAGGTCAAAAATCCAAATCCAAAAAATTCAGAAAAGTAAATTTTCATGTCTGATTTCATAATTTTAAATATCGTCTGAGCTAATAAATTGGTATATTTGAAGTTATCCCCCCCCTAAACATTCAGATTGAGTACTTGAACGTGAGGACAAATCATTAAATCAAAAGTTACTCACGGTTGACAGTTTATTATTTTTTTTTTTGAGGAATGTGCAACTCCGTCTGACTGTAAGCTATTTGTCTCATTGTTTTTTTTTTTTTTTGAATGATGACTAGTGTTTATTTTTCCAGCTTTCAAGCTAAAATATTTAATATTTAAGAAGCAGAAGAAAAATTGGCATGTTTTCAAATATCAAAGTAGTTCGTTAAAAACAAGACATATAATAAGCAACAAACGAAAGTTCAATGCTAGGTAAGTAGATGAATTGTTAAATTTTTATTTACTATATTCGACTATTTGATTAAAATACAATTTGCATTTATAACCTATACATTTTATTCAAGACAGGTTGTTAAATCAACAATTTTAGTAATACATTGAAAAATTATGATATTTATTCTGTTGCTTTACGTATTTTTTATCAAACTACACATACTCGTTTATATCACGATGAATATAAAAATAAAATATCACGCCATTCACATAAAATAAAATGTTACTATTTATCGTAATAGTAAAATTTATTCTTCATTAAAATTAAAATTAGTTAAAATGTTTTAGATCACCAATACATCTAAATTTAAATTTAAATAAAAAGGTAGGCCTCCTAAAAATAGAAAATATTTATCTACATGCGTCTGTTATACTATTTTAATTTTACTACTACTAAAGAAAAACAAACTCGGAAAGTTTTAAAAATTGTGAGGTACATGCTTCAGTTGAAATAGGGTATCTACCACTCACGAACATTTTCGTGAATAATCTTTCAGATAATATGATCCATTGATCAAATTTTTTAAAAATTAAATAAAATTTCATTTTAATCTGAATCTTACATCTTAAAAAAAAGCAAGAATGATTTAAATGACATACATGCCAGCCACCAGTGAGGATTGAACTCACGACCCCTGGTTTACGAGACTAGTGCTCTAACCACTGAGCTATGATGGCTCGGATGCGCTATCAAAAATAACAATAGATTATTTTGTAATATGGAATAATCTTCTAGATAATATGCTCCATTCAACAGCATTTTTAGAAATTAAATAAAATTATATAATAATTTGAGTCCTCACTGCTTTAAGCAAAAGAGAGAATGATTTAAATGAACCAGCCACCAGTGAGGATTGAACTCACGACCCCTGGTTTACGAGACCAGTGCTCTAACACCTGAGCTATGATGGCTCTGATGCGCTATCAAAAATAACAATAGATTATTTTGTAATATGGAATAATCTTCCAGATAATATGCTCCATTCAACAGCATTTTTAGAAATTAAATAAAATTATATAATAATTTGAGTCCTCACTGCTTTAAGCAAAAGAGAGATTGACTTAAATGATATACATGCCAGCCACCAGTGAGGACTGAACTCACGACCCCTGGTTTACGAGACCAGTGCTCTAACCACTGAGCTATGATGGCTCTGATGCGCTATCAAAAATAACAATAGATTATTTTGTAATATGGAATAATCTTCTAGATAATATGCTCCATTCAACAGCATTTTTAGAAATTAAATAAAATTATATAATAATTTGAGTCCTTACTGCTTTAAGCAAAAGAGAGATTTACTTAAATGATATACAAGCCAGCCACTAGTGAGGATTGAACTCACGACCCCTGGTTTACGAGACCAGTGCTCTAACTACTAAGCTATGATCGCTCTGATGCGCTAACAAAAATAACAATACACTATTTTGTAATATGGAATAATCTTCCAGATAATATGCTCCATTCATCAGCATTTTTAGAAATTAAATAAAATTATATAATAATTTGAGTCCTCACTGCTTTAAGCAAAAGAGAGATTGACTTAAATGATATACATGCCAGCCACCAGTGAGGATTGAACTCACGACCCCTGGTTCACGAGACCAGTGCTCTAACCACTGAGCTATGATGGCTCTGATGCGCTATCAAAAATAACAATAGACTATTTTGTAATATGGAATAATCTTCCAGATAATATGCTCCATTCATCAGCATTTTTAGAAATTAAATAAAATTATATAATAATTTGAGTCTTCACTGCTTTAAGCAAAATAGAGATTGACTTAAATGATATACATGCCAGCCACCAGTGAGGATTGAACTCACGACCCCTGGTTTACGAGACCAGTGCTCTAACCACTAAGCTATGATCGCTCTGATGCGCTAACAAAAATAACAATACACTATTTTGTAATATGGAATAATCTTCCAGATAATATGCTCCATTCATCAGCATTTTTAGAAATTAAATAAAATTATATAATAATTTGAGTCCTCACTGCTTTAAGCAAAAGAGAGATTGACTTAAATGATATACATGCCAGCCACCAGTGAGAATTGAACTCACGACCCCTGGTTTACGAGACCAGTGCTCTAACCACTAAGCTATGATCGCTCTGATGCGCTAACAAAAATAACAATACACTATTTTGTAATATGGAATAATCTTCCAGATAATATGCTCCATTCATCAGCATTTTTAGAAATTAAATAAAATTATATAATAATTTGAGTCTTCACTGCTTTAAGCAAAAGAGAGATTGACTTAAATGATATACATGCCAGCCACCAGTGAGGATTGAACTCACGACCCCTGGTTTACGAGACCAGTGCTCTAACCACTGAGCTATGATGGCTCTGACGAGCTGTCAAAAATAACAATAGACTATTTTGTAATATGGAATAATCTTCCAGATAATATGCTCCATTCACCAGCATTTTTAGAAATTAAATAAAATTATATAATATTTTGAGTCCTCACTGCTTTAAGCAAAAGAGAGATTGACTTAAATGATATACATGCCAGCCACCAGTGAGGATTGAACTCACGACCCCTGGTTTACGAGACCAGTGCTCTAACCACTAAGCTATGATCGCTCTGATGCGCTAACAAAAATAACAATACACTATTTTGTAATATGGAATAATCTTCCAGATAATATGCTCCATTCATCAGCATTTTTAGAAATTAAATAAAATTATATAATAATTTGAGTCCTCACTGCTTTAAGCAAAAGAGAGATTGACTTAAATGATATACATGCCAGCCACCAGTGAGGATTGAACTCACGACCCCTGGTTCACGAGACCAGTGTTCTAACCACAGAGCTCTGATGGCTCTGATGCACTATCAAAAATAACAATAGACTATTTTGTAATATGGAATAATCTTCCAGATAATATGCTCCATTTATCAGCATTTTTAGAAATTAAATAAAATTATATAATAATTTGAGTCTTCACTGCTTTAAGCAAAAGAGAGATTGACTTAAATGATATACATGCCAGCCACCAGTGAGGATTGAACTCACGACCCCTGGTTTACGAGACCAGTGCTCTAACCACTGAGCTATGATGGCTCGGATGCGCTATCAAAAATAACAATAGATTATTTTGTAATATGGAATAATCTTCTAGATAATATGCTCCATTCAACAGCATTTTTAGAAATTAAATAAAATTATATAATAATTTGAGTCCTCACTGCTTCAAGCAAAAGAGATATTGACTTAAATGATATACATGCCAGCCACCAGTGAGGATTGAACTCACGACCCCTGGTTTACGAGACCAGTGCTCTAACCACTGAGCTATGATGGCTCTGATGCGCTGTCAAAAATAACAATAGACTATTTTGTAATATGGAATAATCTTCCAGATAATATGCTCCATTCATCAGCATTTTTAGAAATTAAATAAAATTATATAATAATTTGAGTCCTCACTGCTTTAAGCAAAAGAGAGATTTACTTAAATGATATACATGCCAGCCACCAGTGAGGATTGAACTCACGACCCCTGGTTTACGAGACCAGTGCTCTAACTACTAAGCTATGATCGCTCTGATGCGCTAACAAAAATAACAATACACTATTTTGTAATATGGAATAATCTTCCAGATAATATGCTCCATTCATCAGCATTTTTAGAAATTAAATAAAATTATATAATAATTTGAGTCCTCACTGCTTTAAGCAAAAGAGAGATTGACTTAAATGATATACATGCCAGCCACCAGTGAGGATTGAACTCACGACCCCTGGTTTACGAGACCAGTGCTCTAACCACTGAGCTATGATGGCTCTGATGCGCTATCAAAAATAACAATAGACTATTTTGTAATATGGAATAATCTTCCAGATAATATGCTCCATTCATCAGCATATTTAGAAATTAAATAAAATTATATAATAATTTGAGTCCTCACTGCTTTAAGCAAAAGAGAGATTGACTTAAATGATATACATGCCAGCCACCAGTGAGGATTGAACTTACGACCCCTGGTTTACGAGACCAGTGCTCTAACCACTGAGCTATGATCGCTCTGATGCGCTAACAAAAATAACAATAGACTATTTTGTAATATGGAATAATCTTCCAGATAATATGCTCCATTCATCAGCATTTTTAGAAATTAAATAAAATTATATAATAATTTGAGTCCTCACTGCTTTAAGCAAAAGAGAGATTGACTTAAATGATATACATGCCAGCCACCAGTGAGGATTGAACTCACGACCCCTGGTTCACGAGACCAGTGCTCTAACCACTGAGCTATGATGTCTCGGATGCGCTAACAAGAATAATAATACACTATTTTGTAATCTATATATATATTTCTCTTTCACGGCACCAAAAAAAAGCCTCATTACAACTCCCCGAATGGCAACGTTAGAAAATCGACCAATGATTGCTGCTAAAAATGTCACATGGCAAATGTCACATGAGGTGGCTCAACATATAGCGCTTTTTAAAACGGAAACATTAACCAGAGTGAGCATTATCAGGTTGTTCAATTCAGATTCATGCCCTAAAAACAGGGTAATATTTAATTTAAACTCAATTAGGAATTAATTAGGCTGACCTTCTCCATGACTATAAATAAGTCACAAGGTCAGACTTTTGAGAAAATCAGTTTAGTATTGACTAAACAAGTTTTTAGTCATGGACAACTTTATGTTGGCCTGTCAAGAGCTAAGTCATTTGACAGCCATTCAGTAATTGCTCCAAGATGCTAAATCTATAATTGTGTTTTCAAAGAAATTCTGAATGCTTAGTGTTAATTTCTTAGAGCTGCGCAGAAAAAAAAGTTTTTTAGAAAAAATTTAATTGAAACTTCTATTGGCAGTAGGCAAGGGGAACTGCCAAAATCAAAACTCCCCGATTAGAAATGCAGCATGGCGACCTCCACGTGGTATTTCTCGGGTAATGCTAACAGCCATGCATTTTAACTTATTGTATGTAAAACATCCTCATTTTGTTCAAACATGTTATGTACTTTATCACAAATGTTAATTAATATAGAAATCGATTTCAATAATGCAGCCAAAAGTGAGGATTGAACTTACGACCCCTGGTTTACGAGACCAGTGCTCTAACCACTAAGCTATGATCGCTCTGATGCGCTAACAAAAATAACAATACACTATTTTGTAATATGGAATAATCTTCCAGATAATATGCTCCATTCATCAGCATTTTTAGAAATTAAATAAAATTATATAATAATTTGAGTCCTCACTGCTTTAAGCAAAAGAGAGATTGACTTAAATGATATACATGCCAGCCACCAGTGAGGATTGAACTCACGACCCCTGGTTCACGAGACCAGTGTTCTAACCACAGAGCTCTGATGGCTCTGATGCACTATCAAAAATAACAATAGACTATTTTGTAATATGGAATAATCTTCCAGATAATATGCTCCATTTATCAGCATTTTTAGAAATTAAATAAAATTATATAATAATTTGAGTCTTCACTGCTTTAAGCAAAAGAGAGATTGACTTAAATGATATACATGCCAGCCACCAGTGAGGATTGAACTCACGACCCCTGGTTTACGAGACCAGTGCTCTAACCACTGAGCTATGATGGCTCGGATGCGCTATCAAAAATAACAATAGATTATTTTGTAATATGGAATAATCTTCTAGATAATATGCTCCATTCAACAGCATTTTTAGAAATTAAATAAAATTATATAATAATTTGAGTCCTCACTGCTTCAAGCAAAAGAGATATTGACTTAAATGATATACATGCCAGCCACCAGTGAGGATTGAACTCACGACCCCTGGTTTACGAGACCAGTGCTCTAACCACTGAGCTATGATGGCTCTGATGCGCTGTCAAAAATAACAATAGACTATTTTGTAATATGGAATAATCTTCCAGATAATATGCTCCATTCATCAGCATTTTTAGAAATTAAATAAAATTATATAATAATTTGAGTCCTCACTGCTTTAAGCAAAAGAGAGATTTACTTAAATGATATACATGCCAGCCACCAGTGAGGATTGAACTCACGACCCCTGGTTTACGAGACCAGTGCTCTAACTACTAAGCTATGATCGCTCTGATGCGCTAACAAAAATAACAATACACTATTTTGTAATATGGAATAATCTTCCAGATAATATGCTCCATTCATCAGCATTTTTAGAAATTAAATAAAATTATATAATAATTTGAGTCCTCACTGCTTTAAGCAAAAGAGAGATTGACTTAAATGATATACATGCCAGCCACCAGTGAGGATTGAACTCACGACCCCTGGTTTACGAGACCAGTGCTCTAACCACTGAGCTATGATGGCTCTGATGCGCTATCAAAAATAACAATAGACTATTTTGTAATATGGAATAATCTTCCAGATAATATGCTCCATTCATCAGCATATTTAGAAATTAAATAAAATTATATAATAATTTGAGTCCTCACTGCTTTAAGCAAAAGAGAGATTGACTTAAATGATATACATGCCAGCCACCAGTGAGGATTGAACTTACGACCCCTGGTTTACGAGACCAGTGCTCTAACCACTGAGCTATGATCGCTCTGATGCGCTAACAAAAATAACAATAGACTATTTTGTAATATGGAATAATCTTCCAGATAATATGCTCCATTCATCAGCATTTTTAGAAATTAAATAAAATTATATAATAATTTGAGTCCTCACTGCTTTAAGCAAAAGAGAGATTGACTTAAATGATATACATGCCAGCCACCAGTGAGGATTGAACTCACGACCCCTGGTTCACGAGACCAGTGCTCTAACCACTGAGCTATGATGTCTCGGATGCGCTAACAAGAATAATAATACACTATTTTGTAATCTATATATATATTTCTCTTTCACGGCACCAAAAAAAAGCCTCATTACAACTCCCCGAATGGCAACGTTAGAAAATCGACCAATGATTGCTGCTAAAAATGTCACATGGCAAATGTCACATGAGGTGGCTCAACATATAGCGCTTTTTAAAACGGAAACATTAACCAGAGTGAGCATTATCAGGTTGTTCAATTCAGATTCATGCCCTAAAAACAGGGTAATATTTAATTTAAACTCAATTAGGAATTAATTAGGCTGACCTTCTCCATGACTATAAATAAGTCACAAGGTCAGACTTTTGAGAAAATCAGTTTAGTATTGACTAAACAAGTTTTTAGTCATGGACAACTTTATGTTGGCCTGTCAAGAGCTAAGTCATTTGACAGCCATTCAGTAATTGCTCCAAGATGCTAAATCTATAATTGTGTTTTCAAAGAAATTCTGAATGCTTAGTGTTAATTTCTTAGAGCTGCGCAGAAAAAAAAGTTTTTTAGAAAAAATTTAATTGAAACTTCTATTGGCAGTAGGCAAGGGGAACTGCCAAAATCAAAACTCCCCGATTAGAAATGCAGCATGGCGACCTCCACGTGGTATTTCTCGGGTAATGCTAACAGCCATGCATTTTAACTTATTGTATGTAAAACATCCTCATTTTGTTCAAACATGTTATGTACTTTATCACAAATGTTAATTAATATAGAAATCGATTTCAATAATGCAGCCAAAAGTGAGGATTGAACTTACGACCCCTGGTTTACGAGACCAGTGCTCTAACCACTAAGCTATGATCGCTCTGATGCGCTAACAAAAATAACAATACACTATTTTGTAATATGGAATAATCTTCCAGATAATATGCTCCATTCATCAGCATTTTTAGAAATTAAATAAAATTATATAATAATTTGAGTCCTCACTGCTTTAAGCAAAAGAGAGATTGACTTAAATGATATACATGCCAGCCACCAGTGAGGATTGAACTCACGACCCCTGGTTCACGAGACCAGTGTTCTAACCACAGAGCTCTGATGGCTCTGATGCACTATCAAAAATAACAATAGACTATTTTGTAATATGGAATAATCTTCCAGATAATATGCTCCATTTATCAGCATTTTTAGAAATTAAATAAAATTATATAATAATTTGAGTCTTCACTGCTTTAAGCAAAAGAGAGATTGACTTAAATGATATACATGCCAGCCACCAGTGAGGATTGAACTCACGACCCCTGGTTTACGAGACCAGTGCTCTAACCACTGAGCTATGATGGCTCGGATGCGCTATCAAAAATAACAATAGATTATTTTGTAATATGGAATAATCTTCTAGATAATATGCTCCATTCAACAGCATTTTTAGAAATTAAATAAAATTATATAATAATTTGAGTCCTCACTGCTTCAAGCAAAAGAGATATTGACTTAAATGATATACATGCCAGCCACCAGTGAGGATTGAACTCACGACCCCTGGTTTACGAGACCAGTGCTCTAACCACTGAGCTATGATGGCTCTGATGCGCTGTCAAAAATAACAATAGACTATTTTGTAATATGGAATAATCTTCCAGATAATATGCTCCATTCATCAGCATTTTTAGAAATTAAATAAAATTATATAATAATTTGAGTCCTCACTGCTTTAAGCAAAAGAGAGATTTACTTAAATGATATACATGCCAGCCACCAGTGAGGATTGAACTCACGACCCCTGGTTTACGAGACCAGTGCTCTAACTACTAAGCTATGATCGCTCTGATGCGCTAACAAAAATAACAATACACTATTTTGTAATATGGAATAATCTTCCAGATAATATGCTCCATTCATCAGCATTTTTAGAAATTAAATAAAATTATATAATAATTTGAGTCCTCACTGCTTTAAGCAAAAGAGAGATTGACTTAAATGATATACATGCCAGCCACCAGTGAGGATTGAACTCACGACCCCTGGTTTACGAGACCAGTGCTCTAACCACTGAGCTATGATGGCTCTGATGCGCTATCAAAAATAACAATAGACTATTTTGTAATATGGAATAATCTTCCAGATAATATGCTCCATTCATCAGCATATTTAGAAATTAAATAAAATTATATAATAATTTGAGTCCTCACTGCTTTAAGCAAAAGAGAGATTGACTTAAATGATATACATGCCAGCCACCAGTGAGGATTGAACTTACGACCCCTGGTTTACGAGACCAGTGCTCTAACCACTGAGCTATGATCGCTCTGATGCGCTAACAAAAATAACAATAGACTATTTTGTAATATGGAATAATCTTCCAGATAATATGCTCCATTCATCAGCATTTTTAGAAATTAAATAAAATTATATAATAATTTGAGTCCTCACTGCTTTAAGCAAAAGAGAGATTGACTTAAATGATATACATGCCAGCCACCAGTGAGGATTGAACTCACGACCCCTGGTTCACGAGACCAGTGCTCTAACCACTGAGCTATGATGTCTCGGATGCGCTAACAAGAATAATAATACACTATTTTGTAATCTATATATATATTTCTCTTTCACGGCACCAAAAAAAAGCCTCATTACAACTCCCCGAATGGCAACGTTAGAAAATCGACCAATGATTGCTGCTAAAAATGTCACATGGCAAATGTCACATGAGGTGGCTCAACATATAGCGCTTTTTAAAACGGAAACATTAACCAGAGTGAGCATTATCAGGTTGTTCAATTCAGATTCATGCCCTAAAAACAGGGTAATATTTAATTTAAACTCAATTAGGAATTAATTAGGCTGACCTTCTCCATGACTATAAATAAGTCACAAGGTCAGACTTTTGAGAAAATCAGTTTAGTATTGACTAAACAAGTTTTTAGTCATGGACAACTTTATGTTGGCCTGTCAAGAGCTAAGTCATTTGACAGCCATTCAGTAATTGCTCCAAGATGCTAAATCTATAATTGTGTTTTCAAAGAAATTCTGAATGCTTAGTGTTAATTTCTTAGAGCTGCGCAGAAAAAAAAGTTTTTTAGAAAAAATTTAATTGAAACTTCTATTGGCAGTAGGCAAGGGGAACTGCCAAAATCAAAACTCCCCGATTAGAAATGCAGCATGGCGACCTCCACGTGGTATTTCTCGGGTAATGCTAACAGCCATGCATTTTAATTTATTGTATGTAAAACATCCTTATTTTGTTCAAACATGTTATGTACTTTATCACAAATGTTAATTAATATAGAAATCGATTTCAATAATGCAGCCACCAGTGAGGATTGAACTTACGACCCCTGGTTTACGAGACCAGTGCTCTAACCACTAAGCTATGATCGCTCTGATGCGCTAACAAAAATAACAATACACTATTTTGTAATATGGAATAATCTTCCAGATAATATGCTCCATTCATCAGCATTTTTAGAAATTAAATAAAATTATATAATAATTTGAGTCTTCACTGCTTTAAGCAAAAGAGAGATTGACTTAAATGATATACATGCCAGCCACCAGTGAGGATTGAACTCACGACCCCTGGTTTACGAGACCAGTGCTCTAACCACTGAGCTATGATGGCTCTGACGCGCTGTCAAAAATAACAATAGACTATTTTGTAATATGGAATAATCTTCCAGATAATATGCTCCATTCACCAGCATTTTTAGAAATTAAATACAATTATATAATAATTTGAGTCCTCACTGCTTTAAGCAAAAGAGAGATTGACTTAAATGATATACATGCCAGCCACCAGTGAGAATTGAACTCACGACCCCTGGTTTACGAGACCAGTGCTCTAACCACTGAGCTATGATGGCTCTGATGCGCTGTCAAAAATAACAATAGACTATTTTGTAATATGGAATAATCTTCCAGATAATATGCTCCATTCATCAGCATTTTTAGAAATTAAATAAAATTATATAATAATTTGAGTCCTCACTGCTTTAAGCAAAAGAGAGATTGACTTAAATGATATACATGCCAGCCACCAGAGAGAATTGAACTCACGACCCCTGGTTTACGAGACCAGTGCTCTAAGCACTAAGCTATGATCGCTCTGATGCGCTAACAAAAATAACAATACACTATTTTGTAATATGGAATAATCTTCCAGATAATATGCTCCATTCATCAGCATTTTTAGAAATTAAATAAAATTATATAATAATTTGAGTCTTCACTGCTTTAAGCAAAAGAGAGATTGACTTAAATGATATACATGCCAGCCACCAGTGAGGATTGAACTCACGACCCCTGGTTTACGAGACCAGTGCTCTAACCACTGAGCTATGATGGCTCTGACGCGCTGTCAAAAATAACAATAGACTATTTTGTAATATGGAATAATCTTCCAGATAATATGCTCCATTCACCAGCATTTTTAGAAATTAAATAAAATTATATAATAATTTGAGTCCTCACTGCTTTAAGCAAAAGAGAGATTGACTTAAATGATATACATGCCAGCTACCAGTGAGGATTGAACTCACGACCCCTGGTTTACGAGACCAGTGCTCTAACCACTAAGCTATGATCGCTCTGATGCGCTAACAAAAATAACAATACACTATTTTGTAATATGGAATAATCTTCCAGATAATATGCTCCATTCATCAGCATTTTTAGAAATTAAATAAAATTATATAATAATTTGAGTCCTCACTGCTTTAAGCAAAAGAGAGATTGACTTAAATGATATACATGCCAGCCACCAGTGAGGATTGAACTCACGACCCCTGGTTCACGAGACCAGTGTTCTAACCACTGAGCTCTGATGGCTCTGATGCACTATCAAAAATAACAATAGACTATTTTGTAATATGGAATAATCTTCCAGATAATATGCTCCATTTATCAGCATTTTTAGAAATTAAATAAAATTATATAATAATTTGAGTCTTCACTGCTTTAAGCAAAAGAGAGATTGACTTAAATGATATACATGCCAGCCACCAGTGAGGATTGAACTCACGACCCCTGGTTTACGAGACCAGTGCTCTAACCACTGAGCTATGATGGCTCGGATGCGCTATCAAAAATAACAATAGATTATTTTGTAATATGGAATAATCTTCTAGATAATATGCTCCATTCAACAGCATTTTTAGAAATTAAATAAAATTATATAATAATTTGAGTCCTCACTGCTTCAAGCAAAAGAGATATTGACTTAAATGATATACATGCCAGCCACCAGTGAGGATTGAACTCACGACCCCTGGTTTACGAGACCAGTGCTCTAACCACTGAGCTATGATGGCTCTGATGCGCTGTCAAAAATAACAATAGACTATTTTGTAATATGGAATAATCTTCCAGATAATATGCTCCATTCATCAGCATTTTTAGAAATTAAATAAAATTATATAATAATTTGAGTCCTCACTGCTTTAAGCAAAAGAGAGATTTACTTAAATGATATACATGCCAGCCACCAGTGAGGATTGAACTCACGACCCCTGGTTTACGAGACCAGTGCTCTAACCACTGAGCTATGATGGCTCAGACGCGCTGTCAAAAATAACAATACACTATTTTGTAATATGGAATAATCTTCCAGATAATATGCTCCATTCACCAGCATTTTTAGAAATTAAATAAAATTATATAATAATTTGAGTCCTCACTGCTTTAAGCAAAAGAGAGATTGACTTAAATGATATACATGCCAGCCACCAGTGAGGATTGAACTCACGACCCCTGGTTCACGAGACCAGTGTTCTAACCACTGAGCTCTGATGGCTCTGATGCACTATCAAAAATAACAATAGACTATTTTGTAATATGGAATAATCTTCCAGATAATATGCTCCATTCATCAGCATTTTTAGAAATTAAATAAAATTATATAATAATTTGAGTCCTCACTGCTTTAAGCAAAAGAGAGATTTACTTAAATGATATACATGCCAGCCACCAGTGAAGATTGAACTCACGACCCCTGGTTTACGAGACCAGTGCTCTAACCACTGAGCTATGATGGCTCTGACGCGCTGTCAAAAATAACAATACACTATTTTGTAATATGGAATAATCTTCCAGATAATATGCTCCATTCACCAGCATTTTTAGAAATTAAATAAAATTATATAATAATTTGAGTCCTCACTGCTTTAAGCAAAAGAGAGATTGACTTAAATGATATACATGCCAGCCACCAGTGAGGATTGAACTCACGACCCCTGGTTCACGAGACCAGTGTTCTAACCACTGAGCTCTGATGGCTCTGATGCACTATCAAAAATAACAATAGACTATTTTGTAATATGGAATAATCTTCCAGATAATATGCTCCATTCATCAGCATTCTTAGAAATTAAATAAAATTATATAATAATTTGAGTCTTCACTGCTTTAAGCAAAAGAGAGATTTACTTAAATGATATATATGCCAGCCACCAGTGAGGATTGAACTCACGACCCCTGGTTTACGAGACCAGTGCTCTAACCACTGAGCTATGATGGCTCGGATGCGCTATCAAAAATAACAATAGATTATTTTGTAATATGGAATAATCTTCTAGATAATATGCTCCATTCAACAGCATTTTTAGAAATTAAATAAAATTATATAATAATTTGAGTCCTCACTGCTTCAAGCAAAAGAGATATTGACTTAAATGATATACATGCCAGCCACCAGTGAGGATTGAACTCACGACCCCTGGTTTACGAGACCAGTGCTCTAACCACTGAGCTATGATGGCTCTGATGCGCTGTCAAAAATAACAATAGACTATTTTGTAATATGGAATAATCTTCCAGATAATATGCTCCATTCATCAGCATTTTTAGAAATTAAATAAAATTATATAATAATTTGAGTCCTCACTGCTTTAAGCAAAAGAGAGATTTACTTAAATGATATACATGCCAGCCACCAGTGAGGATTGAACTCACGACCCCTGGTTTACGAGACCAGTGCTCTAACTACTAAGCTATGATCGCTCTGATGCGCTAACAAAAATAACAATACACTATTTTGTAATATGGAATAATCTTCCAGATAATATGCTCCATTCATCAGCATTTTTAGAAATTAAATAAAATTATATAATAATTTGAGTCCTCACTGCTTTAAGCAAAAGAGAGATTGACTTAAATGATATACATGCCAGCCACCAGTGAGGATTGAACTCACGACCCCTGGTTTACGAGACCAGTGCTCTAACCACTGAGCTATGATGGCTCTGATGCGCTATCAAAAATAACAATAGACTATTTTGTAATATGGAATAATCTTCCAGATAATATGCTCCATTCATCAGCATATTTAGAAATTAAATAAAATTATATAATAATTTGAGTCCTCACTGCTTTAAGCAAAAGAGAGATTGACTTAAATGATATACATGCCAGCCACCAGTGAGGATTGAACTTACGACCCCTGGTTTACGAGACCAGTGCTCTAACCACTGAGCTATGATCGCTCTGATGCGCTAACAAAAATAACAATAGACTATTTTGTAATATGGAATAATCTTCCAGATAATATGCTCCATTCATCAGCATTTTTAGAAATTAAATAAAATTATATAATAATTTGAGTCCTCACTGCTTTAAGCAAAAGAGAGATTGACTTAAATGATATACATGCCAGCCACCAGTGAGGATTGAACTCACGACCCCTGGTTCACGAGACCAGTGCTCTAACCACTGAGCTATGATGTCTCGGATGCGCTAACAAGAATAATAATACACTATTTTGTAATCTATATATATATTTCTCTTTCACGGCACCAAAAAAAAGCCTCATTACAACTCCCCGAATGGCAACGTTAGAAAATCGACCAATGATTGCTGCTAAAAATGTCACATGGCAAATGTCACATGAGGTGGCTCAACATATAGTGGCTCAACAACATTCTTCCGGTACTTTAACTAGACTTTCCTGCATGCGTGACGGGTACTTGCAAAGAAAACTGGAAGAAAAATAGATCCTCCGACAGGCCAAGAGCCTTGACCAAATAATCTGTAAAACTCTCTGGTGAGCATCAAGAAGAACTAAACGCTCACAATTAGCAGTTTGACCAGAGTTTTCAGCTAATAAAATGATAATGCGCTCAGACGGTATTTGAACTCACTCTCATAACTCTGACTCGAAAAAACAAACAAACATAAAATACTCTTTTTGAAAACAAGTAAACGAAATGTATTTGTTTTTACTCACATAGTTTTCCCTCCAACTAGATCCTCATTGTCAAATTAGGAGCAGAATTAAAAAATTTTAAAAAAATTGTCTAATACTAGTCCAGCTGCTTCCTTTTCTTTTGCAGGTTTAAGAAGTCAGAAAATGAATCGTATAACTATCACTGATATTGTTTTTAAGATAAAAGTACCTTTGTCCGGTATTACTTACAATGACATTTTTTTCTAATTTATATGAAATTCATTGTCACTTTCAAGCCCAAAAATTATTAGTGAAAATTGAATAACTATAATAATATAAAATATACTACAAAGTGGGGTAAACTCAAACAATCGAAATGTTTTTTAACATATTTTATCCTTGGTAATAATATTTCATTTTCGATTTCAAAGTTCTGAAATCGAGAATAAATTCTCGTTATTTTATCTCTTTCGGGAGAAACACTGCCATCTTTTTCCAATTCCAAAAGAAAGATGCTACAATCGATTTCTATGGGGAGGTAGGTGAGGGTTGAAGAATAAACGCTGCACGTTTGTTTTGTAATCTCTCGCCCGGTCAATATCTTCAAATGTCTTGGCAAGATTTACTTCATAATTTTTACTGTATATATGGCAATTGTAAATATGTTCTTTACTCTGCAGGGTGTCTCAGGATTATTGGAGCAAATTTTAAGGGGCGGTAGGACACATCATGATGATTAAGATGTGTCTAGAAACCCATGGTCGAAAACGACCGCTAGGTGTTGTTGTTCACAAGAACACTGGAGGGAAGAAACTTGCATAGCAGCAGTCTCCTGTAGAGGAGTTAGCACTATTTTATGAAGACATAGTTGGCAGATATGCACATGAAGCGCGGATCGATAGAGGGAAATGCATAAGCAGCCGAAAGAGTTTCCATCAGCTTGATAGATTGATGGCAGCTCAAATGACTGCGACAATTGGGTACATGCACTTGACGAAGAAGCAAAACTTGGATACTCACATTAACCTATGACGCCAGTCCCCAGCTGATAGTTATAAGCAAAATAACTTCGATGCACAATTAGTTTGTTTATATTCTACATAGCTTCGTGTCTGTCTTGGTGTTGAATAAGAGATAAATGGTGAAAGAATATAGATTATGCCACTTAAGAGAATTGATACTTGATGGGCTTGGCTTATTCGAAACAGAATAGAAAGGATATTTGCTAACGTTTTAACAACCAATGTCGACCGAGATACCCACACTACGTCACTTGCAGGTGTCCCATTAAGGTCTGTTTTCTCCAATGCTCTTCTATACAGCACCACCTAGCGGTGAACGAAGACTTTCCAAACTGTGACATGCCGTGCAAATATGAATTCTTGTGATTCTTCTTGCCCTCTACTTCCCCTTAAAGTTTATCCCAATAATCTTGAGACACCATACATATTGATATTTAATACTACTAATGTAAATTTTGTATTACTGTTATTGTCTCACCTATGTATATTATTAAATTTGTTTCATAATCTCAGTTTCTGTTATTATTATTTTTTTGTTGTCTTTTTAGTGAAGTTTATTCTTTTGAATAACCCTCAAAAGAGGTCGAATTTGCTTTTGACTTCCCAAGTCTATTACGTCAGTCGCAGTCTTTAATCGGAAAGTGAGTCATTCTAACTCATTGATTTATTTGGAGCGAAGTAGAATTTTTTAAAAGTTGAATTAATTTCAGATCAATACCCTATCAGCACTAAATTAATCACAACACAGTTATTCCAAAAATAACTCACTCCAAGCAGTGTAACTTTTGGACTTACTGTGATTCGATCCTAGTACTTATTCAATCACTCATATTTAGAGTAATATTACCGAGAAATTATTATTTTTTCTCTGAATAGATGTAATACATTTTTAAAGGTCTAAGTCATAATTTAAGATATATTTGTATATTTGTTATAAATGTGCCAATTTTATATAATAATAGGAGGCGGCGTTACTGGAAATTAAGTACCGTTTTGTTCTATCGCCACAGCCGCGGCAGTGTCGCTGGTTGTAGTGATGCCACCTGACATCATTACACCCAAATTGTGTTGTGTTCGCATGTGTTAGTATGCGTTTAAAAGACGATTGCCAATCCCGCATGCGTACCGTGAAGCACATCCGTTTTACGGTTCCTCAATAAAGTACAAAGCTTAAAGCCTACAGCAAAAATCGCGAAGTTTAATTCATAACAAAAGGCGTTGAAAACTAAATCAAAGCCTTATGTTGCTTGAAGAAAATGCACGCCTCCATTCTTCTGGCGTCTCTCAAAACTATATCATACCTGCCAACTTTCACTCTTTCCGAGAATGGATTTTCAGAGTGGTTGTAAAACAATAAACGAAAAACAATCAGACTCAAAAATATATTTATATTTTGATCCCGTTGAAATTCGCTTGCGCAAAGATTATTATGCTTTTATATATTTATTATAATTATTTATATGTAGTGGTGGTCAAACTCATTTATAATTATCAGTATAATTCAAAAAGTTAATTGGAATAACCTGAGTATTGCTACCACTTTAAATATGAGAATAAAATCTTCCGGAAAATCCGGAAGAGTTGGCAGGTATGCTATATCCATCGTTTCAGTTGGGAATTCTATCACGTGTCATACAGTCTATTTCAAACTATTACGTACTCTTGAAGAACCATGGTGGCTCAGGGGATAGAGCGTTTTTCTCCCATTGAGGTGAACTGGGTTCATATCCCAGAAAAGGCAGGCAGATATCAATTCCACACCCATCTCGCACCTACCACAGTGTTGACGAAAAATATCCTCAGTGGTAGACGGATCAAGGACTAGAGTCCCCTTGCCATCAGGCTAACCATGGAAGGCATTCGTGGCTTTCCTCTACATATAACGCAATTGCGGATTAGTTCATTCAAAAGAGACAATTTCTTCCAATACTTGATCCATGAGACTTGTCTTTTGGATTGGGTTCAAAATTACAAGGCTACGGAGTTGAACATTTGTAAACCCCCTAAAAAATTGGCTGGA
This sequence comes from Parasteatoda tepidariorum, assembly GCF_982258835.1. NCBI lineage: Eukaryota > Metazoa > Arthropoda > Arachnida > Araneae > Theridiidae > Parasteatoda > Parasteatoda tepidariorum. The sequence goes on along the minus strand of NC_141758.1, from coordinate 4,338,863 downwards.
CTGTTCAACGACGGATATAAAATAAAACTTATTGACTTTGGAAGCAAATGTGCTTTGACGATGCAGAAGATGGTGTTCAGCTGTGACTGTCACGAAAGGCGGCATCCTTTTTAAAAAAGAGCATAAACAGTTCCCTTTATGAAAAATGTCTGAATAACGGTATAAATAAAACTAATTTATGAAATGCTCCCTCATTCAAAAATCTATTTTATTTGGAAAAAAAGAGTCGTATTTTAGACGAGTTATTTCAATACATTTACTTTTAGGACACGCCTCGTAACTTCTCAAAATAATTCACCTTGACTATAGAAACTATTATTTGCATTTACGTAAAGAGCGACTTGATTCAGGTGTTCCATTAAAGATTTCATTGATAAAGTAAATACAATATACTAGTTATAACATTTTCTTGAAAGAGAAACGGGAATAGAAATTACTTAGTTCCATTTCTTAGTCTATTACGTATAAGAAATCGTTAATCTTTTAATTAAATTGTTGGTGTAGGTAAATATTACAAAAGTAATATTGAGCATGATCGTTTCCTTTTTCATTTAAGCTTAAAGTAAATTAGAATATCTGAAAATGTTATATTTTTATGATGTGTTTTACAAACTTTTCAAAAGTTATGTAAAACTATAGGCAAAATGCTATATTTTTATGTTGTGTTTCACAAAATTTCCAAAAATTATGTAAAACTATATGCAAAATTTTATATTTTTATGTTGTGTTTTACAAAATTTTCAAAAATCATACAAAATTATATGCAATGAAATAAATATGGGCAACTAAAAGTTCTAATTTTCACATAAAATTTAAAAAAAAGTCCAGTTGCGTGTAAAACTCACTGTATAGTTATTATAATTATAATTATAAATTTATCAATTTCACAAAAAAAGCAATTTAAAAACCATATATTCATTTATTTCTGAAATTATGTATTTCGTATGGCTAGATCACTTCATCTATTGAACCAACCTATTAAAAGGCAGCAAAAATGCAAGGAAAGTGTTTAATTTCCTAATTTTTATTCGACAAACTAAAAAAATTTGATTTATTGCCATTCGCATTTAAAGGTTTATGAACTAAATAAATTTAAAAAAAAAAAACATTGCTACTAATTTATATATATTTTATAAATGTGGGGTAACGTTTACCTCATGGTGCAAACATAAATGTATACGTAATGAATAGTTTAAAGGCAGATCTGGCAGCTACTATGCTTTTTGCAAATATTTTTTAGAGTGATAAACTGTCAAAAACTAAACTTTTAGGATTTTTGGCAATTTTCGCAACATTTAAAAAGTCTTGCCATGAAAGAAGTGAAATAAAAAACCATTTTATATGAACTTTTGAATTATTCACATGTACTGATGAGAAAAATAAATTTAACTTTTATTACTAAAAAAGAATTTATTATACATTCGAAAACATTTATTCCATCACTAAAAGAAATTTGTCAATAGAAAATTGGCAGCATTGTAAACATAGTAGGATTCACTCGTGTTACTATTTTAATCAAAGAATGTCCAAAATCGTTTACGTTTTTCATGCCAAATTTTCTTTTGTTTTCGAAGATTTTCTGATTGCTAGAAATTTCAAAATTTTGTTTTCAGGAGTTTTTTTTTCGCTAAATCGAATGCAATGAAAATTATCATGTTACTTCAGAAAAGTGTTGTCAGGTCAGATGTATTTTATTTTACTACCTTCGTTTAACAGCCGACCCAATTTTGGGTTTACGACTATTGATGTTCAACTACGTAACCTTGTAATTTTAAACCCAATCCAGAAGATAAAGGAACTCCTGGATCTAGCATTAAGAGAAATTTGTCGTCATGGAGGACTTCAAGTGGCTGTAAAATGTCAGGTGAAATAGACAATTCAATATGGGGCCGTTTTGGCTGAGTAATAAATATAAAATATTAGGTTTATATAGCAATTATATTATATAATTATGTATGTATAATAAATAGGGTCAAAATTGGTTGAAAAGCATACCTGCCAACTCTTCCGGATTTTTCAGAAGATTTTATTTTCATATTTAAAGTGGTAGCAATACTCAGGTTATTCCAATTAACTTTTTGAATTATAATGATAATTATAAATGAGTTTGACCACCACTACATATAAATAATTACAATAAATATTTCAACGCATAATAATCCTTGCTCAAGCGAATTACAACGGGATCAAAATATAAATATATTTTTGAGTCAGATTGTTTATTGTTTTACAACCACTCTGAAAATCCATTCTCGGAAAGAGTGAAAGTTGGCAGGTATGGAAAAGTGATTGTAAAATATCGAGTGAAATAGACGTTCTATATAGTGCCGATATATGCTGAATAATGGATATAAAATATTAGGTTAATATAACAATTCCACATAGATCCAATGTCGGCCATTGTTGAGTCAAGATTCATGAATACTGGTACAATGAGGGCTCAAGTTATTTTGCTGCAATAGGAGTATTGGCTTGGTTTGGCATAAACTTCACTGTTGACGTGAACAAACATCACCAGTGAACAGTACACGTCACCAGTGAACCAACCAGTCAGAAACTAGCGTAGACTGTGAGAAGCATTAAACCAAAGTATCAAATCTATTTAATCAACATTTCTTAAAATTTGTTTTAACTATTGTTTTATAGTATTAAAAATTATTATTATCATTTTTTCAAGTATTTAAAAAAACACTTTAAATACTTGAAAAGTTCCCACTAAAATAAAATTAAATTGATTAAATACTTTTTTAAACTAACTTCAATTTGATCAAAAATTAAAGTGGTGTCATAATTAATAAACTGAACCTTACCGTTCAGTAGAAGTTTAGTACCATTTAGTTCTATCAAAAAGTCCTTAACGAAGACAAATTTACTTAATACTTGATACCGGAGCTTCCTTGTCTTCCGTATTGGGCTCAAAATTACATGGCTACGGAAACCACTGACCAATGGTATTCCTGAACTCAAAATTGTTTCTGTTCTTCAACGACGATTATGAAATAAAATAAAATCTTAATGGATCGAGGATGTGATCTCAAATGTGCTAATTAAATAGTGCAGACAACATTTCAAGTTGCAAAATCAGACACGAAATATATTTTCTTTGTATAAACATACCTTTTTTATTATGCATTCGGAATTTTGATCCCTAAAATATAGGGGCTAGTGCATATGACTATCAACAGTTGTAGGTTTAAGGTCAGTAAACATGCAGATTAAAGTGACAAAATGTTAAGTTGAATGCTTTCACACCAATTTCAAACATTTCGTATATTTAATTAACACGTTGAGTGTCATGGGGTCACCGGTGAAACCAAGATTATTAGAAACACATAATTCGAGTAAATTTTTATTGCTTATAATTTTTTAAATATTATTATCGATACTAAAATGGTTTGCAGAAATGAATGCAATATAGAACACACAAAAATAGTTTCATTTATATACACAGAGATGCCAACTTGATCCGGACAGAGAACAAATATTTTCAAGTTGTAGTTTATTAATTGTGATTCTTGGCTTAATAAATTCAATTGAGTAGATTTTTATCAACCACTATTTCTAAATAGGCTTATATAATTCGCCACTTTTTTAAGACATGTCATGCTAAATCTTTTAAACAACTAGCAAAATCTGTCTAATATTTGCAAATTTAGTTCGTAGTTATTTGCCGTTCGGCCAGACGGGCAAGCCATGTAAAATTAACGTGGCATTCAACGCGCTAAAGCTACAGTTATTTTATTATTATTATTTTTTTTTTTTTGAAGAAGACCTCGTTAACAAGTACTGCCTGACCACCCTGAATAACTTTTGATCTCATGATGGAATTTTAATGCTCTATCTAGGACATCTTATTGTATTGAGAAAGAGACTTCAATCATGCTAATTATTTAGTGCAGACGATATTTTAAGTTACGAAATCAGACACAAAAACGTTTTTTTTTCAATAAATCAATTTATTTTTCGATGAATTCAGATTTCTGACCTTCAAAATATAGGGGATAGCCGTAATGAGGAAAATATATTTCCCATAGTTTAATCAGAAGATTGATCCAATGTTTGGACCACTTAATGCGAATTTTAATTTTTGTCATATCTTGGTTGGATAGTTCCTTAGAAATCTAAATTTAATGTATTATTATCATTATTTTTTTTTTAGAATTCATTTTCTTAGAAAGATTCATCCGATTTTGCTCAAATTTTGCCATATAAAATTATTATTATAAAAATTAAATAATTATAATAAAAATTATTATAATAAAAATTATTATAAAAATAATTTGCCATATAAAATTATATAATTACATTCCTTAAAATGGTGAAAAAAATCTGTATACCTTATAATTCAATTTGTTTCGGCTATTGTTAAATAAAATAATAAATATTTAAAAAAAGTTATTTTTTAATGACATTATATTAGAAGAAACGAATTTTATAACTGTGTGCAAAGATTTAATAACTAGCTTAATTCATTTTAAGTCATTTTCCCATCACAACATATCAGAAATTCAAAGTATCCTATGAAATGCAACTTTATTGCACTTATTTCGTGGAATTTATAACAAATTAAAATGCCTACTGGATCCAAATTCCAAAATGTCACTAAAAAATAAAAATTATATCCATCTTACTTTCATTAAGTCAATAATTACCCATGCGTTCCCTTGCTTGATGCAATATTTGTAAAACACAAACGAAAAAAAAAAACTCAACGTATTCCAAAACAAATTACTTAGAAAAATAAGTGGTGTCCCCTATTTTATCAGAAATAAGGACATACACGGAAATTTTAAATTAAATACTCTCTCAGATATATTAATGACTCTCTATCTTTTCATAGAAAAAGCTAAAATTAGACCCCTAGCATATAGGCAACCCCTCCCCCATAATTCTAATCCCACTTCACACATTCCTCCTTTGTATGTCTAAGAAATCAGTTAATCTGTCAATCAGTTTCCCTGCAGCGCACTGCTATTTGAATTATGTTCTAAAAACTACCCTTAACTAACTCCTTTTACTAATGATGCTATTTTATCTAACAACTTTAATTGAACTATTACTATATATTAAGATTATTTTGACACTCTTATTAATATTTATAACGTTACTGGTGACTAGTCGATTTACATTTAATACGGGGGTCATATGCACCTGGAAAAAATTAAAAAAAGTGGTAGTAATATTAATGAATTTCGTTTATTATTATGATTGTTTCTGCCAGAATATTTTTTTCTCTAAGTAAATAAATGAAGATCCGAATGTGGAGGATATGAAATTTTAATTTGATAGTGAAAACTAATATTAAGAAATTTTCAGCTTCTTTGCAACAAAATTGATACCAGTTATTATTTTTTTCTAGGTGCGTAAGAATCCTGTAATATATACTCCCTTTAATTTAATAAGCGTTGCGATTAAGGCAACTTATTTCTAATTCATGATCATTGTATCCTTTTATTTTTATAATCATCATGGGTGAAAGTGAGATGGAAAAAGAAGACAGACTGGTAGAAAAAACCATTTCGGTTTTTACTTGTTTTCGGGTGTAGTTAACCTATTCTTTTTTTTTTAAACTATTAAACAATATCTACACTTGCTTCGGAACGAAGCAGTTTTATATATATGCCATAATTGTAAAAAAATCTTGGTAGTTACAAAAATTATTGTTTCTCGTAAAAAAAAAACATACCAGAATGAAATATCTTTCGTACCAGTTTTTGCTCTTTTCCGTTTTGGTACATATGTAGGCTTTCAGTCCTGCAAATCACTATTGTATTATCAACTCTGTTCGTACCAATGAAAAGGTTTAAAGCCCCTGAGGGACCTAAAAGCCTTGAGTAAATTTAAGACTATGACTAAGCAGTTAACTCCAGGACTGAAAAGTCCATCTATAATCAAGACGCAAAATAGAAAAAACTTTTAACATTTAATTTTTAGCTATTCTTATTTTTATCCAATTTGCGGGAATAATAAAGTATCTATAACTACTAATTTTTTCTAACGAATACAATTTATATATTAAATTGCTTCTTTTTCGAGTAAAGATAAATAGCAGTAAATTGCTTATTGTTTAGAATGGATTTACTCTTTCAAAAAATTATCTATTATTGAAATAGTTCTACTACCAGCGTTTTCTCTTGTCCGTCTCACTTTCAAGCCTGGCGAACTCGTGGTGATTCTTATAGGGCGTGGGCGAAATTATTCTTAGTCTGCAAGTTTTACTATTTAATTCGCTAAAGTTTTGCAGAAAACGTAGCAGTTGGTATCCACGTCAAATCATATCTTGTTTACCCAACGGGAAGAGTAAGATTACGTCGGAGAGTTTAACAGAAATCAATTAAACGGACCCATTTAATCCGAAGCACAAAATTAATACCTGAATAAAGAAGGTAGCATAAATTTGTATATGTTACGGTGAATGACCGAAATCTGGAGAACGTCGACTCTCACCGGTGAATGTCAACAATCACATAGTCGCTTTGGTGAATGTTCGAAATATTTGTTATATCCAATTTTATATTAATTTATTCGTTGATATTATTAAATTTATTTGATATATTTATTCTATATTTTAATACTTACGGACGATAGATTAGAAGAAACATCAGTGTTTGGAGTATCGGGCAAATATATACCGGGCAATGGCACTTGACCTTAAAAAAACATCAGTGTAGGGTATACCGAGCCACTTAATGTTAAGTGTCACTGCCCGGTATACCCTACACTGATGTTTTTTAAGGTTAAGTGCCACTGCCCGGTATACATTTGCTCGGTATACCCTACACTGATGTATTTTTAAGGTCAAGTGCCATTGCCCGGTATATATTTGCCCGATACTTGGTGTATACCGGGCAGTGTCACTTAACCTTAAGAAAACATCAGTGTAGGGTATACCGAGCAAATGTATACCAGGCAAATGTAAATGTATGGCCCGATACTCCAAACACTGATGTTTCTTCTGATCTATCGGCAGTAAGTATTAAAATATCGAATACCACGAATAAATTCATATCAAATCGAATGTAAAAAATATTTCGGACATTCACCAAAGCGACTATGTGATTGTTGACATTCACCGGTGAAAGTCAGAAATAAGGGTATTTAGAAAATATTTCGGACATACACCAAGCGACTACGTGAATGTTGACATTCACCGGTGAATGTCGACATTTTCGAGACTTCGGTCATTCACCGTAACATGTATACCAAATGGATATCTCTTCCTGCTATATACAACTTTAACTTTAAAAAGCCAACGTGTCATATAGTCATGCTGCCTGTCAACTACGACTCCTTTTGCAAAGTATTTCATAGAGTGGTAGATATTTAAAAACTGAAGATTTCACAATTTCTGGCAATTATGGCAACATTTTAAAAGCCTTACCACGAAAGAGCTGGGACAAAGTGGTAATGCATATGAGCTTTTAATTTACGTGCAGTTGGGAGGAAAATAAGTTTAAATGAATAAAAAAAAATATACATTAAATTATAAGCTTAGCTATCACAAGAATAAATTTTTACAAAAGGCGTAGAAAGTTGGCAGCCTCGTATTTCTGATCCAAATACAAAAACGTCAATACAGTAGAGGTACCTTGTTTCTGCAAGCTTAATCCTCACCATGAACTAATTGAATATGCTATCACTTTTTTTTTCTTCTTGAAACGAAACTCTAGCTTTAACACGTTGAATGTCAAGCTAATTTTACATGGCTCGCTCGTCTGGCCACATGGTAAGTAATTACAAGCTAAATTTGCAAATATTAGACAGATTTTGGTAATTCTTAAAAGGTCTAATAAAATTCTTCTAAATTGAATTTATTAAATCCAGAATCACAATTAATAAGCAACCACTTGAAAATATTTATTCGCTGTCCGTTGGTATCTCTGTGTATATAAATAAAACTATTTTTGTGTGTTCTATATTGCATTTTTTTCTTCAAACCATTTTAGTAACGATAATAATTTAAAAAAAACAGTAAAAATTAACTGGAATTAAGTGTTTCTAATAACGGGGGGTCTGCGGTCACCGGTGACCCCCGTGTCGCTCCGAACAAACTCAGTGCCTTTCACCGGTGACCCCCATGGCATTCAACGGGCTAAAAGGTGAGAATTGAAACTAAAAACATTAGGTATTAGTTTTTCTTTAAAAAAATTACTATTTTATTGCATTAAGAAGCAGTTTTTTTTTAACATATTTAGAACATTGAACAATAGAGTAATCTTTGTTTCGATCGTATACTTTGTTGACTTTAGTATTGTAAATCTTTCTGAGATGAAATCTTATCTTGAATTCTTTTGAGAAAATTATGGTAACTGGAAAGAAAGAGTTTTGAATTTCGAAATATGTTACGAGCGCAAGGTCATGATTGAAAGACCTTGACATAAATTACCTAATCATTAAGAAATAAATCTAGTGCAAGATGTTTCAAGATTCTCGAAACGGGTCAGCACTTGATTTAGTTCTAAGTTTTCTCAAAAATTTGGCAATTTACATTTTATTTTTATTTGGTTATTCTAACTGTAACTTTATCTTTATTTATTTTTCCGCTATGGGGCCTCGGGGCACTGTCAGATTTTGGTATTGCCACCGAATACAGAAAGGCTCCTGTGTGTTGGCACGCAGAGTGTCTTCTGATGAAGTACTGTCTTGCTAACACACATATCTTAAAATATTCTTCGTATTTCAGACTTTTTAAATTAAAATAAAACAAATTTGGGTTTAGCTGCTTTTAGCTCTTTTCTATTTTAATTTATTATTTTAAATGTTATTTACTTATTTCTCGTCTCTTTCTGAATTTGTGTAAATCCAGTTTCATTCTTTGATAAGATATCACATATTTAGATAATACGTTATTATAGAAAATTTAAATACTTTAAGTAAAAATTATATCCACGTAAAAATAAGTGACACTAATATATATATTTTGAAAGCAAAAAATTATTATCAATATATGTATTATAGCTTGCTTAAAAATATTATAGATTGTTTGTTTAATGATACTATAGCATGGATTTTAGCTACTATTAAAATATATTTTCAAGACTTGAAATTTATATAAAAATATTTTTAATGTATGAGGAAAATCTTTAAAATTATTTACTTATTAAAGCAGAAAATATAAAATAATCTTAACAATGCATAAAATTAAGACAAGCCTAGGCTAGTCTTATGTTAGGTAATGCATGTTGAGTAAACAATTCAAGAAAAAAAATCACGAATCAGACATTTGTAAATATTAAAATATTTCTAAATTAGGAAAAATCACGTAAAGTTTAATTTTGTTTTTATTTCTTAACATACTAATAGTATTGCATTTTACTCTTATAAACCGCAGAACAGAAATGCATAAACTCGTATAATATCAATAACTTAGAGGAACATTTTTTTTGCGCATGAGATTTTTGAACTGATATAAGATATTTTCGTGTAGTTAATTTCAAACTTGGTGAATCGTCTTCCAACACTTGTAATTAAAAAAAGAAAAGGTGGGCAACAATTTGCCTGATTGATATTGCATTTTTATTAATAATTACTTTTCCGTTTGAATGAGTCGCATGAGTTAAAACAGTAACATGACTTTTCAAAATGAAGAGTCTGATACGAGTTCATTTACAAAAATAAAATTTTACGCCAAGAGCCTGAAAACTGGCACGGTGACGAAATTTTCTCAAAACTACTTAAAATTTCATAAAGATAATTTCAAATTGTTTTTATAAAATTAGTTTTAAAATTTTCACACCCCCTTAAACGAAATGAAAAAAAAATATTTAGCAGATATTAATAATTCACAGTATGCATATTTTTAAAAATGTAGCTATTTTTATAAAAACAATTTCCAGGCTGTGCTTGCAGCGTGACATATCAGGTCTTAAGATTTAAAGAAATTTATCAGATTTAAAGAAAAGAATTCAAACAGTGCTACTTAATGATGACTTTGACTTTTCAAGATGACTTTTCAAAATGAAGAGTCGAAATTTTTTTTTCTTTGATTAATCCTATGTCAAGGTCTCGAAACAATTTGAACCACTTCTTGTTCTGTGCTTAATTTCGAAAACCTGATTTTTACCCCTTCTCTTCCTCTTCATGCAACAGGAATGTTTATAAATCCTCAAAAGCCAGAAGATGTATCTACCCTTCATGTAAAGTAAGTCTTAGAATAGTTTTATGACAATATTAATTATCCATAGCAGATAGTTACTTTTAGCAGTAATGATGCCGAATATGTTGATATAATTGACCAATAACATTTTATACATTTTCCGGGAAATATTTCCCAAGTAGTAGACAAAAGATAATTGTTGTGAAAAATATATAATAATCTGCAATATCTTTGCACATCAGCATATTATTAACAACAGGGGTCGGAGAATGAAAATCCAGAAAATATGAAAAATTATGTTATATGTAAGAAATTTTCTTCTCTCATATGAACTATTAAATTTCCCTTAAAATAGGAATAAATATTTATTTTACTTTTTTTTTGCCTAACATGTTCTATTTTCATTTCAATTTTTCTGGGTGCTCCTCACACTATTGTATTGATATATTTTGCTTTGGTTATACTAAAACGATATTAGAAAGCACTCTTTTTAGCGGATATAATAGTGTGGGCTGATGACGAGATTATATCTTTTCCTAACTTCGTTTCTCACCTGTTTAAGTTTTATTTTAAATTTATTTCATTTTCAATATTCTTAAACAAAATATTTTATTTATAATTTTTCTTCTCTTTAAGAAATGTATGGATTTATTTTCACGTTTCTTTTTATTTTTTAGTATATATATATATATATATATATATATATATATATATATATATATATATATATATATTGCTCATAAGCTGAAAGTATATAGAACTCATAAAATATTTTAAAAAAAGAATGAAAGAAAAAAAAAGAGTTTTAATTAAAAAATAAAAAATAAAAAATTAAAATTTCTTTTTGCGGATATAATCGTGTGATGACGAGATTATGTCTTTTCGTTATTTTGATTTCCAGCTTTTTAATTATTTTTTAAAAATATTTTATTTTAATAATTTTTCTTCTCGTTTCATAAATATTTATTGTATCATTTTCTATGTTTTTTTCAATATTTCTAACTTAACTTAAAATTTATGTAACAAATTGTGTATAAACGGTTTTGAGTTCGTGAACCTATTCAGTGTTTGAACCTATTCAGTAAAACTCGAGTTTTTATTTGGCTAGAATTTCCGGGTAGTAAATGTAAATCATAATGCATCAGCAAAGTAACTCATAAAATTTTCTATCACTCTAAATGTTCAAGTAAAACTGCTCTAATAAATCTGAAAATGGTAGCCGGAATTTTTCCCTTTAATTTCTTTTTACTTTCGATGAAGGAGCAGATAGCACCAAAGGCTAGGTACACTGTGCGCAATGGCATTGGCACGGTAGGCAGGAATAACTCAGGATAATTTGTTTCCTAAAAAAAAGGAATACAATTGGTACGAAAACCATTTCTAGCTTTCAAAATTTGAACCCCTTAATATTAATTTTACTTTTTGCATATTTTGCCATATCTTGAGAACGTTTGAAACGAATTTAAAAAAAATTTTTTTAAGTCAAAATTTATAAAATTCGTTTATCCCAGATAATTCCGTGCCAAAAAAAACCTTCAGGAATTATTTATTATTTTTTACTATTTTATATAATAAAAATCGGAAATTATTAAATAGTTGAGTCTACTAATTTTCACATAATTTTAGCGAATGTAATTTTGCAAGAAATTTTTTTAAATAAGACAAAAATCTGTTGCTATTCGGTAGATTTCGCTCAAATTTTGCATTTTTCCTTGCAAAATTGCACTCTTTAAAATCATGTGAAAAAATACATGTCTTACAATTCAAAAGTTTTTCTACTATTATTAAATAAAAAAGATAAAAATAATAAATATTTACTTAAAGCTACTTTTTTACATGGAATCATCTTTGGATAAACGAATTTATAAATATGTGCAAATGTTTCTCAATTTGCTAAAAAGTTCTCGAGATACGTATAATAATAAAAGTCCAAACATTGGATCACTCTCCCGAATAAACTATTTGGGACCATATGTTCCAGATTGGGTCTACCACCTATGTTTTAGAGGTCAAAAATCCAAATCCAAAAAATTCAGAAAAGTAAATTTTCATGTCTGATTTCATAATTTTAAATATCGTCTGAGCTAATAAATTGGTATATTTGAAGTTATCCCCCCTAAACATTCAGATTGAGTACTAGAACGTGAGGACAGATCATTAAATCAAAAGTTACTCACGGTTGGCTGTTTATTATTTTTTTTTTGAGGAATGTGCAACTCCGTCTGACTGTAAGCTATTTGTCTCATTGTTTTTTTTTTGAATGATGACTAGTGTTTATTTTTCCAGCTTTCAAGATAAAATATTTAATATTTAAGAAGCAGAAGAAAAATTGGCATGTTTTCAAATATCAAAGTAGTTCGTTAAAAACAAGACATATAATAAGCAACAAACGAAAGTTCAATGCTAGGTAAGTATATGAATTGTTTAATTTTAATTTACTATATTCGACTATTTGATTAAAATACAATTTGCATTTATAACCTATACATTTTATTCAAGACAGGTTGTTAAATCAACAATTTTAGTAATACATTGAAAAATTATGATATTTATTCTGTTGCTTTACGTATTTTTTATAAAACTACACATACTCGTTTATATCACGATGAATGCAAAAATAAAATATCACGCCATTCACATAAAATAAAATGTTACTATTCATCGTGATAGTAAAATTTATTCTTCATTAAAATTAAAATTAGTTAAAATGTTTCAGATCACCAATACATCTAAATTTAAATATAAATAAAAAGGTAGGCCTCCTAAAAATAGAAAATATTTATCTACATGCGTCTGTTATACTATTTTAATTTTACTACTACTAAAGAAAAACAAACTCGGAAAGTTTAAAAAATTGTGAGGTACATGCTTCAGTTGAAATAGGGTATCTACCAGTCACAAACATTTTCGTGAATAATCTTTCAGATAATATGATCCATCGATCAAATTTTTTAAAAATTAAATAAAATTTCATTTTAATCTGAATCTTACATCTTAAAAAAAAAGCAAGAATGATTTAAATGGTATACATGCCAGCCACCAGTGAGGATTGAACTCACGACCCCTGGTTTACGAGACCAGTGCTCTAACCACTGAGCTATGATGGCTCGGATGCGCTGTCAAAAATAACAATACACTATTTTGTAATATGGAATAATCTTCCAGATAATAAGCTCCATTCATCAGCATTTTTAGAAATTAAATAAAACTATATAATAATTTGAGTCCTCACTGCTTTAAGCAAAAGAGAGAATGATTTAAATGAACCAGCCACCAGTGAGGATTGAACTCACGACCCCTGGTTTACGAGACCAGTGCTCTAACCACTGAGCTATAATGGCTCGGATGCGCTGTCAAAAATAACAATACACCATTTTGTAATATGGAATAATCTTCCAGATAATATGCTCCATTCATCAGCATTTTTAGAAATTAAATAAAATTATATAATAATTTGAGTCCTCACTGCTTTAAGCAAAAGAGAGAATGATTTAAATGAACCAGCCACCAGTGAGGATTGAACTCACGACCCCTGGTTTACGAGACCAGTGCTCTAACCACTGAGCTATGATGGCTCGGATGCGCTGTCAAAAATAACAATACACTATTTTGTAATATGGAATAATCTTCCAGATAATATGCTCCATTCATCAGCATTTTTAGAAATTAAATAAAATTATATAATAATTTGAGTCCTCACTGCTTTAAGCAAAAGAGAGAATGATTTAAATGAACCAGCCACCAGTGAGGATTGAACTCACGACCCCTGGTTTACGAGACCAGTGCTCTAACCACTGAGCTATGATGGCTCGGATGCGCTGTCAAAAATAACAATACACTATTTTGTAATATGGAATAATCTTCCAGATAATATGCTCCATTCATCAGCATTTTTAGAAATTAAATAAAATTATATAATAATTTGAGTCCTCACTGTTTTAAGCAAAAGAGAGAATGATTTAAATAAACCAGCCACCAGTGAGGATTGAACTCACGACCCCTGGTTTACGAGACCAGTGCTCTAACCACTGAGCTATGATGGCTCGGATGCGCTGTCAAAAATAACAATACACAATTTTGTAATATGGAATAATCTTCCAGATAATATGCTCCATTCATCAGCATTTTTAGACATTAAATAAAATTATATAATAATTTGAGTCCTCACTGCTTTAAGCAAAAGAGAGAATGATTTATATGAACCAGCCACAAGTGAGGATTGAACTCACGACCCCTGGTTTACGAGACCAGTGCTGTAACCACTGAGCTATGATGGCTCGGATGCGCTGTCAAAAATAACAATACACTATTTTGTAATATGGAATAATCTTCCAGATAATATGCTCCATTCATTAGCATTTTTAGAAATTAAATAAAATTATATAATAATTTGAGTCCTCACTGCTTTAAGCAAAAAGGAGAATGATTTAAATGAACCAGCCACCAGTGAGGATTGAACTCACGACCCCTGGTTTACGAGACCAGTGCTCTAACCACTGAGCTATGATGGCTCGGATGCGCTGTCAAAAATAACAATACACTATTTTGTAATATGGAATAATCTTCCAGATAATAAGCTCCATTCATCAGCATTTTTAGAAATTAAATAAAACTATATAATAATTTGAGTCCTCACTGCTTTAAGCAAAAGAGAGAATGATTTAAATGAACCAGCCACCAGTGAGGATTGAACTCACGACCCCTGGTTTACGAGACCAGTGCTCTAACCACTGAGCTATAATGGCTCGGATGCGCTGTCAAAAATAACAATACACCATTTTGTAATATGGAATAATCTTCCAGATAATATGCTCCATTCATCAGCATTTTTAGAAATTAAATAAAATTATATAATAATTTGAGTCCTCACTGCTTTAAGCAAAAGAGATAATGATTTAAATGAACCAGCCACCAGTGAGGATTGAACTCACGACCCCTGGTTTACGAGACCAGTGCTCTAACCACTGAGCTATGATGGCTCGGATGCGCTGTCAAAAATAACAATACACTATTTTGTAATATGGAATAATCTTCCAGATAATATGCTCCATTCATCAGCATTTTTAGAAATTAAATAAAATTATATAATAATTTGAGTCCTCACTGCTTTAAGCAAAAGAGAGAATGATTTAAATGAACCAGCCACCAGTGAGGATTGAACTCACGACCCCTGGTTTACGAGACCAGTGCTCTAACCACTGAGCTATGATGGCTCGGATGCGCTGTCAAAAATAACAATACACTATTTTGTAATATGGAATAATCTTCCAGATAATATGCTCCATTCATCAGCATTTTTAGAAATTAAATAAAATTATATAATAATTTGAGTCCTCACTGTTTTAAGCAAAAGAGAGAATGATTTAAATAAACCAGCCACCAGTGAGGATTGAACTCACGACCCCTGGTTTACGAGACCAGTGCTCTAACCACTGAGCTATGATGGCTCGGATGCGCTGTCAAAAATAACAATACACCATTTTGTAATATGGAATAATCTTCCAGATAATATGCTCCATTCATCAGCATTTTTAGACATTAAATAAAATTATATAATAATTTGAGTCCTCACTGCTTTAAGCAAAAGAGAGAATGATTTAAATGAACCAGCCACCAGTGAGGATTGAACTCACGACCCCTGGTTTACGAGACCAGTGCTCTAACCACTGAGCTATGATGGCTCGGATGCGCTGTCAAAAATAACAATACACTATTTTGTAATATGGAATAATCTTCCAGATAATATGCTCCATTCATCAGCATTTTTAGAAATTAAATAAAATTATATAATAATTTGAGTCCTCACTGCTTCAAGCAAAAGAGAGAATGATTTAAATGAACCAGCCACCAGTGAGGATTGAACTCACGACCCCTGGTTTACGAGACCAGTGCTCTAACCACTGAGCTATGATGGCTCGGATGCGCTGTCAAAAATAACAATACACCATTTTGTAATATGGAATAATCTTCCAGAAAATATGCTCCATTCATCAGCATTTTTAGAAATTAAATAAAATTAGATAATAATTTGAGCCCTCACTGCTTTAAGCAAAAGAGCGAATGACTTAAATGATATACATGCCAGCCACCAGTGAGGATTGAACTCACGACCCCTGGTTTAAGAGACCAGTGCTCTAACCACTGAGCTATGATGGCTCTGATACGCTATCAAAAATAACAATACACTATTTTGTAATATGGAATAATCTTCCAGATAATATGCTCCATTCATCAGCATTTTTAGAAATTAAATAAAATTATATAATAATTTGAGTCCTCACTGCTTTAAGCAAAAGAGAGAATGATTTAAATGATATACATGCCAGCCACCAGTGAGGATTGAACTCACGACCCCCGGTTTGCGAGACCAGTGCTCTAACCACTGAGCTATGATGGCTCTGATGATCTATCAAAAATAACAATACACTATTTTGTAATATGGAATAATCTTCCAGGTAATATGCTCCATTTATCAGCATTTTTAGAAATTAAATAAAATTAGATAATAATTTGAGTCCTCACTGCTTCAAGCAAAAGAGAGAATAATTTAAAAGAACCAGCCACCAGTGAGGATTGAACTCACGACCCCTGGTTTACGAGACCATTGCTCTAACCACGGAGCTATGATGGCTCTGATGCGCTATCAAAAATAACAATACACTATTTTGTAATATGGAATAATCTTCCAGATAATATGCTCCATTTATCAGCAGTTTTAGAAATTAAATAAAATTAGAAATTAATTTGAGTCCTCACGCTTTAAGCAAAAGAGAGAATAATTTAAAAGAACCAGCCACCAGTGAGGATTGAACTCACGACCCCTGGTTTACGAGACCATTGCTCTAACCACTGAGCTATGATGGCTCTGATGCGCTATCAAAAATAACAATACACTATTTTGTAATATGGAATAATCTTCCAGATAATATGCTCCATTTATCAGCATTTTTAGAAATTAAATAAAATTAGATAATAATTTGAGTCCTCACTGCTTTAAGCAAAAGAGAGAATGATTTAAATGAACCAGCCACCAGTGAGGATTGAACTCACGACCCCTGGTTTACGAGACCAGTGCTCTAACCACTGAGCTATGATGGCTCGGATGCGCTGTCAAAAATAACAATACACTATTTTGTAATATGGAATAATCTTCCAGATAATATGCTCCATTCATCAGCATTTTTAGAAATTAAATAAAATTATATAATAATTTGAGTCCTCACTGCTTCAAGCAAAAGAGAGAATGATTTAAATGAACCAGCCACCAGTGAGGATTGAACTCACGACCCCTGGTTTACGAGACCAGTGCTCTAACCACTGAGCTATGATGGCTCGGATGCGCTGTCAAAAATAACAATACACCATTTTGTAATATGGAATAATCTTCCAGATAATATACTCCATTCATCAGCATTTTTAGAAATTAAATAAAATTAGATAATAATTTGAGCCCTCACTGCTTTAAGCAAAAGAGCGAATGACTTAAATGATATACATGCCAGCCACCAGTGAGGATTGAACTCACGACCCCTGGTTTAAGAGACCAGTGCTCTAACCACGGAGCTATGATGGCTCTGATACGCTATCAAAAATAACAATACACTATTTTGTAATATGGAATAATCTTCCAGATAATATGCTCCATTCATCAGCATTTTTAGAAATTAAATAAAATTATATAATAATTTGAGTCCTCACTGCTTTAAGCAATAGAGAGAATGATTTAAATGATATACATGCCAGCCACCAGTGAGGATTGAACTCACGACCCCTGGTTTGCGAGACCAGTGCTCTAACCACTGAGCTATGATGGCTCTGATGCGCTATCAAAAATAACAATACACTATTTTGTAATATGGAATAATCTTCCAGATAATATGCTCCATTTATCAGCATTTTTAGAAATTAAATAAAATTAGATAATAATTTGAGTCCTCACTGCTTTAAGCAAAAGAGAGAATAATTTAAAAGAACCAGCCACCAGTGAGGATTGAACTCACGACCCCTGGTTTACGAGACCAGTGCTCTAACCACGGAGCTATGATGGCTCTGATGCGCTATCAAAAATAACAATACACTATTTTGTAATATGGAATAATCTTCCAGATAATATGCTCCATTTATCAGCATTTTTAGAAATTAAATAAAATTAGATAATAATTTGAGTCCTCACTGCTTTAAGCAAAAGAGAGAATAATTTAAAAGAACCAGCCACCAGTGAGGATTGAACTCACGACCCCTGGTTTAGGAGACCAGTGCTCTAACCATTGAGCTATGATGGCTCTGATGCGCTCTCAAAAATAACAATACACTATTTTGTAATATGGAATAATCTTCCAGATAATATGCTCCATTTATCAGCATTTTTAGAAATTAAATAAAATTAGATAATAATTTGAGTCCTCACTGCTTTAAGCAAAAGAGAGAATAATTTAAAAGAACCAGCCACCAGTGAGGATTGAACTCACGACCCCTGGTTTACGAGACCAGTGCTCTAACCACGGAGCTATGATGGCTCTGATGCGCTATCAAAAATAACAATACACTATTTTTTAATATGGAATAATCTTCCAGATAATATGCTCCATTTATCAGCATTTTTAGAAATTAAATAAAATTAGATAATAATTTGAGTCCTCACTGCTTTAAGCAAAAGAGAGAATAATTTAAAAGAACCAGCCACCAGTGAGGATTGAACTCACGACCCCTGGTTTACGAGACCAGTGCTCTAACCACTGAGCTATGATGGCTCTGATGCGCTCTCAAAAATAACAATACACTATTTTGTAATATGGAATAATCTTCCAGATAATATGCTCCATTTATCAGCAGTTTTAGAAATTAAATAAAATTAGATAATAATTTGAGTCCTCACGCTTTAAGCAAAAGAGAGAATAATTTAAAAGAACCATCCACCAGTGAGGATTGAACTCTCGACCCCTGGTTTACGAGACCAGTGCTCTAACCACTGAGCTATGATGGCTCTGACGCGCTATCAAAAATAACAATACACTATTTTGTAATATGGAATAATCTTCCAGATAATATGCTCCATTTATCAGCATTTTTAGAAATTAAATAAAATTAGATAATAATTTGAGTCCTCACTGCTTTAAGCAAAAGAGAGAATAATTTAAAAGAACCAGCCACCAGTGAGGATTGAACTCACGACCCCTGGTTTACGAGACCAGTGCTCTAACCACTGAGCTATGATGGCTCTGATGCGCTATCAAAAATAACAATACACTATTTTGTAATATGGAATAATCTTCCAGATAATATGCTCCATTTATCCGCATTTTTAGAAATTAAATAAAATTAGATAATAATTTGAGTCCTCACGCTTTAAGCAAAAGAGAGAATGATGTAAATGAACCAGCCACCAGTGAGGATTGAACTCACGACCCCTGGTTTACGAGACCAGTGCTCTAACCACTGAGCTATGATGGCTCGGATGCGCTAACAAGAATAATAATACACTATTTTGTAATCTATATATATATTTCTCTTACACGGCACCAAAAAAAAGCCTCATTACAACTCCCCGAATAGCAACGTTAGAAAATCGACCAATAATTGCTGCTAAAAATGTCACATAGCAAATGTCACATGAGGTGGCTCAACATATAGCGCTTTTTAAAACGGAAACATTAACCAGAGTGAGCATTATCAGGTTGTTCAATTCAGATTCATGCCCTAAAAACATGATAATATTTAATTTAAACTCAATTAGGAATTAATTAGGCTGGCCTTTTCCATGACTATAAATAAGTCATAAGGTCAGACTTTTGAGAAAATCAGTTTAGTATTGAGTAAACAAGTTTTTAGTCATGGACAACTTTATGTTGGCCTGTCAAGAGTTAAATCATTTGACAGCCATTCAGTAATTGCTCCAAGATTCTAAATCTATAATTGTGTTTTCAAAGAAATTCTGAATGCTTAGTGTTAATTTCTTAGAGCTTTGCAGAAAAAAATGTTTTTTGGAAAAAATTTAATTGAAACTTCAATTGGCAGTAGGCATGGGGAACTGCCAAAATCAAAACTCCCCGATTAGAAATGCTGCATGGCGACCTCCACGTGGTATTTCTCGGGTAATGCTAACAGCCATGCATTTTAATTTATTGTATGTAAAACATCCTTATTTTGTTCTAAAATGTTATGTACTTTATCACAAATGTTAATTAATATAGAAATTGATTTCAATAATGCTGATTACCAAAAAATATTTCATTTAGCGATAAAACAAATTTTTGTGTTCTTGAAAATGAAAGACTTTTTGAGGGTTATTATCTCACAAGGAAAAGTTAGGGTTTAAAGTTTATATTTTTAAATAATAAATTTTTTTTCTAAAACTTTCAGAATTTCTAGCATTAACTAATTTATTATACACATTTAGTTGAATTTAGGTGAGTAACTGTAATATTTGATAATTTATTTTGCTAATATGTTTCTCATTTAGCTAATGTTTCGATTTTTTCACCATGTACAGTCCGCAAGAAAAAAAAAGATATCACCCTGAATAACTTTCGTTCTAATGATCGGATTTTCACGAACTAAGTGTCAATCTTTGAGGGTGACTTCAAATATGCTAATTAATTAGTGCTAACTATTAATTAAGTTACGAAATCAAACACAAAAACGTACTTTCTCTGAATAAACATATAATTTTTTTTGCATATTTGGATTTCTTATCTTCAAAATATACGGGGTAGCCGCAATCTGCGAAATGTGGTCCCCATAGTTTGGTCAGGAGAGCGATTCAAAGTTTGGACCTCCTAATGTTAATTTCGTTTTTTATGTTTTCAGTCATATTTTAAAAACTAATGAAGCAATGCAAAAAAAAAAATTGCTCCCACTCATAAAACTCATTTACCCAAAGATAATTTCATGAAAAAAATAATTTTTAATAATTATTTATTATTTTTTATTATTTAATTAAAGTGAGGATGAAAATATTTTGAATTATAAGGAAGGGATTTTTTATACCATTTTAATCTACATATTTTTCAATAGAAAAATCTAAAGTTTCAACTGTTTTTATTTATTAGAATCTGAAAAAAATTAAAATTAATTATTTTAAAAAAATAATTTGGCGACAATGAAGAAAGGATTTAATGGGGCGATTAATATTAAAATGTGATTAACTTACGAGGAACATGACTTAGAGTGAGTGGCGTAAAATTTCATTCATATTTTTTTCGCTAATAATCGCTTGCTAATCTTTTTATTTTTATCTTTTTTAAAACTATAAAATACGATATTTTTTTTTAGTCGTCTAAAATTCTATTTGCAATTTAGTAAAGAAATTTGAATAAAACATTTTAATCAACGAGTGTCAAATTTTATAAAAGCATGCTTGTGATTGAATATGATTATATACCAGATTTTGCTTATTTAATGTGATTATTTTTTATTTTTTAGTTTTTTTTTTCTCAATAACTGATACTATTTCTATAATATACGTATGAATAGATTTGGAATAAAATATTTATCAATATCTTGAATATATTTTTTTATAAATATTAATAAAAATACGTAGTCAACATTTTTAAGCATCTCTCACATCATTGCAAATTTCTCAACATCTTATATATCGTCTTAATCTTAAAAGTAATTTTTTAATCACCTGTCTGTGAATGACCGAATGTTACCTGTCTGTGATCACCTGTCTGTGAATGTTACTGTGAATGACCGAAATCTGGAGAATGTCGACTTTCACCGGTGAATGTCAACAATCACATAGTCGCTTTGGTGATTGTCTGAAATATTTTTTACAACCGATTTTATATTAATTTATTCGCTGATATAATTATATTTATTCAATATTTTAATACTTACTGACGATAGATTTTAAGAAACATCATTGTAGGGTATACCGGGCAAATGCATACCAGGGAGTGGCACTTGACCTTAAAAAAACATCAGTGTGGGATATACCGGGTAAATGTATACCGGGCTGTGGCACTTAACTAGACCTAGTATATATTTTGGACATTTACCAAAGGTCTAGTCATACTAGTTCTAGTTAATTGCCACTGCCCGGTATACATTTGCCTGGTATACCAGACACTGATGTTTTTTTAAGGTCAAGTGCCACTGCTCGGTATACATTTGCCCGGTATATCCTACACCGATAATTTTTTAAGGTTCAGTGCCATTGCCCGATATATATTAGCCTGATACTCCAAACACTGATTTTTCTTCTATTCTATCGTCAGTAAGTATTAAAATATCGAATAAATGCAATTTTATCCACGAATAAATTAATTTCAAATCGGATGTAATAAATATTTCGGACATTCACCAAAGCGACTATGTGATTGTCAACATTCACCGGTGAAAGTCAACAACCACCGATTTCGATCATTCACAGTAACATGCACATCATTAATATAACATAATGACCTCATCAGTATGTTTTTCTAATATTTTGCCTAAATAACATTTGTCATTCTATAGAATGCCTAGGGAAAGTATGTAATACCTCTCATATTTTGCCTAAAAACATCCGACATTGTATAGAATGCCGAGGCATTCTATTCAATACCGACGTTTCATACTTTGCCGGTAACATATATAAGAAAACAAGAATAATCATAGTAGCAGTATTTGATGGTAAATGTAGCTGTAATCGTATTTGAAGAATATGCTGTGCGACATTTTATGATGAATTTACGAATGTAATTTTCAGAATGTATCGAAAGATGAGGATGGTATTTACTAATCATCTTTATCCAAAGAAAGCCTTGTAACCTAAATATCTAGCAAAATGAAGCGATTTTTTAAACAATGAATCTTACAATATGCAACATATTATTTCAATATCTTATTCTTAAACATAACATATTTCAGCGTTTTTAAAATACCACTAAACATTCAGCAATTCCTTGAGTTATAGAAAAAAGAAATATCGTAAATTATAGAAAACCTTGTGAATACGCATTGGAATTACTATACAATATACATTTTATTTTTCAAGCACTTTTTATTCTTCAAACTTTCTTGCCTAGAACACTCGATTAAAGCTGTAAAAATGATTATCCCTAAAATTGTGTATATAGCCATAATAAGTTATGTTAATTTGATTTCAGTATGAAATCCTCGAATTTTTATGACAAAAACAACATAATCTAAATAGTATCAGATAAAAAGTTCATGTATTTAAATTCTAAAAACTTAGAAAATCATAAATAATTTATAAATCGATTCAAATTTTCTTTTCAAAGGAGATTAAAATAAAAAAAAAATTTTTTTTTTGGACAGAAATTAGCTTAAAAATTGTTTATATCCTAGAAACTTTGAGATATTTTCTATTAACTTTGAGATATTTCTATTAAACCTCTCCGAGCAATCACAGAGCATTATTTAAATTTTTTTTTACAGTCAGAAATTGGTTGCTTAGCAACCTAGTGAAATTTGAATTAGTCAATAGGTTACCTTAAAATATTAATTTACGCTGGCGACTTCTTCTGGCGGTTTTCTGAACTATCGCCAAATATATAAACCTTTATTGTGACCCAATTTAAGACACAATTTTTTCAAAATTTTGTCTACCCCCTCCCCATAATTCAAGTGTCTGGATTCCAAATTTGTAAAAAAAAATACATGTTTATTCAGAGAAAGTACGTTTTTGTGTATGATTTCGTAACTTAATTAATAATTAGCTCTAATTAATTAGCATATTTGAGGTCACCCCCCGGAACCATTAAGATTGACACTTAGTTCGTGAAAATCCGATCATTAGAACGAAAGTTATTCAGGGTGATATCTTTTTTTTTTTGCGGACTGTACAATCTAAATAGCTAATATACTTTTTTAAAAGCCAATAAAAACATTGATAGAATTCTTCTACATAAGTACAATACTATGTTTTTGATGATAAAATACTATGTCTTTGATGATAATAATACTATGTCTTTGTGCTAGAACATTGTGTTCATTGGCGAGCGAGCGCAGCGAGCCATGGTTCATGGCGTGAACCCCATAGGATTGCGTAGCAATTCTCGGGGATTGGCGAGCGTTAGCGAACAGGGGAGGAGCCTCCTAGCATGGAATAATCTTCCAGATAATATGCTCCATTCATCAGCATTTTTAGAAATTAAATAAAATTATAAAATAATTTGAGTCCTCACTGCTTTAAGCAAATGAGAGAATGACTTAAACGATATATATGCCAGCCACCAGTGAGGATTGAACTCACAACCCCTGGTTTACGAGACCAGTGCTCTAACCACTGAGCTATGATGGCTCGGATGCGCTATCAGAAATAATAATGCACTATTTTGTAATATAGATTAATCTTTTAGATGGCATGTTTCATTCAACAAAATTTTTACAAATTAAATACATTTGAGTCCTCACTTTTTTTTGAAAAAAAAAGTTCTAAAGTTATTCAATGTGATACGTTTTATTGCGCACTGTACACTGCAACTACCACAATCGGCAGATTATGGTATTAATCAGAGTGCTTCCATATCATGCTCCAAAACCATCCTACCTAGCTCGGACTCAAATAACTCTGCAGCAACCGGAGACATTACGTTAGAAAAAAATTCTAGCTACTTAGTTATGATTCAAGAGAATGCAATAAGATCAGTCGTCAATCCTTTAGCAAGGGGATTCGAACTGAAGTCAAAGCTGTTTTGGATGAATACTTTAACCCTCCCCACGCCTATTAGTTTTGCACTATGTTATGAAAACATTAAAAAAGCAGTCGCAACCAGTCGTGAGATTTTTATAACCGTCGTTGAACAGCCGACCAAGGTTTACGACTACCGAATTTCATCTCCGGAGACTAGTAATTTTTCTCCCTATCCAGAAGATAGGGTGATTTTCGTAGCAAGTGTTCGGAGAAATATGCTTTTATGGAGAACTTTTTAATGGAAGTAACCCGTATCTGCATTACACCGAGAGAAAACCACGAAAACTTCCCACAATTAGCATGACGGCAAGGGGATTCTAACCCGGTTCACTTTATTGGGAAGTGAACGCTCCATTCCCTGAACCATCTTAGCTGTCAGTCGTGAGGTTTTATTTTATTTTATTTTATAACCGTCGTTGAACAGCCGATCCAATTTTAGGGTTTACTCCTACTAATCTTCAAAAACGTAGCCTTGTTATTTTGTACCCAACCCAGAAGACAAGGGAACTCCTGGATTAAGTATTGGAAGAAATTTGCCTTCGTGGAGGACTTTTGTTGGAACTAACCCGCATTTGTGCTACATGGAAAGGAAGACCACGAGAACTTCCCACGATCAATCTGACTGCAAGGGGACTCTGACCCATGATCCATCTGTCTTTGAGGATATTTCATGTCAGCATAATGGTCAGTGCAAGCTGGATGCGGAATTCGTATCGAACAGCCATCACCGGGATTCGAGCCAGGTTCACCTCTTTGGAAGGCGCACGTTCTATCCCCTGAGCCATCGCGGCTTAGTCGTGAGAGTTGGAAAAAAATCATCTGCAATTTAAAGACTAGTGTTTCAGGAGCTGTTTGTTTCGCAATATTTATTCACTTATTTATTGGTATCCGCAAGATATTTGTGTACTATCAAGTCGAACAGGAAAAACTATGCAAAGTGCTTCTAATTCACACCAAATCATTTCATATTGTACCCAGTTACATTATAACCTGTAATATTTTATCGAATTTAAAACAAAAGGTTAACTTTTTTTTAAAAAAAATTGTTGAAATTAGTGTTTTAGAACGTATGGTTAAAATAATCTGTGACGCTGTATATTCGCAAAATTAACTTATCATGAAAGTTTGATTTCGGCCAAAGGTGTCGAGGAGATTTTACACTAGAACCACACATACATATACAGACCTATGCGTTGGATACAAAAACATCTTATAAGCCTAATTGTTTATCGTTATAGTTTATCCATATTTGGTTATTTGTATACAGATAAAAAAAATATGGGCAAGACTTAGTTAATAACACCGTCTTCTTAATATTCACTCGGTACGAGTTGATACTACGTAAAATAACCGTAACAACACCTGACAGTGTTTCAACTCATTCTTAATTCAATTCATTTATGTTCATATTGGTATACAAAATGTATGTGTAAATTATCTTTAAATTTAAATGTAGTAAAAATGATATTAAATGCAAAATGACCGTAATTTTTATTTTATTTTGTAACCGGCATTGAACAGACGACCCAATTTAAAGTTAGCAACTATCAGTAATCAACTCCGTAGCCTTCGAAACATGAACTCAACCCAGAAGACAAAGGAGTTCTTAGATCAAACATAGGAACAAACTAGCCTTTACTGAGGACTTTGGTGATGAAACCAACAAACATTTGCGTTACATGGAAAAACCAATCAAACTTCCCACAGTTAGCCAGATGGGGAGGGGATTATGAACCCCTGAATCGATATGTCAGCACTATGTTCAGTGTGAGCTGGGAGCACAATTCGTAACAGCCAGCCACCACTGGGATTCATACCTGGTTCCCCTCATTGGATTGATTGATTTACTGAAATTACATACATTTGCTGACTTGTGTGCTCAATATAGGCTTATAAGTCATTGTCAAGTAGAAAATACAGATAGAACAATTCAGAGAAAGACATCACAAAGAATGCATCCAGGGTTACGGCGGGATTCGAACCCGCTACCTCCACGCTTAACAGAGCGTTTGGACCGGCGATACCGCTCGGTCAGGGAGCCCCCCCCCCTGATTGGGAGATGAATATAAAAATTCCGGTCATTTTAAGTCACAAATCTAGTTATGAATCACATGAAAATATTGATTATACATAGGCTGGCAAATAAATTTTTTCCCAAATAAACTATTCATCAGTTTTATCATTGTTGTCGTAAAATTCAACTGCCTACTTTTTGCCATGCTTTGTACCAAGATAATGTTAGTAGGTTAGGGATTATAGAAATTCGAGGTGAGAAGATTAGTGATGTGTCACAATTCGTGCGGACCTATATTTTGCACGAATTAATTCCTTAGAAAGAAAAAAGCTTATCCAAATTTCGTAAACAACAATTTTTTATTCTTTGTTTGGAATAAGGTATAAAAATGGAATTTGTGGAAGAAAAAATACTTAAAAATTCTTCTTTGACAATTTATAAACTTCTCTTGACACGGTGTTTGTTACCTTATTTTGTGGATTATGAACTCATTCGCTGTAATTGTTTTGACAACTTGACTGAATGTTTTATATTTTCAACGGAAAAAAAATATTTTTTTTGAGTCTCCTATTAAAAGAAACATTAAAATAGGAAAATCACGTAGTAAACTAACTTTGTTACGATCATAACTTTTTATGAAGTTTATAATTGGAAAGAAATCAACGAGTTTTTAGTAATATAAATTTTAATTACCTTGCTTGGATTGCGGCAAATATGTTAAAAACTATTCCGTCGTTTCCTGAAAAGTTTAAAAGCCAAAGTAAGTTAGATTTTTTCATAAAAACTACTTAAAATGTATTCATTCTGTAAACATATTCCTACGTTTTATTTCATTTATATGTAATCAAGCACAATGATTATGTATCTACTGTTCTTTTTGCACAACAGATTTTAAAAGTCTAATTTTATGTTCATTATTCACGAATATTTTTTTTAATATTAAGGTTTTCTTATTTCATGGAATCTTGAAAAATAGTAGTGAATTTGTCATTTCAGTAGAATATATACTTTTATAATATCTAAAGCTTTAGCTATAAAGCGGCATCGTTCTCTTGACAAAAATAAACAGCAAATATGAATATTTTTGTTACGATGTCGAGGTAACAACAATCTTGATTAAAACCTTCATTTACTTCAAAAATATACAAATTGTAAATAAAAGTCAACGTGTTTCAAGCGCTCTGAAACAGGCTCTCATTTTTAAGACTCGCTAATATGAATCAGAAGACTGCTATTTTTAATTTATATATTTTTGAAAAGATTGAAGTTTTTAGTCAAGTAATATCGTACCACTTCAGTTTTATTTATTAATTATTTAGTAATAACAAATATGTTGGGTTGTTCTATTTCTTGCAAAAGTTGAAAAAAGTAATTCCTCTAAATTTTTAAATGTTTTTCGTGGCCTGCAGTGCATTTAAACTAATATATTTTATGGTTAATATTTCAACTATATGTTAATTTAAGCAAACTAGAATCAAAAAATATTATAAATAGACAAAAATACAAGTAATTTAATTATTGTAATTTTACCCAATTAAATAGTTGTGCAGTGCAAAAAAGGTAGGCTTCTTAATAACTACTAATCATAATCATGAATTTTTACGTATTTAAGTTTACTCTTAATGTTTCAAAAGTTTTACCCTAATTATCCTACTTAGTTGGTTCAAAATATATTTTAAACAGCATAATCAGACACAGAAACGAACTTTCTATGAATAAAAATTTTTTTTGTTGAGGAATTCAGCTACAGCGATCGAAAGTTTTGACTCCAATGTAATCTCCAGTTTTGTATAGCTCAAAAAAGTTGTAAATGTAAATTTTTATATCTCAAGAACTATTCTACCTATACCTTTCAAACTATGATTTTCTTTTTAAAATTACGTGCTTTAAAATTTAACTGCTATTTCATACAAAACAATTTTTTTCGATCATTAGTAAATTAATTTATAACGAAAAATAATAAATAATTATAAAAATAGTTCTTCTTCATCGAGTTATTACTGGATGAGCAGGTTTTATAATTGCAAACGAAATTGCTTTCGTTTAGTTTTGTTATATGCGGTAATATTGCTAAGTACTCAAAACATAAACATTAAAAGAAAAATATAAACAAAAGAGCTACTAAAACTTAAAATATTAAAAGGCTCAGACTTTAACCCGATCTCCAGCCGAGACTATTAGAATCATATTTTCAAAATCTTTGTGCCATCCCCTCACTCATTATTTGAACATCACGAAATCCTAATATGTTGAAATACCGGAAAAATATGTTTTGTCTTGAGTCTAGTTTCGTAGCTTTAAAAATCATATGCTCCAATTAATTAGCTAATTTAACCCTTTAAAGCAGATGGAACACCAATATTTCTTTTATATATTTTTTCTGGCTCTCTAATTTCAAGCAAAAATAGGCTTTGCCTTTTTTAACTATCTAATAGTTACTACAAAAATCTGTTAGATTATCGGAATTATATTTGCAATAAAATATAAAACACTAAAAAGTAGTTTAAATGTTGCTACAATCATATTCAAAAATTTATCAGTAATTGATTTTGTGCGTTAAAGAAATTTCAATGATGAATAACTCTTTTTCTTAGATCTAAATAATTGCAAACTTGAATTTTTTTTTATTTCATAACCATAAATTATTAAAATTCCAAATACAATATTTTTAATTTTTCAGCCTAAATCGGTACAAAATAATAAAATGTTTAATAATAATTCCGTGTCTAAGTGTTAATAAGGTTCGAAACGCAAACCATGAAAAATAAATCCGATTGCTGAAAATCTCATAATTAAATCAAAAGCGATTTAGATTGTTTTTTTCTTTGCGTGCTGCGTATGAAAATAGAATTTTTTTAATTCAGCAAAAAAAAATATATATATATATTATGTTTAATAGTCATATTTTCAGCATTATGTTTTTTAATATTTCATAAAATGAATAGGGCAGTCGAACCAATTCTGAGATCACATTTGTCAAGCGCATCACATCTGGAGGGCGCCCTCATATCTGTGCCACAGCAGTTTTTTTAAACATTAATTATGAACGTTAAAAAATAATTTTATCGTCCTTTTTTAGTTTTATTTTTCATGAATATCTTCCACTATTTCAAAATGAATACATTTACTTGTAAACTTCGTTAAGAATGTTATTAATGTATTAGTCGTCTATTTTGATTGTAAACATTGTTGAACTATTAAACTGCGGTTATAAAATAAAACACTGTTAAACGACTATTATAAAATAAAATAGCTCAGTGTGCAACTCTAGTGTGACGTAAACAAAACGACTACAATTACAACGGAGTTAAAATTTGGATAAGGAGAGTACTAAGACGACAAGATTGGTAACGACAAGATTCGAACCCGCTACCATAGTGCTTGGCGAAAGGACTATACTGCTGTTGCTATTTGATTTTGAAACATTAAAAAAGAATCCGGCTTTATCCTATAAATCTATGCATTGCAACGTTATTTCTCCACATAAATTCCTATTTTTTTTTCAGAATGGGAGAGATATTATTTTCCGAGGAGGTATGTTTTGGTGTTGTTGGGATTTTTGGGCATGTTCAGTATATATGCAATGAGGGTGAATATCAGTATGACTATAGTGGCAATGGTGAACCAAACGGCAGTGGCATTTCCTAACAACTCACATAGTGAAACCAAAGAGTGCCTTAATTTGGATTACGACAATGAACTAGTTCAGAGCAATGGATTTAAGGTAAGTAATTATAGTAGTAAATATGTTCCGTGGAACCCTACAGTTCAGCAGAAGAGTTGAGAGGATTCCGAGAGTTAAAACATTTTTAATATATATATATATATATATATATATATATATATATATATATATATATATATATATATATATATATATATATATATATATATATATATATATATATATATATATATATATTATATATATATATATATATTATATATATATATATATATTATATATATATATATATATATATTATATATATATATATATATATATATATATATATATTATATATATATATATATATATATTATATATATATATATATATATATTATATATATATATATATATATATATTATATATATATATATATATATATTATATATATATATATATATATATATATTATATATATATATATATATATATATATTATATATATATATATATATATTATATATATATATATATATATATATACAGTGGTGGCCAAAAGTGTGGACACTTTTTGAAAGTTTCATGTTTTTCAACTTTTTGTGCTTGTAGAATATAATAATTTTCACTTAAATACAAACGTTTATATATCAAATTGAAGGTAATTTAATGTAGAATTTAATAATAAATACAGTATTACAATATCTGTATTACAAAAAAGGTTATGCAACAAATAGTCAGATCTATCTTAGATTTGCATTTTTTTAGAGTGATACTTACACAATCAATACTTAGTAGGATAACCCTTATTTTTTAAGACAGCTTCACAGCGTCTCTTCATCGAGTGTTTGGAGTTCATCTTTCGTAATCACATGGTGCGAAGAATCAATTATAGCTTCAATAAGTTGTCTTTTATTGGATAAACGTTTTTTTTCGTACAAGAATTTTCAAACGTCGCCACAAATTTTCAATTGGATTGAGATCAGGGCTGTTTCTGGGCCATGGTAATATATCTATGCCTTTATTTTGAAAGCATGCTTTGCATACTTTTGCTCTGTGGCATGGAGCTGAATCCTGCTGAAAAATAAATGGTGCGTTGTTGGAGAAGAGATCCCTGTTTGAAGGTATCAATTTCGGTTTCAGGGCAGTTTCGATGTATTTTTTGGCATTCAGGATGCCATCAATCACTTGAATTCGGCCCACACCATCTGCAGACATACATACCCAAATCATGACATTTGTTGGATTTTTTGTAGTTGCTTCAATGCAATCAGGATGAAGCGCATCACCGACTCTACGTCTCACGTATTTTCCACCATCACTTCCAGAGAGCGATATTTTACTCTCATCACTCCAGATTACTTGCTTCCATTGATTTTCTGAACATTTAATGTGTTCTTTTGCCGACTTAACTCGTTTTTCGCTTTGCTTTTGACTTAAATATGGTTTTTTCCTTGGAATTCTAGCTTGTAGTCCAAATCCTGATAACCTTCTTCTTATTGTTCTTGAACTCACTGCAATACCAGCTGCATTCATGTCACATCTAATGGCATCTGATGACATTTTTCTATCTAGAAGGCATAGCCATTTAATTTTTCTATCGGTAGTAGCACTTGTGCATTTTTTTCGGCCTGATTTGGCAGCCTGAATGCCAAAAAATACATCGAAACTGTCCTGAAACCAAAATTGATACCTTCCATCAGGGATCTCTTCCCCAACAACGCACCATTTATTTTTCAGCAGGATTCAGCTCCATGCCACACAGCAAAAGAATGCAAAGCATGCTTTCAAAATAAAGTCATAGATATATTACCATGGCCAGGAAGCAGCCCTGATCTCAATCCAATTGAAAATTTGTGTAGACGTTTGAAACTTCTAGGACGAAAAAAACGTCCATCCAATAAAAGACAACTAAGTGAAGCTATAATTGATTCTTGGCACCATGTGATTACGAAAGATGAACTCAAAACACTCGTTCACTCGATAAAAAGACGATGTGAAGCTGTCTTAAAAAATAAGGGTTATCCTACTAAGTATTGATTGTGTAAGTATCACTTTAAAAAAATGCAAATCTTAGATAGATCAGACTATTTGTTGCATAACCTTTTTTGTAATACAAATATTGTAATACTGTACTTATTATTAAATTCTACATTAAATTACCTTCAATTTGATATATAAACGTTTGTATTTAAGCGAAAATTAATATATTCTACAAGCACACAAAGTTGAAAAACATGAAACTTTCAAAAAGTGTCCACACTTTTGGCCACCACTGTATACAGAGAGATACTGTATAAACAAAGTTTAAACAATTTAATTACAGGTTAAATTTGAATTTCGAACTGAAATCAATATGTAAATTATTAATCAACTGATAACCAATAAATTAAATTAATTTATCAAATAGCTAATAATCAAAATACACCAAGTGGTTTACACAAGAAAGATGCTGCATAGTGGTGTCGTCTGTAGTAAATAAATTTAATTATAATTTTGCCGATTTGATCAATTTAATTATAATAAATTTAATTATAATTGCCTAATTGTCTTTCTAAGTGTTGGCTTGTGATATTTATTTATTAATTTTAACTTAAATTTGGAGCTGAATAACCGCATCTGACTCTTGACATTACTAAATTCAAACCAATCAGTCATTCTTTGCAACATCGAATGCAATTTATGTTTCTGCTCAGTTTTAAAACAGTATTTTTCTTGACTGTTAAGAGAAGTTCATTTAATTTTAGGGTGAACAGTACAACTGGGACACCACAACGCAGACCACAATTCTAGGATCTTACTATTATGGCTATGTTTTGACACAGTTGCCTGGAGGCATCATTGCTGAAAAATTTGGAGCCAAGTGGGTATTTGGCTGTGGAATACTGACTACAGCAATAATCTCTTTATTAATCCCTCTTACAGCCAGTTTTGGAAGTCTTGCTTTAACCTGCATTCGTGTCATCCAAGGACTTGCAGACGTAAGCTAAATATATCTTTAATATGCATGCATAGTTACGACCTTTACAAAATTTTAAACTATTAATGAGGTTTAATCTAACAAAATATTCAATATCAATGATTCGTAACATTCAGATTAATCAGGCGAATGCCTACAGGGCAACCTTTCGAAAACCTGCCAAAGTTGTAGATCATCCTGCCGTAAACCATTGCCTATAAATAGTCTCGCAAATATTTACCCTGGTAGCAAAGAAATATCAATTTTATGTCAAAAACACGTTTATTTCACCTTTAAATTTTATAAAGCATTCGTAAAATTTAAGTAAAATTTTAAGTAAACAAATTCATTTCTTTTACGAATGTTTGACAACCACCTTTACTATTTAAAAATGAGTACGTTATTTTTTCAGATTATTTGCAACAGTACGTCAGAATGTACGAAAGTTGAAACGTCAAATTAACCGAAATTTAAATGGTAAATTTGCTTCGCCAACAATCAACAGATTCACTTTTACTAATTCTAAATAGTAAATATTCTTTCGTCAATCTTTCATAAAATATACAAAACCAATCGTAAAAAAATGGTAGTTGATAAAATAAATTCCGTTAATATTACGTAAAATATACCATATCTGGTTTTACCAAATATCTCAATGGTAATATCATTCCGTCAATAATCTCTCTATTTATATTTCTCTTACACGGCGACAAAAAAAACCTCATTACAACTACCCGAATGGCAACGATTGAAAATCGACCAATGATTGCCGCTAAAAATGTCACATGCCAAATCTAGTTGACATGGCTCAACATACAGCGCTTTTAAAAACGGAAACTGAAATAACCAGAGAGAGCATTCTCACCAAGTGTGATCTGCTGATGACAACCTAAACAATATGGAAATGAATGGGGGAAAACTGGATCCAACCACGTGATTTTCCGGCCAATGAAAATGCGCCGACAACAATGGAAAACGGTGTCAGATCATTATGATTTTATGTTATATAGAGAAACGTTTTCCTAAAATACTAATTTAAAAAAAAAAAAAAAAAAAGTTGTTACATGGATTTGAATGATTGTTTTGAATTCTTAGAATTTTGTGCATTTGCAATGTACCTAAGTTAGTAGCGAGCGAAGCAAGCTTGGTTTGCGAAGTAAACAATATAAGATTGCGTAGCAATTTTCGGGGGTTGGCGAGCGTTAGCGTGCAGGGGGCGCAGCCCACTAGTATGAAAAATTTACGTAAAAAGCATATTGACTACCGATTTCCCGAAATTTTAGAATTAATTTCGTATCAAACTACATGGGTAGGATCTAAATATTATTAAATATTCTATATAAATATAACTAAATATCCTATTTCTTAGGGCATAACTATCCCAGCAATTAACGTCGCCATAAGCAGGTGGTCACCAAAAAGTGAGCGAAGCAGAGTTTCTACCGTCATCTTCTCTGGAGCTCAAATCGGAACTGTAAT
This sequence comes from Parasteatoda tepidariorum, assembly GCF_982258835.1. Taxonomy (NCBI): domain Eukaryota; kingdom Metazoa; phylum Arthropoda; class Arachnida; order Araneae; family Theridiidae; genus Parasteatoda; species Parasteatoda tepidariorum. Next base: position 4,304,007 of record NC_141758.1, on the reverse strand, counting down.
TGCTCTGCCTATTTCTGGACTTCTCTCTGTGACAGATGTCCTCGGAGGATGGCCGTCTGTATTCTACGTCTTTGGTGCGTATAATACATATTCAAACTACGTTAAAATCCGCCAAAGTAGTTGTGGTTTTCTCATAACCATTCTGTCAGCCCAAATTGGAATATGTTTCCCCGACCTTATTTTTTTCTTCAAAATGGTAACAAAATTGAAGATAATTAAGATGCATTTTAATATATATATATATATATATATATATATATATATATATATATATATATATATATATATATATATATATATATATATATATATATATATATATATATATATATATATATATATATATATATATATATATATATATATATATATATATATATATATATATATATATATATATATATATATATACCGAAGAGCCATATAACCACCCTCCATCTACAACAATGGGCTCTCCCAGGTTTTCATGGTTTCTCGCCCAGGAAAAATGTTTTCATGGGGCACATTAGGACCCATAATCCTCATAGAAAAATCCCTGACGTCTGTAAGCTACTTGAACATAGTTGCAGACCAGGTTCACCCATTCATGGCAACAGTTTTTCCTGCGGGGGATGGTGTTTGCCACCAGGACCACATGTCATAAGGGACGAATCGTCGAGGAACATTCCGGTGACTTTCGAGTCATGTCTTGGCCCCCAAGTTCACCTGACCTTAATCCAATAGAGCATTTTTGGTCCTACTTGGAAGTTGTTCATGGATCAGTTGGTGAGCGCTTTGTACCAGATACCTCAGACTATCTATCAGCACCTTGTGGGATCAATGCCACGGCGGGTGCTAGTAGTTTTGAGGGCTAAAGGTGGTCCTACATGTAAGCAGGGTTGTCATAATGTAATGGCTCTTCGGTATATATATATATATATATATATATATATATATATATATATATATATATATATATATATATATATATATATATATATATATATATATATATATATATATATATATATATATATACCACACTAGAGCTGCATAATGTGCTATTGGCGACTGTTTGAGAAACATACCTGTGGATGATCCGAAGACATGCCATCACAAATCTTGATCCTCTTCAGGCGAGATCTTATTTGTGTATCCAATTTTTCAATTTAGGCAGAGATTTGAAGTGGAAGGAAATTTTCTCCAGTTCCCTGTACCCATGGCATTGCTCAGCGATCGTCTACAGGACTTTCGATTCCATTTCACTTATACTTGGTGGGTCTTCGCGTAGTCGAGAATCGTACCTTGCCCCCTCCATTCTGTAGTATGATTTCTTAACCTATGGGCTACGAAAGCCAGTAGATATGCACCATTAAATCCAGTAAATGAAATATTTTTTTCTACTAAATATTAAAACATGATTTTATTTTTCTATTCACTTATTTTTTTTTCCTGCAGCAGATTTGTTCGTATAATAAATCTAAACTTTACGAAAATAATGTTGCTATATATTTATTTAGCTTAATTGCACCAAAAAGGTTAAGGCCATTTTATCTGTGGGAAATTGAGTGAGATAATCGAAATCTTCTTTTTAGAGTTGGCTTCATACTGGAACTTCTGTGCTTATGAATGTAGTGTTGCTACAAATAATAGTACTTAAATAGTGCGTTAATAGCTACAAATAAACTCGATGAGAAATGATCGAAAATTCAAAAGCATAACTCACGAGAGAAAATAGTTAACCATAGTGTTGGCCTGCCTTCCTGCACGTTCGCTTACCTTTATTCTTACGTACGTTTATGTAAACAAATTTGTTTCATTTTTCTCTTATTATTTCTGAAGGAATCAACATGCCGACTTATTATTTTGTCTTATACATTATTTTAGGATCCATGACATGTATTTGGTTTGTATTTTGGGCTTTCTTGATCTATGAAAAACCATCCGTCCATCCTGGGATATCAAGAGAAGAATTACTTTTTATAGAATTAAACAATGACGAACAGGATAAAAAGGTACGCCATTGTTTGCATTTTTAATGCATTCGAAAGACTCGGGACATTGTAGTCTTAAGCTCCACTTTTACTTATAACTAACTGTTCCTCTCTATTGTTTTTCTATTGTTTTCAGATATATAGATTGCACGGGTTTTTGAGTTTCTTTTTGGCAACAGCACAATACACAGAAATATCGTATTGCGTACAAGTAAATCGTGGTGTTCAAGTCAAAAATGCTTTTTTTTTTTGATAGTTTGAAAATGTCGTCGAGCAACCAAAACGAAGAAGCAGTTCTTCTTACAGAGCATTAAAATTGTGATGGCATATATCCGACGCCAGCTATAGTCCCCTTGCTGTCAGGTTAACCATTGGAGGATTTCGTAGTTTTCCTCCTCATGTGACACAAATGAGGGTTAGTTCTATCAAAAAAATCCTCCACGAAGGCAAATTTCTCTCAATACTTGATCCCGAAGTAACCTTGTCTTCTGGATTGGATTTAAAACTACAAGGCTATGCGGAGTTGAACAATAGTAGCCGAAAACTCAAAACTTGGGTCTGCTGTTCAACGACGGTTATAAAATGAAATACCACAACGTGTACAGGCTCTCATCATTCATCTCATTGTTCAGTATGGTGGACACATAAAATACAGATTTCCAACGTTCTTTTTTTTGTCTTGTAAATTTGATCATTCATTTGTAATATAAAAATAATATGTAGAAAAAATTTTATTCATTTCTAACACAGTTCGCAGTTTTCACTAACATTAGTGTATATTGCATTACTCTTGTCACAATAACATAATTTCAATAAATTCAAATAATTCTATTACATAATATATGCTTTACACGCTTGAATTTTATATTTTTTAGAGACCTGCGAATCTGTGGAAAAATATTTTTACTTCAATTCCAATGTGGGCCCTCATTTTGGGCCATTTCGGACATAACTACGGATTTATTGTGTTGTTGTTGGAGCTGCCGACTTACCTCAGTACAGTACTCAATTTCGATTTGAAATCGGTAAGAGTTGCCTTCGTAATTATATCTTAATTTCACTCAATGTCTCAAGAACACAATTTCTTATATAAGGTACAAGGTAGGTTTTTAATCAAAATTATCTATACATTATTTTTCATTGATTTATATATACATTATTTTTCATTGACTTATATATACATTATAAATTCTACATTGGATAGTCTATTTAGTATTTAGACTCTGTGGGTTTATTGTTACTTATACACTTCTTTGACAAATTTTCAACTATCATTTGCATAAATGTCGTTAATTTTCGCTGCTCAAGCAATAAAATACTTGCTTCATAGTGTAGATGGTCCTATTTTTACATATTTTAGATTTTTCTCTCACAAAGTTGCTAAAACATTAAATAACATGATCTTCGCTGTCGATTCTGATCACTTTACTTAGACCATGGCATGCATACTTACTACCGATTTGATGCTTGAAAATATCTCGATTGTGTGGGTATCTCGATCCAGATTGGTTGTTGAAACACGGCATTTGTTTACATTAGCAACTGTTTTTATCATTCTATTTCGAGCAAGCCAAGCCTGACAAGTACCAATTCTCTTAAGCAAGATAGCCTATATTCTTTCACAAAGATTTGAAATTTGCCACTGTATATTTTGACAAAGACATGCACAAAGCTATGTGGAACATAAACAAACTCACTATGCATCGAAGTTGCCATGTGCAAAAAACAAAAATATATCACGGTTACAATAAAATACATAGACAAATAATAAATCTAAGTCAAGTAAAAAAGATAGACTAGAAAGAATTATATCTCAATTACTTCGTTCTGCTATACGGCCCTGTGTTTAATTAACTTAACGTTAATTTTAAGTTATACAGAGAAACCTATCTCAACTTTAATACTCCATATTGCTGATAAAGATTAGCTGGTGCTTAAGTCATAGGTCACATGCGTGGGTATAGGTTGTCTTCTTCTTCTTGGAGTGCAAGCACCCAAATTCATTAATTTATAAATTTTGATGGGAAGCTATTTTTTATACCTGAGATTTGTGCTGCCATCTGCTGATTACTTCATAAAAAACTAAAGAAAAATGAAGGCCTTTTTTCATAAATGTAAGTAAGAGTAAAGGCTTGCGTGGTTTCAAGAAGAGATGCCAATACAATGGGGTGTTGTTTTCTCTAGTGTGTTTTGAGTTTGTTCTTTTGATCATTTCCCATCGTGTTTATTTGCAGTTTTAAAGACACTATTACGTTAGATTATTTTTAAGCACTGATGTTTTAGTATATAGCTAATTCTCTACAGTAGATAAAATTTTGAATATCCCACTCACCTTTCCACCAACAAAAATTATCTTAACACTTTCCGGCGCAGTAAATTTGATTGCTAATTGTAAACAGGCAGCACAATAGCAACTGCTTTCGCAGGCCGTGAATTCAACATCAACGCATATTTTAGCTCAGTGCCTGAAAACCGGCATTTTTACTATTCATCTTGATGTTAGGTCTATGAAGGAGGACAGTGCACGTTAAGGAATGTACAAGGTGAGTTAAAAACAAAATGACTTACATACAAAAAAAGCTTGTACACTAAAGAAACATAAACTACAGATGTTTAGACATAGAGGTATCACTACAGAAGAATGCTGCAATTGGTGGAATTGTACAACTTTCTTTAACCTTTAAAGTAAGCGACTTGACAGTTTATGACTTTTGCAAAAAGTTTACGTTTAGATTGTCAATAGGCTTGTTCAATGCTATCGATGCGGTGGTCCCTACGAATACCACTATTAATGGCGTACCATTTGACATTCCTTAGTTTCCTATGCATCATATGTTATGGCATTTTACAAGCTTATGTAGAAGATATTTGGAGATCAAGACAAGATAGGGTATATGTAAATCTAGGTCTTATTACGGAAATAAAAGGAGTCATTTGAGTCTGAGGTTGAGGTTTGATCTATAGAGAAGTATCTGTAGTTTATTGCAGTCAGGATATGTTTTACCATTGACAATGTGATGTTTTCAAGTAAACCTTTTGTTCATGACTAGACCAAGATATTTAGCATGACCAACTTTGGGTATGACTTCATTGAAGAGTACTAGGTGGTCCTGTAGCAGGATCCTATTTCGTTTTTCGTTTCCTTTGTTCAATCTTCTGCAAGAGTTGATATTTTTGTTCATTGATTTGAAATATTTATGCAAGGCACTATTCTTCCATTTCATAGATTTTATATTGGTGTTTTTGCAATTCCAGGTTTGAATCCTTGGAACAATAATTCCAGTATCGCATTTGATAAGTAACAAAAAATGCATTGATACTGTTGCAATATTCTCTTTCAACTAGGGAATCATGAGTGTATGATGTATACAGGATGCGTTCAGGAATACTTCCCTGGGGGAAACTCAATCACAGGGCAGACAACATTCTACATTTTTTTGTAAATATTTATTCTAGTGGTAGCAATGTTTATGTTTTAATGCATTATTTTTTTTATTCATTTAAATTTATTTTCCACACCACATGAATGATTTAAAAACTCTTATACAACGCCACTTTGTCTCTCGTATCAAATGTTGGCAAAATTATCCGAAATTAGGAAAGATTTGGATTTTAAAATGTATACTACTCTAAGAAGTATTTTGCAAAACTCGTAGTAGTTTTCAGACCTGTAGTCTGTAATAATTGTGGTGGGAAAACCATGAATTCAAAGTAAAATTATATGCTTCAGTTCCATTCCTTTTTTTTTAAAAAAAATGTGGTAACTAAGAAAAGGTGGATCCTTAGAAGTAAATAGTTTTAAAATTTTACTGGTAAGAAGTATTTTTTTCTATTTTTGAAGAAGTATTGCCAGATTGCCAATGCTGCATCGAATAGGATTAAAATCATTTTAGCTAGTAAGCGAAATGAATTTTTTTTTTAAAACTTACAGTCAATTTCAATAATTATTTCAGGACTGCCTACATTCTACACTTTTTGCAAATATTTACTATAGTGGTAGCTATGTTTATGCTTTAATGAATTATTTTTTTATTCATTTAAACTTATTTTCCACACCACTACAGATAAACATACCCTCCAACTGCTACGGAATTTCCGTAGTTTCAAAATTCTTCTTTTCAGACGGTAGCAAAATTAATGTCTTAATATTTAAAAAAAATTAATTTTAGCGTAACTTGTCCACTATTACATATAAAAGTGCAGGCCATATGGCTAGATTCTTAAGTTCTGATAACAGTTTTATGAGAGATCCATTTACTTTAAAAATTTCTACTTTGGTTCGCTACCACTAGAAAGAATTATTTTCAAAATCCTCATAAGTTGGAGGGTATGGATAAATGATTTAAAAGTTCATATGTAACGCCATTGTGTTTCAGGTCTACCGTGGGGAGGCTTTTAAAATGTTGGCAAAATTAGCAAAATTCTGCTAATTATAATTTGTAAATGTCTATTACTCTATAAAATATTTTGCAAAAAGTGTAGTAGTTTGCAGGCCTGTGAATTAACCTTTTAACGGGCCATTTATTTCTATTAAAGGTAAATTTAAGTATTTTTGGAATTGAAATTGATATAAGAATAGTTATTGATATATAAAAAAAACTCATTTAGTTTATAAAAGAAAATCTAAATTTTAATGCCATTTTTTTGGTATTAAGTATAATACCATGGCCTATTAGTAACTTATTGACTTTTATTAATCATTATTTATAAAATAAATTTTATAAATGCTACAAACTTATACTTTAATACGTCTTCTTAAACTACCAACTTTATCCAAACGCACTTCAAGAAAGCTGAAGTTATTAACAAATGAAAACCTAAATTAAAATAAGTGGTAAAAAAGTTCACCATGGGCTTTAAAAGTTGGTGGTAAGTATACTTAACACGGCCTTCGAAAGGGTTAAGCAAAACATAACTAGAAAAAAATGCTTGTATAAAAGGATGAACTGGAAATTATACTGCCTCAATTACACAATGCTCAAAATGTTAAATAATAAAAATACTTGAAATTTTAGAGCATTTGGATTTGGAGCTAATTTAAATCATTGTTATATGAAACTATATAACTTAATTAGCACTCAAAAATTTATTTTATTAACAAACAATATATTTTGAAGAAATTTTTCACTGCATTTTATTTTCTATTTAATAGAATGGTTTTTTGTCTGCATTACCTTTTGTTGTTCAAGCTGCCGGCGCATGGATTGCATCATTTATAGCTGATTATTTAAGGCACTCAAACAAGATGTCCATAACAGCTATCAGAAAAATGATGAACTCTATAGGTAAATGCGCAGCATTTTCAATTATAAATAAAGTTTTTATTGTATAATTTAAAGATTTATAATGTACAACTTATTGAATAAATAAAATTTAAAATAAAAATTAGAATAATGTTCTGATATAAAGGGGAGGAGATGTTAACTGTTGAATCCTCATAAAAGGTTAATTTCAAAATGTCATCATTATGAAAATCCTAGTTACGTAATTTTATAACGAAGAAAAATTTATATGGATAGAACTCTTAAAGTTAAAGTATCGGTTTTATCAGCCATGAGACATCATTCCCAGCGTGCTAACTCAATTTTCTTTTAATGCGTTATTTTTTTTTATCAGCAGTCGTTGAACAGCTGACCCAATTTTAAGTTTACTATTACCGAAGTTTTATTTAGTGGTCGTGTAATTTTGAACCTCATCCAGACGACAAGGAAATTTTTGAATCATGTATTGGGGGAAATTTGCCTTCGTGGAGGACTTTTTGATGGAAATAACAATTACTAACAATGGAATAATTTGAGATACTTAAAGAGGAAAAACCACGAAAACCTCCCATGGTAAACCTGACGACAGGGGAAGTCTAACACAAGATCCGTCTACTGCTGAGCACGTCAGCAATGCCATACCTGCCAACTTTTAATCCCTTCCATTATCATTTTTCCCAGTGGTATTAAAATGGAATTAAAACTTCAATTTTAAGCAAACAAATACGTTGTATATGAGCAAACTTAAGTTGACAACCATGATAGTAACGCATATTAATATATGTGCTTAATTTTTGTAAGAATAGTGGTGATCAATATCATTTAAAAATTAAATTTATAAAAGAAAAAAATAGTATATATTTACTACCACTTTAAATATGAAAATAAAATCTCCCGCAAAATCCGGGAGAGTTGGCACGAATGTGAATGGGGTCGGTGCGAGCCGGTTGCGGAATTCACCTCGACCAGCGTTCGCTTTTACAATGCTAAGAAATTATCCCAAGTTTATAATATTTATGTTCCTCTTGAAAAAGGTGTGTAGCAAATTAATAGAAAATTCCTCAGCTTTTTTTCCAAATCATTACGATTAATTATTATTCAATAGTTTTTTTTTTTTAAAAAAATACAACAACTAAAACAGTAGTTTTAGAAATCGAATCTAATGCTTTGCTCAAGCTCTTAAATATCTTTGCCCATTTTTCTAAACCTATATAAGGTCAATATGCTCACGAGTTGAAAAAGATAAGGATTATAACTCAATTACTTCATTATTGAAATTTTCCTTGGAAAAACTAGATCTTAGTGTACAGCGTAATAAATTAATAATATAAATACAATGCATCTGAGATGAAATCTAAAAACTGCGATTTTTTAAAACTATACAGGTAGCCAACACTAGGAAATATCAAATTCTCGTAAGCATAAATTCTCTATCTCTTTTTTTTACATAGGTATTGTTTACTGCTCTACAAAATATTGCGTTTCGCAACAATAATCTCGAATAGGTTAATCTTCGCATTTTGAGATAAATCCATTGTTTATACCAAGCATTTCAAGATCAATCTAATTTCTTCATTACCTCTTTTAATTTTATCAAATACTCATTTAAAGTTAAGTCTATTTTCCTAAAGGGCTGTGTCCATTTTATCAAACTCGTATGAAGTTAAGTCTATTTCTACGCATTTTCAGCCATTTCAGCGTTTAATCGAACTCGCATTTCAAGCAAAGTCTATTTTCATAAATATGAATTTTAAGCTGCGTCTATTTTATCGTAACCGCACTACAAGCTAAGTCTATTGCTATAAATACGTATTTTGAGCTTCCTCAATATGCCTTTTGATCTTTTGTCCATTTTATCAAACGTGCCTTGAGAGCTATGTCTGTTTTCATCAGTACGCCTTTTGAGCTATGGCACTTTTTAAAAACGCGCTATTCAAACTATGTTTTTTCTATACGCCTTTTCATCTGTGGCCGTTTAATAAGAAGAGCCTTAAAAGCTATTTCTGTTTATCTGAACATGTCTTTTGATCCGTGGTCATTTTATCGAACGTGCATTGCAAGCTAAGGCTGTTTTCTTCAATACTCCTTTTGAGCTATGTCCATTTTATAAAACGTGCCTTTCAAGATATGTCTGTTCTTCGCGTAAAATTGCAGAAATTAATTTTGACTCAACAAAAATGTATCCGAAAATATCGTGTTTCCGATCAATCGTGAAACCTTTCGTTTATTTTAAAAAGTACGAAACTGACTAGCAATTGATGCCAATTCAATTTCAGAGGTTTTTGAAATTTTCTGAAAGATTTTGTGAAAATTACATGCACTTTAGCCGCCTTATATATTCTGAAACGTTTGGGGATTTTTTTTACAGTGTACGGGTTTTAAGCTATGTCCATTTTTTCAAACTTGCATTTCAGGTTAAGTCTATTTTCATGAAAGCAAATTTTGAGTTATGCCCATTTAGTCAAACACGAATATTTCAAGTTAAGTCTATTTTAATAGGCACGAAGTTTGATCTATGTCCATTTCTTTCAAGAGCGAATTTCATGATGCGATAATTGACTTTATCACAGCTTTAAAAACATTACATTAAAATAAATAATTGACGTTAAATAGCGTAACACATTTTTTCCCCCAATTGTCAAAGAAATTCCATATTTGTTTTTATTTCCAGGTGAGTTCGGGCCAGCTATTTGTCTCATTGGAGTGACTTTTGCCGGTTGTCAACCATCCCTCACCATAAGTCTCCTCTGTTTGGCTCTAGCTCTTAATGGCTGTGTTTATTCAGGCTACAATATCACGCATGTCGATATGTGCCCAGAATTTGCTGGTAATCATTAAAAACCCTTTTTAATTGTTCCTTATTAGAAACATTTATTTTGAAAAAACATTTTCCTTATTATTGGAGCTCTTGAAATTTAACAGTTCGTTTCTAAAAAAAATTTTTTTTTTCTTCCTAATCAATGTTGATTCAGTAAACTCCATTTAAAATAATTTTGCTAACTACAATATGCAAGCAAATAAACATGTTAAGCCCTAAGTCTATATGTTCTAAATCTTTCTTTACATTCACTTCTACCAAGTCTTGAAATGGACGCCTGTTTATGAGCGCTTGAAACATGCCATTTTGAATATTCTTGAAACGAGGGAATTTTTGAATGAAGTAATTGATTACCAGTTTCTTGAGATTATTTATTCAAATATAAAAGAGGATGAAAATAAAATATCTTTTGAATTTATTTTCAACTTCTGTTTAAAATTATTGGCTGCATGCGTCACGCGTCTTTTCACTATTTCAAAATATTACAATTGTGATCTGGAATAGATAAATCAGGAAATGCCCTATATCTTATTTTTAACGTCTTTCAAACCGTTCATTAGAAAGTATAGATGTAATAATACTAATAATTAGAAACATACTTAAAAGAAAGGTCTATTCCTTCTAACTACCGATTAGAAAGACGGTACATAATTAAAGTATGGGGGCTTTTCATGATTTCAAATCTCAATTGCAATATTTTTAAATAATGAAAAGATAGGTGATACATACACCTAACAATTTGAAAGAGTAGTTGAAAATAAGTTCAAAAGGTATTTCATTTTCAACCACTTATTTTTTTAAATAAATATTTACAAATCTAAATTTCCTTCTCTTCAATAATTTTCAAATTAAATAAATTTCTTTAAATTGGAATTTATTTAATCAACATTAATGCGATTAAGCATGCAATTTACGACCACTCAAAATATGCAATAAAAAAATCCCGAGAAATTGGGAGAAGTTAAAAGACATGATATGTATAGGCGCAACAGCAACGTCTTGTTTCTCTTTTAAAATTTAAGGAATTTAAAAGGTGTGTTGTCCCTTATAGCATGAATGCATTGTGCCTCAAAGTTATAAATATTTTTTATGTATGGGCATAACTAAAATAGCAAAGAATATAAATATAGGCCAAAAAACGTGTTAAATTATCAAACCAACCAAAAAGTATAAAGCTTAAATCAAAAGGCCGTTGTGGCTCAACGGATTGAGCTTGAATCAAATAATGAGCCTGAAACAAACGACCGTAAAATAGTTTTCGAAGGGAAAAAAAGTCATGAAAAATTGCTAAGATTTACATTTGGCGAAGACTTTCCAAAATTAGTGAATTCTTTTGATATTTGGCTAATAATGTGAAATCCTTAACGCGGACGGGTCCTGTTATATATATATATATATATATATATATATATATATATATATATATATATATATATATACTGCCCAAAGAAGGGTTTTTTTCCTACACCGGCAGTGACGTCATACTTTGTTTTTCGTATTTTTCTCGTAAACTATGGAACAGACAGGAACGCTTCTTTGGGCAGTTTCTATGTACTCCCAACGTGGAATTTAGCTGTGCAGAGTTTATGCGGTCGTTTTGGGACACCCTGTATATACACACCTACACCAGCATGAAGTTCTCTGAAAATGTGGATGTTTTAAGCATTATTATGTAGTGGTCTTCACACAATCAGAGTTTTAAGTTTTATTAATTTGTTTTATGCCACCATATTTTTTTTAAATTTTAAAAATTCTTTTCCTTTTGAATTCAATTTAGGAACGTTGTATGCAATAACAAACACAATTGCCAATATTACCGGAATACTGGGTCCCATGAGTGTTGGAGTCTTTACAGCGAGTGGTGTAAGTTACATTCTGATTTCTTAAGGTCTTATTTTGTAGTATTGCAAATGACGCTATCTTATAACCTGACAGCAAAAACAAAATAAAATTTGTGGAAAGTCCCTTGATCATTTTAAACTTTATTTTAAAAAGTACAAAAACTACACAGAGAATTGCTCGAAACTTTTTACGTTTTTAAGATATTCGAAGAAAATTTTTTTCATTAGTTGCCGAATATGATTCACTGCAAAATTCTGAAGTAAAAAAAAGAAAAAACTTTTTTTCATGCATAAGCACTACAAAAGAACTATTTTAAATACTTATATTTTGCTTGTTTTAAGAGAACTTTTTTCAAATTTTAAAATAAAGCTTTTGTATTTACTTTTAAATTACTCCAAAAATTTTGTTTAATTTTACTGAATGTTCTTAAAGTTCTAGTAAAAACACTTATGACAAAAAAATTAGTTTTTTTTTTATAAAAATGTCCTTATTCCTATAAATATTTAAGCTGAAATTTCAAAATTTCGTGCAGTTGTTGCACATAACAATTACAGTAATCGATATAAGTTACAAACTTATTGCTTGAGGGGTGTTTAAAAAAACTAGTTTTCTGTCGTAGTTTGTTGTCGACCCCTCATGCGTCTGAAAGCATTAAACCTTATTGCAAAATATGAAAAATAGCATTAACTAAACAACTCAAAAGTTTCAAAATAGTCCTATGAGTATTTATTGAAAAATTTTTAAAAAATGACGAAGAGTGAAAGTGTCTTATTGGAGGGTGGTTTATCGTGATGAGTTTATAAATCTCTGTTGTGATCAAGAAAATTTAATGATCCCTTTTTGAAAACTAATTTTATTGTATGCATTTTAATATTATTCTCTTCTCTATGAATTTTATATTTATTTTCTTCAAAGAACGCAATATGAGCCCCTCTCTACTTTCCTTGTTTACCTAAAAGGCGTAAACTATTTTCACAAGCGTTAGTTGTTAGCCAAAGGGTTCCGTTTCAAGGCCGATTGGCAATGATAATAGTAATGTGACTGGCCATCTTTATTACTTAAATAAGTAATACAGCCTACTGAAATCACGTAAGTCCTGAGAATATTTAATTTTAGATGGTTTTATAAACCAGAATTGAACTTTGAAAAAAAAATGTCTAAGTTAAATTTTACAAATACACTAAAAGATAAAATGCTAAAAATTTTTTTTTTATTTTCACAGAAATTATATTTGACACCTTAATTAAACATCAGTACTGATTTTTTTTTTAAATTTACATATGCATTTAAAAATATTAACATATTAAAATTACGAAAGAAGAATTACGAAAGCGGATTTCTCACAATACTTGATCCAAGAGTTCCTTTGTCTTTTGGATTGGGTTCAAAATTACAAGGCTACGGAGATGATCATTGGTAGTCGTACCCACAAAATAGGATCGGTTGTTTATTGACGAACCTAGTTCGAATTTCAGTGGACTGCCGCGAAGTGTTATTAACTCATTCGTCGTAGTTTTGAGACATATAATGGGGGAATGTGTGAAGTGGGAGTAGAATTGGGGGAGAAGGGGTGCCAAGCACCAAATAGTAGTCATGAGTCGGTTGACCAAATGATGAAATCAATAAGAAATTAAACATAATTGAGATTAAACAAGACTAGAATATAATAATATTTTCAGGGTTCGGAATAATATTAACATTTAGGCCGGTGTAATTAAATATATGCAACAATTTACATATTTACACGAGATTGTCAAGAATCTGTCAACGATGAAGATAAGGTTGTATAAGCGATAGATAGTCCGGCAACTACCTTGTCTGCTACTTTGTTAGGGTAATGATGACCCCGGCTTCCTGGTAATACCACTCATATCTGGGTTGCTCATCACACGTAGTTTATAGCATATCCTTCAGTATTTTACTTACGTGCAAAATATAATTATCAGTTGTAATAGATTAAAGCCGAAATTTTTAACACAGATAGAACTCTTCTAAAACCTTTGATCAAGACTGATGAATAACCAATTTTCCATTTGATCTTTAATATATATATGTTTAAATTACTTGCATGTTGTGGTATTCTAACAAATTACAATATCAATGCATAAATATTTTAACCCCTAGAAAAATTGTTTTCTGGAATTATGGAAATTTGAACCAATCCAGAAGACAAAGAAACTCCTGAATCAGTACCCCCAGAGGTATAATTTGTTGTGGGTAAATGGAGGACTTTGAGACTCGACAGATTTAACGTGCATCAATCACCATTGACTACACGGGGTGTCTTCGGTCGGCAGGGATCGAACCCACAACTACTTGGATAGGGGCCCAGTGCCCTACCAACCAGGCTATCCCAGATATATTCAATCCATTTAACTAATCAATCTTAACTACCACCACCATTGCAAATTATCAAATTTAAAACCGAAACAGACTTTGATTATTGCTAACTTGTGCGGCCGTTGAGAAATAATTATCTTAGTGGTAGCAACATTAGCGTTTTGGCGTATTAAATCTTGAAGTTTAACGTTTCAAAAAAAATTGTCGACCACTGAGTTTTTTGTTTATCTATTTTATCAACAATCTATTGTTTTACATACTTAAGCAATAATCCCAACCATTTTTCAGGCAACACTTGCAAACTGGAGCAATGTTTTCTATACAGCAGCCGCTGTTTATTTGTTTTGCGGAACAATCTTTGCAGTATTTGGATCTGCAGAACTACAAACCTGGGGAAGTGCAGAAAATAAATCAGAAAAAGAAGCATCGAGTGAAAAGAATTCTGATGAAGTTGAAATTAAAACGTCACTTTAAGTTCTAGCATTGAATTAAGAAGAACAAAACCCACCAAATACTACTTAAGGATGTTAAATAATATTAAATAAGGACCACCAGTTTAAGAAAACACTACCGAAGAATGTGAAGCTGGATTAAATATTGAGCATTAATTCAAATTGTTTTTAGTATATACACTGTAAAAAATGAATACTCAAATTTCACGAGACTTATTTCGTCTTGAACGAAATCGAGTCCTAGAATATGCTCCGAGCGAACATTTCTTCAGAGTGACGAAATAACTTTCGTCATTTCTTGAGGGAAATAAATTTTGTAAAAATTTAAAAAAAATATATTTCATCATTCTATTTTCAATAGTCTAGTTTTCATTCTAATGTCACAATCTACTACCAGATAAATGCTTAGTTCCGAATTTAGGAGATATTTTCATCATACATTTGAGAATTCGTGCTTCGCCACAAATCGCGTGATTGCGTGACGAAATGATTCTCAATGTTAACGAAGTATAGCACAATGATTGTAGAATCGTCAAAAGTGAGAGTCTTAGTTATGAAAGTGTATTTATTTCATTTTATGTTATTTATTTGTTGCATAAATCATATTTTGTATTTTTTAAGAATGAAAAAAAAATAAAAAGAGACAATTTTTGTCTTCAGATTTCTTTCTTCAATGATTTATCTTTAAACTTTGATGTTCGTAGTTAATATCAGCCCAAAGTGAAAAAAAAGGAAATCGAATATGTCATTTTCTTTGTTTTTTCTACCGTTTAAAACATAATTAATTTTTATAACAGTCATTTCACCTTTATTTGGTATCGATTTTCATAAAAAAAAATTCACTTTATTTTAAATTGTATTTTTTATTCTCTTAATATGAAGATTTTATAAACACATTACATCGTAAGTTTTATGCGTATTCATGAAATATAGACTCTTTTTTAATATTTATCAAACGTATTGAGTTAGAGTTTTACATGTAGTGGGTTTAATTTAAAAGCTTCCCTCTTAACGTTAACTTAGAAATAGTAAAGTTATTTAAACAACAGCCATCATTTATTGCATTGATTTCTACAATTTATTTATAAAATGTGTTGTTTGTTTTAATTTTGTGTCTAAATTTGTATATTTATAAAAACATATTAAAAGAAAGTTTATGTCTCTGTGTATGTTTAACAAAAACAAAAATCTTTCTGTTTCTTAAATAGTACTTTGACATTTCGTAAGGTACAGTAGAATACATGTATAGTCTACATGTATAGTTTCTAAAACATAACTATACAAATAACCTAGAAATTAAATCAAATTTCCAGGTAATTACAAGGTTTCCTAGGGGTCTATGAAAGCAAAAAAATTAGTAATAAAATTCAAAATTATGTTAAAAAAAACTAAAGTTGGCAGCTTTTCATAGCATACTTTTTAGTACACTAGTAATTTTTTTTCACTAGCCATTTAGTAGAGATTGCAATAAAAGAAATTAACATATATATGTTCCGAAGAGCAGTGGTGGCTCAGGGGATAGAGCACTCGTCTTTCAATAAGGTGAACCGGGTTCGAATCCTAGCAATGGCTGGTCGATTCAAAATTCCGCACCCGGCTCGCATCGACCAGACAGATGATGTGAAATATCTTCGCAGTAGATGGATCATGGGTTACAGTCCCCTTGCCGTCAGGCTAGCAATGGCAGGTTTTCATCTCCTTGCTACGCAAATGCGGATTAGTTTCATCAAAAAGTCAGTCCTTCACGAAAGCAAATTTCTCCCAATTTCTGAGTTAAGATCTAGGAGTTCTCTTGTCTTTTGGATTGAGTTCAAAATTACAAGACTACTGGGTTAAACATTGGTATTCGTAAACCCAAAATTGGGTCGGTTGTTCAATGACTGTTATAAAATGAAATATAAAAATGAAATATATGTTCCGAAAAGTGTTTCATTAAAAGATAGCAAAAAGGTAGTCAAGATAGAATTGTATGTGGATATAATCTTATTAATTTGCTAAGACCTCAACATACATTTATTTAAATAACTCACTTTAATCTTTGCGCTAAAATTTATTTTTGCTTGTAATTGGTGTTTCTGAAAAAAATTATAAAAGGGGCACTGGTGTCTTGCCTTCGTCAAAGGGATAAATAAATAAGAATATTTTATTGTTATGTATAGTGTGCGTGTTGATTGAAGTAACTTCAAATGAATTCTAATAGCTAAAAAAAAGATTGCCTAATCACTTTTAAAATAAAAATGAAATTTTAGTACAATCCGTAATGGTTGAAAGTTAATAGTTAATGTAGTAAGAATAAAAGACCTATTTGTATATCCGCACAGTGATTTTCTGTGATGAAGAAACGGTTGCTATACAATCATTGAGAACCATTTTTCTTAGCTGTAGCATTTACTATCAAAAGTAAGAATCTCAATTTCAAAATTTAATTCTTAAATTCTTTAATCTAACTCTGCAAATCAATATATATTCTAGAATAGTGAGTCTAAAATTAAAGAGTCTAGAATTAAATATTTTCTTTTATGTTTGTTACACGAACAAAAATATGTTGGATATAGAAAAATATATGATGAATAGAGAAAGGTACTCTAGGTCACGATGTTTCAATCTAGCTGACTTAAACATCCTGCTCTCCTGTTTGGTATTCTCTTAATTAAAAAATTTATTTTTGATTTTCATTAGTTCAGATAGCAAATTTTAAAAGAAATAAAATCTACCCTTATAATTGCCACCAACTACAGCCAAGGGGAAAACCTCAAAAAAAGAAGAAGAAAAAAATAGCAAGTCGTAAAAGGAAGCTGGATTGTAAATTAGCCTCTGGGGTCAGGTATATTATTCTCGAAGACGAAAGGCAATAGTACTTCCAAGTGTTGGCACCGTATCTTAATTTTAAAAAAAATAATCTCAGTTCGCTATCTTACTACAAGATTTACCAACTGCACCGGAATCGACAAAACATTTCAAAAACTGGTTGTGAATTATAAAATAAAATTTTCAGGCATTCGATTAATTTTACCAACTTTTTTAAAAGACTCAACGTAGCTTAACTGAAACAAAGTGGCACATCACTTAAACTTTTGAATTACTTACAAATGGTGGTGAATAAAAACCGGATAAATGGAAATTACTAAACCAAGAATCATACATTAAAAGACTACCACTTGAGAATACTTATCCACTGTCCGGAGCAAATTGGCATTTCTGTACAACCGCTTAGTAAACTCTTTTCCAAAGGCAGTACTAGTTTCCAGATATGTATATACATAACAGTCACGTATAAGAAACATTACAGAGTATAACAACCTATAAGAAATATTTGATCATAAAATACTTGACACTAATCACTTCCAGTCTCTTGCACAAAATAAGAAACTGTTAGAGTTGCAAGAAAACACTATTTCTTCATACTCAGCCGGATGTCGCTTGTTAAAATCATAAATCACTCTATCTTCTCTTAATCCTTTCGTTTTGTTTGATGCAATATGATTCGAAAGTTTCTCTTGCTGTAGTAATAATGACAAAATTATCAGCTCTTTCAGAAGTTCGTGAAAATTATGGGTTATGTTTTTTGAACTTTAGTTAATTTAATAACTGGATATTAAATTACACTTATCTTGATTAAATTATTTTCCATTTTATAAAAGTAAGCTTTAAACGAAAAGATGTCATCTTTTTTCTGATAATAAGTTATATTTTATTGCTGTATTCTTTTCAAATGGGTAATAAAGCAGTAAATTTAAACCGGTAAGGCCGACAGCAGTTACCACGTGCAGAGAGCTCAGTGACATTTAGGCTTTTTTTTCCTAAAATATATTTGTTTCGTTTCGGTATCTCGGGTTTGCAGGATTACTAATAGAAATTTTTTTTTATAAAATGGTTCGACGGAAATTTTCTATAAAATTTCCTTAAGCATAACGTCTTTTTCACTTCCTCAATTCTTCACAAAAATGGATCACAAAAAGGAAGAAATCAATGAATCAGCACGTATGTATCTTTAGTTTTTCAATTTGCTAATAATGACCTCATGACTGCCAGTAATTATGCTTTTTGTCAACTAAATGTAGCATAAAATGTAGCTGATTAATTATGAAAAAATTTTAGAAATTGTATTACTCCAATATTCATTCTTTGTTGTGGTTCAATTACGTTGTACTAGAGCTGCACAATAAGCTATTGGTAATTGGCAATTTTGTAATCTGGTAATCTTATTACGAAAATATTTTAAATCATTCTTGAAAAATTCCGGTACCTGTAAGTTGAATTCCCTTCTCGCTTTATGGATTTCGTTTACTGTTGTGTTCTGTATTTTCTCTACATTTTATTTTCTGTTTTTTGCTGATATGTTTTATTTCATATAAATTATTTGCTTAATGTGTTCTATTTTTGTTTCAATTTTTTAATGCTCCTCACACTATTTTATTGATATAAATTTTACTCAGGCTATATTGGTACAATATTAGAAAGCACTTCTTTTTGCAGATATAATCTGAGAGCGGATGAAGAGATTATATCTTTTAGTTATTTTGTGTTCTAGCTTTTTATTTCTCGAAAAGAAATTTTTTTTTAAATATTTTTACAAATATTTTATTTTAAAATTTTTTTTTCTTCTCTTTTCAGTAATCTTTATTATTTTCCATGTTTTCTATTTAAATACCACTTTTAATGAAATGAACAGAATTAAAAGAATATGTAGTAATATTTATTTATCCAAAATACAAATCGATAAACTCTTTCAAAATCTGATAAAAAACAATGAATACCCAACTAATGTAATAAAATTCTATATAAAATCATTGAATTAATCGTATATTTTGGTGGATATATTTTCTAAACATTTTTTTTTGTTAATTTTTATGATTTTCCCATGTGCAAATCCATTTCAGGCCAAAATTCATTGCCAAAATTATTTACTAAATAATTTCTTTGTTAATTTATGTAATTTTTCCATGTGCAAATCCATTTCGGGCAAATCCGTGGCTAAAATTATGTACTAAAATTTTTTCTTTGTTAATCTTTCCATGTGCAAATCCATTTCGGGCAAATCCGTGGTTAGAATTATTTACTAAAAATTCCTTTGCTAAATAATTTCCCTTGTT
This sequence comes from Parasteatoda tepidariorum, assembly GCF_982258835.1. Lineage (NCBI taxonomy): Eukaryota > Metazoa > Arthropoda > Arachnida > Araneae > Theridiidae > Parasteatoda > Parasteatoda tepidariorum. Next base: position 4,284,228 of record NC_141758.1, on the reverse strand, counting down.
AATCTATACAGTTTTTCCATGTGCAAATCCATTTCGGGCAAATCCGTGGATAAATTATTTGCTGAAAATTTCTTTATTAATTTATACAATTTTCCATGGGCAAATCCGTGGTTAAAATTATCTGCTAAAATTTTTTCTTTGTTAATTTTTCCATGTGCAAATCCATTTCGGGCAAATCCGTGTTAAAAATTATCTATTAAAATTTTTTCTTTGATAATTTAAATAATTTTTCTATGTGCTAATCCATATCGTGCAAATCTGCGGCTAAAATTATTTGCAAAGCAGGCAATTTATGTTTCTCTTTTCTATTTTATATTTTTTCTTAAATAAACATCTATCTTCTAAAACTATTTATGATCAATTTTTAAAATTATCCAGTATAATATTACCTTGCGCACATCCATCTCGGGCCCATCCTTGATAACTAACAAATCAAAACTTAGAATAACAAATCACTTCAGCAGTGCAGTAAGAACGACACTTTAAAACCCTTTTGTTACACTCGATTTGCGCTTTTGTTTTCATATTTTGTAATCTGGCAATCTTTCTGCGAAAACATTTTTAAATCATTCTTGAAAAATAACCGTCCATGTAAGTTGTTATGATTTTGCTACTCGCTTTATAGTCCCCCCTTTTTAATGTTTTTTCTTTTTATTTTATTATCTGTTTTTACATGTTATATTTACTTTCTATGATCTATTTTTATGTAGTTATTTTATAAAAAAAATTTTTTTGAGTGCTCCTCACACTATTGTATTAATATATTTTGCTTTGGCTTTATTGATACAATATCAGAAAGCACTCTGTTTTGCGGATATAATCGTGTGGGCTGAAGAAAAGATTATATCTTTTTTTTCCGGCTTTTTTTCCGGTTTTTTAATTAACATTTCAATTTTTTTTTTTTTTTTTTTTTTTTTTAATAAAATGTTGCTTGTTATTTTTTTTACTTATTATTTCCCACCCCCTTTTTTCATATGTCTATAATTTTTCTTTGTTTAATTCTTCATTTTGAACTTATCTAATGAGTGCTGTTTACTTGCAGCTTAAGCGCAATAAATGATACTTATTGTTTTTCTTAACTTTCTTAGTGTTTTCTTGTATTTATTTATTTATTATTATAGTGATCATATTTAATGCAGCTTTAGCGCTTAATATTATCTACTATTAACTTTCTTTCATTCTCCTTCTGTTTTCGTTTTTATTTCCAGTCTTTAGGACGTTACGTGTGTTTAGGATGTTGCTCTTTGAGCCTATTATTATGGAATTAAACAATTATCACAATTTAGCGCCTGGTAAAAAATGTGTTCAATATTTAAATTATTCTTCATGTTGTACCCGGTACGGAGAGCCTAAATCAGAGGGGAACTTCGGATCGACATCCTGCTACTCTGAAAGCAAAAGCGAAAGCAAACGATTTTTTGAATTGCATTCTATTCCCGAAACTTTACCTTCCTATAAAGCGTGTGATGATAAAAGATGCAAAACTTGCCCTAATATTGACAAAAAACACACTGTTCCTTATAACGTTAGCTCCAAATCTTTTTGTAAAATTAAAAATGTTATTTATATGTTAACCTGTGGTTTCTGTAATATGAAATATGTTGGACAAACTTGTAACTCACTTAACATTCGAATTAATCAACACCGTTCTGATATTAACAGTAATAAGGCTATCAATAACCTGGAATTGAATCATTTTAGAGTACATAAATTTAACAGAGTCAAAATTAATATCTTAGATATTATAGAGGATTTAGATTTAAGACTACAGAAAGAAAATTACTACATGCTTCTATACAAAACAATTCTGCCGTATGGGCTAAACGATACCTTCCAACATACACAGATTAACTACAATAACTCATCAACTTATTCACTTTTTCATATTAAAGATAAGCGTACAAATCGAGGTAAACGGGGTTCAAGAAGTAATAGAAACTCTCTTAATAGTGACAAATTAAATATAAAATTTCTTTCTAATATGGAAAAAGACTTTAATAAACAATATAGCATTAAACCAATTAAAGATTTTGTCTTCTCCCTTAAGAATTATGAAACATATAAGTTCTACGATCTTATTATTAACTTTTCTTTCATTAATTTACATTTCAAAATTCTTTGTTTCGATCTTATAAAAGCCAAAATGAGCAAAATTTTGCCTAATAATAAGAAAAGTTTAGATAATTTATATTTCGTTATTAACTTTCAAAATCCTATTTTCGATAAGATCAAATTTCACAAAATTTTTGAAAATTTTAAAGCTTTATTTCCATTAAAAGATTTTAACATTATTAAAAGTTTTAAATATAACAAATCACTTGGTAGAACCATTTTTAACTATAATGATATAAGCAAAAATTTAGGGAGTATTAATATATCCGATTTTGAATGTCACTGTGAGGAGGATAAATATTTTGATTTTGTTGATAAACATCATAAACATATTATCACTGGTAATTTAAATATTATAGAAAACTTGGAACTTAGGAATTTAATGATAAAAGGCACAAAATTTAGACCCATTTACCATATATCAATCAATAGGATTCTAAAATACTTTCTTAATGATCTCAATAGTTTTTGTTTAAAGATATCAAATAGATTCTCTTTACCTTTAGGTATGCTAACAGAATGGAAATGGGAAGTTTATTATTACTTTAAAAACTTTATTTTCAATAATAAGGATAATTTAAATAAGAATAACAATTCAACAAATTTTTCTAATATTGTTCAATCAATTAAGCAACTTCAAAAAAATTTTGTAATTACTCCCATAGACAAAGCTAACAATAATTATGCTATATTCTGTAAAAAATTCTATGCTGAACTTTTAAATACGGAATTAAAAAATAGTAAAAATTTTGAACTTAGTAATTTTAATAATAATATTGCCATTAAAAAAATTTTAGCTTTTTACAAGAGATTAAAAATTAAAATTAGCAATATACAATTTCCTTACTTAATTATCAGTCCTAAATTTCATAAAATTCCAGTAAAATTTAGAACTATCACATGTGGGTCTAATACTTATTTAACTAAACCTGGCACCATTTTCTCTAACTACTTAAATAAGATTATTAACTATATTACTAAAGAAGGTTTCTCTTGGATAATCACTAATAATCAACCGATTTTAGATTTCATTAAACATAATAAAATTAATTCTATTGCGACTTTTGATTTCCAGGATCTTTTCAATAGCATTCCCCTTTCTAAACTAAAAGATGTCCTTTTGAATTATTACCATGATTTTAAAAATATCCTTTGTTGCGATTTTGATTATTGGGAAATTCTGATTAATTTTTGTCTTTTTAGTAATTATCTTTACAATGGAAGGGATATCTTTCTTCAAATTAATGGAATACCACAGGGATCTAATTATTCATCTCTCTTAGCTAACTTATTTTTGCATTATTATGAAAAATATTTTACTCTGAGTATTAAATTTGTTTTTAGATATATTGATGACTTAATTATCTTTAATTTCCAAGATTTTACTGTTTTATTGAGTGATATATACCCTGAGGAATTAATCTTACTTCGTAATCATGATGATAATATTAATTTCAATTTTTTGGATTTGGGTATTATGAAAGTTGAAAATATCTGCTTTGTTGATTTATACGATAAAAGAAATGATTTTAATTTTAATATTAATAAACTAGTTACTTGGAATTCTAATGTTTCTAGGAGCATCTATTTAAATACCACTTTTAATGAAATGAACAGAATTAAAAGAATATGTAGTAATATTTATTTATCCAAAATACAAATCGATAAACTCTTTCAAAATCTGATAAAAAACAATGAATACCCAACTAATGTAATAAAATTCTATATAAAATCATTGAATTAATCGTATATTTTGGTGGATATATTTTCTAAACATTTTTTTTTGTTAATTTTTATGATTTTCCCATGTGCAAATCCATTTCAGGCCAAAATTCATTGCCAAAATTATTTACTAAATAATTTCTTTGTTAATTTATGTAATTTTTCCATGTGCAAATCCATTTCGGGCAAATCCGTGGCTAAAATTATGTACTAAAATTTTTTCTTTGTTAATCTTTCCATGTGCAAATCCATTTCGGGCAAATCCGTGGTTAGAATTATTTACTAAAAATTCCTTTGCTAAATAATTTCCCTTGTTAATCTATACAGTTTTTCCATGTGCAAATCCATTTCGGGCAAATCCGTGGATAAATTATTTGCTGAAAATTTCTTTATTAATTTATACAATTTTCCATGGGCAAATCCGTGGTTAAAATTATCTGCTAAAATTTTTTCTTTGTTAATTTTTCCATGTGCAAATCCATTTCGGGCAAATCCGTGTTAAAAATTATCTATTAAAATTTTTTCTTTGATAATTTAAATAATTTTTCTATGTGCTAATCCATATCGTGCAAATCTGCGGCTAAAATTATTTGCAAAGCAGGCAATTTATGTTTCTCTTTTCTATTTTATATTTTTTCTTAAATAAACATCTATCTTCTAAAACTATTTATGATCAATTTTTAAAATTATCCAGTATAATATTACCTTGCGCACATCCATCTCGGGCCCATCCTTGGTAACTAACAAATCAAAACTTAGAATAACAAATCACTTCAGCAGTGCAGTAAGAACGACACTTTAAAACCCTTTTGTTACACTCGATTTGCGCTTTTGTTTTCATATTTTGTAATCTGGCAATCTTTCTGCGAAAACATTTTTAAATCATTCTTGAAAAATAACCGTCCATGTAAGTTGTTATGATTTTGCTACTCGCTTTATAGTCCCCCCTTTTTAATGTTTTTTCTTTTTATTTTATTATCTGTTTTTACATGTTATATTTACTTTCTATGATCTATTTTTATGTAGTTATTTTATAAAAAAAAATTTTTGAGTGCTCCTCACACTATTGTATTAATATATTTTGCTTTGGCTTTATTGATACAATATCAGAAAGCACTCTGTTTTGCGGATATAATCGTGTGGGCTGAAGAAAAGATTATATATTTTTTTCCGGCTTTTTTCCGGTTTTTTAATTAACATTTCAATTTTTTTTTTTTTTTTTTTTTTTTTTTTTAATAAAATGTTGCTTGTTATTTTTTTTACTTATTATTTCCCACCCCCTTTTTTCATATGTCTATAATTTTTCTTTGTTTAATTCTTCATTTTGAACTTATCTAATGAGTGCTGTTTACTTGCAGCTTAAGCGCAATAAATGATACTTATTGTTTTTCTTAACTTTCTTAGTGTTTTCTTGTATTTATTTATTTATTATATATATATATATATATATATATATATATATATATATACACTGAGTAGCCAAATTATTATGACCACCTCAGAGTTTTATGCAAATGAGTTATTGCTTCACAGCGCTGCCGCTAGAGGGCAAGATAACTATAACACGGGAATGCTGGACAAGTGAGTCATTAGTTATACTGTGTTGCTTGCTCAGATATGGGAAAGAAAAGTGATTTAACTGAATTTCAACGTGGAATGATTGTGGGTGCGAGATGTGTCGGAACGAGTATCAGCAAAACGGCTGCACTTGTGGAGTGTTCTAGAGCAGCAGTTGTTAATGTGCACAAAGAATGGACAATCAAGCAAAAAACCGGGTCTCAACATCAGACTTGTGGTCGTCACAGGGTACTGAATGCTCGATCAAAGAGAAGGCTGGCCAGGGTTGTGCAGCGCAACAGGAGAGCAACAGTGCGACAAATTGCAAGTGATCTTAATCAAGGAGCAACCGTGAACGCCTCTGAATGGACTGTTCGATGCACATTGCGCCGTATAGGGTATGGAAGCAGACGACCTGTTCGTAAACCTCTACTGTCTGCTTTAAATAAGCACAGACGTCTCCAATTTGCAAAGGAGCACAAACATTGGACAGTAGATGACTGGAAGAGGGTCATGTGGTCCAATGAATCACGATTTCAAATGCATCGCGCAGATGACAGGATGAGAATATGGAGAAAACAGCACGAAAGCATGGACCCCAAATGCATTGCCACGACACTACGACACTTCAAGCTGGTGGTGGCAACGTTATGGTATGGGGAATGTTCTCTTGGTATTGTATGGGTCCTTTAATTCCTGTACCACAACGCCTTAATGCCCAAGGGTATTTAAGTATCATCGCAGATCAAGTACATCCGTTTATATCCATGGTGTATTCTGGCGGGGATGGATACTTCCAGTAGGACAACACTCCTTGTCATAAAGCTGGCATTGTCCTCAGATGGTTCGAAGAGCATGACGGAGAATTCAACTTGCTTCGTTGGCCAGCACAATGCCCAGATCTCAATCCAATTGAGAATTTGTGGGATGAAATTGAACAGGCGCTCAGACAGATGGATCCAGTATCATCAAATTTGCAGGAATTGGCAAGTGCAGTTCAGCGAGCGTGGTCTGGCATACCTTCTACCACCTACCAACATCTCATAGAATCTATACCCAGACGAATTAAGGCAGTAATACGCGCAAAAGGTGACCCAACAGCGTACTGAAGGGGTGGTCATAATAATTTGGCCACTTAGTGTATATACATATATATAGCACAATAAATAAATACAAAAAAGAAAAAAGATAAAAACGTAGAAAATTAAAAAAAGCATTAAGTTTTATTTACCCCGCATGAGCTGCAATAAAATACAACTCATAAAATAAGTTCAAAATGTAGAGAAAACAGGGAAAAAATTACAGAATAATAAAAAAGGGAACGAAAAATCAATTAACAAAAAATACTAAAAAAATTATAAAAATCGGAAAAAAAATAATAATAAAAATCCGGAAAAAAATATATAATCTTTTAATCAGCTCTCACTATTATATCCGCAAAAAGGAGTGCTTTCTAATATTGTATGAATGTAGCCAAAGCAAAATATATCAATACAATAGGGAGAGGAGCAGTAAAAAAATTTTTTCTTCAAACATAATAGAATAGAGCAAATTAAGTAATAAATAGCACGCTAAAACAGAAAATAAAATGTAAAGAAGAAACAGAACAAAACATAAAACGAAATCTATAAAGCGAATGGCGAATTCAAATGAAGTTACATGAACGTAAAATTTTTCAAGAATGATTTAAAATATTTTCGTAAAAAGATTACCACAATACAAAATAAGAAAACAGAAGCTTAGGAAAAAGCGTAAATAGAGGAATTTTGTTTCATAGTGCGTTCTAGCCGAAGTACAGAAGCGCGTTTGATTTGTTAGTCACCAAGGATGGGTCCGAAAATGGATGTGCACAAGGTAATATTATACTGGATAATTTAAAGAAGTTTACACTTAATAAGGTTGATATTTAACTATACAGTTTTAAAGATTTTAGAAAATAACTTTAATTTAAGAAGAAAAAAAAGAGAAAGAGAGAAACATAACTTGCTTGTTTTGCACGTAATTTTAGGCACTGATTTTCCTGAAAAGGTTTTACGCATGTTTAAAATTACGTAAATTAACAAAGAAGTTTTTAGTAGACTTATTTATAATAAAATTCAAATAACTCAATGGTTTAATATAGAATTTAATTACTTTAGTTGGGTATCCATTGTTTTTTTTTAATCACATTTTGAAGGAGTTTGTCTATTTGTTTTTTGGATAAATAAACATTACTTTTAACTCTTTGCACTCCGATGTCCCCACTGAGGAACCATAAACAGTCCCCACTTTAAAATTAAGAAATTTATACCTTTAATAATTAGTAACCACATTATTTTAAGAATTTTAAAATTGTATAACAATACTATATTGTGTATTTTAAATGCTGTAGTGCTGATATTAGATCAAACAGCTTTTAAAAGTACTCGGAGTGCAAAAGGGTTAATTCTATTAATTTGATTAAAAATGGTATTTAAATAAATGTTTTTAGAAACATCAGAATTCCATGTAATCAGTTTACTTATATTAAACTTAAAATCACTTCTTTTATCGTATAAATCAACGAAACAGATATTTTTTTTTTACAATACCCAAATCCAAAAAATTAAAAATTAATATTATCGTCATGATTACAAAGCAAGATTAATTCCTAGGGGTTAATATTATTTAATATAATTGTATTATCTTGAAAATTAAAGATAATTAAATCCTCAATAAATCTAAAAACAAATTTGATATTAAGAAAATATTTTTTTTTTTTTGTAATAGTCACAAATAAGTTAGTTAAGAGAGAGGAAAAATTAGACCCCTGTGGTAATTCAACAATTTGAAGAAAAATATCTTTTTCATTGTTAAGATATTATTAAAAAGACAATATTATTAAATTATGAAATAATTATTAAAAAGACAATAATAAATTAGAAATTCCTAATAATCAAAATCGCAATTAAGGATATTTTTAAAATCATAGTATTAATTCAAAAATACATCTTTTAGTTTAGAAAGGGGAATGCTATAGAATAGACCCTGAAAAGATCATTAAGTTCATTTGAATTCAATACGCGCTTTATACATTTCGTTTTATGCCTTCTTCTGTGTTTTCGTTGCATTTTATTTTCTGTTTTTACGCGATATTTATTACTTAATGTGTTCTATTTTGTTTTGTTTCAAAAAGAATTATTTTTTGAGTGCTCGTCACACTATTGTATTGATGTATTTTGCTTTGGCTATATTATTACAATATTAGAAAGCCCTTATTTTTGTGGATATAATCGTGTGAGCTAATGAAAAGATTATATATTTTTTTCCGGATTCTTATTAATATTTTTTTTTGGATTTTTATAATTTTTTTTAATTTTTTTATTTTTAATTATTTTTTTTCTCTTTTTTTTCCGTAATTTTTTCCATGTTTTCTCTACATTTTGGGAGTAAAAAATCAACAGAGAAAGCAGAAAAATAGACGACACTATGGCGCCACAAATCATCATAAAAGAAAAACATGAATCTTATTAAACATAATAAAATTTCAAATGTTTATTCGTTTTCAACAAAATTGGTAGATAAAGTCTTGAAGGGAAGGAACTGAGTAAGAGAAGTCAAGGAATGGTGGATTTATTTACATTGTTGGATAAATATTCTGTTGAGAACCGAAGAGTTGAATAGAAGAACCTAGTGAGTAAAAAAACCCACATAGCCACCGAATTTTTGACCGTTATCGAGTTTTTGAAGTAATAATCCTTTGCCTTATTATATTGGCCCTTCCTAATATAAATTAATTATAAGCATACTCAAAAATGACATGGATTATTTATGTTAAGATTAAAGTTAAAAAAAATCAATTCTGTTACTTTAAACATACCCATATTAAAGAAACGACTTATTTTCTCTGATGCATAAAATTTGTGATTTACCTGGTTATGTACCTGGAATAAAAGAAAAAATTTATTTATCTGGTTCTTCCACCAAGCTCTTCTTCAAGTTTGGATTGTTGTTTTCTACTTCAACAAGATATTTCTTTGGCGAGGAAAAGGAAAAGAAAAAAAGAATTATATGTAGATGCCTTAATATTACAAATTTCGTTCCGGAACAGTTTTCTTAAGCACTTCGAAATTGGATTTGATCTAATAGACATGATTTTTTGCGAAATGCGTTGAGATAAATACAAATACTTCAACTACTACATACCTGAGTCAACAATCAAAAATGTCTTTCTTTATATCTGGAAGACAAAAAAAAAAACATTCGCTGAGGTACGCGAAAAGTTCATGAAATGAAATTTATGAAATGTTGGAAACTGGTAGGGCTATAAATTTTATCCTTTTTCATTAGAAGCATAAATATGTTCACGAAACTTTCCGCAAGTTTGTTTGGTATGAATGTATCAGAATGGAAGATCATAATTGCTTCATAATAAATTTATTGTGAAGCAATTTAATAGTTTTTTTTGTCGCTTTTTGTAAAATGTTCAAATATACATCTTGAATATTATGGAAACTTATAGCTAAGATGCAAAGGAACTTTCAAAAAGGTTCCAATTTTACATATGCGTCCTTATCCATTACACAGTCTGATCAAAGAAGAAATGGATTCAGAAAATTAAAGAAAATATCATGTTAAATATACTTATGAACGGAGATAATTTCCGTTCTAAAACATTTCTATTTATCTTGCAAATAATATTAGTTGGATATCCCAATTGGATGCTATGATACGAGAAAACATCTCTATTTATATATTTATTTGAAACGAAAAACTCGAAATTTGAATTTATAAAAAAAAAGTTTGAAAATTTTTTAAATCTTTGGCATTAACTGCGATTTTTTAGGCGTTACGGCGACAAGAATTCTGTCCATTTTCCATACCAACACACTGCTTCGAAGTTACTAATAGTACTTGTAGAACAACGATTCATAATGTAAATTGATCAAGCATTACATTAGTTATTATCAGTTTTGTCCGTCATAGCTGAAGAATGTATTGGATGATGAATGTCCACACAAATTCAAATTTATTTCTAAGGGCAACACAGAAGAAATTATCTTCTCACATTTTATCTTATGGCTGTTATCAGGTTCAGAACTACTCTGACTGTTTTTAAGAACTGTTGATTTATATGTACTATCTGTATTTGTTATCTGATCTGCCAACAGTATTATTTGTGCTACTATTTTATCCCCCATCTTTGTAATATTCGCCGATGCCCTACTAATATTTCTTCAAAGCAATTAACTGGTACCTCAAATGTAAAATATTAAAAAATATTACTTCACTCCAAGCATAAATTTTTGAAAGCATACAAGAATCTTAAAAATAATCTAACAAACGAGCTACAATACAAAGTTTTTGGGTCCCGCAGTAGACTGATCGTTAAGACACGGTTTCCAGCAGATCACCGAAGACAAGCATCACTGGCTGCGGTCAGTGTGCGGGTGGGTGACCATTTGGATCAGTGTGCGAAGGGACCGAGGGTGTGCAGTATTGGTCCTCGTTAAACTGTGCCACCGTAAAGTGCTCGACTTCGCGCGCATTTTGTCGGGCTACCGAAGCGGGGGTGCCATCCCCTCCGTAGAGGATCAAAATTGTGATGGCATGTCTTCGGATCATCCTCCGGGATGTTTCCCAGACCGTCGCCAAAAGCTCATTGTGCAGCTCTAGTGCGACGTAAATTAACAACAACTAAATTTTTGGATTTCAATAAAACTGCGTATTATTAACTGTGAATAAAACTGTGTAGCTTTCGCCAATGCCTTACTGATATTTTTCAAAACTATTAACCGGTACCGCAAATGTAAAATAATAAAAAAAAAAATTATTTCACTCTAAAAAGTACATTTTTGAAAACATATAAGCGTATATAAAATAAGCTAACAAACGAGCTGCATTACTAAATTTTTCGATTTCAATAAAACTATGTATTTTGAATCTTTTCACGACTCATATTTCATTTTCAGATTGCAAGAAGTTTTATTTTCCGAAACGATATACATTCGTCTTTCTTTCACTGCTAGGAACTTTCTGTGTGTTTACAATGCGAGCCAGTGTTAGCATATCTATTGTGGCCATGGTGAATCATACGGACGCCCTATCCATAAATAGTTCCTCAGAAAGTTTGAATGAATGTTCGGATCCCGAACAGACATCAAAAGGGATTGAACATGAATACAAGGTTAGTTTCAGTTTTTCATGTCTCTAATGTTTCAGTCTTTCAGTCATCCCCATTTCTCAACTAATAATAATAATGTTACCGTGAATGACGGAAATCAAGAGAATGTCGATATTCACCGGTGAATATGCATATAATCACCGGTATCAACAAGTCTCTTTTGTGAATGCCCGAAATGTTTGTTATATCCGATTTAATATTAATTTATCCGTTGATATTATTATATTTATTCGATATTTTAACATCTGCTGAGGTTAGATTAGGAGAAACAACAGCGTTTGGAGTACCGGTTAAATGCATACTGGGAAATGGCACTTGACCTTAGCAAAATTGATGTACAGCATACCTGGCAAATGTGTACCGAGCAGTGGCACTTTACTAGACCTAATATATATTTCGGACATTCACCAAAGCGATCATCCACATTCACAGATGGAAATCAACAACCACCAATTTCGGTCATTCACAATATCAATAATAATAACAGTCCTGCATTTCATCTTTCCGGATCCCACCAGCTAACAGATGTAGCCAGAAAATTTATTTAAAGGTAAAACTTACAACACAATTATAATACGATTATGCATAAAACATATCTTGAGTTAATGTGAAAAATGCAATGAAAGAAAGCTTATGACTTTTTACGAGACAATCCTATATACAACCTGAAGATCTGAGAATATTTGTCGTTGTTGTTCATCCTTTTAATCTGACATATATCAGACTCCACTGACAGCAAAAAAATCCGCAATAAAAAGGGGATCTGATGTAAGATCGACCTTAGAAAGTCTAAAGCAACCCAGGATATGTTCCAGCGAAGCTGTTTTAACACAGACATATTTTGCAAGTAGGGAAGGTCTTTCTGCCTCCCTCAAAAGTTAAGGCACTTAAAATGTCCACTTGCAAATCAGGCCAAAGCAGTCAGGGTTCTTCTGTCGCATTTTATGAACAGCAGGGTGCCAAGAGATGTCATATGATACCAGTGGTGCGTAGGGTAGAATTAAGAATTATTAAGTTGATGAATAATAACTATTGACTTGATATATTGGCAACAAATCTAGCAACAAATGTTTTTGTAAAAAAATACTTCTGGACTCCATTGTTACCCATCTAAAAAGTCTAGTTCCCTTCAATATTTAATCCAGGAGTACGCTTTTTGGTTTATAATGACCCTTAGCCTTTCGAAATGGAATTCTTTTGATTCCAATGATCCTGCCGAGTCCTTTTTAGTATTTAAATTTTAAAATCATAAACTATGAAAGTTCAGAAATTACCTAAGTTTACTTTTTAACAATACATTTGTCACGTTCAGGGTCTTCCTAAACTTTGTAGGTCATACTACTTTATATTATTTATAAAATTGCAATTTCCTATTTACTAAAAAATGGATAATTTTGCTTTAATTGGCTAATCAAAAGTGAATGTGTAGAAGCAAGATATCGTAATATTCATTAATTATTCCTTCTGATGAGTTATATGAAGATGGTCATTTATTTGTGATATTTTATTCGATTCTGTACACCGGTTATTCTATTTTTATTAAAAGTATTATTGTCTATACAACTGTGGACTGGTTTTTTCAGAAGAATGTGCATTTTCTTAAGAACGGAATCAGCAGGATATTGAAGGATTTAAATAATTGAGCATGTCGATGTCCTGGTAAACCCACAGAGCAAAGAAATTAAGATATCATCTTCCTAAAATCTCATCATAAAATACAAGACTCCACTCAAACCTAACCTTGCAAAATTTGTGCCCAAAAAATCTTAAATCGTAATGATATTTCTATGCAAAACTAGTCCTCGTACTTCGATTTTAAATAGCATCAAAATTTTCGCCTTTTTTTAGTTTTGCACATTTAACAAAATATAGTTGCAATAATAAGTGCATAAAGTAGCTAAAAGTAGAGGTAGATTGGGTAAGTATGAAGGACATCTAGCGCCTTGTTGGTAAGTGCATCCTTGCATCAGAGCTCCACCTAACAGCGAAAAATGGCATTTGCAATGGGGTGTTATACTGTATTTTCCCCGAAACTCTGTTGTTAAGTTTTTGAAACACGCTATAGACATTTCCTTTAATGCTTGGAATTTTAGCGGATTTTTTCCGCTGGTAATATTCTAAAGCAGAGATTTTTAAAGCAGATAGAGCCGTTTGTCGGAACTTCAAATTCTAACCATTTGTATTTGACCATTGATAAGTCTGTCTATATTATTTATATGAAGTGGTAGATAAAATTCTTTAGAAAAGTCATGCAAGTTTCTGACCCCGCTCAAAGGATTTCAAATTATTAGCCAATGAATTAGTCAAATATCAAAAGTATGCGCCAATTTTCGAAAGTCTTCGCCAAATGCAAATCTTAAAAATTTCTTAAGATTAATTTTCTTTCAGTAAAAAACTATTTTACGGTAGTTTGTTTCAGACTATTATTTGGACCAAATTCTAATTTGTTGCGATACTATGCGGCACATATTAACACCTCCTACAAAAGAGTAGGCCTCTGCACGGGTTAACATAAATATCCTTTAGTAGTCCAAACGTAATGACTTATTTCGTATTATCAACCACTGCGCAGCTTAGTACCCCGAACGTAATGACATCTTTCTTATTTTTCATCAACTGCGCAGTTAACTTCGTCATATCGGACTACTAATTTGATCCGTGCTGAGGCCTTCCTTATTCTAGGAGGTGTTGCACATATACCGAAAACTACTGTAATCGAATAAAAAATGCTGATTTACATAGAAAAATTCATTTTGGCGTAATTTTGAGGATCGAGTAAAATATATATTTTTCTTTCCAAAGGAAAAAAGCATTCGCAAATACTTTCGCCCAAACATAATTTAAGATTTCATCGTATTTGGCGAGGTGACGAATGCTTAGCGTGGGCCCTGTATGCTCTTTTTGTATCAGTAGGAAAAATACTATCTGAAAATACGTAAGTTCCGTATTAGCAATATATAAGGATAGATGTAGATATAATTTTAGTGTTGCAAAATTTCCATACCACTCGTTTTTCTAATTCTGTTTTATATTCTAGGGTGAACACTATAACTGGGATATTAAAACGCAGGCCGATATTTTAGGCTGTTATTTTTATGGAAACGTTGCTACTCAAGTCCTAGGAGGTATATTGGCTGAAAAATTTGGTTTCAAGTTCATTTATGGCGGTGGAATACTCATGACAGCAATAGTTACTTTGTTGATACCTGTAGTTTCCAGTTGGGGTTATACTGCAGTAATTATTATTCGGATAATTCAAGGTTTGGGTGATGTATGAAAATGATTATTTAACTTTTATAACTTTAAGTCATATGTATTTTCTTTATATGCAAAGAAAATTATTTTTAATAATTTCATGTCAAAAATTTCATTTATTGTTTGCATTTAACCTTTTAAGGTCTTAGTACCAAAGAGAATACAAAGGGGAAAAAAAGGCTAACTTTGATAGACATAATGTGAACTGGTCTCCCAAGACTTGGTGCTGCCGTTGTGTATAATAGAAACAACATTTTGGGCACAGCAGCAGAGGCTTTTGATACGGGTTTTCCCCGTCCTCTCCTCCCAACGACTACTGGGGTTGGGGAAGAGAGGAAAAGTTTCTTTTTTTTCTATTTATTTTCGGTTTGTTCTGCATTTTTGCACTATATGTAGAACAATACTGTACTATTCATAAAGATATTTCTTTGGTAATGTATTTATATTATCCATGTTGTTTAAATTTAACATATTTTGAGAAAGAAAGAAAGAAAAAAATATTAGCTAACGGGAGACAAAGTACGCAACCGTACATTTAGAATAGTCCAACAACTAACTCACAGGTGACGTACCTCCTGACAGTTACTTTGTATCTGATGCGCATGCGCTAGACCTTAGTATGGTGGTCTGCTATATCTGAATGTGTAGCTCGCGTTGTAAGATAATTCTCTGGTATAGCATACCACACCGAGCTGTTTCCCTCATTAGTTATGTATACGAAAAGCTGCACTCATTCTCTTTTGAATACTCTTGGTTGGTACAATATTGTGAAAAGCTACACTTTGGAGGTGAAATTTTTGCACCAAACTCTTCCTTGTTTATTGTTTCCAGATAGGTACTTGACAAGTTCACGAAATTTTGACTAGATCCACCGTAATATATCTTATTCTGATCATCTGTCTAAGGCAGTGGTCGGCAAACTTTTTAGCCAAAGAGCCAAATATGAACATTACAACAATTTTTAAAACAAATTGGGAGCCAAATCTGCTTATTTAGTAAACTTTTATTACACTAAATAAGTAGTACACTAAATAAAACTAAATTTCATGCTTAATAAATATTTATTAATGCGAACAATGTGCTTGCATCTCCTTGGAAAGTTTGAGTAAGTCAAGTTTGCATGCCGTTGTTTTTAATTTTAGGCATGATTCCAAGTTCTCATCAATAAGAGGACTTCTCAGTTTACTCTTGATAATGTTCATGCTTGAAAATGATTGTTCGCATACATATATGTAGAACCGAAAAGGGAAAGAACAGCAAACGCGAGCTTTTTCAGCTGATCGTAAGAGTCAGGAATACTATTCCAAGCGTTGAATATGATCATGTCTTCCTTCTCCAGGTCATTCAAAGCAGACCACTTGTGTTGTGATGCCAATTTGTTCCCGCGCATGCTTGTGGTACCTTTGTATCACACCGGAGTACGCCGAGAACATACGAACAATTTCAGCCTGTAGCTTGTACATGGTTTGTGTTTACGTTTACGAAAACTAATAAACTTTAACTCGATGTTCGTTACGTATTTTTACTACAATATAAAATTTTAATTACCTATCTATCTTTTAACTTAAACAAAAAATTATACATGTTTTCGATTTATAGAAGAATTTTAATTTATCAAAATAAGATGTAATTTTTTTTCTTACCAAGTTTTTTTTTAAAATGAAAATATTATTGCGCCTTCCTTGGATATTTGTGCCAGAGCCGCACTTAAGGAGCCAAAGAGCCACATGCGGCTCCGGAGCCGCACTTTGCCGACCACTGGTCTAAGGGAATAGAATAGAGAAGTTGACAAAGTGATAGAAATACTGCATCGATTCCGCCCAGTTTTTTAAAATAAATTATCCATTAGTGATTATCACAAATATAAATGTAGGTATATAATCAGTACTAGAATCTCGCTCGTCGTATTTTTTTAATTGAATTTGTAGCTATAGTAACAAGCTTTCCCCATTTTTTATGAAATCTTGACTACCACTTTTTTAAAATAATAGCAGGGGTGATAGAATTTTATGGTACAAATGGCCGTTTGTAATGTGATTAACTATAACAAAAACCTTTTACACTTAATAAAAATTAAATTATTTTAACATCTGATGTAACTTTGTAAAAAATTTTATTTTTTTGAAAATATGATTGAAATTTGGATTTTAATTTTTGATGTATCTATATCGTTTTATATAGATTAGTTATATAGGTATGTTATTTTAATTAGTCTTTTAATATCAGAAAATAATTATTATTACTCCTTATTTTGCATACAAGTAACCTTCAGAAAATGCAAAAATATTGATGGTTTTAATGAATTCCTTTCAGATGAGGTTACCCTTTCAAAGAAATTCTTATGGAATTTCTTTATTATTTTTCTTGATTTCAATTATTCCTCTTACAAAGAAATGCTTATGACATTGATAATGAAACTGATTTTTTTTTTCTTCAATTTTCTCCCTTACAAAGAAATGCTTATGACATTGATAATGAATCTGATTATTTTTCTTGATTTCAATTATTTCCCTTGCAAAGAAATGCTTATGACATTGATTATGAAACTGATTAATTTTTTTTGGTTTCAGTTATTTCCTTCAGATTATCTTACCTTTTCAAACAAATACTTATAAAATCACTAATAAAATTTTCAGCTTAATAATTTCTCTAATTAATTTGAAAATTTCATGAACAAAAAATTAAAACCTGTGAATTGAACTAATTGTACTGAATTGATATAACCTTTTAGATTTATCAATTTATTTATTTTATATTATACTTCTCAAAAAAATATAAGACCAGTATTTTTCTCTTTCACCAGGGCTTGACTTTTCCAGCGATAAATGTGGCGATCAGTAAATGGTCACCAACATACGAACGAAGCAGATTTTCAGCAATTATATTTTCAGGAATACAGATTGGCACAGTAATAGGCATGCCTATTTCTGGAATACTGTGTACTTCGGACTTGCTAGGAGGCTGGCCATCAGTTTATTACATTTTTGGTAAGTTTTTATTACAATTTAAAGAAGGACCTATTCACTTTAAAAATGTTAGAATAATGCCATAAAATCAAAATTTTCCAAAGAATACAATAAATAAACAGCAACATCTTCAAGACGGACGAATTATAATTGCATTCGTATTGAATCAAAAAGGAAAAAAAAAAGAAAAAAGCGGTACCTTAAATGCGGCAAAGGTAATACGTAAAAGCTGCATAGCTAATTTGACATTGAATTTTTCATTTCACTTACGCTAGAGAAAAATAAGAGCAACCGCGAAAGCAAGCTTTACTCTATTTTTAACTTTAAAAGCAATTTCGCACTTCCGAGTTGCAGATAGGGTTGCTTAATTGCCCGAACGGTACCTCGTAACAGGGTTACCATTTTTTGTTATTTATCTTAACTTTTGGCTAATATTATTTTTTCCATTAAATGTTATTATCTCATATTTTCTCAATGATGTTTGTAAGGGAAGGACGATGTTTGTAAATCACAGACGCTGTAGAATTGATATCCGTTTAATTTTATGTATTAGCTTTATTATTTTAATATATATATATATATGAATTAACTGCTTATTTTGATTTCATTAGACACATGAATCTTACCTGAATTGTAGGTTCAATAACTTGCTTATGGTCCGTGTTTTGGTGGCTTCTGATTTACGAAGAACCTTCTATGCATCCTACAATTTCGAGAGAGGAACTATTTCACATTGAGGAAAACAAGAATGAAGCAAAAATGAAGGTTAGTAGATATTAAATTTCAAATAATACTAATTTACAATGATCAAAAAGGAAGAAAAAAAGAATTTTTTTAAAGACTTGACTTATTTTCAAGTAACGTCATTAACCCTTAGGGCGCTTTTTCATTACACGACACGATACCGACGAAATCGGACGACAAATGTGTGAACGACTATGTCTTTGCCGGATCGTTCAAGCAATTGTTTTTTCACTTGTCCGATATCGTTAGTCCGAGAAGTAGAAATTCTTGTTCATTCAATGTATTGAGTTTGAGTGTGTAGAGACATAAAATTTAAATAATTTATTTGAACGTGTTTTGAAAAATTATAAGTTTTACTTTTGAATTCGTTTTGGCAACGGAGTTAGATATATAATAAATGTTGTTGTGTTCTAAAATGTTTAAGAATTAAAATATGTTATTTTTTTGATAAAATTATTTGTAGTATCGTAAATTGGCATTCATTTAATTTAGTTAGCACAAAGACCCAACAAGTGAGCAGTTGCTTGTGTTCTGCTGTGATTTTTTTCTGCAAACTTTAAATATGCCGGATGATAATCGTCGTCTCAAACTTCTTACTTTATTTTAGAAGAAAAAAGCTAGCAGTGCAGAAACGTTTTTGGGTGCACGAAATGGTACTTACGTATTAACGCCACCGCAGCTACAGATTTGGCGGTTTTTAAGTGCCGCTAATCTACAGCCTTTATTGGCGCAACTTCTGCAACAACGTAAGTACGAGCGAAATAAATGAGGCAAGATATGTTGAAGAAGATTTTTATGTGCTTTTCCATAAGCTACAAAAAGTCCCAAATAAATTTTTTGATTACGTCCGAATGAGAGAAACCAAGAACAAGAATGATGTTAATGAGGAATAATTTTTATATGGCTTTTGAGTTGGCGTCTGCTCGCCAACTTACGTCTGTAATCACTTAACATTACTTAAATTCTTTAAATGTTTTAAAGTATTAACGTTTTTTTTAAAATCGAATTAAAATATTAGTTTCATTTAGAATAATCTTTTTAGATGATTGTTTAAATGAGTTTTATCAAATTTATCTTATGAAGCCGCTCTACCATGTTTCAAAAAATGTTTCACTTGAATCAGGGAGCAGACTTTTTATTATTCAATCAAGCAGAAACCAGTAGTTAGATCGAGTTCTGTTTGAAATACATAATGGTCTTTGTTGGATTTTGTTGAGAGCAAATCAGACTGAAAGTCACGTAGAACAAACTGAAAACTTAACTTTTATTTACATCCAAAAGAATATAAAAACAATAAGATGTTGCCAGCACAGGAAACTCAAACTATCTAACTAATCTCGAACTCAAACCTCAACATCCTCCCCACCCTGGTCGACCTCGAGAGGGATGACCAGAGCTACCGGACGGGTTATATTGTGACCATTAACTCTCAGCTCACAGGATCTTATTTTTCCATCTTGTCCTTCATGCAAGTTAACCACTCTAGCTTTCTTCCACATGTGACGTGGTCGGACATCTTCTTGTAGAAGTACAATATCGCCAATTCGGATGTTAATGATATTGTCCTGATTACGAACTTGATGAAATGACCGCAATTGAAGCAAATATTCCTTAGACCATTTTTTCCAAAAGCAGTCGAGTAAGTCCTGCTGCTGCTTGTAGATTTTTCTTAACTTCGTGTTGTTATTTGGGCTGGATGGAATGGCCGTTAGTTTTCGTCCTGTCAAGAAATGGCTTGGTGTTAAGGCTGTGGAACTGTCATCTTCGTATATCAATGGTCGGCTGTTCAGAGCGGCTTCTATTCCAATGAGGGCCGTGGACAGACCTTCCTCGTCAAGAAGTGCTCGTCCGAGTACCTTTCGTAAACATCGCTTGACAACTCCGATTAGGCGTTCCCACCAGCCTCCCCACCAAGCCGCTCGTGGGGCGATAAATTTCCAAGTTATGCCATTTTGGGCATAGTATTGCTGAGTTTTAGCTGATGACACAACTTGCCATAGTAGAATCAAGTCCTTATTTGCTGCATGAAAAGTGGTAGCATTGTCGGTATAAATTGTGTGTGGGAGTCCTCTGCGGCCAACAAAACGTTGTAGTGCCAAAAGAAATTTGTCTGTGGTAAGATCCGACACAAGTTCAATGTGTAATGCACGTGTTGTTGCACAAGTAAATAGTGTTATGTAGGCTGTGTCTCTTGATTTCAAACATCGAATATTCACGGGTCCAGCAAAATCAATTCCTGTGGTTGTAAATGGAGCAGAAGGTACAACTCTTTCAGGAGGTAAAGGAGCTTCGATTTGTTTTCCGCATTTCGCTTTGAACAGCTTGCAAGGTAGGCATTTGTGAATAACTTGCTTTATAGCTTGACGTCCTCTTAAAATCCAGAAGGTTGAACGTAATTCGGACAGGATTATACGCACACCTAAGTGGTGAAGTCGTATGTGGGTATGCTGGATCAAAAGGTGGACAAAATAGTGTTTACCATCGAGCAATAAAGGGTGTCGAGTGTCAGATGAAATGTTTGAAAATTGCAGCCTTCCCCCAAGGCGTAAATAATTATCTTCGAGAAAGGGATTGAAACAGGAAATTTTGGATTTTTTCGGCAGGGGACGTTCCGCTTTTAAGGCATTTATTTCAGCTGAGAAACATTGATTCTGTACAGTTTGTATCCAATAGTTTTTAGCTTTCTCTATTTCATTACAATTCAGTTCATGAGTCATGCGTTGCTGTGTCTTACAGTTGCATACAAAACGTAGAATCCAGGCAGTCACATGAAGAAGTTTCGTGTAAGAACTATAACGAGATATGTCTATGATGGGTTCTGTAGTTGCAACGTAGGAGGATTGAAATTTGGTTTTTCGTGATTCAGCTTCAACTAAAGGTTGTGTACGTGTAGAAAAAACTTTGATAGGCCAAGTTTCTGGATCATGTTTTAGCCATTTCGGGCCGTGCCACCAAGATTCTAAAATCGATAACTGTGATGGAAAGGTACCACGAGTAAGATGATCCGCTGGGTTATCTGTACCGGGACAGTGGCGCCATTGTGCTGAAGTAGTGCTTTGAAGGATTTCTGTTGTTCTGTTGCAGACAAATGTTTTCCACTGGTTAGGATTTCCCTTTATCCAACTTAAAGCTACAGTAGAATCGCTCCATAGTATTGCAGTGTGGGATTTCATGTTCGTTTCCTTGCAAAAATACTGGAGTAGGCGAGCTCCTAGTAGTGCAGCTAACAATTCAAGTCTCGGAAGGGTGACCCTTTTGATTGGGGCTAGTTTATTTCGACTGCAAATGAGATGGATCTCTGTGGAAATATCATCTGCGTGACGCGCGTACAAGCAAGCACCATATGCACGTTCCGAAGCGTCGCAAAACACATGTATGGTAACGTCGGAATTTTCGGAAAAGCCAATCCATCTTGGGATGCATATTTCATTCAGATAGTGTAATTCATTTATCCACTTGTGCCACTGCTGCGCTACAGATGGAGGTAATAGTTCATCCCACTGAATACCACTAAGCCATGTATCTTGAAACAATATCTTCACAACTACTGTAACTGGAGCAAACAAGCCTAGAGGATCGTAAAACTTTGACATCAACTTCAGTAGTAAGCGTTTTGTTACTGGTTCTTTACATGCTTGAACAATTTTTGTCTGCACATCAATTTGAAAAACATCACTGTTAGTATCCCATTTAACACCCAAGACTTGCGTGATATCCTTAAACGAGACGTTTTCTTGTTTCCACATATCTTTCAAAATCTTAGAATTTGTAGTCCATTTGTCTAATGGTAGGCTAATAAGTGATGTAAGTTGCTGCAGTTCTTGGTAAAGAATCAGAGCTTCAGTATCCGTAGACGTTCCGGTTACAAAATCATCCATATAGGTGTTATTCTCAATGTGTCTAGTTGCTGTAGGATATGCTTGTTTGTGTTTTGAAGCCAATTCACGAAGAGAAGCTGCTAATAAAAATGGACTAGAGACGAGTCCAAATGGAAGACGTGTGAATCGATAGGTTACAATTTTATCTTCAGTGCAGAGTTTCCCATCAGGAGTATATGTAGTATTGTACCAAATAAATCGTGTTGCATCTCTGTCTTCTTCTGCTAGAATCAGCTGCAGAAATGCTTGTCGCCCATCACTAGTGATTGCTATTTTAGAAAGTCGAAATCTCAACAATGTGGCTAAGATATCGGGAAGAAGATTTGGTCCTACTTCAAGAGCGTCGTTCAAAGATGGGTGACCTGGAGAATGTGAAGATGCATCAAAAACTATACGCCACTTAGTTTCTCCATTTGTGATTTTCTTTACAGCGTGATGGGGCAAGTAATATAAACCTTCCTCATTATGTGTTTCTGAGACAACTTCAACGTGTTTTTTATCAATGTAATCTTGCATGTGCTCAATATATTTTTCTTTGAATTCTGAATTTGCATGCATTTTCCTTGTTAAAGATTTAAATCGTTGAATTGCGACTTCATAATTGTTCGACGAAAGTTGAACTTCTGGTTTCCAAGGCAATTTTACAACTCTTCTACCATCGATGATTTCAAAAGATTGATGAAAGTTCGTTAAGAGTTCAGAGTTGTGAGGACTTATTTTTTCTTGTGTTGGTTGTATGCCAATGCTCTCTAAGTTCCAGAAATTTCGTACCACATTATCTAATTCCTGAGTTGAAGTATCCACATCGACATTATGAACCGTTGAAATGAAGGAAACTGTTGCGTGTGATCGAGTTCCACTAAGTACCCAACCAAATCTTGATGGGACCAAGGCCAGAGAATCCGACAACCTGACTGGAGCTTCAGAATTCATAACAATCCAGTAGTAATCTGCACCGATTAAAATCTCAATTGGTAAGTTCGACAATGAATCATCTGGATCAGCAAGTTTCATTCGCTTGTTTTTAGCAAAGAGTGAAACATCCGTTGATGAAGGTAGGTGTGATGCATATTTGTTGGAGCTTTCAAATGCAGTAACATTAACTTTAGATTTGTCCCAGATACTTGATAACTGAAATTTGACTTGTCTTCGCATGTAGCCAACATTAGCTGGGGATTCAAAGGCTTGAATGTCCAAATGTCTGGTTGAAATGATTGGAAGTTTTAAAGTATCCACAAGATTAGAAGAAACGAAACTAGATTGACTTCCACCATCCAAAAGACAACGTGTCAATTTTGTAATCCCAGTGGGCCCAGTTATGAAAACTCGTGCAGTTTGCAAATGAACGAAATTGGAAGGCGATACATCAATTTTGTTTGTAGATGTAGCGACAGGCTGCTCATTGCTTAGAGGTTTGCATATTGATGTATGGTGTTTTCTTTTGCATTTGGAACAGACAAATTTTTCTCTACGAGGGCAATTTTTTTTGTTATGTCCTCGGTTAGTGCACAAAAAACATCTATTACTAGTCTTCAATTTCTGTATGCGCGCGTCTATGTCCGTTACAACATTGCACTGTTGAGGCCAATGTCCGACAGTTTCACAGAAAGGACAAAATGGTGACATTGTTTTACTTTTGGTAACTGATTTAGAATTCACGTTAAAATTTTCTAAGGAGGATTTAATAGGATAGTCTGGAGCAAGTGAACCTTTAATATTACTTGCAGTAATTGATCCCTCGACCTCTTCTGATAAAAATTTCATTAATTTTGAAATATCGCTTTCACCAAAATTTTCACGTTTGGCATGTACAATCCAGTTACGACAGATTTCATGAGGAAAAGCACGAAGTATTTTAGGAGCCAAAATTCTTCCGTATGATTGAGTTTTTTCTCCTAAAGCATCTAAAGCCTGTATTCTTCGATTACAATCAATATATAACTCATTTATTGCTGCTGGAGAGTGATTTTTGACAGGTTTTAAGTTTTCTAAATAATCGAGATGAGCCTGTATTATTTTATCTTTATCGCCATATTTCGATTTCAAAATATCCTTTGCTGTTGCGTATGTTTCTGCAGTTATATTAATTCCATCAACTATTCGTTTTGCTTCTCCATCTAAATATCCCCGCAAAAAAACATGCTTGTCAATCAGCGATAAACTTTCGTTTTTGTCGATACAGTTTTCAAAACGCTCCCAAAAACTATGGAATTCTTCAATTTCGCCGTAAAACGTATTTATTTTTATTGTAGGCAACTTTACTGTAACATTTGAAGGCGAAGCTGAAAAATTATTTATATTGGCAGCTGTTGGCGATGTTTCAGAAATTGAATTCGTATTCCGATTCTCTGTTCTTTTGAAATTAAATAACGCCAAATGAGCATATTCTGTGTATCTTTCGCATTCTATTATGTCTTGCTGATATTCTTCATCATTTAAAAAATTATGTATTTCATCGTCTGCCAAGGTTAATTCTTTTATTTTATCTTGTAAACGCTCAATGTTGTATTCTTTTTCAGTTTGTGTACTAGCAGCATCGTTCAATTTCGTCGTTAGTTTCGTAATGGCGGTACGTAGCGTTGTTCGTTTGCGTTTAAATATTACAAGTTTTTCACTACCGGTAGCCATTCCAATTCAGATTTTTGACGAAAGTAATTATAACAATATCAGTATGACTTACCGAGTTATTTCGGCACCAAATGTTGGATTTTGTTGAGAGCAAATCAGACTGAAAGTCACGTAGAACAAACTGAAAACTTAACTTTTATTTACATCCAAAAGAATATAAAAACAATAAGATGTTGCCAGCACAGGAAACTCAAACTATCTAACTAATCTCGAACTCAAACCTCAACAGTCTTTATTTACCTTTTTATCAAACCATTACTATTATACAAAATACCATTTCTTTATTAAAGCATATAATGAATTTATAAAAATTTTCAATGAAACTTTTATGATTGTTTAAGTCTTTCAACCTCAGTATAATGTAAAAAATGCAACTTCATAAAATTAAAAATTTATAACCAGACATGAGAATAAATTATATAAAACTTTTATTTTCAAATTTTACATTTGACATGATCTAATAAAAGATTAAAATTGATTAAAAGAATAAAATAATGATATCAAAAGAGGAGATAAAACAGGAAAAATACACAACTAATAAAATCGCCACGATTTGAGGAGAAATTTGCTTGCCTAACCGACATTCGATTCCGACAAACGATATCGCCTTGTCGGATACGACATAATCGTTATCGTATCGGTGAGTGAAAAAGCGCTCCATTGCTGACCATGTATTTTACTTGACCCTCTGTCGTTCGCCGACAATCGGATCCGTTTTGTCGTTATCGTGTCGTGTAATGAAAAAGCGCCCTTAGCCAAAGAATATATAATAGCGTCTCTAACTTGTTTAACAACTAATTTTTCACCATCTTTAAAGTGACTGTTTTAAGTGACGGATATCTATTTAAATTATACACCTAAGTTAAAATAATAAATTATATTTATCTTTTAATGAATTCGTCACAAGTAAATATTTTCCTTGTTTAATAAGTAAACCTTTTTCAAAACCATAAAGGTCTGTAAAGAACAAAAGCAGACGGGGTTTGAGTCACCTTTCATTAGCTGTTTACATGGAGTGGGGGTAGACAAAGAGAAAGGTGTTTGTTGGGAGCGGAGAGGAATGGGGTTGCTTACGGGGTAAGGACGGAGCGAGCCTCTGTAATGAGGCAGGTTGTTTTCCTGACAATACTTCCCCACCTTGAGGGAGGTAACTGTTGCCTCCGGAACAGGTTTACATGAGGGCCTATGAGAGCTGGTCTTCTTCTCTCTAATATATATTGTTTGCCTTAGCGATGCAGTGTAGCCAATCTGGTGACACTAATGAGCATTCAATAACTTATTATTGCCTAAACATTTCAAATATCATAGCTTTAAAGAAAAATTAGTTTTAAAAAAATTTAAATTCTTAATTTGATTTAAATTCTTAAGAGTTTATGCTGTAAAACATTTTAATTTGGGTTTAACTTATTAGCGAGTGTGGTTTATACAAAACAAACTTGGTTTCCCTGTGGTTTGCATACACTAGGAGAACAGAAATAGCTTGAAATGAAAATATGAGATAAATATCATAACTCAAAATGCTCATTGAGGAAAATGAACAGCTTTATATAAAATATGGATATGTGTATTGAGGAAAAAGGAACATAGTTTTAAAATAAAAGTTTAACAAAAAGGGCATAATTAAAAAAACACACTGAAGAAAATGGACCGAAATAGCGAAAGAAATGGACACATTTATTATTAAACAATTATTTATGGTATTACAGAGATGCCAACTGCTCCGTACACGCCAAATAAATTAAATAACCGGTAAATAACTACAAGTAAATTTTGCAAATATCTGACTATTTTTGATTACCTTCTTAAAGTATAGCATGTCATAAGTATCATAGAGTGGTGAATTATATAAGCTTACGAATTATTTAGAAATAGTGGTGGATAAAAATCTACCAAATTGAATTTATTAAACCAAGAATCACAATTCATAAACTACCACTTGAAAATATTTATTCGCTGTCCGGAGCAAGTTGGCATCTCTGGTATTATCATATAATTGTTAACCCTTTCGCGCCGACTGTCACAAATACGTGCCAGCATAAAACCGTATCAATCAGGGTACAAAGATAAAACTGGTAATCAAAGTAATTCTTTAGTAGTTTATTTGTGGGCGGAGTTATAATTTTTTGATTTATTTAATTCACCATTACTTTGCTCAAAATAAAACTATTTAGTTATACTTTGAATTAACATTGATTATATATATGATTAAACTAACAATAATTAGAGTAAAAGCAAGGTAAGTCCGTCAAATTAGCAACGACTACGTTTAAGTTACCGTTTTTTATTTAATTAGAACTTGATTCAGATTTTGTATGAATGCTTTTCTGAATCACCCGTCCCCAAGGGGTTAAGGCTATTGAAGCTAGCGTGTTTTGAAAGAAATAAAATAATTAGTCGTAATGTCTAAATCAACTTTTAATTCACTCGAGGATGATTTTCCCCAGTGGTAGTAAAATGAAATTAGAATTACAATTTTAACACGTTCACGCCGGGAAAAGTGAAGATACTGGTAGAAGAACTATATAAAAAATTCAATATAAAATATAATATTTAATATAAAAATTCAATATAAAAATTGCATCCCTTAAAAACAATTGGTAATTATGGATTTTTATTATTCCCATAAAAAAAAGTAAAATTTATTGTTACCAGTTTTTACTCTGGTGCGCTGCTAAGATGAGAAAATCCAGCCACCCCGGCGAGCGCGTAAAGCAGAAACATGCGCAGTATTTTGGAAAAGGTTATACTGATGAACACGAAAGTATTGCATATATATATATAAGCTTAATTTTTTAAAACATAGTGGTGGTCAAAAATGTTATAACTTACGTTTATAAATGTTAGGAATATGTAGAAGGCATGCATTTTACTACCAATTTAAATACAGAAATGAAATTTCACGCCAAATGCGTAAAAGTTGGCAGGTATGATCTTGGTTGGGTGATTTTCAAAAATATATTTTTTTGATTAAAAATAAACTTAAAATTTCTGGTTTAGTTGCTTAAATAAATGGGCTCCTTTTTTTTATATGGCCGTTTTCATCAGCACGCAGTTTAAGTTGCGTTCATTTTTCAAAAGTGCATTTCTAGCTACACCATTATTTAAACATGCTTATGAAGCTATGATTGCTTTCTTAAATAAGCAATTTAAGCTGTATCCAAGTTTTGAAATACACATTCCAAGCTTGTCCATTTTTTACCACTAAGTTGTCGGTTCACTAAACTATGGGAACACTTCTATAATGCTAATTCTTACAATCTTTCTTTCAGCAAATGTTTTCTTTCAGCAATTTGTGTTCAAATATTTTCGAACATATTAAATGGAAAAACTGTTCACACAATTTGAAATACTGTATACACTCGATATCTCGAACTGAACTTGGACGTCTCTAAAGTCATTACATATTAGGCAGATACCTAATATTAATTTGAATTCCTATATCGAAGAGTTTTTGTCAATAATTTGCTTTGTCGAATACTTTTCGAAGCCAAAAATGGATTTTTTCGGAAAAATCACCGTGTACCACCTTCTCACATTACTGCATCCTAAGAAAAAATGCCGCCCACATATTAAAACGTTTCATGAAATGCTTCGTGAAATCGATGACTTGACAGCTATTTTTCGAATAGAAAACTTGATTGATGAGCAATGTCGAAAACGATGCCGACAGACCACGATGGAAGATTTTTTTTTAATAATCTCTATTAATGTAGGTTTATTGTAAAGGAATTCTTTTATACTAGGAGGCTTCGCCCCCTGCTCGCTGGCGCTCACCAACCCCCGGAACTGCTCTCACAGTTCATTTCGGATTGCTTCGCAATCCAATGCTCGCTTTGCTCGCTCATTGGATACGTTCTTAACGTCTAGTTTTTGGATACTTTTTGAATACTGAAGTTCCGAAAACTTTTCACTGTAGAAAATTCTAAACCTGTACATTTCAATATTAATTTGAAATTGCAAACAGTTCACAAATTTTTCTTAATCACACTATTCTAAATTTCAGTTGAGAAAAGTAACTGTTGTAAGTTTTGTCTTAAAGTCTTTCCCACCAGAGGGCTAAAGCCATGTGTTGTAAGGGGCCGTTCAAAAAGTACGTACATCCCGAAGGGGGGGGGGGATTTGCTATTATGTACGGTTTTGTACGATGGGGAGGGGGGAGGTATTATACAAAGTACGTACTTTATAAACATACACCAAATTTAAATTTGACTTTATCCTACACACTCCTTAAGTAAATATTTAATTTTATTTAAAACATAATTATTTTAATTTTTATGAAAAAGGGGGGTAGACTAATAAAATGTACGTACTCTAAGGGGGGAGTAAGACCTTATGTACGGTAATGTACGAAGGGGGGGAGGGGTTTAAAATTTCTCCATTTTTGTGTACGTACTTTTTGAACGGCCCCTAAAACAATATGAAATAGTAGTCTGCCACTGAACGCCGGATGTAAAGCATCGGCTTTGATGAAGATAATTTTGTATTTTTAATACTCTGAAGGGCGCCACCTTAATAATATGGAATTTGTAAAATAAATGTATACATTTTTGATTGTTGATGAAGCCCATCATTTTGTGTTTTCATAAGTATTCAGAAGCAGAACAACTATAAGTTTTTTTTATTTTATCACAAAAAAGTAAAATGTATAAAAAACAAAGAAAAGAGTAAGAAAATGAGTATAGTCATAGAAAAAGTTTAAATTATAATATAGTATTTGTCAGTTAAAATAAAACTTTTTATTTAAGTCATTGCTGACAATTAAAATTTTTCCGAGGCAATTTTAAGGTACAAATTAAGGTAGCCTTGTTAAGTTGAAACACAATATTTTTAGTTTTGATGTCAACAGTACAATTCAATTTTTCGCAAAAACGATTGTTTCCATTGTTAAGTTCCATGTCAACAATTCAAATTTTTCTGAGGCAACTCTTAACCTCTAAATATTATATTTTTTATGTACACATTTCTAAATGTCAGTATTCAACCACAAAACAACTTAAAGTCCTCAAATTTAGCATGAAGTTGTAAAATGTAATGAAAGAGGGTCATAGCAATAATGAAAATAGAAGTAAAGTTAGTACTGTAAAATTAAAACAATATTTTTAATCAATGAGCCAAGTTCTTCAAGAAGCAGTTGTAGAAGTAGGTTGTTTATTTAAAACTTTTTATAGAATTTCTTTAAGAACACAATTGTTAATTTGGGCATTTGGCGATACAACACTTCTAGAATTGAATGATTTGTTACGTCAAGCGCTCAGGTATCATAATTTTGATCTAGTTGCGCTTCTATGTCATGTTGATTTATGTTGCTAAGTTAACTTTCAAAAAATTCTGTGGCTGGCAACAGCATTTTTATTTTTTAAGTTGTTTATTTTTATTTCTTTTAGAATTCGTTATTTTTTTAGCGAAATGTTTTTTAACCTAACAGAATTCTTTGCCGACTGTTTTCTCTATGAATGAAGAAAATAAAGTAAATATTTAACTGTTGTGAAAAGAATTTTATTTAGTTGTACAAAGTACTTCAGCCAAAATTTGGGAGCCAGGTAAGAAAATTATATATATTAGATCAGAAGCACATCATTAAAAGGCAGAATGCTTTGGTGTTTTCAAAACAAAGCAAACGTTGCCACCGGTGGAAAAGAAATACAGCCAAAATTTGGGAGCCACGTAAGAGAATTATATATAATAGATTTAATACATAGTTATTTTTGCGTTGGTTTTAAAAATGAAATTATCATTATATCAAATATCTTTATTAGTATTTATCATGATACTCCATAACTCAACTTTTAGAATACTATTTAAGATTTTTTTATTTCTTTTTATATTTTTTAGAACATTTTTGGTTTTGAACTTGGTACCTCGAAAACTCGCCATCTTGAAATTTTCTTAGCGTCTCTTCAACTTTGAGATATCGAGAATATAATGTATCATGCTTGCAGCTTTTAGAAATAGTGTCTTTTTTATCCATGCAAAATTTAAATCGATCAGAGTGAGCGTAGAAACTCAAAAGCCCTCTTTTCTTTTTTAATTCCATTATAGTTATAAAAAAAAAAGCATTATATTATAAATATTTCACTCCTATCAATAGTTTTCGTAATTGCTGGTATTCAAAAATAAAAAAAAGATATAAATTTCCTCTGGTCTTTCAAATTATGCCAACAGTTTTGTCATTTAAAATCTTCCTAACATCTTCCAAAACATTTGCTACTGAAAGGAATATTGTTAGAGTTAGTGTAAAAGTGTTTCCGTTATTTTAGCAAGCCAATTAATAACTCTCAGTGATAGATTATTTGCAAAATACTTCGGTTTTCCTTAATGAATCTATTTAAATAAAATGCAAGTATATAAAATAAATAGCAACATTTTACTAAAATTTATTTTTTATCTAACAAGAATATAGAGAGTAAAACATAATTAAGCATTTTTAAGAGGTTGCTGTGGAAAGTCATGATGTTGCAGTATTTCCAAGTTTTAAAATAGAAAAAGTAAATTCATAAATTATTTTTCAATGATAACTATTCTCAACGCTTATAAGAGTTCCTTTTCGTTTTTATTCTTACGAAAATAATAATAAAAACTCTTTTATTGCCGCTTCAGGACTGCGAATTTCACTGTCAAATACAGGATGGCCCACAAATGTTGCGATAATTCTCTAAAGAAAGGAGGACAAAGAATTACATTGGAAACCATGACTGGAAATGTCATCTTACGCTGCTAGGGGAGCTTTCCAATTATGGAGATGTTGTTCGCGTGCCTTTGAAAGAATTTTACTTCTCTAAAACATTTAAATTTCATGTTAAATCTATCTTCATATTAAATATTTTCAATATAATTAGCAATCGTTTTTGGGAGGTTAATATGCTTGCATTTGCTAACAAATTTTTTATATAAAGTAGAAATTCCGCAAAAAGAATGTCGGTCATTTAAGTTTTTTAACGAAAAAATACTATCAATGATTTCATTTGATGCAAATTTTATTATCTCAATTTTTGATTTTCTTTTTCCAGATGTCTAGAGATTTATGGAAAAATATGCTGACATCGATTCCTTTGTGGGCAGTCATGATTGCACACTTTGGGTGTGATTATGGATTTTGGACAATGCTGACAGAGTTGCCAACTTATCTTAGCACTGCTCTTCATTATGATCTGAAATCGGTATAAGCCTTCTACGTTATAACAAATATTGCATCTAGTTTCTGCTTTTTAATCACATGTCAAGATTTGTAAATATAGAATATTTCCCCCCGTTGCAAACACATATGTTCATATCAATTTAGATATGAAAGAACACTTTGCTTTGACTTCGGAATCATAAACAAATGTTTTATTATTACTTTGTTACGATAGACAGAACACTTTTTGTTTTGCAAAATAACTCCTTTTTTTGCAAATAAATGTTGTTGTTTTTTACAAAGCATATTTTTTGCATAATATCTGTTTGTTTTGCCAAATTTCCCACAGCAGGGCGAAAAATAAATAAAATAAAAATTATCGAGCGTTAACACCATATTATTCAATAAATAAATAAATACAATTTATAAAATTATCTAGCCTTAACACCATTTTATTCCTGTTGAGTTTTGTTTGAAATGACCTAAATACAAATATTATAGGGCAGAATTAGCAGTCGTAACCGACCTTTGATCAACTAAATAAATATAACAAAAGCGATTTAAAAAATTATTCGAGCAATCACTCCCCAGTTGCTACTTTTTTCGACACAGATGCACCCTCAAGTGCCTTTTATTATTATTTTTTATAAATGTGAAATTATTCGGAATATTTTATAATATTTAGAAAATTTCTCTATTTCTCGATTAATTTCGTGAAATCTTTATTCGCTTTAGAAATAAGCTTCTTAGTGTTTACGATATTTAAAAAAAGCTTCAAAATAAAAGCCCATGCTTCATTAATATCAACAGATTTTTAAATCATTTAAAATTTCCAGTTTTTTTTTAAAGGGCATATGCTTTTTTTCAAAAAAGGCCACTGTTAAAATTGTTCTAAATATGTGTCAGTCAGTAACAAAATTTCACAATTTTGCCCTCATTTGCCAACACCACCGATCAATTTCTTAAGTGAGTCTCTCAATTTTTTAAACGGCGAAATTTCTCGAGTTATTATGTATTATTATTATTATTTTTTATGATTTTACAGCCATCAACTAGATTTGGAGGAAAATATAAATGATAATTTCAACCATAGAGCAGTGGTGGCTCAGTAAATAGAGCGTTCGCCTCCCAATGAGGTGAACCGGGTTCGAAGTCGATACGAATTCCGCCCTCGTCTTGCACCTACCGCAGTGCTGACGTAAAATTATCCTCAGTCGTATACGGATCATGGATAAGAGTCCCCTTGCTGGTAGGCTCACCTTGGGAGGGTTTCATGGTTTTCCTCTCCATGTAACGCATAGGCGCATTAGTTCCATCAAAACGTCCTCCACGAAGGCAAATATCTCCCAATATTTGATCCAGGAGTTCCCGTGTCTTCTGGATTCGGTTCAAAATTACAAGGTCACGGAGTTGAACATTTGTAGTCGCAAACTCAAAATTGGGTCGGCTGTTTAACGACGCTTATTAGAAATGCTTTTTAATTCCGTTTCTAAAACTACTAAATGTGTGCGTTATAGTGCATTGCAATAATCATTTTTGTAGTGCTTTAAATATAATCAGCACGTTTTAATTGATTTGATTAGTGCTTTTTAATAAGAGTAATGTAAGAGGGGAAAACTCTAGTTCATTTGTGGCAACAGAAAAGTAAAAAAAAGTATTCACTTTTTAGCAATGAAAAGTAAAAATTCTTGTTTTCTTTTTAACATTAAAAAGTAAAAATTCTTCTTTACTTTTTCACATTGAAACCTAAAATTCTCGCTCACTTTTTAACATTAAAAAAAATTTTGTTTATTTTTTGACATTTTGAGTTAAAAACACTTTTTCACTTTCTGCATTAAAAAGCAAAATTCTTATTCACATTTTACATTAAAAAAAAGAATTCTTATTCATTTTTTAACATTGAAAAGAAAAAAATATATTATTTGCTTTTTAACATTGAAAAGTAAAAATTCTTGTACATTATTTAACTTGAAAAGGCAAATTGTGGACAATATCTACATTTTTTTCGAGTGGATATTTCAAGTCATTTTCTCAAACATGGACTTAGAACTTAGTCCGAAATAAAAAATTTGTGCGATTCTTCTTTGCTAACTTATATTTATTTATTTAGAATGGCCTTCTTTCAACTCTTCCATTTCTTTCGACGACTGCTGGTGCTTGGGTGTCATCATACATTGCTGACTATTTAAGAAAGTCCAATAAGCTCTCTATAACGTTCATCAGGAAGTTGATGAACTCCTTAGGTGAACTCACATATATTTTTCTGCCAATTAAAACTATTTTTCGATGCTCTGTCGCCAAGGGAAATTAAAAAGCCATAATTTAAGTGTCTTTCACATAAAGCAATGCGGTGATTTTAAATTATAATCTTGTCCTGATGATTTATGTGGGCCTTAGAGCAGGGGAATTTTTTTAAAGTCATTAAACTTTTTTAAAACTCACCAATTCGGCAATTAGCGAGTTTACATTACATTATGTTAAAAATTTTCTCGTTTCCTTCCATTAGTAAACTAACAGAAAAATGTTTTAAAAAAGTTGATAATTTTAGTCTCTTTAAATAGAGTTTTGCTATTTATTAATCTTCATTTGTTTATATTTTGTCGCCTGTAGTATCCTTGGATCAGGGATGCTACAGGCGACTTATTTTTAATTAAAAAATATAGAAATTAGCAACTTTTTCTTGCATGTTTTGCTTTAGATTATTATTGAAAGGGATCGTAAAATATATGAATATTTTGAAATACAAATCATTGGGGAATTTATGATTAAATAATTAAAGAAATAATAAATAACAGAAAAGAATTGAGTTTCTACCCCTTTTACATTTATTGTCGCCTGTGTCATCCCTGGTGGATAAATAATAATAATAAACAATTGTGTTTTTGCCAGAGATCAATTGATTTAATTAGTGTACAAATTACATTGTTATTTTTCATTTTCAGGTACATTTATACCGGCAATCGCTATGGTGGGAGTCACTTTTTGTGGTTGCCATCCGGTACTCATAATAACTTTATTATGCATCGCAATGGCGTTCGCTGGTTTTGCTTTATCTGGTTTCAATGTAACTCATGTGGATATGTGTCCAGACTTTGCAGGTGACCTATACATGTTTTACGTTTCTGAAAAAATATTAGTTTTGATTTTATTGGTACCGTACAGCACCGTTCAAACCTTTCCAATTAATTATAGTAATTGGAAAACGCTGCGAGCAACAACAAAAAAGTAAAATTTTCTGCTTCTTCGCTCACCCCTTACAGAATTTCCTGCTGGAATTTTAGTATTTGCCAATTTTAGTACACACATTTTGGGCATATATAATATATTTTTGTCTTAAGTATCATGAAAATCAGGCCTCCCAAATATTATGTTATTTGCAAAATATTTCATAGAGTGGTAGGCATTTAAAAATCAAAAGTTTTCAGCATTTTTGGTAATTTTGCCAAGATTTTAATAGCCTCTATACGAAAGAGTTGGAATAAAGACTACTAACTGACTAACTAATCAAGTTTTTCTGAGTGCCTATCCGGGAATGGATATTTGCTCTTTCATCTAAATGGAAGAATATGTGGTGGAAGGGAAGGGAAGTGCTGCGTTAACATTAGGTTAAATCTCAGAATGAACAATAATTGATAATCAAAAAATCAAGTCTGGGTTATACATAAAAATAAATCGCAAGTTGATACAAAATACAGGGATAAAATTGATAAAGAAAAAATATTTACTCTATTTACAAAAGGGGAGGACTCTCTGTGACCCCTCTGTGTACCCTCGCCTTCCCCCGGTAGCTTCATTGGTGCAGAGTGCACAGTTCGTCTAGGGCAGTGGGGATAGTCATGATTATCCGAAATGCTTAGAGAGAACACAGTCGCTTAAGAAAAAAGCGGTTATCAGGCTGAAATTCTTATTGTTATCAATAAAATCAATGTCTAACAACTTATTGAACTCGCAAGTTGAACAATTTTTGGCACCTTTAAAAAAGGATGCAATGAGTTTAAAAAGGTACTCGTCTATTTTGTCGATTTTAAGGTCATTACAAAGGGTGTTATTTCTGACCATATATGGCAACGTTACTTTTAAAAAGTAACGAGTAAAAGTACAAGTATTTTTAAAAAAAGTAACGAGTAAAAAGTAAAAAGTTCTTATTTTAAAAAGTAACGAGTAAAAAGTACAAGTAAAAGTACAAGTACTAAACAAAAAAAGTAACGATTTAAAAGTACATTTCTAGGAAATCGAACCTAAAATTTTATTGAATAATATTCTTATGTTCTCTAATGTTTTTGCAAAATTGTTGTTATTTATTTAATTATTTTTAATTTTGAAAGTTATGGACATTTATTTATTTTTAAATTCGGAAGAATATTATAATATAATTTTATAATATAATCGTATAATATAATTTTAATATCAAACTTTTTATGGATTTGCACGAAAAAGAAATTTTATCTATTTATTTTAATTTTTAGTTTATTTTTATTTATTTAAATTACCATTGATTTAAAATTGTTTTACTTTATAGAAACGCGTTTTAAAAGCACAAACATAAACAAAGCAAACATGGGATTTCAAAAAGCTTTGTGATCTTTGAACTAGTAAAAAATAATTGAATGTGCAGTATAAGTTGAAACAGAACAGTCTACAATTTTATTTGTAACAATGGCTAATGCTGAAGTCATGCAAGAAAATCGTTTTCCGAACATTTCTGCCTAACGGAATAATTAAAATTTGTAAATGAATTTTAGTATCAGCGGCTAAATTAATAGTTTTCAAGAGTTAAAATAGTAATTATAATAGCTTTCAGTAGCACAAATAGTTCTGAAGTTCTTAAAGATTTGACTGGGCATTGTTTGACAAGGTCGGGCATAAACATAATTTTAGTAAAAAATGTACTAGGTAAAAATGTATTTAGTAAAAAATGTATTAAGACAAAAATTTTATTATTAGTGAGTTCAAACAGAAAATTGAAAAACGTAATAACAAAATCCAAAATTTTTTATTTAAAATTTATTAAAAAAATGCATAAAACTCGAAAATGAATGAAAATAACTTGCTAATTAATATTTTTATTCATTTTGCAAAATAATTGCATTTCCAAAGCATTTTGTTTTTTTGTCTTTTTTTTCAAAAAGCTTACCGAGTTTTAGAAAAAAGTAACGATTTCATTCGACATTTCCGTTACAAATACTTGTACTTTTTCCCTAAAAAAGTAACGAAAGTACAAGTAAAAGTACTAAATTTAAAAAGTAACGAAGTACAAGTAAAAGTACGTATTTTTTACTTGTACCGGCGGTACAAGTAACGAAAGTAAAAGTACTGCCATATATGTTTCTGACAAATCAGGGAGCCCCAGTGATTCGTGTTAGGGTTTTGTGTTCGAAGACCCTGAGTCTCTTTCTTTGTACATTTGTAAGCGCCCCCCAGGCCGGGGATGCGTAGCTGATCGGTCTGATGCACATTAGATAAATGTGCCTTTTCGTGTTTAAGGCCATGGCCCCATTGAAACCCATTTTAAATAGCAAAATGCATTTTGCTATTTAAAATGGGTTTCAAAGCTTGACAAGCAGCTTCAGCTTTTTTAAGCATATTGGAGACGCGTTATTTCCAATTTAGGGTGCAGTTTATAGTGATACCAAAAAAGTTTGCTTTAGAGACTTTGGGAACTTTTTCGTCGAATAATAATTTTTCTTTTAGTTGATAATTTTCTTTTAATATGTTTTACGAATAATGAGTACGTTTGATTTGGAGCTATTGATTTTAACCTTCCACCTGCTGCACCAGGTTTCAATATCTTTTACGTTGTTTGGTAGTCTTTTAATTGCATTATTTACACTTAAGGGTCTGCTGAGAATCGCGGAATCGTCCGCATAGAAGGCTGTTTGAATATTTATATCTCCCCTGTTAACTGGGAAGTCCGAACAGTATATGAGGAAGAGAATGGGCCCCAGAATAAAACCTTATGGTACGCCTGCTTGTATTTTTCTCCTTGTAGAGAAATGGTCATTAATTTTAATTTGAAATTTTCTACTGATTAAATAATTATTAATAATATGAACAAGATCATCAGAAATATTTTGTTGTATCATGTTAGGGGTTATATATAAGACCAGTATGCCATACTCTATCGAACGCCTTAGCGACGTCCAACATGAGTAAGGCAGTGGCTTGTTTTTTGAAGAATCCTTCACTAATAAATTTAAGTATTCGAATCAACTGTTCAGTTGTAGAGAGGTTTTTCCGAAAGCCTAATTTGTACGTCCGGGAGAAAGCTTAATTGTGGGTAAAGTCGATTTAATAAAATTCTCTCCATGATTTTAGATAATGAGGATAAAAGACTTATCGGTCTGTAATTTTCTGAGTTCAGATGACTTTTCCCTGGTTTTGGGAATAAGATGATAGTAGCATGCTTCCAGTGATTTGGAAAATAACACTGTTTGATGCTTGCGTTGATTATATCAGTGAGTTCGTTCAGTCTTAAGGGGGGGGGGGTATATTTTTAATCATGGTATTGGTGATGTTATCGTAGCCGGGGGCTTTCTTCTTATTTAGTTTTTTGATGATGTTTTTGATTTCGTCATTATCCGTACAACTCATTGAGTTATTAATTTGATTTTTACTGATGTAGGTAATTTAGGTAGATGTAATTTGTGGATCTGAGGAATTATCATTTGGTTCTTTATTTTGTGAAAATCGTTCTTCGATTGAGTTTGCAAATATCTCTGTCCTGTCTTTGTCTGCATAAATTTTTCCATTACCACTGTTTAGAGGCATGTTTATTATTTTATTTGTTTTGAGGGATTTAACCATTTTCCATACGGAATTATCGCTTGTATTCATGCCAATGATTTTTTTCGTTCCAAACGTCTTGTCTGTATTCGGTAAGTTGTTTATTAATTGTTTTTTGGAGTCTATTAATTTCTGTTTTAATGGTAGGGTTATTTGTTTGCTGATATTCTTTTCTTAGTCGAGTTTTCGTTTTAATTTGTTCCTTAATATAATTTGGTATAAATTTATAATCGGCTCTGAATTTTATCTCTTCTGTAGCTTCTGTGAATAAAGACTGTTTTAAATTAGCTTTTTTTAACTTCTAATTATTTAAACGTAGTGGTGTAGAAAATAAAATTAAATGGATAAAAAATTCCATAATACATGAATTTACGAGGGCTGTATATTTGTTGTGTACACTAATAGGTTACACGTACGTAGCAACGAGTGCTTGCGTCGTGTTTTGACATTCCTAGGGAACAACTGCTCAGTTACATCTATGTAGGTAACCTGCGTGGTCGGTTCTGTGTCTTCAAAATGTTCATGTTTAACAATCGCCCATCGTGTATGAGGTAAGTGATGCGTTTTTAGTCAGTAAAAAACTTGCCTACTGCCTACATTCACCAGGCAGATTTGTGAAATTTACGAAGCTTCCTACTGGCATGCCCACAGGAAATTTTGCTACTCTATGACCATGACTCTCTCCACAGCTCAGTCCAGAGCATTATTGAACTTGTTTAGGCTGGGAAGCTACGAACCATCCCTCAATACATCTTTTCCGATGTTTGGCGGCGACCAGTACAGCGTGACGGAGACGTAAAAACGGTCTTGACCTCTTAGTTATCAGGGCAGGCGGCAACTTACTATGAAGAGGGCATTCTAAATCAAGTTAGGTATGATAAATGTTTGAGCAAACTTGGCAACTATTTTGAAAAGAAAAAAAAGAAACGCATATAGAGTCAAAAAAATAAATTTGCTTCATTAAAATTTTCTTTTCTTTTGTTTTTATTTTCAAACAGTCTTCGTAGTTATCACTAGAATAGTATATTCATTCAATTAACCCTATCTGCTTAGGTGAAGTAAAGTTTCGAATAGCTTGTGTGTGTGTATATATATATATATATATTTATATATATCAATATATATATCAATATATATATATATATATATATATATATATATATATATATATATATATATATATATATATTGGCATAATTTCGGTTGTTTATGAAAATAATATTCATTTTACGTGTTTAGGTACTTCTTATGCTATCACCAATTCAGTTGGAAATACTGCCGGCATATTTGGTCCTATGAGTGTTGGGATTTTTACTTCCAGTGGCGTAAGTAACTTTCTTACTGTCTTAAAAGAAAACAAATTTTTTTTTAAATCGAAATTATTAAAACTTCTATGCAAAAAAACGCGCTTAAAAGCAGCAAAAATTTCTTAAAAAATATAATAAAGCAATAGAGAAAACGAAGGAAATAAAAATATGACAACCGAAGCCGACGTCTTCAGGGGGTACCGGCCCCGGTAGCCATAAAACAAAACCTTTTCTATTGAGGGTGAGACAATCGCCTAAAGTAACACCCTCAGTACCCCGAAGGTTTTGTATAGAAGTCCAGGAAAAAACATGAAATGCAAAGAACCAATTTAGAAAAGTTGTTCATGTTTTTTCCTGGACTTCTATACAAAACCTTCGGGGTACTGAGGGTGTTACTTTACATACCAGATTCAAATATTTCTAAATTCTCGCTACTCAGATTGGTACACAATTAACGGAAAAAACCAATATATATTGAATAACTCACTATATATTTAGGTATGCTAACTGCTCCGCTTTTAACGAAAGTTATAAAAAATTGGTAACAGATTAAGTAGTAAAACTTGTAGAATAAAGCTAATTACTCTTTAAAGTCTCACTATTATATAATATTGAGAAGGGGAAAAATGGTTTACGTCCTCCATTTTTCACAAAAATTAAGATGCATTTTAAGAGTAAGTTTTGACAAATCAAAAACGTAAAAAAATGGTTCTCCGCGAAAGTTATTTAACATTGAAGATGAGAAGAATTGTGGAAAAACCCCTTCTGTATATGTAGGGGAGAGTGGGGTCAATTGTAACAGGGTACGATTGTAACAGAGCAAAAATTTCGAGTGTCGGGTTCTAGATTTGGTTCCTAGGTGGCGCACAAGGTGTATTTAATAAATCTACATGTACACCCCTGCTGGCAACCATTTTTATGTACTTTCGAAAGAGTTACAAAAGATATTTTCAAGGTACGTAAGTACTTCCTTTGGTATTAGATTATTATATTGTAACAAATTCATTTTGTTTAAACAAATAAAAAATATTAACCGAATATGTAAGTGGACACCTTAATTAACATTTCAATAAGACAGAATTAGTTTTGTTAATTAACTAGCAATGTTTTTAACAAATGAAGCTGAAATGGCGTCTTGGGGACGATTGTAACACTAAGTAAAGGGACGATTGTAACAGATGAAAATAAATAATCTTATGTTTACAAACCATTTCTTAACTCTTTAAGAACCACCAATAGTTTCCTATATTATGTAGCATGTGCGTTATTTTATTTGTCACCTTTCACAGCATAAATTAAAATTTTTAACCCCTTAAAGTTAAAAGTTTAACCCTTTAGGTCTCTGCTCATTATTATTTTTACTCCTAAAATATCACTCCTATTTTGATCAATAAAAAAATATATTACAACTATGATAATATGTATAATTAACAATGTTTTAGTTGAATTTATGAACTGTTACAATTGACCCTGTAAGTGGGGACAATTGTAACAAGTGCACGACTGTCAAAAATTGTTAATAACTAATATAATAACATTTAAAATAAGTTTTTTTTTCTAGTAGAGGATAGTCTACTTTACTCGTCTGTCAATTAATACTAATAATATATTGGATTTTTTGTTAGTTAAAAATAGTTAAGTAAAAAAATTTACAATTGACCCCACTCTCCCCTAAAGATTAACAGAAAAGAATTAATTTAATGCTTCTCACACTATTGTATTGATTTATCTATATGAACCCCTTGGGGACGGTTGATTCAGAAAAGCATTCGTACAAAATCAGAATCAAGATGTAATTAAATAAAAAACGGTTACTTAAATGTTGTCGTTGCTAATTTGACAGACTTACTTTGCTTTTACTTTAATTATTGTTAATTCAATCACATATATAATCAATGTTAGTTCAAAGTATAACTAAATACTTTTATTTGAACAAAGTAATGGTGAGTTAAATAAATCAAACAATTATAACCCCACCCACAAATAAACTGCTAAAGAATTACTTTGATTACTAGTTTTATCTTTTTACCCTGGTTGATACGGTTTTATGCTGGCACGTATTTGTGACAGTCGGCGCGAAAGGGTTAATGAATTATTAGAAAAAATAAATTTTTTTCGGTTATAATCGTGTAAGCCGATAATGAAATTATATTTCGTTGTGATTAATTTTTCAAATATTCAGCTAATAACTTTTATCTAAGATTTGAAATTTTTAATAATTTGTATTTTTTATTTAATGATTTGTTTAAATATATTTAATAATTTGTATTTAAAAATCCAGTATAATAATTTTTCCTTTTACTGTATTTTAATGTTCCTTTATTGCGCTTTGTGTGTTATTATCTTCTCACTTACTGTTGCACCTTGCTTACATTAGCACCTACAGTACATTATGACTTGACTTAATTTTTCAAATTTTCTTCTTAAATTTAGTTTTATTTTAAATCAAAAAACAAAATATTTAGAGGATTCACCATTTATCCTTTTACTTATAGAAGAATAAATATAGATAAGATAAGTGTTATTGCTTATCATTGTTAAATGACTGCTTGTAGATAATTATAGATAGTTAATCGATTCTCTTGTGGATAGTTAATCAAATGAAATTTTTTCTTACTGTTTATATTCATTTTATCTTAAAACAAAACATAATAATCGAAAATAAATAAAAAATACAACAAACCTTTTACGAATAACAGAACTGTTATTCGTAAAATGTATAATACGATATGATTATATATGAGCTAGAATTTCTAGTTTGCCTCAATGCAGACACTAGTGCTTAATTAGCATATCTACAATTAATCATAGCATCACAATTAATCTAGTGCTTAATTAGCATATCTACAATTAATTATAGCATCAAAATTAATCTAGTGTTTAATTAGCATATCTACAATAATATCTGATCTCTACAATTATTCATAAACTTTTTAAACACATAAAAATAAAACACACGAGAAGGTGTTTAAATTTTTAATTAAAATTGATGCGAAATTCGGCAAATTCCATTTGCTTTTATAATTAGTTTGCATTCACTTGAATAATTTAAGCAGAGCTTTGGAAGTCTAGAAATAGTAAAGAGATTCAAATTGATACTTCTTCAAAAGTGATGAATAAACCTATATACGAAAAAAATCATTCTTCCATATGTTTTATAGTTATTCCAGTTTGCAGTGTTATCTGTTGACGAACTTTTTAGATTTTTTTAAAACTTATTAAGAAAATTTACATTCTAATTCTTTCTGTGTTTTTTTTACAAGGTTTTCCATGGGTGAAAGCCCTTATATAGCAAGACGGAAAAGAGAGAACATTTCATTCCAGCATTTTTTTCGAAAAAAGTGAAATATCTGTAACTATCAAGATTTCTTTTATAATTCTGGCATATATATAAAACTGCTTCTTTTCCAAGATAAAGTAGATATTGTTGAAAAATTTAAAAAAAGAATAAGTAAACTCCTCCCCAAAACTAGCTATAACTGAAATGGTTTTACTACCAGCCTTTCCTCTTTTCCGTCTCGCTTTCACCCCTGAGGTTTTCACTAGCCTTGAAAATTTTAAAAAGCGGTTACAAAAATAAAACAAATATCGATATTTTAATTTCTGTGTAACCACCACTAAAAATTGTTTTCCAAAGAAAATATGTATACATGACTAACCACTTAACGACAAAGTGGTATATTAAATTAAAAAATATTTTCTAGCATTAAACTAAATTTACTACCACTACTGAAACTTTTCAAGGACAGAGGGGAACCCTGTTTGATTAAGTTTTAAAACAGCTAGTCAATAAGTAACATCCAGTTATAACAACAAAAAAATTATGTTTCTTTATTTTTAGCCAACACTCGCCAATTGGAGCAAGGTGTTCTACACATCAGCCGCTATCTACGCAATTAGTGGCATTTTATTTGCAGCTTTTGGATCCGCTGAATTACAGAACTGGGGATCAACAAAGAATGGTTTGAAGAAACCAGAAATCAATCCACCAAGAGAACTAAATGCTGGAAATTTAAAAGCAAATGTTTGAAAAAAATGCTTCCCATTATTTATTTTGTGCAGACAATATCACGAGGCGGACGCTATTGCACACAATTTATTAAAAGAAATTTGAAAGCAACGTCCCCAATTATTTAGACATTTTTTTGACATTAGTCGTACAATTACACGCTCGTAAAAAAAGAAAGAAAATAAAGCTGCTAGAAAAAGTTACAAACACATTCCTTAATCTCATCGTCCATTTAAAACCAGTGTCACCGTAATGCTTGTTGGAGCTCACCAAAGACGTGA
Organism: Parasteatoda tepidariorum; assembly: GCF_982258835.1. NCBI lineage: Eukaryota > Metazoa > Arthropoda > Arachnida > Araneae > Theridiidae > Parasteatoda > Parasteatoda tepidariorum. Next base: position 4,239,730 of record NC_141758.1, on the reverse strand, counting down.
AGGTCATTTGGAGATGGATCTGGACTGCAAGATGGGTGACTATGACCTTTCTATGTAAAGTTTTGCCAAAGTTCTTTTGTTGTATTCGATTTGCCGAATTTCAGCGTGCGTGTAGTAATTGAATGAAACATGTTGTTGTTCATTTTTCCACTTAACAGTTGATATGACTGGTTTCAGAACTTCAGACATATCCAAACATTTTCCGCACAAAGACTGTTGATGAATGATACAATGTAAGACTAATGGTTTTGAACCACCGTCATTTTCTACAGCCTTTGACACAAGAGCGACCACTCCTTTATCTTTCCCACTCATGTTTTTGCCTCCATCAGTTGTGATACATTTCAAGTTTTTCCATCGAAGGTTCTTTTGATTAATGGCCATTTCAACTCCTTTAAAAATATCTGTACCAGTAGTTGTGCCATGAATACTATACATATCAAGAAGTTCTTCATGCACTTCATAGCTTTTATCTACTCCTCGAATATAAATCAACACCTGAGCAGTATCTGACACATCCGTTGACTCATCCAAGGCCAAAGAAAACCACTCAACATGTCCATTTTTGTCGAACAGTTGAGAGGATATATTTTCAGCGATGTTTTTCTACCCTTCGAGCCACAGTGTTTGCTGACATACTGACAGTTTTTAATAAATTTGCCTTTTCAGGGCACATTTCTTCGGCTACTGCAATTATGGATTCTTTGATCATTTCTCCATCGGTGAATGGTTTTCCACGTTTTGCAATTTCAAGAGCCACACGAAAGCTGGCACGAGTTGCAGCCTCTTGTTCAGTTTTGAGTTTTGTAAATGAAGATTGCCGCGATTTCAATCCGCGCTTCATAGCTTCGAATTTTTCTGTCCGCAAACTTCCTGTATATTTTGAGTAATTTTGAAAATGTTTTGTTTCATAATGACGCTTAATGTTATATTCTTTGAGAACGGCTATGCTTTCATTGCAAATCAAACATAGCGCCTTGTTACTGGACTCAATTACGAAATGCTGAATGTTCCACTGATCTTTGAATTTTCTGCATTCACTATCAATTTTTCGCTTCTTTTCCATACTACTAAATCACACACAAAAGCAACAATTCAAATCAAAATACTGTTACAAAGACCTCTTAAACTTAAACACGCACAAACACGTTTTAAGGAGGTACGCACTATTTTATTTCACAACAGTGTCATAGGAACTGACTTGTGGTTGCGCCACTAGCCTTCTTATATATTCCAATTACTGCCATCTAGAAGTGAATGGAAGACACCAGAACTTTCTCGAACCAACGAGATTATTTTGTACGTGCTATTAGCGCCATCTGTTAGCGATATAAGGTACTACCTATTTCCGCTTGTGTCCACCAGATGTCGTGTCACGTTACTCCTCATGGCTCGTACTCTACGACTAATCTAGAAATTACAGATAATGACAGGAAAATTAATAATATGCAGTGTTGCCGTTTAGCGGACTTTAGTCCGATTTGCAGCCTTTTTTAAACGTTGCGTACTTTATCGGACTTTTTTTTTCATCAGTGGACTATTTCTCTTTTTACCACCGGCAACAATAATAATATGGTTTTGGCCCTCGGAACTTACTGGAGTAATCAGTATGGCCCTAAGGCTGGAAAGTTTGGAGACCCCTGTTCTAAAGGATCATGAGTGGGTGGCGTTCATCACGCACCACGGAAAATAACCGGAGATTCTCTCTCTGCACAGAGAATCAACCGCTCCTCTCCAGTCCTGAACGATTTGCTGTTTCTTATATTGAATAAAATTATTGTTTGAATAATACAGTCCGTTGTCATTTGCAACACACACATAAAACCCCTCCAAAGATAACTAAACCGTAAACATAAATAAGTATTACTATTAATTGTATACTTATTTTTCATCCGCAGTACAATTTTCTTTTAGAGATTTGAAAAAAACGGAAGCTTTCACAATATAATCGTTTTTGAAATTAATGTAAAGTAATTGATAACTTTAGATGCGTAATTAAAAAACATAATGTCATTTCTTTTCACTTGTCTTCCGATTTGGGTAGAATATAAGAGGGTAACAGAGATAATGAAAAATGGAGAACTGAAATTTTTTCAATATAATCGTTTTTGAATTATTATGAAGTTGCAGATAAATTTAGATGCATAATCAAGAATCCCTTTTATTTTATTTTTTTTATATTTCTGTTCATCTTTGAAAATGGGAAAATTCCCCCTTTTATTTTCTAAGACTAAAATGTTTTTTTATTCGTATGTCTATAATACCAAAATATATTCGACAATTTATTTTTTGAAAAATTATGTATTATTTTAGGAATAAAATTTGCTAAAATTAAGATTAAAAAATTTCTAAAATAGCATTTTTTTAAATTTTTTGTTAGAAATAGCATTAAAAAAGTACTTGAATGAGAAAAAACATTTTAGTTATGTCTTAATCTGCTGTTTGACATTTGACCTTTTTAAAATACTTACTCTTTGATAAAATGGTAAATAAGAAATTTTAGGGTGAAAAAAAATTTAAGCATAATTTTTTTTTTCTGTTTAGAGATTCTCTATTAAATATCAACCAAGTTATTCTAAAGATATTCCTTATATTCATTTGTTATTATTAAACTAGCGTTATTTGTTTTTATTCAAATAATAATTTAGAATATTTTAATGTATGCGATTAATTCTACTTCAAAAAGTTTTTTACGAATTTATGCAACGTGTAAAGAAAGAGAATTTCTTTTGAATTACTTTTGCATAATTTATTTGCACACAGAATGGTAAATCATAAGAAAAAAATATCTTGCGTCAATAAGAAAAACAATTGAGAGTTATTAAAAATGTGTTTGATGAAAACTTATGATATTTGCATCGTGTTGAACTACTAACACGAATTTGTAATAAAATAGAATCACGAATAATCCTTATGGCAGGGATGGGCAAACTACGGCCCGCGGGCCTACTGTGGCCCGCTTGAAGGTTTTATCCGGCCCGTGGATAGAATTTTAACTTGCTGATCCGTGGCGAATATAAACAATATACATCCATTTTCTTGTCTACTTTGTTTAAAGCTATTTTTGTTTTTACTTTTTTAACAAAGTATTGATGATCTTTTTACTTTCTCTATTTTTGTTCCACAAAACATAAATTGATGGAAATAGACAGCTTCAATTGGTAAAATGTTGAAAGCAAACGTTCTTTATAGAATAGCGTAGATTGGCTCCATCTGAAGCAGTTGTATTTAAATATGCCAAAGTTAGAGTTTTAAAAATCATTACCAAAAGCTAGTTTCCCAAATTTAATATTTCATGTCCAGAAAATCAGTTCTATGTTTGCTTCATCCTATATATGTCAACAAGTGTTTCCAACTATAAACCTTTGAAAAAATAATTTAGAAGTAGACTAACAGGCAAACATTTAATCTTGAACATTAAAATAAGTACATCTCACTTGGAATCTCAATATAAAGAACTTTTAAAAATGAAATCGCAACTTTATTCATCTCATTAAATATTTAAATTAAAACTTGCATATCGTTTTTCTACTTTAGAAGTTTCTACTTGGCCCACCAAACTTTTTTCTTCGTTTTTTTACCCTCGACCAAAAAAGTTTGCCCACCCTTGCCTTATGGCTAGACCGACAGCAATGAAATTGTATAACTAAAAGTTCTAACAAAAATCTTACGCACCCTTATATCCTCTGGATTGGATTCAATATAAGAGCATAATTAGACTTAGACTTAGAGGTTGGGCAGCTCTGACGAGCAGGGCACATCGACCAGAGGTCTATTGTACCCAAACCCTAAAATCATGATTAGCATATTTGTGAGACCTTTTGTCTCTTGGTTCGTTTTTAAAGACTACTCAATACGGATGACCAAGGATTATTTCAATTTTAGCTTATTTATTACTGAATTCTTGATTATAGAATTATTTACAAACTGATACATGAATTGGAGAATATAATATTCTGGAGCGCTGCTGCTCCCTTCGCTCTCATGCTTTCTCTAGCATAGTTCAACTCGAAACTCAACTCTTCTCCGTTCAAAGCTAATCTCCTCTCCTGCGTTCAAAACTGATCTGATCTCTAAAAAAATCCTCTTTCCCATAAGAAACAGTCCTTTGCTCCACCCCCAAATGTAGGGGACGACACCTGCAGTGTCCTTCACCCTCTGACCCTCAGGTCAAGGGGTCAATCAAATGCGTGGGAGAGGAATCAGGATCCTGACACCTCCCCCCCGGTTTCATCTAGTTCGACCTTCTTCCCTGGTCGTACAAGTGAAACCTAAAAACAATGCAAGCCCATCCCTGCACCAAAAAAACAATTACACGCACACATTCCCGTGCGCAAAAGAGATTGGCCGCATTATACCTTATTAAACCTAAAATTACACTTAGGACACTTGACAAACTAATAAATACAAAATCAAAACATAGCATAAAAGAACCTAATATTTTTACAATCAACACATTAGAATCACTTTTATCAGGCCAAAAATAAAATATCCATGTCAAAATCCATTTATAAAATTCCATCAAAATAAAATCCTTAAAGTCATGTCCAAAATTCCTGCCTAACAAATAATAATAATTAGCATACAAAATTAACCGTCCAAATTGCCCAAATGTCCACTCTTTTAAGTTCATTGACCTAATCCCCTGGAACATATCTCTTTCTATACCACTTCCTCTTAAGTGACTAGCTAACTGTTTTGCTCTACTTTTTCTTTCGGACCCCCCTTTCTGAAAACCACTCCTTATTTTCATCTGCACTTTACGGGTTTTAATTCTGATATCGGGAGTGTTCGAATTCGCCGCTGTGTACAAATCCTTCAAATGATACCCAAACAATTTTACTCCCCTCGCAACCCCTGGAGGTTTAGGTTCCATCGCGCCGTCGCTATCTCCCTTTCTTTTCTCACAGGACAAATCCATCCTCTTCAACGCGTTAATTGGGCTTTTAACCTTCACTCCAACCCCTCGCTGACCACAAACTTCTTTGCCTTTAAAATCTTCCCTCACTTCCTCTAACATTCCTTCAAATTCGGAGCCCTGCACTTGCCCCTCTTTAATTCTTTGGACTTGAGAAAAGGGTGATTTCTTATCTTGACCCCCTACTTTCTCCCCACACTCCGGATTCATTAAAATACATGGTGGATCTTCGTCCTCACCCCCACTTGACTTTCTCTCCAACACCTCGAGACCCCCTGGAATGATTCGCACTCCTCTCCTGTCCGAATTCTCGCAATCAAGGTCAGTGTCCTTAGCCTCCATCCCCTTGTTCCCTTCTTGTTCTTTTCCCTCAGAACCGATCATCTTTTTCTCCCACTCTTTTCCCCACTGTTCATCCCCTGCATTTTCAAAAGCCTGCTCCTCTAATATTTTAAACTCCCTTGACCTTATCACTGTCGCCTCATTTTCCCTTCTGACCACTACTGGGATTTTTTTGCTAGGGTTTATAATTCCTCCCCCTATTTCTATTCCTTCGCTGACCGCCCCCGGATCCACTGGGGTACTCCGCGCTTCTTCACCTTCTCCCCTTTCCGTTTCTTTTCCCATAGCTAGAATACTCCTATCACCCCCCTCCTCTTGACTCTTCCCTCCGCTGTCCCTCAAAGACTGCTCATTTAGTAACCGAAATACTTTTGGGGTAATCAGAGCAGCCGTTTCATTCAACTCCTCTACCACCGCTACTGGGATTTCGACATATGACTTTATCTCTTTTTCTCTCCCCCCTCTCCTTATAGGCACAGTTACCAGCTTTGCTTTCACGGCAGGTCCCACAGCTGGTCTTAGAAAGAGCGTCCCCCCTGATTGTAAATATTTCTCAGGAATGAAGGACTGCTTCACAACACTGATTTCCGCCCCACTATCTATAACACCTGAAAAACAAACATTGTCAATTGCGAAATCTGCTCTTGTTAGATCTACCTCTCCCTTCGTCCTTGCATCCTCCAAATTTAATCCAGCCACTCCCACTGCCATTGGGTTCAATCCTCTCCTTTCCAATCTATTCATATTTTCTCGACAGATGCTCATCCGATATATTTTCGGACAAGCCCTCTTTAAATGCCCTTCTTCGTTACAATTAAAACATTTTGGGGTCCATCCTCCCCCGTTCCCACTATTTCTTGCTGGTATTTCTGGGACTCCCTTCTTAAATTGTTCCGTTAAATTGTTTTTATTCCTACTTATTGTTTCGGCTTGGAAAATCCTTCTACTTGTCTCGTGACCTCTGTATTCCGGAGCCCGCCTTTCACCCATTTTCCCTCCCCTATTTCGGAATCCTACGTCAAGGTTTTGGGGTCTTGCCGCCACTACATTATCTAGCTCCTGCCCTAAATCTGACACTCCCAACCATCCCTCTGACTCCTTCAAATATATGTGGGATTTCAGCTCCTGAGGTAAACTATCTTTTATCCTATCTGCCACTACCAATTCCTTCAATTGTTCTAATGTCGTGACCCCCCTCGACTCCATATAGATCTCTAAGGAGTCCTTAATTTTAACCCCGAATTGAGTATAAGACTCGTTAATCCTTCTGTAGCAGTTATCAAAATTGTTTTTATGCTGAAGGGGAGTTATTCTAAATTCTTTCAGTGTGATTTCTTTAATTTTTTCAAAACTTTCCAAATCCCCTTCCGCTAGATTTGAGCTCAGCCCCCTTACTTTGCCCCTTAAAGCTACCACCATTATTCTCCCTCTATATTCCTCGGGCACCTTATAGAAATTCAGAAAATACTCCGCATCTTTAAAATAAAAGCCCCATTCCTCCGCCTTTGTCGGAGGTTCCCCTAATGCCTTAGTCAAAGTGTTTAAGTGTCTATGAAAAGTGTTGTCTTGGTTTGTACTATTGTCCTTCTCCGGAAGATCATTCCCCTTATTTGCACCCCTCACCTCTAATTCTTTCATTTTTAACTCATGCTCCCGTTCCTGCTTCCGCTCCTCTCGTTCCCGTTCCCGTTCCTGATCCTCTCGCTCCCGTTCCCGATCCTCTCTAATCCTACTCAAAACCTCTTTATTAAATTGCTCATCGTAACCTGAACACTCGGTGATCAACGCCCTTATCTCAATAAGTTTGGCGTTCTCAGGAACCGTTATCCCAAACTCCTCCTTAGCTAGCACTATCAGATCTTCCTTTTTTGCTCTTGCAAGAAAACTCATGCTGACGATATAAATTTAATTTCTTAACCACAAAAAAAAATATACCCCTATTTAAAAATGAACCTTAAAAAAAATAAAACTTAGCAACACTTTCCCTCATTCTCATACACCGACCTTCTATTATGAAATTTAACCCTTCACATGTAACCATAACATATACAATACAATTTGTATCATGCAATATTCAAAACATGCACTATTCAAACATTACTTCTTAATACACATAAATACAAGTTACTCTTTTCAACTTTCATTGCAAAATAATAAAATTTTGTACTCTTTTGGTACCCCTAAAATATACACCTAAACTTTCCCCAAAATTAAAACTCTTAAATTTAATAGATTCTACAGTCATAATAATTAACCATTTCATCATTTAAACAAAAGCAAACCCCTTCCTTGACCTTTTTTTTTTCCGTCCAAAATTATTTTAACAGACTGCATTATAAATAATAATCACTATTAAATAATAATAAACCAAGAGCCTTGTTTACTCAGCTCGCTATTGACATATAAAAACACAATCTTTAAATAATCCTACACTTTTTACAAGTAATTAAATCAATACTCTTCTTCTTTCATACATACTCTTAATAAAGCAATAAAAAAAAATTACACTCTTAACAAACCAACCACTAAGTTACTTAAAAAAAAAAACATCAAATCATTACTTATTATATTTATCAATAATAATCATACTCATTAATCACACAAACAATACTATAGCTAACTGGCCAATCCCTTAAGCTCAAATAAAATAACACATCAGGTTGACTTTAAACCAAAACAAAATAAACTTATCCCCTTAACTAACTACCCTTTTTGTTAAACTTCTACCCAGAAATGTGAGCGTGTAATTTATCTTTTCATGCATGAGATAAAGCTTACCTCCCTTTATTATCTTTTCAATTGTCCTCTTTGTCAGAGAGTCGATGTTGAAACCACACTCTATGGTCACCGGTCACGGGGGGTAGCACTGGCTGCCTATCGCCTCCGGCGATAATAGTCCCGTCGATGTTGTCAGTCCACCGTCACCCTTTCCTTCAGGCAATCTTTTTCACTAGGCATTTCCGTAGGCATCCTTCTATCAAGATTGACTCCATGAGGCAACTCTCTTTACTGGGCTTTTCTCATAGTGTGCATCGGCGATGATTCTTTTCCTTAGCATAGCAGTCCTCCTTCCATCCTGACAGGCTGCGACATTTGTGAGACCTTTTGTCTCTTGGTTCGTTTTTAAAGACTACTCAATACGGATGACCAAGGATTATTTCAATTTTAGCTTATTTATTACTGAATTCTTGATTATAGAATTATTTACAAACTGATACATGAATTGGAGAATATAATATTCTGGAGCGCTGCTGCTCCCTTCGCTCTCATGCTTTCTCTAGCATAGTTCAACTCGAAACTCAACTCTTCTCCGTTCAAAGCTAATCTCCTCTCCTGCGTTCAAAACTGATCTGATCTCTAAAAAAATCCTCTTTCCCATAAGAAACAGTCCTTTGCTCCACCCCCAAATGTAGGGGACGACACCTGCAGTGTCCTTCACCCTCTGACCCTCAGGTCAAGGGGTCAATCAAATGCGTGGGAGAGGAATCAGGATCCTGACAGCATGAAAGCCCTATGGCTGAAATAAAATTCAGCAAGCACCTTACAGGAACATCTTGCAGTTCCCAGGCATTGACAATATGCTGTCCTAAATGCTCAAATCTTTGAGCAGAATAGACCTCACAATCACAAAGTATGTGTCGTGATGTCTCTTCTTCTAGATGACATCCCCGACAAAGAGAATTTGATTCTATTCCCATAATGTTTAGGTGTCTTCTGAGGATACAGTGACCAGTAAGGAGACCAATGATCTTCCTTATACTGTTTCTGTTAAGCTTTAAGAGCTCCTTTTGACGTACACTAGGACAGTCTCGATTCAGCTCCTTAGCTTGTCTTTGACCGTCAGCAGCGCGCCACTGCTCATGGGCGATCTTGCCGTAGAGCTTGAATATGGTTGCCCTAAATGAGGAGGGAGAAATTCCCAGCGCAGGTTCAGGGCCCCAGAAAATTGCATTAGAGCCAGCCCGTGCTGCTTCGTCAGCTAGCTCATTTCCACCGATACCCATATGTCCTGGTACCCAATGCAGGGATACCTTGTTATGAGTGGACAGGTCACAGAGGACCGAGAAGCATTCCCACACTAACAAGGAGGTGAATTTACACCTTGACAGTGATAGGAGAGCAGCCTGACTGTCAGAACAGATGCGGATAGTCGTATTTTGATATCCTTTGTCTATGCATAACTTGCAGCACAAGATAATGGCATAGACCTCAGCCTGAAAAACGGTGGCATAATTTCCCAGGGGAAAGTGAAGTTTGGTACCATCACTGGAGCAGTGAATTCCTGCTCCTGATTTGGCACCAATCTTTGAACCATCAGTGTACCATATCAGGCATTTGCCTTTAAGCCACCGAGGAGAATTAAACCATTCATCTCTAGTAGGAAAATGGATCTTGAAGGGCTTGTGAAAAGCGTATCTTAGTGACATATAATCACTAGGCATAATAAAAGAGGATAAATCCTTCACTTGTGAAACAAGATGTCCCCATGACAAGTGTTTGGAATTCTCTTTCCATAGGCCAAGGTACATAAGACGCTTTACGCCTGTCTGAGCTTCAACTTCAATGCGTAAGTTCAATGGAAGAAGCCCAAGTAAGCTCTCTAGAGCAGCTGTAGGAGTCGTCCTGAGACAGCCTGACAGGGCTACACAGACCATTCTTTGTAGTCTGTTAAGATTAGACCTTGCAGAGCTCAATCTAGTCCTTGACCACCAGACGATTGCGCCATAAGTGATGATAGGACTAATAATCATTGAGTATATCCAGTAGACTATTTTGGGGGACAGTCCCCATGTTCTACCAATAGCATTTCTACAAGACCAGAAAATTTTTCTGGCCCTGTTGGTGCAGTATTCAAGTTGAAGACCCCAATTTAGTTTGGAGTCAAAATAAACCCCGAGAAACTTGACTTTCTCCGTAAGTTCCAATTTATGGTCCAGGTAGTATACATTACCTAGATCAAGTTGCCTTTTCCGTGTGAAGGCTACATAACTTATCTTGGATGGATTGACAATAAGCCTGATTTAAAACACCATCTAGCTACTTCTAGGAGTGCATTATTCATGATATCAGAGACAGTTTTTCCATGTTTGCCTCTGACAACAATAACACCGTCATCAGCGTACCCGATACAGGGAATGCCAAGAGCAGTTAACCGAACTAACAGGGAGTCCATTACCATACACCATAGGATAGGGGACAAAACCCCTCCCTGGGGGCATCCGGCAGTTGCATGCACTTTCATGCTTGCACCCAATAGAGAGGAACAAACATACCTAGAGGAAAGCAAATTCGCTATCCATCTGGTAATTATTGAGTTTATGCCTCTGTTCCTAAGTGCATTGATGATAGTCTCAACAGGGACTTTATCAAACGCACCTTCAATATCAATGAAAACCGCGAGAGCCATCTCCTTATCTGTGATAGATTTCTCAAGCAGGTAGGAGAGCTCATACAGAGCGGTGTCTGTAGACTTGCCTGGTTGATAGGCATGCTGTGAGGAGGACAGTGGCCTTTTTATGAGCACAGTGTCTCTGAGGTGTCTGTCAATTAGCTTTTCTATCGCTTTCAACAGACAGGAAGTGAGGCTGATTGGTCTGAATGATTTAGCCTCAAAATAATTCTCCTTACCTGGTTTTGGTATGAAAATCACCCTGGTATTCCTCCAAGAGAGAGGTATATACCCAAATGCTATGCAGGATCGAAAAATCCTACATAGAATAGGAGCCAGTGTTCTATGGCTGGCAACAGCATTTTTATTTTTTAAGTTGTTTATTTTTATTTCTTTTAGAATTCGTTCTTTTTTTAGCGGAATGTTTTTTAACCTAACAGAATTCTAAATTCGTGAAAAAAAGCGCTTTGGACAAAATACTAAAATAGAGATCTACAACTCACTTCTGCCTAGCTTAATAGTATGAGGTTGCCGCAGCTGAATTAAACAACCTGATAATGCTCACTCTGGTTATTGTTTCCGTTTTTAAAAGCGCTATGTGTTGAGCCACCTCAGCTAGATTTGGCATGTGGCATTTTTAGATGCAATCATTGGTCGATTTTCTAACGGTGCCATTCGGGGAGTTCTAATGAGGCTTTTTTTTTAGTGACGTGTAAGAGAAATATATATATATAGATTATAAAAAATATTATAAAAGAGAAGAAAATAATGTTTTTTTTAAAAAACTAGCGTACAATTCTGTTTATTAAAATGTATAAGTTTGCAATTTCGAAAAAAAATGTCATAACCAAAAACCAAGAAAAAATTTAAAAAGCAGTTTTTTTTTAATTGTAATGCAATTTTTTTTTCACAATATTTTAACTAACAATTATTTAAGAAATGATAGTTTAAAGTTTATTTCATGTATTCTGCCTATTTATTAAAGCTCATTTATTGCACGTAGAGCCCCTGAATTAAACTGAATTGCACGTTATTTTGATACTTATTGTACCTTTAAAACTAAAAGATTTTTAGTAGTATAAAGGTACGTATTTTATTAACTGCAAATATATAATGAAATAATTATAAATAATGAGAAAGTAATAAATTAATCATAAATATAATAAAATTTTTATAAATAATAAAAATAGAAAGTTTCAAAATTTTGTCAAATTAAATAACCTTAATTAATCATTAGTTCGTTAAATCTAAAAGCTCTCTATAATAGGATAATTTCTAAAGTTTTAAAATATAGTGATGATATTTCTGAATGAATCAATTACACTTATTTAAAAAAGAAAACATTTAAAGTATGATTTTTAGTAAAGGTAATAAATAAAGATGTATTTGATTTGTAATATGATGTTATTTTTTTTATTTTTAGAATAATTCTTTTTTTCGCAAAACTGTTTGTAAATATAGTTACAAGTGAATCGATTCTCTTATAATAAATACAATAATGCAAACAAGTTTAAAACAAATGCTACATATTAAATTTTTGAAGAAAGATCAAAGATTAAAATAAATAGATATTTATTTTAAACTACGTAATTGTCAAAATGAAAGAAGAAGAATCCCTTTCAGAAACAACGCGGTGAAAGAGGTCACGAGGTGTTAGGAACTGACTGCGTAACACCCGTTCCCGTAACAGTCGTGAAGAAGTTACACCTCAACAGTTGAAAAAGTTTTTCCAGTTGATTATTCGCGAACCGAATTTACTTTCACTAATGTATTTTCTTCCGTTATCGACATAATATTGCATCGGTGAAAATTGATATTTTATGGGAAATTTTGTTTCCTCCATGAATAAACTTTTAATTATTAGTAATAGGAAGTTTCCTGCAAAGTGTCCTTAATTAATGAAATGGATGACAATTTTAAAAGTTCGAATGTTAAATCGAATTTTATTTTATCTTATAAATATTAGCTCTAATATAAGAGGATAGGATTCAGGCGTTTTCTAGCAAGACAGTATTATAATGCATCCTTCTAATATTAAAAAATATCGTTTTGCTACCTGGGAAATTTAAAAGATAATGCGAGGGAATTTAATTTATTTTCCTAATTCATGAATATCCACTCTTTGTGTAACAATATGTTTATATACGTGCGAGACATAGCTTTCTTCTTACAACATCAATATTTGTACTAATATATTTGTGAAAATAATTTTATCAATTGTAATGATATAATTTTAAATAAGATATCTTTAATTCTAATCATTCCTGCAAAAGAATAATAGAACTATATTATTCGAATTAACATTTATTTGCTCATACTTTTCTAGAATTCTGAGGATAATTTGTTTGCTAGGCATTATTTTTATCGACTTTATACCTTGATGGCACTAGATGGCAGCAGTGCTGTTATTTAAATTAGTAAGATAAAATGTAACATCGAGATCATTTACAAGTGTAAAAATCATTGCGATATTTACTTTCTTTATTTAAATGATTTTTCGCTTTAGTAAAGTCGAACAACACGAGTTGAACAAATAAAATCTTGTTTTTGGTTTCTCGAACAATTTTTAAAATTTATCCACCGAAATCCCAGCCTGTCTCATTTCAAATATTATGTAATGTTTTATTTTAAATGTTGGTGTATATGAAGACCTTATTGTAAGATTAATTGTTATAAGATCGTATCATGAATTTTGTAAGCTTACTATTAGAACACATAAACAATCAATGTAATCAACGCAAAAATAAAAAAATCCTTTAAAAAGGGAAAATTTGAGAAAAAATTTATTTTCTGACATGAGAGAAACTAAATGTTTAACTGTTAAAGGAAGATATCAACGAAAATGAAAGTCACAATATAAAATCAGCGATTTGAACTTAAGAAGCAGAGTAGGGGAAAGTGATTTGTGTCACCTGTCCCACTGTCATTTTGAATTTACCGAGGGGACAATGGATTGAATCTAAGTGAGACATTCTTTCCAATGTATTTCTCAATCGAATGACATTAAAAACAAGTTGATAGGACTAACAAATTCTAGACAAGTAACTAATCTAGACAAGTAAGATATTAATTCTAAACCTTTTTTTTTTTTTTAAAGTAATAAAAGTTTTCATGTACAGTTTTGAAACCACATATATGATATTATTCGATGCACTGTGAAAAAATTTTGTGTATCTTAACGCCAAAAATATCGGCAACTACACTAAGTGGCTCAGTGAAACTGTATACATAGGGAAAACTGATGTAAGACCGAATACTGGGACTGTACCTGGAGTGTGTCGAAATTAGTTCTGTTTTCTAGCGGAGCAACTCCGAGTTTAACTAGTCAAAATGAATGGCCAACTATTTTGGAATGTTATTGATAATTCACGGCGTCTCTATAGTTAAGTTTGTTTTATTACACCAACTTTCTTATGCTCTTTTTATTTTTTTACTTAACCTTATTTATTGGTCATTACAATTATAAGAAATATTTTTAATCCAGCTTATTATGCGTTTACTAAGGATTCATAACCTAACAAACAATACGGATTCAATCAAATAGCGTTCCTCTCCCTCTTGATGTGTGATTATGCTAGGTCAACAAAAGCTGCAGTGCAGCGGACGAAGAAGATAACAACATTGGAGACAGAACAAAGGTCTAACGAAATTTACTGCGGGCCCCCTTCCTCAAAGCACAAAGAGCCTTATTTTCATATTTTGTGGAACTTTTGAAGATCCTTTATATAAAATTGTAGTTTTTGTATTAAGAAATTCTCTGCAATTTTCCTTTAAAAAAACTAATTAATAAATACTATATTTTTGCAAGGGATTTTTTGTCGGGCCAGCAGCAGTCCCGAGCCCCCGAAAAATTGTCACCCCACCCTCTTTAAGTACAGCCTTGACTACATTACTTGTAAATTATACACATAATTTTCTTCAATTATTGATGAATTGTCATAGGAATTTTTTATATTAGAACTTCAGTCGCGTCAATAGGCATCATAAAAAATTATAATTCTTTATAATTTATGCTTATTAAATCTCTTCTGTTCTTCGATTTTTCTGTTACTGTTTCAACGTATTTATTAAACAAAATCGCGTGGTTAGATAATACTATTCCTCCTCTATCAGTAAATTCAAGATGGTGGTAAGTTAAGACAAGGGGGGAGGGCAGGTTTTCGTTACGTTTAAAACATCTACCCCTAACTATTTTCGTCTTTTCTTTTTCAACACGAGAACTTGCTAACAAAACTATTTTTAGTGAATATTTTTGAGCACCGAAATTATTTACATTCGAAAATGATTATTTTTTTACATTCGAATTTTTTAAGCGAACACTAATATAAGAATGTATTTGTCAATGAATGTTAAAATTTGATTGATGCGTGTTTATGATTTTTTTATAGAATTTCTCGATTATTTTTCTCAACTCAATCGAACCGATTATGTTTTAAAATTCTGAAATTTATCAGTCAAAAAATTTCAATGAATTACTAAAGGAAAATATTAAGTTTTTGTTGACAAGTGATTCAAACATTAGGGGGAGTAAATTTTTGATAACAGTAGTTTAAACAAACGTAGAATTTATTTCAGAATAAAGAAAGATTTCTTTATTGTCATTTCCTGCTCGTTAAAGAGCTAAAAAATTCCATACAATTTATTTCAATAATTTTGAAGCGGAATAATTGACTATCAACGCAAATTTTATTAATTTTACCGAAAAGAAAAAGGAGAAGAAAACTGAATTCCCTCTTTAACGAAACCCAATTTTCTTCTTATAGTAATGCAAAAAATTTTCATTTGTAACTTTAAAAAATCAAGAAAATATCTATATTTTTTTTTCTATTGATTTTAATGAAACTGAGTAATAGTTGAATATGAATTTTACTGAAGTTTCGAAATAGAAAAAGGATAAAAAAATTGCCCATTTAAAGAAATATAGTTTTCCTTTTGTTACAAGGAAATTAACTTTTATTGTATTCTTAATGTGATTGAAAACATTGTTTAATAATTTTTAAGCGATTCTCTTTAATGCGTACATTATTTTGAATGGAAACATTATTAATTATTTGGATGCGAACATTATATCTTAATGACACTATAGGTAGGGTAGAAAATCCGCACAACAATAACAGGTTATAAATGAATTATATTTACTCTATCTGGAGACTGTTTTCTTCAAAAATCACGTAAGAGATTTCTAACGAGATTATGGATCAATTTATTAAAATTTGACCAGGAATCCAATTGAATGGTCAGCTCCTGGAAGTGGAGAAATACCCAAAATATTTGGGCTTCATTCTAAATAGATCCTGAGATATTGGGTAATAGTCATCTAGAACATCTTACTCTGAGAGCTAGGAAACGCATTAATATCCTTAAATAAATTTCAGGTCGTGATTGGGGTGCCGATGCTAGTACCCTTAGAAATACACATGTTTCTCTTATTCGACCCAATTTGGAATACGGCTTTCCCAACTTTTGTAGTGCTTCAGACTCAAACCTGCAGAAGTTTGAGCTTGTTCAACTCAGTTCTGCAAGAATCATCACGAGCCTTCGCAATTCCTGCCCGAATGACATTGTACTTTATGAAGCTGATCTGCAGCCTTTGAGACTTAGGAGAAATGCATGTTTGGTGAAGTACTACATTAAGCTCTCCAGTCTAGGCTCTCAGAACCGTACTTCGCAGTTTCTGGGATCATGGAGCAGTAACTAAAGACTCAGGCGTGGTAGTCCCCTTGAGCAGGATGTCTCTGGCAAATTTATCGCCTGTTCTGTAGAACATTGCCGTCTATCACAGATTATCGACCCTTCTGAGGGTCTTGAAAGGGTTCTCTTTCATGTTGACCTTCCTATCCGGGTTAACAAACAAAAAGATTTGCCGCGCTGCATGAAACAGCTAGCACTTGAAAGAATTCATAATGTCCCCATGGACGCTGTATACAGATGGCAGCAGACTTCATAGTGACAGATCTGGCAGTGCCATTTATATTAAACTTCGGGAACAAGAAATAAAAATCAAGAGAAGAAATCCGGACTTCTGTTCGGTAAACCGAAGCGAACTCATAGCAATTCTTGAGGGTCTGGACTCCATTATGTCGCTTCCGCGGTTTATTGATATCTGGATCTTTTCGGATAGTAAAAGTATTGGCATAATGTCAGGGACAGTGTTGGTGCTGACATTCTAAGGAAACTAAAACATCTTTCCCTTTCTCATCGGATCCACTTTCAGTGGATTCCGTCACATGTCGATATAGCTGGAAATGAGATAGCTGACAGTTTGGCTAAAGCAGGTGCAGAAGAGGCCATTACGACTGTCGCTCCTCTTACTTACTTGGAGCATTTTTCTAAATGTAAGGCAAAGAATATGGCCATTTGGACGGTCCCGCCGGTACACTCATGGTATCAGAGGAGATGCCCAGGGGGCTCCCTGACTCGGGGCAGCAGTAGACGAGAGCCATTACTCGTTTCCTTAGTGGACATCTGTCATCAATGACTTTTATCGATGGTAATAAGCATTTTGAAATCCACTAAGTGTTCTGCTGCCCAGGTTTTATCTTGTGCCACATTTTATCTTGTTTGGAACTTACCAGGCTGGACCTGGCTCATGCTCCTCTGTTGGTGCTAGACTTTCTCAGAGTGAACGAGTTCATGAACCTGATCTAGCTCTGCTGGTCATGGGGGTGAGAACAACAACAGCATTAAAGTTTGAATTCATGTCTCTAAGCATTAAATGTTAGGCTTTCTAAAATATTTTCCCAATTGCATTAACAGATTATACGGTTCTTCGTATTGAAAATTTTTTTGCTAAAATTGAAATTATTTTAAGTTTTCTCACAAAGAAACCGTTAGTGTTCAACAATCTTTTTCAATAATGATTGAGTATATTAAGTAGGCACGAGCTCTTTGATTTTTTTTTCTTAAAATTATAATGAATGTACAATATTAAATATCTACCCATTATTCAAATTTTAAAAAAAAATTCTTTTTTGCTGGAGTAGTTTATATTCGAAGAATTTTAACCACCCAAATATGTTTCCGACCATTATAAAAGATTACTGTACGCAAATATCAAGTTTTAAAATTTTAACCAATATCTCATAAACAAATTTATCAAAACCTGTACCTGTTGTGTTATAAATTAAATCAGCGTTTACTTTCATTCATATTGAATATTTGCATAATATTTTCATTTATATTGGATTAGATTTTAATTTTTTTCCTTCATTTTTGATTCTTGTTTGCTCTTTCTTTATTTTTTTTTCAACATATGTGTGATACAAACACAATAACCCCCCCCCCTCTCTCAAAATGAAAAATAAATAAATAAAAGAAAGGATAAACAATTGTTATATAGCAAATTATTATACTTAACTTAAAAGAATGATTTTTATTTAAAAAAAAATTTTTTTTTAAACATTAAAAAAAAAAAATTTGCAATGTGGCTTATCTATAAATCTACAAAAAACTAAGAAAAAAGGACTTCTTTTATATTGCTCCATTTTCAGAAGCAGTATAAAGGATGCTGGCTGAAAATAAGCCAATCTTAATAGACTGTGAGTAGTAGCTTTCTTTCGTTCGTTTCTATCATCGAAGGGCGATTTCAAATCAATGTTATAATTGGGAGAATATTATATAAAAAACAAATACGCTAAGTTCTGATCGGAAAACATTATTTTACAATCGATCAAATTAATTTTATAAAATTTGCCGCTTCTACTGTCCTACAATTTTACTTATGCTGAAAAACAGTGAAATTCCCTACTCACCGTCCAATCAAAACCGATTATTTTCTTTTCTCTGTGATTTTAATCCAATGACGGCACGCGCGCTGTCGCATCGTTTACATTTGATGATATCGTTTTGTGTTTTTATTTTCTTTCATGTTGTTGATACTTTGATCGAATGCTATAAGAACTTTCTCTTTTTATTTTAAGTAGAATTTTGACAGCTACACCTCTGCAATTCTCAAAGTGGAGCAAAAATGTGTCAAGTTATTTCCGAAAGAAATTTAGTCAAAATTGAAAACCCCTTGTATTCCTTTTTGAGTATAGACATGTTTAAGTTGACGTCACTTCACTTTCCTGTCCACTAGAAATCCATCAGTGGTCAATAAGTTATAGTAACCAGTAGGAACGATGTTGGGATGGGAATATGTATCGTCCAATAGCAATACTGCAAAAGACAATTGATTTATTTATTTCACTCAAGTGATGTAGTTCAGCCTCTGTCTTGGACGTCTCTATAATGCTCAATAATGAATACCTGGTCAGTAAGCCTTGCTCAATAATAAACTCATGAGGTTTTCAAATTCTACTATATAGCTATTTTGACAGATTTTGGCTCAATTTTGAAAAACTCTTTTTTACAGTGATTATGTCAGAAGAAATGACATGTTGTGTGCATGTCGTAAATGAGGCACATTCAAGTGTGACTTTTTCTAAAAAAAGCTCGGGTAAGATTGAGTGGAGAATAATAGAAGGTTCCTGAGAGAAAAAACAGTTTCTTCTTCTACTATGTTTTTACACAACAGTGTAGGTTACCATAGAAAGTGTTATAGTAAATTTACAGAAAATCATTGCTGCAGAAAAACACTAGATAAAGAGGTAAGAATATCTGATGAACCGGAAAGAACGTAACTTCTGGTCGTATATTGCGAAGTGACAGTGGATTTGTGCCACAAGTCAAAAATTCTACTCGCTGTTTGCTTAATCAGCTGAACTGAAAAAGACTCTATTTAATTATAACAGCTAATTATAATTCTTGTAGAATTATAAGAAATTAGATATTTAAGCAATCAAAATCTTTAAAAAAATATTACTTTAACTTTAATTTATTTTCTCTAGAATGAATGACGTATGCTTTAATTTTTTAAAAGAAATAATTCTCTATAAGTGGTATTTCGTAATAAACCAATGCAAACTTGAAATAATTTTATTTCTTGTCTTAAAAACATGTTTCTTTATCCTTAAACTAGCCTTTTCTCTGTTGATTTAAAATTTTTGAGCATCAAGATAAAAATATTTTGCTTATAAAACTTTTACGAAACGTTGTCATATTTTTATACACTTTTCTTTTGTATTAAAACACATTTTAATGCTTAGTAAAAGGTAATCAGCACATTTAAAATTAAACGCTGTGAAATCATTAAATCTGTTGAAGTCACTATCTCTAGTTTAATCAAATTTTAAAAAGATTTGGAAATACTTGATATTTTGAATTTTTTTTAAAAATGTCATTGAGAGTAAAATTTAAAATTGATTCTTTGCAGATTTTTGTAAATTTTTAAATATGTACACATATTTCACATTGAATAGAATTAAATATATTTTTGTAAGCAGTCTATTTTTAGTTTATTTAGTCTAGTTTTTTCTCATACCAAATGTGTTATAAATGCTATCGTTTTTTTTTATAAACCTTGCCTATTGAAATGAGCTAAATATTATATGAACCCAAAATCATCCTAGTCTACTATTTTGATGTGTTGAAACAGAGATTGACGTACAAAAATAAGGTAAATATTATAATTTTGAATGTTACCAATTTTGTTTCATTGCATGAGCGTAATAAAAGTGTCTATTTCAGTATTATGAAGAAAATTTTAATAGCTCTTTCATAACTTAACGCTAATTTCAATTAATTAAATGAGAACTGAGAGTTTCCGCACGTGATTAAAGGGGAACTACGGTTTATGTCCATTTTTTTACAAAAATGGCGATTTGAACGCTATCTTATGCATTTTGAGGATTACTAAGATCGATAACAGTATAAAATCGGATCTTCCTGAGAGTTATTACATAGTAAAGTGCTTGAAAAAAAACGGTTTTTGTTCACGCATAGACAAGAAGAAAAGTACAATAAAGAAAATGACGGAAAGACTTGTGAGGAAGTATTGATTGAGATCGAATTTTGTAGAAAAAACGGTCCATATTTCCAAATTTTATTTTTTCTCCACGTCAAAAATTGTAAATTTTTAGAGGACGTAAATAAATGCTTGTGACATTTATTTTCATTTACGAATGCATACTCCTGTTCCAACCTTTTCAGAATCAGCTTTCATGGACCCCTTCATCTTCTATCATAAGTTTTGCTCCACTGAGGGATTTTTTTTTCATTCTTATTTAAACTATATTTTTTCAATATTTTTAAAGTTGCTAAAAAGTGTGCTGAATATGGATAATGAAAAAAAAATGATATTATTGAGGTATTAATACTTCCATTTACTTTATAACCGTCGTTGAGCAGCAGACCCAATTTCGGATTTACGACTACCAATGTTCAACTCTGTAGCCTTGTAATTTTGAACACAATACGGAAGACAAGGGAACTCCTGGATCATGTATAGGGATAAATTTGCCTTCGTGGAGGACTTTTTAATGGAACTAACCCAGATTTTCGTTACATGGAGAGGAAAACCACGAAAATCTCCCACGCTTAGTCTGATGGCAAGGAGATTCTAACCCATGATCAAAAGCATCAAAAGCATAGTCAAAAAGCATGAATATGGAATTAAACTATTTTAAAACCATTTACATCGAGCATGGTTTCAAAACCACAAAAAAAGAAATTAAAGTGGATATTAGAGCTAGGCTTTTCGATAGGTAAAGGGCATTGAAGTTAAGTTGTGTCTTATCAAATGAACCGTGGAATGCTGCCTAATTAGTTTATGTGATAGTTCCATCTATCGTAGAAGATGGAAAATGCTAGACTTTTCTGTGTTAAGCAGCTTTATGGTGTTACCATCTATGCGTGAATGAGAGTATCATATTCAAATTGTCCAGGCTCACAATTTGGATAGAGCAGTACACTGGAAACTCTTCATGTGTTGAAGTTAGTGGAAGAAATGCTATTGTGGTGTAAACGCAGGGACCCAAACCCCCGTTCTGTCGACCATGAGATTGACAGTTTATCCCTCTCGGCTGTAATGTGTACCCAGCTGTTATGAACTAAGTGGTTTAAATTGGCGGGCCTAGTTGTTGCGGGTCAAATTCTGGTTATTTAACCATATTAGGTGAAAACAGACAATAAACAGTTGGAATACTATCTTTTTACAGTTATTTGACTGTTTTGTTTGATTATGGTAAAATAGTAATGAAATAAATTGTTATTTAACCATTTTCCCGAGATATTTCTAACAGTGCATTGAAAAAATCATTAAACTTTTTGAAAATCTTGAATATGATTCCTTCGGATAAAAATAAATGCTTAATTCTCATTTTTTTGCATAATTTTATGAGTTTAAACAAAGCAGCGTAGAAGTAAATTATTAAAAAAGGAACTGGACTATTCTCAGTTCACAAAACTTTTCTTCATTTTCATAATTATCATAGAAGGCTCTGGTGGAATTAACCTAATTGTTAAAGTGAAATAAATAAAATAAAAAGCTTTGCTTCATATAACGGCTTCGAAAAACAAACTTAAAATAATTCTCCTTGAAATAGCTTTTCAAATATTAAAAAAAAATCTATCAAATTTCTTTTATTCACAAAAAATTTCATTTTCTGCGAATTTTTGCACCATTTCAATAATCAGCTGACAAGATACCGGCTATGAGATGTAAAAAATTTAATATAACAGATAAGAATAGCTTTTACACTGTTAAAAAATAACAGCAGTTATAAAAATAGCATTTCATTGAGTAAAAGGCGTCATTTTATAAACAGAGGTATGCTATGAATACCAAATTCAACATTCAGTTTTGCTGTTTTACAACATATCTCATCAATAAATAGTAGTCAGGGAGAGACAACCCATTCAGATCAAAATTATCAATATCTAAAAAATTTACAATAAAAAAGAATATTCCTATTTTTTGTTGACTAGCTATTAGTGGAAATGAGTGCTACTTTAAAATACCTCTACAGAAACCATGGATACCAAAAGACAGAGTGTGTATGAAATCTCGTGACGTATTGCACAGTTGAGTGCTCCTAAGGGACCCAAGCGAAGGGAGAACGATTAAAGGATAAACAAAAGCCATTGGTCACTTTCTTATAACTATCGATACACAACGTCACTTCCTAGGGGGAGGGTCCAAACCTTCTTGGAATAGTGACGTCACCGTTCGAAGGCATCTTTGTTTAGGGATCCACGGTACAGACGCAAGTTTCTCTTGTGATGATGAGCATTCGCTGTCTTAAAACATTTCTACAAAACCAAGGTAAGTGAGTCTTCCTAATGTGTAATTTATTAAGCATTTACTGAATTAAGTATTAAACACTCATATTTTATTTATCGTTTAATATAAGTTAATGAATGGTGTTTTCAACAGAAATGGGGAAAAAACATAACTCCTGCTCTTTATGATGCAATTTACCGTCACGATTTCTGGAGACAATCTGCTTTTTTGTGCGAGTATTTAATTGTGCGAGGCGATATTTTCAAGCAGATAATGTAATTTTTAATGAAATAAATATTTTCTGAGTGCTAATCTGCTGCAGGGATGATATCTATATTGCGATTTACAACAAAAAGATTCTTGCAAGTGTTTGCCAGGAGTTTTTTGATGAGGCATCAGGAGTGGGGGTAGATTTCATGACGATCTTTTTTGCTATGGCTTAAATACTTAAAAAAATTAAACAAAGCGTTTGAATCAATTTTAAACTTATAACGAAATTATTGCTTTAAAATTAAAAAAATAATAATAATAACTGCGCCAGTTAAAAGTAATTGAAGTAGTTGCTTTATACAGTACATGTGCGGAAAAAAATTTAAAATAAAAAAATCCTAATTTTACAGTGAATCGTATTTGACAACTAATAAGTTACGTCCGATTTGAATATCTTAAAAATGAAAAAAGTTTCAAGCAATTTTCTAAGAAGTTTTCTTACTCTTTTAAGAGAAAGCTCAAAATTATGAGGGATTTTCCACGAAATTTCATTTTGTACTATTTAAACAAGATTTATAAACAAATGATAATAGCCTACTAATGATAGTCTGCACAACAAAGTGTGATGGAATTAGGAAATAAAACATGCGAACTTTAATCGGCATAATGTCCAACCGGTGTCGTTTATAAATCTTGTTTAATAGTACAAAATGAAATTTGTGGAAAATCCTTTTATTATTTTGAGGTTTCTTTTAAAAAGAAAAAAGAAACACTCCTTAGAAAATTGCTTAAGAAATTCAAATCGGACTTAAGTAGTTGTCAAATAAGATTCACTACAAAATTAAGAAAATTTTAAAATTATTTATTTATTTTATCGCGTATATGTGCAGTACAAAAAAACTTTAATTAATACACGTATTTGGAGCAGTTTTCAACATTTTTTTTTTAAATTTACGGCATTAATTTTTTAATCAATTTAAAATTGATTCAAACGTTTTTTTATTTTATTGAATTTTTTTAAAGTTGTTAAAAAAACGCAAGACAAAGAAATTTGTATTTTTTTATATAAAAATGTTCATATTTTCAAAAATATTTACGCTACGTTAACGAAGTTTAGTTCAATTATTGTATATAAGAGCCAAAATAATAAGTTACAAATTTATTACAAAAAAATTTTTTGTCATAGGGTGTTCAAAAGCATTTTTTCCGTTTGAGTAAAGTAAATTCTTTCCGTCTTTCAGTACCGTCTTTCCATGAGTAAAGACGGTACTGTGTGTCGCGTGCCATGAATCGCACGCATGCCATTGGTTCTCCATCCCTGATATAGATATATAGAATATCTTTCGCTATGTTAGGAATATTGCATCTTAGCTCAGAATGTCTTGATTTTAAGATCAAAAGTTATTCAGAATAAAACGTTCTATGCATCTTTTTCTTTTCTAGATTTATTCCTGGGCTATAATACTGGAATTTTTAAATGAAAAAAAAAATTAAAAGACATTAAAGAATAATAGCTATAATGCCGTTAACAAGTCAGTTCTACTTTTCCAAGGGCTAATGGAAAAATACCTCAGAGGCGGTTTAAAAATCGATTCTCTTTATGAACATTGAAAATTATCACTATCCAAACCTAACACAATCATTGACTCTCTCTGATCAATTACATTAAGTTTTGTTTTAATGGTTTCGTAGGATTACAATGATTTTTCGTAGCTTTTTTTAAGCGAACATTAAATTTAATTGAGACATGTGAGTTTAACGAAATTTAATTCAACAAAAGTTTTTGGTATTTACTTATAACGCCTTCTTTCTTTTATTTTAAATTCTTAAAAATGAAATGAAAGGTTTATTACTGAAATTAAAATAAAAAATTTAAGTTATATTTATATATATATGAGTTGGCGAAAAATATAATTTATAAATGAAAAAGGCAAAATGAAAATTACTTTTGATTGATTTTGTGCACACAAGTATAATGTATTTTAAGACAATTAACTAGGTTAATAAAGAAAAAAAAATTATTTTCAGTCAAAATTTTAAGTGATATGAAACAAAAATTGTATTTAATAACAGTTAAATACTTTTGATGAAAATTCTGATTCAGAAAACTAATGAGTAGTGCTTTGATAATTTTGAAAATAAATACTAAATAATATCCAAATAGCATTTATTAAGGGAAAAAAAGAGAGATAATAAATAATAATAAAAATATATACAAAATAAATACAGACATGTAAAAACAAAAATATGTATAAGATAATATATACAAGTACTAGTGAAAATGGAAAAACAAACATATTGAAAATGGAAAAATAAATATATTCGTGAGTATTTTGACAAAGTAGTTTTTTTTTTTTTTACAGCAATTCCTTTTCTTACTTTTTTGGGGGAGAAAACGAATTAATAATATTTTAAAAAAAATATAAAAAGCTACAAAATATATATTAGTTTTCAAGTTTGAATTATAATATGAAATAGCAATAGCATTATAGAAATTAAATAAAGTTGTTTTACTGAATGGACATTTTTTTACGTTTGCTCAATTATTGAACATGAAAATATTGAATGACTTCTTCAAAAAATTAAAATAATAAATCATATTTATTAAAAAATATATATATTTTGTCTTTAGGGAATAATAATTGGACCCCTTTACTGTGTCTTGGACAATGCTTGACCTTCAGAGAACATTGCTTGCAGCAGTAAGACTGGCAACTAAAGGTCAAGCAATGTCCTTTAAAAAAAGACACGGGATTCTTTTATTTTTGGATTTTAATGTTAAACTCCGTAGTTTCGAAATTTTGATCGAAACCTAAAAGACAAGAGAACTCTTGGATCAAGCATTAGGGCAATTGCATTCTTGCTGGGTTTTTTTATTTTTATTTTTTTTTTTTATTTTTTTTTTTTTTTTTTTTATAGAACTGGTCTGCGTTTGCTTTACATAGTGATGAAACTCAAAAGATTGTAGAATTGTGTATGGGGTCCATCATTTGTTGGTTGGAAGAAACAAAGAAAATGATAAAATAAAATAGAAAACATCAAAAGGAGCCACCAGGAAATATCACTTGTTAATAATTATATGGATTTAACTGCTGGTAGAATTCAGGAGGATGAATCAAAATTTAATAAAATTAAACATTGGAGGAAAGATGTTAGTATTATATGTAGATGTTAGTTAGTTTTATTTAATAATAATCAAGCATGAGGTTAATCGGATTCGAATCGCGGCGATAGCTGGTCGAGGCATGGAGCTAGGAGTAAGTGGAGAAGACACTCCCATTGACCCACTCCTTTCAAAGGGAAGCAACCGCGAGAGTTTTCCGGCATCTTACTTGCTGCGTCGTTGTGCGCTCATACATCTTTCTATTTCTAGTTAATCCATGCTTTTTAACGAAGCTTGGAGGGCGGTTTTGAAGGGTTCTTAATTTGATTTAAAGTGTCGAGTTTAGTCTTTTAAGTTAAATAAGAGATCCATCCATCCAAGCTTTCTCCATTTTTATTTAGCCGTTAGAATTTTCGTATTTCTAACTTTTAGAAAAAACATTTCAACTTGACAGAATTTTTAAAACAAATGGAATTCTTGGTAAAGTTAATATTAGGTCAAGTTCATTTAACAATCGCTATGCACTTTTCAAAACAATTTCAAGAAGATAAAAAAGTTTATTATCTGGAAATTTAAAATTTATATTACTCTGATAGTTTTAATTCATAGGTCCATAAAGTCAGGTAACTAATTATTTTAAGAAAAGACAAGAAAAAAAATATTAGGTAGTTATGAATGTGTTGCATCCATGGAGCCTGCTCCAAGCTGAATATAGAAATAAATTGAATACCACAATATTGAAAGATGTTTATTGTTATAGAATGATTTCAGAAAGTGAAATACATAAATTTATACAAATCTCTCTTGCTAAAAATAAATCTATACATATGAAGATTTATACTTTGAGAGTTTCATGAATACTTAAATAGGACATTTTTAATTGCATACAAAGTAAATCAATTTTTAAAAAAATATGTCAAAATGCTTATTAAAAAAAAGGAAAAATATGTTACAGATTAATAAAATATTATCACAGTATTCTAGTGATTATTCAAAAAAAAAAATTCTTAAACCTGAGCAAAGGCACATTGAAAAATCTAGAAACAGATCCTTAAATATATACATATATTTTGTTTATAAATTGAATATAGCGGTTTTCAAAATTATTAAATTTGAAAGAAAAAAAAATTAGCTTAGAGATTAGAAAATTCTATGCATTAAAAAAAACAATAATAATAATATATATATACATTGAGCGAGAAACATGTTCAATGCTTTCAATGAAGGTATGTACATTTAATGTATACAACAAAAAGCAACTAACAATTTCCTTAGAGGGGTGCATTGAACTTAATAAATCCAGAAAAAGATTCTTAAATGCAGAGAAAAACACATTTAATGTTTTCAATGAAGGTATACAACAAAAACATTTAGAAAAAAAAAATACTTTAACTTGGAGAATTTTTAAAACAAAAGTAGTTCTATTTCATTTTACAATCGCTATGTATTTATCAATACAACTTAAAAAATATAATTAAATTTACTAAGAATTGTAAAATTTCAACCACCCGGAGAGTTTTATAAGTTCAAACTTAAGAGTTCAAACTTAATAATTATTATACTAGTAAAGGTAGATAAACTTATTACGTTAAGAAAAATTTGAATTTAAAGAACAAGTTCTGAGCGGTTATGAATATGTCACATCCATGGAGCTAACTCATAGCTCAATATAGAAAATAAAATTGAATACCACAATATTGAAAGATGTTTCTTGTTAAAAAAAGAATTTCAGAAAGTGCAATACATAATTTATGTTCATTTCTCTTGCTAAAAATTAGTCTATACAAATCCATATTAATATACCTAAATAATTTATACATATATATACATATATATATATATATATATATATATATATATATATATATATATATATATATATATATATATATATATATATATATATATATATATATATATATATATATATATATATATATATATATATATTCTCTATAAATAGGAAATTGATTATTGCTAAATTTAAAATAAATCACTTTGATTTAAAAAAAGGACTTCGTTTAGGGATTAGAAAACCCTACGATTTAATAAAAATTATTATTATTATTTTTTTTTTTTAGGAGAAATACATTAAATGAAGGTATAGATCGTCTGCCGCATAAAAATTTTAAGCGTGTGCGCCAGAATAGCGATATAAAGCCAAATCTAGATAGATGAAACTGATGGCCGCTTTCTTATGAATGACTTGTAAAATAGTCGTCTTCAATGATTTGTAGTTACAAAAATGTTGGAGCTAAGAACATGCGAAAAAAATGGCGATGCCGAATAAAAACAAGTACCAGTCAAAATATCCGTACATAAAAAATATTTGTTAATGTGTGTGTGCGTTTTTTTTTAAATTTAGAACTGCAATGTAAAAATTATTTCGACAATTAAAAATTTTCTTCATACATTTCTAATATGATTAATTATTAATTTTATAGGATGGTCGAATTCTGCTAATTAACTTTGTGAAAGTTTTCATAAATAATTTTTCTGAATTTAAAGAATAGATTTTTTAAAATTTTAATAATGAAGTTATAAATGATAGAGGATAAAAAATTAATCCGATCAAAACTATTGTAATTTATCATTTCTTAAAAATGTAAATATTTCTTTTTATCAATTGAATATTTTTATTTTCCGTCTTTAAAATGAGAATTTCGATATAAATCTAGATAAATTAAACTGCAGCAAGATGAGAAAAATGCTATACATAAAGCTGCTTAAATTTTATTTATTTTTCCCCATTTTTTACTTTATTTTTCACTATTTTATTTTTCACTTTAAAAATTCGAAGCAAATAAAATTTACTGTCAAGAAAATAAAATTTATTGTCAAGACAAGCCATTAAAAAGAGTTTTTTTATTTAGGAAAGAAATTGCATGCTTTTTTCCTTGTTATGATATTTGCTTTGGAATTTCAAAGAAAAAAAAATAATCCCGTGTCATGATTGTTTAGTCATATATAATTGCATGATGTTGTGAATACATATCATTCTGATCAGAAGTTTCAATGGGCAAAATATTCCAAATTGAATCTTTTTTTAAATATTGTCATATTTTAGGACCCTGCACACACTAGAGCAGGGATGGCGAACCAGTGGCACGCGTGCCACTTATGGCACGTGACACAATATTTTGGGCACGCCACCGATCACAAAGTTTACTATGAAGCTTATTAAAAATTCAATTAAATTTCACAAAAAAAGAGCAATTAATGCCAAAAAAGCAATTAATAACCACAAAAAAACAAGCGAACAATAAATAACTAGCAAAAAAAATTAACAGTTCTGCTTAAACTAACATCTTATAACCCTAAAAAAAGTTATTTGTCATCCAATCTGCAACAACAGAAGTCACACTGATGTTACTTTAAGTTGAATTACGCGTATAACTGAGACATTGCAAAAGTTGAGAATTGCATTTTTTCGTAGTAAATAAATAGTTTAGAGTTGATAGTATTTATTATTATTTACCCAAAAATCACGAAGTCAAAACTATTTGTCGGCACGTCTATGACCTCATTGCAATATATTTTAGAAAAAATGGCACGTTGGTGCATGAAGGTTCGCCACCCCTGCACTAGAGTAACGCAACTTTATTTTTACCTCGACGTTAAAGATATAACTGTGAATATTTTTTTAAATAGTGACTTTTTTAAAAGGCGAGCACATTTGATGCTTAAAGGCCTAAAATTTCATCCAATTTCTACATCACGTGTTGAAAACTTTCGATTTGAAACCAATAAGTTATTTCATTTTTTATAACAATATATTAACCAGATTCAAAAAGTTTTATAAAATTGACACTTCATGACTTGTTTTATTACTACTTTATACTTTTCATGATTACTTTATTTATTTATTTTTAAGTCAGATGCTTCCATTGCACACAAGTGCCAGTATTATAAATTTTAAAATCAATATAACAATACAGATATTTACCAAAATTGTCTGAAAAATTAAGTAAAAAAATAATAGTAATAATTAATAACTTTATGAATTGAATCGGCTTCAAATGTTATTACTTTTTTTCAATTTTGATATATCATTTTATATCATATGTCATATGGTAACCAAATTATATATAGACGGAGCAATATTTTCATCAAAGTCTTAATTTTATATTAAATCAATTTTTTGATGTTATAAAACCTACGAAAGACAATTTTCAGTGTCTGACTTAATTCCATCATACCTGCCGTTCTATATACCGGATAATAATAATAATAATCTGAATCAAAATATTTTGGTTTTATTTGATGACCTACATTCTTAATAGCTTCTTTTAATTTTTTTTCTTTGATAGACAATATCAATAGAACTCTTTTGGCGTTAAGATTGTTGTTTTTATCATTAATTAACTTAAATAACGAATGAGGCATGTTGTTTTATCATCAATTTTCAAATTCATCATATCCAATTTTAAAAGTTCTATAATTAATTTGTTTTTGTTTAGTTTAAGTAAAATGATAAAACTATATTATTTAGTCAATCAAAAATATATTTAAGTAAATTTTTTAGAATTTTAAAATGTGTGTACGAAAAACAAGTTATTTCTTAAAAATAATTTCTGAAAGCTAAAAATATGAAAAAATGATATTAATCATAAAAGTATACATAAAAAATTATAATTTATTTTAAGATTCTGTCTGAAAGAGAAAAAGGAAGTCCCTGGGAAAAGAAAAACAGGCGATATTTTAAATTAGAAATTTTATAACATTAAATTAAGAAAGACCTTAAGCACAAAAATATACTTCCTCTGAATAAACATTTTTAGTGTTAACGAATTTGGATTTTTAATCCTTAAAATATCGCAATATACTACCTATCATAATGTTGAAGTGATCGCCATGTCAAAAACATTGTTCCAATTGTTTAGTCAAAGTTCCAGTCCTTTTATTTTCTTTTTCTTTTCTTTTTTAATTTTTCGGTGTATCTGGAACTGTTTAGGCGGATAAAAAATTCCACTAATTGTAAAATTCTTTCTCCAAAAATTTCATGCAAATCATACTATTATAGATAAGTCATTATTATTTATTATTAAATTTACGCTAGGAAAAGTTTTGTACTGCACAGTATAAAAAATTTCATGTCATTTTAAATGATGTAATTTCAAGTAACAAAATTTGAACAAAAGCGTCTGAACTGTTACTGAGAACAGAAATTTCAAAGATATCGGGCTTTGGAAATATTCCCAAACTATTTTGCCGATTTTGCGTAAATGTTTTTTTTTTTTTTTCATTTAATAATATAGTTTAAAATACGATGAATGCTTGCATATTTTACTCTTCTATACATTTGTGACTATTATTAATTAAAATTAAGTAATTATATTTATTCTTACAAAGTTATATTTTCTATTAAATTTTCTTTGTATAAACGAGTCTTATAACTTTTTGTACTATTTTTTTTCAGCATATTAACAACAGTCAACATATTACTTTCAAACAATTAAAATTGAAACGTAATGAAATTTCAATTACTAAAATCAAAGTTGTGTAGGATGTTTCGCGTTGCTTTCATTTTACAATCATAGCATTTATACGAAAAGTATTATGTAATCTAGGTTTAGAGCTTTAATTCACAGGAAGTAACGCCTACAAAATTGTTTATTATAGATATGTTATAAAATTAAAAACTTAAGTTAGTTTATTCTCTAGTTTTTATTTATTAATTTTAAGTGAATGAGCGGCAAAGAATATTTTTGCTTGGGCTTGGAAATTAGCTTATATAAATATTGAACGATTTTTTTCCACTTCAAATAATAGATTCATAGTTTGAAAAATGACACATTTTGGATTCTCCTAAGATTATTTGTGCACTTTTTTAGCCTTTAAGTATAACTCTGTAACTACTTGTGCACACTCAATTATTATAAAACTTGTTCTCGAGAAAATTGATGTTACGCACATAAACAATTTATAAACATTAATTATTTCTCTAATTTAAATGGGAAAATCATGAAACAGATATATTTAATAATAACAATGTATACAACTATACAACTAATTTGAAAATATTAAATCGGACAATCGGGACTTGGAATCGCCCCCCCCCCCCCAGTCAAAAAAAAGTTGGCACGCCACTGATTATTTATCTTGTTCAAATGTATTCTTAATATAAAAAGCAAACGATCTCTCTTTTTTACCGTGGTAATTTATCTTTCCTGAAAATTAAAATTACATCAATATTGTTTTATAATGAAATATTCCACAACAATCATGTTTACTAATTAATTACAATTATATATTTTTTCTATGTAATTCTGTACACTGATAATGCTTTTAAAACACAATATTTTACTGTCAAATTTAAACAAAGTCATATTGTATAAATCTGAGTAGTTTAAAAAATTAAGTAATATTAAAAGTCTAGTATATTATTGTTCCCAAAAATTTGATTGAACTTATATTTTTAAAATATCAATCTTATTAACTGTGTTTTATTTTAGTTAATTTTAAAAATAGTATGGTGTATGTATACTGTTTCAAAAAAAAAAAAAAAGAAAAGAATGACGCGATCTTTTTTTCTTTGATGGACTACGAGGCCTGAATTGCTCGAAACTTTTTGAATTTATAAAATCAGATCAAGTTTTTTTTTTTATTCCTTTTTAGCTCATGCGCAGCATAAAAGAACTACTTGAAATACTCATATCTTGCGCAGTTTTTTGCAAATTTTTTTAAATTTTAAATCAATGCATTTGTAATTAATTTTAAATTGCAACAAAAAGTTTGTTCAATTCCATTGAATATTTTTAAAGTTATAGCAAAAAACCATAAAACAAATAATTAGTTTTTTTTAATAAAAAAAACCATCATATCTCCAGTAATATTTACGCTAGGTTTACGAAATGTTATGCAGTTACCAAAAACAACAACTTAAGTAATTGGTACAGGTTCCAAGCTTAGTGCTTGATTTTCTGGCATCTGGAATAGGGTATTAAAAACTTGTTATTTTTCATTACTTATTATAGGTTTCTAAAACCTCTGAAAGCCAGAAATTGTATTTTTAATTAATTTAAAATTATATCCATTCTTTTCTTTTTCTCGAAATTTTCATTTTGGACGCGAGTACTAACACTTGATTTCATGTCAAAAGGTTCAAAAACTGAAACATTTTAATAAAACACTGATTTGATGCTGTTAAAAGTTAATATTTTATCGAAACGTTTAAAAATGTAAACGGTTTCAAAGAAATTTAAACATTCAGTAATTTTAACAGTTATATGATAGAAAGTTATATTTATAAATTTTTAGGAAATAAAATTAAATCTTAACAAAATGTTCTGAAAAGGGTAACGAGAATTTCAAAAACAAAATCTTTTTTTTAATCGATTTTTAGGAAGAAACAAAACTAAAATGATTCAGATAGATGTATAGGAGTTGTTAAACGAAGTGATAGTGTAATGAACCATCAAGTAATTAACAAAAAATTGCTGTTTTATGCTCAACACCCGTTTTCTTTTCTGATACAAGACCAAGCTGTCTTGTTCTTCAATTCCCCATGAAAATAATAGAACAACTTTTCATGTTTCAGGATTTTTTTCTCCAAATTTTGAATTATGAAAAAATATATCCATCTTGATTGCTAAAAATACTATATTGACAACACCTGGTGGTATAATCTTTAGGGGTTGCTAAAGAGATGTTTCATTCGTCAAATGTTTGGCGATGGGCATTTGTTAAAATTCAAGTGTCACCACTTCAAAGATCTATTCATAATACACATTTTCCCCTTTGACACATTGATGGATCATATCTATTGTTATGACCCTCTACCCCACCTTCAGGTTGGAAAATCCTAGGATGGACAGAGCACAGCCTGAATTCCGCATCCGGCTTACGTCGTCCACCGTGCATGCTTAAAATACCATCAGTTGTTTAATTGATAGGCATTTATTCTCTTAAGCTCTTCTGTACCATTGACTTTGGCAGGTCAACTAACTGCGAGAATGTCCAAAATATAAAACAAAATAGAAATAATTCTATTAGATAATTAGTTCTGTTTTCCACAGATGCAATCTACAGTGAGTTATTATGAAATTAGATCATTTCTGATTTTTAATCCAGATTTTATAGGATCATTTACGATAATTGTTGCATTTATAAAATTACT
The DNA here is from genome assembly GCF_982258835.1 of Parasteatoda tepidariorum. Lineage (NCBI taxonomy): Eukaryota > Metazoa > Arthropoda > Arachnida > Araneae > Theridiidae > Parasteatoda > Parasteatoda tepidariorum. The sequence continues at coordinate 4,205,549 of NC_141758.1, read as the reverse complement.
CATCACTATTTTTCCCCCTCATTCTTCTTCCTATCATTATTAATATATTAGGTTTAATAAAGAAAAAGGAATAATGAAAAGCATTATTATTTGTAAAAGTTATGTTGCATTATATACAGAGCGTAAAATAAAAAAAAGTGAAAAACCTGAATAACTCTTGATTTAATGATCGGATTTTAACTTACTAAGATCTCAATCTAAATGGTTTGAGGGCCAAACTTAAAATATGCTAATTAGTTGGTGCAGAAGATATTTTTTTAAGTTATGAAATCAGGCAAACGTGCTTCCTCTACCTACATATATACATATGTTGTTGTTGTTAAATTTGGATATTTGTCTCTCAAAATATGGATGGTATTCACAATATGAAAATTAAGATCTCAAAAGTTTTTTTAGGTTGAAAGTTTAGGCTCCTTTATTTAATTGCAGTTTTCATGCATTTCGTCATGTCTCGAAAATTTTTGAAACGAAGTGAAAAATTTTCTCACCTAATAATAAAATTCATTAACCTGAAAATAATTCCCTGTCAAAAATAGTTTTTTGTATGTTTCTGGTGAATTAATGTTCTATCATGAGTTAAACTAAAGTGATGAAATCACAATGAAAGTGTTATTTGAATCCAACAAATATCGATAAAATAATCCTTATTTAGGATAGATCAGGATTATTTTCATTTGCATAGCTATTGTTTGACATGTCTTTGGGTAATTTTAATGAGATATAAATAATTTTAAGCTATTATGCTGTATGCACATTATGCAAAATAAATTAGTAAAATAAAAGAGAACACAGAATTCATTAAATCTGAGGCGTAAAAACAGTTATCTTGCTCAGTTTTATCAAACTAATTATTATTAAAAAAGACATGATTTTAAATGCTACTAAAAATACAATAACTGAATTATATAACCTTCAATATTGTTGATGAATATTATTGCTATAAGGACCAATGTAACCCATGTGGTCGGCCAAGGTATCCCAGCCTTAGTATATGTTGGTTAATAAAATAAATAAACAAAATGAAATTAAAATTGAAATGACGAATTCTAATGGAATAGCTATTATATATTAAACTATCTCAATAATTGCTACCAGAATCCACATTTTTTAAAATGTGAAATAATGCTTATTTACTTACTTTTCATTAAATTAGATAGAAACTAATATATTATTTAGTAATTTAAATAATTAGGAAAATCTGATCTAAAAACTTTATAATCTTACTAATAACACATTTATTGTTTCGTATTAATTTTGTTTACAGAATTTAAGCTTTAACTAATCTTATTCGCATTAAATAAATTTAGTAAGAAATATTGTTCGTCACCTTTTGAGATACAATTCTAAAAATAGATGGATAATAAAAAATTGTAAACTTCAAATTTATGTTAAAAAGAGCAATAAAATAGTAAAATAAATAGCACAATATTAAAAAAAAAAGAAAAACACAAAATTTTAAACTATGCTAATTCTAAAATTTTAGGAAATACTCTCTCATGAATTCAACTAACATTGAAAACATCAAAATAATATATGAGAGAAAAACTAAAAACATGGATTTTAATAACTTTTATTTAATTATATAACGAACTACGAATCACTGATCAATGTGAACAAAATTAAAACTATTTAACTAATGATAATAATTGAAAAAGCAACAGTAAGGTAAGGAAACTCTACATAATTGTATCTGAAATTGGATTAACAATAAGTTAATTAAAATACATATCTATAAAAAATAACATTAAATAGTAAATACTACTTACTGAACATGATTTAAAAAAAAGAAAACGGCACGTGGTGGATACCAACACCCCAGGAGTGTGACGTCACGTGGGAAGAGCCCATGCGCGGGAGAAAACTGGCTCTCACTATCTCCTACTTGAAGCCGGAGCATTTCAACCATGATTTTTCCTCCCAAACTCCTTTTGTGCTAGCAGTTTTTCCTTGCAGTTCGAAGCGAAAGCTGTGCGTGAACAGTGTTGCCAGATTGGGCTACAAGTAGCGGATTGGGCTACTTTTAAAAGCCCCCGCTACTGAAAATTGAATTTTCGCTACTTGCTACTTTTTGGGCTACTTATTATTTTTCGAACGCTACAAATCTTAAATATGCGCTACTTTTTTTCCTTACTGAAATATATATATATTTTTTAATTTTTTCCCTTCCCATTAAAAAATGATTCTGAAAGTTTCCAGCTTCTTTACCATTTTTAAAAAGGACATTTTTGTTGTTGTTGTTGAAAACGTTCTCGCTTCAGTTTTGGATTCTTGATATGTTTTACTGATGGAGTCTATAATCTTTCCATGTTTATGTTTCAAATCGTAGACTCGGGAAATCGCAAAGATGTATATGGAAAAATGCACGGAGAGTATGATGGGGAAAATGTTTTTTTAACTCCAACTATTATTAATCGTTTATCTTCTGGAGAAAAAAAATCACGTTACTCGCTTTGAAACTCAGAAAAATTAAATCCAAAGTCATTTTACCTGATGAATGAAAATAGTTGTTGTGAATGACAATGAGTTTCCAAAAAATATCGTACTGTTAAATGCTTTTTAGTGATGGGCAAACTACGGCTGCGGGTCAACTGTGGCCCGCCGAAAGGTTTTATCCGGCCCGCGGATATAATTTTAATTTGCCGATCAGTGGCAATATACAGTTACATCCATTTTCTTGTCAACTATTTAAAATTATTTCTGTTTTTCCTTTTTTAACAAAGTACTGATGACCTTTTTACTTTCTCTATTTTTGTTCTACAAAACATAAATTGATGGAAATAGTTAGCACAGACAGCTTCAATTGGTAAAATGTTGAAAGCAGAAGTTCTTCATAGAATAGTCTCAGATTGGCTCTAACTAGCGTTTGTCTTTCTCGAGGAATCTAATATAGGTAAATTGTACTTCACATTTGGCAGACTACGCATTTTAAGATCTAACGAGCGGACAATCTAACAATCATCTGAAGCAGTTGTTTCTAAATATGCCAAAGTTTTACAAATCATTACCAAAAGCTAGTTTCCAAAATTTTATATTTCATGCCCAGAAAATCAGCTCTATGTTTGCTTAATCTTATATATGTGAACAAGAGTTTTCAACTTTGAACCTTAGAAAGAATCATTTCAGAAGTGGACTAACAGAAAAGCATTTAGCCTTGTTCCGTAAAATAGGCACATCTCGCTTCGAACTTTAATATAAGGAACTTTTAAAAACGAAATCGCAATTTCATTCATCTCACTAAATATTTAAATTAAAACTTGTATATCGCTTTTTTTTTTTTTAAAATTTTGAAAGTTTTATTTGTCCCACCAAACATTTTTTTTTTTTCTCGATTTTTGGCTCTCGACCAAAAAAGTTTGCCCATCCCTGCTCTAGAGCTTAGATTTTCCCGTTGTAAATGATGAAATTATTTTTTTTAAAAGGAAGCTATAATATGTATTGCTATGGTTACAGTTATTATTTTTCACCTCATTTTGCCAAATATGCAATAAATAAATGAAACAAATAAAAATTAAGTTTTGGATAGTTATCATATTAAAATAAAATTCGTATTACCAAACGCAAATGATAATCAGAATTGGCATCAAGGAGAACGACATGAAATATTTCATAGAAGGCCAAGGCCCACCCAATGATGACGATGAAATGCAAAAGATGGATTTTGTTTTTAAAACAAAAATATATACTATGAAATTTCAAATAATAATTAACTATAACAATGAAATTATGAATAAAAATGACTAAGTTAATTGAAACATAATGCACTTAGGGATCAGGAAAACTGAATAACGACAATTTTTTTAATTCGAAAATGTCAACATTTTAAACCTTTCGAAACATTTATAGTAATTGCAAAATAACTAGGAAAGATAATTACTTTAAATGATAAACACGGTAATGTATATGCTGCGTGTTATAAAAGGAGTTTAGAAAATTATTAAAGCTACTACAGTGAAACTAGAAGTGAAACTGATCAGAACTACTAGAACTCTACAGTGAAACTGATCAGAAGTGGAACTACAATTTGATGGTTTTATAAGAGAAGTCATCTTATAAAAATGATAATGAATTGTTTTTACCAGTTTTGCACTTGATCATCAAAATCTTAGATAGGTGATTAACTTATAGAGATGGTCAACTTAACAGGTTTCACTGTGCAAGTAAAGTAAGCACAGCAACTAAGGCGAGCTGCGAGAAAAGAAAATATTTACGAGCATTTAGTGCAAATCTATCTTTTTATCATTGTTTTTTTTAACTTTACAACAGATGTTACGGCTACTATAAATGAAAAAAAAAAAATTAGTTAAAAATATTTGTTGCTTCGTAGACGCTTTAAAATACTGTTTCATACGTGGTCCAAATCAAAATATTCATTTGTTCACCAAATTACTATCAAAACTATTCTCAATCGAGTTTGAAACAATTATTGATGCTGTTACAAAGAAAAGCAAAGTGATATTTCTCATCTGCGAGCTGAATGTTTGTACTTTGTATTGTTTCGAACTTCAGAGCAAAAATGATTAAATAAATTATTTTGCTTATCAAAAAAAGATTTTTTGCCTTTCATTTTTAAATACACACAGATGTAGACCCATGAAGTTGAACTTTTCTGAATTTCTTGTTGGAGATTGGGTCCTATAGTCCATTCCACCTTAAGTTGGCACTGCAGGGAAGGGTAGGAAATGTAATATTCCGCTTTTGAAAAGTAGTTCTTCGCTATTTTGGAATTAATTGCAGTTTGAATGCGCGTACAAATATAAATAAATGTTGTATAATAAGAAAAGTTTATCTTGAAACATGCATTAGAAGTTTTTCATGTTTAAATGTATTTAACTTATAAATACCTTCTCAGTAAAGCGAATGTACAAAGAAGAAGGTGTTTTAGTTTGACGCTGGATTAGTTTTCAAGGTCAAGAAATTGGCGCGTTGGCTATGTTTATGCACTGGTCAGCCAGCTCTTTCCATTCTCCTTGCATTTGCTTAAGTGTCCTATCTCTTGTGCAATTCTTATTTCGCTTTCTTTTTGTATTTGATTATTTAATTTTCTAAATATTAACCTCATATGTACAATATTTAATTAATATTTTTTCTCCTTCAGAATGAATGGGAAAAAAACCACCCAAATAGACAGGTGAATATTATTAAACTGATGACAGTTGAGCATATTTGCTGTGTAGCTAATTCAATATGTGATTTTATTATTATTTTTTTACGACAAAAATAAGAAATGTTTTCGCTTTATTCAATCTCTGTAAAGATTCAAATTTTGTGTCTTTTGCGCCATGTGTAGCTCTAAAGTACAATTCGCTTTTAAAATTGTGATGGCGGAAATTTAAGATTTTTAGTTTGTTTAATTAAAGGGACTTTTAAATTTTATCTGAAATACAAATTCCATAATATAAGTGTGCAAATTCGTTAGTTATAAACTAATAAAATGTATAGAAATTGAAATAATTTCAAAAAAAGACACAACATTTGAATCATTAATTTTTTTTAAACATCGAAAGGTTAATTTAAACCAATCAATATTTTAATTATTATTTTTTAAAATACAAAGCCAAAAAAGCTGAGAAATTCTTTTTCTTACGTAGAAAATGTTAAGATATTTCAGTATCTGACAAAATATTTCGAGACTAACTAATTCTACTTTACTTAAATAACTAATTATACGGATTTTTCTCTTAAGCCTCCTTTCACCCGAAAAGATCCTGAAAAGTAAAGGAAGGTTCTGATATTTTAAAATATGTATTTTCTTTTGAAGAAATGCGTCCAACAACCCAAGTAGAATTTCTTCTGATGAGAAATTGTGGATTGAATTCAATTCAGGGAGACCCCACAAAGAGTTTGCAGAAGGAACTGTCAACTGTTAAAATATTAAACGAATAACATGATAACCACCAGGATAGGTGGTAATCATGTTATTCAAAGAGTTCCTGTTGAGTCTAAGAGGGTGGAATATGGCAGCTGAAAACATGGGTGAGGGGGGCGTGCAAGTAGTACGCCCTCCATGTAGATAATACTAAAAATCCAAATTCATACCATTTTTGAGAATTATTTTTTTTTCGGTAAGTTCTTTTGTCTCTTAGAGGCAAATATATCTCAGAAAAAAAAATTATAGTAAAAAAAAAGAAACTTTTCTGAAAAAAAAAAAAAAAAAAAAAAAAAAAAAAAAAAAAAAAAAAAAATTTTAATTTTTTATTTATAAAAAAAAGAACAGTAAATATTAAAAAAACTTAGGTATGATATTTTTCATGATCAATGATTTCCTGCCTATGTTGACTTTTTCTTACCCCATAAAACACCAATGAAGTATAAATTAATGTACATTAATTTACAAAAAGTAAGCAAATAAAAATAAACATTTAAAACAACGTATTTATGCGCATCTATGCATTTCTTTTTTTTACTTAGATTTCAGCAAAAAAGAATCTTTTTAAATATTTCTTTTCCTTAAATTAGTTTTGTTTACTTAAAAAATCATAATAAGAAAAAAATAAAGAAAGGAACAGTAAATATTATAAAACACAAGTATGATCTTTTTCATGATCAATTATTTTCGGCCTATGCTGATTTTCCTTCCGCAACAAGACACTAATGAGGGATAAATTAATGTACATTAATCTACAAAAAATAAGGATATAAAAATAAATGTTTAAAACAATGTATTTATGCGCATCTATGCATTTCCTTTTTTTATTTAGATTTCAGCAAAAAAGAATCTTTTTAAATATATTTTTTTGTTTAAAATCAGTTTCGTTTAATTAAAAAATCATAATAAGAAAAAAAAAAGAACAGAAAATATTATAAAACATAAGTATGATCTTTTTCATGATCAATAATTTCCTGCCTATGCTGATTTTTCCTTCTCCATCAAAACACTAATGATCGATAAATTAATGTACATTAATCTACAAAAAATAAGAATATAAAAATAAATATTTAAGACAAAGTATTTATGCGTATCTATGCATTTCTTTTTTTTAATTAGATTTCAGCGAAAAAGAATCTTTTTAAATATATATTTTTTTCAGTTGTTTAAAATTAGTTTCGTTTAGTCTAAAAATCATAATAAGAAAATCTGCTTTTTAAGTACTAATTAAGAAATCAGCTTACAACTAGTATCCTCAAAATTTTAGTACGATTCTTGGTTTAAAAAAGAAAATCGGCGTTTTGCTTTCTTAAACGCCAATACTGACTACTTTCTCTCCCTTTTTTGCAACCTCATCCCCAAACTGACTTAAGGAGTAACCCAGTTTCCATGACAACGGCTGTAATCCGGTCTACCTACCTTTCTCTCCAGTGCCAACTTAAGGTGGAATGGACTATAGTTAGGTCTTATTTTTAATTTCCTCGAAACGCGAGATAATTTTTATTAAAAAAAAATTAGCTAGTGAGAACATTTTTATGTGCGAGTAATTAAGGTTCTTGAGGTTGGGGAACGAAGCGAGCTGAGGTCGAAACCTCTTAGTATTCTTATGCAGCTCAAAGACCGCACCAACATTAAAATATCGAAGACAGTTCCGACTGATTTTTACACATAAAAAAGCTGGGAAAAAACGAGCTAGCCAATGTTATTATAATTTTAGTGTTTTCTGGCAAACGGCGCTGTTTTACAGAAATATAGCCAAATAAATTGGTGCAGTAAATAAATTTATATATATATATATATATATATATGATTTATTTTTGGGCTACAAAATGTTCGAATCCGCTACTTTTGGAGCTCCCATTCGCTACTTTTTAATCTTAAGTTCTGGCAACACTGTGCGTGAACACGCTGTTGGTTGTGAGTGGAGTGGTGGGTGGATCCTTCAGAGGCCGCCAAAATGTAAATTAATTTTTTTTTTTTTTAAATTCTTCCTTAATAATTGCCTAGGTAATTCGAAATTTTAATGAATAATAATGTTTTTCTAAACTTGATCTCACAAGTAATGGAAAACGTAACAAGTAATGGAAATTTTTCCCTCCACGTGCACATATTCTCTCCTCTCCTGGTTTCTGCATCTTTTTTATAATCATGTGTATCTCAATAATTTATCTACCGATTTTAGTTTGAAAAAGTAGGGGAGAGTCGGGTAGCCCCGCTCACTTAAGGAGTATTGCTTATATTTCTGTATAATATTGAGTAATAATCAATAATTTTGTATGTTTCTATTGTTTGACCATATAATTAAATAATGCAAAGAGAATAAACCAAAAAAAGAATAGTTTAACTTAAAAAAATAGAAATTTAAAAAAACATGTTTCTCAGCTCTTTTCAAAATGCGTCGGGTAGCCCCGCCCAGTTACAAAAATTATGTTTTTTGGCTGTTTTTTCAGGAGTAAATGAAAGTGACCAATGTATTGACAATAGATAAACCTCATTTATCATTTTTATCAAAAAATTATTTTATTTATTACATATTTGTGTACTTTTAGTGAATTCTATCATTTAATAACAATCATTTAATAACAACAATATTTGTTGTTAAAAATGCATATAACATTCAAATTTGAAGCAATAAAATAATAATCTTTGCAACCGTACATTTATCAACGAAATAAAATTGGGCGGTGATACCTGACATTCATGTGAGCAGGGCTACCCGAAATTCAATTTTTTTGTAAATTTGTAATTACTCGAACAATTTTTTAAAAATAAACTTCTTTCTTCGTGCAAATTAAACCTAAGACTACATACTTTAATGCTGTATGTATAGAAAAAATTATTTTATAAGTATTAAAATGAAGTTTGAACGAAACATTCAACCAATTTTTCTTAACTTCATGAATACTGTATTCAACAAATTTTCAAAACTATTGTTTACCATGTTAACAGCTGCATAAATACTTGAAACTTGGGAAATAATCTCTTTTTAATATAACAATTAATGTCCGATGGCACATTGACTTGAGAAAATATTCTATACATATGAAATTGACGTTGGACGGGGGTACCCGCTGGGCGGAGCTACCCGACTCTCCCCTAAATGATTAATGTAACGTCAAATAAAGAAGTAACGTTGAAAATATATCATTGTTCTCTGTAGCATTGATGATTTTATATTGATTCTTAAAATGATTTATGATTACTAATTTTATTTTTCTTAACAGGCTCCGGTTCTAAAATGATTCTAATAAACTTTAGTAAATTAACTTTTAAGAGATAATTAATTGCATAATAATTTAATTTAGCAAAAATGTATTTTTCTCGAGCTTAAAATAAAATTTATTTTTGCACAACGCAATTTAAATAAGATACAATAATTAACAAAATATTTAAGATTTAATTATGTTTTTTAATGATAATGTTAGATTTAATAATGTTGAACAGCCGACTCAATTTTGGGTTTACGACTACTAATGTTCAACTCCGTAGCCTTTGTAATTTTGAACCAATTCAGAAGAAACTCTTGGATCAGTACCCCCAGAGGTATAATTTGTTTTGGGAACATGGAGGACTTTGTGACTTGACATATTTAACGTACATCAGTCACCATTTACTACACGGGGAGTCTTCGGCCGGCAGGGTTCAAACCCACGAACTCTTAGACATAGGTCCAGTGCCCTACAAACCAGACTAACCCTGCCTTTCTACACTTTTATTAAGACAATACTCTTGATTAATTGGAACAGATAAAAAATACTTTGTCTAAAATGCATTTAAAGATTATTAGTTAAATTGCTTCTGCGCCAATTTGTCATAATGTAATTCAAGGTAGGCGTAAATCGTAGTTGCCGCAATTTTACTTATTAAAAACTTTATTTGAGATCATTCGGGATAATCTGGCTCATTGAGAGTTTACTGTAGAAATTAATAAGGTCTCGTAATTTCTACATAGTGTCTGCTTACTAATAAATCTTTTTTCTATTTAGAAAACTAGTGTATACTTGGTTTAGTGAAAAAGTTGTGTGGAAAATTTATCTGAAATTATATACGATGTATCGTCAGACCATTCTGCAAATTCTCCCGCTTTTTCGGAATAACAGAGTAAGTAGATTTCTAATGTTAAGTAATTTAGGATCGTTGTACTAGTAGACCTAGTAACGATAATGATTCTGCTCAAGATGGACCTTACTTAAAGCATATAAAAGAGAGGGGAAAAAATTCCCGGCACATCTCGATATATGAAAAAAAATGCAATTCAACATAAAAGTGCTCTATCAACGCCTCCTGTAACTGAAAGCCTCCACACGGTTTTTTGTAGGTAGTCTGATCAAACCACTATGAAGGTAAACCAAGTAGAGAAATAACCATTTAATATGAAATTTATTAAAAATTAGAAAGTGGTAGCAAATATATGTCTAAAAATTTGTTTAATTTATGAATATAATTGGTTTGTTTTATTTACTTGTCAACCACTATAGATTCAATTCTCAAATTTATATGATAATATTCTCTCAAGTATTTTTAAAATAGAATTTGGGTTCCTGCGCACAAGTGGTTCGCTTTTTAAGTACTCTTCGCAGACTACTTATAAGAAACCGTGTGGAGGCTTTCTGAGGTAGGAGGTGAGGGCTCTATTTAGTGTTTTCTTCAATGTAAAGGCGCTTTCTACATTGTAATGGCGTTTTGTAAATGGAGTTAATATAATTGCACTGTCAAATATAATGGCGCATAAAGCAAGAATTCATGCTCGTAATTCATAATTTAATTACTATAGTAACGAAATATAAACATTTATAAACTTAAAATAACGTTACACAAATCTCAACTTTTTCTGAAGGTGTAACTTTGATTTATATTTTACAGCCATTTTAATGCAATAACCTCGGATAATTCAGGGCAAAAAATATCATTTTCATTGACAAGTATTACCAGGTCTTAATTATAATTTTATTCTATACAGGCATGTTTTTCTCATGTGCAACTTAAGGAGACCTTTCAGAAGACCTTAGAAGCTATCAAGAAAGGCAACAGAGCCCATAAATTCTGTGGTATTCTCATAAAAGCTAAAGAAGTCACTCAAGAAACTGATTGTTTTCACCCTCCTTCCGTAGAAGTTACCCTGAATAAAGATGAGTTAGAAGCTCATTTAATTATCTGTGAGCTAAAAGAAATCATTCATGAAGATAAGCCTGAATATATTCTAATTGATACGATTTTGGAAGCACTTAAAAATAGCTCTAATGAAGCACGTCGGCAGCTTATTTCACTTCTTTTTAGTATCGATACGGTTAACTTCTTGAATCCCAAGAGCCAGAGTTCAAAAGAATACTTAAAATATTTTATAAGTGAGGTTGGATGCTTTTTCAGAAATGCAAATACGATAAATCCTGATAGGATTTTAGATACCCAAGGAGTTTTAAGAATGGTTGAAACTAGATTACTAAATTATTCAGAGTACGATAGGAATTATAACTATCTGCTTTCAATAGTGAACTATGTAATTATTGACGAACATCATCACTCCGACGATCATAATAGAGAAATCGAAGCTTTAATGTCTGATGCTGTTTCACTAATTTCAACTAGGTTGTCACTACTGAACAGTGCCTCAAAATCTATTTTAGAGAAATGTTTATTGGCACGAAGATCTTCACTTGCTATTGACAGAGCTGATTCTGATTTGGAACAGTTTTATTTGGATAAGATTAGTTATTGCTACAGTATTTTGGACGAGGTAAATATGAACTTTTTTGTAATATTTCTTTAAAAATGTTCTTGAACACTGATATTTCGTGTACCGTTTACAGGGGTTAGTCAAGCTTTACCTTCTGTGAAGCCCCTCGGTACTTCTTTCGCCTCTCTCTATACGGCATTTTTGTCTTGATAGTTCGTTCACCAGGAGTTGGAACTCTATGGTTGGCACCCGCCTTCATCTCGTGGTTCGCGACGATACTATTTCGCTATTTTTGAGAGAAGGATGTGAACAATCCTGAAAAAAGTTGTTATTTTGGCGATCGTATGACAAAAATATTTATTCCGCAATCTTTATGTACATTTTTTTAACATTAAATGTTTCATAAATCTGATGATATTTCTCTCTTTTGAGGGAATAATTTGTCCTTTTTAAACATTTTGCTGGGAAAACAGCCGCTTTTAAATTTAAAATATATTTAATTAGATAGAGTAACAAAAGGTGTATAATAGCAAATGATAAAACGAAACAAGTGACTTAAAAAGAATTCACTGTTAGTGTTTGGCATGCATTAACGGTTGTCTCAATTTTAAGCGAGGAGATGTTTTTCCCTCTTACTCCCGCTCTGAAATGAACTCTTCGTCAAAGGATATGATGGAGCAAGTGGTAACTCTTGGTGAACGAACTACACTTTATCTAACAAAACTAATACTAATATAAAATTAATAATCGGTTTTTTTCCCCCTAGACAAATCTTAAAACATTTGATTTGCGGGCTTAAAAGTAAACCAAATAATTCACACAGAGGCCCTTAAGCATGCCAGCGAAAACATATGGCCACGTAGTTATAATCAGTTTTGCAACAGATTGTAAAATAATTATTACAACAATTAAGCTAACCATTAGTTGTCAATAAATAAAAGGTTTGGTTGATAAACAATTATCGAAAAAGTACTATTAAATTAATCATTTATCTTGGGGATAGTTTACAATTTAATTGAGTTTTAATCAATGAAAATTATATTTTTAGACATTATTTTATCAAAAGTAAAATATTGAATTTATAAGCCGAGATGAAACAATAACCTTTTATTATGGAAAGTACAATTACTATTGCATTACCCTTTTTTTTTCCATTCACAAAATTAACTCTATTGATATACAGTTATTTTAGAGATGGCAACGACTTCTTTGACAGTTTCGGTTCTTCCTTTTAAATAAAAAGAAATTAAAGCTGTAAAGCACAGGTATTACTTTTTAGTATTAAGGAGCGTATTTTTCTCCACTAGAATCTGTTATCAATTTTGAAACTTCTGTTAAACTAAAGCAAAGCGGAGTTCCATGTGATCGTTTATTCAAAACCAAGAAGCGAAAGCTACAGAAAATGAAATTGTTGCGCTGATTGGATAATAAATTTAAATATGAATGCGAACCTCTGATTGGATGAAAACTAACTGAAATAAGGGGAAAAAAAGTTGAGAATCGAATTAATGATTCAATGAACTGTTTGCTTCTCTTAGCATTAAATGAATCATTAAGCCAAATGAATCGATTCTTCCGAACCTATCTCTTAACATTAATATCGGCTCAAAGAGTTGATTTTTATGTCATTTTTTTATACTTTAGCATTACAGTATTTGAATGGTTCTTTGCGCTGGTTGTTCGACTCATTTGAGCGATTTTATATCTTTTAACATTAAAAGAACTGTTTTGTGACACGATTCTTTTCAGTATTACCTTATCCTCTAACATAAATGGGTACTTACAGAATGATGGGGGTTAAGAAGAGAGTAACCTACCTAAGTCATTTTTAGAAAAGAGGACATTTAAGAGGAAAAAAAATTATTGAATATTCAATTCACATCTTAATGTTTTCAATTATAAATATAAGTGTATAACCAGTAATTATGTTACACAGAAAATATATTTTTCTTTAAACTTTTTTAAGGGGTGGGATGAGGCAATTTTTAAAATCTCTTTATGGAGGAGATAAGTTATATGTCACACCACTCCATATAATTGTTTTTCCGTACTGTAGTTTGTTATTTGAAAATAATGTTCAAATTGACAAACGATGAAATACTAAATTTTCATAGCTTCGTAAATTAGTGAAAAAAATTTTTATTTTAATAAAAAGAAATGTGTCGGTATATGTTTTTATCAATGCATTTTTGTTGTCTTCTTAAAGCAAAAATTTAATTGTGTCGTGGAGGTACGGAATTTTCCCACCAGCCTTGGAGAAATGGGTTTCCGGGTTAATATGGATCGATTTAAAAGAATTGGTTGATCGGATTTTGTGAATCTATTATTTTTAATTAAGCTTATTTTGATTATTGAAAAGATTTTTTTTCTAAAATTAAAAAAGTAATTTAAATTATTTATTAATTTATTTCGCGTCATGCATTTTGAATTTTTTACGTTATTATTTGTGAATTTACCGTTTAAGTTTTTACTAATATCCTTATTATTAATTATTGATATTTATATTTTTAATATGAAGATCAATTTTATAACAAAAAAATATATTTTTAATAAAACTGTATTTTTATACAAATATAATAAAAATAAAAATGCATTAAAACTAACAAAAATTATTAGTATTACCTAGGACAGCAGTTCCCAACGGTGTTCTACGGAACCCTAGGGTTCCGTAAAGAATTGCCGGAATTCCGCTAGTGAGTACTTCTTACAGCCACAGACGACCTAACTGTAACACTCAGCTTCAGCACCCTAGTACAAGGTCTAAGACAGAGGTTCTCTAATAGTGTTCCACGGAAGCCTAATCTTCCGTAAAGATTTACAGGAGTTCTGATAGTGAGTACTTTTTGCAGCCGCAGACAGCTGACCACCCAACTGTAACAATAAGCTTCTGCACCCTAGAGTCCAATGTCTAAGACAGAGGTTCCCAAATGGTGTTCCACGGAACCTTATGGTACCTCGGAAAAGCTACAGGGGTTCCGCGAGTTAGTACTTTTTTTATAGTTAATGATGAGTATTGAAACCTCAGATTAGATATTTAGATACAATCTATAATTTATTTAATCTTTCGGTTACTTTAAAAAATTATTTCTAATAAAATGCCATTAAAAATAAATGGCATTTTTTAAGATAAAATATAATATTTCTAACAACAATATAATGAGTAAATTATGAAAAGGACAAGCATTAGTAATTCTCATCACGATCAAAATAATTATATTCTTTAATAAAGAAATATGCTTCCTTAATGACCAACGTTTATTGAGGCCAGTGTAGGTATCAGAAAGGTTCTGGGTTCGAATCCCGGGCAAGGCATGGATGTTTCTTTCTTTCTCTGTGTTCTATGTCCTTTCTTCTTCGTGTAATTACGTGAATATGGCCACTTATTTATATTATTTATTTCAATTTTTTTATTTTTAACTTTTGTACATACACTTAAAACGAATCCTTAATTAGACTGCATAAGAACTGCCTTCCAGACCAGATTTTGCTCTTGTCATGCTCAACAACACTAACTCAAATTTTAAAAAAAAATGCATTCTTCCATCAGATAAGTTATAATCATCAGGACTATGAAAATAAATTAAAAGTGCCAATTTATCACCCATCTTATTATATAAAAAACAAAATCTCTTTAACTGAGCAAGGTAACTACGACTTTAGAAAAGATACCAACTTCTTCACAGACGGTTCCAAAACTGAAACAGGCACTGCATTCGCATTTCTTAACAATGCTCATTCACAAACCTTCACATTGGATATTAACACCTCTATTTTTCAGGCCGAACAATTGGCAATATTAGAATGTGTAAAACACATCAAAAATAACTCAAACTTCAACAGACAAATAAATTACATAATCTGTTCAGACTCTAAAGCCCTAATTAAAGACGCAGGATCAGCTAACCTCATAACCAAAGACATTCAACATGCACTAATGAACACCGCGATTCAAATCTCTTGGATTAAAGCGCATAACAATAAAGAAGGTAATGAGAGAGCGGACGAATTGGCCAAAAAAGCAACACAAAGCATTAAAAATTATTCCTTTCCTCTCCCTGACACCTAAAACAATCTCTTAAATCTTTATCTAGTAATTGGCAAAACCAATGGAATAATTCCGATAGAGGAAGACGTCTGTTTAACATCATCAATAATGTCAACTACTTTAATTCAATTCCAATTAAACAAGTCATCTGGTTCCTAACAGGTCACGGCCCTTTTCCTTCTTTCTTTCATTACCTTCATATCTCGGATACAGACCTTTGTACCTGTGGTCAACCAGGTACACCAGAGCATTACTTATCCAGGGTGCGTAGCGTTTGTAAAAAGTACTTAAAGGTGCTTTTTGGGATATTTCGTTTTTAAAAGCTTTTAAAGGTGCTTTTTTCAGCTGGCGTTTTTAAAAAGTGCTTTTTTTCACGAATAATTTTTTTTTCTTCCTTCAATGATATTTGGCGGATCCCCTGCATTTCACGAAAAATGGGGTGTTTGCTACGTAATCATTCACATGGACTTCATGTAGTACCCACGTTATGACTTGCGCATGCGAGCACATTCGAAACTGAAACCCGAGTGCTCCAATTCGGATAGAGTCAGATCCTTATTAAATGTTTTTCTTTTTAATTTATTTCAATTTTATTCTTGTTTATTTTATTTTACTTCTAACACTTTTTTGATGTAGGGGGGTAAGGGTACCTTTGTTCTAAGTTCAGAGTCAAGTTGAATTCACTCGGTGATGTGGGAAAGTACTGATTGTTTCGATTTACGTCCGTTTCTTTTTGAGTTTTTTTTAATGCTAAAACTGTTCATTAAAAAGTTTTTGTTTTTCAATAATATCATTGATTCAATATGAATTTTTGAGTGCTTGAAAATTTTTGTAAAGTGCTTGAAAAGTTTTTAAAAAGTGCTTATTTTTGATTCAAAGATTTGGCTACGCACCCTGTTATCAACTTGTCTTTACACAATATCATGGCATACACGACTTTCAAACATTAATGATTTACATATTTGGCAAAAAAAACTTTCTTACAAATAAAACATTAAACTCTAAATTAATTAACGTAATGAATTTTCTAGCAGAAAACGACTCTTTATTGAAATCTTAATTAAACCTGACTTTTTAAGTAATCTTGAAAGTGTTTAACAGTTTTTGATTTTGTCCTTCATTTTACATTTCGTCCTCGTTTACATTTTCTTTATTTGTTTTCTTTTTGCTTCTTTTTTTTTCAATTATTATGTATATAACACAAAATTCGCTTCATTTATTGTTCTCTTTGCTTCAAATATTTTTTATTTTTTTTATTTTTTATAAATTTAACTAATGTGATACGCATTATTGTCATCTGTATTGCACAATTGTGCTTTGTAATTGTGGTGGTGCAGTTATGAATTTTGTAATGGTTTACTAATGTGCCGAGTTTTGTGCGAGCTAGACCAACACCTCCTAGAATAATGAAGGCCTCAGCACGGATCAAATTAGTAGTCTGATGTGACGAAGTTAACTGCGCAGTTGATGAAAAATAAGACAGATGTCATTACGTTCGGGGTACTAAGCTGCGCAGTGGTTGAAAATACGAAATATGTCATTACGTTTGGACTACTAAAGGATATTTATGGTAACCCGTGCAGAGGCCTACTCTTTTCTAGGAGGTGTTGGCTAGACGGGCAATGGTGAACTGCGCTCAGTAATTGCCTCAATTGTAACCCCTAACAGTATGCTGATTGCGCTGCTAGTTGATAACGTTTGTAGGTAGATCTCTCTCCTCATTGACATGTGAGGGGTGCAATTTATAAAAATCAAGCACTAACTAGGCGATAAGCTTCTACTTGGCCAAGAAATACATATATCAAAATATATTAGTTCAATTTATTAAATTTGAGTTATTTCAAACAGGATTAGATTTACAATTAGAATATAATACATTTACTGATAGTATTGCATTTATCATTACAATTTTATTATCTTTATGGGTAAGTTAATTTACAAATGTAATTATAGAACGGGTGAACTTATGCATTTGAGAACATTGTGTTATTCCCTTTTCAACTTTCGATTTATAGTGAATAAAAAATTTGATTAGGACACATTTAAAAGCATTATTTTGTTTAAATATAGTACTCAGTGTTTTGTAGTTAAAATTAAGAAACAATTTCAATCACAAGATATCTTCAGAGTAAGAATGAAATAATTTTTAAAAATTTTACAAAACAGCTCTTTTATAGTTTTATTCGATGAAGTAAAAATTAGAATATTGAGGGTAACTTTCTAATTTTGGGAAAATCGAGTTAATATATTTTCGGTTAATTTTTCTGATATTATGGAATTTTATTAAATTTTACTTTAAAATTTGTTGCAAGATTTTCTTATTAACTCTAAAAATAAAGATAAAAAGTCGACCAATGTAAAAATATCAAATAAGTTACCAACTTTTATTCTTTTATTTTTTTAAAAAATAAATTATAAGAAATTCTTGCAACGCCTTTTATGATAAAAATTATATATATATAAAAAAAAAGCATGTACTTGGAAAATTAACTGAGACTATGTCGACTCGACACTCATAAGTTAAAAAGCTACACTCAGTATTTTAAGTTTCGCTTTTCCTCACAAAACGTTAGAAAAGTTGTTGTTTCTTGAAACTATTTTATTTTATAAGACATATTACGATTTTTATTAAGTGATTAAAGAAAAATAATTCAATTGTGTTAAAAAAATTGTTTCCAATATTTTCTTCTTTTTTTAAATTTTGAATTGACAGCAAAACTCGATATAAGATCATATTTGTATTGCACATAACTATAGAGTAAAGCTTATATTAATCTGCTGATTGACTCAATTATCAACTTAGTAGATAAAAAGAATACGATTTTCAATATATATATTGAAAATAAAATTCTTACAACGATGTTACAGTAAGCAAAACAGAAAGAATTTGTTAAAAATCATTTCGAATGAGAAAAAATGTACGAAATAATTCAACTTTATTTTAAGGTTTTTCTTTAAAAACACATAAATTAAATTTTAAAAAAATATACTAGATTTTTAAGTTTCTGATTGCTTCTGTCAGGGTTGGCATAAATCACTTCATTTTAGTCATGAATTAAATCCTGATTAAATTTTTTCAATTTTTTAAAAATAAATCACTAATTTAAATCATTTTAATTTAAAAAAAACATTAACTTAAACAAACATAGTTTTTATAACATTAATTATGAATAAATTTTTAAAAAAATTATTAATTTAAGTTTTACATATTTTCATACAGTATAATTAATAAATGCATTCTTAAATGTGTGAATTTTGAAAAAGTCTGATTTAATTGATAATGTATGTTTATTAAGGAAGCTATTTTTTTTTACTACGGAATAATAAAATGCATATGCATTGAAATCACTATATTATCCCTTTCATTATAAAATGCATTGATGTAAATAGTAATTATTTTTTTTAAGAAAATAAATCAGTAACTTCAACAAAATTATTAGAAAATATTAATTGAAAAAATATATAATTTAAAATATTTTTTTACTAAGAAATTTGATTTGAATTGAAAGATTTTTTTACTGAGAAATATCGAAAGGGATATTCATGTAATTATTATGTTTCAAAATAGACTACACTTAAATAAGAGTGATGTGAAACCTTTAAATAGTAATTTTCCATTTAATATGTTTAAAATAATTTTCAAAAAACATATTTCAATTATATTCATTTAGTTTTTTGCTAATTAAAATGCAAAGCTTTATATCTTATTGAATATAGAGTTAGAGTGTATCAAGTTTTCCTCAAACCAGAATGACGTCATTTTTTTTTTCAGTAATGTTTTCTTATCTAAACTAATTTACTTTTCATTAGACGTCTAGTTGACAAATTGTCATCATGTCTCGTTGACAATTTTAGCAATTATCACCAAGTTGAATCTGAGAAATATAACTACGATTTTTTTTTTCTTAACGCAGTGATTAGTATGTAATAATATAATAATAATTTTATCCATTTTTAGTAAGAAATATTAACTATTTTACTTCAATTTTTAAACAATAGTATTATTAAAATATTGTATCAGATGCTTTGGATGGTAAATTTTGAAAAATCCAATTAATTTTATTCGAATAAAAAAATATCCATTTTAAATCAAATATGTGCGATTTTGGAGTAAAAAAAATAATGATTGCCAACTATGTCTTCTGGTCAGAGTCATTTTATGTTCAAATATTTTTTTAAAAATAATATGCAGAAGTTTGGTGTTAAAATAGATTGGTTAAAACTGGTTTAAAATTCAAATCAATAAATATATTCAAAAATTGCATGTAAAAATTTTTTTTAAATTATTAAATATATTGAATAAATTCAAATTATTAAATATTAAAGTAAGGTTTTTTAAACTTAATTAAAACTTGATACTGCACCCTGAACTTTTATTTTTTAACCAACTTAAGACGACAAGTGAGCAACAAATGTATATATTTTTTAACTTTTTAACCAATATTCTTGAAACAATTGCATTGGTCTTGACAGATTTTCGAAACTTTGAAAGCCATATGTCACCTTAAAATGGACTAGAAAATTTTTTTTTCATAGCTTAAATACAGTTTGTATTTTAAAATTACAGATGTATTAAAATCTACAAACATATAAAAAAATTCCTTTCAAATAAAAATTACTAAAAGATCGAGGAAAATTTATTGACAAATCACCTTCCACCCTCAACACACCAGCTTCTGGCGAACAATATTGGCGAGACGATGCTTTTATCAGAAATTGTTTTACTGCATGAATGAAGTAGGAGGGATGGTCATAAGGGTTGTCTTAAGCGCAGTCCACCAACCTTTATTAAAGGGGGATCAGATGTTAGCAGCGCAGTCCACCATATTTCAGAAAAACCATTAGCGCAATCAGGTATCACCGGAGCTAGACTGTCGTCCAGACGTGGACTATACGGTTAAGGGTTTGCAAACCTAGGTACGTGTCCACTTCTGGAAGAAAAGAAAAAAAAAGCATAAGAACTGGCAATTTAACTTTCCGACATAAAACCTAATTTTAGATTATTAATGATAAAACGGTGAAAAATTAGTCAGCTTCAAGGCCTTGTTCAATTGCTATTAATTCACTTTTGAAGACCTGATGGTTTCTCACTGTAGATGCCTGCGTCCAGTTTACTGCTGTCCGTAAAATTTTTTATGTCGGGTATCTTTTTTATGAAGCCAACTGTCAGAGATGAGCTGGAACCGGTGAACGGGAATCGAAGTGGAATTGAGGGAAGATTTTAAGACTCAATTTCATTATAAGGCAAACACAGAAGCTTAGCCTGACTGAAGAAGCTGTTAAGTCTTTGATTGTTATTCCAGTTGGGTTCTTTCATGCTGACTATAGCTTCAAAGTTTGTTATAATATTCTTCTAGTTTGGAGAGGTTAGCCTCATAGAGAACTCTCGGACAGCTGCGTCTTAGATTCTAGTAATAATTCTAGCAGCACTCAGTTAAACAATCTCCAATTTACCCAAGTTGGTGACCATACTCTAAGATGGGCCTAATTAGTGTCCCCCCTTCTGGTCCTCGATTTCCTTAGGGTCAACGGTCTGATGGACCTTGTTTTATTTCGTCAGACATTTGGAGCTACAACAACGATGACAAATCTTCCCTCCTCTAATTCTGTGAAAGGTTGCTATTTGGTTATTCCTTATTTCGCCTCTTGTTTTATTTGCATTTCTAAATCATGATTTTTATGGAGTCAAGTAATTTCTTAAATACTGATATATTTTATTAGAAATATCTCTAGTAATATTTAGGGTCTTACAGCAACATCATTATGCATAATAGTTTTATTTTAATGTGATGGTAAACATCAGCTATTTTAAAACTTTTCTCTACTTAAATTGCAAATTTACTATTCCAATAAATTTTGCTGGAAAGCAGTTTCAGGAAAAAATAGAAAATTCTAAAATAAAAATGTAAAATTCTTAATTATTTTATAATTTAATTAATATAATATTAATATTATTTTTATTAACATTATTTTCATTAAATTCACAATAAATGAAATCACCCTACAACTTTAATTAGCGAATTGTTAATTCTTTTTTTATTTCTGTAATTTCACGTTCGTAAATAATGAATTTAGTTTTTTTTTTTTTCACAAAAGAACTTAAAATAATTTTTCATTCAAAAAACAGTGTTATAAAAATAGAGATATACAAAAATACCCACTAAGTGAAACTTTATTACCATTTGGTAGAATCTCCGTAAAATGTTCCTATTTGCTGACGAGTGTAGATTCATTATTTTTGATTCAGTTTTAACAACAGCAGTTTCGTTTCTATCACTTTCGATATTAATTTTTGAATTAGAAGAATATAGATTTAAAAATCTCTGAATCCTACCTTTCCATGTCACTATTTTTTCTTGATATTCTTGGCAGGTGGTTATTTCGTTTTCGAACTCCTGTTCAGCAACAGTGTATTCCAGTTTTTCATCCAATTGTTTTAATTCCATCATTTTCGCATTTAATTGCTCACTTAAATCCAATAAAAGTTCTGCTTTTTCAGCATCCCGCGATTCATCTGCCAAACTCGCTTCTATTTTCGATATTAATTTAGTAGTTAGCTGTCTAACCACAGTTCGTTTCATTTTTTGATTCCCTGCCATTTCTTTCGTAGCCATAGTCCTAAATTAATTTATCCAAGTATTCTTCCAAACATTTTCAATTCCATAAAAAGTCCCCTATTCCGGGGATTTCGGCAACATATCAAATTTGCACTCTAAAGATATTTGAATATCCAAAATAAATATGACTACTGAGAAACGAACGTTTATTCAACATAGACAGTACGAGAGAGAATAAAAATATAACAAATATGAGAAAGAAAATAATTAGCACAGCGCCATCTATTGATATAACTTCAAACATAAATTTTAGTCATTATTTAACACTGCTGGTTTCTCAGTGTAGATGCCACTGCCTGCGTGGTCGTCCAGTAAAATGCCGCCCGTAAAAAAGTTTTATGGTATTGTCGGAGATCTTTTTTATCAAGCCAACTGTCAGAGATGAGCTGGAATGAAGACCCTCTTGGTGATCGGGATAGTAAAATCGAAGTGGAAATAAACTTTTGGGAGTCCTTCTGAGGGATTCAGACAAGATTTTAAGGAGTGGGCCTCAATTTCATCATAAGGCAAACACAGAAGCTTAGCCTGACTGAAGAAGCTGTTTTTCTTAAGTCTTTGATTGTATTTCCACTTGGGTTCTATTATGCTGACCGTTGCTAGAAAGTTTGTTATAATATTTGGTAAGGTTGGCCTTTCTTCTAGTTTGGAGAGGTTGCAAATTAGCCTCATAGAGAACTACTTCTCTCGCACAGCTGCGTCTTAGTCCAATAATAATTCTAGCAGCACTGAGTTGAACTTTCTACAATTACCCAAGTTGGTGACTGAGGCACAGTTGTAAACAGGGAAACCATACTCTAAGATGGGCCTAATTAATGTCTTAAACGTATCCCCCCTTCTGGTCCTCGATTTCCTTAGGGTCAACGGTCTGATGGACCTTGTCTGACTTCGTCAGACATTTGGAGGATAAGCTACAACAACGATGACAAATCTTCCTTCCTCTAATTCTGAAAAAGGTTGCTATTTGGTGATTCCTTATTTCGCTGCTTATCTTATTTGCATTTCTAAATCATGATTTTTATGGAGTCAAGTAAGTTTCTTAAATGCCGATATATTTTCTTAGAAGTATCTCTAGTAATATTTAGGATCTTACAGCAACATCATTATGCATAATAATTCTTCTTATGTGAGGGCAAACATCAGCTATTTTAAAACTTATTTCTAGTTAAATTGCAAATTTAAAAATGCAAAATATTTTGCTGAAAGGCAGTTTCAGGAAAAAATAGTTTAAAATAGAATATTCTGAAATAAAAATTCAAAATGCTCAATTATTTTATGATTTAATTAATATTATATTAGTATAATTTTTATTATTATTATTTTCATTAAATTAACAATAAAAGAAATCACCCTACAACTTTAGTTAGAGAATTGTTAATTCTTTTTTTATTTCTGTAATTTCACGTTCGTAAATAATGAATTTAGTTTTATTTTTATTTCACAAACGAACTTAAAATAATTTTTCATTCAAAAAACAGTGTTATAAAAATAGAGATATACAAAAATACCCACTAAGTGAAACTTTATTAAAAATAGCTATGTGTGTTTAACTATAGTACCCATCGTAAAATTCATTCACTTGCCAATAGTACACTATTTAATTACTATATTTTCAGAAAAAAAAGGAAAAAAAACGTTTTCTACTTAAATGAGAATTAAAATTCATCCATAATTTTTAAATCTTGAGAAAATAGTAAAACACAAACTGGCTTTGCAAAGCATTTTTATATTATTTATTATATTTCTCTCTTTTGATAATTTGTTCTTTTTGAGATAAGCTGTTAAAACAACAGTTTTTATTAAATTTAAAATATATTGGACTGGCTGGAAAGGTATAATATTGGATAATAAAGATCAGTAAGTGACAGAAGAAAAAAAATTCAATGTTTGTGCTTGTCGTGCAAGTAAAATTGTCTCATATTCAAGCGATCAAATTTCACTTATATAGTTTGTTTATGAAAGAACTCCCCTCGCCACGAAGTCTAAGGCTGTCTGCTGCTATGGAGACAAGAAATAGTGCATTTTAAAGAGGGGAGCTTCTTTCTTCCTTGATTCTCTTTCTCCTGCCAGCCCGACTCAAAAACTGTCTTAAATAACGACCCAACTTACCCTTGAAATAGTTGAACCTTGTAACTATAGTCACCACCACCACTCCAGACGAATGGCTATGGACAGTTTTTTACAAAGACAAACTATACATTGTCCACTGGACAAGCGCAATATCAAGCTCCATCTACATCTGGAAAATCCTCATACATTTGAGGGTGAATAGGTAAAGGCATTGATGATTGATTATATTTAAACATAACAATTTTAAACATTCCTAATGCTTATAAGGTTTCAAAGCCTTTGTAAGCATTCGCGATAGCAACGCTCGATTACGCCATCTGGGGAGAAAACCAATTCCATGCTTTTTACCCTTCCCTCTCCTCCTCTTTTCAATTATGTAGGAATGTGTGTACTACGATTTTCTTTCTTTTTCTTATTATTTTTCGTATTTAATCAATAAAAGTATTTTTTTTTTTTTCTATTTCTTTAAATTTCTATGATTTTAAAAAATCACGACATTTTTTATAGCCATCAAGTCTTGAGAAACTAATTTTTGACATGCTCAAATTATGACAAAATTAGTTATTTCCTCGAAATAAGTAAATATTTTTCACAAAATTTCAAAACGCCACTCCAACGAAGAAAATCTGTAATTTAGACTGACGTCATTTTTATACTATTTTTTGTTTCTTTTTAGGTGCCTTTTTATTATATGCCAAGAAAAGAGAGACTACTGCAGCACTTAAAAGACACCAAGAGTAGTAACAATGCCTGGGAGTTTTTTGAATTGCTTAGCTCCATAAATGAACTTAATTCGGATAAAAAATCTTTAAATAGTGATTTAATTATGAATCGGCTTAAAGACATAATTAATTCTGAAAAACCTGAATATAGCATCAATAAATTTATCTTGAAGTCCCTAGAGAATAGAACTCATCACTTGAAAGAAGCAAGTGAGCTTATATCTCGATTTCTTTTGGATATTGATAATTTTGACTGTGAAAAACAGAATTCAGACGAATATTTAATGCATTTCATACAAGAATTCCAACGTCTTTTTAATTTCTATGCTCATCCTCGTAGGAAATTTTATAGTTTTTGGAAAGCAATTTCTAATGCTTTAAAGAGTATTGCAGTGTGCTGTACAGAAGACCTTCTAATAGCAATAGCCCATAAATACCAATTGCATTTCTTCGACGAAGAGAAGAAAAAAATTGGATTTTTGATGGTAGAGGCTATTACACCTATTGAAAAATTCTTATATCATAGAAGCGGTGGTAGAACGTACATGAAAATAAAAAGTCTTTTCTTGTTTCAAAGATCCTACCTTCAGTATTTCAGAGATTTTTTTGATTCATTTCCTGTTGATGAAACTCCATTAAAACGTTTTGATATGAACAGGATAGATTTGTGCATCGAGGAATTAGATAGGAATATTGATATTATGTGTGAAAGGGCTGAAACTTGGGCTTATCTGGAAGAATCGGAAGATGAGGATTATTTCAGTTCCTGTGATTACGCAGAACACGATGACATCAAAGAGGATGGCGAATCTATGCCTGAATCGCATGTGTGGTGGGCTAAGTGTTCTCAAACCCTAAATAATATAAGGATTAATGCATTTCTTAATCAACTTTGTTATAATTCTTGAGCTGTAATATGACATTCTAATAAAAAGAAATTTTTGTATGTAACAATACACTGGATATTGAACTTTGTTGTTATGAATATAGGGCTGCCATTGGCGACTAAATCGACTATTTTAAAACAATATCAACTAGGGCGACTATTTTAGTAGAAATATGAGTAAAAACAACTAATTTACAATGAGTTGCGTAAAATCGGCGACTGTTTTTTAGCCAATTAGCGACTAAAATGAAGAATAGCTTCATGAGTCCCCCCCCCCTTCCCCCACTTTTTTTTTGCAGCGCTTTCGTTTTATCCAAACTTTATTCTTCCTCACTGTTTGATGTCAAAAGCAAGACAGACATGTTTTACCAATCAGACTAATGGAATTATTCAGGAAGTTAATGAGGATTACGTTATTTCCCCTCTTTTAATTTAAACGAAGTGGCAAAATTAAGAAAAATGCTGTCTTATAGGTCTCGCCAAAAAGTTTCTCCCGTACCTGAATGATTGATGCCAAAGACGATAAAGGGTTTCTAATGGAAAACCGATTTACCTCGCTTTTAAGCGACATAGTTGATTAATTCTTCCTTTAGTCAGAGAGTGAAACTTGCGGAATTTTTCGGAGGCGCAAGGGATTTTTAAGGAGAAAAGCTTTCTTATTTTCGTATGAAAAGGGATAAATCAGAAAAAAGTAAAGAAATTTAAGATTTTAAAAATAATTTTATAAAAAATTAGTATCATCTGCAATTCAAGACGCAAGTTTTAAATTGTTAGCTGTTAATTGTTATCTCAGAGATAAGAATGATTTACTGTGAATTATTGATAGACGCTCTACTTCCGCATGTTTGTGCGAGTAATTATTCAACAGAGAATACAACTATTGAGTAACAATAATGCCCTACAATAATGGGAGAGACGCTTTCAGATTTTGACATTTTTATTAATTTCTCAAGAAATACTAAGAAGATTACTTTATAACTTTAGAGATAGTTAGGTCATTCGTAGGGTTTAATTTAGCAATAAAAGTTTAGTCGTCCAAGGGTATTCATTTAATTGTCATTACATTTAATATGGTAGACAAATTTTTAAAAAATTGAAGTTTACAATTGTACATTTTTTTTTATAGTATAACATTGAAAAATTAATAGAATAATATTAATAGAATTAGTAGAATAATATCAATAGAATTATCACTCGAGTAACGCAAACTCAGTTCTTAAAGGCCTTTCACAAAATAATTAGTTCTTAAATTAAGGGTTTCCTTGTCTTCTGAGTTGGCTTCCATAAAATAAATAGCAATCACGTGGTATATCTTTTCCCTAATCTACATGATGATTAGTTTGAAGTGGAGACGTGATTATCATTACTTTTTAAAGAATACATTAAATTCTTAATCACTTGTTTAATATATAATAAATATATAAAAACATTTCTAAAATTATTCCGCGCATGCATAGAGCGAAAAAACTACTTTAAAAGCTCATATCTTGAGAAATTTTTAACAATTTTTTAAATAAACTTTAAAATAGCAATTTTAATATTAAATGAAAATAGTTCCGAAAATTTCGTTGAATACTTGCAAAGTTATAGCCTAAAAAAATGCAAGAAAGAAATTTCTATTTTATTAAATTTTTCACATCTCCATAAGTATGAAGGGTTTGCAAATAACATCCAAAGTAATCAATGCAAATTAAAATCTTTTATTTCATCTATCAATCCATCATCAATCTTTTTTTAATCTATCATTCAAGTTAATTGCTTTATTTATTTTCGGGCATAGGGTGTTCAAAAATACTTGTTTTCGTTCGTAATTCATTGCTGGTCTTTGAAACTTTTTTTTAAGTATGAGAAATTTCATGACCTAAACACGACTAAAGTATTTCTTGAGAAATAATTCTAATTGGATTTAAACTACCTTATTTTAATTCTGCTATTCAAACTTTTTTCAATGTCTTGAATGTCTCCTACCTCATAAATTATTGGTCCAGTTTTTGACACCACAGTTGTTACAATTGTTTATTTTAATGTTTTGCAAGATTCAGAAACGTGAAATTGCGACGGAATGTGTAGGAAAAGGAACACCATGGAAAAAAAAAAAAGAAATTCATATTTTTTTATTATTTTAAGAATTATTAATTCTTAGAAAAAGTACCATGCGAGCATACCCGCTCTGCAGAGTAATGAAAAAACCATTTTTATTTATTAGGTGGACCGGAAAGTGATGTCGTTTCAGCTCAGTAAATATTCGTTAGTCTTAAAAACCAATTTATTGTTTTCAATTCATTTTAATATCTAAAGCACGTAAAAGA
Source organism: Parasteatoda tepidariorum (assembly GCF_982258835.1). Classification (NCBI taxonomy): domain Eukaryota; kingdom Metazoa; phylum Arthropoda; class Arachnida; order Araneae; family Theridiidae; genus Parasteatoda; species Parasteatoda tepidariorum. The sequence goes on along the minus strand of NC_141758.1, from coordinate 4,177,363 downwards.
CATTACTTTCCTGTTCACATAATGCAAACTTATTACGAGTTTTTAATTTATTTTTCTTGACGAAATTTATTGCAGTTCTGATATCTTTTTCCACCTATTTTTGGACTAAGAGTAAGTATCATAGTTTCTTGAAGCTAATTATTTCACAAAAGCAAGTCATAAGAATTTCTCTTTTAAACTCTTAATTAATTTAAATAAGTAAACTTAATTTTTTTTCGAAAAGAACAAAACTGAAGACTGAAAGGAGTCTTAAGATAAGTCTTATTTTTCCGAAATTGTCGACTTTCAGTTGACTATCCCAGATAAACTAGATTTTAATGATTATATTTTTTCTTGATTAATATTTTCATTATTAATACATACCGTCAAACGGGGTGACTAAGTTCCATACGGGGTGACTTGGTGCCATGCTGGGCTTTCGAACTCAAGCGGCAGATGGCGCCAGAGGAAGGAACCGATCGAAATACGAAAACGGCGATTTTAACTGTGGTTCTACACCAATCAAATTATAACCTAAATTGTAACCTACCAATGTTTGTGCCGACTTGGATTTGTGGTGTTGTAATCTGGAAAAGAAGTGTGGTCTGGTAATCATATTTCGGAAGCAGTAAGAAAAAAGGTAAGTTCAATTTTTTGTTACCTAACTATCAAAGAAGTTCTACACGCTTCGACGTTTCAAAATGATTTTTTGTTTACCAGTTATAACCCTTAATTAATCTTTCGATGAAGTGTGTGGTGACTAGGTGCCATGGCCATCTTGTTTCGGTCTATCATCTACGTGCCACCCACCTGTGACAGTCTGTTGTCAAGTAGAAAGCTTGCTATTGATGTCCTAGATGTTGACCACCCATCTACAACAGTCTCTGGTCAACTGTTGACAAGCAGTGAGTCAGTCAATGACGCTTTTTTTAGTTGAAGAAAAGCCGCATCATGTTCTTGTGTCCAAGGAATGTTATCTGCGACTTTCTTCTTTGTAAGTTCTGTTAAAGATAAACACAAGCGCTGAATAACAAGGTATGTAGTCACGATAATAATTGCAAAAACCAAGAACACTGCGTAGGTATCTTTTGGTTTTTGGACGTGGCAAGTTCTCAATCACACTGGTTTTCTCAGGATCAGGCTTATGTCGGCCTGAACCTATTATGTGACCCAAATATTTAATCTGAGTCTTCACGAAAGAGCACTTTCTCAAGTTCACAGTAAAGTTGAGTTCTCGTAACTTAGACAAAATGATTCTCAGATGAATCATGTGTTCGTTCCAACTTCCCGAAAATATGGCAATATCATCAATGTAGGCACGTGAAAAAACTCGGTACTGAGACAAGACTCTATTCACTTCTCTCTGAAATGTTGCTGATGCATTTTTAAGACCAAAACTCACAATCTTAAGCTGATTCTGATTTCTATGAGTTTTAAAGGATGTAAGTTTTTTGCACTTTAGGTCCATGGGCACTGCATAATAACTCTTCAGCAAATCTAGAGTACTAATTATATTTGCACTACCTATGGAATTAATTAGTTCTGCTGTTTCTTCCATTGGAAAATCGTCTGAAACAGTTACTGCATTTAAAGCTCTGTAATCGACACATAGCCGCTAGACACCATCCTTCTTGTTAACACACACTATTGGATAAGCGTTCTCTGCATTACTTTCTTCGATGAGACCCTGTTGCAGAAATTCCTCTATTTGCTCGTCTACTTTGCATTTTAGCGCTTCTGGAATTCGGTAAACATATGGTTTCTTTTTTTCCGTATTTGGCTTGAGTCGTATGCGGTGAGGTCCTACTTTAGCAATTTTCACTTTGCCAGTGAATAGTTCTTCATATTCCATCAACAGCTGTCTAAGTTCCTCTGCTTTATCTTGATATAAATGGGTCATGTCAACACTGCTTAGAGATTCATTGAATTTTATATTTGCTGTAGCTGGACATGGATGAATCTCTCCAAAGTCACTGTCTTCTTCAAAAGTAACTCCCACAGCCAGAGATCGAGGATGATACTTCCGAATTTTATTCACGTGAACATGTTTCACACTTCCATCAGGTAGTTTCACTTTATATGAATGGGGATGATGTTGCTGAACTATCACTTCTGGACCTTCTTCATCTTGCGTATATTTTGTTATTGGAATCTGGAATCAATAGCACAACTTGATCACCTATGTCAAACTTTCTAACTGAAGATCTTTTATTGAGGATTTTTGCTTATCAGCTGCTACTAATGGAGCATTTTCATCTGCCAGTTCTAATTTTATTTTCATTTCTTGCAAGTAATCCACGGCTGATTGGGTGACCTTATGGTCAGAACGACAACAGTGAAATTGTGTAACTAAAAACACTAGCACGAAATTCTTAAATAAAGTACGACTACTTGGCATCCTTGTCTTCTGAGTTGGGTTTAATGTAAGAGGGTAATAAAAGGCAAAAAATTAATTGCAGAGAATTCTTTTCCAAATCTAGTTCAATATAACACAGCGATTGAAAATATCATTTACTAAAAAGAGATAAATTATTAAATTTGAAAAAAAAATATATTGTATTATTTGTGTTGCGAATTGTAATTTATTATAAAAATTATTATAAAAGAGAAGAAAATAATGTTTTTTTAAAAAGCTAACGTACAATTTTGTTTATTAAAATGTATAAGTTTGCAATTTCGAAAAATAATGTCATAACCAAATAAAATTGAAAAAGCGGTTTTTTTTTAATTGTAATGCAATTTTTTTTTCACATTATTTAAACTAACAATTATTTAAAATATGCTAGTTTAAAGTTTATTTCATGTATTCTGCCTATTTATTAAAGCTCATTTATTGCACGTTATTTTGATACTGATTGTACCTTTAAAACTAAAAGATTTTTAGTAGTATAAAGAAGGTACGTATTTTGCCAACTGCAAATATAAAATGAAATAATTATAGATAATAAGAAAGTAATAAATTAATCATAAATATAATAAAATTTTTATAATTAATGAAATTAATAAAAATAGAAAGTTTCAAAATTTTGTCAAATTAAATAACCCTTATTAATCATTAGTTCGTTAAATCTAAAAGATCTCTGTAATATATATATAATTTCTAAAGTTTTATAATCTAGTGATGATATTTCTGAATGAATCAATCACAATTATTTAAAAAAAAAAAAACATTCAAAGTATGATTTTTAGAAAAGGTAATAAATAAAGATGTATTTGATTTGTAATATGATGTTATTTTTTTTTAATTTTTAGAATAATTCTTTTTTTTTCAAACTGTTAGTAAATATAGTTACAAGTGAATCGATTCTCTTATAATAAATACAATAATGCAAACAAGTTTAAAACAAATGCTACATATTAAATTCTTGAAGAAAGATCAAAGAAATATATATATTTATTTTAAACTACGCAATTGTCAAAATGAAAGAAGAATCCCTTTCAGAAACAACGCGGTGAAAGAGGTCACGACCCCCAAGCGAAGGGAGAGCGATTAAAGGATAAACAAAAGCCATTGGTCACTTTCTTATAACTATCGATACACAACGTCACTTCCTAGGAGGAGGGTCCAAACCTGTCTGCGAATTTAGAGGTCCACGGTACAGATACAAGTTTCTCTTGTGATGATGAACATCAGGGGGTTTCTCTGTCTTAACACGTTTCTACAAAACAAGGGTGAGTCTTCCTAATGTGTAATTTATTAAGTATTTACTGAATTATGTATTAAACACTCATATTTTATTTATCGTTTAATATAAGTTAATGAATGGTGTTTTCAATAGAAATGGGGGAAAAAACATATCTTCTGCTCTTTATGATGTAATTTACCGTCATGATTTCTGGAGACAAGTTGCATCTGTTTTTAATATTTTATTGTGCGAGGCGAAAATTTCAAACAGATAATGTAATTTTTAATAAAATAAATATTTTCTGAGAGCTAATCTGCTGCAGGGATAATATCCATTTGTGATTTACTACAAAAAGACTCCTGCAAGTGCTTGCAGGAGTTTTTTGATTGGGCATCAGGAGTGGGGGGCAGATTTCATGACCTTCTCGTTGGATTAATTCCATAACAAAAAAGGGACTTCCTTTCCCATTATTTTAAAAATGGAAACTGTATAACTAATATTAATATAAAGGAAAATATTTTTCATGTATGTAACAAATTCCAAGGTAAATTCAGTTTTTTTTTTTTTTTTTTTAAAGTAGCAAATATTAATAGATACTTCAAAATTTAACACTCTTAATGTGAAATTTAGGAAGAAAAAAAAATCTTTTAAATGAATGAATTAACAAAATACTTTTATTTTTTTTTAAAGATACGAATCATTGTTTGGCAAAATACATTTTAAGACTAAACATTTTTTCCATCTCATAAAACCGACACTGTTTATTGAGACAAAAAATTTTTTGCAATTAAATATTAAAAAATAGGCAATTGTTTTTTAAAAACAAATTAATGTTGCATATTATTCATCAAATAAATTCTAATCCATGATTCCTCTACCTATGATGATATTTTACCTCAGCTTTATGGCCAGTGCGAGTCAGCAGGCAGCATTTGTCATGACCAGCGTAATTGATCGCAGGGATTTAATCCTCGGTTACTACATCGTGATGTCTCTTGAGACATTGCAGCTCATAAACTACTATGGGCACTGTTGGTGCTCAGCTTACCGGGTTTGATATTATTGAATTTCGTAAAATATATATATATATATATATATATATATATACAGAGCCTGACAAAGGCAGGGGCATACGGGGCAGTTGCCCCGGACCCCACATCAGATGGGGCCCCCAAATCGAAAGTTTATTTTAGATTTCCTTCGTTAATGAAATTTTTTAAACAAAATATCAATACAGTGTAAAAAAAAACCCGTCAATTTTATGTTAGCTTCTTCATTACTCCATCGTATGAACACAAAAAATCTATATTTCTTAAATCCATTTCTTTATAGTGCGGAATTCAGCTAAATTTTCGTAATTACAATGGAAAGATCGGGCCAATCAAAAGCCTGCATTTTTGCATATAGCAAAATGCGATATGTTTACAGAAATACAGGCTTTTGATTGACTTAAGTGAGCCATCGTAATTGCGAAAATTTATCTGAATTCCGCCCTTATGTCAACATGCATATGAATTTTTCGCAGTTAGATGATAAAGTTAACAATCAGAAAGCTGCATTCGGCATGATGGACATAGAATTGTCAGAAAATCAATAAAATAGACAGAACGATGTTTCGTCTTATCATTGGAGGTTGGAGGGGGGGACTTTATAGCTGTGTCAGGTTCTAGTAAATTTTCTTGTTATGTATGTAAATGAGGTGAAAAATTTAAATACCTCCATATATGGAGGCATACTTTATAAAGTTCAATTCTTCATTACTGAAGCAGAGGGGGGGGGGGCATTTAGGCTAAGTCTGGCCCTGTCTATATATATATATATATATATATATATATATATATATATATATATATATATATATATATATATATATATATATATATATATATATATATATATATATATATATACAGTCAAACCCCGTTAACACGAAATCGTCGGGACCACCGAAATTTTTCGTGTTAACCGTTTAGATAGTGGCGGCATCTAGTCAACAATTATTGAACTACTAAACAATTACTTATATATTACAGTTCTTAAAAGTTACTAATGAAGACATATTGCAAATTTAAGTGAATTTAACATAAAATTAAAAATACTAAAAACAATGAACATTTAAAAATAACTTGAAATTTGGAGAAGAAATAATGAAGTGAATTGAACGCCAAATTACGAATTTATTTATCCGTTACGGAATCAAGGTTGAAAAAAGTCAGTTATTGACTTCTATTTTAATTTCTTAAGATAACACTTATTAATAAAGTCATTTATATGTTCTAAGTTATCTAATGCATCCATAGCATTTTCTTGTTGCATGAGGAAACGATTAATTACTTTCATTGCACATGTCGCCTCATTTAAAGTAACTGGATTTTCTTGTTCAATATCGGACTCTTCATCAGTTGTATCCATGTCGACATCATCATTTTTCGCCGATAGTTCAGCGATTATGTCTTGATCGGTGGTTATATCCGATGTTAGCAAATCTTCGTCTATGGTGTAGTCTTTGAACAAAGGGGCTGATAGAATCCCGCGTTTTTCCGCTTCTTCGATCAAATTAGTCAACGTTTCTGGTTCTGCTTCACTTATTTCTTGAAGATTCATTTCTTTTCCATCTGTGAACCCACCGCACTTGAAACTGTTTATAATTGTTTCAGAAGAAACATTGTTCCAAGCACATTTTAAGTATCTCATTGCGTCTAATAGATTTACAGAAAATGTAATTTTATTATCAAAGCAATGGATCATCTTGCGTACCATTTCTTTTCTGTATTGCACCTTCAAGCTATGAATGATACCTTGATCGCACGGCTGAAGTTTTGCTGTGGTGTTAGGAGGTAAAAAAACACATTTAATCGCTTTTAGTCCGTGAATATCATTATGAGCACTACAATTGTCAAGCATCAAACAAATATTTCTTTTTTCTCGAAATAGTTTCCTGTCCAAGTCTGTTAACCATTTCTTAAAAAGCATTTTATTCATCCAGGCTTTCTTATTTGAAGCATATACAACGGGTAAAGTTTTTAAGTTCTTAAAACAACGTGGGTTCGCTGATTTACCTACGACAAACAAGGGCAATTTTTCGGTCCCATCCATATTACAAGCGACCAAAACAGTAATTCTCTCTTTAGAGCATTTTCCGCCGGAGCATTTTTCTCCTTTAATGCTCAATGTACGGGAGGGCAATGCTTTGAAAAAGAGTCCCGTTTCATCAGCATTGAAAATGTCACGTGGCGCGTAATTTTTCCTAAGAGCAGGCCACTTTTCAGACAAAAATGATTCCACAGTCTCCTTATCTACAGTTGCTTCTTCGCCACAGATTTTATGACACACAATTCCATGACGCTTTTTGAATCGTGTTAACCAACCGTTTGAAGATGCGAAATTTGTCACGCCGAGAGCATCCGCAAAAACTTTTGCTTTTTCTTGCAATACATGACCCGTTAAAGGCAGATTCTGACTCCTTGCTTCACGCACCCATCGCAAAAGCGCTACTTCGATCTCCTCATTTCCCCCTGTTCTTATTCGCTTTCTAGCTGGCTCAAATTGATTGATAGCATATGCGACTTCAATTTTTTCACGATTTTTTATAATCGTAGATAGCGTGCTGTTGGGAATTCCATATTTCGTCGCGATCTCTGTTTTCTTTAATATTCCATCACAAACTTCATTCAAAATTTTTTGTTTAGTCTCTAAGGACAAGGATTGCTGTTTTCGACTCATTTTTACGAAATTTCAAGGGCAACTGACAGTCGGACTCTACCACGATCATGTGTGCTTATGCACCTTTCCACCCCCTTCCACGCACGTGCAAAGAGCATTCCGAAACAGAATAGCAGCAACCAATCAAAAGAGATAATTATGGAAGGATGGGACCTCGATTCGAGGGTAGGAGTAGAAATTTCAAAACACTAATTCCAAACTCTTGTAAAAGAAGAAATTTTGACTTGGAGTGAAAAAAATTCTTTTCGTCTTAAGCGGTATTTTGCGATTTGGGTTTCGCGTTAAAAGAATTAATTAACACTATTCTTCAGACTCGATCGACGGGACCTAACAATTATTTCGCGTTAAGCGAAATTTCGTGATAAGCGATTTCGCGTTAACGGGGTTTGACTGTATATACACAATGTGTGTGTGTAGAAAGCAATGCTTCTAAACTTTCTAAAAAGTCTTGTAAGCTGAGATAAGATGTCATTCAATTTTTTACCACTTACTGTGAGCAGAATTCTTAACAGTTTTCTGAAGTTATGATTTTCATTTAAAATTCTATTTTTACTATACTAGTAATGCTGAAACAGGAATATATATTTTTTTGTTCATGCACATTATTCACGTCTAGTTTAAAATGTTAATATAAAATTAGTTGTAATTTTCTGTCATTTTATAATACTATTGGTGTTAGTAAATTAATTCCAAATATTTTCCTACTTACCACTGCAACCTCTTATGTTATATTTTTTTGACCTCACATAATTCACAATATTACACATAAGTTAAAACTACTACTATGTGTAATATTTTTACAGCTATGCTTGTTAAAATCAAATTGTTGATTTTTTTTTAAATAAAAATTATCTGCAATTTTAATAGTCTTACCTACTGAAACATTAGATTGCTAAAAATTGACAATTTTACTGAGGGTAATTTATGATGACTGCCCTTGATATATATGTTTCTACTGTGCTGATTAGCTCGTAGATGAATAAGCAGTTAAATGATAGTCTACAGTTAATTGTTAAGGTTGATAAATAATCAGAGATTAAAGAAGTCTATAAATTATTTTGTAAATCAATAAATGGAAGATTTTGGGTTATTTCAATTATCAATCCAATTTTCTCTCATTTATTGATTTAATGACTCATTCATTCTCTCTTTTAATCCATTCATTTGTCATTGTTTTCTGATTGATTCGGTCATTGATCCGCAGAATTATATAGTTGTTGATTTAGTGAGTCTCTTAATTATAGGTGTACTGATTTTCATTAGAAAAAGTTTGACTAATCAGACGGATCTTCCTTTGTATTACTCATCATAATGTTATGTCATTTTTTCTAGAGGAGTAATTTTTATTTTCTAAAAGAATTATAATAATTTTTTTTATAATATTCAGGGGCTCTCGCGGGCCGCACATGACAAGTTAGCTCAAATTGTGTCCCCCATATCTCCCCAATCATTGTCGATTATTTCATGATTGTTGGATTTGCTGTCTTCCACTATTGGTTGATTTAACTGAAATTAATTTATTTCTTAATTTATGAAATTAATTTATTTCTTATGAAATTAATTTATTTCTTAAAAAAATATTTCACAAGTATGTATGATACCTTTTCTGTGGCCCTCCCTTGCTTTTGCAAGGTTTTAGCTGTCACTTTTACTGTGCAACGTTTAAAAAAAAAAATTATTTTGTTTTTGTATGTTTGCTGTTGTATGGTATGTCAAGATCATCTGTTTATCCATGTACTGCCTACATTTGGCGCACAGTTTGTCATCTTCTCTGTGATGCTTCTATGTTTCTCAAACACTTTAATTTTCCTTGGCTCACTATGAGGGAGGTCCGTCTGCTTCGGCATTATAAGGCGGGTCTCTCGGAGCATTTTAATTGTTTTTTTGCTGTTGCCATCGGCATTTGTAATGTTTTAGATGTTTTTAATAAAGGCCACGGATGTGGCCTGGCCGGGCTGGTCACCCGGGCGGCCTCATGTGCTGGTGGACGGATCGCGGTTCCGATCTTGGAGCTGTCGCGGCGGCGGGACACTTCACCGCATGCCCAAATGAGGGCGGGACGGAATTAAATTACCTTATAATGATGCATCAGTTGTAGAACAAAGGTAGAGTGGTGAGTCATCAGGCTTCCTGATTTTCATTTATGGTGGGTCAAGCAATTCTCCACATTCTCATCATCTCTTGGGTCACATTCCTTTGCTCACATCTGTTCCTGTTAAATCATCTTCTTTTATGAAATGAATGAGCAAAGAAGGTCTTTGTTATTTCCTGTTTTTGTGACGGAAGAGTAAAACTAAATAAAAAAAATTAAAGGAAATTGGAAGGGAGTGAAAACTTTTGAAACAGGAAAAAAAAAAAACTTCTTATAAAGGTAAATTTAACATTATGGTATTTGGTTTTTTAAGAAAATAGCTTCTAACGCAGGTAAACTTTTTAAACGGGTTCTACTGTATTTGATTAAAAAAATATTGAACCAAGTAACAAATAATAATAAAAAATTTAGGGGCCATTCACTAATGTACATTTGTATTATGAATTTGATAGAGTTTGCTTAGATATCTTTATAAATTCAGTATAATCAATAATATTAATCTTGTTAATGTTTAGCTATAGCAATAGCCGTTTTATCAATAACTTTTATTTAAATCTAAAAAATGCACTTGATAACCTTTTTAAATTATAGTTAAATTAATTATTCTGAATTAGGTTTTTTACGTAAAATAATTATTAATTTAAAAATAAAACGAGCTACTTAATATTGAATATCTTTAAAATTGTGTATAAATTGTTTTTATGGTGGTTAATAGAATCAAGAAAAAAGTTCTTTGTCAGAAACTAGTTATTTCATCATGATCATATTACATGGTGCGCAACGTTTTTAAAAAGTGCTTAAAGGTGCTTATTTTCGTTTCTTAAAATCCCTTAAAGGTGCTTTCTACATTGAGTGTTTTTAAAAAGTACTTAATTTTCCCTTTCCGAAAATAAGAATTTCGAAAAGTTGATTTTTGCCATGTTAATATGTAAAAACGAGCTTTTCACATTGTTCTATTTAACGTTTTCAAAATTCATTCAACCACCATCTATTTCAGTGTACCGTCGACCGTTAGTGTATGAAAGCGTCAATCATTTTACATGTTTGATGAAATCTTGGCAAACAAAGAGCTAAACTATTAGTCCTTTTTTATTGCTTTAACATTAATCTGTAATTCCTAATTAATACATTTTTTTAAACTTTTTTTCGCAATATTCTAAAAATATATATTAAGAGTAGTAATTATGCAATCTCTTATGTATTTAATAATGAGAAATTTTTCAAATTCATATTAAAAATGTGTAATGTAATTTTTATTCACAATTTTTCGCTCTTTTATATTCGGTAGAACAAAGTATGTAATCAATGTGTTATTTTAATTTCTCTTCCTTGGTTCATTGTAGACCTCGCCCAAACTTCAGCTGTCAAGATAAGGATAATTGCTTTCAGGCTCGTTAAAAAGCCCCCCTAGAACGGACTTGGCTTAATACTGTCTTGGCATGATATAGCTATATTCTCTTGGCGCTTTTCTTATAACAAGGTTGCTATTTTTCCTGGTATGAAGAAGGATTTTTCCTCTCCGCAAGAGTGAGACGGAAGTCTTAGTCATGAGAGGGAAAAGTCTTAGCTATCAGAGGGAAAATTTTCCAAGAATGAAAGATGCGAAAGAGCTGTACCTTGACTTACCGCCATTTCATGAATAGCTTATCTTGTCTAGCGAATTGAAATAGATTTTTGTAGTGTTTCTGCAATTTTAAATAAACTATAAAATTAAATAAAATTTCAATTATCAGAACATTTTTTTCTAAACATTGGAAGTCGTTATTAACAATCGCATTAACGAAATATTTGAAGTCTTTAAGAATTTTTTTAATTGTAGTTCAAATCTAATTTTTCATTGAGTACAATTATTACGTCAATTAAATTTAATGAAATCGATCATAATGTTATTATTATGATTAATAATTTTAAACCATAAAATTTATCGTTGTATGAATGAGGTTTGAAAATGCAACACGTATAAGAATTTAACATAATATAGTAACTGCACCGTAAAAACATAATTAGAAAAAATAATTATTTTTCTCAAGATTTTATGGGATAATGATTGACGACGACAAATGAATCAACAGCAACGAAAGCATTCTTTGAAAAAAAAAGAAAAAAAAATTGAAAGCATTGCTTTATAAAACTGAAGTGCCACAAATATATATATTTTTTAAATCTTTTTCTTTATTATCTTGAAAAAAAAAATTTAATCGAGTCTTTTAATGTTTATGAGTTTTTTGAATATAACATAGAAAGAAAATTTTAATCATATAGCATCTTTTATGGTAATATCATGTTACTATTCATAAACCACCTTTAATGAACGGTAGCATCTTCACTTGAATTCCATAAATAACTATCATTGTGGCTTACTGATTTTTTTTTTTTCTATCATTTTGAGGTTTCAAAGGAAAACAAATAAAAAAGCAAATGCTGCAGTTTGATTATTCCCAGCATTTTCAATCGGATAATGCAATGCAGTATGCCCTTTAAATTTAAGTATAAAAAATGTACGAAGACACACGATATGTATAGATAATCTTCGAAAAGTTAGCATCGGAGTTTCCCCCCCCCCTTGTCATTTGAACGGTACCCATAAAAAAACACTCGGAAATGTCGTGTAATGTTTTAACTCTAATCCCTAAAAATCCCTTGCGCATCCGAAAAATTCAAGAAGTTTCACTCTCCCACTAAAGGAAGAATTAATCAACTATGGCTCTCAAAATCGAGGTAAATCAGTTTTCCATTTGAGACCCTTTATCGTCGTTGGCATCATAAAGATTTGGCGAGTAATGATCAACGGGAACAGGTGCGGCTTTTCAATAGAACCCCTCCGCCCACTCCATCAATCATTCAGGTAGGGGAGAAACTTTTAGGCGAGACCTATAAGACAGCCTCTTCCTTAACCCTCCTTTGCCATTCATGGAGAAGAGTTTTCTGAGAAGAAATTTCTGCACTGCAAACCTTAATTAGTCTAGTTATAGTTAATTAAAATACATATAATAAAATTAAGCCGCATTTGCATTACAAGGAGAGGAAAAACACGAAAACCTCCCAGGGTTAGCCAGCATGCTATCTATATGAATATATATCTTCTAGATTACCATAATTAATTATTGCAAAGTAAACTTGTCTCAACCTGTTGTTATATTGTAAGTTTTAATGAAAATCAATAAATGCCTCTTGTTTCAAAAATTTCGGTATCGTATTTTTTTTATAAATTAATTTCGATTATTTTGATAAATCTTTCTATTAATTACAGTGAGCAGCTTCACAAATCTATATATTAAAATGCAAAATAACATAGAATTGTTTTATTTTGTTGTTTTTAATGATCCATCGAAAAGATCTATTAGAAAAATAAATTTAAACTGTCACCTCAGCGTATTAGTCGAAAATGTTATAATTTAATTTTACGCCAGAAATGATTGTATTTTTTATGAACCCTCAAAACTGAAATGAAAGAGAAAAACAATTTTCTTATAATTTTACTTCTACGTTTAGAAAATTATAAAGCTTATCAAAGATAGTTTTTAAGGAACTTCTCAGAAATAAGTTATACCTTTGTAAGTAATTTATTTGTCCTTATATTTACGGCATTTACAAATAAAATGCAATCATTACCCGCTTTTACCATTATTCTTTGTTACTATTATTATGGTTATAATAATTTTAAGTTAAGGGCTTAAAATTAAATATGAAGTTCCTTTATTATATAAAGTAATCACAAGATATTACTTGATAAAAATTATTTGATAAAATATAAATACCGTTTAACAACCAAACGCTGATAAATGAAATATATTCGCTTTTTAATAAGTTATATTTTCCTCTACTCCTTTAAAATAGACTTCATATAAAACTGCGCTCTCAAAATATGCAGTTTAATAAATTTATACTAAATAACTGTTTTAGATCAATAAGAATTTTTTTTGTATTGTTAAATAATATCTTTGACAATAAGTTTTAAAAGTAACTATAATTAAGTAGAAATTATGTAAGTGAAAATGATAAGTTTGCGTGTGAAGTTTTTAATGTATCCGATCTAAATTATTAGAATAAGTTTAGTGATATAATCGGATCTGTTTTAATATAATTTTGTGATCATTAAGTCGAATAATTTTTTGATCTTTCAATTTGTAAGTGGTAGAACTTAATTAGTTTCAAAACAGTGTAACTATCTCTAAAAAAATTTTAAAAAATTAATTAAAATTTAAAAAAAAGGTTGTTTGTGAGTGAAGTTTTTAATGTATCCGAGCTAAATTGTTAGAATAAGTTAAGTGATATAATCGGAAACTAGATCTGTTTTAATATAATTTAAAATTTTGTGATCATTAAATCGAATAATTTTTTAATCTTGATGTTTCAATTTGTTTGTGACAAATTAAAAGTATCCTCGGTTGAAGTAAGTTTCTAGTGAAGGTTAATTTAGTTCATTCAAATTGCGAAATTCAAATATTTAAGTCTAAATCAAATTTACATAGTAAACAAAAGTATTTGCTTAAACAATAGATTAAATGTCAATATATTTTTTCAAAGTGGTAGAGTTTAATTAGTTTGAAAAAAGTGTAACTATCTCTAAAAAAATGTTTAAAAAATTAATTAAAATTTTAAAAAAAGGTAGTAAAAAATTTTTGTATTTTAATTGTAATTGAAAGAAAAAAAAATTAAATAAGCAATAAAAAAAACTTAACAAATTTTATTTGATTTATAGAGAAAATTTAAATTTATTTTTAATGTAGTTACTCTATGTGAATTACTTTCATATGATAACATAGAAATTACTTTCATATGACTACATAGTAAAATTTTATAAATTTAAATACACTCTGGTTATTATTAGTTCTCTAAATAATCAAATTAAAATAATAAACAATTCAAGATAAAATTAGAAAAGGTGTATGTTAAATAAAATGATAAAACCATTTTGAAAATAAGTAACGCTGTTTTAGGAGTTTAAAAAAATATTTTTTAAGTTTTTCTTAGAAGGAGAAAAAGCATAATATAAGATGTAGAGCGAGTTTCTTCTGATATCTTTTGAAAGCTTGTTGACCCCCTTAGAGCAGTGATTCTCAACGACTGTGCCGCGGCACTTTTGCGTGCCGCCAAATTCTTAAAGTATGCCGCCAAATTTTAATAAAAATTATAATGCTTTTTTTTAATTACGAGTAAAGTTTAAATTAAAGAAAAGTACTTATATATCTATGAATACTTATATATATGAAGAATAAAGCTCAAGAAAGATATTTGGAAAAGTTTGAGTCAGTCCCAAACGATTTTAATAACACTATTCATTAAATTGTTATTGACCACTTGACAACATTAGAGGTGAGATTATTCATTATTTCCCAAATTTAGATATAAAAAAAAATTTGATTGGGTTCGTAATCCATTTGTGATAACGAAAACTTCTGTATTTGAATTAACTTTGAATGAAGAGGGAAAACTAATTTCGCTTTCTAACAATTGGGATTTAATTTTGAAATATTCCGAAGAATCGATTAATTCACTTTGGATTAACATTAGATGCGATTATCCCATGATAGCCAAAAATGCTTTAAAAATATTATTACAATTTTCTACATCTTATTTGTGTGAATTCGGATTTTCAGTACTAACCAACATAAAAACGAAAAAAAGATCGAGACTGTTAAATGACGATATGAAAGTGTCCTTTTTACGACCCAATATAAAGGAAATTATCAAAAAACATCAAGCTAAAAATTTCTCACTAAACGTATTCTTATTATTCATTTGTAATTAGCCCATTAATAAACGTATTGTTGTTTTTGTAGTACATAATTATAATTTTTTATTTTACATTTCAAATTACGATCATAAACTATTTTATACAGTGTATTATAGGTAAGTAAACATCTTTTAAACTTATCTTTTTCTTTGTGTACCGCCAAGTTTTGAAATCGTTAAAAGTGTGCGGAGGCAAAAAAAAGGTTGAGAATCACTGCCTTACTAGAGGATCTTAATTACTCCTTATGCTCCTTAAGGTTAACTCCTCTAAGGTTAAGTTTTTCTTAGAACGATAAAAAGCGTAATATAAGATGTAGAATGAGTTTCTTCTGATATCTTTTGAAAGCTTGTTGACCCCAGTAGAGGATCTTAATTACTCTTCTAAGGTTGACCACCGCAGGTTGCAATCCCCCTTTTCTGCCGCTACAGTGGATTAGTTTCCGGTTACATAACACCCCAGGAAGTACACGTACCCCCATCAAAAAAGTAGGGGAGACAGTGGAATGGGTTTTCAATTCGACAGCTTTGAATTATTATGCTCGCGGGAGGTGTTTTATATTTCTGGCCGAACTCTGCTGCTGGCATCCTTTGGATGAAATTCTTGCGAGTCCGCATGAGCGTCTACTAAGCTGGGTTCGGAGAGATTATTGCACTCTCATGTGCAACTCTGCTGCTATTTGCAAGATATTCTCAATTTCAGGCCCTCTGATAGTGAACTAAAAAATATCTTGATCATTTTATAATGGCTAATATAATAAAAAAAAAGGAGTTCTTTGTCAGCAACTATTTATTTTATCATGATCATGTAAGGACTTTGAAAATTATTTTGCATTTTTCAATGTATATAGTACTTAAAATTATTTTTTGAGTGCTTAAAAGTACTTAAAAGGTGCTGATTTTTTGCTGAAAGATTTTGCTACGAACCCTCTGTGAAGTCTCTGGAAATTATTGCGCATTTTGTTAATGTATTTATGAAGAACTCTCAACAAAATGGGAAGAAAAATTTTAACTCCCCATATACAGGGTTGGGATTTTGACTTTGAAAACTGATTTTTGATTTGACATCTCAAAAACCTGACGAAATCTGACAAAAATTGTCATAAACGTTGGAAAGTTTTTTTTTATTATTAACATTGTGGACATTCTATTATGCATTAAATCGTGCACAATACTTGCATTATGTACCAAAGTTATAATTTTTACTATGTTGTATTATTTATAAATATATAATCAAAATCATTAAATTATTAATTGTTTTTTCTAAAAACATGGTACTCTTAATGCATTACAAGTAATAGCTATGAGTTGTTAATTATTATCAATTTAAATATCATTTAGTGCTGCAATTTAAGCAAAATTGTTTGATTAAAGTGGTGGCCAATAGACCAAAGTGGTGGCCACCACTTAGGTATTAATTGTCTTATTTCAACTTATAAGAAAACACTTTTTTTATTCATGTTTGTAATTATTACTTAAATGCATGTTTAAAAAAATATGCCTTACACCATGCGAACGAGATTTTGAGGGATTTTCAGGCAGCGAATTGAAAATTTTTGGCTTTAAAAAAAATCCTATAAATTTTTTTATTTTTATAAAATTTGTCATTTAGCTTAACATTTCAACAAACATTAAATCTCAAGCAAAATAATTAACTACAAAAAGTTTTTGCAAACAATGAAATGGCTACACTGAATTTTGATATCAATGGTTAGCTATAAGATGGATAATAGGCTGCTGTGACTAAAACAAAAATAAAGATGAATTATTCTGAAGTATGCAGCACAAATTCAGAGGAATTTTTTTTTTTTTTTAGGTACTAAGATAATCGGTGGTCGCCTACATTCTTGCAACATAACATTTCCGTGTAAGTGAAATGTTTGTTTTTCACTTTTCTGTATTGATACGAGAAATAAAAAAATGTATTTTATTTATCTCTATTTCGAATGTACATTGTGTAGTCTGTGGAGATCGAGATTCAGACAGAAAGTAAAGGTTTATTTACAAAGAGCAGACAAATACATGTAAATTTAAAAAGAACGCCATGTGGCGGAATTAAACTTCCCTGGAAATGACAACAATTTTCCCCTGCGAGAAAGATTTTACTTTAAAATACAAATAACAATATACATAAAAAAATATTAATTCTCTTAATATAAATGTCGAATTGAACTTATTTTTTCCAAAGAGAAAATTAACTTCACAAAAGCTACAGCTTTAGTAAAAAAAAAATCAGAAATATTATCATTAGTATTGTTATAAACAGTTTTTAATATTTTATCTTCAATCATATCTCGCACAAAATGAAATTTAAGATTTACATGCCTGGTTTTGTTAGAAGATTTACCATTATTCAACCAGTCAATAGCAGCTTAGCTATCAGAAAATATAGTAAGAGGAGCATTAATAAATTTTTTACAGTTCATTTCATTTAACATATTTATTAACAAAGTAAGTTCTCGAGCTGTGTCAGCTGCAGCAAATAATTCAGCGTCACATGTTGAAAGTCCTACACACCTTTTTTTTCTACTTTTGCATGTTAGAAGAGAATTACTTATCATAATTACACAATCTGAAAAAGATTTTCCTCCTTTTGCATTGCCCCAACTTGCATCCGCGCTACAATTTAAAAAACCGAATTCTTTACTATAAAACAAGACTCTATCTTTTGAACCATTCAAATATTTCAAAACTCTTTTAGCCAAAACATAATGCCTTTTTTCGGGACGTTTATTAAATTGTGATAAATAACTAGTTACAAAAGCAATATATGGTCGGGTTCTATTTGCTAAATATAAAAGTTCACCGACGATTTCCTGATAATCAGTTTGATCTACTAAATCATCAGAAGGATTATAACATCTATCTTCACCTTTAGTTATAGGAGTATTGGTTTTCTTACAATTTTCCAAACCATATTTTTTCATTAAAGATTCAATGTAATGAGCTTGAGATAAACCAATTCCGTTTTCTTTTTGTGAAATCTCAATGCTTAAAAATTTTGAATTATTAGTTGTTTCTTTTAATTCCAATGTTTGATTAAGTCTTGAAATGATATCCTTGTATCATTTCGAATTATTAGAAAATATTGCCAAATCATCTACGTATACACAAATTGCGAAAAAATCATTATCATTAATTTGAGTAAATACGCAATTATCAGATGCAAGTTGAGTGAATCCAATCTTTTTAAGTTCATTTTTTAACTTTATATGCCAATTTCTACCAGATTGAGGTGGACCATAAATACTTTTATTTAATTTGCACACATTATTTTTACCATATTTATCTTCAAAACCTGGAGGTATTTCCATGTATACAATTTCATCAATACCACCATATAAATATTCAGTTTTAATATCAAAAAATTTAACAAATAGATCCAATTTTGCAACTAAAGTATTTAATAACCTGAATGATTCAATATTTACCACAGGTGAATATTATTCAGAATAATCAACATTTTTAATTTGATTAAATCCAGCTGCAACTAGTCGCGCTTTGTAAATTTTGTTATTATCACTATTTTTAATTGTATACACCCTTTTCCTTTTTATTATTTTTTCCTTCTTAGGCCTCTCAATTAATTCGAAAATCTTATGCTTCTCCATCGAAAGAAGTTCATTTTCCATTGCGGTTTTCCACTCCGAATATTTACTACTATTTCACCTGGTTATAATTTTGAGGGATCTTTTCGAGGCTAAGCTCGCGTTGGCGGATATTTTATTCTTTCAGAACATCTTAATGCCGGAGTATTTTGATTATTTTCATTCTGCAAATCCGTTCTTTCTTGAGACTTATGAGAAAAAAAGAATGTTCACTCCTTGATTCGGTTGGAGGGGAGTTATAGGTTTCAGTTTGCGGTTAAGATATTTTAAACTGGATCAAATCCTCAATGTTCCATATGATACATTCATTTTTGTTTGTTAGAAATTTACTTCCTCTTAATAATTCCTTAAATTTGACAGATCAATTACAATATTTTTATCGACATCATATATTCTATAAGAGCGCCTTTCTTTAGAATAACCGACGAAAATCCCACATTTTCCCGGAACATCAAACTTATTTCGGAATTGTTTAGGTATATGAAAGTAAACAACGCATCCAAATACTTTTAAGTAGTTAAGTTTAGGTTCTTTTCCTGACCATATTTCAATCAGAAGATTTTTTATTACATTACAGATTAGTAACGAAGAGCAAACAAATACATACAAATTTGAAAAGAACGCCACCTGGTGGTATTAAAAAGAAAAAGACTTCGTAGTAATACTTCCCTAGGAATGACAACACATTGCTTACTTAAACATAACACGTTCGCCTAGTATTTATTGGTCACTTAAACATACAAAAAAAAAAAAAATGCTGCAACAGCGAAAAGCTAGTAACATTTAATCTATTACAAACATATTTTGAACAGTATCTTATTGTTTGTCATACCTTTTATATTAAGTAGTATAAAGGAGAAATAATAGGGCTCTATGGCAGAAAAAAAAAGTTAAAAAGGACAAAATATGTTCTACTAGGAATATCAAGTAAATTCTGGTCCTTGCAAAAAATTTTAGAACTTAAGTTATTAAAATGATCATATATTATTCTGCAAAGTTTAATAAAATACTATTTTAACTATGTTCTGAATTCTTCTTTTAGTACTACTCTTATGTACGCTTTTAGGATGTTTACAGATATAGCAGAAACAAAACAAAAGTTTTCTGAGGATGTAAAAAATGTTTCCCTTTAGAAAACAGGGGGAATTTTTTTTTTATGGAGGTTAAAAACCATGGTAAACACCGTTCCAAACCTGTGTATTGTGCGTTTATTACCCGTTTTTCGAGGATTTTTTTTTTCTTTCCAACATCGACGATAGTCTAATGCCAGTGTAGGTTTTCGATTTTACTTGTGCAGGCAAATAAGTCGATTGTAATAATCGAGAAAGTGAGGCTAGAGCGAAAAATAGTAATAAAGTATTAGTTTAAGTTCAATGGTATGACTGTACTGAAAGTGACGCATCGTGGGTGTCTCAATCTGATTGGTCAATGAAATGAGGCATTTGTTTATATTAACAACTGTCCTTTCCATTCTATTTCGAGTAAGCCATGCCCGTCAAGTATTGATTTTCTCAGGTGACACATTCTATATCCTTTCACAAAGAT
The DNA here is from genome assembly GCF_982258835.1 of Parasteatoda tepidariorum. NCBI lineage: Eukaryota > Metazoa > Arthropoda > Arachnida > Araneae > Theridiidae > Parasteatoda > Parasteatoda tepidariorum. The sequence continues at coordinate 4,157,057 of NC_141758.1, read as the reverse complement.
TTCAATTCTTTTTCTATATATTTCTTACTTAATACAATAACAGACACAAAGCCATGTATACAACATAAACAAAATAATTTTGCATCGAAGTACACATTACAATATATTATGCTTGCAATAAAATAGATAAACAAATAATAACTCAAAGTTGAGTGAAAGAAGTAAACTAGAAAGAATTATATTTCAACAAATTCGATGTGTAATGCGTCGTTCTATTTAATTAACTTCATGTTAATTAACATTCTTAACAGGTAAAGAAGCTAAATTTTAACACACCATTTTGCTTATAAATTAGCTGTCACTGACGTCACATGCTTGGGTACCTGTTATCTTCTTCATGAAGTGTAAGTATATAATTGCCAGATATAAATTTGCTCATGTTATATCGGCAGGCCATATATGCCACTAGTTTCCAAACCTCACAGACTTAAAATAATATGTGGTTAATCAAGGACTGCCAAAATTTAACGGTAATTTTAATTCTCTCCACTCCAGGTATTATTTTTGCTATCTTCTTTTATAATTTATCTACTGATTTTAGTTTGAAAAAGTAAATGATTAATGTAACGTCAAATAAAGAATCAATGATTGTTCTCTGATGATTTTATATTGATTCCTGAAATGATTACTAATATTATTTTTCTTAACAGGTTCTAAAATTATTCAAATAAACTTTAGTAAATTAACTTTTCAAATATAATTAATTGCATAATAATTTAATTTAGCAAAAATTTATTTTTCTCAAGAGCTTAAAATAAAAAAATTTTTTGCACAACTCAATTTAAATAAGATATAATAATTAACAAAATTTAAGATTTAATAATGATAATTTTAATAATAATGTTAGATTTAATAATGTTAAACAGTCGTCTCAATTTTGGGTTTACGACTACTAATGTTCAACTCCGTAGCCTTTGTAATTTTGAACCAATTCAGAAGAAACTCCTGGATCCCCCAGAGGTATAATTTGTTTTGGGAACATGGAGGACTTTGTGACTCGACATACTTAGCGTGCGTACATCAGTCACCATTTACTACACTGGGAGTCTTCGGCCGGCAGGGTTCAAACCCACGAACTCTTGGGCACAGGTCCAGTGCCCTACCAACCAGGCTAACCCTGCCTTCCCTACACTTTTATTAACACAATACTCTTGATTAATTGGAACGGATAAAAAAAATACTTTGTCTAAAATGCATTTAAAGATTATTAGTTAAATTGTTTCTGCGCCAATTTGTCGTAATGTAATTCAAGGTAGGCGTAAATCGTAGTTGCCGCAATTTTACTTATAAAAAACTTTTTTTGAGATCATTCGGGATAATCTGTCTCGTAATTTCCACATGCTTACTAATAAATCTTTTTTCTATTTAGAAAACTAGTGTATACTTGGTTTAGTGAAAAAGTTGTGTGCAAAGTTTATCTGAAATTATATACGATGTATCGTCAGACCATTCTGCAAATTCTCCCGCATTTTTGGAACAGCAGAGTAAGTAGATTTCTAATGTTAAGTAATTTAGGATCGTTGTACTAGTAGACCTAGTAACGATAATGATTCTGCTCAAGATGGACCTTACCTAAAGCATATAAAAGAGAGGGGAAAAAATTCCCGGCACATCTCGATATATGAAAATAATGGAATTCAACATAAAGGTGCTCTATCAACGCCTCCTATAACTGAAAGCCCCCACACGGTTTTTTGTAGGTAGTCTGATCAAACCACTATGAAGGTAAACCAAGTAGAGAAATTACCATTTAATATGAAATTTATTAAAAATTAGAAAGTGGTAGCAAATATACCGTAAACCGGGGCGAGTCTACCCATTTTAGTTTTATTTAATTTTCACTATTTTAAATTGCAAATAAAAAAATTTTTACCGACGGAGGACTTAGTTCAGACTCTAAGGAAGATGGCGCTGCAGTAGTTTGATCCGTTTTTATTTATTTGGTGTCTGTTTAATCGACCTGTTCAAATGTCTTTTGAGAGATTTGTATTGAAAATCAGCAAACTTTTAGTTGGTGCTCCGTAAGTATGTTATTATTATTACTATTTTCACTTTGGTTAAGTGATAAACTTATCTAAGACTAAGATTACATTAATTTTATATGAAAAAAAACAAAAAGAATGTAAGTTTTGCGGTTGTAAACAAAAAGCCAGAATTCGCGGGGCGAGTCTACCCATTCGTATTTAGTTTTAATAAAGCATAATAATATAATTTAGAACTTCGTTTATATTAAAATTAAGTAATTTTAAATGAATTTGAGAATATTATTTTAATTCTGCATTGATAAATTTATCATTAATAAGAAAATTTGTAGGTTAAATATAAATGTAAATATAAAATATGTTTATTTTATCTATTTTTTCAATTTTTATATTACAAAATCAACTTTTCTTATTTAACATTATATTTCAACGAGAAAACATTGTAGAAAGATCACACCTACCAAAAGAATGGGAAAAGGATTTTTCATGATTCCCAATGTTTGAATTTCGATTTTGTTAATAATCTATAATTATTATTATTTATTAATTATTTAATTGTAAATTTATATTAATTTTAATTTATTTTTATCAACAATAATCAGAAAAAAATGTTATTTTATAATGTTAATGATTATAAAAACAAAACTGTGATCAAAATGTGATAATCGATCAAATACTCAATTTGTGTTATTTTATGAATAAAAAAATGGAATATATAATAAAGTTACGAATTTTACTTCATAAATATCCTATATAGTAACTAAAATAACAATTTAATAGTAAAATTTGATTATTTACAATGTTAACATTTATTTTAGTAGAATGGGTAGACTCGCCCCATACGAGAGATTTGTCAGCAGTTCTATAAAAATATACAGTAACAGCGTAACTGTTAATATTTTCTGAAATCAATTTCACAGCTTTAAAGAGGAATAAATAGCGATTCCGAAACACCTATTGAAAGCCTTTTTTCTTTAATATTTACAAAAGTTTGACCACTTGAAAGTTGACAAACTGAAAAAATGGGTAGACTCGCCCCGGTTTACGGTATGTCTAAAAATTTGTTTAATTTATGAATATAATTGGTTTGTTTTATTTACTTGTCAACCACTATAGATTCAATTGTCAAATATATATGATAATATTCTCTCAAGTATTTTGAAATTAGAATTTGGGTTCATGCGCACAAGTGGTTCGCTTTTTAAGTACTCTGCGCAAACTACTTATAAGAAACCGTGTGGATGCTTTCTGAGGTAGGAGGTGATGGCTCTATTTAGTGTTTTCTTCAATGTAAAGGCGCTTTCTACATTGTAATGGCGTTTTATAAATGGAGTTAATATAATTGCACTGTCAAATATAATGGCGCATAAAGCAAGAATTCATGCTCGTAATTCATAATTTAATTACTATAGTAACGAAATATAAACATTTATAAACTTAAAATAACGTTACACAAATCTCAACTTTTTCTGAAGGTGTAACTTTGATTTATATTTTACAGCCATTTTAATGCAATAAACCTACCTCGGATAATTCAGGCAAAAAATATCATTTTCATTGACAAGTATTACCAGGTCTTAATTATTATTTTATTCTATACAGGCATGTTTTTCTCATGTGCGACTTAAGGAGACCTTTCAGAAGACCTTAGAAGTTTTCAAGAAAGGCAACAGAGCCCATAAATTCTGTGGTATTCTCATAAACGCTAAAGAAGTCACTCAAGAATCTGATTGTTTTCACCCTCCTTCCGTAGAAATTACCCTGAACAAAGATGAATTAGAAGCTCATTCAATTATCTGTGAGCTAAAAGAAATCATTCATGAAGATAAGCCTGAATATATTCTAATTGATACGATCTTAGAAGCACTTAAAAATAGCTCTAATGAAACACGTCAGCAGCTTATTTCACTTCTTTTTAGTATCGATACGGTTAATTTCTTGAATCCCAAGAGCCAGAGTTCAAAGGAATGCTTAAAATATTTTATAAGTGATGTTGAACGCTTTTTTAGAAATGCAAATAAGATAAATCCTGATAGGGTTTTAGATACCCAGGGAGCTTTAAGAATGGTTGAAACTAGATTACTACATTATTCAGAGCACGATAGGAATTATAATTATCTGCCTGAAATAGTGAAGTATGTAATTATTGACGAACATCATCACTCCGGCGATCATAATAGGGAAATCGAAGCTTTAATGTCTGATGCTGTTTCACTAATTTCAACTAGGTTGTTCCTGCTGCACAGTGCCTCAAAATCTATTATAGAGAAATGTTTATTGGCACGAAGATCTTCACTTGACGGAGCTGATTCTAATTTGGAAGAGTTTTATTTGAATAGGATTAGTTATTGCTACCGTATTTTGGACGAGGTAAATATGAACTTTTTTGTAATATTTCTTTAAAAAGTGACAATGTTTTTGAGCACTCATATTTCGTGTACCGTTTACAGGGGTTAATCAAGCTTTACCTTCTGTGAAGCCCCTCGGTTCTTTTTTCGCCTCTCTATACGGCATTTTTATCTTGATAGTTCGTTCACCAGGAGTTGGAACTCTATGGTTGGCACCCGCCTTCATCACGTGGTACGCGACGATACTATTTCGCTATTTTTGAGAGAAGGATGTGAACAATCCCGAACAAAATTGTTATTTTGGCGATCGTATGACAAAAATATTTATTTCGCAATCTTTATGCACATTTTTTTAACATTAAATGTTTCATAAATCTGATGATATTTCTCTCTTTTGAGGGAATAATTTGTCCTTTTTAAACATTTTGCTGGGAAAACAGCCGTTTTTAAATTTGAAATATATTTAATTAGATAGAGAAACAAAAGGTGTATAATAGCAGATGATAAAGCGCAGTAAGTGACTTAAAAGGAATTCACTGTTAGTGTTTGGCGTGCATTAACGGTTGTCTCAATTTTAAGCGCGGAGATGTTTTTTCCCTCTTACTCCCGCTCTGAAATGAACTCTTCGTCCAAGGATTTGATGGAGCAAGTGGCAACTCCTGGTGAACGAACTACACTTTATCTAACAAAACTAATACTAATATAAAATTAATAATCGGTTTTTTCCCCCTAGACAAATCTTAAAACATTTGATTTGCGGGCTTTAGTAAACCAAATAATTCACACAAAGTAAGTGGCCTGCCAGCGAAAATCAGTAGTTATAATCAGTTTTGCAACTTTGTCACAGATTGTAAAATAATTATTACAGCAATTTTTTCAATTAAGCTAACCATTAGTTGTCAATAAATAAAAGATTTGGTTGATAAGCAATTATCGAAAAAGTACTATTAAGTTAATCATTTATCATGGGGATAATTTACAATTTAATTGAGTTTTAATTCATGAAAATTATATCTTTAAACATTATTTTTATCAAAAGTAAAATATTGAATTTATAGGCCGGGACGAAACAAGAACTTGGTATTATGGAAAGTACAATTACTATTGCATTACCCTTTTCTTTTCTTCTCCCATTTACAAAATTAACTTTATTGGTATACAGTTATTTTAAAGATGGCAAAGACAACTGCAAAGCTTTCTTTGACAGTTTCGGTTCTTCCTTTTAAATAAAAAGAAATTAAAGCCTTAAAGCACAGGTATTACTTTTTAGTATTAAAGAGCATATTTTTCTCCACTAGAATCTGTTATCAATTTTTAAACTTCTGTTAAACTAAAGCAAAGCGGAGTTCCATGTGATCGTTTATTCAAAACCAAGAAGCGAAAGCTACAGAAAATGAAATTGTTGCGCTGATTGGATAATAAATTGAAATATAAATGCGAACCTCTGATTGGATGAAAACTAACAGAAATAAGGAAAAAAAAAGTTGAGAATCGAATTAATGATTCAATGAACTGTTTGCTTCACTTACTTAAATAAATCATTAAGCCAAATGAATCGATTCTTTCGAACCTATCTCTTAACATTAATATCGGCTCAAAGAGTTGATTTTTATGTCATTTTTTTATCCTTTAACATTACAGTATTTGAATGGTTCTTTGCGCTGGTTGTTCGACTCATGTGAGCGATTTTATATCTTTTAACATTAAAAGAACTGTTTTGTGACACGATTCTTTTCAGTATTACCTTATCCTCTAACATAAATGTGTACTTACAGAGTGATGGGGGCTAAGACGAGAGTAACCTACCTAAGTCATTTTTAGAAAAGAGGACATTTAAGAGAAAAAAAAAATTTTTGAATATTCAATTCACATCTTAATGTTTTCAATTATAAATATAAGTGTATAACCAGTAATTATGCTACACAGAAAATATATTTTTCTTTAAACTTTTTTAAGGGGTGGGATGAGGCAATTTTTAAAATCTCTTTATGGAGGAGATCAGTTATATGTCATACCTCTCCATATAATTGTTTTTCCGTACTGTAGTTTGTTATTTGATAATAATGTTCAAATTGACAAACGATGATATACTAAATTTTCAAAAACTTCGTAAATTAGTGAAAAAAAAATTTATTTTAATAAGAAGAAATGTGTCGGTATATGTTTTTATCAATGCATTTTTGTTGTCTTCTTAAAGCAAAAATTTAATTGTGTCGTGGAGGTACGGAATTTCCCCACCAGCCTTGGAGAAATGGGTTTCCGGGTTAATATGGATCGATTTAAAAGAATTGGTTGATCAGATTTTGTGAATCCATTATTTTTAATTAAGCTTATTTTGATTATTGAAAAGATTTTTTTCTAAAATTAAAAAAGTAATTTTAAATTATTTATTGATTTATTTAGCGTCATGCATTTTGAATTTTTTACGTTATTATTTGTGAATTTACCGTTTAAGTTTTTACTAATATCCTTATTATTAATTATTGATATTAATATTTTTAATATGAAGATCAATTTTATAACAAAAAAATATTTATTTAATAAAACTGTATTTTTATACAAATATAATAAAAATAAAAATGCATTAAAACTAAAAAAAATTATTAGTATTACCTAGGACAGCAGTTCCCAACGGTGTTCTGCGGAACCCTAGGGTTCCGTAAAGAATTGCCGGAATTCCGCTAGTGAGTACTTCTTACAGCCACAGACGACCTAACTGTAACTCTCAGCTTCAGCACCCTAGTACAAGGTCTAAGACAGAGGTTCTCTAATAGTGTTCCACGGAACCCTAATCTTCCGCAAAAGATTTACAGGAGTTCTGATAGTGAGTACTTTTTGCAGCCACAGACAGCTGACCACCCAACTGTAACAATAAGCTTCTGCACCCTAGAGTCCAATGTCTAAGACAGAGGTTCCCAAATGGTGTTCCACGGAACCTTATGGTACCTCGGAAAAGCTAAAGGGGTTCCGCGAGTTAGTACTATTTTTTATATCTAATGATGAGTATTGAAACCTCAGATTAGATATTTAGATACAATCTATAATTTATTTAATCTTTCGGTTACTTTAAGAAATTATTTCTAATAAAATGCCATTAAAAATAAATGGCATTTTTTAAGATAAAATATAATATTTCTAACAACAATATAATGAGTAAATTATGAAAAGGACAAGCATTAGTAATTCTCCTCACGATCAAAATAATTATATTCTTTAATAAAGAAATATGCTTCCTTAATGACCAACGTTTATTGAGGGCAGTGTAGGTATCAGAAAGGTTCTGGGTTCGAATCCCGGGCAAGGCATGGATGTTTCTTTCTTTCTCTGTGTTCTATGTCCTTTTTTCTTTGTGTAATTACGTGAATATGGCCACTTATTTATATTATTTATTTCAATTTATTTATTTTTAACTTTTGTACATACACAAAAAACGAATCCTTAATTAGACTGCATATAGCATAAGAACTGCCTTCCAGACCAGATTTTGCTCTTGTCATGCTCAACAACATTAACTCAAATTTAAAAAAAAATGCATTCTTCCATCAGATAAGTTATAATCATCAGGACTATGAAAATAAATTAAAAGTGCCAATTTATCACCCATCTTATTATATAAAAAACAAAATCTCTTTAACTGAGCAAGGTAACTACGACTTTAGAAAAGATACCAACTTCTTCACTGACGGTTCCAAAACTGAAACAGGCACTGCATTCGCATTTCTTAACAATGCTCATTCACAAACCTTCACATTGGATATTAACAACTCTATTTTTCACGTCGAACAATTGGTAATATTAGAATGTGTAAAACACATCAAAAATAACTCAAACTTCAACAGACAAATAAATTACATAATCTGGTCAGACTCTAAAGCCCTAATTAAAGACGCAGGATCAACTAACCTCAAAACCAAAGACATTCAACATGCATTAATGGACACCGCGATTCAAATCTCTTGGATTAAAGCGCATAACAATAAAGAAGGTAATGAGAGATCGGACGAATTTGCCAAAAAAGCAACACAAAGCATTAAAAATTATTCCTTTCCTCTCCCTGTTTCACACCTAAAACAATCTCTTAAAAAATCTTTATCTAGTAATTGGCAAAACCAATGGAATAATTCCGATAGAGGAAGACGTCTGTTTAACATCATCAATAATGTCAACTACTTTAATTCAATCCCAATTAAACAAGTCATCTGGTTCCTAACAGGTCACGGCCCTTTTCCTTCTTTCTTTCATTACCTTCATATGTCGGATACAAACCTTTGTACCTGTGGTCAACCAGGTACACCAGAGCATTACTTATCAACTTGTCTTTACACAATATCATGGCATACACGACTTTCAAACATTAATAATTTACATATTTGGCAAAAAAACTTTCTTCCAAATAAAACATTAAACTCTAAATTAATTAACGTAATGAATTTTCTAGCAGAAAACGACTCTTTATTGAAATTTTAATTAAACCTGACTTTTTAAGTAATCTTGAAAGTGTTTAACAGTTTTTGATTTTGTCCTTCATTATACATTTCGTCCTCGTCTACATTTTCTTTATTTGTTTTCTTTTTGCTTCTTTTTTTTCAATTATTATGTATATAACACAAAATTCGCTTCATTTATTGTTCTCTTTGCTTCAAATATTTTTGTTAAAATTTTTTTTTTTTAATAAATTTAACTAATGTGATACGCATTATTGCCATCTGTATTGGACAATTGTGCTTTGTAATTGTGGTGGTGCAGTTATGAATTTTGTAATGGTTTACTAATGTGCCGAGTTTTGTGCGAGCTAGACTGTCGTCCAGACGTGGACTATACGGTTAAGGGTTTGCGAACCTAGGTACGTGTCCACTTCTGGAAGAAAAGAAAAAAAAAGCATAAGAACTGGCAATTTAACTTTCCGACATAAAACCTAATTTTAGATTATTAATGATAAAACGGTGAAAAATTAGTCAGCTTCAAGGCCTTGTTCAATTGCTATTAATTCACTTTTGAAGACCTGATGGTTTCTCACTGTAGATGCCTGCGTCCAGTTTACTGCTGTCCGTAAAATTTTTTTATGTCGGGTATCTTTTTTATGAAGCCAACTGTCAGAGATGAGCTGGAACCGGTGAACGGGAATCGAAGTTGAATTGAGGGAAGATTTTAAGACTCAATTTCATTATAAGGCAAACACAGAAGCTTAGCCTGACTGAAGAAGCTGTTAAGTCTTTGATTGTTATTCCAGTTGGGTTCTTTCATGCTGACTATAGCTTCAAAGTTTGTTATAATATTCTTCTAGTTTGGAGAGGTTAGCCTCATGGAGAACTCTCGGACAGCTGCGTCTTAGATTCTAGCAATAATTCTAGCAGCACTCAGTTGAACCTTCTCCAATTTACCCAAGTTGGTGACCATACTCTAAGATGGGCCTAATTAATGTCGCCCCTTCTGGTCCTCGATTTCCTTAGGGTCAACGGTCTGATGGACCTTGTCTTATTTCGTCAGACATTTGGAGGATGAGTTACAGCAACGATGACAAATCTTCCTTCCTCTAATCCTGAGAAAGGTTGCTATTTGGTTATTCCTTATTTCGCCGCTTGTTTTATTTGCATTTCTAAATCATGATTTTTATGGAGTCAAGTAATTTCTTAAATGCTGATATATTTTATTAGAAATATCTCTAGTAATATTTAGGATCTTACAGCAACATCATTTTGCATAATAATTTTATTTTTATGTGATGGTAAACATCAGCTATTTTAAAACTTCTCTCTAGTTAAATTGCAAATTTACTATTCCAATAAATTTTGCTGGAAGGCAGTTTCAGGAAAAAATAGAAAATTCTAAAATAAAAGTGTAAAATTCTTGATTATTTTATAATTTAATTAATATAATATTGATATTATTTTTATTAATATTATTTATTTTCAATATTATTTTCATTAAATTAACAATAAATGAAATCACCCTACAACTTTAATTTGCGAATTGTTAATTCTTTTTTTATTTCTGTAATTTCACGTTCGTAAATAATGAATTTAGTTTTATTTTTATTTCACAAAAGAACTTAGAATAATTTTTCATTCAAAAAACAGTGTTATAAAAATAGAGATATACAAAAATACCCATTAAGTGAAACTTTATTAAAAATAGCTATCTGTTTTTAACTATAGTACCCATCGTAAAATTCAGTCACTTGCCAATAGTACCCTATTTAATTACTATATTTTCAAAAAAAATAAATAATAATAAATAAATAAATAAAAAAAACTTTTGTACTTAAATGAGAATTAAAATTCATCCATAATTTTTAAATCTTGAGAAAATAGTAAAACACAAAAACTAAACTGGCTTCATCTTTGCAAGAATTTTTATATTATTTATTATTTCTCTCTTTTGATAATTTGCTCTTTTTGAGATAACAACAGTTTTTATTAAATTTAAAATATATTGGACTGGCTGGAATTACGAAAGGTATAATATTGGATAATAAAGCTAAGTAAGTGACAGAAGAAGAAAAATTCAATGCTTGTGTTTGTCGCGCAAGTAAAATTGTCTCATATTCAAGCGATCAAATTTCACTTATATAGTTTGTTTAAGAAAGAACTCCCCTCGCCACGAAGTCTAAGGCCGTCTGCTGCTATGGAAACAAGAAATAGTGCATTTTAAAGAGGGGAGCATGATTCACTTTCTCCTGCCTGCCCGACTCAAAAACTGTCTGAAATAACGACCCAACTTACCCTTGAAATAGTTGAACCTCATAACCATAGTCACCGCCACTAATCCAGACGAATGGCTATGAACAGTTTCTTTACAAAGACAAACTCTACATTGTCCACTGAACATGCGCAATATCAAGCTCCATCTACAACTGGAAAATCCTCATACATTTGAGGGTGAATAGGTAAAGGCATTGATGATTGATTATATTTAAAACCTAACACCCCCTACAAAGCACCTACATTACCTGAACACCAATTTCTTATCTTCAATACATAACAATTTTAAACATTCCTAATGCTTATAAGGTTTCAAAGCCTTTGTAAGCATTCGCGATAGCAACTCTCGATTACGCCATCTGGGGAGAAAACCAATTCCATGCTTTTTACCCTTCCCTCTCCTCCTCTTTTCAATTATGTAGGAATGTGTGTACTACGATTTTCTTTCTTTTTCTTATTATATTTCGTATTTAATCATTGAAAATAGTTTTTTTTATTTCTATTTCTTTAAATTTCTATGATTTTAAAAAATCACGACATTTTTTATAGCCATCAAATCTTGAGAAACTAATTTTTGACAAGCTCAAATTATGACAAAATTAGTAATTTCCTCGAAATAAGTAAATATTTTTCACAAAATTTCAAAACGCCACTCCCACGAAGAAAATCTGTAATTTAGACTGTCGTCATTTTTATACTATTTTTTGTTTCTTTTCAGGTGCCTTTTTATTATATGCCAAGAAAAGAGAGACTCCTGCAGCACTTGAAAGACACCCAGAGTAGTAACAATGCCTGGGAGTTTTGTGAATTGCTTAACTCCATAAATGAACTTAATTCGGATAAAAAATCTTTAAATAGTAATTTAATTATGAATCGGCTTAAGGAAATAATTCATACTGAAAAACCTGAATATAGCATGAATAAATTTATCTTGAGGTCCCTAGAGAATAGAACTCATCACTTAAAAGAAGCAAGTGAGCTTATATCTCGATTTCTTTTGGATATTGATAATTTTGACTGTGAAAAACAGAATTCAGAAGAATATTTAATGCATTTCATTCAAGAATTCCTACGTCTTTTTAATATCTATGCTCATCCTGTTATGAAATTTTATGGTTTTATGGAGCCAATTTCTATTTCTTTAAAGAACATTGCAGTGAGCTGTACAGAAGACCTTCTAAGAGCACTGGCCCATAAATACCAATTGCATTTCTTCGACGAAGAGAAGAAAAAAATTGGATTTTTGTTGGTTGAGGCTATTACACCTATTGAAAAATATTTATATGATAGAAGCGGTGGTAGAACGTACATGAAAATAAAAAGTCTTTTGTTGTTTCAAAGATCCTACCTTCAGTATTTCAGAGATTTTTTTGATTCATTTCCTGTTGATGAAACTCCATTAAAACGTTTTGATATGAACAGGATAGATTTGTGCATCGAGAAATTAGATAGGAATATTGATATTATGTGTGAAAGTGCTGAAAGTTGGGCTGAAGAATCGGAAGAGGAGGATGAGGATTATTTCAGTTCCTGTGATTACGCAGAACACGATGACATCAAAGAGGATGGCGAATCTATGCCTGAATCACATGTGTGGTGGGCTAAGTGTTCTCAAACCCTAAATAATATAAGGATTAATGCATTTCTTAATCAACTTTGTTATAATTCTTGAGATGTAATATGACATTCCAATAAAAAGAAATTTTTGTATGTTACAATACTCTGGATATTGAAATTTGTTGTTATGAATATAGGGCTGCCATCGGCGACTAAATCGACTGTTTTAAAGCAATATCAACTAGGGCGACTATTTTAGTAGAAATATGAGTAAAAACAACTCATTTACAATGAGTTGCGTAAAACCGGTGACTTTTTTTTAGCCAATTAGTGACTAAAATGAAGAATAGCTTCATGAGTTTCCCCCTTTCCCCATTTTTTTTGCCGCGCTTTCGTTTTATCTAAACTTTATTCTTAAATCTTCTAATCAGTGAAAAGTAAAGAAATTTAAGATTTTAAAAATAATTGTATAAAAAATTAGTATCACCTGTAATTCAAGACGCAAGTTTTAAATTGTTAGCTGTCAATTGTTAAAATATTCTCAGAGATAAGAATGATTTACTGTGAATTATTGATAGACGCTATACTTTCGCATGTTTGTGCGAGTAATTATTCAACAGAGAATACAACTATTGAGTAACAATGATGCCCTACAATAATGGGAGAGACGCTTTCAGATTTTGACATTTTTATTAATTTCTCAAGAAATACTAAGAAGATTACTTTATAACTGTAGAGATAGTTAGGTCATTCGTAGGGTTTAATTTAGCAATAAAAATTTAGTCGTCCAAGGGTATTCATTTAATTGTCATTAAATTTAGTATGAAAGACAAATTTTTAAAAAAAATTGAGCTTTACAATTGTATATTTTTTTATAGTATAACATTGAAAAATTAATAGAATAATATTAATAGAATTAGTAGAATAATATCAATAGAATTATCACTCGAGTAACGCAAACTCAGTTCTTAAAGGCCTCTCACAAAAAAATTAGTTCTTAAATTAAGGGTTTCCTTGTCTTCTGAGTTGGCTTCCTTGATAAAATAGCAATCACGTGGTATATCTTTTCCCTAATCTACATGATGATTAGTTTGAAGTGGAGACGTGATTATCATTACTTTTTAAAGAACGCATTAAATTCTTAATCACTTGTTTAATATATAATAAATATATAAAAACATTTCTAAAATTATTCCGCACATGCATAGAGTGCAAATTAAAATCTTTTATTTCATCTATCAATCCATCATCAATCTTTTTTTAATCTATCATTCAAGTTAATTGCTTTATTTATTTTTTGGCATAGGGTGTTCAAAAATACTTGTTTTCGTTCGTAATTCATTGCTGGTCTTTGAAACTTTTTTTTAAGTATGAGAAATTTCATGACCTAAACACGACTATAGTATTTCTTGAGAAATAATTCTAATTGGATTTAAACTACCTTATTTTATTCTGCTATTCAAACTTTTTTCAATGTCTTGAATGTCTCCTACCTCATAAATTATTGGTCCAGTTTTTGACACCACAGTTGTTACAATTGTTTATTTTAATGTTTTGCAAGATTCAGAAACGTGAAATTGCGACGGAATGTGTAGGAAAAGGAACACCATGAAGAAAAAAAAATTCATATTTTTTTATTATTTTAAGAATTATTAATTCTTAGAAAAAAGTACCATGCAAGCATACCCACTCTGCAGAATAATGAAAAGACCATTTTTATTTATTAGGTGGACCGGAAAGTGATGTTTCAGCTCAGTAAATATTCGTTAGTCTTAAAAACCAATTTATTGTTTTCAATTCATTTTAATATCTAAAGCACGGAAACGACATTACTTTCCTGTTCACATAATGCAAACTTATTACGAGTTTTTAATTTATTTTTCTTGACGAAATTTATTGCAGTTCTGATATCTTTTTCCACCTATTTTTGGACTAAGAGTAACTATCATAGTTTCTTGAAGCTAATTATTTCACAAAAGCAAGTCATAAGAATTTCTCTTTTTAACTCTTAATTAATTTAAATTTAAATAAGTAAACTTAATTTTTTTTCGAAAAGAACAAAACTGAAGACTGAAAGGAGTCTTAAGATAAGTCTTATTTTTCCGAAATTGTCGACTTTCAGTTGACTATCCCAGATAAACTAGATTTTAATGATTATATTTTTTCTTGATTAATATTTTCATTATTAATACATACCGTCAAACGGGTACTGCTGGGTTTTCGAACTCAAGCGGCAGATGGCGCCAGAGGAAGGAACCGATCGAAATACGAAAACGGCGATTTTAACTGTGGTTCTACACCAATCAAATTATAACCTAAATTGTAACCTACCATTACTTGTGTCGACTTGGATTTGTGGTGTTGTGATCTGGAGAAGAAGTGTGGTCTGGTAATCATATTTCGGAAGCAGCCAGAAAAAAGGTTATTTCAGTTTTTTGTTACCTAACTATCAAAGAGGTTCTACACGCTTCGACGCTTCAAAATGGTTTTTTGTTTACCAGTTATAACCCTTAATTCAGCGTGTGGTGACTGGGTGCTATCTTGTTTCGGTCTATCATCTACGTGCCACCCACCTGTGACAGTCTGTTGTCAAGTAGAAAGCTTGCGATTGATGTCCTAGATGTTGACCACCCATCTACAACAGTCTCTGGTCAACTGTTGACAAGCAGTGAGTCAGTCAATGACGCAAAAAACACTTGCCCTGTGCAATGTGACTTTGTTTCTCTAAAATATAAAGGAAAAATGTACCCGGGTCAAATGATTTCTGATTTCGACAGTAGCAACAAGGCATGTGTGCTGAAGAAAAGTGGACAATTCTGGAAGTGGCCTGACACCCCTGATGTTTTGCGGTACAAAAAGAGACAAATCCTGACGAAGATTTGTCCTCCCGAACCTCTACCAAATGGAGACAAATTTCAGATTATTCTAAATTCGGATTGACTGAAGAGAGAATTTCTATCTCAAATTTGTAGTTTGTGTTTCGTTTAATAAATTGAGTTATTTTGAAAAACATTTTGAAGAGTTTCTTTAATAAATAACAGTTTTCCATATGTATGGCCTTTTTCATTTTAAAATTTAAAGGTATACTCATAAAAAAAATTAACTTATAGCTACAATGACAAGGAGATGAATTCTGGAGAGTGATGTCAGGTGCAATGTTGCTTTTGAAATATATCCAAGCGTAACAGCAACAAAATATATTTATTAATATTTTAAACAATAAACAAAATAATTATGAAAATATTAAGGGCCTTTAGCAGCCAAAATACAGAAATATAAAAAGATTGGGTTAGTGATTAACTCGTCCTCTAGTGGTGAGCCAATCACGACACCCCCCAACCAAGATTGAAATATTACTTTTACTTTCAATCTGATATATAAGAATAAAATAAGCCCTGATTATTTCTATGAAATGGTTTGTAAAAAATATAAAAGTTAG
The DNA here is from genome assembly GCF_982258835.1 of Parasteatoda tepidariorum. NCBI lineage: Eukaryota > Metazoa > Arthropoda > Arachnida > Araneae > Theridiidae > Parasteatoda > Parasteatoda tepidariorum. The sequence continues at coordinate 4,141,030 of NC_141758.1, read as the reverse complement.
CTTATAATTAACCACATGAAAATAACAATTATCCACTATTAAAACAACAATTATCAAATATTAAAACAAGTTTTCCAATTATTAAAATAAAATTAATATATAAAACTAATATATAAAATTAAAGAAATGTAAACATATGTAAAAAGAAATACCACAAGTTTTACAATTTCCATCAAAACTACGTAAAACAATACTTGACACGGAAAATTCTTATTAATAAAACATATCATTAAATTTACTATTCTATTAATATATTTCAATCACATAAACCAAAATTAATATATTTAAATGAGTAAAAGTAATGTTAGCAAATAACTTGATGAAAAACAAATAAAAAAAACACTAATGCCTTTAAGCACTAGAGTTGTTCTTTAAGCACTAAGATTCTTCATTATGCACAGCTGAAAAAATATATATCTATAAGTAAAAACACTAAAATAAACGTGTTAAAACATCTGCGGGCATTTTGGCTCCAGGTCAATGTTTAATAGTAAAGTCATACCTTTGCAATGCGAATGCCCATCTTTGTAGTCGTGCAGATTGCTGTGCACTTTTGGTCAGAAATGGTAGAGGGTTGTGGTCCGTATAGAACTCTATTTTCGAACCAAAAACCCAAACCTCGAATCTTTTCCAACTCCACACTATGGCATTTGCTTCTCTCTCGATAGTAGACCATGATTGCTGGCTAGCACTTAATTTCTGGCTTGCATATGCGATAGGGTGTATTTTGTCATGCACTTTTTGTGACAAACACGTAGCCACAGCTGTTTGGTATGCATCGGCATGGATAATGAAAGGTAATTCACAAATCGGTGTGTACAGAGAAGGAACTTCGACCAAAGCTCTTTTTAGTTGAAGAAAAGCCGCATCATGTTCTTGTGTCCAAGGAATGTTATCTGCGACTTTCTTCTTTGTAAATTCTGTTAAAGATAAACACAAGCGCTGAATAACTAGGTATGTAGTCACGATAATAATTGCACAAACCAAGAACACTGCGTGGGTATTTTTTGGTTTTTGGACGTGGCAAGTTCTCAGTCACACTGGTTTTCACTGGATCAGGCTGATGTCGGCCTGAACCTATTATGTGACCCAAATATTTAAAAAATTGAGAAACTAATTATGATGCATAGGGTCTAAAAATGGGAAAATTACATTAAAAAAAAAATTCTGATTCATTGTCCCACAAAGGGGGTGGTGGTTTCGGTGGTTAACCAGTGTCCACATAGAACATTTTCATGTGATAAAAAAATATTATCTTTTTTAACTTTTTTTACAATAAATTTTCACTTTTCAGAAATCAAACAATGAACTTAAATGCTAATATTATTTATATAATTTTAAAGACCAAAAAAGGCTTTGACAAATATAATATAATACAAAGATAATATATTATAAAATATAAATTAGTGCAAGTAAAACGTATGAATTTCAAACACAAAAATTTTTTAAGTAAAATATAATATATATTATACAATATTACGATGAAATAAATAGTACAGAAATATATAATAATAAAAATGAAATGTATAATAATAAAAATAAAATTTATAATAATAAAAATGAAATGTATAATAATAAAAATAAAATGTATAATAATAAAAATAAAATATATAATAAAATGTATAATAAAATGTAATAAAAAGTAAATATCTTACTGCAGCATTCACTGTGATATATAATAATGTAATTTTATTCTTCAGTATTATCTTGTGCAAATAATTAATTTAATTAATCCTTATATTTAATATTATAATATTAATTATTCCTTATATTCCTTCCAAGTCCTTTACGGCGAGACATTTAGATAGGGAAAAACTGCTACTAAAATACTTAAATTTTGAAATAGTTTTCAAAACATAGGAACTTTTCTATTATTGAGAATAAAACTCTCATCCCGTAATTGTAATCAATATAAATTAATAATAGTAAAAAAAAAATTTAAATTCTTAATTTTTAAGAGAAATGAAACGCAGAAAAATTGTGAAAGTAGAAAATAGATAATCATCAACTAAATTCGACTGTTCGCTTATTCAAAAAGAACTCAAATGAGCAGAATAAATTTGTTTCAGATAAGAAGTTTGAGGTAATAGACTTTATTTTCAATAGAAATAGATAAGAGACACATTGCTCTTCATTTATAAGCCCCATGCAAGAAAAAACCCTAATAAATTTTTACCCACTTCACTATCTGAGTGAATGAAGGGGGGAAAAGGATAAATACACAAGTTGGTGGATGTTATGTTCTAGGGGCACAGTGGCCTCACTCTGAAACCAAAAAGAATAAACGTAAAAATTAAATACTTTTCTGAGGAATCTTTATTGGGAAAAATTTGTGTGTCAAAAGGAGCTCATAAACAACAAATCTGAGTGATATACTTCGAACTTTTTTTGTATTTTATTGAGTAAAAAAAAAAAAACTTGTAGTAATGAAAAAGAGCCTTGAAAACTTTTTATTTTTTTCAAAGGAAGATATAATCTAAGTGTAGTGCTGCTATCTGGTGATGTTTAGAAAAGTTAAAATAATACTTTAAAATAATTGGTTTCGGAGATTGACCGTTGTGCGCTTAGGAATAATTTTTTAAAAAGTGCGTTTTCGCTGTCGTACCACTGTGCTTTAAAGGGTTAAAGGATGTAAGTTCTTTGCACTTTGGGTCCATGGGCACTGCATAATAACTCTTCAGCAAATCTAGAGTACTAATTATATTTGCACTACCGATGGAATTACTTAGTTCTACTGTTTCTTCCTTTGGAAAATCGTCTGAAACAGTTACTGCATTTAAAGCTCTGTAATCGACGCATAGCCGCAAGACACCATCCTTCTTGTTAACACACACTATTGGATACGCGTTCTCTGCATTAGACTTCGATGAGACTCTGTCGCAGCAATTCCTCTATTTGCTCATCCACTTTGCGTTTTAGCGCTTCTGGAATTCGGTAAACATATGGTTTCTTTCTTTCCGTATTTGGCTTGAGTCGTATGCGGTGAGGTCCTACTTTAGCAATTTTCACTTTGCCAGTGAATAGTTCTTCATATTCCATCAACAGCTGTCTAAGTTCCTCTCCTTTATCTTGATCTGAATGGGTCATGTATACACTTCTTAGAGATTCATTGAATTTTATATTTGTTGTAGCTGGACACGGATGATTCCCTCCTAAGTCACTGTCTTCTTCAAAAATAACTCCCACAGCCAGAGATCGAGGATGATACTTCCGAATTTTATTCACGTGAACATGTTTCACACTTTCATCAGATAGTTTCACTTTATATGAATGGGGATGATGTTGCTGAACTTCTGGACCTTCTTCATCTCGCGTATATTTTGTTATTGGAATCCGGAATCAATAGCACAACTTGATCATTTATGTCAAACTTTCTAACTGAAGATCTTTTATTGAGGATTTTTGCTTATCAGCTGCTACTAATGAAGCATTTTCAGCTGCTAGTTCTAATTTTATTTTCATTACTTGCAAGTAATCCACGGCTGATTGGGTGACCTTATGGTCAGAACGACAACAGTGAAATTGTGTAACTAAAAACTCTAGCACGAAATTCTTAAATAAAGTACGACTACTTGGCATCCTTGTCTTCTGAGTTGGGTTTAAATGTAAGAGGGTAATAAAAGTGAAAAAATTAATTGCAGAGAATTTTTTTCCAGATCTAGTTCAGTTTAACACAGCGATTGAAAATATCATTTACTAAAAAGAGATAAATTATTAAATTTGAAAAAAAAAAATATTGTATTGTTTGTGTTGCGAATTGTAATTTATTATAAAAAATATTATAGAAGAGAAGAAAATAATGTTTTTTTAAAATGCTAACGTACAATTTTGCTTATTAAAATGTATAAGTTTGCAATTTCGAAAAAAAATGTCATAACCAAATAAAATTGAAAAAGCAGTTTTTTTTAATTGTAATGCAATTTTTTTTCACATTATTTAAACTAACAATTATTTAAAAAATGCTAGTTCAAAGTTTATTTCATGTATTCTGCCTATTTAATAAAGCTCATTTATTGCACGTTATTTTGATACTTATTGTACCTTTAAAACTAAAAGATTTTTAGTAGTATAAAGGTACGTCGTATTTCATCAACTGCAAATATAAAATGAAATAATTATAAATAATGAGAAAGGAATAAATTAATCATAAATATAATAAAATTTTTATAAATAATGAAATTAATAAAAATAGAAAGCTTCAAAATTTTGTCAAATTAAATAACCCTTATTAATCATTAGTTCGTTAAATCTAAAAGCTCTCTATAATAGGATAATTTCTAAAGTTTTAAAATATGGTGATGATATTTCTGAATGAATCAATTACACTTATTTAAAAAAGAAAACATTTAAAGTATGATTTTTAGAAAAGGTAATAAATAAAGATGTATTTGATTTGTAATATGATGTTATTTTTTTTAATTTTTAGAATAATTCTTTTCTTCTCAAACTGTTAGTAAATATAGTTACAAGGGAATCGATTCTCTTATAATAAATACAATAATGCAAACAAGTTTAAAACAAATGCTACATATTAAATTCTTGAAGAAAGATCAAAGAAATATAGATATTTATTTTAAACTACGTAATTGTCAAAATGAAAGAAGAATCACTTTCAGAAACAACGATGTGAACTCTGTGAAAAGAGGTCACGACCCCCAAGCGAAGGGAGAACGATTAAAGGCTAAACAAAAGCCATTGGTCACTTTCTTATAACTATCGACACACAACGTCACTTCCTAGGGGGTGGGTCCAAACCTGTCTGCGAATTTAGGGGTCCACGGTACAGATACAAGTTTCTCTTGTGATGATGAACATAAGGGGGTTTCGCTCCATGGTTTCGCTGTCTTAACACGTTTCTACAAAACAAGGGTAAGTGAGTCTTCCTAATGTGTAATTTACTAAGTATTAAACACTCATATTTTATTTATCGTTTAATATAAGTTAATGAATGGTGTTTTCAATAGAAATGGGGAGAAAAACATATCTTCTACTCTTTATGATGTAATTTACCGTCATGATTTCTGGAGACAAGTTGCATCTGTTTTTAATATTTTATTGTGCGAGGCGATAATTTCAAACAGATAATGTAATTTTTAATAAAATAAATATTTTCTGAGCGCTAATCTGCTGCAGGGATAATATCTATATTGTGATTTACTACAAAAAGATTCCTGCAAGTGTTTGCAGGAGTTTTTTGATGGGTCATCAGGAGTGGGGGCAGATTTCATGACGTTCTAGTTGGATTAATTCCATAACAAAAAAGGGAATTCCTTTCCCATTATTTTAAAAATGGAAACTGTATAACTAATATTAATGTAAAGAAAAATATTTTTCATATTAACATGTATGTAACAAATTCTAAGGTGAATTCAGTTTTTTTTTTTTTTTTTTTTTTTTAAGTAGCAAATATTAATAGATACTTCAAAATTTAACACTCTTAATGTGAAATTTAGGAAGAAAAAAAAAATCTTTTAAATGAATGAATTAACAAAAAACTTTTTTTTTTTTTGAAAGATGCGAATCATTGTTTGGCAAAATACATTTTAAGACTAAACATTTTTTCCATCTCATAAAACCGACACTGTTTATTGAGACAAAAAATTTTTTGCAATTAAATATTAAAAAATAGGCAATTGTTTTTTAAAAACAAATTAATGTTGCATATTATTCATCAAATAAATTCTAATCCATGATTCGTCTACCTATGATGATATTTTACCTCAGCTTTATGACCAGTGCGAGTCAGCAGGCAGCATTTGTCATGACCAGCGTAATTGATCGCAGGGATTTAATCCTCGGTTACTACATCGTGATGTCTCTTGAGACATTGCAGCTCATAAACTACTATGGGCACTGTTGGTGCTCAGCTTACCGGGTTTGATATTATTGAATTTCGTAAAATATATATATATATACAGAGCCTGACAAAGGCAGGGGCATACGGGGCAGTTGCCCCGGACCCCACATCAGATGGGGCCCCCACCAAATCGAAAGTTTATTTTAGATTTCCTTCATTAATGAAATTTTTTAAACAAAATATCAATACAGTGTAAAAAAAAAACCCGTCAATTTTATATTAGCTTCTTCATTACTCCATCGTATGAACACAAAAAATCAATATTTCTTAAATCCATTTCTTTATGGTGCGGAATTCAGCTAATGTTTCGCAATTACAATGGAAAGATCGGGCCAATCAAAAGCCTGCATTTTTGCATATAGCAAAATGCGATATGTTTACAGAAATACAGGCTTTTAATTGACTTAAGTGAGCCATCGTAATTGCGAAAATTTATCTGAATTCCGCCCTAATGTCAACATGCATATGAATTTTTCGCAGCTAGATGACAAAGTTAACAATCAGAAAGCTGCATTCGGCATGATGGACATAGAATTGTCAGAAAATCAATAAAATGGAACAGTACGATGTTTCGTCTGATCATTGGAGGTTGGAGGGGGGACTTTATAGCTGTGTCAGGTTCTAGTAAATTTTCTTGTTATGTATGTAAATGAGGTGAAAGATTTAAATACCTCCGTATATGGAGGTATACTTTATAAAGTTCAATTCTTCATTACTGAAGCAGAGGGGGGGGGGGGCATTTAGGCTAAGTCTGGCCCTGTCTATATATATATATATATATATATATATATATATATCAATTTTTTACCACTTACTGTGAGCAGAATTCTTAACAGTTTTCTGAAGTTATGATTTTCATTTAAAATTCTATTTTTACTATACTAGTAATGCTGAAACAAGAATATATATTTTTTTGTTCATGCACATTATTCACGTCTAGTTTAAAATGTTAATATAAAATTAGTTGTAATTTTCTGTCATTTTATTAATACTATTGGTGTTAGTAAATTAATTCCAAATATTTTCCTACTTACCACTGCAACCTCTTATGTTATATTTTTTTGACCTCACATAATTCACAATATTCCACATAAGTTAAAACTACTACTATGTGTAATATTTTTACAGCTATGCTTGTTAAAATCAAATTGTTGATTTTTTTTTAAATAAAAATTATCTGCAATTTTAATAGTCTTACCTACTGAAACGTTAGATTGCTAAAAATTGACAATTTTACAGAGGGTAATTTATGATGACTGCCCTTGATATATATGTTTTTACTATGCTGATTAGCTCGTAGATGAATAAGCAGTTAAATGATAGTCTACAGTTAATTGTTAAGGTTGATAAATAATCAGAGATTAAAGAAGTCTATAAATTATTTTGTAAATCAATAAATGGAAGATTTTGTGTTATTTTAATTATCAATCCAATTTTCTCTCATTTATTGATTTAATGACTCATTCATTCTCTCTTTTAATCCATTCATTTGTCATTGTTTTCTGATTGATTCGGTCATTGATCCGCAGAATTATATAGTTGTTGATTTAATGAGTCTCTTAATTATAGGTGTACTGATTTTCATTAGAAAAAGTTTGACTAATCAGTCGGATCTTCCTTTATATTACTCATCATAATGTTATGTCATTTTTTCTAGAGGAGTAATTTTTACTTTCTAAAAGAATTATAATAATTTTTTTTTATAATATTCAGGGGCACTCGCGGGCCGCACATGAAAAGTTAGCTCAAATTGTGTCCCCCTTATCTCCCCAATCATTGTCGATTATTTCATGATTGTTGGATTTGCTGTCTTTCACTATTGGTTGATTTAACTGTTCTTTACTGCTCATGAAATTAATTTATTTCTTAAAAAATTATTTCACAAGTATGTATGATACCTTTTCTGTGGTCCTCCCTTGCTTTTGCAAGGTTTTAGCTGTCACTTTTACTGTGCAACGTTTAAAAAAAAAAATTTATTTTGTTTTTATATGTTTGCTGTTGTATGGTATGTCAAGATCATCTGTTGGTATGGTATGTCAAGATCATCTGTTTATTTATGTACTGCCTACATTTGGCGCACAGTTTGTCATCTTCTCTGTGATGTTTCTATGTTTCTCAAACATTTTAATTTTCCTTGGCTCAATATGAGGGAGGTCCGTCGGCTTCGGCATTATAAGGCGGGTCTCTCGGAGCATTTTAATTGTTTTTTTGCTGTTGCCATCGGCATTTGTAATGTTTTAGATGTTTTTAATAAATGCCACGGATGTGGCCTGGCCGGGCTGGTCACCCGGGCGGTCTCATGTGCTGGTGGACGGATCGCGGTTCCGATCTTGGAGCTGTCGCGGCGGCGGGACATTTCACCGCATACTCAAATGAGGGTGGGACGGAATTAAATTACCTTATAATGATGCATCAGTTGTAGAACGAAGGTAGAGTGGTGAGTCATCAGGCTTCCTGATTTTCATTTATGGTGGGTCAAGCAATTCCCATCATCTCTTGGGTCACATTCCTTTGCTCACATCTGTTCCTGTTAAATCATCTTCTTTTATGAAATGAATGAGCAAAGAAGGTCTTTGTAATTTCCTGTTTTTGTGAGGGAAGAGTAAAACTAAATAAAAAAAAATTAAAGGAAATTGGAAGGGAGTGAAAACTTTTGAAGCAGGAAAAAAAAAAACTTCTTATAAAGGTAAATTTAACATTATAGTATTTAGTTTTTTAAGAAAATAGCTTCTAACGCAGGAAAACTTTTTAAACGGGTTCTACTGTATTTGATTAAAAAAATATTGAACCAAGTAACAAATAATAATAAAAAATGTAGGGGCCATTCACTAATGTACATTTGTATTATGAATTTGATTCGCTTAGATATCTTTATAAATTCAGTATAATCAATAATATTAATCTTGTTAATGTTTAGCTAATATTACAATAGCCGTTTTTATCAATCACTTATATTTAAATCTGAAAAATGCACTTGATAACCTTTTTAAATTATAGTTAAATTAAATATTTTGAATTAGGTTTTTTACATAAAGTAATTATTAATTTAAAAATAAAACGAGCTGTTTAATATTGAATATCTTTAAAATTGTGTATAAATTGTTTTTATGGTGGTTAATAGAATCAAGAAAAAAGTTCTTTGTCAGAAACTAGTTATTTCATCATGATCATGTTACATGGTTTCGTAGCGTTTTTAAAAAGTGCTTAAAGGTGCTTATTTTCGTTTCTTAAAAGCCCTTAAAGGTGCTTTTTTCATTGAGTGTTTTTAAAAAGTACTTAATTTTCCCTTTTAGAAAATAAGAATTTCGAAAAGTCGGTTTTTGCCATCTATTATGTAAAAACGAGCTTTTCACATTGTTCTATTTAACGTTTTCAAAATTCATTCAACCACCATCTATTTCAGTGTACCGTCGACCGTTAGTGTATGAAAGCGTCAATCATTTTACATGTTTGATGAAATCTTGGCAAACAAAGAGCTAAACTATTAGTCCTTTTTTATTGCTTTAACATTAATCTGTAATTCCTAATTAATACATTTTTTTAAACTTTTTTTAGCAATATTCTAAAAATATATATTAAGAGTAGTAATTATGCAATCTCTTATGTATTTAATAATGAGAAATTTTTCAAATTCATATTAAAAATGTGTAATGTAATTTTTATTCACAATTTTTCGCTCTTTTATATTCGGTAGAACAAAGTATGTAATCAATGTGTTATTTTAATTTCTCTTCCTTAACCCTCCTTTGCCATTCATGGAGAAGAGTTTTCTGAGAAGAAATTTCTGCACTGCAAACCTTAATTAGTCTAGTTATAGTTAATTAAAATACATATAATAAAATTAACCCACATTTGCATTACATGGAGAGGAAAAACACGAAAACCTCCCAGGGTTAGCCAGCATGCTATCTATATGAATATATCTTCTAGATTACCATAATTTTTTGTATTTGATAAAATTTTGCAAAGTAAACTTGTCTCAACCTGTTGTTATGTTGTAAGTTTTAATGAAAATCAATAAATGCCTCTTGTTTCAAAAATTTCGGTATCGTATTTTTTTTATAAATTAATTTCGATTATTTTGATAAATCTTTCTATTATATACAGTGAGCAGCTTCACAAATCTATATATTAAAATGTAAAATAACATAGAATTGTTTTATTTTGTTGTTTTTAATGATCCATCGAAAAGATCTATTAGAAAAATAAATTTAAACTGTCACCTCAGCGTATTAGTCGAAAATGTTATAATTTAATTTTACGCCAGAAATGATTGTATTTTTTATGAACCCTCAAAACTGAAATGAAAGAGTTACAACAATTTTCTTATAATTTTACTTCTACGTTCAGAAAATTATAAAGCTTATCAAAGATAGTTTTTAAGGAGCTTCTTAGAAATATGTTATACCTTTGTAAGTAATTTATTTGTCCTTATATTTACGGCATTTACAAATAAAATGCACTTATTACCCGCTTTTACCATTATTCTTTGTTACTATTATTATGGTAATAATAATTTTAAGTTAAGGGCTTAAAATTAAATATGAAGTTCCTTTATTATATAAAGTAATCACAAGATATTACTTGATAAAAATTATTTGATAAAATATAAATACCGTTTAACAACCAAAAGCTGATAAATGAAATATATTCGCTTTTTAATAAGTTATATTTTCCTTTACTCCTTTAAAATAGACTTCATATAAAACTGCGCTCTCAAAATATGCAGTTTAATAAATTTATACTAAATAACTGTTTTAGATCAATAAGAATTTTTTTTGTATTGTTGAATAATATCTTTGGCAATAAGTTTTTAAAGTAACTATAATTAAGTAGAAATTATGTAAGTGAAAATGATGAGTTTGCGTGTGAAGTTTTTAATGTATCCGATCTAAATTATTAGAATAAGTTTAGTGATATAATCGGATCTGCTTTAATATAATTTTGTGATCATTAAGTCGAATAATTTTTTGATCTTTCAATTTGTAAGTGGTAGAACTTAATTAGTTTCAAAACAGTGTAACTATCTCTAAAAAAATTTTAAAAAATTTATTAAAATTTAAAAAAAAGGTTGTAAAGGTTGTTTGTGAGTGAAGTTTTTAATGTATCCGAGCTAAATTGTTAGAATAAGTTAAGTGATATAATCGGAAACTAGATCTGTTTTAATATAATTTAAAATTTTGTGATCATTAAATCGAATAATTTTTTAATCTTGATGTTTCAATTTGTTTGTGACAAATTACAAGTATCCTCGGTTGAAGTAAGTTTCTAGTGAAGGTTAATTTAGTTCATTCAAATTGCGAAATTCAAATATTTAAGTCTAAATCAAATTTACATAGTAAACAAGAGTATTTGCTTAAACAATAGATTAAATGTCAATATATTTTTTCAAAGTGGTAGAATTTAATTAGTTTGAAAAAAGTGTAACTATCTCTAAAAAAATGTTTAAAAAATTAATTAAAATTTTTAAAAAAGGTAGTAAAAAATTTTTGTATTTTAATTGTAATTGAAAGAAAAAAAAATTAAATAAGTAATAAAAAAAAACTTAACAGATTTTATTTGATTTATAGAGAAAATTTAAATTTATTTTTAATGTAGTTACTCTATGTGAATTACTTTCATATGACTGCATAGAAATTACTTTCATATGACTACATAGTAAAATTTTATAAATTTAAATACACTCTGGTTATTATTAGTTCTCTAAATAATTCAATTAAAATAATAAACAATTCAAAATAAAATTAGAAAAGGTGCATGTTAAATAAAATGATAAAACCATTTTGAAAATAAGTAACGCTGTTTTAGGAGTTTAAAAAAATATTTTTTAAGTTTTTCTTAGAACGAGAAAAAGCATAATATAAGATGTAGAGCGAGTTTCTTCTGATATCTTTTGAAAGCTTGTTGATCCCCTTAGAGCAGTGATTCTCAACGACTGTGCCGCGGCACTTTTGCGTGCCGCCAAATTCTTAAAGTATGCCGCCAAATTTTAATAAAAATTATAATGCTTTTTTTTAATTACGAGTAAAGTTTAAATTAAAGAAAAGTACTTATATATATATGAATACTTACATATATGAAGAATAAAGCTCAAGAAAGATATTTGGAAAAGTTTGAGTCAGTCCCAAACGATTTTCATAACACTATTCATTAAATTGTTATTGACCACTTGACAACATTAGAGGTGAGATTATTCATTATTTCCCAAATTTAGATATAAAAAAAATTTGATTGGGTTCGTAATCCATTTGTGATAACGAATACTTCAGTATTTGAATTAACTTTGAATAAAGAGGGAAAACTAATTTCGCTTTCTAACAATTGGGATTTAATTTTGAAATATTCCGAAGAATCGATTAATTCACTTTGGATTAACATTAGATGCGATTATCCCATGATAGCCAAAAATGCTTTAAAAATATTATTACAATTTTCTACATCTTATTTGTGTGAATTCGGATTTTCAGTACTAACCAACATAAAAACGAAAAAAAGACCGAGACTGTTAAATGACGATATGAAAGTGTCCTTTTTACGACCAAATATAAAGGAAATTATCAAAAAACATCAAGCTAAAAATTTCTCACTAAACGTATTCTTATTATTCATTTGTAATTAGCCCATTAATAAACGTATTGTTGTTTTTGTAGTACATAATTATAATTTTTTATTTTACATTTCAAATTACGATCATAAACTATTTTATACAGTGTATTATAGGTAAGTAAACATCTTTTAAACTTATCTTTTTCTTTGTGTGCCGCCAAATTTTGAAATCGTTAAAAGTGTGCGGAGGCAAGAAAAAGGTTGAGAATCACTGCCTTACTAGAGGATCTTAATTACTCCTTACGCTCCTTAAGAGGACGCGATACCCAGATAAAAAACCGGAATTGGCAAAATCAGAGTTGTAATAGTCACCCTTTGGGGGCGTCGCTTTGAGGGAGGAGTGAATTGGTACAGTGACAGTGATATATGATAGAGGGTCAGTTAAACTATCCCATCCTTCCCTTAGCAAAACTGAACAATATAAGCATTAGTTTCGAAAAGTGATTCTGGGTACGCGGTCTTTTATTTTTAAACCCATTCTTAGTTTCGTTGTGAAATATCCAGAATAGACATTCTAACTATTTATTTGTATGTAAATAGGTGTTTACAAGATAATGGGGATTACTTATATCTTACAATTAATTCGTTTCAAATTAAAACACCAAGAAGAATATAAATTTTTATTAATGTGTGTGGAATTAATGGAATTAATTAAAGTATCTTAGTTTTAATAATCGGAGCTAGAACTGCTAATTATATTGAGCTGTAAATATATGAAGAAATATAATTATAAAAATTCTGAAAAATACATAATTTATTAAAACGTAGGCAATTTATTAAGTCATAATACAGAATTGAAAAAATTATTAAAACTTATACTAATATAATAAAAAGTTATAAAAATAAAAAAAATAAGAATTAATTATAAAATATGATAAAAGAAAAATCAAACGCTTTTTAAATTGCATCAAAGAAAATTTTTGTTTTGATGTATCTTTTTCAAACTTACATTCACCATCCGGGAAAATTTTATTTTCTGTAAATAAGTATAATAATTTCTCAATAAATTTTTTAATTTATTTATATTGCTTTGTAATTTTACTGAATTACAAATTACATTGTTTTGTATTTGTCTGAGAATTTTTCTCCTTTCATTTTCAATAGTTTAAGACACATACGTATATTAGAATATGGGTGTGTGTTTGTGCAAAGGAAAAAGAAAATTTAAAAATAAATATTTCTACACAAAAATAATTTTTTATTTTTTTCCGTTTCAATAATTTTATATTCCTTTCTGTTTCATACATTTCAATCTCCATTTGAATTATTAAAATTTCTGTTTGAGTATTATTTATTTTTGTATTTTAGTATTATTTATTTACTCTCCTTTTTTAAAGCGAATTCTCACCACATGTTCCATATTACTTCAGCCTCAGAAAGATGGAATTCAGATGAAACATCTGTTAGCGTATAGTTTGATAATCAACGAATTAAAAAAAAATTTCCTCTCGATTTTTATTTTTCTGTTATTCTACTTTGTTCTCTAAAGTTTTAAAATTTTGTTTTGATCACATCTTGAATTCTTTACTTTCATTTTAATTGTGTATCTATGAGCACACACCTGTTCATACAGATACATATAAAAGCTAAGAGACACTATATTTAAAAAAAAAAATGGTCATTTTGTTATTTTGGGTGTTTAAATTCAGTGAAGAAAATTTTCTCGAACTACTTTTTTGATGTATGAAACATATGTTTTGTAACATATGTTTGAAACATATGTTACTTTTTTGTTGTTATTTACGTAATGAAATATAAACTTATTTATAACGCAGATAAGTTTGCAGACATATGTCAGAACTTCGCAAACACAAAAATAAATAATAAATCAAAAATAGAGAAAATGACTGTAATATTACAAAAAACTCTAATTTTGTGGGCGAAGCATGCAATTAAAAAAACTCTCTAATTAAAAGCATAAAAAATCTTTATTTATAACCATCCTGATCTTTTACTTCCGTATAATCAAGATAAAAACATAAAAAGGAAAAAATAAAAAATTTAAATTACAAAATAGAGCAAATATAAATAGTTTACATGTGTGCATTACAAACAGTATAACTTGAGTCACAAGAAATGTATAATTGCAATTGATTTATTATGTTTACATATGGTGACAAAATGAGGGCTAAAAGCAAGAACACAACTCTTACTTTATCACAGATGGAAAAAAGGAATGTAATATCAAAAAGTTAATTAAAGGTAAAATTGGCAAAGTAAATAATACAATGCTAATTATGGGCATTTTGTAGTAGTTAAAAGTCGAAGTAAACAATTATTTTCTTAAAGTGAACATTTTTCTGTCAATTTTAAATAGCCATCGAAATATCCTGCAAGATATAAAAACGTGTTTCTCAACAAAAGATTTTTAATATAATTTTCTTTAAAAAAGTTTTTAAAGATAAAAGCTATTTTGCAGTAAAATACTAAAAATTGGTGTTATATTTTTTTTTCTAAAAATTTTAATGCAACTCGCTAATATCACCTACATACTCCCCTATCCCCATTGTCTCATGATTAAATTAATCTGAATACATTGTATGTTATTAAATTTATGGTATGTCTTAATGGATTAAAATAAATTAATTGTGACATAAATTAAAAATTGATTTATCCAAAATGTAGTTTTAGCGATGGTTATTTGAATACATATAAAGTAACGACTTTTAATAGCAAGTCTGTCAAATTGCTATAACTACTTATTTTAGAGAATAATAATTCTGATTCAATAATTGCAAATAATGCTGACAAAAAAACAAAAGAAAAGAAAAGAATACTAAAATATAGAATTAAAATATAAAGTCAGGCAAGAATAAATAAAGCAAATAGGCATTATGATGAGCAGGCAATAAAAATTTTAAGAAATGTTAAAATATAATATTCATGTTTAAATCTAGCATTAGTATATAAAACAAAATAAATAAAAATCTGAGCAACAACATGTGTTGCTGAGAAATATAGAGCATTTGCGAGAAGGAAAATTATAATATACAATCGTTGACACTGTGAAAGCAAAATTTTACTGAGAAAACTCATGATACTAGGCAATTCTGTAAACTAGCACAAGTATTTTTTCGGGCAAACTCATGGTGCTAAATAAATGTGGAAATTTTGAAGATAAAATATGAAATATGCTTGCCGAATGATAAAATATGCTTGCAGAAACAGCATTTTCTGGTATTGCACTAGGCTACATTTATTAATCAATGCCAAGTTGAAAGCCTAAAGGCCCTTTCAACAAGCACTTCGCATTCTGGCTTTGTCTATGTGAAAAGTGAGAGGCTTAAAAAATGTTTTGTGTGAACGGTTTCTGTCATATATTCCGCAAATGTCTTTGCAAGTAGTAACAATGATCCAGGTGCATGATATGAAAGGGTAAATGTTGCATTTCACACTGACGTAAAGCGGCATCCAAGAAGATGATGTATATTTTGGAACTTGCCAAAACTTATTGGTTTTCTCTGTTCATGTCTAAAAAGAAAAGAAACAGGGAAAACCGATTCTCTCTTGTTTCTTATTATGCTTTCTTCATGCACATTAATGGATTTTTTTTTTTTTTTTTTTTTTTTGTGTGTGCTTTGTGCCCTTGCCATACCAGATATTTTCCGATGAGGTTCATTAAATAAACGTATTAATGATGACAGATAATTATAGTATAAATATCTAACGTAACCCACACGTATTATTCATTTCAACAAAATAACTAATTTTAAACACGCCTTTAAATGTGTATTACTCCATTTGTAAAAAAAAGTTGAAGTTATATACTTTTAAAAGTATGAGATAGTTTGAAACATATAAAAAAATTTAAATACCTGCGAAAAAAGAATTTGAGCTTACTTTAAACGAATTGCTAGTTTTCTACCTGCTCACTGTATCTGGGTTTTACTTATTTTTACAGAATAGCGATCCTGATTCATTAACTGTGAATAATTCAGACCGAAAACATAATAAAAGGAGAAAATTATACTAAAATAAAGAACTGAAATACAATTTTAGACAAAAATAAATATAGCATACATGCATTACAGAAAATTAAATTACAACAAAAGTAAAAATATAACGGAAAAATTTATTTATGTCTGGTCGCACCGTGAAAAAAACCTTTTTTACAATTAAACTAAAGCATAACAGCTGTGAAAGTTTGCAACTATAAGAATAACATGTTAAACCTATTATTGCTTCTACTAAAATAACGTTTTTTGGAAAATACATATGATGTTAAAAAATAAGAAAAACATGCAAATATGCAGTTAAAATATGAACTATAAATCAGTAAACACTGTGAACGCAACATTTCTTTAGAATACCATAATACTAAAAAATAATTAGAATTTGCAAATGTGGAATACTACAAGGATCATAAAATTTATTGATACAGTCAAGAAGTATCTTTTCGAATAAACACATAATGCTAAATAGTGGCAGAGATTTGAAAATGGGAAAATAAAACGGGAATAAAACAAATTATACAGGGAAAAAAATTTCCTTTTCAAAAATATACATGACTCTGCACAGTAATAAAAATTAGATTTGAAAATACTAAAATGAAATATGTTCATTTAACTCTGTTAGCACTGTAAAGAAAATGAAACGTATTTTCAGAAAAACTCATTATTATTGAACAGTTAGGAAAATTTACGAAATGGGAAAATATAATATTTATATTTAAAACTAGCAATCTATATTTACGACCATAAAAACCTGAGTAACATTATATGATGCTCAGAAATAGTTAGCATTTGCTAGTGAAGAAATTAAAATATAAATCGCATATCGGTTATTATATCGGATAATTTAAAGAAATTGCCAATTAATAATTTTAGAAAATTAACTTTTATTTAAGAAAAAAATAAATAAAACAGAAGAGAGAGAGAGAAGGAAATATGAATTGCCTGTTATGCACATAATTTCAGCCAAGGATTTGCCCGAAATGGATTTGCACACGGTAAAAATTGTATAAATTAACGAAGAAGTTTTTTAGTAAATTTATTCACAATAACATACAATTAACTTAATGTTTTTATATAGAATTTAATTACTTTATTTGGGTAACCATTGTTTTTTTTTTATCAAATTTTGTCTATTTGTTTTTTGGATAACTAAACATTACTACATAATCTTTTAATTCTACACATTTGATTAAAAATGGTATTAAAATAGATATTTTTAAGAACATTAGAATTCCAAATAATTTATTTGCCTTAAAATAAAAATAATTTCTTTTATAAAATAGACCAACAAAGCAGATATTTTCTCCTTTTATAATACCCAAATCCAAAAAATTAAAGCTATCATTATGATTACAAAGCGAGGTTAATTCCTAGGGGTAAATATTATTAAATAAAAGAGTATATTCATGAAAATTGAAGATAATTAAATCATCAATAAATCTAAAAACAAATTTAATATTAAGAGTACAATTTCTTTTTTTTAGTGCAAACAAAAAATTAGCTAAGAGAGATGAAACGTTAGGTCCTTCCGGTATTCCATCAACTAGGAAAAAAAAAATATCTTTTCCATTTTAAAGATAATTATTGAAAAGACAAAAATTAATTGGAATTTCCCAATAATCAAAATCGCAATTAAAGATTTTTTCAAAACATAGTAATAATTCAAAAGAACATCTTTTAGTTTAGAAAGGGGAATGCTATTGAAAAGATCTTGGAAATCATAAGTGGCAATAGAATTAATTTTATTATGTTTAATAAATTTTAAAATCGGTGG
Organism: Parasteatoda tepidariorum; assembly: GCF_982258835.1. NCBI lineage: Eukaryota > Metazoa > Arthropoda > Arachnida > Araneae > Theridiidae > Parasteatoda > Parasteatoda tepidariorum. Next base: position 4,122,840 of record NC_141758.1, on the reverse strand, counting down.
ATTATTAGTGATAATCCAAGAAAAATCCTCTTTAATAATATTGTTGATAATTTTATTTAAGTAGTTAAAGAAAAAGGTGCCAAGTTTAATTAGGAAAGTATTAGACCCACATGTGACTGTTCTGAAATTTATTGTAATTTTATGAAATTTAGGACTGATATTTAAGTAAAGAAATTTCATATTGCTAGTTTCAATTTTTAACCTCTTATATAAAGCTAAAAAAAATTTAATGACAATATTATAATTTAAATTACGAAGTTTAAAATTTTTACTATTTTTTAACTCCGTATTTAAAAGTGCTACATAAAATTTTTTACAGAAGATTGCATAATTATTGTTAGCTTAATTGATATATATAATTAACTAATTAAATATATTTATCCTACAATGTTTTGATAAGTTGTTATTGCCAAAATTAAGAAGAAAAAATAATAATAAATAACATAAGAAAATTCGAAAGAAAGTCTTCCATCCTAACTCATTTTAAAGAAAGAGAATGAAATAAAAACTGTTTTCAACCACAACAGAAGACCCCAAGGCTATTTAACCCCTCAACTATTCAAAGAAAGTAAAGAGGCTTTTCTCCTAACCCCCCAAAAGATCTCCCCACTAGAACTTTTACTCGTATTGGTAAATGAAGGGAGGACAGATGGGAGGCGTGGTTTAGGCTCTTTTCCCAATTTTTTTAAGAATTTTTTCATCTTTCTTTCCTAATAACACATTTCATAATTGAAGAAAATAATTACTAGTTATTTCTTCTGGTAGCTTGAAATGTATAGTTCGAGTAAGTGAACTAAAAAATAAGGATTTACTAAATGAATTTTGATAAAAAACGGATTTCAAGAAGATGTCTCTATTACCGATATTTAAACTCCATTAATAATTTAAAATTTATGGTAAAACAAAAAGTGATTTCATAAGACCTTAGAGTAAACTATGAACTTTCAAATGCTGAAAGAATTTTTCCAAAATATCAAAATGCAAAAAAGTTATTAGCAAATGAAGCTCCCATAGAAAAAGCATTAGCAGCTGGCATTGAGAGGGTAGGTATTGCGTCCTCTTAAGGTTAACTCCTCTAAGGTTAAGTTTTTCTTAGAACGATAAAAAGCAGAATGAGTTTCTTCTGATATCTTTTGAAAGCTTGTTGACCCCTTAGTAGAGGATCTTAATTACTCCTCTAAGGTTGACCACCGCAGGTTGCAACCCCCCTTTTCTGCCACAGTGGTCAGTGGATTAGTTTCCGGTTACATAACACCCCAGGAACCCTACCATAAGCTCCATGGAATGAAATTCCATCTGGGAATGACGTCACGTTCCAACGGGAATTATTTTTCCCCACCACGAACACCTTGGAAAGAGTTTCTTGGCTGGAATTGGAACCGGTTTCATTCCAACCAGTCTCCGGCACCTGGAATCGTCGTTCCAAGGAGGGAATGATGAATTTTTAAGGACTTAATACGATATTTCGTCGATGAATGTCTTAATTTTTTTCTATTTCATAAGAGAAGATAACAAAATTTCTAAAAGATAAACTTGCCCGAGCCATTTTCAAGACGATAATTAAAAGAGAAATGTTTTGTTTCATTAGTATGTGTGAACGAAAAGATACTTTCAGAGTTAACTAAGAAATTACGGCAAACTAAAAATAATTATGCTTTCATATGATAATTGTTACTATTTCTATGTTATTATTACGGGATATATTACCTGGCCAATAACTTTTTTTGAAGTTCCAATCATTTCTTTTTTTAATTTTCTTTTGATGAACTTTTAGTTCAACAATATTTAACTTCCTTTCGAACGATAGTTATTTATATTATACACCAATTGCAGCACATTTAAAAGAATTTGTTACAGGCATGATGTATTATAACGTAAACAATTTATTTATAATAAGAAATACAAAAAAGAATAAAAACGTTTCAGAAAATATTTATGAAATTTGTATTTATTTCTTCTTTTACTCATTTTCAAAATTTTTATTCTCATTCTTCCATTAAAATATATACTATAGAAGCTGCGGAAGTAGTTCCCTGAACTATAATTTTACGCAGTTCAATAAATTAATTTCTTGTGAACATATTTATTTAACTATCAGTAAAAACAGTAACTTTTATAATGTAACAAATAAACCAAAGTAATAAGCAAAGCAGTAACTTCAGTCATTCATACTGTTACAAATTTAATTGAAAACTAATGAATTTTTCGGAAATTAAATTAATTTCAAAGAGATCAATGTAAACGTTAATTTTTTTGTCTGATAAAATTTGAATTCTTTCTGGCAATTAGTTTTGATTTAAAAACTAGTATAATTAGTAATCTATCTACATGCAGTTCTCAGGCACGAAATTTTGAATCTTAATTCATTAAAATATGATCATTATTTTAAGAGTTGTACTTTTTAAAAAATATTTAAAATAAATAATGAAACGTATTAAGGAAGGGATATATCAGAAATATTTATTATGAAAAAATGACTTTATTTTATGAATTATACATGATAAATATGACAGTTTTTAATTAATAAAACTATATGTATAATAAATTAAAGAATATTTCAAAGTATTCGCAGTTCATGTTTTTTTAGTCTAATGAAAACAAAAAGCATAAAAAGAAAACGATAAGTAGTCAAAAATATTATCTAAATAGCAGAAGCTCGTTTCGTTTTACTCATGCTAATGTTGCCAAACTCAAAAAGAAAATCTAAAGTAAATTGTGTGATTGGTTAAATTTTAGCCACGCCCTGAGAGCGAATTATCGTGGAATGTCTGATTCCAAGGGAGTGTTCATGGTGCGGTATTGAACATTCATGGAACCAAACTTTCCCAGTTTCACTTTCCAAGCGGGAATCTTCATTCCATTCCCGGTAGTTCATGGTAGGGCCCCAGGAAGTACACGTACCCCCATCAAAAATGTAGGGGAGACAGTGGAACGGGTTTTCAATTCGACATCTTTGAATTATTACGCTCGCGGAAGGTGGCTGGAGGTGTTTTATACAGGGTGTCTCTAAAAGAACTCCGGGGTTTTGAGGCAAAATATTTTAATGAAATAAAAAACATACATACATGTTTTATACAAGCTTACATTTTCAAGTTTTTTTTAACACTTAGTAAAGTTCTATATGAGCCCCGTTAGTGGCACGGCAGACGTCTAAACGGTATTCTACCTCTTCCCATGTCATGGCGAGCATGTCTGGGGGGACGGTTGCCACACAATTGACTATTCGTTCCCTGAGATGTTGAACATCACGAATTTTTTCTGCATACACAAGATTCTTGATATGCCCCAGAAGAAAAAATCCATTTCAAGGTCATTTCAAGGTCAACGCCACCAACAGTCGATACAAACATTCCCAATTGGTATGAGTAAAACTTTTTGAGTTACTCTTTTCAGAGAAATCGACTAAATTTTGCTATCTTTTATAGTTAGTGAGATATGAATTTTTAAAACCCCGGAGTTCTTTTATAGACACCCTGTATTTCTGGCCGAACTCTGCTGCTGGCATCCTTTGGATGAAATTCTTGCGAGTCCGCATGAGCGTCTACTAAGCTGGGTTCGGAGAGATTATTGCACTCTCATGTGCAACTCTGCTGCTATTTGCAAGATATTCTCAATTTCAGGCCCTCTGATAGTGAACTAAAAAATATCTTGATCATTTTATAATGGCTAATATAATAAAATAAAAAAAGAGTTCTTTGTCAGCAGCTATTTATTTTATCATGATCATGTAAGGACTTTGAAAATTATTTTGCATTTTTCAATGTATATAGTCGAACCCCGCTATAGTGAACCTGGGATATAGTGAACACTCGGATGTAGTGAACTTTTTTAGTGGTCCCGTCCGTATTCCTATTTAAATAATGTTATTTTTAACGCTTATAGTGAACAGCTTAGAACTTGGAAACTCGGTTATAGTGGACTCAAATTTCATTTCTTTAAATATCTTTTTCAGTCCTCCATCTTTAAACTTGTAGGTGTTGGGACTGAAAATGAATGCATTCCTATAAAATGTGTCATATTACTCTCCTTTATGCTTATCACTTTTAACTATACTGTAATAAATGTCAAACAGATCATTTATCTTATACTCCTCCCTCCCTGCCAAGCCTCGCTTTATCTCTTTTCCCCTAGCTTGCTCTACAACTAGTTAACTTGGCCACCTGCTGAATTTTTGGAATTTTCTTATCTGCTCAAACCATATTCTTTACAAATCATCCCTTGACAATCAAGAAGGGAAACAATTTAACTCATTCTACAGCTACTTTCTCCATATTCTTACATTATCTATTTGAGACAAGATTTTTATTTCAAAAGCAGTGAAAATGGCAAATTCTCTAAAGAGAAAAGCGCTTTCGATAGAGGACAAAGTTAAAATTGTAAAGCGTATTGATGATGGAACCAATCAATCGACACTGTGTAAGGAATTTTCCTTGTCAAAATCTACAGTTTCAAACATTTGGAAAAATCGAAGTGCAATTCTTGCGGCATACGACAAAAACATGGTTTCATCGAAAAAACTGCGTGGAGCTGAAAGAGAAAACGTAGAAAATGCTTTGTCAAGATGGCTCGAAATCTTGTTCAGAATGTAAAAATCTTGCATTCTTTGCACATTGTAGATAAGAAAATTGATGAACTCAATTTAAAATCAAATTGTGTTCAATCAAAAATCACAAATTTTTTTCATAAAAAGTGAAAATAAAACTAATATTTAGCGACGTAATTATTTTTTCCATCAATTTTTGCTTTATTATCTTTTAATTAGTTAATAATTTTTTAAATAACTTACGCAAAATTGCAAAGCCAATTTTCAATCATTCAACTGTCTTATGCAAAAAATTTGGATATAGTGAACCATCGGTTATAGTGGACACATTACTGAGTCCGCAGACGGTTCACTATAGCGGGGTTCGACTGTAGTACTTAAAATTATTTTTTGAGTGCTTAAAAAGTACATAAAATGTGCTTATTTTTTGCTGAAAGATTTTGCTACGCACCCTCTGTGAAGTCTCTGGAAATTATTGCGCATTTTGTTAATGTATTTATGAAGAACTCTCAACAAAATGGGAAGAAAAATTTTAACTCCCCATATACAGGGTTGGGATTTTGACTTTAAAAACTGATTTTTGATTTGACATCTCAAAAACCTGACAAAATCTGACAAAAATTGTCATAAACGTTGGACAAGTTTTTTTTAATTATTAACATTGTGGACATTCTATTATACATTAAATCGTGCACAATACTTGCATTATGTACCAAAGTTATACTTTTTACTATGTTGTATTATTTATAAAAATATAATCAAAATAATTAAATTATTAATTGTTTTTTATAAAAACATGGTACTCTTAATGCATTACAAGTAATAACTATGAGTTGTTAATTATTATCAATTTAAATATTATTTAGTACTGCAATTTAAGCAAAATTTTTTGATTAAAGTGGTGGCCAATAGACCAAAGTGGTGGCCACCACTTTGGTATTAATTGTCTAATCTCAACTTATAAGAAAACACTTTTTTTATTCATGTTTGTAATTATTACTTAAATGCATGTTTAATAAAATATGCCTTACACCATGCGAACGAGATTTTGAGGGAATTTCAGGCAGCGAATTGAAAATTTTTGGCTTTAAAAAAATCCTATAAATTTTTTTATTTTTATAAAATGTGTCATTTAGCTTAACATTTCAACAAACATTAAATCTCAAGCAAAATAATTAACTACAAAAAGTTTTTGTAAACAATGAAATGGCTTCACTGATAACACTGAATTTTGATATCAATGGTTAGCTATAAGATGGATAATAGGCTGCTGTGATTAAAACAAAAATAAAGATGAATTATTCTGAAGTATGCAGCACAAATTCTGAGGAATTTTTTTTTTAGGGACTAAGATAATCGGTGGTCGCCTACATTCTTGCAACATAACATTTCCGTGTAAGTGAAATGTTTGTTTTTCACTTTTCTGTATTGATACGAGAAGTAAAAAAATGTATTTTATTTATCTCTATTTCGAATGTACATTGTGTAGTCTGTGGAGATCGAGATTCAGACAGAAAGTAAAGGTTTATTTACAAGGAGCAGACAAATACGTGCAAATTTAAAAAGAACGCCATCTGGCGGAATTAAACTGGAAATGACAACAATTTTCCCCTGCGAGAAGGATTTTACTTTAAAATACAAATAACAATATACATAAAAAAATATTAATTCTCTTAATATAAATGTCGAATTGAACTTATTTTTTCCAAAGAGAAAATTAACTTCACAAAAGCTACAGCTTTATTAAAAAAAAAACTCAGAAATATTATCATTAGTATTGTTATAAACAGTTTTTAATATTTTATCTTCAATCATATCTCGCACAAAATGAAATTTAAGATTTACATGCCTGGTTTTGTTAGAAGATTTAGCATTATTCAACCAGTCAATAGTAGCTTAGCTATCAGAAAATATAGTAACAGGAGCATTAATAAATTTTTTACAGTTCATTTCATTTAACATATTTATTAACAAAGTAAGTTCTCGAGCTGTGTCAGCTGCAGCAAATAATTCAGCTTCACATGTTGAAAGTCCTACACACCTTTGTTTTCTACTTTTGCATGTTAGAAGAGAATTACCTATCATAATTACACAATCTGAAAAAGATTTTCCTCCTTTTGCATTGCCCCAACTTGCATCCGCGCTACAATTTAAAAAACCGAATTCTTTACTATAAAACAAGACTCTATCTTTTGAACCGTTCAAATATTTCAAAACTCTTTTAGCCAAAACATAATGCCTTTTTTCGGGACGTTTATTAAATTGTGATAAATAACTAGTTACAAAAGCAATATATGGTCGGGTTCTATTTGCTAAATATAAAAGTTCACCGACGATTTCCTGATAATCAGTCTGATCTACTAAATCATCAGTTGGATTATAACATCTATCTTCACCTTTAGTTAAGGGAGTATTGGTTTTCTTACAATTTTCCAAACCATATTTTTTCATTAAAGATTCAATTTAATGAGTTTGAGATAAACCAATTCCGTTTTCTTTTTGTGAAATCTCAATGCTTAAAAATTTTGAATCATTAGTTGTTTCTTTTAATTCCAATGTTTGATTAAGTTTTGAAATGATATCCTTGTATCACTTCGAATTTTAGAAAATATTGCCAAATCATCTACGTATACACAAATTGCGAAAAAATCATTATCATTAATTTGAGTAAATACGCAATTGTCAGATGCAAGTTGAGTGAATCCAATCTTTTTAAGTTCATTTTTTAACTTTATATGCCAATTTCTACCGGATTGAGGTGGACCATAAATACTTTTATTTAATTTTTACCATATTTATTTAATTTTTATTTAATTTTTACCATATTTTATTATTTTTACCATATTTATCTTCAAAATCTGGAGGTATTTCCATGTATACAATTTCATCAATACCACCATATAAATATTCAGTTTTAATATCAAAAAATTTAACAAATAGATCCAATTTTGCAACTAAAGTATTTAATAACCTGAATGATTCAATATTTACCACAGGTGAATATTATTCAGAATAATCAACATTTTTAATTTGATTAAATCCAGCTGCAACTAGTCGCGCTTTGTAAATTTTGTTATTATCACTATTTTTAATTGAATACACCCTTTTGCTTTTTATTAGTTTTTCCTTCTTAGGCCTCTCAATTAATTCGAAAATCTTATACTTCTCCATCGAAAGAAGTTCATTTTCCATTGCGGTTTTCCACTCCGAATATTTATTACTATTTCACCTGGTTATAATTTTGAGGGATCTTTTCGAGGCTAAGCTCGCGTTGGCGGATATTTTATTCTTTCAGAACATCTTAATGCCGGAGTATTTTGATTATTTTCATTCTGCAAATCCGTTCTTTCTTTAGACTTATGAGAAAAAAAGAATGTTCACTCCTTGATTCGGTTGGAGGGGAGTTATAGGTTTCAGTTTGCGGTTAAGATATATTAAACTGGATCAAATCCTCAATGTTCCATATGATGCATTCATTTTTGTTTGTTAGAAATTTACTTCCTCTTAATAATTCCTTAAATTTGACAGATCAATTACAATATTTTTATCGACATCATATATTCTATTAGAGCGCCTTTCTTTAGAATAACCGACGAAAATCCCACGTTTTCCCGGAACATCAAATTTATTTCGGAATTGTTTAGGTATATGAAAGTAAACAACGCATCCAAATACTTTTAAGTAGTTAAGTTTAGGTTTTTCCTGACCATATTTCAATCAGAAGATTTTGTTTATTTTTACGCTGTGTCAGATTAGAAATGTGAGTGCTAAAATTTATCGCTTCAGCCCAAAATTTTAATGGTAATTCACTTTCATATAATAATGTCCTAGCCCTTTCAACTAATACTCTTAGGGCTCGCTCAGCACGTCCGTTCGACGAAGGATTATACGGTACTGTTTTTTCATGTATGATCCTGAAAAAAAGAAAAAGACTTTGTAGCAATCCTTCCCTGGGAATGGCAACAATTCTCAAATCCACGCTCTGCTACCAACTGTAGTCTGTGGAGATTCAGACAGAAAGTAGAGGTTTAGTAAGGAAGAGCAAACAAATACATACAAATTTGAAAAGAACGCCATCTGGCGGTATTAAAAAGAAAAAGACTTCATAGTAATTCTTCCCTAGGAATGACAACACATTGCTTACTTAAACATAACACGTTCGCTTAGTATTTATTGGTCACTTAAACATACAAAAAAAAAAAAAAATATGCTGCAACAGCGAAAAGCTAGTAACATTTAATCTATTACAAACATATTTTGAACAGTATCTTATTGTTTGTCATACCTGTAAGACTTAAATTAAATTATATATTTTGGTGCGTATAAGATAAAGTTATTTATGTTATTGTTATTGAAATGGATGGGTTGCATAATTAGATGTATCTCTGGATATAGTCATGATTAAAAATAATTAAATGATTGAAATGTCGAGATAAATAAAATTAAGGCCGAAATATATAAAAAGTAATCAAATTAAATTAAGGGGAGCGTGATCGTTAATGAAAGTGGTTGTACAATGCTATCATGGGATGACAATAACCCAATAGGTTCAAAAGGTCACAAAGTGTGAGGTTTGAACAAATTGGATAATTTGGTATCACCAAATTTGGAAAAGGGGCGAAACTAAAAATAAATTTAAGATTAAAGATAAAAACGATAAAGTCATGCTATATCCAAACAATATATATGATTTAATACAGTAAGCTGATGTTTCCAATGAAACATTACAAATTCCCTTAACAATAAAAAAAGGTACTCACCACACACATATAGGAGGACATGATAAATCATGAAAATAGAGGCAAATAAATTCTCCAGCACAAGATTAAATTATTAACATATCATTTTATTTAGTAACATACATCTTTCACCACATCTACCAACACAAGGCATTTTATTGAAATGGGTGACGGGAGAATTAAAAAACAGAAGGCGTCATAGATAAAAGTAAATTATAAAAGAACGAGTAATTTAAAAGTTAAAATAAATATGGAAAGAAAGCTTAAATTCGAGAAGGTTTTTTTTTTAATGTTAAAGAAAATTAAAGGCATAAAATGTTGATTTTAAATTTACAGAAATTGATTGCAGCTATGGATTTAATTTAAAATAAAAGTTAAGAAAATATGTAAAAAGAAATCCCTCGATACGGACCGAAGTCCGCATCGCGGAGAATTTAAAAAAGGGTAACCTGCCCGAAGGCTCGAGAAAAAGAGAATCTTTTTAAAAAAGACTTAAAAATTCCTTAACTGGGGTAGACCAAAAAAACTACGACCAATTAAATTTAAAGAGGCGGAGAGTTTGAAATTTAAAGGAAAGAGATTGGTTAGTTAGCCCCCCTAAAATTAAAAGAAGAAAATGAAAGGCGTGAATAGAGTTGGTTGACTTTCCCCAAAGGAAGTGCGATGACCGCATTGACCATGAGAAAGGTCAACAAGAAAGTTAGATTAAAAATTGCTAAATTGGAAAAAAGGAAAACGTTTAAAGAAAAATTAAAGGCTTAAGTAAAATTAGAAATTAATTTGTCACTTTACATTAAGTGTAAATGTGACAATACCTTTTATATTAAGTAGTATAAAGGAGAAATGATAGGGCTCTATGGCAGAAAAAAAAGTTAAAAAGGACAAAATATGTTCTACTAGGAATATCAAGTAAATTCTGATCCTTGCAAAAAATTTTAGAACTTAAGTTATTAAAATGATCATATATTATTCTACAATGTTTAATAAAATACTATTTTGACTATGTTCTGAATTCTTGTTTTAGTACTACTTTTATGTACGCTTTAAGGATGTTTACAGATGTTAGGATGTTTACAGAAACAAAACAAAAGTTTTCTGAGGATGTGAAAAATGTTTCCCTTTAGAAAACAGGGGAATTTTTTCTTATATACAGGTTAAAAACCGTGGTAAACACCGTTCCAAACCAGTGTGTTGTGCGTTTATTACCCGTTTTTCGAGGATTTTTTTTTCTTGCCAACATCGACGATAAGTCTAATGCCAGTGTAGGTTTTCGATTTTACTTGTGCAGGCAAATAAGCCGATTGTAATAATCGAGAAAGTGAGGCTAGAGCGAAAAATAGTAATAAAGTATTAGTTTAAGTTCAATGGTATGACTGTACTGAAAGTGACGCATCGTGGGTGTCTCAATCTGATTGGTCAATGAAATGAGGCATTTGTTTATATTAACAACTGTCCTTTCCATTCTATTTCGAGTAAGCCATGCCCGTCAAGTATTGATTTTCTCAGGTGACACATTCTATATCCTTTCACAAAGATTTCAATTCTTTTTCTATATATTTCTTACTTAATACAATAACAGACACAAAGCCATGTACAACATAAACAAAATAATTTTGTGTCGAAGTACACAATACAATATATTATGCTTGCAATAAAATAGCTAAACAAATAAAAACTCAAAGTTGAGTGAAAGAAGTAAACTAGAAAGAATTATACTTCAACAAGTTCGATGTGTAATACGTCGTTCTATTTAATTAACTTCATGCTAATTAACATTCTTAACAGGTAACGAAGCTAAATTTTAACACACCATTTTGCTTATAAATTAGTTGTCACTGACGTCTTAGGTCAAATGTTATCTTCTTCATGAAGTATATAATTGCCAGATATAAATTTGCTCATGTTATATGCCATATATGCCACTAGTTTCCAAACCTCACAGACTTAAAATAATATGTGGTTAATCAAGGACTGCCAAAATTTAACGGTAATTTTAATTCTCTCCACTCCAGGTATTATTTTTGCTATCTTTTTTTATAATTTATCTACTGATTTTAGTTTGAAAAAGTAAATGATTAATGTAACGTCAAATAAAGAATCAATGATTGTTCTCTGATGATTTTATATTGATTCCTAAAATGATTACTAATTTTATTTTTCTTAACAGGTTCTAAAATGATTCAAATAAACTTTAGTAAATTAACTTTTCAAAGATAATTAATTGCATAATAATTTAATTTAGCAAAAATGTATTTTTCTCAAGACCTTAAAATAAAAATTCTTTTTGCACAACGCAATTTAAATAAGATATAATAATTAACAAAATTTAAGATTTAATAATGTTTTTTAATAATAATGTTAGATTTAATAATGTTGAACAGTCGTCTCAATTTTGGGTTTACGACTACCAATGTTCAACTCCGTAGCCTTTGTAATTTACCTATTAATTCAAAAAATTCAGAAGAAACTCCTGGATCCCCCAGAGGTATAATTTGTTTTGGGAACATGGAGGACTTTGTGACTCGACATATTTAGCGTACGTACATCTGTCACCATTTACTACACGGGGAGTCTTCGGCCGGCAGGGTTCAAACCCACGAACTCTTGGGCATAGGTCCAGTGCCCTACCAACCAGGCTAACCCTGCTGCCTTCCCTACACTTTTATTAACACAATACTCTTGATTAATTGGAACGGATAAAAAAAAATACTTTGTCTAAAATGCATTTAAAGATTATTAGTTAAATTGTTTCTGCGCCAATTTGTCGTAATGTAATTCAAGGTAGGCGTAAATCGTAGTTGCCGCAATTTTACTTATAAAAAACTTTATTTGAGATCATTTGGGATAATCTGTCTCGTAATTTCCACATGCTTACTAATAAATCTTTTTTCTATTTAGAAAACTAGTGTATACTTGGTTTAGTGAAAAAGTTGTGTGGAAAATTTATCTGAAATTATATACGATGTATCGTCAGACCATTCTGCAAATTCTCCCGCATTTTTGGAACAACAGAGTAAGTAGATTTTTAATGTTAAGTAATTTAGGATCGTTGTACTAGTAGACCTAGTAATGATAATGATTCTACTCAAGATGGACCTTACTTAAAGCATATAAAAGAGAGGGGAAAAAATTCTCGGCACATCTCGATATATGAAAAAAAAATGCAATTCAACATAAAGGTGCTCTATCAACGCCTCCTATAACTGAAAGCCTCCACACGGTTTTTTGTAGGTAGTCTGATCAAACCACCATGAAAGTAAACTAATTAGTAAAAGAACCATTTAATATGAAATTTATTAAAAATTAGAAAGTGGTAGCAAATATATGTCTAAAAATTTGTTTAATTTATGAATATAATTGGTTTGTTTTATTTACTTGTCAACCACTATAGATTCAATTCTCAAATATATATGATAAATTTCTCTCAAGTATTTATAAAATAGAATTTGGGTTCATGCGCACAAGTGGTTCGCCTTTTAAGTACTCTGCGCATACTACTTATAAGAAACCGTGTGGAATTCAGTGTTATAGTGTCTTCTTCGATGTAAAGGCGCTTTCTACATTGTAATGGCGTTTTATAAATGGAATTGAACTTTTAAATATAATGGCGCATAAAGCAAGAATTCATGCTCGTAATTCATAATTTAATTACTATATTTACGAAATATAAACATTTATAGACTTAAAATAACGTTACACAAATATCAACTTTTTCTGAACTTTGGTTTAAATTTTACAGCCATTTTAATGCAATAAACCTTCCTCGGATAATTCAGGGCAAAAAATATCAACAAGAAAATATCAACATACAAGTATTACATGGTCTTAATTATAATTTTATTTTATATAGGTATGTTTTTCGCATGTGCGACTTAAGGAGAACTTTCAGAAGACCTTAGAAGTTATCAAGAAAGGCAACAGAGCCCATAAATTCTGTGGTATTCTCATAAAAGCTAACGAACTCACTCAAGAAACTGATTGTTTTCACCCTCCTCCCGTAGAAGTTACCCTGAACAAAGATGAGTTAGAAGCTCATTCAATTATCTGTGAACTAAAAGAAATCATTCATGAAGATAAGCCTGAATATATTCTAATTGATACGATCTTAGAAGCATTTATAAATAGCTCTAATGAAACACGTCAGCAGCTTATTTCACTTCTTTTTAGTATTGATACGGTTAATTTCTTTAATCCCAAGAGCCAGAGTTCAAAAGAATACTTAAAATATTTTATAAGTGAGGTTGGATGCTTTTTTAGAAATGCAAATAAGATAGATCCTGATAGGATTTTAGATACCCAAGGAGCTTTAAGAATGGTTGAAACTATGTTACTAAATTATACAGACTATGCTATTCATTTTAAGTATTATCTGCCTTCAATAGTGTCCAATGTAATTTTTGACGAACGTCATCACTCCGATGATCATAATCGAGAAATCGAAGCTTTAATGTCTGATGCTGTTTCTCTAATTTCAACAAGGTTGTCACTACTGAACAGTGCCTCAAAATCTATTATAGAGAAATGCTTATTGGCACGAAGATCTTCACTTGCTATTGACAAAGCTGATTCTGATTACGAACAGTTTTATTTGGGTAACATAGAATTTTGCTACCGTATTTTGGACGAGGTAAATATGAACTTTTTTGTAATATTTCTTTAAAATGTTCTTGAACACTTATATTTCGTGTACCGTTTACAGGGGTTAGTCAAGCTTCTGCCTCTTTACTTTTTTCGCCTCTCTATGTGGCATTTTTGTCTTGATAGTTTGTTCACCAGCAGGAGTTGGCACCCGCCTTCATCACGTGGTACGCGACGATACTATTTCGCTATTTTTGAGAGAAGGATGTGAACAATCCCGAACAAAGTTGCTATTTTGGCGATCGTATGACAAAAATATTTATTTCGCAATCTTTATGTACATTTTTTTAACATTAAATATTTCATAAATCTGATGATATTTCTCTCTTTTGAGGAAATAATTTGTCCTTTTTAAGAAATTTTGCTGGGCACACAGTCGTTTTTAAATTTAAAATATATTTAATTAGATAGAGTAACGAAAGGTATAATAGCAGATGATAAAGCGAAGTAAGTGACTTAAAAAGAATTCACTGTTAGTGTTTGCAGCGCCGTAACTTCACCCCTGGGGCAAACATTTTTGGCGGGGGCCCTTTCAAAAACTTTCTGTAATTCATCTCTAACCGTCTTTTTAGTTACTTAAGTATTATGTGAACGAATATATTTATGAGAACAAGTTATTTGTTTGCATATAATTTGGATTACAAAACAGTTTTCCATATGGCAAAATACAAAATTTCAGCGAAATCGATTAATCTTGAGAAATTAAATTTAAGAAAAATTACTTATAAAACTCGATTTCTCAGGAACTAATGCACTATTTAACCAATTTCGCTCAAATTTGTATTTTCCACGTGGAATTAGATACTTTAAAATACAAATATATATATATATATATATATATATATATATATATATATATATATATATATATATATATATATATATATATATATATATATATATATATATATATATATATATATATATATATATATATATATATATATATATATATATATATATATATATATATATATATATATATGTAGTGCTCCTCCTCTATTTTCCTCGTAAACTCTTTAGCCGTGGCTTTTCATTCATCATTATATTGCTGATTCCAATTTTCGCAGTCATATTTTAATATTTTTAATATTCTTTATATAAGGATGACAACATAATGCATTTTCTATGCTTTTATTGAGATTAAGAATAAGGAATCTATTTACAAATTATATATACACGGAGCAGAGCTCCTGGATAGATGCTTACAGTTTCATTTCTAAAAGATAAGTGTACACTTTTTTAAACGTGTTACATATAATTTCCTTCATGTCATGTGACCCAGATAATCCAGACCATTTTTTATATCTTCTTTGTTAGGACCGGCGTTCTGTAACATCTGAAGACCAGATGGAGATGAATTAATATCTCAACAGTCTTGATTTTTCATGGGAATTTGGCTTCTTATTGTGCGGGGTGGATTCATTTTAAAAATAAAGATTTCATCGCCATTCAACGGGACTAAATGTATACGCGAAGAGCCAAGTTAAGTATGTGAAAGAGAAATTTAATGTTCTCAGAGACCAGATAAGCTTATCTGCAGATAGATATAATTCTTTTTGAGTTTAGTCTCAAAAGATCCTTTTTATTTTATAAAGCTAGTATTTTAGATACTACAATATATATATATATATATATATATATATATATATATATATATATATATATATATATATATATATATATATATATATATATATATATATATGCCTTACGATTCAAAAGTTTTCAGACTATTATTGTCCCAAAGAAACCGTTAAGACACGATTCCTAGCAGATCACCGAAGTCAAACATCACTGGCTGCGGTCAGTGTGCGGGTGGGTAATCACTTGGATCAGTCTGCGTATGGACCGAGGGTGTACGGTATTTGTCTTCGTTAAACTGTTCTACAATAAAGTGCTCGACTTCGCGTGCAGGTCACCGGGCTACAGAAGCGGGGGTGCCATCTCCTCTACAGAGGATCAAAGCCAACGGATGTTTCACAGACCGTCGCCAATAGCCTATTGTGCAGCACTAGTGCTACGTAAATGATCAACATCAGACTATTATTAAATAAAAAATAATAAATATTTACTAAAAGTTATTTTTTGCATGGAATTATCTTTAGATAACAGAATTTTATAATCGTCTGCAAAATTTTTTCATTTTTGAAAAAACTCTCGATCTGTAGTGAAATACAAAAAAATAAAATTAACATTTGGGGGTCCAAACTTTGGATAGCTCACCCGACCCAACTATTGGGACCATATTTCCCAGATTACAGCTACCACCTATATTACGGGGATTGGAAAATCGAATCCGTTGAACAAAAGTTATGTTTATTCAGAAAAAGTATGTTTTTGTGTTTGATTGCCTAACCTTAAATGAAATATCGAGCATTAATTAATTTGCATATTTGATGTCACACCCTCGAATTATTAAGATGGAGTTCTAGAACGTGAAGATCCGATCATTAAATCAAAAGTTATTCAGGGTGGTACTTTTTTGGTTCACTGTACGTAAATGTTACCAATTTACGACATCTCACCCAGAGAATATGACTAGGGGGAAAATAGCTATTCATGTTGTCTACTCCTGTACCCTATGTTCACAGTAGCCTCCTTTTCCTCTAAATATAATGCTAGTCATAAAATACCAGTTTTATAAACCTGTTGAATCCGGTTACTATATCGTTAGGAAGGTCTTTTCAAGACAAGACCATTATTAAAATGAAAATTATTTTTTAGTTTCAAATTTAAAAGTTTTTGATCGCGTTATGGAAACTGAAGGAAATTATAGACTTTTTTTTTCTATCGGCAAATATACCCACATTTTAAAAAGTCCTAATTGAAAAAATATTCAGAAATTTTTTTCTCTATATACATCGATTAACAAAAACAAAGTTGCCTTACTCCAATATGGACAGGTCACTAGAAAATCGTTCTTGAATATTTGACCATGTATTCATGTAGCCATGTAATCATATGTGATAAAATTATGACAAAGAGAAATATTTTTTTTATGAAAGAAAAATGAGAAAAAGTCAAAGCATATTTGCTAATTAAAAAAAAAATTCTTACTAATGGTTTGTCATGGCAATGGATTTTAATTGCTACGGATTTCTAAGCTGATATTCATAGCTTTTTTTATTAAATTAAATGCGTTCTTTTATTAAATTAAATATGTTTTTTTTAATATAAAATAAAGATTGCATTTCATTTTTTAAAGAAAACAAAGTTGTTAAAAACCCTAAAACCTCGAAGTTCCAATTTAAAAAAATTAAGGGACTTAATAATTTGAAATATATAAAATAAGAACAAAATCCATGCACACAATAAACAGTAAAATTATCAGTTAAAGTATTTACTTTACAAATAAAATTTTATATACGAACATAAAAAAAAGCAATTTTTATGTTACCATTCTTATAAAAGAATTCGAACAGTATATAAATATAAAATTTAAATGTATTAAATTAATTAATGCAAACCTTTACTTACCTCTTTATAAATAAATTTACATTTGGTTTTCCTGTTTTCCAAAGAAAATTTTTTATTAATAATTGGAATTATCGATATCACGATTTATGTTTGAAAAAAAGGAAGTTGCAAATAATTTCAATAACTCTTAGAGCTATTTATTTTTATAATGGATGATTTTGAGATATTAAAATCGAAACGAGCTGTTATCAGACAGTTGATTACGAAATTGATAAATAAGATAGACAAATTGTTCTTAGAAACATTTCCTGATTATGATACGTTGCATTATTCACTAAAGCAGTTAGTTGAAAAAAAATGAAAATTTAAAGGCTCTTGATTTGGATATTGAAAAATATTTTAAAAAGAGCGATGAGTGAAATTATACAAAGTCAAGAGTATCAATGATCGAGGCTTTTAAAGGCAGAATCGAAAGATATTTACTGAAATGCCAGACTACAGGACAGGAAGTAACGGTTAATAGTGGTAACAATGATTTACAAGAAAATATAACTTATATCTCGCACGTTGCTAACGTTAAATTACCTAAATTGGAGATAAACAAATTTTTTGGTGATGCCTGTGAGGGGCACAGTTTCTGGAATACATAGTAATGAGAGTCTTAAAAAAATTGATACATTTAATTATCTTAAGATGTATTTAGGGGGTGTTGCTTTGAGTGCAATTTCTGGGTTCTCATTAACTGAAAGTAATTATGATTCTTCTATTAAGTTGCTAAACGAAAGATTTGGTAGGCAAGATTTAATTATTAGTAGTCATATGAATAAACTTTTATCAATTAATTCTGTAAGAAATTCATATGATATTAAAGCTCTACGTAAGTTCTATGATGAATGTGAAATCCACTTTCGCAGTTTGCAATCAATGAATGTAACAAAAGGTAGTTATGGTAATTTACTCTGTCCTGTTATTTTACAAAAGCTACCAGAGGATTTAAATTTAGATTATAATAAAAATAGAAAATCGAGCGTAGATTTTGATATTGATGAACTGATTTCATTTATTAGAAAAGAGGTAGAATGTAGAGAAGCCTCACATGTGTTGTCTAATAGTTCTAAAAAAGTAAGTGTTCATTTCGAAACACAGCAACGGTCGGAGACCCATAGTAAACATAATTATAATCGAAAGTTCTCATCTTCCTCGGCATTAGTTTCGGCATCTAACAATATATTTTGTTTGCTTTGTAATTCCAAAAATCACGAAACGAAAGATTGTTCTCTGACCATCGAAGAAAAAAAAACAAGTGCTTAAAGATCAATTTCACTGTTTCCGGTGCTTAAAGAAATACCACGCATCAAAAAAATGTTGGAATAAATTTATTTGCACATTATGCAAGAAACCGCACAGCGAATTAATTTGTGATAAATCAGCAGAAAGAGAAAAACGATACTCTGGCATCCGTTACCGCTTCATGTGTTTCGAAACGAAAACAAAATGAAATGATCTATTTACAGACTTCTTTAGCGTATTTGATTTATGGTAATGTAAAGAAGTTGGTAAGAATTTTATATGACTCTGGTAGCCATTGCAGTTTTTTGAAACGTGATATTTGTAGTGAGTTGAACCTCAGGACCATTAAAACTGAACGGTTGCATGTTTTCGGTTTTGGAGAAAAAATTTCCAATGTGTGTTCTTAGAATTTAGTGAAAGTGAATCTTCAGAACAAAAACGATAAAAAATTAAATTTTTGCATTGAAGCATTTGTAGTAGAAAAAATAACGTGTGGGAAAATAGCCGCACCCCATGAGAGAATTAAACAATTAGCAAGGAATTTTCTTTCGGATACTTGAGAAATAACTGATATAGACATTTTGATCGGAAGCCGATTTCCTACATGACGTAATCTTTGAGGTTGGGAAAAAGACTCGTTGCAACCGATAGTTTATTTGGTTTTGTGGTTCAAGGGAAATTCATGAATAATTGCCAATTAAGTAGGATTGTAAAAAATAATAAAATTGTCCTGAAATTGCAGGGAGAAAAATGACCTGAAAGTCTCGGAGAGTTTTTTATTATTATTATTTTTTTTTTTGAAAGTCCATGATGGTGGAAGCACACGGAGACTAATAGTCGTGGCTATTAGTCTGCTCTGAGCGCATAGAGATAACTTGGGCGAGTATGCCGGGTGGTGTGGATCAAAGTGTGTAGCGAAATGAGTGTTGGCATACCAACAATTGATACAATGTTGATCGGAAGAGTTGCACTTGATGGGTGTTGTGGTCAAGGTCTTGACACCAATCGCAGCGCCGTAGGAGAATCCTTCTTTTTATGATACATTTGTTTAATCCGATGAAGATGACTTTATTTTTCAGAAGTAGAGAGGCTAGGTTGCGAGGAACATTTACGATGATGTGACGCTTGTCGACTGACTTTTTATGTGGAATAGATTTGATGTAGTTAATGGTGCAATTGTTGACTTTAGTTGAGCTAGTTTTCTGGAGTATGGTAACAACATCTTCACCATCAAAATGTGATGGAGCGTTGAGAATTATTAAAGAAGTGAATTTCTGTTGTTTGTCACGATATTGAAGTTTGTCTTTGATGGTTGAGGTAAGTTTTTCTTTATCTTCTTGATTATGGAATTTAATCTCTAAAAGATTTTTAGTTTTGTAGATTTCCTTTACTATGGGTTTATCGTTTGCTTCGTTAATGATCTTCAGGATTTAGTCTGGGCCATTTCCGTCGTCAGATGTGATGATGATGATTGGTGCCGGTTGCGGTGCAGAATTTTTCTTGACTGTTTCACTAAATGATGGAGTGATGTCTGTTTTCTTCAATTGTGAAATTTGTTCGGAAATGTTCTTTAATTGAACTTCAAGGTTCTGGATTTGTGGTAATTGCTGTGGTTCCTCCTGTCTGTTATGACTGAAGGAGTTTTTGATGCTTGTGACTGCATCAAGACATTCATGGAAAGCATTGGTGTCTTGTGAACTGATTTTATCGAGACTCATCAGATTAAGATGTTTGATCAGAGTAAGTAGGATCCAGCCAAATGAGTAAGTTTGGGGAGACTGGGATGTCCACATCAACGTACTGAGTTTCTGTCGGGGAACTTATAGATGATGTATCTTTACTTGGCGGTGCAACCCTTGGATGTGCAAGATCTTGATGAATGCTCCGAGAAAATGGACTCGGGCGTATGGTGTTTCCGCTGATTTGTGTGAAGAAGGTAAATAACTGTTGTTACGCACTAGAGAGCTGTCTCGTGGTGGTCTAGATGGTGAGGCAACGAATCCACCTGCGATTGATCTTTCAATTGAACTACAATCGAGTCTTGGTGAAGAAGTTGTGGAGCCGCTGTTAGTTGCATGATTTTGAACTGGAGTGAATAAAACGAAGTCCAAGGGAGGTTGGGAGTTGCTTGTCGTTAAGAGTGATGTTGTCTCAGATTTGTTTGTACGTGACGTCTTGCTGAGCAAAGACGGTTTAAGTAATGTAGAACGCCTGACTGGCGAGTCAAAAACGCCTTTTGTAACTTGCTTACTAATCAGAGTTTGACTGTCTTGATGGTAATAAGACTTAAGGAGGTTAAAATATAATAAGTCTTTTTAAATTAATGGCCTTTCCGAACCCCCAGTACATAAAATAAAATGAGGAAGAAGGCTTCATTGATAAAGCAATGATGAAAGTTGCCACCGCCAGTCAGTCAAGAAAAATTAAAAAAAAAAAAAAACTAGTAGAAATCAAAAGATGAAAAGTGGGCTAGGTGAACAGAGCGAGTATTAAAAATGTAAAGAATTGGGGTCAGTGGTCGGAGCAAGGATGTCCAAAATGTTATATTTAATCAAAGACAGACGAAAAGATTATTAGTTACGCAATATGTGAACTGAGAACTTAACAGTAACGGAATAAACATTAGAGACGGAGCGAGCATCGATAGGTTCAAATTTGACATGGTGACCAAATGACATGGTATGATATGGCGTAGCCTATAAAGAACAAAAACCTGTAAATAAACTAAAGTTGGAAAAAAATAAGAAAAGGGGGGTGGTCGGTGCGAGGATGTCCAAAAAGTTATATTTAACAAAAAACAATCAAGAATGTTATTAATTGTACATTAGATGAAGTGAAAACTCTAAAGAATACAAAAAACGTGAAAGGCGCTGCTAGGTGGAGTATTTATTGTATTAATTTTGGTGCTTAATGACATGGTGCGAAATGGCGTTGTCTTTAAAAGATATTGAACCTGAAAAAAAAGAAAAGAAGAAAGAAATGCCAAAGGGGGGTGGTCGGTGCAAGGATGACCAAAATGTTATATTTAATAAAGTGCAATCAAGAATATTAATAAGTGTTCATTAGATGAAACGAAAACTCTGCAGAAAATAAAAAAAAGAATAAAGGCGCCTCTAGGTAGAGCGAGGATGAAAGAAAATAGTTTTGATATTAATTTAGGTGAAGAATGATAAGATAATCCCAAAACATGAAATGGATGTTAAATAAACCTAATAGAAGGCAAACGATTAAAAACGGGATCATTGGTCGGAGCGAGAAAATTATGCTCTAAACGATGAACTGCATACAAGTAATAATATACAATTTATATCAGAAGCACTAAAATAGTACTAGCAAAAATATGTGTAATACTTAAGCCCCCCAAAATGGGTGATGGATTAATAACATGAAATGAAATACAAATTGGCATTTGGCCAGGGATAGTAATGTGATAAAAAGTTTTATAAAAGGAGTATAGGCCGTCGCCATACTAATAATAAATATCTTAAAATATAAAGTAATGAATAGAAATGAGTCTAGAAGCAATAATCTTCTGAAAAGCTAATACAAGAAGTCGCTAAAAGGTCTTAAGCTATGTAAAAATATATCAAAGAAATTTGTTCAAAAACATGTGGTAAATAGCATTGTAAAACATATTAAAATTATCAAATAATAAACACGCTGACACAATGTAAATACTAATAGTTTAATGGTATACATATAAAAACAATAAATGATAAAAAGTAAGGCCTTAACCAATGTAAGATAGTATTAAAATGCACTGGAAAAACATACACAGAGTGGCCAAATTATCATGACCACCTCAGAGTTTTATGCAAATGAGTTATTGCGTCACAGCGCTGCGGCTAGAAGGCAAGATAATAAATTTACACGGGAATGCTGGACAAGTGAGTCATCAGTTATACTGTGCTGCTTGCTCAGATATGGGAAGGAAAAGTGACTTAACTGAATTTCAACGTGGAATGATTGTGGGTGCGAGATGTGTCGGAACGAGTATCAGCAAAACGGCTGCACTTATGAAGTGGTCTAGAGCAGCAGTTGTTAATGTGTACAAAGAATGGACAATCAAGCAAAAAACCGGGTCTCAACGTCAGACTTGTGGTCGTCACAGGGTACTGAATGCTCGATCAGGGAGAAGGCTGGCCAGGGTTGTGCAGCGCAACAGGAGAGCAACAGTGCGACAAATTGCAAGTGATCTTAATCAAGGAGCACATTGCGCCGTATAGGGTATAGGCCAACAGCGTACTGAAGGGGTGGTCATAATAATTTGGCCACTCAGTGTATATCTATTAGTCTCAGTGTAGGATGCATTTTTCAGGATGCAAAACAGTGGTACTTATTTTAGTTTTCTAAACACTTGTCATGTTTTTTTATGATGTGCTCCTCTTCTCTTTTCGTGTTTTAGTTTTAATTTTTTTTAATAAATTAAAAGTTGTAATAAGTAGAAAAAAATTTAAACAAAACCGAAGTATTTTTCTTGGGAGGGATTTCTACTTCAATTTGGAAAATAGCTAGTAAATTGGAAAAAAAGTAATTTCTTTTTTTAAAATTCTCAATTCTATTTTACTTTATTGCAGCGGATGTCAAATAGGGCACATTATCTTCCATCTCAATTAAATTTCAGAGGAAAATAAAGTTTTCGATTTGGAAAATAGCTTTAAGTCGAAAATAAGAGTTAAATATAAATTTTACTTGACTTTATTCCTGCGAATGTCTGAATTTCAGAAGGGGTGAAGTATATTCTTCGCCCCCTCACTTTAATTTAAGAGGAAAATAGCTTCAAAAAGTCTTTTTTAAATAGAAAATTACTAGACTTTATTATTTCAAATGTCTGAATTTCAGAAGATACAAAACACATTATATCAGAAGAAAATAATGTGTTTTGTTTATATACCAGTATACCAGTTTTCTATCCCCTTACTATAATTTAAGAGTAAAATGAAGTTTTCTATTTGGAAAATATCGTCGAAGTTATGAAACAAAACAATTTTTTTCTTCTAAAATTTCCTACTTTACTTGATTTTATTCTATTAATGTCAAAATTTCAGAAGATGAGAAGCAAATCCCCTCTCACTTTTATTTCAGAAGAAAATAAATTTTCTATTTGTAAACGTGATTCAAAGATGACAATTTTTTTAGTTACCAATTTCTATTTTTGAGCACTTTGAAATTTCAGAAGGGCGAAACAATATGTTCGCCCCCTCATTACTATTTCGGAAGAGTGAAAATTGGAAATAAAATATTTTTTCCACTTTTACTTTACTTTTCCAAAAGTCAAAAAACACATTAATCGCTCATAACAAAATAAAGTATCCTACTTGATGTATAAATAACTTCAAAGCTGAGAAAGAATCGGTTTCTTTTTCTTCTCTAAAATTTCCTATTTTAATGGATTTCGTCTTGGCGAATAACTAAATATCAGAAGAGGCAAAGCACATATGTTAGAGGAATGTAAAGTTTTCTTATTTCAAAAATAGCTTCAAAATTGAAAAAAAAAAAATTTAAATTACCGACTTTATTTTTGTGAGTGTCTAAATTTCAGGAGGGGCGAAACGCATCGCTTGCCCCATCACTCAAATTTTAGAGGGGCCCTCTGCCTCCCCCTGGTTGGCACGCCACTGGGTATGACGCTAGATAGTAGAGGAAACAACTAAGTAAACCAGAAGTGCAATATACAGAAAGTGTTAACAATCAACTACATGCAGCTGTGGCCTTTCCCCTTCTCTGCAAAGCGTGTTTGTTCTTTTGAGAAAAGGAAATAATTCGCGAAAAAGTGTTTTACCGTTTTTTACCCTTCCCTTTATGTTATTGTAGGTACGTAATTACAAAAACGAAAATTTTCATCAACTCTATCTTAACACAATTTCTTTCCTACATATATATAATTAGAGTACTGTATTTTGAAAACAAACATGATGTGGTCTCTTCATATGGGGCCCCCTTGACCGTTGGGGCCCCGGGGCGGTGGCCCGGCGTAGTTACGGCCCTGAGTGTTTGGCGTGCATTAAGGGTTGTCTCAATTTTAAGCGCGGATCCCTCTTACTCCCGCTCTGAAATGAACTCTTCGTCCAAAGAGATGGAGCCAACTCCTGGTGAACGAACTACACTTTAACACAACTAATACTAATATAAAATTACGGTTCCCCCCCCCCCTAGACAAATCTTTGCGGGCTTTAGTAAACCAAATAATTGACACAAAATAGCGAAAACATGTAAACTTACTCCCAGATTGTAAAATAATTATTACAGTAATTAGGCTAACCATTAGTTGTCAATAAATAAATGGTTTGGTTGATAAACAATTATCGAAAAAATTAACTTAATCATTTATCTTGGAGATAATTTACAATTTAAGCGAAAGCTACAGAAATTGTTGCGCTGATTGGATAATAAATTGAAATATGAATGCGAACCTCTGATTGGATGAACTGAAATAAGGAAAAAAAAGTTGAGAATCGAAATAATGATTGAATGAAATGTTTGCTTCTCTTAGCATTAAATGAATCATTAAGTCAAATGAATGGAACCTATCTCTTAACATTAATATCGGCTCAAAGAGTTGATTTTTGTGTCGTTTTTTTTATACTTTAACATTACAGTGATTGTTCGACTCATTTGAGCGATTTTATATCTTTTAACATTAAAAGAACTGTTTTGTGACACGATTCTTTTCAGTATTATCTTATCCTCTAACATTAATGAGTACCGTATATTCCGGCGTATAACGCGCACTTTTAACACAAAAAATAACATTGGAATTTACGGGTGCGTGGTATACGCCGAATATAAAAAATTATAGATTAAAAAAATTTAAATATAGAAAAATACTTTTATTTTAAAGAAATAACATAAGTTTACCTATATACTTTATTGATTTTTGTTATTACATAAATAGTTCATTATATTCGTCTTCCGTTATTTCTTCAGGCGCGTCATCACAATCTGTTTCGTCTTAATCATCTGTGTTACCCTCATCCATAAATATCTGATCCGTGCAGATTATTTGAAATGCTGCATTTTTCGAATGATTTTCTAACCATCTCAGGCTTAATTTCATCCCATGCTTTTAATATCCATTCGCACACTGTTTCCAAACTTGCATGGCGCATATGTCCTCCTTTCGTAAAGGTTTTCTCGCCCTCCAACATCCAAGTGTTCCACTGTTTTTTTTAAATTGGCTTTAAAAGCAGACGTCCAATGGCTAAACTAATGGTGTCAATCTGCCCAGAATAACTGCCATATCGGTGTTACATTCTTTCAACAATTTTTTTGTATTATCTGTACCTAAACATGTCCCACACTTAAAGGCTTTCTGGTTTTCTATAGATACTAGACGAGATACTGCACATGTACAATCCAAATTTTCGTGCTCGTTATACGAGGAGTATATCTTAAGATTTAAAATAAGTTATTAGAAATTACGGGTGCGCGTTATACGCCGGGGCGCGTTATGCGCCGGAATATACGGTACTTACAGAGTGATGTGGGTTAAGAAGAGTAACCAAAGTCATTTTTAGAAAAGAGGACATTTAAAAGGAATTGTTGAATTAACATATTAATGCTTTCAATTATAAACATAAGTGTATAGTGTATAACCAGTAATTATGTGTGGCGGGTATATATTTAAAGAATATCCAAATTGAAAGTTAAAGTTACATTTTATTTATTACTAATCATTATACATATCAATAAGGAGAAGGAGGACCACACTTACCCATAGCTGCTCGTATTGAGAGGCAATCGGACTGAGGAGACTATCGAGAGGCAAATTCTCTTTCTGACTAACTCCTCTTTTTTTGGAGTTTATTTATATATATTATTTTAAGGGGTTAAACGTGGTCTCGTGTTCTTATCATGCATCCGAAGGTCGACAAATCAATCTTCTTGTGACAAATTTCTAGAAAGTTAAAAGTTCAACTGACCATTCGATTGCGAGATGAGAGCACGGGATCTTAATCAACTGTTTAATTAACAAGTTTGACCACGAGAATTGTCACGAGGCAACGTCGTGACAATATCCACCTCAACCTATTAAAAAAAAAGAGAAGAAAAAAAAAGAATTCTCACTCATAGGGTGCAGCTGGGGTTAGTGAGCTCCTCGTACAATTCCTTTCAAAGAAATACATATTTTACGTGAAGCATTTTAACTCTACATTTGTGCTTCTTTAATAGAATGGGAAAATTCAAGAACATAAGAACAAAATTCTACGAATTAGGTTTACAATAATGGTGAAACATGAAAGAAATAAAAATAAAAAAAAATAATAAAAATCTCTTAGGTATACATATTCTAAAAAAAAAACATAATATAGTTCTTGCATAACACCATATTAACTTAACATGGTATTCACAAAGATTTAATTTATATTTAAAACATAGTTAGTTATGCGATACATATAAATCATTTTCGAAAACAAGTAATACATGATGAACATACTGATATAAATAGGCATATAATTAGAAGGACAGCCCCTATAAATTTTAAGGAATAAAAAATACCAGTAAATGTAGGCATTGTAAGAAACTGAAAAAAGTCTGTACCAGAGGAATCGCTTTGTACGTAAGATTTTGTATAAGAAGTATTTAATTGAATTAAATTAAGGCTTGGCTCATTTAAACAGAAAGATATTAGTTGACAATGTTTCATATTACTTGAAACCAAACATATCTTTTCATCATAGCACTTTTTCTCCGCTAAGAATTGAATATTAAATTCCCTAGGTTCAGTTTCTAAAAACAGGCTTTGTGTATGTAACTGTAGAACTTGAAATTCTACAGATACTGTACCTGCTTGGCAATTGGAAAGAGCTGTTATGTACATTTCACTTAGAATTTGGCAGCTGTAACAACCTTTTGATTTAATATCTTTAGAGGTTATTTTCGGGCATATTTCATTGTGTTCTAGTGATATTTTATAGTTTTTAAAATGAAGTTGCACTCTTACTGGTGCCGAAGAAAGTAAGTTCGACTTCAGTACACCTTTTTCAACCGCTAGCAGGTGCATATCTCGTGTAAGAGGAAGAGAATTCTCTTTTGTTGAAATCATGGTTTGCAACCCATCTGGACGTTTTTCACAACGTAGCGTGGTTTCAAAAAAATTACAGGTAACCATGTCCTTGTCAAAAATAAAATCTTTTGTGTAGCTCGTGTTAGCTTGTACTTGCCCAACCATACCTGCGGTTGGATGGTTTTGAGGACTGGACTGTATAAGATATGCTTCGGAAGGATCACCTACTCGAAGCACTAAGGAATCTGATAGATGGAGTGGAGGCTGATTGTAAGAACCTAAGATTTCTAGGAATATGCCATCAGAAGTGACGGCGGTTGACTGTAGTGTGAGGAGTTCCGTGGACATATTCCTGGCTCGTTCCACCGCTATAGTATAGGTGCAACGGTGTCCAATGATTTTGCGGACCTCATAAGAATTCAACAGATCCGGAACAAAGAACAATCTATAAAACAGGCAACCCATTCTGGATACAATTATGCATCCACTCCCTACACTTGACGGATGACAAGCATTAAAACCTGGGTAGGTGAGGCTTTCGTCGGTGAGTCCTTCAAATTCTTTTCCGGCAACGCAATGCTCTCCCCATGCACATTGATAATTTTGAGGACATGCTAACTGTGAGATGGTACGTTCTTGGACAGGAAACGTGAAGTATTTACGCTTGGTAGAAAAGCTGCACTGTGATGAAACTAAGCGTAATTTAAGCTGTAGTAAATTACTCTTTCTAGAGTCCTGGAACCAAAGGCAGGCCTCGTAATCCAATCCTTTGAGGGTGATTTCGGCGGTAGTGAACATATCGCATTTTCTCACGCCTTCACGTGTGTGACAGTTTTGTATATCAGATGTGATGAGTGAATGTGTCGAACAGTCAGCTAATATCATTGGAAAAATGCATAGTAACACAAGTAACGATGCCTGTGTTGGAGGCAATGGTATATTTTGAAGTTCGAGGTAATTATGGAAGTCATTAAATTGTCTTCTTATCCCTGTTCCAATGACTGCTCCACCCAGCATGAAAAAGCGTAGGAATGCCTTTGCAGTTCTGGTCAAATTACGCAGTAGAAAAATAATCACCTTTATCACTGAAATGAGTCCTTTACATGCTAATTTTAGAAAAAATAAAAGCACTAGGGTAAATAAAACAAGAATAGAATATATGCCATACGCTATATATGATGGCCAACATTGGATTTGTTGGAAAAAGGTCCAACAAAAAAAACACTGTGATGCTCGGCATATTTCTTTGCCCTCTAACAATACCTCACCATGGATTGCTTTACCAGATGTAGTAATGAAAATTAGCGTGAGTTTTGTCTTAAAGGCTACCAACTCCACTGGTAGTATAACATTGTGATCATTGTAGATATTTAAAACAATTTCATTGCCTGCAGCTCTTGCAATTAATTTACCATCTTCTGGAACTGTCACTATGGGGTCATTGAAAAGTAAAGTAATGTTATTTTGCGTGAATGACGCGGCTTCATACTCTAATAACTGACGTCGGTGATGGCGCGCTGGTATTCTATGTAGACATATAGGAACGGATATCAGGGTTGGGTTTGTAAGGAAAAGTGAATCCGAGGAATGTTGCAAATCATATTGTAAGTGCTGAACGTTGCATTCACAAGTTGAATTTAAATCACATGTTTTCAACTGGCAAAATTCCTGGGTTCCCGTGCAGTTTTGGGCACAATCACATGGTATTGATGTGTCGGAGCGCTTGTTGGAACTGTCATGGCATTGGAAGTATGAAACATTCCCAGCACGCGAAGATGGCTTTTCGTGGAATATTGTCGGGACGAAAAGTTGATCCTCTGACCAGATAAACGTTTTTAGACCTAAAACACATCCATTGCAATTTACAAGGTGGCATGCGTTTTCTGGGAAATCCATTTGGTCTGTAAGATTTTGAGATGCCTCTGTGCATGAATATCCAGCTGGGGTATCTCTCTGGCATATTTTAACAGCTGAGATCTGTGCTCCAAAGTAGGAACTCCAAAGTAGGAAAAGAATGATTATTCCTATAATAAGGGATAGAAAGTGTGGTCTCCTTATTTAATTAAATTATGTTATCTTATGTATTTTTTTTTTTTTTTTTGTATTTACTTATTTAATAAAGTCATGATTCTATAATGGAAGAATCTGCGTTGTGTTAAAAAAAAAAAAACATTTTTTTTTTTTTTTTGAAATTATATTTTATTTTAGAATAAAGAGTATTGATATGTAGTAAAAAAGTTAGGAATTCTTTTAAGTTGTTACCGCCGGAAAGCTGGATAAGGAGAGACTACTATCTCAATAGTTTGAGTGATTTTATATATGTAACATAACAAGGAAACTATAAAATTTATGAAGATAAAAATTTAGTACTAATAATAGAGATTAATCAAGAAAAACCAGGGAGGAAATAAAAATTTAAAATTAAAAAAAAATAAGACATAAAATTATTAAAAAAATATCTGCTCAATTGATTATCTTTTCTTTTCTTTTCTTTTCTTTCTTTTTTTTTTTTGAAAAAAAAATATTAAATATTAATAATATGTATAAATACTTATGATAATGTTTTGAAATGCTCAAGAAGTTGTTTTACGCCAGCGTAACACATCTCCTTGAACAGTGAACTATCATAATTTTCTTTTTTGATCAAGGGTAAGTTCGGCCGTTACGTACCCAATTTCGATAAAGGTATTTACACAGATAAAAATTCTTTCAAATTACGTAGAAAAGATCTTTTTTCTTTCTTTTTTTTTTGTTTTTTTTTTTTTTTTTGTTATCCACTAGAACTTTAAATTTTATTTGTGAATTTTATTTAAATATTATCCTTTTTTTTTTTCTTCTTTGAGAAATATTTCGAGGGGGGAAAAAAAAGTTTTTTTTTTTTTTTTTTTTTTTTTTTTCATAAAATCTATATGAACGATAATATATTCGCGTTTTCTGAGGTTTGTGAAATAGCGTATTAATAGTAGTATCATGTTTCGTTTGTAGGTCCATTAGTTTTACGGCGAGTGCATCCGACATTTTGTCAACAATATTCTTGTCCGCTTGATCCTTATCTCCGGTGATTGCCCAATTCAGAAATCTATCCGTAATCGAAGTTTTTTGACTAGCTGACTTGGTTTCATCAGTCTTAATTGCTCGAGGCCGTCAATCATATCGGCTATGAGTTGGATTATTTGCAGGAGCGGTGTTGTTTCTGATGTCTGCGGCTGCGCAGTTAGGCGTTTTATTGTTTGTTATCTCCGTTGGTAAAGTCCTTTGTACCTCAGTGGAGGAGGAATTGTTTGCAGGACGTTTTTGTGGATGGTGATAAGGGGGAATGTAATCATCAGTTTCACTCTCCTCGTAAAACAAATACGAATTAGTAGCTGTTTGACTATTTAAATTCTCTATGTTTGATGTAGGCTGATCTTGATGATTAAGAGAAGGTAAAATCAAATCAGCTCGTCTTTCAACAAAGGGAAATAATCTATCAACATGACATCTTAAAGGTTTTGCACGGGTTTTTTTTGTATCGACTATTGAGTAATTTAAATCTGAATGTTTTTCTACTATCCGATAAGGGCCTGAAAACTTCTTTGCAAATGCCTTTCCAGTAGATTGATTAGTACGTGGTGTAAAAAGGTACACCTTTTGTCCTAAATGAAATGATTTTTCTTGCGCAATATTTTCACGAAGTCGAGTCTGTTTTTCAGCAGACATTTCGAGATTCTTATAAACATTACGATAAACAAACTGCATTTTAGATAATTTATCCTCTATGTAATTTTCGCATGGAAAATAGTGAATGTGGGAGTTTTCTTCTAATATATGAAAAGGTAAGTTAAGATCACGGTTAAACATAAGAAATGAAGGTTTTTCATGAGTAATATCATGATAAGAATTATTGTAAATGAAGTTATAATAATCTAAATATGTGTCCCAATCAGTTGTCTTTTCCGACAGGCAAGTTAAACTTGATTTAATACTTAAATTCAATCTTTCCGATTGAGAGTTAGTTTGAGGTCTATAAGGTGTAGTTTTTAATTTATTAATTTGTAGTTGGCGTGAAAGTTCATTAAAAAGATTACTTTGAAAATTTGTCCCTAGATCTGTTAGTATTGCATTAGGAATGCCAAAAATTATGATAAATTTCATAAGTTTATTAGCAATTGTTTGAGCTGTAATATCTTTTAAAGCGTAAAGAATGCTATATTTAGTAAAGTGGTCGATAATTGTCAATACAAATTTATTTCCTGACATGGACATTGGCAACGGTCCTAAAATATCTAGGCTCACGAGTTCCATAGGCTGAGAGGGTGTCACAAAATTTTGAAGAGGTGATTTAGTTATTGGAAAACCTTTTCGTTCAATGCATAATTTACATGAGTTGGAAAAATTTTTAATATCATTGTACATACCTGCCCAGTAATATTTTTCTTTTATAGTACGGTAATTTTTTGAAAATGCGAAATGCACTGTTTCGGAACCTTCTAATACATGAGGTATTAAGCTTTTTGGTATCACAATTTGTTCAAAATATTCATTTCGTGGTGCACGTTTGTTCCTATTGGCAATTCTTTTAAGTAATCCATTGTTCAAAAAATAATTATCGCATTGCGATTTACAATTAGCACTTTTACCTTCCAAATAGTCAATGATAGGACTTAAAATTGGGTCTGCTCTTTGTTCATATTTGATTTTGTCTATATCAGGTACATCAACTTTTACAGCATTTATTGTTTCTTCTATATCTCTTGATAAGAGATCTGATAAAAAATTTTGCGAACCTTTTATGTGCTCGAAATCAAAGTCATAATTGGAAAGTTCTAATAACCAACGCGAAAGTTTACTAGCTGGTGAATCTAATTTTAATAAATAGTTTAAAGATTTGCAATCAGATAATATTCTAAATTTTCTACCATAGAGAAACATCTTAAAATGTCTAATAGCCAGCAAAATAGCATAAGCTTCAAGATGCATAGATGGCCATTTTCTCTCATGCGGTTTTAATTTATAGGAAAAATAACTTATTGGACGTAGAATTCCATTTTTATCTTTTTGTAGAATGGCTGCACCTACTGCAATGGATGATGCATCCGTATTTAGGTAAAACATATCATCGAAGTTAGGATGTTTAAGCATGACGTCTGACAACAATTTTGTTTTAATTAGATCAAATGCTTTTTGTGCGAAAGAGTTCCATTGAAACTTATGTCTATTTTTAGTTAACTCCGTTAAAGGTGCTACAATTTCAGAAAAATTTGGAATAAAATCTCGATAATAATTGGCTAATCCAAGAAAACGCCTCAGTTTGCGTAACGTATTGGGGATTGGAAAAATTTTTATGTTATGAAGGTTATCAGGAAGGGGCTTTAAACCTTCCTTATCTACTATATGTCCTAGATATCGGATACTTGTTTGAAGGAATTTACACTTTTTTGGATTTAAAGTCAAGCCATACTGACGAAAACGCTCAAAAACAAGCCGTAGTTTACGGATGGAGTCTGAGATTGAATATGAGGGTACAATTACGTCATCTATGTATGCTGATATGTTTTCGGACTGTAGACCATTAAGGATTTTGTCCGCTGTTTCCTGAAAAATTTGAGCTGAATTTTTCATTCCAAAACTTAAATATTTATATTGAAAGTTGCCATATGGGCTTGAAAAAGCAGTTAAATGTTTGTCTTCTTCGCGTAGTTTAATTTGATGGAAACTAGAATTGGCATCTAAGGTACTAAAATAATTTGCGCCTCGCAAGGAGTTTAAAATGTCGGAGATTAAAGGTAACTTATAAGTTGAAGAAATTGTAATTTGATTCAGTTTACGATAATCTATTACTAAACGCCACTGGTTCTCTTCTTTCTTTCGAACTAAAATTAAAGGAAAACTATATCTGCTATTTGTTTTCTCAATTATGCCCGAATTTTCTAAGTCTGAAATTTTACTTTTAAGTGTGTCACGCAAGGATACTGGCACCGGGAAAGGTCTACATTGAATTGGGGAAAAGTCAGTTATTTCTATTGGAGGAGCTTCTAATGTGCATTTTCCTATTGTTTTTAAGGAAGTGCTAAATATGTCAGCATATTCGAAAATCAAATTTGATAATTCCTGTTTTGCTTCGTTTGGAATTCCAGTCATATCAAAATCTTCTAACTTTAATTCTTTTCTCCTAATATCAGCAATAGATTCATTCTTGTTAGCTTTAATTTCAGAATTTATGTAAGCGATTTTCATATTCTTATTTAAATGTAAATTTGTTTTTGAGAGGTTATTTATTACTAACGGGATTTGTCCATTTTCATCAACCATGCACAGCGATTTATGCACTTCAACGTTGTAATTTAGATTAATAGGTGTCAATAACACAGAACTTCCTGGTTGAATATTATGATTAGATTTAATTTTAATTACGGCTGATTCGTTTGGCTTAAGTTTAACCTTTTTCACAAGTTTACCAGTAGTTTTCATTAATAATACGTTAATTTTATGCACTCCAAATTTATGTATTTGGGAGGATGAATCACTAAAAGTTACCATTTTATCTTCAAAGTTTATTTTACACTGAAATGAGGAAAGAAAATCGAAACCTAAAATTACATCGTAGTCCTGGGCAAGATCTGACTTAGTGACTGTAAAATTATGCTGCAAAACTTTGTCTGTAATTAAGAATGATAAGGTAACATTACCATTAGACTTTATTTCATTTCCAGTTAAAGTAGTAATTTTGATATTAGGATTAAAACTATTAAATGTGATTAATTCGGAAGGTATTTTTCGAAATGCTTTATTGCTTATAAGAGATACACTTGCTCCGGAGTCCAAAAGAGCATAAAATTTTATATTTCCTACATTTAATTGGATTACTGGTAATGCGCAATGTTTTCCTACTTGATAAGATAAGTTTGTATCATTGTAACCCCTTACATTTTGAGAGAACTGTGGGGGTTTTATCGTTCCCTCTGAAAGTTTAAATAACGTTGCTTTGGAAAAGTCTGTCTGTTATCTGCAGAAGGTGTGGGATGGGCCATTGACCTCGATTGAAAGGCACGAGTGGTGTTAGGAGCATTATTGTATTCCTGTCGCCTGTAATTATTATTATCCCTATGAAAAGAGGTGCGTTGATTATCTGAAAATCTGCGCCTAACGCCTCGAATGTTTTGATTACGTTGAAACCAACATTGATCAGATGCATGATTTTGACGACCACAGTGGATACACTTTTGATTTCTTTGTGGCATTTGTTGGTGAAAACCTAGATTTTGTCCTCTTATATTTATTTTCTCGATTTGTTTTGCGAGATTGCTTATCATCGCACTTGAAATTTCAGTCTGCTTATTAAGAAACTCGGTCATTTTTCTTTCGAGTCCCGTTTCTGATTCCGTCGCAACATTATTACAGCTTTCTGGATCACAAGTGAATTTCAAATTCATTTCATCCAATAGCGCACTTTCTACAGCTTCATCGAACGTATTTGGGTTTCTGCTTAGGGCTAAACGCTTAAGAGGTGTTTGCAAACCCTCCAAAAATTTTGCCAATTTTGTTTGGTCTACTATAGGACCCGCATCTTCCTTCGATGAATTTTCTATCCCGAAATAATTTATAGTCAAGTTTGAGACTCTTGTCGAGAAACTGCGAACGGATTCACCCGGATTTTGTTTACAGTTTGAAAATTGCTGCTGACGATGGGAAAGTGTTGTTTTGCTTTCAAAAAATTTAGTGAATTTTATTTTTATGCTGTCAAATTTTTTTTCATGAATTAGTTCAGGGTCTTCTATGAAAAACTGTAACGCGGGACCTTTTAACTTACTCTTCATTACGGCAATATGTTCCGCATCGTTCCATTCCGCGATTTCACCAACCTCTTCAAGATTTTTAAGGAAATATTTAACATTTGAAAATAATTCTCCATCGAATATGTTTACTAAATTCTGATATCCAGCGATCTTATTTGGGCTTGGGGGATCGGACATTTTAAAAAAATTCTTGTATATGTATATTATTTATTTAAATAAAGAAAGAATCTTAACAGTAAATACCATTTTACATAAAAAACAGAGAACATCAAAGAATTACATAACACTATCATAGCACAAGGATTTGAAAACAAAACAAAAGAAATCACTCAAAAATATTGAAATAGTAAACTCCCTATCCATTAGCATTGAAAACATTTTTGTTAAAGGCACCATAATGTGACGGGTATATATTTAAAGAATATCCAAATTGAAAGTTAAAGTTACATTTTATTTATTACTAATCATTATACATATCAATAAGGAGAAGGAGGACCACACTTACCCATAGCTGCTCGTATTGAGAGGCAATCGGACTGAGGAGACTATTGAGAGGCAAATTCTCTTTCTGACCCACTCCTCTTTTTTTTTGGAGTTTATTTATATATATTATTTTAAGGGGTTAAACGTGGTCTCGTGTTCTTATCATGCATCCGAAGGTCGACAAATCAATCATCTTGTGACAAATTTCTAGAAAGTTAAAAGTTCAACTGACCATTCGATTGCGAGATGAGAGCACGGGATCTTAATCAACTGTTTAATTAACAAGTTTGACCACGAGAATTGTCACGAGGCAACGTCGTGACAATTATGTTACACAGAAAATATATATATTTTTTTAAGGGGTGGGATGAGACAATTTTTAAAATCTCTTTATGGACGAGATCAGTTAAATGTCATATAATTGTTTTTCCGTATCGTAGTTTGTTATTTGAA
Source organism: Parasteatoda tepidariorum (assembly GCF_982258835.1). Taxonomy (NCBI): domain Eukaryota; kingdom Metazoa; phylum Arthropoda; class Arachnida; order Araneae; family Theridiidae; genus Parasteatoda; species Parasteatoda tepidariorum. The sequence continues at coordinate 4,086,492 of NC_141758.1, read as the reverse complement.
AATAAAGTTCAAATTGACAAACGATGAAATATTAAATTTTCATAGCTTCGTAAATTAGTGAATTTTTTTTTTATTTTAATAAAAAAAAATGTGTTGGTTTTTATCAAGGCATTTTTGTTGTCTTCTTAAAGCAAAAATTTAATTGGGTCGTGGAGGTACGAAATTTTCCCACCAGCCTTGGAGAAACGGGCTAATATGGATTGATTTAAAAGAATTGGTTGATCGGATTTTTTGGATCTATTATTTTTAATGAAGCTTCGTTTGATTATTAAAAAGATTTTTTTCTAAAATTGAAAAAGTAATTTAAATTATTTATTAATTTATTTCGCGTCATGCATTTTGAATTTTCTACATTATTATTTGTGAAATTACCGTTTAATTTTTTACTAATATCCTTATTATTAATTACTGATATTAATATTTTTAATATAAAGGTCAATTTTATAACAAAAAAAATATTTTTAATAAAATTGTATTTTTATGCAAATATAATAAAAATAATAATGTGCACCGGTTACTGCTAGGTATTGCAAAAGATACTAAAAAGTTTAATAAAATGAAAATTAATTTATGTGAAATACTAAAAAATCAAAGCTTGCATTTTTTTTTTTAAAAAAAAGGAAAGTAATTATGGCTTATGATACGAAACTAGTGGTAGTCCAGGACTGGTCAGTAATCACGTAACAAAATTAATACAAACATACCTATATGAAATAACAATGATGAGGAGGTTGTTGTGGACCTAAAAAAATTTATCGTTGATGCACAATGTAGAGATTCAGGTGCAGTCAAATAAAAAAAAAACTATTACGTTGTTCACCACAAAATTCTTTATTTTTGAGGATTTGAAGGATTCTTAGAACTTAGAACACAACATCACACATTTCCTTGAGAAAGGAGATTTTGGGAATACATCTTATTTTTGGTATACTTTTGAAGCGATGGGCATCTGGAGCGGAAGACATAAAAAAACTCGTCAACCAATGGAGGCGTGTCTATGGCGGATACCGCATCCCAAAAAACGGAAATATGAAGATTTTCTCTTACTGAGAGGAGGCTGCAAGCAAGTTGTTCTGGCTAAGCATTAATGGCGGGAGTCAGACAGAAAAAAACATGTTACGGATGGCAGATGGGTTTTTGATGGAAGCCAGCGTTCAAAATGTGGCGGTGACGAGAACACATCAATGGCGATGAGGACGCCATGTTTCCAACCAAAACAAAATTCCACACCCCAGGGAGGAGGGAAATGAAACTCCGTTGAGCGGAGAGCTGCAACTTCGCCGGAAAATAAAATCGAATGCTAATGAGCTGGAACGCTGGAAATAGATGTAATCTCGGCTTTTGGCGCGAAGCACCACTTACCGAACCTTCGAAAGTAAAAAGTCCTCATTTGAATAGGCATAAATTTCAAAATGAAATTAGATGAAAAGTTCATCAAAGCAAGGTGCTGTGGAGGTCATGTGAAGATATGTCTTGTAGGCTGTGGAGAACCACACTATTTCTGAGTCTCTGGGAGGAGGGAGCTAAGCAGCTTAACAAGCTCTTCGTTTTGTAAAAGTTCTTTCATTTCCTTGAAGAGAAGTAGGAATCTACTGGTTGCATCAGTAGACTTTTTAGGTTGATCACTTTTTCCTTTTGAAGATTTTCTGGGTCTTGCACCACAGCCCGAAAAACAGGCCGGGTGCTCACCATCACAATTGATGCACTTCTTAAGAGAGGATCTGGGTTTCGTACACAAGTACGTAAAGTGAGATTCGGCACATTTCATACAGGCTGGTTCGGTTGCTGGACATCTGCGTTGGGTATGGCCGTACTTTTGACACCGATAGCAATGTATTTGAAATCGTCCTCCTCTAAATCTTTCAACTTTAACTGTTTTCACTAGCATTGAACTAATGTTGAAGATATTTCTGTTGGTGGGCGTGTCCATTAGTATGATGAGGAAAAGTGGGAGGGGCCTAAGCTCCTGCCCTCTTCTTCTTTTAAGCTGCACTATTTTCTCAGGTCTAAGTCCAAATTCAATGAGATATTTCACTATGACTGGAATTTCCGTATCAATTTGAAGTCCTCTAATAAGGGTTTTAATCTTTTGTTAGGAGTAGAGTCCTTAGTAATGGTGTTAGAAGTGGTGGGCTCTACCGGAACGGTATTCTCCACATACTGGGTCCACTGGGGTGGCGGAAGCAGCAACTGGGTTTGGGCTGGTGGGCTTGCCCTCTGTGTCTGCTAGTGTTGCCTGGTTAACACTAGCCTTGAACTTTTTCTTCATCTTTTTCTCTGGGAGATTAGGAATATCTGAAGTGTCCATCTGAATGGTGGTCTGTGATTGTATCTCAGGCACATTGCTTGGAGTAGTAGAGTCGGTATCAGCATCTAATGAGCATCTGTGCGCTCAGACATTTATACTAAACTGTTTAAAGTCGAAGTTAAATTATTTACTTACTGAAAGTTAAATTTCCTAACTTTTACAAGTTGAGGTGTTCGATCAATATTTATTAAAACGTTATGGTTAAGAAACACATCAAGCACTTGCATGACACGCGGAGATCAAAGATACCGGCAAGCAGATGTCATTCCAAGAAAAAAAGGGGTTGGAAGCGAAAGGTAATTTATAATTTATTTAATCTTTCGGTTAATTTAAGAAATTATTTCTAATAAAATACCATTAAAAATAAATGGCATTTTTTAAAATTAAATATAATATTTCTAACAACAATATAATGAATAAATTATGAAAAGGACAAGAATTAGTAACTCTCATCATGCGTTTCCAATCAAAATAATTATATTCTTTAATAAAGAAATATGCTTCCTTAATGACCATTTTCAACGTTCATTGAGCCGGCCGGCCTGTGTAGGGGGCAGGGAACTGTCCTTGCATCCGAAAGGTTCTGGGTTCGAATCCCGGACAAGGCATGGATGTTTCTCTCTCTCTGTGTTCTATGTCCTTTCTCCTTTGCGTGATTACGTGAATGTGGCCCACCCTATGAATGGGTTAGTGGCAGTGTGGCGTCGCAGCAGTCGAATTCTTGGCCATAGATGGAGCCACTAAATCAAGAACAATCGCATCCCCTCTGCCTAGAAACAGGCACACGACGAAAAAAAAAACGTTTACTTCAGTTTTTCTAAATTTTCATTTCGAAATAATCCATAATTCAGATTATTTGAACTTATTTATATTATTTATTTCAATTTATTTATTTTTAACTTATGTACATACACTTAAAACGAATCCTTAATTAGACTGCATAAGAACTGGCAATATAACTTTCCGACATAAAACCTAATTTTAGATTATTAATGATAAAACGGTGAAAAAATAGTCAGCTTCAAGGCCTTGTTCAATTGCTATTAATTCACTTTTGAAGACCGATGAGAAATCAGGGTTGCGGGAGCCCTGGTTTCTCAATGTAGATGCCTGCGTCCAGTTTACTGCCGTCTGTAAAAAATTTTATGGCATTGTCGGGGATCTTTTTTATGAAGCCAACTGTCAGAGATGAGCTGGAATGGAGACCGGTGAACGGGGTAGTAAAATCGAAGTGGGATTGAGGCAAGATTTTAAGGAGTGGGCCTCAATTTCATTATAAGGCAAACGCAGTAGCTTAGCCTGACTGATGAAGCTGTTTTTCTTAAGTCTTTGATTGTTATTCCTGTTGGGTTCTATTATGCTGACCGTAGCTTGTAAGTTTGTTATAATATTTGGTAAGGTTGGCCTTTCTTCTAGTTTGGAGAGGTTGCAAATTAGCCTCATAGAGAACTACTTCTCTCGGACAGCTGCGTCTTAGTCCAGTAATAATTCTAGCAGCACTGAGTTGAACCTCCTCCAATCTACCCAAGTTGGTGACTGAGGCACAGTTATAAACAGGGAAACCATACTAAGATGGGCCTAATTAATGTCCCCCCTTCAGGTCCTCGATTTCCTTAGGGTCAACGGTCTGATGGACCTTGTCTGACTTCGTCAGACATTTGGAGCTACAACAACGATGACAAATCTTCCCTCCTTTAATTCTGAGAAAGGTTCCTATTTGGTTATTCGAGTTATACAAAAATACATATTAAGTGAAACTTTATTAAAAATAGCTAACTGTTTTTAACTATAATACCCATCGTAAAATTCATTCACTTGCCAATAGTACCCTATTTAATTACTGTATTTTCAAAAAAAGAAAAAAAAACGTTTTGTACTTAAATGAGAATTGAAATTCATCCATAATTTTTAAATCTGGAGAAAATAGTAAAACACAAAAACTAAACTGGCTTCATATTTGCAAAGCATTTTTATATAATTTATTATATTTCTCTCTTTTGATAATTTGCTCTTTTTGAGATAACAACAGTTTTTATTAAATTTAAAATATATTGGACTGGCTGGAATTACGAAAGGTATAATATTGGTAAATAAAGCTAAGTAAGTGACAGAAGGAAAAAAATTCAATGTTTGTGTTTGTCGCGCATATAAAGTTGTCTCATGCTCAAGCGATCAAATTTCACTTATATAGTTTGTCTATGGAAAGAACTCCCCTCGCCACGAAAGCCGTCTGCTGCTATAGAAACAGGAAATAGTGCATTTTAAAGAGGGGAGCATCTTTCTACCTTGATTCTCCTACCAGCCCGACTCAAAAACTGTCTTAAATAATGACCCAACTTACCCTTGAAATAGTTGAACCTCGTAACCATAGTCACCGCCACCACTCCAGACGAATGGCTATGAACAGTTTTTTATATTGTCCACTGAACATGAGCCATATCCATCTACATCTGGAAAATCCTCATACATTTGAGGGTGAATAGGCATTGATTATGTTTCAAAACCTCTACATTACCTGAACACCAATTTCTTATCTTCAATACATAACAATTTTAAACATTCCTAATGCTTATAAGGTTTCAAAGCCTTTGTAAGCATTCGCGATAGCAACGCTCGATTACGCCATCTGGGGAGAGATCCATGCTTTTAACCCTTCCCTCTCCTCCTCTTTTCAATTATGTAGGAATGTGTGTACTACGATTTTCTTTCTTTTTCTTATTATTTTTCGTATTTAATCAATAAAAGTATTTTTTTTTTGTTTCTATTTCTTTAAATTTCTATGATTTTAAAAAATCACGACATTTTTTATAGCCATCAAGTCTTGAGACACTAATTTTTGACATGCTTAAATTGTGACAAAATTATTTATTTCCCCGAAATAAGTTTTTCAATTTTTAACGTAAATATTTTTTACAAAATTTCAAAACACCTCTCCAACGAAGAAAATCTGTAATTTAGACTATATTATATACTATTCGTTATTTTTATACTATTTTTTGTTTATTTTTAGGTGCCTTTTTATTATATGTCAAGAAAAGAGAGACTCCTGCAGCACTTAAAAGACACCAAGAGTAGTAACAATGCCTGGGAGTTTTGTGAATTGCTTAACTCTATAAATAAACTTAATTCGGATAAAAAATCTTTAAATAGTAATTTAATTATGAATCGGCTTAAGGAAATAATTCATACTGAAAAACCTGAATATAGCATGAATAAATTTATCTTGAGGTCCCTAGAGAATAGAACTCATCACTTAAAAGAAGTAAGTAAGCTTATATCTCGGTTTCTTTTGGATATTGATAATTTTGACTGTGAAAAACAGAATTCAGAAGAATATTTAATGCATTTCATTCAAGAATTCCAACGTCTTTTTAATATCTATGCTCGTCCTGGTATGAAATTTTATGGTTTTATGGAATCAATTTCTATTGCTTTAAAGCACATTGCACTGAACTGTACAAAAGACCTTCTAAGAGCACTGGCCAATAAATACCAATTGCATTTCTTCGACGAAGAGAAGAAAAAAATTGGATTTTTAATGGTAGAGGCTATTACACCTATTGAAAAATTTGTATATTATAGAAGCGGTGGTGAAACATACATGAAAATAAAAAGTTTTTTGTTGTTTCAAAGATCCTCCCTTCAGTATTTCAGAGATTTTTTTGATTCATTTCCTGTTGATGAAACTCCATTAAAACATTTTGATATGAACAGGATAGATTTGTGCATCAAGAAATTAGATAGGAATATTGATATTATGTGTGAAAGTGCTGAAAGTTGGGCTGAAGAATCGGAAGAGGAGGATGAGGATAATTTCAGTCCCTGTGATTACGCAGAACACGATGACATCAAAGAGGATGGCGAATCTATGCCTGAATCGCATGTGTGGTGGGCTAAGTGTTCTCAAACCCTAAATAATTTAAGGATTAATGCATTTCTTAATCAACTTTGTTATAATTCTTGAGCTGTAATATGACTTTCCAATAAAAAGAAATTTTTGTATGTTACAATACTCTGGATATTGAAATTTGTTGTTATGAATATAGGGCTGCCATTGGCGACTAAATCGACTATTTTAAAGCAATGCCCATCAACTAGGGCGACTATTTTAGTAGAAATATGAGCAAAAACAACTAATTTACAATGAGTTGCGTAAAATCGGCGACTTTTTTTTTTTTAGCCAATTAGCGACTAAAATGAAGAATAGCTTCATGAGTTTCCCCCTTCCCCCACTTTTTTTTGCAGCGCTTTCGTTTTATCCAAACTTTATTCTTCCTCTGTCAAAAGCAAGACAGACATGTTTTACCAATCAGACTAATGGAATTGAATTGCTCCTCCTGCTTCAGGAAGCTAATGTAATATCTCTGAAGATTACGTTTTTTCCCCTCTTTTAATTTAAACAAAGTGGCAAAATCAAAAAAAAAAAGGAAAAAAAAAATGCTGTCTTATAGGTCTCGCCGAAAAGTTTCTCCCCTACCTCAATGATTGATGGAGTTGGCGGAGGATCTCTAGTGAAAAAGCTCACCTGCTCCTGTAGATCATTACTCGCCAAATCTTTATGATGCCAAAGGGTTTCAAATGGAAAACCGATTTACCTCGCATTTGAGCGATATAGTTGATTAATTCTTCCTTTAGTCGGAGAGTGAAACTTTTTTGGAGGCGCAAGGGATTTTTAGAGAGAAAAGCTTTCTTATTCTCGTATGAAAAGGGATAAATCAGTAAAAAGTAAAGAAATTTAAGATTTTAAAAACAATTGTATAAAAAATTAGTATCATCTGTAATTCAAGACGCAAGTTTTAAATTGTTAGCTGTTAATTGTTAAAATATTCTCAGAAATAAGAATGATTTACTGTGAATTATTGATAGACGCTATACTTCCGCATGTTTGTGCGAGTAATTATTCAACAGAGAATACAACTATTGAGTAACAATGATGCCCTACAATAACGGGAGAGACATTCAGATTTTGACATTTTTATTAATTTCTCAAGAAATACTAAGAATATTATTTTATAACTGAAGAGATAGTTAGCTCATTCGTAGGGTTTAATTTAGCAATAAAAATTTAGTCGTCCAAGGGTATTCATTTAATTGTCATTAAATTTAATATGGTAGACAAATTTTAAAAAAAAAATTAACTTTACATTTGTATATTTTTTTATAGTATAACACTGAAAAATTAATAGAATAATATTAATAGAATTAGTAGAATAATATCAATAGAATTATCACTCGAGTAACGCAAACTCAGTTCTTAAAGGCCTTTCACAAAATAATTAGTTCTTAAATTAAGGGTTTCCTTGTCTTCTGAGTTGGCTTCCATAAAATAAATAGCAATCACGTGGTATATCTTTTCCCTAATCTACATGATGATTAGTTTGAAGTGGAGACGTGATTATCATTACTTTTTAAAGAATACATTAAATTCTTAATCACTTGTTTAATATATAATAAATATATAAAAACATTTCTAAAATTATGCATAGAGTGAAAAAACTACTTTAAAAGCTCATATCTTGAGAAATTTTTAACAATTTTTTTAATAAACTTTAAAATAGCAATTTTAATATTAAATGAAAATAGTTCCGAAAATTTCGTTGAATACTTGCAAAGTTATAGCCTAAAAAAATGCAAGAAAGAAATTTCTATTTTATTAAATTTTTCACATCTCCATAAATATGTAAGGGTTTGCAAATAACATCCAAAGTAATCAATGCAAATTAAAATCTTTTATTTCATCTATCAATCCATCATCAATCTTTTTTTAATCTATCATTCAAGTTAATTGCTTTATTTATTTTTTGGCATAGGGTGTTCAAAAATACTTGTTTTCGTTCGTAATTCATTGCTGGTCTTTGAAACTTTTTTTTAAGTATGAGAAATTTCATGACCTAATGACGACTAAAGTATTTCTTGAGAAATAATTCTAATTGGATTTAAACTACCTTATTTTAATTCTGCTATTCAAACTTTTTTCAATGTCTTGAATGTCTCCTACCTCATAAATTATTGGTCCAGTTTTTGTCACCACAGTTGTTACAATTGTTTATTTTAATGTTTTGCAAGATTCTGAAACCTGAAATTGCGACGGAATGTGTAGGAAAAGGAACACCATGAAATAAAAAAAAAATTCATATTTTTTTATTATTTTAAGAATTATTAATTCTTAGAAAAAAGTACCATGCGAGCATACCCACTCTGCAGAATAATGAAAAGACCATTTTTATTTATTATGTGGACCGGAAAGTGATGTCGTTTCAGCTCAGTAAATATTCGTTAGTCTTAAAAATCAATTTATTGTTTTCGATTCATTTTAATATCTAAAGCACGGAAACGACATTACTTTCCTGTTCACCTAATGCAAACTTACTACGAGTTTTTAATTTATTTATCTTGACGAAATTTATTGCAGTTCTGAGATCTTTTTCCACCTATTTTTGGACTAAGAGTAACTATCATAGTTTCTTGAAGCTAATTATTTCAAAAAAGCAAGTCATAAGAATTTCTCTTTTTAACTCTTAATTAATTTAAATAAGTAAACTTAATTTTTTTCGAAAAGAACAAAACTGAAGACTGAAAGGAGTCTTAAGATAAGTCTTATTTTTTCGAAATTGTCGACTTTCTCAGATAAACTAGATTTTAATGATTATATTATTTCTAGATTAATATTTTCATTATTAATACAAACCGTCAAACGGGGGACTTGGTGCCATGCTGGATTTTCGAACTCAAGCGGCAGATGGCGCCAGAGGAAGGAACCGATTCAAATTCGAAAACTACCACTAAGTATAGCGCCAGAGGAAGGAACCGATAGTAGGGCGATTTTAACTGGGGTACTACACCAATCAAATTATAACCTAAATTGTAACCTACCGTAAACCGGGGCGAGTCTACCCATTTTTTCAGTTTGCCAACTTTCAAGTGGTCAAACTTTTGTAAATATTAAAGAAAAAAGGATTTTAATAGGTGTTTCGGAATCGCTATTTATCCCTCTTTTAAGCTGTGAAATCGATTTTAGAAAATATTAATAGTTACGCTGTTACTGTATTTTTTTATAGAACTGCTGACAAATTTCTCGTATGGGGCGAGTCTACCCATTCTACTAAAATGAATGCTAACATTGTAAATAATCAAATTTTACTGTTAAATTGTTATTTTAGTTACTATATAGGATATTTATGAAGTAAAATTCATAACTTTATTATATATTCCATTTTTTTATTCATAAAATAACACAAATTGAGTATTTGATCGATTATCGCATTTTGATCACAGTTTTGTTTTTATAATCATTAACATTATAAAATAACATTTTTTTCTGATTATTGTTGATAAAAATAAATTAAAATTAATATAAATTTACAATTAAATAATTAATAAATAATAATAATTAAAGACTATTAACAAAATCGAAATTCAAACATTGGGAATCATGAAAAATCCTTTTCCCATTCTTTTAGGAGGTAATAATAATTTATAAATAATAATTTATTTAACTTGCATTAAATAAAAAAAGTTAATTTTGCAATATAAAAATTGAAAAAATAGGTAAAATAAACATATTTTATATTTACATTTATATTTAACCTATAAATTTTCTTATTAATGATAAATTTATCAATGCAGAATTAAAATAATATACTCAAATTCATTTAAAATGACTTAATTTTAATATAAACAAAGTTCTAAATTATATTATTATGCTTTATTAAAACTAAATACGAATGGGTAGACTCGCCCCGCGAATTCTGGCTTTTTGTTTACAACAGCAAAACTTACATTCTTTTTGTTTTTTTTTCATATAAAATTAATGTAATTTTAGTCTTAGATAAGTTTATCACTTAACCAAAGTGAAAATAGTAATAATAATAATAATATACTTACGGAGCACCAACTAAAAGTTTGCTGATTTTCAATACAAATCTCTCAAAAGACGTTTGAACAGGTTGGTTAAAAAGACACCAAATAAATAAAAACGGATTAAACTACTACCACGCCATCTTCCTTAGAGTCTGAACTAAGTCCTCCGTCGGTAAAAAAATTTTTATTTGCTATTTAAAATAGTGAAAATTAAATAAAACTAAAATGGGTAGACTCGCCCCTGGATGGGTAGACTCGCCCCGGTTTACGGTACCATTATTTGTGTCGACGTGGGTTTTTGGTGTCGTGATCTGGAAAAGAAGTATGGTCTGGTAATCATATTTCGGAAGCAGCCAGAAAAAAGGTTAAGTTCAGTTTTCTGTTACCTAACTATCAAAGAAGTTCTACATGCTTCGACGTTTCAAAATGGTTTTTTTTTTACCAGTTATAACCCTTAATTCAGTGTGTAGTGACTAGGTGTCATCTTGTTTCGGTCTGTCATCTACGTGCCACCCACCTGTGACAGTCTGTTGTCAAGTAGAGAGCTTGCCATTGATGTCCTAGATGTTGACCACCCATCTACAACAGTCTCTGGTCAACTGTTGACAAGCAGTGAGTCAGTCAATGACGCAAAAAACACTTGCCCTGTGCAAGGTGACTTTGTTGCACCAAAATATAAAGGAAAAATGTACCCGGGTCAAATGATTTCTGATTTCGACAGTAGCAACAAGGCATGTGTGAAATGCCTGAAGAAAAGTGGACAATTCTGGAAGTGGCCTGACAGCCCTGATTTTTCGTGGTACAAAAAGAGACAAATCCTGACGAAGATTTGTCCTCCCGAACCTCTACCAAATGGCGACAAATTTCAGATTATTCTAAATTCGGATTGACTGAAGAGAGAATTTCTATCTCAAATTTGTAGTTTGTGTTTCGTTTAATAAATTGAGTTATTTTGAAAAACATTTTGAAGAGTTTCTTTAATAAATAACAGTTTTCCACATGTATGGCCTTTTTCATTTTAAAATTTAAAGGTATACTCATAAAAAAAATTAACTTATAATAGCTACAATGACAAGGAGATGAATTCTGGAGAGTGATGTCAGGTGCAATGTTGCTTTTGAAATATATCCAAGCGTAACAGCAACAAAACATATTTATTAATATTTTAAACAATAAACAAAATAATTATGAAAATATTAAGGGCCTTTAGCAGCCAAAATACAGAAATATAAAAAGATATTCTCATAGAGGAAAGACCAGCCTACGCGCCGACTCCTCTTCATCTCCTCTACTCTTACTTCTTTAATTGGGTTACTGATTAACTCGCCCTCTAGTGGTGAGTCAATCACTACACCCCCCAACCAAGATTGAAATATTACTTTTACTTTTAATCTGATATATAAGAATAAAATAAGCACTGAATATTTCTGTAAAATATATAAAAGTAAGCTTATAATTAACCACATGAAAATAACAATTATCCACTATTAAAACAACAATTATCAAATATTAAAACAAGTTTTCCAAATATTAAAATAAAATTAATATATTAAACTAATATATAAAATTAAAGAAATGTAAACATGTGTAAAAAGAAATACCACAAGTTTTACAATTTCCATCAAAACTACGGAAAACAATACTTGATACTGAACATTCTTAATGATAAAACATATCAAAAAATTTACTATTATATTGTCGAGCAGTCTAAGTCTCAGTAGCTCAGTGATAGAACTCGCTTCTATAAGGCAGAAGGTCCTAGGTTCGATACGAGAAGCGGATACTAATTCCCAATTTTTCTGATTTAATTCTATGAACATTCCAGAAGCTTCTGGTACATTCAGTTTACATCATTTCCTCTTTAGTTGTTCCTAGGAAGTTTCTAGAACATTCTATACCAGTATATAAGCGATCCCGTCATTTGTAAGCAGTTCAGTTTCTGGTGCAGACTGGTTACCGTCGTTTGTACTTTCTAGACATTAATAAATTGATTATCTAAACCGCATCTTGTCATCTGCATTTAAACATGCTAACGTGACAAATTTGGTGGAGGCGCCGGGTACGAGTTAACCTCTCAATCAATATAACGGAGCAAAACACTGACCCGCTTAGAAGAAGCCGTCGAGTCCAAGGACTTCCACCAGAATTTGGACTATACGAAAAACCTAAAGAAGCTGTTCCGGAAACGACTGTGCCAGAGACAGACATGACCACTGGGGACAACAGGATATGAAACCTGCCTTTTGGATGACACCAACAGTTGCTGCTGAAGCAAGGAAACTAACAATCTTCCGGGGTACTCCAGGACAAGACCCGACAAAATGGCTGAAGGAATACCAGAGAGTGTCATCGTACAATCATTGGGATGACACTATGCAATTAGCTAATGCGTACTTCTTCCTGGACGTCACCGCAAGACAACGGTACGAAAACAATGAGGAGTCACTGATGTCTTGGACTCTGTTTGAAAGTGACCTTTGGAGACACCCAATCCTACCTCAGACGAGCCAAAGACCACCTCAAGTCTCGCGCGCAAAAATCCGGCGAAAGCATCCAGTCTTACATTCAAGACGTTCTCGGACTTTGTATTCAGGTTGATCCGACCATGTCTGAAGGGGATAAGGTTTCCCACCTCATGAAGGGCGTCGCAGAAGATGTGTTCCAAGCCCTTCTAACGAGAGAAATTCTAACAACAGCTGGTTAAAAACTATCGGAATTCAACAGAATTTTTTATTTTTCTATTTTTGGCATATTAGAGTAATTTTTTTTTTAAATATAACCTCAAGCTTCCGAAATATAGATTTTCCACCAATAAAGAATAACGTAGATTTTATTTCCACGCTTTTTCATTCAAAACGTAGAATTTTAATTCACATTATTAGCATTATTTTTTGAAAAAATTCATGTTTATTAATTACTTTCTACAGCTATGCAAGTCTATATTAAGACAGCATTAAATGTTTACTTCAATCTGTACTTTCAGTCTCAAGAATCAAAAGATTTTAAAAATGTAATTTCAGATGTGTTGGAATTTAGCACACACTAAGAAAGAAAGTAATTTCGTTAACTAAAATTAATTAATGCAGCAATTTATTTAAAATACATTTTAAAACTAAGAAAAGAAAATAATAAAAGTATCAATAATTTAAAACACTGTTTTTTAACTTCTAAAATCAATATATATATATATATATATATATATATATATATATATATATATATATATATATATATATATATATATATATATATATATATATATATAATATATATATATATATATATATATATATATATATATATATATATATATATATATATATATATATATATATATATATATATATATATATATATATATATATATAAATTTGTTGATTTAAATCAATGTTTTTTTTTTTAAATCATTTGATTTAAATCAACAAACCCTGCTCTCAAGTAATAATTTCATTTAATTTTTTTAAAAAGAAGAAATTATAGTGCAAAAGCCCTTTTTATTTGAAATAAATATTCAAGTATATATACAGATACAAAAACGCCAAATTCAATACTTTTTAATTTTTTTAGATCAAGTACAATGACACTTAACTATCAAAATATTTTTGTACATTGTACAAGCTCATAGATCAAATAGGAAATGTTCACATTTTTTTAAGAACTTCCTGAATAAAAATTATAACTCCTTATCAGCACTGCTCTTCATTTAATGTAAACACATTTTGAATAAATCACATTGTTGCATATTTTTTAATCATTTCCATTTACAAATTTATATAAATAATGATGCATCAAAAACATGCAAATATGTCTATATTTAAGAAATGAAAATGAAGATGTTATTTTACAATATATTTTAAACAGGAAATTTAAAATAATGTAACAATAGTGTTCGCCTCATGAATAAAATTTCAAGCATTCTACAATGTAATGGTCTGAAAAGTAGCCGATTAATTAATAATTATATTTTAACATGGCAAACCTGTTTAATAAAAATTAATTTTTATCTTTATCATTGTTATAGTGAAATTCTGTCAGATGCGAATTACCAAGTAAACATTGTTTTTACAAGCCTATTCTAAACTAACTACAATACTTATTATTTATAGTCAGACTACACGTTTTAACAGAGTGGTCAACTACTACGACCGAGCATTGTTAAAAATGAGCACAATCATAATATTCACTGATAAATTTATTAGATCATTAAACGAATTCATGAATGTTTCGATTAAGCGGTTAAGATTATTAAGTACACTGAATGTTTCTACAGGAAAAACATTACCTACGATACTACTTTAAGGTTTTATGTATCTATCATTGAAATTTATATAGTTTACTAAAAATTAATGAATCATAAATACCTTTGAAGTTAAAAATTTCATTCTCGCTGACCCTCTATGACAGGGATGGCGAACCTTTATAAACTGCTGTTTGTAGAAAATGCAACACCATGAAGGAATCATCAGAATCAAATGAAATTCGCAGCAAATGTCAATTATAGGATATTATGCAAATTAATAAAGTTTCAGAGCCATCGCGCGTGCGTGGCGCGCGCAGCGCCCTCTGAATTGATGCTGAAAGCGTATAAATAAAGTGCTGTAGCGGGACGTTGAAAATAGTCTATGATTATTTGTTAGTGGCAAACGTTTAGTGAGACCTGAGTATGCCTCCACGACGGAAGAATAAGAAATTCAAGCAACTTACGGAGTTTGAACGAGGGAGGATAATCGGCCTTCGAGAAGGAGGATTTTCCTATCGCGCAATAGCAGCTCGTATGCAGCGGAACAGTTCCACAGTGATGCGAGTTTGGAAGCAGTGGACCGACGAGCACCGAACAACTCGAAAAACAGGCACTGGACGACAGAAGGTGACGTCAGAGCGCGATGATCGACACCTGCTCCGCATGGCGGTGAATGATCGCACAGCTTCCTCCAGGCAGCTGGCAGCACATTGGTCTACTGCTACAGGTGTACAATTGTCGGCTTCGTCAATTCGTCGTCGTCCGCTGCGCCGTGGATTGCGTGCAAGGGTGCCATTATACAGGATTCCCCTCACGGCGGATCATCGACGGCTGCGTCGGCAGTGGGCTCTTGAGCACAGAGACTGGCGAGCTGATTGGCACCAAGTTGTCTTTTCAGATGAATCACGCTTCAATTTGTGGACCCATGATGGCCGTGTTCGTGTTAGACGTTATGCCGGTCAACGCTGCCTTCCTGAGTGTATTATTGAACGACATAGTGGTCGAACACCCGGAGTTATGGTCTGGGGTGCGATTTCGTATCATGGACGATCCAATTTGATACGAATTGAGGGTAATCTCAATAGCAACAGATACGTCCGTGAAGTGCTACAGCCCGAAGTCGTTCCTTTCCTTCAAGGCATCCCTGGAGCTATCTTTCAGCAGGATAATGCACGCCCACATGTTGCGCGGACTGTTAGAGACTTCTGTTCAGCACAACGCATGCAACTTCTTCCTTGGCCTGCTTATTCGCCGGATATGTCGCCTATTGAGCACGTGTGGGATATGGTTGGTCGGCGTCTCACTCGTGATCCGCGTCCTGCAGTTTCCAAAGACGAACTTTGGTTGCGCATACAAGCGATATGGAATTCTCTTCCTCAAGCAGATATTCAACATCTGTTTGACTCCATGCCACGTCGTATAGCAGCACTTATTGCAGCGCGTGGTGGCTGCACCAAATACTGATTTCGGACGCTTAATTTGTTTCTTTTGTTTTGAAAATTTCATCATTTATTTGTATCAGTACAAGTCGTTTCTGCATTAAATTTCATTTGATTCTGATGATTCTTTCATGGTGTTGCATTTTCTACAAACAGCAGTTTATATCAACGTGCCATATTTTCTAAAAAAATGCTTACTGAGGTCATCGGCGTGCCATCAAATAATTTTGACTTCATGATTATTGGGAAAATAATAATATTCAATACTATCAACTCAAAACTCTTTATTTACAACGAAAATAAAATGCATTTTGCAAAAATCTCAGTTATACGCGTAATTCAATTAAAAATAACATCAGTGTGACTTCTGTTGTTGCAGATTAGATGACAAATAATTTATATTAGGTTAAAGCTTATATTAGGCTGTAAGATGTTAGTTTAAACCAGTTGTTACTGGTTGTAATCAGTTGTTACTGAAACAATTTTTTTCAAATCAATTTCTTTCAAAATAAGCGAATTATTAAAACCCATATAAATACCTGTGTCCCTTGTAGTTGTTAGCAACCATGTTATTTCAATTAATTCTTTCTTAATGATGCTTCCTAAGCACTATCGAACAAAAACAGCTAAACGTGCTGATTTAGTGACGTCAGTGCTTTCTTCAAGACATAGCGATATAAAAAGAGCGGAGTTGATGTCAATTTTTTTGTTCATCTGTTAAATTTCTGGCCAGTTTCAAGATTCTTTCTTGTGCTGTGTTTCTAGATAGAAAAGCATCTTTGATGCGCAGAATTATCTTATCTTTACTATCGAAATAATCAAAAAGTGAGGGCGCATGCTAACCAGGCTTCCTTCAAAAACTCTCCCTCTTGAAAAGGTTTACTATGCCGAGCTATGCCATTTGCAGCCGAGTAATTTGCCGCTCTCGTATGACAATTTTTGCCAACATATTTAATCACATACGCCGACTGTTCATTTCTGTCCTACATTGCACTTTCAATTAATTATTTTTGCTCTGATTCGTTTTTTTTTTACTAACAAATTTGTGATTTGTTTCAAAATGCCGTTTCACAGACGATATTTAACATGACACTATTCCAGAACATAAAGCACACGCTGCTTTGTCGTCCTTACTAACCATGCCATATTTCTCAGTCCACCAAGTTTGAAATTCTTTGATGCGCTTACTAATCTTGCTCTTTTGTTTTTGTTGCTGAACTAGCTATTTTAAATAACAGTTAAAAATCGTAAATATAACACAAATAAGCTTTAAAATGCAGTTGTGACAACGACATTGACTATTATGCTATGCGTAAGCAAATTCTGCGTCACTATACTTCGTTCCACTTCAAGTTGGCACTACAGGGAAAGGTAGGATTAGTAATGCTGCGCCTTTGAAAAGTAGTTCTTCGCTATTTTGGAATTAATTACAGTTTAAATGTGCGTACAAATATAAATAAATATTCTGTATAATAAGAAAAGTTTATTTTCGAACATGTTTTAGAAGTTATGTCATGTTTAAATGTATTTAACTTATAAATTCCTTCTCAGGAAAGCGAATGTACTAAGAAAGAGACGTTTTAGTTTGGCGATGAATTAGTTTCCGAGGACGAGGAATTAGCGCGTTGGCTTTGTTTGTGCTCTGGTCACCAGCTTTTTCGAGTCTCCTTGCCTTTGCTTAAGTGTCATATTATCTCTTGTGCAGTTTTTACTTTGCTTTCCTTCAATCGCATAGCTTAATTATTCTTTTGTTTTGATTAGTTATTAACTGTTAATTTAATTTTCGCTAGTTATTTACTGTCAGCTTGTCTTTTTATGGTTGTTAATTGTTGTTGTTTTTTTGTATTTAATTGTTAATTTTTTGTAAATAATTTTTCATTTTTTGTTGTTTGTGAATTTTAATTTGATTTTTAATATGCTTCATAGTGAACTTTGGGATCGGTGGCGTGCCCAAAATATTGTGTCGCGTGCCATCAATGACACGCGTGCCATTGGTTCGCCATCCCTGCTCTATGATAATGGCGGCGACTGAGTATTGAGTATAGTAAAGTGCGGCGTGCTGGCGACTGTAAGTAACCTTAACTCAGCCTACTTCTGCTCTGCTAGTATTACCTTGTGCTTTTTCACATAAAATTACATTGGCTAAAAATGATATTTTTATTAATATTTCATTTATTGTTTTCTTTCATAAATAATTGTTTTTTTATTAATAATATGGGATTCGCGATCGCAACGAACTATAGGGGGCGTTGTTGTATGAGACTAATACCTGCGATTTCTATATGAACAGTCATTCAGTTACTCTAGAGTCGTCGTTAATGTAGCACGTAGCATTGCAACGTTCCTTCTTTATTGTGGCTAATTAAATTTAAAAAAGAAAAATGCTTGATATTCTATCTTATGCAAACGAAAACAAAATGGTATCTCTTTTTATTAGAGAAGGAATATCCAAAACACATCGGAAAAATATTTGTACATTAACAGAAAAAAATATGTATATTCTTATAAGAGTTAAAACCTAATGCCCGAGAAATAGTATTACTAAATTTAATGATATAACATGAAAGGCCTTTACATTCTATAGTTTTAAGAATCATATTACTTCAAAAATTAAAATGAACAAAAAGTATACATAAGCCTCATAATTCTATGAAATTTAATTTTGTAAACAAAGTTTTTTGACAACAATTTTTATCAAAAAATTTCAAGTTTCTATAAAAATCATTATTTAGAAACTAAGAAACGTAAAATAAAGAATGCTGACGAAACAAAAACAAAAAAACAATTCTTTTTTGTCGCCATTTTTAGTGCTAAGAAAATTCGTCTTTGGGATTTGCCAAAAACAAAACAAGATGCAATTTAATTTTTCAGGAGGGAAATATTTTACCGAAAAAACGAAAATGTACCAATTCCCACAACATGAAACTTTATCTTGGTAAACGTACGTTTTGGAAGTGTTATTTCATTTGGAATCTTATTTATCAGAGTTCATATGGCGATATGATTGTTTTGAATCTATGCTAAACTCTATATCGGCTCATTTTCCACCGAAATCCGATTGACTATTTTGATTTTAAATAAAGTGTTTTATTTTAAGGAATTGTCGCAAAAATTTTAAGTGTAGATTGGCGGCACTTAAAAACCGCCAAATCTGTCGCGGCGGTGGCGTTAATACGTAAGTACCGAATTTTTATTCCATACTTTTCTGAATCATATTACTTCAAACATTGGAATATACAAGAAGTATACATAAACACATTATGTTATACCATTTAATTTTTCAAAAAAAGTATTTTGAGAATAATTTTTATCAAAAAATTATAAACTGAAAAACGGAAAATAAAGAATTCTTAGGATAAAAAAAACGATTTTAAGAATTCTTTACATTGAAATAAAAACTTTCATATTGTTTCTTTTTTTATTATTCTTATAGTTCTTAATCAGACGTAAAAAACCATTCTGTAGAGAACCATCATCAAATGAAAAAAAAATATTTACAAGCAAATTTTTTATTGTAAAAATCATTGCACTTACCTGATTTATAATTCCCGGAGAATTCCAAAATGATAAGTTCCTTGTTTGAAAACTTTATTCTCAAATAATAGATACATAGTTAATCCCTTCATTACTTTTAGATAACATACTACACAGCAAAATTTTATAATTGATATGAATTTGAATATGTAGCTAAAATCAGAATAGCTGAATTCTAGTTGAACTTATTCTTTCAAAACTAAAAAATACTTACCAAAAAAACGATTAAAATTAATTAAGAATCAGCACAAATGGCACTATTTCAAGTAACTTGGATAATTTTTTATTGTTGTTTTCCGAATTATATGGATACAGAAATATATACTATTCTATAACGAAGAAGAATATGCTATAACTATTACAATTCTGTATGTTCTGCATTCATATTTATTCACTGGAATGACGAAAGCAATGTTCACTTCACTTTAATTCGTAATGAATTGAAGACAGAAGAAATGCATTTTACCTTAATACACACATCTGTAACAGTATCCGAAATCGGAAGTCATCAGTTGCAAGTTTGTTGATAATAGAAATTAAAAATTATTGAGGAATTTTTCTTCAAATGTTTGGCGTGTTCTGTTCCTGAAAGATTTACTAATATTCTGGAGATTTTTTTCAAATTCTTCGGCCTTTTCCTTAGGGAAATTTTGTTTCTTATTTGCTGCTAAAAAATGGCGTCTGATTCAGTCAATGATTTTGATGGAACTAAATGAAAACGTGATAAATTAATGTCTGATATTTACAGGTTCCCGCTAGACGGCGTACTCGAGCGTTGCGATCGCGAATAACCTTTCGCAAAAATGTGGCACTGTACCAAAAGTAATGAAATAGATGATTATTTTGAAATAGATGATTATTTTGAATGTTACTATTAGAAGATAGGATTCAAGAGTATTGCGTTTTCTAGCATGGCAGTATTATATTGCATCTTTCTGTTATTAGATCATATCTTTTTGCTACCTGGGTATTGTCACATTTACACTTAATGAAAGTGACAAATTAATCTTTACTTTTACTTAAGCCTTTAATTTTTCTTTAAGCGTTATTCCCTTTTTTCTTTCAATTTAGCAATTTTTTTATTTTAGCTTTCTTGTTGACCTTTCTCATGGTCATGCGGTCATCGCACTTCCTGTGGGGAAAGTCAACCAACCCCTCTATTCACGCCTTTCTATTTCTTCCTTTATTTTAAGGGGGGCTAACTAACCAATCTCTTTCGTTTAAATTTCAAACTCTCCGCCTCTTTAAATTTAATTGGCCGTAACTTTTCTGGTGCTACCCTAGTTATGGAATTTTTAAGTCACTTTTAATACATTCTCCTTTTATGCTTCTTTCTTGCAAGTTCCCTTTTTTTTTTTCCTCTCCGCGATGCGGACTTCGGTCCGTATCAAGGGGATCGTTGTTTTTTTTTACTTTCTTTTTCTTAACCTTAATTGTAGTCAATTTCCATAAATCATACATCTGCATGTTAAATTTTTTTAAAAATTATTAAAGACCGTCTTAAATTAAGCTGTCTTTCATTAATTGTCGTTTCAATAGTTAAATATTTTTTTGCTTTCCTTATTTCATGCATGACGGCATTTCTTTCGTCACCCATTTCTAACAAAGGCGTTCCTAATGTTAAAAATTTGTTATAAAGACGTCTAAAGAATTGTTATCTTGTTTGTTTTTCTTAAATAAATCTTCAGTTCAAGTTAAAAACGTGTGTTTCTTTCGTCTTTTCATGATGATTGTCTTCTCTTTGTTGTTGCCATTTTTCCTGTATATGTGGTGAGTACCTTTTTTTATTGTTTTGGGCATGCTTTCTATTATTATATTGGAAACATCAGCTTACTGTATTAAATCACATATTTATGTTTGGATATAGCATGACTTAATCTTATTTATCTTTAATCTTTAACTTATTTATGCCCTTTTTCTAAATTTGGTGTTACCAATTTGTTCAAACCTCCACACTTTGTGACCCTTTGAACCTATTGGGTTATTGTTATCCCACATTAGCTTAGTACTACCACTTTCCTTAAAGATCACATCCCCCTTAATTTAATTTTAATTACCTTTTATATATTTTCGGCCTTTATTTGTTTATTACAAATTCTATCATTTAACCCCTTTTTATCATGACTATATCCAAATACAAGCACTATACCAAATGATTTCAACCCATCAATTTTAATAATACACAAATAACTTTACTTAATTCGCACCAACATCTTGTTTTAATTAAACTCTAACAAATGGTGCCGTAGTATAACTTTTGTGAGGTTTTTTGGTTTGAAATGATGTAACTAATTAAACTTATTAATGAAGAACATTGGTTCTTATTTGAATTTTTTCTATGCGATTTGGTAGAGATAAAAATGATATATATTTATAAGATAAAATAGTCTCAAAAGGCTTTTATTTTGTATTTATTTTTAACCTAAAAAGATTTAAAAAAGATTAGTTACTATCAAATATAATGTATATTTATTAATATTGCTAATCTCATTAAAAGAGGTACTTTGGTTATATTATTTTTACACAATTTAATAAGTTGCGTGTTTTGTTCCATTATTCTACATATAAAAAAATATTGCATTTTTGAATAAAATTTATCAATGTTTCTATATTGATGGACTAAGTCCCAATTTTTTATAAATTTTATTGTATGCTGGCCATACAAACTGAGGAGACGTCATCAGTAATTTATTTGGAATTGCTACTTTACCCATCATTTGGATCTTTGTTTAAAATGATTCAATGTTTTTTTTTTCCACAGTATTTTAACCTTTTTACTATATAAACATTAATTTGCTTTAAAAAATATCTATATACTTTACCATTACTGTATTTTACGAATTAGAAAATTTTCTGACCGTTATTTTAGTTGATTTAGATTCCTCTTGGTCAATTTTTTAGCTTTCTTTTTACAAAAAAAAAAAAAAAATGTTTTCTTTCCCATATTTTTATTATTTTTGTGAGTCAATGTTTTAATATAAGATTCGCCAGGTTTATTTGATTATGTTACGCTTTTCATAGTAGAGTATAATTTAGTGTTTATTTGAATTATTACAAAAAAAAAAATGTTTGGGATAGTGTAGGTCCTGAATTTGCTTGAGGTAATACTTGGGCGCATCTCGTTTGGGATAAATTTTTAAATTATTTGGGATAAAACTAATGACTTGAGGTTTGGATTTGTTCAATCGCTGTTGAACTTTTAACTGACCATGTGTTTACTTTGTAACAAAGCGAACTAAAGAAACATAAGCGAAATGAAGATTTATCATTTTTCACGAACATCAAAGACAAGTTTCTGAAGACACCTTCGGTCTTCAGAAACTTGTCTTATGAAACTTTGCTGTGAGGATTGCTAGCAACTTCATCACAAAAATTCGACGATGGTTCGATAGCTTCTTATAATACATCAAAATTTATTGCTGATTCTGGGAAAGCTCATATAATCGGTGCAGAGTTGATACTGCCGGTTGTCAAGGAAGTTTTAGAAACAGTTTTACACCATCCACCCACATCCAATACAATCAAAAATATCCCTTTAAACAACGATACAGTGAGTGGGTGATGGCGCTCCTGCAATGGTGGATCGACATCGTGGGTTTATCACCCTTTTGTGAAGGGAAATACCAGATATTTTAGCTGTTCATTGCGTGATTCACATACAGCATTTAGTAGGTAAAAATCTCAGCGACCGTTTGCATTAATTATTGCAATATGTCATGTTTGCTGTGAGCAAAATTCACAGTAATGCTCTCAACGATTGATTTTTCAGACAGCTGTGTATGATAAAGAATTCGATCGCTTGCTACTACACACTGAGATTCTCTGACTTTCCGAAGGCACCTGTCTCAATAGGTTTTGGAATCTTTTCGACTCTGTGATGGAGTTCCTCTAAAACAGAGAGACAGAATGCTAGAATTTAAGAAAGATTTAGGCTGATTTATTTGCGAAATTTAATGGCATAAATTTACAACTTCATGGCGACGAGTGCAATTTGATCCCTTCAAAAGTCAGTCATTTCTGCCTTTCTGAAAAAACTCATTTTGTGGAAGCAGAATTTTGGTTGGAATGAGTTCAGCTAAGTCGCTCTGATGATGCACAATAATATTGTCAACACATTGACTCTTTGCACGTGAACTTTTCTGACCGTTTTAAAGATGTTTTGTTCCCTGGAAGTCCCTCAATGGGTTATTGGGTTATGAACCCTTTTGTGAATATTGAAACAGCAGAGGTTTAGACTTATGAGGAATTGGTCGAACTTTCAACTAATGAAACTTTGAAGTGGTGATCGTCTCGCAGAATTTTGGCTTCAAGTTCAAGGTAGCCTGTACCCTGGATTGCGGACTATCGATAAAAAAAATTTAAATGACTTCCCTTCCTCCTGCCTTGTCGAACTTGATTTCAGTGCTGTTATGGATCTTGTCACAAAAAAAAGAGAAATCAGCTCGAAATTGTGCAACGAGGGGACTTCTCACCTCACTATATGTATTGAACCGAACGTTAAGAAACTAATGTTTCGTTGATATTACTTTTTAGTGTAAAAAAATTATTTTGAGTGTTTTTTTAATTATCTAATTAAGAATAAAGGATTCTTTTTAAGCATAGGCTTCTTTGTTGTGTTTTTTTCATTACCGTATCTATTTTAATTTAAACAAATAGACTGCGATTACCCGCAGTGAGAAAAGTATGGAGTTAATGTACACATTATTTTTTTAAAAAACCAAATAAATGTAACTCTTAATAAATTGCTTAATGTTGTCTGTTATAATTGAGCGCACATCGCTCCATCACCATGCTCTAAATAATTGAATTTTCACAAAGGGGGGGGGCGATGAAATGTTTTTTGCTGCTTAAGAGGGCGGTAACGTTAAAAAGGTTGAGAATCTATGGGATAGAGCGTTCGCCTTTCAATGAGGTGAAACGGATTCGAATCCCAGCAATGCTTGATACGGATTTCGCATCCCGCTTGCACCGATCACAGTGGTGACGTAAAATGTCCTCAGTGGTAGACGGATCATGGGTTATAGTCCCCTTGCCGTCTGGCTAACAGTGAGTGGTTTTCGTGGTACTTATCTCTATTTATAAAGCAAATGCAGGTTAGTTCCATCAAAAAGTCTTTCACCAACGCCAATTTCTCCTAATACTTGATCCAGGAGTTCCCTTGTCTTCTGGATTTGGTTCAGCATGACGAGGCTACGCAGCCGTAAACTCAAAATGGCTTCGGCTGTTCAACGGCGCTTATAAAATAAAAAAGAAGAGAGACGAAAGAATCTTCGATAAACAATCTTAAAAGTGTGTCGCAAGATGCATTCTTTTA
Source organism: Parasteatoda tepidariorum (assembly GCF_982258835.1). Lineage (NCBI taxonomy): Eukaryota > Metazoa > Arthropoda > Arachnida > Araneae > Theridiidae > Parasteatoda > Parasteatoda tepidariorum. The sequence continues at coordinate 4,061,797 of NC_141758.1, read as the reverse complement.
ATGATCGATTTCATTTCAGTTTCACGACAGCTCCTTTCATACTTGAGGATGGTCGGCTGAGTGGCTTTCATCTGCCATCAGAGGTCACTCACTTCTTGCTTCAAGTCCAAAACTCTGAATTTGAAGAATGTTGGCCACTGTCTACGAGTGAAGAGCTCTCACACCCTACTCTTTCTCTCGTGAACAGCTCGTCAAGAGGACACTCATCACAATCCAAGAAATGAAATCAGTCCACAGGCCTTTGTTAGGCACATTCTGGCTGTGGAACAACACACTTTCTGGTGAGTGAAGCCATTTTGTAGGATGATCAAACGTCTCACAGTAGAATACCGAAGTGAAGCATCACTGACTACGGTTAGTAAGTGGGTGGGTGACCACTCTGATCAGCCTGTGCGAGGGTACGCGGTATCCGTCCTCGTTCAACTGTTCTACCGTAAAATTCCTGCGTCACACCTCGTGGTTGCCGAAGAAGGGGTACCATCCCCTTTGTAGATCAAAAATGAGATGGCATGTCTTTGGATCTTCTTAGGGATGTTTCCCAGATCACCGCCGATAACCCATTGTGCAACTCTAGTGCAACGTAAATAATGTACTATCACTAAACGGTATAGGGTTTATTTTGTTTTAAAAATTTAAATTTTTTTACCTCCAAGAAAGACTATTTTATTTCATGGTGTGGCAAGGTGGGGTTCTATATTTTTCAGATTGATCTAATGGAACTCGTAAAACTCTTGTGTGAGTTAGTTAACCATTTAATGTTCTCCCGCGCCATTTAATATGCTTTTGTCTCCTGTGTGAAACGTTTGGCAAGTTAATATCAAGCGTGTAATGACATTAATTTTCATTTCTTTCAGGTTGGAACGATAGTTGCGACATTTTTCAGACTTTCATATAGCTGTAGCGTTCCCTGTTTCAGCCGATTGGAAAATGGATCTGAACAGCATGTTTCTGAACAACGAATATTTACGTCCAGTAGAGTACCATAAATGGGTAAAACGATCACTTATATTACAAAGATTGCATTATCCCACAGGATGTCACAGACAATAACTTTTTAACATGTTGTTTGCTCTCATACATTTAATACATATCATACATACATCAATGGCAATTATGCTGATTAATTCAATCTCACTCGAATTTTAGATTAATATTTTTGCACTGTACTCGTGCTACAATTAAACAATGTGCAAAAAAAAAACAACAAAAAAAACGGACAACTGAATAATCTTTTATTCCAATGATCGGGTTTTCACGTTGTATGACTCAATTTTAATGGTTGGAGGGGGTGACTTGGAATATGCTAGATAAATAGTGCAGAAGCTATTCTAAATTACGGAATCATACACAAGAACGTACTTTCTCCGAATAATTTCTGTTCCCCAAAATATCGAGGGTAGACGCAATCTGGATAATTTGGTCCCCAGGAGAGCGGTCAGAACCCCTTAATGTTATTTGTACTTTTTTTTCCATATCTAGAGAAATTGTTAAGCAAATTGAAACATTTTGCACTTAGTTATAAAATTCGTTTACCCAAAGATAATTCAATGCAAAAACTAAATTTCAGTAAATATTTATTCTTTTATTTAATAATAGCCGAAAAAGTTTTGAATTGTAAGATATACAGTTTTTTACATCACTTTAAAGTAATTTTACATGGTAAAATACAAAAGTTTTTGAGAAATAGGTCGAATAGTTTTTGAGAAATCAAATTTTAAATATACGGCATGTTTGCATCTCGATTTCTCAGAAACTATATCTTGATAGGGTCAGAAATCCGAATCCGTATGTTTATTCAGAGAAAGTGCGTTTTTTAGTCTGATATTGCAATTTAAAATATCTACACTTATTAATTAACATATTTAAAGTCACCCTTTTGAGCCATTAAGATTGAGTCCTATCATTAGCTCAAGTTTAAAGGGTGGTATGTTTTTCATTTTGCGAACTGTACAATGAAATGGGTATTACTGTAACCTCCAATCAGTCGTTGATTTATCTCATCTCAATCGCTTAGCAAGGATTTTTTATTATTATTTTTTTTTTAAGAAATTAAACATATTTCCCTTCCCCCCCCTTAAGTCTACTGTATATAAAGGCCAATTTTTGTGACTAGACATAGAGTAATACTATTCTTTGTGTCCAGGTGTTTAAGCATTGGTGCAAAATCTTTTGTTTTGATACTTTAATTTTAAAGTGAAAGCTTATGATAATGCAAAATTTTTTTAAGCCAAGTCCAAACGCTGTTAATAGACTAAGTTGAGTAATGAAATTTGTTTAAATGGAATCTTATTCTGAATTCTCTTTTTCAGGATGATTTTCAACTCCACTTAATATTGGATTGCTACGGATTGCGCATTCATATTACCGTAATTTATGCGGATCATGAAACAATGTGGAATTACGAAAGGGACAGAACAGGAAATTTAATAAAATAAGAAATAACTTAATGCTGTTATTCACCTCCCGAAGGAAGGGAATTAATTAACTGATAAGTAAAACTATTTCACTCTTTTTTTTTTTTTTTTAAGCAGACGTCAATTATACGTGAATTTCACCGGTGAATGTCAACATTCACAGAGTTGGTTAGGTGAATATTCGAAATATTTGTGAGATCCGTGTCGATGTTAGTTTATTCATTGATATTTTATTACTTATTCGATATTTTGAAATCAATTAGGTTAGATTAAGAAAAGCATTAATGTTGAGAATATCTGGCGAATATATACAGGGGAAAATGAAAGTGCGTAGAATTCTGTACACTTTTCTTTTTAATAAGAAACCTTTGTTCGGTATTTCCTGCTCTGATGATCTTCTAAGAGTGAGTGCCATTGCCCGGCATTTAAAATTCTGTAAAAGTTTGCTAAATATAAAACGGAACGCCCTTTAAAACTTAGATCATATCGATGTTTTACGTCTATAATTTGATGGCTCCAAGTCCTAACGAATAATTACATTTAATATACACTAACTATTTAGTGCAGTAGATATTTTAAGCTTAAATATTTAAGATTGTGCTCGACTTCGTGCTCAGGTCGTCGGGCTACCGAAGCAGGGGAGCCATCCCCTTTGTGGAGGATCAAAATTGGGATGGCATGTCTTCGGATTATCCTCAAGGATGTTTCCCAGACTGTCGCCAATTACCCATTGTGCAGCTCTAGTGCGACGTAAACCACCAACAGATATTTTAAGTGACAAAAACCATACGCTGAAACGCATTTTCTCTGAATAGACAAATTTTTTTCGACTAGTTTGGATTCTGGACCCTAAAAATATGTAGAGTAAACGTAATCTGGAAAATAGAGTCCCAATAGTTTGATCACGAGAACGGTTGCAAATTTGGACCCCTTTATGCTTATTTTACTTTTTGTTTGCGTATTTCTCCCTACCTCGAAAATTTAAAAAATGTTTGCATGCTATTATAAAATCCGTTTATTCAAAAATAATTTCCATGCAAAAAATAATTTTTAATAATTATTTATCATTTAATAATAGCCTGGAAAATTTCTTGAATTACAACGTACAAGAATTATTACATCATTTTAAAGAATGTAATTTTGTATTGTAAGATAGAAAATTTGAACGAAATCGCTCTAGCAGATCTGATGAAATCAAACTTTAAATCTGATATTTTTTAAAATTTGTTAACTCAGAAACTATTTGATCGATTGCGCTCAAATTTTGTATTTTACTATAGAAAATTATTCTTTAAAACGGTGCGTTTGGCTGACCACCTGACCGGAACATCTGCACTTCAGACCCCAAGGTCAAGAAAACTGAGATGGGCACAGTAGGCCTTGACCCTCTACTGGCTGTCGTGCGTTTAGTAGTTTAAAAAATCTGAAGTCAAAAACACGTTTTAGTTTAGATAGGCGTGCAATAATCTTTTTTAGAACTTTATTTTGAAAAATACTTGTTATACAAAAATAAGATTTTTATATTGTTCTGCACTAACGTTAAAAAAAAAAAAAAATGACTAGGCTGAGTTAAATTTTATATATTCACCTGGTCCCGGAACCCGGCAGAATGTTAGTACATCTCTACTTGTAATACGTACCATATTTTACGAAATGCTTTACAATAAGTTTTCCTCGTTGTTTAAAACTTTCAATTCTTGAAAAGTGGAAGAATTTTCTACTTTCGCTCTACATTTATTCAGTAGCTCTTGTCTTTAACGACATGTTCATTAAAGTAATATTTATAGTATGATTTTTTTTCATGTTTTTTATACATATTTAAAGCTATCTTTTCAGGAATAACTATCCAAACCTGCAGCTCTGTTCTACTTCTGTTCTTGGACAACTAGTTCACAAACCATGCTCCCATCAAACAGCTCTTTAATATATGTACTTTTTTATTGTTATACAGTAATGAAATATTTGTTAGTTTTTTATGCAATTTTTACGTTGTTGAACAATGTTAGCTGTTAAAAAAATATATTATTGTTCTTTAAGTATACGCATTTTATTTAGCCGATTGTGAGAATGTTATGGAGAAAAAAAAGACTCTTTTTTACGAAATGTATCTCAAGCGTATGCACTTTAAAATGATGCAAAGAATTGAAAAATGACACGGATTTTTAAACACTATGCAAGGTGTAAAAAAAGTAAGGAAGCTGTAAAATATCTGGAGAAAGTGGGGTAGGACCGGGGACTAAATTATAACCCCCTACGCTGATTGCACTTCTAGTTGGTTCCGCTTCTATGTAGGTCTCTCTTCTCATTGACGTGTGAGGGGGAGGGGTGCAATTTACAAAAGTCAAGCACTATTTTGGCAACCGACTTCTACTTGGCCGAGAAATTTATCAAAATATATTATGCCAAGTTATTAAATTTGAAATATTGCAATCAGGATTAGATTTACAATTAGAATAATATACATTTAAAAATGCTTTATTTAAGCGTTAAACGACCTATTCTCAGCAAATTTAAAAACTGCTTTAAAAACTTACTCTTTTTTTTCTCTCTTATTTTTTTCCCACATATATTTATAGATATTTTTATTTCACTATTTTTCTCTCTAATTTAACATAAGACATAATTTATGCCATTAATTAATAGATACTTACCTTCTGAATTTCATTTTTTTTTTTTTTTTTCAAATAAGAAAAGGTTTTCTCATACGGTAACTTACTTATAATTCTAAAAATCTTTTCAACATTTTCATCGAATGATAATTTTAGGGCAAAATGCATAGATTTTATGAGAGTAAAATCATTAGCTTAAATATTTTTATATAAATATGAGTGTTTGCATAAATTTTTGTCTAATTTATAGAAGTCGGTTAGATTTAACAGCCTTAAGAAAGATTTTTTTTTAATTTTGTTAACTTATCTTGGGATGTATAGCTATGCCTAAGAAAATTGATGCTTAAATATTTTTTCTAAATAAATATTATTATATGTATAATTTTTTTACTTTAAATGTAAACCTTTCATTCAATTTATGATGTTTTTAAGAAAAACATTAATATAAAGTCGAATTATTTCGTCTATTTTTTTTTTTTTTTTCTCGTTTGAAATAATTTTTAATTCTTTCTTCTTTGTTCATTGCAACTTAGTAGTAAATATTTGATTCTAAGCATCTTAAAATTAGTTTTCTATATATATTGAAAATCAAATTTTTACTACTAAGTTACAGAAAGTAAAACAAAGAATTAGTTAAAAATCATTCCAAATGGGGGGGGGGGAAATGGACGAAATAATTCAACTTTTATGTTTTTCTTTAAAAACATCATAAATTAAATAGAAAAAGTATACTGAATTTCTAAGTTTCTGATCGCTTCTGTTACTGTTGGCATACTTTAAATCACTTGATTTTAGTCATGATTAAAATCGTAATTTGAAATATTTGAATTTTTTTAAAGAAATCACCAATTTAAATCAGCTGTAATTTGTATAACTTAAACGAACATAGTTTTAAAAACATTAATTATGAATTTATTTAGAAAAAAATTATTAATATAAGTTTTTAATTTTTTCATGCAGTGTAAATAAAAAATACATTCCTTAAGGTAGGAATTTTTAAAAGTCTAATTTAATTGAAGATGTATGTTTATTAAGGAAGTGATTTTTCTTACTATGAAATAATAAAAGGAATATGCATTGAAATTACTATATTATCCCTCTCATTAAAAAATGCATTAATACAAATCAAAAGTGATTTTTTTTTTAAAAAAAAAGAATAATTTCAACAGATTGATGAAAAAATATTAATTGAAAAAAATATAATTAAAAGTATTTCTATACAATAAAATAAATAAATACATTCTTTTGAGAGCTATTTCTTGAAGTCCGATTTTATTGATAACGAGGATTTCGTTACTAAGAAATATTGAAAGTGATATACATGTAAATTATTATGTTTCAAAATAGACTATACGTGAATAAGTTTGATACGAAACTTTCAAATATAGTTTTTCATTCAATATATTTTTTAAAAAAATTCTGGCTAAAAACATATTTCAATTACACCCATTTACTTTTTTGCTAATTAAAATGCAGAGCTTTTATATCTTAATGAATATGTAGTTAGAGCGTATCAAGACTTCCTCAAACCAGAAAGACGTTTTTTTTTAGTTATGTTTTATCTTAACTAATAAATCTTCATTAGGTATCTAGTTAAAAAACTGTCTCCCGATTTTTAACAATCATTATCAAGTTGAGCCTGAAAAATATAATTTTGATTTTTTTTAAACTCAGTGATTAGTTTGTAATAATATAATTATTTTATCCATTTTCGTAAGAAATATTAACTATTTTAGTTCTATTTCTTTTAGACAATAGTATGATTAAAATCAGATGCTTTAAATGGTAAATTTAAAAAAAATCCAATAAATTTTATTTTAAAAATAAATATTTGATTCAAATCAAATATATACGATTTTGGAATAGAACAAAAAAAAGTTTGCTAACCATGGCGTCTGGTCAGAGTTGTAGTCATTAACTTTTTAGTGTGTTAACGGTAAAAATTCGAACATTTTAAGTGGAAATTACTATTTTTTTTAAAAAATAATATGCAGAAGTTTGGTTAACATAGACTGGTTTAAAATTCATTAAAATCAAAGTTTTAAATATTAATGTAAGGTTTTTACAATTTAATTAAAATTTGGTGCTGCACCCAGAACTTTTACCTTTTAACTAATTTAAGACGATAAGTTGGCAAAACTTTTTTACCAATATTCTTGTGAAGAATTGCATCGGTCTAATTAAAATTTAGACCGAGTTTCAGAACTTTAAAAGCTCCTTGTCACCTTAAAATGAACAACAAAAATTTTTTTTCATAGTTAATATTTTAAAATTACAGAAAATGTCAAAATTTACAACATATAAAAAACTCCTTTTAATTGAAAATTACCACAAGGAGGAACACTTATTGACAAATCCCCCCCACAGCACACTACCTTCAGCCGAAAAATATTGGATGTTTCCATCAGAAATAATTTTACTGCATAATTGAAGTAGGAGGGATGGTCATAAGGGTTCCCTTGGGAGCAGTAAACCAACCTTTCTCAAAGGGATGTTAGCAGAGCAGTCCACCATGCTATAGAAAACCATTAGAGCAGTGTTTCTTAACCTCTTTGATATAATGGACCCCTTTTAAAATTTTTTAAGAAGTCACGAACCACCCCCCTGTGAAAAAAATAATTGCAAAAAACATCAATTATTAGAAAACATTTAATTATATTATTTTAATAGTATATAAAATTTTTAATGTGAAGGTTGCTGCTGATTTTCCTTAATTAATAAATTGAATTGGGGGATGGTTTTCGACAAAGCAACGTGCATATCATGTTCAATATTCAATCGATTTCGATGTTATGTTTTTATTGTCACAAGTGTGGAAAATCCCGCTACGCAAAGATACACAGTAGGAAACGGAATTATAGCTGCCATAGCTCGCTTTACAAGCAATGCAATGGGTAGGCTTCCAAATGTTATAAAAATTAGGAGCAGTCAGCGGACCCCCAAAATATAACTCATGGACCCCTTAGGGGTTCATGAACCACAGGTTAAGAAACCCTGCATTAGAGCAATCCGCTATCACCGAGGACGAGCGGCTAAATTGCTTGAATGTCAAATTTAATAAAGATATTCATTGTTGTGTTCAATATATATCATCCTTGAAAAGTCATAGACGTTATATAAATGATTTTTCTTTTTTTACTAGAAAAAGTCAAATCATCTGGTCTTACCCCACTCACCACTTGTTCGGTAAAACTGGGTACACATGTTAACTGTATAGAAAATTTAGAAAAAACTAGAATGTCAATAAAAAAGGGGAAGCATGACAATTTCAAAAAATTATGTATGTAATTTACATATGTTGTCCTACACTAGAGGAATGGAAAGGACAATTGTCTCGGAACTTGGGACTGCTTAGGGTCCGACCAAAATTCTTTACAAAAAATATAGTGCTGAGTGCCTATTATTTACTTGGTTTGAAAAAAAAGTCCAACTCTCAGTAGCATTTAAAAAAATTTTAGGTCAATTTGTAAGTTTTTATATGTTTCTGACAGAGTGAAAAATAACAATATTAAATAAATCAAAGGAAATACAATGATAAGCCACGTTTCAAAATGTTCAGTAGAGCGTTTTTGTTAAAACCACGATTTCATAAAGATGTATTCAGGTGAAGTCAAATGGAAATTACAGACACTTGTGTAAAATATTTATTTGGAGATAATGCTAAGGAACAGCTTAAGTAAAAAGGTCACCTTTAGGTAAGATGAGACTTTTCACTATCAAAGCTCTTCAGCTAAGAGAAACAAATGACATTTTAATGAATTAGAAAAACCAGGACTCTGTTTAGAAAACACATTCAAGTGACATTTTAAAAAAAGAATTTGCAAAATCCATTTGACAAAAATTAAGTAACTGTTTAGAAAACACATTTTCTTAAATTTAGTGGATTTAGACTTTTTCAAAATGTCACTTAACGACTTTTCCCACTCAATTATTTAATGAAATAAATATGCATCAAAATTTTTTTCCCTCAATTTTTTTGTTGAATTGGATAGGAACGACTGGTAACTTAAAAATGTTTTATTTTATACAAAAAATATTTTACAAACAGTTTTGGCACTTTTGCATTTCAGCAACAATCAACAAAGTAAATTTCACATAAATTCAAAAAATAAATGCGATGTGATTATCACAGTCGAAATTTGATCAAAACCCAAAAAGAATGTTTCAGTGTATTTAAAAAATAAATTCATTTTTTTTTTCATTTAAAAAAAATCTTTCCTTAAATATAATTATAAAATTTGTAAAGAGATTTTCAAATCAAAAATCAACCTTCAAACAAAATTCCTTATTTTTAAATCTAAAATTAAATGCAATATATATAGTGTCCATAAGAGAGCAGCAGGTATTGGGGTCATTATTGTGTAAAAAATATATATTTTAGAAACATTGCACATAAAATATTTCATAAAAAAATCAGTATATCTGTAACTGTGAATGAACGAAATGGGTGTTTGTAGACCTCCACAGGTGAATGTTGACAATAGTAGCTTTGTTATACTAGGTCTAGTTAAGTGCCACTGTCTGGTATACATCTAACCGGTACTCTGAATACTGATGTTTTTTCTAATCTACCCTCAGAGCTCTTTTTGATGATACAACCTCCAGTTGTAGTCAGAGCGCACAATGCTATCATTGTTTTAGAGTTGAAAGTTAAATTAGAAAAAAAAACAGTTATTTTAGAAAAAAAAAGCATCTCAAATATCTTACTAATCTTCTTACCTTTTAAAGCTAATTAATTTTCATTCTATAAAATTAAATGCAAACTTAAACAAAAGACATAATTGTTTATTTATATAAAATAGTTCTATTATTCATAATTGGTAAAATTGTTTTTACACATAATTATATCAGTTGGGATCATTTTTATAGACATTAAATTTTATTCATAGATCCATTCTTCATGACGCCAACATAAGTGGCATTACCGCACCAAAAAAATGATACTACAATTAAAATCACTCGCCAAAAATCATGTACCTTCGATAATGGAGGCAACCTCTTAAAGCGTCCAACCGCTATCAACGGTCATTTTATTGTGGAGTGGTCGCTCCCAAAAGGTTTTGATGTATTTACATGATGTCTGACCATGCATTTTTAATCAAATATAAAAAAAAGTACCAACTAAAACTTCGACAAAAATTGCAAGATAGGGCGAGGGAAAAAACGGTACCGAGGAGAGGAAGAAAAGAAAAAAGGTTTAAACACTGTGCATAAGAAAGCAATTAATAAAAAAACTTATTATAAATATATTTTCATTTTCAAGTAAACATGTTGAAGGGCATACACTTGCCAATAGTTCTCCCTAATTTTGATAATGTTACTTATTTGATAATTTTAATGCAGCTCTGCTTTCACTTCATAAAATACACTTCATATATAACTATTTGTTAATAATACTTAATACTTCAAATTCATACTGTAATCAGAAGGGTTGAAGTAGATATGTTATTTAATGTCATTGTAATTCCACAGTTTCATAATAGGCACACATATTCATGTTTTGATCACTATGTAATAAAATTAGATGTTCAAACATGTAAAAATGTTAGAGCTCTGATAAATAGTACAAAATTCAATGTTTACTTTGTGTTTATAACATTCAAATATTTATATATATATATATATATATATATATATATTTGCTTTTCTACTTTCATAAACAATAAAATTCTCAAACAAGTTCATGTTTGTGAGACATGTACATATTACTAAACAGTTTTTACGTGTTTGAGAGAATTTTTTATAAAATTCCAAAACTATTAAAAGCGTTAACAAATGTGATATGATCATCAAAAACATATCATGCAGTTGTTGCATAATTTTAAATATTTTTTAAACACTTTTTTTTTATATTTTTAAAAAAAAGATAACAGGTAATAGATTATCAAAATGCGGACAATATAATTATTTATAAACTTTCAATAGTAAATATCATAAATTGACACAGACCATGACTTGGCAAATATTTATCACCCAGTATCATTTATCGTCTAGAATGAAACTGAATAAAAGAAAAATACTGTACGGTATATATTATTATTTCAAATATTTAGAAAATAGCTTCTTAGGTAAATTTAACAAAACAACCATACGCAACTTACAGCTTGTTATTAAAATAACCTTTAAAAAAAATACTTGTTTCTTTGAAGAAAAAACAAAGTTTCGATAAAAAGAAGAAAAAAACACAACTGACACTCAACGAAACCTTTCGCAAAAAAAAAAAAAGAATGCGCATGACAACAAAATGTGCATGAAGAAAATAACAGGCACTGATTAGAGTATAACACTGATTGCTTTCGAATTCAATAAAAGAATTCCAATTCATGAATACATATTTGCTTATTACACATTTTGAAATTTAAAAAATAAGCAAAATCATGTAAAATTGCTGAACAATTTTAAATTCAATTAAAAGATTTCCTAAATAAATTTTTATTTTACTTTGTTCCATTTTTTTAAATAAAATTTTTTACTTATTTTTTTCAATTAGAGATTGTCAGAAAGCAAAAAAAAATATATATATATATAAACTATATTTTGGCACTTTGGAATTATCCACGTCGAATACTTTAGCCAAAAACTATATTATCGCTAAAAGGTAACTTCTGTGCCAATAACCGCAAATTTTATCACTTTGTTTCAGCATTTCTTATTTTGTTTTATCCAATTTTATCATTTTTTTTTAAACTTTGTTTTTTATATGATAAACTTAATGTGTTTAGAATGTTTATTTTGGAAATCGCTTTTCTTTATGATGACGCCATAGGATTTGCGCATTTTCACAAGAATTGACAGGGATAATGCCTAAGTACCATATTGTGCTATGAAAACAAACTTAATTATGAATTGATAAATGCATTCACTCACTAAAGGTTTCCTTAACAATAAACTTAAAATAAAATCTGTTATTCATATTGATCAATACTGTTCATTAGATTTAATTTATTCACTAGGATTTCACTTAAACATTTCAATAAGCTAAAAAAAAATCTGCTATAGACATTTAGCAATATTATTCACTCACACATTAAGGGTTTCATTTAAACTTCCTATTACTGACATTGCTGGTAGCAGAACTTACAGAGTCATTTGTAGCACAAACCCCAAAAATTAAAAATTTTCTGCGATTTAGGTAGAGATTATTATTTTAAAAATGACACTTAAGTATAAAGCATAATTTGCAAATAAAAAATGCAGTACACTCTCGATATCTCAAAGTTCAAGGGATACTAAAATTATTTCAAGATTTCGAGATAACAAGTTCAGAACTAAATGTGTTCTAAAAAGTAAAAAAAAAAAACATTTTAAAATATTACTGTAAAAAGTGGTGAAACATACGAATAACTAGTATTAAATATGTATGTAATGATAGTTGATTGTAAGTCTAAATGCAACAATGATAATTTTATTTTCAAAAGTAAGACAAAAACAATTATGCATTAAAAGGTAAAAAATGGGCTTACAATTAACTTAAATTGTGACTTCTCAAAAAAAAAAATTATTTTTTATTTCGAAAAAAAATTCTGACATAGCAAGGTTTTGAGAAAAAATCCTTCGACATAGGAATTCAAAATAACAGTAGGTGGATATGTAATGCTAATGAGAAATTTTTCTTGACATAGCAAGGTTTTTGGGATATCAAAAGTATACTGTACAATTAAGTTTTATATAGAAACTTTATGTTTAAATTTAATTTGAATTTTATATACTTATACTTTAGTTTTGCCCAAAAGGAGAAAAATTTATGCTTATACTAAATCCAATAAAGAAATCAAAAAGAAAGAATAAACTTGCAGATGGTAACTTTTTTTTTTTTCATTTTAAAGGGAAAAATTAACATAAATGTAATTTATGATATTCTTATTTGTGCTCATTTAAGGTTCCTTTAATTGAAAGAAAGACAAATAAAATAATGACTAGAAAAATTAACATGAAGTAAGCATCTTTTTTTTGGTATCAAATTAAAAAAGGAAAGTAAAAAACAACTATTCCTTATTTTTGTTCATAAATATAGAAAAATATTTTCTTTTTCGCTCTATTTTTGATTTTTATTTGTTGTCAATTTTTTCCCCCCATTCGTTCTTGTTTTAATAAAAATGTGAGGTTGAAAATTATCTACAGATGCTGTGATAATCTTATTTGCCTTCTGCCAGACTAGAGGGTTTCTGCTACCGAGCTGACATTGATTAATATTAATGGCATAAAAATGATTAATTGTAAAAGCTTGCAATTAAAAAATTTTGTCTATACATCTGGTTCAAAAATTATCTCATTTAACATGAGCGGCATATGGAATAAAGACGATATGGATGCATAGAGATTTCGACTTATTGCATCATCTCTCAGAGCTTTCCAATGTTTGTGATGATCTAAGCTGGATATATTTCCATAGATTATTAGACTTTGGCGAGCTCTCGTTAGAGCCAGTTTTGTCTTAGAACAATCTGATGCAAAATCTTCAAGCTCATTTGAATCATTAGATTTGACACATGGGATGATTACAATATCTTTTTCTTTGGAAAGGAAATGGTCCACAGTATTAACCTCAACTTCTCTACAAAAATCGTTTTGAAACAAACAAGCATTGTAAATAGGAACTCTGTTTTTAGTGGATATCACACCAATGTTCGCTGAAGAAATTGCTTGCTTGATGATGGAACACAGATACGCGAGTGCCAACTGATCAGCTTCACTCTCGTCCGAGGACCCGATATACTGATCACTTATAACGTCTAAAACAAAATATGGCTTCAAGGGAGATAGCCTGTAGCGATCATCTACCTCTGGTGAAGTCTCCAGTGTGTTGTTGTAGAAATACACAGAAGGAAAACGGCAAATTTCAGAATGCATACGAAACTGTTTTTTCAATGAAAAAATGGGACTTTCAAGATTAAATTTATTAAAAAAAGAGTAAAATCTTTCAAACATAGATCGCTTCAGATCACATTTTGATTTCTGAGCTATTTTTGGAGTGTTTGGTAGGACATCCCCAAATAGTATTAGTTTGTTGATACCGATAGTCAAACACTGCAGCAGTTCCAACTCAGTACAATCTGATGCATTATCCACTATACAGCACGTAAAAGGCACGGCAACATTTTGAGTAGACATCAAATTCACAACACTTTTAATGCTGTTGCCCAAAGTTGTTAGCACAATGTCACACTCTTCCAATAAGTTGACCCTGTACTGCTTACACGCTCTGTGCATGCTGCAGTAGAGGTGAGAGCATACACTTCCAGAACATGCAGACAAGCAGGCTGCCTTGGATGCCTCTCGCAATTTCTTCTCATACTGATCTCTCATCAACTTGTGTTCTTCGGTTAGGGACAAAATTCTATCAACTTTCTCAAAACTCGAAGCTGTACCCAATTCCTGTCTCAGAACATTAATTTCAGAAGCCAAGCAATCCAGTTCTTTCTCCGAGGACAGCCTTTTTTGATTCAAATGCACAAAAGGTTTGTGCGATTTCAATTTGTGGTCAGCCATTGATTTGATTTGATGGGTCAGTGCCAGAAATCTATTAACTTTTTTAAAACTGGCAGCATTGCCTAAGTTTTGGTACAAGGCATTAATTTCAACTTCCAAGCAGTTCAGCTTCTCTTCTGAAGGTAAATCTTTTCGGCAATGATTTTTACACATCCTTGCAACCATTTCTTCTAGCACATATGCCTGCAATTTTTGGTGAACTGTTTTAGTGGTTCCTATTCTAATAACATTTAAAGATTTACATTTCCAAGTGTGGCGTTCATTTAGTTCAATAATCCTTAAGCCAATTTCATCTAAAGCAGAATCAGATGGAGCAGTCACTAAAATTTTTAATTTAAAAGTATTAAAAAAAAGCAATTTTTCCAACAGCTGCAGTACCGAGTGAGTTTTACCTGTGCCAGGTGCACCATGACACAAGAGCACCTTCAATGGTGAATAGAAATTCATTATTTCCTCCTTCATTCTGTTTATATATTCAGCTGAAGTTATATCTGGTGAATGTTGACACAAGAGAAAATTCTCCTCCTTAAGTTGCAAGACAATATTCTTAAATGGAGAAAATTGAAAAGTACACAATGCATCAGCCAATTGCAGATGATCCTTAATGTTACAAATCCCACGAGCCAATAATATTTGGTTTCCCAAACAAATCTCTTTCTTTACATAAATACTAAAATCCCATTTTTTAGCTTTTGGCACAATGGACAATGTTTTGGTTTTGTCCTTGAGTTCAAGAGCTTTGAACCTATTTATATACCCGAACATCTGAGTATTAATCTCACGTTCTTTGTCAAAGATATCTAGAAAAACTACCGTACCTTCCGATGGAGTGTAGGACTGACTGTCAGTAACATACGAACAGCACTGCAGCTCAACCATGTCATGTTTATCAATACAAAAAGTAGTCACACAATAAAAATCATGAGAAATTTTGTTAGTTGATTTATGTTCTGAGCATTTGAGCAACATATATTGCCATATATCCAAGACTATGGCGGAAGAAAATGCAGCAAAGTATGTGTCAAAATGATCGAATGTAAGGTCTAGGTGTCCTGAGCGGTTTGCCACAATAGGAAAAAAATCCTGTACCTCATTTAACCACCTGGGATTCCATTCCATGATTTTTTGAATGCAAGTCAAGGAGTTGTACTTGTGTGAAAATTCATAAGGTTTTTTGGCAGGAGCATTATTGGCTTCTGAGTTGCATGGAATGATGATGTCGGTGTTTTTTCCGATAGGCCCTATGTCAAAACCGTACATGCAATCATTATCCATATCGAAATTATCCATGATTAAAACTTCAGAAGATGAACTTTGACCAGCACTAGAGTACGAGTCATTTGAAAACTCTTGCTCTAACCAATCCTGAGTAGATTGTGATGGATACTTTGTAACATTGTTTTGAAAATTCATAAACGAGTTATTCAGTTTTGTGGAATTATATTGTTGATAAATAGGGAAACAGGACTTATTAGGAACCGTCTTTTTATATTCAACAATTGGTGACTTAGAAACTGTACAAGATGTTGGCAAACGTGTGGAACTATTATCACTTAGTAAATTTGTATAACTTTTATAAAAATTAGATCCTTTATTTACAATATCTTTTTGGCAAGTGGAGTTCGGATTTTGTACAGTAGGTAAATCAAGTAAGAAGTTCATTCGACTTGAAAAACGGTTAGCTCTTTTTGGATAAGAGTTTTTCCTCTTACTTTTTAAAGTTGTTTTTTGTGTGGAACCATTGTTATAAACCTCAGTTTCTCTTGAAGCACCATCTTCAGAGGAAAATTGATCTCTCTGTCTTTGAAAGCTATAAACTGGTGAAAAAAGATTTTCAGCAAAATTTAGTCTAACTTTAGATGCTTTCTTTCTCTTCTTAAAGATGTAGTTGGAAAAAGATGGTTTTCCATTAAGGCATTTTCTCTTGAAAGTATATGAATTATGATATTGAGAAGCAGTATGAGCTTGTTTTTTTAGCTTAGACAAAGCAGAATTTTTCTTCTGCTTTGATAAAGGTATTTTTGCAAAGTAACTGTTATTTTCAACATAAGCCGACGGTTGTCCGACACTTTTGTTACTCAAAACTAGAGTAGATGAATTTAAACCATCAGAGGTATGCGTATCAGTAATTCCCATTTGTTGCATTTCTGCGTTACCCTTTCGAATAGGTTTATAAATATCATTCCTCTTATAAGATTTATTTGAGTTGCGTTTACTCGATGGGGAAATCTTTTCAACGGCTTTGGCCACTAAACTGAAATTTTCTCTCTGAACTGTTTTCTTGAGCCTCTTTTCAATTGCAGCCCCATCTGTCAACAAAATGGGACTTTCTTTCTGAACTGTTTTACCAAGTTTTCGTTTAGAAGCAGAACCATCTCTCGATAAAGTAAGACCTTTAACCCGTACACTGTTATTGGCTTTTAGCGAAGAAAAATGTGTTGAGCATTTATTTTGCCCACTTTCATCAAGTCTCTTTTCCAAGCTAACAGATGAAGCTTTCTTTCTTCTTTCTTTTCTAAAGTTTTTGCATTTTCCTGAAACAATTGAGTTCAAGGGACCATTGCCAGAAACACAACTCAGTAACTTAGAATCATTTTGAAAAGTAGCTTTGACATCTGATGGTAGCTTAAACTCCTTTGAATCACAACGTGTCAGTAAAACAGTACATTTTTTTATCAAATAACTAGGATCGTGAATATTTTTAACATAACTTTCCTCATTATGGCACTTCTGTTTCAAGTCTAATCTCTCTAATAAGACTGAACAATTTTTTAAGTTGTGGGCTTCATAACAACTTTTATCTTTTATTGAAGATAAACATGTTTCTGATAAAGACTCAGTGTCACTATCATAGAGTTTATGCTGTACTAAGTCTCGCACAACTAATGCACAACCCTCACTACTTTCTGGATTTTTGTTTTTACATTTAATTTCAAGTGAATTAGGAGGATATAGCTGATTTTTGTACGAACTTAATGCCAAGTCACATTTTGTTGAATCAAAAAAAGGGTTATTGGTACTAATATCATTAGGAAAATCAATCGAAGCAATTTCAGATTTGATGGCAGATTGCAATAAAGGTATTTCGGTTATTTCACTAGGAGGCTCAGTAATAGAAAAAACTTCAGAAATAACACATGTTTGCTGCCCGGGAGATCCAATTAATTCATTAGAAATATAAGAAACCTCAGTTTTGATAACTGTTTGCAGTTTGGCAGTATCAATAAATTCATTAGGAAGATCAGAAACAGAATCATCATAAGCATTGAAATCTTTCATTGAAGAATCATCAACATTGATACCTTTGATTGAAGAATCATAAGCATCTATACCTTTGATTGCAGAATCATAAGCATTGATACCTTTGGTGCAAGAATCATAAGCATTGATATCTTTTTGCAACTCAGAGGCTTCAAGCATATTCAGTGAAGGAGGATTCTCACATTTCTCATTTTCTTTAGAACTTTGATTAATTTTTAGATTCTTATTTTTTGTTCCACTTAACTTAGAAATGTTAATTTTTTTTCTATCACTTCTTTTATGTTTCTTAACAGATGTTTTAGTCATCTTTGATTGATCAGAATATATATTAACAATTGTTTCATTGCAAGAAATATCATTTTTATTCTTTTCTGCAACTTTGTTAACTTCTACTGATTTCAAGCCTTCACATTTTTTCTTACAACTAGCATTAGCTTTCTTAGCAGATTTTTCTGATAGCTTCGATTGATCAGAAATTGATTTATTAATGGTGTCCTGATTACAAGGAATAACAGTAATCTCTGCAATTTCAGTTTTTGTTTCAATTGATCTAAAATTTTTGCATTTTTTCTTGCATTTAGTATCAGATATCGTGGCAGATGCTTCGGAGGATTTTGACTGGTCAGAAATTAATTCAGTTAAAACCCTATCATTAAAAAAATTATTACATGTAGAATCATAAGAAAAATCAATAACAAAATCGATGACATTCTTAAGAGGTGCACTACAACATTTTAAAGAATTAGTTTCTAAACATGAACACTCAGCTACATTAGTAGCGTTAAAATTTTTATTACAGTTTCTTTCAAGCCACACAGAAACTGAGGGAACTTTTTCATTGCTATTAAATCCAGTGCCATCTGAGTGTAAATTTAAAAAATTAGTATTTGGAATTGTATTAAATCTTTCAACACATGAAGAACTTTGATTTTTACTAATATTATTGATAGAATCACTCAGGGGGAAACCTTCATTAACATTAGCATCCATGATTGATACAGAACTGAAGCCTGCATTTAATGAAAGGTGATTTTGGATTCCTTCAATCTTATCTTTGGAAACACTCAGTGGTAGATCTTTATTAACCACAAGACTGTCAGAAAGCAAAAGATTCGTGTTTGAAACAGAACTAAAGCCAGTATCTGATGAAGCTTCACATTGAGCTCTCTTGATATTATCCCCAGAAACATTCAGTGGTAGGTCCTCGTTAATCCTTGGACTGTTGCTGACTGAAGCATCTGTGTTTGAAACAGAACTAAAGCCAGTATCTGATGAAACTTCACATTGAATTCTCTGGATGTTATCCCCAGAAACATTCAGTGGTAGGTCCTTATTAATCTTTGAAATGTTGGTGATCAAAGTATCTATGTTTGAAACAGAACTAAAGCCAGTATCTGATGAAACTTCACATTGAATTCTCTGGATGTTATCCCCAAAAACATTCAGTGGTAGGTCCTCGTTAATCTTTGGACTGTTGGTGATCAAAGTATCTATGTTTGAAACAGAACTAAAGGCAGCATCTGATGAAACTTCACATTGAATTCTCTGGATGTTATCCCCAGAAACAGTCAGGGGTAGATCCTCATTAATCTTTGAACTGTTGCTGACTGAAGCATCTGTGTTTGAAACAGAACTAAAGCCAGTATCTGATGACACTTCACATTGAATTCTCTGGACGTTATCCTCAGAAACATTCAGCGATAGGTCCTTATTAATCTTTGAACTGTTGCTGATTGAAGCATCTATGTTTGAAAAAGAACTAAAGCCAGTATCTGATGAAACTTCATTTAGGATTACTTTAATCTTTTCTGGAGTAAAAGTGGGATACAACTCTTTATTAACATTCAACCTATTAGTGTTTGAAATAAAATCAATTGATGTATCAGAAGAAAATTTATTTTGAAGTGCTGTAATCTTTACATTGGAAAAGCTTGATAATTTTTCATTACCCTTATCATTGTTAACAGCCAAAACAGTGTCTGAAATAGAATTAAAGCATAGGACAGGTGAAAACCCAATTTGAAGTTTTGCATTCTTTTCTTCAGCCAAAATGGGTTGCAATTTTTCAATATTTTCAGAACTTTTAACAATTAAAACATCACTTGAAGTGCAGCATGTATTAAATGAAACTTCATCGTGGATTACAGAGGTCTTTCCTCCAGTAAAACTTAGAGCGGATTCTTTCTTGAAATTAGAGCAGTTCGAAATTTGAACTTCAGTATTTGAAATAGGAGTAAAACATGCATTAGAGGAAACTTCGTCGTGTATTATTGCAATATCATCTTCAGCTAAATTGGACAGCCCTTTGTTAATCTTAGGACTTCTAGGAAGCAGAATATCATTGCTTGAAATAGAAATAAAACAGGCACTAGAGGAAACTTCATCTTGAACTAATGCAATATCTTTTTCAGCTGAACTGGACAGTTCTTCATTGACCTTAGGGCTTTCAGTAAATAAAACATTGTTTGAAATAGAAGTAAAACATGCCTTAGAAGATATTTCATCTTGAATTACAGCAATACCATTTTCTACTGAATTGGACAGCCCTCTATTAACCTTAGGGTTTTCAGGAAGCAGATCATTGCTTGAAATAGATATAAAACATGCATTAGAGGAAACTTCATCTTGAACTAATGCAATATCTTTTTCAGTCGAATTGGATCGTTTTTCATTAATCTTGTGGCTTTCAGCAATAAAAACATCATTGTTTGAAATATAAGTAAAACATGCATTAGAGGATATTTCATCTTGAATTACAGCAATACCATTTTCAATTGAATTGGACAGATCTCTACTAACCTTAGGGCTTTCAGGAAGCAGATCATTGCTTGAAATAGATATAAAACATGCATTAGAGGAAAATTCATCTTGAACTAATGCGATTTCTTTTTCAGATGAACTGAACAGTTCTTCATTGACCTTAGGACTTTCAGCAATGAAAACATCACTGTTTGTAATAGAAGTAGAACATGCATTAGAAGATATTGTATCTTGAATTACAGTTATATCATTTTCTTTTTCAATTGAATTAGATAGCCCTCTATTAACCTTAGGGATTTCAGGAAGCTGAAGATCATTGTTTGGAATAGAAATAAAACATGCATTGCAGGAAACTTCATCTTGAATTACTGGAATCTCCCCTCGAGCAAAATTAAAGGGCAATTTTTTGTAAGTGTTAGATAAAATATCATCATTTGAATGGGAATTTAAGCATACATCGGATGAAACATCATTTTGAATTTCGGTTCTTTTCTCCCCTGAAATGGGTAGAAAATGAACAGATTTTACATCAGAGTGACATTTAATTACTTTCTTTTGTATTACAGAATCAAAGCTGGTTTCAGATTTTTGTTTCTCAGATGTGTTGAAGCTCAAAGAATTTAAATAGGGATTTCCGCATGTTTCAGATAAATCTTTTATGTTGACTTTGTTTAGTTTCTTTCCCACAGAATTCGGTTGAACAAATATGCGTTCTTCATCCGACTCACATTTAATCTCTTTATTCTCTAATAAGTTAAGATTAATTTTTGTATCAAGATGTTTTGTATTATGGGCAACAAAATTATGTACAGTTTCTTCAAACTGAAGTAATGAATTATAAATTTTTGGTAATGCTACTGTAGGCTCAGAAACTTCTGTGGTATCATTACAGTTGTCTTTTCGTATATTAAAGCCAATGCTTGAAAGAGACAAAGATTTAGGTAAAACACTTCTATTAGTATTATCATTGAAAATGCAATTTTTTGGCAGACCTGTTTTGGAATCCAAGTGATTCAAAGATATTTCTGGCAACGTAGAAGATAAATTTATATTCTCATTTCGATTCGAAGAAAAAAATTTTGGTGAGAGACACTTTTTGGATTCCTTTCCATTCTCACATATGTCTGACACTGTTTTGTTTTTTTCCACCACCAAAACATCACTTTCATTTAAATCTTCTTTCTTTATAGACAGCTTCGATTTCAAAACACAAATGAATCCATCTTTAATGGAAGATAAATAGACAGGAATTCCAAAACCAATGGTGTCTCCAACTCTCAATTTTCGCAAACCGTTCTTGTTCTCAACTCTCTGAGCATTTACATAAAGGCAATTAAGACTTCCCAAATCTTTAATGTGCCATTCTCCGTTGATGTTGTGAAAGGAGGCATGTCTCCGTGACACTAAGCTATGAGAAGAGAGTGATACCACAGTCTTTCTTCCAACAATCACTTCATTTCCATCTAAGCGAATGATGATGGGATGTGGATTGTCCGGATCAATTTGTTCTAGAGTGTATTCCATGGCAGTCGGTTATCGCCTGTGGTAACAAGAAAAACAAATATAAACATTTAAAACCAGTGTGATGTTAACAATTGAAATGTTCAACTCTGACTAATAGGGTCTAAAAAGCCCCAAGCCTTTTTTAAAAAATCTACTAACTCGGTAGGAATTTTTATTTTTGTGGGAGGGACTTTAAGATTTTACCTAAACCACTTTTTAGGCTTAAATTCTTAAATTTTATTTCACAAGAGAAAAATTTTAATTTTATAGAAAACTTTCATTACAAAATAATAATTTACAAACTAATTAGAATAAAAAAATAATATAGTACCGTCTTTTCATCTGAATACAGTAGAAAACCATTTATCCGGTATCCAGATAACCGGGAAAAATTTTGCTCGATTTTCCCGCCATTTTAATCTAGAACGAAAAAAGCGGAAATTGGACTCATCCTTGAAGTTGAGTAGAGGAAAAATGTAAGGAAGGGGAAAAAATTTTTCCCCGTTTTCCCAGAGAAACGTCATTTCCTCCGTGACCTTGAAGGCAGGGAAGGGAGAAATGCTTTATTTTTTTCTTTAGGCCGTCAATCAAACTCTAGGGTGTGGCATGCTGATTTCGTTTTCTGCCTGATTTACGAGGGGGGTGGGGAAAATGCATTGCAAGCATATCAGTGAACAGAAAAAGAAAAGAGAAAAATATATTTATTTGAGATCGACTAATAAAAATAAAATCTTTTTCTTTTGAATAAATTCTCATTCTTTGGAAGTGCGGTATCAATTGCAAGTTTTTCTTGGTGTGGAATCACATCTGCTGTAATTAAAAATCTTGTTTTTATCAACAAAAAAAAATAAAATAAAAGGAGAATTGTTTATTAATTTAAACATAGGATTATTTTATGAAGCAGATTACAGTTTTGTTTTTCTGATTCCACTACGTTTGATTTTTTTTCTTTTCGCAATAAATTTCGCACTCAATAAATTAATTCTTTTTATTCATAAATTTTATCATTAGGTTTTTTTTTTTTTTTTTTTTTTTTTTTGAATTCCGTTGATCTTGCCTTGTTCCGGGTTTTAATATTTATGCTACTGCCTTTTTTAACTATCGTTTCGGTTCGATAATTTTCAAGTGTTTTTATTTAGATTAATAAGTTTTCTTTTTATTTTATCGTTTCTCCCCGTATAATTAGGTATGAAATATATTGCGTTATTTAATCATTGGTTTTGTTTATATTATTTAATTTAGGAATTGTAATTATTTTTAAAAAATAAATATGAGAATTTTGTATTTTTTAAACTTGATTTTCTTGTCTAAACTTGCAAATTTTTTTATTCTTTTAAATGTTATATTTCTACCATTTTTTTTTTCTTTTTAAAGTTAGGAGTACCTTTTTTTTTTCTCTTACTTTATGCATTACACTTTTTCCTTGTACTTCGGGTTTGATAAAACATCGATTAACGACACTTTTTGGTCGATCCAGAAAAACGGGAAATTCAGATATCCGGGACAGCGATGGTCCCGAGCATCCCGGATAATTGGTTCTCAACTGTATTAATAAAGGATTCACAATTTAATTACTTTCATAACTAAATATATAAGCATATTATTGGGGTCAGAGAAATATGCTGTTTTTGTGGTTATATATATATACACTTGAATAATATTTCAGTAACATAATTATAAATATTTGTCTAAACAATTTCCATAATACTTATTTTGTTTAGCGAATAGGACCTAACTAATAACTTAACTGGAATCAGGGTAAAGAAAATTTACCCGACTCTTTTAAAATCATCTCTGGATTCACAGCCCTATGTACAACAAATTTTTATTTTTAATCAAGGCTGCTATAACATATGTTTTAACTGTATAGAAATAACCGTGATTGTAACTGTGAGGTAATTGATGCATTGATGTTTTGGATTGCTTGGAGGAGGTCGAAGTTCATGTTCAGTGCTTGTTCTCTTCTGGTCGAGTATGTTGCCGTGTAATTTAAAATGGTTAATAAATATCTCTTTAATTAAACTCCAAGCTTTACATTTCATAGTGTAAATAAAGAAAGAGCTGTAAAGTCCGAAGAAAAAAAATTGCAAGAGTTGGAGAACTTTGCTTCATTTCTAGCTTCAAGTTGAAAATTTGTTTTACTTTGATTATTTTAAAATGAAAACTCCAAAATTATTCCTTCAAAATACTACAATTGTTATCTCCCTATAAAAGACAGAACAAACATCAAAACGTTTCTGAGTTTTCCATGAATTTTAGTTCATACTATTTTATAAGAATTATGAAAAATGACACCAGCATTATAGAGGACCATACCATATTAAAGTATATTTTATTTCACATGTTTTCTTTCTTTATATCATCCCAATTTGTTGTGCATTATAGGGTTAAATCATTCGTAATTTAACTTCGTTTTATGATACAAAATGAAAAATGCAGAAAACTCCTTATCATTTATATATTTATATTTAGAAAATTGCCAAAAACTTTTTACTTTTAAAAGATATTCAAATCAGATTTGTTTCATAAGTTATCAAATAAGATTCATATAAAATTCTTTAATATCTCCCCCCCCCCCCCAATCATGAAAAAATATTTTTAAATGAATTTCCCGTACGCAGAATATGAAAGGATTACTTTACATTGTTGATATTCAGCTTAGTTTTTAACATTTTTTTAAAAGACTTTTAAAATGATATGTTAGACATTAAAAATCACTCCAAAAATTGTCTTTAATTTCATTGAATATTTCTACAGCTATAGTAAAAATTTAAAAAAATTTAAAGCTAAAAATTCTTTATATATATACACATATAAATGTACATACAGGGAAACCCCTGGGGAGCGACCACTCAACCTTCGTATCTCGAATTTCTTATAATAGAGCGCAAATGTCCAAACAACATAACACTCTTTATCGGCAGAACTTTCAGACGAAGATGAAT
This sequence comes from Parasteatoda tepidariorum, assembly GCF_982258835.1. NCBI lineage: Eukaryota > Metazoa > Arthropoda > Arachnida > Araneae > Theridiidae > Parasteatoda > Parasteatoda tepidariorum. The sequence continues at coordinate 4,036,816 of NC_141758.1, read as the reverse complement.
TTCATGAACCCACAGAAAGTAGAGATGAAAAGGTTGGGGGTGTTTCTTGAAATTTTGATCACTGTCCCCTGCACCTCCTTAACTTGAAAAAAATATAATGATTCTGTCAGTAAGTGAGGGGTTGATGAGTAGGACAGAGTGACCACCACGGGTTAGCTTTTCAACATAGATAAGAAAGCTAGGAATAAAAATTCATTTTTAGCTCAAAATTACAACCAATGAATCGAAGGAAAATTATGAATTTTGAAGTGAACTATAGAAAACAGTTGGCACTCAAACTTATAGATATCATCGATGAAAAAAGTTTTACTTCCAAAAGTAAATGTGTTCAATGCTATCAGAATGACTGTTCTGCTTGGAAAAATGTGTCTCTAAAAGTTATCCAAAATGATTTTAAAATGGCTTGTTTTAAGAATAGCTGTTAAGATGAAGAACAAGAGGTTGAAGGCAACAATAAAGAAGAAGAAACTGTTGACGCTGAAAATACAGTTTTGGATTTGCAAGAATGGAATGCAATATAATCGGGATTTAATGTTGAAATTAATTTTGAAGATTTTTAGAAGTAGACAACTACCTGGCAACATTCGGAACATTGACAGATAGTGTCAAATATAATGTCAAAGACAAATCATAGATAATGTCAAAGGAATATCAGATGAAGAAGTTGAAAATCATATTTATGAACCAAAAGTGAGAGCAAAAAAAGCTGTAAAATTCTTACAAACTTTTTATTAATCCTAAGAAAATATTGGCTATGGGGGATTTGCTGCTCTTCCAAATGGTAAAAAAATTATCGAAACAAAAAAGTTTAGACGTCGAAAATCTTTGAAAAATTATTTTAAGCGTTAAATGTACGTTACATTTTTTTTATGTAAATAGATGTGTGTTGTATAATTAATTTACAGAAATGCCTGTATTTTTCTACTAAAAACAAGTACAGCACTTTTAATAGAATTTCTTAATTTATTTTAATTTTTTAAAGTACCTGTATAACTCGAAACCTCTTTGTCTAAAATTTTTTGTCTTTCCCGTGAGATTCGAGATAAACAGGTTCGACAGTAAAACGTTTAAACAATAAGGAGAAAAAAAATAGCAGTACATATTTACATAAAAAAAAGTTGAAAAACAAAAAAGATATGAAAACTGAAATCTTCCACACATGACATTGCATTGATAAGTTTAATATTGAATAAAATTTTGGAAGAAAAAAAAATAATGTGTCTTGATAATGTTACAAGCTTTCATTCAGCTTGGTTTAATATTTACCAATGTATGCTATACTATTTTTTTTTTTTTTTTAATATGTGCATTGTTTTTGATTGATTGAATGATAAGTGTTTAGTTTAAAGGCATTTCTCAATAAACGTGCTGCAAATTTGGTAAAATTAATTTTAAAAATTTGTCAATTAATGCAATGCAAACTTTAAAATAGTAACCAGAACAAATTAGTTAAAAAATTTAAGGAGTTATGGGGCTCATAAGCAGGGAATGAAACTAAGGATATTTGAAATAGAAAAACATTTTATTCTGGAATTAATTTTCAATCATTTCTTATGAATTTGGCATATCTCTAAAGCTGCACCCATGAACAGATTATCTTCTTGCTCTCCCATCTAACTATGCCACTGACATTTCTATCTTTTTTTTCCCATTATTTTTCAATTTACAATTCAAACAAACAGACAATTTACAATTCAAACAAACAGACAATTTACAATATAAGTTGAAATTTAAGACAGAAAAATTACCATTAAAAAGAGTCTTTGATAAGACGAGGATCCTTCCAATGGTTATTTTAGAAAAAATTTGAAATGAGTCAGGAGCATTATGTTACATCATCAGTCCTAGAATAAAAATAAATCTTATTTTAAACAACAATTACCTATTATATTAAATTATACCACATGAATAACAAGGACGCGCAACAATTTTGAAAATTATGCAATAGAATCGCAAATTATCTTTACTTGCTGGTTATAGAGACAGTGAAACCAAATTTACTATAATATACCAAATATTTATTTTTATGAATAAGAATATTATATTTACATTTTTTAAAATTACATGACTGTTATATGTAGAATTTCTTTAATTTTTGTAAACATATATTAGCTTAAATATTGGTTTCCAGCCTGCATTTTTACTTCAGCATTTAAACTATGAGCATAGCAAGCTTAAATTAGATCAGGGGTCTGTCCAGACATTTTGTGAAAGGTCTGTTTTTCGTGAAATTGTGAAAAAATTACTCACATTCTTTCAACCAGGGTCCGCTTTTATGAATTTGTGCAAATAGGGTCCGTTATTGCAAAAAAAAAACTTTTTCGAGGAGTTTTTAAATTGTAAAGATATACAAGATTATGCTCGACACTGTAAAATTATAATTAAAAAAATTAAATTTTAAAAAATGAACAACAATTGCTGCTTCTAAATTAAAGATGCAACATACAAATATTTGGTATTCAGCCTATACTGCTGAGCGCAGAATATTCATTTCGGACGAATAATGGAAGAATCATCTGCCGAAGACAAAACTTAATTCGTTTACATCCATCTTTCTTGTTTTCTGCCCAGGAAAGGGTTTATTCGATTAACAAAATAATAATGAAGATAAACAAATTTGTGAAGGGTCCGATTATAAGAAAAATCCTTTTGTGAAGGGTCCGTTTTTAAGTTAAAATATTTTGTGAAGGGTCCGTTTTTATGAAAAGATATTTTGTGAAGGGTCCGTTAACGGACCCAAATTTCTTCTTAACAGACCCCTGTAGATATTTAATTTTTTTCAAGCTATCAACATCTTCTATTTTTTTTTTAAATTTGTAACAATGCTATTTTCATGACAATGCAACATTTAAAAAATTTGTTTTTAAATATTATATAAGAACAACTCAATATAGAGGGATCAGCTATCACAAAATTATAAAATAAAATAAACAGTATTAGCAATGTGAAACAAAAATGCCACAGCAATCAATGTAGCCTTTCAAAAGATGTAAAGGAAAGTTTAATCAGTAACACAGGATTTCAACAATGAAATTTCGCATTTTTGATATTGCATCTGACTGACATGATACCCAAAAGTGGAGATTATTTACATACCACATTGAAAATTAGAAAACCACAATAAAAAACACAATCTTAATCAGTGTTCCCATTCTTGAAACAATAGTACAGACTTTAGTTTTAATATATATTGAGAAGAGATACAAGGCTTAGTTCAAAATTTGAGGAAAGTATCTTTTTATACTTCATGCTTTTACAGTACTCTTACATGAGTTTTCTGATATCAATACTTATTAAATTGAGATATGATAATCAAAAAAAAAACTGTATATTGTGATGAAATATTTTATCATTTTTGTAAATATTTTTACAGGATTCCTACACTATTTTGAGAAAACAATATCCTGACTTTTGCAGGTTTTTCCTGACCTTTAAAATAAAATTCCTGACCCACCTTTTCCCACTCCAACAAAACTTTTAATATTGCAGTTTCAATTAGTTATAATATGCTACTCAGTCATAAGTATCATAGATTGAATAGGATAAACACTTATACATTAAAGTGGAATTGCGTAATAGCACTTTATATCCCAAATTATATTTTCAGAAAACTTGTGAAACATATTTTTAATTATCATTAGATTAAACTTTTAGTGTGTTTTTGTAGTATTTAAATAACTATTTAAATAAAAGATCAAGATAATCTGTTGGATTATGGAAATATTATTTTACTTAATGTTAAGTGGAACCAAATGCATGAGTGTCGTCAGGATATAAAAATCTGCGAGATATGCATCAGTTTCCTCAAATAATATTTACTCTTAAAAAATACAACAATTGTTACATTAAAATATTAATTTTTAAAAATCACAATTTCACTTAAAACTGACTTTTCTTTTAAAAGATAATATTGAAATATAAAGGGGAAAAAAGTCAAGAAAAGTTAATTACATACAAATATAAATTCAGATAGAAAAATTATGCAAGTTGTGAGAAAAATAAAATCAAAAATATCTTTTTTTTCGAGTACAGTAGGGAACCGATTATCTGGAACGATCGGGACCATCGCTATTTCGGATAACTGATTTTTCCGGTTTTCTGAATCGATACAAAAAGCCGTTTTTTTTTGTTAGACCCAACTAAAAAAAACAGAAATAGTTGGAAATAAATTTATAAAGAAGAAAAAACGATGAAGTAATACACTAATGATTATTTCCAAAATGATGGTAAGGTGTCTTTCAAAAAAGAAAGAAAAATCCTAAAATCTTATGAGGATAAAAAAAAAAAATTAAAAAATGGCGGGGAAATTTATCGAATTTCGTTCCGGTTTTTTGGTTTTCCGGTTTTCTGATTTCCGGATAACGGGTTCTGTACTGTATTTTTAAATTTATTTCAGTAATACTGTAAGCTTGCGGAGAAACTCAGGGGCTCCTATGTCATATAATATTTCTCAACATATTTTGTTGTTGGACAATTTCTGAATCAAGAACATCCAGTTCTGTTGCAGCAGTTTTCGTCAATTTAGATTTTCTTAATTTCAAATCATCGATCTTTTCTTTTATTAGTTTTCTAGAAATTTCAGCTTTTTAATTCCTTCATTTTTTTTTTCTGGCTTCTAATGCATGTCTCCATCTTGTTCTAGATCCTTTTACAGCATCTAGCATTTTTTCATTAATGTCTATGTTTTTTATTCCATTTATAAATGAAACATAATCATACACACGCCTTTGTGAAATAATAGAGTCTTCATTGAGGTTTTCAACCAATAAGTTTTTATTGACTGAAAATCCCCTCCATCGACTGCTGCGTTACCATGCGAGAGGATAAGAACAATTTTTATAACCTCCCACAAATATTCACATATTTTTCTCCATGCAAATATTTCGAAAAAAAATTATCTAATCTCTTTTGCTGTGGATTAAACTCTAAGAAACTCTTTTGCTCTTCTTTTTTTTTTTGGCAGCATCACAAATCAGTAAAAATTCGTTTTTTGACTTTTTTGCTGTTGTTTCAGCTACTATTGTCTGTAAACCAGTTATTGACATAAAGAGCAATAAATCTAGCAACTCTATCAAAAATTCCTTTGCTATAGGATAAACAGGAGGAAAATTGCTAACAGGACAGGTTCTACCAGGGAAAGAGGAATGTTATGAGGAAATTACATATTTTGAACAACAGAATTTTTCCTTGAAACTTTATTTTTGCCTGTCAGTCTTTGATTGAAATATAGTTTTTTTTTTATTTTCCTAACTTTATGAATATGTAAGAAAAATCCTGACTTTTTAGCTTAATTTTAGAATAGCCTGACTTTTGCAGGTTTTCCTGACAGTGTAGGAACCCTGTTTTAGCTTATCATAATATATGCATAATTTATGAAAATATATAATTTTAAAAATTTCTTTCCACCAACTTCAAATTAATCCATGTATATGAAGTGAGAAAGTGGTCGTTAATGGAGGTGGGTCATTCTTAAAAGGATTACCTCCATTGACTTCAAAATGCTATCAAAGATAAATGATTATTCGCAAATGATTTTAATTTTAGTCAGTGTTATTTACTTATTGTAGAAATCTCACTCGTGTTGGCATCATGAAAACCAGATGAAGGAATAAAACATAAAGCAAATAAAAATGACCCCTAATTGAGTAAAAACAAATGTACCAATTATGAAAGATATAATCGTTTTAAATAAGTAAACAATTATGTTTCTTGCCTAAGTTTGCATTTAATTTTATATCAGAAATATTACCTTAAAAAAGTGAGAAATTTGTTTGCTTGAAATGCTTAAGGTTTTTTTTCTAATTTAACTTTTAAAAATAAATCATTAATAGCATCTTCTTTAGCGCACTATGACTGTAACATGAGGTTGTTGATCACTTTCAGATATCATCAAAAAGTGATCTCTGAATAAGTGCCACTCAAAATATTTTGAATCTATTCATTGGTTTCGTTAATATTTGTTGTTTTGATAATTTTTTGTGTTTCCTTATTTGATCTTGGTGCAGAGATTTTCCTGGTGGCTGGGAGAAGTTTCAAAGGCTTTCATCAACACAAAGTCTATGGAAAAAATTTCCTTTCTTTCCAAAAAGTGGTCCCCGACACAGACGTGGCGTTTCCTGGAGGTTTCACTGGATGAGTTTCCGATGAAAGGCGTGCCCTTTTTTTTCATAAAATATCTAGTTATAATTCAACAAATGTGTAACTACATTAAATTAGGGTCAATGGCCTAAATCAAATTGGTTATGAAATTTATATAGTATTTAAAGAGCATGTCACTACTTTATATGTAAATTACACCTAAAAAAAATAATTTTTTTCCCCCAATTCTTTTCCACAACATTAATTTAGACTTCAGAAAATAATGTTTCAGAAAATATTTCTAACAAGGAATCTAATTGAGATAGATCAAATAAAAGTTTTGCATGTAATTAAATAGTTTTGTTGTTTGCGAAAAAAGGGGACGCATTTTTAAATTTATCAGGATGTCCCCTAAGAGCAGTTTCCGTATCGTGATCTGTGTCAGAATAAGCACAAAGTCTTGCCAACTTCCAGGCAGCAACCCGTGGAAAAAAATTCACAGAAAGATACCAACTCAAAAGGTAAAACTCGTAGCCATCCTCAGGCAAACATATGCAAAATTTTTCATTAAAAAAAATAGAAAGTTCAGAACTATAAAGCACCTTGGCAATTGTAGTTGGTGCGATAAATCATGATTCAGAAATATCCCTGTCCCCTTCAGCCTTCCGAATGTTGGATATTCATTGCAGAAGGGAGCCAACTCAAAGGGAATAACTCGTATACACCCAAGGGGAGGCCTCTACATGATATATATATTTTTATTTAAAACATACGAGTTTAAAATCCATTTGTGACCGTGGAAATTGTAGTTCAGACAACAGATTATAAAACAGAAATATCCCTTTCCCCTCAATAATAAATAAATAAAAAAGATTTCCATTTTATTAGTATTATTAAAACTAAAATAATAGTTGCCCTATATTTTTGATTTCATAAATTCAACTTAAAAATTCATTGAGCAGATAAGAAATCTCTCAAATAAAATAAAACAATCTAAAAAGTATAAATTTTCTCTTCTTCTAAAAACTTTAATATCTATTTTATAATTGATTATTGTATATGTAAGAGCCTATTTGATTGAAATTTACAATAAATACTTAATGCATTATAATTTGAGACTCAGTGGAGGTTTTTGACTGTTTTAACTCATCAAAAATCCAATTTCATTTAGAGATTACAATTTAATGCAGATTATGGAAAATTAATACTTATTATTGGATAAAGAACTTGTTTATGAAACTTTTCCAATTATTATTATTTCGATTTACGGTTCTCAATAAGAGCAAACAAGAAATCAGTTTTCAAGATTAGTAAACAATAATATGCGTTTCATGTTTTCTTCAATCACTGCACTTGGTTTATTTTGTTGTTGAAAGCTACAATAAAACTAAATAGATACTTAAATTTATACAAAGCAGAAAAAAAATTAAAAAACCTTAACGTAGAACTTATTTTTCATCTTTTATCAAACCAGAAATTAAGCATATTTTTTACTTCAGGCCTCGCGCTCTTTCGTAGTTATTGTAGTAAATAAGTTAGACGAGCTCTATGCGTTAGCTTATAGCTTTATTTTGAGAACGATTTGTGACGTGAAAGAATTTGTAAAGGATTGGAGATTTGGCGATCGAAATGGGCTGCAGGTGGCGTAGAGCAGAACTCTCTTCCTATGGCAACACTTCACATGCTTTCCCCATTAGCGTGTGGAAAGTCATAGAGGAAGGAAGTACGTTAGTTTCTCTCTTGATTTTCACATAGATTAAAATCTTTTAAGTTGGAAAACTATATGGAACTGAAAATTACGTTAAACATAGTTCTAAAAAAAAGTATCACGGGAATTTTAAAAAATATTTTTATTAAATAAAAAGGAAAAATATTAAGAAAAGGGAAAATATCGTAGTGCATTCCTATACAACTGAAGAGAGGAGGAGAGGGAGGGAGAAGGGCTAAAGCAGTGGTCGGCAAACTTATTAGCCAAAGAGCCAAATATGAACATTACAACAATTTTAAAAAAAATTGGGAGCCAAATGTGCTTGTTTAGTAAACTTTTATTACACTAAATGAGTAGTACACTAAATAAAACTAAATTCCATACTTAATAAATATTTATTAATGCGAACAATGTGCTTGCATCTCCTTGGAAAGTTTGAGTAAGTCAGGTTTGTATGTTATTGTTTTTAATTTTAGGCATGATTCCAAGTTCTCATCAGACGACTTCTCAGTTTACTCTTGATAATGTTCATGCTTGAAAAAGAATGTTCGCATATATATGTAGAACCGAAAAGGGAAAGAACAGCAAACGCGAGCTTTTTTAGCTGATCGTAAGAGTCAGGAATACCATTCCAAGCGTTGAAAATGATCATGTCTTCCTTCTCCAGGTCATTCAAAGCAGACCACTTGCGTTGTGAACTAAGATCAAATTTTTTCTTCTCCAATATTTCCAATTCATCACAAAGACGTTCGAATTTAGAGCGCCATATCTCCTTGTTTTTTTAAATCCAGCAATTGTATTTAAGAGCTACCAATTTCAATTTCAAAAGGAGAAAATTTCAACTCGGTTATCGTAGCATTAAGAGGATTCTGACAAATGCTAAAGTTGCTCTGCTGTTTTTAAATTCCTGAAACCTGCTGAGAAATGCTTCCCTCATATTTAAAATTATTGTTTTAAAATGGTGTTTATCAATAGAGGAATTATTTTCTTGGCGATACTTCATCAGGCTCGGAAAGTGAAACAATGTTTTCCTTTCAAAATTCTGAGCAAAAATGGATAATTTATTTTTGAATGTTATTACTTCTTGTAACATCGAAAAAATTAAGTTTCCTTTCCCTTGTAGTTTACGATTTAGCTGATTTAGATGAGACGTAACGTCTACCATGAAATTAAAGTTTTGGATCCACTGATCGTCTGTTAGTTCTGGATAGTGGATAGTTCCCTTCTCAAGGAGAAATGCTTTAATTTCCGGAAAAAGGGACACGAAACGTTCTAAAACGTTCCCTCTTGATAACCAACGTACCTTGTTATGAAGCAGAAGATCAGCGTACTCACTCTCCATTTCAATTAAAAATTCTTTGAATTGGCGATGATTAAGAGCTTTAGCTAAAATGGAGTTGATAATGATAATTACTAATTCCATAACTTTACAAATTTCATCCGGAAATGTTTGCGCATGAGTGAATGAGACAATGGTAAACAAGTATCTCGTGATTAATTTTTTCTTTCAATATAGCAACAAACCCTTTTCTTACGCCGATCATACTTCTGGCCTCATCTGTTGAAATCGACACAATTTTATCGAGGGGAATATGATGTTTTTCCATACACTCAATTACAGCATTTGTGATATCTTCTGACCTCTCAACCCGTCTGACCTTTGAGTGACAATAATCCTAAAAGTTCTTCTTTAGGGCCAGAATGAGACATAAATCTTACAGAAAGTGAAACTTGCGTATCATTATGTCACAACACTCGTAGACTGCTATTGATTAATCCGAAATAAATTTCAGATCTTATTTATGCTGGGTGGTTATATTCGAATACATTTTAATTGTTCTATCTTTAATGGTTTTGGCAGACAATGGTACCTCTTTAACTGTTTTCAGAATATCTGCTTTGTTCTTAAAATCCCGAAATAGCTCTTCGGATTAATTTATCAAAATGAGATGTAATTTTTTTCTTACCAAGTTTTTTTTTTAAATGAAAATATTATTGCGCCTTCCGTGGATATTTGTGCCAGAGCCGCATTTAAGGAGCCAAAGAGCCACATGCGGCTCTGGAGCCGCACTTTGCCGACCACTGGGCTAAAGGCATGAAACCGGTCTCTCCCCAGATGGCGTATTCGAGTGTTGCGATTTTCATTTTTCCTCTCATCCATCGGATGTCTTTCACCTAACAATTTGCTGGTGAAAGCGATTTGAACGTTCGAATAGGATGCGTTTAACGCTGGGATTAAATTAGATTTTCGATTTCAAAGATAATTTTTAACCAGATATTTTATGATTTTTCATATTCATTTACCAAGATATTTTATGAATACATTTCAGACATAATTTTTTGTCTCACAAATTTATTATTTCGTATAATAAATGGATTAAATAATTAGTTTCGGTGGATCGCATTCATTTCATCGACAATCGCTTCATCGACGGGCCATTTCATCGACAAACCGTTTCATCGACTAGGTCATTTCGTCGACAGGCCATTTAGTCGACAGGGTCATTTCGTCGACAAGTCATTTCGTCGACAAGGTCATTTCGTCGACAAGCCATTTCGTCGACAGGGTCATTTCATCGACAGGGTCATTTCGTCGACAGAGTCATTTCGTCGACAGGGTCATTTTGTAGACAGGGTCATTTCATCTACAAATCATTTCGTCGACAGGGTTATTTTGTCGACAGGGTCATTTCGTCGACAGGGTAGTTTTGTCGACAGGGTCATTTCGTCAACAGGGTCATTTTGTCGACAGTGCCATTTCGTCGACAGGCCGTTTCGTCGACAGGCCATTTCGTCGACAGGGTCGTTTCGTCGACAAGTCATTTCGGTGACATGATCGTTTCATCGAAAAATCATTTCGTCGACAGGGTTATTTTGTCGACAGGGTCATTTCGTCGACAGGGTCATTTCGTTGACAAGTCATTTCGTCGTCAGGGTAGTTTTGCCGACAGGGTCATTTCGTCGACATGGTCGTTTCGTCGACAAGGTCATTTCGTACTGCTATTTTGTAGGCAAAGTCATGCGTAATTTTGAAACTAGTTTAAAGATTTTTTATATTAGACGTTATGCCCCTTGCACTTCTTTGTAATTTAGTATATTTAAGATGAAATTTTTTTAAACCTAGCCTGATGCAAATCTTAATAATATGTTAAAGTTGCCGGAGTTGTTGTTGTTGTAGTTGTAGTTTATTTACGTCACACTAGAGCTGCACAATGGGCTATTGGTGACGGTCTGGGAAACATCCCTGAGGATGATCCGAAAACATGAGCATGGGCAATTTTCAAATAAAGAAGCATTTTATTTGAAAATTGCCCACTGCTTGCTCTATTCACATCACGTTGCAAAAACGAAACATTAATTGTATTTTACACATTTAAGTTGTATATTACACAATTTTTTTCTAGTCATATTTAACGCATTTATTTCTAAGCTTAATTTTTAGTGTACATTATTGTAGATTATCATCGCGAAAGCAATTGCAATAACTATTGTGAATGATTCTTGATGTAGGGAATCAATGACAGGTGAAATTAGGAAGGAAAAAAAGACGGTATATTATGACTCTGCGAGATAATGAAACCATGTGGTCTGTAGGTAATTTCAATGACAAGGTCTTTCCGTTAACAGGCCATTTCAGCTGCAAACATTTTCTGTCGATAAAAAGAAAATTATACTTATATAATACTCCCCTGCAATGAGTAAAACGCATTAACACAGTTTAAAATCTTGTCAAAAAAAAAGGGAAAGAACAGGAACAAACTTTTGCAATGATAACAATGGTGATGTTTACAAAGAATTTAATCCGAAAAACACAAATCTCTTAGATAGTTAGCTAGTAAAATTACTTCTCATTTTATCAAAAATTTATATATTCCCGGTGTTTAGATATTTATTTTTTTCAAACCCAGTTGATTTTTTTTTCATATGCAAGCAATCGTTAATTTTGTTGCTATTAACATATTAATAAAATTTTCTTACATAAAATTTCAATATTTATATATTTTCTCTTTAAAAAAAAAGATCGATATAGGAAAAAAACAAGGTTGTATGAGTGGCTATTACGAAGGTTGGTGAGCGAAGTGAGCAAGGGGCGGAACTTCCTAGTATTATAAAAATCTTGGGGAAAAAATGCATGTGGGGGGAAAATAAAATGACAATCCAACTTGGAAAACATATTGGGAAATAATGTTGATAAAAAATTTTGTTCTAACCCTCTTCCTCATGTCTTTGTCAGCTGTTCTGCTGAAGAGGGAAGTTTCTGACAATTCTTGTGAAATTTAAATGAAATATTATTTGAAACAAAAATCTTGTTCTCTTATTTCCAATTTATTTTATCTCTTATGTAATTAATTATTTATAATGTTTTGGTGTTTAATATGTATTTTATCCTATATGTTCCCTAAACATTTATAAGTTCTTTTACCTTATAAAATGAACTTCATTAATGTAAAAAAAAAAAAAAAAAAAAAAAAAAAACTCACAATGACTCCACATCCTCGGTATGCGATGCAATCGAAATGATATAAAAAATGGTTCTAAGTCAAAGGAGGGAAGAAACCCTGTCTAATTGGTTTTTATGATCTACTGGCCAACTGGCGGTCCGCGAAGCCTTTTTTTGTGGCCCGCGAACTAAAATATATTGTTGTCATTTTTTGCGGACAATTTTTGTAAAAAATCTATATGGGTTTAAAATACTTTCCTTTCTTAAAAAACCTAATTTCTTCGCTTCTGTTAAATTAACATACGGACGATACAAAAAAATTATTTTTCAGGTTTTGCATCTAAAAAAATATTGTTTCAAGAAAATATTTATTATTATTTGCAATTCAATAGTTTTGTTTTGTACAACTTGATAAAAATCTGACAGTAATATTTAATGTTCCATCAAACATTAAAGAGTCCTATATAAAATTTTGATAAAGTTGCTGCCCGCCATTTGACTGGTGTTTTTAATTGCGGCCCCCGGCCTCATGTAAGTTGGAAATCCCTGATCTAAAACGTTTGGGGAAAAAAACGCAATTTATTACGATATAACAAATAAATTGACTTTTGAGTTTATAATTGAGGAGAGTTATCCATATGCATCTGATTTTATTCTCATTAATGTTTTATAAAAATAAGTTTGGCAAACTTGTTTTTTTACTCAAATATTAAAATGTTTTTCTTTTCGATTTGCCAGAGAATAAAAATTTATTTAAATTAATAAAATTTGCAGTGAGAGTATATATTTTAAAGGCGAACACTAAGGAAAGTCTTTTAAAAAGTGTAATTGGAAATGGAAATGTTTTTAAATATCATGTTTGATATGTGTTCTGAAAAGAAATGTGAATTTTTGTTACCAAAACGAAAAAAGTGGAATTTCGAATATTGATAGAAATTTATTGTGAAATTTTGCCCTTGTGGGTTTTGCAATGAGTGAAAATTTTTATAAATTTTTTTCTCATTTGTAGTCTACTGAACAAACTTGACATTTTAAATATATAAGCATTTTTTATTTTCCTTTTTTCTGCATTTTAGTTTTGAGCCTCCTGGCTTGTTCAGGCCGAAAATTATCAAAATTTTGATTGGCGATAAGTTGTGCTAATAGTGATCAGTAAGCGTTTGAAAATTGTGTTTTCATCCTGTACAGAAAATCAGTTAAAAATTTCAGCAATTAAACTAGTAAAAAATTGGTCAAATTTTAATTGCAAGATTTTTTTTTCTTTTTTATACAGTAAGAGTTATTTATTCTTACGTTTAAATTCCAGGTTTGACTTTTTGTTAATTTTCTTTTAAGCAAAATGTGTCTAATTTAAATCCTGCAAATAAAAAATGAATTAATTCATCATTTACTTACTACTATTATTATTCTTATTAAATTATACTATTATTATTTAATTATAATAATAGTATAATTCAAAAATAGTATAATTTGATAGTATTAGATTAGAATTTAATAATTAATACTATTATTAAATTCACTATTCGTAGAAGAAACACACTTTGTGAAGAGCAAACACTAACACGCTTGCAACGTTACGCCTGTGCTTCTAAACATTTTTGGTAAGGTGAGTAGCACTTTAAATATTGTGGGAATCTACAACCGCCTCGGTAAATACCTAAACATCAAGTTTGCGTTCCTATTGTTCTTCGAAATCTCTAATAGTAGTAACGAAACTAAGACTCAGATCGATTGTTCGAATGAGCATATTCCTGTCCTAATGTTAAGGATGCTGAACAAAAAGTTTAAAATTGCAATTAAGGTGAACATTAAGAAATTACTTTTCCATCATAAAAAACCTAGAATTTTTTCTTTTACTTATGCAGACATAATATACAAAAATGAATATAATAATTAGGTCTATGATTATATTCATTTCTGTGAGAATTCGACTGGAGCCTATGTTTTTGTTAAAATTTATGTAAAAATGTTGAAATTTTTTCCGCAATAAATTTAGCTTTCCTCTCCTTGAAATAGTGTCTAAATTTTCATTGTAATATATTTTTATTACTTTTAATTCTAAAAATATATTTTATTAATTTGATTTGATATTAAAAACAATTTGATTGCTAACGTCTCACTATATTAACTGTTGACCACGGTCCGGATATCATGCTTGGTAATGTTCTAAAGACAATCCTTACATATCCTGAAAATAATTGTCGAGCTATTACGATTTAGATATAGAAAAGTAGATTTCGATACATCAACCGTTTAAATGCTTTTCAACTACCTATTAATTAATTTAAAAAGCGAACTTTTTTTAGTGCAATTGGAACAATATACAGCCATAAAGAATTTTACTTTAGTATAAAAATTAAATAATTGCATTTTTCTAATTAATAATAGAAATATTTAGATTAAATCTCCAAAATAGTTTCAGAGTTACGCATGACACTATCAACGAAATGACCCCGTCGACGAAATGACTTGTCGAAGAAATAACCCTGTCGACGAAATGACCGTGCCGACGAAATGACTTGACGAAGAAAAGACCCTGTCGACGAAATAACCCTGTCAATGAAAAGACCCTGTCGACGAAATGACTTGTCGACGAAATGACCCTGTTGACGAAATGACCCTGTCGACGAAATGACCCTGTCGACGAAATGATCCTGTCGACGAAATGACCCTGTCGATGAAATGACCCTGTCGACGAAATGACCCTGTCGACGAAATGACCCTGTCGACGAAATGACTTGTCGACGAAATGACCCTGTGAACGACATGCCTGTCGACGAAACGGCCTGTCGATGAAGTGATCTAGTCGATGAAATGGTTTGTCGATGAAGTGGTGTCGATGAAATATCCTGTAGATGAAGTGATTGTCGATGAAATGAACCAGACCCGATTTGACATATAAATCATGAAAAGAAAAGGGGAAAGAACTGACCCCTGTCGAACGCCTATTTTCATCGGAAAATTGAATGATAGTACTTTCCACAATCACATGTCTATCCTTCTGCGTTTGATAAAATTTGTGGATAAAATGGGTAGTTTTAGCAGTCATACCAGATTTTAAGGGTTAAGGCATCCTGGTTATCATTATCGTAGGCAGCGTGGATGCCAAGGGAGCAGCAAATTTCTTTTTGTACCGAGAGTCGGATGATGGTCAGTACTGAATCTACCCCTCTAAATTGGAGAAATATGCCGGGAGGAAAACTCCAGTCCTTAGTAAGAAATCAGTGAAATGTTTAGAAGCATTCGTTCCAGAGTTTTCCTCAGAGCGGATGTGAGCGATTTAGGTCTATATGATGACTTAAGTTCAGTAGATTTCCCTGTCTTATGGATAGGGATGGCGTTAGCTAGTTTCCAGGATTTCTCCAGAACTCTGGATACAGTTCAACTCATTCAGTGATTTCTTCAGAGCCACTTCCGAGAGAGAGAGAGAGAGCTCAGTGCTTTTAAAGGAATTTTTTCTGGTTCTGGGGATTTACAATTGGAGGATGAAAGGGCACCATGAAGTTCCTGTAAAGTGAAGAGTTCAGGAAGTTCCTGTACAGTTGATTGAATTCCTGGTTCACTCCGCTAAAGCACAGGGGATGAAGGTTATTGGTTTATAGTAGAAAACTGCAAATGCGTTTGCTTGTGTTAAGTTCAACGTTGTTCACTACGATAATGTTTGAGGTTGCATTTAGTATCTCAGGACAATTTAATATTCAACGGAGAATTTTGCTGTTGGATTTAGATTGACAATTGATTGATTTTTTTTATGTATTTTCCCCAAATAAGGATTTAGAGCTCTTAAATATTTACGTTTTTTGCCTAATAAAAAGGACCACTGACTGTTCCAGAAGGGTAGAAAACGTGGGTTATAGGTTGGTCTATATGAGCTATATTTCTTCAGTTTTTCCTGCTACATTAATTGAAGGCTTTGCGAGAAGAAGTTATTTTCTGAAAAGATTCTAAGTCGGAGATTAAGGGTTTCCAATGAACTCCAGTTTGTTTACCCGAGGGAAAATTATTGTTGCATATTTCCTGAGAAATGCTCACTAGTGAGTGATCACTTTCAAATGTGTCAGGGGGTACTACAAAGCTTGTGTTTGGAAAAAGGTCAGTTGATGAAATTAAAAAGTGAGTTTCAGCACCCTGGCTTAAAGTATGTTGGGATCTTTATATTTAGCAGGCAGTATTGTGACTCAAGAAACTTTTCTGCTCCTCCTTATGGTGACTAAGCTTCTAAAGTAGCGTTTAAAGTCCTTAAGTAAGATGAATAGGCTTGTTAGCGATACTACCAGTCTACTGGAGGTTGTAGGAGCATAACAGTTTATAAGTTAGATGGAGTAGTCATGCGTGGTAATCTAAACTGCTAAGATTTCATTGTCTGATGGTGGTAGATTTGGTATCGGTACAACTTTCGATGAGATGTCTCAGACACCGAAGTTGACCACTGGTTGTGGTCATTAGGCTGGTGGGAGACCACTTTGATCTGCCTTCGTAAGAGCCGAGGGTGCGCGGTATCGATCCTTGTTAAACTGTTCCACCGAAAAGTGCAGGTCATCCGGCTACCAAAGCAGGGGTGTCATCCCCTCTGCAAATGATCAAAATTGTAATGGCATGTTTTCGGATCATCCTCAGCGATGTTTTCCAGACCATCTCCAATAGTCCAATGTGTATAGCCCATCGTGTTTATAATCGCACTTAAGTAATTGAGCACACTAGCCTGCATGTACCTATAAATAAATAAATTTACTCGACAACTGGTAAGATACACGGTTCCCAGTAAAACAACGCGATCGAGCCTCACTGGCTGCTGTGAGTGAGCGGGTGGGTGTCTACTTCTACCAGTCTGCGTAGAAACCGAGTGTAGACGGTATCGGTTCTTGTTATACTGTTCTGTTCAAGTGCTAGAACTCACGATCAGGTCACCCCGATACTAAAACAGGAAAGTCATCTCTTCTGCAGAGGATCAAAATTATTATGACTTGTCACATGTCTTCGGATCATTCTTAACGATGTTCCGCAGACTGTTACAAATTGTGCAGCCATATAGCGACGTGAATAAAGTAGTAAGGTATCATTCTCACTGTATCAGTAGAGGAATCGAGACTGTTCTGTTGAGCAATTGTAGCCGGTGTGCATTCAGTTTCATTGTTTACCTAAGGCTCTGTAGCGAATAGGAAGCTGTCATAACTTGTGCTATTTGTTCTTTAGCTTAGCAAGAGCTTATAAGACAGACTGTGTAATAAGTGTTGTTGTTGCTGTAGTTCATTTACGTCACACTAGAACGGCACAATGGGCTATTAGCGACGGTCTGGGAAACAGCCCTGAGGATGATCCGAATACATGTCATCACAATTTTGATCCTCTGAAGGGGAGATGACACCTTGCATCGGTAGTCCGACTACCTGTGAGCGAAGTTGAGCACTTTAAAGTAGAACAGTTTAATGATGACCAATACCGCATACCCTCGGACCATACACAGTCTGATCCAAGTGACTTGACTTCGGTTATCTGCTGGGAACCGTGTCTTAACGATAGGTTCCCTGTGTCTTATCGATCACTGCGGGGGTGTAATAAGTTTACAAGCTTACGTATACATGTGTAACCATAGGATGTAGTATGCACAATGAGCAAAATAAAAAACGGACCACCATGAATAAATTTTGATCTAATAATTGGATCTCCGCGTTCTTGGACTCAATCTTAATGGTTTTAGGGGGTGACCTCAAACATACTAATTAATAAGCACAAACGATATTTTAAATTACGAAATTCGACACAAAAGCGTGCTTTCTTTGAATAAACATATCTCTTTATCTCCGGATTCAGATTTTTCACTCCAAAAATACAGGGGGTAGCCATAATCTAAGATATAGAGTAGTTCGAAGTATGGACCCCTCAATGTTAGTTTTACTTTTTGCGAATTTCGCTATATCACGAAAACT
This sequence comes from Parasteatoda tepidariorum, assembly GCF_982258835.1. NCBI lineage: Eukaryota > Metazoa > Arthropoda > Arachnida > Araneae > Theridiidae > Parasteatoda > Parasteatoda tepidariorum. The sequence continues at coordinate 4,018,662 of NC_141758.1, read as the reverse complement.
TTTTAAGTGAATAAAAAGTGTTTGCAAGCAATTAAAAAATTTGTTTGTCTTAAGGGTATTTTAATGCAAAAAATATTTTTTTATTATTTTATTTAATTTTATTAAAAAAATTGAGTTTTGAGGTCTGCAATTTTTTACATCATCTTAGAGAATGTAATTTTACATGTCAAAATACAGAATTTGCGTGAAATCGGTCGAATAGTTCCTGATAAATTGAAATTATTATTTAGAGAATATGGCCATACTTAGAAAAAAAATGAAACAAAGAAATGAAGTCTCTCAAAATTATCAAGAAAATCATTCTCATAACATCAAGAATTTCTGTAAAGATAAAAAAAAATCAACTGTTGGGGCTGAGAGGCTGGAGCCCAATCGCCAAGAATTCCAAATTAAAAGTAAGTAAATTGTTCCCAACGGACAGTTAGGAGCATGGGAAGAGATCCATAGTTACGCGATTTATCAAAAGATAACAAAAAATAGCCAACCCCCAGACTCAGTATAAAATTTGAAAATAATTTGGCGAAAGCTAATCGCCAAAAAGACTGTGAGAATAGTATAACCATGTAACTGAAACATTTCTGTGGCAACGAAAAAAGAATAAAACCAATGGCGCACCCAGGATAGGGTTTTCAGGGTTTAAACATCCCCTTGGAATTGCAAGTGAGGTTTATGAAAATCATTAATTTGATTATCTAAAAAATTTTTGTACAAACATTTTTTTTCTTAAGGCTAACTTTTATTTGAGTAAAGAAGTTATATATTATTTTTCATTGAGTAAAGAATATCTGACCTGAATAGTTCGAAAGGCTTTTTTTTCCTTTGAACCCCTCTCATTTTTCAGAAAACGAATCCACTATATGTAGGAGGGAGGCAAGTTATTTTGAAAACAAAACTAATGTAAAAGAAGGTTTGTTGAGCAGGAGGATTGTTACAGCTACCCATTGTCCATACCATGTCTTCATTAGTTTCTTTTATTTAGAGAAATGCAACATGATTCAAGTAGGAAAAAAAAGCCTTTGCTTGTTGCTTTTCTTATATTTTATCCTGGAATATTAAAGAAATATAATTAGAATATATTTATCTGCAATATAATTAGAAGAAAATGATTGAATCACTTTATTTCGATGTTATTGTTGCTGTCATCGGCCATTAGACAGAGGGGATGCGATTGTTCGTGTTTTCCTGGGGTGTCATGTATGGCCAAGAATTCGATATCTGCACACGCCCATACGTCACGCCCGTTTATAGGGTGGACCCATTCATATGTCCATTCATTGTGGTCCACAGATCACAATTTTACCTGAAAGAGAGAACGATTCCAAATTGTTATGGGGGTATTGATTTGTTATAAGAACATGGAGGACCTTGTGACCCGATAGATTTAACGTGCACCAGTCACTACCCGGGGAATCTTCGGCCGACTGTTTGCGATCACCAACCAGGCTATCCCGGCCCACTTTATTTCATTGATCTGCTTTTATAGAGATGTTTAATTATAAAGTTAGTCAAACAAAAATTAGGGGAATGACATAGCATAACAAGAGAAAAAATAATAACGTTCAAAATGAGTACAAAAATACTGACTGTCAGATAACACAGACCACAACGATACCACGTGGTAAAACTGTAGAGTTCTCAAAAGATTTGGATTTCACCAAAAAGTTTTCCTTTTAGGGTGTGGGACATGATATCGAATTGTAAATTAAATCTAAAAAATGAGTAAAAATTTTGGATTTTTAAAATGACATTTGAATTTTAAGAAAAGTTTTAAAAAATATTTAGATGAATTAGGAGAAGAATAATTAAAAAAGGAATTCAGAGGACCATTTGGGAAAAATCAAAATTCGTACACCCGCAAAAATACTTTTTTCAAGACTCATTTACAAAAAACCATTAAGAACTTTTTAAAAAAATGTATTTGCGCCTTAGTTTTCACCATTTTACAAGATAATCAAATCATTAAGTTAAAATGAATTTGGAATTCAAATAACTAAACCACGCATTGACAGACAATGAGAAATAATATTCCTGTAGATTTCAAACGAACAACACTTTTTATGAATAAATTTTCAAATGATGCCAAATTTATAGAAGTTACTACAGCAAATCATTATTAATAACGTCAAAAATAGGGATGAAAATAATATCCTTGAAAAGATTTTATGATTTAAAAGAAAATATTACGGATGAGTTCATTTCTGTGACGCCAGTTTTTGACATCTTGTGACAAAAAAAGGAAAAAGGTCGAAAATTTGGACTCCTTAATGTTAATTTTACTTTTTGGCCATATTTCGCCATATCTCAAGAATTTTTTAAAGCGATTTGAAAATTTTTTGCATACAATTATAAAATTCGTTTATTCAACTATAATTCAAAGCAAAAAAATATTTTTTAATAATTATTTATAAATTTTTATTATTTAAATTAAGAATAATAAAAAAAGTTTTGAATTTTAAGGGAAAAAATTTTTTTTTTTTTTGTCATTTCAAAGAATGTAATTTTTAAAGGCAAAATTTGCTCGAAATCGGTCGAATAAATCCTAAGAAATTGAATTTTGAAAAAGTCTTATTATTAAAAGTTCGAATTTTCAAGAATCTTCCGACCGATTTGGTTCAAATTTTATACAAAATTAAATTCTTTAAAATGATTTAAAAACTTATATATCTTACAGTTCAAGTTTTTTGACCTGTACCGTTACCCCTTTGGCTGTGATCTCAAAATTTAAATTTAGTAACGGTTACCCAGGTTATTTAGTAGACAAATATCTAATGAATTACAGAAAACTTTCAACATTTAAAACTCATTTTTATTGCACCTCTAAATCTTCAAAAACATAATTTCACACATTTCCAAATGCCAACATGGGAATAAACATTTATACATTAATTAAAACAAAAATGCAACCTTAAAACACTCAAGCATAACCTTCAACTTCTACAGTTCAAAAAAAAGACATTTATAAAATAAAAACTTCATTTAACATTTCTAAAAACCCAGACTTGGTTTATGATATCTATAAATTACACTTAAATGCTGATTGTTCTCCTACACAAAAAAAACACAACATAACAGTTCAGAATATTCGGTAAATGATTCCTCTAAAATGTTAACGAAATAAAATTTAAAGTTTTATAAGTACCCTACGGAATTTACTGCTTTCACTCTGGAACCGCCCACCGGAAAGGTAGATGAACTCATGGACAAACTCCTCGGCTAGGATCTCGAAATTTCTCCAGCTATTCTAATTTCAAGCGACTTAGGCATGTAGAAGGGGGACACCGGACGTCCAGCATAGATTCCTTCGGACTTGGCCCATCGTCTCAAAGATATCGGCTTTTGGCTAATCCCGGTAGTCCTTCCCGCTAGAGACTTCAGTTTAGCTTTCCCTAAGGTTACGATCCACCATCTCCGAGATACTGTCACGAACCACTCCTTCAGCGGACAAACTCCGTATCCCCAGGATACTGCTCTGATTAACTGCTTACTACTGGTACTGCAACTGCTACTAGCCACATTCATCGCTTCTCTTTTATCCTCCCGTCAACAAGGCGAAAGAATCTAGACTGACCTGTTTACCACGTCCAGAGTCATCCCGCATCCGGCGGACGTCAGAACCAAAAAAAAAGATCCCTGAGAAAAACCGTCATGAATCCACTAATACCCTATACAAGTTATAATACCATCTTCAATAAATATTAATAAATTTAGTTACATAGATTTTACCCAAAAAAATCCCTTTTTAAAAGACTAATTCAAAATTTCTAAAGAAAATATCATTATGATTGAATTTAAACTTTACCGTAGTGGTGCCATCTACAGACAAATAATCTATCTTTAAAAGTATTACAAAAAAAAACTTATAATAAATTTCAATTTATTACAATACCATCGCCTCACCGAAAAAAAATTTAAAAAAATTACTTTTAATTTTTTGAAACACTATAGCACTATGTTAAAATGACCTGGAACACTATCAAGAAATCAAGAAAACTAAATTATTGGTTTCACATAAAAATTTCCGTTTTTTCCTTTTCTCTAAGCTGTTCATAAATAATTCCTACTTAAAGTTCAAAATCTCCAAAAGCACCACGCGGCTTTAAACCTACTTTTAGATCTTTATCACTACAATCAAATCTGACCCTAACAATGTGCACCTTGCAAGGAAACAGAAAAGAGGAATCAAATATGCGCCAAAGTAGTTTAAACTACACTTAACTTTAAAAAACATTATAACTCAGATTTACACTTAGCAATACCTTTTCCAGCGGCCCATAGGGGGTCAGGAAAAGATTGTACAGCATCGTTATCAATGTTCAGCTTTCAAATTTTAAACATCGAAACATTCATAATCTGCATTTTCAAAATAACATTAAAAAAACAAAAATGGGACAAACCCAGTTTTGACTGATTACATACATCATTACAAATGCCAGTGGAGACCTACACTTCACACTTATGTACATAAAAGGACCGTGGTCCACCTGAAAACAAAAAACAGTCTCCACCGACCTACTACATTCCGGCTTATGTAACCAAAATATGCACCGCCAGATATAAACTCCTCCTCCATATTTGGAGAACATTTGACATTCCACCCCAACACATTTATAACCCAATTTAAAACAAGAAAAATTTAGTTGCACCCCCCTCTTACAAATTCTAATTTCTTATGACCCGTCCATTTACTCGTTGTCTTAAGTTATAACGAGGTTGCGGAAAAGGCACGAATTTACCTGTCTCATACAGTAGATTTTCTGGAGCAGGTGTTTCTACTCTTTCCCTATCTATACTGCCACTGATTTGGTCACCGAACCCACTATCTCTGGATCGCAAAACTTCCAATCTTTGCTCCGCCTTTGCCACATTCTCCACATGAACAACCCTAGTATAGCCAAAATTTTTTGTATGTTGGATTTTCAAAGTGACCGGAGATAAGACTTCAACCACCCTGAAAGGGCCCTCATTAAATTTAGCAAATTTCTTGCACTGGTTTTTCTTTAACACAGGATTGAACCAGTATACCTCATCCCCTGCTTGGAAACTATATTGTTTGATGTTTTGGTCTCTACGAGCTTTTCTATTTTCCGCAGAATATTCTAGATTTTCCCTCGCTGATGCATAAGTACTATGCAATTTACCAAGTAAATCTTTGGCAAAGTCCTCAGCACCCGCATAAGAGAAAGGTTTATGATTCCTGAGAAATTCCAGAGGTAAAGTTAATTCCCTACCATACGTTAATAGTGCCGGAGTACTTGCAACGCCAAAAGAAAAAAATGGTCAGGTATAAACACACCCGTTTGACCATCCTGTGGCGAAAGCTTATCTTTAGGACACATATTCGGTTACAACTCAAATTTCACAAACACATTATTAATTGAGTAAATCTTAACTTGTTTACGTCTATTTCAAAAACTGGGAATACATGAATACACTCAAATATGATACAACTTTAAAACACATAAAAAGTCAAATGTTAGCATCTGGAAATGCAAAAGATTGCAGCACCAATTTAGGCCCTCTCTATTAAATTTGCCTATCCTGGTCACGGCACCAATTTGTACCGTTACCCCTTTGGCTGTGATCTCAAAATTTAAATTTAGTAACGGTTACCCAGGTTATTTAGTAGACAAATATCTAATGAATTACAGAAAACTTTCAACATTTAAAACTCATTTTTATTGCACCTCTAAATCTTCAAAAACATAATTTCACACATTTCCAAATGCCAACATGGGAATAAACATTTATACATTAATTAAAACAAAAATGCAACCTTAAAACACTCAAGCATAACCTTCAACTTCTACAGTTCAAAAAAAAGACATTTATAAAATAAAAACTTCATTTAACATTTCTAAAAACCCAGACTTGGTTTATGATATCTATAAATTACACTTAAATGCTGATTGTTCTCCTACACAAAAAAAACACAACATAACAGTTCAGAATATTCGGTAAATGATTCCTCTAAAATGTTAACGAAATAAAATTTAAAGTTTTATAAGTACCCTACGGAATTTACTGCTTTCACTCTGGAACCGCCCACCGGAAAGGTAGATGAACTCATGGACAAACTCCTCGGCTAGGATCTCGAAATTTCTCCAGCTATTCTAATTTCAAGCGACTTAGGCATGTAGAAGGGGGACACCGGACGTCCAGCATAGATTCCTTCGGACTTGGCCCATCGTCTCAAAGATATCGGCTTTTGGCTAATCCCGGTAGTCCTTCCCGCTAGAGACTTCAGTTTAGCTTTCCCTAAGGTTACGATCCACCATCTCCGAGATACTGTCACGAACCACTCCTTCAGCGGACAAACTCCGTATCCCCAGGATACTGCTCTGATTAACTGCTTACTACTGGTACTGCAACTGCTACTAGCCACATTCATCGCTTCTCTTTTATCCTCCCGTCAACAAGGCGAAAGAATCTAGACTGACCTGTTTACCACGTCCAGAGTCATCCCGCATCCGGCGGACGTCAGAACCAAAAAAAAAGATCCCTGAGAAAAACCGTCATGAATCCACTAATACCCTATACAAGTTATAATACCATCTTCAATAAATATTAATAAATTTAGTTACATAGATTTTACCCAAAAAAATCCCTTTTTAAAAGACTAATTCAAAATTTCTAAAGAAAATATCATTATGATTGAATTTAAACTTTACCGTAGTGGTGCCATCTACAGACAAATAATCTATCTTTAAAAGTATTACAAAAAAAAACTTATAATAAATTTCAATTTATTACAGACCATTATTAAAAACAATAAAATTAAATAATTATAAAATGTTTTTTTAAAATGGAATTATCTTTGGATAAACGAATTTTATAATTATGTGTACAAATGTTTCGATTCGCTTAATAAGTTCTTAAGATATGGTGAAATACGTAAAAAGTAAAATTAACATTAAGGAGTCCAAACTTTGGACCTGACAAAACTATCGAGATCCTACTTTCAAGATTGCGGCTACTTAAAATATCTTCTGCGCTAATTAATTAGGAAGAAAATCAGATCATTCGATCAAAAGTTATTCAAGACGTTATAAAGAAATTATATCTTCTGAAGAGACTGTTTTGAATTAAAAATATTCGGAAACACCAAGAAAAATGAACCAAATGAGAAAATGGTATATTTTCTACATTCACATGTTTTGTATTTTATCCATGTAAATGAATAGACAATTTATTCGTTGCGTAATAAATGTAATTTATTGATGAAAAATAGCTTTTAGTTTAAAGAGTTTATTTTTATTACACGAATATTACTTATCATCATCCATTTTAAAACTCTTCTTAGAATGATTTATGAATTAATAGATTCTGTTTTCGATTGAGTCGTGACAGTAAATTAATGAGTTTTACGTTTGTATTGCAATAAATAACTCTACCTAGAATGATTTCTGAATAAATATTTATAAATAGATTCTGTTTTCGATTGAGTAGCCGTTGCATTGATTATTAAGAAAAGAATAAAATATTAGCTTTTCCTAAAATGTAATAAAAATGAAATAATTGGTTTAATTATTAAATTAAAATTCGATTAAGAATGGTTATAAAAATAAGTTTACGAAATTAAAGAAATTTTGAAAGCTAGGAAGTATGAATGTGGCATCACGAAAGCCACATATGATACTAAGAGAGTATTTGACATACAAGTACGAAGAAGAGAAGGAAAGAATAATTATTAAACAGGATTTTAACATACTAGAACTCAATCTTAATAGTTCGAGACCTGAAACATGCTAAATAAGTATTAACGGGGCCGGTATAGTCTGGTTGGCAGGGACTCACGTTTGTGTATGAGAACGAATCCAGCCGGCCGGAGACTCCCCTTGTAGTAAATGGCGACTGGTGCACGTTAAATCTATTTGGTCATAGAGTCCTCCATGTTCCCATAAACAAAATTATACCTCTGGGGGTACTGAATTGAAGAAGGATCGTTCTCTGGTTCAGATCAAAATTACGATCCATAGAATGGATGGGTGTGGTTGAATTCTTGGTCTTAGGCAAACAAGAACCCCACCTACCATTATGGCCGACGACAAAAGTTATTGCAGACGAAATCAGACGAAAGAAACTTACTCTATCGGAATAAATATCCCCTCTTTTAGAAGGATTATAATTCCCCAAAATTTAGAGGGTAGTCGCAATCTGCGAAATAGAATCCTAATAGTTTCATCAGGAAAACGGTCGAAAGTTTGGACCCCTTAATGTTAATTTTACTTTTTGAGTATTTCGCTATAGTTAGAGAACTGTTAAAGGAAATTTTGCACACAATTATAAGACTCATTAATCCAAGCAAAATTCCAAGTAAAATTTTTTGTTTGTTTTAACACTTATTATTTTTTTATTATTTCATTTAATAAAAGTCAAACTAATTTTTGATTGTGAGGTATGCAAATTTCTGTATCATTTTAAAGTATGTAATTTTTTATCGGTCAAATACTTCCAACGAAATCGAATTTTAATTATATGATTTCTTTAAAGTTCGATTTCTGTAGAAGTTTCTCGGAAAAAGGAAAAAAAATTCAAAAAGGAAAATGTTGTAAAATTATGAATGAAATGAATTATTCATTTGCGTTTTTTTTTTTTATAATTATTATTATTTTTTATCAAAAAGTAAACTAAAGTAAGGCAAAAGAAAATGTTTTGATTGCTGAACTTAAATTGCAAAGTATCGTTACGTAAAAAAAATCTTGCCTATTTATATAAAAATAACGGGACACTAAATTGAAAAGAATGAATCAAGGACCAAATGAGAAGAGACCAAAGGTCACTTGGTCATTTTCAAAGGTCACTCCTCCCTCTGTTTTTACCTTGCAGAATCTCTTTGAGAATATTGGCGTGAACCTTAAATAAAACCTTTTCTTAGTGAATTTTTAACCATAAAAAAGTTAATATAAGAATATATAATTAAAAAGTAAGAACCCATAGGCAAAAAATTTTTTTAAAAAAAAGAAGAAAAGAATTCAATAATTTATTGAACATTAAAGGCCAGTCTCGTTTTGCACTTTTGTAATCTGGTACTCTGGGGGATCACCCGTATTATCCATTTTTTTCATCGATCCTGACAAGGCAGGAGATGTCTGTCGTCTGTCAAATAAGCTATGCCCAAACTTAAGCTTTTTATTTTTTAACACCTTTATACTGATGATACTATTTATGACTCGCAAGTTCGAAAGGGTTAAAAAGCAGGGCTGCCAACTTCTTACACTTTTTGTAAAAATTTATTCCAGTGGTACCTAAGTTTATATTTTAATATATGTTTTAATTCATTTGAACTTATTTTCAAGACCAACACTGCATATAAATGATTTAAAAGTTCATATGCAATGCCACTTTGTTCTTGCTCGTTCGTTGGTGAGGCTTTTAAAATATTGCTAAAGATACAAAAATTCTGAAAGCTTTCGTTTTTAAATGTCTACCACTTAATAAAAAGTTTGCGAAAGGCGTAGTAGTTTAAAGGTTTTAAACAGTATTTTATAATGGTGGTAAGCAGTATTTTATGATGGTGTTAGACAGTATTTTACAATGGTGCATTAGCATGGTGCCAAGAAGACAATTGAGATTATTTTTTCTCCAGAGACCCAGCATCTCTTTATAGGATATTTACTTTTATCTCTTAAGTTAGGCTTCATGTTGCTTTTTTTATACTTTTACAAAACTTTAGATCTATGAAAAAAAAGCAATTGGTTTAGTTTTCAATGGTCAGAATTTTTAAATAAAAGGAAAAAGTATGAGAAAGGTAAGAAATTCGATTCAAATGAACAATTGTACAGTTCTTTTAGTCGAATAAATACCTTATTTACTGAAGTCCAGTGGATTTTGATTAGAAACAATAATAACAAATGAATAATAACGCGATAACAAAGGAAGACAAGAGCATCCTACAGCATATAAAAAAATACTAATTTGTCAAGTACTCTTCAACCATTAAAAATATTTTTTAAGAAAACTATAATTAAATTTGATTGATTGATTTTTTTTTCCAAATTTTTTTTTATCGCACTTATGAGTTTCCTTTCTTTTCAGCAACACATTTCTAAGTAGAAACGCATTGTGTCCTTATTATGCCGCCTCCTGTTATGGTAGTCAGCTTCTTTGAACTGGCGCCACTGAACTGTTCAACACGAATCGTCTCGAAACGTGCAAATTGCATGCAGCTAAGTCCCGCAGTGGACTGATCGTTAAGACACGGTTCCCAGCAGATCACCGAAGTCAAGCATCACTGACTACGGTCAGTGTGCGGGTGGGTGATCACTTGGATCAGTCTGCGTAGGGACCGAGGGTGTGCGGTATTGGTCCTCGTTAAACTGTGCTACCGTAAAGTGCTCGACTTCGCGCGCAGGTCGTCGGGCTACCGAAGCGGCGGTGCCATCCCCTCCGCAGAGGATCAAAATTGTGATGGCATGTCTTCGGATCATCCTTCGGGATGTTTCCCAGACCGTCGCCAATAGCCCAATGTGCAGCTCTAGTGCGACGTAAATTAACAACAACAACAACAGCATGCAGCTAAACTGATGTTCGGATTTTTTTTTATGTAAGAGTTATATAAATATGTAATAATAGATTTTTCAAGCGTTATAAAAAAAGGTATAAAACGGACCCAAAATATACTTTTAATAGTGTGATTTTGCAAATTTACGTTATCTCACGCACGTAAGAGTTTAAGTAATTGTGGATGCACACGTAAAAAAATTATCAAACTTACGTAAATGAAAATAAGAGATTTTGCAACAAATCCGCAAGTTAAAAAACGCTAACGTAGGGGAATATCATTTTAACTTAGACCACAAAATCAAAACAAACAATTACAAATGGATGTAGACTACTATTTCGTTAAAGTTGTGGCAATACGATTCAATATGCTTTGGTTTACGTAAAACTGCAGATCTGTAGGCAGAAAAATTGGGTCAATTATAGATTTCGATGATAAAGAATGCAGCATATAATAATTATTATTTGAAAAATATTATTGAACTTATATTGATTATTTAACTTTTTTTTAACTAAATGGTATAGTTAAAATAATTACAATGTTAAAATAACGAAAATATATCTAGTTTCTTCTGCAGCTAGTGCAATTAGACAAACTCAATGTTAAACAAAAAACGTAATTGATGCTTAATTAAATGGACCAATGGTAGTAAGTTTCCACTATTTATTTCTAAATTTCATCAATACATTTCATCAATAACGTTTCTTCAAATTCGTATTCCGTGTCCATGCTTTTAGTTCGAAGGTATAGGCTTAAACAGAAAACAATATTTAACAGCTGTAAAAAGCATGCTTGTAATTTTGTTTATGCAGCGTAATTCACGCCAACACAACGTAAAGATACGTAGCATCTAAAATAATCTATCTTACAAGTACGGGAGAGTACAGAAAGCAAATGTAAAAGTGTGAAATCTCTTTAATATTAATTCACTAGATGTCTCTGGAATATTAGCCAGAGGTAGTTTGAAGTAGATTGGGCCGTTTATCAAACAGTATCACGTTGTCGCTTGCCAACTACAGTCAAACCCCGCTATAGTGAACCTTCAAGGGACCGAAATTTCGGTTCACTATAACCGGGAGTTCACTATATCCGTTACGCAGGCAATTTCACTAATGGTTCCCAAACTCCTACCTTTTATTACATTATATTCATATAAATGACTGAAAAATATTATGTAGTAGCAAAAAATGTGTTATTTTTCATCACTCTTCGTCTTGCGTATAAAAAAAATTTGTAATCTTTAGCTGATGAGCAATTCTCAACATCAGATATTTAAACACTTCCCGACTCTCAGATAATTTTTCCTGAATTTCTGTTTCTCCGCTTTTTGAACCTGTCTAACCTGCCATTCTAGCACATAAAAGTAGTTTCTATAGATGGTTTTAAAAATCGGTATATGTATTTATTTCGAAGTAGAAATTTCAAAATTATTTGCAAAGAAAATGGGGGGGGGGGAAATAAGTCGAAGACAGAAAAAAGTTCATTATATCCAACTTCCTCACTTTTTTGGTTTACTATATCACTAAAAATAACATTATGCGTGTATAGCAAGGCACGGGACCGAGCATTTCGTTCACTATATCCGGGAGTTCACTATAAGCCGTGTTCCCTATAGCGGGGTTTGACTGTATAAGACACACACAGGGTTTCAACTCAATTTCAGAAAAAAATTCCCTGTTTTTTTTCCCCAAGGTATTTCAGGAAAATTTCAATGAAAATCCACACCATATTTTATTTACACCATGAAATTTTTTATCCTAAAACTTCGATTTTTTTTATTTGTTATGTCAAATATTAGATTTTGTGAGCAAAAAAAAAAATATATATATATATCATTAAATGAAGATGAAAGCATGCAAGTTTCACTAAAAAGTGAAATTTTTACGAGAAATAATTGTAATAAATGCTAAAATTATTTAACTTGAATCTCAATAACTGATCACTGCTACTGACAATTCGGAGACTGGTTACTTTCCAGGCAGGATGTGGGAATTTTCCAGGTTTTTGTAATCAATTGCTACTTTTCCTGACTGTTCCCTGCTTTTCAGAGTCAAAATAAAATGACCTGCCAATTTCAGGTTTTTCCTGTTCTCCCTGACTAGTGGGAGCCCTTATAGGGTAGGCACCAGTTAAACGCGGCGCTTGTGCACACAGGGCATCTCCGGGTTGCCGGCCAAAGCTCTCGTAAGGAAAGCGTTATAGCTCTCTTGAAGTTGATATTAAAATCTGACAAGGGAACTCCTGGATCAAGAATTGGGAGAAATTTGCCTTCGTGGTGGACTTTTTCGATGGAACAAACCCGCATTCGCGTTACATTCAGAGGAAAACCGCGAAATCCTCCCATGGTTAGCCCGACGGTAGGGGGACTATATAACCCATGATCCGTCTACCGCTGAGGATATTTTACGTCAGCACCATGATCGGTAAATCGTGAATGGGAAAATAAAAATGTGCTTGAAAAAGAAAGTTACTAAATTTAATATCTATCAAAAACATTTTGAATTATATTAGTCTCTACTTCTTGCATTTATAGTCGTCCGTGCAACCCTGCAATTTACATCTTTTAAAGATAAAAATATCGAAGAGCATTTATGAAATTCTATTAATAAGAAGTTACCAAACGATTAAAAATAATTCCAAACTCTCAATTAAAAGTAAAAACGAGAACCTCATGCAGGCAGTTAAGCATAAGTACTAAAGCAAGGCATCCGTGACCGGTTAACTGATGCCATTTTGTTGCTCTTACTTGTGTTCATATATGGCAACGTTACTTTTAAAAAGTAGCGAGTAAAAGTACAAGTATTTTTAAAAAAAGTAACGAGTAAAAAGTAAAAAGTTCGTATTTTAAAAAGTAACGAGTAAAAAGTACAAGTAAAAATGCAAGTACTAAACAAAAAAAAGAAACGATTTAAAAGTACATTTCTAGGAAATCGAAAATTCAAAGTAACCTAAAATTTTATTGAATAATATTATGTTCTTTAATGCTTTTGCAAAATTGTTGTTATTTATTTAATTATTTTTAATTTTGAAAGTTATGGACAGTAATTTATTTTTAAATTCGGAAGAATATTATAATGTAATTTTATAATATAATCGTATAATATAATTTTAAAATCTAATATAATTTTAATATCAAACTTTTTATGGATTTGCACGAAAAAGAAATTTTATCTATTGATTTTAATTTTTAGTTTATTATTTTTATTTATTTAAATTTCTATTGATTTAAAATTGTTTAATAGAAAAGCGTTTTAAAAGCACAAACATAAACAAAGCAAACACGGGGTTTCAGATAGCTTTGTGATCTTTGAGCAAGTAAAAAATAATTGAATGTGCAGTATAAGTTGAAACAGAAGTCTAGTTTTATTTGTAACAATGGCTAATGCTGAAGTCATGCGAGAAAATTATTTTCCGAACATTTCTGTCTAACGGAATAATTAAAATTTGTAAACGAATTTTAGTATCAGCGGCTAAATTAATACCTTCGAGTTTTCAAGAGTTAAAATAGCAATTATATTAGTTTTCAATAGCACAAATAGTTCTGAAGTTCTTAGAGATTTGACTGGGCGTTGTTTGACAAGGTCGGGCATAAACATAATTTTAGTAAAAAATGTACTAGGTAAAAATGTATTTAGTAAAAAATGTATTAAGACAAAAATGTGAGTGTGAATTAGTGAGTTCAAAAAGAAAATTGAAAAACGTAATAACAAAATCCAACATTTTTTATTTAGAATGTATTAAATAAATGCATAAAACTCGAAAATGAATGAGAATAACTTGCTAATTATTATTTTTATTCATTTTCCAAAATAAATGCATTTCGAAAGTGGTGTCACTGAGTCAGAAGGTGCTTAGCCACGCTGACTAAGCTCTCCATGGGAGCAATAGAAGGTACTGCAGTATTATTTTTCACATATAATTTTTTTACGATTGGATATCGGTTCAAAATTGATATGCTTTCCGTTTCGACATTTGAGCTCATGTATGTCATAAATTCTTCTGTCTCTGGTGATTGGCATGATGTTTTCAGCTTTAGAAAATTTAAAATCCCTGGGTTTTTTTCTGTTACGTTATAGCAGGGTGTTCAGCTTGTAGCTTCCTCCCTTTCTTTCAACCAATTAAATTTGATGCAAGGTACCATACCTGCAGCAAACAATAAATCGTCCTGCCATTTCACATCGCGAAGCCCTTCGCAGTTCAAAAGAGCCGTCTTTTCCCTTTCTGGAATGACAAATTTAAAAGGTCAAGGTATTTAAACACGAAGTTAGCTGTGAATGTATATATATTGCACATTAATTTTATAAATTAAAAAAACATAAGCATTTTTTCTTTAATTTAATTTTTTTTTTAGAAAGCTATCCGAGTTTTAGAAAAAAATAACGATTTCATTCGACATTTCCATTACAAATACTTGTACTATTTCCCTAAGAAAGTAACGAAAGTACAAGTAAAAGTACTAAATTTAAAAAGTAACGAAGTACAAGTAAAAGTACGTACTTTTTAATTGTACCGGCGGTACAAGTAACAAAAGTAAAAGTACTGCCATATATGCTTGTGTTTTTATGCCTTTCAACACTGGAATGGGAACTCTTTTTCTCATTAGAATAAATAACATCGTTTCTGAAAGTATCGATTAAGGTATTTCAAAATAAAGAATATTTAAACATAAAATTTTTTTGCCAAGAAGTATAGAATTAAAATACTGTTTTAATAAGAATGATACATAATGAACTTTTTTGAATCTCTGCATATAAGGCGAATGATATTATTCTTTTAGAATCATTTTTATTACTTGGAATACTGAGTTCACGAATCCAGTAAAGGATATTTAAAGGTTATTTCAATACTTTTTGTATAAGTTACCAAATTACGTGTATTTCAGATAATCATCACAAAGGCATATGGATAAACATTGGATATAACCAGAAAAAATAATTGATCTAACAGTAATTTATTTAAACAGTTGTTTTTCTCTCATATTTGGATCAATAAATGATAAGGATATGAATTAAGGTTTGTTTTGAAAGCGAACAGAATGGTATAAAATGGGAAGTCGAGAAAGATGTTCTTCACCACTTGATTAGAGTGCCTAAATTATAGAGATCGACTTCTAGAGGTAAGCATTACACGAATTTCATTTTATTTTATAACCTTCGTTGAACAGCTTACGACTACTAATGTTCAACTCTTTGTCATTTTGAACTCAATCAGGAAGAAAAGGCAATTCCTGGGTCAAGCATTAGATGAAATTTTGCCTTCGTGGTGGGCTCTTTGATGAAACTAACCCGCATTTGCTTTACATGGAGAGGAAAACTACGAAAAATTACCATAGTTAGCCCGACGGCAAGGGGACTCTACTCCATCTACTACTGAGGATATTTTTACATCAGCACTGTGGTCGGTGCGAGTCGGGTGGGGGATTCGTATCAACCAGCCATCGCCTGGATTCGAACCCGGTTCACCTCATTGAAAGGCAAACGCTTTGTCCCCAGAGCCACCACGATTCCGTTACAGGAATTAATAATACTTTTTTTGCATGTTTTATTCTTTCAATAATTCTTCGATTATCTGAAAAGTGTAAAAGGCATTACGCAGGGCTCTGCTTAGCATTCATCACTTCGCCAAATCCGATTAAATCGTAAATTTGTCAAATAAAATTGCGTAAGAAAATAGAAAGGACGGAAAAAAATTAAATGAATTTTTCGATTGAATTTTTGATTGCAATAATTTTCAGTAGATGCTCCGAATAACCAATTAGAATTGGGTCCAAATAATATAAGCGTGAAAAAAACACCCCTGAAATAGTTTTTGTATGGGAAAAAATTAATCATAAAAAATAGTTTAACGTTTTCGGGACTGGCGAGTTATAAATATATTCGTATGGAATCAGAAACAGGATGGAAAAAAATAAAAAGCGGTAGCTTAAATTTGGGCATGGCTTATTTGACAACCTTATTTTTGCTTTTGTAGAGGATAGTCTACTTTACTCGTCTGTCAATTAATGCTAATAATATATTGGATTTTTTGTTAGTTAAAAATAGTTAAGTAAAAAATGTTACAATTGACCCCACTCGCCCAATTGTAACAGTTCATAAATTCAACTAAAACATACTTAATTATACATATTATCATAGTTGTGATATATTTTTTATTGATCAAAATAGTAGTGATATTTTAGGAGTAAAAATAATAATGAGCAGAGACCTAAAGGGTTAAACTTTTAACTTTAAGGGGTTAAAAATTTTAATTTATGCTGTGAAAGGAGACAAATAAAATAATGCACATGCAACATAATATAAATGATATAGGAAACTATTGGTGGTTCTTAAAGAGTTAAGTAATGATTTGTAAACGTAAGATTATTTATTTTCAGATGTTACAATCGTCCCTTTACTTATTGTTACAATTGTCCCCAAGACGCCATTTCAGCTTCATTTGTTAGAAACAATGCTAGTTAATTAGCAAAACTAATATTTTTTTATTGAAATGTTAATTAAGGTGTCCACTTACATATTCGGTTACTAATTTTTATTTGTTTAAACAAAATTACTTTGTTACAATATAATATTCTAATACCAAAAAAAGTACTTGCGTGGCGTGAAAATATCTTTTGTGATGTAACTCTTTCAAAAGTACATAAAAATGGTTGCCATCAAGGGTGTACATGTAGATTTATTAAATACACCTTGTGCGCCACCTAGGAACCAAATCCAGAACCCGACACTCGAAATTTTTGCTCTGTTACAATCGTACCCTGTTACAATTGACCCCACTCTCCCATATCGTTAAGACACGGTTCCCAGTAGAACACCGAAATCAAGCATCACTGTCAGTGCGCGTGTAGGTGACCACTTTGATCAACCTGCAAATGGACCGATGGTGTGCGGTATCGGTTCTCGTTATACTGCTCTACCGTGCTTGAATTGGCACGCTGGTCGTTGGGCTACCGATCTGCAGAGGATCAAAATTGTGAAAGTGCAATATGTTATGAAATTGTAAGAACTTGAATTATTGAAAGCATTCATGGCTTTTATTTTCATTGACCTTGCAAATTTTTCTTCTTCCTTTCCGCTTAAAGTTACGAAACGATATCGATTTCAATGACGAAATTAAAAGTTTTTAAAACGTCAGAACGAAAAACATAAAACATCATACTTTTTATATTACTGCAGGATAAAGTCTTCTTGTACATTTTGTAATTCATTTTATGTCTTATAATAATTCTTGCCGGACGCTATCTCATATTTGACTACTACTGTGAAGTTTTTGATATCAGGTGAGAAGAAAATCACTTCAAAAGAGGAATAAAGATATGGAAAACAGGGAATGTAATGAAATAACTTTTAAAAAAAAAAAGAAGAAGAAAAAAAAGGAATACCTGTTACATGCGAAACAATTTATTAACACGAGTCTCTTCCAGCCGTTCTATTTATTCCTCACACCTGTTAAAACCTTGCAAATGAATTATTGAATTAACTAGACCATTTCGAAACCTTTCCTCGTGATTAACCGTTGCACTAATCTTATTTTTTAACTCTTAGTGAACAAGCAAAAATTTTCGCGCATCTGCTGCGACGCTCAAACATTGTTAGCATGCAACCATAACGATAATTAGAATTTCTTATTTTTCTTAACGCTTAACAGCAGGAAAATAGGCCTATGTTAAATATAAAATAAATAAATAAAGCATTGGGTGACACCGAAGATTTTTTTAGATTAACTGTTTTTAAAAAGAAACTTTTAGAACAATCACTGTCGCTACTATTTTCGAACGAATGATTAACTGATATTTTTTCTTAACAGATAGAAGAGAAAATGAAGGTTTACATTGTTCTACTTGTTCTCAGCTTCGTTGCTGTTGCTTTAGCTGATCGTCCAGAATGCTATAAAGAGCAACAAAAGGCAATAAAATCAAGTAAGTGTTTCTAATTTCTTTTTTGAGATAAATAACATTTTTTTTTCTTCTGCTGCAGATATTTTCGTGTCATTGATTTCATATCTACTATCGATTTCTCTCCTTCAGACTTAATGCTATTCAATGATATATTCTCAAACAGGATGGGATTGACTAGAGCGACAACTAAATGTCTCTCCTTCTCTGCTACGTAGGGAGAGATAAGTGGGAAGGCGAATACATTTAATTTATGATGCGATACGTTAAGATCGTATGTTTTTTAAGTGTTTTTTTTCAAAGGGAGAAACAAGTGTTTAAATATGAATATAATCTTATATGCTCTTTATGAACTTGTCCATTCAGACAAAGATAAACTAATCTAAAAATAATTTTTTATTAAAAAAATATAATTTTTGAAACAAAACTTATTCCAGATTTTAAATTTTCGCACATGAATTAGGCAAGATCAAGTGCTTGTAAAACGCAACATTTTTTTTCACTGGTAATTATTGAAATTAACACGTGGGAATTTACGCATATTTCATTATATTAATCTCCTTATGATCTTATAACGAATTATTCGAATGTGCAACTTTTTTTTTCAAAAGACAAATAGAACGTAATACGCGCCTGATTAACTATCGAAAAACCCATTCCAAAAGACTTGCATCTGATGGAGTTAACTTTCAGTTTTCGAGATCTATCAGTTTTACTTTTTTTGATCTGGCATAAATGGAGAAACAGCTGATGTTCTGTCATTTCTTAAAATATGGACACTGCGCTTGACATTAAATATTTTTTCCTTAATGTTTTAGATCATTCAAAAGATGTGGTCTTATTCTAACGGTATTTTTTTGGAGCTAATTTTCTTAATTCTCAGATCATCCGAAAGGAATGTCAAGTAGAGATAAATTAGCATTTATGACGCCTCAACTTTAACTTTTAACCGAGGTTCCAGGCTGCAAAAGCTGCTCGTAACATGTGTACTGTGATTGAAAGGGATACCGTGGCTGAAATGCTCTTCAAGAGAGTTACTATAAATTATAATATCATCAAAGAAATTTTTAGCAAATTTAATATTATGTTTTTGTAGTATTTGGCGGATAGCTCGCTGAAATATACTTGGGCTGTTCTTCCAGCCAAAAGGGAGTCTTACCCACTCATATAAGCCAAAATTAGTGGTCATCGCAAATTTTTCAGTGTCACAATCTCTAATTTTTAAATGCCAAAAACCTGAACATAAATCTACTTTAGAATAATATTTTGCATTCATTAAGTCATCAAGAACATCATCAATTCGAGGGATTGGTTCAGCATCTGATTTTGTTACTAAATTTAATCGTCTAAAATCTATACAAAATCTATTTCTTTTTCACTCATCTTTTCTAGTAACCATCGTTACAGGGGCTGAATAGGGGCTATGTGAAGGCTTAATAATATCATTTTCTAACAACTTTTTAATTTGTGTCTCAATCTCTATATTATCTTGAGGAGAGCAACGATATGGATGTAAAGATATTGGCAATTCAGAAGTAAGAATAACCTTCTGAGGCTCTAATCTTATGAGTCCAGCATCATATCTATCCTCACTAAAAATATCATTATACTTTTCTCTTAATATAAGGACAGTCTCTTATCTACTATTTCCTGTGGTGAATAACGATCCGCAGATTCAAGTGATTTAGAATATTTGCTCGTTGGTGATGCGCAAAGACTATCCTTAACTACACTGAGACACAAACATTTTGACTGAGTTATAATATTTTTAGAGCATTTGAGTTCATTTTCACCTTGAATAACAATTCTTTTATCAAAATCTATTTTAGTAATAAATATGTACATGTCAGGCAGTGATAGCAAACAATAATTCAAATCCGTATTAATACTATACATTTTAATTTTATTTGTCAATTTACCGATACAAACATCTATTTCAATTAAATAAAATTGTGCCTTGTGTTTGTTGCAATGGCACTTTATATTTTTCTTCAATTTTTCTATATTTGATATTTTTTAATAATTTTGATGTAATGTCTTTCTCGTAAACTCTTGAGCCGTGGCGGTTAATTTATCATTATATTGCATTTCGTAGAATTTGCAGTCATATTTTAATTTTTTTTTAAATATCCTTTTCTATAAGGATGACAACATGATGAATTTTCTATGCTTTTATTGAGTAAAGAATAAGGAATCTACTTACAATTTATATACAAACGGAGCAAAAGCTCCGGGACGTATCTTTACTGTTTCATTTCCAAAATATAAGTGTACACTTTTTTAACGTAACATATGTTCACGTCATGTGTTCCATAGAATCCATCCAGACCTTTTTGTTTATATCTTCTTTGTTAGAAGAGACACGCCGTGAGATCTGAAGACCAGATGGAAATGAACTAATATCTCAACATGGTCTTGATTTTAATGGGAATTCGGCTTCGTTACGATATTTTACTGCGAGGTGTGGATTCATTTTACAAATAAAGATTTCATCGCTATTCAACGGAACTTACTATATACGCGAAGGGCTAAGTTAAGTACGTGAAAGAGAAACTTAATATTCTCAGAAACCAGATAAGCTTATATGCAGATAGATATAATTCTTTTTGAGTTTAGTCTCAAAAGATCCTTTTAATTTTATTAAGGTTGCATTTTAGATATTACACACACACACGCATATATATATATGTGTGTGTGTGTGTGCGTGTGTGTGTGTGTGTGTGTGCGTGTGTGTATACACATATATATACACACATATATACACACATATATATGTATATGTGTGTGTGACATCAAGTCACAAGTTTAATTTCATTTTGGTATAATTTCGTTAATTCATGATACAAATCCTTATTTGCTGATCTAATTCTTCTCGCCCCTTAATCTGTAGTGCAATGGGGACTTTCTCCCCCTGACTTTACGTTCACATTCCTTTAGCCCTACCTCTTTTTTTTCCTTAGAAAGACACATGTTTGCCGGTATCTTTGATGTCAGCGTGTCTTACAAAATCTGAGATGTGTTCCTTAACCGTAACGCTGGTACAATAATAGTGATAACATTTCAACTTTTTGAAAATAAGTAATTTAACTTTAACTTTAAGCAAGAGGATAAAAGGGAGAGCGCGAAAGGTGATCGCGGATTCGATTTTTTTGATCGTCAAACAATTTGCAGACCTCCGCTTAACGGAGTTTTATATTTTTGCACCCTCCTCCCTGAGGTGGAGAACTTTTTAGGAAGAATGACTTCCTTGCGCCATCTTTATTTTTTTGCAAAATGGATTTTGGAATTCTCTATGTTAGTCATTTTAACAACCAGTTTGTGAGCTACCATGCTATGACTTGGTCTACAAAATGTTTTTTTTATGCTTAATCATGCATCTATTTTAATGTGGAAAATTTGAACTTAATTGTAAATAGAATTATTTTGGACTGACCATGGATTTGCGACGACCATATGCAAGGATTAACTTAATTGTAAATAGAATTATTTTGAACTGACCATGGATTTGCGACGACCATATGCAAGTATTAAAATGAGGCCACGCCGGCTAACTTTTCTTGAGCTGATCTGATATCCATCCACTCTTGTGTTTTGCTTGGGGCTTGCTCAGTCTGAATGGAAACCACGAAACTCCCAATCACTCCTGACCACTTCACTATCCATCCGCTGTACCGCCTGTTATTTTGTTTTTTGATGCCGCCACTAAGCTAAATATTCAATAAAACGAACTTTATTCATCAACACATGACTCTTTTTTTAGTGAACTCTTAGTTTCTTTAGATAAATGGGCCTACTCTCTCGATCAACATCTTAATAGGAATGTGTCTTCTTTTTTGTTTTTATTCAGTGTTGTTTGGTTAAACACCTCCTCTTAATATGTACTTCCACTGTCAGATCATGTGCCATATTTACAGTTTACTTTTGTCAAGTATTTTTTTAAGTCAACCCTTTTTTTTTTTGGTTTTCTTGTCAAATAAAAATTCCTTAGTACTTTTTCAATACCCAACCTTCAACAGTGCAATATATATATATATATATATATATATATATATATATATATATATATATATATATATATATATATATATATATATATATATATATATATATATATATATATATATATATATATATATATATATATATATATATATATATATATATATATATATATATATATATATATATATATATATATATATATATATATATATATATATGTATATATATATATATATATATATATATATATATATATATATATATATATAGAGAGAGAGAGAGAGAGAGTACACTCTTGATTATCCGGTTTGCGGATTATCCGTGCTCATTCCGGAGTCACACAAAAAATATAAAGAGAAACATTTTCAAGATTAAAAATATTTGATTCATGAAGTTATAACACTACTAAATTTTTGGAAGCAATATTCGTTATTGGATTGCAGTATATGGAATATTAGCAGCATGGTCAAAGGAAAATCGTCTACTTTATCACGATCTTGGAGAAAGATCATACCGCTTGATGAACAATCCTCTTCAGATGTTCAAGAAAAATATGATGATAGTATTCTCGAACAAGCAAAAGAAATCGAAGGTTTCGAAATTCTTGATGAAGAAAATTTAGAAGATTGTTTTCAAAGTGATGCACGTGAGCCTGGCTTCCAGTATTTGACTGATGAAGACATCGTTATGTTGTTAAATTAAATAGTGATGATAGTAACTGATGCAGAAGATGTAGTAAATGAGGGAAATACAATTTCTCATTCTGCTGCTCTGTGGAAACTTTATTAGATTATATGGGAGGATTTGATTACAGTGACATTACTGCTGTTCTTAAAATATGTGTATCGATATATGGCGAAGACGCATTACACATTTTTTAATAAGAAAAATTTCTAGTTTGATGTTATGCATGCAAATGTCAGTAATTTTTTGTACTGATATTGAATTTTTCTTTAATAAAAGGAGTTTTCGGTTTATCCGTGTTTTTCGATTGTCCGTGCGACCTGTCCCTTTGATTAACCCGGATAATCGGGAGTGCACTGTATATATATATATATATATATATATATATATATATATATATATATATATGTATTGTAATAATCACGTTACTATGAAAAAGCATTTCAAGGACTTAATAATTATGATCCATAAAACTGGTAACCGTGAGTTCGATCCTGGCTGCAGACAACACAACTGGCGTGTGCATACTCACCAGAGTGTACTACGTTAAATCTGTCGTGGTTGAAAGTGCCTCTCGTTGGTCGTAGAGTGGTTGGAGAGAGGGATATCAGTTCAGCCACTGTCCAAACTGTCTGACCAGTGTTAATATGATTCGGCATTCCTACCATCCCTTAAGAGATAGAGCTCTAAAAATGGAGCTAGATTATGATTGGATGAGGTTGTGTGATAGATCGAATATATGGGAGCATTTTTCAATTTAGAAAGCATTAGCGATAACAACAGCCAATTCTGAATTCGATTGATGTAATATCCACTAAATACTCACTACATATGCCAAACATTTTTCTTTTTAAATAAAATTAACTATACAATCACTCCCTACATAGAACATTAGATTATTTTAAATAAATTAATGGGAAAAAATATGGGCGTGGCGTAAATAATATTTTTTAAACAATCCTCGTTTCACGAGTTAAAAACTGGCCTTATGTCGCAAAAGTATTTCTTACAATATTAATTAAGAAAATGTTAAAAATATTGGAAAATTTATTTTAAGGATGCATAAAAAAATAAGTTTAAAGAACTTGCTTCAGTTTAATATCTGTTAAAACAATAACGTAATCCCTTACTTTAAAATTTTGGACATGCATCTAAACTCTTAATTGATTTTTCTGTATGGAAAGTAACTTATTTCCGTCGTTAAAGAAATTACTATGTAAAAATTCTACTTATTTATGCTTTTGATTTGATTAGTAAACTTTCGCTCAGATTGGCTCTTTTAATAGGAAAAAAAATATTTTAAAGGTATTTAATAGAAAGTTTTTGCAATAATTTGTGTCAACTTTTGTCACTAGACAGAATTATAGATTTCATCTTAATTAGGGATTTGGGTACTTGCACTTCAAGAAGAAGATCATAATACCCACCTATGACGTCAGCTCCAGCTGATCGCCTATAAGCAAAATAGCAAGTTAGTTATGAGCTAAGTTTCTCCACGTGAGTCAGAATTGTAATTAATGTAAAGTTTATTAAGTACGAAAATAATAATATCCTTGACTTAAGTAAAATTCATTTTACTTGATTTAGATTCATTATTTGTTTATGTGTTTTATTGTATCCGTGATATATTTTTGTTTCACGTACCCGCAACTTTGACGCATAATTAGTTTATGTTCTACATGGTTTCATGCCTGCCTTTGTGTTAATTGAAAAAAATTGAAATCATTATGAAGGAATCTTTGTGTAAGAATATAGAATGTGTCACTTATGAGAAATTATACTTGACGGGCTTACTCGAAATAGAATGGAAAGAACATCTGCAAACCTAAGCAAATGCCACATTTCAATAACCCACCATGATAGATATACACACACTACGTCACTTGCAGGTATCCCATTATCGTCAGAACATTCAATTGCAGCTTTGTTTAATGTTCTTACATTTTCAGTGTTGCCAATAGCTGAAACAGCTTAGTATTGTAATTGCAGATTCTATTCCAAAAATATTCTAATGAGACATTTATATATTTTCAGATCATCCCAATGCCTATATCCCTAATTGCTATCCCAATGGTGAATATAAACCGCAGCAGTGCGAGAAAAAGGACGGAACATTGTTCTGTTTCTGTGTGAACAAAGCAGGAGAACGTCAAACTCCATCCAAACAGGGACACCGACGTGACTGCCATTAGATGTCTTGCTTAAGAAGAAAGAAATCATCCAAATAAACATTGATTTTCTAAAACAAATCGTTGTCTCGGATTATTTTAGGGGGAAAATTTATTTATTTTTTACATATTTTAGATACTATCGCATCGCTGATTTCAAATCTGCAATCGGTTTCTCTCCACAAGCTACTGTTTTTATACAATTCGATAATATATTCATAACCAGGATTTTTCAAAATTCTCTCGAGTGTCATTCTGTCATTACTTCTCTAACACGTAGGAAGAAGTAAGATTCAGTTTATGATGCAATACATTAAGCTCATATGTTTTTAATGTTGTCTTAAATGTTTTCAAAGGCGCAGGCAAGTATATATCTATGTATACAACTCATACGTTCTTTATATACTTGAAAAGTGCGTATAAAATCACCCTGAATAACCATCGTTCTAATGATCAGATTTTCACGTACTATGTAATCTTAATGGCTCCTAAGCTGACTTTAAGTATGTTTATTAACAAATGCTAACTATTAATTAAATTACGAAATCAAGCACAAAAATGCATATTCTCTAAATAAAAATATATATTTTTTACACATTGGGAGTCCTGACTCTCAAGGTACGTTGGCAAAATCTTTGAAAAACTGGAGAGAAAATTTGGGTGCCAAGAAGATAAATATATATGGCGTTGAGACCATGAACTATCGCCATAGAAGGAGGAGAATTTTAATATAACCCTAGTCTAACCAAAGAATATATAATGTGAATGAACACTTATATATTCTTTGGTCTAACTGCGCAATCTATAAAAGAGAGAAATACTCCATTGCTAGTAACCAATCTGTAAGAATAAAAAAAGAAACAAATAAAAAACTGATTCCATTCATAGTTTTGTGTTATCTCGGGTCGGAAACGTGTGTTGCAGAATGATTCAGTGGTGAATGGTTGTATTAAATAACCCATTGGAGGTTCAGCAAATGGACAAAATTGGATGAAGGTTTCTTTCTTACGCACTATTTCCCAATGTAACTACATCGCAAAACCGGTTTTGCTATGCAGAGAAAACTGCATGTCAAAATACGACTTCTTACTTGCAGAACCGTCAGTCGGTTAAAGAAGCCATATTTAATAACAAACAAATTTAATAAACGAATAAAACAATATGATACGAAAAGGGGCTCGCCAATGACTCATCCAGTTCAATCCATTGCCTGCCACATAAGTAATTAGAGAATTATTGTGAGTGATTACAACGCCCTCTTCTGATCAGGCAGAAATTCGTAACACACTCCCCACCTGAACTCTTTTTGAGTTCATTCACCATAAATTTGTATAACAAAATGTTTTCAAGAACAAAATTAGTTGAAATATGAAATCAAAAATTTATCCTTAGCAGTAATTTACAATCATAATAAATAAATGATTGTACAATAATTAAGATAACAATCTAAAACAATCAATTATAACTTGTGCATATTATCAAAATATTTTTCTTACACTTTACAGACTACAATGAACATTTTTGTTTAAGGGTTAATTTCTAAATTACTTACAAATTGAACTGAGCGTCTTATATCTCTTTTAGGGGTTTCTATCAAAAGAGAACGAATGTTCCCATCTCGTCCCTGATACACTTCCAAAAATCTTCCCAGCATCCACATACTATTTCTGGGATAAAGTTCATCATTGATTAAAACAATATTATTTACCTTAAATGATGCTATCTTACCTGGTGGAGAGGTATGCAGATCTTAGAAGCAGTAAAAATTCCTTCCTCCACCGATTCCAGAAATGATGCAAAAGTGTTTGTTAATATTTTTACCTTTTAGTTAATGAATCTCTATTTACAATGAAATCATTAGGTTTATACTTAACAACAATTAAAGACATCAATCTTTTACCATTTAAAAAATGAGTAGGTGTAAGTGGAGAAGATTCCGAGGGTTCGTAATATAGATGCGTAATAGGTCAAGAAGTTATCATGGCTTCGATTTCCAAAAAGACAGTTTCTGATTCTTTAAGATTTGGAAAAGATTTATCAATAATTTTCTTTAAATAAATTTTTCTGTACGTATCTGTCGCTCCCAGAAACCTCCCAAACATGGACTTTTTTGTGGAGTAAATTCCAAACGATATTTTTAGATGCAAACATATTTTTTACCTGAAGATCATTAATTTGTTTCCACTATTTTTTTAGTTCGCTATCTGCCTTTTTAAAGGCTCTTGCATTATCTGAATACAAAATTGAACACAGTCCTCTACGATAACAAATCTTCTAAAGCCCTATAAAAAAGAATCAGTATTCATATTAATAGCCAGTTCAGAATGCACAGCTCTAGTGACTACACAGGTAAAGATTGACAAATAACACTTATTACTAGAGTCAGTAAAAAAAAAAGGTCCAGCAAAATCTACACCAGAAACATCAAAAGGAGGTTGTTCTCTAATTCGGTCAGGCGGTAACGAAGCTACCACTTGAGCACCTGGTTTTACCTTATAACGTCTGCATCTTAAAAAGTTTTTCAAAACGTTTTTGACAAATTGTTTACCTTTGATTATCCAATACTGTTCCCTTAAGTGAGTTAAAGTAGAATCTACACCTAAATGACCCATTTTAACAGGAGCCTCTAATATAAGTAATTCAACAAATTTATCATTAGAAGAAAGCAGTTCAACACCTCCTAGCAAGCAGTCCAGGCCTCAGCACGGGTTACCATAAATATCCTTTAGTAGTCCAAACGTAATGAGATATTTCGTATTTTCAACCACTGCGCAGCTTAGTACCCCGAACGTAATGACATCTTTCTTATTTTTCATCTACTGCGCAGTTAACTTCGTCACATCGGACTACTAAATTGATCCGTGCTGAGGACTTCCTTTTTCTAGGAGATGTTGAGCAGTTTCGGATGTTTTGTTTTAACATCATCACTTGAGAACTGCATTTGTGAGAGAAATGGCAGAAGTCTTGTTTTGAGTCCCAGTGCTCACCGCAACAGCTCGTTGTTCGTTCTTCCCCAGTTCACTATAATTGTCATCAGGATGGTTGCTAAAATTTACTACAGACCACAATTCGACCGGATGGGTCAGCCAAACTGGTCCAGACCACCACAGGGACACGATTTTAACTGCAGATTCTCTCTTCTAGTGATAAAATCAGCAGGATTTTCCGCACCACTGCAATGGTTCCAGCACTCTGGGAGGAGCGTAAGTGTCTGCACTTCAGCCACTCGATTAGACACAAATGTTTTACTTCCAAAGTTTTGGAGATCCTTTCACTCAATGAAGAACAATTTTAGAGTAACTCCAACAGTATATTTGTTGAATGAAATTAGAAAAAACACGCTGTAAATATTTCCCTAATCTAGCATCGACGAGAGCTGCCATTAGTACCAATCTGGCCAAAGTTTTTAATAGAGCAACCTTGCGTTTAGAAATTATGAATTTAACTTCGATATGTCCTTCCATTGTGGTAGAATGAAGGTATGCCGCAGCTCCATAAGCCTTCGGACTTGCGTGTACAAATATGTGAAGAAAAACATCAATAATATCCGTCGTTGAACATAGTTTTCGTTCTATTATAACATAATTGTCCAAATCATTAATTTCAGAACACCAATTTTCCATTTTTTTACTAAATCACTAGGAAGTTTTCGTCCCACTTTAGACCTCGTTCCCAAATTTCCTGCATAATTATTTTAGCTCTAACTACAAATGGACTAATGAATCCGCATGGATCAAAAATTTTAGAAATTATTCTCAACACCTGTCTTTTGGTGTTTCCTGATTCCAAGAATATCTTAAATAATTTAAATCTAATTTAATTTTATCCTCAATAGGATCTCACTTTACTGCTAAAAAACCAGTTCTTTTCCTAAAATCAGTGTTTTTCTCATATCCGATTTTACGCCAATGCTCATTAAGTTATACAAAATTAGTTTTTAATTTACTTAAATTAAATCCAGCGACGCGTAATATTTCAATTGCCGATTAAGATAACTGAAAGGTATCCTGAACAGTTTTAGCACCGTAATACAAATCATCTACATATAGAGAATTCAATATTTCATAACAATTCGGTTAATCTTCTTTTATTTTCCTAAAATGAAATTTTAATACACAAGCAAGAACAAATGATGACGTAATAAATCCGAAAGGAAGGCAATTAAATTGAAGTATTATTTTTAAATTATCTGTTACATCAGAAAACCATAAACATTTTAGATAATTTCTATCCCGTTCCGAAATTTCTATCACGAGATAGGCTTTTTCCAAATCTCCGCAAAATGCGACTTGATTTTCTCGAAATTTAAGAATTATATCCAATAAATTTGGACAACGATTAATTCCCGATTCAAGCGAATCATTCAAAGATTTTTTTATTTTCATTTGCTTTACTACTACAATTGTCAACATTGCGAATGCGACTTGTTTCTTTATCATTCCTAATTACTGCACGATGAGGCATAAACTATCCTGAATTTAAATTTTCATTTACACTATTCCCAACAATGTTACATTTTATTTGTTCCGATACAATTTGCTTATACTGGTCTAAAATCTCTGGATTTTTATTTAATTTATTCTCTAACGAATCAAAACGCTTTTTCACAACTTCATAATTAGAGTCCATTTCCAAATGGGGTCCCAAATTTTCCTTCCACATTAATTTGCATACGTAACGCTCGCCATTAAATCGCAAGGAATCCTCGAAATTTTTTATTAATTGATTATCTTTTTCAGAAAGACATATTTTCTCATTCGGAAACTCTTCTATTTCCGAAAAATAAAGATCAATAAAATAGAAGATGAGTTAGTTAAGCATACATTCTCACAACTTTCGGCTAAGTCATGACCCAATTTATTATACCCAGATAGTAACCATCCAAAATGGGTATTAAGTAAGCATACATCTTCGTTTAATTTCATCCTTTCATTGTAAACAATTTTTCAAAAAATGTCACTCCCTATCAATAAATCGCAAACCGTGGTTTCAAATGAGTCAAGCCAGTTCATATCCTTTAGTTTTTAACTCATTCATTATGAGCGCATCTGGCTCATATCCTTTAGTTTTTAACTCATTCATTATGAGCGCATCTGGCTTATTCAAGGTTAAATTCGAAATAAAATGTGTTACTGAACATTTGATTTCGATCCACTTAGAGCTATCACTTTTATTTATGAGTTTCAAAGAAAAAACAGGATAATCTTTTTCACATGTTTTGGTTTGATCAAAAGAATAAATTGCTTATTTTTCATAGCGTACGGGTTTTAATTTTAATTCCTTAGTTAATTTAGAACTTAAAAAATTCCTGTGAGATGCATTGTCAAGAATGGCGTTCGCCAAAATCGAATTTTTATCCGAACTAGCTAATACAGAACATGTTTGAAAGCTTTATCTTTGCAAAATGTATTATTGGCTGAAACAGAAATATTTTCCACATTTATTTTTGAGTTAGACTGAGTGATTCGAGATCTTCTGAATCTTTCGTTTCATTAGCTCTATTTATATAATTTGGGGGTTTAATTGTTTACCTACAAACCGATTCGTGATGTTATTTAGAATTACATATTTTACATACAATACCAGATCTACATAATTTACTGAAGTGGTTCCTTTTGCAACAAACCCAACATCGTCCGTCAGACATAAGTTCGCGAAATTTTGTGTCAGCATCCAATTTTTTGCAATCAACAGAATCATGCGAATTTATCAAACCACAAAAAATACAAATATTTTTTGACTGAGTATACAAAGTTGAAGCTGTGACTACGTTTTTGGGTTTAGAGTAATTCTTTTGACAAGTGTGTCCGCTTCGATAATTTTGAAAAGGGGTGCGTTTAGTATTGTAATTTTTGGGGTTACTCATTATGGATTCACAAATTTCTCTAGACTCGACCTCGTTTTTTAAAAATGTCATTATTTCCGAAACTTCACAATTTTTATTTTTATCACGTTTCCGATGAAATTCTAAAACAAAATCTTGGGGCAAGAATTTCAATAACAATGGGTTTAATAAATGACCATACTATCCTTCGGTAACATTTAAAGCACGTAAATTTCTTATGTTTACCTCGATTTCATCATATAGCTTACGCAAACCTCTAACATAAAGATGAGTTTCTAACCGGCTCCAAATTTAGTGATTTAGTCATAGATAACTTTATAATGAAATCAGTTCTACCATAACGCTCTTTTAATAGTTCAATACAAGAATCGTAATTTTTATCATTCAATTCAAATCCATCAACAACATTATAGGCGGGGGGAGAAAAAAGGGATATTAGGTACTGAAATTTTTCAATTTTAGAAAGGGAATCATTTGTACCTATCGCGGTATTAAAGTAGTTAAGGAATTGCGTGAAATTGGAATCACTAGAAAAAAGGAGAGTTTTTAATTTAGGTAATTTAAGGGCCGAAAAGCTGTGTTCTGAAGTTTCAGTAGAAGTGTTGTGATTTAACTCATGATTACATGTTACATGATTTATTTTCTTATTCATTTCTTTGATTTTACTTTTCAGCTTTATTTTAGAAGTAAAATTTTTTTCCTCGTACTCTTCTGATATGTACTTTAATTTCAATTTCAAAATTTCAGGATCAATAATGAGGTCTTCAATATCAGAATCGTGTTTTTCGAGAATTCGTTCGTTTGTTTCTAAAAGTTCGAGCAATTCTTAAAGTGGTGTATCAGTTTCTGCTTGCTCGTCCACAGAATTTATTCTCTTAATTAATTTTGTTATACCGCTTCTTACACCGCTTCGTTTTTCTATAAGTTTATTAATTTTATCCATTTTCAAAATAATAACAATATAAGTGCTCTCCTACCTTGCAAATCCAAATGACTGTACCAAAATCAATAAACCGATATTATAATTCATCATTGTTCGAACAGCCTTTTGTTGTAAAGTTCCTTTTAAATGAGCGATATTCACGGCCGGTATGTTGCAGAATGATTCAGTGGTGAATGGGTATATTAATTAAAGATACCATATTTAATAACAAACAAATTTAATAAACAAATAAAACAATATGATATGAAAAGGGGCTCGCCAATGAGCCATCCAGTTCAATCCATTGCCTGCCACATAAGTGGTTGCAACGCCCTCTTCTGATCAGGCAGAAATTCGCAACAGCGTGTTTTATTTTAAATAGTTAATGGAAAATTTTCTTTTTCTAAGCTACAGATTTGTATTTACTTGATTTCTACCCAAAATGCAAAGATTGCTTTCATTTTCATCCACTTTAAAAATAAATAAAGTTTAAATCCATTTATAAATTATTCATAATTTTCCAAGATTTTAGTGTATTTGAATACATGATTTTTCGTAAGGCATTATTTGTATTTTTTAAGTTGTTTTTAACTTTTTCAAATATGAAGATTTTATACTAAAACCAAAATTACATTATTTTAGTTATATACAGAGCAAATCACGAAAAAGATACCGTAAAAATGTAAAATATCTGGAAGAGATTATAATGCACATTCACAAGATCTTATACAATACTATATTTCTTTTTTGTATAATTGAAGAAATTAGTGAATGTTAAGTGACGTTTTAAAAAGATTGAAATATGTTAAAGTATGTCGTATGATTCATTT
This sequence comes from Parasteatoda tepidariorum, assembly GCF_982258835.1. NCBI lineage: Eukaryota > Metazoa > Arthropoda > Arachnida > Araneae > Theridiidae > Parasteatoda > Parasteatoda tepidariorum. The sequence continues at coordinate 3,985,819 of NC_141758.1, read as the reverse complement.
CTTAAGAAATCGTTTTATTCTTCCAAATATGTGACTTACGTGACTAATTTTCGATGTTAATTTGTTATTAGATTTTTTTTAAAGTAATAACGGAATTTTTAAAGCCATTTGCAGTATAATTTTCATAAATTAAAATTTATTTGCGATTCTAGTATCGCCTAATTAAGATTATTATTGTAAATAGTAGGCTTACTCAATTTTTTGTAAAATTAGAATTTGAAAATTTATATATATACTACATACATAATAACAGGGCAAAAACCCCGTTATTTTTGGTAGTGTTTTTAATTCACCTTCGTAGGAATGGTAAGCTGATAGATTTTCACTGGCTTTATTTATTGGAGTATGGTGTAAACAGAGGTCTCACCCAGTCTCCCAGCTGGAGGGGGGGGTGGACTTATATCAAGACAGTAGCGGCGAAACTTAGGTTGGCAACATCGTACAGCAAAAGTCACACAAAAACTATTGCTCCTGCATAATATACTAACGGAAAATGAGGTAAGAAGGCTCAAAGCGTGCATACCTTGTAACTCTACGCATCATCGATAATCATTTAATGCTTTCTAATATGGAAGTGAAAGAGGGCAAGATTTTAAAAATAACTCCTGCTTTGAAATATAAATCTAATTATAATTCATTGGTATGTTTTCAGCCTTGAAGTCCCAAAATAGAATATTTCTACACCTATTCTTTACCAAAGACATTTTATGAAAACGAAAGAGTTTTAATGCTTTTATTAATACAAAAGTATTTTTAAAGCATTAAAGCCAAAAGTGTGCACATTTTTTGAAAGTTTCATGTTTTTCAAATTTGTGTGCTTGTAGAATATATTGATTTTCACTTAAATACGAACGTTTACATATCAAATTGAAGGTAATTTAACGTAGAATTTAATAATAAATACAGTATTACAATATCTGTATTACAAAAAAAGTTATGCAACTAATAGTAAGATCTATCTTAGATTTGCATTTTTTTAAAGTGATACTTACACAATCAATACTTAGTAGGATAACCCTTATTTTTTAAGACAGCTTCAAAGCGTCTTTTCATCGAGTGAACGAGTGTTTGGAGATCATCTTTCGTAATCACATGGTGCCAAGAATCAATTATAGCTTCAATATGTTGTCCTTTATTGGAAGGACCACAAATTTTCAATTGGATTCAGATCAGGGCTGTTTCCTGGTCATGGTAATATATCTATGCCTTTATTTTGAAACCATGCATTTGCATACTTTTGCTGTGTGGCATGGAGCTGAATCCTGCTGAAAAACAAATGGTGCGTTGTTGGGGAAGAGATCCCTGATGGAAGGTATCGATTTTGGTTTATGATTTCAGGACAGTTTCGATGTATTTTTTGGCATTCAGGATGCCATCAATTACTTGAATTCGATCCATACCATCTGCAGACATACATGCCCAAATCAAGACATTTGTTGGGTTTTTTGTAGTTGCTTCAATGTAATCAGGATGTGGTGCTTCACCTACTCTACGTCTTACGTATTTTCTACCATCACTACCAAATACCAAAGAGCGATATTTTACTCTCATCGCTCCGATTACTTGCTTCCATTGATTTTCTGACCATTTAATGTGTTCTTTTGCCCACCTAACTCGTTTTTCGTGTTGCTTTTGATTTAAATATGGTTTTTTCCTTGGAATGCTAGCTTGTAGCCCAAATCCTGATAATCTTCGTCTTATTGTTCTTGAACTTACTGCAATACCCGCTGCTTTTATTTCACATTTAAGGGCATCTGATGAAGGCACAGCCGTTTAATTTTTCAATCGGCAGTGGCACTTGTGCATTTTTTTTCGGCCAGATTTGGCTTTATTTTCCACTGATTTAATTTTTTCATAACGTAAACAGAACTTTCGTACACCAGAACAAGTCACTGAACTACCAACTTGTCTTGCAATTTCATCATAAGAGAGGCCATTTTCTCTCAATATGACAATTCGGCTTCTTTTTGTAGATGTCCAATTAGTTCTTCTTGTTGATGACATTGTTTAAAATTAGTTAAATTAAAAAAAGGACTTTAAATATTCTTGTACAAAATTCTTGTATGAAAAAAACGTCCATCCAATAAAAGACAACTTATTGAAGCTATAATTGATTCTTGGCACCATGTGATTACGAATGAACTCCAAACACTCGCTCACTCGATAAAAAGACGCTGTAAAGCTGTCTTAAAAAATAAGGGTTATCCTACTAAGTATTGATTGTGTAAGTATCACTTAAAAAAAATGCAAATCTAAGATAGATCTTACTATTAGTTGCATAATTTTTTTTTCTAATACAGATATTGTAATATTGTATTTATTATTAAATTCTACATTAAATTACCTTCAATTTGATATATAAACGTTTGTATTTAATTGAAAATTAATATATTCTACAAGCACACAAAGTTGAAAAACATAAAACTTTCAAAAAATGTCCATACTTTTGGCCACCACTGTATGTATATATATATATATATATATATATATATATATATATATATATATATATATATATATATATATATATATATATATATATATATATATATATATATATATATATATATATATATATATATATATATATATAGATATATATATAGATATATATATATATATATATATATATATATATATATATATATATATATATATATATATACATGTGTGTATGTATGTTCTTTATAGACTCTTAAACCATCCGACAGAACAACAGAAAGCTATGAAACTTGGCATACTGATTGTTCAAAGCACGAGGAAGGTCACTGTCGACATTAGAACATTCTACGACAAACCGTTTGAAAGAGATGAGCGAAAAAAATGAAATTTTCTGATTGGTTAAGCGTTAGCCATTGTTTTAAATTTAACGATTCAATTTATCACGTATTTTAAAGATAACATGAGTGATAATTGCTAGCTTATAGCTCTATTTGAAGAAAAAATAGTTTATTGCGCAAATTTAATTATTTTATTTATATTCGCTATGTCAGATAAATTCAATGAACATTACGTAGTAGCACGCACGATTTAGGTCACCGAATTTATATTTTATCTGATACAACGCGCTTTTATTTTATTTATATTAATTCTTTCAAACGGGTTTCTAAAACATTACTTATTTAAAATCAGCGGTAATGGAATAGAAAAAAAATATTTATGCATTCAAAGGCAAAATTAATGGGAAAGGGGTACTAATTCGTTTTAGGAGAAACATTCAAAATCGACAACAATGAGGCTTAATTAAGGCAATGATGCTTAATTAATCAAGGTAATATATGCATATTGTACTAGAAAGCAAAAGTAATGGAGTAAAGGTATTTATTTTTCTAGAAGAAATATTGGAAATCATAATACTATCATTGATGACAAAAATGCTTAATAAATGTTGATAATATGTATTCATTGAAGAAAAAGAACTAATTTGTGAACTAAAAATCAAAAATAGAGAGAAAAGATACTTATTAGCGTTTTGGGTAACCATAAAAAATATGCATATTATTAAGGACGCTAATGCTCAATTAATATTGATAATGTGTATTAATTGAATTAAAATAAAATAATGTGCTAAAAAGCCAATCTCATGGAGGAAAAATTAAAATCGCCATTCACAGATGACGTTTACCTAATTCATATATATCACTGACGGTAATATGTACAGTCTGCAAAAAAAAAAAAAGATATCACCCTGAATAACTTTCGTTCTAATGATCCGATTTTCACGAACTAAGTGTCAATCTTAATGGTTCCTGGGGGTGACCTAAAATATGCTAATTAATTAGTGCTAACTATTATATAAGTTACGAAATCAGACACAAAAACGTACTTTCTTTGAATAAACATATATTTTTTTTACATATTTGGAATCTAGACACTTGAATTAGGGGGGGTAGACAAAATTTTAAAACAAATGGGTCGTAAATTGGGTTGCAATAAAGGTTTATATATTTGGCGATAGTCCAGAAAACCGCCAAAAAAGTCGCCTGCGCAAATAAATATTTTAAGATAACCCATTGACTGATTCAAAAGAGAAACGCTTAATTTTACTAGGTTGCTAGGCAACCAATTTCTGACTGTAAAAAAATTGAAATAATGTTTTGTGATTGCTCTGAGAGGTTTAATTAATAGTTAATAGAAAACATCTCGAAGTTTCTAGGCAATAACAATTTTTAAGTTCATTTATGTCCAAAAAGCAGAAAAAAAAAATTATTTTATTCTCCTTTGAAAAGAAAATTTGAATCGATTTATAAGTTTTTAGAATTTAAATACATGAACTATTTATCTGATATTATTTAGATTATGCTATTTTTGCTATGTTTATTCGAGGATTTCATACTAAAATCAAATTAACATAACTTATAAAAAATTTTAGCTATATACAAAATTAGCTATATACAAAATTTTAGGGATAATGATTTTTACAGCTTTAATCGAGTCTTCTAGGCATGAAAGTTTGAAGAAAAAAAAAGTGCTTGAAAAATAAAATGTAGATTGTATAGTAATTCTAATGCACATTCACAAGGTTTTCTATAATTTACGATATTTCTTTTTTCTATAACTCAATGAATTGCTGAAAGTTTAGTGACATTTTAAGAACATTGAAATATTTTATGTTTAAGAATAAGATATTGAAATAATTTGTTGCATATTGTATGATTCATTGTTTAAAAAACTGCTTCATTTTGCTAGATATTTACGTTACATGGTTTTCTTTGGATAAAGATGATTAGCAAATAGCATCCACATGTTTCGATACATTCTGAAACTTACGTTCGCAAATTCACCATAAAATGTCGCACAGCATATTCTTCAATTACGATAAGTTACATTTACCACCAAATACTGCTACTATAATTATTTTTGTTTTCTTACATATATATATATATATATATATATATATATATATATATATATATATATATATATATATATATATATATATATATATATATATATATATATATATATATATATATATATATATATATATATATATATATATATATATATATATATATATATATATATATATATAATATATATTATATATATATATATATATATATATATATATATATATATATATATATATATATATATATATATATATTATATATATATATATCTGATATGATATGATATGATACTCTCTTTTTTTTAAACAGAGCTCGTAAGGCCCTTAAGATACTGAAATGGGGGCACGAAAACTTAAAAGATTTTTTTTTCCTAATGCCCGCCTGTGTTAACATCCGTCAATTCAGGCATCTACAGGGCGACAGATATCTGTGTGGCCTAAGGATTCCTAACGAGCATCAAACATTCTCAAAATTAAGTGTTCATTCACTGGAAAATTTAGTGTTTATTCAATTTAAGAACTGTTCCTTCACTTGGTTATCTTACTACTTATTATTTAAACCACCTAAAGCTTAAAACAATATTATGTAAGTTATCTAAATTTTTTTTACATAATTTGCATTTAATAAGAAATATGTCGACATGCATTTAATAACAAATACGTCATTTAGCTAAAACTACAAATTTTGAAATTTTTATGATTTTTTTTTAAAGACAAGCTAAGCTTAAGTATTCCATCACTAGTTAGTTTACCCTATAAGATTTTGAGAAATTTGCGATGTTGTGAGAGATGCTTAAAAATGTTGACTACGTATTTTTATTAATATTTATAAAATATATATTCGAGAAATTGATGAATATTTCATTCCAAATTTATTCATTCGTATGTATATTATTGAAATTTTATCAGTTATTGAGAAAAAAAAACTAAAAAATAAAAAATAATCACATTAAAGAAGCACAATCTGTTGTATAATCATATTCTATCAGAAGCATGCATTTATAAAACTCCACATTCTCTGAATAAAATGTATTTTATTCAATAAAATGTTTTTTCAAATTTCTTTACTAAATTGCAAATAGAATTTTAGACGACTAGAAAAGAAACATCGTATTTTATAGCTTAAAAAAATAAAAATGAAAAGATAAGCAAACGATTATTAGCGAAAAAAATATGAATGAAATTTTATGCAAAGCGCGCGAAGTCAAGATCCTCGCAAGTTTATCACATTTTAATATTAATCGCCTCATTTAATCATTTCTTCATTGTCGCCAAATTATTTTTTTAAAAATAATTAATTTTAATTTTTCTCAGCTTCTAATAAATAAAAACAGTTGAAACTTTAGGTTTTTCCGTTTTTCAATTAAAAAATATGTAGATTAATATGGTATAAAAAAATTCATACCTTATAATTCAAAAATTTTTCATCCTTAATTTAATTAAATAATAAAAAATAATTAACAATTATTAAAAATTACATTTTTCGCGAAATTATCTTTGGGTAAATGAGTTTTATGACTGGGTGAAATTTTCTTCGAATTGCCTTATTAGTTTTTAAAATATGGCTAAAAACGTAAAAAGTGAAATTAACATTAAGGGGTACGAACTTTGGATCGCTCTCCTGACCAAACTATGGGGACCATATTTCCCAGATTGCGGCTACCCCCTATATTTTGAAGGTTAAAAATCCAAATATGTAAGAAAAAATATATGTTTATTCAGAGAAAGTACGTTTTTGTGTCTGATTTCGTAACTTAATTAATAGTTAGCACTAATTAATTAGCATATTTGAGGTCACCCCCAAGAACCATTAAGATTGACACTTAGTTCGTGAAAATCCGATCATTAGAACGAAAGTTATTCAGGGTGATCTTTTTTTTTTTGCGGACTGTACATCTGGTACTATGGTAATTTGGTGAATTGGTCGTTTGAAAAAATTCTACAACGGGTTTTACCAGAGTTTCAGAAAATATTTTTTCCAGTGGTAGCTAATATAGTGTAATAATATTTTAATGAATTAGAATTAACTTTTTTTTCACCACTACTTATAAATATTGTAACAGTAAATTATAGGTCAGATAGACAAAGGGTCATGCTCCAAAATCCTTATGAAGTTCTACAATTTTTTAATGAAGGGATATGTAATAAGTACCAAATATACTAATATTGGTATAAAATATTACATTGATACATTTGGTGATTATTAAAACTGCACCAATACTAAGCAATTTTACTATCGATACTTTGGAATTAAGTTCTTTACGGCCTCTCGAAAAGAATATGTACCCTCGAAAATAGTAGTAAATTTTAACTGTCTTGAACTGGCCGTGAGGAGTAGCCAAGTGATGCTAAATACATTTTATCTCTGTTCCAATGGTATGAATTACAAACAACGAGCTTTGTTTACATCAATAACGTAAAGGCACCGAAGATTACAACGTATATTGTTAAATGAAAAAAGAAATGAAATTATTTTACCTATATAGATTGAAAAACTTAGTGGAAGAACCAGGTAAGTGACATTTTCAAAACGAAAAAAGAAAATGAATGCGAATTATTTTATTACCAATTTATTGAAGGTGGAACTAATAAATCTTTACTTTATTTTACTTACCAGTGCCTAATTTGAAAATACAATAATGCAAGCATATTTAAAAGTAATATGGATTAGTTATGTTAAGATAAAAGTTGAAGCAAAAACAGCTATGTTACATTAAACATACCCATATTGATGCAACCACTTTTTGTTTTCTTTAATTCATTAATTCCCCTAAAAATGTCATTCACCTGGTTCTTCCGCCAAATTCTTTAATTTTGCTTTTCAGTTCTGAGCATGATTGATCAGTACTGATTAATTGATTTCTTTTTTATTCTCCCCGTGCGACGAACTGGTATTCAGCTACTCTATATGTATAAAAGTAAGTTTGATCCTGGCAGTCGACAAAATAACAAGCGCGTATACGTTAAATCTGCCGTGGCTGAAAGTCCTCTCGTTGGTTGTGGATGGTGTGTATGATCAATTGAAAAATTTAGTGGAGGAACCAGGTAAATGACATTTTAAGAACGAAAAAAGAAGAGGAATCCGAATTATTTTATTACCAATTTATTAGAAGGTGGTACTAAAATAATTCTTTGCTTTATTATATTTACCACTGTCTAATTTGAAATAAAAATCATGCAAGCATACAAAAAACTAATTTGAATTAGCTATGTTAAGATCAATTCTATTGTATTAAACATATTGACGCAACCGTTTTACGTTATTTTCTCTAATTCATTAATTCCTCTAAAAAAATGGAATAAAACCATGTGAATAACTAAATAGAATAGAAAATATGCAAGTACTACAAGATTTATGCAATGGAAGTCTCTAAAACAAAACACTCGATCAAAAAATTTTCAGAATATTATAGGAAAATATTGGTTTACCCAACCATACATATTGTGAAATTTGCACTTGTGAAAATAGGATAGATAAGAATTATAACATACTACATTGCTTTGCACTATACATTTTATTGTTTTGCACTATACTTACTCTTTATATGTATATATTTCTAGAAACAAATATATTTTTGATTCTATTATGATTATTACAAGAGTCAAAAGGTGTCATTAAAATCTGGGTCTTAGTCATGATATTTTATAAACATGTGAAGTCAGGGCCGGATTAACCTATAGGCACACTAGGCACGTGCCTAGGGCCTACGAAATTCAGGGGCCCACGAAAAACTTGGGAGAAAAAAATTTGTTGACAAAAATAATTTAGCTTTAAAAACAACAAGTGTATTTTGCGCAAAATTATAAAGATACAAATAAAAAAATATTTTTCGGTAATAAATTATTTTGCAGAATCTTATGATCTAATATATTACTTTTTTGCGATTTTTGGATTCAACGAAATTATGTATTATGCTTGTTTTTGTGATCACTCTAATCCAGTGTTTCCCAAACTTATGACTTCTGTGTACCCCTTCTAAATTTTTCGTAACACTGTGTACCACTCATAAAAAAATGACTGTATTTTTAACTATAAGAAATTGCACAAAAGTTAAAAGTCACAACTAGCTGTTGACATCACTAAATATTAACTGTTAACTCTGCAAAAAATAGCCAATAGAAATATACGTAATCGTAAATTTTCATGGCTAGCTTTGTTTTTGAATAAAAGTTTTTAAAACTTTCGTTGGTTGCAAGATATTTCTCATAAGAACGCGTACCCCCTTTAAACTGTTCCCGTACCCCTGGGGGTACGCGTACCACACCTTGGGAAACACTGCTCTAATCGATAGCTCAAATATGTATTTTTGGTAAATAACAACACTGGTTTGGACTGTAGGACACTTTATTTTTAAAAGCTCACGGACTACGTCCGCCATTCATGAAGTTCTCAAGGTATATAAAAGGTCTCTCACAAAGGGGTGGCGCGGCAGTCGCACATGCGCGAACAATGCTGTCGAATTCCAAATCGATATCAACTGCAATATCGGCAGTGTGTCGGTATTGCAGATAAAGTTCGATAAACAAATTTGTAAATTAAAATCCATATTAATAAAAATGTAAAAAAAAATAGGCAAGAAAATTTTAGCATACATTTTGAAAAGAGGGGAGGAGTGGGGGAAGGAGGGGAGGGCCCAAAAACGGCTATGCCTAGGGCCTACGAAAGGTATAATCCGGCTCTGTGTGAAGTGCAAAACAATAAAAAGCAAATAAAATTCCTCTTGCCTTCCTTATTTGATTGAATGTGAGTCTATTAGAAAATATTTTAAAATCTAAAGTAGAAAGAATTTTTTGAAAATGGAGCAGCTCACTAACGCATAGACCTTATGTGTTTGAATTATTGATTTGACATCAGATTTTTTTTATATCGAAATTTGAAAACCAATAAATACATTCAAATATCTTTGTAATTTCCACGCGGAGGATTTTTTCCTGAATAACCGTACAAGTTGACAGCAATGCTATTTAAGGTATCCGACTACCTTCAGGACAAAATTTTTGAAAAATAAATATTTTCCACAACATTATTGCAATTTATATTGTATATTAATTTAAATAAACATATTTAATAGAGAAAATTTAAATATATAGGGAATTTTTTTTAAAGAGTATTTTTTAGATAATTTTAATGAAAATAACTTATTAACGGAAAACACTCTACACAAAAAACTATTGTACATACAGCTATCAAACTTTTTGAGCCGTTTCGTATAACCCTCTGAAGTGTTATGAACCTCAACTTAAATGATATCATGAAATTAAAAAAATTTATGGAGTGTTAAGCATATTTTTCCATTTTTTTCACATTTTCTTCACATTATCTACTGCAAAATATCTTATAAAACAAAAATTAATACAGTTATCTGAATTCTGGAGGTCTGTTATATAACCACCAATACAAGAAACAATCTCTGAAAGTTTGAAGACAAATTTATAATAATTAGTTGAGTTATCTTGTTTTCGGTAGACGAAAAACAGCAAAATTTTCATTTTGAGATAAACACAATTAAAGTTTATAATTACATTTTTTCTAAAAACTATGAATGTTTGTCAGTAGGAAGTTATTATATTTTATAGGGGGTACATTCCTTCACACATTTTCATAGTTTTATTTAACGTATTTAGCGATATTTAACGAAGCGATATTTTAACGTATTATTTAGCGATATTTTAAAGTATTTAGTGAATAACATCAAAAGTCTACTACTTATAAAGCATTTAACAAAGGAACAATTTTTTATTAAACAACCATCTTACTGTATTTTCACACTTTAATATATATGTCTAAATATAGTTTTTATTAATAATTAGAAGTAAAAAATATTTTTATAATATTTATAATAGCCCAAATCTAGAATTTTCTTCAAAATGCAATTTGTTATCATAGCAAACCGGACAACATAATGAAGCTAATATCATCATCAGGATCTCAATATCAATTATTCGATTGCTACACAGATTGTTTTTATCCAAAAGGATCAGTTCTTTATTGACATCCATAGAAATCGATAATTTTGAAGATCTTGAAGTAATAGATTCATCTGCTTTACACAATTTTGAAGAAATGGTATCAAATCTTTACTCAAATCATCCCTTTTGTTGGCATGTTGATTACCGTAATTTTACCGTATATTTACGCTTCTTAGATCGAAAAGTACGTCCTTTACCCAACTCAATAAATTTATCAAAATAAATAACAAATTTTTTTGAAAGAAATCAATAAATTTCTTCAAAACAAATCAAAATCAAGATATAGAAAGTACGCTTCAAATGTAAACAAACTATCAGAAAATATGCTAACTTTTCATGCTACCCACAAACAGTAAACACGAAACGTAAAATCTAATTAAAATATAATTCAGATTATTAGCCGAGAGTTTAAGAGCTTTTAAAAATTAAATATCTCAGAAAAATAAACACACAAATAGAAATAGAACCGAAACTATTACCTACTACCGGTTTCATTTTTGTAATTTCCGGTAAGTTAGACAGCTGTCGTCTGTTACTAAAATAGCTATAACTAAAGTTCTGCTTGACGTGCATTCAAAAACAAAACAGTTTTGAAAACTAGAAAAATTGAACATTATTATAAAGCAATAAAATAAAAAAGTGATTTTTTGCGAAAATCCTCGTTTTTAAGGTAGTCGGATACCTTAAATAGTCACTCTTTATCACAACTAAACTACCTACTTTCGGTACTTGGAAGTATTAAGGTGGGGGGGGGGGAGATACTTTTCGGTTAGCGATAGATGTCTTCCTATAGGAGTTCCACACCTTTTGAAAGGTGGAGAATGTTGGGGATTGAATGTCAGCTTTTTTCCAGAAACGGTTTCAATTTCAGAATCTGAATCATTATCAAAATGCATTTAAAAGAATTTCGAGGCTTCGAGTTCGCCCAAGTTAGTATTAATTTTTATTATATGCTTAATTCATTTTTCTTCAGTTGTTTGGATAAATTTTTTCCCCGGGAGTGGCAACGTATTTCACACAATTTCGGTTAAAAAAAATGACATTGTAGGAAATACCGGGCAATGACCCTTACACTGTTCGAGAGGCCGGGAAAGTGTTTATTAAGAACTTCACCTGAAAAAAAAAAAACGTCAATGATGAGAATACGTGGTATTTCCTACCTTTCAAAACCTACCAAAAAGGGCAACAATTCGTTTACCGAAGGTAGGTAACCTGGAATTGAAGGAGTAGCTCTATTTGCTTATTAATTTGTAATCTTGCAGCCATGCGCGAGTAAATTATAAATTCTTATTTATTTATTTTTAACATGAAGTAAAACGGTAGTAGTAGTAGTATTTTATTTACGTCGCACTAAATCTGCACAATGGGCTATTTAATATATATATTTTAATACCGTCGTTGAACAACAGACCCAAGTTTTGGTTTACGACTATTACTGTTCAACTCCGTAGCCTCGTAATTTTGAACCAATCCAGAAGACAAGGAAAGTCCTGGATCAATACCCCCAGAGGTATGATTTGTTATAGGAACATGGAGGACTTTGTGACTCGACAGATTTAATTTGCGTCAGTCACCATTTACTACACGGGGAATCTTCGACCGGTGGGATCGAAACCACGACCTCCTGGACATGGGCCCAGTGCCCTACCAACCAGGCTATCCCGGATCACAATGGGCATTTTTGAGCGGTCCGGGAAATATCCCTGAGGATGATTCGAAGACGCAATTTTGATCGTCTGCTAAAGAGAAGGCTCCCCTGCTTTGGTAGCCCGACGGTCAGCGCATGTAGTCGATCACTTTACGACAAAACTGTTTAATGAGGACCGATACCGAGCACCCTCGGTTCCTACCCAGGCTACTCATAGCGGTTCACTGTCAGTTGCCGCAGCAAGTAATGCCTTTACTCTGGTTTTCTACAGATAATCGTGTTTTCACGATCTGTTCATTTCAGGAACAAAACGAAATACATGTTCTTTCCATAAAAATAAAAAAATTAATGATAAATAAATGAATGAAAAATTTTTAAATCATTTCCGTTTTGTTAACCGTTGAAGTACCAAAAAAAAAATTTCTCAAACTAGCAATTCTGTAAAGAGAAAAATGGTTTTCTTTTTTTTTTTCCAATCCAAGTTCGATTACGGCACGCAAAAAATGTATACCACCAAACGTTGGCGATATTTCGCCAAGTCAATTCTCGCGCGGCATCAGAACAAAAGCGAGAATTAAAATTTATTTGATTAGCCGAATAGAGTTGTTGATAGCTGGATGATTAAACGAGTAGTTGAGTTTCAGTTAAATAAATGACAAAGTAAAAAAAAAAATGATGTCTTAGCAGTTCAGTAAGTACATAAGTTCTTTATTTTTAGAACAAGACGGACTGTAGCCCTGATTTTCCTGAGTGTATAAATTCTTTTTTTTTGTATTTTGATTTGCTTGTTGGTGCAATTCTTAACATGACGGTTTAGCTTGTGTTACTGTCTCCTCAATGCTTCAATTTATGTATTTCAGTAAATAATTTTTCTTCTTTTTTTAAATGCTTTCTTTTTGATTTATTTTCACTTCAATACATTTGTTCAAGTTAGAACTATAATTTTTTATCGATAGCGTTAGTTTTAAACTTTAATTTAACAGAACAGAAACGAATTTCTTTTTTCGTTCATTACATTATTGTTTTTAAAATGTTTGACTACAATAATCTAACTTACTAACGTCACTCAAATTTATTATTCTGAATAATGTTATTTCGTTACTTGTTTCGCGTTCTTAGCTTTTAAGATACTAAATAATGTAAACATTGTTGGTTAATTAAAGTTAACAATTATGTGCTATTTGTATTGATTGATGTTTATTGCCTAATATTAAAATGCAGGTAAACTTAACATTCTATCAGAATTAAATATGATAAAATTGTCTAGAACTAGAATCTGACTGTTTGTTCATTATAAAAGTGTATTCCAGACATGTAACGTAAAATTATGTTCCAAATTTATTTTAGAACTATGACTATTTTTAGATCAATTCGTTATTCCAAAAATACCACGAAGAGCCATATTTTAGTCAAAATTTCACATTTTAACCTGAGAAAAAGAATGCAATAATTTGAGAGATTTTTTTTTCGTTAATTTTTCTTTTGTAAAAAAGTGAAGTACACCAAAACTTTTTTTAAGTAATAAAAACATATTGCTAACAATACTTTAAGTAATTAAATAAAATTTTCCGAGCCATATGCAGCACAATTTTCATAAAGTAAAATTTATTTGCGATTGTAACATTGTCTAGTTGTAAATAGTAAACTTACCAAGTTTTTAGTAAAATTAGAATATGCAAATAGTAGATAAGCATAAAATACAAGAAAAATATGCAAGTACTACAAGATTTATACAATAAATGACTCTAAAACGCAACAATCTAAAACTTTTTCAGAATATGTTGGCTTACCCAATCGTACATATAGTGAAATTTGCACTTATAAAAATAGGATAGATAAAAATTATAAACAAAAATTTATACTTTTAAAATCTAATTTAAAACTCACACTATAATACTTAATAAAAAAAATGAAATAAATTCATTCTTAAAGTATTCGATTAGATTATTTTAAATATAAAACTAAACCAGAAAATCAGATAATACTTATAATTAAAAAAGAAGGGAATTTGTGTGTGTCTTTATATTGTTGGTGAAAGACGTAGGGAACAATAGATTTTGTGGGGGGGGGGAGGCAAATTGCAAAATTAGCCAACTCTAATTCGCTTTAAAACTAACTATAGGTCAATTTTAAAAACTCTGATCTTTTTATTTTTTTCATAATTTATATATAATAAGTATTTTTTCTTAACTCATTTTAAACGATGTTGATAATTAAAAAATATCTGATTTGAAACCCTTGTAATCACTAAAAAACTTCGAACATTTTTGTATAAAAATAATGCAATTAACAGCAAATGATCTTAAATAAATCGTATCTTTGGTAAAAAAAATACTTTGTATTTTCAATAAATCAATGATTTGAAGAATTAAAGTTAAATGAGTGGAAATGCTGTTTTTTATACCTTTTATTCAAATTAATTTATTGATGAATTTTTATTTGCTTCCTTTATAAAGCAGTCTAATTCTTGGTGAAGTCGTTTACATTCAAATCGTCTACAACAGTGGTTCCAAATTTTTTTTCCGGATATGAAACCCTAATGGATCGATTTTTTTAGGCTCTAATCAAATATATATTTCATTAGCAATTATCAGCATATTAATCAAAGAAGTACTACTAATTATTTTAAAAATATTTAATGATTTCAATTTCATTATTTTGAAAATATTTAATGAATGTATGAAGTATGAAATTTTTTTATCATATCATTTTATAAATGCTAGTTTTAATTTAATTTTTTTATGGCTGAGATTTGAGTTTACAGGTCTGGATCTAATGTAGTTCATAATTTGATTTAGTGTGTTCAAAAAACTGAAGTTGGAAAAAAAATGCAGAGAATGGTTATTATACTTCTTAATTCTTAGAAACATACTTCTTAATTGTTATTTTCATTTGATGCAAAATACAAAGATGATGCAATTTCTCATAAATGCTTTTCATTATTCATTCAATATATTGTTATAAGAAAAAAAAAGTTTTAATTTTACTTTCACAAGCATATCAATTAAATAATTTCATAAAAAGCGGGGATAATAAATTAATTATGGATAATTAATTAAATATAAATTTAATCAACCCTTTTTACTCTTGGGTTACCTGGAACACCACTTGGGAACCGCTAATCTAAAACATCTTTTTCTGAGGAGAGAAGAATTAATTTTTTTTCCATTATTTTGTAATTTTTTCAAGGTTTTCTCTACTTTTTGAACTTAATATTCTTATGAATTTTTATTATATTTTGCTTTTTTTAATACTAATTTTAGTATTGAAAAGAAATATCTGCAAAAAATATTGTCTAGAAAAATTAGAATTGCTACTTTGAAATCTTTTATAAATTTTTTAGGTAAATATTCTTTAAACAACATACTCATTTTTTTAAAAAGTATTTTTCGTCTTTTTAATTTTTTTTTCTCTGCTCATCTAACTACGTGGAAGTTTTTAAAAGTTGAATTATTAAAATTGTTTTTCTAATTATTTTTTTTATTTCCTTTTTTAGTAACTAATATTAAATTTTTTAAATTTTCATTATTTTTTTAACTTTTAAATTTTACATTATTTAACTTTTACTAATTACATGCAAAGTACTTTAAAATCAAGAGAATTATTTTCGAAAAGAAAAAAAAATCTTCTAAAAATATTGAGTTTCAAAAATTCAGATTAATAAAAGTTTAATTCTCTCAAAAATATGCATGTGTATGCTGCCTCCCAGAAAAAGGAAAAAAAAAACGGTCGTAACTTCTTCCATCTCAATTCAGTTTTAGTGACTTTTTCTGTATAAATACTGTCAGAACAAAAAAAAAAAAAAAAAAAAGAACTTGATTACTGAAATAGATTCTTTTAAAACGAAGTGCATAAAAAGTTAATTTTAGAAATAACATGAATTATACCTAGTTTCATTAAAATATCTTTAATGTGTAAGTATAACGACTTCTTTTGAGAGAATTGGCGAATTTCTAATAGATTTCAAGAATTTTAGCAGGATTCTAAAGTACACTAAAATACAGCAATGCAAATCTCATTGTGTAATCCCTTGTAATGATTTGGTTACTTTGTTCAAGATTAACTAAATCACTCTTATTAAAAACAAATCTTTTTAATATAATTTTTCAGATTAAAATTATATGTACAAGGCTTAGTTACAAATATTTACACAGTTCTACACAGATTATATTCGCTTTTTACCGAACACTAGATTAATAAAAACAAAGAGAGTTTTTAAGATTTGTAGCATTCGAAAAATAACGAGTAGCCCAAATTCGATTTTCAGTAGCGGGGACATTTAAAAGTAGCCCAATCCGCTACTTGTAGCCCAATCTGGCAACACTGCGCTCATCATCTTTCGTCTCTCCAGGACTGCTCTGACCTCTTCTGTCGGTATTTCTCCCCTTCAACACGTGTTTGGATTTCTCAGAATTTTCTAGGAGACACCAGAGGGAAATGAAGTCAGCTGTCCATGATGTTACTTTTTTGGAGTTCTTCCTCCCTCTCTGCAACTGACCATCATTTAATAACAGATGTATTCTTTGGGGGCCTGTCTGTTTCGAGAAGTGCAATAGCTATCTTTTGGAAGATATGGGTTAATGGCATAGCTTAGCTATATGAAGAGAAAACAGGGTTCCCATGGTCCTTAAAAACTGCTTAATTTTTATTTTGGAAAATAAGGGCCCTTAGAAGTACGTAATTTTGGTAAGGGCTTTTAAAAGTGCTAAATTTTTCAGCGTCACTGTAGTTGACAGGAGCAATTTTTCGGTCTTACAAAAATATTTAAAACTAAAAGTTGTTCTTTTATCACCTAGAATTTGACCATGCATCGAGAGTAGAGCATTTTAGAGAGACTAGAAGGAAAGTGTGTGAGGGTGCTACAAGCAAGAAAATATGTCCTTTCATTAATATATTATTATATATTAATATATATTATTCCTTTTTGCCTAGAATGATACTCCATGACAGTGCTTCCCAAAGTGGTCCATATGGACTCCCAGGGTTCCGTGGTACCATTCAGGGGGTCCGTGAAAAATAAAAACTGATTTAGGGGTCCCTGAACAACGTCAGGGGGTCCGCGTGAGGTTTAATGTAAAATAATAAAATTGTGATTGGCTTTTATTATTATGGAAATTAAGATAAATAAAATAGTAGTGATTTTTACGTCCTAAGTAAACTATGAATCAAGGTTGGTGCTTATAATTATTAACAGTGGTTTGTTACAAATTAAACAGTTGATTTACAAATTTTCATATATCTTTTGTTCCCTTTTTAAGAGATAACAGTATGAATGAGTCGAAGAAAAAATGCCGAAAATACAGTGTTGATTATTTGAAGTATGTCTTTATTTCTTCACCAGGAAATTGTACTTTACCTATGTGTCTTCGATGTAATAAAACTGTAACAAGTGATTCAATGAAACATTCAATTGATAAAAATCCATAGTGATAAAAAGGATAAAGATTTAACTATTTTTCAAACAATCAAGGAAAAATATCTGAAAACACCGTCACTGCAATAACTTATAGAGACAACATTTGTTGTTGTTGTTTCTAATGCCACTTGCCACACGGACAAGCCTGTTCGCTGAAACCGAGCAAATTTAAGGCAGAGTGTGTGCTTCTTGTTTTTCAGTGGCGCCATCCAATGGCCAAGAATTCGACTTCAGCCACACACACGTCACAGCCCGTTTTATAGATCGGACCCATTCACACATCCATTCATTCATCCTCAGATCGTAATTTTGACCTGAATCAGAGAACGATCGATCTCCAATCCAGTACCCCCAGAGGTATTGATTTGTTATGGGAACATCGAGGACTTTGCGACTCGACATATTTAACGTGCATCAGTCACCATTTTATTACACAGGGAGTCTTTGGCCGGCGGGGTTTGAACTCGCGGACATGGGCCCAGCGCCCTACCGACCTGGCTATCCCGGCCGGGACAACATCGAACCGAGGTGGCGTTGGATTGAATGTTTCTGTATATAACATGATTGCAAAGCCCGGAAAGCCTCATACTATTGAAGAACTTATTTTACTAGCTGTAAGTGAGATAATACTCACCGGGTTGCATAAACCAGCTTTTAACATTGTAAAAAGAATTCCACGGAGTAATAATAATGTACAAAGAATGATTGACAAAATATCTCAGTGCGTAGAAAATTCTTTATGTGAGTACTTAAAAATATCTAAATTTTCTATACAGCTTGACGAGTACACTTATCCAGGAAACGAAGCTTTTACTTTTAGCTTATGTAAGATTTGTAAAAAATAAAGTTTTTACAAGGATTGTTATTTGCTAAATGTTTGGAAAGCGATGCGAAAGGTGAAACGCTATTGACTGAATTAAAAGCTATACCCTTGATTAATATCATTTCTGTAGCTACTGACGGTGCTCCGGCAATGGTAGGAAGATACCGAGGTTTTCTGGCTAATTTAAAACAAGCTGCAGCGAATGTATTTTCAGTGCATTTGCCAAACTTAACGAAACTAATTTGAAACTACGAGATGAACAATTAAATTTAATCAAAACTAAAATCGTAAAACTGCGTTTGTTGCAAAACTTTTTCTGTATAAACAAAATTTGGGAAGAGGATATATTGTTCTCTCAGTTTCTGTGCCGTAATAAACCTCATCACAAAAAAAAAAAAAAAAAAAAAAAATTAGAAATTAGTGCTCGCAAGCATTGGACCGGACTTAAATACACTCTTTAAATCTCATCACGTACATCCAAGTCATTAATTTTTTTATTTTATTTTAAACAAAAGATATAATTTCAATAAATAGTTCTTCAACAAAATGTTTTTTTTTTTTTTTTTTTTTTTTTTTTTTTTTTTAAATTTTTATACCGTACATATATGCAGTTTTTCACTTGGGGGTCCGTGGGCTAGTTTTGACAATACAAAGGGGTCCATGGGTCAAAAAAGTTTGGGAACCACTCTATGAGGAGAGTGGAGCATTCCAAAATAATAGTGTGTGGACAAGGGGGATACTGCACATGGAATCATGCCATCTTCTGTGGGGGGGGGGGGGTTGTTAGTTCTAAGTAGAACAACAGCTAACTAAGTGGAACCCACATTAACCTTTAAAATCAACAGAATTCAAGAAATTCGGTTTTACTGATAGCGCGCGTGCTTATAAGAACAACATAAAGCCCTAAGATAAGAAGTATCAGAAAAAATGTTTGAACTAGAATCCATAACGAAAACTAATCAGATTGTTACATAAAAATTTAAATCTACTCAATTAAAAGATTCCAAACTTTTTGTTATTAATGTCTATTAAATTAAAATTGAAATTTAGATTTTTTTAATCATTTTGTTCAATTAACATTGCAACTTAATATACTTTTTTTTTTCAATTCTTCCAATTTTTGGTTGCTTTAAAATTAGTCCATGTTTCTTGCTAGGTTGTTTAGTAATATTATGTAAAGTTCTTAATTTCTTACAAACAGCTTTGGCTCGAAATTTTTTTATGTAAAGCTCATAATAAAAGTAAATATAAAACATTTGCTGTTTAGTAATAATTTTAAAATGGTTAAGTTTATACTGTTTTCAATATGTTTGTCCAAACTTTTCAATATTGTTTTTATAAACATTACCTGATAAGGTGATATTACCGGATTACTTTATAATAAAAGAATACCACTTTCAGTTTTAAACTGTTAATTTAGGATAAAAATAAAATAACAAATCATAATAATAATAGAGAATAATATTAAGAATGATAGACGATGATAAAGAAATATTACAAATAAATATATCTGCAAATGATGAAAAAATAAATAATTTATCAGTATTTGGTAATTAAGAAACCTTACCAATTTTCTGGCCATAGGAATGTGTTGATGACTTTGAAAAATCATTTTGACCTTTTTATTTATATATTCCACCGAAAACTAATATAAAAAGCATATAGGTTTAAAAATTATAAATCTTCCCAAGCATAATTGTATTTTTATTCTATAAATTTTTTTTATAAAATATTGATTACAATGAATTTAAAAGCCTAATGGAAAAATATTGGAATGATTTAAGGTGCTTAGATATTAGTAGGGCCTGTATTTATTTGAAATAGGACTTAATTATACATGGCATAGTTAAGAAAACTACTTTCATGCTTAACTCTAATTGAACTTTTTAGTATTAAATCTTTTAATTTATACCCATGTAACATTCTATTAATAGAAAATAAATAATTTTTTTGGCATAACGGAATATTAAGCAAAATTGCCCACAACTGAAATTGTGATGCAGTAAAATATAAAAACTTGTTCTAATAATTTTTTCAATTCTTTTTCCAAATTTCTTTTTTTTTTCATATACAAAAAAAAAAAAAAAATTTGAATCTGTTTTTTATAATTTTTATTGAATATAAATATAATTTTTTATAACTTTTTAAATATTTTTTTGAGAACGGTAAATAATTGAAATTGTCACTGATTGCATATGTATATTCGATGATAAACAATCATACTATTTTTAAGGTCCTTAATTTTTCAAAAAAGTCCTTAATTTTTTCAAAAAAAATTTCTTAATTTTTGCTTTGTTAAAAGAGTGGGAACCCTGGAAAACAGCTATATCACGTCAAAAAAAAAATATTAAGGGTGTCTTGGAGTATCGAAAAAATTCGATAAAACCCTCTGACTAACATAACGAGGTGTTCTTTCCTCCAAGTACTAAGTCTAGGGGAGATGGGAAACCCACTAACACACCTGTAGTTTTGGCGAGATTTACAATGAGCCATACCCCAATATTTTGCCTAAATGTAAATTTTTCGGTAGTTGATTGCATATTATGAAAAAAAAAATTTTTTTTTTTAACAGCTGAACAAAATTTAAGTTTGTATAATTAAAAATTTGATTTTTGGCACTCGCAAAAGAAATAAGTCCTTTTTAAAATTTGAAATTTTTTTTTCATTTTTTAAAAGGTTGCATTAAGGTAAGTGAAATACTTTTTTTTTTTTAAGATGCAGAAAAAATGTTTATTTAAATTGTATTAACTACATTAATGTCTAGTAATGAAACATAATTTTATGTTACAAATTTATCCTTACTTTTTTTAACTAGTCGTTTTTTACGTCTGGATGAAACATTAGTTAATAGATGCTTTGAATTCAGAAGTTGAATCAAAACAAAAGAGTACATAAATATTGATAATAATCGAATAACCTCTTCTGATGAAATAAAATACTTCTCTTTCAATATAATAAATATCACCCTAATAAATAATTTATTTATATTAACTACGTATTTGAAAGTTAAAGTTTCTATGAGAGAAACTCATTACCATACAATCGAGAGCAATAAAAACGTATAATAAACTATGAATATTTATAATTTAATTTTAAACTGTCACTAATCTGTGTGACCACTTGTTTGAAATAAAATAAAGTGAAAAACACTTAAGTGTTCCTCGTAATTGCTATTTCACTTTTTTTTGTGATTATGGTTTTGTTGATTCGACATTTTTTTTCCTTTGGCTGTTTATTTTCCGTCTTATAAAGTTTATATTTATTCATGTAGTGCACACCTTAAATATTAAATCGTTCATTTAAAATTGTGTTACGGAAATACTATTTTGAGCACGATTCTATAATTAAATTGTCCAACGTGGCAATGACTTTCATTTTTTACCCTTATATACCCGTCCAAGCATGTAAATATTCACCAATATCGTAAAATATAGATTAACCTCAAATTTTAAAGAAATTCCTGAAAGGGGCGAATCAAAGGCACCGAAGGAAATAAAAAAAAAAATAGTGCGTGGAATCCCTCCGCACGGAAGAAGTTAAACTTCGCAAACCTGCGACGTTAATAGTAGAAGAATCAGCAGTCGTACAAGGATCACTAGTTCTGTTCAACGACTCTTTTTCCTGCTCCGCTCGCTTCCGTGCTCTGTAATCACAGTAATATTGTGCATTTTTCCCTCGTGGACCTCTTGAACCAGTGGAAGTGCTTGTGGTTGCCCTGGAAAATGTATTTGTATTAATAATGTATGTGAATGCGTCATAATGTAATTTCAGAAGAGAAAACCTAACAATCAATTGATATTCACGAGAGACGTACCTTGACATAACCTTAAATCCGTCGCATTGTCCGTGGGATTGTTTTCACTCATTTTTTACAATTGTTATCCACTAAATTTGAAAATAAAAAATACTACCCTATTAAATTATATGTGTATCAAAACAAACTAAAAAAATATTTATAGAAAAACAATACTTTTATTATTTTTATGCTAGTGAGAACCAAAACAATATGGAAATGAATGAGGGAAAACTGGATCCTACCACGTGATTTCCCGGCCAATAAAAATGTAGCGTTAAACGTTTAACGCAACCTTGTTGGAAGTCGCATAAGAAGTATAACTTCAGATAACAAAATGGATTACATTTCATAAAACTTAAGTATTATTGAATTTAATTATCTAAATAAGAATTTATTAAGCAAAGTTTAATTTTTTTTCTGTAGTAATGCTTATTTTTAATTTTAAAAAAAATTATAGTTACATTATTTATACACACATTTTGTGCCTTGTGTTAAAGTATTTAACAATTTTTTGAATAATTTGATACTTATGCACGTAAATATCAGTTGTCATAATTGTCTAAAAATTAGAGTAAATGATTGTCTTCTTTTTTATATTTATTTTTAAATAAATACTTTCGTTTCAAAATGCCCTACAGAAAAAGTAAAAAAATAAAGTTTCCTTCTTTTCGAAACTATATAAGTCCATAGAGTTTCCCTATAATATGCAACAAACTGTGTTTTCAAATCTATTTTTCGCTTCAAATCATGTTTTTGCTAGTATTTATTTCACTTGTTTTCCTATTAATGCAACGAAATATGACTTAAAGAAGGGTTTATTTTATTTTTTCGGAAATATCTATATTTTTTTCTATTTTATGAAGGAAATTTAGAAGCGCTCTTAATGGCAGTTAAATTTGCAATTAACAAAAATTATACGTTTTATAACAATAAGACTAATACTATTTCATCTCTAATTTCTCTAGTTATTTTTTGAGCTGATAAAGACAAAAAGCGCAGTTTTGCTTGAATAGAGCTTCAATACAAAAAAAAGTACTAAAGGGAGAAATTTTTAAAATTTAATGGGGCAGAAATCTGCAAATATTTTAATTTACATTAAGGATGAGGATATAAAGGATTATCAAAAAATAAAAGAAACTATTCTTATAGAGTTTGAACCAACACCGTTAGCGCGTTTGCTAAATTTTCAAGGAGCAAAGCGTTTACCGAATGAAACTCATGTTTAATTTGCTTCACGGTTTTGAGCAATATGGTAAATTGCGAAACGTTTCTGATTTTGAAACATTAAAAGAACTAATAGTTAGTGACAAATTATATCAATCACTCAATCAGGAAACCGCGACGCACATAAAACAGGAAAGAAATTTTTTTAAGCCTTTGGTTTTGGGTATAGAGTGTGATTTATATTTTGCATAAAAAAATAAATCTTTTTTGAAGTGCACTCACCTAAATCTAGATTTATCACAAACGAATATAACTCCTGATAGGAAAAGATATATATTTACCCTCAAAAACGTAAATAAGAATTGAAATTAAGAGAAAAATAAGAAGTTATATTTGTGATGAAAACCACATGACCCTAAAGTGTAATAAAAGAAAGCTCAATAAAAAATAAGTCTTCACCCATTAAAAAGAAGGATAATAAACGAGCAGAGATCGCCTAATTGATTCTGCTTGTCAATTATTTGTAATTAATTAGAATATTTTCAATAACTGAGTAGGTTAACATCTGCCTATGGAGAAATCGATTATAACTTCGATCTCATTAGGAATAGTTGATACCTCATTAAATCACCGATAAATTATGTCTCTCTATGAGTCATCATGCGAAATATCTATCGTATAATAATGAAAATAAGTAAAAGCGAGCTTTTTCAGAAGAGAAGGAGGCCCGTAGACGAAACAACGTTATCTGCGGGAGAGAATGATTCCATTTCTACCGAAGAATGTTTTATTGCCTCTGCAAGAACAAATAGTGTTCTTCTTAAGAAAATGTTCGGCAAGTTTTAAAATTAAATAAAGGAAATTTTATTTTATTTGAGAATTTAATTTATCGTAAGGATAAAAATTCTTAACGAGCCTGTAACTCAATTAGTATTACTACGTAAAAGAATGGAAAAAGTGATGAAACTCGCTAACAAATCTGTTTTCGGAGGTTATTTCGGAGTTGAGAAAACTAAAGAACGAATATAGTTTCTATTGGCCTAATATGAGAAGCGATATTTCGAAATTCATATTAACATGTGGGGGTTGTTAATCGAGGAGAAAAGAAAAAATGAGTGATCCAATTATGCTTGTTCTTCTACCAGAAGTTCCATTTGAAGTTGTGAACGTAGATTTGATAGGCCCAATTAAATCTCCATCTGGTCGTGGGCATAAGTATATATTGTGTTTAATGGACCAAATGTCTCGTTGTCCCGTTGACCCTTTCGGTCACTTTCCGCAAAAGTGACTTGTGATGCGCTTTTAAATATATTTATTAGTTTATAAAAAGAATTGGATCAAATCCTATATTTTCTTATCCTGGATATTCTGCCAGCAACGGTTTGGTAGAACGCTGGAATGAAGTTTTAAAAGACATGTCGCATCATATCTTTACAGAAGATCCTCGAAATTGGAATCGACAGCACCCATTTTTACTTTCTGCTTACCGTGAAGTCCCAAACACAGCGGTTGGTGTGTCAAATTACTGTGTGCTCGACTTCGCGCGCAGGTCGTCGGGCTACCGAAGCGGGGGTGCCATCCCTTCCGCAGAGGATCAAAATTGTGATGGCATGTCTTCGGATCATCCTCCGGGATGTTTCCCAGACCGTCGCCAATAGCCCATTGTGCAGCTCTAGTGCGACGTAAATTAACAACAACAACAACAAATTACTGTATGGCAGAGAAGCAAGAGGACCACTTGCCATTCTTAAATCCTCTTGTGCAGGGGAGATTTTTCCACCCACAGAGGTCACCTAATCAGCTGTAGATTACTTGCAAGAAATGAAAATAAAACTAGAACTAGCAGCTGAAAATGCCTCATTAGTAGCAGCTGATAAGCAAAAATCTTACGGTGACTATTTCAATGAAAGATCTTCAGTTAGAAAATTTTCCAAAGGAGAGAGATCAAATCGTGCTATTAATTCCGGATTTCAATAACAAAATGTATGCAAGATGGACTGGTCCGAGGGTGATAGTTCAGCAACATCATCCCCATTCATGCAAAGAGAAACTATCTGATGCAAGTGTGAAACATGTTCACGTGAATAAAATTCGGAAGTATCATCCTCAATCTCTGTTTGTGGGAGTTATTTTTGAAGAGGACTTATGTCAATTTAAAAAAAAAAATTATAAATTTAAGAATTGTTAAAGTTTACTTGATGTTAAAGTTTATACTCACATTAGAAGTGATACATAACTGAGTTGTGTTATTTAAAATATGTCAATTGATATTATTTAATATGTGAGTGATTTTGTATCCATTATTCGTCCGAAATGAATATTTTGTGTTGTTCAGTATAGGCTAAATACCAAATATTTGTATGTTGCATCTCTAATTTAGTAGCAGCCATAGCTGTTTATTTTTGAAAATTTAATTTTTTTTTTCATTATAATTTTATAATGTTGAGCATGATCTTGTATCCATTTACAATTTAAAAACTCCTTGAAAAGATTTTTTGCCATAACGGGACCCTATTTGCGCAAATTCACAAAACAGGACCCTGGTTGAAAGAATGTGACTTAACGCGTATTTTATATTCACAAATTACGAGTAATTTTTTTACAATTTTACAAAAACCGGACCTTTCACAAAATGTCTGGACAGACCCATGACTCTAGACTTGCTGAAGGCTTATTAAGCAGTGTCCATCGACCCAAAGTGCAAAGAACTTACTTCTTTTAAAACTCATAGGCATCATTATCAGTTTAAGGTCACGAGTTTTGGTCTTAAAAATGCATCAGCAACCTTTCAGAGAGAAGTGAATAGAGTCTTAAATCAGCACCAAGCTTTTTCACGCCCCTACATTGACGAAATTGCCATATTTTCGGGAATTTGGAACGAGCACATGATTCATCTGAGAATCATTTTGTCTAAGTTACGAGAACTCAACTTCAAGGTGAACTTGAAAAAGTGCTCTTTCGCGAAGACTCAGATTAAATATTTGAGTCACATAATATGTTCAGACCGACATCAGCCTGATCCAGAGAAAATCAGTGTGATTGAGAACTTGCCACATCTAAAAACCAAAAAAGATCTACACAGTGCTCTTGGTTTGTGCAACTATTATCGTGACAACATATTCAGCGCTTGTGTTTCCATTAACTGAACTTACAAAGAAGAAAGTTGCAGATAATACTCCTTGGACACAGTGATGGGCATCATTCACGAAAATTTTATTCATGACTAAATTTATTCAGAATAAATTTATTCTGAATGATTATTCATATGAAAATTTAGTCATTATTCATCATTCATTATGCAAATGTATAAAAAATTTTGAATAATGATTGATGAATAAACTCATTAGTCATGACTAATTTTTCTGAATAAAATTTGAATAACCAGCAAAAAATGCAATCGATATGTCATTGTCTATAACGAGATGCAAAACATCGTTTGCTCTTAAACGTCTTATTTTAGGAATTTAACTATAAAACTAAGACAAGTATGACTATTTATTTTTATGTTATTTTAACTTACTCCAGCTTAACATACTTAGTTGTGTTAAAAAGTAGGTTTATAACAGTTTAGTTACTTAAGTTCATTTTGAAATTTTGTTCTAAAATCTATAGAACGCAATTTTTTATAGTTTTTGAATG
This sequence comes from Parasteatoda tepidariorum, assembly GCF_982258835.1. Classification (NCBI taxonomy): domain Eukaryota; kingdom Metazoa; phylum Arthropoda; class Arachnida; order Araneae; family Theridiidae; genus Parasteatoda; species Parasteatoda tepidariorum. The sequence continues at coordinate 3,958,508 of NC_141758.1, read as the reverse complement.
CAAACGATAATATTATTTTAAATTTTTAAATAAAATTTTAATTTAAAAAATTAAACCCTTCTTTGCCATGTAACCATTTCTCAAAAGTATGCATTATGTTAGACAAAAGTAAATTTTCTCAAACATAATATAAATATACTTGAAAAGGATTAACGTTTTATTTGTAGTTGTCATAATCGTAGTCAATTAGAGAATTCCGTGCCCATTTTTGTTGACGAGTGAAATTATTCAGTTATTCTTGGCTAATGAATAAAGGATACTGAATAACGAATAATGAATGATTTATTCTTTATTCAAAATATTTCTGACTAATGAATAAATCTTTATTCATCATTCATTATTCAGATTTTGAATAATTATTCATCATTCTTTATTAATTATTCTGAATGACAAATGCCCATCTCTGCTTGGACACAAGAACATGATGCGGCTTTTCTTCATCTGGAAAGAACTTTGGTTGAAGCTCCTTCTTTATTCACTCCGATTTGTAACTTACCTTTCATTATTCATGCCGATGCATCCCAGATTGCGGTTGCTGCGTGTTTGTCACGAAAAGTAATACACCCTATGGCATATACCAGCCAGAAATTAAGTGCTAGTCAGTAGTCATGGTCTACTATTGAGAGAGAAGCATATGCCATAGTGTGGAGTTTGAAAATTTTGGGTTCAAAAAAAGAGTTCTATACGGATCACAACCCTCTACCATTTCTAACCAAAAGTGCACCGCAATCTGAACGACTCCAAAAATAGGCATTCGCTTTACAAAGATATGACATTACTTCCAGACATTGCCCTGGAGCTAAAATACGTGCAGATGTTCTAACACGTCTATTTTATTGTTTTTACATAATTAATTTTTTTAGCTAGCATAAGAAACAATTTTAGTGCTTAAAAAACATTCATTTGTTTTTTTGTTTTCTCATTAAGTTATTCGTAAACATTATCTTTACTCTTTTAAATATATTAATTTTGGTTCATGATTAAAATATATAGCATATAAAGTAACATAGTATATAAGTATAGTATATATACTAATTTTATATTAATATTTGGTAAGCTTGTTTTAATATTTGTAATTTTTTGTGTAAATATATAATTGTTGTTTTAATAGTGGATAATTATTATTTTCATGTGGTTAATTGCAAGCTTACTTTTATATATTTTATAAGCTACATATTTTATAGAAATATTCAGTGCTTATTTTATTCTTATATATCAGATTGAAAATAAAAGTATTATTTCAATCTTGGTTGGGGGGTGTAGTGATTGGCTCACCGCTAGAGGGCGAGTTAATCACAAACCTAATTAAAGAATTAAGAGAGTGTCTTTCCTCCATTAGATTATGGTACATTTTTATGTTTCTGTATTTTGGCCGCTGAGGGCCCTTATAATTTAATAATTGTTTAGTTTATTGTTTTGAATGTTAACTAATAAATATTTTTATTGCTGTTACATTATTGGATTTATTTCAAACGCAATAATGCTCGTCATACAGCAAATACTGAATATAGAAAATTGTAATACGATTCCAAAACCGTGCTATTTTTAGAATCATCATCTCAAAAATTGTTCTTGTTCTAACTTAAGAATTTCCTTAATGCTAAAATAAGTTTTATTAAGAGATTTTTGCATAACAAGTTATTTTATAGATGTGGTAAATATGTGTTGCAAATAGTTTTAATATACTTTTTTTTAGAAGTTATAGATATAAATTGTTATTTTATGTCCTCGTAGAAAAACAAGAATATCAATGTTTCTTTTTCGCTGAATTGAAACGTTACAAAGATTTAATTAACCCCAGAATTGAAATCTGTTAAGACGTAACATTTAATTACTTGAAACAGGTAGAAACAATGAAACTTATTCTTTTATTTTGTTGAGAGTGAGAGAGGAAAAGTATTGTAAAGCCCTGTTTACCAGTCATACTTCATTTAATCATATAACTTGAGTTATATGATTAAACAAAAACTAAATAAATAAAATAAAGGGTCAAATATAAATTCTATTGAAATATGTCCTTAAGTATACACTGAAGCATATTTAGAAAAGATTTTGGATCAATGAATAAAATATATATTTTCTAAAACTTCCGAATAGGGTGGTGACGTTAACTTGCTCGAAATAATTGACTTGTAACTACTTAACTTTGAATCCATGGGTCAGGGGTCATTCCATTGTTTCATTCTATTTTTGAAATTTCACTTGATGACGGAATTGTTTAACATCCTAAAAAAAATTTTTTTGAAAGCAGAAAATGAAGAGAAAAACGATTAATAATAATAATTAAAAATGCACCGCTCTGATTTTTTCGAATGTTTGATGAATTATATATTATGTTTTTTCAATCTAAGTGCCGTAACCATTATCTTACGTAAAATTAATTTTAGCGTCGTATTAAAGATTTTAAATTAATGTATTGTGTCGTTAAATGAATAATCCCCATAAAGTAAAGCAGGAAGATAAAAATTGCATTATCTTCAAAAAGTAGAAAAATGTAAATAAGGGTCAACATGTTTTGAGCACATCACGTCACGAGTCATTAACGTCTAGCGAACCCTGAGAATGGCAACGTTTGAAGCAATTGTTTAGAGCTCTCAAAAGACTGACGGACTCATTTAGAATATAGGAACACGGTATATAACTCCTTTTTCAAGATTATGCTAAAACTATTGCTGCACATTCTTCGCATCTTGGAGAAAAAAATTAATCACCCATGCCACCTTAGCTCATCTCGATACCCGGGAATCTTGTTTTGTTCATATGAATGCCAATTTTCTTCGTAACGATATTAGTTTCCCAACATCTCTCCATGAAACGTGGAAATGCATTTTGTCCTGATTTGCCTTTCCTGGCTATTGCGGTTTTTCTAGCTTTGTTTTTATTTAATTATTTATCTTCTATTTCACGCTTGGGGAACTGCGATTTTTCCATTTTTAATTTCCATTTTATTTGTGTTTTCTCGTTGCAACTTCAAATTTCTGTTTTATATTAATTTTTTCCCCTTCATTCACGTCATGCGATTCGTAAAAATAGGCGTTTATTTTCTTCATCATCTCTGCAAACATCTCTAAATTATTATTTCAGCAGAGTACATGCGGTCCTTGAAACTTTTAAAAAACAAAACTCGTGGCACATATATTCAAATAAAGAAGATTTCTTTAACTTAAGATTTCAAAACTTAAGGTTTTGGAACCAGATAATTTACGTTAAATTTTGAAATCGATTATTTAATGCTATGGTGAATATAAATGTAATTTAAAAAAAAAAAAACATTTATCTTAGTTTTGCTGCCACTATTACAGTTTCTTAAGGACCTTACGAATTCTGTATGAAAGGAGACTTTCGTATCAGATATATGTATATAATGATGATAAGAATCGTAAAATAAATTTTTAATAAAAGGAAATTTTAGTAGCAATATTGGTGATCGTAACTGTTGAACATGTTGAACAACATTTTAGGGTGATTTTACGAAAATCCGTTTCAGAATGTATAAAAACATAAGGGTGTTAATTTTTGAAATTATCTTTATCTACAGAAAGCCACTTAACTCACATATTTAGTAGAATGAAACTGTCTTTTTAAAATGTCACGTAATATTCATCAATTTCTTCAATTATTAAAAAATATATATCGTCGTAAAAAAATGAAAAAAAATTTGAAGAAAATAAATATCTATAAAACCTTGTGAATGTGCTCCAATTTTTTCCAGTTACAATTTTTAAGGGATTTTTTTCGTGATTTGTCCTACAACTTTGTATGTAATTAAAATAATCCAAATTTGGTTTTAGTATAAAATCTTCCTCTTTAAAGAAGTTAAAAACAACTTAAATGCAAATAATGCATGTAAAAAGTTCATGTGTTCAAATACTAAAATCTTGGAAAATTATAAATTATTTATAAATCTATTCAAATTTTAATTTTAAAAAAGATGAAAACAAAAGCACCTCTTTTGCTTCTTGAGCAGTAATCAACTGAAAACTTTAAGATATTTTTCTATTAACTATTTAAAAAAAATCTGACTGGAGCTAACGCAAAAACGAAGAATTCGCGATCGCAACACTCGAGTAACTTTTCATTTAGTTCCATCAAAATCATTGATAGAATCAGACGCCATTTTTTAGCAGCAAATAAGAAGCAAAATTTCCTTAAGGAAAAGGCCGAAGAACTTGAAAAAACTCTCCTGAATTTTGGTAAATCTTTCAGAACCCGCCAAACATTTGAAGAAAAATTCCTCAATAATTTAACTTCTATATTATCAACAAACTTGCAACTGATAACTTCCGATTTCGCAATCTCATACTGTTACAGATGTGTGTATTACGTTTAAATACATTTTTTTCTGTCTTCAATTCATTACAAATCAAAGTGAAGTCAACATTGCTTTCTTCATTCCAATGAAATAAATCAATAAAAAATCATCCCAATTACTTGAAATTGTGCTGATTATTTATAAATTTTGATCGTTTTCTTGGTAAGTATTTTTTAGTATTGAAGGAATAATTTCAACTAGAATTCAGCTATTCTGTTTTTGAGCTACATATTTAAATTCATATCGAGATCTTACAATTATAAAATTTTGATGTGTGGTATGTTATCTAAAAGTAATGAAGGGATAATCTTTGTATATATTATTTGAAACTAAAATTTTCAAACGAAGAACATTTCATTTGGAATTCTCCGAATTCTTAAAGAAGGTGATTTTTATAATATGATTTTTATAATAAAAAATTTGCTTGTAAATAATTTTTTTTTTTACTTGATGATAGTTCTCAACAGAATGGTTTTTACGCCTGATTAAGAACTATAAGAATATAAAAAAAGAAACAAAATGACAGTTTTTTATTTCAAAATGATGAATTTTTAAAATCGTTTTTTTATCCCAAGAATTTTTTGTTTTGCATTTTTTAGTTTATGATTTTTAGATAAAAATTGTTGTCAAAATGCTTTTTTTGAAAAATTAAATGGTATAACATTATGTGTTTTTGTATACTTCTTGCATATTCTAATGTTTGAAGTAATATGATTCAGAAAAGTATGGAATAAAAATTCGATACTTATGTATTAACGCCACCGCAGCTACAGATTTGGCGGTTTTTTAAGTGCCGCCATTCTACACCTAAAATTTTTGGGACAAATCATAAAATGAAATACTTTATTTAAAATCAAAGTAGTCAATCGGATTTCGGTTAAAAATGGGCCGAAATAGAGTTTAACATAGATTCAAAACAATCTCTATTTTCTTTCACCTGACGCTGTCGCCATATTAACTCTAATAAATAAAATTCCAAATGAAATAACATTTCCAAAACGGATGTTTACCAAGATAAAGTTTCATGTCATGGGAATAGGTAAATTTTCGTTTTTTTGCTAAAATATTTCTCTCCTGAAAAAATAAAATTGCATCTGTTTTGTTTTTGGCAAATCCCAAAGACGAATTGTTGTAGCACTAAAAAATGGCGTCAAAAAAGAATTTTTTTTGTTTTGTTTCGTAAGCATTCTTTATTTTACGTTTTTTAGTCTCTAAATAATGATTTTTATTGAAACTTGAAATTTTTTTATGTTGTTGTTGTTGTTGCTGGCCCTCACGGTTAGCGGAGCTAAACCAAGTCCATGACTCCAGAGACTCTGAGCAAGTCTGTAACAAAAAGTGGATCTGAAAAGAGGTCCACTTTAGAGATATTTAGGCATTGAAGTATATGTTCAGGAGTAGCTTGTTGGTCGTTACACTTAGTGCAAACAGGGAAAACTCTTGAACCATTACTGAACAACATAGTTCTTAGGTGACCGCTTCGAAATCTTGATATAACCGTCTGATCCCTCCTGCTGCACTGAAGGGTCAGGCTGCCACCTGGGCGGTTGCACTGTTACCAATGATGAACTGGAGGGGCCACAGGATCACAAAGCCTGTTAAAACGGGAGTGGAGCTCCCGTTTTAATAGGAATTTAACTTCCCGTTTTCGGAAAACAATTTTTTTATAAAAATTGTTGTCTAAATTTTTTTTTTACAAAATTAAATTTTTATGTAAACTTTTTGCTCGTTTTAATTTTTAAAGTAATAAACTGTTGTTTGTAGAAAATGCAACACCATGAAAGAATCATCAGAATCAAATGAAATTTAATGCAGAAACGACTTGTACTGATACAAATAAATGATGAAATTTTCAAAACAAAAGAAACAAATTAAGCGTCCGAAATCAGTATTTGGTGCAGCCACCACGCGCTGCAATAAGTGCTGCTATACGACGTGGCATGGAGTCAAACAGATGTTGAATATCTGCTTGAGGAAGAGAATTCCATATCGCTTGTATGCGCAACCAAAGTTCGTCTTTGGAAACTGCAGGACGCGGATCACGAGTGAGACGCCGACCAACCATATCCCACACGTGCTCAATAGGCGACATATCCGGCGAATAAGCAGGCCAAGGAAGAAGTTGCATGCGTTGTGCTGAACAGAAGTCTCTAACAGTCCGCGCAACATGTGGGCGTGCATTATCCTGCTGAAAGATAGCTCCAGGGATGCCTTGAAGGAAAGGAACGACTTCGGGCTGTAGCACTTCACGGACGTATCTGTTGCTATTGAGATTACCCTCAATTCGTATCAAATTGGATCGTCCATGATACGAAATCGCACCCCAGACCATAACTCCGGGTGTTCGACCACTATGTCGTTCAATAATACACTCAGGAAGGCAGCGTTGACCGGCATAACGTCTAACACGAACACGGCCATCATGGGTCCACAAATTGAAGCGTGATTCATCTGAAAAGACAACTTGGTGCCAATCAGCTCGCCAGTCTCTGTGCTCAAGAGCCCACTGCCGACGCAGCCGTCGATGATCCGCCGTGAGGGGAATCCTGTATAATGGCACCCTTGCACGCAATCCACGGCGCAGCAGACGACGACGAATTGACGAAGCCGACAATTGTACACCTGTAGCAGTAGACCAATGTGCTGCCAGCTGCCTGGAGGAAGCTGTGCGATCATTCACCGCCATGCGGAGCAGGTGTCGATCATCGCGCTCTGACGTCACCTTCTGTCGTCCAGTGCCTGTTTTTCGAGTTGTTCGGTGCTCGTCGGTCCACTGCTTCCAAACTCGCATCACTGTGGAACTGTTCCGCTGCATACGAGCTGCTATTGCGCGATAGGAAAATCCTCCTTCTCGAAGGCCGATTATCCTCCCTCGTTCAAACTCCGTAAGTTGCTTGAATTTCTTATTCTTCCGTCGTGGAGGCATACTCAGGTCTCACTAAACGTTTGCCACTAACAAATAATCATAGACTATTTTCAACGTCCCGCTACAGCACTTTATTTATACGCTTTCAGCATCAATTCAGAGGGCGCTGCGCGCGCCACGCACGCGCGATGGCTCTGAAACTTTATTAATTTGCATAATATCCTATAATTGACATTTGCTGCGAATTTCATTTGATTCTGATGATTCCTTCATGGTGTTGCATTTTCTACAAACAGCAGTTTATGATTCTTAAAACTATGGAATGTGAAGTTTAAATAGGCCATTCATGTTACATCATTAAATTTAGTAAAACTATTTCTCGGGCAACTGTTATAAGAGTATACATATTTTTTTCTGTTTATGTACAAATATTTTTCCGATGTGTTTTGGATGTTCCTTCTCTAAAAAGAAGAAATACCATTTTGTTTGCATAAGAAAGAATATCAAACATATTTATTTTTTAAATTTAATAAGCCACAATAAAGAAGAAAAGTTGCAGTGCTACACGCTATATTAAAGACGTCTCTAGAGCAGTGTTTCCCAAAGTGTGGTACGCGTACCCCCAGGGGTACGCTTTCTTTTACGAAATATCTTGCAACAAACGAAAACTTCAAAAAATCGAATTTAAAAACAAAGCTAGCCATGAAAATTAACGATTACGTTATTTTTCTATTGGCTATTTTTTGCAGAGTTAACAGTTAATAATTAGTGGTGTCAACAGCCAGTTGTGATTTTTAACTTCTGTGCAATTTTTTTATAGTAAAAAATGCATTCATTTTTTTATTAGTGATACACAGCGTCACGAAAAATTTAGAAAGGGTACGCAAAAGTCATAAGTTTGGGAAACACTGCTCTAGAGTAACTGAGTGACTGTTCATATAGAAATCGCAGGTATTCGTCTCACACAACAACGCCTTCTATAGTTCGTTGCTTAGCAACGAAGTATTTCTCTCTTGTCGATTACTTGGTTAGGATATGGTTAGATTAAATTTCTAATCCTGGTATGGTGATAATTCTTGGCTTCTTTTGGGAATGACGCCAAGTATTTAAAACTTCCTAGCGCCCTAAATTTTGAAGCAATTTTTTTCAAAATTTTGTCAACCCTCCCAATTTTGAGGGTCAACAATCCAAATATTTAAAAAAAAAATTTTTTTTTTTATTCAGAGAAAGTGCGTTTTTGTGTTTGATATCGCAACTTAATTAATAGTTAGTGCTAATTAATTAGCATGTTTGAAGTCACCCCAGAAACCATTAGGATTGACACAGTTTTTTTTTACGTGTGGCTTTTCTCGAAAGTGCTAATTTGTAACATACCCCCTTTAACCTTGACCGCTTCAATTTCTCTGACCTAATAATTCTATAAATGACGTATTACCAAAATTCTTTAAAGAACGAAACAGTTCTCATATAAATGAAATTGTAGAATAATTCTAAATCTTTAAAATTCTTTAAATTGTGAATTTCGTTTTATAAACTAAAAAAATTCTTAACTTGAATGTAAGAGTGATTGTTTTATCTCTTAAGATGAAAGTTGCATCAGATATTTTTTGAAGCAGAATTTTTTTTAAAATTTTTATCATCTCTTTTTTATATAATTGTAATGGTTTCATTCCCTTGAAAGTGAGCTCATCCATTGAATCTTATTTCTTTCTTTTAGGAAAAAAAAATAGTAGCGTGTAACATAATGGAGTATATGTTGAAGCAAATCGAACCAGGCAATGATAACCCCATAATAATTCCGCTTCACCAAAATGAAGTGATTATTGGAAGACGGAAGAATGCCGACTTGAGAAACTATCAACAAGTATCGAGACAGCACGCGGCCATCCACAGAATTCAAGGAATATATTATATTCGAGATCTCAGTACTTATAACAACCTCTATGTCAACAGAACCAGTGTTGGTAAAGACATGCGCCGATTAGAAGTGGGAGATCTTATTGCCTTCGGGACGCCATCTCCTCAGAATGGAAGTGGTGGTTTTTTATGCATGTTCTGTATGCGTATGCGTGTAAAAAAAGAACCGGAATCTGATGACGATGATGTAATGATTATAGAAAATGTAAAAGAAGAGATTATGGAAACTGTTCCCCCAGTTCCTTCCAGCGAACCTGTCATTGCTGAAGTTTATTCGGTTGGCGAAAATTCTAATCAAAGCCTAGAAATAATTTCTGCCAGTTTGGAGCCTAGTCGTGTAAATGAAAATTCTAGTCAAAGCCTTGGCGATTGTAAAACAAGTGGTAAACCATTAGTGAAAGAAAAAGAAAGTTTCACTATCGAGTCGTCCACCCCAGTCGAGCATTTTGAATCGGTTGAACAAAAGAGAATACTTTCCTTTCAAAATCGAAGCGAGGTGGCGACTGACACATTAAATGGGATGGAAGTTTGCGAAATGTCTGAAAGAAACAGCCGAATCGTAGATGAATTAAGAGAAAGAAACGGAGAAAAGGTAAAATTAAGAAACCAAAAGGAAAACAGCCAAGATTGTGTCATTCTGGAAGAGAGGAAAGGAGGTGACAAAGTTGCAGTTGAAGAGAAAGCAAATGACAAGGTCAAAGTGAAAGAAAACAACCAAGAAATTGGCCCAATAAACATAACTGGATCCGTAGAGAACTCACTTTCTGCTTCGAGTATTAGCGTTCAATATTCTAACAGCGTAACAGGCAGCAATATTCAAGTTTTCTCTGGGAAAACCGATCCTCCTAAACTGTTTACAATTGCAAAAGATATCAAAACTGAGCTGAGGGATGAAGAGAAAATTCCAACTTTATTAAATAGCCTGGAGAATGGGTTTCTCTCTCCTAGATCGAACTTTTTGAAAACAACGCTAGGAATTCAGAAGGAAACATTAACAAGTAATTCACCTGTCCCTTGTAGTTCAAAACCTCATCAGATTAATTTTGTGGAACAGAACTATTTTAAACTAAGAGATCAAATAAGTGTGCCAAATGGTAGTGAGGGGAAAATAGAACGGGAAAAGATAAACAAAAACAGCCGCATAGAGGATGACTTGCATTCTAAAGAAACTTTTACATTAGCTGGCTTGAATTACAGCAGAAGTTTGGCAAGCAACATTTCATTGTCTAATCTAGAGCGATTGTCTACTTTTGCGGAAAGTTTTGCAATTGGACATTGTGGCAATAATCTCATCAGCAATGTAAATCAAAGTCGATTGATGAACCCTATTAGTAATGTAATAAAGAAATCGATTAATGAGAGAATTTCGAACAGCTCAAAAAGAGAGTTTATAAAGGAACCCAGTTTCTGCAGCTTAGATAACCAAAGCCAATTGTCTAGAATACAAAATAAATCGGGCTTAACTGCACAAAGTTTTTTAACTGAATGTTTTGAAAATAATCTCTTCGGCAATTCAAGTCAAAGTCGATTGATAAAGCCATTTAATGATATAATAATGAAAGTGGTCGATAATGTCGCTTCGAATCTGTCTAAAAAAGAGTTTGTTAAAGAAAATAAAAACGAGTTGTTTAGAATGAAAAATGAATCAAGAAATCTAGAATGTAGCTTGACTGAGCAGGCAAACTTTTCTGCTGACTCTTGCTTGCCAAATGTACCCGAAAACCGATTCTCATCCCGCCCATCTTGTGACATGAAAGAAAAGTGTTATTCTGATTATTCTCGGACCGCTTACTCTTTAGAAAGGAAGCACAGTTTTTCAGAAGAACCTAATTCTGGAAGTGCGTCTCAATCACTAGAAAATAAACAATGTTATCTTCCAGAATACATTTACAACGACTGCTCTTCAGAAAAACATAATTTTGACATTCCTTGCCCTAGAAATAGATGTTTTTCATCAGAATCAAAATCTGAGAACCGCTTTTCTGATGCTGTCAGTGATACCTCATGCCCACCTAATGATCGCCACACCTCTTTTGAATCAAACAATCGACTCAACAGTTTAAGAATGTCTCGTATTCCTGTTTTTTCAACGCTACCTGATAGTCTTTTAGAGACAAAGAACTCTACCAGCTGTTTAGATAAGCCGCGTCCTGTTTCTTATTTCTCAAAGCTAACCGAGTGTTCTTTCGAATCAAACAACATGCACAGATTTTTAGAAACTGCTCATCTTAATTTCCCAAGAGATTCAGGAAGTCGACAGCTTCCTTTAGAATTAAACAACGGTCACACTGATGCAGAAAAACCTTTTTCTATCATCCCTGATTTACCAGACAATTATCGTTTTCCATTTGAAGAAACTTATGAAAATATATCTTCTGGGAATTTAACTAGACTCGTTGTAGAATCCATTTGTGATGTAGATATCCTTGAAGATTGTCGCGTACTCTTGGAACGCTGTGACAGTGAACACTTTTGTTTACCCCCCGATGTGAGATGGACTAACAAAGTAATAGACATAAAGCTTTTGAAGAAGAGGAGAGAGACTAGCCAAAAGCAGAACACCAATGGAGCTCCGCGTTTTAGGTCTCACACATTAAAACCAATTAGGAATAAACTTAGCAGTTCAGATGTAGATCAAAAATCTTTAAAGAAGAAGAAATTCGAATCGATTAAAATAATAAGTGATAGTGAAACATTTTATTCTACTGATCCTCTTAGCAGTGAGAGTGGGGAAAAGTATTCATCTGATGAAAATGAAGAAAACTGCAGCGAACTTCTGTATCCTAGTCACATCAAATCACAACAAAAAATAAAAAAAACGGCTGAACTTCACGAAAATACTTATGAACCAAGTCCTTCAACATTCGAAGATGATAAGGTGTCAAAATCGAGCATAAATTTTTCCTCTCATCAACTTAGGGAAACTAACGGTGTTGTGAAGATATCTGAAATGGCAAGCGATAAACCTAATATCGGCTTCCACATAACTGAAGAGAGCGATTCTAATAAAAATCAATACTTTCCCTGTATAAAGCAACATCTGAATGTGAAATCAATGAATAAAGATCAAATTCCGAGACAAAAAACGAGTAATTTACAGATACAGACAACCGCTCTAAAACGATTAAAGACTTGTATTGAAACGGAAGAAAATGTAGAAGGAAAGAAAAAAATCCGAAAGGCGTTGTTGACTGAACCTAAACCCATGGAGAAAAGACCAAAATATGCGAGGGGGCGCGAAGAATGGTTCGAAGAGAGAATAAGTGAATCGCCATTGGTGTCTTCGACTCCTGTTGAAGAAACGCCAAAACCACCAAAAAAACATGTAAATCCTCCTTCCTCGCTGATAAAAAGTAAAAACTCGAATTGCGCGTCAAGAATGATTGCCGAAAGATCACTTATAGGATTCAGGATTCCAAAACGTAGTAAGGATGATTCCAAAGAAGCCCAGTCTTCCGTCAAACAGAAAAAAACGACTAAAGTTCCCCGCAGGTCCGAAAAGTGCAGTTCGAGAATGGGATTTTTAACAGATGTTTTGAAGGTGAAGCCCGTATCGAGGAGCAATGTTGTGAACAAACATCCCGTAGAAGAAGTGGAGAAATCGAACTCGAGGGAGAAGAAGCAAACACATGAGCATAGAGCTAAGCGTGGTCTTGAAATTTTGTCAACCATTTGCAGTGGTGGTAAAGCGGCTGAAAAGTGTGGTCCTTCTGAAACCTTAAGACATTCGACTGTGAAGAAAGTTCGTTTTAGCGATACTGAAAAGACTTATTTCGAGAGAAGCACGCCTCGAGTGAGGCCTTCCATCAGTTTGAAGAGGAGAAATGTTGCAGTCATTGAACCCTTTGTAGCCCGGAAGGAAATGGACGAATGCCAAATACATCTCAGTCAATGTTTCCCCATTGTTAAAATGTTGATAAAATGGAACCCGAAATGGTTGAAGGAACAAAAAGAAAGAACTAAGCCCCCTCCTCTTGTGCCTGACATATCCAATGCTTCTCTTTGTTTCGAAAATTATGATACCTACTTCTCTCAGATGCAGTCGCTGATTATTTTAAATGCCTGGGATTCGTTGTATGAAAATTCCAAGCATCTGTTCCCAGACATGAGCTGGAAGAGCTTTCATTGCATCATTAAATCTCAAGTTGAAAAACATGGTATGGTGGAGATAAAGTGCGAAGCTGCTGTCGGGGGAAATGTGTCCTATTTTCCATCCAACGGCGATGTTATTCTATTAAACACTGAGAATGAAGAACGTACAATTGAACATTTTTTGTTCGGATTCATTACTTTCCATAAACCTGTCACTTTAAAAGAAGTTTCGAGTGCATCTGAATGGCATGCGATTCCTCAGACTTGGCTAGACAGCGCTAAATTTCATATTTTTACCGCTTATATTAAAAAACGGAAGACACTTTGTTCGCCTTCCTTGCTACTTGCCAACGGCGTTTGTAACATACAGCTGAAATTGCACGCGATGGAATATCTTTTTAAGTTCCAGTTCGCACCACTAGTTAAATCTTTCTTGCAACCAAAGAAACTCTACTTGAAATCAGATTTTACACCACTAAGGAGAACCAAAGAAAGTTTCATTCAAACTATGTGTACCGAAATAACAGAAAACAATGAGCCAAAAATTTTCCTCGTGCAAGGAACAGTAGCAACAGGCAAAACATGTGTCGTATTGGAGTTAATTGAGAAGCTGTTGTATAACAGTTTGTCGAAAGTGTTTGTTTGCACTCCATCTCATTCTGCTGCAGATGAAATCGGTTTGAAACTTGTTGATTTGGTTGAGCGAAGCACTTGGCGAGGGAAACCTGTGAAATTAGTGAGACTGGGTACCGCGAGTAAAATTAATCCAAAAATGCAACATTATCACCTTGACGTACTAGCTGAAAAAAGTTCTCGCAGTCGTAAGCGCAAAGAACTTGCTCTCGATGAGCGAATTAAGAACTTAGAGCATTGTATAGAAATAGAGTTGGTAAGAAACTGTGGAGGGAAACTCAAGGATTTAACAGATCAATTAACAGAAACAAAGACACAGTTAAGGCAAATGACAGAATTCGCAAAAAATTGGAAGCTTAAAGTCCTGGAGGAGTCTGATGTGATCATTTCGACGGTCATTGATTTTCGAGAGTACAATACCAATATCCCATCCAATCCATTTTTTCAGACCACTGCATGCTGCATTGTAGATGATGCTTGCCAGTGTAGCGAGCCTGAACTTCTGCACTGCCTTACTTGCGGTGTCGGCAATTTGGTATTAGTCGGCGACTCCAAGCAGTATGTGACGGGAGTGAGTCGCACGTCGCTGACTTCTCGCAGCCATCAGTCCCTGTTCGACAGACTCTATGCCGTCTACACGGAACTTCCTCATTCTCCTATGCTTATCCTGAAAGAACAGCATCGAATGCATTCGGAAATATGCCGTTTTCCTTCTTATTATTTCTACAAAAACAAACTTAAATCTCACTCAGAAGTGGATGAAAAGCTCCGTTTATTTCCTCTGAAACCGTACGTGGTGATGGACATTACACCGAACGGCGACGTGAAAAAAAAGGTGCTCTTTGAGATGGCTCGTTTCCTCACTGAAACTGCTCCGGGTGCAACCATCGGAGTGATAACGCGAGAAACTGATGTGGCCATTCACAGGGAAGCTTTATCTCGTTATGACGATGTCGAAGTAGACTCGGTGCAGGGCTTTCAAGGTCGAGAAAAGGATGTAATAATCGTGTCGGTGACAAACAATTCTCATCTGGACGATTTCGTGACGAACGAAGACAGCCTCTGCACGTCTCTGACTCGATCGCGCAAGACTTTGATAATTTACGGACATATCTCGAGTCTTAAAAATGTCAAACACTGGAATTCTTTGCTGAAAAATGCGAAAATTCGTGGTGTTTACGTTTCTGTAGCATCCTTAGGGGAGAAAGATGTAACGAAGACTTTAATCGAGTTTATAATCAAACCATTTTAAAAATATGTGACACATATTGATTTCTTAAACATATAAAGGTTATGAGATCTTTACCTTCCTTTAAAAGGATCTTTACCTTGTAAGTACAAATTGAAAAAAATTATAACAAGAAAAGGTTGGACAATTCTTAATGCACATTCATGTGACAAAGCTTAAATCTATCCTTCCAGAGTTCTGGTTTTAGTTTAAAAATTTTTCAGCAGATGGCGCTATGGTGTATAAATAAAAAAAAAATCACCTTTTTTTAATCAAAATTTTTGAAAACCATCTGTTCTGTCTAATTTAGAGCATTATATACAGAAAACTTACATTTTATTTTTCTTGAGGGCAAGTTAGGTTCTCATTAGGAATGTCGGATTGAGCGTGACATGCCAAAACCATGTGCCACTTTCAAATAATCGTTTTAGCTAATAATTTTCTATTGAATTGAAAATATATATATTTACAGGGGAAATGTTATACAGGCGATTTGAAACTATACATGAATGTATATTTTCATTTCTCTGATTTTAAATAAAAATATTAATTATATACCAGGATTATCTAAAGAAGTGCTGAGTACTGTTTTAACTACTGATATATGCAAGAATGACATATTTATTTTAGATTCAAAATCCCTTGGTGATGATTAATATAGAAGAAGTTAATTATTTTTAAATCTTTTTTATTAAATGTCGCTTTATTCCTCCTTTCAGTTCAAAGACTTTTTATTTAATAAATTGAAATATTTACTGAAGAATCCATTTTATAATTTTTTTTATTTACTTATAATAGTAGAATTTTTTAAGTTAAAACTAATGTATCTGCAACTTCAAAATTGTTCGAATTTCGAGTTGCAAAATAAAAAGTTACCAAACTTCTCGCAAATGCTTTGGTTTGATTTTTCATTACTATTTTAATTCTGTTACTAATACGTTATTTTTAATTTTGTTATTTTTTAAATGACGAATTTACTTAATTAATTAAAATTAGTAAGTAAATAACACTGAAGTTTTTTTGATAGCAAAATTAAGTAACTTTTTGAGTTTTTTTTATTCTACCCAAACATGCGACACAAAACTAGGCCAAATTGAAAAAGTTATAGAACAGCTTATCCACATTTTAAATTAGAAAATATAAGTTATTTTTCTTAGTTCAGCATGATTTTTTTGCTAAATATATTATTTTCAAAAGAAAAAACTTTTTTTTTTAAATTTTCGAATTCATTTTTGTAACAACTTAAATATAACTCTATAATCTTGTCAAGTATAACATATGATAAATACTTAGGATTGTGAAGATTAATTTCAAAAGAGAGAGGGAAAAGATAATTTTTCTATGATCTATATTTATAGAAAAGTTCATTTATTTAACTTTCTTACTCTGTGTATGTTTTTTCTCCCCTTGAATGATTTATAACTTAATCAATTAAGGGTTGTATACATTATTTTAATTTTATGTAACGTTTTTGTATGATTAAGTAAATTCATTTGTTTACTCACCTGTTTCTTCTAACATCTCCGTAAAAGTCTTCTTCATCCATAAGTTTTAATAGATTTTATGAAGGCTGCTTATAACATTTTATGTTATTTTATATTTTAATGTCTCATATTTGAAACATATATGAGATAGTTGTTTTTACTTACAACTTTGGTGCTATTCTTATAAGTTTGTTTTAGTTTAATATCTCAAAATTTTTTTCTGAGATATAGTTTATTTCACTTACAACTTTGCTATAAAGCTTTGTTTTAGTTTAATTTCTTAACATTTTTTTGAGATTCTTTATATATATATCTGTATACATTCGATGTTGATTTTGGTATCTTTCTCAGCAATATTTCTTTTTGTCAAATAATTTTGTATCATTGTATTATTTTAGTATGTTACTCTTGTTATTTTCATTTATTTCAATTGAAGCATTTATTGTGAAATTCATTTTGCTTACAACATTTTCCATTTTATATTTGTGGAAGTTATACTACCGTGGCAAATGCTCATTATTTTGTTTAAATCATTCGTTTTATTTTTAAGTTAATATCTTTAGTTATTTATTATTGTCTATTGGGTTGAAGTCATTTCGGTGTTTTTAGCCTGAAATAAAACTCATATTTTTATACAAATGAAATCAGTCCAACGTCTTACAATCTGTTCGAAGGCTTTTAGCCATTTATTCTGGGGGCTTTATGATCCCGAAGTTCTAGTCATTATCAGAAATGAAGGTCATTGTTATTACTGAAATTTCCAGCATTCCGAAAAATATAAAAACCGGATGGTACAAGGTCGGCACCATTTCCAATAATATGGTATGTGTTTCTAAAAATGGAACACTATTCCTTTGAGATTTGTGTTCCTCTTTTTACTCCCAATCTTTGCACCTTACGATTATAATTTATTTCGAAGTTAACTTTACAAATTGTGGAAATTCCAATATTAATAATGATTTTCCTTTGAGTTTTTTGCTGATGTGGACCGTGAAGTTCTATAATCGTGGAATCATGAAGTTACCAGAAGATGGGAAAAGGTCATCGATCAGGATTGAAGATATATTTATCTGATTAAAGTTCCTATTTCATGTTTAAAGTTCCAATTTCATGTAGAAAATATTAAGTATTTTCAAGCTAAATAAATTGAAATTACTGTTTCCAATCCAATATTTTGATGATCAAATGATGTTATTATTCTGCATTATTTTAATTTGCTGTTATTTTCCAATGTCAGTGAAACAAAATTGTATTGATTCTGAGCTTATTCCAAAAGGTGTATAAAAAAAAAACAAAAAAAATTTTTTGTTGCTCATTATAGCGTTGTTTTATTCGCTGTTACTTTTGATTATTTTTTCTATAAAGTATCAGTGCCTCGTATGTGAAACATGCCTGAAGTAGTTTATTTTACTTAACAACTACTTTATTTTTTTTACTTTTGATATTACTTTAAGATTTTTTTTTATTTCAGTTCAATTTCTCAACAATTGAGATTCCATAAATGCTTTACATTTTCTTCCAATTTGGAATTTTTCATTGTCAATGGTTTTTGCCGAAATAATGTGTAATATTTCCTTATTTTAGTTGTTATCCTTGTGGTCGTTTTTATTTCAAACATTTATAAACGAGTTCATTTGCATTAGACTTATTTATTTTGTGTGTGCATTACTTCATTATCCATTGTCACCATCCCTGGGGAATTTTTTTTCTTCCTAAAGGGTGAAATTAGCATTATTTTATTGATTCCAGTATACATTGTTTTAATTTTATGTTAATGTTTATTTTATATTTACTAGAAAGAAAGTAATTTTGGTTTCTGAATAAGAAATAATTCAATTTTTCTATTCAAAAAATGAACTTTAATCAGTTAAATATCATCAATTCTGTTCGATGACCTTTTGCCATCTTTTTTTATAGCTTCTCCTTTTTATATTTCATTTTATAACAGTCGTCAAACAGCCGATCCAATTTTGGATTTACGACTACCAATATTCAACTTCGTAGCCTTGTAATTTTGAACCCAATGAAGACAAAGGAACTCCTGGATCAAGTATCGGGGAAAATTTGTTTTCGTGGAAGACTTTGATGGAATTAACCCCCAATTTCGTTACATGGTGAGGGAAAGCACGAAACCCTTCCACGGTCAGCCTGACTGCAAGCGGACTCCAACTCATGATCCGTCTACCACTGAGCATATTTTTCATAGGCACTGTGGTCGGTGCAACCTGGGTGCGGAGTTCGTATCTACCATCTATCGCTGGGATCGAACCAAGGTCACCTCATTGGGAGACGAGCGCTCTATCCTCTGAATTGCCACGGCTCGTTAACTTCTTTCGGAAAACCTATGATAACCATAGAAATTTGTATGGCATTCATATGACAAGACACCTTCCCTATGGTAACGATAGAAAAATAGTATGATATTATATGGCGAGTGTTTGGCATAAGTGTATGGTAAAATTTTACCATATGCAAAGTCCCATAGGCATATCATTTGTCAAATTTTCCTAAGGGTCATGATCCCACGCTCATAGAACTACTGCTCCTTATCAAAAAAACCGAAAGTGATTTTAGAAAATTTTTAACCATTTAAGAATTTTTGTAAACTTCGAAATAAATGATTATCTCCGATGATCAGGTCGTGTTCCCCCACACTCAACGCGAGGCCTTGCACACCTTTAGCGACACATACGAAATTATTGGAGCATTCCCCACCTACTTAAAACTTTTCGATGTAGGGGAGAGTCGGGTAGCCCCGCCCACTGTCAATTTCATATGTATAGAATATTTTTTCAAGTCAATAGGCCATCGGACATTTATGCAGCTGTTAACATGGTAAACAATAGTTTTGAAAATATGTTGAATACAGTAGTAATTTGAATGTTATATGCATTTTTAACAACAAATGTTGTTATTAAATGATAGAATTCACTAAAAGTATATAAATATGTAATAAATAAAATAATTTTGTGATAAAAAGGATAAACGAGGTTTATCTATTGTCAATACATTGGTCATTTTAATTTACACCTGAAAAAACAGTCAAAAAACATAATTTTTGTAACTGGGCGGAGCTACTCGACACATTTTGAAAAGAGCTGAAAAACATGTTTTTTTTTAATTTCTATTTTTCTAAGTTAAACTATTCTTTTTTTGGTTTATTCTGTTTGCATTATTTAATTAGATGATAAAACAATAGAAACATACAAAAATATTGATTATTACTCAATATTATTCAGAAATATCAGCAATACTCCTTAAGTGGGCGGGGCTACCCGACTCTCCCCTATATATTTAAAACTTTTTTAATGGTAAAAATTTAAGTAAAAACTATGACCTGAAATTGCAAATTCTGAAGTAAATTTTTTTGCTGTTAAATGACCCGAAGTTCTATGAGCTTATGAAGTTATCAGAAAAGACAGCAAAAGGCCATCGAATAGAATCGAAGATATTTAACTGATTCAAGTTCATTTTTTATGTAGAAAAGGATTGAGATCTCGCACCAAGAAACAAGATCCCTTTTTTCCCAACCAAATATTCATTTTATCAAATTAGTTAGATTTAAGTTTCTAAACGGCATTATTTTAATTTAGCGCCATTCTTTCATTTCTTTGTCTTACCGCAGGGGACTGATCGTAAAGACACAGAAATCAAGCATCACTGGCTGCAGTCAGTAAGTGGGTGGATGACCTCTTTGATCAGCCTGCGTAGATACCGAGGAGGGTGCGCTGTTCTACCATAAAGTGCTCGACTTCGCGCGTTGGTCGTCGGGCTACAAAAGCAAGGGAGCCATCCCCTCTGCAGAGGATCATTCTCAGGGATGTTTCCCAGACCGTCGCCAATAGCTCATTCTCCAGCTGTTGGGCGACGTAAATAAAGTACCTACCTACCCTTTTCCACGTCCTTTCTTCATTGAAAAAAAAAATTTCTACAAAATTAACTTTTTTTTAATTTTTATTATTAACCCCTCGAATGTTTCATAGGACGCAACTTACTCAAAATTTGCATTTTTATATCCAACCTTGTTTTGTTTCCAAATAATTGTTTTACATGATTGATACTTTCGTGAAACAACACACTATGAAAATATCGCATTCTATTCATAAAAATGCTCTTCTGAAAAATAGGCATAAGCGACTTATTATTTTTTTGCCCTTCAGTCATCGACTCAACGTGTCTTAATGTTTCACAATAAGTTTTGTCTTATCGGCTCTTTGACGCACTTGCTTCGCGATGATTCTGTCATTTGCTGATTATATATTGTTTTAAAACCATTTCCACGTTTTTTTTTCTTTTAAAAAGAAAATTGATATTTTAAATATGAAACGCGAATTTCAAATTTGAGTTATCATAAGTTCACAACAATTATTATTGTCCATTTCCGCATAGTTTTTCATATATTGATGTTTTTGACACGATTTTTTATAAGGCATTTGTGTTAATATGTACGCCATATTACGTATCTGTGTGGCCCAAAGGCTGTCTAATTTGTCGGTTGAATCGATAAAATCAACTGTTACACTAAATATCAGAAATGACTATCTGAATTATGTGTAAAATACTGAAGTTAGTTAAATTTCCAAATCTTGGTCATACTTTAAGAAGGAAATACATCAATAAATCTGCAATGATCAAGAATATGTAAATGATATTTCTAATGTTTTTGGCAGTACCGATTTTAAAAATACAGTTCTACATATGATAGGATTGCTTGTTCAAATAATGGTTCTGATTATCGTTTCAATGATATTATCAAATATTTTTATTATAAAAAGCTGCACGAACTTAATAGCTCTAAAAACAAATTGCTTTCTGATGCTAGGAACAAACTAAAATCATTTAAATGATTGCAACAACAACAACAGACCTATTAGCGATCGAGATGGGCTACAGGTGGCTAAAGGCGAACTCTCTACCTATTGCAACACTTCGCGACGCGTGCTTTCACCATTAGCGTGTGGAGAGTCATAGGAGAAGGAAATACGTTAAGTTCTGTCGTGATTTTAAATAGATTAAAATTTTTTAAGTTAGGAAACTACATTGAACACAGTTCTAAAAAAAGCGTGGTGGAAATTTTAAATTTTTTTTTTTTATAGACAATTAAATACGAAAAGTATTAAGAAAGATGAAAATATCGTAGTACATTCCTATACAACTGAGAAGGGTGGAGGGCTAAGACAGGGAACTCGTCTTCTCTTCTGATGGTGTGGTCTTCGAGCGTTGCTATCACGAATGGCGATTTTAAACCATTTTCCAAGAATATTTGAAAGTATTATTTTTAAAAAAAAAATTCAGTCATTTTAAACATATCTTTACATAGTTTACTTTGTATAAGTAGAAAAAAATCTGCTTTTAAAAATAAACCCTAGCTTTTACACGGATTTTTCTGAAGCTTTCGACTCAATTGATTTTCTTAAATAAATTTTTTTTTCATGAAAACCTCGTTGAATGGTTATTTTCTTATTTATGTAATAGATCTTTATGTGTGCATTTTAGAAAAGTTATTTCTAGTAAGTTTACGAACTGTTCTGGATCACCACAAATTTTGGACCTCTGCTTTTCATTTTATTTATAAACAAACTCTGTAAAAATTCTGAATTTTTATTTTTTCGCAGATGATTTGAAAGTTTTTAAATTTATAAGTACCAATTCGGATGCAATTTGTCAGCTTATATAATTGGCGTAATACTCATCGCTTCGGTCTTAATATTGAAAAATGTTACCATAAATCTTCACTTTTCATATTCTTTTAAAATCAATAACGTTACTTTAACCAATTTAGAGTTTAAAGATCTTGGTGTTACTTTCCAACCTTATCCTAATTTATTTTTTTTAATCAGATAAATCATTTATTTTCCGAAGCTTATGTAACTTAGTTTTATAAAACGTCAAACTAAAGCAGGGCTAAAGAGAATAGAAGGGCTGGTTCACTCCTTTGAAGAAGCTCTCGCCGCTCCAAAGCACTCACTTTTACTTCAAGAACGGAGCGTTCGGCCTTACTAGCTCTAACTAATATTGGAGCATTTCTTTTTGCGAGATATTCTAAGACATTTGTTATTTTCTATAATGACTTTCCTCAGTTTTTTGCAGTGAATTTACAAGAATTTAAAACTATAATCGAAATGCCAGTTTGCGCGATTGCAACTTGAAAAAATTGTGATAGAAAAACAAAAGGAATAAATATAATTTTCCGCGTGTTCCCTAAAGTAAATGAACTACTATGTAAAGAATGGATTCCGAAATGACACAGTTAATATAAAACAGCAATACGTTTATTCTGTCGTTAAGAACTTTTATAAAAATTCATTATCTAAATAGAAACCGCCTCGTTACTTCAAAAAGAAAGGCAGGTGAAAAAAATTCAAAAATGGATAAAGTCAAAGAAAATTAAAATGTAAATAAAAAGTATAAATAAAATATATAGTATACAGTTGGAATTCTCCGAATTTCATAACATATTTTTTAATATAGTTATTCTAAATATTTGATTTTTTTTAAAAATTATATTCTTTTAAATTTAAATATCTATAAATTATATCATCGTAAATTTAAATATCGATAAACAATTGTAAAATTTCTAATGTCATATGAACCTAAATTATTATTTTGTTTCAGTAATTAGTGTTTAAGGTTGATGTTTCCTAATGATTAAGTATGAACAAATTGCTATTAACGGCATATTTTAAAATCAGGGATTCTAAATTTAACTCAACTTATTGTTATAAAAGAATATGTAGATAAAAAAAAAGTGTCGATATATGCTTTCATTTTTCTTAATAATTAAAGTTAAAACTGAACTTTTTAAAATAAAGTATTTATAGTGTCATTTTCGCCAACTAGTAAAACATTTTTATAAGTTTAAAGTGGTATTTTTTTTAATATAATGGCCAACAAAGTTTTTTTGAACATGTTTATGAACGGAAATAATGTGTTAATTACGTAAAGTTTGAAAGCTTATAACCAGAAAAAGTCTAACTTATTTTTACAAAGAGAAAAATGCAAAGTTATCATAATATCTTTGCTTGCGCTCTCCGAGATCTGTGGACACAGTGACGTCATGAGGAGGGAAATCGTAGCTTCAGCTCTAAGAGCGGAGTGAACTAGCCCTTCTATTCTCTTTAGCCCTGAAACTATGAGTCCACAAACAAATAAACCTGAAAAATTATTTATTTTACTTTTGTTTGTTTCATTTTGGAATACTGCAGTATTATTTGGGCAACCTACTATAATAATAAAAGAGTTCAAAATAAATTTTTACATTTTCTATTTATAAAACAGCTAAGCAAAATCCTTATGATTGTCCTGTTTCTGCATTGCAAAATATTTTTGATGTCCCTTCATTAGAATGTCGTAGAAATTTGTCTTTGTTACTTTTTTATAAAATTCTTAACGTAGTTGTCCTGTCCAAGTACTGTAGAGCAGTGTTTCCCAACCCGCGGACCGGTCCGTTGATCAACTGGTACCGGGCCGCCCATTCCATTGAAACGCAATTTAAATTCTTAGGTTTAAACCCCAAATTAAAAATATCTGTGTTCCATTAAAATTTTATTTATTTAAAAAAAGTGGCCCATAAATATTTGTAATGTATCATTGTCTCCGATTACCCCCAGATGGAACCGTCTCATTGCAAAGAAACAAGCTCAGGGTTCTCATTGATTTAAGGTTTTAGTAAGTTAAAATGTTAACTGACTTAATATTTTGGTGCAACTGTATTTTATTTTGATGGCATGTTTAAATACAATTAAATTAAAATAATCTAAAATGTAAACAATCAACGCCCCCCCCCCAGCGGGCCGCGGTAAAATTATTAAACGTTGGCAGGGCCGGATTAACCTAAAGGCACACTAGGCACGTGCCTAGAGCCTACGAAAAAATTGGGAGAAAAAAATTTGTTGACAAAAGTAATTTAGCTTTAAAAACAACAAGTGTATTTTGCACAAAATTATGAAGATACAAATAAAAATATAATATTCTTCGGTAATAAATTATTTTGCAGAATCTTATAATCTAATATATTACATTTTTGCGATTTTTGGATTCAACGAAATCTTGTATTATGCTGTCGAATTCCAAACTACGCAAAATGTCGTATTCAAATTAAAATCCATATTAATAAAAATGTAAAAAAAAAAAAAAATATGCAAGAAAATTTTAGCATATATTTTGAAAAGAGGGGAGGAGTGGGGGAAGGAGGGGAGGGCTCCAAAACGGCTGCCATGGGGCCCTACGAAAGGTATAATCCGGCTCTGGGTCCACGGTGATAAAAAGGTTGGGGAACACTGCTGTAGAGGAACCAAATAGCACCGAATGTGGTCAAAACAGCCAAGGATTTTTGGAGAATAGAGCAATTGATAGTTTGTGTGGTTTGGATCTAAGTTGTAGAAGGATAATAAAAAATTTACTTGGAGAGAGTTGGATTTTAAGACAGTGAGGACAGGTATTATAACTTCTTTGGCCATCAGGGGATATTTTCATTCCTTTAAAACGTCCTGTACGTAGTCTGGTTATAGTAGATGAAATTACCCAGTTGCAATTAAATTCTGGGATAAAATTCTTCCTAGGTTTTTGGGAGGTAAGTTAACGTTCAGCTGTTGCATCAATAAGGGTTAAACTATTGGAGGGAAATTTCAAGCATCTTTGGCTAAGTTATCAGCCTGCTCATTGCCTACGTGGGCCGATATCCATTACTAAGTGCTTGCTCTTTTGACTTTAACTAACAAGAGCAATAATTTTTTTGGTTTAGCTGGAAGTAGCCCCTTAGGATCGCCTGAAGAGCAGAGTCTATGAACAGTAGAATGCCACAGGAACTCTCAATTGCCCTGTAGTAGATATCCAAAGCTCTGTTTAGTTTGATAAAATTTTTCTTGTAGGAATATTATGGGATGTGTGCTGCTTGAGCAGTGCACTTGACTCCTTTGTATTAAAAGGTTGTAAAAGGCTTAGATTGATTATTACTTGTGAAGAAAGATAGACAGCGAGAAGAGGTTCCGTAATGATATCTATATTTTTGTGCTGCCTTATTTCAAGGTAGAGTGGAGGACTATTTCAGTCTAGATGTACCTCTCCGTGCCTTGAAAGTGTTGCTGGAGATGTGACTGTCGGTTAGGCATCAAATCTTGTTTATGAAGCTTATGATGGCTAATTTTCTTCTGTGATCTAAGGGGGTTAGGCCAGACTCAGTTTCTACTTTAATGTTCTTTGTCGATGAAACAGCTCCAATATTTTTTTGGACGTACTGGATATTATCTGTCCTATCTTTTGCAAAGAAGCTGGTGGCTAAATGGGAGCAGCATATTCTAGAATTTGCCTAACAGGGGAGACATATGTACTGAGAAGAGTTTTAGGGCTTGAGGCCCAAGATGCACCACACAATCTTTTCAAAATATTTAGCCTTTTTAGGGCTTTATTTGAGATTTGTGAGATGTGTTGTGAAAATCTCAGTTCTGCATTTTTTGATATATACTTTAACTAGAAAGTGCCATTTACTTTAAGCCTGGAGTTTCTTCTTCTCAGAAAGTAATTTTAATGAGTGAGTTACCTAAAATGCCCGCTCTACTGTTAATATAAAATAGTTTCTGCCTCCAGATTTTGTCAAACGCAGCAAAATTCTTAATAATACAACAGATTGTTTTGATATTTTAAATATAATTTAGTTAAATCGTCACAACCACACACAAAAAAATTATTTGTAAGCACATTTTGTAAATTTAATTGCATAAAACACTTTTCTTTGTACAGAATTTTAACAAACATGCTAAAGACTTCGATATTTTTGATATGAATTTTTTTTTTATAAATATTTTATAGTTAAAATAACATTCTTTTTCATTCTATACACCACTGTGATTGGATTTTATCTGTAATGTGTGTTTTCTCTTTAAAATAAAATAAAATTTTATGAATTCATTTAAAATATTGTGTTATTTTTTAGATTTTCGTGACCTTTTTATTACAAATTCTTGATTTTCATGATTTCCGCGGCTGGTAGACACCCTGCACTATTAAATATGCTACTACTGGCCACAGGAAATAGGAAATTAGAGTAAAAATTTTCTAATTCTGCCCTATAAAGAGAAGAATCCATTCCATCCAATGGTTATAAATTAACTGAATGAAAATAGAAGCAGAGCTTCTATTTTCATAAAATTTATGATCTTTGTGTCAACGTTATAACTTTTTTTTCATACCTTTATAAACACTTTATAAAATCTCTAAGTGCAAAACCCATAGAATAAAAGAATATTACAGTTATACCGTCATGTGGGGCTACTTTGTGCAGGATTTCGCAGTTTTTGAACTTTGACATGTAAAAAAACTTTGTTAATTCAAACTTCAGTAAAATTTATCGATATTATATTCATAACTGGATTCAGACGAGTGAATTTGATCAATATTGGCATTATTTGTATGTAATATTTACAAATAATAAGTCAAAACATACCTTGCACAAAGTAGCCCTCAGGTAGGGGCTACCTTGTGCAGCGATAGGAATTCAGTTTAATAATCATGTTTTTAGTAAAATATTGATATGAAATTGTTAAAAAAGTTAATTGTTGACATTTTTAATAACAAAAAGATCAAGATATGTAAAGATATTAGTTTGAAAATAATTTTCAGCGTTAAAAAAACATTTTTTATAAAGAATTTTTTCTTAAAAAAGAATGTTTATTTAAAAACATTTGAGTTTAAACAAAAGGAAACCATTAACATTTTTGAACATTGAAATGGATGAAATTTCAAAAATAATAATTATTACATATTCATTAACATTTATAATATTGATAAATTTGAACATAACATGCTTGAATGAACATGACAGAACTTGCTCTTCAGTTTCTGTCAAAATCACCTGATGTTCTATAAAATATATTTTTATGTCTTCAATCGTTTTATGATTAATTCATTAGAAAAATCTTTGTAGAAGAAAAATAGTAGTTTACCAACACGTTTCACGTGTTTCTTGTGAATTTTATTAGAGATAGTATTTCTGGGGATTTCGTACTTCCAAAAAGCTTCTGCAATCGACATACCACCAGCAACTGCTTGCAAACATTGTTGCAGCTTTTCTAAAGTGTAATCACAGTAGTTTCTCGTTCTAGGTATTTTTTATAACGTCTGACAATTTTTCTGTCGAAAAAAAAACAAAACGAATTAAACTTTACACAAAGTAGCCCCACAGTGCATTTTTTTTCATTTTCCGTTTATTTGTTATTAATTTTCAAATTTTTTTAAAGCTAACATGATATAATTGTTTACTAATATATAAATAAAAAATTTTGCACTTACGACAATTGTTTTATCAACGTCTTTGCATTTCACAGCTAAATTTTCCACGCACACTTTTCGACGTCCGAAGTTCTCGGAAAGTTGTTGCCATTGGATAAACAAGACACACTCTGAGATTGTTTTAAAATTCGAAATTTTTTTTGTAGAAATAGAGGAGACTTCTATCTTCAAATTCCACACATTTTTAAAGTGAAGAAAACATAATACTGAATAGCAGCACTTGAAAAATGCCAAATTCGAATTTGCACAAAGTAGCCGCCCCACATGACGGTACTTTAAAAAAACTTTTTGCCTTGTATTTTTAATAAGAAGTCATACAATAAAATGTTTTTTATGCAAGAATTATAAGAACAACATAAATCATTTAAAACTAAGTTTAAATTGTTTAGATCAATTTTAATGCTAAATATTATAAAAAAATATCATAATTTAAAAATATTAATAAAAAATAGATGTTTAACAAAAATTTATAATTCTGCTACGTAATAAAAATTTTCAGAAAATAAAAGTTAATAATGTGTAATTAAAACTAGTTACATGTTTGATAAAAAATAAAAATTAAATGTAAACTAATTAACTCAATATTAATATTATGTAAATATACATATTAATGATAAAAAAATATTAGTTTTTATAAAAAAATAAATGAAAGTAATATTATATTAATACAAACTTCTATCACTAATTAAGATTAAAAGTTAATTAAAAATAATTTCTCCTGTCCTGCAGTATATCAAATATTTTATTTAATTATTTTCAAATGTAAATATTTCATAGGAAAAATACTTTTTGTTAATACACTTAATATTATCACTTAATTAAGTGTGAACATAAAAGTAATGAGTTAGATCACTTTGCATACAAATGTTCTAGCTGAAACATTGCATAAAACTTCATTTATTAAAAGTAACTTTAAATAGCATAAAGGGGTGAAGGGCACCAAGCAACAAGTAGCGATTAAAAATTTTTTGTCTGCCACTTTTCTTCGTCAAAAACACCCCCCAGGTGCAGTTATTATTATTTTTTAAAAAAGTAAATATGGAATTATTATATATATTTTATAATGTTGTGAAAATTACTACACTTTACGCTTAAAAATTTTCTTCATTTTAGAAATGAATGTTAAAATGTAGTCAAAGGAAAATATATTATGGATAATATAGGTATACTTAAACGATGATTAAAATACCAAAAAGAATAAAATGGAGAAAAAAAAGGATATATACTAAATACCAGAGGGAAAATGAATTGAGGAAAGATCATTAAGAGGAATCTGGATCTTCAAATTCATGTTCACTAGAAGAAGGTTCTAAAGTAACATTCGATGAACCAGGTTTCTCGTCAATATCATTACAAGAAAGAGGCTTTTCTTCAGTATGAATAAGGGAATGCTTTGTTAAAGTACTTTTCTTAGTGAATGTTCTATCACAAAAAGTGCAAGGATAAACCTTGGGTTTTTCCCCAGTGTGAACCATAGAATGCCGTTTTAAATCTGCTTTTCTCGCAAACATTTTATCACAAGTAGTGCATTCATAAGGCTTCTCTCCAGTATGAATACTAGAGTGTTGAGTTAATGAGTATTTTTTATTGAACGATCTTCCACAAACAGTGCAACGATGTGGCCTCTCTCCTGTATGAATCTGTCGGTGCCTAATTAAATCAAATTCACGCTGGAATGCCTCATTACACATATCACAAGAGTAAGGCTTTTCTTTAAAGTGAATAAGAATGTGTCGAGTGAGCGAACCTTTTTTCGTGAATGATTTATCACATGAAGAACAAGAATAAATTTTTTCTGGTTTTTCTCGAGAGTGGATAGCACAATGTACGACTAAACTACTTTTCCGTGCAAAGGTTTTTTTGCACACTCCGCAAGAGTGAGGTTTTTCTTTAGTGTGCACGAGACTGTGTCGCGTCAGGGAGTCTTTTTTCGAGAAGGTTCTGTCACATATACTGCAAGAATAAACTTTTTTAGGTCTCTCTTCGGGATGGACATTATAGTGTGCAACTAAATCACTTTTACTTGTAAATGTCTCCTGACACACTTCACAAGACAGAAATTTTTTTTTACTATGCACAAGAGAGTGTTTAGTTAATGTGCTATTTTTGGTGAATATTTTATTGCATACATTGCAAGGATAAACTTTATTCGGTTTCTCCCCAGTATGTATCAGAATGTGGCGCTTTAAATCTTCTTTTCTCGCAAACATCTTATTGCATGCATCGCACGTATAAGGCTTTTCTCCAGTGTGCACATGCATATGCTGATTCAATGAGTATTTTTTTGTAAATGCCACGCCACATATGTCGCAACAATGCGGTTTCTCTCCAGTGTGAGTTAGATTGTGCCTATTTAAATCACTTTTGTGCGCAAATGATTTATCACATACATTGCAAGAATGAGGTCTTTCATTGGTGTGAATACGACAGTGTCTAATTAATACATCTTTGTTCGTGAATGCTTTGTCGCATGTAGTACAGGAATGAAGTCTTTCACCAGTGTGAATCAGGGAATGTCGATTTAAATTTTGTTTTCTATTAAATGTTTTAGCACAGACACTACACGTATGCTTCTTCTCAGAATGAATCAAAGAGTGTCGAATCAAATTTTTTTTATTTTGAAATGTTTTTCCGCACATAATGCATGGATAAACCTCATCTTCAGTGTGAATAGGTGAGTGTTCAGTTACTTGGTTTGGAACTAAATCTGAAATAATGTTAACACACAAACTGCAAGAATAAATTTGATGATGATCACAGCGATATGGAGTTATATTTTCTTCACTCTCAATCATTTTACTAGTCAGCATGCAAATATTTTTTCAGAACTGCGTTATGCAGTTTAAGTATAAGCAATTGTCTTTCAACAAGAAAAACACAGTAAAAGTGTTTGCAATTGCTTTATATCACAAGAGCAAACACTGTTAAAGTGTTCGCTACTGGTTTTTCTACAAGAATAATAAAGTAAATGTAAGTTTGGCGGATATAAAAATAAAGTTTAAAAATGTTTCATTAAAAAAAATGTTAAATCAAAGTATTGCAGAAATATTAATAAAAATATTTTTTCTTTCCTGAATAATTTTTTTAAAAAAAAGATGATTTGTTATAAACTTGTTGACAAATGAACTTAAGCTTTAGAAAGTTTGTCATCATTTGATTATTTCTAGTTTAATTATAAATATTTAAAACTCTAGTTTTTAACGAAAAGGGATCACATTTAAATTTCGATCCTTGAATTTAAATAATAATACATTTTATTCTTTTCAATTCAGTTATTTACGCTTTCGTCCCCTATCTCGCAGAGAAAGATAAAAGTGTAGCAGCTGCTTCACTCTGCTTCGTATAAGGACAAAGTTCTACTGTAAAAAAAAATTTAAATTTCAAACCAATCATTGGCAATTAATCGATCGGTAAGTTGTAACTTTTTTAATCATTGCTCTGTTTCACTGCACTTTAAAGTAGCAGAAATAAGCAATATTTACACTTTGGAGAATTATTCTTACTTGACATTGCTCTTTATTTATGGTAGTGTATAACGTGAGGATGCCTGTGAATCCTCAGGAAACAGGATGACCCTTCCAGGCATGTTTTCAAGCATGCGCAGTATACTAATCATAATGAGTAACGCCTCCTCCCTGTCCTTCTTACAGACGTCTACAGAACAGAAAATGGCGCGCTCATTTCCAGAATCAAAGCTCATTTCAAATCAAAGCTTATCAAGAAATAATAAAAGATTATTAAAAGGGTATGTAATTATATTTTATTCGAAGTATTGATTTTCTGCCTTTTTATTAGAAATATGTATTTCCTTAATTGTTGAATGATCATCTTTTTTAATTAATTAATGAACGTTGAATAAATAAAAAGCTTTGCAAGAATCTAAACTGCTGTTTGTAGAAAATGCAACACCATGAAGGAATCATCAGAATCAAATGAAAGTCGCAGCAAATGTCAATTATAGGATATTATGCAAATTAATAAAGTTTCAGAGCCATCGCGCGTGCGTGGCGCGCGCAGCGCCCTCTGAATTGATGCTGAAAGCGTATAAATAAAGTGCTGTAGCGGGACGTTGAAAATAGTCTATGATTATTTGTTAGTGGCAAACGTTTAGTGAGACCTGAGTATGCCTCCACGACGGAAGAATAAGAAATTCAAGCAACTTACGGAGTTTGAACGAGGGAGGATAATCGGCCTTCGAGAAGGAGGATTTTCCTATCGCGCAATAGCAGCTCGTATGCAGCGGAACAGTTCCACAGTGATGCGAGTTTGGAAGCAGTGGACCGACGAGCACCGAACAACTCGAAAAACAGGCACTGGACGACAGAAGGTGACGTCAGAGCGCGATGATCGACACCTGCTCCGCATGGCGGTGAATGATCGCACAGCTTCCTCCAGGCAGCTGGCAGCACATTGGTCTACTGCTACAGGTGTACAATTGTCGGCTTCGTCAATTCGTCGTCGTCTGCTGCGCCGTGGATTGCGTGCAAGGGTGCCATTATACAGGATTCCCCTCACGGCGGATCATCGACGGCTGCGTCGGCAGTGGGCTCTTGAGCACAGAGACTGGCGAGCTGATTGGCACCAAGTTGTCTTTTCAGATGAATCACGCTTCAATTTGTGGACCCATGATGGCCGTGTTCGTGTTAGACGTTATGCCGGTCAACGCTGCCTTCCTGAGTGTATTATTGAACGACATAGTGGTCGAACACCCGGAGTTATGGTCTGGGGTGCGATTTCGTATCATGGACGATCCAATTTGATACGAATTGAGGGTAATCTCAATAGCAACAGATACGTCCGTGAAGTGCTACAGCCCGAAGTCGTTCCTTTCCTTCAAGGCATCCCTGGAGCTATCTTTCAGCAGGATAATGCACGCCCACATGTTGCGCGGACTGTTAGAGACTTCTGTTCAGCACAACGCATGCAACTTCTTCCTTGGCCTGCTTATTCGCCGGATATGTCGCCTATTGAGCACGTGTGGGATGTGGTTGGTCGGCGTCTCACTCGTGATCCGCGTCCTGCAGTTTCCAAAGACGAACTTTGGTTGCGCATACAAGCGATATGGAATTCTCTTCCTCAAGCAGATATTCAACATCTGTTTGACTCCATGCCACGTCGTATAGCAGCACTTATTGCAGCGCGTGGTGGCTGCACCAAATACTGATTTCGGACGCTTAATTTGTTTCTTTTGTTTTGAAAATTTCATCATTTATTTGTATCAGTACAAGTCGTTTCTGCATTAAATTTCATTTGATTCTGATGATTCTTTCATGGTGTTGCATTTTCTACAAACAGCAGTTTATGTTCAGTTTCTTTCCTATTTTCTTTATTTGATGTTAAATGTACAATGTAATGACTGGTGATTAAGACGTTAAAATGCAAAAATTGCGAACAGAAATCCGAATAAATTATTCATAGTTTGTAAGTGCAAATATATTTATACAATCCTTAGTATTTAACGATCATTCAATGTAAAGAAAAGGCAGCATTTCATGTATTGAATAAAATATATTTACTGCTCATAATAAGATCTCTTTTGTTCACTCGTTTTTCATTGACTCAAGAGTCTTCACATGATTATTTAATAAAAAATACGAAAGAAATATTTCATAATCATAACAAAACGTGACCCAAGCATACTCGTGATACAATTGGTGTGACTAATATAAAGCATGTTTCCTTAAGTAGACTAAGCAATAATGTAAAATTTGAGGCACTTATTTATTGAGTGTAGGTAAATTTTCCGTCATATTTGAGGGGAGTATGAGTTCATGACAAAGTAATGAGTTTAAAAAGTTTGGGCCAATATTTTTAACTTCAATGCGAAATAGAATAGACTTGATTAAAATCATCGACAAAATAAGGAAATTTTTGCATTAAATTGACTAACATAATTCGAATTAATTAGCACATAATTTTTGTATTCTTTTCCCAAACTCAATGTATTTAATTACAAATTTACACAAATCATTTTAAAAATTTCTTATATTTCAATAACGCCTCTGTAGATGGCACCACCACTATCTTTCTATCTAAACTTTTTTTTAACTGATGCTTCCCTTCCCTTCACCAACCTTTTGAGAAAGGATACGCATGAACGAAAAACTTACAAAATTGGCTGTTTACTCGACAGCTGGTAGCAATAAATTATGAAAGATAAGATGATTGAGAGAATCCTAAATATTTCAGATTAGAGTTAAAATAATTAAACTTATAAGCATTCAAAAATGAAAAGTATTTAGGTGCACCTAAAAAAAGCAATCACAGGACGTAGCATAAATAATTTATGTAGTTTCATTATAAATATGTTTTGTGATAAAAATTGTTTAAGATTTTTGCCCTATTGTTCAAGTAAACAGCTGAGTTTGAAAATTGAAATGAAATACATGAACAGTAAGAATAATTAATAAGTTCGAAAATAGGTACAACAGTTACAGTTGAAATATCAATATTAAGTTTTATTGTGATAATAATGTTGTTCGACTAACACATTTATTCTTTAAACTAGATTGTATTTAATAATTATTTGCATTTTTTTCCACGTTTTATTCATTAAAAGTGATTAATTCTTACACAGTTGAAAATTCAAATGTAACGTAATCTTTAAAAAAAAAAATTCCAATACAAATTTTACAATTTGTTTTCAACTTCAGAAATTCCATTTCCATCCATCTGTACACATGCCACATTTATATCAAAAATAATTTTTCCATTAAGTTTTGTTTTACTGATCAAAAAAAATTCCTATTGTCCATATTTTCTTGCTTCTCAATTACATTCATTATTTTAAAGTTTTGATGTGAAAAAATTCAAAATTGATATACTTTTCTAACAGGTATTTTTGTAATGGAAATGTTTACATCCTGGCTTAAAGACTGAGAATTAATATTATTTGATTATGTTTTAGACTTAGGTGTGCCCCCCCCCCCCACAGCAAAAATTATAAATGCACTCAATCTTAGACTAAACACAATTTTTTGAAAAATATATTATATGAGACAAGAACACTGTGAAGAGATAATCGGGAATTTATAGTCATTCATTTTATTTTTAATTTATAATCATTCATTTTATTCTAATTTATAAAAATTTATAGATTTTAATTTAAATTATTTTTATATGAATTAGCAAAGAATTAATAATCGCGACGAAAAAGGCGAAAGTTAGAAAAGTACATTGTTACTGAGTAACAACATTGAATTCATCTATAGTAGAGTGCACTACCATTCTGAATGAAGGGCTACGTTCCAAGTATTTGAATAGATTAGATATAATTTTAATGTAAACATAAGTGTTTTACACACAGCTCTTTTCATCAGTCACTAAGTGATAAATTTCTATTAAATTAAATTCTTCTAAATAATTATAATTCTTTTTTATTATCTTAATTCATTCAACTAATTCTTTCTTTTTTATCAGTTAGCTTTGTAATATATTTGCATAAAATTAAATTCTCTTAAGCATTAACAACTGAAGAAAACCAAAATAATACTCTCATAAATAAAAATATTTCCTTTTTATCAAAAATAAATGAATAAATAGATAGATTTATCGAAAAATATAAAGATGGGGAAAAAGTGACGGTTTTATATCACATCAAGTAACATAAAAGTATAATTTAAAATCAATTAACTGTAATGTTCTTGAATGAAAGTAAAAAATAAAGAGATAAATATTTTTTGAGAACATAACTGCAAAGTAAATATTTTAAGTAAAGAAATCGTATGGGGTAATTTAAATTTTAAAATAAAATTTAAAAAAAAAAACACGCATAATTGCTCAAAATAAGATTTAATATTAATTTAGGATTAAGTTCTATATATTCTTAACCTTAGGACATTGCTAATTAGTGAATTATAAGAGATTTCATGAATATTAAATCATAAAAGTTTTTTCTTCTTATTTTTTTAAACTACCAAAAATTAGAAATTAAGCTCAAAAAATTAAAAACACATTAAATCCTACAGTCGAATTTTGCGTTTTGTAATAATGTTATTGTATTGAAAAAATCAAAAAAGGGAAATAATGGCTATTTTAAAAGGAAAAAAAAATTGTAAAATAACATGCTGGATGGACGATGAAATCGGCAGTAGTAAAACACATCGAAATTAATGATTAAAATGCCTCGAAAGTTGCAAGTCGTTTAATTGCCGGATTAAAAATAACAGGATTTTTGAAACCCTGTGGAGAAGCCTAGCAATAACAGTTGAAAGAACAATAAAAAATCTCTTAGATTTTTGATGAATTTGGCACAAATCAAGTGCATATTCGCGATTTAGTGTCGTGTTAATATATATTAAAAGTATGGTATTTTCAAAACCATGAGAAAATGCGTATTGCCGAAAACAAGCAATGGAAAAATAGCCTGTTTTTACGATAAGACTGACATAAATAACGTACTTCAAAAGAGATTATTACTTGCCCGATTTGAAAGTCTCGAGCCGTTATAATATTGCATTTAAGAGATCGGACAAGAAACATTTGCAAATCCGACTCAGGGGGGTGGGGTAGCTCTTGAAAATTTTACTTCCGATAAAACGCGATCGAAAATAACTTGAATTAACTTTGAAATGGACTGAAATAAAGAGCTTTAAAAGCATTACTAAAATTCGAAATTCACGCATTAATTCTGCCGAGGTAAAATTATCGGGATTTTAAAAATTATGAAAATTTGTAGTAAAAAACAACGAAAAGAGCTATAAAAAAACTACAATGATTTAGATTTGGCGCGTTCAAAGACTCATTTGCAATTTAAAATTCCTAATCTTTTTTTCTTCCTTATTTTTTTCTTCCTTTTTTTGTGAAAAAATGTATAGTTTTTATTTTATTCATGTTTTTATTTTATTTATATGTTTAAGAAAGACCGCAGGCCGTAGAAGGCTCATCAATATAGATGAAATTTATTAATTCTGGAATCGTGCGTCCTTTAAACCTCGTGTATTCTCCCCCCCCCCGCACCGCGGTGGTAGATGAGGTGTTATTAGTTAAAATAATTAGTATTTAAGAGCATTTGTTATTTTATTTCATTTACTGAAGCGTGTATTTGCATAAAACAAAAACGGTGGTTTTTTTTAAAAAGATTTGACAGCTGCAAAGAAAATGCCATTTAGAATGCTTTAGAACATACAAGAGCATTTCATGTATTTTTATTTCTTCTTCTTTTTTAAATTCTCTTTGGCGCCTGGGGTCCCAGGCAATCAGGGGGGGGGGATTAGCTCTTGAAAATTTGAGTTCCAATTAATTGTATTAAAACAAAAATCTACGAAGAAACACATTGCCTTGTAAATCTTTTAAAATAAATATATTATACTGAATAAATAGTATATATTTTTTTCTTTTTTCAAATTGTGATACTCAAAAAGTGACCGGAAACCAAATTCTTTACATTTCAATGAGGTGTTTAGGCACTCAACTTTCATTTCCTTTTCAATTTGCTCCCCTCTTTTCCTTTGATTGTTCGCACTTCCAAAAACATCATGAAGTCCCAGGGGCGCCCTTGGGCAAGTAAAAGGAACACGGACCATAAATTTTACTAGTCTAAAAGGCTATTTATAGAAAAGCGTGTCTAATTAAAAGAGTTTTATTCGATTGGTTTCTGTTAGTTGATTTAAGACTGTTGGCATCGTTTTTAGCTATAATCTACATCCATGTTAGTTTATGGGAGAAGTAATTTTCACTTTTTCTCAAAAACTTATTACCGTCTGACATCTTAATATACGTATCATATTAAAAGATCTCATTAAAACTTAATCACCTAATGTTTCAAATTATTTTAAATTGTTATTATAAATTTTTAGAGCAATATCCATGATGTGTTTATGAAGTTATTTTTTTAGCTATTCATGAACTTGGAGAAAAAAAAAACATAACACAAAAAAACATAAATACATAATTGATTTCTGTTGCCTACAATAAGAAAAAAAAAAAAAACTTCTGTGACTGAAAATTACCACATGAGCACTTAGGGTGCCTTGGGTGAAGTAACTTTGGGATATCTAATTTATAGTTTTAAAATCAACTAAAATACATTCAATTCTAGAGCATAGCAAATTTTTTTGATCTCAAATATAGACAAAAATTTTAAAAACATCCCTAGAGATTTCTGATAGAAATTATTTGTGAAAAAAATTTTTAGAAGGGGAATAAAAAAAAATCTGAAATCAATTCTTTAGCTATACTATATAGAAATTTCTAGCTAGAACTTATAATAGTCTAGCTATATTAAGTTCTAGTTATAACAGTTATAACTCAGATTCGCTGATTATTATAAAAAAAGGGGACTTTAATGAAATATTTAATTCTTTTGCAGTGTTATTTTATGTATTTTTATGAAATATTTTCTTTAACATTTCTTGCAACGTAAATCATTTTAACGATAAATTTTACAATATAATAATTACTTATTTTAGTTTGGGCATTTTAATTTATCGTTTTAGTTATGTTCTAATATATTAAATGACATTAAAAATATTAAATAATGCGTGAGATAATTTTAAACTATTTTGTAATAATATATTGATCAATATTTTACTTTAGTCTAAATTTAATATTTGTTTTAGTTTAATTTTTATGAAATTTATTTTGCTTATAAAGTTTACTTTAGCTATAGAACGAATAGTTCAAAATTCTCAATCATGTATAAAAAAAACTACTCTTGACGTTTACTTATTCACACTTTTTGCTTCGCTATATGGGGGCTATCTGAAGACATTAGATACATTTTTCGATCTAGTTTTTCATGCTTAATTGCATGAGATAAAATTCAAGTGTGTGGCATAATTGGTTTTAAAGCTGTAAGAAGTTTCTTTTAAATAAATATACTTTATAAAAAAAACGCATTTTAAATATTAGTCCATTAGAATAAGCAAGAAAAAATGCATTGGGAACAATATTTATAATTAAATACGATTAGGAATAAGCAATGTAAAATGCATGAATAAAAACTTAAAACCCTCTATTCGATTCCTGTTACATATCTCATTCTATTCAACACACATAGGAGGGGACATCCTTTTTTTTTCTTAGAAAACTGTTAGTTTATTTTAAGTATTTATGCATATACGTATGCATACGCATTCATATTTGTATATCTATACACATGTATACATATTTATGGATACGTAATATGTTTACGAACGTAATATGTATACGTATGTATATTTATATATAAATGTGTTTATAAAACTTAAAGTAGACAAACAGTTTTCTAGAAACAAAAAGTGTGTAAAAATTTCTTAAAAAAAAAAGGTCGATAGATAATGCCCTTTTACAATTAATATTTTCGGAGATATCAATAGTTCCTTCTCAATGTAAATATTTTTTAACTTTTAAATAACTATTTTTTAAAATAATTTAAAATCAAAGATCAGGAACAGATAAATTCTAAAAAAGAAAAAGCGAAACGAATGACGCCAACCGTTACCAAAAATTTGCCTTTTTCAGGCAGACACTGCAATTGTCTATCCATCGACGTTGATCATTTATGTTTTGACGTATAATGCGGTTTTCGGAATTTTATGTTATGCAATATTTAATTTAATTATGAGCATACGATTATTTTAAGAAATTTCATATCTAAAATTTTTATAGTATTTAATTTTTTAATATTTTAGAATTTATACAAGCAGAAATTCAAATTTGAACCATTCGAATTCGTGGCTTCAAAAATTCATCATTTTACAGCTAATATTTTCACGTTCAAAGCAAATAAAAAAATAAATTTAGAGTTAAAATAACTCTTATAAAACTTATTTCCGCATCAATAACACTTTCAGAATATTCCTGATATATTTCACTAAAATGGGCAAATTTTCCTATTTTACTATACCCTTGTTTCTCTACGGGGGCGGTGGGAGTATGCTGAGGGGCAGGGAACTTGTTTTGGGCTGTAGGGGGGCGTTGGATATGTTATGGGCGGTAGGGGGGCAATGAGCATGGTTAGTCATTCAAATTTAGTTTTAAAACTCCCAAATAAAATTATTAAATTAAGATTAATTTAATAAGTAAAATAAATCTTAAATTAATATTAAATGAAAAAATAAGAATATTCGATACATCATTTGCACCAGTAATAAGACGAACTTGTACGACACCTTTTCTCCGTTTCGAAACAGTATTGCACAGCGCATGAGTCATTTATTTTTGCCTCTGACTTTTTCAAACCATTTGGTGTATGGTTCTAACTCATTTAAGCCGTTTGGCGAAAATTTGATTCATAAATTTCTTATTTCTGGGAACGGCTTATTTATTTTGAATAAAACTTTTTTTTTTTTTTTTACTATCGAGCAATAAATTTGCGGTTTTATTTTCATCAAATTTAGACTGGCACAGACCTTCGAGAGTTACATATTCATTAGATCTATTTTTAGATTTTAGTGCGGGGTGACTACTGTGTTCTGAACTATTGGACGGATAGGCGTCAATTTGATATTCATATTCGCTTAATAACTTTAAATCGAAAGTGCTATGCTGTTTAGTTTCTTTTTAGAGTAAAATCATTATTAGAACGAGAGGAAATTATTATTTTTTTTTTTAAATTCGAGTGTATTCCATTTTTGCTTTATTAGGATCCTCAAAAATGTTAGGGGGGTTATTAATTCACAATTAAGATTTTGGCAGACAGCTGCCGTTACTGTTATCGGATTTTCTAAGACTGTCTCCTATAGCTCTGACTCATTCAAGCCATTTGGCGAAATTGAAGTGCATGCTCTTTTAGTAAGAATGTTTGATTTGATCAGTATTTCTTATGATCGTTTTCATTCACTCCTTTCAGTTTTTTCCCAGGTTTCAATTCGATTTCATTATTTCTTTGGCCAGGTACGTGTGTGAATTAGTTTTTCATAGTATATTATTCATTAATTTTAAGAAATAGTTTTTTTTTTTTTTCATCGTTTGCATTTTGTTGCCGCCAACAATGTCATTTGACAAAAAGAAGTGTCGTCAATACAATGCCACTTACTGGAAGTTTGGATTTGTTTAATCACCGTCGAACTCTCAACTACCTATGTGTTTACTTTGTAACAAAGTTTTATCGAATAAGGCCATGAAACCCTCTCGTTTGCAGGAGCATTTGCAAAAAATTCACCCTGACAAACAGAATAAAGACTTGTCATTTTTAAAGAACATCAAGGACAAGTTTCTGAAGGCACCTTCGGTCTCGGGCTTACTAGCAGGGTTGGGTTTTTGCCGTCAAAAACTGGTTTTTGACATGACAGTGGTAAAAACCGTGTTTTTACCGGTAAAAACTGTCAAAAACCTACTGTTTTCTTTTATTTATGGCATATGGTGGACAATATATTATTTTCACATAATTGCCTTTATAAATTAATGTTGTAAATGATTGCTATTGATTTTGCAACTACATACACGTATTCTTATGGAAGGATATACATTCATACAGAAATATTGTAATATACTTATTGAAAATAGTGATACTTACTTTTATCATTATAGCTTGATTTGCAAAGGATTCAAAATTTTGCACTTCTTAATTGTTAGAAATAAACAAACAAACAAAAAAGCTTGGAACTATTAATAAATTCAGGAACTAAAATGAAGAATTTAAAATTTGGCATTTCTTAAATATTAGAAATAAGCTAAACAAAACTTCTAACTACTAACAAACTCTTTGTCAAGAATTACTGCTATTTTGTCAAGTTAAAAGCTTTTATTCAGTTGAAAAAGCACATTAAACAAAACTTAATTACAAACAAAATTATATGTTCAGTAGTCGGGGTCACTGTGCCGAAGCATACGATAGCAAGTGACTAATTTTGCACATTTTTCATTGCCCAGTCGATTTCTGAGTTTAGTATGAATGAGTCTGAAATTCAAGAATAATGAGGATTCGAGATCATTGAGGATAATGATAACAAAAGGTTAGTGCAATGTTGCAAGGAAACTCTTAAAGGATTTCCCAGGCTTTTTCATGTCTTATTTCTGTGTAAAATATTGAAAACAAAAATGATAAGAAAAGTTTTTTTTGATGAGGCTTTCTTTTTATGTGTACATGTGTTTCTCACAGCAAGATTTTATGAATGAAAGTAATCAATCTTGACATTCTTCAGTAACGTAATATGCCAAACAAAATGATGCTTGGAAATGTTGAAAATTTTGATTAGTATCCTAATATTTTACTTCAAATAGTATGTTTTGATATAATCATGTTGGGGAAAATGCAGAAATCTGTTCTTAAATATCTTTTAGCAACTTTGTTTTAAATTTTATTGCCAAAAAAATGAATTAATTTTAAATTATAAGCAGTTAAACCCAAATAAAAATACAGTTTTATCCAAACTATGGGTTTTTGACAGTTTTTGACAGAGGGGTTTTTGACATGACGGTAAAAACCATGGTAATAACCGGTAAAAACCGTCATGTGTCAAAAACTTGCCAACCCTGCTTACTAGCAACCTCGTCCCAAAAATGCGACGATGGTCTGATAGCCTCTTATAATATATCAAAATTAATTGCCAAATCTGGCCAAGGCTCATACCATAGGCGAAGAGTTGATACTTCCATCTATTAAGGAAGTCTTAGAAACAGTTTTACATCATCCAGCCGCGACGAATTGATGAGATGGCGGAAGACGTTGAGGATTCCTTATGCAAACTTTTGATATCGAATGAATTTTCCCTGCAAGTTGATGAATCAACTTTGCCAAGTAATGAAGCTTTATTGTTGGCGTATGTCCGGTTTGTTGAGGAAGGAGAATTTTTTCTAGATAGGCTCTTTGCACGAAGCTTGATTATAGATACCAAAGGAGAATCTATTTTTAACACTGTCAAAGATTATTTTAAAGAGAAAAACATTACTTTTACGAATATTATGTCTGTTGCCATTGATGGAAATCCAGCAATGGGTCGACATGGTGGGTTTATCGCCTTTTTGAAGAGGGAGGTACCAGATATTTTAGCTGTTCACTGCGTGATTCACAGACAGCATTTAGTTGGAAAAAATCTCAGTGACCGCTTGCATCAGTCACTGCAATACGTTATCTCTGCTGTGAACAAAATTCGCAGTAATGCTCTTAACGATCGATTATTCAGACAGCTATGACCTGTCTCAATAGGTTTTGAAATCTTTTCGACTCTGTGCTTGAGTTCCTGGAAGACAAAGATGTAGCTCTGAGAGACAGATTCCTAGAATTTAAGATAGACGTTGCCTACATGAAGGATTTATTTGCAAAATTTAATGGTGTTAATTTAAAATTTCAAGGCAACGAACTCAATTTGATCACTTCAAAATCAGTTATTTCTGCCTTTCTAAAATTGAATTTTAGGAATTCTCATTTTGTGGAAGCAGAATTTTGGTAGGAATGAGTTTAGCCAATTTCCGATCTTATCGGATCTTAAAAAGAATGGTGAAATTTCCTCTGGTGAGGAATATTGTCAACATCTTGAGTCTTTTACATGGGCTTTTCTAATCG
Organism: Parasteatoda tepidariorum; assembly: GCF_982258835.1. Taxonomy (NCBI): domain Eukaryota; kingdom Metazoa; phylum Arthropoda; class Arachnida; order Araneae; family Theridiidae; genus Parasteatoda; species Parasteatoda tepidariorum. The sequence goes on along the minus strand of NC_141758.1, from coordinate 3,915,263 downwards.
TTTTAAAGATGTGTTGACCCTGGAAGTCCCTCAATGGGTTATGAACCCTTACGTGAATATTGAAGCAGCAGAGGTTCATATTCAGGAGGAATTGGTCGAACTTTCAACTTATGAAACTTTGAAAGCTAGCTTCCAGAATGGTGATCGTCTCACAGAATTTTGGCTTCAAGATAACATAAGTCGTCTCTACCCTGGACTGTGCTGTGACGGATCTAGTCACAAAAAAGAGAAATCGACTCGAAATCGTGCAACGAGGGGACTTGCGTCTTCACCTCACTGAAAATATTGAACCGAATGTTAAGAAACTAGCTCTGAACCATCAAGCAAAATCATCCCACTGACATAGTTACTTGATTGCTTGGTTGATACCACGTTTCAGTGTAAAAAATTATTTTTGATGTTTTTTTAATTATCTAATTAAGTTTAAATAACTCTTTTTAGCATAGATTTCTTTGTTTGTTTTCTCATTACCGTATTTATTTTGATTATAATAAATAGATTACCTGTCGGGAGAAAAGTATCGAGTTAACGTTCACACTATTTTTTTTTTAAAAACCAAACAATGTTAACGCGTAAGAATATTGCTTAAAAATGTTACCTCTTATAATTCAGCTCACCCTATGCTCCAAATAACTGAATTTTCACAAAAGGGGCGTTTAAACTTTTTTTTTGCTCCTTATGGGGGCGGCAGCGTTAAAAAGGTTGAGAACCTATGTACTATACCATAGTTTATTGCTTTTGACATGAAGAAGAGTTAGATATTCCTCTATGGGCTGTCGCGCCACTGAGTTCAGTTTTTAGTACATCGTGTAACATATCATGTAAACAAGAAAAAGAAAAAAAACCGAGAGCAATATTATTTTTTACCAGATAACGGCCTAATTGCGAGGACATTATGGTCATGGATATAGATCCATAATGTTCGTTGCGACTCAGTCTTCATATTTCCCTTCTACAAAACAAGCATGAATTTAATGATGGAGCCTAAGTGGAGTAATAGTTATTTAAAAAAGCAGTTAATAAGTAAAATTATATGCAATTTTTTAAGTAATAGTAATTATCGAAAAATAATAGAGTAATAGTTAATCACAATTTAATTAAAAAGCAATAGTTAGTAGTTATTTAAAATTTTTATAGAAATATTTAAGGTTGTCGGGAAAAAAGGAGAATGTAATACATTATAAAACATCCCTTTCTGTGACCTTGCTTTTTATTGATCATAAAATGAAAATAGTGGAGATAATGATCATGAGAGTAATAATTTTCTCGCTTTTTCGCTGCATTAATTTGAATTTATTCAACCCCTAACTGAAAATACTGTGGAATGACTCTTCCAGGTGACAATACTGAATACAAGCAATATCTTTGCTGTGCAATCAATATTTTGCTTACACTATAATTAACAAGCATTTTAGCTGACTAATTTATTGTGCTTATTCACATACTTTAAAAGAGCTAAATAAAATAACTTTTTTAATACAGTTTCAATAAACGTTTTTTCGTTATATAAACATTGCTGTTCTATATTTAAATTTGCAGATTTCATTTACAATAGTAATTTTAAATTACATTTGAACAAACCAGTTATTAAAGAATAATAATGAAATTGAAAAAAAATATTTTGCTGGAACTTTCCAAAGATATCATTTAATTTTGTAAGCAATACAAAATAGATAACAAAAGAAACACAGAAATGCAAAAGAGATAATATTCCACGGCAGATAACAGTCAGGTGAAGAGTAGAAGGTTAAACCCTTTGACGCAGAATTTTCATTCAAAATATTTTTTATTATTTCGTAATAATTAAAGTCAAAATAAGTAAAAAACTTAATATTTTGAATTATAATAATTTATGGTTATGAAATAGAGAAAACTAAATGTAGATAAGGATACAAGTGTCCATTGCGAAGCATGGACTGACGGCGCACTTCCAAACAATGCCTTTCCAAATTTGCACTTATTTGTAATCATTTAAACATAAGGGAACATAAGTAATTCAACATGTAAATTTCTTTAATTTTCAAAATTAATTATTGATAAATTTTTGAATGTAAATAAAAAAACATTTTTTCAAACTACTTTTTTTTGGATTTTAATAGAAATATAATTCCGATAATCTAACAGATTTTTTTAGTAACTATTAGACGGTTTCTTATGTATTTAAAAAATAAAAAAACCATGTTTCTATTAGTAATTAAACTGTCTGAAAAAATATATAAAAGGGACGTCGCTCTTTCTTTTAAACTGTGTGCATCTTTGACGACAAATGAAGAATCATAACTTAAAAAGTGTATTTAAAAACCAACAAAAAACATATTTATAACAAGATAACATGCTAGCAATTAAGTAACAAAAGATTAGCTGTAAACATCTATTAGTAAAGTCTTTATAAGGGAACATAAGTAAAGTCTGGATCGGTGAGGCAGCGCCGCTGTTCGACTGTCGTCATTGATTTGTTCAGAGCCGTTTTTATGTTTTTCGGGGCCCTGGGCCTGTCGTTATTTGGGAGTCCTTTATGATTAATTTTAGTATAAAATTTTTTTAGCTTAAATCATTTTTAAAAAATTATTTTACTTTAAGGTTGAAAAACAAATACATTATTATAAAAGCGTTAATACATAATTAGTATTGAAAGTTTAAGGTAACAGTACTTTTCATGGTTTTTGAGAGTCTTCTGTCACATCATTAAAATTCATTTCCAGCCAGACATCATATTCAATGCTCATGACTGACAAATAATTAAAATCTTTTTTAAATCAAAAAAAAAAAAGAAGTGTATGAAGAAGAAAATATAAAGGGATAATAGCTCAATGCCCTGAAACCTTTTGTTTTCGAAGCACTACTCAAGTATTTCGTTCAAGCACTTTTTTCACATTGAAAATGAAAATTTAAAAACTAATTGTACTACTGAACTCCAAATTATCTTTTTCAGTTAAAAGTAGAGAGAGTGAGAAAGAGAAGCTAGATGATTTTTCGTGGGAAAATTTAAAAAAAAAAAAAAAAAATGAAGAATTTGAATCAAGATTGAAGCTTTAATTTTTTATAAAGGATAGGTTGGGATAGAATTTTTGTTGTTTACAATACAAAATTACTTCATAATTTTCTTACAAAAACTAGTTTTTCATTCACCTGTTATACCATCTATTTACATGGAAGTATTTGTTTTAAATTTTTTTTTAGTGTTTCAGTCTCATAATTCCTTCATTATTATTCTTTGAATTTACACTAGGGAGAATTTCATTTAACAATAATAATAATATATTTTCTAAGCAAACAATGTCATCGTAAAGGAATTTTTTTTATTTAATAATAATATATTTATTAGTAGCTATGAATTTTGATTTCATAAATGAATTTTTGCAATATAAATTTAGAATTATCGTTAATATTTTTTTATTCGCTTAATTTAAAAATTTTAAATTTATAATTACATATTCAGAATAATTATTTTAATTGTACAAATAATAATTTTGTATTATTTTTATATAAAAGAAAAATATCAATGTACTAATTTCGTTTTTTAAACTTGCTTCTCAAAAAACAGGTGTGGTCAATACATTTAAGAAAACAAGTATTATTAGAAACACATAATCAAATTTTCTGTCACATAAAAATTTTAATTTTTTAAAAATAAAAAGAAACATAGAGTATGTTCTAGTATGTATGTATAGAAAGAAACATTTGTATTGTTCTACTGTTGTTGGCTGGCATACAAAAATCCCCTTTCCAAGAATTGTATAGCTGGTGCAGTAATTGAGTAAAACAAACCACCCCTTTAGAAATCAAGTTTCGAGTCCCCTTCTACAAGAACGTATTAATTCAATCATTTGCCACATGCCTTGGGCCAGGCCCATCCTTAAAAACGGCTCTGGATTTGTTAATAATGACGGAAAGTGCCGTCGGCTGGCATCACTACAGCTTCGCCAGCGCCAGAGGGTTAATGATTTCTCTCTTGATGGGGAATTAGGGAAACAGAGAGCATCTCTGAATTATCCATATTTCAAGCAAGAACCATATTTCAAGTTTCAATATTATATGTGCAGTTGATTTTTATATATATAAAAAAATAATAAATAAATAAAACGTTATAATATAAATTTTTTTTAACAGTTTGAAATACGTTTTACTGTTAAAGTTACAATGAGTACTATAGATAATGAAAAGAGTAAGCAAAACATTTATCCAAAGTTCCTAAATCAGATTTTTTTCTCAGTTTGCATTATTATAATAGTAAAAAGTAAAATTATGGAAATAAAATCACTATAGACTATTTTAAGAAATTTTTTTCGTGACTCATCGAATTTCAGTAGAAGAAAGAATGCAAAAAAAAAAAAAAAAAAAAAAAAAAAAAAACAACGAAAAAATAATAATAATAATAATGAATAAATAATAAATGAAAGTACTACGTGCAACATCAAATGTTTTCAATTGGAGAAAATTGTGAAATATTTTCTTAAATAAAATAAACAAAGGTTTTAACTCTACGATGAATATTTATGATACACTGATGTGAAACAAACATTTGCTGTGGGTGGACTAATTCTCATGCATGTTAATTAAAAAAGTATAACAAACATAAAGAATGATTTTATTAATAAAAGGTTCATTTTCCAGTTAATGATCCTTTACATCATTATCTATTAATTTTATAACCAGAAGATAATATGCTAGTGAGCTAGTGCTTTTATTAATGAAAAATCATAGCAAAAATCTAAGGACAGGAACATGTGAAATGAGACATCTTAAAAATTTAGATACAAAAAGTACGAGAAATCATTCTTATATCCTTGCTAAGTGTTCCGAAAGGAGTAAGGGGGAAAAACGGAGAGAAAAAAAAAGAAGAAAAAACTATTCCCACTAATTTAGGAGCATCCGTCAAACATCCCCTCCCCTCCCACTAGATTTGACAGTCCAGACAAAAAGTAAAATTCCAATGTATCTCAGTGCCATCTTTTGGCGATATACGTCTCCACTAACTAAAAAGAAACTATTATTATTTATTTTAAATAACTGGTGCAGCCATCTATTAACAGAATAAAAAATATAAAATCCACACTAGCACAGACTCTTGTTTTATGATTTAATTCAACTAAATATTTATATTGTAACATATTTTGTTATCAACTGAATGAAAGAGTATAAAAACAAAATATGAAATGAAATTGATAAATTTGAGTAAAAAACAAATGCATTATGAAGATTGAAACATTTTTAAGTACTTGAATTAAAATTTCAAATGTCTCTTAAGAAGTTATATTTTTAGATTAAGGTAAAATTAAAAGGTATTTTTTTTCAATATTTATTTAGATTTTTTGTTTTCGGAATGCTTTTAGTAATAAAGAATGGGAACGTCACCTTAATTGTAATAGCAATAAAAAAAATTGAAGTTTAAAGTAAAAATTTTAAAGACATCAATTTGCATATTTTAAAGTTTTATGAAGTAAAATTAATGAAAAAAAAAAACCTATATTTTTATATATAAATATTTAATTTCAAACGAATTTTTGGGAATAAGAAATAAACTCTGAAAATTTAATGTTTTTTATAAGAAAATAAAGTATTTTTTTATAACAGTGAGTAGAAGTTCATTATTGCTTAAATAATATATTGCTTTGATGAAATGTTTTTTTATTTATTTTTCTTATGCCATTTATGGCAATCTTATGAATATTCTATTGAGTCAATGAGTGAACAAAAACACAGTATTATGAGTAGTAAATATATTTTATTCTATATATTTATTGCTGCCTTTTCTCTATATATTATTAAATGCTCGTTAAATACTATTACAAAGGATTGCATAAACATATTTAAATTTAAAAATCATTCTCTATTCGGGTTTCCTCTGGTAATCCACCAGTCATTGCACATTTTGACATCAAATAAAGATTTTCGTTAGTCAAATATTTTAAAGAAATGATCATTCAACTCTTAAGGAGGTATAAATTTCTAGTGAAAAGGCAGATAATAAATATTTTGAATAAAGTATAGTCACATACCCTTTATGTAATCCTTGATTAGTTTTGGATAAATTTGAAGTAGTCACATTTTTGAAATGCCATTTCTCGCCATTTTCTATCGCGTAGTCATCTGACTAGGAAGGACAGGGAGGAGGCGTTACTCATTATGATTAGTATACTGCGCATGCTTGAAAACATGCCTTGAGGGATCATCCTGTTTCCTGAGGATTCACAGGCATCCTCACGCTATTGTATGTATTGTATTGTATCCTCATTAATGTATTGTATGAAATTAGTCAACTAGCGATAAACAAAATTTGAAAATTAGGCTGAAAAACGAGGTGAACGAACGAATGAAAAATGAGGCTGAAAATTCACTGCACTTTAAAGTAGCAGAAATAAGCAATATTTACACTTTGGAGAATTATTCTTACTTGACATTGCTCTTTATTTATATTAATGTATTGTATAAAATTAGTCAACTAGCGATAAACAAAATTTGAAAATGAGGCTGAAAAACGGTAATCAATTTTTAACAGTCATTAGACGTGAATTCGTGTGCGTTTATCTATCGAAATCGTGTCATTCTATCTTTGTATATGTTGTTAGAAAGAGGAAGTGATATAAATTATGTTTACAATATTGAGAAACTTATTTAGTACCTTAAAAAAATTGTCCATAGGAAGTAAGTCTGTAAGTATTCGTGACTTGTTTAAATAACTTAGTTGCTGAAAAATTTCTTGCTCAATTGGAAGGAAAACTTGATCACTATTTTCTGTATTGTATTAAAATTGAAGCTTGTGAGAAAAAGCAAAAGCATATGTGGCAATTTAATTTCCATTACCCCCTTGTTCATATTGCATTGAAATCTTCATGCTATATATGTAATAATCCAATTGCAATTACGTATGCTTGTACTATTACTGAAAAAGAAGTTTTGTTTGGATAATGCTACTTCTAAAATGGTAGTATAATGAAGGAAATTTCACTCATAATTATTATGATCAGCATCAAAAAAATTTTTTTTTTTTTTGAGCTAACATAGTGACAGATTTAGCTTAGTTTCAACATCCAATTGTTAGCGCTTAAAAAAAGTCATATTTTCTGTAAGAAATGTGCATTTTTCTGTTGAAAAGCGTATCTGGATAAGTAGAAGAAAAACTAATTCAACACTCCTCAAATCATTTGTACTTTCAGTATGTGTACTAAAACAATTTCCATTCTCTGACTGACACTGGAGAAAAATCCTATTCTTGTACTATATGTGATGAATCATTCACAAGAAAGTGGGGACTCATTAAACACTGACGTATTCACACAAATGACAGATCTTACGCATGTGATATATGCGATAAATCCTTTACGAACAGAGGTAATTTAAAAAGACACACTCTAGTTCATTCTGGCGAGAAACCATATATTTGCGATACTTGTGCCAAAACATTTTCCCGAAAGGAAAGTTTAATACATCATTCTCAGCTACATTCTGAGGAAAAACCTTATTCTTGCATTTTATGTCATAAAGCATTCACACATATAAACACATTAGTTAGACATTGCCGTATTCATACTAAAGAAAAACTATATTCTTGCAATGTGTGCAATAAGTCATTTATGCAGAAAAATGATTTAAATATGCACTTAATGATTCATACTGGGGAAAAACGGCATTGTTGTGATGTTTGCGGTAAGAGATTTATAAAAAAATACCTATTGAATTTGCACAGTCGTGTGCATAGTGGAGAAAAGCCTTATGCGTGTGTTCTCTGTGAAAAGACGTTTTCAAATCAAGAAACATTAACCAGACACAACCGTAGTCACACGGGTGAAAAACCTTATTCGTGTGATGTCTGCTGTAAGTCATTTGCATTTAAAAGCTATTTAACCAAACATATTTTGATGACTCACCCTAGAGAGAAACCGCATTGTTGCGATGTGTGTGGTATGAGTTTTATAAAAAAATTCTTATTAAATCGACACTACCGGGTTCACAATCAAGAAAAGCCTTATTTGTGCAATCACTGTGATAAAATGTTTGTAACAAAAGATTGAAGTAAACACGTTCTTAGTTTTGAAAACTTAAATAAAGGTTGATTTTTGTTCTTCACAGAAAAGAGTTCTAAACACTGTCTCGTTTGCAGATGCAATGGGAGGTCAATTACAAGAAAATTAACTAAACGCTTTATAAAAAATAATGGATTATTCTTAAGTTTAGTTTGAAATGTTTTATTTTATTTTTTAACTGTCGTCGACCAGCCGACCTAATTTTGGGTTTATGACTACTAATGACCAACTCCGTAGCATTGTCATTTCGAGCCCAATCCAGACGATAAGGGAACTCCTCTATCAAATATTGGGAAAAATTTTGCCTTTGTGGAGGACTCTTTGATGGAACTAACCCGCATTTGCATTGCATGGAGAGGAAAACCTCCCGCGGTAAGACTGACGGCAAAATGACTCTAATCCGTGATCCGTCTACCACTGAGGATATTTTTCGTCAGCACTCTGGTCGGTGCAAGCCAGGTGCGGAATTCGTATCCACCAGCCATCGCTAGGAATGGTATCTGGCTCACCTCTTTGGAAGGCGAGTGCTCTATCCCCCACTACTCACTTTAAAATGCTTGTAGAAAATTTAATTGCACTGTTTTAATTTTTTTGGTAGCTATTGCTCAAACTTTTGTATAATGACGAGATTTTGCATGTTTAAATACATAAGCTCTATATAGCAGAGCAGCTCTAGTGATCTACACAGCTTAAACAAAACCCATGTACGTAAATGTTTGAGATGCTACATGAAACGACAAATTTTATCTATACTTCGTTTCATCTCACGTTAGGAGTATAAGGAAAGGTAGAAAATGTAACACTTCACTTTTGAATAGTAGTTCTTTGTTGGTTTTTTAAAATTAATTACAGTTTAAATGTGTGTACACTCCTAGGAAACTGTGGCAACCTTCTTTCATGAGTAGTGCAAAGCTGTTTTAGAGAGTTTTGAACCAATTTAATTTTCCTTGCACTACTGGACAAGACAACAATGTGTGTACAGTTGAATAAATGTTCTATTATTATAAGAAATTTTTTTCTTTGAAATTTGTATTAAGTTTTGTATTTAAATATATTCAACCTAGAAATACCTTTTAAGGAAAGCGAATGTACGAAGAATATTCAGGTTTTTTTTTTTTTTTTTGGCGATGAATTAGTTTCCGAGATCAACTAATTGGCTATGTTTTCTTCACTGATCAGCCAGTTCTCTTGGGTGTCATTACTATTGCTAAAGTGCCCTTGCGCTTGTGCCGTTCCTATTTTACTATCTTTCCCTCACATCGTTTAATTTTATTATCTTTTTTGTTAGTTATGGATTGTTAATTTGTTGTTTTTCCAGTTATTTATTAGTAGTTTTTTTTCTAATAGTTATTAAGTGATTTTTTTCCTGCATTAGTAAATTTTATTTATGATTCCCTGTTAACTTATTTTTTTTTCCTAGTTATTAATTGTTAACTTGCTTTAATTGGTAGTTTTTTTCCTTAATTTATTAATTGTTAGTTTGTATTTTGTCACTTACTAATTGATAGTTTTTTCCTTTTGTAAGCTGTTAATTTTTAATTTGAGTTTTGCTAATTATTAATTTAATAGTCATTAAATGTCCTATTTATTATTTTTAATTTTAATTTTGCATACTGAGAGAGAACTATCACTTAAAGATGTTCACACGGTCAAGTTGTGGAAAAATAATAAAAAAATTGTGCTTTCAGAAACATTTTAAGTTCTTGTTCTCAACTTAGAAAAGAAAATCCCCATGAAAGTATTACTCACTCAAGTATGTGATAAAGTTTCTAAATTTACTGGTTGTTGAAAAAGAACTCTTTAACATTTAAAGAAAAATAAGAAGACACCCCTTCCTTTAGGTACACTTGGGGGAGGGAGGGAAAAGACCCTGAACTCTAGGAAAGTGCTCAAAGCTTGTGAAATGAGATGATTTTGTGCAACATTTACAGAAAAATTAATGTTTTTTTGCTGAAATAAAGTACAAACATTGGATTAAGTTTTAAAAGAAATAAATGGTGACAAGGAATTATTTGAGAAAAATAAAACATAGCCATACAACTTTGTATTATGGGCTCCAGATTTTTCTTCAATTTAAAAAAAAGAAAAGAAAAAAGGCAACCTTCTCTTATAGAGAGACGTGACATAATTTTATGTCTCAGAGATTATTTGCTGAGAATTGAAGAATACAAAAAGAAAAATGTGCCAATATATTACCTTGATAAAACATGGCTAAGGGCATTTCCCCAATAAAACATGGCAAGATACAGCACAATTAAGACCAGCTATACAGATTCCTCATCAAATTTGACAGGATTGCATACCTGCTAACTTTTAATCCCTTCCATTATCATTTTTCCGAGTGGTATTAAAAAGGAATTAAAACTTCAATTTTAAGCAAACAAATACGTTGCAGTTGAAAAAGCTTAAGTTGACAACTATGTTAGTAACGCATATTAATATATGTGCTTCATTTTTGTAAGAATAGTGGTGATCAAAATCATTTAAAAATTAAGTTTATAAAAGAAAAAAATAGTATATATTTACTACCACTTTAAATATGAGAATAAAATCTTCCGGAAAATCCGAAAGAGTTGGCAGGTAAGGGATTGTCTGAACCAAAAAGAAGGCTGGTCATAACACATGTTGGGAATAAAGAAAGGTTTGTTCTAGATGCAGCAGTTGTGTTTGTTGCGAAAAAAGTGGCGATTACTACAAAGAAATGGAGTGTGACCTTTTTGAAGATGGTTTCTAAAAGTAATGTCTAAATTAAGACCAGAAAGTGTTATTCTTATGGTGGAGTCTGTGAAAGTGCAGAGAATTCCCACATGTTCTTGGAAGAAAAGTTCTATACTGTAATGGATATCCAGTAAAAATATTGAATGGAACATTGGTATGCTGTTTATAACACACTTGTTATACACTTCTTTGACAAATATCGCGTTGAAGAGATTGTCCAAAAATATGTATTTACAATTTTAAGCAGGGTTGGTAAGATTTTGCCGCAGGTGGAAAAAACCATGGTAAAAACCGTCCTGGCAAAAACAAGTTTTTGCCAAGCAAAGTGGTAAAAACCTATATTTTCCAAGATGAGTGGACATAAACAAATTTTTGATACAAAATTTTTCCTAAAATTGAAATATATACTATAAAGACAAATTGAAATATGTACTATAAAGATAATTAAAACAAAATAAGCAAAATTTTTATTCCATAATTAAATTATAATGTATTAATATATCATTTTAGTAGTTTAAAACATTATTGATTGGAAAATTAGTGATTATTCTCTTTTTTCCAGTGAAATGAACATATTTTAAATTAATATAACTATAATTTAAAGCATAAAATATCTATCAACATGTTTAGTTAATTAAAATATACAAGTATCAATGCAATTTTTTAAATTTGTGCAATACTTTATTCATCATCACATTACAATTTGTGCTATCTCAACGTAGCATAACAGAACACTAGTTTTGAAACGTTATTTACAGTCAACCTATTCCGAATTTTAGAATGTACTAATGAAAAATTCGAAAACACTCTTTCAATGGCAGCACTACTAGAAGAACATGAGTGTAAATGAGGCATTAATTCACAAAATTCTCTGGAAATTTGTTTAATAGATTTCCTTGAACTCACTTGTGCTCTTCAGTGATTGAAGGAAAAACTTGCTGCCCTGATTGATTACCTGTGATTGGTGCCAGACACTTGTGTGGATAGGGTAAGATGAGTATAACTAATACCACCCACCTTTTTTTGTGTGAAGTCACGGGGAACTGGTTTGTGAGTGAAAAGGATCGATGGGAATTTAAATTGTGTGGTTTTGTTTGCATTTGTAAGTAATATTGAGAAATGAGGTGATTATAAAAATCTATTTAAAAAAAAACATCCATCTTAGCTTTCTTATGTCTCTCCTTAAATATAGTGTAAGAGTGATATAATGTAAAATAATACATACCAAAAGTTATTATGAAGAAGTAAAAAAAAAATACAATTTGTAAGAAAACATTTATTTAAGGATTCTGAAATGAAAAGAGGTCAAAAACTTTCAATCTTTTAAAAATTATTACCCTTATTATAATTATTACTATCTTGAAAACACTTTTCTCACGTAATGTATCAAAATTATTATTCCTTATGATTGATTTAAATTTGTTTAAATTATTTTGTAACTAGTCGCCTAAGGCGGCCAGCTGTCCACCACGCAAAACAGGGGTCTGTGCAGACATTTTGTGAAAGGTTTGTTTTTGAAAAATTGTGAAAAAATTACTCGTAATTTGTGAATATAAAATAAAAATTAAGTCACATTCTGTCAACCAGGGTCCGTTTTTGTGAATTTGTGCAAATAGGGTCCGTTATTGCACAAAAAAAATTCAAGGAGTTTTTAAATTGTAAAGGCATACAAGATTATGCTCAACACTGTAAAATTATAATTAAAAAAATTAAATTTAAAAAAATAAAGAGCAATTGCAGCTACTAAATTAGCGATGCAACATATAAATATTTGGTATTTAGCCTATACTGCTGAACGCAGAATATTCTTTTCGGACGAATAAAGGAAGAAGCGTCTGCGGAAGAAAAAATTTAGTTTGTTTACATCTGTCTTTCTTCCTGGGAAGGGTTTATTCGATTAACAAAACAATAATGAAGATGAACAAATTTGTGAAGGGTCCGATTAAAAGAAATGTCATTTTGTGAAGGGTCCGTTTTTAAGTTAAAATATTTTGTGAAGGGTCCGTTTTTACGTTAAAACATTTTGTGAAGGGTCCGTTTTTATGAAAATATATTTTGTGAAGGGTCCGTTTTTATGAAAAAATACTTTGTGAAGGGTCCGTTAACGGACCCAAATTTCTTCTAAACAGACCCCTGCTAAAGGTTTTCACAAATAAAGTTTTTTGAAACATAGCAGGAAATCTGAAGATTAGTGGACAATTAAAGTGTTCCTGTCCTGCAATTTTAACAAACTGAAACTTTCTGAAAATAACAAATTACATTTAATAAAAACTGTTAAAATAAAGAATAGAAAAACCAAAGAGATCCAAGGTAAGTGTGATCGTTCTTTCAAATACAATTAAATTCCTATTTTATGTATTATATAGCTACAACGCTTAAGAAAAAAAAACTAAAATGCTAAATACATGAAAAGAACACGAAAACGAATTAATTTTTTATGGTATCAATTTCTATATCGCTATAAAAATCATCGCCCCTCCGCAGAGGATCAAAATTGTGATGGCGTGTCTTCGGATCATCCTCCGGGATGCTTCCCAGACCGTCGCCAATAGCCCATTGTGCTGCTCTAGTGCGACGTAAATTAACAACAACGACAACAACAATAAAAATTATCGTCTTCGCTTAAGGAAAAAAAAAAAAAATAGAGCGTGGAAGGAAGAAGAAAAACTTATTATAACAATTGGGTATACTATAGCCTACGTCACAGGTTGTGTTATTCCTACTAAATTTAACCCATGAACGGCATTTTCTGCGAGCCTTACTTCAAGCCACAAATAAACAAACGAAGTGTTTGATCGTTTAAATAACTGCTTGCCAGATTTTATTGCATTGTAAAGAAAAGTAATTGATATTCGATTTTTGATTAATAATTGATTTATGTGGATAGTGGCATAGAATTTAGCATTGCGTCATGGTAAAAGTTATTCCTACTAAGTGGAAGTAGTTGTGTTTTTTTTATATTATACCCAATGGGCTCTTCCCACGTGACGTCACACTCCCGGGGTGTAGGAATAAACATTCCAATACCAACACGTGTTTCTACAGTGTGATAATCATAATCTTCTGTTCTTTCTATTTTTAATTTCTTTAATTGTACAAATAACACTATGTATAAACTTAGTGAAACACCGTAATATGTTACAAATTTTAATTCATTGACAATTTTGAATTATAGAGCGAAAGTAGACAGAATTGCAACAGTGATACTATGTTTATGAATGAAAATACTAAAGGTTTTAAGAAGTTTTTAGAAAATTTTGTGAGTAACGTAGAAAATTTGTTGACTTTGTGGGGGATAATAAGCATTAAAAAATTCAATTTAAGCATTTGAAATTAAGAAAACATTTAAAACAAAGGTTAGTTTACTGTTGTTTTCAACAAACACTAAAGGCAAGTTTAACAGATTTAAAAGTTTATACGATGCATCTATCCTTATAATCATTGATACAGCACAATATCACTATATATAATTATTAATATTAAACAATATAATTAAAAATTTGCCTACCTCTAGTTATTGGTAAAGAAAAAATGTGTTATAGTTGCTAGCAAATCCCGACAATTAAGGATAAAAAAAACTGAAAAGTAAAACGCGCAGAAAAAGCTTCGTTAAAATAAATTTATACAGAAAATTAATTATTTACAAGATTTAGATTAAAGCATAGCAACAATAAGATATTAAAGTGTTTTTAATGAAGGATAAAAGTAAACACAAATGTGAAAGATACAAGACGGTTATAGAATAATAAGAAATAAAAGCTTAGCTATTACGAAATAGGAAAAAAAATTTCTTTGCAAATATCTATTTACAAAATAAAGTGAAAAGTTTATGCAAAACTAAATTTTTTTTAAAGGAACAACAAAGTAAAATTCAGTTTAAATTATGCGTCTGCATTGTAAGCAATGGACGTAGTCGGTCGGGCATTACAACACCACGTGACCAAACAGACGAAGTTGGGAAGAACCCATTATGAACAGCTGAACAGCGACAAATATATCAAAGCGAAGCGTTCTATTTACGTATCGAATATGTTGCCACATTTTCAATACAAAAGTTAAACTTTTCTCCACTTTGATAAATGTAAACTAATGCGAACCTTACAATTAAATTATTAATTCCTTCGTATATTATTGGTTTAATTTATCGAAAATTAATATTTCAATTGTAAGGTTCGCATTAGCACACATTTATAAGTATATGCATTTTTTAATAGTTTTTTGAATATGGCTCTTTGAAGACGAAAAAGCATAGATTTTCTTACAAAATGACTGATAACTTAAAAACTAATCCAAATTTTTGAAAAAGAAAAAAAATACTTCTTCATTATGTCAAAACACAATTATGTGCCGAGTTTCGTGCCTGGGTGAGGCTTCTGGGGCGATATATTGTGATTACAGACACACACACAGCCGCGTTTATTATTATGTATAGATAATATTTAATCAGCAATTTAGATAATTTGGTATTTGCCACTGTCCTGGCAAAAAACCCATAAATTCCAACTCTGATTTTATTTATAACTGTGAACTTAACCGATTGTGAGCCAGATCAAAGGAAATGTAGTATAAGACTTTTGACTTGAATGATGTGGTTATATATGCCATAAATAACGTAAACAACTCAAAATCGAATAAACTGTGCTAATCACGTCAACTTCAGAAGAGTGGGATATAGAGGAGGGACTTATGAAAAACGTTTGGGAAAATTTAAACTTTATGATTTCATTGAACAGTAATTCTAGTGTCAGTGATTTTGATACGAGTGCACAACGGAAGAAATGCCATGTATATCTTTAAAAATCCAGATTGAATGCAGTACAATCTTGTTTTCAACTATTTTATGAGGAAATTCATCTTTAATTTTAATCTTTGATAAAAACTGTCTCTAATAAAAAATTTCCCAACAATGTTTAATAATGTTTTTGTACTGCATTGTGTTATAGATTCCAATAATGCCAAACTATTAAAATTTTGTTGACAATGTTTCATGTGTGAAAAGAAAAATAAACGGCAAATATAAATCAGTATTATAAAATTAATTTGGTTATTGAGGAAATTTTTTGATTTATTTATTTATTTATCTAAATTTTTACCTCATATTGTACATAGGTACAAGCTTTTTCCCCCTTCTAAAAGGTCGAAATAAACAGATGAATGTTATTATGCGGATGATAATGGGGTGTACTTGCTGTTTTGTTTAGCCTTTTCAACATATGGTTATTATTTTTTTAAGTGACTAAAGGAATTTTTTTCACCTTATTCAATCTCTGTAAAGATTCAAATTTTTATGTCTTATGCGCCATATGTAGCTCCAAAATTCTAAGCTTAATTCACTTTTCTCAGGAACTTTAATCATATGGTAATGGAATTTTAAGATTTTTGTTTTATTGGAGGAACATTTAATCTGAAATGCAAATTCCATAATATAAGTGTACAAATCCTTGCGTTATTAACTATAATAATAGGAATTGATATAATTTCATCAGTGATACAAAATTTGAATCCTTACTTTTTTTAATATAGAGATCAATCAATGCGAGTCAATGTTTTAATTGCTATTTTTAAAATTTAAGACAAAAGAAATGGTTGCTCTTATTTAAAAAAATTCAATATAATATTTAAAGAATAGCTATTTGTACAGGACAGGTACACAAAACAAAAATGTATCATGGTTACATCAAAGGATATAAACTAATAATAAATCTAAGTTAAGTAAAAGACATAGACGAGAAAAAATTATATTTTAGCATTTTGATGTGCGATACGGTGCTGTATTTAACTAACTTTACGTTAATTAACATTTTAATCAGAACTTAGGTAGCTCAACTTTAACATGCCAATTAGCTTATAACCGATCAACTGGCGCTGACGTCATAGGTCACGTGTATGAGTATCCAGGTTCTTGAAATGCAAGTACTTGATTACAGATTTTTTATATCCAACTTTAAACAGCCGACCCAGTTTTTGGGTTTACGACTACTGTTTTTCAACTAGCCTTGTACATTTGAACCAATCCAGTAGACAAGTACCCCCAGAGGTATGTTTTGTTATGGGTATATGGAGGACTTTCTGACTGGACAGATTTAACGTGCATCAGTCACCATTTACTACACAGGGAGTCTTCGGCCAGCGGGAATCGAACCCATGATCTCTTCGACATGGGTACAATGCCCTACTAACCAGCCTATCCCAACCCCAATTACAGATGTTAAAAAAAAAACTATTTAAATAAAGTTCGAACTCTCGGAACCCTAGGGTTTTTGCGTGCACCACCATTTGGGAACCGCTGCTTTAGGGAATGAGTGATGCATTTTGTTTATTTACAGTAAAAAAAGAAGAAAAAAAATATCTAAGATATAACAACCTAATAAAATAATTACATTACAAAATTGCATGAGATTTTTGAACAGATCATAGGTGTGCAGAATTTGTTATATATTTCTCTCTACAAGCTGAAATTTAATCATATATTCCAACAAAGAATTTTTTAAAGTTCTGTAGAGTGAAAACTCCCATTTTTCTGTTACGTAAGATATGGTAGGAAGAAGACAATTATATAATTTCAGTTTGTGCCGGCCAGGTGACAGAGCGGTCAGCATGCCTGACTGTGAAGCCGAAGGTTGCCGGTTCGAATCACGCTCAGGGCATGGATGTTTCTCTCTGTGTGTGTTCTGTATTGTGTGAATGTAGCCCACCCTATAAGCGGGTATGTGGCAGCAGGGGCGGATCTACTTAAGGGCTTTTTGGGCTGCAGCCCAGGGCCCCGCTGGAAACAATAGGTGATATTTTGAATTAAAAAATATCTAATATTAAAAAAAAACTATTGTAAGGTTGGCAACCCTGAGATCAATCAACCCATGCATGTGCGTATCTATCGAACGGAACGGGGAATTCCCCATCACTTGTGTCAGTGTATTTTTTCGCGTCTATTACGGGGGACTTCCCGCCGCGCCGCTTAACGCCCGAAGTAATTTTGTTTTTTTTCTTCCCGCATTTCTGTATCGTACTTATCAAAAACAGTATATGAGGAAACAATTGAGATTATAGGCCGACAGATAATTAAGCAAATTATAACTAAAATAAATAACAACGACACAAAGTATTATTCAATTGTGATGGATTCTACTCCAGATCTATCTCACAATGATCAACTTGCTATTGTATTACGATACTTTTTTCGTGGAAAAGTGTATGAATGATGTGTATCCTTCATTAAAATTAGTAGTCATGCTGGCTTACATTTATTTAATATTCTACAAGACTTTTTAGAAACAAGTGGACTACTACTGGATAATTGTAGGGGACAATCTTATGACAACTCTGCTAATATGGCAGGTCACTACAATGGTGTACAAGCACTACTAAAACAAAAAATAAATCCGCGGATTATGTGCCATATACTGCGCATTCCCTTAACCTAGTTGGTGAAGAATCTGTTAAGGTTGCAACCGAAATTGTGAACTTTTTTGGAGTAATGCATATAATACACGTTTTCTTTTCTACTTCGACACATAGGTGGGAACTGTTAAATCGTGAAACAAAACTCAAATTTAAGTTAAAAAGTTTAAGCCAGACCAGATGGTCTTGTCACTATGATGCTGTCAAAGCTTTGAAAAATAATTATGATGACATTATGAAAATTTTCGAAAGTTTCAGCGAAAATGAGGATGAGAAAGTTGATTTCCGGAAAGAAGCACGAAATTTATTCAATAAAATGGCGAAACTCAACACTGTGGGAAGAAATTTTCTGGAGATTTAATTTAGTTAACAAAAAAATACAGAGCCCTGGTTTAGATATTTGTGAAGGCAACATAAGGCACCAATCAGATCAGGAACTAAAGGAATACGAAGAGAAATCTAAAAAAATTAAGTATTAGTGTGGGAATAGATTACAATGATGTAAACAAGAGACGCATTGCTCCAAAATTTTCAGATAAGTCTACAGATAAATTCTCAGTATACGGCGCAGAAAAATTTAAAAGAGACGCGCTGACCCATACAGCAAATTGACTTCGTTATGACATCCTAAAGTTGTCATCTTTAGGATTCTGTGACTTCCAGAGGAAGTCCTATATTTACCGCTAAATGTCCTACGGATGTCATCTGCGTGTTAGAATATCCCACCTGCAGATATCTTAATGATGTCATAACTAGGACAGTTTCAGGATACCTTTAGAACGCTTTAGGATGGCATTAGGACAAAAAAAGACCTGTTTAGTAAGGATTTAGGTAACTTGTGGGATGCATGTTGGAAATGGTATGATAGTAATGGAGGGTGTCTGATTTTGGAAATAAATTTCATCTCTGAAATTTTTATTAATATTGGCAACTTAAATAAGGTTTTTATTTTAAATTTACTGAATTAGAGGTCAGAAAAGCGTTTTCTAAATGAAAAAAAGGCGATAGTTTTTAATTTGTATATCACTATCTATTGGCATTACTAATTTTCCAGAAAAATGGGCTATTCCTCAACTATTTTTTCTTAGGAAAATTAGAAAAGCAAAAGGGAGTAAAACAGTTAAAAAACAAACTTATCTAAAGAAAAGAATAATGTATCATTTTAATCCAAAAATATGCAAGTTAACTGGATTTCACATTTCTATTGCTTGGAATAAAAACTTGGCCATTATTAAAAAGTCTAATTAAATATACCCTTTCAACACCAAGGAAGGTTATAAGTCTCCTAATTAGCGTTAGTTTTCTTCAAAGAATATTTCTAATTAAATTAAATTATGAGCCTTGTTGAATCTTTTATGTACATTGTAATTTACGATTGCTTCATTATTGTTTAATGCAGTAGATATATTAAAGATCTTATAATAAAATAATGAATAATTTTCTTTTTAATGTTACTCTAATACTGAGAACTTCGCATTAATATTTAAATTTCTCGTATTATCAATTGAAACTATTTAATTGGCAAAATAATTCTCATTACATTCTCCTGCAAAATTTACTAAAAAACATTTTATATTATAAATAGTTTAAATGAAGTTATGACAATTTTATCAAAAACTCAAAATATATGTTTATGGATAACATACTTTATTGTTTAGATATTGTGTCAATGATGCAATTTAAGAAACAAATAAAACTAGAAAATTATCTGTTTTTATATACAAACTAAAACAGCTGTTGCCATGTTTTGCTGAAGAATTGTTAGCTGAATGCACTCATTCACTAAATGCTCATCTTCGTAGACGTAGACGAGCATTTACTGAATGAGTCAATTCAGTTAAAATCTTATTTACTTCAATCTAAGCCAGAGTCTTACACACCTCTTGCAGTGAAATTTTTCGGCTAATTTAAGAAAAGAAACTTGTTGATGTTTTCCCAAATTGCTATACTATTTTAAAGATTTTTTTTAACTTTGCCAATCACTAGCTGTGAAGCGGAGCGCTCTTTCTCCAGGAACATATATAGGACAACAATGTCGAACCATCGACTAAATCATTTATCAGTTCTTTCCATAAATTGTGATTTAACGAAGGGCTTACAATGCGATGAGCAAATAAAGGAATTTGCAGCACAAACATGCAGAAAGGTTGCTTTATAATTTATATAACATAACTACATAACTACAATTTATATAACATAACTACATAACACCTGTCAATTTCTTTTGCAATAATGTTGTATACTCAAATAAAAATAAATAAATAAAATATAAATAAAATTATTTTATTGTCCTATTTTTTTATATACTTAGAAAACAGTTCACTGTAGAAAACAGTTTTTTGACAAAATGGCTATTAGGGCCCCTAAGTAGTTTCAGCCCAGGGCCCCACAAATTCACGATCCGCTCATGTGTGGCGTGGGTAATGTTGCTCGCCTCCGTGACTTAGGTTCACAGGTGCCCACTGGGTAACGTTAAATGGGTAACACCTCCGGCATCTTCCTAGGAGAAGAACGAAAGTTCAGTGCCTGCCGTTAAAAAAAAATCATTTCAGTTTGTGATGCGTTACGTTATGGTCATATGTTAAGGCCATATTTGTTCATATGTCTTCTTTTAAGTGTTGTTCTCAAAAGAGAGACAAGTGTATATGCATGGATATAAACCTATACGTTCTTTACAAATTCTCAGGTATGAAATCAGGGCCGCCTCGAAAGAAGGAGGAGTTATAGTTTAGGGGGCCACGGCACTCGTTTTCTGACGTCACGCATTACGATCCAGATACGTTTCTTCACTTTTTCTTTAGTAGTTTGAATGAAGTCAAAAAGAGATAGCTTTATTCATAAAATTTAAAGCTCTGCTAGAAAGGGAATCTTCGTTTTAACAAAAACATCGTATTTACTTAGAAATAATTTCAAAAGAATATTAATTTAGTTATTTTTATGTGAAGTAGTGCAGAAAAATAACTTTTTAATCTATCTGCATATTTATAAGTTATCAGTTAAGTTGACTTAAAACGAATTTCAAGTAATTTTTTAAAATATCTCTTCTGCCTAAATTACTTGACATTAATTAGAATTTAATTTATTCTAATTAAACATAATTTATTTTGTGCATGTATTCCAGCTTCTTTTGCATCTTAAATTACCAAACCCTTAACCTCATAAAATTTAGTGTAAATGAAATTATCATCCATAAGAAAAGTTGAATCCGAATGTATAGAGAGATAACTAGTCAATTTAATAAATGTTATGAGTTTCGTTAAAACATTTTAATTACTGATGGTAAATATTTCTTCTCCAAGTTATCTTTTTTTTAATTCAAAAAAATAAAAATGTGATTTAGCTATGATGTTGCTTAACAATTATTTATTGCAAATTATATTTTAAATCCATATAAGTTGAACAACCAACTACACTTTTTATGATTCAACTAAATCTTCATTCAATCTATTGATATTTACTAATAGGAAGTTTTGAATAAAATAATTGGAATACTTTCAGGTAGGAGACTAGTCACATAAAAAAATAGAATAAAAAATAAATAAAAATAAATAAAAAATAAATAAAAATAAATAAAAAATAAATAAATAAAAATACAGACAAGATATGAAAAATTAAAATAACTGGCGGTGAATCATTTGTTCTTATAAATACTATCTTGCAATAATTTTTGTTTAACTAGCAAAACAAAAGAAACTATTCAAAAGAAAACTTAAACCAGTCATGATTAAAAACAAATATATAGAATAACAAAGCAAGAAAAATATTAGAAACATATTTTAAGTATTGTACTATTAATAAAATGAGCAAAATTATTATGTACTAGTATTAAGTAACCAATTTCATGGGTAACAACAATATTTAAAAATATTTTTTCCTCCCCTACTTGTATAAAAAATACATTGAATTCTCCCACTAAAAGCTTAAAATCTATTTACCAATAGCATTGCATTTTTGACAATTTTGTACAATTTGTATTACACAAAAAAAAATTAAATAAATAAATAGAAATTACATTTTGAAATGTGCTTCACTAAAATAGCCAAACAGAAGAAATCATTCAAAGGGAAGTTTTTAAGCCTGACAGTGTTGTTAGATGCTTTAACCAACAAAAGCAAAATATAATTTGTTTTTTTCATCATCACTCGTAAAATAACAAATTTTATATAAGCCTTAGAAGAAATTCCTTAGAATTTTAATGAAAATGCTTAAAATTCCAAAAGCTAATATTTCCTTAATGCAATCATACAACAAATAAGAACAAAACACGGACAATTACAATAATAACTAGTAGTGCATTCATTATTTTCTGAAAAAAAAAACAAGAAGAAAAAACAATTTTGTTATGTAATCAACACAGCATACAACACAAACCAGCTGAAACATGGATCGTGATGCATGACGTCAGAGCTGAAGATCACTTTCAGTACCGAGGCCCCCTATTCAAGCGGCCCTGATGAAATCCCCACTCTCGAATAAGGTCAGATCAAGTACTCACAATAACTTGTGGCTGGGATAGTCAGGTTGGTAAGGCGTTGGGCCAATATCCAAGGCGCAGTGAGTTCGAAGAATAGTTAATAAAATAAGAAGAAAAAAAAAACAGTTTGCAAAGTCTTATAAATCAGAGAATTTTGAGTTTTTGTACTGAAATATGAAATTGCATGTCCTTTTTATGACCCCCCGCAACGAATGGAAATTTCTCTATAAAATAATAAATAAAATACCGGGCAACTATGCATTGCATTTATATATATGCAAGTGTCCCTCGTTAAAATCCACAAAAATTGAAAACACTGCTTTGAAATATTTTATTAATAGCTAATTCAGTTATTATCTCTCCTCGCAACTTTGGAATGAGCGGACTTTTTTAGTAACGCCTACTTTTTACTGATGGAAGGGACATATTTTTTGTTTGTTTTGTATCTAAAGACGTTGTAAATTTCAACTAGAAAGTAGGCGTTACTGTTCCTTTGATAACACTGAGGAACAATTTTTTTTGTTGCATCTATACTTTTGCTTGCCTGATTCGGATGTGAGCGTGAGGATATCAAATCTCCTAAGTTAGTTATACATAAAAAGCTTCGGATTTTTTTCAAAATGATATTATAAGTTTTTTATTTTGTCTGAATGTAAAAATTTATAATGAACGTAAAGGTTTATAAATACCTTACTGTAAAAGCCCGAAGTCAAGTAAATCGTAGGTTTTACACCTGTAAAACTTAGGATTGACCAAAACAACTTGGTAAAAGTCTGAAGTCTGCTGTAATATGATTCCATTTCAGATTTTTTGCAAGCCTTTACTGCAAAACCCAAGCGTTACCAACGCCTTCTCATAAAAACTTAAAACTACGGATTTTTTTTTTTAAAACTATTGCAAAAATTATTTCTAAAAATTGGGAAATCTCCTCAGTTATCGAGAAAATTGTACATTTGTTCAGTTTTTTTGATACGAGATCGTATTCGTGAATGGCATTATTTTCAATTTTTGTTACTTTTGCTTAAATTCTTCCTTCGACGTATTTTTTTTAGAAATCAGTTTGAACATTTTTTACAATTTATTTTTTCAAGAAAAAAAAAAAAAAGAAGTAAAATTGTCTTTTAATTCTTTTTGAAACACAGTGCATACAATATATGGCTTCTGATCAATGTAACTATTGCCAATGGTTAAATTTTTTTTCACCAGATCAAATATTCGATTAATATTATTATTAATCGAATATTCGATTAATAATAATCGTTGTTTATTGTTTGTAATAATCTGATTAATCAAGGGCTGAAAGTGCCACTGCCCGGTAGACTCAATACTGATCTTTTTTTTAGGTTAAGTACCCCACTGACTGGTACACATTTGGCTGCTATACTCTACACTGAGTTTTTTTTTCCTTCCTAAGTGTAGTGCCATTCCTCTGTATACACTTGTCTAAAATACCTAAAACTGTCTTTTTTTAATATTTTTTTATTATTTTTTATTATAAAGTCAATTGTCTCGTCCTCGGTTTTCCCAATACCGACAGTTGAGGTGAAGAGTTGTCGCCCACTGCAAGTTGGGCGATTTTTTACTGTCCTTTTTAACAGAAGATTATCCGATATATCAACGAATGGAAAATCTATCATCAGTAATTCTTCTTTTTGGACTTTTACTGGAAGGCGTTGGTATCTCCTAGGTTTTACCCCAAGGGTTGGGTAAAGGTCCGAACTTTTACCATGTTATTTTAGTAAATCCTAGGTTTACTAAAATAGCATACACTTATCAGCTTTTTTGAAAATCACTTAAAACATACGATCTTAGCGTAACCCTCCAATAAACTGAAATGTATTTTTGTTTAATAGGGTGGGTGTATAGGATATCTAATTTCTTTTTTTTTTGTATCTTTTCGTACTCATCATTACGATTTTTTTTTTTTTTTTTTTGAAAGTGAGTTCATGAAGTTATTTTAAAAGTATGATTGTAGTAAAGAAATGGAGACACCTTAAATCCTGTCGAGTGAATTTTAAGCAGTTCCTGGTTAGAAATACATTATTAAATAATATATAAAACTGTGGCTTCTCTGTCTTTATTACTACTGCTACCGTGATTCAAAAGTAACAGTGACTGCCATTATTTCGATTCAAAATTAATCGATATTTTCCATAATCGATTAAATATTTTTTATAAATAATCGATATATTTAGTTTTTTTTAATAAAATTAATCTATACCATTAATTTTTAATGTAATCAATCAAAATAATTAATCCTTATACTTAGTAGTCATTTTTATGATAAGTAATTATTTTTGATAACCGATGTATGTATAGTAATATGCAATAAAGGAGTTTGATTTTTAATAACCAATATGGGACCTTTTTAAATCTTTTAATATGTTAAAATTACATAAAAACTCAGATAAAATATTAAATTATAACTCATAAATCTTCGCGTTACTATTATTTTCAAAATGTTATTACAGTAAAAACTCTAAATTTTAGAAGTTATTATTGGTAGTAAGAAACGATGGATGATGACATTAATTCGCTATTTCGTTTTAAAGAATACTGATTTCTTAATTATATGTACAGTAAAGTGCAAACTTAATCATAGGTAAATTTTTAGTAATGTTGTCAGACAAAAAATATTGATGCAATTTTTCTTAGTTTTTCTACATTTTATTAAAAAAATTTTCCTTTATAAAAGAAAAGAATGTAGGATATAAAAACAAAATTTTATTTAATTTTTTTTTGTCGTTATAATGAGCAATTTCGACATTTCCACAATTATGCGTTTATTTTAGCCTGGTCTGGCAAGCATTAATTCCGTACACCAAGCTATATATCATAGAGATCGTCACTAAATATTTTCTTTTAAACTTTGCTGTTCGGTAGGGAAAAAAAACACTTTGTTTTAGTTTTATTAATCGATATAAAAATTTAACTGGTTTATGCGATTATAATTCTTGTTTATTTTAGTCAATTACAAATTAATCAATATTTTCGTTAGGCATGGATAGATGTGCGATTAAGAATCTATGAGTAATCAAGAAGATGTACAGATTGAACCCTAGAATATTATAGACGAATTCCCTAGAGTTAAAAAAAAAAAAAAAAAAACTTCAGAAACGAATTATCACATTTTGTGAGCACCAAAATTTAACTGAATTCATATTTTAGTCTTCTCAAGTTGCTATATTTTTCATTTCAAGCTTAAACTTTTTATTAACAAATTGGTAGCACATTAAATAAATTAATTGGTAGCACAAAGAATTGTAGCATTAAGAAATTGGTAGCACATTAAATAAAGAAAATTTAAGAATAATTACGCCCACCCTTGGGTAACCATGAAGTAAATACAGTAAAGTTGCATTTCATATGATGCAATGCGCATTGCATTTTTCATATAGTTTTTGTGGAGAAAGTACTTAAAATGAAAAATTCTAAAGTAAGAATAACATAAATTTCGTTACTACAAGAAAATACATTTTTACAAAGTCGAGCAAGTTGACATCTCTGAGAATCATTGTGGAAAGAATGTGTTTCTATATAAATGTTTTAGCTCTAAGAAATCAATTTAAATCATTCAACAAAGTTAATTAAGAGCAATTTAAATTTTTTTTTTTTTATAATCATGATCCGAACTTAGCATCAGTTGCTTGATAAATATATTTAAACCATCCCAATTATCTTTTCATTGTTCACACTATTTTGGTTAGTGGAGAAATGCATAGATAGTTATTTATCAGATATCTTAACAGTTTTAAACCATTTAAGTACAAAAAATGAAATTTTTTTTTCGAATATGAACTAGTGATGCAACGGATCTTAATTTGGCCGGATACCGGATATCCGGCCAATCTTTGAGCCGGATATCCGGTATCTGGCCGCAGTACTTTTTTTAAAATAAATATTTATATTTAATTAGACTAGACAAAACTAATATTTTTCTTTTGCTTATATGATTATATATTTCCTTTAAATAAGCTTTCAATTAAAAGTACTTAACTTTAAATTTCTGAATATCAATAAATAACTATTATGTAAATAACACTTAGTTGAAGAATGTTATCTGCACTGAGTATTGTGCTTAGCTTAAATAAAACCACTGATAGAATATTTATTATAAGTAGGTGGCAGAAACAAATATCTGTTAAAGATTCAAACTTATTTATATTAAAAATCAAATTGAAATAATGAATAAATTAATAATTCTAAAAATATTTCTTTTTTCTTCTTCTTAATATTGAAGTATATAAACAATGAAGTATAAGTACAAACATAATTACATGGATTAATATTATTATTTTAATGCTAGACCAATATAAATTAATTTTAAAAAGCAGTTGCATGCAATGTTTGTATTAATAAAAATGTAAAAAATAATTATAAATTGAATAAATAATATCACATATGATCTCGTATTTTGTTGGTATTTATAAAACAATTTCTCAGATGGGTTATTACTTTATTCTAATATTTGTCTTTAATATGACTGCCAACCATTCAGATCTTTTCTCAATTTTTTAAATCAAGTGAAACTAGAAAGAAAAAATTTAATGAAATTAGTTATTTATTAGTTAATATTTATATGTTTTTATTTCATAAGATTGCCAATTTCATTTTATTTTAAAAATCAAAGAGGTTGGCTATTATATAATAATAATATAATCAATATGTATATCCGTATAGTGAATATATTCTGTTGTAATTGTATACTATATTTTTATATACTACATACTATGTTATATTACATAACTTTCAAAACACTAACATACTTTAAGAATATTTATATCAATAGTTAGTATAACATAGCTGTTGTAGGCGTGACCAAGATAAAAACTAAAACCTATTACATATTTTAAGTATAATTTCTTTATCTTATAAACACTATATAAGTGTAAAAAAAATTATGTTTGAAAAGAATATTGATTTTTATGTTATAATTACATTTTCTACCATCATTGTGATGAATTATATATATATATATATATATATATATATATATATATATATATATATATATATATATATATATATATATATATATATATATATATATATATATATATATATATATATATATATATATTTCATTTTTACCTTTCTACTCAATATTTTATTTCGAGGCAAACGTTACTGCCGGATAATCATAATATCCGACCATAACCGGATATCCGGCCTACTAACCGGATCGGCCGGATAGTTACTGAATGCCGGATACCCGTTGCATCTCTAATATGAACCACTTGTTAAGTGGAGCACCATCTCATATTCAATTCCAAATCAGAACTTTTTTCTTAATTCATTCGAATGAATACTAAGTGTTTCCATTTTCGCAATACGTAGGGTGGGTAAGGAAGAAGGCGATACTCAATTTAAGAAGCGACATTTTAACGTCATATGTTTTTAAATATTCAGCCAAAAAACTATACTAAAAATCATTTTGATATACATCTGTATTTTTCCAAACGAAACAAGCATTAAATTTACAAACCTCACAAATGAAATATGTAAAATCAAGTAGGGGAGAGTCGGGTAGCCCCGCTCACTTAAGGAGTATTGCTTATATTTCTGTATAATATTGAGTAATAATCAACATTTTTGTTTGTTTCTATTGCTTTATCATCTTATTAAATAATGCAAGAAGAATAAACCGAAAAAAGAATAGTTAATATTAAAAAAATAGAAATTTAAAAAAACATGTTTTTCAGCTCTTTTCAAAATGTGTCGGGTAGCCCCGCCCAGTTACAAAAATTGCGTTTTTTGGCTATTTTTTCAGGTGTAAATGAGAATGACCAATGTATTGACAATAGATAAACCTCATTTATCATTTTTATCACAAAATTATTTTATTTATTACATATTTATATACTTTTAGTGAATTCTATCATTTAATGACAACAAATGTCATACTTTTTATCATTATTAATGTATATTAATATATTATAATATTAATATATATTTATATTAAATATTTAACGAAAATAATTAAATTTAAGTAACAATAATTAATAACAATAGTTGTTTTTCAATATAAACTTATTTGGTTGATCTCTTCTTATAAACTTAATATAAAATACTTCTTATAAAATTACAAATTCACTTTGTATTTTGATTGCATTCAAATGCTTCTGTAGATTGATTCGTTCACAAATAAGTCAAAATAAATAATTTCGCAAATAGCTTATCATAATATTTATGATTTCTTGATATTAAATTTAATTTGGATACAACAATTACATTTTAAAAATATTTAATTTTTCATTTTCAAATATATAAATTTATCTTTCATATAATATTAAAACATATATTTGTTGTTAAAAATGCATATAACATTCAAATTTGAAGCAATAAAATAATAATCTTTGCAACCGTACATTTATCGACGAAACAAAATTGGGCGTTGATACCCGACATTCATGTGAGCGGGGCTACCCGAAATCCAATTTTTTTGTAAATTTGTAATTATTCGAACAATTTTTTACATACAAACTTCTTTCTTTGTGCAAATTAAACCTAAGACTACATACTTTAATGCTGTATGTATAGAAAAAATTATTTTTTTTAGTATTAAAAGGAAGTTTAATCGAAACATTCAACCAATTTTTCTTAATTTCATGACTACTGTATTCAACATATTTTCAAAACTATTGTTTACCATGTTACCAGCTGCATAAATACTTGAAACTTTGAAAATAATCTTTTTTTAATATAACAATTAATGTCCTATGGCCGATTGACTTGAAATAATATTCTATACATATGAAATTGACAGTGGGCGGGGCTACCCGACTCTCCCCTACTTGTAAAATTGCAACAAAACATTTGTTCCGAGTGTAATTATGTAGAAAGATACAGGAGTAACCAGTGGAAAACATTCGCACCAGTAAATGAAAAAAAAAAAAGAAAAAAAAACATTTGATAACTTTTTATATTAAGTTCCAAGCTCAAATCCTTCGATGTAACAACGAAAAGGTGTAAAAACTAATAACTTTTGTTTCATCAAAAAGCAAGATCTCTAAAAATATTTCAGTAATCTCAAAAGAAGAAGAATTTATTTTATATTATTTTCAAATTTATTTTATTCAGAAAATGAATCCCTTTAAGCATTAATTTTCTTATGACGTTAACAATATGCGTGAAAATTACGCAGTCCTATTGTCTTTTTAAAATAGAATTGCCACCAATATGTAACAATCACTTTTGCTAGGGTGAAGTGCTTTAATTGTCCCTGGTTGTAAAAGGTTCGAAATGTATACATTTATATTTCGTTAAAATGAGGGAAAAAATTAGTTTACACACCATTTACCCGAATTAGGTAACATAAAAAATTTGCATAAATGCTATAAATTTGTTGCAGAGTGTAATCTTCTGTATAAAAATTACATGTATGTGAACACAATCTTACCAGTAATTAAAATAAAAACATATTGTATTATTTTTCTGTTTCCATAGATTGTCACCTGATTTATGATTCCGGAATTCCAAAATGGAATATATTATAACGCTCGGTCGTCGTTCGATGACTGAGTAAGTATATGAGAAATAAGAGTGGTGCTAGCAGCTATGTAAGTCAGCGAAGCGAAAGTATCACGTTTCCGAGGAAGGTTTTCACAGTAGAAATGTAGGCGTTACTCTTCAACTTCTAGCTTGTCGTCGGGAGACTTGACGATAATAATCACAGGACTTTTGCTGTGAATTTTCCTATTATACAATGAGTTTCTCTGCTGGCAAAAGTTATAAAATAACAAAAAATAAATAAAATAATTCCCTCTAAAATTCTATAGAGTTGATTAAAAAATAATAAAAGAAAAATAATTCAATTCACAAGTCCTTATCAGGTAAAAAAAATGTATGTAAAAATAAGGATTATAATAAATTACGATCCTTATCCTCTAAATTTTTTTAAAGATTTATTTATTATTTTTTTTTATCATAGCTTGCATGTGTCATCTTTTCATTTCTTTTTAAATATTATACATTTCTCGAATAAGCATTTTTATAATCATACTTATCACGACATTTTAAATTTTTTAAATGTATTACCTGATTTTAGACTTTTTTTCTTTTTTATTCAACCAAAATTATACATTTGAATTTTTAAACCATAAGCAAACATGAAAAAAATGAAGTTATTACAGTCCAAAACTCCCGTCTTTAAAATATTATTATTAATAATTATTTTCTTTGCAAATAGTTCTCATTTTCCCTTATATATATCGGCAATTGAAAAAAAAAACTTAATGCATAAATTGAGTTGTTTTGTTTAGTGTTTTACCCTTCATTTTTTCGTACCAAGAAATTAACTAATATCAATTATATGTTTAGTAAAAAGTAAAGTAAGGTCCTCCCGCCATAGCCCGTTGTGAACCAGGGGGTCATGGAGGCTAAGGCTCCACAATTTCGTGACTAACCGTGACCACATTGCCACAATCATACCGTTAGTAACGGTATGATTGTGGCAATGTGGTCAGTACTGCGCACAAGTCTCCTTTCTTTCCCAGACAAGCTGGGTGGGCAGTATATCTGGGCCGTTTCCCCTGGATCCCCCCCCTACCCGCACGTTACCGACACAATATTGCAATAAGAATTTTTCAGGAAGGTAATTTAGCGTTATAATATTACTTGTTTTTAGATTTATGAAAAATGAATTTTTTTTTTTTTGTATAACTTCCGTTAAAAAAAATTTTCTACTACATCCAAACTAGTTTTCGATATTTTAAACAAATATGATCTGAATAATAATAATAAAAAATTAAACTGAAAGCAGACAATACACCATTAAATTACCTAACACTAACTGTAAACTACATAATTTGATAGCTTAAGACTTTTATGAAAACATGAGGCTTTATTTATTGTTTTTTATGAAATAAAAATAATTTACAACAATTAATAAAGCTTAATTATACACTAAGCATTTTTTATTATTATTATTACTCATAGTTATTTTCTCAAGATGTAATTTTGGCTTTTTTTTTTTTAAGGCAAAATGAAATACTATTTTTATAATTATTAAACCTTTTTTATCTAATTAAATAGATTTTAGATTCAAGTTGTAATTCAATCTGTTTTAAGATTGCAAAGATAATTATTGTTATTGATCTGTTTTAAAACGAATTAGTTTTTAAGAAAATTATTTAAAAAAAAATCTATTAAAAGGAATAAAATATTCTTTCCTAAAATCAAATGTTGTTAAGATTACGAATTAGTTTTGCTCTATTGCTTGTATTTTTTTATTCTTACAATTTGTTTTATTAAATCTGCATAAAAGAAATGAGGGAAAAAAAATTGTGGTTAAGAATCCCGCAAAGTAAGCGGGTGTGCCTTAACCGTATATGTGTTATAGGCCCAGAGGCCATTCCGTCCTTGTCAAGGGGAGTGCTAACCTTCTCTCCTTTCATATAACACACCCTTTCCTATCAGCTCTTTTATATATATAGTAGAATAAATGTATGAACAAATATAGTGGTACTTATTTATTTGTTATTATTTTAACATTTTGAAAATAAGTTTTTCGCTTAGGTAGATAAAATAAAAAAATTAAGGTAAATAAGATAAAATAACTTAATAAATAAAATTGATCACAAGGATGTTTAAATAAAGACTTTTAGAACACTGCTCGTAAAATGCGTTTTCATTATGTTGCAACAGTCAAATAACTACCTGATGTGTTAGTGAATGGTTTTTAATTATATTGGCCAATTTAAAAAGGGGTTTCATAAATTATATTTATTTATTGTGTATCCATAATTAGAAAATTTATCGATTGCGTTGGTTCTAATTCTGGTTTTCTTATTTATGCACAGAATAGACATTTCAGAAGAATATAGTAGGCGGGGCTAATCCACTTGCTAGATATTTCGTTGCTTTTTCTTAGACACGCAACCAGGGAACTGTCCTTGCATACCTCGAAAACTTTTTAAGAGAATTAAAAATTTATGCACTCAATTACAAAATTCATTTATCCAAAGATAATTTCAAGCCTAAAATAACTTTTAGTAAATATTTATAATTTTTTATTATTTTATTTAATATGAGTTGAAAATTTTTTGTTGAACAGTGCGGTATAAAATTTTTCACATCATTTTAAAGTATGTAATTTTAGATGGCAAAATATATGACTTAAAGATAAACAACTACTTTAAAATTCGATTAATCAGGAACTATTCAACCAATTTTATTCAAATTTTGTATTTTGCCATGTAAAACTACACACTTTAAAATGATGTAAAAAAACATTATACCTTACAATTCAAGAAGGTTTCAACTATTATTAAATAAAATAATAAAAAATATTAAGTAGTAATAAATATTTATAAAATTCATTTTTTCGTGGAATAATCTTAAGGTAAAAGGATTTTATAATTTTGTGCAAAATTTTTTCGATTCGCTTATAACGTTTTCGAGATATCACAAAATACGCAAAAAGTAAAATTAACATTAAAGGGTTCGAACTTTGAATCATCAAATTATGGGGACCCTATTTCCCAGATTGGGGGGTATCCCTTATATTTTTGGGGTCAGAAAACCGAATCCGTTTTAAAAAAAAGCATGTTTTTTTCAGAGAAAGTACGTTTTTGTGTCTGATTTCGTTACTTAAAATATCGTCTGCCCTTATTATCGTCTGTTTGATGTTGCCCCCTCAAATTGTTAAAAATGAGTCCTAGAACGTGAAGATCCGATCATTAGATCAAAAATTATTAAGGGTGGTCTGTTTTTTATTTAACGTACTGCACATTTTTGTTAATGAAGGGTAAATTTTAAACAAAAATATATTTAAAAATCTATTTCTCTACAATTAATTCATATATTATAATTCATATATTATAAGTCTTAAATATATTACTTTTATAATTATATGCAAATTGTAATACCAATATAATAAATAATATTGAGATTTGGACTCATGTATAGCCAGAGCCGGATTTAAGCTTGGTGGGGCCCTAAGCTACTGAAAATGACGGGGCCCTTAAGAGTTCAATTCTATTTCTATAAACCTGAAGTAAACTGTCATTATTTTTTATTGTTCAATATTAGCATTAAATTATCAAAAAATTTGATAATATTACTTGATTGTCAAATGTGATTGTGATAAAACTAGAATGTAGAACCTTACTTTTAGAGCACGCCTTTTTTGAAGAAGGAAAAAAAGTTACAACAGAAACACATTTTAAAATCCTCATTAGAACATTTTGAACAAAGAGTAAAAATTTGGGATGCCTCTTTTACTTCAGCATACTCACAACCACACGCAACTGTCCGCTTTAAATAATGAAATAATATAAAATGCTATAGCAAAACCAAACATATGGAGTTATTTAAATTCATATTCAAAAATATTAGTTAATTGTTTTTTGAATTGGCAATTTCAGTCATTTTTTAAGTATTTTAAAGTCCTATTTGAAACTGCAGCATACATGAAAGCACTAAATATGTCATTTGTACAATTTTAAAGTAAAATAAAAAGGAATTCTGATCCATAGGAACAGATATGAAACAGTCTCATGATCGCATGATGGGGCAAAATTACCTTTTAAACAAATCAAAAACTTTTCTACCTTTTGATCAAAATTTTTTTTATTTTTAAATAATTTATTAATGCTAAAATTGTTTAAAAGGTAATATGATCCCTTCTAATGACAACGAAGTTTTAAATCATAAGCTAACTAAATAAATTAATTTTGTGTACGAAATATAATATTACAAATGAAATATATTTCATATTTAGGGAAAACATGGAAAATTGGGTCATGCAGGAGGTTTGAAAAATTTTTTTTCTTCATATTTAAGCATTTGTTTTGCTGATGATCACTTGGTTTCGATGTTCTATCAAGCAAAATTACAATCTATCAGTAAAATTGAAACAAAATCACATCTGCTATCTCAATTTCATCCAGAATTGACCAAATGAAGAATTTTGGCAGATAGGCTTGTCGAAGAGGGAATTGAATAGTGGCCTACTATTTAAAAAAATAAACAAAAAAATCAAAAAATATTTTTAAAAAAACTAAATAAATAAATACCATATATTTCTTTCCATATAATTTTAATTACTGGATCAACCTTAATATTCATTTTAACAATGTTGATTCAGATTTCTTACTCTTCCTCAGTAAGCAACTATTCTATTAGATTTGATGTTTCTTTAAACAAAATTATCGAATTTTTTAGACACTTATTAATTGCTTTGTTGGATACTCATCCTTCAAAACAAAGTAGAACAAATTACTCTTTAGTAAGAAGGTTTGACCCAGTTCTTAGCTCTTAAAAATTATTTATGAAACATATTTTTTAATTTGACAAAGTTTCTAATTTAAGTAAAAAACATATCGATGTGAACAGAGGGCAAATATTATAAACTATTAGATAATTAATAATTTCAACTTTGAAATTTATTAGGTTAAGGAAATGTATAAATAAAAAACTGTGCACACCTTTCATATTTTTTTCCTGAACCACAAACAAAGTTGATGTAATAAAAACATTTTCTTCCGTCCAAAGGTGAAAAAATTATGCCTTCTTAATATCCTGAGAAAATTTTGATATAGAAATTCGGCCTTCATGGATTCATGTACGAGTAGTTTGAAAAATAACAAAAAATCAATTACAATAATTAAGTAAATTAAACAATTAGGCTAGTTGAAACCTTTTTGGATAATTAAAGGGAAAAAAAGCTTTCATGATAAATTAGAAAAGATATCTAAATTTTGTAAAAAAGAAAAATTAGGATTGAACGAGGACCACTTTAACGACAATATGACACAACAGAAAACTCAAGACAGAGTGACCCCCCCCCCTATTTACAGCCCTAGAAATTTTTTGTTCCAAGCAATTTATGACTAGAAATCAGAAAAAAGGGTATTTCTGTGGATATCCGAAGTCAGAGGTAAGACAAAAATTCCCAAAGCAATTTAAAGAAGCTAAAAGATTTTCCGCCAGTGTAAATGAGGTGCCTATTTGACAACTCTGTGGGTGGTAGTTGCAAAGGCGGTGATATTTCATCAGTCAGAAGAGCGTTTTATTGCTCTTTTGGTTAGAAAAGCGAAGAGTAACAATTATTTTATATTTGCAAACACTTCGATTAGATTTTGAAAAACGTCCGACAATGTAAAAAAGAAGAAAAAAAAATGCATTTTGGGCTTCAGAGGCCCCAGCTCCGAATAAAACCTCTTTAAAAAGAAAAGGAAAGTGAGATCTGGGGGCCCTTGCCATCTCGGGGCCCCAAGCTACAGCTTATTTAGCTTATACGTAAATCCGGCCTTGTGTATATCATTATATTAGTGTTGATACCATACGGTCCTGTTGTCATTAATATGAATATCATGATGTCAATAGAGTGGAAATTCGGCCCACGGATACCGTTGGTATCAGTAAACGATCAGTATCAGTTGGTATTAGGTGGTATATATTACTGTTGATATCAGATGTCATACGGCCGTCACAGTGCGGATGTCATGTGTATATGCATATACCGACATTCTAGCGCCAAGGATTTCAAATTATTAGTCAGTAAATTAACCAAATATCAAAAGTATTCTCCAATTTTGGAATGTATTATCTATTTTTTATAAAAAAAATTTTTCTCACAGAGGTTGTTTCAAGCTTATAATATTTGGACTCAATTCTAATTGGCCATGCGGAGCATTTACCGAAAATTGCAGTATTCGAATAAGAAATACTGATTTGTTCAGAAAAAATTCATTTTGACGTAATTTTAAATTTCCTCTTAACGGAAAAAATCATTCGCCAAAATTTTTGTTTCAATTTTTTTCGATTAATATTGCTCACTTAAATAGCAAATAATGTATTTCCCCATTAAAAAAAAAATTAAGTAACAATAGCGGAAGACTAATGATTTTTAATTCGTTATAAGCGTACAGTCTTCGTATCTTTGATATTGTTTTGTATATTTTGACGGTTCTTTGGAAATTTGTCTTAATACCGGTTTTTTAATGCGCCGCACTCGTTGTTATATCTCGTTTCTTAAAAATAAATATCAATTATGAAACATTTCTGTTACACCTTTTACTTTTTCTTTTTAAAAAAAAGGAGCCACTTTTTTTAAAAAGTAAGCTTGTTGTAAATGAGTTATGGGTGCTATCTTTTATGAAACTAATTACATCCTATAACAATTGTTTTCTTACGTAATCATACAAGGCTTTGTGTTGCATACTTTCATTACAATAGGTTCAATATCAAAATAACGGTTTACACTAAGGTCTAAAGATGTTGAACCTTAGTAACCTCGCCATAAAGATAACATTCCATAACAAGCCATCTCTCTTATAAAGCTTCTTTATAAACAACGAAATGGTCAAGCTTCACCGCCCTTCATTGATTAACATGTCTATAGAAGACCCTCAGCTCAAAGCCTTCTATTATTATTGTTTTGTTTAATGGCCAATCAGGTTGTGTATTTTCTTTCATTGTTAAGGTACCGCCATGTTTGATCGATTAAGAGCTGACAGTTTCATCGCCCTCTGAAATCATGGAAATAAATTCTGTTGTTCCAGATGTGGGTCGCGCCAAGCAGAAATTATAATGGAAAGCGTTTGCCTAATTATATTAGTATTTTTTAAATGAAGCTGTTCTTATAAAAGCGTATGAGAAATTTTTTTGTTTGTTTATACCTTTTTTAATTCTTAAGGCTATTTTTCTAATATTTCTCAGTCATGTGAATTAAAATGTTTTACAGAACACTACTCTATTTTTCTGCTAGAGCAGGGCCGGATTAACCTATAGGCACACTAGGCACGTGCCTAGGGCCTACGAAATTCAGGGGCCTACGAAAAACTTGGGAGAAAAAAATTTGTTGACAAAAGTAATTTAGCTTTAAAAACAACAAGTGTATTTTGCACAAAATTATGAAGATACAAATAAAAATATAATATTTTTCGGTAATAAATTATTTTGCAGAATCTTATGATCTAATATATTACTTTTTTGCGATTTTTGGATTCAACGAAATCTTGTATTATGCTGTCGAATTCCAAACTACGCAAAATGTCGAAAATTTTAGCATATATTTTGAAAAGAGGGGAGGGCCGAAAAACGGCTATGCCTAGGGCCTACGAAAGGTATAATCCGGCTGTGTGCTAGAGCGATAAGCCTCCGACTCGCTGACGCTCACCAACCCATATGATCGCTTCGCAATACTTGCTACTTCTTGGCATAAAACAGTTGAAATATCACAATTGTAATTTAATATTTTTGCTTGCCAAACAGACGGATGTATATTTTAAATAAAATTTTTGCTTTCATCACTTTGTGCATGAAGCTGAAAGTTTAAGTTCTAAATAATTTAAATAATCTCTTTAACTGTCATTCATAATAGTATATTTAATGTAATTCGCACCAAAAAATAATTGCTTTAAAATGGTTAATAAGATCAGACTCCGATATAAATAACTTTATCTTAAACTTTAACCAAGAATTACGTTATAAAAATAATGACAAAAAAATTCTCTTAAACTTTTAATTAAGAAAACAAACAAAATCAAAAACGTAATAATAACAGTACAGGTAAATAAGGATACAAAAATATTTATTGGGAAACAATACATTTATGACTTACATTAACTTTACACTGATAACAGCCAAAACAACATGAAAATGAATGTGGGAAAACTGGATTCTACCACGTGATTTTCCAGTCAATAAAGATGTAGTTATTGACAACAATGGAAAACTACGATACCATCATTAGATTTTTATAAATAGTAAGAAACAATGAAAAATTTTCCTTCTTGACATTTTATGTTTCTGAATTTATTTAAAAATATCTTTTTTTCGTTAGTATTTTCACAGCTGATCATTTACTTTTCTTTAATTGTCAGGGTTCCGCCAAAAGAAGTTTGTTTGTTTAGGGTTCCGTAACTGAAAAAAGAAAAAGAAAAAATGCTTAGAATACACCTGGAAGAGAGTTGGAGCCTAAAGGCTGAAATAGCTGCTATACGATGAAGAAAAATAAAATTAAAATAAAGATCTAAACTGGTCTTTGAATGTCACGCAAGGAACGAGTATTTTTATGTTGCTATTCAAGCGTTTTTTTTCTTCTTTTTTTTCTTCATCTCATTCTTCCGGTATTCTCACACTATTGAAGAAATTTAAATCCGTCCAATAATTCGGACTCAAAGCGTGTTGAAGTCGTCATATCGCCAAATTTCAAAATTCAATAATTTAACTCTTTTTTTTAAAAAAGTTTTTAGTCTTCCATTGATCAATAATAATCAACTACAAAAGCGGTCTATAGATGAAAAATAAATAGTATCAACAAAACGTAATAGCGTATGATTTTATTTTATTTTATAACCGTCGTTGAACAGCCAACCCAATGTTTAAGCTTTACGACTACTCATGCTTAACTCCGTATCTTTGTCATTTTGAACCCAATCCAGAAGACAAGGGAACTCCTGTATCAGGTTCTGGGAGAAATTTACCTTCGTGGAGGACTTTTTGATGGAACTAACCCGCATTTGCGTTACATGGAGAGGGAAATGACGAAAACCTCCCATGGTTATCCTGGCGGCAAGGGGACTCTAACCTATGATCCGTCTATCACTGAGGATATTTTACGTCAGCTCTGGGGTCTTTGCGAACCGGAAGTGGAATTCGTATCTACAGGTCATCGCTGGGATTCGAACCTGGCTCACCTCATCAGAAGGCGAACGCTCCTAAGTCATCACTGATAGCACATGATTGATTATACCAATCTTTTTTTTGTTGCCAACTCACTTCAGGTATTAAAAAGTTGCAGCGAAGCTCAACGCAAGCGGAATCAGGATGAGGAAATAAAAGGGTTCAAGAAAAGTACAAAGAGTCGTGATAACTGGGTTAGTCATATAGTAAGATCGAATAATTATAATAAAAATTAATAAAGTTGCAATTGGTACACAAAAATAATGATACGAAAAATATGGGAGAGTAATCGAGATTAAATTTCGGGGATATAAGAGATAGCTACAAAGCAATAAGCGTAAAGAAAAAGTAATATAGATAATGAAATAATAGTAATGAATCAGTAAATAATTACTAAATCGTCTGTATCTTTGTTAGAGAGATGACCCTAGGCGTCCCGGTTCCGATTTATTCTGGGTTGCTCATCGCACTAAAGTTATCACATTATTAGTTTCACGGAAGCGACACCTTAGCGTTACTCGCGTACCGCGGTTCCAATAAATTGTGGTGTTTATCTGTGTAAGTTATTTTGTGTGTGTAGTGGGCTAACACTAAGAGTGTTGAGAGGGATATGCCATGTCACCAACGAAGAATGCAGTAATAGGACTGAATTTAGTTCTGTTACATGACAAAT
The DNA here is from genome assembly GCF_982258835.1 of Parasteatoda tepidariorum. Taxonomy (NCBI): domain Eukaryota; kingdom Metazoa; phylum Arthropoda; class Arachnida; order Araneae; family Theridiidae; genus Parasteatoda; species Parasteatoda tepidariorum. The sequence goes on along the minus strand of NC_141758.1, from coordinate 3,875,344 downwards.
ATATTATATTACTATTACATGACTCCCGCGGGCCTTGAAAATTTTAAAAAGTGGTAACGAAAATAAAACAAATGTCGATATTTTAATTTTTGTTTAACCAGCACTTAATATTGTTTTGCAAAGAAAGTATATATGCATGAAAATTCCAGCTATCTAAGCTACTTAACAATACAGTGGTATATTAAAGTAAGAAATATATTCTAGCATTAACCTAAATTTCCTACCAATACTAAAATTTTTCAAAGACAGCGGGAACACTGCATTATCAATATATTATAGTAGACAGAACTATTTTCTTTTATCAAAATGAATTATAAAAACGAAAAATTTTTTCTATCACATTTTTTATTTATTTTTTCTAAACACGTATTTTCTCTTAGATATTTTCAACGAATATTCTGATTGTAGGCAACTTTTTTCAAAAAAGAAATTACAGCTGCTACATCTCAACAGTGCTCGACTTCGCGCGCAGGTCGTCGGGCTACAGAAGCGGGGGTGCTATCCCCTCCGCAGAGGATCAAAATTGTGATGGCATGTCTTCGGATCATCCTCCGGGATGTTTCCCAGACCGTCGCCGATGGCCCATTGTGCAGCTCTAGTGTGACGTAAATTAACAACAACATCTCAACACTTTTTTTTAAAAAAAAAAAGGTAGGAGATCGGAAACGAGGTTGTTTTCTTACCACTTTTTAAACCTTAGTTGGGATAGTAAAAATATCAAAAACATATTTGTAAGTGACCCGCTCGTAAGATATAAATAGGTTGAAAAAAAAAAAAAAAAAAATGAAAGACATCAATGTAATTTCATATGTAACCATCTCATAACTGTTTAATAATATTTCAAATATGTAATCAATATTTTAAAATAAAAAAGAAACTCTGAAAATATGTTAAAGCATTAGTTTATTTTTCTTAAATTTTGTTAGAAAAAGTGTAAGCTACTAAGAATACAGTAAACAAAAAATTAAGCAATTAAATATTTTACAAAATTTATCTAATTTAGTTAATAAATGCTCTAATAAATGGGGTGTTAGTAATGAACACTTATTTTTATTACAGATATTTTTACCAGGGTTTTATCTTTGAAATCTACTAGTGGTAATTAATAGTATGATACAAACCCTCAGCATTTAATACATTTGTGATAGCCATTTACTCTTGCAATGTACTATATACTATAGTTATGTACTATTTTCGAACGAAAATAGGGAGAGTTCGCAAATTTACGTTAGCTTACGAATGCTCCCGTACGTAAGATTTCAAGTTATTGAGCATGCTCCCTTGCTCCGGACAGCAAATATATATTTTAAAGTGGTAGTTTATCAATTGTAATTCTTGGCTTAATAAATTCAATTTGGTAGATTTTTATTCACCACTATTTCTAAATAATTCGTAGGCTTATATAAATCACCACGTTTTAGTACTAATGTCATGCTGTGCCTTTTAAAAAACTAGCATACATAGTCAATACAATGCAATCACATAAATTATTTCAGATTTTTTTGCAAGATCTAACAATATGAAAAAAAAATTTTTTTTTTAATAAATCACATTTTTGGATACACATTAAATATGAAAAAATTCCATCAGTTTGGGAAAATGCGTATTATATTTCGACTCTCATATAAATGAAATTTATTACTGTTTACTAGTTTTAATATTTGAAAATTTTTTGAAAAAAAAAAATTTAAAAATTTGATGTTAAATTTTTTTTTTTTTAAAAAATGCCAATTTTTTTTAATTTTTTTTTCTGAAAAACTACAGATATATAAAATTTTCGAAATCAATTTTGACAATAAATATGTATTATATTGTACGTGAAAGTAGCACAAAATTAATTGGAGTATGAGATAATTACAATAACTAATAGTCTGCATTGAAGTAATGAAATACCGATTTTTCTGCATACTTAATTATTTTTTATCTCTCATAGGACCCTCTATGGGCCGAAACGAATGTTGCCCCCTAAAATTATTCTTCATAAGGCATACATCCTACTAGTTTAGTTCAAAATTGACGAGTCACACTTCCCTAGTTTCCCTTGTGAGTCAGACGTTTACAATAGATGTTAGACTATTTTAAAGTTGTGGCTTACGATTCAAAATGCTTTGGTTTACGTAAAACTGCGGAGAAACTAAGTAGATTATATATTTTGTTGAATTCAGCGATAAAGGATACAGCTTATTATTTATATTTTAAAAGAAAATTATTATTTCTATTGATTATTTAATTTCTTTTTAACTAAGTTGAATAGTTGAAATATAAGTATAATTTATAATTTTAGAATAGCAAAAATTTATCTAGTTTTTAAAGGACAATTAGACAACCTTATTATTAAACAAAAATACCAATGAATTTATTTATTTACTGAATGAAATAGTGGTTGTGAGATCATGCGATTCATTTCGAAATGTCGCCAATTTTGTTCTTATTCGCATTCTTCTTCAAATTTTTTCCATGTCCATGTTTTTAGTTCGAAGGTATAGGCTTAAACAGAAAACAACATTTAACAGCTATAAACAGCGTGCTTGTAGCTTTGTTTTTGTAGCGTTAATCACACTAACATAACGTAAAGATGCGTAGCATCTAAAATAAACGTGATGTAGCTGTAGAAAGTAATTAATAAACGTGGATTTTTTTTCAAAAAAATAATACAAATAATGTTAATTAAAATTCTACCTTTTGAATGAAAAAGCGTGAATTAAAATCTACATCATATTTTATTGGTGGAAAATTTGTATTTTTGAAACTTGAGGTTATATTAAAAAGAAATTCCCCTAATATGCCAAAAATAGAAAAAGAAAAGGCTGATTAATTCAGATGTTTTTTTCTTAATATAGTGTCGTTCTTCCCTTTCAAACTCTATCAAAGTCTATTTGAAGCAGTAGGGTTATTAACTGGTATTTTTTCTCATAATATGTTTACAGTATCTTTGATGTTATCTGATTTTCTATAAAGAAATTTTGCGGAAAAAAATTCCAATGAGTACATAGGTTTTCTAATTTTTTTTTTAGCTTAACTTATCTATTTTGATATAGAATTAAAAATGAATATTTTAATATAAAAATACATAGATTAAATATTTATTTATTTTTTCATGAATGACTACATTTATAAACACAGTCTGCTACATTTATTTTGTCATTTTAAAAATCAAGAGAAAAAAAAAATCACAATTATAAATTAAAGTTTTGGTTTGCTAACTGGAACTTAGTTCTAGTAGTTGAAGTACAGTGGTCTGTCCAAGCCAAATTTACTTCCTTTTAACGATGCCTTTACAAATTCATCTTTAGGAAAAACGATAGAATAATTGCACAAAATACTTTTTCTTAAAATTTTATTTTTGTGTCTCATAAGAAACGATAAATCCATATTTTTACTATATTTGTGCTGATTTTTTAATATAATTTTTAGTTTTCACAAAATAGGTACCTCTCAGAAAAACCCAGACAGACCCCTGAAGTATTCTTTAAATTCTCTATTTCATCTAGTCTTTAAATTTTAATCATGCATTTGTTTCAAAATGGTTGCTATGCATTCAAAGCCAGATGTATTATGATGAAAAAATTATTTTAGTTAGAGCTTCTAAAATATTGTTACAATATATTTTTAATATTAAGTTAATTTTGATTAAACATTTATGGTTTTTTTTTATCATAAATTAAAATTCTTACAGTGTATTTGAATAAAAATCAAAAAAATCTGATTTAAATAAAAAAAATCCGATTTAAATCAAACAAATCTGATTCTTTTGATTTTTTTAAAAAAACCCATACATCATGCAAATAGTATACAGTGTATGAAAACATTTTGTATTATGCATCATTATGGTGGCAAAGTATCACAAATGTATTTGTACGGAATCAGAAATGATGGGAAAATAAAATAAAAAGTGGTAGCTTAAGTCTGATTTGTATGCCTAATTTGACAGACTTATTTTTGCTTTTACTTTAAATCTAACACATCTAATTCATGTTTGTCATTATTCTAGTGGTAGCCATGTTTAGGCTTTAATGAATTATTTTTTATTCATTTAAACTTATTTTCGTCACCACTACACATAAATGATTTAAAAACTCATATCCAACGTCACTTTTGTTCTAGCTATTGCATGGTGAAGCTCTTAAAATGTTGGCAAAATTACCAATCATCCTGATATAGCTTTGGTTTTTAAAAGGTTGCAACTCTATAAAGTATTTTGTCAATAGCATAGAGTTGTTAAAAGTGTTACTATATAATTTTTAATTTGAACAAATGTGTGGTCAATTAAATAAAGCTAATTATTATGACCCAACCCACAAATTGCTTTAAAAATAGTTTTGCTACCAGTTTTATCTTATCTACCCTGATTGTCGTCGACCTGAGAATGCATAGATGACTCTCTCGTATTGAAAAGGTTAAGGAGAAATTTAAAACATTATGTTACATTAAAAAAAAAGTGTTATATTTTTTCCACATTCTACTGTACACAACTTTTCCGAAATAAAGGAAAACTGAAATTAAAAGAAGTGTTATTTTTTCGTTCCGTCCCACACTGATTGCTTTCAATCTTATTGAAGAACAAAATAAGTTATACAACCTCTAACTTGCATTGCGTTTATAGAAGATCGCCCCCTCCTCAACCTCAGGAAAACCTGTTTCAGGTGAGAAGGGCCAACGACTGTATTCCTTGAGGCGGCCCACAACACAAGTGTCAGCTCACCTGGCTGCTCCCTTCAAGGTTTCAAAGTGCGATTCAAATCAAAGGATTACTCTCTGTGTGTGTTTAGATTTTGGATTATTAGGATTATTTCTTAATTCATCTAAAAGGTAGGATACTTTTAATTATCTTTTTAACGAGAAAAGTACAATTGTAAACTTGAAAATCAATGAACGCGAGTGATGTAACGCCGGCGTTACGATTTATTATGATGGGTTATTTCTCTTCTTTTACTTTTAAACCCCCCTTCTCGTCTTCGTGATAACGGCTTTGATTTCCAGTGTTGTAGTGGTAAATCTTTTAGTTGGATAATGTTAAAAATTGATTTGATGTATTTATTTTTTTGTTGTTCCAGATTAACGTATAGAAGTGTTTAAAAAACTTTAGTTTCTAACTGCATAAGGTTAAAAGTTCTTTAAATTATAATTAAATTTTAAGTAAGTTTTCCCATTCAGTTTAAATTCATGATGTAATTTAATGCTAAAATAAATAACCATCATTACAAAATACAAACACTAAATAAATGTGTCAGTTTCTTACTCCATCTTAGTTTCAACGAAATAACAAAAAATAACGAATAAAGAAAGTTTAAAATATATAAATTAAAAAAAATCTAATAAAAATTTGCAAAATTGACGGAAAAGTCGAATAATTTTTTGTTTTTCTAGAAAAACCAGAGTGATGGTTTCTCACCACTTTCCTTCATCAATTTCGATAGGCATTCAAATTTTATTTCAATTTCCAAACCTACAAATTTTTTTACTTTTAGTCATTTAAAAAAAGTACTTTTTTACTTTCGCCTCTTTATAACTAAAATCATTTGAAAAATTTATTTCCTAATTTCATCTTGTGCAACTAAGGTCATTTGAAAAAGTTGCTTTCTAATTTCATCTCTGTATAACTATAGTTATTTGAAAAAGTTATTTTATAACTTAATCTCTATATAACTATTGACATTTGAGAAGAATTTTTTTTTCGAATTTCATCTCTGTATAATGAAGAGTCCTTTGAAAAATTTATTTTCTATTTTCATCTTTGTATAACGATAGTCATTTTAAAATGTTATTTTTTAATTTCATCTCTGTATAATTATAGTCATTTGAAAACTAATTTCATCTTTATATAACTATAGTCATTTGAAAAATTTATTTTGTAATTTCATCTCTTTATAACTATGGTCATTTGAAAAAATTATTTTCGTATTTCATCTCTGTATAATTAGTCATTTAAAATTTATTTTGTAATTTCATCTCTTTATAACTACAGTCATTTAAAAAATTTATTTTCTAATTCAACACTCCCAATCAAGAACCCACTCCAATCCTGCGAATTCAATTTTATGACGAAAGATATAATTTTTGAACTTTTAATAATGAAACGATGAAAATTCTCTTTTTTCGAATGAAATGTTTTCAAAATGATTAGTAGTGAATTCAAAATGTTTAGTTGTCTATTTGGTCAAAGTGTTGCAATCGCTAGTGAACTTTATTTAGGAATTAGGGGTTCCATTAAAAGGAGGGTGATTGCTTAGGCTTACTGAAACAAAAAAATGTGGGAACCAGCGGTCGTAGACAAGTGGTCAACTTTTAACGTTTCACTGTAATAAAAAAAAATGTGTAAATATGTAATTAGTTACCTTTTTGGCATGCTCAAAGCTGCCAAGTTTCTACGCTTTTTGTAAATATTTATTTTCGTGTTTATGTTTAAATGTATTACTTTTTAGTAATTTATACTTATTTTCCACACCACTACATTGATTTAAAAGTTCACAGCTCCAGCTCTTTCGTGGTCAGTTTTTCAAAAGGTCGGCGAAATTACCAAAAATTATGAAAGCTTTGGTTTTTAAATGTCTACCATCCTATAAAATATTTTTTGCAAAAAGCTTAGCAGCTGGCAGCATATAAACAGCCTCGCCACCAAAGAAGTGGACAGAAGTGACGTTGCATATGAACTTTTAATTCATTTATAAGGAGTGGCGTGAAAAATAAGTTTGAATGAATAAAAAATATACATTAAAACATTAACTCGGCTACCACTAGAATAAATTTTTACGAAAATCGTATAAAGTTGACAAAATTACCAGAAATTCTGATGGCTTTGGTTTTTAAATGTCCACTACTCAATATAATATTTAGCAAAAAGCGTAGTAATTGGCAGGGCAGCATGATCTTCTAAAAAATTGCTCAACTGTTGAGAATTAAAATTGAGAAAAAAAAAAAGATTATACACTAAACTTCTTACATAAATACAAACAGATGGACTGCTATTTTCACTAGTGGGTTAGTGTTATTTGAGGCTAAATATCAATTAGAATGCATCGACTTTGAGGGAAATTACGAAGCAAATTGCTAAGTCAAATATACACTTTGCCTCCCATTAGCCGGGATTAGCACATTTCTGAAAATAATCCTTTTTTTTTTCTTGTGGAATATTTTTCCTCCTTCGTCTGATAACAATTGAGGCGTGTAAAATAGAGGCGACCGAAAGAGCTCATTCACAGCTTTCTACTATTGTATTAGTTGCTATTGGGTTGGCAACTTCTTATAATTTCTTGTTTTTTATTTTATTTTTACCCGCAATTAAATTTTTTTGGCATAATATTTTAAATCATTCGAAAAGAGAGCATTCTATCACTGGAGAAGAATTTTGACCAATTTTCGGTCAACTAAAGGTGAACGAAGGTTAATTCCAGATATCATACACAATTTAGTTTCGATGGTTATTTACTAAACTGTAGATAATTAATAAACTAAATTTTTTTTCTTCATACGTTTATAAAAGTGGTACAATTACTTTCAAAAGTATTTTTAATTTTTCTTCCATGAGATTTATATAATCTCTACCTATCAATTAAAATTATGTAAATTGGTCAAACTACTTCGTTTTATAAAATAGAAGGCAATTTATACTTAATACTCAGAATTTTTTAAACTTAATATTAAAATTATTTTTTAAAGCAGTAGTTCATCTTTGAAACAGACTTTTTACATTTTTACAATGCAGCTCAGTTCTTAACTATACATTTATAATTTCAGGGAGACCAACTGCTTCGCTTACTACAAAAGATTTAATAAAGTTGTAAAGAATTAAGAACAAAGGGTTGAAGGGTTTTAAAGAATTATGCTAATATTTTACACAATTCTTCCCGAAACAATTCTACTGAACAAGTGTTTTACACAAGCTTTTAATTTATTTATATATAGTGTTGGGAAAAAATATTTTTAGTCACATTTACTCAAACCTGACAACTACTAAGATTTTTGTAAAATATTTTATAAAGTGGTATACATTTTATTACCAATGCTTTCAGAATTTTTGGTAATTCTGACAGCATTTAAAGCAGGGGTGAAAGCGAGACGGAAAAGAGGAAAGGCTGGTAGTTAAACCATTTCAGTTATAACTAGTTTTCGGGAGGAGTTAACTTATTCTTTTTAAAACTATTCAACAATATCTACGTTATCCTTGGAAAATAAGCAGTTTTATATATAGACTGAAATTATGAAAAAGAAATCTTGATAGTTACAGATATATTATTTTTTTAAAAAAAAAAATGCTAAAGTGAAATGTCTTGCTATATAAGGGTTTTCAGCCCTGATTTAAAGAGCCTCACCACGATAGAGGTATATCAAAGTGGCTTTGCATATGAGTTTTTAAATAATTTATGTGTAGTGGTGTGGAAAACAAGTATAAATGCATAAAAAATAATACATTAATACATAAACTTAGCTACCATGAGGACAAAGTTCCACAAAATGCGTAGAAAGTTGGCAGCCCTGCATTTACTGCTCCCAGAATCATAAGTATAAGTTTTACAGCCAATGGAAAAAATATTACCATAAAATGGAGCAAAATTTTGACCTTTCTGATATTGATAAGTCCAAGCATTAATTAAAATAAACGAGAGAGCTTTTAATTTAGTGGTATGCAGCTTATAACGAGCTTTTAATTTGTTTATATGTAGTGTTAGGAAAAAAATATCTTAAATCAGATTTACTATGCCAAGAATCATATGGTAAAGTATAAATTTTGCAGCCACTAGAAAAAATATTACCATAAAATGGAGCAAGATGACATTTCTGACATTCATAAGACCAAGCATTAATTAAAATAAACGAGAGAGCTTTTAATTTATTTATATGCAGTGTTAGGAAAAAATATTTTAAATCACATCTACTATACCAAGAATCATATAGTAAAGTACAAGTTTTGCAGCCACTAGAAAAAATATTACTAATGTGACATTTCCACAGAATTATAGGGTTTCGTAATTTATTTTTGGGAACAGCTGTTGTAAGTTGACATTTACTATTAAGAACCAAATGTGTTACATATTATAAAATGGAGCAAAATCTTTTTAACCACCAGCCTATCTTTTATGTTGACCGGTGAACTATAAATCAAACTTATCTAATAATACTGCTTTCAATTTTTACCACTCTTAAGATGACCGGAAATAAAAACTTTTTTTCGGATTTATTTTTATGGAAGTAAGTTATGTAATAGAATTTTTCTAAACTGGCGACATTTTTTTAAAAAACTGAACCCCTCTGTGAGTTAAATATCGAGAAATATTAAATGCTTTTGTTTGTTTTGTAAAGAGTAGAAAATTGACTTTGATAGTAGAACAAAATAAAAAGTTGAAATGGTTATTAAGTTTTCTAATTCAATAGTTTTTTTTTTTGTGCACTGTGATATTTTAAGAAATTCTTTATAATAAACGCTAAAATACGCCGTCGAGCGTGCATATTTTTTTATTCTACAAATCAATTTACACTTTGAGTAATGTAAAATGCTATTTAAACTAATTTAAGAACAACGAGATGCCAACTCGCAACGGACAGCGGATAAATATTTTCAAGTGGTAGCCTTTTAATTTATGAATTTTGGTTTAGTGAATTCGATTTATAGAGGTTTTCACCACTGCTTTTAAATAATTCTAAAGCTTATGCAATACGTCACTTTATTGTGACACAGCCGCAATGAATCATCTTAAGAATGTACAAAATTAACCAATTGTGTAGTTCTCTACAGTTTTTAAAAATATTTTGTTGAGTCCAGAGCAGTTTCGATCTCTGCTGAAGTATAAAATGTTGCAATATTGTTATAGAAAAGCTGATGTTCATAAAATAATGTGGTATTGAGATATTAAGATACGAAAATTTTAAATCAATGTGAAGGGTGGAAATGGGTGATTATTGACTTTCATCGGGGAATGTCAACAATCAGAAGGTCACGCTTTGGTAAATGTTTGAAACATACGCTCCGGTCTGATTTGATTAATAGATATTTAAGTATTTGTAAGATATTTCAATATCCCATCAGGATGGATTGAGTAAAACATCAATGTTGGGAATACTGGTCAAGTCGGGGATTATAATATTTTATTTTATTTTATTTTACAACCGGCGTTGAACAGCAGACTCAATTCTGAGTTTACAACTACCAATGTTCAAATCCGAAGCCTTGTAATTTTGAACCCGATTCAGAAGATAAGGGAACTCCTGGATCAAGTCTATTGGAAGAAATTTCGCCTTCCTGGAGGACTTTTTGATGGAACTGACCCGCATTTGCGTTACATGGTGAGGAAAACCACTAAACCTTTCGTGGTTAGCCTGGTGACCAGGAGACATTAACCCATGATCAGTCTACCATTGAGGATATTTCCCGTCAGCACTGTGGTCTGTGCGGAATTCGTATCTACCAGTCATCGCTGAGAACGAACTCGGTTAACCTCATTGAGGAGCGAGCGCTCTATCCCCTGAGTCACCATGGCTCAGGAGAGGGTAATAACCGATATTTTTTTATACTGATATTAACATTAAAATTCTTTTCCCGGTATTCCCTACAAACAAAATTATGTTCTTATTTTTATACACATTGGCTTTACTGAATTGGATATAATAATAATAATTAAATATGTAACGACCAGAATAATTAAATTTATTAATTATAACAATTTAGTATTCTTGGTAAATAGGCGATATATAAGTCATCAAATTCATATTACGGTATACGTACTACGCTTTTTGTAAAATATTTTACAGAGTTGATGACATTCAAAGACCAAGGCTTTCAGAATTTTTGGTAATTTTGCCAACATTTCAAAAGCCTCACCACGAAAGATTAGGAGGACTATACAGAGATGATATGGGGTGATGCGAACACCTCACTTCTTCAATATGCCCTCGGGTAACAACTGATTCTAAATGGTCATGTGATATTGAGAAATGCTCCTCAGGAATTCTGTGGTCTTGAGTGAAGGTGAAATCTTCTTGTCTATTGGAGAGCTAACGCATCGTCTTTTACATCTTTATGTAAATAAAACAAAATTCGATCGAACTAGTTGATTTTTTCGAAAAACCAGTGTCCGTTTTCTGATTCAACTGAAACAAACGTTTTTCGTCACTTAACAGCACGATAGCTAAGTTCGATCTGTCCAATAACAAAGCAGATATTTTCTGTTTAATTGCGGTGAATGGAGAGAAATGAGGAAAGATAAAAACTTGGTTATGTGTCACTCGTGGATGCAAATAATACGCTGATTAAACAATGACTTTATATCACCTCTTTTTATAATGACCTTAATCTAATGACTTTTATGTAAATAACTTTAAATAAGAGATGCAAATATTTCGAATGACCCATCAGCATTTATAAAGTAATTTCGGGATCCAAAATTATGACTCTATTTTCATCCGTAGTCGTTTTTAATTCATAATTGTTATTTATTACTGATAAAATCAAATTTGCCAATATTTGATTAATTATAAATCTTTATAAGGTAATTGGAATTGTATTATCTCCTTTTACTTACAAGAGAGCATCATTTGGAGGGCCTTTCATTTGGAAAGAAGCTTAAAAAAACCGTTATGATGACGTCATTGTGGATCGTGGACCAGTTTTTCAACCCTTTTAGGTTCACCTTTTATCTTTAAGGAAAGGCTACAATTTTTTACAATAAATACCATTTAGCAGCGAAGAATTATCTAGGCTTTGAAATTGAAAAATAACTTAATTATTTTAAAAGTTTAAAACGTTTTTGAAAATCGCTTCATTTGGCGAGATTTTTCCACCTGGATGAAAATGGTCAAATTCAATGAATAATTTCAAAAACAATGAACTCACTTTTAACGCATTTTTATGAGCCCAAATAATGCAGCGTTGCAGTACATTTTCAAATATTAAAAAAATCGATCCTATACGCTTTTCATTTTTACAAAACTGAAACTTTTCTCCTTAATGAACCATTTTTCTGAATTGTCATAGACAATACTAGTTAAAGATGGGTTTAACTTAACAGTCATGACTAACTGCGAAAATATAAAAATAGCATATTAATCGAAAGAAAAAAACGTTATTTTATGCGACGACTGGAATTTTGAAAAACAACTTTAACGTTAACATTTTGCAGGATTTTCCCACTATGTGAAAAAAAGAATAAATTAATGTTACCTGACGTTTTTTTAGAACTACTGAAAAATGGCTCACTTTAGCTTTCATTTAAGAATTCCAAAAAAAAAAAAAAAAAAAAAAAAAAGAACATTCAAGTTTTATTGTGATTTAATGTAATTGTTTTTGCCGAGGCATCTGCCTTGAGGCACTTGCTCTGAATTAGACTACCCATTGGCGACGATTAAGATCGAATAATGGAAAATATGGAAGCTCTATTTCTTGTACTGGTATGTTTCCTTTCAATTAAAAAAATCTTAAAACATTGAAGTTTCTAAGTTATGTATCTAATTAATGTTAGGTCAAAGAGTAACTAGATAATTTTTATTTTGAATCAAGTAGTGTTATATTAAGTAAGTCAAACCATCATTACTCCTCCCCTCAAATAAGTTGCTATAGAAATATTTTCGCCTGTCTCGAAAAGATTAAACCCTTTCTGGTGAAAGTTTGGGTACACTATTTTGAGAAATCATTAGAAATGTAAAACTAGTTATTTTTTAATGTATAACCATTACTGTTCCTTTAACTTACGTAGCTTTGCTTACCCATGATATGTAAATTTTTAAGAAATTGGTAAAATCAATACACTTTATACAGGGTTATTCATAATTCCCTCCAGGTTTCGAAGCGTTATAGTAAAAAAAAAAAAAAAAAGAAGACGAATATGAAAAAAAGAGACATATGAAATTATTCCGAAACTATTCATGTTTTACTTACAGGTGTTCCATGTGTGAACCCTTGGTCACACGGCATACATCAATGCGATAGTCCAGTTCCTGCCCAAAGGGAATTATGAATAACCCTGTATATAAATTTCATGTAATATTGATGGAATGATATTATCAATGAGATATTTGGTAAAAAAGCTTCAGTGTATTTTACGTAATATTAACAGAGTGCATTTTATCAATTACCCTTCGATAAGATTGCTTTCGTATATTTTATGTATTATTGACGAAGCAAATTTACCATTTAAAGTTTTTGCACATTATACGTGTAAATGTTGCCGTATATTTTACCATTTCGATTTTGGATAGAAAAAAACTTCCGCATAGTGTACGTAATATTGACAAAATAAATGTTCCATCTTATTTCGGTTAGAATATTTTTGTATGTTTTACGTAATAGTGTCGAAGTGAATTTACGATTTAGTAAAAATGGTTCTGTGTATTTTATGTAGCTCATTTAACATGAAAATAATATGTAAAAATAACGTTCTCATTCTCACCTAGTATGAAGTGGTTGATAACGAGCAAAATAATTGAATTTGTTAACGTATAATTTGACGTTTTTTTGGATACCCATTGTCTGCTATAATACAAAGTTTCACGTTTACGTTAATTTTACGAATGCTTAGTAAAATGTAACTGCAAACTATACGTAAAAATGATGGTTCTCTACTAGAATGTTCTGTCTGACTAAAAATTTCAACCGGCTGTTTAAATATTACTTCTTACACGGAAGTTATCACATCGTTTTACCACATGACTAAAATTGTTGTTACGGGATCATTTGAGAAAAAATAACCTCTTATGAAATACTCTGGAGTAACAGCAAGCTTAAAAGTGTTGCATCCATAGATGACCATTATCGATAAGAATCGTAACCAAACATTAGCCAGCATTACTCCGGCACATTTCTATGGAGATAATGAAAGATAAAGCGCTTCCTTATCATTCAGAAACCTCCCACTCTTCATAGAGGAGGACAACATCCGTTTAATAAACTTCTCTCTTACTTCCCGATTAAATATAAATAAAAGAAACCATTGTCCAAAGTCAAAAATAAAGATGACTCCCGAACGGGGAAACGAAAGAACAATAAAAATAAGGAACGCATCCATGACCCCAATGAAGGGAAGAAGTACACATGCAGACGATCTACAAACAACTGATGGAACGTATTGTAGGAAGAAAAAAAAACAGCATTTAAAAGAGAAGCGAAAAATTGTTCTCGTGTTTAGAATTCCTCGTGAACTTACGCAAGGTGGACGGGGTATAAAATATTCTAATCGGGCTAAAACGAGTTTCGTTTCGATCTTGCGAAATGAAATGGTGAATTGTCCACGCCTGGATCAGTTAATGAGATGAATTGAAAATCTCTGGTTAGTAATATCGGTTGTGCCTGCGGTGAATTTACTCTTAGGTTCATCATTTGGCTCCTTATTTATCGGCGATATTCTTCAGCAGAGGTTAACGAAAGATATTCCTCGGAGCCCTAGGATTCCGTAGAAGAGTCTCAGTTTTCCCGAGAGTTAGGATATTTTTTTTAAAACTATTATGATTTTTGAAACCTGCATTTCGCGCTTTATTCATTGGCGATGTTCTTGAGCAGTGGTTACCGAAAGATGGTTTGCGGAACCCTAGGATTCCGTAGAAAAGTCGCGGTTTTCCTAAGAACTAGGACATTTTTCAAACTAATTATGATTTTTTAAACCTGCATTCATTGGCGATATTCCTAAGCAGTGGTAACCGAAAGATATTCCGTAAAAAGGTAACAGTTTTCCCAAGAGTTAGGACATTTTTTTTTTAACTATTATGATTTTTGAAACCTGCTTTTGAAGCTTTATTCTTTGGCGATATTCTTGAGTAGTGGCAGCGCCTCCTAAATCTGAAAGCCTCCACCCGGTTTCTTACAGATAGTTTGATTAGACCACAATGAAGATGAACAAGTTTTGATTGATTGATTGATATGAGTGGAATCTCGGTGTTAAGTGCGAAGCGCTTCTAACCGATTCATCTATACTGTTTTGGCATTTAGTCCAGAGGTCATATACAGTTCATAGTTCTAAGTTAGGATCAGATAATAAGTCCATGATGAGGTGAGGCAGGAGTTGATTCAGTAGTACATCAGTTGTATGGGGAATTCCCCTGGATTAAAGTTGTGAGAAGATGCAGTACGTCTTGGTCCTTCAGCAAGTCTTTAAGTTCACTGATGAGGCTAACAAGTCTGTGGGCTGTAGAAGATGAACAAGTTTACAAAAGAGCTGTTCATTATAAAATCTAGTACGATTGAGAAAGTGGTAGCAAATATATCTCTAAAAATATGTTTAATTTATGAATATGATTGGTTTATCTTACTAACTTGTCAAACACCACAAATTCTATTCTCAAATTTATAAGATAAATTTCTCCCAAATAACGTATAAAGAAGAATTTGGGTTCACTTTTTAACTAGTCTGCGCATACTGCTTATAAAAAATCGTGTGGAGGCTCTCTGATGTAGGAGGTGATGTCAGTGGTTACCAAATGATGTTCTGTGAAACCCTAAGCTTCCATAGAAGGGCCACAGTTTTTTTCAAGAGTTACATTTTTTCTAACTAGTCATGATTTTTAAAACCTGTAATTATATTTGTATCTTTACAATAATACATTATTTATTTAATATTTCGATTTTCTTAAAAGAAATTATTTAGGAAAAATGTCAGTTGAAAAAATAGCGAAACTTAAAAATACATAAAATTATTTTTATCAAAGTTAGGAAAACCCAGAGGACTTACTATTAATAACACTTTAATGAAAATGAAATACCCATTGTCGATAAGGTCACCTATTTGGGCCTCACAATTAATACAAGTCTGAACTGGAAAGATCATATGAATAAAATAATTCTAAAGCTTTCAGAATTTAATATAAATTAAAATGTATAGTGGGTCCTTATTCTGAAATGTCACTTAAAAGTAAGCGCTATATTTAAATTACTTATATTTATCGAATAATTAAAACAAAAAGCTCAACGTATTCCAGAATAAATTCCTTAGAAAAGTGAGTGGTGTCCCTCATTTTATCAGAAATAAGGACATAAACAGAGACTTTAAATTAAAAACTATCTCAGAAACATTACTGCACAAGTTTTTTAATAAAGCCTAAATTTGCTCAGCTGCTAAGCACAATAATATTTTTACATCCGAAATGCTAATAGAAGACGCTAAAATAAGACCTCTAGCACACTTATTTACTAGTAATGCTATTTTATCTAACAAATTTAATTAATTTATCTTTAAACTGAGATGGTTCTCTTATCATAACGCTGCAAGTCACCGACACTGCAGTCGACTCATACTTAATACAAACTCCGTTTAATATTTTAGTTGCTGCGATTGCAGCAACTTATTTCTAATTCATGATCAGTTCATTTTTTTCTTTTATTGTTTGTTAATTTTTCTTTATTGTTATCATCGCAAATCATGATGACTATGTTACCGTGAATAATCGAAATCAAAAGAATGTCGACTTTCACCGGTGAATGCCAACAGTCACATAATTGCTTTAGTGAATGTTCGAAATATTTGCTATATCCGATTTTACACTAATTTATTCCTTGATATTGTATTTATTCGATTCCATTTGGATGTTAAAAAATTTTCAGTCATTTTTTTAAATGTTTTTAATAATTATTGTGGCATTTTAAAGTTTAATCATTATATGTTAAAATTATCCCCCAAATTGATTTACTTTTGCCAATGCTTTTAAATTCATCCAAAAACGTTGCTCCTTAAATATCTCGATTTATGAAGAAAACAAATGGACTTATTCCACTTTCAAAAACAACGTCTCATATATTAAGCATCTAGGAAAGTAATTAAGCTCCGAACTTAATTGCTTAGTCGCCAACTTATGCTGCCATTGGCAAGGATTTTACAAGGAGGTAATATAAAAATGCAAAGAATTTATAAAAAATTAAAATTATTCGCCACTATCCAAAAGCATCATTGTTTAAATAATACATTGTTTAATAACACTAAAACGTATTTTCCTTGAATAAACAACTTTTTTTTCAACGAATTCAGATTTTTGACTTCCAAATTATAGAGGTCAGCCTCAATCTGATGTATATGATCCAAATAGTTAGGTCAGGGGAGTGATTCAAACTTTGGTCCCTTTAATGTCACTTTTACTAATTTATATTCGCTATATCACTAAAAGTAAAATTAACGTTATGGGATCCAAGCTTTCTGCCGCCTTCCTTGACCACTCTATGGTTACACTATTTTCTTGATTTTGGCTACCCCCTGTAATTTGGAGTCCTAAATCGTAATCCGTTGGAAAAAGGGTGTATTTGTGCAAAGAAACTTTTCGTGTCTGGATTTCAAAACTCGAAATATAGTCTGCATTTATTAGCATATTTGAGGTCATTCTCTTGAACCATTTAGATTGGTTCTTAGAACGTAAAGATCCGATCATTATAGAACAAAAGTTTTGCAGGGCTGTGTGATTTTTTTTCTTTGCACACTCTGCATATGTTTGAATAATTGATTTTATTGGAAATCAATTTAACTTTTAAAATTTATATTTATACATTAAAGCACAAGCAAATCTTACCGTTAAGAAAACTTTTCTCAACGACAAGTTCAGAGATTCCAATTATGCTTCACTTTGTCAGAAAAAGTTTTTCTAGTGGTAACGAAATCCATTCATTAATGTATGTTTCTTAGGTGAGTAAATTTTCGAGATAAAGTTATTTTGCCCACCACTCCATGTGAATACTTCAAAAATTCATATGTAATGACAATTTGCTGCAGGTCAATCGTGGCAGACGTTTTAAGCAGAGATGCCAACTTGAACCGATTTGTAAAATAGTATTTTCTAATGGTAACTAAATTTAAGATATTTTTAGTTTCGTATAATTCATTTCCAGCAATTTTTCCACCACTATATATCCAAAATTCAAGGTATCATTTAAAATGCAACTTCAATGCATTTAATTTTGGGTAACTCTTTTAAAGAGTAGGCGTAATTATCCTTTTTCTGTAGGTTTTCTATTTTACTCGTTACTATTTTGCTCGCAGGTTCTCTATTTTACTCGTTTATTTTATAGCCGTCATTGAACAGCTGAACCAATTTTTTGGGTTTACGACTACGAATGTTTAACTCCGTATCCTTGCCATTTTAAAGGATAGATATAAGGGAACTTCTGGATCAAATATGTCACGCAATGGACTGATCGTTAAGACACGCTTCCCAGCAGATCACCGAAGTTAAGCATTACTGGCTGCTGTCAGTGCGCGGGTGGGTGACCACTTGGATTAGTCTGCGTACGGGCCGAGGGTGTGCGGTACTGGTCCTCGTTAAACTGTTCTACCGTAAAGTGCTTGACTTCGCGTGCTGGTGGTCGGGCTACCGAAGTGGGGATGCCATCCTCTCTGCAGAGGATCAAAATTGTGATGGCATGTCTTCGGATCATCCTCAGGGATGTTTCCCAGACAGTCACCAATAGCCCAATGTGCAGCTCTAGTGCGACGTAAATGAACTACAACATTAACAACAACAGCATCTGGACCAAATATTGGGAGAAATTTGCTTTAGTGGAGGACTTTTTTTATGGGACTATTCCGCATTTGTGTTACACGGAGAGGAATACCACGAAAACGGCTCCCACGGTTAGATGGACGGCTAGGGGACTCTAATCCATGATCCGCCCTTATTGAGGCAAGATTCATGAATATTGGTTCAAGGAGGGCCCAAGTTATTTTGCTGCTGGGGATGCTTTGTCTTGTAAGCTCTTAATGGTTGTCTTCTGCCTTTTTTTTAAAACTGTTTAAAGAAATTTGACTTTATTTTATGTTTTAATATGTATTTCTTTGTTATGAAAATTTGATTTAAGGTTATTTTCCTCACCACTAAGTGAAGGGTTCATGCTGTCCATAAAAAAATATTTAAAGGAAGTAGCAAATGTAGCAAAAAATAAAATGCATTTTTATAAATTCATGTCCACCACCACGCCTAATTTTTCCAAATAAATTCAGCTAGGAACAAAATCGCAATTTTCGTATTTTTGATATTAGATAAGAAGCTAATAAAAATTTAATTTTTAATTTTTTATGAACCATTTTTAATTTTTTTATGGACAGTTCGTGCCCTGTACATGTAAATAATAAGTTCATATGAAACGCAACTTTTCTCCTATTCTTTCGTTATGAGGCTTATGACGAAAATTACCAAATAGCTCATTACCAAAAATATTGACAGATTTAGTTTAGGATAGTTTAGAATATTTATCAAAAAGTGCAGTTGTGATCGGCCACGGGTATTAACGGCAAGAGAAAATGAAAATAATTCTGAGTTGCAAGTTATACTGCTGTTTTTCTTGATGCAAGCTTTGGATCAGATTTAAATAAAAACATTCACTTCATATATTTTTTATTTTCGAATTCAGTCTACAAGTTTCTGAATAGTGAGAATAAAACTGAGCGAGTGCCTGCATGATTTGTCAAGTGAATCGGGTAAATTATCGCATACCGATTTATGTCTGTGGGAGAAAGTGCAGCGAAATCTTTTTTTTTTTAAAAAAAAACTGGATTGGAATCCATCTAAAGAAGAAAAGAAAAACAACGAAATGGAATAAATAAATAACTCGCTTAATAACATGAAGAAAAAAAATGGATATAACTAGCAGAAAACAGAAAAGGAAAGTCCGCGTTTTAATACGAAAGAAAGGAAAGTATTACAGTGAAATATAAAAGAGAGCTGAAAGTTTATACAGTCTACGCTCTTTAGTACGACTTTCTTTACCGCGACGGATGCATAAAGTTCTATTTGCTATTCCATACACCGAATGTTTTTTTTTACGCCCATTACAAAATTCGCGTTAACCGTGGATTCCAATATAGCGGCTGCAATTTAGTCACTTGATTTGGAAAAAGGTTAAAAAAAATAACTAATACCATTTTTTATTTTTAATGTTTTTAACCAATGCCGTCCCGGATATTTACTTTCGTCATTCGGGTATCAGAAAAGCAGATTTATTGACCACTCTTTCAGAGGAAGTTTGCTTATACAGTATGAAGGACAGGTAGTCTGAGACAGGGTTCGAAAAAACTCAGAAATTTTACCCGTCCCTAAGGACGGCTTGTGCAACAATGTACCCGTCCTCCTTCGAAACCAACCTGTAGCTTCTAAATAAATAAAAATATAATTTTCTCTTATTTATTACAAACATTTATGTATTGCACGATGAATTAGTAGTTACTAGGATTACAAATGCTAGAATTACAATATACAGTAATAAAAGAAATACTAGGTTACTAATAGTAACCTAGTATTTCTTTTATGAAATAATTTAAATGACAAAGGTCAATTTATCCGAGGTTACTGCGTTTTTTAAATGAATCAAATATGACGTTTGCCAGTTCCACAATCAAGCCAATGATTTACAGAGGTTTCTGCACAGAAATCAAAAAGGGGTTTTCCATTTAGGTAGATGTTCATAATTGCGTTTAACGCTTCTTGTTTAAGACCAGTACGTAATGTGTTTTTTTGTAAGTTCATTGCTGAAAAGTCCCTTTCAACCGCAGCAGTACTCCCAGACTGAGAAAACATCAATTCCACCATGCGCAGTATGCTGCTGTATTTCTAGACTAGAGGGTCATTTTAGAAGTGAGGCGCTAGACTCTTGTAAGATAATAAAAATTGAAAATGTATCACGAACATTAACGGGAAAATGGCCGTCCGCGAGGGCTTCGGATTCGAAAAATTCGTTGTCCGCCGGGAATTTTTGACCGCCGAGGACGGGCGAACGGGAGGTTTTTCGAGCCCTGGTCTGAGATTTGAACACTGAACCTTTCTGACTTGAAGTCTGCTCCCTAATCACTCTGTAAACAGTCGGGTTATTTTTTGTTGTTGTTGTTGATGTTACCAGCAATATATGTGTAACACATTCAATCCCTCTTGAATGAAGGAAAGATGTCCTTGAAATGACCGTAATTTATAGTCATTCTTAATCCGCGTAATTTTCTTTTTATAGGATATAATAAATTTATCAATCATTCTTTTTTTAGTTGAAAATTGCATTTACTTTTTTTCTTTCTGAATCGTCTGTCCTGTTGTGTCAATTAATTTTTGATCTGGAAGATGTGGTCTTCACTGTTATCTTGAAGTATGTTATTTATTAATCCTCGAATCAGCATTTAATGCATTAGGGGGACCGGAAAGTAGCCACGTTTCGGTGCATTTGATGTTTGTTATCAAGATTTTATTTTTAATCAATAATAGTTTCACCCTCGTTGACAACAACCTTTCTATGCCAGATCGAAAATGAATCGAAAAAAAAATGAATTGGTTCTTAAGACTAACGACTTAAGACAATGCAACGAAACGACATCACTTTCTGGTCCCCCTAATATTTCTTATCCATGATGTATTATTTAAAAGGGTACATTTACATACTGTGTACAAAATAAATAAATAAAAAATAAGAAACAAGATAACTTCGAAAAATTTTTGACTAAAAATAATTCCAAGCAGAAAATAACTTTTATTAAATAGTAGTAATTCTAAGTTTTATTGTCACTTTGTAAAATCTTTCCGAGTGATCACGCATACTATTTTAATTCTAAAAAAAAACTCATTTCAACAATTAAAGGCGAGGTTGTACATTATTGTATTAAAATGATTTTCTTTCACTAAAATGTGAAAAAAGAATTAATTTTTTTAATAACCAAAGCTGAAAATGAATGGAATAACACTGAATCAACTTAGAATAGATTTTTCTCTATATTAATGTATTTGTCAGTAACAGAATGCCAATGGGACGATATTCCAATCATCATGAGACTCTTTTCAATATTAATGCAATTTTCAGTAACCGAATGTCAAAATTATCGGAATATCTACATGGAATCACCCAAGGCTCTTTTCTACAGTAAATTATGTTTCTGTCAGTACTTTAGGCATGATGTAGAATTTTCTTAGAATCTTCTCTATATTAATGAACTTTACAGTAAGCTAATAATGGAGCGACATCCTACCTATATTATTGCATTTTTTTTCAGCAAGCGAGTGTCAATACTAATAAAATGGCATGGAATTATTTTATGAAGACGCATATCTATATTAATGTATTCTCCTCTAACCAAATGCGATTATTAATCAAATGATATGAAATAAATCTGCTCTATATTAATTTTTTTCAACAATGGAAGGTCAATCTTAATGAAATGCAATGGAATCATTCATATAGACTATCCTCTACATTAATTTGTTTTACAGCAACTGAATTTCAATGTCAATGAAATGAAAGTTAGTCCTCCCTTATAGATGCATATCTGTAGTTTAGTTAGTATTCATTATTTTGTAACTAAATGTCAATATTAGAGAAACGACATGGAATCATTTATGTAGATTCTTCTTTATATTAATTTGTTTTTCAGTCACTGATTATGAAATGAGATGGAATCTTTTATATAAACTTTTTTCTATATTAATTTATTTTTCAGTAACTGAATTTTAACGTGCTCCTATATAGACTCTTCTCTATATTAATTTATTTTTCAGCAACTGAATTTCAATGTCAATAAAATGACATTGAATCATTTAGATTGATTTTCCATATTAATTTATTTATTAGTAGCTGCATTTCAACGCCTTCCTTTTTTAAACTCTTCTCCATGTTAATTTATTATTCAGTAACTAAATGTAAATATTAATGAAACGACATAGACACATTTATATAGACTCTTCTCTATATTAATTTATTTTTCAGTAATTGGATTTCAATGCCGATGAAAGGGGAATCAATCCTCTTACAAAAACTAATCTCGATATTAATTTATTTATGAGGTAACTGAATGTTAATCATAACAAAAGGACATGAAATCCTAATATATTGACTTTCATCTACATTAATAATTTTTTAGACACTCATCGAAGTAATTAAACCGTCTGCTGGTAAGCATTTCTTTAAAAGTTATGTTTAAAAAATGCTGAATGTTAATCACTGAATATAATTGGCCAATTGCATTAGTAGTACTGTCTCGATAATTTAAAAATTGCATTCCTAATCGCTAGTCAGTAGACCGTAAGACGCATCAAATGTACCAAAGAAGAAAAAAAAAGATACATTATTTCCAAGACTCTCACTTTTAAATAAAGGATTCATCTTAGCATGCAGACGAGTCCCATGCAGGGCGCGTGTCTTGCACGCTCTAACGAGTGAAGGGATTAAAAGAAAATGATGAGAAAATGATTTGAGAAAAAAAACGAAAGATGGAATTTTTAAGCATACTTATAGGATGAACATTCTCATAGAAGGACATGATGCATGTTTAAACAGAAAAAAAGTAGTTCGATAGTGAGAATGAATCAATATTATTATTTTTTAGCATTTTGTTTAAAGTTAGACCTATTTTTATTTACCTTAGTTTGGTTTATTATTCAGAGAAATTTTGAAAATGAATGTAACTATAAATATATATAAACTAGGGGCCCCCTGTTTGCAGACGCTCATGAACCCAAACGATTGCTTCGCCATAATTGCTGTTTCTCGGTATAAAGCAGTAGGAATTATTCAACTAAAAATGTAGGTACACTAAAAAGAACACTTGTGATTCCACTTCCCACGTCCAATTTGTTTTCCTTCCATTAAGATCTATTATAAGTGAACAAAAATCATTCTTTGAAATAACATTTAAAATTGAAAGTATATTGTTACAACATATTTGATGAGTTCACAACTGTCATTTAATAGTTTTGATTTCCAAACGAGCGGATGTATATTTCAAATACAATTTTTGCATTCATCACTTTGTGCACGAAACTGAAAGTGAAGTTCAAGAATCATTTAACGAATCTCTTTAACCATCATTCATAATCGTATATTAATGTCATTTGCACCAAAAAATAACAATTATGAAACGGTTCATAAGATCAAACACCAATTAAAATAGCTTTCTTAAAATGTAACGAAGAATTATATTATTCTAATAATAATAAAAGCAATCCTCCTAAACTCGTAATTTAGAAATCAAACAAAATCAAAAACGAAATAATAACATTCCAGATAATTTTAACCTTAAAATTAGGGAAACAAAACTATTTATAGGAAAACAATATCTTTATGACTTATATCAATTTCATGCTGATGACAACCAAACCAAGAAGATAATTAATGAAGGAAAAGTGCCATGTGATTTTCCAGCCAATAAAAATGTATTGACAACAATGGAAACTGCGACATTATCATTAGATTTTTATATATTGTAAGAAACTTATGTTTAAATAAATATAAAAATTAATTCACTTGTACGTAATAAATCAACCTCTTTAATGAAGTTCATCAGATTTTCATAATTCTGTTAAACACTTTTCTCTGGGATGCTCCTCTCCGGCATCTACAGCTGAATGTTAAAATTTTTACACTTCAATGATCTGTAAACACTTTATTTAACGGCTTGCCAGGTGTTATATAGTAATTACGCAAACAGTAGGCTTTGTCTTGTAAACTCTCCGTAGTGATTTCGTACGTTTTTTTTTTTACTGCAATAAGAAAGGATTAAATATATCTACTGTAAAACATGGCTTGTTTTTTTTCTTCATGTTTTTCAAAAAACAATTTCCTTTATTTAAAGCGGTCAACCACAACTTTACAAAATTATCAGAGATTTAAAACAAATCAATAACAACATATGAAAGCTAATTTCATAACCTTTACTTCGTAATCCTAAGTTTAATTATATAAAATAAAATTGTCTGTGTAAATTATTGCTTAAAAAATTATTCGTCTTCACTGAAGAATTTCAAATATTAGTTTTGTTAAGAATTAATTCACTTGGATAAGTTTGGTTAGCTTAACTATCAAAATCGCTAAAATTAATAACTAGAAGCTCATGAAAAATCTGAGAAAGAAGGAATTTATAGGAAGATTTACATATGATTTCACGAATCTATATTCTTCTAGAAAAAATATTGCGAACATTAGTACTGAAGCTGTTATCTATGGTGACGCCATTAAATTGTTGAAAAAGACATTCATTAAATAGTATGTAATTGTTGTTGAGGTTAATATAAACTAGAAATTTCCAGTACTCTTCATCAATTATATCACTGAGATTAAACAGCTATGAATTTGAAGAAGGTCATCAATAATTTTATTGGTTAGAAGGGAAGTATATTAGTTTTCGAAATCAAAACAGTATAGAGAATCAACATTATTCAAAGTTTTTAGTGTACATAAAATCTCTGTACTATTTTTAATATTCCAATTTAGGTGATTATCCAACTTTCTACGCTTTGAGGGAAAATTTCTGCTAGCGGTAGCTGTTTTATTGTGCGATTTTTTGTTTAATAAATTTGTTTTAGAAGTATTTTCTACACCACTACATATGAATGAATCTAAAGCTTATGAAAAAAGCCACTTTACTCCACTTTCTTGGTGAAGCTTTTAAAATGCTAACAAAAATCAAGCAAAATATTGAGCACTTTAGTTTCTGATGGTTTACGACCCTATAAAATATTTCGCAAAAGACGTAGTATTAATTTTTGCCAAGTAAATAAGAAAAGTATTATGAAAGGGGAAAATACCGCAGTACACTCCTATACAACTGAGAAGAGGAGGAGGGTCAGGCCAACACCTACTAGCCATGGAACTGGTCTTCTCTCCAGATTGCGTATTCGAGCATTGTCAACGCGAATCTTTGAGTTTTGTTTACATTGCTCAACCAGCAAGCTTTAATCCCTTTTCTAGCTTTGGAGACCAGAGATATCAGGTTTTCTTCGAATGTAGACATCAGAAAGGGTTGTTAGAGCGTTTTTTAAGATCATCACAAAGAAAGTAAATTACATTTTATTCGTTTAAATGGTGTTACTGGAAGCTAGTCACACCCACTTGATGAATTTCTGTCAATATGCAAGAAGTCCACTGCTTATGGTCTCCTTTATGTTTAAATCTTTAGCAAGAAATTAATACCACACAGTAGTCCACTCTCACGCAGATACAAAACTGTTTCGTACCACCATGGGGATATTTTTCTGGCAATGATTATTGATTTTAGACTTGTCACGATTCACTGAACGAGACTCTTAACGCTTGACAAGATACTGTTTTGAAACATATTCATCATTCCAAGAAGAGAAGATAGAGATGGTATCATGTTTATGTACTTTCATTTGTGATTTATTCACGTTGATTTTTTTTAATTCAGTAATAAATCATTCCATTCGATATAATAACGTTCCACTACAGAAGTTGGAAGTATTCGCTATTGCAACGCTTGAATACGCCATCTGGGGAGAGGACCGGTTCCCTAGCTTGACCCTCCTCCTTTCCTCAGTTGTATAGAAATGTACTACGATATTGTCTCCCTTATTAATATTTTTCGTATTTAATTGTCAAAAATAATTTTTTTAAATTTCCGCGACGCTTTCTTTTGGAATGTAGTATGCATGTTCAATGTAGTTTTCAGTTCCATGCAGTTTTCCAGCTTTAAAGTTTTGAACCTATTTGAAAATCAAGGCAGAAACAAACGTACTTTCTTCTTCTGTGACTCTCCACACGCTACTGGTGAAATCACGCCATAGGTAGAGAGTTCTGCTCTACCCAACTTGCAGCCCATTTCGATCGCCAATATTGAACGACGAGTTCGTAGACAAACTTTCATTTTCCGACAATACTATGCGAGCAAGAGTAATTCTTTGATGCCACCCATATCTGCACACGGGGAAAGTAAGACCAGAAGTTGATAACCTTTCGAGCATGAAACTCTGAAGCTTATCATAAGAACGACATATGTTTTCCACTTAAATTATTATCAAACTCCAAATTAGTGAAACATTTTGCCAGAAAATTACTGTTTAACACAGTTAAACCGGTTGTACCAAGGGTTGGTTCGAAAGGTATACTAGAGGATACTAAGATGCAGTCACCTTTAAGGGGTGGACCCTAATAGGCTAGCATCACTCGCCAAACAAACAGTGGCATCAATTGGAAATGAGCTGCGAGTGGCGTAGATCAGAATTCTCTACCTATGGTAACACTTTGCTTGCTTTCATCATTAGCGTATAGAGAGTCATAGGAGATGGAAGTAATTTAGTTTTTGTCCTGATTTTCATATAGATTAAAAATTTAACTTAGGAAACTATAGGGAACTGGAAATTGTATTGAGCATAGCTCTAAAAGAAAGCGTCGTGGAAATTATAAAAAAAAATACTTGTGACAATTGAGTGCGAAAAATATTAAGAAAGGGGAAAATATCATAGTACATTCATATACAACTGAGAAGAGGAGGAGAGAGAAACAAGACAGCAAACTCACACACAGTTGCAAACTCACAGCAGATATAAAAATAGCATATTGTTTGCAAAAAAGCATCATTTCATATGACGACGCAATCTTCGAAAAGCACCGTTAATAATGGTTCATGAAAAACGAAAAAGTAACTAATAAGCATTATGGACATGATTTACTAAATAATTTTGAAAGAGACCCATCGAAGAAAGTTGGTTGATGGACTGTATCTGATATTATCGACTATTAGTTCTAGTTTGGATATGTTGTTGACGGTATCGCAGTCAATAGCTTTGTAGTAGAATTTGGCTTTTCTCTCTTCAGGGTAATCAGTTTTTTATTTTATTTTATACTTATCGTTGTACAGCCAACCCAAGTATGGGTTTACGACTACTTATGTTCAACTCCGTAGCCTTGACATTTTGAACCCAACCTAGAGGACAATGGAACTCCTGGATCAAGTATTGGGAGAAATTTACCTTTGTGGGGGGCAAGGACTTTTTAATGGAACAAATCCGCAGTTGCTTTACATGGAGAGGAAAACCACTAACACCTCACATGGTTAGCCCGATCGCAACGGGACTCTAACGCATGATCCGTCTACCACTGAGGATATTTTACGTCAGCACAGTGGTCGGTGCGAGCCAGATGCGGAATTTATATCAACCAGCCATCGCTGGGATTCGAACGAGGTTCATCTCATTGCAAGGCGAAAGCTCTATCCCCTGAATCATCACTGCTCAGGTAATCAGTTAAGGGTTAAAGTTTCAAGTCTATGTAAATCATCATTACGAATGCACCATGGAGGAGCACTCATCTATCTAAGGAATTTGTTTTAGCAAACTTGTAGTTTTTTAACTTAAGTTTTGTCTGTAGTGTCCCAGGCTCCATAAGTTATCCGTAAGTAATCCCAGGATCCGTTAGTTATAATAGGTCGAATATACATCATGTGATTAAGTCTCCTGTCAGATACTGATTTGTTGGAATAATGACTTAACTGAGTGCGAAAAAAGCATTGTTTGCTTTTTTTGATAATATGCTCCTTCCAGGTGAGTTTATTTCTTAAATATGACTTCTAAGTATTTAGCCTGATTAACAAATGGGAAGGTTTAATTAAATAACTTAATATTTTCTGTGTTACGAATTGTAGTTCTATGTTTCCTAATAATTAGTAGTTACAACTTATCCGCATTTATTTTAAATTTTCCAATTATTACACCAATTTTCTACGGTTTTGCAACTGATATTGTGGTTT
This sequence comes from Parasteatoda tepidariorum, assembly GCF_982258835.1. NCBI lineage: Eukaryota > Metazoa > Arthropoda > Arachnida > Araneae > Theridiidae > Parasteatoda > Parasteatoda tepidariorum. The sequence continues at coordinate 3,846,944 of NC_141758.1, read as the reverse complement.
CTAATTGCTTTGTTAGAGCATCTAAATCTGAAATGATGGCTGGATCATCTGCATATTATGCGGTCTCATAGCATACTTGTTTATTTATTGTTTATTGAAATCACAGACATTTGCAGGCTTGTGCGCTCAATTAAGGTTTATAAGCCTTTTACAAATAAAAGGAGAGACAGCACTATACAGAGAAGGACAGCACGAGGATACATCCGGGGTAACACCGGGATACGAACCCGCTCTGCACAGCGTTTGGTGGGCGATACTACTCGGCCAGCGAGGCCCTCATGACATACTTGCAAACCTCTGTTGTAATTAGTGGAGGGTTTTTCTAAGATTAAATTTGACTTTCGTTCGTTTTGTCATCCTCGAAATATGAATATCATCCTCGATTCACGTATTAAATCCTCTAATCAAGTTAACATCTTCATAAATCTATTCAACTGTAAAAAACGTTCAATATTGTGTTTCCCAATTTTTAGAGTTTTCAAATCCAGTATTTTATGAACATTTTCCTATTTCTTTTCCTTTTATAATAAAATAACACGCAAAAGTGTTATAAAAACTATTTCCTGGCTGTATTTAGCTCAAAGTTCTTTAAATTATAAAAATTTTAAATTAAGGTTTTATCCATTCAGTTTCAATTTTTAATGAATCTAATGCTGTATCAAAAACAATTATTATACTATACAAACACATACCTTATATATATATATATATATATATATATATATATATATATATATATATATATATATATATATATATATATATATATATATATATATATATATTTTATTGTGAAAGACCCGCATTTGGTGGTTTTGTTGACCTCCACCGGTGAATGTTGACAATCACATAGTGGCTTTGGTAAATCTCTGAAATATATGCTCGGTGCTAGCCACTGCCCGGTATACCCTACACTGATGTTTTTTTTTTTTTTTTTTTTTTTTTTTTTTTTTTTTTTTTTTTTTGAGGTTCAGTGCTACTGTCCGGTACCCCGAACACTGATGTTTCTCCTAATCTATCCTCAGCAGATATTAAAATATGGAATAAATATTAAAATATCGAATTTATATATAATGATTTCAAGGAATAAATAAATATCAAATTGGATATAACAAATATTTCGGATATTCACCAAAGCGAGATTCTGGGTAATATATCTACATACAAGTTAAAAACTTTCGAAATGAAATTTATTTCTCTGTTTAAAAATAACCCATTATAATAAATTTGTATATTACTATTTTTAATGAATATTGGTAAATAAAGATAAATTACTCCTTTATCTAAATTAGGGATAAATTACTTAATAGATCGTATCGTACAACTTGCATTTTAGCTTCTTTTCTTGAAAGTGGCAACCCTGATCTCAATTAAAGTTTTGTACTTCTTTCAACCGATGAACAGATCAGGCGGTTAAAAACTTAAATTGCCAATTAACGAGGCGGAAGTTATTAAATTAAATGTTATCTTCAGTTGTTACTCCGTAGAAAAATGAATGGATGGTTGACCCGCTACGATCAGTAGACCTGAAAGATACTGTTAGTTATGCTTATTAGTAATGAAATAGTTTAGCGAAAACATGAAATAAATAACTTGAGATCAATAGATAATTAATTATTTAGAAAATAAATTGTACCGTTTCTTTTATAAATATTTTTCCATTACCTTTTGAGTTTGTCCCATTCTAAATTTTTTTTCCATGGGCCGCTGCCCGAAATTTGCCAAGAGTTGCCGATTGATTATTCGGTCACAGACCACGATACGGAAATTTCTATTCCCCTGATATTACTAAAGAATTTCCGTTGTTTTAGAAACTGTTTTTTCTAGCGAATGCATTAATATATTTATACGTTAAAATTAAAAGAATTCTTCACTCCACAATGTTTATATGCTAATGTTTAAAAAGAAACGTAAAATATAAAATAATCAGAAAGTCTCACTCTTAATCGCTGAAAAAACTTATAATAAAATTATATACCTTTTAAAAAGTCAGTTAAGCTTCAGTTCCCTACAGCGAAAATCAAATCACTGAAATTTCATGTTTTGAAGGTTATGAATAAGACATAATTACGCAATTTGCAAGTTTTAAAACACACTACTTAAAAATCTATGGGAAAGTTAGTGAAGTTTAAGAAATATTTCGGGAAACAAGAAATAATTTATCAAACTTTCATTTATTTAAGTTTTCTGTATCGGAATCATTAATTCAAATTTATAACTGCCGAAATCTGCATTTTTTGACGAGGGATTTTCCTAGTGGCGGTAAAATAGCAATTACGTTGATAACTTTTAGCAGAAATTTTATAAATTTTGTCAGTTTTCTTAGAAACTTTGCTATTTCCTTCAATTTAGCTCCATAAATATGCACATTCATTTTCTTTATAATTATAAGCGCAGTGCTAAATAAATAAATAGATTGGATCTATAGTATATATCGTTGCTGTGCCTTATATTTTTACTATTTAAACTAGCACGTTTTTTCATCCCATGCTAAGTTTCAGGAATTAATAAATATATTTTACCTATACACATTTTTGTATTATGTATATGTACACACAGTGTCTTATGTACATGTAAATGTGAATGACCAAAATTGGTGGTTGTTGACTTCCACCGGTGAATGTTGACAATCACATAGTCGCTTTGGTAAATGTTCGAAATACATGCTAGATCTGCTCAAGTGCCACTGCACGGTATACCCTACACTATGTTACTACTATGTTTTAAGGTAAAGTGCCACTGCATGGTATACATTTGCCCGGTATACCCTACATCAATGTTTTGTAAGAGTCAGTGCCACAGCCCAGTTAACCGGTACACTGATGTTTCTCTTAATCTATCCTCAGCATGTACTAAAAACATCGAATAAATATAATAATATCAACGAATAAATAAATATCAAATCTGATATAGCAAATATTTCGGACATTCACCCAAGCGACTTTGTGATTGTTGACATTCACCGGTTAAAGTCGTCATTCTCTTGATTTCAGTCATTCACGGTAACATTTACACATAATTTTTACACTTTTGCTCTGGAAATTATCGTGCCACAGGTCCTTGGTTCGATCTTCGGGCAGGGCAAGGTTGACTCAGCCTTTCTTCCCTTCAGTGGGTCGATAAAATGAGTACCAAGCATGATTGGGAACTAAACATTGGGGGTTCCGCATTGGGCTGTCCACCCAACCGGAACATCTGCTCCTGCATCCCGAAATTTCAAGAAAAGTGAGAATGGGCCTTGCCTCTCTATGGGCTGTCGCGTCACTGAGTTTAGTTTTAGTTTAGTTTAGTATAAGTTTACGCAGTATTATTTTGTTCATATTTGCTCCATAAACTATATGTAACGGCTAAAAGTTTACATTCTTCTATTTGTAGGGTTCTGAAAATGATTTAATTCGAGGCATGCTTAGCAATGGATACCTTAGGGATAACTCAACCATCGCAGCCATCATGAAACACATTTGCTTAGTCTTTATTTTAAGTACTCTTCTCGCAAGTAAGTACATTTTGAATTTTTTACCACTGCGTCAGTTCTCGAAATGGAACTCTGCCATGAAATAGTGCCATATAGTTTCATATGAAATAATGCTGCAAGAGCAACTGGCATAAATTATAGAATATACTCTTGATACCTCAAACATCGATATGTCAAAAACCTTGTTTTGTCAAAAGAATATTTTTCCTCTTGGCATTACATATCTCCATAATGTTAATTTGAGTTCCTATGTCGAAGAATTTCTTCTCAAAATTCTTATTACGTCGAATGTTTTACGAAATAGAAAAGGAATTTTTTCATCAAAATCACAATTGTAATCCAATTATTTTCTATTTAATGCATAAATATTTTCGTCTTTCATTTAAAAAATAAAATTATCGTTACTGTATTTCGATTTCTAGTCAACTATCATTACATGCATATTTATTAGTACTTATTTTTATGTTTCGTGACTTTATTTTTGAGAGTACTTTCCTAGAATATATTTTTCTATTTTTGGAACACATTCTGAACTTACCGTTAGTTCTGAACTTATTATATCGAAAACTCGTTATTTCGAACTTTTTTTAGCGTCTCTTTAATTTTGAGATATCGAGGGTATACTGTATTATCTAAGCAGGTGTTTTTTAAACAAAACAAACAAGATTTGAATGAGCTCTAAATAAGTAACTCAGAGATTGAGTGAGAGGAACACGATACTAAGATTTTTTACAGCTAGATGGCAGTATCAATGATTAGTTTTTCAAGAAGAAAGTTAATAAGCTATAAAGAAGGTTTTTCAAAATTCTTTCGCTTTAAAAAAAAAGAAGAAGAAAAAAGAACCCTCATAGTTTAAGTGCCTTACGCTTGAAGCAAAGCAATTTCAAACCACATATGCTCTCTTACTATAAGGAATTATCTGGCCTTTAGATTGAGCAAATAACAGAAATAATTTAAAATTTATTTAACTTTTTTAAAATGCCAATTTGACAACATTTTTCAGCCCAAATAAACATTATTGCCTTATTCATATTTTTTTGCAAATTTTTATGAGCCGAGATTGTGTAGCATTAGTGTAAGTTATTAAATATACAAAAATTAGACCATAAACGCTTTTCCTGTTCTCCAAACTGTGGCTTTTTTCCATATTGACGCTTAACGCCCTTTTTAGAATAAGCATAAGGAACGCAGGTCAAAGATAGGCTAAACTTGACCTTACAGTCATAAGTAACAGTTGCAAACTGAAATCAGTTATTAAAAATAGCATATTTTATACAAAAAAGCATCATTTCATGATATTAAAGAACCTTCAAATAAAGTGAATAAGAGTGAAAATAATTAAACATTTATTGCAGGGGCTTTTGTGAGAAAATATGAGGGAGGGGGGCTGTAATTTATGTTGTCTTCCATATATTCTATATCATAAATGTTGTTAAAAGGAGCAGTTAAACAATTTCTTGCGTCAAGGAAAAATATAATATTAGGATCATCAATGAGATTACTTATAAGTTCTATATTTAAATCTTTTAAGTGTTTGTTTGGGGCTTCGGTGATTTTTTAAGTGCTTTGGTTTGAAATATTTCAAATGTTTATTTCTTATGTGAGTTGGATAAACAACATCAGGCATGGGCAAAGCGTAGGTTACAATAAGCCTAAGGCATTGTATAGCGAGCAAAATAAAAAACGGGCCACCCTGAATAACTTTTGATCTAATAATCGGATCTTCACGTTCTAAGACTTAATCTTAATGGTTTGAGGGGGTGACCTCAAATATGGTAATTAATTAGAGCAGATGATATTTTTTAAGTTATGAAATCAGACACAAAAAAGTACTTCTTCTGAATAAAAATACCTCTTTTCCGACGGATTCGGATTTCTGACTCCCAAAATACAGGGAGTAGCCTCAATCTGGGAAATTGGGTCCCCATTGTTTCGTCGGGATCCATCCAAAATTTGGATCACCTGTTAATTTTACTTTTTGCGTATTTCGCCATATCTCAAGAACTTTTAAAGCGAATTTAAAAATCGTTGCACGCAATTATAAAATTCTCTTATCAAAAGTTAATTGCATTCAAAAAAATAATTTTTGTTATTTTTTACTGTTTTTTTATTATTTTCTTTCATAGCAGTCATAAAACTTTTGTGTTAAAAGATATATAAATTTTCGCAAAATTTCAAAGTATCTAATTTTTCATGGAAAATATAAATATTGAGCGAAATCGGTTAAATAGTTCCTAAGAAATAAAATTTCAAAAAAAAAAAAAAATAATGGAAATTTAAAACACTTGATTTCTCAGGAACTATTCAATCAATTTCACTCAATATTTGTATTTTGTCATGTAAAATAAGATACTTTAAAATGATGTAAAAAATTATATACCTTGCAATTCACAATTTTTTCGTCGATTGCTAAATAAGATAATAAAAAATAGTAAATTTTCAGTAAAATTTATTTTTTTCATGGATTTATCTTTGGATAAATGGATTTTAAAATAGTGTGCAAAGTTTTTCAATTCGTTTAAAAAGTTCTCGAAATATGGCGAAATACGCAAAGAATAAAATTTACATCAGGGGTTTCATACTTTGGACAGCTCTCCTGATCAAACTATGAGGATCATATCTCCCTGATTGCGGCTACCCCCTGGATTTTGGGGGTCAGAAATCCAAATCAGTCGAAAAAAAGGTATATTTATTCGGAGAAAGTATGTTTTTGTATCTCATTTCGTAACTTAAAATATTGTCTGATCTGATTAATTAGCATATTTGAGCCACTCTCTCAAAGCATTAGGATTGAGTGCTAGAACATGAAGAGTGGTCCGTTCATTTTTTTGCACATCATACATATAGTAAACGTTTCAGATAAAGAATTGGTAAAATCACTGGGTAAAATCATTCTCGTGAAGATTAAAAGTAGGCAGGTATGATATTTTGTTAATTTTTTTCCCCACAAAACATAATAACTACTAGGGAAATTCTTCTACAAAAAGCATTTATGAACAAAAGGAAGGGCAACTAGTGTAACATAAAAATTTTGGCAGCATATTGAACTTCTTCAAACATTCCTATTTCGGAAGAAAAAAAAATTCATAAAAATTTTAACACGCTTAGATCTGAGTCTTCCTTGTTATCAAGTCAGAATTTATCCTGAGAAGTGAAAAAACTGGTAGCAAAAATATTTTATTTGCAGATTGCTATCGGAATAAGTGTACAAGATTCTCGTAACACAACAATAACAAATAATAGATATTTTACTCCTCCCTTGTACATGATATAATTTTATAACCAGATCTTTTTATCGTAAATCACTGCCCTGAACAACGTAGAAATTAATAAACTTCATTGCATTTAAAACTGGTTCGTACGTTTTTTAAAAAAATTAAAAAAAAATGCTACTAGCATTCTAACAATAAATTCTTTTTATTATATATAGCTTTCACTTTAACACTATATATTTAAACTTCATGTTTCAGAACTAGATATCCTTATTTGCAAACATTAAGCATGGTGGTGATTGCGATATAGTTGATATGCATCTCATTTTCTTAGTTTAAGTACCACTTTGAGAATTTTATAAGGACCGTACAAACCCGTTTAATACTTATTGAATGGTACTATTAATTATAATATGTTATTAAAAAGTATTATTTTCAATTAATTCATGTTTATGAATATTCTGAATAAATTTATAATGAGCAGCTACATTACCTTTAAAAATTAAGTACATCAATATTTATTTTTGTAATTAACTATATGTGCCCCACTGCTGTTCGTTGTATGAATGCGGTTGATGCCTTTTATCTTGCCAGTTGCCACTGTGAGGAGTTAGTTGATATCTTTTATCATGATGCTTACCACTGTGAGAATTTGTTTGAGGTCCTTTATCATGATGCATAACACCAGAAGGATGTGGCTGGTGTACTTTTTCATAATGCTCTTTATGAGAACTTGATGGGTGTCCTTTATCATGATGCTTACCACTGTGAGAATTCGTTTGAGGTCCTTTATCATGATGGATAACACCAGAAGGATGTGGCTGAAGTACTTTTTCATATTGCTCTTTATGAGAACTTGATGGGTGTCCTTTATCACTATGTTTATCACTGTAAGAATTTGTTTGAGGTCCTTTATCATGATGCATAACACCGAAAAGATTTGGCTGGTGTATTTTTTCATATTGCTCTTTACGAAAACTTGATAGGTGTCCTTTATCACGATGTTTATCATTGTGAGAATTCGTTTGAGATCCTTTATCATGATGCATAACACCAGAAGGATGTGGCTGGTGTACTTTTTCATAATGCTCTTTATGAGAACTTGATGGGTGTCCTTTATCACGATGTTTATCAGTGTAAGAATTTGTTGGAGGTCCTTTATCATGATGTACAGCACCTAAAATATTTGGCTGGTGTTTTCCGTAATGCTCTTTTTGTGAACTTGATGAGTATCCTCTATCATGATTATTCATACCGTATGAATCTTGTTGGTATCCATGACCATGTTGACTAGTTCCATAACTGACTTGATGTAATTCTTTCCCATGATTATTTTCACCGTGTGAAGTTTTTTTGTATCCTTTATCATACAAATTCCTGTCACTCTTATTCTGTTGATGCCCTTGATTCTTATGGATTTCACCAGAAGAGCCTTGATGGTGTCCTCCACCATATCGGTTTTCACCATGAATGACCCGTTCATTCCTTTTTCCATATTGATTTTCGCTATGAGTTATCTCCAAGTGTCCTTTCACATGGTGATATCCTTTACTATTTTTATGTTCGACATCATCAGACTTTATTGAATACCCTCCACTGTGCACTACTCCGTCAAGAATTGTTTTATATCCCTTACCATCATATCCGCTTGTTTGAGAACCTTTTTGAAATCCTTTACTAACGTGATTTTTGCTTCGGTGGCTCGTTTGGTATTCATCACTATTATGTCCTTTACTGATAGAGCTTGTTTGATGCCTTTTACTATTATGTTTTTCATCACCGCCACTTGGTCGGTATCCCTTATCGTTATGTAAAGCGCCATCGTGACTTATTTCGGAACCTTTTACATCGTGGTCCTTTTTGTGGGAGCTTGTTTCATACCTTTTACTTTCTTGCCCTTTTCTAACATCACTTGCTGGGTAAGCTTTACTAAAATGCTCTCTACTGACATGGCTTGTTTGGTATACTTTACTACCATACTCTCTACTGTCATGGCTTATCTGGTATCCTTCTTTAACCTTTTCTTCTTCCTGGCGACCATTTTGATAACCTTCGCTCTTATGATCGACTTCGTGATGACTTGTGTAGAACTTTTTACTGTTTTCATGACTAACACTGCTTACTTGGTGTTCTGTTCTATCATGCCCTTCAACATGACTGATGTGGCATTTTTTACCATAATTAGAGTCATCACTGTGATGTCCTTTAGCCTGATAACAATCACTGTTATGTCCTTTCTTAGACTTCTGCTCATCACTGTGATAACTGACTTTATCATGATCAAAGTCGCTGTAATCATACCTACCATAATCATAAAAATCCTCATAGTTTTTCTTGAATACATTTCCGTGGCCATCATTTATAAACTTTACGTCTTTTTTAGCTTCATTTGCCGTCATTAAGTGGGTAAGAATAGAAAATAAGAAAATGGTGACAAGCAGTTGCATGTTCAATGGTTTTGTGGACTTTAAACGACGCTACAAATGTAATATCTTCCTAATTAAAAGAGGCTGCTTAGATTTGACTCAGGCTTTTATATACACGATTCGTGCAACCTTGCCCCATGTTTCGATAAGTTTGATTATGGAAAACTAAAAGTGATGTTTCGGTAATAATAAAGTTAGGAACTATGTCTTTAATTACGAGATGATTCATGGTATTCATAATTAGGTAAAGGATAAAGAAATACGTTTTCTTCATATTCTAAAACATTGTTTTTTTCCCACCTACTCTGTGACTGTTGTTCATTGCACGACATTCATCTTTCATTCAATCTTATCTGAAAGGTTGTTTTCATAATATGATGAAAACTAATTGTTTGCAACTATAAAATAGATCAAGGATGAATTTAAGAAATTGATAAAAAAAAATTCTTTCAATGTTTAGAAAAAAATAATACTTTTCTTTAACTTTTTCAAATAATATGATTTATTTCAAAAATAAATGAAATGCTTTTGTTTCCGATAATGAAAATATTTACAGTTTCGCGTCGTCGAATTCTGGTGAGAAATGCTGAGCGAGTCATTAATTCCTTAAAAAATAATTTTAAACGATTTAAGGTTATGTTGATTTAAGAAGAATAACGATTCAATAAAAACATAGATCCAAATGAAATTAAAAAAAAAAAAAAAAAAAAAAAAAAAAAAAAAAAAAAAAACTGATTTTAAATGTAAAATTTGATAAGTTTTAATTATCAATCTGCAAATGGAAATTTTAAACTACTGAATTCTAAACTCGTTTTCATTACGTTTCAATTTCTAAAAGTATGTATTTATTTGTGGGGAAAAGAAACTTTTAACATGCATTTTTCTTTTCGCACACTAACATTTTATAGTTCTATTGCAATTTTAGTGGTTTATATACTTTTAAAAAATAACTGGGACTAACACACATTTGTCTTACATGGAGAGAAAAACCACGAAAACCTGACACGTTTAGCCTGACATCAAGGAGACTCCAACCCACAATCCGTTTACCACTGAGGATATTTTGCGTCAGCATTGTGGTCGGTGCAAGCCGGATGCGGAATTCGTATCAACCAGCCATCTTTGGGATTCGAACCCGGTTCACCTCATTGGAAGGCGAATGCTCTATCACCTGAGCCATCACGGACGAAAAATCATCATCGAAATTTTTTTAACCACAGTGTTTAGATGAAAAATGTATTTACTTCCTGACTTTCCATCACGCCCAGATCCAGTACCTCATAAAAATAAAGTTATAAATTATTATATAGTAATTAGTGTCAAAATATTCACTTTAATAGCCTGTTACCAATATGTGATAAATTCTTTAACCATAATAACATTTATTTATTTATTTCATTCTGTTCCTTAAAATTAAAAAAAAAAATTTTTTTTTAATGAAGGAAAATGTTAAGAAATATACGCTTCATACAATGTAAGAAAAAAAAATCAAAGTAATTCCATGTTTATTAAAAAAAGAATAATCATATAATGCGCATTGAGTGCATTTTATGGATCAGATGGCGACATGCTGACACTTTTTTGATAATGATTTGTTATAATGAGTCGCCATTTGGCAGTTGGTGCCCTTTAATTTTGCTGCGTAGGTTGAGTTGTTAAGTAGAAAATTTAAAAACTTAAGATAATTTTTATTTTTTTATCTTTCATGGACTGTAACAATTTAGTTTTTTATTAGTAGATCAGAAAAAAATATCTATTTACGTCTCTTTTTTACGACAAAATAAAATCGCTTTTATATTCTATGTCTGCTAAAATAACTTTCCCTGTGAAGATTGTCCGGAAAGAATTTATGAATATCTCTCTATTGTGTTGTAATAATTTTTATATTTTCTTTTTTGGGTCAGTCACTGTGTTTTCCTAACAGTAAATGAAACAACCATAAATATCCCACTTCCGAAACTCGTTTTTGAAACTGTTTCAAAGAGAAGAAAAAATGAAAGAAAGTAATACTATGATACCAAGCCAACTTTCAACACTGTTCACGAAAAAATTCTTATTGCTGAAGTTTTCCTTTTTTATTTTTAATTTATTAAAATAATATCTAAACGTATTTGCAAGACCCTAATAAATAATTAATTTAAACTTATTTATGACACACTCGTTAATAATCCACACACTCTTACTACTACGGAATTTCCGTAGTTTCAGCAAAACATTTTTTCTCTTGGTAGCAAATGCATAATAAATTAATATTTTAATAAATTAGAATGAAAAGAATTCCGGCCACCACTACATATTAATTATTTAAACAGATAATATAATAGAATTTCAATCTTAAAGTTTGCGTAAATAAATCTACCCTCATTTTCAAATTCGATGAAAGAGCAGATAGTCCTACGGAATAGGTACTCCGAAATTTATGTTTAAATCCGTGGGGGTGCCAACTTTCTCCGCTTTGAGAAGAAGTATATTTAATTAGTAGCAGCGAAATATTATTTGTTTTTAATTTAGTATTTTTCATTTTAGGTGATTTTTCACCACTATACATCAAATATTCGAAATATCTTATGGAGGCCTGCCAAGTACTACGTTTTTTGCAAAATATTTTATAGAGTGGGTAGCCTTTTAAAAATCAAAGCTTTTAGAATTATTGGTAATTTTGCCGACATTTTATAAGCCTCAGTACGAAATAGCTAGAACAAAGAGTTGTTTGATATGAACTTATAAATCATTTCTATGTAGTGGAGTCGAACATTAATTAAATGAATAAAAAATATTACATTAAAACCTAAACATAACTACCATTAGAATAAATTTTTACAACAGGAGTAGAAAGTTGGCAGTCCTGAATATGGAATGCAACTTCATTACAGCCTGGTGACTTTTCAAGAGGGGGCTTAATTATCCTTATTCTACAAGTTTTGCTATCAAATTCACTACCAATTTCTTAAAACTTTCGCAGTTGTCATCCCTGCAGTAGACTAGTCGAGTGGCCATATTTCAGAAATGCTCTCCGGACAACGAATAAATATTTTCGAGTGGTGGTCTTTCAGTGTATGATTCTTGGTTTAGTTAATTCAATTTACAGGGTTTTTAATCACCACAACTTTTAAAAATTCGATGACTTATGTGATTTGTCACTTTGTAACAGGTAAGCAGTGTTGAGTCTTTTAAAAATTTATCAAAATTAACCGAAAACTTGCTAATACTATCCGGTGCAGTTGGCATTTCTGATATTCTAAAAGGTTTCCTCCGACCTGGAAAAAATGAATGTGTGGTAGCTAAGATTTTTCAAGACTACTGAAAAATGCCTAAATTTATCTTTCATTTGTAAATTACGAAATTAAACACGCGTTATTCTCTGCACTCATACATATTTTCGTTAAATTAAATATTTATTGTGTGTGTGTTAATTTAAAACATCTTCTATATATCACCTTCGGTACCACTTCAAAAAAAAATTAAATTTCCAGAGCGTAGAAACCCTGTTCTAGAAAAATTCAAAAAGTGGTGATAAATACATCATAACGTCGTAGAAAATTTAGATTTTTTTTTAAATGATAAAAAGAGTAGAGAGTGCCAATTATACGACCTCCGATTATTCGGATTGTCAAATTATCCGGATCGTACAGAGATCATTTGTTTTTCCCACCTTTCCAAAAAGAATTTTTTGTACACGATAAAGCTTCTTTATTTAATACGTCGAAAAATTAAGAAAGGGGTCGAAAAATGGCTTCTTTTGTCCCTCGGTAATCTCGAAAAAAAAGCTCATGTTCGTTTTTTCCCGTTTCCTTGTTGATGGAATTAAGTTTCTATAAAAAGAACAGGTTAATAATAAAATTTAATTTAAAAAAAAAGACTAATTGTAACATAGGCAATACTGCAATTGCCAATCCTGAAAAAATGTACTCATATTCCATGTAAATGTAAGGTAGTTGAATATGGGTAGACGTCAACTCAAAATTGGATCAGCTGTTCAACGACATTTATAGAATATACTTCCACTTTCGAATGTTGTTGTTGTAGGCCATTAAGGCACGTGCGAGTGTTCTAGACATCTATGGCCAAGAATTTGACTTCTGCCACACCCATACTTCACACCCGTTGTTTACGATCCCCAGATCGTAATTTTGACCTGAACCAGAGAACGACCCATCTCTATTTCAGTACCCCCGAGGTATTGATTTGATATGGGAACAAGGAGGACTTTGCGACCTGACAGATTTAACGACCACCAGTCAACATTTACTACATTCGGTCGGCGGTATTCGAACTCCCGTTCTCACGAACGAGAGTCCAGCACCCTGTCAACCAAACTATCCCGTCTCTTTGAATTTAAATATTTTAGGTTTTACATCCATGTTAGAACTGTTCAAGTATTTTTAAAACATTGAGAGTTTTTCAATGAAGCTATAATTATTTCCATTTTTGGTATTATACCTTTTTAAAATTGACCCGGAGAAATTAGAATAAGATTTTATTATTAGGCTGGTAAAATATTGCTACTTGGTGAAAATTCCTTCACCGAAAGCAGAGATGCCAACTGCTCCGGACACGCCAAATTAATTAAAAAAACGGTAAATAGCTGCGAAGTAAATTTTGCAAATATTTGACTATATTTGCTTGCTTTTTAATGGGTATTGCATGACACAATTAACATAAAGTGGTGAATTTTATAAGCTTACTAATTATTTAGAAATAGTGGTGGATAATAATCTACTAAATTGAATTTATTAAACCAAGAATTACAATTGATAAACTACCACTTTAAAATATATATTTGCTGTCCGGAGCAAGTTGGCATCTCTGCGAAAGAGTAAAAGTCAGGCTTGCGGTATGACGCTGTTAAAGTAGAAACAATGGCTAAAGCATGAAACTCAATTTAAAATATTTGTTTCTTAATTTAATTCTTCGTCGATAAATGTCTGAACATTTGTATTGAATTGTATTAATATTTGTAACTCTCTTTTTGTGTGGCGTTTCAGAAAAATGTTCTGGACAGATCAACAGGCCACCGGAATTTCTAGTTGGAGGAGATATGGATTACTTCTCTCTCAAAGAGGACACACCAGTCGGTAAGTCCATTTAGAATCTAGTTCAAAAACCATTTCTTAACTCACTGCACACCTCTAAGGCACTATCAACAGTTTTAAATTAGAAATTTTTTTAAATTTGTAACCACATTATTTTAAAAAATATGTAAAACCACTGTCATTAGAACATAGCTCTAATCATAATGCGCTGCCGTGAAGTGTTTCGCCAGGTATTGGGGGTCAAGTGGGAGTAGAATTGGGGGGTTGGCAAGCACCAAATAGTAGACATGTCAGTGGTAAACCAGCCGTATGATGAAATCGATAGGAACTTAAGCATAATTGAGATTAGAATATAATAATATTTACTGGGGGTCAGAATACTATTATCATTTACGCTGTTGTAATAAAATAGAAAATAAAATAAAGAAACTATATGCCACTATTTACATATTTACACGAGATTTAAAGGAAAAAAAACTGTTAACGACAAAGAAAAGGTTATATAAGCGACAGGTAGCCCGGCAACTATTTTGTCTGTTATAGTGATGAACCAGGCGTCTTGCTAATACCACTCGTTTCTGGATTGCTCATCACACTAAAGTTGCTCATTTATCGTCCTTACAGCTGCGACAGATTTGGGTTGCTCGCATACCGTGGAGCCGAGGAATTGCCGTGTTTATTTGAAGTTTACGGTTGTTGAAAAAGAGTTTAGAAAGCGGTAATAAAACCACAAATAAATTTGAAAGAATTATCTGAAAACAAAACTATTAGGACATCTATAAGCATCATTTGCAAAACAAATGGATCTCATATACACTTTTAAAATTATTGAATCGTCGTGGAAGTTTAAAAATTTATTTCGAAACTACAAGATTTAATTCGCCAAAACGCTAATGTTGCTACCTCTAAGAAAGTTTTTTCTCAACGGCTGTACAAGTTGGCAACCATGCACTGTATTATATAATTTGGTGAATCCACGCACAAAATAATTTTGACTAAACATTTATTATTTTTCATTACTTTATTTAACCCTTTCGCGCCGACTGTCACAAATACGTGACAGCAAAAAACCGTATCAATCAGGGAGAAAAGATAAAACTGGTAATCAAAGTATTTCTTTAGCAGTTTATTTGTGGGCGGAGTTATAATTGTTTGATTTATTTAATTCACCATTACTTTGTTCAAAATAAAACTATTTAGTTATACTTTGAATTAACATTGATTATATATATTATTAAACTAACAATAATTAAAATAAAAGCAAAGTAAGTCTGTAAAATTAGTAACGACTACATTTAAGTTACCGTTTTTTATTTATTTGCAACTTGATTCTGATTTTGAACGAATGCTTTTCTGAATCACCCGTCCCCAAGGGGTTAATAATAGTCGAAATAATGTTGAATTGTAAGATATACAAATTTTTGGATCATTTTAACGGATATAATTTTATAAGGTAAAATAAATTTGTTTTGCGAATTCGGACGAATCGTTCCTGATAAATCAAATATTAAATATTTGACTTTTTCTAAGTTCCGTTTCTCTGGAAATATTCGACCGATTTTGCTCAAATTTCGTATTTTGTCATTTAAAATTACAATCTTTAAACATAAAAATTCCATACTTTATAATTCAAAATGTTTTCCACTATTGATATAATAAAAAATAGTAAGTATTTACAAAAATTTTTTTTTTCGTATGAATTTGTCTTTGGATAAACGAATTTTATAACTATCTACAAAGAGTTTTCAATTCGCTTAAAAAATTCTCGATCTATAACGAAATACGCAAAAAGTAAAATTAAGATTAAGTGGTTCAAACTTTGGAGCTCTGTCTCTTGACCAAATTAGTGGGACCCTATTTCTCACAATTTGAGAACTGTGGGAATCCAAATTTTCCCAAACAGCATTTTGGAGGTCAGAAATCTGAATCCGTCAAAAAAAGGTATGTTTATTCAGAGAAAGTACGTTTTGTGTTGGATTTCGTAACTTAAGATATCGTCTGCACTTATTAATTAGCATATTAGAAGTCGCCCTCTCGAGCCATTAAGATTGAGTCATAGAACGTGAAGATCTGATCATTAAATCAAGAGTTATTCAGGGTGGTTCTTTTTTTTTGGTGCACTCATCAGGTTTGTCACAATTAATTTATTCTTAATAACTAAAGCTATAATTCAACAAAACTGTTTCATTTATAAGTCAAAGCATTAAAAGTGTACTTTTCATTTAATTTAGTTATAAAAAAAAATGTAAAAAAAATTATTTGGAAATAGTTATTAGTTATATGAAAAATCATTATTTAACGTCAGCAGGGCTGAAAGCCCATATATATCGAGACGGAAAAGAGTAAAAACTGGCAACAAATAAATTTCATTTTTTAGTTTTTTTCCGTGAATAATAAAAATCCATAACTACCAACTGTTTTTAACGGATGCAATTTTTATATTGAACTGCTTCTTCGCCGTGATAAATTTCCTTACCGTGAACTGTTATTGTTGAGAATAGATTAACTCCTCCCGAATATTATCTAATATTGAAATAGTTCTTCTACCAGTATTTTCTCTTTTCCGTCCCGCTTTCAGGCCTGAACGTCAGCTGAGAGGTATCAATAGAATTTTGGAAGTTTCCATTTTACGTCTGTTCTAAACTACAGAAAAAAATGTAAATAAATTTAATGTTTTACAAATATAATCTAATTTAGTAAATATATACCCTAATAAGCGATGTGTTAGTAATTAACTTATATTTTGAATCAGAAATATTAATACGGAAATCATCGTCTTAGAAAAATCTATTAGTAGTAACTAACAGACTCTATAAGAAAAATCTGTATCATTTCATATGAAATTGTAGTTTAGCTTTACTCACTTGATAGCACTAAATAACACAGAAATATTCTATTTGTCTATAGTTGTCCACACTCTTCTCCTCTCCCTTAATTAACCAAATCGTTAAAATACAATAAAACGACAATTTCTTGACCAATTTAAATGAAATTTTCGGCAACTCTATAGAATTAAGATAATTCAGATTAATAAAAGTTCCATTTTAAATGAGCCTGATTAGCCAGTTAAGTAACCGTTTACCTACTAGACTCATATTTTGCACTAATGAAAAAAGCGTCTTCAAGAAAAACGTCGTAGCAGATTCGCATATAAATCAAAGGAAAATTTTCAGCAGTCAGTTACTAAATTTGTAAGATATTCAGTAATTGTTCGATTTCAAAACAAGATGCATATCATATGATATATAATTTTATATAATTAATACATTTTGGATAATAGGAACATTCAGTTTTACCAGTTTTAAGTGCAAAGAATGATAGGTTTGAGTTATTAAAGTATTTAACATTTTGAAAAAAGAAGGCATGTTCTAAAATTGGAACATTGGTATTTAAGCGGTCAATGGAGTATCTCTCTTTTAGCAGTATACGACCGTTTTTCCATCTATGGGTTACTATACAACTCCCAATTGAAATGTAGAGTCTTATTTCTTCTCCGAGCTCGTAAAAGTTTTAACATAATCGCTGATCATTTCGTTTATTGTGTATAATTTAGGTGCTTCTGTCTACACGCTCCGAGCAAGGGATCCAGAAAATCTCCAAGTCCATTATTACATCAGCGGTGACTCCTTTTCGGTGGAACGAGATACGGGAGTAGTGAAACTGATCAGGGCTCTGGATCGTGAAACTGTCAACACTGTGGATGTCATAATCAGTATCGCTGATCAAGGTTTCGCTGGGCTCAATCCAAACACGGTGAGCAGTTCGGTTCTATTTGTTTGGTTCATGAAATAAAATTATTCGAAGTTTCTTAATTTTTTTTTTATGTCTTAAGAAATCTGAAAAGTAATAAACCCTATTATAGGGAACCTGCTCAACTGTGAAACCACTTATTTTTGACTAATATAGGGTTGCCAACTTTCTACGGTTTTGAAATGTTCTAGTGGTTGCTAAGTACATGTTTTAATGTACGATTCTTTGTTTCATAAATGAGATCTAAAGTTATTTTCCAAACAACTGCATGAGAATGATTCAAAACCTCGTATGAAACGTCAATTATAGTCTAGTTATGTAGTGGCGACTCTTTTAAAATGTTGGCAAAATTACCAAAAATTCTGAAAGCTTTAAGTTTTAATTGCTTATCTTCCTGTAAAATATTTCGCAAAAAGCGTAGTTGTTGGCAGTTTTACTACAAATATATAACCACTGGATTTGTATCATATCTGAACCATTTCCCTATTTGATATGTTACCTGAAGACATACGACCCACAGCATCCCTCTCCAAGATACAGAAAAAGTAAAAACTTCACTTTTGTGGCAAAAAGTCTATTTTCCACACATTCTAGTCACTACATTGTCTACCACTACAACACTAGAAGTGCCGCAATCGGCTCGTCCCGGGTGCCCAGTTTAATGATTCCTTATCTTGACTTTTGATTAAAATTTTCTTTACCTCGAAGGGTCTCATAGTGTTCTTGTTTTTTTTTTCTCTATGAAGTTTGAATAATTTTAAACTTAGGTTATTCAATTCATTTTAAACGTGCTCGCAGTAATTAAAATTCATTAGCTTTTCTCGTTTAAACAATCCTTCCGCAATGTGGGTGCGATACAAGGATGTATCGATGCCTCTGAGATACAAGGGTGTATCGATGCCTCTGCGATATAAGGGTGTATCGATGTCTTTGAGATACATGAATGTATTGATGTCTTTGAGTTACACGGATGCATCGATGTCTTTGCGATACAGTCCCGCAGTGGACTGATCGTTAAGACACGGTTCCCATCAGATCACCCAAGTCAAGCATCACTGGCTGCGGTCAGTTTGCGGGTGGGTGACCACTTGGATCAGTCTGCGTAGGGACCGAGAGTGTGCGGTATGGGTCCTCGTTAAACTGTGCTACCGTAAAGAGCTCCACTTCGCGTGCAGGTCGTCGGACTACCGAAGCGGGGGTGCCATCCCCTTTGCAGAGGATCAAAATTGTGATGGCATGTCTTCGGATCATCCTCAGGGATGTTTCCCAGACCGTCGCCAATAGCCCATTGTGCAGCTCTAACGCGACGTAAATGAACAACAACAACAGTCTTTGCGATACATGAATTGGCGACATGTTGACGATAATAGAAATGAACAGATTGTTCCTTACATGAGCGTGAGAATTTTGAGACTAAATCCGAAACATTTTATGCATCCAAATGAGTTTAAAAATAAAAATGATCGGATTCTTACATTTCATTCACATTGCGACGTAACATACTAATTACATTTTTAGTTCAAGTTATTTAAAATTTGGTTTCAAATGCAATTATTTCATTACCGGGAAGATAATATTCAGTCTTTTTCCTGTGTTACATTAGCCTATAATATAGACAATTTTATTTCATTGATGTATCACGGTATATTCATACAAGCACATAAATGTTGTAAAAACTTCTGATCTAAGAAGTGAAACGAACTACTTTTAGGTCTCGTGGATGAGATATAATATTGGTATTGACAGAGATGCCAAATGCTACGGTTTCGACAAGGTATTTTTAAAAACGGTAGAGAACTACATACTAAAATTTGCAGATTTTAGGCTAATTTTGTAAATTTCTTAAGAGGTTCAACACATCTCAATGCATTTATTTATTGAATTACATTTACAGACTTATGTACTCAATTTTGGCTCATAAATCTTTGTGAAATAGAAGGACAGATAGCAAAATACAGAGAAGGACATCACAAAGATACATCCTGGGTAACAACGGAGTTCGAACCCGCTACCTCCATGCTTTGCACAGCGTTTGGCGAGCGACATCGCTTTGCCAGGGAGGCCCCACGACTCAGTGTAACAAAGTGGCGTATCACATAAGTCTTTGAAATATTTAGACGTAATAGAAACCCTACTCATCATATTTACTAAACATTAAAAGAATACCAGTCGGAAGTCTGAAGCAAGTTGGCATCTCTCTATTGATGGTTGTTTACCGATAACTAGATCTGTTTGTATTTAATTGTTAAAAATGTGGTCCGTGATTTATAAGATTATAAATAAAAATTCTAATATTCCTTTTTAGTATTCTAATTTTTTATTTGCTCATAACAGTTAACCTTGTCATTATTGAACGACTTTACACTACTGTTATCAGGATCTTATTTGTTTAAACAATTTATTTACAATCGTGGTAAAAAATCTTAAATCAAAATAAACCAATGAAATTAAAAAAATAGAATCGTAAAGCATAAAATTTACGATTCCCTTAAAAATTAAAAATAAGATATCACGCTTATTGTGTTTAGATTTTTTTAAAAATTCTTCTTTGGTTTCAGATTTCCATCAGAAGAGAGATTACAATACTGGATGTAAACGACAATGCACCCGTTTTCCAGAATCTTCCATATTCATTTGACATGGATGAAGTAAGTTTCAAAAGGCCTTTCCCTCTCTCTATTTTAAGATTAAGCAATAACAATGCAAGTCACGAGATTTCTTTATATTAAGTGTAATTCTAAAAACCTCTCAAGAGCGACCACTTTCTGTTCCACAGTAAAATGGTCGTTAATGGAGGTGGGTCGTTATCAGAAGTTACCAACAGTGACTTCAAAATGCTATCGAAGGCACGTGATCATTTTCGAACGATATTAACTTTAGTTAGTGTCATTTTCTTGGTGCGGAAATGTCACTTGTGTAGGCGTCATGAAAATTATCCCCATTCATATAATTATGAGAGTGAAAATAAATTTACCAATTATAAATGATAGAACAATTTTAAATAAATGATAAATTATGTTTTTTCTTTGAGTTTACATTTAATTTTGTATCATAAAAATTAGTTATCTTTAAAAAATGAGATGAGATTTGCTTGTTTGAAATGCTAAGTTTTTTCTAAAATAATTTTTTTTCTAATTTAACTTTCGACTCTAAAAATAGATCGTTGATAGCACTCTCAGTGCAACATGAGGTTGCAAATCTCTTTCAGTGATTGTCAAAAAGAGTTTTCTAACTAAGAACCTCACATAAATATTTTGAATAAATTTTAATCTACTTACTTGTTTTGTCAATAATTTTTTTTGTTTTGATATTTTATTCTTCATTTGACCTTACCCCCATTCGGTGCAGAGGTTTGTCCGGTCACTGGGAGAGGTTTTGATGGTCTCTCCTAAAGGTTTTCTTCTACACAAAGTCTATGGGGAAAAAAATTCCATGCCTTTCAAAAGTGGTCGTAAATAGAGAAGGTCGCTACATGGAGGTTTCACTGCAGTACTTTTTATGCAAAATTACTGATATACATATTTAAGGGTAAAAACCTGTACCACTTTTTTATATATATATATATATAACGGCACCTCTTGCATTCTTGTAAAATGGCTCGTATCCTTATAGTATAGAACTTACCGGTAGACTTTATATTTCTTTTCAGTGATTGAGTAATTCAATTTTTTGCAGGCAAGTCGAATTGGAACAACTGTTTATAGAGATATTGTGGTCACGGATGCAGACGTTGGTGCCAATGCTGAAATTAAACTTTCCTGCTCACACGAAAAGGTAACACTCACGAACGTTATACAATAAATACTAAATGAGGGCTACTACTTATCCTGTAAGAACCGGTCGCTTTCACCATCCTTTTTTCGGGTGAATTAACTATACCTATTTAACACTTCAATTTTAGCATAAAGATAGAGTTGGTAAATTTTTGCATTGGAATTATAACTGTCAATTGTTACGTCTGACAGACCTGTGACTGTGAAAGAGTGATGTGTATGAAGGTAATGTGACTTGAACATTAGAACATAGGTCAAATATCAGTGTGCTGCCGTGAAGCGGCATTAACTGATTCGTCAGATATTGGAGGCAAGTGTAAGTAGAATTGTGTGATGTGGGAGTAGAATTGAGAGGGGAGGGAGATTGAACTGGATTAGAATGTAATAACATTTACAGGGGATCAGAATAATATTTGGAAGAAAAAATAAGTGTCAACGACAAAGAAAATGTCATATAAAGCGATAGATAGTCCGGCAGCTACCTTGTCTGTGATGTCCTTGACGTCCTGGTAATACCACTCGTTTCTGGAACAGGATTAGAGCATGTGTTAAGCTGTAGGAAGCAAAAAACAAATGATATGTTTGAAGTCTAGCTTTCGAATGGTGGATGCTAAATTTCAGTATGTGAAAATCACATAGTTAAAAGTTATTCAACCCGATATTTTTTCTCTTCGTAACTAACTAGCTCATGTCTTAAATAAGTGATTTAATAGGAGACAGGTCTTTTTATAAATTTAATGCATACAAAATTATTATGATTTCATTTAAATTTATTACTCGATTAAATTTTAAAACCAATCTCAGTGCTGAGATAAAATATCCTTCGTGATAGATTGATAATGACTTAGAATCCCCTTACTGTTGGAGTAGCCATGGTAGGTCTTCGTGACTTTCCACTCCCTGTAACGAAAAAGTTCCATGAAATGAAACAAAAAGTTCTCTATAAAAGCTAGTTTCTCTCATTGTTTGATCCAGGAGTTCTCCAGTCTACAGGGTTGGGTTCAAAATTGCAAGTTTACGGAGTTGAACACCGATGGTTCTAAACTCATAATCGGTTCTAAACTCAATTTAATTTCCCGATATATATTTAAGCTATATGATCTCAACCCAAAACAATTATCTTTTGACGTCCTTATAACATTTTTACTCCTTCAGTTTTGAAATAATTTAATTTGTCTATTTACTTCTTCAGTTTTATAATTTTATTTATTGGATTTGTTCATGTTCTTTTTTAGACTCCAGAAGCGTGCAAAACCTTTGAAGTTCGTGGAACGAGGATAAGCAATGGTCGGATTCGTGGTGAAATAGTTTTGATAGATTCATTAGATTACGAACACCAAACTTCTTACACGATAACAGTCATAGCAGAGGTGAGAACTTTATCTCTTACATTTTCCATTGATACATGTGGCATAGGTGAATAATGTAAACGAAATAAAAATGTTTTTTTAATTCCCATTGTAGTTTTTTAGAGTAACTAAAAGTTTCATTTTAAAGTTACGAATTTATGTACAGGATATCCAGCGGAGAGCTATTTCAAAATAGAAAAAATGATTGAGGGAAGAAATAACGTTTCTCTACGTTTGTGGCGTAAGTTGTAAAAAATTTTAAGCAGAAATAATGAAATTTAATTACAAAAGTTTTCAGTAGATCTTCTAACTGCACAGAAGTTCTTCAATATAGAACTGTAATCTAACCGAAGATTATTCCGTAGAGCTGTAATCTAATTTGTAATTATTCCAATACTGACAGAAACACGGTGTTCAATACAAACTTAGGTAGTACCTAATGCATACCGGCAGCAGGCCCGTCGTCAGCGGGGAGGTGATAGGGGTGTCTCACCCCCCTCCCCAGTTATTTCATCCAGCCGGCAAAATCAAGTTGAATCAGCATTTTTTTTTTTGTTATTATTTGTATATTTTACCTTATCAAATAGTGGTGATCGTGTCAGCAAATTACCGACATGATAACTTTGATATTGGTTGTTGTTGTTTCATATGCAACTTGCCAATATCAGCTAGCCTGCTTGGTGAAACCAAGTAAATTTAAGCGTAATTAAGGCTGATGCGTTTCTTGTTTTTCAATGGCGCCATCTACGGCTAAGAATACGACTTCAGTCACACAAGCCTCACAACCAGTTTATAGGGCGGATCCATTCATTCATTCACAAGGTCTTAATTTTGTTCTGAACCGGAGAACGATCAATCTCCAATCCCCCAGAAGTAAGATTTGTTATGGGTACAGGGAGGACTTTGTGACCCGACAGGTTAACGTAGGACAACAGGTTAACAAGGATATTGGATTTATATTTTAATAATTCATATTTATTAAAATATAAATCCAATATCCTTTCTACCGTTAGGAAAACTATTTTCTCAAACTACGAGGAATCCATATCAGGGCTGAAAGTGTATATATATATCGAGACGGAAACGAGCGAAAACTGGTAAAAAATAGATTTCACTTTTTGCTGATTTTTGGGCATATATAAAATATCCATAACTATCACATTTTTTTAATTGATGCAATTTATGTATTGAATTTCTTCTTTCCCTTCAAAAAATTGATAGCAATGAATTATTTATCATTAAATAATAGATTTACTCCTCCCAAAAATTGTCTGTTATTGAAATAGTTTTACTACCAGTTTTTCCTCCTTGGTTATAACAATTATCCGATATGGCTACACTTGTTCCTAAAGGGCCGTAAAGCCTCAGACGCCCAGTTCCATTACAACGAACGAACGAACATTTATTCCTGCTCAAGCGCTAGAACTAAGCCTATGGCCTGCAACGCCATCTGTGGACACTTATCTTAACTAATTTTCAAACTTTCAATACAGATTTTTACATCTTTTCTGCAATAAACTTACAGTTTTTTTCATTCTCCCATCATTTATTGCTTCGAGATCATTAATTTTATAATCAGTCAGTTCTCAGCTGGAAATCCAGTATTATGCTAGTATTGTTTTTATTTGCTCTTGTGTGAAGGATAGAGTTATCAAACAAATGCTCTCCTTTCATAACTCCACTGCCCAACAGTGTGGTGGATGAAGAGAACGCTATATTCCGCGGGAGAAACCCTTCATGACGAATTCTTTTTCACCTACAATTTAAAGTAAGGAAAAAGGGAGTTCAGATAAATCTAGGATATTTAAATGCTGAAATTTAAAAAAAAAAAAAATGTTAAGAATCAAATATGTCTTAAAATTGTTTGGTGAGTGAGAAATTTTAAAACAAACATTTGTTTCAGGATTCATCAGAATCTGTATCTTTGAGAACGTCAACAAACATTTTGGTGAATGTAAAAGATGTTCAGGATCAACCACCCGTCTTTCAGAACGCACCCTTCACAGCCACTGTTATGGAAAATAGTCCAGAGGTAAGACCTTCTCTATCGGATATGCCAACTCAATCTTATTTGAAGGAAAAGTTTTTTTTTTAAGTACAGCAAAATTTATCTTTGATCACATGTTAATCAGTTTAGTTTAATTAATTCTAATCAATTTAGTTTGTCTATACCAACCTTTTGGCTTGCCTATATATATATATATATATATATATATATATAGCATAATAAATAAATACAAAATTAGGAAATACAATATGTGTTAAATTAAATAGAAAATTAGAAAAAACAATATGTTTTATTTATTGCGCATAAGCTGCAAGTAAATAGAACTCATAAAATAGGTCCAAAAAGTAGAGAAAGCAAGGGAAAAATTACAGAACAATGAAAGAAGGGGAAAAAATAATATTAAAAATAAAAATAACAGAAAACCGGAAAAAAAAGAAAAAAGAACAATCCGAAAAAAAAGACAAGAATTTTTAAAAAAACCGGAAAATAAAAGATATAATCTTTTCATCAGCTCACACGATTATATCCACAAAAAGAGTGCTTTCTAATATTGTCTTAATATAGCCAAAGCAAAATATATCAATACAATAGTGGGAGGAGCACTCAAAACATTTTATAAAAAACTATTTTATAAAAAATATTACAACAAATAAATTTATTTATAAAAAACTATTTTATAAAAAACTATTTTATTACAACAAATAAAATAGAACACAATAAGTAAAAATATCCCGCAAAAACAGAAAATAAAATATAAAGAAAAAACAGAATAAAACATGAAATAAAATTTAAAAAAAGTTGTGAATTCAAATGAACTTACATGTACGGGAAATTTTTCAAAAATGATTTAAAATATTTTCGTAACAAGATTCCAGATTGCAAAAAATGAAAACAAAAGCGCAAGTTGCGATAAAAGCGTAACTAGAGGATTTTTGTATTAAAGTGCGTTCTTACTGCATTACTGAAGTGCGTTTAATTTGTTAGTTACCAAGGATGGGCCTGAAATGGACGTGCGCAAGGTAATATTATACTGGATAATTTAAAGAAATTGACAGTTGGTAATTAATATTTATTCAAGAAAAAAAATATAAAATAGAAAAGAGAAAGAAACATGAATTGCTTGTTTTGCACATAATTTTAGCCACGGATTTGCCCGAAATGGATTTGCACATGGAAAAATTATATAAATTAACAAAAAAAATTTTAGCAGATAATTTTAGCCACAGGATATACCTGAAATGGATTCGCACATGGGAAAATTATATAAATTGACAAAGAAATTTATTTGGTAAATAAATTTAGCCATGGATTTGCCCTAAATACAAGCTTCACGATCTTATTATTATCTTTTCTTTTATTAATTTACTTTTCAAAATTTTCTGTTTTGCTCTTATAAAAGCCCAAATGAGTAAAATTTCTCCAAATAAAAAGAAAAATTTAGATAATTTATATTATCGTTATTAACTTTCAAAATCAAATTTTCTATAAGTTTAAATTTTATAATATTTGTGAAAATTTTAAAACTTTATTGCCATTAAAAGATTTTAACATAGCTAAAAGCTTTAAATATAATAAATCTCTTGGTAGAACTATATATAATTATAATGATATAATCAAAAATTTAGGGAGGATTAATATATCCAAATATGAATGTCACTATGAGGAAGAGAAATATTTTGATTTTGTTCATAAACATCATAAACATATTATTATTGGTAACTTAAATATTATAGAAAACTTACAACTTAGGAATC
Organism: Parasteatoda tepidariorum; assembly: GCF_982258835.1. Lineage (NCBI taxonomy): Eukaryota > Metazoa > Arthropoda > Arachnida > Araneae > Theridiidae > Parasteatoda > Parasteatoda tepidariorum. Next base: position 3,820,164 of record NC_141758.1, on the reverse strand, counting down.
TAATGATAAAAGGCACAAAATTTAGACCCCTTTACCATATATCAATCAATAAAATTCTAAAATACTTTCTTAATGATCTCAATAATTTTTGTTTGAAGATATCAAATAGATTCTCTTTACCTTATGTATGCTAACAGAATGGAAATGGGGTGTTTATTATTACTTTAAAAACTTTGTTTTCAATAATAAGGATAATTTAAATAACAGTACCAATTCAACAAATTTTTCTAAAATTGTTCAATCAATTAAGCAAGTTCAAAAAAATTTTGTAACTACTCCCATAAACAAAGCTAACAATAGTTATGAAATCTTCTGTAAAAAATTCGATGTTGAACTTTTAAATAGGGAATTAAAAAATAGTAAAAATTTTAAACTTAGTAATTTAAATAATAATATTGTCATTAAAAATATTTTAGCTTTATATAAGAGATTAGAAATTAAAATTAACAATATATAATTACTTGCTTAATTATCAGTCCTAAATTTCATAAAATTCCTATTAAATTTAGAACTATCACAGGTGGGTCTAATACTTATCTAACTAAACCTGGCTCCATTTTCTCTAACTACTTAGATAAAATTATTAACAATATTTTTAGAGAAGGTTTCTCTTGGATAATCACTAATAATCAACCGATTTTAGATTTCATTAAACATTAAAATTAGTTCGATGGCGACTTTTAATTTCCAGGATCTTTTCAATAACATTTCCCTTTCTAAACTAAAAGATGTCCTTTTGAACTATTACTATGATTTTAAGAATATCCTTTGTTGCGATTTTGATTATTGGGAAATTCTGATTAATTTTTGTCTTTTTAATAATTATCTTTACAATAGAAGGGATATTTTCCTTCAAATTAATGGAATACCACAAGGATCTTATTGTTCATCTCTCTTAGCTAACTTATTTTTGCATTATTATGAAAAAAATTATACTCTGAGCATTAAATTTGTTTTTAGATTTATTGATGATTTAATTATCTTTAATTTTCAGGATTATACTATTTTATTAAATAATATTTACCCCGAGGAATTAATCTTGCTTCGTAATCATGATGATAATATTAATTTAAATTTTTTGGATTTGGGTATTATAAAAGAAGAAAATATCTGCTTTGTTGATTTATACGATAAAAGAAATGAGTTTAATTTTAATACAAATAAACTAATTACTTGGAATTCTAATGTTTCTAGGAACATATATTTAAATACCACTTTTAATGAAATGAATAGAATTAAAAGAATATGTAGTAATATTTATTTATCTAAAAAACAAAGAGATAAACTCTTTTAAAATTTGATAGAAAAACAATGAATACCTAACTAAAGTGATAAAATTCTTTATAAAATCATTTAGTTATTCGTATATTATTGTGGATATATTTACTACAAATTTTCTTTGTTTATTTATATAATTTTTCCATGTGCAAATCCATTTCGGGCAAATCCATGGCTAAATTTATTCACTAAATAAATTTCTTTGTTAGTTTATATAACTTTCCCGCGTGTAAATCCATTTCGGGTAAATCCGTGGTTAAATTATTTGCTGAAAAATTTGCTTGTTAATTTATATAATTTTTCTATGTGCAAATCCATTTCGGGCAAATCTGTGGCTAAAATTATGTTCAAAACAGGTAATTCATGTTTCTTTCTCTTTTCTATTTTTTTTTAAATAAATATTAATTATCAATTGTCAACTTCTTTAAATTATCGAGTATGATATTGCCTTGCGCACATCCATTTCAGGCCCATCCTTGGTAACTAACAAATTAAACGCACTTCAGTAATGCAGTAAGAACGCACTTTCATACAAAAATCCTCTAGTTACGCTTTTATCTCAATTTGCTCTTTTGTTTTCATTTTTTGCAATCTGGCAATCTTATTACAAAAATATTTTAAATCATTTTCCAAACTTTCCCGTACATGTAAGTTCATTTGAATTCACTACTCCCTTTTTTGATTTTATTTCATGTTTTATTCTGTTTTTTCTATATATTTTATTTTCTGTTTTTGCGTGATATTTTTACTTATTGTGTTCTATTTTATTTGTTGTAATTTTTTTATAAAGTGTTTTGAGTGCTCCTCACACTATTGTATTGATATATTTTGCTTTAGCTATATTGATACAATATTGGAAAGCACTCTTTTTTGTGGATATAATCGTGTGAGCTGATGAAGAGATTATATCTTTTATTTTCCGGAATTTTAAATTTTTTTTTCCTTCTTTCATTGTTCTGTAATTTTCCCCTTGTTTTCTCTACATTTTGAACTTATATATATATATATATATATATATATATATATATATATATATATATATATATATATATATATATATATATATATATATATATATATATATATATATATATATATATATATATATATATATATATATATATATATATTTGAATGTACAATTTTAAATCTAAAAAAAACTTAAAATTTTTTTTACTCAAAAAGACGGACCAATTGGTCACCGGAGTCGGCTACTTAAAAAAAAATGATGCCAGAAGCAGAAATTTTTGTAGGTATGATCATTAAATACAAAGCCAATACAAGGCCAATACTAAAAAAATACAAATCCAAATTTTTTTTAAAAGAAGCATTCAATTGTGATGCCGCAGAATGATTAAATTTTACATTTGAAAACTGGATAAAAATACATAAAGCTCACGCTGCCTACTTTTGTTGCGATTAATCTTAATCTAGAATACAAAATATTCCACTGTTCTTTTCACCCAAATTTGCATTTCATTTACTAGAAAATAGCTCATTAAGGTCAAAACTTTCATGACGGATGAAAAAAAGCTCCCAGAAATTTTTTATTGAGTATGATGATGCAACTGTGGTTTAGATATGTGTTTAAAATAAAGTAAAAAAGAATTAACTTAAGCATTGATTTCGTTTTCAACATAGACTTTATTTCATTTTGTTATCATTTTGAGCAGTAACAAATATTGCGATACAAAATTATAATTATAGTTTTTTTTTCCTTTTAAATCTACTACGAGAAAAAACATGATAATTGGAATTTTTAATATATTTTTTTGATGTTGAACAAAAATTGTTAAAAATCATCTTTATTTCCAGGGTTCTTCTGTTTTGAATTTGGCTGTCAAAGACGGAGATGGCGGTGAACCACGTGACCTAACACTCCTCATAGAAAACGGTACTAAATTCAATATTATCATATTTCGCTAGCCTAAAAATAATTCGAAACGATTAAAGTGTCCTGAAAATATTTTATTTTCTTTACATTTTTTATTACTAATATAAAAAGCAATTTTTTTGAAATAAAAAATTAAAATTATTGTTTTTGAAATGATGTCAAAGTATTTTTTTCCACTAACAAATTATTTTACAATTTGAGTGGAATAATTTATTAGCAAATGTTTCGTACTTTTAATTTTGCTGGCGTATGAATGTAGCGTAACACATCCGTAACAAGAAATACAGGTAAATAACTATAGTTCCTTCCACGGCAATTCTATATTTCAATCTAATATCTAAGCAATTCCAGTAAACCGTCTTATTTTAACAGGAATGTAATATTTGATAATTTCACTTCAGTTATACACTTTTTAAACAATTAGCCACCTTGAGTTTGATATTCTTCAAACTCAAGGTATCCAATGACTACAATAGATATTTATAGATTATTTTAATTGTTTGAGTTTAAAGAATCTCTATTAAATTTCCAATTTTGAGTTTGATTGATGGAAAATGATGGAAAGTCATTTATTTTATATTTATTAATCTTTTTAAGAAAGTTGATTATCAACTGCAAAAGTTCAAGTGGAAATAAAAATAGAAATAATAATAGAAATAGAAATCTAGGAATAATATAATAGAAATAAAATAGAAATGGAAATTAAATATGAAATAAAATGTTTTGGATTCATTTGTTGTCAAAATGATTTGACTTCTTTTTTTTTGCTGATTTAATTTTATTCCATGATTCTAAGCACTATTCCCCGCCGAAAACGGTAACTAATTTGCATATTTCTGACAGCATTTACTTTTATAAAAATTACAGGACTACGTAGAACTGCCAGCTGCTACGTTTTTTGAGAAACATTTCATGGAGTAGTAGACTTCTAAAAACTAAAGCTTTAAGAATTTTTAATAACTTTGCCACAAGAGTGAAACATGAATACTTCATATGAAATGTGAATGCTTCATATGAAAAGTGGCGTTTCAAATGAAGTTTTGAATCATTTACATGAAGTGATGAAGAAAATAACTTAAGATCTAATTTACAAAACAGTGAATCATACTTTTAAGCATGTCCTCGCTTACGGAATTCATCGGTATTACTCATCGATTGCCTTGAAGCGTGAAGCGGTTCCCTCTATTAGTCTCTGGTTTGAAGGCACTCCATCGAAGAAGGAGGGCACGAATTAATTCAGTAGTCCGACGTAACTAACATGTAAGGGCAGAAAACATGAAGGGATAATTATTTTCGTTTGTTTGGGGTAGCTACTACGGCATATTAACAATATAGTCATAAAATTGACCACAGATTTTTAAAATAGAGTAAAATTTAAAAGTTTTATTTAAAATTTTAACTAAATCGACTACATCATCCTAATTCTTTTTTATAGGACACTGTAACTACTGCAAATATATAAAATAGCAGCAGAAAACAATACTTGACCATTTTAAATTTTGTTTTATAAATTTGATTTGCAATAATTTTGAACAACACTATATATATGGGAAAAGGGCCGTAAGGCCTCAGACTCCCAGATCCACTACAACGAACGAACGAATGAATACTATATATAAAACTAAATACTATATATATCTAAGGCCTGCTATCCGCGTTGTATAAGTTAAGAGCTGAAAAAAATTAATCAAATTAAGCTTACTTTTATTGTTATTTCACAACCATTATAAATATTGTACTGAGTTAGAACTTCACGGTGTCCACAATTTAAAGAAATTAAAAAAGCGTTTTAAAATTGTTACCCATTATTTTATGCTGAAAGATTCTTCTACCTTTTGATTCCAGGGTTTAAATAATAGTTGTTTGTTTTTTATTACTGTAATTGTTTTCTTATATGGTTAACTTTTATTCCTCTATCAGATGTAAAAGAATATTTCAAGCTCGGCAATGTGGTGAGCGACGATCGTAAGCTGTACACAACAATTCTGGAGACACGCAATCCAATTGACAGAGAAGACCCAGGAATATTGGATAATGGTGGACTCTATGTTTTTCAGATTAAGGTAAAGGAACAATGTCTCACGGCATGTATTAATTGTCATAAACTTCATTCTAATGGCTTCATTTTCTTGAAGCAGCTCTTAGAACGCTCTTAGAATGCAGATAAAATTGGAGTTAATTAGTCTGCCGAAGTTGTATACAGGCTTACTGACTTCCTGAAAGGAACAGAAAATTAAGGCATCTCACTTTAGGACAAAATTAAGTGTCGCAATTGGGGAAAGGGTAACTATAAATATAACAAAAGACGATTAAAAAATATTTTCCAGTCACCACCTGATAACCTTTTTCTTTTGTTGTCCAAACTGTACCAAAGAATATAGAAAGGAGAACTCCAGCTCTTAGAATGCTTAACTAACGCGGGGAACAAGGTATGCTGTACCAGAAAAACAACTTACAGGGTGATCAACATATACTCAGATTTAACACAGCATTATATGTACTATGATCCAGCGCTTGTGCATAAGAAGCAAAGTGCCTGACAGGAGGTATGTCATCTGCGAACCAGTTTTTGGGCAACTCTAAATGTATTATTGGGTGCGCTGCCTAATGCCAAGCACCGCTTTATTCTTCCTTTCTATGTCAAAATATGTTAGCAAATTTAATCAACATGGATGATAATGGTATCTTAAGGGAATAAGTTTATTAACAGTACAGTACCATTTATCAATAGTGCAAAAATTCAGAACAAACGAATAATAATCAAAAAGAGAACTTTTCTTCTCCCCAACACCAGTAGTGGTTGAGAGGAGAGGAGGGTGGAAACCCGTTTCAAGAACTTCAGCTGCTGTGTCGCTAAATATTGTTTTTTCTTTTATACTCAGGGACCACACTATGCTTTGGGTGACTGGTTTACATTATGGCTATGAAAGCTAGCATTCTTCCTCTATGTATATTCCTTGACTGTACCCCATGTGTATTATTAAAATGGAATTATTATGAATAATTTAAAATATTCTGAAAATTACTTTATTTCACGCTTCTTTATTCTTCTTTTTTTTTCATTTTATATTTGAAACTTGTGACATTTTCCATATTTTGAGAAACGCTGCGAAAGAAATGCCTTGCATTTATTAATATCAAGATTTTTTTTATTCGTTTATAAAAAAAACTGCTTTCGAAAAAGAACTGTTATAAACGTTAAGAATGGTTATAAGAGAAACATATTTATTCATTCAACGATTTGGTTATTTTATACTTGAATTGAAAAGTTCGATAAGAAATAAGAAAGCAATTTTTACCAATGCAATGAGCCTTTTTGTAATTTATTCCATAGATTGTTATTGGAAAAAATAGTTTCCTTCTTTATTTTTTCTTTATTATTGTTCACTTAAGTGATTTTTATAAAAATAAATAAAATATCAAATAAAGGACAATTTTTTAATTGGTTATAAGTATAATAACAGGTTTTAAAAAATCATGAATCGTTTGAAGAGAGCCGTGATGGCTCAGAGGATAGATCGCTCACCTTCCAATGAGATGAACCGGATTCGAATCCCAGCGATGGCTGGTCGATACGAATTTCGTACCCGGCTCATACCCACCAAAGTGCTGACGTAAAATATCCTCAGTGGTAGACGGATCGTGGGTTAGAGTCCTTTTGCAGTCAGACTAACCGCTCCTCTCCATGATTTTAATAGAACTAATGCGAGTTAGTTCTATCAAAAAGTCAGGCAAATTTCTCCCAAAACTTGATCCAGGAGTTCCCTAGTTATCTGGATTGAGTTCAAAATTATAAGGCTACGCAGTGGTAGCCGTAAGTTCAAAATTGGGTCAGCTGTTCAACGATTGTTATAAAATAGTTTAAGGAATTTGAAATCCTTGGAGTCCTCGTGACCCTTCGACGGAACCACAGGGTTCCGCGGTACACTGCTCCCGTTATTGCTAAGCCTCTAAATTGAATTCTTTCTTTTGAAATAGGCTATAGAGTTGGTGAATGGGTTGCCCGTGGGAGAGTCATCAACGGCCAACATCACTATAGTAGTTGGAGACGTGAATGACGAGGCACCCATCTTCAGTGGACATGACTTCAATGTGAGCATCTCAGAAGACATAGGAATGAATACACCACTTCCGGGACTCAGTATTGTTGTCACAGATATGGATGTTGTAAGCATACATTTTCCCTTGTTTTAAGAAAATTGTTTTTCCACTGATGCATTAATATTTCTTAATATCTAGTGATGGTGTCACAATTCTCCATTGTTGTTGTAATTTGTAATTGTTGCAGGTAATAATAATTTTTTATTGGCTGGTAAAACACATGGCATGATCAGTTTACCCACATTAATTGATTTCGTTGTCATCAGTCATAAAGTTATTGTTTTCCTATAAATATTTTTGTTTCCCTGATCTAAAGGTTAAAATTACCCACACAGTTATTATTATGCTTTTGATTTTGTTTGATTTCTAAGTAAAGAGTTTAGGAGGATTGTTTTTATTATTATTAGAATAATGTAATTCTTCGTTACATTTTAAGATAAAACTATTTTAATCGGTGTCTGATCTTATTAACTATTTTAAATTTATTTTTTGGTGCAAATTACATTAATATACTATTAAGAATTGCGGTTAAACAGAGTTAAATGATTTAGAACTTAACTTTCAGCCTCATGCACAAAGTGATGAATTACATTTAAAACACGCCCGTCCGTTTGGTAAGCAAATATATATTGCAGTTATGTGAACTCACTAAATTTGTTATAACAATACACTTTTAATTTTAAATGCTATTTCAAAAAATGATTACATAGAAAAATGATTTTATGCTCACATATAGATCCTAATAGTATCATAAAGGAAAACAAATTGGAAGTGGCGGGACAAGTGCTCTCTTTAGTTGAATCATTTCAACTATTTTATACCAAGAAACACTTATTGCACCCTGATGATGTGTCGTCAGCGAATAGGAGGCTTAGCTTCCTACTAAATCAATAAGAATTAAAAGATTTTTATTTGTCACTACATATAATTGAAACCGACATATTAAATGCCAGATTAAGCAATCATCATGCTCAAAAGTCTTATAAAAATTCTATCTGTTTTAAAAATTTTGACTTTATTTCCCTACCACTAAAAAAATTTGTTTCGCACGAAACTCAAATATTGAAGTGTTTGTGAATATGTAAACTCATTTCAATGAGCTTTATCGGAAAATTTTTTGTTATTGCTGTTGTTTCGAATGTCATTTGCCAATATCAGCAAGTCTGCATGGTGAAACCCAGCAAATTTTAAGGTCGAGGGTGCGTTTCTTGTTTTTCAGTGGCACCATCTAGACTTTAAGAATAGGACTTCAGGCACTCACACCTTGCAACCCGTTTTTAGGGTGGACCCATTCATACATTCATTCATCCACGGATCGTAATTCTGACCTGAACCAGAGAGCGATCAATCTACAATTCAGTATATGCCAAGAGGTATAATTTGTTATGGGAAAATGGATGACTTTGTGACCCGATAGATTTAACATGCACCAGTCACCATTTGCTACACGGGGAATTTTCGGCCGGCGGGGATTGATCCCACCACCTCTATGTATGGGCCCAACGTCATACCAACCAGGCTATACCGGCCACAAAATATAATTTTCAAGTATTGACCAAGAATGGGGACTCCCCCTTCAGTGACAACTTCTCTACAGTAGCTCCTGAATAAATTCTTAAAAACCATAAAATACTGATATTTCCTCTTTAAAGTTTATGAAAACTAACATGTAATTCCAAAAGGCATCTTTGGTGAGTCTTTTTCAGCCTCTGGAGAGGTTTATTTTCCATTAATGAACGTTTAAAATCCGATGTTCCATTGACTTAGGCTTAGAGTACCAGACCGCCATTTTTCTAACGCCATTTAATGCAAGCGCATTTTATCGATAACTTTGGCTTCTTCTAAATGTACTTTTTCTAACTTATTTTTAATTTTTAACATTTCTTTGCAATGAGCCATGATATTCTTCACTAAATTTATAATGTTATTAAATTTCGGCGGTTTCGTATAAAATTTTTATAGGTATCTTTCTAAACAATGACATGATCTCGGAATAGGTTTTCGCTATGTTAAAGTTCGCCATTTTGCAAGCGTTGACTTTGACCGCCTTAATTAACTTCTCAATGTTAATATTTTTATTTATTGTCGTTTTAATTTAATGTTTGACTCCGCATAAGCTTTAACATAGCGATCACCTTAATTAAATTAATTAAACTAATTCTTAAATAATATTTTTCATTCTTACCATTCCCTGGGCAAACTAAATGTATTATCAATGCAAAATTGCAGACTAATGTTTTATTATCATTATAAGCATCTTTATTAACATTGCATCATTTTTTTTAAATGTTTGTTTAACCAAACACAACCTAGCTTTATCTTCTTCTACTTCCCCATAGGTTGGGGTCAATATCTTTAAATATCATTGCTCCCACTAATTGATAATTTTTTATCTTTTTACCTACTAAGCCCAGTCCATTTTTCAAATAATTTTATTCATCATTGGTTAGGATAATTGCTTTCTAACTTAATATATCATTAGTTAATCTAATAATTAACGTAGTTGAATATAGTAAAATTTGCCAGTGTCGATGTCTATGAAGTCAATAATGATTTCTAACATATCTTCAGACTCGCTCCGATTTCGGGACCCTCAGTTTTGCCTTATTTGCAATTTTTCAATAATTTTTAAAATTACACCTCCGTTATTAATTTTTTTCCAGTTTTTTCGTATATTTATTATAAGAAATGTTCCTTAAAAAGTCCTCTCTCGTATCAAGAAAAAAATCGATTGAGGAAAATTTTGTAAGAAAAATCGATTTAAAAAAAATTGAATTCAGAGTGGATTTTTCCCCTAAAGAAACGCTTTTTTCTTCTTCAGAAAGATGGGACCCTGCTGTTCAATAATGGATTAATAAACTTTCTATCAGTCCAGCATTTATCCCAGATATGTCAACTGTTTCTCGTTTGTCAAAAGATTTCTTAAATCGGTAGGGAATTAGACATAAAATGTGTCGAATTTTTGCTAAATTTGGCAATATTTTATAAATTTCGCAGGGAGGTATATGAACCCAAATGGGGTCTTATAAAAACTAATAAAATATTTATTTGTAGTGCTACGAAAAATATCCTTTAAGTGTAATCCATTAAATCAAGAAAAATACGTGAAAACAAAAATTTTATTAGTTCTAGAAAATTTTTTCTCACAAAACGAAGCAAGATGGCCTCTTCGATATTTATGCCAAATCTCATATTTAAACGGAAGAATTTTTTTTTTAAAATTTGATTTATATTGATTTTGACAAACATTATATCTAACCATTTAAACTAATATATAGGACTCGAGTGTTGACAAAACTAAAGAAATTATGTTTATCTAAATTGTTATTATTTCCAGGTTGGTCATTATTGTTTTTCGTTTACAGGGAGATAATGCAAAATTCAGTCTTGTCTTAGAAGATGTGATGAACTCAGAAGGTATGTTTGCCGTCTTTCCGACTGTTGCAATTGGAAGAACACCCGTTATCATAAGAATACAGAATGCACAAGATTTGGATTATGAAAATATAAATAAAAGAATCTTTATTTTTAAGGTAAAATATGTTACTATTAGCTTTATGGAAAAAGCACATTTTGATTGGGGTGTATTAAACCGTGAAAGATCGACGAAAGAATGTATGTTTTGTATCAAAGATCAAAAGAGTAACTGAATTTGATAAAAACGACAAAATCTAATGCTCCTAAAGCCGCCAAGTGTACTTTAAGTATCGTGCACTCCTTAAATACAAAATAAGTAGGGGAAAGTTGGACACAAAACCGGATCTTTAAAGTTTCTCTCTTTTTTATTTTTTCCTAAGAAACTTCGTGATTAAACTTACATACATTTTTATTTGAATAATAAATTATTCTTTCCTCTCAAAACCAAAAATTATTAAATGCAAATAAAGTAACCCTTTTTTTACAATCTTGTGTTGTTGTTACTGTAAATAACCGAAGTTAAGAGAATGTTGACTTCCACCGGTGAATGTCAACAATCACATAGTCGCTTTGGTGAATGTCCTAAATATTTGTTATATCCAATTTGATATCAATTAATTCGCTGAAATTATTATATTTATTCGATATTTCAATAACTGCTGAGGATAGATTAGAAGAAATATCAGTGTTCGGAGTACCATGCAAATGCATACCGGGATCTTAAAAAAAGTTGATGTAGGGCATACCGGGCAAGGACACTTAACTGGACCTGTCATTTACCAAGGCGACTATGTGACATTCACTGGTGGAAGTCAACAACCACCCATTTCTGTCATTCACAGTAGAAAGAGAACAGTCGTTCGAAAAGTTTTTATGAAGTTGTAGAATAAAAATATACCCATTTGTGTAGTTTTGACGACGCGTCATGCATTTGCTACGAATGAACAAAAGGTGGTGGTAAGAATATTTTGCTGTCAGTTTGGTTCCAGAAAAAGATGATTCATTGATAACTAATTCATCATACAAATGACAGTGTACTTTGTATAGTTCTCTAGTCAGATTTGATAAATAATCCAGTAAAGAAATATTATAATAAATCATAATTCAAGAGGTCACAAGCAGTTTTGTATTTGGTTGCCTGCTTTTAATTTGGTATTTGATTAAATCGGGCTTGAATGAATTAAGAATTTTCAAAAATTAAGAATTTCCTATTTCCCCAAAACACTTTAAAATATAATGTCTAATTTACATAATATTATATGTTTGAATTATTTATTTTCCGTGGAAGGAGTAAAAAATTTAAGATTTTGCTTTTAAATTGATGCATTAAAAGAGCAATCATTAGCTTCCTTGTTCTTTTTTTTAATCAAAAGTTGTAAGATAGATTTTTGTTTTAAATATACAGCACAGTTTTCTATAAAAAACAAACAATGAATTGATTTCTTACAATATTTTAAGATCAAAACTTTGCAAGAAGGATTTGAAAGTGATTCTGCCACCGTAACTGTGACTTTAACAGACGCTAATGATAATGCTCCAGTTTTCCAAAATGATCAGTACCTGTTGCAAGTACCAGAAAATGTTGAGCCGGGGCGAAGCATATTTACTTTAACAGTAAGTACCTTTTTATTTTATAATTTTGAATTAAAAAGTTTATCTATGTTTCGCTCACTTAATTATTTATAGAGCCTGTGACAATAAATTCCTGATTGAGATTTTAATATATTTGACATATTTGTATGATAAACTACGTATTGCAAAAGAAAGAAAAAATCAAATTTTTTTTAAAATTTTACTGTATTATTAATAGCATAGCAAAGTGAAAAAAAAATAGTTGTTGCCACTTTTCTTGAAATCTATCGCAAAGAAATTCCGATGTTTTTGCAATTGCACGGCAGTATATTTTATAACCGTCGTTAAAACAGCCGACCTGATTTTGGGTTTACGACTATTAATGTTCAACTTCGTAACCTTGTAATTTTAGACCCAACCCAGAAAACGTAACTCCTGAATCCGGTATTGGGAGTAATTAGCCTTAGTGAAGGACTTTTTTTGATGGAACCAACATGCGTTTACGTTACATGCAGAGCAAAAACACGAAAAACTCTCCCAGTTAGCCTGTCTGCAAGGGGACTCTAACCCATAATCCGTCTACCGCTGAGGATATTTTACGTCAGCACTGTGATCGGTGGGAGCCGGGTTCGGAATTCGTATTGTCTAGCCAACGCCGGGATTCGAACCCGGTTTACCTCATTGGAAGGCGAACGCTCTATTCCCTGATCCACCACGGCTCTATTAACGAACATTGTATAGTTACGTCAGTTTCAAATGAACTAATTTATAGCAGCGGTCACCAATTAGCGCTGGATTGAGAGCATTTGAAACGAGGGTAGTTCCCTCATATTTTTCAGTAAAAGACACCATGCAGCTATAAAAGACGAGGGCTGCTTTTTGAGATGGTCAAGTGATTTAAACAGAACTGACTCATAATAGATATGATTGTCAAAATCTTGAACCGCGTTATATGGCGTTTATCTAGTTAATCTAGTTGTGACATCTAGTGTAAGAGATACAAAAAAACAAAAAAAATTAACCTTACAAAAAAATTAAGGTATTTTTGAGGTTTATATGAGGTTGTTTGGAGGTGTCAAGATTGGTTTCAGGTTTATTCGAAGTTGATTTCAAAAGCAACCTTAAAAGATCAACCTCCCAAGGTGTATAATCAAAGTGTATGAAGTTGGTTTAATCACACTTGAGGCTGTTTTGAGGTTGATGGAAATCTATTTTAGAGCAACCGGCTTAGGGAGGTTGTTTTTGAGGTGCACGGATTAATTTTTCTACACTTCAAGCAAATACGCATATTTGAGGTGTGAATGATTTCGCTCGATCTAAACTAAAATTATTTCTGAGTAATATATGAGATTGATTTTGTGAGGTGTAAATGAGGTTGAAATTGGGTTTATTAATGAGGTTTTTTTTGGTGCAAAACATAACCTCGTTTTCTATCTCAGGTGTATATTTTAACATCTGTCAACCTCAAAAACACCTTATTATTTTGTAAGGGTAATGTTTGTTATCTTGTAAGTCAAACGCGTGTGAACTGAGCTATGATGCAGTAAGTGTGAGGTTAGGCCTTTTTTCAGAGAGTTCATTGCATCCGGGTCACCAATCATGGTGAATATAGTAGTGCAGGCGAATACAGAACTCGAACTGAGGGTTCGCATTTTTATGTTTTTAAGTGAAATGTGATCACCTAGTCCCGAAAGTAATGGTTGCATTATTTAGATTCAGTTCACTCTTTTAGTTACGAGCGTAAAATTATACAAACGTTTCTCAATAAATAAGCCTTACTGTAATAAACTATATAGGCCCATCACAGGTTACAGGCCGTCGAGCCAATGTAAGCCCATCATAGGCCAATGGAGATGAGCATCAATATGTGCTCTTCATGTTTCAACAAATTTTAACGTGTTAATTCCTTTAAACTTTTCTTTAACACCCATAACTTCATAACAAATTTTAACCAGGATTGCGCGCGAATTGGAGATGAGACGGGCTGCTCAGCTGAAAGAAGATTTCGAGATCGTATGCATTCGGGCTCATTAGCTGAAAGAGGTCATTCAGATCGATAGGATTGGGATCGTCAGCTGAAAAATCGGTCAGAGATAAAGTTTTCAACTACACTGGGGAACAAATTTTTTGTTGTATTGATACAAATACTAATTTAGTTTATCTTTTATCTGAATGTACAAATTTATTAAGAACGTGTAGGTTTATCTACATACATATTCAGTTGTCTGCTCCTTTGAGCTTAACACTTATGACAAAAAAAAAATCATAACTTTAACGTAGTGCATCATAAACTGAAATGAATTAATACCTTCTTCCTTTCACTCCCTACGCAGCAAAAAGAAGCTGGAACGTATTCACTCCAGTAAAATTTTAGAAATTCTGTTTAGGAATAGGACATTAAATTGCATAAGAACTCCTCTATCTAAAAGAGAGAAACCGAGTGCAGATTTGAAACCAGTGACGCAAGAAATATCAGATCCGTTCAAAAGTATGAGGCAACATAAAGAAAAAATTTTCCCAATGCTATTTTTTTATTTACAAAATTAGGTTTGACTTTTTTAGAATGAAAGATGTAAAAACTAATTAAAATAATACACTTTTTGATTTAAAACTAAGTCATCTTAATAAATATTTGCCATTTTTTTCCCTGCGCAAATTGGGTACTTGCACTTCAAGAAGAAGAGTTATTAAATACGGCATAAGCGTCATTAATACGGCATATAAGAAGAATTATTAAGTTCACGTTAATTAAATACGGTACTGTATTTAATTAACGTGAAGTTAATTAAACTCAGTGCCGTTTCATTCATCGAATTTATTGATACGTAGCTCTTTCTCTTCTGCATCTTTTACTTTATTATATGTTTACGAATTTTATTACAACCATGATATATTTTTTTTCTGTACCTGTCAACTTCGTTAGTTTATTTATGTTCCACCATGTCTGTCTTTGCATTAAGTAAGAAGGAAATATTTGCCAAATAATCTTAGTGTATGAATATAGAATGTATCATTTAAGAGAACTGATGATTGAATGGCTTCGCTTACTCGAAATGGAACGGAAAGAACAGTTGCACTTTTAATGTATGCCACTTTTCAACAACCAATCAAGATCGAGATACCCACACAACGTCACTTGCAGGCATCCCATTGTGGTTTGATATCTTCGTGAACTTAGTCCTCTAGGTGTCATATTAAATCATGGATAAAGGCTTAAAAAAATCCATCTATTACAAGATTAAAATAGCTTATAATTAAAGTCTATACTCCTGTCTAAGATAGGGAGTCTCCCAAAAATAAACTAAATAAAATTCTATAATTTTGAGGTTTTTTATTTCTAATTTTCGACTAAGTTTTTATTCGTGTTAGATAATTCATTATTAAATGTAAACAAAGATTTTCTGCAATTTTTTATATTTTTCCTCTTTATGTTTTTGAAACGCTTTTTTTTCCCAGGCTAATGATGTTGATAGTGGCCGTTTTGGAAAAATCACCTACGCTCTGAAAGGATTTGGATCTAACAAGTAGGTATTACTACATTTTCCTTTAATTAAAGTCTATACAGTTTCCAAGAATCATACTTGAAAATACAAATTTTGCTGCGAATTAAATTTTTTCCACCACAAATTGGTGGAAGTAGGAAAACACAGCACTTCTTAAGCAACGTACCTTTACAAAAAAAATGGCAGTTCAGTAATACTTAGAGCCATTTTCTGTTACTAAGGTTAATACACAATGCGCACGACTTACCGGAAATTTTTTTTAAAAATTCGTAGAATTGTTAACACATTGCATCCGGAAACTTTCCCAGTTGAGTTGGATGAAGTAGAGGATATTAGCTCTTCACTTTTATCCTCTGTGCTGTAAGAGAGAGTTCGACTGAGGGTGATGAGTTGAGTTAATGATGACGGAGAAGTAAAGGTACAAGATGATCATGGTGAGAAACCTAAACCAATTCGATGCAGTTTGCAGATGTCAAAACATAAAATTCTGCAGGTCCAATACACTTTTGGAGAGGTTGAGTTGATGATCATGAAGGGGTTTAAACGAATTCAATGCAATGTTTGCAGTTTTCTGAGAATTCAAAATCAAAATTTGGTAATTCCAACACTCTCTGGAGAGACACATCCGTCAGAGGAAACTCTTAACGGAAACATTCTTTTTCTCAGGCGATTAGGGCGGCTAACAATTAAAAATTAAGAGAAATTAAAATTTTTTTGTATTTAAGAGCATGTGAGATTAGTAGGTTAGGGACTAGAATCGTCTAGTTACACAAAAAGATCCGTAGTGGCTCAGGAGTTAAAGCATTCTCCTCCCAATGAGGTAAACTGGGTTCGAATCCCAGCTATGGCAGGCCAAAACGAATTCCGCACCTAGGTCCACTGACCACAGTGCTAACGTAAAGATATTCTCAGTGGTAGATGGATCATGCATAGGGTCACCTTGCCGTCAGGCTAACAGTGGGAGGTTACAATCAGGATGTAACGAAAATGAGTTCCATCAAAAATTCCAAATCGAATCTTAGCAATGACTGGCCGAAACAAATTCCGCAAAACTAGCACCGACCACAGTGCTGATATAAAGATATCCTCAGAGGTAGACGGGTCATGGGTTAGAGTCCCTCTGCCGTCATGCTAATCATGGAAGGGTTTCGTGGTTTTCCTCTCCATGTAACGCAAATGCGAGTTATTTCCATCAAAAAGTTCTCTGCAATGGCAAATTTCTCCCTATACTTGATCTAGAAGTTCTCATTTCCGGATTAGGTTCAAATTTACGAGGCTACGAAACATTGCTAGACGTAAACCTTAAATTGGGTCGGTTGTTCAATGACGGTAATAATAGTTACATCCAAAAAGGACACAAAATTCTTGTAAAAAAAAATTTCGCGTTGGTCATAGCTGAGTAGACGGTGAGAGAAAAGTGGGAATTCCCAGATTGAGGTGCGTCGAGAACTTTTCCAAAAACAGCTGTTATAGATGTTGTTGTATTACAGCTGTTATAAATAAAAAAAATATTATAGTTTAATGTTACAGTTTAAAATGTTATTGTATAAAAAATGTGGTAGGTAAGATTTCATAATGGTTGGAACAAACTTGTTATTATAGCTGCAGTTTAAAATAAATTACTACGAACAATTGTACTACTGATTTCAAATATACTGAATCGTTTGTGGCAATCTTTCAAAAACGTATTTTTATGTGACCCGTCTGCAATGTGTTAAAATAAAATATTGTATCTCAGTTCTTTCGTTCCTACCAGAATATTTCAATAACTTCAAATAAGCGTGTCTAGATCTGAAGATGTACTTACAGTAAGAAGACATTTTCAACTTTTGTGTATCAAAATGAATACCTTTCTCAGGGTTGCCCACGGACGACTAAAATTGGAAAAAGTGGTGAAACATAAAATTCAAAATTTTTCATAACGAAATTAAAATTAGAAATATTTTATAGCATATTTTTTTCCAGTTTACCTTTGAAAGTGACTGCTAAGTGTGTTTTTGCATCAAATATAGATAATTTGAAATGTAAGTCATAGTAGTAGTTTCTGATGAATAATTAAAGAGATAATAAATAAAATAAAAAATTGAGTTTATACCATTTTTCGCATTTTTAGTCATCTATAGCATCTCTGCTTTTTTTTTAAAAAAATAGTTCCTGATACGATTTTCTATTGTTGGCTTCGGCTACTACCACTTTTAGTCTTGAAATATTACCGTCCCATAATTTCTGATCCATATATATATATATATATATATATATATATATATATATATATATATATATATATATATATATATATATATATAATGCTAAGTTTAGTCCTGCCCCCGCTTACTTTATTAAGGACTCTGTTAACATTTTAACTCCAATTTAGACTAATTTTTCAAATTTAAACACACTGTGTACTCTGCAGCTGCAAAGCCCGGCTACCGGGGGAGGCAGGGGAGTCACCCCTTGTTTGTATATATTTGTAAATATTATAAATTATTTTTTACTTTTCCTTTCCCTTGTACTTGTATTTTTCGATTAATACTTGTTTTCCTTTGTTATTTACGTATATTCCATACTTCGTCCTTAAACGACATAATTTTTTGAACCCCTTCAGACTTAGCTTTAAGCTATAATTCCTCCCCCCTTCCGACCCTTAATTCTTTTCAATTTAGATGAAGGTGAAAATAAACCTCTGGGTTAGCTACTTTTGGTTAGGTACTCTGATTTAAATGTTTTTTTTGTAACGTTTTTGTAATCTATAAATGTGTTGTTTGCTTTCTAGGTTTGATGTGAATTCAGAAACGGGAGAAATGGAAGTGTCCGAATGTGGACAATCCACATGCCTGGATTACGAATCTCAGAAAAGCTACTCCCTTACTTACGAGGCCAAAGATGGCGGCGACAGGGTGACGTCCGTGAATTTGTTCGTCGAGATCACAGACACCAACGATAACACTCCACAATTCACCAAAGAAGTCTACACTCATGAAGTTTTAGAGAACACTGCGAAGCTCTTACCACCGCTATTCATTAAGGTAATCTAGAGCATTATTTGGCTTGGTTTTATGGTTTTAACTCCTCTCATCATCTGGGATTTTAGATTATATTTCTCTTCTATCGATTTTTTTCCCTCTGTTAATAAACATTTGATGATACCATATATCAATCAAAAGGTATATACTTTAATTATTTCAGGTTTCATAAATTCAAAATGGCAAATTTTGCCGGATTTTCGTGGTTGGCAGGAAAAAAAAATTTAATGTGGTAGCAATACTGACATATGTTTTAATGTTTTAAGCTGCCAATTAAATTTTCTATTCAAAGGAAATGCAAAAAAAAACCTGTTTGCAAAACCATTTCAAATCTAACTGATTTTCGGGAAAAATAAAGAACCCTGGTTATCGAAACTTATTCAGAGTTAAAATGTATTCGTAACCGTGAATGACCGAAATCAAGAGAATGTCCACTTTCACCGTTCAATGTCAATCATGTCGCTTTAGTGGATGTCCAAAATATTTGTTATATCCGATTTGGATATATTATTATTTTATTTATTCGATCTTTTAATATCTGCTGAGGAGAGATTCGGAGAAACATCAGTGTTCGGAGGTACCGGTTAAATGCATACCGGGCCACTGAACCTTTAAAAAAAAAATCAGTGTAGAGTATACCGGGTAGTGGCACTTTACTAGACCTAGTATATATTTCGGACATTTACCAAAGTGACTATGTGATTGTACACATTCACCGGTGGAAGTAAACAACCACCGATTTCTGTCATTCACAGTAACATACATACCAGGCAGTTTCCCTCACTGAAAACTAGCTGTTAAAAAGTTTTGGGAGCCAGGAAAGTTTTCTCCTTCCAAAATTAACCCTTTCACTACCAATTTTTTCTTCTGAGAAAAAAATGAAATAAGTACTTAAATATATCAGTTACAATGCAAATACCGATAAAATTCTGAAAAAGGGAAAAAATTACTGAATTGTCAGTGATATCAAGGAATACCAGTGGGACATGCATTCATAATAATACAAAGCATATTTTGCCCATAGGGTTATTTGAAACTGCCTGCGGGACATATATGTCCCGGTGGAAGCGAAAGGGTTAAGCAAATGATACCAATTTTTCCTCTTTTTCGAGGTACAAACAGCCCTGGAAGATATAGGGGGGGGGGAGGTATCTCGGTGGATTATTTGTTCTTCTTAAAAGCTAAATGTTCAGTAGTTTTGAGAAACAATTCATTTTTTTCCCAGGTGATGAGAACCCTGGTTTCAGTTTTTAACCTAGGTATAACCATGATGTTAACTCTAATTATAAAAAAATAAACCCAAATAAGTAACATTCCGTAGGCTTGACTCATATTACGTTTAATTGATGCCTAATAACGAACAATCTTATTTTTTTCATTGTTTCTAGGCAACTGATTCTGACGGTCCAACGCAGGGGAATGGAAAAATCACGTACAGCATAGAATCCAGTGAACTGGAAGACGTGTTTGCCATATCTATTGATCCTGAATCAGGAGAGGTTATTCTTCAACGACCTCTGAAGCATTCTGAAACACCATCTGGCAATGGATTGGTCACCATCACCATCAAGGCAACTGACCACGGCAACCCACCCCTCTCCTCTACCACCAAGCTGATTCTGAAAGTCAAGGTAATATTTCTTGGATTCAGTACCATAACCGCCTTTTTTCTTTCAAAAGAAATATTGACCTAATCATAATAAAAGAAGCAATGTTGCCAATCGCGATTTTTTATTTTGAATGTGATATCAACGCCAACAAAATTTATGCTTTATTATTTGATTTAATAAGCTAATTTATAATATGGAACATTCGTGCCATTTTTTTTTAACAAGAGATTTTTCTTTAATGTTTAAAGTGGGTGATAAATATTTTATAAACATTGATTTTGGACGTCATTATTGGTTTTTGTTTAGCATTATAGTTGTCTAATCGCACTAGTTCCATCTGAAATTAGATATATTTTCGCTGTTTCAAAATTATAAATTATATTTATTTTAATGATAAAATTTAAGTATTTATATATATTTAAGTATAGTTTATATCAATGATCTATATTGACTGTACATATTGTAATGCATCAAATATATATTTTTTTTTCTAGAAAGAGAACGATGGGGCCCCAGAGTTTATTCATCTTCCTTACAGTGCAAGCGTGAAAGAAAATTCCGTTGGAGGTATATTTAATTATTTATTTTATAAAAAAAAAGAAAACATAATTATAGATTTCATTGCGGAACAATAATAAACTCCGAAATAAAAATTGGAAAATAAAGAAGCGTTAAAAAAGTTTTGGATTGAATGAAATGGATAATTTGTGCTGATTACTCAATAAAATAAATTTAACAATGAAATTAATTTAATTCTTTTATTCCTTTGCTGAATGCAGCTTATACAGATGGGTAGCCAAAACAATACGAGCACAATAATACTGCACTGCAATCGAAAAATCAACGTAAGCGACGAAAAATTCAAAATTGAGATAAATATAAAGTTGGCATCTTTATATGGCAAGCTACATATTGCAAGAAATTTTTTTTTCAAAAATAAATTTTGTTTTATAAGTTTTTAGAAATTTTATTTTAGTGTTCATAACATTATCAATAGAAGGAGAAAAGCTGTCAAGCCACTTTTCTCGGAATCAATCGTGAATCACGTTATTTTTTCAATTGTTATAGTAACTCTGTGTTAACAATCGTCCTTTTATCAGTAAATGTTAACAAATCAATTTTTACAAAAAGCGTAGAAAGTTGACAGCCCTGCTATCGATTGATTACAACTGTCCAAACAGATGAATGTTGTTGTTGTTGTTAATTTACGTCGCACTAGAGCTGCGCAATGGGCTATTGGCGACGGTCTGGGAAACATCCCGGAGGATGATCCGACAGATGAATGTGCAAAAGCTCTTTATAGGGCCGGTTCACAGATTTAGATTGTGTAAGGTATAGGTAGATTGATTTTAAAATTGATTGTAATTAAACTTTTAAAAAAAAAAGACATTTTATAAAGCTTCAAGTGTGATCTTTCAAATCGACAGGGTGTGGTCTCAAAAATAAGAAATCTCAGAAATAAATACTGATAAAGAGAGGAAGGAAACAAAAGATATTATTTAATTGCAGAAACTAAAAATTTTAGACAGTCATTTCAGAACAGCATTAGAATTCAGAACATTACAGCAGTGTCCAACAGATGGCGCCGCAATCCATCAATGAACCGAAAGATCAGTTTAAGCGTTGGAACGTGAAAGGAGGTTATGATTAAGTACCATGTGCTCTATTTAACCTCTTCGAGGCGGGCGAGTCTTGTATGCATTCTCAGGGTGTCAAAAATCAGGGCAAAAAAGATAAAAGTGGTAGTCAAACTATTTTATAGCAGTTTATTTGTGGGCGGGGTAATAATAGTTTGCTTTATTTAATTCACCACCCATTTGTTCGAATTAAAAATTGTATAGTTACACTTTTAACACGCAAGGATTGGAAGAGTTAAAATGAAAGCAAAAAATAAGTCTGTCAAATTAGCCAATCTTAAGTTACAGCTTTTTACCATCCTGATTCCGTTCGAATACATTTATGACGTGCCGAAAAGGTTAAAAACGTGTGTTTTCGTTATTGATTAGATCACATTCCTACGGGGTTTGCATTCTTTTCAAAATCTCAGTACAGCGCACAGCATTTGTTAGCAACTTTTGTAACAAAATTCTAAAATCTCTGTATTAAATTTTTGCAGTTTCCACCAAAAACACACGATTTGTTTCATTCCTCTGTTTTTCGGGGGATTTTTAATTTTAAAATCAGTCGTTCCACCACTGTATTTACTTTTTCATTTCATTTTAGGCACCAGTGTCATCAAAATCAAAGCTTCTGATCCAGATGGTCCAGACTCTGGTCTCAGTTATTTCATCCGTAGTGGGGCTAAAGACAATTTTGTTCTAGACCAGAAGTCCGGTCTCATCACGGTTGCCCCAGGAGCAGACTTGGACAGAGACGTCTATGGATTAGATTATAACATTACTGTAAGAGTTGAACACAAATTTATTTTATAGCACATAACTGATTCATCTGCCTGAGCTCGTTTTTTAGAGTGCTAGCAGAAACTAACCCACATTTTTGTCACATAGAGCGGTAATCCCCTAAAACTTAACAAGTGTAGAGTGTGGAGATGTCTACCAATGGGCATAATTTACGTTAACACTGTCATAATTTACAATTCTCCCAAGTTGCTGCGAGTCGGCTCGGCCTACATTGCAAAGATTCGAAGCAGAATCGATTCATAGAAGCGAGCGTTTTAACCCTTGACTTTCATTTCCAATAATATCAGCTTTTTCAGTAATTTGTTTTTAAATAATAGTTTTTGATAAACAATTAAACCACAACTTTCGAAAAATATTTCGTGATAAATTAGGTTAGTTTCCATCTAAATACGATTTTATGACAGATATTTAAAGGGTATGTCTAGCAGACCACTTTATACCAGCAAATTTATCCTGTAGTAGCAGGGCATTTTGTACCCCAAAAAACAGGAATAACTGATAATAAAAAAAAATTCTATTTCTAGCTTGTTTTCGCATGGAATAAATGCTCGTAATTACAGGGATGCCTCAAGCGATTAAAAATATATAAAGATTGATAGAAATCAAAAATCTAATGGAAGAGATTAAAATTAATAACTTTTTCTAGCATATTGTTTTCAGTTAATTATTGCAGAAATTCCTAGAGTTTGGATGCCGGATATATGTACAATCTCGGTGTTTGCCGCGAAGCACCACTGACCGATTCATCTTTACTGGGTAGACATATAAATATAGGTCATAGTTAAGTCATAAACTTGGTTAGAATTTAGGGGAAATCCCCATAGTCAAAAGCAACAAAAAAAGAAAAGGTATAGCTATTGGTCAGACAACATTCCTGAAGTTTATTATTATTTTTTTTTTTAGATTTAAATATGAGTAGTTTAGAATGTATGTCATAGTGGTAATTACGACTGTATAATTATATAAATTATATAAATGAAGAATGTATTGAGTTTTTACTACGTCTTACAATTTTAGTTGCCTGTGGCACCCCTGTGATTTGATTGCTAATACATACTACAGCTATTTTACCTCATAGGAAATAGTTTAGTATAAAAGTTACTACATTTAATAAGTCGATATATAAGGTTCCTTTAGTCGGGTTTCTTAAGGTTTTTTAAGTCGATATATAAGGTTAAGTAAAGTTTCTTTATTTCTCCTAAACTTTAGATCAACCAAAATATTGAGGAAGTTAATTGATTTAAGTTTTAATACCATCCATTTTGAAGATTAAGATAGTTATATTAGAATGCTTTTTTAAATATAATGGCATACCTGCCAACTCTTAATCCTTTCGAGGATGATTTTCCCCAGTTGTACTAAAATGGAATTTAAATTACAATTTTAGACAGAAACATACTCTATATTTTGAGTGAGCTTATGCGGATTACCACAACAGTATTACATTTTACTACCACTTTAAATATAGAAATAAAATTTTACGCCAAATGCGTGAAAGTTGGCAGGTATGTAATGGTATTGAAAATGGTATAAAGCTGCACTTTCTACGATCTTTTTAGTCGATGCAACTTTTGCATTTTCACTAGCAAGTATATATATAGTATATATTAGGATGTAAGAAATTAAAAAATAATAATGATAACTCAGCTACTCGATAAGTTGAGCATGAAAACTATGCAACGCAAGTAGTCACCTTACGTACTGTGAGACTGCGAAGAAGAAAATAAAATTAATATTTTTTTTCGTTCCTGTATTAGGTTCAGGCTGTGGATTCAGGAAGTCCAGTGCATCAAACAGCAACGGCAACAGTATTGATTACAGTGGAAGATGTGAACAATAAACCACCAGTATTTACACAGGAATCATACGTGGAATACGTTCCTGAAAGTAAGTTCAGCGCACAAAATATTTGAATAAAAATGCATTTAATATAATAATAAACACTAATGATTTGATCTAATGATTAACACGTATTACTGAGCAATTTCAAAAGTTCAAAGAGTTGACTTGAAATTGCAAAGTAATTAGTGCAAACACTGTTTTAAGTTTTGATATCAAGTGCAAAAACGTACTTTCTCTGAATAACTTAATTATTCAAAGGGTTAACTAAAAAATGTCAATAAAATTGCGCGAAATATTTTAAATTGCAATATCAAACAAAAAAAAAACTTAGCTTCTCTGAATGTACATACATTTTTTCAACGTTCACGGGATTTAGATTCTCCAATATGGATGGAAATTTGAACCTATATATTTTATTTATCTTAGTTTTATGCCCACATGAGAACTTTACTCATTCATCTGCGTTGTACGACATAAAAAGGCCAGAAAAAAGGAGGAATTGTTAAAAATTTCCCTTCATAACTTATCTAATTTGGGAACAAAAACAAGCGATAAAAGAATAATGATAATTATATGCTACTATGTACAGCTTTTAATTTCATCGAACATCAGTGAGAAAGACTGCCGGACTGTATTTTTCATTTCCTAAGAGAATCTTTTCTACAATAGCAAATTTCGTTCAAAAATTTTAGTCGGGGATGACATTTTTATCTTATAACCGTCGTTGAACAGTCAACCCAATTTTGGGTTTACGAATACCAAGGTTCAACTCCTTAGCCTTGTAATTTTGAACTCTATCCCGAAGACAAAGGAACTCCTGTATCAAGTGTTAATAAAAATGTGCCTACGTGGAGGACTTTTGGATGGAACTAACCCGCATTTGGCTTTTCAGTGTATTTCTGATTTATATATTTCCTTTAAAATGAAATATTTATTGATAGCTTAAAGCATCTAGATATATTTCACCTTTTGCTACCACTTTGAAAATTTGTAAGATGCCAACTTACTCCGGACAGTGGATAACTATTTTCGAGTGGTAGATTTTTAATGCACGATTCTTGGTTTAGTAAATTCAATTTATACTTCTAAGTAATTCTAAGGCTTATGTGATTACAAATCATCCTTGTTGAGCCTTTTTAAAAAGTTGACAAAATTTACCCAAAAATCAGCTAATTTTATGGATTATCCCGTCGACGCTCGGGAAAATCCTATAGCACCATCATAATGAATATTAATTTCTAAAATAAACATTCTAAACACATTAAATTTATCAAATAATAATAATATGATAACAACAACGCAATGTAAGTGTAAAAATACGCAATAAAAAGAATCCAAACTAAGTAAAAAGTCATAAAATTTGATAAAACAAAAAAAATGATAAAACAAAGTAATAAAATTTACGGTTATTGATGAATTTCCAAAATATAAGGGAGTAGCCGCAAAGTAGGAAATATAGTCCTCATAGTTTTGTCAGGAGAGTTGTCGAAAGTTTGGACCCCATCATGTTAATTCTACTTTTTGCTTAGATCTCGAGAAATTGGAAGCGAAAGATGAAACTAGGAAATTCGTTTCTCCAAAGACAATTCCGTGCTAAAAATAAATCTTAGTAAATATTTATAATTTTTTAATATTTTTTTTATAAATAGTCTAAAAAATTTTGTATTGTTACGTATACAGTTTTTAGATCATTTTAAAGAATGTAATTTTACCTGGAGAATTACAAAATTTGAGCGATATCGGTCGAATAGTTCCCGAGACATCGAATTTCAATTAGAAAAGTCGTATATATAAAATTTTAGTTCGGCTACCCCCTACATCAGTGATTCTCAACCACTGTGCCGCGGCACTTTTCTGTGCCGCCAAATTCTTAAAATGTGCCGCCAAATGTTAGAAATGATACAGTAAAAATTATAATGCTTTTTTAATTACGAGTAAAGTTTAAATTAAAGGAAAGTGTATTTATATATATATATATATATATATATATATATATATATATATATATATATATATATATATATATATTATAATTTTTCCACTCTTTAACCGCGGGAACATCTTTGTCAGCGATTGTCTTGTCTCTGACAATCTTAAAATAAGAAGGAAGCGTTTAAATTGTCGTTGGCAATTTTAAAAAATGTTGAAATAAGTAGGAAATTTAATGATCATTAAAATTATTAATTATCAAAGGAAAGCAAACTAAACATTAACTTTCAAACTTAAATAAAAGCTAATCATTAAAGTAAGCTATGCAATTAAAAGTTATAAAAAAAACTAACAAAAAATAAGCTAACAATTAATAATCAGCAAAAACACTAGTTGACACGAATTAATAATCAGCAAAAAAACTAGCTATAGAAAACAAGCAAACAATTAATAACTAGCAAAAAACATAAATAACTGTTACTAACTAATGAAAAATTAGTCGAAAGAAATAATTAGTCCCTTAATAAATGTGCTTTTGTAGTACTTTATTTCACATTAAAAATTATTATCCCGAACTATTTAACAGAGTGTATTATAGTTAAGTAAATAACTTTTCCCGAGTAAATAATAGTTCCCGAGAAATCGAATTTCAATTAGAAAAGTCGTATATATAAAATTTTAGTTCGGCTGCCCCCTACATCCTGGGGGCCAGAAATCCGAATCTGTAGAAAAAAAAGTATGTTTTATTCGAGAAAGTTCTTTTTTGTGTATGATTTCGTAACCCTAAATATCGTCTGCACTTATTAATTTGCATATTTCAGGTCATCTCCTCAAACCGTTAAGTTTGAATCCTAGAGCGTGAGGAACCAATCATTAGATCAAAAGTTATTCAGGTTGGGCCGTTTTCTTTCCTTTCCGCACTGTACATCTAAAGCTTTCGCTGAAATATTTAACATTAAGACTATCAATATATTCTTTGGCGGCAGGAACCTTGCCGTAATCTGGTTAAAAAAACCCAAGCAGAAGAAATTATGAATCCATTAATGATGATTCTGCTTCTCAAGTATTTCGTAATATGTTTAATGCTATTTAGGTAAATCCAAGAGATTTTCTGAATACTTATAACTCCATATACAACATCATATTTACTACATTTTTATTTCTTTTCGATTTTATTATTTTTTAATTTAATAACGATGGAAAAATTTTAAAATTTCATCGTAACTCAAATTGCAACATAACATCATTTTAAATGACGAATTATTATGTTACTCATTTTAAATGATGAAATAAAACAAATCAATCAAAGTTGTTGAATAGTTCTCAAAAAGTGCTATTTTTAAATATGTGAATTTTTGTTTGAATTTACTTGTTGGAAATTATTCGTCCCATTCCGTTCAGAAGTTTTAATCTGTCTTTTTAAAAATCATAATTTTTATATTGAAATAATAAATATTTTGATATCTTATAATTCAATCATTATCACTATTTTCAATCATTATTGAATTAAATAATGAAAAGAACAAATGATGATAAAAAGAAAATGTTTGAAAAACGAAATTTATACTTTTTGTAAAATCGTCGATAGCTTTGGACTGTATATAAGGGTTATAAGTAATGCTAGGCGACTTAATTTAAAAACAAACAATTTTATTAAGGGATATGGCGATGGTAGGTTCATCGCGCTGCAGTTACATACAACTACTAAATCTACAACTACAATTTTTCCCCTTGCACATACGCCCTCTGGCGTCACTTACCATGACTGGATTTAACACTTTTTTTTTGGTAATTTTTTTTAAGAAGTAGCACAAGAATTGTGAATCTTTAAAATCATTCAACAATTTTCTTTTATTAAAAAAAATTGATTTTGTTCATCTTTATACGCTTTAATTAATATACAATATTACAAGAGCACATTTTTAAATATTAAAAAACTTTCAGCAGCTTCGCCTTAAAAAAATTTTTTTTTTGTTCATAATGAAATTTATCTTTCATGTACGAAACATAACAGTCGTTATAAACTCAACTCAGATATGAAATAAATCACACGTTTTTTGGAAAAAAGATAATAAATAAATAAAAGTGCTTCTATTTTAAACAGGTACCAACGTTGGCGATGAAGTACTTTCAGTGTTGGCAGTGGACCCCGACAAAGATGCCAAGGTCCGTTACTCTATTGTAGAACCAATCGTTGCCCGTGACAAGACAGGATCAGTCGTTACATCACCTTCCTATAACTACAAAGTAAGGTTACAGCGTAAAATTCTTTTTTTCATTTCTATACTTAAACATCGCGAGCCCTGATGGCTTCATGATTAAGATACTAGACTAGACTGTCATCGTAAAAGACTGGAGTTCGATCCCCGGTGCTGGACTGTATACCCACCCAGCTATGGATCAATGTTTTGTCAAGCTGTTTGCAAATTATTTTAAACTGTGGTAAACAATCAAAAACTTAAACTCTCAGAACTTTGGTTAAGTTTGTCAATATTTTAAAAGCCTCACAATGGGAGAACTGGAAGAAAGTTGGTTTTTATGTGAACTTTTGAATCATTCACGGATGTCATGTGTAAAAGGTATATATGTATACAGGGTGGTCCTAAAATATATGTCAAAAATGTAAAGGAAAATAATTAATTTTGGATGTAACTAACACAAAGATGCCAACTGCTCCGCTTTTTGCAAAAGTTTTAATAAATTGGTAGAGAATTAAATATTTAACCCTGTAAAATGATCCTCATTTTGTTACCAGTAGAAAATATTTTTTAACTGTCTCTGCCGACATTGGAAACTTGTTTTTACTTTCACGTCAGTTTAAACTTACATGTTGAACTGGTGTAGCATACAGAGATGCCTGTCCGTGAAACGGACAATTGACTCTTTCATTTGTGTTTATGCTTGAGGGCGCCTGTAAAAAACTTACATGTGGGATTAGTTTACGCTTGTATAATTTTTAAATTTAAATCATTAATGGTGAAAAATTTTTAATGATTATTGTCTTTCCACAAAATTAATTGATGATAATAATTTGACTTTTTTTTATTTTTAACACTAATTATCGGCATTCTGTAAGTGATGTGCCTAAAGTAAAAACTGCAATAACCAGGTTTAGGGCATGTGGCTTACTTATGGCTACGATTAATGTAACAGAATTATTTTCGTTTTCATATTTATTTATTTATTTTAGTTCTAAGTATGTTAGTATAATTTTTATTTCGTGTTAGATTGTGATTAAAAAAACTGTCAAAGCATTAATGACTTACCTATTATTATAAATTAGTAGGCGAGTCATTTTTTGATAATTTAAAGCAAAATAGTGTGAATACTACTGTTTTCTTGATTTATCTTGAATGTCACCATTCAGACAAAAATTTATCGTAACTCTTTTCTGATTTTCAGACGGCGTTTAGAATCGATGGAACAAATGGAAAAATCACTGTCAATCAGCCTTTAGAATATAATTCAGCATCTGTCGTTATTTTAACTGTTGAAGCTGTTGATCTCAATGCTGTTGATATCACTTTTGGAAAGCAGCAAAAAACATCAGGTAATTGATATATCAATATCAGCATGACTCTAAAAAGCATTCATTTAATTTGTAAAGGTAAAAGATTTTAAAAATACAGCATTGAATAAATAAGTAAACTGCTTATTTACGAGGGTGTGTCGAAAAATAAGTTTCCACAAACGACTACGGATATTGATGTGTATGGAATACAAGAAATAGAATGAGATACTGAAGATAAAACGTACTTTAATCTTTTTCCACAAGTACGTTGAGACATTATTTATTGATATTCGGACTGGCCCTCGTGCATATTTTGAATAGTTTTATATATTTTGATATATTTGTCCCAGCAAAGAACAGAATTAAAATAAATAGGGATCACGTTATCCTTTTCTAAGCAAATTTGTTAGTTTTATCATAAATTTGTTACAACCTGAATTTATTTCAAATCAAGAAATATTTGTGTAGTTTTCAAAATTCTTTTTGTACGTTTCTATACCCTCCAAGTATTATAAAATTCACGCTGTTTTACGAACTAATATTACAAGCGGTATTGGCATTAATGGTAATGAACTAATCTCTCTCTCTGCATATATATATATATATATATATATATATATATATATATATATATATATATATATATATATATATATATATATATATATATATATATATATATATATATATATATATATATATATATATATATATATATATATATATATATATATATATATATATATATATATATATATATATATATATATATATATATATATATATATATATTACACGACATTTCGCATTTTTACAGCAATAAGAACTTTGTTATAAATTAAATATTTTTATTTTGTTTTTGTTGATCTTTTTAAAATGGCTTTAGAAATTTTAAATATAAACTGTGCTGTAGTGCCGCATACTATCATACCTTACTTAATTCGAGCAATAGCATATTATATATTAAACGATACTCAAACTATGAGGTGCGTGAGGAAGTAGAGTTTACTCATTTATTTCCGTAATTGAGAAAAAAATTGTTCCAGAATCAGGTACAAAAATAATATTACTAGAATGAAACAGAAACTGATTTCTGAATGGAAATAGACAATATCGAGTTTCGCGAATTTATTTATTATTTACGTTCTTACTGAAATTATATGATTTGGATTTTTAAAAGACAATAGTACTGATGATATATAAGGTTAAAAAATAATAAATCTATTAATACATTTTTTCATGTTTCAGTGGAAGTAACTATTTACATCCGGGCTCATGGAGAGATGAATCCTGTTTTTTCGCCGCCATGGACACTATCACATCCTGTAATCGAAATCACAGTTCCGGAAGAGACATTGATTGGTTCAACATTGCTGACGTTGTCTGCTAGAGATCCACTCAACAATGCTGTCGTCAATCATTTTGAGAAGATATCGGGTTCGGATCCTGATAATTACATTTCAGTCAGTCCAGTTTCTGGTAAGAAAGCGACATCTACTGGCTTTTCTGAAAAGAGCAATTTAATTATCAGCAGTTCTATATTTTATAAATTTGTTCATTTTGTTAATTTATTATTTGAAATTATTTTATAAATTTAATCATTTTATTTAAGTTTAATTATTTTTTTTAAAAAATGTACAAACAAGACGCAAAAAAGTTTTTAAAAAGAAATAATAATTATGAAGAATCCGTACAGCAAGCAAATCAGTGGTGATTGATAAATATAATGAAAGCAAATTTAATACCATTTGCGCTCAACTTGAATGTTTTATAATTATTTGAGCCTATTTCAACATCTATTTGGTACTCTAAAAATCGTAAAATCTCTATTAGTTAAAACTGCACAATGAATGACATAAATTGAATAACATAAGGCAGCTTTTCTCAACCTTTCAGTATTCGCCGCCCAGTTTTCAATCATGATTTTCATCGCGCGCCCTCCGCTTAACAATAAAATGTATACAACAATAATGTATATTGAGTATTTTAGATTCTGTTTGTAAATTATTTTTAACTAACTGCTGAAACAAAAGTAAAAGCGAGCGAACGTGAGCAGATAAAGAGAATGAAAGCGGAGAAAATTTAAATATTATTTTTGAAATGAAAGCCAAACAGGGAGAAAACGTTAAAAGAATATGAAAGTAGAAAAATTCGTGAATGAAAGTTAACCTGGAAGGGGTGAGCTAAATTTAGAAACAGGGAATAAATTTTTTGCGAATAATAAAAGAAATAAAGCAGAATCATGACTAAGCAAAAGAGAAAAAAATATGTTATGTTTGTGGAAAGGAATCCACTCGAGCATGCGCAGAGCAAATGTTTTCTCATGGGAAGATGCTCAATATCGCAAGTTTCAATTCCAACCAGTCTCATTCGAGTCGATCCTTCTATCGCTATCCAATCCGTGAATGTGTATGTTATGTATGTTTTCGCGTTAATTGCAATTCACTATATTGAATATTCACGGCAGCAGATTTATTCAGACTCATGGATAAATTTTTAAGCGGAAGTAAGCGAGTATTAGACAATAGTCAAGCATCAACAAGTACACAGATGAGCGTGGTTCCGAAAATAAAATCAAGAAAATATTCTCAAGAATACTTAAATTTTCTCGAGGTTGCGTGACAAATTGTTTTCAATACAGCTTGATGAAGCAACAGATAGTAATAAAGATGCTGATTTCATTACCTATGTTCGATTTTGTGATAATGTGTCAGTAGTAGAAGAACTACTTTTCTGCAAACCAATAGAACATAAGACAACAGCGCTCGCATTATTTGCTATTTTAAATGATTTTATGAACGAGGAAAACATAGAATGAAAAAATTACGTCGGAATGTGCACCGATGGTGCTCTTTCAATATCCGGAAGATACTAAAGTATACAAGCACTTGTAAAACAAAAATCGCTTCAGTGCGCTTGGACACTCTTTGTATGACCCCCCCCCCCCCAGAGAAGCTTTGGATTCGAAAGAAATGAGTCCTGGTCTGAATATTGTGTTAATTACGATCGTGACCGTAGTAAATTATGTAAAACCCCTGAAATCGAGAATCTTTTCCGCACTTTGTAGAGACATGGGTTCAGTACATTCAGCGTTACTATTTCATCACGAGGCAAGATGGTTATCACTTGGGAAATTTTTGTAGCGTGTTTTTGAATTCAGAGAAGAAATTACCATTTTCCCACAAGAAGAAAGCAGGCCGGAAGCCGAGAATTTTCGCGATGGTTTATTTGTGATGAAATTGATCTACTTGGTCGACATATTCGAGAAATTAAATAACTTGAATCTTCAACTCCAAGGAGCAAATACTCATATGTTGGATACGAGTGATAGAGTTAATGCTTTTTTGTAGAAAATTAGAATTGTGGTGCAGAAATTTAAAGCAAAACAAAAACCTAGCAATGTTTGCAATGTGGATAATTGTACTAAAACGTACAAGAGGAACATGTAAAAGGTTGGTGAGAATAAAAAATCATTTAGCCATGCTGGCAAAGAATTTTAAAACGCGTTTTCTTGCTGACGACAAATTGATAGCAAGTTACGAGTGGGATCTATATACTCCCGAAGGACTCGTAGTTAATGAAGAAGAAAAATTCATAGACATCACGACAAGAGGCGAAACCAAAGGACAATTTAGCAATAAATCACTGTTTGAAATTTGAGGAGGAGTAGAAGATGAGTTCTCTGCACTAAAAACAAGGGTATTTCGCATTCCATTTTCAACATTCTATCTTTGTGAATCTAGATTTTCTGCTGTGGCTCCTTTGAAGACAAAATATAGATCTCGGCTAAATATAGAAACAAAACTCAAGAGTGGCTATTTCTAATACTAAGCCTTCCTTCGAAAAACTTTGCCTAAGTCACCAATAATTATTAAATTTGTTTTTAATTTAGTATGTCTTGATTAAGTAAGGTATGTGAGCCAAAAGTGGTCAGTGTTCCTAACGTAGCCCCCCCCCCCTGAAAAAAATTGAATTAATTTCAATTTTAATCACAAGATGGCTCTGCTGCATTTTAAATCTTGCATCTGAGATGCACGTGGCTGAATTGGAAGAGATTTCTTTGAATGGCCTCCATTGTATGAAGTAATTGAATTTTTTGCTGTTGTCGTTCTAATTTGAAAGTAAGAAGATATTGATTTCAATATATGGGCAATTTTTGGAACCTGTGGGCCACATTAGGCTCAAAAGCTACAATATTAAAAATATACTATACAATAAATGAAATTTTATTTTACAATTAAAAGTGTACATGATATGCTTTAAAGATAGGTGTAAGATTCTACAAAAAAAAAAAAAAATCAGCCACATAGACTTAACCAGAAAATTAGGGAAAATCCTCAAAGCTTAGCTATGGCCACCTATGGCTCACCCACCTTAAGTTTTGATTTAGTAAGTTGTTTTACTTTAATAAGTTATTAAATCCGTCGAAATATATTTTGTTTTCCATGTGTATGTGTGCTTTTCTTTCAGTCAGTCAATCAATTCTTTTAAATAATATTTTCTCTTGGCTATTTTCGCTCCTCCTTTCTAGTGTGCTCGCGCCCCCCTAGGGGGATGCACCCCACAGGTTCAAAATCGCTGACATATGCTGAAATATTATAAAAAAATTTAGAATAAATTTTTTTTTATTGCTAAAAGACGCCGACTCCTGATCACCAACCCCATTTACTGCTCTTCATTTATCTAAGCTTTTTTTTTCTTTTATTCTTAAAAATCAATATTTTTCACGAACATTTTGTCAAAAAAATATGCAATTATTAGATTTATACTTAAAGCAAAACAAAAAAATTAAACTAAGAAATGTGAAATGCGTGATACTTATTAAATGAGAATAATTTACTTGTTAAGAAAACATATATCATAATTACAGAACATTTTTATTTCAACTGAGTTGAGTTCTTGTTAGATAATGTGGTTATTATAAATGTTAATGTAATAATATAAATGTTAAGAATTATATCTACCAACATCTTACCTATCTCTCTTTCTGTTCATTTTTATTTATTCATTTATTTTGTATGAATAGTCATTATATAAAGCAAAAAAAGAAAACTTTTAAACTGCAATCATTTTCAAACAAATGAATAACATCTCGAGTTGTGTTTCACATAAAATAAATGTTAACCTTGCATTGCATTTCAACAGGCTACAGAAAAAGGCAAAATATTTCTTAACGAAAAATTAACATTTTTCGAACGAATTTCTTTCATTCTATTGTTTTATATTACTGAACATTTTCCAACATACCATCGTTGCTTTATGTAGCTATTCCTTATAGTACAAATAAACAAATTTGAATAAAGCACTCAAAACAGTGGTACCGCTAACGAGTATAAAGAAATTAGTCACTTTTTCTGGTGGATTTACATCCATCAGAAAACCTGTTATTACTTTTAGCCTCTTCGAGACGGGTGAATCATATATGCATTTTCAGGGTGGCGACAATTAGGGTAAAAACGAAAAGCAATTTTTTTTTTGGGGGGGGGGGCGGGGTAATAATAGTATGCTAAATTTAATTCATCACTAATTAACCCAAATTAAAAATGATATAGTTGCACTTTTAACCAACATGGTTAGCATGTGTTAGATCTAAAATAAAAGCAAAAATAATGCAGTCAAAGTTAAGCTTTTAATTTTCTCTCATTCTGATTCCGTATGGCTCTATTTATAACTCGCCCATCCCGAAAGGTTAAGTACCTTGTCATCTGACGATTATTTTAGTGCAAAAGTTCCATAATGTAGAGATAATTAATACACGATTACCATTAGCAAAGAAATCTATAATACGCTGCTGTACAATTTCTTAGAACGAACCGCAGATGGCTACATAGAACATAAAAAAATTAAATGAGGTTAAATGCCAAGTGAAATAAAATAATGTCATGATAATAAAAAAATATAATTTTTAGTTCTCTGAAATCTAGCAGGTTTGAAATGCGTCCAAGGAACAAAATAGTCGTTTTGTGTTGAAAAAGTGCAAATATCATTTGTAGGCATCTTGGAGTCAATGGTATGACCATTATGGAGGGAGATGCAAGCTTCCAGGTGTCGTGGCATGCTTTTGCACAACAGCATTTCAATTTATCTCATTTGCTGTTCGGTCAAACTATCAAGTTATAAATGAGATGATTTGCAAGAGAATACACACATGATTAACGTTTTCATTTGTAGAAGATGTTTCATTATATATTCATTTAAAATGAGATTTCCATTACTAAAGCAATCCTATCATCTGATACTTTAATTTGTTTCCTATCGTCTCTTTTGCTATTCGATTAAGATATGAGTAAGTGATATGAGGCAGAATTTTAACATGATTATGGAAACGCCTACATGTATCTCTTTTTCACTTATCCATCAAGATATAAGAGAAGATATTTGAAGAAAAAAAAAGGATTTAAACATGTTTACAAAAACGCCTACATTTTTGAAATTGTTCCATCTTGCAAATATATTAAATTTATATGATTACCTTATGCGAAGAAATCTCATTTTATGATGTGGTTTAATTTATTTCAATTCGTCTCGTTTGTTATACGATCAAGGTAAGAAGGAGTTTCTGATCAAAATGATTAAAGAAAATTTTAGGGACAATATTAAGTTAAATTGGATTAAAGCCCATGTTTGTTACCGGGGCAATGAGAAGGCTGACAGTCTGGCTAAATTAGCATGTCAAAAACCAAAAATTGATGTATACGATATTAGACCAAAAAACTCAATAAAAACAGATATCTTCAAACAAAATTTATTAAATTGGCAAAACCAATGCGACAATATTTCAAATCAGGGAAGACACTCATACGAATTCATTAAAAAAGTAAACCACAGGAGAACCCTATCGAATTTCTATATCGAATTTCTATAATCAGTGTTGAACTAATCACGGAACCCAGGGTACGTATCAAGCAAGATTCCACAATAAAACGAATCAGAGCCAAATGTGTGGTTGTCTAGACGATCTTGAACACATTCTACTTACCTGTCCGAACTTTCGGGGCATCCGTAACCTTTACTTTCCATCAAATCTGACTATCAGTTCCATTAAGAGAATTATGGACAGTCCCAAGGATAAGTAAGGGAATAGAACAAATTATGAAAAAAACATTTGAAAACAATCTTCCAGAACTGGCGGGCGATTGAGCATACCCTGACATACAGGGGGGCTACTGTTTACTTGTAAATCAAGTGTTTTGATTGATCTCATCTTTCCATCTGTAATTGTTCACCATCCACAATATTTTCAATTTTATGTTTTTTAATGTTTTCAATTTCCCATGTTATAATTATGTTTGTAATCTCTCAGTAGTCCCTGGATGCCCCCTGGCGGGGGCGAGACTGGGTTGAGTAATAAAATAGCTTAAGTAATAAAAATACGATCAAGGTACAAACTGAGTGATTTATAGGCCAATTTAAATATAATTAAAGAAACGCCTACATTTGTAGGAAATGTTCTAACATGTTAATATATTAAAAATACGATTTCCATTAGCAAAGCAATCTTATCATTAGATGCTTTATATTATCTTAATTCATCTAGTTTGTTATTTGGTCACGCGATCAGGATATAAGCAGGTTGTGATTTATAAGAGAGTTTAAATATGGAAAGAGATACACCTACATTTTTATTTTATATTTCATTATGTTAATATAATAAATATACGATTACCAAGCAATCCCTGAAGATGTTGCTTTAAATTATTTCAACAAATCTCGTTTGCACTTTGATCAAGCTATCAAAATGTAAGAGATAATATACCAGATAATATAAATTTGATTCAGGCCGATATTTATAGTAGATTTTTCTTTACTCAATCACTTTAAATATACAATTGTCATTAGCAAAACAATACTATCATATGATGATTTCATTTAAATTTCAGTTCGTCACGTTTGCTATTCGATCAAGTGATGCATAGAATTAATATTTAAATATGATCAAAGAAACGCCTACATCTGTAGAAAATGTTCCAACATGCAAATATATTATATATGCGATAAGCAATCGTATATTACATATGCGATAGTAGTCATTGCCATTAGCAAATTAATCCTATTATATGATGCTTTAAATTATTTGGTTCATTAGCCCTTCGGTCACGCAATAAGGCTATAAACATGGGGATTTATAAGAGAATTCACATAAGAATCAACGTCTACATTTATAAAAGATGTACCCTCATGTAAATAATACGTTTAGCATTGGTAAAGCAGTCCCATAATATGATACTTTAATTTATTTCAATTTATTCTCATTTGTTCTTCTATCTAGCTAAAGAATGCGATTATACATTTCAA
Source organism: Parasteatoda tepidariorum (assembly GCF_982258835.1). Classification (NCBI taxonomy): domain Eukaryota; kingdom Metazoa; phylum Arthropoda; class Arachnida; order Araneae; family Theridiidae; genus Parasteatoda; species Parasteatoda tepidariorum. Next base: position 3,781,769 of record NC_141758.1, on the reverse strand, counting down.
TCTACAAAGGAATACGTTAGCATCATATGTTTTCTTGTCTTAAGTATTATTTTCAAAGAAGCAGACAAATTCATATTTATGTAAATAAACCTCGACATTTTTTGCAAACTTGTACATTCACGCATAAATAAACTAAACTAAAAATATAATTTAAAAAAAAAATTGTAGCTTTTTGGAGGAACAAAACTAATTTCAGATTTGAAATCTTCACATCCGGATAAGATAAGACCAATGACTCACATAAATGCAACAAAAAATTTATTCCCCAGTGTAAACGATTTCATGCATGTACTAAACACGAGCTTGTGCAACAAAAAAAAAAAAAAAAAAAAAAAAGAAAAAAAACATTTTTAAGAAAGATTATCTAAAAAGTATTTAAGCAAACTAACAAATTTATCATTCAAATTAAGTATCAAAGATTTTATATGTAAACAATGATAATTAGTAATTTTTTCGTCAAATTTATAGTTAATATATTAATTTAAAGCATGGTATTCATATTAATTACTATAAACACATCCTTTTAAGTAAATAGAGTAAACGGCATGAAAATTAATGTCAGTAAATTAAATACAAATTGCTTTCTCTACAGGGGTGGTTGCCTTGAATCGCCGATTAGATTTTGAATCTTTGCCCTTAAAGCAGATAAATTTCAAAGTAAAAGCCATCATTGGAGATGTAAAAAGTCGGAGATCGAGTGAGGCTACTGTCAACATACACGTCCAGGACATCAACGACAATAGTCCAGTATTCTCTCAAAACGTAAGACCTAATTCAATATTTTTATTACTAAATTAACTATTTTTCCAGCAGAAGGAAATTTGAATCGAGGATTTTTGAGACAGCATAATAGCAACTGTAGATTGTGACTACTCGGATTAAAATTCATATGAATCTTGACCCGCTAAAAAGCTTTTAACCCATTCAACTTGAAGCTGCCGTATCATTGAATCAGTGAATTGAAGATTGTGAATTGAACTGAACTGTATTAAACATCTGGGCATATCATTCATATTTGAATTGAACTTTATGGTGTTTTAATGAGTTGGCGGAATGCAAATGAAATAAGCGAGTATTCCTTGAGTTCTGACTGTGTAGTTATATGCAGATAATGTAAAAATAAGAGGTATAACTTGATGTAAGCTGGTATGGTGAAAACGAAGCTATTGATGTCGGGAAGATTGTGAATTCTAAGTTAAAAAGAAAGAAACATGAAGTAAGTGAGGTTTGAAGATTAGTGGTTACTTATTTCTTTATTGTTTATTGGAATTACATACATTTGCAGGTTTGGGTGCTCAATTTATTTAACTTATTTCCCACGTCAGTACATATTCATGATGTAAAAGTTCATATATAACACTACTTTGTTCCCACTCGTTTTATCAATGCCAACAGTCCCAGTTGCCGTAGGATAAATTTCAGATAAATAAGTGAGGTGCCGCTACTGAGGACAGGAACTTCACCAAAAATCTCTCGCCACAAGAAACATCCACCAAGTCTCGCTCTTTCGTGGTAAAGCTTTTAAAATATTAGCAAAATTACCAAAAATAATTTGGCTTTTAAATGTCTATCACTGTATAAAATATTTTGCAAAAAGCGTAGTGCCTGGAAATAATTTTGCTTCCTGCATTTTTTCTTTTCCCTGGTACAAATAGCCCACTCAGAAATTATGGCATAGACGATTTGACACTTGAATATGCATTGGGTGACATATATTTTTTTAATTCAAATTTATTACATTATTTACAATTAATAAATAGCTATTAATAAAAAATAATTTATTAAATTATTTACAATTAATAAATAACTATTAATAATAAATAATTTATTAAATTATTTACCATTAAATTATTATTATTTATTTCTAATTTATAGAATTATTGAATTTATTAAATTATTAAATAATTATTTATTGAATTATCATTATAGAATTAATTTATTAAACTATTAATTCTACTTTATGGAATTATAAAATAATTAATTAAATTATTTACCCCACAAGGGTCTTAGTCCCCCATAAATTAGCTACCCCTATAAGTACTATCATAGTGTTTAGTAACTACTTTATTTAGTGGTATCCAGGTATTAAACGGTAAACGTGCAAATTTTGAGTTATCTCTCGTAAACTTCTAGTGGGTGCTGTCATTTCTTTAACTGTTGAAAGAACGCAGTGTACAAAGGGTTAATATAAAACCTTAACTAACACTAGGAAAAATACTTTTTGAAACAAAGGAAATTCTATGGTAGTTGGAAGCTATGCCAATGTGCAAAAAGTAGTAATTCAAATTTGTTTATATTGAGAGGATATATTGCTTATATTAGAGGATTTATGAAATGAAACAATGAACGAGAAAAAACTGGGTTGGTTAAATAGTTAGGAAAAGGGCATCCCCATAGAAATCGTGGTTTGCGGCTATCTAAGTCCCGTGTGCTATATTCTTTCTTCGCCAATGAAAAAATTCATTCACGTTTTCTCAACTATAGGTTTGGGATAGAATTTTAAATGTGATCTTATCCAGGCCTGAAAGCGGGACGGAAAAGAGGAAATACTGGTAGGAGAACTACTTCAATATTAGATAATATTTGGGAGGAGTTAATCTATTCTTAACAATAAGCAATCCACTGTAATTAATTTTTTCTTGATGCTTAACATTAGTAGGATCTCCGTATTTGGCCCGAAGGGCCACCAACTGATTCGTCGATTCTGTTAGGTCGTATAACTAGTAGTCATAGGTATCTAAAAGAAATGGATAAAAAAGTGAGTCACAGCGGTGAACTGTGACGTCAGGATAGAGAAAATCCTGGGAAAAAGTGAGTCCGCAATCAGTTTTGGGAGTAGAGAACGAAGAAGCTTAATAAGCTCCTCGTCCTTCAAAAGTTCTTTCATCTCCTTGAAGAGCAGCAAAAATCTGGTGGCGGTGTCGGTGGCTTTCATGGGACGAGCTTTTCTTGTTTTCCTGGGTTTGCACCGCAGCCCGTAAAACAGGCTGGGTGCTCACCGTTACAGATGACACTGGTAGCTGGGGTGGTCCTAGGCTTTGTACACTGGTACGAGAAATGTGCTCCGGCTCATTTCATGCAGGCAGGACCGGTTGCAGGGCAGTATTAATTTTTTTTCAGCGAAGAAACGATTCAAAAATTATGTCCGTTAAAAATAATTGGTAGTTATAGATTTTTATTATTCCCGAAAAAATATTAAAAAATGAAATTTATTTGTTACCAGTTTTTACTCTTTTCCGTCTTGATATGAAGATCGAATTATAGTTCGCATTTCTTATTTAAAAAAAACTAGTATACTATTGTTCAATCAGCTTATTATTTACATGTGTAACATGTAACTAAATCTTTATCTTCTATCCCTCTGGTTTCTCTCTACTATCGCCATTAAACTGTGTAAATCTGATTCATGATTGGTCAGAATTAGCTCCTCGAATAGCTTGGCCTTCGAAGCCAAGATATCGTACTGTCGTTCGAAATGTTTTAGTTGAATCAGGAAACAGACATTTTTTCGTATCAATCTAGCAGAAACCCAGTTCGATCGAATTTTGTTTCAGTTGCATAAGAGCATTATAGATATAATTTATTTAATTTTTCGTAAACGTTGACTGCGATAGTCTTAAGTGGGCGTTACTAAGTCATTTTGAAATTGCCTCTTTTGATGAGATGGAATGAGCTTTTGTGGGCGACTTTAAATCCGAATCGATTTGTTCAAAAAGCGTTCCAAATGTTTCTGTTGAATCAGGATACGGAGATTTTTTCATTTTAGTAGCATCGAATTTTGTTTCAGTTGCAAAAGGGTATTACAGGTGAAATTTACTTAATTAAAGTAGACGTTGGCTGCGATAGTCTTAAGTGGGCGTTACTAAGTCATTTTTAAAGTACATCTTATAACATAGGAAGCGGCTTTTGTGGGAATTTTGTTTCAGTTGCATAGGGGCATTACAGGTGAAACTTACTTAATAAAAGTAAACGTTTGCTGCGATAGTTTTAAGTGGGCGTTACTAAGCCATGTGAAAAATGCCTCTTATGATGTCATAGGAATCGGCTTTTGTGGGTAACTTTAACTTTTCATCCGTATAGCCAAGTATTTGAATAAAAGTTTTTAGACATTATCGCGAACTATAATTAAAGTTATTTATTTTTGTTTATGAAATAATAAATTTCAGAAAAGGAACTATAACAAAAGAAACTTGAAACGGATATAAATAAAAAAAAATGTATGAATTTAAACTACCAGTAATAAAAAATTAAATTATATTATAATAATTTGAACAAAAGCAGCTTCAATCGATCCTTCTCAGATCAATGAGACATGATGAGTTGGTTAACACGCGGTTTTGCGTGAAACGTGCGACGCCAACCTTGTTACGCATATGCACGAGAACCATCTGATCTCTTAAAGAAGGATCCATTAATTTTTAAATGATAGAAAGGAAATTGACATAATACAGACTTTTATTGTAGACTGTCAGCTAGACTGCGTCAACCCTGCATGAATTATTAGACTACCTGGCGTGTGTGGGAAAAGCCTTGAACTGACGGCTAGGTAGAGATTTAAAAAAACTTTCGATTTCACAGCTTTTCGAGAGAAAAAAAAGAACATGTCGCGATTTTTTTTTTAGTTTTGAAATTTCTCTATTGAGAAGAAAAAGTAAGATATGTACCAAAATATTTTACATTTAATTACAAAAGAAAATATACTCTTGCCATTTTGGATTAAAAAAAAAAAGTAATTGAAATAAAATAACAATTTTTTCTTTGTAAACATTGATATTTTAAGCATTTATTTTTATAATTATTGTGCAACTGTCATCTTTTTCATATTTATCATGGTGAGGAAATTGCGATTGATTTTTATTAGATTATTATCCTTGTCTACTTAATAAATATTTTTAAGAATAATATATATTAAAGACAAATATCGGTTTTGTCTTTAATTATTTTTATACCAAAAATTATATGTTATGTTTTACATCCAAAATACTAACTTTTTTTAGTTTTGAAACTATGCGGTTAACAAATTTGTAAGTTATCAATCATGGGCTTTGATGCAAGTTACAGTTTTCACAAAAATAACTCAGGCGTTATGGAAAATAAATGAAAAAGTATACTCGGTTTGTGTTAAAGTAGTTTCGTGTAAGCATTACGTGGTCTTCCTGTTCGTGCAACCCAAATAAGGGTTGAAAGTTTATTCTTCATCACAAAGTTAGTTTACGCAGTTCCTCATGCGTTAACAAAGAGGGGTGGGGGCAGATAATTAAGTTTTATTAGACGGCAAAATTTTTGATATAACTTTTGTCTGATAACCTTTTCCACATAGTTGTTTTTGAGAGTCTAACTTAATTTAAAATTCAGCAATAAATTGATAAATCTTTTTATTTAAGAGGTTTGTTAGCAATAATGCGAAGATTTAATTCTTAATATTGCTTCAGAATTTCAAACAGTTACTATTCATTATTTTGAACGGCATGCGTTGAGTGAACATAGTTGTTTTTATTGTATAATCATTTACTATTTAAGAAAAAGGTAACTAGAATGGAAAAATAAGTTTGATATACATAGCATAACTACCTATTTGTCTGTTAAGTAAAGGCGGTCTGTGCACAATGCCTAAACGTACTGCTACAATCGTTGAGTATTTTTCGTTAAAGAGGTTATTTCATAATATTACGAAAACTTAATTCTTGATATTGCTTTCAAAACTTTAAACAGTTATTTACTAGTCATTACTTCAATTGCATATGGTAAGTGAACTGAAGTAATTTTATTGAATATTTTATTATCACTATATATATATATATATATATATATATATATATATATATATATATATATATATATATATATATATATATATATATATATATATATATATATATATATTATATATATATATATATATATATATATATATATATATATATATATATATTATATATATTATATATATATATATATATATATATATATATATATATATATATATATATATATATATATATATATATATATTATGTATATATATATATATACATATAATATATATATATATTATATATATATATAATAATAATATATATATAATTGTTCAGAGTTGCGCAAATAATAGTAATAAATGGTCCACATTGCATAACTTTTGTTCTAATTGTCAGATCTTCACGCTTTAGTACTCAATCTTAATAGATCTAGCAGGAAACCTCAAGTATGCGAATTAATTAGAGCAGGCGAAGTTTCGAAATTAGACACAAAAATTTACTATCTCTGAATGTACATACCTTATTTTCAATGGATTCGGATTTCTGATCCCCAAAATATAGAAAGGTCTGGGAAATATGAGTCCCACATTTTGATCAGGAAAGTGATCCAAAGTTTGGACCCCTTAATGCTAATTTAACTTCTACGTAGTTTGGCATATCCCAAAAACTTTTTAATCAAGTTGAAAACTTTTTTGCACACAACTGTTCTTCAAACAAAAATTCGTTTATCCCAAGATTCAATGCAAAAAATAACTTTTAGTATATATTTATTGTTTTTTATTATTTTATTTAATAATAGTCGAGTTGTAAGATATAAAAATTTTTATATGATTTTGAAGAATGTAATTTTATATGGTAATATACGAAATTTTAGTGAAATTGATGGAATCGTTCCTGAGAAATCAAATTTTAAATATGCGACTTTTTTTAAAATTCGTTTACCCCCTTTCGCTCAAATGTTGTCTTTTGTCATTGAAAATTATATTTTTTAAAATGCTGTAAAAATTGTATATTTAGCAATTCAAAATTTTTTCGACTTTTATGAAATAAAATAATAAATATTTACCGAGAGATATTGCAAATTGTATAAATAAAGTACAAAGCCTCTTTTCCATTTTTATTTTTTCTTATCGTATCATATATTCATGTATATCAGAATGGTATAACCGAGGAGCCACCCACAAGAATAATAGACAACAAATTAATAAAAAGTGTCCACATTAACTCCTGTTCCCTCTAATTATTTTGCAATTGATTTTAAAGGGCAAAAATATCATTATACAATGTAACAAATTTAAAGACCAATGCACCATAGGTGAAACAAAAAAGTACTTTTTTGTTTCACTACTATAATCACTGGGTTATAAAATCATCAGCATTTTAATATTAAATTTGAAAGAGCGAAATCATAACTTTATCAAAACATGCTAAAACCATTCTTTGATAAAATCATTTTTGCCGTTTTGTGAAGTCAAATTTTGATAGTCTAATGTTTTAAATTTTAAAAACTCTGCTTGTTCTTGTCTAAAATTAGAATTTTCCATTTTCTTAAATTTTGAAAGATGTATAGCTTATAAATAACAATTCTCACTCTACAAACAGAAATAATGAAGTTACAAATGCAAATTGCTCTTAAGGAAATTAAAGAGTGAGAGTTAAAATAATTATTGAGGTGGTGAAAAAAGGAATTCAGACGAAAGCTATTTATGATTTGGTAAGAATTATAGAACGTTTATTATCATTCACTTGTCAATTGATCATCACTCTCATCATGATCATCTTCAGTAGATCAATCTATCTTCACTCTATCCATCAATCAATCTATCTTCAGTAGATGCATGAAAACCACTTGATGTTTTGTAAATGAACTTTACAGAAAAGAAATAAAACATTGAAAGTTGCTAAAGCATTTATAAACTTTTAAACAAAGTTCAATTTTTAATTTTTCTAACCAAATAAATACCTTTTAAAAGCTTTCCTTATGAAAATGCGGCTTGCGTTTTTTTAAAACGCAAGTTCAGTAAAAATAAAATACAAATGTAGTAATAAATTTAACTTTGAGTGTATTTCTAAAATTTAAATTTGAAACATTTTTCTGTAAGTGTAGATATTTCCGTTCATAAAATCAAAAGTTCTCAAAACGAACGTGATTTTAATCCGTTCACTTGTTTTTATATTTCAGTCTTATACTACGAGTATTTCGGAATCTGCTGAATATCCTCAAAGTATATTGACGGTGATAGCCTCTGACAAAGACAGCCAGGAAGGTTTTGGGACAATCAAATATTCCATATCTGGCGATGGTAGTGACGTCTTCGATGTGGACGAAAACTCTGTAAGTATGTTCGTTTCGCTTCAACCCTTGCCTCCTAATCCTCCCTCATTGGACTGATCGTAAAGACACGGTTCCCAGTAGAAGACCCGAAGTCAAGCATTACTGGCCGCTGTCAGTAAGCGGGTGAGTGACCGAAGATTGCACCGAAGGTATCAGTCTTCGTTAAACTGTTCTACCGTGTGAAGTGCTCGATTTAACACGCAGGCCGTCAGGCTACCAAAGCAGAGGAGTCATCCCTTCTGTAGAGGATGACATGCCTTCGGATCATCCTCGGGGATGTTTTTCAGACCGTCGCCAATAGCCCATTGTGCAACTCTAGTACGACGTAAATAAAATACCGATTTACGATGATTGCAATATCTCGGTGTGTGCCGCTGAAAGCAGCAATAAACCGATTCGTCGGAATTAAGAGATGGTGAATAAAGGCGAAATTGAGATAAGTTGAAGAAAAAAATGGAATAGGAGGAGCGTTCTCAAGCAAAATCGTAGAGATCTAAAAACCACCCACGACTGTCATAATTATAATCATCCAAAGGGCTGAGATAATGAGGAGATACAATAAAGGAATGAGGTAAAAATTCCGAGTAAATAATAAGATGAACAATCAATGGGCTATATACAAAAACAAGTCGACGATAATGAGTAAAACAATTAAAATAAAAAGTGAAAAGTAGAAAATATTCACAAAGCGGGCTACATACATGATAATGGCGATAAAATGAGAGTCCGATTCAAAAAGAAAAGAATATATACAAAGCATATATACAGAAGACGGATGCTAAAGTTAAGATGAAGATGCAGGAGTGAAGGCTGATCTTAGGATGATGCAAACATAAGGTAGTGGGAGTAGTCATTGTGTTTATTATGGGGACCCTTCTCCCCCTCGACTGTCCTCAGCTCCCCTGGTGAGGTGATATGAGAATAAAAATAGTTATCATGAGATGGGTGTGTCGTAGAATTAGTTGCTGTATAGGGTGCAGTGATTGGAGAGGCAGGTATCGGAAAGTAGGAAGGCAGTTACTGGGTTTTCGTTTAGGAGATCCATATTAAAAATGGAATTGAAGTAGCCATCGGAATTATTTTTAGCATCATTGACGAATTTAATGTTGAGTTTGGCCATAACAACCTAATCCTTTTAATGCAGTGGTCGGTGAATTGTGGATCGCGAGCCACATGTGATATTTTTTCAATTCGAAAGTGGCTTGTACTTGGATTCAATGTGGGCGAGCGAGTGATTAGAGCAGAGTTTGAAAGCCACTACTTTGACTCAGCATTCGAATAATCACATCTCTTAACATTTTTCTTTACATAATATGGTGATTTTTTGTGCTAAACAATAGTTTGCAGAACCAAAATATACAGAATTGAATTCACCAATTTTAATATTCCCCAAAAAACAAAAAACAGTGCCACTCTCACATCACCTTTAGCGCGAAAAGTCTGACAAGTTTTTTTGGCCTAAGTGCCTGAAGTGGAGATTGAATATCTCTTTCATTTTTATAATCTCTTTCGATTTCTCGAAAATTTACAAACTGAACTTAATCGGATCTTTAGAATCGAATTAGATGCTGTCGACGAAAAGAGAGTTCTTAATTTGATACTGCTTAGGCAGAGTTGCCAACTTGCTCCCCTTTGTGATAACGCTTCTTTTTCTAAATAGTGGCAAAATTTATGCTTTTAAGTATGATGCTTAGTTCAATACATTTATTTAAAGTTATTTTTAAACAACTATGCATAAATGATTCGATATAGAGCCGTGGTGACTCAGGGCATCCAATGAGGTGAATCGGTTTCGAACCCCAGCGATGGCAGGTCAATACGAATTCCACACCGACCGCAGTGCTGACGTAAATATATCCTCAGTGATAGAACCATGGAAGGTTTTCGTGGTTTTTCTCACCATATAAAGCAAATGCGATTTTGTCCTTCACGACTGCAAATTTCTCCCAATACTTGATCTAAGAATTCCCTTGTCTTCTGGATTAAGTTCAAAGTTACACGGCTACGTAGTTGAACATTGATTGTCATAAATCCTAAATTGAGTCGGCTGTTCAACGACAGTAGTAAAAAAATTGGTTCATATATTATAACAACATTTTGTTTCATTTAAACCTTTATGAGCCTTAAACCTTTTAGACCTTTGATGAATTCTTCCAAAATTCTGTAAGTTTTTATTCTTAATTTTCATCCACTTAAAAATATTTTGACTAAAACGGAGTAGTTGGCATCCCTGCTGAGGCGATCTTTTGGAGAAGACCTCGCACACAGAAAAATTGTCTGTATGATTTTTACAACAATTTGCAATACGTAAGGGTGGAACTTTCAAAAGAAAAATCTTTCTAAACGCACTTGGTGGTTTGCTTATAAGTCCGAAGCCTTGACAATGGAAGCACTGTACTTGAAAACGGCCAACTTTCAATCCTAATTGTGATCACTTAAAAAACGTGTTTAAAGACAACGATGTTGCTTATAGTCTCAGGAAGAAAATTTCAAGTTGCGCGATCTTAATGAATGAATGTCTAAGAGTCAGCAGCTGCAGTTAAAAGAGTTTCATCTTGCAGTGGTCGTAGTTTGTTTATTTTTAACATATATAAAAAAGAAAAGCATTCCCACAATAGCACGTTGAGATTGATACACCACAATTTCATGACTAGCGGCAATGTGACCGGCATTGCACGCAAGCTGTCTTTGTTTCCTAGACAAGCTGCCACCCCTCGATCTGAAGATGAGGAGGGGGTGAATTCAAGTTACCACTGGTGATCGAACCCCAGTCCTTTAAGATGACAATTCGGCATCTTAAGCACTGAGCCATCGCGGCTCTGAACGGAAAAGAAATTTTTTTTTAAGTATAAATCGTGGATATAAAATGATTTTCCAGATTAAAAGTAATGGTTAATAAAGAAATTGTGCTTCTACCGCCATTTACTTTTCAAAAAAATACATTTTGCCATTAAATGATGAGGCTGGGTGATACAACGGGTTAAAAGCTTTGTTGGTAAATTAAGGGTTAAATTATAGCTTGAAATATAAATATTTTTGTTCTTTAGCAAATACTAAAAATATAATTCAAAATATGATCGTCTTATCACCTCTTTTGGAGCCGGGATAGTCTGGTTGGCAGGGCGCTGGACTCTCGTTCGTGAGAACGGGAGTTTGAATCCAGCCAGAAGAAGAGACTCCCCGTGTAGTGAATGGTGACAGGTGCACATTAAATCTGTCAGGTTAGAAAGTCCTGCAAGTTCCCTTAACAAATCAAACCTCTGGGGGTACTGAATTGGAAATGGGTCGTTTTATGGTTCAGGTCAAAATGACGATCTGTGGATGAATGAATGGATACATGAATAGAACCGCTCTATAAACGGGTGTGACGTATAGGTGTGGAAGTCGAGTGTTTGGTCATAGATGGTGCCACTGAAAAACAAGAACAACACCCCTTGTCTTAATGGCCTACTGCAACAACAACATCACCTATTTTAAAATTTTCGTCGACCACGAATGTTTTGTTTGTGTTTACTTTCAATATAATTCAAAACTTGTGTGTTACAGGGAACTATATCTATAAGAGAAAACTCCACTCTGGACAGAGAACGCCAGACTGCTTACAACTTGCAAATCACTGCAACGGACAACCCAAAAGGATTGGCCAATCAAAGGCGCACATCAATCATAGTAAGAATTTTTTGAATGATTTATGTCGCTAAAGTAACTTTAGTATTTAAACGCAAATTTTTTATTGGTACTGTGATCCTGGGATAAATAAATAGTAGTGTAAACCAGAACTGCTAATTTTAGCCAATCTAAAAAATACTGCTGGGCTGCTGTGATCTGGAAAACGATGCCTAATAATGACTGACTGATACATTTGAATCAGAGTACGCAACCCTGGTTTTCTCCTTCATCTGAATTGAATAATAATTAAGGGTAGGGAGAGGGAAGAAGCTAGATCTAAGTTGGGTGAAAAACTTCTATATCGTATAAGAGCGAAGTATGGAATATGAGTAAATAACATATGAATTAATCGAAATAAATATATACACGAAAAATTATTAAAATGCTTAGAAAAAAAAGGGTCACACAATCGTCACCCCCGGTAGCCGGGATTGCCAGGTGCAGAGTGCATAGTTTTTCTAAATTTGAGATATTAGTCTAAATTGAGGTTAAAATATTTGAAGAGTACACCATCATTAATGAAGTTAGCGGTGGCAAGACTAAATGTAGCATTTATGTCCATTAACTCAAAATCTAATACTTTGTGAAAGTAGCAGGTAGAACAGTTTAGAGCATCCTTGAAAAGAGAAGCGTTAAGTTTATTAAGGTATCGATCTATTTCATCTAATTTTAGGTCATTGTAGTGACTAATGCATCGATGCAAACCTAGAGTTCTTTGTTTTAAGTCGTAGCGAAACTACAATTAAGATAAGACAAAATCAATTTAATTTTGTCATCATTCAAAAATTTCTTTTAGCGATTATTAAGTCTTATATAGGTATCAGATAGATTGGTGAAAAGGAAAATGAAGGCGAAACAGTGAATGGTTCCTCACTTACTTATAGGGAACTCTGTTCCGTTTGAAAAATCCAAGCTCCATCTATTGTGGCGTACATCACCTACACACCTATGGTATCATAGGACATTCCCTGACACCCTAAGGGACATAAAATTTGAACGAAAAACCCAGTCTGCTTTGACCAAATTTGCCAATTACTATTTGAAAATTCTAATCCTAACAGCGAAAGTTGTACAGGAATGTAATTTCTTTAGTTTTTTTGAATATTTCCATGACCATGCAAGTGATATGTTTTTTTTTTTCGCATTTAGGTTGTGATTAAAATATTGGATGAGAATGACAATGCACCTAAATTCAGCCAAGAAATCTACACAGCTGTCATTCCTGAAAATGTGCCCACGGAATTCAGTATTGTGACCGTAAAGGCGGCTGATGCTGACAGCGGACAAAATGGAGAAGTGCAGTACCTGATACAGGATGATGCTGACGGTCAACCCATCAGTAAGTTGGCAAAATACCGGAAGTTTTCTAAATTTCTTCCGATTTCAGGAAACTTGTTATTGTTTACATTCAGTCAACCTTCCACAGTGCTTATAGTGCGACTTTCAGGAGAACTCCTCCAGACACCCGTCTCGCGTCGTGGCGGGTACTATGGTTACGAGGAAAGGATACGTCGAATAGGGGTGTGGGGTGAATAGTTTTGTCTTAATTTCGGCGTAGGTCTTCGCGAGTAAACTAATCGACACCTTCTTTTCTCCATTTCACCCTCATTAGAAATGTGCTCTCGCTTGTTACCACAGTAGCAGGCAGCCCCAGATTTTTAGTCTGGAGGAGTTCTCCTCAAAGCCGCACTATATGTATTTAACCGAAATGAAGTCAGCGACTTAGGTGAAAAAGTTTTAAGTTAGTCTAACTGTGTCTTCTACCGTTTTATTTCCCCTTCCAAATCAGTGATATACTAAATGTTAACCTTCATTGATACTGATACTGAGATTTTACCCTTAATCAAGAAATTAAAATGGTATATATCTACTCTTATATTCAACAAACATTATGGACCGTGATATATTGAGTTAGCAAATTATTCATCTTTTCATTCTAAATTTTTACAAACGGTTAACATCTGTTCTGGGGTCTTACAGAAAGAGAAAATAAATATTTATGAGAAGTGAAAAATATCTGGATAACGTTTTGGATAAAACTTTGCAATCATTCATACATTGTTTCCAATATTAGATGATTGTAACAAGATTTTTATTTCACTCTTTCTCTTAGAAAAAAATAACAAGTTCATAGCAGTTACAAATATAAGTAAGTAGTTAGAAAATTATTAATAATATCATTGCGGAACAAATTCGTTTTCTGTTGCATGAGATTTTTGAATGAGATATTTTCACGTCACTGATTTCAAATCTAAAATCAGTTTCTGTCTTCAAGCTACAGTTTTTATGCAATTTAATAATATATTCCTAGTCAATTTGTTTTTTAAATTCACGGAAGCGAATACTAAGTGTCCCCACTTCTCTGGTACGAAAGGAGTGGTAGGATGATGGTGATAATTCCTTTTAGCTTATATGATACATTAAAGTTTTATAAGTCGATCCTTAGGTGTTATTTTAAAAGGATAAGAGAAATGTATATGCATGTTTATAAACTTCTACGTTTTCTTTTTTTAAACTTGAAAATTCAGGAAAAAAATTAATTAAACTGAAAATTTCATTTTGAAAAAAAATTTGTAGCTTTCGTAACTGATTCGAATTTGAAAATCTCGAATTCAGTAAGATAAAGTACTTGTAATTATGTAGCAAAAATTCGCTTCAAATCGTTATTTGCACGAAACTCGTTGCTTAGAAAAATTCAACAAATATTTTTTTTATTGTCTTTTTTCAAGATTTAGAAGTCTATTCCCATAAACTATATACATAGATATAAACATTCCACATGCAGATAGAAAATTAATTTCTTTATAAAAATGATACGCCCTGGTAGTCAGAAATATTTTAAATGCTTAAATTATGTTATTTTTTTTTATGAAATTTGGGAACCCAGAAAATTTTTATTACATGAAATTCAACCCAGAAATTACAATAGTGAAAATAAATTCTAATCTAAAGAATTTCAAATCTCAACAATTCTAGGTAAATAGTTTTTCGAAGTTTTTGATTTCACTTTGACAAAATAATAACTTATTCTGAATGTGTAGGTTTCTTTGCTGTGGATCCGGTTTCAGGAGTGGTTTCCGTCATAAGGACACTTTCAGGTAAAGGACGTAGTGAGCCCTACACGGTTAAGATCAAAGCCATGGACAGAGGAACTCCCCCCTTGCATTCGATCTGTCATCTACTGGTTGTCATCGGTGACATCTCTACCAATGATGGAGTTCCACAATTCATCAGACCCACTGCTGGAGAAGTAGCCTATATACAAGAGGTTCGTCCGTTTAACTCTGTGGTTCCTGAGCTTTTTGTCTCGCAGACCCCTAACAAAGTTTTTCGATTTTGGGTAGACCCCCTGCTTACCTGATATAGATTTTTTGTAAATTCATCAACTTTAAATGTATTTTTGACAGCTGGTATAGTGCTACTCACTGTGAAAGATTTAAATTTTTAACTGCAGTGAAATGTAGTGTGAAAATATTAAGAAAAAAAAACACAATTTAAACTAATTTTATGCATTTATTAATTAAATTCAAATTAAAACAAACCTAATTAAAATTTAGTATCTGTTATTATCATCTATGTTTAGTATCTGTAAATTATCAGCATTTGGCATTAATTTAGTTAGGTTTAATCTCATATCTCCTCGGTTAATGATGTCCAGTCCGTTTCTTTATTTTTTTTTCTTGTTTCTTTCTTTCTTTTTTTTTTTTTTTTTTTTTTTTTTTTTTTTTTTTTTGTTAGGAGATTGGCAACTGCGCTGAAACACTTTTCCACTAGCCACTAGGTATGAAGATGGAAAGGCAATTAAAAACTTTCCCGCGATATTCCATAATACAGGATAAGTATACATGCATTATGTGCACGTTTTTACAAGTTCGAATTGTATTTCGACCAAAAAGCGAATGCCAACCACTTTCACAATTTTATGAAACATACTAATTTAATTTGATTAATATGTCAATTGAATAAAATAGTGCACTTTACTCCGCTACTAATATTATAATTCCGGAAATAAGTTTGTATACAAAACTGTAGTAGTGTATTGTCGGTCTGTTTATTACATTTTCTCGCAAAAAGTAAGCAACAAATCTCCGCCATCTTGTGCGCAGATAAAGTTGGAGGTCTAGCTAGCTAAAGAGTTGACACAGGCTAGGCTACAATTTACGTCTGAAATATACTTTTTTGTTACAAAATAAAACCTTACTTGCAGAGAAAATAAAAACGCACGCGAGCGGAGCTGCAGGCAACTGCTAGTTTATAATAAATCAGTTTCATATATTAGAAAATAATCCTAAGAACTTAAATTTTAATAAAATTTTTACTTAATAGTTTTATAAATTATGTAGAATGTAGATAGATATATTTCTTTATATTTCAAAGTAGTATAATGTAAGTAAATAGGTACTATCAGTGTTTGTTGATTATTCCATTCATGAAATGCAAAAATTAAAGGCACTACTTGCTTATATGAGATCCACTATCGTTGACCCCCATTTTCCTCTCATGGGCCCCTTGCATGTTTTCGTCGACCCCTGGCCTGGGGGTCGATTTAGACCACTTTGGGAATCACTGATTTGCATTTAAGTTAAAATTAATATATTCTACAAGCACACAAAGTTGAAAAACATGAAGCTTTCAAAAAATGTCCACACTTTTGGCCACCACTGTATATATATATATATATATATATATATATATATATATAAACTGCTGTTTGTAGAAAATGCAACACCATGAAAGAATCATCAGAATCAAATGAAATTTAATGCAGAAACGACTTGTACTGATACAAATAAATGATGAAATTTTCAAAACAAAAGAAACAAATTAAGCGTCCGAAATCAGTATTTGGTGCAGCCACCACGCGCTGCAATAAGTGCTGCTATACGACGTGGCATGGAGTCAAACAGATGTTGAATATCTGCTTGAGGAAGAGAATTCCATATCGCTTGTATGCGCAACCAAATTTAGTCTTTGGAAACTGCAGGACGCGGATCACGAGTGAGACGCCGACCAACCATATCCCACACGTGCTCAATAGGCGACATATCCGGCGAATAAGCAGGCCAAGGAAGAAGATAGCTCCAGGGATGCCTTGAAGGAAAGGAACGACTTCGGGCTGTAGCACTTCACGGACGTATCTGTTGCTATTGAGATTACCCTCAATTCGTATCAAATTGGATCGTCCATGATACGAAATCGCACCCCAGACCATAACTCCGGGTGTTCGACCACTATGTCGTTCAATAATACACTCAGGAAGGCAGCGTTGACCGGCATAACGTCTAACACGAACACGGCCATCATGGGTCCACAAATTGAAGCGTGATTCATCTGAAAAGACAACTTGGTGCCAATCAGCTCGCCAGTCTCTGTGCTCAAGAGCCCACTGCCGACGCAGCCGTCGATGATCCGCCGTGAGGGGAATCCTGTATAATGGCACCCTTGCACGCAATCCACGGCGCAGCAGACGACGACGAATTGACGAAGCCGACAATTGTACACCTGTAGCAGTAGACCAATGTGCTGCCAGCTGCCTGGAGGAAGCTGTGCGATCATTCACCGCCATGCGGAGCAGGTGTCGATCATCGCGCTCTGACGTCACCTTCTGTCGTCCAGTGCCTATTTTTCGAGTTGTTCGGTGCTCGTCTGTCCACTGCTTCCAAACTCGCATCACTGTGGAACTGTTCCGCTGCATACGAGCTGCTATTGCGCGATAGGAAAATCCTCCTTCTCGAAGGCCGATTATCCTCCCTCGTTCAAACTCCGTAAGTTGCTTGAATTTCTTATTCTTCCGTCGTGGAGGCATACTCAGGTCTCACTAAACGTTTGCCACTAACAAATAATCATAGACTATTTTCAACGTCCCGCTACAGCACTTTATTTATACGCTTTCAGCATCAATTCAGAGGGCGCTGCGCGCGCCACGCACGCGCGATGGCTCTGAAACTTTATTAATTTGCATAATATCCTATAATTGACATTTGCTGCGAATTTCATTTGATTCTGATGATTCCTTCATGGTGTTGCATTTTCTACAAACAGCAGTTTATATATATATATATATATATATATATATATATATATATATATATATATATATATATATATATATATATATATATATATATATATATATATATATATATATATATATATATATATATATATATATATATATATAGGGGAGAGTTGGATAAAACGGGATAGTCGGACAAAACGGGATACGTCGCCTTGGGACCAGACTATTGCAGCTATCTATTGGACAACGACAGAAACGTGTTATTCGACCGTGATTATATCATTCTCGGTGCGTCCCGCCTCGAGATCACTATTTGATAGAAAGTTGTAGGTCTCAGAACTTTTTTACTCTATTTTTTAGCCATTTTCTACATTTACGTGCGTTGTTTTTTACATTGTACTGCCTACATATATGGGAATAAAATTCCGGTGAGAATTAAATTTAATTAATCATTTATTTACCAATATTTTGATATGCAGTCTATCTAATTTTCTTTTCATATTTAGGCAGCAGCCATGTTTGTTTCAAAAAGTGTCGGAGTCGGACAAAACGGGACACTTGTGAGTTGGATAAAACGGGATAGAGTTTTTTATGTCCCGTTTTATCCACCTATTTATTTGTTGGATTATTACCTTTTAAAATAGCCATATATTAATGTAGGCCTAGGCTTTTTAAACAACTTATTTATGTTAGCTATATATATTTTTGAAAAATTTAGTCTTTTTATATAGTAATGCAAAATTTGTTTATTAACGTTCATTATTAAGCATTTAATTTTCGACTCTAGGATTTCACATCTTTCTTTAGAACTAATTGTAATGTATTGAAGACTTGAGCTTTTTTATGTATAAACAATATTATTAATATATTTGCATCATTTATAATTTTATATTTATATATATGCAAAAATTTAAACATTGTAAACCCTATCCCGTTTTATCCAACCCAGGTATGCTAAAACGGGATATGTAAGAGTTTGGAAATTAATTTTTTTTTCAATTTCACAGTCAGCAAAATTAGTTTAAAATATGTTTTTTGTCTGCTTCGATAAATCTTGTAGCTACAAAAAAATTAATGTATGGTTTTCCTGAACAGATATTCCGTAGTAAATATAAACAATAATGGTATCCCGTTTTATCCAACTCTCCCCTATATATATATATATATATATATATATATATATATATATATATATATATATATATATATATATATATATATATATATATATATATATATATATATATATATATATATATATATATATATATATATATATATATATATATATATATATATATATATATATATATATATTGTTATAGGCAGAACTCCTTTGTATGTTCTATTAGTAAGTAATGAGAAATGTTTTGTTGAATATTGCAGAACGTGACAGTAGGAACGGAAGTGTTCCAGGTGGTAGCCTTTGATCCGGACAATTCGAACACGGCCAATGGGAAAGTGGCTTACAAGTTGCTGGATGACCAAAGTTCAGAAAAGAGCGGATATGAATTTGAAATCGATGCGGCCACTGGTATCATCAAGACCCGGTCACCACTGGACAGAGAGAGGAAAGAAAACTATACAGTAATAATTATTATAATTCTCACTTATCCATTATTATTTTTTTTTATATAAAAAATATGATTGGATGTATTTGCCTTGTGCAAAAAAGAAAAGTTTTTTTTTCGAAATAAAAGAAACTCTCCATTAAAAAGACGCTACACTTTTCATGGCAAATTTTGTTCTATTTCAACGCCATTTTGATTTAAAGTTGAAAGAAAAGGGAGTTCACGTAAAGCTAGAGTAAACCATAAAGTATCAAAGGAAGAAAAAAAGGTTTTCAAAATTTATATAGTCTTATCTTATTTTATTTTAATAATTTTTCTTCTTCTCTTTTCATTAATCTTTATTATTTTATTTATTATTTTGTTACTCTTTATTAATATCTATATACTTTGTTTTTTTTTGGTATTTTTTCAGCATTTGAAATTTCATGGTTCTCACTAAGTTTACATGAACTCCCACTTTTCTAAATTACCTTTGTTGATTAAAGAGAATTTGCCATAAAGAGCTTCTTCCGCAGTATAGCATCCTCTTAATACTTTGACGCAGATGAGACATCTTAGTTCTTTTTATATATTTTATATCTTTTTTCTCACTATATTTTCTGACTCTCTAATCACTACTAAAAACATATTTATAATTTTTAATTATAAAAGCAGTCAAATTGTTGTTGTTCATTTACGTCGCACTAGAGCTACACAATGGGCTATTGGCGGCGGTCAGAGAAACATCCCTGAGGATGATCCAAAGACATGCCATCACAATCATCCTCTGCAGAGGGGTAGCAACCCCTCTTCGGTAGCCCGACAACCTGTAAGCGAAGTCGAGCACTTTACGGTAGAACAGTTTAACGAGGACCCATACTGCACACCCTCGGTCCCTACGCAGACTGATCCAAGTGGTCACCCACCCGCACACTGACCGCAGCCAGTGATACTTGACTTCGGTGATCTGCTGGGAGCCGTGTCTTAGCAATCAGTCCACTACGGGACTAATAGTTACTGAAAAATTCTATTAGGTAATCGAAATTACATTTGTTCTAAATATAAAATGTAATTCGAAAATTTTTAATTTCATTAGCGTTCAGAAATTTACCAATAATTGATTTTGTAAATGAAAGAAACTTCAACGTATGATCAGGGCTGAAAGCCCATATATATCGAGACGGAAAAGAATAAAAACTGGTTACAAATAAATTTCCTTTTTTAGTTTTTTTCCGGAATAATAAAAATTCATAACTACCAATTGTTTTTAACGGATGCAAATTTTATATTAAATTGCTTCTTCGCCGTGATGAATTTCCTTACAGTGAATTGTTATTGCTGAGAATCGATTAACTCCTCCCTAATATTATCTAATATTGAAATAGTTCTTCTACCAGTATTTTCTCTTTTCCGTCCCGCTTTCAGGCCTGCGTATGATTAACAGTTTCTCTTCGATCTATATAACAGCTATGAGTGAAAATTTAAAAATTATTGTAGTTGTTAGTTTGATAGGGTTGGAAGTGAGCCATGTCATCCTACATCAGAAAGCCTCCACACGGTATTTTATAAGTAGTCTGCGTAGACTATTTAAAAAATAAACCAGTTGTGCGTTTAAACCCAAATTCTATTTTAATAGTAATTGAGAGAAATTTATCATGTGTATTTGAGAATTGAATCTGTAGTGATTGTTAAGTAAATAAGACAAACCAATCCTATTCATTAATCAAACAAATTTTCAGACATATATTTGATACCACTTTCTTATTTTCACTTGATTTTGTATTAAATAGCTCTTTCGTAAACTGGTTTACCTTCATAGTGGTCTAATCGAACTACCTATAAAATACCGTGTGGAGGCTTTCAGTTATGGGAGACGTTGGCCGTGTTCGGAAGAATTTATCTTTAACGCAGCAATAGATACTAATGTTTCATGCTATATTTCGTAACAATAACTTGTTGAAATGCTAAATATTATTTTATTTGCTTATTTTGACTTGAATAACAATATAATGAAAAAAGTATGAAGTATTCTGCAAAAAGTATAGCTGCATTCTGAAAAAATTATTCTGCATATAAGGGTTAGGAGAGTCTTTCCTACCGTCCGAATTCAACTGATAAAAAAAAAGAAAGAAAAAGTAAGAGAAAAGAAAAATTCTATTATACTTTTTCTCCAACGATCATCGTTTCTCTTTTCGCAAATAAATTGACGATAGATATTTAAAATCTACTTGTCAGTATTTTTTAAAGCCTATAAAATAACTTTTTCCGAAGTAACAGACATACATATCATTTCAAAAGAATTGACGGGACTTAAAAATAAACAATATTTTAAATATTACAATTTTGTTTTTAAAATAAATGTCACTTGGTGAGAAATTGGAATTTCCTAAATTTAACCGACTTATAATTACAGTTATTATCTGTTACCTGATTGTTACGGCCAGGAAGAAAATAAAAACGTTGTCAAATGTTTCGTGATGCTGACCGTAATTTTATACAGACTGGCCGTGAAAAATTTAAAAAGCGGTGACAAATATTTCATGAGGCTATTAGAAGTTTTAAATGATTTGATTTCACTTTTACTTAATAATTTAAATTGTCCAGTTTTAACATTTAGGTATAATTCCCAGGGGCTGGGATAGTCTGGCTGGTAGAGCATTACGCCAATGTCCAAAATTTCGTGAGTTCGATCCCCGCCAGCTGATGACTGACACCCCGTGTAGTGATTGGTGCAAGTTAAATCTGTCGGTTCACTCCATGTTCCCATAACAAATCGATACCTCTGGGCATACTGAATTGGAGATTGATCATTCTCTGGTTCGCGTCAAAATTACGTTCCGTGCATGAATAAAGGATGTATGAATGTGCCCGCTCTATAAACGGACTGCGACGTTTGTGGGACTTAAGTCGTATTCTTCACCATAGATTGCGCCACTGAAAAGCAAGAAACTCGCCTTCTTCCTTAAATTAGCTTGGTTTCACCAAACAGGATTGCTGTTATTGGCGAGTGGCATTAGAAACTAGGTACATGAGATATAATTCCAAATTCCAAGGCTGTCTACTTTCTACGTTTTTGGGGGTAAATTCTTCTAGTGGAAGCTGCTAGGTTTATGTTTTAATGTATGATTCTTCGTTTCGTAAATTTGATTTAAAGTTATTTTCCAGACCACTATATGTAAATGCAGAGCTACCAACTTTCTACGCTTTTTGTAAAATTTTATTCTAGTTGTAGTTAAGTTTTTGTTTTAATGCATTATTTCTTATTCATTTGAATTTATTTTCCACGCTACTACGTATAAACGATTTAAAAACTCCTATGCAACACCACTTTGTCCCAGCTCTTTAGTGGTGAGGCTTTTAAAATGCTGGTAAAACTAAGAAGATAAAAAAGGTTTTGGCTTTTAAATGCTTACCACTCTATAAAATATTTTGAAATAAGTGTAGTAGTCGGCAGGACTAGTAAATGATTCAATAATTTATGTGCGTCGAAATGTTAGCAAAATTACCAAACATTTTGAAAAAATATTTTATAAAGTGGTAGACAATTAAAAACTAAAGTTTTTAATTGTCTACCACTTTATAAAATATTTTTTCAAAAATCGTATTGGTCGGCAGCCTTATAACTCCTCATATTTACAAACACATTTTAATTGATACAGATGAGTAGAAACAATTTGTTTCATTAGTCCTTCATATATTTTACCAGTTGTGATCACCCTATCATAAAATTTAATGCCACTTTATTTTTAGGACAATTACCACTTGTTGAAATACCAATTTAATATTTACCTATTTTAAAAGATTAATCATTTGATTAATCCTGTTTCTTTTTTTAAAAAATTTCACAGATGATAGTAGTTGCACACGATTTCGGATTTCCTCCTCAGGAAGCTCACAGAGTTCTCAGACTGTTTGTACACGACGTGGATGACAGCGAGCCACAATTTCAGAGACCTCTGGTGAGCACTTCGATAAGTTATCTTGCATTTCTAACGTTTAATGAAACAGAATATAACTGAAAGAAATTTTCTTTCATTTTCCAGAAAAGTCAACCGATCGAGATAGTTTTAAAAGAGGAACAGCCAATCGGAACTATAGCTGGAGTTGTGAAGGCCGTGGACAACGATACAGGAGTGAATGCCATAATCGATTACTACATTTTAAGTAAGATAATATAATTTAAGTTTTTGTCACCGTGTAAGATTTTATCAGAAGATAAGATGAAAGGTACAGGCTAATTAAATTGCATATACAAAATAAGAACACAACACGATAAATACAGTTGTCTCACAAATTAATTCAGAATTATATAATTAACAAGTTCACGCCGAGGTGACCCACCGGTGGGTCACGCTGGATTGTCTCATCTTGTCAGCGCACCGGAGTAAAACTGGTAACAATAAATTTCAGTTTTTAGTTTTTTTCCGGGAATAATAAAAATCCATAACTACCAATTGATTTTAACAGATGCAATTTTTATATTGGATTGCTTCTTCGCCGTGATAAATTTCCTTACAGTGAATCGTTATTGTTGAGAATAGATTAACTCCTCCCGAATATTATCTAATATTGAAATAGTTCTTCTACCAGTATTTTCTCTTTTCCCGTACCAGTATTTTCACTTTTCCCGGCATGAACGTGATAATTATGGTTAAATTAATTGTAAATGAGAGCAATAAAAATGATTCAGATCCAATAAGTAAGAGTTTTATCTGGTGGCAATGGTCCGTTAAGGGTTAAACATCGATATTTTATTTTATAACCGTTGGTGAACGGACAACCCAATTTTGAGTTTACAACTACTACTGTTCAACTCCGTAGCCCAGTAATTTTGAACCCAGTCCAGAAAGCAAGGAGACTACTTCATCAAGTATTTGGAGAAATTTGCCTTCATGGAGGACTTCTTTTTGAAACTAACCGCATTTGCGCTACATGGTGAGTAAAACCACGAAAAACTCTCACAAAAGGCTTGATAGAAAGGGGACTCTAACCCATGATCCGTTTATCACTGAAGATATTTTACGTGAACACTGTGGTCAGCCGAGTGCGAAATTCGAATCGACCCATCATCACTGGGGTTCGAATCTTGTTCACCTTATTGGAAAGCGGACTCTCTGTCCCCTTGCTCAATATTTAGATAGAACGTATGTGAGTTTATTAAAATAGTAAATAACTCTTGGGTTTAAAGGCAAAGAAGCTACAGAGATGCCAACTTACTCTGCTTTGTAAAAAAAATATTATCTAGTAGTTAAGTTAATTTTGCTTTATTATTTTTCAGTATAAGTAATTTTTTCACCACTACAAATTAAAAATTTAAAGTATCCTCTGAATTACAGCTGTATTGCATTTATCGCAAAGTTGCCTGCGCTGTCAACAGCATTGATGATCTTCTGGAATCTAAATCTAAACTTCAACTATATCTAAAAACGCCTACTTTCAATGATTTTCTGCCAATTCTTTCATGTGCCTGATGTAACATCACAGAAACTTAACAGAAAAGAATAACAAGATTCAAAAATAAAACATTTCGAAGAATAACAGAATCATCCAGATGCATCAGAAATGTAACAAATTAGCAAGACCTAAAAATTGATTTCTTTCATCTTTATTTTGCCAAAATTAATAGATTCTTCTTCGACAAAGCAATGAAGTGTAAGGAGGAAAATTGAAATTAATTATTTGAATATTATAATCTTCCAGAAGAAAAAAACTTTTCGACCTAATCAT
Organism: Parasteatoda tepidariorum; assembly: GCF_982258835.1. Lineage (NCBI taxonomy): Eukaryota > Metazoa > Arthropoda > Arachnida > Araneae > Theridiidae > Parasteatoda > Parasteatoda tepidariorum. Next base: position 3,756,713 of record NC_141758.1, on the reverse strand, counting down.
TCTTTCGCAGTGACGCCATCTTTCAACTTCATAAAAATTTTCATTTTTCCCTTAGTCAATAGTGAGGTAATTATGAGTACAATGGAGTAACTTTTTTCAAAAATTGGATGTTTTGAACGATCAAAAAAACTTTCATTTGAGGATATTTATCGAATGCTCCGTCGTAATATGAAATGATGCTTTTTGGGAATTGCTATTTTTATAACTGAGTTGAGCTTGCAACTGTTACTCGTAACTGTTAGGTCACGACTTACCAGCGATGTCTACGCCTATTTTGAAAATAGCGATGAAAGAAATTATTTGACATTTTCAACTAAAAAAGTGTTGACAATATTTTGATCGCCATTTATTATACTTAATCTGGCGCCATAATGCCTGGTCTTTAATGCATTTTCCTGGTTTAGTTTAACAGTTTTGATGTCATAAGTGTGTTAAATGGCTAATCTCGTTTTTACTATTTTCTAAGTGCTCTGAGTATAATGAACACCACAGTGATATTTTTTGAATATGTACTGAACAATGCCTCAATTACAGATGGGAACGATGACAACGTGTTCTCAATCCGACGCAATTCAGACAATGAGGGTGAGCTGGTCATTCAAAAGAGGATCGACAGGGAAAACATGACGAAGGTGACCCTCACCATCAAAGTGAGCAAACCATCAGAACCGGTGACTTCATTCGACCAACCCTACAACTATCAAGATCTCTCTCAAACACAGGTGACGATCATCGTTGAGGACATTGACGATAACCCTCCCGCATTCGATTCACCCCTCTACGTACTAGGTAAAAACTATTCCTTTTTATAAATTACCACTTTTTTATTAATGCAGTCAAACCCCGTTATACTGAACTTTCAAGAGACCGAAAGTTCGGTTCACTATAACCGGGACTTCACTATATCCATTCCGCGAACAATTTTAATTACTCTTTCCAAACTCCAACCTTTTATTACACATTATTTAAATAAATGTTTAAACAAATGACCCATAAAATGAAATACAAAAATGACTGGAAAATAATACGTAGTATCAAAAATGTGTTAACTTTTTTTCTCTCCGATAATTTTTCCTGAATTTATGTTATTCCAGTTTTTAAACATGTTTAACCATCCCTTCGAGCCTATAAAAGTAATCCCACCCAATCACTTAGCAAATTCATTGGTTTTAACTTCAAGCATTTGTCCAGATACTGAACGATTGCGGCTTCTTTGAATGCTGAACCAATTCAATAATGCTATTTAATAAAAAAGCAAACAAAAAAAATGCTTATAGACATTCCATGCCGTAGGTAGATAGTTTTAAAATCGGTATATGTATTTATTTTGAGGTGGAAATTTCAAAATTATTACAAAAAAAAAAATTAAAATAAATCAGTCGAAGACAGAAAAAGTTTATAATATCCAACTTCCTCTCTTGTTTTGGTTCACTATATCCAACAAAAATTACATTATAGGTGTGTCACAAGGCACGGGAGTGAACATTTCGTTCAATGTGTCTGGGAGTTCGCTATAAACCGTGTTCACTATAGCGGTGTTTGACTGTACTGAAATATTACAATATTGCTTTTTTTACTCATAGAAAAGTACAAATTGGTAGCGAAATTATTATAATTTAATTTAAGCTCTTACCGCTAAAAAGGGCCGGCGGAAGTCGCAAGAGGCATATCCTCAGGCCCTCACGCTTCGAGTTTAAACCTACTAAAAAAATTTTTTAACTAATAATACGAGAGTACCGTATTAAAATCATGCCCGTTTGAGATCTTGGACCTCTGGAGCCTGAAAGTCTTGTTTCATATATGACACCGTGAACCGCAATAGGAGATCCGTGATCACTTATATGTGATCACGTTCTTGCCGAAATTAAAGGCGGTATGAACAAAACTTAAACTTTTTTTCACTTAAAATGTTTATTTATTGTCTACTGTTTATTTTTAAAGACATAAGTAAGTAAATAAATAAAAACTTTCGTTATGTTTAATATGAAAAAGCCTCACACACAAAATAGAGAGGTGATCAAATTCAAACAAAATCTTGAATAGGAAATTTTAATTTCCGATTTTGGATCCCCCCAAAAAGATGTCTTCAATAAACGTCTTTGCATTTTGGAAATGATATTGTAATTGAAAAGAATTCGAGAAACTTCGATGAAAATGAAAATAAGTCGGGTAATTCATTGTCGATATCATTCGTGGGGAAAACAAGATTAAAAATATTTAATTTAACGTTTTTCGTACAAACAGATACTTTTAATCGAACTTCTTTAAATTTTCGAACACCCTGTATTCTCTAGAAGTGACTGACCGATTCAATTTTCAGGTGCAAGAGGCAACACAGTTGTGGATACAGAGTTGGTAACCCTGCACGCATCTGACCCAGACTCATCTTCTAGTCCAATCATGTACAACATTAGAAACATCACATTTATTAGGGTAAAAATGTTTTCTATGTGTATTTTTTAATGGGGCCAGAGACATCCCAGAGAAAAATTTTGGAATTTTCTTCCACATAATTCAAACAGTTGTCACTTGCTTTGAAAAAAATCTATTGAAAGAAAAATGTAATTTTTCGAAAGTTTAAAAGAAAGTGGACAAAAGTGTCCTTCAGTGAACAAAAAAAGAAATTTTGTCTTACTAGCGAAGAAAACAAAATTTAAAATTATAGTGAAAAAATTTTTTTGATTTTTAGAGAAGTTGATACAAAACAGAAATATAAAAAACTTTAAGAGCACAGATATTATCAAGATTAATAAAATAAATTTAAATTTTTCATGTATGTAGAATGAAAAATTCAACCCTTTTTGGAACAATAAGTTTCGATTAAAAATTTTAATCAGGCAGGATATAAGCTAGTGTGACCTTATACAGAATGTTTTAAGTGAAGTGGCATATTTGAGATTTTTTTAAGGAATAATGGCTTCTAATTGTTTAAAAGCAATTAGTTTTATATTTTTAGTGATTTGTAATATTAGTTGAATTAGTGTTGCCAAACTGGCTGCACTGCACCAAAAAGAGTTAAAAGACAAAACTGTGAAAAATCATCTGAGTCCGATTAATTAAAATTTACAAAAACCACTAGAAATGTGATACTATTTGCTTCTTAGCAAGTAGTATAGGCGGCACTACAGCGTACAGCGGGGGGTGCCTATTCCTGACGTCATCACGGAAAGTCAATGGGTGCTTATTTCTGCCCAACCGGAAGTTGCTTATTTCTGCCCGTATGCTTATTTCTGCCCGCCTGAAACTTCGTCTGCAGCGTCATGGGGAGCTTATTTCTTTTTTTCTTAAGCCTAATATATTTTTAGTTTCGGTTTCTGTTTTTAATTTAGTTTCGTTTTTTTAAATATTATTTAATTTATTAGTTTATTGAGGGTGGCAACACTTATTATTTTTAATATTAGTTTTTAAGGATGGCAACACTTAGAAACTTTGTTATTGGGGGAGATATTGTATATTATGAAGTTATGACGTCATCTCTAATTACATAACACATAAATGATATCATACTTTTACTCTAGTGGCGCCATCTATGTGAGAATTTTAGAAATAAAATAACTTTAAATCTATTTTAATATTTAAATCTGTTTTAATATTATTTATTAAATATAATTAAGGCTGAGGATCGAACTCACGCTATCAAAAAGCCTTCGTGGGTCAGTAGTTGGATATCATAACCACTGACCCACGAATGCTTGGTTAGATACTTGTTAATAAGTTAAACTTTTGTATTCTGAACACGTGTATAAATGAAAAAAGGATTTGATATCGATATCATCCTGCAGTTTCATCGATATATTTTTCACTTAACCTTTGACAGTTATTAAATATTTATTTCTGCACCTCTTAATGTTATTATAACTTTCTCTGGATGGCAACGGTACTGACCATACACGTGTTAATTATTACATAATAAATAAATGATATCATGCACGTGCTTTTCATTCTAATGGCTCCATCTATACTTAAATATTAAAAAGAAAATATATTAAAAACTCTTAATTTTAGTTATTTTTAATATAAATATAGATGATATAATAGATTTTAATTATTATTAACCTAATCAATATTAATTAATACATTTTAAATAAATTGATTCTATATTAAAATAAAAATTGTATTTATTAAGTATGTCTACTGTGAATATTAAAAGTATTAGACTCAAAGGCATATTAATTTTAAATCAATGAATATTATTTTATAAGATTTTATTTTATCATCTTCGTTTGGATTTACGGCCATCAATATAGTCTTGTCATTTTTGAACCCAGAAGAAGAGGGAACTCCTAGATCTTGAGACAATGCATGTCTTCGAAGTGGACTTTGTGAGTACCCATGTTATGTGAAGAGGAAAACCACGAAAACCTCCTACGCTTAGTCCAACGACAAGTAGTGGGCTTGGTTTTTGTTAACCAGTATCCTGTGAATGTACAGAGATCAGAGGAAAAACTTAAGGTTTTAATAAAATAAATGTTATCATTTTATATATATATTCTAATGGTGTCATCTATACTTAAAATGTTAGAAGTTTAGTTATTTTTTGATATATGTATAGTTGATATAAATGACTGTAATTATTATTAAACTATTCAATATTACCTATTATTATCCTATTCAGTAAGAAAGTACACCCTTTAATAATTAATACAAAAAAGTTTAGGAAAAATATATAGAATTTTCTGAAAAAAACTAGAAAATATAAAAAACTTTCTTCGAAAAACTAGAAACTTTTTACAAAAAGAAAAAATATTTTACTAAAAGAGAGAAAATTTTCATGAAAATAAGAAATATTTTCTGAAATGTTAGAAATTTTATACGAAAATAAAAATATTTTCTGAAAACTGGAAAATAGTAATAAAAAGTTTGAAATATTTTTACAATACTAGGATATTTTTTTACAAAAAGCAAAAATATTTTACTAAAAGATTGAAAATTTTTATAAAAATAAGAAATATCTTCTGAAATGTTAGAAATGTTTTACAAAAATAAAAAATATTTTCTAAAAACTGGAAAATGTTAATAAAAAGTTTGAAATATTTTTACAAAACTATAATCTATGATTTAATTAATCTATTACGCAATCACACTAATGATGAAAAAATGAATATGATATTAGCAATGAATGGTTGTTAGTTGAAAACTGGACAGATGCCTTTGATTTCACCTAATTTTTAGTTTTGCAAGAGCTCCAACGCGTATTAATATAGATATTTAAGAAATATAAATTTTATTAATTTTCTATAAAATCATTTATGAAAAAAAATTATTATCTAATTAAAAACTAATATATAACAATATATCTACGGTGTTTATTCTATCATATTTTTATTAAAATAAAAACATTAATAAATTTTATTTTATTTTCTATTAGAAAATGAATAACGACATATTTATATTATCAATTATATATTAAATTTACTTAAAATTTCAAATGAATTAATTTAAATCTAAGAAACATACAAAAGGAATTTTTGCCGCTATAAACTCATTTATGTTCAAAACATATTCATTTATTATTATTTAATATTATAATAATACAATTAACTGACTTTATTTTCAAATTAGGAATTAATTTGAAACTATCTATAGCCTTTCTATTTAAAAGTATATATTTAAATGATACTGATTACAGAACTTGAACACGATATCTATTTCTCACAAAATTTTACAAAGATAATGTCTGTACAGGACGTTTAGGGTTTATCTACGTTTTATCAATTAGTCATAATATAAAGTGCAACATAGTGCTTCATACTTGTTATAGAACGTGGGAATACAACTATTTCTCAGAAAATTGTTAAGAAACGAATGATGTATGCTCGCAGAAGTGATTGGGTGAAACTTTGAATAAAATGTTATTTATTTTATTAAAATATATTTTGTCTTTATTGATCATTTTCACATGTGAAAAAGTTTATATTATCAAGAAAAAATTACACTCATTAATAATTAATACAAAAAGTTTCAGAAAAATATATAGAATTTTCTGAAAAACTAGGAGATTTTAGCAAAAACTTAAATATTTTTATAAAACTAACAAATTTTTAACAAAAAAGTAAAAATATTTTCTTGAAAGAGAATTTTTTTTTTTGTAAAAGCATAAATATTTTCTTAAAAGATGGAAAATTTTTAACAAAAAGTTAAAATATTTTCTTAAAAGACAAAATTTTTTGTAAAAACGTAAATATTTTCTTAAAAGATAGAAAATTTTGTGAAAAAGTTTGAAACATTTTTATAAAATTAGCAAATTTTTAACAAAAAGTTAAAAAAAATGTTTAAAAATAGAAGATTTTTTGTAAAAACATAAATATTTTCTTAAAAGATAGAAAATGTTTAACAAAAAGTTAAAATTTTTCTTAAAAGATAGAAAATTTTTGTAAAAACATTAATATTTTCTTAAAAGATTGAAAATTCTGTTAAAAAGTTTGAAATATTTTTATAAAACTAGCAAATTTTTAACAAAAAGTAAAAATATTTTCTTAGAAAAGAAATTTTTTTTTTGTAAAAACATAAATACTTTCTTAAAAGATAGAAAATTTTTAACAAAAAGTTAAAATATTTTCTTAAAAGACAAAATTTTTTGTAAAAACATGAATATTTTTTGATAAAATAAAAAATTTTGTTGAAAAGTTAGAAATATTTTTATAAAGCTAGCAAATTTTTAACAAAAAAGTTAAAATATTTTCTTAAAAGAGAAAATTTTTGCAAAAACATGCATATTTTCTGAAAAAATAGAAAATTTTGTTAAAAAGAAATAAAAATGCTACATTATTTCCTAGCTCGATAAGATTTTAAGATGATTACTTTAAGTTAGACCAATAAATATTTTCTATAAAATCATTTTAACACTAATTTTAATTCATAAAGGCAGGAGAATCCGTTGGTTCTATGAACCATTCAGAGTGCGGGACAAGGACCCATATTTAAATACTACTTTCTACAAAGTTCATCCTCCATCCAGACTCCCATCTCTATGAATTAGCCGAAAAAACTTTCCAAAAAGTTTGAGATATGTGGATCTTGATTACAACTTCATAGTTTCCTAATTCTCGTTGTCTCTTTCTTAAACACTTCCTATCCGTTTTCACAATTTTTTTTCACCTTTTTATTGTTATTTGTGGAATGATCTATCTTTTTTTTTTTTCTTGAACAAGGCGGTGTGTGAATGGATCGGATATGATTGAGTAAATCAGATTTTAACTTAAAAAATTCACTACACAAATTAAACTTATGCGAAACTAAATGAGTCAGTAAGTGTCTCTTTAAATTATCATTTCGAGAAAGATCTTTTTACATTCTTCACATTCAAAAGTTTCTCGATTTTTCACGAGTTTTTAAATGTCTATTCAAGTTACACTTTCGATTAAATCTCTTATCACATAAACGACACTTAAAGTCTTTTTCATTTGAGTGAATTTTCAAATGTTGAACCATATTCTTTTTATGCGTGTCTATTTTTCCACATATTTCACATATCTACAAAGTAAAATAAAACGCTATTTGAATATCATACTACATTAACTCAATGAATGATTAAAAAAAGTTAAAGTATTCAACAGAAAAAGGATTATTTTTTTAAAATTGTTAAGTTCTTAAAAGTTAATATCGTTTTTTTTCTTTCGAAAATCAATTTTATATCGCAAACTGTAACAATTTTAACTACATACGCATATTGAAATCATCATAAGTTTTCAAAAATCCTCGAAACGTAAATATTCAACAAGTAATTTAAAGTTATACAAAAATATTTTTATAAAACCGGAGTAGTGTAAGTGTGATTCAAGTAAATATTAGAAAATAATAATGTTATAAATAATAGAAACAACTCACATTAGCATTGTTATTCGTATTAGAATTCGTATAGTATTCCGTCATTTGCTTTTAATGAAGGACACTATTATGTAATTAATTTATCGCGACTCTCTCACGGTCTGTCAATATCCGTTAATATATAGTGATTTTTAATATATAGAGAGTTTTATCATTATTATAATATCAAATAAGAAAATTAAAGTACTTATAGCCGCAATAAATTAATTACATAATAGTGTCCTTCATTAAAAGCAAATGACGGAATACTATACGAATTCTAATACGAATAACAATGCTAATGTGAGTTGTTTCTATTATTTATAACATTATTATTTTCTAATATTTACTTGAATCACACTTACACTACTCCGGTTTTATAAAAATATTTTTGTATAACTTTAAATTACTTGTTGAATATTTACGTTTCGAGGATTTTTGAAAACTTATGATGATTTCAATATGCGTATGTAGTTAAAATTGTTACAGTTTGCGATATAAAATTGATTTTCGAAAGAAAAAAAACGATATTAACTTTTAAGAACTTAACAATTTTAAAAAAATAATCCTTTTTCTGTTGAATACTTTAACTTTTTTTAATCATTCATTGAGTTAATGTAGTATGATATTCAAATAGCGTTTTATTTTACTTTGTAGATATGTGAAATATGTGGAAAAATAGACACGCATAAAAAGAATATGGTTCAACATTTGAAAATTCACTCAAATGAAAAAGACTTTAAGTGTCGTTTATGTGATAAGAGATTTAATCGAAAGTGTAACTTGAATAGACATTTAAAAACTCGTGAAAAATCGAGAAACTTTTGAATGTGAAGAATGTAAAAAGATCTTTCTCGAAATGATAATTTAAAGAGACACTTACTGACTCATTTAGTTTCGCATAAGTTTAATTTGTGTAGTGAATTTTTTAAGTTAAAATCTGATTTACTCAATCATATCCGATCCATTCACACACCGCCTTGTTCAAGAAAAAAAAAAAAGATAGATCATTCCACAAATAACAATAAAAAGGTGAAAAAAAATTGTGAAAACGGATAGGAAGTGTTTAAGAAAGAGACAACGAGAATTAGGAAACTATGAAGTTGTAATCAAGATCCACATATCTCAAACTTTTTGGAAAGTTTTTTCGGCTAATTCATAGAGATGGGAGTCTGGATGGAGGATGAACTTTGTAGAAAGTAGTATTTAAATATGGGTCCTTGTCCCGCACTCTGAATGGTTCATAGAACCAACGGATTCTCCTGCCTTTATGAATTAAAATTAGTGTTAAAATGATTTTATAGAAAATATTTATTGGTCTAACTTAAAGTAATCATCTTAAAATCTTATCGAGCTAGGAAATAATGTAGCATTTTTATTTCTTTTTAACAAAATTTTCTATTTTTTCAGAAAATATGCATGTTTTTGCAAAAATTTTCTCTTTTAAGAAAATATTTTAACTTTTTTGTTAAAAATTTGCTAGCTTTATAAAAATATTTCTAACTTTTCAACAAAATTTTTTATTTTATCAGAAAATATTCATGTTTTTACAAAAAATTTTGTCTTTTAAGAAAATATTTTAACTTTTTGTTAAAAATTTTCTATCTTTTAAGAAAGTATTTATGTTTTTACAAAAAAAAAATTTCTTTTCTAAGAAAATATTTTTACTTTTTGTTAAAAATTTGCTAGTTTTATAAAAATATTTCAAACTTTTTAACAGAATTTTCAATCTTTTAAGAAAATATTAATGTTTTTACAAAAATTTTCTATCTTTTAAGAAAAATTTTAACTTTTTGTTAAACATTTTCTATCTTTTAAGAAAATATTTATGTTTTTACAAAAAATCTTCTATTTTTAAACATTTTTTTTAACTTTTTGTTAAAAATTTGCTAATTTTATAAAAATGTTTCAAACTTTTTCACAAAATTTTCTATCTTTTAAGAAAATATTTACGTTTTTACAAAAAATTTTGTCTTTTAAGAAAATATTTTAACTTTTTGTTAAAAATTTTCCATCTTTTAAGAAAATATTTATGCTTTTACAAAAAAAAAAATTCTCTTTCAAGAAAATATTTTTACTTTTTTGTTAAAAATTTGTTAGTTTTATAAAAATATTTAAGTTTTTGCTAAAATCTCCTAGTTTTTCAGAAAATTCTATATATTTTTCTGAAACTTTTTGTATTAATTATTAATGAGTGTAATTTTTTCTTGATAATATAAACTTTTTCACATGTGAAAATGATCAATAAAGACAAAATATATTTTAATAAAATAAATAACATTTTATTCAAAGTTTCACCCAATCACTTCTGCGAGCATACATCATTCGTTTCTTAACAATTTTCTGAGAAATAGTTGTATTCCCACGTTCTATAACAAGTATGAAGCACTATGTTGCACTTTATATTATGACTAATTGATAAAACGTAGATAAACCCTAAACGTCCTGTACAGACATTATCTTTGTAAAATTTTGTGAGAAATAGATATCGTGTTCAAGTTCTGTAATCAGTATCATTTAAATATATACTTTTAAATAGAAAGGCTATAGATAGTTTCAAATTAATTCCTAATTTGAAAATAAAGTCAGTTAATTGTATTATTATAATATTAAATAATAATAAATGAATATGTTTTGAACATAAATGAGTTTATAGCGGCAAAAATTCCTTTTGTATGTTTCTTAGATTTAAATTAATTCATTTGAAATTTTAAGTAAATTTAATATATAATTGATAATATAAATATGTCGTTATTCATTTTCTAATAGAAAATAAAATAAAATTTATTAATGTTTTTATTTTAATAAAAATATGATAGAATAAACACCGTAGATATATTGTTATATATTAGTTTTTAATTAGATAATAATTTTTTTTCATAAATGATTTTATAGAAAATTAATAAAATTTATATTTCTTAAATATCTATATTAATACGCGTTGGAGCTCTTGCAAAACTAAAAATTAGGTGAAATCAAAGGCATCTGTCCAGTTTTCAACTAACAACCATTCATTGCTAATATCATATTCATTTTTTCATCATTAGTGTGATTGCGTAATAGATTAATTAAATCATAGATTATAGTTTTGTAAAAATATTTCAAACTTTTTATTAACATTTTCCAGTTTTTAGAAAATATTTTTTATTTTTGTAAAACATTTCTAACATTTCAGAAGATATTTCTTATTTTTATAAAAATTTTCAATCTTTTAGTAAAATATTTTTGCTTTTTGTAAAAAAATATCCTAGTATTGTAAAAATATTTCAAACTTTTTATTACTATTTTCCAGTTTTCAGAAAATATTTTTATTTTCGTATAAAATTTCTAACATTTCAGAAAATATTTCTTATTTTTATGAAAATTTTCTCTCTTTTAGTAAAATATTTTTTCTTTTTGTAAAAAGTTTCTAGTTTTTCGAAGAAAGTTTTTTATATTTTCTAGTTTTTTTCAGAAAATTCTATATATTTTTCCTAAACTTTTTTGTATTAATTATTAAAGGGTGTACTTTCTTACTGAATAGGATAATAATAGGTAATATTGAATAGTTTAATAATAATTACAGTCATTTATATCAACTATACATATATCAAAAAATAACTAAACTTCTAACATTTTAAGTATAGATGACACCATTAGAATATATATATAAAATGATAACATTTATTTTATTAAAACCTTAAGTTTTTCCTCTGATCTCTGTACATTCACAGGATACTGGTTAACAAAAACCAAGCCCACTACTTGTCGTTGGACTAAGCGTAGGAGGTTTTCGTGGTTTTCCTCTTCACATAACATGGGTACTCACAAAGTCCACTTCGAAGATATGCATTGTCTCAAGATCTAGGAGTTCCCTCTTCTTCTGGGTTCAAAAATGACAAGACTATATTGATGGCCGTAAATCCAAACGAAGATGATAAAATAAAATCTTATAAAATAATATTCATTGATTTAAAATTAATATGCCTTTGAGTCTAATACTTTTAATATTCACAGTAGACATACTTAATAAATACAATTTTTATTTTAATATAGAATCAATTTATTTAAAATGTATTAATTAATATTGATTAGGTTAATAATAATTAAAATCTATTATATCATCTATATTTATATTAAAAATAACTAAAATTAAGAGTTTTTAATATATTTTCTTTTTAATATTTAAGTATAGATGGAGCCATTAGAATGAAAAGCACGTGCATGATATCATTTATTTATTATGTAATAATTAACACGTGTATGGTCAGTACCGTTGCCATCCAGAGAAAGTTATAATAACATTAAGAGGTGCAGAAATAAATATTTAATAACTGTCAAAGGTTAAGTGAAAAATATATCGATGAAACTGCAGGATGATATCGATATCAAATCCTTTTTTCATTTATACACGTGTTCAGAATACAAAAGTTTAACTTATTAACAAGTATCTAACCAAGCATTCGTGGGTCAGTGGTTATGATATCCAACTACTGACCCACGAAGGCTTTTTGATAGCGTGAGTTCGATCCTCAGCCTTAATTATATTTAATAAATAATATTAAAACAGATTTAAATATTAAAATAGATTTAAAGTTATTTTATTTCTAAAATTCTCACATAGATGGCGCCACTAGAGTAAAAGTATGATATCATTTATGTGTTATGTAATTAGAGATGACGTCATAACTTCATAATATACAATATCTCCCCCAATAACAAAGTTTCTAAGTGTTGCCATCCTTAAAAACTAATATTAAAAATAATAAGTGTTGCCACCCTCAATAAACTAATAAATTAAATAATATTTAAAAAAACGAAACTAAATTAAAAACAGAAACCGAAACTAAAAATATATTAGGCTTAAGAAAAAAAGAAATAAGCTCCCCATGACGCTGCAGACGAAGTTTCAGGCGGGCAGAAATAAGCATACGGGCAGAAATAAGCAACTTCCGGTTGGGCAGAAATAAGCACCCATTGACTTTCCGTGATGACGTCAGGAATAGGGACCCCCCGCTGTACGCTGTAGTGCCGCCTATACTACTTTAGCATTTCATCATTTTTTTCCAACCACTGTTGAATTTTTTTCTGCTAAGGAATCCCGACGTTACATATAAAGTAATTGTGAACGTTATAATCGATAGAAGACTATTATTAATATGAGAGTGTTTAATTAGAGGAATGAAGATTTTTTCATCGTTTTATCATTAATAATCTTAAAATAGGTTTTATGTCAGACAGTTGTGGTCTTTATCTGTTATGAATTTATTTTTGGTGTATATACATAATCTAAAAATAAATAAAATGAGCCGAATTAAGGTTTACTTCGAAATGAAAACTTAAGATAAATGTTGAAAATGGTTATAAAGGAAGCATATTTCTTTATTAAAGAATTTGATTATTTTATTTCGATTTGAAAAAGAGTGTTAGGAAATGCAATAGTTTACTTTGTTCTGTTCATAATGTGTTCAATATATTGTAATAAGAAATATAATATTTTCTTTAAAAAAAGAAAAGACATTTCCATTTTGTTGAAATAATTTCACACAGGCATCCAAAAGATTGAATTATGGGACGGATTTAAATAGAGTCGGAAGTTTCAAAACTCATCACTGGTTATAACTCACTCTTCAACCCTTCCACGGATCCCAAGGGTTTGGTCAGCCGATCCGCGAATTTGCTGCTTTTCATGGCCACTCCGTAAATCCCCAGCACATTTCAATAAGGACACGGACACCACACTGCCGTTACCCAGAAGACGCGTGTTCCGTGCAACACCATTCGGGAAGCACCATTTGGAAAGCAACTATTTTTCTTTATTTAAATTGAACAATCTACCCTCACTCTTGATATGATCGTTTACTTAATATGTCGTTCCTTAAAATGTCTTTAAACTATTGAATTGGAACCTGGGAGTTATTTAATCAAATTTGATGAAAACGGGAATCAATCACATTATATACAAGTCAGCCAATATATTTTATAGAGTGGTAGACATTTAAAAAAAAAAAAAAAAAAAAAAACTTTTCCGAATTCTTGTTGCTTTTTCAAAAATTTAAAAAGCTAACATAAAAGAGGTGGATTGGATTTGATTAAGAAGAGGATCTTAGCTTTTATCCTCTGTGCTGTATAGAGAGAGAGAGAGAGAGAGAAGGTGATGAGTTGAGTGGATGATGAAGGAGAAGTAAGGGTACAAGATGATCATGATGAACAAACTTTAACCCTTTAGTGGGCCATTTGTTTCTAGTGAATTGAAATTAAATAATATTTGGAATTGAAATTCATATAAGAGTAGTAATTAATATAAGAAAAGAAAAACTCATTTAGCTTATAAAAAATTAATTTAAATTTTAATTTAAATATATTTACCACGACCTATTAGGAATTTATTGAGCTTCAGAAGGAATACGCATTTTATAACTTTTTCACGTTTTCTTATACTAAAAAATGGTTGCTAATTTTATTTAAACGCTCTTCAAGAAAGCTGAAGTTAATAACAAATGAAAACCTAAAATAAAAGTGGTAGAAAAGTTAATATGGACTTCGGAGGTAAGTATACTTACCATGGCTTTAACCCTTTAACGGGCCCTTTATTTCTAGTAAAGGTAAATTAAAGTATTTTTGGAATTGAAATTGTTTTAAGAACAGTAATTGATATAAAAAAAAACTCATTTAGTTTATAAAAATGCCATTTTTTTGGTGGTAAATATATTTAACATGACCTATTAGGAACTTACTGACTTTTATTTTTCTTTATTTATAAAATAAATTCCTTAAATGCTACAAACTTCAAAAGGAATTATGTATTTTATAACTTTTATACGTTTTTTGAAAGTGATAAATGGTTACCAATTTTATTCAAACTCACTTCAAGAAAGCTGAAGTTATTGAAAAATGGAAACCTAAATTAAAAGTGGTAAAACGTGGTGGTAAGTATACTTACCACGGCCTTCAAAAGGGTTAAGCAACATTGCACGGCACCAAGGGTTAAACTAATTCGATATAAATTTGTAGAAATCAAAGCACAAAATTCTGTAATAAATTTGAGGAGAGGTTGAGTTGTGTGAAGGTACAAAATGATCGCGGAGAAGAGGTTTAAACTGATTCAATGTGTTTGCAGTTTTCCGAGAAATCAAAATTTGGTTTTTCCAACACTTTTGGAGAGAGACATATCTGAGCTGGAACAAAGTGGCGTTGCATATGAACTTTTTAATCGTGTATAGTGGTGCGGAAAATAAGTTTAAGTCAATAAAAATATTACATTAAAACATTAACTTAGCTACCACTAGAATAAGTTTTTACAAAAAGTGAAGAAAGTTGGTAGCCCTGTATATATATAAAATCTACCGGAAGTTGGATTCTATACTGAATAGCAGTAAGGAAACAAAGTGAATATTACACACAAAAAGTGTATCCAGATATGATAAGTAACAGTGAAAGCAAATTCACTTTGAATAACTTAGTTTTTTCATTTTAATTTAGCCACGATGGCACAATAATTAAGGTTCTGAGCGATCATTGTGGAGTTCTATCTGGGGTGACGGCATCCATCCCACCTACCTTCAGATCTATGGGTACCAGCTTTGACTGGGGAGTCATGACGACCGGGGCACAATGCTAACTCCAATCACACTATCAAACCATTAGTTTCGAAATTTAAAACTCCAATACCCTTTCACAGACTAATGCCTATATCGAGAGTAATTTTCTTCGTATGTCATATAGAATGTTTTAAAATTTACTTCGAGGTTTTTTTTGTTGTTGTCCCTTTTTTTTTTTTTTTTTTTTGCGTAAAAACTGCACACTGCAGAATGAAAAAAATAAAATGGAACGGAAATCTGAAATTTCAAGAATTTCCTCTCTCTGTTAAGCAATAAAAAAATTAGTTTTATTGGCTTCAAAACCTTGGAGCGATTTTTAATATATTTCGATTCCCAGTGGCTGTTGGAAACACATCCAGCTTCAGATCGGCGGGTATCAGCTTACCTTGCTTGTAAAGGCGGTCTGTGCGTAGTGTTGACCCCATTGTCACAATTATGACGTTGGTCACGAAAGTGTGGAACATTTACGTCCCTGATCCATAGCGGAATAATTTACGATATTTTATTTATGAGACACCAAAGAAGTTTATTTCGTACGCTCACTGGATTTTATCTCTTCATCAGCCATCCACGAAAGAGAATGATGCGGTGTTAGATGCATTCCACATTCATCCAGCAACCGGTGCTCTCAGCAATAATGAGGCTCTTGGAAAGTACGTCGGTGGTCACTTCGAAATCACAGTGGACGCTCGGAGCTCTCCGGATGCAAGATACATGGCGTTCGCAAACGTCAAGGTAAGGCTATTTATTAAGTGTTTGATGCTTAGTGCAAAGTGCACCATAAATAATCTGTTCATTTATTTTGTTTTCTTACAGATCTTCGTTCTTCAAGACCGTGATCTGTTGAAATTCGTTTTCTACAAGAGGCCAAACGAAGTCAGGGAAATCATTCCAGATTTTGAAAAGTAAAGTATTCATCCTCTTCACTGTTGTAATGCAATGTAATAAGTTGTAATAGCAGTATTTTTTTCAGAATTTTTAAAAATTTTGAAAAAAAATAATGCAACGAAAATTGAAAATGTAACAAAATATAACGAAATAAATAACTAAAATAAAAAAAAAATTTAAGTTCTAAGTTATCACTGATGTTTTTGTTGTATAAATGTAACGAAAATTGAAAATGCTTATGCTTACAGCTATTACTGTTGTTTTTGTTAAATAAATGTAGCGAAATATAATGAAAATGGAAAATGCTTGTATTTAAAGTTATCACTGCTATTTTTGTTAATATATAAATGCAACGAAATGTAATGAAAATTGAAAATGCTTATGCTTAAGGATATGTAACGAAATTTAACGGAAATTTAAATTGCTTATGTTTAAAATTATCACTGCTATTTTTGTTACATAAATGTGAACATAATTTGTTTGCGTTCTTTATTTTTCAGAGCATTAAAGTTAGCAATTGCCAAACCCATATCGTTGAATGTTTATGATACTAATTTCTATGCCAGAAATGACGGAAGTCTCGATTTTGAGAGGTAGGTTTTTTTTTTTAAACATAAAAACACTTCTATATATCAACTTACATTTGAAGGATATCTCGTAAAAATCATAAGAAGCTACAAAAAAGTTGAAAAGTAAAATGAATCAAATATATTTTATAACCGTCGTTAAACAGCCGACCTAATTTTGGGTTCACGACTACTAATGTTCAACTCCGTAGTCTTGTCCTTTTGAACCCAATACAGAAAACAAGAGAACTCCTGTTTAGAGTATTGGAAGAAATTTGTCTTCGTGGAGGCCTTTTTGAGGGAACTAACCCGCATTTGCGTTACATGAAAAGGAAAACCCCGAAAACCTCCCACGGTTAACCTAACAGCATGGGGACTAACCCATGATCCGTCCACCACAGAGAATATTTTTCGTCAGTACTGTGGTCGGTGAGAACCGGGTACGAAATTCGTATCGACAGAGATTTGAATCCGGTTAACCTCATTGGAAAGCGAACGCTCTCTATCCTCTGAGCACTCGAAAACTCATATACCTTTCCAATTATTTATTTTATTTCATTTTAAATCATTTCAGTATTTCATTTCAAAATTCGAGTATCCCTGAGTGGAATTTCTATTCTCAGAATATTTTATTGGAAAAGTAAAGCATCAGTGAGTTCGCAAATTACCGATTAGAAATGTTACTACCCATTTTTTTGGTTTATGAGGTTATCTAGAACATAGGTTTCCAACTTTTTTAACCTCATCACCCACTTTACAAGTCAAAACTTTTTCAAGCCCCCCCCCATATAAAAGCTTTTTAAAAGTTAATTTTTAACAATTGGAAAAGAAATCGGTTTTTCTTCTTTTTATTTCTTTAACCTTTTTTGATATGATGCGCTGTAATCGAATCATTTTTACTTAAATTTTTTCCAATGAGTTTATATTTTAACTTTTATTTAGCCATTTTTTTTATCAAATTATTCCTCAAAAAAAGTGCTTACATGGAAGTGAATTAAATGCATCACCTTTCAATTTAAATGAAACACACAACTAATCTTATCAATTTAAATATTGAACTACATATTTTTACAAAATTGGGAAAGTACAGAATAGTATAAAACGGCGATTTTCGGTACATAAACTACTAGGTCAAACATCTTTAAAAATCGATTCTGATAGTTATAATTTGCAAGCTAACTGTCGAAAATACGAAGTTGATAGAAAAAGAAAGAAGAAAAAATTATAAAGTGATAGAGAATTGAAAACTAAATCTAGCGACAACAAAAAAATTAATATAACTAACAACTGAAAAGTTTGGCCACAAGTACATGTGGTGTTTCATATAAACGTTTAAATTATTTATAAGTCGCAGTAGGCTTATTTCTATTAAATCAACATTATTAAACCGATATTCATAGATAAAAACATTGATTTAGTTAACACAAGAAAAAAATTACAACAAAGTGGGTTCATTTAGAATCTCTGTTTGTGCAATAATTATTCTACTAGTTTTTAGATTTCTGAAGAAAAAAAAATTGCTTTAAATGAGGTCGCTAACAAATTAATGAGTTTTTAGTTTAGTAAGCTAATTTGCATTGCTGTATTTTAAAGATTTTACATATTTAAGTCTTTCAATAAACATTGTAAAAATTCATCTTATTTTCAAATTTCTTATTTTAATCTAAATAAATTTTCCTCTAATGATACTATTTTACAAAGCTTACATACTATATAATCGATAAGTTTTTTAAAAAAAACTACTCCATACTCAGACATTCCTTTTTATTCTCATGTTAAAACCAAAGTTTTTACGCTTTTGATGAAACTACTGCCTTCATTCAATTACAACTGTACTTGGTAATAGAATGAAAGTTCTAAATCATGTGGTTTATTCCATTGCACTGCATGATAATCTACTTTATTTATAATATCATGTTCTTTTTCAGCACAAGTTCCTGTTTTCAACTCTTAGAAAATGATGTCATCATCGATCCTAAAAAAGTTATGAAAATACTGAATCGAGCCAAATCGCCAAGTATTCGAGAACTTTACTCAAACTACAGTGTCGTTGCCATAGAAGTAAGAAGAGAACATTTTCAAAACATTTTTTCTCTCTCTCAGCTCAAATATTATTTTACATTTTAAAATCTCAGTCTTCAAACAATGATTTTTGTTTGAACCGCCATTTTGACGCTTATAAAATCCAGATGACATGATGAAATTCGCATAGTTCTTAAATAATATTTATTGAAGTAAAAATGTTTTCTTATATTTACATAAAGCTGTATTTCCATTTATAAAATCCTGAAAAATATTCCTTTCACTGCATTAAATGAATAATAAGGAATGATTTCCCTTTTAGAGCTGTGCTGGTCGGAGGGAAGCTTATAAAATGTTGTGGAGTGAAGTAACTGTCCTGGTGGTGGCCGCAATCATCGCCATTGCCTCACTCATATTTTGTGTCCTCATCTGTCTCATGTTCTCAAAGTATGACTGCTTTTCTTCTTTTTATGCAAACTAATTTCTCTCTTCTTCTTTTTACTAATTCTCTTCTCCCCCCCCCCCCTTAGTTACAAGAAGAAACTGAAGAGATCGTCCTATTGTAAGTATTGATAATTCCGTTTACTTTTTCCTCCTTTCTTCAATTACTATTGAGAGAGAGAAAAAGAAAAGTAGTAGCACAAGTGGAACGTATGACAGCCATGTCACAAAAAGTGGTCAATGTATGAATAACAGTTATCTGCAAAATTGGTAATAAATATTTGCTTATTCCAAGTGGATAGTTCGTTTTTCTACCTACCACTTTGGTCTTTAAAAATGCACTGTTATTTGATTTCGTATCCAGATTTATGTATCATTAATATGTTATTGTATTTTATTTGATTTGATAACCGTCGTTGAGCATCCGACGCAATTTTGTGTTTATAACTACTACTGTTCAACTCCGTAGTTTTGTAATTTTGAACCCTATCCAGAAGATAAGGGAACTTCGGGATCAAGTATTGGGAGAAATTTGCCTTCGTGGAGGACTTTTTTTATGGAACTAACCCTCATTTGCGTTACACGAAGAGGGAAGTCACGAAAACCTCACACGGTTAGTCTGACGGTAAGAGGACTCTAACCCATGATCCGTCTACCACTGAGAATATTTTACGTCTGAATATGATTGGTGCGAGCAGGATGTGGCAATCGCATTGACCAGCCACTGCCGGGATTCGAACCCGGTTTATCTCATCGGATGGCGAACGCTCTATCCTCTGAGCCACCACGGCTTTAGATATAATTAGAGACAGAATTATATTGTTTATGCAAAATAATGAAACACTTGTGCTACCGCTTTTTTTTCCTTTCTGAAATAGAGCAGCCTTTTAAAAAAAAATACCCCAGGAGAAAATGAGCTGAAATTTTTTTTTCTTTCGACTAAACGCTAGATAATATACCATATACAGTGAGGGAAAAAAAGAGAAAAAGCAATATATCCTCCTGAACAACTTTTCTTCTAGTGATCGTATTTTTATAAACTAAGTGCCAATCGTAATGGCTTAAAATGGTGTCCTCAAATATGCTAATTAATTAGAGCGAACTGTTAATTAAGTTGCAGGATTAAACACAAAAACGTACTTTTTCCGAAAAAACGCATCTTTTTTTTAATTGTCTGTTGATTTCGACTATTGAAATATGTGAATATAGCCGTAATCTGGAAAATAAGGTGCCAATACTTTAGTCAAGAAAATAAAGCAATAGAAAGTTTGATCCCCTTAACATTATCTATTCCCTTTCTTCGAAATTTCGCTAAATTTTGGAAAATTTTTAAACTAAATGAAAAAAATTTCTGCACAGGTGAGAAATTTGTTTTCCTTAAAATTATTCATATAAAAAATAATTTTTAATGATTATTTATTATTTTTCGTTGTTTTATCTAATCGGGTTAAAAAAAATTGCGCTGTATGGTTTACACCACTATAGATGATAAAATACACAATTTAGTTACACAAAATACACAATTACGAAATACACGAAGTTTCTGGTCAAATTGATTCTGAGGTACTAAAATTTCCGAAAAAGTGGTATTTTTAAATTTTTATGTCTCTAGAATTATTTGTCCAATTTTTTTTTAAATTTTTTCTTTTAATTTGTAATTTTGAATTGTATAGTTGAAAATGCTGAAATTATTTATTTAGTTTAAACTGAATTTGTTTTTTCTTTTCAGTTCACAGTGTATATATGACTGAAAATGGGTGAGTAAAGTCCATTAACTGTTTTGTATTAAAGTGTAGAATATTGTTCTTGGAAGGCATTGGCCCACATTGGTCTGCCTGGCCAACTATGGTGAAGATGAGAAAACTGTTCTAAAACTATCCTTCATCTATCGATTTTAGTTTTCTTTTAATTCACCAAGTTTAGTAACCTTCAAAATTCTTTTTAACCCATTTGGTTAACCAAAACAATAATATTAAATTCTCACTATTTCAGGACAGTTCGAAGTCATTCACTGTTGATTTAGAACCTCAAAAAGATGAAATTTAAAAAAATGGATGCAATATTTTTTTAAAAATGTTCTCGCCGAGAAGTGTTGATATGACATTAAGCATGTTTATTTTTATTTAATTTTAAAGTTTGTAGTTCAATGGCTAGTTTACTCCTCCCCCCTCCCCTCATGCGTATTTTGAGTCCTCTCCCTTGACTGGTTAAATGTTCCAGGTATTTTTCGAATTCAGCAGGGATAAGCGTGGACCAGAGAACGATCAATCTCCAATTCAGTACCCGCAGAGGTATAATTTAATATGAAAACATGGAAGACTTCGTGACCCGACTGATTTAACGTGCACCAGTCACCATTTACTGCACGAGGAGTCTTCGACCAGCTGGATGCGAACTCCCGTTCTCCTGAACGTGAGTCCAGTGCCGTTCCAACCAGGTTATGCCGGTCCATTTAGATATTTAAAATGGATGAACAATTACAGGGATCTTTGAATTAAGAGGATACACTGAGTTGAGTCTAAACCGAGGCGTTTCATATACTAAACTTGATACAGTGCGCAAAATAAAAAAGGGACCACCTTGAATAACTTTTGCATTTTTATGCATGATTTCGTAATTTTAAATATCGCCAGCACTAACTAATTACATATTTTAAATCATCTCTTCGAACCATTAAGATTGTGTTCTAGAAAATGAAGATCCGATCATTAGATCAAAAGGGTTATTCAGGGTTATCCGTTTTTTTTTCGCACTATACATAAATGAAAACGCAGCATTCGAGTTCGATCAAGTCATATTGATTAAACTTGCATATTGTTGAAACTGCGATAATTTGTAACCCCTCCGGTATATAGCAAAATATTTCTGACTGATTTTATATTGTTTACTTCTTCTAATTTCGATGTAAAAGTGATTTAATTTTTATTTCTGAGGAAAACTTTATTTTTTATCATTTCTTTAAGAAAATTATAACAATATCAAATCTTGAAGTACAGTCAGAACAAATTATCATGGTTTTCCCCATATTCACATATGGCACTATTTTATTACTTGTCATAAAATATTTTTTTCTTCTCCTTTTTAGGGGTCATCCACCAATTTTAAGCGCCGCAGAGTAAGTATTTTAACAGTAGTAATAATTTTATCCAGTTGTGTATTCAATAGAGTTTTCTACTGCTAAATTCAGAACTTAAGCACTTGCTTACTATCAATCAATCAATTGCCGTAATATTGTTGTTCTTAATGATAAATTACACTACTTTAATTCCAATGAAGAGCGAGAAACTATTATTCTTTTGAGTTTTTGCTTTCTAATTTCATTCGATTTCTATATGAGAATTTTAATCCAGTTAAAATAGGTAATCAGTATGCACATTTTCGTGGAGTAACTAATTCATTCGACAAAAGAGATCACCAGTTGCTGTTATTATTGATACATAAATAGAGGGCAAATACACGAAGTGACGTCAGATTAGCTATCTTTATTCGTGGGTATTCATTCTTCACTCATACATGCATTGAATAATTGATTGCCGAAACGCAATTTTGCCATTCGCAACCAGGAGTTTAAAAAAGTAGATGGATTGACTGAAGGTCAACTGATCTAGGACGGTGCATCCGTTGAGGTACCTGCCGGCGTACCTGTGTGAGCAATCCTTCAGTCTCTGAAGATATAGCGGTCTCCATGTCAGCTTCCTCAGGAAATAACTCATTCCGTCTTTCCTTAAAAGCTCTGAGAAAAAGCTCATCGAATTCGAATGAAGTGTTACATTTTTCACGATCTTCGTAATGCTTAACCCTTGAATCTACTATGTTTCTTTAAAACATATTAGTTAACATGATTTCTGGCCCACTCTAAGCCTTCTTCATCGCTCATCATTTCGGAGAATGTGACGACTCATCGCTCGGGCCCATTTATCCGTTGCTTTCCACCCCGGCCGTATCGTTGATAAGATGACATTGTAGCTCTCACTTGAGGCCTTCGTCTGGTCTCTTTTCTATTAACAGAGCTGTCAACTTTCTACGCTTTTTGCTAAAATTTATTCTAGTGGTAGCTAAGTTAATATTTTTATGCATTATTTTTAATTCATTTAAGCTTATTTTTCACACCACTGCATATAAATGATTTAAAAGTTCATATGCAACGACACTTTCTTCCAGTTTTTTCGTGGTGAAGCTTTTAAAATGTGTGCATAATTATCAAAAAATCAGAAAAGAATCGTTTTTAAATGTCTACCAACCTATAAAATGTTTTACTAAACGCGTAGTAGTTGGTAGGCCTGTGCTTATACAGAGCAAATTTGTTCCCGCGGAACTTTCAGGCATAAAACCATGTGAGATTAACTCGACTGAAATTTTTTTTTCAATAATGCTTTCAAATAAGGGATTAAAATAGCTCTGTAGTTACTATTATTATTTTTTTTTTTTGTCGTATGCCTGTTTAGGCAGTGGGGGGGGCGATTGTTCCTGTTTTTCAGTGGCGCCATCTATGGCCAGGAATTCGACTTCTGCCACGCCATTCACACAACCACAATCCGTTTATAGGGCTGGTCACATTCACACACAAAGGAGAAAGGACATAGAACACACAGAGAGAGAAAGAAACATCCATGCCTTGCCCGGGATTCGAATCCAGGTCCTTTCTGATGCAAGAACAGTTCCCTGCCCCCTACACAGGCCGGTCGGCTGTAGTTATTATAATAATTTAAATTAAAGTTCCAGAATATTTAAAGTGGTAGCGAAATAGCAATTTTAGGTAAACTTAAGTTTGCCAGCATTTTATCTCTTCTGCGCACAATTCAATATAAGTTTATGTTGTTTGCAGAAAGTGGGGACCAAAATCATTCTAGATTGAATATATTAAAACAATAATAAAATGTTAAATCATAGAATTTATTACCCCTCTAAATGTTCCGATTTATCAGAATAAGGATGAAATAAGCAAGTGTGATGTCGCTAGTTAAGATTAAATTTTGTGGTAATAAGTTCTTCCGATTCCCTTCAAGCGGATAATTATAAATTAATAAATCTATTAAGTATAAAAATTTCTGCTTTCTCCAAAATAAATTCTAACTTTGGCATCGAATGAGTTGAAATTCAATCATAATTGAAATTCATTTCTTTCTTTCAGACAGCAGAGAATTTACGAATGGCAAGAGATGAATGCTCCGCTTGCAGATGCAGCTTCCTTCAGAAGTTACCCGACTCTCAGATGACGGACTCTATTCTCGTGCAGAGTGATAATCGCCAGTGACTAGTGCGTCAGAGTGACGTCAGATGCGAGATGCATTTGATGCCGATGTTAAGCAGTTATTACTGGTGAAACTAATCGCCTGTACTTAAAAAGACTATTTATAATAAACTTCATTTTAATTTATACATAATTATATATTGTACAGATGAGTGATGTACAGTTCATTTTCTTTTTATTTATAAATATTTTGTTTACATGTCTTGGCTTCAGTCTCATTTATTGCAGCTCCTCCACTGAATGCGAGAATCCTTTAATCGTAAAATTTTTTCACTGACTACAAATGGCAAGGCAGGAAAACAATGGCTTCAATTTAACTAATAAATTTCATCAAGGGACCGATTATGATTAACTTGAGATAAGGTCATGTCTTTACCCAATATCTCATTTGCATAAACTAGCAATTTTTCTTTAAAATTAAAGAGGACGTGTTACCTTTATTGATCTTTTTTTATTTTCGACAGGGATGCCACGGGTAACTAAAAATGTAGAAAGTGGTAGAAAGTTAGTTCTTTTTTTTATTTATTTATTTAATCTACTTAATTATTCAATCGAAACTACTACTATGACATACATTACAAATTATACAAATTCAAAGTGAAAACATTCTTTACATTCACTTTCAATAATAAATTGAAAAAACTATGCTTGGAAAAGTTTGCTAATTTTAACAGATTTTTACTAGACATCACTTTCTACAGTATTAGTCATCCTGTAAGGATCTGGTACAGTTTTATTCCTTAACCTTTTCGTGACGGGCGTGTCATAAATGTATTCGTACGGAATCAGAATCATGATGGAAAAAATAAAAAGAAGTAGCTTAAGTTTGGGCATAGCTAATTTGGCAAACATATTATTGTGGCGTTTTTACTAAATTTAAATAAAGAATAAATAGAAGTCTTGCTTTTAACAAGTAACATTTTATTATTTAAACAATTTAAGAAATAACATAACTATATTGAACCGATATAGCAATTTACAGGACTATTTTAGAATTAGAATATACAATTAATTTAACTTATCAGTTTCAACATAATTAATTCAACTTATCATTATTAATTCTTACGTGTTTTCAGAATAGATGGAGAGAGACTTACCAAGTTTAGTCATTGTTTCGGTTTCAGACACACTCTGACTGATTGCTCCTTTGATTGCTTTTCTGAACCCTTTCCTTCGGCTGCTTTTATATCGTATTTTTTTGGGTGATAAGAAGTTACAAATCTGAGGAAAGATCAAGTCCAAAAGTTATTGTTGTTTTCGAGTTTGTCCCGTGATGGGGGTGACATTGTAAGATTTAAACCTAATCGTTTATTTGAATTACTTTATCCGTATTTAACTTGCTATTTGCCGATGGAGATTTCCCACGGTAGATTTATTTAATCGAAGACTCTGAAATGTTCTAGAAATCTAATTTTAGCCCTTTCTCTTGATTTTAATTTTGAGTGACAATAAGCGTCACATTATTGATTTCACTTTAAATCTAATTATATAGTTTTTTAAAACTAAGTAGTGGTAAATTAAATAAAGCAAACTATTATTACTCCACCCACCATTAAACTGCATTAAAACTAACTTGGCTACAAATTTTATCTTTTTCACCCATGGTTGTCACCACCTTGAAAATGCGTATATGACTCTCCCGTCCCGAAGAGGTTAAAATATATTTATATGAGGTGAAAACAACATTATTAAAATTTAAAAAATAGGTGGAAAATTATTATTGTTTTATTTTTAAGAATGCTTAATTTTTAACCTAAATTTTATAATTTTACTCTTCTTCCAGTCAGGAATATTTTTTCAAGAAACTTTTCTATATACTACTTATATTCTGATAGTATCTGTTAAGGTAAGAAATGATTTGAAATTTTAAACTGTTAATAATTATAATAATAATGATAATTCTGAGACATTGGGAGATATTACCAAAAAAAGGTTAAAAATATAAGTTTCACTATAAAAAAAAATAATTACTACTAGGTTTAAAAATCTATATACTTCTTTAATTTTCATATTATCATAAACAGGACTCAAAAGTTATTTAATCATTTAAAGCTTTCGAAATAAATAGCTTCAGTGCTTTAAGGGCAGCTAACACTGCAATATTATAGTTAAGAGATAACTAAGCTCGAAGTTTTCATTAACATTTGCACTATAGTTTGCGCCATTAAACCCTACACTCAATTAATCATGCACTACAGTACGGGACTACAGTTAACAGCTGGATAAAACGAGTATGACATATTAAGTCGAGTCCGCTATTACGATGAATTTTTAGTCACCGTCAAAATGCTGATACAAGACTCGCATTTTTATAACGAGTAAAAAATTACAAGCCTTCTGTTATTAAGACTAAAAAAAAAAAAAAAGATTTTTAGGGATACATATATAGATATTTTTTTTAAGTCCATTTGCAAAATGGATGTTGTTTTGGGTTTGATGGCGTGCTCACCTTATTTTGACGTCATCACACTTTTCAACTGTGTTCAAGAGCAATAGTAAACAGTGCGCGTGGGTTGCTATAGCGACCGCTGCTGTCTGTTAATTTTTTAAGAATTCTTTTTTCTTATTTGATCTTGTTTTGCTGTTTTTTTTTATGAATGATTATATTAGCCTAATTTTTTATAGACTTTTACAACTCTTTATTTATGATTATGGTGAAGTTGGTCTAGTCTATAGGTATACGGACATAAAAAAATCTGAAACACCGCCCATTTTTTTTTTTTTTTTTTTTTGCTGTTTAAGTGAGGAACAGTTCGAAAGAGATTTAAATGGAAGATATATTTAACTTTTTATAGTATCAATACAAAAGAGTGAAGAATGAACATCTTTTCCTTCTTACAATTTTGACCTCTCACTTTTATAAAGCAATGCAAAAATGACCAAACGAAGTTATCTTCTAATAAAAGAACAGTTCTGTTATTTTTTGAAATCTTACCATATACTTATAAAAAAGTGTTCTTTTTTGACCACATATCTATTACTGCCTTCTTGACAACCTACATTTAAAATCAGCGTATATTTATTTCGTTTTCTTTTTTAAAAAGATTGTAGCAATTTGGAAACTAAATATTATGCGTAAGCAGTATATCTCAAATAACTATCTCATATAGTTTGTCCATAAAAAGAACTCCCCTCGCCACAAACAGGGGCGAAAGAGGAGAACTTCTTTCTCCTCTGACTCCCTTTCTCTCGCTGACCTGATTCAAAATCTTTCTTAAATAACGATCCAACTTGAAACAGTTAAACCTCGTAACCATCGTCTCTCCAGACGAATGACTAGAGGAGTTCACTCTATATAGACAAACAATAGACAGATTTTTTTCCTTTTATAAAGGACAGAACTTCGCAGTTCAATCTGTGGGCAAAAGCAGTCAATTCAAGTCAATGTTTTAAATTAAAATAATTGTTCAAAATTAAAGATACAGAAATAAATATGGCTTTTTTGATATTTGAGTCTTTTTATTTGCTGTTTTACATTAAATATATATATTTGCTCAAAACGACAAGCTCGTTGCAACTACAAATACACCCGCTATTATGAATTGTCGTTATCATGGATTTTTATCGAAAAAAAATGCTATTACTAAATAAATATTCATCGTGATCATAAATATCATTCGTTCCGCAGTGGACTGATAGTAAGGACTCGATTCCCAGCAGAACACCCTTAATCATTATCACTGGCCCTTCTGTCAATAAGCGTCCATCACAAGACATCCCATCACAAAGCCGATCTCTGACAGCTTTCCAGCTTTGGTAGCCCGACGACCTGCACAAGAGGGCTTGCAATTTACTGTAGATTGCTATTGGCGACAGTCTGGGAAGCATCTGCGAGGATGATCAGAAAACATGCAATCGCAATTTTGATCCTCTGCAGAGGGGTCCCCCCCCCCTGTTTCGGTAATCAGACGACCTGAGCGTTAAGTCAAGCACTTTACGGTAGAACAGTTTAACGAGAACCGATACCGCATACCCTCGGCCTCTAAGCAGGCTACTCGAAGTTGTTACCCATCCGCTTACTGACCCCTGTCAATGATGCTTGATTTCGGTGTTCTACTGCGAACCGTGTCTCTTTTATCAGTTCAAAGTGAGACCTTGCTTAACTGAGATATACATTATACTTGAAGTTATTATTTTTTTAAATTGCGAGAAAAATGCAACATTATATAAAAAATAACAAAAATGCTTTTTACACTGAATTAAAAAAATAATACAGAAACAACAAATTTTAATACAAAATAAAAAAAAAATAGCAATCGATAGAAAGAAACTTCAAAATTTATGAAAAATTGAATTTTACTGAAAATTTAGTTGGCCTAAGTACACCACGCCCTTCGCTTTATAGTGTTTTTCAGAGACCGGAGAAAAAAAGCTACCTGAAAATTGGTTGTATTTACAAATTGAACGATTTGCTGATATAAAGGCAACTTCATTGGAGTGTAGTCATGACCCTAAACATTGACGATAAAATTAATAGCTAAATCTAATCACGGATTGAGGTTGCAAGTTTTGCTAACTTTACTTGGGTAGTCAATACTCTTTCCTATCAGTAATCGAGTAACCTCCATAGAGATCAGTAGATAGAATCTTCTCTCCGTTGTCGATTGATTTGTAATGTTTAATAAATAAAAGTTGCAGAAAAGTGCTGAAAACTAAACAAAATTAATTTGATTCTGAAAAATAACATTTGTTTAAAAACAACTATTCCAGAATCTAATTCTCAATCTTCTTCACCACACTTATAAAAAGCATAGAGCTACGATTCTATTTCTATGTATCTTTTTATTTATGAAGCCAAATAATAAAATAATTGCAACGTTAATTGCAATTATTCAGTAATGTTACGATATTAGTGCAAATGCACTTAAATGATTAAACATTCATATTAATATTAACTAAAATTATTTATTAAAAGCAATAAAATTAACATACGCATTAACTAATAACATCAAGGAAAATATTTTAAAAAAATCAACAAAAAAGTCGTGATTGCCGTATTAAGATCACTGGTTAACCATTGGGCAAATGCTTTTTCTTTCTGGATTGACTCCATTAAACACCCAACATTTCAAAACATGGGTAGCAAAAACTGTCTCAATTCGCGATCGCAAAGAACTATAGGGGGCGTTGCTGTATGAGACGAATACCTGCGATTTCTATATGAACAGTCATTCAGTTACTCTGGAGACGTCTTTAATGTAGCGTGTAGCATTGTAACGTTCCTTCTTTATTGTGGCTTATTAAATTTAAAAAAAGAAAAATTTTTGATATTCTTTGCAAACGAAAACAAAATGGTATCTCTTTTTTTCTTTTTAGAGAAAGAACATCCAAAACACATCTGAAAAATATTTGCAAATAAACAGAAAAAGATAGGTATATTCTTATAAGAGTTAAAAC
Organism: Parasteatoda tepidariorum; assembly: GCF_982258835.1. Taxonomy (NCBI): domain Eukaryota; kingdom Metazoa; phylum Arthropoda; class Arachnida; order Araneae; family Theridiidae; genus Parasteatoda; species Parasteatoda tepidariorum. The sequence goes on along the minus strand of NC_141758.1, from coordinate 3,726,762 downwards.
TTAATGCCTAAGAAATAGTTTTACTAAATTTAATGATATAACATTAAAGGTCTATTTAAACCTTACATTCCATAGTTTTAAGAATCATATTACTTCAAAAATTAAAGAATATTCTATAACTATTATACTGTTCTGAGTACGTTCTGAATTCACATTTATTCATTGGAATGACAGAAGCAACGTTGACTTCACTTTAATTTGTAATGAATTGAAGACAAAAAAATTATTTTACCGTAATATTGGCTATCGAAATGGGCTGCAGGTGGCGCAGAGCAGAACTCTCTACCTATGGCAACACTTCACATGCTTTTGGAAAGTCATAGAGGAAGGAAGTACGTTAGTTTCTCTCTTGATTTTCATATAGATTAAAATCTTTTAAGTTGGAAAACTGTATGGAACTGAAAATAACGTTAAACATAGTTCTAAAGAACAGTATCACGGAAATTTAAAAAAATTATTTTTATTAAACAAAAAGGGAAAATATCGTAGTACATTCCTATACAACTGAAAAGAGGAGGAGAGGGAAGGGCTAAAGGCATGAATCCGGTCTCTCCCCAGATGGCGTATTCGAGTGTTGCGATCGCCAATACACATCTGTAGCAGCAAGTGATCATGAAATCAGAAGTTATGTTGTTGGTAATAGACAGGTAAAAATTATTGAGAAAATGTTCTTCAAATGCTTGGCGTGTTCTGCTTCAATGTTTGACTTGTTCTGGCATTAGGGAAGTTTTGTTTCTTATTTGCTGATAAGAAAATGGCATCCGTCATTGCCAAAGGTTATGATGGAATTAATGCCCGATATTTTCAGGCTCCCGCTAGAAGACGTACTCGACCGCTACGATCGCGAATTGATGTTTGTCGTCGGATCGATTTTCGATATCCAGCCTATGTACGTGTTTCAAGACGTCACAAAATATTTTTCCTTCTTCAGCATCATATTTATATTAAAATCACCGTCAAGCCAGTACGTTATACGTTAATAATAAAAAGAATATAAAAATACTTTAAATTATTATTATGTAAATACAATAGCGATGGGGCGAATGTACATTGTGAAAAGAGTCGCCACAATAATTGAAAAGGGCAACCCTCTTTAATGTTGCCATTAAAAAAAATCAATTTTGATTTCCGTTAATCTTAAGCTAGCAACAAAATAATTTATTTTATAGGTTCTTGATATAGACAAAAATAGATAGATAAAAGCGTCCAGCATAATTGTTTGTTTCTTTTTCTTTAAAGTTTTTGTTGAGATTCAGAAGATGCTTGTGTTTTGTGTTATCAATTTGTTTTCGAACCTTTTACGCTAGGACAATTAGGCTACCATATAGTCATATAAAGATTCTTTTGTGTCGAAAAATATGCATCGAATATCGTGAAATCATATTATTAGTTTCTACAGTTTTATATTAAACAGTTTCTCTTCATACTGAATTAAAGAAATATTCCCATTGGGAATTGGATAAAAATTTGCGTGGAACAAAACTTTATTACTTACGGAATGTTTTAAAAGAAAAGTATCCTGATTCTAGCTAAATAAAGAAATACGATGCTTCGGAGTTTATACTAAGAAAAAAGAATTTTTTCAAGTTTGTTTAATCACTTTCTCAGGAACATGATTTCATCTATTCAAATTGAAAGAACGTCTTAATTGTGTAGTGTATGGGGTGAAACATTTGCAAAATAATATAATTACTTTTAATATACTTATTATTAAAAAAATCTTTATTTGTACTGTGACTTAAAAAAAAAATTGCAGTGAAAAGTATTGTATACTTATCTACTCAAATTGACGCATGCAAATAGATTTAAATGATAACTGGTCTTTTATCATGCAATAATGAAAAAAACTCTTTAATCTACTAGAACTGTGATAAAACATTTGCAATGGAACAAAATATTCACACATCTTCTCTGGTTGAAGAAGAAACTCATATTTGCAATATGTGTGGTAAAGTATTTGCAATAAAAGATAACTTTATTCTTCCTACTCATAATGAAAAAACTCTTTATACTTGCAATACCTGTGATACTGAAGAAAAAGGTGTTCTAGCACCTACTCAGGTGAAGGAAAAAACTCATGTTTGTGACATGTGTGGTAAAGAATCAACGAATGAAAATAACTTTGCCTTACGCACTTTTTATAAAAAGACTTCTTATATTTGCAGTAAGTGTGATAAAGCAGTTGAAATGGAACAAACAACTTCTCAAGATGAAGAAGAAACTCGTTTTTGCAAGTTGTGTTGTAAAACATTTGCAGATGAAAATAACTTGATCTCGCTTACTCACAATGAAAAAACTTCTTATATTTGTAGTGAGTGTGATAAAAGGACTGCAATGGAAAAATGTGTACATTCACCTCCTCCGATTGAAAAAACGTCTGAAGTTTGCTGTAAGTGTGGTAAAACAATTGAAATGGAAAATGACTCACTCTTATCTACTCAGGTTAAAAAATTGTCTAATATCTGTGGTGCATGCGATGAAACATATTCAGCGGAAAATAATAATCGATCGTCTCCAAAAATTAAAAGAGTATTCAATATATGCATAGTGTGTTGCAAAACTTTTGAAATAGAAAATAACTTACATGCTCAGGTAAGAAAAGCACCTTATGTCTGCACTGGATGTGATGAAACATCTGCTATGGGTAATGAGGTCTATTCATCTACTCAAACTGAAAAATCATCTTTTACATGTTATGTATGTGGAAAAGTATTTGAAATGGAAAATGACTTCAATAATAAAATCAGTTTGAAAAATAAAAAGAAGCCTTACATATGTAGTGCATGTGATAAATCATACAACTTTACCCCACCCACTTTTGCTGAAAAAGTACCTTATTTATGCACTGTATGTGGTAAAACATTTGCAAAAAAAAGTACTTTAGAGAAACACTCCCACGTTCACATTGGAGACGAGAGTTATTCGTGCGACGTGTGCTCCAAAACATTTACCATAAAAAGAAATTTAACGCGACACATTGCAACGCACTCTAAGGATAACCTTCATCCGTGCAATTTGTGCGAAAAAAAGTTCTCCACTAAAAGTACCTTAAGAAAGCATTTTCGTGTTCATACAGGAGAAAAGGCTCACGTGTGCGGAGTGTGTAGCAAAGCATTCGCTTTTGAATATAATTTAATGAAGCATTCACGCGTTCATACTGGAGAAAAGCCTTATGCGTGTGACGTGTGTAATAAAAAGTTCACAGATAAAAGTAATTTAAGTAAACATTATCTGGTGCACACTGGGGAGAAACCTTTTTTGTGTACTATGTGTGATAAGAGTTTCTCTCAAAAAGCTAGTTTAAACGAACACTATCTTACTCACACTGGGGAGAAGCATTTTTCTTGCAGTTTGTGTGGGAGCTCCTTCAGTTTAAAAAGTAGTTTAAATCGACACCTCCTCATACATTCTGGTGATAAACCCCACTCTTGCAGTGTATGTGGTAAGAAATTCATTGACAAAAGTAAGTTAAATAGGCATCATAATGTTCATGCTAGACAGAATCCATCCTTAGTCATGATGTGAATATTCTTCTGTTCTTACTTGTATTTTACGAAACAGACTTTCGAGCGAGGCCAGTCCCGATGGTTCAACAATTTTCAACAACAGCGCATGCGAAGCTGGTTTTTGCATTCAATTGGGTGCAAAATTTCAAATTAAAATTTTTTTTCTTTAATATCTGATACAGTTGACAGAACTCAAAATGAACTGTGGTCAGTTCATTAAAGGCCACTCTGTTTGAATGGATCCATCAATAATTAAGTATCAATGTTTCCTACAAATCAGCATTCAATATAAAGGGATAGTTTATTTTGTTATGGTTTTATCACAAAATAGCTTATTTTACCATCACTGTTTACATAACTTTGTACTGCAATTTAAACTCACTTTATTACCTTAAAAAAATCTAATAGTGATATGTAAACAGACCTATGAAAATGTGTATGGATGTGGGAAACATTTTAGTTATAGTTTGTCTATGGTAAGAACTCCCCTGCTGCAAAGTCTGAGGCCATCTGCTGCTATGGATACAAGAGTAATGCATTTCAAGGCGGGTAGCTTCTCTTCACTCTGGGGCTAACGCTAACACAATAGACCTGAGAAAAGAATTACCTTTCACTCGTATCCTCGAGCCAAAACTTGTCCTAAACAGTGACCCCACATTCCTACTTGAAATAGTTATACCTCGTTACCATAGTCACCGCCGCGGGTCCAGATGAATAGCTAGGGAAGTTCTTACATTTGAGAAACTATACTGCTCCTTTGAACCAGTGTCTTAATTTTTATCCCTTGTCATTGTCCTATCTGTTTAGTTTGGAAATTTGCATTATCAAAGTTCAGATAAACGGTGCTGTGCTGCAATTTAAGTAAAAAACTCAAATTTTAATATTGAGAAAAAGTTACTTTTTTAGAAGTAACTTTTTTGAAAAGTTACTTCTAAAAAAGTGAACATTCTTATACAGGATTTAAAAAAAAAAAACTATTTAGACTTTGTGTAGTAAAACTTTCATGGAGTAAAATAAATTTAGATCAATTAACTCATTGAGCATACTGATTTAAAAAATAAAAAAAAAGGCAAAAATTGACTTTATAAAGTATGTGTGACTGATAACATATTTGTGTCTAAAAACTTTTAAATAGTAAAAGCACAGCCTGGATAAAACAATGGGACTGGATCACTTGAGAAACCTTATGTTGTCCTGAATAGTTTAATTATCATTATTATTTTTATATATTTGTAATCATCTGTGTCAAATTAATAATTGTTTGTTTTATTTTGTAAATATAGTAACTTTTAGACATGACTAGTAATTTGAGTAAATGTTCTGATAAGTAAATTTGGAACATCGGGATTATCCTGTCAATCTATCAACACTCGCAAAAATCCTTTGGCACCATCAGGATGAGAGGAAATTTCCAAAATAAGTATTCTAAACACATTAAATTTATCAAATAATAAAAAAATTTTAGTGTGAAAACATATTAAATAAAAAAGTAATATAAAATTAATCAAAGCAAAGTAAACACCTCTAATTTTTAATAAACAGAAAATTTTTACTTATTAATTTAAAAAAAGAATTTGATCTGATCATAAATGCTGTTTACAATAATACTAATTTGCAATATTTTCAAACTACTGGATATATAAAAATTATGCTACAATGAAAGTGGGTGTTTTTTTTTTTTTTATGAAGCAAAATATTTTTAAAAAAAAGTTGAGCAATGAAATTATATTCTAAAAATGTGAATTAATCATTTTTTTAACTGTAAATAACCTTTTTAAAGGTATTCTGATTAATTAAATGAGGAAACATGATATTTTCTTCTTTGAAATGACAACTTTAATATAGGCCTGAAAGAAAATGTCAGCCTTTGTTTTTCCAAATAGATAATCTTGTTTAATTAATCTAAGTTTTTGAAACTGCATTAGAAGACTACTTATACCTCAGCCCAATTAAAAATGTACTATTCTATTTTATGTGATTAATATTAATTTCTATTTTGCACTGCTAACATAAAATATTTTAATTTCGTAATTTAAAAATAAATTTAGCGATGAAACTAATTTTATTTACTACAATAAAACTATAAAAAACTGGTATTTTTAATTGAATTTATTTTTATTTGTGACATTTGCTAATAGGAGCATGTGATTCTTCCACTAATTCGCGGAAATCCGCGAATCAATAATTTATATTCCGAAAAAAATTCTCAGAACTCAGCTAATCCAAAATTAAATTTTTGTAGCGCAAAATCTCGTTAACGAGCCATTTATTCCACTCTTACCAGCTCCCTCTTTTATTTATTTATTTAAATTTATTATTTTGTATGTTCTCATTCACGCGCAATCACTATTTTTTACGCAGATTTGTTAGAGAGAAACGCAGCTTCGGATAAAATTTGAGAAAGGAAAGTTTTCTTTATTAAACTTTGAAATTAATGAACTACTAAGGAAAACACAAAAGTTTAAAAAATTTTATGTTAACAGTAATTCTGAAAGAGCAAACATTGAAAAAAAAAGTTTGCTTGAAATAAAGGTGTTTTTCTCATTTTTTTAAAAACATTTTTAGTTTCTATTTAATCAATGGGATATATTTGCCCCTTTTTTCAATTGGATTCAGTTAATTTTTAATATGATATTACGACATTGAAATCTCGAATCATGTATTTCAGTAATCACTTTTCAACGCACTCAAATGAAATCTGTGTTTCGATCTTATTATTAGATTTTTTAAAAAATTCAACAAGTCTTTTAAATATCTCCTATGTAGAAGAAAAAAAAGTTAAATACTGAAAAAAACTACACATTGATAAAAACAATTTCAGATAATTTCTTTATCTAGCAATCACATGTCTATAATAGACATGTCTAAATCATTGTTTGTCAACACTAATTTTTTGTTAATTTTATTATTATTATTCCATCTCATTTAAAATAATGATGAATATTATTGCTAGGACTGAAATTATCTCCTAATAATAGCAACATCAATTATTTTCCCATGTATTTTTTAATAGCTATATAAATAAAATGAAATTTTTTTATTTTGACTTCATTTGATTATGACTTTCACCATGAAGTTATCGTATTTAAATTGTTTCTCAATGTTTTTGTACTTCTCTATATTCAAATAGACTAAAAATACCTCCCACATTTACAAAAAAAAAAAAAATAATAACAATAATATTTGAAAAATAACAGTTTGAGGTTTGTTTTCTTGACGAAAAGGACAATGAAACTGTTACATGAAATGTCTTTACCTGTTGTATTAATGTAATTTTATTTTTTAAGTGAGCAATAATCAAGCTTGTAAATGAGTAATATACTCCGAGGGGAAAAAAAGCAATATTCTTAATATAAAGTTTATGTGTCATTGATCATGGAGTAGTTTTTTTTTTTCTCTGTTTAAACAAATACATGCAATATGAATTTTTGAATCTTTTTTCTGGTCTTTTCTAAATTTAATTTTGATTTGTTCACTTTGACTTCTGATTTTAACTATACATTGATTGGCAGGGCCGGATTAACCTATAAGCACACTAGGCACGTGCCTAGGGCCTACGAAAAACTTGGGAGAAGAAAACTTTTTGACAAAAATAATTTAGCTTTAAAAACAACAAGTGTATTTTGCACAAAATTATGAAGATAGAAATAAAAATATAATATTTTTCGGTAATAAATTATTTTGCAGAATCTTATGATCTAATATATTACTTTTTTGCGATTTTTGGATTCAACGAAATCTTGTATTATGCTGTCGAATTCCAAACTACGCAAAATGTCGTATTCAATAGACATAAGTGCGAGCGATGCCAAACGATCTTGATTCATTGTTGAACGCAAATAATTTTTTATCAATTTTAATCTGGAGAAAGATCTTTCTCCTTCTGCATTTGATCCAAGAATCGACAAATATATTCTTAATGCAATGTGAACGTTAGGAAAAGTATTCACAAGTTTATCTTTAATTTGAGCCTTCAACATTTCTTGCGCAGATTTATGTTCATATAAATTTGAAAATAGTAAAAATTCATCTACAAAGTTTTTCTCTAAATCGGATGAATAAATTTTCACCAAATTTTGCGCTTTTAGTTTAATCTCAGATTCTGACAAATTTTTGTGTAATTTCCTTGTAATTCGGGTTCGATAAAACATCGACTAATGACACTTTTTGGTCGATCTAGAAAACTGGGAAATTCAGACATCCGGGATAGCGATGGTCCCGAGCATCCCTGATAATTGGTTCTCTACTGTATAAATATTTCTTGTAATTAATCTCACTATCAATTTCACTGTTTTCTTTGCTGGTTTGCTGTTGTATTGTTGACGTGAAGTGTTTACATAGTTATCGATCAAACTAATCATAATGGTATTATCGATATCAACTGCAATATCGGCAGTATGTCGGTATTGCAGATAAAGTTCAATAAACAAATTCGTAAATTAAAATCCATATTAATAAAAATGTAAAAAAAAAAATATTCAAGAAAATTTTGGCATATATTTTGAAAAGAGGGGAGGAGTGGGGGAAGGAGGGGAGGGCCCAAAAACGGCTATGCCTAGGGCCTACGAAAGGTATAATCCGGCTCTGTTGATTGGTAATGACATTAAGAAAACACTAATTTTAAAAACTTAAAGAGAAAAAACCAACACACTTTGAAAAATATTTGGTTAATTTTTTTTACCTTGTAAAGATTTTTTATAATGAAATTATCTTAAAAATTCTGAATTGATTGTGTATATGTAAAGTGTTGGGAAACATTAATTATTTTTATTTAAAAGTTTCAATAGATTTAAAAATTTTGATAAAGATTTTATCAATTTCTTTCTTGATTTGGTTCGAATATAGATATGGATGGGTTAGATAATCAAGAAATTCTTACCAATTCTATGGATAAAAATTATTCTTTTATACCGCAAAAAATGCTGGAGCTATAGATGAGCTAACTTTTTTTTTATTACTAGTTATTAATTTCTTAATATAACTTCAGTTATTCATTCAATCATTCTTTAAAAATGAATTATTTTGCATTATGATTTGTTGCATGATTCTGAATTCAATTAAAAATCTAGATGTGATAAAAAAAAAAGGGGGTGGGGTGTTACATGGTTCTCTAATTAGAAAGAAAATGTATTAGCAATATAATACTACTATTGTTTATATGATACGTTTTACTGATATAATTACCTATGTAGTGTTCTTTATTTTTGTTAACTATGATTTATTATATTATTTGTTTATTTTGACTATATATTAATTTTATTTTGGGTTTTTATAATGATTTAAAATAAAGGACAACTTCTAACAATTCTGGTGTTCGGAGATTGAGCTTTATGATATATTCCACTTAGTGTTCCAATTATTCACACTTCAAAAATTATATTGCCTGTATGTACGTTGGTCTTGTAAAAATACTCATTGATCAAGTATATTTTAGCTTTATGTGCTCAAACAGACCTGTAAATATTGAATCAGAAACACTGATTAACATTCCTAAAATTTATGAAAATCACTATGAGGCTGAATGAACAAATACGGAGTACCAAAAAGGGAGGGGGGGAAATAGCAAATCATTTAAATTTGTTAGGACATAAATATTTATGAATTTTATACTAATAAAAATTTACTAAATGTGTTAAAATAGCATGTTGAAGGATTATTGGTATTTCATTATTTTGATAATATTACTTCTTAGTTAATTATAATGCTCTGTGTTTACTCCAATATGCGGAATACTTACTAAAACTTATTTGTTAATAATGTAATACTATTTTCTTAATAATACATAATTATTCTTGATTTATACCTAGAACAAAAGTATTGATACAATATATAACAGCGTAACTTTTTCCAACAGATCAATAATACATACTTTAATGTTTTTATTAATATATGATTGAAAAGGATGCTCAAGCATCTCCTCATTTCTGGGCCAATATTCCTGGCAAGGCATGCAAAATTTTAAGTCTTGCTTAAGTTAAATTTTTGAGTCTTGCACTATACAGCCCCTGAAAAAAAATTCTTTTAAAAAATAAAACTAATTTCTTTTAAAAAAAATAGTTTGTGTTTTAAATCATTATTTTTTTAAGTATTACTTGTTAAATTATTTAAATAATATACAGGGCGGTGCCAAGAGGGCACGGTGCTATAACTTGGGAGGGGTGGTGGCTTTTTTTTTAAAACTTTAGTACAATTTTGTAGTTTAAAAAACTTTAAATTAGATTTAAAGAATAATTTTTTATTACTTAAGGTAGCTTTTTTAATACTATTTAGAGGAGATAATTTTTTAAATCTTTAACTGTGAGAACATTTTTTCCAGCCAAATTTTTTACTTATTTACCAATTCACAACTTTACAATCTCATAACAAATAAGAGAAGCGCATTTACACCTAAAAGTTTATATTGTGGGGGATGAGAATTTTTTTTTTTTTTTCAGTGGTGGGTTGGATTTAAAAATAATTTTTGGAGGGGAACAATTTTCGTAGTAAAATAAAACATTAGTTTTTACTTAAGAGGTTAGACATTTTTTGAAACCTTTTTTGGTGGGGCTATTATTTTAATAATTTTTGTTACATCTTTATTAGATCCAAAAAAGGTGTTGGAATTCTAATTGAACTAATTTTTATTACTGATTTTATTACACTCTCGTGTGCAACTCTGCTACATTTTGCAAGATATTTTCAATTTCTGGCTTCATTTTCCACTAACTGATATCGAACAGAAGAATCTCTTGATCACTTTATAATGGTTAAGTGCTTAAACATACTTAATTACATAAATACTTGTTTCACCCAAATAAATATGTTTATTAGTTTATGTTCTATAAAGAAACTGATATTAAGTCAATTATAAAAAAAATCACACATTTTACATACTCTATTGGGTATGTGTGATTTGCGTATTAGGAACTGTTTTTTCTTCGACCCCCAATCGACACTTCCGATTCGGATCCACCCCCTGGTTCAGATTGACCCCCGCTTTTGTTAAATAGACCCTTGGGAGTCTATATAGACCACTTTGGCGACCTCTGTCCTAGACCAAATAGCCAAATCAAGTCAAATTGTGAATTCTCTCTCATTTATTTGGGTCCCATCCCATTCTGGTATTATAGAAAAAGAACAAGCTGACTAACTCGCAAAACAGGCACTAAATCAAGATTTTATTTCACACCTTTCAGCACCCCAAGATCTTAGTCAAGTGTTTTGAAAGAAGAGCTCAATAAAGAACACAGAGAAGGGAAAGAGTGCAAATACTTCCATTTCTTTCCGCACCTCGACGAGTCCCGCAGTGGACTGATCGTTAAGGCACGGTTCCCAGCAGATCACCGAAGTCAAGCATCACTGGCTACGGTCAGTGTGCGGGTGGGTGACCACTCTGCGTAGGGACCGAGGGTGTGCGGTATTGGTCATCGTTAAACTGTGCTACCGTAAAGTGCTGGACCTCGCACGCAGGTCGTCGGGCTACCGAAGCGGGGGTGCCTTCCCCTCCGCAGAGGATCAAAATTGTGATGGCATGTCTTCGGATCATCCTCTGAGATGTTTCCCAGACCGTCGCCAATAGCCCATTGTGCAGCTCTAGTGCGATGTAAATTAACAACAACCTCGACGAATTTCAAGATTACCGCCCAAATTAGCCAAGATTACCGCGATTTATCAAAATGCTCGTAAAGACCTCCCTCAAACCTTATCCCTGCAGTACCCAGCTTTCACTGATATTGTTACCCCCGGGCCAAAATCCAATCTCTCGTTAAGTTCTTTCTAGCTTCGCTTCAACATTGTGCTATCTACTCAGCCCCAATCTTAAGCCTTACCTATTGAAATACAAAGCTATAAGCAAAAGCAGAGAACTCGTAGCACTTTACAATACTCACAATCAATGAATCAATATGCTTTTGTTTTTGTTTCCTTTAAATGAAAATATGTCTCTGATGAAAATCTTACTACGTATAGCATAAAATATTCGTTATGGAGAGCAATTTGCTTTCTGGTGTTCATATTAAGAAGAAATCTTACACCTGTATTGGATGCAGTAAAACGTTTGTATCTAAAAGTAAATTAAACCGACATTCTCATACTCATACGGGAAACAAACCTCATTCTTGTAATGTATGCAATAAATCTTTCTCACAAAAGGCCCATTTAAATCGACACCTTCGCATTCATTCTAAAATAAAACCATCTTCATACGATAAAATAGCTGATATCAATTTTGGTGATTCTGCGATGAAAGATTATTCATGTAGTGTGTGTAATAAAACATTTTCATCTAATTTACAACTTTCCATGGATTCTAATGATGAATCTAATTTATGCAGTGAGTGTGATAAGAGGAACTTAAATAAAGCATCTAATGTTGGTAATGAAAAGTCTTATTCTTGCAGCGTTTGTGACAAAATATTTTCAGATAACTTCAAATTAATTGAACATTCTCGTATTCATTCAGGAGAAAAACCTTATCTTTGCAGTATGTGTGATAAGGCTTTTACTCAAAAGGCCCAATTAAAACAACACTATCTCACTCACACGAACGAGAAACCCCATTCGTGCACCACGTGTGGCAAATGCTTCAAGCAAAGAGTTCATTTAAAGAGGCACGCTAAAGTTCATGTCGGAGAAACATCTTGTTCGTGTGATGTGTGCGGCAAAACGTTTGCATTCGAGAGCAATTTACTTAAACATTCTCGCGTTCACACCGAAGAAAAACCTTATTCGTGCAGCGTGTGTGGAAAAACATTTCCGTTTATGAGTAATTTAACGGAGCATTCGCGCCTGCACGTAAAAGAGAAATTACATGCGTGTAATGTATGCAGTAAAACATTCTTATTGAAAAGTAGTTTATCCAGACATTTGGCTCTTCATACTAAGGAATTACCCATGTGCAGCGTGTGTGATAAAACATTTTCAGACCAAAATAGGTTGAAACGTCACTTTCGCGTTCATACTGGAGAGAAACCTTTTTCGTGTAGTTTGTGTACACAAACATTTACATTTAAGAGTAATTTAAACAGACATTCACGTGTCCATAGTGGAGAGAGACCTTATCCTTGCACTGTTTGCGACAAAGCGTTTGCAGATAAAAGTAGCTTACGTAAACATTTTCGTATTCACACAGGGGAGAGGCCCTACTCTTGCAGTCTGTGTGAAAAAACGTTTAGAGAAAGTAATAAATTGATCAGACATTCTCTAACTCATGTGAAAAAAAGTCTCAAAAATGAAGGAATCACAACAGAAAAGAAATTGAAGTGATTTTAATGAGATATGTCGTGTTTCTACCACAATTGAAAAAACTGACCCAGAAGATATAAGTTTCTTCCCACCCTAGGTGGAAAAAATGTTAGAAGCTCTTTTTTCAGAAGGAATTAAAAAATACTAATACAATTTTTTGTCAGTTTATAGTTCCAAACTAGTTTAAATAATGAACGCTATTTTCCACACAATTTAATGCACCAATAGTGTTAAAAATTATTTTTAAAAAAAATTATTTTTTTTAAGGACTAGTAATCATCATATTTTACTAATCCACAAATAATATCACTGGTCTACTGAAATGTATTGTTAAAAATATTTGTGCATAATTTAATATAATTGTATGTTTCATAATAACATATTTTTTAGTTAATTTTGAGTAAAACTTGATAAATTTTGACGAATTGATTTAACAATTAAATAAAATATTGGATTGGCCTGCATAAAAAAAACTGCTCAAAATTGCAGCTGTTACCCAAATAAAATTCTGGAAAGTAAACATCAATATTAAATAATGCTTACTGTGAAATATTTTTTGTTATTTCCCACATCAGATTCTAGCCTAGTGGTCGAAAGAACTACACTTTCTTTGTAGTTAACTGCAACTACTTTTTTACAATTGTAGATAATTACAACTACTTTTTTTAAAAATGTAGCTACTACAAACTGCTTTCAAAATTTAGTCACTACTTTTAGAAGACAAACTTAACTTTTAAAAATAAACTTAATTTTTACTAATATTCAAAATGATTTTGAATAAAAAATTGACTTGGTTAAATATGAAGAGATATTAAGAAGTTTTAATTTATATTTACATGAAATGGTTTTTTATTCTAAAGCATTTTTTACGAATTTGCTCTTTATACTTTCAAATTCTATACTTTTCTCGACAGTGATTAAGAAATGCTTGGAAATTATCAAATATTTGTGATTTAAGTGATCAATGCTTTTTTCATATCCTCCAAGAAATAAAGTACAGTAAGAAAAGCAAAAAATGAACCACCCTGAATAACTTTTGATCTAATGATCGAATCTTCAAGTTCTAGGGCTCAATCTAAATGGTTTGACTGGGGACATCAAATATGCTAATTCATTAATGCAGACGATATTTGAAGTCACGAAATCACACCCAAAAACGTACTTTATAGGAGGTTCTGTGAAATTGAATTTTAAGAAAGTCAGATATTTAAAAATAGATATCTCAGGAACAACTAGACCGATTTTGCATAGATTTTTCCGAGCATCAGACCTAGATCTTATTAAGGCTCTGCCGTAGAGGCATTCTCATTGCGTATGTTGATAGACTCATGAAGGATTTGCACTAATCCAGGGTTGCCACAGGCTACTAAAATGCGACTATTTGCTACTATTTTTGGTCCAAGGCGACTATGGCGACTTTTTTTGCCTGAAAAGCAACTAACTATTTTCAGGAATAGGCGACTATTGGGAGACTTTTTTACTCTTAGCGAAGTTATTTTTATACTTATTTTTCGTAGACCTCCTGTTACTTTGCGATTGCTGCACAGTCGCTGTTATCTTAAACTTTCGTTCTGAACTCAATAGATCAATGAAAAGAAAATATAGTTGAAAGCTTCTTCATTGGTTTTTTTCAATTATTAGTTTTCATTTTAAGCGATACAATTTAATAGGAGTATTTTGTACTTAATTTTGTTATAAAAAGTTAGTTTTTTTCAAATTTATTTAATGTAGGTACATATAATAATTTGATTATTTTTAAACCAGTAAATGTTCCGTTGTTTTTATTTATAAAAAAATTTAAATAAAGCTTACCTTTATTTAATTTGCTTTTATTTTTGAGAAAATTAAAACAGAGTTTTAAAAAAAGCTGGCTATTAGTTAAAAAACAAATTTTTTTAAAAAAATTAAATAAAGAGTTTATTAATGTTTGGATGCTTTTTAATAATTTAACATTAGTACTTAAAGTATTTTTTTAAAAATTTTATTAAAATTCTTTAAATACTTGTTTGTTTTATAATTTGTTAGATAGTCAGTGTCATTTTTAAAGAAATAAATCTTTAGTCAATTTTATTTTCAAAGACGAAAATAATAATAAGTAAGTAAAAATATTTTTACATTTATTTAGTACAGAATTTGACCATTAGTTAATACTACTTTATATTATTTTAAAAAATTGAGTAAAAGAGGGTCTAATGATGTTTCAGAAGCATGGTTTTTTTTCCAACAAATAATTTTAAAAAATAATTTTTTTTCTAAAGTGAACATTTCTTTGGCTTGTTTTCTACTTTCGTTTTTTTTCTTTTAATTTTAATGCACATATGTAAAATATTTTGTTACAGTATTATTATTTTTAAACCAATAAATCTTTAATCATTTTTAATTTAAGACAAATGAAATAAATCTTGGGTTTGCTTTTACTTTTACTTCTTTATTATTTTAATTGAAAAAATTAAGCAATGATATTGATATTATAGTAGAATATGTTTAGAATTAATATTTTCTTTTGTAATAGATTTATTCCTTTTTATTTATTTTTGATTGATTTCCCATAGGTAATTTCTGAACATATGCTAAATCCCGATGTCTTACGGATGATGTATCACGATTTAAAGTTTCTGACATCAACCAGTCCTTATCATAGTAATTGACAATTAAGCTATTTTTTTATTATAATATAATAAAAAAATAGCATAATAATATAATAATGAAAATAGTATAATAATAGTATAATTTTTTTATTTAATTTGGCTACTATATTTGACAAATTTTTGCTCTTGTTCAGGCAACTATTTTTATGGTTTTAGGCAACTATTTTCATGCTTGAGGCTACTAAAAGCAACAGTCAACCCCGCTTAAATTAATACCATCGGTTCCAGCTAAATCTATGCTATTAAGCGGGCTATTCGATTAAAAGGGGAATGCAATATTCAATCTAAAATTCTGAATTTTCAAGAAATCTTACTTTTTAATGGCTTAGTATCGCGGTTTGATTAAATAAACTCACTTATATGATCAATAAATAATTATAATTAAAACTTTCTTCCTTAGTATCAATGTTATCAATGATAATCAATGTTAAATAAATCAATGTTAGTAAAAAGTATCATGTAGGAACTGAAATATTATTTAAACCTTTCCGAAAAATTCTATAATTGAAGACTTTTTTATACCGGTTTAATTTTTCAATTTATCAAGATTAGATATTCCCTTTTTGTTTCTACAAAAATTTTCATAACTTGTGCGTATTCCTTTCAAACACATGCAGACTTTTTTTTCTTCTAATCTTCGAAACTTTAGAAATTCCTAATTCATGCTCTATATTAGTTTGGGATTTCTTTGAAATTTATTGTTTTGAAGATTCATTGTTTTTTTCCGATAAATTTAAATCATTCTTTTTCGCACTCAACTTGCAACCAACTCAAAATTATTCACTGGATTAAGCCGTTATTCCACTTAAGAAAAAGATACTCTTTACACTAGTGCATTAGGTTATTAAAACTTTTTCTTATCAAAGCTAATAGTGCATCAAGAGGGGACCACAAGTCTTGACCAAAAAACAAATCACTCTATCCCTTTTTTGCATACTAAATGATGTGTGAGTGAAGTAAGTCAAAGAGGGGTAAAACGCCCTTCGTTTACTTCAATGTATGGCAGCAAGATTTGATTAATTTTTCAACTTCATCCCAAGCACCTACTATAAAAAGAAGTCCCTATTGAAATGACCACCTATTGTAACCATATCTTAACTGAAAAAGGGAAATTCTGTATTACCTGGTGAAATATTTCTCTAAAATTGACCAATTTTTTTTCATTTCAGTACCACTTCTTTTTGCAATTAAGCGGGGGCAAAAAACAACAAATAACCGTTTAAACGGGTAAGTTCAACATTAGTTTAATGTAAAATGATTTGGTTCCATTAAATTTTATTCGTATAAGCGGGTTATTCGATTATCCGAGGGGCGATTAAGTGGGGACGACTGTACTTCTTTTAAAAAGTAGCACACTGCGCCACAAACTTCGGAAAAAAGTAAGGACTCTAGTAGTTTTGCTACATGTTTGCTACGCTCGACCACTGCTCTAGACGTTCACCATTTGTTTGCTACTGATTCTGAAATATAAGAGTTCACTTATTTTCAGCATGAAGGACATTATTTTCTTCTTGCAGTGCATAAACAAGTTATTTTTATGTAGATAAAGAAGGTGCTCCCATTCTTTAGAATCGCATTTTGTATCTTAAAATAAAATTAAAAATTATATTCATAAGTCTTAAAAATGAAAGATTAATATGGCTATCTAGTAATGATTAATATAAAATAAATTTGGTGTAAGTATTGTATTAAAAGACTAGCTTTTAATGGGAACAGCATGTTAAATTTTTTAAACTTTTTTCGAGGAAACTCTGTGTGTATACATAGAAAAGTATTACAGTTATTCGCTAATTTAAAATTACACCGATAATTAGATAAGAATAGATAATAAGATAAGAGAATAATTTGCTAATTTAAATCATTGTAATACTTGTTACTAAATTTTTTCCTGAAGTGATATTTGTATAAAGTAAGAAAAAGACTTTATTTTCATTTTAATAAAACTTTGTTTTTATTTAAAATTGTAATAAATCCTGAAATTTTTTAGAATTTGCATTTAAACTTTATACTAAACAAAATAACTATGTTAAAATAAAGATTTACTTCATATATATGTGATTTTAAATAAAAATTTATTTTTAGTTTAATATAAACGTAATTTGCTCGTAAAATTAATGTAATTTCAATTATCAAGAACTGGATACAATTTCAATAATTCCATTTTTAACTTTAAAAAGAAATATAAATAGTTAAAATTCCTTCTCATAGCAAGTTTAGAAATTGATATTTTTCTTCATTTGATTAGGAAAGAATTTTGCTGAAATTGAAAATTTTTTAAATCAAAAAATTTTAGTAAAACTTCATAAATTTTTTATAACAAAAAAAAGGAAGAATAATTTTTTTTTATTTTATTAAATTAAAAGTTAGATGCTACAGTTGCTTATGCAAACTTAAAATTCATCATAGGTACTAAATTATGAATACTTCTGGGTTACTGTTTTTAGTAAGCTTTGAAACCATTTGGCTCACAACGTGATCATTGTGTTCTGAGACTATCTTGAGTAGTATTTTTTGTTTACGTGTATTTGTTAATTTGCTTGTTGATTTATTATTTGTGTTTAAATAAAAATAATTATCGTCATTTGAAGACCAATCATTTCAAGACTTAAGAATTGTCATTTGAATAAAGAATCGTTATAAAATACGTCTTACCTTGTTAACAATATACCGCCATCGAAATTAAAACCTAAATTATAATTTGCACCAAGAACAAACAGTAATAAACAAGTAAAAAGAGGCCAAATCAGAACTGCCAAAAAAGCGAGTTCTTTCAAAATCTAGCAATCATGTCA
The DNA here is from genome assembly GCF_982258835.1 of Parasteatoda tepidariorum. NCBI lineage: Eukaryota > Metazoa > Arthropoda > Arachnida > Araneae > Theridiidae > Parasteatoda > Parasteatoda tepidariorum. The sequence continues at coordinate 3,708,594 of NC_141758.1, read as the reverse complement.
CCTTTTTTTTAACTATATGCAGTCAAACCCCGCTATAGTGAACACGGTTTATAGTGAACTCCCGGATATAGTGAACAAAATGTTCGGTCCCGTGCCTTGCTATACCCGTATAATGTTATTTTTTGTGGATATAGTGAACCAAAAATGTGTGGAAGTTGGATATAATGAACTTTTTTCTGCCTTCGAATGTTCGGTCCCGTGCCTTGCTATACACCTATAATGTTATTTTTTGTGGATATAGTGAACCAAAAATGTGAGGAAGTTGGTTATAATGAACTTTTTTCTGCTTTCAACTTATTTTTTTCTTCATTTTTTTTTTTGTAATAAGTTTGAAATTTCTACTTCAAAATAAATACATATACCAGTGTTTAAAACCATCTATGGAGGGGAATGTAGCGATAAGCATTTTTTCTTGTTTGCTTCTTTTATTTCACTTTCCAATCCCTAAACAAACCAAGCAGATGTTTCCAACCCAGGCAGATGATGCACCTATAAGGTGTCAGTGGGATCAATATGCATTTTCTGTCAGAGAGAATGAGTAATTATTCATAATTGGTCAAACGGTTGGACACTAATATGTGTTGATAAGGCCCTCATTTCAACTCCTCTTTGCTCTCAGTTCAGTTATAAAAAAACTGCAAACAAGTGTCTCAAATTTAACTATGGCGACCAGTAAACGTAAAACGTTCTCCATTGATGATAAAATGGACATAATCAGAAAAATTGAAATTGGATGCAATCAAGTTGATATTTGCAGGGATTATTAACTATCCAAATCTGTAGTTTGTAACAAATGGAAAAATAGGCAATTAATTATTTCTGCTCATGAAAAAAATTTCGATGGCTGAGAAAAGTGGACCACTAGGATGTTGAAGAAGCATTACTGAAGTGGTTCACCATTCGAAGAAATCGCAATCTTCCAGTATATGGACAAATGTCCATGAATTTGCTAAGCGATTTTATGAGGCAACTTTTATGTGCTCGAATGGCAGATTAGACAGGTTTAAATAGCGGAATAACAGAAATTCAGGAAAAATTATCTGAGAGTCAGGAAGTGTTTTCATATCTGATTTTGAGGATTGCTCATCACATAAAAAATAATAATTTTTTTTTTTTTGCACGCAAGACGAAGAGTAATGAAAAATAACACATCGTTTACTACTACATAATATTTTTAAGTCATTTATTTGAATGATGTGTAATAAAAGGGAGGAGTTTGGGAATCATTAGTTAAATTGCATGTGTAACGGATATAGTGAACCAAAATGTCGGTCCCTTGAAGGCTCACTATAGCGGAGTTTGACTGTATATCTAAATAACTGAAACAAATTCTCGCTTTAAATTCTCCAGAATTACTTTATCTTATCTATGAAATATCATTAATATCTTAAATTTATAAATTATTTATTAAATTATATTATATATAATAAATTATATTAATATCTTTTCTATGAAATACAGTAGATTTGAGTTTAGAAATTACATAATTTATTTATTTTATTAAAAACAAATATATTTGTTTGAAAATATCGCCTCGCAGAATAAGCTACAGTAAGTAGTTGTATACTTTCTAACCGGAAGTAATGCTGGTCAAGAGCTCGAGATTGTTCTACATTTATATTGAAAACATTCAGACAGTCACAAATCAAATACTAAGTTCTAAACGGCCATTCTTGCTGTAAAAACAAGAGAAAAAGTAGATTGGCGTTTTTTTTGTTGCCAGTATATATGTTCTCCCAAGTAAGATTCTCATTGGCATTCCAAATTCTCCAACAATTTTGTTTGAAGTGAAATTTTTCCATGAAATAGCAACTGGATTTATGTTCCTCTAAGTTAAGGTCCCGCAGTGGACCAATCATTAAGACACGGTTTCCAGCAGATCACTGAAGTCAAGCATCACTGGCTGCGGTCAGTGTGCGGGTGGGTAACCACTTGGATCAGTCTGCGTAGGGACCGAGGGTGTGCAGTATTTGTCCTCGTTAAGCTGTTCTACCGTAAAGTGCTCGACTTCGCGTGCAGGTCGTCGGGCTACCGAAGCGGGGGTGCCATCCCCTCTGCGGAGGATCAAAATTGTGATGGCATGTCTACGGATCATCCTCGGGGATGTTTCCCAGACCGTCGCCAATAGCCCGTTGCGCAGCTCTAGTGCGACGTAAATGAGCAAATCAATCAATCAACCTCTAAGTTACGAATTAACTCTATGCAAGCTGTAAGCCAAAAACTTAAGCTTATATTAAGCCAATAACAACAACATTTAATTGCATTTTGAAACTTATTTTCGGATAATAAATTTATCATGATAATTTTATAGTTGAATAAAGAAAAGTAAGAACCTTGTGAAGTCATTTAAAACTGCATCTGTTTACTTTTCATCTGTTTTCCTGCTTATATGTAGTAAAAGAAATATATTAATACTCTAATATTGTATGTAGAAATACATTCTCTCTTTATGTGAATAAAAGAAACAAGCTCTTTATTATTATACTAAAAATCAAGTCTTAAAGTGATCAGAAAGTTAACTAAACTTATTTTATCATGTTGTGTATCACATGAAATAGTAAATTTAAATAGTAAATATAAATTAAATTGCAGAGGATTACATATATTCATGAAATTTGTAAAACCAAGTTTTTTCCCTCAACATTATTTTACGAAGCACAACCTTTTTGCACAGAAGGTGAACCTTTTTTGCGGTATGTGTGAAAGAACTATTGTACCAAAATGTCATTTAAAAACAACTATTCTTATCCACACTGAGAAAAATCCTTATTCTTGTAGTATCTGTAAAAAAACTTTTTCATTCAAGAGTCATTTAAATAGACATAGTCTTATTCACACTGAAGAAAAACCTTATTCATGTAGTCTTTGTAAAAAATGTTTCACGCAAAGGAATGATTTAATTAGACACAGTACTGTTCATACCAGAAGCAAGTCTTATACGTGCAGTGTGTGTGATAAATCATTTTCACAGAAAAGTCATTTAACTGAGCACACTCTTATTCATACTGGACTTAAACCTTTCTCATGCAGTACGTGTGGTAAAATGTTTGCAACTAAAGGTAATTTAAAAATACATTGTATGATTCATACAGGAGAAAAACCTTATTCATGTAGTGTCTGTGACAAAACTTTTACAAAAAAAGATGATTTGAAAAGGCACAGCTCAGTTCATACTGGGGAAAAATCTCATTTGTGCAGTGTATGTAATAAAGCTTTTGCTGATAGAAGTAATTTACGTCGTCATTATTTTGTCCATACTGAAGATAAGCTTTTTCCATGCGTTGTGTGTAATAGAACTTTTACTAATAAGAGATGTTTAAATATGCACTATCGTATTCATACAGGAGAAAAGCCATATTCATGTGGTATGTGCGATAAAGCTTATACTAAAAGAATTGATTTAACTATACATAATCGTCTTCATACTGGAGAGAAACCTTATTCTTGCATTGTGTGCAACAAAAAATTTAGTTCAAAAGAATTCTTAAAACGGCATAATCTAATTCATACAAGTGAAAAACCATATTCATGTAGTCTGTGTGGTAAAACATTTTTACAGAAATATTACTTAAATAGACATAGTCTTATTCATGGAAAAGAAAAGTTTTGATATGCTCTTGACTATTTCAAGTAGAACTGGTATAGAAAGAGACATATTCATACATACAAAGCAGAGCCTTCATCATAAGTGTGAAACAAGGGTGCACTACCTGTGGATCAAAAGTGGCTGTCAAACCCTTTTAGTTTGGTTCAAATGTTTAATATATATATATATATATATATATATATATATATATATATATATATATATATATATATATATATATATATATATATATATATATATATATATATATATATATATATATATATATATATAAATAAATAAAAGAAGAAAGAAAATTCAAAAAATTTGGTTCCATGTTTGCAATGAAATATAATTCTTTAAAAACTATGCAAATAAACTAAGAAGGAAAGAAGAATCTATAAGCTGATGAGATAAATTAAAAATTATTATAATTTTAAAATTCTAACTATCATCACTTTTATCTATAGTTGTATTGGTAACAAATTTTATTTTCTAATTAATAGTTAATTTTCAAGACAAAAGTAAATCTAAGCTACCCATTTTTTGTATTCCTATAAATTCACTGTAATTTTCTTATTAATCTTTATCTAATTAGTAATCATGTTTATTTACGGGTGATATTTCTCAAAGTGTTGACTTTTTATCTCATATTTAGTTTGATAGTAATAATTTTTGCATAAAAATCATACATTTGAGTATACAAATTAAGAACCAGCAATTAAAAATCTTTAAAAATAAAAATTTAGTGGCAGTTTTTAATTTTATTTGCATTAAAAAAAATTTAGTTACTGTCCTCTCATTTAAACAATTTAAGAACTCATGCAGCAGCAATAACTTCATTTTTTTCTATGGATCAATAATTAATAATCAAATGTAAGAAAACCTTTTTAATAATATTTAGTTGGAAATTTAATAAATATATATTAAGAAAATAGATTATATCAAGAATTATAAAGAAATATTAAGAATTTTTCCTTTTTGTAGTAAAAACATCTTTCTATCACTTTTATGTCCCGCAGTGGACTGATCGTAAAGACCCAGCAGAACACCGAAGTCAAGCATCACTGGTGGGTAACCACTTAGACCAGCCTGCGTAGGAACCAAGGGTGCCCAGTATTGGCCTTGCTAAACTGTTTTACCGTAAAGTGCTCGACTTTGGGCGCTGGCTGTCAGGCAACCAAAGCGATTAAGCCATCCCCTCTGCAGAGGATCAAAATTGCGATGGCATGTCTTCGGATCATCATCAGGAATATTTAATAGCCCGTTGTGCAGCTCTAGTGCAACGAAAATAAAGTACCTACCTATAACTTATATTTTATTACTGTAAGTTAGACGACATTTTGTAAGCAAACACCTAATAATTTAAAACCAGAACTCTTGTTTTAAAATAGGTTTTTGTGTACAAGGACAGTAATTACTAAAAGAGACAATAAACTAGATTTTTTATTTATTTATTTTTTATTTTAAGGTTTATTTTTTTCTTAATTACACCGTTTGCCCTACAATAATTCAAAATTATGATAGTGTTTGTTTTACATTTTAAAATATAATTTGTATATTTCATCTAAATTGTTTATGGTTTAGAAATAAATAAGTAGAAGTGGCTTTCTCTAAATGGCACATAATTTCCTATTTTGTATACCTTGTGTCTGCAACCAATACAACTTTTCATCAAAATAGCCCAATAAAACTTCAGTTAACTTTTTACTAGACTGGAAGTCTTATTTTTGTTATTTTTTTTCCTTCTATTTCTAACCAATTTAATTTAAGAATTTTTTTCTTTGCCTGCAAGTCCTGCTGGTACTTGCTTTCTCGATAAGATACCCGAACTGTTACATTTAATAGTATCGGGTTGGTATTGGCACCTTAGTCATGGAGGGGAGCAACATTACCCATGCCACAGATTCATTCATAGGGTGGGCCGCATTCACATATCACAAAATGGACAACAATACACAAAGAGCAATGGCCATGCTCCGAGAAGGATTCGAACCAGCAACCAGAGCAGTCGGATCTATTTCATTTCTTTAATTAAACTATTCATATTTTATAGATGTAAATTACTACAAATCAAATATTTTTTATTGCACTCAATTTGTTAGATAAAAATTAGGTTGATAGTAATTACATTTATTAAAGTCACACACAGATTTTTTATGGCAAAATTCAGTTTATTGACCCTAAAAGAAATGGTACTGTAATTAAATATTTCTGTTCTGTATAGAAGAGTGTTGCCCCTGTGACTTGGAGGTTATATTTTCTTCAACTAGAGCAATCTATATTGCACTTTTCGTTCTTGTGACAGTATTGCACTTAAGTGGGGAATACATACAAAGTGATCTGGAGAACTAAATATACCAATTATTCTAAGAATATTGACTGTAAATATTCAAGTAGACGGTCATACAATACTAGAATATGTTTGCATTGATCTCAGCAACACTTATATAATATAGTAAATTACTTAATGTGTAGAAATGTGTGTTGGGAACAGGGAAAAGTAATGACATTTTACCTATATTTTATTTTGTTTTAAATATTTAAAAACAAAATGTGTCTGATACATATTTTTTTTACTCCTTGTGAATATTTTAAGAAAAGCGTACCTTTAAAAAATTAAGATGAATATTTTAATGATAAATATTGTTTAGGAATGCGTAAGTTAACGAATTCAGAAAATAACTCTTACATAATTTTTTGTTGAAATTCGAATTCAATTCAATCCAATTTCGAATTGAAATAATTTTGGAAAAGACACGAAATACAAGTGAACTGGGGAAAACCTGCCTTTCTCTCCAGTGTGATTGAAGTGATTCGTTATCTATTTTGGGTAATGGCAAGGTTATAATGCATGATTTTAAATACTTCTATTAGCTCTCAGCTGCAGCCATTGATGGAGCCGCGAAGATTTGTACCCATCAAATTCGAAAAATTAGTTGCGTTAGAGCCGAGTTATTATTCTTAACTAACGTTTGAAGTAGTTATCAGGATCACTACAAACTACTGATTTGTTTTCGTATTGCACCATTCACTACACTGCTTTTTTTTTTTTTTTAAAAAGTAGCGCACTACTCTACAAACTACGAAAAAATGTAGCGATTGCAGTTGTAGTGCTCTATTTCCGTCCACTGAATAGGAGTCTGGCAAAATAGAGTGAGTAGTTTACAAAAAAAAGTAGAAACTTCATCTATTAAACTCAAGTTATAACAACCAGTATATATTCTGATAGAGAGACTTAAAAACAAAACTCAACAAGAGGGATAATATCTTTAATTACAAATTTACAGTTTAATAATAGAAAATAAATGGTGAAATGCACCTGCTTTATAATTAAAATGCAAATTTTGATATTTTAGAATGCTATTGCAAAAAAAAATTATGATAGATAATAAACAAAAATGAAAACAAAACACCAGTCATTTTAGAAGTCCAAAAGGGTGCTCTGTGTATAACAAATATTTATTTGATCAGTTTCAGAGCAAAAAATATTTACATTTTCACAGATAATACAATAAATAAATAAGACAAATGAAGACATTAGAAAATGATGAATGATAAAGATTCAGCGAAGTCGTGCATCATGTGTTTCTTTAGCAAATTACAAAGGACAGAAGTATGAAGATTCCAGTATTTTCGTTGTTGTCGTAGGCCATTAAGACTAGGGGGTGCGATTGTTCTTGTTTTCCAGTGCTGCCATCTATGGCCAAGAATTCGACTTCTGCCACACCCGGACCCATTCATACATCCATTCATTTTAGTGTAATGGTTATTCGAAAGTGTCCCAAGAGTAAATTTTTTTTATATTTAGAAAACGTTGTTACAAAATGACTATTATTGCAATATATTGGTTTTTAATAATATGTTTAAGAAATAGCTTAACAAAATGACCGTTAATTTAACATAAATGTTTTTTTAGAGTTTTCATAAAATAAATTTTGAGGTATAAAAATGTTACAAAGCCTTATTTAAACGTAATGCATATTTTATTTGGTTACGTTCATTAGAAAGTGTTACTTGCTCTTTGTTTTGAAGTATCTTTTTTTAGAACTTTTCCAAAATTAATTTGTTATTTGGAAAACTAGTTTTTGACATGGCTGTTATTTTAACGTTACAGGCTTGTAGAATTATTATTATGGATGAATTTAGGATGGCACTTTCAACCAACACTTAGAAATTCTAAGAAAAGTTGGTTGGCTTGAAACAGCAACGAGATTTAGCCAGTATATAAGGCAAAATGAATGTTCTTCACCCGCCATAGTACTATAAAATATAACAAGTGGCGATTAAAAAATTGTCTGACAGTCGCCACTCGTTCTCCATTATGTTTTCACCGGAAATGCACCACATATTCATTTCATAATTTTTTTAATACATATTTGGAATTATCATTAATGTTCTATATTAGTCTAAAAATTACTTTATTTCGCACTTTTTTATATAATTTTTCTTCATTTTTGAAATGAACTTTGTAATACTTACCCTATTTTGAGAAGTACTTTTAAAAGAGATACCTTACATTATGATTATCAACAGTTGTTTTTAAATTTGTTTTTAAAAAAGTGGCAATGTTGAAAATGCTACAACTGCCAATGAAAAGTAGTAAAATTCAAATTTTGAGCTATATCCGCCTGTACGTAATGACCCTTTCTAATATATATTTTTAAAATGCTTGTTGTTATAAATGAAGAAAAAAAGGCACATTATTAACCATGAACTAATATTTAAGTGAGGAGAAACGCTATTGAAATCAAATAAGAGGAAGACAAACTGAAAATATCAAAACCTTTTTGATTGCCGGAAGCTGAGTGGTCTGGTTAAATTTATCATTTTTTTTAGGTAGATTAAACTGGCTGTCAAAAAATCCAAATAAAATGTTTGAAATTTTAGACTGATTTAATTTTAAAAAGGGTATCGCGTACAATTTTAATTTACCAGGCAATTTGGAAAGACTGAAAAGAAACCATGATGTTTATGCTGACGTGATAAATCTGGTTATTATGCATAATGACTTGTTATTATACTTGACACACTAATAACAAAAAAAAAAAAAAAAAAACGTGTTGTATTCATAAGTAATGATTACTATAATTGTGATTACAATTAATCAAAATGAGCGATTACAAGAAACCAGGATTGGTAACTTGCCAACGTTATTGTTACTTGTAATCACGATTATTTAGGATTTATAATTATTGGTAATCATAGATGTTAATTACTTTTGATAGGTATCTTGATTATGTGTTAATTACATGCAATAGTGATTGCTTGCAAGAATTTATGGTTATTATTACCTGTGATCATAACTACTTGCAGAAGTTTCTTGTTATAATTACAAGTAATGATGACTAGTTGCAATTGTAAATCTTGGTAATATGTAACCATGATGACTTATAATCACAGTAATTTAAACTAGGATCACTTTAAACATCATGTACCATCACTTTAAACATGATGTACCAATATAATATTTATTTAGCCAGACAGCTGTTACGATACTGCAAACATCCGTACAAATTTAAAAAAAAAAGCAAGTGCAAATCTTGTGTAAAGCACGTTGTCTTTTCAATTGATTGGCAGTAAACAAGTATCCTCATCAGTGCTGAGGAACTGTGTTTGAGGATTAATGATGGTACTTGTTTATAGCTTCTTCGAATAAACAATTCTAACCAGTTAATAATAAACAATTAATGTAGTTATTATATTATCATAAAAAGTTTTACATTGCTTCAAAACATAATTTAATAACTTCATTTATGCCACTAAATAACTGAAAACTTGAGTAAGGTGCGACAATGCATAATGGTATTTCCTGAATAATGGCTGCTGATTTAAATCTGTATTGTTTAACCAACTAATTAGCTTCTTGTTTAAATTGGATAGTTTATTACCCTTTAAATCAAATATCTAGTTAGCCTGATAGTTACAGAAAAATTTCTGAAAGTTGTTTATAGTTCAACTAATAACTGAAATAATTATGTAACAAAATATATCGTTGGCTTATCGGAGAAGGTTGTATACGTTGTAGGCTTTTTGTAAATAGCACCTGCATTTTGCAATGCGCCTCGATAATCTGAAAAGTCTTCAATATTTTCGAATCTGACCGGTATTTTTTAGGTTTATTACCATCAACCTGATTGACTTTAGGGTAATTAGAAAGTCTTCGAAGAATTATCTAATTAGTCTGACTTTTGCTTAAGCTTATTACAATGAACCTTTATTAATTCTTTTTGGAGTAAGCCTTCACTTCTCTGAGCTTATTGCAAACGGCATGCTAAAATAAATCAAGCCGATTGAACGATGGTATTTTCCAATAAGCATAAACGTATATGGGATCGCTGCATAAGACGTCTCAGGCTTATTTGAAAATGCTGGAGATTTTTTCTGATTTACAATTGCAAATTAATGTTTGCAGAGAATATTTAAATAGCTTACAACATAGATAACCTTCAGTTTTGGATTCTGAAGTTGCTAAACGTTCAGCAGATAAATCGGCATTTTTGGAGTTTAAGCTGAACAGTTATTATGCATGTTAACGAATTCATCATTTCAGCATAACACGAAGAAGATGAAATAAGGAATGCGGTGAAATGGGTGCAGTTTTGGAATCCTATCACACAATGAAATAACAGGATGGCCGCGAAAAGATGTCCATTTCCAGAAATGTCACGTGGTGTTAGCTCTTCTTCTCTTCGAGCATCGGAGCGAAACAGAATTTCAAGAAGAAAGTGTACTGGATGAAGAGGACCCCCATGGCTATGATGGAGAACATGAACAGATTCAACTCTCTGTTCCTGTATCTGTTCTTCTTTAACCAGTTCAGAACTTCAGCAGTGTCAGTCAAATTGCCTTCAAAAATAAAAAAATTCAGTCACAAAAAAATGTTTTCTAAATGAAAGACATTTCAGCGAAATTTCGCCAAAGAATTCACGATCCAGGGAAAAATTGTATAAAATTCTTACTGATGTTGACAGGCAAATGAGACAAGTTTGATAAAATTTCCTAAATTTCCCCAGAGATCTGTTTTTTTTCTTTTTTTTTTTACGTAAGATAGCTAAGATTTTTCTGAGATTTTTTTCTCTGAAGACCGTATAGCGTTTTTATGTCAGTATCCAGGTTATTCCGTTATAATATACATAGACACTGTGAATATAAAATACTTTGACGTCTTCCTACGATAACATTCGAGAGGAGGGTATAAAAATTTTAATGATATCTATTAGCATCAATGGGGAGTGACGCTAGGCTGTGGCGAAATTTTTTTTTTTTTTTTTTGTAGTAGCAGGTTTTAATAACAAGATCTGAAGATGTTGTCAATTTTCGAAATATAGCTTGCAAGGAACAAATAATTAGCATACACAAAATATTTCCAATAATTTATGCATAGTTGCCATACTGGTTGGAATTTATTTTTGCAGGACGAATATAACATCATACGCAGGATAACGAAAAAAAATAGAGTTAAATTAGTTGAGTTAAGAAATTTGAATTATTTCAGTCACGGTATATGCTTTTCAGTTTTACACATAATTACAATATTGATTCGTTGTTTACATTTTCCACGTATGAAGATCTCGCAGTGGACTGATCGTAAAGACACAGTTCCCAGTAGAACACAGAAGTCAAGCATCACTGGCTGCGGCCAGTAAGCGAATGGGTGACCCCTTTGATCAGCCTGCGGAGGGACTGAGGGTGCGCGTATCGGTCCTCGTTAAACTGTTCTACATCAAAGTGCTTGACTTCACGCGCAGGTCGTCGGATTACCAAAGCAGAAGGGGGGGGGCATCCCTGCAGAGGATCAAAATTGTGATGGCATGTCTTCGGATCATCCTCAGGGGATGTTTCCCAGACTGTCGCCCATTGTGCAGCTCTAGTGGGACGTAAATAAAGCACCTACCTACCTCGTATGAAGATTCTGCTAATATTGTAAACAATGAAAGAATGAAAGTGTTACAAAAACAAGCTTTACATGACTCACCCCGGTATGCTGTTGGAAATCTTTTTCTGAAGTATGTGAGTGAGGGGAGGTTCTTTACTCCATATCTCATTGCATATCGGGCATCTTTAATTTTTACAAAAACGATATCCAATTCATCGATCTCATCATCGATATCTTCCAACGAATGTAGGGCCTGATCACACGCCGAACATTCTTCGTCATCTAGAAAGAAACCACTCCATCAGTTAACAGATATTTTAGGTCTGTTACATAACACCGCATTAAAAAGAAATCGACGCCATTTTTTGCTGATTTTTGTGTAAAATGATATTCTGAATCCGAATATGATTCGTGTTTTCTTCTATTCTTTCTCTTACTTTTTCTGGGGTATACCCTCCATATCAATCACTTTTCGTTTATTCTTCTATCAATCAATCGATTTTCGAATTATCGATCCATAACGTCATATTCAGTACCGAATGATACTGAATACAGTTAATGTATATTTTGTATTCAGATGAACTTCTAAAAACGTATTTTGCTTCATCTAATATAGTAGAGCCAGTCGTAATGGCTAATAGTAATAATAAAAACATGAAATTATTTTACGCTTTTTAATTGTGGTGGCATAATCCTTTCTATTTTATCCTTAACTGTGCAGTATTAATACAAATTGATTGATAACATCTTATATCCATTTACAAAGGACGGATATTTATGGAAAAGTAGTTATTATGACGCTAATCTTTCGCAAAACTTTAAACATAATGAAAAAAAAAAAAGCCGGGAATCCAACTTACAGAAGAGGACTGCAATGAAATCATTTTCCTGCAGAAGTTTGTCCAGCATCTTTCGGCTCACTTCCTCAATCTCATTCTTCATGTCAATCATGTCGAGGCTTGTCAACCAATTGAATACTTTCTCCTCATCATGCAACGATCCTGTTGTGGAGGAAACAAATCACCGTGACTGTTAAGATAAATTAATGCTATACAATAAACCAATCAAATTGTGATTCGCGATAGCAACGTTTGAATACGCCATCTGGGGAGAAGACCGATTTCATATCTTGACCCTTCCCTCTCTGGTGGCAATGTGGTCAAGATTGAACACCCACCACTTATATTTCCCAGGCAAAATGTCACTAAAAAGTTGGTAAGTAAAATCTAAGTATTGGTATCTTGATAGTATATGGACTTAGGTATAGTTGGTAAGTAAATATCGTAGTGGATTTAAATTTTCCAAAAAAATTCAAGTTCTATTTTGAAGAAAAAAAATGAACATAACAATGTTTTGAGAAGAAACTTTTCAACATAGGAATTCAAACATTAGGTGGATATATAATACCAAGGACAAAGATATTTGTGACATTACAAGGTTTTCGAGATATCGAGAGTATACTGTATTTAATGCCTGGATATAAGGAAGAAAAAAAACTTTGATTTATTCGGGTTGCATCTTGACAAGTAAATAGGGATAAACAGGGCAAAACAAAGAATGACTTCAGCGAGATTTCAAAAGAATCTCATTTTTTTTTCCGCATATTGCGGTACGTCGAAATTACCTGTACTCCGGGATACATTTCGAAAATTTTATTTCCTTTCCAAAAATTGACTAGAATCGATGCCTTAAATGTTACAAATGTTTACTACATAAGTTTTTACCCTCATAGTAAGCCGGCACTGTTTTCCTGAAGTAGGTCAAGTATGGAACACTGTGCACACCGTACTTTACTGCTGCATTTGAATCGCTCACTTTCACAAACTTGATGCCGAACAAGTCGCAATCTTCGTCAATTTCTTCCAGAACGTCTAAGATGTCAAGGCACACCTCACATTCCTTTTCGTCTGGAAAAATCAAAATATTAGTATTTATGGCAATGGGGGTGAAATTCAATATTTTTTTTCCTCTTTCGGGAATGAAATTTGTTACAAATTGAAAAGAAAGTCAGAGCATTCAATAGATCTAACTCTAAACTCTTTAAATAAAGGTGATTTTAGGAGAGAATATACAGAGGGATTCACACAGTGGTGAAAATTGAAATAATTAAAACACTAATTGTATTATTGGGAATTTAGTTTTCAATTTAAATTTAAGTATTAGTCCTTAACCAAACCTGAATATATACTGTACAACTGTATTGTAATACTTATTCGAATTTCGTGTTTAAAAAATGTGAATAAATACTTTATTTCAAGTTAATACACACTTTAAAGGATGTAGTTAAATCTAACACCAATAACTGAGAAGCTTACACCAAGTTCAGATGCATTTGAATGATTTATGCTAGTTTTGGTATTCGTTAGGTAGATTGTTTATAATCGAACAAGAGAAGGAAAAAGTTTGTTATCCTCTCTGTTGAATATTCCACGGAAACAAATGTTGACCGTTATAAAAGGCAAGCACATTTATAGTTGCATAATAAAATTATGTTCTTATAAAGAAGATTTATATAATCTGTTAATTGTATTGATTAATTTTATAGTATTTAATTTACATTCTCTTCTGATTCATTAACCCTAGTTCGAATGCATATTAATATTTTGTCTGTGCTACACTCATATTTGATTTATAAACTGATCTTATTTCAATAATTAGTGTAAATTAAATTAATGATTTCAACTTTATATTGTACCGTAAAAACAAGTTTACTGATTCCATCTTACTCTAAAGTTTGGTTTAACTGAATGCTTAAAACGGTGATACCAAGTAGTGCAAAAGGACATTCTTGGTATTTCACAACACCTAGAACAATTCTTGGTGCAGTGAACAGCCAAGTTTTATAATTGGGGTTTCACAACACCATTTTGGTGAAAAGAGGTTGCTACTATTTTTGGTGTTAAGATATACTAATTTTTTTTATAGTGTTTACATTTGAAAAGTAACGTCAGGTGAATTGTAAAGCGAATACACTTTCGCAGCAATGAGTCACACAATCGTCTTTGATCAAGCGTAAGAGTAAAAACAGGCATCTTGTTTCAATTGCAAATCGAAAAATAGCGCTTGCCATCAAGTTTAATGTAACTTTGTAAGTCTATTGTGGAAACTTTTCTCTTGATAATACTCCAATAGTATGAGCTTTTTGCACCAGTTAGAAAATTTTCGCAGTGATTTTCATCCATTTTTATGTTCCATTAAACAGTTGCTAATCCCTCTCCACAATAATGGAATTGATACCGAGTCACATTAATGGAATAACTTGACTGATATCAGTAGAACTAATCTAACTAACTTCACTATCTTCTACTATTCTCTTAACCCTATTTATATCTTTCTAAGACATAAAACATATTCGGCATTCTTATCACATCCCTTTGACAGCAAGCATAGGATCATTTAACTCATAATAAACGTTATGACATTCAATCCGATGCGAACCCCTTTTCCTGTATTGCTTTAACACAATGCAGATTCACTCAGAATCGCTTACACTCGATTAATGCATCTTCGCTTGATCCTCGACGAACCTTCTCTCAAATGCAATACTTTGTAACGTTCCTCTAACAATTTATCGCATTTTAATAATACACACCATGCAATCATGGTCAAGCACCTAGTCCCATTTTTATATTTTAACAAACATGGCAGGAAAGTCACTTAATTTTGACCCCGGTCAGATGACGTGAACAGCGCCTGAGCTGGTACTCCTATCTTCAAACTTCTTACCGACTGTAAACGATTCAAACATTTGAGGAACAAGCTTTTGGTAGCGTTTATTCTTATTTGGTGAGGTTATGCGTCATAATCTTATCCAGTTTATTAAAACGATAGGACTATATCCATTACTCAAACAGTAAAACAATAAATCTTAAATTTAGTAACTGGCACAGCATAGCCATTTCTGGTTCTTGTGCCAACAAACTTCAAATAACTAACCAATCAACACCACAACTATCGAGAGGACTTTCAGCCACGGCAGATTTAACGTATGCTGCGTATACACGCTTGTTATTTTGTCGACTGCCAGGATCGAACTTACGACTCTCTGCTCTCGATGCCGATGTTATTACGCTTTTGCCAATGTTTTTACGGACATTATTCTCTCCCTTTTTTTGGAAGTTTTATTTTATGTATGCAGGATTTGTTAATTGAAATCCATCATTACAACAATTTGGTCTTTTTAAACTGTCTATTGCATTTTCGATTTTATTCCTTTTTAAATGGATTATCAGTGTACCGTTTTAGCTGTGTGTTTCAAGTTATAACACATTTTATATTATATAAGATACTGTTTAATATTTTTAATAAGTTTTAATACTTAAATTTCATTTTTTTATTACTTCTAACCATAGAAATTTATTTAAATATTCATATTAAGGAACTACCTAAAATTTTTTCAAAGGAAGTGTGACATGCACTAGCCAAAAGAAGGAACAGAAACTTGTGGAATCATTCAAGTTTATAAATATTCTTTTTTCTAGTCCATTACCGTTGGTTTTAAATAAGTAAATTTTTAGAAACACGTTTAAAAGAATTAATATAAATAATAAAAAAGAGCGTGATATCAGACAAAGTATAAATTTAGTGACTTAGACCACGTGCGCTACCACGTAATGCTCCTTGAATTTATCTGACATAGCGAATATAGAATAATTATATGCGTACTATAAACTATTTTTTGATCAAATAGAGCTATAAACTAGTAATTATCACTTATATTATCTTTAAAACTGAATCGTTAAATTTAAAACTATGACTTACGATTAACCAATTAGAAAATTCCATGTCGTTTTTCGCTCATCCGGCTCGAATGGTTTGTCGTAGAATGTTCTAATGTCTACAGTGATTCTCGTGCTTTGAACTATCTGTGTGCCAAGTTTCATAGCTTTTGGTCGGATGGTTTAGGAGTCTATAAAGGACACACACGCAGACATTCATTTATATATATAGAGAAAATTATTGACTTTTAAATGTAACTGTAGTACACCGTTTTATTAACTTCAGGTATTTTATGAAGCTAAAATTATAGCATGTATTATATGTTTCGATCAATTTTAGTGTATTGAATGGCGCAGTATGTCCTTCCTTAGTTTTTCTACCGGTAAACCCTACATTCAAGTCAACTTTTTCCTTGATTAAGACTGTATTTGGTGATAATTGTTCATATATACACCACAGGTGAGACAAGGCATTTTTTCGAAGACTGTGATGAAGCTCGTGGTAGTAGTCAATGAATGACCTCAAACGGCGATGAAAATGTGATTGTTTTGACTGAACTCTTGAGCTTAGACCGTCATATTGAGTGGGGTTGCCTTCCTCCCTGTATGTATATATTATTTATCTGTTATATATTATTATACGAAATTATTATTTTGTATTAGTCCGAACTATCTGAGCCTCACTAAATGGCAATCAAAAATTCGAATTTGCAATTCGAACTTCATGGTTTGAATTGTTTAAAATAAATTGTTTTAAAATTAAAATTAATAAAAGAAAATGTTTACCTGTAAATTATTTATCTCTCATGTAACGGTATTTTTTTTAATAGTGTTTCACTTTTTTTTCTTAGTTATGTACGCTGGGGCATTTGAAACCCAGAATTTTCCCATAGGTCAGCAATAGGGACGTTTATTTCCTCTGCGGGAGGATGAGTAAGGGATTATTTGGTAACAGTTTTCACCAAAGGAAATGTTGAAGCTCGCTTGAAATGGAGACATTTTCTTAGAAAATCTGTATTTCAAATTTTTTTTAGAATTTCTTTAGTCACCAAAGAATCATGTATTCTTATATTGTAAATTTAATTACACAAATATTGAGTGAAAATTTTTAATCTTAAAAGGGGCTGTATCCTTTCATTTATAAAATATGAGAGGGCTTAAGCCCCGTCTGCCCCCGCGATTCTGCTGTCCCCGGATTATAGAAACTTGAATTTCTGCCAGCAAATTCAGACAGCAAATCAGTCGCCCTACAGGGTGCTGGAAATCCATCGTGACGTCTGAGATTCCTGGAAGGCGTGATGGAAGTGAAGTATAGACTTAGTAAAAGCCTATTTTGAAATCTCTTAATATGTTTTACCGTTTTGGTTAATAAATGTTTTTTAATTGACTTACTGACATAACTTTTCGAACCAATTCTGTGGTTTATGATGATGAGTGATTTTCTTTTGTACAATGGAAGCACAAGTACAATGGGAGAAACGTTCAAATTCAATTCATAAAGTTTTTCTTAAGGAACAGAATCGATCTCATAATGTTGAAAGAAAAGAAAAAGATGATATGCAGATGGAATTAGAGAACTCACAGAAGTAAACAGCCAAGAGTTGAGACTTTTCAATCAGTTTGTCCAGCATTTTACCATTCACCTCTTCAATGTTTTTCGGTAATTCTAAGACGCTGTTACTCAGGATCCAGTCCAGAACTGCTTCTTCATTCTGAAGATCACCTAGCGAGAAAGAAACATACTCAAGAATTTCGCCCATTCGAATTATTTTAAGATTTTTTTTTTTAAAGCCATCGTTTATGAAAACTGATTTACAATATACACATAAATAATAAATAAAATATAAAATTGTCTGGATCCTTGATGTACCTTTGATGTTTCTTGAGACGTTGTTTGAGGGTTCGCTTAGACAAAACTAAATTCGTATGCATAGAGTATAAATTCGTACACGAAATGAGTATTCAAACATCGTCTCAAAGAACATTGACGAAGCGTCAAGGGTCAAGAACCTCCATGGCAAAGCATTGCTAGACAAAAGGCTGATTTATTTTCAATTCCTATCATTCATAAGTGTATTTCATGTGTTGACCTGGATTTCTGAAAGAATTTCAACATCATCAGGAAGAAAAACTCTTTTGTTAATGGTGTTTTTTTCAAATATTTGGAAATCATTATTTTTTTTTTTAATGTTCTAACACTTATTGTCAATTTTGGGTTGTTACCTTTAACTGTATCGTCATCTCTTTAGTTTGATGCAACCTCTGACGAGTTACTTTATCTCTGTTTTTTTAATCCTATTGATGAAGATCTACCAATATGACACCAAAACGCATAAAAATGCTACAATTTGTGATTTTTAAACATTGCTGTTAAGGAAAAACATTGTTGGAGGTTTAAACATTGTTGCTGTTAAAAATTAACTGGTTAATGAAAAATTTAATTATTTTAAATGATTTACTGTATCGAACAAGGAAATTCTATTTAACAGAGTTTTGAAAGCAAAGATATTAAAAATACTTTATTTTGCATTGGCAGGAACAAATTAATTCTGGATAATCATTTAAAACAAAAAAAAACAAAAAAATAATAATCAAGTTTTCCGAGTATGTATTAGTAGTTTTATTTTCTCTCAAAAATACTTTGTGTCTGTGGTTGTCGAAAATTTTTGTAAATTTTTGAAACTTTTTGTAATTTCGAAAATTTTTGTAAAATATTAAACCATATTATCGATTAAATATCTTGCTACTTAATAAATGAAGAGTTTATTATAATTAACCATATGATTTTACAGCTTTAATAAACGATATGATCAAGAAAATTAAACTTACCCTTATATTGCATTGGTCTTTCATTACGGAAGAATATGAGAGCCGGAAACTGTTTCACACCATAACGTCTGGCGACAGAATTGTCTTGAGTCTTCACCATCTGAATGCCGTACTCATCAGTGAAGCTGTCGATGTTCTCCAATCTCTGCACAATCGCTTCAGATGCTTTGTTCTGGCCTTTATCTGCATCAAGATTGGAATGTTATGCAAGGCTAAAATAATAGTCATAATAGTACGTAGCGCTGCTCAATACTCCTCTTTTAACTTTTTATTAGGACACCTTTTCTAGTTTTGCTTGCAGATTTGTTAATTCATTGAGTTATTCTTTTGTTCAACGTTTAATTAATTTGTGTTATTCTTTGAGATAACTTTGCGGTATTTTTGAATTTCGCAAATTTTCTCCGATCCCTAATGATTTACAGCGGTTATATGAAAGATAGATGTAATAAAAGAATGAACATCATAACAAATGTTCTAGTATTAATTATAAAAATTCAAACAAATTAGAAACCTTTTCCCTTCACTAAAGAGGCTATGAGACTGATTTCAGTTTCAGTGAGTGGATACCGGCCCAAACTATAATTAGTGTTCCGATTTCATAAAGATAGAAAATACAAAAAAAGGCAAATATAAAATTGTAAAACGTGATTGATTTACTAAGACGAAGCTAATACCTTCAATTACCAAATATACTTTAAAATTAACCAATGGATGAGTTCTGAAAAATTCAATATTTAAAAATTTACAACATAAAAACTATGGTGTTCGAATTTGGAGTTGACGATATATACATAATCCAAAACAAATTGTGTTAAGGAACTATTCATTTCAAGTTAATATCAAACCAAGTGCTAATATACACTTCGAAAAGTGTAATTAAAACATAAAAACAGTAATTGAGAATGCTTATACAAGACTTACGCTTATTCACTCCATTTGTGAATTGTTTTCGCCTCCAAAACCCCCACTTTAAGGCTATTTAGATATTGTCAGTAGACTATTAATAATAAAGTATAAATTGTCGTGAGCTTTTGCAGGCTGCTATGCATCGACATAAACAAAGGTTCGCCGTCACAAAATGTATATATGTTTTTAGTTGTGTGATAAGGATGTTTATATTTTAATATTTGTTAGTTAGATTAAACGGTTTTAAAATAGTTAAGCATAATTCGTATTTGTCTTAATATTTTCTCTGCGTTATACGCATATGTTTGGTTTAGAGACAAATTTTATTTTAAGAATTAGTATGAGCATGCGCCTTAAACTAACTGTTCTCACATCATGCTGTATGGTAAAAGTACATGTAACTTTGTTGACCCGTACCTGTACTTAAACTTACTGTAATTATAAAGTTTAGAGTTACTAAATAGCAGAGATGGTGGCAACTACTTTGTACCAAGCAGTGTAAAAGAACATGCCATGAACTATCCTCGGATCTTGGTGTAGTGAACACCAAAAACCAAGAAATAACTGTGGTGTTGCACTACAACACTATAGTGAAAAGTAGTTTATACTTTTATGGGTGTTGAGCTTCGCTAAAGTTTTTTTTTCAACGTGGGAAGCAGCAATGAAGAAAAATTTACGTTTTGTTTAAAAAGAAGGAAAAATGCTTACAAAATATGACGACAAGGTAGGGCGTGTTTTCTATTAATTTGTCACACATGTCTTTGTTGACAGCCTCAATGGTATCTTCTGACTTGGAATGTATCAACCACTGCAACACTTCTTCCTCGGCTGCTATGTCACCTGATGAAAATATTCAACTGACTCATTAAAATATAATGGAAAACAGCAAATTAATATAAAATCATTTTACGATAATACACGAGAAATTAATTTCCAATAGCAACGTTAAAGAATTTTCAAAAAAGGAATCCTCTTCACCAAAACATGTTTCCACAGGAATTCCAGCTCTCCAATAAAGGATTAGAAAGAAACTCCAAATTATATTGGGAAGCAAGAACGAACTTTTAATGATCAGATTATAATTGAAATTGAAGCGGTCAATGTAAGTAACATTTTTATGAAAATAAGTTTTTTGGAGTATCAATAACCAATTATCAAATGCAGAATCATTTTCTAGACTGCCTAAAGAGGAGAATCCAACAGTTTGGAAGCAATGAAAACAATCTTTCCACAATTGACACAGTTTTTTTTACTTTTCTCGAAAGTGCAGATTTGTAACATACTCCCTTTTAACATTAACAGTTGTCCCCTTTTGATTGTTGATCATTCCTTTTCAAATTTTAAATTGTTTAGTGTCCACTTTTAATTTTTTTATTGTTCACTATTAGTTGGTTTTCGCTCTTCCTGCTCTTGTTTGGTGAGTGAATCGTCATAATGATAAGGATTAATTTAGAAATAAAGCCATATGTAGCACAGAATAATTTGAAAAAAAAAACAAAAAAAAAAAACAGTCGGCATATGCATTGGTGTTTACTTATTGGAGTTTCATGAAAATTTTTGTCAAATAATCAAGTGCACTGCAGAAATTTTATTAATTTACTCTCTGTTTCTGATGAACAGAGAAGAGTTAAATAAAAATTTTTTATTAACCGTGGTTGCGAAGTTGCGCGATATTATTTGTTAATAAAGTTCTCCTTAAAGATTGTTGAGTGTTCCATTGATAGATAAATTGATACAGGTCCATCGCTAAAATAAGTTTTTTGATTCTGGCGCAGAAGATAAAATTTTGCAGGTAAAGATGTTTTCAAAGGGTAAAGAAAAATGACTTGTTCTTTTCATGAAAATAAAAACTAATTGTAATCTAGCGAAGAAGAAACTCATAATTTTGCATGCTGGATGAAAATGTTTAGTGCAAGAACCATGTTTTGTCACTATCGTGTCTAAAACTGAGACGATTTCCAGATAAATTGCTTAAAATATACGAAACTTGGCTAAAATAAAAAAAAAGGTTGAAATTAAAACGGCGAATTTAAATTTATTTAAGCAATGTGTAAATTGTACTAAAGGCTGCAGTGAGCTAAATATCGGTAAAAACAAGTTAACAATTAAATAAAATATTTGCGAGGAAATTAACTAAGGTATAAAGTAATACTTGGGTGCGGAGGATCAAGTAAAGTAGGGAAAGTTAGAATTAAAAAACGTTGTCCGGCTAATTTATGATTAAGTTATCAAAATATGTTAACAGTCAGAGCATGAACTTATAATTTCAAAACCAAAGGCAATATTTGTTGTATCTATCATGGGGGGCGGGAATCGGTTATATCACGTCTTGGCTTCTTTGGAATTCCAATGGTATTATCTATAAGCAGTTTCCGACCATTATAATGAAATATATACCATTGTAAATACTTGGAACGTTGTTTTCAAAATAAATCAAAGCAGGAAATTTAGTGATGCCATAATCTGCTGCAATGCTGTCGTCTGTTGTCTTCACGAATAAAATTCCATGACGATCTGTGTCGTCGTCAATGTTCTCTAAATCAGCCAGAGTCTCCAGGCAAGCTGGGCAATCTTCAACATCTGGATCATCTGTTAAAATAAATGTTTCATAAGCATATTACTGCTAAAATGTTAAATTAGTGAGAAGTTTAAATTGTATCAAAACTTTTTAATTTTAACAATCCAAACTATTCTAAAACAGATGCATTTTATTTTAAAAAGATCAAAAACAAAAACATGCTTTCGAAAATTTTTTTATTTTACGAATGCGAGAAGCAAGATTACAAAACAGACATGTAGTGCTAGATCTTCAATACCAAGATCTCTCCTTATGGGTGTGGATTATTGTTCTTCTTTTGCAGGTTTAGAAAGGCCGGAAATGCATCGTATTCATGTTTTTTTTTAAAAGTAAATGTTTTAAAAGTAAACACTCATGTTTTTTTTAAAAGTAAAGCACCGTTGCCCGGTATTCCTTATACTGATGTTTTTTCTTAAGTGTGAAGGTTATAGCCTGGTATTTCCTAAGTTCAAAAGTTTTCTAATCTTCATTGCGTGAAATTTGTAGCAAAAAGAAAAAATATATTATTGAAGATTAATGAATGAATATAATTATACAACATAAAAATTAATGTAAAGTGTGACGAAGCGTCTAAACGCATTTCGTTAATTAGAGAAAGGTAATCTTTTATTCTCGGATTTCAAATTCTGATATCGATAGTAAATTCTGTCTGCTGTATCTGTTTCAGGAAAGATACTGACGTGCATCCTTTACATTTCCTCCACCTGCAAAATGGCTAGAACAATCCATTCTTATAAGGAAGCAGCTTGGAATTTAAAGAGTAGCGCTGCATGCGGTGATGTTCCGTATTCTTCTTTAGGTCACTATAGTAGTAAATAAAAAGAAACTATCACACAAAAATAATTTTGGAAAAAATGAAAACTTCAAAGTGTTATAATTTGTTTTCTTCGGGATACGAAAGAACGTTAGTCATAGTGTTCCGTAATATCGCCTGTTTAATATAAATGTAAGATACTTGTCCAAACGAAAACTGACACATTAAAAGACCGAAAGTAAATTTTCAAGCTGAGAAAAGAAACACGATTGACATCTGACAAATCCCTATAGAATATGGAGGTTGTATTACACCTGAAAAACATTATAACCTGTTTGAATGTGGGTTGAAACTTGAAGATTTTTCTAAGTTTATTTTTCTCTTATGTGATAGAGACGTAAGAATCGTTTTTTAACCGTTCTTCAACTCTTCTTATTGTTTTGTGCACCAACCTTCCTTAATAGGGATTTATCATATTTCAATAGAATTTTTTTTTCCCGCTAACACATACATTGATTTGCTAGCCCTAAAAGTGCATACTTCTTTTTGAAAAGTATTCTAAAAATACGGAGCAGCTCAGTACTTGAGGTAATGAGGTTGCATACTCACAGAATAACACAGCGAGATAATCTGCCTGTTCAATAAGTTCTTCCAATTCATCGCCATCCATTTCTTCAATCATGTCGCTTGAAGGATCCTTCTCTGTTATCAGCCAATCCAATATGTCTGTCCCATTCTTCAAATCACCTTTTTAAAAAAGTTAAAAAATATCAATTTAACGAACAAAAAACAAGCATTTAACTCTTTCGAGCCGAATGGGATATATACGTTCCAAAGATTGAACTTTATTCCCTATTGGATGAACTGATTCGAATTTTGCAGAATAAATAATTCGATGCATTTATATTATTTTCATTATTTATTCCCATGCAGTATATTGGTATTTTCATAATATTCAAGACGATTGGGACACATTGTCCCAGGAGATTTCTGAGAAAGCGGGAAAACTCTCAACTCATAGTATACTTATTTTAATATGTCAGTATTTACTTAAACTGCTTTTCATACTTGTGTAAGTCGAGTCGAAAATCGGGTTAAAACGAATATAGTCAGTTGTCAAAATCAACGAAAAACACAAAGATTGTCTATCATAGGAAACGTGTGCGTAAAAGAAATTATTCAAAATGTGTAAGACGATTGAAGATCCCACCGATAGGGGGAAGTGCATTCCATAAAACGCTTTTTGACTGCAAAGAATATTTTTAAGCTATTATCGTCAACATGCAGAGATTTGTGGTGAAGATGTAATGTTTAGCGGTGAGAGTGAACTCGACAATTCAATGATGGGCGCACCAATGCTGATGGTGAAGGAGTGGGCAGCCTCTTGTTGTCCATGATGGTTTGTTTGCTAAAGTGAATAGACAGTTAACAATAAAAATGCTTGAGCCGTGATGGCTTAGGGAATAGTACTAACAAGTGAGTATTAATCGCTCTACTCTCACACGATCGTAAACTTAATGTAAAAAAAAAAGAAAAAAGAAAACACATTTTTTTGCCAACAAATTGAAATTACAGGAAACAACGTCAGCGTAATTAACAAATTATAAACAAATATATCTGATATTTCAAATTCAGAAACATTCTAACGATACATTATTTATATGAGCCATTATTTTTGAAAGCGGCCCATTTTATCATATTTTGATATACTTAAGTGTTACCGTTTAAGCGAATTTAAAAATGGTTAATTAATGCCTAAGGTTAATGAATGCCTTAAACTCGATAATATGATTAAATGTAAAAATGCAATTGTGATTATTAAAATTTCGTTAAGAAAATTAACGATTTTTTTAGCTCCATATGGAATTATTCCTCTTTCGATGACAAAATTTTATAAGAAATAAAAAAAGAAAAAGAAATGGAATTTTTAGTGTGAAAAATTATTATTAAATTAGCTATATAACGCCACAAATGAATAATATGATTAATAATCATAATTAAATATTTTTGGTAAATAGGTGGTATGGATTCAGATTGCCTTATTTCCATATCGGTTTTGTCTTGACGTTTTGTACTGTAGAACATTTATTCTTCGCCGATTAATTGCTTTGATAACAACTAAATTATTAGAATAATACGCACGCTGCGATTGATTAGTATAGGAAAAGCAAACCAAATTATTTAACTATATATATATATATAAGTTCGAAATGAAGATAAAACAAAGGAAAATTATACACATATGAAAAAGAAGGGGAGGGGGGAATAATAATTAAAAAAAAGGATGAAATTTTTTTAAAAAAAACCGGAAAATAAAAGATATAATCTTTTCGGCAGCCCACACGATTATATCCGCAAAAAGAGTGCTTTCTGATATTGTATCAATATAGCCAAAGCAAAATATATCAATACAATAGTGTGAGGAGCACTCAAAAAAATTTTTTTACAAAAATTACAGCAAATAAAATAGAACACAATAAGTAAAAATAACACGTAAAATCAGAAAACAAAATAAAAGAAAAAAAAACAGTATAAAACAAAATCTCTAAAGCGAGTAACGAAATCAGATGTACTTACATGAACGGGAAAATTTTTCAAGAATGATTTAAAATTATTTTCGCAACATGATTGCCAGATTACAAAATATGAAAACAAAGGCGCAAATTGAGTGCAACTAGAAGAATTTAAAGTGCCGTTCTTACTGCATTGCTGAAGTGATTTGTTATGCTGTGCATTGATTTGTTAGTTACCTAGGATGGGCCCGAAATGGATGTGCGCAGGGTAATATTATACTGGATAATTTAAAAAGTTGACCATAAATAATTTTAGAAAATAAATAAATATTTATTTAAGAAGAAATAAAACAGAAACATAAATTGCCTGTTTTGCAAATAATTTTAGCCACGGATTTGCACATGAAAAAATTATAAAAATTAACAAAGAAATATATATATATATATATATATATATATATATATATATATATATATATATATATATATATATATATATATATATATATATATATATATATATATATATATATATATATATATATATATATATATATATATATATATATATATATATATATTATATATATATATGTATATATATATACTATATATATATATATATATATTATATATATATATGTATATATATATACTATATATATATATATATATTATATATATATATGTATATATATATACTATATATATATATATATATATATATATTATATATATATATATGTATATATATATACTATATATATATATATATATTATATATATATATATGTATATATATATACTATATATATATATATATATATTATATATATATATATGTATATATATATACTATATATATATATATATATATATACATACGAGGTATATCCACAAAATAAGCCACCTATTTCATAGTAGAAGAAAAAAAAAGAATACCTGCATAGATGACTGGATCTTTTGTGTTGCCGAACCTGAAGAATATGAGAGAAGGCATGTTGTAAACACCCAATGTTCGAGCAAAAATTTCATCTTCCATCTTCACGAAATGAATTCCTTCAGCTTCCGCATCATCATCAATGTGCTCCAGCTCCTCCAAAGCTTTTGCACATTTGCGACAATGCGTTTTGCGATCTGTAAACATATAGTTATTTAAAAATCAGACTTAAAAGAATATTCACTCATGCAGGGTTTTTCTAAGTGACTGCCCTTAATACACATTTTTTAGAACACTTCCTTAAAAAATAAGAGTAAAAAAATTAAATAGCAATTTAACTTTTAGGTGAAAATTACCATATGTTCCAACTAACTTTGACTCGTCACAGTAGGGGTTAAAAAAAGCAAAGATATGATTAAAAACATCAGAAAACTGTTTATTGGGACTAGACTGCATTCGTTTTTTTCGCTATTAACCGCCTCCAAGCTTTATTCTCAAATAGCCTTGGTTTAGATAATTTGAAACCCATTTTAGCTTTTATTTATTTATTTTGTTTTGATCTTGGTAGCAATTGGAGTATAAAAGTTTTTATTAGTTTTTTCACTTAATATAAATTTGTTTTCCATGTGTCATTATTTCTTTTTACCTTATTTTATAGAAGGAATTTAAAAAAATATATAGGCGAATGTAGGGTAAGACTGAGTACTTTGAGTCGAAATCAGTTCTGTTTTGTAGCTGAAAATCTGAGGTATACTTTACTCCTAAAGAAAAAGTACTTATCATATTGGCGTGTTGTTATTGATTAACTCACGACGTCTATGTAGATAAGTCTATTTAATTATATCAACACTCTAATGTTCTTTTATATTCAAACTATCCTTATTTATGGGTCAACACGGTTATAAAAATTATTTGCGTTTACTAAAGATTATTACACGTAATCTGGTATGAAGATTATTATACTAAAGATTCCTACTCTAGCAAATGATAATGATTTAGTCCATTAGTATCAACTTTTTGTATCGTATATAAGGGAGGCTCCTCTCAATTGAAAGAAGTATCATATCAAGGGAAAGGCTACCTGCCTTACCCTAGATGTGTGTTTCCATGCTTGTGCCTACGAAAGCTTCGGAGGAAGAAGATGACAAAGTCTAAGGCTGAACAAAGATTTTGCGAACCATAGGATTGAATATATATATTCACTACTCATTTTGTTAGGTTGTCTTAAGTAACAATTTAAGTAGAGTTGAGTATGCGTAAAATATTTAATTAGAAGAATTTTGTATTTTTATAGAAATAAAATATTTAGTTGCGAAGTAATTATTTAGATTTATTTTTGATTCTTTCTAAAATGGCTATAGAAACTTTTTAAGCATAAAAAGTGCTATGGGGCCACATTCCATCATGCTAATTTGTGCTGATGAAGCTTGTCTTTTCTAGAGCAATAGCATGCCTATTTTATACGAAGTTATTATGACTCAGGATATGTTTTAGGAAGTAGTAGAGCACGTAATGAAATATTGGGCTAAGGTTTCTTTCTCTATCTCGCGACAGAGATGGAAATAATGCTGAAATGTTCCGGATGCTAATAGTAACTATGCTGAAATGGTTTGAATGATATCACAGCTGCCGAACAAATTATTACTAAATTATTTGTTCGGCATTTGTTTTTAATTATACTATCACGGACATCTTTTGAAAATAATCAAAATTGAAATCAAAGTGTGAGCAATAACTTGACTGTGTAAAAATTTGATTAATATATTATTAAAAACTAATTAATGCTTTAGGATTGGAAAAGTCAGATTATTTAAATGCAGTTGTGCTGCACATTTAGTTTAGTTACCATTAAAGTTTAGGTGTTGTATAAGATTAATTTTGAGAGGAGACCAAACGGGTTGGCAAAGGCAGCTAGCATTTTTAAATTGTCATATAAAATAAAAATGTCGGTTACTTGTCAATGGAACTCTAGTATTTCGAAATTTCTCACCTGAAGATTAACAATTAACTTAAAAATTCGTTGAAGAATCGTTATTCATTTATTTCGTCAATTACGTCGATTAGCATGGCTAAGATGGTCAACTCTTGCCACAAAATATGGACATTACCTAAGTCTGCAGAAATAAGCAGCACATTAACCATGTAATTCCATCCTTTTAATGTCATGTCATGTTTTTCATGTTTAATTACATGCTATTGTTTGAACTTCGTTATTTATTAAGAACTATATACAGGGTCTCCGAAAAGTTAGGAAACGGAAAATAGGTCGAGGAACAAGCATCGGAAGGGAACACGCTTGGAAAGTTTTTCAAAAATGCACTCCTATGAAAACGTTCCCCAGCAACGTCAATTTTTTAGATACGCATATTTAAAATTTTCAATTTGACATAAAGGTTTTCGTAATTTAGTTCATAACTGATGATGTAATCGAATGATACAAATAGAGTGTTCTTGAGAAATAGATGTTCGATCGAAAAACTAAAAATAGCCGTTTTTCGTATTTAGAGGAAGAAAAAAAACTTTTTTTTCTCTTTGCACCTGTTTGTTGACATTAAACTTGACACCCTTCTCTATCCCTTTATACTACGGAGACTCCAACCGGATAGGGTTGGTTTTAGTGACATTCCAATTCTTTTTCCTGGAAAATCTGAATCTCCAATAGAGATGGTGGTTATAATTCAAGATTTTGAATTCCCCTTTACCCTGGCCCGGGCAGTTTAAAGCATTTTTATTTTATTTAAATAATTTTTATATTATTTTACAGCCGTCGTTGAACAGCCAACCCAATTTTGGGTTTACGACTACTAATATTCAACATCGTAGCCTTGTAATTTTGAACCCAATCCAGAAGAAAAGGGAATTCCTAGATCAAGTATTGGGAGAAATTTTCCTTCGTGGAGGACTTTTTGAGAGAACTAACATGCATTTGTGTTTCGATGACGGGGGGGGGGAACCTCCCACGGTTAGTCTGACTACAAGGGAACTCTAACCCGTGATCCGTCTACCACTGAGGATATTTTACGTCACCACTGTGGCCGGTACTAGCTGGGTACCGAATTCGTATCGGTCAGCCATCGCTAGGATTCTAACCTGGTTAACCTCATTGGAGGAAGAACGCTCTACCCCCTGAGCCACGGAAGCTCTAAGTCATTCTTAGAAAATATTTCACGTGTGTATTTTTAGGTTTTTAATTCGATGAGCATTTCTAGAAATATTTTGCCGTTTCCATACTTAAAGGACGTACAGTGCATTGAATGAAAAAGACTCATCTTTTTCAGATTGCATTTAAGAAAAGAAAGCTATAAAATATTTAGCAACAGGAAGTTTTCAATATGATTTGATATAAATTTATCTTGTATGTTTTAATTTTCTCCCTAAATTTGAATAACTCCTATTTGACATATTATTGCTTCGGGTTTTCTATAGGGGTTGGAATAACTAAATGCAAAGTTTAAGGGTATTTTTAAAGGTCACTTGTAGCGAAAAAGAACTTTTTGAAAGAAATAGTATGATAGTTCGAAAACTGTTTTGATTTTAAACTGTTTTGATTTTGTTTTTTTGAAACTGTTTTGATTTGAAAAACTGAAAATTATTCAGTGATTTTGATTGTTTTCATCTAGATTGAAAAATTTCTTTAAATTTTAGCTTTTCAAAAACGCTTAACGATTTTTTAGAAATATTTCAGCAACTTCTCTATTCTAAAGCTCAGCTAATTATTTACTTCAAAGGTTGCACGGATAGTTATGAACTACAGCTTTGCTTCAAGTGTAAGGCACTTAAATTGCGGATTTGTTTTACTTCACATTCCAAAATAGCTACGAAAAACATCCTTAGAAAAAGAAGAAGGAAAAAACAAAAGAAAGGATGATTATTCTTACAGAAAAAAACAGCCAAGTAATCGCATCTCTGAAGAACTCGTTCCAGCATTCTTTTATTTACCTTCTCAATAGCATCACTACTCTCCATGTTATCTGGACTGGTCAGCCAATCGAGCACTTCCTCTTCCTCGGTCAAATCACCTATTAATACCACACTCAAATCTATATATATATATATATATATATATATATATATATATATATATATATATATATATATATATATATATATATATATATATATATATATATATATATATATATATATATATATATATATATATATATATATATATATATATATATATATATATATATATATATATATATATATATATATATATATATATATATATATATATATAATATATATATATATATAAATATATATATATATATATATTATATATATATATATATATATATATATATATATATATATATATATATATATATATATATATATATATATATATATATATATATATATATATATATATATATATATATATATAATCGTCAATACGGTCTAAAACAAGTTAGGTGCAACAAAAATGAACAATGTATTGTATAATATGAGGATTTTAGATTGTTAACACCAATAATTCCTTTACACGCAAGCATATTAAAAATATTTCTTATAGCACTAATTGCTTTGGTAGATTTTTAATGGAACAAAACTGTTGATAGAATTTAAAAGATCACGCTTTGAAGCTTTTAGAAATTGTGTCCTTTTTAGCTATGCAAAATTTGGAACTGTATGCATTTAATAACTGCTTTCTAGCTTCAGCTGTCATTTCCAAATCATTCCACAAATTTGCGATATTTTTGGAAGAAATTTTTTAGAATTCAAATGGTATTAAAGAGGGAAATAAGCTTTTAACTTCCTGCGCTCATTTTGGTCGATGCAAACTATACATTTTTAAAAAGGACAACATTTCTAAAAGCTTTCAGTATGAACTTTCAAATTCGAAAATTATAATTATACTTGTAATCTTCCAGAGCATTTGCTGCTGAGGGAAATTTTTTAGCATAGCGTTAGTATAGAAGTAGTGATATCATTTTGTTCCGTACTTGCATTTCACCTAAAAATTTAATAAAAGTAAGGAAAAGAAAGTATAAAAGTTGAGTAATTTGTTTTCGGTTTAGAGAGTATTATTCTGGTGCTCTGTTCAATTTAACCTTATTTTGATAGTTTTCGAGATTTTTTTAAAAGGGTTGAAAAGTTCAAACCTATTGAAAATTTTTCTAATTTTATTCAGAGAAAGTATTTTTTTGTATGATTTTGTGAATTAAAATCCTTATCACCTTCATTAACTAATTAGCATAGTTATTGGCATATCCCTCAAATTACATTAAGAATTCATTGTCGCATTTATTTTAAGCACAGTTTTTAGACGAGCAAGAATTTTTTTTAAAAGTAGGATAAAATTTATTACACTTCGACACAATTTGTAGAATATTGCTTTGAATTTTATGTATGCAACAATAAAACGAATTTAAGTGATTAGTATTGTTTAATACTGCGTATAATAGTTCTTTCCTGTTACTGAGTCATAGAGCCGATATACGATTAGAACGGTAAAAACTTTTGGGGTGACGCAAAGTAAGTGAAACTCAATATTATTCAATTAAAAGCAATTCAATATGCAACGTTGTTTTTCTTCAATTTTTTTATCGCGCAATGTATTCTATAAACAGCTGAAACAAAGAGGATATTCTGATGAAGTGAGAGATCTGTTTAAGAGGGAAATAAAATTTTTAAATTCACTTTCCATTGTGCAACATATGCCGACCGAACTGTGTAGGGGTTAGGGAACTGGCTTTACATCGAAAAGGCTCTGGGCTCGAATCCCGGATAAGGTATGGATGTTCTTTTATTTTCTGTACTATCTTCCTCAATGTTCCTCAATGAACCTAAATGGTGCCCCTGAAAGAGTGGCCCAACAAATCTGGGTGTAAAATGCCAGAATTGATGAAATGTTAACTCAGATAAGTTCAAAATGAAGATAAACAAAGAAAAATTATAGACATATGAAAAAAAGGGGGGGAAATAATAAGTAAAAAAATAACAATCAACAGTTTTTAAAACACTATCCTCACACTATTGTATTAATGCATTTTGCTTTGGCTTTATTGATACAATATCAGAAAGCACTCTGTTTTGCGGATATAATCGTGTGGGCTGATGAAAAGATTATATCTTTTTCTTCCGGTTTTTTAAATAAAATTTCATCCTTTTTTTTGTTCTTTTTTTTAAAAAAAAATTGTTGTTTGTTATCTTTTTTACTTATTATTTCCCTCCTTTTTTCATATGTCTATAATTTTTCTTTGTTTTATCTTAATTTTGAACTTATCTAATGAGTTCTGTTTACTTGCAGCTTAAGCGCAATAAATGAAACTTATTGTTTTTCTTAACTTTCTTCGTGTTTTCTTGTATATATATATATATATATATATATATATATATATATATATATATATATATATATATATATATATATATATATATATATATATATATATATATATATATATATATATATATATATATATATATATATATATATATATATTTCAAATACATATCTACTCTGACAGACATGATTCTTGGATTCAAAAAATTTTGATAAATTCAGATAAACAGACCTTATCTATCACAAAAATGGTTATTCTATTTTTCTTAAAATTGCAAAAACCGGATTCTATTTTCACAAAATTGTGAGTAGATATTTCACAAAATCAGATTTTTGTGAAAGTGGGCAATAATCGCCTGCAAAGCACATAAATTATTTGAATGTACACCACAATGTGTTTTGCATCATGCAGTGCGAAATTAGTATTTTTTGCTAAAATTTTAGGTTTTAAACAATTAAGAAGATTTCTTATAATAATAATGTGATGTATTTTCTTTGAAACAACAGTGAAAACATTTTAAACATTACAAAGTTCTTTGCAAAAGTGAAGAAAAATTTAATAATAACATGCTTGAAATTATGTGATTTTCGGAGTATTAAAAAATATTCATAATAATTTCCATATTTATTAAAAAATAATTAAAAAGCGTTTATGGGGCGCATTTTTGACAAAAAAAAAAAGGAATCAGATGCCGACTTTCAGGCAATTTTTTTTATAGTCATTTATTACATTTATTCGCCCTGTGGCCAGTAGTAATTATTCACTTCATTGTAAATGGTGTATATATTTTGTGTTTTGTTTCAACATAAAAAAAGCTACAACGGATTATTTTCGATTTAAAAAAAAACTTGAACCTATTAATAAATAGCGATTGTACCTGGATAAACAATAGGGTTGCCATGTCGGAAAAACACTAATCCGGGAGGGTTCCTGACTCTGTATTTTTTGGCCATCAAAAAATCCGACATCTTTAAAAGTTGCACCTCATAATCACTGCAGTCATCATCAATCTGTTCCAAGTGTTTCAGAATATCTTTACTTTCTTTGTCATTCTCTTTATCTGGAAAATAATTATTTTTAGATTCTGTGTCACTCTTTATTTTCCTATTTGTAGAACCTGAGAACTTAACTCATTTTGACAAAATCGTGGCATTGGACAGAAATGGCACCAAGAGTAATATAAAATACTGAAATTTCTTTGTATATATGAAATAGTGCCATATATGAAATTTCTTTTCATGTATGGCACTGAATTCAAATGCGTTAAGACTTGTATTAGGGCTGTGGTTTTCAATTCACGAGAGCACTGATTCAAAACTGTAATTGTACGTTAGATGTAACAATGTTTAGTTCAATCATTGTGAAGTGTGCTTACCATCAGGCCACCCCTGACCTTATTCTAGATTGTCTGGATCTTTACAGACAAGATCTTTTCACAATCCCAATTGTAGTGTATTCTTAGGGTGACAGATTCATAGATCTGATTTAACGTTACTAAACAACGGAGATATTGAACAGCAACGTTTTGTTTGCAGTCCAATATTTCGAATTTTTCAGTTTTTTCGCTTTCATGTTTTTTTTTTTAAATTTTTTGACTGTCGGTTTTGCCGTCTTTTTGATTTTTTCGTAATTTAACTTAGAAATATGTAGTTTTACTTAGAAATAGATTTGAAGAAAGTAATTCCTTAAATGAGATAAAAAATATTTTTTTGAACAGAATTTAATTACTTAATTTAAATTATTATTTTTAATTATTAGATAAAACATTAAAAAATTTAATTCTCAAAATTGTTTCATATTGTAGGATATTTTTATGATGTATTTCTTCCCATTTTGATAATAATAAAACAAAATTTACTAGACTCAAATTAGAAGATCAAGTATCCTTTGATGATAAAACTGTCCAAACCTTTACTTGAATAAAACTTCGAATCTTTTTAATAATCTTTCATTGTAATGAATTGATCCGACCCACGAGTACAAATGCTTTCATTTAAACCAGGGTTTCTTAACCTGTGGTTCATGAACCCCTAAGGGGTCCACGAGTTATATTTTGGGGGTCCGCTGACTACTCCTAACTTTATAAAACGTTTAGAAGCCTACCCATTGCTAGTAAAGTGAGCTATGGCAGGTATAATTCGGTTTGCTACAATGTATCTTCGCGAAGCGGGATTTTCCGCACTTGGGACAATAAAAACATAACATCGAAATCTATTGAATGTTGAACATGATATACACGTTGCTTTGTCGAAACCCATCGCCCAATTCAATTTATTAATTAAGGAAAAGCAACAGCAATCTTCACCTAAAAAATTTAATTCTAAAAATTTGTATACTATTAAAATAATAAAATTAAATATTTTCTAATAATTGATGTTTTTTGCAATTATTTTGTCCACAGGGGGGTGGTCCGTGACTTCTTAAAAAATTTTAAAAGGGGTCCATTACATCAAAAAGGTTAAAAAACACTGATATAAACGATTGCTTTATAAAGGCATACAAGCATAAAAAATAAACTTAAAATATGATTTTTTAAGTGATGGAATTATACCTCCAATATATATCGTAATTTGGGCCTAAGGAGGAAAATATTTCCCTTATTGGTTTATTTTAAAGTCAATAAAACATTTAATACGGATTTTAGAAAGTTTATACAGAAGAACTTCAGACAGAGCAAAAATTAGTTATGCATATGGGCTAATTATCTCAATGAGATCCTGACAGAAATATATTTGTTAATACATTCGTTACAAAATACCCTTATAGAAATATATTCGTTACAGAAAGACTTCTGGTTGTTCAGATGAAATGGCGAATTTCAAATCCGGGACTACGACAAAGAGTCTTGTTGTTCACAATGGATGCACCTTCAGGTAACGGGCATTCCCCGGAATACACTTCTCTGATAGTATTAGCCTCTATATCACGTGCGCTCGTGAAAATATCGATAGTTACGGTTTTGTGCAGATTACGCTTGTGGTTTAGACATTCGTGATTTCATCCCGGGATATAGGAACTTAGCATTGACTGCAACTTCTTTATCTCTTTTAATGCTTTTTTCAAACCGGAATAACGTAGTTGAATCCAGTATTTTGAAATCTATTGAAAAAAAAAGTGTTGTTTGATAATCAGGACAGCTTATGTTAGAGAGTTCATTTGAATAAGAGAATTGAAACTTACAGAAATATATGGCCAAATACTCTTGCTCTTCAATCATGCGGAACAGCATATCCCTGTTTATGTTTTCAATGGTGTCTTCTGTCTTTTGCATGACCAGCCACTCAAGGAGTTCATTCTCATTCATGAGGTCACCTGAAAAAGTCAACTTCACTTAGTCGTTGAATGCAATTTGAATTCAGGGTGTTCTGCAAAAATCACCCTTAATACCAGCGGAAGATTGGCTGATTTCAAAATGAAAAAACTCGATAACAAAGGAGCGTAATGGGATTGAAACAGACGATATGTTTATTATAAAAGTTTTAAAAATTTTATACCAAAACTTCGGATTTCAGATAAAAAAAATTATCAGCAGATGGCGTTGTACAATGAACAAAGTTCTTAATAAGAATACAAATGCCGTAGAATTTTATCTAATCTCAAATTTTCTAGTTGCACCAAAAAAAAAAAAGAAAAGAAAAGAAACACACGGTGTTCAATAGAATGCATGATGCCTAATAATCCGGTACAACAACCTCTTTCCATTGTAAGCTAAAACCGATAGCTCTGGTCATCAATGACTTTCAGCGTCTACTTTTTTAACTAATTTTTAAAATTTCTGTCTGAAATATTTATAATTTAATCATAAAATGTACCGTTTGTTTCCTTTATTTATATCACCTTCTTTTACGAGATTTTTAATTTTGAAATCAGTCTGCCTTTCACTGGACAACCAGTATATATTTTTAGAATTCTTCTCAAAAATAAAATAAAAAAGTATAACGATGTGGCTCACAAATTGATATTTAATCTAGAGAGTAACGTAAAACGAAATCTGTCGAATCACTAGTGAATAAGGTGGGACGAAAGATATAAAAACCACTCTGATTGTCTGTTGAAACACGGAGGCGTTTTAGTGTGTTTAGATTCTTTTCTGTCTTGTCACGCAATCAAACAGGTTTTGATGTTTTCATTTCTGTTTTCCTCACTAGTGTTTTCTTAGGCTCCGAATGCGGCTTTCACTTTTCCTCACTAATATATATTAACAGTCTACATAACCCTAATCACGTAGAGCTAAAAATACTACTTTTTAAAAGTTTGATAACTCAGAGGCTATTCGAGCGGCTGCACTTAAACCTTTTACTTTGCCATTTTAAAACCCATTCTTTAGAACGATGTAAAAATTTGTTACCTTGTAATAAAAGGTATGTAAAAGTATGTTGAAAAAACGTATGTTTACTCAGAGAAAATGCATTTATTGCATTTATTTCGTTACTTAAAACACTGAAATTCACTCATTAATTGGAATATTCAAGGCGAGTCCCGCGAACCGTTAAGTGGAAATCTGATAATTATATCAAAAAGTTTAGATATAATTAAGTGTGATATAATTAATAAAGAAAAATTAATAAGTCAAAAAGTTTTGATATAATTAATAAAGTTCCGTAGTTTTTCTTCTCTTTCGCGTTGAAGCAGATGTTAAACGTTGAGAATAAAATTAAATAAATCACATTTTAACCTGTTTTGTATCAAACGAGATAAACTTAAATTGTATGAGAG
Source organism: Parasteatoda tepidariorum (assembly GCF_982258835.1). Lineage (NCBI taxonomy): Eukaryota > Metazoa > Arthropoda > Arachnida > Araneae > Theridiidae > Parasteatoda > Parasteatoda tepidariorum. Next base: position 3,670,879 of record NC_141758.1, on the reverse strand, counting down.
GTATTCGCATAATGAGAGGTATAATTATGTTTGAGTCTCTGAAATAAACCGTTTTCTGCTTAAAAGAGGGATAGAATAATTACCATCGTAAATGCTGGGTATCATGTTTTCGAAGTAGACAAATGATGGGACGACAGACACTCCCAGTTCGGCGGCGAATTCTGTGTCGTCAGTCTTCAGCATCTGAACTCCATATCGATCCGAATCATCGTCGATATTTTCCAATTCTTGCAAAATAGAATCACACATAGTGCAGTTTTCATCATCTGTTGGAGAAAAGACTTGGTTATTCAATTATTGTAGTGCAGAATAAGAAAATCTCGCTACTGGCCAGATGTTTTACAACGGCCACTTTTTAAATCGCGTGGTTTCAAAAATTGAAACTTTTAAACGGTTGAAAAACTGTTGATATTATTAATGTCATTTCTTTTTAAGTGTATCTGTGCAGATAAGTTTGTTTTACAGTGTCGTCAACTCTCTGATGTTATTTCTCTTTTGAGTGGATCGATACCGTTATAAGAAACCATTTTAGATTCAGCATATTATACATTCATTCTCTAACAAACAATAAGGATTCAATCCAGAAATAGCATGTTTTTGTTTTGACCGAGTAAACGACCGAAGTTTTTCGGTAAAGACCGAGTACTACCTTTACCATATAAGGCGATTGAGAATGTCAGGACAAAGAAACGAAAAGATAATTTCTTTTTTAAATGTTCGATCAAGAAAAAGAAAAATGTTTTCCAGTAACTCAAAAAAGAAAGAAAAAGAAGAAATAAAGGAAAACTGAAAATAAGATGACCAAAAAGAGACATCAGATGCCAATTATTTGTATTGTAATGATGTATTTTCAAGCTTAAAAAAAAAGAAAAAAAAATGATGAGAGAAGTGGATCGAAAGTGGAAAAGGGTTTTTGCTCGGCCCTCGAAAGCTGCAGTGGAGGGGATGAAGGAGATAATTACTTCATACGTGAAATTTAGATAAAATATTCTTATAAAATAAAGATGTGAATTACTTTTTCACTGAAATTCTGGTATTTCTAAATATCCTGTAGAACTTATGGATCTATGACTTATGCGAAAATTATACTCCACTAAACATTGATTAAATCTGATAGTTTCTGTGTCAAACCGACTTTCAAATTTTAGCAACTCGGCCTTAATCCACTTTCTCTTTTTTTTAAAAAAGTATTTTATGTAACTAAATTTTTATATCTGTAGAAGTTTTATCCCGTACCTAATTTTTAACAATTTTGTATTTCATCTGTTTCAGTTGAACTGAATTTTTTTATCTACATTTTCTCAATTAGCTGTTGTTTTATAAATTTGATTAAGTTTGATTTCATGCCTCGTTTCATAAAACAAAAGAATTTAATTCAATATTATTAAATAAAAAAATTTTTTGGCAATTTTTTTTCTTCAAAGAATTAAATTTACATGTCATAAAAAAGCAGAATTTTTTAAAGTTATAAGAAGTTTGAAATAGTAATCATTCTACTAATAACTTTAAATTGTTGATAAAATATACTTTGGATAATTATTTCAATTCTGTCGAAGTTTAAGACAAAGTAAGCAGAGCTACTTCGTGAAGAATAGTTCATAACAACGTCTTCTTCTTATGATTTCTTAAATTAAATTTGTTCCGCAGTGGACTGATCGTAAAAGCGCGGTTCCCAGGAGTCAAGCATCACTGGTGGGTGGGTGACCACTTTGATCAGCCTGCTTAGGGACCGAGGGTGCGCGGTATTGATCCTCGTTAAACTGTTCTACCGTAAGGGGCTTGACTTCGCGTGCAGGTCATCGGGCTACCAAACCAGGGGAGCTATCCCCTCTTCAGAGGATTAAAATTGCGATGGCATGTCTTTGGATCCTCCTCGCGGATGTTTCTCAGACCGCCGCCAATAGCCCATTATGCAACTCTAGTGCGACGTAAATGAAATAACTACCTACCAACTTAAATTAAATTTGTTTCGGGCTGAGTGCTCGGGTGTATAAAAAAGGTTGTGTAACTAATATATGGCGAACTTTGGCTAATTTGTCATGAATAAGACCACGTTTCAAAATTAGTCTTAAGCCATTTCCTTCAGTTATTTTAATTAACCAAGTGTGTGAATTATAGGTTAAGTTTTTAACTTCGCCTCAAATTTCACAAACTCTTATTTGAAGTAAAATAACGATGAATATGATAGCCCAAATGTTAAAATTTTCAAGAAGATGTTCATTTATATGCAAAAAGTGCTTCTGTAATATCCGGTTGACCATTTTCATTTAAACCACAAAATGGAGCTAAACAACGCGATTTTTTTACAAACAATGAAAAACTATATGCCAGATACGTTGTTATTTTTTTAAGATTTTTCATTGGGTGAGATCTTTGCTTTTGAATTTTTGGAGAGGCCTCAAAGAAGTGCTGCTACAGTCGTTCAGAAACCGCCAAAAAAGTTTAATCGGTTTTAATAATAAATGAGAATGACATCTGTTCTCTTTTAATGAAGGAGTGCTCGACTTCGCGTGCAGGTCGTCGGGCTACCGAAGCATTGGGTGACATCTCCTCTGCAGAGGATCAAAATTGTGATGACATGTTTTCGGATCATCCTCAGGGATGTTTCCCAGACCGTCGCCAATGCCTAATGTGCAGCTCTAATGCGACGTAAATGAACTACAACAACTTTTAATGAAAAACGAAAAATTTTGCATTAAGTTAAAAAAATTTTTGGAAAGCAAAATTTTCATTTTAATACAAAATATTTACCAATGATGCACAGACTGTATTTTCTATTATAATTTTTTTAATCAAAATAAAAAACTGATGTCGAATATACATTTAGAAATCGGGAATCTGATTGGTACATTTCAAGCAGAACAGATCCAGTAAAAACGTTCCTTAAGTTTCTAGAAATCGTGATTGTATTTATTATTCTTTAAGATTTTAAACTTCCTTGCTGTATTTGTTTTATGATAGAATTATTTAAAATATTGATAGAATAATTGTTATTTGATAAAGAATAATGACGTTACTTGGAAATTATGAACTGGATCGTTCGAAAAGTCAGCAGTCGAACGATAGCTAACGCTTTAAAAGTTGAAAGACTTCGGAGAGGGCCCCAAAAACACCGTGTCACGGAACTCACTCACTGAAATAGTTATTTTTTGTTGTTGAAGTACTTTTACATTAGTTACACGTGCAAATAAACTGTGCCGGAATTTTTTTTAATCATTTGTTCTAAAACATTCATTTCAATGTTTTTATAAAATTAGCTTTTTTTAAAAAAATATGTACTGGTTACAATCTGAAATGATATGGCCATAATTTAACTTTCTTTGTCCACTGTATTTTACACTGGTATTGGTAAAAATTGTAAAAATCAAGAAAATGAAACATACAAAAGAAGACGGCAATTGTTTGCTCTTCAAGCAAGACTTCCAACACTTTTCTGTCAACATCTTCGATGACGCTGTCAGGTCGATCTCGGTTTTCAATCAACCACTTCAATATCTCCTCCGGTTGTTTCAAATCCCCTGATAGAAACGGTATTAATAAAGTTAAATATTATACAAGGCACTACTAAAAAAATGGAAGCAATCAAGTTAAGAGTAGATAATTCTGAATTCTATTGATATTTACGCTATATGTGTTACTGTGAAAGACTAAAATCTGGAGAATGTCAAGAATCACATCGTCACTTTTTTGAATGTCTAAAATATTGGTTATATACAAATTGATATTAATTTATGGATTGAAATGTCAATAGTTATTCGATCTTTTAATATCTGATTCAGAAAGATTAGAAAAAACCAGTGTAGGGAATACCAAACTATGACGCTTCACTTTAAAAAATCAATGTAGGGAATACCGGGTATTGTAGAAAATACCGATTATTATCCCCATACCTCTCATCTATTTTAATTGGATATTAAAATATCGAATAAATATTTAAATATATCGATGGAGAAATTAGTATCAAAACAGATCTAGCACATATTTTGGACATTTACCAAAGCGACAAGGTGATTGCTCTCACTCACCGGTGAAAGTCAACAATTTCTAAATTGTCACTATGATAAATAATCGATTTTTCAAAGTGACATATACACTCAATATTCACTATTTATGCAATATAATTTCCTACTTAAATGAAAATAACTCTCTGTAACATTTTTTCATCGTCAGATTATTTAAAACAATAAATTTATCTGAAAAACTATCGCCGTAGAGCGCGTTACATGATTAAGAGAATCCTATATTTCACTTCTAAGAAAATGATATTTTATTACTGAAATATCTCATAAAATCATAAAAAAATGCTTGAACAATTATTTAAAAGATAGATGAATAAGCTTAAACTTACTTTACTCTAATCCAATTTTTGTTATAATAATAGTGCGGATTCATGCGTTACATTTTAGGACATGTATCCAAAAGCTCAATAGCTTTCTTCTAAAAATCAATCACACACATGAAAATATAACTTATTTATTGCTACCATTTGTTAAGGGTATTATCAAGTAACCGTCCCAGGGCTCGAAAAAACTCAGAAATTTTACCCGTCCCCGAGGACGGCTTGTCCAACAATGTATAACCCGTCCTCATATGAAACTAACCCGTCGCTTCTAAGAAAATAAAAGTATTTTTTTTCTTCTTATTTATTACAAACATTTATATAAATTACACAATGAATTAGCAGCTACTAGGATTACATTATACAGTAATAAAAGAAATACTAGGTAACTAATAGTAAAACCTAGTATTTCTTTTATGAAATAATTTAAATGACGAAGGTTCAAGTTATCTGGAATGTCAATTTATCCGAGGGTACTGCGTTTTTTAAATGAATCAAATATGACGTTTGCCAGTTTCACAATCAAGCTAGTGATTTATAGAGGTTTCTGCACAGAAATCTGAAAGGGGTTTACCATTTAGGTGGATGAACATAATTGCGTTTAACGCTTACGTAATGTGTTTTTTTGTAAGTTCATTGCTGAAAAGTTCCTTTCAACTGCTGCAGTACTCCTAGACGCAAAAAACATCAATCTACCATGCGCATGCGCAGTATGTTGCTGTTCTAGATTAGAGGGTCATTTTAGAAGTGAGGCGCTGGACTCTTGTAAGATAACAAAAATGTTGCTGTACGGCAGTATGGGCGGACGGGCTGTTTTTCGAGCCCTGAACCGTCCTATTTAAAATTTATGCTTTTAGTTTCTATTTCTAAACATCTAGACCTCCGGGTCTGCATAGTATAATTAGAGATAGATCTGTTTTAGGGGGTCTATGAATGGATGCTAATTTCAAAGATTTTAAAAATTAAAAGATGATTTTAAATTACGTTTTAGTGATATTGAAAATGTGAATGTCCAAAAATGGATTTTCTCGTCACGTTTCGCCAAAGTTGAAAGTATCAACAATTATTTAAAAGATAAAGTCACTGAATTATTAACTAACTTCGAAGAAAAGATGCTTTTTAATAATCCAACTGTGATTCAAATTATAAGAATATGAATATCATGCATAAGTATCGTACTGCAACATTGCATCTTCTTGTTTGAATTTCCATGGTTGAATCTAGCTCTAGTTATTTTTTTTTCTATTTTGATAAAGCAGCACCAAATTGAATGTGGAGCTCCAAGGCAATTTAAGACTGAACCTAACAAATTTCGAACCCAACATAGTTAATCTAATCAAGCGTCCAAAATAGCATTTATACAAAAAAAAAATCAATAAAAAAATAAAAATTCAATGTTTTATATCCATCTTAATGATTGACATAAAATTATCATTTTAATTTAAGGGGTCGATAAGAAAATTATAAAATTCTCGAGGGTCGAAAACCAACAACGGTCCTATTTAATTAGACATTATTAAAAAAATTTTTTTGTTACATTGGTTCAGTTGACATCATAAATGACCGAAATCGGCTTTTTTGGCTTAATTTTTTATTTCTTTGTTTACTTTTTTAAGGAATTTATAGAAAGCTTTTGCGATAATTCTTGTTAATATCTTTCACTGGAGAGATTATAAATTTATTCTAAAAATTAAACAGAGATTTAAGTTTAAAACTTAATTGTCATCAGAAATAAAAATTTAGATCTGTGTTAAGGCTTGGTTTCTTAGGACAGGACGCCGTCAGCTGGAAATCAGCGTTAACCTCTGATTGGTCCATTTGTGAGTTTGATAGTATACGTCATCGAACGCTCATCTTGAACTACAATTGCCGTCCAACTCAACTGCAGTTGGATTACAACGTGACGTTAACCACAGAAGCAATGGCGGACAACATCCAACAGCGCATTGAAATCAGCCAAGATTTTGATTTTGACATTAAACATAGCTTCTTCATTAAACATAGCACTCTTCATTTAGCTCAGCTATAATGTGTTTTTTCTTGGACAAAGTCATTATTTGTTCTCTAAAACACTGGTCGACAATAACAAAATCAATGCAAATTCAAAATAAATATTTGTTTACGTTATTAACGCATGCGCAATGAGAGATAATGTCTGCGTTAGACCGACTGCTCACGCTGAGCTAACAAAAAAGTATTTTTTTGGCGTCAGATCTACGTCAACTTTCCGCTGACACCCAGATAAGGCGTTTGTCCTAAGAAACCAGACCTTTATGCACACATCTTTTGCGAACTACCTTTCAATATACAATCTGTCCTCAAGTCTTTATCCTTAATAAATATTTTTTAAAACAGTTTGCAGATCAGGATTTGTGAAAGCATTTTTTTTCCAATTGAATACTTGTACTTCAAGAAGAAGAAAACTTCTCATACCCACACACGTGACCAATGACGTCAGCTAATCTTTATCAGCAAAATGGCGTAAAGTTGAGCTAAGTTTCTCCACATAAATTAGAATGTTAATTAACGATAAGTTAATGAAATACAGAGACGTATCGCACATCGAATGAGTTGAAATATATTTCTTTCTCGTCTACTTCTTTTACTTACTTAGATTTACTATTTATTCATGCTTTTTTTATTGTAACCGTGATATATTTTTGTTTTGTGTACCTGGCAACTTCGATGCATCATTAGTTTATGTTCTACATGACTTAATGCCTGTCTTTGTGTTAAGTCTCTGTGTAAATATATAGTGAAAGAATTGAAATCTTTGTGAAAGAATTTAGAATGTGTCACTTAGGTTGAGAATTGATACCTAGAGGGTTTAGCTTACTTGAACTAGAATGGAAAGAACAGTTTCTAACGTAAACAAATACCATGTTTCAACAACCCATGAGGATTGAGATACCTACACTTGCAGGTATCCCATTTCAGAAGTTGTTGTTGAAAATTAAAAAAATGAAAACTAATCACCGATGTATGTGAAAGGAGATCTTTTGCGAAAGAAGAGGAGGGTTGGAAACTGAGTCACATTGTGAATCTCTGCCACTTCAGGATTGGACACCTTCACGAAATCCACGTGATTCTCCTCTGCCTCACCGTCGATGCTCTCTAAAAGCTGAAGAACTTCTTCACACAGCTTGCAATTTGTTTTCTTATCTGAAAATAGAACTATTATAAACACGGAGAGAAGTGTACAAATTGTTATTTAAATAATGCCTTATTAGAATCCTATTTCGTCGGTGAGCTTTTTATTCTGGACACAGGCAGGTTTAACAAAACAGCTCGCAATGTACCTTTTCAATGTTCAACCCGAGCTTAAAAACCAAACGAGGAATTTCGTAGTAACGTTTCCTTACATTTTTAAACACAAAGCATAATCATTCTGACGAAAAGTCCCGGATTTCGTATTTGAGGCAACGAATATGGAAAACAGAAGAAGTTTTCAAATATATAAGCAGATGATGGTGAATAAATCCTTTCCTTTATACAGAGGGACCATATCAAACCTTGGGGGACCGGTTTACATTATTCCTACAGAAACATATACTTTAGTAAAGGTGGCCGTGTATATTACAAATGCAAACTGTCAGGTGATTTCTTCGTACACAGGACACTCAACCATATAGCGGTTTAAGAAAAACTAAATCCATACGACGTTAATTTTAATGCCACCATTCTAAATGTATTGGACCAGTAACATTCTTGTAGAAAGAACTATTGTAATTTAAAATCTTTTTAAAAAAAGACTAATTTCTAAAAAAAAAAGAGTTAAATTATTTATGCGGATGAACGACTTAGGAATGAATTTAGATCTATTTGTTAATTCTTTAAAAAAGAACAATTTTCGTAAGATAAGTTCGAAAAACAAAATCAAATGCTACGCTCATTTTCTTAAATAGAACCGTCCAATTTTTTTAAACACGCATTTTGAACTGTGTCCAAAATAAATAGTTCAACAGCGATTTGTTTATTTTGGGATATAGAGCTTCTAAGTCAAAGTAGAGAATTGTTTTTTTTTCCTTTTCAATCTTGTCTCACTTACGGTACCCTCTACTTGAAAGGAGTAATAAGGTGGATGTGTCCCAGTAAAAAAACTTGCAGGATTATAAAAGTGAGGTTAGCTTAATAAACGGAGTTAGACCAATTTAAATTAGGCTTTGATACATAAAATGAAAAATACTTTTACTTAAAGTAACATACAAAACATCTTAAAAACATGCTAGTTGCTGAACCCTGTGTTGAGGGAATAAAAAAGTATATGTGGTAAAAAAATATTCTCCAAAATAAATATTTGTGCTATTACTATTTTATAATCATTTTTTGATAAACAAAGTGATATGCTTCTACTGATATCTTTTCTTAGACCTGAAATAACTTTCTGACCTGGTAACTGGAATTAATTCCTCCCTTCTGGTAAACTTTAATTCGATTTATCAAAATGCAATCTAGACGAGCAATTCCTCCAAAAACACGTACTTATTCACAGCTTTCATAATAATAATTCGTAACAAACAAAATTTTCTAGTATCAAAGGCAATTACACTGATATCTAATATATTTTTATAACTATTTTAGCTAACTAAGCTCCATTCTTTTTTTTCTTTCTTAATTTAATTCTTAAATAATAGTTAGTTATCTCCATTTCGTAGTTTGTTCCCCCAATAATTCCTATTTCTTAAAAATTATATTAAATTTTGATTTATAATAATTTTAATGCTAAATAAATATCAAATTTATCAAAATAGATTTTTGAGGTTCAACTTACTAAAAGAAAATTTAATTATACAAAATTTAGTCTGCACCAAAAATGATGTCATTGTTAGCAACTGACGGATGATAGTCATCCATTTACTACATAAACTGCGATGAATTCGCATTGAAGTTACAACTTAATTTTCTTTCCATTCTCGTTGACTTTACATAATTTAGCTTTGTAACCCTGTTTTAAAGCGCCACTTCAAAAAAGTTTTAAATTGCAAATATTTTAATGACTTATTCGATGAAAACTACTACAGGCCATGAAAATCATGCTAAAAAAATCCACTAAATCAATTTGGAAACTGATATTCGTCTGTCTTTAAAAAAGTTATAGTAATAGAAAACCCCAAAACAAGCATTTCTTAGTATGACTAAAATTTTGCAAGAAAAAAAACTGTTTGCTGAAAATGCGGCAAAAATTTGCCGAAGTGTCACCTTTTAGTGAGTCATACGTAAAACACTAGCATTTTTTGCGGAATGAACTAGATGTATAGAATAAGAACTGTGAACTCTAATGTAGTGAGACAGCTGTTTCCTGTGAGTGCATATTCGGTTATCCTCAATAACAAAGATGAAATCCCAAATCTTTCAACTTAAAGAGAAGGAGCCTTCTCGGTAAAAGTGATAAACCAGCCTCAAAAGTCTTTTATTGCATTCCTGTGTGAAAAAGTCCACCTAAATGAGTTGAACTTACAGAAGAAGACAGCTACAGAATGAGAAGTGTTCAGAATGTTCTCCAACATTCTCTTGTTGACTTCCTCGATTGCATTGGGGCTGTGGAGGACCTCTTTACTTGTCACCCATTGGAGAATGGCTCCTTCATCCATCAGATCGCCTAATAAAGAATGATGTATACATTTCTATGAGCACAATGTATACTGTTGTTTTTAAAAAGCAGCTTCATTCGAAATTACTTTTCATTTTGTTGGTTTCAAAAAAATTTAGTTAAAGTAATTTTATAAATTTAATAAAATATATATCACTATTGAATAATCCCTGCATTCGAGCTGCATTTTAATTCAATCGTAATGTTTATAATTAAATTGAGGGTTTAGCCATGGGCCTCCCCCTGGTGCCCATTGTTTATGATATTTTTATGCACTATTTTGAAGAAAAAGTTTTTAAATTGTTTAAATTCTCATGTGGAAAAGATACGTTTGCCTTAGAAGAGAGTGATACTGATTTTTAAAAGTTACTTTCTGTTGTCTTCTCTATTGATCCCACCATTCAGTTTACTATAGACACAGTTTTACTTTAGCTATTTTGAATAACCTTGCACCCTAATGATTTTTACATCTCTGTTTATCGTAAACATTTATCCATCTCTTTGCCCCCTTAAGTTAGTTCTAAACACCGTAATCGTCAGAAAATGTCTGCATTTCGTACTTTCATTTTCCGTGAACTCCTCTGATTCTTCTGAACCTAACTTCCTCCGCTGGCTTGCTACTAATCGTGAATTCAATTTTTATAGAGCTGATTCAACTCTTGCTAAACTCTCACCCCTCTCTTCTTCTGATCCTTACAGAAAACCATTTTTTCTCCCGTTTGTTATAAAATTCCTCTCCCGATTTTTTAAAGTCATTATTAGGCCTGTTTACAAAATCAAATTGAAGTCTCTTAAAGATCCTATTACATCAGATAATCAATTCGGCATTTATCACATTTCTCATCATGGTGATTTTGGCAACATCGGGCTAACTAAACGCGCTATAAAATTTGGACTCTAAGGAACATGATAGGTTATGTCCTTTATCAAGAATTCGAGAAACCTTCAATTGTTTCACATTGTTGGCATGTTGGGCATAAATTCAATTTCGCCAATGATAAAATGAGTAAAAAAGTAAATAGGAATGAATTAAAACACCTTCATATACCACAGGTTCTTCATTCCGGAAAAGTATGAGGGCAGGAAATTGAGTGACGTTAGCTTTAAACTTGGCGACATTCATGTCGTCAGTTGTCACCAGTAGGATTCCGTTGGCGTCAGTTTCGTCGTCGATGTTCTCTAATTCGGTTAGAATCTCCTGGCAGGGGGTGCAGTCATTTGGTGCTAGAATGATAAAAGATCCAGTTTAAAAAATTACATTTTTTGTTTTACAGTTGTAAACTATTATGTAATATCAATCGGAAAAAAAAGCCGTCGCTTTAAAATACATTATAATAAAGTTTATTTATCAGTAAATCATTTATTTAACAGTAACACCCGACATGAGATTATTTTTGAAAAAAAAAAATCTTTATTATTTTTTCTAGAGAGCCGTGATGGCTCAGGGGATAGAGCTTTCGCCTTCCGATGAAATGAACCGGGTTCGAATATCAGCGATGGCTGGTCGATGAGAATTCCGCACCCGGCTTGCACCGACTACAATGCTGCCGTAAAATATCCTCTGTGGTAGACAGATAATAGGTTAGAGTTCCTTTACAGTCGGCCTAACCATGAGAGTGTTTCGTGGTTTTCCTCTCCATATAACGCAAATCGTGGTTAGCTCCATCAAAAAGTCCTCCACGGAGGCAAATTTTTCCCAATACCTGGTCCAGGAGTTCCATTGTCTTCTGGATTGGACTCAAAATGACAAGGCTATGTAGTTGAACATTAGTATCCGCAAACCATAAAAAAATTGGGTCGGCTGTTCAACGACGGTTGTAAAATAATTCTTCTAACAGCAGAATATATATAATTAAGATTCTAAATAAAAATAAGTGATTAAAAAAAACATTCAGTTGTTATTTGAAGATAAAAAAGTAAAATATTTTATTATCAATTTAGTTGTGAAACAAGTAAGATATAATTGCAACCATTTTAGAAATTATAAATGAATAATATTCAGTACTCATTCTCTACATTGTGTTTCCTGGATTTATCCTAATGTGTGATATTTTTAAAGATTACTTTGTAGTTAATACAGAATTTACACTAAAGCAAAGTATTTTCAATTAAAATATACCTTAAAAAAGTCCATTAAAAGTAATTATATAGAAAATTAAAAGAAAAAGTTCACAATTAATGTAAAAGTACCAAAGAAAGCCAAAACATATCCTTTGTCCTTTACAAGGGTTAATAGTATTTCTTCCGTTACTTCTTCTATGCTGTCTTCAGAGCTCAACTTAATCAACCACTGAAGTACCTCACCTTCCTTTGTCAGGTCACCTACAGTCAGAATTGTAAGAAATGTATTAACATAAATACAGTTACCTTCAAATAAAAAATAATGAAAAGGAAATTTTATGAAAGGATATCAAAAATACATAAATTTTAATAAACCAAGTTGTTTGCTTGATACCGGTACTGTAAAAAAATTTTGCGCTGCATTTACCTTACGCTAATCGTAACGATAACTGCATTTTCTGCTCTTTAGCGATTCTGTTATTTGAGGGTAAATTCTCCCTCATGTGCTGTACAGTTCTAAAAACTTCAGAGGGAAACCGTTGCACTATGAAAAGTGTTTTTGCTATCCTTAATAGAATATTGTTTCAAATTTACGCCGACAAAAATGTGGTTGTCAACTGTCGTATTATAAGTCACAGATTTAAACTCTGATCCCCTGAATTACCCATCCAGGAACACGCCGATTCACTAATTTACTGAGTCGTCCAATCTCTAATACGCTGATAATCCAATGACTTATTATAACTATCAAATATGAACCGATTCGTTTGTTTTCTTATTCTTCTTTCTTTATATTCTTCTTCATATACAGTTGCGGCATCACGAGTTATTTATGGAAACCAGGAATGAAAGTCAAACAGAAAAATATATATCTATATTATATAAAACGCGAATACGTAAGTATGTATGTATCAATAAAACCGATGATATTTCTTTTCTCGCGCTGGCAACAGTTTTCATTTTTAATTGATTGGATTCGGCGCGCAAGAGCACGTAGTGAGCAACCAGATAACAATAACCAGAGTGAGCATTATCTGGTTGTTCAATTCAGATTCATGCACTAAAAACATGACAATATTTAATTTAAACTCAATTAGGAATTAATTAATTAATTGAAGTGAGAATGCTTAAAAAGACCGCTGTTGAATTGATATTTTTCTACTGGGAGCTACCTAAACGTCTAAAAAACGTTTAAGTGTTTGTATTGAATGCATTGAATTTTTTTATATTTCGCGTTTATTTATGCATTGAATTTTCACGCTTTAAAATGCAGAATATTAGTGAAGCAATATTTGATAATTTATTTTGCTAATAATGTTTCTTATTTAGCTAATGTTTTGATTTTTTCACCATGTACAATCTAAATAGCTAATATACTTTTTTAAAAGCCAATAAGAACATTGGTAGAATTCTTCTACATAAGTACAATACTATGTCTTTGATGATAAAATACTATGTCTTTGATGATAATATATTATGTCTTTGTGCTAGAACATTGTGTTCATTGGCGAGCGAGCGCAGCGAGCCATGGCTCACGGCGTGAACCACATAGGATTGCGTAGCAATTCTCGGGGGTTGGCGAGCGTTAGCGAGCAGGGAGCGGAGCCTCCTAGTATATATATATATATATATATATATATATATATATATATATATATATATATATATATATATATATATATATATATATATATATATATATATATATATATATATATATATATATATTATACGTGCACTACTTTATTACTTAATAATAAAGCACAGTAACTGAAGTTCTTTTTCTCCAGACTTAATGAATGGTAATTATTGATTATAAATAAGCGAAATGAACAACGATGAAACGATATGAACTAAAATAAAAAAAATTTATGAATAACTAAATTAGATGTATGCTTTAAATGAACACGTGATCTGCCTACACATAATTAAGAACATTGAAGTTAACGAACAATGATACCCATAAACAATTCTAGTCATAACTATTGCAGAAAATGAAGGGTAATCGTAACAAAATGAAACTGACTTTATTCAATAAATGCTCGGCATAACTAAAAAAAAAAAAACATTTTTAATGTTTGGCTTTGAATTGAATCAATGGTAACAATATCTAAGCAAAATGTGACTATGTCACCGTGAATGATCGAAATCAAGAACCGGTGAATATCAACAATCACATAGTCGCTTTGATAAATGCGACCATATATTTGCTGTGCCCGATTTGATATTCATTTATTCGTTGATATTATTATGTTTATTTTAATATCTGATGTGGATAGATTAGGAGAAACATCAATGCTCGGAGTACCGGGCAAATATACACCGGACAGTGGCACTTGTTTAAGTATAAATTTCGGACATATATCAAAGCAACTCTGTGATTGTCATCATTCACAGCCAGCCATTTTGGTTATTTACAGTAACAACTATGTTAAATGAATGGTAATTGTAATCAAACTAAAATATTCGATTATAACGGAGCCGAATTACAGTTTTACAGACAAAATGAAAGATATAATAACTAAACAAAATGATTGTATGTAGTCAGTTCGTGATGAATCATAGTAGTTTAATGAAATTTAGCTATCGTTTGATGAAGTTGCATTTGCCCACCAGTTTAAAAGTATAGTGCGCTCCATTATTGTTTTCGGACCATCGTTAGGGATTCATTCCAAACCGTGTCTCTAATAGTGTTTCGCAGCCAAACCAGAACGTTCGATAAAGCCTGGTGCTATTCATATGGAGAAAAATTCTTCAATGAGTCATTACGTCATTGGACTAATCGTACCGTTATTCCCACTAAAATAAAGGAAACGTAAACATAACTAAACTAAAAGAATAATGAAACAAAATGGTAAACTCAAAGGAATGAAGGATTACTTGAAAAATACAAAAATGCAACTCTTTTTTCTTCTTCTTACCTTCATATACTGATGGAATAGCATTTTCAAAGTAAACAAGAATCGGAAGTTCATCATTTAAACCGTACTGTTTGGCTAAAGAATCATCGGATATCTTCACGAATGGAATGTTGTATTCTTGACTATCATCGTCTATTTTTTCAAGTTCTTTTAATACCACCTGACTCACAGCACTATCAGCATCATCTAAAAGGCAAGACATTTTAGGTATAAATAAAAACAACTGAACATTTAGAATTGGGTAGCATGCATTTTACCTAGCTACCCATTAAGTTAGGTTTTTAAAAGCATATCAAAAGCTTATAAATATCACTCATGTCCTCATTGTGAGAATCACTCTTCTTTCAGAGTCGTAAAAGATTTATTAAAGAGTGAGTACAGGACGCAAAAATGCCGAGCAGACTGTGTAGGGGTCAGGTAACGGGCATTGCATCAGAAAGGTTCTGGGTTAGAATTACGGGCAAGGCATGGATGTTGTTTCATTCTCTGTACTATCTGTCTTTCCTGTGGGAGCAACATTAGCCCACAAATCTGCTCTGTAAATGCTTGTGTTAACACAGGTGGGCTTTGGAAATAAAAAAAACGGGACACAAAAATCATCTATACTTTATAACTCATCTTCTGTGAAAAAGATCGGAAGCAATTTACTTAAAAAATAATCTGTTCCTTTTTTTCCAATTGAAAATGTTGGAAGTAAGTATTTAGTAATTTATAATTTGAGGTTTTTTGTCAAAATAGTGACGATGAATTTCGATTTAATAATTATTTAGATTGAAATAAGTAAATAGGGATATAAAATTTAATTTTGCCAATAGGGTTAGTTTGGCAAATGCTCACAGATCTTCAAATTATCGAAATAGAATGAACATATAATTTTTTTCTAAATAGATTACTTAAAAAAAAAATTCCTCCGATAAACTCGGTTATTCAATTTTGATCATATTTGATTATCTGACATTTTTCAAATATTTTGATTTTTTCAACATATTTCTGTACCGTGAATATGTAAATCATCTACAAATCGTGTATAACAATAAAATACTACAGTTTCGCCTAGTTTAAAGAAATATTAGAAACAAATCCAGAAGAAAAAAAAAAGAATATTATCCCTGGGTTTGTAAAACGTTATTGGTAAAACGTTGTTAACTTTTAAAACGTTGTGTATCAATTAAATATTTTTAGAGAGTGGAAGCTAATTACCTTCAAGTAATTCTAAATTAAGGGAACAAGATCTAAAAAGTTCTTTACAAAGTCGTCATTTTCGTTAAAGCGAAAATAATTTAAGTATGATTTACTTTTATGTGTCTTAATCTTGCCAATAATTAATTTTTTGTATTATTTCCAGCTTTCAATTTATATAGCAATTATACTCTCAGAAAATTCTGGAGGTGCATTAATTAGTTAAGATTTTTGAGAGTGTTGAAGATAAATTTCTACTTAAAATCAATAATGCATATAATTTGGTACATAATACATTCAGTGTTTCGAAACCTTGTCCACAGCTGTTATCAGGGCCCGACTTAGCCTAATTGGGGCCCGGGGCAAAAACTTCTTTGTTGGCCCCCTCTGCTTCACTACTTCAGTAATGAAGAACTGGACTTCATGGAGGAATTAAAATTTTTCACCTCATTATACATATGAAACAAGAAAATTTACTAGAACCTAAAATAGCTATAAAGTCCCCCCACCCTCCAATGGTCAGACAAAATAACGTTCTGTCCCTTTTATTGATTTTCTGACAATTCTATGTGCATCATGCCGAATGCAGTTTTCTGATTGTAAACTTTGTCATCCAGCTGCAAAAAATTCATATCCTTGCTGACTATAGGGCGGAATTCAGTTAAATTTTCGCAATTACGACGGCTCACTTAAGTCAATCAGAAGCCTGTATTTTCGTAAACACATCGCATTTTGCGATATGTAAAAATGCAGGCTTTTGATTGACCAAATTTGTTCATCGAAATTGCAAACATTTAGCTGAATTCCGCGTTAGAAAGCCATGGATTTATGAAATATAGATTTTTCGTATTCATACGATAGATTAATGAAGAAGCTAACATAAAATTGACGGAT
Organism: Parasteatoda tepidariorum; assembly: GCF_982258835.1. Classification (NCBI taxonomy): domain Eukaryota; kingdom Metazoa; phylum Arthropoda; class Arachnida; order Araneae; family Theridiidae; genus Parasteatoda; species Parasteatoda tepidariorum. Next base: position 3,653,895 of record NC_141758.1, on the reverse strand, counting down.
TTTACACTGTACTGATATTTTAAACTTTCTATTCGATTTGGGGGCCCTGGGGCAACTGTCCCGTTACTGCCTTTGTCAGGCTTTGGTTGTTATAACAACTAGAAACGATTTTAAACTGCAAAAAGGACATTAATTTTTTAGAATTTCTTTACATTAGAAAAATTGTAATGTAAGAAGAAAGGTGAACTTTACAGAAGAGGACTGCAAGGGATGGAGTGGTTTCCACCAAATTCTGAAGCATCTTTTCTGTGACATCTTCAATTTCGTCTTTGGTCAACTGTTCCACCAGCCAAGCCAGAACTTCTTGTTCCTCCCGCATGTCTCCTGCAAGCAACAACAATCAATCATCTTTACCGTTGTGAGGTTGAAAGAAGAAATCACTAAGAAATATTAGAAAAATATTTCTGGTGTGGGAAAAATAATTCTAGTGTTACGCCATACTGGATCTCAATCATCAGCGTTATGAAGTTAGTCCGTTGTGCCTTTCAGTGATTCTCCCTTCACGACCTGTACTATCCTATATGAGTCATGCCTTTCTGACTCTATCAGATCAAGACCACACGAACGTGATTTTAATTCGATACTCTCGTATTATATCTCGAATACTTACTCTTTAGTACGTATACTTTCAGAGCTTATGCGGAAGCGCTTTTCTTTTTTTAAGTTAAGTGCTTTTTCAGCTGTTAATCCAACATGAATGGGGTAGTTTTATCAAATAATAAATATACATAGCGAAAGTAGGTTGCTTTCAATAGGCAGAAGTTAAATCAGTCCCCCATGGTTTGGTGTGGTCCCTGTGTATGAAGACCAAAGCAACATTCAGGGACACAGCAGCAGAAGTTCTTGAAGCGAATTTGCACCCTCCTGTCCTGCCAACCACTACAGAGATCGGGGAAGGGTTGGGGAGAAGAAGAAAAGCTTTTATTCTATGGATGGTTGAATGAATGTAAACAATAACAAGCTTTCTAAATGGAAGAAATTAAGAAAACTTCAGGTGTATCTCTCCGATTATGTCATGCTTACGAGGTGATGTTTGAAGAGGCTTAATATTCTAAGAACTTTTATTATTTTCACTTAAGTTTAAATGTACGCTTAATTTTACCATTCATAAGAGTTTTCCATAAATTATAAATTCTAACAGGTCATGAACCTCAAACAAATTTAACAAAATTAATACCACAGCGTAAGTAAAGTGTAAGGTTAGCCACATTTTGAGTGTTACCCTTTATTTGTCTGTATTTGTGTAATTTGCACGGTTGGCTATTTTTTGTGTGGCATCATAGCAAGCTTGCGGAGTGTTCCGAATTCATTTTTTGCTTGTTTCGTTGATTGCATTATATTGCAAACACTACTAGTACAATAATATAGGATGGTGCGCTTTTTCAAGATTGGACGTAAAAATCAATCGGAAGTTGTAATCGGGAAGTTTAACCCCTAGCGTTATCTGTGCGTTGCTTTGCGCGGTCAACCATCCATTGACTCACAATTCACAAACTTTTGACAAACTACAAATCACTATTTGGCAAACAGTACTGTACTACTAATTAAGATGTTTATTTGAGAATGCTTTTATATCATCCAAGTTTATGAAATCTGCTAACTCATTTTGACATGGAAAGAAAGAACGAAATGGCGGTTGGCGGGACAACCGATTTACGGGTGACGTCACTTTGCTTCTAATACGCATGCTCTGGATCTTAATAGAAATGATGCTCTGCTAAATCTTTTTTGCCTCCCCAATAAACTGTTTTTCTGGTATAGTATGCCGCACTAAGCAGTTCCCAGCTTTAGTTACGTATTCATAGAGCTAGACCTCTTTTTTTCTATATTCTTTAGTTTTATGTTTAAAGAAGGCTAAAAATTCAATAGGGTGTTCCGCAAAGAACACCCTTAATACGTAATAAAATACCACAAATTGAAATTTCAGTTTTGCGAATTTTTCAATTGCTCGAAGAAACTAAATAAATAGAAAAGCTATTCAGAAAGACGCTAAAAAAATTCTGCAGAAACTGACTACAGATTGAAAGCTAAACTCCTATCGACTCCCTCCCATCCGGAGAGTTAAAAATTCTTGTTTCTTTTTCTCTTTTCAGTTAGTTGCCGAGTGCATGAAATACCTTATAAATGTTACCGTGAATAACCAAAATGAGTGGTTGTTGACTTCCACCGGTGAATGTTGACAATCACTTTGGTAAATGTCCGAAATATATACCAGGTCTAGTGAAGTGCCTGGTATATATTTGCCCGGTATGTCCTATATTAATGTTTTTTTAAGGTCTAGTGATACTGCCCAGAATGCATTTAACCTAACACTGATGTTTCTCCTAATCTATCCTCAGTAGATATTAAAATATCGAATAAATTAATATCCCGTCGGATATAATAAATATTTCGGATATTCACCAACTATGTGATTGTTGACATTCTCTTCATCTCAGTCATTCACATAAACAATCATTTTCTGTGGTTCAAGAAAATTTGTTGTCGTCTACTTTAATTCACAAAATGTTATACACTTCTGCTAAGAATTTTTATTCATTATTACATACTCTATCTACCATAGATAATATGTGATGGTCGATGTTTACTTTGTTGAAGATATCCTTTGATAGAAATGCCACTTTTTCAAATTTTAATTTAGACTTAAAGAACTTTTTAAATATTTTATTTTGTTTCTTAAGTCTTTCAAAGCTATTTTAACCTTTTGTGTATTGATTAAAACTAGAATTTCGCAGATATAAGTGGATAAAGAGACTAAGATTCATTTAGCTTTTTCAAAGTAGAATGAAGTTACGAGTGCATTTGGCGCCAAACGGTCGACCCGTAACCATAGTCTCTCTTTTGGCAATTAAAACGGCAAGAGTGTATATATGAAAGTGGTCTAAATATGAAAGAATTTATGTGAAAAGAGTGGATATTATTTTCTGTTGTCAACCACTTTAGCTTTAAAAATAAACTGTACATTGATTTCAGTTATAAATATATATATTTATAGTATTAATATCTTAATACTTCCAAATAAATCCTAATAATGAAACCTTCTATTACCCTATTTTTCTCTTTCAAGAAGGAACCGTCCTTTTAAGAGGACGATAGACGGAAGGAGAAAATTTTCATTCTATTCCCTCTCATTGATATTTTAGGGTTTAGAGTTCAGGTAAATCTCGAGTAAACCACGACATTTCAAATGCTGAAAATAGGCTTTTAAAATATCAAAATGCATACAAATCACTGCAGGATAACTTCCCCACTGTGTAATCCTGCACACAGGTTGCTTGCATTCAGATATATGAAAAAAATAAATAAAAGCAAATGTACACTTTTGAAATTTTATGATTTACTGTAAATCAACCAGAACTCAACTTTTTTTCTTCTCCAGTTTAGATTTTAAATTACTTACAGAGATGAAAAAGGAATTTGTGCCAATAGATGAAGAAGAAGGACATACCATTGTAGACATTTGGCATCTGGTTGTAAAAGAATACCAACGCTGGAAGATATTCCAAACCATACTTCTCTGCAGCACCCAGGTCACTTGTTTTTAGAAAAACTATTTTATGTTCATCAGCATCATCGTCGATTTTCTCGAGTTCAGTTAAAACTTTCGTATCAGACGTGGCATCATCTGAATGGAACAAAAGAAAATATTTAACAAGTAAAGATATTACAAAATATTTGAAAAGAGAACTTTTCACCTTCTTTATTGTATGCTTATTAAGATTTATAAGTTATGAATCAATTTAGCTCACATAAAACAATAATGGCTAATGCTCGTTTTTATTAGTACAAAAAAATAAAAGTGAGAAACTGATACAGTTGATTATTATTTATTAAATTACTTCAAAATATTTTTTTTCATGATATCAAAATGCAAAATATTTCGAGAGATAACTTTTGATTGTTTACCCATGGTATACCTTTCTTAGAGAAAGTGCGTTTATTTTATTTCTGATTTTGTAGCATAATTTTTTTATAGTTACTACTTAAAGTTTCTTTCATTCATAATCTTCATATGATTACTTTTTACAGATTATGGTGCGATACGCTTCGCGTTAATTATATTTAGTTAAAAAAAACATACTTACAGAAGAGAACGGCGAGTTGATTGTGTTTTTTGATCATTATATCCAAGAGTTTATCAGACACTTCTTCTATTTCATCCGTTGTCATCTGTTTCACCAACCATTTAAGTACTTCCTCTTCCTTCATTAAATCACCTGCAGGAAAATTGCGCATCAACAATCCAGTTACAAAAATGCCAAGTTAATCAAGTATAAACTTTGTGTGGAGAGTTTCAAATACATCTTTGCAACTTGGAATACTTGCTACTTTGGCTAATCATTCCAGGCTTTTTGGCAGAGAAGTTTTCTTGGTTCTTTCGTTAAAATTTCCAAATAAAAAACATTCATTGAAATAATTTCATAAGAACTTGCAGCTATTATTTCACATAGCACAGTTTTCGCCGACTTCTATTTAACTCAACAATACAGGTTGAAAAACCATTATTTTAAATGGGTGTCCTGTCATTTAAGAGCATATTTCATAACCTGAATTCAATTTACAAAAATGATACAGTTTTGAAGAACCTTTTGATCTGAGGGAGTTATGGAAGATTTCTAATTCATTTTCAGATTTCAGAAGCATGATTATGATTATGCTATTGTTTTTTTTCTCTTTTTTTTAAAACTTTAATCTGAAGCTGCTGAGGATGGTGAATATTCTTTGAAATAAAACTTACTAATATGTAAAAAAATTTGGAGGACGTTATAGCAGAGGAGGAACATATCATTTGGCGAATTCCGTACCACCCTTATTGGCATTTTAAAATGTTAAGTTTCGAGAAAATAGAGTTTAAGGAAATTTAGGGTGAAACTACAAAGTTTCAAAAGCTGAAGAAATGTTTCCAAAATATCAAAATGCTAAAAAGGCATTCCGAGTCATCCTATCATAATTTGTTGATGTTTTGAAATTTTTTTTAAAAAGTATATAGACACCGCTTTTTAAGTTTTCAAGGACCGTACGAACACTGCATAAAGGTTTTAATTTAGACGTCTGATGAAATGCGTGAAACGGATGGAATCACTCACCTCTGTATATGCTGGGAATCTGACCCTCAAAGTAGACGAGAATGGGGAGTTCATCGTCAATTCCATACGATTTAGCCAATTCAGCATCGGATATCTTGACGAAGGGTAAATTTCTTTCGTCAGCTTCATCATCAATGTTCTCAAGCTCTTTAATCACTTTCTTTGATCTCTCAGAGTTCTTGTCATCTAAATGAAGAAAATGAATTTCAATAACAGTCACGTAATTTCTTTTATTTCATGTAAATGAGTTCATTTTTTGTTAGCAATGCGTCCTGTTTTACAAAAGACAGAGAGCGAGAGAAAGAGAGGGAGGAGGGCTAGTGTAGACAAATAGAATATTTCTCTTATTTATCACTCTAATTTTTTTCTCTAATGTTTGGCTGATTGGCGAAACTGTGCATAATATAGCAAACTAAAAAAAAAATGTTTTTATAGTGGAAAAAAAATTCCCAATTTTTGCTTTCTTTTCAAATTTAGATAAATTTTATCCATTGGTTTGAACAATAAGACTTATAATATTATGAATGAACTAGGGGGCTAAGCCCCCAGTTCGCTGCCGCTCAATAAACTCCGATGATTGCTTCGCAATATTTGTCTTTTCTTGGCAGAAAACAGTTTTTCTACTAAGGTTAAAATTATTGCCTTAACGTGTACATACTAAAAAGAATTCTGTTTGCTTACGCTTGTGCCTCTACTTCCCACATCCAGATATTACTGTCTATTAGTATTAAAAATATTTAGATCTCTTGGTGAACAGAAGTGATTTTTCGAAGTAATCATTTTTCAAAATAGCATTTATATTCTTATAACATTAGATTATACAAACAAATTTGATGAGTTCACAACCATAATTTAATATTTTCGCTAATAATAGCAGTACTGGAAAATAACCTTAAATTAGGGATGCAAAAATATTTAAAGGAAAAAAATACCTATGCGACTTTTGTTAATTTTATGCTGATGACAACCAAAACAATATTGAAATGAATGAGGAAAAACTGGATCCTACCTCGTGATTTTCAGGCCAATAGAAATGCACGGACAACAATGGAAAACTCTGACATTATTATTAGACATATTTAAGGCTCCTATGCTATCAGAGCTGACTTATCAAGCAATATTGGAGCAAACAGACATACTCAAAATAAAATAAAAATCGTCACTCAGCTTTAGCTGGTAAGTTTAGTCGTAACATTTTAGCAAGCAGCATTATTAAAAACTATTACCTTTTTACACACAAGCGTTCTCAATTTTAATTGGCTGTTTTCAGCTTTAGTCTTCTGTGATTGGCTATTTGTTATCATTTCACTCTCTTCATTAAAGATATGCTTATTACATACGCAGCCTTCCCTTCAATGAATGAATAATGAGTTTAAACGACATAATGACTGCACGGTGGACAAGTCAACAGACTTTTAATGGTAATGAATTTACATCAAAGCTAACAGAAATTTTCTTTCTCAAGATATATGGAGTCACTTTTCATGCAGATATTATATAGTGGCGCTCACAAATGATAGAACTATATTTTATATTCATTACAAATTATAAAAGTTTTCTGAAGAAACCTGATACACTATTTACATATTTACCCAGACAGAAATTGAAGATACGAACAATATTTATAATGCTAGTGTAATGACGACTAAGGTCATTTTAATTTTAATTTATCATTATCAAAAAATTAAAGAATTTCCTCGCACTATTATCAAGTCTTACATATATATATATTATGGTAGTAAAGTTTGTCGTAAATACGCCGTAGTACCACAAAAATTAAATAGCAGAACTAGCTACCACTTTAAATATTTAAGAAAATAAAAAAACATTCACAAGCGCTCAAGTAGAGGAAAAGTTGTAAATTTTGTGTTTGTTAAGGATTAATATAAATAACTATGAAGAGTTTTAGGATTAATCAGTGTATTTTTAGACTATATTAGCTCCATTTTGATTTTACTTGCTTTTTTAAATTAAATAGCATAAAATAAAAAAAAAAAACATATTTTGTGGCGTGTCCACACTAACCTCATGACATGGAGAAAAAAACTTTTCCTTTTTTAATAAAAAAGATTATTAGCAAAGTATGCATTTAAATTATTCTATCTATAATTTAAAATAAAGATAAATATTAAGATTTTATTGAAAAAAATACCAGATATTTTTAAAATAATGATTAGTATTTGAAAGAACAGTTTTCTCTAAACCCTTTTACATTTTGTTATGTATAATTGAGGTGGATTAGAAATTTAATTCAAGATTTATATAAAATGACAGGTGGGTATAAATAAATGTTAGAATCTTGAAATAATTTATTAGGGAGAAGGGGGTCAGAGAGAAGAGAAAAACGCTGCTATCAGAAAAATGAAATAGATATGTAATATAGAATGTCTCATACGAGTCTTTCTATATTAATTTATTGATAAAAATAAATTCTCTTTTCATTTTAAGAAGCAGAAATCTTTCTTTGACAAATAGCCATAAAAAGTCAAAATCTCAATTAAAAGATTCTTTGCTGAAGTTAATGGGTATATGCTCAGTTCTTGGAAATATGCTCATGAATGAAATCTCAGAAATTCCATTTAGTCTACATAGCGTCATGTTCTTAATCCAATAAAGCTCTCTAAATTTTCCCGTTTGAATAACGTGTTAAGGATATTTTTGCAATCAATCCAGAATTCCTGTTTAAATAGCGGGAGTCATGGAAAAGGCTTTTTTATATTTTCATGACTAGAGAAATCTGTGCCAAATCCCAACATCTCTGTTATGGGAAACCATTGTCATCCGTGATAAAATCCAACGTAAGCTGTTGAATAAAATTTTTATAACTTAATAAGATGCGTATTTATTTGAAATAGCCAAAGTCTCTAGGATTATCTAGTCTTTGAAGGTATTTCATTACATGTATAGAAGGAGGATTTTAGTTTTTTTTAGAAGTAAGCAATTTTGGTGATTTTGTACTTACTTATACCTATATGAATTGCTCCTATGACGTCTAAGCTATTAGTGATGCAATAAGGTTTTATGCATGAATATGCTATGCAAGGGATATAAGTAGAACAAATTTCAATCATAAGGAAAAATAGGTTTACTTACAAAATAGTACACTTAGAAAGTCTGTGTTCTTTATCATTTGTGCTAAAACTGTTGCTGAAATATCCTCAATTTCATCTATATTCATCTGTTCTACGAGCCATTCCAGTACTTTCTCTTCATTCGATAAATCTCCTGAAATAAATTTATTAATACGATGAATCAATCACTTCTTAAAAATAATAATTATAAAAGACTAAAACTGTTTACTTAGTTATTGCTATTTGTCTTAAAGGGTAATATTAGCTTTATATTTTTAAATTTAATAGAAATCCACTCCTTAAAAAAGTTTTAATCAACACGTTTAAAATATTTTCCCAAAGTTTTAAGACAATTGGATTAAAACTCCAGAAAATAAAGAAGCCTTAAAAACTGTGGTGTAAGATCGATCCAAATTTGGTGTTGAAAAATTCTAAAAATTGTGATTTATTTCAAGTAAATACTGAATCAAGCGTTCCTACATTCTTTAAAGGGTGTTTTAAAATTTAAACTCCAATGTGAGTAAGCTTTTTCCAAGATGTATTTACTCTATTAATGAATTATTTTCGTTACTGTTGGTCTGCCTGTAGAAGCCGCCAAACGATCACTACAATCGAGCACGAGAACGGGAAAGTTTGTTTTTACCTCCCACGATGCTAAACATTGGGCAGAAATAGAAGTAAACTTCTATGAAAGGCATGTATGTTTTTATTTGTATATTAAAGGTAATTATATTCTCATCAGAGGATTTAAATGAAACTGTCAATTTTATTTAATCATTTTAAAATATTAATTTCTCACAGCATCAATTTTGTTAAGCCTAACTCGAATTCATATTAATATTGTGCGTATATTTATTGTGTGTATTAACAAGTATATTCATTGTGTGCATTGTAAGTATTAACAAGTTATAGTTTTTTTAAGAAATACTGTATAGATGAAATTCTAAATAAAAGATACTTGCTTTATTGTAAAAAACTTTACTGATTCTTATGTGCACCATATGAAATAACTGTAATGTTAAAGTTTAGTGAATGACAAAACTGGTAGCAACTACTTTACTCCAAGTGGTGAAAACGATCATATTTGCTTTTTGGAGTTGTGAAACACCTAAATCCAAGAGTTATTTGTGGCGTTTTACTTCAAAACTTTGGTGCAAAGTAGTTGCCTCCCTATTTGGTGTTGAAATGCACAAAAATTTTTTACTATGTAGGAACAGAAATAAAATTTTCTTAAATGAAGTCAATGGGAATTTTCTTAATAACGTGAAAAATTTACGTGGCTTCTTTTTGATAGAATTGACAGCTCCATTGGAAATTTGGAATTGTTCAAATTTGCTGAATATGGATCCAAGTTGAACCAATTGTTAAAACCATGATACTATGGTTCAATTTCAGTAAAATTATGGTTTTTGTTACCTTGCCAATGCAGCAAATTTATATTGCATTATGGTTTATCATTGGATATATTTTTTGTGATAGTAGATATCGTACGAATAATAGTTTTTCTTTGAACGCCACTCATTTTAAGCAGCAACATATGGTTTAAGGTCTACAATATACAAATATCGTACAAATTGTGTACAAACATAATGTGCAAATATTTAAGCGTAATATTTATATTGTACAAATATTTTACCTAAAGGGGGAAAAAGTTTTATTTTTCAGTTTAATATTGTTAATAACTTCGAATTTTTTCCCTAAAGTTGTACTACATTTTATGCCAATAAAATACTCAAAATAAATGTACCTTGCTTACTAAAATTAAAATTGTTATAATTCAGTATCCGATAGTCTTGAAAAAGCATTAATAAATTGACGGGTGGTACGGATAAAACGTTCCAAAAGGTAGGTAATTTGTTTATATACGTCGCACTATGGCTGCACAATGGCCTACAGGCAATGGTTTGAGAAAAATCCTCGAGGATGACCCAAAGACCTGCTATCACAATTTTGATCCTCTCCAGAAAGGTTGCTCCCCTCCCCCGCTTTGGTAGCCCGACGATCAACGCGCGAAGTTGAGCACTTTACGGTAGAACAGTTCAACGAGGATCGAAACCTCGCACCCTCGATCCTTACGCAGGCTGATCAAAGTGGTCACCCACCCGCTTACTGACCGCAGCCAATGATGCTTGACTTCGCTGTTCTACGGGGAACCGTGTCTTTACGATCAGTCCATTGCGGAACAATTAGTTCAAAAAGAAATTAGTAACTGTTTTTGAATAAAAAATGCTAGAGTTTCGTGATTAAATGATAAAAAAAATATAATCGACCCCTTTTAGTAGTAACGACATTAATTCACCTTCATAGAATTTTGGAACCTGTTTCTTATAGAATCCAAGAGTGGGTGGGTTTTTAATGCCGTAAAGGGATTCCAATTGACTGTCATCAATTTTCACAAAAGGTATGTTATGCTGATCACAATCGTCATCTATTCCTTCCAATTCCTGAAGAATCGTCTGACTTGTATTACTGGAACTATCGTCTGCAAGTATAAGACAATGACATTTTACACCTTTCCTTACCAAATTATTTAACGAAAAAATAAACTAAGAAAATCATCACATATTTTTACTTCATTATTAAATATAATGAATTGAAACTAAAAATAATGTAACCCTTTACTACGTTGAGCTAAAGTAAATTCATTTCTTTAAAAAGAATGTGCAGAGATTAAAAAAAAAAAAAAAGGTTTATGCATGTGACTTTCTTAAAAAAATGTTCTTTCTTCAGAACTATTCGACCAGTTCAGACAAAATCTTTTATTTTGCCACTCTTTCAAGTGATTTAAAAATTTATGTACTTCACAAGTCAAAATTGTGTTGACAATTTTTAAGTAAGGTGGTAATTAATTATTGAAAAGCATTTTTGTGTATGAAATTATCTTCGGATAAACAAACTTTATAATTGTGTGCAAAATTTATTTGATTGTCTTAAAAAGTTCCCGATATATGAAAAATATTAAGATTTGTGTAGAGAATTTTTGAATTCATTGCATTTTGCGATGCACAAAAATAAATCAACCTAAAGGGATTCATCCACTCTCCTGCGCAAACGACCCTATTTCCAGTTGGTGGCATATTTTGAGGGTAGAGAATCCAAATCTGTTGAATAGACTGTTTATTTATTAAGAGAAGGATTTGTGTTTGATTTCATAACTTAAAATATAATCAGCAAAAATTATCATATTTAAGGTTACTCTTTCGCAAAATCAAAATTGAATCCCAGAATGTGAAGATCCGATTATCAGATCAAAAGTTATTCAGGGTGGTTTATTTTTCAATTTTATGCACTGTTTATGTTACTATCAACTGCTTCCTAGAATGCCTGGCATTTATCGGTAAAGAATTAAACATGATAATAATTATTTACTCTGTGTGGGCTTTGCACAGAATGCATGCAGGTTTTTCATTCTATAGATTGCACGTAGGTTTGCTAATAGCCATTCAATCGATGTCTTATATTTTATTTTATAACCGTCGTTGAACAGCCCACCAAATTTTCAGTTTAGAACTACCCATTTTAAACTCCGTATTTTTGTAATTTTAAACCCACTCCAGAAGACCAGGGAACTGCTGGATCAAGCAATGGTCGAAATTTGCCTTCGTGGATGACTTTTCGATGAAACTAACCCGTATTTGTGTTACATGGAGAGGAAAACCACGGAAACCTCCCACGGTTAGCCTGACGGCAAGGGGACTCTAACCCTTGCCATATATAGATTTCTACATGATTCCTCTACCACTGATAATATTTTATGTCAGCACTGTGGCTGATACGAGTCGGGTGCGTTATTTAAATTCCCAAGCCATTACTGGGATTTGAACCCGATTCACCTCATTGGGAGGTGAGCACTCGATTCCCTGAACGGTTCTCAATAGATGTTTGAAAAAATATGCTTATGTGCTACTTTTCTAATGTAATGTTTTCCCAAAATCTGAAATTTGTAAGTTGGCTTACATCTGCTAAGTGCCTGTAAAATTTCGCCAAAGCAAAAAATCCCCCCAAAAAGCTGTCAATCAAAGCAGAATCTTTTCATCACCGATAAAAAACGAGATAAATCGTACTAACAATTATTTCACTCCACAGATTAGGGATCAAAACTTACAGAATAAGACGGCTAAGAAATCGGATGCTTTTATCATTTGAGACAACACTTTGTTTGTGACATCTTCAATCTCATCCGATTCTTTCTGATGAATCAACCATTTCAAAACTTCTTCTTCGTCAGACAGGTCACCTGTAATTTAGAAGCAATTATTGAAATAGGATACCAAAAGAAAAAAATAGGCGATATAGAGGGTAGAGACGTGGACATTGTTTTATAGATTTGTAAGAAAAGCATTACTTTGAGCGAAGTATTTCTTTAAAATTAAACTCTGCAGAGGTATCTTGATTTTGAATTAAACTAAAGCTAATTTGGATAAATGCATTTTTTAAAAATGCATTTTTTAAAGATGTTTTTTCCCACACTAGCCCCATGACATGCGGCTAGTGTAAACAGGTCACGAGGTTACTTGTGGACAAAGCATAAAACTATTTTATCTATTGTTTTTTATAAAAAAGTGAGTGAGATAAAAATGCTGTATAACTTCTATTTTTAGTGTTTTATTTTAACGATTTTATTCCAATTATTTTATTTTACTTAATTTTAAAACTTACTGTATGTATCGAAGTCAATAACTTTGTCCATTTTAAAGGACTACATCATATTCCCTACTAAACAACTTTAAAGGATATTCTGGAGTATTTGAAATGGTAACAAAAGTTATGCTCTACCATTTTATTTTTTATTAGGTAAACTTGAATTGCAACGCTTTTAACTGGAGTGACTTTATAATTTAAATACATTGATAAGACCTGATTAGTTTTTAAGTGATAGAGATTGTGTAATGAAGCAATCATGACCTACAAATAATTTTTGCTAAGCTTTACGTTTAAATATTATAGAAATCTATAACGTCTAGTTTCTAAACTAGGTAAATACTAATATAATATTGATAATTTAACTATATTATAGTTATAGCAAAATTATTTTAAAGAAAAGTGACATATTTAAAACTGTATTTTTTCTATTTATTTAGTAGAAATAAATTTAATTTCAAGTTCTCATAGTATTGGTGTAATAAGACGTGAGGGGTTGTTTTTAATGAACAGGTTACTATCTGAAACTATATATCTGTTATGTATATAGTTTCAGATGGTAACTATGTATCTGCTGCAAGAAAATGTATCTTTACAAAGCTTGTTAAATTATCGGTTACTTTCTGTACCTGTTACAGAAGTTGTTATTTTGTTTGTACCTGTGACAAAATATCAGTTCTTGACTATAATAGAATAAACAGCTATAATACATACGTTTATCATCTTGAATTAGTTTTAGATACTGATGCTGCATTCTGTGTTTTCGTTTATTGGAAAAAAAACGTATTCATTTCAATATGCTGCTTTAAAAAAGCTTTCATTGACTAACCCATACTAGCAATCAGTACTATTGTTATACAGAAGCACGAAGTCATTTTTTTAACAATCACATAGATATGCGTTTTTTTCTCATTTTGTTTTGTATTTAGAACTGCTCAAGCACCCATTACACATTCTTTGAATAAGCCAAAAAATAAGCTTTTGTTTCTAGTAATGAGGTTTTGTCGTATCACTTAGCATTTTGTAACTGATCTTGAAAAGTAGAATGTAATTGTTTTCATGCCCAAAATTCCGCAACAATTACGAAATAATGTTTCATAAACAGTTTTATGAAATGTTCTACATCATACAAGTTCTGCAACAGTTAGGTTCTCGATTTTATTTGATTTGTTTTATAAATTTATAGTGAAAGTAATAAAAATTATTATAAATGTATAATATTTTTTTTAAAAATTAGCTAGTACTTAATGCAAAACTACAAGATGTTTATGTATGTATCTCTAAATTGTTTTATATGTCGTGATATCCATATTTTTTGAAATCACATTTGTAAATGTTAAAATATGCATTTTGCTATAAAAATTATTTGGGTTAAAATGGAAAAATTGATTGCTAGCTATGCAATAAGTTATATTTTTTTATATTCTTTAATGTTAAATTTGTTATTGAAATTAAAAAAAAAATAATGTTAAAACTCAAAGAAATGAACATTTTAGTAAACAACAGGTTGCGCTGTGGCGTTGCTTGATAAAGCATCGCCAACTGTCTTTTGAGTTTGCGTGATCATTTCAGCAGAAAAAACTAACGCACTCAACTACTGATCGAAAATATGCCCAATACATTTTACAAAATTCACTAAACATTGAAAAACTTGAGGGAATGTTTGTAGAAAGGATGGGCAAATTAAAACACATACCCTGAAAGAAGTTGGGCATCCTTTTTTCAAAGTACACCAGTGTAGGAAAATCCTGTATTCCATACTGTGCAGCGACATCCAGATCAGAAATTTTGACAAAAGGAATCCCATTTTTGCTTGCATCATCATCTATGGCTTCCAATTCTAATAATGTCGTTTGACTCTCAGCATCAGTGGCGTCATCTGGATTCAATGAGCATGGAAGAGGATACATAATTTATCAAAAGAATAACATTGTAATGGTAATACTGTAAGCGTAAAAATATTACTTCAAAGTCATATTTTCTGAATTAAGCATCTATTAGTCTTTAACTTTTTAAAAAACACAAACTTACTGTCCAATTATAAATTCAAAAGTATTTGCTTAAAAAGGGATGACAAATATAAAACAATAGTTGAAATTTTGTTAAACTTCCCATTTCCACAATATATTATTTGTCAAAGAAAAAGAAATATATTTATTATGATGTCAGCCTCAAAAGATTATTGCAGCTTTCAAGAAGGTGGCTCTTTAGGCATGGTGGCTCTTAAATGCATGATGCCTTAATGAAGCATGGTCTTAATGCAACTCTTCAATGATTGATTATAGTTATAAAGAATTTAAGATGAAAATTTATACTTTCACACAGCATTTTGTGGGAAACTTTTTATTGTAGTTGCAGAGTGACTGAAAATGATAGGCGCGAGCATAAGGTCAAGAATCCTGGCATTAATCAGTAGTGTGAAAAGTGTGTGATGTATACTCACAGAAGAGGACGGCTAAAAACGTTGTGTTTTCTATCAGTTTGGGCAGAATGTTACTGGATACATCTTCTATGACATCAGAATCTAAATCTTTATGAGCTTCCAGCCAACTCAAAACAACTTTTTCGTCATGGAGATTTCCTGAAATAAAGAAAGCGAATGCATGAATATTCAATGAATGAGTGGTTTAACAAAGCTGTGAATGGATGAATAAATCAGCTAATCAATGAATGAGTAACAGGAAGAAATGGCGAATGGATGAATGAATGAATCAAATGTCAATGAATCAGAAAATGAATGTACAAGCCCATTCCGTTAATGCGTTGATTCTTTCATTCGTGAATTTGTAAAGATGCCACTGAGCCCAATTTTTTGCTGATAGGATGTCTCGTTCATTCATTGTGTCACTAAATCATACATTAAGTCGTTTATTAAAAAGCTGACGAATGGATACACTGATTCGGTTATTTATTGAGTTACTAATTCGTTCCTAGTTCATTCGTTAGTTCATTGACTTGCATATTCAATGAATTGTTGATTCTTTAAATCATAAATTAACTCATTTATCCATTTTCTATTTCATTGATACGCTGTTTCATTGATTTTGGTGATTCTTCGATTTATGGATTGATTCTTTGATTTGCTATACGACTCATTTGCGTACTTCGGTTTCTTAATCGTACATGAGGCAGCACACGTTTTTACCGAAATTGGTAGTAAAGAGTTGAAATAACATTAGAAATAATTTTGACCTCAAGTAAGAATGTGAATTCACGGATGCATCTAGAGTTTTGACTCTCAACTTTTTTGTGGTTATGGAAGCCTAGCTAATTGAGCTTACTAGTAATCTTAACTTTATTAGTAATCTTTATGAACTGGCAAAAAAAGGACAACTAATTATTTTCGAAATATTTGAGGTGGAGAATGATATATTTTAAATCATGAATTTGCTCTTGGTGGTTGTGTGCATGCGCTGAAAATGAATAAAGTCAACTGAATGACAGTTTTCAAAATGGAACTGTCACAAACGTTGAGAATAGCTATCAAAGAAATGTATTTCTTTAGTCATAAATTTAGTTATTTTATTTTGAATTGAAAAGCTTAATAGGAAATATTTATGAAACATTTTGTAATCGCACATCCTCGATATTATTGATTAAAGATGTACATATTGATCTTGAATTTTTAAAAAAAATTTTGCTACTTCCTTTTTTTGTTGGAATTTCATTATTTTAAATAAACCGAAAGAAATGTTGAATAAATTATGAATAAATAATTGGATATTGCTAGTTTAAGAAAACCCAAACTCTTGGAACCTGCGTGATTTCCAGGTTTACACAGAACATCTTTCGGGAAACGCTCTTGCATTTTTAATAGTATGAATTTCGACTATAATTAAAATGTACAGAGTGTTTCAAAATAGCATGGGGCATAATAAAAGGTTATGGATCTGGCACATAAAAAGAAAGTCAATGTAGGAACATTAAGTAGCAAACGCTTTCCGGAGGTGACAAATTATACTCAATAAGCAAAGACAATTGAGATTTTTGCAAAGAGCTTGTTAACCGATATTCTAATCTTATTTTCTTCTCTTTTGAGTTACAGTGATTTGAAGGGAAATATTTTTGCTTTATCGCTGAGAAGCTCAATTAGTGTTAACGAAACATTTGCACGAGCGATTAAATTTCAAAGTCGCCGGATCTCGCTGTGGGTCGAAAATGACATGACTTCTGGTGGGAAGGGAGATGGTTTGTTGTATCGGCTGCAGTTGACGCGATTTTCATTTAAACAAGTTATTGATTCTCTTTATTCTTATCTAATAAATTTTTTATTGATTTCATTACTGTCTCAAGATGCGTAACTACATCAATTTTTATGTGTGTCTTTAATCTAATATTTGAACAAAAAAAAATTATCCAAAAAAGAAAGGGCTGTTCAATAGAAAACAATAATGCTATTTACTGAATTTTAGAAAGGCACTGATGGCAAGAAAAACAGTAACGGTTCCACTCAAATTAAGTTTTTAAAAGACCTGATAAGTAATTAAAATAAATAATGTGGCAGTAGATAGTGCTTTGCTTTTGTCACAAATGTTTCTAATGTATAATGCTCTCAGTCATTAAATATTTCTTTTAATTATTAAAACTGTGCAAAATAAAATTTAAAAAACCATTCGCATAATTTTTAGATAAATTCTATAGTGCGAAAGTCATGAAAGCTTAATATACTGATATCACATTAACATTTGCAGATACAGAAACAGATACAGAGCACACGTAAAAACAAAATCTGCAGCCGTAATCATATAAACTCCAGCTAATACATACCCTCTCCCTTCCCACCCATAATGATGACATTTTCGACCAATAGTGTGATTCGGCAACTTTGAAATTGAATCGCTAGTACGTTAACTATTTGCAAAATATCCCTAATAAACATAAATAGTTCTGAATCTTTTTATTTTTACTATATTTAACGTTTACAGCCCGTAGAGGTGACAAGTTTGATTGTCAAAGTTTTATCCAAGCTTCTGAAGACATGCTGTTGCATTGAATTTCCTATCACTTCAAATACGTACTTCGAAAATAGGAAGATTTCGAAAATTTACGTTAGATTCTATACGCTTCCGTCCGTACGATTGAAGAAACTACGCATGCTCTCGTTTATTTTATATGCTAGATATCTTTATCTTATTTTGGCGTGATTTACGTTACAAAGACTAAGCTAAAAGCACGCTGCTTATAGCTGTTAAATGTTGTTTTCTGTGTTTAAGCCTATACCTTCGAGCTAAAAACATGGACACGGAATGCGAATTTGAAGAAATGTTATTGATGAAATGTATTGATGAAATTTAGAAATAAATAGTGGGATTTTACAACCATTGGTTCATCCAATAAAAAAAATAATTGTATAGGTTTTTGTTTAACATTATGGTTGTCTAGTTCCACAAGAAACTAGATATATTTTTGCTATTTAAAATTTATAAATTATACTTAATTTAACTGTACAATTTAGTTAAAATAAGTTGAATACTCAAAAGAAGTTTGATAATATTTTTTAAAATAGTAATAATAATAAGCTGCATTCTTTATAGCTGAATTCACCAGAATTTCCCAATTTTTCTGCTCACAGATTCGCAGTTTTTCGTAGAGCTTGAATCGTATGCCGCAGGTAGTCTACATCCATTTGTTTTGATTTTGCGGTCAAAGTTAAAATGATATTCCACTACGTTAGCGTTTTTAAATTTCGGATTTTTGCGAAATCTTTTATTTTCATTTGCGTAAGTTTGATATTTTGTTACGGCCGCAAGCGCATTTCTTCAGAACTGACGCGTGAGCACTAGAAGTGTGCATGTGCAATTACTTCTAAATCTTACGTACGGGAGAGTACGGAAGCTAACGTATATTTGCGAAATCTTCCTAACATTTCACGTACGGATCCTAAGGGGAAAAAACACGTTTCATGGCAAATTCTCTATCACCTGTAAAAGTAACATAAAATTTAAAGTTTCGAGAAATGTGAGATCAAGTAAACTTAGAGAAAACCATGAAGTTTCAAATGTTGAAAAAAAATTTAATATCAAAAGATAAATAAATTATATTAGGATCACGATGGGGAAGTTATTCTGTAACAGTTTGTTTGCATTTTTAAATTTCGAAATTTTTTTAGCATATGAATCCAGGTTAACCCTTTTTATATACTTAAAATTTTATATTATTTATGTGGGCGTAAAACAATTTGCCATTAAAGGTCTCTTCTGTGGAATAGCACCCTCTTTAGTGAGTATAATATTAATGAAAATACATTAAAAATGAAATATTTTGTACTTGGTGTTTGCATTACACTGCATAATATAAATTTTTATATAGTTACTTTTCAGGTTTTAAGACATGTACCAGAGTTGTTTTTTAAGGAAGTGCCGTTTCGTCATGTATACTAATAGGTGATGCGTACATCGCAACAATTGCTTGTGTCGTGTCCCGGCATTCCTTGCAAACATCGGTGCTTAGTTGTGGCTGTGTAGGTAAATTGTACTGTCAGTTCTGTGTCTTTAAAATGTTGTAATTTAACAAATCGTCCGCACGAGATACGGTCAGTGATGCATTGTTAGTCGGCAGAAATCGTGTCTGCTGCTGCATACGTTCACTGGCAGACTTGTGAAATTACGATATGTGAAGTAGCAATATTCCCTGCCATGCTGACCGAGAATTTTGGTACTCTATGACAATGACTCTCTCTGCAACTCAGATTCCAGCTTTATTGGACTCTTTTGGTTGGAAAGTTTTAGACCACCCCTCCCTACAATCCAGATCTTGCGATCAGTGATTTTCATCTTTTCCGATATCTCAAACATCATTTTGGGGGAAATCTATACAACGATGGGAAAACAGTCGTGACCTCTTGGCTAAGGGGACAGGAGACAAGTTTGTATGATTCCAAATCTAGTTGTAAGGTATGATAAGTGTTTAAAAAACTTGGCATCTATGCTGAAAAAGAGGAGAAACGTATGTGGAATCTGAAAATAAATTTGATCCCTGAAAATTTTCTTTCGTATGGTTTTTATTTTCATACGGCCCTTACTTATAATACAACCCTCGTATATAACTAGAGATACTTTAACCATTGAAACGTCATTGTTCCTATTTTGGAGAATGTCCTTCGCTAAAGATTAGTATCCTAACTATTTTATTGTTAACATTTATCTTGGATAAGCAAGACATTCGTCTTTATCAAAAATACTTATGCTATAAAAATCTGTTACATATTCGAAAAAAAGAAATTCTTATACTTTCTAACCTGGCTAACGAAATGAAATGGCTGCTTAATTTAATCATAAATGTGCTACCATTCTTTCTACTATGTTACTGTTCTCTCTATTGTAAAATGTTAGCTTGCCAGGTAAACGGTTATAATTAAAAAAAAAATTTAAAAAAGGAGAGAAAAAAGAAAAGAAAAAAACGTGAGATGAAGCAAAGAAAAATATTCAAAGTGCCATTTGTAATTCAATCATGAGAAAAAAAATTTAAGACTTATCTCACCCTTTTATAAAAGAAACATAAAATTTTGACATTCTTATTTTATTTTTAAAGAGATGACAATTTTGAAGTTTTTTAAAAGCGAAATTTTTTAAAGTTTTTGTATCATTGTCATCTTGAATGAGAAAAACGAACTCCTTACCGTCATACAGGAGAGGAACTTTATTTCGGTAGTAGAGAAGAGCAGGCAGGCTCTCTAATCCGAATTCCAGGGCCAGTACTTCGTCGCTCACTTTGACGAATGCGATTCCATCTTTATCAGCCTCATCGTCTATCTCCTCCAGGTCATGAAGAACTGCGCTACTTTCTGCCGAATCATTCTTATCTGTGTGTTTCAAACATGAACATGCATGAGTAGTCGATCACAATTAGAAAAGTTTCATTTTACACATTCGAACAAGGCATCAAATGTATGTGCATTGGATTACAAGGGCGAAACAGTCAGCCAATGCGAATGTACGGTAAACGTGGTACAGTGAAACCTCTCGAGAGCGACCACTCTCAGTTCTACAGGGAAATGGCCGTTGATGGAGGTGGATCGTTCTTAGAGGTTGTCTCCATAGACTTCAAAAATGTTATCGAACGTACATGATTTTTCGAAAACGATTTTAATTTTAGTCGGCGTCATTTACTTGGTGCGGAAATGCCACTTGTCTTGGCTTCGTGAAAAGACGTATCGATGAATAAAATGTAGCGTCTGTAGCGTCTCAAAACTGATATAATTATGCGTAAAATAAATTTACCAATGATTTGGCAATATAGTTTATTTTGATTTGGTTATTCTAACTGTAACTTTATTTTTCTTACATGTGGGCATATCATTAATAGGTTTTACTTTATGTACTTTTAAATTATGTTTGTTTGTCATTAATTTTTCTTTGCATTTAAATTTAAATTTTTCTTAATGCTTCTTTTATTTCTTTATCCATTATGGGGCCACTATCAATTTTTGGTTTTACCACTGATAACAGACAGACTCCTGTGTGTTGGCAGGCCGTGTGTCCCCTGAAGCTGTCTTACTAACACACGTATCTTATATTTTATTCGTTCTATGCTTGAATTTCTGACTTTCTACATTGACATGAAAGAATACTCACAGAAGAGAACAGCCACAAATTCTGTCTCGTCTATAATACTCTGAAGGACTTTGGCGTTCACTTCCTCTATGGCATCCGGTATTTCAAGAGAATCAATATTAGTCAGCCACGCTAACACATTGTCTTCATTCATTAAGTCACCTGAAAACATACACTATGTTGATTCCTTTACAAAACAAAGCAATCATAAAATAGACACATATTTTAATTCATTTAAAAACTGTAGTGTAGAAATATCTTTGAATATGGATTTGAACAACCAAAGAAGAAGCGCTTTATTTCAAGTTAACACCAAAATGAAACACTCTTTAAAGATAGTTAAACAAACACCCATAAGGGAGAAATCTCCCCACGTGAATTATTTTGCTTCATAAAATACCAATTTTGGCACACTTTGAATATTGCCACTACAAGGATACCTCAGACGACTAAAAAAAGTAAAAAGTGATAAATAATAAAATACAGAATTTTGTTAATTTATAAAGATAACCCGTTTTTTATAGCACAATTTTCAGTTAACTATTAAATTTGAAAGCTTTACTTACTTTATTTATAAAAAATTGGGCACCTGGGCCGCGTAGCTACCCCTATCCCATACATCTAGAAATTTACATAAGTTTAAAGTGATAAAATTTTGAATTTAGCAGTCGATGTGGTTGCTAATACAAAATTACAAGTACTCTGCTTGGGTAAATAAACAATTGAATATCGAAACTAAATTTACACATATAAATATAAGCATATAAACATAAACATAATTTGAAATATACATACATACATAGTAATACATAGGTAATACATAATACGTAGGTTGACATAAATAAATATAGTAAATATAACATTTGAATATCGAATCAAAATTGACATTTGTTGACATATATAAATATAAGCGAAATATTGTTCATTAAATACAATAGAATTTGCAAAAGAATTTAACGTGCATAAGTTGATAAATATATATGCATAAACTGGCTATATTATCAGAAAATAAAATTTGATGTAATTTAATTTAACATAAGTCAAAGCCTACTGTGAAAAGTTCAGTGAATTTAACTTGAGAGTCTTGAAAATAAAAATAGAACTCACTGGGATTGAGATGTAAATTTGAAAGCTATAACTTTTATATTAAATATGAATAATTTGAAATGTAAGTCATAATGGTAGTTGCTATTGAATATTTAGAGATAATAAATGAATAAAAGGGAAGTGAGTTTCTACCACTTTTTACATTTTTAGTCGCCTGTGGCAGCAATGCCAGTACATTGTTTACAATGGAGTACGAATTTGTTGTTCTCTTACACGCTGAAAAACATCTAGAGAAACAAAAGTAAAGGGTAATTTTATTTTAATTTTTATATCTCTCTCATCTGTTCAGTGAGTTTAACTTATATATATATATGCATATACAGGGTGTCTCAGTTGAGCGTTTCAAAACTTCTAAGAGGGGTAGGGGGCATCCTGACGACTCGAAATCATATAGCAATGTGGGGTCGGAAATGCTTTCCTGAAGCGGTGACGTACACAGAAGCACCATAAAGAAAAGATCGTAAGTGAAAAATCGCTATAATAATATATTGAAAAAATTATATGGTACATGGGCCAAAGTAAGTGTTCGAAGTTTCTGCCACCGGCTACAATGTACACCTCACATCTCCGGCGCATGAACATTCTGCAATACTCCAGGCATATCTCGCAGGCAGCTACTGCGATTCTTGCAACCAGCATTATCAACAGGGTGTCATAAACCAGTGTTTTCATATGACTCCAGAAATCAAGACATGATAGGTCGGGTGACCGAGGAGACCATGTAATTTTCTCGATGTATTATTATAGCGATTTTTCACTTACGGTCTCTTTTCTTTATGGTGCTTCTGTGTACGTCACAGCTTCAGGAAAGCATTTCCGACCCCACATTGCAATGATTTCGAGTCGTCAGGATGCCCCCTACCCCTCTTAGAAGTTCTGAAACGTTTAACTGAGACACCCTGCATATATATAAATATATATATATATGAAACAAAATATTATAAATTATAGCCTTAACTATAAACTGAATTCAAAATTTTTGCTTGTTAAAATAAATAGACTGCCACAATCTAATTTTTTGCAGGACGTTGTAACCACTAAGTAGTTTGAATCTGTTACCTGATTGAAAATTTCAATCACTTAAAAAATATGTAAATAGGAAATAGCAGTCAGCATGCTCCAAGTGCTCAAAAACAGGATCTTATTTTTAAGACTTGCCAGACGTGAATGAGAAGAGACGAAAATGACTTGAAATAAAAAAAACGAAAAATTGCCTACGAAAAATGGAAAAATAAAGGTGAGAAGCAAAATTAGAAAAAAATTCAGCAGCCGAGAGAGAAAAAAGATGAAACAAGGAAAATCACAGTGGCCGAGAGAGACGAATCAGGGTAAAATGCATTTCCGCCCGCTATGGAGAGAAGTTGAGCAACTAATGTCGCTAAAAAAGAAATCAACATTCATGTGAAGTAAATAAGATTAAAATGCATCAAGATGAGCTGATGTGACTGAGGTTGGAAAAGTTCTCGTATTGTGGAAATTATATTTATGCCCAAGATTCTAACAATGTTCAGTAATTAAAGATATCTCTTATTCTTGAAAACGGACAAATTTATCGTGTTTTTATTTAAATAGCTCCTATCTGTTTCACTGATTAACGAAAACATAATTTTGCCTATTGTTAGTTTTGTGAATAATAATTTGCTTATAATTTTAAAAATATGAATAATTCATAAATAGGAATTCTGACAGCAAACTATAATTTTTCAATGACTTTCAAAATTTAGTTTTTCAAATCGTATAGAAATTTTTGATACTTGTAAAAAATTCTATCGGGACTCATTCTACAATTTTTAAATTAACTTTCGATTAATAATTGAGTACTAATGAATATGTTTTGAGAAAGAAAATGTATACCTGAACGTAAAAATGAAGATTTTTACAAGATTACAACGTCTGAAATTTTTTGAAAAGTTTGAATCACTGGAATAAGATTAAAAAAATCAATGTTCACTAAAAAAATTGTGTTGAAGAATTTTTTTTCAATTAAAATTAATTTAAACTATTATTTAGAGGGACGAAACGAAGTGTCAAGTAGATGATTCAAACGTTTATTTTGTTTTCACATTAATTAGACGATTGACAAGATTTCAGTACGTTTTAAATAAAGATTTCGAGTAACGAAGTACAATGGTTTGGGATTCTTTTAAGAAATCAAACGAAACTTTGTATTTAAGATATTTTGATTTTGCAGAGTATCCAGATACTTTTCTCGAAGATCTTGTAAGAATAATATTCATGGATAACAATGGATCGATTCAGAAAAGCTGATTTGTTAAAATATTGAGATGGATTCCCCGCCAAAGTCAATATTGCGAAAGATCATTTAATCCATAACCTAATCTTAAGGGCTGAAAATTTCGTTTTGGGTATTTAAGTTTGTCGTAGTGTTGTAACAAAATACTCACTACAAATCACTTCCAGATAGAAAACAAATTTCCTGACAGTAATTAATTACTTTTTTCCGTAACATTTTTATTATTATCTTTCATAAAATGTAAGGTAATTAGGAGCAAATAATGTGAATAATACTCTATATATAGTTCTAATAAAGGTAATTAATTATATGGAATACTTGATTACCTTATTTTTAATAAAAATTGGATCCTTCTTAGAGAGATCAGATGGTTCTCGTGCATATGCGTAACAAGGTTTGGTGTCACACGTTTCACGCATTACTGCGTGTTAACCAACTCATCATATCTCATTGATCTGAGAAGGATCAAATAACTACAAGAACTTTTAAAATATTGTAAAATAATATAATTTGTTTTAACTGGTAGGTAAAATTTATATATTTATTATTTATAATAGTTTTGAATTTTCTTTCGGAATAATTCTTTCAAATATTATATATTTCATATAAATAAACGAAATTGCTTTAATCATATTTTGGGACCACACTTAAGAAACAGATTAAGATACATATAAACTTTTAGCGCTATGAAAACCCGGAATTTTCAAAGAAGAAAAAAGTATTCCATGCTATCCTATCTAAGAGGGCGTTTCCTAAGTAACTTAGTTACGCCCACTTAACATTCGAGTGAACTTCGCTTTATATTGAAGTACAGTTTCCAACTTAGATAAAATCAGTTGCTTTTTAGAATCACAGCTTCAAAAATGGATCATGCAGTATGACAACACACCAAAGAAATCTATTACTACTGTTTTTATAAAATTAAGTTTTTGCACCTGCTTAAAAAGAATTGAAGGCACCTGAATTACAGATTTTATTCTGCTCCGGGGAACAAAAGTACAGAATGACTATTTTTAAAGAAAAAAGAAAAGTAAAAAAATCCTAATAAAACTGTCTTATAAATTTCGATAAGTTATGGTTGCAAAGCCTGTCAATATTTAATGCCAATGATCAGCACTAAATCAATAAGGTAAATGTATTTTTAAAGGGTTCAATATTTTTAAAATGAATTTTACAGCACGGCTAAAGGAATATTGAAAGTTACAAGCCTTTTTGTAACCATGTTAAATTTTAAATTTTGCATATCAACCGAATAAAATATAATAAAACCATTCTGCTAAAAAAAGAAATGTATCTCAAATTTAATAAAAGTGTGAGATGTAAATTAAGTAAGAATGAAAAATAATTGAAGTATCGATTTATCTTTTAGTGTATTTGTAAAGTTTAACTTAGAAATTTTTCCCCTTAAGCGTCGATATTACGATTAATAAAATTAGCTATTTTATGAAATCAAATATTCTCTGATTTTAATAGACAGCAGGCAATGTGTACAATACAAATAGAATTTTCAGAACCAACTGTTGTTGTTGTTATCGTAAGCCATTAAGGTAAGGAGTGTTATTGTTCTTGTTTTCCAGTGGCACCATCTATTGGCCGAGAATTCGACTTCTGTCACACCCATTTATAGGACGAATCTATTCCTACTTCTATCCATTCATCCAAAGATCGAAATTAGATCTTACATGAAAATACAAAATTAGCTAGCACTTCTGCCATTCTCATACTACCCACTATACCTACTGCTACCATTCCATTCGCCCAAGGCCACCAACACCGATGGGAGTTGAGGTGTCTGCCTCGCGGACAGATACTGTGAATTCAAATCAAACCAATCAGCACGCAAGCTAGTATTTATACAAGGACTGTTTTTTAAGTTAGGGCTGCTTCTTTGTATACACTTAAAGGTGACGCGTGCTTCACAACGAGTGCTTGCGTCGTGTCCTGTAATTCCTTGGGAACAACAGTTATAGCTCTGAAGGCAACCTGTACTGTTTTAAAATGTTCAAGTTTAACAAATTGCCCTCCGCGTATGAGGTACGGTCAGTGACGCATTTTTAGTCGACAAAAAAATCAGTCTGCTGCATGCATTCACCGGCTGACAGGAAATTTTGCTGCTTTATGACTAATAATCTCTCCACAGCTCAGTTCCGAGTTTTATTGGACTGTTCTGACTGGGAAGTTTCGGACCACCCCTCAATACAGCCCCGACCTTCCGCTAAGTAATTTTCATCTTTTCCGATATTTCAAACATTAGTTTGAGGCAAGCAGCAGAACGATGACGTGAAACCAGCCATGATCTCTTGGTAATCGGAGTAGGCGACAAGTCGCCATGAAAAGTGTATTCTAAATCTAGTTGTTAGGTGTTTAATCAAACTTGGCAACTATTTTGAAAGAAAAAAAAAAGGAGAAACGTATGTAGAATCAAAAAATTAAATTTGCTTCATGAAAATTTTCTTTCGTTTGGATTTTATTTTCAAACAGCCATTACTTAAAAAAAAAAACAGCCCTCATATTTTGAAACCCAAGCGGAAACTAACTTATTATTTGTAGTTATTTCAATGGAAGAGAAACAGTTATTCATCACTGAAATTTATTTAATTTACAAAATCAATTGTTGATAATTTTTTAAATGTGAATGAAATTTTTTTTTTACAAGCAACTTTTTTTAAAATTTAATAATATTTAAGAACACAAATATATCTACGATAATCTAACAGAACTTTTTAGAAATATATATATATATATATATATATATATATATATATATATATATATATATATATATATATATATATATATATATATATATATATATATATATATATATATACAGTCAATTCGCTATAACTCGAAGTACGATAACTCGAATATTACTATAACTCGATTTTTTTATGAGGTCCCGAGCCTTTTATCTTCAATTTCATGTTAATTATTCTCTATTACTCGAATTTTACTCCCTTTAACTCGATTTTTTTTTAGATCTTTTAAAGCAAGAAAAAAAACCTAGGAGCTGATATCTTGCCCCTTCCTTTGCAACACACACACAATGTCTTTCGCACTCTTCATGGAGAAGCTAAAGCTGTTCCTCTTGAAGTATGTGAACAGTGGTTAAATGAAACGTTACCAAATTTACTTCAAGGATACAGTTAAAATGATGTTTTCAATATTGATGAAATGGGTTTAATTTTTAAATGTCTTCCTAATAAGACTATGATGTTTAAGGATGAAAACTGCTCAAGGGGTAAAATGAGCAAGGTAAGTTTGACTGTCCTAGTTGAAGGAAATGCGTCTTGGACAGAGAAATTGCCCTTACTTGTTATCGGAAATACCGAAATCCTTGATGTTTCAAGAATGTAAAAACATATCCTTCGGATTACAAGTCTAACAAAAAGTTTTGGATGACATCAGTTTTATTTGAAGACTATGTAAGAAAATTGGATCAGAAATTCTTCGCTAAAAAAAAAGTGATACTCTTTATGGATAAATGCACAGCGCATTGTGATCTACTTAATGTGAAAGCAGTAAACTTGCAGTTTCTCCCGCCAAACACAACAGCAAAGTTGCAGCCGATGGACCAAGGCATCATAAAGTGCTTCAAACAGTCTTATCAAAAATGGCTTGTCAGAAAAATGATCTTAAATATTGTAAGCAATTAGAAGATTTGCAAATAATAAGCATTAGTTAAATAATCCGACAATATTTTGAAAGTCCAAAACCGAAACTAACTGTAAGTCGAACTTCCGATATGTCGAAGTTTTTCGTCAGTCCCATCAGATTCGAGTTGATATGTTTTAAGCTTACCAGTTAATATAGAATGACTTGTATGAAAAATTCTATATTACATATATATATATATATATATATATATATATATATATATATATATATATATATATATATATATATATATATATATATATATATATATATATATATATATATATATATATATCTATATATATAAAAATCTCTTGTCACAGTTTTAGTGGTTAAACTCCTCCTAAACGGCTCGACCGATTTTGATGAAGCTTTATATGTATATTCAGTAGGTCTGAGAATAGGTTTATAACTAATTTTTTTTTCATTTTTTGGACAGATTTAACGTATATTTTAAATATATCTTTATTTAATCATATTCCAATCCAAACTAGACATTGAAACATGATAAATCAAATACAATATTCACGCACGTTGCAACAAGTCATATTGAACTCTAATACTTATGCTCGCCCTTAAAAGAAGAACATCAAATATATTTGCAAGTATGTGAATAAAGGCAGTGATATGGCAGTATTTCGAGTTGAAAATACCAATGTGACTGCTCTTCCAGTGAATAACAACGATGAAGTAACGCTGTTTCAAATTGGCCGGTACATCACCTCCAATGAAGCTACTATGGCTCTATGGCCACAGTGTTGAAACACTGTAAAATTATCATCTGGGATGAATGCACTATGGCACACAAACATTCGCTTGAGGAAACAGGACATTGAAAGATATAATAAACAATGACAAATTATTTGGCGGCAGTTCAGGTGATTTCAGACAAACACTTACCGTCATTCCGCGTTCAACGTGCGCTGATGAGATCAATGCTTGCTTGAAATCATCTCCACTGTGGAGTAATGTTGAAAATGTTCAACTAAAAGTAAATATGCACGTCTAAATGCTTCAAGATCCATCTGCTGAAACATTCTCAAAATAATTGTTAGATATCGGTGATGAAAAAGTTACTAAGGATGAGACTGGATGCATAAAATTACCGGACGATTTCTGCACAATCATTGATTTACAAGATGCTCTCATTAACCTAATATTTCCCGATGTTCACTGGCAGAAAGGGCGATTTTAGCAGAAAAAAATGTGGACGTCAACGAATTGAATCTGAAGATACAACAGTTATTGCCAGGTAACTTGGTGACATATAAATCCGTTGATACAGTTTGCGATCCTATTGAAGCTGCAAATTTTCCAACAGAGTTTTTAAACTCATTGGATTTACCAGGCATACTACCGCATGATTTAAAACTCAAATTTGAATCTCCAGTTATTTTGCTTCTTAATTTGGACCCACCACGGGTGCGCAACGGCACGCGATTAGTCGTTAAAGAATTTATGAACAATGTTATCGAAGTCATTATTTTAAATGACAAATTCCGGGGTGAAAGTATATTACTTTCACGAATCCCTGTTATACCCACACATGTGCCAATTCCATTAAAACGCAATCAGATCCCCATTAGATTGGCATTTGCATTGACAAGGCCAAACAATGTCTTTATGTGTCTTAGATTTGAGCACACCATGTTTTTCACACAGACAATTTATACGTGGCATGCTCTCGAGTGGGCAAACCATCCAGCTTATTTGTGTTAGCTAAAGATGGAATGACAAAAAATATTGTACACTCCATTGCACTAAGAGATTAACATTGTTGACTAATATTTTCAGAATTCGTTGTATATATAATTTATAAAAAAAGTTACAATACATTTAAAAAAAACTATTATTTGGTGTGTTGTTTCACATTCCGTCATCGTTCACAGCGCTCCATGCCTCTTATGCCCCATGTCACAGCGCTCCATGCCTCTCACTCATATACCACACTTACAATAAATAAGATATATTTTCATACTCTAGAAATAATTCATATGGCGAAACAACGTTTGTCGGGTCAGCTAGTATATATATATATATATATATATATATATATATATATATATATATATATATATATATATATATATATATATATATATATATATATATAGTCCCAATTGAGTCAAAGGGTTAAAAACGATTTTAGGGGTCATGTTACTCTTCAAATGGGATTCAAGGTGATTTAAATTTACTGTGTGGCAATTTCAAAGGAAATAATGGTTAAAAAATTTTTTTTGATACATTTCTTAGTCAAATTCTTAAATTTGGGTAGCTGTATTGAATGAACGATTTAGTATGGGGAGTTTTTATGGACACTAAAAAAACATAAGACTGAACACTTCTTTCTTCATACTGAAAGGATCATATTAAAGAGCATAGAATGTATTCATTTTCATTATAAATTCGTAACATTTGACTTTTCCTGTTAGACATTAAAAATTATGACTGAAAAGTTTTAAACTCACCCTTGTACATGGCAGGCTGTTTATTTCGAAAATAGAGCAGAGCTGGAAACTCTTCGACTCCATATCTTTTGGCCAAATGTTTGTCGCCATTTTTGACAAACTGGACTCCGAAGTTTTCAGCATCATCATCTATTTTCTCCAATTCTTCTAAAATTTTGTGACATTCTTTACACACATCAGAGTCTGTAAAAAGGAACATAATTAAAGATTTACTTATATTTAAAGTAAATTTCATCATAAATTTATGTTCAGTTCGGAATAAGAAAAAAAAAAAAAAAAA
This sequence comes from Parasteatoda tepidariorum, assembly GCF_982258835.1. Classification (NCBI taxonomy): domain Eukaryota; kingdom Metazoa; phylum Arthropoda; class Arachnida; order Araneae; family Theridiidae; genus Parasteatoda; species Parasteatoda tepidariorum. The sequence continues at coordinate 3,622,778 of NC_141758.1, read as the reverse complement.
AAAACGAAGCATCTTGGGCAAAACGTTTGATCTAATGATCGGCTTTCCTCTTACTAGAATTCAATCTTAATGAATCGTGGATTTTACCTAAAATATGCTAATTAATGAGTGCGGGCGAAATTCTTCTAAATTACAAAATCAGACACAAAAGAGTTAAACAATAAACATGCCTTTTTCCCCCATGGATTTATATTCCTGATCTTCAAAATATGGGGGATAGCCGCAATTTGGGAATTAGGGTTCCAATAGTTTAGTCGAGAGAGTTTTTGAAAACTTTGACCTCTTTATATTAATTTTATTTTTTAGGTATTTTCTCATATTTCAAAAGCTTTTTTATCGAATTGAAATTTTTTTAATCACAATTATAAAACTCAATTATCCAAAGATAATTCACTGAAAAAATGTAACTTATAATGAATATTCATTATTTTTTATTATTTTATTTAATAATAATCGAAGAATTTTAAATTATAAGGCATACAAATTATATCAATTTAAAGGATATAATTTTTGTATGTCAAAATTTTGGATATTCAAAATTTGAACGAAATGGGTCAAATAGTTCGTGAAAAATCAGATCAGCGGGTTAAAAGTCATTCAAACTGTTCTCCTTTCTTCTCCGTTGTGTAAATTTCATAACTATAATCGTTTTTTCTTTTTGTTAAACTTCCTATAAACATTTTCAAACAAATCAGTGCTTTTATTCTTCGTTAAATTCAATGATTATTTTTCTATTTTGATTTATTTTTATACTTATAAAGTCATCGTTGTTTTACGTATGGGGCAGCAAAAGTCACCTACGAAACTATGGATGTGAATAATTGCAGACAGTAAAGTAGTATAACAATCAAGAGATGAGTATGGAGGCGGCAATTATAGGATGGGAGTGGTCGAGTCGAGGTAGCATCATTTTAGTATTAAGAAAATTTTGGCCGTATGAGATACATTCTAATTTTATTATGAAGGGATACCTGAAAAATAAAAAAATTTATTTGAGAAAATTGATTTATTACGTGAAGAATACGGCCACACTTATATAGAAATATTGAAATAAAGAAAGAAAGTGCCTCAGAGAGATGAAGCGAATCAACTGCTCACTGATCAAAAATTCAACTGTTGGGACTGAGAGGATGAAGCTTCTCCCCTTCCCTCTCCGATCGCCAAGAATTGAAAATTGAAAGTAAATGAATTACAACGGGAAAGTAAATGAACTCAACGGACAGTTAGGAGCATGGGAGGAGATCCACGGTTGGCAATTCATGGAAAAATAACATAGCCAAAAATACAGCCAACCCCCCTTTATCAATATTAAATTTGAAAATAATTTTGCCGAAAGCGAATCGACAAAAGGAGTGAGAGAATGCAACTGAAACATTTTTGTGGTAAGAAATAAAGAGTTACAAATAGATTTTCTTTTCGATTTAGTTGTGGCACTTGTATTGGAATCAAAATTTAGCCGTTACATTGATTGTTAAGAAAAGAATAAAATATTCTTATTTGCTTCTTATAAAATATAATAAAAATTAAATAATTGGTTTAATTTAATGAAAATTCGATTAAGTATGATTAAAAAAATAAGTTTAAATTAAGAAATTTTAAGAGCTAGGAAATATTTAATGCCTATTATGACATCACAATACTGTTTTTCCTTTTAACTCCACAACTGAACTCGAATCATGAAGGAAAAAAAAATCCTGGAGCTTTCTAACGTAAGTTTAAGGTACATTTTGATAAATTTGGTCCATTAAAGCTAAATTTTGAGAAAGAGATATTTTTCAGGAACTATTCGACCTATTTCGTTCAAATTTTGTATGTTGTCTTATAAAATTATATTCTTTAAAATAATGAAAAAATTTGGTTAACTTTAAATTTACAATTCTTTTGTTTATTATTAAATAAAATATTAAAAAATAATAAGTAATTAGTAAAATTATTTTTTTTCGCGGAATTAACATTGGATAAATAAACTTAATGATTGTATGCAAATTGTTTTTAAATATTACTCGAAATATGACGAGTTTCTCATAAAGTAAAATTAACATTAAAGGGTCAGAATTTTCACCAACTCTCCTGTCCAAACTATTAGAACTCTATTTCTTAGATTGAGGCTATACTCTGGACTCAGAAATGATAGCCCGGTGAAAACAGAAGGTTGGTATAGTCAGAGAAAGTAAATCTTAAATTATCGGCTATACTTGTAAGTTAATTAGCACTTATGACGTCACCCCCTCACGATCCATTAAGATTTAGCCCTATTACGTGAAAATCAGATCATTAGACTGAAAGTTATTCAGAATGCTACGCTTCTTTTTCAGCTAACGTACATTTATTTTAACCTTTTGTTACGTTATCACCTTTGTTACCTTAACTAACATAGGCTAGATATTGAATTTTTGTCGTTGGTCATATTGAAGGCATCTTGTTTTGTTCATTTGGTTTTTAGCCACTGACATACTTTTGAAACTTTTTATGGTTGTCACATTTCATAATTTTATAACCGTCGTTGAACAGCTGACCAATTTCTTGGGTTTAGGACAACTAATGTTCAATTCCGTAGCCTTGTCATTTTTGAACCCAATAAAGAAGACAAGGGAATTCCTGAATCAAGTATAGAAAGAAATTTGCCTTCGAAGAGTTATGCTTTTTAATCGCATTTGTAGTAATCAGCATTTGTGTTACATGGAGTGAAAAACCACGAAAACCTCCAGTGGTTAGCCTGATGGCAAGGTGACTCTAACCCATGATCCATCTACCACTGAGAATATTTTACGCCTGTACTGTGGTCGGTGCAAGTCGGATGCGGAATTTGTATCGACCAGTCGTAGCCGTGATTTGAACCTGGTTCATCTCATTGGAAGGCTAGCGCTCTATCCCCTGAGCCATCGCTGCTCAAGTTAACACAAGTTTTACAATATATAATCAATCTTTAAAGTTAATGTTTTTGAATTGGCTGATGTCTTAAATTTAAAAACTGCTTAAGTAACCCCACGCTTCTCAAACCGCGCCAAAAAGAAGGGGGGAAGACAGCAACTTTTTACTCTTACTTCACTCAGAAATGTTTAAGGATGAAGATATCAAAAATGATAAACCGCATCCATAGTTTGAAGAGAAATCTTAGTCTCTCAAAGATTTGTCACTAGCATTTTTTTTCTTCGTACTTAGTCAGAAAAAGAGACAAACTGCAACTGTGACAGATGCTACGGATCAGAGAATTAACTCCTACGTGCATTATTATTTGTGTCGTCTGTCCTAAATGTTTGCGTACTCATATTTTCCGCAGTTCATTACCAATGAGAGCTGAAAGCAAGTTACAAATACAAAATAATCTTTTATTTATTTTCTGTGGGTCAGTAAATTTATGACTTTATTTTTGTTGTCTATCAATATTTAATGCTAAAATTATTCCTAATGCAGAAAGTTAAAGTTATATTATTAAGTAAAAACATTTTTTTAATTTGATCTAATGAAATGTTACATTGGCTATATAGAACGGGTAATAAAAGCAGGGAGGCACAATTTATAATAATCATAATTATATAATATACATATATTTATAATAATCGTTATGAATAATAATAATAATGAATAAAAAAATTATAACTTAAAGAAATTATTACTTATTGAACTCTTAAAAATTATTTTAAGGGAGTAACTCTCCTTTAGACCTTGTATATTTGAAATAAATGTTTTTTTTTGGGGGGGGGGCAAAATTTATTCACGAAAATACATTAAGGAAGAACACGCGTGTAATTTAAAGAGGTATGTTGCAGCGACTGAATTTAATAATAAATAAAAATGTTTATTCTCATTTTAACTTTATTTACATCTTCTTAAATTCATTAAAGAGATTTATTTTTACAATATTCTTCATGCTTTTGAATTGATTTTGGAAGTTATTTTTTCCACGAACTAACGATTGTTTACCGTTTTTTCAGATTTCTTTATTACTAGATTGCTTGCCTTTTCACAAATTATTATAATGTTTTTCAAACCAAAATGTTACAAAAGAGTTAAAAGATTTTAGGTATATCCGGTTTGAACTTTATTGCCTTATGAAATGGTTTTAAAAACTTTAAGGAAAATATTTTCCCAATCTTTAACGCTTCTTTTTATTTTTTTATAATGAAAAAAAAATTAATAAGATTTTTACTGCTTAATGAAATGGTTTTAGAAATCACCAAAAAAAATTTTCTGTTTATGAAAATAATGTTTTTTAATGAGAAAAACCTTAATGAGACTTTTAAAACTAAAAATAACGGGATTTTTTTTCTGAAAATGTAACCGTTTTTTAAACTATCACATCATAAGACTTTCAGTCTCTTTGAATCGATGTAGGAAGATTCAGAAATAAGAGATAAGCGAAGAGAAAACAAGATGTAAAGCAAAATAAAATATCAAAACAAAGGCACTAAACAAAAAGAAAAGTGAACCTGCAAGGTTAGGAAAACTATAAATAACAACAAAAACGAGGGTAACTCTGAAGAGTTTTAAATTCTAAACTTTCATCAGTCTTCTTTTTCGGATAAATTCTTTCTATCGAACGAAAGAGTTTCTCTTAGCAACAGACATTCAGTTGAGACGCGTTTTAATTAGAGTATAAAAGTAAATTTTTAGATTTATTTGAAATTAACTATTCACAAAAAGCGATGCACAAAAATAAGATTGATTAACAAGCTAAGGAGCTTGTTCATATTTTTGTTTTAAATCCCAATTTGTCAACAAAGTATTTGTTTCTGGATTAACTACTGTTTGCTTAAGATAAAGAGTTCTGTTGCACTTTTGAAGTTTCAGACATTAAAATAAAAATATGTTAGTTAAATAAATTAATTAAAAAACAGAGTTCTAAAATATGAAATATATAAATCACCTGGGACTTTTGATTTACATTTCAGCCGGTCTTGAGATACCTATTATCATAGTACCTCTATTTGTGTATTAAGTACCTATTACCAAAATACCAGTATAATGGGATATCTGCAAGCGTCGTAGTGAGAATATCTCAAACCTGATTAGTGGCTAAAACGCGATATTTTTTCGTTAGCTACTGTTCTTTCCATTCTATTTCGAGTAAACTAAGCCCGTCAAGTGTCAGTTCTCTTAAGCAACACATTCTATATTCTTACACGAAAGTTTAAAATCTTTCACTGCATATTTCTTACTTAACACAAAGGCAGGCATGAAGCCACGTAGGACATAAACAAACTAATTATGCATCCAAGCTGGAAAGGTACACAAAATTGAAATGTGTCACGATTACAATAAAATACATAAACAAATAATAAATCTAAATTAAGTAAAAGACGTAGAGGAGAAAGAATTATATATCAATAAATTCGACGAGCGATACGTCATTGTATTCAATTAATTTCACGTAAATTGACATCATAACTTATATGAAGAATTAGCACAACTTTAATGCACCATTTTGCTTATAAACGATCAGCTAGCGTCGACGTCACATGTGTGTGTATAGTAATCTTCTTCTTGAAGTGCAAGTAACCAATTAATTGAAAATCAATGGTGTTTTGATACTATTGAAGTTATAGCTGAAAATAAACTGATAAAAAATAGCTTAAAAGTTAGTTACTTAGTTTAAACCTCACCGACTAACTTTGATAAGCAAAAGTAAAATAGCAAAATAAATAATCAAACGAAAACTTTCTCATAGATTAATAAATAATTTCTGTGGTATAAAAAAATAGTTCTGATACTGTAAAAGCTATATATGTTTTTTTTTTATACTTTGACAAAAATTCGGATTGAGATATTTTCCTTTGATACGTAAATTGTCACGATTAAAAAGCAATACTGCAGTGCAATTGAAAAATCAACGAAAGCGACAAAAAATTCATAATTAAGATCGTCATACATTTGGAATCCTTATAGGGTAAGCGACATATTGCGAAAAAAAAAATTTTTTTTTTTAAAGATAACATTTCTTTTATCAGTTTTTTGAAATGCTATTTTACCACATTAGAAATAGAAGGAGATAAGTTGTCAATCCTCTTAACTCGGAATCAATCGTTAAGAACTTACTTTGTTTTTTTTCCATTGCACGGTAAAATACATGTTAGCAAATTATTTTCCCATTTAAAACATAGTAAGACGAGCCCATAGTTTTCAAAATCACCTTCGGTCATATTTGTTTAATGAAAAATTAAGTATTAAAGCTTACAATTTACCACCTCTAAGAAAATTTTCCATCTAAAATGGAAAAGTCGGCAGCTCTTCGATTTTGTTATCGTTGCCGTTAACAAGTTGCTTGTTGCCAAAAATCTATTTGTAACTATTTATTCCTTCGTTACATTACAAAACGCACTTAAATGCACTAAACTCGTTTTTCAACCGGGTTCCGAAGGTTCAATTTTACTCCATTTAATTAATAAAACATTATGACTTAATTTCGCAAATGAAAAAAGTGTATACTGCATTATTTTATTGTTTTTCCTTATTGTTCTTTGCTTATTTTTGTTTTAAGTTTAATTCAACGACTTTGATTTTTTTTTTTTTAAAATCTGAGAAAGTAAGAAATAAATTATTTGGATGTGCAATGAAAAAAAAGTATTATTTTATTAAAAGTATTAGTATTAATGAAAAAAAAGTATTAGTACTATGAAAAAAAAAGTGTATATTTTCTCGATTGCGCGAACTTTTCTAATTGGGAAAAATAGTGAAAGAATAACGTTATTCTACATTAATTTAAATATGCATTATACTGAAAATCATAAAATTCTAATTAGAATGAATAAGGGACATTTTATTGAGGGCTGTTTAGGATTTAAACTACCTTTGGCTCCAATAAGAAATCCAATATTTTTTTTTAGAAAACATGTTGCAAAAAAATAAATAAATAAATAATAATAATAATAAAGCAAAATAGTGCAGTAATAGACATCATTAAAAATAACAGCCGCCTCTTATTTAAGGGGTCATGGAGGTTAAGACTCCTCAATTTTAAGATAAATGTCAGGAAGATGACAATGTGGTCAGTATTGCGCTTCAGCAGCCTTTAATTACCAATCATTATGATCAGTTACTGGGTAGGCTTAATGCCTCCACCTATAAAAGAGTATTGCATATTATTCACATATCGTATTGGCTATCAAGCAGCATTGCTGAAAATGAATGAATGTACAGCGCACGCTAAAAAGGAACGAAAAAACACTTTAATTACTTTTGGTCGGGCGGATTTTATGGTCACTAGTTCAAAAGTTATTGAAGTGTTCTTTTTCTGCTCAGAGTAACTAATAAGTTTATGTATCTCCTATTTGTTATTATTGGTAATGTATCCTGTAAGGAAGTATAACAAAAATTAAAAATAAAAATAAATAAATAAAAAACTTTAAATTTTGAAACTGAGTAAAAATCAGTTTTATTATTCGGGGGCAATGGAAAAGATTTTCACTACCCTTTTTATTGCAATAAATTACAATTGTTACAGAGAATTTAAACAATTACAAGTAAAATACTGCACGTCTATTGCGAGATAATTGGGATACTTTATTGGAATATTAATCACTCTATAGAAACCACCGGAACGAGCCTGACCACTGGACAATGCGTGCGTCACTTCCTTGCAGATAATCTTGCCTATTCCTTTGTGTTAATCTTTCATAATTAAAATTCCTAAAGCTTAGGACGGAAAATGAGTAATCAGAACTATTACTGAGGGATAATTAATACTACTAATTATTAGGATACTTCTTAATAGTCAAAACGTTATTGTTCTGAGAAAGTTGAGATAATTATTAAGGAATAGTTGAATAATCAACGCTGTTGTTAAAAGATAAATTAGAGATGAAATTAAAACAAACCTACTCAATTGAATCACAGTGTTTAAAAGAACAGCAAAATCTACGGTGGAATAATTAAGTCACTTTCTTTGTGAGTTTCAAATATTAAGAGAGAAAATATATTCTCCTTTCACTAAAAGAAGAAAAAAAACTATTTCCATATATTAAAGAAAAGTTGTTAATCAGCTTAATTATTTAAGAATATTTGGAATAATTTATTTGTTTAATAATCAACATTATTATAAAGAGATAATTGTAAAGAAGAATTTGAAACAGAGGTCCTTAACCTGACCACAATGTTTAAAAGGGAGGAGATAATAAAGAAGCTTCTTTGCAAGCTCCAAATTAATAAAAATAAAGAAATTGGAAGAAAAAAAAAAGAAGAAGAAGAAAAAAAACTTACAGAAAAAGACGGCTAAAAATTCCTCGCTGCTGATGAGTTCATCCAGTCGTTTGTGATCGACATCTTCGATAGGGTTGCGGCGGGTGGTGCTCTTCTTTTTAGCATCGTTTGCACAAAAGAAGCTGCTGAGGAAGAAGAGAAGAATCAAAGCGACCGATCCTCGCATCCTTCCCAATGCTTCTGTCACGGATTGCAATCCCAGCAATCCCTGCTTCCCTACATTGCTTTTTCTTCTGACACGTGGAGTTTAAAAACGTTCGAAAAGTATTTTGACACTCCTCTGCGTCTGCTAAACTTTAGATAACATTAAAATATACCAATAATTCAAAATAAAAATTGAACTTACAAAGTTCGTAGAAAATTTTTTCCCAAAACGGTGGAAGGAAAAGTTTAGATAACTTTAAAAAATAACAATTGATTAAATAAAAATTGAACTTGCAAACAAAGTTCTTAGAAATGCTTTCCCAAAATTATGGATGCAAAGTTTAGATAACTTTAAAACATACCAATTGATTAAATAAAAATTGAACTTGCAAACAAAGTTTTTAAATTTTTTTTCCCAAAATGGTGGATGGCAAAGTTTAGACAACTTTTAAACATACCGATTGATTAAATAAAAATTGAACTTGTAAACAAAGTTCTTAGAAATCCCCCCCCCCCCAAGCAGTAGACTACGATCCACTGATTAAGTTGTGAATCAATTGTATTTGGAATTCCAGTAGTAGTGGTAATACTTTATTTATGTCGCACTAGATCTGCAAAACGGGCTATTGGCGATCGTCTGGGAAACATCTCTGAGGTTGATCAGAAGACATGCCATTGCAATTTTAATCTCCTGCAGGGATGATGCCCCCTCCCGATTTAGTAGTCCAATGACCTACGTGCGAAGCCAAGCAATTCACGGTAGAACAGTTTAACGAGGACCGATACCTCACACCCTCGATCCCTTTGCAGAATTATCGAAGTGGTCACCCACTCGCATACTGTCAGTGAGGCTTGACTTAGGTGATCTACTGGGAACCGTGTCTTAATGCCCACTGCGAGACTATTTGAAATTGTTGTTCTAACTTTATTGCTAATTTTTTTCTTACTAACAAATATAATGTATGAAAAATAAGGAAGAATGTCCTAATTTATGTTATTTAAGTTTACAGAACGCAAAAACAAACCAGTTTATTTTTAAAATAGTATACATGCTTTAAACTCAGGTTCAAACGGTAATATTCTTGTACCGAGAAGTGATTCTAAGTAATTCTAATAGCAGAAACAAACCAGTTTATTTCTAAAATAATGTACATCTTTTAAACTCAGGTTCGAAAGATATATTCTAGTTCCGAGAAGTGATAATAAGTGCTCATTGCTCAGTGTATTTAAATTAGAATATTTCTCAAAGTGCATGGTAAGAATAAACTTGTTCCCATAAGAGAGACCAAATTATAGAATTTTTTTTTATTTATTGGGTGTAAGATTTTCAATAAAAATTTATAAATCTTGAATGGAATGAATTTTCGTTCAATGGATGCAAGATTAAAAACCAATAAATTCAAGCTGCGAATCTTGTTTAAATAATTCATAACTTACGTTAAAAAACATGATAAAAATATTCATTTTTGTTTAAATTGCATTGAAACTATCAAATCTGCTTTCTAATATGAGAATAAAGTGATCTGTTACGTTAATGCGGTGAAATCAAAATAGTTTTTGATTTATTTGTTCTCCTTTTTTTATCGGTTATCTTAGCTGTAAGGAACGTTTTGGACTACGGGGCCAGTAGTGGTGGGTTCAAATCGTAGGCGTGGATGTAACTATCTCACAGTGTTATATGTAAGGGAGTGGCGATTCTGGTATTTCTGAAGCCAATGGGAAAAGGACCCCCGTGTGCCCTCCTTTCAAAAAACTTGCAAGGTACTAATAAATGCTGAAGGTAGGCGATATTGTGCGATAAAATTTGGAACTTTTCCACTGACCAGTGGTCTGTTCCAGCATTTTCAGTAGAGGTAACTCTTTAAATCATGTGGTCACTTTTTCAAAAATTGAAAATTTTAAACCATTAAAAAAAACTATCGACATTAAAAATGTGAGAAATTTCTTACGAAGAATTTCTCAAAATATGGTAAACATTTTACCCAGTCCTGAAACATTTATAAAAGGAACAAAATTAAGAAATAGAAAGAATTAAATTAAATATTGAAATAAAGAAATAAAGTAACTTTAAAAATAATAAAAAATAATTCATATTAAATCAATATTTCTCAAATAATAATAAAATGCTTTTAAGGGTGCATTTTATTTTTATTATTATTCGATAAAAAGCGATCAGTGGTGGACAATTTTTAATCGCTATTTGATATATTTAGTCATCCTGTGACGATCTTTAATTTTGCCCTCTATGAGATATCTTACTATAGATAAAAATCTAATGATGGTGTCGTAGTTTTCCATTGTTTTCAATACATTTTTATTGGCTGTAAAATAATAGGGTAGGGCCCCTAATGTTATAATAAAATATGAACATATTTCACTAATGCATTTTGCATAATTATTATTAATTCAATAAATTAAATGTCAATATTCTGAGATAGCCTGGATATAACTTTCAGATCTGCATAGTTTGCCCTTTCTTTTCTTAAAAGGCCGCTATATCCCAGGAAAAACTTTTCATGGCGAATTTTGTTTTATCTCCATTGGTAATTTGAAATGTAAAGAAAAGTAAATTCAGGTAAGCCTAGAGTCGAACCCGAAGTTTCAAGTGCTGGATTTTTTCTTAAAGAAATATATCAAAATGGATTGGAAGGTTTAGTGGGGAAATAATCCTGAAATAATTTATTCGCATTTTGATATTTTAAAATCATTTTGATGCTTCAACGGACGGATGCATTTTAAATACAATTTTTGAATTCGTCACTTTATGCATGAAGCTGAAACTCAAGTTCTAAATCATTTAACGAATCTTTTTAACCGTTATTCATAATAGTATATTAATATAATTTGCACCAAAAAATAATAATTGTAAAACGGTTAATAAGATCAGACACCGATTTAAATAACTTTACCCTAAAATGCAACGTAGAATTTCATTATTTTAATAATAATAATAATAACAATTCTCCTGAACTCTGAATTTAGAAAACAAACAAAATCAAAAACGAAATAATAACAATACAGGTCATTTTAACCTTTAAATTACGGAAATAAAAATATTGGAAAAGGAATATAGGAAAACAATGGGGAAAAAAAGAAAAACTGCTACACCATCATTAGATTTTTATAAATAGTAAGATATATTTAATATATATATATATATATATATATATATATATATATATATATATATATAGATAGATAGATAGATAGATAGATAGATAGATAGATAGATAATTAAAGATTCATCTTCTTTTTCAAATTTTTTGAGCTATCATGGCTCAAAAATAGGCTCATTAAAAATGAGTCTATTCGCCTGCCCACTAAAAGTCACTAATATGGTTTTCAAGACACCTATTAGAGTCTCTTAACAATCCAAAGTATCGTTTTATAATGAAGGACATTAGAGATTAAATGCGGTACAGCGCATAAGACTCCCGAATGCATCCTATGCTATAGAGTAGTGGATGAATCGGGAAGAACATCTCATTTCACAGAATGTTGGAAATGATCCAGATGCGGAGACAAATTTAGAAACCCCCATCCTTCTACCCCCAGACACGATTCTTCATCTAACACTCGCCGGAAGTGAACACATCTCTTAAACACACTTCAATGAAAATATATTTTAACGGGGGGCAGCTCATTCGTTATGTGTTAAGGATGAAAAAGTTTTGATTCGATTGTTCTGTTTGAGATGGGCAATTATCTGTTTATGATTCTTTTGTCCAGGGAGACGAATCTCTCAGATTCTTTAGTTATTTTTAAATCTGTTGTGGTTGATGCCTCTTACCACTTCTTCTGGAAAAAAAAAGAAGGTTAACAAGAGTTCTCAAATTTTTGTTTCCAAGGAACAATCAGAAAAAATAGTGTCATCACATTTGTAACTGATGAACAATGGCGATGAGCACATTTGCAATTGTAAATGTTTTATTTATTTATTATGCATGAAAAAGGAAAAAGGTGAAGCCATAACGAGCCAAGACCATAACGAGTGGGGGGCAAGGGTAGAAAGAAAATTTCAAAGTTAACTAAGTTAAATTCTCTTTAAACTGAAGTAACAGTAAATTTAAATAGATTCTAAGAAAAAAAGTTTTTAATTCACAGGCCAACTGAAGTATTTTTCTAAAGCCTTGGGGTAAGCAGCTCTCTGTTTTGTATATATTACCTTTACAAGTTTATATATCCTAATTTACAGAGAAAAGTGTAGCTTTTTTTAAGATCCAGGTACGAACTCGTGTGCTGGTAGTTGCTAGTCGACACATACTAACTGGTTTTTTCTCTATCCTTCTTCATAAATTATCCGATATAATTTATAAACATAAAAATTTATTTCATAATATCCCCATAGCAACCAATGATACAAATTCTAATTTACAACCTAGCGTATATCAAATAGCAAATAAATAAAATCAAATACTTTTAAAAAAATATTTACCTTGCTACCCTCTAAGTTACTCCATTTAAAAATTATAATTATTTCATTATTTAAAAGCTTTAAAATATGTAGTAATAAAATATATATTTCCACAGTCTCAATTGCCCTATATTCCGCAATTCCTTTCCTTTTTTATTTTACGATCTGTTTCTACATTTATCTATTATTATTCAAAAGTAAACATCATTTATCTATTGTTACTTAATTCTTTTAAAATTAGAGCAACTAAGTAAGTTTATCTCACTAATTTCTCAGTATAGATTCATTTTCAATAGAGAAAACATGTTCTAAAAATATTATTTATGTTTTCTGAAACAAATAAATTTCAGTCCTATCATAAAAGTTACAAAATTAATTATATCTTTCATATTTTTTTGTGTATAGAATAATTCTAGAACTAAAATCAATTTCTATGAGACTCAGAATAGGTTTTTGAAGGATACCTTATGGCTTAAATGATTTTAAATTAATAGTTATTCTAATAATGTATTGGTAATGAATTCTAATATTTTTTTTTAATTTCAGATATTTTGTTGAACCCTGTAAGGTGTGTTTGGTGTAGAAGGAAAGAGATGCAACATTGTTTTTTGTGCCTAAACTAAAAAAAATAAATTATAAAATGTTCTAAATGTTGTTCTTAAAGTTCTAAATGTTTATTTTTTAAAATTGATTCTTGTGTTATTCAAAATGCAAAACACATATAAAGCCCGTAACAAAATAGTTGAGTACACGGAAGGAGTGCTCTTGATAATATAATTTTTAGCTATTTAATTTAAAATTATATATAAATGATACAATAAATTGCCATGAAATAAGTCCTGTAATTTTTAATTATATTGTATTATATCAATAATGAATGTTTTAGATTTTCCACTAATAAAATGAAAGTACGACATTAAATTCATCAAAACCAAGTCTCTTGTATTTAAAAATCAATCTTTTTAAAAGCAAAATGATATTTCATAAAAGTTATATTTTTGATGATAATTACAATTAATTCAATAATAATTAATATGGCAATGAAATGTTAAGGCATTGTTGCATTGGCTAGTCTGGTATTACTTTTTTATGTATATTTTTGACTCGATTTAAAAAAAATATATAAAAGTTGATTTGATAGATCTATTGGATATTATGTTATAAATACCTTTTGAGTAAAATGTGTGTCAAAAATCGTATATTTCATACCTAAAAACCTCATGTCTTCTAAACTGTTAGTTCAAAGGATTAATTTTGTTTTTACTGGATTTAGCGTAAAAAATTAAATTTGATGCAATGCTTCAATGGCCTCGATAGCAATGGGAGTTGCGTAAATTGGTACAAGTAAAACTTTATTTACCTTGTGCACACGAAACCTTTAATAATTTTTATAACTGATATACTATTAAATCAGACAATTTGGTTTTATTCTCATGCGATTTAGCTATTCAATACCCATAGGTAACGATACCTTATTTACCTAGATAGCCATGTTAGATAAGTAAATAGGTATAAGTGAAAATACAGTACTTTTTATTCATACAACCGAAATAACTTCTAAAATATTAGTCATTCGTTTCGACATTAAAAAAAAATCGGAAAAATACAAGTACTTAGTAAGCAAGAGGACAAAACATTAGTTCAGCAGACCAACCTATCAGAACGTCTGCTCATGCATCCCTGAACACAAGAAAGCCGGGATGAGAACTGTAGGTCTTGTCCCTCCATAGACTGACACGCCACTGAGTTTAGTTTTAGTTATTGCAAGCCTCAAACAATAGTTATCTAGCAAAAAAACAAGTAGAATATTACAGAATAAGTTGCTTAACATTTATATGATGTAGTAAATTATTTGTACTATTACTATAGTTCTGCTTAAAATAGTTAGTTACTCGGAAAAACTAAAAAAAAAAAATATCAATTTCTTACTATATATAAAATTCTAATGATGGTGTCGCAGTTTTCCATTGTTGTCGGTGCATTTTTATTGGCCGGAAAATCACGTGGTAGGATCCAGTTTTCCCTCATTCATTTCCATATTGTTTTGGTTGTCATCAGCACAAAATTAACAATAGTCGTAAAGGTATTGTTTTTCTTTAAATATTTTTGTAACTCTAAATTGAACTTATTTTCCAGTACTGCTACTATTAGCGAGAGTATTAAATTATGGTTGTGAACTCATCAAATTTGTTTGAACAATACAATGCTATAAGAATATTAATGCTTTTTTAAAAAATGATTACTTCGAAAAATTACTTCCGTTCTCCAAAAGATCTATTTGGGTTAAGTAATATTTAAGAGTAATATTTAGACGTGGGAAGTAGAGGAACAAGAGTAAGTAAACAGGATTCCTTTTAGTACATATATGTTGAGTAAATAATTTTAACTTTAATAGAAAAATTGCTTTCTGCCAAGAAAAGACAATTATTGCGAAGCAATAATCGGGGTTGGTGAGCGGCAGCGAACAGGGGGCTTTGCCCCCTAGTCAGTATATAATTACAGCAAGTACACAGTGGCTTGATTACACTGATCTTTATATGAAAAAAAAATCATAATTTATCCCCGAGCCCTCTCTATGCGATACTGATTCAGAAATCAAAGATGGTACGATTTAGACAACTTTCATTGAACCAAGCTTTTTCGATTTTATGAGCAATAAATCAAATATCTTTTTTTAACCGTTACCATGCTTAAATAATTTTATTTTTACCTAGTTAGAGTGAAACCTCCAGGAAAGACAACTTTTGGGAGACACGGGATTTTTTCCATAGACTTTGCGTTGAACATCTTATATTACAGGCTATAACGTCTGCATCAAATGCGGAAAAGGTCAAATAAGGAAAAGAAAAGAAAAAAAAAGAAGAAGAAAAATCAAATCAAAAAATTTAACGAAACAAACAAGTAGATTAAAGTGTATTCAAAATATTTGTGTGAGGTTCTTATTTCGAGAATACTTTTTGACGATAACAACCTCAGATGTTGCAGTCAGAGTGCATTGAAGGCGATGCTTATCAATGATTTACTTTTAATGAGTTGAAAGTTAAATTAGGAGAGAAAAGTTATTTCAGAAAAAACAAGCATCTGAAATAAACAGACCTCTTCTCATCTTTTAAAGGCTAACTAATGTATGTGATATAAAATGAAATGGAAAATTAAACGAAGAAGCATAATTGTTTCTTTATTTAAAATATCTCCATCATTCATAATTGCTTGATTTATTTTTACACGCAATTATATCAGTTGGAATAATGTTTTTCAGACTCTAAATTTTATTCATTGATCTGTTTTTTCATGAAGCCAACAGAAATGGCATTTCCACACCAAGAAAATGACACTCATTAAAATTAAAATCGTTTGCGAAAAGTCGTGTACCTTCGATAACAGTTGTGAAGTCAATGAATGTAACCTTTAATAACGACACACCCCCATCCACAACCATTTTAATGTGGAACGGAAAGTGGTCGCTCCAGAGAGGTTTCACTGTATAACAAATTTTATTTATAATAGACATTGAAATAAACACTTACGTCTGCATCTTTTCGCTTTCTTGGTGATTTAGAAAATTTAGGTACGCGGCAATCTTCTAATATGTCCAGTTCGATTAAAAAAATAAAAAATAAAACTTTAATACCTTTTTAAATACGTATCAGAATTTCATGCATTAAGATAGTTTGAAAGATTGACCTGATCTTACACTAATTGATTCTTGCCAATATACTTGACTTGAATAATCATAGTTTTACTCCCCAAAGGATTTAGATGTATGGAGGGGATTTCCAATTTCAAAGAATATGCTCCCAAGAGTTTAGTTAGGGGAGTGATTGAAAATTATAGTTAATTTCTGCGCTGATGTTAATTTTGTCATGAATCTAGAACATAGATTCCCAACTGTTCCTGAACTGCCACCCATTTTGGAAATCAAAATTTTATCAAGATCCCATTTTAAGAAAAAGGAAGGGAAAAAAATAAGAGAATTTACATAAGAGAAATATGTTTGTTATAATATTTTTGTTGTCTGCTGTAAGCGTAACCATTTTTGGTTTTCAATTCTAATAAGTATGTAGTTTTTCGAAAAACGTCAAGAAGAAAAGAGTTAATTTTGTTTTAATTATTTATTAATTTACTCATTTAAACTCAGCAAATTAATTTCGCTTATACAAATGTAACTTTCGTTCCCTTGAATCTCACACAATTTCAGATTTAAATAAAATTTTGTCATTTTTAAGTGAATTTTTTAACCTTACAGATTTTTTAAATATCTTTTATGGTAAAATATTACTTTAGTCGTTTTTAATTTAGTTTAACAACACTTTCTATTAATGCACAATGCGTTATTTGGGACATCAGAATTTCGCAAAGCAGCTTTATTTTAAAAAAATGATTACTAGATAGCAGCACCAGAAAAAGATTTTCCTTTTAAATACGTGAAAATATTGGTTGGAATATTTTAAAACTAAGAAAAAATGAAGATCCTAATATTTTAAGGTTGTGAACACTCAAAGTAACATATTTTTAAAACACTTTTTGACACAGAATATCTAAATGCAAAGTGCAATTTTTTTCTTCTTTAGAGTGAGTAATCGACTAAACTTACTGAGTTCTTTTTCGATTATTTTAAGCTTATAAGTAAAATAAAAATATGATTCAAAGCAGTAGTATGCTAAATAATTGTTGGATAACAAGCATTTCAGAAACTCTAAAACGAATAATACAATTTAGCTCATTTTAAACAAAACATGTAAAAGCTTAGAGCTCTTAAGTTTCGATTACAGATGGCAGCACCATAAATGTATTTAATTTAATGTTTGAGGCAATCCATTTATAATGGTCATCAAAATCAAAAGAACTATTACCATATATTCAAATTGGTTAGTTAAATTTACTTACCTTTTAATCAAATAATATATTAAACAACTTTAGTCACTTGACACCATTTTTTTAAAAAAAAGACTTACGTTTAAGAAAATAGGCATCGATTAATGATTATTTTTCTTAAAATAAATTGTTTATTATTATTATTTTACCAATCAATATTTGAATTAACGTATCAAAACTATTTCAATTATTGTTTTAATTGACGTGTTTCTGAATAAATACACTAAACTTCAAATAAATAATAACGAAAAAGAATAAATTTTACGAATTATTAGAAGTTTCTGAATGTACAGTGCGCAAAAATATAATAAAATAAAATAAAATAAACGGACCACAATAAATAACTTTTGATCTAATGATCAGATCTTCCCGTTCTAGAACTCAATATCAATGGTTCGAGAAGGTGAGCTCAAATATGCTAATTAGATAGTGCAGACGATGTTTTAAACGATATAAGACACTAAAACGCACTTTCTCTCAATAACCATACCTTTTTTAAGCGGATTCGAATTTTTGACCCTCAAAGGGGGAAAATCTTGTCAATACGGACCGAATAGTTTGGTCAAGAGAGCAGTCCAAAGTTTTAACCCCGTAAATGCTCACTTTACTTCTTTGGTATTTTGCCATATCTCGAGTACTTTTTAAGCGAATTGAAAAAATTTCTGCAGATAATTTTAAAATCTGTTTATCTAAAGAAAAATATAACTTTTCTTTGGATAAACGAATTGGAGCATGGAAATGAATTTTGGTGCCACGCAAAATACAACTTTTGGTAAATTTTTATTATTTTTTATTTATTTATTTTTTAAATTAGTCAAAAAAATTTTTTTTTGAATTCTAAAGCATACACTTTCTTTCATCATTAGAATTTAGTTTTGAATGGGAAATCTAATGAGAATCTAATGGAAAATCTAATCTTCTTGAGAAATCTAATTTTTTCGTCTTCCCCAACGTATTTTATTTGTCGAGCAGCCGTTTTTAGCAGCCAGTCCATTTTATGGCTTACGACTTTTGGGTGTTCTAATCTGTAACATTGCATTGCAATTTTGAAATCGCCTACAATGCAATAAAAAGGGGGTAGGGTGAAGTGTGACTCTTTGTGACAAAGGGGAGAGGGGTTAAAAGTATTAAAACATTTTTGGAATATATTGAATTTTTTAAATATTTTGAAGATATTGAATATTTTAAATATATATTGAAATTTTTGAATGCATCGAATATTTTATTTTCTGAGTAGATTGAATATTATAAATAAATATAGAATTTTTTGAATATGTATTGAATATTTTGAATATATATTGAATATTTTAAATATATATATGGAATATTTTGAATACATTGGATATATTGAATATTTTAATTATATATTGAGTATTTTAAATATATATATATCTATTATATTAAATATATATATCTATTTAATCTATTGAATATTTTAAATATGTTGAATAGGGGGACATTATTCATGAACGGACTTTAAATCTCAAATGCAAGAGAAAAGAAGTCTCAATACATAACAGTGCAAAAATTATTTTTAGAAATACTTTTGAGCTGCTGTATTTAAAAAAGAATGTTTGAATAATTTCAGCCTGTAGCATAATACTGGCTTTAACTATCTATCTGTATGGTAAAGCTCCTGAAAAAAATAAGACTTTATTATTATTGCCTAAAAATACTTTAAATTTTTGAAGTAAAATTCCTGATTATATAAAAGTCTTTTCAATACTCCCTTTTTTTTTTTTTTTTTTTTTTTTATCTTCTATGTTTCAAAAGGAAAGTCACAGAAATCACTTTTTATTTATTTATTTATTTATTTTTTTTTTTTTTATATAAAATTTTAATTGGGATGTTGCAGGATTTTAGTGCGTTTTTTTCCTGTTATATATTTGTAACATTACTGCGAGAAAAAAAAAATTATAAAATTAAATCGACTTTAAAAGAGTTTTTTATTTTCTTTCAGACCTAAAACGAAAAAAGTAGGACGCATCACTCTCGTAATAAATACCGACCCCCACTGAAATTTACACTCACTTTAAATGAAAGTGATGAGACATTCTTGATTTATAAAAATAGAATTATTTTCTCCTTTCAAACCTATTTGGGAAACTTAGTTTTTAATTTTTGTTTTCATTTTATTTTATTGCTTTCTCCATTTTTATAAGCGTGGCAGCTCTAGTGCGACCTAATAAAAAGTACCCCACCGCACTGTATCATTATCATATCAATCAAATATCTTTTGTAATTTCTTAAAGCTTTTGCAACTTTTCAGGCTGTAAATTTATATTTTATGAAATGTGCTTTCCACTTTCAGCATTTTGTCCACGTGTTTAATATTTTTATTTTTTTTAAAGCTGTTCCGCTTTTCAAATTCGCATGATTGTTTCAGGTTTTTTATTGAACAACAGGGGTAACATCTGTTTTCTGAGGAAACAGAGAGGTTGAAAAATGGAAAACTTTTTCCGCAGGAATTCATGAATGAAACACGAACCACAGCAGTCAGAATCTGTGTTTGTTTCAGTGAGATGTGGTGAGTGGGAAGGGGGGCAGCTGTTTCCTCGTTTGAAGGAACCGCTTCAGCGCCTAACGACAGGCGTAGCACGCGCGCCTTACCATTGGTTAAAAGCATCGACGTCAGACGAGAACAACATCTGGAATTGGATTTTTCCTTTTCCAAATGAGATTTATCGTTTGCTAAAAATAATTCTACCTTTAGACACTTAAGCAGATTCTTCGAGATTTATTTTTTATTAAAAAAATACATTTTAAATTTTTTTTCTTCGTGTAATTCAGGATTTAGATAAATTGTGTCTGCTGTAATCAAGCTTCAAGTACTGATCGTGATGGGCATCATTCAAGGAAATTTCACTCATGACTCAATTTAGTCAGACTTAATTTATTCTGAATAATTATTCATATGTAAAATTTGTCATTATTCATCATTCATTAAGCAAATTTTTGAATAATGATTAATGACTAAAATCACTAGCCCTGACTAATTTGAATAAAATGACCGGAGTAAATTGCAAATATTAAGTCGTTTTATTGTAGACTTACCGAAAATTAAAGAAAACGATTACTATCTTAATCAGTTACAAATAAAAATTTCACCCTTACGCAGAAATCAACTACTTGTAGCTCTGATTACAAGCAATCACGATAAGAAATAATAATTTTTCATTAGAAGCAGGTTGTATGAGCGCAACAAGAAACCATTCCAAATCGTCAGAATCTATGTGATTATAAGTAATCGTGATTACTTGTCATCCTAATCATGCATTCGTAATCCTAATGTACGATTACAATAATCATATTCTTTAGTAATCATACTTTAATAATTGAGACAAATTGTCCTGATTGGGTGTAATTATAATGTATGATTATATTATGAAGAAATAAAAGTATAGTTTCAAATGATCTTGATTTCAAAGTATTTGGGATTGTAAGTATTATAGACTTATAATAATATAAGGTACAGTACGAAGCACTTGAATCTAATGATCGTATTTCTATGCAACTGACAAATTTAATGCTTCAGGGAAGTGACCTTAAATTAAAGATTTGAGCAGACGATTTCTAAAGTTACGAAATCAGACACAAGGATAATTTAAATTTCAGCGTAATTTTCTAGTATTTAGATTCAATTTATTAAATGTTAAGAGTTTTATTAGAAGTAAATGGCGAATTAGATTTGTCATATCTGGACAAAAATAACTTACCAATATTTTTTTTCTGTCTTTTAATATCAAATATACCTTGTCGTCTGACGTGTGATTGTAATATCACACGACAAGAGTATTATTTTAATATATATATATATATATATATATATATATATATATATATATATATATATATAACGTATGCTTCAGGGAAGGATTAAAACAGGTCTTAGATCGGGAAGGAGGGTACAGAATTTATTTATTAATTATTAGACAGTGCAGTCATGAGAAAAGTGTAAAAAGTGCACATGAAAAGTTGCGCTCCTTGGTTAGGGAAAATCTTGCAAAGTAAAATCCGTAAAATGTCTTAATTTAGGGAAAGAGGGAAATCTTAGTAGTTGCTATTGGTTTATGAAATAGATCGAATGTTTCCCACACAGAGCAAAGGGAAATATGTCCTGCTTTTAATTAAATGCATACTTGAGCCAGAAATAGATTTAAGAACAGGATGTGACTTTTAAAAGTGTGAGAAAGTATTTCGATTAGAATAATAATTAGGAGGAAGTTTTATAAAAGAAACTAACATAAAAAGATTAATTGAAGCTTTTTATGTTACATATATATATATATATATATATATATATATATATATATATATATATATATATATATATATATATATATATATATATATATATATATATATATATATATATATATATATATATATAATGATAAAAATAACAAAAACCGAAAAAAGGAGAACAAAAAATTTTAAAAAATCCTGAAAATAAAAGATATAATCTTTTCATCATCTCACACGATTATATCCGCAAATCTATTTACTTGCAGCTTATGCGAAATATATTAAACTTATTGTTTTTCTTAATTTTCTTTGTGTTTATTTGTTTTGTTATATATATATATATATATATATATATATATATATATATATATATATATATATATATATATATATATATATATATATATATATATATATATATATATATATATATATATATATATATAAATTCGAAAGTGAGTCGCTTTTAAACTGCAAAAAATTCGCATTAGTAGGCTTCCAGCGGTATTTACTGTGGTTTTGTAGTAACTGCGGTTCATCCTCCATAAGATTATTAAATTGATAAAATACTGAACAACTTTAAATTTTTTCTTTTTTTGTAAAAAAAAAAGAGAAAATAGGGAGACAGACAATCTGAAGGAGACTATGGCTCCCTGCTAAACAGAACAAAACTGATTTCTTTTAGAAAATGACGTGTGCAGTTTCCCAAAAAAGAAACCCGTTGGAATCGAAATATCTGAAGTATCAAAAATAATAAATAAAATGATAACTTCTTATGTCGCAAAGTTATAATAGTTATAATATTAAAGAAAATTATTAAAACATTATAACAAATGTACTAGTATAATGTGTTCAATGCAAGTATACTAATGTCCACCACTATATTTGTGCACTATTATACTTAACCTATGCCTTTGGGAATTTCGAATAATCTCCGGTGAGAATAATTAAATGACTTGAGACTGTTTTTCGAGAAATGGAGCAAAATGTTAACGTGAGGAAAAGCCAAATTTTGTAAAAATAAAAAAATAGCGCAAGATATAAATATGATGAAAAGCCATAGTTTTGTGACAATGAAAATAACTCAAAATGTCATTATGAAGAAAATTCATAGTTTCATGGCAATGAAAATAGGGCAAAACGTGAATTTGAAGAAAAGCCATAGTTTTGTAACAATGAAAATGGTTGAAAATGTTATTATGAAAAAAATCATAGTTTGGGGACACAAAATGACGCATCCCCTAACCATAGCCCCTATCTTTTGAAGGCCATATCATTTTGCGGTCGGACTGCATGGACATGGCCTGAGCTGGTACCTCTCTCTCCAATATAGTTTTGTGACAACGAAAATAACAAAAAATACCAATGAAGAAAAGCCACAGTTAAGTGAAAAGGAAAATTACGCAAAACGTTAATCTGATGAAAAGCAATAGTTTTGTGAAAGCTTAAAACGTTTTCGGTCAAATTTTTTAATTTTTGAAAAGTTATTTCAATTGCTTGGGTTCACAAAAATATAAAATGGTGTGGACTTGAGCTTGTAATATGAACTTGTTGCTTCCAAACTGAAATAAAAAAAGTCGAAATCTTATGAAAAATGAAGAATGCGTTTTGAAATTCGAACATTAAGACCACATTTTATAAAATTTTTTGAATTCCCTTCAATAAATAGCGCCACAATAAATCGGATCCAAAGTACAGTCTGATTGTACATCATGGAATTTTCTGAACTCTATTCAACAAATTAAGGCCACATTAGAGAGTAACTTGAGACAATAATTCTGATCTCTTCTTATTGTCACGCTAATGGCATGACAGATAAAACATTAATAACTGAGATAAAATACTTTCAAAGTATTTATTCCTGATGGACAAATGGTGTCATTCATTTGAAATGGATAACACATTAACCATTTGTAATGAATAAATAAAGCATCCACTATTTTTGATGCTTATCACAAGCTTATTAGTAAAAATTTAGTAATCAGGCTGCGCGTGATAAACTTTTCACTTTTCATGGTGATAAGTAATGATTATTTTCAACCACGTTTTCCCATCCAAAGTAAACACATCATCCAAAGTTTAAACCACAAATATGATTCAATAGTGGCAAATTCGAGGTTATTTTCTTATTTGTCATCACAATATGAAGAGTCAAGACTGGGTATGTTTGCTTTATTAATTAATTTTATTGATTTTAAACAGTAATGGAGTGGTTTGCGTACAGATAGTTAAAAATAATGTGTTAAGAGATGTATCTTTGCTTAACACGTTATAATTTTTTTGTATATTTTAAAGTTACTATTGCAGTGAATGTACAGCGAATTTTTTATTAGAATAATAGTTGAAAGTATTCTTTGTAACAAATTGGGGTGTTCTATTATTTTTTTTTTTATTGTGTGTCGAATAGAATATTACAAGACTTTTAATTTTTAAAAATAAAGTGTTGAAAGAAATATCTTTGTCTAAGTGCATAGTGTGATTAATTTTTATTTTATTTTATTGTATTAAATAAAGTAGACTGGTTTCTTAAAGTAAAGTGTTAAATGTAATATTTTTATCGATTTGCGTTATTCTAAATATTTAGATACTTATAGTATCAGATAAATAGAATAAATATGTAAATTAAATATATAGTGCTAGCTTATTAATATTTTTATAACTTATTATAACACATAATATTTCTTTTTGTATTTTAACATTACTATTGTAGTGGTTTCACGGCAAAGTTTCTCTTTTTCTAAAAGAAATAGCTGTAAGTATTCTTTGTTGCAGGACTTTTAATTTTTTTAAATAAAGTGTTAATAATAAATAGAATAAATATATAAACTAAGTAAATAGTTACAACTTATTAGTGTAATAAAGTGTTAAAAGGAATAGTTAATAATTTTGTTTATTATAACAAATAATGTAATTTTGTTTGTTTCTGTTATTCATTTTATAGGTAAATGAAATGCTCTGATTGTTAAACGTAATATTTTTCAGTCAAACTACCATCAAGAAGTAGTTTCAACAAGTAGTTAATTTTTTTAATATATTGTCTTAGTACGTACAGTGCTCCAAAAAAAAAATAGACCACCCTGATTAATTTTTGTTCTAATGATCGGATATTCACATTCTAGGACTCAATCTTAATGGCTCGAGGGGGTGACTTCAAATATGGTAATTAAAAGTGCAGACGACATTTTAAGTTACGAAATCAGACGTAAAGATACTTCTCAGAATAAACATGCCTTTTTATAGACGGATTCGGATTTGTGTCCCCCAAAATATAGGGGTTGTCGGTATGTACCGCCGGTGTAGCATAGTAGGTGGATGTATAAAGATTCTAAATTTTCTAATTCCTCCATCCAACGCATGCTCCGCCATCGTGAAAAAATCATTAAATGTTTAGTACATTTTCCTATTTTTTCCATAATTTCTCTTAAAGTATTGCTGTTATAAAAAATGTTACCCAGTGAAATTATCTATAATTTGATAATAATTCAATACGAAGCTTACAGCTGTATACTGACTGAGAAGATTTTTTTCCAAGAATCTTCGAACATTTCAAGTTTTCAATTGGTTATTGATAGATACATATTTTGTGTTAATTTTTTTAAAAACTGAATAAGGTTAAATTTTCACACACTTTGAATAGTCTGATATAGGGTAAACCAACCAGTGAAGGAACACTACCCAGTGAAGGAACATTTCATATATATTCATTAAAAATAAGAATTTGAAAGTTTTTCTTTAGATTGATTGGTAACAATAGCTTACTGCCAAACAACAGGAAGTCATCTAGCAATATTTTGGATTACCTGGTCAAATAGATTTCTCTGAAAAAATTTTTGAATTTGTTATTATCTCTGCAACACCTTGTTTCGTTGAAAAAATTATAAGGTGAGTGTTTGTACTTATATGTTTGAAGTGGAATTAATTGCATGTAGTAGTCTTATTTTTCTCACTGTGAAAAAGAGAATTCAAAATATAGTTATTGAAGTTACGTTTTATTTTTTTTAAAGCACCATAGCATAATCAAGTACTGAGATAAGGGGGTGTTTATTCACTGGATCACCAAACGATGAAAAACCAGTGAAGGAACAAGTGTTCCTTTACTGGGTTTTTCTCCCAGTTAATGAAAATAAAAGAAATTTTTTAATTTTCTTGTACTTTTAGTCATATTATACATCAAAATTCTGTTTAAAAGACAAAAAACAACTTCCAACCAGTGAAGGAACAGGCATGTTCCTTCACTGGATCACCAAACGATGAAAAACCAGTGAGGGAACAAATGTTTCTTTACTGGGTTCATTTCTCAGTTAATGAAAATAAAAGAAATTTCGTAATTTTCTTGTACTTTTAGTCATATTATACATCAAAATTCTGTTTAAAAGACAAAAACCAGCTTCTAACCAGTGAAGAAACAGGCATATTCCTACACTGGGAATACTTCCAGTGAATGAACAGTAATGTGTGATATATGATTTTACATGACTCTAGGATAAGTAATTCTGTTATATAGAGGACAACCGAAATTTTGTTAAAAATTGTATGAATAATTCCTGAAATAATTTCAGTTCAAAATGTTAATTTAATAGCTTAATTTATGAAAAAAGTATAATTTATATTTATTAACAGGGTGTGTAGTTACATCAAATGTTAGGCAACTTAATAAACTATGTTTACAAATCGAAAACTAATTAAATATAATCATAAAAATAGAACATTTTTTCGCTGGCTTTTGCACCAAGAACTCCTAATAAGCTATCATTATAGGATAGCAACGTGATTATATAATTTATTGAAACTACTTTACAATGTTAGAATTTAGAAGTAAGTTCCTCAACAAAAAACAAAGTTAAAAAGAAACGATACTCAATTTCTTCAGAAGCTTGAGAGGGAAATCCCTCAAGATATGTTGTAAATTTTTAACACAGCATTGACGGAAGAGTCTAATATCGAAAATGTCCAAGAGCCTGTACTTTTTCCAATATGGAAGAAGCACGTATTAAAAGAAGACCACTTGGTTAAGTCAAACTTAGGAACTGAAGCTAGTATTGATAATGAATGCATATTAGATATCGAATTTGAAATGAGTCCTCATGCTGATTCTCTTAGTTGAAAAAAGAAATGATTCTGTAAGTAAAATCAGTACTTCTAAAGATCCTCTAGATATAAGTCAACAAGAGATGGATTTGCCTCAAACTTCAAGACACCTTTCCCCCGTCTATTTTCGAGAAAGGCATTCTAGAAATGTTGCTGAAAAATCAGAAGAAGTTTGGAAGAGCCATTTACATTGGCCAAATATTGATGATAAAAAGAAAGGTCAAATAAGAAGAAAAGCGAATAAATTACCTTTTGCACTAACTTCAGAGAAATGGCAAAAATTTCAAGAGGCTGAAAGATCTAAAAAACATTAAAACAAGAGAACATGGAAAAGAAAAAGAAAGAAAAAATACTTAAAAAAGAAAAAAACCTTCAAGAAATAAGAGGAAAAAGAGTAAACAAAAAGGTGATAAAATAATAATGATAATAAGCAGCATCGGATGACACAATGATTTAGATTTGACTGTCAAATTATAAGAAAGAACGATTTTTTTAAATTTATTTTGTATTTAACATCACTTTAATTTCTAGTTCATGATTACAGAAAAAAGTTAGCATTTTACAAGTACTTGTATCTCATAATTTCACAAATAGTCTTGTTTTTAGTCGGACCTCTATTTAACAAAATCACTTAATACCAATAATAAGCTCGTTATATGGAAAATTCGTTAAATAGAAAATCACCTCTTAAAATACTTAAACAACACAAAACAGGTTTTAAATTCTTAAACACTAGACATAATTAAAATAGCAATTGATACACTTTTATCTTGTAAACTAGTATCTACTATTTATCATATAAATCTCAACCATAAAAGAAATCTGCATGGAAAGCAAGAATAGAGCAAAACATTATCCAGTGTTACACTATCATGCTATATACATTTTCAACTAAAAAAAGTCTAAATTTATGTATAAAAATATAGTTGCATTTATTATAAAAGTAATTTTAAACATACATTACCACTTGCGTTAAGTTAAATTGCTACGGATGAAATCCGTTAATTTGAAGTGAGTTTTTC
This sequence comes from Parasteatoda tepidariorum, assembly GCF_982258835.1. Lineage (NCBI taxonomy): Eukaryota > Metazoa > Arthropoda > Arachnida > Araneae > Theridiidae > Parasteatoda > Parasteatoda tepidariorum. The sequence continues at coordinate 3,594,794 of NC_141758.1, read as the reverse complement.
GTTTGAAGTGCAAACAAAAGGGGAAAGGGAATTTACTGCTTTCTCTAAGATAATTTTTAGACAAAACAGTAATACATTTCATAAAGCAGTGGCTTCGAAAATTAATTTAATGTCATTTCCCCCATAAATTGCTTTAACAAGTTTAAAATGTTAAGAAATATTTTGGAAAATAGGGAAATTGGATCTCAATGAAAAGTTCGTTAAATAGAAAATTCACTTCGCTATATGGAAGTTATTTTACAAAAAAATTTCCAAAATGCTCTTGGTTCCTCGAAAAAATTCGTAAAATAGGGAAATTCGTAGAATGGAAGTTCGTTAAATAGATGTCCGACTGTATTTGTATGGCTAAAAAATTCATAAAGAGCATTAAAAAATAACCAAAATTAAGTGTTCCTTCACTGGGCAATTTTGTGTTCCTTCACTGGTAAGAGCTGTTCCTTCACTGGGTCTTCTTACTACTTGTTATTTGAACCTCCAAAACTTTAAAACAATATTATGTAAGTTCTCTGCAATTTTTTTGCATAATTTGCAATTAGTAACAAATATGTTGACACTGTCATTTAACTGAAATTACGAATTTTGAAATTAATATGATTTTTTAAAAGGCAAGCGAAGCTTAAGTGTTCCTTCACTGGTTAGTTTACCCTGTGTTTTTCATTGTTTTGGTTCCTAGTTTGCATCGAAGCAACATTTTATTGATTCCTATCCTTCCTATACCAGCTCGATCTTTCAATCTTGTGATCGAGTCTCTCTTCTTCCTGATTTGCTTTGCATTTTCGGAAAACCTGCTCATTGCAAGGTCTGCAGATTATGGTAGACCTGCAACCACATGCAATGATATGCAGTGTCGAGGGTATTTTGGAGACAGATCCTTTCCTGGGAGTGTGATGGAGTCTGAATCCAAAACCTATGCAAGGGGACTTTTTCATTGCCCATCCATTCTTGAACCTGATGATAACTCCTCATGGAATGCAATTTTTCAACTTGCAAGGTAAAAATGAGTTTTAGCTGTACAAGTTCCGCAGTTCATATTCAAGGTTTTGAGTTGTCAGAACAAGTACATATTAAAAAACAAGAAAAATTTCTCCTATTTCAGCAATTTGCTCTCCATTGCTACGTATGGATTAAGGAATGGTGGTGCTTTGTTTTGAAGTTCTGGATATTTATCAAAATGATTTATAAAGTTGTTTCCCCCCTCCGACCAACCAGGCCGGATGTGGTATCAGACTCACGGATCGCATGAATAAGCAAACTACCTGCAAGTGACGTAGTGTGGGTATCTCGATCCTAATGCGTTGCTGAAACATGGCATTTGTTTACGTTCGCAACTGTTCTTTCCATTCTATTTCGAGTTAGCCAAGCCCGTCAAGTATCATTTCTCTTAAGTGACACATTCTAAATTCTTTCACTAAGAATCTTTCTCAAAGATTTTAAATTTTTTCACTCTATATTTACACAGAGACGTAACACAAAGACAGACACGAAGCCATGTGGAACATAAGCAAACTAATTATGCATCGAACTTGCCAGGTACGCGAAACAAAAATATATCACGAAGACAATAAAACACATAAACAAAAAATCAAAGTTAAGTAAAAGAAGTCGACGAGAAAGAATTATATTTCAACTCATTCGATGTGCGATATATTTAATTAACTTATGGTTAATTAACATTCAAACTTATGTAGAGAAACTTAGCTCACCTTTAATATGCCCTTTTGCTGATCAAGATTAGTTGGCTCTGACGTCATAGGTCACATGTGTGAATATGGGACGTCTTTTTCTTGAAGTGCAAGTACCCAATTATGTTACTGAATTTATGTTTGAATATATTTGTTGAGTAATAACAATCTAACGTTTTTTCCCTCTCACACTTCTAGAACAAAATATTACTGTGTGTCGGTGCTATAGCGTTAGAAAAACCAGAAGTTCCTTACGGACCAAAGGTACAATATACTGAAGAGCAACAATAGTTTTGTCAGCATTTTTAGCTCTCTGTTGCACACGTATATTAGATTATGTAAAATTCGCTTAAGCAACTCTGTGATTCTTTTGTTATTATTTACAACTTTCAAGCATAGAGCCGTGATAACTCATATAGAGCTTTCGCCTTCCAATGTGGTGAATCGGCTTCGGATCTTAGCGATGGTTGCTCGATACGAATTCCGCACTCGACCACAATGCAGACGTAAAATATTCAGTGGTAGACGGATCATGGGTTAGAGTCCACTTGCCGTCAGGTTAATTGTAGGAGGTTTTCGTGGTTTTCCTTTCCATAGAATACAAATATGGGTTAGTTCCATTAAAAAATCCTCCACGAAGGCAAAGTTCTCCAATACTTGAACCAGGAATTTCATTTTCTTCTGGATTGGGTATAAAATGACAAGGCTACGGAGTTGAGATTTAGTCGTCGTAAACCCAAAAATTGGATCTGCTGTTCAACAACGGTTATACAATAAAACTTCACGCATTCATTATATAACATTCCATGACCTTCAATTATTTTATTTGTGACTCTTATCATGTGATTTGAATAGTCGGTAGTTCATATTTGATACTTATGCACCAGGAAATGTTAGTTTTACGTTCACTGTGAAAATTTTGAGTGTGCTTTAACTACAAAAATGGCGGCAACTACTTTTGCATCATTGTTTGTTGTGAAACACCGCACACAACTCTTGGTTCTTTGTTTATCACTACACCAAATACCAGCAAATAGGTCCTGGTGTATTGAAACACAGAGAATGTTTCTTTACTCTACCTGGTGTAAAGTAGCTCCTATCATTTTTGGCATCCAGTACCATTAAAATTTATAAGTATAGTAAGATATGGTACATAAGAGTGAGTGAAGTTATTTTTACGTTACAAGATTTTTATGTAACAAGATTAGTTTGTAAATCACACACACAGCACAGAGAGAATCTATGTACATATTTCTCTTACACGGCGACAAAAAAAAATTCTTTACAACTCCCCGAATGGCAACGCTAGAAAATCGACCAATGATTGCCGCTAAAAATGTCACATGACAAATCTAGCTGATTTGGCTCAACATATACCGCTTTTAAAAACTGAAATAACCAGAGAGCATCAGCTGCGGCAATCTCACACTATTAAGCTAGGCAGAAGTGAGTAGTCTTTGTCGATAGATCTCTATTTTAGTATTTTGTCGAAAGCGCTTTTTTTTCACGAATTTATATATTACGAATTTATTTGACGATTTCTGATTTATATCACGAATTATACTATAGCACATTTCTAATAGGTTTAACGAATTACATGTCATTTATTTGAATTCAAATTTATTTTAATGACTTAGTATTTACTAAAAGGATGTAATTTTTTTTTTAAAAAAAAGTTTTTATATGGATTTGAATGATTGTTTTGAATTCTTAGAATTTTGTGCATTTGCAGTGTACCGAAGTTAGTAGCGAGCGAAGCGAGCTTGGTTTGCGAAGCAAACCATATAGGATTGCGTAGCAATTTTCGGGTGTTGGCGAGCGTCAGCGATCAGAGGGCGCAACCCACTAGTATTAAGTTAAATTTGAACTAGGCTTAACAAAATAGAAGCGAATAGAAACTAAATATTACATAATTATTTAATTCAATTGACAGATTTATGTAAATATTCTTAAACAATTTTCATCTTTTTTACTCAACTAAAAATATACGTGCCTTTTAACGCCTATTTTTGCGGATTTCAAACTTTTCCCTTCTCGTGCTTCGTAAACAACCGTTGTCGTCTGATGACTCCAAACTTGCGCCAAAATTGGCGAAAATAATGAATGGCATACCTGCCAACTCTTCCGGATTTTCCGGAAGATTTTATTTTCATATTTAAAGTGGTAGTAAATATATACTATTTTTTCTTTTATAAACTTAATTTTTAAATGATATTGATCACCACTATTCTTTCAAAAATTAAGCGCATATATTAATATGCGTTACTATCATGGTTGTCAACTTAAGTTTTTTCAATTGCAACGCATTTGTTTGCTTAAAATTGAAGTTTTAATTCCATTTTAATACCACTGGGAAAAATGATAATGGAAAGGATTAAAAGGGGATAGGTAGTACACATGGGGATAGGTAGTACTCCGCAGTTTTGACACTGCGTATCGTTTTAAAATTTATTTTTGACATAATTTCAATGCATTTTTCTCTCATATGCCCCCATATACTTCTCGTGACATAACATTCTATTAATTATTTTTTTTTTGCTAATTTTTTTACGAAGAAGAACATTAGGTTTGCCGAATGCAATAAAACAGATATAAATAATACATTCATTGATATTAATTTTAATGAGAAACATACAATTTATCCATTTGAATGAAAAGAATAAACAAGTTAAGTAATAGTACATAAATAAACGAATAAAGAGGGAAAAAAAAACAATTTTCATTACTAAAAGTTGTAAAAAAATCATCGTTTTTTTGTGCAAAGTTTCATTCAGATATGATTTTCTTTGACACAATCTTGAAAATTCTGATTCGTACCAGAAAAAATTTAAAATAAAAATTAATAAAATCCGCAAATAAATATTGAAATTGGTGCAAATTAATTTATAAATTAAATAAATATATTTAATATGAAATAAATTATAAAATATATTAAATAAGTAAGTTATAAAGTGTATTAAATAAATAAATTATAAAATAAATAATTTTTTAATGAAATTAATCAAACGAAATTACTCAAGAAATAAATTAATGAAATAAAATGTATTTTTTCTTCTTTTTTTTATATTTTTGCCCAATAGGTTATTTTCAAAAGCTTTGGCGAAAATGTGTTTGTTGCAATTTTCGAAAGCCGTTTTGATTTGAGCGCCCTTTTTCTCCTTATTTCCATTTTTGTGACGTAGAGCCGGATGGAGAAGAAACTCTGTCAGCTGTGCGGAAACTGCCTGTCTCTCCCCCTCTTCCCATCTAGCTTCCCTTCTCGTTTACTTACCTGGTTACCATTGACGACCAGTGCTACAGCTGACTTCGGTGTGTCAACATCTACCTGAGCGAGTTTCTCTCTCGAACCAAAACACACGCGCTTCATCGATTTCGAAGCAGTGAACTTACACCGTGTTCGATAATTTCCTTGAAATTCTATTGCCGTTAAGTTAAAATTGGCAATAACTATAAACGAAAAATCAAACGATAATTTGATTTTAAATAATTTAATTGCGGGTGATAATTTGATTTTTAAAATTTTATTCCCTCACCATTTTATTATTCATTAAATTAAAAGTTTTTCAAGTTACCGTTTTTTTCTCCTTCCTTTCACGGTACGGATTTGTTTTATTTTGAGCTACTTCCATTAAAGGATTAAATAGTGCACAAATGGATTAATTTAGTGATTTTCCCGAAACTTGTGAAAACTGTGCAACGAGTGTTCTAAAGAATGCAACAAACTCTTCAGCAGATGAGAACGTTTCGTATTCTCTGCCGGCGGCGGGTCTCGAACCTGTGACTAGTGTGCGATGCCGAAGAATGTCCGGATGCAGCTTGACAGAGATGCAACAAACTTCGTCCGGATTTTATGGTGACTTAGAGGAATACTTGGGGGAGGTGGAGAAGAGGGCGGCCCAGTGTGGGGCCGACGTTGAGGAAGGGGATGTTTACACGCAGTTGGCCCAGCGAGAGAAAGATCTCGTACTGGCCGCTGAACTGGGGAAAGCCCTGCTCGAGAAAAATGAAGAAATCAGCCGAGCAAATGAAAGGTTGGCAGAGGAATATTCACAGAAACTGGAGGTAAGTTCATTCTTTAATTAATAACGAATGATAAGCATTTGTTGTATTGTATTTTGATCAGTGGTCGGAAGTGGCGCATCATAAGTAGTCACTACTTTTTTTTGCAGTTTGTAGTCAGCAGTGCGATGCAAAAAAACAAAAAAAAAAAACATTAGTTTGTAGTGATTTCTAGTGACTACTTTTAACGTTAGTTAAGAACAGTAACACTGCTCTAACGCAACTAATTGTTTCGAATTTGAGGAGTATAAATCTTTGCTGGTCCGTCAATAGATGCAATGAAAATGACCATGTGGCTGCAGCTGACGGGAATTACGTATTTAAAACCACGCATAACTATTTTTTAAACTAGCCATTACGAGAAATAGATAACTAATTACTTCGGTGATACATTCACACGCGAATGCAGACTCGTGAAATATGGATGTTATTTCAAATGAAGGGAACTTATTTTCGCTGCAGTAAATTCCTTGGACGAAATAAAAGAGCATTAAACAATTAGAAAATTGCGAGTATTTGAAAGTTTAGCAGTTCTTAAATGAAATATTGACTGTCGAAAAAGGCATATAAAGTTGAAGGTTAAATGAATACATTCGAAAAAACAATGTTTTGGAATAACAAGGTGGCTCATGTAAACATGAATAAATAATTCTTAATTATTCCCTTATATTTAATGTAAGCCAATTTCTTATTCAAAATCATTTTGAACATAATGAGTAAATTAAGCTGTCCAACAAAGTTCGTCTCCTTAAAGTAGTGAAGTAGTTACTAAATTCCAAAGTAGTTTGTAGTCACAACAGTCTAAAAAAAAGTTGTTAACAGCATTTGTGACGAAATAGCTGCAGTTGCATTAAACTACAAAAATAATGTAGTTTTTCCGACCTCTGATTTTGATGATGTATTTCTGCTGGTGGTGGTTATTCCCCTATCAGTCTTTCACATGCATCCACACTTATATCTACTTTCATTTTTCACTTTGCTCTCTTATGTCACTACCGAAATCGTAAAACAAATACAAAAAATTGTTTACCTGGAATTCTTCTCGTATTGAATATAATAATTTAAAATTATTTTACACTTGTATATTAAAAGTAAAAATCAATTTTTTTTATTTCTATACAACTTAATTTTGAAAAAGAAATGATTCGTTGAAAAAAGAATTCTGAATTCTGATACGAATTTTGATTTTTTTTGTTGGATCTTGTGGGAAAAGATAATTCTATAACCTCATGGTAAAAGATAATTAAATGCCGCGTATAAATGAATAAATTTGAACGAAAAACTGAATTATTTCTTCTTTTTTAACGGTGAAAAACCGTGATAGAAAAGAAAATTTCGTGAAGAAGTGAACAATTTTTAGACAAATATTCTTCAAACAAAATGACCTTAGTTATTAGTTTTAGTTGTAGATGTTGCTGTAAAAATAATTTAGTTACAGATGTTGTTAAAACCGTTGTCTCCAAAATTTAGTTCTATATAGTTATATGTTTAGTTATATAGTCCAAAATTTAGTTAAAGATATTGTTAAAACTATTGGGCTCAAACTACAATCATAGATATTGTTAAAACTATCATTTTCAAGGTTTTGTAATAAATATTGTCTTTAAGCAAAAAATTTTTATGTTAATCAAATGACGCACAGCTCATTAGAAAGTTATTAGATTGATGTACCAGTTAAAAATCTATATATATATATATATATATATATATATATATATATATATATATATATATATATATATATATATATATATATATATATATATATATATATATATATATATACAGATTCACAAAATTACCTTATATACCTTTGATTCACAAAATTAAAGTAAAAAGCAATGATTAAGATCATTTATAAAGCTTTAAAGTGCTTTAACTAGATTTTATTCAGAGGAACAGTAAAAAGTAGAATATTTTTATTGTAGGAAAATAATTTAATAATTTTCATGCCAGGTATCTTCTCATGCATTCCTCATACATCAATACATGAAACTATCATACAGTGGAGTTTAAAATTTAATTAATGCTACAAAGTTTTGGTAACATATTTCGTAGTCTTATATTATTAAATTATTATTTTACTATTGTTTTGCAAATTTAATATAGTAAATTGTAAAATAGTTCATTGGAGATTGAAAAGTCTATCCATTTTTCATTTCCTCTACACCAAAAGATGAATCAATTTCATGAAAATTAGATAAATTTAAAAATATGTGAGTTCAGTTTTTTAATAAAAAATCTAGTCTTTAATAAGACTAGTTTTTTTATTGAAAAACTGAACTCATATATTTTTAAATACTCATATCATTATAAAGAATTCCGAATTCTTTAAAAAAGAAAAAATCCTGATTTTCTTTAATACCCTAAAATTAATTCTCTTTCTCCCTTTAAGTTTTTAGTTTTGGCCGCAAATTATTGACGATTATTTTAATTAGTAAATAAAGAAGAGTAGTGAAAGAGAAATTTGCTGGTTTGCTTAATAATTATGAAATTAATAAGTGGAAAACGGATTAGAATAATAAGTATATAATATTTAACAATATATTTTGCCTCATTTTTGAATGTATTTAAATTTTAGACGTTGCTTTCTTGACATTAAAACTGATATTTTCACTGTTAAAATTCAATATGGACAAATTAATCAAAATTTTAATATGGACAAATTAATATTTTCCTATTTTTGATTTTGAAACTATCGATATTTCAAAGTCAGGTGGGGTAAAGTGAGGACATGGGCGAAAGTGAGGACATGGGGTATAATGGGGATATATTAAAAGATATCCATTTTCGCTTATTAAATTCAGATATTTTGCTTATAATTTTTAAAGATTTTTATTGGGATATTTTTGCTTCACTTTTAGTAACTGATCAAAAGTTTAGTGTTCATAAACTATCTGTTTATGATCAACTTGATAGTTTAATCTGCTGATGAACTTACGTCTAATATCAGAAAAAATAGGAAAAAATACAAATTTAAATAAATTTAATAGTTTGGATTTAGAGACTTCTTTAAAAAGAATCTTGATTTTATAAACACTTTTCCCCACCTTATCCTGCGTATTTTCTTTTCATACATTTCTGCCATAGTTTTAAAATAAACGTATAAAACGATGCATACAACTGGCATCAAAATTGGCTTACGAATTTCAATTATAGCTATTAAAAATTTTAAAATTATTAAAATATATAAGTCTTTTTTGCAATTAACTTTGTGAAACCTTCGTACTTTCAAACTAAAATTGTGAAATAAGTTTTCATGGTATCTTTTAAATGTTAAGAAACTCATCTATTAAATGAGAAAACAATCATTGTTGCCTTTATTACTGCTTCGCTTATAGTCCAAAAAAAAAAAAAAAGAAAAGCTTTTAAAAAGAGCAATAATAATGCCCATAATTCTTAGAGTATACTTTTATTACTTATAACTGTAACTTCAGTAAATGTAGAAAGGGTTATTACGTCATAAAGCAGACGAATTGATACTTAACAATCAGAGATAAGTATGTACTTAGGAAGTAAAAAAATATAAAAAAACAGTTTCGATTTTAAAGTTTCAAATGATTTACACACTAGGTAAGTTTCTTTAAGGTTTTTGTTAAAGTAGAGTTTGTTATGAAAAATAAAAACTAGTTGATCAAAGTTCATTATTATTGATAAAATGATAAGTTAATTGAAGTTTAATATTATTGACAAAATTTTTATAAACGTTAATATAAGGTGAGAGTAAGAAAATCATAAGGTGAGAGTAATATATAAGGTGAGAGTAAGAAAATCATTATTAAAAGAAAAATATATGCATAAAGCATTGAAAAAAGATAAAATATACATTTCATGTGAGATAATTTCCCAATTATCATCTTTGTGATATAATAAAACTTAGTAATTTTTTTTCTTAAAACATTACTAACATTACTAAACTTCATAAGCAACTACTCAATACAAATACATTTATTTACTTAAATATTATTTTTCACAGTGTTCGGAGTTAACTATATATAACTAGAAATTTTTTTATATGAACATTTCAATAATTTAATTTTTGCATTTTTTGTATTCAATATAATTTTTATAAAAGTATATTCAAAAGAAAGAGGAATGTTTTATGACCATTTATTGAGATCAACGCTTTTTTACAATTATATATTTATTCAAAATACTTCAACTTGCAAGAGTGCTTTCATGTCTGTTTGTTTTAGAACAGAGTCATACACAATTTTAATTGGTGGAAAAAAAGTATTTTTTAAATCAGCGCACAAAAAAGGTGATAAAAAATCGAAAACTTTTTTTTGCTCCGTATTGTTTAAAATTAAAGCTGTTAAATTACCGGGAATTCGTCTCTTATTAGCGTGTTCCGCTCTATAACAGGGAAAACAGCTCTGTTTCTTAATAATAGGCAGAATATTTAAATGGTTTCACGTGCCTTCAAAAAACAATCCACTGCAATCTTTTAATTAAATGAAACTGATCATTTCTCTAAGTGGTACAGTTTTTTTTTCAGTTCCGTTCTAATTAAAATCTATTACGTTGTTCCTTTCTACTTTAAAACGAACAAATTGGTTTACTATTAACGTTTCAAAAGCAGTTTTTTTCAACACACGGCAGTCTGAAAAACTGTTTGGAAATACTTTTAAAAAATGCTTCGATCACTTTATGGAAATTATAGTTTATGAATTAGAGATGTAAAAACGCATCACACATTAAAAATCTTAACATTATGTTGCAACACATAAAATAAATATGCAGTGATAACCCCAGGAAAGACCACTTCTATTTTACGACCACTTTTAAGAGGCACGGAATGTTTTCCAAGGAATTTGTGTTCGAGGAAACCTTTAGGAATCTCTCCTTGATACCGGACAAACATCTGTACTAAATGTGGAAAGGGTCAATTAAGGAAACACGAAATAATATCAAAATAAAAAGTGTTAACAAAACAAATGAGTAGATTAAAGTGTATTCAAATTATTTGTGTGAGACTTTTATTCAGAGAGTTCTTTTTGAGGATAACAACCTCATGTTGCAGTCAGAGTGCATTGAAGACGATGCTTATCAATGATTGACTTCTAGAGTTGAAAGTTAAGTTAGGAGAGAAAAGTTATTTTTGAAAAATAAAACACACCTCTTCTCATATTTTAAAGCTAACTAATTTTTATGATATAAAATTAAATGCAAAATTGAAGAAAAAAGTTTCACCCCCCCCCCCCCTCAAAAATAATGTATATAAAAAAAAACTTTACACGCAGACAAGAATATATGAAGCTACATTGTTCACTATTGTAATTATGGAAAAATGCGTTGTCAAAATTGTCCGAGCAATACTCAAATCTCGCATTAAATGAACCAAATAATCCACCTTATTTTTTTTAATTAAAAATACGAGTCCTTCTAAGCTCGCTGACCGTGCGTATCTTCAATTCATTTCTTGAAAATTAACATCGCTAATTATATATTTAAAAAATAAATTATTATTTTTTTAATTTCTTTTTACGTAGCTTTTATCAAGTCATGTTTCGTGCCAGTTCCGTACATGTAATTGTTTTTTTTTTAATCTATGATATAAAAAGAAAAACTTTATTATGATAGTTGGCGATTAAAATGATATGGAATAATAATAATGTTGTCAAACAATGAAAAAATGAAATCATTATCATTTGGTGAAATGTTATCATTTGGTATATTGTTTTTGAAGTCAATGTTTTTTTTTTTTTTTTTTTTTTTTTTTGCTGAATATATCATAGCATGGAGCACAAAGAAATATCTGATAATATTAAGATATGAAAAGATGCTTTGTATTTTTATGCTCTTTTATTTTATTACTGATGGAATATCATGAGGCCTTTAAAGTAGTTTTTATGCAAGTTTTGTTTAGATATACAGTTACAGTTACTTAACAGGTAGGCTTTTGAGTTAGAAATTGTGTGAGAAAAGGCAAAGTTAAAAAATTCGAATGAAGCCTGTACAGTATCGGATATCTTTTTCTAAATTATTATGCAAATTAGAATTTATAATTAATGGCAAAAATAAAGATATTGTTTTGATCGGATGGCATAAAGTTTATTTGTGCTCCCGTTTTTATAAATAAATAGTCAATAGTTAGTCAATAATAGTCAAACACTTCACTGATTTTTTTTTCTAAAAAGCTCATTTCAATCGTAAAAAAAGCCAAATAACGTTTTCTTTGATATCGAAAGTACTATCTTATGGCATAAAGTTTATTCATGCTTACGTTTTCATAAATAAATAGTCAATAGTTAGCCAATATATAGCAAGTCAAGCATTTCACTGATTTTTTTAAAAGTTTATTTGTGCTTACGTTTCTATAGATAAATAAAAAAACATCATCATTTATTTTTCAATTGAATATTTTTTTAGAAATAGATTAATTTCGTTTAAACTCATCAAAATGAAAAAAAAATATCTTTTTATATGTTTTTGTAAGCTTTTATGAATGAAAATATTTTTGACATATTTTCCTTTGACACGATAAAAGCATTTAAAATTTGTTGAGATAATGCAAAAGCTGAAATGAGTAAATTAATCGGAGTCTTTAAACAGTAAAAATATGATTTTTGTAAAACTTTATTTATTTAGGTAAAGAAACATTTCCGACATAAATAAAAATGATATGACGAGAAAACTATTGTAAGTAATAAAGACGATAAAATCGAAGATAAAGCACCTATTTTTTTTTATTTTGGCTGAAGAAGATGAATGAAGTAAAGAACCTACTTCACGAAATACAAATGGTTATTTATTTTTTTAAAAAAATTATGACGTAATACTTTAAGATGCTTAGTTTTTAAAAAAATATTTTTGAGAGAATAAAATTTTTTGTTTGAAATATTATTTACTCTAAAACAGAGTTAAAATGGGTCAATTGGATGATTTAATAATGTTGATGATGTATATTATATGTTTTTACTTCAGTTATTCATATATTAAAATTAAGAGGAATCTAAGTAAAAACGATAAATATTCTGATAACCTTTGATTTTTACGAGGGCAAAAAATACTTCTTATTCGGAAGCAGTGTTTGAAAATGTTGTTGTTGTTATTGATGAGAATTTTTGGTATGAAGTGATAAATATCACCTTCGAGGCATACACTAGCAGAACAAGTATTTTATTTATGTTTACCGTGCTTTTATTACCTTAAAGGTATCGCCTGTGAATTTCCTTCCAGTTATAGATTCCAATTCTGAAAAATTACCATAATTAATTGTGGTAAAAGGAACCGTAATTCTGAAAATGTAATCAAAATATACAGTATTTAAACCATTCAGTTAGTTATTTTAACATTCGCTTAAGTCTACCGGGGATTCTGGCTTTCACAATTATAGTTTTAATTACCGTACATTTAGTAACAAATTTAAAAGTAAAAAGCAAATTTAGCTAAATAAATGGTTTTTACGCCATGCTGTCAGGTATCTCAGTAAAATTACCAAACTTTTATGCAAAACTATCACTCATTTTGCCATTTATTTAGTAATTTTACCTTTTGATGTCTATGCTTTTAACCAAATAGTATGATTAATTACTATGGTTTATTTAAAATGGTTTTTAGGGTTTATATGAGTATTAATTATTGCTTAAAATTTGTTAAATAAAATATATTGTATAAAATATATTATATAAAATATATTGTATGAAATATATTGTATCAAATAAATTATCCAAAACATATCATATAAATTATATTACATAAAATATATTATAAATAATTATTATTATAAATTAATTAATATATAAAATATATACTTTTTATCTTTCTTAGAATTTATCAAATAAAATTTGTTATTTAAAATTTATTCTATTATACCTAGAATGTAAATTTTTTTATATCGTATATCAAACATCATTCGTATATCAAATGCAGTGCTTCTTAATTTGAAGATGCAGCATGGGTTGTATTAATAAGCAAATAATTAACTAAATTAAGAAAGTACTTGCAAAAATTATTTTTTGTGGATAATTTTTTTTCAAGTAATTTCAATTGAAATAATTGAGATCCCAAATTTGACATGTTAAATGTTGAATATACGGCAAATATGAAAATTTCTGACAACACTATAAAACTCGATTAACAAAAATTTATTTCGTATTTATTAATGCTTATTTTTTTTCACATTTTTCTATTTATTTGCTTATTTATAATTTAAAATTTATTTATGGACTCACACATTACGGGCCTCTAATCTTTTAAAGTGCAATTTGCTTCATGATTAATTATAACTAATTAATAATTGATAACATTTTATTTTTCAATAGACTTAAGCACATATTTTTTAGAATTTATATAATATAATTATAACTAAAAATGTTTTTTAATTCATTTATGAATTTAGCTGCAAAGATTTTGAAATATGGCTAAAAATTGTCAAAATGTACTGATGTAAGGCGGGCATAATGCAGACTTTCTTGTAATTTATAAATTATTGTTAATTATAGATTTTGGGAACTATATAATATCAGAATAATTTTTCAAATTTAGTTAATATTTTTAAAGCAATCATCTAAAAATTAAAAAAAAAAGGTAATCTATTCCTAAAAATTACACTTTTGAAATCACAAGGAAATAAATCATGTCGGATCTTGTGTTTATAATTTCCAAGCCTATTGTAACAAACATCATTCTCATGTAGCTATTTTTAGAAATACTATTCTATAGGAAGTTCCAACTAGTTTGATTCATGAAGAGAAGTTCTTTCTAATATTTTAAATCCGATTAAGGAGGAAGACAAATTTCCGATTAAGGCTTCTTAAGACATGTATCATTTAATATTAAAACTGATAAGCAGATTACATATTTGATTTCGTCATAATTTTCATAAGTTCAGGAAATGCTACTTAATAAGAACGACAAAAATAGTTAGCTTCGTAATAAATTTAGAACTCACTAAACCAGGAAAAAATTGCTGTCATTATAGTAACGTTAACAATATTTTTTTTAACAATACTTTATGAGGTCGGTTACAATATTTCCCGGCACCGTTCGTAACTTGTTTCCGAATTTCAATTAGAGTTATCTGATTAGTACAGATCTTAATCTGATATGTTGCTAATATCAGGTCACCTTTCACATTCATTAAATCCTAAGACTGAAAATAAAAAAAAATATTTAATATGAATTTTTTTGAACTGAAGTTTACTTGTTGTCGAAAATATTTGAATACTTGTCTAAAATGCATTCTAAAAAGGGTGTAAAATTAAAAAAAATCAGTTCATTTTCATTAAAATCCTTTTTTCTTTCAATTTTGTTGTAGTTGAATTATTGTATGTAATATTAAGAAATGATTGATTTGAAGATGTTGAATGAAGGCATTGAAGCAACTCTGATTTTTGTTCATTTTTAGATATAAATCCTTATATTGAATGATTTTTAATGTTCTTTGTCCTCTAGTTGCATAATAAAATAAAAATGACTGGTAATTTCCTAAAATCTCGATTTTTAAATGAACTCTATTAACTAACTCGATTTTTAAGTGAAATAATTCCACAATGGAAGTATATTATATTATTTTAGGAAACATACTTTTCTCATAATTTTAATCATGTATAATTATTTAATTAACAATTGTCACTAAAAATAAAATAAATTCATTTTATTCATGTTTCTTCTATACCAATTAATTTAAAGATTACATAAATAGCACACAAAAAAATCGCGCCATTCGCTTTTGAGGCCTAAATTTTATATTCTAGGTATTTAAATATAAAATCGACCCATAACGATAAAAACAGCTAAAGATGTCAGAATTTATCGCAGTTGATTCCCCAATTTGCTCATTAATCGCAGATCCATCAAATGAATAAATCACAAAATGATTAAAATATGAATCATAAGATTTTAATCGTAATAATAATCATATAAGTTAGTAAAATAAGAACAAAAAAGCATTTTAATCATGGCATTGAAATACGAATAGATTGGAGTACTTTTTAAATTATTTTTATTTTAAATTTTTAAATTTTTTTTTATTTTGATTATTTATTAAAACTATAAGAAATTGTCATTTTTAGCTAACTAAGTGCATTAAAACTCATTTTTAAAGATATTTTTATAATAAACTGTTTTAAAGAATAGAATGGCTCATTTTATTTTGTGAAATAAAGTAAGGAATAAAGATAAGAAATGGAGATGATCAAACTTTCGGAAAAAATTTGAGTCTTGTGTCATAGATTTTTAAATCAATATATTTTTAATTCAAGAAGTTAAAACTATAAAAAATGAGCATTGTTCTTGAGTTGACAAACTTAACATGGTTTTATTGCTTGGATTTATATTTTGGTCTATAAAAATGTTATGAAAATATAGTGCTTACACTCTTACTGCAGTTTTAAATTTAAAAAAAAATATTAATGGTACAAGTTGATACACCTGCAAAAAAAAGAAAAAAATATATATTCTCCTTATAATATATATATATATATATTGGATAATATATTAATCTCTCCTCAGCAGATATTAATATATTGGATAAATATGATAATATCGACGAATAAATAATTATAAAATCTGATATTAAAAAAAATTATTTCGGACATTCACCTAGTATGTGATTGTTGACATTCTTGGGTGAAAGTCGACATTCTCTTGATTTCGGTCATCCACGGTAGCATATATAATATACCAAATAGCGAATTAAAATGCGCTCTTAAAGAATCGACCGAAATAAATCTTACAATTTTATTGCTTTTAACACATTTCTCATTTCTAAAACGTTATCAGCCGGTTTTATATTTAAACAATTTTTATATTTATTACAAAAATGAATATTAGCACGCCATGTTTTAAAGATTTCCAATTTACAAGTTTGAAATTTTCGCACTAAGATCGCAATCCACTCCCGAATGTTATTATTTTTTCCTTTTTAGTTTTTTTTCTTTCGGTATTTCATACTGTGTGTAGAACATCAGTCATTCCGAACTCCGAAAAAGGAATATAGAATCAAAATTTCGCTGCTCTATTGTTTTGTGTAGTTCTGAAATATTTTTGCCTCATTTTTCGTTCAAAACGTTGTAACACTTTAAAAAAGATACATTCTTAAAGAACATTTGCTCCATCTGTTATAAAATACAAGACCCATTTACCAAAAAGTTTCACAGAAGAATGTGAGCATGTTTTCAAGCCTACTTCTTAGCAGAAGGAATTTATTTTAACAAAAGACTAATTTGAAGAAAATTGTAACAACACGCGAGAAGATAATACAATCATGGAACTAATTATCGGAACATTTTGTCTCACAGAACATGTTAACAACTTTTCAATTATATTCATATCTATTAGCCTAGTTATTCTCAGCCTATTATCTTTAAAAAAAGAAAGAATTGAAAAATTCACACTTTGCTGCCTGTACGTGTAAAAATGTATTTTAAAAAAGAAACGTTTCGAGCATTCGTCGCGTTTTCTGGAGATTTCGTCACGTTCTTTATTTGATGATCATTGTTGCTTTGGAGTTTACTAAACAATGTGGAATAGAAGTAAGAAATAAAAGTTCCACGTTCTTTCGCCATTTTGTGTTTAATCCAGCGAAAATCCTTCTTAAGAAAATTTCATTTTAATACCGAGCGTTCGCATGGTAGGATTATGAATAAATTGATAAATGTTGACTTATATAAAAAGGTTGCATTTTTCCTTCTTTGTATTTTCAAGGAATGTGTTTGATTTTTAAGAATTAGTTCTTCTGTTTGTGCTTATAGCTTAGCTTGTGGCAAGAGGCAGTGCTGGTGCCTTCTATTCGCATTGACCCAGACAAATCAAATTATACAATGCTTTTTTTATGATAATTTTCATTTTCTTTTTATTCCATTTTACAAAACTGTGTATTGTTAATTGGAATAATACGTAAATGGTGTATTTAAAATTTTTTTATAAGCTATCATGGCATTATAAACAAATTTTATAGATTATTAAATTTTCGATATACTACCTATAATTTTTTAAGTTTTTTGAATAAATGCACAATTATAGCAATGAAATTTCACATGAATATGATCTTTAACTCAAGCAAAGAGACATATTTAATTACATTCTTTACCATGCATATATTGGCTTAATTAAAGTCTCTCAGGGCATTTTATTTGTTATAGTGCATACAAAATCTTGAATTCAACGTCATTCCAATTTTATTAAATTGCACTGATTATTTCAGCTCGCAATATTTATAAGTCTTAAGCAATGGGATACCTGAAAGTGGCTTAGTGTAGGTATTTTTAGTCTGATTGGTTGCTGAAACATGGCATTTGTTTACGTTAGCAACATTGTTCTTTCTATTCTATTTCGAGTAGGCTAAGCCCGTCAAGCATCAATTCTCGTAAGTGACACATTCTAAATTCTTTTACAAAGATACTTTTTTAAAGATTTCAATTCTTTCTCTATATATTTACACAGACATTTAACACAAAGAAAGGCATGAGGAACATAAACAAACTAATTATGCATCGAAGTCGTTAGGTACACACAACAAAAATATAGCACGGTTACAATGAAATACATAAACAAATAACAAGTATAAGTTAAGTAAGAGAAGTAGACGAGAAAGAATTATATTTCAATCAATTCGATGTTCGATACGACTCTGTATTTAATTAACTTATCGTTAATTAACATTCTAACTTATGTAGAGAAACTTAGCTCAATTTTAATACGCCATTTTGCTGATAAAGATTAGTTGGCTCTGACGTCATAGGTCACATGCGTGGGTATGGGAGGTCTTCTTCTAGAACTGCAAATACCCAATTGTCTAAAAGATTTACTTAATTTTATGTATATTTCAGGCAGTATTATATAGTGATCAACATTTTACTTTAAAATGTTTGTTTTTGAACAATGGCTAAAAAAGCATGTAACCCTTTTGTATGGCACAAAAATGAATAGAAGCAGTTTTACCAGCAGCAACTACTTGGGTATACAGATGTACGTGCCAGTGGTTGAACTATATCATTCTACTTGTATAATTCTATCTATAGCCACGATTTTGTGTTTGTTCAATCAGTTATTTACACTATTCCTACTGGATGATGGTTGCTGCTAACAACTTATTGATCATTAATAAATTTACATTTCGCAGTTAAGAGAATTGACAACAGCATAAATATCTCTATATAACGGTATAAAAATAGGTCTTTTTTTAAAGGAGGGTCTTTTTTTGGAGATTAGTAGAATTTCTGTAAACTAAAACTTTTAATTAAGCTATTAACTTGATTGCAGTTCACTCGGAGAGTTTTGTTAGCAAGAAGTAGGGGAAATGTCGCAACAATTAGTGCCATGAGTTTGCTGCTTAGAGTCTCAAATATTTTTTAAGAATATTTTCATTTAAAATATATCTCTTAATTTAAGCATATAACTTTCCATAAAATTTTATTATTAACCTCTTATTTCGTAAGTTTAAAAAAATATAGAATAACATAAATTAAATATGGTAAAAATTTACAAATATTTTTTTTCTTCTCATCTGCGCATGGAAATGGTTCCATCAAGACAAATAGCATTTAGGACTGAGTTTTTTCTATTTGTTAAATGCATTAATATACATTTCCACAAGCTGAAAAAAATAAATAAATCATATTAATATTTTTCTAGCGATGTGCATTTAGCATATTAAAGCTCCTTCTTTTTTTTTGAAAAAATAAATTAAATGTTTTTAAATGAGATGAATAAAAGAATTTTTTTTTGTTCAATTGTAAGAGTTTAACGAGATAAATTAATATTAGAGAGTCAAATTAGTTTCGGTTTGCGTAACAAGGCGTCATATAGTCCGTACATAATGATCCAAATCAACTCTCTATGCCAAGCAAAATAATTAAAATTTACTTTTAATGAGATCAGCTTTCTAATTATTCACTATTCCGAAAACAGCTCACGTATATTTGCTTCAGAGGATACTTTCAAAACAAAAGATGTTGGTTCATTAACTTCTACCTTTTAAACTGATTTACCAACAATAACCAATACGGTTTAATAGGTGAAGGTGTTTTCTTTTTGACAACGGAACACCGCTTATAAATGTCCAGCTAATAAGACAATTTAATGGCGCTTTTCTTTTGTAAAGAAAACAGACGATAACGAACTATCATTTTAAAAACAATGACCGCCATGTTTCAAGACATCGATAGAGGAAATAGTCTGACGCTTTTTCTGGCGTAAAGCTTATCCAAAAGAATTGTTTTAGGTGGTGCGTTGTGATTGTCCGTTTCCCGCAGAGCGTTTCACTAAGCAATAGATTTTGTAAAGAGGATTTTTGGTTTGATAAACGGCGATACATCAAAGAGAAAAATGTTCTTCCGTTTTGATGAAAAGTTCCTTCCGGGTTTTCGTATACAAGCAGATCTTCTAGGAAGATGTGCCGTAGTTTTATTTGCAACTATGAGAAGATTCCCTCAAAGCTTTTCATGTTGGTATGGAAATTTGGGGCAACATAATAGTACCATTTTTTTTTCTCTCTTCCAGGTTGAAGAAAAACGCTGTAATTTGTCGGCTCGTCTGCCGAACACAATTTTCCTTTTGAAGGCATTTATTGTTACGATAAGTTGATTCATTTTCTGCTTGATCGACTGACTGATATCATCAATTTCATGATCTGGTAGTCTCAGCACGCAATTCAAAACTCATGGTGGTTAGTTAACATAGTTTAAGTAGACTTTCTTTCTACTCTGAGGTATTTTTCAAGTTGAGTTTGGAATAAATAACATCGTAATTCAGTGTTTTGAACTCTTTGGAAATTCGTAAATCGTGAATTATATAAAATTTACTGGTTTAAACTTCTGTGAAAAGATAACTATTGCTTATGCAGTTTTCAATGAATTGTAAGGTTAAATGTTTTATGCTTTATATTTTTCTTTTCCACTTGTGATTATACAGTTCTATACTCCAGTTTTTTTTTTCTATAAAAGTGTTCAATCAATTATTTAGTTTTTTCTATTAGTTTTTCAATGACCACGATAGGTTTGATCTCTTGTCGCTTCTAGATGAATGTTCAAGTTACCAAACTGAATTTTTCAACTCTTTTAATGTCAATAATAAATGCTAGCTATTGATGGAATGAATATAAATTATTTAATTGTCCAACATGGACTATTTTTTAAATGCAATTTGCATGATTGCGGATTATTTTACTCCCCATTTACGACTCTCGTTAGTAGGGTTTTGGGTTAATGTCGATTATTCGAATGTCCATATTTCCAACATGCCCTTTTCTACCACGACTTGAATCGAATTTTAAATGAATGTAAGTCGACTATTTGAATATCAACTTTTGGCAACAGTGATTTATTAATGCAAAATAATTAAGTTATCACTACAAAAAAAACATTAAATACCAAGCATATTTAAGAGATTTTTTACAAAACAACGAGGTGACATTAATAAAATAGTATTTTAGAAAACATTTATTTGTCGAAAGTGTTCCAAAAGAATTCAGAATACCAAATATTTTACCGATCATTATAACTAATATTAAAATCAAATAATCAATTCGATTTTGCTTTTTTTAAAAAAAAAAAACTTTTTTTTAAAAATTTTGGTTGTTCTGCCAACAAAATATGAACCGATTTTTGTCCTGAAACAAACTTCCATTTAAAGTCTAACCCCACTAAAGTAAAATAAAACCATGAGAATACATTATTTAGATATTTTTAGTTGTATTAATTTGAATTCGACTTAATAGTAGTATTCTATTCATTTTTTATGAAGCTTTTGTGAATTGTAAACAATAATAAAACAGTTCCAAGTCAAAGTCAACAAAATTTAATATTCAAATGGCAGTGGTTTTAAATCAGCGTAATGTTTAAGTTAGCAAATATATTTCTACTACACATTAAATTAAACAGAAGTTAGCATAGTTTTAAGAGAAACTATTTATAGAAAAAAAAATTACCATAGTAGAAGGGAGAGAGTTTTTAAACGTCGTTTCTTTAAAAAGGTTTTTTTTTTTTTATAACTGAGAATTTGAAAACTGTGTATTTTTTATAGGTCACAATAAAGAACAAAACTGTATTTTTTTAGTTATAGTTTTAAGTTTCTATATTGCATGTGCCAAATTGGAAAACACATTTCAAAATGTTTCAAAATAAAATTTTAGATTTCAACATTAAGGGATTGGTGTTAGATATCAATACATTCAG
This sequence comes from Parasteatoda tepidariorum, assembly GCF_982258835.1. Lineage (NCBI taxonomy): Eukaryota > Metazoa > Arthropoda > Arachnida > Araneae > Theridiidae > Parasteatoda > Parasteatoda tepidariorum. The sequence continues at coordinate 3,572,932 of NC_141758.1, read as the reverse complement.
ACAAATCGTAAAATTTAAAAATTAGTGTCTTAAACTTATTGCATGACTAGTTCCTAAGATATTGTTATTTCTTTAAAAAAAAGGGTTTCTTTTTATTATATTTTAAATGGAAGTGTTAGCTTTCAAAAATCATTGATAACAAATAATAAAATAAATAAGAAAATGTAAAAAGTGTTGAAGATTTAAAATATGCATGGTAAAAAAATTCCTACCAGTATTTGTGATCGTCCATTTTTCTTTGAAAATGTAAATTCAACAGCATTAATGCTTTTTTATCTGCCGACTCTACCCATGAGAATTAGAATAAATAAATAAAAATGTGTCTCCAATATTAATATGTAAGAAAGAAACTCATATTTAGCATAAGCATTTTCCCGTAAAAGGTTCTGTCTCGCGTGTTTAGTCGCCTTTAGGGGGGAAATTTCTAACATAGTATTCTATGACCTCATTTTTTCTTTTTCTTTTAAAAACATTTGACTGGATTACTCACACGCTGAGGTTTTTTGCTATTTTTCATTAAGAAAACTGGCCTGCGGTTTCTAGTTTCAAATTTTAAATTTTGATCGAAGTAATAATAGATTAGCTAGCGTGTTTAAAAAAGAAGTTCAATGAAGAAATAATTAGGGGGGAAATTGTGGTTCAATGCGGGGATATCTGAAGTTCCCTTCCATGTCCGAAGTTTTCGGCCGCCATCTTTAATTTACTAAGGGCTCAAACAAAAAGGAAAATTAAACAATGCGCTTTAGACAAGAGTATTATTATTATTTTTTACGCTCTTTTGCATTTTTAATAAGTTCAGAATAGTTTTCTGCTTGTGGTTTTTGAATTCGAATGATCGGACTCAAAACAGCATAACAAACCATCTTAAATTGTCATATAACTTAGAAACGTCTGCTACTTTTGATAAGTGATTTTCGTCTGCTGAGTGATTTTCGACCGCCATCTTTAATTTACTAAGGGCTCAAACAAAAAGGAAAATTAAAACAATGCGCTTTAGACAAGAGTATTATTATTATTTTTTACGCTCTTTTGCATTTTTAATAAGTTCAGAATAGTTTTCTGTTTATGGTTTTTGAATTCGAATGATCGGACTCAAAACAGCATAACAAACCATCTTAAATTGTCATATAACTTAGAAACGTCTGCTACTTTTGATAAGTGATTTTCGTCTGCTGAGTGATTTTCGACCGCCATCTTTAATTTACTAAGGGCTCAAACAAAAAGGAAAATTAAAACAATGCGCTTTAGACAAGAGTATTATTATTATTTTTTACGCTCTTTTGCATTTTTAATAAGTTCAGAATAGTTTTCTGCTTATGGTTTTTGAATTCGAATGATCGGACTCAAAACAGCATAACAAACCATCTTAAATTGTCATATAACTTAGAAACGTCTGCTACTTTTGATAAGTGATTTTCGTCTGCTGAGTGATTTTCGACCGCCATCTTTAATTTACTAAGGGCTCAAACAAAAAGGAAAATTAAAACAATGCGCTTTAGACAAGAGTATTATTATTATTTTTTACGCTCTTTTGCATTTTTAAAAAGTTCAGAATAGTTTTCTGCATATGGTTTTTGAATTCGAATGATCGGACTCAAAACAGGATAACAAACCATCTTAAATTGTCATATAACTTGGAAACGTCTGCTACTTTTTCACTGTAATTTTAGTAATTCTAAGTTTTCCAGAGAGTTAACTTGAGTACTCGGTAATTTATTTAACATCTTCTAAAAAAATATTTATCAAAAAAAAAATAGTACATTTATGACTTTTCAGAAATACTATTGTGCACAACTAAACTATGAATGTCTCGATTAAATCTAACAGTTTGGAGATCTAAGAGCTCCAATTGACTTTCAAATCTTAGCTCTACCTGGTCTTATATTCCACTTTCCCCTCCACAATATTTTTCCTGGTAAAACGTTTGTTTTTCAATACCCTCTATAAGTGTAACGTTCATCTATATTGGATACAGGCAATTACGATTAGATTGCTTTCGAACATCCGGAATTTTGAGTTAAAAATATGAGAAGGGGGAACTAAAACGGCTTTTGGATGATCTGGTAATCGTTTTTTTTTTTATATCTTTCATCATCGAGGCAAAGAGAATGGTGATCGAATAAAAAAGCAGCTGAAATCATTTGTTTTCGTGTCATCCACCGTTTTGGGAATAATTCGATATCTTTCAGGTGGTGGGACAGGTGAAATCACCTGCCGTATCATTACACCTGGTCACGTGACAACAAACGCAAATTCCGTTTTCGCGTGTATAACGGGATAGAGTATTTAACGCTTGTTGGAATAAAAAGAAAATATGGTAACCGGAAACCCTAAAAGAACTCATTGATGCTTTTTCATAGCATATGAGGTCAAAGCGTACTAAATCTGTCGTCAGAATTTGTTTACACCGAACGCAAACACGACACAATATTTGTTCGACTGTTTTGTTTTGGACACAGATGCCTGAAAAAATGATTTTCAAAATAGCTGTTTTGTGAAAATATTCAGCTTAAAATATCCAATTCAAAGTTATTATTATTATTTAAAAATATGCATCTAAAATTAAAATAATACTATTGATTTACAGTGGGGCAGGTCAATAATAAAAATGAACATTAGAATGTCTGTGGAATATAATTAAACTTTAAGCAAAAGAATGAAGAAGAAAAGGTGAACTCGAAATATATTTTTTTAACTATCGAATTTTTACGCATTAAGGAACTACAATATCAACGGTCTAACGCATTCACTTTGATTATGTTAGTAGCAACTCTACATTAAATTACAAAATCGGTTACAAAAATATACTTTCTCTGAATAAACATATTCTCTTTAGCCGAAGGATATAAATATGTAGTACACGTAAGCTGCTACTCGTAAGCACCTAATAGGTCAGTTAAAAAGACTTACAGTTTTCACTTACAGTTACTGTAAGTCTTTTAACTGACAAGACATACAGTTTACTTGCAATTTTTGTCATATTTCTAAACGTAATTATACAAATCAAAAAAGTTTTTATGAAACTCGTTTTACCCAGGATAAATTCATTCTAAAAATAATTTTTGATAACTAAATATTTATTTTTATTACTTAACTTAATATTAATTAAAAAATTTAAATTGTAAGGTACAATGTTTTTATTTGCTCTGAAATTTAGAAGTAAATACAAAATTGAAGGAAATCGGTCTTTAAAAAGTTCTCGAGGAATAAAAATTCAAAAATACACTTAGTTCAACTTTTATACCTCTGATAGTAAACCATTTAAGGCAAGTTCTGGTCAAAATAGTTAAGTTTAATATTTTTAATGACAACAAAAGAATCAAATTTTAAATAAGCGGGTTTTTTTAAAGACAAAATTCAGTTTCTAAGACAATTTACGACTGATTCCGCTAGTTTGTAATTTTGCCATTTTCATTCGTTAAAATGATGTAAAAATATGTATATTTTACACTTCAAACTTTTCCGACTATTATTAAATTAAATAATAAAAATAATAAATAACTAAAAAGAATTATTTTCTACGTGGAAGTTTCTTAGGATAAAAGAATAATACAATGCTTAAAAATTTTTAGATTCGCTTTGAAAGTTCGCGAGATATGGCGAAATACGCAAAAAGTAAAATTAACGTTAGTGCGTCCAGTTTTAACCGCTCTTTTGACCAAACTATTGGGATACTATTTTTCAGATTACGGATTCTGATTTTTTATGGTTAGAAATAAAAATAATTCGTAAAAAATTATGTTTATTCAGAGAAAGTCCGCTCTTGTGTCTGATTTAGTCATTTAAAGTATCGTCTGCGCTAAATAATTTGCATATTTAGCGCAGGTCACCCCTTAAAACTATTAAGTGCGTAAAAATACGAACACTCTATATAAAATTATTAAAAGTGTTCCGTTCTTTATTTATTATTTTTTTTTGGTCATTGTCAGAGAATATCTGTTGGTCTATTGGTGTTTAATGAATCTTGAATCAAACTAAGAAAGGTTGAAGATTAATATTTCTTTTAATTATTTTTGTTAACTTGTTTCGCCACAATCGGAAAAGAATTCCACGTCTTAAACGAATGAATCGTGATAAAACACAGTAACAGTAAACACTACTGTCTTATGTAGGTCTATGTTTTTAAAGTAGGAAGAAAAAAAACTTTCTCATAATAAAAAGAACGTACAATGATGAGGTCTTGTCTTACCATGCACGGACACTATATGTGGCCTAAAAATGATGCCAACTTTCGCCAATCGATGGAATTTCATTCAGACACGCACGGACGGAAAGTGGATATAAACTGTTACATAATTTAATGACGTCATCATGTAACGTAACACTTCTACTGGAACAATTATGATTTTTAGAAATGTCACAAAACTTCAATAGTTCAGATAGCAATATCAACAGTTTTATACGTTAATATCAACTTATGTTCAATTTTTTAATGTTAAAATTACTTCATTAAAAATATAATAAGCACTGTTTTATAAAGGATACAACAGTTTTGATGGTACCTGATTGATTTTGTTCCAACTAATGGCAATTAGTATTCCCCTTTGTTTTCTATGATTCTGCATTCTTCGTTTTTGTTAAACGATAATAACAACTGTTTTTGAATAATACTGCTCTTCGTCCTTGTTTTAAACACTGGAAAAATTATTATTCGTTGTTTTTTACTTACTCGCATAAAATGTTTTTCTGGACAATAACAACAAATGTTCTACTACAATATTTGAATATTACTTTAAAAACCTCACTTCGTTATCATCTGGACAGTGGCAAAACTTGGCACTGTCCAGATATTTTTGTCCAGATAAAACTTGCCAGATTATTTTTTGACTAGTGGCAGAAATAAAAATGCTCCTCGTTATTTTCTTACGTTTTATTCTTATTTCAGAGGCTATTTCTTAACTTTTAAAAGCAATTTTACGTCAAATTGTAGAAATTATTGTTCGTAAACCATTTAATCTTTACTTATAAGACGACTGTAACTTAAATACACAAGAAATGATTGTTTAATTTTGAAAATTTCGTTTTAGATATTTCTGTTATTATAATTTCAGATAACGTTTTTTAAAAAGGATGATAGCTCTGAAAAGCAATAAATTAAAAGTTAACTCAAATTTTATTTTTTTCATTTCATTCATAGAACTGGAAGAAAATTTACCATAGTGTAAAACCTACTTAAAAAGAAATAATAGGGGAGAGTGGGGTCAATTGTAACATTTTTTACTTAACTATTTTTAACTAAAAAAAAAATCCAATGTATTATTAGTACTAATTCACAGACTAGTAAAGTAGACTATCCTCTACTAGAAAAAAAAATAAATACCTTATTTTAAATGTTATTATATTAGTTATTAACATTTTTTTATAGTCGTGCACTTGTTACAATTGTTCCCACTTACGGGGTCGATTGTAACAGTTCATAAATTCAACTAAAACATAGTTAATTATACATATTATCGTAGTTGTGATATATTTTTTTATTGATCAAAATAGTAGTGATATTTTAGGAGTAAAAATAATAATGAGCAGAGACCTAAATGGTCAAACTTTTAACTTTAAGGGGTTAAAAATTTTAATTTATGCTGTGAAAGGTGACAAATAAAATAATGCACACGCAGCATAATATGAATGATATAGGAAACTATTGGTGGTTCTTAAAGAGTTAAGTAATGGTTTGTAAACATAAGATTATTTATTTTCAGCTGTTACAATCGTCCTTTACTTATTGTTACAATCGTCCCCAAGACGTCTTTTCAGCTTCATTTGTTAAAAACAATGCTAGTTAATTAAGAAACCAACCTAGGAACCAAATCTAGAGCCCGACACTCGAAATTTTTGTTCTGTTACAATCGTACCCTGTTACAATTGACCCCACTTTCCCCTAGTCTCAAATTTGAGAATAATATATTGCTATCATGAATAAAAACTATAATGAATAACCATGAATCTTAATATTACTATTTTATTTGAATTGTATAAAAAGATATATATATATATATATATATATATATATATATATATATATATATATATATATATATATATATATATATATTTATTATTAAATTTTACATTAAATTACCTTTAATTTGATATATAAACATTTGTATTTAAGTGAAAATTAATATATTCTACAAGCACACAAAGTTGAAAAACATGAAACTTTCAAAAAGTGTCCACACTTTTGGCCACCACTGTATATATATATATATATATATATATATATATATATATATATATATATATATATATATATATATATATATATATATATATATATATATATATATATATATATATATATAGTACAGAACCTACTTATCAAGAAATATTAATCTTAAATTGGAAAGAGTAACTTTCCCTCCTCATATGTTCCAGAAGGCGCCAAAGATTTTTTTAGAGAACAATGGTCGACATGTGGGTTAGTAGGATAGAACTATTTAATAGAAGGGCGAGAGCTCGTTAATTGGAGGATCGATATAACCTGCAACCGCAATTAACAACTTCCTTTCCACTAAGTCAAAAGAGAGGGTCTGGTCATTTTGCGACGAAAACAGAAAGTATCGTTTTGTTTTCGTGTTCCCATTTACTTTCACCCATGTCACATTCCACAATAATATCTTTCACCAAAAAAAAATAGAACATTTCATTTTGGAATGAAAAAGTGCTAATAACTGTCTTTCTCGCCATCTTCTGACAGAGGGAGGAAAGTCCCGTGATTTCTCTCAGCCCCTGGGAATCGACGTCTACTTTCACAATTCTCTAACCTTATTTATTTTTTTTTCTTCTCTTTTCTTCCTTGGTTCTTTGTGATGCAGAAAAAGTGGACCCTTGTGGGGGCCCCTCTAAAAGGGCCTCTCTATCGTGAGAGAGGGTCACCCTTCAGACAGGTAAGTAGCCGATTTAGCGATCAATCGCTTTTCCTTTCCCCGCACCCCTCTCCATTTCTTTCCCGCCATTATGGATATATCCGCTTTAGAAGAACGTAGATTTCTGTGTTATAGAACAAATGTTGAAAGAAATGAAGGGAAATTAAATGAAAATAGTATCTGATTGACTTTGCATAAAGGTTTTTAGAAGGTTTTTCTTTGAATAATCAATATTCCGCTTAGATTCGAGACATGGTAGAGCAACGGCTCCCAAAGGGTGTTCCGAGAAACCCTAGTGTTCTGTCAAAAGATGACAGGAGTTTTGAGAGTGAGGACTTTTTATTATTTTTTGAAACCTGTTATTTACATTTATATCCAATCAATAACACGTAACTAATTAATTATTTTGGTTATTTCTATGAAATAATTTAAATAAGTGTCGATGAAAAAAAGAAATGCAAAATTGGAGGGGGAAAAAATTAAAGAAAATATCGAGTAAATTATGAAAAAATATGCTTTTATGATTATTTTATTTGCATATCTGATTAAAATAGTCATTCATTTGAAAAAAAAATCAATTAAAATATGCAATTATACGTGGACTCTACCCTCTGGACGCTCCTCAGCCCTCGAAAATACCTGTATGCCATCTTAATAGAATTTGTTTAGCTAACTATGCTTGCTTCACTCGTTACCAAGTCATTTAAAACGTATTCTAGCGTAAAACTTAAACCCATTAATAAATGGGTAGAAAAAAGTAATAATTATAGTTTTAAAATGTCTTCTGCGCATTCTTTCAATGTTACGTCTTTCATCAACGCTCTCTTTTGCTCTTTGAGGCTCGCTTTTCTTAATTATACTTAAAAAGAGCAACGACCAATACCGATTTTTAAATGAAAAGCAATAACAAAGAATAAAATTATTATTATGATTGAACCTACATAACTCTAATCACAGCATAATATAGAACACTTTGTTTTTTGATATGAACTTCTCGCTTTTGAACTTTCAATTCTTCTCAAATTATAGCTCTGTTTGTCCATGCAAGAAGCGTCCATTCTTTGTTGCCAATTTAATAATGGGTAGTCCTTCTTTACCTAGTATATCCACAGCAGCTAAAATTTAAAAGAAATGTGTAGAGATATTACTGCTTCATAAAAAGCTAAACTTTTTATTTTATTTTTATAATCTGAATGATGAAATGCTTGAAATCGAAAACCCCGTAAAGAAAGGGGGTGTACTACTTTCTCTGTGTGAAGCGGTGTCGTGTGCGTAGGAGTGCCACTCAATCTAATTGGCCAATAGACATACCGTTACATAATGATGGTGTTAGGAGAAACAATGGATTCTAAGCCTCTTTAACTGTCTCCGTAATCGCTTCGGTGACGTTGAGCGATAAAAGATAGCGGGACGAACGATTGTTGAGAATTTTAGAAATTGCCGATCGATATCTGTCGGAAAAATACTTTTGCAGTCAGAGAAAGGGAATGATTCTAATCAGACAATCAATTCATAAAAATTATCACCTGCAAATGAGTTCGTGAGAAACAATAATCTTTACCAAAATCTTTATGGTTTGTTTACTAATAAAGTGAACTGGTTGGTCGAATTTTTAAAGGAGATCAAAGACATTGTGCTGGATTCTGGCAATTTTTTATCTTTAATATTTTATTTGCGTCGGGTGTTTCCAACCTATAGGTCGCGAGGTCTTCAAAAATAATTTGTTAAAGATTCTCAGTGAATAAAAATCGAATTATTCAGAATATTTTGCACTTTTACGTTAGCTTCCGTACGCAGCAGTACGTAAGATTGCTCGCTCGATCGTAAGATTGCTGTGCATGCTCGCGTTTATTTTACACGCTACGTATCTTTACGTTTTGTTGACGTGATTTACGCTAAATGGACAAAGGCACAAGTTTGCTGTTTATAGCTGTTAAATGTTGTTTTTTGTTTAAGCATGCCTTTACTACTAATGTTCATGATATATCGACTTCTTATGTTCAACTCCGTAGTCTTTATCATTTTAACTCAATCGAGAAGAACTGGATCAAGTATTGGGAGAAATTTTCTTTCGTGGATGAATTTTTGTTGGAACTAACCCGCATTTTCGTTACTTGGAGAGGAAAACCAAAAAAATCTGCCACGATTAACCTGACGGCAAGGGAACTCTAACCCACGATCTGTCAACTACTGTGGTCGGTGGTAGCCGGGTGCGTATCGACCAGCCTTTGCTGGGATTCAAACCCAGTTCACCTCATTGGCAGGCGAAAACTCCATCTCCTGAGACAGCAACGCTCGGTGTGATTGTATTAATTGGGTCAGCATTGCGCACCGGCCTTCTGTACTTCAAAGACTCGTTGGTACCCACCTATTAGAGATTGGAAAGTGCCATTTTATTATTCAAAACAAAAGCACAAAATTCAATGAATTATAAAAGCTGTGTGAACTGTGTTTTTTTTATGTTAGACAATAATGTTTAAATAAGTATTCTATAAAAAAAAAAATTAAACAGTTCTCTCAATAAGTTCTCTCAATAATAAAAGGAAATAGTGACCGTTGTCATTTACGTATTTTCTAGAATATTATTTTTGCACAAATTTGCTTAACAGTTTGTTTTAATTATATTTGTATTCAATGTAGAAAGATGTTGCGAACATGGCTTTAAATACGCCCGTTTTTTTACATCCGCTACAGAAACATGCTACGAAAAAGTTAGAATAATCGTAAGTTCATTAGAAAAAAATCAATTTAGTATATAATCCATCTTTAAACGTCATTGTGATGTTATTTTAATTCCTAGAGATGTAATTGAAAAAAAAGAAAATCTGTCGCCCTGTGTGTTGACCATCTGTTGTCGCAAGTAATGGACCATTGAGAAGCTCAGAAGGAATATGGTTTTGGCTGGTTAATTGCGGATCGCTTGGCTTGCTAAGTGTCGCCAACCCACATCGGTTTATTGCCCTCTCTGTTGGATATAGTATTTTCGTTGCATTTTCATTTTCCCTCAATCAGAAACCAAGAGACAGATTTTAAAGTTCTTCGACATCGGACGAAAAGTTGAGTTGGATTCTGTTGCATTTGAATAAAAAAAGATTATAAAAAATGAATTTAAGAAAAAAAGTAAAAATAATACACAATGAGGCCCCCCCCCAAAAAAAAAGAAAAAGAAAAACAGATTATCCTGAACAACTTTTGATCTAATTATCGGATCTTTACGTTCTAGGGTTCATTCTTAATGCTTCGAGGGTGTGATCTCAAGTATGTAAATTTATTAGCGCAGACATTATTCTAAGTTACGAAATCAGATACAGAAACGTACTTTCTCTGAATAAACATACCTTTTTTTCGACAGATTGACCCCCAAAATATAGAAGGTAGCCTCAATTTGGGAAATAGGGTCCAGCAGCTTGGTCAGGAGAGCCGTCCAAAATTTGGAACCCTTTAAGATAATTTTTCTTTTTTGCATATTTCGCTATATCTCGCGAGCTTCTCAATCCCAATTGCGAAAAATTGAAAACATTCTGCACATAATTATAAAATTCATTTTTCCAAACATAATTCCATGCAAAAAACACTTTTTGCAAATGTTTACCATTTTTTATTATTTTATTTAATATTAGTTAAAAAAAATCTTGGATTGTAAGGTACTTGGTAAGGTTCGCCAAGGTAAGGTATATAATTTTTTACATCGTTTTAAAAAATATAATTTTGCATGACAAAATATAAAATTTACGTGAAATCAGTCGAATCGTTCTTGACTAATTTCATTTAAATTTTGTATTTTTCCATGTAAAATTATATTCTTTAAAATGATGTAAAAAATTTATACCTTACAATTCAAAAATGTTTGAACTAATATTAAATAAAATAGTAAAAAACAATAAATGTCTATTAAAAGTAATTTTTTGCATAGAATTATCTTTGAATGAATGAATTTTACAATTTTATGTAAAAATTCTCCATTTGCTTTTAAATTTCTTGAGTTATGACGAAATACGCAAAAATTAACATTAAGGGATCGAAGCCTCTCCTCTCCTGATCAACCTATTGGGACCCTATATTTCAGATTGCGACTGCGCTCTATATTTTGAGGGTCAGAAATCCAAATTCGTTTTAAAAAAGCTATGTTTATTCAGAGAAAGTACGTTTTTGTGCCTGATTTGATAACTTAAAATATCGTCTGCTTAAATTAAATAGAATATTTGAGGTCACCACTTGATATCATTAAGATTGAATCCTAGAACGTGATCTTTAGATCAGATCAAAAGTTATTTAAGGTTGCCCGCTTATTTATTAGATATAGAGATAGATTGGTATAGAAATGAAAGTTAAATCAATCTCATATTATTTTGACTTATTTTAACCGTAACTGTTGGCCATGAATAAATTATAATAAATGCGACATTTTTATCTAAGTCGATGATTCACAAATTCATTCTACCTTTTAGTTCCGAAATATGATTCATACAATGACACCTGTATCTTTTTTCGGCGGGAAATGCGGTCAAGGATATGAAATATCAAAAAGTGGTTGATAAGGCTAGGAAAAAAAAAGAAAGAAAGATGACTTTGTTTCAGTAATATAAATGGGGGGGGGGAATGAGGGTGGGAGGGGGTTAAGAAAAGCGATGACAGAGTATAGCGCGGGTCCTTGTGATCTAGGTTTGGTTTTAGTCAAAGGCAAATGACCTGTCGTGTGTGCAGTTACGCTTCATGCTGTCTTGGTAACCGCACACATAATGGCTACTTTGTATTCCTTCCTAAACTTCAACCTGGTATTCTTTTTTAAGATAACTTCTTGACCCGGGCAAGTTGTTCGAAATATCATATTTGGAGCCAAATATAATTCCCTTTCTTTCTCTCTGGATCTTTATTTTTCTTTTGCGTTTTTCACTCTCTCAAAGGATGATGTTGTTTTTAAAGAAAACGTGACGGAAAAAAAAAATATTACAACTGACGTTCCGCTGTTTTAAACTTGCTAGATTTTTGCTATTTAGGAATCAGAAAATTTCCTGCTTTTGTTATTTTTAGAAATAACTTAACGAGACTCATTAGTGAGAGAAAAAATCGGTTCTCACGCTTTTAACTAAAATAAGTAAATAAATTCTGTTTGAAAAGAAAAGGATACAACGGTGTTCTTTTATGTTTGGTTCATATCGCTGACGATCACGTCACCGACATATCATATTAGCCGACACTATCATTTTGCTGACAGCTCATATCACCGACACGACCACTTCACTGACACTATTATTTTTTCCAGGGAACACAAGATTGTACAACTAATGTAAGCGAAGTGGAAAAAATCGAAATTAATACAAAATCAAAATTGAATGAATCATGTCGGTGATGTGAACTGCCGGCGAAGTGATCAAGTGATCGTGTCTGCGATGTGAGTTGTCTGTGACATGCACATGCATCGTCGCATTATTCACATCGCCGACTTGATATGAAAGCGAACCGTTCTTTTAGAAACAATACATACTTTTTAAAAAGTTTATTTTTAGCTCTATTCATTTTGTGTTTTATAAAGTGACGGAATGTTTCGATTCATAACAAAATATTAATATGATGGGAAAGTTCAAATATAACTTCAACACGTTTCCGTCACCATCCCTTTTGTCAGCAAAATTAAGGAAATCACAAATGCCCCTCCAATGTTTAAAGAAAATCTTAGCTTATTGTCCTGCATTCATTTTAACTTACGCTAAGAAACTTTAAACTAAAAAAAAGGAAATTTTGCCTAAATTCTTTTATTTTTTGAAATCAGATGAGCTAACTCAGAAACAGTTTTATAAATTCTTTATTCAAGTCAGTTGGCATTTTATTACTTTTAACTGTAGACTGTTATGATCCGAGAGCATATCGTCTTCTCTTCTACATCCTCAGAGAAAAAAATCATCGCACCACAATTGTGCCCAAATTTACTACGGCCTCCTTTCGAATTAAACCAAAGCATCCTGTTGCCATACTTAAGAAATACGTTGATATAATGAAACTCCCAAAGAAGGATGCAAACAATATTATGATTCAAAACGCGCTTTAAAATTTCTAAAAACGTGTTCGCAACGACAGCGTTGTGTATTCGTGTAACCCAATTTAAAATATTTACGCGTTTTTCGCGTAAATTCCTTCTAGTTTAAAACTATATTATTTTATTCGAATTGAGTGGGACCCTGCTATGATGAACCATTTGCGGTCTCAGAAAAAAGTCCACTTTAAACGACAGCTCCAAAACATTTGAAAAAGTATTTAGCAGTATTGTTGAACACAGTGATTGCAAAAGTATATAATTTGTTTTATAAATTACTAACTAACTGAATATGTGGAGTCTCTCTACAATGAATTCTTCTTACAGCGAAATGCTTATTATAACGAAATTTTTAATCGCAACATTAATTATTGCTTAAAATATTTTCCATTTTTTTTCCTTTAATGAACGTTTCAGAAGTATATCTTTTTATTTTCCTCAAGAATGTTGCAATTAATCTGGAATTTCTATGCAATCGATTCGCTCTCCCTGTTTTTGGAACCAGTTCCATTATTCATTTCAGCGAAAGGACTCCCTTTTAAAACATCCTTTATGATGCGCATTTTAAAATCATAATTATATACTTTATAACTTATCACACACAATCTCGATATCTCAAAGTTGAAAGGACGATACAATATTTTCGAGATAACAAGTTTAGAACTAAATATATTCTAAAAAGTAGAAAAATATATTTTAAAATATTACTCTAAAATGTAGAGTCATGAAATATAGGATTAACTACTATTAAATATGTATGTAATGATAGTTGACTATAAGTCTAAATACAACGACGATAATTTTATTTTTAAAAATAAGGCTAAAATAATTATGCATTAAATAGAAAATAATAGAATTGGTAAAAAATTGGTTAAATAGAATTGGTTAAAAATAATTTTACACTGTGATTTTTCCGAAAAAATCCAATTTCTATATGGAAACAAATTCGACATAAAAATGTTTTGAGAAAGAACACTTCGATATACGAATTCAAATTAACATATGGATCTATAATGCCAAAAGCAAAAATATTTTTTTGTCTTAACAAGGTTTTCGAGATATCGAGAGTATAGTATAGTTATTTAAATGAATGATAAATTTTGTACCATTTGTTGTAAATAACTGTGAAAAAGAAGTCTTGGTCCACTATAAATAACATAACCATACCTCTTCACTACGAGTGAATAAATAACAATTCGAACAGAACCACTAAAAACGTTCACTGAAATCGAGTGTTCACTACATTTATCTCGTTATAGCGGGGTTATATTGTATTGTTTAATTTCTTTTTGAAAATATAATCCCTGTCACTAGACATCATTCATTGACATTCATTTGATAACAATAAGCTGATTAAACATTGCCCACATTTTTGGTAATGGTGCGTCACAGTTTGATTTTCTGCAGGTGTATTGGACGTTTGAATAGAAAAGTGCATGTGTCACATGACTTTACGAACATTAATCGCATAAAGTGAAAACTCTGTGACCGCACAATGGAATCGTTAAAGCATTCAGCACACAGATTTTTCTTTTTAAGTTGCAATATTTTTTATTACTAAAAAATTATTTTTTTATATTATATATACTCAAATTTTTTTTTTCATTAAATGATTATTTTTTCGTACATTGAACTACATTTACAAACTATTATTGATTTATGAATTCTTGAAGTGTTACTGTAGGTGGTTGTTGATTTCCTTCGGTGTATGTTGACAATCACACAGTCGCTTTGGTAAATCTCCTATAGATATATATTAGGTCCAGTTAAGTCCTGCTGCCCTGTACGCCCTACATCAATGTTTTTTGAAGGTTCAATGCCACTGCCCAGTTTGCATTTGCCCGGTATTCTTAACACTGATGTATCTCCTAATCTATCCTCAGCAGATACTAAAATATCAAATAAATATAATAATATGAACGAACAAATGAACATCAAATCGGATATCGCAAATATTTTGAACATTCACCCAAGCGACTATGTGATTGCTGACATTCTCTGGTAAAATTCGACATTCTCTTGATTTCGGCACATCATGGTAACATATATATTTTATTTTCTAAATTTATAATTTTGTTCTGTGAACGGAATTGAGGAGATCACTTCTTTCAATTGTCTGAATGACGTAGTTCGTTGCATCCATATCAGTTGGTTGGAATTCACAACAAAGTTTTCGAATTTCAAACACAAAATAAATTGAATTTTAAAATCTTATAAGTATTAAATAATTTTTTTTCTTAATACCACTGGCACTCGAACTTCTTGAAATGTGGAATCCTCTCTATTATGACTGATAGTAATTATAGAGTTTTTTTTTTTATAGTATGGAATAAATATAATTTTAATTTCCATCGAAAATACAATAAAAGTTTAAAGACATTTTTTAAGATGCAAAAAAATTCCTTAATAATTCCAAACAATGCAGAATAATTCATTAAATCGTAAATAAAAACGATGGAACATGTTAATTTAAAACGCACAAAAATTACTGAAACTTTTTTAAGATGCCTTTTAAATGTTCGATATCTTTTTATAAATATGGATCTAATTTTATTTCTTTTATTATAACTTAACGGAGTAAACAATTCGTAGCAATTAAATAAATTGAAAAATGGTCATAAAAAGTGCTACAACGCATTTAACTATAACGCATTTTTACTATAACGTAACTATAACGCATTTTTAATATGAGATAAATGTTTTAAATACCTTTTTAATTTTAGAAATTTTTAAAATATTTTTTTGCAATGAAAAGGAATTCTGATATCAAATACATGTGATATTAAATGTGAGTGATACTATATAATATAGAAAATTATCAACAAAAAGCTTTAGATAAAAACTATCAAATTAACGTAAATGCTTAAATTTTTCTAAAATATTTTGCAAATCACGGGATGTCGATCATTATGAAGTAACAATTTGTGTCTATTGGATTCAGACACTTTACGTATTGATCTTCAGAAAATTAGAAAAAAAAAAAAAAAAAAAAAAAAAAAGAACTGAAAGGTCGAAAAAGGAGAGAAAAAAAAAGCATCAATACAAGAGTAAAAAGGGATGTGGGCAATAAAAATAAACCTTTAATGTTGTTAAAACATCCGTATCAAAGTTATGGTATGCAATCAGATGGTATAATATAGCATGACTAAAATGTTTCGATCAGTTTTTTGTCATTTTGTGTCGCGATGAAGAAAAAAGGAAAATGGGTCAAAACTACATAAAAGTTTTATTTAAACGTCGCATAATGGTTCTCTTTATGACTAAAAATCGCATTTTTCAGAGAGTTAAAAAAAAAGTTGTCTTTTTATCGGTTTGTTATCTAACATGGTCCACTGATGTTATTAGCCAGAGTTTGATAGAGAGATTTGAAAAAAAAAACCAAGAGAATTTTTTTTTTACCTATTTGATGTAAGATGAGGAGGTGTTGCTATTAAAATACGAGGATCATTAATTTAAACACATTCATTGTTTTTCTTATAAGTGCAGTAAAGAAAATACTAATTTTCGCTTGAAGATTCAATGAAGCTAATCATAATATTATGATGCGTAATTTATATCAAAATTCTGCTCATTATCTTCTTTTCATCTACGTCCAATAAAAGTAATCACGGCCCCTTTCACAAGTGGATATTTTATTCGTACTAGTTAGAGATGCAAATACTAGTTCTATGAAACTGTAAATCGAGTAAAAATTTTGAGATCAAAAAACCATATCTTACTATATATAAAATCTGAAGATGGTGTCGCAGTTTTCGTGGTTGTCCGTGCATTTTGATTGGACCGGAAAAATCATTTGGTAGGATTCAGTTTTTCATCTATCATTTCCATATTTTTTTTTTTTTTTTTTTTTTTTTGTCATCGGCATAAAATAAATTAAAGTCATAAAGGCATTGTTTTTCTATAAATATTTTTGTATCCCTAATTTAAAGTTACTTTCCTGTACTGCTATGATTATGCTTTCAATTCAAGAGTTTAAAACTAAGATAATTGCTTTTTTTAATTATTATTATGATGATGCCATTCTGAGCTACATTTTAAGATAAAGTAATTTAGAAAGGTGGTCTAATCTTATAACAGTTTTACGATTATTATTTTTTCTCCAATAACATTAATATACTGTTATAAATTACAGTTAAAGAGATCTGTTAAATAGTTTGGATCTAAACGATCAGCTTCATGCGCAATGAGATGCAAGAGAAAATAGTATATTTAATACATCCGCCCGTTTGGTAAGCGAAAATATTAAATGGCGGTTGTGAACTCATCAAATTTGTTTGAACAATTTAATGTTATAACATTATAAATGTTATTTTAAAGTATGATTACTTAGAAAAATTACTTCTGTTCACCCATAGATCTAAATATTCGTAGCACTAATAGATAATAATATTTAGACGTGGGAAACGGATTCACAAGCGTAAACAAACAGAATTCCTTTTAATATGTAAAGTGAATAATTTTAACATAAGTAGAAAAACTGTTTTCTGCCAAGAAACAACAATAATTGCAAAGGTTGGTGGGGCTTAGCCTCCTAGAAAATATAAAGTTTAATTCACTAACTAAAATGCATCAATAATAAGCCTCTTCTTCTTCATCATTTTCAGCAGTCGGAAGTACTAGTGTGGTTCTTTTTTCTTGTTGATCTACCCTCATGCCTTATATGTTTTAAGAGTAGCAGCCGAAATTCTACGCTCATCTTTATTTTGAGTGTATTCTTTTTCTGCTGGGTCTACATTAAATTCTAACTGTTCAGAAACTGTTAATGACACTTTGCAACCTTCTTTATAATTATTAAGGCCAAATAAGTTGCAATTTTATTTATATTGAAAGTACCATTAATTATTTTTTTTATATATAAATTCACCAAATTACTTTTATGAAATCGTTAAAATGACACTATTTTACTAAAATGTTTTTATTTTATTTTATTTTATTTTACAACCGGCGTTGAACAGTCGACTCAATTTTTTAAGTTTGGGACTCAACTCCGTAGCTTTGTAATTTTGAACCCAATCCAGAAGACAAGGGAACTCCTGAATCAAGTATTGGGAGAAATACTTTTTGATGGAACTAACCCGCAAATGCGTTACATGGAGATTAAAACCACAAAAATCTCACGCGGTTAGTCTGAAGGCAAAGATACTCTAACCCATGCTTCGTCTGCCCCTAAAGAATATTTTACGTGAGCGGAGTTCGTATCGATCAGCCATCTCTGGGATTCGAACCCGGTTCACCACATTGGAAGGCGAGCGCTCTATCTCCTGAGCCACTACGGCTCTCTAAAATGTTTTGATAGGAGTGAGCAAATTTATTACTCAATTTAAAGCATAAGTTCACTTGTTCAGACCTGTCACAGCGTCCCACGTCGTGCGCCGCGCTCGACATATTAAGCAGTGACTTTTACATTTTTACAAAAATCAATTTAATATTTTGATACAATGATATTGAAAAGATAAACGTTAAAAATGTGATAATGTTAAAAATGTGATAATTTTCCTATTTGAAAATGCAACTGAGTTGTTACTTGTAAATAGTGGCATTGCCTATCTCACCAGAAGTAGCGTTGATTTTGGCACAGTTCATTTCAGATACATCTCGAGATTTACGGATTAAGTTACTGATCTAGTAAAACCTTAGTCTGAGGAACTGTATGGCTGTTGTGTGTGGAATGTGTAGTTTTTGGTATGTTTTTAATGAAATCCCCCCCCCCGAATAATTATTTCCAGAGAAGTCTTCAGCCGACCTACAAATGTTAAAAAAGGATGTTGTACGATTTAGGATGACACTCGAAAATCAGGGCCAATAAAAGTGAAATATGCACCATAAATTAAGCTTCGTCATAAAATGGGTGAAGGGTGGTAATGTATCGGTTGAAGGTTGAGTGATTGACCACTTGGACAGCCGCGATATTCAACCAGCCATGCAACAGACCAAGACGCGGAAGTTATTGCTTTCCATCATCCCCCACCACCACCACCCCGGTTGAGCGACCAACGGCAAACACTTCGCGTGAGACCTGCTACTGTGGCTATAAATATCTGTTATTTTAGGATGGATTGTTTTTCTGTAAATAAAGAAACTGTTACTTGTCTTTCTTTCGATAATTATATCTGTGATTTGACACGCGATCGACATCATGATGGATTAATTATCACCTATACAAACTTTATTTATCGTCTAATCTATGCATATCTATCAGGATCATTGGATTTCAGTTAACTGAGAACCTGCCTTCAATACTAAGAATTCTTCTCTTCACCAAACTCAATTGTCGAAAGGGTGGAAAATTCTAAATGAGCTTTTAATCCTCTTTAACCAATAAATCAATGGAGACCCGAGGTGGCTCAGAGGATCGAGAGTTCACTTTCCAATGGCATGAACTGGGTACGAGTCCGAACGATGGCTGTTCCATTTGAATTCCGCATCTAGCTTTCACCGACTATAGTGCTCATGTAAAATATCCTCAGTGGTAGGCAGATCATGGATTAGAGTCCCTTTACCTTCTGGCAAACCACGGGAGATTTTCGTGGTTTACCTCTCCATGTAATGCAAATACGGGTTAGTTTCATCGAAAAGTCATCCACGAAGGCAAATTTCGGTCATTACTTGATCTAGGAGTTCCCTTGTCTTCTGGACTGGGTTCAAAATGACAAGGCTACGGAGTTGAACATTAGTAAGTCGTAAACCCAAAATTTGGTTCGGCTGTTCAACGACGGTTGTACAATAAAATATTTGTTAAATACATAAGATATCGAGAAAACGCAAATCAAAAATTTAACCTGAAACCCGAGGTGGCTCCCGTGAAATTCGGAAAATTTTTTTTCCAACATAATTCGCCTTTTAACGCAAAAATGAATTGATTTTCAAAATTACTTTTTTGTCTGAAGCATAGTTAAGTATCTTCTAACCGGATTTTATGAAATCTGCATTATACTACTAGAAGCTCTTACCAGTGGCTGTTTTTTATTTCAACGTTCAGCTAACGATAACGGAGTGTAAGAAGAACTTCAAAAAAATATCTTTCCAGAAATAGAAAAATTTCTCACCCTCAAAAAATATTATAATGTGTCTTCTTTCTGCTTTATTTAAGAATTTTTTTCCCCTTAGAAACAAAAATCAAGCTTTCAAAAGTTGATGAGTGGCAGAATTTGCATTTATAAATGAAGATGAAAGGTTTGAGTATTTATAGTTAGTTACCTTTGAAAAGGTATATAAGCACTTCTATTAAACAAACTCTTTATTTTTATTAGTTTTCTATCGATATTCAAATATGCTATAAAGTTAAATTTTATTCTACGAATATTTTGTAATTTTCCTTATAAAACAATTCGTTTTCTGCTCCGATTCGAATGTAATATAGAGCGAGAATACATTCGCAGAGAGAACATTCGCAATAGGTAACATTCATTCATTCAAAACAATAAGCGCCCAGAGACGTTTGTTTTCTGTGGAAGTCGACATTCTTATGAGAAAGGGACCTTTTTACCCTTTGATTGTTTCAGACCTGTTATTAGAGTAAAAGAGATGACGAATTCTTTTTTTTTCTTCCCCTTCTCAACGACGTGTATTGTAGTCAATCAAAGACACACTTAAAGCACCAGAAACTAACGAATATTTAAATATCAACAGCAATCTTAAATCATTTGTCATGGTTCCGCGCCAATTAGTTGTCAACACAATCCATCATCACAGATCAGTACTGATAAGAAGGTATGACAAAGCAAAAACAGTTTTCACTATAGAAAGACTGAAACTTAGTATAGACCTCAAAAGCAGTCAAATTGTGAAAGAATAACTAATGTGCAAAGACATTTGTTTAAAATTGATTTTTAATATTTTTTATATTATTTACAGTTATATAACAAGTTATTACTAAATATTAACACTAAAAAAAATTATATGTTGTACGAAAAGTCACAGAATTCTAAGAAATGGTGTCATTATATACATCATTGTTTTTCTAATTGAAATTAAAAAGCAGTCAAAATGACTTTCTTGGGCAATCTAGTGTTAAAAATAATATTTTTTTTTATAGTGTGCCGCATAGGCGACTCATTTGAGGCCTTTATATCATTCTAAACCATTTTTTTAAGACAGTTTAAGTTAATTATGAAATTAAGCTATTGAGTTTTAAGGGAAATTGCAAAGGGGGAGAGGAGAAACACGCGACGAAAATTGCGTTTTATAATAAATCTTTTTTCTCTCCATTATTTAAGCTAAATCGTAGAATTTCTTATCATTCTTGTATTTATTCTTTGGTTTTAATAGAAATTGTTCAATTTCAAGATGTAACGCTCTAAATATTTCTCATTTGACTAGGAAAAAATGGTCAATAAAATAAACAAACAGAATTGCTATTTTACTTCATTGTAAGTATACATGATAAACGGCAGAAGTTTTGGTAAAAGAAAACACAATTAACTGAAAACATATGATTATTACAGTTCAAATTATAGATTATAATGATTGATGTAAAAAAGCAAATGGAATTATTTGGATTTGCTTAAATTAATAATTTGATTGTTTTTGGGGGATTCGAAAAAATAATAAGGAAAATGAGTAGATCAGATACGAGATGTAGCGCACTTATT
Source organism: Parasteatoda tepidariorum (assembly GCF_982258835.1). Classification (NCBI taxonomy): domain Eukaryota; kingdom Metazoa; phylum Arthropoda; class Arachnida; order Araneae; family Theridiidae; genus Parasteatoda; species Parasteatoda tepidariorum. The sequence goes on along the minus strand of NC_141758.1, from coordinate 3,551,444 downwards.
AAACTGGCTCGAAAACGTTTAACCGCTTTGCATAATGTTTTTAATAACCAGTCTAATTATGAACTAAATGAGTTGATTTGTTTTAATTGATTATTTATTTTTATCTGAAGTGTACAAAAGCATGATGAAAAAAATTAAACGAGAAATTAAAAACAGAAATTGAATTCGCCTGAAAATGTGTAATTGTTTTAATGGGATAACAGGAAGTGACGTATTGTGGGTATCTCGAGCCTGATGGGTTGTTGAAACATGCATTTGTTAAAGTTAGCAACTGTTCTTTCCATTCCCCTTCGTGTAAGCCAAACCCGTCAAGTATCCATTATCTTAAGTGACTCATTCTATATTCTTCAAAAAAGATTTCAATTCTTTCACTATATATTTCTTACTTTACACAAAGATAGGCACGCCAGCCATGTAGAACATAAACAAACTCATTATGCATCGAAGTTGCCAGGTACACAAAACAAAATGATACGGCACTGTATTTAATTAACGTCAGGTTCATTAAGATTTTAACTTATGTGGAGAAACTTAGCTCTTTAACTCGCCGTTTTGCTTATTTACGATCAGCTGGAGCTGACGTCATACGTCCCATGTGTGGGTATCATTTGTGATCTTCTTCTCGAAAAACGGGGTTCACAATACTAAATAAAAGGAAATAGTGACCGTTGTCATTTACGTATTTTCTGGAATATTATTTTTGCACAAATTTGCTTAACAATTTGTTTTAATTATATTTGTATTCAATGTAGAAAGATATGTTGCGAACATGGCTTTAAATACGCCCGTTTTTTTTTTAACATATCCTTCAGAAACATGATACGAAAAAGTTAGAATGTTCGTAAGTTCATTAGAAAGAAATCAATTTAGTATATAATCCATCTTTAAACGTCATTGTGATGTTATTTTAATTCCTAGAGATGTAATTGAAAAAAAGAAAATCTGTCGCCCTGTGTGTTGACAATAAAAAACATAAACAAATAATAAATCTAAGTTAAATAAATGACCAGAAAGAAATATATTTCATCAAATTTGATGTGCGATATAATATTCTAACTTTTGTGGAGAAACTTAGCTCAACTTCAACATCCCGTTTTGCTTATAAGCTGGCTATGACGTCATAGTTTTGTTTTCGATTGAATCGCGACAGTGAACGAATGAGTTTTACATTTGTATTGAAATAAAAAGTGAGCCGTTAGCATTGATTGTTAAGAAAAGAATAAAATATTTATATTAGCTTTTCATAAAATGTAATTAAAATTAAATAATTGGTTTAATTTAATTCAAATTCGAATAAGAATGATTAAAAAATAAATTAAAAAAATTAAAGAAAGTTTAAAAGCTCTGAAACATGTAATACCTATTATGACATCACAGCCAAAGTGTGAAGAAATACACCATAAAAATAATCTACAAATAGTCTGCGCAAAAATTGCTGAAAGGAAAAATTTATAATTCTTTTTGCAATAATGAAAAATAATGATCATTAGAAGTTAATAAAATTTTAAAAGTAAATAAAAATTTTACTTTAGAAAAAAATTAAATATACTTAAAAAGAATACTATTATTAAAAGTGATTTTAGAGCTCAGTTTTGTTTTTTTGATTTTGAATCAGAAAAAGTTAATTTAACTATAAAATGAATGAAAATATTTAAAAATATGATTAAACTATATAAAATTAATTAAAGTAATCGGATCAGAAACTCTGTAAAGTAATGAAAATTTTAAAAACTGAAAGTCATGAAAATCTCAAAGTCTATAACTTTGAAGCTTTTCCTTTCAAGCGAATCCTTTAGCAGTGAATTGTGCAAGAATTAATTTTTCTACTCACTCAAAAAGGACTATTTTTGTCTTAATGATTCACATGAATACAAACAATAATAAAGACACCTGAGATGATTCCTCATATTTCAGGGATAAATATGTTTTTTTTTTTTGAGTAATTTCTCATCATATCTTAGGTCGTTGGCTATATCCAGAAATAAACAAGTAAACAAAAAAAAAAATTTCTCATTCATTTGTAAGAAATGGAGTGTAAAGTCAACAAAGATAGGTAGAAAGAGAAAGTATGCTTAGATGTGTAATTATTGTTGGAGAAATCATCGTTTTCAATGGCAGGCATATCCCTAGGCGGGATATGAGTAGGTCACAAAATCTTTTTCTTTCTTATTTTTATGAAAGGCAGTAAAAAACCTTTCTCTAGAGTTCTTTTTTCTTCAATAAAAGATATATCGTGATTTATTTATTTTTTCAAATTAAAGTTTTCTTTCTAAAAAATATTGTTCGAACAGAATTTTTACTTGAAAAGAAAGCTCTAACAGATTCAGCTTTAAGGTTTTTGTCTCTTAATCTTAAAACCTGTTGAACTATATGTGTGTGTATATAAGGCATAAAAAGATATTTGTCTTTTAGGAGGTTCTTTGCATTATTATAAGGCATAAACTATCACGTGATATGATATTCAGAATACAGAGAAGGATACAGATATTTTCGGCTCATCAGAATTAAGTTAATAAGGGTTAGAGCGGAATTTAGCTATAATTTTTTTATTGAGCTCTTTTATAACCAATGTATTAACACTAGAAAGACGGAAAATTAGTATATTACCTACATTGCCGAAAAGCAGTCAAAATGTCTAGATTGTGAATGCGTCAATAAATTTGTTTAAAATTAATTTTTAAATTTTTTTATATTATTTACAGTTATGTAACAAGTTATTAGTAAATATTAACAATGAAATTTTTTTTTATTTTGTTCAAAAAGTCACAAAATTCTAAGAAATTGTGTCTTTGTATACATCATTGTTTTTCTAATTGAAATTAAAAGCAGTCAACATGACTTCTTCAGACAATCTAGTGTTAAGACCTATGAAAAAGTGGTAACTATATTTTTTCAAGGCGACAGAATAATGTTTAACTTTAGCTTTTATTTCAACAATACGGAAACATTCTCTAAACACATTTATATAATCTCTTTATATCGTAGACACGAGAAATTTAAATCATTTATATTTTTTAGCGCTATTTATAGAGCGCTTAAAACTTAGTTCAGAAAGGTGCAACTTTTTTTAACTGTATTTATCAATACTATTTAATTACCACCCCTTTTGAATGTTATTCTCTGTTATTAGTACGGTTTTGATTTTGATAAGTACTCAAAATCAAAGTCTTATATGTAAATGTGTATTTCCTTTATTGTATCATAAAATAATCGCCTAATAGAATCTTATTGTGAAACATTTTATGATAAAAATTTTAATCACCGTTTTATGATCGCAATAATTAAGGAGATCTCGCACTTTTACGTTAGCTTCTATTCGCTCCTGTATGTAAGATTTAAAGCAACTGCGCATGCTTGGGTATATTTTAGATGCTACATATCTTCACGTTACGTTGCCGTGATTAACGCTACAAAGACACATCTACAAGCATCCTGTTTATAGCTGTTGTTTTCTGCTTAGGCCTACCTTCGATTTTAAAACATGGAGACATGGAATGCGATTTTGAAGAAGTGTATTGATGATATTTAAAAATGAATCGCGTGATATTACAATAGGTTAAACGAAGAGATCGTCCATTGCAAGCGTTTGTTTTGATTTTTTAGTCAACGATATTCCACAGCGTTAGCGTTTTTAACTTACGGAGTTTTGTGATACCTCCCATTTTCATTTACGTCCTTTATTATTTTTGTTACGTTATTACAGTTTGATATTTTTTTACAGGTGAAAGCGCATTTTACCAGAATTGACGCAATTTAAAAATTACGCACGGGAGCTAACGTAACTTTGCGAACCCCCTTTTTTTTAAATTATGTGCAGTCAACGGGTTCATAATAATTGTTTAAAATTGTAAAGCAATATAAAAAAATCAACATTTTGCATTATTGCTTGAATTTTTAAAATAACTAAACATTAAAAAGAATCTAATGAATCAAGTCTGTGTATGACGATCTGAGGGCAACCGTATGAAATGATTAATATTTAATTTTATACCAATGGTATTAGAAATCAAATCTGTGGAACAAAATCTATGTCAATAGAATAAAAAGAACCACTGTGGTAAGGGTTAAGAGCGCTCCCAATAAGGTACATACCTCACCTTCCAATAAGGTGAGACAGGTTCAGCGATAGCTGTTCGACACAAAAACTGTTCCTCGCTCTCACCGACCACAGCACTAATGAAAAAAATAAATAATCTCAATGGTAGACGTATTAGTAAACCGTAAAAATGAAATTTAACAAGATAGGTTAGGACAGAAGTTAGGTTATGTTAGGTAATAGGCATTGGAATTAGGTTGTGGTTGAGTTGTGATTGGTTAAATGAACTGTAAATTGTGACTTAATTAGTAAATATGTAGTGCCATCTATCGTTAGAGATGAGAGATACTATTCTTTTTGTGTTAAACAGCTCTGAGGTGCTGCCATCTATGCGTAAATGAGAATTTCATATTTTAATTCTCCGCAGTCACCAAATGAGAAGTGCAATATACGGGAAGCTTCATGTTTTGAAGGAATGGAAGATATATTGTGGTGCTAACGCTTGGATTTGAACAATCTTCCCGTCAGCTTGTTATGAGATAGACAGTTTGGCTCTCTTGGTTGCAGTGGCTTTATAACTTCATAGTGGTTTTAACTTCATAGGTAGGCCCAGTTGGCAAGAATTAAATATTGGTTGCACAGTTGTATTAGGAAAAACAGTCAATAAACGATTTTTCTCGCTGTTAACAGTGTGAATGCCATCTTTTGTTTCTTATGGATATTTAACAGTTTTAAAAGATGATGGTGAAATAAGTAATCCTTTAAATTAATAAACATTTAAATACATTTTTATTTAACCATATTTTCGAGAAATTCCTAAAGAGTGTGTTTTAAACTAGTCATAAAAGAAAATAAAACACAATAAAAATGTTGAGACCTTTTTATCGAATAATTTTTATCTCGATTTTACAATCCCTTTATCGTCAAAAAACAAAAATAATGACGATAAATCGTGGAGATTGATGACAAAAGTGATGAAGGAGCAGAGTTTCACAGTGTTGCATATTAAGAGCTGAGATATCTTTAATTTTGTTAGGCAAAAAAAAAAAAAAAAAATTAGTTTAAAATTCAGTATATTTTTCAGGATAGTTTGATATTTTTTTAAGCAGTGGCGGCAAGTGGAGGGGAATTTTTTTTCATTTAAAATTTCATGTTTAATATAATTTATTAAATGATAGAACAAAATTTTATATATTTTTATGCTTACTTAATTTCACCTGGCAAACTAAAATGAAATTAACTTAAATTAGTGTCAGCTAAATATAAAATAGTTTAAATTAGCGTAACTTTGAATTTTTTTAATCATATTTTGTGATAAGAATTGTTTCAAAAAATAATTAAGACAAATTCAATAAATTTTAACTTAACTATTTGTGAAATGTTATGTTTAAGAAAAAACCTTTTTCTTTTCACACTTTTCAATTTCTCTCAATTTTCCCTGTTTTTCAAACTTCTTCTAATGTCCCAAAAGGAAAAGGCTTCTTTTAGAAAAATGCTCAATAATGTGTTAATTATATTACGTTAATTAGATTAATTATACTTCGTAAATTAGAATATAGTGGTCAACAATACTGAGCTGTATCAGAGAGAGCGTATACGATTTTCAAGCATCGATCACAATTTTTTTTTTTCCAACAGGAAAAAATACTTTTTAAAATTCTAAATCTCATTATTCAAAATCGCCATCAAAATCTCGGAAACTATTCACCTGATTGTCTTCATACGATTTTAGATAAACAAACCGTATTTAATACAGTTTTAAAAAATCTTTTTGAATTCTAAGAACTTCAAAATATTATATTTGGTATAAAAAAATAGTAAAATATAAAGCTGAAAAAAAAAGACTTATTACAACAAAAATATTTTAAAACTAATTAATAAAATTTGATGTGGATTGTCGTACATATTGCAAACTAAACGAGCACTCAATCCTCGGCTCAAAGAGAGCATCAAGGTTCCACCGCTTATCTATTGCATAACATTGCTGGGCAGAAGTTCGAAGATGGGTTCGTCTTTTCCTCTCTTCATATGATTTATAAATGGATTTCATGCGTTGATCTGGATTTTTGGGAGAGTTTCTACATCCTCAGAAATTAAAACTCCAGTTCTAATGATCTTGCCACAATATCACACTTGTCAAACTTTTGAAAAGCATTATCTTTTTTAAAACTTTTAATGTTTTACCTTTAACTGTATATTTAGCTTGTTGGTGTGACTTTGTTTGATCTCCATTCACCATCCTTGCCATTCGTCCTGCTGATAAAAGGGTACACTCGTATAGGTTTTTGATAATTTTTTTTTTACTTTCATGATTGTAAACGTTATTTCTAATGAAATCGAAAGTTAAATAATTATAACTTTACAGCTTAATACTTAACAGCTAAAGGAGAAATTTGTGGATAAAGAAAACAACAACAAATGGAGCTGCCACGCTTTGTTTAACACTTAAATTAAGTAAATGATGAAGTAGTGTGTACCATTAAAATCAAGATGTTTGTTGCCTTGTGATCAGTGAAGCAATGAAATGAAGGTTGCCATCTCTTTGTTTGAAATTGAAGTAAAATTAAATATGAATCCCTCTCTTATACCACAAACACCCTTTTGACTGAAAGTCAGGTTTTTTGTCTTTAGTTTTAGAAACGATAACATGGTGTAGAAGCGTAACCAAATTTCAAATGAGAAAGTAAATTTAATAGTTAAAAAATCAGCAAAAATAATAATAACACTAATAATACAATGGAATACTACATACAATAAAACATAGTTTAAAAAAAAAGTAATTATTATACACTTATTATACAAAATTTTAATAACTATTGAAATATGAATACATAAAAACAATACTTCAGTAACAAAATCACAAATCTTCAAATTGCACATTCACAACCTTCCGTCTTACTCTTTATGCTGCCATTTTTTTTCTAATAAAAAATGTTTAAATATTATTGGGATTAATTTATAAATATAAATTCATTTAGCTTATTACTTAAAATTAATTTTATTTTAAGACATTTTATTTTTGGCTGGAAGTTAATGTGAGATTTTCAAAAATTTGCTTACGGAAAAGAGCTTGCTAAGAAGTTTAACTTATATTATAAATAACTGAATTTATAAATTTTGTGTTTATAACTACAAATAAACTCCATGAGAAATGATTAAGGGAACGAATGTAAAACGAACAGTATCTTCCCAGTGATGGGCTTCTTATTGGACACATGCTAATCTTTACTTATTTAACCCATATTTATGTAAACAAAACCCTTCATTGGTGATTTTTTTAAAAATATATTTCCTGAAGTGATCAGCAGATGGTCACTTAAATACATAGGTGGAGAAATAGTTTCTCATCGATATTTAAAAGTCAACGAAATAGGTATGAACTATGCTTCCCACAGTTTTATAAAGGGGTAACTCGAAATCATTGGACTTGAAATACGTTTTCTGCTATGAATTCAGCTACTGATTTTTGTTTTGTTTGGATCTCTTCTTGCACAAGTTTTTTTTAGGGATGTTTTTTTTTAGTTCAATGAGATTTATCACAGACTCTTGTTTCCTACAGTAACCGAATTGAAAAACCTATTGGATTCATATCTAGTGACTAAGGTGGCCATTCTTTTGCTGTAAGAAAGTAATTAATATATGACTCGCATCATTCTCGCTTTTTTTTTGTTTTGTGTGGTAGAACAAAATATTGTTTTAAAGCCCATTTTTGGCTTTCAGAGAACTTTTATCACCTAAGAATTTAACCATCTTTTAAAATGAGTAAATTATTTAGCGATAGAAACATTAGGTTTCAAACTTTTCCTAGGTCATTTTTAGTCAATCTGTATATCATTATAGTACACTAAAAGTAATAGCTCTATACTGTTTTATGACATAAGATATCCTCTGTAGTAGACGAATCATAGGTAAATTTCAACCGCTGTTAGTTTTTCGTTATTTTCCTCTTCGTGTACCGCAAATGCAAGTTAATTTCATCAAAATGTCCTGACGCTTCATCCAAGGAAGCTTCCTTGGTTCCTAGATTATATTAAAATTGCAAGGCTACGAAGTTAAACATTGATGATCGTAAACTGAAAATCGGGTCGGCTGTTTAGCACCGGTTATAAAATAAAATATTGCCATAATGACTTAAGGCTATCCTTCAGACAGAACTAGAGTTTTTGTATCAGTGAAAAGTATTCCATGGAACATAGTTACCGAATTTTTAATTTCAAAGTTATACTTTTTCAGGGTTTAAAGTTTTTCAAAATTCGAGTTTGAAAAATGTTACAAATTTTAAATGCTAAGTTTAATCGAACACATTTAAATGAATAAAGTAAAACAAAAAATGTTCAAAAATATAAAGTCTTGGATATTTCTTTTATTTTATTGAAAGCAAAAATTATCCATTTAAAATTATCTATTATCTATTTTTTTTTTAAAAAAATGATATTTAAAGCTATATCAAAAATTTTGTAACTTTATTTTTAAAAGTTTATTAAAATGTCTGCTAATTAAATGATAATACGAAAAACTTCAGAAGACTGCATTGCTTTTTTTTTAATTTAATTTTTTTCTCAAAAGGTGTGCTCGACTCCACTAATCATAGTTACATTCACAATCTGTTTTTAATGTTCATATTTCACGAAGTTTCCAATCATACGTTCTTTAACAGTCTGGGAACATAAACAATAATTGAGGACGATTCTATCTCTGTTTCTCATGCGTAAGTACTCATTTTTGAAAAGTACCATATGTTCTGCTTTGTTCGATTCGAATGATCCCTATCGAATATCACGCGACGTGGGTTACGAGATGAAAAGAACGTCGGTCGTGACAGAGGGGTGGAGTAGGAATATTAGAAGAATATTGTATTTTCAAATAGAAGGGAGGAAAATGACTAAATGCTTTTTTCCGATGAGTTCCATTTTGATAAGGGTGAAATGGCATGGAAAACTTGTTAAACGTGAAATATTAGTGATTACTTATAATGTTATGTATACCAAAATAGTCATGTAGAACTTTGTAATAACTATGTTTACTTATGCAATTTGTCATGAAATGTTATATTTTTTGTTTCATCTTAAACGTGAACTAAGCTACCAATAAATAATTGAAGAAAAAAAAATGAAAATAAAATAAAAATTGTATAATTTCGTTTTTCAAGTAGCCGGAGAAGTAGTTCATAATTTTATTTTTGTCAGAAATAAACGTGAAAGCATCATTTTCTAAGCACGAATTTTCGAGGGTGTGTTTAAAAAGGTCTGTTTTCAGACTGTTTAAAAAAGGAAGTTTTTTTAAATTTTTTGTTTGAAGTTTATATTTTCTCTTCATTTATTTTCGTATTCGTAAAATTGTTAGAAAAAAAAAAGAGTTGAAATTTCGATAAACAATACATTTTGCTCGGGAGGAAACAGCTGTAATTTGTGTTGGGAAATAATTTTTTTATTTTCTCCTGAGGCATGGAGCTCAATTTAAAATTTCAGTAATCTAGCTAGCCCGAAAGTGATTGAAATTTCGATCGATGGTAAATTATATATAAGGCGCGGACTGAGCACGCCATAGTGAAGGATTAAAATTCATTCTCTGTGGATGGTTTCATGTCCACCCAGATAACAGCTTCTCTGTAAGGTAAAGGCGTCCGGTGTGCAATGCGACCAAAGTTGCAATTGTCAGAAAATTCTGGAGCTCTTACCAAACAATGTAGAAAGGAGAAGAAGTCCAGCTCTTAGAATACGTAACTAATGCTGGGAACTGCTCAGTTCGGTATGTTGTACCAGGTAAACAACTTACAGGGTGAGAAACACACTCAGATTTAACAGAGCATCAAAGATCCAACAAGCGCATGAAAAGCGAAGTCATAGTACGCCACTTGCGAACTGGTTGTTGGGCAACTCTAAATGTATGGTTGCGTACTCTGCCTCCCACCATTCACAGTTTTATTCTTTCTTTCAATATCAAAATGTGTTTAGCAGATTTAATCAGTATGGATGATATAAATGTATTCTCAAAGAAATATGTTTATTAACAGTACAGCACCGTTTATCAAAAGTGCAAAAATGTAGAACTAACCAGTTATAAAAAGAGAGAAAACTTTTCTTCTTCTCCTCAACCCCTGTTGTGGTTGGGGAGAGAGAAAGGTGCTGTAAACTTCAGATGCTGTATCTCTAAGTATTGTTTTTTCCTTTATACTTAGGGACCAGACCAAACCTTCGGGAACCGGTTTATATTATGCCTACGGAAGCTAGCCTGCTTCCCCTATCTATATTCTTTGCTTTTACCTACGCACGCTTTCGGTCAGTCAAAAGATTGCTGAGGAAGTGTTTTCTTATAAATTTTATTTTACGATCTAAATTCTGTTTTGATAGTGCAAGAAATGATTAAAACATGCTATGTCATTCAGGCCCGGAAATTCAATAGAGGCTTGGGAGTTGCTGATAGTTTGTTTTATGAACGCAGCTAAACACATTAAATGATTAAAAAAATACAGATATTTTTTTAAAAAAGAAAGTCAGTTGTTTTAAATTCTCAGAAATTATTCAACCGATTTCGGACACATTTTGAATTTTGCTATATAAAACTACATTCTTTTAAATGATGTAAATATTTGTATACTTTAAAATTCAGAATTTTTCTACTTTTATTAAACAAAATAATAAAAAAAAACGATTTTTTAATGGATTATCTTTGGATAAACTAATTTTATAATTGGGTGCAAAAAGTGTTTAATTCGCTTTAAAAATTCTCCGGAAATGGAGAAAATGCGCAAAAAAGTAAACTTAACATTAAGAGGTCCAAAATTTAGACTATTCTCCTGACTAAACTATCAGGACCTTATTTACCAGATTTCGGCTGCTCACTATAATTTGGGGGACAGAAATTATAATCCGTCGAAAAAAGGGCATGTTTTTTCAGAGAAAACACGGTTGATTTTGTAACTTGAAATATAATGTACACTAATTAATTAGCATATTTGAGGTCACCTCTTCGAACGAGTCCTAGTACGTGAAAATCCGATCACTAGATAGAAAGTTTTCAGAGTGTTTCGTTTATATTTTGAGCTCTGAACATTTAAAGATAGTAGAACAAGGATTGAAATTCTGATTTCAAGATTTCCCCTCTATACTTGCTATAACGAGTTAATAAAAATTTAGTCAGACATCGAATAAAGTTTTTGCAATTTGAATACTTTTCACTTTAAAATAGTAAGTTTAAGTGCTTGTTAACATTTCAAGTATAATTTTTTTTTTTTTTTTTGCATGAACGCGTATGCTTTTTTCTCATACATTTTATCAAAACACTCACGTTTGTGCGTGTGAAGGTGGATTCTTGCAGTCGAAATTTCAGACACTTTCCAACTAGTTAGAGCACGAAACATTTTTTATGGTGAAGTTTCAATTGTGTGATGAACATTGCAAGCAGACTTTTCCACTGTTTTCTTGTCAATTGAATTAATTTATCGCAATTAAAAATTTCCATCATTTAGCGATTACCTAGAGTGATCAAATGTCAGGCTTTGTGCCTGAATGGTCACGGAATTCTTGAGTCGAAACTTGTAGGACCCTCTCAGCCATATATTTCAATTGTTTCTTGATTGCTAAAATCGAGTTTTAGCACCAAATAGAATTAAGTCTTAATCAAAATTGGGACCATTTTTCGACAATTTAAAATGGTTTTACTTTCAACCCGAGATGCATTTTTACTGAAACCAGTAAAAATTATTTGCTAATTGTTGTGCGCTAAATCTACCTCCAATTTATCTTTAGTTGAAATTTCAACAACATTTGACAGAAATTAAACTAAAAAGAAGAAAATTCATAAGTAGAATTAATTAAAGAAAAGCTACATTTAAGTAGACAAAAATGGGATTAAAGAATTATCTTTTTGTCACACCTAAAACAATGAGCGGGCTCATCACTTTTATATCACCACTGAAATTTTATTTTTCGAAAGTAGCGAGCTCCATGTTCTTCATTTTAGGTATGGCAAAATTAAAGCTACTAATTTTCTCGTTTTTGTCCACATAAAACACTAAAACATGAAATTTTGGACTCAAACATAGAATTTTTTTCCAATTTGCTTGGAAGAAAAAACTTCAGAGTTTGGAATTCAAAAGCAGAATTCTTTTTGTACCTCTAGTCGAGTGGATAAACAAAGTTTTAAATTTTTTATATTGTGATTTTTGAGAAAAAATTCTTTTTTTGTTTCGAAAAATGTTCGACATATCAAGGTTTTGAGAAGAAACTCTTCGACATTGGAATACAAATTAACATTATGTGGGTATGTATTGCCAAGGGGAAAAATATTTTTTTGCCATAGCAAGATTTTCGAGATATCGAGGTATATAATATAATTACTCTTTAATATCACTTTTTAATGAATATTTTTTCTTGTAAAAACTGTGCCGTTTGAATTAGTCTGATACTTAAGTTCATGCTAGATGAGAAGGACTAAAATGATCGAATTCATGTTCACGTGACAAGCTTTTCGGAATGCCTTTTACTTATAAACACAGTCTATAAAATTTATGTTTGGAGGAAGTGATTCTTCATTTGAGTGACTCACGTCACTTTTTGATCAGCACCTCTCTTGATGTCGGTTTTTTTGTGATTTAACACCCATCTCTTCCGACAATCAGGGCAATAAAGAGTAAAATCCAGGCCCTGACTGTCAGGGTATCAGACCGAAAACTCTTGCGCATGGTGCAATCAGCAACAAGGAAAAGCTGGCTCTTTGTTAATCCTTCCGAGACGATGAAGTTCAGAAAAAAAGGCTGATTTATAGAAATGATTCTGTCCTACTTTTTATGCATCAAAACTGCCCACACGACGTCAAATCACGAGGTGTGGCGTTTATGGCCTTGGCGTTTCACCTAATCACAGATTTCCATTCAAATTGGAACTTTTTCTCTGTATTAAAGTTATCTAACTATTCTAAAGCGTGTAATCGAGTAGTGTGGGTGGATAAAGTGAGCTGTAAGTTCGCCGTTCAATAAGAGGCTTGCCTTGAACAGGATAGCAGTAGTCAAATATAACATAGCATTTATCGAACACTTCTTATGAACTTGGGTTGAATTGTTTGCGAAATCAAAATTATTTGGGCGGTTTCTGTTTTATTGTAAATGGGATACGTTTTTCATAAAGTTATCTTAAATTACTTTTCTTTGCTGTTGGTATAAATATTTTTTTTCAGCGATTTTATTTTTCCTTTAAGATACCTTAAATAATTAATGCTCATACGAGTGCGAAAATAGGCTTCTCTATGGTTACTGAGGTGTGAATGAAAGACAAAAAATATAATGATACATTAAAGATAAGACGTAGCTTTATTTTTCCACATAATTTCTAAATACATCAATTCATTTCTCATACTGCTTCATAAGCTTCAAAACACCCTCCTGGGCTGTACGTGCGGATTAAGCGTTGGTGTAAATTCCATACATGGTCATACTTTCACTTTCATTACTTGTAGCGAAAGTAAAGTAAAAAGTACGTATTTTTACTTGTACTTTGCTACTTTTTAAATTTGGTACTTTGACTTGTTTCTTTAGTCACCTTTTTTTTCTTAAAAAGTACAAGTATTTGTAATGAGAACGTCGAAAGAAACCGTTACTTTTATCTGAAATTTTAAATTTTTTATAAGTTTTCGTTTAAATAGAAAAAAAAGAAAAAGGCTTGTTGCTTTTCAAAAGTAAAGTTCCAATGTTTGGTAACTTCATTGCAATTGCATCCGAGGTACCTTCCCCAAACACTCTTCTTCAAAGCCAGAAACAAGCGGAAGTCTCAAGGGGCGATGTCAGAATTGTATGGCGGATGATCAAGGCGCTTCCAACCAACAGTTGCAATACGGTTTTGAGTTGCTGACGTCGACTTTGCTCTCGCATTGTCATACTTCAACAGACTGTCAAATCGGGGGAGAAGGTCAGTCCGTTGTTTTTGAATAACCTCGTTTTATTTCAACAGGGTGTAACAGTACGGCGTATTATTAAGGGTTCGTAAGTACAAAAAATCCTAGTTCAGAAACTCCGAAACTAGACTGAGCTGGTTGAGTAGTTCGTCTCCACTTCCCGCAGGTACAGCGACTGTGTTTCCTGCTTGATCGCGGTTGAACAATACCGAATGTTGTGTGGATGTCCAGTTTCTAGAATTATTGTTCGATCTCTTAGAGAAAACTACTAAGGGAGACTTATTTCTTAACCCCTCCTTATTCTTCGGATCTTTTACTTTATAGCCATCGTTGAACAGCTGAACCAATTTTTAGTTTACGACTACCTTATAATTTTGAACCCAATCCAGAAGACAAGGCAACTCCTGGATCTAGTATAGGGAGAAGTTTTGCCTTCGTGGAGGACTTTTTGAGGGAACTTACCCGCATTTGCGTTACACGCAATGGAAAACCATGAAAACTGTTAACGATTAGCCTGACTGCAAAGGGCATTCAACCCATGATCCGTCTACCACTGAGGATGTTTTTCGTCTGCATAGTGGTCTGGGCGAGGCGGGTGCGGAATTCGAATCGACCTGCCATCGCTGGGATTTGAACCCGGGTAAGCCGTGGTGACTAAGGGGATTAGTCACCACGGCTCTTATAGTTAGTATTCATTCTTGCGCGTAGTAGGGTTTAATCTCTTAATAGCCGGAATCAGCTTTACTACTGCAAGCGGGAGCATCGTTTTAAGTTAAATGTCAAGCATTCTAGAAAGATCAATTAATTATTGTTGGGAAACAAAGCCAGATACCAAATAAAAACGAAAAGTAAAAAGATGAAATATTTGCGGGGTACCTCAAGGTCATACAGTCCGGGTTTTAAGATATATAAGGTAACATTCTGAGTTTTTTTTGTGTAAAATTTTACAATTATGGGCCCTTCTTATTTTGGCGAATATGAGTAATCGAGACAGAAATAATAGGAAAGCTTTATATTTAGTAGCATTTCAAAAGTACAATTACATCATGGTACAGTGAAGTCCATAATTACTCCATAACACTATTTTACACTCTTTACTATTCTTTGAGTGTATTGTAACTAGAAAGTAAATTTAATTTACAATTAATTCAATTATTAATTTTTTAACAATAGTAGTTATTAACAATATCTTAATACATTTAAAAATGTTTAAAGATATGTTTGAAAATCCTAAATGTTTCACACGGCAATACTAATAATAATAGCAATAACAACAATAATAATAATAATAACAGAACCGAAGTACACATTTGGAATATTTTTTTGCAACTTACATTTCATAGTATCATGTTACTTTCGGAAAAGTTCCTTTCCGTAACAGATACAAAATACCTGTTACCTGAAATATGAGCCACTCCTTCTAATTAAATGAGGGCTCATTTTAATTTCTTCAACCGGCAGAAACGACCTTAAACGCTTTTTTAGAAGAAAAGGGGGAGAAAAAAAAATTGCCCTTCAACTCTCATTTGGCTCAAAAATGGTTCTCCATTTTTCTGGAAAATACAAAAGCGAACTCATTCTACCATTTTGAATTTCAAGGACTCTCTCTCTTAACCCGCGCTCTGAGAAAGACTCATTTTCTTTTGTTTTCCCTTTAAGTCTGCAAATGGTTGTTGTTGTGTGCTGATTCTTTGCTTAACGCACCGTGCAGAAGGTTAATGGTTGTTTCTGTTCTGAAAAGTTTTGTCAAGTCGTTGGTAACTTACTAATTAAACAAGTTGGACAGTCATTTGTTTATTGAGACGCAACTTTTTTATTTCACCCGTTAATGGTTGAAATCTCTCAAATGCACCATTATGTCACAGGAATTATTATCAAGTATTCCTTTTTCTTAAATTTTATTAGGGGTTAGTATTTGGTTAATAACCAAGTCTTTCTTATTTTAAGGGATGACTTGAAAAAAAGTTTTTCACATTGTTCAGGAAAAAAAAATTGTTACAGACCGGTTACAGCATAAGAAAAGCTCAATACGAAAATAACTAGAGGCCTGATAGCCGAATTTACAGAGTCAATCTGCAGCTCTGTCTTCAACATTTATATTCAATTTTATGAGTTCTGTAGACGTGAATCTCATGAGCAGTAAATAAAACTTATTATTATTTTCTTAATTTCTTAAACTTTTTATTCTCAAAATCCTTTCGTAATTTTTTTAAAAAGTAAACCTCAAACAAAACTGTCGGATAGTCGTTGTGATAATTTGTTTGAGAAAATACTGAAACGAAAATGTAATGAAATGTAAACTTTCACTTTCTCACGAAACTATTTGAGTTAAGAATTCAATGAATATTTCAAGTACGGCACGCAATGGAGGGAACGCACGAAAATCCTCTCTCTTTAAATTTGTTTGCAAATCCACGCAACTTTCCACCTTCAGATCCGGATGCCTGTGAATGTAGAAACAACATTCACTCACCCTTAATTTTGATTGCTGTTATTCTTCGCATTTTATTGAATGGTATACTCTTAGAATGCAATACAGGAGACACTCTTTATACATTTATTTGGACAGCCTTTCTGTCAATAATTGTTCAACAAAACAAAAGTGTTA
Source organism: Parasteatoda tepidariorum (assembly GCF_982258835.1). Lineage (NCBI taxonomy): Eukaryota > Metazoa > Arthropoda > Arachnida > Araneae > Theridiidae > Parasteatoda > Parasteatoda tepidariorum. Next base: position 3,534,912 of record NC_141758.1, on the reverse strand, counting down.
TTCCTATCAGGAAGCTCCATTTGAAGAAAAAAAAAAACAATAAAAAATAGAATCAATTTCCAGACATGACAAAATCATATTTACCAGAAACGAACAAAGTATATAGGTAGGAGCCGCGTTGGCTCAGAGCATTCGTCTCTCAATAAAGTGGCCCAGGTTTGAATAACAGTGGTGTTGCTTTATACGAATTCTGTTCCCGGCTCACACCGACAACAGTTCTGACGTAAAATATCCTCAGTAGTAGACGGATCATGGGTTAGCCGTCGGACCAACCTTGGGTGGTTTTCCTCCCCATGTAACGCAAATGTGGGTTAGTTCCATCAAAAATTCTACACGAGGGTTCACAGATTGTACGCATTGAAGGTACACACATTAAAGATACACATTGTTCCAGCGTTTGACCCAGGAGTTCCCATGTGATATGGGTTGGGTCCAAAATTAAATGGCCACGGAGTTAAACATTGATAGTCGTAAACTCAGAATTGGGCCGGATGTTCAATGCCCGTTGTAAAAAAAAAGTATACTGGTAGTACAAAAAAATTTTCTATAAAAACTCACCTGAGAACAAAATATTATTCAAAAGACCGTTTTAGGTTTAAAACAAAAGTGTTGAATTAGTAGGATCATAATAATGGAAGCAGCTAAACTAATTTGCATTCTTGAGCAGCAAAATTAATTTTTGTTCCCAAACAGCAAAACTAATTTGCATTCCCAAGCAACTAAGCTTATTTGGATTCCTGACCAGCAGGAACTAATGTATGTTCCTGAGCAGCAAAATTAATTTTTGTTCCAAAACAGCAAAATAGTTACCGATTTAAGCAACAAAACTAATTTGTGTTCCTAAGCAACAAAATTGATTTGGGATCCTAAGCAGAGAAACTAATTTGTGTTTCGAATGAGAACAATTAATACCTGTTCCTCATTTGCGTTTCTAAGCAGCAAAAACTAATTCGTTTATATAATATTTGTCGCTACTAATTAGAATTTTTTTAATTACTGAAATGAAGGCAATGAAAGCTATTACTTTCATTTCGTCAATTCATTTTAAAGTAGATTTTTTTTATTTTAAAGCTCTAATTTTAATGAAGTGTTAAACACTTTAACAGAATGAATTTTTCAAGATCGAAAATTGTGAAATTTCACGTTCTTTAAACTTTTGATAAACCGTTTGATCCGTTTGATTTAAACTTTTGACACTTTGTATGGAAGCTAGACTTGACCCAGAAACTAATCGTTTTACTTAGGTTAGACCAGGTTGATAATGGTTGTCGTGCTTGACACTTGTTCTTCTTGTGCATCTTCTTTACCTGTTACTTCTTTACGAACAAAAATCTAATTTTTTTTACGAAAAAAACAACATAATTCTGTTACAATTTTGAATAGAAAGGGTGACAATTGCGAACAGGAACAGCGAAAAAAAAACTAAACAAAAGATTCTAAAGAAAACATCTTCTACATCTTCTCGTGTTTCCTTCTGCCTCTTGACCTTTTTCTTCAGACCCTGACCGTCTTCATTCGGATGTTCTTTTTGATTTTGCTCGAACATTTTCCATCGTGACACCGACCACGTGACCGGTTCTGATCGTCATTTTCCCGAGAAAACGATGATGTCTTTTCCAGTTAATTCCATCATCATTATGTGATGCCATTTTTCTTGTGTATTTGCCCTTTCTCTCTTTGAATAAAATAAGGCATATCCGCCTTTCTGATTTTAAGTAAGCAGCCTTAAGTAGAGTTGAAATCGTTTTAAGCTGTACTTAAACTTTTCAGCATTTTCAATTTTTTTAAACGTTCAATAGCTTTTTTTTCATGATTTTGTTTTGCTAACTTACTTTGATCGAAAAATATTGTTTTTGATTAATAAGTCTGTACGCTATAAAAAGATAATTTTTTCCCCAAAGCAAATACAGATGCTACCGTGAATGGCAGAAATCAAGAGAATGTCGACGTTCACCGGTGAATGTCAACAATCACATAGTCGCTTTGGTGAATGCCCGAAATATTTGCTATATCCTATTTTATATTAATTTATTCGTTGATATTATTATATTTATTTGATATTTTAATATCTACTGAGGATAGATTAGGAGAAACATCAGTGTTCGGTTAAATGCATACTGGGTAGTGACTCTTGACCTTAAAAAAACATTGATGTAGAACAGGGTTTCCAACTTGCATGTGGCCGGGGGCCACAATTAAAAACACAAATCAAATGGCGGGCCGCAACTTTATCAACATTTTATGTAGGACTCTTTTATGTTTGAAGGAACATTAAATATTACTGTCATAGTTTTACCAAGTTGTACAAAACAAAAGTATTGAAATACAAATTAAAATAAGAAGTAGATTTTTAAAAGTATTTAATTGTTGTTAATAATATTTTTAAAAATGTTAAATAAATAATAAAAATTCGGGCTACAGTAACTTTAATGTGCACCAAAGTATTAAACAATTCATGTGCAACAGATATCTAAATGTTAAGATATAAAACTTTAAAAAGGTTGGCATTATAATTTACATAGTAGCACACAAAATAGTCAATAAGAAAATTGAGGCTTGTCTGCTGCATATACCAGAGAATAGATATTTACATTTTAAATTTAAAATTTGCAAATGTGTGTGTAAATATTTTCGTCCAAAATGAGTGGTTTCAAAAAGTTAAATCGGAGAATTTCTTCGAGAAAATTTCTGATACGCACATGCTAAGTTATATTCACAAAATTCAAAAAAAAAAGAAGAAAAAAAGAGCAACATACACGATTATTTTTGTATTTGAATAAATATTTTCTTGGATGCAAACCCTGAGAAATAAATTTTTTTGCACCGTTGGTATGCTAAATTTCACAGAAACGAAGAGATTAGGTTTTTATTAACGAGAAAAGTATTTTAAACTCATATATTTTCTACGAAAATTGTCAGCAAAAAAATTATAACTAATATATTTTAGTTCGCGGGCCACAAAAAAGGCCTCACGGGCCGGATGCGGCCCCCGGGCCGCCAGTTGGAAACCCCTGACGTAGAGCATACCGGACAAATGTATACCGTGCAGTGGCACTTCACTAGACCTAGTATATATTTCGAACATTTACCAAAGAGACTATGTGATTGTCAACATTCACCGGTGGAAGTCAACAACCACCGATTTCGGTTATTTACGGTAACGCATGTTTTTCAACATTTAGCTACCAGTTTAAGATAATTTTCAAGCCGTGCAGAGTGAAGTTTAAAATTCAATTGAGAAAATTAGTAGTGCTTCAAGATCTTTCTCACACCCCAGTGCTACTTTAATTAATGATATTAAATCATCAAAATATGTAATTATAATTTATATTAATAATTATGCATGTAATTATAAATATGTCAATTATATTTGATTTGGCTACATTGATGCTATATTAGAGAGCACTTCTTTTCGGAGATATAATCGCGTAAGCTGATGAAGAGATTATATCTTTTTTTTATCCGGTTTATCCGGAGATTATATCCGATTTTGTATTGAATTTTTTTAATGTTATTTTATTTAAGTTATTTTAAAAATTTTCTTCTTCTCTTTTTATTACTCTATAACCTGCCTCGATATTTTGAACTATATATATATATATATATATATATATATATATATATATATAGATAGATAGATAGATAGATAGATAGATAGATAGATTGATATAGATATACAAAACTACAAGATATACATACAAACTACACTTTGAGAGAAAGCGCTTCAATATTGAGGCATATTATTGACATTTTGAACGCTATTACGGTGCGCATTTACTGCAACCTTAATAAATTCCCAACCTGAAACATATTTTTTGTGTAATTTAGTATCATGTTATAAAATGTACTGCTTCTTATTTCTGGGATACTTGCACAGCTGTAAGTTTCAAATTTCTTGAATCCCAATCTTCACAAAATTTTTGCACACTTAATGAAGGGTCAAGTTGATCCTTATTAACTTGCAATTCAATCATCTTAAATATGATTGCGCTATATCAACTGAAACTTTACTCAATTAAAAATTATAGCTGAAAATTCGCATGGAATTCTATTTCTATCATGGAATATTATGGACACACATTATATTAATTTTGCGGAAAGAATATATTTGCAGAAGGAACCTTACCCTTATAAATTATTTAGGTGTATGTACTGTGAGTTAAATAAAAAACAGTCCACCCTAAATAACTTTTAATTTAATGATCGGATCTTCACGTTCTGGAACACAATCTTAATGGTTCGTAGTGGCGACCTCAAATATGTTAATTAAGTAGCTCAGACGATTTTTCAAGTTACGAAATCAGTCAGATCAATTCAGATTTCTGACCCCTCCTCCAAATGTATGGGTGTGCCGCAATTGTGGAGGCGTCGTTCCAATAGTCATACTATAATTTGGTCAGTAGAGTGGTCTAAAGTTTAGATCCCTTAAAAATATACTTTTTGTGTACATCAACATAAGTGCAGCGTAGTTGTGTACTTCTTTAAACAAACTGAAGTACTGTTTCTCCCAATCATAAAATTTGTTCATCTCGAGACAATACCATGCAAAAAATAACTTTAGTAAATACTTATTATTTTTTATTATTATATTATTTAATATATTCGAAAAAAATTATAATTGTAAGGCATAGAGTTTTTTCATCATTTTCAAAAATGTAATTTCTCATGGTAAATTCCAAAATTTGAGGGAAATCTGTCTAATAGTTCCTGAGAAGTTGAATTTTGAAAAAGTCGTATTCTTAAAATGTGATTTATCAAGAACTATTCAACTCATTTCGCTCAAAGTTTGTATCTTTGCCATTTAAAATTACATTCTTTGAAAGGAATTAAAAATGAGTAAGCCTTGCAATCCAAAACTTTTTCACCTATTAAATAAACTAATAAATAATTATAACAAATTATTTTCGCAAAAATGTATCATTAGGTAAATAAATTTTATAATTGTGTTTAAAAATGTGTCAATTTTCTTTAAAAAATCTAGGGATCGGGTGAAATATACAAAAAGAAAAAATTTACAACAAAGGGGCTCAAGTCTCCTAATGTAGGACCCTATTTTTCAAATCACCCCGATATTTTGAGGGTTAGAAATTCAAATCAGTCGATTAAAAGGTATGTTTTTTCAGTAAAAATACGACGATTTTATGTTTGATTCCGTAACTTAAAATATCGTCTGCACTCATTTATTTGCATATTTAAAATCGCCCCTTTGAACCATTAAAATTGATCTTTAGAACGTGAGGATCCATTCATCAAATCAAAATTTATTCAGAGTACTTCATTTATTTTTGCGCACTGAACATAAAATATTTAACGGAATTTAATATAAAAATGATTGACAGGAAATTCTGAATTTCTCTAATCTTTGGCTATATTATTTTTTCTTTTAGTAGAATAATGCATTGTGCTTCTCAAAATAATAAATGAATCTAATTATGCGTCACCTTATGATCTTTGCAGCTCTGTTTTTCAATCCGGCATCCACGCGACATTATGCGTCTCGCTTCATCGGAAATGTCCTCTTCCTAAATTCGGAAGCCGTTACATTTCCTGGATTCATATTTTGGTCACTTCCACGACCCATTCAGTGTGTGTATGTCGTGCAATTATATGGATGCAATCCATATTTTAAGAATGACTGCCCCACATTCCCGTAAGCATGCATTTACAATACACTCATTATGAAGGCCGTCTAAGTCACGTGATGTTTGGTATGATGATGCTTATTGTTTTTTTTCATCAGCATCTCGACAGAGCTTGTATGACGCACTGTCAAAAATTTCAGAGCTCTGTAACTTAAATTTGCCACATAATTCGGAAAGGGCACTGAAAAAAGTGCCCGAAAACAGTTTGATTAAAAAAAGCTCTGGTTAAAAGAAAAAACACTCATGCAAAAACGACTTTAAAATTTATATGAATTTAAAAGATTGCTTAATTTGTACAATAACATATTCATTCCTGTATTATTAGATTTTTAAAAAATATGAATCAATTTGAACTTCACAGAAATTTTAATAATTTTTATTTTGTAATTTGCCTACTTCCTATATTTATAGTGAATATTATCAGGTGAAATATTATCAAAAATTATAAAGACATTTATTATATTTTTTAAAAATTAATAGTTGAAAAAGTATTTTTCGTGCGCAAATCACAATAAATTTAATCATTGAACATTCGAAAATTTCCGAGCCATTTAAAATTTCTAATAATTTAGTCCGAAAGGTGTAAAATGTGAAAAGTTCTTTTCGATAAACTTCAGATTAATTCTTATATATTAATGAATTTTTTTATAAAGAAAATGTTCAACTAATTACCTGTTTACAAAAAATACCCTACAAAAATATTCCTTATTTATTCAGTTATCAGGTACAATATAACTCGTATTTTTAACAACATTTATTTATTTTATGTAATATTTAATATTACTTTAAATAACGTTATATCCAGCATAGTTACTTTTCATACATCATTTTGATCATTTTTTTTAATAAACTTGCCATGACGTGAGACACTAGCATCAGAGGAAGGGAATGAGGTGAATATGCCATTTCATCTATAGCAGTTTAATAAAAAAAAAAAAAAAAAAAGATTTCGGCTAAGGAGCCTTAAATGATTCTTTTACAGGGGCCTTGACTTTAGTAACTCTGTCTTTCGAAGCACTGTCACCAAGAAAAATAAAAAAAAAATCCATATTGTAAGTGCTTTGATAATATAATAATCTTGGCGTGAAGAATTATCTAGGTTTTATAGAACAGACAAATAACTTTAATATTTTAAAAGTTATTAAAAAATTTTAAAAATCTACATTTTAAGGACATTTCTCCACCTAGATGAAAAGCATTAAAATTATTGCTTTATTCTCAGTTTTCGCAAATTCTTATGAGCCAAGGTAATGCAGCATTGAAGTAAGTTCTTAAATATCAAAAAATTCGATCTCAAACGCCTTTTAATGTCATAAAACTACGGCTTTTCTCCATATTGACGTTTTGCACCATTTTCAAAATAAGCGTAGACATCGCTGGCTTTACTTGACCAAACATTTATGACTAACAGTTGCAAACTCACGGCAGATATAAATATAGCATCTTATTCTCAAAAGATGCATAATTTCAAATTAAGACGCAGTATTCGAAAAACAGCCTTTACTAAGTTAGCTAGCAATTAAAATAATATATTTACCAAATGTACTACTCGCTATTACAAATATACTAATAATTAGTTTGAATTGGAATATTCGATAGGATATATTAACGTAATTTAATGATTATAAATGGATACCTTTAACATAATTTATTCAGTGCATTATTATTAGAATAATTATACATATTTTTAAATAGTGTTATTTTTTTACTGACATTTACTTAAATAATTTCTTAAACATAGTTGAAATGTTAAAGAACGAATCGTCGTTTAGATATAATTATAATTACAAGTTTTAAAAACCATAACTAGTTAAAATAAGTCTCGGAAACTCTGTGATCGTTACACGGAACATCTTTCAGGAACCGCCGGTTTAGAAAATAAAATCCAATTATTATTTTTTTGGCTCTGTGATAGTTCTAATTTTCTTGTACTCTTAATTAGAACTATGTTGTTAACTATTAAGTCACTTCACTAGTAAACTGCATTAAAGATCGTTTAGTGATTGTGTTTATTTTACCCAGAAACCTAGAAAAGGCCTTCGGGCCATTTACTTTTCTCGCTTAACTGTCAAAATGACTACAAAAATTCAACAGAGCCTATCTAATGGAGTGTTCTAGTTGAGTCATAATGTTACATCTTTTCTCGTTAATGTGTAATAAAAGTGATAATTTGACACACTTTTTTTAACTAACACAACAAAAGCGGTTTCTCCCCCCGATAATCACTCTGACAGGGAAAAAAAAAGCGATGAAATGTTATCTGAGTTTTATGTTAAGAATTAGGAGAGAAATCGTTTACAGTTGTGCGTATCAGCAAATTTTGAAAAGATAGTGGAGGTTATGAATATTTTTTTTCTTATTGGAAAACACACACAAAAACATTGTTTAGCACGGTGTTAGAATTTTCATTCTAAAATTATGGTTAAATAATCGGTAGCAGTCTGTCCATTTAATTAACTGTAAAGTTTGCGCTAAAGATTTTTCTTTTTAACCTTTATGGTTTTGAAACGACTTACAACTTAATTCAAAACTATACTGTTTTTTAACCATTTACAACCAGCATGGTTTCTAAACGACAAAAAGAATTTAACAAGACATTGCAGTTTGGCATTTTGTTAGGTAATGGACGTTGGAAAATGCAGAAGATTGGAAACTCTTCATGTGTTGAAGGGAATGGAGGTGTCAAAGCAGGGACTCGAACCCCCCCCCCCCCCCTCTTTCTCGACCATGAGACTGACAGATTAGCCCAGTCGGCTATAATATTTATCCAGCTGCAAGGAGATCAGTGATTTCATTAGGTGGGCTTAGTTGCTGCGCTAAAATTCTAGCTGTTTAACCGCATTAAGTGAAAGCAGTTAATAAACGGCTTTCCTCACAGTTAACAGCTTGAATACCATCTTATTTAGAGTTATTTTACTATTTTGTTTGAATACGGTTTAATAACGATGAAATAAATTGTTATTGAATCATTTTTCCAAGAAATTTCTAACAATGCAGCAAATACAAAAAATTCTTCAATTCTTGTGAAGTTCTGTCGAAATGTTTAGAAGCAGGATGCAATATAAATATTAAAAGTATTTGATATGGAACATTTTATTCATTTTTATGAGTATAATTATTTAATCTTAAAAGCTGACAGATCCAAGACAGTTTGAAGAGAGTATATATAACCGATATTATTATATTTCGTTTTATTCCCTTAATTATTTAAATATTTTTCTATTTTCAACAATATTTCAAATATATAAAAAGTAAACTAAAGAAGAAAAAAAAGCAAATTTACTCTAACAATACGACTTTAAAAAAGTGTAATCTTAGTTTCTGTTTTAAATAAATTGATGAAAATTCAACAAATTTTGCTACGAACAAACTTATTGCTTTGCACAATCAATAAGCTAGAACATTCTTGAAAATTAAATTTAAAACAAATATCCACAAATTTATTGTAGTGGCGAAGTTTATTTTAGTGATGTAAAATGATGGAATGAATGCTAATCAAAATTAGCTACAAAAAGTTGGAGTAGCCTAGGAAAATTGGCATTTATCCGTCTTTAGAAATAAAAAGAATAAAAAAAATGTTCTAGTGTTTATATGATTAGTAATTTTTACGAAATATTTGTATTCTTTCAGCATTTGCAAACATTAAATACTGTTTAATCAGTTAATTTTAAATTAGTTACGGTAGTTATTATTTTAACTGTAATTCATTTTGGACATTAATTTTTAGGCTTTTAAAATATTTCTTCGCTTAGTCTATTATGTGATTGAAACTACAAAATTATTTAAGTTTTAATTTTAAATATGAAATTACTGTTACTCTTAGATTGCATTAAAAAATGATACCATCAGCTATTTAATTGAGCCAAGAAATGATGAAAAGAATGATACATTAAGATAAAATGATATTTTTCATCATTTCACTATGGATGTTTATGAAATGAAAAGTTACCTAATTACCGAAAATCAATATTATTTCAAATACTGATACAATCACACTGATTGCTGCACTCATTAATGGGAATTATTTTAATGTTTCATTTATCTATAGAAATAAATCAGTTTTAATTTAATTTTACAAATATTAAACGAGGCTGCTACTTTTTTTAAGTGGAAAATGCAAGGTTATCAGATTTTAAATTTTTTCTATGGAAAATTATGAAGACGAGCTTGTTCATTTTTAATCTAAAAAAAAACTTTGATTGCGAATTTGATAATTTTTAATCGGAAAAACAATGCTTACGGGCTAAATTATTTTTACTTAGGAAAACTACAATGAGGAGGCTGTTAATTTTATTATGAACAAACAATGATTATGAGATATTTTTAATGTGGAAAACTATTATTATGAAACTATTCATTTTTTTTATGCAGAACGCTACTATTATAGGAATTTTTGTTTTTAATGCAAAACTATTTTTATCAGATTATGAATTTTTAATAAGGGAAACTGTGATTAAGTGACTGCTAATTTCATAAAACGTGCCAACTGGTATATAAAGTGTAAAAATCAGCAATTTTCAAAATAACTGAATATCTGTTCGAAAATGTTACATTAATAAAATGTTATCAAAACAGTTCTTTTTTGAATAGAAGTTTTTTTGTGTTAATTGTTAATTTATGTACGTTAATTTATGCAAACCTAAGTGACGAAATTAGGAGGAGAAACACACCGTTCCCGATTTTTGGTCCCTAAGATAAGGGGGGGGGGGGTGACTGCAATCTGGAATATTCTTGCCTTCATATGGTCACATTATTTGTTTTTTATTATTTACTTAAAAATTGGTTTTAAATTTTGATTTCTATGCTTCCCCCTTAATTTTTACTTTTTGCTCATTATAGACGCTTAAAATCATACAATTAAAACATCTTCTTACATATTTCTATAACTGGTTTACGTAAAAATAATTTCATGTAAAAATTTATTTTTAATCCAAATTTTATTCTTTTTCGGTAGTTGTTTTAATAATGGTTTTAAAATGTTTGAATTATAGGGTGTAAAAAATCTCACGTGTTATTATAATTTCTGTGAAACCATGTACCATAGATATTATAGAATGCTCTTAAGTTTTGTTTGGTTTTAGTTAGTAGAAAATTTCAAATCTTAAAATTATTAACACTGTCGAGAAATTCATAGCTAAATCAATCGTGTTAACTTTATACCGTATACTCTAGATATCTCTAAGCTGAAGGGAATTTAAGGAAAATTCGAGACAGCGAGTTTTTGAGATAGCTAGTTCAAAACTAAATATGTTCTAAAAAGTAGAAAAATATATTCTGAAATATTACTCTAAAAAGTAAAGTCATGAAACATAAGAGTAACTGCTAATAAATATGTATTTGATGATAATATACTATAAGTCGAAATACAACAATTTTAATTTTATTTTAAAGGTAAGACAATAATTATGCAATAAATAGAAAAGAATGGGTTTATAATGAACTTTCATTGTGATTTCTCCGAAAAAATTCTTTTTCTATATCGAAAAAAATTCGTCATAAAAAGGTATTGAGAAAGAACCCTTCGACATAGGAATTCAAATTAACATTATGTGAATATATGAGGGGGAAAATATTATTTTGACATCACAAGGTTTTCGAGATATCGAGAAGTAATGTGTTATTCAAGTTGCTGGAGGAGAAAAAAAATTCTCTGCTGTTTCTTATTTCAAATGTTTATCTTAAATTGAAATATGGTTTTAAAGGGACTATTATTTGTAAAGCTATTTAAATTCAATTTTTTAATTAATTTACCGAAATGGAAATATTTTATTTCTTCTCCATAATTTGAAATAATTTAAGTGATATTAGAGGATTATAAAATTTACTTCAATGTTTTTTACAGCAAATCATGCAATGCTAAAATTTCACGCATTACTGGTAATTAATGATGAAAGCGTTTTTAACCTAAACGATCAACAATAGTGAGTAACACACAACTTACGTTAAGTGATTAACAATGATGAGAAAATCATAACTCTGTTACGTTAAGTGATTAACAATGATGAGAAAATCATAACTCTGTTACGTTAAGTGATTGACAATAAAGAGAAAAGCAAAGCCATTTTCATCACGCTTACGATAAGCGACATATTTTGATATCAAAAATCAGATATCTTTAAATTTACTGTCTTGGCGATGGTTTGACCTCCTGAACTGGTACCTCAATGATGTGGCAACCAGAGCGAAAGAACAAATAAACAATGGTCTTCCATTGTGTTTGCTTTTGGCGTCATTTCACGAGCATTGTATCTTTCTACGAGCTGGTTTGTGCTATGGAGTTTGCAGTTGAGGGATCCCCCCAAATGGATGGCCCACTCGACAATAGAGAGCGTATCTTTTACCTCTTTGGGCACAGAGATAGCATCAGAGGTCTTAGAAAGAGAAACCACTCGTACGAGGAAGATGATTTTTACAGAATAATGAACGTCGTAAAACATGGTGACTTGTGATGAAGTCACGCTTTCTGGTCGTAACATGTCGAGGTGTGGTTATCATTGTTTTTTTTACAAAAAAAAAAAAAATCATGCTATAGGTTATGATGTATTTACGCGTTCTTTATGCATTTTTATGCTTATAGCTTGCATGGTCAGATAGAAATTGTTGACTTCCTTGTAATTGACGAGAAGCGTTTCATTTATACTCGGAAAATATCTTTTTCAGTCAATTAAATCAAATTGAAGGTCAAGGAAGAAAAGATTATAAAATAATTTTATACGATTAAAATTATAAACGACTGGGAGTTACGGTTAAGAGCCGATTTTTGAATGAGTAGAAAAAATTGTATTAGTTTATGAACCTGAAGTAAATTTAAAACTTTAGGAATGTTTTTAAAAATGTACCAGCTTAGGTAGTTATCTAATTATCCTTCTTTTAATTGAAAGGTTATTAGTGACTCATTTTAAGCAACATGTTTCGTTTTGATGGTAATTGGATTCTATGCGATTTTTTCTCCTTTTTAGTTAACAAGACTTTGAAGTTTCTCTAATAATTCTAAATTTTTATATTGATTAATTTTAAGAGAAAGCTATACCGTGGAAAAAACCCTACATGACAAATTCTGCATCACATCTATTAGTGTTTCAAAATTTAAAGTTGAGAGGAGAAGTGAGTTTAAAAAGATGAAAAATATCAAAATGCCAAGAAATTATCGTATTTTGATTTTTAAAAAAAAGCTTTTCAGCATTTGAAACTTCATCGTTTACTCTATGTTTACCCGTACTCACTTTTTCTCTAAACTTTAACTTTTAAATAACCAATGGCGAAGCAGAATATGCCGGGAACAGTTTCTCCCGCGATATAGCGTCTTTGTATTACATAACATTTATTAAAATAATATTATTAACGAACACTTTTAGTAAAATTTCAAAAAAAGATGATTTTCGTGTCATTGTTTTTATATCATTCATTAAAATAATTTATACAATCATTAAAATAACTCGATAAAATATATATAATTTGAATATGTAAGTAAATATAATGTTATTACAGTTAAAAGCAAATTTATAAAATCTAGCAAATATTTTTGAATATGTTGGTCCGCTTAAGAGATTCTTCAAATACTGACATTGCAAAACACTTTGTTTTTGATTTTAACCAACACTGTAAAAACTGTGATCTAATACCTATCCAAATTTTGTGTTGAAAAACTCTAAAGAATGTGTTTGTTTTTTTCAAGTTAATACCTAATCGAGGGTTCATACACACTTTAAACCTAAACACCCATAATTGATAAAGCTTACCCCAGGACAGATGCGTTTATTCCTTTGCAATAGGCCGAAGGATATGTTGTTGTCGTACTCAAAATCAGTAAAGAGGATTCGGCCTTTTCAGTTCTTCTTTACCGATTGGGCGATAACATTGATTGTGGTCGATTACTTATTGAATGTTATCAATCTTCTCGTCAGATGGATTTGACAAACTGATCATGCAAACTGTCTTAAAAGGCGTGTATGTTTTTATCTATGTAATAAAGATATTTGTGTCCTCATAAAAATGTACTTACATCTGTCAATTGTATAAAATACTTTTATGATATTTAACTTCTTTACATAAGATTATTTTGGTGTTAATATTCTTAATAAGATAGGGTGGAATCTTTCATTTCTATTCGCTTCGGTTTTGTTAAGCCTAATTCGAATTCATATGAATACCCTTTCTGTGCTGAGTATTCGTTTGATTAAAAATTAATTTTATTTTAAGAAATATTGTATGCATGCATCCTAAGTTATCGAGTTTACTTTATATTGAATCGTAAAAATAACTTTACCGACTTTAACACGTTGCTAGTAAATTTTAGTGTTACTTAATAGCAAAAATGGTACTTTGCACGAATCAGAGTATAAGAGCATTCTTGGTGCTTCACTATAACAGCAAGGTTCTTGATGCAGTGCAACATCATTTAACATTTATATTTGGTGAAAAGAAGTTTTAAGTGTTTAGTGTATTAATGTCCAAGTTGCAATCGCTAAATATACTTTTAATTATTCAATATCCTTTAAACTGATATTATAGCACTTCTCAAAGTTGTGAAATCAAATAGAAAATCATTGAACAAATTCGTGCCGATTTTTTAGGCATATTTTATGCTTTACTTTGTTGAAAAATAAAATAAAATAAACACAATCTGTTCTCTCCTTTCAATACATACAATGCAAACAATACACTTATGTATCAAACACCAATATTTTGTAAGAAAATTATTGCCTAAAAAAATCAAATGTTAAACAATGAATGATTCTACGCATTTTACGTAATTACTAAATTTACTAGAATAATTGATAAATGCTAATTAATTAATCAACTCTGCAATTTTGTTTTTAGTATTTTCAGGTAAAAACCTTTGAAAGCTTACTGCCATTTATAAAAAGAAAAAAAACACGTAATAATCCACATTTAAACTTTACTGCCATTCACAATATTTGAAAGAATTTCTTTAAAAAAAGTTTTTTCAGCCAAGAAGAACTGCTACGTGCTTCAAGGGCCATAAGGGACTGTGGGTACTAAAATGAACTGTGATATTTTATGTTTCCTTTTATGTTACTATTATTTTGTGCCCTTTAAGCAGATGCATAATTTTTTAATCTAACGTATTATTTAGTTCACAACCTAAAATATACACTTAAAAGATAAGCTCGTAATATCATATACGCATAAGATAAAGATTTATCATAAACGTATCAATAGAAAAACATTAAAAGCTCGTTAAGTACAATAAACTTTTCAATCTATTAAAACAGACTATTTTCATGATTCTTTGAAATATTGGTGTTTGATACATAAGTGCATTGTTTGCCTCGTATGTATTTAAGGGAGAGAACAGATTGTGTTTATTTTATTTTACTTTTCAACAAAGTAAAGCATAAAATATGTTTCAGAATGGTTAAAAAAGTAATTCAACGATGATAATAACGGGAAAAGGTCTTGAAAATAAAGTTTTGTCTTACAAATAGCTTTGTAATTGTTTTATTTTAAGTTTAGAATCTGAACTTATATTTAAAAATTTATTTCCGTTTGAAATATTTAAAAAATTTTTTTTAAATTGCATCATCTGGTTTTTTAAAACATTAATACTCAATCATTCTTTTTTTTAATTACGAGATTGTTTTCTTTCTTTAAATAAATATATAAAAAAATAAAATTGCATGCATTAATTTAATAAAAACTTGTTAAACAAAACAATTTTTTTAGGTATGATAAAAAGTTTGGTATGTGCATTGTATTAAAAAGCAACACTCTGTTTGAATTAAGATTTAATAGTCAGTTTTTCACGTACTATGATAAAATTTTAATGCTAATTAATAAGTGCAGTCATTATCTTAAGTCACACACAAAAGCCTACTTTTTCTGAATTATTAATACTTTTTCTCCCCTATGTATTTGGATTCCCGACCTTCAAAATGGAGAGGGGTGTAGCTGCGATCTGGGAAATATAATCCCAATAGTTTGGTCAGGAGAACAGTAGAAAGTGTGATCCGTTTAAAAATTTAAAATTAATTTTACTTCTTGCGTAATTCCTAGTATCTTGAAAACTTTTTAAAGCGAATCGAAAAAATTTCAAACTCAATTCTATATTTCCTTTACGCAAAGGTAATTCTACACGAAAATTGATTTTTAATAATTGTTTGAGTTTTATTTAATAATAGTAAAAAAATGGGTATAGGTATTAGTAAAATTATTATGGTATATTGGTATAAAATTGGTATGAGTATGGTATACACATTTCTACGTAATTTTAAGGAATATAATTTTAGACAGCAACATATAAAATGTGAACAAAATGGGCCGAGTAGTTCTAAATTTAAAAAAATAGCGTGTATTTAGAGTTTTGTTTTCCAGAGAACTATTCGATCTATTTCAATCAAATCATGAAGATCGAAATTTAATTTGTAAAAATCTGATTATTAGATCAAAAGTTATTCATGGTGAAAGTAGCTCTGTAAGTAAATTTTTCTTCCTCTAATATATTTTTTAAATGAGACATGAAGCAATTGAATTCAACTATAAAATCCAAGCAATATTTAATATTTATAATTGAGGGAGTTTTTCCACTCCCAAAAATAAAATTCTAATTTTTAACGTTAGCTATTCATGTATTTCATTCATAATAAATTTTTCAAGAAAACACATGATTTTTGATGAAACACAAACAGTCAAATAGTTGACGAAATTTCTTCCTTATTTTTGTGCAATCTTAGTCCACTTAAAAAAGATCACTAGAATTTTTTAATTCATTTTTAAATTGTTTGAACTTTATTGCAGGATAATACTCTCTATTCAAGTAGGCTAGCATATTTGCTGTAAATAATATCTCACTTGATTCATATATTTTATGTTAAAATTATTAATTGATTTTGTTAATTGACTTGTATTTTTACGCCAACTACTTTGTGAAAAATTCTTGAACTCTAACAACTGAAGAAAGTCTTCTTCAAATTAATAAATATTTACCCAATGATTTGCACAAAGTTAAGCGTTTTTCAAAGGAAATAAAATAAACCATTATTACTTATTTCCATAATTGTACTGAAACAAACTAAATGTGTTTAAAATTAAGTGATTACTTATCTATTTTATTTTCATATTTTCATTAATTGATACAATTAAATTATTTAATTTCGTACCTTTGGGAAAGTATCAGTAGAAAATTCAACTACTGTTCATTTATTATAGAAATTTTAACATATCTTCTTTATTTGATTGTTTGAAGTGATTCATCTTCCAACTCCAAATCTTTCGCAAACTTCTACACCATCCTCATTTTGAATGAGGCGATATTTAAATGTAAGTGTATAACAATACACAATCTTCAACGAGATTTATATTTCTCTGTGAGTTAAAATTATTTTTAGTTGACGAACACTAACAACCTTGACCAATTGTTAATCTCATAATAATATACTAAATATATCAAACTAGTCATTCTTTTTCTTCCAAAAAAGTATTGTTTGCTACGTTAGCAACACGCTGTCCGATTATATCTTTGACAACCCTGATTTCAAAATAATAAATTAACGGATTATAAACCTACCGATCCTACTTTTTTATTTTATCCCTTGACAATGTATTCGATTCAATGCAAAAAAGACACAAAGTCTGTAGTGGTCATTTCTCACAAAATGTGTAAATCCCTCACACATGTTGTAATAAAGTTTATTGACGTTGCGCATAATTGCAAAAGTCTTATCGGCTATTCTTCTGTATTTCTCATCAAAAATGAGCAATTTTGCGCATCGCCGGTGAAGCGTGGAGCCGATATTATTATTTGCATAAAATTAGTCATGACCGTTAAGATTTCGAAATTTCAACTTTGATTAACCAGATTAAAGCTCAGTTTTATTATTATAACGCCGCCGCTATCGAGCATTAAATACGTCATTTAGGAAGGACGATAACTCGGAAAAGTACCGGAAATTGTGGATAAACAGTTATACGAGTCAAAAGGAGACTCTTTTTAGCATTTGATCACGATAGGCCATGAATTACAAATAAGCTTTACTCATTTCCAAATTCGTGAATGTTCTTTTCGCATAAAGAAATTTCCATACTATCACGACTTTCTGTGGTACCATGCGTTTTTTTATTATTACATAATAAAAACAGATCATGAACTTTCCTATATCATTGGGGAATTATTATGTCAAAGTCAAATGCTTATAAATTATGCATCTTCTTATGCGAATTAATCAAAACAACTACTTTCAAGTAACCTGCTTCTCTACTGCAACGCATAACAGTTTCTGCTACAAAATATCTGTTCCAAAGTGACACACTGCACCGAGGCTTATTTTAACAGATATTTTCACTTTCTTTTGATCTTTAAGCATAACAGCTATTTTTAAGTGACATGTTTCGTCTGCCATGAAGCAAAACAGTATCTGCTGCAAAATATCTGTTCCAAAGTGACATACCAAGCCGAGGCTTATTACTTTCACTTTCTTTTGATCTTTAAGCATAACAGCTACTTTTAAGTGACATGTTTCGCCTGCTTTGAGGCAAAACAATTTCTGCTATAAAATATATGCTTCAACAATACATATCGTGTTGTGGCTTATTTTAATAGATACCTGTAAGTTCTTTTGATTGTTTGACTCGTATCAGCAGCTTTTTTTTAGTTTAAAATATGCGGTTATTAAAAATCTGAACTGTAATCGAAGGACAGACCCGCAAATGCAAGGATTTTTTAAACGAACTAAGTCCTCCACGAAGGCATATTTCTCCCAATACTTGATTTAGGAGTTCCCTTATCTCTCTGGATTAGGTTGAAAATGACAAGGCTACGGAGTTCAACATGAGTAGCCGTGCACCTTAAAAAATGGGTCGGCTGCTCAGCGACGGTTATAAAATATCCAATGAGGTTATTAAAAACATGCAAGTGTGAATAACTGTAACAACCTAATACTGCTCAGTCATTGAAATGAAAAAAAAATGTTCTGTTCCTCAAATACATTTCGGACCATTAGAAGTTCAATAATGATCTTAATTACATTTCAACGAGAAAAATCAATTTATAATAGTTGATCCGAACATATCTCATAATGTGAAAGAGCTAACCAGAGAGAATACACAACTGATAAAATACTTTAGTGTCTGACACTGCCGCACTGTTTTACTCCTTCGTATGATGAAGCTCTATTCATATAAACACGGATGCATTCTAAGCACACTCGTGAGATTATGTAAGTATCATCACATGAGTTTTCAAGGACATACATGATGGGGAAATCAAATGATCCGTATTTATGCGATATCCTGATACCTTTATCTAAATAAGAACAACAATCCGCAAACAAGATTTTTAACTCTTCTTATCTGAAAGGAAATCAGAGAAAATCTCGCAAATAATGAGACTTACTTTCGAATTTAAATTTTAAATATATATATTTATTTATTTTAGGTTAGTTTGTATTTTATAATTATTAACTTATTAATTTTAACGTGTGATGGTTGCCCTTAGCAGAATGTAGCAAAATTTAATAGAAATATGTTTTAACAAGCTCCGAACAATAATTAATCTTAAATAATGAATTAGGATTCATAAATCCTTTTTTGTCTCTAATAACTGAAGGAAGCACTTACCTTGACTTTTGCATATTAAAATAAGATATAAATGGTATCAATATGCTCTGAATCTGGTCTATAATTACAGTCTTTGAATTTTATACAGGATGGAATTTAAATACAAGGAAATCGTTTTGATTTTTTGAGAGATATTTTTATTTTATTTTGTTTCATTACCGTCGTTGAACAGCCGACCTATATTTTTTGGGTTCACGACTACTCATGTTCAACTCCTTTTAGCCTTGTCGTTTTGAACCCAATCCAGAAGACAACGGAACTCTTGGATCAAATATTGGGAGAAATTTGTCTTCGTGGAGGACTTTTTGATGGAACTAACCCGCATTTGCGTTACATGGTGAGGAAAACCACGAAAACCTCCCACGGTTAGCTTCACGGCAAAGAGATTCCATCCCATGATCCGTCTACCATGATATTTTATGTCTGTAACTGTGGTCGGTGCAAGCCGGATGCGGAATTCGTATCGACCAGCCATCGCTTTGATTCGAACCTGGCTCACCTCATTCGAAGGCGAGCGCTCTATCCACCGAGCCATCACGACTCTCAAAGAGATATTGCTATTTTAAACAATTTAAATAAGAAA
Source organism: Parasteatoda tepidariorum (assembly GCF_982258835.1). NCBI lineage: Eukaryota > Metazoa > Arthropoda > Arachnida > Araneae > Theridiidae > Parasteatoda > Parasteatoda tepidariorum. The sequence continues at coordinate 3,515,112 of NC_141758.1, read as the reverse complement.
GTGAGAAACTAGAAACAAGCAAAACGAAATTCTAAAGATATGTATGTTAGCAAAAGCAGCACTTCATCAGGGACGCACTGTCTGCTAACAAACTGGTGACTTTCTGAAGTCAGTGGTTGGTTAAACTAAAAACTGACTTTGCCCAGAGACTCCATAATAGAAAAAACTGACTACAGAAAGGCTCCAGTGTGTTAGTAGACAGCGTGACCCCTGATGAAGTGCTGTTTTTGCTAACATACATATCTTTAGAATTTCGTTTTGCTTGTTTTTAGTTTCTCACTTTAAAATTATACACAAAAAAAAACTTTTTAAAGATTTTAGTTACCAAAACTTATTTGTCTACGGCTCTATTACTATTGAAATTTAACATAAAGTAAAATATTACTACCAATCATTTTTTTTATATAAATACTGTAAACTCTTTACTTTATTTAACTTTGTATGTATGATTCCTGTAAGAATAAATATAAAGCAGGAAGAGTAGTTAAAAAAGTAGCATATTTAGGTTTACTATGATTTAAGTTAGAACTCAAGAAAAAAGAATGAGGGAAATATATTTTCTAATATAGTACAGTAAAACTTCTCGGAAGCGACCACTCTCCGTTCCACAGTAAAATGGTCGTTCTTAGAGGTTACTTCCATTGACTTCAAAATTGTTATCGAAGGTACATGATTTTTCGAAAACTATTTTAATTTTAGTCTGTGAAAAGTTTTTTTATTTTTTTTGGGTGTGGAATTCGATTTCTGTTGGCGTCGTTAAAAGACGAATCTATGAATAATATTTAAAAAAATGATCCCAACTGATATAATTATGTGTAAAAACAAATTTATCAATTATGAATGATAAATCTATTTTAAATAAATAAACAATTATGTTATTTGTTTAAGTTTGCACTTAATTGTACATGATAAAAATGAGTTACTTTTAAAAGATGAGAAGAAGTTTGCTTGTTTGAGATGCTTGTTTTTTAACTATAGATAATATTTAGAGTCATAAAAATGATCCCAACTGATATAATTATGTGTAAAAACAAATTTATCAATTATGAATGATAAATCTATTTTAAATAAATAAACAATTATGTTATTTGTTTAAGTTTGCACTTAATTGTACATGATAAAAATGAGTTACTTTTAAAAGATGAGAAGAAGTTTGCTTGTTTGAGATGCTTGTTTTTTAACTATAGATAATATTTAGAGTCATAAAAATGATCCCAACTGATATAATTATGTGTAAAAACAAATTTATCAATTATGAATGATAAATCTATTTTAAATAAATAAACAATTATGTTATTTGTTTAAGTTTGCACTTAATTGTACATGATAAAAATGAGTTACTTTTAAAAGATGAGAAGAAGTTTGCTTGTTTGAGATGCTTGTTTTTTAACTATAGATAATATTTAGAGTCATAAAAATGATCCCAACTGATATAATTATGTGTAAAAACAAATTTATCAATTATGAATGATAAATCTATTTTAAATAAATAAACAATTATGTTATTTGTTTAAGTTTGCACTTAATTGTACATGATAAAAATGAGTTACTTTTAAAAGATGAGAAGAAGTTTGCTTGTTTGAGATGCTTGTTTTTTAACTATAGATAATATTTAGAGTCATAAAAATGATCCCAACTGATATAATTATGTGTAAAAACAAATTTATCAATTATGAATGATAAATCTATTTTAAATAAATAAACAATTATGTTATTTGTTTAAGTTTGCACTTAATTGTACATGATAAAAATGAGTTACTTTTAAAAGATGAGAAGAAGTTTGCTTGTTTGAGATGCTTGTTTTTTAACTATAGATAATATTTAGAGTCATAAAAATGATCCCAACTGATATAATTATGTGTAAAAACAAATTCTGAATGATAATGAATAAAAAATCAATTATGAATGATAAATCTATTTTAAGTAAATAAATAATTATGCTTTTTTTGTTTAAGTTTACATTTCATTTTATATCATAAAAATTAGTTTTAAAAAGTGAGAAAAGGGTTTTGTTTTGTCTGAAAAAAAAAACATTTCTTTTAAGATTCTGATTTTCACTCCATAAGTAAATCATTGATAAGCATCGTCTTTAGAGCACTCTGACTGCAACATGAGGTTGTTATCGTCGAAAAGAGCTCTTTAAATAAGAGTCTCACACAAATATTTTGAATACATTTTAATCTATTTATTTGTTTTGTTAAATTTTTCGTTTTGGTATTTTTTCGTGTTTCCTTATTGGACCGCATTGGGTCCAGATGTTTGCCCGGTCTTAGGGGGAGAGTTTTAATGACGATCTCTCCTAAAGGTTTTCTTTAACACATAGTCTATGGAAAAAATTCCGTGCCTCCCAAAAGTGATTGTAAAGAGAGGTGGTCTTTTCTGGAGGTTTCATTGTACTGTAAACCCCTTTACTTCACCTTGCTTTGTATCTACAATTCCATAAGGAATAAATGCAAGGCAATAAGTGTGGTGAGAAAAAGTAGCATAATGTACGCTCTAATACTTTTTACTATGATATAAATAAAGACTCAAGAAAAAAAAAAACAGGAAAAAATATTTTCTAATATAATATATAAAAACAACGTGTTAAAAGCAAGGATATTGTTCCCAAATGAAGTTTTATACATGACTTTAGCAAGAGAACGCTTTATTCATAGTAACAGAGACTCTTCAAATAATCACCAAAAAACAATCATTCTAAATGATACTATAAAAGAATGTTAAAATAGAATTCAATTTTCCTTTGTTCCATCACGATAGAAAAAATAGTTTTTCATTTTGGATACAGTACATTAGAGAAAGTAAGAAAAGTAAATGGAAGCATCTCAATATCAGAAGTTGAGTGACCTTCGGTCTTGCCCAAAAGGCAAAAGAGAAACTCGTCCATCGTGAAACAACTCCCACGCTTACAGCTCTGGTTGGAGAATGAAATGGTCATTTTCCACAACCGATATTATCGTTTTCTATAAACATTTCAAAATGGCAAAAAAAGAAGACTTCAAGTTTTATTAAGTGGCGGTTTAAGAGGATCTAAATAGATTTTTGATGTTCAGTTTCATCTTGGTCAGTTATGTTTCGTTTCAGAATAGACTGTTTCTGTTTGTTCGTCTATGCAAATATGGATTTCTAGACTGTGAGAATACATAAAAAAGATTCCATTGATAAGAGTGAAATGGTTGAAACAGGAAGAATCGCTGTTGGGGCGAAAAAAAAGTAGTCTAGACTCTCTCGCTTTGTTGTGGTAATGTAATATTTGTTGTTCTGAATTTTGAAATGGCGCTTTTAGCAAGAGTTGATTCACCGCGGTTTGTTGAGCAATGTATTTAGAAAGAACAAACGCTGAATTAATTTGTATTCAATGAATTAAATACACAAAAAATAAAGAGCTAACAAGGATTTAGACTAAATTAAAGTAGCAATAATGAATAAAAGACAATAAATTGAACTCGCTCAAATTGAATTTTTTAACTTTAAAGTAAATCTTTACTTTATTATTGCATTCTAAATACTGCTCTTGAGATATGTAATATAAATGTCTTCATGCAAGTTTTTTTTACATTAAGTCATAGTTTAAATTAATTCCAAACATCGGATCTTCTGTTATTTTCATTAAGGGTCATAAATCTCAAATTTGAGATTAAAATAATATTTTTAGAGTTTATGGGCGAAATAATACTCATTTAAAAAGTTGCCTTCAGAAGATAGGGTGCCATGTAGGGAACAATTCAAAATATGCAAAATTTTCCTCTTTGGATGATAATATGGGAACAGAAAATTTACAATGGAATAACAATCCTGTGACGCTTGATGCAGCATTTGTGAAACCTGAGAGTTATTTATGACCATTATTATCGGATGTTAGACGCCACTCAACGTTATTTTTTTAAAATCATTAACGGTAGAAATACACGTTTGTATATTGTGCCTTTAAACATATTGCGCCTAAATAACCTTACAATGTTATCAAATAATGCAGTCATTTAACTTCTTCCAGCAATATCTTGATATTAAATTGCTTAACGGTCATCAAAAATGTCAATTTTAATTTTCTCAATCCTAACTTATCCATTAATAAATCGCTTTAAGCTATGATTAACTTTACTTTTATTCCATACGAAAATAGATATATGCGGCATTTTTTTTCACACAGCAACTCATGAAGCAAAACAACTTAAGTCATAGCGGCAGATTTTTAAAACATTTGAAAGGAATAATAATCATGCAACGATTCCCAATCTTTTTCGAACTTTTTTGTCTTGGCACGTACACTTAATTCACCATTCCACGACTAGTGTTCTAAGAGAACAGAATTATTCCAGAGAAGAGAGATTTTCACAGTGTTTATTGTTACATTTGAGGGAACAATTAATGGCGGAGGTGTTCTATGGAAGAGAATGACGTAATGATGCATGAACACTTTCGAGTCTACTGAAATGAAACGAGTGAGAAAAAAAATGGCTCAATTAGAAATATATAAATGAAAATATTTTCGCTGGAAGAGAAAGCGTATCAGATAACTTCCATTGATTGCTAATGGGGATTCCAGCATGCGTGAAAGCATTATAGAAATGATGGGACTTTTTCTGCTCACAGATTTGATCAACGAAATAAAACTTATTACTTATGATTCAAGAAGTGCAGAAAATTCTCAGAGAGTAGTATATCCACAGAACACAGCATTTCAAAATTGAAATTTCTCCTAAAATTAGATCTTTTTTTAGAAATTTACAATAGCTTTTTCGAAATATTTTAGAAAGTAAAATTTTTATACTGTTAAAATTTTTTTCATTATAATTCCTCTTTTAACAAAAAAAAAAAAGATTTTACACACTTTTTGAATAAACTAGTATCACCACAAGTGCACAAAATCTCACCTCTGCCCCTTATGAAGCATTTATTGGTAATTTTGTTTGACTGAATAAACTGGCATATCTTACTATACATAAGAATCTAATGATGGTATCGCAGTTTTCCATAGTTGTCGGTGCATTTTTATTGGCCGGAAAATGACATGGTAGGATCCAGTTTTCCCACATTAATTTTCATTCTGGTTTGGTTGTTATCAGCATAAAATTGATTTGAGTCATAAAGTTATTGTTTTCCTGCAAATGTTTCTTTCCAATGCCCACATGGGGATTGACCTTTCGTCAATACAGGCAGCTGAAGGGCAGATTTGTTAGCCACTCTTTTCGGGGCACCCTATTAGGTGTGTCAACGTTGCTCCTATAGTAAGGACAGATAGTACAGAGAATGAAAGAACATCCTTGCCTTCTCCGGGATACAAACCCAGAACCTTTCTGATGCATTGCTAATTCCCTGACCCCTACACAGTCTGGTAGGCAATAATTATTTTTGCATCCCTAATTTAAATTGACTGTTATTATTACGTTTTGATTTTGTCTGTTTTCTAAAATAGGAGTTTGAGAGGATTTTTTAAAATTATTATTGTTTGAATGACATAATTCTACTTAACATTAAGATAAGGTTTTTTAAATAGATGTCTGATCTTATTAACCGTATTCAAAATTATTATTCTTTGGTGCAAATTGCATATATACTATTATGATATATATATTACTAATAGTATAATATTTCTACATTGAATTATGGTTAAAGAGTTTCTTTAAATGATTTTTGAACTTAACTTTCAGCTTCATGCTCAAAGCAGTAAGTTGATATGGCTTAAGGAGTTAAGAAATACTTTAAAATAAACTTTTAAAACATGTATTCTAACAATTAAATGATGATCTACTTTTCCATTTTTCTAGTGCCTTATTTGTCCAAATATTACATTTTTAATTTCCATTCTAATTTTTTAACAGTTTTGTGAAACGGCACATTTTTTGACAAAAAATATTTTGTAGCAATACTTTTTTATTTGAACAAAATTCTTCTCAGGGCTCTGCCAGAACTACCTCCGAATTTCAATCATGCTGTCGTTCCTGCTTAAAGCTGTTTTTCGAAGCTGCGTCACCAAAATAAATAAGAAAGCCACAGTTTAAATGCACAGTTTAATATATATGTATATTTAATCTTGTCGTGAGGAATCATCTGTTTTTGCAAATTTCTATGAACCGAAGTAATACAGCATTGGAGTATGTTTTATAAATAATTAAAAATTAGACGACAAACGCTTTACATAGTCACGACACTGTGACTTTTCTCTATATTGACGTTTTCCACCATTTTCAAAAAAAGCGCAGACAGCGCTGCCTTTAGATAGAATAAACTTGACCTAATAGTCATGACATGAGTAACAGTTGCAAACTCACAGCAGTCATGAAAAAATAGCATATTATTTGCAAAGAAGCATCATTTCAGATGACGACGGAGCCATCGGAAAACAGCCTTAAATGAGATTTAAGGAGAGAGTACGTAAATCTGTGAATACCTTATCAAATAACATAGATTTTGGGAGATTCGGGTCTAAGTTAAGAATATGAGGAAGATTTGAAACCCTCACAATTATCCGTTCGACATATAGTGTGACAACACAGTGGTCGAAAAAAGTGAAGTCAAGTGACGCATGCCCATAACAACAAAAGAAAGTCATAAAAAAAGCATAAGACATCGGAATAAAACAAAACCCGATCATTTTATGAAACTGTAATGGGATTTGGCGAGGTATAGGCGACAGTATAATTGGATGCTCTAAATGCTCGATTGTCTTTGGTTATTGTTTTAGGGGGGTGGGAGAAGATGAGCAAGCTGAATTCGGGGTAAGACAGACAAACCAGTTTCAACCCCCAAAACCTAACATTACTATTAGCCTTGTTACTGCATTACTGAAACCCCTATTTGCTTAAAAAGGAGAAAAATAGCTGCACAGGTTCATCAAAAGCCCCTGGTGATTTCGAAAAAGATTTCGAATACTTTTTGATGAAAGCGGAATAAATTTGAATTCACGCACATGAAATACATGAAAAACTCTTCTCCGCGGAACTTAGTCCCACAGTGAACTGATCGTCGAGACACGGTTCCCAGCAGATCACCGAAGTCAAACATCACTGGCTGCGGTCAATGTACTGGTGGATGATTACTTGGTTTAGTTTGCGAAGGGTCTGAGGGTGTGATGTATGGGTCCTAGTTAAACTGTTCTACTGTAAAGTGCTCGACTTCGCTCGTAGGTCGTCGGGCTACCGAAGCAGGGTGCCACACTCTCTGTAGAGGATCAAAATTATTGTGATGGTATGTCTTCAGATCATCATCAGGGATGCTTCCCAGGCCGTCGCCAATAGCCCACTGTGCAGCTTTAGTGCGACGTAAATGAACTACAACTACAACAACTGCGAAACTTAGTTAAGTATCTGAAGAATTTTTTTTTTTTGGAAGCAAGAAATATTGATTCAGAAAACTATTTACATTTCGAATTTTTTGCTAATAGTAGCCTCTTTCAATATTTTTCGTAAAACGTGTTTACTGCTTTGAGTTCAATAAAGATTTTGGAATAAAACTGAATATGTAGAGCACAAAATTTTTTTCACTGCTAGTTTCTATTTATTCTGTGTATTTTTGAAGTTAATACTTCCTTAAAAACAGTAAAGCTTGCACAAACAACGTTGGAAAACGTATCACTTAATGTTTATTGACTTTTTATTTTTTACTTTAAAACTTTTTTTACCGTTTTAAACTGATCTTGAATGTATGGTGTAAGAATGTGATTTCGTTTTTAAAGTGAAACGACGGTTGTGATTCATTCGTTTGTTTAGTGAAGTGCTGCAATTGGTTTAAATTCGTCACAGAAGAGCGAATCTTACGGCCTGTTAAATATCCTCACTTGATTGACGTCAGAAGTGAAGTGAAATAATTTGAAAATGAAAGCGAAAACAAGTGAAATCTGACCCACTTTGGTGTCTTGAAACACACTCAATTGGAAACTCATCCGGAAACACAATATAACTCCACCGACGGGAGCGTCTTCCAAATACTGTCTTGCATAAAAGAAGCGATTCAAATTATGCAAACTGTAAAAATAAATAAAAAATTTATTTCACATAATTCATAACAATATTCAAACGAGGATCTGTCAGTTTAGCTGACAGGGTTCAAGTTGTTCGGAGGCTGCTTGAAACATACTCAGCTTCAGATCGATGGATACGAACTGGTCTGGTAAATAAAGGCGGCTAGTGTGCTATGCTTATCTCTTGCTGGAGGGGCTTTACTTTTACATAACCACTGGTGTATATGTTATCTGTGAATGACAGAAATGGGTGGTTGTTGACTTCCACCGGTGAATGTTGACAATCACATAGTCGCTTTGATAAATATCCGAAATATATACTAGGTCTGGTTAACTGCCACTGCCCGGTATACATTTGCTCCTCAGCAGGTATTAAAATATCGAATAAATATAATAATATCAACGAATAAATTAATATCAAATCGGACATAGCAATTATTTTGGACATTCACCAAAGCGACAATGTGATTGTTGACATTCACCGGTAAAAGTCGACATTCTCTTGATTTCGGTCCTTCACGGTAACATACAGGGTGAGCCAGTCAAACCTGCATTTTTGAAAAGGGCGGGAGAGCCGTGAAAGTGGGCGGAGAGAGTTACCAATTTTACCATTGTGTAAGCATTTCTGTCGCCATGGAGCAGTGGTCTAAGCAACAACGTTTATTTCGCTGTGAAAGCGTTTTACCGAAGTGGTAGTTATGCAGCAGCTCAGCGTCGCTTCCGGACGAATTTTCAAATTAATCGAAATAGGCCAGTGCCGTCTGTTTATTCAATCAAATTGTGGGTGAAAAACTTTGAAGAAATTGGTGAAACAATTGGTGAAGCAATTGGTGAAATTGGTGAAGCAATCGGTCCTCAGCGTATGCTCCGTGATGTGATGAGCAGTTTCAGAAATCGCTTACAAGAATGTCTCGATCGGGAAGGACACCATTTTACTGGCGTTATTTTTAAACAGTGAATGTTGTTTCTTAAATGCTTTTTAATGTAGATTAAGATAGTAACAAAAAAATTTTGAAATATCCATCCGTTTATTTTTTTACAGTCATTTCAAAAATGCAGGTTTGACTGGCTCACCCTGTATATACCAGTTTTCAATAACACAAAACACTAAGGTTATTGAACAGTTTTCCACCTAAGAAACTCGGTTGTTTTTATGTGCTTATAATCGACAAACAGCAACAGTTTATTACAATTGAAAATATTTTATGAATGTTTGAATCAACTAAGAATGTAATATTTACTACTGTTATAAACCAACTAAGCAGCTATATTACTCTTCCGCTGTTGCACATCAAGTATATATTTTTTACTGTTGTTTGAATTAACTAGTATATTTAATTAAGTAAGGATATTTAACATTCTACTGTCCTAAATCAACTAAAGATCTTTAACATTCTTGTTCAAATCAACTAAGATTATTTAACATTCTACTGTCATAAATTAAACAAAGAATTATGACACTCTTCCAATATTGTAAATCTACTGAAGATATTTAACACTCGTGTTTAAATCAACTAAAAATATTTAACATTCTACTTCTATAGTAAATCAATTAAAGATACACATCACTCTTCCACTGTAATTAGTCAATTAAGGATATTCTATGAGCTGAGAATATTCAGAATCTACTATTATAAATCGTAACGCCTTTCTCTCTTTTAAATGAAATTAGAATATGAAAAAAAGTTTTAACTGTTACAGGCAAACTAACGGTATGATAAATCGACTAATAATATTTAATAGTTAAATAAACTTAATTTATTTAAAAAAAACTAAGGATAACTGCTTTTGTAAATCATTTTTGGATGCATAATTGAAATCTTCCACTGCCGTAAATCAAGTAAAGAAATTTGAAAATTTTTAACTGTCGCAAATAAATTAAAGACATTTAATGCTCAGTTACTGTCGTACAATGATAATCAACAGACTTTCTATATATGGTATATTTTTCCTCTTGGCATTGCATAACCACCTAATGTGAATTTGTATTCCAATGTCGAAGAGTTTCTTCTCGAAACCTTGTTATGTCGAACATTATTCGAAACAGAAAAAGAATTTTTTTCCGGAAAAAGCACAATGTAAGCTTATTGTAAGCGAATTTTTTTTCTAGTTAATGCATAACTATTTTTGTCTTACTTTTAAAAATTATCGTTGCTGTATTTAGACTTATAGTCAACTATCATTACATGTATAAATTATTATTCTTATGTTTCATGACTCTACTTTTTAGAGTAATATTTAGAATATATTTTCTACTTTTCAGAATATATTTAGCTCTGAACTTGTTATCTCGAAATTCGTTTTAGCTTCCCTTCAACTTTGAGATATCGAGAGTATGCTGTAATAAATAAGCGAATGATATTTAATAGTATTTTAATGTTAGAAATAAATCGAAATCTTTTAACATTCTTCAGTTGTATAAATAATTTTAGGATATTTGCATGACATCTATTTTTGAGTTAACAATGAATATGAAACAGTTTTCATTATATGTCAGTTGATTTTTTATGTTATGCATCTTCGTATTTTGTATAAAAGTTTTATACTATTATAAATCCGAAATAAAAAAAATTAGAGCAAATCATGAGTAAAATTTTCATTGGAAAAATCAGTTTTGTTAGCTGGTGTTTAAGCATAACCATGAACAAATTTTACAAATTAGAACAAAGTAATTTAAAAACGTTGTTTAGATAAACGGATTTAATTCATAAGTATATCTACAAGTTAATGGGTTTATCTTCACAATAATGTGTTTAAAAGAGCACAAAATCTAAAAACAATTAACTCTAAATTATATTCTTTTGTAAAATGCAATTTTACTTTTTGCCTTGTTGCCCTTGTAGCTACTAAACAATACTTTTTCAATATCAGCTAATACTAGAGTTCAAAGGAAAAAAAAAATACTTAATTTACATTCTATTCATTTTATTACCAGCAAATTATAACCTTCAGCCAATAAACAACCAATAGTTAAAATATAAATGTTTCATTGGCAACGCGACAATAGTCAACAAAAAAGATTCATAAGTTCAATAAATGCGAGCTGAAAGCTAAGGGGCAACCATAGTAACCTTCTTGTGTTGCCTCACCTTGTCAATCGAACCGTCAAAGATGGATCTTCAAAGTTGACCTTCAACGCAGATTGAAGGCCTCTGAATAAATAATATTCAGTGTATTTTCGTCATATTAGTAATGGTTAGTGGATGAAAAGGGAAATAGGATTTAGGTGGAAGGCAATAATTATTTAAATCAGTAAATCACGTATAATTTGTATTTCGTTATGCGTGCATAAATGGATTGGTGTTTTAATCCTGCTAAAATTATGACGAAATCCATGACTAGAATTTTTAAATATTAATCAAACTGAACAAAAACAAATTTAAATGGATTGAACATATTTATAAAATGAATTGAATTATATTGGAATTGAATTTACATAAATCATAAAGTTATAAATGTAACCCAATAAAATATAACCGAGTGCAAACAAATTAAACATAAACAAACTGAATATATAAATGTAGTTTAATATAAATGAATTAGGTAGAAATGAATTGAATATAAACGAATTAAGTAAAATCGAATTAGAAGAAAACAAATGAATCACAATAATTTTTTAGGCTTAATGCTGTGTCTCCACTTATAGCTTTAGGTTAATTAGAAATTATATCAGCCATTGCTCAGTCAGCCTGATTCATAACAGGGAGTTTGCCGAAAACCCTAGCTTAAAAAAGGCTTATTGTAAATCCCTCAACAACAAGATTAATTGTAATCAGCCGTAACTAATTCAGTTTAATTGAATAATTCTTCTCACATTTCTTAATTAGTGTAAAGAAAATCATGGTGGCTCAAGCGATCGAGAGCTTGCCTTCCAATGAGGTGTCCCAGGCTCGAACCTCAGTGATGGCTGCTTTATATGAATTCTGCTCCCGTCTCGCAGAGACCATATTGCTGCCGTAAAATATCCTCAGTAGCAGACGATCTTATGTTCGAATTCCGTTATTGTCAGGCTGACCGTGGGAGATTTTCGTAGTTTTCCTCGTCATGTATCACACACGTAGGTAATTCCATCGAAAGCTCCGTAAAGTCAGTTCCACCAAAAGGTTAGTTTGACCCAATGCTTAATCCAGGAGTTCAGTTGTCTTCTGAGTTGGGCTCAAAACTACACGGCTACAGAGTTGAAAACTGACAGTCCTAAATTCAAAAATAAATCTGCTATTCAACCCTGTTTGTAAAATAAAATAAAATAAATTTTATTTAAATAAAATAAAAATAAGGGTTTGATAAAATAAAATCCCTATTTTCGTGCATTACACGTTTTTTCTCGTCTGCTATGTGAAGGAAAAAAAGAAAGAGTTAAATATAGTTTACTTTCTGTCATTATTAGATGATATACACTATTGTGTAAAGATACGAGTCGTGTATTTTTAGACAAAAAAATCGCCAAAGGGTTGAGATGGACATTTGTGTGTAAACTGATTTCGTCGTTGAATGACAACAAATCGATAAAAAAAAAAAGAGAATATAATCATTACCAATGACAATAACAATGAAATAAACTCTCGTTCTCAATCCCTTATCTGAAGAAAAAAAACTCTCGAAACAATTAATTCCGGTATGAAAACAATTAGATTCGAATTTGTTTTTGGAAAACCCATTGTCTTCTTTTTCCCCTCTGACATTCACCTTTCCGAACTAGAATAATAAAAATTGAAAAAAGAAATATTTTTTTTTAAACGCAACTGGGTCAGATGATGAAACTCTGGATGAACTTGTCACAGATAAAACAAAATTTTACGAACCACTTTTTTATTATTTTATATCATAGGAAGTTCTAAACATCTGAAAAGTGAATTCAACCATTTTGATTTGCGAGCAACATTTCAATCGAAGAATATAATTTTGTAGGTTTATGGATAGCATAACCTACTTTCTATTTTAATTTCAAAATTAGACACATTATCTTTTGAATGGCTCAAACCTTATTTACATTTTTAGCCTTTACCATTCAATTGATAAGCAAACTTTTATTAATAGTTCAGTTCATAAACATTAAATATATTCAGATCACATCGTGATTTTTCTCTTTTTTCGAAACATAGAGAAGTTTTTTTTAATATTGTAATTAAAATTCTCCGTCATACTTACTGCTTGTAGCTTAAACTAATTTCTGTGTTTAAACACTATGTTAAAAAAAATTTATATCAAGTAAATCTTCTTAGTTAAAAGTTTATCAAATTTATTTGTACCGAAACCAACATTTTCGAGGTCGTAAATAAGTACAGATGAGGAAAAAAATGAAGAATCATTATTGAGATCATTCAAAGCAAGGATGAGATTAAAGTCACTAAAAACAATCATTTTTTTGCGAAAGTTAATGATGACAAGCGCATTTCAGACAAACAAACCGGTGTTTCCTTATTTCTTTTAAATTTTAAAATGATTTATCTCGACATTGATTCATTTTTGCGCAATGATTTTGTCAATTAAATATTAGTTCACTATCGCTTATGTGTAGATTTATCTAACTTTATTTGATACAAGGATTTTAAAACTATATACTAAAAAAAGATGTTTTAAAAAATGGTTATATACGGTTAAGATTACAGTTAAGATTGAAGTGAAAACATTTGAGGTTTTATTTAAAACGTTAGATTTCTTCATATTCTTTTGAAATAATTAATGCCTACAATGACATTGCATCAGAGAAAGACTGACAGACTTTAAAACTGATTTGTCCTGAAACGTCTAATACATTAAATATTTAAAAAACTGACTAGTACGAGTTATCAACGAATAGATTTTCTCATGCTATCTGAGCTAAGTATCAAAATACAAAAAAAAAAAAAAATATATATTATTTCAACGGGTAGTATTGTTTTTATTTCAGTTTAGTAGATTTTCTAACAAAAATAAATTGAATCTCTCGACGCAACATTACTCTACTAATAATGAGTAATTTTCTTTTTATCTGTTATTTTGCTTTCAGTTTACTTTCTGACGAGCTTTTTTGATAAATTGTGTTTTGTTGCCATGGAGACTTTCAGTTTCTTTCTAATCGCAAATGTTTGGAAATGCTATATTTTTTCTGGAATTAAATCCATAAAAGAAATTAAAAGTATGCTTCTCTTATTTTTTTTATGAAACTTCAAAACGTTGCATCAAAGGAAAAAAAGGACAAAAAAAATAACTATTACCGAAAAGAATTTTATTATTTTATTATTCTGTTCAATTTTTCTTTCCTTGTTTTTTTTTTCTTGGTTAAAAATAATGTTTATATGATGCTCTACCAAACGTTATGAATTTAAAGAAGAAATATAAGTTCTAAAAACGAATAAGCGGAATTTAGAGTAACATAAACTAGGCCTAATGTTGTTGCTTTTTCTAATGACACCTGGAGAAACCAAACTAGCCAGGCGTTGGTCTTGCGAATTAAGGTGTGCCTTTCGTTGGACAAGAAGTACAGCACGCCTTAGCTTAGCGATGCCCTCAGATAGATGGGAGGACCACTCATTTGTGAGGTCAGTGCCACAATGGAGACATCGATCTGAAGGGGAGGAAAATAAAATTTATCCTATTCTTGCATTTTAAAAATTAAAGATTTTTTTCTCCATTTTTCAAGTTATTTAAGAAATTAAAAATTAATATCCTCAAATTCCTTCGGCATTGTTTTAAAAATAGATTATGCTGCTCAATTATTTACGAAACTAAAAATATTTCGTGAAAAGTGGCATTATTTCTCAGTATCATAATTTTTTGCGTGTTGCATAATTAACGTTTTGAGTACTTCTATTATCTTTTTTTTTCCTAAAAAAAAAATGACACTGATTCCAGAAATTTTTTAGGGCACCACATAATATTACATTTCAAACGAATTTTGGCAAATTTAATTGGATAAAAATTATGACGGTTTCAATTATGCAAAAATTTTTCGGGTCTAACTCTTCACTACACATTTTTCAAAAGTGAATAATAATAATTATTTTCATTTGCAAGATTTGTCAAAGAATTCAAGAAAAATACAGAAAAAAGAGGAAGGAAAAACAATTTTCGCCGCTTAGCATACCTGCAAAATTGTGTGCAAAATGCTAAAAATTCTCTGGTATCCAACAAAAATGTAAAACAATAAAATTTTTGCAATAATAAGCACAAAATCTTTAAAATCAGGCTTCAAAAAGCAAAACCGATATTTACCGAATATTTGCTACCGACATGTCAGGAAGCGCCAAACTACATGAGAGGAAACAACACGTTTTTCAATGTTAAAACTGTAACAAATGGGGGGGGGCAGGGTCCCCCACCAGGGGGGAAGGTGGGCGCACGATGCGCCCACTTAAAGCTTGGGGGGAATTTTCACACTAAATAAAACGAATAGTTTGGGGGGGAATTTAGAATTTGCCCAAGAATGCGCTCAAGAGTTTGGGGGGGGGCACTGGGGGTGATCCATTCCTTTTTCCTTACTAAAAGAAGTATAGAGAAGATGAGCAAAACAGTTTTCAATATTAAATTGCAGAAGACAGCGGAGAAAATTTAATTTAAACATAGATTTGTTGACGTGAAAAGTGGGATCACTGAAGGGTGAATTGCTTCAGACATTCATTTAATCAGCATCTTAAAAATATATTACTTTTATTTCTTTATTTTTGTGTAGTATGCAGGCGGATGCCCACTTTGATCAGCCTGTGTAGGGATCGAGGGTGTGTGGCATCGATCCTCGTTAAACTGTTCTACCGTAAAGTTCTCAATTTCGAGAGCAGGTCGTCGGGCATCCGAAGCGAAGGAGACACCCCCTCTCTGCAGAAAATCAAAATTATGATGTCTTCATATCATCCTCAGGGATTTTTCCCAGACAGTCACTGATTGCCCATTGTGCAGTTTTAGTGCAACGTAACTAAAGTATCTACCTACCTACCGTATTTTTGCGTCTTTGTATAATTTCTACATCGATGATTGAGTTCAATAAAGTAATTCTCTGCTCTAGTAACAGAACAACCCCTCTATCCACCACCTTTTCTTAAATCTCATTGGAAACTTACATTCAAATAATCGACTTTCAGTAATTTGAATATTTTTCTAATTGGTCAATAAATATTTTATTTTGTTTGATGATCTGGTGATATAAAATTATTATTATCGAGTTGGAGTTTATGGAATCCAAAAAAATTTATGCAATTCTTAAAATTATTATCTAATGCTTGAGAATAGAATAATTCCTAATAACAGACGACATTTAATAAACTGGTTTTTGATTATTTGAATTTCATCTTTGCTTAAATTGATCTCAATAATGATTCATTGTATTTTGATTATCACTTTCCTAAAGCTGTAGTGGCTCAGGGGATAGAATGCTCGCCTTCCAATGCCCTTGCTAGGTTTGAATCTCAACAATGGCTGGGCGATACAAATTCCGTACCCGGCTAACATCGACCACACTTTTTGCTGTCCTCAGCAGACGGATAAACGGTTAGAGTCTCCTTGCCGTCGGGCAAGCCGTGATTTCCATCTCCATGTGTGGATTAGTTCCATTCCTCGCAAATGTGGATTAGTTCCATTAAAAAGTTCTCCACGAAGGCAAATTTCTCTCAATACTTGATCCAGAAATTTCCTCGTCTTCTGGATGGGGTCAAAAATGACAAGGCTACGGTAAGACAAGCGAAACACTGGTAGTCGTAAACTCAAAATTGCTCTGGCTGTTCAACGACGGTTATAATATAAAATAAAATCTTTTTCCAGAATCAATATAATTCGGCTATGGTTAATGTATAGGTTGTTATTTTTTTATTACCTTTTTTAAATGGATTCTTAAAATTTAATTCATGAGCTCTGATTTCGAAAGATATTGTATTTAAGGGGAAAAAATCATCATTCATTTTTCCTTATAAAATCCTAACTAATATTGAATTGCACACGATATTTTGGCAACATTATAAACAAATAAGAAAAGTCATTCAAGTTACAAATTCTCGAGTCGAATCCACCGGTTTTTCTCCTCCGGTTAGGTCTTAAACATGCCAGATTGCAGACTGTTCTATTCTAGGTGTATTGAGAATTTGGTTTTTCTTTTCACAAAACAACTACGAATAAGGAAATTCGATTTTTTTTTAGTTTCTTTTAATAGAGAAACCGATTTCTTTTCCTTCTGAAATATCTTCTATGGCGCCACTTTTATGGCTTGGTTTTTTTTCTTCTTCCATTTGTCCACCTAGGCATGAAAGACAATAAATTTTCGGATAACATTCAAATACTTGTAGTGTAAGTCATAAAAACATTTAGCCATTTTCACACTTTGAATTTGGATTTTTTCCCAAAGACCTGCACGAAAGGACCGGTTTTATTTATACCTATATCCTTTTCTACATGGTCTATGATTACAAAAGAACTGAAATGAATTGAAGACATAAAATTAATACGCTTCTTTTTTTCTAGGATCGTTAAGTGGGCTCCTATTTGATTGCTCTGGTTTTGATATTTTTAGAATAGAGTGAGTCACATATTTTACGTTCGAATGTTGGAGATATGTTTTCCCAGTTGAGATATTTTAATGAACTATTTTTCTTTCTACTGCTTGTTTCAAATAGTTTACTTAGATTAAATAAGTAATCCCAAAGAAACTGAAGCGGTACGATATTACTTGCGTGAAAAAATACTTCATTAACTTCAAAAATGTACAGATAGAAATAAAAGTGAACCTGTTTCAAGCACTCA
This sequence comes from Parasteatoda tepidariorum, assembly GCF_982258835.1. Classification (NCBI taxonomy): domain Eukaryota; kingdom Metazoa; phylum Arthropoda; class Arachnida; order Araneae; family Theridiidae; genus Parasteatoda; species Parasteatoda tepidariorum. Next base: position 3,497,447 of record NC_141758.1, on the reverse strand, counting down.
TAAATAGGAACACATTCTCAAGACTTGCCAGACGTGAATGAGAAGCAAATGTGATTAGAACTCTAAAACGTAAAATTGCCGATGAAGTTTGTTAGTCATAAAATTGTCAGTGAAGTCATGTTTTATATTTCAAATCACTTTGGTTTCTTCTCATTCCTGTCGGGAAAGTCTGGAGAATGGGTGCCTATTTTGGAGCGCTTGAAGCATGTCGATGTTCATTTGCATATTTTTGAAGCCAATGAAATAGTTTAATGTTAAAAATGCGTCGTAACTATCGTGTACAAGACAGAAAAAGAATAAATTTGCGAAATGAAAATCATATCAAAAATCAATTTTTATATATTTAAAACTGTTAATAAGAAATTGTAATGACTTAAATTATCACAGCACTGAATTTTACACTCAATAATGTTTCATAAAAAAGGTTACAAACTGAGAAGCTTTTTTTTTATTTAATGGACATTTAAGGGATACGGATAAAAAACGTGTGAAGGTGAAATTCTCACAGCTTTCGGAAAACACTTTATCAATGCTGTATAATCAATACGAGACATAACTTAATTTCAAAATTAAGTTATGGCTCGTATTGTTCATGCTACTTTGCCTTTAGAAGTTCTCTCTTTTTTATTTGATGGGTAAAATTTTTACGGAATAAGGTCGAAATACGTACAAAGGAGGAATTATCACGGCTTAAGGGAAATACTTTATTGATTCTACAGAAATAATACAGGCAACAACTTAAAGTTTAATGTTGTTTTAACTTCAGAAATGGTTTATTTTAAAATTCCACAACAAAAGTAATAATAACAACAGTAAAAATAAAATAAAATAAAATAAATAAAACAATTTTAATGTTAAGTAAATCTTAAATTTACACACTTTGAAATCATGTTTTAAAAAAAGTAACTTTAAAATGCAGTTCAATTCAGGTCTAGAATAAATACTATCTTAAAGTAAAGTGAAAGAAAAATAACTTTTCTTTAAAATTATATGAACTTCAAAAATAATTTTTAAAAACAGAGCAAATAACTTTTGACCATGTGAATTTAAAAACTATTGTTTTTAAAGCATACAAATGTAAGAGTCATTAAAACTTTGCAAAAAAAACCATAAATAACAAAAACAAAAAAAAACTTACAAATAAATTTAAAAAGTGAAAAGAGTAATTTTCTAATCGCACCCCCACTGCCTAAACAGGCATACGACAAAAAAAAAATTTCTTTTCGAAAGCGTACAAATTTTGAAAAATAAACAAAAAATATTAAAATACAAAAAAACAACAAAAAAAAAACATATTTCCAAACTTCTATCTCAGAATGAAATTAATTGATAAACACTAAACTACATAAAATAGAACTCCAAAAATTTTACATCATTTCCTTTTAGAAGAGTTTTTAATATTTCACTATTCTGAAAATTAACTGAAGGAACAAATAAATTCAGAAGCAAAAAAATTATCGATTTCATCAATTAATTAATAGAATCATTGTTAAATTAGAATGATATTTTCTTCCACGTATTTTTTCAAGAGCTGTATGTAGGTTAATTGCATAGCTTTAATTTCCATTTTACGAGGATCAAGATTTTTATGACGTATCATAAAATTTGTATATTTTTTTCTTTTTCTTTTTTTACTTCAATCATGTTTGGATATCGTATATGGCTTCAAATGGGGTCATAAATTAATACAATATACTAAAAATCATGTAAGATTCATAAAGGTTAACTCTTATAATTAATATGGACATTAAAGATGGAAATTGTTACATTCAACCATTGTTATTCGTAATGGTTTTAGAACGTTTTATTTAGCAACGTCGTTACACAAATTTGTATAATGAAAGGAAAATTGATAATTTTAATGATAAAAAGGGATCTGAATAATGTTTTTATTTTAAAATGTGTTCATTTGTTTTGTATAGGGACTAAAGTGAAAAAAGCAGGTGTAACAAATTTAGAGACAGGTAAAATGATCAATCTTACACTTCGATAAATATGATTGTAAAGGAAAGAGCAGAAAATATAAATACAGATTAAGGGAAACATAGTATATACATTAGAGGGGTAAAAAAGAGACGAAGAAATGCAGTTTAAAGCTGCTTATAAGTAAGATGTTCTTAGCTTATAATTCAAATTAATTGTATTCTTAATATTTAATTAATTTTAATTTGAAAGTATATAAAGCATACAAGAATAAAAACAAAACATTTTTTAGAGTCTTACATTTCCATTATTTAAACATTTTTGAACAATCTTAAATTATAGATGTCTAAAGAGGTATAGTATGTAAAAGGTTATTCACACTGCTTTTCCTTACTTTTGGGAGTCGAAATGAAACATTAAGATTACTTTTTTTTCATTGCGATAGATATGATTGATTTAGAAATTGACTGAAATATTCTAAAATTTTTGTAAGAAAAAATATATATATACTCTAATATTTTAAAGCCATGGAGGCAGCGGTACTACAAAATGATTCAACTGTCCGACATAAAATTTATTTTCAAAACCACTGTTGATAACGCACGAAAAATTTCATCTTTCCCATTAAATATTTAAAAAAATAATTAGCAGTCTTCTTTTTTTCTGTGGCTAACATGCTCACCATCGCGATTGAACTTAATTTACGATGTCGGGGCTCCGCTAAAGAGAAAAGCGCTTCATTTGGATTTCATAGCCGAAAAAAAATTGGGAACCGCTGTTCTACTAAATCAGGATATCTTGTCATATCTTTCGACAAAATTGAAGAGGGGGGGGGGGAGAAAATTTGGGAACAAATTGTACCAGACAAAAAAAAAAAAAAAAGCACTTGTTTCTGCAGATGAATGTTTCGTAAAGAATATTATTCAAGAGTTCCTTGTTAATTTTTGTGCGGTAGACATTATTCGAAAAACTTATATCACAATTCACATAATAGAGTAGGATGCACACCGACAATGCGATATAAATCAAGACAAATAATGTGTGGTCTCTCTCTATTATCCAAAATATTCCAAATTCTCAACAATGAGTTTTGTTCCATAGAGAGAGAGAGACACCTTGAAAATGACGGAACTACTGTCCCTCGGACGATGCTGCAACATCTCCCCAGGGCTCTTAAAGATCCTTGATTTCATTGTTATACCTGCATGGGGCGTCGTGCGTTGTCATGGCAACAAGGGGAGGTCGTAGCACCCCGTTACTGACGCCCGCTTCTTTGAGGTCAAGGTTCCAAATTCCATTTCGAAATGGACGACCTTTTTTTTTTCTCTTCTTTTTGAAGTAGACCCCTTAGATGACCCTTGCACGCAACTCGCAAAAGGATTGTTTTCTCCTTAACAGGTTTTTTTTTCTTTTATTAGCTTGCATATTTCTAAGTAGTATTTTTATTTCTAAAAAAAAAAAAAATGAGTTTGATAAAAAAAAAAAAAAACGTCTAATGACTCATGACTTAGACATATATAAAGGAGGAAAAAACTATCTTTCTGAGAAAATTGTTTTTTGATTAAGAATGATTTTATCTGAATCTCTTTTTGGTTTGTAAAGATTCAATTTTCCCGCAACTTAAATCTTCCCAAACTACTAAGAGTAATTTCATACGAAAAAAAAAGCTTGTTTAGAGTGAGGATATTTTTATAATATAGATTGAAATAGTAGAATAGAAAGATATGTATGTCTAGTGTCAAGTTTGAGGTATAATTCCTCATAAACAGGATAAAGTCTAGGCCAGGGGTGGTGAACCTTTATGCACCAACGTGCCAATTTTTCTAAAAAATTGTTTAATGAGATCATAGACGTGACGTCAAATGATTTTGATTTCTTGATTATTGGGAAAATAATAATACAAAATAGTATCAACTCAAAACCCTTTATTTACTATGAAAAAAAAAAACATTTTGCAATGTCTGAGTTATACCAGTAATTCGACTTAAGGTAACAGCAGTGTGACTTCTGTTATTGCAGATTAGATGACAAATAACTTATATTAGGTTGTAAGATGCTAGCTTAAACAGGACTGATAATTTTTTTTTCTTTTGCTAATCATTTATTGTTAGCTTGTTTTTTATGGTTATTGTTTTTCTTTTTTGCCATTAATTGTTAATTCTTTTGCTAATAATTGTTTTTTTTCGTTTGTTTTTTGTGAATTTTAATTTAATTTTAAATACTTGCTTCTTAGTGAACTTTTTGATCTGTGGCGTGCCCAAAATATTGTGTCGCGTGCCATAAATGGCACGTGTTCCATTGGTTCGCCCTCCCTGATCTAGGCTGTATATACGCATACAGCGTCCCGTTAACTAGCTGAATTTAGGGCAACATTAGAAAATTTAGTTACTGGTCAGTAGCCAGTTGTAGTATTTTTAATAGCTTCCAATTTTTAAAACATTTGTCCACCTTTCCACTCTTCCGAAAACTCCAGTTTTGGCGCTGTTTGGATTTCCTCCGTAATTGTTTACAATTGGTTGCGAGTGGTTCGTTGATGTTTTAAATGCTGCGTTTCATCTCAAGAAACTATAATTCTCCCTGACTAAATGTGTTTATACATTTATTGTTTGTTGCGTAAAAAGGATATTTATATTTCTAACTCTGTAAATTGTTTTAAATAATTTTATCATGCATAATGTCTAACCGCTTCTGCTCTGTTGAGCCTTGTTTGAAGTCGTTTTAATATTCTCTCTATGCTACGCGTATGTATGATTTATAAACTAATTTTATTTAAAGAATTAACGTATGTGTATGCATCCTATATGAATGATTCTTACTTTGTCTCATAAAATAACTTGACTGACTCTTATGTGTTTCTAGTGATATTTGAATTTTAAATATTAATGGCTAAATATCAATATGCTGTAGTAGATACTGTACACGAAGTACTGTAAAGAGACATTACTCGAGTTACAGAACAGTTCTTTTGTTGTAGAGTAGTTTCCATCATTTTTTGCGTTACGCGAAGATTTTTTATCGTGTAACAGGAATGGGGAAATCTCTGCTCTCTTTGTAACGCTAAATGAAAATTTAAGAAACTGTAGATGGAGGACCGAGAAATAAGATCAGGTTAAAATGTCATCTTAATAGATTTTGGAGCTAAACCCGTGAAACTTATCTTTTATTGTTTCGTTATTTAATGAATGGGCTAATTTAACCACATTAATTTAACTATTATTTTAATTTAACTGTTTATTTACTGCTTTTCTCCCTTAAAGGTTGACAGATGACCGTCTCTATCTTACCCCCCTTTTTTGTTGTTGCAATAACTGAATACTTTTATATTTCCTGTCCGTATTTATCGACACTCAATGAATGGTTTTCTTTTGTTTTAAAAACGATTTCTCCATCGATTCTTGGTTTGGAGGGAATTATTTTAGCACTTGATTGTGTTTTACTTTTAACGGAAAATGATTAGTTTTTAGCATTTTAAAGCAGTTGGATTTTTAAGCACAGCAAATAGAATTTCTGGAGTGATAAAAAAATTGATCTGAAAAAGAATGTTTTAGAAAACAGTCATGGGGATTGTATTATGGTTTAAAAATTTTTATCATGAAATAAATTGAAAATATCCACTTTTTTTTTATTCTCTCACAGTGTGATAAGAAAGAAAAATGTAATAAATTGTATTACTTTTTCTTCTGATATTTTAAAATTTAATAAAGATGTTATGTTTGTTCATTTTGATGTTGGAATCTTGTACGAAGTTATTAATAGTATCCACTATTGTAAACTATCTGCCAACAACGTAACATTTTAGGATCTTTCGAATAAATTCTTTTTAATTTATTTGCAACGATCCACATCTTTAAGAATTAACAATAAAAGAAAAAATGTTTGCGTGGTAATCACGAAGGTTGGGGAGCGTAGCGAGTAGAGGGCGAATCTTTTTACAAATTATGAACTGATCGTAACGTGTAAAACGTATTGAAATATGTAAGTACGCAAATGAAATTCAAAATTATAGTTCGAATTCTCTTTTTCTCTCTGCATAAAAAAAGTGTGTAGGTGGTATTCGTCTTAAGGAAAAAGTTGTCTGAAAACAATTTATGATTAGGAAGAAAATGGCAACAGAAGAGGTTGAGGTGAAAGGAAGTGAAGAAGAGGAAGACAGACAGATGAACATTAAATGTCGGCCATTTGCGGAACTGTGAAATGCAATTAATATCGTAACAATGCACCAGATTCTGAATTTAAATATTTATTTGGAATGGATTAAGTTCAACGACTCTTAACGAAGCGAAATACTTCAAATCGTTGTTTTCGTTAGCATTTCTTTTCGACACATTAAAAAGAATCCATCTCTACTCTCTACATTTAAGGAAAATAGTTTAATCATATTTTAATGCGAATTTATTGCTACCTTAATAAGTTCTTAAATTGAACTTTTTAAGACAAACCATAGAAGTTCAGTTTATCCATTCATTCCGACCAAACATTTTGAAATGATACTAGAAGTATCATTCCAAAAAAAAAAAAAACTAGTTGAGGTGAGACACTACTGCAATAGCCCGTTCTAAGCCTGGCTGTTTTGAAGGTTAAGACTCCACAAACCCATGACTAATAACATGATTATAACAAAGTGGTCAGCATTGCGCATAAGAAGCGTAATTCGTTTTATCTTGCGCATAATTCATTTTACTTTTCAACGAAAATGGTGCAGATCGAATCTTATTTCAACGTCCATCTGCTGGTCTCGAAGGGTTAATATGTTATAATGAATGATCGAAATCAAGAGAACGTCGATTTTCACCGGTAAATGTCAACAAACCACATAGTCGCTTGTGTGAATGTCCGAAATATTTTTTTATATCCGATTTGATATTAAATTATTCGTTGATATTATTATATTTATTCTATATTTTAATATCTGCTGAGGATAGATTAGGAGAAACATCAGTGTTCGGAGTACCGGCAGTGGTACTTGACCTTAAAAAAACATGGATGTAGGGCATACCGGGCAAATGTATACCGGGCAGTGGCACTTAGCTAGACCTAGTCTATATTTCGGATATTTACCAAAGCGACTGAGTGATTATCAACATTCACCGGTGGAAGTCAACAACCAACCATTTCGGTTATTCGCTGCGACAAATATACTTCTTGTTAGATAATAGTGTATTACAATTAAACGACCATTTTATTTAGAATACTATCCATTTTGTTTCAACTTCAGCAAATTCTATAACGTGTGTAAGCCCCAACTTTAGTAAACTATATAGTTTAAAAAAAAAAAAAACTTTGAAATAATTGCAGTGAACCGAAGTATCTCTTTCCCATTACAAAATGAAGGAAATAAAAACTTTCTCTCCGAGAGAAGTTCGTTGAAGCGAAGCCGGAGAAGGTGTTAAAAAAGAACTTTCTTCCGGCTTCAGAAGTTAAACGCTTCTATGAAGTGCCTTCCTTAGACAATTCATGGGAAAATTTAGGAAATGAATGCGGTCATTTAGAGTGCTTGACGAAAGAACAAAAGGAGAGTTTATTTTTACTGATAAGAAGGGATGGTGTCTCCCCACTTTGTTTGTCCATTTCAGTTTGTGCCCGTGTTTCCTTAATGGGTGTCTATGAAAAATAGTTCCAACTAAAACATTTTAAAGGATAATAACGAACGACCGCTTTTTAGTACGAGTTTTTTTTTCTTCGGAAAAATCGGTAAAACATGATAGAGTGTTTTTTGGCAGAAAATGAATAATATGGGTATAGTGTAAGTTATTTTTCGCAATTTCAGTTATAGGGGGTGACAAAGGATCGGGAGTTCGTTTAAAAGTTATTAAAAAAAAAATTACTCTACAAACGAAGTTTAAACAATTTGATGACATGTTTATTTTGAATTTCAAAATATAAAAATCAAATTAAATCAACTCAAGAGATCATCACTTTTATTGCTTAAACATTCTGCTAAAATGGAAAACTTAAAATCGGATACTTTTTTTCAAAACAAGTTATAAAAACACTTAGAAAAAATTTATTTATTGTTAGCTGCTTACGGCTATAATATTTAAAGCAATAAAAATGAATAGATTAAATTTTCCACACAAAACAACTGCTTTAAAAAATAGAACTTCTAACAAACTTATAGCTAATCATCAAAAAGCACCACATGGTTTACGCAAGAAAAATGCTGCATGGTGGTGCCATCTATGGTAAATAAATTTAAATATAATCTAGCCTATTCATTTTTACTAGAAAGGAATCTCAGGCGGGCGATGGAAATAAATTAACGCGAGATACAAAATAACCCGAGTGAGAAGCATGCGCATATTTGACGGTAACTTTCGCCCGTGTCAGACACGGGCAAATCCATTAAGAGGTTAAAAAACGTGCTTTTATTTTGGCATATCGCGAAATAAAACCTCGTCATGACCTGAAATTCAAATATTTTACTCACCCATGTTAAAAAGATTTGGGGAAGCAAAAAGAGCTTAGTCCACAGGAATGGTGATTTTCAATTTCGAAAGAAAACTGCTAAAATTGTTGTTTCATTTCTAACTATTTGTTTCTACGATTGTTGCTTCATTCAATGTTGTTTTAATTTCTAATTCCATTTCTAATTTATGCTTCTCAAATCCGCATATATCCATTCGAGATATATGTAAATCGTTTTCATTGTATTTTCATACAGACTTTGCCTATTAAAACAATTATTTTCTCCATAGATTAATGAGGCATGTCAAAAATTTAAGATAATTCATTAGAGATAATGTCATTGCTTCATAATGTACGAATTCTTTCGAGTACAGCGTAATTGCGAAATTAACAAGCGTTGTCATCACAAGAAACTAAAGTCTAAAATAATAATTGTTGCCATCACCAAAATCTAACAATAAAAATGAAAACGAAAATTGATTTTAAAGAAGAAAGAAGGCAGAAACAGGAGATGCAGTTTCGATTGCAAGAAGGGAAGAAATATGTAACTTTAATCTTGCTTCCGGTTTGCAGTAGTGAACGAAATTACGCTGTTTTTAATTAAAAGTCCTAAAACCATAAAATCAGTCTTTTTACAAAGGTTACATTTTTTTAATTAAACTGTTTCTTAATATTATTTCTAAGCAGACTCTTTATAAGTTACCAGCTATTTTATTATTTTCATTTTATTTTTTAACGGTCGTTGAGAAGCCGACCGAATTTTTTGGATTTACGACTACTAATGGTAAGATTCGTAGCATTGTAATTTATAACCCAATTCAGAAGACAAGGAAACTCTTGACTCACATATGGCGAAAAATTTGCGTTCGTGAAGGACTTTTTGATGGAACTAACCGCATTTGCGTTGCATGCTGAGGAAAACCAATAAAACCTCCCATGATGGCAACGGGGACTCTAACCCATCATTCGTCTACTACTGAGGATATTTTATGGTCGGTGCGAGCCGGGTGCGGAATTCATATCGAGCTGGGATTCAAACCTGGTTCATTTGATTGGAAGGCAAAAGCTCTATCCTCTGAGTCACCTTTATTTTACTGATCGGAATTTCCTTAGTATAAATCTGCACAAGAATTAATAGAATGTTTTCTTTGATTGTAGTTGTTGGAGCAAGAGAAACATGGCCTACGGAGGAAGCTGGACGTCTTGGAGAGCGAGTACGAGAGTCGAGTGGCCGAACTGCAGACAGACCTCAAGCAGATGCAGAAAGATATTGCTCTGCAGCACACAACACACAGGACACACGAGAAAGAGAAGGGACAACTGCTGGAAGAGCTCACAGAACAGAACCACCGATTGACGGCCGAACTCAAACAGGTACGCATCTCCTTTACAAGCTTAAAAAAAACTTCTAACATCCTGAAACTGCATTATGTTCTAACAAATGAAATGTTTCTTTAGTTGAGCTTTGAAACCCAATATTTAGTTAGAAAATAAAAATAAAAAATGTTGTTTTTAGCTTTCAATGTAATTTTTTTATGTTTTTAAAAATTTATAGGGATTTAGAACTCAATAGAATAAATATAATAAAAATAATAATAATAATAATAATAATAATATCATAATATCATCCAATAAATATAATAATATCAACGAATAAATCAATACCAAGTCTGATATAACAAATATTTCCGACACATTCACCAAAGTGTCTTTGTGATAGTTGTCATTCACCGGCTAAAGTCGACATTCTCTTGATTCCGATTTTTCACGGTAATCTATAGACATAAAGCAGCAGTTGAGTGTTTGGAGAGGGAGGGGCGGAAACTGGATAATGAATGCCATTATCGTATCTAAATTTTCATTCAGAAGTGGGTGCAGCATACATTGTCTTTAGATTATTTCTCAGGATGAATTATGGAGCATACTTCTATTGTAGCGTTAATAATCATATGAAACTTAGATCGAAATAAATTGAATATCAAATAAATAGATCAGGAAAAAAATAATAAAATTTTTTTTAATAACGATCAAAAACTATCACTGTAATTAAAAGAGTATGGACATACACTCTATAACAAAAAAAATCGACGCACCAAGAAGCAATCATCCGATCGCTTTGAAATTTCGTATGTATGAATGCTTTGAACAGATCAGGCTGGAATGATGCCGACTGGGGACGTATAGTCTTTAGCGACGAATCCCGCTTCCAACTGTGTCCTGACGATCATCGAAGACGTGTTTGGAGACGCACAGGGCAGAGGGGGGATCCTGCCTTCACTATTGCACGCCACACCGGCCCTCAACAAGGCATTATGGTCTGGGGTGCCATTTCCTTTGACAGCCGGACCCCTTTGGTCGTCATTAGAGGTACACTTACTGCGCAGCGGTACGTCGACGACATCATAAGAACTGTTTTGCTACCGTTCCTTTTGCAGCGCCCTGGGCTGGTTTTTCAGCAGGACAATGCCAGACCACATACGGCACGCATTGCTATTAACTGTCTGCAAGCTTGTCAAACTCTTCCTTGGCCTGCCAGATCACCAGATCTCTCTCCCATCGAGCATGTCTGGGATATGATGGGAAGGCGATTGCATCTGGCACGGAATGTTGATGACCTCGTCCGACAATTGGATCGAATTTGGCAAGAAATACCGCAAAAGACCATCCGGGAGCTTTATCGGTCTATGCCACGCCGTGTGGCAGCTTGTATCCATGCTAGAGACGGATCAACACCTTATTGAACTTGTTACTGTAACTCTGCAATAAATTATCCAATTGCTCTGAAACTTTAATCATTTACTATTCTGTACATTGTATTACTATCCACCAATTTTCGTTGCAATCGGACACCTCCTTCTTGGTGCGTCGATTTTTTTTGTTATAGAGTGTATATTCTGGAGTGAAGGGTTTTTGCACTAAATAATCTAATCGGTGTAAATCGTTTAACTCGTTTTGAAGTAAGAAAATCAGATAAATAAGAATTTGAATGACAACTCCGTTCATGAAGTGCAATGCCATGGAAATTTCATTCCTCATGTTAAGCTTAGTTGGCAAAAAATTAAAATAAATAAATTAATTTAACTGAAGCAGGATTTATCAAAATTGTTGAAGAAACGTAGTTACACTGGTTTAAATCTGATCTGGTTTCCTTATGGTAAGCTTATTTCTTAGAAAAAATTATTATAACCACATCTCTTTAAAACTTTTTTTTTCCTCTTATATATGCTTATTTGGAAAAGAAAATGATTAAACATCAGTAGGATTTACCAAAATTGTTGCATAACTACACTGTTTAAATCTAAAGAAATTTTTTTTGGTAGAAAAATTATTAAGCTACAATAGGATATGCAAAAACTGTGGAGGTCACTTAACTACACCGGCTTAAATCTATTTTACTCCTTTTAGTAAATTTAAAGAAAATGATTAAACATCAGTTGGATTTACCAAAATTGTTGAAGAATCGTAATAACCCGTTTTTAAATCTTATTCGGTGGTAAGTATTCTTATTCCTTGTACTAAGCTTGGTAGAAACAATCATTAAACTGCAATAGGATTAGCAAAAACTGTGGTGATAGCATAACTACATCAATAACCTATTTTTCTTTTTGCAGTAAGTTTATCTGCTAAAGAAAATTATTAAATTTTAGATTGTTTAAAGAAGTATTGAGCAAGTTAATTTAAGTTGACTCTTAATTCCATCTTGATTCTATTAGATTAACACTTAATATTTATGACGGAAAGATGGAACTTCAGTGAATATTTAAAGATACTTTAAGGAAAATTAACTCAAAGCTTTCAACATTTAAATGGAATTTTTTCAGTTTTTGGAGGAACAATTAGTTTTACGTTGCGAAACAAAATGTAAATGTTGGCGAATAAAGGAGCTCGAGCTTTTCTATAAAATCCACTGAACAAAAAAAAAAAAAAAAAAAAATTCTATTTTTTCCAACCAAGGCTTTTTTTTTGTTTGTTTGTTTGTAACTCTTCTCTTTTTTTAAGCATTATTAACTGAGTTTCAAACATAAATCAATCAAATACCAGAAATAAGCGGGTGTTAAAAAACTGTCAAACGGAAAAGAGTTAAAATAAACACATTTTAATCTATTTCGAGCTAAGCCTGTCGGATAATAATTAGTTCCGTTTAGTTACCCACAAACTTTCCGTGAAAAGAGCAATTAGAGAATTTTTCTGGAGAAGAAAAATTTTGAAAATATAACCGTTCAATTTCCGAAAAGCAGTTTCGTTGAAATATTCTCTTTGCCAATTATTTCTGAATTAACAATCGTTGTTCTTTTAACGGGTGAGTTTGAAAGGATAATTGTTCATTATCTCTTGAAGAGTGAACTGATCTTGAATATTCAATGAGCTGTTCGTCAGAAGTTCACCCAAAAGCAGCGGAACGTGAAATCGGAAGAAATCAAAAGAGATCCTCTTTCTTCCGCAGTTGGTGTCCAGAATTCATGTCAAGGCACGTAGACTGGGAAAGGGTAAAGCAAGACTGTGAACACATATTGCTCAACAAAACGTGATTGGGCTGCGCTCTGCTACTTTTTTGGTGGAGCAATTCTCTATATGTAACTAGAAAATAAAATCTGCAGCTTTTTCATGGATACACTAGCGGTAGTGTCATCATAAAATATTAGGTTTCGAAAATTGTTCTTTCCGATACTCTATCATGAGACTCGGTATTTAGATTTATATATTTTTAAGCTACAGAGACAGCATAAACAAGCATTTTATTTTATATACTTATTACATTATGAAAAATAGGACTTGTTTAAAATGCAGTTATTAGTTGAGTAAGGAATCAAGGCACATAAATATTACTTAATAACATCTCTTTCAAGTAAATAAACGCTTTACAACAGCGCAATAAGTGAAAAACGCAATTGATTAAAAAACTTTATATAACTTGCATGTCAAACACGCAAGCTTTCAAAGTATATTTTAGACGAAAAATATTAATTATTTATCAAATATTTTTGTAATTAATTTAAAAAACAACAACAAACAAACAATAAATGTACTTGAAGTATGTACTTCGATAATACATAAAATGGAAGGAAATGGTAAATTTTAAATTCTATCTTCTCATCGAACAAGACTTGTGAACAAATGATGCATTTTAAAAGCACAATAGATTTACAAACGTAGCAGTACCCATTATCATATTACCAGTCGTGCTAATTACCAAAATTAATTATGCATCATTGATTTCAATCATAAAATATAAAATTTTAACGATACCCCACTAAACGAATAAACATCTTTTCTTCAATAGATTTGCATTACAGTATATATATATATATATATATATATATATATATATATATATATATATATATATATATATATATATATATATATATATATATATATATATATATATATATATATATATATATATATATATATATATATATATATATATATATATATATATATATATATATATATATATATATATAAGTTCAAAATGAAGAATAAAACAAAGAAAAATAATAGACATATGAAAAAAAAGGGGGTGGGAAATTACTGTTTACTTGCAGCTTAAGCGCAATAAATGATACTTATAGTTTTTCTTAACTTTCTTAGTGTTTTCTTGTATTTATTTATTTATTATATATATATATATATAAACTGCTGTTTGTAGAAAATGCAACACCATTAAAGAATCATCAGAATCAAATGAAATTTAATGCAGAAACGACTTGTACTGATACAAATAAATGATGAAATTTTCAAAACAAAAGAAACAAATTAAGCGTCCGAAATCAGTATTTGGTGCAGCCACCACGCGCTGCAATAAGTGCTGCTATACGACGTGGCATGGAGTCAAACAGATGTTGAATATCTGCTTGAGGAAGAGAATTCCATATCGCTTGTATGCGCAACCAAAGTTCGTCTTTGGAAACTGCAGGACGCGGATCACGAGTGAGACGCCGACCAACCATATCCCACACGTGCTCAATAGGCGACATATCCGGCGAATAAGCAGGCCAAGGAAGAAGTTGCATGCGTTGTGCTGAACAGAAGTCTCTAACAGTCCGCGCAACATGTGGGCGTGCATTATCCTGCTGAAAGATAGCTCCAGGGATGCCTTGAAGGAAAGGAACGACTTCGGGCTGTAGCACTTCACGGACGTATCTGTTGCTATTGAGATTACCCTCAATTCGTATCAAATTGGATCGTCCATGATACGAAATCGCACCCCAGACCATAACTCCGGGTGTTCGACCACTATGTCGTTCAATAATACACTCAGGAAGGCAGCGTTGACCGGCATAACGTCTAACACGAACACGGCCATCATGGGTCCACAAATTGAAGCGTGATTCATCTGAAAAGACAACTTGGTGCCAATCAGCTCGCCAGTCTCTGTGCTCAAGAGCCCACTGCCGACGCAGCCGTCGATGATCCGCCGTGAGGGGAATCCTGTATAATGGCACCCTTGCACGCAATCCACGGCGCAGCAGACGACGACGAATTGACGAAGCCGACAATTGTACACCTGTAGCAGTAGACCAATGTGCTGCCAGCTGCCTGGAGGAAGCTGTGCGATCATTCACCGCCATGCGGAGCAGGTGTCGATCATCGCGCTCTGACGTCACCTTCTGTCGTCCAGTGCCTGTTTTTCGAGTTGTTCGGTGCTCGTCGGTCCACTGCTTCCAAACTCGCATCACTGTGGAACTGTTCCGCTGCATACGAGCTGCTATTGCGCGATAGGAAAATCCTCCTTCTCGAAGGCCGATTATCCTCCCTCGTTCAAACTCCGTAAGTTGCTTGAATTTCTTATTCTTCCGTCGTGGAGGCATACTCAGGTCTCACTAAACGTTTGCCACTAACAAATAATCATAGACTATTTTCAACGTCCCGCTACAGCACTTTATTTATACGCTTTCAGCATCAATTCAGAGGGCGCTGCGCGCGCCACGCACGCGCGATGGCTCTGAAACTTTATTAATTTGCATAATATCCTATAATTGACATTTGCTGCGAATTTCATTTGATTCTGATGATTCCTTCATGGTGTTGCATTTTCTACAAACAGCAGTTTATATATATATATATATATATATATATATATATATATATATATATATATATATATATATATATATATATATATATATATATATATATATATATATATATATATTTTAATTACTATTGTTTTTAGTTCATTAATTCTACAGAAACACTATTTAAAAGCAAAACTATAAGCACGTGGTTTCAGATAACTTTAGATATACTAATTAAGATTTTAACATGTGCAAATATCTTCTATTCTTTAATTGAATAAAGCTGTATCAAGCAAACATCACTGATGTTATCTTGAAAATATTTGATTAAATAGTAAAGTCTGCAGTTTAATTTGTAACAATAACTATTGCTAAACCATTGAGAAAATTCCATTTTTTTAATCGTTTCCCCCGAACGAACGTACTGAAATTTTCTTAACTTTTTTTAAAATCGAGGACTCAAATAGTTCCTTTCATGCAATGTTCAATTTTCAGAACATTGGAATAAATTGTTTTGGAGTTATATAAGAGACGCACTAACAAATTCTTCAATTTATTATTATAGATTATGTATTTCATGACTAATGATTTAATTTTTTCTTCTTCTGTAGTCTGCTAAAACAGAAGATCAACTGCAGAGTCAACTGCAAACTTTAAGAGAACAATTTAACGTTCGTCGATCAAATCTTCATGATCATGTCTCACAGCTGGAAGGGCTAAGGGAGGAGGTAAAAGAATTTTTTTTTAAATAATTGAAAATGAAAAAAATATTGAATTTCCAGGAGAAAAACACTTTATAGAGTTGATTTCCAATAAATCATCATGAATAACAATTTAATGATTATGCGCTAGAAAGTGAAACTTATTTTTCTTCACTTTTTTTTTCGTCTCATGCATTTATTTTGGAAATAAATTAAAAAAATAAAAGATAGAGGCAGAGATAATTGATGTCACAACAAACTATGACTCATAAGAGAATTTATGATCATTCAATTCAATTGTTATTAAAGCATTAAATTTTTTTTAAGCCTTTTCTCTTCTAGAAAATTGACCAACATATTTTTCGATATTTGACTTTTTTTTTTAATGAACTTACAATTTCAAGAAAATTTTGTATCAAAAACTTGACTTCAAACGGAAATAAATATATCAAGCTGCAATAATTTTAAGGAATAAAAAAAGTGTTAAAATATGAATTTTAAAAAGATTATTAGAACAAAAAAATAATTAATTCTGCATTTGAGTAAAGAATAGAACATATAGATCAAGTGAATATTTTGTAATAGTGTAAAGTCATAGTGCTGCCATCTATGAAATGATAATTCAAATAAATTTCTACTCCCTTAAAAACGCTTCTATTTGTTAAACAAGGTTAAACGTCTATTCCACTTTTGTTATGCAGTTGGAGTCGCATTCACTAATTTTGTTTAGACATTTAAGTAATACTGAAACAAATAGAATTAATTTTGTTTACTTTTCAAAATAAATTTTAAAGAAGATAAGACAACAAAGAAGATAAGTGTTAATTCTTTATTTTTTTGTCCCATCTTCCATTATTTTTTCTAATTTAATGTTTATGATTTTCAACTTTTGATGATCGGTAAAGATTTTTTTCAAAATTTCCGTAGTTTTCCATTTAATAAAAATTAAAAAAAAAAGATCATTATTTTTCGAAAATTATACTTAATTTCACTGCGCGTTTTTCTTATTGGTAGAACTTATAATTTACAACATTTTGTTCTTTTAAAAAAAAAATCTTTGTTAATTATTCTTTTCAGATAAATTTGCTTTCCGAGAGAAAAAGTGAACTGGAGAAGCGTATCTCTGCACTGAATGACGAAAGGGAGGGATTGAATGTCTCCCTGGAAGAATCTTCAGACAGAATACTCCTCCTGGAGAAGAGAAACAGGGAACAGGAACAACAGGTACTGCACAAACACCCTGAGTTATTTTTGATCTGTGGATCGGATCTTTATGCACTAGAGTTCTATCATAATTTTTTAAAGAAGTAACCTCAAACTAATAAATGCAGACAATATTTTTAGTCACGAAATCAAACACAAAAACTTACTTTCTCTGAATAAACATACCTTTTTTTCGTCTGGACGGATTTTTAATTCTATGTAAAGGAGTAATTTTTACTATTTATTTATCTTTCTTCATTATTTTATTTAGTAATGTGATTGAGAAAATTTTGAATTGTAAGGTATATAAATTTAAAAGCTATCGCTGTTGACAGTGGATTTCCTTCTAATATTATTGATTTCCATTTGTGTAAAACTAATCGCACAATGTAACAAACTCTTTTATTCAAGGTGGTTGCAAAAAGATTTTGACTAAATGAGAGTTAATAGTCGCTGCAATACAACTTAATTTCACCAAACTTAAAGACCCTTTAGCTGATATTAATAGCTTTTATGCAACTTCTTTTCATTGTTTGGACAAACTAAGCGTATCCTTAAAATTCGGCTTAAAGTACGTAAAAGATATGTCAAAAATCACGATATTGAATGACGATATCGATTCGTCCTACATAATTGGAATACTTATCATTGGTTGGAATTTTATTCTGCTAAAATAATTCAAAACTGCTCTTTATTTACCGAACTTGATTTCTGGAAATCGCTCCATGTATTGAATATTTCTAAAAAAATTAGTTAATGATATTTCTTGTATCCCATCCTTTCCCAATGTATGGACATCTCTTCTAATTATATTTTTTGCCCACTGGGGCTCTCACCAAATCCTTTCACACCTGTTTCTTGTCACCCATCATTTATTATCTTAATCATACTTGTTCCTCTCTTTTTATTGGTTAGAATAATTTGCACGTGCTTATCTCTTTGTTTCTCTAATGTTTGGTGTTTGGACATAAAGGAAGGTTTATGGAACTGAAACTATAGTATGTCCATTCCTGTACTTGATTTGTGTGCTTCATTCAAATTGTCTTTACTGTGGGAATGCGTCCAATAATTCCAAAGAAATAATTTTCAGTGCACGACTTATTAAAACTCGGTATTTCAGAAATTATTCAGATGATTTCATCCAAATATTGTGTTTTGCCTTATTAAATTACATAATTTAAAATGATGTAAAAATTCGCATACCTTGCTTTCAAAATTGTTCTTGTCTATTATTAAATAAAATAATAAACAAATGTTAAAATATACTTTTAACGTTCTTAATCGCTTAAAAGATATACCAGATATGGCGTAGTACGTAAAAAGTAAAATTAACGTTAAGAGGTCCAAACTTTGGAGCACTCTCCTGACCAAATTATGAGGGCCATACTTTCCAGATAGCAACTCTTGGGGGTCAGAAATTGAAGTGGAAGACTCGAACAAAAGGTGTTCGGAGTAAGTATGTTTTTGTGTCTGATTTCGAAAATATTGTTTGCACTAATTAATTAGCATGTTTTAGGTTGCCATTCAGATTGAGTGAAAATCCAGTTATTGGATCGATAGTTAATTCATTTTATTTTTGCACCCTGAATAACTTTTGATCTAATGATCACATTTTCTCATTCTGGGACTCAATCTGAATGGCTCCAGGGGGTGACCTCAATTACGCAAATTAGTAAGTACAGACTATGTTTTAAATTACGAAATCAAACACGAAAACATACTTTCTCTGAATAAAAATATCTATTTTTCGACGAATTCGGATTTCTGACCCCCAAATTATAGGGTAAACTGAGAAATAGTTTGGTCAAGAGAGAACTCCAAAGTTTAATAAAATATTTTGTAATTCTTGTCCTACGTATATAATAGGTATCTCTCTGTCATCATAATCTTTTTTTTTAAATTCAACATATATTTAATAGTTAATGTGCCTCAAAGTAGGGCTCTTTTTTTTGTTCGCTGAACTGTTGTCCATTGTTTTAATTGAGATAATTTATTCTTCCTGCAGTTGAGGCTTCAGCAGCGAGACATCGACGAGCTTCGTCAGACCAACACTCACCTGCAGAGTAAGCTGGATGTCGTGATGCGAAGATGTGTCACTCCGTCGGTGGTCGGCGGGGGTGACCAACCCTCCCTCTTCAACGAAATGGAAATGTCATCCCAATCATCGGTGGAAGATGAATTCAGATCTCCCAGCCAGGTATCAGCATCCCGCCTGCTTTCAATAACACTGATGGTTACATTTAAAATAGAAATTATCATATCCCCAAATTCATATTGGGAGGGGATTCTTGATTTCACTCAAAGAGTTCGAGCACTACTAAAAGAGGAGAGAATTAGTTTAAAATATGTTAGAATGGAGGATAATTCTCCACCTCTCTCCCACCCATTATAAAGGATTTGGCCTGAAAAAAAGCTGGAAAAGATTTTCTGAGTTTTCAGCATTCGCAAGTTGCGAGGAAAATCTGAAACTTCCTATAATGAGGGAATAGGGAATGTAATTCGTAACAAGGAAAATAATTTTTTTGTTGTTACATTAATTTAAAGTTTATGCCAATTAAGAAGAAATAAAAAAATTAATTTCATATGCTTGTTGGAAACTTTGATTGCGTTTAATATTGACTTATATAAACTTTGATTGAATTTAATATTGGAAAGTAAAAACTTTCCAAGATTAAATTCAAACTTTTTCAATATTAAATTCAAACTTTTCTATATTAAATTCAAACTTTTTAATGTTATTGTATAAAAATAAGATTGTGTGGATCAAGTAAAATTCTGAAACCCACCTGATCCGCACAATCCTATCATTATTTAATAATTTTCAATGAAATGAAACAAAAAAAGAAGAAAAAAAGTCCCAACTTTTGATCTATAAATCACATATTTTTCCTACTATAAATATAACGGTACAGAAATAAATAAAAATACAACAGAGGTGCTAAATTATAAACCGGAGGGTGTATCTACTCTACCAATTAACCATTTCCTTTTAAAGTTGTCAGAAAGCGCAGTAGTCGGTTGGACGAGAACAAACTTTAAGAAAAGCGCTGTGATGACATCAGAATGGATCTGTATTAAGTGTAATTGCTCATTGTATAAAACAAATCTTCTTGATATTTGTAACTGATGCTTATAACAACTTCTGGACACCGCTTAAAAAGAAAAATAATTATCTCCGTTAAAATTATGACAAAAAACAAAAGACCTGGATTTATGTGTCCAAAAAACAATTTGAACACAATATTTTGCTACTCATCATCAGTAGACAGTTTTCAAAATTTGGAGATTTTAACTCATGGAGGCAAAAGAGACATTGGTGTCCCTTTCATATATATATATTTTCTGATGCTCTAATTACAAGTAAATATACATTTTTGTATATTTTAATTATAAAAAAACCAGTCTAATAGTTACTAAAAATACCTGTTAGATTGTCAGAATTATATTTGTACCAAAATATAAAATCTAAAAAAGTAGTTTGAATTTTTTTTTCATTCGTATTCAAAAATATATCAATAGTTGATTTTGTAAATTAAGGACATTTCAATGATGAATAACTTTTCTCTTAGAACCAAATAACTGCAAATAAGCGCTAATTTGAAAAATTATTGTATGGAAGACTTTGCCCTTAACGCAGGAAAGGACAACTGTATTTCATGCTGCATTTCTTAACCATAATTCATGAAAGTGCTAAATGCAAAAATTTCACTTATTTTGACTTCATTTAATACAAAATAATGAAGAAAAAAAACGTATGACAAGTATGTTGAATAAAAATTCTGCATCAAAGGGTTAAGAAGGATTTCATCTTTAGCGCTGTAAGTAATATTTTATTTCCCAGTAAAATATTTATACTATAGTAGTTATGACAACAATTAATATAAATTATCCCAAAAGTTTCCTATAACTACCTACAAAATCTTTTTTTGTAACAAATGGGTGAATTTTGGACATTCGTGTTGTTTAAAGAGCTTATATAACAAGAAACGAAATAAAAAAAAAGAGTGTCTGGATGTTTAGAAAATATACGAGTGTAAAATGTAAGTAGAATAATAGTTTCATTATTTTTTTTTCAACGTCAGGTGCTGTATTTTCGTTTTTCCCCTCGGAAAATGCCGGAAGTGTTGTTCGTTTAACGTTACCCAGTGGGCGGGCACCTGTGAATCTAAGTCACGGCAACATTACCCACTCCACAGATAAGCGTTTATAATAGTCGGCTACATACAGAGAGAAACATCCATGCACTGAGCGAGATTCGAACCCGTAGCCATTGGCTTCAGAGTCAGGCACGCTAACCGTTCGGACACCTGACAGGCTGGTAACTAGATAATACCTTAAAGAAATCACAGCAAAAAGATGAATTATATTTGACGGCGTTAAAGAAAAGGAAGAGAAAACAAATGAGTATTTGTAAGCATGACCAGAAAAAAACCCTCTTTTAATGTTTTTCTCATATTTTTCAGAATAAACCAATGATAAAGATCTTTTATAGAATGTTTCATAATGCAAAACGCAACTGTTAATTTTTTTCCGTTAAAGTAGAAATTCAATATTAATTATGAGGGACTTTTATTATTAATAAAGAGTTACATTTCATGAATCACCTTTGAATGGGCAGAAACACTTTTTAATGACGTTTTTCCATTTCAGTGTGAAGGATCGAAAATTCCTTCTCATCCTAGTTCCTCAATCGGTTTCCATGGAGATTTCCTAGAAGACGATATTGAATGTGACGATTGTGCCATGGACACTGAAGATACCTGGAAGGTACATTTTTTCTATATCTTAAAGAAATCTTAAATAAAAAACACCCTCTTTTATTATCTTCCATAGAAGTCACTTTGGGACTTAGAGTCGTATAAGATGTGTGACGCATTCTCTAAGACCCAAAGGGTGCCGTTTTTATTTGTTTAAACTCATTTAAAACTCAATAAGAGTTTTGTACAATGTTTATATTCGTAACGTGCTACAAAACATACATACAATTTTAGAAAGAATGATGTTTCTACTAAGAGGCAACTTGTTAAATTCGTCAGTCGACCCTTGTGTTGATTTAGTTGTGTCTTATGAAGATTTTTAATTAGTTTTATCATCCCTGTAAAATTATGTTGCATGATACGCATCTTTTAATAAAGCAACAATTAACATTAAATAAAGCGACAAACAAGTGAGGATAAATAATGGTACAGAGCTGAAATCAGCATACTATAATTTTGATTCTAGCCAACCGGACTGTGTAGGGGGCAGGGAACTGTCCTAACATCAGAAAGGTTCTGGGTTCGAATCCCGGGCAAGGCATGGACGTTCTTTCCTTCTCTGTACTATCTGTCCTCCCTGTAGGAACGACGTTGGAGCACCTAACAGGGTGCCTCTGAGAGAGAGACCAACAAATCTGCCCTGTATATGCCTGAATTGACGGATGTTAACAAAGGTGGGCATTGAAAAAAAAATTATAATTTTGATTCTTCAACAGCGTTCCTCAGTGTCGAAACACAAAACGTCATCGTTTGTGTTTATCGAACCGAAACTATAGTATGTTGATGTCTGTGCCATTATTTATGCGTTATTTCACGTTGTTTGTTACTTTATTCATTCACAGAACAAAGTATGCTCCCACCCTTATTTAAGTTAAAGTTTTATCTTTCATTCAAAAATAGCCTATCCTTATTTTTCATTTTTACTTTATTTAAAAAAAAGAAAAAATGAGCTCGTTATTTTTCTTAAAGCTTCAGATTTTCAATTTTTGTATTTTATTTTAATTGTTTGAAATGTTTTTCCTCTCACCTAAAGTTCCGAGAAGAGTTGGTCCCCATCTACAGGATGCTGCGTCGCCTGTGTGAGGACCTGCGACGACGTCGAGAGAACTACAGTTCTGCCGACAGCGGCATCTCTACTCACTCACCAGAAGAAATCCAGGCATCTGAGATTCGACTCGGTGCTCTCACATCTATCACGAAAGAACTCAGGAATCTCATCGAGGAAGCCATCTTCTGTCACGATGACGATGTGAGTTTCTTTCCTTTCTTCTATATTTAATATCTTATTTTTTTTACATCCGTCGTTGATCAGCCGACCCAATTTTGGGTTTGTTCAGCTCCTTAGCCTTGTCATTTTGAACCTGATCCAAAAGACAAGGAAACTCCTGGATCAGTACCCCCAGAGGTATGTGAACATGGAAGACATTGTGACTCGACAGATTTAATGTGCATCAGTCTCCATCTCCGGCCAGCGGGGATCGAACCCATGATCTCTTTGGCATGGACCCAGTGCTCTACCCACCAGGCTATCCCTGCCCCTTTTCTTCTATAGTTGTTCTTCTGTGTATGTTCTGTGTTCAGTTTTAAAGGAATTCAAAAGACGAGGTTTTATTTGATAACCGTCGTTGAACGCGATTCTGGGTTTACGACTGCTCATGTTCAGCAGTTTCGCAATTTTGAACCCGATCCAGAAGATAAGGAAACTCCTGGATCAAGTAGTGGGAGAAATTTGCCCTTGTGGAGAAATGTTTGATGAAACTGATCCGCATTCGCATTACATGGATAGGAAAACCACCAAAACTTCGCATGGTTAGCCTGACGCTAAGAGGACTCTAAACCATGATCCGTCTACCACTGAGGATATTTTTGCGTCAGCACTGTGGTCGGTGCGAACCGGGTGTGGAATTCAAATTGACCAGCCATCGGTGGGATTCGAACCCGTTTCACCTCATTAGAAGGCGAACGCTCTATCCCCTGAGCCACTACGACTCCGAGAAATCTTATATTCGAGTATCATAAATAGGAGTGATTTGGACCTACTCTTTCTAACTTTTGAATGCATTTTTTTTAAAATTATCAACATAAAAATAAACTGGTCCTGATGTACTATTTTTTTAAAAAAAAAATCTACAATAGTTACGCTTGAAGAAGTCTCTACACTCTTCATTTCAAATTTTAGGTTAAATTTTTAATTTTTATTTTCTTGTACTCAACTAACTTTTGATGATATAATCCGACAGAGCATAATACCTTTTAAAAAAAGTATAAAATAAGAGAGAAGAAAATTTACTTTGGGTAGAAAATAAAGAGAAAGAAAATATAATTTAGGTTGGAACAATACTATTTTAACCTAAATTGCCGTACGCTTTATATTTCAAATTGTGATAGGGTGACGGCCTTGTATTTTACGTGCATTGAAAGATATGACTGATTAGAGTAAAAATCAGTTCATTTTCGAATAAAGAGGATTGAAAGTATATTTAGAATTCTCCTACTTTGAATTGAGTTCGATCGAGTTTATGAAAGTTATTGCAATTATTATTTTTAATTCAATGATATATGAAAAAGAAAGATCCATTTTTGAGTTCAAGTAGCTCTAAAGGTTAGGTTTCTGCAATCCATGATTTACTTTCCCATAGTATTGACCTTAACTCTGGAAAACGAGAAATACAATTGCTATGGTTGGATGTACAAAAGAGAAAATACGTTTAAACTTGATACCATTCGCCAGATAGGACAGAATGTATGAAATGTTCTTCCAATTATCAATTCGGAAAATTTTTGTTCATTTGAATTCCAGTCATCTTTTGTATAGGATTCAAGCTTGTAAACTTATGGTTTCAGTTGCGTCAAATAAATTAGTTGCATGGAAGAGAAGACCACGGATATTGACTTAGAATGCCGATCATCTTTTTCGGAACACTATATTCAGTGTAGATCTGGATCAGTGTAAGGATCAAACAGTAATCGCTAAGATTCGAACCCTGGTTGTTTTTGTCAGGAGTGTTATGACCGTTGACTGAATTATCTATATTTTACGCTTTATCAACATTTTTTTTTCATTTACATCTTAAATATCTACATTTCGTATTATGTATTAAATTTTAACTATTTCAGTTTACTCTCGTAAGTTTTGAAAAAGAAAATTTTAAACCTAATTGAAGCGTGTAATAATTTTATGGCATGAAAATAATATTACATAAATTTTGACTGCTTTATTGTAACAGATTATTATTTTAACTCTGTCCATAAATTATATTAAATGATGATCATTGCTTTGTTTTCAGATGTGTCTTTCTTGTCAAAGTCTTGCAGAAGACAGAGAATCATTGGAAAAAGTTCAGAAAGAGTTGCTCGAAAAGAATGAAGAAGTCAAACGAAAAACTGAAGAAATCTCCAAGCTGATTGCCAAAGTAGGAATTTATCTGAAATAATTCATTGTTTTATATTCGGAGAATTATTGCCCTATTTGAATGGTTAAGACATTTCTAGTAAAAATCAAGAGACAATTTTGGTAATGAAATCAAAATATACTGTAATTTGAACTATTTATTTGATAAATTTTCTTTTTTTTTTATGGTAACGGTTAAGAGAAATTTTTAAAAGCATATCTCTTATATTTCTTACACATTTAGTAAAAATGCAAAACTGAAAAGTGCATTTTACCAAATAAATAGTTTTTATGACATGCTCTAAAATACAACGATACATTACCGAAATGTTCCGCAAAACTATTTTTTATTTCACCATTTATAGGGTAATTTTAACTTTTTCATGTCCATGCTTCTTGCCAAATAGAATGGTAATAATCTGTTTACACTCATTGTTGATGGTTTACTTAAAATAACGGTTTATTTAAATGGTAACGTTAGATGACGGTTAATTATTTCTCTTTTTAATATGTTTCTTAATATTAACAAGCGGAAAAGGGATATAGAAGATGATTTCAAATGTTTAATTAAAGTGTTTTAAACACGCTAAATTCATATATATTAAGTTATTGCCCCCATTTTATCCATCTTTAATGGGGATAATTGGATTTATTTATTTATTCATATGCATATAAGGGTTTCTTTCTAAATACAAAGAACGACTTAAAGAACCTGTGCTGCGTTAGCCCAGTGCTTAGAGAATCCTGTCTGAAGATGCCGGGGTCCTATTTTGACTCTACGAGAGCACATGCGATATACGTGCCCGTAAAATCTGTGGAATCGAAAGTCCTGTACTGGGCTACTGAGCAGTACAATGGATACAGGGATCAGGAGAAAATTTCCTTCCCCATTCATATCTATGTCTAAATTGAGTAAGTAGCCTCCCGACAGAGATTCTGTTTTCAGAGGATCGAGATTGTGATGGTATGTCTTCGTATCATCTCATCGATGCTTCTCAGATCATAAATAAAATCCATACCTATTTAGCACAATTTTAAGAGAGACAGTAAGATTATATATCTAGTGTTATAGGAGGAATCGAACCCATTACATCCATACTTCAGAGCGGTTAGAGGAATAGCACTGCAAGGAAGGTTCAGGAGATTTATTAGTTTTTTTTTAAATACACTAGCATAGATTCCCAATATAGGTACTGTGGTATAAAGTTTCGTTCTTTATTAACCTACCACCTATTAATCCAAAACGGATAATTACCAGATTTTGGTTTATAATTTTTCACTAAATTGAAAAATAGGGCTTTAATTTTTTTTCTTATTTCTAATCATTTCTAAAAATAATCATCATACAAACACCTAATGATGTTTTATATTCACGTAGTACATTTAATAAAATTAATTTATTATCGTGTATTTAATTTTTAGTCAATGATTAGTTCGCAGCTTTTAATAAACCCCTATTGATTTTTCCTGTTTTAATTTAATCTTTTAATATTTCTTTTGCTGTTAATAACTAATCTCTGTTGACTATTTTACTGAGATTAATTTACTATATTATTTTTTTTTGTTAATTTCCTTTTATTAATTTACTTTTATTGATTATTTAGCGGTAAGTTTTTTACTAAATTGATTACTTAATGGATATCAAAAAGCATATTTGTCTCATTTGCATATTGTGCAGGTGACACTTCAAGAAGCAGAATTATCTGCTTTGAAAGAAACAAGAGATCAGCTAAGGACAGACATGGACAACAGTTCTTTGGCTAAAGATCAAGTGGTCAAGAAAGCGTGGGAGGTCCGAGATCAAGCCGTTGCAAGGTGAACATCCTTTTTATCCCTCTGAATTAGAATTCTTACATAAAAGGGCCCTTTTTTCTCCAGTAGTATTATATTAAAATATCTTGGGGATTGATGTATAAAAAGAAATTCAGTTAGCTTATTATTTAAAATGTATTTTTCAGAACTATTTTTTGTTGTTGTTTTGACTCGGTGAGATTTTCAAAATTTTACCTACTGACCATGAATTTGAACTTCTGGTCTCATAAATAACTGGACTTATAAATTTAGTGTTTATAACTGCAAATAAACTAGATGAAGAAAGATGGAATGAACAAACGCATAACATTCAATGTTTACATCATAGTAAAAATAAAGTAAAGTGTGAATCAATGTGGAATTGCAAAGCGGCAATTTCGTGGAGGTGAATTGCACTTGAAAAAAAAATCTATTCAACGAATTAAATTGTTACCAAATCAATCAAGTGAGAAGTTCAGCCAACAAATTAAAGTAGTTCTAAAAGTAGTAAAGGTTGTTCTGAAGTAAAGTCAATAAGAAAAAGCATATATTTATGAAACAATACCCTTAAAATGTTTTAAAAAAGAACAATTCAAAAAAAATGTAGTAAAATAAATGTAAAAAAACATATATTTATGAAACAATACCTTTAAATTGTTTTAAAAATAAACATTTCAGAAAAATTTAGTAAAATAAGTAAAAAAAAAGCACTTATTTATGAAGCAATACTTTTGAAATGTTTTAAAAATGAACATTTCAGAAAAATGTAGTAGAATAAATAAAAAAAAGCATATATTTATGAAACAATACCTTTAAAATGTTGAACATTTCAGAAAAAATGCTGTTGAGATAGAACTCGCGAGGACGAGGATCGATGTGATGCATATCAACAGTCAACTGATGGAAGCTGTTCAACAGAAAGTCGAAATTTCACAACAGTTGGAACAGTGGAAGGTGACTTCATTCATTATTTCTTTACAAATGTTGCTTCAGTGTGATTGCCCCTTTGTCCTTTCCTTAATTGTCTTTCAATGTCTGCTGTTCCTTCACGGGAACGTTGCCTTTAAAAATTAATAAGTATTTTAAGAAAGAGTTACGAGTAAAAGGTTCTGATTTTAAAAAGTAACGAGTAAAAAGTACAAATGCAAAAAACGTAACGATTTTAAAATACATTTCGAGAAGAATCGAAACTTCAAAGTAATCGTAAATTTTATTACAAAATGTAAGAAAAATTAATTTAAAATGCATTACATTTTAATTTAAAGCTATAAAACTTTAAAATGACATAATAATAATAATTTTTAATCATTAACATAAAAATTTTTTGTTTAAAGAATTATGTAAAATGAATTGTATTAATATACAGGTAAAATCCATTAAAGTAAGGGTTTCACGTTCCCTCTCACCAGCCGCCCTCTCCCTTTCAGAAAATTGCAATCCTTAAAGATGTTTGGAAAAAGAAGTTAGCTGTTAAAGAATATATAATGCATAAAATTTATAAATTTAAAAACAATCTCAAAAATTTAGAAAAAAAAAAGATTTTGTGAAGAGAAAGTTTTGAAAAATTTCTGAAAGAAGTAGCGATTTTTTACGACATTCTCGTTACAAATACTTGTACTTTTTCCTAAAAAGGTAACGAAAAAACAACGAAAAGTACTAAATTTAAAAAGCAACACAGTACAAGTAAAAATACGTACTTTTTAGTTTTACTTTTGTTACAAGTAACGAAAATAAAAGTATTGCCATGTATGCTGCTGTTATAATATATGAATCAATTAACTGAATTTGACATTTCTATTTAGATTTTTTCCTTTTTTACGTATTTTTTTGCATGAAATTTTTCGTTTTTAGAATATTTTGATTAAAATGTATTTTTTTATTCATAAATTAGTTTAACTTTTGCATTGAATCTTGTTATTTTGTGAATACTCAAATAACACGTTTTGATGTTGAACATTATTTTAATGAATAACTTATTTTTTATTACATTTATAAATCTACGTTAAATGTATATGTATTTATTTAAAAAAACTTAAATGCAGAGCATGCTTTCGAAAACTTTTGATGGTATTATTTTTTATTTTAATGCTTCTTTCGGTGATTTAAGAAATTTTAGGTCATTAATATTATGCAGATACAATGGACTTTTTATGAATTTATGTAGATTACTACAATACATTTGTAAAAATAATAGTCTTTCTTAGATTTGTAATTATAGTTAAGTTTTGTTAATATAAGCATGATATCATATTTTATAACTTAATTATGAATACTATGAGTTTTAACAATCTATTTCTTTTAATCTAATATGTTACTAATTTATTTATTCATATTATTCTTCAAGTTGTTATTTTATTATTTGCGTGATGCGTCTTACCTAATTTTTTATCGAATAGGTGCCAAATGGTTATAAAATAATGGATTTATCTTTCTCATAAGTAAATGTTCCTTATTAATTGCATTGAAAAGTTAAAAGTACAGAGGAAAATCACATGAATGTGGTAAATTTAAAACATCATGAGTCTGCGTCGAGCAGCAACATTATGCCAGGTGATACTGAATAAAGTTAATCGTCATTTTAATGAGATGATATATTAAAACGTGTTTTTCTAAATCAAACAACGTAAAGTCACCGGAAAGGACAAGGAATAGTAATTAAGAAAAAGGAAGAACGGGCATTCAGCCAGTATTTAAGAATTTCAGAAACTTCACTATTATTTTTTTTTTAGTAAAAAGTGAATAATCAGTTTTAGGCAAAACAAAATCATCACTTTAACTTTAAAATGTCCGAATTATTTTGACTTTACAAAAAAAGCCTCATGATTTTTTACATTCTGAATAGGGGTGAAGTTATGTTCTAGTATATGTTTACTTAAAGGAAGTAATGTTTTAATTTCTGAGTAATATTAAATTTTAATTCTTCTGTGTACACGAACAATATATTATGTTAAAGTAATAGAAAGCGTTAATACAATATAATTTCCGCTATATTGTATTGAGGATTCTATAGCTGAAAAAAAGAGATTTCTGTTTATTAAATTTAAGTTTAAAAAATTTCTCTTTGCCATTCATTTATGGTTTTTAATTCTTTTAGATGGACATGGAGGTTCTTTTGGACAATCAAGTGATGAAGAAACTCAAAACCCAAGAGCAAGAGGACAAAAGACAGAAAACATCCCCGGATGTCGTTCAGCCACAACCCCCTAAAAGACCAGCCAGGGGAAAACTGTTTGGTTTATGGAGAAACTGAGATACTATATTGTTATTTAACCAAAATGGGCTTTTTTCCCTCTGAAAACTCATCACAACGAATGAAACTGTGATTCATTTTTAGTTGTGAATTGTGAAAAGTATTTCCATTCGACATTTATCGGCCTTTTATGGTAAACGAAAATAACAATTCCTTACGACTTTCCTACTGATAGTCTGATTTGTGATTTTAGATTGATAACCATTACGAGTACGAAGAGTTTTTATGGTTTTCGGTTGATCATTATAGTCTTTCAACTGACAGTTTCGTAAGTGGGTAGTCACGGTTTTGACTGAGTTTTCATGATTTTTAGTGGATTGTCGTTTCAGGGAGCTTTAGTGTTGGGTTGATAGTCATAATTTCGTTTGATAGTTGTTACGATTTTTGTTTATAGTCATAATTTTAATTTTCGATGGATAGTCATGGTTTTGACTGATAATTCTTATGAAACGCACTGATGTCTTCAAGAAATTCATAACTTTCAAATTAAGAATCTCTCTAACAAAAATGATTAAATATTAATTCTTAAAAATATTGAACAAATTATTCAAATTAAATATTATGTCTCTTTTTAGAGCTTAATCAAAATGTAAAATAGTTCTGTTTGGTATTATTATTAAAATGGAAACGATTTAAATTATTAGTTTTTAATAGAAAATTATCAAAATATTTATCATTCATTTGAAATTTATTTAATCACCTTTAAACTAAAAAAAGATTCGGTAAATTTAAAGCAATTTAAGAATATATCAGTAACATGACAACGATTAAAATATTTTTCTTTAAAATAAAAATTATTTCAATATTTATCATTAAGTTGAAAACGATTTAAATAATTATTAATAAATTGTCTACTCTTTAAATATTTATCATTAAACTGAAAAAAAAAGATTTAAGTATTCATCCTGAATTGGAGCTCATTAGATGAGTTGCGTCTCTTTTTACGTTTCTCGATAGCTTCAGCGGTTCTCTTTCATTTTAACGAAGAAATCATATGGAGAGTCTGGAAACAATTCTTTTCCATTCACCAAAGTTAAACTGAAACGTTTGAGTAAACCATAAAATATTCGATAACTATTGAATGGAAAAGTTCTTTTCTGTGACTATTAACGGCATTCAATTCTTGAACATTCCTTTATAAAGAATACCACGAACATTTACTAGATATGCTTTAAACAAGCCGTCCATGACATGTAGTGAGTTTACCGTGGATTTGAACTGTATGGGTGACATTTAATCATAAATGTGATAAAAAGCATGTGAACAATGAACCACCGAAATCCACTTTAGTGTAGCTGTTGACTTTTAATTATATAGTCTGTTGACATTATTCTACGATGTACATACACCGATGTATTATTGCTGTTTTGTGTGTTTGTCTTAGAATGTTTATAAATTATTACGTGTAAATATGTATCCAGCAGAAAATTATTCAAATGAAGTGTTCACACTACTAACGAAAAAATAAGGTTAGAAAAATTATCATGTGTCGATGCATTTGGCAAAAATTTATTCCTTATCAAAAGTTTGTGTAAAAGCAATGGAATTAGATAATTTATCTAACATATTTAAATCTTACTTTAATTTATTTAAGTAGAAAAAAATATGATGTATAGTAAAAAATACAAACAGGGGAACTTTTCAATTTTGTTTCACTCAATTTGAAGATTTTTGATCTACAAAGAGATTTTATAGTGTCTTTATGTAGTCATTTTAAAAAGTTTAAACATACATTGAAAAGCATAGTTATCAATTTTTATCAAATTTATTAAGTTTTTAATCAAGATATGAAAGATCTTGATTACTTAGATTATCTTATAACTTTTATTTGGTAATTTAAAAAAAATAAACTAATAAATTTATAAATGTGAAAATCTCTTTTAAAGAGAAAAATCTATTTAAAATTTACTTCAAATGATGCTTTACTTTATGCCTTAAGAAATTAATTTTTTTCTGAAATTAGAATCTTATATAATATATTTCATTTGGATACACATTCAGTTTTTGTTTCCTAAAATTGTTTCTAAAATGAAATAGTTTTTGCGTCCTCTAAGTATATATATATATATTTTCCCGTAAAATTCAAAGCATCGAGATTTATTTAAAATTCATTCATAATGCATTTTGCTGAAGCATAATTTATTGCAAAAAGTTAATAATTTACTAATAATACAGGTTTCTGATGGATCTTAGAAAACTTTAATAATGGTGATAAAAAAAAATCACAAAAGCTTTGGAATCAAATTTTTTTTATTTTTGGATACTTTTTTCAGCGTTATGATAAGTGGCCGCTGGAAATTAAAATGTATCTATGTTTTTAATGAAACAATAATCTGCAGTGGGTGGTCAGAAATAATTTGAAGTATCTTTGTTTGTTTTACGTTTTCTAACATTTTTTCAAATTTCTAAGACCCATGAGAACACTGTAATATGAATTGTTTGAGCCAAATGTGCGTGAGTGTTTCTTTCGGCGGCTGAGGGCCATTTTTAGAGTGAAAGAAGAAGAAAATTGTCACAACGATGCCTTTATTCATTTTACAAAGTGAAAACACAAAAGAAGTCTTAACCAGTGAACAAATGATAGAAATATCTTTTTAACCATTGCAGCTGTGATAATCATCCAAGAAAGGCATTTCTCTGTGAAAGAAAAAAAAATAAAATTAATTTCTGCAAAATTATGTGTGTTTGTAATTTTGTGTGTTATGTAATTTCTGCATTAATTTATGTGTGTTTGTCTTCAGTAATTCGCCCTTTAACACTACACTGAAGTGCCATTTAATATAGAACAGCGAATTGGTACAATATTTGATCATTTCATCTTTTAGGTTAGTTTCACTGGTTGCATTCTATAAATATTAACGTATCCTCAAACCATGTACGACAACTGTTTTATACGAAAGTGGTGCTCTGAATCATCTGAGATAACTTACAGTTACCTTACAGCAAGGAGCCATAGAATAGTGAAACAATATTCTTTTAAACTAAATGGTGCAAAGTAGCCACCAACCGGTTTGGGCATTTAGTAACACTAAAATTAATAATTATAGTAAGATATGACATACGTAAGAATCAGTAAATTTTAATAAATTAATTTCATATTTGATTAATCATTTAATATTTAATTAATTAATGAAATAATTAATTTTAACTTAATTTTTAAATTTTCAAGATTATAAATTAAGAATCGGGAATTTATAATGTATACATACACTAATCTCAAAAATAAAATTAGTTTGTTAATAAGACATTGAATAATTATTATCCATTTATTTGATCAATAAAAAAAGAGAAAAGGGGGAATGAATACTTAAATAAATGTATAAGATACTCACTTAATGGGCTTATTAAAGAATTGTTGAAGAGAAGAATTATTGAGCTTGGGAATCAAATCAGTGAATGAGAGAGTTCGATTCTGTTTTTTAAATGAACAAATTTTAATAACCTAAAATGTGTGCTACCTCTTAGTTTTTCCAAGTCCAATATACCAAGCAAAATGTATACAAATAAATAAAAAAATTAAATAACGGACCAAAGATTGCTATTTCTACTTAAAATTCAAGTTGATATGTATAATAGCATATAACGATGCTATTACTGGAGAAAAAAGAGTTTCTATGGAATTCGATATATTTTCTCCAACATAATTGCTAAAAATCAACCCTATGTGAGAAATGCAGCAAAGGTTAATTTTTCATATTATCCACTAACAGTTCCAATAAACATACAAGGTAGAATACAATAATTTTCACACTCATTTTTACCCAGCTTTAATACCCAAAAATAATGTCTTTCTGAGAAGTACAAGAATGTCAAATATTGCTATTTCTACCTACAATTCAAATTAACACGAGTTGTAGAAACCAATAATTCTATTATCTTAGAACACAGAGAAAATGGCGTTTCTGTAGAATTCAGCTCATTTTCTTCTAAGTTAAAGAACGAAAAACTACGCCTTGATGAGAGTTACAAGATTATCAAATATTGCTATTTCTATCCAAATCAAATTAACACGAGTGAAAGAATACCATAATGCTATTATTTTGGAACACGGAGAAAATGGCGTTGCCATGAAATGTAACCAATTAGGAACTTTCCTTCAGTCTGCTTTCCTAAATCGTTAGGAAACGTCTTGTGAAACATAATTACTATCCTTAATTGCTTATTACGAAGAAAATTCGTTACTTTTATTTTACTTTTCTGAAGTAAAACATAGCCATTTAGTTTCGATCCTGACTCTATTCGATTTTGTAATTGAAAAGAAAATGGCAGAAGATTTGATTAAAAGGTAAGTGATATTTATTTTGGTTACAATTGAGGTTATTGTTTAAACACATAAGAATTAATTTTTAAGAATTTGATTATTAAATCAAAAGTCTTTCAAATTTTCAATGGAACGAAATTATTCTTAAAAATCCTATGCTATTCTTATTTAACAGTGGTAAGTCATTTTAAATTCTACAAATCACAGTGTCTGATTGTATTAGGTGATAGTCTTAAGAGTCTAATTAATATTGCGAAAAGTTTTAATTCCTTTTGGTAACGTCTTCGAACGCTTAGACGCAAACAGTTTAAGGCTTTACCTCACAGCCTCTGTCGTTAAATGAAATATTGCTTTTTTTTGTAGCAAATGACTTTTGTAACTATTGGGAGTTTATAGTAACTATTCATAGCTGCAAAACATAGCACAACATTTTTATCAATCGAAAAGTTTTTCCGATGCTGCATTATTTGGTTTATAAAAATGTGCAAAAATTGGGAATTTTTAATGGATTTATCTAAGTAGATAAATCTGCTAGGTTTGGCAAATAATGGTATAAATTTTTTAGCCTTTTAAAGTCTGGACAATTTTTTTCAGTCAAATAGTATATAATGTTTAAAAAAGCTTCTCTTCGAATTTTAGATATTTAATATGTAATCCTGTTTTATTTCTTTTGATGAAAGTGAAGACCTTATTGAGTCGAAATTCGTTAACTGTCACAGAAAAAATCGCAAGTGGATACCATTTTTTTTTGCATTGAATAGTCTTTTATGTGTTTAGACACTGGTTAAAATAATGTTTTAAAAAATCCTATTAGTAATAATCATTTGAAATTTTTGGCAGTTATTCATTTAAAAAATCAAATTTTGAATATCATTGAAGAAAATTGAACAAATATTTCAGGTACTATGCGAAATAGAAATTATGTTTTGAAAAGAATATAAAAGTTATAAAATGTTATAATATAA
This sequence comes from Parasteatoda tepidariorum, assembly GCF_982258835.1. Lineage (NCBI taxonomy): Eukaryota > Metazoa > Arthropoda > Arachnida > Araneae > Theridiidae > Parasteatoda > Parasteatoda tepidariorum. Next base: position 3,461,778 of record NC_141758.1, on the reverse strand, counting down.
ATTCATTCCATAACCAAGACAAATTTTTAATTTTAAATGCAAAATGTGTTACACACAGATTTAAGACAAAAGCATTGCTAAATAAAAAAATTTTAAAATAGCCTGGCTTCTTAAAGAATGTTTGGTTTTTTAAGAGAAATGTAGCTTTTATACTCTGTCTACCAAAAAAGTGTTATTGCATATTTTTGGTAACTAAAGTATCGCCTCTTTTTCATCTTGTAACCGGTGCTATGGTGCTATTTCATAAGAAATACGGGCAAACAAATAGTAAAAAATATTTTACGTCTACTGTTATTTAAAAGTGCAGAACCATTTTCTTTCGTTACTAGATAATTTAATAATTTTTCCATGTAACAGTGCTTCTATATTATGTCTATATGATGGAGAACATATTTTAGGCAAAAATAAAAAAATTGTTCTTGAACCATTATTTTAATTAAGACATTTAAGCAGTGTTTGTATTTTCCTCAAAATTTACTTACCATTTCATTCATTATCTAGAAGTTTTGTTCAATTTTTTGTAAATGATGCGCTATATACAATTTTTTCAATAAATAACTGCCAAAAAGTTCAGTTGCTTATATTTAACTGGAAGTATATATATATATATAGATTTTTTGGAAATTTTCTTCCAATTATTGCAAATATACACTGAAATTTGTGTAAGTTGATCGCTTGTGGGATGTCGCTTCAGTGGTTCAACTTTCAAAAATGTCATTATTTTTATATCATCTATTTCTTATATCATGTTATTTTTATATATCCCCATTCAAAATGTAGAAAAATGCAATATATTTCTAAAATAACTTCAGAAATTTTATTTTAAAATGAGTGATCTCCGGAGGTCAGTTGATTTGTACACCTTTTTAAATAAGAAGATTTTCGCATATTATAAGATTTAAAATCATTCCGTCAGAAATCAAGAAAATATGTAAAGATAAACTCATAATGCTTAAATGAGGGTGGTTTTAATGTTCATGTTCTCATTCATGTTCGTGTGGTTTTGTGGTACATTTTTTATTGAAATGTTTAGTAAAGCATATGTTCACATTAAAAAAAATACAAATGAGCTAATTATCTCAATAGCACTTTTTTGGATAATAAATGAGCAATTTTCTTAAAACCAAACTGTGCACTTATTTGTTATTATAAATTATGGTAAGCAATGAATTTTATTCATTAGGGTTTTTCTTTCATCAAAACAAAAACGAACTGTTAAAAGAATACACAGATCTAAAACAATGAATTGTAAACAAATAAAAAGCAATTTAGCTCAATGACGCTATTATTAATTTTTTTTCCTTTCCCAACGTCTAGACACATTATTTAAGGTGTAGGCCTTAAATATGAATACATAAACATATAATTTCTCGTTTAATGAATCTAGCTGCTTCTAGAACCCATCATCTCGTTATTAATATGTTTATATTGTGTTATGTAGTTTTAATGTCAAAGAATAGTTATATGCAGCTATAGAATTTAAAATGTGAGTTCAAAGAAATGTCAATAATACTAATTATTATTAATATTTGACCAGAAAATGTTTTATTATTAGGATTTATTAATTTTAAAATCCTTAACATTGAAATGCCGTTTGGAGGAACAAGCATGTTTAAAATTACTTCTGATGGTTAACTGTAGCATTTCTTTAAATTTTGATCATTTCTATTTGGCATTTATAATTGTTTCTACTCGCGTTTTTACTTCAGAATTTAAATTATGAACTTTGAGAACCTTAATAAGGTATTTCGTTCACGAGATTCACCTGATTTTTTTTTAAGCACTTCGTAATGATGTTCCGTTTATGACGGTACAACGCTGAAACACATTTTTAAAATTTGCACCCGAGCAACTCAATGTGGATGGATGAAACATCTTACAATAAACGTCACGATAATTTTATGTATATGGAGAGAGATACCACGTCGATCTTAACTTGTTCAGAATTGGCAAAAAGTGAATGAAACGTTCCCATGGCTCGTAAATTCCGAGAGTATAAACGTACGTAAAGGACCGGGAGCTTTGTCCCATTAAGCATAATTTCATTCATTCATATAAAATCATCATTTCAATTAAGTACACTTAGATTTATAGTTTAATATCTCTAATTGTATCTGAAGATACAGTTATAAAATGTTCACGACATTTCACAAAACTACAAAACTGACTCGAAACATACAAAATAATATCTAGCAAACTACACTCTAATAAACCAATAAGCAATTCATACTTTTTACCTCTTACAAAATACCACTTTACCACTTGCCTTTACCGAATACACAAAAAAACTCAGAGCGCAGAAATTCATGAGCGTAATCTCCTCGAACAGTTGTTGACATGTTTAAACACCCCAAATGAAAGCAAGAAAAAAAAAAGAAAAAAAAATTGGTACCGATAGCGTATAATGAAGGTCAACCTTCTGAGACACATTGTTCAAAATTATAACAGACGTCAACCACTCTCAAGGGTCACTAAAAAAATTGAAATAAAACGTTTCAAATTGAAATCAATTCCGTGTGATCATGGGCTACTGGAGTTGGAAAAGCTTGTCTCTTATACCAAGAGAGAAGCTCGTCTTCTGATATCTATGGTCGCGGTCCTGAAAGAGTAAAGAAATGAGTTACCGCTGTGTGATGAATCATGAGATTTAATAGAATAATTCACAGCTTGTTATGCAAACTCAATGCTAGTCTAATTGGTTACAAAATTAAACAAATATGCATGTTTTGTCAGTGATGCATGCCCAGTTACTTAACTATGTATAAATAATTTCATAAAATATTAACACAGAGGAGAGCATGTAACTGCAACATTTTGTCACACGCATTAGAAACCTCCTTCTTTAGTCAACTTTTTTAATTATTGAAAACCTCGAGAGCTAATGACATGATAGTCAAGGTTCGGCATTTGTCAACAACAAACCAATTTTTTTGCAAACTTCTTAAATTGTGGTTAATTTATGATGGGTTTGGAAGAGTATTCCATTGAACTCTTGGGAAAGCACTAAAGTCAATATGCAAAATTATCAGATGGTAAGGCCACTGAGGATTTGTTCATTTTTATAATAAAGGATAAATTCAGTTCTTGATAGCAGAGTTCAACTTAGATAAATGGTCAACTTACAAGACCATCAAATTGTGATCCAATTGGTAGGTGTTACTGTATTAAGTTGATGCTTCTTTACTTTGTAACTTGTAATGTAAAGCATGGCACATGGAAATCTGACCATTATATAGAAAAAATTATTTAAGTCGCTCGATTTTAATTTTGAGAACTGATGATATAAGATTTGAGTGTCATCATAAGGTAAGTCCGATTTTTTTTCTATCATTTAAGGGGATACCTGCAAGTGATGCAGTGTGGGTATCTCGATCCTGATGGGTTGTAGAAACGTGGCATTTGTTTACATTAGCAACTGCCTTTTCATTCTATTTCGAGAAAGCCAAGCCCGTCAAGTATCCATTCTCTTAAGTGACACTTTCTATATTCTTTCAGAAAGATTCTTTCTCAAAGATTTCAATTCTTTCACTATATATATACACAGAGACTTAACACAAAGAAAGGCAAGAAAACCATGCGGAACATTAACAAACTAATTATGCATCGAAGTTGTCAGGTACACAAAACAAAAATATATCACGGTTACACAAAAATACCTAAACAAATAATAAATCAAAGTTAAGTAAAAAAAAGAGAAGAGAAAGAATTATATTTCAACTCATTCGATGTGCGATACGGTTCTGTATTTAATTAACTTATCATTCATTAACATTCTAAATTACGTGGAGAAACTTAGTTCAACTTTAAGACGCCATTTTGTTGATAAGGATTAGCCGGTGCTAACGTCATAGATCACATGTGTGGGTATGGGAGGTCTTCTTCCTCTTGAAGTGTAAGTATCTAATTGCATTTTTGACGGTAGTCTGTGACTTGGTGAACCTGGACTCAACTAATTGTTGCCCCTTATTCAGATGTCAACAGTTTGCAACGCAAAAATACAAGCAATCTGAATAATTTTTCTATATAACGATTGAGTTTTTAGGCACTCAGCTTCACATGACACGAAATGAAGCACCATAATAAGATTTGTCAAGTTGATTACCTTGTAAGTTGTCCATCTGTTTAAGTGACTCCAAGCGTTCAATTCAATTGAATAGCTTTTTCCATCTAGGAAGCGAATCCGAAACATTTTCATAGGTTTAACAGGGAACTATACAGGCTTATGAAAGTTTCAAGTGGATCACCCTTATAAGCTGACAATCAGTCTAAGTTACACAAAGTCCTCAGTTGCACGTAACTTCTTCAATTCATAAAGTGAATCAAAAAATTTTTCATCGACTTAATATTGGCTTTTTGAGCTACATGGGATGATGGCAATATTAATTTTTATTTGTTTTTCAATATCAGATATCAACCAGTGAGATTGAAATATTTTGCATGCACAACAAATGATACTCACAGATCCATCCGTCCACCCATCATTCTCTTGCATGGGATGTTTGGAGGGAGTTCTTCTTGGAATAGAATCAAGTGTGAGCTCAGTAACAGGACGAGGCGAAAGGTGAGAGAACAACATTTTATATCGAAAAAAAATCATTCTAGTACTTAAATTTTCAAATTATTCTGACGAATTTTTGCAATAACTTTAGCCAGTGGTCAGAAGAACTACATTATTTTTGCAGTTAACTACTTTATTGTTAGAAACGTAGTCAACTACAACTTATTTTCTTTTTGAAATGAAGTGACTACAAACTATTTAAGGAACCGAATTTTGGTGGATAAATTGATTTACACATTATGTTCAAAAAAGTTTTGAGTAAAAAATTGGCTTCTACACGGGATTTATTTAGAAATATTTATTCACATTTACACGAGACAGTTTGTTATTCTGAAATATTTCTCTCAAATTTATTCACTTAGTCTCCCACTTTTTATGCCCTTTTCGACAGCTAATATTTAATTTAGAAGATGCTAGGAAATTATCAAATTTCGTTAAACGTTTAATGCTCTTTTATTTCCTCCAAGAAATTACGTATATCGAGAATATGTTTCCTTCCTTTGAAATATCATCAATAATTTAAAGGCCTACAATCGCATGTGAAAACGTGACCAAAGAGATAAATTATCTATTATTCATAATGGCTATTAAATTTAATTATACGTAACTCTAAATAAGCAATTCTTGTTTACTCACAGTCACATGAGGGCATTTAAAATTGCGTACTTTGACAGAAACGCGAAGATTTGACACATCAAATTCGAAAAATTAATTGTGTTAAAACCCTGTTCATCTAGTAACCTAACACAAAAAGTAGTTAACAGCAATCGCTGTTAACAACACTACTCACTACACTTTTTTAAAAAAATATATAAGTAGACACTACAAACAACGAAAAAAAGTAGCGACTACAGCAGTTTTACTACTTGTAGTGCGATACTCTCGATCACTGACTTTAGCAATATTGCACCAATATCCTTACACTGTTTAGTAATCAAGGGAATGTAATAGTAATATTACTAAGATCTTTTCATTATCTTTACTCTATTCAGTGGCATTAAAACGTTTCCAACCCGTAAGTCGTACTTATCGCTTTATCAGAAATTGTATAAAACTACCTGCAGACAGAATCTATGCTTTATTATTTGCAGATGAAAAGCAGTGTAGGCTCTTTTGTAAAAAGTCAGTGTAAAAATACTGACAGGAAAGAAAAAAAAAGAAAAATTTGATTCGAGAGAAAACTCAAGAGAAGAAAGAGAAATTCGATTTGAAAAGTTTTGATAGTTGCTATACAAATTTAATTTAGTTTCTATTTACTTGAACATTCATTTTATATAAGTTCAATGACACTCATTTTAGGTATTGTTTTAATATGTTAAAAACAAGCTTTTGTTAATGTTTCAAAATATACTAAACACTTTTTTCCCGTTAAAAATGTTGGTTGGAACCGGGGGCTTTTTTAGTTGGAGACTTTCTAACCAAAATTCCTGAATGTTTGAAGGCAGTACATTACTGTGTTAACAATTGACTTAAATTTCATAGGCATCTAAAAGTGACACGATTTCCCCTGGTACTAGGTACGCAACGTAAAATCTAGGTACGCAACGGTTTGATATAAAGTTAGAATAAACTTGCATGAGGTAAAAGCAAGGTTTTTCGAAACCATTGTAACGGAAAATTGCGTAAATTTGAAAGGCATATTTTATTTTCAAAGAGTATAAGTATCTTAGTGATTAAAAATCATTTTAATTCAAGGCTTACATCAGAACTTTTGATACCACTTTCATAATAACTGTGATACCTTTTGAATCGGAGATATTGGAAAGTCTGCTTTTATTAGCTATGTTTTGCCAAACAATATTTATATAGCTCTGGTACTTAGTGTACTGATAAAAATATCCCCGTACCTATTCATGAAATTCGCTTGTCTCAAAATAATTTAACTGTCTCAAATTCTAAATTGCCTCAAATTCTAAATTGTCTCATATTCTAAATTTGTTTAAATTTTGGAGTTTCAACTGTCGAAATAATTGCTCTACGCTTCGAGGATTCTTTATAAGGATTTTGTGATATTGTGACTGCAGTCACTTTTCTAACTAACGCCATCTGTTGGCAACTTTTGTAATTAATTGAATTAGTTGATAATTTCTGAAACTCATTTGATAAGATGGCAATTTTGTTACTTATTTAATTTAATTTTGTAACTTATTTAATTGTCCAGTTTTGTGACTCATATAACGTAAGTAACTCAATAATTTTCGTGGTCACTTTTGAAACTAAGCTGATCCGTTATACAGCGGCTGCTGTACTGGACTACGGACCCAGTGGTTATGGGTTCGAATCCCACCGTAGGCTAGGAAGAATCTCTCTCTCTCTGTGTTCTATGTCTTTTCCCTTTGTGTGAATGTAACCCACCCTATAAACGGTGTTTGTATGACGTGAGCGAGGCTATTTCACCGCCGTGGCTTAACCACAGGTGCCCACTGGGTAACGATAAGAGAGTAAGGCATTTCTGAAGCCAATGGGAAATAGACTTAAATCCCCGAATTGAAAAAAAACTTTGGTAACTAATTTCAAAAGTAGTATATGAATATCATAAGCTTTCACCTTCCTTAATTTCGAAATCCTGTATTCTTTCGCAGATTTGAAGCATATATACTATATATATATATATATATATTAGTTCAAAATGAAGAATAAAACAAAGAAAAATTATAGACATATGAAAAAAAGGGGGTGGAAAATAATAAGTAAAAAAAATAACAAACAACATTTTATTAAAAAAAAAAAAAAAAAAAAAAAAATGAAATGTTAATTAAAAAACCGGAAAAAAAGCCGAAAAAAAAGATATATTCTTTTCTTCAGCCCACACGATTATATCCGCAAAACAGAGTGCTTTCTGATATTGTATCAATAAAGCCAAAGCAAAATATATTAATACAATAGTGTGAGGAGCACTCAAAAAAATTTTTTATAAAATAACTACATAAAAATAGATCATAAAATAAAATAAAAACATTAAAAAGGGGGGACTATAAAGCGAGTAGCAAAATCATAACAACTTACTTGGACGGATATTTTTCAAGAATGATTTAAAAATGTTTTCGCAGAAAGATTGCCAGATTACAAAATATGAAAACAAAAGATGAAAACAAAAGCGCAAATAGAGTGTAACAAGAGGGTTTTAAAGTGTCGTTCTTACTGCACTGCTGAAGTGATTTGTTGTTTTGATTTGTTAGTTACCAAGGATGGGCCTTTTTTTCATATGTCTATAATTTTTCTTTGTTTTATTCTTCATTTTGAACTTATCTAATGAGTGCTGTTTACTTGCAGCTTAAGCGCAATAAATGAAAATTATTGTTTTTCTTAACTTTCTTAGTGTTTTCTTGTATTTATTTATTTTTATATATATATATATATATATATATACATATATATATATATACATACATATATATATATATATATATATATATATATATATATATATATATATATATATATATATATATATATATATATATATATATATATATATATATATATATATATATATATATATATATATATATATATATATATATATATATATATATGTATATGTATATATGTATATATATATATATATATATATATATGTATATGTATATATGTATATATATATATATATATATATATATGTATAACAATGTGCTACATTTTATTTCTGTGATTAATAAGCAAAATATTCTAAAGCGGTAATTGCATTAAAACATGTGTTATATTGAGAATGGATGCTAATTTTTAAAATTTTTGTGCTTAGATCAACTGATAAAAATGTAAAGTTTCAGGAAATTATTCAGATGTGTGAAATATTTTACTTTTTCTAATTAGTATTAAAAACATAGTTTTGCATATTGAGTTGTAGTTTTTCGATTGTAATATTAAATCTAAAATAGTAACAAACAAAAGGGATTGACTTAATAACCTATAGAACATTAAAAATTCACCATAAATATGCAACATATTAAACGCATATTTATGGTTAGTTTACAATTACAATTAACTCCGCAGGTGTTTTCTGTTGACCTGAGAAACCATGGGGAGAGTGAATATTCAGATGAGTTCACACTCCAACACTTGACGTCAGATCTTCTTCAGTTCATGAGGGATCAGAACATCCCCCGAGCAATACTGATTGGTCACAGTGTTGCTGGAAGAGCTTGCATCCAATTGGCTCTTTTGAAGGTACTCTTTCATTCAGTTTAGTTGGTGTAGATGCGATATTTGTTTAAAATTACAGCTTGACAAGCATTAAATACTGGAATTAATAAAGTTAAATCATTATTTATTTAGCATAATATAATTTTAGAACAATAAACTTGCAAACAGAAAATGGATCGTATACAAAATACATAACTTTTATTTTTATTATCATTTTACAACCGTCGTTGTAAAACCGACCCAATTGTACAACCGATCCTTATTGTAATGTGAGTGCTCGATTCCCTGATCAACAACAGATCCTTAATAGCTAATGGAGCTTCATCAAAATTCAATTAAATTTAGTGGTATGCAGATACTTTTTTTTTGAGCAAGAGCACTCTAATTGTTGTTGATTTTTTAGGTGAAAACTTTGTAAAGCAATGTTTCTGAGCATATAATCGATCGCCAAAGCTACTCCTGGCATTAATCTTTATGTCTGAGTTTTGTGTGAAAATATTGAATTGGCGTTAATAACCTCGAAGCAATCGTTTAAGTCGAAACTGTGACTCAGGAAATTATTGAAAGCATTATTATTAATATTATAGCATCAATATTAATATATTATTTATTTTTTGCAAAATGTATTTGTTTCTGCAGTTTCTGCAGTTAAAATATTTGTGATACCATTAAAGTGGATGAAAAATAATAATTCCGAGTGTTTTCATGCTACTAAAGTTCTGCTGCTTTCGTATTTGATACGAAATATAAAAAGTAACCATTCGAAAAAATCTCTGCCACACTCAGATCAAAGAAGGCATCCCCTCTGCAGGGAATTATGATGGCATGTCTTCGAAAATGGCATGTTTCCGAAACCGTGCCATTCTAGTGTGGTGCAAATGCAGCACTACTAATACAGTCCAAGCAACAGCGAAAGTTCAAAAGAACCATTGAACGATCCTAGTTGTAATATTTTTTTTCTCTAAATTTAGAATTTAAATATGTTGTTAATTCAAATTAAATGGAGAAAACCTTAGTTTAAAAATGCCATAATTGCGAACATTTTTAGTGCATATAGTTTGAAACGAAAGTATGTGATTAAAAATACACATGACGGACGGTCTATTACACCGATCAACCGGTTTACTGATTTTAATTTTGCTATAGTGCTGCGTTCTTTCATGCGATTCTTTCCTATTTAATTTTTGGTTTTAATAATCAGGGCGGCCGCACTTACTGTGGGCTCCTCTTATGAGAAATTAGAAATCTCTGAATTGAGATACCCTACACTGATGTTTTTGAAGGTTAAGTACCACTGCCCAGTATACACACTCTAGATTAATATTTAAGTCACTTCCCAGTATAGATTTACTCGGTGTACCCTACATTGATGTTTTTTAAGATAAAGTACCATCTTGCGGTATACATGGAAACGTTACTTTTAATAAGTAACCAGTAAAAGTACTTTAAAAAAGATTAACGAGTAAAAAGTGAAAAGTTTTGATTTTAAAAAGTAACGAGTAAAAGGTACAGCAAAAAGTACACCTACAAAACAAAACAAAATGAAGGATTATAGAGTACATTTCGAGAAAATAGAAAATTCAAAGTAATCTTAAATTTCTTCAAAAAGTTTCATTAAGAAAAATTTATTTAAAATGCATTAAATTTTAATTTTAAGGTATAAAGCTTTAAAATGCAAGAAAATGTTACAAAATTATATTGAAATAGTGAAAGAAACCAAACGAGAACTCAAAATTGAATGTTTTCATCGAAAAAAGAATTTTAAATGATGCTCATTTCAGGACTATTAATATTTTTTTTACCTTTAGAATTTTTAGTAACAATTTAATTTGTTAAGGAAATTTAATAACATTATGATTTTATGTGTTAAGAACTAAGTGAAAAAATTGTATTAATATACAGGGAAAATCTATTAAATCCATAAATCGCTTAAAGTAAGGGTTTCACAGTCCTTAACACCAGCCGCTCTCTCCCCTTCAGGAAATAGCACTCCTTAAAGACTTTTGGAAAGGGAAGTTAGATGTTAAAGAGTAGATAATACATTAAATTTATAAATTAAAAAAACAATTTCTTAAAAAGGAAAAGTAACGTAAGTAAAAGTATTGCTATGCATGCTGCCTGGTATACATTTACTCTGTGTATCCTACATTGATGCTTTTTAAGATTAAAAGCCAGCGTCCGGTATGCATATTCCCGGCATACCCTACACCCATATTTATTTTATATTAAGTGGTTAGGTTCACTGGACAGTTCGTGTCGGTTATAAAATACTACTTCTTTTGTACCGATCACAGTATTTGGTTCGATAATATTACCGATATTGTCCCGACCCCATAATGGGGTTCAATAACATTACCACTACTAAGCCGAACGCATGCTCGGAAAGTGACACTATAATCAAAAAAACGGAATAATATCAGCGGAGATTTCATTATTCCATAATTACTGCACAATAATCATTGCCATACGACTTTTTATCGTTTCCCCGCTGAAAAATAGGTTCAACAATTTGCAGCCTGTTTTGTATACAATAACTGCATTCTTTAAGATGTGGTATTCAATTTTTACAGCCCGAGATGGTGGAGCAGCTGGTGGTGGAGGATATTTCCATCAGTGATGTGTCTGACAGCAAAAGAATTGCACTGAAGAATCTTATATCAAACATGCAAAAAGTGGTCTCCCAACTTCCCGTTTACATGAGTCTCAATGACGCCCACAACATGATACAGCGCCTCATGCAGAAACACATGGTTCACGTGAGTTCCATTACTTTGTTGCAGTTAGGAGGTTTGATTGACCTCAAGAAATGTTTTAACAATTCCATATTTGGCACTAAGTCGCAACTATTGCCCGTAATATTTCTCAGACATTTAAATACTGCTTTGGAGGTTTTAATTGTTGATTTATAACCGCCATTGAATGTAAGCTTTGGAGGTCTTAATCCACATTAAGTCTAATATTTGGCGCATAATCCACATTAAGTGTAAGCTTTGGAGGTCTTAATTATTAATTTATAACAGACGTTGAACACATTCACACATCACCCATCCATCCGCAAATCGTAATTCTCACCTAATTTTTAGTCGCGAGATATCTTCAGTAAATCTGCGTCCTTAGACTAGACCAGGGAAAAAAACAGAAGTGACAACTGCAATTGGGAGTTTATGGCGGAAATCAAAAACTGATTGAGTATGCATACATCTGCCTCGAGTGACACTGAAAAGGAGTATCACTATTTTTGAGGTACAAAAGTGCGGTCAATTACTTTTGTGTCTTCCAATGGTATCCCTGAATTCGGTGGTGTCTTCTTGATTCATAGGGTACATAAGCTATGACGAATATAAATGATATAATATGTTTGTTCCTTTAATTTAAACGGTACTGATTTTAAAATGTATTACTAAGGAAGAGACTTTTCATGGTAAATTTTCTTCCACCAACATTTGCAGTTTTAAATTTAGAGTTTAGAGAAATGGGAGTTAAAGTATGCTGACAAAATATTTCCAAAATAGCAAGATTCAAAGAAATTAATGCGAAATTGCTGCCCTATCACGTAACACTGAGTTATGCTACCATAACTTGTCTGCATTTTGATATCATAAATGCTCATTTCAGTATTTGAAACTACATGGTTTATCTGAACTAACTTGTCTCTAAACTTTAAATTACCAATTGAGGTAAAACAGAGTTAAACATGAAAAGTCTCATCCGCGGCCTAGCATCGTCTTAATCAAATAATCGTTCAATTGAAAACTTATTCCTTCCTTTCTTAAAACATCAGGAAGTTATTTATTTTATTCATTTTTCAATTATTATAATTATTTTGGTGTTTTTTTTGGATGAATGGGATAACTGCAAGTGATGTAGTGTGGGTATCTCGATTCTGATGGGTTGTTAAAACGTGGCCCTTTGCTTACATTAACAACTGTTCTTTCCTTTCAACTTCGTGTAAGTCAAGCTCGTCAAGTATCAATTCTCTTAAGTGACACGCACTATAATCTTTCAGATAGCTTTCAATTCTTTCACTCAATATTTACTTATTTAACACAAAGACAGGCATGAAGTCATGTGGAACATAAACAATTTGATTATGTATCGAAGTTTCCAGGTACATGAAACAAAAATATATCAGAGTTACAATATAAACAAAAGATAAGTTAAGTTAAAGAAGTAGACGAGAAAGAATCATATTTCAACTCATTCGATGTGCGCTCTGTATTTCATTAACTTCACATTAATTAACATTATAAGTTATGTAGAAAAGCTTTAATTCGCCATTTTGCTCATAAATATTAGCTGACGTCATTGGTCACATGTGTGCGTATGGGAAGTCTTTTTCTTCTTGAAGATTTGGTTTAAAAAATATTTCATTCAAGGTATTTACGAAAAACTTTCGCGATCATTTTTACCATAGGATAGAATTATAACTAAACTAAACTGAGTGGCGCGACAGCTCATAGGGGCCCCAAGAGCTATACCCATCTCAGTTTTCTTGATCTTTGGGCTCAGGAGTGCAAGAGTATGAGTCTCGATCGGTTGGTCTGCTAAACGCAGAACCCCCTGTGTTTATTTCCCAAGCATTCTTGGTATCATTTTATCTACCCACTGACTTTGATTTGACTGATTTTAAATTACCTATACTCTTGTTTTAATTCCCATTTTTACCCTTTTTAATGATTTTGGGCACTGATGCTTCTAATTTTTGTGCTTTTGCTTTTTCATTTATTGGATCCTAAATTGCCCTGGATATTTTGATTTTAATTGTTGCTTTATATTCCTATTTTAAATTCGATTAATTTTTAAATTGATTTTGTTGTAATTTGGCTATCAATTATATATTCTCTAAATGTTTTTAACCATCAAACCGTCCTCCTTCGAAGTGTTCTTCCTTTCATGCTTTTGGAGTTCGGCTGTCTTTATTGTAACGAAATCATCTGTAATCTAATGTCATTGTTATTTCTATTTAATTATTTGTTTATTTTTGTAACTGTATTTATTGTGGTTTTCAAATTGTATTGTATTGCATTGAAACAATCGAGTGCCCATATCATTGGGCGGGACGACTAACTAAATTCTACCCACTGGAAGGATGAAAGATTGAGTCAACCTTGCCCGGCCCGAGGATCGAATCGAGGACCTGTGGCAGAAAGCCACAGCGTCCTCGTTGACTGAGTGGTAATGCGAAGCGTTACCACTCAATCAACGGGGTTAGATGGAATAATAAATTGACTAAATTTTTATTATAAACTAAATTTAAATACAATTATTGACAGAACTTAGATTTAAGATTTGTGCTATGCTCCTAAACCTTGAAAACTACCCTCGTAGAAATTCAAGGCAATGATTCTGTTTCTATTTCCAATAGTTCGCGGCCAATGGAGAGACATCGGCTTTGGAAAAGGCTTTGCTATTTAAAAAGAATTCTTCGACAGGAGCCTTCGAGTTCTGTTTCAATGTGAATGTACTCCTCAAAAGTCTGGACTCTATACATCTTCTGAGGAATGATCTTTCCGGTGATCCCGTTTACCTTGATAAAGCTCTTTTCTTAAGCGGCCAGCACTCCGTCATCCCATTGTATGTTCCATATTTATTTCTATGTGCTCAGATTCTTATCTGTTTGGAGTAACTGCGGTATCTAAATACTTATTTGTTGTTTATTATGACTTCTACTTTGCTCATCCAAATTTTTATAACGAGTTATTACGCGTGAGTTATAATCAACTAAATTAGGTAAATTTACCTGTAGTTATAATCAACGAAAGTAGTTTTTTACTAAAAAATGAGAACAATTTTAATACTTTACTAAAAAAAATTTTTTTCTTCAAATAGCATAAAAATTTATAGGATATTTCATGACGCACCCTATTTCATTCACCAATGGTAAGAACCAAGGAAGCAATGGTACCACCACATTGATATCTGCAGCATCAACAAAGAACCAAGGACTACGCGGATCAATACCTATTAAAAAAGAGAAGGCCTCACCACGGGTTAATATAAACAAGAAATTTGATTCCTTAGTATAGCCCGAACGTAGTGACATATTTCTTATTTTTTCACCCACTGCGTAGTTCGTTACGTCGGAGTACTAGATCCGTGCTGAGGATGTGATGATGAGGATGTGTCCGTGATGTATCGCAACAATATCCGAGTCACGCACGATTGAAAAAAGTCACACAATAAAGTCGATGGGATGTGCATCACTTTCATCAATGGGTTACTCATCCGCAGAGACCCGATTTATGCTTCATTAAAATTAAAACGTGATATAAAACTAGACATGATATTGATATATATGTTACCACGAATGACCGAAATCAAGAGAATGTCGACTTTCACCGGTGAATGTTAACAATCACATAGTCGCTTTGGTCCGATTTGATCATAGTTTATTCATTGATATTATTATATTTATTTTAATATCTGCTAAGGATAGATTAGGAGAAACATCAGTGTTCGGAGTACCGGTTCAATGCATTCTGGGCACTTGACCGTAAGGAAACATTGATGTAGGGCATACCAGGCAGCAGCACTTAACTAGCATATATTTCTGACATTTACCAAAGCGCGACTAAGTGATATACAACATTCACCGGTGGAAGATCCATTTCGGTTATTCAGAGTATACATACGACGTATTTAATGATGATGAGACACAAGTTTGGGTCAGGAAAGGCAGGTATTTTTGAGCCTATTTGAATGTAATTATTGAAAAAAGGTAAAATTAGCATAGAATATAGATAAATAGAAGTACCAGCGAATGAACAAGAAGTTCATAGCAGGTATTTTCCGGTCATGAGTCAATTCTTATGATGTGCTCTCTTCCTATCTATGACTGTTTTAATACTTTTAATGGCTAATATTTAACCTCATATGTATTATTGCACGTTACTGACTCGTATTTTTAGCTCAATTTTTTCCGACTTAGAAATCTGACTTGTTACTTTTTTAATGATTTGCAACTGTTACTTTTTCTGATTTGTTATTTTCAGTTTACCTTTCAAGATCCGTAAATTCGAAGACTAGAAGTAGTTGCATGCATTTTAAGAATTGTTACTTTTTAAACCTATTTATATAAATGTTTTCAGTTAATTTAAATTCCATGAATATCTTTCAATTAATCTATTTCTCACCTTTCAGAGACGAAGACAGAGATCTGATATTGAAGCATTTTCCCCGAGCACAGTTTGCAGTGGTGAATAAAGGTTATCATTGCACACATGCCGAAAGTCCGACAGAGTTTGTCAGAATAGTCTCCGATTTTTTGACGTCAGAAGAAGAAAGACTGTAAAAGATGCATTGCAGAAACTAATAACTCACTTTAAATGCTGTTGATAAATTCAATATAAAAAGTTGTGTGGAAACTGATGGTTGCAAATTATTTTAAATATTTTTCCTGACATATTTGAGTGTTTAGATTTTGAAAATACTGACGGTTTATTGCAACAAGCGAGTTTTAAAAATGTTAGTTAATGGTTGATTATAAATCATATTTCTAAACTCTTTACAATCAGACGAATTTTTCAAACAAAGTGACTATCAGAGATCGCAAATTGCTATATAAGCGAGGAAACAAAAACACACATATTTCCAATAACTGATAAATATTGCTGTTGGAAAAAGCAAACTAGGGCTTAATATCACCCCTAGCCAGTATTTTTTATCCAACTGCATTCGAATGTCTTTCGCTAGGAGGAATCTTTAAGTTTCATACTCAAATAAATTAGTTTTAGGTAATTTAAATCGTAAACTGTTATATTTGAGTATATAGCTGTTAAAATATGACCCATTACTTTATTTCAATCTCAAAAACCAGAAACAATTTGTTTTCTTTCTCACTTAAGTATTGATTTGCGACCTTTAATGCTAAAGAGTTTATAGTAACTGTCTACCTATCTCTCTCTCTCTCTCTCTCTCTCTCTCTCTCTCTCTCTCTCTCTCTCTCTCTCTCTCTCTCTCTCTCATATATAATATAAGAAGAGAGTGAGATGATAGCACATAGCCAATCACAGATCACTTGCTTTAGTAGCGCACAAATCAACCAATTAAAATTGATAACGCATGTGTGTGAAAAGGTAATAATTTTTAATAATGCTGCTTGTTAAAATGTTACAACTAAACTTACCATCTAAAGCTGAGTAGCGATTTTTATTTTATTTTGAGTATGTCTAATAATGATGTCAGAGTTTTCCATTGTTGTCCGTGCATTTCTATTTGCCTAAAAATCACGAGGTAGGATCCAGTTTTTCCTCATTCATTTCTAATTGTTTTGGTTGTCATCAGCATAAAATTGATGTAAGTCGCAAAGGTATTGTTTTCTTTTAAATAGTTTTGTATCCCTAATTTAAGTTATCTTCCAGTACTGCTATTATTAGCGAAAATTTTAAATTATGGTTGTGAACTCATCAAATTTGTTTGAACAATATAATTTTATAAGAATATAAATGTTATTTTAAAAAATGATTACTTCGAAAAATCACTTCTATTCACCAAGAGATCTAAATGCTTATAATACTAATAGATAGTATCATTTGGACGTGGGAAGTAGAGGCACAAGTGTAAGCAAACAGAACTCTTTTCAGTACATATTTGTTAAGTGAATAATTTTAATTTTAGTATAAAAACTGTTTTCGGCCAAGAAAAAACAATTATTGCGATGCAATCATCGGGGTTGGTGAGCGGTAGCGAACAGGGAGCTTAGCCCCCTAGTATATATATATATATATATATATATATATATATATATATATATATATATATATATATATATATATATATATATATATATATATATATATATATATATATATATATATATATATATATATATATATATATATGCATGCCCAATGTATGCATGCACATATACACGATATTTTAGTGTTCAATGTTTTTATCCAAATATGCATAATACATTTGTGTACGATTGAACGTTTATTGGGCGTATTTAAATTTTACATATACACATACATTCTTTTGATATGAGTAACTTATGAACATACATTTAACATGCATATATTGTAGAAATGTATGAACATATAATGTTCTTATAATGTACATATATTGCACATATGTGCATACATATATTTGACGTAAATCTTTCGTACAAATTTTACATGTGTACATACATGGTATCTTAATATATGCAATATGTACAATATATACATGTCCAATGAATGTTTCCACACATGTACAATACACGTATGCTCCATGCATGCATATCCATGTGTACTATCAATGCACGTACAATGTCTGAATGTTCATACATTACATGTATACATATGTAGATACATTCTATGTTCGCATATATACAATATGCGTATATCCAATAAATGAATGTACATATGTACAATACATTTATGTCTAAATATATGTATGCAATAAATAAAATTTATCTAAGTTAACTGATAACGAAAGTTAAATGACAAAATCAGAAGATATTTATATTTAGTTTTTAGCTTTAAATGTTCTATGTCATTTTAAAATTACTTGAATAAAAGATAATTTTCAGATTTTCATAAAATGTTTGACACTACAAATTTATTTTTTATAACATAATGCATAGTTAATAGAAATTTTGAGATAACAAAAAAAGGTTAATTTTTTCTGTGGAAATAATATTTAGGAAATGAAGATAAGATTATCGTTTGTTTTCTAAAAAATATGAGCAGATAAAACCCACAATATAAGATAATAACACAAAGGCAACAAGAAAAACACGAAGAAAACAAAGCAAAGAAATAAAATAAAAAATTATTTAATAGGATATTGAATGAGAAAAGAAAAAAAATAACAAATTTAAAAAAAAACACAAAAAAAAATAAAAAATTAAAATTGGGAAAATTAACAACCAAATTATATAATCTTTTTATCAATTCACACGATTATACTCCCAAAAAATAGTGTTTTTTAATATTGTATTAATATAGCCGAAATATAAAATAAATTAATATATTGCGTATTTATTATTTATAATATATCAGTACAATATGCTGAGCAGCACTAAGAAAAATTGAGATCAATTCATTTACATGATTTAATCAAGTAAAAACCACACAAAAATCCAGGAAAAAATTCAAAACAAAGTAGAAGATATGAAGGGAGAAGATATGTAATGTACTTACGATGAACAATTTTTATTAAAGAATAATTATTTAAAAAATTATTTAAGAATAACGAACTTGCCATATAACAAAATATGAGATAAATGTGTATAGAGGGTTGAGGGATATTTTTTTAAGGCATGTTCATACTGAAGTTAGGAACAGCATAACTGAATATGTGTTATATATCTATATATATATTTCTCTTACACGGCACCAAAAAAAAGCCTCATTACAACTCCCCGAATGGCAACGTTAGAAAATCTACCAATGATTGCTGCTAAAAATGTCACATGGCAAATGTCACATGAGGTGGCTCAACATATAGCGCTTTAAAAAACGGAAACAATAACCAGAGTGAGCATTATCAGGTTGTTCAATTCAGATTCATGCCCTAAAAACATGATAATATTTAATTTAAACTGCCTCAACCTATAGCGCTTTTAAAAACGGAAACAATAACCAGAGTGAGCATTATCAGGTTGTTCAATTCAGATTAATGCCCTAAAAACATGATAATATTTAATTTAAACTCAATTGGGTATAATATAGCCTACGTCACAGGTTGTGTTGTTCCTACTAAATTTAATCCATGAGCGGCATTTTCTGCGAGCCTAACTTCAAGCCACAAATAAACAAACGAAGTGTTCGATCGTTTAAATAGCTGCTCGCCAGATTTTATTGCATTATAAAGAAAAGTTATTGAAACTAAATACAACTAAATAAACAACAACAACTAAAACAAATAACAATAACTAACTACTAATAACAATAACAAACTACTAATAACAATAACTAAATAAACAACAACTAAATTCCATTCGTTTAGCATTGCGTCATATGTTGTTCCTACTAAATCGAAGTAGTTGTGTCTTTTTCATATTATACCCAATTAGGAATTAATTAGGCTGGCCTTCTCCATGACTATAAATAAGTGACAAGGTTAGACTTTTGAGAAAATCAGTTTAGTATTGTCCAAACAAGTTTTTAGTCATGGACAACTTTATGTTGGCCTGTCAAGAGTTAAGTCATTTGACAGCCTTTCAGTAATTGCTCCAAGATGCCAAATTTATAATTGTGTTTTCAAAGAAATTCTAAATGCTTAGTGTTAATTTCTTAGAGCTTTGCAGAAAAAAATGTTTTTTTGGAAAAAATTTAATTGAAACTTCTATTGACAGTTGACAAGGGGAACTGCCAAAATCAAAACTCCCCGATTAGAAATGCAGCATGGCGACCTCAACGTGGTATTTCTCGGGTAATGCTAACAGCCATGAATTTTAATTTATTGTATGTAAAACATCCTTATTTTGTTCTAAAATGTTATGTACTTTATCACAAATGTTAATTAATATAGAAATTGATTTCAATAATACTGATCACCAAAAAATATTTCATTTGGCGGTAAAACAAATTTTTGTGTTTTTGAAAATGAAAGACTTTTTGAGGGTTATTATCTCACAAGGAAAAGTTAGGGTTTAAAGTTTATATTTTTAAATAATAAATTTTTTTTCTAAAACTTTCAAAATTTCTAACATTAACTAATTTATTATACATATTTAGTTGAATTTAGGTGAGTAACTGCAATATTTGATAATTTATTTTGCTAATATGTTTCTTATTTAGCTAATGTTTTGATTTTTTCACCATGTACAATCTAAATAGCTAATATACATTTTTAAAAGCCAATAACAACATTGATAGAATTCATCTACATAAGTACAATACTATGTCTTTGATGATATAATACTATGTCTTTGATGATAAAATACTATGTCTTTGATGATAATATACTATGTCTTTGTGCTAGAACGTTGTGTTCATTGGCGAGCGAGCGCAGCGAGCCATGGTTCACGACGTGAACCACATAGGATTGCGTAGCAATTCTCGGGGGTTGGCGAGCGTTAGCGTGAAGGGGGCGGAGCCTCCTAGTATATATATATATATATATATATATATATATATATATATATATATATATATATATATATATATATATATATATATATATATATATATATATATATATATATATATATATATATATATATATATATATATATATATATATATATATATATATATATATATATATATATATATATATATATATATATATATATATATCTTAGCAGGTCGTTAAAATAGAAAACACTCTAAGGGGGTCGTTCTAAATCACGTGGCTTTATTACGCATTGCAGGCTTATAATTCAGGCTGCTTTTCCCGTACTGAAAAAACCAAATAGTACTGCGTAGATTTAATTTTACTGTATACTCTAAAATTTTTTGACTTTTTGACATTAAACTCTAAGAAAAGTCATTCCTTTTTTATGAGGCGACAGAGGAATAAAGAGAGGTTTAATAATGATTACGTGATTCGCAGCGCATTAATGGAAGTAGGAAAGGAACTTTAGGTGTTACAAGTAAATTACTATAAAAAATAATGTATTTGTTTGGATTGATTTGAAAATTTTTATTATTTTTTAGCTTTATATTATTACAGTACGTGTACTGTTATCTCAAAACCACATAAAATTCTTGCACTCTACTCACTTAAAAACGTTTTTTTTTCCATTAATTTCATGTGTGTCAAACGATAAATAAAATCTACGTGCAAATGGAAAAATAATAAAACTTTTCTACTATAAAACCTGTTTGTTTGTTAGAAAACCTATTTTCTTTGTTAGCAAAACTGTTTAAATAAAATGATTATAAAATCCTAAAAATGAAACATTTTAGTTCAAACAAGATTCAAGCGACAGACCAAACAGTTTTATGTTTTAAAAACATAATTTTTTATTTGTGAATATCTGAAAATAATTTTAAAAAAATAAAATGATGAATGAAAAAATAATAAATGGGTAAGTAAAATGAACTCAAAAATTCATTCATACTGCTTTTTTTAATGTATTACTGTTCTATTTATCATTCGTATAAGTAATCGTAAATTGCTTATTACATTTATGATTAAGGCCGAAATTTTAATCACAATTTTTTATGGTGTATTTTTTTAAATCATTTATTGTTGTTCAGTTTCATCATTCATGAAATTTCAATAATTTTGTAAGCCTTAATTTTTAAACATATTTATGATAAAATCCTGAACTCTGCGAACACAATGCGATCTCTTTTAAATATTCGTTATTGTTCTGGTCATTAATTATTAAAGTAAATGTTAGATTTTTTTATGCACTAACAAATATTTTTTTCTGAACTTTTTGTCCCTTTATATTTAAACTTCAACTGGATTGTGAATGATATAATTGGGACAGATCATTGTTCATACTAGAAAATTAAAGGTAATTTACGGTGAAACTTTTCATTAAATATATATAAAGTTAATCAAATAACTTCTGTTAGACATTTTTTGTTACTCTTATAATTCATTTTTTATTTTATTTTCAATATACGATGCTGGTGGAAAAGAATTTAATGAATAAGAAAGTTTGTTAATTTTGCCCATTAAAGTTTTGCAAAAATATTCATAGTTGAACCACATAACTGTTGTATGTTGAAGCTTTAGTAATATATTTTGTGTTGAAACGTTGTAATTACGAAGAATTCAGTCACAATGTGAAAACGATTTCAAATTCATTTGTATTGATTTCTAGGAAAAAAAAGATTAATTTTGAAAATATGTTTTCCTTAAAGGAAAAAAAAACAGATGATAGAAGTACTTTTAACGGAAAATACATGGGCTGAATGCATATACATATATATATATATATAAGCTAAAATATTGAGAAAATATGGAAAATAATAAAAAATAATGACAACAGAAAAAAATTATTAAAAATAAATTTTCAAAAGAATTTAAAATATAATTTTTAATATCTTTTTAAAAAAAAGATTAAAATCCGGAAGCAAAACATAGAAAAGATATAATCTCTTCATCAGCCCACACGATTATATCCGCACGATTATATTGCAGCTTATGCGCAGTTAATAAAATTTATTAATTTTCTTCGTTTTTCTCTTTGTTTTTATTGTGCTATATATATATATATATATATATATATATATATATATATATATATATATATATATATATATATATATATATATATATATATATATATATATATATATATATGTATGTGTGTGTGTGTGTGTGTGTGTTTTAATGCAATGGTAACTGATGATGTTTGCCTTAATTCGATATTAAAATGTGATACTGTTAATTTAAGAAAGAATTATTTATTTAATTATTTATTTTTCAGAATTGAGGCAGGGGATCTTACTCCAACTTTCTTTTAACTTTTAAATTGCAAGCAGTTGTTTGACACCCAACTTTTCGAACAATCCATTTAATTGTTTCCTCATGATATTATAATTCTCCATTTAATAACATTTTTTCTCAGTTATTCTGGGTTTTCAAAGGATTTCGTAAAGAAGTAATCCCCTATTATAAAAACGATTAAAATCTTAGCAAATAATAATATTGGATACACAATTTTCAAAACATTTCGGGAACATTTTTACTGGATCTGTTTCCACCGTCTTGTCTAAATTGCAATAATCAAATTCTCAATACTTTACTTTAAATATATACTTTTTTTTAAAATTAAAAGCTTCGAACATTCAAAGCTTGTGTTAATTAAAACAATTTACTTAACACAATAAAGTTCGTTTAAACAGTAATAGAGAAGGAATGGAAATTTCCAATGAACTTTATAAGATAGAAACTAACTTTTTTAATTCTCTAAATTCGAAAATTGTTGCAATAGCTTTTATGATTGGAAGTATAGCAGTAGAGTCAGCAATATTCCACTTCTACTTTTTATTTATGCTTGTTTTAAATTTTGTTAGTTGAAGGAATATATTTGTACTAAAAGCTGAAACTGAGCAAAACCGTAATTAAGAAAAGAGTTGTTTAATTCCCCATCACACGTAATAAAACATCTTCACACTTTAATCTTAATTCAACAAGATTGTTTTAGGAATATTTATGAACAAGAAATTAATGCAAATGGTTTAATTAAGCTTTTAACTAAGCTAAAAAAAATTGATTTTGCAATTGTCTCTAAAGACAACTTACTATTAATTTATTTACTAATGTAAAAATTCAATCAAATCAATAATTTAATACATCAGCCATTTAATAATTAATATTCAAACGAGTTGAATTAAGGTATCTGATTAAATTAAAAAATTTTTCTTTTCAAATATTAATACAAAATTTTAAAAAACTAGTTTATTTGTTTCATTATGTGTAAAAACTTATATGCTTTAAAAAAATCTCTTTATAGCACTATTATTTTTTAAATGGCCATTTTCATGTAAAAATAATGAACTCTTTTTGCATGTACACTAAATCAAAATTTAAAAAAAACAATGGTAAAAAGTTTTTACCGCTTTAAACAAAAAATCCATTGAGGATTTTATTTAGAAGGCTATTAACTATGTTTTGGACCCTTATCTTAAAAGCAACTGCATAAAAATAAAACTACAATGATTCTAAATTAATAATTAACTTAATTCTGAAAATTTTGCCTAAAATCATGCTTTTGTCCTACTCAGAAACCTTAAGTTTGTAATAATTAAAAAAAATTTACATTGTATTAGAGTAGAAATTTTTCCTAGCTAACTGAAGTCGGAGTCGAAAAAAAATTTTTTTTGACTCCTACTCTGGAAAAATTTGTTCAACTGCAACTCCTCACTCTTGATTTAAACTTGTTCCAAATCTGGCTAAGAAACATCAAGATCTCTCATATTAAAACTAGTTAATTCGAGAATGTTGCTTTTTTTCCATATGTGACGAATATTCAAGAAAATGTCTAAAAAAATAAGGAAATCGTTTAAAAAATCATTTAAAATAAAACAAAAGGATAAAAAAACAAAGGGTTAACTTCATTCTGATTAGAAAACGAGATAATTTAGTTTCAAATTTTCAAAGTCAAAGTAAGTCAACAGGTGACTCCACTGACTGAAATAAATTATTATACATTCTTCTCTACTGCATGTTTGACCATTCTAACTGAAGATATTGTGTATGCATTTTATAGTTTGGTCCTCAAACCAAACAGCTATAATACCTACTAAATATTTGGATTGCCAATTTATTGCTTCAGAGTTTCAAGTCCGTTTCGTCTGAAAATAGGGTTAGTGGAAGCATAAGTTACCCAGAAATGTAGCACTATTACTTTTTTGAACGACTGTTCACCTCTTTGATACTTTTCAAGAACGGTAAAAACGAAGCAGCAAAAATTTATTTATTTCAATAATCTAATATATATAACTAGGAGGCTTCGCCCCCTGCTCACTGGCGCTCGCCAACCCCCGGAACTGCTTTCACAGTTCATTTCGGATTGCTTCACAATCCGATGCTCGCTTTGCTCGCTCATTGGAATCGTTCTTAACGCCTAGTTTTTGTATACTTTTTTGAATACTGAAGTTCCAAAATCTTTTCCCTGTAGAAAACTCTAAACCTGTACATTTCAATGTTAATTTGAAATTGCAAACAGTTCACATATTTTGCATAATCACACTATTCTAAATTTCAGTTGTTGAGAAAAGTAACTGTTGTAAGTTTTGTTTTAAAGTCTTTCCCACCAGAGGGCTAAAGCCATGTGTTGTAAAACAATATGAAATAGTAGTCTGCCACTGAACGCCGGATGTAAAGCATCGACTTTGATGAAGATAATTTTGTATTTTTAATTCTCTGAAGGGCGCCACCCTAACAATATGGAATTTGTAAAATAAAAATTATATATTTTTGATAGTTGATGAAGCCCATCATTTTGTGTTTTCATCCGTGTTCAGAAGCAGAACAACTATAAGTTTTTATTTTATCACAAAAATATAAAATGTATAAAAAACAAAGAAAAAGAGTAAGAAAATGAGTATAGTCATAGAAAAAATTTAAATTATAATGTAGTATTTATCAGTTAAAATAAAACTTTTTGTTCAAGTCGTTGCTAACAATTCAAATTTCTCCGAGGCAATTCTAAAGTATAAATTAAGGTAGTATTGTTAAGTTGAAACACAATAATTTTAGTTTTGATGTCAACAATACAATTCAATTTTTCACAAAAACGATTGTTTCCATTGTTAAATTCAATGTCAACAATTCAAAATTTTCTGAGGCAAATCTTAACCTCTAAATATTATTTTTTTTATGCACACATTTCTAAATGTCAGTATTCAACCACAAAACAACTTAGTCCTCAAATTTAGCATGAAGTTGTAAAATGTAATGAAAGAGGGTCATAGCAATAATGAAAGTAGAAGTAAAGTTAGTACTGTAAAATTGAAACAATATTTTTAATCAATGAGCCAAGTTCTTCAAGAAGCAGTTGTAGAAGTGGGTTGTTTATTTAAAACTTTTTATAGAAATTCTTTAAAAACACAATTGTTAATTTAGGCATTTGGCGATACAACACTTATAGAATTGAAGGATTTGTTACGTCAAGCTCTCAGGTATCATAATTTTGATCTAGTTGCGCTTCTATGTCATTTTGATTTATGTTGCTAAGTTAACTTTCAAAAAATTCTATGGCTGGCAACAGCATTTTTATTTTTTAAGTTGTTTATTTTTATTTCTTTTAGAATTCGTTCTCTTTTTAGCGAAATGTTTTTTAACCTAACAGAATTCTTTGCCGACTGTTTTCTCTATAAATGAAGAAAATGAAGTAAATATTTAAGAGATGTGAAAAGAATCTTATTTAGTTGTACAAAGTACTTCAGCCAAAATTTGGGAGCCACGTAAGAGAATTATATATATTAGATCAGAAACAAATCATTAAAAGGCAGACTACTTTGGTGTTTTCAAAACTAAGCAAAACAAAGCAAACGTTGCCACCGGCGGAAAAGAAATACAGCCAAAATTTGGGAGCCACGTAAGAGAATTATATATATTAGATTCTCTTACGTGGCTCCCAAATTTTGGCTGTATTTCTTTTCCGCCATTGGCAACGTTTGCTTTGTTTTGTTTACGTTTTGAAAACACCAAATCATTCTGCCTTTTAATGATTGTGTTTTTAAAGAAATTCTCTCTACTCTTCAGACTACTATTTCATATTGTTTTACAACACATGGCTTTAACACTCTGGTGGGAAAGACTCTAAAACAAAACTTACAACAGTTACTTTTCTCAACAACTGAAATTTAGAATAGTGTGATTATGCAAAATATGTGAACTGTTTGCAATTTCAAATTAATATTGAAATGTACAGGTTTAGAATTTTCTACAGTGAAAAGTTTTCGGAACTTCAGAGTTCAAAAAAGTATACAAAAGCTAGACGTTAAGAACGTATCCAATGAGCGAGCAAAGCGAGCATCGGATTGCGAAGCAGTTCCGGGGGTTGGCGAGCGCCAGCGAGCAGGGGGCGAAGCCTCCTAGTTTAAAATAAAACATAATTCTTTTTAATAATGTAAAGTTTCGGAAACTTAATAATTATCGTATAACCTGTCCTTTTTTTGGTTAAAATGATTCGGCAATTTTAAATTAGTTTAAGTGTGCAGTCACGTCCATAGGCATAAATGCTAATCATAAGAGTTAAGACTAATTGAGGTATTTTGTCGAATTCAGGCTTCACCTTCTGCCGGTCAAGTTGCTCCGTAACAGTAATCGGATAAATGGACCGAACCAAAGAATATACATAAGGGAAGAAGGCTAGCTTCCATAGATGTAATGTAAACCAGTAATTCAAAGTTGGGTGTCGTCCCTGAGTGTAAAGGAAGAAATAGCATCTTGGTGCACGGGGGCATCTCCTTTCCTCCCAACCATTACTTGGGTCGCTGAGGAGAAAAAAAGTTTTCTCTTTTTATTTATTATTTATTGGTCTCTTCTGCATTTTTGATAAACGATACTATACAATTAATTAAGATATTTTGTTGAGAATATAATTATATCATCCATGTTAATTGACATCTGCTAAAACAATTTGATAAAGAAAAAAAAAATGAATAAAATTGCGGTTGGCGGGAGTAGTACATAATCACGCTCGTAAAGTTGTCCAACAACCGGTTCACAGAAGACGTGATTGTCACTCTTATTAGCATCTTATCGGTATCTTAGATCATGTGATGCAGTATGTTGTTCATCCTGGAAGTTTTTTTTTTCTGTCAAGGTGCTTCGTACCCCACGTCAGTTACGTATTTGAAGAGCTTCCCCTACTATATTCTTCGGACAGAAGTTAATGATTGAACGAGGAAATATTTCAAAATCAATTAACAAATACCATTCTTCCTCGTTGTTGCTGCAAATGTTTGTTATTTTGAAAGAATCGTTTCGTAGCTTTTTCAAGACAGTTTTTCAAGACAGAAACGCTATCTGTTGACAATCTTCGTTACAAAATTAAAAAACTTAAGAAAAAGCTGATTATCCAAGAAGAACGATAGCTGCATATGATTGTATTTAACTGATTTTGGTTTTTTTTTCTCTCACTATATATATTATTTATAATCATGCATATATATATATATATATATATATATATATATATATATATATATATATATATATATATATATATATATATATATATGGGCAATTCCACGAAAGTGTCAACTTTTAAGTGAAATTTTTTTTTTATGAATTGCATATTTTAATTTTAAAAATATGTTCAAAAATAGCCAAAGTCTACATACTACTGTTTAATTTTTGATAATTTTAAGTATTTTGAATCTGGCATCATTCTAAAGTAATCACATGGCTGACAAGTGAATTCTTCGCATTTGTGCTCAAATTGTTTTCTTGAAAAATACTTATAAAATAAAAGAAATGCATCTTTCTTTTGCAATATTTTGATAAAAATATGCATATAGTACAAAATTAAAACATTTAAAACATAGCCCTTAAGTCATTTTAAGTTTAATATATTAAATAAAAGTAACTTTTTTTTGTGTCATTCCGTCACATGTTTTAGTATATTTTTTTAAATAGCAGCTGCGTTTTTGAATGAAAATGTGTATATTTTGGAATATAAAGCAGATGTGGCATAAGAATCAATGAGGAATTGCAAAATTCTATGCATTTGATTATTAACTTCCAATAATTAGCGTGACGGAATGACACATCTTCGGCGATGGAATGACAAAACGAGTCCTTGAGAAGCTTAGTCCAAAACTAGGGAATTATTTTTTTTTTCAATTAACCTAATGGCTAAAACAGCCGTTGAAAGACAGATAAAATTTTGAAAAAGACCAAGATCCCCATGATATGATGAAGGAAAAAAAAACAGAGAAAGAAAGGCAGAGAAGAAAGCGTCCGTGACAAAAGTTGCACTTAAAAAACTCAGAAGTGCAAACGCTGTTGTGCAGTAAACAAAGAAAAAATCAAATTCTACCAATATCTTCACATACAAATAATTTAAATTCCCTATACAAATTCCTGCAGAGTCTTGGTAAAGCCATAAAAAAAATTGTACACTCACCATAAAAAAAATTGTACACTCACTTCCAAAATCACCAATAGAGGTAAAAAAATTAATTCAATCTTTATGTGAGAAGTATTTAACATCGAACTCAAAAGAAACTAAGTGAGAAAAGTAATGTTGATGAGCTGTTTAATTTGGTTAAAAAAATTTTACTGTCAAGATGATGTTAGTTACAAGCCCCCAAGTATGAAGGATTCAGTCATAATACAAACTCTGACAGAGTAACGAAGAGTGCAGATGCAATATATACTTATGGCCTTAAAAGAGGCTTTTCATAAAGAAGCATATATTGATGTAAAGTGTGTCTTATCTCATTTTTGTTAAGTGTATTTCATTAATACCTCACAGCACATGCACCTATAAATACCATGTAATTGTGATGTTGTTCTAAAAGGCCAAACAAGATGTTGGCTGCTGTAAAACGACACATAATATGTAAAAGAATTTTATGATTTCATAAAGTCGAAGCAACAAATCGTTGAAGTTTTGTCTTTGTCCAGCTATTCTATTTAAGAGAGGGCAAAAGAGAATGACTTCAGCTAGACACATGCTACATTAGCATTGCCAGGAACAAGAGACCTGCACTAGATGCTCATGTAGTTGAGAATCGAATCATCAAAATTGGAATGCTTTCTAATTTTAACCAAAACCAAGTGTATGATTTGAAAAGCCACTGTTTTGAAGAGGAAATGGAAAATATGATTGAGGAGTATGCGGTCGACTCTTTAATTATTGTCCCATACTGCGAAAAAAAGAAGGCACATTTATATGCAGCGCAAATTACTTTGATAAACAAAGACGATTTAGATGTTAAAGTATTTAAAGAACATGGGACAAAAATTGATTTATGCATAAATTTCCCGAGAACGAAGATAAGATGTGACATTGGCAAGTTAGATATAAAACCTCTTCTGAGACTACCTAATTTTCAAATTGTTGAAATTTTAACTGATTCTTATGTAAATATTAATTCTGTTTATCTGTTACATTCTGTTTATCATTTACATATTAATAAAACATTTTTAAATGAAGACTTTCTTCCACTAAACTTTTTGTCATTCCGTCACGGTCATTCCGCCACAGCAAATAGATGTTAATAACTGCTAGCCAACCTGAGGTTAATTTTCCAAATTCACAATTTACATTGCCTACACATTATACTAAAAGTAAAAAATAGTTCAGGAAAATAATAGTTGCAAAATTCCCAGAAACTACCAGTTCTAAGCGGCATGCCGAAAGCTTGGTAGCCAAAATGTCATTCCGTCACATATGGAATTGCCCATATATATATATATATATATATATATATATATATATATATATATATATATATATATATATATATATATATATATATATATATATATATATATATATATATATATATATATATATATATATATATATATATATATATATATATATATATATATATATATATATATATATATATATATATATATATATATACTAGCTGACCCTGCAAACGTTGTTTTGCCATATGAATTATTTCTAAAGTATGAAAATATATCTTATTTATTGTAAGTGTGTGCGTATGTGGTATATGAGTGGAAGAGGCATGGAGCGCTGTGAACGATGACGGAATGTGAAAATAACAACACACCCAATAATAATTTTTTTAATTTATTGTAACTTTTTTTTATAAATTATATATACAACGAATTCTGAAAAAAATAGTCAACAATATTAATCTCTTAGTGCAATGGAGTGTACAATATTTTTTGCCATTCCATCTTTAGCTAACACAAATAAACTGGATGGTTTGCCCACTCGAGAGCATGCCACGTATAATTGTCTGTGTGAAAAGCATAGTGTGCTCATATCTAAGACGCAAACAGACATTGTTTGGCCTAGTCATAGCAAATGCCAATGTAATGTGGAACAGAATGCGTTTAAATTGAATTGGCACATCTGTGAGTATAATAGGGAATCGTGGAAGTAATATACTTTCATCCCGGAATTTGTCATTTAAAATAATGACTTCGATGACGTTGTTCATTAATTTTTTAACGACTAATCGCGTGCCGTTGCACAATCGTGGTGGGTTCAAATTACGAAGCAAAATAACCGGAGATCCAACTTTGAGTACTAAATTATGCGGTGAAATGCCAGGCAAATCCAATGAGTTTGAAAACTCTGTTGGAAAATTTGCAGCTTCAATGTGATCGCAAACTGCATCAACGGATTTATATGTCACCAAGTTACCTGGCAATAACTGTTGCATCTACTGATTCAATTCGTTGCCGTCCACATTTTTTGCTGCTAAGACCGCCCTTTCTGATAGCCACTCATGATGAATGTATAGCGTGTGCACATCAAGAAATATTAGGCTAATGAGAGCATCTTGTGAATCAATGATTGAGCAAAAATCATCCGGTAATTTTAAGCATCCAGTCTCATCCTTAGTAACTTTTCCATCACCGATATCTAACATTTGTGTTGAGAATGTTTCAGCAGATGGATCTTGAAGCATTTGGAAGCGCATATTTACTTTTAGTAGAACTTTTTCAACATTACGCAACAGTGGAGATGATTTCAAACAAGCATTGATCTGATCAGCGTACGTAGAAGGCGGAATGATGGGAAACGTTTGTCTGAAATCACCTGAAAGGAGTAACAGAGTGCTGCCAAATAATTAGTTATTATCTTGTATTTTATATCTTTCAATGTCCTGTTCAACGCCTCAAGCGAATGTTTGTGTGCCATAGTGCATTCATCCCAGATGATATTTTTATAGTGTTTCTACACGTGGCCATAGACGATTGCTTTTTTATGTTGCACTCTGCATCTTGGCTGTTTTTAATATTTAGTGGCAGCTTAAATACTGAATGATCTGGTCTGCCTCCATCTAATAAAGTTGTCGTAATGCCAGATGATGCAACGGCCCACACGATGTCATTATTTGATCGTATTTCAGCGAGAATTAGCGAAATAATAAATGTTTTGCCAGTTCCACCTTGTCCTGCCGAAGCTGAGAGCATAATGCGGTCATAAATGTTCCTTTGGTCCTCATTCATTAGTGGAACATTGCGAGATACCGTATATCATCAGTCATCGAATCTTTGTGAATATCCCATAACGTTTCTATACGGACCGGGAAACATGTAGTTAATACTATAGCAAATAGTAGACGATTTTGCTTTGCAGTACAGTTCAATGCTGCTTCAGCAAGCATACATTCTCACTGTTTGTCGTCTTCCAGCAAGCCGAGTGCAAGGCATGCATCTTTATACGTTGGATGCTGATGACCATCGACTTTACGTATATCTTGAAATGACAATGAGCCGGTGACATTAACCAACAACAGTCGAAAATAAAAGCACACAGTCTGCCATAGATTGACTGTAAATACTCTCCCTAAGGCGTTTGATTTGAATAAATCGGGACATGCATCAACCAGTGTGCCTTGCCTGCGGAGTGTCCATTTTTTTTGTTTGAGCCCATGTGAAATAGTGTGGTACTTCTGAGTAGAGTAATGTCCGTGCAAAGGCACGAATACACTATTCAAAAAATTCGGTGAGTTTAGTTTTTGGTGGATTTATAGCTCAGTGAATCGCTGTCTCGTTCGTGATATATACGCTCTGGCCGTTTTCAAGATGAACGGCTAAATGAATAACGGTTGGATTCCGTTCATGAATTGGGATACGCCAAAGATACGCCAAACTGTACCGGCCAATTTGGTACAGCGTTATTTCATCGTTGTTATTCACCGGAAGAGCAGTCACATTGGTATTTTCAACTCTAAATACTGCCATATCACTGACTTTATTCACATTCTTACAAATATATTTGATGCTCTTCTTTTAAAGGCGTGCATAAGTATTAGAGATTAATATGACTTGTTGCAACGTGCGTGAATATTGTTTTTGATTTATTATGTTTCTATGTCTAGTTTGGATCCGATTACGATTAAATAAAGATATATTTAAAATATACGTCAAATCAGTCCAAAAAATGAAAAAAAATTAGTTATAGACCTATTCTCAGACCTACTGAATATACATATAAAATTTCATCAGAATCGGTCAACCCATTTCGGAGGAGTTTAAACACTAAAACTGTGACAAGAGATTTATTGTTATATATATAATATGTATATATCTTGGCCAAGGTATATATATATGGGTCATTCTCACAAAAACAGTCATTTTCATGTCCCCAGTATATTTTATGTTTGTTTTACAGCTTACGAAAAAAAAAATTCAGTGAAAGTGTCCTTCAGAATGCAAGCTAACAAAAGAATAAAAATAAAATTATCAATTTTTATTTATTATAGGTAATTAAAATATAACAATATGTCATTCCCTCACTTGTCCCCACTGCTGATTTCAAAAAAGAAAAAAATTGTTTCTGAAATAAAAAATTTTTGTTTACAAATTCGTGTTTTTTATTTCAGAATACTGAAATATAGAAATCAATATATCTGAAAAATAGAAAATCAATTTTAAATTTAATTTCTGATAAAAATATTAACACAGCACTATTTTAAACTTTGTCCCCAGTGTTTTGCGTCATTCCCTCACAACAATGTTCTTATCCCCTGCAATCTTCTTAGAATAAAAATATTTTAATAAAAACTTCAGAAGTTAACAACTGGCATCATAGAACAAAATTGCAGTAAGTTTCCATCTTCAACTTAAAGAAGCTTTGCTGTGCAATAAATTTGAATGAATCAAACCAGGTAAAATTTTTTACATTTGTCATTCCCTCATGTCATTTTTTAGAGTAAAATAAAATACAACTTCATCGAGAAAGTGGATAATTATATGTTGCTTTCTTGTATGAATATAATTGTATGTGATTGACTTCAGAAATTAATTAGGCCTAACTGTTATTTTTAAATTTTATTGAATTCGTCATTCCCTCACTAGTGTATAAAGTGAGGGAATGACGCTGAAGTGAGGGAATGATTCAAGATTATAAATTTTCTTTTGTTCTATCGTGAAAGCCAATTTTATTTCCCAAACCTGTAAAAACTATTAAATATATAAGACTAAATTATAATAAATATTAGATATAGTACTTAGTATGTTATCATTTTCAAACTTTAGGTAGATGTAACTTAGATAAAAACATGTATTAAAATAAAATATCATTCCCTCACTATTAGTGACATTCCCTCACTTTTTAAATAGTGAAAATAATTAATTTACTTATTAATTAATTTGAAAAATAAATTAAAAAATTTATAAATTAATTTATTAAATTAATTAATTTATATATTAAATAAATTAATTATTAATTATTATAAATTAATTAATTATAAATTAATTAATTATAAATTAATTATTTAAAAAATTAATTAGTTTAAATATTAAGTATAATTTATAGGATATATACTTTCTTTATAATGCCATTACATATTTCTATTAATATAAAAAGTTTCAGAGCTTTTTATTCACTTTACTTTTTTGGGATTTTATGAACTGAAAAATGACAGTTTTCGTGAGAATCACCCATATATATATATATATATATATATATATATATATATATATATATATATATATATATATATATATATATATATATATATATATATATATATATATATATATATATATATATATATATATATATATATATATATATATATATATATATATATATATATATATATATATATATATATATATATATATATATATATATATATATATATATATATATATATATATATATATATATATATATATATATATATATATATATATATATATTAAAGATGTGGAGTTCATCTCGCCTATAAAGTATTTTCACCAGACAAATTCTCCAAACAATGGTCAGATGGTTTTAACAACAGGAAAACAAATCTAGAAAATGATGATGCTGAACATTTAGATGAAAGGGTAAGAATGACTTCATTCATCTTAATACATGATTTTTCTATCGAATTCTGAATTACGAGCATTCGGAAACATAATCCTAGTATTTCACATAGTATTTCAAATTATATAATTTTAAGTCATTTAAATTCAATTCTTTAATGATAACAATTTTCGAAGGAGATCTTTCAGGAATCATCGATTTTAAATTTAGATTCGACAATTTGATTCATATTTCAGTGTATTTCCCTATAAATGTGAGTTGAAACTTGCATGAAATAAAATTACTCGAAGTACTTTGTACTGGAGCGTTCTGTCAACTTTAATGAGTATTTTTAAAACTTTTTTACCTTCTGAAAGCCTTTTTTTTTTCAATTTTCTTTAATTTGATTAAAAATGTAACAACACAAACGTTTTGAATAGAAATTTTTTTTTTGGAAATTTCAATTTTAATTTGACTTCTTGAAACTTTTAAAATAATGATAGAGTGATACAAAATTTAATATACGTTTTCATTGAAAATGCAATAAATAAATGAACTTAAGAAACGTATATAAAACTGATCAATCCTAATTATGGTAGAATGGAGAGTCGTGTTTCTGTATCAACTCTGCTTTCTACAGTTTATTTCACTTAAATAGAATACTCAAGGATCACACAAAGTAAAACAAAAATATTTATTTTAGAAATTATGAAAGTGGAAAAAGTCTGCATATTTCGAGAGCTCAAAAATAGTCACCTATTCTCAAGACTCACCAGATGTGAATGAGGAAAATAAAATAGATAATTGTAAGTTTCCAATGAAAAACTGGAAAATGAAGGGGAAAAACTATTAAAAAAACGCTGAGCAAATCAGTACAGGATGCAATTCCAAATGCTATGGAAAGATGTTGAGGAACTCTTGAAAACCAACATTCAAATTAATGAAACGAAATTCTACCGCAGCGTTTCTAAAAACCCTTACTTATGCGTAGAATAATTTTTGGAAATCGTTTTCGTGTCAATCTCGCAAATGAAATTTTGAAACTTGTCCAAATGAAGCTCTGTGCAGTAATGTGTATAATTTATTATTATTACTGCAATCGTAGCCTATATAAGTTGTATACTAAGCACACCGGACAAACCCTTAGAGAAATCATGAGAATAAACATCATTTAATGACGTGTAACACCGCCTCTTGATTTGATAATCGCCTGGATTCAGTTAGGAAGTGAGACCACAAGGTGTTTCAGGTACGTCGAATCCAGTTTAATTTACTCGCTGAGGATTTGATCAGGCAAATCCTTCTAATGGCGAGGTAATTGATTTCGGCTTTTTATCTGTAGTTCCAACGTGTCCCACAAATTTTCATTGGGGTTCAAGTCAGGGGATTTTACAGGTCAGTTGAGATGCAATTGAGTGTCTGAGTGTTCATAAAACCAGTCACATATTCTTCCTGCCCGATGAACTTTGCTGTGTTGTCATCTTGAAAAATTGGGGTATCAATAGCACACTATTCCTGAGGATGTCGACTAAAAGGCAATTCCTGATCACCCAGAATGTTCAAATAAACCTGTTGGTTCACTTTATCGACCACCTCAGTGAGGAACCCAATCCATAATAAGAAAAACGTCCCCAAATCATGACAGGCCCACCTCCGGTTTAAACCCTGAACTTGCTCACCGTCAGGATGAAATGCTTCATCTGGTCTTCGTTGCACTCGACGACGTGGGTCATTTGAATGAAGGTAAAAACGTGATTTGTCAGACCCTATTACATTTCGCCAGTCAGCTATTGTCCACGTTCCGTGACTTCTCGCCCACAGAAGTCACGCAGCTTTATGCACCTGTGTGAGCAATGGCATCTTACGAGGTGTTTGACTCCAAATGTTTATTGCATTTAGTTCCCGTTGCAATGTTCTCTCACTAACAGGTTGGGATGAACATTCATTCACTAACTAAAGCAATTCCTGTTGGATTTGGAAAAGATTTTAATTGAAAAGTCGTGAAACACGTCTCCGGTCCCTTTCATGCTAGATCTTTACCCAACCACAATTCTGACGTCGTCTTTTGTTACCACGTATTCCTATTGAAACACCAACAAATCCAGCAACTTCATTCACCGTATAACCATGGCACTGCCAAACACAATTGCCCCTTTTTACCACTCTATCACACCCTTGCCTATATTAACACACAATTTCAGCTTAAAACAAAAATATCTCAATGATGGATCACGTTGAAGCAGTTGAGAAATTTCATTTATCGAAACCTAACTACAGAAACGGTTCTTGCACACTAGGGATTGTCCGGTGAGCTTATATAATACTGTGAAGGACCGAAAGTGGTGGATGGTGACAATCACATAGTCGCTTTGGTCCGAAATCTATACTAGGTCTGGTTAAGTACCACTGCCCCGTTATACATTTGCTCGGTACTTCGAACGCTGATGTTTCTCCTAATCTATTCTCAGTAGATATTAAAATATCGAATAAATATAATGAAATCAACGAAAAAATGAATATCAAATTGGATATAACAAATATTTCCGACATTAGCCAAAGCGACTATGTGATGATTGACATTCACCGGTGAAAGTCGACATTCTCTTGATTACGGTCATTCACACTAACATTCATAATATATACCAGGGTGGCGAACCTTTATACACCAACGTGCCATTTTTTCTAAAAATTTTTTAAATGAAGTCACAGACGTGCCGTCAAATAATTTTGACTTCATGATTATTGGGAAAATAATAATACTAAATACTATCAAACCAGAACTTTATTTACATTGAAAAAAAATATACATTTTGCAATGTCTCAGCTATACGCGTAATTCAACTTAAAGTAACATCAGTGGGACTTCTGTTGTTGCAGATTAGATGACAAATAACTTATATTAGGTTGTAAGATATTAGTTTAAGCAGAACTGTTGATTTTTCTGCTAGTTATTTATTGTTAGCGTGTTTTTTATGGTTATTAATTGTTTTTTTAGCATTAATTGTTAATTTTTTTATTTATAATTGTTTATTATTTTGTTTGTTTTTTGTGAATTTTAATTTAATTGTTACATATGCTTCATAGCGTAATAACATTTGTGCAATAACAATTAATAGTGAAATAACAATAGTGATCGGTGGCGTGCCCAAAATATTGTGTCGCGTACCGTAAATGGCACGCGTGCCATTGGTTCGCCATCCCTGATATATACTTATTTGTCATCATTTAATCACCCATAGATACATCGGCATGAACAAAGTAACAGAGACACTCAACTAAATCGAATGAACTACATGTTTTGAGCAAACTAAAAAAAGAAATTAAATTTCATTTATGTCAAACATAATACATAATTTATTCGCGTCTTTTCCGTCATATACCATTGAGACTTCTTACGTTTTTCGATTATTATCTGGGAAATATATAAAAAAAAATTCCTTCTATCATTTCAATGAAAAACGTAATTTCTAAAATTTTTATTTGTTTAAATTTTAATTGTTTTTTACAGTTTTGGTACCTAAAATATATTTAGGAATAAAATTTTTAAGAAAATTATAAATTTTATTTCAAGCATCCTCCATCGATTCTTCTCCACGGATTGGCAAATACCAAAGAAACTTGGGATGATTGTGCTCAAGGAATTGCCAACGGAACCAGCACATTGGTAAACTAACAATTTATTTTCTTTTCATTGATTGCGCACATTTTTCATTGACATTTTATTCTATATATCGTCAGATAATTTGCTTTATAGTCTGTGAAGATGTATCAAGAAGCTGATGTGTGTCAGGAGGTGAGGTTTGATGTTGTAACCATCTCGTTAAATAACAGGCGAACCTCACTTTACACCAACTTATAAAAGAAAAGAAATTCAGAAGGCTTTACAAAATAAAAAGCGGAAAAGAATTTAAACAGTCTCATAAAACTATTATAAACGTGACTAAACTAAATAATAAAAACAATCTTAAATTCTAAGAAGTTACGGCTGCATCAAAGAAAGAAGAATCAAATAAATCAAATAACAATAAGAGAGATTAGTATTCATAACATATAATTAGCTCCTCAGTCTTCTTAGCCAGTTAATTAATATTGGAAATCAACCCACAAGATGCGGAATTAAGGAATTAAAATCAAACAATGACGTGCATTGGACGGAAATTCACATCAAAGATAGTAACTATAAAAAAAATCAGGGAAGACTTAATGCCAATATATATATATATATATATATATATATATATATATATATATATATATATATATATATATATATATATATATATATATATATATATATATATATATATATATATATATATATATATATATAAGTTCAAAATGAAGAGAAAACAAAGAAAAATTAGACATATGAAAAAAGGGGGAAATAATAAGTAAAAAAATAACAAACAACAGTTTAAAAAAAAAAGGAAAGGGAAAAAAAAGATGAAATTTTATTTAAAAAACCGGAAAAAAAGAAGAATATAATCCCTTCATCAGCCCACACGATTATATCCGAAAACAGAGTGCTTTCTGCAATTGTATCAATAAAGCCAAAGCAAAATATATTAATACAATAGTGTGAGGAGCACTCAAAAATTTTTTTGTAAAAATTACAACAAATAAAATAGAACACAAAAAGTAAAAATAAGTAAAAATAACATGTAAAAACAGAAAATAAAATAAAAGAAAAAGAAAAAACAGTAAAACATGGACTATAAAGCGAGTAGCGAAATCAGATCAACTTACATGGACGGAAATTTTTCAAGAATGATTTAAAAATGCTTTCGCAGAAAGATTGCCAGATTACAAAATATGAAAACAAAAGCGCAAATTGAGTGTAACAAGAGGGTTTTAAAGTGTCGTTCTTACCGCACTGCTGAAGTGATTTGTTATTCTGTGCATTGATTTGCTAGTTACCAAGGATGGGTCCGAAATGGATGTGCGCAAGGTAATATTATACTGGATGATTTTAAAAATTGACCATAAAAAGTTTTTGAAAACAGATGTTTATTTAAGAAAAAAGATAAAATGGAAAAGAGAAACATAAATTGCTTGTTTCGCAAATAATTTAAGTCACGGATTTGCACGAAATGGATTAGCACATGGAAAAATTATCAAAGAAAAAAATTTTAGTAGATAATTTTAGCCACGGATTTTCCCGAAATGGATTTGCACATGGAAAAATATTATAAATTAATAAAGAAATTTTTAGCAAACAATTTTACCCACGAATTTGCCCGAAATGGATTTGCACATGGAAAAATTGTATAGACAAACAAAGGAAATTATTTAGTAAAGGAATTTTTAGTAAGTAATTTTAACCATTTATTTGCCCGAAATGGATTTGCACATGGAAAAATTATACAAATTAACAAAGAAATTATTTAGTAAATAATTTTGGCAATGAATTTACCTGAAATGGATTTACACATGGAAAAATTATAAAAATTAACAAAAAAATGTTTAGTAAGTATATCCACCAAAATATACGATTAATTCAATGATTTTATATAAAATTTTACTACATTAGTTGGGTATCCATTGTTTTTTATCAAATTTTGAAAGAGTTTATCGATTTGTTTTTTGCGTAAATAAATATTACTACAAATTCTTTTAATTCTGTTCATTTCATTAAAAGTGGTATTTAAATAGATGCTCCTGGAAACATTAGAATTCCAAGTAATTAGTTTATTAATATTAAAATTAAAATCATTTCTTTTATCGTATAAATCAACAAAGCAGATATTTTCAACTTTTATAATACCCAAATCCAAAAAATTGAAATTAATATTATCATCATGATTACGAAGTAAGATTAATTCCTCAGGGTATATATCACTCAATAAAATAGTAAAATCTTGGAAATTAAAGATAATTAAGTCATCAATATATCTAAAAACAAATTTAATACTAAGAGTATAATTTTTTTCTTAATAATGCAAAAATAAGTTAGGTAAGAGAGATGAATAATTAGATCCTTGTGGTATTCCATTAATTTGAAGAAAAATATCCCTTCCATTGTAAAGATAATTACTAAAAAGACAAAAATTAGTCAGAATTTCCCAATAATCAAAATCGCAACAAAGGATATTTTTAAAATCATAGTAATAATTCAAAAGGACATCTTTTAGTTTAGAAAGGGGAATGCTATTCAAAAGATTCTGGAAATCAAAAGTCGCAATAGAATTAATTTTATTATGTTTAATAAAATCTAAAATCGGTTGATTATTAATGATAATCCAAGAGAAACCTTCTTTAGTAATATAGTTAATAATCTAATTTAAGTAGTTAGAGAAAATGGTGCCAGGCTCAGTTAAATAAGTATTAGACCCACATGTGATAGTTCTAAATTTTACTGGAATTTTATGAAATTTAGGACTGATAATTAAGTAAGGAAATTGTATATTGCTAATTTTAATTTTTAATCTCTTGCAAAAAGCTAAAATTTTTTTAATGACAATATTATTATTCAAATTACTGAGTTCAAAATTTTTACTATTTTTTAATTCCGTTTTTAAAAGTTCAGCATAGAATTTTTTACAGAATATAGCATAATTATTGTTAGCTTTGTCTATGGGAGTAATTAAAATTTTTTTTTGAAGTTGCTTGATTGAACAATATTAGAAAAATGTGTTGAATTGTTATTCTTATTTAAATTATCCTTATTATTGAAAATAAAGTTTTTAAAGTAATAATAAACTCCCCGTTTCCATTCTGTTAGCATACCTAAAGGTAAAGAGAATCTATTTTATATCTTTAAACAAAAACTATTGAGATCATTAAGAAAGTATTTTAGAATTTTATTGACTGATATATGGTGCAAATCCATTTCGGTCAAATCCGTGGCTAAAATTATCTACTAAAAATTTTTTCTTTGTTAATTTTTCCATGTTCAAATCCACTTCGGGCAAATCCGTGTTAAAATTATCTATTAAAATTTTTTATTTGATAATTTATATAATTTTTCCATGTGCTAATCCATTTCGTGCAAATCCGTGGCTTAAATTATTTGCGAAACAGGTAATTTATGTTTCTCTTTTCCATTTTATCTTTTTTCTTAAATAAACATCTGTTTTCAAAAACTTTTTATGGTCAATTTTTAAAATCATCCAGTATAATATTACCTTGCTCACATCCATTTCGGGCCCATCCTTGGTAACTAGCAAATCGATGCACGGAATAACAAATCACTTCAGCAGTGCGGTAAGAACGACACTTTAAAATCCTCTTGTTACACTCAATTTGCGCTTTTGTTTTCATATTTTGTAATCTGGCAATCTTTCTGCGAAAACAATTTTAAATCATTCTTGAAAAATTTCCGTCCATGTAAGTTGATCTGATTTCGCTACTCGCTTTATAGTCCATGTTTTACTGTTTTTTCTTTTTCTTTTATTTTTTTTTTCTGTTTTTACATGTTATTTTTACTTATTTTTACTTTTTGTGTTCTATTTTATTTGTTGTAATTTTTACAAAAAATTTTTTGAGTGCTCCTCACACTATTGCATTAATATATTTTGCTTTGGCTTTATTGATACAATTGCAGAAAGCACTCTGTTTTCGGATATAATCGTGTGGGCTGATGAAGGGATTATATCTTTCTTTTTTTTCCGGTTTTTTAAATAAAATTTCATCTTTTTTTTCCTTTTCCTTTTTTTTCTTTTTTAAACTGTTGTTTGTTATTTTTTTACTCATTATTTCCCCCTCTTTTCATGTGTCTAATTTTT
The DNA here is from genome assembly GCF_982258835.1 of Parasteatoda tepidariorum. Lineage (NCBI taxonomy): Eukaryota > Metazoa > Arthropoda > Arachnida > Araneae > Theridiidae > Parasteatoda > Parasteatoda tepidariorum. The sequence goes on along the minus strand of NC_141758.1, from coordinate 3,419,045 downwards.
CTTTGTTTTACTCTTTACTTTCTTTGTTTTAAATGAATGAAATATGAACTAAACTGAAATGAAAGAACAAAGCTATTGTTGATATATAATTGTAACCAGCGCTTCATACTTGTTTTGACCACTTCATTTTGAACTCTTTATTTTCAGACAGATTTTAAGTTTTTCTCTTTCATTTGTTTTGTGTAAATTTTTGATTTAAGTTTTAATTAAATAAATTTTTTTCTCTTATTTTTAAACTATTTTTTAGTATTATTTCTGCTTATTTTTTATGCCGTGAAGACAATAGCTTAAGTCTCCAAAATGAGCACAAAATAAGTCATTCATTTTTTCTTTATTGAAAACTGATTTTTACTTAGAATTTCATATGTGTAATGCTGTTATGTTACTATATAAGCATGCGCTTTATGAATATTAAAAAGCGAGATTTGAATTATTTTCGTATTTTCCAATCAATAAATTCCGATTAATAAATGAAGTTAATAATCTGTATAGGCTATTAATCTATCTGTATAATAGAGGGCTCCGCCCCCTGCTCTGTACTGCTCGCCAATCCCCGATAATTGCTACGCAATTACATTTTTGTAACAAAATTAAAGTCGTTTTCCTGGAGATAAGCTGGCAATTTTTCTGCACCAACATCACATAGAGAGAATATGATAGGATTGTAAAATGTCAGAGGTGCTTAATATCAGCATTATAAACTTATATAAAGCAATTTTAATACAAGCAATATTATAAACTTATATAAAGCGAAAAAGCAATATTATTTAACAGATTAATATAGGGCATTAGCCGGAGATTACTCACCGTATCCAAAGCGCGCGTGGCAGAGCCTAATTTGGGGAGACTATATTTGAGGGCACCCTCAAGTATATTTTTACCCCTAACTCAAATTTATTGCAGATCTTACAGGATGCCGGACGCTCCCTCTATGGTGCTTCATCTCCCCCCCCCCCAGTAATTAAAATTTTATACTGCAAACAATTAAAACCTAATGAAAAAAAAACTGTAAAATATGGAAAACAAATTAAAGCATGCAATATTAATAAGTTGATGCATGCTGAGTAATATTTCAAAAGCAAAAACCATTGCAAGTAATTGCCAAACTAACTTCAATACTGTCAACTGACAATATATTTTAGTTTCAATCAGGCAAAAAGCAAATTCTATAATGAAAATATAATGAAAACATATGTAACTGAAATTCGACAAATTAAATTAAGCAATTTAATTTTTTTGTCATATTGAATACTAACAAAAAAACAAATGTAAAATGAAATAATTATGTTATCAATGATCAATAAAAATTTTTGTCTGAATTGTTATAAAAAATAAGGTGAAAACAATAACATTAAAAATTATTTGCAATAGATCTCTGAATATTCACAAAACCTAGCTATGTACATTTTTCATTGATTTTTCTTTCACATCATTTCGTGTAACAATGATTTGCACTTTTATGCATTATTTAAGAAATATCTCAAACAAATATGAACTGTTAATTATTATTTCTGGCTGCACGAGTTTTTGAAAGTAAGTAAAAAACAATTAAAAGTAAGGAAAAGCAATGATAAAATTAAAAATAATATACAAAACCTCCTTATATACAACATTTTTCATCAATTTCTTTTCCATATTATTCGTTTTCATTTAAAACGTCATGATTCTTCAGCGTTTCTTCGCCGCGCATTCTGCTTTCACGTATTGATAGCACTACGATTATTTTTCCAATAATTTTGTGCTGCTAAATTATGTTCAGCTCTATGTCGCTGCTGATATCGCCTAAGACATTCACGGCAATCCATTTTTTATAAAAGATATAAGTATTTTAAAGTAAACTTTGTTCAATATATTACCCACATTCAATACAAAATAAAAATCCCAACAGGATTTATGTGGTAAGTTTAGTTGTAATACTTCTGCTGACAGCAATAATAAAAATTATTACTTTTTCACACACATGCGTTCGCAATTTTGAAGGGCTGTTTTGTGCATTACCATCCAAAAGTCTTCTGTGATTGGCTATGTGTTATCATTCCACTCTCTTCTCTCTCTCTCTCTCTACATATATATATATATATATATATATATATATATATATATATATATATATATATATATATATATATATATATATATATATATATATATATATATATATATATATATATATATGTATGTATTTCTTGGAGATTAGCTGGAAATTTTTCTGCGCCAACATCACATTGAGAGAATATGAAAGGATTGTAGAATGTCAGAGGTGCTTCTTATCAGCATTATAAACTTATATAAAGCAATTTTAATAAAAACAATAGTTTAAGCTTATATAAAGGGAGGAAGCAATATTATTTAACACATTACTATAAGGCATTAGCCGGAGATTAATCTCTGTATCCGAAGCACGCGTGGCAGAGCCTAACTCAAAACATTGATGATCTTATAAGATGCCGGAAGCTCCCTATATGGTGCTTCATCCCCCCCCCCCGTAATTTAAATTTTAAACTGAAAAAAATTAAAACCTAATGAAAAAAAGAACTTTAAAATATGCTTTCATTCTCACTCTCATCTCCGTCACAAGCAGTGGCTGTACCATAACTTGTGCAAATAATTGTTTCTCCTGGGAACTTTTGAAGAATCAAATCGTTTAAAGCATTTACTTGCTCATTTAATGGACCCAAAGCTATGCAACTTGATAATGATGTTTCCAAAATACACGGCCCGAATGTATCTTCAATTATGCTTTGTGACAGCATATCATTGGAGATTTCTAATAAATCATTTTCACCATTACCTATTGAAATTAACCACTTTCCAAAATCTACTGAATCAGCACGCATATTTCTCGATAGAGAGTGAGGTACATTTACTTATACCATGCACCAACTGATGTCTTTCAGCTCTCTTTAAAACTGGCAACAATTGACGGAAGTCCCCACCAAGCAAGTTATATTTCCCTCCAAATGTACGATCACAATTTATTATATCTTTCAGAGTGCAACCTATAAACCTTAAAGCAACTTCAGGTATCATTGATGCTTCATCCCAGATTATTAGATCCGCACTCGTTAAATTTTTTTTAGAATTCCTATCTAAATAAAGAGGTACAATCTCTTCTTCTGAAGATGGCATGTTGATAGGTAACTTAAATATTCTGTGAACTGTCAGGCCATTTGGCAGAAGTATTGCAGCAATTCCAGGCCAAGCAACACACAGAATATTTTTATTTTGAAATCTCTTATGATGATACAAACATTTATAAAGAAATGTTTTACCTGAACCACCAGGCCCGTCTACAAAAAAAAAAGTTTATCCATAAGAGCATCATCATCAATTGATTGATTGATAATTTCAAAAATATGTCTTTGTACACTGTTAAGTTTTGAAATCATATTTTCTGCTATAAAGAAATGTTCATTTGATGAAAAACATCATCAGATAATGGGAAAAAAGTTGATAACTTTGGTAGTTCAAAGTCAGATAAAGTTTTATCATCACTGCAAAGACGTTGCTCTATATCACTTAGGCAACTATATTCATTAGATTGTTCACACATGTGGGATTTGAATTTGTCCCACAAATCTTTAGCATTAATCTGACTGCAATTCAAAAGCAAGTGAGCAAAAAAAAAAACTCGAAGTTGATAAGGCTTTAGATTTTGAGTTACTTCGATCATGATTTCTTCAACTTTACTATCGCCGTGCCCAAAACCTAAAGCATGGGCGGCTTCCTGTAAAGTGTCATATTCAACACCGGCAACAGTTTTCAAATCTTGAAAAGAACATGGCCCAGAAATATTTTATAGAAGATACTTCAAAAAAATCTTTTAGTATCACGTGGTGAGACAGCATATAAACGAACAGTAACTTTTTCACCACCACGTCGCCTTTTCTTCCACTTACGATCTTTCTGAACCCATACAAAATTTTTAGGAATGTCTGAATATTTAAACTGTCTTGCCTCAGGATTTTCATTGTTAAGAGTGAAGAATGCCAGCAACTGTGATACTGAGTTTCTGGAGTTAAGAGCATCTACTCCCCTTCCTTCGAAAATTATGTGTTGATAGCCATTTAAATGTATAGGAGGACGAATAATACTGTGGCTATGGTCATGCAATGGCAAATAACACAAATGCCAAGCTGCTTCCATTGAACTTACATAGCGAGTGACAATATAATTATCAACTTCATTCAAGCGCGGTGTGTCATTTGCCGAACCATTCGCAATACTAACTTTTATACGATCATCACCTTTATTCACATACTTAAATATGTGCGTGTATGCCATAACGGTACCACAGTACTCAACATTGATGTGAGATTCATATTTCAGTAGCAGATACGAATTATAAGGCACGACCATGGAATTGTCAACTGGAACCAACCGATAATTCACACGCCTGCTGTAAAAATACATAACATTACGATTATCGCGAAGCATGTATTTTGGAAAACAGTTTCCAGACATATCAGTCACATCACAAAACGCAAAAGGAAACTTTTTTTGACATTTATCTGTTAAAGTATTATAACAGGGAGTTGCATCACTGTGAGATCCATGAAGCTTATGCTTCATACCTTTATTGTGAAGGTTTGGAAAATTATCTCTGTCTGGGATTTCATAACAAATAAATCTGTCTAATGCTTCTGGTGTCAAAAGTTTGTCACTTGGATTTAAAATGAAAAGGCAATGTGCATAGGGCAAGCCTCTTTTTTGAACCTCAGTATGAAATGTGTAACCGAGTATTTGTCCAAGCACTTTGCCTGAGGCAATTTCTTTTACAAATGCGTCAAATCGGCAGTAAAATTCCCTAACAACCACGTGAGGAATATCACTTGCATTGAAACCAGTCCCGGGACTACGTTAAAAATCATGAATTTCTGACCATTGAGGATTTGCAGTAAAGGTAATAAATAAGTCAGATCTCCCCACTTCTCTTGATAATGCCATTGCATCTTGGAAGTGCTGCTGCATCGATCTTGGACTTCCTGAAAACGAAGAAGGAAGAACCACTACTCTTCCAAGTCTAATACGGTCTGAAGTATTAGCAGAATTATTTTGAACACGATCTATTAGACCAGTCTTTCTCAAAGTGGGCGATAACGCCCCCTTGGGGGCGTTTGAAACCTAGAGGTGGGCGCTAGGGGGCCCAGAAAAAATAGGGAGCGTTGATGTGGGTTAGGGGGGCGATGCATAATTTGTAATTTCCTTTACTTTATATAGTATTTTAAATTTCACTAAAATTGAAACCCACCTACTACACAATAACGAATAATTAGTTTATATATCTACCCTGTATGATGTTATAAAAACTTAAAATACTTAACATAGATTTCGTAGGATAGCCCGCACACCATACGCAATCAAGTTGTAACAAGTTTCTGCGGATAGATAAAGGAACATGATCGATGATAGTTAAAAAACTAGAGCAATTTTACCTTAATTACAATGCACCAGAAATTATTTTAAACATTAGGAAAAAAACTACCATGCAGAGTTTTAAAATATTATACATACGTAAACTAACATAAATTGAAGTTTTCTTTCCTTTCTTTCTTGTTTTTAACATAAGAGCATTTTACAGCATTTTCCTTGCATTTTATAAGAAATTATCTACTGATGTAAGAATCATCATTTTTATATAAAATGGAAATACGTATATAATTATTGTTCAAAAAGTTGTGTTAGAATTTTTTTTTTACAATTAACCCATTTCCGTCCAGTGTCAAATAGTATAGTAAGCCTAAACAGTTCACTTATTGTAAACATCGTTTACTATTTCTATATATTATAAATATTAAATATTACAAATAATAAAAACGCTGGCTTAGGCGGCGGTTTTTATTTTAACCAGTTCTAAATTATAAACTGAAATTCTATGAAAAATTACCCATATTTATCTATAATACGAAATGATATTAATTTATTTTCCGTAGTTAAATAAGTTATTATTGTTAGTAGTATTATTTACTAGTCGAAATATAAAATTTTATTTATCTTATGATGGGAATCTTATCTTATATTAATGAGAAAGATATTCAACAAAAATAGTTTCGTTCTAATAAATTAGTACAATAAAAAAGCAATGTATTTTTCTTATAAATTAATATTTCGTATTAAAACTAATTATGTTTGTTTACGATAGTTGAACTGCCTATGTAAAAACATTAGAAAAGAAACAAGTTCCGGTTGCTCCGGAAGTTCATGTGGATCAATTCGTCTGCAAGCGAAAATAAGCTCCGCCTACGGATAAGGTGAATATAAAAGCTCGTAATTTTTCTATATTTTCATTTGTGGTTTCGCGCTATCTTGAAACAAGTATTTAAGTTTAACACTTTATTTACATATTTTTGAAAACAAAGCCATGTCGGAAGCAAGAAAGAAGAAACGGCAATACAGTGTAGAATATATTAAATATGGATTTATAGAAAATTCGACAAACCCATCTCTGCCTTTGTGCTTTCTTTGTTCAAAAACATTTTCAAACGAAGCGATGAAGCCTTCAAGACTCATTCATCATTCGAATGAAATGCATCCGGATAAGAAGGACAAAAATGTAGCCTATTTTCAAGATCTGGAGAAGAAGCATAATGCTCAGCCAAGTGTATCAAAACGTTTTTCGATGGCTGCTAAGCAAGACGATGACGGACTTTGAGCTTCATACAATATCTCTCTGTTAATTGCTCAAACAGGTAAACCACACACCATCGGAGAAACGTTAATTTTGCCGGCGATAAAAGAAGTTATAACTGCTGTGCTCCATAAACCGGCGGCAGATATAATTCGAAAAATTCCTTTGAGCAATAGTTCTGTCCAAAGACGAATTGATGAAATGGCTGAAAACATTGAAAACATTGCGCAATCATCTGAAGACTAGTAAATTTTCAATTCAGTTGTATGAGTCCACTTTACCATCTAATGAAGCATTGTTGTTGTCTTACGTGAGATTTATTAAAGATGAAAAAATATGTCAAGAACTTTTATTTGCTGGAAATTTAGAGACAGACACGAGAGGAGAAACCGTATTTAAAACAATGGAAAAGTTTTGTGATGAAAAAAAAATTCCGTTGAAGAATATTATATCAGCTGCTACAGATGGTGCTTCAGCTATGACGGGGTGTCAAAAAGGCTTCATATCGTACTTAAAAAGGAAAATTCCTGATGTGCTTGCTGTACATTGCGTTATACATTAACAGCGTTTAGTTGCTAGAAATTTAAGCGAACGACTATTTCAATCATTGCAACATGTCATCAGAGCAGTCAATAAAATCCGAAACAACTCTTTTAATGACAGATTATTTAATCAGCTTTGTGTTGATAATAATGAAGATTTCAACAGATTGATCTTTCACACAGAAGTGCGTTGGCTATCAAAAGATAATTGTCTGACTCGTTTTTACAATCTGTTTGACTCTGTCATAGAGTTCTTGGGGAAAAAAAAGACACAGAATTGCGCGAAAACCTGATCACATCAAAGAATGATATCGCATACCTGACAGACCTTTATACATTGCTTAATGATATGAATCTCCAACTTCAAGGCGATGACTTGAACTGAATAAAAACAAAAAATATCGTCGCTGCTTTCGTAGCCAAGCTGCTCTTACACAAAAAGAATATCGGCATACGTGAGTTCCATAATTTTCCCAATTTATCTGCAACAACGACGACTTGCTCGTCTTCTGCCAACATTTGGAAAATCTTCACAGTTATTTCATTGATAGATTCCAGGACATTTTGAAATACCAGACTGGGTGTTAGATCCTTTTTCAAATGTCAACATAGCAATATCACCCCAGTTGGAAGAAGAACTTACAGAACTGACAACGAACGAGGAAATAAAAATCAAATCCAAAAATGGCTACCAACAATTTTGGCTACAAAAGTCAATTCCGCAGTTGTACCCTAGATTGTGGTCTATCGTTGAACGATTTTTGATAGCATTCCCATCGTCATATTTGTGTGAACGTGGATTTAGCGCTGTGACAACGCTGCTTACTAAAAAGAGAAATCATTTGCAAGTTACCAAACGCGGCGACTTACGACTGTTTTTGAGTAAAATCGAACCTGATATCAACAAACTTATTAAATATCATCAAATTCATCCATCTCATTAGATTAGTATAAAAACGAAAACTAATTACATATTTATATTGTTTCTTTTGATTTTATTAAAAAACATTATTAATATTATAAAGTTGGGTTTTATTTGCTCTCACTGGTAAAAACTTCTAGTTTAGAATGTAAGTTTAAACATCAGAACCGACTAATACGTATAACTAAATTAATTAAAGTAATGAAATTGTGGTTTTTAAGTTTTAGGAGTGTGTAAAAAATAATTAATTTTCAAAGGGGGCGGTAAAAGAAATAAGTTTGATAATCACTGTATTAGACCATTCATGGTTTCCCTATGAAATTGGTTTTGATAATTGCGTATAAAATTCAAGCGATTCCACTCCATAGTTATATAGCTATGAAGAATATGAAGAATGTATTGTTGCGTTAAACGCCCAGCGGTAGTAAACACGTTGAATTCCTATGTTATACGGAAGCGCTATATAAAATACTGTAAGGCAGTTAATAGCAAAATTTACAACGTTGAAAGGAAGCAAAATTTACAACGTCTAGAGAATAGTCAGGATCTCCATTAGGAAATAATAGAGGAAAGGTCATAGGCTCTACATGATGAGATAATTTATACAGTTTTTGACATTGATATTCATGTTTAGGATACATTATGAAATCAACATTTGGTATATCACCACCTACACCAGTCACAATAACTGCTGCTACTTCCCCTCTAGCACTTGTGGTGGGAAGACCTCTCTAGCACTGTCTCACCTCTAGCACTTGATCCTTTACAACTGTTCGGTGGAATTGCAATTTGATATCTTCATTAGGATGTTCTTGATATCTATCATAAAGAGTTCTATAAGCTTGGGTATATGGATTTCTTTCCATGACATTGTGAATAGGAAGCAAGACAGATCTAAGACATTTATCTGAAATTCTCCTCGACAATGCTGAATCACTGTCCTGGATATAAATTTGAGAAAATTTGTGATTTTGATTATTAGGAAGGATCAAGCTTGTTGTCGCAGTAACATTGACATCACCTTTAAAAGTAAGACAATTGATCCCTTTAAAAGAAATTTCATGAGATGGACAAAAAGCTGCTATCGCAAATGCAGAGTTGTACGATAGAACATTCTGTTTAAAGTTAATTGCATCAGAATGGCTGCCAAGTAAAAGATGTTTCAATACTTCTGGATATTCCAGATTGGTGAGCTCAACTTTGCCATGATGGCAGCAATTAAATTTCGTTCTGCCATGCTCTGCTGGAAAAGAAAGAGCACCACAGTTTACACATTCATCACTGAATGTTCCTACGTAAAAAGGGGGTATAATGTCTGATAAAGACTCACCAAGATATTCGTTTTCATTTAAACGTCTTGATTCTTCAACGTTTCTTCGCCGCGCATTCCGCCGTCGCGTATTGATAGCACTACGATTATTGTACGGGTAATTTTGTGCTGCTTAAATTATGTTCAGTTTTATGTCGCTGTTGATATCGCCTAAGATATTCACTTCGTTCCGTTTTTTATATAAGTATTTTAAAGTAAACTCTCTTCAATATATTTTGATAATTTGGAATGTAAATAGTCTTTTGAGAGAGTGTTGATTCGTGCTTCCAATAACTCCACCAGATTTATCAAAGCTATTAAAATATATTGGAATGCTAAAATAAATAACTGCGTTCTATCAAAACAAACATTTTATTATGAAACTGTAGAACAACTATCTTTTTACATTGACACTCAACATTATTAATAAACACTGGATAATATTGCGTTAATGACACTTTTATCTAATGACGTCATAAACAATTGTTTGCATAAAGTTTAGTTCATAATAATCATATGTAATCGTTTGCATAAATTGTCGTTCGGTCTTTTTATTCGCGATCCCAACGGTCGAGTACGCCCTCTAGTGGGAACCTGTAAATATCAGACATTAATTTATCACGTTTTCATTTAGTTCCATCAAAATCATCGGCGGAATCAGACGCCATTTTCTTACAAAATTTCCCTAAGAAAAAGGCAGAAGAACTTGAAAAAACTCTCCAGAATATTGGTAAATCTTTCAGAAACAGAACACGTCAAACATTTGAAGAAAAATTCCTCAGTAATTTTCAACTTCTATGATCAACAAACTTGCAACTGATAGCTTCCGATTTCGCTATCGCATACTGTTACAGATGTGTGTATTAAGGTAAAATGCATTTCTTCTGTCTTCAATTCATTACAAATTAAAGTGAAGTCAATATTGCTTTCGTCGTTCCAATAAATAAAAATGAATTCAGAACGTACAGAACTGTAATAGCTATAGAATATTCTTCTTCGTTATAGAATAGTATATATTTCTGTATCCATATAATTCGGAAAACAACAATAAAAAAATATCCAAATCACTTGAAATAGTGCCATTTGTGCTGATTCTTAATTAGTTTTTATTGTTTTCTTGGTAAGTATTTTTTTGTTCTGAAGGAATAATTTCAACTAGAATTCAGCTATTCTGTTTTTAGCAACATATTCAAATTCATATCAGGATCTTACAATTATAAAATTTTTCTGTGTAGTATGTTATATAAAAGTAATGAAGGGTTAAACTATGTATCTATTATTTGAGAATAAAGTTTTCAAACAAAGAACATATCATTTTGGAATTCTCCGCAATTATAAATCAGGTAAGTGTTATGATTTTTATAATAAAAAATTTGCTTGTAAATATTTTTTTTTTCTCATTTGATGATAGTTCTCTACAGAATGCTTTTTTACGTCTGATTAAGAACTATAAGAATAAAAAGAGAAACAATATGGAAGTTTTTTTATTTCAATATGAAGAATTTTTATCCTAAGAATTCTTTATTTTAACGTTTTTTAGTTTATAATTTTTTGATAAAAATGGTTGTTAAAATAATTGTTTTGAAAAATTAAATGGTATAACATTATGTGCTAATGTATACTTCTTGCATATTCTAATGTTTGAAGTAATATGATTCAAAAAAGTATGGAATAAAAACTCGGTACTTACGTAATAACGCCACCGCAACTACAGATTTGGCGGTTTTTAAGTGCCACCAATCTACACCAAAATTTTTGCGACAAATGATAAAATAAAACACTTTATTTAAAATCAAAGTAGCTTATCGGATTTTGGTGGACAATGGACAAAATATTTCGTTCCTGAAAAGATAAAATAGCATCTTGTTCTATTTTTGGTAAATCCCAAAGACGCATTTTCGTAGCACTAAAAAATGGTAAAAAAATCGAAGAACAAACAAATCTTTTTGGAATTCTTCTGATTTAAGAGCAGGTAAGTGTTAATTTTTATAAAATAAAAAATTTTACTTTTAAGTAATTTTTTTCTTATTTGATGATAGTTTTCTATAGAATGGTTTTCTGCGTCCGATTATGAATCAAAAAAGAAAAAACATGAAAGTTGTTCATTTTAATGTGAAGAATTTTTAGAATTGGTTTTTTCTTTTTTGCTTTGTATCGTAAGCATTCTCTATTTTACGTTTTTCAGTTTCTAAATAATGATTTTTATTAAAACTTAAAATTTTTTGATAAAAATTGTTGTCAAAGAACTTTTTTCACAAAATTAAATTATATAAAATTATGAAGTTTATGTATACTTTTTGCTTATTTCAATGTTTGAAGTAATATGATTCTTAAAGCTATGGAATGTAAAGTTTAAATAGGCCTTTCAGGTTATATCATAAATTTAGTAAAACTATTTCTCAGGCATTAGGTTTAACTCTTATAAGAATATACATATTTTTTTCTGCTTATTTACAAATATTTTTCAGATGTGTTTTGGATGTTCCTTCTTTAAAAAAGAGAGATACCATCTTGTTTTTGGTTGCATAAGAAAGGATATCAAACATTTTTCGTTTTTAAATTTAATAAGCTAAGATAAAGACGGAACGTTACAATGTTACACGCTACATTAAAGACGTCTTCAGAGTAACTGAATGATTGTTCATATAGAAATCGCAGGTATTAGTCTCATACAACAACGCCCCCTATAGTTCGCTGCGATCGCGTATAGCTCGACGTTACAAGTGAGAAATTTGTTTTTTGTTTTTTTTTTTGGAATGACGAAGTTATAATTTTGTTGTTGAGTTAATAAATCGTAATAGTACAGTTTTCTTAATTATTTGATTCGAAGTCCTCTGAGTTTTATTTGAGGCCAGTTTGCATTTTGTGACAGCATTATTAAAAATTATTACCTTTTCACACACATGCGTTCTCAATTTTGATTGGCTGTGTTATGCGTTACTAACCAGAAGTCTTCTGTGATAGGCTATGTGTTATCATTCCATTCTCTTCTTATATATATATATATATATATATATATATATATATATATATATATATATATATATATATATATATATATATATATATATATATATATATATATATATATACTTCTCTCAAGACGAATTCCATTGGGGTATTATTCGCGTCAAGCTTGCTTTGTCGTCAACGTGACTAACATCGTCAATTCCAGAGGTGCTATTTTTTGTTAAAATAATCAAAAGTAATTTCAAATAACAATGGAATTTTGCAAAGTGGGCGTAGTCTAATGAAAAGTATTATTGTTTTTGATGGATTGGTTTAATGACGTATGCGTACTGGGCTTTTTCATACGTAACTTTCTTTAAGCATATCATCATTAGGCCATGTTCCTTTCCTTTAGCCATATTATACCCTGCAAATTTCTATGGTTACCATAGGCTTATAATATGATTAGCATAGTCTTTCCATACGAATGCCATGCAAATCCTTATGTCTTGCCTGTAAGCAAATTATGTCTTGCCATATTTAAGTCATACAAATTTCTATGATTGTCATAAGATTATGGTGTATTGCCATATAAATTTGAATGGTAACAATAGGTTACAATAAATTACGATAGATGAGTTTATGCCAAATTTTCCTAACGATTATTTGTTTTCCTTTTCTTTACCCTTACTTAAATTTCAATGTGGAACCCTAATTTTGTTTTTATACTGATAAAGAGTCTTAAAATATTTTTTAAAGGTGGTGAAGACGTTACATTTTGTAAAATTGTTTAAAACATTTATTGTAAGTAAGCATCATGGTTTCCAGGTGTACTCATTGGAGGCAAGAAACCATGGGGACAGTGGTTGGATTGATAAAATAGATTACAACAACTTGGCGGATGACGTTGCATGCTTCATGGACTCTATGGGAATTCCAACAGCCATTCTCATTGGTCACAGTATGGGTGGTTTAACTGCAATGAACTTCGCATTCAGGCATGTGAGTAGAGGAGCTTAACAGTTTTTTTCGGAACTCTTTCGCCAAAGGGAAATAGCTACAGTTTAAATGCCTTAAGGCAAGACCATAATTATAAACAATCTTTTTGAGTAAGGAATTATCAGGATTTTAGGACGAATAAAGTACTTAAATCGCCAATTTGACGACATTTTCCCATCTGGAGGAAAATTATCGAAATCAATGAAAGAGCTGTTGTGACTCAGGGGATCGAGCCTCCCCATAAAGTGACCGGGAATCAAATACCGCGGCGATGGTTGGTCAAAACGAATTCCGTTTCCGGCTCGCATCAACCACAGTGCTGACATAAAATATGCTCAGTGTAGAAGAATCATGGGTTAGAATCCCATTGCCGTCATCCTAACAGCGGAAAGGTTTCGTATTTTTTCTCTCTGTGTAACGCTAATGCAGGTTGATTCCATCAAAAAGACCTCCACGATGTCAAATTTTTCCCTATACTTAATCCAGGAGTTCCCTTGTCTTCTGGATTGGGTGCAAAATGACAAGGCTGCGTAGCTGAACATTAGTAGTAGTAAACTCAAAATTGGGTCGGCTGCTCAACAACGAACGGTTTTCCTTACACTTATATAATATACCACATGATAAAAGAAAGTTTTAATCATTAGAATCCATAAAAAATTGCAGAAGTTTTCAAACAAATTAGATAGAACAGATTACAGAATTTTATCTAACAAAAGCTGTAGATTTTACTTATAATCTAATAGATATCGTAGATTTTAAGAAGAATCAAAGAAAAATTCTCGATTTCACCTAGAATTTAAACTACGTCGTTAATTTTACTTAAAATTCAAAAACAGTTCTGGAATTTATGAACAGTTCAACATAATTTGTAGAATCTAGAAACAATTTCTCAATAATTTTTGATGTGTGAAAGAAATAACCTGTGGAAATCGAAAATTGACATTTTTTTTTCGTTCAAAAGTCAACCATCTTTCTAATGGATGGTTGACTGAATGTAATAATAATAGAATAACAAGTTTCATAAAACCGTATAATTACAGTATTTTAAGTCGAAATATCATTTGTTTTTTTAGCCCCATAGACTCCATTCTATTATCATAGAGGATATGTCACTTAACAGTTCCCCGGCGATTGATAAATGGTGCAAAGATTACATAATCATGCTGAGGAAAGTGCTGCACTTAATTCCTCCGGAAAAAGAACTACCGGAAGCCAAGATCATCGCTGCCGTTTATCTTGACAACCGACCACTAGAAGGAAAACCATCGGAAGCCAAGAAAATCGCTTCCGATTATCTTGACCACCGACCAGTAGTAAAAGTATTTATAATGTAACATCTAAACAACTAAATATTGAAATGGTATATTTTCGATAAAATTATTTTACGAACATCCTTCGTAAAGTATTATTGATAATAAATTAATTTTAACAGTAAAAAAAAATGTATAGTAAAAAAGTGATTACAGTTATCAACATTTTAATTCCGATTAAAATTTAAATAAAATCTGGGAGAGAAGTTTTTTGAGGTAGTATAATATACAATTGTCTCACAAACAAGCATAAAATAAGTTTTCTATTCATGATGTATTATCATCAATGCATATCTATATTATATAAAACGCTAATACGTACGTATGTATGTATCAATAAAACCAATGATATTTCTTTTCTCGCGCTGGCAACAGTTTTCATTTTTAATTGATTGGATTCGGCGCTCAAGAGCACGTAGTGAGCAACCAGATAACAATAACCAGAGTGAGTATTATCAGGTTGTTCAATTCAGATTCATGCACTAAAAACACGACAATATTTAATTTAAACTCAATTAGGAATTAATTAATTAATTGAAGTGAGAATGCTTTAAAAGGCCGCTGTTGAATTGATATTTTTCTACTGGGACCTACCTAAACGTCTAAAAAACGTTTAGTGTTTGTATTGAATGCATTGAATTTTTTTATATTTCGCGTTTATTTATGCATTGAATTTTCACGCTTTAAAATGCAGAATATTAGTGAAGCAATATTTGATAATTTATTTTGCTAATATGTTTCTTATTTAGCTAATGTTTTGATTTTTTCACCATGTACAATCTAAATAGCTAATATACTTTTTTAAAAGTCAATAAGAACATTGGTAGAAATCTTCTACATAAGTACAATACTATGTCTTTGATGATAAAATACTATGTCTTTGATGATAATATATTATGTCTTTGTGCTAGAACATTGTGTTCATTGGCGAGCGAGCGCAGCGAGCCATGGTTCACGGCGTGAACCACATAGGATTGCGTAGCAATTCTCGGTGGTTGGCGAGCGTTAGCGAGCAGGGGGCGGAGCCTCCTAGTTTTAATTAATTCATCTCATTTTTGTAAAGAGGACCGAATACCGTAGCTTAAAAGTAGTTTCAGAAATGCTACTAATGAGTCATAATTTGACTCTCTGAAATGGCCTAAAGCAAGTTTTCTTCAAAATTTCAACTCGTTTGAAAGTTATTGCTAATTAAAGCGTCCCCTCCCCCGCGATTCTCATTCCTTTTTTTTAAGCTTTAAATAGAAATTCTGTTGTAAAAAAATATTATTTCATGCACACGTGCTTGACTTAGCATCGACATGAACAAAAAAAATTAATAAGTAAAATAAAAAATCAGAGATAGAGATTAAATGTTTCTTGATATAAATCTTAACATTTTCATTGAAATTTTTAAAAATATAGAAAATTTCGAAACATATAAAACTATTTCCAATTTGAACTGTTTGATTTAAATTACTTCTCATTTATTATCATTTCACACATTCTATATTTCGAAGTTTAATTTTTTTTTTCAAGTTTTGTTAATTATTTTATTACAATATAGTTAAAAAAATTTCTTTGATTAAATTACAATGATTTATGTAAGCAAAATTAACTTTTTTTGAGAAAATTTTGTCTTTTAACAAGGGAAAAAAAACTGGTGATTGAGGAGAATCACGAAGCTGAAAGAGCAAGAGCGGAACCACCTTGTCATTCAAATTTTTGTTTTGAAGGACAGAGTCATTTCAGTCCTTTAAAGTAGAAGGAAAGTTTCGAGAAAAATACTTTTGTTTTTTGCGCTTGCCTCCCAATGAGGTAGACCGGGTTCGAATCCCAGCGATGGCTGGTCGACACGAATTCTGCATCCGGCTTGCACTGACCACAGTGATGACGTAACATACCCTCAGAGTTAGACGAACCATGGGTTAGATTCCTCTTGCCGTCAGGCTAACAGTGGGAGGTTTTCGTGATTTTACTCTCCATGTAACGCAAATGCGGGTTAGTTCCATCAAAAAGGCAAATTTTTCCCAATACTTGATCCAGGAGTTTCCTTGTCTTCTGGATTGGGTTTAAAATGACAAGGCTACTGAGATGAACATTAGTATTCGTAAACCCAAAAACATTGAGTCGGCTGTTCAATAACTGTTATAAAATAAATATATAAATATATATATAAAATGTTATTTTTCAGACAGAGGAGAGCACCTATAATAACGCTCTCCAACCCGTAAAGTGGGTCGGCCGAGATCTCGCCCTCAGAGTGAACTCCAGTGGAGATGGATTTGAGTGGAAGACTAATTTAGATGTCTTGCAGAATTTAATGGAGAGTGGAGAATTCACACCCTGTAGCATACAAGGGATTGAAAAAGAAATGACATATGAAGGTCCCGTCTTAATGATCTATGGCACATCTTCACCGGTTAACGTGTAAGATCACCTTTTTTTCTTCACCACAGTTGTGCTTACTCACAAGAAAAATTCGTATATGCATACATGCATTCATATATGCACATATGCCTACGTATATGCATTGGTATATGCATGCGTATGGATGGTGGACTGAAGCAATAACAAGCTTCCCAAAATTGGAAGAAATTTAGAAAGCTTCCGGCATGTCCCTCCCATTATCTCAGGCGATGTGTAAGCAGGCTTAATATTCATTATTGTGACTTGTGTTTAATTTTAACATTCATAAGAGTTTTCAGTCATTTATAAATTCTAACAGATCGTAAGCCTAAAACAAATTTAACAAAAGTAATATCACAACAAGTGTAAGGTTCGCCAAGTTTTGAGTGTTATCCCTTATTTGGCTATATTTGTGAAAAATAGCGCCGTTCATTTAGTTGTTGGGAATCATCATAGAAATCTTGCGGAGTCTTCCGAATTCATTTGTTGTTTGTTTCGTTGAAAGTTAAATTGAAAAAATGCGTTATATTAAAAACACTACAATAATAAAATTGGCAGGCATGTTTTTTCAAGCTTAGGTTTAAAACTCAGTCGGAAATAGTAACCCGAAGTCTTACGGCAAATTTCGACCCACAGCGCCATCTGCGCTAAACTTTATACGATCAATCATCCATATCCAAGTGAGGACAAAAATTTTAAACCTTGGGAACAAAAGAAGACAGAAGAATGAAACAAATTACGGCATGTCTATTATGAAGTTGTAAAATTTTTGGCAGAAATTTCGAGATTTAGTTACAAAAGATGGCACTCCATGCTGAGTTCGCGAAATGAATATAAGTGCGGAAAAGTTGCAATATAACCAGGGATATTCCAGTACCAGAATACACACGTTTTTTAATTGAATACAGATTTTAAAAATCTTAATCCGGTACGTGACCTCTTTTTACGTTTCGACACCAGAACTGATCGCTTTGATCATCGATGACTTGAAGTGACATTCTGATGTCAATTATTAGATTTCTTTATGAAATGTTTACTACGGTTTGTTTCATTCCTCTATTGTACATTATGACCATGATTTTAAAATCAGTCAGTTCACCGCTAAACACGCTGCATTTTTTTTTAAGAGCGGTATTTTTACATTTATTACAATTTCACAAGGACGTTTTACGATTCAAAAATGCTTAAGAAATTTTCACATTGATTTTGAGAAGACATTTAGCGAGCAGCACTACACTGTGAAAAATCGGTAAATATTTATCCAGTATTTGGTGCAAAGTTTCTCGTTCTCCCAAAGTTTCGTTAAATGAAAGATTATTTTATTTTAAAGTATGATTGAGAAATACTTTCATGGTGCAACTGATTGCACCGAAATTTGGTAAAAGACACAAAAATTTGACGGCGAGGGTGAACTGAACAATATTTGTTTATGACGTCATGTTTTCTTTACAACTCGGTCTAAGATGTACCGGGACGAATCATGCATGGTTTTAAGTTGCCTTTTGAAATTTGGTAGGGGATGTAAAAGATTAGAGATATGTCATAAAATGACCTACTTCCGGTACATAGCAACCTTGGCCCGCATTTGCGCACTTTAAAAATACCTAATAATGATGCAACTTTCCTCTGCTTTTATAAAAAGAAAAAATTAAGGAACGAAAATATGTGTTTTGTTTTTTCAAAGCACCTACTTTTGGTGCAACCTCCAACTGATATTTGGAGATAGTGAAAGTACCAAAACATGGTAAAATTGGGCTCCATTTTATGTAACCAGCAAGTGAATACCAAAGTGGATCGGAATTCTTAACAGCGTTGCCCTTCATTGACAAGCTTCCTCCCTATGAGAGCGCATCCTACCAAAGCATTTGCAGGTGGGGCAGAAGCAGCTGTCGGGTGTGAAATTTCTCAAAATTTAGAAATGACACCAGACTCGTTATTTTGAAAACTATCAGTGTATATCAGATCATAGTCTTTAACATTGAAAAACATCTGTGTAGAGAATACTGGGCAAGTAAGTGTGTATTGAGTCCTTTAAATTAAAAAATAATACTGTGATGAATACTGGGAAAGCGAAAAGTAAGTGGGCTTACGGTTTTTCATAGCCACTGCGTAACCAATATCCCCCACCAATAATCAATATACCCCCGTATCGGAGATCAGCAGGACCCAGGGATTTGTGTTTGTGTATTGTGTTTAGCACCCTTTGGGAAAAACATACAGGCCATCGTACATTAATATAACAAAATAAACAGATACAAACACAGGACATATCACATAGTCACATTACAAGAAATTTTTTTCATATTTATTTACTTATTTTATTAACATTTAGCACCCCACGGACAACAGCTAGTGTTACCGGGCACAACTGTCTGCTTGTATAGAGCAGGCCAGCTGCAGGGCAGGTGTGTCTATTGTTTAGGCTATGTCATTCATTGTTTTTAATTTGTTTATTATTCTGTAGGGAGTCCCCAATGGCTTCATAAAGTTCTCCTTTTAGTGTTTTTAAATGGTATTGCGCAGTTTACTCGCAGTCGTATAGATAGTGTTCTGGCGTGCCTTCTGTCTGACTTGAACACGTGCACTTGTTTATTGATTCTATTTAAGTGTTCTGGGAAAAACTCATGCCCGGTCAAAATTTAAGTAACATCCGGGTCGCAGATTAATCTGTTAACTTTAACTCGTTTGAAGTAGTGTTTGGTGGTTGATCTGTTTGTAGTTGTGTTCCAAATATCTTGCCAGAGTTTTATGGCTGTATCTTTAATTTGTTTTTTTAATTAAGGATGGTGGATAAGGTACATTTACCCTGTTCCCATTGCCTGTTGTTGCTAGAGCACTGGGCCCATGTCCAAGGAATCGTGGGTTCGATCCCTGCCTGCCGAAGACTCCCCGTGTAGTAAATGGTGATTGATGCACGTTAAATCTGTCGAGTTACAAAGTACTCCATGTTTCCATTACAAATCATACCTCTGGGGATACTAATCCAGAAGTTTCCTTGTCTTCTGGATTGGTTCGAAATAACAAGCTACGGAGTTGCACATTCATAGCCGTAAACCCAGCATTGGGCCGGCTGTTCAACGACTGTTATAAAATATGAAAAATACATCAATGTTTCTTAAGGTCAAGTGCCACTGCCCAGTATGCATTTAACCGGTACTCCGAAAGCTGAGCGATCTGACCCTCACCATTTTTGTGAGCATATTATTGTATTTTAAAAGAGCAATCTGTTTTCTCCCCCAGGCCAAGCGACAAAGAAGTGTTTCTCAATCATTTTCCAAATGCTGTCTACGAAGCAGTGGAGGATGCAGAGCACAGAGTTCATATTGGATATCCAGAAACTTTTACAAGATTAGTGTGCGAATTTATATTGAAACATCGACATTTAAAATGCAACATTTAATGTTTCCCTTAAAATTTCACCGAAAACTGAATAATTGTATTTCAAGTTGTAAAGAAATTACAATAAATATAATGTTCTCTTGCGTCTTTTTTCTTTTCAATGAAAAAATTATTATGAGTCTGTCTATGATTCCACACAATTCTTATAAAATTAAAGTGCATTTCATTTGCTCCATTTCTATAAATTTTTCCAGCAACATTTTTTTTCCTTCAGAAAAATATATATACTGGTTATTTTTACTTCCTCTAGAATTTTATGTACGTATCTTGCTGAACCATGATATGTACGTAATTCTCCCTTGACCGATTACAGTATCATACAGGACTCCAGCGGACGTGATCTTCATTTGGATGATATTGGGTGATTGAAGTCTGTTTCGAATAATGTATCACAGGCCTTTAATACGCGGTTCCATTTTTATTTTATTTAAACGTGTAAACAACCGATTTATTGCAGTCTGGATTTTTGTTTAGATTTTGACGGAAGGGAAAAAAGAATGGAATGCTTATTGGTTTATGTGGCTGTAAGTTTGTCGTTTTCTGGATAGTATTTTGCATGCATTTTTCTGTCACTTTTGAAATTGTTTTATGAAATATCGTGAACATTTTATTACAGTGTATTCAGGTACTATCAATGATAACAAATTGTACATTTCAGTTAATTTTAAAATTATCTTTTGTATTTCTTCTGTATTTTTGTCTGTTCTTGTTGCTGAATGCTATTTTGAAAATATCTCGTAATTCCAAAGTCATTGGGTTGGGAAATTTAGACAGAGCACCCATTTTAGCCCCTGAAAAATAGTTTAAAGGTTTCAAATAATCCCTTCGGTAGAAATGGAGAAGTTAACTTTTTTCGTTTATGTGTAATATTAACCATAGTTATTAATAAAATTATTCACCATTCTGTTTAAAATTTTATCGAAGAATTTTTAAAATTTGCTCCTTAATGTTTCATTTTTGTTCCTCCCAAATTTAGTCATCTACGTGAATGACATGTTTCTTGGCTCTACGCCACCAAATTAGCAATTCTAAAGTTATCTGTAACCACATCTTTTGTTCATATTTGTGCTTTTAAAACGTGTTTTTCTTTGGGGAGGGGGGGAATGAGGTGCAATTTGTTTTCAAATACTTACGGAATCCTAAGATGAAAAAAATAAGAAATGAAATAATTTAAATCAAAATTTCTTCTTATGGGTTGGCAAGAAAAAGTAATAAATGAAATATGGCATGCCACTTATAAGAATAGAGTTGATATAATCTATTCTAATTTTCCAGGAATGCATATCATAAAATGTGTTGCAAGAATTTCTTATCAAATTCATTATTACTTTCCTTAAGAAAAAATAAGTAAATAAAAAAAAATTAAAATAAATAAAAAATAAAAGAAATTCTCCCAACACATTTTAAGAAAAGCTTTACATAAAATAAACGTTCCCGGAAAATTAGCGCGAACTATATTAATTTGATTCTTATAAATTGCATGTCATGCGTTATTTCTTTTCTTTTTTTTGTGCAAACTCATAACCGTCGTTGAACAGCAGAACCAATTTATTGGGTTTACGACTATTAACTCCTTAGCTTTGTAATTTTGAACCGAATCTAGAAGACAAGGGAACTCCTGGATCAAGTATTGGGAGAAATGTGACTTCGTGGAGGACTTTTTGATAAAACTAGCAAGCATTGACATTACATGGTGAGGAAAACCAGGAAAACCTCCCACGTTAGCCCGATGGCTAGGGAATTCTAACCCATACCACCGAGAATATTTTTACGTCAGCACTGTAGTCTATGCAAGCTGGATGCAGAATTTGTATCGACCAGCCATGACTGGGATTCGAACTCCATTCACTTCATTGGAAAGTAAACGTTCTTATCTCTGTTTTTTAAAATTTTTGTTTTTTTAAAAAGAAAATTTTTAATTATTTTTTATATTACTTTTTAAATGAGATTAGGTTTAATGGGGAGGATCACCCAGTCCCGTGTCCGCACACTCCTTTCGCCGATCTTGAACATGTTCAAATATTACTTGCAGTTTGATTTATTATTTTCTTTCTGTAAACTTTATTCCCTTGTAAACTCTTTTTTATAATCTAATCAGATTGCTTAATCTATTTACCAGAAGGTAACGTTTTTCTTTCTTATTCTACTGTAAACAAGTCGTAAATTGTAAAAAAAAAGAAGAAAACTACCGATTTTACTTAATTAGTTTTTTAACGTTTGTAGGAAACTTATACTTATTGTGTTTTGGAGGATTCAATCTTGTCAATAGTGATGAACTTGGTGTGCTATACCGCTGATACTAAAATTCGTTTATAAATTTTAATTATTCCGTTAGGCAGAAATGTTCGGAAAATGATTTTCTCGCATGACTTCAGCATTAGCCTTTGTTACAAATAAAACTGTAGACTGTTCTGTTTCAACTTATACTGCACATTCAATTATTTTTTACTAGCTCAAAGATCATAAAGCTATCTGAAACCCCGTGTTTGCT
Source organism: Parasteatoda tepidariorum (assembly GCF_982258835.1). Taxonomy (NCBI): domain Eukaryota; kingdom Metazoa; phylum Arthropoda; class Arachnida; order Araneae; family Theridiidae; genus Parasteatoda; species Parasteatoda tepidariorum. Next base: position 3,396,111 of record NC_141758.1, on the reverse strand, counting down.
TTGTTTATGTTTGTACTTTTAAAACGCGTTTCTATAGAGTAAAACAATTTTAAATCAATGGTAATTTGAATAAATAAAAATAATAAACTAAAAATTAAAATCAATAGATAAAATTTCTTTTTCGTGCAAATCCATAAAAAGTTTGATATTAAAATTATATTTGATTTTAAAATTATATTATAAAATTATATTAAAATATTCTTCCGAATTTAAAAATAAATTAATGTCCATAACTTTCAAAATTAAAAATAATTAAATAAATAACAACAATTTTGCAAAAACATTAAAGAACATAAGAATATTATTCAATAAAATTTTAGGTTACTTTGAATTTTCGATTTCCTAGAAATGTACTTTTAAATCGTTACTTTTTTTGTTTAGTACTTGTACTTTTACTTGTACTTTTTACTCGTTACTTTTTAAAATAAGAACTTTTTACTTTTTACTCGTTACTTTTTTTAAAAATACTTGTACTTTTACTCGTTACTTTTTAAAAGTAACGTTGCCATATATGGTTCCCACTGACTGCAAATTTTTTGAAAGTGATTGCAAAAGTGAGATAAATCTAGATGTTTCAAGCTACGAAAAAATTTTTAGTTTAAAGAAAATATGTATGGTTGCAAAAAAATACCTTTAGAATAATTTCGTAATTCTCAAATGAAAACTAAATTGATGTATTTTGTAGTAGTTTTGAAAAATCTAAGCAACTACTCGTTTATTTTTCCTAGGTTGTGGGAACCCTATCTTACCTAGTTAGTTAGAACTCTATCTTACCTAAACATCTTAAAATTATCGTTATTAAAACAATATCTCGTGAATTAAGCTTTTACCAGTTTCTAAAACACTCGTATCTCCGTAACTTTTGATCACTTCCATGAAGCTTGTTTTTTTATTGTAATTCTGTGTAAAAAATTTTTAAAAATTATTTAATATTTTTTTAATGATTAATATAAATTAACTTTAAAGGCGTAAAAATTTTCACACTATTTTATTCTACCTACTTTTAAATGACAAAAATCTAAAATTGAAGGCAATCCTTGACAATGCTCTAAAAAAATAAAAATTTAGAAAAAAAAATATTTCTTTGATGATGGCAAAATACGCAAAAATTGAAGTTAACAGTAAATGGTTCAATTTTCCAAAGCTCTGCATCCTATTTTCTAGATGACAGTCCTTATTTTGGGAATGATTCAGTTCGTTAGAAAAAAAAATGTTCATTCAGCGAAAATGTGTTTTTGTGTCATAACTTCAAATATCGCCAGCTCTAAAAAATTTGTACATTTAATGCCCTAGAATTGAGAAGTTTGCACGTTAAAATTTTACCATCCATTAAAAAGTTATTAAGGTTTTTCTTTTATTTTGTGGGTTGTACAAGATTCGACAAAAGTTAAACGTCTTTCAGCACTTGGGCAATTTTGATGCAAAAACCACCTATTCTGGAATAAATGAAAAATTAATTACATGTTGCAAATATTGGGTGGCAATATGTGTAACCCTCTGCCTCTCGATCAATATATTGAAATACATCTGGCACAATTTTATCACTTCTAAATGTTTCTCGAGTAAGAATCGTAAAAATTTATAATTTTTTATGTCATAATTAAAATGAACTAAAAACAGTTCATTAAATTTAATTCATAACTTTTTTTTAACAATATTTCATTTTATTTTTAAATTTACTTTCTTCTTAGTTACCAAATAGTAAAAATCTAAATTTTGATAGATTTTAATAAAATAGTAGTAATAAAATAGAAGTAATAAAATAGTAAAATAAAAATAAATTTTGCCACTCTCGGGGACTCAGGAAAATAATCAAACAAAGTGAGAAGTAATAGGGTCATAACTGTTCGATGATCGAAATAGTTTAAGAAGCAGGTGAGACACAATCAGTTTCAAATTAGTTTCAGCTATGGAAGGGTAAGAATCATTGTATTTCTAGTTCATTCCTTAGCTTAAATAAATTTGTACTGTCATTATCATTCATATTTTTATGAACAAAAGTTTTACAACACAATTTATTAATGGAGATTACATCTAATTGATGATTTGATTATTTTACATTGCATTGATTTTGATTTAATTAAAGATATTTATCCGAAAGAAATTAATTCATTCTATAATGACTCATTCAGATGTTAAAACGATCCATTTCTTGAATTTTGAAATTAATCTTCATTATGATAAAGTTTTAATAGGATTATATTATAAAAGAAGAGATTTTAAGTTTAATGTTATTAGTCTAACACATTTAAATTCCAATGTATATTTAAAATTTTAAAAAAAATATTTTGATTAGTCAAATTCTTAGGTTTACATTTATTTATATTAATAACACGGATTTTCTTGCAGCTATTAAGAATTTTATAATTGGGTACATGCACTTCAAAAAGAATATCATGGATACCCACACATGTGACCTATGACGCCAGCACCAACAGATCGCTTATAAGCAAAATGGAGTGTGCAAGTTGATCTAAGTTTATCTACATAAGTTAGAATGTTAAGTAACGTGAAATTAATTAAATACAAAAGCGTATCGCACATCGAATTTGTTGAAATATGATTCTTTCTCGTATTTTACTTAACTTAGATTAATTATTTTTTTTATGTATTTTATTGCAACGGTTATATTTTTTTTGTTTTGTGTACCTGGTAATTTCGATGCGTAATTAGTTTGTTTACGTTCTACCAGGCTTCGTGCCTGGCTATGTGTAAAATAAGAACTGCTTGTGGAAAAATCTTCTGTAACTTAAGAGAATTAATACTTAACGGGCTTGGCTTACTCAAAAAAGAATGGAAAGAACAGTTGCTAACATAAGCAAATGCCACGTATCAACAACCCGTCAGGATAAGGATACCTAAACTACATCACACGCAGGTATCCCATTACTTTGGACAATAATAATTTTCCTTTTAATTATTGTAACTATTCGCGATCGCTACGCTAGAGTACGCCCTCTAGAGGGAGCCTGAAAATATCGGGCATTAGTTCCAGCATAACCATTGGCAATAACGGACGCCATTTTCTTAGCAGCAAACAAGAAGCAAAATTTCCTTTAGGAAAAGGTAGAAGAACTTGAAAAAACTAACCAGAGCATGCAAAACATTGAAGCAGAACACGCCAAGCATTTGAAGAACAATTTCTCAATAATTTTTACCTTTCTATTACCAACAACATAACTTCTGATTTCATGATCGCTTGCTGTTACAGATGTGTGTATTACGGTAAAATAATTTTTTCTGTCTTCAATTCATAACAAATTTAAGTGAAGTCAACATTGCTTTCGTCATTCCAATGAATAAATGTGAATTCAGAACGTACAGAACTGTAATAGTTATAGAATATATTCTTCCTCTTTATAGAATAGTATATATTTCTGTATCTATATAATTCCGAAAACAACAATAAAGAATCATCAAATTACTTGAAATAGTATCATTTGTGCTGATTATTAATACATTTTTATCGTTTTCTTGGTAAGTATTTTTTAGTTTTGAAAGAATAATTTCAACTAGAATTCAGCTATTCTGTTTTTAAGCTACATATTAATATTCATATCGAGATTTTACAATTATAAAATTTTGATGTGTGGTATGTTATCTAAAAGTAATGAAGGGATAATCTGCGCATATATTATTTGAAAAAAAAAATTCAAACGAGGAACATTTAATTTGGAATTTTGCGGATTTATAAAATAAGTGAGTGTTATGATTTTTATAATAAAAAATTTGCTTGTAAATAATTCTTTATATTATTTAATGATCGTTCTCTACAGAATGGTTTTTTACGTCTGATTAAGAACTATAAGAATAAAAAAAAAGAAACAATATGAAAGTTTTTATTTTAATATGAAGAATTTTTGAAATCTTTTTTTATAATAGGAATTCTTTGTATTACGTTTCTTAGTTCATAGTTTTTTGATAAAAATTGTGGTCAAAATACTTTTTTTGAAAAATTAAATGGTATAACATTATGTGTTTATGTATACTTCTTGTTGAATAATACTCCATACTTATGTATACTTCTTGTTCAAATGTTTGAAGTAATAAGATTCAGAAAAGTATGGAATAAAAATTCGGTACTTACGTATTAACGCCACCGCAGCTACAGATTTGGCGGTTTTTAAGTGCCGCCAATCTACACTTAAAATATTTGCGACATATCATCAAATAAAACATTTTATTTAAAATCAAAGTAGTCAACCCGATTTCGGTGGAAAATGGGCAGATATAGAGTTTAGTAAAGATTCAGAACAATCATATCGCCATATGAACTCAGATGAATAAGATTCCAAATAAAATAACATTTCCAAAACGTACGTCTACCAAGATAAAGTTTCATGTCGTGGGAATTGGTACATTTTCGTTTTTTCGGTAAAATATTTCGCTCCTGAAAAAATGAAATTGCATCTTGTTTTGTTTTTGGCAAATCCCAAAGACGAATTTTCGTAGCACTAAAAAACGGCGACAAAAAAGAATTGTTTTTTTTTTTTTTGCTTTTGTTTCGTCAGCATTCTTTCAACGCCCTCTATAGTTCGTTGCGATCGCGAATTTCAAGTAATTTGAAGAATTCTTTAGTGTTGTTTTCGGAATTATATAGATACAGAAATATTTACTATTCTATAAAGAAGAAGAATATTCTATAACTACTACTGTTCTGTACGTTCTGAATTCACATTTATTCATTGAAATGAAGAAAGCAATGTTGATTTCACTTAAATTTGTAATGAATTGAAGACAGAAAAAATTATTTTACCGTAATACACACATCTGTAACAGAGGGTGATCATGAAATCCGAAATTATGCTGTTGGTAAAAATTATTGAGAAATTGTTCTTCAAATGCTTGGCGTGTTCTAATTCAATGTTTGGCATGTTCTGGTTAGTTTTTTCAAGTTCTTCTACCCTTTCCTTAGGGAAATTTTGCTTCGCTAGAGGGCGTACTCAAGCGTTGCGATCACGAATTATAAAATATTGATAAGCAATTACCTGATCGTTGAGATGCAGCTTCCTCTACAAATCCTCAACAACCTCTACAAATACTGTTCCATAACGTGGAGAACATGAAACACGGTTAGGAATAGGGTGAATAGGTAAATATCTTTAAATTAGGGATGAAAAAATATACATAAAGCAATATCTTTATGACTCATATCAATTTTATGCTGATGACAACCAAACCAACCAATATGAAAGTTAATGTTCGACCATGTAATTTTGCTGCCAATAAAATTCAATAAAGACAATAATGGAAAACTGTGACACCATCATTAAATTTATATACCAATCGTGTTTTTCGTGCGTATAGTGTCTGTTGCGTATGTTTTGGCCTGTTTGCTTACAACGTCAACTGTAAGGTAATAAACCTTATTTGGTAGACATCTTAAGACTTGTTACATAATAAGTGTTACGATTTACGAAGAAAATTTTGTAATTAGTTACAAAGAAAAAAAAAGAAGTTATATTTGTCAACCAGCGATATGGGTGCATTAAATAAACTTTATTTTATGTTTGTACCTATTAAAACAATTTAAAAATCTTTGGTTTTAGACCTCAACTCGCAACAGTTAAATTAGAAAACAAGCAATAAATGTTCTTCGATACATTCAAATCATTCCTAAAAAATTTTAAAAAATAAAGTAATTACAGCCCTGAAGTTGCTTCCTGATCAGTGCGTAGTATCTTTGTCCGAAAATCGCAAAACAAGAAGGCTGCAGTACCTTCAATTCCAAACTGCATCTCAATGGAGTGGACTTCTGCAGGTGGAAAGAGGATGCATACTGAATATTATTCCTGAAACAGATGCATGAGACAGAATTTATTTTCGATTTCAGAATTCGGGAAATCGAAAATAAAAAATTATCTTCCTGAAACCTATATGCCTTTTAAAACATTTAGGCGATTCGAATTTACCACATTTTGCATTTATTTTAATTTGATATCATTATATTCATTTATTTTTTTCCAGTAGTTGGAATAATTTCTATTTGTTCAATTGAGCCGTGATTGCTCAGGGGAATAGAGCTGTCGCCTTCTAATGATTTTAATCGAGTTCAAATCCTAGCGATGGCTGGTCGATACGGCTTGTATCTACCACAGTGCTGACGTAAAATATCCTCAGTTTTAAACTAATCATGAGTTAGAGTCCCCTTACCGTTACGCTAACCGTGGGAGGGTTTCGTCGTTTTCCTCTCTCTGTAACGCAAATGAGGGTTAGTTCCCTCAAAAATTCTGCCATGGTAGCAAATTTCTCCCAATACTTGATCCAGGAGTTCCCTTTTCTTCCGGACTGGGTTAAAAATTACAAGGCCGCGTATTAGTAGTCGCAAACCCAAGGAATTGGGTCGGCTGTTCAACGACAGTTATAATTATTTATTGAACTATGCGAGTTTCACAAAGTCCAGTTCAGAAAATCTGTCAGTTTATAGGCCTCTGCACTTAAGAAAAAATTATTAGGATCACTTAGGCAAGCATTTACAGTTTAATGCCATTTTTCCATCAAGAAATATCAGTGATGAGAATACAAAGCATTTTTTACCTTTCTGAGCTTGCAAAAAAAAAAAAAAAAAAAAAAAAAAAAAAAACGCTTACAATCTACTGCCTATTGGGAGTCAGCTTGGAATTGAAGCGCTAAAAGGTTCTTATCTTGCGACATGGATTCTGTGTTTATTTTTACCATAAAGGCAACTTTATAACTCGCATTAAACTGATATGGACCTTTTAATATAATAAAAAGATCCTTTTTCCGTTCATCTATAGATTGCCGTTCACCTATAGAATTTTTGAATTTACAAGTATTTTTTTAAAAGCAAATGACTGATAAATGTTTTATTTTACTGTCTTCAAAAGGATTGGTGTTCGCCTTGCTTACAAGATATTCTTACCTGACTCCTTAACTGAGGTTCATAAGTTCGATCATGACGAATACACAAATAAAGCCTTATCAGAAGTGAGTTTTGATTTCTCTTGTTACTGAACTGATGAGTTTAACAATTTACTGTGCTAGATTCATCACAGTATATTGTTGCCAGAACTCTTCCAGGCACCAAACTCTGGTGATGGCGATGATAACGAAGTTATGCCACTTAGAATAAGAGTATTAAAACAGTTTTTTTCGCTTTGGTGATAGTTGAGAGAGTCATGTCATATCTTCATTTGTGCCACTAAAACTGGTTAACAGTTTTTTTCGAAGCTGTTTCATCAAGGGAAGTGAAAAAGCCACAGTTTAAGTGCTTAACACTTAAGGCAAAGCAATAATTTGTAACTATATACACCATCCTGCCCTAAAGAATTAACCGGTCTTTTAAAAATGTTTTTATTAAGTGCCTTAAAATTGTAAAACTTATTATTTTTTGTGTGAAAAAATGACCAATTTGGAGAGATTTTTCCATCTAGATGAAACTTATCAAAATCGATGAATAATTGCTAAATATTGCAAATTTTTATGAGCCTTGTTAAAGCAACAATGAAGCAACTTCTAAAATATTAAAAATTAGATAAAAAAAAAACACTTTTCATTTTGACTGAACTTCGTAACATTTCTTCGTATTGACGTTTAGCGCCATCTTTAGAATTTGAGAGAGGACGCTGGGGTTAAAGATAGAATAGACTTCTAATCATGAATAATTCTTGCAAACTCACAGCAGTTAGGTAAATAGCATATTCTTTGCAAAATGCTATTTCATATGAGAACAGAGTCTTTCAAAAAACAGCCTTAACTCTTGTTTTCTTAGCAGCACACAATTTCATTCTTCCTACTGAAAGGATTTCTGGTAAAAGCTGGACATTAAATTTTTCTCGTCTTGTCTCACCGGTTCAGCGTTTTACCATGCTATTTATAATTTGAATCATAATACCGATAAAATAGGCTACTATCTCAATAATGTGAAATGTGTAATTAAATATTAATTTTTTGAATAGGAATTTTTAGGAAAGAAGCTCTCTTCTTCATCGTAGTTTTTTCTCTAATTCAAAGTAATTTAATTTTAGAATAGTTATTGACACAAAATTAGCCATATTCACATGTGTTCTTTTCTGATAGCATCCTCCTGTTATATTCCTACACGGCATTACAAATACCAAGGAAACATGGGATGATTGCGGTCAGACAGTTGCCAACAAGACAACCACTAAAGTAAAAGACTCAGTAGTTTTATTTATTTCTAATGTTACTTTATGACACTGAACTGAATTCAGTTTGTATCTAATTTGATCTAAATTCACGTAATAAAGAACAATAAACATCTTAATTGATTATCGCAATTTTATATTCCGATTATATTTTTCATATTGAGAGTTCAATTTACACATATAATAAAATATTTTCATGTGCCAAAGTTGTGCAAAATTGTAATCGATTATATTTGTCGATTACAACATTGATAACAGCAACATGTTTGAACATGCATACATTATAAGTACATATATTTTATAAATGTATGTATAGTGCTCCAAAAACCAAACTTCACTGAGTAACTTTTGATTTAATGATTGGACCCTCACGGTCTACGACTCAATATTAATGGTTTGAGGGAGTGACGTAATTAATTACTGCAGACGATATTTTAAGTTACGAAATCAGACACAAAATCGTACTTTCTCTGAACATACATGCCCTTTTTTCGACGGATTTTTACCCCAAAATATAGGGATTGGGCGTAGTCTGGGAAATATGATTGCAATATTTTGATCAGGAAAGTGGTTCAAAGTTTGGACAGCTTAATGTTGATTCTACTCCTTGCGTATTTCACCATTTCTCAAGAACTTTTTAAGCGAATTGAGTATACTATAGCCTACGTCACAGGTTGTGTTATTCCTACTAAATTTAACCCATGAACGGCATTTTCTGCGAGCCTAACTTCAAGCCACAAATAAACAAACGAAGTGTTTGATCGTTTAAATAGCTGCTCGCCAGATTTTATTGCATTATAAAGAAAAGTAATTGATATTCCATTTTTGATTAATAATTGATTTATGTCGATAGTGGCTTTTATGTGGATAGTGGCATAGAATTTAGCATTGCGTCATGGTAAATGTTATTCCTACTAAGTGGAAGTAGTGTTTTTTTAATATTATACCCAATTGAAGAAATTTTGCACACAATAATAAAATTTATTTTTGCAGAAATAATTTTAGTAAATATTATATTATTTAATATCAGTAGAAAAGTTTTGAATTGTAAGGTGCACAATTTTTTGCATCATTCTATGGAATTTATATGGCAAAATACAAAATTATATATATCTTTATATATAATATAAGAAGAGAGTGGAATGATAACACATAGCCAATCACAGAAAACTCCTGGTTACTAACGCACAAAACAGTCAATCAAAATTGAGAACGCATGTATGTTTAAAGGAAATAATTTTTAATAATGCTGTTTCATGTCTCATCCCATCTCATGTCGATGTTGAAGGTAATGAGATTGCAGACTCCTTGGCTAAGAGCGGAACTGATCTGCCCCTGCATTCTTCGGCATCTCTGACTTTCTCGGAGCTCCACTCCCGTTTTAACAGGCTTCGTGATCCTGTGGCCCCTCCAGTTCATCATTGGTATCAGTGCAACCGCCCAGGTGGCAGCCTGACCCTTCAGTGCAGCAGGCGGGATCAGACGGTTATATCAAGATTTCGAAGCGGTCACCTAAGAACTATGTTGTTCAATAATGGTTCAAGAGTTTTCCCTGTTTGCACTAAGTGTAACGACCAACAAGTTACTCCTGAACATATACTTCAATGCCTAAATATCTCTAAAGTGAACCTCTTTTCAGATCCACTTTTTGTTACAGACTTGCTCAGAGTCTCTGGAGTCATGGACTTGGTTTAGCTCCGCTAACCGTGTGGCCCAGCAACAACAACAACAATAATGCTGTTTGCAGAAATGTTACAACTAAACTTACCAGCTAAATCTTGTTGCAATTTTTATTTTGTATTAAATGTGTGAAATATATTGAACAGAGTTTACTTTAAAATACTTATATCTTTTATAAAAGATGGATCACCGTGAATGTCTTTGGCGATATCAACAGCGACATGGGGCTGAACATAATTTAGCAGCACAAAATTACTGGGAAAATAATCGTAGTGCTACCAATTCGCGACAGCAGAATGTGCGGCGAAGAAACGTTGAAGAGTCAAGACGTTTATATGAAAACGAATAATATAGAAAAGAAATTGATAAAAAATTTTGTATATAAGGAGGTTTCGTAAATAATTTTTAACTTTATCATTGCTTTTCCTTACGTTTAATTGTTTTTTACTTACTTTCAAAAAACCGTTCAGCCAGAAATATAAATTAACAGTTCATACTTGTTTGAGATATTTCTTAAATAATGCATAAAAGTGCAAATCATTAGTACACAAAATGATGTGAAAAGAAAAATCGTTAAAAATATACTATGCGAAACTGGCGACTTATGTTTGGCGCCATTCCTGCTTGCATGGAACAGCGTGGTAACAGGAATAGCGGCCAAAACATAATGATATTTCAATAAAACATTGGAAAATTTCAACGAAACATCGGCCAAAATTTTATGAAATTGCAGTGAATCCAATATAAGAAAAGTTAATAAACCCAATAAAATGTATTTTGAATCGAAACAAAAATTAATGGAGCAAGCAAAGAAAGAAAAGGAAAAAAACAACTCACTTCTTCGTTAAGATTGGAAAGCCTCAGATTTAGGTGCACCAAATTCTCTAATAGCAGTTAGATACTGTCTAAATTTTTCATGAATAGAATCTGTGTACCTCCATCGCCACATAAATTCGGCGAAATACGAATCGAAAATGGCGTCTGTGGTACCAGACTGGCGATGATATTTTTTTCTAAAGTCCCTTTTTATGACTGCCCACATACCTTCGATCTTATTGACCAGAAGTAAAAGTAACCTTAAAAGCTGGTATCCAACGTAGAATTGACGGACCTCTAAAATTACATATACCATTGAACATTTAAAAATAACGCTAAAATCTAAACCAATCACGATTAAGTTAAGTTTCAACATCGCCCAGCTTGGCGATCAGCCGCGATCATAACTTGGCGAGAATCAAGGGGCACCCTCAAATATAGTCTACCCGAGTTAGGCTGAAGCCAAGCGTGTTTCGGATACAGAGATTAATCTCCGGCTAATGCCCTATAGTTAAATGTCTGATGTGTTAAATAATATTGCTTCCTCGCCTTATATAAGTTTATAATATTGTTTCTATTAATATTGCTTTATCTAAGTTTGTAATGCTGATATAAGGACCTCTGAAATTTTACAATCCTATAATATTCTCTCTATGTGATGTTGGTGCAGAAAAATTGCCAGCTAATCTTAAGAAAAACAATAAGTTTCATTTATTGCGCATAAACTGCAAGTAAACAGAACCCATTAGATAAATTCAAAATGAAGATAAAACAAAGGAAAATTTCAGACTATTGCGACTTTCGATTTCCTGGATCCTTTCAATAGCATTCCCCTTTCTAAACTAAAAGATGTCCTTTTGAATTATTACTATGATTTTAAAAATATCCTTTGTTGCGACTTTGATTATTGGGAAATTCTGATTAATTTTTGTCTTTTTAATAATTATCTTTACAATGGAAAGGATATTTTTCTTCAAATTGATGGAATACCACAAGGATCTAATTATTCATCTCTCTTATCTAACTTATTTTTGCATTATTATGAAAAAAATTATACTCTTAGTATTAAATTTGCTTTTAGATATATTCATGAATTAATTATGTTTAATTTTCAAGATTATACTATATAATTAAATGATATTTACCCCGAGGAATTAATCTGGCTTCGTAATCATGATGATAATATTAATTTCAACTTTTTGGATTTGGTTATTATAAAAGATGAAAATATCTTCTTTATTTATTTATACGATAAAAGAAATGATTTTAATGTAAATAAACTAATTACTTGGAATTCTAAAGTTTCTAGGAGCATCTATTTAAATACCACTTTTAATGAAATGAATAGAATTAAAAGAATATGTAGTACTATTTATTTATCTAAAAACAAATCGATAAACTCTTTCAAAATTTGTTAAAAAACAGTGGATGACCAACTAAAGTAATAAAATTCTATATAAAATCATTGAGTTAATCGTATATTTTTGAGGATATGTTTACTAAAAATTTTCTTTGTTAATTTATATAATTTTCCCATGTGCAAATACATTTCGGGCAAATCCGTGTGGTCAAAATTATTTACTAAAAAATTTCTTCACTAAAAAAAAAAAACTTTCCTTTGTTAATTTATAAAATTTTTCCATGTGCAAATCCATTTCAGGCAAATCCGTGGCTAAAATTATGTGCAAAACAGGCAATTCATGTTTCTCTTTTCTATTTTAAATTTTTTTCTTAAATAAATATTTATTTTCTAAAACTATTTATGGTCAACTTCTTTAAATTATCCAGTATAATATTACCTTGCACACATCCATTCGGCCCATCCTTGGTAACTAACAATTTAAACGCACTTCAACAATGCAGTATGAACGGCACTTTAAAACAAACTCCTCTAGTGACGCTCAATTTGCGCTTTTGTTTTCATATTCTGCAATCTGGCAATCTTGTTACGAAAATATTTTTTGAATCATTCTTGAAAAATTTTCCGTTCATGTAAGTACATTTGAATTCGCTACTAGCTTTATAGATTTTGCTTTATTCTGTTTTTTTTTTTTTTTTTTTTTTTTTTTTTAAATTTTATTTTCGGTTTTTACGTGTTATTTTTACTTATTGTGTTCTATTTTATTTGTTGTAATTTTTGTAAAAAATTTTCCTGAGTGCTCCTCACACTATTGTATTAATATATTTTGCTTTGACAGTATTGATACAATATCAGAAAGCACTCTTTTTTGCGGATATAATCGTGTGGGCTGATGAAAAGATTATATCTTTTATTTTCCGGATTTTTTAAAAGCATTTTATCTCTTTTTTCTTCTCCCAGTTGTTTGTATTTTTTTTTATTATTATTTTTCTTCCCCCCCCCTTTTTTTTTCTTCATATGTTTGTAATTTTCCTTTGTTCATCTTTATTTTGAACTTATATTTATATATATGTTTTTTCTTTTTCTTTTTTTATTATCTGTTTTTTACATGTTATTCTTACTTTTTGTGATCTATTTTATTTGTTGTTATTTTTATAAAAAAAATTTTTGAGTGCTTTCTTTGTTTTATTCTTCATTTTGAACTTATCTAATGAGTTCTGTTTACTTGCAGCTTAAGCGCAATAAATGAAACTTATTGTTTTTCTTAACTTTCTTCGTGTTTTCTTGTATTTATTTATTTATTATATATATATATATATATATATATATATATATATATATATATATATATATATATATATATATATATATATATATATATATATATATATATATATATATATATATATAGCTGAATAAAGATAAAAATGAAAAACAGAAAAGAGAGAGAAAACGAAGAAAATTAAGAATAATAATAAATTTTATTTACCGCTCATATGCTTGAACTCTTAGAATGATATCAAATGTATACGTTTCAAAATATCAGACAGACTTAAACAAACTTACATTAACAGATCTCCTTAACTAAAGGTAAATGTACAGTAAGCAAAAAAAAGGAAATCCCTGAATATTTTTTGATCTAATGATCACGTAAATTCAGTCCTAATACTTCGAGAGTGCCTAACAATAAATCAATAAATGAATGTGCTGATTATTTGGTGCAGCAAATTTTTTAAATGAAGAAATCAGATTAAAGAAGAAAATAGTTTTTCTAAATAAAGATATTCTTTCAATATTTACTCTATTTTTAGCTAATATAGCTGCAAAACTTTTGCATGTTTCCTTGGTGAGATACTTTATTGCCAAAAGGAAAATTAACAAAAATTTCGGTTTTGTTTTAGTCCTCTTTAAATATCGATTAAATTTCCATACATTAAAAATATTTTATTAATCTTAATTATTAAACCAAATATATGTCTTGTTCTGAAATGCTTCCTGGATATATATTTGAATGAAAAATATGGTTCTAAAGGAGTTTTGTTTTTATTTTTATATAGGAATGTTTAAGAAAACAAATGATTTGTACAATAATATGTCTGACTAATAAATAAAATCTATGAAACACTTTTAGTGATTAAATAAAATGCATAGTATTTTTGAGGGATATTTCCGTATTGTGATTAGTTGTACCAACTACAATCGCCAAGGGGCCAAACTGATTTTAAACTGTAGATGTTTGCCCGGGGGTGGCTACGAGTTTACGAGTTATAACTTTTAAGTTGGTCCCTTCCTGCGATGTCTTTTTTAATTTTATTTTTTATGATTACTATTATTATTATTATTATTTTTAGTTTCTCGCGGGCCGCTGCCCGGAAGTCTCCAACACTATGTGATTATTCTGCCACAAATCACGATAAGGAAATCTCCCCTATTTTTGGTGTTATACTTTAATTTCAATTAAATTGTATACTTCTGTTATCATAAATAAAATGAATACAAAATTACGTATAATTTAAGGAATAAATTAGCATATTTAACGCAATTATTATTTACTTGCTTATTTACTTTTTGTCTTTTATTTACTTTCTATTTGGGCAGTAAAAAGGGAAGTATCGACCAATATTATATACATGTTACTTTAGGAGTTGTCATAAATGAAATAATATTACAAATACCGGCGACCAAATTTGTTATAGCTCAAGGGTCTCTTCTAACTAAAATGTAATCACCTCTTGAATTTTCCTATCATGAAAAGATTTTGTACTTTAAATGGTTTCCTTAATAATCAGTACTTCAATGCATAAATGGGGAGAGTTCCGTATCGTAATCTGTGTGCATAATAATCTTGACAGAGGCCCACAAGACACTAAAAATAAAAAATCCATCACAGAAAGGGAACCAATTGGAATGGTGTAACTCGTAACCACAAAATTTGTAAATTTAAAATTTATTTGGCGCCTTGGCAATTGTAGTTGACGCGACAAATCACGATACTTAAATATCCCCTTATAAATATATGATAATGTGAAAGTTTTTCTTTTTTAAATTTAAATACTGATTTTGTTTTGAGCATAAGTTTTGAGAGTTTAATGACTTCTTCAGGTGTATACCTTGGATGCCAGAAATCACGGAGACAGTGAATGGACAGAGAAAATGGACTACGTTGTCATGGCGGATGACGTTGCTCGTTTCATGGACTCCATCGGAATTCAAACTGCCAATATTATCGGTCACAGCATGGGCGGCAAGACAGCCATGTATTTTGCGCTCAGGCATGTGAGTTGCACTTAAATGCAAACTCTTAATCTCGGTTTAAAACTTTCAAACACACACATTGCGCTTTAAACTATACGCATAATTAGTAATTAGCTTTAATTGCGTATTTTATTTCAAAAGTTTGTTTATTTTATTTATACATTTTTGTAAAGATGCTGTTTCCGTGACATCGCAGGTAAAAACACTGAAGAAACATGTTTTTTCTTTATTGCAAGCATACCATTGGTTACTTGCACTTCAAGGTGAAGACACATGTGACCTATGACATCAGTCCCAATTAATCTTTATCAGCAAAATGGAGCATTAAAGTTTAGCTAAGTTTCTCTACATAAGTTAGAATGTTAATTAACAGTAAGTTAATTAAATACAAAGCCGTATCGCACATCGAATGAGTTGAAATATAATTATATCTAGTCCACTTATTTTGCTTAATTTAGCTTTGTTATTTGTTTATATATTTTATTGTAACAGTGATATATTTTTATTTTGCGTCCCTGGATACTTCGATGCGTAATTAATTTTTTTTTAATGTTCCATATGGCTTCATGCTTGTCTTCGTGTTAAATGTCTGTGTAAATATATAGCAAAAGAATTAAAATTTTTGAGAAAGTACCTCTGTGAAATAATTTAGAATGTGTCACTTAAGAGAATTGATACTTGATAGGCTAAGCTTTCTCGAAATAGAATTTAAAGAATGGTTGCTAACGTAAACAAATGCCAACCCATCACGATCGAGATAACCACACTATTTCTCTTACAGGTCTGACTATACTTTATTTTCTCTGTGTGAAAATTTGATTCTAACATCCACTTATTAAGACAAGTATTTGTGAGAAATGGTTAAAATCAGTTAAAATATTTAATTTTTTACGATTATTTTCATAGTCAGATAGAGTACATGCCATGATTATAGAGGACATGATGTTCGTCGATCCAAAAGTCTGCGAAGAAATAGGTAGACACTATTTACTGCTGTTAACAGAAGTCTTGGACAAAATTCCTCTGCATGTAGATCTTCTGGAAGCTAAGAGAATAGCAGCCCGGCACTTGACAGCCACAGAACAAAAAGTAAAACATTTATTGATGAATGCGTCACTAAATGAAAGATACTCTGAGTAACTTTCGGTCTAATGATCAGATTTTCCAGTTATATGCTCAATTTTAACGGTTTGAAGGCCTCACCTCATCAAATATGCTTATTAATGAGTGATATTTTAAGTTACGAAATCAGACGCAGAAACATGCTTTCACTGAATAAATATACCTTTTTCCCCCCGACTGATTTGATACCTGACTCTCAAATTAGTCTCACTTTGGAGTCTTAATGGTTTGTTCAGGAGCGCGGTTGTAAGTTTGGACCTTTTCTGTTAATTTGACCTTTTTATGTATTTCATCATATTTCAGGAATTTTTAAAGCGAAGATTTTTGTATACAATTATAAAATTTGTTTATCTAAAGACAATTCTATGGGGAAAAATCATTTTTGATAGTTATTTATTTTTTTCTAAATAATAGTCGAAAAAATTATTATATATACACATTTTTGCACCATTTTCAAGAATATAATTTTGAATGACTAAATACAAAATTTGAGGACAATCGGTTCAATAGTTCATGAGTTTTCAAATTTTAAAGTCGGATTTTTAAAATTTGATTTCTCTAGAACTTTTTGACTGATTTACTTCGAGATCTTTTCGAAGACAAAGTCTGTCTTTGTGTCTGACTTCGTGACTTAAAATATAGTCTTCACTAACAGCATTAGCATATTTAAGATGAGGCTCTCAAACCATTGAGCTCCAGTGCGTAAAAAATCCAATCATTAGATCAAAAGTTATTCAGAGTGTTTCATTTTTTTGTACACTGTACTTATGTGTGTATAATTATGTTTGAATTCAAAAGGGGTAATTTCGTCTTTCATTCCTTCACGAATTTTCTGGGAAAAATCATCTCTTAACAATTTCAGGGAATAAAGAGCGTGGATAATATTATCTCTGAAATGAGGATAATTTTATAAAGGAAGTTCCGTAACTCTTTTAATTAATACTTTCAAATCGTTGTAAATACACTGGAAACAAGAAGTCATGTCTATGAAGGGTACGAAATTAACATTTAACTAAGAAAAATATCAGAAATTTTTTGAAACAACGGCCAATTAATATTGATATTCGCGATCGCAACGAACTATAGGGGGCGTTGTTGTATGAGACTAATACCTGCGATTTTTATATGAACAGTCATTAATTTACTCTAGAGTCGTCTTTAATGTAGCGCGTAGCATTGCAACGTTCCTTTTTTATCATGGCTAATTAAATTTAAAAAAGAAAAATGTTTAATATCCTTTCTTATGCAAACGAAAACAAAATGGTATCTCTTTTTTTTAGAGAAGGAACATCCAAAACACATCGGAAAAATATTTGCATATAAACAGAAAAAAATATGTATATTCTTATAAGAGTTAAAACCTAATGCCCGAAAAATAGTTTTACTAAATTTAATGATATAACATGAAAGGCCTATTTAAACTTTACATTCCATGGTTTTAAGAATCATATTAGTTCAAAAATTAAAATGAACAAAAAGTATACATAAGCCTCATAATTTTATGAAATTTAATTTAGTAAAAAAGGTTTTTTGACAACAATTTTTTTAAAAAAAATTTCAAGTTTCAATAAAAATCATTATTTAGAAACTAAAAAACGTAAAATAAAGAATCCTTACGATACAAAGCAAAAATGAAGAACCCAATTCTAAAAATTACTTACATTAAAATAAACAACTTTCATGTTTTTTCTTTTTTGATTTATAATCGGACGCAGAAAACCATTCTATAGAAAACTATCATTTAAATCAAATAAGAAAAAAATTACTTAAAAGTAAAATTTTTTATTTTATAAAAATTAACACTTACCTGCTTTATAAATCAGAAGAATTCCAAAATGATTTGTTCCTCGATTTTTGTTACCATTTTTTAGTGCTATGAAAATGCGTCTTTGGGATTTGCCAAAAATAGAACAAGATGCAATTTTATTTTTTCAGGAGCGAAATATTTTGCCCATTGTCCACCGAAATCCGATAAACTACTTTGATTTTAAATAAAGTGTTTTATTTTATGATTTGTTGCAAAAATTTTGGTGTAGATTGGTGGCACTTAACCGCCAAATCTGTAGTTGCGGTGGCGTTATTACGTAAGTACCGAATCATATTACTTCAAACATTAGAATATGCAAGAAGTATACATAAGCACATAATTTAATACCATTTAGTTTTTCAAAACAATTATTTTAACAATTTTTTATCAAAAAATTATAAACTAAAAAACGTAAAATAAAGAATTCTTAGGATAAAAAAAACGATTTTAAAAATTCCTCATATTGAAATAAAAAACTTCCATATTGTTTCTCTTTTTATTCTTATAGTTCTTAATCAGACGTAAAAAATCATTCTGTAGAGAACTATCATCAAATAAGAAATAAAAAAATTTTACAAGCTAATTTTCTATTATAAAAATCATGACACTTACCTTCTTTATAAATCCGCAGAATTCCAAATGAAATGTTCTTCGTTTGAAAGTTTTATTTTCAAATAATATGTACATAGATTATCCCTTTATTACTTTTAGATAACATACCACACATCAAAATTTTATAATTGTAAGATCTCGATATGAATTTGAATATGTAGCTTAAAAACCGAACAGCTGAATTCTAGTTGAAATTATCTATTCTCTCAAAACTAAAAAATACTTACCAAGAAAACGATAAAAAAATTTATTAATCATCAGCACAAATGATACTATTTCAAGTAATTTGGATGATTCTTTATTGTTGTTTTCCGAATTATATAGATACAGAAATATATACCGTTCTATAACAAAGAAGAATATTCTATAACAATTGCTGTTCTTGACGTTCTAAATTCACATTTATTTATTGGAATGACGAAAGCAATGTTGACTTCAGTTTAATTTGTAATGAATTGAAGACAGAAGAAATGCATTTTACCTTAAAACACACATCTGTAACAGTATGCGATAGCGAAATCGGAAGTTATCAGTTGCAAGTTTGTTGATAATAAAAGTTGAAAATTATTGAGGAATTTTCTTCAAATGTTAGGCGTGTTCTGTTTCTGAAAGATTTAACAATGTTCTGGAGAGTTTTTTCAAGTTTTTCGACTTTTTCCTTAAGGAAATTTTGCTTCTTATTTCGTGCAAAGAAAATGGCGACCGACTCTGCCAGTGATTCTGATGGAACTGAATGAAAACGTGATAAATTAATGTCTGATATTTACAGGCTCCCGCTAGAGGTCGTACTCGAGCGTTACGATCGCGAATAAAGATGAGCATATGAGGGACTGAAATCATTAAAAACCAGTTTATTTGACTGGTTGCCTTCTTCCTATTCTAAGAACTGGCTGGGGAAAAATTATTTTAATTCTTGTTGTTCTCTTATTGATCTCAATAGCAGTGGACGGTATTTAAACCATTCGTTTGATATTTTTTCCCATTCGTTATGAAAATAGTTTACCAGAAATTCTGATTTTCAAAATTTTAGTCTTTGTTACTATACTCTAATTATAAATACAAAATTGAACATTGAATGTAACCAAATAAATGGTTTTTATGCCGTATTCAAAAGTATTGTGTCAAAATTATCAAAATGTTTTTCAGAACTATAATTTATTTTACCATTTATTTGATAAAGTTTACCTTTTGATGTCCCTGCCTTTATCCAGATAGAGTAGTATTAGACTGTTTACACTTCTATGGTTTATCTAAAATGGTGGTTTACTTGAATTGTTATAAGAGTTCACGTATTTTCTCAAATGTTCTTCAGAGTTATCATTTATTTCACCATGGTGAAATAACGCATAAATGCATTTATTTGATAACCTTTTGATGTCCCCGCCTTTATCCAAATAGAGTAGTAAGAGGCTGTTTATACTTTTATGGTTTATCTAAAATGGTGGTTTATTTAAAATGTTATAAGAGTTCACCTATTTTTCCAAAATGTTTTTCAATTATAAAAAAGAAAAAATTGGTCTAACTAAAGCTTTCAAGCGTTTTAAAGATACTTACACGGCACAGATAGATCAAGCTATGGTGTCTGTTTTACGCATTTTTCATAATAGTAACGTTCCTTCACAATAAGCTCTTTAAGTCAATGACTTCGGTCTACCGCTCCCTCTGTTTGCGTCAACCATCTATGGACTGGTGTTTTACCCTCGTACCCCGTTGAGGAGCAGAGCAGGATTTTATTTGCTGATGAGTGATGGTAAAGTTATTAGCTCGTTCGAATTCTAAGGAGCACGAGGGTGCTTCAGAGGGGGTAAAAGAAACAAGGAATAGCTCACGGCTAGCATGGCCTCTAGAATTAATTGCAAGTAAATAATCAAAAATGTTCGGGGCCTCAGTTGCTGAGGGATATTGTCTTCCCACCAAACAATTCGCGATCGCAACGCTCGACTGCGCCATCTAGGGGGAAGATCGGTACGATGGCATGACCCTTCCTATTTCCTTCTTCTTCTGAGTTGTATAGGAATGTACTACAATATTTTCTCCTTTCGTAATATTTTTCGTATTTAATTGTCACAAATATTTTTTTTAAAATTCTACGGCGCGTTCTATTGGAACTATGATCAATGTAGTTTTCAGCTCTCTATAGTGTCCTAACTTAAAAGTTTTTAATTTTTATGACAGATACTAGCTTACTTCCTTCTCTTATGACTCTCCACACGCTAATAGGGAAAGCATGCGAAGTGTTGCCATAGGTTGAGAGTTCTGATCTACGTCACCTATAAGCCATTTCGATCTCCTATATCTGTGGAGTCTTGCTTATTTTTACGTAATTTGTTGTTCCATTTAAAAAGAGACATTATTTGCATCAAACATACGAGCCTGCACATGTGTTTAACCAAATTCGTTTATTGTTGCAAATATAGGGTTACGGTGGAACTCAAACTCCTATTTTATATAGTGTTAGGTGGAAAAATGCGACTTCTCAGCCATGATGGTAACTCTAACACGAATAATTAAAAAAAAATATAAACATTACTACTCCAAGTATTTATTGTGCTACAGATACATATACAGGCTTGCACACTCTTTACAAAGTATGATTTATTATAAGCTTTCGCCCAGTTGAAGAACAGTTCGCACAAGTCAGAGAAGGAAACTACAAAGATGCAGCGATTGTAGCGTCGAAGTAAAGCGAGTTCGAATTCCTCCGTATCTCTATGTGATGAGCTTTTAATCTTGTGATATCTGTTCTTCGACATAAGGGTTTATAAGTTGAACATTGAAAGAAGCAAACAAGCCTGCGTATGTATGTGTAACTATAAATAAATCCGTAGATATCTATAAATAAATAAATATAAATAAACGTAAATAAATAAGCATAAATGAATAAATATAAATAAATGTATCCGTTGTTGTGGTGGGATTTTAACCTACTACCTCAACTCTTTCATTTTAGACTGATGCGCAACATTTAAGTTACTTTTTCGGATCAACACTACTCAAGCTTCATATTTATTCATAAATATGTGTCTTCTACAGTTTTAAAGAGGCCTTGCCAACCTAGCTGCATCACCAGGTGAAACATGGAGGTTTAAATACCGCTGTTCCCCAGGATGAATCTCTGTGCTGACCTTGTGCTATTTGTCCTTCCACTAGACAAAGGTTTATGAGCCTTAATTAAATTCACAAGCCTGAAAATGTATGTTTTGTCAATAAATAAATAAATATATAGTTTTAAGAGCTAGTAGTAGTTAGCTCATAGCTTACATAGAAATGAAAACAACTTACTAACAAAAAACAAAGTTAGCTACCACTTACTAAATAATGAAGAGGAACTTTTGCGTTATCTCAAAATGTACTAGTACTGTTAAAATTACCAACTCTTTTGGGATATTTACCGAATTTTACCTCATTTATTACCAAACAATATTGTAATAATACCATGTTTGATTATTTCCAAAGAGCCAGAAAATACACCATATTCTGCTAGTTTCGGCTAGCATTTTTTATGGTGCTATGATAAACCATGTTATCGTGCTTCTTAAAATACAGAGAAATGACCTTTAATTTACAAGGTCTTGCTTTGTGAAAGAATTTCTTGTGAAAGCGAACTTCTTAATTCACACATGCTTAGAGTGTTCACCATTTTCTAGGGTGGTTACGGAAAAAGATTCCGAGTTCAATCCCAGCCCGTCCTAAAAGAATATAAACAGAATATATAGCTACAAACAAATCGCTCGAATCTCAAGTGACACCAAGATTCAAACTAAAGATATATTTTACGAACATATTAATTTACGGTAAGTGGCTTATACTGTAAGTGGTTTATACTGTAAGTGGTTTATACGGTAAGTGGTTATATATTTCCATCGAAAAAATTTACGGACAGACCTGTATTTTTAAGACTTTAATAGCTTTACCCACTTAATTTTTACGGTAGTTTTTTTTAATAATTTGCTTAACAAAAACTTTTAATATCTATATTAAAGACGGTCATTACAAATAACTCTGCGTATATTATTATTTGACAAAATAATAATTTCTTTATCTGACGTTGTTGCAGGTAGATCGAACTAAGGCTCTCACTCCACTCCATGAGTGGGATGGACGAGATCTCCCACTCAAATTGAAACCCGAAGGAGGTTATGAATGGAAGACAAACTTGGAAGCCATTCATGGGTTCATAACTAGAAAAGAATTCACGCCATCCGAAGTTCTAGAAGAAATAGGAAAAGATCCAGAAACAATCTACGATGGTCCTGTTTTGGTCATCTACGGAACACACTCTATACTCAATGTGTAAGATTTTTTTAAAAAAAAGTCATATTTTAAATATTTTTAAAATTAAACATCAAGAAAAGAGCATAAATAATGTCACATTGGCAAACCGACATGCTTTCCTGAGCCGTAACAGTGACAAAGTTCTCGGGTCACTCAAACCGCTAGTGGGGTGCAACTGAGATAAGTATTTATTACGTGAAAATAACGTTAAAATGCCGCAGAAGCATTTTAAGGTTTCTATCAAACGTTTTATTTTGGTTTCAATGGGTAGTCTCGAATACATTAAATAAATGTTAAAATTTGGGAAATTTTTAACATAAAAATGGCCATTTTTTTGCCATTATTTTGCTACGTAAATTTGACAAAATTGATCTCTTTTATAAGGGATTTGTGAGTTCACTTCTGCCAACCTTAGAGAAAAAATACATGCATGCGTGTGTGCGCAACAAGGTGGGAGCTGAATATGTAGTGGTTGAGAATCTTTTCACAGGTTGCGGTGTGGAAATTCGGAGAGGCGTTATGACGAGGATCAAAACTACATGGCGATTCTACTATGACCGTTAAGAGAGAGAGAGAGCCCTGAGAAATGGCCATGCTTGTGTGTATAAGGACTGGGATTCAACTTAAGTTTAAAGCCCACCCAGCATCAGCTCGATGGGTACCGGCTTTTTAAGAAAATAAAGGCAGCTTTTTGCGTATTGCTAACCTGATAGCCATAATTATGCAGAAGATTGTTAAGACATCTTTTTCTTGGCAAGGACTGCAGCGGGAAGTTTTTAACGCCCTATTAGCAGATAAACTATAGTTCTGTCATGAAAAATCTTTTTCAGTGACGAAACACAGAAGCAACGAGAGAAACACCCAAAAAAATTGCAATAATTTACATGAAAGAAAAAATGAATATCTTGATTATCTTGTTCATTCTACCCAATTGGCTTATCCTCTTTTCTCCTTGTAACTTGTTAGTAATTTTCTACAGCATCTCTTTGTATATGTAACTTTAATTCTTTGTTCCGTAATTAAGATAGGATCTTCTTTACAGAGCGAAAACTACTATTAATTTGATATCATTTGTGACCTTTTCGTGTTGTTAAACTCTATGTATAAGGGAAAGATTTATAATATAGGACACGCTTTTTAAAATTAAAAACAGAGCATGGCAATTATTATGCTGTTCAATATTATTATTATTATTATAATTAATTTGCATGTAATTGATGTAGATCCGAAATTACAAAATTCAAAAGCATCGTAGTATCATCTCAAAGAGTAAAAATGTTAACACAGTTGCAAAATATAGAAAAAGAGTCCCAATAATGATTATTGCTAAAATATATTAAATACATAACCTTTAATTGTGATAATCTTGGATCATGGCTATTTATAGACGATTTTATGACAAAAACAGAACATATGAAACATAACGCAGCATTTACTATTATTTGACTAAACACATCGACACACTTAAAATCTCATTTTCAAAACAAACGATAAAAAAATCTAAAATAATAACAAAGTTTGACAGTAACAGTAAAAAAATGTAAGCGTTTGAAAATAACAACCATAAAGCAACCATTGAAACAATTTACTCCTTTAAAGGAAATTGTTCCAAACATTATTCATGTTTCAAACGCCTGTATTCACCTCTCATTTACATTTTAAATGTTAGCTCTGATAAAAATTAAATTATAAATATTGTTAACATTGTTCCCCCAAAGTGTTTAGAATTAAATAATACTCCAGTACTTATTTTAAGCTCCAATAAAACTGTCAGAAATAAAAATTAAATTTTGGATAAATTATGGAAATACGAAGGGAAAAAATGTGCAGGAGCATCCTGAATGACTTTTGATCTCATACTTCCTCAATAGAAAAGATATAATATTTTTCGTAACAAATTTGAATTGTAAAGTATACAGAGAAATCACTCAAAAAGATTCTAAGTTATCGGATATTAATAAAATCAATTATTTGAATTCACAAGAGCTTTTCGACCGATTGCGTTCAAGATTTTCAGCTGAAATTTAAAATAAAATTCTTTAAAACGATGTATAATTAACTAACCTTATTATTAAAAATTTTTCTGACCATTTTATATCAAACAACAGAAAATTAAATAATATATCACATCAAATACCATTTTTCAGAATATTTCGTATCAAATAACAGGAAATAATAAATAATTATAGAAAATAATGTTTTGCAGGATAGATATCTTGGATAAAAGAATTTCCTAACTGCGCGAAAAAAGATTTCGATTTGTTTAAAAAGCTCACGTAATTGATAAAATACACTAAGAATATAAAATTAATATTGAAGAGTTCAAGTTCTCTTTTCTTAACTATTAAGAGAATATTTCCAGATTGCGGCTACCCCCTTCATTTTTTGAGGAATCTAAATTTCACGAGGTATGTTTATTCGAAGAGAAAAAAAAAAACGTTTCTGTTTCATAGCGTAAAATACCGTCTATACTAATTAATTAGCATATTTAAAGTTAGGCCCTCGAACCATTAACATTGATTCCGTTAAAATCAAATCATTAGGTCAAAAGTGATTCGTTTCTGCGCATAGTGGGAGTACCGGGTGCGAAAAATAAACGCAACACACTGATTAACTTTTGATCAAATGATGGGATCTTTACGAACAACAACTCACTGTAAATCGTTCGAATGGCTGACCTCACATATAATAATTAATAAGCTAATTAGTGTAAACGTTAATTTAAAATACAAAATCAAGCATAAAAACGCACTTTCTCTGGATAAACATGCCTTTTTTTCAACGGATTAAAATTTTTAATCCCCGAAATACAAGGGTCTGGGAAATAAGGTCCTTATAGTTTGGTCAGGAGAGCGATT
This sequence comes from Parasteatoda tepidariorum, assembly GCF_982258835.1. NCBI lineage: Eukaryota > Metazoa > Arthropoda > Arachnida > Araneae > Theridiidae > Parasteatoda > Parasteatoda tepidariorum. The sequence goes on along the minus strand of NC_141758.1, from coordinate 3,370,197 downwards.
CAAAGTTTGGACTCCTTAATGTTAATTTTACTTATTGCGTATTTTACCATAATTTCAATTATAAAATTCGTTTATTCAACGAAAACTCCGCATGAAATATAACTTTTAGTAAATATTAATGATTTTTTTTATTATTATATTTAGTAACAGGCGTATTTTAAAATGGCGTATTCTTAAAATACGATTTCTAAAGAACTATTCCTCCGAATTCACTGAAACTTTGCATTTTGCCATGTAAAATTACATTTTTTGAAAATTATGTTAAAAATTGTATAATTTTCAATTCAAATTTTTTTGAACTGTTGAGTAAATTAATAAAAAATAATAAACATTGACTAATATATTTTGCATGGAAATATTTTTGGATAAATAAATTTTAAAATTGTGTGCAAAATTTATTTTAATTTGCTTTAAAATTTTTCGAGATATGGCGAAATACGTATTAAATAAAACTAACATTATGACGTCGAAACTGTGGACCCTATTTCCCAGATTGTCGGTACACCCCTCCCACTATATTTTGAAAGTTAAGAATTCTAATATGCAAAAAACTATTATATGTTTATTCAGAGAAAGTATGTTTTTCTGTCCGATTTCATAACTTAATTACTAATCGTGAAAATCCGATCCATTCGAACGAAAGAGTTTGCTCACTGTACATGCAGCATCAGTTAGCATGGCAGTTAAATGTTTATGAATCTCTATGATTACTTCTATTGATAATTTTTGCCGAGCGTTTTGCTGTTAACACAAGAAGTATCCTCACCAAGTATAGTGCTCAAAAATACAAATGGACCACCATGAATAACTTTTGATCTAACGCTCTGGAACTCAGTCTTGATGGTTTGAGGGTGGAACCTCACACATGCTAATGATTTAATCTATGATTATTTATATGATGATAATGATTTAATCTATGCTAATTAATTTAAAAAATATATGCTTATTCAGAGAAAGTACGTTTTAGTGTCTGATTTCGTAACCAAATTAATTAGCATAATTGAGGCTACTTCTTCAAACCATTAAGATTGAGTCCAAGCACATGAAGATCCCATCATTAGTTCAAAAGTTATTCAGGGTGGTCCGTAAATTTATTTTCGCACTGTATATTCTGTGCTCTGTGAAAACAAAGTCACATAATTTGTTATTTAATGCATCGTACCATAAGGCTTCCGACAAAGTAGTTTCTTCAACTTGAAAATATTTGCTTGGATCAGACCAAGGAAACTACTATTTGGGTGAGTTTTTACAGTGAAATTTTTCTCCTACAGGTTGAGCGGAAAAGAAGAGTTCGTCAGATGGTTTCCAAAGACTGTCTATGAACCTGCAGAAGGTGCCACCCATACAATACACATTGAATATCCAGAAACATTTACAGAATTAGTTTGTAATTTTATACTGAAATGTCGCGACATTTAAAATAACAGTTTTAAAGATCAGTAAAAAAACATGTTCAACCATGTATTATTTTTCGCAAAAAATATTCTCGTATTATGTTAAGCTCATAGTTCTCTTTCTAAATAAAGTTTATTGAGTGATATAGGATATACAATCGATTATATATTTGAGTATTTATTCTTATGTAAAACGCAAATCACGAGAATAGAGTATAAATATATGACTAAATACGAGGGGTGTTTTTTAAGTAAGGGTCGTTTCGTTGTGTCCACGAATAGGTGACGCGTCTGTCACAACGACTGCTTGTGTCGTGTCAAGGCATTCCTTAGGACCAACTGCGCTCAGTTGCAGCTAAGTAGGAAAGCTGTACGGTCAGTTCCGTGTCTTTAAAATGTCCACTCACGAGATACGGTCAGTGATGCTCTTTTTGTCGGCAGAAAAAAAATTTGCCTGCTGCATGCATTCACTAGCAGATTTGTAAAGTAGGCGCTCTTTGACAATGACTCTCTCCGCAACTCAGCTTTATTGGACTCTTTTGATAGGGAAAGTTTTAGACCACCCTTCCCTACAGCCCAGAACTTGCGCTGAGTGATTTTCATCTTTTCCGATATTTCAAACATCATTTTGACAAAAAACACTACAATGATGACGAATACGTGAAAACGGTTGTGACCTCTCGGTAAAGCGACAGCCTGTGTTTTTGACATTTTTCAAATTTCTAGCAATAAACAAAGAAAGAAAGTGAGTGTTTTACACACCCTATATCAGAAACTATAGCAATAAGCTGGTAGCGTGTGTATCGATTTCTTTGGAAATAATATGAAATAATTGCATAAAATTCCGGAAGTTAAGATGGACATATGTTTATTTTCATGAAGAAAGAAAAAAAATTATTTTGCCTTACGTTTTCTTTTTATAACTGTAAAAATACTCAACAAAATTTAACAAACTTTTCGGAGCAATTTATAATTAATAAAAAAATGTACTTTTAAAATTCGAAAAAATTCATTAGAAATTGCGCAAGATCTGAGTACAGTGATATCTTTCGGGCGTTCCGCAGTAAAATGTTTGTCGATGGAGATTCTTATCTCCTATTGACTTTAAAATTGTTATCGAAAGTACAAATAAATACGCTTTTAATTTTGGTGAGTGTCATTTTCTTGGTGCAGAAATACTACTTCTGTTTTCGCCAGGAAAAGACGGATTAATGAAGAAAATTTAGCGTCGATAAAAATGATCCTAACTGATTTACTCGTAATTACATGCAAAAACAAATTTACCCATTAGAAATGGTAAAGCTGTTTCAAATAAATAAAAACAATTATGTTTTTTGTTTAAGTTTGCATTAAATTTCATACTATAAAAGTTAGTCAGCTTTAAAATATGAGGAGAGGTGTGTTTGATTTTTCTAAAATAACTTTTTTCTCCTAACTTAACTTTCAACTCATTAAAAGTAAATCATTGATAGTATCGTCTTTAGTGTGCACTCTAACTGCAACATGAGGTTGTTATCGTCAGAAAAAACTCTCTGAATAAAAGTCTCACACAAATAATTTGAATACACTTTAATCTACTTATTTGTTTTGTTAATACTTTTTGTTTCGATATTATTTCGTGTTTCCTTATTTGATCTTTTCCACATTTTGTGCAGATATTTGCCCGGTCTCTGCTAGAGGTTTTCTTTAACACTATGTTACATGCCTCCCAAAAGTTGTCGTAATTAGGGGCGGTCACTATATAGAGGTTGTTTTTCCTGGGGGTTTCACTGTATTGAAAATAGTTCTTCCATACTGTGCATGCACGGAAAACTATTAAAATTCATTTTTTCATACTTTTATCGTGACTCGTATTTGGTAACTTTGGTAAAAGATTTCGATTCGAATATCTTTAAAATTAAATTAAATTTGAATATCTTTAAAATTTAAAACGAATCTAGTAGTTTTCTAAATAGTTTTTGTAAATTTGGTAAGAAGTCTCTCTATGGTAGGGGCTTTCCACAAATTTCATTTAGTACCTTTAGGCAAGATTTATTGAAATGAGGCCGATATTATGGGCGAACATCCCTAACTAAAGTATGTTTTCGTCTATGGTGTTGAGCAATGACAGTCTTAAACCCAAAAAACGGGTCAGCAGTTCCATGCCGGTTATACAACATAGTAAAAATGTAAGAGCAATCCAAGAGGGATCTTAAGTGATAAAATTAAGATCGAGTGAAAACAATACAATAAAAACAATAAAACAAAACTCTAAGAGCTGCATAAGAGCGATCTAGTGGAAACAAAGTTTAAAAATCAGAAATAGTAAAACTTAATAAGAACTACAAAGCGTTTCTGTGTCACCAAGCACACCTTTATCAAATGAAATAAAACGAAAAGCAAACAGAAACAAATTAATTCGAAAAAGTTTGAGTTCACTGATAAGATAAGCATATATCCTATAAAGAAGCGATAACATTTAAAGTTGGATGGTTTAGAAATTGGAAAAAAAAATAATGAATTGTGATTTCCAAGTATTTTATAATTGTGAAGGTGCTCTAAAATCATTAATCATTGAATTTTTGGTTTGCATTTTGGATTAGAAAGGTCTCTAAAATAGAAGGACCAAAACATAAAATACCTTTGGGAATATAAAGAGGGGATGAGAAATCGAACTTGCGACCTTCAGTCCTACAGTTTTTTGCAAAATCACTAATCAACAGTGTCTGAAAATCCTTATCTTCCTCTTTGTGAATAATTCCACTCCCTCACCTGCATTTCCTACCATTGCAACACAGTTTGACAATGAAATATTTGTAGACTTAGGCAAGAATGAAAAGTTTAAATTACCATTTTTTGTAATTTTATTATTCGGAAACTATTCATGGATTTCTTTTTATTTTATTTTGGCATACAAAAAACAACGTGCCAAGATAACTTAATACAAGACATAATAACAATGCAGCTTAAAAATTGTTTTTTAAATTATTTCAATGAAATGCTTAATTGAAACTGATTTCAAATAGCATATTGATCACAATAAATAATTTTTTTAAATTATTTTTTATATGAAATAATGTTTGGATTAATACGTTTTATAATTGTGTGCGCACAATTTTCGATTTGTTTAAAAAGTTCCCTTGCAAAAATTTACGGTGTTTTTGAGGTTTATTTGAGGTTGTTTTGAGGTGTCAAGGTTAATTGAAAGTTTATTTGAAGTTGACTTCAAAAACAACTTTCAAAGATCAATCTCTCAAGGTGTATAATGAAGGTGTAGGAAGTTGTTTTATTTACACCTGAGGTTGTTAGAAATCTCTTTCAGTCGTAGTTCATTTACGTCGCACTCTGCACAATGGGCTATTGGCGACGGTCAGGGAAACATCCCTGACTATGATCCGAAAACATGTCATCACAATTTTGATCCTCTGTAGAGAGGATGGCACCCCCTAAATCTATTTTAGAGCAACCAGCTTAGAGAGGTTATTTTTGAAGTTTTATTTATTTATTTATTTCAAATGGCAAAGGTAATTGACATGAAAAAGCAAAAACATAGGAACAAAACAAGAAAGTAAAAAGTCATTTCCTTAGGAGCGCTCTTGCTTCCCAATATCGCTCAGTAGACGACGACCCGCGGAGGGCCCTGCAGCACAGGATGTGGCTGCCATCCAAAACAGCTTGGCTCATGCATAGAGAACAATAGGGATCAGTTGCCAGCCCTAAACGAAACAGGTGCGCGGCAAGGCAGTCATGTCCGGTATATAGTCGAAACTGAGCCACGGCTTCGCGGCGCGGCTAGTCTGGAATGGTGTTCTGTCGAAGATCTCTCCACACTTTGGTTTTTACCCTTTCTGACAATTGATGGTGGAAATCCCCATTGATTTTTGATCTAATAATCCTCTTTAAAGTTGAAACGGGGACTGGGCTACTAAGAGCCTGGAGAATTCTTGTGCCTCTCTTTGCCAAAACATCAGCCCTCTCATTTCCTGCAATATCACAATGCCCGGGAATCCATTGTAGGGCTACAGTTTTGCCAAAATGGTGAAGTTTACGTATCGCATCCTGACATTTTAGAACGTCGCAATTGGAAGGGCGATGCACAGATTCAATCGAGCAAAGCGCCGCCTTCGAGTCTGAAAGGATAACCACGTTTGAAAAAGACTCAATAAAACAAAAAAGCTGTTCAAGAGCAATACGGATTGCAACAACTTCCCCGTCAAAAGCAGATCTATTGGCACCCACTGGAGCACCAAAGGAGAAGAGATTACAAGAGATACCAGCTCCAGCATTTGGTTGATCCGGATGGAAAGAGCCATCCGTAAAAACTCTCAGCCAGAGCGGTTCCGGGTAACGGATTCCCATTGTCTCCAGCGCAAGAAGGTGGAGAGCAGCGGTAGATGTTTCACTTTTAACAATGTCCTGTTCAAGAGAGAGCCTGACATTAATTCAAGAGGGCTCACCAGTTCCACCTGACCTTCCAGTTGGGGTGGATCGATCCCAACCAATTGATCTTTGACAGTCTGAATAAATTTATTTTGAGTTTTTAAATTACGAGGAGTAAGTTGATAGTTAGTCCAGAAATTATCCATTTGGGTAAGTTTAAAGTATAGTAAGACAGCCCTTTCCCTAAAGACAACATCCAAAGGTTTAATGCCTGTGAGCAAAGTCATTGCGTCTATAGGTGTAGTTTTTACAGCACCAGTTATTAGTCTAAGGGCCTGGTTTTGTAAGACCTCAAGCTTTTGAAGTGAAATGTAGGCATAGAGAAAATTGGAAGGATGTCTTTTTGATAAGTCAGAGCGAGGGTAGACCAGGCACATCCCCAGAGAGTGCCAGCAAGTCGTTTTAAAATAGGGAGGCGTCTTATTACCCGTTCGGCAACAAATGCAACATGAATCAAAAACGGTTCCGAGATAAGTGAAGGAATCAACATTTTCAAGCGTAGTGCCAGAAAAAGAGAGATTTGGTATAATAGGTCGATGCATTAGTGAGAAAGTTTGAGTGGCACATTTATTTCAGATTTACTACCATATTAGTTTCCTCACGCCAACGACTGAGGGATTCCAGTGCAAGATTAAGTGTAGTCTCAACAGTTGATTTAGCGTGGCGCTTTGATGCTGTGGTCCAGAAAACAAGATCATCCGCATATAGGAGGCAATGGATGTTAGGCACTGCCGTTAAGGTGATTATCAAGTCATTGATGTAGACGTTGAAAAGAGTACAGCTGGTAACAGCTCCCTGTGGGAGACCAGTACGGAGATTAAAACTTCTCGATTTTCCATTTCCGAATTCAACTATGCAGCTTCTTCCACAAAGGAAAGATCGAAACCAATTAAGCATTCATGAGTGGACACCAAAGTCAGCGAGTTTTTGTATCAAGAGTTCTCTCCAAACGGAGTCATAGGCAGATTTAAAATCTATATAAACAGCAGTCAGTACCTCTCTATTATCCAAGGAATCCTTTACCACCTGACTGAAAAAGGTAACTTGGTCAACAGTGGATCGATTTCTTCTAAAACCTGCTTGCTCGTGACGTATTAAATTGAAATGTTCCAGATACCAGTTGAGTCTCGTATTGACCATTCTTTCCATTAGTTTGGCAGTAGTACTTGTCAGAGAGATGGGCCTAAAATTTTCAATGGAGTCTGGGCTTTTGCTCTTTTTTTAGATTGGGATAATTTTGGCACTCTTCCAGCAATTAGGTACGACTCCCCTTTTCCAAAAAACATTGAAGATTTCTAAAAGTACCTTTTTTGCGTAATTTCCCATGTGCTTCAAAAATTCAGAGTGTATCCCGTCATCGCCAGGAGACTTTTTTTATAGGAAGTCTTTTTAAAGACAGATCCAATTCATATTCGCTGAAAATATCAGAGAAGATATGATCGTCTTTTTGCCGATCTTCAGCGTGAGGGCCATTAAATTTTCTCTTGAGAACCTTCGAGTTCTTTCTTGCAAAGCAGCGCTTTCTTTGTGAAGAGTGATAGAAATTTCCAAACGCGTTTGCAATTTTGGTTTCATCAGTTAGGCATCGATGATCAGCATGGATAGGTTGTCTTTGAGGCGGGGAAAACTTATTCTGGATTTTGCTAAGGAACTTATAAGTTTTGGTACTGTTTTCCCTAAAGTTGAGGTTGTTAATAAAACGCTGAAAAGACATTCGTTTTGCAGAAAGTACTGCCTTTTTAAAAAAGGCTGTCTGTTTCCTCCAAGCAGAGATATCTACAGATCTTCCAGTAAGCTCAGCTTTTCTTCTGAGACGGTCTCGCTTTGTCTTAATTTCATTCAATGTTAAGGACCAAAAACACTTATATGCCTTGGGTCTACCTCTTGGTATAGATCTACGAGCTGAGTACATTCTGTGTTTATTAAACTGGTTGATGAAGGTAGATGGGTGAGACGACAGGTTAATAGTTATTTTTGAAGTGAACAAGCTATTTTTTCTAAAATTCAAGCGAATAAATATATTTGAGGTGTGAATAATTTTACCCAATCTCAACTAAAAGTATTGCTGAGTTATGTATGACGATGATTTTATGAGGTGTAAATGAAAGTAAAATTGAGATTTATTAATAAGGTTATTGTTGGTGCGAAACATAACCTCATTTTTTACCACAAATGTATTTTTTTTTTACTTTTGTCAATCGCAAAACATCTTCAAAAACCTCCCACTTTTTTTTGAGGGTTACTCCGATGTGCTACGTAAAATTTACTCGAAACGTGAAATTTACATTAAGGGGTCCAAACATTCGACCACGGTATTGGCCACGCTATTAGGACCCTATTCTTCAGAATATAATTATCTTATATTTTAGTGTTCGAAAATATATAGATAAATACTCGTAGAAAAAAATATAGGTATGTTAAGCATTGTTTTCGTGACATGTCTCAAAAGAGTCTGATTTCTTAACTAAATTTATTGGTAAAACTAATTATTTAGCCTATTTTAGGCCAACTACTTAAGCCGTAATACGTGATCATGAGAATGAAATTTATTTAGGGCAAAGCACAGCAAGATTTAAATCAATGTTTAGTGGTATTTGCATATTACACATTTAGTTCAATATAACATTACTTCATCCATTATATTATCCGCTTTCAGATTATTTCGATTAACATTATATCGATTTTATATTTGACTTGATTTATTTAGATAATAATCCCCAACATTTTAATTTGATTTGTTAAGAATGGATCATTTTTCTTAACAGTTTAAATAAATAAATGAAAAAATACTAACATTTGGTCTTATAGATAATAAATTATGAAATAAATATTTGTTCGAATTTAAAATTGATCTTAAAGCAACACTGATTGAAAGTTGCTTTTATTAATATTTACATAGACTTCAATAGAAATATTTGAAATTGTATTCCTAATAAATGCGTAACCAAGGCGATAATCAAAACTCGGAACCATTAATTCTGTGCATAAAACTATTACTTTTTTCAAAGCTATCATAACTTTTTTTTATATGTATTTTTCACACTGCTTAAAGCAAAGGCCAGTTTCAAATGAGCCAATATTATAAATTGTTTGTATTCAATATTTAATTTTTTTAAAAATATTTAATTTTAAATTTTTGGAAATTTTACGAAAAGGACAGTGAAAATATCGAGCAATAATTTTTTTTAAATAGCTTAAGTTAAATTTGATTAAAATCATTTAAAAGAGTCGAATTGAATGAAATCATTTATTTGAAACTCATTGTATAAAAGGTAATCAAAATTTAACTGAAATTATTCATTGAAATAAAAAATTGCAAAATCATTTAAAGCAGTTAATTTTGAATGATCGGAAATAAAGATTAGATTGAAATCGTTCTGAAAATAGAGATTTACGGAAGAATTTATAAAAGGTAAGTTTGTAATAAATAGAAATTTTTTGTATTTTTTTTTTCAATACTTTTAAAGATGGGTCACTTTTTCATTTGGAAATGATTGGAGTTATGTTTGTTGAGAATTTAGAGTTGTAATAAAATTAGTTTTAAATGTTAAGTGTTTCCTGTAATTCCTTGGTTATTTGTCAATTGTTGAACCTGGGTAACTGTTACCAAAGTTAAATTTAGCGATCACAGCCTAACCAAAGTTTGAAGGGTAACAGTACAATTTTGAATGGATAATTGGTAATCAAAGCTGAAATCATGTATATAAATTATATAGAAATGAATGATAAAATCCAAATTTGATTAAAATCAACGAAATTGAGACATAATAATTTTGAACGTTTCTAAATCAGTTGAATCGAAAACAAAGGATACCAGATGAAAGAAAAACATGCAACAATGTCGTATTAATGATATAATCATAATAACACAATAGTATTATAAGAGCAGAAATAATACTTTAAGCTGAAGTTTTAATGAAATCAGGGACTGTAAATGTTTGGGCTGAATACAAGAACAGTTAGACTGAAATCGTTCCTGTAACGATATCAGTATTGTTGAGAACATAACTACTATAAAGTATTGGTTAAATGAATTGATGTAATGAAATTTTGGTTTTAAATCATTATTACAAAGATAAATAGTTGATTCAAAATAAATATTTAGTCTAAATCATATCTACATTAAAGGTTCATCTGAAATCATTTTGAAAAGCATTATGACTTATGAAGAGGTAGCATTAAAAAGATTTTGCTTAAAAAATGATACAACGAAAACAATTAGAATGAAATCATTGCTAAAATAATGCTTGATGGAAATTTTGACTTTTTTGTTACGAAAAGTTTCATGTAAATTATTGATTCCAATGTAAATTTGTATGATGTAAATTTTAATTCCTATGTCGAAGAGTCTCTCTCAAAACCTTGTCGTGTCGAATATTTTTCGAAATGAAACATGAATTTCAATTTATGAATAGAACATGAATCGACCTTTCAACTTATAAGATATCGAAAGTGTAAGAAGATAATCTAATCATTTAAGGATTTAATAATATTTAAACTAAATTGCATTTAAAGTATTCAGGTAAAAAGTATTCTATTAAAATATTTAAAATAAATTATATTTAAATCAACCTTTCTTAATTAATAGTATTTCATTGAGAACAAACATAAAATCGTATAAAATATTCTACCCTAAGTCTAATTGTTGGCCGAAACGCTCTGTTCAATCTTACAGAAACTGGTTATTGTGGTTATGTTGAGTGTAGATATAGATATTAATTCAAGTCAGGATTCAAGATATCTCTTTGTTTCATCATTTGAGATAAAGAAACTATTGAACATTATTCATTAATTTGAATCCAGTTTCACTCTAACTCTTTTAGTGTTTCAGATAACAAGACTTTTGATCATTATTCATTAATTTGATTTCGAGCTTAACGGTTATTCTTGGGCTTAGTATTTCAGGTCATGAAACTATTGAACATGATTTATTCATTTGACTCGATTTTCCCTATATTTTTTTGTTTTAGTATCTTAGATAACGGAACTATTGAGGGAATCTATACGAATTTGACTCACGATTCATGATATACCTCTTAGTGTAAATATTAGTCTAACTCGAGTTTTGCTGAAAATTACTGAACTATTGAGTAAATAGATGTTTATATGACTCAAGCTTCACGATATCTCTTTTAATATTTCAGATAATAAAACTGCTGAACATTATTCTTCAATTTGTATCAAGTTTCACGACATCTCTCTTTTATACCATTTCCAATAACAAAACTAATAAGCTCGATGCCTAAGTCAACCTTAGAGAAACTTATCATTGTGGTCATGCTAAGTGTAGGAATAAATATTAACTCTAATCGGGCTTCACGATATCTCTTTGCTTTAGCATTTCACATAACGAGAGTTATGGCTGTATCGAAAGTCATACTTTGCCTGTATATGGGGCAAATGCCCCTAAGTATTACTTTCATTCTAGGCTTTTCATACGTCTTGGTTCAACTGCTTTGGTATTCCTTGTATATGAAACGATGTAGAATTCACAGGTTTTTCAAAATCTTGGCGAGCAACAGAGATAAAACGAAGGATAAAAGGATTGTCCAATGCACAGTTGGTTCTGTCATTCTTCTATTTCCTTTCTTTGGCGCTATCGCAAAGGACTTGGTCATCAATATCTTGCACGATAAAAACCCTCGAGTAAGCTGTGAAACTTTCAACGTACCGTCTTACTTTCCTCACTTTTGGATCATCAATTTTGTTATTGCCACTCTATCATCATACACGTCATACTGTATGTTTTTTGTGGTGACTTTGCTTTACTGTCTGAGTTGTTGGCTTGTAGTTGATCGATGGAAAATGAATGAACTGAGTTCGATTGATCCATGGATCAGTTGCAAAGAGCAGATTTCATTCACAAAGAAGATGGAAGATATAATGTCCTTTCCGATCTTTGGTGTGATTTGTAAAATCGGAATGGACGTTTTCACTTTGGTGCTGATGCTTACTAGTCCCGGGCATAGACGTGGTTATGACGTTACCTTTATCGTTGCCTGTGCTCAGCAGTCAATTATGCTGGTGTGTATAGTTTTCAGTGCGGATTACCTACAAAAAAGTTGTATGAATAATATGAGAATGGCTATACGTTATAAAGCATTCGGAAAAAAATCTGACAGAGAATTGGAATGTGTGTCTTTGCTCAAAAAAAGCAAACTCACTGGATGGAAGATATTTCACATTCGGAAACCCTTTCTCATGACTTCTGTGGCAACGTTGCTGTCCTATAGTATTCTTCTAAAAGAACTGAACAGTGAAGACTGAAGTTAATTCACGCGAAATAAAAAAAAAATTCTATTCTGCTTTATTATCCTTTAATACACAGTGTGCACGAAAAGAAGAAAAGAATCGGCGCACAATTCGAAAATTTTTCGACTGTTATTAAATAAATTTATGAAAAAATAATAAGCAGTCATCAAAAAATATTTTCTACATAGAATTTTTTCTTTAGAATTTTGTTGCAAAAACTTCTCAATTTGCTTAGTGATTTCTCGATTTGCATGGAAATTAACATTAAGGGATTTAAACTTTCGAAGGCTTTCTTACTTAAACTATTAACTAGCGGTGCAGCCCGCAAAAAAAAAGATATCACCCTGAATAACTTTCCTTCTAATGATCGGATTTTCACGTACTAAGTGCCAATCTTAATGGTTTTTGGGGGTGACCTCAAATATGCTAATTGGTGCTAACTATTAAATAAGTTGCAAAATTGAACACAAAAATGTACTTTCTCTGAATAAACATGCATTTTTTTACATATTTGGATTCTTTATCTTCAAAATATAGGGGGTAACCGAAATCTGGTAACCGAAATGTGATCCCCATAGTTTGGCCAGGAGAGCGATTCAAAGTTTGGAACCCTTAATAATAATTTCACTTTTTGCGTTTTTAGTCATATATTAAAAACTAATTAAGATATTCAAAAAAAGTTGCACCTACTTATAAAACTCATTTACCCAAGGATAATGTCATGCAAAAAATAATTTATAATAACTATTTATTATTTTTTATTATTTAATTAAATTGAGGATGAAAAAATATTGAATTATAAGTTAGGAATTTTTATTATACCATATTAATCTACATATTTTTCAATTGAAAAATCTAAAGTTTCAACTGTTTTTATTTCAACTGTCATTATACTTAATTTTCTGAACTATGAAGCTCAGAAAAATTAAAATAAATTATTTTTAGAAAAATAATTTGGCGACAATGAAGAAATAATTAAATAGGGAGATTAATATTAAAATGTGTTTAACTTACGAGGAACTTGACGTTGCGTGCATAGCGTAAAATTTCATTCATATTTTTTTTCTCTAATAATCGATTGCTAATCTTTTTATTTTAATTTTTTTAAAACTGTAAAATACGATGGTTTCTTTAGTCTCTGATAATTTATTTCCAATTTAGTAAAGAAATTTGAATAAATCATTTTATTGAATAAAAAACATTATATTCAACGAAAGTCGAGTTTTATAAAAGCGTGCTTCTGATAGAATATGATTATACACCACATTGTGCTTATTTAATGTGATTATTTTTTATTTTTAGTTAGTTTTCTCAATAACTGATACAATTTCACTAATTTACTTACGTATGCATAGATTTGGAATAATATATTTATCAATTTCTTAAATATATATTTTATAATTGTCAGTCGTAACCTTTTACAAAAGAAATAACGCAAAATTCTACAAAAACTAATTCACCATTTTATTATTCTTTTTCATCCATCGTCCAAAAAACCAAAACAAAAAAATGATCATATCTATAATATCAAGCTTTTAGCTCGCAACATCAGAAAATGCGTGTTATTACATCACGTGACCCTTTGTCAGGGTCACGTGATGTAATAACACGCATTTTCTGATGTTGCGAGCTAAAAGCTTGATATTATAGATATGATCATTTTTTTTTGTTTTGGTTTTTGAACGATGGATAAAAAAGGAATAATAAAATGGTGAATTAGTTTTTGTAGAATTTTGCGTTATTTCTTTTGTAAAAGGTTACGACTGACAAATGCGCGGGGAAACCCCAATGGATTTCAAAATAAAAGATTGGTAGTTGTTTGTTCTATGAATTTCAAGTTGTTTGATGGAAGATAGTGAGTTATTTAGATTGTCTTGAAATTGGTTTAGGAAGTGGCATTTTTTTTTGTAAGAAGGTGCAGTTTAGAAAGTAGTAGGTGAAAAATGGCATTTTTAGGAAGAGCTTTAAAAGTAGATTTGAAGTGTTTGGCGGAAGAGTTAGGAGAAACGGCAACGGAAGACATGAGAGTTACCGAATTAAAGAAGATTATATTGGCAAGTACGGAGTACGAAGAGGAGTTTGTGAAGGAATTATTAAAAAGAATAGTTAGTGGAAGAGAAGAAATAAAGCGCCAACAAAAAGAAGATGAAATTAGGCGACAAGAATATGAAATTAAGCAACAGGAAAGGGAAGACGAATTAAAGCGGCGAGAACAGGAAAGGGAAGATGAATTAAAGAGGCGAGAACAGGAAAGGGAAGGTGAATTAAAGCGGCGAGAACAGGAAAGGGAAGATGAATTAAAGCGGCAAGAAAAGGAATATGAATTGGAGAGGTTGAAGATAGAAGCTTCATTGGTACATACTGGTACTATAGGAGAGACGAGCAGCTCTCGAAATGAAGAAGCAAGAGAACAGGTACCTGGTGGATTGCAAAAATTAATGCGTACTTTTGATCCAAAAGAAGGTGATATAAGTTTTTATCTAATATTGTTTGAAAGACAAGCACGAAGAGTCCATATAAAAGAAGAAGATTGGGTAACGCATCTTGTTGGATTATTGCCTCTAGAAATGGCGAATTTAATTGCAAGGGAGCCTGAAGAAAAAGCAAATGATTATAAACATGTAAAATGTATGTTATTGAAAAGGTTTAAATTGAGCCCAGAAGCATTTAAAATAAAGTTTAAGAGACATTGTAAAGCGGCTGAGAGCACTTGGCGAGATTTTGGATTTGAATTGGCGAACTATTTTAACGAATGGGTTTCGGGACTAAAAATTAATGATTTCGACAGCCTGAAACAACTTGTCATTGTCGAACAGATAAAAGAACGAGTACCTGGAGACATACAAAATCATTTTATTGATGAGTGGAGTAGAATTTGCTCAGTTGACACACTTGCTGAGAAGTTAGATTAGTACGAGAATGCAAGGAAATATAACCAAACTACTAAATTCATTGCTTCTCAACCATATAGGAACTTATACCGGGAAAAACCAAACATGGTTAGTAGAAGATATCATACATTTGGTGAAGGATATAAACATGAGCATAACAACCATGGCAGAATTGATAAGCGGAGTTCTTCCCAAAATCCAGTCACATGTTTTAATTGTGGACGAGTAGGACACTTGGCACGATTTTGTCGAGATAATAAAGAGAGGAGAAGAAACATTGAAGGCAAAGTGGCCGAGGTTCAAGTATCGGAAGGGCAAGTATCCGAAGTTAAGGTACTCAGAAATGGAAATATCGAAAGCAAAGTAGTCACTGCAAGATTTAACGGTGAAGTCATGATAGGAAACAAAAAATGTAAAGGCGTTCAACCAAAAATAGCTGCCCTTAAGAAAGTTAGAATTTCATATAATGGAAATGAATACGAAGCTGTAGTAGATTCTGGTGCACAAATAAGTGTATTTAAAAACGATATAGTGGGTAAGGAAGTGGATTACAAAGGACATATAATACTACAACCTGCGTTTGGCGAAAGTCTAAAAGCTGAGTTAAAAGAAGTGGAAATCGCTTTGGTAACGGAAGGATATATTACGCCTATAATTAAAACGATGATAGCAGCCGTCAATGGGTTAAATGCTGACATTTTGTTGGATGCTGAAACTTATGAGGCATTATTAGAACAAAAAAGAGTATACAATCCCAGTTTTACTGCTGCTATGAAGCTAAGATCAGATTCCCGAAAGGAGCAGTTATATATGAGTGCAAGTGACGGAGAAGAGCAGCAGGAGCCAACAGTAGGTGAATGCGGTGATAAAAAGAATGGAAATGAAACCGAACGATTCAAGATACAACAACAAAGTTGCGATACTCTCCAAGAAGCATGGAAATTGGGGAAGCAAAATAAAGGAGGGTATGTGATACAAAATAATATACTATGCCATGAAGAGTTGTTGGACGGGAATAGAATACAACAATTAGTAATTCCCGAAATTAGAAAAGGTAAAATACTAGAAATTGCCCACGAGTCAGTATTCGGAGCACATCTAGGAGCTCGTAAAACAATTCAAAGAATTAAATTTTCCTTTTATTGGCCAGGGATGGTCAAGGAAATTAAAGCTTATTGTAGCTCATGTCATGGGTGCCAAGGTAGAAGAGTTGTTCGTTCAGTAGACAAAATTCCGATAACACCTGTGTCACGTCCTGAACTTCCATTCCAAGTGGTGAACGTAGATCTAATTGGTCCTCTAGATCCAGTATCAGCACAAGGACATAAATATATCCTTTGTTTGATGGACCAACATTCAAGATGGCCTGAAGCAGTCCCGCTCAAATCGTTAACGGCAAGGAATACATGTGAAGCACTGCTCGAAATATTCTGTAGGACAGGAATTCCAGAAGTAATCGTGGTGGATAATGCGACAAATTTTACGGCAAGTTTAACGCAAGAGTTTTTGAAGGTTTTAGGAGCTTGTCCGCGATTTTCAACGCCATACCATCCGGAAGGGAACGGATTGATTGAAAGATGGAACCAAACTTTCAAAAATATGCTACATCACATTATTAGAGAAGTAGGAAGAAATTGGCATCGACACATACCATTTGTACTATGGGCTTATCGAGAAGTTCCAAATGCAACTACAGGAGTACCACCTTTTCTGCTAATGTACGGGAGAGAACCGAAAGGCCCGTTATCTATATTGAAGTCAATTTGGGCCGGAGATATGTTTTTACCTTTGAATATGAAAGGATCAGCGGAGGAATATTTAAAAGAGTTAAAAGGAAAATTAGAAATAGCAACCGAAAAGGCAAGGTTAACAAGTGATGTGCAACAAAGTAATTATGCCAAATATTACAATAGAAGGAAAAAATACCGGGAATTTGCGCCAGGAGATCAAGTACTTGTGCTAATGCATGATTCATCCAATTCATTATATGCCAGATGGATAGGTCCAGTAAAGGTAATTAGAAGAGTGAAACCGAATTCGTATTATTTGCAAATGCCTGAAGGAAATTTAAGATTATTGCATGTTAACAAAATGAGAGAATACAAAGCGAGAATTCAAACAGTTGGAGTTGTCTATGATATTGATGATGAATTTGGTGAAATATACGAAACACCAACTCTTCCTACAGATGTGGAAAGCTATGAAGCATTGAAAGGATTAAATTTGGATTACTTACCCAAAATGCAACAAAATCAATTGAAAGATCTTTTACATAGACGCAAAACGTTGTTTTCGGGGAAGATAAGGATAGCTAAAGTTGGGAAACATGCGATAAAGCTGAAAGCTGAGGAGGATACGATGAAACCAAAAACGTATAAGATACCAGAAAACTTAAAGGGGAAAGTGGATGCACAGATCAATGAATTGCTAGCGTTAGGACTGATTGAACCGGTGGTAAGTGAGATAGCACACCCGGTAGTATGTGTTCATAAGAAAGACGGAACAATCAGGTTATGCATTGATTTCAGAAGTTTGAATGCTCTTACCGTTCCGGATGCATATCCAATGCAAAATATGATGGAGTTGAATTTCTTAGTAGGAAAGAAGAAATTCATTACTGTGCTAGATATGTTGAAGGGATATTGGGCTATACCGATGGAGAACGGCAGCAAACACCTCACAGCATTCCGAACTCACCGAGGCCAGTACCAATGGAATGTATTACCCTTTGGATTAAGAAATGCTGCTGCAACCTACCAAAGAGCTATGTCTAAAGCGGTTCAGTCCATGTCTGATTTCACTTGTGCTTATATCGATGATTTAGCAGTATTTTCTGATACGTGGGAGGAACATTTGATTCATCTTGAAGAAGTTTTTAAGAGATTGGAATATTTTAATTTCTCCGTGAACTTGAGAAAGTGCGAATTTGCTAGACAAAAGGTTAAATACTTAGGACATATTATTGGTTCAGGTAAACATGCTCCTGACAAAGAACGAATAAGAGTAATACAGAAATTAGAGGCACCCAAAACCAAAAAACAACTGAGAAGTGCTTTGGGATTATGCAACTTTTACAGGCAGTATATTCCAAACTTCGCAAAGATTGCTCTTCCACTAACAGAGCTTACTAAAAAGAAAGTTCCTAATGAGATTCCTTGGAGCGAAGAAGCTGAGAAGGCATTCAAGGAATTGAAGACGTCGCTAGGTAAGATCGCAGAGTTACAAGTCCCAGACATAGAGAAACCATACTACTTGCATACGGATGCATCTCAAAATGCGGTCGGATGTTGTTTAGGTCAGTTAGATGAAGAAGGAAATATTCGTCCCATAGCTTTCGGTAGCCAGAAGCTGAATTCAACTCAACAGAAATGGTCTACAATTGAAAGGGAAGCTTATGCTATTATTTGGGCTTTGCAGAGATTTGAAACCTTACTCTGTGGTGCTAAGATTATTTTATTAACTGATCATAATCCCCTAGTATTTCTGACGAGTGCGACACCCCAAAGCCCGAGGTTGCAGAGATGGGCGTTAGCCATTCAACGCCATGATATTGAGGCAAGTCACATCAAAGGATCGAAACTTAGTAATGCAGATGCATTGTCCAGACTGTAAATATAAACTAAAATAAGACTCTGAACATTTTTTCCTATTATTATTATTAGGTGATTAAAGTAAATACCTAGTGTTAAGTTAAACCTAAGATTCAGTGAATATTTGGGTGAATGTGAAACATAGTTTGTCTATGTGTAAAGTGTGACCCTTAAATTATTTGCCATATTCGATCTTTGGATCTAATATGACTCTGGGGGGAAGGTGTCAGGGTCACGTGATGTAATAACACGCATTTTCTGATGTTGCGAGCTAAAAGCTTGATATTATAGATATGATCATTTTTTTTTGTTTTGGTTTTTGAACGATGGATAAAAAAGGAATAATAAAATTGTGAATTAGTTTTTGTAGAATTTTGCGTTATTTCTTTTGTAAAAGGTTACGACTGACAAATGAATGCGTGTTATTACATCACGTGACCCTGACACCTTCCCCCCAGAGTCATATTAGATCCAAAGATCGAATATGGCAAATAATTTAAGGGTCACACTTTACACATAAACAAACTATGTTTCACATTCACCCAAATATTCACTGAATCTTAGGTTTAACTTAACACTATGTATTTACTTTAATCACCTAATAATAATAATAGGAAAAAATGTTCAGAGTCTTATTTTAGTTTATATTTACAGTCTGGACAATGCATCTGCATTACTAAGTTTCGATCCTTTGATGTGACTTGCCTCAATATCATGGCGTTGAATGGCTAACGCCCATCTCTGCAACCTCGGGCTTTGGGGTGTCGCACTCGTCAGAAATACTAGGGGATTATGATCAGTTAATAAAATAATCTTAGCACCACAGAGTAAGGTTTCAAATCTCTGCAAAGCCCAAATAATAGCATAAGCTTCCCTTTCAATTGTAGACCATTTCTGTTGAGTTGAATTCAGCTTCTGGCTACCGAAAGCTATGGGACGAATATTTCCTTCTTCATCTAACTGACCTAAACAACATCCGACCGCATTTTGAGATGCATCCGTATGCAAGTAGTATGGTTTCTCTATGTCTGGGACTTGTAACTCTGCGATCTTACATAGCGACGTCTTCAATTCCTTGAATGCCTTCTCAGCTTCTTCGCTCCAAGGAATCTCATTAGGAACTTTCTTTTTAGTAAGCTCTGTTAGTGGAAGAGCAATCTTTGCGAAGTTTGGAATATACTGCCTGTAAAAGTTGCATAATCCCAAAGCACTTCTCAGTTGTTTTTTGGTTTTGGGTGCCTCTAATTTCTGTATTACTCTTATTCGTTCTTTGTCAGGAGCATGTTTACCTGAACCAATAATATGTCCTAAGTATTTAACCTTTTGTCTAGCAAATTCGCACTTTCTCAAGTTCACGGAGAAATTAAAATATTCCAATCTCTTAAAAACTTCTTCAAGATGAATCAAATGTTCCTCCCACGTATCAGAAAATACTGCTAAATCATCGATATAAGCACAAGTGAAATCAGACATGGACTGAACCACTTTAGACATAGCTCTTTGGTAGGTTGCAGCAGCATTTCTTAATCCAAAGGGTAATACATTCCATTGGTACTGGCCTCGGTGAGTTCGGAATGCTGTGAGGTGTTTGCTGCCGTTCTCCATCGGTATAGCCCAATATCCCTTCAACATATCTAGCACAGTAATGAATTTCTTCTTTCCTACTAAGAAATTCAACTCCATCATATTTTGCATTGGATATGCATCCGGAACGGTAAGAGCATTCAAACTTCTGAAATCAATGCATAACCTGATTGTTCCGTCTTTCTTATGAACACATACTACCGGGTGTGCTATCTCACTTACCACCGGTTCAATCAGTCCTAACGCTAGCAATTCATTGATCTGTGCATCCACTTTCCCCTTTAAGTTTTCTGGTATCTTATACGTTTTTGGTTTCATCGTATCCTCCTCAGCTTTCAGCTTTATCGCATGTTTCCCAACTTTAGCTATCCTTATCTCCCCCGAAAACAACGTTTTGCGTCTATGTAAAAGATCTTTCAATTGATTTTGTTGCATTTTGGGTAAGTAATCCAAATTTAATCCTTTCAATGCTTCATAGCTTTCCACATCTGTAGGAAGAGTTGGTGTTTCGTATATTTCACCAAATTCATCATCAATATCATAGACAACTCCAACTGTTTGAATTCTCGCTTTGTATTCTCTCATTTTGTTAACATGCAATAATCTTAAATTTCCTTCAGGCATTTGCAAATAATACGAATTCGGTTTCACTCTTCTAATTACCTTTACTGGACCTATCCATCTGGCATATAATGAATTGGATGAATCATGCATTAGCACAAGTACTTGATCTCCTGGCGCAAATTCCCGGTATTTTTTCCTTCTATTGTAATATTTGGCATAATTACTTTGTTGCACATCACTTGTTAACCTTGCCTTTTCGGTTGCTATTTCTAATTTTCCTTTTAACTCTTTTAAATATTCCTCCGCTGATCCTTTCATATTCAAAGGTAAAAACATATCTCCGGCCCAAATTGACTTCAATATAGATAACGGGCCTTTCGGTTCTCTCCCGTACATTAGCAGAAAAGGTGGTACTCCTGTAGTTGCATTTGGAACTTCTCGATAAGCCCATAGTACAAATGGTATGTGTCGATGCCAATTTCTTCCTACTTCTCTAATAATGTGATGTAGCATATTTTTGAAAGTTTGGTTCCATCTTTCAATCAATCCGTTCCCTTCCGGATGGTATGGCGTTGAAAATCGCGGACAAGCTCCTAAAACCTTCAAAACCTCTTGCGTTAAACTTGCCGTAAAATTTGTCGCATTATCCACCACGATTACTTCTGGAATTCCTGTCCTACAGAATATTTCGAGCAGTGCTTCACATGTATTCCTTGCCGTTAACTTTTTGAGCGGGACTGCTTCAGGCCATCTTGAATGTTGGTCCATCAAACAAAGGATATATTTATGTCCTTGTGCTGATACTGGATCTAGAGGACCAATTAGATCTACGTTCACCACTTGGAATGGAAGTTCAGGACGTGACACAGGTGTTATCGGAATTTTGTCTACTGAACGAACAACTCTTCTACCTTGGCACCCATGACATGAGCTACAATAAGCTTTAATTTCCTTGACCATCCCTGGCCAATAAAAGGAAAATTTAATTCTTTGAATTGTTTTACGAGCTCCTAGATGTGCTCCGAATACTGACTCGTGGGCAATTTCTAGTATTTTACCTTTTCTAATTTCGGGAATTACTAATTGTTGTATTCTATTCCCGTCCAACAGCTCTTCATGGCATAGTATATTATTTTGTATCACATACCCTCCTTTATTTTGCTTCCCCAATTTCCATGCTTCTTGGAGAGTATCGCAACTTTGTTGTTGTATCTTGAATCGTTCGGTTTCATTTCCATTCTTTTTATCACCGCATTCACCTACTGTTGGCTCCTGCTGCTCTTCTCCGTCACTTGCACTCATATATAACTGCTCCTTTCGGGAATCTGATCTTAGCTTCATAGCAGCAGTAAAACTGGGATTGTATACTCTTTTTTGTTCTAATAATGCCTCATAAGTTTCAGCATCCAACAAAATGTCAGCATTTAACCCATTGACGGCTGCTATCATCGTTTTAATTATAGGCGTAATATATCCTTCCGTTACCAAAGCGATTTCCACTTCTTTTAACTCAGCTTTTAGACTTTCGCCAAACGCAGGTTGTAGTATTATATGTCCTTTGTAATCCACTTCCTTACCCACTATATCGTTTTTAAATACACTTATTTGTGCACCAGAATCTACTACAGCTTCGTATTCATTTCCATTATATGAAATTCTAACTTTCTTAAGGGCAGCTATTTTTGGTTGAACGCCTTTACATTTTTTGTTTCCTATCATGACTTCACCGTTAAATCTTGCAGTGACTACTTTGCTTTCGATATTTCCATTTCTGAGTACCTTAACTTCGGATACTTGCCCTTCCGATACTTGAACCTCGGCCACTTTCCCTTCAATGTTTCTTCTCCTCTCTGTATTATCTCGACAAAATCGTGCCAAGTGTCCTACTCGTCCACAATTAAAACATGTGACTGGATTTTGGGAAGAACTCCGCTTATCAATTCTGCCATGGTTGTTATGCTCATGTTTATATCCTTCACCAAATGTATGATATCTTCTACTAACCATGTTTGGTTTTTCCCGGTATAAGTTCCTATATGGTTGAGAAGCAATGAATTTAGTAGTTTGGTTATATTTCCTTGCATTCTCGTACTCATCTAACTTCTCAGCAAGTGTGTCAACTGAGCAAATTCTACTCCACTCATCAATAAACTGATTTTGTATGTCTCCAGGTACTCGTTCTTTTATCTGTTCGACAATGACAAGTTGTTTCAGGCTGTCGAAATCATTAATTTTTAGTCCCGAAACCCATTCGTTAAAATAGTTCGCCAATTCAAATCCAAAATCTCGCCAAGTGCTCTCAGCCGCTTTACAATGTCTCTTAAACTTTATTTTAAATGCTTCTGGGCTCAATTTAAACCTTTTCAATAACATACATTTTACATGTTTATAATCATTTGCTTTTTCTTCAGGCTCCCTTGCAATTAAATTCGCCATTTCTAGAGGCAATAATCCAACAAGATGCGTTACCCAATCTTCTTCTTTTATATGGACTCTTCGTGCTTGTCTTTCAAACAATATTAGATAAAAACTTATATCACCTTCTTTTGGATCAAAAGTACGCATTAATTTTTGCAATCCACCAGGTACATGTTCTCTTGCTTCTTCATTTCGAGAGCTGCTCGTCTCTCCTATAGTACCAGTATGTACCAATGAAGCTTCTATCTTCAACCTCTCCAATTCATATTCCTTTTCTTGCCGCTTTAATTCATCTTCCCTTTCCTGTTCTCGCCGCTTTAATTCACCTTCCCTTTCCTGTTCTCGCCTCTTTAATTCATCTTCCCTTTCCTGTTCTCGCCGCTTTAATTCGTCTTCCCTTTCCTGTTGCTTAATTTCATATTCTTGTCGCCTAATTTCATCTTCTTTTTGTTGGCGCTTTATTTCTTCTCTTCCACTAACTATTCTTCTTAATAATTCCTTCACAAACTCCTCTTCGTACTCCGTACTTGCCAATATAATCTTCTTTAATTCGGTAACTCTCATGTCTTCCGTTGCCGTTTCTCCTAACTCTTCCGCCAAACACTTCAAATCTACTTTTAAAGCTCTTCCTAAAAATGCCATTTTTCACCTACTACTTTCTAAACTGCACCTTCTTACAAAAAAAAATGCCACTTCCTAAACCAATTTCAAGACAATCTAAATAACTCACTATCTTCCATCAAACAACTTGAAATTCATAGAACAAACAACTACCAATCTTTTATTTCGAAATCCATTGGGGTTTCCCCGCACATTTGTCAGTCGTAACCTTTTACAAAAGAAATAACGCAAAATTCTACAAAAACTAATTCACCATTTTATTATTCTTTTTCATCCATCGTCCAAAAAACCAAAACAAAAAAATGATCATATCTATAATATCAAGCTTTTAGCTCGCAACATCAGAAAATGCGTGTTATTACATCACGTGACCCTGACAATAATTATTAATAAAAATGTTTAATCAAAATTTATAAGCATCTTAAAATTTCTCAACATCTTATATATCGTCTTAATCTTAAAAGGAATTTTTTAATCAGCTATACGGGAGTGTTTCTCAGAACTATTTTAACAACTATTGAATTTATTTTAACATTTTTGAAAATCTTATTCTTTACGCTACTACGTATATTATTTCTTCATTAATATACTAATCACTTTTCTTAGTACTTTAATTTAGGTTTTCTTTAAAGTAAAGTTCCTTTTTAAATTATTGTCAAGTTTTTTTTTAAAGAAAACTTAGAATTATTGTCTTCTAGCTAAGAATAAAACCCTGTTAAGAAATTGAGAGTATTCCGCTGTTAAAAATTATTTGATGCAAAACAGCTGACTACTTACTAAGCATACTATTTTTTTCAAAAAATAAATATAAACTATTGATTGTCTTTTTTTCTGTTTCTTGTGACTTCAACATAGATTATCTAAAATAGTGTTGATGTTTTCTAAGTCACTACAAAGAGCATAAAAATACCGAACACAAAAAGCTGTCAAATACATAGCCAAAACTTTTAAGCGTCTTAAAATATCTCAGTATCTTAAATGCCGTCCTAACATCTTATAAGTTGTGAAATTAAATTTTTTATTATCTGACCACGTGTAATTCACAGAAAAATCCAACTAATTATTTCATTATATCTTTTACTCTTTCTATATGATACCATGTAGAATTTGTTCTGGATAATATACTAAACTATTTTGTTTAAATTTTAACTTTAGCTTGATTCCCAAGATATTATTGTAGTATAATTTGTTATCAGGAAAATGCCTTATTTTGTTAAGCATCAAATACTAAAAATTGAAATTTGTAAAAAGATTCCGAAGCTGTGCCAATTTTAGAATCATCTGATTTAAAAAAAAAAATGCAATAAAAAATACGCGATTTCCGTACTTATTTTGATTAAAAATAGAAAAATAAAAATTTAAAAAAAGTGGCAAGAAGGTTAACATACGTTTTACAGAAACTGTGAAAACCAATTTTTCCTACATTTCGTCATGAAAGGATAAGAATGATATTGCTCCAAGGAACCAATTCAAAAATTTCGTTAATTCCATAATAAAATCTGTTTGATCAAAACATATTATTCATTGAAAATTAAAGCAAGAAAAAAATTAACTTTTATTATTTATCTAAGCTTAATCCATTTATTTCATGATAGCGATATTAAGGTTAAGGATATGCGATGGAAGCCCCATTTACTACAATACTATAAATGCATTAAATCATATAGCTTGAATAATTTATTTAAGCAAATTATTTAATAATTTTAAGCAACTGAGGGCGTAAAAATAAGCTCGATCGAAATACTCTCTAAAGTATACCCTAAAATATATGTGGAATAAATTTTGGAATCGATAGATAAAAAATATCTTTTCAAACGACATTGAGTAGAATGGAAACGCTAACTTGTTTGAAATATTTGTTCTTGTAACTATTTAATTTCGATTCTTGGTGCTAGGGGACATTCCATTTTCGCATTCGATTTTTGAAATTTCAATTGTAAATGGAATTTTTTTATGTCATTAAGAAATTTTAAGGCTTGCAGCAAAAAAGAAGAAAAAAATTTTACTCCATTGATTTTTTTAGAAAGTGAATTATAATTCTTTCAATCTGAGAACCTGTGCTATATCTTACGTAAAACTTATTATAATATCGAGTGAAATAATTTAATATGTTGTGTTACTAAGTGGATAATCCCAAGAAACTGAATCGAAAATATAAAAACTTCATTGATTTAAAAAATAATAGATGATAATAAAAATAGACATGTTTTAAGCGTCCAATCATTAAAGTCACGAGTCATTCAAGCCTGACAAGTCTTGAGAATGGGTGTTTATATTTGAACGCTCGAAACATGTCGACTTTAACTTCCCTCTGCATATTTTTTGAAGCCAGTTGAGTTTTTATCATCAATTATACTGTTTTACATTTAGTCTTGATCATTATTTCGATGAGGATTTTACACTCTTTAAAGTAAACATATGCATTTTAATATTTTAACAGGATTCATGTGGCCTTTAAGAGCGTAAGGGCATCAATATTGCAAATGTTAACTTTAACTTTCAAATTAAAATTTTGAGACCAGATATTTTGAGTTAATGGAATTGAATATTTTATCTTTTAAGTTTTTGTGCCTCCATTTCAGTATCTTAAAAACCTTACAAGCTCTGTTTAAAAAGAGAGTATATATATAAGAAAACAAAAACAATCATAGTAGCAGTATTTGGTGATAAATGTAGCTTATTGAAATTGAAGAACATGCTGTGCTATATTTTATGGTGAATTTGCAAACGTAAGTTTCGGAATGTATCGAAACATGAGGATGCTATTGGCAAATCATCTTTATTCAAAGAAAACCATGCAACCTAAGTATCTAGCAGAATGAAGCGATTTTTTAAACAATGAATCGTACAATATGCAACATATTATTTCAATATTTTATTCTTAAACATAACATATTTCAATGTTTTTAAAATGATGCTTAACATTCGGCAATGCCTTGAGTTACAGAAAAAAGAAATATCGTAAATTATAGAAACCCTTGTGAATGTGCAATAGAATTACCATACAATATACATCTTATTTTTCAAGCACTTTTTTTGTTTCTTCACACTTTCTTGCCTAGAAGACTCGATTAAAGCTGTAAAAATGATTATCCCTTAAATTTTGTATATAGCTATCATAAGTTATGTTAGTTTTACTTTAGTATGAAATCCTCGCATAAATATAGTAAAAGGAACCTAAATAATGTCAGATAAAAAGTTCATGCATTTAAATTCTAAAGGCTTAAAAAATTATAAATAATTTATAAATCAATTCAAATTTTCTTTTCAAAGGAGATTAAAAGAAAAAAAATCGCTGCTTTTTGGACAGAATATTGTTAAAAATTGTCTAGAAACTATAGAAACTTCGAGATATCGCATTAACTATTAATTAAACCTTTCCGAGTAATTACAGAACATTATTTCAATTTTTTTACAGTCAGAACTTGGTTGCCAAGCAACCAGAGCTTGATTGCTTAGCATTCCTCTTTTGAATTAGTCTATGGGTTATCTTAAAATATTCATTTGCGGCGGTGACTTTCGTTGACTGTTTTCTGGATTATCGCCAAACGTATAAACCTTTATTGCGACCCAATTTATGGCCCAATTTATTCAAAATTTTGTCTCCCTCCAATATTTCAATGGTCAGAATTCCAAATTTGTAAAAAAAATATATATGTTTATTCAGAGAAAGTGCTTTTTTTAGTCTGATTTCGTAACTTAATTAATAGTTAGCACTAATTAATTAACATATTTGAGGTCTCCCCCAGGAACCATTAAGATTGACACTTAGTTCGTGACAATCCGATTATTAGACCGAAAGTCATTCAGGGTGATATCTTTTTTCTTTTTGCAAACCGTACACTATTTTAAAGATAAAAGCTACCACTATATTTTGAGAGTCATGTATAGAAATCCATAGAAAAAAACGTATGTTTAATTAGAAAGCGGAAGTTTTTGCATCTGATTTTGTAACTGAAAATATAGTCTGTACAAATAAATTAACATATTTAACGTAAGGCCTTTCAATCACGTTAAGATTGAATCTTTTTGCGTGATATCCCAATATTTAGAAAATAAGTTATTCAGAGAGTTCACTTCCTTATTCGGAGTTCTTTTACAAAAACTTTGTTTCTCTTTATAAAAAAAAACATGAACAGAATATTTCAAAGTTCAGAATAATTTAGTTTTGGCTGTCTTGCAATAAAAATGATTTCAGAGTTTAAAAAAGAATTAAAAATACGTTTTGCTACAATAAAAAAGTAAATTTTGTAAGCAGAAACAAGATTCGAACTTATTGCAAGATAATTACGGCTAGTTTAAAGAACTTAGGTGAGAAAAATGAGATGATTTTACTAAGCTTTGAATTTAGAAAAATGAAATGATTTTATTAAGCTTTGAATTTTGAATAATTATGTTTCTAACGAGAGAACTGAGCGATCAGGAAAATTTGCTCTCTAATATAATAATGGGCTATTTATCAGTTATAAAATATTGTTAAATGGACAGTAACCGAAGATTCTATCTTCCATAAAATTAAACTTTAATACATGATTACATTTGCTTCAAATTCTTTCCGTCACTTGATGCAAGAAAACGTGATGTGTTGAATCACTTAACTAATAAACAATAAGTGACGATTATATATTTAGATCCGTTATTTGATTGCGTGACAAAGCAATCCAACTGGTTATCTTATGAATCACGTGAATCAAGCGAAGAAAAGGAATGTAAAGAGATGTAATGTTGATACCCGTTTTCATTCAGAGTATTTCACACAAAACTGTAACAGTCTATCTTCGTCTCTCAATGACTCAACAATGAACAAGTAAGTGTAGTGATTTCATTTCTTTTTTTTCTTCAACCTTCAGAAATTACTTATAAATAAAAAAACATTGCTTTTGAAAGCGATAAAATCTTTTCAATTAAAATAAATGTTAATTGGGCTTATTATAAAGTATTTTAGACTTAGGATGGTCACCCCCACTTGATGCATTTTCCAGCTATGACGTCATCAAAAATAGCTGTAACTCGATGACAAAAATAACATTTATGTTTATACTTAACTTATTAGAAGAAAAATTTAGTTAGTATGTTTTAATTATTATTTATAAGTTCATTTAAAGTCTAAGGATGTGCTGATGTACAAAACTTCTGGTCGCCATGGCTCCTGAAAAGTCTGAACTGGCTCCCAAATTTATATATTTTTAAATTGCTTCTTAAATTTAAAACTCGTTAATAATTATGATTTCAATAAAGAAATAAACAAAAAATCTATAACATCCAATTAAAACATTCGTAAACTATTATTATTTGTAGGAAGAAGGCAAGGAATTAAAACTTCATCTCACCTTAAATGTGACAGACAGTTTGTTGTTGACAATCACATAGTCGCTTTGGTAAATGTCTGAAATATATACTAGATCTAGCTAAGTTAGTTATACATTTGCCCGGTATGCCCTACATCAATGTTTTTTAAGGATAATTGCCACTGCCCAGTATGTACTTGCCCAGTTCTCCGAGCACTGGTGTTTCTTCGAATCTATCCTCAGAAAATATTAAAATATCCAATAAATATAATGATATCAGCGAATAAATTAATATCAAATTGGATATAATAAATATTTCGGACATTCACCGAAGTGACTATGCGATTGTTGACATTCACCGATGAAAGGCGACATTCTTTTGATTTCGGTCATTCACTGTAACATATCTCTTTTTTTCTGTGTCAATATGAGGTCATACTTTTTTGTGAACAGACTATATAATGGACTATGAAAATCATAAAAAAAGGTATCTTTAAAAAAGGTACACTTAAGTTTATAAGTACCTGCATAAAAAAGGTGCGTCGTGTAGGCTAGTAAAGCACTTGTATTAAAAAGGTATCTGTAAGCTATTAAAAAAAAGTGGAACTTGAATAAAAAAAGAATTTCCAAGTTGCGTCAAAGACTTTCTATGAACGTGATTTTTTAATTTCATCTAAGAATAAATAGAACTCGTATACACTAAACATACCTAACCAAATATTAAACAAATAATAGATACATAATAATTTGATATTGCATTTAATATATACCTTTTTTTAATTTTTGAGAGATCTTATATGTTTATCGCTCACAAAGAATATGCAGCTCAAAAGCCAGAAAATGTCCCCATCGTTCTACTCCATGGTGTAACGAATGCAAAAGAAACATGGGATGATTGCGCGCAGGAAATCGCCAACAGGACGGCCTCACAGGTAATAACTGGTTTATGGTTTTGTTAGGAAAAATGTAGCAAATCTTAACCTTTTATTTCAAGGCAATGAGTTCAATGTGATGTGGATGAAAATAAATTATTTTAATATTGATTAATCTACCAATGAGTAAAAATTGTAATTAAGGAATGAAACTGATTTATACAAATTAACAAAAAGAAAAAATTAGGAAATATTTAAAACAATAAAACAAAGTGGAAAAAAAAGCATATAAAACCAAATTTGTCTTATTTTAATAATTTAGAAAGTTAGAAACACAAATCAAGCAAGAAGCGAAGAAATTATAAAGATATGTATGTCAGCAAAACAGCACTTCATCAGGGGACACACTGTCTGCCAACATGCAGGAGAGCCTTTCTTTCGTCAATACAAATAAAGTTACAGTTAGATTAACGAATTAGTTAATCTAACTGCAACTTTATATATTTTTCTTATATGCGGGAGTTTCATTATTAGTTCTTACTCAGTGATGATTTTTCATTACATTCAGATTTCAATTTTTGAATTTTTGATTGCTTTTTCTTATTTAGTTTATCTATTTGGATATGGGGTCTCGGGGCACAGTCAGTTTTTGGTATGACGTAAGAAAGGCTTCTGTGTGTTGGCACAGTGTGTCCCCTGATGAAGTGCTGTTTTGCTGACTTTCATATCTTTATAATTTCTTCGCTTTTTGCTTGATTTGTGCTTCAAACTTTCCAAATTAGTAGAAATTGCATCATGCGTCATCAAAAAAGAAAATAGTTTTATTTTTGTTTGACTTAAAACTCAGACGTAGGACGCATCGCTTTAGAAAGATATTTGGTACGTGATAATATCGATGGTGATTATTACAATGTTGACGATGATTTATTGCAAAAGTATTTCGTTTTATGTTTAACGTTTCAAGTCGGCCAAAAATAAAATTATTTTCCCATCTACGGTGGAAGGGAAAATGTTGTTTTTAAATTTATTTCATTTCATTATTTCATTGATTTCAGATAAATTTGAGTCTTATTGTGGAAAGCAGTCAAAATTTCTATTAATAATAAAAGTGCCTTACTCCATTCAGGAAACTAACTTGTATTGGCAACTTAAGTTCAAATTTGAGCCCTCTAATTTGTCGCTAAAAGTTTAAACTCCGATCGACAATAAATTCTACTTCGCTATAAAATGGAGACACAGCTAACGTTTGTCAGAAAATGAATAAAGAAAACGAATTGTCATATGCCACGTTTCTGTAATGAGTATAGAGAATGAGCGCCTTAGCTATTCCATAATAAGTCGTAAATTCCAATGCAAGATTACAGATTCCATCGTCATCGATACTTTTAAATTTTACAA
Source organism: Parasteatoda tepidariorum (assembly GCF_982258835.1). Lineage (NCBI taxonomy): Eukaryota > Metazoa > Arthropoda > Arachnida > Araneae > Theridiidae > Parasteatoda > Parasteatoda tepidariorum. The sequence goes on along the minus strand of NC_141758.1, from coordinate 3,338,906 downwards.
GATAATGTATAATAACTTTCAAAAATAGTTTTTAATTATTTTGTAATGTTTGTCATGAAATTAAAGGAAATTATATACACTGCTGGACAATTGCTAAGGACGGATCACAAATTGCAATGTAGCATAACATTAAGCGAGACAAGAGGCCTAGTAGGATAAAATATGGTTACCTCCACTGTTCAGACATTAGAATAAAGAATATTCATTGTTCTGGAAAGTGCAAAAGCTATGAAACATCTGAAAGAAAAAAAATGTTCATTTGATGCTGCGTACGGAAAAATGGAACAATGCATCTAAATGTCAGCAGGCAACTTGAAGAAAGGTGTCTTCCACGGATATGTGGAGTGTGATGCAACACCGTGGAGTGTGATGCAACATTCTACACGTCGTATCATACTTTGCACAACATTATCCAGCAGCTGTTGAGGCAATTTATCCCATTCCTCTGTCAGTGCACGGATGATGGTGTTCTTGTTTGTCGGAGGATAGTTTCGACCAGCAAGTTGCCTCCCCAAAGCATCCCAAACATTTTCAATGGCGTTTAGATCTGCAGAACGTGATGGCCATACGAGGCGTTGAATACCCTCGCTGTCTAGACATTCCTGAACAGCGGGTTTTTCGATAACATGTTGCGTTGTCGTCCATAAAAACAAATTTATCTCCGACAGCACCACGGAAAAGACGAACATGAGGAAGTAGAACTTCATCAATGTATCGTTGGCCAGTCAGAGTCCCATTCGCAACCACATGTAGGCGCGTGCGGCCATTGATCATGATGCCGACCACACCATGACACTGCATGTCGGATATCGGTCCCTTTCCTGGATATTTTCTGGACGATAATCAGTACCACTCTCATGCCAGATCAGTTGGCGTCTACAATCCGATGACAGACTGAACCTACTCTCATCTGAGAATAGTACGCATGCCCAGTCCTGTTCAGTCCAATTGTGATGCTCACGACACCATTGCAAACGGGCAGTACGGTGCTGTCTGGTCAATGAGGCGCTGCGGGGGTATAGTCCTCCTCCCCTGCAACAGTTTTTCGGGAGATCTGCTTTCCTGTGGCAGCAAGAAACTGATTTGCCACCTGCTGAGCTGTGGTGCGCCTTTTTGCTGATAGGACGATGTCTCTGTCTTCTGCAGGCGTCGTACTTCTAACACGACCTCCTCCGTGCCGCCTACTACACATTCCAGTAGTTTTACATGATTTCCACAGCCGTGAAACAACGCTGTGAGCGATGTCGAACTCCCTGGCAACATCTGCTATTTTTCGCCCTTCTTCGATCTTTCCAATAATTCGGCCAAGCTTAAAATCACCTAAGTGATATCGTGAAGACATGCCGAAAATTTCAAGTTCGTCAACTAAACCTTTCCTGTAAAACTTTGACTTGAAACAACAACTCTCCACACGCGTCAAAACCTTTAAAGCTTTTATCAGCGCTATCACGTGATGAACAGACGTGGGAAAAAAATTTGCATACGCATACCTCTTCTTACTATATCCCGCACTTATTCTAATTTTCCACATTTTGCTTCCTTTCATTTTGTGGCTGCTATAGATGATAGTGTTATCCGTCCTTAGCAATTGTCCAGCAGTGTATAAATTGAAATATTACTAAATCAATGTATATAATATCGAATAACCTTTAAAATTATTTCATGAATAGAAATCAATATATTTAAAGCGTCAATTGTAATAAGAAATACTAAATTTTGACTTTAGAGTCTTAATCTATAATAACTGAATAATTTTTTTCAAAATTGTATAAACTAAAAATAAATTTGAACTAACTATTTGAAAACAAATCTGAACTTATAAGTAGTATGTACCTTTCAAGGTCTTCTGTCTGGATGCCAGGAACCATGGAGACAGTGAATGGACGGAGACAATAGGTTACGATAGTATGGCCGAGGATGTTGTCAATTTCATGAATTCGCGATCCATTCCTAGAATCACCATTGTTGGACACAGTATGGGCGGAAAGACGGGAATGGCTTTTGCATTCAAATATGTAAGTTTTTACTTGTTATCTTTAATAACGAGATTAAAACAAAACCTTTTAAGCTAAAAGACATTTATCCTACTTCAGCTTCTTAACTGCACTATTAAAAAAAAAGCTTTATTCGATGGGATTTAGTTTTAGAATTGAAACTTCATATAAATTAGAAAGACGGATACATTAAAAAAATTAAATTGGTTACAACTTAAGAATTGAATCAATTCGAGGACGCAGATTAAATGAAGTAGTTAGTTTTCTCATATTCTTAACATAACATCTTTTAATGGTCATAGAATATTTACTTTTTGACATAGAGAACTCTACATAGTTTTTTTAAAGAAATAAATATGTTTGGGAAAAGAAGTTCTCGCGTTGCAACAAAACAATAATGCGCCCAATTAAACAAATTTACTCTTTTGTAAATATTTTTATTGATTTTACAAGAAAAAAAAAATTTTTTTTTAGCCTGAAAGACTGGAGTCGCTGATTATCGAGGATATATCGGCACGCAGTCCATCGAGCAGTAGAACAGGGATCAGTTACTACATGAAACAGAAAAGAGATGTGTTGATGAAAATCCCTCCTGATACAGAACTGGCAGAAGCTAAGAAATTTGCTGCTTCCTATTTATCGGGAGGAGAAGCTGCTGCAAAGGTAGGATACATTTAAAAATTAATTAGCTGCCGGCTGGGATCCAACACGTTACCTTTGGGTTCGCACCCAGGTGCTTTAACTGTCATGGAAAAGAGTTTACTTCCTCAACCTGGTTTAGTTAGGAATATTTACATAGTTATCATCACGCACAATCCTCGCAGCGAATAAGAAAGTTTCCTTCGTTTTCGATCGTAAGCAGTTTTGTATGATTGAGAGATTACAAGTCCGTGAGGGAATTAGTCATTCCAAAACGGCCCAAGCCTTGGTGTTAATTGAATCCCATGCAATTTTTTTATCTAGTTAAGGTGAACCGTAAAACGAGGCAAAGTAGCTCAGTGTCGTCTTCTATAAAAGATCAATGCCAATGGTTCGTCTGATGCCAAAATAGGCATTTAATATTTTCTAGCCATAAAAATTTCTTTCAATTTTCAAATTTATATTTTTTGATCATTCTTAATCGAATTTTATTTAAATCAAACCAATTATTTAATTTTTAACACGATTTATAAAAAGTAATTTAAATATTTTATTCTTTTCTTTAAGAATGTAACGGCTGACTTTTAGTTTCAATACAAATGTAAAACTCATGCATTCACTGTCGCGACTTAAATCGAACAACTAAATCTATTTATAACTCTTTATTCTTTATTTCTCACCACAAAAATGTTTCAGTTACAGGGTTTTACTAATTCTCTCACTCTTTTTTTTGGCGATTAGATTTGGCCAAATTATTTTCAAATTTAATATTGATTACGGAGGTTGGCTTTATTTTCGGCTATGCTTTCTTTCGTTAAATAGCCAACTATCTCTCCCCATGCTGTCCAATGGGAACCAACTTTTAATTTTGAATTCTTTGCATGGAGACTGGGGAACTTCGGTCTCTCAGCCATAACCGTCTAAGTTTCAGTTTTACAGAAACTCGTGATGCTAAAAAAGTGATTCACTTGATCCCTTTGAAAGAATTCCTTTCTTTATTTCAATATTTCTAAGTAAGGCCATATTCTCTAAATAATAAATGAATTTTTCTCAAATGAATTTGTTTATTTCTCTGTGACAAATATCTCTTCCTAACAAAATTAGAATGTGTCTCACACGTCCAAAAATTAAACTACAAAAAAAAAACATTCACTATACAGCAAGGAATTTGGATTAAACTGCTACGAAATAATGATGCCGGGCACCAAGTGATTGTTCGTACCGAAAAAGTTTTTGTGTTTTCCTCTATAATATTTTCAAATATTTCTTTTTCCTCCGAAATGTATATGTTTTTTGAACGAAATGAGCTTATGTCATTAGTGGGCAAGCATCGGAAAACAAGTGACTAAAAGAAAAAATATGCGTTTTTTTTTTTCAATACAACATTAAAAAAATCGTTCTAAATCGTCATTCTTCCGTTCTATAACTTGCTGACGCTCTAATCGAGAAATGTAATTAATGAACAAAAATAACTTATTTGTTTATTTTAGAGAAAACTGCAAGTAAACACCATTGCGCCAAAAATATGGGACGGAAGAGATCTCCCACTGAGGATGACTTCAAGCGGAGATTTCGAGTGGAAGACAAATCTAAATGTCATAGTGAACTCCATGGAAAGTGGAAAATGGTCACCTGTCAGCTCTGATGGCCTTTATGAGGGTCCAGTTTTTTTTATCTACGGTACTAAATCTCCATTTAAAGTGTAAGTGGCACGATCAGTTATCATTTCTAATTTGCAGAATACGACAAATAGTGCATGAAGCGCTGCTGAATAATGATACCCTATGCTCTGTTCTGCCAATGTACGAAATTCCATGGATTTTACAGTTAAAATTCGCAAAAGAAGGAAAAAAAATTAAATACATAATGCTTTTTTCTACTCGAACTAAGCAGCACTCGTCGCGATTCGCGAAAGCTCTCTTAGTTGTTGTTTCTAATGTTACTTGCCAAAATCAGCAAGCCTGCTCGGTGAAAGCAAGCGAATTTAAGGCAAAGGGTGCGTTTCTTGTTTTTCAGTGGCGCCGTCTATGGCCAAGAATCCGACTTCAGCAACACACGCCTCACAACCCGTTTATGGGGTGAACCCATTCATACATCCATTCTGTCACAGATCGCAATTTTGATCCGAACCAGGGAACGATTAATCTCCAATTCAGTACCCCTAAAAGTATGATTTGCTATGAGAACATGGATGGCTTTGTGACACGACAGATTTAACTTGCACCAGTCAATAGTTACTACACGGGGAGTCTCCGGCCAGCAGGGTTCGAACCCACGACCTCTTGTACATGAGCCCAACACCCGACCCATCAGGTTATCACGGCCTACTCGTTTCGTGATTTGTATGAGTGTTAGCCAGTTTTACGAATCACTTTTCTCAAATCTTATTGTCTTAATTTATAAGTTATACAAAGTAATTGGTATTGACTAGATTTATGACTAACAATGCGATGCGTATCAACTGGATTTACGAATCACATATCGTAAATCCTACAATGTATCTCAAACAATGCATCTCAACAAAACAATGTTAAGAACAATGCATATCAATTCCTATTTTTGCGGAAAAAAAACTGCATTTTCTTTGCAGTTAACTGCAACTAATTTATTTAAATGTAGCGACTACAAACTACTTTCGAAACCACTGATTTCTCTACTTTCAAAAGACATGCTTCACCGCGAAGAGCATATTTTGCATCAATGTTCAAAATGGCTTAGAATTAAAAAAAAATTGCTTAGATAAATATGAGAAGTTATTAAAAATTCACGTTTACATGATACAGTTTGTTATTCTAAAGCACTTTTTACGAATTTGTTGCTTTTAACCTTCAAACTCAATGCACTTCTCGAAGGTGAATATTCAATTTAAGAAACGTTAGGAAATTATCAAATAGTTGAGATTTAAGTGATAAATGCTTTTTTTATATCCTTTAAGATATAAAGTGCAGTGTGCAAAATATAAAACGGACCATCCTGAATTACTTTATTTCTGAAGATCAGATCTTCACGTTCTAGGACTCAATCTTGATGGTTTCATTTTTCCAATGATTCCTTTGTTAACAAGATATCCAATGATAACGAAAGAAATGAACAAATAACTTAAGAAAAGGAAAGAAATAACTGCTACTAACCAAAATGAATAAATAAAAAATTTCTGGAGCGTAGGTCTTATTAACGCTTTGCCAAAGAAGCATTCTCTTTGCGGTGCGTTGACGGACCCGCGAAGGATTTGCACCACTCAAATTCGGAAAATATTTTCCGAATGATCCTTGTTTCCTTACTAAACGTAAAAAAATCGCTACAAACTACTGTTTTTTGTAACTCACTGTAAACTAAACTACTCCTTTTACAAAGTAGTGCACTACACTACAAACTAAGAAGAAAAGTTGCAACAATGTTTATTCAAACAAGGTGTTTTCATTTCCATTTCGTAATTTTAAATATCGCATATTAAAGTTTCGGTCTACGAGCCATTGAGATTGGGTGCGTGAACATTTTAGCATAAAATCAAAAGTTATTCACCGTGTTCCATTTTTTGCACGCTGTACACTTCCCTAGGTCGATTTTTGTACAACAGCCACAAGTATAAATCGCAGATTCTTCTAAATGCTTGTAGCAAAATATTTTAAAAAAGGAAAATCTAAAGTATCATGATATATATATATTTTTTACCTTTAATGAATAATTAATAAATTCTTTGTTGCAGGTTAGAAGATAAAGAGGAATTTTTAAAACAGTTCCCAAAAACAGTCTACCAACCCATACAAGATGGAACCCATTCTCTGCATATCGAATATCCAGAAATATTTACTAACTTAGTCTGTGAATTTATATTAAAGATAAGAGCTTCAACAGACAAACATAGGACAGGAATATGAATGAGTCCAGCCGAATACACTTAGTTTTGATACCCTGAATAATGTGTCACAATTGTTGCTTCCTTACACCTGCTTGCCCACCATAATAAAATGACCTAGTGCAAATAATTGTTTCAATTTAACAAATAGAATATTATATTGCTTTTATTATGATGATTATTATCGTAATTATTTTATTTTATTTATTTTTATTAAAAAAAATAAAACATGCACTACCGAAAACAAATTCAGTACCAGTCATTCACAGTAATATATATATATATATATATATATATATATATATATATATATATATATATATATATATATATACGTATGTCACCATTTGGTGAATGTATGAAATATTTGATATCTTTAATTTATTATAATTATTCGATATTTTAAAATCTTCTAAAGATAGATCAGGAGAAACATCACAATTCGGAGTACCGGGCAAATGTATACCGGACAGCACTTAACTAGACCTAACATATATTTCGGAAATTTACCAACGCGACTATGTGATTGTCAACATTCACCGGTGGTAATATTGACAACATACGAATTTTACGTCAGCAACCACCATTTTCGGTCATTTACAGTAACACACGCATATATATATATATATATATATATATATATATATATATATATATATATATATATATATATATATATTGAAATAACTTACAATAAAATATTTTTTATAAATATTTTACTATCAATTTTAAATATTTTTTTTCCATTTGCATTAATTTAAATATCTAGATTGCATTTATTAATTGAAACTTATTTAATGCCTAAGAAAAATTAAAAAAATAAATAAATGGGAAAGAAATCAAAATTCGGTATGAATTTCCATTTTTGGCCTCTAAACATATGTATAAAATAATAATTTAAATTTTTAACATTTGTAATTTTAGTTTTAGGACAGAAAATTGAGGCAGCGAAGTGGGTTGAGATTGCGTGAGCATGGGGCATAATATAATTTAAATAAGAGTTGAATTTTAAGTTTCTAATTTATTTTAGAAATGTTGATTGTTATGGTATAACAATATCAACATATAGCAATATCTAGATTAGTGTGTCAGTTAACAGTTTCATAGTGGTCTTCATATGTGAAAAGAATCAGCGAACTATCTACGAACAAAGGATAGTCTGATGTAACTAAAATAAACTATTAATGTTAATAAAGTATAAAAACTGAAGTATTGAACGAGACTAAAACAAGAGTGATCTCAGATCACGAAGAGATTTGAAAATAAGTGTGCAGCAGAATTTTCAGGGTTAATGAGTCATAGCGAGAAGGGGGGGGGGGGGGAGATTACCATAGTTTTATTGAGTGGTTGAAAAAACTACATTATTTTTGCAGCTTACTACAGATATAATTACTTTGTTACAAATACAGCAGCTACTTTTTTATAAATGTGATCAATACAAACTACTTTCGAAATAGTATTTGAAATTATTTGTAGTGACTACCTTAAGGAACCGAACTTTTCTGGAGAAATTAATTGACACATTATGTTTAAAATGGTTTTGAATAAAAAATCGGCTTATATTAAACGTGAACAATTATTGGGAAATATTTATTCATGTTCTACAAGACAGTTTGTTATTCTAAAACATTTTTTTTCGAATTTGTTCATTTGATATTTAACTTCTTATGGATGATACTTCTAGATACTCCATACTTTTTAATTTTTCTTCTAAACGTCGATCTAAAAACAAAAAATTTTATTTATTATCTGAGTTATCATTCGATTGAAACGTATCGGCATATATCAAATAGATAAAAATGCTTTTGACTGAAATGTACAATCAAATAAAAGAAATGGGATGAAATCCAATTGCATCCTACTTGGAATCTTGTGGAAATCTTCACAAATTTATATTAATCTTACAGAGCAAGAATGATGTTTTCTTTTATGCAAGTAATACGAGGAAGATTTTAAATGTCAGCCTCAAAATCAGCCATTGCTAATGCCAATTACCCATGTATGTTGTCATGCATGAATAAGACATTAAAAAAATAGCTATTTATTGATAAAATGATTAAATAGCATGTAATATGTTTAAGATTACTATTTTTTATCTGATTTTTGAACTTCTTGACAATATTTTTACTTAATCCTAGATTCGAGAAAAATAAAAAAGTATACAGGTAGTTCCCATTAATTTTATCACGCATAATTAATATAGAGGGTGGAAAAAAAACATAAATTTTTGAATTTCGGTGAACGGTGAATTATACGGTGGCTTTCATACGGTGAAATTGCCTATTATTTTTTAACTTTAGAGGTAAACATGTTTGAAATTTTGTGCTTGTTAGATGGTTTGAATATCCTAAATAAATGAAATTCTGACTAGTAATTTAATTTTTACATTCGCGCAACTTTTTAGAAAAAAAAAGTTTTTATCTTATTTTTCCCAATTTTCACAATGTGGTTCTTCGCTCATTAGTTCCGTTGTAGCATTATTGTTAGATCCGATCATTCCGTTAATTCACCATTTGAAGATGGTTGCAAGTTAAGTTCCACCTACACCCAATCTAACCAACCTTTCATTTTTTAACTGATTTTTCCACTATGTTCATAGCTAGTTCTAAACAGAGATGGGCATTCGTTATTCAGAATAATGAATAAAGAATAATTAATAATTTTTCAAAATCTTCCTGACTAATGAATAAAGATTTATTCATTAGTCAGAAGCATTTTGAATAAAGAATAAATCATTCATTATTTTCAATCATTATTCTTTATTCATTAGTCAAGAATAAGTGAATAATTTCCCTGATGAACAGAAATGATCACGTAAAACTGTAATTGATTACAAATGTAACAACTACAAATAAAAAGTACCTAGTAATAAACTACTTGTAATCATTTTTATAGGTTACAAGTTACGATATCCGATAAAAAAATTATTATGATTACCTGTAATCACGGTAACTGGTTCGATTTTGAAATATCCGAAATCTTTTATTTTAAGCAATCAATGTAATCAAATGTATACCAGGCAGTGGCACTTAACTAGACCTAGTATATATTTCGGATCATTTACCAAAGGTCTAGTCATACTATGTCTAGTTAAGAGCCACTGTCCGGTATACATTTGCCCGATATACCCTACACTGATGTTTTTTTAAGGTTCAGAGCCACTGCCCGGTATACATTTGCCCGGTATACCCTACACAGATATTTTTTAAGGTCAAGTGCATTTGTCTGGTATATATTTTCCCGATACTCCAAACACTGATGTTTCTTCTAATCTATCGTCAGTAAGTATTAAAATATCGAATAAATGTAATTATATCCACGAAGAAATTAATATCAAATCGGATGTAATAAATATTTCGGACATTCATCAAAGCGACTATGTGATTGTCAACATTCTCCGGCGAAAGTCAACAACCACCGATTTCGGTCATTCACAGTAACATGCACATCATTTACATAATAACCTCATCAGGACGTTTATTTCATACTTTGCCTAAATAGCATTTGTCATTCTATTTCGAATGCCTAGGCATTATATTCAATGCCTGGGAAAGTATGAAATGATTCTGACATTTCATACTTTGCCGGTACCATATGCGTGCAAAACACGTACAAAATTGTAAATACAATAAGCATGTGCACACAATGTACTTACGTATGCACCATATAATAGCAATGCATATACGTTAGTTAGCTTACACAACGTACCTCCATATATATGTACAGACGTACATAAAAGAGTTGGGCATCGATCATAGGCAGTTACAGCTATGTAATCAATTACTTGTAATTGTGATTAATATTTTCAATATTTATCACAATTACAATTCACGTATGCACACAATATGTGTGTACAATTATGCATACACTGGGTATACATAAATTGCACATCTGTACATACATACATTCGACATGCATACATTGTACACATTTACCTACATACATTCGACATGCATTATTGTAATTATGTGAATACCATATATGTCTCTTCATGAATTTTATATGCATAAATACGTGCACGTTCATGTATAAACAATGTTCTTGTGTACAATGGGCGTATATACCTACATTCATATTATGAATGTACTAGCTTGTATATACATGCATACGTACATACATATATTGTCTTTACATACGTACATACAAAGCAACATATATGTTTACATGCATATTATATGCAAAATTACGTACATGTAATGTACACAGAAATGATGTTTGTGCATACTTAATTACATTGTATTTACGTGTGGGCATTCATACACGCATCTTATATGCATGCGTCAGTTCATACACAAACGTGCATACATACAAATATTTCATGAGTTTAAAATATATCTATGTATGAGCAATTGTACGCATGCTAGATATATATATATATATACGTCTACATACATACGAACTTACATGTATTGCTCGAATATTAATAAATTATATTTATGTACATACGCTCATTCTACGTACATAAAAATATATTAACACATACATATAGATGCATACAAACTGAATGCTTGCATTTTCGCTGGTTATTCAAGATTTTAATCAGAAAAATTAGTCATGACTAATGAATTATTCATCAATCATTATTCAAAAATTTGCATAAATTTGCTTTAATGAATGATGAACAGTGAATAAATTTACATATGAATAATCATTCAGAATAAACTTATTCTGACTAAATTCATTTCTGATAAATTTAGATTGAAATTTTATTTCTGATAAAATTTCCGTGAATGATGCCCATCACTAGTTCTGAAGATAGTAGAATTCTTTGGCTTAATGCAATTGTATATATTTTTGTTTTTTATATCTGTTACTGTAAAGAACAGAAATGGGTGGTTGTTGACTTCCACCGGTGAATGTGGGCAATCACATAGTCGCTTTGGTAAATGTTCAAAATATATACTAGGTCTAGTTAAGTGCCACTGCCCGGTATACATTTGCACGGTATGCCTTACATCGATATTTCTTGAGGTTCAGTTTCACTGCAAGGTATGCCCTACATCAATGCTTTTTAAGGTCAAGTTCCACTGCCCAGTACGCATTTGCCCGGTACTCCGAACACTGATGTTTCTCCTAATCCATTCTCAGAAGATATTAAAATATCGAATAAATATAACAATATCAATGAATCAATTGATATCAAATCGGATGAAACAAATATTTCGGACATTCACCAAAGTGACTACGCGGTTGTTGACATTCACCGGTGAAAGTCGACATTCTCTTGATTTTGGTCTGTCACGGTAACATATCTACTACACTTTTAAAGTATGATTTTTTCGGAGAAATGAGGTTTAACTGGCTTCGGAAGAAATCTGTATTTCGGATGTAACCATCTCTAGCTTCATGTTTCCGTATTTTATTCGAAGATTCTGTAACAAGCTTAACAATCCGTTCCCACAACTTAAAAGGGGGGAATGTAACTTTGTTATTTCTCTAATACGAATGATACCTGAATCGATGAGAGATTTATTATTATATTCACTCAAGTCTCGTAACATTGTTTAAGGTAACTCATAAGTTTCCAATTAATATGATTCCAATGTAATCCAAAACTTGAAAGTTAATCATCGGTATGGGATACGAAATTCGGTCTTTGCTCAACAAATTGTCAGCCTGTAATATCTGCTGCACGTTTTAAATGCAATCATTTTGAGGCATTGGCCAATCGCGATACTGTTCCTTTGTCCCATTCCAAACATCAAACCGTCGAGTTCTTGATTTACATATAAGAAAGATCTTAAAGGCAAGGCGAACCACCCCAAAGAAAAAGACAATGAGAAAATTTGTACAACCCAAGATGAAACTTTCAAGCTTCTAACTACCTTAAAATTTATTATTTGGAATATTTATGTGATATACCCTCACCCACCGCTGCACGACTAAAGAGAATATTATATTAATCACTCTTTAATTATGAAACTACCCCTACAGAGTGTCAAAAAAATCAACGGTCTGTCAAACCTGCGGCAGAGACTTCGAGTAAACTATTTGACCTATCTAGAGTCAAATATTTATCCGAGGTACATCAAAGTATTTGCCACATTTCTCCACAAAAAAAACAGACTTTATATGTGTAGTAGTTATAAAAAAGGAATCTTAAAAATACGATAAATCAAAGAATCCTATTACATTGAAGCTCTTTATAAATAAACTGCAAATACGGGTGCAAATACTCCACGAAAAATTTGCATCGAACTGGATGTGCAATTATTTTTAAATTGTGAGTTACTGGACTGTTCTTATCTAACATAATGAGCAAAAAGATATACAGTGAAAATTACTAGAAATTGGTAAACTTGTGTTTTTTTTCCAAAACGCTGCACGAATGTTAAAAAATTAAACTGGTCATAACGTATTTAATTTCGGTTGTTCAAACTATGATACTAGCATAAGAAACTAAGTTGTGTTTATCTAAAAAATTTTAGACAGCTTAAAAAAATTTAAAAAGACGTGGTTTTAGTTAATTTCCGTGTTCTATGCGCTAGTGAAAGATATTAACCGGTTTCAATTTTTTGCTACTTTTATTCTTATTATAATCTACAACTTTTCAGCTATAAAGTGTTCCGAAATTCAAAAAAAAAAAAATTTTCTTCTTCGTCCCACTTTTACGAATAGCACATTAAAAATATAGTTGTAATGATTAATGGCATAAAATTATGAACTGACAAATAACATGTTTAAGATTACTATTTTTTTTTATCTTGTTTTTATACTTTCTTGATAATACTCATAATTAATCTTATATTCCAGTAAAATACAACAAAAGTGTATATATGTATTTTTTAAATAAGTTAAGATGATTATTTAGAAAATACAACAAAAGTGTATATATGTATTTTTTAAATAAATTAAGATGATTATTTAATAGTAATGATGATGCATATTCTTCTGTAAAGCACTGTTTATTAGTCAATAAGTTAAATAAGTTTTCAAAGTTTTGAAACACAAGTTTTGAAGTTTTGTTTCACAGTTAAAGATCTAAATTCGGGATGTGACTCAAATCTAAATTTTTGCTTGAATTTAATTTAAATGTCATTTTAAATGATAAAGCACGAAAATTAATCGGGATAAATTGTATAGAGTTCATTAAATTTTAAAGAGTTCGTAATTTTTAAATGTTTATCTTTATAAATATTTGTTTTACATACTTTATTTCTTTTGTTAAATAATATTCGCAATAAATTTGACAAATTTAATTTGTTCTATTAATGAGTAACTACTTGTTTATGGGATGGTTTTAAAAATGCTCCACCAGACAAAAATATTTTTGAGCAATAATAATTTTAGTCAACAGGAAATAAATTAAATAATTTTTAAGTATTCATTGTATAGCATGTTATCACAGTCAAATGTGACTTGCATCCGTCAGCCAGTTTCATAAAGATAACATATTTTTTTGTTATCTCAGCTTTATTGGCGATAAATTAAATTCACATTTCAGACTCAGAGAAAACAAATTGCCCCCGAATCCTATTATCGGTTACACTCAATGTATACACGATTACCTTTCTAAAATACAAAGAAATTTAATACATGCAATCATGAAATCTGTGAAACCTCTGTTCCAAAGTAATAAGAGCTCACAATGCCGGATCGGAACGGTAAGACATTGGATTAATTCTCGTTCTTCTTATTCATTCATTCTGTGTTCTATAATCATATTTAAAATGCTTTTTTTTAGAATTCGTAAAAAATTAAGTTCGTATGAAAAAAATTCACATAAGCAAATTTTCATGAATTAACTTTTAATTTAAAAAAAAAAAAACATTTTAAAATGCTCACAAAAAATCATTAATGAAAGTGAGTATCTTATAATTGAAGTACAAACTATTTTAACCGTAGACAAACATGAGATGCAAAATAATATAATCTTAGAAATTTTGAGATGTTAACAAGAAAAACAAATGTTTTGTAAAAAACGGGTTCAGCCACCCTTCTTAATCCTATATTTGAAAGGTAACATACTGAGCACCGAATGCGGTTATCAAAAAATAAAGTACGTAAGTAATAATTTATTATCGCCAGCGTTATAACTGTTTTTCCGTATTTATTATTATTCGTTACTATATTACTTGTTACATTTAACAACGAAATCTTATTCCAGAAACTGAACATACTCACAATTTACGCAGATGTCATATTATACAAGTACAATAATAAATAAATAAAATAGCAATAAGTAAAACGAATTTATCTGCTATTATTGTTGTGAAAATATAATTTATCAAAACTATTGAAATGGCAATAATTTGAAAGCACTCTTTATTAAAGGAGACATTTTACTTTTAACTATAAAAAGCATATAACTTAACTCAAGCGTTTTAGGATATATTTGAATGCTTTAAAAGAATAAAAGAAAGTAGCTTTAAATAAAATCTTCGATGCGGTAGAAGTTGAAGTATCTACGCAAAAGCAAACAAATTGCAAAGTATGGAATACTTTTATCTTATAATGAGCATATAACTAGTTTTATGGGGAAAAAATAGTTCGTTAAGTAGTTTCAAATGAGTTCAAAATCAATAACAACTTGTTTTTGAGGATTTTCAAACTTTAATTCCTAAAGAATAATCGTTCTTCACCCCTTATTGCACGATTAATAATCACGCACTTCGTTTTCCAATCAATATATACTCAATAATATCGATTGAAGGGAGGTTAAAAACACAAACCAAACTATCACAATTATTTTATTTAATGTCATATGCATTTTAATTATTTCAAGTATGCTTTATATGGATATATAAACTATTAAGAGTAAATAACTCAAGAATAAACATCATACCTATGTACTAAGGTTTAATCTATAGAAACTAAAACTTTATTTGTACAATCATTAAAATACATTCACGAATAACAAAATACTTATAGAACATGACACGCAAAAAATGTATCTTGCTTCTCATTTTATTTTCTTCACTTGTTTTTTTAACTATGAATAAAATACCTGTAAAAGCCTGCATTTTATTATTATATGTGGAATTTTATATTCATTAAAGATCTGACATTTTAACCACTTTTTTTTCAATCATTATAGCTCCAATAGTATCGATATAAAAGTTGGGAAAAACAAAAACAAAAAAAATACCACAATATTTCTATTTTTTGGCATATATTATAATTAAACTATTTCAAATACGCATTTAATTATTCAAGTGTTCGTTAAACTATTTAAAACACGCATTTTGCAGGCATTTCGTTCATTTTTGGAACAAAATGATGAATAAAATGCTTATATAAGCCTACATTTGATGATTTTATATGAAATTCATTTCATTTATTAAAGATATGTAAAGTAAAAACTCATCATTCTGTTTTGCATTAATCAATTTCCTGATAATTCACTAATTTTCATAAATATCTGAAATTTTTACTATTCAGTTTTTAACCAGGCAACTATTGTAGATTAACTTGTGTGTAAACAATTTGAATCTTGGGAATCAAATTGATTTTTATCTAGACAGAAAGTTTCCAAACTATTTAACATTAAATAATTCCTTAAAAATAACAATCTATACATAAGAAAAAAAGAAACTCGTTCTCAATAGGAGGACTAGCCAATTTTTCTTTTCAATTCGAATT
The DNA here is from genome assembly GCF_982258835.1 of Parasteatoda tepidariorum. Taxonomy (NCBI): domain Eukaryota; kingdom Metazoa; phylum Arthropoda; class Arachnida; order Araneae; family Theridiidae; genus Parasteatoda; species Parasteatoda tepidariorum. Next base: position 3,322,835 of record NC_141758.1, on the reverse strand, counting down.
ATTTATTCTCTGCTAGCTTTTAAGACCTGACTTGACTTAATGAATCTAATTTTTGAATTAATATTCAAACTGAGAATCGACATGACAAAATATCTCCACTTATTCCAGAAGAATGTTTCCAAGACGAATTCATTCATCTTACGAAGAACTTTTCTTACCAGCTCAACATCTTCCATACTCAATTAGTCACGAAGAAATGACCTAACTTGAACACTAAAAATATTTTGTAAAAAATAGAGGCATATTTTCATTCTAAACTTAGAATCGCAGTCCTACCCATTCTAGCCAATATGAGAGGGATAGAAATTAAAAGAATCAATGACACAACGATTATCTCGGGTTTTGATCAACCAGAACTCTTAAAGTTATTGTCAGACACATTAAATTTCGAATATGAGATTCTTGCTCCCTCAGATTATTCTTACGGTTTCAAGGATAAATTCGGAAACTGGACCGGAATGGTCTTAATGCTCGTAAGGAATGAAGCTGACATGGCCTTTTCTCTAATAGGTATCACCGAAGAAAGGTCAACTGTAATGGATTTTAGCTTACCTTACTTCTATCTCGAAAAAACATTTATAATGAATTATGCTTCACTTCTGCCAAAAACATCAGCTTTCTTGTATCCTTTCAGCTCATTCGCATGGATTTTATTCTTGATCGTACTGCTCTTTGTAACAGTGCTATTTGGAACATTGATTTCTCCAAAAGATTCCATTACTTCCGTTTTCTTCAATTTGTGGGGATCTTCTTTCGGACAAGGAATAAACTACAACCCTCGTTCAATGTTCTGACGGATACCACTTGGAATTTAGTTCGTTTATTCATATGTTCTGATTCTGTGCTACAGCTCTGTCCTGTAGTCCTTTTTGACATCCCCCATCAGAATGAAACAATTAAAAGATTTCAAGGATCTGTACGCCGCAGTCAAAGATGGGAAAATGGAGTGCCGGGCAGAGATTCGAACACTGGAAGCAGATTATTTGTCAAAAAGCAATATACCCCATTTCAAAGAATTAGGTGAATACATTAAAAAGAATAAATGGTATTATCAATCTTTTATCGACACAAGTGTTCCGGAAAACGTAGCAATACTTGGGCCACCCTTTCTATTTAGCACGACTTTTGGTTCCCCAGAAAAGTATTTTAATTCGAAGGACATTTTTGGAAATTTTCCGATAGGGGTTGCAATCAGGAAAAACTTTTGCTGCAAAGAACGCTTCAATACAATCCTTCTCCGAATTTTAAGTGGTGGCTTATACAATAAATTCATGGACAATATCCTCTTTAAAAGCGAAGTCTTGAGAAAATTAGACATTGACCATTCTCAGCGAACATCAGAATCAGTTTTAAAGTTGTCAGATTTAGGTGGAGTGTTTATTATTCTTTTTATAGGCTGGACAGCAGCTACTTTTGCTTTGATAATTGAAATCACCTACAGTCGATGGTTACGCTCAAAACCGCGCCAAACCAGACATGCAAATCACTTTTTGCTAATGCAGCGTTCACTATCACTGTTTTTCAATTTCAGGTATATTATTACGATAAGGTTCGAAAATCGATTTTACTAAATCATATATTAGCTCCAAAACCAGATTTCTATGACATAATCTTTTATAACTAAAATGAACCACATTATATTCAATGCGCTTTTATTGATTAGAGGAAAATTACTTAAATTTTGACTTTCCAAAATCGTACCTTCTCTAGTATGTAAAGAAGAAGGAACAAAACATTGTTTTAAGAGCACTCTATATGCATAAAAAAGAACTAAAATATTGTATATGTTCCACTTATTCGCTTAATCATAAAACCTCAGTAATTTTGAGGTTAGTACAGTTTAGGAAACAAGTGATACGAATTGATAACTTGTATCATAAAACGTACATCTTGAAAAGCTCGAGAAAAAAAAATAATTTTCAGTATTTAATGCACATGTACTATAACCAAAATCATAATATAATTAGCTGTGCTTTACTGTTAAACTATTTCGAATATCATTGTTAATGATTTGCGATCGTTAAAAACATTTATGTGTGGAAAGTGGTACGATTTTCACAACTTTATTATGTAATAGTTATTATAAAATAATCTTTCAGTCTGATTGATTTTTAAGTGATTTTTGGAATTTTTATTTATTTATTTTTATTATGAAAAGAACATTATTACGTATCTCTCAATTATCGAGGTCATTGAGTCATAATGAAATATTGTTTTTCATCAAATTAATAGTGTGTATCAGATAATATTGTCTACAGAAACACCAGAGACGAATGCAAAAGAAAATTTCTATAACATAATAACGCGAAACCTCATACGTCTTTAGAGTAGGGTTTTTTTTCATCCAACTTGTATCCCTATATAACTACCGCTCTTTCAAATATCTGATACAGTTATTCCCTTTTTTTCACATGATTAGTTTAGAAAGCTGATGATACTCCCTTTTGTTCATAGTCATGATTCAACCTACTCACGGTATCCGAGCTATTTGGGAATTTTTTTGTTGTTGACGTAAATACGCATTAATATGTGAGCACATATTGCATAAGCATAAATTTCACACAATGACTAACTCCCTTTTTCGAAACATCTTAAATTTAAGGGTCAATTTTAGTCATAGCTTTTTATATTTAGGAACTATTTCCCCAAATAATAAAGAGTAGCACCTCTAAGCGATAAGAAATTTTATACAAAAAAATATTTATTTTGTAAAAGGAATTTTAAGTAACAATGCTAGTAACAACTTTTTCATCAAATTTTAAACTGTTTTTTATTTTATGTAATTAATCAATGTGTGCAGTGAATGAATCATATAATCATGTACTCTAATAAAATAAAACACAAATCTAAGCAATTTTAATTTTTTTTAAAAATAGTTCTGAAAAGTAATATCTTTTCCAAATTTCAGTAAATTATCCTTTTTATATATTAATATAATGTATCATTTAAAAGTTAAAATAAATAAATAAAAATATATGAGAAAAAGTGAAATTTAAAAGTATTTAAAGTCATTAGAAGTACAATATAGGGGAACAAACATTTTATTTTGCCCTCCAATTGAGATACAAACGCAATTTTCCCCCTTCTAAAATAAGGGGCATTATTATAATTATTTGTTACTACTAATTAAAATTATCATTGTTAATGAAAATTACTTTCAATTACATTTTCAAATATTATCTAAAAATTTACAAAACTTTTGTGTCGTGAACTCCTTTTAAAATAGGTTGCGTGCAAGATGAGTAGTATGTAAGAACAAAAATAGTGGGACGTTCGAAAAACTCAGTCTTGTGTTATGATTAAGAAGATTTTTCGAGTTATAGTTTTGTAGACAACAATTTTGAGATATGCAGCATTAATTCGTTAACTGTAATATTAGTAAAATTAACATTAAGGGGTCAATATTTTGTATCACTCTTCTGGTCAAACTATTCGGACCCTATTTCCTAGATTGCGGCTACTACCTTCTATATAGTTTGGGGGTAACATATCCGTCGAAAAAAAGGTATGTTTATTCAGGGAAAGTTTCGTAACTTAATATATCATCTGCATTAATTAATTAACATATTTGAGGTCACACTCTTAAACCCTCAAGATTTAATCCTGGAACGTGAAGATCCGATCAAAAGAAATTCAAAGTAATTCCTTTTTTTTCTTCGCTCTGTACGTTAAAAAAATTTTTTCTTAAATTTTGAGCCTAATTTTAAAAAATTTCAGTTTTATTGAGCAACTTAGATAATACTTTAGAGCTAATAAGATGTTCTAATTGATTTATGGAATAGTAATTTGATGGTTGAAGCAATAGTTAACATATAGATTTTTTTAAAATAATTAGAAATATCTGGATCTTCCTTAAAAAACTTTAATCTTATGTTATAAGTTATAAATAACATCCTACCTTCGTTATAAGGTACGAGTTACGGTTCGATTTTTTTGGGGTATGAATATTAGTTAAATAAGGTTGATTAGGATTTAATTTCTTAATTAGACACAAAATTTTTCTTACACTAAATAAGTGCAGTCTTAACGAAAATAACAAAAAAAAAAAATACTCTCAATATAGTTAATATTATTAGCTGTTCATAAGATTATCTGAAACTTTATCACGTGTGTTCCTTTTAATACCTAATTAGCGTAAGTGTACTATTTGTTAAACTGAATTTATAACAGAATTTATTAAGTATATCTCGAAAAAGTAGAAAACATGTGAGAAAATATCATTTGATTTATATTTGATTGCTTAATTGCTGCTGACTCATTCATTAATCATTTGTTTGCATTTTTTTAATTTTTGAAATTGCTCTTTAAACTTTGAAAGGGATTTTTACCACAGAATTTCTAAGTGAAATTAGTACTGAGGTAATTATGAAGCATGAGACAACACCTCTCATGGCTAACCCGACGGCAATGAGACTATTATTTATTTATCCATCCATTTAAAAAATATGCGCTAGTTTTAAGTATAACTCAGTTTGGAAAAGATAGGAATAAGAAATTTAAAAATAAATTTTTTTTGGGTAATTTAAAAGCTTTTGTCGCCCATACAGCATTAAATCAGTTAGAAAAATGTTGTGATTGGATAAGATTAAATTTGTTCCTTTATTTTTAAAATCCATCATTTAAGTCCTCAGTTACCTGTGTGTATGACAGAAGTGGTACTCGATTGACTGTGTGCATCGGAGAGGTCCTCAGTTGTCGGTGTGTGTACAGCAGAATTCCACTGTTGATGATGAGTATAGCAGAAGTGCGCAATTGCAGACGTGTAAACAACAGAAGCTCTTAGCTGCATGAGTGTTTTAGTAACTTTTGTCTGTGGTTCCAGTTATTAGACATACATGAAGTGTTCTACAAGTATCAAGCACCATCTTGATTATTGATTTACGTGAATTTTATTTTTTGAATGCATATACATGCCTGAATACATCTGCTCATTTATCAGAAATGTCTTTTTAATTGATAGAACATTTAAAGGATTAATTTTGATAAATTAAACTCTATTTTTTCTTCATTAGCGTAAAAAATTAAACAGGCTGTTCTACTTATTAAAATTAATTTTTTCTTATCTTAGAAATGCTTAAAAGAATTGCTAAGCATAAGCAAATTGAAGTCAGAAACTAGTAATTATTTCAAAAAATCCGCAAGTTGTAAGCCGGAGGGGTCAGAGACTTTAAGACACTGCAATTTTGCGACCAGTGGCATAATGGTGGCAATATGATCTGCATTGCGCACCTGCCACCTTTTCTTCCCAGAGAAGATGGTTTCCATCCATTACAAGTTGGGTGAGCTTAAAGCCGTAACCGGAGACAGGACCCTAGCATAAATACATTTTTAAAAAATGTTAAAAAAAAAATATACATTATATGAGAGCTGAAAGGAAAAATTTTGAATTTAAAGATATAATAGATATGAGATGATTCCGTATCTAAACGTGAAACATATCTATCGTTCGCAATGAAATTTTTATAAATTGTAAAACACAAAGTATATACATCTCAGAACTAGATGTTTTTAAAATTCAAATGATTTCGAAAAGTCTAACTCGATAAAAATGTACGCTCTACAACATTTTCAACTAAAAGTCCTCGAATTGCTGTGTAAAGTGTGTAGGTTGTATATAGAAGTTTTCGCTTACCTTGCAAAACTGCTTACTTTGAAAAAATAAAAATATTTTAAATTTAAGGTTTAAGCTATTATTTATTCTGTATTAGAACATATATATTAGAATATATATAGAGAGAAAGCAAGGGGCAGAAAAAGAAAAATAATAATAAAATAAATAAACAAGAAACTGGGAGGAAAAAAAAATTCCGAAAAAAAGACAAAAAATTTTAAAAAATCCGGAAAATAAATTCATCAGCTCACACAATTATAACCGCAAAAAAGAGTGCTTTCTAATATTGTATCAATATTGCCAAAGCAAAATATATCAATACAATAGTGTGAGGAGCACTCAAAAAATTTACAAAAAAATTACAACAAGTAAAATAGAACATAATAAGTATAAATATCACTTAAAAACAGAAAATAAAATATTGTTGTTATTGTTAATTTACGTCGCACTAGAGCTGCACAATGGGCTATTGGCGACGGTCTGGGAAACATCCCGGAGGATGATCCGAAGACATGCCATCACAATTTTGATCCTCTGCGGAGGGGATGGCACCCCCGCTTCGGTAGCCCGACGACCTGCGCGCGAAGTCGAGCACTTTACGGTAGCACAGTTTAACGAGGACCAATACCGCACACCCTCGGTCCCTACGCAGACTGATCCAAGTGGTCACCCACCCGCACACTGACCGTAGTCAGTGATGCTTGACTTCGGTGATCTGCTGGGAACCGTGTCTTAACGATCAGTCCACTGCGGGACGAAAAATATAAAGAAAAACAGAATATAACATGAAATGTAATCTATAAAGCGAGTAGCGAATTCAAATGAACTTACATGAACAGGAAATTTTTCAAGAATGATTTAAAATATTTTCGTAACAAGATTGCCAGATTGCAAAAAATGAAAACAAAAGCGCAAATTAAACTAGAAGCGTTACTAGAGAAGTTTTGTATTAAAGTGCGTTCTTAATGCATTACTGAAGTGAGTTTGATTTGTTAATTACCAAGGATGGGCCCGAAAATGTATGTGCGCAAGGTAATATTATACTGGATAATTTAAAGAAGTTGACAGTTAATAATTTTAGAAAATAAATATTTATTTAAGAAAAAAATACAAAAGAGAAAGAAACACGAATTGCCTGTTTTGCACATAATTTTAGCCACAGATTTGCCCGAAGTGGATTTGCACATAGAAAAATTATATAAATTAACAAAGAAATTTTTAAGTAAATAATTTTAGCCACGGATTTGCCAGAAATGGATTTGCACATGGAAAAATTATGTAAATTAACTAAGAAATGTTTAGTAAATAATTTTAGCCACGGATTTGCCCGAAATGGATTTGCACATGGAAAAAGCATATAAATTAACAAAGAAAATTTTTAGTAAATATATCTACAATAATATACGATTGACTCAATGATTTTATATAGAATTTTATTACTTTAGTTGGGTATCCATTGTTTTTTTATCAAATTTTGGAAGAGTTCATCGATTTGTTTTTTTGGATAAATAAATATTACTACATATTCTTTTAATTCTATTCATTTCATTAAAAGTGGTATTTAAATAGATGCTCCTAGAAACATTAGAGCTCCAAGTAATTAGTTTATTAATATTAAAATCATTTCTTTTATCGTATAAATCAACAAAGCAGATATTTTCAACTTTTATAATACCCAAATCTAAAATATTGAAATTAATATTATCACCATGATTACGAAGCAAGATTAATTCCTCGGGGTAAATATCATTTAATTAATCCAGCTCACATTTCTCTCTAACACTTAAGACCAGCCGCCGAGTGTAAGAAGAAGGCCTCTTATGTTTCTGTTTATATTAATGGATGTTTTTGAAATTGTAGGATCTGTAAAATCATTGGATTTTCTTGCTTAGCTAATCTTTCTATTTTTCAGAGTTCCGATGGTACCATTGCTTATAAAGAATTCACTCCAAACCAAAAATCATTAGATTCGGAAAACATACCCATTATTTTACTCCATGGACTTATGAGAGGGAAAGAAACATGGGACGAATGTGGTCAAATCATTTCCATTCGAACAAATACCAAAGTAAGTAAAACTACTTCAAGCAATTTTGATCCGATAAGTGAATACCTAGCATGCATTGTAAAAACTGTGATGTAATTAATATCTCTCTAAATTCGGCGTTGAAAAATCCAAAAAAAATGTGTAAATACAGCACCAAGCTCATGCGCATTTACGCTATACGTGAATTATTTTCCCTGACAAAAACATCAAATGAAAATGCTGAAATGAACAACCCATCTATCTTTAAATGCGCTTTCAACATCAAAAGTCTGTAATGGACGTAAATGGGCCACCCATATGAATCTATATAGGCTTCCCATATAAATAATCTCTAAATGGCCTCAAATGGACAACCCATATAAATCCAAACGGGCTATCTATTTGAACTCAAATAAGCAACGCATAAAAATTTATATAGCCATTTTATGTGAATTATCTACAGAAAGGGATAAGTAGGCTACTCATATAAATCTATATGGACTTCCGACATAAAAAAATATACCATGGATTGAAATGGGCTGCCCATAAAAATATATATGGGATTCCCAAATAAATAACCCCATGATGGGATCAAATGGGTGACCCAAATGAGTCTATAAAGGCTTCCCATGTAAATCCATACGGGCTGCCGATAAAAAAATATCTGTTTGGTCTCGGATAGGAAACATATAAAAATCTATATGGACTTTTCATGTGAATTACCTCAAGATAGGGATAAATGGGGAGCTCATCTAAATCTATATGGACTTTTCATGTGAATTACCTCAAGATAGGGATAAATGGGGAGCTCATATAAATCTATATGGACTTCCGATATAAAAACATCCGTATAAAGTATCCCTAGGTTGAAATGGGCAACCCATATAAATCTAGACATAGACTGCCGATAAAGGAATTATCCATATGGGATGAAATGGGCACTCCATGAAGTTCGATATCAGCTACCCATATGGAAATCCAACAGACAGACGTTGATGGGCAACCCCCAGGTAGATCTGCATAAATTTTCCAGTTAGATTATGTGGATTTTCCATGCATTCAGAAAAAAACTAAAATTAGTTTTTAATAAGGATTTGAATTTTATTCTGAGTGGAATACTTCATATTCGTTTATTTAGTAAAGAAACAATAATAATTTTACGTTGAGGGCAGAATTCTATCAGTTTGATTATATTCGTTGGATATGGGCTAGAGACGGTGTCCATAAGAACCCGATAAATCCAAAAGAGTGTGAAGAAAATGACCATTTTTTTTAACTGAGGGGTGAGGAGAGGACAACAATGTGTTGCGCAAACGGTTTTAGACCTGAGGTGAAGATTCGCTATCAACGACTTCAAATCTAGAATTTCATCAGAGGAGGCTCTCAGTAATGTGGGATTGGAAAGATATGGTGTTTTTTGAACTCCAACAAAGGAACGGAACAATCAATTCGCATCTGTACTGCTGGCAATTAGACAATTTGAACGAATTTGTCATCCAGCAGGGGCCATATCACCAGCTTCACGGAATCTGATTCCGATCGAAATTAAGCTCTCGTGACGTCATAAATTCGTGAATGTCAGTTAGGCCGTTTAACGAGCTCTTGATTCCGCTCGGAACTAAATTTCGATGCGAAATAATGACGAATCCGATTCCGGCAGCTTTAGAGCAAGGGAAATCTAAATTCCGATTGGAGTTTGTTTATTTTAGTGATCAAAATGGTGCTGTTTTCCGTCAAGCAACTAGCTTTTGCTGAAGAGAGTGATCGAAGCACTATTAAAAGAAAGATCTATCGGCCCCAAAGATTTAAGATCTTTCAATAGCCCGACAAAGAATTTGGAAGTCAATTTAGATTGACTGAAAACATTTGTGTCGAACTCATAGAAAAACTTCGGCCAGCGTTGGACTTCAAGCAGAAATGCCTTCTCTGTAGAAACTAAAGTAAGTACGTAATTTTATTTTGTTCTTTTATACAATAAAATATGTCTCTATAATTTCTTAATTATCAGTTATAACTAGTTTTTATTCAACTTAAAACTTATGTTTATAAAAGTTGGAAACATGGGATTTTGCAGTGATTTATTATTATTTTACTTAGCTTTTTTTGTTTAGTTATTGTTCGATAACAGTCATAAAGCATGGGGATAAGATTCGCATGATTATATATGCTTCCAGCACTAGGTAAGCATTGGCGAATTTTTACAATGTAAGCAGATAGGAAAAAAATCGCCAATGCTCCAAATGGAATTTATACTCGCTAACTTAAAAATATATAGGTATCTAAATGTTTGCCTTGCCGTAAATCGCAAAACGGAAATCTTTCCAAAATTTTGATGGGTTATATTTTAGTTCAACTCCTTATATATTTTCTCCTTCCCAAAATTGCTTGCAATGAAAATAATTATAGACCACCTTGATTTTCCTTCTGGAATTTTATTCTAATTGTATTCAGAAGTGGATATTAATATTCTGATAAAATTTACACATTTAATGCATTTATAACTTTAAGAATTGATTATGATAATAATTTTTAGATATATTAGAAATTCAGTTCATATTTTTTATTACATTCAAATAATTTTTTTCCTAACATTGTTAGAAAGTTGTGTTCATATTTTTTTTTCATTAAACTTTTCAAATATTATTAAAGTTTGAAAGTTCCTTTTAAAATAATGCGTTAAACTATTCCTGATTTAGTTAGTACATTTAATGTTATGGGTAGAACTTTGTACCACTTTAAGCTTTGTACTAATTTATTTATTTAGGTGATTCTGGCTATCCACTAGAGCCATGGCTCATAACCCCTATCGCAGGAACATCAAAATTGGTGGAGGAAAATTATAATTGCAAGCAGACTCGGGAGGAACGTCATTGAAAGATGCATTAAAAGGAAGATTTAGATGCCTCTTAAAGAAAGAGTGTTACACTATACACCAACAATTGCTGGCATGATTGTGAATGCCTGTGCTGTACTGCACAAAATGTGTATGAAGGATGGGTATGTTATTACATATGATACCCTTTCAGAAGATGACATGTCATTTAATACTGGCTTGCCAGCATGTGAGGGCAGAAACGCTGCAAGAATTCGTGGCAGAATTGTTACCATGATGGAATAAAAAACTTTCGCTTTTTTGAATAAACATTTATAAATTAGTTTCAGATTTGCTTATTTATTAATTTGTTTACTTAACTGTGAACAAATTAGCAATGTTTAAATAACTTCGTTATAAGCGATCGAAAAAAAAACAAGTATATCAACTATGTGATAATGCTTCAAGTTAGCAACAAATACAACAACTGCAGAATAAATTGTTACTAAAAAACCAAGAAAAATATACAAAAGTTTAGTAAATTACAGACGCAGAGCACAAAAATACTGAGCCAATCGAAGTGGCAGCATTTCTCCCTTTGAGCCTTTTAAAACTGTACAAGAAAATTTGGAGAATTATGGTTACATTAAAATACTTTATACCGAGTTTTTTTATTTGCATTTAATAAGCCATATAATTAAAAGACATCTAAATGTTGAAGGTTCCCAATACTATTAAAGATTATTGAATTTTAAAAACTCATTTATCTCTTATTTAATATAAATTCATATTATTCCTTTTAAATTTTAAGAATTATTATTTTATTAATTAATTATTTATTAGTTATTAGTTAATTATTTATTAGTTATTAGTTAGTAATTAATTATTTATTAGTTAATCATTTTAGAGCTGTTAACGAACAAATGGAACAAAATAACTTTCGGAATTATGTTATAAACTGTTGTGATATATTAAAAAGCCTATCTATTAAATGTGATGTATTTGAAAAATGCCCTACTAACAGTCTTAAAAAAATACTTTATTTTACTCGAGATTCCAATGCTACCAAAAGCAAACTGCGCCCATTATTCATAAAATATTAAAGACACTGGTAATCACGTGGCAAAGATATATTTTACGCTAAAAATTATCAAACTACTATGTAATTTAATTTTAAAATAAGCACTAATGAAACAAATATATAACTAACAAAAATTATTTTTATTTGACAACACTTTGTTCTCGAAAGCTATGGCTTTTCTCAGTTCAATACCATTCTTCTCTTCCGATCAGCCTCATTCATCTGCTCAGCTGAATTTTTAAGCCTTCAGTCCTAAGTTAATGATATTTTAGCTCGCATAGAAGAAGAGAAAACAAACATATCGCTGCCAGATTAATAAATTAGAATTATAGAAATTTTCTAATTGGTCAAAGTTAGTCCCGCCTGCAAACTTTAATTTCGCCGGAATCGTACGGAATGGCGGTAACGATTCCGGATTCCGATATGCTCATGTTACGGAAAAGTGGGTTTTACGAAATTGGTAATCCGATGAAAGCTAGTTTCCGAGCGGAATAAATTTCGGTGAGTTGGTAATAGGGCCCCAGAAACGTCTAGAGCTCGTCAATCGTAAAGGAGTAGTGTTCCAGCACGACAACGCAAAACCACATACATCATTGGTGACCGGTCAAAAGTCATCAATACTTGGATGGGATTTGTTACCCCACCCACCAAACTCACCTCACCTTGCGTCGTCACATTCCCAGTATCCTTCTTTTCATAACTCCTTGTGTGGAATAATGTTAAATTCAAATGAGGATGCAAATCAGCACCTTGTTCAATTTTTTGCAAATAAGGTCAGGTTCTTTTACAAACGAGGAATTCACCAAACAATGTCGAAAGGTCGTCGAACACATATCATTGATTAACCTTTAAATAAGTATATGACTTTGAAAAAAAACGCACAAAGACTTTTAAGTCAATCCAATATTATAAAAATAATTTAGCTATTCTTAAACCCAGTAGAGATGACCATGACAATTGTTTTTATAATTATCACATTATAGTTCTATTTTACAACAACAGATAAATAAATGAACGTTTGTCTGTGTGTCCTTTATAAACTACTAAGCCAACCAACCGAGAGTGAGGAAATTAGGCATACTGATTGTTCAATGCAAGGGAAAGGAACTATGAACCGTTTGAGTGGGCTGAGAGAAAAATAAATGAAATTATCTTATTGGTTAACCATTGTTTTAAATTTAACTCTTGACGATTGTATCTTCAACTACATTTGCTAGCTCATAGCTCTTTTTGATCAAAAAGATAGTTTATTACACATACTTTAATAATTCGTTCATTTTTTTTCACTATGTCAGATGTTAATGTGGAAGCATGAGAAGACTGCGCCATTCAATTACTATTTCTAAAGTAATCCGAACTTGATAGTATGATGAAATTCTGATAGTAGAAAATTTCGACTATCATTGAGTTGGCTGTGAACAGTAGCATCGTACGGAGTGATGCTGAACACAGTTAATCTCTATTCTGATGGGATGAACTACAAAAAAATGTTTTGCTTAATTTTATAACGTAAAGCCACCGGAGCAGCCAACAAATAATAATAAATAAAGAAATAATCAAAATTATTTCAGCGTTATAAATGGTGTCGTTATTATTACTGTGTCATGCCACATTGCGGGTCTCGCTAATTCGTGTATAATTATTTCCTTTAGTATGATTGAATAGTATATTATAATCTAATACCCGACAGAGTTTGAATATTATAGGATAATATGAAGGGAAGATATAGGCCCATATTTCTATGCAGTAGATAAGCAACAATTTCTTCATATAACGCTATTTAACGCACTTTTTAAATATAAACATGCATACTTAAATAATGTGCACGTTTTAGGCTTTTAATTTGTCTATAATAATGTCCTTTAGTATAATACTATAATATGTTGTAATGTAATATCTGACCAAGTTTAAATATTATAGGTTAATATTAAAGGCAGATATAGGACCATGTATATATGCTGTATATGATCATCAATTTCTTAATTTTTGCGCTTTGAAACGCAATTAGAAATCTATGCATACATATTATACCTTTCAGTTTTATGCAAGATTCCGTAGTATTGTTTAGTACTAATTTAATGATATTTTTTTATTCATCCAGCACAAAGAACGGGTTTGCAATAAATGTTCATGTTTTCTTTTTTATTTAGGTTTATTCCTTAGACGCCAGAAACCATGGAGACAGTAAATGGGTTGATACGATGGATTACGACTCCATGACTGATGACGTAATTCACTTTATGGACAGCATGATGATGCCGAAAGCCATCATTTTGGGTCATGGCATGGGTGCGAAGACCGGTATGGTTTTAGCCCTGAAATACGTAAGCATATCAAAGACTCAACGATTAAAATTTTAGTCAGCACAGTACACTCTCGCTATCTCAAAAACCTTGTTACGTCAACAAAAAAAAATTTCCCTCTTTCATTATTTATCTTCCTGTTATTTTGAATTCCTATGTTGAAGGGTTTCTTCTCAAAATCTTGCTATGTCAATTTTTTTTTCGAAATAGAAAATGAACTTTTCCGGAAAAATCACAGCGTAAATTCATTGTTAACCAATTCTTTTCTATTTAATGCGTAATTGTTCTCGTCTTACTTTTAAAAATAAAAGTATCATTGTTTTGTTTAGACTTATCGTCAACTATCATTACATATAAGGTTTAATAGTCTTATGTTTCAGGATTCTTACTTTTAAGAGCAATATTTTAGATTTTTTTTTTTACTTTTTAGAACTTAAGTTCGAGAACTCGCTTTCTCGAAATTTTTTAACGTCCCTAACTTTGAGTCATCGAGAGTATACTGTATTTGATAGAGTACGGCCAAATGATGGTTTACATTTCTTTCAATTTCAATATTTGTTCAATATTTTCTCAAATTAACTATATTTTCTAACATTTTTCCCTCTGTATTTTCACTCTAATATTTGTGTAATATTTTTTCAAAATAACTATACTTCCTAACCTTTTTTCCCACTTTTCTCCAGTCCAGTATTTGTAAAATTTTTTCCCAAATTTACTATATTTAGTCAAAGATGCTATGGCATATCTTCGGATCATTCTCAGGGATGTTTCCCCGACCGTCCTCTATAGCCCATTGTGCAGCTCTTGTGCGACGTAAATAAAGTACCTACCTACCTTACTATTCCAACTTTTTTTTTTACTATTTTCTAAAAATAATTATTTTATTAGAAAAGAATAAGAATAAAAGATTTCATGGTGAATAAAATTGATATTTTCAAAATTGCTTAGTTCAAAAAATAACAACGCCTGGAATTTATTTTGCTCATGATACAAGCTAGATACAAACTAGAACTCAAAAATTGTAAGCTTTTCACATGCCATTTCAAGCATGTTAGTCTAAACAATACATAACCGGATGAAGGTTTTGCGAGCCGAAACATCTTTTTTGAAAGTATAGTAATGAAAGTGTCTAAATAAATGTAACTATTCATTACAACAAAATTTCAACCAACATTCACTTACAACCGAACTAACCTTCCTCATTAGAGCACATATGATAAGTAAGTACAATAAATGAACATTACATGAGTTAAAACACTATATGAGTTAATACATATCATGATAAAGGTCAAAATTTATTTTAAAGTAAATTTACGTAGAAAATAAAAATCACCTGCTCGGGCAGGGCATTGTGAAATTTTTTTAAAGATTTAAAGCCAATCGAATTATTAAAACAATATCACTATCGGTTTTGTTATCACATTTAAATTCAAATTCTCTATGTGTAAAATATATAAAAATGCTATATATATATATATATATATATATATATATATATATATATATATATATATATATATATATATATATATATATATATATATATATATATATATATATATATATATATATATATATATATATATATATATATATATATATATATGCTACGGCCATTTCGAGAAGTGGCCACGATGTTTTGGCCAAAACTCATTCAAGAATGCCCGGTCAAGAATGTAAATTTTTTATGTTGACCATTTTACTACTTTTTTAATATCTTTTGTGTTTCTAATAACTTTAACTTCACAGAAGAAAAAAATTTTTAGTAGTATATTTTTTCACATACCGGGCGGTGCGGTGAGATCACAAATTTTTAATATTTGTTTTATTAAACAGTTAATAAAAATATAAATCTGCTAATTTAGAATTATTAAAAATAGACAAGTTTTTAAATTAAAATTTAAAATGTAAATAAGTTTAAATTAAATTTTTTTAATTTAAATTAAAATTTAAAATTTTTGTCTCAAATGGCCACATCCCACAGCAGTTAGCTGCGGGTACGGCAGCTAGTAATTTTTAAAGAAAGAAGTTATGGTTATACAGAGCTAATAATATGTGCCAATGATTTTTTCTTCCAACCTTGGCTGATCCTCTCATGACACTTCGTGATCTGGCCGGCCAATTCCCGAAATCAGGAAAAGATCGGACATTGGCCAGCCAATTTACAGCGATATAAGCTATTTCGCGATTTGGCCGGGCAATTCGCGAAGTTGCCGAATTCGGGCTTTGGCCGTAACATATATAAATCTAGTGTTGCAGTTTTCCAATTGTTGTCAATACATTTTTATTGGCTCTAAAATCACAATGGTATAGGAGCCAATTTTCCCGCATTAATTTTTATGCTGGTTTGGTTGTCATCAGCATAAATTTGATATAAATGTGGGATCGAAAATGTCAACCGTCATTTATGAAAAGGTACCCCGACATAGAGTCGAGTTAACATGTCTTATATACTAGTGAATTGTAATTGTAATTTTGTTGTGGTAGATACCCTACATAAATCATAAATTTATTGTTTTCCTATAAATATTTTTGCATCCTTAATTTAAAGGTATTCGCCTGTATTGTTATTATTACGTTTTTGATTTTTTTTTCTAAATTAAGAGTTTCCAAGGATTGTTTTTAGCATTATTATTAGAATAATGTAATTCTACGTTACATTTTAAGATAAAGTTATTTAAATAGGTATCTGATCTTATGAACCGTTTTACAATTATTATTTTTTGGTGCAAATTACATTGATATACTGTAATGAATTACGGTGAAAGAAATTCATTAAATGATTTAGCTTCATGCATAAAGAGATGAATGCAAAAATTGTATTTAAAATACATCCGGTAAGGAAAAATATTAAATTACAGTTATGAACTCACTAACAACCTACTTTTAATTTTAAATGTTATGTCAAATAATCATTAGTTAGAAAAATGATTTCTGCTCACTAATAGATCTTAATTGTATAAATTAGGAAGAGAAATATTTTGACATGGGAAGTGGAGACACAAGTGTTCTTTTTAGTACATATATTTTAGTCATAATTTCAACTGTTTCATGCCAAGAAATCGCAATTAATGCGAAGCAATCATCAAAGTTGGCGAGCGTCAGTGAACAGGGAGCTTAGCCCCCTAGTTCAAAAAAAAATAATTTTGTTTGAATTCTTTTATACATAATCAAAGTTTGAGTGTGTTTATACAACTTTAGGCTGTCTCTAATGCCAACGATGACGATGATCGGATGATTTTCTATCACGTTGCCTTGTGGGAGATGTAGAAAGTGCATGCCCGTCAGGAGTTTTAACACGCTTAGTTTCCAAGCACAAATACGCGATTGCTCTTGATCAATGGTTCAACTTGAACAGAACGATTCATGGTGAAGGAGAAGTGTGCAGCTTCTATTGGTACTAGTATTGTAGACGCCCGATGGAAGAAGACTGACCGTTGCCTTTATGCTTTAGCTGGGTATAGTGGAATGGCCTTCACGCCTTGGGTGACCCTACCAGGAGTATTAAACTCCGGACGTACTTCACCCATTCCACCCTGGATCACCAACCCCACCACGATGAGGCAGCATAATAGGACTGGGGGGAGGGGGTACCAAAGAAATCGGTAGTGAGTTTCTTTACCACAAACAAACATCTCTATAGTTACCAACCTAAGATTGTTTTAGATGGTTATGTTCTTAAGTATGAAAATTATCCAAAATATCTGGGTTTTACACTTGACCCTGAGATTACCTGCAACAGACATATAGCCAATCTGGTGGAGAGGGCAAGACAGAGACTCAACATTTTGAAATATATTTCTAGATGGGACTGGGGAGCAGATGCCAATACCCTAAGGACAACTTACACTTCCTTCATCAGACCAATACTGGAATATGGATTCCAGATTTTACTGCCAGCTTCTGCCAGTAATATAAAAAAGCATGAAAGGATACAGCTGAGTGCTGCACGGATTCTTAGGGGCTTACGTAATTGCAGTCCTAGTAAGATTGTCTTATACGAGGCTAACCTACAACCATTGATTATGAGATGGACTTCTAGAACCGCAAAATATTACAACAAACTATACAGCTATGGACACCAACATCGCACTTCTATCTATTTAATGAATTGGACAGATGTTCAGAGATTAAAAAGAGACAGTCCCTTTCGCAGGGCAGGTAAATTTAATCTGCTGTTCCCTGACAAAGAACACTGCTCAATAGAACAGAGTATGAACCCATTGAAAGACCTTCCGAGGGTCTTCTTTCCCGAGGAACTTTTGGCTTCCAGTACTAAGAAAAATCAGCATTCAGCACTTCTTAGACAGTTGGCATTGGAGACAATCCACAACAACCCAACTGAAGCAGTACATATTTCCACGGATGGAAGTAAACTTGATAATGGCAACACTGGTAGTGGTGTTGTCATAAAAAACCAAGATGTCATCACAAAAATTAAAAGGCGTGATCCAAACCATTGTTCAGTTTTTAGATCAGAACTAATCGCCATAAACGCGGCTCTGGAACACATGATTTCCATTGAGAGTACAGAGAATATTTGAATTTTCACGGATAGTAAGAGCTCAATACAATATCTGAGCAATTGGCGAAACATCGGTGACAGTATTGGCCTGAATATCATTAACAATTTGAAGACTTACTCTTCTCTCAATGACATACATCTACAGTGGATCCCCTACCCCGTAAACCTTTGCTTTAATGATCTGGCCTATGAACTAGCCAAGGAGGCTGCTAATGATCCTATGGATAGTAGTGGCCTTCTAACATACAATGAAATCTATGCAGAAGTAAAGACAGACAATGCAGGATGAGGAAAAGAGCTGTCTCTCCTCCCCCTCTCCTCCCTTCTACTGCCTCCATTATTTCCAGCGCACACAACTTCCCCGCCCCACCACCATTCCTTTTTAATGGAAAAGAAACAGTCTTCGTTTGTTGTTGAACGAATTAACTTCATAGCCCAGCCGGGGCTGATGTTTGTGCAAACGGGGCAGACGGTTCATATTTTCCTAATCATTTCATATTTTTCATAAACTATTCCTATTTCACCATATATGTAAATTCATTTTATTATTAAATATTTCAATCATCGAAAAACCTATTCATTCCTCTAAAACACCACAAAATTAAATAACAGCACTTGGAGGATTCCACCCAGTCATGATTGGTATCCTGGTGCTGCTCCTGGGCTGCTAGTCCTGGGGCTGCTCTGGAGCTAAAAGGTGATAGAAAACTGTAGACAGCTATCATAAGACTAATCAGTGGTCATACCAGCGGACTAACATTTGTTCAGGGTCAAAAGACTTTCCCTGCATGCCTAAAATGTAATGTACACCAGGCTACACCTGATCATTTGCTGTCCTGTATGGGGCTAGAGAAGAATTTTATCTTGGAGGGTCCGGCAATGGTATATGACTTTCTGTCGGTGAACGGTCTTCTGGGTTTGGTCTAGCCTTCTGGGCCAAGTAGAATAAGTAACAACAACTTGAATAGAAACAATCTTCAATTCAGCTCATTTTTCTGAGTTACAATATTTTTCCCCGATTTCATATTTCAATGCATTATTATTCTAGTTCAACGCTGAACCGTTTTTTCTGAAATTGTAGACATAATGGAAAAGTAATTTGATTCTTTACGTTCATGTGTCCACTCTCAGACCTCAAATCTTTTTTACCGTCCTAATCTTGTGTTTGTTCTCAACGATTGCAGCAAAGAATGCCTTATCTCAAACAGATCACTGAAACGGTCTAACTCTTCACTCAAATGGATAGGTTTTGAAAATATTTGCAATTTAAAATAATATTTTACAAGTGAAATTAGATTTACGTACAATAAAACTTCATTTCCTTGAAAAATTTCATTATGTTTCCCACTATCCAATGTATTATGTTCGTTTAACTTTTCATATGAAAATACAGCAGGAAGCCTTGTTACAAAAAGAACACTACTGATCCAAAAGTATTAAACTAAATACTATTAAAATTGTTATTATTACTTATCCAAAAGCACCCTGGGAGTTCCAACCATGGGGAAGATTACTGTCAAAATTGAAACATTGAATTACGAACTGTTCCAGCTGGCCGATAAACGAATAAAGCTTTCTTATTGTTTTAACGCTTGCCATTGATAAAAATTGAATTGCAGACGATTCCTTCATTTTATCAAATATTTTATGGATAAAATTTGTCAAAATAACTCGATCAACGAGAACGTGATAGCATTGGCGGACTACGTCACTAAATTAGTATTCCTGAATTTATCTGAAACCATGTGTTTATTTTGTTTGTAGTTACGCTTTTAAAACGTGCATTTGTTAAACTAAGCAATTTAAAATGCAAGGTAAATGAAATTAAAAAAATTAGTTATCGACTGATAAGCCAAATTAATACTGAAATAGAACTGAATCATTTAGGAGAAACGTAAAAAAATCACCATCTCAACGCCAATCTTATTGCCGGAAATGATTATTAAATAATTTTGGTAATAGGAACTAATTGAAATTAAAAACTACTTACTAAGAAGCAAAATTTTTGGAAGAAAAGTAATTTTTAGCAAATGCGTGAAAAATCGTCATACTATTATTAACACCAATGATGCTTCATTAATTTTGGTAATAATAAGTATCAGTTAACATTAAAAAAAATGAACTATGTTCTTAAAAGCAAAATTATAGAAGGAATAGTACAAATTCTTTTCGAGAGTCATTAAAAATTGAATAGCTATTATTGACGTTCATGATGCTTACTTAATTTTGGTAATAAGTATTATTTAAAATAAAAAAATAAAAGTTGATCCCCGTGTATATCATATTTTACGAAATGCTTCAAAATTAATGCCCTATGTTATTAATAACAAAAGTTTTTTAATGGTGAAAATGTTTAATTCTTGAAAAAATAGTCACGTGTTTCAAAAATGTCTACTGTTAAAAATACTGCAGCTGTTAATTGCCTGCTAGCAAAATTTTCGAATTTCGCTCTATACTGCAAAAGCGATTTGTTTTCATTTGACCTTCTCTCATATTACTTTCTTTGCTTGTTATTAACTTTCCTCTTATTTTCTAGCCTGAAAGAATACATTCACTCATAACAGAAGACACATCTCTCAACAGTCATTCGAAAAACAGAGAGCAGCTTAAAAAATCGGTGGAAAAGTTTGATGAAATACTAGAATTCATCTCATTCAATAAAGGTTTAAATAAGGCGAAGAGGGCGGCCGTTTCCTGTATGGTCGTCAGACACTATTACTATACGATTAAGAAGCGGCAAAACAAACCTAGAATTTGGGACGGAAGTGATTTACCTCTCAAGCCTAATAAGGATAGGAGTGGATTCGAATGGAACCTTAATTTGAAATCCATAGCGGAGAACATGCCTTGCGAACCATGGAAGAAGAGTGGGGTGTTTAAAGGTCCGGTCCTGATGATATATGGGACAAATTCTTCAAATAATGTGTGAGTTTTTTTTTAATCAATGAGATCTAAATTATCTAACTAAATTCTGCATAACTTACCACTACTGTTGCAATTCTCATTATTGGGTGTCAGTAATTGTGCAGGCGTGATTATAAAGGTTTTATTAAATGCAAAGGTAACCATTCTAACAGGTTTTGAGTTGTTGCATCAGAAAAATATACCCAATCCATCTGATGAGAGAAACTTTGATGGTATATTAGATTATTTGTATTCTCCATAGAATTCACGGTTAGATTAAATTCTCCATCTATCCTTTTCTCTAATTGGGCGAAATATTTCTTTGCAGAATTTCTCTCTCGAAGTTATCAAATTAAAAAAAAATATGTAAATCTATCGTAAGTGCTATTTAGAAATATTTTTGAAATATTATGTATCTTAAAACTAACAATAATTTTAGTGCAACGATTTATTTTTTTAAAACAACAATGATTTATTTTCCATGTGATAAAAACATTCATTGTGCTATTACATGTTTTAGGTTAGATGAAAGAGTCGAATTTCTGAAGCTATTTCCAAGAGCTCTTTATAAAGCTATAAAAGAAGGAGTTGACTATCCCTTGCACATAGAATATCCAGACATGTTTGCCGAATTAGTTTGTGATTTTATTTTAAAACAACGAAGATGAGAATCTTTTAACTGCTAACTTTTAAACAATAAAACGTTATGAAAATATATTTGGTATTTTATCGAGTTTTAATCTATATCAATAAAAATATCTATAAGATTTTTTTAACTGCAGCATGAAATGTACAGTACGCAAATAAGTAAACGAAGCAAACTTAATGTCTTTTGATCTAATAATCGGATCTTCACATTCTAGGTTAATGGTTGGAGGGGGTGATCTCAAATATGCTAATCAATAAGTGGAGACGATAATTTAAGTTATGAAATCAGACACAAAAACGTACATTTTCTGAAGAAAAATACCATTTTTTCGATGGATTTAGATTTCTGACCCCCAATATATAGGGGGTAGTCGCAATCTCGGAAATAAAATTTTTAAAATCAAAAAAAATTTCAAATTTTTCAAAATTTTCAAAATTTTCAAAATTCAAAAAAATTTTCAGTCAAATTTCAAAATTTCAGGGTCAAAATTTTTTAGTCAGGAGAGGGGTCCGAAGTTTGGACCATATAATGTAAATTTGATTTTCTGAGTATTCAACTACATCACGAGAAATTTTTAAGCGAATTGAAAACTTTTTGCTCGTAATTATAGAACTCGTTTGTCCAAATATAATTCGACTAGAAAAGTAAATTTTAGTAAATATTTATCATTTTTTTGTTATTTTATTAAACAATAGTCGAAAAAGTTTTGAATTGAAGACAATTTTTTAAATCATCTTAAATAACGTAATTTTAGATGGCAAAATACAAAATTCGACCGAAATCGGTTGAATAGTTTGTCAGAAAAAGAGTCTTACACATTCGACAATTTAAAAATTCAATTTCTCAGGAACTATTGGACCTATTTTGCTCAATTTTTGCATTTTGCCTGTGAAATTAAAAACTTTAGTATGATGCAAAAACTTTTATACCTTACAATTTAACATTTTTTCGATGAATGCTGACTAAAATTAAAAAATATATAGATATATATATATTTGCAAAAATCTGATTATCTTTTGAGGAATGAATTTTATTGCGACTATCCCCGATATTTTGGGGATCAGATATCTGAAACCGTTGACGAAAAGTTATGTTTTTTCAGTGAAAATATCCTTCTTGTGTCCGATTTCATAACTTAAAATATCGTCTGCACTTGGCATTTTGAAGTCAACCCCTCGAACCATTAAGATTGAACGTGAAGATCTATAGATCATAATCCATACTAGATCATAATCTAAAATGAATATACTATACTGACCTACCTAGATCATTAAATCATAAGATATTCAAGGTGGTAAGTTTTTTTTTGCGCTTTGTACAAGGAAAAATTGATAAGTAAAATGAAGTTTACACTGGCATATTTTAGAAGGTACCGGTTTGCAATTTTTCGGCTACGAAACTCTAAATAATCAACTTTTTTTCTCGGAATCCCGATTTCATAAATAACATTTATTAGTCGCTTAGGGGATAGAGCGCTTGCCTCCCAATAAGGTGAAAGGGGTTCGAATCCCAGCAATGGCTGGTCGATTCGAATTGCGCAAGCAGCTCGCACTTACGACAGTGCTAACGTAAAATATCCTTAGAGGTAGACGGGTCAGGAGTCCTCTTGCCGTCAGACTAACCATGTTAGAATTTCGTGGTTTTTCGTGGTCAGGCAAATTATGGGAGGGTAAGCGGGTTAGTTGCATCCAAAAATTCCTCCACGAAGACAAATTTCTCCCAGTACTTGATCCTTGTCTTCTTCATTGGGTTCCAAATTACAAGGATACAGAGTTGAACATCGGTAGTCGTAAACCCTAATTTGGATCTGCTGTTCAAACACGATTTTAAAATAAAGTAAAAAATAACGTTTATTAAGGTAATTGCTACCGTTGTAACCTATGGAAGACTATTTTTAAATTATTTCATTAGATGTATGAAGATTTTTAATTGCTTTATTGCTAATAATGTTATGTCTACGTACGTATGTCTTCCTTGCAATTCCTTTTGCTACATCTAGTTTAGTTATGAATATTGTTTTGGTACATAAGCTGAAAATGATTAAAATAAGACAAATTTTTGTAAAATAACTGCTATAAACATTGAAAACTGTTGTTAGGGAAGCATATTTTTTTTATTAAACAATTTAGTTATTTCATTTTGATTTGTAAAACGTAATGGGAAATACTAATGCAATATTTTATAATTGCTTGCTCGTTTCATAATCCATTTTATGTATTTAGAAATATTATATTTTCTTTCAAAAAAACGTCATTTCATTAGCATTTTAACTCAAATATTTTCGTAAAGTCAACCGAAAGATTATATAATTTATGAATTATACGTTGGTTATAAATATAATCTGAGGTTTCAAAAATTCCTTACTGTTTATTGAATGTACTAACTTACGGAACCCTTTTAAATCTTCCACAGTACCGTAGGATTTCGTGGAACATTATTTGGGATTTAAAGGGTCATTTTTCTCTACAATTAACGCATTTATGTGATCACCTAATTCTCCTCTCACGGCCCATACTATAATTGATAAAACAAGAACTTCTGACTCAGTTAAAGGATCACACAGACGTGATCTCAATACGGTATTCTAATATTAAATATTGCATTAGTACTTTTTAATACGCATCCACTCGGATATCACAAGCATATTGAGATGCGCCTCTTACCTCATCTCTCCACGAGTTGAAAAGAAAGCAAATTTTTTTAAAAACTTCGATTATTGACATTAAGGGTTATCATACGCTTTAAAAAGATTCTATAAATAGCATTATAAAAAATTTCTTAGCAGCTTAGTTCAAATTTTTTACTGTAGAGTGGATGTCACATTTCTTTGTAGCATTTCAGTATAATTCTTGGCCGTGTGAGATATATATGAATTTAGTTATGAAGGAGGGATTCCAGAAAAATAAATAAATTTATTTGAGAAAGATTGTTTTTTTTTTATTTAAATAATATGGCCATAATTAGAAATAATGAAATAAAGAAAGGAAGTCTCTGAAATGGATCAAGAGAACCATTCTCTTAACATCAAGAATTCCGTGAAGATAAAAATACAATGGTTGGGTCTGAGTGGCCGAAGCCCCCCAGTCCGATTACCTAGAATTCGAAATTAACAGTTAAGTAAATTGTTCCCAACGGACAGTTAGGAGCATGGGAAGAGATCCATGGTTGGTGATTTATTGAAAGATAACATAGCCAAAAGGAAAACCAGCCCCCTTAACCAATATTAAATTTGAAAATAATTTGGCGAAAGCGAATTGTCAAAAAGATTGTGAGAGTTAATATAACCCTCTAACTGAAACATATTTGTGGTAAGAGAAATAAAGAATCATAGGTTATAAATAGATTTCGTTTCCTACTTTGTCGCGACAGTGAGTTAATGAGTTTTACAATTGCATTGAAATAAAAAGTCAGCCGTTACATTGATTGTTAAGAAAAGAATAAAATATTTTTATTAACTTTCTATATTAATGTAATAAAAATTAAATAATTGGTTTAATTTAATTAAAATTTGATTAAGACTCACAAAAAAATTAATTCAAGACATTAAAGAAACTTTAAAAGCTAGGAAATATGTAGTGCTTATTATGGCATTACAAATCGTCAAATCGTTATAATAAATATAACATATCACGAAACCACGTTTTCCAAAACAGCTGCGTCACGATATTTAACAAACCAACGGATTAATTGTTGTGAAATTTCATTTCATTTACAGTTTTTCATGCAAGTTTCTCAAACTATACATACTTTCATTCAAATCTGTTTTCTTTCCCAAACATACAAAAAATTTAATTTTTTTGTAGTTAAATAGTTTAAATTCATTTAAAATGACTTTAATTTTTTTTGAAAATGTTTTTAGTTTATATATTCAGCATATATTTTTCGACCTTTGTACACGTTACACCTCTAGGACAATTACCTAGTTATACCATTTTTTGAATGTTTGACTTATGTTCTTTTCTTAGAAGGAGATGAGATAACCAACAACCCCCTCGAATATTCATTAAAACTGCAAAATTAATCCATACCATCAAATATTTAATATTTTTTATAAAATTTTCCTATCATAAATAAAACTAAAACTCACTAAAATCTTTCTAGTATTATAAGCAATATTTACAATATTCAATTAAATATTTATCTCTGAGTGTTGGTCTGCTGTATTTTCAGCAGCTGTATAATCCTCGGGAAATAATCGGTGTCTCTTATATGTTATTCGATGAAATTTTCAGCATAATTTGGCATTTACATGCTTAACATGTGTAGCGTTAAAATAATTGTTATGCAACAAAGGCAGAATCTTATCTGTCATCAAAAGCAGATTGAGTACTATCTTTAAATCTATGACAGTTAAAAACAATTATTTTGATATCAATTGTGCACATATTACACAGTAGGTAGGAAAAAAGTTGCGTATAGCTCTTTCTGTCTTTGATGTAACACTGGTTTTTTGTAATAAATCAGCAATAGTTTTGTGTTACAGGCGAATAGCTCATTCCATGCAAGAAAAACTCACAAATTTGCAATTAGATTGCACGGGTATGCATTCATTGTTTCATCGCCGATAAAGTCTTATCAATTTTATCCTTTTTCTTGCTTTTCATGATTGAATCGAACTGATAGAGACAAAAGTTTCATGGATAAATTTCTGCCAAGAATATCAATCATTAGATGACACTGATTTTTAGAGAGATAAAATTTAAGAGGAAAAGTAAAAGTAATTTTATTCTCAATCATTTCCATAGGCGTGTTTTAAAGAATAAAATTAATATTTTTCAAAACTTTTCATTCGATTTCGTCATAAAATGGTGTTAAATTTTTTGCACTCCTCATAAATATACCATAACAGAGCAACTTTATATTATTAAGAAATATATTTTAATTGATCAGTTTTTACTTAAAAAGTTATCAAATGTGTACAATTTTTCAATATTGCTTCATTTAAGTGACATTTCTTATGGGCTATAGGCGACGTCAGTTCCCAATTATATAAAGTCAGTTGATAAACCATCCAATGAATTATGGCACATCAACAATATCTGCATCAAACTTCAGATGGCATCATCTCTGGAAAAAACGGAATTAAATTTTGTAGAAAGGTGTAAGGAGAAATGCACTCAATAATGAAAACGATTATCCCGTTCGCATTCGTGGAGTTTCCGTTAGAATAGCATTTTGAAATGGCAAAACCTTCTTTTTTCTAACGGAACAACTAGTAGTTCTCAGATTACAAAACAAAAAATTATGGATTCGTAATGCTGTTTATCACGTGAAAAACAGTGATACCAAGCAAAGATATTGGAAAAGATTATTTAATTAATGTTCATATTATCATAGATTCATGTCTACCGAAGCAATTAATCTAAGGAACAGCGAAAAGGTGGTAGAAAACACAGGGAATTGCATGCTGCATTTTGCTCTTTTTGTATCTGTCTAGCGCTTGCCACTATTTAGACCAAAAATGTCATTTCATTATCAAATCAACTCAAATCTAAATATTATTGTTCATTCGATTTAGTTTTTGTTTAATTATATAAATATGAATCAATAAGAAATAAGTAGATATCAAAAATTTTAAAATTCTGTCACCGTATGTATGAGAACACTTTTTTGGCAGCCTAACTTATAACATCTTTTTACCAAATACAATTCCATTTTATGCTCAACAAATGCTCACGGTTTGCTCAACAGATCAACTGTAAACTATGTTCTGAATTCAGATCAAAATACGTGTTCAAAAAAATAGATAAATCTTAAAATGCGTATCTTAGAAATTTGATATAGTTCAAAACGCATATTTAAGAGAATGGACTGTGCACAAACTGCGTATTTAACAAAATAGACCTATCTCGAAATGCGCTTTTAAGAAAATGGACCTAGCTCAAAATGTGCATTTAAGAATATGGACTTAGCTAAGCTCAAAATGAGTATTTCAGAAATGGGTCGAACTAAAAATGTGTATTTGAGATAGTGAACTCATCTCAAAATACGTATTTTGTTAAATTGTCCCGGCAAAAAATGAAAATGCTCTTCTTCAATAGTAAGCACAAATGTAGCAACTACATCAGTATTTTTTGATTTCTCTTTTATGCACTAACCATTACTTCGAGACCGTATGGCTGGGTACATTACAGCTGGGTACTTGTCCATATTCAGATATCTGTAAAATGTCATTTAACACGTTCACTGCATGCAGGCTGTAACTATCACTGAAGAGTGGTAATCGATAAAGGAAAAATCTAAGTAAAATGTTCTTATTTTAGCAACCATTTTAGGTTTTGAAATTCACAATAAGTTTAATCAAGTAAAGAATGTGTTACTGTCGGGAGAAAATATCGTATTTTCTGCAGAAAGAGTTGAATGATAATATGCATCTGATCACTTTATCTATTTTATCGACCCAAACATTATTCTTCAGTTTCCTCTCGCTGTCTTAAATATCAATTAGGATCGATTCTTTGGAAACATGACAATTCGGAACAAAAGATTTCTTCAAATTTAAAGTCTTTAAAATAATCTAATTTTTTTTTGTATATTTATTATACAAAATTACAGTATTTATCAATATCTTACAGATAGCAGTGTAGTTTATTGACATTTGCTCAAGAAAATAATAAAATAGAAATTCACCAAATTTTGAATGCCAGGAAAATGACATATTAGCTTAGAAGATAAGAAAACAATTATTTTAAGCTAATAGTAAGTAACTCAACTTAAGTCTTTGAGTTAGATGGACCATGAATTGCTTAAATTAATTCTTTTATCCACTGTAGAAAGAATCAAAAATGTTTTTGTTGCTGATGTGTACAGAATAAAATTATGTATAATAATCAATCATTGAATTAAAAAAAATAACTTTGATTACATTCAAGCATATTGCAATCTTAGATAAACTTGGTATTAGGTTAATATTTGCTCTCTCTCTCTCTCTTTGCATTCAACTGTTTAAAAAATTTCTAGTAACTGTTTCAATGTCCTGGCATTAATAAGCCAAGATAATGGAAATTTGCCATTTTATAGCATTTAACTTTACTTTAATTTAACATTTCGTCCTAAGATGTTTACATTCCGCTGAAAACAACAGGATTTCTTGAAATAACTCAGAAAAATCTATGTAGTTCATGTTATAATGATTTCAAGAAGACAGAAAAATGATGACATAAAGACCTACTCACCTTGAAAAAATTTTTAAAATAGGTTTTGAACCAGAAAGTTGGTACTTTATTCATGCAATGAGGCATGTTCAGATAGGATGGTATTCTAATCAATCTATTAACATAAGATACTGATTGCTGGTGCTATCTATTTTGGTTATAAATGGCTAAATAACAGTAGCCAGGAAAATGACAGATTTTCTTGTGACAAACAAATTTTTGACGGAAAAAATTATTTTTTGCAAAGTTTTTTGTAAATAATATCCTCCGCATATATTCTAGAAATGCTTACATAGGATAAGATAAAAAAAATTAGATATTGAGAAATTTATGGGATGTTCTGAAGCTAGTTATTATTGGAAATATTGTTTAGGACATACCAGGAAAATGACATTTTGAAATTCAATTAAATTTTTTAAATATACAAAACAGCCAATGCTAATACAAGGTCATTTTAAAATACTAACAGCAATGCTATTTATTAAAATTTTTGAAAAAAGTTCTTTTAATAGTACAGTATTAGATCTTGCAGCAAGAGACTGTGAATTGTCACATTTCGTGAGAATCACCCATATATTCAATAACTCGATTTAAATCATGATAAAAATTGTAATTTAAAGCAAATCAGTTTGTTTAAAAAAAATCGTTGATTGAAATCACTTTTTTTAATAATAGAAAATCATAGATTGAAATTAGACATATTTTTATAAAAGTACAATTTATAACTGGTTATTATAGCTGTCATTATGTCCTCTTTCATTGATTTTGAAGTTTTCTCTTATAAAAGTAATTAACGTACGTTATTTATTATTTGATGTTTAAAATATATTAATAAATAAAATAAACTGAACAGGAAGAAAAACATTTGAAAAACATGAGTATTTCAATAAACTATGCAGCTAATAGAAAGTTATAATTTAGAAGTATCACTTATTATGTCCATTATGTATTTAAATAATGAAGAATATAATGGTTGCTTCAGGACTATTGACTTATTGACTTTTAAAGCTTTTCTAAAAAGACAAATTTTGGGAGTTGTAGTAAGTAATTTATGCAAATGGATAACACCAATCAGTTTATCCTTTTTTTTTTAAAAAAAAGAAAGAATAAAGAAAGATACTCATAGAAATAGTTTGAAGAATGAAACCAAATACTACCTCCACTTTTTTAAATGCGCATTTTGGCTATGTCCAGAATAAAAATCTCACATAAGATGTTATAATGAATATTCTTTAAAAATGAAAGTTTCCTGTAACACGTGAAAAGTGTTTTTTAACAGTTAACTCTACAACGATTACCTATTTAAATGTTTATTCGCAACTTAATTTCTTAATTAATTTTCATTTAAATTTTAATTTCTTCTTCTTTTTTATTATTAATTAATTTTTTTTAATTCCTATTAATGGTTTTGTTACTTAAATTTTCCAGATGGCAGCACTGAAATATAATTTGCTTCATATTTTTTCTTCCAAATATACTTTTAAGCTATTTTGAACGATTTAAGCTATAAGCATTGTTTTTTTATTGTTTTCTTCTTAGTGAATTTTTTTTTAACTGTTCGATTAGTATATCTATCTTATGGCATTTTTTCAAGTCGGTAAGTTTGTTTTCTGCTTTCTTTTTCAGCGATATAGATGCATTATAAAGAGTAATTTTCATCTTTGGATATTTATTCCTTATTTAGAAATATCACAATTACCATCGTGAAGGAAGGCGTCCTGAAGAAAACCTTCACGCTAGCCCATCAAAAACAATTTTTATTTTATTTTATAATTCTTCTTTGTGTTTATATATATATATAAGTACAAATAATAAAATAAAATAAAATAATATAAAGAGAAAACTATAAATGGGAAAATCCAATAGTCTTCCTCAAGACATATCTATTGGAATAATTTAATGCGATAAAGCGGCTTCCACAAATATTTGAAACATTTATTCTTTTGATTTACTTTGTTATCTTCGATTGCTATCGATTTCATGGCTTTTTATCACAAAAATTTACTCAGACGGGCACATTTTTTTTTTCTCCGCCAACTTTATCACCACAAAAATCAAATTAAATTAGAAAAAAAGGTTCTTTATTTTCTGTTTACATTTAATACAAAAAAAGTAGTTATGTTTAAAATAAAATTATTTATCTATATAAAATCAACAGATTTATGAAATATATCATTATATGCTTACAAAGAAGCATATCATACCCTAAGGAATATTTTATAATAATTTTTAACGATATTCAATAACTTTTACAACTATAACTAATACAAAAATAATTCATTTCCTATATCTGGTCATTATATGTTCAATAGTTTAGGCCTGATTTTTTACCTACTTTTGAGTCGGTAAAAGTTATGTAAATAGTAAAAGTAAGAAATATTAGTTTAATGCTTACATAAATATGTTTACTTTTAATTCAGCGATTACTTGACCGAACTGAGACGGTGACAAAAAATTTAGATCATTTGAACTGTTACTACAGTTTCAGTTATTCATATATAAGTAATTTAACTAACAAATTTATTGAGGAAAGATTGATAAATAATCGGTTCCATAATACGATCGACTGAATCATGCTCGCAAAACGATAAACAGCCTATTTGTAATGCCTTCCTTTCAGCCAAGACTTCGCTAACAACCTGTTTAACTTTACTTTAATCAATAATAAATCAGCTTTTTTGTAAGAGTTAAATATTATGACTAAATATTTACATAAGTATTGTTTTGTATGTCAACATTTATTCAAATATTCCTAATACCATAAAAATGATTGGAAAAAAAATTAATCATAAGAAAGGTTTTAAAAATGGAACCACTTTTTAAGCATTATTCCAAATTGTGTGATACCCTGTTCTACGATGGAGGAGTGAAATATATTTTTCAGTTTTATTCCTATTATCTTTGAAGAGTTCTAGCTCGCTGAAAAAAGGTCTCTGTTTCTTCGCATTGATAGTAAGCCACCTTATTGTTTGACGAAAGAGCTAATTATATTTTTTAATGTATCTCTATTAGTTCTAAACTTCTAAAAAACCTCTCAAAAAGCTTTAATTCTTTATTGCTTACCTTAAACAAAGTCTATTCAGATCTTTGATCTTAATCATCGGACATATTTAGAAGCATAGCGCATATTTCATAGTTTCAGAATAAAAAAGAAAGGAAAAGAATAACACAGCAGATTTTAATAGTATGAAAGGGAGATTATTTTTTCTGCTTTGAGTTACAAAAAATAAGTCAACGGATTAACTTCACCTTTTCTACAAAACTGATTACGTCACGCGAATTTGGTTGAATTTCTTACTGATTGTTTTTTGCAGCATTGACTTCTTGGACATAATAGACAAATTTACAATTTGCTCTTAGAAATATCTATACCTAATAAACCACGACGCTTATTTTCTGTTACGATTGATAAGATACGCAATATTTCAGTAAAAAGGAATAAAATTTTAGAAAAATGTGCAGACAAAACGGAGATTTTA
Source organism: Parasteatoda tepidariorum (assembly GCF_982258835.1). Classification (NCBI taxonomy): domain Eukaryota; kingdom Metazoa; phylum Arthropoda; class Arachnida; order Araneae; family Theridiidae; genus Parasteatoda; species Parasteatoda tepidariorum. The sequence continues at coordinate 3,290,291 of NC_141758.1, read as the reverse complement.
AAGGACCAACGCATAAATTAGTTTGTTATCTATTTTTACTCATCGGCATTAAAATAAAATCTAGTTGCCCCCTTCGATTTCTGGTGGCTGCTGTTTTTCATTCTGTAAGGCTACTATCGGGTACAAAAATAATCATTTGTTTAACAACTAAACAAATATCCGGAAGCCTGTATTTTATAATGCTGATGTCAGACATCCTGGTTCAGTTTATATGGTGGTCCTTATATCTACAGCGAAATAAAATTTACGCTTTCATTAAGTCATTGACTAATGTTGAGTTAAAGAAGATGGAGAGGCGTTCCATAGGGTGGACGATTACTGCGAGCATATTTTTGTGCCCCGCTTTTGCTCATGTCTTACAAGATTTGGTGAAATACACTTTTTATAAGAATTTCGACGATTCCTCGTGCGAAACACTTTCTGTTCTGTCTGGTGTTCCACACGGTTGGATAATAAATTTCGTGGCATCTGCTGCGACGAGTTACACTGCTTACTTTTTGTTCTTCGTGACAGCTGCCCTGTACTGCCTCTGCTGCCTTTCGATTGTTGAACGTTGGAAAATGTCGAGGGCTGACCAGTCATGGCTGCAATGTGAACAGCAAATTCAAGCCGTACAAATCCTCGAGCGCCTCATGTCCTTTCCCATTCTAGTCATTTTCTGCAAAATCACCATCGATGTTTTCACCACCGTTCTGCTCGTCACTCGTTCTGCAAAACATGATGACCTCAATATGGTTTTCATAATCGTATGCTTGCAACTATCCGTCTGGTTTCTTTGTATCGTTTTTAGTGTTGATTGTCTTCAAAAAAGCTGCATGCGAAACGTGGAAACGGCTCTTCGCTACAGGAAGCAATTAACGATTCGTGGACGCGAGCTGGACTTTTTGGATTATATGGAAATGGAGAAAAACAGTCGTTTGACAGGTTGGAACATGTTTGATATTCAGCGGCATTTGTTAATGACTGCAACAGCTACGCTTATAACATACAGTGTCATTCTGATGCAACTGAATGAAAAATAAAAACTCTTGATGGAGAATAAAATGAACTCGGGATTTTGAAAGTTATAACTCACGATGCTATTTTGCTGGAAGATAATTTCTTATCTAGTACACTCTACGTTTTATAACACTTAATATTATAGACTATTTAAGGTATATTTAATTGATACTAATCATTTCGCAGCTTATTATGCAATTTTTGTTCCTGTTTTGTACTTGATCCTCCGTATGTATATTCAATCCTCTGCACAGATTGATATTTCTAAATAAATAAGTCAGATGTAAGAACACTCTTCTTCTTTTTGTCTCTGAAACAATAAATGCTTTTTTCCTCCATGAATATTTTTCTATTGCTCTTTCAATTTTAAACCAATTAAAGCTATACAAGATAAGTTTTCAAAAAGCTTGTAAGAGGTATACTTTAGATAACAATGATTTATCTTCATGACTTTGATATATATATATATATATATATATATATATATATATATATATATATATATATATATATATATATATATATATATATATATATATATATATATATATATATATATATAAATAACTGTGAATGACTGAAATTGGTAGTTGTCAAACTAATGCTCTTTCTCATACTTTAATACTTACATCCTGTCTTTCAATCTATTTTTGGCTTCAAGTTATGCACGTTAATTAACATTTTATAATTTTCCCTTTACAAACCACGAGAAAGATTTTTTATACACTTCCTATTGCTATTTATTTTACAATGTAAACCAATTTATGCACGAATGTAGACAAGTACAAACCGGTTTCAGCCGCGTAAAAATAATAAAGCTGTATAATATGACCTGATAATTAAGATTTTACACAGAATCTTATAGTGCGTCTGACTATAAGATTCTAACATTTTGAATATAGAATAGTTTTATTGTGAAAGTGTTTGAAAATAATATTTACTATGATGGCTTTGATGCTTAAATGTAAAAAAATAATATAATCTGATTTCAATAAAAAAAATGATTGAAATAAAAAAAAATCATGTTTGCCATCCCTGATATCAATATAAATGTCTATATTAATTGAATCAACTTCTGTAATTCTTTACTGAAAATAAAAATTTCTAATCAGTCGATATTAGCATAACTTAAAAAGACATTGTCTTAAAAAACAAAATAAATTATATTTAATGGCTGAAATTGCTTACTTCCAGGTTCTATTCCCAAATATGTATAAAGATATGATAGTCAAGATTATATATGTAGATTAATATTGTTAATAATTAGCATTTAAAAAATACTTTATAAGTTTTGTTCAACCATTCTTGAGTTTCACCTTTCCTGAAGAATCATTCATATATATTTTTTAACGCGTAATGAGAAAAAATATTTAAATTTACATCCAAAAACAAATGATGTTTACAACATTGAAAAAAATACGAAAATATAGACAAATTGATATTTTTACATAAAATAAATAAAAAAATCGTTATTTTTAAAAACTTTTAATCCCACTTTGGTAAAAAAAATTAAAGCTTTAATTAGTTTATATCTTATTATTAAAACATTCTTTAAATTGTCTTTCTGTACACGTATTTTATGATAAAATAGCAAAAACAAATTCCTACAGATTCCTCCTTTCTCAGATTTATAGATGATCTTTTGGCTATTAATTTTAACGATTTTGATATTTTAGCTAAACCAATTTATCCAAGTGAATTAATTCTTAATAAAATTAATATTTCAAATTCTTCAGCAAGTTTTCTAGATTTAACTCTTAAAATTAATGAAGGTAGAAAGAAAATACGAAAAAGAAAATACGATTATATGTAAACTTATTGACACAAGAAATGATTTTAACTTTCCAATGAAAATGATTTATTTTAATTCCCACTTAGTCAATAAGGTTTTTTCCTGTACCAATCAGATTTTTTGGTTTTACATAAATAATTAAAATTATAAAAAGTTTTTTTTTAAAGAAGACTGATAAATTTAAATCATATTAAATTAGTAACCATTTTTCTCAGTCATTCCTTGAATTTCATTTTTAAAGAAATTTAAACCACTAGTTTATATAGATTTCGCACTGATTTAATTTTTAAGATAGGAACTAATTATAATAAGCTATTCCTAAAGCCACTCGATGGAATAGTTTGGATGTAAGTACTTTTATACAGAATCAATTAATTTATTAAGTAAAGTTCTAAATAAATTGTGGTCTTTATAAAACAATTTTAATAATTTAATTTGAATTGTCCAGTGCAATTAACAGTTTTTTCAATACAATAATGCTAATACAATAGTTATATACTCAATACAATACTAACACATTGTATTATATATCAATGCAATAGTTACTCAATACAATACTAACACATTGTATTATATATCAATACAATAGTTACTCAATACAATACTAACACATTGTATTATATATCAATACAATAGTTACTCACACTATTGTATTGATATATTTTGCTTTGGCTATATTAATTCAATATTAGAAATTTATTTGTGGATATAATTGTGTGAGCAGATGACGAGATTATATCTTTTCTTTACGTTGTTTTACGGTTTTTTTAACCTTTTTTTTAAAATCATAAGTTTTTTTTTAAAATTATTTTTAATAATTTTTCTTCTTCTCTTTAAGAAAGTTTTTCTTTTTGCTTATTAAAAATATTTTGCATTTTTAACTTTGTATTTTTATTTTTTTAATTTCTTTGTATTCAGTATTTACATTATAACTTTTTCGTAAGAAGTGATGTATATATTTTATTATAATTAAATATATTTCTTTTACACTTATATATATATATATATACATATATATATATATATATATATATATATATATATATATATATATATATATATATATATATATATATATATATATATATATATATATATATATATATATATATATATATATATATATATATATATATATATATATATATATATATATAGTTCGAAAATATATTTAATTCTCCAACGTTTAAAAAAAAATCTCAAATGGCTTAGATTAGAATGGAAAGTACGTAAACGCTTATTAGTTCACAGGAAAGCGCTAAAGGAAATGTTTCTTCAAGTTAGCTACAAAAATAATATTAACTTACTCTATTTTAACTTACTAGATTAATCATAAAACCACACCAGTGATTGTAAATAATAGCGCCAATTCTGGCGACAACCGATAAGAATACCTCGATCCAGGAATTACAGAAATATTTTTTTTCCTCATCTCTCTCGGCTGATGAAATTGGAGTCAGGGCTTTCAGAATATTCACGATTTTAGAAGGATTGTAAGTAAGTTCTGAATTTAGAGTGTTTTATTTTTCTTAATGATGATGATAAACGAACAATTGTAGTGAGGGTAATGAAAGCTTTTTTCTTTATTGATATTTAAATAAAACGTCATGATTTTCCACTAAGATCGCTGTTGACACCCATAACTGTTGACGTTGCAGCGGCTAGAGGGAGGAAACGAGGAAGTGTTCTTATGCCATTGGCGACGTTTCTCTTCAGATGTTTGCCTGAATTGGCTGTAAATCGCTACTTATTGATCATTTCTCTCCTCTTGTCAAAAATTTTATAATGTTAAACGAATTGCAAAATAATGTTATCTCAAAATCAGTGTTATCATCATGTTATCTTATCAGTTTATTTCATTAAAAAATTTTTTAGCTTTAATGCATATCATTAATGGTAATATGATAAAAATTAATACCATTACTGAACTATATTCATATTTTTGATTATTGAATTTCTTTCTTAACGAAAAAAGACTCATAAAAATCATTAAATTCTACATTCCGATAAAAATATTTTAGTAAGTCAAAATAAAATATATTATTTCTTATAAAGATATATATTTATGCGAAGAAAAATATTTTATTCTGATAAAAATGTTATACGCATACTTTTTTTTCCAATTTTTTTATTTTATTTATTTTTTTACTAGAAAGGTTTTGAATATCATGCCATTAAAAATTATATACTCGCCATTCAAATTCGGATAAAAGTGTATGTTCTCAATTTTGAATGAGCGCAAAGAAATAGCATCTTTTTTAATTTGACAAAATTGTTTGTCTTCCGATATTTATTAGAATTTCCTATATTTATTATTTATTAGAGCTTTTAGTTCGCTGTTCTTTTCTTTTCATGTTTAATTACTATGTTTAAAGAGAACGATATTATATTTTGAAAAAAGCTCATAGTATTAAAAAATAATAATGAATTATCCATCACTATCAAAGATTAGAAAATTTTCAAACAGATCGGGGTTTTTTTTCCTACAACTTACAGCTTAGGCATTATTATTATTTTAAAAAAGAAGATGAAATTGCGACTATGAATATTTTAGGGATTGTAAATTAATCCTTGAAAGTAGAAAAAAATAATAACTTTGATCAAGCGCTATTTTCCGTGCAACTAAAGAAAACAACGTCAATGTTTCACAATAGATTTCGAGAAAAGTAGCTTGACAACTATTTCTTTTGTAGTGTTAACTCTATAAACTCTAAATTAGAATTAAAAAAAACTGATATAAAAAAGTTATAATTTTTTTTTAAAATTCTCTTTGAAATAACTAGCTTATCATACAAAAATGTTAAATACATAAAATTCTCAATTTTGAATTTTTTGCCGCTTACTTTGATTTTTCTATTGTACATCACTAGTAGGTTCCAAAACAGCTTTGAACGAAGGTTCACGTTAATTGTATCCTAATGTTTCGTGCGTCACAAAAAGTATTTTAAGAGTATTTCGTAATGACGAACTTCAGAACTTTTAAAAAATAAAGTAAGAAAATTAGAAGAGTTACATCTAAGCGAGAGAAAAAACAGTAAAAAAATTGTATCAAAACCTGTAGATCTATACTGTTTCTAGTAATATAGGGAGGCGGGTGGAATAAAAACATCAAAACCAGTTTCATGGCCTTTTTAAAATTTGTTGTGTTTCTTTTATTTATAGTTAAATTTCTCTCAGTTTCCTCCTGCTGTCCAGGGTTTTGATATTTTGAGTCCCGTCTACACTCTAATTTGTTTCATTTCAATTGTATGCTAGTTTTTTTTTTGTTTTGATTTATACGATATTATTTATGAAGTGTTGAAATATTTATTTATTATAATTTTAAAAAAAATTAGAAAATCCTTAACTTGTGACTCCTAATTTGCCTAGATTCATGTTTGAAACAATTATAAAAATCCTTATTCATGATGTTTATTACTAAGCACACTATAATAGTGTTTCTCTCTGAACGGAAAACTTTGATGTTCATCTAAAAGTGAAAAAAACCGTTGATTAAGATTTGAAATGAATCATCTATATCTCAGGAGTCATAAACGAGATTTGATACATAATTGTGATAAAGAAAAAGATGCATAAGTCATTACAGGCTAAGGTTATATGACGACGACTTTTATTCTTTACGCGTCATCATTGACGACTTCAATGTCGAAATCTTTTGTTGAGAAACTTCTTTCTTTTAAATAATGTACTTGTTTCGGAAAAGTAAGTTTTCTCTTTTTATTCACTCAAAGGATCCGTTAATTCAAATAGTTGACAGTTTAACTAAATATTAAAGTATTAGATATACCAGAAAATCTCTCTTTGCAAAGGAATAAGTATGTTGCAGCGAGAGTACGAAACATGGTGAATGTAAACATACTTATAATCGCTCTGGAGAATGATCCTATTTAATATTCGATTAGGTATCTATAATATAATATCTATTGATAGTACCAATTAATCTATTGATAATACCGATCTTTGCTATAAAGGACACCGTGCAAGGCTGTACCGAGCAATATCTCTTACTCTTGAATTGAAATATATGTCTGTATATATAAAACTGGATTTGCTCTAGGAAATAATATAATACACTGGATAATTAAATGTTTTTAATTAATAAAATATCAAATTTCAATTACAATCATATTTTAATATTATGATTTATTTTATAGCAGTTTTTCTGAATTATCCAGTATAATATATTATTACCTTGCGCAAATCCAATTTATCGGATTAGATCAGAAATTATTATATATATATATTTAAAAGATTTAAGACTTAATAACCGTGCATAAGCTGCAAGTACATAGAACCTATAAAGGAAGATAAAAACACGAAGAAAACAGAGAAATAAATAAAAAAAAATTTAGAAGAAGAGAAGAAAAAAAAGCAAAATGTATTAAAAATTAAAAAAAATAAGTAATTAAATAGAAATTAATTAAAAATATTTACAATGAAAAGATATATCGAATCAGAAGTTAGGAACCGCATTTTATTTGTCTGTTACATTAAAGCGATCAGAATTTTGCTCTAGGTCAGGGATGGCGAACCAATGGCACGCGTGCCATTTATGGCACGTGACACAATATTTTGGGCACCCCACCGATCGCAATTGTTCTTGCACTATGAATTGTTATTACACAAATGTTATTAAATTATGAAGCATATGTAACAATTAAATTAAAAATCACAAAAACAAACAAAATAATAAACAACTATTATTTAAAAAATTAACAATTAATGCTAAAAAAACAATTAATAACCATAAAAAGCAAATTAACAATAAGTAACTAGCAAAAAAAAATAACAGTTTTGCTTAAACTAACATCTTACAACATAATATAAGTTATTTGTCATCTAATCTGCAGCAACAGAAGTCACACTGATGTTACTTTAAGTTGAATTACGCCTATAACTGAGACATTGCAAAATGTATTTTTTTCCCTATGTAAATAGTCTTGAGTTGATAGTATTTAGTATTATTATCTTCCCAATAATCACGAAGTCAAAATTACTTGACGGCACGTCTATGACATCATTAAACAGTTTTTTTGAAAAAATGGCACATTGGTGTATAAAGGTTCGCCACCCCTGCTCTAGGTAATAGTATATTATACTAGATAATTCAAAAAATTGCTATAAAGTAAATCGGATTAAAATATTGTAATTCAAATTTGACATTTCATTAAATGAAAACTTTTAACTATTCAGAGCATTACATTTTTTTTTTACGCAAATCCAGTTTTAAGGCCAACCTATTTTATTTTATAACTATCGTTGAACAGCCGATCCAATTTTGGGCAACTAATGTTCATCTCCCTACACTGGTGAAATTATGTAAGAGAATTTGCATATATTTTATCGAATTTCACAAAAAGAACTGAACTGAATGTAAAACCACTGCTTCTAGACAAAAATGCAAATCTTGTACATGAAATACGTCAGCGCACACGTGTGAGAAGGAGGAGCCAGTATGAGTGCGCGTGAGTTAAGACGCATTTCGTTCGCTAGCACACCTCGGTGAATTTCTTGGTGTTATTTTGCAGCAATAGGTTAAATTTTCAAATTACAACAGTAAAAATGAGTAACTACTAACATTTAGATGATAAAATGAGGTGGCGAATTGTGCAGAGGCTAGAAGCAGGCCAATCTCAGGTACAGATTTGTAGAAAGTTCAATTTAGCACCCAGTGTCGTGCGTTACTTATGGAAACAGTACCAGGATACCGGATTCCTCGAGATAAAGCCTGGACAAGGTTGTCCAAGATCCACGACGGCCAGAGAAGATCACCATTTGTCCATTATAGCGAGGCGTAACAGAGGGGCTTCAGCTCTCTCGTAACTTGTACGCAGTCACAGGAATCAGTGTATCACGGGTGACTGTTTCTAAACGACTTCGTGAGAGAGGGTTGTTTGCAAGATGGCCTGCTCCTTGCACCCAGCTCACTTCTACGAACAGGAAAATGGCTCTCAGCATGATACAGAGAGCATAGAGATTGGAATATGGATCAATGGGCGACCGTTCTCTTCACTGATGAGTCCCGGCTCACCCTACGTTCATATGGAGAGAACCAGGGACCCGCTACCTTTCCTCCAAAGTCCGTGAAATCGACCATTGATCGGGACAGGCATCATGTTGGATAGTCGCTTACTTCTCCATGTCTTTGAAAGAGGCTCTGTGACTGGTATTGCGTATAGGGATGAGGTCTTGGAGCCCTATGTTCACTTTTTCATTGATGCAGTTGACCTTGAGTTCATTTATAGCATAGAGCTTTTCTGGTCGACGAATTTCTAGAGAGTAAGGATATATTCACCGGATGGATAGGCCAGCCAGATCTCCAATCCTCAACCTTATAGAATAAGTCTTGAACTCTCTGGAGAGGCAATTACTGCTTGCTACCCCCCTCCGAGTAACACCCAGGAAATGAAAACAGCTTTCCTGAACGAGTGAGACCGCAGGAACTGTCTTATTTCAAGTATGACATCAGACTGCAAAGCCTGTATATCTGTAAGAGGGGACCATACCCCATTCTTTTTGTGTTTATTCTGCAACAGTTGTTTCATACCTTCTGACTCCAACGAGTGATACGGACGATCATGCGTGTGTATTTCAATTGTTGAATGGTTATTTCTTTTGTATTGTATCAATGTATGTACACATCGAATTTTATTAAAATCGGTTAAGTAGTCCAAGAGACAATCGACCAAGTAGGAAAAAATTATCTTAAATTCTTACACCAGTGTAGTTTTGAAAGCAATTCATAATGCAAGGGAACTCCAGAATCAAGTATTGATCGATATTTGCCGTCCTATAAACGGGTTGTGACAAGTGTGTTGCAGCAGTCGTATTGTTGGCCGTAGATGGCGCCACTGAAGAACAAGAAACGCACCCTCTGTTTTAAATTCGCACAGTTTCACCAAGCAGGCTTGCTGATATTGGCTAGTGGTGTTAAGAACCAAAAAAAATCAAATGGGGTTGTTAACTTTATTATGAACGCCCCTTAACAATATATCCTACCATTCTTTATTTATGTTTTAATTTCATATTTTATAATTTGTCAACTTAGTTATGAAAATATTTTTAAACCATATTTGTATGTTATTCGTAAGTACATGTCATCCTTTTTACCTTCTCTCATTATATATTCCCATTTGTATTTCCTTTTAAATTATTTAAAAAAAAAAATTATAAATTTTTGTGATATTTTTGCTTGATAAAATTTTGTTTACGAATCGGTTTCTTTTTTTATCGTTGGTTCTCGTCGCACTATTGTAGTAATATATTCAGCTTTATCTATATTAATGCTATGTTAGAAAGCACTATTTTTATGGATATAATCTTGTGAACTGTTGACGAGGCTATATCGTTTCGTTTCTTACATTTTCTGTTTATAATTATATATATATTTTTTAATTGTTTAATAATTTTTATTTTATTTATTTTAATTCTCTTTCAAAATATTTATCTATATATATATTATAAATATTCAGTTTTTAACCGTCGTTGAACAGCTGACCCAGTTTTTGCTTTTATCACTACTAATGTTCAATTTCATAGACTTGTCATTTTGAATGTAATCCAGAAGACAAGGGGACTCCGGAATCAAGTATTAGGAGTAATTTGCCTTCGTGGAGAACTTTTTTGATGGAACTGACCAACGCCTCCTAGAAGAAGGAAGGCCTCAGCACGGATCAATTTAGTAGTCCAACATAACGAATATGAACTGCGCTATGAGTGAAAATAAGAAAGATGTCATTACGTTTGGACTACTGAAGGATCAAATTTCTTGTTTCTAGTAACCAGTGCTGATGCCTTCCCTTTTAAGGAGGTATTAAACTTACCCGTTTCGCCGTACATGGAGAGAAAATCTCACACGGTTAGCCTGATGACAAGGGGACTTCAACCCATGATCCGTCGACCACTGAGGATATTTTGCGTCAGCACTTATCATCAATTATAATTATGCATCATAAATATATATTATAACTATGTGTTATAATTATATATTCTAATTATGCGTTAAAATTATATTAAATAACTGTGCACAAAAAAATTTCGTTTATCGTAAATTCCTGAGGTATGGCGGAATGCACGAAAAGTAATATTAACTTTTAGGTGTTTTCAGAAGAGTTATTGGAACCATATATCCAGGAATGTGACTCATACTTTAGTTGGTTCGTAGTATTTGTCCTATTGACGTTTTGACAATACAAAAAAAAACTCTTATAGAAAAAATGGCTTTTTGTCAATTATCAACTTAATGAAATTGTTTCCTTTAGAAGAAAAAAAAAACGAGTTTTTGTAATTTTTGTGAGGGAATTTAAAAACATGCTGGTCTTTCATCGCGGTAACTTTGTACTTTAGCGAAATGTTAATCCCTTTTTAAAACCAGCTTAATATAAAATAACCAGCTTGATATAAAAGCTTCTTGTTATTGTTTATTCAGTTCAAATTCGCGTTATCCATATTTTAAAGTGTCAAAACAGTTATTGTTTTGAATAAAATGTAAAATTTTCGGAAATCGTGAAATGTTTAATGTCTTTCTTCGAGTTCAAGATATCAAAGTTTTGACTATATATATAGTGAAACATCTTGAGAGCGACCACTCTCCGTTCCACAGTAAAATGATCGTTATTAGAGGTTACCTCCATTGTGACTTCCAAAATTGTAATCAAAGGAACATTATTTTTCGAAAACGATTCTAACTTTAGTCAGTGTCATTTCCTTTGCGTGGAACTTTTGGTCGGAGTCGTAAAAAGACTGGATCTATGTAATAACATTTAACGTCTGTAAAAATGATCCCAACTGATATAATTATGTGGAAAAAAGCAAATTTACCAATTCTGAATGATGAAGTTATTTTAAATCAATAAATAATTATGTTTTTTGTTTACGTTCGCATTTAATTTTATGTCATGAAAATGAGTTTACTTTAAAAGATGGGAAGAAGTTTGTTTGTTTGGGATGCTTGCTTTTTTCTAAAAAAGAACTTTTTTTTCTAATTTGACTTTCAACTCTAGTAAATCATCGATAGCATCGTCTTTAGTGTACACTCTGACTGCAACATGAGGATGTTATCGTCAAAAAGAGCTCTCTTTATTAGTGTCTCACACAAATATTTTGAATACATTTTAATCTACTTGTTTGTTTTTGTTAAATTTTTTGTTCCGATATTTTTCGCGTTTCCTTAATTGACCTTTTCCACATTTGGTACATATGTTTGCCTTGTCGCCTAGAGAGGTTTTAATGGTCTCTTCTAAAGGTTTTCTTTAACTCAAAGTCTATGGAAGAAAATTCCGCGCCTCCCAAAAGTGGTCGCAAATAGTGGTGGTCTTTCCTGAATGTATCTAAAGTGAAAACTATTCATCACGTCACTTTAATTCACAAACATCTTATCATTTGGCCACTAGTTATTAATGGTGATCTAATTTTTACGTTTTTTTTCTGTGCGCATTTAAATTGTTCATGTTTATTGTTCTAACATTTTCTGTGTTTTGTTACCATTTTTTAACGCAACCGTTTGTCAAGAAACATCGTAGTCTAATTACAAATGGTACATTACGAAACGTGATCTATTTTTTTTAAAAGAAAACTTGTAACTTACCCTTGAGCCGGTGTCTGCAGAAAGTTAAAAGTTATTTTGTCTCCACTCATTTGTTTCCTTGTATTCTTAATTGGAAGTTATTGTCCTTTATAGAACGATTCATGACCTTCTTTTTTTCAAGATGCGTTTAAAATCGAATTTGTCTTTACAAAACGTCAAAGTATTTTAATAGTTTCTTGTTATGTAATTGTATGTTTCGTTGTTTTTCATTTGAACCTTGAATTATTACTGTTTGAAAAAAATAATAGTGTGGTCATTCTGTTATTACTTTTACTTGAGCTAAGGAGTATTAAATTTTGGAATGTATATTACTTTAATTTTTCTTTTCTTGTTTAATTATTTTTTGTTATGGGTGGATTTTTTTTCTGATTTCTAAAACCTTATTTTATCCCAAGAAAAAATAAAAATTTCAAAGACTACGTTTTTTATGTAGACTAAAAAAGAAGAAAATAATTTTGTCAAAATTGAATCGAAAAATTAAAGTATGGTGTGCATTACTTTCGAAAGACTTGGGAGGGGATTCGATTAATAGATTTTCACAAGTTGTGAAGGTTTTATAGTTATGAAATTTGACTAACAACTTATTTTAGCAGTCTAATAAAACAAGTAAAATAATAATACATAAAAAATAATAATAATGTAAATTTTCGTATATTGCGAATGTAAATTTACTTTGATTATTTTTTTCTTTCCTTGCTAAATTAGTATTAGTGATAAAATTTTCATTCTTTTGCTACGTTTTTTCAGTATATTAAACTTTTCTACTAAAATGTTTAGTTCTTATTTCATTTGCAATATTTTCCAATAATAAATTATATTATTTATTTCAGGTTTTATGTCACATCATTAAGTTTTTAAACAATAGTGTATTCCGAAAGATGGAATGTTGAAAGTTTTGTTTAAGTTCAATGAAGTATTATTGTCATCTACTACTGTTTACCGCATGTTGAATAATCAAAGTAAGTTTTAAAGTTAGTAAAGGTAAAATATATGTAATAGAGAGATTTTGCACTTTTACGTTAGCTCCTGTACGTAAGATTGGAGCAACTGCGCATGCTTGCTTTTATTTTAAATGCTACGCATCTTTGCTTTTTGTTGGCGTGATTTACGCTACTAGGACAAAGCTATAAGCTTTTTATAGCTGTTAAATGCTGTTTTCTGTTTAAGTCTACCTACGAGCTAAAAACATGGACATGAAATGTGAATTTGACGAAATGTATTGATGAAATTTAGAAATGCATTGTGTCATCTTACAACCTTTCGTTCATTCAATAAATAAATAATTTTATTGGCGTTTGTTTAACATTTTGCTTGTCTAATTGCACTAGTTCCATAAGAAACTTGATGTATTTTCGCTGTTTCAAAATTAAAAATTATATTCATTTTAGCTATACAATTTTGTTACAAGAAGTTAAAATATAAACAGAAGTTAAATAATCATTAGAAGTTAAATATCAATGGAAATTCAATAATACTTTTTTAATATAATAATAATAATAAGCTGCTTTCCTTATAGCTGAACTGATCAAAATCTATAAGCTATCCAATTTTTCGACTCGCAGATCCGCAGTTTTACGTAGAGCAAAGCATCTTGAATCGTATGGCACAGCTTTAAAAGAGATAGTCTACATCCATTGTAAATGCTTGTTTCGATTTTGTGATCAAAGTTAAAATGATATTCCACTTCGTTAACGTTTTTAACTTATGGATTTTTGAAAAATCTCTTATTTTAACTAACGTAAGTTTGACTTTTTTTTTCGCGGCCGCATGCGCAATTACTTGACTATCGTACGGAAGATAACGTAAATGTGCGAAATCACCCTATTATCCTATTTGGATCATTTTAAACATATCACAAACCACATTGTAAAAGTGAAAATTAGTTAAGTGTTGTGCAGGCTTTGAATATAGAATATCGAGAGATGGAGGTCAGTTGCGGTTTATTGTGGCAGTGGCACATATCAAAAGCACACTTGGCATCATGAAGCGTGCCGGCTTTCAGACTGTGCAATGACGCCAGAGAGTGTCACTTTGTAACAACTTTTATAATAGTTAATGTCTTTTTGATGTTGACAAGTTTGTAATGTCTTTAGCAGTTGTTTTCCAGCATAATGCTAAAACCTACATGGGTTTTCATGATTTTCACCAGCTCAACTTAGACCTCACGTCACATGGAAAGTTCCCATCCTCTTGATGCATTTTATCACTCCCCCCCCCCTTGAATGCATTTTATCATCCCCCCCCCTTGTCGGTTCAAGTTTAGAACTCCTGGTATTTGTTGAAGTAATAAAACGCACTTCCAACTTTAAAAAGAATTGTCTTAACACATAAGAGAATTGTCAAAACACATAATGATCAATGTCTCAAACACTAATATCAAAAAATTTTATTTTGTTTATAGTAAAAAATAAAGTAGTATGGTATTTTTTAAAATTCTTAACAATGGTTGTAGTATAATGTTTGAATTAAAATTTAAGAATTTCGCAACTAACTGCAAAACCATATTATTCAAATACAATTCAAAGAAAAAACTTTAAATTCATTTTCGATTTTCTCATTTATTTTCATTAAAATATTTTGGAATTTCAAATATAAAAATTTTACATCTGCTTATCCAAGGTAATTTTGAAACAAAAGAAAAACTAAAAATTTTGAAAAAAATAGGTCGAATATAGTTTAGACAAACATTTGAAAGAAATTGATTTTATGATTCCTAAGTGTTATTTTTAATTTCCATTTCTCCGAAATTTCTTTCTCTTTTTTGTGCATTGAAAGTGTATAGTAAATATACAAGCGAATCTATTTGGTATTGTATAAATGAAAAATGTTATTTATTTCTGCTAGAATATATAACATGTAATACATATGTTATTCATCAATTTAATTTATTCTTAAAAACCACTCAATAGAAAAATTGCAGTTTATACAAAAAACAATAATAATATGGTTAGTTCAACACTTTTATGATAGGTCGATGTTAAGAAATAAATACCTTTTACCTAAATAAATGGAGTTGAGACAAAGATGACTGATAAAAGAGCATTCAATCAGTAAACCAAACTAATATCGCATAATGTCAGTAAGTAAAATTCATTAAAAAATTTTATAGTATGCTTTTTACACCAGCGCCTAAAATTTGATAGATATTAATTCACGAGTTCGCGGAAAATGATAATTTAAAAGTATGATTTTTTCTATTGCGCTTTTAAAAAATGATGAGGATACATGTTCTTTAAATTGTCATTCACCGGAGCTATTTAATAAGTTTTCTTCGAATTTGAGTGGCATTTATTTCTATAAATGTTACAATTGTACATACGTATAATGTACAGTGCGTATCATTAAAAACGCACCAGCCTGAATAACTTTCGATATTTTGATCAGATCTTCACGTTCTAGCACTTAATCTTAATTTCCTTTTTTTGATGGATTCCGATTCCTGACTCTTAAAATCTAGGGGATAGCAATCTATGAAATGTGGTTCCCATAGTTTGGTCAGGAAAGCGCTCCAAAGTTTAGACCCCTAAATGTTAATTTTACTTATTGCGAAATTTCGCCATATCTCGAGAATTTTTTAAGCGAATTTAAAATATTTGAACAGATTTATACAATTTGTTTATCCAAAAGTAATTCCATGCATACAATAAGTTTTAATAAGCAATTATTATTTTTTATTATTTTATTTAATAATTGTCGAAAAGGTTTTGAGGTGTAAGGTGCATAATTTTTTACATCGATTTAAAGTATCTAATTTCATAAGCCAAAATGCAAAATTTGAGCGAAATCGGTTGATTTCTGAGAAATCGAATCTTAAAAAAAGTCGTATATTTAAAACTCAAGATAAAAATTTCTCAGCTACTATTTTACCGATTTTGCGCAAATTTTGCATGTTGCCGTGTAAAATTAGATAATTTAAAATGACGTAAAAAATTGTATACCTTACATTTTAAAATTTCTGACTATTATAAAATATCTACTAAAATTATAATAAAAATAAAAAATACATACTAACATTATAATAAAAATAAAAAATATTTACTAAAATTATAATAAAAAAAATATTTACTAAAATTCATTTTTTGCATGGAATTATCTATAGATAAGCGAATTTTATAATTGTGTCCAAAAATGTTTCAACTCGCTTATAAGATTCTCGAGATATGGCGAAATACACAAAAAGTAAAAGTAAGATTAAGGGGTCAAAACTTTGAACCGGTCTCTTGCCCTAACTAATACGATCTCATTTCCTAGATTACGACTACCCCCCTATATTTTGGAAAACGGAAATATGAATCCGACGAAAAAATGTGTGTTTATTCAGAGAAAGTACATTTTTGTGTCTGAGTTCGTAACTTAAAGTATCGTCTGCACTAAATAATTGGTGTATTTGAAGGCACCCTTTCGAACCATTGAAATTGAGTCTTAGAACGTAAAGATCCAACAATAAGAGCGAAAGTTATTCAGGTTCGTTCGTTTTTTTATTTTGTGCACTGTTTAATGCTGCACGTGGATTAACCATAAACGTTTCATTACATTAAGGCTGGTAATTTTTTTTAGAATCCTTTGTTATTTGATTTGCCGATGTAATTAAGAGTAACGATTGCTGTCTAAATCACTTGAATTCCAGAGCCTCACCATTTATAGTTATTGCCGTCTTAGTTTCAAAAACTATCTATGTTACTTTAAACGATGTGTTACAAGCGAATCAAATGCATCCTTAAGAATCGAAATAGCTTGAATGTTCCTTATCTTTTTTTTTCTTTCAGTGTTAGACTCATCCTCTGCAGTCAATGTAGAAAAATCTGTTACATTTCAAAACTAAAGAGAAACTTCGCAAGAACTGTAATTTTTATTTAACAAAAAACGAATAATTCCAAGATAAGTTACTTTGAAACAGATATGGATAAGAGATATTTTGGTATCGACAGACCCTCTTTTATGTCTTTTTTTTTTCTTTTTACAGGATCAGCAAGCATGAAGTTAGCGTACGATTTGTATTTTCCCCCCGGAGATAGGGAGCAGAATCTACCCCCAGTCATACTGATGCACGGGATGTTGGATTCCAGGAAATCCTGGAAATACATCGCGCCCTGCATCGCTGAGAGAACTGGAAGAAAAGTAAGACACCCTTTCTTTGTTTCGCTCTCCTTTATTTTGTTTCTTAGTGTTAAACAGACTGTTGGTTCACCTTCCAATGAGGTGAACCGGGTTCGAATCCCAGCGATGGCTGGTTGATGCGAATTCAGCACCTGGCTCGAACCGACTGCACTGCTGACGTTAAATATCATCAGTGGATCATGGATATCATTAGAGTCTCCTTGCAGTTAGGCTAACCGTGGGTGGTTTTCCTCTTCATGTACCGCGAATGCGGGTCAGTTCAATACCTCCCAAGAAAGTAAAGACCTCAGCACGGGCAAAGAATGTGTCGGTTAAATTGAAGTTCTGATGCATAATATATTATAATCGGCGTTAAACAGCTGACCCAATTTTGGATATGGACTAAAAATGTTCAGCTCAGTAGCCTTGTCCTTTTGAACCCAATCCAAAAGAGAAGGCAACTCCTGAGTCAAGTATTGGGAGAAACTTGCCTTAGTGGAGGACCTTTTGAAGGAACTAACCCAAACTTGCGTTACATGGAGAGGAAAATCGCGAAAACCTCCCATGGTTAGCCTGACAGCAAGAGGACTCTAACTCATGATCCGTCTACCACTGAGGATATTTTATGTCAGCCATCGCTGAGATTCGAACCCCGTTCACCTCATTGAAAGGCTCATTGTATCCCTTGAGCCTCCCTAATGTATATTTGTGTTCAGGTGTATGCTATAGACGCTAGAAATCATGGTGAAAGTCCGTGGAATGAGCGAATTACGTTTGACGAAAATGCTGAAGATTTGAGGGAATTTTTCTCTCAACATCAAATTCTAAGAGCTTCCATTGTTGGTCACAGTATGGGTGGAAGGACAGCCATGGCGATTGCTCTCAATCAGGTATATTTTACGGAATCCTTATATACATCCTATTGGAAACTAAAAACGTATCGAAATGAAATATCAAAAATGCATACTATATGTTAATAACAACACAATATTGCAATGACACATATTTGCATTGCTTATAATAGTAACATTTGTCCGATTTATCTGAATGACCAGTGGTCTGAAAAGCTAAATTTCTTTGCATTTAACTGCAACTACTTTTTTACAATTGTAGTTAACTACGACTACTTTTTTCGAAATGTACGAAATGTAGTCACTACTTTACTATTGTTGAAATACAAACTTAACCGGATAATGTAATTAATTTTTACCAATACTCAAAATGATATCGAATAAAAAACTGGCTTGGTCAAATATGAGGAGATATTAAGAAGTTTTAATTCATGTTTACATATAGTTTTTATTCTAAAGTACTTTTTACGATTTTTTTATTTCTAACTCTATGCTTTTATCGCCAATGATCTAAGAAATGATAGGACATTATCAAATATATGTGATTGAAATGATTAATGCTTTTTATATCCTCCATGAAATAAATTGCATTGCGAAAAACCACCCTGAATAACGTTCGATCTTATTATCGGATCTTCACATTCTTGGACTTCAATCTTAATGGTTTGAGGGGGGGGGACCGCTAATAGGCTAATTAATTAATGCAGACGATATTTCAATTTGCAAAATCAGACACAAAAACATATTTTATAGTTTCTGCGAAATCGAATTTTAAAAAAATCAGATATCGTACGTTGACGGGACCGTGAAGTATATGCACTCATCAGATTCGAAAATAATTTTGCGTTTGAACTTTTTTTTCTTTATTTAACTAATATTAAAGTAGTTGACAGGAATTACTACAAACTATTGTTTTTTTGTTCTCACTACACTACTTCTTTTAAAAAGTAGTGTACTACACTACAAACTAAGTATTTTCCCTACTTGTACCTCCCTACTTCCAACCACTGTGAATGACTGTCATCTGACAGTCATTTCTATTTTTATTGTTTTAGTCATTGATTGCTTAGGATAACTTTCATAGACGATTTTTTTTCTCTCTGTAACGCGTAAACACCTCCAACGCTATTTTGGTTCTTTTAACTCCACTTAATGACTCTTAATCTTGTTGCACAAAAACTGTGAGACAGAAATTTGAAATGACGAAGGTGTATCGAAAAATATACAGGACATACAATGGTATAAACAAATTTAACATTCGTCAAATCTCTAATAAAACAAAAAAAATCAACAATCCATTTTTTACGCGTAGCGAGATCTCAGTGTTGACATCATTTGTTTCAAGGGACCACCCTAGTCGTACTTCAAGCTAATGACTTTCTGCAGGTAGATTGACAAAATATTGGACTTGCCGATTCTCCTGACTTCATTTTGTGCAAAGAATGTGTGCTGACGTGAATGAGAACTTTTTTTACCTTACAACCCCCTGGAGGTGCCTCTTTTTTGTAATAAATTGTACAACTTATTATGCTTGAAAAAGCAAATATAAGGACGTATATAGAAAATAAACATTAGGTAATCAATTCGTGAATAAGAAGAGAGAATTAGTTAACACGCGGGTCACTTCATTTTTATTACATTTTATAAAAAGCTAAAATAAATATTTTATTTTTTTCTTAACCACGTAACGGCTAACTTTTTATCTCAACACAAATGTAAAACTTATTAATATTCACTTTTGCTACCAAGTAGAACATTCAAAACTATTTATAACCTATGATTCTTTATTTCTCTTACCACAAAAATATTTCAGTTGCAGGGATATATTAATTCTCACTGTCTTTTTGACGATTCGCTTTCACCAAATTCTTTTCAAATTTCATATTGATTACGGGGGTCGGCTTTATTTTTATCTATGTTATTTTTCGATAAATCGCCCACCATGGATCTCTTGCCATATTCCTTACTGTCCATACGGAACAATTCACTCACTTTTAATTATTGGCGAACGGACTGGGGGCTTCGGCTTCTCAATCCCAGCCGTTGAATTCATATCTTAGCAGAAATTCTTGATATAAAGAGAATGATACTCTTGAACCCCCTATTTATTTTATAATTTTGGAATGTGCCAAGTATTTGCATAATAAATAAATTTTTAATAAACGATTTACTTTATTTTTCTGGGGATAAAAATCCCTCCTTCATATCCAAATTAAAGTGTATCTGAAACGGTCATAATACTACATCCACAATTGAAAAAGGACTATACAACCACGAAAATAGTATACAAGTGCTTCATTTCTGTAGGACAAACCTCAACTGATCTTTTCTAGATTGATTCATTTTTCGAACTCTAACCATGGTTTGCGATGAAAATGTTTTCATCCTCTGGATGGGCCGGGATGGTCTGGTTGGTAGGGCGCTGGACTCACGTTTGTGAGAACGGGAGTTCGAATCCAGCCGGCCGAAAACTCCCCATGTAGTCAATGGCGACTGGTGCGCGTTAAATCTGTCGGCTCACAAAGTCTCCCATGTTTCCATAACAAATAAATACCTTGGGGGGTACTGAATTGGAGACTGATCGTTCTCTGATTCAGGTCAAAATTACGATTTTTGGACGAATGAATGTATCTATGAATGGGTCCGCCCTATAAACGGGTGTGACGTATGGGTGTGGCAGAAGCAGAATTCTTATCCATAGATGGCGCCACTGTAAAACCAGAACAATCGCACCCTTCTATCTTAATGACCGACGACAACAACATCCTCTGTATGACATTCATCGTGTATCGATCGAATGTTTGAAGAACCCTGTGTATGACTCACCTAGTTGTGTATTTTTCAGCCTCAGTTAGTGGAGAAAATAGTTGTGGAAGACATGAACTGTCGTAATTTCAAACCCACTCAGTCAGGAATTATGGTGCAGGTGATAGAAATGCTGAGAGAATCTCTCAATCACATTCCACCAGGATCAGACGAAAGAACAGCCAAAAAGTCAGTAGCCAAGTATATCGTCTCACTGTTTGCACAGGTGAGTACACAAGTTTCATTTCGTGACAAAATCTCAATTATTTACCTTTTTCTCTGCTCACATAGTTGCTAGCTGAATCTGAGTTACCAAAATAACTAAACTTTTAATTATCATAAATTAACTTTTTGTTAGATGCTAGGTAATATTCTCAGATTGACTTCGGGTTCAGAATGGACACCATTAAAATCACTTGATTTAATCACTTCTTTATTTTTTTAAAAAATCGTTCATTTAAATCATTTTTTATACAGAAAGAACTTCTTGATTCCATTCAAAAAAAATTTATTTAGGATATTTTCTTGATATATTCTTAAAATTGAGATTTTTTAATGTCTGATCTCATCATTATTGAAAGTATTATGAAGAAAAATAACAAAAAACGAACCACCCTGAATAACTTTTGATCTAATGATTGGATGTTCATGTTCTATGACTCTATCTTAATAGCTCAAGAGGGTGAACTCAAATACGCTAATTAATAAGTGCAAACGATATTTTAAGTTACGAAACCAGAAACAAAACGTAATAAACATACCTGTTTTTCAATGGATTTAGATTTCTGACCCCCAAAACCGAGGGGATAGCCTCAATCTTAGAAATAGGGTCCCGATAGTTTGGTCAAGAAAGCGGTTCAAAGCCCCTTAATCTTAGTTTTACTTTTTACGTATTTTGTCATATCTTGAAAACTTTTGAAGAGAAATCAAAAAAAATTTTCACGCACTTATTAAACTCGTTTATCCAAAGATTATTCTATGCCAAACGTAAAATTTTGTATGTATTTATTATATGTTATTATTTTAATCAATAATAGTCGAAAAATGTTTGAATTGTAAGGTATGCAATTTTTTTACATCATTTTAAAGTATGCAGTTTTACATGACAAAATACAACATTTGAGCGAAATCATTTGAATAGTTCGACTATTAATAAATAAAATAATTCAAAATAATAAATATTTATTAAAATTTATTTTTTGCATGGAATTATCTTTAAATAAACGAATTTTATAATTGAGTGCAAAAATTTTTCAATCTGCCTAAAAATTTCTCGAGGTATGGCGAAATACGCAAAAAGTAAAATTAACATTAAGGGGTTCTAACTTAGGACCGCTCTCCTGACCTAACTACTGGGACCCTATTTCCCAGGTTGCGGTATTTGAGGGGGAGGTCATAAATCCGTATCCGTCAAAAATAAGATATGTTCATTCAGAGAAAGTACGTTTTCGTGCCTGATTTCGTAACTTAAAATATCGTCAGCACTTATTAATTATCATATTGAGGTCATCCCCTTAAAAGATTAAGATTGAGTTCTAGAACGTGAAGATCTGGTATACAAATAGAATATAGAATAATGGATTTTTTGTATGATTCCTGATCTAAATTAGTGTAATTTAATTTGATATGCTATTGACAAATATGGTCTTAGTCACTACAAATTCATGTAAGTATCGAACTAGAACAAAAATAACTATGATATTATTTTTATAGTAATTATTTTATAACAATTACGCAGAATTTTAAACCATGTTTGTTAGAAAAATCATTTTAAAATTTGAAATTCTTGAAAAAAAATAATTGAAAATGCGCTAGATATGAGCATTTAAAGTAGCCTGGTCGGAAAACTTTGAAACACTATTTCACTGTGGAAAATAGTCTGATTTGAATATCGATGAAATTCAATTTTCTAAGTAGTTTTCGTAAATTTTGAAGGAAAGCAGTGAAGGGTGAGAAGTTTTCCACAAATTTCCTTTTGTATCTAAAAGGAGGTTTTGTAATAAGTGGTAATATCGTAACATAATTGTCCGCGGGCTACGAAATGTAATGTCATATAGAAAAGAAACGTGAAATAAAACGTACTTTAACAGGTCTCCCGTAAAACGGTATCCTTTAAAAAAAAATCTTGTTTAATAGTACAAAATGAAATTTGCGAAAATCTCCCAAACATTCAGAGATTTCTTACAAAATTTACAAAAACTATTAAGAAAATAGTTAAAAACTGTATTTTAATTTTAAAGAAATTTATATCAGATAATAGAAATATTTTTCCTCGTATGACAGAAAAGACTATTTTATATGTTATATCTTGTGTAATATTATTGTTATTAATCAAAAATTTCTCTAAAAATTTCGTTTAATTCTATTGACTATTTTTACAGTTTAAGGTAAATTAAAAAATGCTTTTTGTTTTAAAAATGTCCCCATGAATGTAAAAACCAAATAAATTTTGTTCTGATGTATTGAATCGTTTCGATTTATTATTATATTTAGTATTCTAGATTTATTATTTTATTTTATATTTTCAATTCTTTTTTCTTTTGAATCCTTTATGTGTTATGCTTTTATTATGTCGAATGGTTTAAGATTTATTTTAGTGGTCTACCTTTGATGTTCTATTAAATGTGATGAATGGTTCGATTTATTAATCTATTAAATATTTTAGGTTTGTTATTCTGTTAAATGCCTATTTTATTGCATGTTTATTTACATGATGTTGTTTTAAGTGTATTATGTTTATTATTTAGTTGAGTGATGTACTGAATGTTTTGTTGTTTTATTCGATGGAATGTTCTAGTGAATTTTTTTTTGTTTCTATGAAATAGTCATCTTAATGCTTCATGTTTTCTTCCAAGGAATAGTCTACTTATTGTTTTTTTATTTTATTCCATGGAATAGCTATTTAATGTTAGATGCTTATTATTCTACGAATTGTCTGAGGTGTATTAATGCATTAAATAGCTTAGCACTAGTAGGATAGTTAGTTTCAACTGGAGGATTTATTTTATTTAATATTTTAATTTCATTGTTATATTGAATTGTTAAAGTTTATCATTTTAATTTATTTTTGATAGGCTTATTATTCTATTAAATGGTTTAAGCATATTATTTAACTGGATGGTTCAGATTTTTTATGTTACTTACTTTTTTGCTTCCTTTTATTATTAACTGGTCTAGGTTTTTTTTTCTACTATACGTTTTGGTTTGATTATTCGATTGAATGGCTTTGGTTTATCGTCCTATAGCAGGGATGGCGAACTTGTGGCACGCGTGCCATTTATGGCACGCGACACAATATTTTGAGCACGCCACCGATCACAAAGTTCACTATGAAGCATATTAAAAATTAGATTAAATTTCACAAAGAACAAAAAAAAATAGGCAATTATTGACAAAGAATGTAACAATTAAAGTCATAAAACAATTAATAACCATAAAAAAAACAAGCTAACAATAAATGACTAGCAAAAAAAATAATTAACAGTCTTGCTTAAACTAACATCTTACAACCTAATATAAGTTATTTGTTATCTTATCTGCAACAACAGAAGTCACACTGATGTTACTTAAGTTGAACTACGCGTATAACTGAGACATTGCAAAATGGTTTTTTTCATAGTAAATAAATAGTTCTGAGATGATACTATTTTGTATCATTATTTTCCCAAAAATCACGAAGTCAAAATTATTTGACGGCACGTCCATTATCTCATTTAACGTTTTTTTTTAGAAAAAATGGCACGTTGGTGCTTAAAGGTTCGCCACCCCTGTCCTATAGAATGATTCGGGCTTATAATTCAATTTGATGTTTTATTATTATATCAAACGGTTTATGTTTATTATTTTATTGTTCAGACTACAGGAAACGAAGTGAAGAGGAAGAAAGACTCCCGATATGATCTGAGTATGATTCCTCTAAAGCGTGATGGTTCGAGTTATTCTTGGGAAGCGAACCTGGATGCCTTGGAGAAGATGCTCACCACAGACAGAATTACACAGAATTTGAGTGGAGTGTTCAGGGGGGATGCCTTATTTCTCTATGGAACGAAATCTTTTTTCAAAGTGTAAGAAACTTTCTCTTTGTGAATCATGTCATCAAAGAACCATAGATAAATATTTCAGATCATCACACAATCATTATTACTAAGGATTTTATTTCAGCATTTAGACGTTTTATTTTTCAATTACCATTTCTTACCGTTTACAATTTGATAAAAAGCCCCTGTTCGCATAAACACATTTATTTCTGAGGCTATTAAATTCAGATGTTGCAACTTTTACGATTTATCCGTAATTAATTCATATGCAAAACTAAGGCCTTACGATTAAGGTTTAAAAATTACGGTTTTTTGGAATTTCCATAATATGTTTACAATAAGTTTTACGCTGCCAGAAGTAATGAAATTACGTTGTTTTCAACTAATCAACCGTTGTTTTCAACTCATTAAACAGTTCTAAAACAAATAAATAAAAAATAACTTAATAGAAACGGTACACAAAAACAGTTTAATGGAATAAAAAGTAAACAAATATCTTCTCTCCCCATTTCCAACCAGCTATCTGAAACCTGCGTAAAATTAGATAAACTCAAATCTCAAATGATTAGAGCAAACATTTTTAGTGTTTCAAATGAAATGCACTGAAAAATTAAAAAGAGCTTTACTCTGCTGCAAGATAAAAAAAAAATTTTAAAAACGCTATCCCTATGGAGAGAGCCTTTTTGCACGTAAGTGCACGCCAAATGGTTGCCAAGCTCCCAACCACGAACGTATATCAACATCACCAACTTTTTTTGCTTGCTTTCTTATTAATAAAAATTATCAATTAGCAAATAATAAGAATTATTAAAAATGATTCCTAAAAATCGTAGCAAATGTGGGTCCTTCTGTTCGCATTTAAAGAAACTGATGAAAGAATTAAAAATACTGTTTCTTGCAGGCCATTTTCTTCTACAGTAAAACGGAAGTAAAAATTCTTTATCTCTCATTTGATTCGTTAAGAGCATGTCAGCATGCATAAAACCTGCCATTTTTAGTGGTCCAATAAAATCCAATGCTTCTGCAACGTCAGATAGTTGTTTCTTTTTCAAGAACGAATGTTCTCCTTATTTATCGATCTATGTCTCCAGGTCTAGGATTCTAGTAAGACTACAAAACTATAACTTTTTCTTAACAATTCTATGATCTTAAAAGATAGCATGAATCAAACTTCTGTGTTTAATTTGTAAAAGCTTTTATATTGCTTAGAAAACATATTTGTATAATTTGATAGCTAAATAAACTATATGAAGTCGCGGACGATTACTTAAATCCTATGAAGCGATGATCTTTTCTCAACTTGCATGTTATAATGAAGTGTAAAATAATTTAGTACTTTTCCCTTAGTGTTACATTTTTTTTTATTTAATAGTAAAGTTGTGCAAAATTTTATAAATATCAAATACTTATCTAGAACAATGTAGTATAAACACCTTAAAATTGCGTTAATTGGAAATTCGTAAACGCTAATAGCATATTTTTCTGTATTTCCGAGTCCTTGTACATTTTTGTCATTTTAAAGTTTGAGCATTTTTTTCCGACGTAATCGTTATTTCCGTCGATGCATTTTAATTTATATGTTTTCAATCAGGCATATACTTTTGCAGTCACCTTATAACTCCTTAGTATCTAATAAATTATTAATTAATAAATGTTTTATTTTCATGAGTAGTTTTTTTTATTTAGTTATAAATGTGTTCATTCTATTTTGCAGTGAAAAAGATGAGAAGATCCCGAAACTCTTCCCACGTGTCACTCTCGTTGGAATCGAACGAGCGACCCATCTTCTGCACTTTGAGTTTCCTGACAGATTCATAGACGAAGTTTCTTTTTTCCTCAATAATGGTCTCGAACTTAAAGCCAAATATTAATAAGAACTCTCTCTCTTGCGTGTTATTTATTAAAAGAAAATGTACAAATAATTGTATGAATGGTTATTTGATTGTAAACTACATGTTTTTTCTTTATAAATGTAAATGAATGTGTTTTTGTAAATGAAATGAAAATGTTTTAGTTTTGAATTTAGTTCTTACAAATAACTAGTCTCATTGTGTATAATTAAAAAATAGAAACGTACCTCTAATGATTATTTCATGCAAAGAAATAATTTTTAACAAATAAATTGTTTTATGTTTTGATTAATGGTGGTTCAAAACATTTTCGATTGTAAATGACACATATTTTTGCATTATTTTTAAGTGTATATTTTTGATTGACAAAACTTAAAATTTGAATGATATCAATTAAATAATTTCTGAGGTGTGGAATTTCAAAAAAGGTCGTATTTTAAGATTTTTATCTCTAATGGACTAATTTGCCGATTTTGTTCAATTTTATTTTATCATTTAAAACCACATAGTTGTTCTCATGTAAAAACATGCATAACTTACAACTTACAATCAGAATTTTTGTTAAATTATTAAATAATAGCAATAAAAAAATAAATAATTTTAAAAAATATATTTTTTGCATGAAATTATTTTTGGATAAGCGAATTCTATAAATTTTTTTGGAAAAAGTTTTTCATGCATTTAAAAAAATTTCAGTTATGTCGAAATGAACACTATGAGACACTCTATCGCTCTAATGACCAAACCATGAGAACTTTTTCAGATAGCGGAGATTTTTGTTCCAGATTCTGACCACCCATATTTTGAGTGCTAAAAATCCAAATACGTCGAGAAAAATAAAATATGTTTCTTTAAGTTAGTGCGTTGTGTCTAGTTTCGTAACTTAATTAATAATTAATTTAGATTAACCCTTTAAGTATTTTGTTTGGTTTTTTGTACGAATATCCATTCATTCGAAGTTAATTAGAGGTTATTATTTTATCAATTAGGAAGACAAACGAAGCCATGGGAATTTATTTTTATTAAGAAATAATTATTATTATTATTTTGAGTTTACATCGTTATAATTCAATTTCCGAATATCGATTTGAAAATTTTAGAAGAAGTAGCATATCGGTTTTTCAATTTTTTTAAACTTAATAATTTTTTTTAATTCATTTCGTTCTTTTTTAAAAAAAATTTTAAAATTTGATACAAGTGGAATTGAATTCTATTGTAACAGAAATGAATTGAGAGTTAAAATGAGTCATTTAATGCAAAAACAATAGGTATCTGCTGAATTCTATCAATGCTAAAGTATAAAAAGAAATTTATTAAAATGCAGACAAAGACTGCATTTGAGGTTACCCAAACGTCAAATATTTTCAAAAAAAAGAAAGAAAATGAAAATTGAAACAAATTCTAAAATTTTTTTTCTTTTTTCGATTTTTGATCAATTTATATAAATAAATAGACATAGAATTTCTTTTTGCCTCACTATGGTTTAAATTTTTATTAAAGATTTTTTATTTTTCTGATAAACTCTTTTTTTATCTTTTAACTTAATTTTTACTTTGTTAATTTATTTATATTTTGCCTTATTAATTTTGTTTTTATATAAGTTTTTATATTAATTTATCGTAAGCTTTTTTTTTTAATTTACGTTACTTTTTACTTTATTTTCTTATTTGTCTTAATATTTATCTTTATAATTTTAATTTTTAAATTTGAAAGAAAAATTTTTGAATTTGAAGAAAAACCTGATTTAACATTTTTTTTCCAAAAGATTTGCACTATCAAATACAAAAAAAAATATATTAATATAAAAAAAATAAAAACGGAGCTTTTCAATTCAAAATAAAATAACTAATTCAGGAATAAGAAATTATGATTCTCTGATACCATAGTTCATTTACTGATTTTCAGCAAATGCATGCACCCAGAACAATATCATAATATTTCATTTTTCGTATTTTTTCTTATAACCGTCGTTGAACAGCCGACCTAATTTTGAGTGTACGACTGACTAATGTCCGTAGCCTTGCAATTTTGAATACAATCCAGAAGACAAAACTTATGGATCACGTGAGGAGAGATATTTGAAGGACTTTTTGATAGAACTAACCTGCAATTTGCGTTACATGAAGAGAAAAACCATGAAAAACTCTCATGTTTAGCCCGACGGCAAGAGGGCGCTAAACCAATACCTCCTAGAAAAGAGTAGGCCTCTGCACGGGTTACCATAAATATCCTTTAGTAGTCCAAACGTAATGACATACGCCGTATTTTCAACCACTGCGCAGCTTAGTACCCCGAACGTAATGACATCTTTCTTATTTTTAATCAACTGCGCAGTTAACTTCGTCACATCGGACTACTAAATTGATCCGTGCTGAGGCCTTCATACTTCTAGGAGGTGTTGGCTAAACCCTGATCAGTCTAATATTGAGGATATTTTACGTCAGCACTGTGGTTAGTGCGTGAAAGGTGCGGACTCCGCATCGACCAGCTATCGCTGATATTCGAACCCGTTCACCTCATTGGAAAACGAGCACTCTATTCCCTGAGCCACCACGACACATTATATATTTTTAAAATAATTACTCATCTTTTTTTTTTGGTTCGTAATATTCAGCGCTGCTCATGAATAATTCTGCAAAACGAAGTTTTTGGTGAAAATGTTTAGTCGACGAGAACCCTACTGAGCCAGATTCATTTTTAACGATTGACATGTATACTCATCATGTAGAATAATGTTAACTACAAAAAAAAAGAATCGAAATTTCAATAGAAAATAATAAAAGATTATTGTTATTTGGTGGTTTCTTTTATAATACCGAATCTATTACACACACAACCTGGTCGGCAAGCAGAGATTAGCGAAGAAATAAATAATCGGCAGATACCGACTCTTTTTCTGTACAAAACAGAATTCTCGAATTAAATACGAGAAACCGAATCAATCAATCCAAAAGCTTCCTAGCTTTCGTCTTGTAATATTCTTATATTATATCCTTTGTATTTTATTGTTTTTCAACTATTCTTTTTAACAATTTACTACTAACAGTAGCTTTTTTCAGAAATGAATTGTTAAATTTTTATTAAATAAAAATGTCGTTTGTTTTTCGTGAAATTTATAATAGGCTCAATTGTCCTGCGGTCAACGTATATACGAGCCTTTTTTTCAAATTTTAATTCCGCATCCTGTGGGAGGTTAAAATTCACTGCTTAACAGGTTAAGGAAAGTAGTTTATAAACAATTCAAATTTCAAAACTAATATTTGTCTCAGGCGTATTGCATACTGACTAAGATAAATAGATATATTTAAAACTTTACTATGGGGACAAATTCTCGAAATATTATTAGCACAATTACGATATAATTACACATTATAAAAAATATTTAGAGAAGAAGACAAATAAACGGTGAAGGACGTCTATTAACATCCATACAAATCACGTGGTTATAAAACGATGTCTTTCCAAATTTTTGGCAGTCTTTATTTCCATTGAACGTACTTTACAAAAAAAATGAATTACGAAACAATGAATCGTGTACTTTAACGAGTTAAGGAAGGATGGAATTTTGTTTCCTTGAAATACTGCAATGACAAATGTCATTTTACATTCAGAGTTTTATTTTTCAAATAACATTTGCTTAAAATTCAAAAACTATATTTTTCTGGAATATGCTTAAAAACTGTAAACGCTTAAAAGACGTTTGCCTCTTATGATAATGGTCACTGTAGATAAAAAAAATTTGTTAAAGTTGTTAATCATTTGAAGTTCTTCAATTTATATTCAGGCGTATAATATGTCAATGCTATGATCAAGCTTAAACAGTTAAATAAACTATAAGGTAAGCTGCTTCAATAACTTCATTAAAATTTGAAATCAGTTTCAATTGTTTTAAATTTAATTTATGTAAATTTTATTAAATAATTCTATTTAAAATTTAACAAAAATTATATGTTTTTTACACAGTTTGGTATTTGTCAATTTAGTTGTATTCAGAGTTGTATAACAAGAAAAAAGTTTTTGTAATGATTTTTTTTAATTATAAATTTCCAAATTCTTCAATGTTCTTTTATTACGAGGGTTCTTTTATTACAAAAAATAAACACTCCTTCTAGGTTGCCAGATGCTGAATTAAGTTAGGTAAAAATATAAAAGCAAATTTCTTTAATATCCCGGCTTTTAAAGATTTTTCTATCCTAAAATGAATTTATTTTGAATTAATATTAGCTATTGATCTTACACAAAATCAGATATAAATGGTCAGTCCTATCATTCTCGTTGGAATATAAATTAAAATTATATGATCTAGTTTTCCCATATGAGAATCAAATTTCTTTGGTTGTCATCGGCATAGAATTATAAAATTTTAAAAATACTGCTTATTTTTAAAATATTTTTTAGTCTTAATTTCAAAAAATATTCCGCGATATAATTCCATGACAGCTATAAGTGCATCTTTATAGTGCAAAGAGCTTAAAAACTGACCGGCAAACTACTTAAAGGTATTTACCTGGAAATTTTATTTATCCTTTTTTCTTTTTTATTACTATTAAAATTAAAGTATTAAAACTGTAAGTAATGCTTTTTTATTAAATAGGGTGCGTAGCCAAATTATTCAACAAAAAAAGCACCCTTTAAGCACTTTTCAAGCACTCAAATAATATTTTAAAGCACTTAATAATATCATAATTAGGTATGGTTGGAAAGTTTTTGATAATTGACGCTTTTATCTGGTTTTAATCGCCATGTCAAAAAAAAAGAAAAAAACTTTTGGCATTGTTTTGGACAATTGTCAAAATTTTTGAATCATGTAAATCGAATGGCGTTTTCATACGCTACGGACTGACGATGCGCCGAAATAGATTGGGGTTGAATTAATTGTGAAAACGTTGAATTGAACAATGTGAACGGTGTCTTTCTACATAATTCGTAGCGAAAATCAACATGGTAAAGGAAATATATCATTTTAGGAAAGGGAAAATTAAGCACTTTTTAAAAACACCAAAAGAAAACAGCACCTTTAAGGGCTTTTAAAAAACGAAAATCGAAAATAAGCACCTTTAAGCACGTTTTAAAAACGCTACGCACCCTGTTAAAAAATAATCCTATGAAAATACTGTATTACAGAGTTATATATTAATACTACATTAAGAGTTACTACATTAAAGACATTATTAAGATTATTGTAAAACAGTATTTGGAATTTGCTCACTTTAATTGAATAATCATAAAAGTAAAATACACTTTACAAGTTTATTTTTTTAGTAGAACCAAAAATTAAATATGAATTTAAAAATCAAAACTGTATATAAAGTTGCAATGGTAAACGATCAAATTGATTAGGCCTGAATTTTGCCCAATAGAATCAGGAGCTTAAATTTGTGATACTACTGTGAGCTTAAATATGTGACATCTTAGTTGTTTTATCTTCTTAACTTCAAGACGATTCCCACGTTTCTCGATTATCGCGTGTGTTCAGAATAACATTTTTTTTTTCTCTTTTCTGTTCGGAATATCATTTTTTCATACCTTCTCCCGCTCACACTATCGAAATACTCGCTTTTAAAAATAATCACTTTAAATGTTTTAAACAGATATGCGTAGATAATTATTTATATTTTTAAAATTAGAAAAATTAATGTTGGAGAAGTTTATTTTGTCTTTTTGAAAGCAAAAATGAAACTAGCATTCGATGTCTACAAACCAAATATCAAAGAAGAAACCTTTTTGAATCCGATTGTTCTTCTGCATTCTATAATGGAAACGAAAAGCACTTGGAAGCCAATAGCTCAACCACTTGCTCAACGCACTGGAAGACAAGTGAGTACTCTGCTGGACAAGTTTTGTTATTACTACTTTTTCGAAAAGTCTTAGTTTAAAAAGTTACTTTAGTTAAGAAAACCACTATGTTAATTCATGAATTCTGTTACTTAAGTTGGAAAAGCATTATATTAATACATGAACTCAATCATTTTAACTAGAAAAGCACGAGTTAATCTGAAAAAAAAATAGATCTAAAACAAAATAAAGTAAACTAAACAAAATAATAGATCTGAAAACAACTACCGTAAAATTCTACATAAAATATTATTTTCGTCAAGGTTTATGCTTACGATGCTCGAAATCATGGAGATAGCCCGTGGATTGGAGAATACACTATGGATGCTTTGGTTGATGATTTGGATAAATTCTTACGGGAACATTCCTTTTTAAAAGTCATACTGATAGGACACAGTGTGGGCGGAAAAGTCGCCATCAGTTTTACTCTCAGAAATGTAAGTCACATCTTTACCATTTATGCAATGTAAAAACCTCTTAAGAGTCATTCAATATTAATTCTTTATTCAAATTATCTTTCTTAATTCATTATTCTGAACGAAAAGCTTCTTTTATTATTATTGATTTAAATCTAATTAAAAATAAATTCAAAAACGCAAACGCTTAGATATTTTATCTATACATAAAATAAAATAAGGAATGTGTGTCTAGATATCGAGCAAACGGTAGACTCTAAGAATACAAAATTCAACATGAATCAGAATGAGTGCAATTTCGAACTTTTAACGAAGCCCGATTTTTGATTTTTAATCAGATTTTTAAAATCGGAGACATTTAAGAAATGACATTTTCTCATTAGCTTCGAGGCAGCCATTGTTTTAAAATAAGCAATAAACTATTCAGTTTTCTCAAATATTTTAAGGATAACACTTGTGTTGCTTGTTAGCTTACAGCTCAAATTAAAAAATTGTTTATTACGCGTTCTGCAATATTTAATTATTTTTTATTCGCTATGGGAGGTCATCCAAAAGATCAACGCTATCGACATTTTATGTTTCATGACTCTACTTTGTAGAGTAATCTTATATATTTTTTCCATTTTTAGAACATATTTAGTTCTGAACTTGTTATCTGGAAAACTCGCTACCTCAAAATTTATTTCAGCGTTCTTTCAACTTTGAGAAATCGAGTTAATTAACACAGTTCTTGATTAAAATTTTAAAAATACTTACAATGGGCATGTATTTACGGAGCAATTTGTATGAAGCTTGTTCTTTTTCCTCATTCTTCGTTTGTTGGTTGAAAGACGTCAGAAATTTACATCGTCCGATATTACTATTACAAATGTATTTGTTTAGACTTAATTAAAAATCAAGAGGACGCTATACTGATTGCAAATTATTTTTCACCTACATTAACTTAAAATTTAATTTTATACAAAAGTGAGGCCAGGTAAAATCTATAGAAAACCATGAAGTTTCAAATGCTGCAGTTATCCAAGAAATAATTTGGTTTGTCGACGTAATTGGATGATTACGTAAAATTCTGCAGTAGAAATTGATTGATGTATTTCCAAATGTCCATATTTTATCCCGGAGTGATGTAGGCAAGCAATTATTTAACAAAAATCATTGATTGCTTAATAAAGAATAAAATTGATAAAAATAAAAATGTTTTATTTTTTTAAATTTATGTGGAGCTTAAAGGTAAAAATTAATCTCAATTTTTAATATAAATATAAACTGTCAAATTATAAATTGGGAAAATGGCCCGGATAGTGTGGCTGCAGGGCGAAGCCCCACAGAACAACTCCATCCATCAGGAAATAAAATATACAAGTGTCATGCCGTACGTTAGCATAGTTTTCGCCAAGGAAAGTGAATGTTTTGGCTATTAATTAATTAAATTTAATGCTCTGGTTCTTTTTCTTAGACTTGCGCATTCAAGTGTTGACGGAAAAGAAATCGTGATAAATAATGACGAATTTTTAATGAAATCAAAACATCCGCAACCCTATAACGGTTTTCGAATTCTATGCTAATGTTGTAGGAAGAGGTTGTGATATAAAAAGTTTACAGGTTATATTAATGATTTTTATTTATTGAAAAAGGATTAAATGAGATAATAACTTGGTCTTTAAATGTTAGGAAATATGTTATGCATATTGCAGCATGACAGCAGGTTTTTTTCTTCCTTTTTTTCAAAATATCAAAATGCAAATGAATAAGGCAGGATAAATTCCCCACATCGTAATTCTAAACTATTCTTTCATATATATATGTCTGTGTATATATATAAACACAAGTAATAAAATAATATAAAAAGGAAAACTAATAATGGGAAAAAAACAAAAGTCTTCCTCAAGACACATCTTTTGTTATAATTTAATGTGATATTTCTGAATAAAGAATTATCCTTAGACAAAAATTATTCTTTATATGTGTCGATATCGCTTTAAAAATTCAGTTGCAAAGGAGCATGAAATAAAAGAAAGCGGAAACCTAACTTACCGGCGTGTAGCAAAATGTGGTTTAGGCTTAAAGGAAAAATACTAAAATGACAGTTAACAAATTTCGCGAAGAAGCAAAATCTTTAAAGTTGTGCTTATAGCTTGAATCGAATAAAATAAAATTAAAGAAATATATTTGGTCCGAAAAAAATGAAGCAAGTGACATATCAGTGCTGTAAAAACTAGTAAAAAAATTTTTGTTCTGAAAAATAAGTTCATAAAACCATTAATAAGAAGAAATGTTATTAATGAAAATTAACAATAATAAAAAAAACATTAAAAATAGGTAAACGTTGTAATTTAAATAACAGACTAAAATAAGGAATAAATCATTTATTGGCATCTCATTATTTACGCAAACTTTCCGTTTTATGGATAACCATTTTTTGTTATAATTAGACGTTTCAACTAACGTAAATCTTAACGTATTGTTGACGCAAATATTATGCAAAAATAACGTTACTCATTTTTACTTAGTAAAAACTGGCTGATAAAATATTCGGGAAAGAACCGAATATGTTTACGTAAAATTTTACATAAATTCTCCATTTTTTGATAGCCATTTTTTGCTATAATTCTACGTTTTAATCCTATGTAAATTTTACGAATACTTAGTAAAACTTAAAGTTGAAATATAAATATTTTTGGCATGAATTTGACGGATCTCTGCTACCTGACGTTCAGCCAAGTGACGTGTGTAATAATAAGTGGAGATTCTATTTCCATTTCAGCCTGAAAGAGTTGAGAAGTTGATCGTAGAAGATGTACCCGTTCGTAATTTCAGACATCGACTGCATAATCTTGTACCGACAGCTCTCAAGATGGTGAAACTGCTAATTGAAGACTTCAAGGAAATCAACGACAGAGCACTGGCAGAGAGACACATGAGGGAACTGGCAAAGCGATTTTCTCACTTAGTAAATTATAATTTCATTTTCAAGAAAAAGTTATAATCTCATGAAACAGAGAATTTCAAATTCAATGATGCTACTTTAAACATACGATTTTTGTTTTTAAAGTAAATGCCGTTTTGTTGCGTACACTAAAAGGTGGCACATGAGTGGCAAAGAATGTTTGTGTCATATCCCCTCAATTCCTTGGGAACAACTGTGCTTAGTTACAGCCCACTAAGCAACTTCTACGGTCAGTTCTGCGTCTTTAAAATGTTCAAGTTTCACAAATCACCCTCCGCGTATGAGTTACTGTCAGTGAAGCGTTTTTTAGTCGGCAAAAAACCTGTCTGCTGCATACATTCATCAGCAGATTTGTGAGGTTTACGAAGCTTCCTACTGACTTGCTGACAGGAAATTTTGCCCCTCCATGACAATGACTCTCTTCACAGCTCAGTCCAGAGCTTTTAATGGACTCTTTTAGCTGTGAAGTTTTGGACCACGCTTTAATACAGACCAGACCTTGCACTAGGTGATTTTCGCCTTTTCCGATGCTTCAGACATCATTTTGGCGGCAACCAGTACAAAGATGACGAAGACTTGAAGACTGTCGTGACCTTTTGGTTATCGGAACAGGTGGCAAGTTACTACGATGAGAGTATTCTAAATCTAGATGTAAGATATGATAAGGGTTTAAGTAAACTTGGCAACTTGGTTATAACTGGGATCAACGTTGCTTTTCGATTATAAAAAAAGAATTTAAGAAAAACAATTTAAATTATTACTAATTTATTAAAATATTTTTTAATAGGAGAAATGAAATAACAGTTAAAAAATGAAATAATAACGATGATTCTAACAGCTAGGGATCAGAAGCATAAATGGCGAAAAAATAAACCTCTTTACCTCTTTTTTCACGAAATCTAACATTCGCGTAGGTATACATATCAAATAATCAATCAGGTTTAAGAATTTTGGTGGTGCGATCGGACGTTCAAAATAATCTCCCCGAAATATCTTTTTGGAACCAAGTTTAGCTAGATTTCAGAAATTTACATGGCGAGACCGCCACGAGGTGGGCAAATCCACCCGCACGTCTGTCATAAGAAAATAACTTCTTATTTTAATAACTTAATTTTTTTTTCAAATTTACTGTTTTACTTCATTTTTATAGACTTATTTTCATTTCTGAAAGGTGAAATGTTCCGATCATTTCTTGATTGAGTATTACGCTAGAAAGTGATATTTCTTGCGACGACAGAACTTTCTGGAGATACATCAAATGTACTCACTTATTCATAATTACACTCTCTGCAATCGATGAAAATTTAACCTGGTTATTTATTCATAAATTAGTTTCTTAATTTATGAACATTCACTTTAAAAAATATTCTCTTCGTTAGACGTTTATATGAGCCGTTCACTGCACAAATTGATTAACTCCTCCTGTTCTTAAAATATCACAAGTTTAAGTGTCAAAGCTCTTGAGTTTATTGAATATTTAGAATAAATTTTTCCAGATAATAAAAAAGCCACATCTCTAAGTGACGAAAATTTTATAAATAATTCGTATTATCAAACGAATTTTAAGAAATGATCTACATTTTTTCATCACATTTGATATAAAGATTCTGTAATTGAGACATTGACGTGCAGTTCTTTTTTTATCCAATGCTTTACATCATTTCAAATTTGACTACAAATGTAAAGATATTTTTTTTAATTTCTTTATTTTCTCAATTGTTATGTTATAAGTACATAGTTATAAGTATCGTACAAGTTATAAGTATCGTATAAGTTATGTTATAAGTATCGTATAAGTTATGTTATAAGTATCGTACATAGAAAAAAAAATTATTTGAAATCAACAATTACTTTATATTTTTAACTTAATATCATCTTTTCATTACTTAATATTATCATTTCCTTACTTAATATTATCATTTCATTACTTAATATTTATTAATTAATATCATTATTTCATTACATAACATTCATTACTTATTATTATCCCCTCCACATCTCTAAAATTTAATAAGAAAATCTTTATTCTGAATAATTGAATTATTTTATTTGATATCCTTTTTAAAATACAGCGTCCAATATATTGGGCAACAATTCGTACAATTTTATCAATAAAAAGAGAATATTTTAAGCATTTTCATTATAATTGTGTGTTTCATAAGGAGGTTGTTTATGTAAAAATGTGATTCGACGGAATGTTTGAATACAGTAAAAAATTATAGGACACTTAAGACATTCGATTTTAGTTACCTTTTGAACAGTTTTATGGCATATATTTGACTCTATAGTGAAATTTGTTTTATGACCAACAAGCGACAATTCAACACTGGGTGAAAAATGTAAAATAAAATTTATCACTTTTCTGCTATAAATAGAAATAGACGAAAGTAAGTTTAATCATTGGAATATTTTTAAAGAAATATTTCATTTCATTTATGAGTTTTCTTTATGCTAGACATTTCTAAGTCAAAGTAACAATTTTTGCAAAAAGTCGAGACGCATTGGGTATGAATAACTATTTTGTTTCAGCTGGTTGTCACTCCAGAAAGAGTTGATTCATACAATATTGATTGCATACCTGCCAAATGGAATGGAAACAACTATCAATTGGACGTTAATATCGATGTTGTAGTTGATTCTCTGCGCCTTAATAAACTGCAAAGTGATTTAACAGGAAGATACACTGGATATGCCTTGTTTATCATCGGAGGGGCATCACAGTTCAAAGCGTAGGTATACAGAGTGTTCTGTAATGATCGCTCTTAATATAAATTTTTATTAACCATGTTAAATATTATATCAAAATGCTAATAGTTTACTCATCAGAACCACGTAGTGGTTGAGACACTGAACTATTATTGTCAGGCATTGTGTGGTGGCATATTATATCTTTAAGGAATATAAGAAGAGAGTGATATGATAACACATAGCCGAAGACTTGCGCTTAGTAACGCATCAAAATTGAGAACGCATGCGTGTGAAAAGGTAATCATTTTTAATAATGCTGCCTATTAAAATGTTACGATTAAATTTACTAGCTAAAGCTTGTTGCGATTTTTATTTTGCTTTGAGTATGTCTTTTGATAGTGTTGCAGATTTCCATTGTTGTCAATACATTTTTATTGACCGGAAAATCCATTCAGTTTA
This sequence comes from Parasteatoda tepidariorum, assembly GCF_982258835.1. Lineage (NCBI taxonomy): Eukaryota > Metazoa > Arthropoda > Arachnida > Araneae > Theridiidae > Parasteatoda > Parasteatoda tepidariorum. Next base: position 3,250,929 of record NC_141758.1, on the reverse strand, counting down.
CCTACATTGATTTTCGTCTCGGTTTGGTTGTCATCAGCCTAAAATTGATATAAGTCATAAAGTTTTCGTTTCCCTATAAATATTTTCGTTTCAATAATTTAAAGGTTAAGATTACCCGTACTTTTATTATTACTTTTTTGATTTTGTTTGATTTCTTAATTAAGAGTTTAAGAGGATTGCTTTTATTATCATTATTATAAGAATAATGTAATTCTGCGTTACATTTGAAGAAAAAGTTATTTAAATCGGTGCCTCATCTTATTAACCGTTTTGCAATTATTATTGCTTGGTGCAAATGACATTAATTATACTTTTATGAATGACAGTTAAAGAGATTCGTTAAATGATTTAGAACTTAACTTTCGACTTCTTACACAAAGGGGTGAATGCAAAAATTAATACGTTTAAAATACATACATCCATTTTGTAAGCCAAAATATTAAATGACAGTCGCGAACTCACCCAATTTGTTACAACAAATATACTTTTAATTTTTTAATGTTGTTTCAAAAAATGAATACTTAGAAAAATGATTTTATGCTCACTTATAGATCTTAATAGTATCATAAAGGAATTATTTGTACATGGAAAGTGGAGTGTTCTTTTTAGTGGAATATTTTCAACTGTTTTATTGCATCATTTATTGCCAATCGAGGTTGGTGAGCATCAGCGGAGTGGGAGTTCAATTTAAAAAACAATAAACAAAAAAATATTCCATATCAGTTTGTTTAAACGGTATTTAGGCACATGTCACCCAATCATGGCTCCGTTTCCCAGGGCTCTATCTTTTAATGACAGAAATGCCAATAATTTTGACACCGTTCAGGCGACGTGAATAGCACCTAAGCTGTTACCCTTCTCTCCCAACTTTTTCTCGTCAACTAACGAGAGAATTTTTACAAAAAGAAAAAAACTTATTTTTGACTTAAACATGGATCGGCTTATATTCGGAATACTGCCGAGGAAGTTTTGTCTCTCGCTTGAATACAGGCAGCACGGAATGGCACTCTTTCTGTGTATCTCTTACTAATGGAAAAACCAGGCAAAACTTCTACAGCTCATAAATGTGTAGAAATGCAATAAAAGTGATTTAGAGCGCATGTTGCTTTTGTTTATAACGTATAATTTTTGCGTGATTTTTTATCATTTTAGTATGCTTGTTTTACGTTTTAATTTTGACCATAATTGATTGAAAGAACCTACTGTATAAACCCGCTACAAAATCTTAATTGCTTCAATTATCAAAAACTGATATTTTTAATACTATCAAAAACTCATATTTTTAATCAAAAGCTATATTATCAAAGGGCCAAAATTCATTAAGCAGGGAAATTATTTTCTCTATAGCTGTAATGTCAGTTTTTCTAAATGCTTCATAAGGTGAGTTATGATTTCATTTTTTTAATTCATAGCTTATTTCTATTCTAAATTTACAGGGATTAAATTACGGGATTATAATTAATTACATGATTTACAGGGATTAGATTACTTTACAGGATTTAACAGGCCCCTCAAAAATATATCAAATTGCTCAATATAACGAGATTTTAACTGTCAGTTTTTATTCTCGAGAAATTACTTAAATTCTATAAGTTAAATTTTCCGTTGTTTCTTATTTCAGTTTTTTAAACTCAATTTTTGATGTTTAGTGATCAAGATCCATCCATTGAAGAATTCTTCCCACGGACTACCAGAGTGGTATTCAAAGATGCCGGACATTTTATTCATCAAACATTCCCGGAAGAATATCTGACTGAAGTCGTCAATTTCATTCTTAAAGACAAATCAACGAGATCCAAATATTGAAGCAGCCACGTCGAAATGATTTACGTAAGAGAATGTTTGTGACGTCACATTTCTATAAAGTTATTAATCCGTTCAAAGCCGTGATCAAGCGATTCTCCCTAAAATGAGATGAGACCTTCAAACTCCAGCGGCCCGGAACTGATCACAATTTGACACGTATTAGTACGTATACATTAATGCACGTACTTCTTTAGAACGCATTTTCTCCAAGTGTGTGAGCTTGTCTCATTTCGCCGGTCCTCAATGAGTTAATACCAATGTCTGAAAATATCCTGCAATCATTTGGTTTGTTGAAGTTGGTGATAGTGTAAAATTTCCGTCGACGAAGTTGATGTATTAACCATGAGTTGAAGAGGATGTTGATTGGCGTTTTTCCAATTGTCCATTTTTTTTATTTTGGAGTGATGTAGACAAGCAATTATTTATCAAAAATCATAAATTGCTTAATAATAACGCTATAATAAACAAAAATGTTTCATTTTTAAAATTATGTGTAGCTCCTAAGTAAAGATTGATCTTAAATTTTAATATAAATATACATTATCAAATTATAAATTGGAAAAATGGCCCGAACGGTGAGGCTGCAGGGCTGAGTCCCACAAGTCACTTCCGTCCACCAAGAAATCAAATATACCAGTGTCATGTGTATAGCATAGTTTTCGCCAAGGAAAGTGAAGGAATCTATGTTAAAATCATATTTTTAAAACTTATTTCTCAGGAACTATTCAACCGATTTCGCTCAAATTTTGTATCTAGTCATGCAAAATTACATACTTTAAAATGATATAAAAAATTATATACCTAACAGTTCTAAATGTTTTGGACTATTCTTTAATAAAATGATAACAAAATAGATATTCTTGAAAATTAATTTTTTGTATAAAGTAATCTTTAGACAAACGAATTTTATAATTTTGTGCAAAGATTTTTCAATTCGCTTCAAAAGTTCTCGAAATATGGAGAAATACGCAACAAGCAAAATTAACGTTACGGGTTTCAAACTTTGGATCGCCCTTCTGGCCAAACTATTGGGACCCTATTTCCCTGAGGCTACCCCTTATATTTTGGGGGTCAGAAATCCGAATCCATTGAAAAGCATTTATTCTGTGAAAGTACGTTTCTGTGTCTGATTTCGTAACTTGAAATATCGTCTTCACTAATTAATTACATACTTGAGGTCACCCTCTAGAACCATTAAGATTGTTAAGATTGAACGTGAAAATCCAATCTTTAAATAAAAAGTAATTCAGGGTACTCGGTTTTTTTTTTTCAATTGTACATTCATGGAGTAGTAAAAGAATGCTTGACGTTATTTCAATAGAAAGAAAACTATTTTCTCTGTTCATCTATGTCTTAGAGGAAATAAAATAGCAGTAAACACTTAACAAAATCGCAAATATTTTATAGATTCCTAGCATTTTCTAAATTGAACATTAAAGGAAGGAATTAAAGTTGTAAGATAAAAGGACCAATTAGTTAAACATGATCTGGCTCATGTAAACATGAATAAATAATTCTTAATAATTCTTCATGTTTAAACCATTGTTTTATTCAAAACCATTTGAAACCATTTGAACTTTATTGACACATTAACATGTGTCAATAAAGTTCATCTCCTAAAAATAGTGACAACATTTCGAAAGCAGTTTGTAGTCTATATTTAAGTAAAGTATTTGTTGTTGTAGTTTACTACATTTGTTATAAAGTAGTTGTAGTTAACTATAAAGAAGACGTAGTTTTTTCGACCACTGTGCACGTGCAATCATTTTGTCAAAGTTCAGTCACAAATTACCATATTAAAATATATTCAACCACGAATATTTTACTCTCGTAACAACATTTACCTTAAACAGCGTTGAACTAAAATAATTGATGTCTGTGATGTTTTAATTTTAAAAGAGAATGTGCCAACTGCGTTAATAGTAAATATGGTAAGAAGAAATAATCATTAAAACTTGAATCACGATGTTCACCTCCAATGGATATTTGCAGTAATGAGGTCGCAAAAGAGGGAAATGAAAGCGAAGCAGCTACTTACTTATAGGGAACTCTGATCCATTGAAAGATCCAAGCTTCATCTATTGTGGCGTATACCACCTACAGACCACGGGTATCATAGGACATCCCCTGGTACCCTGCTGGACATAAAATGCAACTGCTTTGGCCAGATTTAAAGGTGCCTTACTGTTGAGGGAAGTAGAAAGATCTTCCCTACTTGCAAGAAATGCTGCGTTCAACCAGCTTCGCCAGAACATAATCCTGTTTGCCTCGGACTTTCTAAGGTGGATCTTACATCAGATACTCTTTTTGCGGCTGATTTTCTTGCAATCATCTGCTTCCTGGAACTTTTATGTCAGATGAAGAGGATAAGCATCAGTAACTTAACACAACAAAGTGGGACCTAATTTGTTCCTGTATTATAAGCTAAGAATTCAAATGTTTAATTACAAAAGGAATTGACCTAACAACAACCCCATTTATCAGAGTAATGAAAAAAAACCTATTTTTAAAATGTATTTAATGAAAATCTAAAAATTTATAATTGAGGTCTAGACTCTGAGGCTGGCCATTTGCAATTTTGTGCATTTTGGAACATTTCTTTTTAAATAATTTTCTTTCCAATTTTTGCCGCATTTTAAAGTATGTTTTAAGGTTTTGGGGTACTTTTTCCACATTTTTTTGACTTTGTTCAGAAGGCAATGTATTTTCCTTTTCTTCTTTATTATGAAATTTATTCTTATTCAATCCGTTTCGTGATTATGAAATTATGGTTAGTAAAATTCTCTGCAATGTAACGAAAAGTTGTTTTTAAAAGTTAATTTGTTGGTATTAGTATTTCTGATATCGCAATTTCTTAATGAAAAATATGCTTCGATAGTTTTTACTCGAATTGGAATTCTTAAAAAATATGCATCTGAAGATTATAAAAAATTAAATGAATAAAACTAAATGAATAAATCCTTATTAATCAAGATCTACGCTGCTTTACATTAAACGTCAATAGCTTTAAACAATGCTATTTCTCATTATCTTAGGGAAAAATAACTGTATTGAATGATACCAAATTATTAATAAAACGATATTGAAAAATAAAAATTTTCTCGAAGATATGTTTGTGGAATTAAAATTTATAAGACTGCATTTTACACAATTCTGTAATGTTTTCTCCAATATGACCTTTAGGAAGTCTGCTTTCTTTACGGGAGCTCCAGCGGATATCTGCATAAGTGGGTCAGGTTTAGTTTAAAGCACCGTTTGATCTGTCTACTTATAGCTTGACATTCTTTTTTCTGTTCTATATAATTTTCGGAGAGTACCAATTACTGAAAATCCTTTTAGCATTTTATTTAGAACAATGTTGAGTATTCAGCAAAATCAAAAGACAAAAATAAGAAATTATTTAAATTTAAAAAAAAAAACTAATTTTAAAAAATGTGCAAGATATGTTTAAGTTTTCCTAATCTCGAAAATGTAAATGTAAACGCAATGGGTGATTGTTGACCGATGAATGTTGACAATCACATTTGGTAAACGCAGAAATATATACTAAGTGCCACTGCTCATTATGCATTTTCCCGGTATGCCCTACATCAATGTTTTTTATGGTCCACTGCCCTATTTACATTTGCCCGGTATGCCTTACAATGTTTTTTAAGGTACCCCTACCCGGTATATCCTACACTGATATTTTTAAAGTTCCACTGCCCGGTATACATTTAACATCTGAACACTGATGTTTCTCCAAATCTATCCTCCTCAGCAGATATTAAAATATCGAATAAATATAACAACATCAACGGCTAAATTAATATCAAATCGGATATCACAAATATTTTGGACATTCATCCGAGCGACTGGATGATGGTCGACATTCTCTTGATTTCGGTTATTCACGGTAACATATAAAAAATTATTTCCAATTCATTTTGACGTCACTTTAAAATTTTGAAAAAAGTAAAGAAGAAAGAAAACAAAATGAAAATCGGTTATGCATATAAGACGCTCGACACTGTTAAATTATTTTCAAATTATGGAATATTTTTAAAAGGCAAATGAAATTCAAAACGCTTTCTATCTTGTGACCCAGCCATAAAACTGGATCGGTGTTTATTATCTCGATGATATTATTAAGCTCAATGCTGAAACGGAAGATATTATTCACAGTCAGATAGATTATCAAAAAAGAAAAAAGAAAAGAAAAAAGAAATTGCGATAAAGGAAAACAAATTCCATCAACAGTGCATCGTGGTCGTCAGTCAAGGACGCCGGCGAAGTGGTGAGTCATAAAATAATTTTATTATTTAAAAATGTTTGTTTTTTCTTATATTTATGTTACTTTTTAGTTTTCCTTGTCTTTATTATTATCTATTGCTGTATAAATATTTTTTTTGAGCGAATGCAATTCCTAGAAATTCAAATATTGTTACAGATACTCATTGCAAAATAAACATTTTTCATCAGCATTTTTACTCCACTTCTTTACTTACGAGCTCCACATTAAAAACTTATATGTTTTTAAATGAGGCTTTTTTAGAGACAACTAGATTGTGCCGAACCTATATAGTTTTCTTTCCTTTTTTTTATGACTTCCAATTGGGTGTTGTCGATGTAATTATGATGTAAGTAAATCAATAAGATACACAACTTGATTTAATGGCGTCCTTAGAGATAGTGCTGCCATCTAGAAAACAAAAGATGCAAATTGTGTTTCTAACAACAATTTAAAATAAGTTTTAAAACAATTCATGAGTATAAAATATTTTTTGACTAAGATCCATCATAATGATCTATATATTTTGATATATTTCTTAGTTCTATTTATTCCGCTTGAAAAAATTAGTTTATTAAATAGTTTTAACAATTTTTTTTTTTTAAATGATCGAACCAAGCAAATTTTCAAGATGCACAGTTTGGTTTCAAAAGGACATACAATTTGAAGTTGTATTTCTTTGTGTCTACAAATGAATAAAAAATAGTATTAAGAGTAACTTAATCATTCAACTTAATGGAACAAAACGATCAGATAGTAAAAATTTTTGGGGAAGAAAGAAAAAAAGAAAGAAGTTATAACTCGGGTTGTGTGTGCCCATCATTTCAAATTCCGCGTGTGTAACGAGATTATAATAATTTTTACAGTTGTTTTCTTGAAAAATAAATAAAATGAAATGAAATATATTTTTATTAGACTCACACCGTTTACCCGTGATTGTTTCTCATTCATCGTTGTTGTTTTTTCTCACGTCGAAAATTTTCAAAAAAATAAAAAATTATATAATTTTGTGGATAATTATTATAATTCTACGTGAGAACACTTTGTTGAGATGATACAAAAATGAGTAATATGAAAAATAATCAACTGTACTCATCTGTACTGTAAAATACTGACTGTACATAATCAAGTGTATTAATCTGTACTGTAAAACAATGACTGTACATAATCAATTGTATTAATCTGCACTGTAAAATAATGACTGTGCATAATCAACTAAAAATTAAGCGTAGGAAAATAGAATGCGTTGCACAATGAGAAGTATTTTTAGTCATTAGGGATACTTTCGTGGTAATTTATCTCTCATGAGTTGATATGAATTTTTAAAAATTTCTATTTAATTTATAAGACATCAAATGTTTTTCCCTTTTTGTTAATTTTTACACGAAATCTCTAGAATGACGAATAAATGTTCTCAGAATAATTGATAAATTGTTGTTATTTAAAAGAAAAATAGGTGAGAAAAAATTCGTGAAAAGTATTTAAAAGTGCGATATTTTTAAACAAATAATAGTTACAAATAAATAAATAAACATCCGTTAAATTCATTAACAAATGCGGATCTTTTAGTACAGCAAACTTCTGGTCAGTAGTTCTGTGATCTGTAGATGGGTCAGCATGTAATTTTAACTAAAAATTTAACAATTGATAATTCTCAAACTAATTATCGATTGAAATTATTATTTCATAGTACTCCCAGTACATTTCCTTAGATTCTAACGTAGTTTTAAGTACCGAAGTCTAGTAAAAATAGAATTTTTTTTTAAATTTGATTTCTCAGGACCGACTATTCGACTGATTTCAGTAAGATTTATTATTTTGCCATGTAAAATAACATTCTTTAAAGTTATATCAAAACTTGTATACCTTACAATTTTGAATTTTAAAATGTACAACTTTTTACATCGTTTTAAAGAATGTGATTTTGTTTCTCAAAGTGCAAAATTGGAACAAAATCGATCTAGTAGTTCCAGTTAAATCAAATTTTAAATATAAAAAAAATAAAATTTAAATTTAAAAATTTGATATCTCAGGGATTATTCGACCGATTTCGTTCAAATTTTGTATTTTGACATTTAAAATTTTATCCTTTAAAGTGAAGTAAGAATTTGTACACTTAGCAATTCAGTTTTTTTACTATTGTTAAATAAAAAATTAAAAACTAAGACAAATTTAGTAAAAGTTATATTTTGCATGGCATTATCTTTGGATAACGAATTTTATAATAGTGTGCAAAAATTTTCGATTCGCTATTCTTAAGATGTGGTAAAATACGCAAAACGTAAAATTAACATTAAGGAGTCCAAAGCGTTTTTCGTCTAAATAAATAATAAAATAAATAAATAAATACGTGAAAAAAAATAATTAATAAGACAGCAAAATACCAGTTTTATTATTTATGATTATTTACTATATTCAAAATAACCTGATGACTTTAAGTATTTTAACAGCACACAATAACAACTTTTAAAAAAATGAGATGTTCTCACTGAGAGTGGAACTGTCACCCTTCTGGCAGCCATTTTGGTGAATCGGGCGAAGAAGCCCTTATTTAGGTTCCCATAGTCTCGAGGTTTTAGATGCATTACGAAATGAGGCATCCAAGAATTCTCGAGGAGCTTGATAGTTTTTCTACGACAAAACGAAACACGATAACTCATTTAGGTTTTAGCGGCATGAATAAAACATTTTTGGCTTATTTAGAATCACATAGTTACATTTAAAGGACAGAGAAAACGTTCAAATTTGCATATTTCTTTCTTTTTTTTAAAGAAATTTATTTTAAAAAAAGGTTATTATAAAACTATTTTTAATAGGGTATTCTGCTGAGAAGAAACACAAGATTTTTTGAGATGAAACTGTCCTACCAAATAGTGTCTCCTCCTCCTGATAAGGCGAGGGATTCATTGTCTCCCGTTGTCCTTCTGCACGGGAGGATGGATTCCAAAAAAACTTGGAGACATCTGGCTCCTCAGATAGCAGAGAAGACAGGCAGAAAGGTAATTATAATCACAACAGTTTATATATTTCCTCAATGACGAATTATAGATTCCGCTAAAATGAAGAATCGATTTTAAAAACCAAAGTAATAAAAACTATATGCATTAGGAATCAAAATTTCATACAAATGTTTTAACAAAATGTGACTATTTAATAGTGTGATGAAAAAAAGCAAAGAAGGTATTAAAATGATCAAAAACGGGCAAATGTATACCGGGCAGTGGCACTTAACTAGACCTCGGACAGTTACCAAAACGACTCTATGATTGTCAACATTTACCGTTGGAAGTCAACAACCACCTATTTCGGTCATTCGCAGTAACATAACTAAAAAGTCTTTCGCAAGACATCATTTTTTTTTCTTAAGGACTCGCTTTCATCGGACAAAACAATTATTTTTTGTTAGTTTAATTTCAAATTGACTACGTCATGGATTTGTCCGATTTTATTTACGTTTTACTTTATCACTTAAATATTAGTCATTTGCGATTTCTGGAGTACAGGCTTTTACGAATTTATTTTTGTTAAAAATTTTAAATATGATGGTAATTCCAATTTTTTTGTATCCTACACAATTGAGCCAGATTCGAATACTAGCGATAACTGGTTGATCATAGATCAGACTGCAGTTTCTGTTGAGCTAACCGTGGGAAGTTTTAATGTTTTTCATCTGCCTGGTAACACAAATGCATTTTAATTTTCATTGAAAAAGTTCTTTCACGTTGACGAGTTTCTCCTGACATTTTACTTCTGCAGATAAGTTTATATCATAAAATTAGAATATGCTCTGAAGGCTAATGTAGAAGTAATAGCACTTTGGAGTTATTAAATCTAACTAGGATTATGCAGAATACTACTTTCAAGATTTTATCACTTCTATCCTTATTGTTATTACTGCATTCTACTTTTCTCTGACTACTGACGATTTTAAACATTTTTACTTTATTTATTGATTAATTACACTAATAAATTTTTTTTAATGAAATACAAAATGTGTTTCATGATAATAAATGTTGTGTAAATTACTTTTATTAATACTTCCTTTAAAAAAAAAGAGAGAGAAAGTTATACCTAAACCATGTTATATATACTTAAATATTGCACGCTTTGAAGAATCACTCTTTTGTTTGTTTTTTTTCATGACCACTGGAAAAAAATTAGATTGAAAATCGTACCTGTATTTTAGTTCTGAGAATAATAAGCAAATTAAACTTGTAGTGACTACTTGATTTTTGAAAGTCTATAAAGCACTGACGTAGATTATTTACTTAGAAAATCTATCATTACTTCCGTACATGAAGGATATTACATTGTTAACGTTAATATAAATTTTAAGAATTCTTATTAAAAAAGTACGATCCAGACGTTATGGATTGAAAATATATCAAGAGAAAAGGGATTAAAAGAGGAAAAATCATTGTGGCTGTCAATCAAAGTATGGCTAAAAATATCTAAATACAGATTTTTTAATAATAATAATAAATGTTTGATAAAATTTATTTCTTGCACGGAATCATCTATGGAATAACACATTTTATAATTGTGTGCAAAAAAGTTTCAATTCGCTTCAGTAATTCTCGAGATATGGTGAAATACGCAAAAAGTAAAAGTAACATTATACTAACAGACCGCTAAATCCCAGCTACTATTTTGGGAATCAGAAATCCAAATCCATCGAAGAAAGGGTATGCTTATTCAGAGAAAGTACATTTTTATTCCTAATTTTGTAACTTAAAATATCATCTATACTAATTAGTTAGCATATTTGTGGTCACCCCCTAGAACCATTAAGACTAAGTGCTCGAACGTGAAGATCCGATCATTTGATCAAAAATTATTCAGGGTAATCCTTTTTTTTATTATTATTATTATTTTCGTTTGCACTAACTAATTAGCGTATTTAAGGTTACTCCCCTGAACCCGTAAGAGGATGTCCTAGTACCTGGGACTCTAACCATTGAATAAAAAGTTATTTAGGGTGATTCGTTTTTTTTTCTTCGCACTGTACATTCGAGAAGTTGTCATTTCGTTTCACAAACTAACCGATCCCTTGTTGAAAAATAGTATTCTTCGTGCCATGGATCAACAACGCTAAACAACATGAGTAAAGCACCATCCCCCTCCCCCCGTTATTTGTGCTTTTTCTTAAGTTGTTCAGCTTTTTTATTATCGATACCTTCGCTATAAAACTCAGATACTCATGGTAATTTGTCGTATTAGTTAGAAATTCCTTAAGCCTAAGATAGTTTTTAAGGACAGCGAACAGATGGAAGTCAGAAGGAAGGAGCTATGTCCGAACTGTGGAGGAGGTATTAAACGTGTCCTATTTGAACGGTGCAAAACGGGGAGTGCAGTCAGGCGAGCCCTTAACAGAACCTCAAATGCCGGAAGACTCTTTTCAGTTTCTTCAGCAAACCTCGTAATTAATGGCAGTATCATGTTCCGTGAAAGGCCGACCGACCTGTGTAGGGGACAGGGAATTGACCTTGCATTAGAAAAATTTGGGTTCGAATCCCAAGTGAGGCATGAATGTTCTTTCATTCTCTGTACTAGCTGTCCTTACTGTGGGAGCAACGTTGGCCCACCAAATAGGGTGCCCCTGAAAAAGTGGCCCCTTCAGATGTTTCATGTTTCTCAAACCTTCACCAATAGACCATTGTGCAGCTCTAGTGCGACGTAAATGAAGCACTTACCTACCTATCTGTTGTTATTGATTTGAATAAAATGATTAGGATCAGATTTTTATTTTATTTTTGTTATGAATTATTTCAGGTGTACTGCCTAGATGCAAGGAATCACGGTGAGAGTCCATGGAGCAATGTCATGGATTACGATGCGCTCGTCCAGGACTTACAGGAATTTCTGTCAGAACAGAATCTCAACAGAATCATAATCGTCGGTCACAGCATGGGTGGGAGGACAGCCATGTTTTTTGCGCTCAAAAAGGTTTCTCTTTTTTTTATTACTTCTTTTGTCTCTGAAATTATTATTTAAAACTAAAACAAATAAAGTTGGTAATTTAAAAAAGAAAACCTATGGTGCTCAGTGAAAAAGATGTCACAGAATGCAAATTAATATAACGTTAAAAACATGACGTCATCCGCATGAGAAAATCAGAAGTGTTCAGCTTGTCGAATATTAAACCTCTATCCTCCTTTCTGTGTGCGGCACGTAGCGTCCAACGTACACGCTTACTAGTTTACGATTTTTGATGTTCTTATACGTTGAGCCGTGGTGACCCAGGGGATGCCTCCCAATGAGGTCACACGGGTTCCAATCCTAGCGACGGCAGGTCGTTACGAATTCCGCATCGACCACAATGCAGACGTAAAATATCCTCAATGGTAGAAGGAATAAGGGGTTAGAGTCACCTTTCCGTCAGGCTAAGCGTGGGAGGTTTTCGCGGTTTTCCTCGCCATGTAACGACTGTGCGAGTTAGTTCCATAAAAAAGTCCTCCACGAAAGCAAATTTTTTCCAATACTTGATCCAGGAGTTTCCTTGCCTTCTGGATTGGGTTCAAAATGACAAAGGCTACGGAGTTGAACTTTGGTAGTTGTAAACCCTAAATTGGATCGGCTGTTTAACGACGTTAATATATAAACCTCATGCGTTTTTCAATACATATTCATCACTTCGTGTTTTTAAATGCTTTAGTTTCTGCGTTGGGAAATAAAATTTAAAAGAAATTCGAAGACCGGATTTTTAGATTGCAAATAGAATAAGATGATTAAAAATTGTCATTTGAAGATCCTCTGAAGAAGGATTAATATTTCTTGCCTAAGGGATGGATATTAGGTTTTTAATGAGAGCCTTCTCTACATTTGCCTTTTTAAAATGAATGAACCTCAAGAAATGTAGGTGGAAAGATTTACTTGAAAGTTTAAAAATATCATTTACTTCAAAATGTATAAAGCAGGTTTCGATCGCGAAAAAACACCGTCACCCAGTCTCAATGGAAGTGAATCAAGAAAACAAAACAGATTTGAAATAGAAAATGCAAATTCGCCAACCAATAAATAAATATGGAAAAACAAAACTAGAAAAAACTGCGGTGGCCAAGCGATGTTTTACCAAAGAGGAGGTGGTGAAAACCTCATGTTTGTCAACTAGGGCATCAGTAATCAAATGAATGAAAAATGATTCTAGAACATCAAAATGAGCTGATGGGACAGATGTGGAAAGAATTTTCGCATTATCAAAATTTCATTTATGCTGAAGGTACTAACAATAGCCATCGTTGTATTGTAAATGCTCTAGCGATTTTCAATACTTATTGGATAAATATATATAGTATTTATATATAATAATATTCAATACTCCATAGCTGAAATTTGATTTTGTTAATCGACATGACAATGACTTTAGAATCAAAACGGGATAGGATATAGGACTTTTAATAGCAAATGGAGAAGAAAAAAGTTATAGTGACGGTAAGGATTTTTTTTTTGTTGTTGTTGTCAACTTTATTTTCACTATATCAAATCTGTTTAATTCACGTCTGATGAGTCTCGAGAATGAAAGCTTATTTCTTTGCGCTCGAAACAAGTTTTTCTTTTCTACCTCTATAATTTTTGAAGTTTATAAGTGTTTTCACTTATAATTACAAATTTATTTTGATTTGTGGTGACAAAGATATCGAGTGCTCGACTTCCAATGAGAATCCTAGTAATGGCTGATCAATTCGAATTCCGCTCCCGGCTTGCACCACGTGTTAGCATAAAATATCTTAAGTGGTAAACGGGATCATGGATTCGAGTCTCCTAGTCACCTCGCTAACTTTGGAAAGTATTCGGGTTTTTTTCTCTCTCCACGTAGCTCAAATGTGGGTTGGTACTATGCAAAAGTTCTCTACGGAGGCTAGTTTGTGCAAATGCATGGACTAGGGGTATTCTTGTCTCCTGGGTTTTGTTCAAATATGCAAAACTTCAGAGTTTAAAATTGATGGCGCCGGTTGAACACCCGTTATTAATTATAATAAAATAGTCTTATATTAAAAAAAATCGAGGAATAGAAGTTTTGCTTGTTAAACTCACATCTTATTGTATTTCACAGAATGTTGTAACAGTTGAAATTAGCATTTTCCGAGTCTTTTAATTGGCATTGTTTTAGTAACAAAATCTATAAACTTTGTTTTAGGGAATTTCGAAACTAATTCTGAAATGATAATTGTTATTACAGCCGGAAATGGTAGAGAAACTGCTGGTCGAAGATATGGTAGCCTCATGCTACAGTTCTTTGGCGAAAATATCTGTCTTGCAGATGCTGAACCTTCTTCGTCAATCATTGCACGCCATTCCTGATGATGCCGATGAGTTGACGGCAAAAAGAGTTGTTGCTGAATACATCAAGTCACAATTGCCACCAGTAAGGAGAATATTATTGTGAATATACTGCTCAAATTGTGCGGGGGGAAAAGTTGAAATAATCATCAAAAATTTTAAAATATTTTTTTTTTGAAAAAAAATCTAATTTGACATATCCTTCCATTTAGCATTGTAAAAACATTTCGTGAAATTTAGGTGGTTAAGTGACATGTATCAATAATAAATATTAACAACAACAAAGAAAAAAATTAAAACTATTGCAATTGGGAAAAAAATTAAGAAAACAATGGCAATCTACCTGAAGCAATATAACAATCAGTAACTAAAAAGCTCTTGGATCCCATAATCTTGATATTGTTGGGATACTTCTGGAATATTCTTTCTTCGCTCGGATTTTTTTTAAAGAATAAATAATCAATAAATCGGTATTAATCAACACTGCAAAATCATGCTTAAAACTGAAAAGCATTCACACTTTTAATAGAGCTAACATTACTCTGTTTAATAACATCTATTATTGTCTATTGCCCTTCCCGGTGATGTGTTACGATATTAGACTAAACAAAGCATGTTCATTCCATCAAAATAAAAATTAAATGTATAATCAATCTGGCGTGATATTTTTGCTCCAGGGGAATTGATTATAGCATAAATTTACCACAATTGAACCATTATTTCCATCACTTATCTCTATCAGGAAGGCGTAAAAATCATATTACCACAGTACCTGTATTAGGTACTTGGGTACCAATATTAAATATTTTTATTAAGATTGCCTATTAAAACAGCCCCTATCATCCCAATACCAGTAGCACTTAGTACCGAAATTAATTAGCATCATTTCTTCAATAATAGTTAGACGATTTCTTTACGGTGTCCCAAAACGAAAAAATGCCATCATTTTGCTTTTTCCTACAATTGATTTATATTTTTAATTGAATGACCGTTAATTTTAAATTAGTTTCATAGAAACTAAAAGCATAACTATAAACAACACTTGATTTTACATTTCAAAAAAACATATTCGGTGATGTTGCCTGCCTATGCTACCACCTCCACAACGTTGATCCTTGAGTTTAGCTGACATTAGGAATAAAAATTATTAAGGAACGAAAAATTAATTCCTTTTTATATTAAATAAAAGCTGTAAGCATCACGAATATTACCTTTTAAATACTTGAAAGAACAGATCTCTTCAATGAACTGATTTAACTTTTTAATTGATTTTTACGGTCAAGTGCTAAAAATCGTTCCTTAAAGCCGTTGTTCAAATTTCAGGACGATAGCACTAATGTTTCCAGAGTTATAAGAGAGAGAGAGAGACATATTTATAGAGATAGACAAACCTAAAATTTTTTTCTAAATTAGAATGATAGTTATGAGATTTTGTATTTGAGTTATAGGATACAAATAGCGTGTATTTAATAGAGAGAATGAAGAAATATAGTAAAATAATGAAAGCTATGAGATAAGATCAATAAGGCAACTATTTGCTTCCGTTTTCTCTGTTGATTAAAAGGAATGGACTGCTTTCATTAAGACCAGGATAAAAATGACTAGACTTAAGATTGTTTTGGCCAGAAACTTCTGAATCGATTTTTAAAAGATTTTTATTGCATTTTTCTGTTCTTAAGACATACTTTTAATATGGAGAATGGTCATTTTTTAAAATTTTTTTCAAATTAGTAGAATTTAATATTTGATATCAAAATTTGTAATTTAGGATTTTTTTTTATTTTTTATTTTGGAAAATGGAGCCCCAAATTAATGGGAAGAAAATTTTAGAAAATCCCCTTTCAACTTCGTGTGCAAGAACCGAAACTTCAAATCAATAAAAAAACTTTTAGAAAAACAAATTCGCGTAGGATGAAAGTGGCCTCCTACATCCAAAGAAAAAAAATAATAATTAGAACCACAATTATTCGAATCTATTTTATTCGGATGCCTCTGTCATCCAATTACGTTATTAATTAGTTGAATAATCGATGCGGAATTTGTTCTCATTAGTCTAAGTCAATTCAAAATGTGTTTTATCCTCGTGCTCATTTGTTTGTTTTAAATTAGATGTTGTTATAATTCACCTGTGCATACACTTTAGTTTTTCTATAAAAAAAAACTTGATTTTCGTGGTTTAATAAATAATTCTTGAATAATTTTTTTTGCAAGTTGTAAGATAATTTTATAGTGTATTTCTTTACCTAGTGATCATGAAACAAAATCCACTGGACTCAAATAGTAAAATATTTACGTGTCATGAAAGTATCCAAAAGGTCACTTGAATTAATTTTTTTTTTAATTTCTAATAATTTTTTATTGTAAATAAGAATTCCGACCACCATGAATAAATCCAGTGATATTTTTCAAAGACAATCACTTTGTAAAGGCATACAAGCAAAAAAAAAAATCTAAAAACATTATTTTTAAGTAGTAAAATTGAACTAAATATTGTCCAGCATGTTGGACGCCAAGTCTCAAGAATCTAAATATTTGCAAATATTACGAGTTTGATACAGTGAAAAACACTCCCCATTCTAAACTACTCATTGGAATTAAGTAAAATTGGTTTTAAAAAATATCGGAAAAATTTGTTAATGTTTTAAATAAAAAACGTAACTTTCGGTGCAAATTGAAAAAGTTCCTTTGAGTTTCGTAAATAATTCATTTGATTTCAGGAAGTGACAGAGAAGAGGAAATCATCTTTATTCGATTTGGACACGATGCCCATCAAGAGGGAGGACAACAAATACAAATGGCAAGCCAATCTCGATGTTCTGGAAGAATTTCTGAATTCGGACAGAAATAATAAGCCCATGCACGGAATCTATTATGGGGAAGCTCTTTTCTTATACGGAACCGAATCATTTTTCAATGTGTAAGTGTGCCCCCCTCCCCTACAATTTTCTTACAAAATATTTTCATTTACTTACATAAGGCATACTTCTCTATAGCTTGATCTGACTTCCTCTAATACTTTAAATTTTGCTCTTTTGGAATCCACCTGCATTTGTCTTCGCCAAGTCATTCTTAGTCTTCCGCTTTTTCGCCAGCCATCCAGGAGAGAATAACATGCCTTAATTATTCTTTTGACACCCCTCTTCTATTGTAATGAGGTTTGTCTTTTTTCAAAATTGTTTCATTTCTTATTTTGTCAGGTCAAAATATTTTGAAAATTTTTTTTGAGACAGTCATTTTGAAAATCCTCAAATTTTCAGTTGTCTGCCTTTCTGAAAAACCGTGTTTTTGAGAATCAAATAATAATAATGATATTCCGATTATTTTCTATAAGTAATTTTTTTTTCGGTATTGAATGCTTGTTGTTTTCAAGAATTCTATTTTTATTTATTTATCATTTATTCCTTTGATTAAATTTCTTTTTTTAACTTTTTATTTATTTATTTATTTATTTATTTATTTATTTATTTATTTATTCATTCATTGTAAACAAGTGCTACTACAGTAATATAGAATAAATTAAATTTTCTTGAAAATTAATTTGACCTACTTAAAAATAAAAATCAATTTAAAAGTTGTATATTGAAAAGAGACACATATTTTTTAAAAAAATAATGAAAAAAGCTAGTATTAAAATATTAAATCAGCAAAAGTACTCATAAGCTTTTGGAGAAAAAATTTTAAAATTAGAACCGAAATATAACTGAAATAGTTAGTTTTGAAATATCCGACAATTAAAAAAAAATTTAAATAAACTGAAATAATAATAATAAAAACCAAACAATTAGTTTCCAAAGAAATTACCTAAAAATTAGTTTTGAGAAAAAGGACAAAAAAAGACAGTTATCTATTTAATTACCACTGTTTTTTAAATCCTCATTACTTTTGTTTTAGTTGAGGTAAGAAAACTCAAACGGTTTTTGAAAGAGGAAAGTCCTTAATTTTATTTTCTATAAATACAGAAAAATATTTTTATCAAATCTGACTTAGAAATTTAGACGGGCACCTTAAAATTATAAAAACAGTTTTAGGTCATACTCATAATTAACATCGAACTCATACTTATTTTATCAAAAATTATTCTTTAATCATAAAACAAATGTGTCAAATTAAAAAGAAGACTCTATAAGACTTAAATTTATCAATTAAAAATTAAACCATTTAAGTGTCATTAAAATTTACTTACATAAAATATTCCAATAAATAACTTTAAAACTTAAATTTTAAAAAATATTTAAACACTCACTAAATGTAAGTCTTTGAAATAATAATCTTAAATGGAAATTTCTTTTAAAATATTTAATTTAATATTAACTGCAATACAATTATTAATGAAACTAATCATAGTTTAGATAAATATTGTTGTCTTTTGTTAATATTTTTAATTTTATTTGAACTGAAATTTTTTCCATTAAGACCACAAATTCGCACCTCATAAGTGACTTATATGCAAAATATTATTTTTCCTAATTTCTGTTTTATTTTCGTAATACACAAAAGCAAAACTAATCATCTTTTAGTCAGCATAACAATGTTATTTAATTTTTATATTTTGAAATCGTCTACAATATCTTGAGTCGTAATTTAAAACAAGTAACCCAAATAATTTTTGACATTTTTCAAAATTAAAACTGAATATTTTTTTTAAAATTATATCTGACTTTTAAAATAAAATTAATTCAGTAACTGGTCAAGCGTTGATGAGTTATTAAGTCATTAGATATTTAGTAGTTATACGTTTATATTATTTATACAATTTGCGATAAATATTAAATTGTAAGTTTATATAAAACTCGAAGAATAAGAGATAAATTCACTGTTTTTATCAATATTTTTTTAAATATAGAACAATTAAAATCGAGATTTATTTTTATCATTTTAAACATTTAATATTTGTTTACACCCTGCGCATCAACTGGTTGTTATATTCTTTATTTGTTTGTTTTTCAGTCCCGATGACCAAACCATCAACCATTTTTTTCCAAAAGCTGTCAAAGTACCTGTTCAAAGTGCCGGACATTTGGTGCATCAAGATTGTCCTGATGAATTTGTGCACCATGTGATAAAATTCATTAATAATGGTGATAATAATGTAATATGAACTTTCATTTAGGAAATCACTTGTAAAGAATATTTTTTGCAATAAAATAATTAATAAATGTTTTTGATCTACATTTCTTTTTCTCTTTCATTGTAAACCAATTTTTCGGAAATAAATAAACTATTTTTTTTTCCAACAGAGAACAATTTTTTTAACTATTCTTTTAATTTTTAATGCAACGAAATCCTTCTGATTGCATAATTATAATAAGCAATAATAGTTAAAATAAGGAGTAGCCTTAGCTGGGAGCTAAATTATGTCCGACTTGAAAGAATTTTTAAATTTAATATGTTTTGTTTATCCGCAGATATAGAATTATGGTTTTCCAAAGTCATGTGAATACTGATCTATTTTGGACGACGATCTGCTACCTTCGTTGTGGCAGTTATATGGATCGGTCAGCGGTCGAAAGTAGCGAAACTACTGTAGTAGCTACTATTTTCCGTGGTTTGTAGTGTAGTGCACCACTTTTTAAAAGAAGTAGTTTAGTGAGCAGTGCCATACAAAAAAAACAGTAGTTTATAGCTGTTCCTGGCAACATTTTTAACGTTAGTTAAATAAAGAAATAAAGTTCAAACGCAAAACATTTTCAACAAAAATTTTCCCTTCAACGTGCTTCTGTACCCGAGCGTTAATAAGATCTACGTCTGATGCTTAGAAAAATCGGAGCGAAATCGGTCGAATTGTTCCTGAGAAATAGAATATCTGACTTTCTTGAAATTTCATTTCTCAGGCACTATAAAGTACGTTTTTGTGTCTGATTTCGTAACTTAAAATATAGTCTGCATTAATTAATTAGTATATTTGTGGTCACTCCCATAAACCATTAAGACTGAGTCCTAGAGCGTGAGGATCAGATTATTAGATCAAAAGTCATACAGGATGGTCTGTTTTTTTGGTTTTTCGCACTGTACTCTATTTCTCGGAAGATATGAAAAAAGCATTGATCACTTAAATCACAAATATTTGATAATTTTCTGGCATTTCTGAAATGACTGCCGAGAAAAGCGTAGAGTTTGAAACTTAAAAGTACAAATTCATAAAAAGCACTTTAGAATAAAATAACTATTTCGTGTAAACATGAATTAAAACTTCTTAATATCTCCTCCTATTTAACCAAGCCAATTTTTTATTCAAAATCACTTCGAATATTGATGAAAATTAAGTTCTCCAGTTAAGTTTGTATTCTGGAGGTCGTGACTACATTTCGAAAGTAGTCTGTAGTCACTACATTTAAAAAAAAAGTAGTTATAGTTAACTACAATTGTAATAAAGTAGTTGTAGTTAACTACAAGGCCGACCACTGGGATCAGAGACTCAATGTTGAATAGAATCGGTACAGAGATGGAAAACTGGATTTCAGTATTATGGAGTGCAACAACTCTTCAAAATCGGATTTACAAGTCATTCATAAGAAAAAAAATACCACAAAGATTTATTAAAAATATGTTTCGGATAAAGTTGAGGATTTGTTTTGCCTATTATTATTTTGCATTCTATACAATCTAAGGGCTAAGTTGGCTACAGTGTAAGCCACCTGGAATAAAACGTAGGAACAAGATCCCTATTTGACAAGTTTTTTTGGACCTTGGGAAGAATGCCCCAAAGTGATTGCATTTAAAATGTCTAACAGGAATTGCTTCTTACAGAGATTTGTTGAACAAAAACCAACTTTCGTGCAACCAAATATATAACCTTTACGGGTGGCAATGAAATCATTAGTTGGAATTCTTGTGCGGTATAATCTCTTCTCCCAAATGCTTTTAAATGAAGATACAGTATACTCACAAAATCCTTGTTATATCAACAAAAGTACTTTTCCCCTTAGCATTACATATCCACCTAATATTAATTTGAATTCCTTTGTCAAAACCTTGTTACGTCCAATACTTTTCGAAGTAATAAATTACTAATTTTGGAAAAATCACCGGATACCACCACACGACATTACTGCGTCAAAAGAAAAGAAAAAATGCTGCCCACATATACGTAAAATACTTTATGGAATACTCTGCGGAAAGCGATGACTTGGCAGCTATTTTTTGAATAGAAAAAATGATGGGTGTTTCAACGTCGAGAGGCCACGATGGAAGATTTTTTTTTCTTTAATAAACCCTATTAATGCAAATTTAATGTAAACGAATTATTTCATATTGAATGCGTAATTATTTTTGAGTTGCTTTTAAAAATAAAATTATCGGTATTTAGACTTATTTAGGCTTATTTTCAACTATCATACAAATATATTTATTAGTACATATTCTGATAAAACATGGCTCTACGTTTTAGAATAATGTTTAAGAATTTTTATTTTACGTTTTAGAACATATTTGGTTCTGAACGTGTCATCTCAAAAACTAGCTATCTTAAAAAATTTTAGCGTCCCTTCAACTTTGAGATGTGGAGAATATACTGCAATATTAAATCACTCATCAATTGTGACACAATTGTGCATTACAGATATTTCCTGTCACTCTCAGGCTGCGGACAGGTTGTGTCATACTTGTGACAGGTGCTTCGAATAAAATATGTATTACATGAAGCCAAAGATAGACATATTGGAGCAACACGAAAGTCTGGATCAAAGATTTCTAAGTTAAAAACTTTACTTTTTTTACTACAAACCCCTAAAACCTTCTATACCATTTGTCTTATTGACTTAGTTTGTATCTCATTCAATTCACCATAAGCAAATACAAAGGAAAGAATACCTCACTCGTCTAGATAGCAAATATAAAGTTTTCCCCCTCTTGCCTTGCTATATTTTAGTAAATTTAAGATAGTGGCTCACCTCGAGCGAAGATGCCAACTCATGTATATTTAGTAACTTTTTCAATTTTTTCGGAATTATTTCCGCTATTTTAAATGACGTGTGTACTATCCTGTGATGAATACAAACAACCTCTCAATATGTCGTGAAATCCTCCGATAACTTTTCAGTGACACTATTGACAGGTTTAGTTTATGATAGAATTCCGTGCAAGCTTTAACAGAAATTTATCATTTTCGTAAGAGATAAGCTTTTTATCTTTTCTCCCCCTTGAATGTCGAATAAAGAGAAATGATAATCAGGTGTATTGTGTGTGAAGAACGGAACAATAAAAGTATTGACGAAACATGATAGAAGGAAGAACTTTGGATGGGAAAAAAGAAAAATGTTCTGAAATTTTTACTGTCGGTAAGTGATGAGAGGGTGTGAGTGATATAAGAAGATGGCCGCCAACGCAGCCGAGGAATTCAAAGTAATCCTTGTGGGGGAGAGTGGTAAGTTTAATTCCAAACAAATAATCATATTGAACCGGTAGTGCCACGCCAGCTAGAAGTGCCGTTCCGAAAGATTAGGGGGGAGGGGGGATTATCAAAATTTTTTTGATAAGATGTTTGAAGCAGAATAAAAAAAAATTTCTTAATAATTTTTAACTTTATACCCAATGAAAATACATAAATAAACTACTAAGTTAGAATTATAGTGGAACTACCTTTTTTAATAATTTTATCTTAACAGAAAATCCTATGGAGAATCACTATACATAAAAGTCTAATGATGGTGACGCAGTTTTCCATTGTTGTCAATATATTTTTATTGGGTAGAAAATCACATGGTAGGTTCCAGTTTTCCCCCATTAATTTTCCTATTGTTTTGGTTGTCATCAGCATGAAATTGATGTAAGTCATAAAATTATTGTTTTCCTATAAATATTTTTGCATCCTTAATTTAAAGGTTAAAATTACCTGCACTGTTATTATTACGTTTTTGATTTTGCTTGATGTCTAAATTAAGAGTTTAGGATTCTAATTTAAGTTTTTTTTATTATTCTTATTAGTAAAACTAAACTAAACTCAGCGGAGCGACAGCCCATACAGGGCCAAGGGCTACTGTGACCATCTCAGTTTTCTTGACCTTTTTTGAGCTCAGGGGTGCAGGAGCAGATGTTCCGGTTAGATGGTCAGCCGAACACGAAACCCCCAGTGTTTAGTTCCCAAGCATGCTTGGTACTCATTTATCGACCCACTGAAGGGATGAAAGGTTGATTCTTATTAGTAGTATGATCTAATTCTACGTTACATTTTAAGTTAAAGTTATTGAAATCGGTGTTCAATTTTATTAACCGTTTTATGATTATTATTCTTGTGGGCAAGTCTCATTAATATACTGTTATGAATGACGGTTAAAGAGATTCATTAATGAGTTAGAACTTAACTTTCAGCTTCATGCACAAATTGATGAATGCAAAAATTGTATTTAAAATACATCCGTCTGTTTTGGTAAGCAAAAATATTAAATAACTGTTGTGAGCTCACCAAATTTGTCATAACAATCCACTTTTAATTTTAAATGCTATTTCAAAAAGTGATTACTTAGAAAAATGATTTATGTTCACTCATAGATCTTAATAGAATCATATGGGAGGGAAATATTTGGACTTGGAAAGTGGGGGCGCAAGTGTTCTTTTTAGTACATATATTTATAGTTGAATAATTTCAACTGCCTCATGCCAAGAAACAGCAATTAGAGCGAAGCAATCATCGTTGTTGGTGGACAGGGTCAGCGGACAGGGACTTAGCCTCCTAGTAGTCAAATACAAAATATAAATGTCAAAGCAAACGTGGGCCAACATAGATTCAATCCTCGCAATAGTTGGTTGATTCGTATACTGCATATGGCTCCTCCAACGATTCTCAGTACATGACGGATCTTAGAGTCACATTGTCTTCAGGGAGAGTTTTTGATGTTTTCCTCTCTATGTGACGAAAATGCTGGTCCGCTCTATCAAACAAATTTCGCGTCGAAGTTCGTTTATTACGATTCTTAATTCAAAAGATTCCTTATTTTTAGGGTTGGGTTGAAAATAGCAAGCAGTCGGAGTTGAGTCCTGGTAACAGCAAACCTATTCTGAATTTTTTTTCACCACCGGTTATAATATATTAGTAATAACTTTAATAATGTTTGGACAAGGATACTTTTTCTTCTCCAAAAATAGGTCAGTCAAAATAAGGTTTAAATTGAACATCTAAAAATATGTTTCCCGCAGCAAAAACTATTTCAAGTACCACCTTCAATGTAAGTGGTGAAAAGTTGCATCAGATTCTGGTGAGAGGGGCCGAAAGCGAGAGAGCGTGAATGGAGATGAAGGAATGTAAATATTTTTATCTGTTCAAATGAAGCATAAACTTGAATGTTTTTACGATTAATAGAATAAAAACAAATTGTTCTTTGAAATAATGGTTTCATTTGCAAAATTATAGTGTTTTACTTGATTTATTTACATATCTGACATTGCTAATTTAGACAAATAAAGTATTGTTTTCGATACTTTCCTCCACATTGAATTAATCAAGGGTTAATAAACTGTTCAGAAGTTGCAATAGTTTTTATGTATCTTATATATATAAAATTCTAATGATGGTGCCTCAGTTTTCCATTGTTGCCAATACATTTTGTTTAGGAGGATTGTTTTTATTATTATCATTATTTGAATAATGTAATTCTACGTAACTTTTTAAGATAAAGTTATTTAAATTGGTGTCTGATAACCGCTTTACAATTATTATTTTTTAGTGCAAATGACATTAATATACTATTATGAATGACGGTTAAAGAGATTCGTTAAATGATTTAGAACTTAAACTTTCAGCTTCATGCACAAAGTGATGAATACAAAAATTGTATTTAAAATATACATCCGACCGTTTGGTCAGCAAAAATATTAAATAACTGTTGTGAACTCACCAAATTTGTTATAACAATATATTTTTAATTTTAAATGCTTTTTCAAAAAATGATTACTTAGAAAAATGATTTTATGTTCAATTATAGATCTTGATAGTATCATAAAGGAATAATTTAGGCTTGAGAAGTGGGGGCACAAGTGCTCTTTTATTACATATATATTTATAGTTGAATAATTTCAACTGTTTTGGGCCAAGAAACAGCAATTATTGCGAAGCAATCACTGGGGTTGGTGAGCGTCAGCGAATAGGGGCTTAGGGCCCTTATAAAAAGTATTTTGTCCATACTTTTTTATACTTGGAATGTTGCTTTCTCGTGCCTATATCGACACGGAAATACGTATTGATAATATTCTATTATTTTTGGATAAATTCTAGATGCAAAATCTTAAATTATAGACAAAATTCTAGGCTCCATGCATGGTCTTATAGTTTAGAAGTTATAATTGTTTATATAGAAAAAAGTTCAGTTTTGGACACTTATTTAAAACCTGACATTTCTCTCTAGATAAATAAATTATTGTTGTTTGAGTGTTTTTTTTTCATAATGAAATGAGAGAGATTAATAAAAAGTCTAAACATGAAAGAGTTTTCATAAATAAAAAGTATGTTCTTTCTGGTACTGATTAATATTTATGACTTTGCTTTATCATAGCTATCTAGAGAAGTGATATTGTTACTTGAGTACTTTTTACGCTAAATCGACTGAGACCAACTAATAGCTTTGAAAGAAAGTGTAAACATTACTGTACAATAATGGCATAACGTGAACGAGTAAAAAATAGCACTTTTTACAGATGTTACGGTGAATAACCGAAATCAAGAGAATGTCGACTTTCATAGGTGAAATGTAAACAATCACATACTCCCTTTGGTGAATGTACGAAATATTTGTTATATCCGATTTGATATTAATTTATTCGTTGATATTGATTATATTTATTCGGGATTTTAATGCCTACTGTGGATAGATTAGAAGAAACATCAGTGTTCGGAGTAGCAGTTAAATGCATTCTGGGCAGTGGCTGCTGATCTTAAGAAAACATTGATGTAGGGCATACAGGGCAGTGGCACATGACTAGATCTAGTGCATATTTCGGACATTTACCAAAGCAATTATGTGATTGTCAACATTCACCGCTGGAAGTTCGACCACCACCAATTTCGGTCATTAACAGTAACATGCAAAGGTGTAATAATTTAAGATAATTTGCAAACTGGGTCGATTATCTCTAGAACTACTGGACCGATTTTAATGAAATTTTATATGTACATGCATTGATACAATACAATGCAAATAACCATTCATCAATTGTAATACACACGCACAATCGTGCGTAACACTCGTTGGTGTCGGAAGGTATGAAACAGCAGTTGCAAAATAAGCAAAAAAAAATGAGTTAATAAGGGTCCCCTTTACAGATATGCAGGCCTTCCAACGTGATTTCATACTTGAAATAAGCAGTTTATCATTTCCTCTGGCAATTGGTCCCACTCGTTCAGCAACGCTGCTTTCATTCTCTGGAGGGTTCTCGGAGGGGAGTAGCGAGATGCAATTGCCCACCGCAGAGCATCTCAGACCTCTATAGGGTTGATCCATCTGGAGATCCATCCGGCAAATATCTCCCCTCTCTAGAAATTCATCGACCAGAAGAGCTTTATGTGGCCAAGTGTTATCGTTCATTAAAATGAACTCAGAGCCAACTGCACCCCTGAAAAAGCGAACATAAAGCTCCAAGATCTCACCCCTATACCTCACGCCAGTAACAGAGCCTCTTTCAAAGACATGGGGAAGTGTGCGACCATCCAGCATGATGCTTTTCCAAACCATTAAACAGCCACAATGGTCTAGGCAAGCATCATGTTGGATGGTCGCACACCTCCCCACAATCTTCGATTTCGCGGACATTGAAGGGAGTGCAGCTTGTCCCTGGTGCTCTCCATATGAACATACGGCGATAATCGGTGTTCAGGTTTAACCGGGACTCATCAGTGAAGAAAACGGTCGCCCATTGATCCATATTCCAATCTCTATGCTCTCTGTATCATGCTGAGAGCCATTCTCCTGTTCACAGAAGTGAGCTGGGTGCAAAGAGCAGGTCATCTTGCAAACAACCCTCTCTCATGAAGTCGTTTGGAAACAGTCACCCTTGATACACTGATTCCTGTGACTGCGTACAAGCCACGAGAGAGCTGAGAAGCTGAAGCCCCTTTGTTACGCCTCACTATAATGGACAAGTGGTGATCTTCTCTGGTCGTCATAGTTCTTGGACGACCTTGCCCAGGCTTTCTTTTAAGGGATCCGGTATCCCGGAACTGTTTCCATGAGTTACGCACGACGCTGGCCGTTAAATTGAACTCTCTGCAAATCTGGACCTGAGATTGACTTGCTTTTAGCCTCCCTACAATTAACCACTTCATTCCATCATCTAAACGTCGGTGGTTACTTATTTTTACTGTTACAATTTGAATTCAACCTATTGCTACAAAATAACACCAAGAAATTTTCTGAGGTGTGCTAGCGAACGAAATATGCATGTTAACTTAAGCGCACTTAAAAACCCTGTTTCTCTACTGGCTCCACCTACTGACACGTGCACGTTTACGTATTTTATGCACAATATTTTTGTCCAGAAGCAGTGGTTTTTACATTCAGTTCAGTTCTTTTCATGAAATTCGATAAAATATATGCTCTTCATTTATTTCATCAGTGTAAATAAAACTTTTTACAATATAACTTTTGCTTGATTTCATTCGATTCAGTTCATATTAATAAAAATATTGAAGATTTCTTTAAGCATTTCGATGTTTCTTTATAGGAGTTGGCAAAACGAGTTTTGTTGTCAGATTTGCTGACTCCAAGTTTCAAAGTAAGAATTTATTTAAATTCTTTTTCGCATTCAAATTTAATTTTTAAATAATGTGCTTCTTTTAATTGAATGGTTTTTGTTTATCTGTTTATTATGCTTATCTACTTAACTACATACATTTTAATGGAAAATTGCATTTCATTGGTGAATTTGTTAGTTGGGATCTATCAAATTACGTACTTAAGAAATTGTTCATAACTTGATGATTGTGCATGACTTCATAACTTTTAAGAAAATGTATGCATTTTAAAAATAATGGATCTAACTCAAAATGCGCATTCCAAAAAATAGGTTGAAAAACGCTTTTTTAACAATTGCATTAGCTCAAAATGTACATTTAAGAAAATGAACTTAAAATTTTTTTTATTATGTAATAATGACCTTTCTATTAGAAATAACGGACTTTTGACGTCCAGCCTAGTCACCCATTAAAATTATCTAGTACAATACTTTAACGGTAGTCCACGGCTTTGCCCATGCAAAAGTACATAGAGTTTTATTTTTATTTTTTTTCAAGAGATGTCCGTGATATTGTCTTTATGCATGGAATTTTAGTAATCATTTAAAATCTGCCCGGTGGCCATTAAATCACGCAAACCACCGTAAGCATGAGTTCGGAGCATTTCAGCATTGTAGGCAGAAGAATTATTTCCATCTCTGTCGTGAGATAAAATAGAAAATTCATCTCAAAGCTTCGTTACGCGCTTTACTACATCCTCACTCACCTCTCGAGCCCTAATTTGAGTACACACTATTGCTCAAAAAAGGCAGGTTCCTTCACCAATAAGTGGTATCACAGTTACAAATTATGTAGTACCATTTATATTTAAAATTTCTAGAAATTTATGTTTAAAATTTCTACAGCTGAATTTCATTTGTAAAATTTCTTCTAATTTAAATTAGGATTTTGGTTTTAACTTTTTCAATACATGTCCACGATATTGTCAAAGTTCTTTATGTATTGAATCTTAGTAATAATGTAAAATCTGCCTGGCGACGATTACGTCACACAAACCACCGTAAGCATGAGGTAGGACATTTCAGAATAGAATTATTATCCATTTCTGCTTCTGTTCCTCTCGAGACATAACTCGAGTATCTACTGCTCGAAAAAGGTAAGCGCCGCCACCAATACATTGGTATGACAGTATGTTGCTCAGTAACACACATTTGCTGACACATTTATGTTAATACACATTTAGAGCTATAAATAAATAATGAGCATGTTATTAGGGAGATTTCGCAAACTTAGGTTGGCTTCCGTACACTCCCTAACGTAAGATTGCAGGTAATTGCACATGCCCATTAAGAATGCGCATGCATAAATTCTGGTCATATGCGCTAGCGCTCTTGAAAAAATATAAAGCTTACGTGACTGAAAATAAGAGATTTCGTAAAAATCCGTAAATTAAAAACGCTAACGTAGAGAAATATCGTTTGATCTTTGACTAGAAAATCATAACAAACATTTACAATGAACTTAAGAGATATCTTCACGTTCAATCAACATGATTCACTTCCAAATTTCATCAATAACGTTTCGTCAAATTCGCATTCCGTGTCCATGTTTTTTGTTCGAAGGTAGGCTTAAACAGAAAAAAATATTTAACAACTATACAGAGCGTGCTTGTTGTTGTAGTGTTAATCACGACCGTTAAGATACGCGCAGCATCTGAAATAAACACGAGCATGCGCAGTACGGGAACGTGCGGAAGCTCAAGTAAAACTGCGAAATCTCCCTATGAATTGAAAAATGAATACTATGATGCTTAAAAATTTTATATTGATAAAAAGTATGATATGTTGAAATAAGCATTTGTTTATGAAATACAATGAAAATATGTGGGAAAAATTTCAATCCACATTTTGTTTTATTTTTAACCCTCAACGCCTTGCATTTTAATGCAATAGTATGTTGTGATGATGCTTGTCGTAATCAAGACCATTTTTATTCTTAAACACGTACTTATTTAATTTTAAATAAATGGTTTAAATTGCGTAAAAAGTTTCTATAAATTTGACCCCAGACAGTATCTTGTTTTTTTTCCTTCTTTTGATATGCCATCTTATCAAATACTAGCTTTGAATGAAGTGTTTAATTAATTTAAATGATATGCGTATTGATTAGAAACATATAGTAGCAGGAAACAATTTTTTGAAATTTTAGTCGTTCATAAATTTTTCTCTGGAAAAATGAAGACACTAGAAATAATATAAAATGAAAAGAGTACATCGTAACAGTTTTATTGTATTTAATGTTTCAAATTCAAATTTCTTAAGCAAGTTTTTAGAAAAAAACATTAAGAATCAGGGTAGCAATTTTACCACTGAATAAAATACGTTTTTGTTTACTAGCTCTGTTTTTGAAATTTTAATTATGATACATTCCTATTATTTTAAAAAATTTGTTTTACAGCTGTGGTGGCTCAGGGGATTTGCGTTCGCCTTCCAATGAGGTGAACCGAGTTCGAATCCAAGCGATGGCTGGTCGATACGAATTCCATATCCGACTTGCACCAACCACATCAGTGCTGACGCAAAATATTCTCAGTGGTAGACGGATCATGCGTTAAAGTCCCCTTGTATTAGGCTAACTGTGGGAGATTTTCGTAGTTTTCCTCTCCATGTAATGCAAATGCGGATTAGTTCCATCAAAAAAGTCCTCCACGAAGGCCCAATACTTGATCCAATGCTTTCTCCCATTACTTTGACCAGGATTTCCTTTATCTTCTGAATTGGGTTCAAAATTACAGGACTACGGAGTTGAACATTAGTAGTAAATTGGTTAGGCTGTTCAACTACGGTAATGAAAAAAGTGTTTTAATTGGTTTTTTCCCTCATGCATTGTCATACTCTCTCATTCATTGACTCCTATAACTATCAGTGAACATTTTGTGTAATACTAATTGTTAAAACTTTTCTCATTAGATTTGTTTGATCTAAAACTTAGTAGTGACAAATAAGATTCGTAAATAAGACACACAAAAAAAATTTTTTTTGTGTGTTAGAAATTTATATGTATGAAGCCGAAATTTGCAGGGTTGAAAAATAAACTAATACAATTTTAGGAAGTGAACTTCGACACAAATTTTTGAGCATTTCTTAAGAGCTTTTCAAGAGACGAACTTTTTAAGAGTCATTCAACTTAGTAAAAACTTAAAAATAGAAATAAAAATAATTTTATTATTTAATTTAAATGTGAAGAAATCTATATATTTGTTGCGCGCATTGAAAGGCACATTAGTAAATTCTTTTATTTAGAAATCAGAGAAAGTCGAAGCTGCTATTTTTGGAAAGCATATTGGCCAATTATTTTAGGAGGGAGATGGAAAAAATTCTTTTGGACAACTATTTAATGGCAGGCTTTTTTTATTTCCAATGGCAGAAATTAACAAACTCTTAACAAGAAGAATGTATGCAAATGAAATAGATAAGAGAAATAAGTCAAAGACTCATTAGCAGATGCCTAGCCCTCCAATATTTTTTCACTTTGAAGTCTCCGTGTACTGCCGAACATCCCATCAAGTGCTTCCTATCCATTACTTCGAATTTCCTACAGAGTGTGCAATTCGGACTCGTAAAAATACCAATGCAGTGCGCAAAACCGTCATGACCCACAGCAAGTCTAAATTCTGTCACAGCCTTTTCATGGGGTCTGTCTGAAATGCCCCGGTCTAAAATGTTCCCCCAACTTTTCAGGGATATACGGGAAGAAAGGGACACTTTCCGAATTTAATGGTAGGTTGATAGGTATTTTATTAACATCGTACTAGAGCTACGCAATGGGCGAGGGTCTGGGAAACATCCCTGAGGATGATCTAAAGACATGCCATCGCAATTTTGATACTCTGCAGAGGGAATGGCTCCCCTGCTCTGGTAGCCCGAAGCACTTTGCGGTAAAAAAGTTTAAAGGGAACCTATATCGGGCACCCTCGGTCTCTACGCAGACTGATCAAAGTGGTCACCCATCCGCTTACTGACAGCAGTCTGTGATGCTTGACTTCCGTGTTCTATAACTGAGAACCGTATCCTTACGATCAGCCCACTTCGAGACTAACGATTTAATGGAAAAAAGAGAAAAACTTAAGATAGGACTTAAGACTTAACCTTACTAAAGCATATTTTGTGAAACGTTATTTTCAAAAAATGAATTAAATTGTTTTCAGATGTTCATGAGAGTACAGTGGGAGTGGATTGCAAGAAAGTGAGGATCAAAGTGGGAGATACACCTGTTGATCTGCAGGTGTGGGACACGGCAGGACAGGAGAGATTCAAAAGTATCGTCAACAGGTATCATTTAAAAACTTTTATTTATTTCTTATACATATATATATATGGATATATATATATATATATATATATATATATATATATATATATATATATATATATATATATATATATATATATATATATATATATCTGTGTGTGTGCGTGCGTGCGTGCGTGCGTGCGTGCGCGAAGTTGCAGAATCGCCGTCCTTAAATATTTTTTCTTACTCTTTTTAGTCGTAGTCTTTTCTTCCGAAAATCGCTACAATATAAATAAGTTACAAACTTGTTGAAAACTGAACAGTGTGCATTTTCCCTATTCAGTGAGCATTTCTAGTGTGTATTTTCTTTGTTAACCGTGCTGTAATCAATGAACAGTTTCAAGAATAGTACACCGAAAAAATCTTCACGTGAAAAAAACAGCAATAGGGTAAACTAACCAGTGAAGGAACACTTAAACTTCGCTTTCCTTTTAAAAAATCATATTAATTTCAAAATTCGTAATTTTAGTTAAATGGCAGTGTCAACATATTTGCTACTAATTGAAAATTATGTAAAAAAAAAAATTGTAGAGAACTTACATAATATTGTTCTAAAGTTTTGGAGGTTAAAATAACAAGTAGTGAGAAGGCCAAGTGAAGGAACAGCTCTTACCACTGAATGAACACGAAATTTCCCACTAAAAGAACTCTTAATTTTGGTTACTTTTTAATGCTCTTTATGAATTTATATGCCATACAAATATCTAAAAACAAACCTATTATTGAAATTATAACATACAAACACTTGGAAAATGTAAAGTTTTTTTGTAATCATGAATTGAAAAGTAAAGTGTCAACATATTAACCCATACTGTTCATTCACTGGGAAATCTATGCCCAGTAAAGGAAAATGCCTGTTCCTTCACTGGTTAGAAGTTGTTTTTTGTATTTTTAACATACTTTTGATGCAAAACATCACTAAAGGTACAAGAAAATTAAAGTTTTTCCTTCATTTTCATTAACTTAGAAAAAAAACAGTAAAGGAACATTTGTTCCTTCTCTGGTTTTTCATCGTTTGGTGATCCAGTGAATAAACATCCCCTCATCTCAGTACTTTATTATGCTATGATGCTTAAAAAAATAAAACGCAACTTCAATAACTATATTTTGAATTCTTATCTTCATAGTGAGAAAAATAAAACTATTACATGCAATTAATTCCACTTCAAACATATAAATACAAACCCTCAGCTTATAATTTTTTCAAAGAAACAAGATGCTGCAGAGATAATAACAAATTTAAAAATTTTTCCAGAGAAGTCTATTTGACCAGGTAATCCAAAACATTGCTAGATGACTTCCTATTGTTTGGCAGTAAGCTATTGTTACCAATCAATCTAAAGAAAAACTTTTAAATTCTTATTTTTTATCAATATATATGAAATGTTCTTTCACTGGGTAGTGCTCCTTCACTGGCTGGTTTACCCTATATAAAGTAAATTTTTAGCCCGTAAGAACGTACCGACAGCATTGAAAAACACTTTTATGCCATTACTGTTTTATGATATATAGAGAAATATTAAAAAAAATTGAGAACTTATCAAACAACAAATTACCAAAATCTTATCATACCCTAACTCATTATAATTGAATGAATGTGCTCATCTGTTAAAGAATTCTGTATATTAAAGAAGTATTTCAAACAATAAAAGCTTATGTAACATAAAATATCTCTGACAGGTTTTTTCGGGGAGCGAATGGTGCTATAGTGATGTATGATGTCACCAAAAAGGAAACCTTCGATGAAGTGTTTTGGTGGCTCAAAGAAACTCGGGAAAACCTGGCCGGAATACCAGTTTTCCTTGGTGAGTATTTAGAGTAAATTTCTAGGCAAACTACTCATAATCTAATCATCTGCTTTTCATTATGTAAGTTAACTAGTTAACAACAGCTTTCACGGTTCAGATGACTATGTAGATGTTTTCAAATGTTTTCTTAATTTTCTTCGTGTTTTTTGTTTTTATTTATTATGCTACATATATATATATATATATATATATATATATATATATATATATATATATATATATATATATATATATTTAGCAGAGTACAAAAGTTTCACCATGTCTTTCCCTCGATTAAATCTCGTAGTAAAAGCTACGAAAAACCCTTTGTCTTTTTTAATTACAATTGACTTTCACCAACTATTAGTATTACTAGAATTACCTTGTCCTCTCAATATCCAACTAATCCTCTCTGTAAGTGTCGGATTTTCAAAACCTGTGATATTGACCAGTTGGCATGATGTGAAAGAGGTCAGTATAAAAAAAAGACAAACAAAATATGTGTTCGAAAAGTAGTCAATTTATTGTAAGGCTTAATGAAATCCCACCCATTTCACACCGGCTGGGTATCAGTAAAGAGGGCAGCGAACTCCTGACCGGCACTTAATTGTTACAGATTATCCAGGGAGATAAGACAGACATTTTTTAAACTCTTTTTATTTGTAGTGTAAAGCCACAAGGTAGCGCTCGATGGATTGTCATCAAGTTTTGTGTGAAACTCGGTAAGTTGATGATAAATGCTTTTGCCCCAATAACGGAAGTTTTTGTTGATAATTGTTTTATTTTATTTTATAACTGACATTGAACAATGGACCCAATTCCGAGTTTAAGAATATCAATGTCAGACATATAGTTTTGAACCCAACCCAGAAGACAAGGGAACTCCTGGATCAAGTATCAGAGTATCAGTCTTCGTGACGGGCTTTCGAATGGAACTAACCCACCTTTGCGTAACATGATGAGGAAATTCACGAAAACTTCCCACGATTAGCCCAACGACAAGGGAAGTTCTAATTCATGATCAATCTACCACTAAGGATATTTTACGTCAGCACTCTAGTCGGTGAGAACCGGGAGCAGAATTTGTATCTTCCAACCCCTGATGGGATTCTAACGTCATGGGTAGGCGAACCCTTTGTCTTTTGAGCCTTGGTATTGATTGTATGTTTGAATTTCCGAGATTATCAATGAAACAAGACAGTTCTTGGTGATTTTAGCTATGAAGTACGTTCTGAAAGACCATCAACAAATACCACTAAGGAAAATACGCGTGCATGAAAGTTTTTGAACTCAGACTGCTAACGGCGTGTTCATTTAATGGCAGACATTAAACATTCTAAAAAATCCCAAACTGAAATCGCAGACAATTATAAATTACCCCTTGACCTTTTCCTTTACTCCCTTCCAATAAAAGGTACCAATGGTTTCCTAAACACCTTAACGTCCTGGCGTAGCTCTCTCAGACTTCAATTTAGCTTCGGAAACTCCCACGAAGAAACATCACTTAGGAATAAGACTAGGAAAAAAATCAATTAAAGGAGTAATAGTTTTTAATCCTCTCAAGGTTATCATCACACATACGAGATTGCACTATTCTCCATCCAAGGCCCATGGTATCATATATAAAACGAGTTTTTTTCACTCTAGAGGGCCAAGATCCCACACATGTGATTTAAATTCGGTACTCACATATTCGTACGTACTTAAGTCAAAAAATTTTATGGTTTTCCATTGATGGACCAGCATAATCTTGATAATAACCATCATTGATTCCATCATGAACCATTATACTTCTTGATGGTGGCCAACATAAGTAGCCATCACCTCAATGTAGTAATTCGGATGATGGTCCAACATAAGAATAGCAACTTGTTTTGATGGTTTGTTCATGTTGAACCATCAGATATTTCCATTATAGTATCTTAGAAATCAAATGTAGAAACGATCATGAACAACCATCACCTTAATGTGGAACTGCTTTATGATGGTCCAACATAAAAAAACACCCAAATTGCTTTGATGGTATATTCCTGATAACCAACAAGAATTCCTATTAAACCATCATGGAGATGCATAGATGAAATCATCATGGATTGTTGATCCATGAGAGTTATACTCCTCTTGATGAGTAACCATCATAGTATTAAAGTAGCACTTTCCATTATGGAATGATGGAAGTTTGTTGGCATATCAAAAACCATGAACACGTAATGGAAAATGCTGGAGGATGCTGACCATCATGAATAGCACTGAAACCAACATAAACCATCAAAATTTTTTGATGGGGACCCTCAAGAGTTTTGACTTGGGTATGCTTACTCTTCCGTACTTAGACTCTCGAAGCGTGAGAGAAGCACTTCTTTCTCCTTCCTGAAGGGGTTTTCAATTGAGAACTTTAAAGGTTACGCGAACAAAATAAATATAATATATTAAAGTAACTATTTATTTACCAACAAGAACGTTGCAGATCGTTCAGCTTGCGTATTTGCCTCAGTTACACTTTAAATGTGTTATGTAAGTAGAATGTGATACATTATTATTGAAAGTTGTTTGAATTGTTCTCTCGCATCGAAAAAGGGCAGTTGGCAACAAGAGTGAAGAGAGCAGCCAGGTGGAAGTGCTAGAGGAACTGGCTCAAGATTTTGCTGAAGAACACAGGCTCTACCTCTACCATTCCAGTGCCAAAGATGACGTCAATGTCAAAGAGGTACACACATGAAAACATTTTAAATAGATATAATTAGATTGCACATAATTAAATTTTGATGATTTTATTTTATGTTTGGTGAAATAAGATATGATAAATAAGATATGATATGATAAATATGAAATCACTAATACTGATTATGACTTCATTTTAGCTTAGCGTATTAGACACCTATGTTTAGTTCACTATATTGAGCCCAAGACTTCTTTAAGGAGTCCAAACAAATAGCACTCTAAAGATGCCAAGTCCAGGCTAGATGGAGGATGTTCCACTATTTCTTAGTCTAATGCCTGTAATTTTTATTGCATTGCAACGGCTTTATGAGGTGTCGGATTGTCCTGTTGCAAGAGCACTATGTCTTTTCTTTGTCCTCCTCTTGATTTGTGCTTACTATTCTAGGCACACACCTCTCTGAGATTTTTCGATATTTCAAATCGTTATGAAGTATGCTTCGCAGCATTCGACCAGTCTTTGTTATAGCATTAATTTCTCAAACTTTACTTTGTCAGTCAGTAGAAATAAGGTCACAAATTTGACCAGATTTCTCTGTTGTAAGAATCGTTCTTGATTGAAGTGCAGGAAGCTTTCGCCTTCCTCGTGGCCTTGTTTAAATAAGTTGCACCATTTGCATACTCTAGACCTCGACAGGATAGATTTGCCAAACTGTGCCGGTAACTAGACCTAGTGTATATTTCGGACATTTACCAAAGCGACTATGTGATTGCCAACATTTACCGTTGGAAGTCAACAACCACCCATTTCTGTCATTCACAGATAACATATTTATAAGTTATCGATTTTTAAAAACTTAATTATTCCTCATTGTGCAACAGCATTAAGAACATTACGCTCACTCGTGATTTAAGCTACTAAAAAAAACTTTTAAAGAACTAAACACTGCCAAAAAAATTTTTTGATTACATTTTAAGTTCTATTGTTGACACGACTATAGGAATAAAAATCGTCCACTGTTATTAAAAAGTCTTATTTATATTTGATCCCCTTTCGTTCTCCAAGGTGCAAAAGAGCCTTAACAATTTCCTGCATAGCTCTTATTAATGAGCTTATAAGGCTAATTATAGAGTCTCAAACAATAATTACCATTTCCAGTATAGCTGATTTCAAGATATTCCTGAAAGATCTTTGTGATATCCAATTACCCCTGTTGTAATCAAATATTTGAAGAAGTACCTTCGAAAAAGAGAGTTAAAGTATGAAGAGGTGAAACAAGCAGATTGGAGTTCGATCCTTCATAGAACTGGAAAATCGGCCCAAAGTTTACTTAGTTATTAAACGTTTATTTAAGGTTCGCAATAGTTAACACTAATGATTCAATTGGGTACTTGCAGTGCAATAAGAAGAAGATCAGCTGCTCGTTTATAAGCAAAATGGCGAGTTAAATTTGAGATAATGTTCTCCACATAAGTCAGAACTTTAACTTGAATGTGGATTAAATACACTTCCATATCGCACATCGAAAGTGTAGAAATATAATCCTTTCTCGTCTATGTCTTTTACTTAACTTAGACTTATTATTTGTTTAAGTATTTTAGTGTAACCGTGATATATTTTTGTTTCATGTACCTGGCAATTTCGATGCGCAATTAGTTTGTTTATATTCTACATGGCTTCGTACCTGTCTTCGTGATAAGTAAGAAATATATAATAAAAGAATTGAAATCTTTATAAAAGAATCTTTGTGTGTAAGAATATAGAACGTGTCATTTATGAGAATTGATACTTGACGGGCTTACTCGAAATAGAATGGAAAGAACAGTTGCAAACGTAACCAACCTATCAGGATCGACATACCCACACTACGTCACTTGCAGGTATCCCATAACTAATAAGTATGTCTAATGCATTCATTTAAAATTGTTGATTTCAGGTGTTTCAAAGATTGACCGAAATGATGTTGGAGGACAGGAAAAAAGCTGCTGCAGAACCGGATGAGACAACCAGACTCTACAGAGAAAACGACGAAGAGTTGGACGTTCGTAAAATATATCTGAACCGAGAAAACCAGAGGGTGAAGAAAGGTTGCTGCAGCTACTTCGAAAGTAGCGACACGAAAGCACACGTTATCTGATATTTAAGAACTATTTATGTCAAAAAAGGAACGAAAAAACTGCTGTACATATACACAGATTGGTTACTTTGTGATTGTAAAAATAGTGTATGTTTCGTACTCTAAATACTAAATAATGTAATAAAAACATTCATATGCCTAAAATACAAAGTTATTGATGTGTTAATAGCTACATGAAATATCTGACGAAGTAATTGCAACAAATACGTAAGGTGTTCTGAAATCATCATCAAAACTACCTGTTCTCTTAATTTTTCTAAAAAGAAGGCGTAAAAACCTAATAATGATAGTAAAGTGAAAGGAAAGACGAAATATTTTCAAAAAGTGACGAAACATTTTAGAGATCAATCAAAGCCAAAACCAAACTGAAATCAGCAAAAAAAAAATTTTTAACGAGACTAAAATAGAGTTGACTAGAAAAAGGTAATAATTTTTAGTTTCAAGTTACAAATAAATTAGCTTCTGAATAATTTTTTCCGTCTTTTTATCTGATTGACCTTAAAAATAATCCGCCGGATTATGATAAATCTTTTTTTCTTACCCGCACATATATACGTAATTTCAGACAATAAAGCTAAATTTTCAATTAGAAATCTTAAAGCTTACGTAATTATTTTTAGCCTATTTGATTTTCACTTGAAGCAGAAGTGAGTTAAAAAGCGGGAAAATACTTCCATGTCTTATCGGACAATCAACATGTTTTCAATCCTGTCTCCATCACTCATTACATGACAGATTTTGATACTGATTCGGTTTCAGCCCCACCTAAAGAGTCATTTCATCGCATTATAAAAAAGATTTTATAAAGTGACTTCACAAGGATTGAAGGAATTTTTAAGGATTTTTCAACGACTTAAACACTGTACATTTAGAGCTGTAATATCGGTAACACACTGTAAAAGTTTGCCTTTGAGAAAAATATTAACAAATCTGGAAAGCATAGTGGCAATAGAAACATAGTGCCATAGTGGCAGAAGAGCAGTGTCCTTAATGCTAAGTTCACTTTCTTTACGTTGTATTACGTTATTAAGTTATTTTCTCAGATTTTTATTTTTTACTAACTGTTTTGCTATTACCCTTCAAATTTTGGATAGCTGAGTTTAAATATGCATCATTAGGAAAGTTTCGAAAATGTACGTTAATCTCCGTATGTTGCGGTACGTAAGATTTCAAGCAATTGCGCATGCGCTCTTCTAGTGAGCATGCGCCAGTTCTGGTGAAATGCGAAAAATTATCAAACATTGCGATGAAAAAATATCAAATTTGCGTAGGTGAAAAATAAGAGATTTTGCAAAAATCCGTAAGTTAAGAACTCGAACGTAGTGGAATATTATTTTAACTTTGACCATAAAATCCGAACAAACATTTACAATGGATGCGGACTATTTCTTTAAAGCCGTGGCATACGATTCAAGATGTTTTGCTCTACGTAAAACTTCGATTCTGTGAGAAGAAAACTTGGGTAGATTATAGATTCTGGTGAATTCAGTGATAAAGAATGCAACATATTATTATTATTAATAGTATTAGTATTTAAAAAATATTTATAGAACTTCTATTGATCATTTCACTTTTTCTAACTAAATTACAAAGTTAAAATATAAATGTAATTTATGATTTTAAAATAGCGAAAATATATAGAGTTTCTTATGGAACAAGTGCAATTAGACAACCATAATGCTAAGCAAAAACCAATAAAATTATTTTTTTCATTGAATGAACCAAAGGTTGTAAGATCACACAATTATTTATTTATAAATTTCACCAATACTTTTTTTTTTCACATTCGCATTTCATGTTCATGTTTTTAGGCTTGAGTAGAAAGTAACATTTAACAACTATAAACAGAGCGCTTGCAGTTCTGTCTAGGTAGCGTAAATCACGGCAACATAACGTTAAGATACGTAACATCTAAAAAACAAACGCGAGCATGCGCAGTTGCTTTAATCTTACGTACGGGAGAGTGCGGAAGCTAACATAAAAGTGCGATATCTCCGTATTAAACATTTGTGCACATCATAGAAAGAAAAAAAACTTTCTATAAACGATTTTCATAATCGAGTGAAAAATTATTTGCTTATCTTAAATAGTTATAAAAATATGGCTAAATATTCCAAAAGGTATATTAACATGAAGGGGAGATCAAACTTTCCACAGCTCTCCTACCTAAACTATATAAACCCCATTTTCAATAATATGCGATAAACTCCCATAATTTGAGATACAAAAAAAAATCCAGATTCGTCAAAAAATGGTATTTTTGTACACAGAAAGTACATTTTTGTGTCTGATTTCGTACTTTAAGATAAAGTCTTCGCAAATGTTGAGTGTAGGTCACTCAAATGATTACTAACAATTATCTAAAAATGTAAAAATTTGATCCTTAGTTCAAAAGATATTAAAAAGTTCTGTTTTTATTCGTTGTATTTTACTTCTTGATAGAAATTAGAAATTATTTTCGGCTTTGTTTTTAGCAAAAGAATTAAAAGTTACTTTGAGTTCTATGTAGGCCTAAGTAGGACTCCACCCCTTGCGGTAAACCAGTAATCTTCCGAATAAAAAAAAAAATCGGGAATTGTTCTTAATGAAACGTAGCTTAGAACCAACTAAATTTATTTTGAAAGCAAAATAGTTTGTACAGAGAATCCATTGCCTCAAACGGGAATACCAATAGCCATTATAGAGGCATTTTTAATAATATTTATTTTACTTTTAAAGCTTAAATATTTATTTCAATGTATGTCTTAAGATTCCTTGTCAAAAATACAGGAAAAAAAATACGCAAGAGTAATTTTATACAAGTGTCAAAATAGTCAGAAGTGTCAAACTAATATTTAAGAGAGAAACGAATATTTAATTATGTGCCGATTCAGGTGTTTTCTATGATTATAAATGAAAATTATTTCACTTCAGGCCACTATTTATCGATATTTTGCTTAAATAAATAAATCCGTTTGAAACGGGGGTCTCATATTTGGCGATGCAAACTAGTTAGGCTTCGAAATTAATTTGTTTCTCCCAGTGTTCGAAAAAAACTACATTTTCTTCGTAGTTAACTATCACTACAACTACTTTAATACAATTGTAGTAAACTAAAACAACCTTTTATTTAAATGTAGCGGCAGCAAACTACTTTCGAAAAATAGTTACTACTTCACTACTTTTACTAGACATACTTTACCGAAGAGCATACTTTACACCGATATTCAAAATGGTTTTGATTGAAAAATTGACTTAGTCAAATATGAGAAAGAAATGTCAATTCACGCTTACATGATACAGTTTGTTATTCCAAAGCACTTTTTTTAAGAATTTGTTCTTTTTTAACCTTTAAACTCTGTTCTCTTCTCGACAGTAAATATTCAATTTAAGAAATGATTGGAAATTATCAAATAG
This sequence comes from Parasteatoda tepidariorum, assembly GCF_982258835.1. Lineage (NCBI taxonomy): Eukaryota > Metazoa > Arthropoda > Arachnida > Araneae > Theridiidae > Parasteatoda > Parasteatoda tepidariorum. The sequence continues at coordinate 3,208,584 of NC_141758.1, read as the reverse complement.
TTGATATTTAAGAGATAAATGCTTTTTTTATATCCTCCAAGATATAAAGTGCAAAATTAAAAACAGACCATCCTGAATAACTTTATGTGTAACGAACGGATCTTCGCGTTACTTAATCTTAATGGTTCGATTTCCAAATGAAAAAAATGAACGAAACAATATAAGAATATGGAGAAAAAGAAACTGCTGCCAACCAAAATGAAAAAAAATTTTTTTGCTGGAGTATCAGATATAGATCTTATCGCTTTGCCAAAGAGGCAATCTCATCGCGTGCGTTAACGGATATGCAATGGATTTGCACCTCTCCTAGGAAAATTTGCCACAGAGAAACCTATAGTAATCTAGGGCGACCTATGGTTGCCATTGAAATTCGTATGGCAAGATACCATACGCCTACGGTAACCATACAAATCTGTATGGAATTTATATGACGCAACACCATAAGTCTATGGCAACCATAGAAATATGTATGACAAGATACCATAGGCCTATGGTAACCATAGAGATCTGTATGGCATTTATATGGCATGGCACCACAGGCCTATGGCAACCAAAGAAATTTGTATGGCAGGATACCATAGGTCTATGGTGACCATAAAGATTTGAGTGGCATTTATATGGCAAAACACCATAAGCCTATGGTAACCATAAATATCTAATTCGAAAAATATTTTGAGTTTGAACTTAGTCTCTTTACTAAACGTTAAAAGTAGTAGCCAGAAATCTCTTCAAACTACTGTTTTTTGCATGCGCACTACAAACTACACTACTTCTTTTAAAAAGTAACTCACTACAAACTACAGAAAAAAAAAGTAGCAAGCAGAGTAGTTTTTCTTCTAGAAGCTCACTACTTCCGACCACTGGTTTCTCTATTCATCTTCTCGAAGGTTTCTCTATTCTTCTCCTACTTATCTTCTATTTGTATACCACATTACTAGGTAAACACCAAGAAGAAGTGGCCGATTTTAGTTTCCCAAAATACTTGCAGTTTGCATAATACTGTTATACTATTTATTTTAATAATAACTAAATAAGTCGGTTAAAGGGAAGTTTGTATTTCAGATAATAAAAGATTTATTGACTAAAGGAAATGTTATCTTTCTTTGATCATCAACTCAGTTACAGTTTTTCTTATCACTTGTAAGTAACCTCGAAGACCGCCATCTAAAACAAGACAAGCCAAAAAATTCAATCTCAATGCCTAAGTTGGATAAATTTTTTCAATAAATGCTATTGAACTACTTTTAAAAAATGTTATTTTATTTATCCTAATCTTTCAAATAATATTTATAACTAATACGTCTGCTTATGGCACAACGAGGAATTTTATTAAAAACAAGCATTGTTGAATTTTTATTAGCATAGATAAACTATTTTATCTCTCATAACATTGCCATCATAAAATATTTTTAAGTAATAAACATTTATCAAGATGACTCACATTCACCGCCGAAAAAAACACATGTCCACTGTTAGTCATCTTCAATATTATATAATTCAACGACGATCACTAATCAACTATATTTTTATCGTTGATTCAGAAATAACAGAAAAGTGTAAAACGTCGAATCAGTTTATCTTTCCGAACATGTAATATTTCTTCCGACATACAGAAGTTACATGGTTGAAATGTCAGAGATTATCTCCGTTATCTAAAATTGATAAATCTGATCAAACGAGGAACCCTTTGTTCTTAATCAATCAGTTCATTTTTCTTTTATTCTCTATACTCAAAAATAGTTTTTAGTGATGTGGTTTCTGATTACAAAATCAGGTAAATTCTACATTCAGTGCAAATAACTTTTGTGAGAATATTGGAGTTCTAATTTTAATAATTATTTCTTTTTAAATGAATCGGTTTTGGTGATAATGTAATTAAATATGACAGCTAATAACCCGAAAGTAGTTTTCAAGATTTTGATTCTTGGAGATGCAAGTAAGTGACTACCATTTCTTTCATTACTGTTTCTTTGATTTTATTAATTATCCTTAAAGACTTTTTAAGTTTTATGAGGCTGACATATTTCTAGAAATAAAAAGTAACAAGGAGTTGATCTCCTGTAAAATAGAATTGAAATGTTCGAATATGTTTCACCTTTACAATAAAGAAATTCTTGGATTAGATTAGTCAGCATGTTGCCTGGATATGAGCCCAATCGAACATATTTAGATTAATCTTGGTGAAAGGGCCTCTAAAACCATATCACCCCCTAATATAATGCAGCAGCCGGAAAGCAATAAAAGAAAAAGCCTTCCATTCTTTCATTGATTCTATGCTTCATACCTGAAGAGCATCGCTTTTAAAATATCCCTTATTTCAATCCCGGAAATAAATCACATTTTCTGTTTATTACCAGTTTCTGTCTGTTTATATAAAATACATTTTTTGTTTACCCACAAACAGTGTCAATATAATTCATAACGATCTTATGCCTAGGGCTATAATTTCATTCCTCATGTCCAAGAATACCAATACACCATACATCAGTCAACAAATTATTTTCCGATTCGCAATTTATATACAAAATCATAACATCATCCTAATTACCCCACATAAAATATTATGTAGGATCAAGTGTACCGATCGTAAAGACCCCAGTAGAACTTCGAAATCACTTACTGTAGTCAGTAAGCGTGACAAGCAGCCTGCATAGGGACCGAGAGAGCGCGGTATCGGCCCTCGTTCTATCGTGAAGTGTTCAACTTCGCCCCCGATATAAATGATACAGGAAACTATTGGTGGCTCTTAAAGAGTTAAGTAATGGTTTGTAAGCATAAGAAATGGGACCTAAGGGGTTAAACAATTGCAATTGAAGTTATGAATTTTATTTTCAGCTGTTACAATTGTCCCTTTACTTATTGTTACAATCGTCCTCAAGACGCCATTTCAGCTTCATTCGTTAAAAACAATGCTAGTTAATTAACAAAACTAATCTTTTTTTTTTTTGAAATGTTAATTAAGGTGTCCACTTACATATTCGGTTTATAATTTTTATTTGTTTAAACAAAATTACTTTGTTGCAATATAATATTCTAATACCATAAAAAGTACTTACGTAGCGTGAAAATATCTTTTGTGATGTAACTCTTTCAAAAGTACATAAAAATGGTTGCCAGCAGGGCTGTACATGTAGATTAATTAAATACACCTTGTGTGCCACCTAGGAACCAAATCCAGAACCCGACACTCGAAATTTTTGTTCTGTTACAATCGTACCCTGTTACAATTGACCCCACTCTCCCCTACTTACCTACCTACCTTATAAATCAAGCAGTGTTCATAATATCACTGATAATATGTGGATGACAAAAATGGGAAGGAATGGATTAAGGGCTTGAATTAAAAAAGATTTTGAAAAACAACTGAACAGAAATTCACAAATGTTTTCAAACATTTTATTACATTAATTTTAACAGTTTCATTAATTTTAAAATTTTTTGCCTCAAACAAAAGAGAAAAAATTGTTGTTGTTGTTTTTTTATCTAAAGAAAATTCTCTATGCGTTTCGAGGTTCAAAAGAATTAAATTAGTTTGAGATAAAAATTCACTTACATTAATAAAAAAATTTATTTAATAATTATCTTAATAATAGGTATTATTGATTTAGATTTTTTTTTAAATAAATTTGAGACTCCTTTAAGATATTCTTCTAGATGCTTTCTTCTATTAAAACATTTGCCTTCGATAAACAGTGTTCCAAGTTGCATTGTTGCTATTGGGATACCTACAAGTGACGTAGTATGGGTATCTCGATCCTGATGGGTTGTTGAAAAGTGGCATTTGTTTATGTTAGCAACTCTTCTTTCTATTCTATTTCGAGTAAGCCAAGCCCGTTCAGCATCAATTCTCTTCATAAACGCATTTTATATTCTGTCACAAAAATTCTCTCACTAAGATTTCAATTCTTTCACTATACATTTACACAAAGATAGACACGAAACCATGTAGAAACAAACTAATTACGAATCGAAATTGCCAGGTACACAAAACAAAATTAAGGTTACAATAGAATACAAAAACAAATAATAAATCCAAGTCAAGTAAAAGACGTAGACGAGAAAGGATTATACTTCAGCAAATTTGTTGTACGATACAGCGCTGTATTTAATCAACTTCACGTTCATTCTAACTTATGTGGAAAAACTTAGCTTAACTTTAACACGCCATCTTGCTGATAAACGATCAGCCGATGCTGACGTCATAGGTCACATGAGTGGACATAAGTAAAGTGAAAGTACCCAATGATAGAGGAGATGCTTCACTTGCTTTATTTTCCCGCTCTTAGGGAAAAATACTAGGACTCTAATTAGATTCTACGAACTATACTGTAGACTGACTATATTTCATTTTCCATTATTATTTTATTATTACATTGGTTCATTGTTATTTTGTTTTTGCTTTTCTGTTTTTCCTTTATTTCTACACTTGTCTTTATAATATGCCATTAAAAGTACAAAAAAAACTTTGCTTTTGTCAATTTTATTTGAACTTAAATTATATGAAAAATAATTTTGTCCATTTTTTAGTGGTTGGAAAAAGTTGTCTCCTTCAAAGGTATGCTGACGATAGGTTTTCAGGTTTGTGAAAGTTTTTTTTTCTCCTGTTTTTAAAAAAAAGAGTTTAAATTATTGATTCAAAAACTTTTGCAAAGAATGTTAGCAATATAGAATTCGTAGAAGAATGAGCTTTCTCTATCAAATATTTCTTTTATGTGTGATAAAAATTTTTCTGTGCTCGATAAAAACTAAAGTTAAATTAAAGAAAACATGTATTAAGGAAAAAAACATAAAAGCAATCCTTATGATATTGGACTATGAAATATATTTAATGTAGTCGGTCTTTATATTTGACAGAAAAGTTTGGGTCAAAATGCTTTGAATCGAAAATCATTCTCAGACACGACATTGTAAAATATTCTTTATCAAGGCAAAAATAAAATATATGCAATCTTCGAGCCAGAAAAAATCAATTCCAATAAACAATTGCTTCCAACAAGTTTTTTTTTTAAACTCTTAAGGATTTTTCAATTAGATAATCATCACAAAATACTTGGAAAAAAATGACGTGTGTATTTTCTGATAACGTGTATTATTCATTCGAAACAGAAGGTAACAAAACCTTACTTGGAAAAAAAATTGATGAGCTTTTCATAAAAATATTTTTTAAGCAGTTTCATAGAAACTGCATATTATTTCCATGACGAATCTTTGAAAACTCGGATTGTAAACCTTAAAACATTCTAAGTACCTGAGAATACATTTTAATAATTAACACTTTTTTTTTACTTGGCCTGAGCTTAGTATTATCTTTACATAAATTAATTTTTTATGATTCATCTGTTTTTAAACTCAGCACAGTAAGATTTTTGGTATCATAGTCAGATAATAATACATTTTAAACGTGAGCAATATTTTTTCTTATTTACTTTGAGCAAACTCAGAATAAAAATTTGATGATTGTTTATTGACTCATGTTTTTAACTTCAAAGCAAAGAAAAGTTTGGAAATTTGGTATCTAACAGTTTATTAACTTTATTCACTTTTCAGGAAATTGAAGTGCAGAGAAATCATATGAAAATTTTCCAAAAATTCGTCATCGAGAACGTGTGAGAAACGTATTCGATAAAAACGGTTATTTTATTAAACGAATCATCACAAAACAAAAATATAATGAATGACATAAAAACTTCATTAGTTTCAAAAAATAAGAAGATGGTAAGAAAAGTCGCCATGAGTGTTAAAAAAGTAGGTGACCATTCAAAAACTCGCCAGACGAGGATGAGGAAATTAAAAGTTATTTCAAAGAGAAAAGGTAAAGTTGTCATAGAAATTTATAAAATAAAGACGAAGGAACAAAATTGGAAAAACCGCAGTGACAAAGAGAGACAAATCAGGTCATAATGCCCAAGCTCTGTGAGAAGGAATCGAAGAACTCATGTTGTCAACAAGGAATGAGGACATATGAATGAAACAATAAAATTCTCTAATTCACGATTTTTTATCCATTCCTCTCCATACCGCTTCGAAATGCGCACCGACCAGATTAGCCTCTCTCGACCACTGCGTTTTTCTTTCTTTTTCTTTTCAGTTTTGTTTTTCACCTTTATTTTACGAATTTCTTTGGTAACTTTACGTTTTCTGTTTCAAATCAATTTAATTTACTCATTCACGACTGACGAGTCTTTACAAGATGCTCCCATTTTTCAGCGCTCGAAACCTTTCGACATTTCTTACCATCTTCATATTTATTTAAAGTAAATGAAGTTTTTACATCATCATGTATAGGTTGTTTTGTTATTAGAACATGAAATGCGTCTTTTCTATCGAAGCTTGTGATATTAAGGTTTGATCTATGTTGTCTTTTGTTTGCATTTCATATCATTATTACAATAGTGCAAGAACAGCCATTTTTTCTGATTGCAGAGAATGTTCCTCCTACTATCGGTGTGGACTACAGACCAGTATATCGCGAATTCAGGGGACAACTTACCAAATTAATGATCTGGGACACGGCTGGCCAAGAGAAGTTTAAATCTATCACTAAATCGTGAGTGCATCACATTACCTTTTATTTATATCTCTAGATTCTGAATTTTAATACACGTACATGTCCGTACAGGTTTTACCACGGGGCGCACGGAGCGATTATTGTGTATGATGTGACGCAGAAGCATACACTCTACGCCCTCCCGAAATGGACTCAAGAATTGAAGCATATTTGCGGACATTTACCCATTGTCATTGGTAAGCTGATATATCGTACAAGTAATTATTTTTTTACAGCATTATTAGATAAACTAATTTTAACTCTTATTCCTCACGCTATTATTCAAGTAATTAACACAACAACAACAACAAAAATGTTTCTTCGAAAAAATTAATACTCAAGATATTTTTTGGCAAAGTTTTTTTTATGTTGTCATAAATGATACTATAAATCTCACCTACTTTTCTCCGTTTCTGCAGTGGACTGATCGTAAAGACACGGTTCCCAGTAGAACACCGAAATCAAGCATCAGTCAGTAAGTAGGGTCAGGCTGCGATCAGTAAGCGGGAGGGTGAATGCTTTGATCAGCCTGCGTAGGGATCGAGGATGAGCGGTATTGGCCCTCATTAAACTGCTTTGCCATAAAGTGCTCGACTTTGCACACAGATCATCAAGCTACCAAAGCAGGGGAGCCTTCCCCTCTGCAGAGCGATCGCATGTCTTTGGCATGTCTTCGGATCATCCTCAGGGATGTTTCCCAGACTGTCGTCAATAGCCCATTATGCAGCTCTAGTGCGACATAGATAAAGTATCTACCTACCTTCTCTAAACGCTTTCCTTTTCGTAAATTTTTATAACTGTCGCTAAACAGCAGACTAAATTTTTCGGGTTTACGACTACTAATGTTCAACTCCGCAGCCTTGTAATTTTGAACTGAATCCAGAGGACAAGGGAACTCTTCGATCTAGTATTGAGAGAAATTTGCCTTCGTGGAGGACGTTTTGACTGAACTAACCCCTATTTGCGTTACACGGAGAGGAAACATTGATGTTGGTTGGTTGGTGTCGTATCCTCTATAGAATCATATTTCATGGTGTGCTTGAATAGTTTTTGTTATTTCTATGGCATTAAAAGAATACAAATCCTCTTCTGTGGGGTAGTTTAAAAGGTGAAGGCCTGCAGCGACTGCAGGGCAGTTAAAAACATGATATGGTGTCAGTTCCACATTGAGACAGTTGCCACAGTTTTGATATTTTCTAGTCTTATCTGTAGAAATTTTCATGTTTTTATGATGTTTTGTTCTTAGTCTGATGAGAGTAGTGGCTGTCTTCCTATCGATGTCAAGATTAGTTATTTGATCTTGGGCTTTGATTTTTAAAGGGGTGAATAGTTTTGATTTTGCATAAGCATTTGCATCTGCCAACGTGGTTGGGATTGAGTTTTGATTTAGATCTCTGGCATTTTTAGCCAAGGAATCAGCTATTTCATTAAACTCTAGGTTCACATGGGCGGGAATCCACTGCAAGAAGCAATTTTTCCGGAGGCGCTGAAGTTGTCCAAGTTGTTCTATGATATTCAGGACAAGGCTTGAGGTACCTTTGCTGAGGGCCTGTAAGGCAGACCTGCAGTCGCTGAAGATGGTGATACCACTAAGCTGCTCCGAAGGTTCAAGATTGATGTACGTTTCGATAGCCGTAGAAATGGCTATCAATTCTGCTGTAAAATTAGATGCGATTTTTCCAGCACCAGTTGCGAATTCTCGTCTTTGATCATCAGGAAGGAGCAGTACCACTCCCGCACCTCCGTTGGTGAAGGTGGAGTCAGAAGATCCATCAGTAAAAGCCCTGACATGATTGAGGCCAGATAGAGAGTCGATAGTTTTCATCCCAATTTCCTTGAGTTTATTCGCGTGGTCTTTTTTCGAGCAGGGCTCGATGAGTTCTAGACAGATTGTCGTATTCTCTGGAACAACTCCAATAGCGGGAGTTTCGTTTCTGATAAGACAGTCTTCGGGTTTAAGGTGAATTTTTTCTCTGATGGCCCTGTCAAACAGAAGGGGATTATTCGCACACACATTTGAAAACATCATGAGGAGGGGGGTTGCCAGAGCCTACGAAGAGGTTGGACTTCTGCCTGTTGGTCCGCGGGAGGTATTTTATTTCCCTCCTACCACCCAAAGGTATTAGCCGATGGAGGCATTCCCCGATCCGCCACCTGGGGACGCGCTCTCTAGGGGTTACAGGCTCCCCCGAGAGAACATTGATGTTATTTACGTATTTTCGATGTACTTAATTTCTTAGAGGAAATAAAAGAGACTTTATCAATTAACCTTTCGAGATTGCCACGGGTGACTAAAAATACAAAAAGTGCACACTCATAAAATTCAAATGCTTATTAAAAGAAATCAAAATCGACAACTTCGTACATCATTTTAGTGTTAATTTATACTACTGAAAGTAATTGCAAAAAATTTTTGTATATGAATACTATGAAATGTAAGTCATAGTGGTACATACAATTGAATATTTTAAAAGATAACAAATAAATAAAAGTAAATTGAGTCTCTACTACTTTTTACAAAAATAGTCTCCGGTGGCATCCCAAGCTCTTTCTAAAACGATAGCGATGGTTTATATAGATCTGGTATTAAATAAATAAAAAAAGTTTATAGTTTGAAAAGTGAAGCATTCCATTACGCGACCATTTTTATTTATTGTATTCTGTATCAGTTAATTTGTAATTGTTTGTAAATAATCATTCTTTTTCTCTCCAAGTGGGCAATAAATGGGATTCAAAATCCAGTGATAAGCTGACAGAAGAAGAAATACAGCCATTCATCTACGAGTTGGGTTACGCCAATAATCATTTCCTCATCAGCGCCAAAACTGGAGGGAATGTCGCCACGGTAACACATTTTCAATATACAAACTCTACATTACATTATTAACGCGTTGACTGCCACGTCAACCATATTCTGGTAACAGCAAAGTTTCTGATCAGGAAGCGTCACCCATATTCAGGTGACAGCAGAGTATCTGATCGGGCAGCGTCACCCGTATTGGAGTGACGCTTATTTGACAACGTGCGAAGGATATTCGTATGTATTTGAAAAGATATTTTACAAGAAGTAACAAACTATTGAATTGTTATAAACGTAATACAAAAATGGGTTTATTAAGAAAAATATTGTGTGCCTCGTAAAAGTTTTCTTGTTCACTGCAATTTGACTTACTAAGAAATAAGTTTTCCATTTTTCTTTAAAAAATTTCAACGAATTAGGGTAAATACTCCTCTTTACTCTGCAAAGATTCTAACTAATGGTGTAAAGTGGCGAGAAGCAGAAGCGGACACAAATAAACAGATATGATACAGTGGATGCAAACTGAGCGAGATATTATTCTTGTGACCACCAGAGACTCGCATTATTAAAATATCGGTGGGAGTACTTAGCCGAGGCCTGAAGGAGATATCACTGCAAACGCGTGCGGCAGTCAACGTGTAAAAGTAAAATAGTTTTGAAATTAAACGGATAAGCGAGAAATATCGTATCAGTTATATTCAAAAATTTATGCATATTTAAAAATGTTGGATAATATACAGAAGTGATGTATCGGCTTGATTTAGGATGAAAAGATCATTTTGTTAAAAAATATATACTAGCGTTAAGAAAAGTAGAAATCGCAGAATCGTCTTTATTATAATGCATCTCTCCCTGATAACCAGTTCGTTTCTTCGTAGTCATGGAATAAATAATAATAGACTAATAGACAAAAAATCAAAAACTTTGAAACAAAATCAATAATGACAAACTAAACTGCATCAAATGATTTATTTTTTACTAAAAAAATACATAACATTTAGAAGTATTTTACTGTCACACTCTAACTAGCCTGTGAGAATGTAGGAACGGAATGGTCTCTCTCTCTCTCTCTTTCTCTCTCTCTCTCTCTCTCTCTCTCTATATATATATATATATATATATATATATATATATATATATATATATATATATATATATATATATATATATATATATATATATATATATATATATATATATATATATATATATATATATATATATATATATATATATATATATATATATATATATATATATATATATATATATATATATATATATATATATATATATATATATATATACTAGGGTGCTAAGCTCCCTGTTTGCTACCGCTCACCAACCCCAATAATTGCCTCGCAATTATTGTCGTTTCTTGGCAGAACATAATACATGCACATATATATGTTACCGGCAAAGTATGAAATCCGGCATTGTATAGAATGACTAGGCATTGTATAGAATGCCTAAAATTAGCCGGCAAAGTATGAAATGATTTACATTTCACACATTTCTTAGGCATTCCATAGATTGCCAAATGAGAAACCGGCAAAGTATAAAATACGTCTTCCATTCGTTTCAAATATCACTTGGCAAGGCTCGTGACTTTTAACGCGTGACTTACAACGCGTGGCTGGTGACTTTGGACTTATAACAACAAAAAAATTTTTACTGTGCTACATGGGAATGGAGGAATTTAATGAAATTTGCATGGAAAAATTTAATGAAATGTAATTAAAATGTCATTCAAGCCTGCCATGTTGCAACAAATAGGTTAATTTCATATTTTTTGTATGAAAATTTTGTTTCCCTTAATAAGAAAGGCTTAAATTTTGTTTTACATAACTTTTTAATTTTCTTTCCACATTTTGAATAAATGTTTTTCAATGGCACTCTCAGTATTTTTTCAGAATAACATTTTTATTTTTGAGAAATACCTGTTTCTGTGAATGACCGAAATCGGTAGTTTTACATTTATTCGATATTTTAATACTTACTGACGATAGATTAGAAGAAACATCAGTGTAGGGTATACCGGGCAAATGTATATCGAGCAATGCCACTTAACTAGAACTAGCATGACTGGACCTTTTGTAAATGTCCGAAATATATACTAGGTCTAGTTAAGTGCCATTGCCCGGTATACATTTGCCCGGTATATCCTACACTGATGTTTTCTTAAGGTCACGGTTCACTGCCCGGTATACATTTGCCCGATACTCTACACACTGATATTTCTTCTAATCTATCGTCAGTAAGTATTAAAATATAGAATAAATATAATTATATCCAAGAAAAAAATAAATATCAAATCGGATGTAATAAATATTTCGAACACTCACCAAAGCGACTATGTGATTGTCAACATTCACCGGCGAAAGTCAACAACCACCGATTTCGGTCATTCACAGTAACATGCACATCATTTACATAATAACCTCATCAGGACGTTTATTTCATACTTTGCCTAAATAGCATCCGGCATTGTATAGAATGCCTAGGCCCTTTATACAATGCCTAGGCAAAGTATGTAATCCTTCTCACATTTCATACTTTGCCTAAAAACGTCAGGCATTCTATACAATGCCTAGTCATTGTATACAATGCCGGCGTTTCATACTTTACCGGTAACATATACATATATGCACTAAAAGAAATTCTCTTTGTTCACGCTTGTGCCTCTACTTCCCGCATCCAAATATTATTATCTATTAGTATTATAAATATTTAGATCTACTGGTAAGCAGAAGCAATTTTTCTAAGTAATCATTTAACAGATCTCTTTAATTTTAATTTATTGCAGTATATTAATGTTATGTGCGCAAAAATAATAATTGTAAAACGGTTTATAAGATTTGACTACCTTTCTACCTAACTTTATCTTTAAATGTAGCGCAGAATTACATTATAATAATAATAAAATAAAAAAATAACAATTCTCTTAGTTTTAAACTCGAAAATTGAATTAAAAGCGTAATAATAGCATTACAGGAAATTAACTTTAAATTGCGGATACAAAAATTTTTATAGAAAAACAATACCTTTACGACTGTTATTTGTTTTATGCTAATGACAACTAAAATAATATGGAAATGATCCTCATGTGGTCTCAATTTTGTTTGGCTGCTTTGTGCGTCACTAACCTCAAGTCTTCTGTGACTGGTTAGGTGTTATCATTTCACTCACTTCCCATATTCCCATATTATATATATATAATAAATAAATAAATACAAGAAAACACTAAGAAAGTTAAGAAAAACAATAAGTATCATTTATTGCGCTTAAGCTGCAAGTAAACAGCACTCATTAGATAAGTTCAAAATGAAGAATAAAACAAAGAAAAATAATAGACATATGAAAAAAAGGGGGTGGGAAATAATAAGTAAAAAAATATCAAACAACATTTTATTTAAAAAAAAATGAATTGTTAATAAAAAAAACCGGAAAAAAAGCCGGAAAAATAAAAGATATAATCTTTTCTTCAGCCCACACGATTATATCCGCAAAACAGAGTGCTTTCTGATATTGTATCAATAAAGCCAAAGCAAAATTTATTAATACAATAGTGTGAAAAGCACTCAAAAAAAATTTTTTTATAAAATAACTACATAAAAAAAGATCATAAAACGTAAAAATAACATGTAAAAACAGATCATAAAATAAAAAGAAAAAACATTAAAAAGGGGAGGACTATAAAGCGAGTAGCAAAATCATAACAACTTACATGGACTGTTATTTTTCAAGAATGATTTAAAAATGTTTTCGCAAAGAGATTGCCAGATTACAAAATATGAAAACAAAAGATGAAAACAAAAGCGCAAATTGAGTGTAACAAGAGGGTTTTAAAGTGTCGTTCTTACTGCACTGCTGAAGTGATTTGTTATTCTGGGTTTTGATTTGTTAGTTACCAAGGATGGGCCCGAAATGGATGTGCGCAAGGTGATATTATACTGGATAATTTTAAAAATTGATCATAAATAGTTTTAGAAGATAGATGTTTATTTAAGAAAAAATATAAAATAGAAAAGAGAAACATAAATTGCCTGCTTTGCAAATAATTTTAGCCGTGGATTTGCACAATATGGATTAGCACATAGAAAAATTATTTAAATTATCAAAGAAAAAATTTTAATAGATAATTTTAACACGGATTTGCCCGAAATGGATTTGCACATGGAAAAATTAACAAAGAAGAAATTTTAGCAGATAATTTTAACCACGGATTTGCCCGAAATGGATTTGCACATGGAAAATTATATAAATTAATAAAGAAATTTTGAGCAAACAATTTTATCCACGGATTTGCCCGAAATGGATTTGCACATGGAAAATTGTATAAATTAATAATTGTATAAATTTCAAGACGACAACGCCCCTATCCACACCGCTAGGTGCGTTCAAACATAGTTCGAAGAGCATGACAATGAAGTTGAGCATCTCGCCTGGCCCCCTCAGTCTCCGGACTTAAATATTATTGAACGTTTGTGGCAATATTTGGAGTCTAAACTTCGTTCCCGATTCCCACCTCCAGCAAATCTTTTGGAATCAAAGGCCGCTTTGCAAGAGGAATGGCTTAATATCCCTTTAAACGTTGTCCATGACCTTTATGCATCTATCCCACGTCGTATTAAATCTGTAATTCAGTCAAAGGGTGGTCCAACTCCCTATAATAAAGATTTTCTGATATTTCACAGGTGTTCGTATTATTTTGTCACCCACCTGTATATATATATATATATATATATATATATATATATATATATATATATATATATATATATATATATATATATATATATATATATATATATATATATATATATATATATATATATATATATATATATATATATATATATATATATATATATATATATATATATATATATATATATATATATAATATTTAAAAGCCCCCTACTCATCGAAATATGTATCTTAACATTCCAGGCCTTTGAAACATTAACGGAGGCTCTTATGGACAACCACCAAATATACAGTTCAACCGATGAGTTCAGAATAAGTCTAAATCAGCAAAAGAAATCTGGCGGATGCTGCTGATTATAGAAATCAGCTTTTCCGATCAATCGTGCTTTGTGTGACAAACAATTCATTTCATCATTAACAGTATTTCACTTTCATTTATTTATTTATTGATGGTCATCAATTTATTAAATGAGAAAAAAAGAATCAAGCCATTTTGAGATTCTGAAATTATATGATTATAATTGCGATTGTGTTTTTCTTTTTCCTAATAAAATATATCTGATGCATAAAAGTGTTTATTTGCTTTGCAGCATTTTTTTAACTCAAGGAAATGTGATATATAGTTTGAAAGTACTCAGTGAAAGTTTGGTTTTTGTCTTATTCCGCATAAGTTATACATTTATCACACAAATATCAGATTAAACCTATTTTCTTCTATAAGAAATTCATTATAATATTTTAAAATTATTATTCAGCAAATCTCCTTTAAATTTCATTTGGACCCTTACTTTGCAAAAAGGTTTGTATTAGAAATAAATTAAGTGAATGAGTAATGAATAAAGTATTGTAATCATAAGATAGTTATTATTTTCAAAAAAATACAATAATAAAAATTTCTACTTCACAGCAAATAAATACAGGCATTAGTATTTACACATAATTTTTAAAAAAGAATTGAATAATAACACTATTTAATATAACCACTAATATTTCATCTTATTTAATTGAAATTTAAAAACAAATTCATCAACATTATTTATGTATGACAACGAAATTGTAAGTTAATCATGATTAAACATTAATACATTTGATCATTTAACACAAATTATAATTGATTCTTCAGAGAGAAACGAATTTCACATGATTTGGGAAGAATATTTATGGAAAGTGGAGCAAATGAAATTACGAACTAGCCCCAATATGATGAACCCGATACATAGTGAGCGAACTGTTACAGTGAGCGTACGTTCGAACTGTTATTTCATTCGCTTATGGTAAATAACTAAGAAACCGAGATAGTTTAAAGTGGACTCAAATTTCTTTTTTTTTTTCGTAGATATATAAATAAATATTACAAAATTTTAAGTCTAAGTGATAAGTTCAATAGTATATAATTATGACTTATAATTAAAAACGAAGTGGGACACATTATAAAAGAAATGTTTGAAATGAGTCATTTCTCAGAAATTAATAATGCGTGTGGTTCCAAAAAAAGCAGATGGGAGTGCGAACGTATTTCAATTGTTATTGGTTGTAACAATTAAAAATTTAATTGCAGGAAGGAATTCGTTTTAAGGGAACTATGTAGAAGAGAGACTGACATATTTACTCAGTTAATAATTTATAAATTAAATTATGTACTGTTGTTATCACTAACTAGCAAAATTATGTACTATTGTTCCAGTTCTGCTACTGCAATATGCTTAAAAATATTTTTCTATATATTTTGGATATAGTGAACCATCGTTATTTCCGGATCCACAGGAGGTTCATTATAGCGGGGTTTAACAGCATATTAGTGCTCGTTTTTGATACTCACTATAGGATTAGGTTCATAGAGAAAGTTTTCAGCGAAGACAGAATTTTATCACACGCCTGTGAACCTTCGCACACGTGATGCCACACTGACTGAATACGTTTAATAAATTGAATAATGTCCACGTGAAATGAACCGAAATTGTATGTGAGCAAGTGATATATATAGTATAATAAAAGTGATATTATACATAAATACATAATGAGTTTGAAAAGAAAGGGAATTCGAAAATTCATTCCGAACTTCTTTTTATCTGGTAATACTGATTGGATCTTTAGTCTTGGAAAAGATTTCTGGGTAGGTTTTTCGGTTGTCAAATTTCTAATATTGCTCTTTAACGGTAACTGTGCGCATGCGCCGTCTCTATCCCTTATTGTGTTTCCAGAAGTTACTTCGAGATTATTTCCGTGGATCTCTCCACAAAGTATACGGAATGCCAAACGTTGGAATACCTGGAAAACGAAAAAGTATTTATATAATTTATTTTGATTTAATCAACATTATATTGATAAAATGATATCTAATCTTTTGATCTGATTAAAGTAATATTAAAAATAATCTTGACTGAAACAATATTAGAATCGTAAAAAGCGATATCTCATTCTTTGACATAATTAAATTATCAGAATTAACCTTGTATTAGAATGGTAAAGTGATATACAGTCTTTTGATCTAATAATCAGATTATTATAATCAATCCTGTTTCACTTTGCATTAAAAAGGAAAAAACTAATTCTTCCCGACAAAATAAGAACTTATATTCCCTGCAAGAACTGCACCGATATCCAACTTACCCCGGATCACATTCTCGAGTGTCCAACCCTTACCCCATATGTTTTACAACTGGGTATGGTGCCACTGACTTCAGAACTTCGTGAGATCCTCTACAGTAATGATGTATTGGAGCTTGCGGATGCAGTTTTGCAGCCACACGAGGCTATTTAATTGTCCATGGACACGATTAAAAAAAAGGATAAAACTTAAGACCTAATTATTTGGTCTAATAAATGGATTATCATAATTACTCCTGTTTAAATCAATATTATAATGGTAAAGTGTGATCGAATATTGTAATTAAAGAATCAGATTACTCATGTTTAGAAAGTTATATCTCGATGCTTTAAACGTTAGTTGATTAGTTTTGTGTTAAGTTTTGATTAGATTAGAAGTACTAGACTCGTAAAACCTACTTTCTCTCAATAAACCAACTTATTTTTCCAACTTATTTCGAATCATCAAAATATAAAGTTTAACTCAATATAGAAAGTAAGTTTCAATAATGTAGGCAGGAAAGCAGCGGAAAATTTTGACCACTAAATCTTCACATTTTTGCGTATTTCACCACACCTCTTCGTCTATTTACCTTAATCAACGCATTTTTGCACGCTGTTATAAAGTTTTCTTTAACTGAAAGAATAAAAAATTAAAAACTTGCAATTTGTTACTTATTTTATAAACTTTAATTTTAAAGTAATATTGCTCTTAGTCCTTTAAAAAAATTAATAATAATGAAAAATTTTTATCCTTGATTTTATTATCTAACCAAACAACTATTGATACCATGTTTTCCAGGCGTCGACTACCCTGACAATTCAGTAAACACATCTGAAATTTAAGTGATAAAAAATTTCAAATTGTATAAAAACAACATCAATGGCAATTTAACTTTTATTAAAACAGTGAATAACTCTAAACTTTTGTGCTATTTTTCTTCCATTTTGGAGTGAATATTTTAAACACAAAATACTATTACTTTTTCAACATTGTCTCCACTTTTGGCACTAATTTCTATTACTGGTAATCCTTCACTGTTGGCGAAATCTCTTAATTCATTACTTGAAACTTGCTTTGGGCACAATTTATCGATTTTATTGCCAACTGGAAACAAATTTTGAAAATTAACACTTTGTCATATCTTATCATGAAGAAGTTATGACAAAATTATTATTGTCTTATTGTCAATAATTTGTCTTATCCATAATAAAGGACTAATAAGTGATAGAAATATAGCTCCTTTTTTTAAAGCATGTGTTGCATACGTTTTTTTTGGGGGGGGGTGTGATCAGGGGGGGTAATTTTTATCAGAATATATAAGTATGATAAAATTAAAGTTTAAAAAAACCAACTATTATTTACAATTACTTATTGTAAAGAGTGAAATATTTATATTAATTGCGCAAATTATTTAGATAGTAGAACGAACTCCGAAATCTTCAACTTTCAAATTATATACTCGCTTGGCAGCGAACTTTTCGAACATGCCGGTTCATAATTTTCTCATGACGTCTTTATTTTTATTTTGTACGAATATAGTTTTTCTATTTTCAAAATAATTCAGAAATAAAAAACTTAATTTTTTTTTAAAAAAATGATATATTTTAATTTTTATTATATTTTTCTTATTTTGTAAGACATTTTAATAAAGAATTTTTTCACATATAAGTCATACAATAAAATAAACTCAACTAATTATATTTATGAACCGTAAAACTTCTAATTATATTTAAAACCGTAAAAATTTTTCATTTTTATTAAAAACTTCTACATACAAGGGTAAGTTTAGTTAGATTTTTACTTTGACACTTGTTTTCTGAAGGCATTAAAAAAATAAAAAATTATCTTAAAAATATTCTACTAAAATATTTATATATTTATCATTTAACATATTTAAAGTGACAAAGTTACATCAAATGCTGCCCATTAATGGACACTGGGTCTTTAAGTTGTTGAAAAGGATTAAAATATTTAGGAGATATTTGTGTTTGTTTCAAGTTTAAAAGAAATTAGAAAATTAATATTATTCTAATAATTAAATTAATGGGTCGGGTTAGCCTGGTAGGCAGGGTGCTGAACTCACGTTCCTGAGAACGGGATTACAAATCCAGCCGCCTGAAGATTCCCCGTGTAATTGTTGACTGGTGCACGTTAAATATGCCGGTCACAAAGTTCTCCATGTTACCATAACAAATTATGCAACTGAGGGTACTGAATTGGAGGTTGATCGTCCTCTGGTTCGGGTCAAAATTACGATCTGTGGACGAATGAATAGATGTATGAATGGGTTCACCCTATAAGCGGGTATGACGTATGGGTGTGACAGAATTCAAATTTTTGGACATAGATGGTACCACTGGAAAACAGGAACAGTCTCAGCCCTTGCCTTACTGGACTAAGACGGCAAAAAATAAATTAATAAATAAGGCATATTTTTGTTTATTTTTTGCTTTTGCTTAATAAGTGGAGTAATTGCAAAGTGTAGTAATATTATTACCAATGAGCATCGGCGAATCTCTATTCACTCGTCTCACGTCTCTCAGCCATGTGATCAGGCTGATAAAAGAGTTTCTCTCTGTGACATCAACAACAAGAGCAACACCGTCAGCTTTTTTGATGTAACTGATAAAAGAACAACAATTTGAGCAACATTTAGGAGGATTGTTTTTATTATTATTATTATTACAATAATGTAATTCTACGTTGCATTTTAATATAAAGTTATTTAAATCAGTGTCTTATCTTATTAACCGCTTTAAAATTATTATTTTTTGGTGTAAATTACATTAATAAACTATTATAAATTATTGTTAAAGAGATTCGTTAAATAAGAACTTAACTGTCAGCTTCATATACAAAATGGTGAATGCAAAAATTGTACTTTAAATACATCCGTTCGTTTGGAAAGTAGAAATATTAAATGAGAGTTGTGAACTCACCAAATTTGTTATTTCAAAAAATGGTTACTTAGAAGAAATAATTTATGTTCACTTATAGATCTTAAGAGTATCATAAGGGAAATATTTGGACGTCTTTAGGCACAAGTGTTCTTTTTAGTACACATATTTTTAGTTCAACTGTTGTATACCAAGAAACAGCAATTATGGCGAAGCAATTTTCAGGGTTGGTGAGTCTAAGCGAATTTTTTCACACTAGGGCTTAACTCCCTAGTGTGACAAAAATGAAAAAAAAAAATAATTAAGTTTAGTATGAAACTGCGAAAACAGAAAAACTCAAACATGGGAGCAGAAAAAGGGAACTACTTTTTTTTCGGCTTACTATGTACTTTCAGAAATAATTCTCAAGCATACAAGGTTCTTTTACGCGTACTATATTCAACACTAAATAAATAATCCCAAAAAAACTGAAACTGTAAAATATTGTCTGATTAAAAAACTACATTTGCTTCAAAAATACATAAATAACGAATAACAATCGGCATGTTTCAAGCGCTTCAAAAATAGGCACCCATTTTCAAGACCTACCCGCCGCGAATGAGAAGAAACAAAAGTGATTACGTTTCTTTTCTTCCGATCACTGTCTTCTCATTCACGCCTAGCAAATCCTCAAAATGAGGGCCTATCTTTGAAGCGCTTCAAACTTGCCGACTGCTATTTGTTATTTATATATATATATTTGAAGGGGATAGAGCGTTCGCATTCCGATGAGGAGTACCGGGTTCGAATCCCTGCCATAGCTGGTCGATACGATTTCCATACCCGGCTCTCACCGACCGCATTGTTAATGTAAAATATCCTCAGTGCTAGACGGGTAATGGGTTAGAGCAGGGGCCCCCACCAGGGGGAAGGTGGGCGCACTATGCGCCCACTTAAAGCTTGAGGGGAATTTTTACACTAAATAAAGCGAATAGTTTGGGGGGATTTAGAATTTGCCCAAAAATGCGCCCAAGAGCTTGGGGGGATGGGGGCCACTGGGTTAGAGTCCCTTACCATCAGGCTAACCGTGGGAGGTTTTCGCGGTTTTCCTTTCCATGTAACGGAAATGTGGGTCAGTTCCATCAAATAGTCCTCCACGAAAGTAAATTCCTCCCTATACTTACTTGATCGAGGAGTTTTCTTGTCTTCTGGATTGGGTTCAAAATGACAAGGTTACGGAGTTGAACATGGGTAGTCGTAAACTCAAATTTTGTGTCGACTGTTCAAAGACGGTTATATAACTATAATGAAATAAATAAATATTCCACATTCTTGTGAAAAAGTTGGGATGATCGCATAACTCCAGAACAACTGGACCGATTTCGCTCACATTTTTTTTTATAGTTTGTCATATAAAACTAGATTCTTTAAGTGCGGTAAACATTTGTATTCCTTAAAATTCCAAATTTTTTCCACTACAAGTAAAATAAAAAACTCTATAATACATAATTATTAAAAAAATATTTTTTTGAATTATGTTTAAACAAATGAATTTGATCTTTTTGTGAAATTTTTTTTAAAATTAGCTTAAAAAGTCCCCTGATAAGACGAAATACGCAAATAATAAAATTTCCATTCATGTGACCAAATATTCGACCACTCTCCCGCCTAAACTATCGGAATCCTATTTTCCAGATTTGCGATATTTTGAGGACAGGAATTCGAAACCGTGAAATATACGGTACATTTATTCAGAAAAAGTACATTTTTGTGTCTGATTTTGTACCTTAAAATATCGTTTGCATTTATTAAGGAGAATGTTTAAGGTCTTGACCACAAAAAAATAAGATTGAGTCTGAGTATGATTATTTGATCAAAAGTAATTCTGGATTTTACTTTTTGCTCACAAATGGAATAATTTTGAAATATGTAGAATGTCCCTATTAAAATGAATATACCAACATACTCCAGAACATATGCCTTGTAGACAGATAATCCCCCTGTATCCCAAATATTTAACGTCACTTTTCTTCCTCCAACAATAACTCTCTTCTGAAAAGAGTTCAGGACCACAGTTCGGTCAACATTTTCTACAACAAATAAAATGTATCATCATTAAGTATCACATATAAAAATTAAGTACTATATATATATATATATATAAAACTGTGAATGACTTGACTGAAATTGGTAGTTGTTGACCTCCTCCGTTGAATGTTGACAATGACATAGTAGCTTTGGTAAATGTTCGAAATACACTAGGTCTAATTAAGTGCCACTGCCCGGTATGCACAAATTTAATTTTTTAAGATCAAGTGCCACTGCCCGGTATGCACAACTTTAATTTTTTAAGGTCAAGTGCCACTTCCCGGTATGCATTTAACCGGTACTTCGAACATTGAACATTGATGTTTCTCCTAATCTATCCTCAGCAGATTTTAAAATATCGAATAAATATAATAATATCAACGAATAAATGAATATCAAATCGAATATAACAAATATTTCGGATATTCACAAAAGCGTCTATGTGATTGCTGACATTCAGAGGTAAAAATCGACATTCTCTTGTTTTCGGTCGTTGATGGTAGCATATATAGCATAAAAAGCTTTTTTATGTTATTTCTTTATCTAAATTCCCACATTTTATTATTAACATCCGCCTTTTAGATTAATATTTTAAGTTTTCTCCCTTAACCGATATACATATATATGGGTAAAACCAAACTGTCTCTCCATATAATTGAAATAAAAACACTTTATTTCCTAATGGGGAAAAATAACACAAGCCTGCGAAATTGAAGTTTTTGAAAAATACAAGAGAAGTTAATGTTGATTTATGTGTTATTTGATGTGCTGATTCCTAAAATGACCTTCATTTCCCACCATCACTTCAGGATTTTTTGTAAAATCGATATCTATGTTTTTAATAAAATCCTATTTGGAAAGGAATTTACTCAGACAAATGTGCATGTACTACCTAGTAACTGATCTTCTTTATTCATTTCGATCTATTTAAATTGAATCTTGCGAAGGTAAACTAATTTTTGAGTAACCGGCTAATTTTTGTAGGTTAAAATGAATGAAAAAATACTGTTGCCAGATCGTACAAATTACCTCTAGTCGAGATAAAAAAACAATAAGTTCCTTGAATTTAAACTTTTTACATCAGTTTCTAAAACTAACGATTGACCAATAATAGCAAATATTGTGTATGTGTACATGAAAGTTTGAAACAAAAAACAAAACAAAAGAAAAATGTTTCTATATAAGCACATGATCATTTTTCTCTAAAACTTATTTTTGATTATATTCTTTTATGCTTAATCTCAGGCCTATCTCGAGTTAACATCTAAGAGTAGTCGTCGAGCATGTTCTCGTCACAACTTCCTTAATATTTAAGCTCCATATCTCTGATATCTTGATGGAACCTTTCACCTTGTTCTTCGCTGACTGCTCCTACATTTTCGGAGAAAAAGCCCACATGTGAGTGAAGGAAATGCATTTTGACACTCGTGGAACAATCCAAAATTTTTCATTTGTAATTTTTCATTACAAATGCTTTGCAGTTAGGATCCTTGTAATTACCCAGAAATTTACTGACAACATCTTTGAAGACAACCCAAGCTTCTTTTTTCGTTGTTTGCAATGCTAGCCTCAGAAATATTGCCATATATTAGCCATATTTCATGAAATATTAGCCATATTTCATGAATTTGCGGGATGTCTGGACCAACAAAGATTCCCTCTTTCTGCTTGGGATAAACCTGGAAACTTATTGCACAGGTATTTGAAACAATTGTCATCTTTTGGAACAGCCATGTCAAGCTGCTTCATTACAACTAATTTTATGTTTAGAGGGGTAACAATACTCTTTGGAATCAACTACGCTGTTTCGAATAATATTCTTGGAGCCTGGGTCAAGATTTAATCTTTTCAGCCGTTCTTTTTTCAGTCAATGGTGATTCTTGTCATGGCTGTCCCACTCACAAATGAAACATGAGAACTTTGTCAACCCACCTTGTTGAAAAAGAAGCAAGGAGATAACTTTCAAATCCCCGCAAATGGACCTTCTCTGATCAACATATTCTAATTTGTCCAGGACGAGAGAAAGGTTTTCACAGCATTATTTTAAATATATTGAGTGTCTAACTGGTATCTATGCATACTGGCTCCCATGATGGAAAATGACAGCTTTGAGACTTCGTTTAGATGAATCTATAAGCAGCATCCACTCATCTTTATCGTAGATGACATTTTCCTCTTCGTCAAAGTACTTAATAAATTCTTTTTCTCGATTCCAGTATCAATAAAAAGATGTTCCTTTCGCCAATAAGTTTTTTTCTTTCTGTCTGAAGCCTAGCAAGTATTCAGCTACCTCTTTCGAAACGCCCAGATCTCTAGTCAGATCATTAAGTTTAACCTAAGAGAATGGAAGAGGAAACCGGCTGCAGATGGCTTATATTCGATATTGGAGCCTTGAACTTCTGAATGTTTCGAGTCTGAAAACTGGCAATTCAGTTGGAGGCACAAACACATCAGGTTCATGAGGAACATAGCGTATGGCTGATGGAATGTTATCAAGATAAGATATTAGACTTTGATTTTTTCAGTTATACCCAAGAACACTTGGCAAGAATGAAAATAGCAATCATCAAAGTGATTTTTAGGCTCCATTCATGTCATAGGAATTCCAAATCGTAATGCGGTCTTCTTTCCTCGGAGCCATAAGCGCATATGATTTAGATACTATACACAGACTTTATGAGAGACCATGATTTGGCCTGATCTCCGATTTTCATGGGAAAATAGAAAATACGCAAGATAAAGTTGTCTTACATAGTCGGTAATGCTCCTCGTGCGATTTTTAACAACACTATGTTCGCCGCAAATGTAACAAAAGTCACCTGAGAAATTTTCACAACGTCTCGAACTCGAAGCCATGTTTCACGAAATGTAGAGAGAAGAGCAGACGTTAAATATACTTCCAAGAAAATGACTCCGGATTACCCTTGATAGTGTTCCTAAGAGGTCAGCAAACCAAGATAGGAATTTACATGACGCTATTGGTCGAGGGATATTGTGACAGAGAGAGGGACGATGACAGAAAGATGTCATAGAGGGGTACTTTTGAAGATTTTACCAAAGTAGAATGTTGGTCACGCAAGAAGAGAAGAAACTCATAAAAGAAAATTTTTTATGGTAAATGTTCATAAAAATTCCAGTAAAATTGAATTTTTCAAAAAAATGTGACGTGATGGAAAATTTTCATTATTGTTTCCCATTTCAGCACCAAAAAATACATAACGTTCAGCAATCAGACCTCCTGTATTTTTTTCATCGCAGGCGTGTTTGCAATACTTTTTAATTGCATAATATAAAAGCATATGATTTTTAGGAATTTTCCGATCCCAGACTTAAAAAATACCGCAACTCGAAATTTTTCAAGTTTGATAACTCTATCGCCACTTTTAGGGCATCGAACTTTTAAAATTGATTATCTTTCAGTAACAAAAATTCGATTCTCACCTTTAAAAATGTCTTTTACAAATCTTGTTGCTAAAGAAGTTTTTCCAGTGCCTAAAAAATACAAAAAATATAATTTTAAAAATGCACAGAGTGAAACTCCAAAAAGAAGTCATCACTGCTCTTCGTACATATATTTAGAATACTTGACAAGTAAGTACTTTGTTTACGTCGCACTAGAGCTGCACAATGGGGCTATTGGCGACGATCTGGGAAACATCCCCGAGGAAGATCCGAAGACCTGCAATCGCAATTTTGATCCTTTGCAGAGGGGATGGCCCCCATGGTTTGGTAGCCTGACGAACTGCTCGCAAAGTCGAGCACTTTACGGCAGAACAGTTAAACGATGACCCTCGATTCCTAGGCAGGCTGATCAAAGTGCTCACCCACCCGCTTACGGACAGCAGCCAGTAATACTTGACTTCTGTGTTCTACTGTTCCGTGTCTTTAAGATCAGTCTACTGCGGGAGTGAATACTAGACTAAAAAAAAGTGAAAGTGATGCATGTATGGAAATTAATAATTAAGCAGGGGGAAATCAAACTGGTTTTGATATTAGGTACTTCTCACTAGTCATTCGATAGAGTTTTTAATTATTTATCACTTAAATTTTAATTCACTTTGCATATTGGTTTAATTTCATTTTTAACAGGGGTTCTAAAATATATATTAAGAAATGTTATTGCAAGATCTCCATGTAAACAGTGCTAAAAAAATATGAACACCCTGAATAACATTTGGTTTATGGGTCGAATAATCACGTACTGTGGATCAATCTTAATGTTCTGAGGGGAACCTCAAAATATAAGAGGGGGGGAATCAAAATCTGGAAAATATAGTCAGGAGATCAGTAATTTGGACCTCTTAATGTTAATTTTACTTTGTACGTGTTTCGTTACAACTCGAAAACTTATAAAACTAGTCTTAAAAAATTTGCACGCTATCATTAAATTCGTTTATCCAAAAATAATTTCACGAAAGAAATAATCTTTAACAATTATTTATTACTTTTTTAATAAAAGTCAAAGAAAAAATTTAACTGTAAGTTATAAAAGTTGTTATATCATTTTAAAGTATGCATTTCTAAATGAAAATATACAACATTTGGAATATATCGGTTGAATTGTTCTTGAGAAATGGAAGTTTAAAAATGTATTTTTTGAAAATATTGGGATATTCGAATTTCATTGAATATTAAGATATTCCAAATATTGGAAGCATATTATGGGCAGCTGCCCCCATATTTTAAAAATTAACAATCCTTATCAGAAATTAAAAAAATATGTTTATTAAAAGAAAGTTAGTCTTTGTTTCTTTATGATTTAGTAACTAAAAATATCGCCTGCGCTAATGAATTAGTTAACACGTTTGAAGTCACTCCTTTAAATCATCAAGGTTAGTCCCAGAAAGTTAAAGACCAATTATTAGATCAAAAGTTATTCAGAATGTCCCGCTTTTTATTACGCACTGTACATTTCAAATAATACAATTAAATTAACTAAAACTTTTACATAAAATACAATGAAATAGGATTCCAGCCAAGTAAACAATAATTTATTTTATTCCGAAAATACAATCAATCACATTAAATTAGAAAATCTCACACCAGTAGATTATCTTCAAGCCTTGAGTTGCTCTCGCATTGGCGAAATAACACAAAGTTCTCGCTATAATGGATTGTTGTTGTAGTTCATTTACGTCGCACTAGAGCTGCACAATAAGCTATTGGCGACGGTGTGGAAAGCATCCTTGAGGATGATCCGAAAACATGCCATCACAATTTCGGGGGATAGCACCCCCGCTTCGCGGTAGCCTGCCGACCTGAGCACGAAGTCGAGCACTCTGCGGTAGAACAGTTTAACGAGGACCCATGCCACACATCCTCGGTCCCTACGTAGACTGATCCAAGTGGTCACCCACCCGCACACTGACCGCAGCCAGTGATGCTTGACTTCGGTGATCTGCTGGGAACCGTGTCTTAACGATCAGTCCACTGCGAGACCTCGCTATAACGGAAGATCGACCAATGCCGCAGTTTTGTGTGTTCAACTATAATTTACATTTTGTTTTTCTGCGCAAAAACTATTCGACTTAAAAGCTAGAAACTTCGATGTTGTTGTTGTTGTAGTTCATTTACGTCGCACTAGAGCTGCACAATGGGCTATTGGCGACGGTCTGGGAAACATCCTAGAAACTTCGAAGAGAATTGAAATAAGTTCAAGAAATAAGATGGAATAAAGAAAAGAGAGAATAAAAATTCGAGAGTTGTTAAGCTTTTAAATGTCAAAAAAATAAAATAAAAAAGAAACAAAAAAAAAATTTTAAAAAATGACATAAATTTAAGACCGGAGAAAAGCTGTCATTAATCATCGTTATATTACCGTTGTTAAGTATTTTGCTAGTAAGATCGAAGTCACGCGATACTTAAAATACATCGTTAGAATATAATTTAAAATATTATTAGTTATTTTCTCGATAGATCGATATATTACAGTACACACTTTAGGTGTGACGCCTCACGGAAACTTGATTCGTGCTTAATATATTTGTACAATGAATCAATTAAGTTTTATCAATCAATCAAAGTTTGTAAAAAAAAAAAATAGGAGTTACCACTACACAAAGATGAGACTTAAGCAACGTAGAAACAGAAATATTCTGAAGTTAGTAAATAAATATTTATTATAACTATTATTAATAATAGTTAGTAAATAATTACCTATAATTATTTTAATTATTTATAATATTCATAAAACTTACAATTAGGAAGGTTTTTCTGATATTTTATTGTTTTTTTTAAACATATAATTCTTAAATTGTTCTAACTATTTCAACGCCTTCGAGTTTATTATTAATTTCATAAATATATTCAAATAGATGTGTATTTATAAATTTGATTACATTTTATGGAATTTTCATAACGTTACTTATTTTTGGTTTTTTTTTTCTTTTTGAAAATATCACAAGATTTTTTTTTACTATAAAAATTGTTGTTTTACTTTTAAAAATCCAAAAATAATTCTTTGCTATATGAATTCAGTATTTAATGCAGGACGCTTTATATCCCGATTACACTCAAGTAACAAGTAGGTCGTTGGTTCGTAAAACACTGGCCAAATGTCTCAAACTATATAAAATGGCCTAAGGAAATATATTCCAAAACATTTCTGAATATTTCTGCTTCTATTTTTACTTAAATAATGCTCATCAAAATTGTAAACTCACCCGAATCCCCTGTAATGGCGATATTAAGCTTACATTCTGTCATCGTGTTGACAAATTATGGCATACAATTAAAACAAACAAATTTTTTCTTTGATGATGCAATATCAGTGGCAGAGAGAGGTCTATCTTTGTTTCACTATCGAGATCACGTGGTGAGAGCGAGAGACATCGTGTCATTGAATCAAAATAATCGGAGAAGATTATTTCAGATCCGCAGTTTCACATTGCTTATTTTCTTATTGCAAGGAAAACAAAATCAAACTTCTCCTGATTTATCAATAAAAAAATATTTTACAAAATGCATGCAATTGTTAAGGGAACAGTCTGGGATGCTAACCTCCTGTTTAAACATGGAAATATATAAATGATTCGTACTTATACTTTTTATTTACTGACTCCATTATGCGCTTTTATAATTGAATATTCATTCTAGTGATCGTGTAACACTAGTGGGATAAAGTACCGATCAAGAAATGAGTCATGAATTTTTATGTTAGGTTGTCTGTGAACTCAATGCTTCGGCCAATTTTCTATCCGTGGGGTTCTTGGTGCTCACCAAAAAACTTTAGTCCCGTTGGGTGGAGCTTCCCTGGCTGAGCGGTATCGCCTGCGGGGCGAAGCGAGGAGTTCTAATATAACCTCGGATATTTGGTTTCATCTGTTCTTCTATTTGACAAAGACTTATAAGCCTAAATTGAGCCAAATGTGCGTCATTTCAATAAAGCAATAAACCCATTGGGTTTTTGTTTTAATTCTCTCCTTTCATCTTTCCGGTGCGCTTCCGGAGTAAAGACCGGTTGTTAACCTAGAATGGCAGAACCAATCGGATTTATCCTAAGCTGAACAGCGTCCTCGAAAAACTTATAAACCAGTAGAAAAAATATTTTTTTAAAAAAAGCCTTCAAAAACTTCCTTCTTTACCTTTTCAATTATTAAAAAATAAATTTTTTCACTTAAGGAATCTGTACCAGGAATTTCTGCTCTCGGAATATTTAATTAGAAAGGCAAAGCAGTGAACTTTCAAATATCCGATTAGAAATTTTATAGGAAGTTTCCTGAGGATGCTTGTCAGTCTCAATTTAACCTTATTCTGGGTGTGGTTAATGGATTCTCGGAAATACTTTTGTATTGCTTTTGTGTTCGGTAAAAATGAATTTTACAAAACTATGACAATAATCATTAGTTATTCACACTCTTCTATGGTCCTTTATTAAGAAGCCAATAAATATTAATTGTTCACTTTTACAGAGTTTGTTCTATTTCAGCCATGCGATCGTTTCTTATAGACTATTGAGAGTATTTGTTTGACATTCAAAACTGAATTCTTCCTGCAGTAATTACATTGTTATGGTTTCCGACTAGTGCCAAAACATGATTTTGAGCTAAATGTTCGAGTTATTATAAATTTAGAATCCCCGTACTCTTAGCTTCATTAAAAAATACTTTGCTTTCGATTGTACTCTAATTATTTACAAAGTTATAGCACTTTTTGTGCAAGGTGATAACAATGGACAGATTTTAAGTCTTTAAATGCGCCAGTAAGGTGGCCGAGAGGTTAGCGTGCTTGAATGCAAATCCAATGACTGTGGGTTCAAATCCCGCTCAAGGCATGGATGTTTCTTTGTGTGTTGCCCTCTGTTGCGTGAATATAGTCCACTCTATGAATGGGTATCTGTGGCAGCGTGGTGTGGGTAATGTTGACCGCCTCCGTGAGTTTGGTTTAAAAGGGCCCACCGGGTAACGATAAATGAGCTTTTAAGACAAAGGTGGCATCTTCTAAGGCGTCTTGCCGTTATTAAAAATAAATGAATAAAAAAAAACTTAAAGTGTGTTTATTTCAAAATAAGGTTTTTTTCACATTTTACTCCACCCTAAAACATATCTAATGTAGTTTTCAAAATAATGGTCAACAATTTTTCATGAGTGTTTATGATTATGATTATAGCACACATGTTTTGAACTTCAGACTATGAAAAAAAAGAAGAATTTAATTTTTTATGCAAGTTGTTTGCAGAGACAAGAGTGGAAATTTTTAAAAATTTGCTTTTTTAACTACATTGATCCCTTAGCCAGTAGTGTATGCACTTGCTTTTAACATAATAGTTCAAAACATAGTTGATAGCCTTACAAATAAAAAGGATTTTTTTTTTCCTCAAAGGATTTTTTTTTTGTTTCAGGAGATAGAAATTTTTTTACAGTGTTTTAAGTACATGCAAAAAAAATGCTTTTTTTTTTAACCTAAAACTGGTCATATAAAAAAATAATAATGATGATAGCAGTTTTATTAGTTTTATCAGTTTTTACATATAATAAAAACAAATAAACTAGTTTCTTATCTGTTATATTAATATTTCAAAAAAAAAAGCCAAAACGAGTCATATACCTTAAGTAAAGTAAAATCCAAATCGCAACAATTTTTTACACGGAGAAACAATTAAAAAAAAATAAAGAATTCAGTTAATTGGTATTTATCAAAAACTGAAAGGCATATACCGACACTATTATTAAATCTTAAATAATTCTATTTATTGTTATTATTATTTTCAATTCCCAGTGACTTTGCGTTATTAGATGAAGCAAAGCACGTTTTTAAAAGTTCAGCTTATAAAATTAAAAAGTAAGAATACTCAGAATCAGTAGACATCATATAATGCTCGGGATCAAATCAAGATAGCCAAATTTATCATAATTAAGAAAATATTCCCATTAAATTTGTTGTTCAGCAGAGAACTTAATTTTTTATTCTAATTAGATTAAATATTTCAAATTAATTAATTTTTTAGAAACATATTTTAAAATCGCAACTATGAAAACATAATAAACACGTGTTTTTAGATAACTATAGAAAAACTTATTCTGTGACGTAGCTCTCACATTTCATCCACGTGCACAAATGCAATTGGGTATAATATGAAAAAAACACAACTACTTCGATTTGGTAGGAACAACATATGACGCAATGCTAAACGAATGGAATTTAGTTGTTGTTTATTTAGTTATTGTTATTAGTAGTTGTTGTTATTTGTTTTAGTTGTTGTTTATTTAGTTGTATTTAGTTTCAATAACTTTTCTTTATAATGCAATAAAATCTGGCGAGCAGCTATTTAAACGATCGAACACTTCGTTTGTTTATTTGTGGCTTGAAGTTAGGCTAGCAGAAAATGCCGTTCATGGGTTAAATTTAGTAGGAACAACACAACCTGTGACCAAGGGCGCCGGCAGAATAATATAAAAGGGGGTGCAACCGTCTAACAAACTAAACCCCCCCCCCCCATTTTTCTTTTTTTTTTTAAATATTCTGTTATTACGCTTTTTTTTTGTTATTACATATACTTTCATCTATTAATTTTTTTCAAGATTAATGTATAGAACAAAATAATAGGAACACCTGTGAAAAAATGAAAATATTTTATTAATAAGGAGTTTGGCCACCTTTGGCCTGAATGACAGCTTGCATTCGACGTGGGATTGACAAATAAAGGTCTTGAACAAAAATTCAAGTTCATTGGAATTTGCAGCCATTTCTCTTGCAGGGCTGTCTCGAGTTTAGAGAGTGTGCGTGGAGGAGGAAATCGAGCACGGACTTTTTTCTCCAAAAAACCCCACAAAGGCTCAATGATATTGAGAACAGGGGACTGAAGACACCACGTTAGATGGTCCACTTCATAATTATGCTCATTTAACCATGTTTGAACACAGTGAGACGTGTGAACAGGGGCGTTGTCATCTTGGAACACAGGACGCTCTCCCGGAAAGAGAGTATGAAGCATATGGTGAAGATGATCTGCAAGAATGCTTCGGTAATGGTCCCCTTTGACCACCCCCTCAAGACAACGAGAGGCCCCTATCCACGGGCATAAATAGCGCACCACACCATCACTGAACCACCTCCATGTTTCACGGTTGGAACCAGGCAGTCAACATGAAATGCTTCTGCCGGCGTTCGCCACACGAACACACGTCCGGTGGTCTGGAATAGTGCAAAAGAGGATTCATCAGACCAGATGACTTGTTCCCATTGCAGTTGTGTACATTGTAGGTGGTCTTGGCACCACTGTAGTCTCTTCAAAGCATTCCGCGCTGAAACTAACGGCTTTGGAATAGCTACTCTGCCATGAATGTTAGCAGCATGCAACTCCCGTTGAATAGTTTTCATGGATACAGGGTTCTGAAGGTGGGTATTCATCTCGGATGTTATCACCGGTAGTGTTGTCTTGCGTTTTCGAGTGACTATCCTCTTCAACACCCGTCTATCACGGTCTGACAACTTCGACTTCCTGCCGTTGTTGTGCCTCGCCGAAGGCACCTTACCGAACTTTGTGTATGCCGACAGAGTCCTTGATTCTGACACGGACGCTCCAGCCAGGCGAGCTCCGACTATCATGCCTCTTTTAAGGTCAGACATAATCTCGTTTTGCTAGAAACAGATTTTTCTCTTGCAAATCTCACACTGCCAAATGCTAGACAGATACCTTGCCTTTCATCACCACTAAGTGGCACATTCTTGCAACCCGTGCCCGCCGCTTATTGGACGGTCGAGAACGACACCATTCTTTCAGAGATGTTCCTATTATTTTTTCCTACACCTGTACATTTCTTCATTGTTAACAAGACATTTTAAAAAAATTACGAATTTACGTGATCCGAAATGTGGAGGAATAGAGAAAATTCTTATGAATCCCTCGAATACATCGATTTAGATATTGAGGCGACACCGTTTTATCCTGCTGTAGCGAAGGCAATCAAAATTGGCCTAATTGTTCAAGCTACTACGTGCACTATTCAGGGCCGGATTAACCTATAGGCACACTAGGCACGTGCCTAGGGCCTACGAAATTCAGGGGCCTACGAAAAACTTGGGAGAAATAAATTTTTTGACAAAAATAATTTAGCTTTAAAAACAACAAGTGTATTTTGCACAAAATTATGAAGATACAAATAAAAATATAATATTTTACGGTAATAAATTATTTTGCAGAATCTTATGATCTAATATATTACTTTTTTGCGATTTTTGGATTCAACGAAATCTTGTATTATGCTGTCGAATTCCAAACTACGCAAAATGTCCGATTCAATAGACATAAGTGCGAGCGATGCCAAACGATCTTGATTCATTGTTGAAAGCAAATAATTTTTTATCAATTTTAATCTGGAGAAAGATCTTTCTCCATCTGCATTTGATCCAAGAATCGACAAATATATTCTTAATGCAATGTGAACGTTAGGAAAAGTATTCACAAGTTTATCTTTAATTTGAGCCTTCAACATTTCTTGTGCAGATTTATGTTCATACAAATTTGAAAATAGTAAAAATTCATCTACAAAGTTTTCCTCTAAATCGGATGAATAAATTTTCACCAAATTTTGCACTTTTAGTTTAATCTCAGATTCTGACAAATTTTTGTGAACAAGAAAACCGAAATTATCGTACAAATCACTGTAAGCTTTACGCCTTTTAGTCATTTCTGAAATTAATACATCTAAAATGGCGTAATACGTTTCCATACGAAGAAAATTTCAGCATATATTTTGAAAAGAGGGAAGGAGGGAAGGGCCCATAAACGGCTGTGCCTAGGGCCTACGAAAGGTATAATTCGGCTCTGGCACTATTGAATGCACTTATAGTACAATGCGACGCATGAAAACATGGAATCCGTACTACAATGTCTCACGAGAGATTAAGCAGTTTGCGCATGTTCAGTGTGCATAAGAAAAGAATCAAAGATGACTCAGAATTCTATGAAAATGTTATAAACAGATTTGGACAGCTAACAAGACTATTACAATTCTTGTTTGATTAAACAATTTTTAATTGTTATGTATCAATAATTGCTTAACTATTTGCTTTTGAATAAAAATATTTTTAATAAAAAATTTTTATACTCTTTAATTGTTTAAAAAAAGCCAGGGGGTGCAAGTGCACCCCCTTGCACCCCGCTGCCGGCGCCCTTGCCTGTGACGTAGGCTATGTTATACCCAATTCTTAAATATCTTGCGGTGTTTTTTCTTTTTCTTCAGAGATTCATAAGGAGTGCATTGAGCCCGCGAGTGATAAGTGATTTATCCTTATTCTTATGGCCCAAGAGATAACTGGCTCTTACACCATGTAATCTATTCTCATTGACTTACATTATAGGCACTAATTAAGCAAGTCATGTCAAAAACATAAGAAAGCAATCATCATTATCACTGGTGTGACAAGCAGACATGTGTGAGCCTTAGCCTTCTTGAAGAGGATTCTCTTTCATCCTGACTTGTTCCCAGCAACAAATTAGAAGATTAGAACACAATTACACAATGGTGGATATGTATCTATATATATACTCACTTAAGCAACAAAGCATTCGTAACAATGAAATTTTATAACAATCAATGAACGTTTTTTGTGATTGCTCTTTAATAGCATGAGAACAGCAATGTTCATTGTTTCAATGGTTAGTAAGTAAAGCAAAATTTCGATAAATAAATTATCAGACATCCTTTTTTCAGTAGATTGTATAGCATGAGACAAAAATAAATATGCCAAATTTTTACGAGATCCTCCGAGTGCTGGAAGACGCGTCTGCGGACGAGATTGCCAATGCGGCACAAAACCTGATCAACGATTGGAACCCAAGCTTTGTGAAGGACAGCAAAAATAGAGACGTGATGTCCGATGTCCAGAAGGACATTATACACATGAGGGACACTCTCACAAATCCAGATAAGAGACGAGAATATGATACTTCATTGCAGGAAACTAGACTAAAATCGGTAAACGATGACTCAGAAGACGAATCAGTGTATGAAGATGCCTTAGAGTACATGACCGACGATGAATCGGATGGGTTGTATAATTCATTTAGTCAGCAGTACTCGGATACATTTGTATCAACTTCAGTTTTGGATCTGCAGAAGAATGTGGAAGATAAGCGTCAAGAGGGTGCCGCCTCCCTCAAAGTTGAGCTTCGACCGGCCTCCGAAGAAGATTGTGAACCAAAATATTACACAGCGAATACCAGAGATGTCACTATTAGTTCTATAAAACCTGATTCTACCTCTTCCATTCCTGTATTGGAAACAGCACGTCAAGATTTCGGCAAGTCAAAATCTGGTTCAATCCGTAAAGAATTTGATGAATCAGTATCTCAGTCAACGCATAAAAGTTTTGACAGTCCAACATTGGAGTCTACGCGTAAAGATTTTGACAGTCCCAAGCCTAAATCGGAGTCTGCAAGCAAAGTTATTGACAGTCTCTCTCCTTCCTCTGAGTCAACGCGTAAAGATTTTGACAGTTCAATATCTGAATCAACAGTTAAATATTTTGACAGTCCTCCTTCAGAGTCAACACGCAAAGATTTTGACATCTTACCAGGTACGCCAGAATCAACTAGCGAAAAAGCATTTGAAACAAAACTCACTGTTACAAAGCAGCAGCAGCAACAGCCCAATGCAATGACACACACTATTAATCCTGAAGAAGAAACAGTTCAAAAGAAGCTAAATGGGTATATTTGAATAATTATTAGTCCTTTTTCTTACTCTCAATCAAAGGGTTCATTGCGAAAAAAATTTAAAAAATCCCATTTTTAATTTTTTTATCATCCTCAAACATTTAAGAAATTGACAGAATTTTATTCTATAAGTGAATGCTCCTTCAAAGAAGAACAAAAAATGACACTACGCATTTATAATAACTGTCTATGACATTTCTTTAAATCTGATGTGGTAGTTAAAACAAAAAATTATCCTTTTTACTTCGCTTATTTTTTTCCATTTTTCTTTCTTATGGCTCGTCATGATTTTGAAAAGAATCCCTTCAATCATGTTTATAGTGAAATCATTTGATGCGAAAATGATGTTTCATCATGCGTACTGTTTACTTTCAAAACGACAAAAGATACAGTTAGGTATTCTCATATTCTTTACTTTTAAAATAAATAAATAAATAAAAGTAGCTTAAGAAACTGATTTAAAAAGGAGTTGATTGTGATGTTTGACTGATACAAGAAGGATACAATAATCATTCGAAATAATAAAAAGAAACTTAGAAAAATGCATTGAAATCTCTACGAAAGACCACCTCTGTTGTATTCTATTTACGACCACTTATGGGAGGGCACGGAATTTTTTCCATAGACTTTGTGTTGAAGAAAATCTTTAAGAGAGACCATCAGAACATCTCCGAGCGGACAGGCTGCAAATCCCCGCACCTAATTCAGAAATCAAATAAGAAATCACGAAAAAATAGAAGAATAGGAATTATTAACAAAATAAATAAGTCGATTGAAATGTAACGAAAATATTTGTGAGTGGCTCTTATTTAGAAGGCTCTTTTTGATTTTTTTCTGAAAAAGATTTACAACCTCATGTTACAGTTACAATACTCTAAAGACGATGATTTAGTTTTAGAGTTAAAAGTTAAATTCGAAAAAAAAAGTTTTTTTAGAAAAAACTAAGCATTTCAAGCAAGCAAACCTCATCTCATTTTTTAAAGCTAACTAATTTCTAGGATATAAAATTAGAGGCAAACAAAAAAAAAACATAATTGTTTATTTATTTAAATAGTTCTATAATTCAGAATTAGTACATTTGTTCTTAGACACAATTGGGGGTCATTTTTATTGACGCTAAATTTTATTCATCGAATTGGTTTCATGGCGCCAACACAAGTGGAATTTCCGCACCAAGAAAATTACAATGAGTCATTTAAAATCGCTACACCATAATATACACCTTAAAAAAGATTTATCGATTTTTCACTTTTTCTCCCACACAAAAAATAGGCTTTAAGATTGTGATTAATAATAACTTCATCAAATGTGATAAGAAATGAGTATTAACGAACTGGTATTCTCTTCATTGGTGTTTTCTAAAGGCTAATAAGCATTGCCCGGTATACGCCAAAAAAAGTTGAACTATAATACTTGAGTGAAATAAATCAATCAATTATATGTAATATTTTTATTCCTAACGGACGATTCGCATTCTTATTGTTTGATGTCTGTAACTGATTGATCATTGATGGATTGCTAATGGACAGGTAAGTGAAGTGACGTCAGCTCTATACAGATTGACAGCAAATATTCTGGACATTCAACAAAGTTACAACGCGAATATTGTCGCGCATTGTCGACATTCACTCATTTCGATCTTCACAATAACATATTATTAATTAACACGTTAAGTACTACGTCAGTTATCGGTGACTGACACTGAACTTTCCGTTAAGAACCATCAGTCGCCATTGACAGACAGTGTAAAATATTATACGAAACTAAAAAAATTATAATGCTTAATATAGTAACTGAAAGTGTATTTAAAATTTACTTAATTTGTTTTAATACAGATCAAATTTCTGCTTATTTCAATCTGTTAGAAGCACTCCTCGCATTTCTATACTACAATAGGAGGCCTTCCAAGCAGCGCGCCCAATCTGACGGTTCCCTTAAATACCCGTGGTGCTCAACGTGTTGATAGTATATTATATATATAATATATATTATATATAATAGTATATTTTATATAATAGTATATGTATATAGTATTCTTGATATCTTTCAAAAAGGGATGAAAATTTATTGAAAATGCATAAACCTTCACATCAACCAGAAAGTCTTGTGGAGGACTCAGTAGATTCTGAACCTAAGATCGAACCATTGAAAGCTAAAACTGTTTGCAGCTACTGTGACGATAACAATAAAGTGGACCTATGTGTCGAGGTGGTGAAAAATCCCGTGAAAGAGGACTACGATGGACGACGCGACCTCTTAAGGAGTATAAAGGTACCCACAACTCGTCTTAGTGTGACAGCAACCATTGATATTAATGGTACGAAGATTACCACTACTCATAACTGTAGCCACAATCATTGTTAGAGACTCTCGGCCATTATCGCAAGCTGTTGTGGAAAATACTCAGGTCTGAATAAGAAATTGGGATAGCAAACTTTATTCTTTTTTACAGTTGTTATCATAAAATCTAAATCACCTCGTTATTTGAAATATGATTTATTAATCTTATCCTTAGTCAACATCCGAGATGTTCCGTATAGACCACCATTTATATGCACTTGTAGAATTTTTGTGAAAAATGAAGCCAAAATCATTGCGCATAAAATACCAGTGATAACTATACTTTGTTGCAAGTGATGAAAAAAAACATTATCCCTATGGAGAGAAGCCTGTTCTCATCTAATTGCACGCTAAGCTCCAAGCGCGAACAAATATCAATATCGCCATCTCTTGATACGACGGAGCATGGCCTTCTTTGTACTTATAAAAAAAAATCGCACGAATTAAACTTCGGTCCAACGAGTTTAAAGATTGAAAGTTTTAATATTGTTTAGAAAACATATTGAAGCTATATAAAACGGAACTTTATGCAGCTGCGGATGATTACTTAAATCCTATACAGCAATGGTCCTTACTTAACTTGCAATGGAGTATAGGGTTTCAAATTTGTCGTAGGAGAAAAGAACCAAAAACCAGGAAAGATTGATGAAAATTTTATATCCAGGAATATTCACCTCATTGACTAAAATGGCTACTATACCTGTTCAAAATATAACAATGACCGGTTATTTTCCATTTTAAAAAACTCAATTTCAGAAAACAAATTAAAGGCCTCACCCTCGTATATGTGCAGCGCAAAAAAGTCGTATTCTTAAAATTCAATTTCAGGGAATTCAGGGACAAATCGACTGATTACGCTCGAATTTTGTGTTTGGCCTAGTAAAATTACATTTTTTTAAAAATTATGTAAAAATTTGTGCACCTTACAATTCAAAAATTTTTCGACTGTTATTAAATAAAATAATAACTATTTACTAAAACTTATTTTTTTTTTTATGGAATTATCTTTAGCTAAACAAACTTTATAATTGAATGCAAAAATTGTTCTATTCGCTTAAAAAGTTTTTGAGCTATGGCAAAAAGTAAAATGAACTTTAAGGGGTCCTAACTTTGAGCCGTTCTCCTGAAAAAACTATTGGGCCCTATTTTCCAGATTGCGGTTACCCCTACACTTGAAGGATAATGAAAACAAATCCATCTAAAAACAGGTATGTTCATTCTGAGAAAGACTTTTTGTTTCCGATTTAGTAACTTTAACTATCGTCTGCAGTAATTGATTGGCATATTTGAGGTCACTTCCAGAAACAATTGAGATAGAGTTATAGTAGTGAAGATCAAATCATTTGATCAAAAGTTATTCAGAGTGATTTTTTTTATTCATTTAATTTCTTTCTCACTGTAATTAACAAGATTCCATTTTCTGAGGAGGATGTTTGGCCGAAAAAACTAGGAAAATGGGCATATAGTTGAAGTGATAAAAGAAGAATGAAATGTTTTCTTTGTTTTTACCTAATCTATATGTTTTGTATTTTATCAATGAAAGTTAATAATCAATTTATTAATGCGTAATATATTTAAATTATTGCGAAAATAACTATTCGTTCAAAGAAATTTTTGGAATATTTTAGCGTTAAACATTCATGAAAATTAAAACTAAAATGATCAATTCTAAAATCCTTACCCTAGAATGAATTTCTGCGAGCCCCAGCCACTGGTTTCTTTAGTTACGCAGCTCTATATGGGTCGCATTCAAAACTTCTAACTAGGGGAGATCATTTTTCACATTAATTTGCACATTGTGAGGTTACGATGAAAGAAAGGTTCCATTCCCACAGATCACTTTTGTAATCTTTGATTGTTTTCGCCCTCACTATAAATGCTTAGATTCTTTTCAAAAAAAGAAGTTGAAAAAGCATACATATTTTTAACAATGCTCGCTGTCACGGTTTACTTTTTTAGGCATTTCTTAATGTCAATTTGTTATTATTTTATTACGTTAAAAATATTCCATCTTAGAACTCAGTATTATTAATTTTTTTTACCAAAATTTCCTTTTATTCAATTCAATTCTTAGTAAATTTATTTATGAAACATATTTTAGGGGAGGAGACAAAGAGAAAAAAGCTTACCTCTTTTTTCTTTTCTTTCTGTGACTCTTGAAAAATTCCCTTTCGAATTTTCCACCGGATGTTCATTTTAAGTGGTTCAAAAATAAAAACGAAATATAAACGAATAAGGAAGGCAATTATAAAAATGCCAAAACCATTTTGATTGCCTCGTGAAACTTGTAGAAGTCTTTAGTAATAGCCTTACGAAAAAAACTTTAACGTTTTTAGTCTCAGTGGGGATTCTACAGAGCTTTTTCATTGGAAGAAATTCGGAAATCAAGACAAAATATTATAAAAACCAATCTCTAAAAAAAAAGTGGGAAAAAAGACTATTATCTGGCAAGATGTTCAACTTTAGGTTTGACAAAACCAAATCATTTTTTCCACTTCTATTACACTTCAAGAATAAATGATGTTATTATTTTCACCCCTTTGTAGATTATATAAAGTAGTGAAAGGGGTATAAAATAGACCGGAAACTAATTCGCGATCGCAACGAACTATAGGGGGCGTTGTTGTATGAGAAAAATACCTGCGATTTCTATATGAGCAGTCATTCAGTTACTCTAGAGGTGTCTTTAATGTAGCGTGTAGCATTGCAACGTTCCTTCCTTATTGTAGCTTATTAAATTTAAAAAAGAAAATTGTTTGATATTCTTTCTTATGCAAACGAAAACAAAATGGTATTTCTTCTTTTTAGAGAAGGAACATCTAAAACACATCGAAAAAATATTTGTACATAAAAAGAAAAAAATGTGTACATTCTTATAAGAGTTAAAACCTAATGCCCGAGAAATAGTTTCACTAAATTTAATGATATAACATAAAAGGCCTATTTAAACTTTACATTCCATAATTTTAAGAATCATATTACTTCAAAAATTGAAATGAACAAAAAGTATACATAAGCCTCATAATTTTATGAAATTTAATTTCGTAAAAAGTTTTTTGACAACAATTTTTATCAAAAAATTTCAAGTTTCAATAAGAATCATTATTTAGAAACTAAAAAACATAAAATAAAGAATGCTGACGAAACAGAACAAAAAAAAATCTTTTTTGTCGCCATTGTTTTAGTGCTACGAAAATTCGTCTTTGGGATTTGCCAAAAACAAAACAAGATGCCATTTTGTAAT
This sequence comes from Parasteatoda tepidariorum, assembly GCF_982258835.1. Lineage (NCBI taxonomy): Eukaryota > Metazoa > Arthropoda > Arachnida > Araneae > Theridiidae > Parasteatoda > Parasteatoda tepidariorum. Next base: position 3,167,231 of record NC_141758.1, on the reverse strand, counting down.
ATTGAATATAAGAATAAGCAAAATATTTTACCAAAAAAACGAAAATGTACCAGCTCCCATGACATGAAACTTTATCTTGGTAAACGTATGTTTTGGAAATGTTATCTCATTTGGAATCTTATTTATTAGAGTTAATACGGCGACATCATCAGGTGAACGAAAATGGAGATTGTTTTGAATGTATGCTAAACTTTATATCGATCCATTTCCCACCGAAATCCGATTGACTACGTTGATTTTAACTAAAATGTTTTATTTTATGATTTGTCGCAAAAATTTCAGGTGTAGATCGGCGGCACTTAAAAACTGCCAAATCTGTAGCTACTGTGGCGTTAATACATAAGTACCTTATTTTTATTCCATACTTTTCTGAATAATATTTCTTCAAACATTAGAATATGCAAGAAGTATACATAAACACATAATGTTATACCATTTAATTTTTCAGATAAAGTATTTTGACAACAATTTTTATCTAAAAATCCTAAACTAAAAAACGTAAAACAAAGAATTCTTAGGATAAAAAAACGATTTTAAAAATTCCTCATATTGGAAGAAAAAATTGTGATATTGTTTCTTTTTTTTATTCTTATAGTTCTTAATCAGACATAAAAACCATTCTATAGAGAACTATCATCAAATAAGATCAAAATTATTTACAAGCAAATTTTTTATTATAAAAATCATAACACTCACCTTCTTTATAAATCCGGAGAATTCCAAATGAAATGTTCTTCGTTTGAAAATTTTATTTTCAAATAATATCTACATAGATTATTCCTTCATTACTTTCAGATAACATACCACACAGCAAGATCTCGATATGAATTTTAATATGTAGCTTAAAAACAGAATAGCTGAATTCTAGTTGAAATTATTCTTTCAAAATTAAAAAATACTTACCAAGAAAACGATAAAAATTTATTAATAATCAGCACAAATGACACTATTTCAAGTAATTTGGATGACTTTTTATTGTTGTTTTCCGAATTATATAGATATAGAAATATATACTATTCTATAACAAAGAAGAATATTCTATAACTATTACAGTTCTGAATTCACATCTATTCATTGGAATGAAGAAAGCAATGTTCACTTCATTTTGATTTATAATAAATTGAAGACAGAAAAAATGTATTTTACCGTAATACACTCATCTGTAACAGTATGCAATTCCGAAATCGGAAGTCATGAGTAGCAAGTTTGTTGATAATAGAAGTTAAAAATTATTGAGGAATTTTTCTTCAAATGTTTGCCGTGTTCTGAAAGATTTACTAATATTCTGGAGAGTTTTTTCAAGTTTTTCGACCTTTTCCTTAGGGAAATTTTGCTTCTTATTTGCTGCTAAAAAATGGCGTCTGATTCTGCCAATGATTTTGATGGAACTAAATGAAAAGTTAATAAATGAATGCTTGATGTTTTCAGGCTCCCGCTAGAGGGCGTACTCGAGCGTTGCGATCGCGAATTCCCATAGGAACTTACTAATTAAGAAGTTCATATTGTTTTGATATGATGTAACATAAAAAAAAATACGAAAAATTATGAGGCACTCTTAAGCACGATACCAGGATCAATAACTGGTTTGGGTTGTTTGTTTTAAAAAAAATAAAACACTTTAGCGGCACTCAATCGTAAAGTGAGTAAAATTTAAAATTACTTTCATGTGCGTAAACTAAAAAAAATAAGAAAAAGATGTATGTGAAATGTCTTACGTATAAACTAGATAAAATGTAATAAGTATTTGTATTAAAGTATTTTATATTTTACAACCGTCGTTGAACAGCCGACCCAATTTAGGGTTTACGACTACCAATGTTCAACTCCGTAACCTTATAATTTTGAACCCAATCCAGAAGGCAATAGAACTACTGGATCGGGAGAAATTTGATTCCGTGGAGGACTTTTTAATGGAATTAACCCGTTACATGTAGAGGGAAGACACGAAAACCTTCCTGACGGCAAGAGAATTTTGACCCATGAATTGTTTACCACTGAGGATATCTTTACGTCAGCACTGTGGTCGGTGCGAGCCGGGTGATGACTCCTTATTTAAGTGTTATAAAATTTGGTATTTTTAAGTTACCCGGGAGCAAGCGAAAATTAATCTAATTATCTTTCTTAACATTAGAATTAACCAACATCACCTAGATATTAACAAAAATAAAATATTAATAATCTAAAATATAACCATTTCAATTTTAATAAGGTTAAAATTAATGTTTTAGACATTGTGGATGATTGCGATTTAAGACTACAAAAAGAAAAACTACTCCTGGTAATTCCCGTCGCCCAGGAATATATTTCGCCTCATATCAAATCATTTCATATTGTATCCAGTGCATATTAATTAATGGAAATTAAAAAAAAAAAGCAAGTTTAAAAAAAATTTTGAAACATAACGTTAACAATTTTAGAACATAATGTTTCAATGCATGTTATTGTCTATGAAACTACTACATACCAAGCATAAGTTAACAACTAAGCATTCAGTTTATAGTTTTCCATAGTTAAAGAAAACTCGTGTTATTTGGCGTCCATTTTAAGTTTTGACGAAAATGGTCGACGGGATTTGACACAAGTACTAATGAAAAACTATTACATGTTTTCACGCAAAACATTTTTGTTATACAAGTCAATTGAAACTTTTCAATATAAACCGATTAAATTTAATAACTCTTTTACACTTTTCATATTAAAGATAAGCTTACAAATAGAAGATGATCTATATGCAGGGTGTAGTAAAAACTCACTAATAAGCGACCATTTAAATGTAAATTTTATTTCGAATAAGAAAAAAAGTATTTAAGAAACATTACTGTATTACTACCAATAAAAAAACCAATGAAATTAAACCAGTGAAATATTTTGTTTTCTTCCTTAAGAATAATAATATCTTGATCGTGGCTTTTTTTTATCGTTAAAAAATCCTATAACAGTAAAAATAAGTAAATTTTCATCAAATAAAAAGCTTTAAACTATGTTACTAGTTCTCAAAATCCATTTTTTGACAATTTTAAATGACATACTATGTTTCATTAATTAAAGAATTAGTTTCCATTAAACGAATTCAACACAATTAAAAGCTGCAAATACAATAAAACTGATACTAGAAATATCTTTTAATTATAATGATGTGAGAAAAAACTTGCAAAAAATGGAAATATCCGATTATGAATGTCACCATGAAGAAGAGAAATACAGTGAAACCTTCAGAAAAACCTCTGCGTGGCGACCTCCTCTGTTTTCGACCACATTTGGGAGGCACGGAATTTTTTCCATAGACTTTGTGAAAGAAAACTTTAGGAGAGACCATCAAAACATCTCCTATCGACCGAGCAAATCTCCGCACCAAATGCGGAAAAGGTCAAATTAGGAGTCACAAAAAAATAGCAAAATAAAAAATATTAACAAAACAAATAAATAGATTCAAATGTATTCAAAATATTTGGCTCTTATTTAGAGACCTCATTTTGACGGTCTCTCAAAGAGGCTGACAACCTCATGTCAACAGTTAGAGTACTCTAAAGACGATGATTTAGTTTTAGAGTTAAAAGCTAAATTAGAAAAAAAAGTTATTTTCGAAAACACTTAGAAAACTCAAGCAATCAAACCTCATCTCCTTTTTTAAAGCTAACTAATTTTTATGATATAAAATTAAATGCGAACTTAAACAAAAAATATATTTGTTTATTTATTTAAAATAGTTCTATCATTCATAATTGGTAAATTTGTTCTGACACATAATTAGTAGTCATTTTTATTGACGCTAAATTTCTAATCCATGACGCCAAAACAAGTGGCATTTCCGCACCAAGAAAATAACGCTGAGAAAAATTAAAATCGCTTGCAACAAAAATCATGTACCTTCGATAATACTTTGAAGTCAATGGAGGAAATATCTAAGAACGACCAACATCCATAAACCACCATTTTACAGTGGAACTGACAGTGGTCGTTCCCGAGAGTTTTCACTGTACAGTTAAACCTCCAGGAAAGACCACCTCTATTTACGACCACTTTCGGGAGTATTTGGCCATAGCTTGGTAACATAAGTGAATAAAAAAGTTTTGCACGCACTTCTAAAGCTCGTTTACTTTAAGATAATTTTGCATACATTAGTTTATACATTCTAACAATTTTAGAACTATACCCTTTGTCAATATAACAGAATAAATTTGCAAATAGAATGTCTTAAGGTTACGTGATTTTACCAATCTCCACACTTTCACCCTCTCCGTTACCACAGTAAAAGTATGGAGATTGATATAATCACGTAACCTTAAGAATCTTATTCTGTATTTTAAAAAAATTTTAAAAAAGAAAATTATATGATTTGGAAGACACCTTCTCCCTAAGACAACCGTCAGAAATCTCGCTGAAAAGTTAATGTTATTCATAAAATAAGTTTTTACCGAATTTGAGAAATTTTTAAATTAAAATCTTGTAACAAAAAAAGCAGAAATTTCAACATTAATGCAAATTTTTTATACATAGTTAAAAGAAAATCTTAAAATCAAACCAATGGATGGCACTGCATATGCTTTACTCCGTATTTTTATTTTGTTACGTTTGTACAAAACGTATTCGCAGTTCATTTTCCCAATTACTACATTCTCTATGTTTTCGATAAGAATAATAAAGTTTTCTTTATCTCAAAGCGCCGTCCATTGCTTTCCTCCGATTGACTTTATTCTTTGTTTCTGTTAAGTTACAGAGCCATCTACCAGTGTGATTTTTACATTTTTCTTAATGGCGTCTAAAAATATCCCGTTGCTTTGGGAGGAAACTGTTAATTTCAGTTCTTTTCAGTTAGGGGATCTTTTGCTACAGGATTTTAATTTCACAATTTAGAAAAAAAAATCTCCTCGGAAAAATAAAAATTTCTTCCATAAGTTTTCAGTTACATTTTATTTTCTTTGTTATTATCTACAGGCATTTTCAAATGGAAAACAAATAACTATCTCTGGAAAACAATCTTAAAAGATAACTTGCTTTCAGACCTCATCCTAAAAATGAGAATATTCAAGAACATGAACTGAGGTAATTTATTTCTAAAAACAATTTATTTGACAACATAGTTTTTAAACGTCGTTATGGATTGCTCTAAAGTTCTCCGGGTTAGAAACAATTCTACAGTCAACGAAATTGAAGAAGCGTTTCAGAAACTAGCATTCATTTGGAATCCTGATGATTTTGATGAATATAGAGAAATAGCGTTGGGAGTGATGGAAGATATAAACCATGCCAGACACCATTTGTTATTATTTAAGAAAAGTGAAATGGCAAATGAGGAAACAATTCTGAACAAAGAAAATAGTGGTTGTGCGGAAATCGAATTCTCTTCATACTCCGGGTACTGTGGAACATACACTGAACCCTGGAACATTACAGGGACCTCACAAGATTCTGATAGTCATCATAGTTTCAAAACCGAAGAAACACGCGGAAAATCTCAGGCAATGGAAGATAAAGAAAAGGAATTAGTTTTAGATATTTCAACAATTGAAAAGGATTTTTTTAAGTCTGCGAGCGATTCTGAAATCGACAAAAGTTTTAGTATATTGAAGGAGACAGAGCGAGTGAATCTTCAAGATGTAGAATCTAATAAAACTGAGAAATGTAGTCAAGAAAAAAATATCATAAGACCTGATCGTAAAATATTGAGCAAATCCTCCAGTTTACCATTAATATTTCAAGATGCTTTACCGATTAAACATCTTTCGAACTTCAGAAAAGCCTCTTCCATGAATGAGTTGAAAAGTTTAAACGTCAAATCGGATGAAGAAGCTGGTACGCGTCATATCACAAAATTCGTACAATCAAATCCCACTTCAAAATGCTGTGAAAAAAACGAAGATACACTTGATAATGAAAAGTGGACACCTAGTCGCTCAGCAGAAGCTGTTGATACAAACCAGGCCACAAGACTTAAGAATGCAAAATCAATTTCTAGTCATTTTGAAGAAGTTTATGATCCATGCCAAGCCCCAGAATCTGAAAAAGCAAAATCGATTCTTAGTTGTTCTGAAAGCGTTAACGATGCATGCCAGGTCACAAAATTTGATAAAGCAAAATCAATTTCCAGTATTTCTGAAGAAATTGATGACATAAGACAGGCGATATCTAAAAAAGCAAAGTCGATATCTAATCGTTTTGAAGAAATTGATAATACAAGCCAAGTTTCAAAACTTGAAAAATCGATTCCTGATCACTTTCAAAGCTACACAGATTTTAGCCGATACATTTATGAAAGTCATGATTCAGCGTGGAACCTAGAGTATAAACCTGAAAAAGACTTTGGTCTATGGAAGAAAAACAATAGGCTTAAACTTGAGGATAAAATATCTAGTGAAACTGAAAATAATTTTTTATACGTAGTTGATAAACCAAAAAAATTATCTGCTGATTTATCATCAGCTGCTGAAAAGAACCTAACAAAAAGCAATCGATCAAATCGTGAATCTAATTCAGAAGACAGATTAAAAGAGCCTGAAATTCAAACACTCAAAGACGCCAGAAGAATATATCAGGATGTTGAAAAAGGAAGGATGGGATTAAATCTTGATTTAATCGACGAAAATAAACAAAACTATGAAGCCGATTTAAAACAACCAATTCTGGAGAATTTTGACAGTAAAGAAGCTCAGGTGAGTCTACAAGATATAGGTTCTACCAAATCAGAGAGAAATAATAAAAAAATAACAAATGTAGTTACAGATCCTAAACTGTTGATTGAATCTTTCTTCTTACCCACCGCTGTTCAACCTAAAAAGTTGACTGAATCTTCTAGCTTGCCATCCCTTTTACAAAATAAAAAATTGACTGCATTTTCCAGTTTGCCATTCCCTTTTCAACCTAAAAAGTTGACTGAATATAAATCTGAGCATGATTACGAATATGAAAGTAAAAATGAACATAATGATATTTTAACAAGTACACCATTAAAAGAAAACATTGTTCAGCCTGCATTTGATTCAAAAAGAAAGTTTTGTAATTCAATAGTTAATGGGAATGGGGAAGTTATAAGTAACGGTATGAAAACTCAAGTAAGTTCAGACTTTCAAGCGTTAGATCCTTTGAAAAAGAATGCCTTACCTGCTCGTTCTTTAGCTACTGACCATAAACACTTAGTCAATTCTAGTAAAGCAGAAAAAAACGACCCCAAAAGTTATAAACCTTTCAATAAACTATCTAATGGCGGATTATTTTTAAAACATTCCAACAAAAAGAGTGCTCCAGCTTCAACTGCGATTTCTGACTCACGATTAGAGGGGTTATTTTCGAGGCATTCCGACAAAAAGGGTACTTCAGAAGCAAATACAGTTTCCGATTCAAAGTTAGATGAGTTATTTAAGCATTCCAACAAAAAGGGTACTTCATGTCCAACTACGATTTCTGACTCAAAGTTAAGTGAATTAATTATGTTGAATTCTAACAAAAAAGATACTGCAAATGAAAACCCTACCTATAAACAATCCCAAGACGAATCCTCGAAAATCAATTCAGGCCATTTCTGCACCCTTCGTGAATCTCTACCTGAAAACAATAAAATAGAAAAAAAAGTTTCTATAAATCTGGAAAAATTACCAAATCGAGAAATGCTAAAACTAAAGCCTGGAATCTCAGTTGCAAGTGAAAATCAGAAGAAATTAACAACTGAAAAGAGCATTTCAGTATTGGAAATCCAGCCTCAAATACATGCCGGTTTGATTGAAAATTTTAACAAGCAACTGGCCGATTATAAAAAAGTCCCTAGCCAAAGTGAAAATCGTAAACCACTTTACAACATCGAATATTCCCTACAAATCCCGATCTTTCCCATTCGCAAAATCAAATCTGACGCACAATTTAGTTCAAGACAGAATAGCTTATTTAATACAAAACTTAAAAAGTCCAAATCTGAAAGCAATGTGAAGTCAGTAAGATCTAATAATGAAAGAACATATAGTGGAAATTTAACTTCGGGGACTCTCATCGCTACGGCAACTGACGAGTGTGAGGAGTCAACTTCAGAACAGAAAGAATCATCCGAAAAACTGCAGACTACAAACACCGGCGTTGAAGAACAAGAAAACAAACCTGGTTTACCAAATGAAGAATCGAAACACTCAGCCTGCGCCAACCTTTGTTTCTTTGCCGTGGTGTCCCTTGAAGATTCAAGCACTACAACTAATGCAGATTCTTCCAAAACTAATCCAGCAGCTGCAACTCTACCAAACTTATTCAATGAAGATTTATATGAATTAACCAAAGCAGAAATGTTAGGAACGTCAAGAGAGGATGATGTTATATCCATCGATGCGAACAGGACTAAATCATTGCAAATGCAAGACGGTAAAACGTTAAAGTGCACTAGCCTAATGAGAGCCACAGTAATCACTGATGATGAAGATTATTCTGAATTTTGGCGAGGAAAAGTGATTGCCAGTTGTTCGAAGGAAGGATCACCCAATGTGCTAAACGTCGTTTTAATAATGGAAGAACTCGAATTAAAGACTGTGTATGAATTTAACGATAAAAATAGTGAAACAGTTGAGATCTATGTGGACGGTTCTTTGAGGTACAAAATTAAAAATGATGAAATTTATGAAATTCCTACCCCAAATGAAGCAAAAAATTTTTCTTTCGCACCTGTAATAATGGTGTTAATGATCAAGATTGCAAATAAAATGTTTACAGTGAAAAGATTGATAAATTCAGAAGCCGACGATATTGTTACTTTTATAGAAGGAAGTTTAGAACAATTGTCTCAAAATTTAAATTAAGTCAATTGAAGATATAAATTCAAGCTAGAATTTCTGCATGATATAGATTCATTTTATGTGTGTTTAAACTTTAAAGAAATTTTTTGAAAGCTGAAATCAAAATAAATGATATAAAAATGCTGCAAGATCTACTACTGATATGCTAAAATCAATGTAACCTACACAGACATATTGCAACATTCAACCTGAGCAATCTTTTTTAAATTTTTAATTAGAGAAATTAGAAAATGGATTTTTCAGGAACCAATTTAAATAATTTAGCTATAAATTAGACAAGGCTGACAGAAATACTTAGAAAAACATTTTTCCTTACTTTTCCAGATTTTTACAAACCAGTGGCAAAAATTTTATAATTTTTTTCAGTTCCCCATATTCTTATACATAAAATCTATTACAAAATGAGATTATAAAGAAAAATAAGACAAACTAAGACATAAAAAAGACTATGAAAATAAGAATATTGCTTTTATTAGAATATAACTAGACAGTATTTATAAGAATATTACTATATTTTTTTTTCAGTTCCCCATATTCTCATACATAAAATCTATTACAAAATAAGAATGTAGAAAAAAATAAGGCAAAATAAGAAATAAAAATGACTACAAAAATAAGATTATCTGAAATGCATTATACACATACAAGGCACAAATTAGGTTTGTGTCAAGTACAAACATGAGAAGAATATTTAAATTAAATTGCAATTTGAGTACTTTTATTTACAACACAAGAATGTGGCTTTTCTACACGAAAACAAGAACAGTTCTTTAAATTCCTTTCAAATTATAACTTTACAATATTGAATGCATAAAATTCTCTTTCGAGTGTGAGAATATTGATATAAAAATATTTATGGGTTAGAAACTAAATAAAATAAATTCAACATAGTTAAAAGCGTTTTACTTATAATTTCAATAAAATTTGCTTCCAAAATTTGCTTCTTATATTAAAGCTGATAAATGGAAATCAAAATTTGGACAAATGAAAATTGAAATGAACATTGATTTGAATGAACAAAAAATAAACAATAAAAAAGCAGAGTTGAATAATAATTTCAATTAATTTTTATTTTACTAGACTGATGCAGATCATCTAATGCAGATATTTTTAAATGTAAGTTCATTACACATTCAATTGTTTAAAGAATTGCCTATTTGCAACAATTCGTAAAGAAGAATAGCAACCTTCTCAATTAACGCAAGATCAGTCACTGGTAAAAGTTATATTAATTTAAATCATTTAATCTAAAGCATTGGTTTTCGGACACGATTTAAACCAAGCAATTTTTACCAAATATCAAAAAATATAAATATAAATAAATTGAAAAAACAATAGATTTTTTTAAGTTGTACAAAATTAATTAATTAGCTTAAAATGATTTAATTTTTAAGACAAAAAACACAACGTCCACAAAAAAGTTTATAAATTTTCAGTCTATAAAATTGATGTTACAAACTAGCATCTCAGATAAACTTTATCAGGAACGTTTTGTTTTACATTCATTACTCAGTTACCTTATTTCAACAAAAAAATAAATAAATAATATTGTGAAAGAATTGTGTACATAAAGAAAAGCTATAGAAAAATTCAAAACTATTAGCTATTGTTTTAATAATATTTTAAAAAATAATTTAAAATTCAATAGACAAAACATGTTTTTATGTTATATTACTGCAAAATATGAAAGCAATTTTTTTCTCTTGATAATCATTTTTACTCCTACCAATCAACACTATTATATAACTTTTGTAATACTTTCATTTGTTTATTTCTTTTCAATAAGCAAATAACTTAATTTACTAATTTGTTATGTGTCTGCCCCCTTTGTTTGGATTTTTTCACCAGCCAACTTTGATATTAATAACTGCCAGAGTGGGAGGAGGTTTGCATTGTGCTTGAGTACACATAGATAAATGTAATGTAATGGTATATGTAATTGGGTAAGATGTATGTAATTGATAGATAAATGTATTGGGTATAAGATAAATGTAATTGGGAAATAATAGGAGCAAAGATTTTGACATACCTTTACTGTTTCAGCATAATTTTCCTGAAATTCACTACACTGAATAAACCGAAATTCACTACTTTCCTGAAATTTACTTTTTTTTGTTTTTTTCTTATTTATCTACACTACCCACATAAATTAGGAAAGTTTGAATTAATTTCCAAGTGATGCACATTACCTTAGCATGGACATTACCTTACAGGGTTTCAATACTATCATTTTTAGGTCAGAGGCATGTTTGTTTTGAATAGTGACCAGGAATATTGACTTTGTGTAATATGCCAAGTAAATTTGTTGAATGTGCAGAAATTTAATATGTAATAAATTTTATATTAATGTGCATTCGCCAAAACCATGTTAAGGGTTTGGTACAATTTTAAGGCATTTTGAAAGAAAGAAATAGAACACACATAAATAACTTCAATGTTTCATTATTGTATTTTTTATGATATGCCTGTTATATTTCTATGATATTCTAGATAAGAATTAAGCCTATAATATTTCTAGAGAAAAAATGATCTTCCGAAAATCTCAGTAGAAAAGAAAATCAAAATTTTTCCAGTTTTCTTTATTTTTTTATTGTTTTTAAATAAGAATAGGAAAGAAAGGTGCATTTTTCTATCCATCTGATACATAAAAAAGGCATCTTTTGAATATGATTACGGAGGGGGGTAAATCTTCTGAACATTTCTGCACTAAGTAAATTTTTTACTTCACGACTTCACATTCATTATTTTTCATTCTTCTCAACAAATATGAATAGAAAAATCCCAAGCATTTCTTTTTCCTTCGATGCACGAAAAAGGCATCTTTTCAATATAATTTTTGAGGAAAAAAACTTTTCTGTAGAAAAGAAAGCCAAAATTTTTTACTCCCTAAAGGAAAATTCTTTATGCAAGAATTCCGTAATGTTCTGTGACAATATTGTCGTGATTCTGCTGCAGGGTCTGTTATACCGTTAATGCTGTTTTCTTGCATGTGAAGTAGTATCCAAAGTATTGTCGAAAAATGCAAAGTGTATAATAATTGATATTTTTTCCTATAAATTTTTTAAGATAATCTGATGTCCTGAAATTCAATAAATAATTACGTTAATTCAATTTAATGTAATAATTATAATGCTAAGAAATAATACTGTAGAATCATTGAATACTTAGTGCATATAACAGAGATATGAATCCCCTAAATTAGTTTTCATTAATTACATATTCTTAAAAAGAAATAAAGAATAATCACTAGCATGGAGTAATGCATATAAAAATATATATGTGCTTAAAACAAAATTATTTAAAAAAAAAAAAAAAACTAAGATTTGACTTAAGATTATCTGATTTAAATAAAAAAAACTGTTTTAATAAAATTTTATGAAAATGACAACCTTGGGTCAAGCAAGCTACTGAAGACAGGTTGAAAAATACAATAAATAACTTTAGTACTTACTACAAAATAAGGACCATTTAAAGTAAACAGAAGATATTTCATCAAATCAGTTACTATGATTTTGTCTTACAACAAAAACAAGAAAAATGAAGATTTATAACACACTTTTGTAAAGATTTCTTATCACAAACACGGCATGAAAAAGGTTTCTCTCCTGTATGAATACAGAAATGAAGATAGAAAAAATGTTTCAATCAAAAAAATTCAATAAATAATATAATAAAACTGGAGAGATTTCGTATCGTGATCTGTGGCAGAATAATCGTAATTTCCGGGCAGTGGCACGTGAAAAGCTAAAAAAAAATAATTAAAAAATCACAGAAAGGGACCAACTCGAAAGGTATAACTCATAGTCACCTCCAGGCAAACATCGACTTTTTAAAGAAAAGAAAAAAATTAAGTTTAAAATCTACTTGGTTCCCTGGGAATTGTAGTTGGCGCAACAAATCACAATACGGAAATATCCACTAAAAGCTTTTATTTTCAAATACAAACAGATAGTTACAGAGTAAACAAACATATTTTGTTAAAATAGTGTTACTATGATTCTCCCCCACTATGAAAACGAGAAAAATGAAGATTTAAAGCACTCTTTTGGGAAAATTTCTTATCACATACACTACATAAAAATGGTTTCTCCCCAGTATGAACACGCGAATGCTGGCTTAAATACTTCTTCAACAGAAAAGTTTTACCACAAACGCAGCATGCGTGAGGCTTTTCTCCCGTATGAACGAGAGAATGCAGATGAAGAGTACTTTTTGATATAAAAGTTTTATCACACACGTCGCATGAATAGGGCTTCTCTCCGCTATGCACACGAGAATGTTTAATTAAGTGGTCTTTGCGGACATACGTTTTATCACACAAACTACATGAATAAGGCTTCTCACCCGTATGAACACGAGAATGCAGATTCAAGTTACCTCGTGTTGTAAATGTTTTATTACAAATATTACAAGAATAAGGTTTCTCCCCAGTATGAGTACGAAAGTGGATATGCAGATTAAATTGCTGTGAAAATTTTTTATCACACATGCCACAAGAATAGGGCATCTCTCCAGTGTGAACACGAGAATGATTAATCAAATGATTCTTTGACACAAATGTTTTATCACACTCACTGCATGCATGAGACTTCTTTAAAGTACTAAAATTTTTTGTTTCTTCCTCCGTGGACATTTTACCATGAGAGACTAAAAAAAAACGCTTTGCAATATATGATGATAATATACGCTTAAATTAGTTTTAGTTTACATAAGTTTCATAAGAAGATATTCATTAAACTCGTCAGTTGTTTTCCTATATTATGAAAAGAGGAATTTTGAAATAGCATTCATTTACGCATAAAAAAATGATATTGTTGTCAGTTGTACTTGATCTGATTGATTGGAAAAAATTAATTTAAAATGTAAGAACTTCGTCAGTTTACCGAACAAATGCTAAATATAAACAAAAACCAATTTATAGTGTAATGGAAAGCTTTGAGCTTTCTACTTCTGTTTCATTCAAGAATAAATAGCACATTCAAATTGCAAAAATTCTCTACATCCTTCAAGATCTCCAGATAAACAGAAATAAACAGTTTAAACTGTTCATATTCATCCACCAACCCATTACTGTGTCTAATCTAATTAACTTTTTTCACTGTAAAATAATCACGCAGCTCCGATTACCAACGACGGAAAAGGTGATTGGTGAATTTTACACGCAAGATAATTACACCAATCAAGCTCTCGTATTTCCGCTCCGGTGATCGGTAGTACGGAAATCCTCTATTTGGCTTTAGTTCTGCTTTGGTTTCGGTTCTGTTTAAGGAAAAGGGTTTATGGTAAATCCAGGGACTAATATAGGGGTCTTCTCTCTTTTCCCGGGGGGATCTAGACGGACCGGCACACTTTTTTATTTTAATATTATAGATATAATATGTCCTAGCCGAATACTCGTTCATCGTGCGGGGTGAAAAATGAATCAATAAATTAGTACTAAGCAATACTATAAAATCATGCACAAAACTGCAAGTCGAATGCAGTTATATTATTTTTATAATTTTTATATTTATATTTATTTGTTGCTCTTCTTGGTTGTTTTATAAGAGAAGGCTAGCTTTGATAAACATAATGTGAGCCGGCCCCCCTAGGTCTGGTGCGGTCCATGCGTATGAAGGAAAAAACAACATTTATGGGCACAACAGCAGAGGTTTTCAAAACGGGTTTTTAACCTCCACTTCTACTACTGGGGTTGGAGAGAAGATTAAAATCTTTCTCCTTTTATTTATTGTTGGTTTGTTCTGCATGCAGTACTGTACTATTAATTAAGATATATCTTTTAGAATGCATTTATATCAGCCATACAATCTTCTAACATATTTTGAGATAGAAAGAAGGAATAAAATGGCGGTTGACGAGGACAGCGTACGCAACCGTACATGTAAAGTTGTCCAACAACCGGTTCACGGGTAGCGCACCCTTTAACTATCACTTTGCTTCCTATGCATAAAAACTTAGTGCATATGATGCTCTTATTAAATCTGAGTATGTTGCTCGCCCTGTAAGTTGTTTTTCCGGTATAGCATACCACACAGATCAGTTCCCGTGTTAGTTACATATTCGAAGAGCTGGACTTCTTTCTATATTTTTTAGCTTTACGTTATTGCAAAACATATATTTAGTAGTTCATCCCATTAAAATAAAGTATAACAGAACTATCAAGAATTATACAGCTGCACGAGGCAACTCATGATAGCTAAAATGTACTATAATCAAGCTACTTTCACCTGTACTTATATCTTCGAGTGGTAGTAGAATAGGCCAAATTTTATAAATATCTATCATAAACATGTACAGTATTGGTGAAGCTGTTATGAGCACCAAATTTACTCCTAAGATATTTTGAACCAATAAAAATCTTATTTTTATTTTAATTAGTATATCAACAAATAAACTAAGCATCATTGACTTCAATAATAATTTGACGATTTTTTAAGCTCTCTTTAACGAATTAGTACCATTTCTTCATAAATTTTGCTTTTAAGTGCGAATTATCATTTTCGTCAATAATAATATTAGCGTTTTCTTACGTTTATCCTCGGCGAATTAGTACCATTTCTTTATTAAAAACTTCTTTTTACAAACTTTCTTTTTAATTTCAATTATTGCTGATTTTAAATGTATTAGTTTCATAGAAACACGTTTTAAAAGCGTAACTAAAGAAAATAAACAAGTTGTTTCAGGAATACTATTTGGTGTCCGTTTATGCTTCTACGATCAGATAATTTGGAACAACGAAAACAATTATGTTTGACAGAACACGTAATAAACAACGTTTTTTTTTATAAGAGCTGTTAAAAGCAAGCAACACTGATGTTACCATTAAAATATTTGACAAAATTTAATTGTTCATAGTTAAATTTAACCAAAGTCCGGTAAACCAAAGAAACAATTTAATTTTTTAAATACTTCTGAATTAAATATATAATTGAAATATTAAAAATCTAGCTTTGTAATTTGTTTCTTCATGTTAAATTTCGTAATTTTAAAGCCTTTGGATACCCACTACATGGTATTCCAACACATATACATGCACGCACACACACACACACACTTAAATTCGTTATTTTATTTCAAGTATTGATTACTGTATGTAATATTTTTGCAAAATCATGTAAACCACTTTTTTATTAACCATTAATTCGTAAAAATAGAGATATTTTATGAATTTTTTGTGTGTGTGTGTTACGGCCAACGCCCAAAGTCCGGCCATTCTCGGCCAAAGTGCGATGTAATTGAAACGATCAGTGAATATTCTACTTCGGCCGGCCATTTCGCGAAGTGGCCACGATGTTCCGCCGGCCAAAACGCGATGTGCTCAATCAAGAATGTCCGGTAGGCGGCGCATCTGCAATTCCGGCGGGAATGTGCCACGTTTTTAATATCTTTTGTATTTCTAATAACTTTTACTTTACAGAAAAAAAAATTGTAGTGGTATGCTTTTTCACATACCGGATGGTACGGTGGGACCACAATTTTTTTAATATTTGTTTTATCAAATAGATAATTTGCTAATATTGCCTCTTTTGTTTTTGTTTTTTTTTTAATTTAAAAATATAAATCTTCTAATTTAAAAATATTAAAAAATAGACAAATTTTTAAATTAAAATATAAAAAATTTAATTTTTTACTTTGTCTCAAATGGCCACATCCCACCGCAGTTAGCTGCGGGCAAGGCCGTAGCCAGGATATTTTTTCGGGGGGGGGATATGGTAAGAAGCAAGGAAGGTTTCAGACATGCAAAGTAGGGGAAAAACATTGTAACAAATATTGTTTATTCTGTTGTTTGCAAAAGTTAAACTAGTAATTAAAAATATTACATAATAATTATTTTTCAATTAATATTACTTAATAATTATAATTAATATGTAAACAAAGTTTACAAAGACATGCGACGGGGATTTGAAGAAAATTTTTCGATTACTTTTTTAGGACAAACCGGAATATCCCGAAAAAAATGGCAAAAAATGGAAAAAAATGGCTTAATAAAGTTAGCCCTCTTAGCCTTTCTTCTTTAGTAGCATTTCTTGTTGCTGTTTTTACGCGTTTCAGAGTAGAAAAAGTTCTTTCTGCAGTTGCTGTGGTGATTGGCAACGTAGCCAATATTGATAACAAGCAATAAATGTTTGGGAAAAATATACTGTTACATTCTTCCATTGCTGAAAGTGCCGTATCTGGTCTACTAAGGGGTTCACGCAGGTTCCACTTTGATGCCCATATTTCCATTTCTCCCAATGAGGTTTTCGATGTCAATGAAATCTGCGTAGATTCGGAAATTGCATAAATTAATATTAACGTTCACACAATACTTAGGTAACACTTTATTGAGAGATGCTAGAGTATCTTCGTGCTTCGAAAATCTTTCAATTAGTTGGGCAGCGAAATAATCTAAAAAAGGAATGTACTGCTTGAATTTTGATGGAAGTACTGCTCTGGGTTCATGTTCTGATTTTTTATATTGCCACGGTGATTTTGATAGGATGCCAATCTAGGAAGTTTTACATCTAGATCCAAATCTGTGAAAGTATTAAGGAGTTCCGAATATAGCTTTTGAAATTCATACTCGGCATTTTTTCTTTTGTTTAGAACTGTGTTGTTTATTGATTTTACATGTATCAAATCTCCATTCAAATCTGGATGAATTTGTTGGAGTGCTTTGCTAAGTCACAGAAAAAATATCTCTACAAATAAGTAAATTAATGTGAAACTCACTTTTAGTGATAGTAGAAATAAGATTGTCCGCTTTAGAGGAAGCATCACAGTTTCCAGAAGTCTTTACTTCTTCGAGAAGTTGAATTATTTCTGGATAAAGTTCTTTAAATATAATAATTGCATCATGGTTTTCTATATCCATCTTGTTTCGCAAAAAGATATTATTTTTTTGAATTTTTCATTCGGCAAATTCGTTTTGATGATGTCTTCTAAAACACTGAGTGTACGGGGAAAATGTTTGATTCGACAGTTTTTTTTATTTTATTTTTATTGAGAGGCTCAAAGAAAGACTAAAAAGTTTGAATCCCTGAATTTCGAGGGGGGGATTTGTCCCGACTCCCCCCCCCTGGCTACGGGCCTGGCTGCGGGTACCGCAGCTAGTAATTTTTAAAGAATGAAGTTATGGTTCTACAGAGCCAATAATACGTGCCAATGATTTTTTCTTCCAACTTTGGCTGATCCTCCCATACCACTTCGAGATTTGGCCGGGCAATTCTCGAAATCAAGAAAAGATCGGACATTGGCCAGCCAATTTACAACGTTCTTAGCCATTTCGAGATTTGGCCGGCCAATTCTCGAAGTGGCCGAATTCGAGCTTGGCCGTGACATATATATATATATATAGATATATACTGTAAATGACCAAAATTGGTGGCTGTTGACTTTCACCGGTGAATGTTAACAATCACATAGTAGCTTTGGTAAATGTCCGAAATATATACTAGGTCTATTTAAGTGCATATATGGCAGTACTTTTACTTTCGTTACTTGTACCGCCGGTACAAGTAAAAAGTACGCAAACGGAAATGTCGAATGAAATCGTTACTTTTTTCTAAAACTCGGTAAGCTTTCTAGTAAAAAAAATTGAATTTAAAAAATATGCTTGTGTTTTTTTAATTTATAAAATTAATGTGCAATATATGTACATTCACAGCTAACTTCGTGTTTAAATACCTTGACCTTTTAAAATTGTCTTTCCGCTTATTCAGCGTGGCTAAGCACGTTCTGAGAAATTCTCGCAGCAGACTCAGTGACGCCACTTTCGAAATTCAATTATTTTGCAAAATGAATTAAAAAAATTATTAATTAGCAAGTTATTTTCATTCATTTTCGAGTTTTATGCATTTATTTAAAACATTTTAAATAAAAAATGTAGGATTTTGTTATTACGTTTTGCAATTTTCTTTTTGAACTCACTAATAATACATTTTTGTCTTAATACATTTTTTACTAAATACATTTTTACCTAGTATATTTTTACTAAAATTATGTTTATGCCCGACCTTGTCAAATAACGCCCAGTCAAATCTCTAAGAGCTTCAGAACTATTTGTGCTATTGAAAACTATCATAATTACTATTTTAACTCTTGAAAACTTGAAGGTATTAATTTAGCCGATACTAAAATTCGTTTACAAATTTTAATTATTCCGTTTGGCAGAAATTTTCGGAAAATGATTTTCTCGCATGACTTCAGCATTAGCCATTGTTACAAATAAAACTGTTGACTGTTCTGTTTCAACTTATACTGCACATTCAATTATTTTTTACTAGCTCAAAGATCACAAAGCTATCTGCAACCCCGTGTTTGCTTTGTTTATGTTCGTGCTTTTAAAACGCGTTTCCATATAGAGTAAAACAATTTTAAATCAATGGTAATTTAAATAAATAAAAATAATAAACTAAAAATTAAAATCAATAGATAAAATTTCTTTTTCGTGCAAATCCATAAAAAGTTTTATATTAAAATTATATTTGATTTTAAAATTAAATTATACGATTATATTATAAAATAATATTATAATATTCTTCCGAATTTAAAAATAAATTAATGTCTATAACTTTCAAAATAAAAAATAATTAAATAAATAACAACAATTTTGCAAAAACATTAAAGAACATAAGAATATTATTCAATAAAATTTTAGGTTACTTTGAATTTTCGATTTCCTAGAAATGTACTTTTAAATCGTTACTTTTTTTGTTTAGTACTTGTACTTTTTACTCATTACTTTTTAAAATAAGAACTTATTACTTTTTATTCGTTACTTTTTTTAAAAATACTTGTACTTTTACTCGTCACTTTTTAAAAGTAACGTTGCCATATATGCTTAAGTGTAACAGCCCGGTATGCCCTACGTCAATGTTTTTGTATTGTTGTTGTTGTTGTTGTTAATTTACGTCGCACTAGAGCTGAACAATGGGCTATTGGCGACGGTCTGGGAAACATCCCGGAGGATGATCCGAAGACATGCCATCACAATTTTGATCCTCTGCGGAGGGGATGGCACCCCCGCTTCGGTAGCCCGACGACCTGCGCACGAAGTCGAGCACTTTACGGTAGCACAGTTTAACGAGGACCAATACCGCACACCCTCGGTCCCTACGCAGACTGATCCAAGTGGTCACCCACCCGCACACTGACCGTAGCCAGTGATGCTTGACTTCGGTGATCTGCTGGGAACCGTGTCTTAATGATCAGTCCACTGCGGGACCAATGTTTTTGTAAGGTCAAATACCACTTCCGAGTATGCATTTAACCGGCACTCCGAACATTGAAGTTTCTTCTAATCTATCCTCACCAGATATTAAAATATCGAATAATTATAATGATATCAACGAATAAATGAATATCTAATCAGATATAACAAATATTTCGCACATTCACCAAAGCGACTATGTGATCGTTAACATTCACTGATAGAAGTCGACATTCTCTCGGTCATTCAAGGTAGCATACATACAGACAAGTAAAACATTGTTTATCATCTATTTTTATTTAAGAGAAAGAAAGTCAATAGCAAACTACTGTCATAACAAAGAAAACCTAATGATTGTTCAGTATCGTTATCATCTCTATTAGCTGGAGTTGTCTGAGGTATGTTTGCATGGACATTCCCGCTGCTGAATGCTCTCCGCTGAGCATTTTGTAATGTATTGCGTGTTTCGTTACTTGCGTTATTAGCTGAGTTTTGCATGTCAGATCTTTGCGGACGTTTCTGAGATTCCAGATTTGACTGTTCATCTAAAAGTTCATGTTTAAAATTTTGATTAGTCAATGTATCACTGTTGGCAGTTAGTGCTTGGAAGTTGGTTTGGTTTGAGGGATTGGTTTTTGGTTGAGCCGTGTTGAAGGAGTTATGATGGGTTGACTCCAGATTATTTCTTCGAAAATCTGACATAGGTTCTTGATGTTGTTCTTGAACCAGTTCAGGTTTATTAGTTTGATTTGCCAATCTATTTCTGGAAGGAGTTGAAAGCTCACAGTTGACTTCACATGCAACTAAACATTTTGTTTGGAGTTTGTTCTTCTGATTCGTCTCTAATTGTTTTGGAATTTTCAGGTTCAACGGCTGAAGTTTTTCAGTTCTAAGTTCATCTTCAGCATTATGTTGGTCTGCACTCGTAAATAATTCACAGTTTACTTCCTCATTGACAACCAATTTCTTTGTGAGAAGAATTTTTAAAGTAAGGTGCTCGAAAATCTAAAAGGAAAAAAAAAACTATAATAGTAAGAAAAATAATAAATGAAATACACTTCAAAATATGGGGAAAATACTCTTTCCTTGAATTGCGATTGAAAGTAAAGAAAAGAAAATTAAAAAAGGTTATAACACAGTTTAAATGCTGTTACATTGGACCACAGTGGTGCCTTTTTTTTTAAATCTTTGTACAGAAAAAAGCTGGACGTGACGGTGTCCACTTTTACAGCTTGTTATTTCCTTGGAGATAAATAGCAATGGCATACTTGTAAGTGACGTTTTGCTGATAAAGATTAGTCGGCGCTGACGTCATAGGTCACATGTGTGGGGTATGGGGGTCTTCTTCGTCTTGAAGTGCAAGTACCCAATTCCCTTTCAAGATTAATTCTGTGGGAGCTCAAAATTATGATTTTACCCTATTTGTTGTGTAAATGTGACTTTAATAATTATATAAATTAAATATTTAATGTGAATAGTTTAATTTAGTAAGAGTCGAAAATATTTAATTGCTAGTTTATTTGATAGCCTTGTTTTATAACTATACTCATTTAAAGATTAACTTTAAAACCAATAACCATTGAATAAATTTAATTAATATATACTCATATTTAGTACTACACCATTGTTTTAAAATTTTACATCCATAAAAATAAAAGTAAAGTAAGCTTCCCATTTTTTTTTCTTTTTTGCTGCATTCTTGAAAATTTTATTTGTTAAAATTGGACGTCAAATTTTTCGTGATATGTCTGCCCTTGCCTCATATTTGCCTTTGTTGATAAAAATGGTGACTATTTCTCCCTGACCTGTCACACAATATTGACATTGGTTGTTCCTGCAATAATTCACAAAACAACTAAACTACGTTGGAAAATTGCATTTTAAATAAAATTTATTTTGAAAATTATTAATTTTTTTAATATTATTTTCATTATTTTTGTCGTTAATCATTACTGTTATTATTTAATAATTAATACTCACATGAACTACATTGTCACCATTTTTCGCACTAGATTCAATGAATTCTAAATCCTCGTCTCCAGCGAATCTCTTCGCTACATCACGTGGTACGACAGTGCAATCTGGGTGGTCTATCTTATTTCCAACTGTTCAAATAATACACTGTTATAAAAATTAACTTAAAACGAAACAAAAAAAAAAGAAATGGAAATTGAAAAAAAAATATTTGTTTTATAAATTTTATAATATTGAAAGGATTTTATGAAAACATTTAAAATTTGGAATTTTGTATCTTAATGTTCACTAAATGCTGTGAAACGATTAAAAACGAGTTTTTTTTTTAAAAGTTCATTTGAGTGAAGAGAAGAACTATGGTGTCGAAGAAAACTTCAAAGGAGTCAAAAAAATTTGTTCGACTCTCACTGCTGTTAGTTAATTGCTACGTTCAATAGACAAAAGAAGAAAAAAAGTTTTCCATCTTAGAAAAACTCAAACAAATATTTATAATAATGGGACAAAATTTTCACTCAAATTATTAATATAAAGAGTGTCCCAAAATTTGTGCTAGATTTGAATAAACACATTTTTTCCAATTATAGATTTTTTTCATACTGAGACATAGGATAAGGTTATGCATAGCACATCGTGCATATGAGTTCCGTAGCTTTTCTGGCGTTAACTTATTCTTTTATCGTAATTTTCCAATGCCATTTAACATAAATGCGACAGAACTTAATAGATTCAGCGTTGACTCTCTATTTCTTCAATGCACGAGTTTTGCGGTGGATCTGTTGAGATAGAGATCGACCTTCCCTTA
Organism: Parasteatoda tepidariorum; assembly: GCF_982258835.1. Taxonomy (NCBI): domain Eukaryota; kingdom Metazoa; phylum Arthropoda; class Arachnida; order Araneae; family Theridiidae; genus Parasteatoda; species Parasteatoda tepidariorum. The sequence goes on along the minus strand of NC_141758.1, from coordinate 3,144,499 downwards.
GAAAGAAATTGAACAGTGTTCAATCACACAATCTAGGGACACTGTATGGCATATCGAATCGTCACGTTGTAACCATAATCATATTGAAACCATTACTATATTGTCCAATACTCATGTTGAAACTCACGTGTATAGGACGGCCAGAGTGTTTAGCCAAAGAATGTAGAGGGGAGTATATCCTTTATATTCTTTGGCTTAAGCATCGTCAATTGTATCCAGTGTCCAAAAATTTCTCAATAACTTTCTTCACAATTAAATCAATATTCCGACCCTATTTTGTACGAATTTTGCAGCTAAAATTTCATTATTTTTGAGGCATTGTTCAATAATGAAAACTGCATTTTTTACTAACACAGGGCCCGCGCTAAGCATTCTTCATCTCGCCAAAAGCCATAAAATCCTAAATTTGGCGGATAAAATTGTGTTTTAGCGAGAGTATTGAAAATAATTTTTTCTACTAGAAAGAAAAATATAATTTAACTCGATATCCAAAATTACGTCAAAACGAATTTTTTTTATACCAATCCGTATTTTTTATTCGATTAAAAGTAATTTTCGGTAGGTGCTTCGCATAACCAATTAGCATTGGGTCTAAATAACATAAGCTTGCAACAAACTATTTTAAAATAGTTTCCTATGGGAAAAAAATTAATCACGAAACATTTTTAAGATTTGCATGCTGGAGAACACTTTCGAAAATTGACGAATACTTTTGTTATTTGGCTAATAATTTATTGGCTAATAATTTAAAACCTTAGTGCGGGCCCTGCTAACACTAGACTGTAAATTATCAAAAAAATTTTTTTACAGCCAATACTAAATTAATTAATTTTCTATTTAATTCAAATCTTGCGTACATTTTGAGACCTCTTTTATTATGACAATTATTTAAATTATAACGTATCACAAAATTATTTTATCTCATATTTGAATGTTTTTGAGCTTGTAATTGATTTCGTTAATAATTGATTTGATTGAATTATTGTATTAATAAATAAATTATGAATAAGTTATCTTTTGATTTATAAATTCCAAAAACAAATTTTGTCTAGCTGAGGTGAAAATTTATTAAAAAGAAGTGCAAATTAATTTAATGTATCATTTATTCATGAATATTCACTAAAAAAGATATTTATGTATGAATTACACCTCTGTTCTCATAATGGTTTCGCCAATATGCGTAGCTTCGGGAAGGTATGGGGGGGCACGAGCTCCCCCACCTCCCAATATTTTGCCAAAATGCAATTTTTTCCGAAGTTGATTGTATAATTAAAAAAAAATTTTAATAACTGAACAAAAATTAAGGTAATTCCATCGACTATTGTACTCGTCCATAAGTTTGGTCTTTCAAAACAAGATGGTTTTGTTTAATTTAAAATACGAATGCTTGGGAATTTCATGCATTTTGGGTTTCAGTATAAATAATTGTGTTCACATATGGACTGCAATTTTAGTTATAACTTATATAGATTTTTGGAATCTTTGGGAAAAAATTAAATCTAGAAAATTACACTTGGAGTTGAAAATTTTTATTTCGGTTCAAAAACTTTATAAAAACTAATTAACTTGAATTATATTCAATTTATTATAACAATAAAAACTTATTTCAGTTTATAAGTCTATTTGTAATATAATCAAAGTCAATTTGTAACTAAATAATTCTAATCTAATGGCTCTCACTTTTTGTTTAGAATCTCCTTTCAGTTTTGCCCAGAGGTTGTTCAATCTTGTCAGTGATGCTTGCTAACTGTTCAATTTAACAAAAAAGGGTTTAACTGGGAACTTATCACGACAATTATTTATTGTCGAGCCGTGGTGGCTTAGGGGAAAGAGCCTTCCCATGAGGAGAACCGGGCTCGATTCCCAGCTATCGCTGGTAGATACGAATTCCGCACCAGGCGTTCACCGACCACGATGTTGATGTAAAATATTCACAGTGGTAGGCGGATCATGGGAAAGAGTCCCCTTGCCGTCAGATTAAGGGAGGTTTTCGCGGTTTTCCTCGCCATGCAACACAAATGCGGACTAGCTCCATCTATAAGTCCTCCAGGAAGGCAAATTTCTCCCATTACGCTATCCAAGAGTTCCCTTGTCTACTGGATTGAGTTCAAAATAACAAGGCTACGGAGTTGAACATTAGTAGTCATGAACCCAAAACATTAGATCGGCTGTATAAAATATAAAATGATTTATTGTCAATAAATCAACTTTCTTTTACTCCGTATGGAAAAAAAAATAAAAAATTTGTGAATGCTGTAAGATAAAAATTTATGAACCTTAAAACAAATAGTTTTCAGGCTTAATATTCGACAAAATAATTTATGAAACATGGTCATGACTTTAGCATCCTGGAAAGCCTCTTTGGGCAAAATGAACCCAAACAAATATTATTATTTTCTGGTCCCAGTACTTTCTTACGCACGTAAATTAAAACTTTGTATGAAGGGTGTTTTGCAATGACCACTCTTAATGTAACTATTTAAAATTTCAAAATTTGACATTAAAAAAAACTGTGCTTATTAAGAGTGGCACATTAATGTATCATTTTAAAATCCTGGCAAATTATGATATACAAAACAATTATGTTCATTTAGGGTTGCAAATTAATTAAGTGAACGAAAAAGATAAATTATGGCAATTACATTATGGTAGTTAATAAGAGAGAAATAGAGATTAAAACCCTCTAAAGCAAATTTATTTGTAAATGAAGTGATGTTTCCTAGCAATTTTTAATCGGAAAATGAATTTTATGCTGTTGATTTTTACAACCTTAAAACAAGATTTATCGCAGACTGGATTTTTTTTCCCTCACTTAGCTTTTTAATTCTATATTTTAAAAATATTAAGGGATGTTCTGTATAAATGTTTGCATTTTCTACTTGCCTTTTAAATTATCTATATATGGGAATAAAAATGTTTTCAATGATTTAATTTCCTTTTCTTTTTTAATATTCTGGAATGTCGTTGCCCTTCCAGTGGGCAATCATACTTCTTTTTTCATTAATTATTTATGATGTTTGTTGAAAAAATCGTCAAAAGTGATAAAGACCTACGAGGATGACAGCTCCGTCACTTTTTTCTTTTAATCGTGTCAGCCAATCAGAAAGAGCATTGAAAGTCATCATGTCTGTAGTGTCATAGACCAGGAAAATACCATCGTAGTAGCTAAAACAGAAAAGCTTTTAGTATCAAATAAATGGTAGTATTGATGTAACACACAAATAACTTTAGAATGGTGATAGCTATAAAGATACATATAAGGTGTAGAGGTATAATAAAGTAGCTTCACATATGAAGGCATAGTAAAGATGCTGAGTCAGATTTAGGATTCCTGTACCAGCAGTTAATGATAGATAATAAAATAAAATAAAATTATGTACAGCGAGGAAATAATCTTATTTATATCGGATTAAAAAGGAAACGCGTACGTCGCATTTCTTTCAAAAGACAAGGGGGGGGGGGGAGGGGGAGATTGATGATGAGAATTGAAAGTAAAACGCTCTACGTTAAAATATGACGGAGTAGTTATTCTTCTTTTTAATGTACGTAAAACCATATTTAAAAAAAATATATAATTATTTTATTAGTTTGCATGTTTAATCGTAGTCCATAGTTTGCTTTTTTTTTTTCTTAAAAAAAAATGGTCCGAATTTCTTTGAAAACAATGACAATACATTTTGTTTGTATCATTTAGAAAACAATTGTGACTTGCATTGGCATCAGACACAGAGAGCTCCTGATAAAATTTTAAAATTCTAGCTAGTCTGGCAAGTGGTCGAAATTGAAAATGAATTTTACTTGATGATCTAAATTATGTTCAGGAAATGATTGAAACAAGCATTTCCATAAAACAGTTCATTTAAGAACACTTCATTCAACAAGTCGGCTAGAAGACAAATTTCTTTTGATTTTATTTTAGTCAATGGGGATCAATGGTAAATTTCTTTTAACTATTAAATGACAAAAAATTTCTCTCGTAGCTATCAGGAAACAATCAAGACTTATGTCATCTAAACATAATAATAAACACGGCTGTGTGTCTGTTTGTCTGTCTGTAATCACAATATATCGCCCCAGAAGCCTCGCCCAGGCACAAAACTCGGCACATAATTGTGTTTTGACATAATGAAGAAGTATTTTTTTTTCTTTTTCAAAAATTTGGATTAGTTTTTTAGTTATCAGTCATTTTGTAAGAAAATCTATGCTTTTTCGTCTTCAAAGAGCCATATTCAAAAAACTATTAAAAAATGCATATACTTTTCTCCACTCTTATAAATGTATGCTAATGCGAACCTTACAATTGAAATATTAATTTTCGACAACTTAAACCAATAATATACGAAGGAATTAATAATTTAATTGTAAGGTTCGCATTAGTTTACATTTATCAAAGTGGAGAAAAGTTTAACTTTTGTATTAAAAATGTGGCAGCATATTCGATACGTAGTTAAATAGAACGCTTCGCTTTGATATGATAATCGCAGAGCTATAAGGCGATAAACAGAGAGCTCGCTGCACTTAACTATACTCAATACTGATAATCGCTTTCCTACTATGTTTTAAAAAACTTTATTTGTGAAAACCTTTAGCGTGGCGGACAGCTGGCCGCCTTAGGCGGCTAGTTCTAAATAAGATCTGATGACTCTACTAGTTAACCGAGTAATGATCGCGCTTGTGTAAAAAATCATTTTAAAATTATTTATTTTTTAGAGAACTATCAGATTAGTTTCTGAATAAAACAAATTCTAAAAAAAATGTATTTTAGTGGATAAAAAATAAACAAGTGTACTTTAAAAAAAAAAAAAAAAAAGGAAAAGAAAAACCTGTTACTTAAATAAAGATTAACTCTAATAATTCATCAAAATGTACCGTTTTTTTTAACTTTAAAAGTAAAAGAAACACAAACTTCATTCTAAGTAATTGATTCATGAAAAAAATTTCTTTTTTCATAAATTCTTTTTACAAAGTACTTGTGTGAAATATTATGTGCTTATGCGCAGCCTATTTTTGTTCCTATTTAAAGATGGCAACGAGAAGAGTTTTGGTGGTTGCCATGGTAAGTTTAGAATGTAAATAATAGTTTTTTGACTAAGAGATTTGTTTTTTTTTTTTTTTTTTTTTTTTTTGGAACGGCGATGCTATAATTTTGTTGTTGAGTAAATAAATCTTCCTTTTATTAAACGTAATAGTAGAGTTTTCTTAATTATTTGATTCGAAGTCTTTTGAGTTTTATTTGAGGTCATCTTTTTATTTTGTATTTTTTGACAACTTGAATGAATACTTACTTAGGGACGACATTTTTGAACCAGTTCTGATTTGATGTTTCCCAAATACTAAGTTTCACTCTTACCCCTTTAAAGGTGAATTCTTTAGAAGTGCGATCAGCCACTACTGTCGATTGATGTCTAGCTGCAACACAATTAGAAATTTTGTGAAATGCCAAAAGAAACACCAAAAAAAAAACCACCAAAAAGCGGCGATATCCAATTTTTTCGACCCTAAATCATTAACAGTCTTTTCGTGGAACTCCGCCTTTATAAATAATGTATATGATTTCAATGAATTACTTTCAATTCGAGAAGGAGAAGACAGCTGATACACAACCACCTGACCTATAACCTCATTACCAGCTGATTGTTTATGAACAAAATGGCGTGTTAATGTTACAGTTGTTAGGCTTTTTATTGTTGGCCTATTTTCATAAACAAGGGGGAAATGAGTCGCTCATTTCTTTCCTTTTGCCAAGTTTTAATTACATATTTCATCAATTTTCAAGAATTCATTAATTGCGAGATTATCGCGCTACACGATAATCGATTACAGTAGAGCATATTTGACAGGGCTAGGCTTAATTGAAAGAAATGCCACTTTTCAACAGACAATCAGGATCCATACTCCAAGGTGGCATCTCTTGCAAGTATCCAGTTGTGAATGTATTAATCAATAAAAAATCTTTTAATTATTTTGAAAATATTTAATGAGAAGAATATAACTTTTTCATTGTTAATGATTTTAAAACCAGATTTTAAGCCTGACAATTGAATTCGCAAGCCTGGAACAGCATCTAGTTTAGTTCAGAACTTGAATATGGAGTATGCATTAGCTAAAAATGATTAAAATGTGCAGGATATAGGCTCCCTTTGAAATAAAAAAGTAAGTTTTTTTCGTTCCCCTTTAATACAAGAAATAATATAAAATGGCTGAAATTTAACTCAATTTGATATTCGCAAAAAAAATAAATAAATAATATTTCATATTATTTATTTATTTATTCATTTGTTGAAAATTAAAAGTGAGTTCTGGTTAATAATAATAGTGAAGGAATGGGATAAATTAATAATGTAAGAACTATTTTTTAAGTCTTTTGGGCGAAATTGTTCAGATGCATATATCTTCTATTATAGATGATCATTGACAGTAAAGTTCAATGTCTTTGTTAGTTTTATATACTTTTAGAGTGCTTTTAGTCATCAGTCGGATGCATCCTGATAGAGAGCAGAAATTATTTAAAATTCATCCGAGTCAAAAAATGACATGAAATGTTTGCGAATGTATGCATTAATTAATTAGGTACAATGGTGGTAAAAATAATTTTAAAATTTCATTTATTAAATCAAGAATAAAATACGAGAGCTGTTTTTTAAGCAAGGACCGTTTGAAAATAAAAGCCAAACGAAGAAAAATTTTCATGAAGCAAAAATATTTTTTGATTCTACATACATTTCTCTTGTTTTCAAAATAGTTGCCAAATTTGCTTAAACACTTATCATTCCTTATAATTAAATTAAAAATATCCTCTTTATAGCAACTTGCCGCTTGTAACTTCCCTTTGAAATGTTCTGAAAACAAAGAGGTCACGACCGTTTTCACGTCTTCGTCATGTAATACTGTTTGCAGCCAGCCAAAATGATGTTTGAAACATTGGAAAAAAATTAAAATCACTTAACGCAAGGTCTGGACTGTATTGAGAGGGGGTTTAAAACTTCTCACCCAAAAGAGTCCAACAAAGCTCAGGACTGAGCTGTGAAGAGAGTCATTGTCATGGAGTTACAAAATTTCCAGTCAGCATACCAGTAGGTCAAATTTGTCGGTGAATGTATGCAGAAGAAAGATTTTTTTGCCGACTAAAAACGCATCACTGACAGTATCTCATACACGCTTGTTATACTTAACGCATTTTAAAGAACTGGCCGCACAGGTTACTTACACAGCTGACTCTAAGCAAAGTTGTTCCCAAGGAATGCCAGAACAAGAAGCAGGCACTCGTTGCGACGACGCACGCGTCACCTCTACTAGTGTATACAACAAAACAACCCTCGTATTTTGGATTAAATTTCACTTTAAAGATAAAAATAAATACTCTTTGAAAAAATATTTTGAACTATAATAACACTTACGATTAAATTTTCCAGTTGTATACGCATGAGCCAAGGATGTTTTCCCTACACCTAAGGAAAAATAAAAAAATATTGTACCTTTGTGTATATATAGCCTTTCTTTGTATGTATAATATCATGAATGACCGAAATCAAGAGAATGTCGACTTTCAATGTCACCAATCACATAGGGCAATGATGACAGTCCGAAATATTTATTATATCCGATTTGATATTCACTTATTCGTTGATATTATTATATTTATTCGATATTTTAATATCTACTGAGGATAGATCAGGAGACACATCAGTGTTCGGAGTACCGGTTAACTAAATGCATACCGGGTAGTGGCACTTAACTTTAAAAAAAAAACACCAGTGTAGGGTATAATGGGCGAATGTATACCGGTCAGTGGCACTGAACCTTAAAAAAAAACATTGATGTAGGGCAGTGGTTCCCAACCTGGGGGCGATCGCCCCAAAGGGGGCGATAGAGCTTCTCAAGGGGGCGATAATCCTTAGGGAGGCGATCAGGGGGCGACGAGTACTCAAAGGATAAAAATTGCTAATAATATTAATAATTAAAGCTATTTGAGATTGAAATTAAAAAATATATATGAAACCAATGGTTCTGGTGTCGACAAAGAATTATGATAGTTAAAAATTAAAAAAAAATTCAAGTGCAGGATCGTTTTCGTCATAGGTTTTGGTATCGCAGGCGTAAATCTGATAAGTCGCTCTGTTCCTCTGAGCAATAATACTGTTTCCAGGCGTACTGATGAGATGGCCGTAGACGTTGAATCAAAATTCATTAAATTTCTGAAAGAAGGTAAATTTGCGTTGCAGATTGATGAATCAACTGTGATAGATAACAAAGCTGTTTTAGCTTATGTGAGATTCATAAATGCGAGTAAGGAGATTAACTAGGAAATGTTGTTTACAAGAACTTTGAACACCGATACAAAAGGATCGTCGATTTTTAAATTGGTCAAAGACTATTTTGAGGTAAAAGAAATTCCCCTCACAAATGTAAGTGTCTGTGCAACAGGTGGAGCTCCAACCATGTCTGGTTGTCATATTGGGTTTCTGGGTCACCTTAAGAAAGAAGTACCAGAAGTTATCTCCCCATTCATTATGTCAGTCATCGTCAACTTTTGGCTGAGAAAAGTTGGTTATTCCTGGCATCAATAAAATAAAAGCTACTTCTCCAAATAACCGTTTGTTCCGACAACTTTGCCATGAAAATGATGAAGATTTCGAATTCCTGCTCCTACATACAGCCGTGAGATGGCTTTCAAAAGGAAACTGAGCCGTTTCTTCGAATTGATGGATTCGGTTACTGAGTTTCTCGACACCACTGATCCTGTTTTAAGTGAGAGTTCGAAGCAACGCAAGTTAGAAACTGCGTACTTCACAGATAGTTTTGAAAAAATGAAGTAAATCAACGTAAAACTTCAAGCAAATGAAATAAACATTATCAAAGTTAAGGGAATCACATCTTCATTCATCGCCAAGTTTGATATCTACAAGTCAAACATTGGTCGCAAAGAGCTAATGCAATTTCCAACTCTTAAAAAGAGTTCAATGGCAGATATCGAGATTGTCGAAAATAAAATCTTATATTTTACTGATCACCTTGATCAGTTACAGGATTTAAAGATTTGATGAAATTAGAAATTCCGGATTGGATTTTCGATCCTTTCTCTTTTAAAGTTGTGGATAAGCTCACTTCCTCTTTGTAGACTAAGATTTTAGATTTGAAGTATGACTGTGAGGCTAAAGTCGTCTTTAAAAAATACGGTTACGAGTTATCTTGGGTAAAGCTTATGGATACTTATCCACAATTGTGGAAACAAACTGAGCCGCTTCTCATCTCGTTCCCGTCAACATATTTAGTGGAGAGAGGATTTAGTTCTGTCTCCCAGCTGCTCACAAAGCAAAGAGAAAGGTTGGACATTTGATTCAATTGCCTTTAAATCTGACGAGCATAAAACCTGACATTCAAGCTTTAACTTGAAATACACCAAGCACAGGGCAGTCATTAAAGTGGTAAAAATGTACTTTCTCCCTCTTAATTTTTTTCCCTCAAATTTTAGTTGTTAACGTTTTAACTTTTTCTTGATTACATTAAAATATGAATTTAAAAAAATGTACTTTTGTTTTTATTATTCCGTTTTAAATATCATTTCTTTTTGGAAAAAAAAGATGCACAATTTTTTTTAATTAATAAAAATGACAGGATAAATGTGCCTCCTTATTTGCATTACAATTAAAATTAAAATCAAATAACATAGCATATTTTCAGTGTTTGGTTGCTCACAAGCAACAATGAATGTTTTTTTGAGCAAAAGGAGAAAGAGGCGATAGGTGTCAGCCAACCCCAAGAGGGGGCGATGGTTCACAAAAGGTTGGGAACCACTGATGTAGGGCATACCGAGCAGTGGCATCACTTACCTAGATCTAGTAAATATTTCGCATTACCAAAGCGACTATGTGATTGTCAACATTCACCAGCGGAGGTCAACAACCACCGATTTCGGTCATTTGCAGTAACATGTATAATGTAAACATCTAATGAAATCACTGTATTTAGTACTCTTTAAGAACAAACAAATCATATAATGTGATAAACAATAAACGAAGCAGTTACAGTGTTAAGCTATCATTAGCAGGAAACTAATTAAAGTTATTTATAAAGTTATTTATGGAATTATAGTTATTTTTTCAAGTCATATAGATTTTACTTGCTGTACTATTATCTGCTATTAATTTTAAGTTTTCGATTTTCTTTCATTGGTTGAAATAAACAAAATCGAAATTTAAAGTTATTTACCTGTACAGTTAGTATTTTACGTTTTTGATTTTGTTTGTTTTCTAAATTAAGAGTTATTATATTTGGGTTTTACTTATGATTATTTGGGGTTTATTTATTATTATTTGGGGTTTATTTATTATTATTTGGGTTTGATTTATTATTACTATAACGTAATTCTACGTTGGATTATAAGATAAAGTTTTCTTAAATCGGTATCTGATTTTATTAACCGTTTTACAATTATTATTTTTGGGACAAATGACATTAATATACTATTATGAATGACGGTTAAAGAGATTCGATATGGAACTTAACTTTCAGCTTCGTGAGGAATGCAAAAATTGTATTTAAAATATACATCCATCCGTTCGGTACTGTCGTGAACTCACTAAATTTGTTACAACAATAAACTTTTAATTTTAAATGCTATTTCAAAAAATGATTACGTAGAAAAATGATTTAATGTTCACTTATAGATCTTCATAAGGGAAATATTTGGACGTGGGAAATGTCGGCTCTTTTTGTTGCATATATTTTTAGCTGAATAATTTCATGCCAAGCAATCATCGGGGTTGGTGAGCGTCAGCGAGATGGGGGCTTAACTCCCTAGTATTAGAATAAAGCATCTTGTAATTTATAATTTCAATAATTAAAGCTTTTAATCAAAATTTTAAGTCAAATATGCTGAATTATTGTATTTTTACTGCTTTTTTCAAGTGATCCAGTAGTAAGATAAGATAAAAAATGTTATCTTAAAGTAAATGTTCATGATAACTTGAAAACTGGACAATAATGAGATAAGCGAAATTTCAATCAAAGTAGAATTCCTAAATTACGTGACAAAACAGCATAAATATTTAATAATGATTTGTTATATTTATTTATTTTATATTAATATTATTTCGAACTTTTGTCATAAAAACTAAAAACGTAAAGATATAATTTTTTTTTTAAATTGTTAGAAAAATTATATTTTTAATACGAATTGAATAGAGGAATTTAAAGGCAAAAAAAAATAAAACCTTTTTTTTTTTCTTTTGTAAAAGTCATAATGTTTAATTATGAATTTAGAAATTCTGAAATATGTATGCTAATGATTAACCGTCTCCCTTTCACCGCCTATCTTTAACTTTCTCTTAAAATTTACATTTTGTTACATCAAACATAAGGATAAAAAAATTTTGTTGTAGTATTTTAAAAATATTTTAAATTAAATCAAGCATTAAATTCTTTTGATTGATTTAAATCAATCAAAAGAATTTAATGCTTGATTTGCCCCAAGCATCAAACTTTTTAAAACTCAATTTAAATTGCATCATACAACTTAAATTTAATGACATCGACCCACGAATTAAATAGGAATTACATTAAGTATTAAGTTTTTTAATTCTTCCGAACTCAATTTTAATTCATTAAATTAAATTCATCAAAATTCAATACAAATTGAAACAAGAATTAAATTCTTTCAAACTCATTTTAAATTAAAACCAAGATATAAATTCTTCCGAACTCAATTTAAACTGAAACCAGATTGAAATTCTACTAAACTCATTTTAAATTACATCTGGAAATAACTTACTTGTTGAGAACTCGGCAGTTAATACTTTTGAATGCAATTTAAAGTGTGAAGCACATTTAATTTTTTGAAGGCAATATAAATTGCATAGCGCATTCATCTCTTTTGAATCCAATTTAAGTTGAATAGCGCATACAACTCTTATGAACGCAATTTACAGCTTATTTAACACACTTTTAAATGCAACGATCAGTAAACTCTTTTAAAACTACATTGAACAATGAATTTTTTTAGAACAGTATAAAATTAATTACAAAAATTTTTTGCAGAAAAAACTTACCCGATTCGCCAAGGAGGATTATTTTAAATTCATGATTTGTATTAGCGGGCATTTTCGAAAAGAGACAAGTCTCCATTTTATCAAATGGTGCTTTAAATATGATGAATCATTGCGAGCATCTGCTAATTAATTTTCCTTGTCAGCAAATTCCAAAACCTGCTTCCGTGTCGAATGCTCTCCCAGTGGTAGAAAATAAATAAAAGTCACTTCCCGCACTTGTATGATATCACTGTCACATGGACGTAATCTTTTTTCTTGTTTATTCATTTATACCGCAATTATCGAGTTACAGATAATCCCAAACTACAGATATCCTTAATACAAGTATTCAACAAAATACTAAACACAAAACCTATTTCATTTAAGTTACGGAGACCGGAAAGTAATGTTGTTTCGGTGTGATAAATATTTGTTAGTCTTAAAAACCAATTCATTGTTTTCGATTCCTTTTCGATCCGGCATTGAAAGGTTGTTGCTAACGAGGATGAATACATTATTGATTAAAAATAATATCTTGATCACAAATATCAAATACACCGAAACGACATTACTTTCCGGTCCCCCTAATATATATGATCAACACAAAGAAGATGTTTTAGTTAGATTATTTTTCTACATACTTTAGGATTGTTTAATCATTATCAATGCTCATCATTTCTTATCAATTACAAAACATTGGTTTTAAGAATTGAACTCATAATAATTTATTTATTTTTTATATACATTGAAATGCATTTCTCCGAAACATATTGTCGAAAACTGTTTCCATGGATAAATTTATAAATTCATCTAAATTTATTTAGTTTGATTATTTCGATTAACTTATTTTAATGGTATGATATCTTTTACGCCATAATTCTAATTATTATTTCTATTTATCACATTATAAGGTCAATCAAAATCTCCTAAATGTAATCCTTATTCTGATTTTTCGAGTTTATGTCAATCAAATTTGCAAAATTTATTATAAACATAATTAAAATAAAGAAAATCATTATTTTAAACATATGAGATAAATTTAATTATTATTTTGATTTATTGAACATTATTTCAAACAAATTTGTTAAATTTAATCATTATTTAAATTAATGGAATTAATTTAAATAATGATCAAATTTTTTCAATCAATTTTTTTAATTCTTATCATTATTTAGCATCATTGAGCATTATTTACATCAAATTTACTAAATCTAATATTTCTTTAATTTATTGAATTTATTATTTCAACCGAATTCGGGGTCGTCCACAAATGTCGCACTTAAGAGAAAAGAAAAAGTGTTCTTTGTAAATGTGACAGTTTGTGACAAAGAAGCGATCATAACAATTAGTGTGACATTTAAAATCAACTGCTTAAATATATTTGATATTTGTTTCATATTTTTCATTACAATAAGAACTCACACAATCATTATAAAACTTATATGATCAGTAATGACGATGAAACACATATTTAAAAACATGATTCCATAAATATGATATCATAGTCCTATTTCTCAAATGGCAGCTTATGTCTATCAAAAAATAGCGGGACAAGGGAGAGGGAGTCATTTAGTAGCCAAGGTAAGGAGGGAAAATATTTTTAAAAAAGTGTGAGATCATTAATGGATGGCCCTTTTATTGAATCTAATCATCATTCAAAAAATTAAAATCACACTATCAATCAAACTTACCAATAAATCAATTAATTTATTTGAATAATAAAATCATTTTCTCAATCAAGTTTGTTGAATCTAACACAGGTCTTTATTTATTGAGCATTACTTCAAATAAATTTGCAATATTTAAATGAATGAAAGGAATATTTCAATTGTTGAGCTCATTATTTCAATTTAATTTTCAAAATTTAATATTCATTTCGATTTATTGAGCTCATTGTTTCATTCAATTTTTTTTTTTTACATCTTGTTATAAATGAAATATTTGAGATCACTGTTTTTATCAAATCGACTCATCAGTATTTCAATTTGAACAAAAAAAATGCTAATTGAAAGAATACAAAAATAGAAATCTTAGATGAACTATTTTAAAAATAGAAATTTAGACAAAATACTTTTTTCAAAACAATAGAAAAGAAAAAAATAAGAGCATAACATAAGGATAGTTTTTGGAGAAAAGAAAGATTATCTTTCGAAGTGAAACTAAATGTTTAAGAATTTGGTTTCACATTGGGAAGGCCATCATCTTAAATGCTCTTCGAGTTCTAAGTTTTTCTCTCTTACAAAATGGGGCATTTCAGATAAAAACTCTTATCGTAACTTTTTATTTTTAAATTCATCATTTATTTTCTGTAAGTGTAAAAGTTCACAATTTCTTTTGTCCATTTCCATTCGGCAAGTTTAAAAAACTTTTCAGACAGCATAACATCAGATTCTGATCGTGGCACTGTTCACGGAACTTCAAGGACGTGACGTCATTACTTTAATGTACAGTCACTCGAAAAAATAGCTGAGCACCGTGACCCTTGCAAAATAAAATTGGAAACGCAAAACGACACAATAAATAGTCTCAAGCCTCGATTCTCACTGCTCTTTTGTCGTGACACCATGATTGGAAACGTTCTCACTGCCCTCTCGTGAAGCAGTCCATTGTGTATGTGAAATGGGTGACCCCCCAGAAAGCCCTGTCCAATGCATTTTCAAGGTGTCCAAGGGGTCTGCACCCAAACGCCCAATGTTGGCGTTGTGTGTATTTTAAAAAAATGGCTTTTGACACAGAGTTAGATTTCGTGTCGGCAAAGGGGACATGTCCTGTGTGGACGCGTGCGCAACCAATTGTCCAGACACTGTGCGTGAAACACGTGCTGGCAACGAGTTGGATGAGGCATTTCCAACATTTCCTCCAAACAAATCGGACAAGGCTCGGGTGGGGCGTAATACCAGCTTTCAAAAGGTAACGAGAACAGACAATTTCGAATTTCGCTGGCTAAGCGAATCCGCAAATCGTCTGTCAAGTTATAGCCTTTCCTAAACCAGTCACACACAATATTCGACAACCATCTCATGCCGAAGCTATCAAAGCTCCGGTAAGCTGGGCTCACGTGACTGACATTATTCTCGAAACGCAACTCTAGATCGAGAAATTGCTTAAAAGCACCCCTCACCTGCCTCACATCGGAATAGCCTTCCGGGTCGAGGAATCGAAGCACTGGATGCGCCTCGTCCCCCAATTCCACGACCTCTGGCTCTCCCATCAACAACACCTCCCGAGGAAAAGCATAGCATGGAAACACCTCATCGGGGGATTTGAGAACGAGATTTCTTACAATAAAAAGATTTGCCATTTTGAATCGACTCTATGTCAAAAAATATAACGGCTCCTCGGCGTGCAAGCCCTTTTTATAGACACACAGAGGGCGCTCCAGTCGTCCTGAAATGTTTTAGAAAATGCCACGTGACCTGAAAAGAAGCACACGATGCATTTCCAGAAAGTCATGCGATGAGATTCACCTCACC
This sequence comes from Parasteatoda tepidariorum, assembly GCF_982258835.1. Taxonomy (NCBI): domain Eukaryota; kingdom Metazoa; phylum Arthropoda; class Arachnida; order Araneae; family Theridiidae; genus Parasteatoda; species Parasteatoda tepidariorum. The sequence continues at coordinate 3,129,000 of NC_141758.1, read as the reverse complement.
GGATGCACTTTCAAGAAATCGAGCGACACATCACATCCGCCAGATGCACTTTTAGGATATCACCGGATGTATTTCCAGGAAATCGAGCGACAAAACACATCCGCCAGATGCACTTTTAGAATATCACCGGATGTATTTCCAGGAAGTCGAGCGACACATCACATCCGCCAGATGCACTTTTAGAATATCACCGGATGTAATTCCAAGAAGTCGAGCGACAAAACACTTTCACCAGATGCACTTTTAGGATATCACCGGATGTAATTCCAAGAAGTCGAGCGACAAAACACTTTCACCAGATGCACTTTTAGGATATCACGTGACAGGACATGGGAATTGTGATTGAAAGGTCAATGACCCAAGGTCATTAGAATGTTTGGATGATGCATGGAGAGATTGTCTCGAGACTCGAGGCTCGGGGGCTCAGCTGAAAAAATTTTTTTAAACCGGAAGTGGGCGTGGCCAAATGACAACTCAAAACTTGCATTTCGAAAATTTCAAATTTTGTCTCGACCCAAATTTTGCTGAACCCAAATCTGTGGCCGAGTGAAAAAAATTTTTTCATAAACCGGAAGTGGTGAAAAGATAAGTGTCTCAAGGCAAGGGTTTTCCAAAAAATGTCACGCGATTCCAAAGCCCATTTTCACCAAAAACCCGCATCCCAATACACGTCAAACCTATCCATTGGCATGTGACGCATCCAAAGCAATGCGTCCATTGGTCTACAGTCCAATCCATCCATTGGCATGTGACGCTCGATGGCCATCCCATTCAGACTCGAGAAAATTTTTGCTCAACCCAAAATCTCAGGACGAGTGAAAAAAAAAAAAAAAAAAAAAAAAAAAAAAAAAAAAATTAACCGGAAGTGGGCGTGGCTAACGACAACTGAAAACTTGCATTTCGAAAATTTCAAATTTTGTCTCGACCCAAATTTTGCTGGACCCAAGTCTGTGGCCTCGAGAAAATTTTTGCTCAACCCAAAATCTCCGGACGAGTGAAAAAAAATTTTTTTCAATTTTGTAGTTAAAAAAAATATTCTAATTTTTAATTGAATAAAAAAATTCTTATTTGTAATTAAAAAATGCTCATACAGCAAACCTACCTAAATGCAAAGTGATTTGCAAAGTGAAAAATTTTCATTTTCTCATATTACTCACTTCAAAAACCCACAAAGCGTGGGAACCATCGTTTTAAACGATGAAATATAATAGATGGAAAAAATCCAACCCTGCTCCAGGATATCAGACCCAGGTGCTATGGATTTCAGAACCCCCCCTCCATGGATGACCCTGCACCTGTCCAGTGTCTCAAAAAAAAAAAAAAAAAAAAAAAAAAAAAAAAAATTTTTTTTTTTTTTTTTTTTTTTTTTTTTTTTTTTTTGGTAGTACTAGGGTGATGGTGTTGAACCAGCAGCTACATTGACAGTGACGTGTACTGTTGACGCGACTTGTCTTCTCAAATTTGCCACTTCTTCAGCCTGAGTGGCAATTTTTCGCAAAAGTGTTTCAATTTCCGTCTGCAGCTGGTCAATCCGTCGTTTCAATACATTTTTTTCCGATACGTTTTCTGCATTGATTCGTTCCATCTCCACTCTTTGCTTCTCCCTCATGTATTCCACGACACTCATCTGACGGGCTTGTGGTTTACTCAACGTGTAATAAGCATTTGCCATGCGTTGGCGCAAGGAATTTCCCTTTTGAATCTGAAACGTCATAGCTTGTGTGTGATTCGAAAAGGGTGGTTCACCTCCCGTGGGCTGGACGCGCATTACGTCGTTCTCGAACCAATACGCTCCGTAATCTCCGTCTGGATGAGGCGCCCAATCCCATCGCAATTGAATGCAACAGTTTGGAAGCGTCATAATCTCAGACACTTTCACGCGATACGTTTTGTAATTTGAACCAAACTTTTCACACTTCCAATCCAGTACGAGTTTATCGCGTAGTTTTCCTTTTAGCCATGTCATCACACCGTGGCGGAAGAGACTGGCCATGTTCATGACGGAATGCTCGTGTAACGGGCGATTGATGTAAAAATGTCCGCGTCGCCCCTCGCCCGGCTTCTTGGATCCGGAGCATTGGGATTTTTCGCTCGATACATAATGAATGGCATTGGCCAAATGCATGGGCGAAACAATTTTTTTATGTCCTTTGCAATAGCGCTCGTTGGCATGAGATTGTTTAATCGACCTCCAAACCTTCAGGTAGGCAGCTCGATCTTGAACAGCCACAATCATGTGGCGATGCAGTTTATTAGGATTTATGGTATTTCGTATGTCAATCTTGCAACCATCGCACAAGCACCAAAAGGACGACACCACCAGTTGACCCTCGTCAAACACGGACATTTTTTGTTTGAAACTGGCAAAGGCGTAGGATCGAATAAACACGTGATAAAGTGTCCACGCGTCGGAAAAATACATTCGAAACAGGGCCGCGGCCTCGCGTCCCAAATTGCTTTCGTCGTTGAACGGGTAAAGGGAACCCGTGTTGGTCAATGCTCGAAAGTCGCCGGGGTAGTTGTCGTAAAATCCAACCTCTTGTAAATCTGTGTCGAGGACTCTATGTTTAAGTTTACGACGTAATAATGAAGGGTCAAAAGATTTACATTCACATAAATCGGGAGCGGCAGAATCGATTGCAGAGGCTGTGGAGATTTCGACAGAATCGATTGCAGAGGCAGCACTGGTTCCAGCAGTGGCGTTGTCAGTGTGGCTTAAACGTTTTTTTTGTCGTTTTCTATTCCTCTTTTTGAACGATTCAAAGCATTCTTTTCTGTGAAAGTCGTCTTGAGTCGAATTTGAAAATGTATATTTTCCGCAAAAAATGCATTTAGTTTCTTCATTTAAACCATGTTCGGAACGGCAATGAGTCTCCCGATACTCTTTAAATAACAACCTTTCAACCTTTTTAACGCAATGTGGACATGTGATGATTTGCTTGTCCCAATATCGGTACCCCCAGTACAATTTCAATCTCAAATCTGAATTCAAACTCATGTTGACGAGGTGTCCAAAATGTACCCAATACGAATCAGAATAGTCAAATGCTTCTCAGTGATGGAGCAATGGAATCGGAAAAATTTTTTTTTTTTTTTTTTTTTTTTTTTTTTGAGACACTGGACAGGTGCAGGGTCATCCATGGAGGGGGGGTTCTGAAATCCATAGCACCTGGGTCTGATATCCTGGAGCAGGGTTGGATTTTTTCCATCTATTATATTTCATCGTTTAAAACGATGGTTCCCACGCTTTGTGGGTTTTTGAAGGTGAGTAATATGAGAAAATGAAAATTTTTCACTTTGCAAATCACTTTGCATTTAGGTAGGTTTGCTGTATGAGCATTTTTTAATTACAAATAAGAATTTTTTTTATTCAATTAAAAATTAGAATATTTTTTTTAACTACAAAATTGAAAAAAAATTTTTTTCACTCGTCCGGAGATTTTGGGTTGAGCAAAAATTTTCTCGAGGCCACAGACTTGGGTCCAGCAAAATTTGGGTCGAGACAAAATTTGAAATTTTCGAAATGCAAGTTTTCAGTTGTCGTTGGCCACGCCCACTTCCGGTTAATTTTTTTTTTTTTTTTTTTTTTTTTTTCACTCGTCCTGAGATTTTGGGTTGAGCAAAAATTTTCTCGAGTCTGAATGGGATGGCCATCGAGCGTCACATGCCAATGGATGGATTGGACTGTAGACCAATGGACGCATTGCTTTGGATGCGTCACATGCCAATGGATAGGTTTGACGTGTATTGGGATGCGGGTTTTTGGTGAAAATGGGCTTTGGAATCGCGTGACATTTTTTGGAAAACCCTTGCCTTGAGACACTTATCTTTTCACCACTTCCGGTTTATGAAAAATTTTTTTTCACTCGGCCACAGATTTGGGTTCAGCAAAATTTGGGTCGAGACAAAATTTGAAATTTTCGAAATGCAAGTTTTGAGTTGTCATTTGGCCACGCCCACTTCCGGTTTAAAAAAATTTTTTCAGCTGAGCCCCAGAGCCTCGAGTCTCGAGACAATCTCTCCATGCATCATCCAAACATTCTAATGACCTTGGGTCATTGACCTTTCAATCACAATTCCCATGTCCTGTCACGTGATATCCTAAAAGTGCATCTGGTGAAAGTGTTTTGTCGCTCGACTTCTTGGAATTACATCCGGTGATATCCTAAAAGTGCATCTGGTGAAAGTGTTTTGTCGCTCGACTTCTTGGAATTACATCCGGTGATATTCTAAAAGTGCATCTGGCGGATGTGTTTTGTCGCTCGACTTCCTGGAAATGCATCCGGTGATTTTCTAAAAGTGCATCTGGCGGATGTGATGTGTCGCTCGACTTCTTGAAAGTGCATCCGGTGAGGTGAATCTCATCGCTCGACTTTCTGGAAATGCATCGTGTGATTCTTTTCAGGTCACGTGGCATTTTCTAAAACATTTCAGGACGACTGGAGCGCCCTCTGTGTGTCTATAAAAACCCAGATAGCAATATAAGGTTTTTTTCACCCAACAAAAACCTTTTCATGTAAACCTAAAAAGGGTTTTTACACGGTTTACATGTAAACCTTCTAACCTTAAAACGAGGTCTGCGACAATCTGCTCTATTCTACGCACATTACCCTAATCCAAAACCTTGGAAAACAACCTTCTACCTAACAACCTTAAAACGAGGTTGTCTTAGGGTTTTCAAGTGAAAATAAAAACCTTGAATAACGCTAGTTCTAAGAAGAAAATCATCCTAAATCTACATAATTATAAGGTTTCCGTTTGCAGCGTTTCGTATGCTCAGCTAAAATCTACCTTGTCATGAGATTTTCATTGACAATGCAATTTAATACTATTGCTAGTGTACGTCAGCTAAAACGTCATTCCGAACGTGATGTCATCTCTCCCACGATTGTGTGACGGCGTGTTTCATTATTCGTTATATTTTTTACTTCTTATAGCTTCTCAATCCGAGAAAAATTCTCCTTTCCATCTATTTTGCTTGATTATTTTGGGGAAAACAGTCATTTTTTATCAGTCCGACTTACTTTGCTGTAAGAACTTAGAGATTTACAAGTTAAAATATCGTTTAATATGAAATTTTTTTTATTTGACGATTTGATTAATGAAAACACAAAATAAATAGAACATATGTAATACTTAGAGAGGGTCTGTATATTTTCGTCTTTCTTATTCGGAAATTTATGCGGTGTGAGAAGTTTTAATGAGTGCAAAAATGTTCAGTTCTTTGTATATCAAAGAAAATTAACATGAAATATCTTCTTTTGTCAAAATAAATAAATTAAACTGATTATTTATCTCTTACTTAATATGTATGATATGATAAATGTAGGAAACTTAATGATAACAAAATATTTTTTTAAAAGAAATCGTTTAATGAATGTAGAAGCTCCAAACATATTTTTTTTAACACACAACAACAAATAAATATTATGATTATCATAACAATTAGTATATGACAAGTGCATTAGTACATATCAGACATGCCATAATTATATTAGGTATTATGTTATATAAAAATATTATCTGTATAATAACCATTAGTGAATAATACAAAACAGATACACCATAATTAAATCAACTATTTCGTCAATACATATACAAATGATATTATAGGTATAATAACCACCAGTGAATATACAACATATTTAGCATGAAGGAATTAGAGAAACAATCCTCATTAAAATAAATTACTTCCTCGTCAGATATTCTCCTTTCTCTGAAAAATAAGAGGAAATTTTTGTGAGCATACTTGCGTATATTGAATGAAATTTTATGCATATACACATGAATTGTATGTACGTACATAGACACAAACGTATATTGTACCTACAGGAATGCATGCATACATTATTTGTATACAGGTGCATATACACGTATAAATAAAAATGTATGCATACACACGTATAAGTAAAAATACATGCATACACACGCAGTATATAATTATATTTATGTGGTCACTTTAAATATCGTTTTATGAATAACATTGTTATTAGACACTACATGCATATAGTACATGCACACGTGAGTACATTGTATGTCATATGAACGTGGAATGAATAAATTATTTGTTGAAAACAAAAAGCAGACCACTCTGAAAATTTTTTGATCTAATGATCGGTTGTTTTTGTTGGTCTATGTAGCACTAACGATGAACAATGGGCTATTGGTGTAGAGTTGGGAAACATTCCTGAGGATGGTATGAAGACATGTCAACACAATTTTGATCCTCTGCAGAGGGGATGGATCTCCTGCTTGACGACATGCGAGTGAAATCGAGATCCTAATGGTTGAAAAGTTTAATTAGGATAGATACCGCACACCTTTGGTTCCTTTGTAGGTTGATCAAAGTGATCACCCATCCATACACTGACCGTAGCCAGTGATCCTTGACTTCGGTGATCTACTGGGAACCGTGTCTTAAAGTTCACTCTACTGCGAGATGATCCAATGATCGGATATTTACGTTCTTGAACTCAATCTTAAGGGTTCAAAGGATCTCAAGTATGTTAATTAATTAATGCAAACCATATTTTATGTTATTAAATTGGACAAAAATAAAACGTACCTTCTCTGAAAAGCATACCTTTTCTCGACGGATGCACATTTCTGTCCCACAAAATATAGGGCGTAGCCGCACTCTGGGAAATATGGTCCTAATAATAGGTTGGTCAAAAGAGCCGTCCAACGGGTATTCGCAATCTGAAATAAATCGTCCCAATAGTGAGGTCTGAGTCCAAAGCTTAGACTCTTTAATGTTAATATGACTTTTTGAGTATTTCACCATGTCTTGAGAACTTTTAAAACGAATTAAAATAATTTTGCATACAAACATAAATTTTGTTTATCCAAAGATAATTCTTTGCAAAATATAACTTTTAGTAAATATTTACTTTTTTTAAATTTTATTTTATAATAGCCAAAAAATTTTGAATTATTAAAGTATAGAATTTTTTATGACATTTTAAAGAAGGAAATTTTAAATCGCAAAATACAACATTTGAGTAGAATGGATCGAAGAGTTCCTGAAAAATTGAATTTTGAAAAAGTCACATTTTCAAGAGCTATTCGATTGATTTCGTTCAAATGTTGCGCTTTGCCATTTATAATTGTTTAACCTAAATTCAAAATTTTTTAGACTATCATTGAATAAAATAATAAAAAAATATTATTTTGACTAAAATTTATATTTTGCATGGAATTAGCTTTGGACAAACGAATTTTTTAATTGAGTGCAAACAAATTTTCAATTCATTTAAGATGCTCTCAAGATGTGGTCTCATACGTAAAAAATATTAACATTAAGGGGTACAAACTTTGAACCGCTCTTCTGACTATAACTATTGAGACTATTTTTTTCCAGATTACGGTCACCCCTATAATTTGAGAGTCAAAAACCCAAGAAACACCATAAAAAAGGCATGTTTGTTCAGAGAAAGTATGTTTTCGTGTCTGATTTCGTAACTTAAAATATCGTGGGCACTAAGTAATTAGCATATATGTCATCCTCTCGAACCTTTAAGATTGAGTCCTTGAATGTGAAGATACGATCATTAGATGAAAACTTATTTAGAATGGTCCATTTATTTTTTGTGTATCGTGCATACGTATATATACTTTAAGTAGTACATATAAGTATGCATAATCTTATGTACGTTAATTCACATATATGTAGATACACACATACTTTATATGAATATATAATGTATATACGTATCTATGTAAATGTGGGTATACCCCGTACGCCCGTACGTTTGTACGTATATACACAATTTATATATGTTCAATATATGTACGCATATATTCATGCGCTATGTAATAACGATGTATGCACTTATGTATAAACAGGGCACAAAAAAGGGAAAATCCTGAAAATATTTTATCTATTGATCGGATTTTAATGTACATACTACTAATCGATCTTATTGGTTTGAATGTCTAACTTTATGAGGGATTCAGTTCCTAGACCCTAGAACAGGAGAAGCACCTGCCATCTGCAAAATATGGTATCAACAGTTTATGAAGGAGAGCGGTGGAAAGTTTAAATCACTTAATGTTAAAATTCCTTTTTGCAAATTTCGTATTGTATAACTTTTAAAGCAAATCAAAAATTTAAAATTTGAATGAAATCAATTGAAATCGATTTCTGAAGAATTCTTCAGAAATCGAATTTTCTATAAATAGCTTTTTTTTAGAATTTGATTATGGAAAAAAATTTCTATATTTTGCACTGCAAAGTGTTTTCGACAATTAGTAAATAAAATAAAAAATAATATTTATTTAAAGTTATTTTTTGCATAGAATTATCTTTGGATAAACGAATATTATAATAGTGTGCAAAAACTTCATGATTCGCTTAAAAAAGCCTCTTCAAATGTAGCGAAATACTCAAAAAGCTTTGTTAACATTAAGAGATCCAAACATTCAATCGCTCTCCTGCCTAAACAACTTTGGCAATATTTTCAGGCTGGAAAACTTTTAAAATATTGACTACCTTCCATATTTTTAGGATCAAAAATTCAAATCCATCGGATAAAAAAATCGTTTTTTTTTCACCTGGTTTTGTAACTTAAAATATCGTTTGTATAAATTAATTAGCATGTACAAGATTATGTCCTCGAACAAAAAAAAATTGAGACTCAAGACGTAAACCATTTACGTATTAGATTGAAAGTTATTTAAGACGAGTTATTTTGTTTCGCACCATACATAAATATGAAGTCGAATCAATAGATAAACTACATTCAAGTTCCGAAAATTTTGTGGTAGAAGCAATCCATCAATTAGCACAATCGATCACGTTATCTTCCATGCTGAACCCGAACTATCGCCTAATACAAACTGAACCAGGGTGTCCTAGTACCGGTCACAAAAATTTTAATGGCTATTATTCGAAACTTGACAGCATTCGACGATTTTTGATCAATTATAGAGATCAAATTTCTCAAATGAATTCCAATTTCAAAATGAATCACAATTATTCCTATAAGCAATCAATTTTACTTATGGTGATTAGAAAACGAATAAAACATATACAGTGAATTCGCGATAACTCGAATCTGATAGGACTGACGGAAAACTTCGACATATCGGAAGTTCGACTTACCGTTAGTTTAGGTTTTGGACTTTCAAAATATTGTCGGATTATTTAATTAATGCTTATTAATTACAAATCTTCTAAATGCTTACAATATTTAAGATCATTTTTCTGACAAGCCATTTACGATAGGACTGTTAGAAGCACTTTATGATACCCTGGTCCATCGGCTGCAACTTTGCTGTTGTGTTTGGCCGGAGAAACTGCAAGTTTATTGCTTTCAAATTAGGTAGATCGCTATGCGCTGTGCATTTATCCATAAAGAGTATCACTTTTCTTTTTTTAGCGAAGAATTTCCGATCCAATTTTCTTACATAGTCTTCAAATAAAACTGATGTCATCCAAAACTTTTTGTTAGACTTGTAATCCAAAGGATACGTTTTTACATTCTTGAAACATCGGGGATTTCGGTATTTTCCGATAACAAGTAAGGGCAATTTCTCGGTCCCAGACGCATTTCCTTCAACTAGGACAATCAAACGTTTCTTGCTCATTTTACCCCCTGAGCAGTTTTCATCCTTAAACATCATAGTCTTATTTAAAAGACATTTAAAAAATAAACCCATTTCACCAATATTGAAAACATCATTTTAACTGTATGCTTGAAGTAAATTTGGTAACGTTTCATTTAACCTCTGTTCAGATACTTCAAGAGAGACAGCTTTAGCTTCTCCATGAAGAGTGCAAAAGACATTGTGTGTGTGTTGCAAAGGAAGGGGCAAGATATCAGCTCTTAGGTTTTTTTTTCTTGCTTTAAAAGATCCAAAAAAAAATCGAGTTAAAGGGAGTAAAATTCGAGTAATCGAGAATAATTAACATGAAATTGAAGATAAAAGGGTCGGGACCTCATAAAAAAATCGAGTTATAGTAATATTCGAGTTATCGTACTTCGAGTTATAGCGAATTGACTGTATTATCCTGTCTTGAAATTAAAAGTGCTTAAGCTAATCGGAAAGTTACCGAAATTACAAATACAATCTTCTAGCCATGGATACACTCGAAAGTGGGTTAAGAAAATATTATAAATGCTACGTTTGGAAAAAATCAGATTCAAATTATAGTAATACACAGTTTCTATTTTAAAATCCTGATAAGTAGTCTGGAGCCTCATAAAACTTTTTAATGTGGATAAATCTTCAATTTCTGAAATATTATTTTTATTTGTTGGGCTATATTTTGGTATTAATGTAAATCTAACTAACGTTAGTGCTAATTTCCCTTTTTTATAATAACGATAAATGTATTGTCATACATCAAAAAATACATCGTACATCAAAAAAAAAAAATTAAGGTAAAATAGTAATAACAGTAATAAATGAAAGTATTGATAATTAAATTTAAATTATAGTTTCAGTGCTTACTTGAAACTTACTGAATTTAAGAAGGAAGCATAATAACCATTTAATATCCTTTGGGTAAGGCCGCTCCAAGCATAAATTTAAGTTTTAAATTCTTAAGTTAATATTAATTGATAATCTTAAAAAAACAAATAACAATGCGTAAATTAAATACTTAATAAGACAAATGAAATGCAATTAAACAGTGTACCTACTTCTTATATCAACTAAAGGGAAACATCTTAAACTTGGATCTTGGTAGAATAAAGCAGAATATCATTAAGAAACTTCAATTTTAAACTTAAATCAAGCAAGTTAAACTCCAAGATTGTAAATGATCAGTAGCCGTAATATTAGTGCAAATTTGCGCATGACGTAAGCAGCAGATTTTAAGACAACATTTTGAGAGTGAGAAGAATCAGGGGTTTACAATATTTTTCAAAAGTTAAATTTAAAGACATTATTTTTTTTTCATTTTCTTTTATTTTTATTACTATTTTTAATTGAATAAGAATATCGAAGTTTGAACATTAAGCATTGCCTCAAAGTTTCGGTACAATAAGGCTAATAGAAGTTTTTCTAGTTTTTAAAAGAACTTCGTTTAAAATTTTATTTATTGCTTTTCCATTTTAATTTTATGTATTCTAGACGTATATTTGTTTGATAATTCAAATAAGACGTTAAGAGAAAGAGAACAGATTTAAAATACTATCTTCCGATTTTTTGAACGACTTAATTAAAATTTAATTAAACAGACTTTTAGCCTCCCCCCCCTTTAGAAAGACTTATTTTTCTTTATATTAGTTCTTTTTACATTTTTTTTTATTTTCAACAGTGTTTTGCCGATAATGTAACGAAAAAATTCTTGACACGCAAAAACTGCTGCAAAATTTCAGGAATGGTTGAACATTTACATACCTGCTAACTTATAAACTTTTTTGAGAAAATCTTTTACAGCAGTGACAAAATTTAAATTAGGAGGTATAAAAGTTTTACATCCTTTTAAAATATGTAATTTCACCTGAAAATGTGCAAAATTTGAGCATAGTCGGTTGAACAGTTTCTGAGAAATCGAATTTTAAATATATACAGGAACAATTCGATAGATTTAGCTCGATTTTGCATTTTGCCATGTAAAATTGCAAACATAAAAATTGAATAAAAAGTTGTATGCCTTATAATTCAAAAATTTCCAGCAATTATTTAATAACGTAATAGTAATAAATATCTACTAAAGTTTATATTCTGCTTGTAATTATCTTTGGATAAACGAATTTTAAAATTACGTTCAAATTTTTTTTAACTCGCTTAAAAAGGTCTCTATATATGGCGAAATATGCAAAATATAAAATTAAGATAGAGGCATCCAAACTTTGGATCGCCCTCATGATCAAACTATAGGGACAATATTTCCCAGATTGTGGCTACCCGCTATATTTTGGGGGTTCAAAATCTGAATCCGTCGGAAAAAAGGTATGTTTATTCCGAGAAAACACATTTTTGTGTTTAATTTCGTAACTTAAATAATCGCCTGCACTAATTATTGAGATTATCCCTTCGAAAAATTAAGATTGAGTTATAAAACGTGAAAATTCAATCATTAGATCAAAATCTATTCAGGGTGATCTGTCTCATATTTTGCACACTATACATCGAGTTCTGTGAACAAAATGTTCCTAAATTCACTCCAAAGATATGATGAAAAAAACTGCGAGTCTAGGTTTTGAATCCTCCCAGCTTTAGAGCGAGTACCAGCCTGTCTAGGAAATAAAAGCGGTTGGTGCACAATGCTGATTTTATTTTCACCATCACTCCTCGTTAGTCATAAATCGTGGAGTCTTAATATCGATGACCCTCTAGCTCACAAGAGACAGTTGGGCGAATTTTTTCTGTATATAAATATTTTAAATAAAATTTATCTTCGCGGATATTTTATTGCTATACCATAACTAGGTTTGCAATAAGGTAAAATGAACGAGAGAAGGCCAGACATTTTAAAGGAGCCGCAACGCATAGGACCCCTAAAGCCAAATTGGAGAAAAAAGTAAAATTTGTAAAAAAATATTGAAGAGTCAATTTTAAACTCCAGATAAAAAAAATTTTAAATTTTATTTATTTTTTAATGAGATTGTTTGAATGAAAAGTTTCTAAAAAAGAACTATTACTTATACTTGTGTCGAGAAACCTTTAAAAGAAAGTTTTCGTATTGTACTTTCGCAGACCCTAAAAAACAATCCAAAAACATGGTCTTATGTTCGTTTATTTGCTTTCCCTTAAATGAGGTCCTTTGCAAAATATTTTCGTATTATTTATTAATATTTTCGCAGAAAAGGTTAATATTTGCTTTATTTCGTTTCCTTTGAAAAAGGTTTTCGCTTAATATTTCTGCTGATCTAATCATGACAGCAAACAAAAATGCAAAAAATAAGGTTTACAATTTGCTTGTTTTTTAACCTAAATAACAATATTTTTTAGAAAAGATTTAAAAATCATTTACTTTTCCTTAAAGGAGGAAAGGTAGGAAATTGCAATATTTTTACGTCATTGAAAAAAGGTTTTTACTGCAAACCTTTTCGTGACAATGAAAATAAAGTTAAAACACAAGGTTGTCGTAAGGTTACATGCTTTCTGGGAAGGGCTTGCACGCCGAGGAGCCGTTATATTTTTTGACATAGAGTCGATTCAAAATGGCAAATCTTTTTATTGTAAGAAATCTCGTTCTCAAATCCCCCGATGAGGTGTTTCCATGCTATGCTTTTCCTCGGGAGGTGTTGATGGGAGAGCCAGAGGTCGTGGAATTGGGGGACGAGGCGCATCCAGTGCTTCGATTCCTCGACCCGGAAGGCTATTCCGATGTGAGGCAGGTGAGGGGTGCTTTTAAGCAATTTCTCGATCGAGAGTTGCGTTTCGAGAATAATGTCAGTCACGTGAGCCCAGCTTACCGGAGCTTTGATAGCTTCGGCATGAGATGGTTGTCGAATATTGTGTGTGACTGGTTTAGGAAAGGCTATAACTTGACAGACGATTTGCGGATTCGCTTAGCCAGCGAAATTCGAAATTGTCTGTTCTCGTTACCTTTTGAAAGCTGGTATTACGCCCCACCCGAGCCTTGTCCGATTTGTTTGGAGGAAATGTTGGAAATGCCTCATCCAACTCGTTGCCAGCACGTGTTTCACGCACAGTGTCTGGACAATTGGTTGCGCACGCGTCCACACAGGACATGTCCCCTTTGCCGACACGAAATCTAACTCTGTGTCAAAAGCCATTTTTTTTTAAAAAAATGGGACGAGTCCCCCTAATTGGGGACTCGTCCCATTTTTTTAAAATACACACAACGCCAACATTGGGCGTTTGGGTGCAGACCCCTTGGACACCTTGAAAATGCATTGGACAGGGCTTTCTGGGGGGTCACCCATTTTACATACACAATGGACTGCTTCACGAGAGGGCAGTGAGAACGTTTCCAATCATGGTGTCACGACAAAAGAGCAGTGAGAATCGAGGCTTGAGACTATTTATTGTGTCGTTTTGCGTTTCCAATTTTATTTTGCAAGGGTCACGGTGCTCAGCTATTTTTTCGAGTGACTGTAAGTGAGTGGGTACTTTTAACAGACAGACAAAACAGAGTTAGAATCAAACCTTTTCAACTATCGAATCTAGTATTTCCTATTAAAACTAACAGGTACTTTTCAAATTTTACGAATCATACTGGGTTGAAGTTTTGGAATGAGCATGCAACTCACTTCTTGACAACACCAGTAAAAAGAGATTCGCTCATCATGCGATTGGTGACTCAAACGAAAGAAAAAGATAAACAAATTAGAATGAGTTTGATCTGGTTTAGGTGGACTCCGGTATGGAAACTCGTTAGTATTGTGCGCTCAAGAGTGTGAAAAATAAAATTTTATGCTAAAATATGTAGACTCGTGTAATTCTCAAAAATGGCAAAAAACGCAGTTCATAATTTTAAAATTATCCTCCTAGGAGAGCCAGGTGAGTTTTTATTTTTTGTATTGTTCTTATAATATTTTTAGACCTGTGTTTTCATTTGCTTAAATATTTTATTTACTTAACTATTTACTTGTTTTCATTTAACTATTTACTTAACTATTTACTTTAACTATTTACTTAACTATTTACTTGTTGTTAAGAACAATTTTTTTTTAACTTTTAAAATTTCTTAAAAAATGACCTCTTTAAAAAAACAACCTAGAGCAAAATTTCATAGTTTTTCTTTACAACAGAAGCCCTAGGCATCCATTTGATAACTATAAAATATTAAATCTTTTAATCTATCACTAATATAATTATTATTTTTACATATGAATTTAATTATAAAGTTTAAAATCATTCAAGTTTTATATATTTTTTACATTCCCCATTTCTAAAATTTCTTAAATAATAAATCTTTTGTCACAGAATAATATCTGCTTACATTTACTTAAAAATGAATTTAAAACTTGAATTTAAAGTTTTGTAATCTTTCTTCCTTTTCAATTTAATTTTTCCAATTCAATGTAATTTTTTTTAAAATTCAGTTCTGTCCAATTTTTTTTTTTTTTTTTAATATTGAATTTTTCTTTTATTATATTTGTGATTGTACTCACCTTTTTAGACTCTCTTGATCACTTATTAATCTTATTCCCTCTTATTACTGCAATTTTTATTATAATTCAAAATGTTAAGTTTAAAAGTGAGCCTTGTTTTATTTATCGCTTGTAAAAAGTAATCGTTTAGTATTACCTATTAATGCAAAGTTTATAATGAAGGTACTTAGTCAATGTCTTGTAATTTTTTATGGTAATTAAGGGATATTTACTTTTCGAGGGCACCGGCAGGGGGTGCAAGGAGAAGCACTCGCGCCCCCTGTTTTTTTTTTTTTTTTTTTTTTTTTTTTTTTTTTTTTTTTTAAAAACAATTTTGAGATACAGAAAAACAAGTTTGCTATAAAAAAAATTATATAAAAAATATTTTTATTGAAAAACAAATAATTAAGTAAATATCGATACATAACATTTAAAAAATTCTTTAATCAAACAAGAATTGTAATCGTCTTGTTTGCTGTCCAAATCTGTTGACAACTTTTTCAATGAATTCTGAGTCATCTTTGATTCGTTTCTTATGAACACTGATCTTGCACAAACTACTTAATCTCTCTTGAGTCATTGTAAACCGATTCCATGTTTTGATGCGTCGCATTGTACTAAAAGTGCATTCAATAGTGCCTGTAGTAGCTGGAAGAGTTAGGCTAATTTTAATTGCCTCCGTTACAGCTGGATAAAAGGTATGGCCTCAATAACTAAATCAATGTATTTGAGGGATTCATAAGAATTTTCTCTATTCCTCCACATTTCATGCCACGTTGTTGCTTCTGTGATGAAATTCGGTGAGAGCAGATCTTTATACATAGTATATACAGTGGGTAAAAAAAGTCAACGTACGCAGATACAAATGCCAATCAAAGTTTAATTTGTCACACAAAATTCATAATGATAAAATGAAAAATTAAAAATGTGTTAAAACTAATATTTATTTATTTTAAAAGGATGATAATACTGACAAAATTAAATAATAAATCTTAAAAACTCAAAAAATGCCGTAAACATGGAACAAAAAAATCTCCATACGGTGCCCAAGCACACGTAAAAAGTTTACAAAAATGCATTTAATGATCACTGGGCCCTCCTTTGGCCTTTATCATCTCTCTTAGACGTTTTGGCAATACTCCTACAAGTTTTTTTGTTGTTTCTGGAGAAATATTACACCAAATGCTACTAATGGCACTTTTGAGTTCAACTTTGTTTTTTATGTCATATTTTTTAAGTTGTCGGCCAATTTCTTCCCACAAATGTTCGATGGGTTTAAATCGGGTGACTGGGGAGGGCTATGAAGTTGTTGTTTAAGCTGGTAAAGGCACCACTCTTATCAAATCTTAGAGGTGTGTTTCGGACGGTTGTCCTGCTGAAAAGTAAATCCAGTTCCAAGAGATAGTTTCTCTGACAAGGGAAACTAGGGAAGTGTGACTCGCCAATTTTGAAATAAACTAGTGGGATGTATGCCTTATGAGGAATAATTTTAGGCGGCAATATTCGTTTCGGCCCATAGAAGGTCCTGAGAGAGATAAAAAATAATACAATATATAGAAAATCGGTATTTTATTACTTCAATGCAGACTATTAGTTATTGTAATTGTCTCATACTCCAATTAATTTGTAATTAATTGGTTAATTAATTAATTTGCTAATTAATAAATCAATTAGCAAATTAATAAATGAATTATTAATTAAATATTAATTCTTAATTAATTAATTGATTTGCATTTACATACTCCAATCAATTTGAAAAAATTTTTGGGAAAAAAAATTAAAAAAATTTGATGTAAATTTTTTTTTAAATTGACCTAACAGGTTTTTCTGAAAAACTACAGATATATGAAATTTTCAAAATCAATTTTGACAATAAATATGCATTATATAGTACGTGAAAGCAAGTACCACAAAATTAATTGGAGTATGAGATAATTATAATAACTAATAGTGTGCATTGAAGTAATAAAACATCGATTTTTCTATATATTGAATTATTTTTTATCTCTCACAGGACCTTCTATGGGCCGAAACGAATGTTGCCCCCTAAAATTATTCCTCATAAGGCATACATCCCACTAGTTTATTTCAAAATTGACGAGTCACATTTCCCTAGTTTCCCTTGTGAGATGGATAACACATTTTGTTTAAGAATATCCAGATATCCAAATCAATCCTTAGTTCCCTCAATGAATTGCAAATTTCCTACTCCAGAAGCACTCATACACCGCCACCACTGTACTTCACAGTTCCGCATAAATTCTTAGTTAGCATTTGTTTGTTTGGTTTTCTCTACACCATAACTCGGCCATCTGACCCATGAATGTTAAATTTTGATTCATCACTAAAAAGAATGAATTCCTAAAAAGATAATAGCTTGCTTACATGTTTCTTTGCAAACTCGAGACGCTTTTTCCTGTTGCATAAGTTTATATAGAGTTTCTTCCGGGCCGCACGTCCATGATAACCACTTTTTTTAATGACATTTCTCACGGTTTGAGTTGAGACTTTAATGTTGTAACTAACCATTAAATCAGCTGCCAACCGTGGTGCACTAATTCGTGGATTTTCTTGAACTTGGCGTTATGCACGCGATTTAATTTGGACGGCCTTCCGGATCGATCTCTATCCTCAAGTGAATGAAGTTTACAATATCTTTCAATGATATATTGCACAGTAGACTTCGATTTTTTAGTCATTTCACTAAGCCATTTCATGGATAATCCATAGGGTCAGATGGGGGAAAGTGGTGGGATGGGGGAAAGTGGTGGTAATCTAAAAAATGCCCTTTTTTCACAATAAATGTACATATTTTTACTTTTTTTTCAATTAATACATAATTGGAGTTTGTGACAAATATTTCTATTAAGATTTGTAAATCTGGCAACCAGTTTACTGTTGTTTATCTTCTTGTTTACATATATGTGCAGTTTGTTCTTAACACATGGTATTGATAAACTTTGTTCTTGATCTTTTCTCACTTGAAAAAATTAGTATATTTTGATACATTTCAGTAGAAGAACTTCTTAAAAACAGATTCATGCATCAAGGTAAGAATTATTTTATTATTTCAATTTTTTATGATTTTTTTTCTGAGGTGGGGGAAAGTGGTGGTATAGTTAGGCTTAGCTCAATGTTGTATGATGATTCAATTTTAGACTGATTAATTTTTAAAAATGGGCTGTAATAAAAGTATTATTCTAAAAAAATAGGCTTTATTTATAAATTTTAATCTAAATATGATAATACAATTAAATTAAAAGTTATTTTTTACATATTTAATCATGATTTAGAATATTTTTTAAGATCATTAGAATAAATTTAATTCTTTTTTTTCTTCTTTTTTTTTCAATTTAGATAATTTTAATGCGTGACTGTTCACTGACATGTAATTTTTTTTTCCAGCTTAAGTATGCCTAGAAACTACATAAAAAAGACTAGTGGTCCAAAGTATACACAAAATGATCTTCAGATGGCTATAGCAGAAGTTAAAAATGGAGCATCGATTTATTCTGCATCCAAGAAAAATGGTATTCCTGAACAAACTTTAAGGAGGTGGATTGTTAAAAGTCCATCACATCAAGGACCTGGCCGATCGCCTTTTCTTAGTCAGGAAGAAGAGAAATGCATCGTTGAAGCTGTGAAATTTCTGTCAAAATGTGGATTTCCATTCGACAGAAAGGATATTCTTAATGTTGTTGAAACATACTTGCTAAGCAATAAGGAGCTCAGCAATCTCTTTCCTAATGGAAAGCCAGGAATTGAATGGGTGAGAGGATTTGAAAAGAGATGGAAAGGAGAAATTGGGAAAAGAAAGCCAGAACTTTTAACGAAAGCCAGAGCTAAAGACATGTGCGAAGAAACAGCAAATGCTTTCTTTAACATATATGAAAATGTACTGCTTAGCAATGGTTTGCTTAAGGAGCCAGGAAGGATTTTCAATTTGGATGAAACAGGGTTGTCTACTGATCCCAGATCAAGCAAGATTTTTGTCCAGAAGGAAAGTCGAACAGCTTACTTAAAATCTGCCGACTGTGGTAAGGCCATGTACACAGTATTATTTTGCATATCTGCTGCTGGTGAATATTTACCTCCTTTCGTTGTCTACAAAGGACAGAACTTATATCAATCCTGGATGACTGGAGGGCCACAAGGAACTCTTTACGGGTGCACAGAGTCTGGTTGGATGCAGGATTTTTTGTTTGAAACGTGGATGAAGTTTTTTATTGATTTCGTCAAAAACTTTAAAAAGCCGGTATTGTTAATATATGACGGCCATGGAAGTCACCTAACATATAATTCCATTAAGCTAGCCATGGATAATGGTATTATTTTACTATGCCTCCCACCTAATAGCAGCCATGCACTTCAACCACTAGATGTTGGAGTTTTTTCACCAATGAAAAATTCGTGGAGGGATGTATTAAAAACTTGGTATCGAGAGAGCAGGTTGCAAAATGTTTCCAAAGCAACTTTTCCATTTCTTCTAAAGAAATTATTTGAAAAAATGAAGGCAACAAATGCTGTAAATGGATTTAGAGGGACTGGTCTTTATCCTCTCAATAGAAATGCCATTCAACATTGTATAATTCCTACAGAAAATAATCCAACAGTTGCAGCTACAAATAAGAGCTCGGCGTCTTCTAAAGTTTCTGCACTACTAGATTCACCTATGAAAGATTTGAAAGAGGCAATTCTGTTGACAGTATCTCCTACACCATCTGCAAACACGGTTCTAGCTATGGATAACTCTAAGAAAAAAAGAAAAAGGGTGCAAAGCAAATCTGGGGAAATTTTAACTCAAGAGAATGTTTTAAAAAGATTAGCAATGGAAGAAGAAGACAGAAAGAAAAAATGCAATTTAGGCCAGGTTCCTAAACGAAAAGACCAACAAAGGTCTGATAAAAAAATAAAAAAAGTCACCAGTCCTACTACTCCTCTCGATACCAGAAAAATCAATCAAGGTTCATGGCTTGAGGTAAAATACAATTCCAAAAGAAATATGATGTGCTCATTTATCGGGCAAGTTGTTGAGAAAAATGGTGATCTATATCATGTTAAATATCTTAGTAAATCTAAATTGGGAAATTATTTTACTTTCCCAGAATTAGATGATGAAGATAATGTGGAAGTTAGCAGCATTATTCACATTTTAGATAAACCAAGATTTGACAGTCGTGGACATTATTTTTTTAATCAGTAATTATAATAAAAACTATGTAAGAAATTTTATGTAAATTGGATACTTTGAATATAGATTTGAATGTAAATCTCATAGTGTTTCCTTTATTTCACAGTTAAATTTTGAAGATATAATAAAAAAAAGCATATTGTACCCCCACTTTACCCCACCATGGGGGAAAGTGGTGGTATCAAAACATGCCTATTTTAAAATGAATCTACAAGAAATTTTCTTGGCAAAATTTTATATAAACACAATATTTCTAACCTATATAAGTCTAATGTATATAATATCTACTAAAAACCTGATATCTAGTGCTTTAAACTTACTGTTATAAGGCTTTTTCCAAAAAAACCTTGATTTTACCACCACTTTCCCCCACCTGTTGCAATTTAATCACTAACTCCCAAATAGCTCTGGAAACTTCCATTTTGAGACGATCAACTTTAACGATTAACTTTCTAAAGTCAAAGATTTACTGTGGGCCTGTTTTAAACATGTCAGAAAGAATTTGCATAACGCGTACGGAAACTTTTTTTGCACTGGAATTTTCAATTTTCCTTAGATATTGCAAATAATATGCTTTTCTCATTTTGTAAAAATGAAAATTTATAAAAATCTCTTTCTATAGACTTATACTAAACACATATAGACAGTATTTAAGGAAAAAAATGCAATACTTTTCAAATTATGCTCATTTATTCTTAAATTTAGTGACCGTATGGAAACTTTTTACGCACTGTATAACAACACAATAAATACCAATGTTAAGTGTGCACAAACACGTTAGTATATGAAACTACTGTTTGTAGTTATTTGTGTTTCAAAGTCAGTAGCTATGCCAGCGCCACCAATACAGTTTCTCGTGGCAAAATTTGCAAGTACAAGAAATTCGTACTTTTTTTTAAATATCTTGATAACAATGAAGAAATGTATCTTGAAAAAATTAACAGATGAAAGTTTATGTAATAACAAAACAAAATGTAATAACATAATATATGTAATCTTTTTATGTTATTCTTCTCTGTAAATCATTTTTTTTTATTTTATTATTCAAAACGAAATTCTTTTTAAATTCACATCCTGTCCTTAAATATATTTTTGGCTCAACTATGCATCAATTAAAAGCAGGATATTTTTCCCTTGGCACTCTGTGAGAATCGTTTGACCTATTTGATAAACCAATTACAATTACTAAGATTTCCCTCTTTCCCTAAATTGAAACATTTTACGGATTTTACTTTGAAAGATCTTCTCTAACATATAATGAAGAAACACAACTTTTCATACACACTTTCATGACTGCTTTGTCTAATAATTAATAAATAAATTTTGTACCCTCCTTCCCTGCCTAAGACCTGTTTTAATCCTTCCACTCGGCAACAACGTTATATATATTGTTAGAGGGTTTTATATTATTCTGCGGGGGCCCTTGTTACTTTTTAATAAATTATGTGTCATTCAATAAAAAAAATTCCTGAAAAGCTGCACTCGGTCAACATATGTAATTAAAATCATGAATACAAACTATTGAAAATTCTGAAGCAATATTAAAAATCGGTTTTTCGCACTAATGCTAAATAATCTATTTGGCGTAAAGTCTTTATAATAATCAATAGTTTTTTTATAATAATCGAAAATCAAGCAAGCATGTAAAAGATAAGTTCATGAATGAAATTGTATTTTTTATTGAATGAGACATGGTAGCTCAGGGGATAGAGCATTCACCTTTCAATGAGGTATGGGTTTGAACCCTAACACTGGCTGGTTGATACGATTTCCGCACCCGGTTCACAACAATGCTGATGTAAAATATCCTCAGTGGTAGACGGGTTCAGGGGTTAGTCTCCTTGCCATCAGGCTAACAGTGGCATGTTTTCGTGGTTTTCCTCTCTATGTAATGTAAATGAGGGTTAGTTCCATTAAAAAGTCCTCCACGAAGGCAAATTTCTCCCAATACTTGATCCTGGAGTTACCTTGCTTCTGTATTGGGTTCAAAATTACAAGGCTATGGAGTTGAACATAAGTGGTCGCAAATCACTAATGTTCAACACTGATTGAATCGGGTCGGCTGTTCCACGACGGTTATAAAATTTCTATTCAATAAAAAATCAGGATTAATTTTATTCTTATAGAAATAGTAACTTATTTGAAATCTGTGTGAATGAAAAAAAAAATTTGAACTTTTAGTTGGGATAATTGATAATTTTGAGGTAACATTCTTTTAAACTTTGAAAGGGGATGTCATCAGGGTGTTGCCCCTGATGGTGCAAACTGAAAGCCGATTGGTGGAGGATGTTAAAAATAGGACAGGGATATTAGAGGTGTGCAGTCCGTGTAGAATTTGGGGTATCGTGATTGCGGGGTGACTTGCCGCTCACAAATCATCTAGTTTCAAATATGTATGTATTTTCCCTTTAAAAAAAAAGATTAATGTTATTTAAATATTATTGATCCAAATGTTTTAAAAATAGGAGTTATCAATGGACCCCCAAAATATTACTCATGAACCCCTAGGGGGTCCATGAACCACAGGTTAAGGAACCCTGTTTTAAAGGACTAATTAATGATTATGAATTATATGTTGAGTGAAGCGAGCAGGCAATGGAGCCTTGTTTTTATGCATTTTATATTTGCCTCGTATGTCTACATTTTTTTACCTGAATTGTTGAATAAGTTTAAATGTCCTCTGGTTGCTTTGTTCAATTTGTAAATAACATTTTATTTGTTAATAAATTAGTATTCATGCTATATATTTGTTGCAGGCGTTGGGAAAACTTCTATGACTCATATCTATACCAATCCGACGTCTAAATGTAAGTGTTGTATTCAAATTGTAATTTTTTTTAAAAAAAGATTTTCATTCTTAGTTAAAAGGTATATATAATTATAAAATGTAATAAACATATTAAATAATAAAAATTTGATAATTTTTTTAAAAAAAAGATAAAAAATACAAGCAACTTTCCAAAATTATTTTTGTTGTAACAGAATTGTCACAGGATGCTTAAGTGTACAATGGATAAAAAATTTTTGGAAGCAGACTCAAGTACAAAAGAAAAATTAGACAGTCCATATATTAAATTCTAAAATTTTATAAAGAAAAGAAAAATGCTATAAAGCAAAAACTAATGTTTTTTTTCTCTTTAATATTGTAATTCTGAGAATATTAGAGCCTGAGAATATGCATGCCTTTCCACTTAGTTTATTTATAAACAAACTTTTCTTAATGTTCATGATGGGGAACACTTGTTTTAATAATTGTTATAATATCATAAAAAAAATTTCTGACTGACACTCCTGCCTCTCCCATCCCCCAGAAAAGAAATACTGAGTCTATAAAACTGACATAACAGTGTTCATATTATTTTGTGCAATCCGGTTTCATTTTTTTTCCCTATTTGATACTTTGCCTTTCCGTGCTATTAAAGTTTAAAATGCTAGGAGAATGCTTCTCTCACATTTAATCAGTACGAAAAAGCATATAAATTAATGGATAACAGAATAAAAAATGACATAACTTTATCTCATTTAAAGGAAATGAAGTAGGAAGGTAGATAAGTATTTAATTTGTGCTCAATTTGCTTCAAAATCTGAAATTATTTTCTCATTTTCCTTCCGAAATTTTTTTGCAGTTGACTGATAATAAAAAAGAACACCCAAGTCAAGCATCACTGGCTGGGGTCGGTAAGCGGGTGTGTGACCACTTTGATCAGCTTGTATAGAGACCAAGGGTGTGCGGTATTGGTCTTTGCTAAACAGTTCTACCGTAAAGTGTTCGACTTCACTCTCAGGTCATCGGGCTACCAAAACAGGGGAGCCATCCCCTCAGCAGTGGATCAAGATTGTGATGGGATCCCAAGTCATCTTTAGGGATATTTCCAATAGCCTATTGTGTAGCTCTAGTGTGACATAAATAAAATACCTACCTAATGATTGTTGTAAAAAGAAATTTAAATTATTTTTGAACACTTTATGTAGTCAGTTTTTTGTCATCAATAATTGCACTTTGATGTCAACATTATAGTATTTATGGCATTTTCTCAAGTGTTTTAATTTATTTTTAGCTAATCATTTTGAGGCTAACCTTACTTCAAAAGAACTCACCGTTAAAGGAAAAAGAGTGAAACTCTGTATCTGGGAAACATCAAGTCAACGGTGGTTCAAGCATGTCGCCACCAAGTAAGTTTCTAACAATAATGTTTCATGTGAATTAAATTTAGACTTAAAAGATTGTCAAAGCTTAATTCTGCGTTTTACATTTTGAGAACTGCTATTAAATGTTTGTTTCACTATTACAAATAATGAAGTTTTTTTTTAAAGAAAAACTATTCACACTAATTCATTTAGTTCACATTAAATCTGGTTCAGACATCTATTGAAGACTTATAAAATTTCTAAGAAGTGGATAGGATATACTTTTTGCTGCGTAAACTAAAGTAAAAAATAACATGAATAAAACACAAATAAAAGTACAGAAATGGACATACTATAGTTCCGGTTCTTTAAACAAGAATCTTCCTCAATGTGTAAATACCAAATGACAGTAGAAAAGTAAAAAGACTAACACTTATAAAGTGGTTTCATCTATAGGGACAGATGAACAAGATAATAAAATAAAGGGTGATAAAAAAAAACAGGTGAGAGGAGTTCGGCAGCAGCCCAGTGGGATAAAAGATTAAATTAAAATTGATTTCCAAACTTTGAGAATTGATTTCTATGAATTTATACATTCGTATGCTAATGAATTTTATGAAAACTTAAATTAAATTATTCGATATGATTTTGAAATTTTATATAAATGGTTGACTTTTTATATCTTATCACTTTTACCTGATAAAGAACAGTGACTGCAAGCTAAGCTTCTTGGGGTCTCATAAGCAGTCTTGTAAAGAAGAAGCTGCAACTCGGCAGAAACCCTTCCAATCCCAAATATGAATGAAGGATTATCTCCCCACTGCGTAATCCTGCCATAATGTGTTTGCATTTTGAATTTTTTTTCCAGCATTTGAAATGTCGTGGTTTTCCTCAACTCTCTTTTCTCAAAATTTAAATAAATTGTGTAGGTGAATTTTTTATGAAGTATCTCTCTCGCGATACTCCTCTTAACTTTCTCATGGCCAACTCTTTTATGACCATAATTTAAAATTTATTTGAGGAACATTCTTCATCTTGTGTGATACAGTGTTTCATTTGAAAATTAAAATATTTCTCCATTTTAGCTATTACGATGGCGTCCTCTTGGTCTACGACACCACATGCCTGCTGACTTTCAACGCTCTTTCTGGTTGGCTGGCACAATTAAAGCGAAAAAATGATGAGGCTGTCACCCTCGTAGGTCTTTATCACTTTTGGCTGATTTTAAATACATAAAAATAAATCTTATTATTGAGTTAATACCACTTTTTTTTTTAAAGTTTAGCATTTTCCATGCCATTAAATGTTTCTGGCGTAATGTTTCAGATCATTCGAAAAAGAATAGTTTGTTTTGTTTTAAATACTATACGTTAATTTCCATATCATTATGATGGAACATAAAATTTTAAAAATTAGCATTTTTGACCCCCCTTTTTTCTTTTAACTAAGATTTTAAAGGCTAGAAAGCTGCTCGTGGCATTTGTGTTGTGTAGGAGAGAGTGCCTCGTTTAAAAAAACACACTCGTGTTTGGTGCAAGTTTGTTTAAAAATGGAAATGTTTCAAAGAGGCATCTGGTACTGACTGTTCACTTGAGTTCGAAGAACAGTGATTAATTCAACTTATGCATTAAAATTCTTGACAAACGACGAGGAAACTAGCAAAGTAAATGGAATGTTCTGACCCTTTAAATTTTTAAAATATTTGAAAAAAGAAATTTAGGGAACTTAGTTGCCAGCTCTATATTTAGTTATAATTCAGAGAATAGAAGGTACTAGTGTAAGTAAAGAATTCCCTTTCTTCTGTTTAGGAGAAATAAAGCTATCTATTACTAACATTACTTATTAAAATTTCACAAGAAAATATTTGTTACAATCAAGATAGTCAAAGACAGTTTATTTCTTCTGAATAAAAGAAACAAATGCAACCTTGACTAAGCAATAAATTATTCCTTACAATGTACAAATGATAAAATTAATTCAATAATTTCTTAAAATATTTTATTTGAAAAATAATTACACAAGAGCGTGTATATGCAATTAACAAAATCCTGTTCATTTCAAGACTTTCAAATTTAGTTTGTTATGTATGCTTGCAAATATATTTGTTTCAGAAGTTCTCAATATAGTTCTTCCATACAGTCAACCCTCTAAAGGGTTAAGGTTACCATTTAACATTATTTAACTAATTCAACAAAATTTTAATATACAACATAAAATTATAGAAAACATCCTAAGGGAATTTTTTGGTTAACTTATGAATAGTTTTGAGTAGAAAATTTCTTAAAAGATTGTTTTCGGTCAACTTATGAATGATTTAGAATTTAAAAGTTCCTAAAGGAGATTTTTCTGGTCAACTTATGAATAATTTAGAATAGCATTCAATAACACTGCAAAACACATTTTACTTATTTCAGCCATCAATAAAAAGGATTAACAAGTTACAAAGGGCTTGCTCTCTTTTATTTTGAAAGATAAATGTAGTTTTTGATAATAGAGGCCAATAACTTAGACAGGTTTTCAACTTTTAAAGGTAGTCAACTTTATATGTTTCCTCGTATCATTTTAGTGATAAAGAAATCCACCAGTAAGATTCCTAACATCTATATTAAGTGGTTCTTAGTGTATAAAATATCCATGAGTAAATTTTTATAACTGTTTATTATTTGGACAGTTGGAAATAAGGTGGACCACCCAGACAGTATTGCTGTATCACGTGACATAGCCCAGAGATTCACAAGAGACAAGGATTTAGAATTCATGGAATCTAGTGGGAAAAATGGTGACAGTGTTGTAAGAGTAAGAACTTTTTATTTTATTTTTTACAAATTAAAAAAAAAGAAAAACTCATAACAATTATAAATAAATAAATATTGCTATTATAAATCTCAAACTGTTTTTTATGCAACATTGCCTGAAATTTACTATTTATTTTAATAATGTGTTTAAAGTTGCTTTCGTTTTCTTTTCAACTTTCATAAAAAAATTACTATTATGAAATAAAAAAAATTTAAAGTAGAATTAAATACTCACTGCACACTTATAATACAGTGAACTGTTTATTGAACAAGTATCATGATGTGGTATGAAATCTTGAACTGTACAAATTCATAGAAAATGCATATTAATTTTTTGAAAAATTCTTAAATTAGTACGCTTATAATTATTTACCTCAACTTTATATATTTTAATATTCAACGTTTTGGGCGAGTTTGGTTGTCCAAAGAAGCCTGTGGAGCGCACTCATCATTCCGTGTGCATGTAATTATTGGACTTGCATAAAAGGCACGTATAATTTTGTCTCAGTAGTTGTCGCATCACTATGTCATTGTGCACAGGTAATGCACATTGTCACCTTTCTAAATTCAAGCTGTACTATAGTTAATTATTTTTCAGTTGTTTTGCTGTATCAAGATGATATAGCATTTAATAAAAAAAATTTCAAATCTCCATCATTCACAAATATCCACTGTGTATGCTCTACCAATAAAAATGCCAGTGGCTGCACTTTTGAGAATTAAGTTTTCTTTTTAGAAAGGTATGTCTTGATACAGTGTGCCCAAAAATTAGGCTCACTTAGAATACTTCTGTAAATTTTAAAATGATGCAGATTTTTTTTAAATTATTTTACTGTAAATATAATGAACAAATAGAAAAAAATTGTAAGTAAAGTAGAAAGCAATAAGCTGAAAAAATTGAAATAGGCTGTGTGTGATCGAGACTGAGTAGTGATGGCGTGAGCAAGTGGAGAGTATCGCGGTCGCGAGTAGCAAGTCGACTGTTCCTTGTGAACCATCTATTGAAGTAGGCATGCTCAAATCCAAATGGCAGTGCCGTAGCGAGCTTAACTCGCGCCCAAGGCACAATACCTTTTCAGCGCCCCCCCCCCCCCTCCCCATTCGAAAACCATCTAATATTATAAGTAAAATATACTCGCAAAGTAATCAATAAATAAAGTAAAATAAATAAAGTCATAGGCTCAAGCTAGGCATTAAATTTGAGACAAAAAATGTAGTTTAGAAAACAAGACTAGATTTTGAAATGTATATGATCATCTAGAATTAGTTCAAAAGATACCTATTATTTATTTTACATATTTATAAAGAAATATTTTAAAAACACGCAGTTTTAAAACAATAAAAAAGTAAATATTTATTATCTCTAAGGAGATACATATATTTAATAATATGATTATAATACATTAATAAAACTAATTACTATGTATAAATTTTCCGCTTTTGATGAAGCAAATTTATCAATAATATCATCAAAGTTGATCATTTCAAATTTTTTCATACCCTATTCACTGAATAATAATAGAATCGTCGAGTAGATGTAGTAAGTAATCTTATTTGTTTTATTACTAACCAAGAATGCCTTAAACTTGAAAGGTAGCAATACAGTGAAATATACACTATAATTTATGCTAACATTAAACTTATAACATTTAATAACATTTCATTTTTATTCTAAGCAGAGCACGATGACAGTGACGCAAAACTGAAAAATACAGGCACAAAATAACTTAAACTTATAAATATTTCGGGTATTTACCTAACTTGTAGCGGAATTCCACAACCTGTTGCAAGTGTCACGGATATCTACAGTCACGGAAAAAAGTATCCGGAAAGTAACAAATAAAGAATCATTTATTTTTTTAAACAGATAATTCTCAGGTACACAACAAATACGGCGTTTGTGTCCTTTCCTAGAAACAGCAAAATGCTGTATTTGTTGTGCGTCTAAGAGGTATCTATATTAAAAAATAGACAATCTTTTAGTTGTTATTTTCGGGATACTTTTTTCCGTGACTGTGCATATAAGTACATTAGAGTGCTATTGTTATCGTTTTAAAATAACAAGCGTAAGCTACACTGCGTTTATAGAAACAAAAATAAATAGTGTTCTGAAAGAAAGAATGTTTGTACTTTGTACACTGCAAATATTTGGAGATAATATATGTAACCACACAGCGTAGATGCCATAAGGAAGTGCTGACAGACACAAGTCTAGTCAGCCCAGTGGAAAAGACGTGTCATTTCTATTATGAATATATTATTACAGTTCGATTAGTGTTCCTTTTTATTTACAAATTAACATTTATTATATTTCACCGGCACTAAATTTAAAATATATTTTCCAGAAATAAATTATAATAAAAATAAAAATTATCCAACAATTTTTTTTGTTTTGCTGACCATTTGGCGCCCCTTTGTGTGTAGCGCCCGGGGCATGATGCCCCCCCTTGCTCCCCCCTCGCTATGCGAATGCCAAATGGGCACTGCTGTCAAGGTAGGTGTGGTCAGGTTACGCCCAGGTCACCAATGTGGAGAGAGTGTCCAACAATGTCAACCTTCTTTTATGAAAAGTGGAATTGAGTTAACATGGTCTTATATACTAGTGAATTCAAATTGAATTATTGTAATGATAGACACTGAAAAATATGCTTTTGACCAAAATTATGTCACCAATCATATCAAAACCAAATGGGTCATATTATTTCAAGAGATATCAGACGTAGATTAGTTCATGTCATCAAAAGTTTCAAGATGGCCTGAATTGATTTGTTTTAAACGATATGCATAATTTAGATTCTGCCCCTCAAGTACACGCATGTATCAAACGGATCACATGACCTGATTAATATGTGATAATTGTGTAATTTTAATGTTAAAGGGAAGAATAATTATTATTGTCATAAACTAAGGAAGAGCCAAAATTTTGCATTTAATAAGACACCATGGTGGACCTATGTACATGGTGAGGGGTTCCTTTAGATTCGATGTGGTTCTTTTAACCTCAGTTGAGTGTCAAAGCTCACCAGGAAAGCGATTTACTCCATTTCAGAGTTATATTACCTGGGCTGAAGGGAGGTTTTCAACAAGATAATGCCAGCATAGATAAATCTAGTTCTACAAATTTTAAATAAATTAAAAAATGACCCATTTAAAATAAATTTTGTCAACTGGGTAACAAAAAGAAATAAATGGGAGACTTTAGAAAGTAAATCAAAGTCCTCTGCTCATAACTTGCCTTTTTTTCTTTCGTTTCATTTTAGTTTTGTATGTAATAAAAGCAATCTTTCACCATACGTGGAAATGCCTATCATTCATTTTTTTAAAAATATTTTTTTAGATTTTTGAACACCTTACTTTAAGAATTCTTCAAGCCAAAAATTTGATTCCTAATGATGAAAGTGAGACTTTAACGTCATCCCTACTTGTAGTTGATGATCAAAGTGATGAACATATCGCAGGAAAACTCCAACAGCCTGACACTCCATCTATACTTACAGTTCATGACCAACGAGACGAAGAACTTTCCGCGGAACAACTTTACAGTAGAGACTCCTTCACCGACACTAGTCATGTGACAGATGAGACCTTGCAAAAATCTCAGCTTACCAATTGTACGGTAAACGACAATGTGAGCGCTCGTCAGGCATCTGTTGTTAATAGTGACGATGAAGAATTAGAACTATCATTCGTTTGGGTTTCTTTTTTACCTCCTATTGTGAAACTCCCGTCTGATATAACACCACTGAAAGTTGGAAGACGTAGAACTAGTGCAGACAGTGTCCTGTCCTTGATGACTGAATCTAAACAAAATACTTTGATGATTAGCTCTTGAGAAATGAAAGTTAGTGCAAAAACGGGGTTAGATAGCATTTTAAAAGCTACAGGGATTATGTCGAACATCCAAAAGCCATCCACTCATGTGATTTGCAAACAAGAAAGATTTATTCTGTAGTTAATTTAACTGTGTTCTAGTCAAAAATAATTCAAGCACGTTTTATCCTTACTCGTTTTACCAGATATTTTTTAAATAGACATTTTTTTTAAATTACGCTCTTAAAAAAAGAAAGAAAAGAGTAATTGTCAATCAAATAGAAAAACGACTTGAGTGTTTCAGATTTTAAGTGTTCCACTTTGACACAAGTTGAGGTTGATTGAGGACAAATAGTCATAATTAGATTGATCTCAAGATTTGACTATTTGCGATGCTAGAAATGCAAAGCTAAATGTTGATTTACCTTTGCCGTTTGAGAAAAAGGAATCCCTTTTAATATAACGTTTCATAGAATAGATATTTTCTAATTTTACATATTCGTCAGGACTTATAAGCTGTTCTTGTAATAAACACACAAGCATATGCATGTGTAACAATAAATAAATACGTGATTCGACGGAATTCATATTGAGAAAGACATTCTTTTAGAAGGATGATGACCTTAAATTCTTAGAAACTACTACAGCAACATACTTGCAGAACACTGAAATCTCTCCCATTTTCACCTTAAAACTTCCACTGAATGTATGTAGCTAATATCCCAGATAGCAAACTAAGGTTTATTTTCACTTGTTAAAAACCTTTTCATGTAAACCTGAAAAGGGTTTTTTATTCCGTTTACGTGTAAATCTTCGAAATTTGAAGCAAGATCTGTGTCATTCTGCTCTGTTCTACGCACATTACCCTAAGCCAAAACCTAGGGAAACAACCTTCGATGTAACAACCTCAAATAAAATTTGTCTTGGGATTTTCAAGCATAAGAAAAATCCTTGAACAGAGTTTGTCTGGTTTGATTTATGTAATTGTAAGGTTTCTTCTTACAACGTTTTGTAAACTCAACTAATATTCATCTTGTCATGAAATTTTTGTTAACAATTGAATTTGCTCCTATTGCTAATGTGACGTTACATTTGTACTATTACCAATTTTATATCTTGCTTTCTTTGCCATTCTGTCTGTGGAAAAATTAGTTTTTTTAATAAAGTTTCTTTACAAACCGTTTCTATCTCTTAACTTCCTTTGTTGAAAAATGTAAGTAAAAATATAATTTAAAATACAATAGTTATTTTTTCATTAACAATAAGAAAACTAAATAAATGACATATATTTTGTACTCTGAAAGAGAGTCTAGGAAATTTCTATGGAGAGAGTAGTCCAGGAGAAAGTGTTAAGGCAGTTTTATCATAAAGAAAACATTTAATATCTTATTTGTCGAAATAAATAAAATGCAAATGTTTGTTTAACTTGCATAATATAACGTTTGTTAGAAATACAATAACGAAAATACTTTTTTTTAAAAATTGTATAATGAATGCAGTAGCTCCAAATATATTTTGCTAATGTATAACAGCAAATTATAACCATTAGTTAATGATACAAAACAGATATACCATAATTGAATTTATGAATTAGATATTTTGTGAATCGATATGTTACTGTGATCGGCCAAAATCAAGAGAATGTCGACTTTCACTGGTGAATGTCAACAATCACTTGGGTGAAAGTCCAAAATATTTGCTATGTCAATATTGATATTAGTTTATTCGTTGATATTATTTTACTTATTCGATATTTTAATATCTGCTGAAGATAGATTAGGAGAAACATCAGGGTTCAGAGTGTTGGTTAAATGCATATTACCTTAAAAAACATTGATGTAGGGCATAACGCGCAATGGCACTGAACCTTAAAAAACAGTGTAGGACATACCGGTCAAGTCAACAACCACCCATTTCGGTCATTTAGAGTAACATGCATTATGGGTAAAATATTTGGATGGACATTACACAATATCTAGGATACACACTATCATAAGGCAACGAAACCACCTCTAATCACTATGCGAACTCACTTCCATCTTTCTTGTCGATCCTTCAAGCAATGCAATGCGGTTAAAAACCAACATTAGCCTCTAGGAAAAGAACCATCCGGGGGGGGGGGGGAGTTCAAGATATTATTAGTAAGAAGAAGAAAAATAAGTAAACTAAAATCATGCGACAAAAATGACTCCTCCATGGGGCAACAAGAATGACAAGCTAATATGTATGATAGGGTGAAGAGATATATTTGAGTAAAAAGGACTCCTACAGCTGTATAGAAACCTTGAGGAGAAAACACTGGGTTTCATCTTAGGCAAACAGAAGGGAGAAAATATTGGTTATAATCACAAGGATAAACGTCAGGGTTTATTAAAGGAGGTATAATATTCAATACTTAATTCTCATCCCTTCAAATGCTTAATTCTTATTTCAACCCAACTGACCGAATGCAGGTGGCTTCCCAAGCATATTAAATAGAGTTGGGGATCTCAGAGATGGTTTTGGTTTACAAAGGATGCTTGCAAAATAAAGTAAATATGAATTTGGGAAAGGATATCTTTTTGTGAAAAAGGCACTGCATGACTTAAAAAGAAAGGCAAAATAAAAAGTAAGCAATAATAATATAAAATAAAGTATATAATAAAAAAATATAGAGTATTAACATGTTCCTAGTTAATAATAAATATAAACTGAATAATAAGATGATAAAAATACTACAAGGCCTTGTAGATAAAACATAATAACAATCTGTAAATGTTATATTTAGATAATTAATTATTAAATATGCAAAAGTTGAACTTATTCAGGTTAAGTTACTCAAATTAAGAACGAGTTTAAAAAAAAAAATTATGAGTTAAAACAAATTAAAGTTAAAAGGCAAAAGTAAAATCAATTAAAAACAAAATTTAAGGAGAGTAAAAACCTTCTGATAACACGAATAACCATTAGTAAATGTTGTTTATATCATTATTAGCTAAAAACAAATGGGGTATAAAACTGTAGTGGAATCAATCTATGAATTGTGTTCAAGTACCGAAGAGAAGCTGAAATTATCTAGGTTAAACCAGTACTGTAACCTGAAATGAAAAGAACGGAATTCAATTGATTTCAGGTGTAAAGATATTTAAAAAAAAAAATTGTTCTTTCGATTTCAAAAAAGATTGGTCTTTTGATTCTATTTCTCTATAATATAAACTAAAATATGTTACAACTATATATGTTTTGATTTCATTGAAAGTAAAGTTTTTTTCAACTTGGAATTCCAATTTTATATTTGGTAAAAGATATATTTCGAAATAATGCCATTTTAGTGATAAATGAGCGAAACAGTCTTAAATAATGCCTCCTTGTTAGAGTACTTTCTCTGAAAAATAGATAAGGGGAATTTTTGCATAACGTGTATATACGCACATAAATATATGTACGTGCATAAATACACACGTACATTAGGTGTACAAAGGTACATATTTGTGTCTATTCATAGGTGCATACTCACGTATGTATATATTTATGAACATAAAGATATACATATGTAAGTACGTTTCATGTAAATACGGACACCCACACTTACGAACGCTGTGTGTAATTACGTACATACATACGATGGCCCGTTATGTGTAGGTACTTTATGTGCATACGTAGTTAAGTTGCTTGTATTTGCGTACATACGAAGGAGCGTTGCGCGTTCATATATTATTACATGGATGTATATAGTGGTACTTCGTATGTACGGTGAGTAAAAAAGGCGGACGGACGGACTACCCTGAATAACTTTTGATCTGCTGATCATATCCTCACGTTCTAGGACTCAATCTTAATGGCTCGAGGGGGTAAAATGTACCTTTTTTTCAAGCATATCTGACTTCCTTCCAGACCTCTTTTTACCTTTTTGAATTTCTTTCTGTTTCATTTCTATCTTCTTATCTTTATCTCCATCTTCTTTCTTTCGAATTGTAACACTGTTAAAAAAGTAGAATATCAAGCATATTTGACTTCCTTCCTGACCACTTTTATCTTTTTGAATTTCTTTCTGTTTCATTTCCATCTTCTTATCTTTGTCTCCATCTTCTTTCTTTCGAATTGTACACTGTTAGAAAAGTAGAATAGCATATTTGACTTCCTTCCAGACCTCTTTTATCTTCTTGAATTTCTTACTCTGTTTCATTCCCATGTTTTTATCTTTAGATAAAGCCTTGATGTTTTTTTATTGCTTACTCTGAATAATAAAATTGGCTCATAATAATTTTGAAATGAGTCTATTGTTTATATATATGGGTGATTCTCACGAAACATGATATTCACTGTCCCTTGCTCCAAGATCTAATACTATAATACTAAAAGAACTTTTTTTAAAAAAAAAATTAATAAATAGCATTGCTGTTAGCATTTTAAAATGACTTTGCACTAGCATTGACTGTTTTGTATACTTAAAAAATTTAATTGAATATCAAAATGTCATTTTCCTGGCATGTCCCAAACAATATCTATATATATATATTTCTCTTATACGGCACCAAAAAAAAAAGCCTCATCACAACTCCCCGAATGGCAACGTTAGAAAATCGATCAATGATTGCTGCTAAAAATGTCACATGCCAAATCAAGCTGAGGTGGCTCAACATATAGCGCTTTTAAAAACGGAAACAATAACCAGAGTGAGCATTATCAGGTTGTTCAATTCAGATTCATGCCCTAAAAGCATGATAATATTTAATTTAAACTGGCTCAACATATAGCGCTTTTAGAAATGGAAACAATAACCAGAGTGAGCATTATCAGGTTGTTCAATTCAGAGTCATGCCCTGAAAACATGGTAATATTTAATTTAAACTCAATTAGGAATTAATTAATTGAAGTGAGAATGCTTTAAAAGGCCGCTGTTGAATTGATCATGGACAACTTTATGTTGGCCTGTCAAGAGTTAAGTCATTTGACAGCCTTTCAGTAATTGCTCCAAGATGCCAAATCTATAATTGTGTTTTCAAAGAAATTCTAAATGCTTAGTGTTAATTTCTTAGAGCTTTGCAGAAAAAAAAAATTTTGGGAAAAAATTTAATTGAAACTTCTATCGGCAGTAGGCAAGGGGAATTGCCAAAATCAAAACTCCCCGACTAGAAATACAGCATGGCCACCTCCACGTGGTATTTCTCGGGTAATGCTAACTGCCATGCATTTTAATTTATTGTATGTAAAACATACTTATTTTGTTCTAAAATGTTATGTACTTTATCACAAATGTAAATTAATATAGAAATTGATTTCAATAATGCTGATCACCAAAAAATATTTCGTTTGGATATAAAACAAATTTTTGTGTTCTTGAAAATGAAAGAGGGTTATTATCTCACAAGGAAAAGTTAGGGTTTAAAGTTTATATTTTTAAATAATAAAAATTTTTTCTAAAACTTTCAGAATTTCTAGCATTAACTAATTTATTATACACATTTAGTTGAATTTAGGTTAATAACTGCAATATTTGATAATTTATTTTGCTAATATGTTTCTCATTTAGCTAATGTTTTGATTTTTTCACCATGTACAATCTAAATAGCTAATATACTTTTTTAAATGCCAATAAGAACATTGATAGAATTCTTTAATAATAGAATAAGTACAATACTATGTCTTTGATGATAAAATACTATGTCTTTGATGATAATATACTATGTCTTTGTGCTAGAACATTGTGTTCATTGGCGAGCGAGCGCAGCGAGCCATGGTTCACGGCGTGAACCACATAGGATTGCGTAGCAATTCTCGGGGGTTAGCGAGCAGGGGGCGGAGCCTCCTAGTTTCCAATAATAACTAGCTTCAAAACTTCTCATACATTTTTCAAAATCTAATTTTTTTTATCTTATCCTATGTAAGCATTTCTAGAATATACGCAGAGGGTATTGTTTACTAAAACTTCGTTTAAAATAATTTTTTCTGTCAATAATTTGTTTGTCCCATGAAAATCTGTCATTTTCCTGGCTACTTTTATTTAGTGATTTATAACCAAAGTAGATAGCACCAGGAATCAATATTTTATGTTAATAGATTGATTAGATACCCTCTTCTGAACATGTCTTGTTGCATGAATAAAGAACCAATTTTCTGGCTCAAAATCTATTTCAAAAATTTTTTCAAGGTGAGTAGGTTTTTATGCTGTCATTTTCCTGGCTTCTTGAATTCATTAATAACAAAAAATACATAGATTCATCTGAGTTATTTTAAGAAATACTGTTGTTTTCTGCAGAATATAAACGTCTTCGGCCAAAATATTAAATTAAAGTAAAGTTATATGCTATAAAATGGCGAATTTGTCATTATCCTGGCTGTCATTTTCCTGGCTTATGAATGCCAGGACATTGAAGTGCTACCAGAAATTCTTTTTAACTGCTAATACTGTAAAGAGGGAAAGCAAATATTAACCTAATACCAAGTTTATGAATGATTGTAATATGCTTGGATGCAATCAAAGTTATTTATTTATTTAATGATTGATTATTATACACAATTTTATTCTGTACATATCAGCAACAAAATTTTTTTTGTTTCTTTCCTCAGTGGATAAAAAGAATTAATTTAAGCAATTTATGGTCCATCTAACATAAAGGCTTAAGTTGAGTTACTTACAATTAACTTAAATTGACTGTTTTTTAAACTTCTAAGGTAATATGTCATTTTCCTGGCGTTCAAGATTTGATGAATTTCTATTTTATTTTTTTTCTCGAGCAAATGTCAATAAACTACACTGCTGTCTATAAGATATTAATAAGTGTAGCTAAAGAAGTGTACAAAAAAAATTTCAGATTATTTTGAAGACTTTAAATTTGAGGAAATTTTTTGGTCCGAATTGTCATGTTTCGTGAGAATCACCCATTAATATATATATTATAGCCGTCGTTGAACAGACGACCCAATTTTTGCGTTTACGACTACTAATGTTCAACTCCCGAGCCTTGTAAATCTGTACCCAATCCAGAAGACAAGGGAACTCCTGGATCAAGTATTGGGAGAAATTTGCCTGCGTGGAGGAATTTTTAATGGAACTAACTCGCATTTGCGTTACATGGAGAGGAAGACCACGAGAATGGTTAGCCTGACTGCTAGGGGACTCTAACCCATGATCCGTCTACCATTTGGAATATTTCATGTCAGCACTGTGGTCAGTGCAAGCCGGATTCGGAATTCGTATCGACCAACCATCGCTCGGATTCAAACTCGGTTCACCTTATCTAAAGGCTCCATCCTCTGAACCATCACGGCTCGGGTCTATTGTTAGCATGATAGTTTTGAAATTATACACATGAAATTAATGTTTATGCAGAGTGTTCTGTAATGTCCGCCCTTTATATACATAACATATTTGAAACCCTTGTTATAAAAGTAAGCATGTCTGGGATAGCAAGTTAATAATCAAACGAGGAAAACACCAACCCGTTATCGAAATCCTAATTAATTGGCACTGAAACATGGAGATGTTTCCAATAAATAATTTTCAACTCTTTTCTATTTTCTCTGATAATTTGAGATTATCAGTAACAACCTAACTTATGTTTTTGTATAGGTTCTTGGGATCTACTAAACCTAAATTTTTTATAAAACAATTAAAATTTTTTGAAACTTTTTATTAATTATTATCTCTAAATAAAGAGTATTGAGTTGAAAAACCCCAAAATGTTTCATAGCAATAACATAGAATTAGTTTCAGGTTCAGTAAGGGAAAAATTTTAACTGAATAATTTTACTCGGTTGTCGTTGTAAATTTATCCTCAATTTTGTTATTTTAATAATCTTTAAAAGTTGGTTTTATTTGAATAACTCTTTACATGTTTTTCTTCAAAAAGATTATTTAGTAAAATAGTGCGAATGGGAAATAACATTTTACAATTTTTGCTCTTAATTTAAATTGTTAACTAAACACAGTTTTACATAAAGCTTACAATGAAAGGTATATTTAATTAGAGAAAGTACGCTTATGTGTATAATTCGTAAATTAAAATATTATATTCTCTAATTAATTAGCATTTTCAAGGTTAGCTGTTCAAACCAAGCATTAAGATTGAGTCTCAATACTTGAAAATCGGATCATAAGGATCAATAGTTATTTAGGGTTTAAATTTTTTTTTCGCACTGTACTGTACATAGTTTAGAAATAAAACTTTACTTTGACTTTAAAGTACTTCGACTGAGACTTTTTATTTACCTTGCCGAAAGCGAAAAAGCTTCAAAGTCAATAAACAATTGAAACGAAAGACAAATTACAGCCTTTCGTCGTCTGGTTTTAAGCAGATTAACTCTTGTCCATATACTTACACAAAGAGCAAAACTTAGAAAGCAGATCAAATATCAACTATTCCTCGCATATCTTGGCGATATTTATGAGGAAATAAAATCACCTTTAATGTCGTGTGTTAGTTTCACTTTTGCGAGTCATATTTAGTGTCCTTTTTCTACGTTTCGAAACAGGCGCGGATGCTTGTATTTAACTCCGATCACGTGGTTTGGTTGTTTGGGTTAGAACAAACTGTTCAAATATGTCAGTGATAAACTGGAATATAATTTTAGTCGGCGAATCAGGTATGCATTCCCATTCATATGTTTTTCTTATTTTATTGAAAATTAGAAAGAAAAGTAACTTAAGTAAGTGTAGAAAATGTTTAAAACAAGAGAACATAGCTGATAAGATTAGGATTTCCTTCGATTAAAACTTGATAATATAGCCTGTGTTCAGCTGATACTAAAGAAAATTCACGTGAATTAAAAATTCTAGTATTGTTAATCGATTACAAATAATGACGACCATTTTAAATTTTACCATTGGGATGGCGACCATTTTTGTCTATTTTCGCGAATCGAATAAAATAAATATATTTGTTATTGCAATTGTTCTAATCATTTTCTGTAACAACTGTTTTTGTAATCGTTCTAAACATTCTTAGATACTTGTGTTTTTGCAGTTGTTCTAAGGATGTTTTGATTTTTGGGTTTTTGCACGTGTTTAACACATCTTATATACGTAAACATGCATATTTAAAACACTTAACAAAAGTCACACTTTATTTCGTAGTAATTCTTAATTCTATTTCCTTTTTTGATTGAAAAATTTTTGATTTTGAAGAATGATATAATTAAGCATAAATGGAAAAATTTTCAAACATTTCATTTTAAAATATTCCAAAGAAAAGATTAATCGTAAGAAACCGTGTAAAAATTATATATTATCAATAAATGCAAAATTTGTCCTTTAGATTAATGTTTTAAATATGGCCCTCTGCCATTTGTTTAGTTTTTAAAACATTCCATTAAATAAAAAGCAGTCAGAAAGTAGTTTAATTTTTATTGTTGTTATTAATATTCTATACCTTAATAGTTCACGTCCTTTTAAATTGAAATCAAAGCCAATAATGTTCAAACTCCTTTGGATGTGGTTATAAAAAGTGTTAAATACATTCTAAAATTTAAAAGAAAAAATACTGGAACTAATAAATGAGATAGAACGCAATCACTCAGTTACTAGCAGAATTCGATTCTCTTTGATTCGATTTAAGTTTTATTAAAAGCACTTTTGAAAAAGAAAAAAAAATCATTATTTTTTCTTCTCATAATCTGTATTTTTTATATTTAAATATATTTTTTATTAAGACTAAAATATTTATCTTAGATTTATAAGCTAAGACTGTAAGAAAATTTTTATAATTAAGAAATTGAATTTGAAAATGATTTATCCTTATATCGTTTTCCACAAACCAATAGTATTAAAAGTGGTCTTTAAATATATTGAATTATCTCAAAATATTTTTAAAAAATTTGAAATGTTTATCTTTCATAAGACCGTAAATCTTGTAAAGAAAAACTTTTTTTACGTAACTTGATTTAAGAATTCTATAAGTTGGATGGAATTATTAACTAAGTTTAAAGTTAACTGAAAGTTATATGCACATGGTTAAGGATTGAGGTGCGATCCTCAGTGGAAGCCCGTTTAGCTATGGGTACCAACTTGTCTGGAAAGTAAACGCGGCCTGTGCGCAATTCTGGCCATATTTCCACAGTCATGCCGTTATTCACAAATTTGTAAAGCCTTAACCCCCATGAATCCCTGGCCCACAGCGGGCTGTTACAGGAGCGCGTTTATAGTGATTTAGAATTCGAAAAATCTAGTATAATTAAAAAACAATACTTCGGCTACAATGCATGTTTTTCTTAATAAGCGATCTTATTATGGCATTTTCCTCCCATAAAAAGATACTTTCATGAAGAGAAAAGAAGTGTAGTTATCCTTCTATTTTTTTGAAAATATAAATAAGTAAATAAATAAAATGAAAGACGAAAAAAGAAATTAAGAGAACAAACCTGTTCTTTCTGAACCCTGGTCACTGGCAGACTATAACTTTTGTTCTGTCCCGTATTTTTTTATTTATTTATTTATTTTTTTTAAAAAGTGAAAATAACTTAAATAGTTAAGATGCTTAAATAGTTAAGATTATTAGTCAGCTTTTACGGGATCAAACAGTTGAACAACTAAAGCCTATATGGGAGATACACAACACAAATGTATGGTGAATACTTTTTTTTATAGTTTCTTAAAATCAAGATGAAAATGTCATATTCTAATTCAGAGTTCAGTTCTTCTCGTAACTAAATACTTAAATTCTGGTTTATGTAAACCATGATAATTTTAATCTCTGTGTAGAAGGGCTTGTTTGAATCATAATTTTTGCCCCAACTACAGTTATTTTTAGAATAATTGTAAACTTCTTAAATAAATCAGCATCGAACATAATTGTTATGCTAAATTGATACGAGGAAAATATCTTCGTAATCGAATACTTTTGTAATTACCCAATTTATCTTCGCTTTTAATTTTAAAAATAACTGTGTATTGTGCTGCCAGTCTAGAAGCCCGTTTTAAAAAACACAAGAGTGACGGAGAAAAAAAACTAAGTCCTCATTTTTATTTTTTAAAAAATACAATTTATATTTAATATCAAAGTTACATATCTGATTATAAATTATGTAATGGGATACCTGCAAGTGACGTAGTGTGGGTGTATTGATCC
Source organism: Parasteatoda tepidariorum (assembly GCF_982258835.1). Taxonomy (NCBI): domain Eukaryota; kingdom Metazoa; phylum Arthropoda; class Arachnida; order Araneae; family Theridiidae; genus Parasteatoda; species Parasteatoda tepidariorum. Next base: position 3,087,014 of record NC_141758.1, on the reverse strand, counting down.
TGATTGGTTGTTAAAACGTGGCATTTGTTTGCGTTTGCAACTGTTCTTTCCATTCTATTTAAGATGCCATTTTGCTTTTGAACGATCAACTGGAGCTGACGTCATAAGTCACATGTGTGTGAGTATTGTGATCTTCGTCTTGAAGTGTGCTAGTACCCAATTGTCAACTGTCTTTGAAAATTTCAATAAAAATAGAGCTTCAACCATTTTTTTTTTTTTAAAAGAATTTCTTTTTTTTTTTTTTGAGAAATTTGAAGAAAAAAAATCTCCTTATAATTTTATGACTTTGAGAAATAAGAGTCCTATTTCTTTGTAAACTTACAAATACCTGGTATATGTCAAGACTTTTTGTGAAAGACTGTGTGAACTGTTTGTGAAATTATATAAAAAAAAAGCTTAGAATCGGTCCGTTATTGTGAAGAGAAAACTAAAAATCATCCTTTTTTTTTAAGGGGTTAGAATTTTTAAAATTTTAAATTAGAGGCGTCATCTACTCCTATTTTTAAACTAAAGCATAATGTTAAAATACTGAATGAGGGGTTCGTTAATAGATACGAATTTCTGCTAAAATGCCGAAGAAAAACAAAATTGGGTGATTACTATCATGATGAGTCAAGAGAGTTTCATTTTCACGGTTATCAACGGAACAGTCATCGGAGAAATAACACTGATAATGAATTATCTTAAAAATAATGAAATTGTTATCCCCAAGAATACTGAATGAGATATAAAATAAACCTTTGTCTCTTTCTCTGTGAATACCGTGTGATTGTTGAAATATCATAGGCAGCAGATATTATTCTTGTGTTTCGAAATCCTTAGGATAATTTCTACGAATGATTTATGCACAATGTGTGCGTGTGTTTTTCTATTTTGTAAATAAGGAAGTAACGTTTTAAAATGGAACCCACCACGAAGTGGAATATTATTCTTGTTGGCGAATCAGGTAAATGTTTTAATTTACTTATTAGAAAATTTGCCAATGACAAGTTTGAAGAATATTTTATAATGCATACTTTGTAAAAAATTTTAAATTTTTAAGTGATTAAAAGAATCTGTTAATATTGACAGTGTGATAAATTCTTTTTTTAAAAAAAAAAGCTTTTTTTTTTTAGATTTGTAGCCGATTATTTTTTTGAATATACGAATGCAAATATATAAAAATCTCAATTTTGATTTTTTTTGACGCTATGTTGATTACACAATTACACGACAGTACTTGTAACAAATGGATCACAGAACAAATTCATAAGTAATTAGAGAACATAGTTTTAAAAAAGTGCGTGCGAGTAATAATTTTATGTAAAAAATTATACATAAATCTTCATCATTTCATTCACTAAATGATTAAAAAAAAAATAACTAATGATAACAGACAGTTACATTTCATTAAACCATTCTATAACGTACAATAAGCAGGGGGGAAAAAAATCAGAAACGAAACACCCTGAATAATTTTTGATCTAATGATCGAAATTTCACTTTCTAGGACTCAATTTTGATGGTTTGACAGGTTGACCTCAAATATGCTAATTAATTAGTGGAGACGATATTTTAAATTTCGAAATCAGGCATAAAAACGAACTTTCTCTGAATAAATATATTTCGAAATTTTTCCAATTTTCATTTCCTTTTTCTCACCAAATGACGCTTTCTCAATTTTTTATTCTTTGAATATTGACTAATTATCCATTGTAGGAAAATGTATTTTTCTCTCTCGAGATCTTTTAAAAGTCAAGCTTTAAGTTGATGTCAAAAAAAGAAAGGAAAAAAAAAAATAGATAGTAACATGTGTTGCAAGACATGAATTTTACCATTTATTTTAAATATTTAAAAAAAAAATACTTAATACAATATATTGTATTGTATCTTTATAAAGATAAATATCGTTTCCTATTTGAAGGGTAAGTGAGCGGAGCCATCTTAGTTATGTAAAAGTTTGTATACCTTTCGAAATATTTCAAACCTGTAGTAAGTTAAATAGAAGTTGTAAAAAAAAAAAAACTTTTTTTAGTGAGAAATTTTATTTGACTAAACAAGCTTCATAATCGCGTGCAAAATCTTTTTGATTCGATAAAAAGATTTCTCGAAATATGGCGAAAAGTTAAATTAACATTAATAAATTTCAAATTTCATAACCATTCTCCTGACTAATTAAAACTATTTCAACTTGCTACTACACTTCTAACTAATTTTGAGAATTCGATACCAAATTCATCAACAAGAAAAAAGATGTGTTTATTCAGTGAAAATATGTTTTTGTGTTTGATTTCGTTTAGTAAAATATCGTTTGCACTCATTGATTAGCATATTTGAGAGCTTTTCTTCGAACTTATGAAGACTGCATCTTAGAATGTGAAACTTATATTAGATCACAAGTTAGTTAGAGCACTTTATCCAAATTAACGTTTGACAGGCCATTCGTGTTTTAAGTGACTGATTGTTTAATAATTAAATAATTGATATTATTATTATTATTCAGGTGTTGGTAAAACTTCAATCGTACAGCGATATGTGCATGAAAAATTCGCAGGTAAGAACTTATTGTATGCTTTTTTACACCAAGTAATGCTAGAACTCTCATTTGATACAAAATTCGTAATTAAGAAGTTCAACTTTGTAAAATAAATCTAGTAAAAATTTTATTTTATGAAAGATTAAAGCAAACTTTGGGCAAATTTGAAGAGGATTCTGACATGCTAGGACAGAACCTCTCCTTTGCAGAACGTTTTGAAAAACTTAGCTTGGAGGAAATTATGGTCAATTATTTTGTCATATTTTTCCGGGACCCTATTCATTAGACAGTTCACTTTTTTGTTAACGGTTAAAGATAAAGCTGTAGGAATTCTTGTCATCCAACTTATAAAATGTATGAATGTATAATAACTTATGTAGGAATGTACTTATAAACATATGTTCTGAAGCCCTTAATTTATATTTCAATAAAATTCTGGTCAAAAATGCATTGAATGAAATTAACGTGTCAGGACTTGTATTTTAATACTCGGGGGTGATTGTATTCCGGTTGTACCACGGAATTCCGGGATTTTCGTATCATTCTCTCGGATCTAAAAACTAGAAGCAGAATATGTGATATTTCGCGTATCTTAAGACCATTGGTTCGCGAACTTCCGGGAATCAAAAATCTTTAATGTAATGAAATTTCGAAACTTTTGCTAATCTCGTTAACGATACGTTTACAAACACGTGATTCTTCCGCCGATTCAGTTCTTTTTGTTTGGCGGATTTTTACAATTTGAATGTTTGGAACTGTGTGTGCTATAATCGCAAATCTTGATTCTTATTCGATTTTAATATCAAACATCTATTTTTGTATTTTTCCGATTTAAAAGTGGCGCTTTGCGATTCATATTTAAGCGATTTAAAAATCGTACGTCGCGATTCTTATTCACGGGATTTAGAAATCCAATATCTGGATTTGTATTTACGCGCTTTAAAATTCGATACGACCTCAATTTGTATTTTCGCGTTTTTAAAATCCAATATCGCAATTCATATTCATGAGCTTTTAAAATACAATATCGCGATTCATGTTCACGCGATTTTTAAAGTCCAATATCGCAGATTTCTGTAAGAATATGTTTTTTTCTTGAATTAGTTACTATAAAGGTGTGATATCTTCATTAGTCAATAATTAAATTACAAATGCCAGTTCAAAAAATTATAATTTTTATGCTTGAGTGAGAATAAAGCAAAAGTGAGCATTAATGGCTCAGTAGTTAAGGCACTCAATTGTGATATATGACATATAATTGTCATATAAGTAGAATTTTTATTCTCAAGGGCAGCTTGAAGCCCAGCTTCAAATGGGCGGATACAAACTTGTCTGGGAAATAAAGGCAACCTGTGCGCAATGCTGACCATCAAGCTGTTAGTCATGAAATTGTGGTGTCTTTTAACCTCCATGACCCTCTTGGCCCACAACAGACCGTTGCAGGATTTTTTTACTTTTCATAAAATAACATTATTATTCTAATTGGATGAATCATAAAAGTCAATCAGAACAGAAACCAGTTTCCTTTCATGCACTGTTCCTGATAGATGATATTTTCAATATAAATGTAAACAACATCAATCTCTCGACCTGCTCTACTTTCGGTTAGAAAGTATATAGTTGCTTACTACAGCTTATTCGGTAAGGCGATATAATTTTGGTTTCAATAAAAGAAATAATTTATATAATTTTTGAGCTCAAATATGTTTCATTTCATAAGATATTAAGTCATTCTAATGAGTATGAAGTGAAAGTTTGTTTTAGTTATTTTGAACTGTGTTGTTAAAAAAGGTGACATGGTTGCTAGATTTGGGATATGAGTCAGTGTCATTTTCTTGGTGCGGAAAGGCCACTTCTGTTGGCGCCGTGAAAAGACGGATCGATCTCTGAATAAATTTTAGCGTCTATAAAAATGATCCCAACTGATATATAACCGTGTAAAAACAAATTAACCAATTATGAATGATAAAACTATTTTAAATGAGTAAACAACTATGTTTTTGTTGTTTAAGTTTACATTTCATTTTATTTCATAAAAATTAGTTAGTTTTAAAAGGTGAGAAGAGGTTAGTTTGAGATGCTTATTTATTTTTTTCCCTTCTCATTTAACTTCCAACTCTAGAAGTAAATCATTGATAGCATCGTCTTTAGCGCTCTCTGGCTGCAACATGAGGTTGTTATCGTCAAAAAGAGATCTCTAAATTGTCCCGCAGTGGACTGATCGTTAAGACACGGTTCCCAGCAGATCACCGAAGTCAAGCATCACTGGCTACGGCCAGTGTGCGGGTGGGTGACCACTTGGATCAGTCTGCGTAGGGACCGAGGGTGTGCGGTATTGGTCCTCGTTAAACTGTGCTACCGTAAAGTGGTCGACTTCGCGCGCAGGTCGTCGGGCTACCGAAGCGGGGGTGCCATCCCCTCCGCAGAGGATCAAAATTGTGATGGCATGTCTTCGGATCATCCTCCGGGATGTTTCCCAGACCGTCGCCAATAGCCCATTGTGCAGCTCTAGTGCGACGTAAATTAACAACAGCAACAACAACAACAGATCTCTAAATTAGTCTCACACAAATATTTCGAATAGATATTAATCTACTTATTTGTTTTGTTAAATTTTTTGTTTTGATATTTTTTCGTGTTTCCTTATTGGACCTTTTCCTCTTTCGGTGCAAATGTTTGCCCGTTCGCTGGGAGAGGTTTTAATTGTCTCTCCTGAAGGATTTCTTCAACTCTAAGCCTATGAAAAAAATTCCTTGCCTCCCAAAGGTGGTCGTAATAAGTAGAGGTGTTCGCTACTTAGAGGTTTTCTGTAATACTTTTCACTATGAAAAAATGTTTAACGGTTTAATATTTTTGATTTCAGCTAGAGTGAGCGCGACCATAGCTGTTGACCACGCATTCAAAGACGTCGAAGTGGAAGGTACAAAAATCAGACTCGTCATTTGGGATTCAGCAGGTCAGGAGATATACAAATCTATTGTACCGCAGTAAGTTTCACCTCTTCTCTTTTTTTGATACAAAAATTGGAATTTACAACGACTATGGAAGGACGAAAAAACAAAACGTTAAAATTAAATGGCGGAAGGAATGGGATTTTTAAAACAAATAAAATAGATGTATTATAATGATAAGTCCAGAGATTTAGAATAGCGGTTCTAAGTTTGGTGGGGAGGTAGGGCACAACATAAGTATTGAGAATAGCAGAAATAATCTATAATCAGAAATGGCGTTTCCTTATCATTACAGAGTGACTGTTCATGCGCATATGAACCCGGTTCTTTTATTTATCTTAACTTTAGTGATTTCGAACGTGGGTGATAATTAGTGAGATGTCAAAACTGACGGCACTTACCTTCAATCATGCATCCATTAAAATCTATCCATTGATTTTATTTTATAACCGGCGTTGAACAGCCGACCCCAATTTTCGACAGACTATCAATGTTCAACACCATGGCCTTGTCATTTTGAACTGAATCCAGAAGACAAAGAAATTCTTGGATCAAGCTTTGTTGGAAACTTCCCCTGGGGTGAACTTTTTTGATGGAACTAACCCGTAATTTCGTTACATGGAGAGGGAAACCACTTAAACCGCCCACGGTTAGCCTGACGGCAAGGGGACTGATTCGTCCTAGGATATTTTTACGTCAGCACTGTGGTCAGCGTGAGGCAGAACTCGTATTGACCAGCCATCGTTGGGATTCGAACTCGGGGCAACTCATTAGGGGGCGAGCGCTCCATCTCCTGAGCCACACAACTCCGATCAATTGATTGTCTGTAGCAAAGAGATGAGAAAACGCACTTTTGTCGTTTACTATTCGAATAATTGATAGACTGAAGATCAACTTATCTAATTCTGTCTTTGAACATCTCTGTAGAGATAGCCAAACGTCAATTGAAAGTACCTTACCTTCAATCAGAATAATCACAGTGATCAATTGATTGTCAATAGCAACAAAAATGAATGGAGAAAATGCATTGACTACGAGAAGATGTGAAATAAAGAATCTGGAATTTTATTCGTGATGTGTATTTTTTTCCAGGTATTTCAGAAAGGCTGATGGCTGTATATTGGTGTATGATGTTACGAACATGCCCACTTTCCACAAACTATCTGGATGGCTGTCTGAATTCAGGTCATTCAACGAAGAAGCACCCGTCGTACTTGGTATTATTATTCATTATCCCTTCACAATTATTACAACATTTAAACCATCAGTTACTTTTTAATGAATTAGCACGTTTGAGATGGTTATAATTTTCGAGTTTTCCAGGAAAATATGACAGTTTAAATTTTCCACTTTATTCTCACATAACCAGTGGCGTGCCAATCTTTTTTTGACTGGAGGGGAACTGTTGGAGTTGGGTCGTTTTATTATTTTAAAATCAGTTTTATTATTTTGATATTATTATTAAAAATAGTTATTATTTCATCTGAAATAGTTATTTCGTCACATTAATATGCGTTATAGTTTGCATAACTCTATTTCGGGTGATTATGAGGACCATGATTTAATGATTACATTCACACTATCAAAATAGTTAACAGAAATGATTTATGAATCGGAAACAAATTTTAAAAAAATTAAATGTGAAAAATTTTAATGAATGCATTTTATAGCTTAACTCCTTTAAATTTGTTTATACTGAGCAATACATTTTGATCCTAAGTGTCACAAACATGGTTTTTCGCTCCTCAAAAACAACTTATTTAGGCATATATTTGTAATTTACATTTTGATTCAGGCATAAACTTCAAAAAAGTATTTCTCAAAATTGAGCTAAATGTGTCGAAATAGCTCCGAAAAAAATATTAGTTGAGTTTGCAACAAATATTGAAACAGCATACAAAATTGTAGCATTATACACTTATATTTGAGCAAATCTCAAAAGCGATGTGGAGTGAGAAATGTGTGAGGGAGATGTTCATTAGCTGCTGGCAGGATTCGAACCTAGGAACTATTATTGTACAGTGCGCAATAAAAAATAAGTAAGAAAAAAAGGAAAAGAATAAGTGGACCACCTTGAATAACTTTTGATCTGATGATCGAACCTTCACGTTCTAGGACTAATTAATAAGTGCAAACGATGTTTTAAGTTATAAAATCACACAACAACAAAAAAGTACTTCTCTGAATTTTGCGACGGATTCAGATTTTTGATTCTATAAGACTTGGATTAAAAAAATTACGCTGAAAACTTTTGCCCTCCAAATGTTACGGAAACAAATTGCCCCATTCTTAAAAATATGTTTTTTGTCTAATTAAAACAGTTTTTATTACTGAGAAAAATAAAATCTTATGGAAATTTTAAATGAAACTTTTCTTTCAGAATATATTTTTTGATATTTTTGTTTAAAATGTAAACTGTGGTTAATTTTTTGTATTTTGATTAAAATGATCATGATTATATAAATTATTGTTGGTGTATAGAGTTTTTTTTTAAACGGTTTATTTTACATGAGAGGGAGTAATTGAGTAACAAATTTGGCGTTTCAGCTCTGCTGTATATAATGTTGTTATCATATAATAAAAGAATAAAATGGTAAATTTAAAAAATAAGGCAAGTAGTGGAAAAAACACCTTTTGAAGTTCATACAATGCATTCTCAATTGTGTTTTTTTCCAGCTTTTAGAATTAACAGTTCTTCTGTCATTTTTATTTATTTACTTTTTGTAAATAAAACTACCACTTATACCTTTTTTGTGCTTTGGAAGCAAAAGACTTGAAATTTATTTCAATAAAATAAAGATAATGCTTATTCTTTAGAATTCATTCATATATTGGAATGTCATTCGTAAAAGTAGAAAGAATCCTCGAAAACTCAAAAACAAATTTTTTATTTCAAAGAACTTCATTTATTATTCTTTATTGATTGAAAAAAACCATGATTTATTTAAATGATTTAAAACTATTCTCAACGAAATAATGTTAATAGTTTTTTTTTATAAAATTAAATGTGGTCTTTTTGGGTTTTTTTTCATAAAATTAAATGGTGTTTTTTTTTAATATAAAAATAAAGGTTGCATTTCATGTTTGAGTAAAAGATTGCCTTTCATTTTTAAATAAAAGGTTGTCTTTCATTTTTGAAGAAAAAAAAACTGTTTAAAAAAATTCGAAAACTCGCTTTACAATTTAAAAAAAAATTACATTCATTATTATAAACTAATAACAAAATCCATACACAAATAATAAATGGTAAAATCATGAAAACTAAACTCAGTGGCGCAACAGCCCATAGAGGGCCAAGGCCTACTGTGCCCATCTCAGTTTTCCTGACCTTGGACTCTGGGGTGCAGGAGCAGATGTTCCGGTCAGGTGGTCAGCCGAACGCGGAATCCCCAATGTTTAGTTCCCAAGCATGCTTGGTACTCATTTATCGACCCACTGAAGGGATGAAAGGCTGAGTCAACCTTGCCCGGCCCGAGGATCGAACCAGGGACCTGTGGCACGACAGCGCGAAGCGCTACCGCTCAGCCACCGGGCGACTGGTAAAATCATGAACTAACGTAATATATAAATGAATTTGATATGCGAACATAATAAAAATTATTATCTGAACAATTATAAGAATCAATTCTAACAGTACATAAATACACAATTATAAATTAAATGAAAACATTTGCTGACCTCCTTCGAAAACTATTTTATGTTTTCTTGTTATCTGAAGAGAAACTTAATTAAGAATGGGAATCATTTATGGTACTGTTTATATTAAAAAGTTGAAATTATGTTTATGTTGCAAATAATTTATCAAACTGATGAAAAGCATATTAATAATTCTACATTAAAACAATGAAACAAAAAATTTTTGCTTTAATTTAAAAAAGATAATTTAAATAATGCAATTAAAAGAGCTAAAATTACCAATTTAACTTGACTTTATTTTCATGAATGTTTCAGAGGAGGCGAAGCACATTCACCTTCTCAAGTTTCAGAAAAAAATAAAGTTTTCAATTTCAAAAATAACTTCAACGTTGAAAAAAAAAGGGTTTTTTTTCGAAAATTACCAATTTAACTTCTTAATTTTAATAAATGTCTAAATTTCAGAAGGGGTGAATTACATTAATTGCTTCTTTATTTTAATTTCAGAGGAAAATGAAGTTTTCAACTTGAAAAATCGCTTCAAAATTGGAAAAAAAGTTTATTTTCTCTATTTTAAATTTTACTTATTTAACTTAATTTTATTTTTGTGAATGTCTAAATTTCAGAAAGGACGAAATACATAATTCGCCTATCAATTAAATACCAGAAGAAAATAGTTTTCTTTTTGAAAAATAGCTTTAAAATTAAAAAAAAATAGTCTTATTTTTTAAAATTACCGAATTGACTTGATTTTATTTTTACGAATGTCTAGAATTCAGCAGTTGAAAAGCACATTATTCACACTTCATTAAAATTTCAGAAGGCAATAAGGTTTTTAATTAAAGAAGTAACTTCAAAGTTGAAATTTTTTTTTTCTAAAATAACTTCTTTTTAACTTTATTTTCACGAATGCCTAAATTTCAGAAGGGGCGTAAGCCTAGTATTCACCCCCTTAATTATTTCAAGAGTAAAATCAAATTTTCGATTTCGTTTATGAGAGTTCCCCGCTTACGGGAAGGGTACCCAAACCAAATCACGAAGTTTAACGCCGTAAATTGTTTTTAGAATATTTTCAAAGATGAAGGAATAATTAAATAATCTACAATAACTGTCAACAATATTTAAACTTTAAGAAAGATATAAAAGGATATATAAAGAAGTTTGATATAAATACATGATTCCAGATGTAGCTACAGATAAATGAATATAATTTAGTTATATTCCAGTTAGAGATATATGATACCGAATAGGAGCTTGCAGTCCTCTGTCGGTTTCATTTATTAGGTTTACATCCCCTTACACCTATCTATCATTTGATAGGGAACGTGGTTAATATCTTTTTGAAAGTAAACCTCCCACGATTCACAGAAAAAAACAATGCCTACTTGTAAGTCATGAGGACCTATGGAGTTGATTATTCACAATTGATCAGCTATTAAGTGTCTGAATTAATGTTTCATTTATAAGAACACCTCAAATACTATTCTTCTGTTCTCTTTTTTACCTCATCTGTGTTAAATACAGTCTCCAAATTGATAAGAAAATTAAAGAAATTTTCAAGCAAGAAGCATTGAGAGCATTTAAGTTGTCATAACCTTTGTGGTTCAGATGAAAAGATGCCTATGTCTGAATTATTTCAGGAGAGCAGTATCATTTTCTCTCTTTTCTTTACAAAGCTAAGGCAAGGTGACAGGAGAGAGGTCGATTCTTCAGTAGTTAAATAGCTTAACAATATTTTCAGTTATGGATAAGGCAAAAAAATTTACATGCTTTAAAAATGGTGAAAAGGTGCATCCCCCCCCCTTGCAATTTAAAGCAGAAATAGTTTTTTTTTCTTTCCAAATTTAGAAAAAGTTGTGTCCGGTTTGAAGAGATAGAAAATAACGTTTCAGGGCCAAAATGACTGTCCGCTTTGTGGAGAATGTACATAATGGTTCGGGGAATTAAAAATATGTCCGTATTGAGAGGTGTCCGTTTTGCAGGAGTGTCTATAACAGGAGGTTTCACTGTCATTAGTTTTGTGTAAAATAAATATTTTAACTTTTGTGTTTACAGCTGGTAATAAGAACGAAGATCCAAATAGAAAGTCAGTGTCTGTGAGTGTAGTGAAATCCTATGCTCAACAGGAAGACATGGAATATATGGAATGCAGTGCGAAAACAGGAGAAAATGTTGAACGAGTAAGTGAATTAATTCAATGCGGCCTTTGTTTTTCAAACTTTTTTTAAAAAAATATATATTTCTTTTTAATATTATATACATTCTATAACAAAGAAATCAACGCACCAAGAAGGAGTTGTCCGATTGAAACGAAAATTGGTGGATAGGAAGACAATGTACAGAATAGTAAATGATTAAAATTTCAGAACAATTGAATAATTTATTGCAGAGTTACAGTAACAAGTTCAATAAGGTGTTGACCCGCCTCTAGCCTGGATACAAGCTGCCACACGATGTGGCATAGACCGATAAAGCTCCCGGATGGTCTCTTGCGGTATTTCCTGCCAAATTCGATCCAATTGTCGAACGAGGTCATCAACATTCCGTGCCAGATGCAATCGCCTTACCATCATATCCCAGACGTGCTCGATGGGAGAGAGATCTGGTGACCTGGCAGGCCAAGGAAGAGTTTGACAAGCTTGCAGACAGTTCATAGCAACACGTGCCGTATGTGGTCTGGCATTGTCCTGCTGAAAAACCAGCCCAGGGCGCTGCAAAAGGAACGGTAGCAAAACAGGTCTAAGGATGTCGTCGACGTACCGCTGTGCAGTAAGTGTACCTCTAATGACGACCAAAGGGGTCCGGCTGTCAAAGGAAATGGCACCCCAGACCATAATGATTTGTTGAGGGACCGTGTGGCGTGCAATAGTGAAGGCAGGATTCCCCCTCTGCCCTGTGCGTCTACAAACACGTCTTCGATGATCGTCAGGACACAGTTGGAAGCAGGATTCGTCGCTAAAGACTATACGTCCCCAGTCGGCATCATTCTGCGTCGATTTTTTTGTTATAGAGTGTATATTGTGAGAAAGTTTTGACGTATTGAGTGTTAGAAATGTATTCTATTTATTGATAAGATTTAGTAAATAAGTATTTTCTTGTCCCAATAAATTATTTTAAATTTCTTGTGACATAAATAATTTATATACTGAATCATTTGCGTTCAATCAGAAGAAAATTAAAACTGACAATAGTTTTCCCTATCTTCCGATGACCTCTCTTCAAATGTTTAATTTTCACCAAGTTTCGAAGTTCATCTTCATTTCAACATTTTTTTCATATGAAAAATTTCTTCGAGCTACAAAAAATTTAGTTTTGCTCCATGAAGGACTTGCTAAATTATTGCTGAGATTACGAACTTAATATTTTCAAGCGAATTTTATCTGTTAATTCAAAGATTCTCCTGGAACTTTCTTACTAAATCAAGAGTTCTTTTCTGAACTGAACTGTCTTCTCTGAATGACTATTAAAATTTAGCATAGAAATTTTTTATTTCTCTATCAAAAGGACTAATCATACATGGAAATACTTTTACTTTTGCTACTTGTAACAAAAGTAAAAAATACGTATTTATTGAATAATATATAATAAAGGAGCTTATAAATGATAATTTTACAACATTTAAAACTAAATTTTTTAAACTGCTGTTTTCAAAAAAAAAAAAAGGCATTAAAAATGAGCAGAGCAGTTTTACCTCTGAATAAAGTATGCCACACTGAGTACCAGCTCTGTTTTTCTTTACATATTAATTTTGATGTATTCATTTTATTTAAAAAATATATAATATTTCTAAATTTTCTTAGAATATGACAATTTTACAGCTCTCAATATGTTGACTTATAATAATTGTATTAAAATGAAAAGTTAATATTTTGTATATTAGAATAAATTTTCTTTGAAGAATGTATTTTTAAAAAAAAAGTGAAATTTTTTGTATAATGTGTGTAAAAATTATTTGTTATTTATAAATTAATGCGTAAAATGTTTTAAAAAAGAATAATATGAGACAATGAAAATATTAATCAAGTGATAGAATTATAATTCTTACAGCACTGGAGAATGGATTGATTTTTTCATGGGTTCTTCAAATCTTTGAAAATGTTAAAAACTTTTCATGAAGAAAGAACTTTTTTCTAATTATAACTTTCCGCATATGGTATATTGAAGCATCTAATTAAATTATATTATTATTTTAGATTATTATTGTATGATTTAAATATGTTCTGGGCATAATATTGAGTTGAATATTTTTTAGTTGGACCCCTATGAGGGGGTAAGTTCTGACCAGTTGGCTAGCCCATTGGTTCAATCGCTCTTAAGAGGGGTCCCGCAGTGGACTGATCGTTAAGACACGGTTCCCAGCAGATCACCGAAGTCAAGCATCACTGGCTGCGGTCAGAGTGCGGGTGGGTGACCACTTGGATCAGCCTGCGTAGGGACCGAGGGTGTGCGGTATTGGTCCTCGTTAAACTGTTCTACCGTAAAGTGCTCGACTTCGCGTGCAGGTCGTCGGGCTACCGATGCGGGGGTGCCATCCCCTCCGCAGAGGATCAAAATTGTGATGGCATGTCTTCGGATCATCCTCAGGGATGTTTCCCAGACCGTCGCTAAAAGCCTAATGTGCAGCTCTAGTGCGACGTAAATGAACAACAACAACTCTCAAGAGGGAGAATTATTATGTAATGTGAAAATACTAATATATTAAATCTAATCCATAATTAGAGCTAATTTCTAACACGTAATTAGTTATAACCTTTCCTACAGAGAAATTAACAATAATGATTTAATAAATCTCAAGAAACTGAAGCAGTAAGTTGAATAAATACTTCAAAAATATTTTTAAAGCGATATAATTAAAACACTCATAAATAACAAAAAGGGATAAGCATGGCAAACCTCACCCTATATGTTATCTAATTCAGACCAATCAAAGTCGCTTAATCGAAAGAAAGTTGAGATCCTGAGTACGATCAACAAAACGAGATCAGAATCCAGACCTACCATACAAACTCATTTTTGATGATTTTAGCTATCCGTTGTTCTGATAAACATCGATAATTGGGATTACAAATTAGTTTATTTCTCCCTTGAAAATTTATCTGCTTAATATTTTGTCATAGTTTATAAAAATGGAACAGATTAATACCTTTCTTAGGAATCCCCTGTCCAAAATGCTTTAATGACATTTTTCCACGGAGCATCATAATTTATATACAGTAGGGAACCGATTATCCGGAATGATCGGGACCACCGCTATTCCGGATAACTGATTTTTCCGGCTTTCTGAATCGCTACAAAAAGCCGTTTTTTTTATAGTTAAACCCAACTAAAAATAGAAAAATATTTAGAAATAATCTTAAAAAGAAGAAAAAACAATGAAGTAATACACTAATGATTATTTCTAAAATGATGGTAAGGTAAACATCTTTCAAAAAAGAAAGAAAAATCCTAAAATCTTATAAATTTTTTTTTTTAAAAATAGCGGGAAAATTTATCGAATTTCGTTCCGGTTTTTTGGTTTTCTGATTTCCGGATAACGGGTTCTGTACTGTACAAAAAAAATTCTCTTTCTAGAGGTTATTACGTGTGTGTTTTAATTTACTAATAAAAATGTTAATAAAAGCACTAATATTTCTAACATCTTAAGTTAAAATTTTAAATCATAATAGCAGTATCAATGTTCTAACTTATTACAGGTTTTTAAATTGCTGATTGAAAAAATGTGGAATCTTCAGATGGGACCTGCTAGCACAGGTGTTTCTCCTATTCATGAATATAATTCCCTTTCTAGAACTAAGGAATCAAATGACTTTTCAATTATTAGCCAAAAATCCGAGATTCCTTATAAAAATTGTGAAGACCAACCTATCAGTTTGACAGACATTCCACCCTTAGCTGTAGAGAAGAAAAAGAAAAAATGCTGTTGACGTTCTGTAATGTCTCCGAATGATTTTTTTCCCCTTTGGAATATGCTTGTAGCTTTCCTTCTTTTTTGGAGTGTTCTAGAATGACTCTGAATGGTGTAACGACATATTTTGTCGTCTAAACACAAAAAAGAATACTTCAAGACAACTGCTTTCAGATTGCACCCAGAGAAAGTTAACATTGAGATATTTTAAGTATCATTTGAGTGTATGCATGCACTGAAGCTGCATGTTTCATAGACAAATTTAAAAATTCGGCTTTTTGTAAATATGGCTGACATTTTGCAATGCAGCAGGCTATTTCCAAAGGTCTTCATTATTTTCTAATCTGCCTGATATCTTAAGGCCTGTTAAATTTTGGCAATATACGAAGAATTAAGCATCTATCAGGCATACTTTGTTTAAGCTTATTGCAGTAAACGATTTAGGTAATAGAGCTAATCACAATAAGTCTTCACTACTCTGGAGTCATACTGCAAACTGCCAGAGATAAATCACACTAATTGGCGATGAATTTATTTTTATAAACCTAAAAGTATGTGGGTTCTCAGCAAAAGTGTGGATGATTAGAAAATACTGGAGATTTGTCTATCTAGCCTGGAAATGTTTGAAAAGTGTTCAATTATTTAACTAGCCTGTGACACATATGTATTGAAGCAGATTTACTCTGAAATATTACTCATATATGAATAAAACTCTTACTTTGAACATTTGTTAGACAGATATTTAACATTATTTCTGAAAACAATTCTCTGTTACATCTAATTCATTTTCATATAAAATAAAAGTCGTACATTATTTGTTTTGTTTACAAGAAATCATTCAATAAAAAAAACTATTGTGTTCGCAAAATAGCAATTTTGGATTTTTTAGTCTGAAATAAAACTTAATTTTTTCAAAATTTAATCAGTCAAATATCTACCATTTCGTTTGTTTTACGACAATGTTTTGATTGTTGAGTTTGTTGATTACAAACTCAACGAAGTGTAATTTGTGGTCATTGTTACTACTGAAATTTTCCCAATTTAAAACATTTCGTAAACTTCGAAGTAAATAATAATCTAATGGCGCAATGTCTGGGCTACAAGAGCAATCGCTAATCCCATGCTCTCATACACCTTTTGGTCCTTATCGACACAAAACTCAGCCAAGTGCAATTTGTGCTCATTGTTATTTTTACAATTTTTAAAATATTTAGTAAACTTTGAAATAAATAATAATCTCAAGCAGCAATGTAATCACATTTGGGTCCTCACAATCTTTAGCAACACATAATGAAATATTTGAGGTTAATCAGAAAGTTATGTTACTTTTCCCATATAACCCCACCTAGCATGCTTAAATTTAGTTCATGATTTTTTTAGTATCCCAGCTTTTGGAAATTTATTCTAATTTCATTTCTTACATTGTGTACCACCTGAGATTCTTGCGAAATCCTCTCCCGCTTCTTATCTTCCTTTTATTATCTTGTTCAAATTTGTCCCTCTTTTTCTACTGGTTAAACCATTTTCCACCTGTTTGTCTTGTAACTCTCCTACTGTCATTTTGCATGTAGATGCTGAGGAAGATTATGGTATGTATATTTCTGTAACCTTAATTTAAGCTCCATTTATTTTGTTTAGCTTTATACCATTACAGATATTTTTGCTATAATTATCTTTTTTCAAAGATTAATCTGGCATAATGAAATAAGAATGGAATATTCGACGCTTGCAGCAGAAGAAAACCGGTATCAAAATGAAGATATTTCCTTTTTTGCGTCATTTTATAATTTTATTGTATATTATAGAACCAGCGTCGAACAGCCAACCCGGATCCGAGGAAACGACTATCAATGCCCAAATCTGTAGACTTGAAATTTTGAACCTACTTTGGAAGACATTGGGAACTCCTTGATCAAACATTGGGCCAAACTAACTTTCATGGAGAATTTTTTTATGGAACCAACCCCCATTTATCATGGAGAGGAAAACTATCAAAATGTCTCACAGTTAGTTGAACAAAAAGCAGATTCTAACCCATGATCTGTCTACCACTAAGGACATTTTTACATCAGGAGTGTGGTTGCAGCAAGCAGAATCCGCATCAATCACCACTGCTGAGAGATAAACTGGTATAACCTCATTGGGAGGCAAATATGCTATCTTATTGGCTCCCTTTCTAAGGATATTTAATTGCAATATATCGATACATACTAGGCTGTGCTATCAAAAAGTGCTTATTTCTGATTTTAGTTTTTTAAAGGCCCTTAAAGATCATTGGGTATTTGTAAAATGTGTTTTTCTCTTTGCCATGTAGATAAATTATGCAAAAGCATATTTTTTTCACACTGTTCTGTTCAATGTTTTAAACAATTCATTTAACCACAATCCATTTTGGCATACCGTCATCTGTCATCACAGAAAAGGACAAATTTGAACTTTGCGAAACCACATGCATGTACATTAAGATGGATTTGGTGGGAAGGATAAAGGTGCAATGCAACAATCAAGGATTTGATGCAACCACATATGTTTTGTTCCATTTTGCAAGAGAACTTCTATTTCAAACTTGATCTCCCACCCTTTGATGTCAAACTGAAAATCTCTTTCATTTTTGCAGACCAAGAGAACGAGCTAGACATTGTCAAATTTTCTCTCTCAAAATCCAGAATTTTTTCACTGAAATGCAATAATATTCATCACAGGAATGCTGGCCACATTCTTGCACTGTTCTATTTATACATAGATCAGTAGGCACAGTAATTCTTGCACTTGATTTAGAGATCACTATTTTCATGTGGGTCAAGAGCAGTCAACAATCACAGATATTAATCACTTTTAAATTTTAGTCAACCTTTTATTCATTTGATTAACTAATAATGATATGAATTGACTGAGATTTTTTTAATTGTGGAAATTCATTCCTGAGGAACCGTTCAATAATTGTATAAAACATTTCAGAATTTTTATTGACAGACATTAAACATTAACATTTAAAAATTTCACTCTTACATTATTGGATTTCTTATTAAAATTTTCAGTATTTTTGAGTTATGTTATCAAGTAATAATAAAAAATAGTACACAATTTTTAGAGACAAGATTTTTAAAAAAAAAAGAAAACAAACTTTGAATTGAAGAGCTCTTTTCACAATTTTATCACTTTATATTAGCAAGTACAGAAAGAAGTTTTCTATGATTCAGATGCGTCATTTCAAAATATCTCTTTATTATTTAGTTAAAAAATATTTAAAAATAATAATTTAATTATCTGAAATTTATTAAATATGATAAATATAGGGCCCATATAATAATTAACTGATAAAAATGCTTAGCTTATATACCCATTGCATTTTTATTTCAAAATGCTTTTTGGGTAAACTTTTTTAATATTTTTTTTATTTAAGTCTGAAAAATACTTCCAATAACTTTTTTTTACACAAAAAGTTAACTAACATTAATTTTGCATTTTTTTTACGCAATTGAATTAAATGATTATTAATTTAAAAAATAAAATAAGCAGGTCATAATTGATTGACAACTTTATAGAAATTTAAAATTATGTATAAAATGTTTTTATGGTCACACATCTCAAATCAAGAATAGAGTTCTTAAGCAGAAACAAGCTATTATATTATGATTATGCAAAGACTTTCAAAATATTTTTACATTTTATTTATTTTATGTGGTTGTTGACTTCTACCGGTGAATGTTGACAATCATGTAGTTGCTTTGGAAAATGTCTTAAATATATATCTGTTTTAAGTCTTAATGTATGTAATGTATGAAAATGTCTTAAATATATAAATGTCTTAAATAAATATATATATATTTCGCTGCCCGGTATGTCATAATACATTGATGTTTTTTAAGTGCCACTACCCAGTATGCATTTAAGCGGTACTTGAAACACTGATGTTTCTCCTAATCTATCCTCAGCAGACATTAAAATATCGAATAATTATAATGACAACGAATAAAATAACATCAAATCGCATATGACAAATATTTAGAATATTCACCAAAGTGACTATGTGATTGTTATTGGACATTCTCTTGATTTCCCTCATTGACGGTAATATATATATCATAAGAACTTTTAACAATAAAATTTTTTTATTATTAGCGTGCATAACTTAGTAATGATTTTTTTTGTAACCAATTTTTAGTAATGATTTGTTAATGAACCAAAGATAAGTCTGGATAATCAGGGAATCTGTTAATACCAGACTACAAAAAAAAAAGAAAAAAAAAAAAGATCAGTATGCGAAAAAAGTTATAAGTAAATATTCCATACACTGTGCAATAACATTGACTTCAAATATAATGTAAATATATTATGGTAGACAGAATTATCTTGTTTCTACGAAATAAATACTAACAGTGAAATACTTCTACAATCATTTTTTTGTTGAAAAAATGAAAAGTTTAATTAAGGCAATTAACGATTTAATTAACCCACTGACGATTTAGCAAATGGGCAAAATTGGAACAATGTGTTACCCCTACACACTATTTCCCTATCTAATAACATTGAAAAAACCAGTTTTGCTATGCAGAGAAAACTGCTGGTTAAAATACAACTTTTTACGTGCGGAACCATCAGTGGGTTAAAATTAAGACATTGCATTCAAAAAGGAAGACAATTTAAGAAAAAATTGAGATTACCTAGATCTAAATGAGCATGAATTCAAAAATGTTTTTAAGCAGAGTTCTTAATTGTTGCACATGCGTACATACAGTGATATTTTAAGGTATGTTTGATAGAAAATCTCTTATGACACACACTGCACGCATGAGGCTTCTCTCCCGTATGAATGCGAAAATGTATTTTTAATTTATTAGTTTCTCTGAATGTTTTATTACATTTACTGCAAGCGTACGGCTTCTCTTGGGTATGAATACGGTAATGTATATTTAAATTACTCTTGTGTGAAAATCTTCTATTACACACACAGCATGTGTAAGGTTGTTCCAAAGAATGAATACGAGAATGGCTGGTCAACTGGCTTTGCTGGTTAAATGTTTTATCGCACACACAGCACGAATAAGGCCTTTCACCTGTATGAATACGACGATGCCTCTTTAAATTACACTTCAATGAAAATTTCTTCTCACACAAATCACATGAATAAGGCTTCTCCCCTGTGTGAATACGAAAATGGTCAGTTAAATGACTTTCTCTATTGAAAGCTTTTTCACACAAACTGCATGAATAAGTCATTTCTCCAGGAAAAATTCAAGAATGTAGAATTAATTAGTATGCATCAATATATTTTACACTTATATGAGGTTGAACACAAAAATATCAATCTAAAGGCATTTTAGGTCCCCTTTAAATTCTCTATCATGCACATTGCATAAATAAATATGCTTTTTCACTATAAATAGAAGAATGTAAATTTTTATTTTGAAACAATGTTTTTCACCACAAACTGTATGAATAAGGCCTTTTCTTTAACTATAATGCTGATAATTCCTTCTTTTGAATATTATAAATGAATATTCATATATACGTGTTTTATTCCTGTACCAAGGCAAAAATCTGCTCTTAATCATAATGAATATTCTTTTCTTCAGTTAGAAAACTCTCACCAAAGTACATTAAACAACACAAATCGAAAGAAAAAAAAAATGAATGTAGCATGGACCCGGGCTATGAACACGATATCTTTTCAGCAATAATGTAAAGTGAATATTTCAACGTAACTGCAGCAATAGGTTTACTCTATCCTTTTTATCCCTTTATTAACACAACGATACTTACTAAAATTTCTCTTATTTATCAAGCAATAGGTCCCCAGTATTTCTTCCTTTACAAGCACATTTACCATTCAAAAAAAGTTTGCTCTTATTCATTCAATGAAAGGATACATGGTCGATTTAAAATTATTCATTATGTAAATTTTTTATGACACACATTGTATCAATTGAATTGTTTAAAGAAGGTTGATTTTATAACGTCTCCTTATAATAATAATAATAAAAAATAGTGTGTAGTTTCATTGTTGGCAAAAATTGAGTTCTTTTAAACCCAAATGTATTTTTCAAAAGTTTATATATTCAATTCATCATTTCAAAAGATAAATTTAGAATTACGATTTTATAGCCATTTGTTTATAAACAACACAGTGACAACAAACTTCTGTTGAAAAGTTCTTCATTTAGCTTCATAGATGGCTCTCTGTAATAATAGATGGCGCTCTGCTCTAATTGGTTTTGGAAAAGAAATTAGGACCTGTAAATTTTAACTGTAGCCTTGACTTTATTTGTTGACATGATAGCAGCTGATTTGATTACTGTCTGTTACGGGTAGGGTGGTCTGTGCCGGTGAATGAAATATCTTAAGTATATTTTTCAATTGTAATTTTTGTTGTAAAATGGGATTTTTTATTTAAAACAATATATTTTTGATGTCTAATTTGTTTTGATATTTCAGTCGACTCTATTAATTAATCATCGCTGGAATGCTTGTGGCCATCAGAAATTTAAACAAGGTCCTTAGCAGAAAGATCATTTTATTAGGGACTATGTCTAAAGCCAGTGCCAGTAGCTATTTGATAGATGACGCAAAGTATGCTTTTTTGAAAGATTTAGGTTTGGAGAAAAAAAATCTTGGCGTTTATCATGGTTCTTGGTGTGGCAGTGGAGAGGTAAGTGATCATATTAAAAATAAAACTAGGTCCCTTGTTCACTACCACTCACTATTAGCAATAATTGTTGTTTCTTGCCATAACATAGTTTTCTCATCAATTATTCACTAAGTGTACATGCACTAAAAATAATGCTGTTTGCTTAAGCTTATGCCCCCATTTCCCTGATAATTCTTTTAAGATCTATTAGTGTACATAAATAACATTAATTAGCAATCATTTTTAAGAATAATGTTTAAAATTAAAGTTCTATTGCTATTAGGTAAGTGTACTGGGAGATTTCCAAATTGCTATTTGTGACATAATAATCACTACCTCTGGGCAGTGGCCTGTGAGAAACTAAATGAAGAAAAAAATCACAGAAAGGGATCAACTCAAAAAGTATAACTCTTTGCCACCCCCAGAAAAAACATGTACAGGCTTTTAAAAAATTTTCCCATTTAAAATCAATTAGGCTACTTGGCGTGTCAGATCACGATATGGAAATATCCCTGGGCACAACCGTAATTTAATATTTTTGTTTACCAAACATGCTGATATAAATACAATTTATACTTGTATCACATTCTGCATGAAGTTTCTTAATCTTTTAAATAATTTCTCTAACTGTAATTTGAAATATTATAATTATGTAATTTCTAACAAAAAACAATTTTATATAAATTTAAACAATGATTCAAATAAGTTATATCTTTAAATGTAGCGTATTTAGGCAATATCGTAGATTTACATTATATGGGAATATTTCTATATCATGATCTGTTTTGTCACCTATAACTGCCAAGATGCCAAATCGATTTGAAACTTGCAAATTTTTCGGGGAAAAAATTACCTATGTATGCCCGGGAATGGCTATAAGTTATACCATTTTACTTGTCTCCTTATGTGATGATTTGTTTAGTTTTTCAGTTGCCATTGCTCGCAAGTTGCTAAGACTCAGCGTTTATTCTGCCGCAGATTATAATACAGAAATCTTCCCCAAAATAATAACGAAATAACTCTTTTGGTTTTAAATTCTTAATTTTAATAACTATCAAAATATTACAAGTAACCTTACAGGTGTCTTTTAAACAGGTACTTTTGTCTTAGAGATACAAAAATATATACCTGTATGATTAATATTAATTTTATCCTGATGACAACCAAAAATGTGTAGAAATTAAGTAAGAAAACTAGATCCTACCATTTGATTTTCTACCTAAAGAAATGCATGAATGGGTCCATTCTGTAAACAGGCGGTGTTGTGTGTGCGGCTGATATCGTATTCTTGGCCATGGATGGCACCACTGAAAAACATGAAACTCGCCCTATGCCTTAAATTCTCTTGGTTTCCCCATAGCCATCACGGCTCAATAAATTGGATTGAAATGCTACTATTTCACCTAAGTTAAAATTAATTCAACTTATAGGTTCATACTTCATATTGTCCAGCAAACAACCAGCCCATAGCTGATGTAGTTCAAGGCAATTTAAAAGATTATGAGGATGCCATCAAAGCGACGCAAACAGCATGGAATGTGTGGGCTGATATTCCAGCTCCTCAAAGAGGAGAGATCGTCCGACAGATAGGAGATGCTCTTCGACAGAAGAAGACGTCACTTGGAAAGCTTGTATCTTTGGAGATGGGTAAAATATTGCCTGAAGGTGAAGGAGAGGTATTATCTTTAATTTCTTTTTGGTTCAAAATAAGTGTATCTTGTGCATCAAATGTTTTTCTTTTCCTCTCTTCGTCCAGTTCTGATAATCTATCTTTAATCTTCTTTTATCTTCATTCTGATAATCTATCTACTTGACTAATTTTATTAAAAACAAATGTAGTGATCTTTTAAAACCAACAGTTATATGAATTGTTCTGAGAATGAAGGTATGGTTCTGAAGCTTTTAGTTAGTACAGTGAAGAAACTCTAAATACAAAGATAGTTTTTAAAAAAATATTTTAAAATGAATATTATTTCATAGCTGTTAGCTGCTAACCACAGTAGCGCCTTTCTTCGAGATTTTGAAATTCGCATTTTCTTAGATTTAATACAATTGTTTTAAAATTATGAAACAATGTCAAAGTGAAGACAAGAATTTATAATCATTCATTTTATTTTAATTTATGTTAACTTATCAAAATTTAAATTATATTAGTGCTAATTAATGAGGGATTACTAATTGCGAAAGAAAAGCAGAATTTAGAAACTGTACTACATTGTATTCACTTATTGACTTAGCACATTGAAATGAAATTAATCTTAAAAGTAAAAAAAAAAATAACTCACTATTTTACAATAATTATATTCAAAGTTTAGTTGAAAGTTATTTATTTTTATTAATTGAATTAAAAGCTATTTTATGAAAAAATATTTCGTAGTTTACGCCACTGCTGCCAACACTTGAGCATTTTGAAGAAGTTTTCCCCATTAATACTTATTTTAGCTATTTCTTTTACTTTTAACAACACTGCCAACACTTGCGCATTCTGAAGAAGTTTTCCCCATTAATACTTATTTTAGCTATTTCTTTTACTTTTACGAGCAAAAACTATTTCTGCATTTTTATTTATTTTAGTTATTTCTTCCGGTTTTATGAGCAGAAGCTAAGATTTTCTGCAGCTAAGCTAAGATTTACCCACCCACCTGATCACTTGTGTCCGCTTACTGTGGTTCTCCCTTTAAGGTGTGACAAAGTGGATTTTTCCTCTCATCTTATAATGAGGGAAGAAATTCAGCTCCTTCAGCAACACTGCTTCCTGTTACCCCATGACTTCCTCTTTACCAGCGCAAAAGCAAATGCTGATAAAAAAGTGGCCTACTTGAAAAAAATAATGGTGGATTTCCATTGAAAATATTTATTTGCTCATTCAATTAATCTTGTTAATTTTTATTTATTATGGCTGAGCAAAAACAATACAATCGGAATCAGAATAGCAGAAGCACGAAATCTGCTAATATAGCGATTCTTACTCAAGCAATTTTAGTATCAAACATCAATTTCTGTTCCCTGATTTAAAAGGTACGTGCTGTGATTCGTATTCACGCGATTTTAAAATCATGCTTTGCGATTTTTATATATGGGATTTAAAAGTTGAAAATCGCGATTCGTATTCTCGTGAGTTTAAAATCCAATGTCATGATTCATGTTCACACGGTTGTAATATCAAACATCCATTTTCTTATTTATATGTGATTTCAAAATTGCGCATTGTAATTTGTATTCATGTAATGTAAAAATTGCGCCTCCTGATTCCAATTTTTGGGATTTAAAACTTCAATATAACAATTTGTATTTCCCCATTTTTAAAATTCGATATTGTGATTCATATTCACGTTATTTTAAAATCTGAAATCGCGATTCATATTTATGTGGTTATAAGATCCAATATTGCGATTCACGTAAGACCTGAGTTTTTCTTGTATTAGTTATTATAAAGTTGTGACATTTTTCATTAGTAGGTAATTTAATTATAAATGTTAGTTCAAAAGATTATGTTAAATATGAAACATGATTGGTGCATAAATTGATAGTTTGATATAGAATTTTCTGGGTTTTTCACTTTGTGTCACAATCACCTCTTCATTATATTATAGTGGATTTATGAAATAATAAATAATTAAAATCAGCTTTTTTTTTATGTAAATTTATTAGCCTATAGTGGAATATAGGCATTTCTCCTGCATGGTTAGGGGGTTGGCAGGAACCCCCACACCTCCAAATGAATGATGAATAGGTTACTCATAATTAGGGTAAATTTCTCACTAATATTTATCAGATACCCTTTGGAGAAAATGTTTCCTCAATGAAAGGTTTTTGACCCTAGACTTTCTCATAACATTATTTATTACTTAGATTGAACGAACTAAACATGTCCATAAATTTCGACTATAAGTAAATTAAAAAATGAGGGTATTAAACGATCTTCCATGGCCAATTCATACATATTTGGAATTCTAATCAAAGGTCTTAGTTTCCTCATGCCAAAATCAGTCAACACTTCTCTTCCTCTATCGACTTTGATTTCTGGGAATTATTATTTATGTAAATATGTAATATATTTAATACATAATATAATGTTTATAGTTTACTTAATGATCTTTCTACTATCCCATCTTTTCCCAGTGTATGGAAATGTATTCTAATTTAATTAACCCTAGGATTCCTGCCCAACCCCATCACATTTGTTTCTCCTTTTATTATTTTGTACGTTTGTTTCTCTACTGGTTAAATAATTTGCTTTAATCTATTTATATATATATATATAGAGAGAGAGAGAGAATACAGGATGTACCCTATGCACTTATTTGGATATATTGCTTATAATCTAATGTTAAAAGAGCAGAAAATGGCCATAAGAATATTAGGAAAACACAAGCCAATTAAAAGTTATTATATATTTTCCTTTTTTTTCTATTTTTGCAGCATTATTATTTTTTATGGTATTCAGTTATTTTATTATTTTTTTAATGATGCACAACAGTTTTAATACATTTTTGTCCTGAAGTGTTACTACTATCCCATCTACTATCCCATCTTTTCCCAGTGTATGGAAATGTATTCTAATTTAATTAACCCTAGGATTCCTGCCCAACCCCATCACATTTGTTTCTCCTTTTATTATTTTGTACGTTTGTTTCTCTACTGGTTAAATAATTTACTTTAATCTATTTATATATATATATATATATATATAGAGAGAGAGAGAGAGAGAGAGAGAATACAGGATGTACCCTATGCACTTATTTGGATATATTGCTTATAATCTAATGTTAAAAGAGTAGAAAATGGCCATAAGAATATTAGGAAAACACAAGCCAATTAAAAGTTATTATATATTTTCCTTTTTTTTCTATTTTTGCAGCATTATTATTTTTTATGGTATTCAGTTATTTTATTATTTTTTTAATGATGCACAACAGTTTTAATACATTTTTGTCCTGAAGTGTTATTTTCACTAATGTTTTTGAATTTGTAAAATACATTGTATGTTAAAGAAGATTTTTGTAGTATATCTCTGGTCTATTATCTGGAGTTAGCTGCACATTTCAGATAATCGAACTTTTACGACATCTGTGTAAAAACATAATGAAAAACACTTTCAGTTCTAATATTTGATAAACATTGGAATTTCTTACAGGTTCAGGAATATGTGGACATTTGCGATTATGCTGTTGGTTTATCCAGAATGTTGGAAGGTAAAGTCCTCCCTTCTGAGAGACCAGGACACGCCCTGCTCGAAATGTGGAATCCATTGGGTGCCATAGGCATCATATCTGCCTTCAATTTTCCTGTTGCTGTTTATGGTTGGAACAATGCTATAGCTATGGTTTGTGGTGACACAATGGTATGGAAAGGTGCAACTTCTACAAATCTCTGCAGCGTGGCTGTTATCAAAATTATTGCATCTGTTTTAGAAGTAAGTTAACAATTTTTTTCTTATGACATTAACAGTTGTGAAGTTATTCCAATTTTATATTTTGCTATACAAAAATACATTCTTTAAAATTACGTAAAAATTTGTAAATTTTTCAACTTTTATTACACAAAATAATGAAAAATAATATCTAGTTAATAAATAATATCTAGTTATAACAAATTTTATAATCGAATGCAAAAATCAACTCGCTTAGAAAATTCTTGATATGGTGAAATATTGAAAGAGTAAAATTAACTGTAAGAGGTCCTAACTTTCAGCCGCTCTGTTGTTCAAACTATCAGAATCATATTTCAGAGATTGGAGCTACCCGCTGTCATTTGGGGGTCAGGAATCTAAATCCGGTTTCGTGTAAATCCTCCGTGATAGTTCAGGAGTTGTAGCATTCGGCTTCCAATGAGCTGAACCGGGTTCTAGTACAAGCAATGGCTGGTTGATACGAATTCCACATCTGGCTTGCACTGACCATAGTGCTGAAAAAATATCCTGAGTAGTAGGTGCATCATGGGTTGGAGTCCCCTTGCGATCAGGTAACGGTGGGTGGTTTCCATGGTATTCTTCTCCATGTGACGCAAATACGGGTTAGTTGCATCATAAAGTGTCCCACGAATGAAAATTTCTTCCAATATTTGATCCAGGAATTCCCTTGTCTTCTGGATTGGGTTCAAAATTACAAGGCTACAGAGTTGACCATTGGTAGTTGTAAACCCAAAAAATTTTAATTTTCTATGTATTTCTAAACTTATAAAGTTGGATCTTGATGCAGTAAGAGTCTCCTGTTTTATGATTTTCTGAGATTGGCAGATCTGATTTACAAATTTTATTCATGAAAAATGGTGTCTTTCTATCAGCTCAGGTGAAAAAATTGGTTCATTTCTTCTTAAAATCTTGTTTTATATTCTATTTATTCACATTGTAACTTTTTTTCTGTTTTTTTATTTCAAATTTTTGGACTAAGAATTTTCTTGAACGTTAGAGGTGATAAATTTTTTTTCTTAAATTTTGAGAATCCTTTAACTATGATTTAATTATATTGTGAAATTATGAAGAAACAGGGATGAAAAAGTAATTGCATAAACATTTGTCATTATAAATGTAAAAATATAATTGCACTTGCATTTTTACACAAAAAGATGTGTAAAAAAGTTTTTCATCAAAAAATGACTCAAATGAAAGAAAAATAATGAATCTAAAACAATGCTTTACTTGTAAACAGTTTCTAAATGTAATTACAATCCTTTTTACTATAGGTCTTAATGTTTTAATCCATATAGAAGTCTTGTATATCATATGTATTTATTTTTTGCCTTCCATTTGTGAGAGAAAAACTTTTTTTTATTGGACAAAATGGGAAATATTTTTGTAAAATTTTTTATTGAGAAAAAGGAAAATAGTTTTTTGAAAATTTTTATTCCTGTATGCAAAACCACCATATTTTATCTTTTATATCAAAATTATTAAAGACCAAGTCTTAGGTAAAATACTCATACTTTTGTAAATATTAATGGCTTGAAATTGGGTTTTTTACAATTTTAAATTTTGTTAAGACCGCTCTTATGAGTATTTTTTTGGGAAGTGATTGTTTTTCATGAATTTGTATTTTGTGATAATTACTACGTTAAAACATCCCCAGTGCTATTCAACAAATTAACAAGTTTTGCTTTTGTAGTCAATCCTCTGCTTTCAAGTCTATTATTTGCATTAGTATACTTTAGGAAACAATGTTATTTCATTAGTCTCTAAATAAATATTAACAATACAATGTTTACAGTCTTTATATAATTAGTAAAAATTGTAGTTCCAGTAATAATGGAAAATTTTCCACGACTCACCCTTATTTAGGGCATACGGGTAAATGTTTACTAATATAAAAAAAAATCCGGAGAACAGTACAAAGATAAAATACATATTAGACATGGCAAACAGCCCATGAACATGTCGATCGCAGATCAGCAAAAATCATGTAAGGTGATAAAACATTGAAACAGCAAAATATTAAAAGTGTCTGTTAAAAGAACAATTTAAAAGATAAACATGTAAAATTTACAAAAGAACAACATAGTATAGCATATTAAAACAGCACTTTTAATACCAATTAAATAGTACAAAAGTAATTACAATAAAATTGGAGCAAGTAATAAGTTCCAGTAGTAAGAAAAACAGTGATAAAACAAAAAACGGTGATAGTTTTCCCAAATACTTGACAAAGAAAGGTCAAGAAGTCAATTTCAAAAGTGGGGGTATATAATTTGTGACCACATTGCATTTCAGAATATAATGTCATAGAATTGATTGACAAGGAAATTCGTACCTGTGTAAAATGTAAATAAATATAGTTTATATTTTCTCATAAATATAATACTTAAAGTGCTGCTAAAATTTAGTTATCATATTGCACATTAACATAACAGTATTAAAGATTTATGTTTGGTTAATAAAAGTACATATGCAGCTTTTAATACAAATTAGTTTAATAAAATATAAATGTCATTTATAAAATGCTGTACAGTAAATTAAGTAGAAGAATTTTAATTTTTGCAAAGTTTATTGTGTAACTTGAACGTTTGGAAACGAGAAGTTTGCACTGTTTAAATGTTTTTTTCATTTAGGAATATGTATTGTTTCATGCATATCATATGGAATCATGTATTGTTTCACGCATATCTTTTCACTTATCTGCTAAACACAGTCTGAAACAGACGAATCTTAAAATGTTATTTAGATACAATTTTTTAAAAACACAAAAATATGCACTTTATTATTTACAGAAAAAATTTCAATTTTCCAGGGCATTAGTACTAATAACAAACAAATTGACCAATTTTGGTTTGTTTGGATTTTAAAATTGTAACTTCTTAGTAAAGAATTAAACAAATAATGTTAAATGTCAATAATTTTACATTTGTTTAACTGTTTACACCAATAAAGTTGACTTACGAAGAATTGCAGCTTATAAAATATCTTTTCTTTTTTTAGTATGTAACTTTTTTTTA
Organism: Parasteatoda tepidariorum; assembly: GCF_982258835.1. Classification (NCBI taxonomy): domain Eukaryota; kingdom Metazoa; phylum Arthropoda; class Arachnida; order Araneae; family Theridiidae; genus Parasteatoda; species Parasteatoda tepidariorum. The sequence goes on along the minus strand of NC_141758.1, from coordinate 3,056,955 downwards.
AAAAGTCCTAGGATTTGTTTTTTCAAGTTTCATAGTTTTTAGCTTTGTACACTTTTATACTTTTTATTGCAGTTTTGTGCTTTTTAGCACATAAGTCTTGAAATTTTGGTTGAAATAAGTAATGAACTAAAACATACTTTTTCTTTCTACCCAGCGTAATAAGCTGCCTGGAGCTATATGTTCATTGGTGTGTGGTGGAGCTGATATTGGATCAGCTATGGCTAAAGATACTAGGCTCGGTTTGCTTTCATTTACGGGCAGTACCCAAGTAGGGCAGCAAGTGTCAGTGGAGGTTCAGAAAAGATTTGGGAAGTCTCTGTTGGAACTGGGTGGAAACAATGCGATCATTGTTGCAGAGGATGCTGACCTCAATATGGTGATTCAGTCTGCCGTTTTTGCATGTGTTGGGACAGCAGGACAGAGGTGTACGACAACAAGGAGATTGATTGTTCATGAAAAGGTACGTTCTGTGCATTATTATTCTCATTGCATTTATCTTATTCTCTTAATTATTTGAACTCAGTGATTTGCAAATTACTGATTTATTTGCCGCCCGTTAAACAAGAATGGATAAAAAATGAGATACTATTTCTAAAGTAATATCCAATGATGGCTGCTTTAAAAAGTATAGTGGGATAGCAAAAATCAGTGGCTATTATGAGCACACAGCAATGCTGCATGTGAGAGGTTATTCAGTAATGTTGGAAAGAAAAAAAGGAGACAAATAGAAATTTTGAAGCAGTTTAGAAATTCTTTGTCTGATAAATCACTGAAATCATTCTTATTGTTAAAATCATTAAACTGGATGTTATGTGGAGACCTTCAATAAAGTATTCTTAAAAGCAAACATATGAAAATTTGAAGCAATAATTGTTTTTTAATTAAATCTAACATTCATTTAATCTTTTTCTTTATTTTATTCATGTAGAAATAAAGTTTTGAAATTGTGATTAAGTATAACTGTTGTGTTGAAATATTGTGTAATTTATTAAAAAAAAGTTTCAAAATTTATAAAATCTTTTTGTATAAAACTTTTTTTTGTTGTTTTCAAAGGGACGATTTTTTAGAAAAGTAAATACAAACATAGCTGCCAACTCAACTGGATTCCCTAAAATTGAATAAGTTTTCTAAAGTTTTTTTCGATTTTTGCATTGATTATTGCTGGCTTGAATAATCAAATAAGTATTATTAATTCATAATGAAGCCAGCCTCATATATAGAAAGCAGTTTCAAATTTTTTTGTTCTAAAATGTTCAGTTTACTTTTATCTAGAACTCTCTTTTTCAATTAATTAAAAAATCTTTTAACTATTTTTAATGAGTTAAATGCCTACAGCTATTCAAAATTATGAGTGAATATAAAGCATAACATTTCCAGTTCGTTCAATCTCAATCATAACTGGATAATATTGTAGGTTTACTATTTCATGCAACAATTATCTTGAAATTTATATTATATCTTAAAATATATTGGATTTTTTCCCACCCTTGTTGGCAGTTTATATGAAATTAAATAGTGTATTTTTATATATTTTGTCACATTGCTCTTAATATTGTGTAAAAATGTTCTTCTGAGCAAAACATAGTTTAGAACTGTAACTTTCTCTTTCTAAGGTATATTCTGAAGTTGTGAGTCGATTGAAGAACGCATACACCAAGGTGAGGATAGGTGATCCCTTGGATGCAGGCACTCTCTATGGTCCCATGCACAACAGGCAGGGCGTAGAGATGTATTTAAATGCAATTGAAAATGCCAAGAAGTTGGGCGGAGTGGTTGAATGTGGTGGAAAAGTATGTTCCCATTTCTCTCAATGATTTATTTTTAAATTCATGTTCTCAATAATAAACTACTGCAATGGGACGGAGCGTTCGCCTTCCGATGAGGTGTACTGGGTTCGAATCCCAGCAATGGCTGGTCGATACAAATTCTGCACCTGGCTTGCACCGAGCACAGTGTTGAATTAAAATATCCTCCGAGGTAGGCAGATCATCTGTTAGAGTTCATCAGGCTGACTGCGGGAGGTTTTCGTGGTTTTCCTTGCCATGTAATGCAAATGCTTATTAGTTCCATCAAAAAGGCCTCCATGAAGGCAAATTTCTCCCAATAATTTCCCCCAACATTAGTAGTCGTAAACCCAAAGAATTAGGTTACGCTGTTTGACGGCTGTTTTAAAATAAATTAAACTGTTGTAGTGAGCTGTCAGTTATTATGCATTAGCACTATTATTCACCTCCTTAATTCGTATTCCCCCCTCCTTTCTGATCTGATAGAATTAGATTTAATTGCTTTAATTATGAACAGTTTATAAAACACAGTGGAAATGCAGAACAACTTGTTGCAGTTTTTGTTACATTTTAACTTAATTTAGACAAAAGAATGTATCGTTGTCAACATGTTTAAAGTCATTATTATAGTAGAAGTTTTTTCACTTGTTTTCATAGACTACTGTTCAAAGTGAAACACTGGCTGTGATGCAAGTCAAAACATTCATTGAAAACCTATGAAAAGAGGAATTTTTTTTTTTTTTTTTTTTTTTGAATAATATCAATTTTTTTTAATGTTTTGAAAACTGTACAACTGAAAGCTCAGGTAAAAAAAGTTTTAAAATGAAATGTATAAAATTAAAAGTTTAAATATTATGCTGACAAAACAATAGATTTTTTTACAGTACAACAATGTCTGGTTCTTTTTGAATTGAGTTTAGATAATTTTTGAATTATTAATTTTTAACCTATGTAAGTTTTGACTTTAATTCTATTGCTTTTTAATTATTTTCCTCTTAATTTCCATAATTACTTATTTTTAATCCTGTTGGACTATTGAACCTAATTATTTTTAGAGGGTAAATGACAATATTTAATTTCTTACTATGTACCCTAAAATAAAATATGTATAAATTTTTATCTACTGTATTTTATTTTTGGACCATTGCTGGCGTAAACTCTGATTATTAGTATAACAAAATGTTTATTTTCCACAGGTGCTTGATAAGATGCCTGGTAATTTCGTTGAGCCAACAATCATTACTGGCCTATCTCACGACTCTGAAATCGTACATCAGGAAACTTTCGCTCCTATTGTGTATATTCTAAAAACTTCCAACGTTGATGAGGCTATTCAATGGAATAATGAAGTCAAACAGGGATTATCCAGCAGTATATTCACACAGAATCTTGGAAATGTTTTTAAGGTCTGTCTCTTATTTTTATTCCTTAAGTGTAATAATGACCGAAGTGGGTGATTGTTGATTTTGACCGATGTTGACAATCACACACTCTCTTTGATAAATTTCCGAAATATATACTAGGTCTAGTGAAGTGCCGCTGCCAGGTATGCATTCAACCGGTACTTCGATCACAGATGTTTCTCCTAATCTATTAGCAGCAGATTTTAAAATGTCGAATTAATATAATAATATCAACGAACTGTGCCGTTGACATTCACCAGTCAAAGTCCACATCCTCTTGATTTCGGTCATTCGAGGTAATGTGTTAACCTTAATCAAAAAGTTCACATACAATTTTTGTAGGACATTAAAAAGTTATATAACTGTTACCATAGTTCCAATTCCTTTTATACAATTTAATATAAACTATTGCAAGCTTATATGTACTATTACTTATAATGTTTCTTTATCTAAGTAGAATGAAAAAATATAGAGAAATTGGAATGAATAAAATCGAAAGAAGGAGTCCGGGCAAATTTTCAGACACTTTTAAGCCCTGGGGGTGAGGAGCGATTTCATTTACAGAACTATCGGAAGGTTTACTGAGATGACAGAAGATGATCTGACAGACCACAGTCTGTTCGGACAAAAGGGACTGTGAAGAAGGTTCAGGGAAAGGATACCATCTACTTAAAAATCTACTTGAAGGCTAGACCGGGAGCTCAAAATATCAAAGGGGTTGATGTTTCTGAGAAAAGACTTTGGTGAAAAGTTTATAGAAATGACAAAATTCACGAACTTTAAGAGTCTGCTGAGGTGAAAAAGCAGCAGAGGGTTGAAGAGATCCTGCTTGGGGATGAATTTGTCTTTTAAAATGTAAACCAATTTGTTTTGCAGCAAAGGTTCAACCCCCAAAATGATAGAATATGGTCAATTTCTATCGATAATATCTCTGGAAACCAGTATTACGTCTTGTGTTATAAATAATGCTCGTCTGTCATAATTTGAGGGACTATTTCAGAGAGAGGCAAAATCCCCTTTATTTTTATTGAAAAGGGAGTAAAGGCTCTATTGAGGTTTCATAAAAAATTTTACATCCAAATGTCTTTCCAACAAAATTCACCTTCTGTTATAATTTAAGAATTTGATCAGTGTTATAATTTTATAATTTAATTTTACTTTATGGTTCATTTTTAACAACCTTTAATGTCTTTTGGAATTTATTAAACAACACTAATCCTTCAACAAAATAATGATTTACTTTCGATCGTATAGTACTTAGAATAATTTCATAATAACGATAGTTTGCGTTGTGTAAGTTTAAATCAAAAATTAGGAATATAACTTAAATTATCGAAATAATTACATTGTGATTTTAATGTTAAAATAATTGATAGCTTCATACCTTACGTTTAACATCAATTATTATTATTCTCTAACGTGCTCATGCAGGCCAGCCACGTGCCTCAAGATCAATTAGCAATATTAATCTGATTAGCTAGGCAGCAATTTGGACTAGAATTTAAAATAATTTATATTATTTGACATAATTTAATGAAATAATTAGTTATTTAGAAGGATTATAAATAATCTTTGAGAATTATGGCACTGGACTGCACACGCACTAACTTTAACCCTATCCAAAGAAATAGCATGAGACATAGTCAAAATAACTAATTAACGTTTTAATTAGACGAATTAACGTTTTTAAATAAAAATGTATTACAACATAATATCTTGGTTACATGCATTTATACATATACAAACATAGTCTTCGTTAAAACAATAATTAGAATACATTAGATATTCAAAAGTTTGGTGCAGCACCTTCAAAAATAATTTTCAATTATTTTAACAATTAGTTTCTATTAATGAAAACATTTCGCATTTAACAATTTAATAAAATTGGCTGAGTTTAAAAAAAATGATCACGCACATGGGTTTAGATGAACGGAGTAATTATTATATTAAGGAGACCTATCTTAAGTTAAAATTTAATATTACAATAATTCCAGACATTGTTAAGTTTAAGACGCCTTTCTAATCAATAAGGAAAAAGAGTTAGTTTTTTAACTCGTTAACTAAAAAGGTACTTATCTGGTCCCTGGATCCAGAATGCCGTGTAGGCCCAATCTTCGGCTTAATTAAAAAGAACAACCTATAAGAGAAAAATTTTTTAAGAGAGTGACTAATGCACTCTGCGTCGGAAAATCGAAAAAAGGAGGGAGAAAAAACAGTGGCATTCGCTGATAGGCTCTCATACCGTTGCGTCACTCCTCTTCAGCCATTTACCTCCTGTTAGGGAATAATCGTTTGCGAAGGGACTTTAGTCTTAAAAAGAGAATTTCGCTTACGCGCGACCCAAACACCAGCCAACTGTACAAAACAGTTTAAAAGAAAAGAAAAATACTTTTTACAATTCAAATATTGGTCTGTGATGTCTCGATTATTTTTATTTTATTTTTTATAAAATTTTAATGTACTGAAAATAAATATATAACACTTCTCATGCCGCATGAAGGAATGGAGCATTTGGCTGAGAATAAATAGCCTCCCATCTCTCCAGGTCTGAACCCGCTTAATTATTTTATCACATCTCTCTTAACATGATAATTATAAAATCAGCAATAAAAAATGTAATTCAAAAGATATAGCTGAAAATGTGATAAAAAGAGACCTTGTTAAGAATATGTACGACGGTATTATTCCAAAGCATTTATTGTAGTAAAGATACTTAATGCTTGCTTTGGTATTGTTATAAAATAATGATTAATTTGGTATTGTAATAAAATTTCTTATTGGTCACCGTGTATGTGTATATGCTTTTATTCATTTTGTTTTATTCAGGGTGGCCATAAAGGCGGGAAAACTATAAAAATTCGGGGAATTTTTTAAGAGATAAATAATTTAAATGACTTCCTTTTGTGCAAAACAGTTCCATGATTTTAGTTGACAAGTATTTGAAGACTATTTGTCCCTGGTATTGGTTGTCTGCAGCTGTTATAATTTTTTAGATCAATCAATAATGTAATTTCTTTTTTATTTTAGTGGCTTGGTCCAAAAGGATCCGATTGTGGAATAGTGAATGTTAACATTCCTACAAGTGGTGCTGAGATTGGAGGAGCATTTGGAGGAGAAAAGGTATTTGTCTTTCTCTTATCATTTCTTTATTATACCTGATATATAATATTTGATAAGATTTTTCTTATTCTTTTTAATTCATCAACTGATAATTTTCAATAGAATTTTAAGAAATATAATTGATGTGTTTTATCTTGCAAGAAGATTTTTTTTTTCTTTATGGTGTTACCTTTTCAGAAATAAGATTTTCACCCTGTTTGTTGCTGTTGTCAAAACTTCCCCCGCACACATTAAAATGTAATAAAATGACTCTGTCAGGGAAAACCTTGAATTGTCAGGATATTTTGTTTTAACTCTAAAGAGATGTGAATAGTCGGGGAAACACAGGTTTTTTTACAAAAAAAACTTGGAAAATTCCTATATTATACCTGGAAAATAACCAGTCTTGGAATTGTCAGTAACAATAATCATTTATTTAGATTCGAGTTAAATAATTCTTACATCTATTAGAATTATTTTATAAAATTCCTTCTTTTTAGGGAAATTTTTCCATTCTCATTCTATTATATGTTTTTGCTCACACAATCCAATATTTGATATTATATAAAATAATTATAATCAATGTTTTCTGATGAAAAATTGCAAGGTATCGATGGTATGAATTTTCATTTAATTTACTTCATATACCTGGAAGTCAAGGAATTTCCTTTCTGAAATTGAGTGGGAACCCTGTGCTGTTTAATGTATGGTAAGTGGATAGCTTTAGAGTTTGGTTTCATTATAAAAAACAATCATTTTGATTCTAATGAGCATCATCTTTTTAGGACACATACCCGCTTTTTTGTGTGGATATTTTAACTTATGATTGTTTTTCTTTTCTTTTTGAAATCTTATTTCTACCTTTTACTATTGTTTGATAGTATGAATTTAAATAGAACAATTTTATAAAGTTTTTAACATATTTTAAAATGGGCTAAAATTTCATAGAGTGGAAATTCTGTTTCCATAGCTTTGTGACCAAATGTTCCCTTGTATTCTTCTGAGAAATGGTTTTATAATTTGTTTTTGTATTTTTGCAGAGTGTTTTCAATACTCTTGCCAGTCTATGTTTTACTCCCTATGCTACAATCTTGAAAGACCTTTGAAAATTTATTTGGATTAATTGCTAAATGGTGTCAAGTTTTCTTTATTATACAAATTTTCAGCTTATTTATTTTAAAAAAACTTCGTCTATTTCAGTTTTAAATAGGAAAAATTAAATTCCATTTTCTATACTCTCTATATATTTTTATTGTTGATTAGTAAACATTAAGTTATAAGAATTTGATATCATTTAGTTGCCAAATATATTATTTAAATAAACAAACAGAAATATAGTTAAGAAGTATATTGATAATGATAAGGTTATAATGTAGATTTTTTCTTTTATTACCCAACGTATAAAACCTTGATTTTTTAAAAGAAGAAAAAATTAGATAAGATACAACAGAAATATCTGTTGTATCTTTTCATTGTTGACACATTCATTTCACAAAACCAGATACTTAGGTATGTTCCTAACTAACAAATTAGTAATATTAATAAGTAATCTCAATTTTTATAGAGACATAATATGATATGACCACCAAATGATTTTAAATTGTTAATAAATAATCTGATTCACTCTTTTTGTTTATACTTTTTCTGTTATTTATTTTATATCAGATAATATGTGAGTCTATTCTTCATTTTATTTACATTTGAATTCTATTATTTTTCAACCCTGATGTGGCAATTCTTTCTTAACTGTGAAAGTAACCAATTATCATTGACACTCAATTCTCTCCTCATCATTCCTCTTTTCTCCAACAAATGTTTCCTTTATTCCATTGGAATATGTTATCAGTATGTCTCAAATCTTTTTTTAAAAAAATGATCGGGATGACAGAATCTTGATTGTATTAAACATTGATAATGATTTTATTAAAAGATATAGTTTAATAAATCTAATAGGATTTATAATTAGTCTAAGTCTTATTACATACTTTACATTCTGTTCATAGTATCAACATACTGAAATGCAAAATAGTTGTTCTTTCTGTGAATCAAACGTTGGAAATAATTAAAATCTAGAGTCTGTTGTAATTTTCTAATCTTTTATATAAATAAAGTAATCTGGTCAACTCTTCCCCATTTTCAATGTTTTCTTTTATGATTTTATTATTAATTTTCTTTTGATTTTCTTTACTTAAAGCACACAATTTTGTGTTTCAGCATACGGGTGGCGGTCGAGAATCTGGTAGCGATGCCTGGAAGCAATATATGCGTAGATCCACCTGTACGATTAATTACACTAAAGAGCTTCCTCTTGCACAGGGAATTAAGTTTGAGTGAAAATCCCTTCAACTGCATTTTGAATGAGCTACATGCGAGTTTCTATGTTTTTAAAATATATGTTAGTTTCTTTTTATAGAAATCAGTTATTTTTGTATTACTGTTATACAATTTACAATTGTTATCTGGGAGAAATATTATGAAAAATCATAAGATAAATATTTTATTATCTGTTGCTCAATGTGTTTTATTATTTACAAAATAATTGTTACATTTTCTGTATGTATAAAAGTATTGAAAATATATTTTTTATACCAATATTAAATCAAATAACTTTTTGACTGGCTTTTTTTAAATTTTACATGTATATATAATTGTTGAGATTATGCACCAATTGTTCAATTTTCCAAAGTGCCATTCATTGTTCTACAATAATTTTGAATCAAAAAATAAAATTGTCTGTTTTGGATGTATTGATGCTTCTATTTTTGTGTGTCTGAATTGAAATTTTGATTTATAAGAGAATAAAAATATAATCATATTGATAAGGCTCATATAGATGTAGATAAGTTAGCGCAATTTTTTCTAGAAATTTGTCAATAGACTTCATTGGGAAATTTTAGGAAATGTTTTTTTTTTTTTTAATTACTATCTCAAGTCCGATTTTATTGTGAAAAACATTTAACCTAAAAAATAAATAAAATGAAATGGATCAATTTGATTTTGATTGCACACTATTCATCTCCCCCCTCCCCCCACTTGAAAGCGGACATTATTAATTTGGTTTAAGGGTAAAAAAAAAGGTATCTGCCTAAATTAGTCATTGCACTCTAATTCTTCACGATAAAATAACGAAAGTAATTCTTAAATACAATTATTTATAAAACTTTAAATATGTTTCGTAAATAATTGCTTTTAATTTTTGAAAATTTAATCATTCAAAGTGTACTTAATTTTTATTTCTTTTTTTACCACTTTTTTCATGGAATTAAAATTCTTACTCTCAAAAATACAATCAGTTCATAGATTTACACAGATAAATGCTTTGTGAATACAAACAAGCTGCCTTGAAAATCTAATTAATTTTTTATTCTGCCAGATTTTATCCAGAATTCTTCTGGAGCTTATGTATTTTGGAAAATTCCCTAAAATTAATTGTAAAATATCTTAAAAAGCAATCCCAGTTATTTATTTTTACTTATTTGTTTACTTGAGAATTTATGCATGTAATATTACTAAAAATTGAAGTGTAAAGTTAGAATTGCATATAAGTGTTGAATTCAAATCAGTTGGACACTTTTCATGAACCCTTTTGACCTGAATGGAATATATATACAACACAAAGATTAAACTTTATTCCTTAATGAATAAACAGATCCCAATTTCGCATGCTTTCAGGGTTCTTTAGGCTTGAATAAAAATATGACTAAAGAAACTTGTCAACTCTCTCATATTCAAAATGACAGACTTCTGTTTGTGAGCTCGCCAGTCAATTTCGTTTTAATTTACATATTTTCAGAATTCTGAGGTAAGTACAACTATATTTTCGCCATATTTTGTGAAAAATAATTATGTTTGTTCTTATTAAGTAATAATTGTACCTATTTAGAATCTGATTTAGAAATTTTGACTAACGCTTTGTTTTGTGAGATATATTGTCCCAACCGTACTTAGAATTGGGACAACATATCCCAATCGTACTTACCAATGGGACAATATATCCCATTAGAAGTAAAAATATTATAAGACAAAATATTAGTTTTTGTTTTGATTATTTTATAACGACAACTTCTGGTTTCTATAAATTCTGGTAGGAATAAATAATTCTATGCATTTATATTATTTTATATTATATTACTTATTTATTCCCTTGCAGTATATAGGTATTGTACAATATTCAAAACTATTAAGACATATTGTCCCAGGATAAAATTGGAAAACTTTGAACTCATAGTATACTTATTTTAATATGTCAGCATTAACATAAACTGCTTTCCATATTTAATCTTTAATGCTACAAAAGTCTGGTTGAAAGAGTTAAAATACCAAATTTTTTATATCCAGATTTTGTTTTTTTAAAATTAGTTCAAAAGTATTTAAGTTTTGCTTTTTTATTTTTCATACCCATGTCACAACCATCTTAATTTGATATTTCTGAATATACAAAATTGTTATTTTAAGAATGAAACAAATTTAATAAAATTTATTTTCTTATTCATTTAATACTATTTTCTAGCAAAAAATATCGCAGCCAATTTAAATTCATAATTATTTGTGTAATATAGTTTTTGTATTTAATGACCATTTATTAATTGTTATAAAATCCCTAAAATTTTTGATGTGACGAATTTTCTTTTGTTTTGCAATAGTTTGCGTAAAATTATTATTTTGCAAAATCTATGGCATTTTTCCCCTCTTTATGCTATAGCAGCTATGTTTATTTCCTGAATCGTAAAGAGTAAGAGAATAAGCATGCTCTGAGTTGGCAGTAATAGGCAGTTAGAAACATGCAGAATTGAACTGTTGGAGACTGCTTTTACTTTGAATATATTTATTTGAGAAATGATGAAATTTGTGAAAATAGACTCTACAGAAAGTGTACTGTTAGATGTAATTCCGAACAACACAATTCTCTCAGTTTAAATATTCAAAAGAATGATTTAAATAAATTACTTTGATTTAGTCTTTATCAATAAAAACAAAGATTTTTCTTTCAATAGAATGTTCAACAAGTAGTAACGGTATAAAATCACAATTTTTTTTTTTACATATTCTCTCTTTTTCTAGTTCATAAAATTGACATCTGGTATACACAAATATGTACATATTCATCGATCCTTATACTTCAGTTGAGGAAGACTGAACTACCTTGTCGGTCTTAGACTCGCTCTGGATTCTCCCCGAATCGCTCTCTGTACTTGCTCTAGATCTTTTGCCAGAGTGGATGCTTCACCATCTATTGGATCTAAAAAAAAAAACAGTTCAAATTATTTCATCGTAACTAATGTTCAAGTCATTGGTAATCTTTTTTTTGCAAAACAAAAAATATAAAAGTAACATAGTTCAGTGAGTAACTGACTGATATTACAAAATTAAAAATCTCAGAAACAATGGATATGTGTTTTGCTGAAGCTGTAAAAATTTAATCCGAAAATTTAAGAATTTAGTTACAAAAGTTGTCTACAACATAACTCTGCACAAAATTCTTAAAAAGGATAAAACTGTCTTACATATTCCAATAATAAAAACATGCTTTAAATAGAATAACAGCTTATAAACTTCCTAATCTTGTACGACATCCTCTTTTCACGCTTTAATGCTAGAAACGATCATTCTGGTCATCATTAGGTTGTAACGCCATCTTTTAGCAACTTATATAAGTTAATCCAATAGTTTTTAAATAAAATTTTTGCAGTTTTCACAATAATCATACCCTTCGTTTAATTCCTCTATAACTCTTCGTTTCCAAGAATTTTAAATTTGAAATCAGTCAGTCATTTGTTTAACACCCTGCAAAAGCAAAAAGGTAGAAATACACAAAATTAGAAAGTGCAAATACATTCATTATACAGGGTCCATTGTTGTCCGGTAATAATGTATACTATACATTTAATATACAATAGTGAAACAAAGATACAGCAATACAAGTCAGAGCCAGTTTTATATGGCAGTAAGTATTGGACAATTAATAAATCGAAGGAGGATCTGTTAACATTTGAATTAAGAATCTTGAAAAAAGGATTTGGTGGAATAAATTTAAAGTGGTATCTGGATAGATACATAATAGTGAGTACTACAAAAGTTTTGTTGTTAATTTACGTCGCACTAGAGCTGCACAATGGGCTATTGGCGACGGTCTGGGAAACATCCCGGAGGATGATCCGAAGACATGCCATCACAATTTTGATCCTCTGCGGAGGGGATGGCACCCCCGCTTCGGTAGCCCAACGATCTGCTCGCGAATCTACAAAAGTGTAGGAAACTTAATGTTGAAAAAGTACAAGGGCTGTTTTTTTAAGTAAGAGCCATTTGAAAATAAAAACCAAACGAAAGAAAAGTTTCCTGAAGCGAATTTATTTTTTGATTCTACATACGTTTCTTTTTTTTTTTTCAAAATAGTTGCCAAGTTTGCTTAAACACTTATAGCTTACAACTAGATTTGGAATACACTTTTCATAGCGACTTGCCGCCTACTCCGATAACCAAGAGGTCACGACCGATTTCACGTCTTCGTCGTCATTGATCTTCGATCGCCGCCAAAACGATGTTTGAAACGTCGGAAAAGATGACAAATCATTTAGCGCAAGGTCTGGGTTGTATTGAGGGGTGGTCCAAAACTTTCCAGCCAAACGAGTCCAGTAAAGCTGTGGAGGAGCTCAGTCCTCAATGTCATGGAGTAGCGAAATTTCCTGTCAACATGGCAGTAGGATGCTTCGTAAACTTCACAAATCTGCCGGTGAATGTTTGCAGCAGCCATGTTTTTTTGCCGACATGAAACACATCACTGACCGTACGTGGCTAGCAATATGTTATATTTGAACATTTTTAAAACACCGAACTGACCTACACAGCTGTGACTGAGCACACTTGTTCCTAAAGGACACGACATCACCCATTAGTGTACAGTACAACAAAACGGCCCTTACTTTTGAAAAAAAAAACAGACCTCGTAATTAAAGGGCCTACGAAGGGTCTGTCACATATATAAGGTATGAATAAAAAGTCCAAGATAAAAGAATTAGCAAAATTAAGGGAGGACACATGGCTTGTTCCTGTCAATTGCAGAATAGGAAGAGAAAAGTGACGTCAAATACTGACTGGGAGGATTGCATTTAATTGACTTTGATCAAGAATTTAAAAATCTCGAGGAGATTTCCCATCTCATACTTCACGAAGCAATTTAAATAAATAACTGCATTGAATTGTTTTTTAAAACTGTTTTGCATCTGAAAGTAAGTGTGAAATTCATGTAAGAACAATTCGTACTGATTTTGTTTTAAAAAAAACTGCTCATTATTGAAATCTCAAATCAATATTTACAAGAGAAAGAAAGGAAACTTTCTCTCACAATAAGAGCAATGCGGGGATTGAAATATAGTATACTCTCGATATCTCGAAAATCTTGTTATGTCAAAATTTCACCCTTGGCAATGTTAATTTGAATTCCTATGTCGAATAGTTTCTTCTCAAAACCCAGTTAGAATGAATTTTTTTCGAAATAGAAAATGAATTTTTTTCGAAAAATTACCATGTAATCACAATGTTTATTGTAAGCCAATTCTTTTCTAGTTAATGCACTTTATTTTTGTCCTATTTTTAAAAATATAGTTATCATTATTTTATTTAGATTTATAGTCAACTTTCATTACATAATTATTAGTAGTTATTCTTATGTTTCATAACTCGACAGAGTACTATTTCAAAATATATTTTTCTACTTAGAAGATATTTAGTTCTGAACTTGTTATCTCGAAATTTCTTTAGCATCCCTTCAATTTTGAGATATCGAAAGTATACTGTAATTTGAAATCAGATTATTTGAGGATGAAACTTGAGGGCGGCTCCTAGAGAAGAAGAATTAGGTTTCAGCTCAAACACTGTTTTTGATGATTTTAATCCAGGCTTTGCTTTTCTCTGCCTCATTGATTTAGTGAGGAGAAAATGTTAAGTTTCTTTTTATATAAGGTTGTTTTTCAAATATCTTGTCGTGACTTGAAATACACGCTTTTGAGCAAATAATATGGTATTTTATAACTGCTGTGAGTTTGTAACTTTTATTCATGACTGTTGGGTTAAGTTATGCTTATCGCTGTCTGAAACAAAATTATAAAAATAGGAAGTCAACTTGAACAAAAGCCATTACTTAGTGAAAAAAATTCTGTTTATTTCAAAAAATTTTCTATTCTATCCATAAAATATGTTATGTGGTACTATTTACTCGGGCATTTCTCTGTTGATTGCTAACACTATAGTTATTCATTTCGTTTTAGGTTAAGTAATAATTTAAATAGTGTTGTTGTTGCTTATCCTCTTAATCTTCAGATAAGCTCTCCAGGAAGCCGCTGATCGCTAGAAAATCCGTAACAAAAAAAGGATCTGATGTAAGATCCACCTTAGAAAGTCCAAGACAAACCAGGATATGTTCCGGCAAAGCTGGTTGAACACAGCATTTTTTTTTTTTTTTTTTTGCAAGTAGGGAAGATCTTTCTGCCTCTCTCAAAAGTAAGGCACTTAAGATGGCCACTTGCAAATCCGGTCAAAGCAGTCTCCAGTCGCATTTTATGTCCAGCAGGGTACCAGGGGATGTCCTTTGATACCAGTGGTCTGTAGGTTGTATGCGCCACAATAGATGAAGCTTGGATTTTTCAGTGGAGCAGAGTTCCCTTTGTTGAATAGTTGGTTATACGTTAAGTATTTATAATAATTTGTGTTTTTATAGAAATAAAATTAATTTTTGATTTTTTGTAACCTAAGAAGAAATTTTTAAAAATAAAATTTAGCTGTAGAAATTTTGAACACAAATATGTAGACATATTAAACATAAACGGTGCTACAGTGTTTGTAACTATGATACCAATTATTTGTGAGGGAGCCTGCCTTCTTCGAGCAATAGCGTATACTCAAATTAGGGCTCGAGAGGTGAGTGAGGAGGTAGTACAGCACGTAATGAAACATTGAGATGAATTTTCGATTTTTTTTTCTCTCGACAGAGATGGAAATAATTCTGCTGCCTACAATACTGAAATACTCCGAACTCATACGTACGGTGTGTGATTTAATGGTTACCTGGACAGATTTTAAATTATTACTAAAATTCAATACGTAAAGAACTTTGACAATATCGCGGCCATCTCTTGAAAAAAATTAAAATTAAAATATAAGTATATTTGCATGCGCAAAGACTCGGACAAGCGCTAGCGAATGAAATATTTTGGTTAATATATATTGTTTACATCTAATTAAGGTGTAAGGATTAGAGAAGGGTTGAAGAATTAGAATATTTAAATAAAGTTGAGCCGCGCATTTGCCTTGATTACCACTAACGTTTATATACAGTCGGTAAAAAAAGTATTGGCACATCAATATAGTTTCAAATATTTACGCAACGAAAAGTTCTAACTTTACCAATTAAACTATATTACACTCAATTTTCAAATGAAAACTAAATCACAAAATATAAAATTCCTGTCATTGTTAACAAAATATTTTCATAGAAAAAACGCATTTTATTTTACAAAAAAAATATTGGCACACTCGATTTGCATTATTACCACTACAGATAAGAAGAATAAAACCTTATATTCACTTACTGAAACCGATTCATAATTTGTACTAAGACTATATTATTAAGTTACGTTCAGTGTTATTTTGAATTTCTCTATTCATTAAGTATGAGTCCGAAGAAGTGTGAAATTCCAGGCTCCACTCGAGAAAAGATAATATGTCTCCGTGAATTAGGAAAAAGTTATCGGGATATTGGAAAAAAGTTAAAATTGAGCTTTTCAACAGTTCGTTCCATTATTAAAAAAGTGGAAGAAACAGGATCCACGAAAAATAAACCCCGATCTGGTCGCCCAGTCAAAGTAAATGACAGGGAAAGGAGGCATGTTGTTAAAATGGCCCTAAGAAATCCAACTCAAAGTGCTCGAAATTTAGCCAACGACTTTGCGTCAACTTCTGGCAAGTCAGTGACGCCACAAACTATTAGAAATGTTCTCCATATGAGTGGTCTTCGGGGTAGGAGGCCAAGGAAGAAACCTTTTATTAGCGAGGTTAATAGGAAAAAGAGACTTGAGTTTGCTCTGACCTATCGAAGTAAGCCAATGGAGTTTTGGAAGCAAGTTATTTTTTCTGATGAGAGTAAGTTTGAAATATTTCGGCCAAAAAGCATTTTAACTGTTTGGAGGAAAAAAGGTACTGCTCTTGATCAGAAAAATATCTTGTCAACAATTAAGCATGGTGGGGGGAATGTGATGGTTTGGGGCTGTATGGCGCATAATGGGGTTGGAAATTTGGAAGTTATTAATGGTAGGATGACAGCTTTATCGTATATAGAGGTTTTGCGCCGTAACTTGAAAAGCAGTGCTAGAAAATTAGGCCTCCAAGACACCTATATATTCCAGCAAGATAATGATCCTAAACATTCCGCGAATGTAACAAGGGAATGGTTGCTTTATAATGCACCAAGAAGGCTACGCACTCCCCCCCCCCCAATCACCTGATCTAAACCCGATCGAACATCTTTGGCACCATCTGGATCAAGAAGTAAGGAATAACCACATTACGGGAAGAGATTCTTTAGAATCTACATTGATTCATTCCTGGAATAATATTTCCTCAGATATTACCAAAAAGTTAGTAGAATCTATGCCACGAAGATTAGAAGCAGTCATTAAGGGCAATGGATTGCATACAAGATATTAAAAAGCAAATCACCGATAATGAAAAATGTTTTTATTTATTTCACTAAGTGTGCTAATACTTTTTTTGCAAAAATATAATAATGTTTTTTTGTTTTAAATTCTGTAAAAGCAAGTGTGCTTTTTATTTTCACTTACTTTTGTTTTTACTATAATAAAGGTAAAGAAAATCCTAGTTTGGATTAGTTTGGTTATTTTATCTTGCAAGAATTTTAAATTAGCTTAGTGTGCTAATACTTTTTTGTCAACTGTATATGCTGTATGTATTTTATTTACGTCACACTAGAGATGCACAATGAGCGACGGTCTGGGTAACATCCCTAGGAAGATCCAAAGACATGCCATCACATTTTTGATCTTCTACCAAGGGGATGGTACCCCTGCTTCAGCAACCACGAGGTGTGAAGCAGGAGCTATACGGTAGAACAGTTTAAAACAAGAGCCGATATCACGCACTCTCGGTCCCTACGCAGGCTGATCAAAGCGGTCACCCACCCGCTTACTGACTACATCCAGCGACGCTTGACTTCGGTGTCTACTGGGAACCATGTCTTTACGATCACTCAACTGCGGGACTTTATATGTTCTACAAGATAATTTGAAAAGGTGACCAAGCTGGTCACCAAAGACGACTAGTTTTTTAATATTTGAAACAATATTCCAAAGCTGCATAGTCGGTGATTTTAAAAAAAAAATTCATTTTTTTTTAAAAAATCGAGATTTTTAAAGACTAGATAATGTTTTTACTGCTAGATGGTATACATAGTTTAAAAACCATACAATAACTTTACTACGAGTTTTAAGAGTCTAAAATCGTGGTAAAAAACACCGTAAAATCTGCAATACTCTAAAGTCAGTTTATTTTTTTAAAGGATTCTAAAAAATATATAATAAGAGTAGCTATTACAGAACACTCTGTAAACAAAAAGGAGGCGTGGGCTGTACCTTTTGCTTTCGATTTCCCACCCGACTTTCTTTTGGGCATGAGCATAGAAAGTAGAGGAGGGAGTTTGGTTCCGGTACCAGGGGTTCCTGTTCCGGGAGGGGATGTTTCTGGTGTGGATCTATCTTCGAACATTTGTTCAGCTTCTTCTGGATCTGGTGGTGTATATTGTGGGGGAGATTTGGATGATCTGCTGTTGTCTACGGGTCTAGGGATGCCACTTCCCCAAGAATTCCTCCTTTGTCTCCGTAGACTACCCACAGGTTTCTTTTCTTCGCTTTCATCCTGATTCTCGGTAATATCACCTAGGCTGAAAAATAAAATTTAACATTCATTATCATTACGTTATTGTAATTGGGAACTTGCACTTCAAGAAGAAGACCATATGTACCCACACGTGTAATCTATGACGTTAGTGCAAGTTGATTGCTTTTTATTATTATTATTTTTTTTTTAATATTAGTCGCTGAACAGCCGACCCAATTTTTGGGTTTACGACTACTAATGTTCAACTCCGTAGCCTTGTAATTTCGAAACAATCCAGAAGACAAGGAATCTCCTGAATCAGCACCCCCAGAGGTACTGATTTGTTATGGGAACATGGAGGAGTTTGTGATCCGACAGATTTTACTTGCATCAGTCACCATTTACTACACGGGGAGTCTTCGGAAGGCAGGGATCGAACCCACGATCTCTTGGGCATGGGCCCAGAGCCCTACCAACCAGGCTATCCCGGCCGCTAAGCTGATTGTTTTATTTTATTTTATAACCGTCGTTGAACAGCCGACCCAATTTTATGGGTTTACGACTACTAATGTTAAACTCCGTAGCATTGTTCCTCTGATCATAATCCAGAAGACAAAGAAACTCTTGCATCAAGTATTGGGAGAAATTTGCCTTCATGGAGGCCTTTTTGATAGAACTAACCAGCATATGCGTTACATGGAGAGGTAGACCACGAGAACCTCCCACGGTTAGCATTGACGGCAAGGGGACCCTAACCCATGATCCGTCTACCACTGAGGATATTTCACGTCAGCACTGTGGTCAGTGCAAATTAAATTTGAGTTAAACTTCTCCACTTAAGTTAAAATGTTAATTAAAGTGAAGTTATTAAATACAGCGCCGAATAAGTTGAAATATTATTCCTTCTCGTCTACATGTTTTACTTAACTTAGATTTATTATTTAGGTACTTTATTGTAACCATGATGTATTTTTATTTCGTGTACTTCGATTTATAATTAGTTTATTTATGTTTGACACGGCTGCTTGCAAGTTGTTGTGTTAAGTTAGAAGCGTAAAGTGAATTATAAAATAATCTTTGTTGAAGAATATAGTATTTGTCACCTAAAAGAATTGATATTTGATGGGCTTGACTTACTCGAAATAGAATGGAAAGAACAGTTGCTAACGTAAACAAATGCCGCGTTTCAGCAACAAATAAGGATCGAGATACCCATACTACGCCACTTGCAGGCATCCCATTATTGCGAACTTCAGGGTTGGTAAGGGACAGCAAACTGGGGCATAGCACCCTGGTATATTACTATTTATCAGTATATATTAATATACTGGTATATTTTCGTATTTTGATTTAATAATTCTTTATTATTTCTCAATTTATTAATAATGATATTAACAAAACTTTTGATAAACACAGTTGAGTCATGATAACACGAACTTCAATGACGCGTATTTATCGATATAGCGAAAATATCAGAATTTCAGAAGAATGTCACAAATTAAAACAAAACACTTTAGCCGAGCCAAAACCCTCAATTTCACGAAATAAATCTGATCACCACCAAATCCCCCCCCCCTGATTTCTGACGAATTTCAAATGCTTTTTCAATTCTAAAAGCTTTTTTTGAACTGTTTTCTTTATCATTTCTTGAAACTTTGATGAGAAAGAGATGATGACCACGCTTGAAAAGAAATAGTCTGAGCCTTTCATGTCTCAAGAAGTAGACACACGAGATTCAAAATATAGGAAATAGGCAGGATTATAAGAGGTATGTGCTTGATTTAGGTCGCACTAGAGCTGCACAATAGACCATTGGCGACAGTCCGGGAAACATCTATGAGGATGATCCGAAGACACGCAGTTGCAATTTTGATTCTCTGCATAGGGGATGGATGGCTCCTCTACTTTGATAGACTGACAACCTGAGTACGAAGTCGAGCACTTATCGGTAGAATAGTTTTACGAGAACCGATACCGCGCACTTTCGGTCCATACGCAGGCTGATCAAAGTGCTCACCCTCCCACTTACTGACCGCACCCAGTAATGCTTAACTTCGGTGTTCTACTGGGAACCGTGTGTCTTTACGATCAGTTCACTGCGGGATGATTAGAGGCGGAATTAAGAATATAGGAATAAAATAGTGTATATAATGAATTCAGAAAGACATTTAAGAGTTCATTACTGTGGATAATAATAATTTGTAATAAATATTGAAAGTCATCTGGATGAGATATATCAAAAAAGGAAGATGAAAAATTTCAGTGAAACAAGTGAAAAAGTAAAGCTATTGACATTTTCTGTATTCAATGTTTTTTTTTAAATAAATTTATTTTATATAACTTTTAAAATGTTACAAAACACATTATTTTAACTGAATTGTTTTAAAAATATTGAGACCCATGATCTTTTAATAGCACAAGTGTCTCCCTTTATAACATCGAGGTTTCGTGTATAAAAATTCTTAAAAAATTAAATTTTCACTCATAAATATTTTTGTATCACGTTGAACTATGCGAATTTAAATGACAAAATTTCAAATAAATCGTTTTGCTTTGTTGCTGAGAAATAATTTTAAAACTTTTGTTACTTTTATATGTTGTGTTACTTGCATACATGGAAGCGTTACTTTTAAAAAGTAACGAGTAAAAAGTACAAGTAAAAGTACAAATACAAAACAAAAATGTGACAATTTTAAAGTACGCTTCGAAAAAATCGAAAATTCAAAGTTATCGCAAATCTCATTAAAAAATGTAAGGAAAATTTATTTAAAATGTATTGAGTTTTAATTTAAAAGTATAAAACTTTAAAATGCAGGAAAATGTTACTTAAGTTCTATTGAAAGAGTGAAAGTTGAAAGAAACCAAACGAGAAATCAAAATTTAATGTCTGCACATAAAAAGGGATTTCAAATGATGCTCATTATAAAACTATTAAATCTTCAGAAATTTTGTTTTTACTTTCAGAATTGATAGTAACAATTTAATTTGTTAAATTTGATAACATTGCAATTATTTTTAAAGAATTAAGTAAAACAAAATTGCATTAATATATAGGTAAAATTCATTAAATCCATTAGAGTAAGCGTTTCACGTTCCTTCCCACCCACCGCCCCCTACCTGCCGGGAAGTCCCGCAGTAGACTGATCGTTAGGACACGGTTCCCAGTAGAACACCGAAGTCTAGCATCACTGACTGCGGTCAGTAAGTGGTTGGGTGACCACTTTGATCAGTTTGCGTATGGATCGAAAGTGCGCGGTATCGGCCATCGTTAAGCGTTTCTGTCGTAAAATGCTCGATTTCATGAGCAGGTCGTCCGGATACCAAAGCAGAGGAGCCATCCCCTCTGCAGAGGATCAAAATTGCGATGGTATGTCTTCGACTCCTCCTCGGGGATGTTTCTCAGACCGTCGCCAGTAATCCATTGTGCAGCTTTAGTGTGACGAAAATAAAGTACCTTTCTACTTTTTTGGGAAATTGCGATCCTTAAAGATATTTAGAAAAGGAAGTTAGTTGTTAAAGAATATTAAATTCATTCAATTTATAAATTTATTAATTCATTCAATTTATTAAAATTTCTTCAAAAATTTCGAAAAAAAGTTTTTTTTTTGAAAAGGAAAACTTAAAAAATGTCAGAAAAAAAAAACAATTTCTTCCGACATTCTCGTCACAAATACTTCCCCCAAAAAGTATCGAAAAAGAAAGTAAAAGTACTGCATTTAAAATGTAACGAAGTTTAAGTATGAGTACTTTCTACTTTTACTTTCGTTATAAGTATGGCCATTTATACGATTTCAATACATTTCGAAATCATACTCGTGTTTTCCTCTAAATGTTAACATATTTACCTTTTGCCAACTTTTCTCTTTGCCGGTGTCAGTTGTTGCTGCATTTGTCTGTTTAAGTTGTTCCGATGATGGTTGTTTGTGATGTTGTTATTGAGATTATTTAAATGTTCAATCTATAATTTAATAAAATAGAAAGTTGTTATTGTTTAAAAATACATGTGCAAGAAAAAAATGTTTGAACTTAAAAATTCCTTTTGACCAGTAATCACACAGAATTCTATATTATTCTTTAAATTAATGTATAAAATCAGAAATATAATAGGCAATATAAAATCTTTGTGATAGTCTCACGAAAAATGCCGTTAATTTTAATATTTTGTTGACGGGTTGACAAAAATGCCCGTCCTTTTTTATATTTATTTTACACGTTGACAAAAAAGTCAATCGTCTCCAATATTTTGTTTTACAGCTTGTCGAAAAAGTCAATCATTTTTAATATTTTGTTTTTTAGCTTGACGAAAAGTTCAGTTATTTTTAATAGTTTTAGTTTGTTTTACAAGTAGACAAAAAAGTCAGCCGTTTCCAATATTTTATTTTACTCAGCTTGTCGAAAAATGCCGTTATTTTTAATACTTTATTGTACAGGTTGACTAAAATGTCCGTCATTCTTTATATTTTGTTTTACAGGTTGTCAAAAATTCTGTCGATTTCAATAATTTGTTTTGCAGGTTGGCGGAATAGTCTGTCATTTTTAATGTTTTGTTTTAAAGATCTTTGAAACAACTGTTTATTTGTCGGATTGACTAGAATTCTTATATGGAACCAAAGGTTGTGAAGTTAAGACCCACCAATCAACACATGAAACCGTATTCGGTAATAAAATAAAACGGATTATTTGGCTTAGTTGTTTACTCCGCAATAAAGCCATACTTAATGTCTGCTATATTCATCCTTACAGTGAAGATTCGAATCGAAAACTATGTCGACGCATAGTACTATTAAATAACCCAACAGTATCGAAAAATGAGGTTTTTTGCTGTAAGAAACATTGTGTACTAGGATATGGTCAGTGATAAGGATTCGAACGAGACAAGTTCTTACCTCTTCATCGGCATCGAGTATAGACTTCCAAGATCCGTTGTTCCACGTGTTGGAGTCAATGAGGGAGTCGGAAGAACCGAGAACTGCCCTGGCGGCAGTTATGCTGTCTGTCTTCCTGCTCTGCCTCGCCGACCTCGTCCTGAAACATTTCATCTCATCTTTACCAAAGACGTTCAATAGAGTTTTGGGGCTATATCAATGCTCGTATTCGTATTCTTTAAACTAACTTAAAGGACAAGCGTTGGGACAAACTTGTCTTTGTGGAGGATTTTTTGAATGTGCTATCTCAATTGTGTTTGACAGAGAAGAAAACCATGGTGACCCCCCTATGGTTAACTCCATGCTAAGAGCACTTAAATCCATAATCAATCTATCACAGGCGATATTTTCACTAGGGATATTGTTAAGGTGTTAACGGAGAGCCGTATGGATGGTTGACCGTATAAGGCTAAGCATAGATGGCCCTAGGGGTAAAAATTCATAGCAAAGATTTCCGAATTACTACTTCCGATTGATTAGTATGCCTAACCTTGAAAAAGAATGTCACTCAATGTTATTATGCTTGTGTTTACAATGTATTGCGTTCTTTAAATTCAAATCTCATCAAACGAATTAGAAACGAAGACTCCGCATTCATGCTATGATACAACCCAAAAAATATTACAAACGGTGATATTTTGCACAACTGTAGCCAAATGAGGGATAACACTCAAAACATGGCAAACCTTACACTTTATTTATCTTTTGATATTAATTTTCTTAAATTTGTTGTAGGCTCACAATCAGTTAAAATTTGTAAATTACTGGGAACTCTTATGAATGGTAAAATTACGCGTAAATTTAAACACAAATCAAAATTATAAAACTTCATAGAATATTAAGCCTGTTCACTCATCGCCTCGTAGGCATACCATAAGCGGAGGGATGCACCGGAAGTTTTCTAAATTTCTTCCGGTTTAAGGATTTTGTTATTGTTTACATTCATTCAGTCAACCATCCACGCGAAATGACCAGCCATCGCTTCGATTCGAACCTATTCTCTTTTTGGAAGTGAAGCGCTCTATCTCCAGGCGTATACAACATAATGAACATTTCAAAACATTTATAGAAAGGAAGTCGACTGTTTTCTTTTCTTTTTTTTTCGAAGACTTTGTTGGCTTATGAAATATTTTCCTTTCAGTGAATAACCTTCTCTTTTTTAATTGTACGTAAGCATTACAATCTTCAACGATGAAACTCAACTTCAACAACCAAAAAAGCTATCGATCACCCCAATTATTATCTGAAACAATACGCTTGATCACCTGAGGTTTTTTACTTTTTATATTTTAAAAAGGATTTTTAAATGTATGTTTATAAAGTTTCATAACCAAAATTCTGTTTATGGATCATGTCTGCAGTTCAATTCATTGCAAAGCAACTGATGTTTTTCAAAAACTAATGACTTTGTAAAAACATTAATAAATAATAATTAAATAAGTGTCATAATCAATGGTTGGCTTCCTACCTTTCTTTCTGCAATCTTTCGTTCTCTTTGTTGACTCTTTCAAGTTCTCGAGTCAGTAGATCATTCGTAAATCTCAATTCCGCATTTTCTTCCCTGAAATTTCAACGAGAAAAGTTTAAATATTTTTATATTTTTAAAATATTTAACATATTTTAACAAATGGATATTTCTTCGTGAAATAATGAATAATAGAAGAATTTATTTTATAGTCAAATAAGAAAGAATTCTTTTGGACTATTGCATTCGAAACAAAAAGCTATATTTTATACTTAATTCAATTATGTTGAGCGTTTAATTTTAAGTACGGTTCTATGAATGCATATATAGCTCTTAGATTACTTTGTATTTTGCATGAATTATTCTTAGATATGAAATTTATTAAATTATACCATTAGTTTATAATATAGACTTTTTTTTATTTTGAAATTAGAATCAAAAGCATTTGTTTGTCTTGCTACCAATTGCCATACCAATTGCCATATATATATATATATATATATATATATATATATATATATATATATATATATATATATATATATATATATATATATATATATATATATATATATATATATATATATATATATATATATATATATATATATATATATATATATATATATATATATATATATATATATATATATATACAGTGGTGGCCAAAAGTGTGGAAATGTTTTGAAAGTTTCATGTTTTTCAACTTGTGTGCTTGTGCAATATATTAATTTTCACTTAAATACAAACGTTTATATATCAAATTTAAGGTAATTTAATGTAGAATTTAATAATAAATACAGTATTACAATATCTGTAATACAAAAAAAAGTTATGCAACTAATAGTAAGATCTATCTTAGATTTGCATTTTTTTAAAGTGATACTTACACGACCAATACTTAGTAGGATAACCCTTAATTTTTAAGACAGCTTCACAGCGTCTTTTCATCGAGTGAACGAGTGTTTGGAGTTCCATCTTTCGTAATCACATGGTCCCAAGAATCAATTATAGCTTCAATAAGTTGTCTCTTATTGGATGGACGTTTTTTTCGTACAAGAATTTTCAAACATCGCCACAAATTTTCAATTGGATTGAGATCAGGGCTGTTTCCTGGCCATGGTAATCTATCTATGCCTTATTTTGAAACCAAGCTTTGCATACTTTTGCTGCGTGGCATGGAGCTGAATTCTGCCGAAAAATAAATGGCGCGTTGTTGGGGAAGAGATCCCTGATGGAAGGTATCAATTTTGGTTTCAGGACAGTTTCGATATATTTTTTGGCATTCAGGATGTCAAATCAGGCCGAAAAATATGCACAAGTGCTACTGCCGATAGAAAAATTAAACGGCTATGCCATCAAGATAGAAAAATTTCATCAGATGCTATTAGATTTGAAATGAATGCAGCGAGTATTGCAGTAAGTTCAAGAACAATAAGAAGAAGGTTATCAGGATTTGGAGTACAAGCTAGAATTCCCAGGAAAAAACCATATTTAAATCAAAAGCAACGCGAAAAACGAGTTAAGCGGGCAAAAGAACACATTAAATGGTCAGAAAATCAATGGAAGCAAGTAATCTGGAGCGATGAGAGTAAAATATCGCTCTTTGGTAGTAATGGTAGAAAATACGTGAGACGTAGAGTAGGTGAAGCACTTCTTCCTGATTACATTGAAGCAACTACAAAACACCCAACAAATGTCATGATTTGGGCATGTATGTCTGCAGATGGTGTGGGCCGAATTCAAGTGATTGATGGCATTCTGAATGCAAAAAAAAAAATACATCGAAACTGTCCTGAAACCAAAATCGATACCATCCATCAGGTATCTCTTCCCCAACAACGCACCATTTATTTTTCAGCAGGATTCAGCTCCATGCCACACAGCAAAAGTATACAAAGCATGGTTTCAAAATAAAGGCATAGATACATTACCATGGCCAGGAAACAGCCCTGATCTCAATCCATTTGAAAATTTGCGTCGACGTTTGAAAATTCTTGTACGAAAAAAACGTCCATCCAATAAAAGACAACTTATTGAAGCTATAATTGATTCTTGGCACCATGTGATTACGAAAGATGAACTCCAAATACTCGTTCACTAGATGAAAAGACGCTGTGAAGCTGTCTTAAAAAATAAGGGTTATCCTACTAAGTATTGATTGTGTAAGTATCACTTTAAAAAACTGCAAATCTAAGATAGATCTTACTATTAGTTGCATTACTTTTTTTGTAATGCAGATATTGTAATACTGCATTTATTATTAAATTCTTCATTAAATTACCTTCAATTTGATGCATAAACGTTTGAATTTAAGTGAAAATTAATATATTCTACAAGCACACAAAGTTGAAAAACATGAAAGTTTCAAAAAATGTCCACACTTTTGGGCACCACTGTATATATATATATATTAATAAATACAAATAAATTTAGATTTTATTAGTTTTTGTTTTAACTATGTTCTTTTTTTTCAACTAAATATATGAAGCAAAAATTATTCGTAATTTTACCCGATAACTAATATTAATAAGCAATATATTATTGAAAAAAAATTCTTTGGTCAGTATAGGGGATCATTCGCGAAATTCTACCTTTAGTTCAACGCAGAGTTAGACGCATTTTATTTCTAGTTATAAATAGCATACCGCCAATGAGATTAGTGTAGTTAGTGAGTACGATTTCAATCAATTTCCATCAATAAAGAAGAAGCGAAAGGTTCTGAGCGTCTTTTAATCTGACAATCAAAATTATATTCAAGAAAACGAGTCTCATAAAAGTGATTAATTTATGAAACGAATTCTACAGATATAACTCAAAATGTATATCTATATTTCAAGCAGTGGTCGGAAGTAGTGCGCCACAAGTAGCGAAACTACTGTAGTCGCTACTTTTTTCCGTAGTTTGTAGTGTAGTGCGCTACTTTTTAAACGAAGTAGTGTAGTGAGTAGTGCTAAAAAAATTAAAATTAAGAAAAATAGTAGTTTGTAGCGATTACTGGTTATTACTTTCAACGTTAGTTAAAGAAAGAAACAAAGTTCAAATGTAAAAAATGTTCCGTATCTGATGGGTGCAAAGACTTCGCTGTCCCATCAACGTACACAATGAGAATGCCTCTGTTGCCGAGCGCTAATAAGATGTCTGATGCTCGGAAAAATCGGTGCGAATTCGGTAGGGTTGCTCCTCAGAAATAGAATTTTAAATATCTGACTTTTTTAAAATTCTATTTCACAGGCACTATAAAATACGTTGAGTCTGATTTCGTAATTAGAAATATCGTCTGTATTAACTAATTAGCCCATTTGCGGTCACCCCTTCAAATCATTAAAATTGAGTCCTAGAACGTGAGGATTCGATCATTAGATCGAAAGTTAATCGGGGTGGTCCGTTTTTTGTTTTTCGAGCTGTACTGTATTTCTTGAAGGATATAAGAAAAGAATTGATCACTAAATCACAAATATTTGATAATTTCCTAGCACTTCTTAAATCACTGTCAAGAAAAGCATAGAGTTTGTAAGTTTAAAGAACAAGTCATTAAAAAGTGGCTTAGGATTAAAAAAACTATTTCACGTAAACATTAAAACTTCTTAACAACTCCTCCCATTTGATCAAGCCAATTTTTTATTCAAAATCATTTTGAATATTGGTGAAAATTAAATTCGCCAGTTAAGTTTGTCTTTTAAAAAAGTAGCAATGTAGTGACTACATTTCGAATATAGTTTGTAGTAGCTACATTAAAAAGATAGTTGTAGTTACAATTTAAGATTGAAAGATAGTTGTAGCTGTACTACAATTGTAATAAATTAGTTGTAGCTGTAGTTAACTGCGAAGAAAATGCAGTGTTTTCCTCCCACTGCTATCAAGTAGACATACTTTTACAGGGATTTCGACAAAATTATCGAAACCATATTTTCCAAAACTATTAAACTATAATGTATATAGTTTTAAACTATAAAGAATGCATCTTAGAACGTAAAATTTTGATTATTAGATCAAAAGTTATTCAGGATGTAATGTTCAAAATTTGCACGCTGTTTATCGCGATTTGTCGTTTTAACTTTGAGCTGAACCTCAAACAAATTTAGTATCCCTCTGAACAATATTAAAAAAAACTTACTAATATTTGTTTTAAAGTGAGTTGCTCTTCTCGAACTAAATCAAATGTAAACTTTTTAAATCGAAAGAAAATCTCACCTTAATGATTCGTTGTCATTCATGTATTGTTGAAGCATAGTTTTCACTTCATCTGGTTTCATATCTAGAATAAAATTTGAAAGTTTACTCTTCAATGTAGTAAATTCTATTATCTAGTAAATTCATTTAAAGCTGTTAAGAGTTAATTAAAACTCATGTCTTTTACAATGAGTTAGACGTTACTATACATTGATTGTAAAGAGTTCATCTGATTTGACGATAAAAAATTTTACGTTTAATAAATTTCACTAGATTTTCGAACTACAAAACTTCTTTAAATTTGATTTTAGGTAATGTTTGAGTTTAGGTAAAGCTACCTTGTTATAAATCAATTTAAAAAATAGTAGTATAATCATTGGATATGAAGGAAATTATCTATAGGAAAAATTATGATTTTAATTTTAATAAATACAATTATAGTTTTAAGTAGAAATACCAATAAAAATTAAGCTGAAAAAAAGGTGATTTTTTAAAATTTATACTTATGTAAAAATTTATCACATTCAAATCATTCATTATTAAATTTGATTATTATTAAAATAATTAAATGGGTCGTGAACATTTTATAGTTTTTATGAGTTTATTTAGTTTAAAGTTTATAAGAATGAACTTAATTTATGTGAGAGAAAATTTCAAAGCTGAATAAAATATTTGTATTTTTATTTATTATTAGAATATTGTTTACTTTTTGAGTCGAATAATTTACCGCTTTCACGATAAATTGTAAAATCGGCTCTAAATTTTGAGAACAGAATCAAATATTAATGGATTGAAATATTTAAATTTCTTTACCTTTATCGGTAATCCGACCCAATGATCTCTTAAGCCCGAGCCTTCAATATAATGGAGAAAATTTAATACAATTTAATAAATTGAAAAATAATGTTTCATGACTTTTCCTGTTTGTATTTTTTAACAAAGCGATTATTTATGTAAAAATACAATTGGATTTACCCTTGTTCGATATTTTACTAACAGTGAAAAACTATAAGAAAAGTGAGAAATTCGATTTAATAGGTAATCTTTTGAACTGTTTTACGACAATTGAATGCTTGAAATTTTTGTCTTCACATATTGATCATAAAAGATCAATATGTGTCGAAACAAATGATAAAAATGTTCCTATGGTATGTAAAACGGATTTAACATTTTCTGTGTGATTGAAACTCGAATAGTTAACGAAAATATAAATACATTTAATTAATTGAATTTTTTAAATATGATGTTGCGAATTTATGTGTTAACTTCCTTTTCAACTACACATTAAGTAAAAAAATTCACGATTTTAGCCGAAAGTTCGGGTGGGTCTCAGAAAGCTACTTTTTGACTAATAGAAAAAATTTCTGCTCCTTTGACAGTCGACGGAAAAAATGTTTTTGTCTTTATTCTCAAAATTAATCTGTTGATCGAATTTAATCCATTGAAATGATGACTTATTTTTCACTTAATTAGCACTGTTTAGGATACAAATTTCACTGCTTGTAAGCATTTTTTTAAAATTGTTATTATCTTTTTCTTTTTTAAATCACAAAATGTTTGGTACCAAAAACAATTTATTTAGAAAAGCATTTCATTCATTAAAAATAACTTATATCAGAAACAACAGTCCAACCAGATCTAACACGAATACTGCCTAAATTTTTTGAAATCAGGAATCAAATATTACTAGTTTTCACAACTTTAATATTTTTTGTTATAATCACTTCTCTTGCAAAATTACCTGAAATATTTATAAAAGAAGAATTGAGATGTCACATTGAATGAAACTATGCACTAGATTATTCAAGAAGTCGGATGACAATTTTGAAAAACAGTCTTTCTTTAAGTAATAATAATAAACTCATGTTTGTGAAAATTGCAACACCATGAAAGACTTATGCGAGTGAGATCAAATTTTCAGGACATGCAAAGTAGAGCATGATATGCAAATAATTAAAGTTTCAGATCCGTAGCGCATGCGTATGCTGAGCAGCACCCTCTGAACGGCTGATGGATCCGAATAAATAGACGGCTGTAGCGAGGCGTGTATGGTTATCACTGGTTATCTGCTTGTGGTAAACGTTAGCTTAGTCGTTACTTATGCCTGCCTCTTCGACGAAACAGAGCGAGATTTCAACAACTTACGGAGTTTGAACGGAGGAGAATCATCGACCTTCGTGAAGCTGGGTTGTCTTATCGTGCAGTAGCCGCTCGTCAGCAGCACAGTGAAGCGTGTTTGGAAGCAGTGGACGGACGAGTGTCAGACAACTCGGAAATCCAGGAGTGGACTCCGAAATGTCACGTCAGCTCGCGATGATAGACACCTGGTCAGCATGGCGCAGCAGACGAACCGTACGGCTCCCTCATTGTGTGCTTCATCAATTCGTAGACGTCTGCTGCAGCATGCACTGCGTGCAAGGATCAGGACTACAGATCCCCCTCAGGCTAAACCATCGCTGTCTGCGGCTGCAATGGGCTAACCAGCATAGGGACTGGCGTGCTGAATGGCTGCGTGTCGTGTTTTTTGACAAATCCCGCTTTAATTCGTGGTACCATGATGGCCGCATTCGTGTCAAATGCTATGCCGGTGAACGCCACAGTGGACGAACACCCAGAGTTATGGTCTGGGGTGCCATAGCATATCATGGACGATCTCAATTGCTACGAATTCTGGGTAATCTGAACAGCAACCGGTACATCAGTGAAGTTCTACAGCCCCTTACTGTTCCCTTCCTTCAAGCCTTGCCAGGAACTGTATTTCAACAGAACAATGCCCGCCCTCATATTGCTAGGACTGTTCAATCCTTCTTTGCATCGCGACAGATACAACTTCTTCCTTGACCTGCGTATTCCCCGGATATGCCGCCGATTGAACTTGAGTGGGATTTCGTTGGTCGGCGTCTCGCTCGTGATCCTCGTCCTGTTGCTTCTGCAGACGAACTTTGGGTAGGCATACAAACAATAAGGAATGCTCTTCCTCAGACAGACATTCAAAATTTGCTTGAGTCCATGCCACGTCGCGTAGTAGCACTTATTGCGGCGCGTGGTGGCTACACAAAATACTGATTTTGATCTCTTGTTATTGTTTGTTTGCTTTGAAAGTTTAATCATTTATTTGTACCACTACCACTCAACTGTGTATCAAATTTCATTTAATTATGACGATTCCTTCATGGTGTTGCAATTCTCACAAACATGAGTTTATAATACTATTGAAAAAAAAAGAAAGTTTTTGTATTTTAAACTGTTTAAGCAAGTGATGAACTTTTAGCATAAGAGGCGAAATTAAAATTGGTCATGAACCTAGGAAAATCAGCTTAATTAAGCCTTCAATTTTCAGCTTTTAGCCTAAAAGTTTAATTTTCAAACTTAACTTCAAGTGAGTGATGAATTTTTAACGACTTTTTTTTCTTACCGTCCATTGACACATTTCCTCGTATGGCTACAGCTCCTTTATTATTTGTCAACAACCCATTATCTAAATGGAGCTGAAACAAAGATTTTTTTTTAGTGCAAGTTCATTTTAGTAAAGATATCATATAGAATCTCAGTCTAAGTAATTTGATACACCTTAAGCATGATAATGCCATAAGCATTCAATGCTGTTTCTTTTGAAAATATTCTTTTTTTAAAGTTAAGGAGTAAAGGAAGAGATATTTATTCTTATTATTATTTTGAAATTTTCCAAGACCATTTCAGATATATAAGACATAAGTGAAAATTCGAGGATTTAACAGGACCCTAGAAAATATAATGAATTGCTCAATGTAACGAGTTTTTAATTTTGTTCTAAAATTTTAAATGCTTTATTAGAATCAGAATTTCAGAAGAATATCACAGAAATGTAATTGCTTCATAAGGTGACTTCTATTTAAAATTTTTGAATGTTTAGCATATTTCTAATTTAAAATTTACAGGAATATATATATATATATATATATATATATATATATATATATATATATATATATATATATATATATATATATATATATATATATATATATATATATGTATATATATATATATATATATATATATATATATATATATATATATATATATGTATATATATATATATATATATATATATATATATATATATATATATATATATATATATATATATATATATATATATATATATATATATATATATATATATATATATATGGGTCATTCTCACAAAAACAGTCATTTTCATGTCCCCAGTACATTTTATGTTTGTTTTACAGCTTACTAAGAAAAAAAAATTCAGGGAAAGTGTCCTTCAGAATGCAAGCTAACAAAAGAATAAAAATAAAATTATCAATTTTAATTTTTTATTTATTTTAGGAAATTAAAATATACCAATATGTCATTCCCTCACTTGTCCCCACTGCTGATTTAAAAAAAGAAAAAAAATGTTTCAGAAATAAAAATTTTTTTTTACAAAATCGTGTTTTTTTTTCAGAATACTGAAATATAGAATTCAGGAAATCAATTTTAAATTTAATTTCTGATAAAAATATTAACACAGCACCCCAGTGTTTCTCGTCATTCCCTCACAACAATGTTCTTATCACCTGCAATCTTCTTAGAATAAAAATATTTTAATAAAAACTTCAGAAGTTAACAACTGGCATCATAGAACAAAATTGCAGTATGTTTCCATCCTCAACTTAAAGAAGTTTTGCTGTGGAATAAATTTGAATGAATCAAACCAGGTAAAATTTTTTACATTCGTCATTCCCTCATGTCATTTTTTAAAGTAAAATAAAATACAACTTCATCGAGAAAGTGGATAATTATATGTTGCTTTCTTGTATGAATATAATTGTATGCGATTGACTTCAGAAATTAATTAGGCCTAACTGTTATTTTTAAATTTTATTGAATTCGTCATTCCCTCACTAGTGTATAAAGTGAGGCAATGACGCTGAAGTGAGGGAATGATTCAAGATGAGTATATTATCAAATTTTTTTTTGTTCAATCGTGCCACCCAATTTTATTTCCCAAACCTGTAAAAACTATTAAATATATAAGACTAAATTATATTAAACATTGGATATACTTAGTATGTTATAATTTTCAAACTTTAGGTAGATGTAACTTAGATAAAAACATGTATTAAAATAAAATATCATTCCCTCACCATTAGTGTCATTCCCTCACTTTTTAAATAGTGAAAATAATTAATTTACTCATTAATTAATTTGAAAAATAAATTTAAAAATTAATAAATTAATTTATCAAATTAATTAAATTATTTAATTAATTTATTTATTAAATTAATTAATTATTAATTATTATAAATTAATTAATTATAAATTAATTATTTAAAAAATTAATTAATTTAAATATTAAGTATAATTTATAGGATATATACTTTCTTTATAATGCCATTACATATTTCTATTAATATAAAAAGTTTCAGAGCTTTTTATTCACTTTACTTTTTGGGGATTTTACGAACTGAAAAATGACAATTTTCGTGAGAATGACCCATATATATATATATATATATATATGTGTGTGTGTGTGTGTGTGTGAACTCATCGTAAAGTAGAAAAATCCGTTGATGAATTTCAAAGTTTATTTATGAAAAAATGAAGATAAAACAAAGGAAAACTATAGACGTATGAAAAAGGGGAAGGGGAAATAATAATGAAAAAAATAGCAAACAACTAATTAAAAAAAAAGGATGAAATTTTTTTAAAAAAACCAGAAAATAAAAGATATAATCTTTTCATCAGCCCACACGATTATATCCGCAAAAAAGAGTGCTTTCGGATATTGTATCAATATAGCCAAAGCAAAATATATTAATACAATAGTGTGAGAAGCACTCAAAAAAAAATTTTACAAAAATTACTGCAAATAAAATAGAACAGAATAAGTAAAAATAACACGTAAAAACAGAAAATAAAATGAAATAAAAAGAAAAAACAGTATAAAACTAAATTTATAAAGCGAGTAGCGAAATCAGATGTACTTACATGAACGGGAAATTTTCCAAGAATGATTTAAAAATATTTTTGCAACAAGATTGCCAGATTACAAAATATGAAAACAAAAGCGCAGATTGAGTGTAACTAGAGGAATTTAAAGTGCCGTTCCTACTGCATTGCTGAAGTGATTTGTTATGCTGTGCAGTGATTTGTTAGTTACCAAGGGTAGGCCCGAAATGGATGTGCGCAAGGTAATATTATACTGGATAATTTAAGAAGTTGACCATAAATAATTTTAGAAAATAAATATTTATTTAAGAAAAAATATAAAATGGAAAAGAGAAACATAAATTGCTGTTTTGTAAACAATTTTAGCCACGGATTTGCCCGAAATGGGTTTGCACATGGAAAAATTATATAAATTATCAAAGAAAAAAAATTTTGTAGATAATTTTAACATGGATTTCCCCGAAATGGATTTGCACATGGAAAAATTAATAAAGAAATTTTTAGTAAATAATTTTACCCACGGATTTGTCCGAAATGAATTTGCACATGGAAAAATTATATAAATTAACAAAGTAAATTTTTTAGTAAAGGAATTTTTTAGTAAATAATTTTGACCATGGATTTGCCCGAAATAGATTTGCATATGGAAAAATTATAAAAATTAACAAAGAAAATGTTTAGTAAATATATCCACAAAAATATACGATTAATTCAATGATTTTATATAAAATTTTATTACTTTAGTTGGGTATCCATTGTTTTTTATCAAATTTTGAAAGAGTTTATCGATTTGGTTTTTAGATAATTAAATATTACTACATATTCTTTTAATTCTGTTCATTTCATTAAAAGTGGCATTTAAATAGATGCTCCTAGAAGCATTAGAATTCCAAGTAATTAGTTTATTAATATTAAAATTAAAATCATTTCTTTTATCGTATAAATCAACAAAGCAGATGTTTTCAACTTTCATAATACCCAAATCCAAAAATTTGAAATTAATATTATCATCATGATTACGAAGCAAGATTAATTTCTCAGGGTAAATATCATTTAATAAAATAGTATAATCTTGAAAATTAAAGATAATTAAGTCATCAATATATCTAAAAACAAATTTAATACTAAGAGTATAATTTTTTTCATAATGATGCAAAAATAAGTTAGCTAAGAGAGATGAATAATTAGATCCTTGTGGTATTCCATTAATTTGAAGAAAAATATCCTTTCCATTGTGATGATAATTATTGAAAAGACAAAAATTAATCAGAATTTCCCAATAATCAAAATCGCAACAAAGGATATTTTTAAAATCATGGTAATAATTCAAAAGGACATCTTTTAGTTTAGAAAGGGGAATGCTATTGAAAAGATCCTGGAAATCAAAAGTCGCAATAGAATTAATTTTATTATGTTGAATGAAATCTAAAATCGGTTGATTATTAGTGATAATCCAAGAGAAGCCGTCTTTCGAAATATTGTTATTAATTTTATTTAAGTAGTTAGAGAAAATGGTGCCAGGTTTAGTTAGATAAGTATTAGATCCACATGTGATAGCTCTAAATTTTACAGGAATTTTATGAAATTTAGGACTGATAATTAAGTAAGAAAATTGTATATTGCTAATTTTAATTTTTAATCTCTTATAACAAGCTAAAAATTTTTAATGACAATATTATTATTGAAATTACTAAGTTTATAATTTTTACTATTTTTTAATTCCGTATTTAAAAGTTCAGCATAGAATTTTTTACAGAATATAGCATAATTATTGTTAGCTTTGTCTATGGGAGTAATAAAATTTTTTTTTGAAGTTGCTTAATTGATTGAACAGTTTTAAAAAATTTGTTGAATTGTTACTCTTATTTAAATTATCCTTATTATTGAAAACAAAGTTTTTAAAGTAATAATAAACACCACATTTCCATTCTGTTAGCATACCTAAAGGTAAAGAGAATCTGTTTGATATCTTCAAACAAAAATTATTGAGATTATTAAGAAAGTATTTTAGAATTTTATTGATTGATATATGGTAAATGGGTCTAAATTTTGTGCCTTTTATCATTAAATTCCTAGGTTCCAAGTTTTCTATAATATTTAAATTACCAGTAATAATATGTTTATGATGTTTATCAACAAAACCAAAATATTTCTCTTCCTCACAGTGACAATCATAATCGGATATATTAATCCCTAAATGTTTGCTTATAATTATATATAGTTCTACCAAGAGATTTATTATATTTAAAACTTTTAATTATGTTAAAATCTTTTAATGAAAATAAAGCTTTAAAATTTTCAAAAATGTTGTGAAATTTGATCTTATAGAAAATAGGATTTTGAAGGTTAATAACGAAATATAAATTATCTAAACTTTTCTTTTTATTTGGCGAAATTTTGCTCATTTTGGCTTTTATAAGATCGAAGCAAAGAATTTTGAAATGTAAATTAATATAGGAAAAGTTAATAATAAGATCGTAGAACTTATATACATCATAATTCTTAAGGGAGAAGACGAAATCTTTAATTGGTTTAATGCTATAATGTTTATTAAAATCTTTTTCCATATTAGAAAGAAAATTTATATTTAATTTGTCACTATTAAGAGAGTTTCTATTACTTCTTGAACCCCGTTTACTTCGATTTGTACGCTTATCTTTCATATGAAAAAGTGAATAAGTTGAGGAGTTAGTAAAGTTAATCTGTGTATGTTGGAAGGTATCGTTTAGCCCATACGGCAAAATTGTTTTGTATAAAAGCATGTAGTAATTTTCTTTCTGTAGTCTTAAATCTAAATCTTCTACAATATCTAAAATATTAATTTTGACACTGTTAAATTTATGCACTCTAAAATGATTCAATTCCAGGTTATTGATAGTCTTATTAATGTTTATATCAGAACGGTGTTGATTATTTCGAATGTTAAGTATGCATAATTAAACGTAAATACTTTTCCCCCTTTTCTCTTTATGGAAATCGCGCTACCTTTTTCTTAAACCAATAGTAATTCCTAAGATTTCCCCTTTTACCTCAAATATAACAAAATAGAAGGAAATTCTTTTGCTTCTTTCCCAAGGATAAAAACTTAAGCACAGAGTTTTAGAGTGCGAATTTGAACTTCGCCTTTGATCGAAAATGTCTTGAATATACTATGTGAAGTTAATAAATATTTTTTGTCTTCCAACTATCTGCGTGGCCTGATAACACTCAGCATGACTGCTACCCTTTATATATATATATATATATATATATATATATATATATATATATATATATATATATATATATATATATATATATATATATATATATATATATATATATATATATATATATATGAAACAAAAACGAAGAAAATTAATAAGTTTTATTAACTGCTCATAAGCTGCAAGCATATAGAACTCATAAAATAAGCTAAAATATTGAGAAAATTTGGAACATAATAAAAAGTAATGACAAGTGATGAAAATTATTGAAAATAATTTTGCAAAAGTATTTAAAAAAATATAATTTTTGATATCTAAAAAAAAAGAAAGAAAGAAATTAAAAATCCGGAAAACAAAACAAAGAAAAGATATAATCTCTTCATCAGCCCACACGATTATATCCGCAAAAAGCACTCCTTTTTGCGGATATAATCGTGGATATCAAAAATTATATTTTTTTAAAATACTTTTGAAAAGTAATTTTTAATAATTTTCTTCTCTTGTCAGTACTTTTTATTATTTTCCATATTTTCTCAATATTTTAGCTTATTTTATGAGTTCTATATACTTGCAGCTTATGAGCAGTTAATAAAACTTATTAATTTTCTTCGTTTTTCTCTTTGTGCTATATATATGTAACATTAAAAGCTTCTATTAATCTTTTTATGTTAGTTTCTTTGCTATAAAACAACTCCTACTTTATTCCTGATTAATTATTCTATTTGAAATACTTTCTCACACTTTTAACAGCCACATCCTGTTCTTAAATCTATTTTTGGCTCAACTATGCATTTAATTAAGAGCAGGACATATCTCCCTATGCACTGTGTGGGAAACGCTAGATTTCTTTCATAAACCAATAGTAATCCTTATCACTTCCCTTTTCCCCTCAAATATAACAAAATAGAGGGAAATTCCTTTGCTACTTTCCCTAAGATAAAAACTTAAGTACACAGTTTTTGAGTGCGAATTGGAGCTCCGCCTTTGCTAGAAAATGTCTTAAATATACTATGTGAAGCTAATAAAATATTTTTTGCCTTCCAACTGCTATCTGCGTGGCCTAACATCACTCACCATGACTGCTACCCTTTCATATATATGTATATATATATACAGTAATAATATATATATTGTTGTTCGTTATTTTTTTACTTATTATTTCCCCCCCTTTTTTTTCATTTGTCTATTATTTTTCTTTGTTTTTTTCTTCATTTTGAACATATATATATATATATATATATATATATATATATATATATATATATATATATATATATATATATATATATATATATATATATATATATATATATATATATATATATATATATATATATATATATATATATATATATATATATATATATATATATATATATATATATATATATATATATATATATATAATGTGGGTGTGTCTGCATAGATTACTGTAAATGACCGAAATTGGTGATTGTTGATTTTTACCAGTGAATGTTGACAATCACAGAGTAGCTTTGGTAAATGTCTGAAATATATCTTAGGTCTAATTAAGTGCCATTGCTCGGTCTACATCAACGTTTTTGTAAGGTCAAGGTCTTTGCATGCATTTAACCGGTACGCCGAACACTGATGTTTCACTTAATCTATCTTCAGAAGATACTAAAATATAGAATAAATATAATAACATCAGCGAATAAATTAATTTCAAATCAGTTGTAACAAATATTTCTGACATTCGCCGAAGCGACTTTACGATTGTTGACATTCACCGGTGAAAGTTGACATTCTCTTGATTTCGGTCATTCAAGGTAACATATATTTTTAAATATTTGTGTAGTATAACAGCGTTGGCTTCTAATCAGAGAATAACTTTTAATAATTAAATTGTTTCTGTTTCATGAGAATCTTTTTGTATAATGACAGCCACAAAACATCGTGTCAGTTTCATCCTCACCTGTTGCCTCAAGAAGCTGTTTTCCATTCTCAGCACCCGAACTTCCCTCTTCAGGCTTATGATCAGCTGTTCTCTCGGGTCCTATAAAATACAAAACACAAATCACGTGATTTGGCATGTTGGACGGAAAATAAAAACGGATAACGCGTAGTAAATAGATAATGTATTATTGAATCGATTCTAATAAAGTTAATCTGTTTAACCTATTAAAATCGATCTCTTAGTCTCTAGATCTAAACAAATTGCTCGAATCCATAATCAATAAATCAAATTAGTTGCTTAAAATCAATTCATTCAAAACACAAATCGATTTGTGATCATTGAGAGTTTCATGCCATCGAATTAAAATATTTAGATCGTTAAGTCTAATCCATGAATTGTGTTCAAGTAGATTTGGATCTGTGTTAAAATTATGGATTCAGTACTCGGTGCTCATGTTTAGTAGTTCATGTGCAGTAATTCATGAAAGGCAACTGCATCTCACAGTTCACTGCAGAGGGGGAGGAAAAAAATTGAAATTTAATTATGAAGGAGATATTTTTTAACTTAGAAAAACAATTTCAAATTACATTTTTATTTTGGAATTTAATAAAAAAGGTTTTAGATGATAAAAGTTTTAAAATTTTGAAGCAAAAAAATATTTATAGCACTGATCTATTTTATTATTTAAAACAATTACACTTATGTATCGATTATGCATCACTTCTGTTACGGTTATACTGAAAATTCGATGAAATTTCTTTTTAACGTTGGCGACGAAGAATCGAGGAAATACCAAGCGAGTGAGCTGTCGTAAACATGAACGCTAAAACGTACATGTATATAAATTTCTGAATTTTATCCTTTTCTCGCGTGGGTTATGAAGAGTGAAAATAAACTCAGCTATAAGTCCGACAGAAATTAAAAATAATAATGTTAAGTAAACAATCTCTTCTTTATTTTGTTTTAATTTTATACTTCAATTTATGCCGATTTAATATTAATTTAGAGCTGTATTTTAGTTTTAATGCTTAACCCTTCCATTACGGCAGTTCACTTCTACTTTCGAATTTATCTAATTATTATATAACAACATATCAGACGATTCTGAAGGTATTATAAATAAAATTGTCATTTAAGATAATATTCACTTAATTGAGTATGAAGCCAAATCAGAGTAAAAAAGAGCTACTCACCATTCTGACCATTGGTTTCGTCTTGATTTTCTTTGCTCTCGATGCGTACCTCAAAGTGTTTATAGTCTCGGCGAGATTCGCTCGACTTGGGGATACACAGGCGATCTGTTCAGATATTCATTTACATATTTACACTTATTAGGAATTGTAAATAAATATTATACATTCAAGTTATTTCAAAGTCACTTTCTCTTTAGTGATAAAGAAATTAAAATGTTTAGGAAATTCAAAGAAAAACTTCTGGAAATTATGTGGAACTTTTTTTCAAGGTGTGGTTTCAAAAATCAATTTTACATTTTGATACACTGGTGTGAATAGATAGGCTTTTTGGAAGATGCTTGTCGAGGGCAATGTTTCCTTACTCTCATATTCATAGTAAAATTTTGATTTATAATCTACTCCAGACAATCCAAAAAAGCTTAAAAAAATGTGGAATTGATTATTTTATAACCATCGTTGAACCAATTTTGAATTTGCGACTGCCCATGCTCAACTCCGAAGCATTGCCGATTTCGAACCTAATCCAGAAGACTAGGGAACTCCTAGATCGAATATTGGGAGGAATTTTGTCTTCGTGGAGAATTTTTTGGAAGAACGCATTTGCGTTACATGAAGAGGAAAACCTACCACGGTTAGCCTAAAGGCAAAGGGACTCTAACCCATGATCCATCTACCACTGAGGATATTTTACGTCAGCACTGGGGTCCTTGGTGCGAGCAGAGTGCGGAATTCGTATCGATCAGTCATGGCTGGGATTCGAACTCGGTTCACTTCATTGGGAGGCGAATGCTGTATCCTCTGAACCATCTCGGCTGAAACCTGATTATTGCCAATTTCATACTTTACAAAACGAATAATAATATTACTATTAGCCCAGTTTTCGCCCTATACAGTTACAGAATACACTATCTGGCGAAAAGCATTAGAGAGCATGCAGTGCTAGACTTATAAATCCAAGCATCCTTAGTGAAAGTTATATACTTTTCAATATCACTAAATAAATAAATAAGAAGATTTTAAAACTTTTCGATGATTGCTCACAACTGTTTCTGAGTCTGTACTATCAATCATTTTTGTCACTTCATTAACAACGCGAAGCGGGGGTGCCATCCCTTCCGCAGAGGATCAAAATTGTGATGGCATGTCTTCGGATCATCCTTCGGGATGTTTCCCAGACCGTCGCCAATCGCCCATTGTGCAGCTCTAGCGCGACGTAAAGTAACAACAACAACATTCATTAACAAAAAGAATCATTATCACTAAGAGATTTCTGGAAAGTTTGTTTATTATTCAATTAGAGTGTAAGGTGAATACTCCAAATTAAATTAGACGATATCAGTTAACACCGTGAGTAAACCGCCCTATGAAACCAAATGTGTATACATGAAATGTAAAGTAAAATCCAAGGAACTTGCCATCAAAGCCAAGCCGCTACCTCCCAGACTGTCGGCCAGTAGTTTTGTGAGTGTGCTGTCTCTGTAGGGAATGTGGCCACTTCGCTTTCGAGGATCTGCCAATGCACTGATGCAGTTGCCTTTAAAAACAATTACAAAGTAATTTATGTCACTTGATAATTGTTTGTTTCTTTCGAATAAACAAAATACATTTATGGCGTAACTACCACTACAAATATTAAATATCTATTCACTAGTATATAAGATATGATAACAATATTTAATTTTGATGTACCTAATTTGATAGATGAAGATTGGGTGTTGACGTTTTCTACTCTTAGGGGACGTGCGATGAATACGACTACCAGGATCATATTGAAATGATCACTTTGTCCTCCTCTCGCTGATGCTTCTCAGTACCATTTACATACAATGGAATCCTACACACACTCAATTGCTAATAGCAACACAGGAGAGTCCACACACACAACCGTGAACTTTATACAATTCTCACGACAAACGGTTAACCTAATACTTACTAATTACTATAAACTCGGCGAATTAATATTAGTTGAAGTGAATACAACAATTCTCCTTGCCAATAAAAAAAAATAATAATGAGCGAAAAAATATAAAATGAACAGCAGTAATCAATTAGTGGTATTCGCTCATCGAATTCTAACACATAAAAATTCTGGTGTAATGTGGCATGTCTACAAATATTAGATAAAAATTCCTTAGTATATAAAGCATGTTAACTCGATTCAATCTTGAGGTATCTTTATGATAGATACAAATTCAGACATGGTTTGATTTTTGCTGACTTTAAAACGCTCAGAACTACGCTTATTAACCTTCCTTCTTTCTATCATATATGAGACAATCTTTTCCACTTGCAGTTTTAAGTTTAATTAGATTATACAATAAAAGAAGATATTTTAAGTTTAATATTATTAGTTAAATGCATTTTAATTCCAATTTATACTTCAAAATTTAAAAAATATTTTTATTAATCAAATTCTTAGGTTGAAATGTATTTGTAATAATAAAACAGATTTTTTTACAGCTATTAAGAAATTCAGAATTACTTGGGACAACTTTCCTTTGAACTTTCCTTTATATGATAACTTAAAACTGTTTTCTTCTGATGCTGAAATATTTTCTTACTTTGCATAGTCAAAATGTTTACGTTTTAATAGGAAAAAAAGCTGAAAAGTATCCTTTTTTGAAATTACCTTCCATTAAATTGGTAAATGCCTATAATTTGGATTTATTATAATATGCAAGAACATAAATCGAATCTGAGAAATCGAATTTTTAAGAAGTCGTATATTTAAAATTCGATTTCTCAGGAACCATTCAACCGATTCAGCTCAAATGTCGTATCTTGCTATCTAAAATCACATACTTTAAAATGATGTAAGGAATTGTGTCCGTACAATTCAAAATTGTTTCGGATATTGTTGCATAAAATAATAAATATTTACTAAAATAAATTTTCTGTACGGAATTATCTTTGGATAAACAAATTTTGTAATTGTGTGCAAATTTTCTGGAATTTACTTTAAAAAAATCTCGACATATGGCGAAATACACGAAAGGTAAAATAAACATTAAGGGGTCCAAACTTTGGAGCCTGACCAAACTACTGGGACCCTATTTCCAAGATTGCGCTATTTTGGGGGTCAGTAATTAAAATCCGTCGGGAAAAAAAAAGACATGTTTATTTACAGAAAATTCGTTTTTGTGTCTTATTTCGTAACTTAAAATATCGTCTGCATTAACTAATCAGCATATTCGAGGTCACCCTCTTGAACCTTTGAGAATGAATCCCAGAACGTACAGATCCGATCATTTGATATGTTTTTTTTTCTTTTTTACGCACTGTACAGATATAAATTTATTTGTTTGTTTTGGAAGACTATCATCATGCAGATCTCAAATTTGTATGGTTTACTTTACTTTATGTTTTACTTTCATATTAATAATTACATATTCGATAACACGTTATTATTTA
Organism: Parasteatoda tepidariorum; assembly: GCF_982258835.1. Classification (NCBI taxonomy): domain Eukaryota; kingdom Metazoa; phylum Arthropoda; class Arachnida; order Araneae; family Theridiidae; genus Parasteatoda; species Parasteatoda tepidariorum. The sequence continues at coordinate 3,012,555 of NC_141758.1, read as the reverse complement.
TTAATCAGTTAAAATTTAATAACTTCATAGTAAATTTTTTTAAAAAATTGCTTGAAGGAAATAATTTTAAAAATATTTAAAAAGGCTAGGAGTCACCGTCCTCTGTTCACTTTGCTCTGTTGCTTCTCATTTATAATTGTTTTTTTCCTCTAAAAATCGATAAATAAAGGTAATTTTGTTTATGAAATATACAGTAATTATAATTTTATGTAAGCACATTTTTTAATATGGTAATCCTCATGAAAACAATCATTATCAGAATTTAAAAAATAATCATCTGAATTCGAAAAAAAAAATAATTCAAAATTAGGAACGTACCGGGGGACACTATAAGAAGCAATAAATGCGAAGAAATTTTACTTGTTAACAATATATAATAATAACATTATATCCTGATACAGTCGCTTAATTCTTAGTCTTTTTCATGCTTTTTAAAATATCGATACAAATGTTAAAAGTTATGTATGGCAACATCTAATTTCTCACTTTTTTTATTTTTTTTTAAAGTTAAGTTCATTTTTGTTTCTTGATACTTATGTCATCGAGTCAAGAGCGAGCTTTTAAAATGAAAATCTCGAGAGAGATAAATTTTTCTTCAACAAGGGATAAATAATCTTATTTATAGCAAAAAAATGGCAAAAATTCATGAACAAAAAACTTAAAATTACAATAACTTTCTAACAAATTAGAATTACGTTACGCAATTAAATATAAATGTTGTTTTTTAGACCGTCAAATTTCAACTCTGTAGCTGCTCTTCAACGGGCAGTAGTTCGGCTAACACATAGGAATACACAAAAAAGTTACGCACCAAATTTCCCCCCCTACAAGTAATACAATAATAAGTTACTAAATTCTTGAACTAATTATCGAATGTTAATTTTTTTTCATTCCATTGTACTCTCTGTACATTTTTCTGCGCGTAATTTCAAGTTTCTAAATTTCTCAGTTTTTGCAAAGCAAAACGAAATGTAAAATTTAAGTTGAACCCCTAAAACTGCGCTTATGATGATTTTTTAATATTGAGAGATCAATTTTGCCTTTGCTTAAAAGAACATGAATTAAAATTCTCTACTCACCTTACAAATTCTGACAGATTCCTCCAACATTGAAATGAGAAATACTTTTTTAAAGGAGCAGCTGGCCGTATTTATAACGGCAAAACTGACCTTTTAAAACGATGGGTCTGTTTATTCGTGAGCGGAAATGGAAACTAATTTTCTAAATATCCAATAGTAAATTAGGAAGGAAAGTTTTTCTTCTGAAGGAAATCATGTCTTTTCTCGTCTTTTATTCTGACGTCAGATATTGTCTTGAAAACATCTTAGAAACCACAGTAATAGACTTTACAGTTTACTTTTCTAAAATGTGTAGCTATTTTGACTATTTTTCCGATCGATACATGTCTTAGAAAAATACCATTGTATTTTAGTATTTCAATTCCATGGATATTTCTTTCAGTTTCTCGAATAGCTCACATATATTTTATTTTGAAAAATATTCTTTTGTGTATGACCCGCTTAGATTGTTTATAATTCCCGGAAGAAAACCGATATCTTAGTGTTTTTTTTTCCTTCGATTTTCCATTTATATATTTGTTTATTCCATTCATATGTTTGTTTTTATATCTGTGTATAAAACTTATTTTGTAGAATAGGAGAGAGATAAGCAAATTGCGAATTTTTGAGCAATATAATAAATGGTTTTGTTTTTCCAAATTATTAGATATTTCGAACTTTATTTTCTTGAGAATTTGTGACTGTTATCTTCAGCGCTATCACTCCATTTTTTTGTTGAGTCTAACTGTCGATAAAATGTGGTTGATATTCTTCTTTTTTGTTGCCTATTATTTTATAGTTGAATCAGAAAAGTGCTTCAAAGTGGACGAAGAGAAGCGAAGCACTCAAAAAAGCACTGTCAAAACTGTGGAGCCGCTGAGTGTTGAATTCGTGAATGATATTCACAAAATCCATCCTTTGCTTTACTTTGGTCATTTTAGTGTTTCTTTTTGGCAGTTATTTTAAATGTTGCAATATATTTTCTTTTTAATCAAGGGTTAGAGATTTATGAAGGGAAATCTCTTCTAAGCATCTTTAATGCTAATTCAATGCTATAAATTTAGATTTTTTTTTCCGGAGAGCGGAACTTTTTGATACTTGGCGATAACAGTAAAATAAATATAGAAAAAATTTATTTTTGATAATAAATAAAAATAGAACCTAATTTCTTTTAACACTGTAAATATCGTGTAGGCGAATTCTCGGAGGTGCGAGTGAGAACCTGAAATATATTTACCTCGAAAAACTCACCCATCTGGTTCACTTTAGTTGCGCAGAGAAATTAATCGAGAAATATATGGGCGTTCTCAAATACAAAAAATTTTTAAGGACGCTCCACTGATTTGTCTTTAAATCATGATTTATAAATCTGGTCGATTTATTATAGAGATGAGTGGGAGCTACAACGAAGCGAATCTTGAATGGTAAAATATCGAATAAATATAATAATATCAACGAATAAATGAATTTCAAATGGGGTATAAGAAATATTTCGTACACTCACCAAAGCTATAACGTAATTGTTGACATTCACCGGTGAAAGTGAGCATTTTCTTGCATTCACGGTTACGATTATATAAAAAAACGGCCCATAATTTAAGATACGATAGATTAAATGTATTAGAACTAGTTTTAAATGACAAAATTTATTGAAACTGATTCCACAAGGTTGGTTTGCTAATTTTGTTTTTTTCTCCCCTTTCTTTAATGATACGTGTATAGAAATATATGTGAACAGCTTCAATTAGAGCGTGGCTAATCCTTTTTTACAACTCAGTCGCTGAGTATGATTTTATTTCAATGCGCCGAAATATGCAAAAAAATTTACATTTTTATAATATTGAAAACCAATTTATAAGACCTCAGAAAGATTGAATTATTAGCGAAGATTCTGCTCTCTTTTAATAATTTAAATTGTCATTAGCATTTATATATTTTAAAATAGACAGCCAGAAATTTCAAATTCCTATAAAAACTTATTTTGTTTTATATTTCACGGCTGTTTTATTACAATAATCTACACAGAATAAAGTTTACGATCCTATTTCTCAGACAGTTTAGTGAAATAAATTCAATCAAAATGTGAGTTTTCATCAAATGTTTTGTTTTTTCCTCTCTAAAAATGACTTTAGTCCAATGTGAGACGAGGGCAAGCAACTAATCTGAAATAAAATTAATTCAGCTAAATTATTTACTTTGTGAGTGCTGATAATGTAGAGCATTAATTTGTCATTTTGTTGGACTGGAGTTCGGTCTCCATAAGCAGCTGGAAACCGACAAAACTACAGATGGATGAGCTCGCCTGGAAGGTAAAGGCGGCCAGTGCACAACTACATTGTCACTATTTATTCCGTTGATTAGGAAAACGTAGATCTGTTGCGGTTCTCAATGGGATTTTTCTAGGTTGCTTTTTCGAATAATTACTATCATCTTTCACTATCTTTGCTTTCCATAAAAATTACTTTTTACAGTAGTTCATTGAAATTAAAGTGTGATTATTCTCTATCTGTTGCTATTTATTTCTATCTATTATTCATTAATTAAAATTTCTGGGACCTAAATGAGATCTAAGATAAAAAATAACTATTATCTTTTGCAAAGATGAGTGGAGGCTGTTTATAGATTCATCTAAAAGAAGCCTCAAAGCTGTTCTTTTTCATCATGGGAGCCAGTATGAATCTGTACCAGTTGGACACTCAGTGTATTGAAAAGAATGCTATGAAAACCTGGCTCTCGTCCTGTACAAAATAAAATATATCGAACACAGTTGGATCATTTGCGGTGATTTTAAAGCTGTCTCCATGCTTCTTGGTCAACAAGGTGGATTTACAAAATACCCATATTTCATTTGTGAGTGGGACAGCCGTGACAAGACTCAACATTGGGTCAAAAAAAAAATGGCCGAAAAGACAAAATTTTGACCCACGCGCCAAGAATGTTATTCGAAACAGCTTAGTCGATCCGAAAAAAGTATTGCTACCTCCGCTACATGTAAAATTAGGTGTAAAGATGGCAATTGTTTCAAATACCTGTGCAAAAAGTTTCCAAGTTTATCCCAAGCTAAGTTGGAAGAAGGAATATTTGTTGGTCGAGATATCCGCAAACTCATGAAAGACAAAGAATTTGAGACTAACAAGACAACAACGGAAAAAGAAGCTTAGGTTGCTTTCAAAGATGTTGCTTTTAAAGATGCTGGGTAATTACAAGGACCCTGATTATAAGGAAATTGTAACGAAAATGCTGGACAAATTTAAAACGTTGGGTTGCTCCATGAGTGTAAAAATGCATTTCCTTCACTCACATGTGGACTTTTTCCCTGAAAATTTAGGAGTGGTCAGCGAAAAACAAGGGGAAAGGTTCCATCAAGATATCAGAGATATAGAGCGTAAATATCAAGGAAGATGGGACAAGAACATGCTCGCTGACTACTGTTGGATGATAGCTCGGTATAGACCTGAGATTAAGCATAATAGAAGATCATCAAAAATAAATTTCAGAGGAAAACGAGTATGTACTTAAATAGAAACTTTTCGCTTTTTTGTTGTTGCTTGTTTTGTTTTTAGTTTGTTTTGTTTTTTGCTTCAAACTTTCATGTACACATACACAATGTTTGCTATTCTTGGTCAATCGTCAATTTTATGTAAGTTTTTTTTAATGAAAACAAATTAAAATGGTATGTTGGTGATTTTCTTCTAGAAACTGATGTAAAAAGTTTGAGCACAAGGAACCTATTGTTTTTCTCTCGACCCGAGGTGACTTGTGCTGTCTGGTAACAGTATTTTTTATTCACTTTAACCTATAAAAAATTAGCTGATAGCTCAAAAATCAATTTTCTTTCACAAGATTAAATTTTACATAAATCAAAATGAATGAGGAGAACAGTTACCGGATAGTACATGCAAAATTATTTGAGAGAATTCCTTGCCAAATAGGATTTTAGTAAAAGCATTAATATCGATTTTACAAGAAATCCTGATGTGATTGGGGAAAATGAATGTCATTTTCGAAATCAGCGCATCAAATAACATATAAATCAACAGTAACTTCTCTTGTATTTTTCAAAAACTTCAATTTTGCGGGCTTGTGTAATTATCCATTTTAAAATATAGGAAGAAATATTCGTTGAAAGATAAATTTTAATAACGGACTTAAAACATTAAAAAAATCAAGGTTAATATGTTTGTGTGGACACGTTTTTTAAATCCATCATTTTCACTCATCATTTTTAAAAATAAAATCGCGCAACTCCGTTCAAAACTATTTTTTACAATTCTTCATACAGTCAGGGGAGGCTTCTCTGTGGGTGTCAACGTTTTGATAAACTCGTTTTCGTGTCTATATGGGCAAAATCTTGCAATTAAAATATTTACTACTTTCTAACCGAGCTAGATCATTCAAATTACAACTGAAACTTTGCGTCAGGTGGCAGAGCAAATTACTTAAACTTAACGATTAATTTTTTCCCCTATTTTATCATCCATCTAAAATTCATCCACTTTCCAACATAAACAAGATACCAAACACGAGACTAAAAGAATAATAGAATAAAATTACGGTTTTAGATTCTACATTTTCCAGAGTGTAAAATGGAGCCAATAATATTTTGTACCTTAAGCGAAAATAAAAAAAGGTTGGTTACATAATTTTTTTTTTTCAAAATTCGATCACCCCGAAAATTCTCACAACGTCTCCTGAAAACGATGCGTCTTATGATTCTTCGTCTCGTCTGATCGTGTAACAAAATAAAAGAACTTTTCCCGTTTTTTATTTCTTTCCAAAAACTTAAATTTTATTATTTAAACGCTTCACAATGGATCAAAACTAAAGATTCGGTGCTAATAGTAATATGTTAAGCTGAGGAGTATAAGTGTTTTCGCTCATTGAGTCCTGCATTATTAGACACATAGAAATAATTCTGGAAAAAAAATGAGACTTTTTGAGAAGAATTGAGACATTGTCTTATGCTATAGTTTTCAACGTTGATTGCATTCGATGTTTTTTTTTAATCTTTTTTCTTTTCGAATGTAATTTTTAACGAGATATTAACGATCCTTTTTCCTTTCCATTTTCTCAGTTTATTGACTGTGGTTACTGTAACTATAGCTACCTTCATGGAATGAGAAAAGTTCTTTCATTAGTCAACGAGACACAAGTTCTTTTGTCTGCTGTTAGTTAATGCATGGGGATAGATTTTGGCTAAACACTGTCATTTATAATGTATGAGCTTATACACAAACATTGTGTAGTATGGATAATAAGTAAATGTCATTCTTAAATATTTCAGGAAAGCATATTAATGTTAGTTTTTCATATTAAATAAATGAAAGAAAATTTTATTCGTATATATATATATATATATATATATATATATATATATATATATATATATATATATATATATATATATATATATATATATATATATATATATATATATATATATATATATATATATATATATATATATATATATATATATATATATATTTATATATATATATATATATATTTATATATATATATATATTATATATTATATATATATATATATATATATATATATATATATATATATATATATATATATATATATATATATATATATATATATATATATATATATATATATATATATATATATATATATATATATGTTATTATAATAAAAATTTATTTATTATATATCAGATTATAATAAAAGAATTTTTTTTTTTGAGAAAAGAAGATTATGAAACAAGATAGGATTTAGTTTCCAGAAAATCTGTCTCTTTACAAATTAAGGACAGAATTGGCGTAAGGTTAATAAGTATTATTAGGTTATTAATTAAGCGTAAATTATTTAGTTCAGACCTATATTTTACTATTTTATGACAGCATCATCCAGCATAAATGTGACCTATTATAATGAATATTTTTACCCACTCACTTATGATTAGAAAAATATTCTGTGTAACACTAGGGTTTAACTGTTCGGAATTTTGTTAAATTATAGATCAAGACAAAAACATTGAACATCTTTGCTAAGTGAGCATGGAATAAAAAAAATTTAATTCATAGTTTCACGAATGAAGTATTCAGAGTAAGCATGGTTTTGTATTTCATTTCGTCATTAAAAATATCACCTGCACATATTAATTACCCCATTTAGTATTAATCTGTTAAGAAGGGCAGTGAAAATTGTCAAACTATCACTATTGCTTAACATTTTGACGCAGATGAGATACAGGTGTCCCTTATATATATATTTCTTCGTGACACAAATTACAAGCAAAAATATATATATTGATATTTCTTAATTATAAAATATAGTTTAATAGTTACTAAAAATCTGTTAGAATATCGGAATTATATTTGTACTAAAATATAAAATCCCAGAAAAGTAGTTTAAAAGATATATTTTTTTTATTCATTTTCAAAACTTTATCCATAATTGATTTTTGAAATCAAAGATTTTTCAAAGGGAAATAACTCTTAGAATTAAATAACTGCAAATTTGATAAACTTTGTTTGGAAATGAGTCGTATTTGGAAGACTTTGCCTTCAACGCAGAAAAAAAAAAGACTCACCTGTGTTTCATGGCGTATTTCATAACCATATGTTATTGAAATAATAAATATAATATTTTCCCCTTCTTTTGACATAAATTAATGAGATTAGAGATGGCACTTGGATGCTGCCGATCCCTCACTCGCTTTCTCAGTGGTCACTTAAAATATTCAGGTGGTTCCAGATGCCTTCCCCATGCGTTACATTCGTCCCCTGACCATCACATATTCTTAATTTCCCGGGACTTACTATTACAAGATATGACCGACAATCATGTCATGTTTTTGGACTTTATTAGTGTGCACAAAATCAACTATTTAATAAAAAACACTATTTAATAAAAACACTATTTAATAAAAACACATGTCAAAACCAAAACAATTTTTTTTTAATTGATGAAAAAAATTTTGGGGGTAATTTTTATTTAAAAAAAACGTTTTTTTTTAAAATAACTCTACAAAAACTTACTTGGAAACGTTTCGTTACATTTTCAGTTTAAGTTGATTTACGTTTTATATTGAAAAGATGCCTGTATGAATAAAATTGGGGTTCGGTAGCTTTAAACTAAATTTTCACTTTTATTCGTTAGCTCAATAAATTCATTTTCCAACCAGTCTGGTTAACGATCTCTTACCGTCGGTTTAACCATGGGAGTTTTTTTATGTTTTTTTTTCACCTTGTAATGCAAATATGCGTTAGTTTCATAGATATTTTTTCATGACAGTAAATTCACCCATTGTTTTAAGTTTGATCTAGATCAGGGGTTTCCAACTCACATGAGGCCGGGGGCCGCAATTAAAACACCAGTCAAATGCCTGGCCTTAACTTTATCAAAATTTTATATAGGACTCTTTTATGTTTGAAGGAACATCAAATATTATTGTCAGATTTTTATCAAATTGTACAAAACAAAAGTATTGAATTATAAATTAAAATAAGAAATAGATTTTTTAAAATTATTTATTGCATATTACAAAATTCTGGCCACAAAGTTTACAAATGTAAAGAATTTTGTCTAAAATGCGTGGTTTCAAAAAGTTAAATCGGATAATTTCTTCGAGAAAATTTCGGAAACGCACATGCTAAATTGTATTCACAAAATACAAAAAAAAACGAAATAAAAAAGAGCAACATACACGATTATTTTTGTATTTGAAAAAACCATTACTTGGATGCAAAACCTGAGAAATAAATTTTTTTGCTCCGTTGGTATGTTAAATTTCACAGAAACGAAGAAATTAGGTTTTTTTTAAAGAAGGAAAAGCATTTTAAACCCACATAGAGTTTCTTACGAAACTTGTCCGCAAAAAATGGCACATAATATATTTTAGTTGGCGGGCCACAAAAAAAGACTGAAAGTAAAAATATACGGGTTTTCTTTAATATTGGCACTCCATAAATTATCTTAGAACTATATATATTGTAAACTAATAGTTCGATAGAAAATAAGATTTTTATACTATTTTTCATAAATGCTTTAATACCCGTAACCGACAGGGTAATAAATCGAAGGTGACGCATAAATATTTTTATGGGTACTCGGAACCGGCCGGGTAAGAGATTCAATTTTCACCTGAAACCCGGCAAAATGTCGGTGCATCGTTAATCGAGACAATAGAACCACTGGTAATAGGTAATCGTTGTGGTAATAAGCAATCAGAACTGTCAGTAAAAGAAAAGGCTGATCATCCTTATAACTTTTGAATGATTGTTCTGATCTTTCATCTGTAAAATGCTTTGGCAATATCTTAAGAAAACCTCTCGAAATATGTATGACAGTTAACCGTAATTATGTTTATTTTGAACTAGAAACGCACTTTTTTCGAAGAAGCACATAAATATTTTTTATTACACTCGATTTAGGGAGCAAAAACAACTCCTGAAAGAAAATTTCATTTATTTTTGACAATTAAGAGGTCTGTAAAGATAAATGAACATTTGGCAAGAAAAATAAAGGAATGTAGCCCATTTTTTGGCATTGGTAAAAACAAATTTCAATATGCATCAATTGGGAATCGTGCTGCTTCTTTTGTTCAAAATAATGTGCATATTTTACGAGATACATACATTTATATATATATATATATATATATATATATATATATATATATATATATATATATATATATATATATATATATATATATATATATATATATATATATATATATATATATATATATATATATATATATATATATATATATATATATATATATATATATATATATATATAAAGAGAGATTTCTTGGAGATATTACCAGAGCCTTTTACAGAATGAAAATCCGACGAACCGTTCAAAAGTTATAAGGTTGATCCGCTTTTCTTTTGTTAACAGTACCTAATATAGTACTATACCGCTGTACAGTTTGAAAAAAAAAACGTAAATGCTTTAAGATAGATTCTGAAAAAAGTGGCTTGACAACTATTTTCTTTCTATTGCTAATGCTATGAACTCTAAACTGGAATTTCAAAAAACTGGTGGAACAAAATTTATATTTGAAATCTTTTTTCTTCAATAGATTATCATGCAAAAATTGCTAACAAACAAAACTACATAACAAAAATAACTTATCATATAAAAAGTCCAAGTACATTAAAATCCCAATTTTGAATTTATGCCTCTCACGTTGGTTTTTCTATTTTATTTTATTTTATAACCGTCGTTGAACAGCCGACCGAATTTCATGGGTTTACGACTACTTACGTTCAACTCCGTAGCCTTGTAATTCCAGAAGACAAGGAAACTCCTGGATCAGTACCCCCAGAGGTATTGATTTGTTGTGGGAACATGGAGGACTTTGAAACTCGACAGATTTAACGTGCATCAGTCACCATTTACTACACGGGGAGTCTTCGGCCGGCGAGGATCGAACCCACGACCTCTTGCATATGGGCCCAGCGCCCTACCGACCAGGCTATCCCGGCCTTTGGTTTTTCTATTGCCCGGGAGTAAATGTATTGTATTAATAGGTCTCCTTTTAATAGATAATTGCCTCCTATTTAAGGTAAGCCCATCAAATTCTTACGCCTTAGTACATAATGCAGTAAAAGTCCAATCAAAAGTAATTCAGTGTATTTTGTCGTCGTTTTTCTCCGAATTGTCATCGAAGCAGTACAAAACCAGACAACACTTCTATAAAATGGAAAAAACTTTGAGGGGATACTGACCTAGTACTAAGAGTGATTTGTTGATGTTGTTGGCCTCTTTGAGTGTCTCTCCCCGGCTGTTGGTCTTCTTGGTCTTCTCCGATCCTGCCAGGTCGACCAGGAAGATCTTTCCGTAACGCCGGATGAAGTGGGTGGGATCTTCTGAGTCCCTCACCTCCGAGGTCAGGGTCAGAATGAGCATCGTGTGGGACCTCGAAGAGTGCTCGTTCATGTTGTGAGCCCTCACCTGACGGTTCTTTCTACCTGCGTTGAATATATATATTAATTGGAAGATGATCACTGTTACACGTTGCCTATGACCTCAGAGCGAGCTCTGATAGCTTATAAACAAGATGGCGTGTTCAATTCTAACTGAATTTCCCCACATAAATTAGAATGTTCATAAAAATGAAGTTAATTAAATACAACGCCCTATCGTATAACGAATTTGTTAATTCTTTCTCCTCTATGTCTTTTACTTAATTTAGATTTATTATTTTTCAATATATTTTAATGTATTTGTGATATATTTTTGTGTTTTATGTACCTGACATCTTCGATGCATAGTTAGTTTGTTTATGTTTTACATGGCGTTTGGTGCCTGTCTTTGTGTTAAGTAAGAAATATATAGTGAAAGAATTTAAATCTTTGGGAAAAATATTTTCGAATGAATATAGAATGTGTCACAATGGTTACTTGACGGGTTTACTCGAAAGAACAGTTGCAAACGTAAACAAATGCCACTTTTCAACAATCCATCAGGATCGAGATATCCACAGTATGTTAGCTGCTGGTATCGCATTTTACTTTTCAAAACTGTTATTAGTTGCATTGCATGATTGCCACATGTTTAAATAGCGTTGTTAACGTTGAAGCTCAATATCATAGATTGTTACTACAGACAAGCAAATGACCCTTTATTTCAGAACTATATTCAAAATTATTTTTAAAAAAATGTATAAAAATGTTGTGTCGTAAAAATCAAAAAATAAATAAATAAACGTGCATTAAAAAGAAATTCAAATAGAAAAAAGAATTTTAAAAGTAAAAAGAACACAAATTTTTAGAGACATAAAAAAATTGAATTTAACACAGTAGTTAGCACAGTAGTCACATGTTTGAAGAACGTTGTTAACGTTGGAGAGATATTCTTAATAATGTAAGAATGTACCGTAAAGAGCTCGATTTCGCACGCGGATTGTCGGGCTTCCAAAGCGGGGGAGCCATGCTTTCTTCTCTGAGGTTCAAAATTGTGATGGGATGTCTTTGGATCATCCTCAAGGTTGCTTCCAAGACCCGTAACCCATTGCGCAGCTTTAGTGAGACGTAAAGAAACTACATTTACAGCAATAGCTTTGTTATAAATGAGAAATATTTCAGAAGAAAAAAAAAACGTAAATAAGTTACCTACTTCCAGAAATATTAAAGTAGAATAAAATACATAACTGAAATACATTATAACTATGCAGTTTCTATCTTAGAATTTAAAATTTATTGTTTTAATGTTTAAAAACATGAGCATAAGGCTTCAACATTTAGAATCGTTTGAAGCTTTAATATAGGTGTGAAAAAATAAACCAAGTTTTATCTCGAATTCTTATTAAGATATACGCACAATTGTTTCGCCATTTCAAAGTTTATTCATATCATTATTGAGTTTAAGAATAAATATCTCGGAAAATTTAAAAAATATTTGTGATTCGACTATCTAAAAAAATATGTACTTTTCGAATTAATTCTCAAAATAAGAATCATTCTGACACAATATCTTACCTTCGTCTAAAACTCCTTCCAAATCTCCGGCGTCTTCACATTCGACTACGAAGAGATTTTCGGCATAAAATCCTTTCTCTTTTGACCATCTCACAGGTAATGGCTTCGTAGAGGGATTCAGGAGGTCAAGAACCTTTAAAAGTAATTTTTTTTCCTCCTTTAAACTGAAATAATGTCTCAATACGCGTTGTTTTTTTTTAAAACTTAGTATTTTAACGTTGTGGCATTTTAAAAGTATATTTTAGATCAACAGTTCTCAATTTTTTTCGCGTGTCGAACCCTGAAGGATCGACCTTATTTTGGAAGATCCTCGACACTTCATGAATAAATTTCATTTGCGATTGTCACGATAATAAAGAAAAAATATCAATTATTTTGAAAATATATATAATGATATAAATGTTATTTATTATTTCTTTGATAAATAGTAAATTAATGAAGAGTGACATTTTTTATCATACCACTTTATCAAGATTAGTTTTAAAATTAGGTCAGACAGTTAAGTTCACAGGTCTAAAACCTATCTAGTCTAGTTCTTAGTTTGACATTAGGGCAAAAACTGAACATAAATGAACTATTATATATTTTTCGTTAAAATAAAAACGAGAAAAGGACGAAAATAAACTTAGAGAATGCTTGTCAGAGAAACATACTTCTTTATTATTGACTTTTATTTTTATTCGATGAGAAATACTAATGCAATTTATCCTGGATGCATATCCTATTCACAATATATGGTTATTAGAAAAAATAATTTGTTTTAAAAAATTTCCTTTCTTCCTAAGCATTTAAATGAGTTATAATTTTATAAGAATAGCAGAAATATTAAATACATGTTCCTTGTATATCTCCATGTATGAAGCTTGTACTATGTATTCGATATCTTTCCTCTGTTTAATCTGATTGAAGAGGTACGCAAAAGCCATGTGGACGACACCAGGGGAATGACGCTCACCAGGTCGCAACAGATCGTCACTCTGCAACAACAACACAAAAAACTATGAAATTTTCGTTTAAAAAAAAAATATATATATATATATATATAAGTTCAAAATGAAGAATAAAACAAAGAAAAATTATAGACATATAAAAAAAAAGGGGGGGTGGGAAATAATAAGAAAAAAATAACAAACAACATTTTATTAAAAAAAAAATAAAAAAAAAAGTGAAATGTTAATTAAAAAACCGGAGAAAAAAAAACCGGAAAAAAAAAGATATAATCTTTTCTTCAGCCCACACGATTATATCCGCAAAACAGAGTGCTTTCTGTTTGTATTGTTTTTCTTAACTTTCTTAGTATTTTCTTGTATTTATTTATTTATATATATATATATATATATATATATATATATATATATATATATATATATATATATATATATATATATATATATAACCTTGAAACTAATGGTTCCGCAACCTGCAGTTTTTCGAGCGTGCTCCTTCAACTTTTAAAAATGTTGAACTGCCGACTTATATTTTTCTTTTGTGTACCTGGCAACTTCGATTCATAAATAGTTTATTTATGTTTTAAATAGCTTCGTGCCTGTCTTTGTGTTGAGTAAGAAATGGATGGTGAAGGGCTTGAAATATTTGAGAAAAAATCGTCGTGAAAGAATATAGAATCTGTCACTTAAGAGAATGGATACTTGACAGGCTTGGCTTACTTGAAATAGAATGAAAAGAGCAGTTACTAACGTAAACAAATGCCACGTTTCATCAACCCATCAGGATAGAGATATCCACACTACGTCACATGCAAGTATCCCATTCTTTAACGAAAAACTACAACGGGAAAAAAATAACTTTAAAGAATAATAATATTCTATTAACGATATTTAGAAACTTTGGAAACATTATAACTTAATCTGTTTTAATTGTTCGGCTTAAAAAGCTTCAATTGATGGATTCTCCATTTCTGGATGAATATTTCATATGAATTTTTATTTTAATGAAAAAGTTCTAAAACTGCAGTCGGTGCAGTGTTGTAATATATTCTGTTTAAAAATTTAATTTAAATAAAAATTGTTCTAAATTTTTTTCAGTACTATTCAAAATCGTGAGTTTAAAACAAAAAGAGAAAGAAGGAATAACTCCACTCTTTTCTTAAGATTTAAATCGATAATCCGATAAAACGCTTCCGGCCGTTTTCGAGCGACAGCTGCAGAACATTTTGTGGTGCTCTCCAAAATAACGAGCCAGGGGGCGCACTCACTTTTCAGCTGTTTGTAATAAAATCTTTCACTTGTTTTGAAATTAAAATGCATTGCGTAATTATTTAATCCAGACATTAAATGCATTCATTGTAACTCACCTGTGGTCCTGTGAGAGTATAAGTTTTTCCAGCTCCAGTTTGTCCGTATGCCAAAACAGTAGAGGCAAACCTATGAGAATCGAAGGACGTTAGACGGATTGATAATTTTATGTATCACCCAGAGTTGAAAAAAAAAACAATTGATTACAGCTATAAATAAAAGTAGTTGTAATTCACAATTACAGGAAATCGTGATTGATTGCGATTACAAATAATTACGCCATTTAAATAAATTTGATTACTTTTCACTCTAGTAATAAGGAAGTTACCATTATTTTCTGATTTCTTCTTAAAAAGATAAAGTATGAACATGATAACTAAAGACTGCAGATTCTTATTATTTGTAATCTATAAATCACTTTTACATCAAGAAGAAAATAAATTCTGATACATTTACCATGCTTTTATTTTAAAGACATTTCCCGCAAATAATAAACCATAATTCTGGTAACTAAACCAAAATATTTAAGCTATTCATTTTGGTAATTTTTCCTTTTGTTTTGATAACGGTTTATCTTAAATTCTGGTTCTCAAAATTAAAATTTTTATTACCTCACATTTAGTAAAAATGTAAAACTGAAAGGTAAATTTAGCCAAATAAATGGCTTTTCTGCCAGGCACTAAAGAATCACGATGAAATTGCCAAAATGTTCTCCAGATCTGTCATTCATTTTATTATATGTTTAGTGATTTTAACCTCTTGATATCAACGACTTTTACCAAATAGAATAGTTATAATCGGTTTACACTTATGTGGTTCATTTAAAATACCGTTTTATTTAAATGATTGGCAGAAGCTAGGTGAAGGTTAATTATTTTTTATTCTAAAATATTTTTCATTCTTAACAAATTTGTTGCTGTAGTTGTAGTTTATGTGAGTCGCACTAAAGCTGCACTATTGATGACAGTCTGGGAAACATTCCCCAGGATCATCCGATGACATGCCATCACAATTTTGATCTTGAACAAAAGGGATGGCACCCCCGCTTCGGTGTGGAAATGTTTAATGAGGGGCTATACAGCACACCCTTAGTCCCTTCGCAGACTGATCAAAATGATCAGTTACCCACACACTGACCGCAGCCAGTGATACTTGACTTCGGTGATCTGCTGGGAATCGTGTGCTAACGATTAGTCCACTGAGGGACTATTTATAGCAAAATGGCATGAATGATGGCTTCAAATGTTTATTCAAATTGTTTTAAAGATGCAGATAGATAATTCCTATTTTATAAATCTTTGTGAGGGGATTCATTTATTTATTGACGTGGATTTCTTTATAAATACAAAGAGTGGTTTAAAAACACTCTTCAATTTTAAAAACAGTTCAATTTTGAGAGCGATAATCCCGTATTACGGTGGGATACTGATTCACTACATTTACGCTTCCGAACGGTAAGTGAAACAGCATAACTACACGGCCAGGAATGTTCCTATGCTTTATTACAAGTCAAATAAAAATAAATTATTGGGGCCTCATCTGTCGGTAGATATTGTTTCTCTGCCAAATGTTCTGAAGTGCTGAGATAATGTGTAAAATATTTTTGTTATATTTTATTACATAAAGTTTCTTAGTTCAATTCGGGATTGAACATTCTTTTCCATGATGGTTCAGACGTTCGAAACAAAGGTTCCGGTTTTGCCGCAGCTGGCGCCGAAGAACACCTTTCTTGAAACTGCCTCTAAATTCGTGACCACGGAAAACGAACTCTCTCCATCTTCGACAGAAGATAGCATGATACTATTTCAATTCGTCTCATGGATTGTTTTGATTCGACAAGCAAATTCTACAGAGTCTCAAACTTTGTCAAGGCCTGAACTAAAGATGACTTATACACGTTTTATAGTCATTATAGCTTTACGGTAATAATTTCTTTTACAGTTAATTACTGGACCACTTTTTATCAGTCATTGAAAATAATTTAGCTGTTAAAATCTTTTTAGCATGTACTATTAATAAATAATCCCTATCCAACTCTAATAATACATTTTTTTGAGGAGCAGCGATAGCCTGGTGGGTGGGGTATTGGGCCCATGTCCACGAGGTCATGAGTTCGATCCCCACCGAGCGTAATTAATGGTGACTCTCTGTAGTAAATGGTGACTGGTGCACGTTAAATCTGTGGGGTCACAAAGTCCTTCATGTTCCCATAACAAGTCATACCTCTGGTGGTTCTCAGTTGGAGATGGATCGTTCTCCGGTTCAGGTCAAAATTTAGATCTGTGGATGAATAAATGGGTCCACCCTATACACGGGCAGTGACGTGTGTGTGGCTGAAGTCGTATTCTTGGTCATAGATGGCGCCACTGAAAACAGGAAGCTCACCTTCTGCTTTCAATTCGCTTGATGTTACCAAGCAAGCTTGCTGGTATGGGCGAGTGGCATTAGAAACAACAATATTTTGAATAGACTCACCCATCGAGAGCCATGTCGATGAGCTTTTTGATGCCGCAGTGATCGAACACCTCCTCCTGAGTGGCTTCTGGTTCGAACACAACATGAAAGGTGAAGGAACGAGGACCTGATACGGTGCTGTCGTCCAGCTGTAAAATAACATCATTAAAATGAAACTGAATCGCTTCCCACAGAGTTTGGATTAAAAGAATAACGAGAAAGTAGCATTTTACCTGTATCTGTTACAGGCAGATTGTCCCCATACAGCCCATACGAGATAATATTTTTACTTCCGTTACTTGTAACGAAAGTAAAAGTAAAAATCACGTATTTTTGCTTGTACTTCATTACTTTTTAAATGTAGTTCTTTTAATTGTTTTTTCGTTACTGTTTTGGGGAAAAAGTATAAGTATTTGTAACGAGAATGTCGCAAGAAATCGTTACTTTTTTTCAGAAATTTTTTTTGATGTTTCCTTTTTCAAAAAAAAATTTTTTTGTTGAAATTTTTTAAATTTTTTTTCAAATTTATAAATTGAATGTATTATATGTTCTTTAACAGCTAACTTCCTTTTCCAAACATCTTTAAAGATTACAATTTCCCGAAGGGGAGAGGGCGGCTGGTGGGAGGGAACGTGAAATCCTCACTTTAATCGATTTTATGGATTTTACTTGCATATTAATACAAATTTTTTTTCCTAAATTCTTCAAGCAAATAATTATAATGTTATCAATCTTTTTAACAAATTAAATTGTTACTAAAAAACCTGAAAGTAAAAACAAAATTTCTAAAGATTTAATAGTTTTAAAATGAGCATCATTTAAAATTCCTTTTTATACGCAAACATCGAATTTGATTTCACGTTTGGTTTCTTTCAACTTTCACTATTTCAATAGAATTTTGTAACATTTTCCTTCATTTTAAAGTTTTATACCCTTAAAGTAAAATTTAAGGCATTTCAAATAAATTTTTCTTACATTTTTTAATGAGATTTACGATTACTTTGAATTTTCGATTTTCACGAAATGTACTTTAAAATCTCTACTTTTTTTTGTTTTGTACTCGTACTTCTAACTCGTTACTTCGTGAAATAAAAACTTTTTTCTTTTTATTCGTTACTTTTTCTTATAGTACTTGTACTTTTGCTAGTTAATTTTAGAAAGTAACTTTCCCATGTATGGTACAGTCACTTACCCTCCAATGGATGGATTTTAAGACAAGGACTAAAACAGGTGTCTCTAACTTGAAATCTTGAATTTTAGGTTGCCTTTTTAAATTTCGTTTTCTTGATTTATAGCAGAATTTTATACTGGAGTATAATTTGATTGCACAATACGTTTGAAAAAGAGATGTTGTTTAATTAAATTAAGAAAAAATTGCTTGATAACTTATAGAATTCCTTTCTCAAGTTATTAAAGGAATAAAATTATGCTTTTTTGTCGTCATGGATTGGTAATTTAATACTTTAAAGTTGTATGTTCGTAGTTAATTTTTTTTAGTTTAATTTACTTTTATTATTGTGTTGACTTCTGAAAACTGATTTGAATGTGTATGTAAAGTTCTTTGTATGTAAATTACGTAAAAACAAAGTCTACAAGCAGACAACAGTATACAACAAAAGAATGCAGATGGTAAAATTGCATTGTTAAATTTTGAAAGAAAAAATCTATTAAAATTGTTAAAAAAAACTCTTCTAATTGTGTAACAATCTATCTTTTTGCACGCTTTTCAAAGATACCGCTGACTATATTAAATATCTAAACAGTTGTGAAAACTAATTAATAATTAAAAATAGCATACTTAGAAACACCTTTGTGGTTTACACTTCTTTAAGGTTATTTTTTGAAGGTTCTGTGCTCACATGAAATGATGCTTTTTTCCGAATAATATGCTATTTTCAACAACTTGCAACAGTTCATAACTTTTTCAACAGTTCATAAAAGTTTTGATAACTTGCAGCAGTTATTCATGACTGTTGGTCGAGTTTTGCCTATATTTTGCCAGCTCCCTCTATATTTATTCTGAAAATGGCGTAAAACGTCAATATGGAGAAAAGCCACAGTTTTGAAAAAATTAAAAGCGTTTGCGGGTTAATTTTTTAATATTCATCTACTTTCTCTAATGCTTGCAGTATCTGGGCTCATAAAAATTTGCAAAAAAATGAATCATTCTGTTTAATAATTTTCCTCTAGATGAAAAAATGACTCCAAAATAGCGGTTTTTTTTAAAACAGTGCAATTAATTTTATAATATTTTAGTTATTTGTCCGTTCTAATAAAATCCAGATAATTCTTCACTGCATATATAGTTTTATTTTATAATCGTCGTTGAACAGCCGACCCAATGTTTGGGTCTACGATTACCCATGCTCAACTTCCTTTTTGAACCCCAATCCAGAAGACAATGGAAATCCTGGATCAAGTATCGGGAGAAATTTGCTTTCGTGGAGGACTTTTTGATGCAACTAATTTCCGTTATCGCAACCGCATTTGCGTTACATGGAGAGAAAAACCACAAAGACCTCCCACGGTTAGTTTAGCGGCAAAGACACTCTAACCCATGATCCGTCTACCACTGAGAATATTTTAAGTCAGCACTGAGTTCGATACGAGCCGGGTGCGGAAATCTTTCCGAATGGAACCCGATTCAACTCATTTGAAGGCGAACGCTCTATCCTCTGTGTCGCCACAGCTCTGCATATATAGTTCAAAATTAAATGGGATTTTTTTTATTTTCTTGTGAAAAATCTTCGAAAGACCATGCTTAATGGTTAATTTTGGAGGGAAAAACAGAGGCCTCTTAATTCGTGAAAGTAATGCTGCCTGTTTCTATAAAGGTATAGGTTGTTTAATTAAAGCTGCAATTTTCCACCGCCATATACGACGCCAATATCTACCTTTCAGCAAGTGATGGTAAAAAGTTGCTTTTGTTTAAGAGCTGTTTTCAGCGTTTTCTCAACTTAAAAATAAAATATTGTTTAAAATTTGTTTTTGCCCCCTAAATGTTTTTATACACAATTTTAATGACGCAAATAAATTTCTCTCTCCCACTCGAAGTAATACTCCGGACTGTGGAGAACCAAGTATTACTTTCAGTGGGAGAAGTACTTTTGATATTTGCTGGAGTTAAAATTACGTCTCCTTTACTACGTTTAGTTAAAGCTGTTTCCCGAAAATCGATCGCTAAGAAAAATTAAAATGCTATAGTTTAAATGCACTTGAAGCAATGCGATGATTTTAAACTACATACACATAACCTTGCAGTGAAGACTTATCTGGGCTTTAGAACAGACAAGTAACTTAAACATTTTAAAAGTTAGTAAACTTGTTTAATAATCGCCAATTTGTTGTTTGGCGCCATTTTCAAATTAAGCGTAGACAGTGCTGGCGTTAGATAGGCAGGCTAAGCTTGATCTATCAGTCCTGAGTAACTGTTTCAAACTCGCAGCAGTTATAAAAAATAGCATATTATTAAAAAAAAACATCACTTAATAATAACGACGGAGCATTCGAAAAAGAATTTTAAGATCTTAAGAGAAATCATTTAGATATGAAACCGATAATACTACTTGAATGAATATTATGACAATTATCACAAACTTAATTAATGAATCACATTTAGATATTTTTAAGGCTGTGTTTAACCAAACTATTGTAAAAAAAGTCTTACAAAATATTGAAAAATCGAGATTAATACATAAATTATTTATAAATTATCATTTTTTAGTTAATAAATTCCAAAACAAAATTTATTGAGCAAAGAGTTTTTTCAGAAATATGTGAATAATTTCAATGTATATGTTCTAATATATTATATATTAGTTTATAAATATCCACTGAACAATTTTTTGTCTTAGGACTTAGAATCGAAATATATATATATATATATATATATATATATATATATATATATATATATATATATATATATATATATATATATATATATATATATATATATATATATATATATATATATATATATATATATATATATATATATATATATATATATATATATATATATATATATATATATATATATATATATATATATATATATATATATATATATATATATATATATAGGAGTTTCTTGTAAATTATCTCATTACATTTTTGAAATAATATGGATTTTTAAAGCAAATAAATTTGTTCTAACTAATTAATGGGATTATTTTACTAAACAGATAAAGAGAGAATCTTTACTGGAAATACAATGACTATAGGAAAGAATATTTACAGAGATTTGTCCTTCCGCTGGGAATTGTACGACTTGAATATCTTTCTTTCCTTCTTCTTGATGAGTGAGTGGCCGCACTCTGAAAAAAATACACAAATATTTTGACTTGGGTAATTATTTTTATTTAGAACAGGATCATTCACTAAATAACAGGCAGTGTTGGTCTAATTCTGAAATTTTAATTTTTTTTTCTATGTTTCTAGAAAGTGAAATTATCTTCAGTGTTCCAAATAACGTATTAAATGTTTTAAATAAAAATATTTTTTTTTAGTATAATGTGATATATTTTGAAATTATTAAAAGGAGTGCTTTTGAGGAATATTATAAGATCGATGTCATTAGCGGACGTCTATGAGTAAAGTTACAAATTTCGGTAAATCCTTAATCAGTATTTAGTGCTTCCAAAAGTTTGGGTTAAATGAAAGATCACCTTATTTTAGTTACACTATAAATTGTGAAGTATGATCAAGAAATACTTCTTCGGTGCAACTGACTGAAAATCAAAATTTTGTAAAAGACACCGGTGACTGTAAATTGAACGATATTTGATTACGACGCCATGTTTTTTTAACAACTCGGTCTCGGTGTATCTGGACGACTAATGTTTTGTTCTCTCGAGTATCAACTTATTTAGGTTGGTAAATGTTTAATTTGAGTTCATTTTTTTCATGTTACCTTTTTAAATTTGGTTGGCGGTATAAAATCATTAGAAACATTTCATGAAATAACTTACTCGCTCTAAATAGTTTAGTTACGGTATAAAGCAGTCTTGCGTCACGTAAAGGCGGCAAAAATCCTTTAAGTGTATTTTTTCTCTTGCTGTCCTCATATTTGTAATTTATTTAAGTATAATTAAATATATATTTATAATTAAATACATATTTATAATTAAATATATAATTATAACTAAATATATAATTATAACTAAATTTTATAAATATACATGGTGGTAATTAATTTTGGACTACTTCCCGGCCGTTAAGGGTTGAGTTAGACCCTTGTCGTACCTTTCATTTAATAACAAGCATTTTGAAGTAAGGAAAGAGTAAACCAGTAAATATTTAGCGATAGTAATTTTAGTTCTAGTAATTTTAAGTCTAATATTAGTTAGTTTAATTTTCTATTATCAGCAAGAGAAAACAATAAGAAAATGCTGTAAGTATGACAGAAATACTATAAACAAGTATTTACTTTCGTTGGAAAAAGATAAAAAATATTTAGAGTAGTTTAGAATATCAAAACATTTTAACTGTTCCAGGTAATTTTAAAATACTTTTTTTCTTATTTCTGGGAATAATTTATAATTATACTTTTCATCATCAATAATCCTTCATTGTTTTTAAAGGGGAAGTAATTTATGGCAGTATTTTTTGCCACTAAGTAAATTCTTATTATTATGTAAAGCTTTGCTCATTTAAATATAATATCTTAAGAAAATATCGAGCCAAGTTCAAACTTTTTTTAACGATTTAACATTTTTTGTTACTTTTTAGGAGAAAATTTGTAAAACAAAAAATTATTAGCTTGTAAAAATACATCAAAATTTCCTTGCAACTAGATAATAAATTTTACTTTTTCTGTAGAATTAATGCTTTCAATTTTTCAAAGGTACCAATTTTAGAATCACTCTATTACCTTCTGTACGATGATCATGATTAGATTTGATAATTTAAATACGATTAATAGCTCTTTTAAAGCTTAGATATAACTATTTAAACCACTTTAAAATTTCCTCTAGTCTTCAGAAGATTTTTCAGAAACTCTTAAATTATGCTTATTTAGTAATTTAAATATTTTGACAATTTAGTTTACTTTTGGCTCTTTTTTAAAAAAAGAAAAACGTTGCATTCTTATGTTTGGTTCTTTTTAGTATTTATAGCATTACTTAGAATATAGCATTCCTTTATGCCTTACACTTTTGTGAAGTTTTTTTCACTCTCGTTTAGGCATAAGGCTTATACTTATCATTTATGAACATCGAAATTGCGAATTAATTAACTCGATTTTCAAATTTGAGATAAATTGTATTATAGTAGTTATGCTAAGGGTGAGACATATAAAAGAACATTTGACTGTAATTTAATTTAAATACTGTGTGTAGACAGTACTATAGGTGAAAAAAAAAAGTGAACTGACCTGACGACGACATTGATGTTGTCGAAGTTGCCATCGTCCGAGCCCAGAGACATCACAGAGTCCTCTGAGGCGGCCGAACTGGGCCTGGAAAATTAAAATATAAAAAATTCATACAACATGCTCTAAAAGACTTATATACTACAATTAAAATAATAACTCACTCATAATAGTATGCACAAAGCCTCTAAACACGTTATTGAACTATTATTTTTTTAAACCTTTATAGATATTTATAGAGTCTTTGTCAGAAAATAAAGTAAATAATCGCTGCTCATTATTGTTGGTTAACCAATATTTAATTGAGAAAGCCGAATGAAAAATTAATCAGAATGTAGCGAAACATTATTAAGGTTGGCGAGAAAAAATGAAGCACTCGTACCATCTCAACCACTTTTTATTTAAGAAGCAGTTATATCGCGGGAGAAAATTTTTATGGTAAATTCTGTTTCACCCTATAACTAATTTAAAATTTAAAGAATAGAAAAAAGTGAGTTTAGGCAAACCTAGAGTAAACTATGAGGCTTCAATTGCTCAGAAAAATTTCATAGTATTAAAATACAAATAAATTATTCCTACAGAATTTCCCCCATGCGCAATTCTGAGTTATCTACTCATATTATATAAATTTTTAATTTTGGTATTTTTGAAATTTCTTTTTAGTTTTAGAAAATTTATGGCTTATTCTAGGTTTTCCTGAACTCATTATTTCTAGACTTAAAATTTTAAATTACTTTTGGGGGAGAAAGAGAATTTGGGCTGAAAAGTTTTTCCCGTTGTATAGCGTCCGCTAAAGGATGAAATTGAAAATAAGCTTTTAGCAAAAGACGAAAGCATTTCAGCCCCCTGTTTGATTATTTTAATCGTCCTTTTGCTTTTCTCCTGACTTCGGTAATGATTGACCGTGTCTGATAAGGTTCTTTATTCTGCTCTCTAATTTAAATATTAATTAGTAAACACTGTGCATTGATTTCATTCTCTTAAAAGGATTCATATATTTTTATCTGTGTGTAGGTGGGTGGGTGTTACTGTGAATGGCCGAAATCGGTGACTTCCACCGGTGAATGTTGAGAATCACATAGTCGCTTTGGTAAAAGTCCGAAATAAATACATACTAGGTCTAGTTAAGTGCCATTTCCCGGTATGCCCTACATCAATGTTTTTTTAAGCTCCAATGCCACTGCCCAGTATGCATTTAACCAGTACTCCGAACACTGATGTTTCTACCTATCTATCATCACCAGATATTAAAATATCGAATAAATATAATAATCAACGATTAAATGAATATCAAATTGGACATAACAAATATTTCGGGCATTCACCAAAACGACTATGTGATTGTTGACATTCACCGGTGAAAGTCGACATTCTCTTGATTTCGGCAGAGAGAGAGAGAGAGAGTGAGAAAGAACACGCACACACACGTGTGCATATGTATTAAAGGTATTCAGTATTCAATATGGAACATCCGATGTACATATATTTTCTATCACATAAAAGAACTGCAGACTTTTTTCAATATAAGGTTCTGGAAGGAGTCACGTGGAAAATTATAAAAAAAATTAATAAATCACTTCTTTACCATTTCGAGACCAATGGTATAATACTTATACATTTACATTTTATATGGACCGTCTTTGTTTTCGAGACAAGGAGGTACCCGTGAATCTATAGCTTTGGTCTCATCAGGATTTTATCAAAGAATAGGGGAAGAAGTCTAGCTTCCATTCACATAATGTAAACCAGTCCCCCATGGTTAGTTGCGGTTCCTGTGTTTAACGGAAAAAATAACATTTAGGGTCATAACAGCCGAAGTACTTGAAACGGGTTTGCACCCTCCTCTCCTCCTAACCACTACTGGAGTTGGGGAAGCGATGGGGTGAAGAAGAAAGTTCAATTTCATTTTTACACTACTTCCAAACAGTACTATTCTACTAATTAATGTATTTCTTTGAGAATAAATTTATATCATCCATGCTGAATAAATCTGCTAACAACATTTTTTGACATAGGAAGAAAGAATAAAATAGCCATTGGTTGGAAGCAGCGTACCCAACCATGCATTGTAGAGTTGTCCAACAACCAGTTCACACGTGACGTACTATCTCCTGATTGTCACTTTGCATAAGAATGTGCATGCGCTGGATTTTAAGTCAAATGACGCTCTGCTAAATTTGAGTATGTTGCTCACACTGTAAGTTGATTTTCTATTATAGCGTACAGCACCCAGCAGTTCCCTCAGTTACGTATTCGAAGAATAATGGACTTCTTTTTGTATTCTTTGATTTTATGACGGTTTATAAATACATATAATATGATCTCTAATATATTTTAAAGTAAATCATTAAAAATTTCAAAAATCGTGAAAAAATCCTTAAGTAAATAGTATATCGAATAACAATACGATAAAAAGCAAACTTAATCAACCCTCACGATATATATGAGCTAAAATATAATTTTTCATCATATAAAAAGGATTTCATGTTATTTTCTTTTTAAATAAAGAATGTCAAAAATTTCAAAATTTTTGCATCTTAACATTTAAGCTTTTCGGAAATGTATAGTACTCAATGGAAAACTTTCCAAACGAGTTTCTGATATATGTAGTAAATTTTCGAACAAAATTAATTAACTAATGAATGATTTTTAATAAGTTAATAATAGTTTTTAACCGGGAAAATTATGAACAATCTAATGGGGATTGAAAATACCATTAAAAGTTATCGTGCAATTTTCTCTTTTCAGTCACTATTTTTCGTTCACATATGTGAAACCGGAAAATGATATTGCGTGACTATCCCTTTCATCTCATTTTTTGTGTAATTTCTGACATATATTTTTCCAAATATAGCGAGATCTCATTCACTACAGAGAGGCGTCACTTCTGCCCTTGAAAAACATTCTTAAGAAATCGATGATCTCACCACCAGAGGGAGCTCAAAGCATAAAATAGACTTATTTATAATACCGTCGAATTGTAAAACATTCCTTGGTGTTGATTTATGTGTTTCTAGGACACGGTTTAATATCCAAGTCAAGTTAATTTGCTAGGAAAACTTTCAAAGTACATCCTGGTTTTATTCTCACATTTATTAATAAGCAATGATCATCATGCACGGAAAATGAAATCTAATCTTTACATTTCATTCGAATTGTACACTGAGAGCATTCTTTTCACTTCAATAAATGAGGATATCTTTTTTTTTCATTTTGTTAGTGAAGAAGCATATTGAAGCAATATTTATGTCAGGCAATGCAAAAGTATCTTTTTAAAATGAAATGTGGAATTTATTATTTCCTTTTCTAAAATTTTATTCAAATTCATTAGTTTATTTAGAAATTATTTACTAGTATATAGTTCTGAGACTCTAGCTTTGCATAATAGCAGAAATTGCGACTTAAAAAAAAGTGAAATAATTTTTTGAAAAAAGTTAACTTAACTTTAAGTTATTTTTAATTATCAAATAAAAATTATAAATTTTAATTTTAAGCATTTTTTGCATAATGAAGGATATTTTTACTTCTTCACATGTTGATCATGAAATAGAATTCACTAGACTTAAAATATTTGTGTGCCATGAAACTGTTCAAAAGATTACTTCAATCAGCAAAAGGAAAAAAATCCTAATCTATTTTTAAATAGACAATAGCTTAGTAATAGTAAAATAATATAATAATAATATTAAAATTTCTTAAGTGATAAAATTGTATCAAATTTATTGAATATATAGGAAGCTAGTTTCGATTTTGTTAATTTTGCGCGTATTAGATTCGGATTCAAGGTTTAAAATATTTTTCTTGTTTGTAATGACCACTTAAACAATGCTTAATTTTCTTACTAAACCAAAAAAAAATTGTTTTAAAAACGGGATTTTTATTGTTTTTAGAAAAAATGGAAAGCTTGTGAATTAAATTACAATTTACTGGAGGAAAACCAATCATTGCATCAAAGGTAATTAACGCTTTTATCTTAAATTAGCTGAATACCCCTTCTCTGAAAGGAGTGAATAATGAAAAAAAAAAATGAATAAATCGTCAAAGAACAACACATGCGTTCAACTGAAAGACATATGCTGACACGATTAATAAAGCTAAAATGATTCCGATTATTTATTTATTGTTATTTGATGCCCTCCCCGTTTTAAATTCTTTAGTTTTACAGAAACACGTTTTTAAAAGTAACATGTTGTAAACAAAATAAATACATGGTTTCAGAAAACTTGAGAAATAACAATTTGAAGACGCTGCCCGCCTATGCTGCCACGTTAACATTGAACAACCACGTTAACATTTGACACAGCGAATTAAAAATTGCTAAATACTGGCAATAAACATGCTTTTTTTGACCAAATAATTTTTGTTTCTAATGACAGTTGTATAAACCAGGCTCGTCAGCTATTCGGCTTTTTCAAATTAAGTCAAGAAGGTGTGCCTTTTGTTTGAGAAGAGAGCAACACCAAGGAGAAAGTACACATTAGCTCAGAACCCCACCCAGATGGCAGCATCACTCATTCGTGAGGTCACTTCCTCCATGATGTCTGAAGAGAAAGGAAATTTCCTGTACCCTTGGTACTGCTCAGCGAACGACCGCATGTACTAGGTGGATCTCAGTTGAGTCGAGGATCGAACCATGGCCTCCAGAACCGAAATCTGACTATCTAACCACTAGGCTACCACGTCCCAATCAAATAGAGTTATAAGTTACATATACTACTGATTTTATTTTTAAAATATCTAAAATATAAGAATCGTCAAGAGTTTCAGTTAAAGCAATGGCAAACGTGAACGACTAATGAATGAAATTTTTATTTTTAACGACTCTCCTGAAGTACTCCTAAATTTCCTCCTATTCATTCGTTGAAAATTATGTGGATCGAGTGCTAAAATTAGAGAATTAACGGTTCCAGAATTATAAGTGAGACGCACTTAGAAACAGACACACAAACTCTTCATTCTTTTATTATAGATAAACGTGAGACTTTATAGGCTAGTAAATTATTTCGTATTACAAAAAAAAAAAAAAAAAAAAACAATGATTGAAGATATCGGATACAAACACATCAAGATTTATAACTTTAACAAACACTTCGTTTTGTCACGATATTTTTTCATTAATTAACTTCAGTCACACTGTTTACATAAATGGAATTGTTCATAAACTTGAGCTAAATGGCCTCATCTGTTAACGTCAGTGTGTTTTGTTTTTTATGGTTTAATGCCCGAAAACCCCTGGATCCGATAAAACAACATAGGGTCTCTGGTTTCGTGAAAAACAATCGTTCTCTTCCATCTCTGTCGTAAACACATTTTGTCTTTTGTTAGTGCGTCATATGCTCGATGAGAAGAAGACATTAATCAATCGATTACGATTAAAATACTTTATTCGTAGTGCGTGTTAAATGTTAAATTGACTTCTAGGCCGAGAGACAAACATGTTAGTGTCGATAAAAATACGGAGAAAAAAAGGAATCATATTTAAGCCGTAAATACATTTCTTTTATTATTACTTATATATATATATATATATATATATATATATATATATATATATATATATATATATATATATATATATATATATATATATTCAAATTGTTTTTAAAGAGTAGAGGGCGGGTGGATAAATATTAGTCTATTTAGCTTTTTTAAGAACCTTGAAAACATACCTCCAAAACATTTTCCGACAAAACTGTTAGCGTATCGTTAGTGATCTTTTAATACTGGACAAAGCTCGAAATGCGTGTTTCCAAAAACACTGTGACAAAATTTTTGCTATGAAATAAGAAAGTTCGCCTGTTGGAATGTTTTTACATTAGAATATATTAAAAAAAACGAATTTAAATTACAAACATTATCCTATTTTACTATTAAAATTAAAAGTATTGGGTTATTTCAAAAGCAATTATAATTTTTTTACTTATTTAAAATTGTTTATTTATATTGAATTGAGGTTAAGGTTGAATAAGTATTCCACTGCATGTCAAACTATTTTTCTTAAAATTGAAGTTTAAAAGGTATGTTGACCCCATTAATAAAAGTAGTTAAAATAAAAGTTAAAATTTATGAAAATAGTTAAAGCAGAAAATGTGTATGTAAAATTTACACCGAAAAAATTGAAACTTTTTTATTTTCTTCTGTCAGTTTTAATTTCTTTCTATAATTCCCTTCGTTTGTACATGTAGGAGATCTTTCAATAGTAGTACAGAATAAACAAATAAAAAAAAATATATAGTTTTGGTTGTTCACTTACGAAGAGATACTGTAGGTAAAATATTTACCTTTGCATTGATGAAGAAAAAAAATTGATGGGCTTTGTGGTATTGTGGATTTTAAATGGTGAATGTAATATGATTTTCTACAAAATAATTATGTGGCAGAATGCTAGTTTTCATGATTATTATTCCATAAGTAATTGCGCTTGTAATTCAAATGAATTATTCGAAGCTTGCGTAGAAATTGAATTTAATTATTAGTGCATTACAGCTAGAATTGAAATACTTAATTTAAAATATACTCTAGTTACATAAGCAATCGATAAAACAAGAGAAAAAAAGTATTTGTTTACTGTAATATTTAATTAGTTTCTAAACGTCATTTTAAACTGTAAGACTGTAGTTACGCTAAATAAGAGTAAAAGTTTTTTATTAAGATGAATTATATAAAGCGAAAAAAAACGGAATACCCTGAGTAGATTTTGATCTAATAATCAGAATTTCATGACTCAATCTTAATGACTTTAAAAAGTTTTCGGGATGTCGCAAAATACGTAAAAATGTGAACTTAAAGTAAAAGGGGTAAATATTTTGACCGCTATCCTGCCTTAACAATTAGGCCATGTTTTCCAGAGCGGTGGCTCAGGGGATAGAGAGCGATCGCCTTCCAATGTGGTGAATCGGGCTCGAATCCCACCAATAGCTGGTGGATACGAATTCTCCAACCGAGTCGCACCGACCACAGTGCTGACGTAAAATATCTTTAGTGGTAGACGGATTATGGGCTTAGAGTCCCCTTGCAGTTAGGATAACCATAGGAGGTCTTCGTGGTTTTCCTCTTCATGTAACGCAAATGCAGGTTAGTTCTAATCAAAAGTCCTCCACAAAGGCAAATTTCTCTAATACTTTACCCAGGTGTTCTCTTGTCTTCTGGATTGAGTTCAAAATTACAAAATTGAGCATTCGTGGTCTTAAACCCTAAATTGTGTCGGCTGTTCAACAAAGATTATTAATGACTATTAATGTTCAACTCCGTAGCCTTGTCATTTTGAACCCAATTCAGAAAACAAGAGAACTCGTGGATCAAGTGTTGGGAGAAATTTGCCTTCGTGGAGAATATTTGGATGAAACTAATCCGCATTTGCGTTACATGGAGAGGAAAACCACGAAAACCTTCCAGGGTTCGCCTAACTACAAGGGGGCTCAAACCCATGATGCTTCTACCACTGAGGATATTTTACGTTACAACTGTGGTCAGTGCAAGCCGTATCATTCGAATCCGGTTTACCACATTGGAAGGCGAACTCTCTAACCCCTGAGCCATCACTGCTCTGATACTTCGCATTGTAACTTGCAAATTATAAAATAAAGAGACGTTGCTGTATTGTGTAAGTTTTAAATTTTTTTTAATAAATAGCCAGGGGGGGGGGGCATCGCTAGGCCTCTCGACCGGTATGAACCTGCTCCTCCTCTCCTGACGGGAGGGAGTTCATCAGGACTTTCCCTTATACCTTAACTAATAGGGAAGGGGGTGACGTATAGCCCTTATCGATTCATGTATTTTTATATTCGAATATGATAGACAAAAGTATAGGTTTGTCATTATTGTCTCCTAAAATGAATTAATCGAAGACACATTCGTCCAACTCAAATTCCCAAACTTAATATCCGATATAAAATGAGTCAATCTATTAAAAAGTTTTTAACGGGCAATTTATATTGGCTGCAAAATTTTTCAAGTAATAGTAAAAGAAATCTTATTCTATTTAGAACGACTCTTCCATTATACCGCTTTCTATTCCATAGACAAAATGAATATTTAATATCCATTTAGAACCATTTATTTCAATATAGTCACCAAAATTTAGCCCCTCGAATTTGAATAATTATTTAAACTATTTTCAACTATTTGTTTAACTATTAATGTATTAATTTATTTAAACTATTTTTTGCTTTGTTATTTCTTGAAAAGTGTAAAAACTCACACATTGAATCCTTTTTAAATGAAGGAATATAACCTCCTAAATTTTTATCCTTGAGTGGTCGGGCATTCATAATCTGGGTCATTTTCATTTGAGTACAATAAATCTATCAAACAGAATTTGTTTTTATTTTAAAATTCTTATAAAGTAAAGCATTGCTTTTTTTAAAATGAGTCAAGTATTTTTTTTAACTACGAGTTCGTATTGGCGGCATTCTTTAGCACTCATAATATAACAACTTTACGTTATAATGTCCGCCTGGAGCACGAGAGTTGTTATATCGAACGACAGTCATCATTTTTAGTATGTATTATTTTGGCTTCAAATAAATCATAAATAATAGTAGAAAAAAAATATGTTAGTGAAAAAATACAGTAGTAAAAAAAATACTTAGTTTGAAATAAGATCTAAATGAAGGGTAAAAAAACAAAAATAATTAAAACTGGAAATAGTTAATAAAAACCTAGAGAAAAGAAAAACTATTCTATTAGTTCATAGCGAAACATAGTTATCTGAAATAACTAAAAAATAACTAAGATATAGAGAATAGTTTTTTATACAATTGGAAACGGCAGAAAATCAATTCAATAGAACGAAATTTGTGAAATATCGACTCCCTATTCAGTCTCTCATATTTTTAGTCATAAATCTCTACATAATTTTTCATATTCTATAAAGATAATTTAATCTGATATTTATGTGTCAGAATAACACTTAAAAGTCCATATCTGCTCATGATTTCCCTTTAATGAGTTATAAAAAACGTCCAATCCAAGGTTTGAGAAAAACTGTTGAACTGTGTTATTTTTTTCTTTTTTTACAAATTTGCGGACAGTTGTCCATAACGTGATTTTCACTCATAATATCCAATGATATATCATTCCAAGAAGCAAGACCGACGGGATCACTGACCTACGTCCGACAATCATCACTTATCATGGCTGGACAATTGACCAGTACTTTTTTTTTACTACAATTTTCCCATACTGGTATTCTTTATGAATTTCTCACCGAGTTCCGGAAATTTATTGGGTCTTTTAATCGATTAAAACCTATTTCGGTATATATTTTTAGAAAATGACTAGGAAGCAATGTTTCAAGCAGATGTCATTGTCTTCCTCTAAAAATGATTGGTTCTAAATGAACTTTCAAATCAAATAATATTTACATTAAAATTACTGCACATATTTGCTTGATAAAAGTACAAGAAGTGAATTATTTATGGTTAAAATGAATTACAGAAATTAAACTCACTCGTTTATGAAGACTTCCATTCAAAGACTCTAAAACTACATTTTTTAATTCGATAAATAAAAAAGTGTAAACATTTATTTCCTATACCAGAAAAAAAACTATAAAAAGTATTAAATATGACGAGAATTTTTCATAGATCATAAAAAAAATAATACTTATGAGTCTGTCGTAATCGTATTCTAGGGAATCTCATTTTTTAACTTTTTTTTCCATAGCAAAACATATCCTTTGAAAATGACCAATCAAAATAAATATTACAATTTTTTTTAACAAATTATATGATATCTTCAGGGAGAATAATTTCCTCAAATTTTCTTGCTAATTTTAGTTAAATCAAGCCGGTCTTACGTTAAATTCTAGTTCTTATATCTAGTTCTCATTTCTAGTTCTTCTATAGTAATACGTTCTTATTTCTAGTTCTTCTATAGTAATACGTTCTTTTTTATAGTTCTTAAAATTCAAGTTAAATATCCTTAAGAGGATAAAGAGCGTGTTCTCTGGAAGTTGAGAAAGAGTGCAATTCGCTCTTTGCTCAAAAGTTGTCCATAGGGTCAAGGATTTAAAAATGAATTTTCTGCCAAATCGAAAAATATTTAGCTTTTCCAGAACTGACCTAAAGTTTCACTTCTTTGTGTCAAAAAGTAAATTTATTGAAAGTGTAAATATATATTAAAAAAAAATTATTTTCAAGTTTAAATACGTCAAGTTTAATAAATGAAAAACGTATTTTGTATGATTATTAATGTAGGGTTTGCGTAATCAGAGACAACTAAATGTTACATTTATTTCATATATAATTCCAAGAGAACTAAATATTACATTTCATGCATAATTCTGTGAGATCTAAGTGTTACATTTCATACATAGTTCCGAGAAAACTAAATATTAAATTTCATATATAATTCTGAGAAAACTAAATGTTGCATTTCATATATTATGTTATATTTCACATTCTGACATTTCAGAATTCTGACAGAACTAAACGTTACATTTCATACATAATTTTCAATCTGGTACTTTACATCAAAGCACTACGTTTTTAAGTTTGAAAATTAAAATTTGTTTTTTAAACATGTTTTCAAAAACAGTTTAAAATTTACATTTGAGTCCCGAAACAGATCTTAGGGTCCATTTAAAGACACTGCAAATATTTTTTAATCGGACTAAAAATATTTTTTGGTAATTGTTTCACCGCAGTGACAATTTTAATTAACCGGCAATTCTCGATTTAGAAAGCAAGTTTTGTCTCCGATATTGTCTTTCTTTTCTTAGTGTCTCAAAATTTATTGAATGCAAATTCTGAAAGTATTAAAAAAAAATATATCAATACAGTGTTAACATTTAGCCTTCGAAGGATTGCCCGTGAAAAAAAATGGAACGTTTTGTCGCGTGATCTAGAAGTTTCGGCCAAACACAAAAGAGGAGGTCAATATGGTGTGATGATTGACAGAAATCTAATAATAGTGCGAATAAATATAAACATATGGAGGATGTTGGGTTCATATAAAATGAAATCATCTTATTTACACTATACAAATTGTGACTTTTCAAGATTTTTCTGTCAAGAGAATGTTGCGAAGTCTCATTACCATTTTTTTTAATCAAAAACTGTAATTCAAATTCATATTAATAACAAAAAAGGTTAAATGTAATTACCAATCCATTAGATTACTGATAAATACAATCGGAAATCTTAAGTAATAAATAATAATTAATTACATTAATTACAATCACTATAATACAATGAATGCATAATAATACAATTATATTCAATCAATGCCTTTTAATGCATTATTACTTGTAATATATTATTATATTTAATAATACATTACAATTATTGACGGAAGTTTTTTTCATACTAATTTAAACATGGTAAATCTTAAACAATCAAAAAATCACTCCTAATTATCACTACTAATTAAGTTTGTTTATAATAATTTCGATTTATGCATTTAGGCATGCAAAATTTTTACCTAATCTTAAAGTCAACAATTTAATGTGACAAAGTACAAAATTTGAACGAAATTGTTTAATAGCTTCTGAGTTATATGATTCTGAGTCTCATTTTAAAAATTTGCATATTTAGTATAGAAATCAACTTTTAAATTAAAAATAGAAATTTAGTTTCGAAATATACGAATTTTTAAAATTAGATAACTCAGAAACTATTTTGCCAATTTCGTTCGAATTTTGAGTTTTGTCGTTTGAAATGATCGATTTTAAGTTGATGTCAAACATTTGAGTGCCTAACAATTGAAATTTTTTCGACTAATCTTGAATTAAATAATTATAAATTATTACAAGAAAATATTTTTGATTCGCTACAAAAATTCTCGAGTTATAGCAAAATAGGCAAAAAGTAAAATTGAAAAATGTACACTAAGAGGCTTAAAGTTTTGACCGCTCTCCTCACCAAACAATTGGGACCGTATTTTCCAGATGGCGGCCACATTTTAAGGGTTAAAAATCCAAATCTCTTAAAAAAAAAGTACGTTCATTCAGAAAAAATACATTTTTATGGTTGATTTTTAGAACTTGAAATATCGTCTGCACTAATTCATATAGAATATACATGTTTAAGTCTTTGAACCATTAAGATAGAGTCGAAGAACGTGATAATCCAATCATGAGATAGAAAGTTATTCAATATGTTAAATCTTTCATTTTGTACATTTTATTTAACATACTTTGAATTCGCAATTGATTTATTAACTGACTCAAAGAAACATTACGATCTCATTTTTATTCATCTCAATACTTATTAGGATTTTAACGATGAAGAAACTTCATCTATTAAAGGTCTGTATGACTCATGTATTGACTTTGTTAGATATTTTTTTTGTTGCACGTCGTTTCTCTCGTGTTACATGATTGTCAAGGAATTGTACATTTCACTCGCTAAATCTAAATCATCTGAACAAATTCATTAGGGTATGCATGTTCTTTAATCTTTGCTCGTGAATTTAAATTTAAAAACAAATGTAAACTATTTTTCAAGAAAATTTAAAACTATTTAAAATGTAAAGATGATACGTTATTTACGATATAATTTTGACGATATGGATATAAATTTTGAAAGAAATAATAATTAACCTTGAACTTTGGAGCAATTATGGTCGGACAATTCGTTTCTATGGTACTTTACACGTCACCAAAAAAGAAATAAAAAATATCTCGACGTTCTGATAGGGTAATAGAAGAATAGGTCTCATAACTCAAATGAAAAACTTAGCATTCCTGCGAAAAACGCCGACATGTCAGCTTACACTAGTCCGCCCTTAACTATTTATCAGCCTTCTCACGTCCCTGTATTACGGTGTATGAATATTCTAAAACATTACGAGGCAGAAAATTAACCAGTACCTGAACTATGGCATTTTTGCAAAAAGGAATTAAATGCGTTTCCGTTACTCTGAAGCTCTTTTTTTTTTCCTTCTTGCGTTTGCCCTAATTTGTTTCATATTACGAATAACAAAAATACGATAGTGTTGGGATATAATCAGCGAGGGAATAAAAAGAATCAACGTATTATGATAAGCGTTTGCGAACGATGACCTAATCACGTGGCTAGAGCCACGCCTGTTATGTTTTTTTCTTCTTCTTTTAATAGTAATTCTGTAATGGGAAATAGTATATCAATTTGATAATTGAATTAAGTAGCAAAAAAAAACATACCTTTAGTACGCAACTATTATTTTAATTTAGTAAATATATGCTCTCCTGTATTGGTAATATTTACCCCTTGATCGCTTCAAAATTTTTGTCTCTAAAATAGTTTACAAAATTATACAAGTCAGAAAAGCAACAAAAGATTTTTTTAAATAATAATAGTAACAAAAAAATGCTTAGTAATATATTTTTTCTACTCATTTTATAAATATTATGATGAAACACATTCTTTATTTTAGTACAATAAAAGATACTACGCAGGTGTAAACTGAATAAGTGAATTGAAATATGTTGCAACATAATCTCTATATTAAAAAACCGTGAGGGTTCACCGACGCTCTTTTGGGTATTCAATTTAAGAAAGGGTATTTAGCTTCCCAAAATCTGTTTGATTTTGAAACTGAAAATTGCAAAAGTGCGTAGAAAAGAAAAATGTACAGGGAGTACAATAGTATAACGAAATTTAAAATGCGATGATAAGTTCGAGATTTATTAACTGTTTAATTAGATTAAAAAAATATGATACGGGCCGCTCTACCGTCCGTAGGAATGCAACAACAAAGTTAAATTCGGAATGCTGAAAGGACCCTATTTATTTATCAATTTTGCACTGAGTTTTTATAGATTACAGTTTGTTCTAAAATTATTGAAATTAAGTGCTTTTTTGAGAAATTTTTCTCACTTTTTCTTCGCTTTGCTGCAGAAAATCTATAACATTTAAAAGCTAAAAAACACACTATCAGAATTTTCATTCTAAAATTATGGTAAAATGACCTGCAGCAGTCTGTCCACCTGATTAACTGTAAAGTAAAGAACATTTCTTACCTTTACGGTTTTGAAACCATTTACAACTAGCATGATTATAAGACCATGAACACAAAACTACACGATTTCTTTATCATTTTCAGCTACCATGGTTTCAAAACTATAAAAATAAGTTTTACTGGCTTTTCGATAGCTGGGCTTTTCGTTAGGTAATGAGCATTGGGGAGTGCAGGACACTGAAAACTCTTCCTGTGTTGAAGTAAAATGGAGGAAATAGTGTGGTGTCAACACTGGGGCTCGAACCTCAGTTCTTACAGTCATGAGAATGACAGACTAACCATCTTGGCTATAATGTGTACGCTGTTGCAGGGAACTATGCGGCCTTATGTGGTTTTAATTGGTGAGATAAAATTCTGGTTGTTTAACCGTATTTGATAAAAGCAGTTAATAAACGGTTTTCTCACAGTTAACAGTTTGATTGCCATCTCATTTATGGTCATTTGACAGCTTTGTTTGAATATGGTAAAATAACAATTAAATAAACTGTTTTTTAATTATTTTTTTCCGAGAAATTGTTAACAGGCAGTTTACAAGGAAAACAACCGGATTATTCCTAATAAATATTAAGATATTGGTTGGAGTTCATTCTGTAAAATTCTTTTTTCATTACCAGAATGAAATTACTAAAATATATCTAAAAGTTCAATAAAAGGCAGAGTATGCTAATGCAATATCCTGCAAAACTATACAATTTATTCTACTTTAATGAATTTCGTATTTAAAAACACGGCATTAAAGTAAATTTTGTTAAAATCTGGGTAATAGGCAGGTTTCCAAAAGCGATTATACATTTGGCATCCAAAAACACAGTCATCTACTTTAGTCATTAGTAGAAATGATTCTGAAGAAGATAGCCATAACAACTAAACAATTGCATGAAGGTCAAAATTGCAAAGCTTGACACCTTCCTCGCTTTTTGAGGGTATCAAATTCTTATTCGTTGGAGAGAAAAAACTATAATTTTGCACAAAAAGTGCATTTTTGCTTAAAAATGCTTACATCGGTTACAGTCAACTCTTACATAAAATTATAATAGTTTTCATTGAGATAGGATCATGGCACTTACGTAAATTTAAATTTGGCAGTTTTTGCGTTTCAGAGTTCTTTTTTTTTTTCTTACCAATTTATTTGTGTCCGAACGATAATAAAATATTCAATGTAATGTACTAGTAAAAAGCCGTATACATTTTTGTTTTTTTACATCTAAAGTTATTTCTACGGCATCAATACAATACAAAAACAATTATTTAAATTATTTATAAACTATCCAGCAATATATTTTTTAAATTAAAGAGTATAAAAACTATAGTATAGACTCCATAAAAACTATATTTTTAGCTAATTGATCACTTAAATTTTTAAATGGTATTCCAAAATAATGATTATTGTAATAATAAAAATTAAAAAAAATGTCTCACAAATATTTTTTAAAAAAAGTTAAAGTTACCCAAACTTCCTGATATTTTCCTAATTAAATAACAAAATTAAAATATGTGGAATAAAAAAATTGAAATGAAATTGAATGAGGAGTTTTGAATTCAACGAACATCAGTTTAGCAAAAATGCGAGTTTAAAAATACCTTTAATCTTTAAAACCTTTTAAAATTTATTAGGAAAAAATTGATTTATATGTGACTGATTAATTAGCACGAACTGATTAATTAGCACGAACTGATTAATTTGCACGAACTAATTTATTATCGGATAAAATTAAAATTCGTGGAAGTTTAATGTTCTTCTATTTATAGTTGGGCTCTTCTGGAAAAGGTGGAAACAATAACATAATAGCAGCTAATTCTAAATTCTATAGATATTTGTGTAATAAATATTTACACCTTATGCTATACACCATCCTTTTTAAATAGAATCAACACTGCAATATCTTATACACTATCTATTTTTTTTAATCTAAGTTTAAGACACTTTGCTATTTTAAACAAATAATTTTTGAGGGAAACTATCGGTTTTGCTCATTTAACATTTTTGGACGAGTCTATATTTCACTTGAAAGAAAAATGGCTTCTTTTTATCGAAGCATATTATAAAAAAATTGGAAATAACTTGACTAATTGAAATAACTAAGACTTGAAGAATTGTTTTAATGATAAATAATTAAATTTAGAGTAATTTATAATATTTCAATAATATCCCGATTCCATACGTCACTTAATTGGACATGCATCCAAACACTCCATTGCTTTTTCTAATAGTACACAGTAATATATAACTTATAAATTGCTCCCACTTGTTAAGAATATTATCAAGTTAAACTCGTATTTTTATTCTGTAAACATTTAGACTCTATTCAAAAATTGATTTTTTGGTGTTAGATTAGCTCAGTTAATATCGTGAAAGCCCAAAATAGGCCCGTTTGGTTGGATAAAAATATTTTATTTCTAAGTATTTATAGAAAGCTTTTGGAATAACTTAAGTTAATCCCTGTCGCAGGACAGAATTATAAACGTACTCTAAAAATTTCAATACGAATTAAATTTAAACATCATTGTTGTGAGAGCAGTGAAAATTAATTCCAAATTCTTACTGATTCGATGAATTCTCTATTCCTAAGGCAGTTCTGCAAATCTGGTTCAATTTTTGGAGAATCTGCATGATGGATCACAATGGGAGAGCATTTATTTCCAAACGAATGATTAAAAAATCTTGTTACCAAATCGACTGTTAAAATACACACGATTCACGAAAGCAAAGAAGAGGCCATCTTAAAGACACAAACGTGGATAATGTCTTCGCTGGCTTCAAAAAAGAAAATGACACTCTATTTCTGACCAGCGTCCAAGTGCAGGCAATCAACTATCAAATGAGGTCATCTTATAGGGTCCGAAACTCCCCCTAAATTGCAGAACATTGTTGGTCATTATGGAAAATGTCTTTTTAGAGATAAAAAGGAAAGGAAACACTAATAGCAGTTGATTACAAGATAAATGTATTGAAAAAAATGAATAAGTAAAAAAAGAGATTTGTTTGGATGAAAGTGGCAACGAAGTGTGGTATTGATTGAGAATTGAAACATCTGTCAAAATGACTTGAGAGAAAAAGAATAATAAGAAAGAAAGAATAAAGCAAAGAAAAGCATATTCTGTTCTTTTAAGTAAGTCTTAAGAAGCACAAAAGAGAAAAAGTAGTTAAAATCCAGAAAATCGATGAGGGCAAGAAAAACTTTCTAATCGTTATCGAACTTCCCTTTTAATACAGTTTTAAGTACAGTTATACTTTTTTTTTAAATAGTAAAATGAATATACCATGAAATCAATATAAATTATAAAATGCATGATTGTAGTTTAAAGAGTTAAATGGAAATTTTTTGCTTAAAATGAGTTTAATGGAATTAACTAAAACAAGCTGAAAAGTTGAAGTTTGATAGAATTAAAGCTTTTAATAAGAATTCTCCTTCTCATGGATGCCACTTATTTTTTGACTGAATAATACTGTCAGCATTGTTTACCGAACTTTTAGAAATGTATACCTCACTGTTACCAAAATGTATCGTTCTTTGATAATAGCTACATATTAAATCAATCATTTGGTTATTTTTTTAATATTTTTTCTCCTTATTTTAAGTTTTCTTTTTTTAGAAAATAAAGCAAAAACAGCTAACCTTGTACAGTCCGCAAAAAAAAAACGAATCACCCTGAATAACTTTCGTTCTAATGATCGGATTTTCACGAACTAAGTGTCAATCTTAATGGTTCCTGAGGGTGACCTCAAATATGCTAATTAATTAGTGCTAACTATTAATTAAGTTACGAAATCAGACACAAAAACGTACTTTCTCTGAATAAACATGCATTTTTTTTTACATATTTGGATTTCTTATCTTCAAAATATAGGGGGTAGCCGCAATCTGGGAAATGTGGTCCCCATAGTTTGGTCAGGAGAGTGATTCAAAGTTCGTACCCCTTAATGTTAATTTCGCTTTTTGCGTTTTCAGTCATATTTTCAAAACTAATGAAGCAATTCAAAAAAAATTGCACCCACTCATAAAACTCATTTACCCAAAGATAATTTCATGCAAAAAATAATTTTTAATAATTATTTATTATTTTTTATTATTTAATTAAAGTGTGGATGAAAAAATATTGAATTATAAGGTATGAATTTTTTTATACCATATTAATCTGCATATTTTTCAAATGAAAAATCTGAAGTTTCAACTGTTTTTATTTATTAGAAGCTGAGAAAAATTAAAATTAATTATTTTTAAAAAAATAATTTGGCGACAATAAGGAAATAACTAATTGGGGCGATTAATATTAAAATGTGATAAACTTGCGAGGAACTTGACTTCGCGCGCGTAGCGTAAAATTTCATTCATATTTTTTTCGCTAATAATCGTTTGCTAATCTTTTTATTTTTATTTCTTTCACACTATAAAATACGATGTTTCTTTTTTAGTCATTTCATAATTTATTTGCAATTTAGTAAAGAATTTTGAATAAAAAACACTTTATTCATCAAATGTCTAGTTTTAAAAAAGCGTGCTTCTGATAGAATACACCAGATTGTGCTTATTTAATGTGATTATTTTTTATTTTTTTTATTTTGTTTTTCAATAACTGATACAATTTCAATAATATACATACGTATGCATAGTTTGGAATAATATATTTATAAATTTCCTGAATATATATTTTATAAATATTAATAAAAATACGTAGTCAAAGTTTTTAAACATCTCTCACAACATCGCAAATTTCTCAACATCTTATAGAGTAAACTAAACAATGAAGGAACACTTAAGCTTAGCTTGCCTTTAAAAAAAATCATAAAAATTTCAAAATTTGTAATTTTAGCTAAATGATGTCGACATATTTGTTATTAAATGCAAATTATGTAAAAAAAAGTTAGATAACTTACATAATATTGTTTTAAGCTTTTGGTGGTTTAAATAATAAGTAGTAAGATGACCAAATGAAGGAACACTTCTTACTAGTGAATAAACACTAAATTTTCCAGTGAATGAACACTTAATTTTGAGAATGTTTGATGCTCGTTAGGAATCCATAGGCCACACAAGTGTCTAAAAACAAGATTTTTCTTGGAATTACGACGTATAACCATAGTTAATGTGGAAAATATTACTTTTTTTTCAGTCATGGAATGGAAAGTAAAATATGTTTGAATACATAATTTTAAAAAAATGTTTTTTCATTTTTTTCTCACAGTTTAATAGTTCGTTCTAAATTATGAATGTTTATCATTGTGTAATCCGATGATGTTTTTATTATTATTATAATTCGATAATTTTTTTTGCTTACTCTTTTCCCCATATTTTTTTAGCTTTTTTTTAAATCTTTTTAAGTATTTTTTTTTCTCTTCGTCATGAATAATTTATTTCTTTTTCTTTTGATTTAACCTTCCTCTTTTTTCCAAATTTTTGGCCAATGTAAATGTATCTTCGAAAATTTCCTTTGATTTTCCAGTTCCATTTCCAGAATTCCTCACTGGATATTAAATGAGAAAAAGGAGTTTCGAAGTTTGAGTAAAACCCATCTCTCATTGACTTATATCTTGTAGTTACTTATGAAACAAATTGTTTTTGCAACTAACAATGCCTCAAGAGGACTTATCTCAAAATCAGTTTTCAAGATACTTTCATTATTAATGTTAGTTGTCTCGCTTCAGAGCCAAAATTTGATTATACAATTGTTCTTTTTGAAATAAATTCTTCAATATTGAGAAAAGCACAGGCTATTTGATATTTGGGAGATTAAACTTTTCTGTCAATGTTCCTTTAAAAATTTGCAACATAACTTGTGAGATTTCCTTCTCAAGCTTCT
The DNA here is from genome assembly GCF_982258835.1 of Parasteatoda tepidariorum. Taxonomy (NCBI): domain Eukaryota; kingdom Metazoa; phylum Arthropoda; class Arachnida; order Araneae; family Theridiidae; genus Parasteatoda; species Parasteatoda tepidariorum. The sequence goes on along the minus strand of NC_141758.1, from coordinate 2,969,203 downwards.
GAAGAAATAGCGCATCGTTACTCTCGAAGCATGTGTTTTGTTGATAAGTTGTCTTGCTCATTAACTCTTGGTGTCTGTTTTGCATGCATTTGTTACAGTCAACGTTTTCTACATCGAATGGAAAAATATCGCATTTCATAAAAGCATTTTAACTTCATCAGTTGATGCCTCAAATCTTATTTAAAAATGGATGTAAAATTTTCTAGACATATTGTTTTACAATTCTTTTGTTTTCAAGATCTAACGAGAGATTTCCTTGAATTAGGTAGAAAACTAAGCCAGAAATTTTTTTTTGAGGAACAAAACTTGATCAGTTTCAAATTAATATGAGATTTATACCTATCCAGAAGAAGCAAAATATGGAATTTGATTGCATTTTCAATTAGCCATGGGTAAAAACATTTGCAATATATTTGTAAAATGTTGCTGCGGTCATCGTTTCATTTCATGAATAGCTTTTTCCAATGAAATATGTAGCAGGGACTGATTCTGTAATATCTCAACGAACTCTTCTGTAAGGAAAAACTACCAATGGAGGTACTTTTTCTTTCCTAGGTACTTTAGAATATAAATCCTTATAATTTTTAAGGCCGAAGATTTTTCCCGTTTAAGGGCAGTATTCAACTCTTGTTTTATTCGCATTGTAAATGCAATCACTTTATAAAAGGATGCCAGGGCTACTTCCCTCTTAAAGATTCTTCTGAAGTTCCTAAAACCAGTATTTCGAATATTATTCTCTAAGGGAAGTTTTGCTTTTTGAAATTATCTTCGCATTGCACTGAGTTATCGGTGGATGTCGCCTTAAAAAAACTTCACCCATTTTTCACCTAGATAATTGTCTTTAAATGGATTTTTCCTGCCAGTTCCCGTTAGGACATTAAAGACGGCAATAAGATAATAATTTAGCTAATTATTGGCACAAAATTCTGCAAAGAAATTTTCCATTCAAGCTTTTATTATTATATTTAGTTGTTATATTTAGTTAACAAACATAGTTTATTAAGGTGTCTAAGGTATGATGTAATAACTAATCACTACATTTATAAAGATAAATAATTAGTTAATTATTATTATAATTCTTTAAATAAATTTAGCAATTAAATTTGCATATTTAAATGAAATTGTTATAGGAATTATTCATACAACATTTAACTGAATTTTAGGAGTCTTCTATGTCACTGAACTACTAATTATCCATGTGAAATCATATTTCACACATACTATTCATTCACTGGGAAATCTATTCTCAGTGAAGGAACATGCCTGTTCCTTCACTGGTTAGAAGTTGTTTTTTTTTTTTTAACATAATTTTGATTTATAATATGACAAAAGGTACAAGAAAATTAAAATTTTTCTTTTATTTTCATTAACTTGAAAAAATCCCAGCAAAGGAACACTTGTTTATTCATTGGTTTTTCATCGTTCGGTAAATCAGGTAATAAACACCCCCTAATCTCAGTACTTGCTTATGTTATGATGCTTAAAATAAATAAAACGTAACTTCAATAACCATATTTTGAATTCTTTTTTTCACAATGAGAAAAAAAAGCATTATTATATGCAATTAATTGTATTTTAAACGGATAACAACAAACACTGACCTTATAATTTTGTCAAAGAAACAAGGCGTTGAACAGATACTAACAAATTCAAAACTTTTTCCAGAGAAGACTCAAAGACCAGGTAACTAAATGCATTGTTAGATGACTTCCTATTGTTAGGTAGTAAGCTACTGTTACCAATCAATCTAAATTAAAATGTTTAAAATCTTATTTCTAGGAAATATCTATGAAATGCTCCTTCATTTGTTGGTTTACCCTATATCATCCTAATCTTAAAAGAAATTTCCGGAAGTGTATCGCAGAACTATTTTACCAACTATTTAATTAAATTTTAACATTTTAAAAATCTTATTCTTTACCATTTTACTTTTATTACTTCTTCATTAATAATACTAATAAATTTTTTTAGAACTTTAGTTTAGATTTTTTTTAATTTAGGTTTCCTTTTTAAATTATAGTCAAGTTTTTTTTTAAAGAATTATTGTCTGCTAGCTAAGAATAAAACCTTGTAAAGAAATTAAAAACATTCAGCTGTTTAAAATTATTTAATGCAAAACAGCTGATTATTTACTTAGCATACTATATTTTTTGAAAAAAGAATATAAATTATTGATTGTCTTTTTTTTTTTTTTTTTTTTTCGTTTCGTGTGACTTCAACTTACATTATCTAAAATAGTGTTGATGTTTTATAAGTCACTACAAAGAGAATAAAGATACCGAACATGAAAAGCTGTGGAATACGTAGACAATTTTTTTAGTGTCTTAAAATATCTCAGTATCTTAAATGTCGTCCTACTATCTTAGTTGTGAAATTAAATTTTTAATTATCTGACCACGTGTGATTCACTAATTATTTCATTATATCTTTTACTCTTTATGATACCAAGTAGATTTTTTTTCTGATAATATACTAAACTACTTTGTTTAATTTTTTACTTTAGCATGATTTCCAAGATATTATTGTAGTATAATTTGTTATCAGGAAAAGGCCTCATTTTGTTAAGCAGGAAATACTAAAAATTGAAATTTGAAAGGATTCCGAAGCTGTGCCAATTTTAGAGTCATCTGATTTTTAAAAAAATGCTATAAAAAATACACAATTTCCGAACTTATTTTAATAAAAATTTAAAAAAAACGTGTCAAGTAGGCTCACATACTTTTTACAGAAATTGTGAAAACTAATTTTTCCTATATTTCGTCAAAAGAGGATAAGAATGATATTGCTCCAAGGGACCTACTCAATAATTTTGTTATTTCCAGAATGAAATCTGTTTGATCGAAACATATTATTCCTTGAAAATTAAAACGAGGGAAAAATTAACTTTAATAATTTATTTAAGCGTATTCCATTTATTTAATGATAGCGGTATTAAGGTTAAGGGTATGCGTTGGAAGCTCCGTTTATTATTATACTATAAATGCATTAAATCATGTAGCTTGAATAATTTATTTTAAGTAAATTATTTAATAATTTTAAGCAAATAAGGGTGTAAAAATAAACTCGATCGAAATACTCCGAAAGTATACCCTGAAATATATGTAGAATAAACTTTGGAATCGATATATAAAAAATACCTTTTTAAACAACTTCGAGTAGGATGGAAACGTTAACTTGTTTAAAAAAGCTGTCCTTGTAACTATTTAATTTCGATTCCTGGTACTAGGGGACATTCCATTTTCACATTCGACTTTTGAAATTTCAATTGTAAACAGAATTTTTTTTATGACCTTAAATTAAAATGTTAAGGCTTGCAGCAAAAAAAAATTTTTTTTACTGCATTGATTTTTTTACAAAGTAGTGAATTATTATATTTTCAATCTAAGAACCTGTGCCTATAACATATGTAAAACTTATTTTAATATCGAGTGAAATAATTTAATATGTTGTGTAACTAAATGGATAATCCCAAGAAACTGAATCGAAAATATAAAAACTTCATTGATTTAAAAAAATAATAGATGATAATAAAAATAGACATGTTTTGAGCGTCCAATAATAAAAGTCACAAGTTATCCAAGCCTGACAAATCTTGAGAATGGGCGATTATATTTGAAATCTCGAAACATGTCGACTTTTACTTCCCTCTTCATATGTTTTGAAGCCAGTTGAGTTTTTAACGTCAATTATACTGTTTCACATTTGGGTCTTGATCATTATTTTGATAAGGATTTTACACTCGTTAAAGTAAACATATGCATTTTAATATTTTATCAGGATTCATGTGGTCTTTAAAAACGTAAGAACATCAATATTGTAAAAGTTATATTTAACTTAAAAATTAACGTTTTGACACCAAATATTTTGAGTTAATGAAATTAAATATTTTATCTTTTAAGTTTTTGTGCCCCCATTTCAGTATCTTAAGGATTTTACGAGCTCTGTTTAAAAAGAGAGCATCAGATATATATAAGAAAACAAAAATAACCATAGTAGCAGTATTTGGTGGTAAATGTAGCTAATTGAAGAATATGCTGTGCGACATTTTATGGTGAATTTGCGAACGTATAAGTTTCAGAATGTATCGAAACATGAGGATGCTATTTGCTAATCATCTTTATCCAAAGAAAACGATGTAACCTAAATATCTAGTAGAATGAAGCGATTTTTTGAACAATGAATCCTACAATATGCAGCATATTATTTCAATATCTTATTCTTAAACATAACATATTTCAATCTTTTTAAAATGCCACTGAACATTCAGCAATTCCTTGAGTTATAGAAAAAAGAAATATCGTAAATTATAGAAAACCTTGTGAATGTGCTTTAGAATTATTATACAATCTACATTTTATTTTTCAAGCACTTTTTTTTTCAAACTTCCTTGCCTAGAAGACTCGATTAAAGCTGTAAAAATGATTATCCCTAAAATTTTGTATATAGCTATAATAAGTTATGTTCATTTGATTTTAGTATGAAATCCTCGAATAAATATAGTAAAAACAGTGTAATCTGAATAATATCAGATAAAAAGTTCATGTATTTAAATTCTGAAAACTATCATAAATAATTTATAAATCGATTCAAATTTACTTTTCAAAGGAGATTAAAATAGTTTTTTTTTTTTGCTTTTTGGACAGAAATCCCCTAAAAAAATTGTTTATTGCCTAGAAACTTCGAGATATTTTCTATTAACAATAAATTAAACCCCTCCGAGCAATCACTGAACATTATTTCAATTTTTTTACTATCAGAGTTTGGTTGCGTAGCAACCTATTAAATTTAAGCACTCCTCTTTTGAATTAGTCAATGGGTTATCTTAAAATATTTATTTGCGCAGGCGACTTTTTTTGGCGGTTTTCTGGACTATCGCCAAATATATAAACCTTTATTGCGGCCCAATTTACCGCCCAATTTTCTTAAAATTTTGTCTACCCCCCCTAATTCAAATGTCTAGATTCCAAATATGTATATATGTTATATATTATATGTATATATTATATGTTTATTCAGAGAAAGTGCGTTTTTGTGTCTGATTTCGTAACTTAATTAATAGTTAGCACTAATTAATTACATATTTGAGGTCACCCCCAGGAACCATTAAGATTGACACTTAGTTCGTGAAAATCCGATCATTAGAACGAAAGTTATTCAGGGTGATTCGTTTTTTTTTTTTGCGGACTGTACAACTCTTTACACCTATTACTGAACGACTCACTTTTTCCTGAAACCATTTATATCTCGATTTTTTTCATTACACCATTTTTTAAAAAATTTGTTCTATCACTATAATTTTTTTTTAAAAATAATCTTTATGTAACTTTGGCCAGTATGTCAATAGGAAGGGGGAAAAGCAGATTTAGATTCAGCAATCATACAAATGTTGTTTACACTAGCAGATGTAGAAGTTCATTCAATCCAGACTGAGTCGTCGTAGCTCAGTCGATAGTGCGCTCGTCTTCCACTTAGGTGAACCGGGTTCGAATCCCGGTAATGGCTGGATTGATTCGAATTCTGCACTCGGCTCGCAGCGATCCCAGTGCTGACGCAAAATATTTTGAACGGTAGACGAATCATGAGTTAGGTAGTCGTAAACCCAAACATCGAATCGGCTTTTCAACGACGGTTATAAAATAAAATCAATCCAGACTTTAAGAATAAGATTTAGTGAGAGAATGGGAAGATGCATAAAAATCCCGACACCATTCTTTTGTTGCATCGTGACATCATTACTAGATCAGTTTGCAATAATTATAAAAAAAATAATAATGTTTTCATTAAAATGTACTATTTTTTTAAAACATAAAAAAGATAAATTTCTAATGAAAAAAAAAGAGAATTTAATTTAATTGATAAAATGTATGAGTCCATAGATTTTTCTCAAGACTGATTTCAGTCCCCAGAACTGAAGAGTGTCCATCCATGCTTCTCTCCTCAACCATCAGAGGATTGAAGATCAAAATGTTAACTGTATTTTTAACCGTATTTACATGCTGCAGGTTTAAATTAGTTATGCATTTACTCCACATACGAGTGAGACGGTGTGTTCTGAAAATACCACCCTAATAATGCTTTTCGAAATGAATTGTGGTTCACATCCTGTATGTAACATACAAGATAGGAGACACAAATAATATTTAAGCAAGGGAAAAGAAAAAACGCTAACATTTCAGAAATTAAATCAATTATTATTATTTTAAATATTAGTATAGTTGTAATAAATGATTTTTTTATTTATATTTTATTCAGGTTTATGGATCAGGTTAAGATCTTTTTAAGTTAAAATGCTGAGATTAAGAAAACCAGCGAAATAGTAGCATATGCGTTTTCAAAGCTATAGTTGTTCTTAGTTTTTAAAAATATCTTAAAAAAGCCAAAAACGAAAAATAGGAGAAAGAAAAAAGAATAGGGGGAAAAGGGATGGGTTGATAAAGAAGGTGAATAAAAGGGGAGGTAAAAGCAGAATGTTTGTGTTCTGCATGCATAATAAACGAGAAAATTTCTGAGATCAAGTTGTAAATATAGTTTTATTTAGTAATTATCTATATATAAATAATCAAAATAATTTTGATATAAATACATATTTAAATATCTTTCATCGAGAGCTCCAAAAAATTGCTTATTTCAAATGTTTTTGATAAACAAAATTTAATTAAAAGTTTTCAAAATATTTTATTGTATACGTAAAAAGAAAATTGGTAATTTTAATGTTTATAAGATTGCACCATGAATTATTCTTTCTAAAATTGAGATGTATTTATGAATCTTTAAAACAATATAATCTCAACATACATTAGAATTATAATATTTCTCAGAAGTAAAAGAAATGATTTCTTAGGAAACTCTGGAATATATTTAATGACTCCATTTTAATGGAAGTGATCTGAATCATAATGTGAGTGGGTAGAGTTTGTGTTTTACGTCATAGCGGTCACTCTCAAAGAATTAAAATAACTGTCGTGGCAACAGAGCTGTGGTTACCACAGGAGTAGAGGGAGGGGTCTGTGTGGGCATTGCACGTAAGGTTATTGATTCGATATTCTCTCTTGACCTTGCTCCAGAAAAAAGTAAAATGCGTTTCACATTTTAAGTATTCATTTCTCTGTGGAAAATTGGCAACCTGCTAAAACACGCTGATAAAACATAAAATGAGTTTAAAACGTCATTAATATATTCCTCAATTCACACAAATCGTTTGGGTAATTTGAATTCTAAGGTTTGTTTACCTTTTAATACGCGGGAAAATAAATGATTACGCTATTCAAATTTAAAACACTTTCAGAAAATCGATTCGAAAAAAATCGTAGCTAGTTTTGTTGACGTTTTGAATCAGTCAATAAATTAGGTTACAATTATCTAATGAAAAAAGGGTTTTTATTTACTAAGAATTACCCAAACATAATTTTTTTGTCATAGGTTGACGTGTCGCGAATTAGTATTATACATAAATGGTTTAGTTAAAAAAAAATCTCTTAGCGAGTAGTTAGGGAAAGTTTACTATTATGGGAAACTATTTTTTAAAATTAAGATTAAAACTTAACAATTAGGATTCTCATAATTATTTTATCTTATGTACTGTGAGCTCTGAATAACTCTTGGTCTAATGATAGGATTTTCACTCAAAAGGATTCAATCTTAACGGATAGCAAACCTAACCTGAAATATGTTAATTGGTTAGTGCAGACGATATTTTAAGTTACGAAATCAGACACAAAAATGTATTTTTTTTTTAATAAACATAACTTTTTTCAACGGGTTCAGATTTTTATCTTCAAATCTTCATCTCTGTATATATATATATATATATATATATATATATATATATATATATATATATATATATATATATATATATATATATATATATATATATATATATATATATATATATATATATATATATATATATATATATATATATATATATATATATATATATGCGTTTCTTTTTTATAACTTAAAAAGCATTCAATAAATTTAAACAAAATGTTTTGAAAAATTTTAAATTAATTAAAAAAAATAATTTCAAAACTTATTTATCTGTTTTTATTTTCGTTTTTATTTTTTAGTTAAACATTTTACAACTTTAATTTGGCTTTTACGTTCGTATAAAACGTTGTTTCAACGATCATTCGAAATCCATTAGAGATATTTTTTGTGTTGAATATCGGCGGGGAACTTTATATTCTGGAGAAAGCTCGAATTGCGTGTTTAAGAAAATGGACATAGCGTTTGATTCCGTTTTTAAGAACTTCTGTTACGAAAATTGTTTCTTCTTCCAAGAGTAAACTAAAAAATCCATGTAAATTCGTAATGTGGCGTCGTCCATTTGCTTTAATTACTTAGTACATTTTTTTAAAAATATTAGTCGTTTTTGAAAAGACATTAAAAGTCAACAGTTCTTCTTACGATATTGTCGAATATTATGCCGAATTTTTAATAGTGGTTCCAAGACCGTCGCCAATAGCCCCTTGTGCGAAATAAATAAAGTACCTACCTATCCTCTTTGAATTGTTTGAAAAGGCTCATTGCGAGATGTGTCTAGAATGACCGACGGTTCCTTTAATTAAAATATTAGTTTTGGAAATTAAAATATCTCAGAAGTAAAAATTAAATTCAGTGTTAACAAATGAAGAAAATACTTTGTGTCAGCTGGCTAATGTAATAGTGTATTTTATGCATAATTTGTAAAAGCAATTAAGTGAATAGATAATCGTTATAATTTATCCACTTTTATTCAAAGCAGAAAAAAAATTAGTGTTCGTTGCAGCATTTAAACATACTTTAAATACAAACGATATTTCCGTCCTATGATTTTAAAACTGAGTACTAATAAAACTATTTTAACGACAGGTTTTATGGTGATTGAGTTTTAAAACAAATTAATGTTCTTTTTAATGGTCAAAATTAGCTGATAAGAATATTAAAAATATAATTTAAAAAATACTGCAGAAAAATTACTTTTATCGAATGTCACATTGACTTTTCTAATCTCATTGAATGAAAATGAGATTTTTCATCGATTTAAAGAGAAATCGAATGAAATCATTTTCCAAGATTGTAAAATAGGGCCAACATTTCAGACAATCTCATTAATACAATCATTAAATGAATAAAAATGATTGTTACCGTTAGATGTGCATTATGCTACCCTAATTTTAAGAAAATTTATGAGTTTTAAAAAATAGAATAAGATTATCAATAGTATAATTAGTTTATCTATTTCTTCATTTTTTTCATTCCTACTTCACCAAATCTTAACGAATGGAATAAATTAGAAATTAACTAAATACAATGGAGTTCCTTTAAGAATTATCATTGAGGCAAAGGGAATGCCCGTTTTTTTTTCTTGTACCATAATTATTGTTCCATTGAAAGTTCTTATTTACAGCATTAAATTTGCTCTTAAACTGTGTAGAATTACATCCAACCAACTTCTGTTCACTTAATTTGATAGAACTATGCATTTTTCAAAAGTACTGTTTTTTGTTTTGATTAGGTTTCATTTATAACTTTGTAAACATATTTGCTACTTTTTCTCTCTGCATGCTTATGCATGTAGTGATTTTTTTTCTGTTATTGTAGTATTATCTAATGCGAGGGAAAATAAATCTGCTCTAACTTTATTATCGACTATCTTTTTACAATAAATAGGAAGGCAAGATACAACCTGAACTTTTAACAAAATCGTAGAGTGTGCTAAAAAAGATATCACCCTAAATAACTTTCGTTCTAATGATCAAATTTTCATGTACTAAGGATCACTTTTAATGGTTTCAGGGGATAACTCCAAATATTCTAATTAATTAGCGCTAACTATTAAATAACTAACAAATTTTTAATTATTAATAAATAAAAGCTGAATAAACATGCAGTGTTTTTACATATTTGGATACCCCACCCTCAACATATGAGGGATAGACGAAATTTCGAAAATATTGAATAATAAATTAAGGGTCTATTAAGCTAGATATATATTTGATGACAGTACCAAAAACGGTCAAACAATATCACCACAGCAGGTAGAGTGATTTAAAGTAAACATAAACTACTGAACTTGTGATTGACAAGAGAAGCAATATTCCAGTTCTAAGCAAACAAGTTGAGACAATAAAAAGGAATAAAATAAAAACTGAAGCTTTTTTATTAAACCTTTTGCGATAGCTCGGGAAGGCTTACTTATTGATTAATAGTCAATAGAAAAATATCAAGACGTTTCCAGGCTACAGGCTGATTTATGACCGAAAAGCAAAGATTGCTTTCAATTGAATCTCCTTTAAAACTAAATTGTGAATCGATGAATGAATTGTATATGATTTTCCAAGAACGCATTTATGACATGTTTATTTGACTTTTTTTTTCTTTATTGTTTTAATTTTATTTATATGAAAATTTCATACTCAACCCAAGCTAATCCCTACTTAATTAACTTACAAAATTTCTTTTTTCTGTAACTGAAGAGATTAGTGAATGTTAAATGGCATTTTAAAAGCATTGAAATATAAAGGTTTATGAACAATATGTAAGATATTATATGATTCATAGTTTAAAAAATCATTTCATTCTGTCAAAATATTCCAGATGATTTCTACACTATCATGATTTTAGCAAATTTGTTATAAAAAGTCGCTCAAAATGTTCTTTAAATAAGATCAGCAAATATTGCTATTGTTGATTTTTTGCTTATTTCCTTTATTTTCAAACCAGTTCTAGGATTCTTACTATCACTAGATATATCTACATCAAATCTATATCTAATATAATAAACAGAGTTCGTAAGGTTCCTAGGAAACTAAATAGGTGGCAGCAAAAAGATAAAATGTATTTTATTACGTTTATATTCACCGCAATGCTTTTCATTAACTATAAATATCTGGTTACAAAGTCTCAAATGTCGAAATTTAAATTTTAAAGTTAAAGATAACTTCTTAATTATACTTCTTAATTATTGTTGCTACGGTTTTTTTACTTTTTTAAGGACCGCATGATCTCTGTTAAGATATTAAAATACAGATTCTTATTTCTACGAACTCAAGATTCTGATCAAAATAATGATCGAGATCCAAATGTAACACAGTATACTTGATGATAAGAACTTCACCGGCTTCAAAAAAGTATGAAGAGGGTCAACATGTTTCTAGCGCTCAAAACTAGGCACCCATTCGCAAGACTCGCAAGACGTGAATGAGGGAAACGAAAGGGACTTTAAAAAGAAAATGTAAAGTTACCGATGAGAAAGAGAAAAATAAAGTTAAAAACAAAACTAGAAAAATCACGATGCCTGAGATTGAACCAGAAAATAAATATAATTAAAAGTGAAAAAGCAAAAATATTAAACCCACAATAATCGTGAGAGGCAAATCGTGGCAAAATATATTCTCACGCGCGATGGAGAGATAGCGAGAGATAAGAGAATCAGTATTCATGTGAATAAATGAGTTGATATGGTGATATGGATGGAAAAAATTTTAGAATTATCGAAATTAAATAAATATGCCCAAAATTCAACGAATTGCTGCAATAGATGATTTATATTATTCTTGATAACGAACTTATCTATGCTGTTCTTTTTTTTTTCTTTTTGTCAATATGTTAAAATGCGACTGTTCAGTCAGATAGTAATAGCAAGGTATTCATTTTAAATTTTCTGTTTCTTCTCGGCAACTGCATTATTTATAATCCACCTTTATTTTCCATTTTTAGTTGGCAACCATGCATTTCCTGCTTCATTCACACTTCCGATTACTTTTTCACGTCTGGAGAATCTTGAGAATGAACCCAAGAAACATTTGCTTCAAAAATATGTAATAAAAAGTGGCATGTTTCGATCCTTTTTTCGTTTGTTCGACACATTTCGAGCATGTTTAGCCTAAGTGAATTTTTTCAACATCTTCTTTTTTTAAAAGAGCAGCTTTTTTATAGTTAGTGGTGGAAGGAATTTGAAAATCAAAATAAAATTCCAAAAAATCCGAATTCGTTCATTTAAAATTTACCACTCAAAGCAAACAATTTGAGTGACACTAATATGTATTTACTTTTCATAAACCAAACAAATAATAAACAATAAAATAAATAATTAAATAATTTTTTGTTCATTATTCGAGAAAAGGGGTGCGCTTTATTAATATGATCCATTAGACGTTTTGCATGGAGTAATTTCAAAATGACAAAATATTTTTAATTTCTTTAGAAGGTTTAATTCTCAGATAACTGGGTTAAGTTCTAAGACTTAAAAAAATTGACAATTATTTAGAATAAATGCATATATCAAAGAATAACTTAATTTGAAGTACTAACAAAAACTAAACAAAGAAGATTAGTATATAATTAATGGTAATCTACGTGGTAGCACGAAGAATGAGAATTTTAACAATGTAAAAATAGAATGAAAAAAAAAATTAATAGTTCTGCGAAACATGTCTGGCCAGGTAATTAAAAAATTTACTTTTAAATTAAAATGTTTAGGATGATACATCATATGCTGAGATATTTAAAGACGTTTGTAAATTTTGATTACGCATTCGATAGCTCTGCATGTTCGGCAACTCCATACTCTTTGCAATTACTTCAAACATCATTTCATATAATCAATCATTGTTAACGTTACAAAAGTTTGCTCCAAGAAGATATAAAGATACCTTTTACAAAATTAGTACTTTCGCTTAGCATTTTAGTGTTTGGTTTTTGAAATGCATAATTAAAAGTTGATAAATATATTATTCCAAATATATACATTACTGAATATGCTCCTGAACGGGCATAGCTGCCCATTCTCGTTAAAATGCGAAAATTCTCGTTGAGAAATCTGGAAAAGTTGCTGACGACGTGATATCAAAAATCGCTCCATGCATGTTCAATTGTATTTAGATCTGGATATCTTGACAGCCAGTCAATTTATATCTTCAATTTCCAACAGCTCGATGTAAGCCACTGAATGATTAGGTGTAACGCTGTCATCCATGAAGAAGAGCCTCTCTAAAGGACACACATAAAAGAGAGAAACCTCCCTGAAATAGCGTTTACCAGTGACTGAACCAATTTCTAAGCATGGTACCACTCCAAACAAAAACACCACCTCCATACATGCCCTTTTCGATGATGTTAGAGGTTTTATTGCATGTTCCTTGCTTTCGTTATTCAGACTGAATCTGCTTTTCAATATTCAGAATTAATCACCTTTCTGTAATCAGATTAAATCTCCTTTCTGTTATCAGATTTAATCTCCTTTCATTATTCAGACAAAATATCCTTTTAGTTTTCAGACTTAATCATCTTTCGATAATCGAACTAAATCTCCTTCCTGTTATCAAATTAAATCTGCTTTCTGTAGTTACACTAAATCCTCTTTCGATAGTCAAAATTAATTACCTTTCGGTAATCAGACAAAATCTTCTTTCGTAGTCAAACTAAATCTCCTTTCAGTAGTCAGACTTAATCCAGTTTCTGTAATCAGGTTAAATCTGCTTTCGGCAGTCAGACAGAATCTGCTTTTGGTAGTTAGACATTAGTAAAGAGAGTTCATATTTCCATTTCTAGTGTTCCTGACCCCACAGAAAACGTCGTCTCCAAAGAAACGTAAATGGTACGCACCGTACTGGTCATCGTGCAAGTAGATCACCCATGTGAAGTCTTTTAACCTTAGTAGAATGAGCTATCGGTGACCTATTAGTCCGTTATGTATGTCTTTCGAATTCACCAGCTAAATACTGTTACTTTTGTCTTCAGTACGATGTACTAGTTACCTGTAATTATGTTTCAGAGTGAACGGACCACTGCAAAGCTCTCGTACAGCAGTTCATATAGTTTGAAAAGATATATAATTTGAAAAGATCTCCAAGCTCATGAACCGGTGCTGTGAAAGATCTCCTCAACCACACTAATCCCAGTTTGACTTTCCTTTAATTTTCCAATGATTCAACATGGAATAGAGTCATTCAGATGCCATCTGCTGAAATACCTTTTGGGCAGTAACTTGAAATACCAGCGTACTTATTCTGCTAATTCCTCAGTATGTCATATATGCCCTATCATTCTTAATCCAAGTTAGTCTAATCTTGAGACTAGTGTTTTATTTTCGTTATTTCCACTGATATAATCTGAATTTTTAGTTTCGACTTTAATTTTGCACAATGATGTAATTAGTTTTCAAAGAAAATATTTTAGGTCATGAAATCAGGCACAAAAGGGCATTTTCTCTAAATAAACTCACCTCTTTTTGACCCATTAGAATACCCTTTCAAGATATACGGGATTAACGCAAACAGAAATTATGGCCCCAATCGAAACATTGAAACATTTTTGCACACAGACATAAAATATGTTTATCCGAAGATAATTCAATGAAAAAAAATATAATTTTACAAAAATTGTGTATAATTTTTTAGTATTCTATTTAATATGGGTCAAAAAAATTATTGCAAGACTTGCAAGTTTACAAATTGTACTTCATCTGATATAACGTCTTAATCTTATCTAGTATAACGTCTTATGTTAAATGACAAATTTTAAAATTTGATCAAAATTGACCAATCAATTTCTGGGTAGTAAAATAACAAAAAATTCATGCTTCAAATGTTTCAAAATCTTGCAACCAATTCCGTCCAAATTTTTGATTTTATCAGTTAGAAATGAAAACTTATGTACAGATAAAAAAATATTTTATCATTAAAACATTTCAAAATGTACAAAAATCTGTAAACAATTAAAAATAAATTTTTTACATTGAGTTATTCGAAGGAAAAATTTTTTTTTTACATGAGTTGCAAAATTTCTAATGAGTTGCTAGATATTTATTTTTTTACATTAAGTTATTAAAATTGTTTTTCTACTTTCAGTAATTATTTTTTTACCATGAGTAATGAAGAAAATATGTTTTTTTTTCACATTGAGTTAGACAAAAATCATTTTTCTAACATTGTGTACTACAAAAAATATTATTTTTCTTTGTAATTAATTATTTCTGCATAAACGAGTTTCATAATTGTGTTTACATTGTCTCACATAGTTAATATATACACACAAAATTTAAAATAATATTGAGGGGCTCAAATTTTCTACAACTCTTCGTCTAAGCTATTGAGAATTCACTTTACAGATTGCAGCTGCTGTCGGTATTTTGAGGGTTAAATCCTTCCAAAAAAATGGTCAAATCCATTGAAAAAAATGGTATGTTTATCTACAGAAATTTTTTTTCTATGTGTCTGATTTCGTAACTAAAAATAATGCCTGCTCTAAATAATTAGCAAATTTAAGATTTGCCCTTCACGCTATAAACATTGGATATAAGTACATAAAAATTTTACCATTAAATCAAAAATTATTACTGTGTCCCGTTTTCGATTTTGCAGACTGAATAAAGGAAGTTTTGATTACGCTAGGAGTTATTGAAAAGATGATTGATAAATCCAAAGCATTTTTCGTTTAATGAGTTACATCTTCGATAAAAATATTTTTTAAAAAAAAAACTGTTGCAAGTAATAAAAACTTCTCTTTAACTAACTACATAACGGTTGCGTTTTTCCTTAAATTAGATGAAAACTGTGAAAATTATCATGCCTGACGCTGATAACCAGAAGACCTTCGTCACATCTTAGTTTATTAAAACTTTCATTTTCACAGAATTTATTTTAACTCTTTCAAACATAGTTAAAAATGTATTGAATTACGTAAAAATAACTTCATTGGTTTTTTTCCCTATGGTCAGATTTTATGAATTGCTGTCAATATTCAAAATATTCGGCACATATAAAGTGCTCCAAATTGTAAATAACATTGTTTTGCAGATATAAAGTGTTCCAAATTATCAAGATTGGTTTTTTTTTTAAAAAAAATTTTTAGCATATGATATTTACAAAATAAATAAATAAATCTTAGCTTTCAATCAATAAATTTTTCGTTGGTAGCTTTGAGCTTAAGAAAACTTTTCATTTCAATAAAAGAAAACTTACCCATAAAAATTATACCGGTTATAAATTTTCTTTAAAGGCGGTTTCTTTCGTCGAATCTTTGGGAACCATTTGCGAGTTGCTGCCATTGCACATCTTTTCCATTCACTTTAATCCCAATGATAACTAACAACAAATACCCTTGGCCTAAGATCTGGACATCAACTGCCCCATTCTGACCAAAGCCTTGGTGTCCGTGTAAGAAGGGGGGCGGCGTCCCATTTACTGCCCTGTATAGGCAACTAAAACAGAACGTTCGAATGAACCCTCTTTGGTTCCATTAATCTAGCTGAGTGGGTTTACGATGTCCGCCGTGCAATCCCTAGGGACTCTTGACCAGCGGTGATTATTTTGGAGTGTCCTGGGAGATGGAACTATCACCAAGATGATTTCGTGGTTTCGAACGGGAATTGTTCTTTCATTCTTTTTCGTTCTTTTTTTGAATAAAAAAAGAGGAAAAAGGAAAACTATCTGATGTGGCCTTGACGCCAAATATTGAGATTCGTTTTCCTGCGTAGGAGTCAGACAGAGGGGTGGAGGGGGAATTAATGAACGCCCCCGATTTTTAAATGAAGTGATCATCACATAAATTTTGATCTTGGAATAAAAACTGGGTCAGTAAATCATTCAGTGTGAGAATAAAAAACATTGGATAGAGGTGAAGGTCATTCGGGGTAGGGAATCTACTCTTAATTAAATTATATTCAAAGAAGATAGCGACGTTTCATATTTTAAAATCATTTTAAACGATCACTAGAAAATTCATTTGCATCATTTTCGTTTGCACCATCAATTCGTCAGAACAACGCACGTTATTTCGTATACAATAACTTTATAACATAATATTGAAATGTAAATTTTGGAATAATAATTTACGTTTTTAGTTCTCTAGGATAAGTACGAACATTTAATCTTTCTTTTCTATTAAAAACATACTTTGCTAAAAAAAAGTCAAAATAAAAAAGAATTATTTCTAAGTGCATTTTATAGCAGCGTGATAAATAAAAACGTATCTATTTCGTTTTTGAGGCTTTGTAAAAAGCAGCTATACATTTAGGAAACAATTTAGTTAAATAATTTCAGCGCTGTTAAAGACGCATATGGACGATAATATAAGTCTTTGATTAAATGTTTCTGTATATTTATGTTATCGACAATGTACAAAATGCTGGCATTGTATACAAGGCTTGGTGCTTTTTGACAAAGTTTGAAAAATAATAATTGTTATAATCCTCCTTATTTTTTGTACTTTTCTTGTACTTGCATACAGTGAAAAATGTTTTTTAGAGAGCCGGAATGACTGTGGGGTTAAGCACTTAACTCCTAATAAGGAGACCCAGATTCGAATCCCAGTTATTACAGGTTGATTCAAATTCTGTTCCCAGCTCTCACCAACCACGGTTCTGACGTAAAAATAGAGGTATAGGCAGATCATTGGCTAGAATACCCTTGCCATCTGGCTAACTGTGGAAGGTTTTCCATTCCGGGTATAGAAAATGCGAGTTCTATCAAAAAAGTCCCCCACAAAGTCTAGTTCGTTGCAATGCATTACTCAAGGCATCTTTTGTCTTCTGGATTGGATTTAAAATTACTGGAGCTACGGAGTTCAACATTGATCGTCGTAACCACGAAATAGGAGTCAGTTGTACGATACCGGTTATAAAATAAAAAATATATTTCTCAATGTTCGCACAACAAAGATGCAAATGAAAACCGCATGGAAATTTATGGAACCTGATTTGAACTTTTGAACTATTTTATTTTATAACCGTTGTTGAACAGCTGAACTAATTTTTGAGTTTACGACTACCACTGTTCAACTCCGCAGCCTTTTAATTTTGAATCCAATCTGATAGACAAGAGAACTCCTGGATCAAATATTGGGAGAAATTTACCAAGTCGTGTTAGTTCCAACAAAAAATACTCCACACGGGCAAATTTCTCCCAATACTTGTTCCAGGAGTTTTTTTGTCTTCTGGTATGGGTTCAAATCTACAAGGCCACAGAGATGGACATTAGTCCAAAAGTTGAACTGTTCAACGACGGTTTTAATATCCTTTAGTATTCATTATACTATAACGACTGTTCATTTATTTCATAATTGGCTATTTCTTTTTAGATTTTTCTTACATGTTTGTCTTTCTGGGCGCTATTTATTTTGCCATGGTTGTTTTTTTATAGCTATTTACTTTATGTTTAATTGTTATTAAGATCGTTTACATCTGGCATTACTTTGCCTATACTCTTTATTTTTAGTTTGAAAAGCGTGTTTTCGACATTACTTTTAAATATTAAACGGAAACATTCAATTTTTATGCTTCACAAGCTTGATTTCATCGAACAATCTGATTTAAAGAGTAAAGGAATGAAAACGAGAAAATTGAAAAGCGATCATTAAATGAATGAATTGATAAATCGGTGAATCAGAGATTGAGTATGATACAAAGTGAATTGTTTAATCAGTGAACTATTGAATCAATGTATTAGTTAAAAATATATCAGTCTGAATAAGTATAAATCGGTTTGTATTAAAACTAATAATAATAATAAAAAGTTGAGTGAAAAAATTGAGAAACTGTTTTTTTTTTTTTTTTTTTTTTTTGTCAAATGTTGAGAACACGTTTATTAAAATTTATTTATTTTTATTTATGTATTCTTATTTATTTATTTATATATATTTATTATTAGTCATTTATCATTATTTATTTCTTCAGCTTCTATTGGCATGACAGCCCTTTGTGAGCCAGAGCCTTCTTTAGAACTTTCCTCCGCTCTGTTCTTTTCTTTGTGATTCTTTTCCAGTCAGTAACTGTTATGATTTTAAAATCCTCTTCAACGGAGTCTAACCATCTGATCTTAACTCTCATTGGCTTATAATTGGATTAAATGTCAAGGACGAAGAGTCCATTCGACAGATATGACCCACAAACTTTATTATTTATTTCTTATTATTTATTTATCATTATTTATTATTATTTATTTATTATTATTCATTATTATTTATTATTATTATTATTTGTTTATTATTCATAGTTTTTTAAGTCAGTTAAATATTCACTAACAAATTTTTCTCTATAATGAGAGTTAAATATTAATTAATGATTAGAATATTTCTTTAAAATAAAAAAGTAAGTAAAAATGGGAAAAAGAATCTGCCAAAGCTGCTTACGAACTTCCCTGAGCGTTAGCTTTACTGCTGTAAATATCTGATTGCAGAGAAACCATTTTAACGGAAAACTTGGGAATTCTTCCTCCTCTGATTTCACCGCGCCAGAGAGGCCATTGCCAAAAATCCATTCATACAATATTTGACGGAAAAAATTTCTAATTTTTGAACTATAGTATTTTTATTCCATACCTGCCTCCAGTATGTTTCGAACGTATTTTAACAACAGATTGAAATGTTTCCCCCCTCAATTTTTAATTGTTTCTTGTTCTATTGTTGTTTACTGTTCTATAATTAAATTATGATCGTTATGTCCATTTAAATGGAAGCAGCAACTTTCTATCAATTAATAGAAAATTAGTTTCGAATAATTTAATTTTCGATTAGAAGTTAAATATCAAAGATTTCGATTTTTCAGAGATTTGTTTTATTTATTTTATTCCTTAAGAATTTAAAAGTATTTTTGTTCTTTAACAATTATGTTAAGTTAGTTAAATTGCACCCCTACTTTTACTATTTATTTTGGATTCCTTAAGAATCAAATGAGTAATCACTGAAATTATTTTTAAAATAAAATAACTGCGAAAATAGAATAGCGGTATAGAATTTCGTAGAAATTTCAAATAAAACTAGCTTTCACTTTCATACTGATGCATCAAGGACATTTTTTTTAGAATTAAAATTGATACAACAAATATTTAAAATAATTTGATGCAACAAATTATAAATAACTGGAAAAATAATTTCATATGCAAAGTGATTCTAGAATAAATTTACTTGATTGGATTTTTACATGTAGAAATTTAATAAAATTTGTCCCATTTTTCTTAAATAAATATGACATGTATGTTTTTTTTTCTAGATCACGAAACGGGAATCTAAAATGAGAACGGGGGAAATTTATAAAATATGAAAAATTTTAATAAAGTTAAAACACGAAAAATATCTATTTTCCAAATATTTGAAAATAGTTATGTTGGTAACATTGAATAAATAAAGAATGATAAAAAATTACAAGTTACAAAAAAAATAATTGAAATAGTTTATTGAGTTAGTTAAAACTGAACTTTGTTGAAATTAAGATAATTGCTTTAACAGAATTCAAGCTGTTTTCTTATTATTTTTTAAATTCTCTCTTTTTTTCTTTTTACTAAAATGCTCATGATTTTATGGAACTTTTATTGCATCGCTTTCTTCTAATCATTGCATCGCTTTCGCTAATATAATGGTCCAAAAATATTTTTTCAACTATCAAAAGTCATTGTTTCAATATTTTCAACAAAAATATTCAATTTTTTTATTTGCGAATTTCTTTTTCATCAATCAGATATTTTCGACCAATTTGTGCTATTTTCGGTTTTTGACAATTTTATTTCTTTGAAATTTTTAATGAAATTTTACTTTACTGAGTTTGTTTCAACAAACTCAGTAAACAGAAGAAAAAAAAGAACTTTTCAAAAGTCGAACGCTTGAAAATTAAAAGTAAATTTCATTATTTTTCACCCATATTCTTCTAACTCTACGGCACAGCTTTCAAACAATAGCTCTTCGAAAAAAAAAAAGGTATGGTAAATTAAGTTAGAAAATTTTTGATAAAAACGTAACACTTTCCCATTCTATTCTTCTCCTCGTCTTTGACAAAGAAAAAATAAGTTAATGTTGGAATTCTGAAGTCAGAAAACTGGTATTTACGTAACATATATATAAAGTGACAGTCATTTACAAATATTTTACTGGTGAACATTCTATTCTGGACACAACTCGAAATGCGTGTTTGGCATTATGGACATATCCTAAAATACGCCTTTTCAACGTTCTCATAAAGTTTAACGACTAAACGAGACATTTTATGCTTTCTTCTCCTTACTTTTTTAAACACTAAGTCTAATTATTAGTTGGAAAAATCCCGTTCTCCGGTGTTAGGTTGCTAAGTATATTTCAGATTTAACTTTTCAAGATTCTCTTCAGAACATTAAACAATAAAAGGGTTTCATAATCTAAATTTGTACAATGCCTATTTAATACGACTATTAAAAATTAATAGATCTCTGAAGACCATGTAAAAACAACTCTGTTCACTTTTAAAGTCTTTTCAAAACAGATTGAATTTTTAAAAAAAAAAAATACTAAGTGATTTAGGCAAATAGATGGTATCCGTTTTCAAATTTATTTAGATTTACACTTTGAAGAAGAACAATTTTAATAAGAGAAATTTGAAAAATTGAATCTAATTCTATGTCCATTTTCTTAAATAGTTACGTTCATTTTCTCTTAAACATGCATTTTGCGCTTTGTTCAGAATCAGAAGCAGACGATTTGCTGAAAATCGAAAAACTGCGACAAAAAAGAAATGGAAAAGCAAAACAACTAATAAATTCAATATTCAAGATGGCGTCTGTTTAGTGGTATTCAAAGAGTGAAAAGCGATGATCTGTGCAAATTGGTGAAAAGTAGATCATCCCTTTCTATCTCTAGAGAGAAATTCAGTGCCTCTACGTGCCTTTAAGTTTCGAGGGTTGAATAAAATGAACGTGTTCCATTTTCAGTGATGAATTTCGACTGACTTATTTAAACGAGGAAATGAGATGAAAGTTTTTATCGTAAAAAAAGTAATGTGCTTCGTCGTAAAACTATTTTTTCAAGTGCTATTGTTTCTGTTATAAATTCTTCTGCTTCAGTTTCTAATTTTTTACCAAACTAAGTAGAAAGTTTCGCAAGAATTAAATCTGATATTTCGTAATAATTCGTGTTTTTAGAATTTTCGATATTCTCTCTTATATCGAAATACTAGGAAATTTTGCTACTGGTCAGTGACCAGTTGTAACACTTTTATCAGTTTTTTCATCTTTAGAAAAATTAAAAATTTTAAGCGATTAAAAAAAGTTGATATTAATTATGTAGGGCATTCTTTGAATCATTTCCTAAAATAGGGTTCATTTCTTAAATGAAGGAAAATAAATGTAAAACAAATCAAGATTTAGAATAGAATAAAATATTCATATTAATTCCACTTTTAATAATAAAAAAAAACAATAATAAAATGCACATGGGGTGCATTTTCGATGAAAAAAGTGGTGATCGGAAGGCTATTGACAGACGCTTTCTTAATCATTATTTGTTATATTGAGTCGCCTTGTGGTTGGTGGCAACCGTTTATTTTGCTCTTCACTGATACAATACTTTTGTCTATTAAGAAAATTTAACGGTTTATTTAAAATAATTATTTTTAGAATTTAAATTTATTTAATTCCATTTATAAGCTCTTATTTAAATGAAGAATGAATAGAATGGACAAAATAGATAATTCGTAAACAAACAAAAGTTTTCGTTATAATCGAGAGAATTAAACACTTAAAATGGCGATAGACAAATGGCGAACACCTTGGATTGATATCCCCATGACATCATTTGACCAAAAGAATGATCATAAAGTGAAAATGAAATTAGGCACGGAATAGGTGTGAATGGGATCGAAATTTTTATAAAAAATTGGAAAAGTACGTCATCTATCAGGGATTTTGTAATTGTTGTAGATGATGATTATACAAAATTATTATTGAAGAAGATGATGATTACACGAAAATGAATAATGAATGCTGTCATTATTAATTTGTAAGGTAGTGATATGATAACTAGTCGTCACATTTATGTATTTATATAAAAGAAATAAACATGTTTTAAATGAAATGTTTCCTTAAAAATTTTGCATTATTACCGCTAATGGCTATTAATATTGATATTATGATAGAAAATAGTTTCTTTTTAATGTTTTATGCGGATTTTTAAATAATGTAAGTATTAAACTAAAGCAAAGTGAGGTAAAACCGGGTAGCTTAGAATCGAAGTTCTGTTGGAGATGGTTTGTCCGACCAAGAAACCGTCATATTTAATCAAGATATTTATTGTGTTGTGTACAATAATATATCATTCCTAAAAAAGTATACATGTACTACTTTTTTTAAAAAAGGATTTTATGTTGGAACGAGTCAAACCACCTGGTCTAGTGAGGTGAGACCTGTATGGAATACATGTTAACTCTAAAGAAAAATTAAAAATAATAATATTTCAGGAAAAAAGTAGCAGACATTTTCATTTTATATAAGAATTTTAAAAAAATTAAGCACGTCATTTAGATGTTGTTGCTTATCCTCTTCATCTGACATAAAAGTTCCAGGAAGTCGCTGATCGCTGGAAAATCCGAGGATCTGATGTAAGATCCCCGTTAGAAAGTCCAAATCAAACCAGAATATGTTCCGGCGAAGCTGGTTAAACACAGCATTTTTTTTTTTTTTTTTTTTTTTTTTTTTTTTTTTTTTTTTTTTTGCAAGTAGGGAAGATCTTTCTGCTTCCCTCAAAAGAAAGCACTTAAGATGGCACTTGCAAATCTGGTCAAAGCAGTCTGGGTTCTTTGGTTGCATTTTATGTCCAGCAGGGTACTAGGGGATGAATTTAGATGTGATGTAGTTAAGGCTGCACTCAAGAGGGGGAGAGGAACAATTGTCCCGGGACTGTAGAGAGCCTAACCTAAATTTCATTAAAAAAAATATAGTGCAGCAATTTTAATTCATATAAATTGTTTTTTTTTTTTTAAATTGCAGCTAATTTCTTTACATCCAGATTAAAACTACAATTTTTGAGACAACAAAAATTTACAAAATATTAAAACAAAGCTTTTCGTGCTTTAAGGAAGAGGAACGCAAATGAAATCTTGGGGTTCGTAAAACCTGTGTCCAGCCTTCAATTTAGTTATCTTCTTCCTCCTCTGCACTGCAGCTTTCGAGTGCCCAGCATAGACTCACGTAAAGGGGCTGGAGGTATTGTATCCGGTCTTACCTCAAAAACAGAAGTTATCGAATAGAGCAACACTATTATAGGACTAAATCCTTATTGTTTATCCAGGTATGAATCTTTAGTAAATCTGCAAGGGGGTGAAAATCCCTGTTCACTGACTCTCACCAACCCGATAATTGCTAAAAATATATGAACTAAAAACAACACTTGTGCCTCTAATTCCCACGCCCAAATGTTTCCTTTGTGATACTATTAAGATCTGATCTATAAGTGAACATAAATCATTTTTTTCTAAGTAATCCTTTTTTGAAATAGCATTTTGAATTAAAAGTATATTGATTTAATAAATTTGGAGAGTTCACAACTGTCATTTCATATTTTTTGCATACGAAACGGACGTACGTATATTTTAAATACAACTTTTGCATTTCTCACTTTGTGCATGAAGCTGAAAGTTCTAAATCATTCAAATTATCTCTTAAACCGTCATTCATAATGGTATATTAATGTAATTTGCACCAAGAAAAAATTATAATTGTAAAACAGTTAATAAGATCAGACATTATTAATAAGATATTATTAATAAAAGACCGATTTAATTACCTTTATCTTAAAATGTAAGGTGGAACTACATTATTCTAATAATAATAACAATGAAACAATCCTCGTAAACTCTTAATTCAGAAATCAAACGAAATCAAAAATGTAATAATAACAGTACAGGTAATTTTAACCTTTAAATTAGGGAAACAAAAATATTTATAGGAAAACAATAACTTTATGACTTGTATCAATTTTATGTTGATGACAATCAAACCAATGAGAAAATAAATGAGGGAAAACTGGATCCTACCATGTGATTTTCCGGCCAATAAAAATGTATTGAAAACAATGGCGGACAGCGACACCATCATTAGCTTTTCATATATAGTAAGATAATAGACTGGACTAAAAATAATTTTTGTATCTGAAATGACTAATAAATAAGACTAGTTTAATAACAAAGAAACATTACAGAGTTGACATCGTAAGACAAACTTTTCTACACAGACGCCGTGCATTCATTAACAAAAACAACACGCTAACTGATATGTTCTTTGCTTGTAAAAAATAATTCAGAGTTAGTCCGCTAAAAACATAATTAATTTCAGTACTATTTAGGTAATCGTTTTCACCCCACTTTTGTAAAATTTTCCTCACACTTAAGTGCTCCTCACACTTATTGTATTGATATATTTTGCTTTGGCTATAGTGATACAATATTAGAAAGCACTCTTTTTTGCGAATATAGTGAGCTGAAGAATAGATTATATCTCTCATTTTCCGGATTTTTAAAAATTTTTTGTCCTTTTTCTCGGATTCTTTTCCCGGTTTTTTCGTTATTTTTATTTTTATTATTATTTTCCTCCCTTTCTTCCCCTTTTTTCATTGTTCTGAAATTTTTCCCTTGTTTTATCTACATTTTGAACTTATATATATATATATAATATTAGAAAGCACTCTTTTTTGTGGATATAATCGTACGAGCTGATGAAAGGATTATATCTTTTATTTTCCAGATTTTTTTAAAATTTTTGTCCTTTTTTTCGGATTGATTTTTTTTCCGGTTTCATGTTGTTTTTATTATTATTTTTCTTTTATTTTTTCTTCTTCTTTCATTGTTCTGTACTTGCTCCCTTGTTTTCTCTACGTTTTGAACTATATATATATATATATATATATATATATATATATATATATATATATATATATATATATATATATATATATATATATATATATATATATATATATATATATATATATATATATATATATATATATATATATATATATATATATATATATATATTCATTCCATGACTATATATCATATGGCATTCAGCAAGTAGCAGTTCGGGTACTTCTTTGTTTCTTAGGAAAGTTGAAAAAGAAGAATTCTAAGTTTAGAAATTCATGTGTTTTAAAGCTGCTTTGATAGTATTAAGTCAAAAAGGTTTCTGAATGAATTATAAAGTCTTTTAAATTAAAAATAAGTAATGCTCGAAAAAGGCTCTAATAATAATTGCTTCTATCTTATAACATTTAAGAAATTAAAACAACTTTAAATTCAAATTCATTTTTCTTAAAAGAAAAATATGGAAGTCTCTGTTTCATCTACAAATTATTCCAAGAGTTGAATTTTTTCCAAAAAGATAATTTAAAAAGAATTTAAAAAAGGGATTCACTTTATCATTAAATCATAAATATAGAGCAACATAATTTTCTGAAAAGAAATGGATGCATATTGAAAGTAAAAAAAATTATAAAGCAATACAATAAGTTTAAATGCTAATTAATTTAGAAATTGAAGTTTTCTATATATATATATATATATATATATATATATATATATATATATATATATATATATATATATATATATATATATATATACAGCAAAATAAATAAATACAAAAAAAACGAAGAAAATTGCGAAAAACAATAAGTTTCATTTATTGCACATAAGCTGCAAGTAAACAGAACTCATAAAATAAGTTCAAAATGAAAATAAAACAAAGGAAAATTACAGACATATGAAAAACGGGGGAAAAAGAAAAATAATAATTAAAAAAAAATTACAATCAACTGATGAAAAAAAAATCTAAAAAAGAAAGGATAAAATTCTTGTAAAAAAAAATTTTATCCCTTTTTTTTAAAAATAATTTTTAAAAAAATTTTTTTTTTCCTTTTTGTTCGGATTTTTTTACCCAGTTGTTTGCTATTTTTTTTATCATTGTTTTTCTTTTTCCCCCTTTTTTCATATATCTGTAATTTTCCTTTGTTTTATCTTCATTTTGCTTTGTTTTATCTTCATTATTACACTATTTTTTTTAGTCTTTTCTCGCTATTTGTTTTTCTAAATTATTTTCTTTTTATTAATTTATATGATATTTTAAGGACAATTAAAGTTTGATTGATTTAACTTTTCATGAATTTTTAATTGAGCAAATAATTAAATGGATTTTCTCAATCACATTGCTATAATCGAAATTACAATATTTGTTTTTAGCTCCAAAATACGTTTTAATAATTTTTACTTCAAAAAAAAAATTAATTCCAAAAATTTAAAATAAATAAAAACATAGCTTAAAACATAAACGAAATGCATTGTTTATTACAAATGCGCGGTTATGTTTTTGACCTATATATTGAAATAAACAACTCTTTCATAACGATCATCACCATAACGACTCCTAAACTGTCAATAATCTTAGCATTCGACTATAATTAGAACGTCGAACAACTAATACAAATGATTAAAACGAGTAAAGAATTTGACTTACAAACTGCCACTTGTCGAAGACATAGTTGCGGCTGCTGGCATTCAAATATACAATTGTTGACAGCACTTTCTTTCTAAATAAGCAGTGTCCCTTGTTTTGGGATGATATGAAAAAAACCACATGGCATTTTTTAGTGCCGGCAACTGCTGCCTGTTGTCGTGAGGGGAAAACAACAAGCAGTAATTGTTACTCGTGCTGCCATCTGTTGGTGATTTGTAAGAACTTCATTTAAATATTGTTTTAAAAGTTTCTTTTTTTTTCCCACTAAAAATAAATCCTTAAACAATTGTATTAAAATTTAGTTTAGATCAAACTATTGTATACCATAGGATATTAAATATACATTTGGTATAGCAATAGTTTATAGATCTTCAAATAACCAATATTTTGATGTAAAAGTCTTGTAATTGCATGATCTGATTGCAGAAGAGAAAATTAAATAATACACACAATACATTAGAATAATATGATTGAATTTCTTAGTTATAAACGTTTACTTAGGTACTCAAAGCTGAATGCCTGAAAGGTCTTACATGCTTCTTTGAAGCGATTTAAGATGTACATTATAAATACTTTCCATACATTAATGTAATATAATATAATTTAATATACGTTATATAACAATAAATAAACATAACATACATATAATATTAATATTTAAAAGTCAAATAATGTCTCTCTCTCTCTCTCTCTCTCTCTCTCTCTCTCTCTCTATATATATATATATATATATATATATATATATATATATATATATATATATATATATATATATATATATATATATATATATATATATATATATATATATATATATATATATATATATATATATATATATATATATATATATATATATATATATATATATATAAGTTCAAAATGAAGAATAAAACAAAGAAAAATTATAGACATATGAAAAAAAGGGGGTGGGAAATAATAAGTAAAAAAACAACAAACAATATTTTATTTAAAAAAAAAAAAAAAAAAAAAAAAAAAGTGAAATGTTAATTAAAAAACTGGAAGAAAAGCCGGAAAAAAAAAGATATAATCTTTTCTTCAGCCCACACGATTATATCCGCAAAACAGAGTGCTTTCTGATATTGTATCAATAAAGCCAAAGCAAAATATATTAATACAATAGTGTGAGGAGCACTCAAAAAAAATTTTTTTTTTTTTTTTTTTTTTTTTTTTTTATAAAATAACAACAAAAAATAGTATATATATATATATATATATATATATATATATATATATATATATATATAATTATAAGTATAAGTAATTATACTTGTCAATCAATTTCTAACGCCGTATTTTATTGGTGAACAAAAAGTAATACAAATTACGATCCTGATAATAGAAACTTGAATATAACTAAATGAGTCAAACACGAGTATCATATTACAGATGATTTCAGTTTTATAAACAAATATTAGTGCCAAAATCGAATTTGAATATTTTCTATAGGTAAACAAAATTTGAAGTCCTCAATTAATTTAAAACACTAAAACTCAAATGATGTATATTGTTTTTATTTCTAACTAAAACGAATGCATTATTTCGAATTACATTTTCAATGTTTTAAAATAAAAATCCCTGTAATAAAACAATATGCAATATTTAAAACACATTTTTAATTTGCTACTTATATTGACAAAACTATCTCCTTTTAAAAAAATTACTTTAAGAAAAAATATGAAATATTAATATCGAAAAAATAAAATATTATCGAAAGGAAGAATTGGTCAAAAATAAACATTTAATTTATCGAAGAAATGCTTTACGTTACTTAAAATAATATATGCAATGATATGTTGAGTATTCATTTGAATCTTTAACTTTAAAAAAAAATATATTTTTTCACTCTAAAGGGTGCAACAATTTTATAGGAAGTGGTCGAGTGTTGTGATGAATGGATACGTGCTGTTTCGAGGAGCTAAGTTAAGCATCGAATTATTATTCGGCCGTTGAACTGTAAAACTTTTCGGAAAGTTTTTTTTTCTCTCTCTCTGTTTAATTATATGCAGTATTATATGTTTAAGAGTGCGGGTGGATATTCCCTAAGGACTTAATTGATTGTATATTTCATTTAGACTTTCAGTCTGACAAAATCATCCAAAAAAGACAAACCATAACTCGTCGCCATTTTTAGCTTCTGACATTTTATTATTTCTTTCTATTTAGCCAAGAAAAAAAGTATTTAGACAGTCAGCTTTTTATTTTGGACATAGTTTAAATGCGTGTTAAAAAAAAATAGATAAACCTCAAAATGAGTATTTAGGAAAACTGACGGAGGTCAAGAAGTATAATTTAAAACAATGGTCATTGTCAAAAATGCGGATTTAAGAAAGTAGGCATTACTCAAAATGTATATTTAAGAAAATGAACTGATTTAGAATGCGTGTTTTGGAAAATGGATATACACAATGTAAACCCTAACTTAATACTAACTTTAATAAATTTTTTGAATAAAGCTTAATTATAGAGAAAAGTCCCGAATATCTGGTGGATGGGTATATTACAAGTTTCAGGTGATCTTCCCGTATTCAGATTTCTAACAAAACTCTTAATTTACTGCCAAAATAAACTGATAAGAAACTTATAAGACCCGGATAAACCTTAAGAAAATTGACTTTAAAAGTCTTTTAAAAGGAGACTAGTTCACAAAAAAAGTGTACTAGGTGATTTTATGTAAACTGAGATTACATTACGACTTCATTTATATTTATTAATTAATTCTTTAAAAAAAGAATGATATTCATAAGAATAATTTTAAAAAATGGAATTACATGGTATAATTCTGAACAAATGCTTTGACCATTTTGTCAAAGGCTTATTTCCTTTAATACACCTTATGAGCCATGTTTATTTTTTTTTAAATACGCATTTTGAGCTGAGCTCATTTTTCTCAATATATATTCTGAGCTATGTATATTTTGATTGCACATTTTGAACTTGTTTAGTTTAAATTTTCCATGCTTAAAAATTATATGAACATTTGAAAAGTTTCGATTAAAAAGATCAATTATTTTGAAAGTTTAATAAGCCTTTTTATATTCATGGTATAAATTAATTTAAAATAAAAACTTTAAAAAATGAAGATAATGTGAAACAATATTTTTTATGACCAAACATGGAGCCTATTTTTGCACAGCATAAACTATGTCTACTGGTGTGTGAAACCATGCGTGTCATAAGTGATTAAAAGAGCACGAATTTCAAATATATTTTTATTATTACTGAATTTGAATATTCTAATCTATTGAAGCTTAGTTTGTGAAAATTTTTGAGAATTGTCTGAACATGAATATAATTTCAGATAAAATAATTCAATCTTTAACTTTGTGTGCGAATCGCTCATTTTGAAGCTTTTGTATTTACAAGTCAATACAATTTACAACAGAGGTGACTATATTTAGTCATTTTAAAATATATTTAAAAATAATTATAATATTGATCATAGTATGTTAACAGATGTGTTTCAAATTTTTTTCTTAAAGCAAAATTTGTATCGATGTATCTAATGCAGCCTATTAAATTTTAGAAATTTTCGCAACATTCAGAAAGTAAAGGGGCCAAAATGGATCATCTTCATCATGAGTGCGATAATCCTCTCTGATTCTCCTTGCCGTTCCTCTTGACAGTTGAATATCCTGATTGTCTCTTAAAATCCGGTAGTTGTATAACGTCAAAATTATTAACAACATTAAAATGAATTTTTTTATTATTATTATTACTTGTCAATCTGAAGTAAATTTTCTTAGATAAGTTATATTTTTCTCTTTTAATCACGCAGAATAAGGTTTGCTAATTGCACTAAATATTTTTTATGTCAATTTTTACAAAAAAAGAAAAAAAAGAGAGACATGGGAACAAAGAAAAAAAAATAGCATCCATATATTTATAAAGTTTAAAATATAAAGTCTGAAGATTCATTATTTCACTCATGAAAAAAATATGCATATATTTAAAGAAGAAAATTGTATTAATGTTAATAAAGATTTAAAATTAACAGTTGCTCAATATATTTTTTTTATTATTATTTAAGAAAAAAAGAAAAAGAAAGGCGGTACCAGAAATTTTTGTATCACTATTTTTCTAGCTGTAAAGCAATAAATTTATGTGATGAGTGGTTTTGAGTGAGTCATTTAATACTTGCCAATTTTCAGAGTTTTTAAAATTTAATTTCATGACAGTTTAAACTCATTTTAATGATGCTAAAGACTTCTTTTAACGGTCATAGCAAATTAACAAAACAAAGATGTTTATCAAAAAATTCTAAAAGCACAGCCTGCTGCATACGTCTGGAAAGACTTTCCACCCGATTTTGATAGGAATTGACTTCTATCGCAGATGAAGTGAGTGCGTTGCAGTGATTAGGGGCTGGCTGCCTCATCTGAGTCGTCTCAAAGGTGCTCAGTGGGATCGGGACTCTTGAGATGGCCAGTCCAGTTTTTGAACGGCCATTTCGTCCAACCACGTCTGTGCAAGCCTCGATGTCTGAATAGAACAGTTATCGTGCTGGAAGAGAAATATGTCTTCCCCGAAATATTGCCGCAGAGTTAAGAGTGCAGAGTTCATGTTGCCAAAAAGTTTGGACATTCTGCAGAGGAGCCCCGATTATACGCGAGTGCATTATCTGCGAGTTCAGCAAAGAAATCGAAAATTATAGTTCACGTGATCGATTACGAATGTATGAATATTTATGTTTGAAAAATTTTATGAAATAAGTATTGGAGTGCCACAATGAACAGCAAATACGACGTGAGTTCTAAAAATGTATTTCAAAACTTAATATACGCATTCTTAAAAGGGAAAAAAAGTTATTATTGTAAAAAATTCAGTAGAGAGAAAAAAAAACCCTCATAATCAAGTTATAAAGAGCTATAGCTCGAGACAATTTTTTGTAAAATCTGCCCTGAGCTATGTTTTGTTAAAATAGGCTCGGTACGTTTCAATATACACTATTTTTTTTCTTCTTTTTTCTTTACCATTCGTAGTTTCAGGGATTTATAATTCGAACAAAGATTTAAGTTGTATATTTTTAATATATGCACATATATGAATGCATTTTTTAATTCATTTTCGTGTTTCCACCTTACTTTATGAGAATTTTTAAATTTTTAACGATTTCTGTTATTCGCTGTGCTCTTGCCTCCCGAATCTGCGACTAATCGGGGCTCTACTATAGTGAACCATCCGTTAGAGTGGACTTATTCCTGGGTTCATAGACGGTTCGTTATAGCGAGATTGAACTGTCATTTAAAGGTTCCTTTCTTTAAAAAAATTCTGTTTTATAAATACTAATCCAAAATAAAAGAGTACTTACGAGCGAATATCCAGTTCATACGTTTAAACTCTTAAAATCGATGTAATTATACTCATAACAATGAAAACGGAGAAACAACTCTTAATAATGAAAAAAGAAGACTGACGGCAAATGATGTTATTCTTCATAACACTCATAATATTTGCGGTCTACAACACCATAATGCCCAGTGGAATAAAATATCAATTTCCTATCCATTTTTTATCGTACTTCATGTTTTGATTTCTTTTCGCAACCAGAGCGCGGAAGTGCGAAAATCCTCATCGTTTCCCTCCCCCCCTTTTCTTTTTATGAGTTTCGTTACAAACAAACGAAAGAGCTGAATGGGAATTTTACACTGAAAATAAATAAAAGAATATTATTGCACGTTTCGAAACTAAAAGATGGCCTTCCAGTATCCTTAAGGTTTCCAGAGGATTTTTCCTGACAAATTTTCGAATTTTTTTTTTCCTTGAAGAAAATACTTACGTTATGAACCGTTTTATTCTAAGCAATTTCACATCAAATATAAGAAAAACTTTCAAAGTTACGACAAAAATATCGAAACACACTCTCTGAAAAAAAAAAAAAAAAAAAAAAAAAAAAACACCGCATCTATTTTCCAAACTGGAATCATCTGTAAACTCAAGTATTTTGTTTAAAATCACTTATTCAAAGTTTTGTCCTTAAATCTAATTTTTTTCTTTTCGTTTTTTTCTCTTTTTTTTTCAATTCAAACTTCTTTCACCTTGAACCCAAGATGACTCAACTGCCAATAAACCTGAATATTGGTAATGGTCTCGCTCACTTGAATATTGGTAATTATTTTACTATATTTAATTATTTTGTTCAAAATAATTTCTTTAAAAACTCCACACAAATGAGCTTTTTTTTTCATTAAAAAAATTACTTTTTCAATTTCTTTGAGTTAACAGGCTTTAAAAAAGAGCATATTTGACTGATTATTAAAAGTAATTACAGGCCATTAACATGATTTTGACTTCTAGCATTCGCGCAAGACGTCATTTTTTTTTCTCTTTTTTTCAGATTTTTCCTCAAAACAAATTTAGATTATGAAAGTTCTTCGCATTGCTTCACAAATGCATATAAATATCGCCTGCTACTATGATGAAATCCTGTAAAAAATTCTGAATTCTAAGTTGAATTTTAGATAAATTGTAAAAAATGGAACAAAGACATGCATTGATGCTTTCCCAATCAAATCAAAACCCTCTTGATTCTTTGAAAAGATTTAAAGCGTGTCTTTTTTTAATTCCATTAAAAAAATTTTGTTGAGTTTAAACCAAAATTAGAATTTACATTTGTTTTATTTCCATGAATAACTTCCTTTTTCCCTTTTTCACGAATGTGTAGCAAATTTTTCATATTTCTTTTTCTTTCTCTTTGGAAATGAAAAAAAAAAAAACTATTATCAAAACTTATTGCTTCTCAAAGTAAGATTTTTCCTTAGATTTTCAGCTGCTATTTGAAAGAATAAAATGAAACTAACTTAGAACAATGAAATGAGTTTTGTAGCAACTGATGAAACAAAAAAAATATTTGCATTGGAAGAAAATTTCTTAATTAACTTCCTTAGCACTACACTGATAAAAACTTTTAAAATAATTTTCTAAACAA
Source organism: Parasteatoda tepidariorum (assembly GCF_982258835.1). Classification (NCBI taxonomy): domain Eukaryota; kingdom Metazoa; phylum Arthropoda; class Arachnida; order Araneae; family Theridiidae; genus Parasteatoda; species Parasteatoda tepidariorum. The sequence goes on along the minus strand of NC_141758.1, from coordinate 2,935,024 downwards.
AATATTACTATGACATAATATACACCGTAACACGCATGCCACGGTGTAAGATAGAATTATAGCAAATTCAAATCCATTCTTTTCATTTTTTTAAAAAAAAATTAAGTTTATTCAGAGGAAATACTTTATTGTTTCAGTTTTCTAACTTAAATTATCGTCTGCACAAATAATTTAGTACATTTCAGTCAATCACTCGATCCATTAGAATTTAGTTCATGATAGTTCAACCGTTAAAAAAAAAGTAATTGAGAAGTTCCGTACATAATTTTGCCCAACCACTCATTTTCTATGATTTCGGTACAAAGAGTGTGTAGTCTCAAGTTAATGAATCAGTAAAACAACTTTGAAGACAAAACATGCATTCTGTTTGAACGCTCCTGTTTGTTTCGTGACAATGTGCAACAAAACACGATGGGGGAAAAAGGCGTGGAGGAGAGAGACAAACACATCATCGTCTGCGTCTGGGATGCTCAGTCATTACCATAAATCAAAATTGGTAAGCACACTGGAATATCTATAAACAGTGGGGTCGTTCACCCTTTCGAACATAAGGGTTCGAACCATCGGAACCTAAATATTGAATCCGTCACGCTACTTAATAACAACGATGGTCATAAGTTTAGAATATTTTTGTTCTGTAAAATGTGCATCCTAAGTTGACAAAGAGACAAAAGCACACATTTAGAAGATTTTTAATGCACGATTTTTCCATAAATAATGACTGTAACATACATGAAACATGCAACAAAATGCACGTCGTTAAATGAAAGCGAATGAAACTCTGGGTTCTTTCTTCCGATTTTTTTTTCAAAAGGGAAAAAAAAAGACCCAAAAGAAGATATAGATAGCAAAATAAATAACATTATGTTGCCAGGGACCTACAAATCCTGATCCTTCGGTCTTCAGGACGCCTAAAAAAATCGCAATTGGCGCCAATATTATAATATAATTTGACTTAAAAGCGCTACTTTCCAATCCATAGGGGATATTTCCCAATCGGTATCTGTTCGCACCGACTTTCTTCGCCAAGACGCAAAAAAGTTTTTTAAATTGCGAAAATTTAAAGAAAAAATCCTGTTGTTCGCCCAGAGGTGGCTATGAGTTATATACCTTTCGTTTGATTGCTTTGTTTTTATTTAATTATTTATTTTCAGTTTCTTGTGGGCCCACAGCCTAAACTAGTCACAAAAATTTGGCAATTGGGTCAAGAATCTCTTTAAAATGGGTCCTGCGTTAAAATGTTGCATTTTTTAAGGTCTATTGTACATGGGTTAATCATGTACCATACGAGATAAAAATCTAAAATATTCACTGTTAATTTTTATTAACTCACTTTCGTAGGGGTGGAATCTTGTAATTGAAAATTCGTTCACTTTCCGACTAGGTTGATCGCTCAAATATTAAATAGATCGCCTTAAAACAAACCCATTTCTGACCGCCACAAACGAATAGTCAAAAAGAATTGTGTTGTCAACCAAAACTTTGACCACTTTTCAACGATCGAAAATGCTCACATTGCAGCTAGAGCTGACAGCCGACCGAATTTTTCGGGCTTACTTCTGTAGCCTTGAATTTTGAACCCAATCCAGAAGACAAGGAAACTCCTGGGTCAAGTATTGGGAGAAATTTGCCTTCGTGGAACTAACCCGCATATGCGTTACATGGAGAGAAAAATCACGAAAACCTCCTACGGTTAGCCTGACGGCAAGAGGATTCTTACCCATGATTCATCTACTACCTAAAAATGTGCCTTTCTTTTGTCAACAAACGCTTTTCGTTTTCACGAAACTGTGACTTTTCATATTCACGCTATTTTCAGAATTAGCCTAAGTTGTTCTGTCAAAGATATGCAAAAATTGACCTAACAGTCATAAATAACAGTTAAAAACTCTCAACAGTTATACGAATAGCATATTATTCGCTAAAGAGCGTTGTTTCAACATAGCCTTTGAAAAAGAGGATCAAAAACAGGTCTCTGACTAATAAACAGGACTGCATAAATTATATATTTGTTGGCAAGAAAGGACTTATATCATCTTAAAGTTCACAATTTGCATTTACCATTTGTTTCTTCAACTATTTTCGATTTTATTGTAACAAAATACATTTAGTTTCCAATTTTTTTTTTTTTTTTTTGTTTTGTTTGCTGTACTCTTTTAAAGAATGAGAAAAGAACACAAATAAAGTCGCATAAACAGTCATATTGTTTGCGATTCATTCGTATACAGCCAAAGTTTAATACTTAATTTGTTTAGACTGTAAACGTATTTAAAAACAATTACTGCCATTATCAATTTTCGAGATAATGTTATAAATGAATCGATCTTTTAACATTGAGTACTTCGTTTAATAGCATTAAACATTTATTGATGAAGAGATACAAAACACAAAGTGCTTAAAAATTTCAAGAATTTCAATTATTTAAGAAATAATAATATTTTATATTAATATAACATCCTTTTATAATTTATTCATGAAATTCTCCTTCTAATAAAAAATAAAATATGCTTTTAGAATGAAAGTCAAGATAGAGATTCTCTTCTTTTTTTTTATCTTCAAGGGAGTCAATTTAAAATAATTTCTTTTATTTTTCATTGATCATTTTTTAAACTTATGGCTAAGTTTTTTAAGATAAATATAAAGACAAATAGATAAAAATAAAATTATATATTCAATTTTAATTACAAATTTTAAAAAAGAGAAAATAAAAAAGAAGAAAAGCAATAGCATTTGCTATTTGTTTTCAAAAAAATTTATCAGTTAAATTAGGTATATTTTTATTTTTATCTATCTATTTATCGATCTATCAATTTACCTATCCATCTAAAACAGCTGAAAAAAATTTTTAAGTGTTTCCAATTTCATCGAACATGTTTTCTTAAAAAAAATTCTTAAAACGTTTCAAAATTTTTTACAGAAGATTTATTAACTTTTCTAAATTTATTAAATGATAAAACAGCACAAAAAAATCAAAACAATACATGACTTTTGTAAAAATCACAATATCATACCTGCCAACTTTTAATCCTTTCAAGGATAATTTTTCCCAGTGGTAGTAAAATAGAATTTGAATTACAATTTTGGGCAGATTTAGATTGGTAATTTGAAAAAGCTTACGCCGAGTACAACATCAATATTACATATAAATATATATGCTTAACTTTTTAAAAAATAGTGATTGTCAAAAAGATAATAAATTAAGTTTATAAATGCAAGGAATATATAAAAAGCATACATTTTACTACCACTTTAAATATAGAAATAAAATTTTCCGCCAAATGCGTAAAAGTTGGCTGGTATGCATGTAATGCCTCCTTCCCATCTGCAAAATTAATGAAAATTTCAGTTAATGTTTAAATCTTACAAATACTTCTTAAAAATAAGCGAGAGGTACTTGGTGCTGCCCTCTCTACACACATTTCTAAACTAAATGGTACTTTTTGTTTGATGAAATTTGTCATACCAGAGAGCAGCACCAACGCACTTAGGTGAAGAGAATATTAGAGGAATAAAATAGTATTCTACGTTATTTAATGAAGATTTTCTACAGATAAATATGTCTTTAAATTTTTTTTCCCATTATTGCTCAGGTTTCGGGCATTTTTTTAATAGTATTTTGCTCATTAAAGTGAAGTGCCTTGATTTCAACTGAGAAATTACAAAAAAATTCTGTCTGAAAGCTTTATTTTCTTCGAAAAGATAGGACATTTTCTCAAAGGGGGGCAACAAGAAGAACATTGCTGATTTTTATTTATTAATTTATTTATTTTATTTTATTTTACATTCAGAAAAATGTTTTTACATGCGCGATATATATATGTATATATATATATATATATATATATATATATATATATATATATCTATATATATAAAAGAAAGTCGTGTTAGTTACTTCACTTATAACTCAAGAACGGCTGAACCGATTTAGCTGAAAATTGGCAGGGAGGTAGTTTAGAGCCAGGAGAAGGACATAGGATACTTTTTATCCCGTGCGATAAACCGTTCCAGCGATATCAGTGAAAGTCGAAATGGAATTTTCTGATTGGTTAAAAGCTAGCCATTGTTTTAAATTTTGCTATAAACGATTCAATTTTCAAATATCTTGAAGATAACAACAGTGATATTTTCTATCTTATAACTCTATTCATTTAGAAAAGTAAATTAAAGTAAATTGCATATACTTTAATTTTTAATTCGCGCTTTTCTTTATGTCAGGTGAGCACAAGCAAGTAAAATCAACGAGAATAGATTTCTTAATTGTTGGTCGTATCACGGATTCAGTACTGTGAAAACTGTTTAATAAATATAAAGACAAAAGCAAATTTCATTCAAATTGCACGTTTTCAGAAATATTTATATTTAGTACGTAATTTTAGGTTAGCAAAATTAAATATACTTTTCGAAGATTTCAGTGCTGTGACAGTTGTCATTTGAAAACTATTAGTTTGTTTGTTTATTTATGCAAAGTTTTCGAATTCATCCATTTTATTTCTTTCATTTATAAAATTGATTTTTGTTTTAAATCTTATAATTTTCATATTTCTTATTCATCTCATTTTTATTGCTCTTTTTATTATTTAAAATATGTATGTGATATTTCGATTTAGCAAATTTGCGACCACTGCCAACTTTTACATTTCTTTTTCGTTGTCAGAAAGAATATTTGCAAAAATATGCCGCCTAAGCAAATCGCTCTTAGTCGGTCGACATCTCAAGCGCGCAAAAAGAGAACTACCCGTGTTTCAGAAACATCGGAGCAACGGGAAAAAGACTTGAAACTAATCGAGAACAGAATGCTTTTGCCCGTTCCTTAGAAACGTCTGAGCAACAGGAAAGAAGACTGTCAACAAATCAACTACGAACTACACAAGCCCGTTCGTCGGAAACATCAGAGCAAACGGGAAGCAAGAATGAAAACCGACCGAGAACGCATTTCGCTATTCAGACGCTGCCAATACTCTGATTTGAATTTCAGTGCATTTCACTATGATCCGACAACAAACTATAGTCTTCCCCCAAGTGTCATCATCGGAGAAATATATCAATTATGTATGTTTTGTAATGCTCTCAAATTTAAAAATGAAACAGCTGAAATTTGCTGTTCTAGAAGCATACAGAAACTACAAGATTTCACGTCGCCTGCCGAGACATTATCAACCTTCGTATCAGGTCAAACAAACCAATCGAAACATTTTTTGGCGCATATACGCCGGTACAATTCGTGTTTCTAAATGACTTTATTCGGTGCTACACGTATCCTGAACGAGAATTACATCCCAACATTCAAAGTGCAAGGCCAAATTTATCATCGTGCAAGGATCACTTCTTTCAATGCCTAACGCAGATCATAAATTTCTACAAATTTATTTCATGGATAACACAAATGATCAAGTCAATCAACGTTGTCAGGTAAACAATGGCACTAAACGAAAAATTGTTACCGTATTACAAAAATTTTTCGATCAACATAATCAGTTAATTAGGCTGTTCACAATTGCCCTAGACTAAATGTCATCCGATATTTACAAAGTTGTTATTAGAGCTGAAAAAACACCTGTAGGCCACCACAAAGAAAAATACAATGCGCCAACATTGGATGAAGTGGCTATTGTTATAGTTGGCGAAGAATTTACCTCCCGCGATACAGTTCTTCATCGCAGAAATCGTGACGTTCAAAGAGTTCTCAGAAACGTATCGATCATATGATGCATTGCAATATCCTATTTTATTTTGGTGAGGAGAGGAGGGATATTATTTTAACATAAAATTAAGAAGTCCGCAAACAGGCGAGAAAACCAATAAGAAAGCAAGTGCAATAAGTTTTTATGCATATAGATTAATGATTGCCAAAACGCTGATAATCATACTTTAAAATGTCGACAATTAGTTCATCAATACATTGTCGATATGTATGCGAAAATTGAAACTGAATGCCTACTGTATATTAAATTAAATCAAACCAAATTACGTTCAGAAGAATGCATTCATTTACGGGATGCAATAATTAATGATGGTAACGTTAATCCTAATGATGTGGGGAAAATGATTATATTGCCGACTACATTTGCAGGGAGAAAAACTTGGACTCCCTGCAAATGTAGTATTCATACATGTCTGAGTATTCATACATGTGCCTTGGACTCCAAGGCACATGTATGAATACTCACAGGATGCAATGACATATGTTCTCGCATATGGGCTCCTAGATTTATTTATTACATTTACGTGCAATTCTGCTTGGGTTGAAATTAGAGATATTTTGTTACCAGGACAATCATCATCGGATCGTCATGATATTACAGCACGTGTGTTCAAACAAAAATGATAATCTTTACTTGATTTCATTGTGAAGCGTCATGTTTTTAGAGAGACACGGTGTTGGGTGTACTCTATTGAATAGCAAAAACGAGGATTGCCTCAGGCACACATTCTAATTTGGCTTATTGAAAAAAAACCACCTTCTAAAACTGATCAGATATCAGCAGAAATTCTTGATGTCACCATAGATCCAGTCATATTTCAGATCATTGTCCAAAATATGTTTCATGCTCCGTGTGCATCACCATACATGTCTGTTTGAAAATGCACTAATGATATCCTAGAGAATTAACTGCTTTTTTTCACCATTAAATAAAATTTGCATTTCAAATCATAATCGCAAATGTCATTTACACACTTAAATACAAAATTCAAATTCAAATTGAAAGCGTTGCAACGCACGCAGGGTACAGCTAGTATATATATATATATATATATATATATATATATATATATATATATATATATATATATATATATATATATATATATATATATATATATATATATATATATATATATATATATATATATTCAAATTTTAATTCTTTTCCTATTTCCAGGGCAATGCAAGTTCAGTATATGCAAGTTCACCCTTTTAAACCCCATCGATGAAGCCCATGCTTGAAAAAAGTCGTAAAGCTTTCGATTTTTACTGCAGTTTCAATTGCAGCGATTTCTAAGCATCAACATCACACAATTGGCGATCGAAATGGGCTGCAGGTGGCGTAGAGCAGAACTCTTTTCCTATGGCAACACTTCACATGCTTTCCCCATTAGCGTGTGGAAAGTCATAGAGGAAGGAAGTACGTTAGTTTCTCTCTTGATTTTCACATAGATTGAAATCTTTTAACTTGAAAAACTATATGGAACTGAAAACTACATTAAACATAGTTCTAAAGAAAAGTATTATGGAAATTTTAAAAAATATTCTTATTAAATAAAAAGGAAAAATATTAAGAAAAGGGAAAATATCGTAGTACATTCCTATACAACTGAAAAGCGGAGGAGAGGGAAGGGAGAAGGGCTAAAAGCATGAAACCGGTCTCTCCCCAGATGGCGTATTCGAGTGTTGCGATCGCGAATACTGTATCGATGCTTGTGCTTCTTTTGTAAATAAATCAATGTTATCGACTTCTTTTATTCATACAGTGCCATTCGTGTATTCCATTCAGATTCCATAATATTCTGCTTTGATTCATTTTTACAAGATTTCATTCATATTAGAAATAATGCGTGATATGAAAAAAGCACAACTACTTCGACTTCGAAAATTTACTGGGATTTACCTTTTAGTTTAATTAATAAATTGAGTTTTAAAAATGTTTACTAAACGCATTATTTTAGTGAAAACATCAAAATCAATTATTTCAAAAAGAGCTAGACTAATACAATTATGACTTATAACAACACACTTCGTTTAATGTTTATTTGTTGCTAGAAGTCAGGCTCGCAGAAAATGCCGTTTACTTACTAAATTAAGTAGAAATAACATGACTTCTGATATAGGCTATAGTATAACCAATTATGCTGCAAATGAAATTTAACGATTAAAAAGTATTCGCCCTATTATAATTCAAACAGTAATGATTTTAAATTTATTTTATTCATACTCATTTTTAGGTTGCAAGCGGTAAGAAATTCAACTATCAGCGACCTACGAATATATTTTTCATCATTTAAACTAACGACTTTAATCATTTTTTTACTTCGGTATTTGAATAATGATTTTCGCACTAACTTGTATCTTGAAAACTGATGCAGTAAAATAAACTGGGTAAGAAAATGAAAAAGATTAACGTAATTTGTAAAACTAATCGTTCTCGCATTAATGTTCAGATTCATTCTAGAGACTTTTCTTCTGGGATCCGTTTTTAAAGTTAAGGATTGATTTTAAAAAAAATACACTTCTTGAAATCAGATTTCTAGTTTGAGAAGTTAGAACTCTTCCAAAAAGTTTCTTTGATGTATTCCCTGTATTTTATATCCTGTTAAGTTTAAACTGTTTCGAAGAATTTCATATGCACGAATCACATATTTTCTATTTCGCAAAGTTAGAATTCATGAAGGAAACTTCTTTCGTGGGATTCGCATTTTTGTTTTTTTTCTTTTCATTTTGTGAAGTAATGAATTGATTTGAAAGACTTCTTTTGTGGGATATTCAAGAACTCGAGATTGAGTCATACAAACGATGAAGAGACTTCCTGAGGATCAACAGTTTTGAAACCAGAGATGATTGTCTGAAACTCTATGTTGAAGTTCTGCTTCATAAAATCTAATAATTTTTGAACCTCCAACGGTGATTATGTAACAGCGTTTTCTTTTTCCTTATAAAAATTATTTATGATTGTTTACATAATTTTTCGCTAAATAATAAATAAATAAATAATAATACTAATTATTATTATTATTAATAATAATAATTAATAAGTGCTAATAATGGTTAATAAATAATCATAAGTAATTTAAAAATTAAATAATAAAACAAACATTCTGAAAAAAAAACGGGATTTTTCTTGTATTAACCGTTTTTTTTAATTGTAAGAAACAGGATAAAACTGAAATAAATTATTAATATTTGAGACGAGGTTTTATGAACAAGGTTTTTCCTTGGTAAAAGCGAACGAGGATTTTTTGTTTCATATAGTGCTTTTTTCCCCGTAAAGTATAAAGTAAAATAATTGATGAACTAAAAAACTTATAAGTTTTTCCAGCATAAATTGTACAAGAAATAAGTTCAAAACTACAGGAAAAATGAAATAAAACCTTAAGGAGGTATTAAATTTGTTTTTAAAAAACTGTTTCTCCCTTTTACAAGAAGCGAATCAAAAATGAAATGTCTGATTGAAGCGGTCATTTAATGAAATAAGATGATTTTTCTAGTATAAACTGTCCTTTTTTTTTTCTTCAGAAAGAACCAAACTAAAATTAAAATACGTGATGAAATAAACTGAAGTTTTAATACAAATGTTTGTTTTTTTCTTGATCAAGGGAAAAAAATTTAGCTTAAATGAAGTATAGATGAAGCAATTTAAGAAATGTATCTATTAATCATGGATTGTTTCTTTTTTGAACATGTTCCTCAGTAATATTATATTGTGCGCTTGCAATTAATAAAAGAAAAATTACATAATGTTTATCAAGTGTTACGCCTTGTTAATAAACTTTATTAATTCAGTATAAAAATAAAATATAACATATAATTCGTTTTTTTTTTTTAATTCAGCAGGTAAAAGTTTATTATGTCATAAGAAACAAAGCCTTTTTTAAAAGTACAGTAATTAAGAAATATCGAATAAAAAAAAATTGAATTCATCAAGGAATAGATATTGTATATAAATATGTTTACGAAAACAATACTTTTTTTTCAAACTAATAATGTGAGGGTTTTTTTCTTCCATTTATTTAAGGACGATATTAATTTTATTTATTCATTAAAAAGTTATGGTAGAGCATACTTTCCTCCACTTAAAATCGTTAAGTGTATTTTGAGATTCGTGGAACACCGATTTTTTTGTTCGGTATTATGGGTCGGGCAGGTGTTTGAAATGGAAAGGTGCGCAATTAAATACGCTTGTTTACAGAGCCTCTCGCAAAATTCGAAAGAAAGCGTGACTCAATTGAAAGCGAAGATGAGGTCAAAGCGTAGGGGGTTAATGAATCGAAACATCTTAATTGCGCACGCATCTCGCAAAAGTCGCTTGCAGATACGAATACATTTGAACAATACGAAACTTAGGAACTTGGAAAGTGCTTAATTAGATAATTTCACAAAATTTTCTACTTTCAAGGATGCAATATTGCTTAATATAGACTCTTCATTTGAGAACAAATTTCAACCTATAAACAAACACACAATATAAATTTAAGAAAATGACATATTACTATAATTTTTAGCGTAATAAAAGCTGACGTTTAAAGTCAAAGAAGTTGTAACGTTGAAAAAGAAATCCTGAAAATAAATTAAAAAACACGTTATATTTTGATTTCTGAGAAATAAATTTTAAAACAAAATTGTATTTTCAAATTATAATTTATTTGACTATTACATATTAGACCCTTTAAAATCAATTTCAGACTTATCCTTTAAAAATTACCTGTAGCTTAAAACGAATTAAAAATTTAAATTTCCTGAAATTTAAAAAATATTGACCAATTAAACGAAAAATAGTTACTTATCTTAAAAAATTATTTTGATAATTATTGTTTATTATTTTTGCGGAATTATTACGGAAATTAGTATTAATCATTTTTTTAATTGCACTGAATTATTTTATTCGTTTACGTAGAATAACGAGAAACACACAAAAAGTAAAATGCTTGAGTCACCAGATTTTTAATCACTCTCCTGGCTAAACTTTTTAGATTTTGACTAAGTTTTTCAAATTGGGGATACTTCCACATTTTAGAGTTAACAATATCAAAGTTGCAAAAATATGCATATTTAGAAAAAAGAGTGCATATCAGATATATAAGTATCTGATATCTGTCTGCACAAACAAAATTGCATATTAAAATTAGCCTTTAAATGGTTCCTATTACGTAATAATCCAGATATTAGATCAATAGTTATTAAGGACGTGAAATGTCGGACAATATATTTCCCGTGTTAGAAAATAACATTTTGTTGCAAAAAAATTTCATTAAACAATTTTTTATAAAAAATTGAATTATTCTTCAGGTGGTTTAAAAGTTTGAAATAAAATATAAAATTAATGATAAAATACAATTCACTGCAAAATGAAAAAAATTGTGATAGTCGCATGGCGATCACAAGTTACCTTTTGGCAAAATGATTGTTGTCTAATTTTTTTAAATTTTTTTTTTTTTTTTTTTTTGGAAAAGAAACTTTATTTTGTTTTCATCTTGGACATCTTTAACAGTTAATCCTGAACTGCTCGGTACACAAATTGAATGCAGCTCAGACACATTCTGTGTAAATTCTTTTGATGATTGAATAGACATAGATCAGCCAATCGAGATCAATATTAACATTTTCGGAATTTTACAGTGGTGTTTGATGGAGATTGTAGGTTGCATCATATACCTGTTTCGGATTCACAAGTTCATACATGAAACATGATTTGAAAGAAAAAAATGTGATGTTTTTTTTTCACATGTTCTAGCGTCAGACTGGTCACTTTTTAAAAGTTCTTCATAGCTTAACAATTTTTTCTTTATTCTAAGCTCCTTATGAGATCGTCTGCTTTGATCCATAAGTTGAGAACACAAGTTAATAGTGTTCTTTCTCTAAATCCAGATTATTGGAAAAGGAAGAAATACCGATGGAGTCAATTTCTTTCTATTCTGAAGTAAAAATAAGCCACACACACACACCAACAGGGAGAGAGAAAGAAAGTATCTTTTATCAATTTCTCGTATTTATTTAACGGATTTCCTTTTTTGTATATGAACAGATTTCTGCTGTTCGGGGGGGGGGCAAAAACCTTTCCGATTACGGGATACTCCGCTTTTCCCAGTCTCCAAGAGATGCTGGGGTCCGGGAAGTTTACGATCCGGCATTAAAGGGGAAACAAAACCAATTTCCGGCACCCGCGGTCAGAGCTTCCTGCTTCTGTCTAGTAGCCGGACATGACCAACCAGGACTCTCTGGAGGAGGCCAGCTGCTGAGACTTTCATCTCCTTTATCAACACCACCCCTCCTCTCTTTCTGACCCCCCGGTATATTATCTGTCAATATACATATCCATACTAGGACTCACACTTTTATTAGCATCTTTTAATACTGTACAAGTATCCTTTAAATGTTGTTCGAGGATTCACGGTTACGGCTATTAATTTTTTTATAGTTTGAAGGATATAAGACCCCCTTCTCCCACCTTATGTTTTCAACTTTTAACTGAATAATAAGTAACGTGATAGCTATTTATTATACTATATATATATATATATATATATATCATTATATTATTATTTATTCTTATCTTCGTTTGGGTGTTGCTCTCTTGAAAAATACATGTGTTTCACTCATAAAATTGTATACCTATACTGAAATGCAATGTACTTGCTCATACTTTTTAGAAAATTTTGCTATCTTTAAATTAGAATATTTATATCATGGATGAAAATATATTATGAATAGTTTCTATTTTCAATTTCAACCAAAAAAAAAATATTACAGCCAACGCTTACTTATTGGATACGTTACTTTTGTCTTGCTTTGTATACTTTTTTTGAAGACTAAAGTTTAACTCGTAAAACTTTTCACTGTACAAAATTCTAAATATATTTGGTTTCTAAGTCCAAAATTCTGAAGATATATTCGCTTATTCTATACAAAATTCCAAACATGTACATTTGAATATTAATTTGAAGTTGCAAATAATTTTCAGATTTTTTTAAGTCCATAACTCTAAATTTCAGTGCTCAGAAGCACAGAAGGAGGATGTATAAGTCCTTTATTTTATTATTAAGTTGTAAAGCGTATAAGAATGGCTCTGTCTTTTCTGTACGCTGTTTATTAAGCGTAACTTATACTCTAAAAAAATTTAACATAAAGAAAATAACATTTAACTTGCAAACCAAACATAACTTAACTTAAACGTTTTACTTACGTTGCAAGAATTTTTATTCTAAAACTACGGTAAAATCACCGTCAGCAGTCTATCCGACAAATTAACCGTAAAGTTTACTGTAAAGAACATTTTTTTACCTTTACGGTCTTAACAACTAGTAGGGTTAAAAAACCATGAATTACTTTACGGTTTTTAACCATATACAACTAGCATGGCTTCAAAACAGTAAAAAACGAATTTAACTGGACATTAGAGTTTAGTTTTTCGTTAGGTAATGAGCATTGGCTTTAAGGTTAGGGCTGAGTTGTGTTTTATCAAATTAATGTGATTTCATTAGCTCCGATGATTGTTTCACCAGACATAAGAGATGGAAAATTCTAGATAATTTTGCGTTAAGCTGCTTTATGGTGCTGCCATCTATGCGTGAATTAGAGAATCATACTTTAATAGTCCAGGGTCACAAATTGGGAAGTGCAGGACTCTAGAAGCTCTTCATAAGGTGAAGGGAATGGATTAAATATTGTTGCGTCAACGTTTGATTCAAACCCAGTCTTCGACGAGACAGACAGATTAGCCCTCTCGGCTATAATACGTACTTAGTAGCAAAGAACTAAGTGGCTTTACTATGTTGACCTAGTTGATATAATAAAATTCTGGTTGTTTAACAGTATTAGGTGAAAGCAGTTAATAAACGGTTTTATCGCAGTCAACAGTTTGAATACCATCCTATGTATGCTTATTTGACTGTTTTGTTTGAATATGGTAAAATAACAATTAAATAAATTGTTATTCAACCCTTTTTTCGAGAAATTTCTAATAGTGTAAAATATGGAATAAAAAAGCAGCGGTTAACTGCTTTGCTTTATGTTTATGACAAGGCGTAAAAAAATTATAGATTTTATAACCATGTAAGTATAAGCGTTTTATATAAAACAATATAATGAGGTGACCAAGTTTCGATCCCAGCGACAGCTGGTTAATTCGAATTCCGTACTGGGGTCGCAACGACCACAATGCGGATGTAAAATATCCTCAGTGATAGACGAATCATGGATAAGAGTCCCCTTGCCACATTGGGATATTTTCGTGGTTTTCCTCTTCGACTAACGCAAATGCGGGTAAAATGAAGTATCGTAAATGAATTGAAACAAAATGAAGTATTATCACAGTATTGCTTTATAATGAAGAAACACCGCTTTTATTTTAAACCGTAATAATATGAATAATAACATATCGGAATAATAATAAAAATCAAAACCGTTTCATGATAGCTAAGATAAGATGACAATGAAATGCTACAAATAAAAAAACCTTTTAATTAGTGAAATGTTTTACTGGTAGACAATTCGCGATCGTAACGCTCGAGTACGCCATCTAGCGGGAGCCTGTAAATATCAGACATTAATTTATCCCGTTTTCATTTAGTTCCATCAAAATCATCGGCCATGACAGACGCCATTTTCTTAGCAGCAAATAAAAATAAAAATTTCCCTAAGGAAAAGCTGAAGAACTTGAAAAACTAACCAGAACATGCCAAACATTGAAGCAGAACACGCCAAGCATTTGAAGAACAATTTCTCCATAATTTTTACCTTTCTATTACCAACAACATAACTTACAATTTCATGATCACTTGCTGTTACAGATGTGTGTTTTAAGGTAAAATGCTTTTTTTCTGTCTTCAATTCATTACAAATTAAACTGAAGTCAACATTGCTTTCGTCATTCCAATAAATAAATGTGAATTCAGAACGTCAAGAACTGCAATTGTTATAGAATATTCTTCTTTGTTATAGAACAGTATATATTTCTGTATCTATATAATTCGGAAAACAACAATAAAGAATCAACCAAATTACTTGAAATAGTGTCATTTGTGCTGATGATTAATAAATTTTTTATCGTTTTCTTGGTAAGTATTTTTTAGTTTTGAAAGAATAGATAATTTCAACTAGAATTCAGCTGTTCTGTTTTTAGACTATATTTACAAATTCATATCGAGATCTTACAATTATAAAATTTTGATGTGTGGTACGTTATCTAAAAGTAATAAAGGGATAATCTATGTACATATTATTTGAAAATAAAACTTTCAAACGAAGAACATTTCATTTGGAACTCTGCGGGTTTATAAAGAAGGTAAGTGTTATGATTTATATAATAAAAAATTTGCAAGTAAAATTTTTTTTCTTATTTGATGTTGTTCTCTACAGAATGGTTTTTTACGTCTGATTAAGAACTATAAGAATAATAAGAAAAGAAACAGTATGAAAGTTTTTATTTCAATGTAAAGAATTCTTAAAATCGTTTTTTATCCAAAGAATTCTTTATTTTCCGTGTTATAGTTTATAAATTTTTGATAAAAATATTTGTCAAAATACTTTTTTTGAAAACATAAATGGTATAACATTATGTGTTTATGTATACTTCTTGCATATTCTAATGTTCCAAGTAATATGATTCAGAAAAGTATGAATAAAAAGTCGGATGTATTAACGCCACAGCAGCTACAGATTTGGCGGTTTTTAAGTGCCGCCTATCTACACCTAAAATTTTTGTGTCAAATCATAAAATGAAACACTTTATTTAAAATCAAAGTAGTTTATCGGATTTTGGTGGACAATGGGCAAAATATTTCGCTCCTGAAGAAATGAAATTGCATCTTGTTCTATTTTTGGCAAATCCCAAAGACGCATTTTCGTAGCACTAAAAAATGGTAACAAAAATCGAAGAACAAATCATTTTGGAATTCTTCTGACTTATAAAGCAGGTAAGTGTTAATTTTTATAAAATAAAAAATTTTACTTTTAAGTAGTTTTTTTCTTATTTGATGATAGTTTTCTATAGAATGGCTTTCTGCGTCCGATAATGAATCAAAAAAGAAAAAACATGAAAGTTGCTTATTTTAATGTAAGGAATTTTTAGAATTGGTTTTTTCTTCCTTGCTTTGTATCGTAAGCATTCTTTATTTTACGTCTTTTAGTTTCTAAATAATGATTTTTATTGAAACTTGAAATTTTTTGGTAAAAATTGTTGTCAAAAAACTTTTTTTACTAAATTAAATTTCATAAAATTATGAGGCTTATGTATACTTTTTATTCATTTTAATTTTTGAAGTAATATGATTCTTAAAACTATGGAATGTAAAGTTTAAATAGGCCTTTCATATTATATCATTAAATTTAGTAAAACTATTTCTCGGGCATTAGGTTTTAACTCTTATAAGAATACACATATTTTTTTCTGTTTATGTGCAAATATTTTTCCGATGAGTTTTGGATGTTCCTTCTCTAAAAAAAAGAGATACCATTTTGTTTTCGTTTGCATAAGAAAGGATATTAAACATTTTTCTTTTTTAAATTTAATTAGCCACGATAAAGAAGGAACGTTGCAATGCTACACGCTACAGTAAAGACGTCTCTAGAGTAAATTAATGACTGTTCATATAGAAATCGCAGGTATTAATCTCATACAACAACGCCCCCTATAGTTCGTTGCGATCGCGATAACTTTTTTTTTAATTCTATGTCAATGACAACCACGGAAATCAATCGTCACGTGAAGAAAGTAGCGCGTTGGGATTTTCGGGGAAAAACATACGATTTTCTGGCTAATAAGAATGCGCCTACAACAATGGGAAAAGGTTTTATACCATCATGTTTCTATATTATACAGAGAAATTTAAATGTCACTAATTTTTTTTCTTTCGAATATGAAATCGATTTTTTATCAAACAATATTTTTAAAAAATTTCAAATAGATTGACTTCAGCTATTTTCAGTTGATCTACCGACATTACTGAAAATGCTATTTAAAAGAAACGACTAAAAGAGCCCTAATGGGTGGAGAATAAAAATAAATAAAGCTAAATTTATAAATTACTCAAATCATTCATTTTTCTACTTTGGATTGCTTAAAACTAAAATAGTGTCAGTGTAACTCAGTAAAGGGATAAAATACTTTCGAAACATTCGAGCAACTGTCAGATTTATCATATTCGGGAACGAAACTACATCAGCTGATCCCCGTTGTAACACGTATTAGGCATCACAAAGTGACCACGAGTCTCCTTTTTAATAGAGCTGACCAAAAAGACCAACACTAATCCGCAACTAGATAAGACTCACCCTGCTAATTATTTTCCTCAACAGAAATACAGCAAAAAGGACAGAAGTTGCAATTAAGGTTTGTCAAAACAATGCCGGCTTTCCGAATCTTCTCCCAACTTAATCCGCTGCTTTCTGATAGGTTTATCTACAATAGTTGAATGAAATTTATCATATTTCATTATGAAAAACAGCCCAGTATTCAATTCAATAGTTGACCAAAAGTAGGCATCGCCTACTATTGCATCATATTTTATTTTGGAAACTAGTCTTGTATAATATACAATACTTAACTAAAATGAATCATATTTCATTATCGAAATTAGTATCCTAATATATGCAGTAGTAGCCTAGTCTACTATTTTCAACAGTAACTGACTAAAATTGATCTTGTTTAATTAGACAAAATATTATTAAATGAAATGGTTTACAAAAATTTATCTTGATTCATTAGGGATGCATTCCTACTTTTATATGCAATAGTTTATCAAAATGAACCATATTTCATTATGGTAACTCGTCTAATATTATTTACCGATATTTTCCAGTAACGCCATCTATAGCCTAGAATTCGAATTTTGTCCACCCATACGTCGCATCGTTTATAGGACGGAACCCTTTCCTACAGCCATCCATTCATACACAGATTGTAATTTTGACCTAAGCCAGTGAAAGATCAATCTAAAATCCAGAGCCACCATAGGCAATTTGTTATGGGAGCGTGGAAAACTTTGTGGCCCAACAGATTTAGCGTGCACCAGTCACCATTTACTTCTAAGGGATCTTTGACAGACTCAGGGGGTCTCCCGTTCTCTCGAACGTAAGTCCAGCTCTCTACCAATCAGGCTATCCCGGCCAGTTATAACAGTAGATAGATTAAACTGGGAAACAAATTTTCTGTTGCATTTATGCAAATACTTCATCTTACCTTATTCAGGTTAGGGGATTTCAAATTAGAGATTAGTTTTGTTCTGAACGCTATGGAATTTTTTCAAAATGCTATTTTGTAGTTTAGTTCTTTTTTTTGTCTAAATGTACAAGTTTATAGGGGACGTACAAGTTTCTATACTTACATATACACTTGTTTGCTTCTTTAAAAATAACACATAAGTCTAAAAACATATAACCTTACCATATCGCATCATAAAGTGAAATGTAACCCTCATCCAACCACTAAGTAGCAGAGAAGTGGAGGCACTTAATTAAAAAAATCCGAGTTACGAAAATATTAGTATTGAATCGTTTAAAAACTGTTTCTTGTAGAGAGAAACCGATTGCAGATTTGAAATCAGCTACATGAAAATATCCATTCAAAAATTTCACGCAACAGAAAATTCTTTTCCAATGATATTCATCTGAATTTCAATTGAATTTCTAAACAGTAATAAAAAGTAGACATTTTTAATCTCTTTTGAATTCACAAATTCGCCAAAAAAGAAACTTGGTCAATTGTTTAAATTTATTACAGTAATGAAACTAAATAATCTTCATAAATATTTTTTTATGCTAAATACTTTAAAATGTCAGATTAAAAAACGTACATAATGGGAGGTGTCAAAAAATGTTCCTTTAAAACTTGCATTTAAAGATTGCACTACGTTATCTGCAAATGAGTTTACTATTAATGAGAAAGTCATTAGCAACACTTTGTCATGGTTAGTCTTCATTCATTAATATTAGTTTAAATATCATCTTTCATCAGAATGATTAGGGATTTAAATACTGACCTTGCAACGATAATAAATCATTGGAACGATAGCGATAAAAGCAAAGATCCAATTTATTTTCCAGGTCAAACATAAAATCTGTTCGATAAAGTAATTCCATTGTAAGTTGAGAATAAATATTGTACTCGCAAAAACCTATAGCTACCCTCTTAAGTTTCGAATGTTTGCAGAAATAGTTGTGAAGCGATGTGTATGCATAGTAAAGTGAATATGTGCTGCCAGATAGAGAGCACAGTGTTGAGCTACATAGTTTAGTTTTAATTTAAATGAGCCATAAGGGTTAGTATCCAATTTCACTGCTTTCCTATAAGAGCAGATTTTTCATCTTTTACAATTACATCGGAAATTGTTATACACTTTTTCCTAAAAAGTATTGGTACACCTTTAAGAATTGATAAAAGCCCTATTATGGTACAGGGTTGATTTTTATTGGTAAGGACCGGAACCCTTGAATGAAATCCAATTTGAATTTAACTCTGTCATCACTTGCAGCATTATTTGAGTTTCCTTCATTGGGACAGTATTATAGGTCGGAACAATATTACTTAGAGGATCACTTACTGTCATGTTGTGAGATCCACCCCGTATTGGTACGGTTACAATAAGATTTCATTTTATAACCGTCGTTGAACAACTGACCCAATTTTGGGTTTACGACTACTAATGCTCATCTCCACAGCCATGTCATTTTGAACCCTATCCAGAACATATGGGAACTCCTGGATTAAGCATTGGGAGAAATTTGCCTCTGTGAAAGATTTTTTAATGGAACTAGCCAGCATTTGAGTTACATGAAGAGGAAAACCGTGAAAACCACTCATGGTTAACCTGACAGCAAGGAGACTCTAACCCTTGATTCATCTACCACTGACGATATTTTACATCAGCACTGTGGTCGGTGCGAGTCTGGTGCGGAATTCGTATTGACCAGCCATCCCTGGGAATCGAACCCAGTTCACCACATTAGAAGGCGAATACTGGAACCCCTGAGACATTTTAATTTTTTTAAGACATTTTAAATTTTTCAGTTTTAAATTCATCAAAAAACCACCGATTGTTCACCTTTTGATTCAAGTTGTGCATATATATATATATATATATATATATATGTGATATGTGGTATATATATGTGGTATATATATGTTCAAAATGAAGAATAAAACAGAGAAAAATTATAGCTGTTTTGCGGATATAATCGCGTGGGCTGAAGAAAAGATTATATCTTTTTTTCTCCCGGTTTTATTTTTCCGGTTTTTTAAATAAAATTTCATCTTTTTTTTTTTTTTTAATTATATATATTATATAAACTGTTGTTTGTTATTTTTTACTTATTATTCCTCCCCCCCTTTTTTTCATTTGTCTATAATTTTTCTTTGTTTTATTCTTCATTTTGAGCTTATCTAATGAGTTCTGTTTACTTGCAGCTTAAGCGCAATAAATGAAACTTATTGTTTTTCTTAACTTTATTCGTGTTTTATATATATATATATATATATATATATATATATATATATATATATATATATATATATATATATATATATATATATATATATATATATATATATATATATATATATATATATATATATATATATATATATATATATATATATATATATATACAGAGAGAGAGATTTGAAATCTTATGGAAAGTGGCAACTGAGCAGAAAGCAGATTCACACACATTTCTGTGACTGACTTTTAAGTCTTTAAAAAGGTTGGGTTTGTCAGCTGCAATATCAGCAAGTTGCGGAGGGCAAGTTAATGATAATTGTTTGTAGTAGCATACTTTGTCGAATTTGACCATTTTGTAAAGCTTTCTTCCAAAGCTACGATACATGTTAGTCATCCAATTTAGAAAAAGAGTTGGACTTCCCCTCAATGTTCTTAAAACTCATTTCAGTCCTGCACACCCACCCCCTTCGGCAGAAAATGTGATTAGCGCCCCCATTGTCCAATGACGCATTTAAAGATGTCCTTCCTGGACGATGGACACTTGATTGATTACTGGACAACAAGATGCATCCATCAAGTGATGTGAAAGTTCTTGATTTACGAAACAACTTTCTCTGAAATGCCAGATCCCATTTGTATGAACTAGATAGTTTAAAAAAGAATAAATGATTTTTGAGCATGGTTGTACATCTGGGTTCGTGAAAGAGAATCGAGTACTTATAGAAATGGCTACGCTCCTAGCCCATTTTAGGGCTCTATCGTTTAAACAACCATGGTAGGAAGAAAAAAATCCTTTTGACCCTGATGAAATGATGTGGACAGTGCCCAATCCACAGCTACGGTCCACAACATCGCCCTTCTCTGTTTTTGCACTTTTTTTCAAAACAATCACAGGTTAAAGAAAATTAGCTTGGTGGAAACTCAAAACCTGATGTCTCGTGATCGAATATATTTACAGATAAATAGATTTTAAGTCTGAGTCACGATAGCATATGTCAGGGATCGAAGGAAATCTGTTGCGGAGGGAGGAGCATGGATGGGTAGCACTTTTCTTGACAATAACGGCGGCGGTCATGTATAAGTACGTTTTAGAATGTATCTACTATCGTACAGCAGTTTAAAAAGTGTTATAAAAAACTATTTCGTTCCATTCGGTTTTTCAAAGAATTAACTCGTTAGTTGTTGCAGTTGCTCGTCGCATGAATTTAAAGTGAACTTGCAACTAACGTGACAAATTTGCGCGCCAACCTTTTTATGAAACTTCGTCTACCATTTATTTAGATTTATGGATGGTCCTGGCCCCTGCTCGCTCCACTCACCCATATCGATGGTTGCTCCTCATTTATCATCGTTTTCTTTAAAATGGATTTTTCTTCAAAAAAGATCATTTTGTTCATATAAAACATAAATGCAGTATATTCTCAATATCTCAAAATAGAAAGGACGCTATAAAAAGTTCAGAACTAAATATGTTCTAAAAAGTAGAAAAATATATTCTAAAATAGTACTCAAAAATGTAGAGTCATGAAACATAAAGAATAACTGTTATTAAATACGTATGTAATAATACTTAACTATACTTAAGTCTAAATATAACAAAGATAATTTTACTTTTCGAGATATTGAGAGTGTACTGTATTATAATTTTACGTAAGAACATTTCTTTAATTATGTTAATCGTGATGAAATGAACAATTACATGGATTTGAAAGTATTCAAAGTAACTTGAAAAAAAAAAGAAAACTTAGGAATGCAGATTGCATGACTAAATAAGAAGAAATAAATGAGAAATAATTTAAATAGTTTGAAACTTTCAATCATAATAACAGTTACATTTAGAAACGGCTTTTATCTCACTCCAGTCTTTTATATTTTTTTTAGATTTCGACAGAAATATCAAAATTTATATCTGGCAACATCTAATATTTCTTTCATTCTCTCTCTCACACACATTTTTTTAAAATTTATTGGTTCATTTTTTTGTGCTACATTTGACATCAAGTCCAGAGTAAGTTTATAAAATGAAGATTTCGATATAGATACATTTTTTACAACAGTAAATAAATATTTATTTTTTAAAGCAAAAATAGTGAAAAAATATTGGCGAATAATGTACTGAAAATTAGAATAAAAGGAAGAAAAAAGAAATTGAAAAAAAAAGTTTTTAATTGAAAATGGCCGTTTCAACTCTGTCTCATTTCTGTGCATTTGCATTTCTCTGTCAGTTGCATTGCTGTGACTTGCAGAGAGGTCCGCATAATATGTCTCGAACAAATTATCGAGTGTCCATTTTATTATTCCATTGTATCTGAACAATTTTACACACCTTTCTAATTTCAAGTTTCTAAATCTTTTAACTAGTACGCACCAAAACAAAATGTAGTGTAAAATTGAACACCTAAATGACGATTTTTCAATGTTGAGAGATAATCCATATCAGACGAATCATATTTTTTTGAAAGAAATTGCCAGCATGCAATGTGTTAAAAGAAGTATAATTCTTTAGTTATCTTTTTATTTTCTTACGCAACTCAAAACACTAAATAGTTTAATTGTTTTTTTTTAAAAGAAGATCATGCAAATCTTCTCATTTAAAATAACTTGTAAGGAATAAATTTTAAATGATTTTCACTACGACAGTCTAAGACAATAATGAATTTTTTATCACTCTTTAAGTTCTCCCTTTGAAGAGAAGGCTAGAATATTCATGGACACAACTAAATACTTGTCACATAAAGTCGAAAATCTCCAGCAAAACTCTTTTCGAAGTGAGTGAATAAATAATGAAGTCGTTTAGAAGGCTTTCCTGGTGCACTCAACAATTATTTTTGATTTTTGTTGTTTCGACACCGAAAACCTTCATTCAAAGAATCATATTGATTATTTTACATTTTTGACGATTATGAAGAATATTTTCTTTTTAATTCGATTTCAAATATATTAGTGATATATGTAATATATAAGTAAGATATATGATATATATAAAATATTAGAGAATCTAGTTTAAATATTAGGGAATATAATAAAAGTGTTAAATAATATAAATAACATTTTAGATAGACATAAATAGATAGATAAGATGTATCGATTCTATAGAAAATATTGGACGTCATTGGATAAGATATCATCCCAACCTATTACCTTAGATATGGACATCTATAAAATAGCTATAAAATGCTATTTTCATTTTAGTCATTTTATTAGTTTTTAAAGTAAAGTAAGATATTGGATAGATGCGATATTCTTTAAATACACGCGATGCTAGATAAGACGTAGGTAAAAATATATAAATCAGACACTAGATATAAAGCGTAGGCATGATTTTAGATAAAATTTACATAAATGTAGATAATATGTTAAATAATTAGATAGTCAAATATGATATTAAATAGGGTGAATAGACATTTATGTTAGATAGTATATGATTGTTCGCCGTCATTAGATATGTGCCTAACACAGCTATAACTAAAGAGGTTTCGCTCCCGTGGGTACCTTCATAGTAAATCTTTGGACGGGAGATTTAACCCAGTTTGAACTCTTTTTTTAAAAAATTTATTAATAAAATAAATAGTTTATATAAGTTTAGTAAAAAAACAAGAGGTGGATAGAAAAAAAGATCACTTGGAAAAAAAATGTTGTTAAAGAAAAACATCTCATGAATGACTCTATAGTTATAGCGGTCCATTCGAACTTGAATTTAATATAGTTAAATATAAATGAGAACGTCATTAGATTTTTCTTGAAAATTAATTGGTATTTAAAGATACATTTCTAGTTTTAAATTACCTTCTCCATTTCATTCTATTTAATAAACTGATTAGGATTAAAATTGTTCTAAATTTCAGTAATGACATTTATCGCATTACGATATAATAATATACAAATATCGCTTTTTCAACTAGTTATTTTTTTAAAAATTTTATTAAATTGAAATATTTTCAACTCGTTAAAAAATGTATTCCCTTAAGAGACTAGTGTTCATTGATAAACTATTTATAACAATACTATTTAATATTTATGTAATTGTATTTACAAAAGAAAAATACATAAAGTACTCAAAGTTCCATTCGTCATCCCTCAAATTAAACTTTTAAAATGTGATTATTTTTTTAAAAAAAATATCTGTCCTTGAATAATTATTGAATGGCATTAAACTCAGGTTCTATGGCTTGAATCGAATCGAACACGTTACATAACAGTGAATGAGGTGCTTTTTTATGGAACTTTTCTTCCTTTTCGGCGTTCTTTCTTTACTTGGTTTAAAAAAGACTAGTAGGGGAGAGTTGGATAAAGCGGGATAGTCGGACAAAACGGGATACGTCGCCTAGGGACCAGACTGATGCAGCTATCTAGTGGACAACGACAGAAACGTGTTATTCGACCGTGATTATATCATTCTCGGTGCGTCCCGCCTCGAGATCACTATTTGATAGAAAGTTGTAGGTCTCAGAATTTTTTTACTCTATTTTTTTGCCATTTTCTACATTTACGTGCGTTGTTTTTTACATTGTACTGCCTACATATATGGGAATAAAATTCCGGTGAGTATTAAATTTAATTAACCATTTATTTACCAATATTTTTATGTGCAGTCAATCTAATTTTCTTTTCACATTTACGCAGCAACCATGTTTGTTTCAAAAAGTGACGGAGTCGGACAAAACGGGACACTTGTGAGTTGGATAAAACGGGATAGAGTTTTTCATGTCCCGTTTTATCCACCTATTTATTAATTGGATTATTACATTTTAAAATAGCCATATATTAATGAAGGCCTAGGCTTTTTAAACAACTTATTTATATTAACTACAAGGTCCGGCTATTAATTTCCAGGACTGAGGTAACTGTAGGAGAAAGAAAAGCCGGAATATGGCGCTAATGATTGCATATTGAAGAGTGTTTTCTTGCGCATGTGCAGTGCAATCGGCGCCATTCTGAAGTGAGTGGTTCTCGTGGAAAGACTCATTAAAACGGAGCTCTTAAATTCCTGTTGTCGAAGTGAAATGGAGCAAAGAATTAACATTAAATTTTGCTTCAAATTGGGCAAGACAGCTGCAGAAACCTACGAATTGTTAAAACAAGTTTATGGCAAGGAAGCATTATCTCGCTCAAGAACTTTTGAATGGTTTAAACGCTTTTGAACGCGAAAGCGTGGAAGATGATCCGCACACAGTTCGGCCGCAGTTCGCACGCAAGCCGGAAGCAATTGAAAAAGTTCGCGTACACCCATTGCGTTTGACTGTGAGGCGATTCTCAGCTCAGCATGGTGTCGTTGAGTCGCAGCATCCACCATACTCGCCAGACCTAGCACACACTTTTTCCTGTTTCTTAAGCAGAAAAATTCACTGAAGGAAACAAGATTTCAGGATGTCGAAGCCTTCACGAAAACTGTAACGTCACTAATAAAGAGCATTCCAAAAGTGGACTTTAAAACTTCTTTCCGAAATTTGTACAGCCGAGCACAGACGTGTATTACGGCTGATGGGGATTACTTCGAATAATATTAAATGGCTATGTGTTTAACTTTTTTTTCTTCTGAGTTATTCCATGAGTCCTGGAAATTAATAGCCATACCTTGTATATATATTTTTGAATAATTTAGTCTCTTTATATAGTAATGCAAAATTTGTTTATTAACGTTCATTATTAAGCATTTTATTTTCGACTCTAGGATTTCACATCTTTCTTTAGAACTAATTGTAATGTATTTCACTGATGAAGACTTTTTTATACATAAACAATTATTATACATAAACAATTATTTATATATTTGCATTATTTATTATTTTATCTTTATATATATGCAAAAAATTAAACATTGTAAACCCTATCCCGTTTTATCCAACCCAGGTATGCTAAAACGGGATATGTAAGAGTTTGGAAATGAATTTTTTTTTCTATTTCGCTGTCATTAAAATTAGTTGAAAATATGTTTTTTGTGTGCTTCAATAAATGTTGTAGCTACAAAAAAAATAATGTATTGTTTTCCTAAACAGATATTCCGTAGTAAATAAAAACAATAATGGTATCCCGTTTTATCCAACTCTCCCCTATAGGCTATCAAATAATATCAACTCTGAAATTTTATTACATGAAAAATTATGTAAAAAAAACGGGAAAAAATGTTTTTAAAGCAGGCAGTACTCTGCTGCTTCTTAAACCAGCCAAGCGTTTTGATTTTTGTTTATGTATCTTAAACGAGTTTAAGTTTGTGTGCATCTCAAAATAATTATGAAATCGAATTTTATATTTTAACAAGAATCAGAAAGTAGTAGGCAGTTCAACGTGTGCAAAAAATCTAGTTTTTAAAAGAGCATAATGATTTGAGGAGGGAAAAAACTGTGTGTATATTTGAAATATGAACTTGTTTAGAAGAATATCATGAAACGTTTATTTCCATCTTCTTAGAGACCTTAGTTCCTGCTATCTCTATCCAAAAGTGCCTTCAAATGGGGGGGGGGGCACACCTCGGTCTAAAAGACGAGTAAAGTTCTCGACCTCTTTTGTCTATAAGGAAGATAGATAAAAGCTTTTATTCATATTGCTTCCTCCAAACTTCTTTCATTCTCGTGAGAGTTGTTGAAAGTTATGATTTTTCTTTAAAACTTTTATAATTTTTATATCAAATGTAACAGCACATATTTAAAGGATCCTGAAACGTTTACGATAACGAAACATTCAGTTGATTATTGTTCATTCTATTTGTTTTGGTTCTTGAAACGTGTTACTGTGAGTGACCGAAATCGGTAACTTCCACCGGTGAATGTCGACAATCACATAGTCGCTTTGGTAAATATCCAAACTATATACTAAGTCTAGTCAAGTGCGACTGCCTGGTAAACATTTGCCCGGTATACCCTACACTGATGCTAAGTTCAGTGCCACTTCCCGGTATGCCCTACATCATTGTTTTTTAAGGTCAAGAGCCACTGCACAGTACGCATTTAACCGGTACACCGAACATTGAAGTTTCTCCTAATCTATCCTCAGCAGGTATTAAAATATATAATAAATATTATAATATCAATGAATAAATTGATATCAAATCGGATATAACAAATATTTCGGTCATTCACCAAAGCGGCTATGTAATTGTTAACATTCACCAGTGAAAGTTGACATTCTCTTGAATTTGTTCATTCATGGTAACAAGTGCATGAAATAATTATAAAATGAGTTTTCAACTTCAATCTTAACATATTCAAATCAATATTTCAGATATTAAAGTAAGATATTGAGATATGAAGATGGATGTTAGATAAGTTATATTCAGAAAGATGTAAAAGATGTTACGTATAATGAGACAATGAAAGCAAAGCAGTTAAACGCTGTTTTCTTATTCAATTTTTATACGCTCTTAGAAATTTCTCGGAAAATGGCTAAATAACAATTTACTTCATTGTTATTTTACCATATTCAACCAAAACTGCCAAATAATTACAAATAAGATGGTATTCAAACTATTAACCATGAGAAAAACCGTTTATTAACTGCTTTCATCTAATACGGTTAAACAACCAGAATTTCTAAAAGTGTATAATGATATTATACAAAATGATAGGTATAATTCGATGATATATTAGATATGATGTTAAATATGATAGAAAGACATTGTGTTTGGTAAACTGTATATAAATGTGGATTTAATGAGATAAGGTTGAGGTGAGGCTAGACTTAGTGAAATAAAGTCTATATAATGATAAGATTTATGTAGTAATATTACGAAAGATTGTAAACATAATTAGATGATATGATCAACAATAGATATTGAGCCAAATAAAATTTTACTATCGATTTTAATTCCCATATAATAGTTAGCTTTTCCTCTTGTATTCAAATAAGGTAGGAAGAACAATAGCAATTAAGTATTTATATCAGATTAGTATTTGTTTGAAATACGCCATTATTATACGATTGAAAACGTAACTAAGATTAAAAAAATAATTTTATTTTGATATTGTTTATTCTTAATTGATTAACATTTTTTTTTGAATGAAAATTAATTATGTAAAAGAATTTTCTTTTTATTAACCGAAAAAGCATAGCCATTTTTAAACCCATAAAGTAAAGACTAAAAAAAAAAAAAAAAAATACTTGCGATATTCTATCTATCTATCGATATATATATATATATATATATATATATATATATATATATATATATATATATATATATATATATATATATATATATATATATATATATATATATATATATATATATATATATATATATATATATATATATATATATATATATATATATATATATATATATATATATATATATATATATATATATATATATATATAAATTATACAGCATCATTGTTTTCCAGCAGAGCGTTTGCCCCAGAATCAAAAAATATATTTTAATATTGCATGAAAATTCTGTTCCATATTGAATGTCTGCTAAAATCATTATTATATTGTTAAAAAAATTTAATGAAAATTTTTTTTTCAGACAAAACTAGATTCGAATAGAAAACAACACAATTTGTTTTTGTTTCTTGATTTTATAAAAACTGAATAGTTAGTTTTTCAAATTGCACCTGGTTTTATGAACGCAATTCACTTTTTTGTTATTTTTTTAGCATGGCTAAACTATACGTTAAAACTGAGAACTCATTTTTCTATTTATCACTGGTGCTTCACAACTTATTCAATAGTGGTTACTTCTCATTCCATTTCCCCACTTAATTCCGTTAATAGAAAAATCAAAATATCTGTCCCTAATGATTCCGACCATAAGCAGTTTAAATTTTATATATTTGCGAACAAGAATTTCAATGAGATTCGGATTTTTGGAGGGAACATTATTTGCTTTCCTGAAAGAAAAAAAAAAAAGTATTATTCCGAATCATTGTTAAACGTTCGAACATGGAAAAGACGGAAAGAAAATTTTCTATTACGGAAGCTAATCTAGCGAAAAGAAAAGGTTTTTCGAAACTTAAAATAAAACAAGTTTCGATTTTTGTTAGCTTCGGAATGGCAACAGGCAGACGGAAGGGTCACGTGATTGATAACTAATAACCCAGACGTCGTCTAATGGAAAATGACCGCTTGCTATTGACTGCCCGGGTGAATAATGTAAAAGTTTGTCTCGAAATCCTGTCATTTATCCTCCGATTCGTTCGAATCTCAGAGCAGATGGGGATGAACGAACGTTTTCAAAATGTTCCTCATTTATGAAATCAGCAGTTTAAGCAAATCGTTCCATCGCATTCGTAAACTTAAGTGGTTACAACGAGAAAAACTGAACTTAAATGACTTTTATGTATGTAAACATTCGATCCGTTTAACCTCACTTTAAACATTATGAGCATTAAAAGGGAATTTGTTTTGAAAAACGTAGGTTTAGTGGATTGTAATATAGAAAATCAATGTTTTTTTAATGCTTTAAGAATTTCAAATGTTTATTTTGTACTAATACAACGATAAATATGATTCAGTTCGCTTTGTTATAAATCGTTATAATTTAATATTGACTGTAACACGAGTGAAAGTTTTTGACGCGCATGTAGTTTACGAACAGTGCATTCTAAACTAACAAAATTTGCGTTCGTAAAAGTTATTCCGATGGATGTTTACGAGTCTAATAACTTCCACTGTTGTGTGCTGTACGATTCATATTTATAAAGCATGAGATCCAGATGGAGAAATCTTTGCTTGAAGGCTTAATTTTAAACTGGGGCTTCATGTACTGTCATTTAAACTACACTTTCAAGAATTTAGCTTTTTTCTTTCAGTAGTCCTTGTAAGAAGAATGCTCAGATGGAGTAGACATCTTCTTTTTCACCTTTTTATTTGTTTTGCTTGTCCTGTCAACAACTTTAGCATTACTTCCGAAAATAAACACAGTTCTAAAGCAACTAATTTTTCGAATTTGATAAGTACAAATCTCCGTGGGTCTGTCAATGGCTGCGATGAAAATTACCCTGCAGCTGTAGCTGAGCGTTAACAGAAATGTATTTTAAATCACGCATATTTAATCCAGCCATTAAGAAAAATAGATAATGAATCACTTTGGTCGCACTCGAATGCACACTCGTAAAACATTGATGTTATTTAAAAGTAAAGGAACGTATTTTCCATGTACTTAATTTCTTAGAGGAAATAAAAGAGCATGAAGAAATTAAAAAATTGCAAGTATTTGACAATTTTGCATTTCTTAAATTAAATATTCTCTGTCTAAAAAGTCATATAAAGTTGAAGGTTAAATGAGCAAATTCGAAAAAATATTTTGGAATAACAAACTGGTTCATGTTAACATGAATAAATATTTCTTATTTAATGTGAGCCGATTTCTCATTCAAAACCATTTTGAACATAGGTGTAACATAAGTTCTTAGGAAAAGTTCGTCTTCTTAAAGTAGTGAAGTAGTTACTAAATTCCAAAGTAGTTTGTAGTCACTACACATAAGAAAAGTAGTTGTAGTTAACTACATTTGTAACGAAGTAGTTGTAGCAAACAAAAAAAATTTAAATAGTTTTTCCATCCACTCATTAAATCACAATAAATTTTTTTCTCTGAAAAATTGCAGTTATTCCTTATAATAATAATAATACTGTTTGAAATAGAATAGGCATCCCACAGTTACGCGATTTCCCCTTTCTCCCCACTTTTCCCTTTTCGCAGCCATAGTTTCAAGAATCAGTTTACTTTTCTCCCAGTAAGAAAATAGAATACACTGAAAAGCAAGTTTTGCCGAAATCATGGTAAGGGAGAAGAAGAATTGAGGAGAAAGATGAGAAATCACATAAACTTGAAACGCTTAGTCTGTTTACAAAGATTATAAATCAAACGAGTGCTTCCTAGTCATGACCAAATGTTATCCTACTAACAGATATGAATGATTTTTACGATCTGATAACAATGATAGAAATAGCATACCGTTTTCTTAGAAGCGTTTACGTTGTATAACAAAAGAGTACTTTCAAGGCTTTGAGAAGGTCGAGGAAGGAATTTAAGTGGAGCATATGGCAGAAAATTGTAAGAAATCATGCATCACATGAATATTGTTTTTAATACAGTTGTTGTTATCATCGGCCGTTAAGGCAGAGGGGGTGCGATTCTTCTTGTTTTCCAGTGGCGCCATCTATGGCCAAGAAGTCGACTTATGCCACACCCCTACGTCACACCCGTTTAAAGGGCCGCACTCATTCACACATCTATACATTCGTCCACAGGTCGTAATGTTGACCTGAACCAGAGAACGATCCATCTCCAATTCAGTACACCCAGAGGTATTAATTTGTAATAGGAGCAAGGAGGACTTAGTGAACCGACAGATTTAACGCGTACCAGTCACCATTTGCTGCACGAGGAGTCTTCGGTCGGTTGGATTCGAACTCCCATTCTCGCAAACGGTTGACAGGGAGTCCAGCTCCCTGTCAACCAGGTAATCCCGGTCACCTTTAATACACTAGAAACCGTATATAAGGAGGAATGCAAAAAAAAAAAAAAAAAAAAAACTGCTTATTATACACAGTCACTCACGAAATTTAAATTTAAGGTTAGCAGAAATGATTAAACATAAAATACAACTTACATGAATTGCTTCGTGTTACATATTTTGAGCCGTGGTCGTAGCTCAGGGGATAGAGCGTTTGCTTCCCAATGAGGTGAATCGGGTGTGAATCCCAGCGATGGCTGATCGATACGAATTCCGCACCGACCACAGTGCTGACGTAAAATATCCGTTAGCTAACTATGGGAGGATTTCGTGGTTTTCCTCACCTTGTAACGCAAATGCAGGTTAGTTCCATCAAATAGTCCTCCACGAAGGCAAAATATCTCCCAATACGTGATCCTGGAGTTTCCTTGTTTTCTAAATAGGGTTTACGGCGTTCAAGATAAGTAGCTATAAAATTAAAAAAAAAAATTGGCTAGGTGATTAAACGACTGCTATAAAATAAAATATTGCATATTTTAACTTCCTATGACAACGTTCTTTTCCCTTTATATGCAAATTATATAATTTCGAATCGTTCTTTCACGGATAAAGTTCTTGTTTTCGATGTAAAATAGCAAACTGACGCAGCAATCTTTTATCTTTCAGAGAAACCTAGATAATTTTTAATTTTAAAGTTTATGTGTTTTTCGATATCTTTCAAACGCCTCAATAGAACCTTAAACACGAAACTTCTAAAGATTTTAGGAAAGTGGAGATCTAGGTGGGATTATCGTATGAGCTTCTCAGACAATGGGATATCCATTGGAAGGGTCGTGCTTATAGTGAGATCTTATAATAAGACTTATATTGAGAAATAAGCGATATGCATTGTATTTATGTATTTATTTTTTATGCTGCTCTGACCATAGGATGATTTTTTGTTACTTGTGGTTTCCTAAAAAACCTGTAAAGTTAAAAACCGTGTCTTATTCTAAAACATCTCCTTCTTGCACTAGGCCAAAGAAAATGTTTCGTTCAAATATATTAAGTGAGCGTCGTGTATTTATTTAAATCCACTCATACTAAAATAATAATTAAAATAAATACTCATTTATCTGAGTATTTATATAGATGATTTGTTTTAGAAAAGACGGCGGGGCAACATTTTAAGAGGTGATTGTGCATTTCCAAATAAAGAATTCATGATCGGAATTGAAACGCAAAGGGTTATATGCGACAGAAACACGTAATGAATTAAACGACAAAATCAAATTTAAAGACACGTGATAAGTGCTCAAAACAGTTGCAAGGCATGTGGGAGAACGGCGAATAAAGGATTGTCGAATATTCTGATCACCATAAAAATAATAATCAATAAATAAATAAAAGGCATATCGCGTACTTCTCACAATAAGTCGGGCAACGGGGAAGATTGAATAGAGTCATGAGTTTTCATTACAAAAAGAAATCTGAACGTGAAAGATCTGGTAAGTGTGGTGGTTATCATTGAATGACAGGAAGTATGAATAAATCCGCCCTATAAACGGTTTGTGAGATGTGCGTGGCTGAAATCGTATCCTTGGCCATAGATGGTGCCACTGAAAAAGAAACGCACCCTCTGTCTAAAATTGACTTGGTTTCACCAAGCAGACTTGGTGATATTGGCAAGTAGCTTTACAAACAACAGTAGAAGCTGAATTTTTCGCTGACTGGATAGGTCCTTAGACACATGGAAAATAGACTCAGTTTCGATGCTGAAAAACATCACAATTGCTGAAACAGAAAGATTTTGTATCACTCTGTAAGGGCACAGATGATGATGATTGCTAATAGCGTTGAATTATCAGTATGCACACAACGTTACAGTTTCTTTTTTTAAAACTGTTGTTTTCCCTTTGGCTTGCATTTCTCAAGACTAAACTTCCTATTTTAAAACTGCTCCAGACCAGTAAAAAATTATAAAACTTTACCGAATTTAGTTAAGTTGGCATTATTGCTAAGTAACTAACGCTGTTTAAAAAAATAAAAAAAAAATATAAGAAAGATTTAAATTACAGTTTTAGATAACATAAAATTATGGCTTCTAAGTACGTCTATTCCTGTCTTTTCCAAGTGTGTTGAAACTAATATTTGAACGCACCGCATCAATACCTATGCAAAATTCTGTACCAAACAATCATAGGATTCATAAAACTGATTTTTTGAACAAATTACTACAACCATACATGGCAATACTTTTACTTTCGTTACAAGTAACGTAAAATGCACGTATTTTTACTTGTAGTTCGTTACTTTTTAGATTTAGTACTTTTACTTGCTTTTTCGTTTTTTCTTTTTTTTTTAAAAAAAAATACAAGTATTTGTTACGAGAATGTCAAAAGAAATCGTTACTTTTTTCTGAATTTTTTAAAAGTTTTCCTCTTTAAAAAAATTTTTTTGGAATTTTTTTTTAATTTATGAATTTAATGTAATATATATTCTTTGACAGCTAATTTCCTTTTTCAAACATCCTTAAATATTGCAATTTCGCGAAAGTGAGAGGATGGCGGGGGGGAGGGAACTTTAAACCCTTACTTCAATGGATTTAACGGATTTTACCTGCATACAATTTTCATTCTTTAAACAAAAAATTACAATATTATCAAATTTACAGAATATTTACGTTAAAAAAATGAAGTAAATCAAAATTACTTTTTTAAAAACTACTTTTTTAAAAAATGTGAATTAATAGAAATCAGTACTCCGAACCACTTCAACTTAATATGATTTCTTTTTTTTCTTTACAATTCTCTGTTTAAGTTTACTCCATTATCTGTTATACTTCAACTGATAAGAAATTGAACGAATGTCTGCACAAAAAGCGTTCTTTTTTAAAATATATTTATTGAAACGAAGTAAATCGCAAGAAACCATACTCTGTCGACAGATTTTACATGATTAGTCTATAAAGTATACTTTGATTATTTTTGTCGACTCAAATGCCATAGCCATTATTTTTTTTAATTTACAGCTGTTTTATCAGACAATGTTTAAAGAGTTGTATTTTATGAATCGTAGGTTTCGTATTTTAATTCAGAAATTTTATAAAATGTGGTCCTTCCTGACTGGTAAAGTATAATTAAGAGTTTTTCCGTTGAAAAGCAGAATTATTGCGTGATTATCTTTGAATGTGAACAAATTTTGCAATTATTTATAAGTGTTTTTAAAATTATTTCATTAAATAGTTTCAGAAATACAGAGATGCCAACTTGCTCCACTTTGAATGTGGGGATAGAAGTTATCAACAATGTCAACCTTCATCTATGAAAAGGTAATCCGAACATAGAATCTGGTTAACATCTCTTATATACTAGTGAATTGGAATTATATTTTTGTAGTGATAGATAGACCCACTACATTGAAGAAAACTTTTTCCAGTGGTAGCTAAACTTATTTTTTAATACACTATTTTTGGTTTAGTAACTATAACTTAAAATAATTTTGCCCACCACCACGTAAACGTTACTGAAACGAATATACAGGACCAGAGCTAAGCATTCGCCACCCCATCAAATGCGATAAAATTGAGTTTTGGCGAAAGTATTAGCGAATGATTACTTCCACTGGAAAGAAAAATAGATATTTAACTCGATACTCAAATTACGTCAAAATGATTTTTTCTAAGCAAATCAGTATTTTTTATTCGATTACAGTAATTTTCGGTAGATGCGCCGCTTAACCAAATAGAATGGTGTCCAAATACTATAAGTCTGAAACAAACTACCGTAAAATAGTTTTCTAATGGGAAAAATTTATCATAAGAAATTGTTAAGATTTGCAGTTGGAGAAGACTTTCGAAAATTGGCGAAAAATTTTGACATTTGGCTAATTTACCGGCTAATAATTTGAAATCCTAAGCGCGGGCCCCGAGTATATGATATGAAATTCAGCGTGCATTATTTGTGACAAAGATTTTTGAAGTGTTGGCAAAATTGTACAAACCTCTGCATGCATTAATTTTCTTTCTCTACCACTACAGAAAATCATTTGCTGAAAGCGGAGCAGTTGGTATCTCTGTAAATGCGCAAGACGCTACAAAAAAAAAAAAAAAAAAAAAAAAAAAAAAAAAAAAAAAAACCATTTAGAGACTCAAACTTTCATATTTTTTTTCTTCAGAGAATCACGCTTTTTTGTATCTGATCTCTTAACTTAAAAATATACACTACCAGTCAAAAGTTTGCGAAAATTTTGAAATCTACAGAGAAAAGGTCTAAATTCAAATGTTCATGGAACTGCGAAAAATCTTTCAAATTCCATGCAAAATTTGATATGTTCTAAAGTTAACTCTCTACAGTTAGTTACATATGATCAAATTGCAATACTTTGTTTCTTGCGAACTGAATCCAGATTTTCACCATAGGTTGTTTTTATGGTGAAAAACTTTTTTAAGTTTGAACACTTGCCAAACTTGCAAAAAAAAATATTTGTACCTTCTGTTAATGGAAAATAGTTATTTAAATCGTTCTATGTAAGCCCTCAAAATTTCAGATCGATTTGAATTTTTTTTGACGAAGTTATAGAATTTTGAAAAACATGTGCCCTTTTCTCGATTTTTGAGCATTCGACACATGCAGTCTTTTGGTCTATACATCTTCTACCAAAGAACTTTTTAATTTTAATGTTTTCTATATTTTCAAAGAATTAATATTTATTATAAAACAAATATTCTTATTCATTATTGTAATTATTGTTATTACAAAGAATTTATTATGAATATAATTAAAACAATATCTCATAGTTGTCACTGTACACGATTGAACACATTGCGTTGGTTCATTGAATGCTAGAAGTTTAACAAACAATACTTTATTTAACAATTGTAAATAATCAAACCAAAATCATTGCACTATTGCAATGGTAGCCCCGACTGGCTCAAGCAAGAGTTCAAGAGCAACTGACTAGTTCAAAACAATTACAACAGATTGCGTTTCGCTTGAGACCGAATACTCGCATTTCATCGAAAATTTGTTTGTTCTTGCAAACAATTATTCGAAGTTGAAGAATGTATTGTAAAATTTCATTGACTAATTTTTTTACTATTAAATTATTTTATTTGAAGCAGCGTTATAAATATGTCTCCTAGAAAAGAAATATCAACTGAAAAACGTGCAGCTATAGTATCTTTAAGAAAAGCAAGTCACACTATAGACAAAATCACTGCATTAGAAAACGTTTCATAAGCATGCGTTCATTCTACAATTAAAAGGTTCAATGAAACAGGACGTTGATCGCACACGTTCCGGAAGGCCAAAGATTACATCAAATCGAAATGATCGCAAAATTATAGTTACAAGTTTAAAAAATAGATTCGATACACCTGCACAAATAAAGTGTAAATAATTCTCTGGTTCAGAAAAAGTTTCAACTTCAACAATAAAACGGCGTTTGCGTAAAGCTGGCTTATTCGGGCGTGTCGCAGCAAAACGTGTCGCCCAAAAATAAAATACTACGATTAGAATGGGCTCGCAAACATCAGCATTGTTCAATCGCAGATTGGAAAAGTGTACTATGGACTGATGAATCAAAATTTTATATTCTTGGGACCAAACGTTGCATGTTTGTAAGGCATCGTGAAGAAGAACGAATGCAACCAAATTGCATTCGACCAACGGTTAAACACGGAGGGGGTGGCATAATGGTTTGGGGATGTTTTGGAAACGATAATGTAGGAGATTTAATTAAAATAGATGGAATAATGGACCAAAAAATGTACCATTCTATTTTGAAATGTCATGCTATTCCTTCGGGTGAAAAAGTTGTCGATCCAAATTTTGTATTTCAGCAAGACAATGATCCCAAGCACACGTCAAAATTATGCAAAAATTATTAAAAAAAAAAAAAAAAAAGAAAACGAAGGCCGATTGAAAATTATGATGTGGCCAGCTCGGAGTCCTGATTGTAACCCGATTGAACTTTTATGGGATCATTTGGATCGACAAATTCGATTCTCTGATATTTCGAATCGAAATCAGTTATGGGACATTTTACAACAGGAATGGAACTCTATATCAATTGAAGTGATTAATGTTTGTTTTAACGAATGTCATGCATATGTAAGGCTATAATAAAAGCAAAAGGTGGATGGTTCGGGGAATCTAAGATTTAAATGTTAATTTATTTAATTACAAAATACGAATAAGAATATGTTAAATATTTGACTTGTTGTAAATAAAATAGTTTCGTAAAAATGCAAATTTTTTATACTATTGTTATTATTTTTCCAGAATTATTTATGTAATTATTGTTATAACTTTTTATTTTAGTTTAATGTAAAGTAAAAATATCCCAACAAAACTAACACATATAAGCAATAAATATAAATAATAAATATAAACACTAATAATTACAATAATGAATAAGAATATTTGTTTTATAATAAATATTAATTATTTGAAAATACAGAAAACATTAAAATTAAAAAGTTCTTTGGTAGAAGATGTATAGACCAAAAGACAGCATATGTGGAATGCTCAAAAATCGAGAAAAGTATACGCGTTTTTCAAAATTCTATAACTTTGTAAGAAAAAGTCAAATCAATCTGAAATTTTGAGGGCTTACATAGAACGGTTCAAATAACTATTTTCCATTAACAGAAATTACAAAAAATTTTTTTTGCAAGTTTGGCGAGTGTTCAAACTTAACAAATTTTTTCACCATAAAAACAATCCATGGTGAAGAGCTGGATTCAGTTCGCAAGAAACAAAGTATTGCAATTTGATCATATGTAACTAACTGTAGAGGGTTCACTTTAGAACACATCAAATTTTCATGGAATTTTCGCAGTTCTATTTAGACCTTTAATTTAGACCTTTTCTTTGTAGATTTCAAAATTTTCGCAAACTTTTGACCGGTAGTGTAGCCTACGCAAACGAATCAACCTATTTTATTTCACATGCTTTTAGTTTTAACCAGCGTTGAACAGTCGACTCCATTTGGGTTTACGGCTATTAATGTTCAACTCTCAAATTTTGTGCTCAACCTGGAAGAAACTTTCTGGAAAAAGCACTGGGACAAATTAGCCTTCGTCGAAGACTTTTTGATAAAACTACATAGAAAGGAAATGTACGAGAATTTTCCATGGTTAGCTTGACAACAAGAGGGATTGTAACCCAAGAATCCATCTACCACTGAGGATATTTTACGTAAGCGCTAGGGTCGAGGCGAGCCGGTGACAGAATTCGTTTCAGGCCGTTTTTTATTTATTGCCCTGTACTTTAAAATAGATTAAACTGATTGGAAATGCCGAGTTTTCATGTCTTTCCGGGAGAAAGAATCCTGGAATTTATAGGGAAAAAATGTTCGTGCGATTTCATTCTTTTTTTTCCCCCTCCGAGAAACGTAAGGAGAGGGTGGTATATCTGAATGCTCAACGCTGCGAAATAATAACGAAAGCTACCATTCATGTCAAATTTCGTGAATGATCACAGACACTCCACTTTATTCATATCATTTAACCGTAAATAGAAATCAGGTACAAAATAAATAAATAAGTGAGATCAAATTGTAACGTTTTTACAAATAAGATTACCAAAAATAAATAAGATCGCTAAAAGTTCTTTTCCATCCTCGGCGAGTGAAACCTACAACCACGGGAATATTTCAGGGATGGTAAAAAAAATTCTGGAACATGAAGATGATTAGCCATCCAGAAATCCTCCCCCCTCTTCTACCTTCGACCCCTAACCCCCCACGTGGAGGGTGGTGGACGGACGTCGGTGAAAGCGGGAGATGTTTCTCAGTTCTTTGGGAGTCATTCAAAGAGTGAGTCGGTGGAACGTCATCATCCCTACTGCAAGTGTCACGTGGGTTTTTTTCCTTCCCTTTTTATTATTATTATTCCTATCGGAAGAGATAAAAACCACAGATGAAGAACGAGAACTAAGTAAGCATATTCAGTTTATTAAAATTTTAATAATATAGTTAGAAATTAGTTATAGTAAAAGTTAAAAAAAAAAATTATATTTAGTTTTTGCGATATTTTTAAATGTTAGAAATATGAGATGAAAAACTAAAGCAAAGTAAGTAAATTTAGTCATTAATATTTACTAAAATGTCATTAAAAATTACTAGATAAAAAAAAATCCTGAATTAAGGGAGCAAATTAAAAAAAAAAATTTTTTTTTTTTTTATTATTGGAAAATATATCATGCTTTTATTTTCACTTCTACATTTTTATTTTAACCTATAGTTCGCAATTTAAATATTTTAAAATAGAAACACTTTTTACGCGTACCAATAATTTCATTAATTAAGAATGAAATACTATAGATATACTATTTAACAGTTTATAAAAAAATTAATCATACTTTTACGAAAACATTTAACAATGATAATGCCTTTTACCTAACATCAACAATCAGAAATAAAAAATATTTGTACTTACGTTAATGAGTATAGTAATTTTCTTTTTTTTTTTTTCTTCTCAATTTGTATATCGGATTGCTACTAAGATTCACAAATTGAATAAAAATTAAGCGTAAACTCTTGACATAAAATAATAATAATTAAAAAGTGGAAAACATCAAACAGAAATATTTGAATTTTATACATTATTTAACTAAATTGTAAATACGTTTTTATATAATAATTACTACTATTTGTATTTATAAAGTATATGTAAAGTAGAAAAAAATACTCAACGAACTTACAAATAAATAAATAATTAACAAAATCAAGCAAAAGTTTATTTTAAATTTTTTAAATGCTTCAATAAATGTTTATGAATTTTTCGTTAAAGTAGTAAGTATAAAAGGAAATTTTCTTAAGCAATTTTTTCTTTTTTTTTTTGTTACAGCAAATAAGAAACAAAGTCATACCCGACTCGTACAGAAATATTTAGCCTCAATTAATATTTAAGCGTGATAATAATTTTTCTAAATATAATTATAGTGTGTTCAGTAAGCATAGAAAAAATAAATAGATAAATAATGCGAATTTTTAATTATTTAATTTCCAGACTACTTTTCAAATAACTTCGTGTATTTATAGAATTTGTCATTCAAAATTACATCATTTAAAAACATGAAGAAACGTGCTTATCTCACTATACAAGTTCTTCATCATAATGAAATTAAATTTTAAAAAAATTATGAAGCTTTTTTTTGTGAAGTTATCATTGGGTAATCGAGTTTTAAATTTTTCCGAGTTAAAAAAATTTTTTTGGTTTGCTAATATAGTTCTAGAAATATAACAAAATAAAGCAGAAACAAAAAAGTAAAATAAACATTAAGAGGAAGAAAAAAACTTTATACTTCTCTTTTGACTAAACTATCTGGATTTGGATTAAACTATTCAGATAGCGACGCACCCCTAATATTTTGAAAGTCAAGAATTTGAATGCGTCGTGAGAGAAAAAAAAAAGGTATGCTTATTCAGACAAAATATGTTTTTCAGTTTGGTTTCGAAATGTAATTCATAGGTAGTATAAATTAATATTAATTAGCATATTTGAAATATTTCCTATAATTATTTTAAATAAGCAGTAATAGTTAGCATATTTCGGACCATTATGTTCATGAAATTCTAAAAAAGTTATTAAAGGTGATTATAAATGAAGATGAAAGGTTTATTTTCACAATAATGACGATTGAATTGACGTATTTTGAGGATTACTAAATTTTGACAAATAACGTCTCCCCGAGAGTCACAGTGCTGTGAAAAAAATGCCTTTTTTCTCAGAATCAGCTTTCATGGATGTAAACCGTTCTTTTCCCTTATACTACCTTCAAATTTTTTGCTAACTGTATGCGAAAGAATTCATACTTACATCATTTTTTTAATAATATAAATAAGCAGTAATTGAGTTATGCCAGTTATCGTGCAGAAATAAAGATCTTTTTTTTTATCACTTGAAGTTTGCATTTCCTTAAGCACATAATTGAGTTTCTTTTTAATGTGATTTTTTAGGAAAATTATTTTTAGATTTTTTTTAGCAGAAATCAAATTATAATTCGCAGATGAAAGCTGAATAAATAAAAAGAAAAATGGAGAAAATAGACTCGTGTATTTAATTTGATAGCATGTTTTAATTAATGACGCAAATATTTAAGACATTGCTTTAAATGAGTTTAATATTTATACAATATTATTTTCTATACAGAAAAATATTACTTTTTTTGATACCACACTTGTTTTGACTTCAATATATTATATCTCTTAACATATCATTTTTTTAATACATAAAGTACTTTTATAACAAAACAAAAAAAACGCGTACAATTGCTGTACCAGTCGTTTCAAAAAGTTTGATACAAAATTTTTCATTTTGCAATAGTTCTTCGCAAAATAATAATTTAAAATCATTTTTTTAAATAATAATAATTCCTTTTAGATTTTAAGCTGTGTATC
The DNA here is from genome assembly GCF_982258835.1 of Parasteatoda tepidariorum. Lineage (NCBI taxonomy): Eukaryota > Metazoa > Arthropoda > Arachnida > Araneae > Theridiidae > Parasteatoda > Parasteatoda tepidariorum. The sequence goes on along the minus strand of NC_141758.1, from coordinate 2,893,094 downwards.
GATATATGACTTATAATTGGTAATACACAGCCGTACCGTAAATTAAGAATAAATGTTCGAATAGCGCGATCTTGTTTAGAAAATAGTTTTAGGAAAACTTTTTTTTCTCGCATCATAGAAAGCTTGTTTATTCAGATATAATTCTGCACAAAGTGAACTTTTAATGCTTTTATCGTGTTTAATTTTACTTTTATCCGTTTTTCATCACATACCTGGACATACTTAAACAAATAAAAAATTGTACATAATTATAAAGCCTGTTTATCCAGAGATTGTTCAATGCAAATAAATAAATTTAAAAAAAAATTATAATTATTTATTATTATTTGAAGTTATGTATGAAGAATCGAATCTTGACATCCAAACTTGAAAATTTCGAAATCTTCGAAAATCTCATTTCTTAAAAGGGACATAAAAATATTTTGCAATGTTTTCCGAAAAAGATGGCATGGTTTAAAAACTAAGACGATATATAGTTTTCTAATTAAATATTCTTAGAGTCATGACCCTTTCTTTCTTTTTTTCTTCTTAAGAACAAGACCTTTTATTCAACTGCAAATTACACAAGAGTTAGAAACGTTTAAAACAGTAGAACTTTTCCTTCCCTGCAATTTCGTTATTTTTTACATAATTTGGAAAAGGAAACTTTCGAACAGGAAAGGAGAGTACCGTATTACAAAGTAAACCTTAGGTATTTATTGCCATTTATTTTTAGAATTAATAATTCTCTTTAACATGGTAATTATCGACTAAGTTAAACTAAATTAAAATATTTTAAATTACTCAAAGTTCGATTAAATGCTATATGAACTTTTTTTCCTTCATAGGTATGCTACTATGACACCTGTTCGATTACGTCAGTGGTTGACACTGTTCTTGTTGACCGCTACTGCATCCAGTGAAGTACACCGAACTCGGTACTCATCTAAGAAGTACGATTTCGTGTGCACACGCGTCTTGCAAGACGGCGAGTTAGAAATTCGAATTCAGCGTGGTCACGTCTCGGCCATCGAAACAACTGTCGAATTAGCCACTGAAGAATACACCACTGAATCCCCAGACGATTTCTCCACCCTTTCGAACATTCACCAAGTCCTCACTCTGCTTCAGGTGACCGATGGTCGACACTTCATCCAGTTGATCTATGATTCTGGCTGGGATTTGAGAGATTGCGAATACATCAAATCGGGAAAGTCAGTGGATGAGTTTTACAATTATTTTGCCACCGACACCAGCTGCCCCCAACAAACCTTGAATGCATCCATCGTCCGAGATGATAGCTTCTTGCTCTCTAAGCCCGACGTCACGGATTACAATTCTTTGCGGAAACAATGTAAGGGACTGCACAAACAAATACGGCAGATGGCCAAGCATGGAGACCATCCTGGCCTGCAGAGATTGAAACGTGATCTCTTCCTGTATCCAGGCACCAATTGGTGCGGAAGTGGCAGCAATGCGAGGAAATTCAACGAGCTGGGCTACAACGCTGCGGCCGATCGCTGCTGCAGAGATCACGATCACTGCCCTTACACAATCGAGGGATTCACAAGGAAGTTCAACTTCTTTAATTTCAGGTTTCATACCATAAGTCATTGCGACTGTGATGAAAGGTAATTATTAAAATTAATTTTTCTTCAAGATCTTGCATTTATTCATTATATCCATGAATTCGTACTTTTTGAAAACATAAGCAATTCAGAGAGAGTACTCCTCCTCCCAAAAAATGCTTGAATTTTTTCACTGTCACCTTCCTCTGATCTTCAAATAAAATTTAGATAATTTTGAATGACGATTAATGGTGAATTGCAATTGGTGATAATTTGAATACCTTTTGTGATAAAATGTATTAATAGCGTTTTGAAATGTGAACTGTCATCTCACATACAGTTCCAGTTAGAGATTTTAGTATTCTAGCAAATCGGAAAGTTGTCGTCACAATTACAGAATCACAAATACCTAGTTAAAAAAAAAAGTTGTAAAAAGGAAATCACTTACACGTAAGAACAACAATGCGACTTTATGATACTAATAAATTTTAATTAAATCGTTTTATACGAATAGCTTTGTTGTGAGCGTAAGCGTTTGGTAAAGACAAAATCATGTTCTCGTTAAATGATGGATAGAAAAAAAAATCATCTGTAGAAAAGCACCTTATTATTTTCTACGCAAAAGCCAGATTCGCTTAGGGACGTTTACCTGAATTTAATGCAATTAAATAATTATTCAAACGTAATTAGATATTTCTTTTAAAAATAAATCAATACATTAGGATTTTTACTATAAAATTTTCGCTTTTCATTCTATTTTACAAATTGATTAAGACTCTTCAGCAATTATAAAATTGTTTTAAATTTCGCAAACTACCCTTATTGTATTGTGATATAATAATAGACAAATAATACTTCTTCATCTATCTTTTTTTTAATAAATTGCATTAAATTGAAATACTTAATCATTCATGTTAATATTTTTTACTCATCAGAAGATTAAGACCCTGAGAGACTACTGTTCATTTGATCAATAATTGATAAATTATCTAAGACAATACTATTATGCATTATATAATTGTTTATGCAATTAAAAATAATTAAAATCAGGGAATAATAATTAAAATAAATGAATTCAGAGGAAACTTTTGCAAAATGAATTTTCTCATAGTTTTAACATCGTGCAATGTTATAAATTGTACTATTTTGACTATTCTGTTTCTGTCAAATATTTAAAAGATAACAACAGTGATGCTTGCTAGCTTACAGCTCTATTGAATCAAGAAAGGAGTTTATTATAAATTATATAATGTTTCATTATATTTCATTCGTTATGTCAGATGAGAAAATAGTTCAACCTGTGCAGTATGTTAAAATTACGTCACAGAATTAATACTTAAAAGCTATCTAAAACTAAGTGTTTAACTTGCTTATAGTAACTTCTGTAAAAAAGTGTTTTGATAAAACTAAATAACTTAAAATCAACAGCAACTGTCCCTCCCCCCCGAAAAAAAAAGGTATCTACAAAAAAATGAAATTTAAAGTGAAAAGATACGTTTTGGGGGAATTTGTCTGTTCGGGGCAATGAGACTTGATTAATTTTGATAATTAGTATTGCTGAAATAGTAGCAATCGATGATGTTTTAATCATTACTAAATATGCTGATAGGTGTTTAATATAAGTAACATGGCAATAGGTTTTTTCATGGCCCTGGAAGTGATAAATATTGGAGAAAATTGATTAATTGTGGTATACGTTGACTGACAGGAGTTGGTGTCTCAAAGCAACGGTATCGTGCTAGCTAAACGATACTGAACACATTTAATATTTTTTACATAGTGCGAACTTTTCAAAACGTGCTTCGCTTAATCTAATAACCAAAAACAGTAAAAAGAGCAACAATTAACAATGAATAAAAATAAATTGGGAAATATGACATCCTATATTTTATATATATATATATATATATATATATATATATATATATATATATATATATATATATATATATATATATATATATATATATATATATATATATATATATATATATATATATATATATATATATATATATATATATATATATATATATATATATACTCTTTGAAATATTATATATTAAAATCATTTAGTTGTTATCCAAACCAAAATGAAAAAATGCCCTATCCCTCCTACTCTCTCAAAAAATCCTTCTCAACATTATATCATAGTATCTGCACCTTGAACCGTAGTACGATGCCAATTTCAATAAGATGTTATATTAATCCATACTTCTGCTTAAGTTGGACCATAGTATTGCTTAATCAAGTTAAAGAAGTAGGATAATAGGGTTCCACTTAGCATGATATTAAGATTTCAGTAAATTTGAACACTATTAAGGTGCACAACGCATCAGAATTACTGACTGATCACAAACTTTTATTACAGCCCCCCATTAGAGGGTCGAACTTCAGAACAAAATTTCAGAAAAATGCCCACCCATCGTGAGAATCAGCAGTGAAAAGGGTGAGGGGGGGTGGTCCCTTTCCTTGAAACGTTGATCCAGCGGAACGAATAAAGTATCTTCAAAAGATAGTCTCCGCTTTATTTGATAGAAAAAACAGGAAAAGAAGCCTTGTATGTGTTAAACGAGAATAACTGAAAGTGGAAGGGGGAGGGGGTGGCGCAGAAGGTTGATCGTTAGAATCCCTTTCACCGCTCTGATGCTCTCTTTTTTCTCTCTCTCTGCACTCCCCTCTCTTACAAAAAAAACCCGTTTGACTCTTGAACTTCGATTCTCACTATTTAAGAAATAATTTATTTGAAAAAGCAGTTTTCCGTTTGAAATAAGGAATGACCCAAAAACGGAATTTTATACAACTCTTTTTAATCATTAAATGTAGTATTGCGATTAAATTCTTATTTAAAATATGTTAGACATTCTTCTAGAATTTCAATCACGGCTCTGGTGTTCTTTTTTGCTCTCCTATTTCTTACAAGAAAACCCCTTGTGTCTTAGATTTTTCACTTTTCTTGCTCAACTTTTATCGTTTAAAATTAAAACTTGTAGTGTTGTTTCTATGCATTAAGTTAATTTATTGACTTTTAAATAGGTTTTTTATTTAGCAAAAAAAGTTTGACTCTTATAATTCATATCATTTCCTCCCTCATAGAAATATTTCAGATCAATGGCATTATTTTGGTCGAAATAGTGCACCTGCACTTGTTCGAATAAATGCGGAACAAATTTCAGTAAATGCGGAGAAATCGGAGATACGTGTTGAGAAGACATTTTCATTCCCTCGTTTAAATTAAGTTAACTTATTTTCTAAAGATTATTAGAAGTGTTTTAGTTTCCTCTATTGGGATAGTTTAAGAATATATAATGTTATTTTAATTTTGTTTTGCGATAATCAAGTTCAGACGCAAATGTTTATTTTCTGTATGTATTAATAAATGTTGTAATTACCTCTTATGAGATAATTGAAGAATATATATTGTTATTTTAATTTTATTTAAGGGAATAAACTTCAGAGGCAAATAATAATATTTTCTCATTCCCTCGCAGTGAGAAGAGGACACTTTTGTGTGGGATTTATTCGAATGCTTTCGAAGACCAGTTTGAAAATTTATTTTTGTTTCAATTTTAAGTATTTAAAGACTGACTTTTTACTTAATTAAATAAGTTCATTTAAATCATTATTTTATTATTTTAAACATTTCTATAACTAAAATTATTATTCTAATGCTATGACATCATTCACCCACTTTCATAAAATATTAAAATAATCCTGCAATTATTTCATGTGTCCATTCTAATTTTGTACATACAGACCATTTTTTCTCTCCAGTAAGTTCAAAAATTTTTCGAAATTTCTAACTCTACCTCTTTTTATTATCAGGTTTAGGTGACTTAAAATCCATCACTTTCAATTTGTAATAAAAATAAAGTAGTTACACAAACTTTATTAAAAAACAAACAAACCTAACGTTAAGAGTTTGAGAGCAAGTGAAAAAAAATTTTTATTTTTATTTTTTCAGTAATTGTGGGTTGTCAAACAGGGCGTATTCGGACACACCCATTATGAAATCTGAATGGGGCGCTCCCCCCTCTTCTTCCCTTAACCGCAACTGTTGTATCATCCACCGTATCTTGTCCATCGGAGCAGGGATGGTGATAGAGACATCCACAAAAGAATATCCCGGGGATGTATCACTCTCTCTAGACGCACAATAGACGGATCTTCATGCTTCAACGAGTTCTCTTTTTCAGACACGTTTTGTCATCAAGGTTGCTTTTTTGATGCCTCATTTTGTCGCCAAGTGACTGATCCTTTCTGCTAAACGTTTTTGTACTCTCCGATAACATTCATACAGAAAAGAACATTCCATTAGGCTTTATTTTCACGGATTCTATTGCCTGTCCGGAATGCAAGGCAAAGTATTTTATGAAATAAATATTGATGCCGTTCTAAAACAATTTTTTAATGACATCCTCCAAAATTGAAGTAGTTTTCCAGGCAGCATAAAGCTTTTAAGACGATTCAAAATAAACATTATACTTTGTAAGCGCCTCACAAAATAATGAGTCTTGCTTAGAAACGAAATTAAAACCATCATTCAACCCGTTCATGACCGGCGAAAGCACTGTCCCAGGTCCGTAAGCTCCGATAGTATTCATATCAAAGAGTACGTATACGTACTTATACGAGTTTTAGTACGCGAGTACCAATTTAAGATCACATCCATATAGGCTGCTGGAGTCAGAAAGACTCCTCTCGCGTATAATAACGCGGACTGTGAAGAAAGAAGCGCATTCACGTGGTCCCGAATGCTTTAATACTGATTAACTCCGTTTCTGAACTTGAGACTGTTTAGATTCAAATAAGAAGTGAGTTCGCAAGGTTTTGCAAATACGCCATATCCAGTTTTAGTCAGAAGATTTGATAATGCAAATCCACTCATTTTCTGGACCCTCTGTTTCAACACACTCCACGTATTATCCGTTGAGCTCAAGTTAGATGATCTTGCAGGACAGGCGAGATGGTGAGTGCTTGTGAAACTAGCCGTACATCCTTCCAATTCAATGAACTTTGCTATTGTCTCAAACGATAACAGTGATCATGAAGATGTTGAGCAAAAATTAACAATTGTCCAACGAGAATGTTAAAATCAATGAGCTACTTTTCGTTAGTTCTCCCTTCTGGGAAAAATCATCCCTAAAGCATTACAGACCCAACTTCAACCTAAATCATGCTTTTCATGATTTCTCAAATTTTTTTATCTGGGGAGCTTATATTAGAAGCATTCAAATACGTAATTCATATGGAGTGCTTCATTGCAGTAATTTTAAACTGAAATGGTTTTCATATTTTTCTATGTGACTAGTTTTTATGGAAGAGAGAAAAAAAATGAGATTACTCAGGAATTACTAACAGCAGGTTTTGAACTATGTTCTAGAAATTTTTTTTTTTTTATTTGTTCAAAGCAAAATGAGCAAAAAAAAAGTTATTTCATTTGCATGTTAAGTTTTTTTTTTTAATAAAAGAAATAATGAGTAGTTCTTGCTAACAAATTTTTTCGTAAGAAATACAAATATAGGTTTATTAAGACCAGGGCTAGAGTCGAAGAAAATTTTGTAGGGGTTGGTGTCAAAAATATTTGCTCTACTCTGGCTAGGTAAAAATTGGGTACTACAAATTTGAAAAATGAATTTAATGCAAAAAAAAATATTTCGAAAAATTTAAGTGATCAAAAATATTAACCAAAGGAATATTATTTAAATTATCTCAAACTTATATCTTCGAAACATTTTTGAATTTGTATGGGTAACTAAGAAAGACGCCATAAAATTTTTAAACTTTAGCAAAATCGATTATTAAGAAATTTTTGACTTTTGATCAATCGCTTCAAAAATTGACACTATTTAGTTAAGTTAATTAAAAAAAATATGCCAGTAAATTTAATGTAGCATTTTTATAGTTTCTCATATATTCACTAAACAATATTCAATAAACAACCTCACCGTAATAAGATGTTTGTAAATATATGAGTGTGCGATTGATGTATTATCAAGCCTTTTTCTTGTAATAGTATTGCAAAATGTATTCAACATTTCGTACAATTATATTTTTTAAATTTATTCATTCAATTATTACAATATAACATTAAGTGTACTTTCAGACTTTTTTTAAATAAATAAATTAAAAAAAACCTTAACTACAATTGGGTACTCGTACTTGAAGATCACAGGTACCCACACATGTGACCTATGGCGTCAGAGCCAATTGATCGTTTATAAGTAAAATGGTGTGTTAAATTTGAGCTAAGTATAATAAACGTAAGTTAGAGTAATGTTAGAATGTTAATTAACGAGAAGTTAATCAAATACAGCATTGTAGATTTATTATTTGTTTATGTATTTTATTGTAATTGTGATATATTTTTGTTTTGTGCACCTGGCATCATTAGTTTGTTTATGTTCTACTTGGCATTGTGCCTGTCTTTGTGTTAAGTAAGAAATATATATATATTGAAGGAATTGAAATCTTTATGAAAGAATCTTTGAGTAAAAATATTAAATATTTAAAAGAATTTATACTTGACGAGCTTGGCTTGCTCGAAATAGAGTGGAAGGAACAAGTTGATAACGTAAACAAATGTCAACACACGTCACTTGTTGGTAACCTATTGCGCATGAAAATTGGAATATATAATTTATAAAAAACATTAACTTTCTTTTGTTAAAACTTTCTAAGAATTCGGTGAAACTTTTTAACGAATATAAAACGGTTTCATGCTCTCAAAAAAATCCGGAGTCTGATAAACATTTCAATTACGAACTTCACAGCTTTTAACTGTGAATTATCTTAACTCAAAATTAATTATGTTTCTAAGTAAAAGATATTAAGATATCCAACTGGGTAAAAATCAATTTCGACAAAAATTTCGTAATTATTATTATTGACTATGTTTAAACTTTAATTCATTAGCTTTCCAAAACCCTTTAAATTTTTGCTCTCCGATTTTTTGAAATGAAGTTATAGTAGATATCGTTTCTGAGAGACAAAACTGAAACAGAAAGTTAACTCCTGTTAACAATATAGTATATATTGTTTCCTGCTATGCTTTGAGCATTTAATCTTTTTAATTTGCATGAATTATATGCTTAAGACAAATATAATTCATTTCAGAAATTAATTTTTGAATCGTTATTTTATTTTTTTAAATTTATTTATTTATTTAATTTGTTTTTTTTTTTTTTTGTCAGAAGTTTATTACATATTAAATATATTTTCTTATAAATGTTAATTTCATGAAAATTTCTTTACGCTAAGAAACATTACAAAAAAAGTTTATAACAGAATTCTTTGAAACTTTGTTTGTGGATTTTATATAACAGATTTTTAAACTAAAAGCTAAGGTCGAAGTGTCAATTTCTTTCTTATCAAGTTTCAAGTAAGGAAGTTTAGAATTTTTCTTTAAAAAAATTAATATTGAATAATATATTTAGTTTCATTGTTCTTGTATATTTGAAATTTTTTTTAAAATTTCAGTACAAAACATATTATTGATCTAAAAAAATCATTCTGATTTTTATGCATTACAATTTGTTGTAGTTCTGTTAATGTGAGATTTGTCCTAAGAAATATTTAATACATTTTTAAAGTCTACTTTAGATTTATAATTTTATGATCCAGCTTGCAAAAATGAAACTAAAATTTTAATTAAGACAAAAAATAGTTGTTTTGAACCCATTCAGAATGCATCAAACGATTGAATTTGCGGCTGAAAATGATGGATTCAAAGTGTCAAAGAACTTTTGAATATTTGCTAAGCATAAAGAATATATTAGTCGGTTTTGCTAAATATTTAAAGTGATTTTCAGGATCCAAAGTGGTTTCCCAGTTTCGAACGGGAAAAATATTTTGTAGACAAATTTCTTGTTATGCAAAAAAAGGGTCCGTTTTTAAAAATGTCATTTTGCGTTGAAATTCTTGTTAAATTTCCGAAAACTATGCGAGATTGGTTAGTTCTAAATAATATCTAGGAGATATTAGGAGATATCCTAAAAACGAGTTTTTCAATTTTCATTTAAACTGCGCATTTTAATTTTTATTTTGATAAAAGTTCATTTTCGGAAACAGTAGAGCATTTTGCCGGGGAAAATTCATTAAAAATATTAGTCTTAAATTATAATTAAGGTAGGTTGAATAGATTATATAGTGGTCCTGTACAACGAATTTTTCAAATTCAATTTACCATTTTTATTACTTAGTTGTTTACTTACTTTTAATTTCAATTTTATATCAAGAAAAATTTAATATCAGTTTGTGAAGAAAACACATAATTTCTAATGACAATTAAAATGCAATCAATTTTTATTGGCTACAATGACACGTTGAAAATGTATTATTCATGTCTCCATCTGAACATAATATCATTGTTCAAAAAAAAAAATGTTTAATTTCTGATGAAAATAGGCTTTGATTATTATCGAAATGCTTTGAAAATTGATTTTTCAATATCATTTTGGCTGTACAGTTATTTCATATTTATTTACTTTTAGAAAACATAATATGATTTTCTGAAGTTGCGTAGATTAATATCTATATGATGTAACGAATTTTTTAATTTTCATTCTTTTTGTACAAAATGTTCTGTCTTTCTTCTAAAAAAGTTCATTCTTGGATAATCAAAAAAAATTTGACAACAGCGTCAGAAAAACGAAAAAGTTGTTTCATTATTATTGGAATGGCACTTTAATGATTAAGATCTCTTCATAATGAATTTTGTAATTTTCTTTTTTATCGAACATTTCGAATTTTATTTTTGCATCAGTTTATTTCCAGGAACGACAGCATTTTGCGTGGAAAACGTGTTCAACTTCTAATAACGATATTGGGTTCCAATTTTTATGATTTCAATAAAATTAAACAAAATGTGAAGAAAAAAAAATTACCTTCTCTTTGGGCTGCGCAATTTTATCTATTTTCTAGGGGGATAAGTCATCCCCCCTTCACTGCCGCTCACCTACCCCGATGATTGCTTCGCAATAATTGTTGTTTCTTGTCAGAAAACAGTTTTTCTACTAAAGTCAAAATTATTCACTTAACATGTATGTACTAAAAAGAATTCTGTTTGCTTGTGCTTCTACTTCCCACGTCTAAATATGTATTATTATAAATATTTTGATCCATTGGTGAACAGAAGTAATCATTTTTCAAAATAACATTAATATTGTTATAACATTATATTGTTATAACAAATTTGATGATTTTACAATGGTAATTTAATATTTTGCGGATATATTAAATACTATTTTTGCTTGCATCTCATTATGCGTGAAGCTGATCGTTAAGTTCTAAATCATTTAACATCATTTAACAGATCTCTTTCACTTGAATTTATAACAGTATATTAATGTTATTGGCACAAAAATAATAATTGTAAAACGGTTAATAAAATTAGACCACCTTTCTAAATAACTTTATCTTAAAGTGTAGCTCAGAATTATATTTTAATAGTTATAAAAACAAAGAAAAAAAAACAATTCTCTAAGTTTTCAACTGTTGAATTTAAAGCGTAATAATATCAGTACAAGAAAATAACTTTAATTTAAAAAAATATGGAAATGAATGAAGAAAAACTGGATCATACTATGTGAATTTTCTGGCCAATAAAAATGCACGGACAACAGTGGAAAGCTTCATTAGATTTTTATATAGAGTAAGATTTAGTTTTAGAAACTTAATATTTGAAAAGGTGAACAAAATTTAATTTTCAGTAGAAATGAAAAGATAGTTTATTTTTTAACGATATAATTATATATATCAACTAGCTGAATACACATTCTACGCACGGGGATAGTAAAAGATAGATAAAAGAATCAATAAATCAGTAGAGAGAAACATGCTCAAAACTGAAAAGCATATACCGACACAATTAAAGAACTTGGTAGAAGAATCTGGTAAGTGAAACTTTTAGGGGAATAAATGAAACAGAGAGAGAAAAAAAAAGGTGCATCAATACGGGTATGTTTAATGTAATAGAACTGTTTTAACCTTCACTTAAATTTTAACAAAACTATTCTCAACAGTTTTTAGCATGTTTGCATGATTTTTATTTCAAATTAGGCAATGGCAAATAAAAAAAACAACGAAATATTTGTCCCGCTTTCTAATTAAATGGTAATGAAATAGTGCGGATACAACTTTTTTTTCTTTCTGAAAATGTCACTTACCTGGTTCTTCCACTTAGTTTATTAATTAATAGAGTTAAAATAATGACAGTTTTTTTATTTATTTAATATTATTTTTTTGTCCTTTTTGGTGGCTTTGCGTTATTGAAGTAAAGCAAAACCCGTTTTTTGTACTTTATCCTATTAGAATAAAGATGAAATGCATTTTGTATCACTTCTCATGATGATATTGCACTATCAAGTAATTTTCTAAGTTACATATACCTTTCGAGGACCGAAAAACACTTATTTTCAAAGTATCTGTATAAAAACTGCTCAGTATTGCTAGTGTTTTAATAATCACCAAATATATCAATATAACATTTTATGCCTAAATTAGTATATTTTGAACATATTACATAACTCTTCAATATTTCAGTTTTGTGAAAAATACATTTGTTAGTGACAGCCAACTATGAGCCGAATTTTTTTTTTTTTAAAAATTACAATTCTTATTAGAGCTTGATAAGACTTGGTATTTCTCTATCTGATCTTTAATTTACTATTAAAATATTTATAAGTAGTGGAGAAACAACGTTCTGTATATTCTAATCCATTAAAATATTAATGCACTATTTTTGCTACCACTGAAAAAATATTTTCTGAAATTACGGAAAATCTGTTCTAGAATTCTTATAAAACTGCACCAATTACAATAATACCAATAGAATACAGTGCACAATAAGCGTCATCTGTCGATTTTTTACGGTTTTCCTAAACGAATTTCCTATTAACCTTTTCTTCCCTTTAACTTTGCTTTTTAGAACATAGCTTGTTTCATTTCAATTAATTCATATCATCAATATTATTTAAGCATTAGTGTCAATAATAATTTCGTGATTTTTTACGGCTCCCCAAAATGAATAACTATATTTTCTCCATTATTTTTGCTTTTTAGTACATAAGTTTTCTTTTATATCAATTAACATATTACTAACATCAATTAAGCATCATTGTCGTCAATGATAGTATGACGGTTTCTTACGGTTCTTCTGGATAAATAAATATCTTTACTCCATTACTTTTGCGCTCTAATACATAGCTTATTTATTTTATTTCGATATACATATATATTACCTAAATTAATTAAGCATCATTGTCGTCAAAAATAATATGATGATTTCTTTTACGTTTTTCTAAGTGAATTGGTACCAGTTTCCCATTAATTTCAATTAAAGTTGATTTTAAATAATAAATTTTTTAGAAACACGTTTTAAAAAAATTTATGTAAATAAGAAAGAGAGCGTGGTCTCAGACAACTTTAAAAGTATAAATTTGATGACGTAGACCACGTGGGCTACAATGTAATATTGTTCTGTTAATTTATCTGACACAGCGATTAAAAAATAATTAAATATTTGTTGTTGTTGTCGTTTGACAAGTGCCGAAAAGTACAAGTTAAATGGGACCAAAGGCATGGAGCACAGCCCTGGCCACAAATTAAATATTTAAATTCGTGCAATAATTAATTTTTTTGATCAAATGGAGCTATAAGCTAGAAATTATCACTGATGGTATCTTTAAAATATGTGGTAAACTGAATCGCCAATAATAAAATTTAAAACAATGACTATCGTTTAACCAATGAGAAAATTCCTTTCGTTTTTCGGTCATCCCGCTTGAACAGTTCGTCGTAGAATGTTCTACTGCTGACAGTGATCTTCCTCGTGTTTAAGACTATCTGTACGCCAGATATCACCACTTCCTGATGGTTTAGGAGTCAATAAAAGGGACACACACACCTACACGCAGACATTCATTTTTATAAATATATAGATGGCATCACAGTTTTAATTTTCTTCATGTTGGGTATTTATTTTTTTGGATCTGAAAAGAGTTGATTTTTAAGAACATTATATTATTTCACGAAAGAAATTATATTAGAAATTTCAAGTATTATTGAAAAACAAAATGATAGTCCCTCTATTAGTGGCTCTTTAGAACAAATTTTAATTTGAGTTGTGATTCAAGACCTGTAGAGTCAGAGAAAATAAGTAATACTTAATTTTGAAGTCTAGTGTTTAGAGTTCATACAGACAATTTTGTTTGATACAATTTATGAGTCAGTAAAATTACCTACCGGATTTATTATTTTTCCAAAAACACATTTCCTTAACTATTAAGTGTGACATACATCTTTTTTGTGGCTTAACATTGTTTTACAATAAGCTCTTCAAGTGTAACATTTTCTGTAGGAATATAAAACTTTGCTTAGTTTTTTCTTTAGAAATGTACAATCACATAGTCGCTTTGGTAAATGCTCGAAATAAATACTTGGTCTAGTTAAGTGTCACTACCCGTTATACATTTACCCGGTATGCCCTACATCAATATGTCCTTAAGGTCAATTGCCCAGTATGCATTTAACCGGCACTCCGAACATTGATGTTCCTCCTAATCTATACTCATCAGATATTAAAATATCGAATCAATATAATAATATCAACGAATAAATTAATATCAAATCGGATATAACAAATATTTCGGACATTCACATCAGAGCGACTGTGTGATTGTTGACATTCACGGTATCATCATGTGTGTGAGAAGCAACAGGATACAGAAAGTAATATCGTTCTAAAGAATCGGTTTCTTGTAGGCGTCACCAACTGCACCCTCTCGGATGGGGGTTGTTTGAGGGGGCACTTGTTTCCTATCTTGCCAGGGTGCTTACGATACACCCTCAGCAAGAGAGAGGGGTGTACTGGAATAGATGAGAGCCACTTCTATTCCAAAGAATGATTTAACTGTTGAGTGTTTTCGGCGGCCTCCGTTGGAAGTCATAAAAAGAACTTCAGGTGCCAAATGAGAATCTTTGATGATAAGATTTTTTTTTCCTTCTCTTTTCTAGTTTCTAAAGAGAAGAAGAAAGTGGGGGTGTGCACCTGATGTCATAACTTATCCTGTTAATGTACTTGTTTGATTTTACCTCGTGTGAAAAACACTCATAATTGGAAACGGTTTCTTAGAACCGCTTTTGCCCGGTGATAAATGTTGCATAACCTTCCATTGCTACACATTTTTATGCACTGAGTGTGAAGTGCGGAATATAAATGTAAATAGTTTTGTGCTACAGCGCATATAAATAGCTTTAAGTAAAAAGCTAATAGTTTGTTCACTTCTTTTTAGTTCTCTATCTGAAAAATATAATGGTATGTCCCAAAAATTTCAAACGCAGGAAAATTCGCTAATACTTTGCAGTTGAAAATATGTGAAGTAATAACGAGACATTTTTTAAATTATAACGTAAATGAGATCTTATCAAGAAATGTTCGTTGAGCCGTGATAGCTCAGGGACGAGAGCGTTCGCCTTCCAATCAGGTGAATCAGGTTCGAATCCAAGTAATGGCTAGTCGATACGAATTCCGCACCCGGCTCGCACCGACCACAGAGCTGACGTAAAATATCCTCAGTGGTAGACGAATCATGGGTTAGAGTCTCCTAGCCATCAGGCTAACCGTGTGAGGTTTTCGTGGCTTTCCTCTCTATGTAACGCAAATACGGGTTGGTTCCATCAAAAAGTTTCTCCACGAAGGCAAATTTCTCCCACTACTTGATCCAGGAGTTTCATTGTCTTCTGGATTGGCTTCAGAATTACGAGGCTACGTTGTTGAACATTAGTAATCGTAAACCCAAAATTGGGTCGGCTGCTCAACGATGATTATTAAAAAAGAAAAAAAAAGAAATGTTCATGAATTAAAATTGATTTTATCATTTAATATTGAGATTTTAAAAATTTTTTGTTTAAAATGACTGTCTTAAAAGCAATATATGAATTTCTTGGTAAATGCGAGATTTGTTGAATGATATGACATATTTTTCGGCAGATTATTTCTAATCCAGAACTCCGACACTCACAATGCCAAAAGCTGTAGAACTAAAAAAAAAAGAAAAATTAAAATGCATAAATTTAAATCAGAAAAAAAAGAGTACTTCTGAAATTTCTAGCATTTTAAATAGATGAAAGTGTGGTGTTTATCAAGGGTTGAAGAAAAAAGATGACTTCGCGCAGAAACCGAGATGTGGACAACCGTGTGTGGCGAGTGTTCAGACCGATAGGCTAATTCGGAGATTAGCATATCAAGGCAAAATATGTCAATTTTTTGCAAAATAATGAACACCATCTGTGTCTAAGGACACCATTCATAAACATATTCGAGAATTTAAATACATTATTTTGAAAAAATAAATAACTCGTCTTAAATCACATCATAAACCGGGCAAAAAAAATAAAAAGTCCCCTCTCTTGTGGCAATAAATGATTACCTGTGCTATTCAGTGATTCGGAAAAAAAAATGGAATTTTGAGGGTCCTGACTGCATTATCTTTGCTTGACCTTCAAAAAGAACCAAGAAATTTCAATTCTTCAGATAGTAAAAATGCAAATTTCTGAAGATTTCGGGAGATTTAATGGCCAGCCATTCCTGCTTTTCCTTAAAGGAAGACAAGTGTTTGAAATCAAATATCAAAATACATTAAGACAACATATGTTCTCTTTTCAAGACCTCCTAGGAACTGATTGCATATTTTGACAAGCCTCGATACATACTGTACGTTTGACAAAAAATTGGCCTTCTCAACAAAATATTCAGGCCCTAGATTGGCCTAGACATAAATTCACAGCCTAAATTCAGATCAAAGGTTTTTCCCAAAGTGTACTTTCTCATACACTTTTGGAAATTTTGAATCGTTTTAAATATTTGTGTCATTCATAATTTGTATCAACCTTTATAAGGGACTATTCTTAAGTGCAAATTACTTATTTACACTTATTTACAGAGATTAAACTATTGAATAAGGTTGTAGCAAATTTGCACTGTACATACATCCGCCTTTTTGAAAGTTTCAGTCATTTTTATGTGAGTTGCAATAATTCTTTAATTATAAAATCCACATTTATCAAAGGATTTTTTATTTTCATTATGTAAGAATTCTAAAGAATGCGCTAAAAAATCTTCGGAAATTAAGTAAAGTTTTGCTTCCAATTAAAATATTTAAAAAATACTCTTCTCAAATTCTAAATTTTCAACTGTTTTAACTCATTTTTTATAACTCTTATCATAACATAAAGAAAATTATAAAGATACTTATATTTCGTTACCATTAACAGGAAAAAAACTGACATAATTTGGTTTTATTTAAATTTGACAATGAAAGAAAGAAATGTATATTCTACCTTTATGAAAATTGATCTTAAAATTTTTTAGTATTAACAAAACAGAGAAGACCTAGTATTGTAGCTTTAGAATCTCAGCAATTAAGTTTTTTTTTTTTTTTTTTTTTTTTTAAGAAACTTTTCTGCCAGAAATATTAAAAACAGTGATGTTGATAGCGATTGCACATTTCGTACTTGAATTCGCTTTTCTGACTAGGGGGAGGGAACGTTCGAAGAAAAAGGGGGCTTTGCGAAAAAAAGTTTCTGCGCAATTAAAAGAACGAAACCGAAATGCAATTCCCCTCCCCCTCAATTCTACGAACTTTCGTGGTTGACCGTCATCACTTCTCTTACAAATTTGATGACTTTACTTTGGAGACGGGGAGGGGGGGATGCTACCCCCTACTCTTTTTGCACAAGCATCAATCGAAAATTTGTTCTCTTATTTATCTACTCCTCCTCCCTCTATCAGTATTGTAAAGCTACTGATCTTGGGAATTCGTTTAACTCCGCCCCCCACTTTTGGCGAATTTTCGCTCTAACTGATATTGAAAGGTGGTTAGTTTTAGAACATGCGTGATTTTTCGAGCTACAATTTCAAACCATCGATATAATGTTGCCGTGAATCAGAGCTTTAGAATGGACAAATAACTTAAATATTTTAAAAATTATTAAACTTGTTTAAAAATTGCCAATTTGGCGTCTTTTTTTTTTACCTAGATGAAAATCACCAAAATCAAGGTCTTATTTTCTTTTTTATGAAATTTTTATGAGCCCAGAGGATGCAGCATTAAAAAAAAGTTCTTAAATATTAAGAAATTAGGCCGTAAACGCTTTTCATTTACTCAAAACAGAAGCTTTTCTCCATATCGACGTTTTGCGAAATTTTCAAAATAAGCATAGAGGATGCTTGCTAAAGATAGTCTAAACTTGATCTTAACAGTCATGCTGCAAACTCACATCAGTTATGAAAATAGCATTCTAATAAATAAAAAGTAAATGAATTTCACCGATTAAATTAGGTTATTCAAAAACAAGATAAGAAAAAAATAATGAGTTGAAATAATATTTAGCAGAATAACACTTAAAGTAATATGTAGCAGATGGGTGAAATTGTGTATTTTGCACTGCTCAAGAATTAGACGCTCGTGTACTAAAGAATGAAAAAAAAATCGGAACACCTTGAATAATTTTTTAATCTAATGATCGGATCTTCACGTATTAGGATTCAATCATAATGGTTTGAAGGGATAACTTTAAATGAGCTAATTAATTAATGCAATTAATATTTTAAGATACAAAACCAGGCACAATAACGTACTTCTTCTGAATAAACATTTTTCTTTTTTTTCCTTGTTGTTGACGGATTTGGATTTTTGACCCTCAAAATAGGGGGGAGTAACCGTCATCTGAAAAATAGGTCCTCAATAATTTGATCAAGAGAGCAGTCGAAAGTTTTGACCACTTATGTTAATTTTACTTTTTGCGTATTTCACCCTATCTCGTTAATGTGACATCGAAAACTTGCAAAGCGAATTTCAACGTTGAATTATGGTGGAGAGTAGATAAAATCCAAAACAAACAAGACTTCGCAGATATGCCGGAGGGCGCATTCAGGAAAGTACGGAAAATCCGATCATTAGATCAAAACTTATTCAAGATAATACGTTTTTTTTTTTTTTTTTTTTAACGCGCAGCATATTGAGATGTATGAACATTTATGTTCTTTTTGTTTGAAATAACTTACACGTATTCTTTTCATCATGAACGTACATTTGTATCAGATGTATTTCCAATTCTAAAACTATTTGCCACTTGAACATTCCGCTGACGAAATCGCGCAAAATTTACAGCCGTCAGATTCGAAAAATGAGTTGCATTTGAACACTGTTTCCGTACTTAACTAACATGAAAAGCAATCGCCATGAATCACTAAAAACCAATATTTCTCTTTTTTTCTTTTCTTGCAATCGCACTACTCATTATTCTACAAACTACTAATAAAATGTATCATCTACTTTAGTTTTTCCAATGGTGGCAAGCACTAGTTGTTAAATGATCCCACCTTCCTTAATAGCTGCTCTTTATTTCTCCTCTGTTGGTGCGTCTTTACACTTCATTTGTGCAATTGTTGCAAAACAATTTTGGTTCTCGTGTTTCATCGCGAGTCTGTAGGAAGTGGAAAATATACTACCATTCATCTACTACTTACTGTTTCATGATTTTTGAAATAAGAAATTCATGTATGTGTTTATAACTTAATCTTTATGAGTTCATTCTAAGATTATTAAAAAGAAAAACATTCCAGCAATAAATGTATCATCTTTCGATATCGAAGTAATAAAACAAAATTAAACTTCTTTTTCCCCTTTTCTTGTTCCCTTAACCCTTTCAAAGGATTGAAAAAGAATCTCCGTCATTCCTAATGTCGCTATCAGCATAGGTCGGCCGGCCCAGGATTAAGAAAAGCGAACGGTGATTTTCCCCCCTTTTGTGGAGAGATAAGACGTTTATTTGCCGTTAACAGCAACCGCTTCATTGGTTGATAAAATTGTTGGTGTTTGAAAAATGAAGCGACCACTTATCGAGATGAAACAGACACAGGTCTTCATTTTTGAAAGAAAAATGGAGAAAAACAAAAAGGGAAAAACGAAACAAACCTCGCTTCATTATCCCCAAACATACGTATCTTCTGCTCATTGCCAGATTCGATTTAAGTAACGCTTCATTGCTCATTAACGCTTTTATTAATGACAGACATAATATCTGTGTCTGTTTTCTCCAACTCAAAGTCACTTTAATTAATTTTAACTATTTTTGGAAGCTTACGTGCAAATAAAACTGAGGATTGTAATCGAAGATAAGGCGAAAATATTCTTATTTTTCAAACAAAGAATTTAATCGTAGTTTTTGTACTTCCTTTCTTTTTTATATATTTTTTTCACAATTTGGCGTAAAAAATAAGCATTAATAGAATTCTTTTCGTATACTTTCATTTAAAGGAGCAGAACTTTCATTATTTCTTTTTTTGAATTTAATGTCACAGATAAACTACAATTCTAAAAAGATTTTTTATACTTTAGATATAAAGAACTAGATATGAGTTTCGATAAAAAGAAAATTTCATGGTTATTTTTTCGTAAATTTTCAGATTATTTTGATTTTTTTACTTACCATTCTTACGAAAATATCACTGATAAATATTATGTGAAACCTAGAAAAAAATGCCTCTAGATTTGTTCCCTTTGGTTACACAAACAAGAGTTTTAATGTCTGATTTTTCAATTATTTTTTAATGATTTTGTTAGTCTGTTCAATAAACGAAACACTAATAAAAAATATTTTCATAAAAAAAAAAGGTGCAAATGAAGAATTTAAGGACAATGATACAATTATTTTCCAATCGAGTAAGTTTTCTTCAAAGTCGATTTTTTTTTTTTTTTTAATGGGAAGAAATATTATTTTGTTCATAAAATATTTAATTGTTATTATTTCATGTTAACAAAATGAACAATTACTTGACTCGAAAAAAAAAATATTTAAACTAGATAGAATGTAGAATGTAGGATAGAATAAGAAGTACGGTGAAACCTCTCGGGAGCGTCCACTCTGTTCCACAGTTAATAAAGTTCGTTCTTAGGGGTTACCTCCATTGACTCCTAAATGTAATCAATGGTTTTCCTCAAACGATTTTAATTTTAGTCAGTGTCATTTTCTTGGTGTGGAAATGCCACGTGTGTTGGCGTCATGAAAAATGGATGGATGAATAAAATTTTGCGTCGATAAAAATGATCCCTAATGATATAATTATGAGTAAAAACAAATTTACTAGTTATGAATGATAGAATTATTTTAAAACAATTATGTTACTTTTTTTTCTCTTTTTTTTAAAGTTTGCATTTAATTTTTTATCATAAAAATGAATTACCATTAAAAGATGAGAAGAGGTTTGTTTGAGATATTTAGTTTTTTTCTAAAATAACTTTTTTTTTTTCGAATTTAACTTTCAAGTCTTCTAATCTAATCTAACTTTCAACTCTCAAGCATCATCTTTAGTGCACTTAACATGAGGTTGTAGATTTCTTTCAGTTATCGTCAAAAAGAGCTCTCTAAATAAGAACCTCGCACAAATATTTTGAATACATTTTAATCTGATTCATATATATATTATTGATATCATATTATTTTTATAAATACTTTTTCATATTTCATTTTGATTTTTCCTCATTTAGTACCGAGGTATGTCCGGTCGCTATGAGAGATTTTGATAGTCTCTCCCAAAGGTTTTCTTCAACATAAAGTCTCTGGAAAAAATTCCGTGTCTCCTAAAAGTGGTCGTCAATAGCTACATTGAGAAATCTTTCCTGGAGGTTTCACCCTAATAAATGAGAACCAATTTTACTTGTTAAAAATCTATGACGAGAACCTTATATTGTATTAAGAGTTCAAAATTGGAAACGGTTCTTATTTCTCTTGAAACATTTCTATTTTAGAAAAATTTCCTTAGAAATGTTATGATTAATATTCTCTGTTTCTTTCTTTTTATTTTATCAACTAATTCTTTTTAAAGATGTTGATATCAAGTGAAGCGTGACCTCCCAAAATAAAAATCTCGAGAAGGCTTCGGAGTTGAACATTGGTAGTCGTAAATTCAAGATGGGTATTCTGTTCAACGACAGTCATAAAATAAAATAAAATAAAATAAAATAAAATAAAATAAAATAAAATAAAATAAAATAAAATAAAATAAAATAAAATAAAATAAAATAAAATAAAATAAAATAAAATAAAATAAAATAAAATAAAATAAAATAAAATGATGATCAAACCGAGTCGTGGTGGCTCAGGGGATAGGGCGATGGTCTCCCAACGAGGTGAATCGGGTTCGAATCCCAGTGATGGCTGGTGATACAAATTCCGTTCCCGGCTCGCACCGACCGCAGTGCTGAAGTAAAATATCCTCTGTGGTAAACAGATCATGGATTGGAATGCCCTTGCCGTCAGCACAAATCGTGGGAGATTTTCGTGGTTTTCCCTTCCATGTAGCGCAAATGTGGGTAAGTTCCTCCAAAAAGTCCCCCACGAAGGCAAATTTTCTCCCAATACTTGATGCAAGAGTTCACTTGTCTTCTGGATTGGGTTCAAAATTACTAGGCTACGGAGTTAAATATGAGTAGTCATAAACCTAAAATTAGGTCGGCTGTTCTGTGACGGTTATAAAATAAAATAAAAATGAAAAGAAAACATATATATATGCAGAGTCATTCGAGATGTTGCTATACTCTTTGCTAGAGAACATTTCTAACAATTCTTTGTAAAATATAAATTCAATATTGAACAAGTTTTTTGAAAAGTAAGTCTCTATTATATAAGGATTTCTTAAAGGTTCCTGTTTTTATTTTTTACTTTTATTTCATAAAAACTGATTGAATAAATACAAAATAAAGTTAACAACAAAATACATGTGGTTGACTATAGTTTCATTTCTTTCATAAATTTCATTATCACTTTGATTCATATCAATTTTATTTATAAAAAAAAGGAACGGTTTGCATCAGACTAAAGTTCTTTCTGGGATGACCTTCACTTTTATCAAACAACGCATATTTTCGATCCTTAAGCGAATATTCATGTGTAGATTGAGAGGAATAAAAGAATATTTCATCCGAGAAGACTTAAAAGCTAATTTCATACATAATTTTTACTCGAAACGTTACATTTTTGATTTTGGTGTTTAAAATACGAAATATATTTGTACCTTAAAAAATACACTTTTTACCCCAGAAAATGAAACTTTAGGTGCGTTTCGGGATCCCTTAAATACTTAATTTTTTGACTGTATTGTAACCACAAACACAAATGCTTATCGATTTGAAATTTCAATTTTCGAAAAAAAAGTATTTCATGATACACTCAATTATACATCTATTGACGATACCCGTGTTGATTCTTTTTTTAAAAATAAATTATTCCAAAATAGAAATGTCAAGAAATTGTTGGAGTAACAAAAAGAGCAATAGTACTTTTAATTCTGGACATTCATTTAAGAAAATGGATAATACAATATACTTCGATAACTCGAATTTAGATAGATCGAAAACCTTGCTATGTTTTTCCCTTGGCATTATATATCGACTTAATGTTAATTTGAATTCCTATGTTGAAGAGTTTCTACTCAAAACCCTGTTATGTCGAATTTTTATCGAAATAGAAAACGAATTTTTTCGGCGAAATCATAATGTAAGTTCATTGTAAGCCAATTCTTTTCTGTTTAATGCATAATTGTTTTTTCCTCACTTTAAAAATAAAATTATCTTTGTTATATTTAGACTGATAGTCAACTATTTAGAATTTTTTTTTTTTTTTTTTTTTTTTTTAAGTTTTTAGAACACATTTAGTTCTGAACTTGTTATTTCGTAAACTCGCTGCTTCGAAATTTTTTTAACAAAGTTGAAGGGATTTAGCTTTGTGATATCGAAAGTATACTATATATCCATCACTGAAATCCCGGACTTAACCCCCGAAGCTGAGTGTTTAAAAAAGTAAGTACGAAATTCCTTGTTTAGTTGTTACATTTGGGTTGAACATTAAAAATATGCTTTTTTTTAATCTTTTTTCTCCGTCCTTCTTTTAAACACGAATATTGAGGTGTGTTCATTTTCTAAAAAAAGAAGGATTTCGAGTTGTATCCCGACTAAAAAGCTAAACCGATGAAAAGTTAAGTTGAAAGCTAATTTTAACATATTTTTTCAACTAATCACAGCAGATATGGATTTGTTAAATATACATTACATATTGTATGAATTTAATTTGGGGGTTGATTGTGTTATTCCGGGCATCAAGAATAAAGAAAACGGGAGAGACTTTCCCATCTCTCTTTTCGAATATTCCAGGCTACCCCAGGGGACGAACTCCCCTGCTTCTACGCTCCATCGGCCGGGGGGTGAGTCAGATAGCCTTTTTATGGCTGGACGAAGCACTCAGAAACTGATCTAAACATGTGAGTGACCAAATGGGGGAGACTACCACATCCAAAGTTTAATCGTCATTTTGGATTAATGAATCAGCAAGGAATATTGAAAATAACAATTGATAAGTTGTAGTTCTTTCATAAACTGTCGTATGAAAACATATCATTTGAAAGAAAAGTAATCATTTGTACATCAAGGAATTCTTCAAAATGCTCCAATTTCATAATCGTTTTCTTATTTTAAAGTTTTGTCGTTAAAGGAAACTAAATAAAAACACATTTATAGTGTGATTAAAATACCATGATGAAATACTTTTTCGAGGTACAAATTCTACTGAGGCAATATTTATGCTATATTATACTATATATTTAAGCTAATTTTATCATTCATAAGTTAGAAAAATATATCTATATGTAGCGAGAGAGATTCCGTAAAAAATAGCGCAAATTTTGCGATGTTGCACACTGCAAGCGGTAATTACAAGCTAAAAATTTTTTTTCTTATTTTTTAAAAATTTAAATTGATAATAAGCTTGCTATAAGTGTTGTTAAAATTAGTTCCGAAGGGAAATATTTTTTCTAACAAAACTACAATAATGCTGTATTGCAAAATAAATACCCTTACAGAGTTCAAAATTCAAATTTATGTGAAAGCTGTAAAATTTGCTTCAATACTACGTTATTTTCTATGAGGATAAAAAATAAATAAAAACAATAACCTTTTCCTTCTATTTCATATTAATTTGTGCCATCTCACAATTTTCTTTTTTTTATTTCACTCTTGATGTTCTTAAAATTTTGCTTCTACGAGAAACGAATTTCAATTTCAGTCATCGTTGTATTGCATAAAAAGTACTTTTTACACTGTTCTAAATTCAAATTCATGTATAAGTTAGAAAAGTTTTTCCACCGTAATACGTTCTTTTCTCTGAAGATAAATAAAAAAAAATTTAATTTTGTTTTATATTAATTTATACCATTTCTGAGTTTTTCACTCTTAATATTCTTAAAATATTCCCCGACGAGAATTTTTTTTTCCTTAGTCATTGCTGCAGTGCAAAAAAAAAAAAAAAAAAAAAAAAAACTCCATCACAGAGCTCTAAATTTAAAATTCATGTAATGACTGTAAAAAAATTTTCATGATTAATATGTTAATACGGTTATATAAAAGAAGTACCTTCTTCATTTTTTTATATTAATTTATGCCATTTCACATTTTTTTTTTTACCTTTAATGCTCTTAAAATTTAAACCGAAGAGAGACTTTTTCACTTTTTTGCACTACTGTATTGCAAAAAAAGTATTTTTACAAAGTTCTAAATTCAAATTTATGCGTAAGCTGTAAAATTTGCTTCACTGTTACTACGTTGTTTTCTATGAGGATAAAAAATATTAAAAAAACAGTACTCTTTTCATTGTATTTTATATTAATTTATGCCATCTCACATTTTTTTTTATTTTACCCTAAATGTTCTTAAATTTTGCTCTCATGAGAAGCATTTTTCACTTTCTTACACTGCTGTATTGCAAAAGAAGTACTTTTGCAGAATTCTAAGTACAAATTTATGTGAAAGCTATAAAATTTTCTTCACTG
This sequence comes from Parasteatoda tepidariorum, assembly GCF_982258835.1. Classification (NCBI taxonomy): domain Eukaryota; kingdom Metazoa; phylum Arthropoda; class Arachnida; order Araneae; family Theridiidae; genus Parasteatoda; species Parasteatoda tepidariorum. The sequence continues at coordinate 2,867,666 of NC_141758.1, read as the reverse complement.
TTACTACGATGTTGTCCATGATTATAAATAATAAATAAAACTATATCTTTTTGATTTTGTTTTATATTAATTTATGCCATTTCACATTTCTTATTTTTTGTTACCTTTAATGCTCTTAAAATTTGAACCGAGGAGAAGCTTTTTCACTTTTTTTGCGCTGCTTTATTGCAAAAAAAGTATTTTTACAAAGTTCTTAATTCAAATTTATGTGAAAGCTGCAAAATTTGCCTCATTACTACGTTATTTTCTATGAGGATAAAAAATAAATAAGAACAATACTCTTTTCATTCTATTTTATATTAATTTATACTATCTCACATTTTTTTATTTTATGTTCTTAAAATTTGCTCCCATGAAAAAAAATTTTTCTCTTTCAGCCATTGCTGTATTGCAAAAAAATTACTTTTACAGAGTTTTCAATTCAAGTTCATGTGATAGCTGTAAAATATTTCTCGCTGTTAACACGATACGTTCTTTATGAAGATGAAAAATTAATAAAAACAATACCATTTTTCATTTTTTGTTTAAATTTATTTATTTTAAATATTTTTTTAATTTCCATTCCATTCTACAATTTAAACCTCTTTCCCTTACTTCCTCTCAAGTACTTATTAAGACCTATGAGACCTGACCTCTTTAAGTGATTACAAAAAAAAGTGCTTTTAAAGAGTTTTAAATTAAAATATTTGAAAGCTGGAGAAAAAAATTTTATCGGTAAATTCACTTAAAATCTTGATAAAATATAAAAAAAAAATCATTCTTACGTTTTTGTTAATTTTATTTGCTTATAAATTTTTTTTTCTTAATTTACTATCACTCATTTTATATTTTACTCCGACGAGGAATATTTATCGTTTATTTTTTTTCTTAAAAAAGTTATATTGCAAATAAGAATTACTTTTCACTGAGTTACGTGAAATATGAATTTTTTTTCCACTGTAAATAGTTTTGCTTTATGGTTAAAATATGACGAAAACAACTTACACTGTGAGACATTGTTGCATTGCAAAGAATGTATTTATACCGAATTCTAAATTCAAATTCATGCACCTCTTTCATTTTGTATGATTTTACTTCTTAGACATTCACACTTCTTTTACATTCTTGCTAATTTGATTCCTCAGTAGACATTTTTCTTTTTTTTTAAAATTTATTCTACTGTTTTTAAAATTGCAACTGATGAAAATTATTTTTTAACTTTGAGACATTGTTGCATTACAAAGAAGGTACTTTTACAGAATTCTAAATTCAAATTCATGTGAAAGCTTAAATATTTGCTTCATGATAAATACTTTTCTTTACTATGAAGGCAGAACAGCAAGAACAATACTTCTTCCATTTTCTTTTATTTTACTTTCATGCCATTTCAGAATATTTTTTAAAATTTATTCTTGAAATTGACTGTGATGAAAAATATTTTTCACTTTGAGACATTGTTGCATTGCAAAGAAGGTACTTTTACGGAATTCTAAATTCAAATTTTATGCCAAGAGATAGAAAAATATTACAAACAGAATATATAGAACTAATTTTCATTGCGTTTCAATTGACTTTTTAACTGAGATAAATTTTTTTCTGAAATTTATGTATTTTTTCAATACTTCTATCAAATAACATAGGCTCAAAAACGTTTAAATGTGATAAATTTGAAATGAGTTATAAATTAAATAATAAACGTCACACTATCTACTTCAGTAATATTTTGTGCTCATACTAAATACAAATATTTTGCTAAATTATTTTCATAAAATTTATAAATTCATTTCTTGTTTTAACCTGTAGGATTTAACTTTTAAATAGTTGGAGTTGAGCAAATTTTTTTCAAACTCCTACTTAAATTTCTTCAACTCCATTGCCTCTATATAAAATATTTTAATATGACGATAGCAAATAGGTCGAAACACATTCTTTAAATTAACGCCATGCAACAAAAGAACCCTATTAAAATGATTTACATAATAGATTCTGAATCAATCAGTAGAAACGATCGTTTTTCATAAGGCAGTGGTGGTAAAGATAACTTTACGAAACCTACATTTTCCCTTAAAAGAATTCTTCTGAAGTAATATATAAATCTCAAACTTGATAATCTAATTACGGTGTAGGCTACCCTAGTCAGGAAAGGGTACAATGATCTGAAAAGGGGGGGGGGGGAGCTGATCGAAAAAGGCTAACTCTCCATCCCTCTGTGTCAAAAACACATTCAAACCCATACAAACTGGGGGTGTCCATTTGTTAAATATTCAGTTTCCGCTCGATTTGGGACATTGTGTTGGAAAACCTGCTCCAGTCAGAATGATATGTGGGACATTATACTACTCTACCAGAAGAAATCGCCTCCTTTCCCCTTCAATGACGATGAAAAAGTTTAAAAAAATTCCTTAACTATAGAGTGCAGCGCATATCACTATCGTATTTAGGACATTTTTGTGTCAATTAAGGTAATCCATCTTTAAATGCAACACTCAAGGTACCTAAATGTGACATTGCATTTTTACAGCGTTTTTATTAACTTGCTTTTACGTCTCTAACAATGAAATCCAGCTGTAGACATTTCTAACCCTTTCTGACTAGCTAAAATATAAGCTTAAATACTACCCGAAGACAATACAAGTTTAAATCGTTTCATGAAGCATTATTTATCGCCATTTTCTAGCGAAATTGATTTCGTTAATATCGCGAATTAATTGAAGCAGGCGATATATTAAGTTAAGAAATCCGACACAAAAAAGTACTTTCTCAAAATAAACATACCTTTTTTCTACGGATTCGGATTTCCGACTCCTAAAATATAAGGCCCCATTCTGGGAGTTGTTCAACAGTTTAGTCAGGAGAGGGCACCAAAGTTTACACCTCTTAATGTTAATTTTACTTTTTCGTATTTCGCTTTACCGTGAGAAATTTTCAAGCGAATTGTAAAATTCGTTTATTTAAAAATAATTCCACGCGAAAAATAACTTTTTGGAAATATTCATTATTTTTTATTATTGAAAAATTTGAATTGTAAGGTATACAATTTTTGCATCATTTAAAATAATATAATTTTACATGATAAAATACGAAATTTGAGTAAGATCGTTTGATTAGTTCCTGTGAAATTAAAATTAAAAAAAGCCAGATATTTAAAATTCGATTTCTCAAGATCTATTTAACTGATTTTGCTCAAATTTTGTATTGTATCATGTAAAATTATATTATTTTAAATGATGCTAAGAATTTTGTACACCTTACAATGAAAAAATTTTTAAACCATAATTAAATGAAATAATAAAAAATTGTAAATATTTGCTAAAATTTATTTTTTGCTTGGAATTATCCTTGGATAAACGACCACATTTTTCTTAGGATTTTTTCGCACTGTACATACATATAAATTATGTATGCTTACGTAATACGTACAAATAATGTATGGGTATAAATACGTACATATAATGTAACTACAAATATTGAAAGTATATACGTACACAAATATTTGTATTTTCTGTACATAGTTCATGCAAACCCTGCATGCACATACATGTAGTCTGTATGTAAATTTATATCGATTTGTATGTATGTACATAAAATGTATGCTCATACATTATATGCATACATACATTGTATGTGTATACGTACTGACATACATTTTATGCACTTACATACACTTATTGTTACATATATTCATATCTATATTGCACGAAAACTTTGCATGTACATACATTGTAAATCTTATTGTAATTGAATTTGTACTTTAATTACAAATGGCTTGTACTAAATATTTATTGTACTCACTATTATTTGTAATTGTTAATTTATATCAACTTATCGTAATAATTTGTTATCGTATGTTTGATAGCTTGCAATCATGATTACATGTAATCATGATAACATGATTACTTGTTACCACATCTTTTGATTAATTGTAATCATGACAAAATGTTTTCATAAAATCTTAAATTTTGATCACATGTAACTATAATTAATCTGCAATCGTATCCCGTTCACACAACATTTAGTCAACACTACATGTAATCACGTATCATGGTTACTTGTAATTTACTTGTAATTGCAATGGCAAGTAATTGAGATTTAAAATTATTAAGAATTTCAAATGAGGGCAATTAAGACCCAAAATTGGTATCTAAGTGGGACGGTTATGTTACAAGCCCTCTAAATTTAATACAAAGTGGTCCCTATGTGGTAGCTCAATGAAGTATCACCTGCCATTTCAGGGTCTCATTTAGAACATGTTGGAGGAGAGATGAAATTGCTGGTTGAAAAAGATTTTAAACGCGAATCTTCCAGAGATACAAAATTTCCATTCTGTCGCAAAAATTTATATCGAATTAAAAATTGAAGTAGTTGAACATTGTTGCCCTTAGGAACCTTTAGCATCTTTGTTATCAGAAATATTTAAATGATAAAAACATAATACGTTATCAAAATCACCATTGTGGGTAATCACATAAAATTTATAAAAGTAGTCATCATATGAAGAGGAAACACAAAAGGAGGAAAAACTTTCATCATCAGAGGTAAAAATTAAGTTATTTTAAGTTTATTATTTTATAGCTGTGGGTTTTAATCTGCAATGAATATTTGCTTGGCTCCTTCCCCATATAACATTCAAATATTCCATCGTGATAACTACAGAGTGTTCTATAATGACCACCTTTAATATCGATTTTTGGGATCATTTTTCGTTTTGTTCATTTTTTAGACGATTTCAAGAGCATTTATTGTTAATGTACAAAATATTTTCAAAAAATGACAACTAAAATTTTAATTGGTAAAACTTCAAAGTTTTAGTATTTTCAAGCCGCACAGGCAACCTGGTAGTAAAGTCTAGCGTACAACGGTTTAGATCGGGGTTTGATTCCCCGTGATAAAAAGTGGATGTTTTGCCTTTTCTCTGCTCGTATCTTTATGCTACAGAATTCACACTAATTGATTGACGAACGGTTGGGAAGCATGGCGAGGAGGCCGTGTGATTACTGCCACTATTTACTCTCTATTGTGGTAGTGTACAGTGCACGCATGCGCCAGATTTATCACCGTGTCATATATAAAGACGAATCGCCATTAGCCTGTTAATGTAGCTATGGTATAATAAAACTAAACCAATAAAACCAGTTTTTTTTAAGTATCAATTTACATAATGAATATCACTTAACATGTTTAAAGTATCACTTAAACATAAATCCCTAAAATCTACATTTGCGTGATCCGTGATTGAGATCTTTGGTCGACTTTTTTTTCTTCTCCAGACCACCGCCTGTTCGGCATAAAATTTGCTAAAATGTCTGGTATTTCTTAAAGTTGTTATCTATGAAATCACATGTAACTCAAACAATGATTTGTATAGTGTATCATTCGATTTAAATAACATATGTTCCACTAAATAATTGTATTTTTTTCCCAGGTTCCGAGCTTGTCTTAAGCTGTCGGGTACAGCGGCTGGCAACATGGTGGGCAAACTTTTCTTCAACGTCGTGCAGACAAAGTGCTTCCTTTTCAAGCATGTCCAGAAGTGTGCCAAGAGATCCTGGTGGGGCAAGTGTCTGAAGCACGACAAGGAGAAGACAGCCGTACTCAGAGACGCTCTCAAATACTGATGATTGTTTCCTACTCCCAACCATTGAGTACTCTCTCCGGGAATACAATCCATCCTGTGTTTTAGACACTATTTCATTCTCTCGTTGCACAAATCTCGTAGTCTCGGAAATGAGAGAGGCAAAATATTCCTTACGTGTAGATATAATGTGATTCTCTGAATCCATATTTCAAAAATGGCGCAACCATCAATGTTCTGTGAATATACCTCAAACCAACTTTAGCTCTACGTCGGACGCACGTGATTTACCATATAAAAGAAAAGTTTATGGTAAGAAAATGATAAGACACATACTTTTACCTATATGTTTTACTATCTTGGTTTAGGCCAGTGTAACAAAAGCCACTGCGAAAATAATTCACTTAATTACTTAAAGATGACACCACACGCTCAGTGCAAAATGGCAAGACATTTCAAAATGGCCACAACAACTAAACCCTAAGGTAAATAATTTACCTAATTATAATAGTTTTAAACTAATCAACAGTGAAACCGTATAGATAACTTCTATAATATAGCAAACATGCATAATAATAATTCGAAAACAATACGTTTAACAAAAGATACTGTTTCAACTGGGTCCTAAAGTATTAAATAGATGATGAATACAATTTCATGCATATATTTTTCTTGAATATGTCAGGAAGAATAACGAAAATAAGAAGAAACATCAATAAATATATTTACCAACTTCTTCAATTTTTCAAAACTTAGAAACACACTATCTTTTACTTTTAAGTTTAGCATACCACTTTTTGTGGCTTATCATTGTTTTATAAGTTCATCCGGACTTTTATTTAGAAAATATTAAAAATACTAAAAATCATTCTTATTCTTAAAATCCAAGGAAATACAATTTTATATAGCTAAAAAGCAACTTGCCTCAGTGGGATCAGGGTGGTAAACTTAGTGCCGGATATATTCGTCAGATGGCAGAACTGTATCTTTTAATAAATTTCATAAGTATTACAATTATTATCCTTTTCTACCTCTACCCATCATGTATTTCCATAAAAATTCGAGTAATACTTTTATGGATGGTCTATCGATTGTAAGCAATAACAAGCTTCCTAAAACCAAAACAAATTAAGAAAACTTCCGGTGTATCACTCCTCAGCTTATGTTGTGCTTACGAGGCGATGAGTTAATATTCTAGTGAGTTTCATGTTTAAATTTACGCTTAATTTTACCATTCATAAGAGTTTTATGTCATTTCTAACAGGTCGCGCGCCTGAAACAGAATTAATACCACAGCAGAAAAGAAGGTTAGGTTAAGCCATGTTATCCTTCGTTTGGCTATATTTGTGTAAAATAGCGTTTTTTTTTTTTTTTTTTTTTTTTTTTTTGGTCAGCATCAATAGCAAAGCTTGCGAAATCTTCCGAATTCATTTGTTGTTTGTTTCGTTGAAAGTTAGATTGAAAGAAGGCGCTATATTCGTAAACACTACAATAATAATATTGGATGGTGTGTTTTTACAAGCTTAGGCTTAAAATCAGACGAAAGTAGGGAAATCTTACGACGAATTTTAACCCCTAGCGCCATCTGCGCGTAACTCTACACGGACAACCATCCATACAAAATAATATTAAAGCCAAAATAACAACTTAAAAAGAAATGTGAAATTTTATATTAATAAATTAACAAATATGGCAACACAAGACAAGTGATAAGAAAGGGGAGGCAAATGCGGAACATTTCTTGAATAAGTATAAATAAAAGCATCGCTTAAAAAATATACAAATTAGCTAAAAAATATACGCTTAAAAATAGATACAAATTATCGGGTCATCACTTTCAATGTGTGTAATTGTTACCGCGAATGACTGAAATCAGGAAAATGTCGACTTTCACCGGTGAATGTCAACAATCACATAGTCGCATTAGTGAATATCCAAAATATTTGTTACATCCGATTTGATATTAATTTATTCGTTGATATTAGTATTACAGTTATTTGATATTTTATTATTTTCTGAGGATAGATTAGGAGAAGCATCAGCGTTCGGAGTACGGGTTAAAGGCATACTGGGCACTTGACCTTAAAAAACATTGATGTAGGGCATACCGGGCAGTGGCACTGAACCTTAAAATAGCATTAATGTAGGGTATTCCAGGCAAGTGTATACCGGACAGTGGCACTTAACTTGACCTAGTACAGTAGGGAACTGATTATCCGGAACGATCAGGACCTTCGTCATTCCGGATAACTGATTTTTCCGGTTTTCTGAATCGCTACAAAAAACCGTTTTTTCTATTGTTAAACCCAACTAAAGAAAAGAAAAAAATTTGGAAATAATCTTAAACAGAAAAAAAAACCGATGAAGTAATGCACCAATGATTATTTCCAAAATGATGGTAATGTAAACATCTTTCAAAAAAGAATGAAAAATCCTAAAATCTTATAAGGAGAAAAAAAATTTTAAAAATGGCGGGAAAATTTATCGAATTTTGTTCCGGCTTTTGGGTTTTCCGGTTTTCTGATTTCCGGATAACGGGTTCCGTACTGTATATATGTTTCTGACATTTACCGAAGCGACTACGTGATTGTCAACAACCACCCATTTCTGTCGTAGTAACATACTAAAGTATAGTCTTGTCATGGTGAACACAACGTTGCGCGCTCGAAACTGAGTTGATTTTAATAAAATAATGAAATTAAATTATAATTTGGAATTATCATGGTTTCTATTTGTGATAAAAGTAGGAGTATATTAAGGTTGCGTCATTTTTAATCACTCTTGTACAATTCTTATTTCTGTGTGGGCGAATTTGCAGCTTCGCCAAATTTTTCTAGCGAGCAGTAACCCTACTTTCAGTATTATCCGACCAGAAATAAAAAATCAGAATAATTATGCACTTCTGTCCTATTTTAATGAATCAACAAATTACTGTAATCCAAATTATTATCATTCAATTACTATAAAAAAATTCAAATTTCTATTAACAAATTACTATTATCCAATCAGCTAACTGTCTACAACTAAGAACTCACAAATATGACATTAAAATGTTTCAAAAATCATATGCAAATATTTTTTGCTAAAACAAACTTCTTCATCAAAATGTTTTTAAAAAAATCGCAATAATTTTATGAAAACTTACTAAACCAACATATTTCGACAAAAATATACATTTTTAACTATATTTAAATTCGATTCAAAAAATCTTCCTCCTCCATTTAGATATGTTTTTATTTTAATTAAATATGTTATGAGCAAAACAAAAGTGAATACTAGGGCTTTTTTAATTTCTTAGATCACGTACATATATGTGTACATTAGTATTTTGATAAATCTTCAAGTCAAGAAAAAAAATTAGTTAATTATAGCGTTAGATTAAAAAAAAAAAATGCAACTTCTGCGCCCATTTCATGAATCGGAGTTGATTAATTACAGCTAATTGCAAACATTGCCTATAATTATTTATTATAAAAAATTATTAACAGTAAAATCAAACTATAATTTTTTTATTAACATAATTTCCAGGGGGTTACAAGTGCCCCTTTCGATCCCCTGCATGCGGCCATGAGGATCTTTATTTAGCCGATTAAATAACTCCTTACAATACATTTGCATTTGTTATTTCAGCATTAAGAAACAGAAATATAATATTTAATGCAAGATAAGATAATGCTTTAAAATTTCAACACAATTTTCTGATCTCACTAAAAAGCACAACATTCAGACTCAGGTACACTGATAAAAATTCTGAGCCACATTGCACCAAAAATTGGTATTCATTTGCTGGCTACATGAAATGGAGCTCTCTCAATTTTACCCTATTTTGGTACTTTCACTAGATCAAAGTATCAGAAGTTTGCACCTTTATTAGGTATTTTCAAAGAGCTCCACTGCAAGGCAAGGTTGTTATTTACCGTAAGTAGGTTACTTTGACATACACCGAAGAGCCATTACATTATGACCACCCTGCTAATGACATGTAGGACCACCTTTAGCTCTCAAAACTGCTAGCTCCCGCAGTGGCATTGATTCCACTGCTGATAGGTAGTCTCAGGTATCTGGTACCAAGAGCTCACCAGCTGGTCCTGCAATTCCCTCACATTGCGAGGGGGTAGCGTGGCAGCACGAATTTGGTTTTCCAAGTAGGACCACAAATGCTCTATTGGATTAAGGTCAGGTGAATTTGGGGGACAAGACATGACTTGAAAGTCACTAGAATGTTCCTCGAACCAATCCGTGACGATTCGACCCTTATGACATGGTGCATTATCCTGTTGGTAAACACCATCCCCCGCAGGAAAAACTGTTGCCACGAATGGGTGAACCTGGTCTGCAACTATGTTCAAGTAGCTTACAGACGTCAGGGATTGTTCTATGAGGATTATGGGTTCTAATGTGCCCCATGAAAACATTGTTCCTGGGTGAAACCATGAAAACCTGGGCGAGCCCATTGTTAGATGGAGGGTGGTCATAATGTAATGGCTCTACGGTGTACACCTGACCCTTTCATACCGCCAACCAAATTTAAAAGAAATGAACTTTAATTAATGTAAATAAAACTTTTACCTATCTAATTAAGTTGATATTTGAAGCAACCAGCATGAGTCGACCCGATTCACCGAGGCCGAGTTGTAACGAAAACATGGCGTCGTAACCAAATATCGTTTAGTTCCCCCTCACCGTCAAAGTTTTACGTATTTTACCTAATTTTGGTGCTGTCAGTTACACCATGGAAGTATTTCTAGATCATACTTCACAATTTATGGTCTAACTAAAATAAAAGGATCGTTAATTTAACTGAACATTGGGATAATGAGCACCAAATATTGGTTTAAGATTTGCCGAGAGTTTTTACAGCGTAACCCAGGGAAAGAGATTTTTTTGTTGTTGCCTTTATGCAATTACTTGATCTTGTCTAAATCGTGTAAGGGGATTTCAAATCTGAAATTAGCTATCGACAGATTTATTTAAAATTCTATTTTAGTTCAAGTTATTTTTTGTCTTGAGTGTAAGAGTTTATAAGGAATGTATAGGCTTATATACATGCATATGGGTGATTCTCACGAAACATGACAATTCGGACCAAAAATTTCTTCAAATTTAAAGTCTTCAAAATAATCTAAATTTTTTTTTTGTATACTTCTTTAGCTACACTTATTAATATCTTATAAACAGCAGTGTAGTTTATTGACATTTTCTCGAGAAAAAAATTAAATAGAAATTCACCAAATCTTGAATGCCCGGAAAATGACATATTACCTTAGAAGCTTTACAGTCATTTTAAGTTAATAGTAAGTAACTCAACTTAAGCCTTTATGTTAGATGGACCATAAATTGCTTAAATTAATTCTTTTTATCCACTGTAGAAAGAAACAAAAAAAAATTTTGTTGATGATAGGTACAGAATAAAATTGTGTATAATAATCAACTATTAAATAAATAAATAATAAATAAATAACATCCAAGCATATTACAATCATGCATAAACTTGGTATTAGGTTAATATTTGCTTTCTCTCTTTACAGTATTAGCAGTTAAAAAGAATTTCTGGTAACACTTCAATGTCCTGGCATTCATAAGCCAGGAAAATGACAGCCAGGATAATGACAAATTCGCCATTTTATAGCATATAACTTTACTTTAATTTAATATTTTGGCCGAAGACGTTTATATTCTGCAGAAAACAACAGTATTTCTTAAAATAACTCAGATGAATCTATGTAGTTTTTGTTATTAATGATTTCAGGAAGCCAGGAAAATGACAGCATAAAAACCTACTCACCTTGAAAAATTTTTTTGGATTAGATTTTGAGCCAGAAAATTGGTTCTTTTATTCATGCAAGAAGACATGTTCAGATAGGAGGGTATCTAATCAATCTATTAACATAAGATATTGATTCCTGGAGCTATCTATTTTGGTTATAAATCACTAAATAAAAGTAGCCAGGAAAATGACAGATTTTCATGGGACAAACAAATTATTGTCAGAAAAAATTATTTTAAACGAAGTTTTAGTAAACAATACCCTCTGCGTATATTCTAGAAATGCTTACATAGGATAAGATAAAAAAAAATTAGATTTTGAAAAATGTATGGAAGTTTTGAAGCTAGTTATTATCGGAAATATTGTTTGGGACATGCCAGGAAAATGACATTTTGATATTCAATTAAATTTTTTAAGTATACAAAACAGTCAATGCTAGTGCAAAGTCATTTTAAAATGCTAACGGCAATGCTATTTATTAATTTTTTTTTTTTAAAGTTCTTTTAGTATTACAGTATTAGATCGTGGGGCAAGGGACAGTAAATTGTCATGTTTCGTGAGAATCACCCATATACACTTGTCTGCTTCTTTAAAAACCTCCTTAAGACAAAAATTTTATGGCATTAACGTTTCCCATCTTAAACTGAAATGTATTATCGCCTTTCTTCTACCACTCCTTAAGTAGCAGAGAAGTGGGGGCACTTAGTATTCACTCGAGGGATCTTTAAAAAATCCGGTTTAGGAATAAATTACATGAGAACTGCAGTTTGTAAAAAGAAATCAATTTCAGGTTTAAAATCAGCGACTCGAAAATATCTAAGATTCGTCTAAAAAATCTAATGCAACAGAATAATTAATAAATAAATAATTGTTCCCTGGTGTAATTTGCTGACAGTGACTGTTGAAATTATTATTTTTTCTTCCTAATTTAAAAATCACCACGATAAAGGCTTAATAGAACATATTTTCAAAATTAATTCTAAATGTTAACTAAACATTGAATTGAATTTAAAATATTAACTAAACATTGAAAATGATGTTCGGCAAAAAAAAAAAAAAACCTTAAAAGAACTAAAACTAAAATAACCAAAATATTTTTAGTTTTTACTTAACATAAATACTCCTTTTTAACACTTTAAAAATTATCTTTTAGTAATATAGATACAATGCGTGTAAAATCTTAAAGAGTCAAGTTTAAAAATATAGCTACTTTTGTTAAAGTTTGAAATGTTAACAGCTCCTTTGAAAAATAAATAAATAAAAACAGACATTATTTTGAATTTTTTTCTTGGCTGTGGCAAATGTGACCTGATATTTTAAGTAAAAAATATAACATAAATTAATTTGTATTAAATGTAGAATCAAAAATTTCTGTAAAATAAAATATCGAACTAGAATTTAATGCTTAGAACTCAAGTAATTTTTTGAGTTCTAAACATTAAACTTAATTTTGAGTTATAAGCATTTACTTAAAAACTCAATAAGGCAGAGTTAAATTATTAATTTATAAATATTTGTTTAAAACTCGATCATTTTAAATATAAACTTAAACGTTAAATATGTACGAATTATCTTCAATCAAAATTTGTAAAAGCAAATAAAAGAATTTTAGTTTTTGCTTATTTCTTAAGATAAACAAAGTTTTGATTTATGCAAATTTCCCCCCGAAAAAAACAGGAAATCAACCTAAAATTCCCCTTTTACTTCGAAATCATTTCCTTATTCATAATAACTGGAATGTTTTTACACGCAATCGACGATTGTAAGAATCGTCAAGCACACACACAAAAGAAAATGAGAGCTGCATTTAATGTTTGTATTAGAGTGCGCGAGCGTTAGATTTGCTAATTAACTGTAACTTATGCATGATTAAAATGGGTTCATTTTGGTAACTTACACTTCAATAGATAGAATGAAATTTTACTTGATGAATATTTATGTCATTTTGGATGTTTATAAAACATAGAGCCCTCACTTTTATGTTTCCATAAGACTCTGTAATTATATGTACAGGATAACTATTTGTGTGCATTTATTGTGTCTGTTTGTAAGACTTAGTTTAGTAATAAAGAAATGTTCCTAGTGTACAATCTATCTTCAAGTTTCACTGAAAAATCAATTAAAGAAGAAAAAAAAAGAAAGAGTTTTTAATCACCCTATTAAACGATCTATTTTTTAGACAACAGCATATTGTAAACAGCCTGATGGCTTATTCAGGAGTACAACATTGAAATTCAAAAATTAATTTAGCTAAACTATGAAAAAAATTACTAGAGAATGATTCATGTAGGAAACAAGATATTCATACTCTAGTACCTTGCAAATCATCCATGGCACTCTAAAAATCAATTGTATGATTTATTATTTACATCCAAAAAACCCTGCTTATCAAATTCGTTTGAGGTAATAATAATTTTGTTACATTAAAATAACTAGCATTATATGTATTTCTCATCTTAAAATGCTGACACGAAAGTTGGCATTATAATATGAAAAACTGGGTCCTGTTAAATGCCAAACTACTCGGAAAAAATAAAAATATTTCTTTTTCTTATGTAATAGGATGTTGTGCCCTAAATCAGTCCTAAGTACAAGTAACAGTGCAGTGGGTTGCTTATTAGATATACACCGAAGAGCCATTACATATGACCACCCTGCTAATAACATGTAGGATCACCTTTAGCCCTCAAAACTGCTAGCACCCGCCGTGGCATTGATTCCACAAGGTGCTGATAGGTAGTCTGAGGTATCTGTTACCAAGCGCTCACCAACTGGTTCTGCAATTCCCTCACATTGCGAGGGGGTGCGTGGCAGCACGAATTTGGTTTTCCAAGTAGGACTACAAATGCTCTATTGGATTAAGGTCAGGTGAATTTGGGGAACAAGCCATGACTTGAAAATCACTGGAATGTTCCTCGAACCAATCCATGACGGTTCGACCCTTATGACATGGTACATTATCCTGTTGGTAAACACCATCCCCCGCAGGAAAAACTGTTGCCATGAATGGGTGATCCTTGTCTGCAACTATGTTCAAGTAGTTTACAGACGTCAGAGATTGTTCTATGAGGATTATGGGTCCTAATGTGCCCCATGAAAACATTGTTCTGGACGAGCCCATTGTTATAGATGGAGGGTGGTCATAATGTAATGGCTCTTCGGTGTATAAATTTATATAGCTATTAGCATATACTATCTATAGACTATATTGCTATTTATATTATATGCTATTATTATTAACATATCTATTAGTTAAGCCATGCAAGTTGGCTTGTTCGGTTTAGTGATGATCAATAAGTACTTAAACTTGGTGAATTATGAATAGCACTGCTGGCAGAATGAGCAAAAAATTGCAGCTGAGAACCATTTCAACTTCCCTTATAGTTATTAAACTTGCAATTTGAGGATTAAAAGTAAAACAGGCTGCACATCCTAACTTAAAAATATGACCGTTTCAATTTAACTAAAATTAGCTGATATTTTGGTGTTTTTATTCGCAAATTTAAGACAAGACTTTTCATAGAAGATATTAGATTAGAAAAAAAAAAAAATTGACCTGTTATGTCTATATGGATAGGACAATTTTGTCCAGTATTGAAAAAAAAAAGTTCAAAAACGATGTACCCTAGTGCACAGCCTTTTAAGGAAAAAAGCCAAAAAAAAAAAAAAAAAAAAAAAATGCTTTAAAGGACTTTAGTGAATTCCGTTTTTATATCAATTGATAAGTTTTGAGTGTATTAAGAAAATATCACTTTCAATTCCAAAAAAAAAATTAAACAGAATACAAATTAAAATTTTCTTAAAAAAATGGATTTTAACTTTTGTTACGGAAATATTAAATTTATATTTTTTTTATGTATATAAATGAATGTAATCTTTTCTTTTTAAATAAAATTTTGAATTACAGTTATCTCAAAGAAGTTAGGCTAAAATATTCTTAAAATATAATAATTAAAACAAATGTAAAAAGAATTAAAAATTCTGGCTCTTAAGTATTATTTCAGTTGAGTGTTTTGGCGAAGTGGATGAGGTAAGTTTACCCTCACAATTACTGTTGAAGTACCACAATTTATGTACCTCTACTCAATCATTAAAAGTTCTTCAAGAACAAAAAACATTGACGGAAGAAAATAATAAGATTTATGACGATGACGACTTAAAAGTAATGTGAGTCATTTGTCTTGTTTTCAGTATCAATCAACAAAAAGAAAAGATACAACGAAAAAGAAACAGATTTATTCTGTCAAATAGGTGTCAAATATAGTTATGTTTATATAATCTGGCATATAACATCATTCATAAAATTTTACAAATTCAATATACATTTACACAGTTAAATTTCTCATCACTTTCCTTTTTTTTTTCCAAGTTTTTTTTCAGTATTTTTCTCTTTTTTTACAAATATGTACAAATTGACAAAATTTACAAGAGTGGAGAAAAAGAAAAACAATCCTAAACATTCTAAATTTCATAACGCATAAAATCAAAATGAAATAAAAACAGTTTAACAAAGCTTGTTAAATTGAGTAATAATATGGATGATGGTGTAGTGATAACATTGTAATGTAAAAATGAAGTAATATATATATATATATATATGTATGGGGGGGAGGGAAGAGATAAAACGATATAAATTACAATAAAAGCAATGACGAATGTTCACTTCTAGACCATTTTTTACAACAAATGTTCGATAAGAAACAAAAACGAAAAAGATAATAATCTACACATTTAAATAATGCCACATTTTTTTTATCATTGACACACTTTTCCTACAGCTATTCTACTAGAGATGCAATTACAACAGACATTCTGAGTTAATTCAAGGGAACCCGATGTTAGGCAATATGAGTTGTTTGATATCCAACTCAAATTATACAAAAATACGATATTATTTTTCAAATCCATCCCACGTTGATCATGGCAAAATAAATAATTTGACATTCGGCCTATTCATTTTAAGATCTTTTGAATTTAAGCTTACAATCTGCTAGATAATTTTTTTTTAAAAAAGCTACTTTTTATAGTGGTATTTTGAACTTAAAAAAATCATAAATGGTTAAAAAGTTTAATGTAGGAAAAATGCATTCTTTTCTTGTAAATTGAAAAAGATATTGAGTTACCTATAAACATTTCTCAAATTCTTTCATCATTTTCTTTAATACTCATAAATTAAATCTGCTGTTTTTATTACAGAAATAAAACATCTTTTATTTAATAGAGTTAAATTTTATAATGCTGTTGTCAAAAGGTTGGGCTTTATCCTTTTCAAATAACAAATTAAAAACTTCTATTAATTCCTCCAATTGAATATTAGATATGAATGGCAAAATAATCAGTGCATCGATAGCCTAAACAAATCAAGAATGCCTAAATGAAATAAAATATTTAAAAAAAAGAAAAAGCGTAGCTAAATTATAATAGACAGTATATATATATATCAGTTTAAGTTGCTACGGTAATTGATGAATAAAATTGCTAAGTTGCTGTACGCCCATTATGTTTACGTTTAGTTACAGCTCTAGCAAGATTCTTACACTTCGAAGTTACCAGAAATCTGTAATGTATATTATTTTTATCACTTTTATTGAAGAAGCTTTGAAAAGTGAGCAAAACTTAGAAGGCTGTAAAAAAATGTTTGGAATTTCATATCCTACATATGAATGATTAAGCGATACATTATCTTTTCAAAATCAACAGTTACTGTGCTATTAGTCAAAGAAATTAGATATTGAGGAAATGCAAAATATTTAGACAACTGAATTCATCTGAAACTTAAAATTGACCGTTTTAACTCAAGAGCATTCTCCATTGGCTTAAAGACTAAGAAGACCGCCTTTTGGCTCATAAAATAACTGTCATTTAATTTTACCCTTCCATTGATTGTAATTTATCACATTTTAAAGATAGAAATAGATTTCTCAGTTAAATAATCATCGTTAATGTACATTCTGAAAACATGTAGCAAAATGGTGGTTTAAGAAACCAAATATATATTTTCAGGATGAAAGTAATAACAGATATATCAACTTATGTCAGACCACAATCACTCAAATAATAACATATAATTCCTAAAATTAAATAGACGACATTATATCAAATCAACACATTCTTCAAAGATTAACTTATAAAGACATCAAAAATTCTAAGGATAATCTTAAGACAGTTGTTAGACTTTTGTTGACAAACAAAAACTATACTAATAAGCATTGAATAAAGCTATGTTAGGTAACGTATGACATCAGACTAAGATACGACACAAGATGACTAAAACATGAGGGGAAAAAATCAAATCGAGATTTGAGAAACATATTGACAAGAGTACATCATTTGATTTCAATAAAATATAAACAATGAGTACATAACTAAAAGTGCTGTTCCTAATTCAAAGAACACACAAAGAACTGGGATGATTGATAACTGTTGTAGGTTCATCCTAAAAAGAAGAAAAATCTGTTTTTTGCAAACTACCGGACGACATTTGTTAGGCTCATAGCAGAGAGCTTTGTAGGTGCAAAGTGAGGTTGGCAGTATGTAACAAGCTGGATTTTCTAATTAGTCTGTGAAAGTTCTAAATGGTGTACTTTTTCTAATGCCTGATTTGAAAGTTGGTGGAATACATCCATACATAAAACAAAATACTTGGAATTCTTATTACAAAATTAGTGAAATATTTATTACAACATAAAATATTATAATTTTTTTTTTTAAAAATGCCGAAACAATAAAATCTATAGAATATTTAACTGTGTATTTTTAAATAATGTATCATGTTTTTACTAACCAATATGTATATTATCAATATGTACATTTGAGGTAACTTGGAATAAAATTCCTCAAAGCAGTTTGTTTTTCTCTTTTTGTACAGAAATTTATGAATTGAGACGCAGCACGGGCAAAACTTCAGAGTCTGATAGTGTGATGATAAGGAAAAATAAGATTTTGTTTCTGATATATTGTTAGGAACAAAATAGAGAATGAGAAACCATATCATTCGAGCTAAATTCTCGGACTGATTTTTTTTTAATAAAAGTATTAGAACATGAAAAATGTCAGGTCATCATTAAAAAGCTAAGCATATAGCACCCACTCAAAATTCCTGGATCGCCAATGACGAGGGAGAGAACGTATTTCACAAGCCCTGCTTAACACTATAAAAGAGATTTTTTTAATAGAATTAAATTTAATACATATGACTGTAGTAATAAGCTTTTATTTAAATTTCCAAGTATACAATAGAAGTAAATAAATACCTTGATCTAAATTTTTTCATAAAACTTTCCCCAATTTTGTAGAATTTCTCAAAATATACAACCAGAATTGTTGATTCAATCAGAAGACAAGAGAAAAAAGCACAAGCCATTTGAGATGGCAACTAAATAGGAAACCCTTTAAATAGTAGAAAAACTTTGTAGAGAAAAACAGGAAAAATTCCTGTTGTACTTTATTCAAATTTTTTTTATTTACTTCAAAGAATTTTGTCTTAAATTTATTTAGAATGAATGGACTTATTTACCACATATGATTAAAAATGTTTTTTTAAAAAAAAAAAAAATAATAACAGCAATAAATAAAAAAAGAAAGACATCCCCAGTTCTGGTGTTGGCACATTCAACAACAATACTAGGCTAAAAAGCCACACATCATTAAAGCTAAAGAGACGAAACTATCAATTGTTCCGCACACTGTATTATACACATTTCATAAAAACATTTCGATATCATAAAACTTAATAAAAAATAACATCATAAAAATGCATTGTACATGAAGGGACAGTTTGTTTTCATATGAACATAATATAGACATTCAACTACTAACAATGTTAAGATTAATAAAATAACTCATTCTTTCATTCTATTCGACATAGGAAAGGAGGAATAAAATATAATAAAACAGGGGAATAATAAAGTAAAATAAGAAAAGTTATATTTGATAAATGAAAATATATTTCCAATTTTGTTACTATCATCATAGTGGTATGACAACGCAATTTGACATTTTTTACAGCAATGTTTGATACAGAATTTAAAATTCCAATAGTTTAATATAACCCACGTAGTCTGAATATTTTAAAAAAATGTATATGTATGTATATATATCGATAAATAAAAATCTTCAAAGTTTTATAAGTAAAAAACTAAATACATGTATTAATTATAAGTGAAACTACATATTTTTCATTTATCATTTTTAAGGCAATATTTAATCCATAATTTAAAATAACTATATTTTACTATACCCTATCTAGACTGAAATTTTTTTTAAAAAAAATAATTCAATAAATTAATAATATTAAAATTTTTTAAGCAAAAACTTCATTAATTTTTTTAATTACAAGAAAGCAAGTCTCCAAAATTCAACACAGAGAAACTGTCAAACAGCAAATAAAAAATATATATATATTATTTCATTCTAAAAATATGAATTTTCGCAAAAAAACTTTGTTTCTTCTAGTGGTTACAAAAATGATTTATTTAATAAAAATCACAAAATACTAAAATAATTGGTTGAAAACATTGGAGAATAAATCACTTAAAAATAATAATAAAATAATGACTTATATTCAGCCATATTTCAGCAGATTTGATGCATTTTTTTAAAAAATGAATCTTGATCACATCTCATCAGTAATTTAAAAAGAAAAAAATTTTAACTGTGGTAAGATTTCAAATTTTAAGTACATTTATTTTAGTTTCATGACAAATGTTTATGAATGAAAAAAAAATATAAATATTCAGAGAATAGAGCTAAATTCACAAATAGGTGAATTGGGAAAATGTAATAGAATTCAACTAAAAAATTTACCTAATTAACATATATATTCAAAACAATTTTTTACATAATAATATTAAGGAATAAAACAATTTGATTAAAAGCAAATAAAATAAACTAGGACAACCTTTACTACATCAATCTGCCAAACTTTATGTTATTTATTATAAAGATTCATCAATACTTTCAATCTTATAATGCAAAATATATATTTGCAGTGTCAACTCTTCAAATTTTCAGATTAAAAAAATTTTACAAAAAGTATGACACAAGGGATTGTGATCCCTATGCCTAAAGATTTAAAAATTTGTGAATTTATGTTTTTACTTTTCAAATTTCAAGTAAGAACAATTAGCACTCTTACTGACAATGAATACAGGGTTTCCACTTGATTTGAGAAATAAAAATAACCAGACTTTTTAAAGCTTTCTGGAAAAATTTCCCTTAATTCCAGAATACATTTCTGCTATACACGGTAATATTTCATTAAAAATATAATATGTTTTTTAATTCAAAACAATGAATCTTACATTTTAAAAGTGAATTGGTCAAATATTGAAATTTATAAAAAAACAAAATTTTACAAGTCAAAGGTTAAATATGTAGATTTTATAATACTCAAGTATATATATATATACATAAAAAAAAAAGTAGTATTAAGGAAAAATATAAAATTTCAATCAAAAATCAGTCAGTCATCTTATATCTTGTGATTAAAAATCAAAATTAATTTATGGTTCATTCTCAAATTGGAGAAGCATTTAGAAAATCTCTTACAAAAATAAGTATTTGAACTACTACTCATAAAAATTTAAACTGCAATTGGAATATCTCTTGCACAGAAAACTTAAAATCGCAGTGCACTTTTTGATTTGGAACATAAAATATAAAAAAATTAAATAATAACTTGAATCTGCATAATGCTTCTCTCTGTTACCAGTGCTCAAGTGTTTAAATAAATAAAATAAAAAATGAGTTCTCTAATATGATACACATTAATCAACTTTACACTGTTAATTACTAAAATTGCTTTCTGTTAAATTAAACAGGGAAATAAAGCTTAATAAATGGTAAGTAACAGATTGGAGAACAGACAGCAGAATGAAATTTTAAATGCTCTTGCATTGAAAATTACTCAATTTTAGTCACACAAATATAATGATACCTATCCATATTTATTTTAATAAACTTAATATTTAATGAAGTACTAACTTAAAAGACATTAAATAAAGTTACCATGAAAATGATAACAGGGTAGAATAGATGGTAAAAAAACTGCATGTCAATTTACTTGAGCAGGTTCAGTTGAAAAAAAAAGAAGAAATGTTTTCATAAAACTGAAAAATTAAATTTGATTTTACCATTGAAAAAAAAAATCAAATAAACATTAAAACAATGAATTTAAAAGGTAACGGAGGGGATTGGATAAACCATCCTTACCTTGTCAAAGCTTATATTTCTTAGAATACGGCAAATATAATAACAATTTTTAAAATGGCTACCTTATCCAAAAATAAACCGATTAGGTAGTTATGGGACTCATTTTTGCAAACTCAAAAGAAATAATTTAAAACTGTAATTAGGGAAATAGAGTGGAATCAACCGAGTGAAAAAATCCTGGGACAAAATTAAAATGCTTGATTTTTACTAAAAAGTAGTTTGAAAATTGTACATTAGATAGGAAGTTATACTTTATATGACACATAACACAATTTTTACAACTAGATAAATTAAAATTATTTTCAATAAACAATTGCAGTAAAATAAAGAGAGAAAAAGGCCGACTATTTAGCTTTATCTGACATATTGAAGAAATACAACAGAAGCATAATTTTTCAAATACTAAATTCTATGAAATTTATTAAAAACCTATAGTAAATTCATTTGATGTTATTTCGAATTTAATTTCATTCATTATAATTACTCAAAGTCATAGAACATCAATGCAACCAAAACACTAAAGTAAAGAGTATTTTCCCAAGAAGTAATTAAAATAGAAGCTTTATTTCCTTTTAACATCATCATATGCTTCTTACGGTTACCATCCACTTTGAAATTAATTCTTTTCCAGGTTTGTTGCAAGATTTTTCTATGTTTTGACCCATTATTCCCAGAAAATTCCTCTTTTTTTTTAATCCCAAAATTAAAGTCCCATTCTGCTAAATCCAAACCAATTATAGCTTAACATTATACGGCTATACAATTTGTTCAACTACGAAAATTATTTTCAGTCTCTGTAAACACAGGAAAAGAAATCAGCCTATAGCAGAAGCTATAAATAATCTGGATGGTGCTTAACAAATTTTGTTACTAAAGTACTCGTGTTGTAAGAGAATTTTCACATAGCTTGAACTACAATGTGGTTTTTATCAATAGGAGCTAAGTAGAAAATAAAATAAACGATATTTCTGACCCTGTAGGAGGCTCATAAAACTTTTAGTTGGATTCTGAATAATTTTAGCAAACACTTTAAATTCAATCATGTAACATTGGGAAAAACTGGATTGTAATACTATTTTTCAACAACTGAACAGCTCCTATTTTTTAATAAAACATCACATACTTTAAAGTATTTTTTTTAAAACAAACATTTACACTTTATACTTTTAAGAAGGGAACACACTAGACTGCTCAGGGATTGTTTGTCAACAGAGTTCAAGGAAAGTTTTATTAAAATTTTTCATTGATTTCTGTGAATTTTCCCCGTGGCTGAAAAGGGATAAACTTACCCAAGAAGGAGACATTTTCCCTGAACACTATAGAGTGTTTACTTATAAATACAATTTACTAGCTTGCAAATAATATCTAATTTCCTGAATGACCTAAACACTAAGGCAGTGGCATATCAGGTGTTTCATATATTGCAAAGAATTTTCTTGAAGTGCCCAACATTTGCAGTAAAATGTTAATTTAAATTTTCCACAAAATCCATTATAACTTAAAGTATGTTTAGCAATAGTTATCCTTTTAATATATTGATCATGCACAACAAGGTGTAACTTTGTTTAAGCAAGAGAAATCTAACAAATGCCACAGCAACGTTATGCAGCATATAACACAGTTTAGTATCACTAGGGGAAAAGAAAGCTTATTTTATTTAACAAATTTTGTTTAAATACAGCAAATAAAAGAGACTAGAAAAAAATAAACTAGATTAAAGCAACAATTTATAACAGTAAAAATAAAAACAGGCATTTCAAACCCATTCTAAATAATACAAAGCTATTACAGGTAAATGAAAAAGAGGTAGATCATTATTTTTTTAAATCTAAACTAAAAACAGATATTGAGGTTTAATGTGTCTTGAAAAATTAAAATTCCAGCACAAGGAATAAGTCACTAGATAAAACTGCATAAACAATCATAGATCGTTAACAGAAACAATTCATTAAAAACAATAATTCATTTTTCTCAGCTCATCATTTTCACTATAATTTTAAATAAAACTTTGGCTTTCAATAAACGCACCCAGCATTAATAAAAAGTACAACAATAAAAAATATACCACTTTTAACTTACATTTTTTAAAAGAAATACTTAAATTCATTCAAGAACTTTGGTTTCAAAATCAGCCACATGTTTTAAAAGAGGAATAAAAAACATCTATTACTCAGAAGACATTTCAATTTAGATAAATATTGATGAAAAGAACACAAAAAATGTTAGCTGTTTACACAATTTAAAAATATTATTACAATTAAAAATGAATGTTAAATCAAGCTACAGTGATATGAAAACTAATTTTTATATTCCTTGATTCCAATAAAGCAAAAAGCTCACGGTCGGTGCTTTATCTTTATGGATAAGCTGTATTTCTTAAAATATGATAATGAATAAAAACAAAATATTCTTCTTAAACATAAACTTTTAAATCATTACTTCAATATTTATAACTGATATTATTATTTTTAATATTTACAACAAAAGTAAAAAAAAAAAAAATACTTTTAACAAAAGCATTTTTAAAAAAAAATTAAAATTTTAAAATAAAAATGATTTAAATTTTTTTTCTTCTTTTTATAATTTAAAAGGAGCAGTTTTAATAGCAGAATTATCCAAAAGTTGTCCTTCCCAGTAAAGATCTAATATTAAGTTTAATTTAATGTAATATTAAGTCTATTTTTTTTCTAATAAAAAATGGGTTGAGCTGGTTTCAAAACCAAAGATCTAAATTATTTTGACGATAAATTCAAACAACTTGCAAAACACAGCAATTATTAACTGTTTAATTCATTTGCATAGAAGATTTAAAGTATATTCAATAATTGTTAATTTTCATAAATATTAAAATTTAATTAAAATTATAATTATTTTTAAAATTTTATTAAAATTTAGAATGCACTAAAACAATTATAATTTTTTCTTTTTTGTTAAAAAAAATTCATTCTACAGTTCAATATTTTGAAATAAGTTATGAAAACTCAATAATATAAATTTAATATATTTGTAACAGCTTATTACTCATCAATAACAATATTTAAAAACAAATGAAAAAACTTTTTTTTTAGTAAAAACTGTACAGTAGTTTGGTCCAGATGTAATTTTAAAGCATGTAGTAAAATATTTCTCACTAAATGCAATACAGAATGAGATATTTACAGGAAATTATAAATCAGTTGTATTTAGAAATCTAAAGTATTTTATTTATATATATATATGTATAGTATATAATTTTATCACACTTAAATCATGCTAAAGTCACACTATGATATAAAAAGCACATATTTTGAACAGTACTCAAAATAAATTTCATTTTTCTTTTCTCAAACAACTTAACTCCAAGGCAACTATTCGTTAGCAGCAACATAGTTTAAAATTGCACAGAATTGCGAAAGGCTCTAAAACATTATTATATATTCAACAAAGTTCTTTTCAATTCCCCAAAAAATGCTTTTATCATTAGCATTAAAATAGGAGTTCCTTTCAATATACAACATCATATAATAAGGGGAGTTACTACGCATTTACATGACTTAGCCTTTAAAAACAAAAGAAAGGAGAGGGAAACAAAAGACTTGCAAGGTTCATTTTTTTTTTTTTTTAAAATATACTCTGTATACATTATTTGAAACATCAACAGCAATATAAAGTCACAAGATATAAAATCTCCTTTAAAATTAAATACTTTTGTTTAAAAAATATTTTAAAAGTATAGTTCTGTACACACTCAACATTACAATAGATTATATCTCTCTCTAAATATCACCATTATGAGGGGGGGATCACAAGATGGCCTCGACAAAGCCATATAATTGCATCAACATCTGCATGTGAACCGGGAGGCACGACCTTCTGTCACGGAAGTCTGAATTGAGAGCCAGCCAAGACAGGGCATTGTAACCTTCTAACACATACCTAAAACACAAAGAAACTTCAAAACAAAGTAATATAATTTATAGTCTTTTCAATGTGACACTCTTAAGTAAATTTCAAGACTGAACTTATTTTTTCACCAATCTAGTGTTGTTTACCAGAAATTTATAGCTCACTGACTCCAAAATGTAACTTTCCATAACAATTTGATTTTTTTTTCTTCTTCATTTTGTTAATTTATTTTTACACACTTAACAAGATAAAAATAATAGTTAACCGTGTAGATCTTTTTGCACCAATCACTGGATAATAAACCACTCATTTTTTTATGAAGCTATTAATAGGTCTAATTTTTTTTGCTTCGTCATAATTTATTTCTTGTCCTATCACATGGTTGCCACAGTAAAAAATGAACAAAAATAGTTGCTTTTAGTAGCCTCAAGCATGAAAATAGTTGCCTAAAACTATGAAAATAGTTGCCTGAACAGGAACAAAAATAGTAGCTAAATAACTAAAATCTTAACTGACTATACTAAACTAAATATTAAAGTTACTAATACTAAAGCTTAACTGTCAAATACTATGATTAGGACTGGGTGATGTCAGAAATTTTAAATCATGATACATTGTCAGTTAAGACATCGCAATATAGCGATGTATCGCGATTTAGCATATGTTACAAAATTACCTATGGGAAATCTTTAAATAATTCAAAAGGAATAAATCTATTACAAAAGAAAATATAAATTCTAAACATATTCTACTATGGCATCAATATCATTTCTTAATTTTTTTAATTAAAATAATAAGGAAGTCAAAGTAAAAGCAAACGAAAGCTTTGTTTCATTTTTCTTAAATTAAAAATTATTTAAGATTTATTGCTTTAAAAATAATAATACTGTAGCAAAATATTTTACATACATGTATTAAAAATTAAAAGAAAAAAAAAAAAGAAAGTGGGAAACAAACCAAAGAAATGTTCACTTCAGAAAAAAAAAATTTTTTTTAAATTATTTGTTGGAAAAAAAAACCATGCTTTTGAAACATCATTAGACCCTTTTTTATTTAATCATTTAAAATAATAAAAAGTAGCATTAACCAGACCTGCCAACCTTAGAAAATAAAAAAGCAGGAGACCCTTTCTGTATCACGACATAGCGCAATATTGAAAATTAAACCTGATTCACACTTCCTACAAGAAGTTTATTTCAAAATATATTATTTACATTACATAAAATAGACCACAATAAGATTCTGACACTGACTAATAAAGATATGTGTTCTTTATAAAATATAAGGTTCTATAGAGTTATATTAAAACACATCTTTTGACTTTTTAAAATTTAGGAAGAGGTTCAAAATTAACAAAATATGTCAATAAGGAATACAATACTTTATAAATGTAATTTTTTTTTTTTTTTTTTTTTTTTTTTTTTTTTTTTTAACTGCTACTGTTTTAAAACTGCAGATGTTGCTGATTTAGCATTACTTAAAAAAAACTGCCATCTATAAAAAGTGAAAAAACATTCTGCCTAATGGTGTCCAAGATATCTCCGATTCTGCCATTTATTTCATCGATTATGGCTGCTGTTTTGGTTCACACTCACTGTAATTTTTAGTGATGTTGCTATAGGGGAAAATTTTTCTAAATAAATGCCCAGCATGATCTGAAGCACAAGTTGGGAAGGAAATTGCACAAATTGTTTTTTTTTCCTCTATCGTGCACTAAATAGAAAAAAGCAGGAGAAAACACCCTGAAGGCCTGAGGGGAAAGATTTTAATCAAAAGCAGGAGACTCCTGCTAAAGGTAGGCATTAACTAATGGTCAAATTCGTTACTTCATAAATGTAAAAATATTTTTACATTATTATTTTCTTTTCTGAAAATAAAATTGACTTAAGATTTATTTGTTTAAAAATGATACTGACTATCTCACAAATTATAAAACAAACAAGTATTGAAAGAATTTTAATAAAAATTAAAATACTTTAAGTTATCACAAACGGGTTGATCGCTATAGCCTCCGGCCCCGCACCAACCAACCAAAATCACCATAGTGATATTTTTCCTTCACTTGTTACTGAGGGTGGCAACGAGTGACTGAGAGGGGGCCATGTGTTTTTAAAATGTAACCAAGTAGTGTGTGTTTAAAAGGGAGATTAAAAAAACTATCTCCTACAATTGTATGATGTATAAATGGTGTTTTAACATTTTTAATAAAGCCTTATAACTGAAGCTTTTAAAAAGTGTTAGAATGGCGCACCAACTAGAGGCCCGGATCCCCGATAATCCGATTTTGTGTGTGATAGCGTCACCCGAAAGATCGTTCTTCAACGGTCTTTTCTTTTTATTTTGTTTCTTCTTCCGCTTGCTGCAGCTGTGCGTGTGTGTTTTTTGTTTGGTTCGTGTTGTTGACATTGAATAACTGTGATTCTTTTTTTTTTTTTCTTTCGCCTTTGGGGAGAGAAAAATGTTTCTTCGGTGGTTTGAAATAATAACTTTTACAGCTCTTTCAATGATTTAACATAAATATTTTGATTTGTTTTAGTGCTCTCAATTTATAAGAATACTTAATCAGTAATTGTCATGTTATTTAAGTGTTTTAAGTAATATATTTTAAAATAATTTTGGTTACTTGCATTACCTATAGAAATGTTTTATAACTGGTTAATAATTTAAAAAGTGCTCATGTATTTCATTTATATGATTAAGGTATTATATTTACTAAAATAATTCTGATTAAATTTTGTATTGTAAAAGTTTGCCAAGTATGCTATACAAGTTACCTCTCTAATATCATTTTACCATAACAATTACAGTATTATTTTAATTCTCTAAAGTATGCCCTTGTGCAAGAATCGCCCCAGTGTTTACATTAAGTGTTATTAATCTAAAGTGTGCCCTTGTGCAAGAATCGTCCCAGTGTTTACATACAAAGTGTGCCCTTGTGCAAGAATCGCCCCTGTGTTCACATTTATAATCTGTGCTCTGAAAATAAAAACGTTTTCTTTTGTTTATTGAAAGATGACGTTCTTTGGAAAAGCTCGTAAGGAGGATTTAATTCTCCTTGCTAGTGAGTTGGGTGAAGATGTCACCCCTGATTTTAAAATTATTGATTTGAAGAAAGTTATTACCTCTAGTGATAACTATGAAGAGGAGTTTGTAAAAGAAATGCTTAACACGATCATTTCCCAAAGACAGGATGCTGCGGAGGAGAAGAAGAGAGCTGCTGAGTTAGAAAAGGCCAGCATCGAGAGCAACGAAAGAATCAAGACAGAGCAAATGAAATTGGAACTGGAAAAGATTAGACTCGAGATAGAGGCAAGACAGTGTGGACCCTCCACCAATACTGATGGTTTCCGAAGAAAACCTGTGATTGATTTGTTGTCCTTAATGCCCCGATTTGACCCAAATAACAACGACATAAACCTATATTTAGTGCTATTTGAGCGCCAAGCTCAACTCAGTGAAGTTCCAAAAGAATTTTGGGCATCCAATCTTATTGGACTGCTGCCCTATGATGTTGCGCAGCTAATTGCAAGAGAGAGTGACGAGGTTGCTAGCAATTATGACAGAGTAAAACTACTACTTCTAAAAAGATTTAAATTGACGGCAGAAAAGTTCCGCCAGCTGTTTGTGAAACATAATAGGACTAACTCATCGTCTTGGCAAGATTTTGCCTATGAACTTAGGAACTTTTTCCAAGGTTGGGTTAGTGGTTTGGAAATAACCACTTTTAGTCAATTAGGAGAATTGATTATATCTGACCAAATTAAAGGCAAAGTGCCCTACCTGCTCTCCAAATGTTTGTGCAAGTGCTATCAATCTGCACGCTTGTCATATTTCTTCCTCTCCCATAGCACTGCTTGATGTTGAGATTTCTGACATCAAGGCCAGAGTTTGTGCTGATACAGGAGCAACCCGCTCCATTGCTGGAGAGACATTGTTTAAGATGCTGAAAGAAAAAGGAGCCCAATTCCAAACTAAAGAGGTAGTTATGACTTTAGCTGATGGAAGTCAGACTACAGTTGAAGCATGCGCCACCCAGGTGCTGGTTAACATTGAAGGTAGAAAATTCAATCATGAACTGTTAGCCCTGCCCGAGGCTACTGGAAATAGAACTCTACTGGGGAATGATTTTCTGGAAAAGACTGGTATCGTCCTAGATATCCAACGTAAAAGATGGCACTTTGGTGATGAACCTCATCATAAAATCTATTTCCGGAAGGATATCCATAAACCTGGTTTATCCTTGAGCAACATTGTGGCAAATGAATGTAGCCTACGAGAAAATGAAGGAGAGCCTCTGACCCCAGAGCAAAGACGAAGGATTTCCATACTTCTCGGTGAATTTGAAGATACCTTTAAACCAGGGGGAGACCCTACTCCCTTTGCCGAGCATCGAATTAATACTGAAAATCATGCACCAATATCAGTTCCGCCATACAGACTGTCACCAGCCAAGAAAGAAATTCTTAAACAAGAATTGGATGATTTGTTAAAAAAAGAAATTATAGAAGAGAGTGAATCTCCCTATGCAGCTCCCGTTGTGTTGGTTCCCAAACCAAATGGTAAACACAGACTCTGTGTCGACTATAGAAAGCTTAATGCTGTGACTGTCACAGACTCCTATCCTTTGCCAAGATTAGATGATCTCTTGCATGATGCTAAAAACATAGGCTATATTTCCACTATAGATCTCCAGTCCGGTTATCATCAGGTGAAAATTCATGATGATGATAAAGACAAAACAGCATTTGTAACTCCTTTGGGTGCTTACAGATTCAAGAGGATGGCATTTGGGTTAAAAAATGCCCCTGCAACGTTTCAGAGACTAATGGACCGTTTTAAAAATGGACTCCCCTCAGTAAAAATTCTCATTTATTTAGATGACATAATCATCATGTCACCTACTTTTGAAGATCATCTAAATGATCTAACTCTTGTGTTCAAAAGACTAGCCCAATTTCAATTGAGAGCTAACCGCCTAAAGTGCAATTTTGCTTGCTCTAAGGTAAAATACTTAGGTCACTACATAACTACCCGAGGACTTGAAGTAGATCCAGAAAAAGTAGAAGCTATAACCAAGCTTCCTGTCCCTAAAGATATAAAGCAGGTTAAATCCTTCCTGCAAACTTGTTCATGGTATCGTAGGTTTATAGAAGGCTTTTCTACCCTGTCGAAACCATTATGTGAACTTACAAAAAAGAATGCTGCTTGGAAGTGGACTGAGCAGGAACAAAAAGCTTTTGCTGCCCTGAAAGAGAAGTTGGTTTCTTCTCCCATTCTGAAACAAGCTGATCCCGACCAACCTTACACAATAAGAACTGACGCCACTGGTTATGGATTGGGTGCTGTTCTCTTACAAGGGGAAAATGAAAATGAACACCCAATAGAATATGCTAGTCGTCTTTTAACATCTGCAGAGCAAAACTACTCGACTACAGAGAGGGAAGCTCTGGCTGTTATTTGGGCTTTGAATAAATTTAGAGGGTACATAGATGGTGCCCAGGTGACAATATCCTCTGACCATCAACCCTTGAAGTGGTTGTTAAGTATTAAATCTCCATCAGGGAGGTTGGCCCGATGGGCCTTGCAACTACAATCTTACAACCTGAATATACAGTACATCCCAGGAAGAAACAATGTCATTGCGGACATGCTGTCTCGCCCACCTTGTGTTCATGAAGAGAGAAATCCTTGTTGTCTCTGTTCAGTTACAATTGATCTTCCAACTCGATCACCAAGTGATATACGCACTGAACAGCTGAAGGATAATGATTTACGAAAGATTATAGAAGCATTTGAAGATCACTCAGATGAAGTAGACCTTAATCGATGGACTGAACGAGGATATATCATGAATAGGGGAGTTCTCTATAGATACTCCCATGATAGTGACTCGGACGAAGCTCAACTAGTAGTCCCTATGCAAGAAAGAGGTCAAATTCTTAAAGAATTTCATGATGCGCCAACTGCTGGCCATTACGGTATAGAAGGTACCCTGGATCGAATCTCCAAAAGATTCTTTTGGACTGGTATGAGAAGATTTATCACCGAATATATTAAAAACTGTGTCGAATGCAACCGCTATAAAGCTTCCACTCAAAAGCCAGCTGGTCTTCTTCAGACTCCTGTACATAATCAAAGATTTGAAAGCCTATCCATAGACCTATTTGGTCCATTGCCCGAAGGTAAAGATAAAAAGAAATGGATCTTCATCGTTGAGGACTGTTCAACTAGATGGGTTGAGCTATTTGCTTTAGCTCAAGCCACAGCTAAGGAGTGTGCAATCACTCTGTTGGAGGAGGTGATCTTGAGATATGGATTGCCTAGAAGAGTTATCAGCGATAACGGCTCACAATTTGTGAGCAGTGTGATGCAACAGCTTTGTTTTCTGCTTGATATTAAGCAATGTTTGGTGCCGGTATACCATCCCCAAGCAAATCCTGTAGAAAGAAAGAACAGGGACCTGAAACCTCGCTTGGCTATTCTTGTTGGCCAAGAGCATAGAAATTGGGTTGACCACCTACCAGTCATCCGATTCGCTATGAACACATCAAAGTGCGAAACGACAGGGTATACTGCTGCATACCTTCAGTTTGGACGAGAGCTCAGGACAGTTCAAGAGGTAAAGCATGATATTCGAACGGTTATCCAAAACGATAACTTTGTCCCTGAGATAACCCCGTATCTCAGAAAATTTTCTTCTATCCTCTTGACTGTTAGAGATAATGTAGAAAAATCCCAAGATCGGCATAAAACATATTTCGACTCAAAACGCCAGCAAAACCCCACTTATGCTGTAGGTTCGAAAGTGTGGGTGACTCTACATCCACTCAGTAATGCTAAGAAAGGAATTACTGCCAAATTTGTACCTAAAAGAGATGGGCCGTATCTCATACTTCGAAAGAAGTCGCCTACCTCCTATGAACTTGCCCACCCAGATAAGCCACGTGTTCCTGTTGGGACCTACCACACCTCAGCATTGAGACAATGCAACTCTGATACACAAGCAACAGAACCTATTTTACCTCTCCGAAGGAGAGGCAGACCAAAGATGAATTCTGATTCCTCCCCGGGACGTAACCTCGGAATCAGAGGGGGAGAGTATCACAAACGGGTTGATCGCTATAGCCTCCGGCCCCGCACCAACCAACCAAAATCACCATAGTGATATTTTTTCTTCACTTGTTACTGAGGGTGGCAACGAGTGACTGAGAGGGGGCCATGTGTTTTTAAAATGTAACCAAGTAGTGTGTGTTTAAAAGGGAGATTAAAAAAACTATCTCCTACAATTGTATGATGTATAAATGGTGTTTTAACATTTCTAATAAAGCCTTATAACTGAAGCTTTTAAAAAGTGTTAGAAAGTACTAATATTAAATTAAAAAACGTCAAAACATTACTAAACTCTTAATTTAGTTTTAAAAAATTATTTGTTTAATTAAAAAATAAAAAATTACTTGCTGTTCTAACTAATAGCCAAATTTTTTTAAAACTTTGTTTTCATTTTCTCAAAAATAAAAGCAAATTAAATAAAGGTAAGCTTTGTTTTAATTTTTTTATAATTAAAAATGGCCAAACATTTATTGGTTTAAAAATAATCAAAATATTATACTTACCTACATTTAATAACTTTAAAAAAATCTAACTTTTTATAACTAAGTTAAATACAAAATACCCCTATTAAATTATAATGCTTAAAATGAAAAACAATATTTGAAAAAAATCAAAGAAGAATCTTTTTTATTTATTCATATTTTCTTTTCATTGATCTATTGAGTTCAGAACGAAAATTTAAGATAACAGCCATTGTGCAGCAATCGCAAAGTAACAGTAGGTCTACTAAAAAAAAATTCACAAGAATCGTTAAACCCAGACAGAAAAAAAATATGGTATGAAATAATGCAGAACGAAACGATTGCTAAGCAGCAAAAGTCTCACTAAAAATAATTTACAAGAAACCCAACAATTATTTCCGACGAAATAAAATGCACAACGATTGCAAAATGACTTAAGTCCCATTGTTGAAAATAATCTTCAAAAAATGCAAAATTCCAAAGACAAAAATGGACATAAAGAAACTATGTATTGCGTTCTATATTACAATGCTGATCCTCTCATGAAACCGGAAGTTATGATTCAATTCGCTCTTAGTCATTCAACATCACGAAACTAACATCATCTTCAACGAATCAACGCTATCTACATCTCTGCAGCTAGATGAAATCAAAATCGTCTTCGTCAGTGTGGTAACAGCGTTAGCCTAGTCAAGGATCCTTGCGTATTAAATCGCAAAACTGCGATTGTAGTCTTATTCCAGTGACTTAAATAAGATTTCGGATGCATCGCCTAAAACGAAAGTCACTACATCGGCCTACCGATATATGCGTTACATCGATATTTCGTGATAAATCTATTTATCGCCCAGTCCTAATTATGCTCCAATTTAAAATTTTTTTTTACAAATATTAAAGGTTTACATATAAGAAAATAGGGACCTAAATAGAAGTCGAACTACAATAAAATATGAATGTTAATAGAAGGAAAAAACAATTAAAAATAACAAAACTACCCCTCAGAGAGAAAATATAACAAGTACTTTATTAAATCTAATAGAAATTTAAATTTTTGGACATAAATGATTGTATAAAAGTTTGCTTTATTTTATTAACGTTCTGAAATGTAACGTTCATTTTTGCGAAAAAACTTCGATTAGAGTAAAAAAGTCTCCTAATAGTCGCCTATTCCTGAAAATAGTTGCTTTTTTAGCCTTTTCAGGCAAAAAAAGATGCCATAGTCGCTTAACGCCGAATATAGTAGCATTTTAGTAGTTTGTGGCAACCCTGTATCACTATAAATAAATAAACTAAATTTTGTTCAGCTTTTTAAGACGCTAGAGAAAAATGAAATCTCAAATAAATTTAAATACAACAATAGCATAAATTTTGTTTAAGCAAGCATTTGATGAAGCTCAATCCATCCCATTCTTTCATTGTGGTGCGATATCGCTTTGTAATAATTATTAAAAATAACAATGTTTTCATTAAAATGTAATATTTACATCAAAGTGACATTTTTAAGGGAAAAAAAAGCATTTTAATTTAAAGAACAAATGGAAAAGAGATTAATGGATGAAATTTAGTCTCATGATTTTTTTCTCAAAGCTGATTTTAGTCCCCAGAACTGAGGAGTAGCACCCATGCAATTATCTGATTACCAATTAACGGCATCTTTGAAACCTGTGTTTTTATAACTATTTTAAGATCACAAAAATAAAATAAACTTTTGAAAGAGATTTTAGATTTAAAACGGCAAATTAAGAAGAAGGATTGGTTCCTTTGGCTAAAACTCCTGGCACACTTATAAAAGAACCCTCTTAAATTTTAAGTATTAAATTAAACTTTACATGAAAGTAAAGTTGATTATTGTGTGCGGAAGAACTAATAAAAAATGCAAAGTCAAGAAAAATGTGTTCAGGAGTCATTGATAAGAAAGAGAAGAAAAAAAAGAATTTTACCTCAAGACATCTGTAGTGTAATTTGAGTCAAGCGGATGACAAATGGTCTGCTGCTGAGGATTGTTGTGAAGAAGATCATCATTGCTTTGTTGAATGAAAGGGATGTTAATAAGAAGGGCAGACTGAAACAAAAAATATGCATATTCACTACAACGCTTAAACAGAAAAATAAAACAACCCTATTAGGTTTTCTGTCATAAAATTATAAGAATATTGTGAAGTTTGTAACTTCAGAAATCCGTTAAATGTGCTATACGCATAAATTAAGTTTTGAATCATGAATGAGTTCAAGTTATTTTAACAAACAATAGATGATTTAAAAATATATGTACTTACTTTTAAGAATATTGGAGATGTATTTTGGAGCTGGGGGCATGACGACCAAAACCAAATTGGCAGGGGGCCTGTCTTAGCTGTGGACACGTAATATCCAAGGGCTAGAGGTTGCTGAAGGAGTTGTAGAGTCTCATCATGGCTCTCGGTCAAGAGATTCTCACACTGCAAAATAAATAAATTTAACAGCAGATTCGGTGAAACTGACCTTCAGCAATGCTCTTGCAGTACTATATTTTTCGTACTTGTGCATATAATTTCCCACATTTATTTTAAAATAATTTATTTAAATGATTACATATAGATTTTTTGAATCCTTGGAAATAATGTTTTTTTTTTTTTTAAACTATGCAGAGAAAGAGTAGCAAATTAATGTTTAATTGGGGAAGAAACAAAAACAGGCCTAGTAGTGGTCAAAAGTAAAAACCAGGAAATTTATTCGTACACTATTAATATACTAGAAAACTTTTTACAAAATGCAAACATCAAACTAAAAAAAAGTATAATTCGCTTGACTAAAATATAATAAGACCAAATTTTATTGCAAAGGAAAATACTAATTTTAATTTCCAAATTACTGTCGTTAGTCAGAAAATTTTAACAGTTTACAGTATAATTTTCTTAATAAAACACTGAACAACACAACAGTTGGAGATCAATGGATAAAAAATATTTATAGAACTGTTACTAGAAAAAAAATCCAGCATTAATTAGTTCATATTCTCATATTCATCTCATAAAAATATGTAAGTAAAATTTGTAACCAAATTTACGATTTCCATTATCAAATAAATTCAAAGCAATTCTGGAGAAGAAAACTTAGTGAATGATTCTTTAATTAGCAATTTAAAAATATGATTACTGTATTGTTAATTGAAAATTAGATTAAAAAAACAGGAATTGTTAATAGTGAAAAGACAAAACTGCAACTTATCACATTTTTACTGAAAATAAGAAATAATTAAAATAACATGACTGGATATTCTACATTGTTTGAAATAAATTCTGCTGGTCGGGCTATATGTCTTCATCATATATATATATATAATGAGTAGATTGTTGCTAAGTTTGAACTATCAAATATTGCTGCATATAGCGTTATTAATCTCTTTTTCACTCTAACATCCTTGAATAACACATAGGAATAAAATAAAAATTCTGGAAATTAGAAACATTTTCATTTTATATGGGTGAAATTTTATTAGCAGCTTTACACTTATTTAACATTACTCATTTAAACTCTCAGGACAGCAACAAGCAAAATAAATTGTATTAAGATAGGTATTTTTCGAAGAAATTTTACATTTTTTTTTTTAAAGTAAAACAAAAACAAGGAGACATTTTAATGCAATCAACAGAACAGTTTATACTGGCAATTATAAACTAGGTTTTTCACAAGCTCAGATTTTTCAGGGTATTTTACTAAAAGAAATTTAAAAATTTTGACAAAAAAGTCATGTTCAAATAAATAAGTTCATAATCTGGGGAGGAGGATTTACTCTCTGTTTATTTTAAAAATCACAAGTGCCAACTTTCCAAATTAAATATCAGTAATCAGAAGCACACTAATACAGAAATATATGCAACTAATATTTAAGAAATTAAAATTAGTACAACTTGAAATATATTTATAATATATAATAATTCTATAAACTATTTATTGTTTTATAAACCATATATTTTTTATATAATATATTTTTTATAAGGTAAAAATATAATGCAAACATATGAAGTTATTGCCAGATTCCCGAAGGTAAATAAGGAAGTTCGCCATCAGAGAAAAAACAATTCCCTGAATAAATGACTTACAACAGCATTCTCACTACATCTGGTTTGGTCAGAGCGGCAGTACACGGACTGAAGAAACTGGCAATTTGTTGAGGAATAAGAGAAGTATTTTTGCTATGAACGGATATTTATTGCTAAAAAAAATCTTTTAAATTTCTTTAAAAAAGACGGAGGAATTCAATAATACATAGATAAACGGGCGGTAATCGTAAAATACGAGTCTTCGTTAAAAAACAGGAGACTTGGCAGGTATGGGTTTTATAATATTAACAAAATTATGCATGAACTTACCTTTAAATAAAAAGTAACACTTTGATATTAAATTAAAAATTATACAATGCTGAAATTTTATACTTCATTATAAAATGATAAAATTAAATTGACTACTTGAAAGCAATGTTCGAGTTTTTAATTAAATTAGAAATAGCAATTATAGCATCAAATTAGAACTAGCACATTATCTTGATATCATCCTGTATTTGAACTACTAAAAACTTTTGTTCAAAGCATTTCAGGTTTGAGTTTAGGCTCTTTTGCTCCTCCATAAGGAATGAAGTTTTAGTTTCAAAATAGCTCATTGGAGAGATGAATTTTCTTTTTAATTTATCATTTTCGAATTGCTTGAGAAATAGAAAAAAATATGCTAAGCATAGTCCAGAAATTCTCGAAAACCCTAATATTCATTACTCAACCGTAAGAGCCTAATCTTGACAATGATATCATAATAGTTGGCATCTCCAAAAACTATTCATTTTATTTTGTTTAATTTTAGTATACATTTAAACGCTGCCAAGTAAAAGAAATGCTCACTCTGCTCAGTCCAGTATGGGATGAGGAAGAGAGCTTGAAAGACATCCCGGGACTAGATGGTTGGGAGTGGTGGGGTGAGTTGCCTCCACTCTGAGGGCTGTCCGTCCACATCAAGATGTCATTGATGTCACCTGTGGTTATGTCATCATCATCCAGCGCCTCAAACAGATCCTCACCAAGGCCACCAGGCAACGGATCTATGTGCTCTTGTTGAAAAGTTGCTTGAGAAGACTATGGAGAAAAATAAAATCTTAAAGTAAACCAATCTTTAAAAAAGAGTCAACAGAAAAAAACATTTTAATAGACTGTAAGTGTGTTGATTGTCATAGCTACACACAATATTGACTTATGAAGGCTCAAGTTCATTAAGCATTTTAAGAATGAATATGTTACTGCTGTAAAGACGAATAAATTTTGTCACAAAGACTAGTAGCTTCCATCTTAAAATCATTTATTCACAAAGCTATAGATGCACATCACAGACATATAACAATATTAGCGATGATGCAACATTCAAAGAAAACCACCATCCATCTTTTTTACTGTCAACTCTTCTCTTCAGGAAAGAAAAAAAAAACCTAAAAGGTTTTCTGCGCCATCTAGTGGCCAGTTTCTTACACTGTGAATGACTGAAATGGGTGATTGTTGACTTCTCCTTGTGAATGTTGACAATCACAGTCAATTTGGTAAATGTCTGAAATATATACTAGTTAAGTACCACTGCCTTGCAACAATGTTTTTTTCAGGTTCAGTGCCCGGTATACATTTAACCAGTACTCCGAACACTGATGTTTCTTCTAACCTATCCTCCATAGATATTAAAATATCGAACAAATATATCGACAAATACAATATTTCGATAAATAACAAATATTTCGGACATTCACCAACGCCACTATGTGATTGTTGACATTCACCGGTGAAAGTAAACATTCTCTTGATATCGGTCATTCACGGTAACACATAAAATCATTTTAATGGACTCGACAAAAATAAATAAATAAAAAATTGCTAAAAATCTATAGTGGTCTTATAAACTCTCATTCAATTAAGGAAACACTCTTCAGTGGTTAGAGAAACTGGATGAAGTAATCAGCTCAACAGAGGAAATTCAATCGCTTAGCAACTCAGAGTTTGATAAATTTCTATGATTTTTCCCATGGTTGCTAAGCAACAACTTTGTCTGAGAAGAAATTTCCCTCATTTTGTTTCAACACATGCTATATTAATGAATATAGTGGGCTCGCTTATTATGAGCTTTATTTTTATGAAGAAAAAAAAATGGAAACACTGGGGCACACTTTGCATTTAACTGGAAAACCCTGGTTTTATCAAGCATATTTTTGTGAAATTTCTACTTAATTTCACCTTTCTAAACAAATTTTTTCTTAGAAAAATTTTCTTTTGATGCTTTTTGAGTTAACAAATTGTTTTTTTTTTCCTTTTCTTTTGAAGATGTTTTCAAGCCACCAGTCTTATTTGAAGAACAATAGTACAACAAAGAGACAATAAGACAGTACTAAACAAATTAATTCATTTTGTACTACACAGAAATAAAATATAAATAAATACGATATTAGTAGTATATATGAACATTGATCAGTTTTCTCAACCCTGTTTTTTATGAACATTCTGTTGTAACAAGTAAATATTGATGCTCTTTTGTACTTCTTAAAAAGAGTTTGACTGTATCCAAATTAAACATGATTACTTTCAGCATTTTAACGGCATCTGCAAATTAAGCCGCGAGGAACTGTTATATGGTAAAGCATTGTGTGACACTTTGAATAGTGTGTGAATGATTGAAAAGAGTTGCTTATTCACTGCTGATTGAGTTTGAATGGAGGACATTTGTGGTCGCAGCCAGATGCTTTAACCATCAAGAAAAAGGGTGAACACTTCCAACCCGGGTGCGTTAGGAAGTATTATTTATATAATTGCCACCACACACACACCCACCTGTGATCGAGTAATCTAATTCATCATTCGTGATCGTTTCATGAGACTGAGAGGCAATCTGACAATGGAAGAAGTCAACATTGCTGTGCAGTTTGTGCCTTGACATTGTAGACCCAGGCAAATTGTTAGTCAAATCAAGGCAAATCATCTGTCGAGGAATGAGATAGCTGTGCATTTGTTATCCAAAGTCATCAATGTGGAAGGATCTTGTTTGTAGGCCAGCATTAGGGTTT
The DNA here is from genome assembly GCF_982258835.1 of Parasteatoda tepidariorum. Taxonomy (NCBI): domain Eukaryota; kingdom Metazoa; phylum Arthropoda; class Arachnida; order Araneae; family Theridiidae; genus Parasteatoda; species Parasteatoda tepidariorum. The sequence goes on along the minus strand of NC_141758.1, from coordinate 2,827,617 downwards.
TGAAACCTAGGACCTCTGTCTTGGTAGGCAGTTGCAATTGCACTAATCACTATAGGAAAGGGTTTATACTCCAGGGTGAGTTAGGAACTTAATATTGAGGTCATGATAATTGTATTGACATACTCATTAATTTTTATATAAGACATTACATTTAAATCAGTGACCCTTTTATTTTTCTTCAAGTCTATAAAGTCCAAAGTATACTGATTAATTATAATTTCTAACTATCTCATTGATTGCTACTCACCCTATATCACACAGAAGCTGAATATACCAATTAAAGAATTGATAAAATATAATATTTAATATTATTTAAAAACTTAAAAACAATTGTATGACTAATTAATATTTCCAATTAAAATGGTGAGAATAATTATATAATTGTTACAAACTAATCACTGAAAAAACAAAAGCATAGTTGTTTTTTTTTAAAGCTTAAGAGTTTCATGAATTATTGAAAACAAAAAGTCAATTTGACAATTAGTTATCAAAAAAAGAGCAAATTAAATTAAATCAGGAAACATTAAATTATAAATCAATAATTCTAAATTACTCTTGGCAGAACAAGTCTTTCTTCATATTTACACACACAGACTACATATTAAATAAGTTTTAAAAGTATATGAATTTAAATAAACGTAAAGCTAAATTGATAAAATTGAAATATGTTTATTCAACAGGAAAGCATTTCAAATATAGCTAATGGAAATTCATAATTTAAAGTTTTCTCCTTACTTTAATCTACATTTAGCCTTTTTTTATTGTTAGTCTATTTAAAACAAGAAATAATGATTAACATGCAGGCCTCTTTCAAACCTGCAAAGGAATTAGTAACTCAAAATACTCAGATCCTGCTTCCTCTATGAGCATTATTTCACAGAAAGAGATAAACTAGCTTTACAAGCTTGGTACAATAACTTTAAACTCCTTAGCGATTAAAAGAAACCTGCATTTTACATGGCTAGAAGCAAAGTTTTTTATAAAAAAATGCAGCACAGCACATTAGCAATATAAATTCCCCCCCTTTTTATACAAGTTTTGAGAAAAATGTTTCTGAAAGATGCTAGTTTAGCAGCAATTCCAATCAGAGCACACATAGAAGGAATTGGAGTCGAACTGAGTCATGCTTGTACTGAAATAAGATTGCACTTCAATACTAACCTGGGTGGTGGCAGACGTAGGAAATACAAGAATGTGAGTACAGGTGGCATCTTCAGGCGTGCTCAGATTACACTTTTTAGAACGGCTGTTACAGAATCGCTCATCAAAGGTAAACTGGTCAGACACTATCCTCAAAGCCGAATCCGGTCCAAAAGACACGAGGCATGCTGAGAGGATGGAAGGGGTCTCCCCAATTGCTGAGATGCTGCACTGATGACAGAGCTCTCGCAGTTTCTTAGAGTAAGAGTGCAGGGATCTTCTACTCAAAAGAGACGCCCAAGCTTTCAGTTCGCCATGACCCAAACGCCCAAAGCGATCAATGACGATGCGCCAAGGATGGTTGGAGGGAGCAATGAGGTCTAAGATGAAGTCCAGCAGCTTTCGCAGCCCGAATCTTCGAACGGATGCTTGTTTTCTACGATGCCTAAAAAATAAAAATAAAAGAATTTACTTTTATTACAGAAATTCAAAATAGATGAGAACATAAAAAACTTAAGATACTTTCTGCCATCTTTTTACTAGTACTAATAAAGCTGATTAGAAAACGAGTACTAAAAACACACGAATTCCTTACAGATCTAACCAGTGATCGGAACTAATGCTCTGCGAGTTAAGAAACTACTGAAGTTACTACTTTTTGTAAAGTAATGCATTGCTTTTTTTTTAAAAGAAAAAACAATTAGTGTAGAGTAATACAAAGAAAAAACAGTAGTTTGTACTGATTCCTGGTTTAGTACAGAATTCTTTTGAATCTGGTTAAGTGAGTCTAACAGCAATGATAATGTCTCCATGGCTAAATGTTTTAAATTTTATCTGTTGTAAATGACAACTCATTTATCAATTTGCTCATAACTTATGAATGTCCTCAAATACAAATGTTGTACACTCAAAGTTAAAAGTTATTTCAACGAAGAGGAACATATTTTGCTCAATTGGTATTTTGTATTACAAATATTTTATAATTGCCATGAAAGATATAAAGAATTTGCTAGTGTAAAGGAACATCAATAGATATTTCTTAATTTCCCATGTCTATAATTGAATCTAACATTCTAAACTAATTTTTTTCTATCTAACGTCAACTTCATTTGATTTTGAACAAATGTGTAAATTAAATCTTCCAGCAAAATTTATCTTCTGAAGTATTGTAAGTACTTCAGAATCACTACATTAAAAAAATACTTGCAGTTAACTGCATTTTAAATTCTCTTTTAAATGCAGTTAACGGGAAATACAGTTTTTAATAAATGTAGTCTTTTTATTTCTTAATTTGCAGTTAACTGCATTTCAAAAAATATAGCTGTACTTAATTATATTTGTAATTAAGTTGTTGCCGTTGTACATTGCTACAAAGAAAGTTATATTGCTAAAAAGGTAGTTTTTCTGATCACTTTTGCACTTTAAACTCACTCTAAACAGATGAAAATGAATGTTATCAATAAAATGTGTACTGCTTTAAAAAAGTGCTGATAGGACCGTCGAGTGAACGTAAAATGTTATTCGGGAAGATATTAAGCACCAATTGTATTTTACATCATAAACCCTTCCCGTCAGTATAGAGATATAATATACAATCAAATTGTTGTTTAGAAAGAAAAATAGAAAGAAAAAAAATAGAAGAAAAAATGTGTTTTTGAAAGTTCTTTGTACATTATTATGACAAACTAATGCTGTGTCCGATGGCTTTAGCTTTCGATTTAATCACTTTAAATAAGATTTAACACTATAACAACATTTCACCTCCAAATCCTTTACCAAAATGGCATTCCATACTTTCACTATTGTATATGACATTATATAACTGCTGCTCAACTATTAGAACCGATAGTCGCAAAGTATTGTGTAGATGTGAGACAATATGCATCCAAGAATGGAAACACAATAAGTGCTAAAACCATTAAAATTGAATAAAATAATTTTTTTGTTAAGCATTTTTACAAGATACTACACCATTATAAAAGGAAAAAAAATGCTAATTTTTATTTATTTATTTAAAATATTTAATTTTTTATTAATCTTTTCTTTTCCTTTATAAATTAGACTTAATGATAGACTTAATAATATAAATTAGACTAGACATTTTTGAAGTTGGTAAATATTATAAATAAATTCTGGAAATATTTACACCTATTATCAAGGCTCAGAAATAAACTAATTGGAATGAATGGATAAGTTTTATTTATTTTTGCTTAGAAGGCAAGCAATTAAACTCCAGACTAGCAATTAAAAATAGTAGCACTGGCTACCAGAGTAAAAAAATGTAAGCTACTTTTGCTCTTTTGGTAGATATGTTTAGATAAGGGTAAGCACAGCACCAGGATTGTTTACACCACAAATTCTTCTTTTTTATTCAATTCATTTTATTTTAATGAATTTTTTAAAATATATTAAATTTATGTTTTACAATATATTGGATATTAATTTATATTTCTTTAAAAAATGCATAATAAAACAACATTTAAATAATGCAAATAGCAAACAAGTAAAAATAATTAGAAACTAAAAATAATAAATCTTGTATATTATTGTAAAAAAAAATTTTCTAACATAACATAATAAACAAAACTTTTAATATGAAAACTTTGTCAATGAAACTAGTATAAAAATAATATTGATAATTCAAATTAATATGCAGCAGATTTATGGCGATTACTAAGAATTCAAATTTTCCTCATTAATTTCACTTCAAATAAAAGTCATTAACTTTTAATTATTAGATAATTCGCAAGTTGTCTTATTGTATTAACAATATTGGATTTCAAAATCCGTGGAGATTTGTAAAAAAATTGCCAGAAAAACTATCAAAAAAGGGGTGAATTTATGATGGAATCGATGCAAATGTGTATATTCTTTTTTATTAGACCATAACCAGGTCGCACTTTTGGTGACTGGGTTTTAATACTTGGGTAGCTGTTTTCTATGAAATAGCCACCCATTGGCTACCGCTAATCAAGATATCTACAATTATCACCATTGAACGAGCAAAAAATTTGCGATTTTTTAATACCACACCATCAACTACACTTCTGGCTTTTCCATATTTTTTCTAAATACCATAGTTTTGGCTCAATGGCCTCTGACTCATTAATTATTGACTGTATCTGATTGGTTATAGAGCAACTGAGTACAAAAATGAAATAAGAACAGGATTGGCATGATGCAAATAATAATAAAAAACATTAGTAATATTACTTGATTTTTTAAAGAAAGGTTAATTCAGAATAGAATATTAAGGTTGTAATTTTTTTGCAGGCTAATTTCAGGCATATTAAAAGTTTTAATCAGAAAAGCAATGGCTGGTAATGTATACGTACTATTATTTAATGTTCAAAATAGACACATGTTCCAAATTAACTAAAATGGTATGAAACTCTTTAATAGCTGAAAAGTAAAACAATTTTCTACAGAATAAGAATTGTTCAACTATACCAATTTCGTTTTATGTTAATTAAATATGAATAATGAAGAAAGACATGTTCAGTCAAGAGTGATTTAGAATTACTGTTATTATTTGTTTAATTTTCTGATCTAAAATAATTTATTTTTCATCTGAAAATAAACTGAAAAATTGTATCTTTGTCTTCTCAAATTCATGAAACTGCTGCGCGTGAAATGAAAGATTTAATTTTTTCAGTGATTAGTTTGTAATAATTAAAAGTAATTTTAAATGGCATTGAGTATTATTAATAAATTTTACCAGAACTTAAAATATATATATAAAAAAAATTATTTTTGCCAATATTGTATCTGATGGTATAAATACTATAAATTCCAATATTATATTAATAAGTTGGAATTTAAATAATAATATATAAACTATGAAATTGATTGGAGCAATTCCAAAAAAATAATAAAAGTTGATTCCTTGCCTGTTGGGTATTCCAATGTTGATTATGTTGGTCTCCATGAATTCTCCTCTATCGTTTGTACAGCAGGTGAGCAAATATTTCCTATCTTTGGTTAAGCAGTATGTACAGTAGAGGATGCCACAATTCTCTCTCCGGTCACCAAACATCTCTACCAACTCCTTCTGTTTGTCCTTCAATGATGCCAGGATGTAGGGTTGTTTGTAAATTATAAGAGGAGAGTTCCCTTTGTTCTATGGGTTAAAGATATTAAGCATTTAAAAATTTTTTCAATTACAAAAAGAAAATCTCTAGGTTTGTAAGTTTGGTGCAGCAATTTAAAATTTTAAGATTTGCCTGGAAATGGTTGGATTATATTTTTCTCTTGAACTTTAACAATAATTAATATATTTTTCTAAATTGATAATGTAGAACTGATATGTAAAAAATAATTAAGGGGTAAAAATAAATAGCAAAAATTCCTTTAAAAAGTTTTTTTCACCTTTTTATCTGCTTTTAATTTAATATTTACACCATGTTCGTGTCTTTCAGAGCACATAAACATTCATTTCCAGCAGATACACCATGGCATATCCTGCAATTTCATTTTCCCGTTGACATCACAGGAAATTTCTGCGAGGAATGTGGATTTAAACAAAAATAAAATTTTACAAATAATGTTTTAACATGAATGCGGATCACTATCAATTTGCTTGAAAATTGATAATGGAAGTGGACCACTATCGATTTGCTTGGAAAATATTCTAACATTGATGCGCAAATGCAAACCACTATCAAAATGGTACATTTTTCTAATTTTTAACTAACATTTTTTATTACAATAAGGCAGGATAAGACACGTTTTTGATTGACGATGGACGTCCGCTATGAATGTGCAATAAAATCCAATTTATAACTAGAGAATAAGTAAATATTTGTATTCTGGTGATTCGAAAAAAATATGTTACAATAGCAAAAATCAAAAAAATAAATAAATAAATAAATTAAATAAATAAATAAAAATCATTCGGCGAAGAAAAGACATGGAGTTTGAATGGAAATTTATACTCGAATCTGCAAGCGAGGGTACTCGGGAGTGGGAAAATAATGATCATTGAGAAGAAAGAGAAGAAGAAAACAATTCTTGCTATTATTGATGAGCTCATCAGAGCCACAGGATTAACGTGTTGTGTTTCACACCCATAACCCTTCCGAGATTTGTTTTAACGCGAGTCTGAGTGATCAAACCGTGTTAGAGTATGGAAAAGAAAAAGAAGAGAATAAATTTTGATGTTCGTATGGGTGAGGTCACATGCCACTGCCAAAATTTGTTTTCCTTCTTTTTTTGTGCTTAAAATGCCAGATTGTTTTCTAATAGTGGCTAAAATCTAACATGGCTAAAATTCAAAGTGTGGCATGTATAACTGTGACCTTATTTCACACTTTCAAAATTATTTCTCTCATAAAGTCCCAGAATAAATAAAAAAACATTTTTAAAAATAGTTCACTCTGTTTTAAAATATTAGATCAAATAAGAAAACTTACATTTTTTGGTTAATGGAAATCCTGATAATACAGAATTGTTATAATACTTGTATATTAAAATAAGACATCAAAATTTATAGGCTGATTAAAAATTTTAAAAACCGAATGAGATGTTTTAGATTTTGTTTCTCTACAGTTGAACAAGTCCAAATTATATTTTTCATAGATATTAAAATAACAAAACTTATAATAAGTAAGAAATTTTTTTTTGAAACTTGTCATGCCAGAGAATGGTTTATCATGCTTTGTTTAATCATTTCTCAAGAAACTTTTAAAAGTTAATGTTAAAAGGGTACATACTCAAAAAGAAGAAATTTTTTCCTTCACTTCCCCAACTTTTCAAGGTTAATTTACATTAAATTCCTTTTTTAAAAAAATTTAAACTTAAATTTTGTTTAAAAAAATGTAAATACATTTAATACAAAAAATAAATAAACATAACATTACGTAAGTTAAATTACTTTTAAAGGTTATAGTAAGATTTAAACTTTTAAAGATTAAGTAAAAAAGTAAATTCAATATATACCACGATATGGATGATTAAAACTAGTGATTTAAATAATCTGATTTTCTGTAATACAAAATAATAATTGATTTAAAAAACTGATGCGAAATTCCATAATTAAAAAAATTTGTTATGCTTTTAGTTTTGAGCAGTGAGAAACAAACTAAGTTTACAATACAACAAGTTTTTAAACAAACTGACATAGCATTTTCAAATGCATAACAATTACTGTAAAAGCAGTGCTATTTAGAATTCACAAAAAACAGGTATGCAAATATTTTGGGCTCATGAGCTCAAAAAACTTCAGATTACTATTTTACTTTTTTTCTGTAAAAAGTACTGGGTTTCAATAAACACAAAGGTTTATCAGAATTGGCTCTTTAAAAAATCATTTTTAAGTATTCTTTAAAACCAAAAATCTCTGTTTTCAACACTAAGCATTTAAGGATGTTTTATAAAAAACACAGAAAAGGAGGACACACATAAAGTCACGTTACATATGTAAACTAATAAATGGCAACTGTTAAATTTATAGTATAGAACTATTAATTCAATGCAATCGTCACATACACTTAAATAAAAAACAATTAGGTACTAAGCTAGAAAATTTATTATGTACATAAAAAAAAGAAACTCTGAATAAAAAAATATCCAACTGATTTAAAAATTAATATACAGGGTGTTCCAAAATTATCTTTACAACTTCAAAAATTCATAACTTCGAACATAAACAAGATATTTATATTCTGTCTTTTGCATGTATTACTGCAACTAATAAAGTTTTTTTTTCAATAGGCTGAAAAGTTTTAAGTGAGGATGTGGACACCACAACAGAAAGCTCAATGCGTCTCACGGCCGTATTCGCTCCACATTTTCTGGACTTGTGCTGGGTCGTCCGGCTCCACTTTTATGCAATACTGATCCGGTGCTCATGAAGCTTGTGTGCCATGCACGGATGGAGGGTCTGGATGGTGAGTCTCTTGGGAAATTTGTCCTGAAGTTCCGTTGAACTTGTGTATCTGATTTCGTCTCTATGAACCATGAGACGCATTGAGCTTTCTGTTGTGGTGTCCACATCCTCACTTATAACTTTTCAGCCTATTGAAAAAAAACTTTATTAGTTGCAGTAATACATGCAAAAAACAGAATATAAATATCTAGTTTATGTTCGAAGTTATGAATTTTTGAAGTTGTAAAGATAATTTTGGAACACCCTGTATTTCTTTAGTCAAATAATTAAAAAAAAGAATTTTAATAATTTTGGAAAAAAAAAGAGAATAACTAAAAAACTTTTTTTGTCAAAAGTAGATTCGAATATGGTACCACGCTTCAATTCACTATTTTGATTATTTTGTGATCAGCGAATTCTCAATATCAATTGTTATGGAATAACATAAGGATATTAGGCAATTAAATTTCTTGTAAAGACAAATTTAAATGATTTGCTACTATACATACTTGAAATATTAGATAAGTGCAAGACTCTAATTTGTACTTCATTAAAATCTCTATTGAATTTTTTTCATAAAGCAACTCAGGACTCAAAAACCACAAATCAGAATCGATGGATAAGTCTCAAATACTTTGGGCAATTAGTAGACAGATCTTCAGATTTAATATTGCTAATTTAGAATTTCAATAAAATTTTCTCTGTACTTAAGCAAAAGAGGAGATAAAGAGAGATAAGTGACGATGCTCTGTCGTTGACTCTCTTAAGTTCAGATGAAAAACTTGATTATGGAACCATCCCCAAGTTCAAGAATTGTGGTACTAATCTATAAAAATAAAACAGTGCACTACCATCATCAGCTTAACAGTGCTCGGATAGTAATGGGTCCATGTCTTCAGCACAAAAATATAGAGCAAAAGGAAAGCAAAAAAATTTTGGGGGGAAAAAAAGGCATTTTATGTTTATCCAAGGCATTTGATTGGAAAATCAACTGAAATTCAAAGAAGATTTTCAACTTGATTTTGGAGGGCAGAAGATACAACCAGAAATTGCAAAAGAGTTGGTATGTTTGGCTCTGCCACTGTACCGAAAACTTCATTCATAAAGTATGATAAAAATCAATTGCAATCTCTTCAGAAATTTTTAAAGCATAAAAGAATCTCAATATTCCACCAATTGATCACTGGTTTGTCAATTAACTTTAATATTTTTGTGAATATTATAATGTGCAACCACAACAAGTATGAAATGTCATGTTTCTTGCAAGGGGATGAATTCGATAGGATGAAAAATTCCCTGATAATTCCAGGTTTTGGGGTTAAATTACGTTTTCCCCATACTTTTTTGTTGAATCTTCTTTTCTCTGACAATTCCCAGGATACCTGTTGCGTACGAACCCTATATAAATGGTTTCCATGGATCCCTTCGTCTAAAAGCATGAAAATAAAAATATAGTGATTACAACACACAATGACCATTAGAAATATGCTGGAGGACAGTGATAACTTTAGATAAATTAAAGCTTCAGTGATGGTCACAATGACTCAAACATATTTTTAATGAGAAATATGATACTGTGCAAAATGCATGATGAACTTCAAAAGATCTTAAAAACTTAGTATGACTATGAATATAAAGAATGGTATCAACAGAAATCAGCATAGAATCATGGGTGATAGTTCTATTTAAACCTGTACTTGATTAACCTGTAATTGATAATGAAAAGGACAATGCCAACACTTTATAATTATAATTGCCTGTAATTTAAAATAAATAAAAACTCTAATCTGTGACAGACGTTGCATTCGACAACTCCCCCCCCCCCCTGTTGACAGACTACATATTCATATAAACAAAGAACATTTGTAGATTAGTGCAATTGATATCGTCCATCAACAGAGCGTTACACGTAACGATTAAATAAATAAATCAAAAATTAATTGTGAGAGAAAGAAAGGGTGTTACATTTTTGTTCAAGAAGGCATCCCTTGCAGCAGCAGGTCCAAATCCAGTTAAGGATTTAACGTTGGGTCGCTGTGGGGAAGTTTCAAAGGTTTGGGAGTAAACAGAGAAGGCAAGATTCTTTATCTGATCCTTCCACTTACATTTCTCTGTCCTTGCCACAATGGAGTTCAAATCAATAAGCTGTAAATATTTTAACATATAAGTTATTTTACAAGTACACACAATGTTGAATAAAACACAGAAAGAGAAACAATGTTAACATGATTCAAATTATGCAAACAGATTCAAAGTAGCTTAGGAAAGTAATTTTTACTACAGTCGAAATCCATTATAGTGAACTAAGTATTGGAAGAAATTTTGCCTCCGTGGATGACTTTTTGATGGAACTAGCTCACATTTGCATTAGATGGAGAGGAAAACCAGGAACCCAGAATTAAGTCCTTCATAAATAGTAGTTCACTACAATACTTTGAAATAGTACTTTTCAGCATATAACAATATTGTAGGAAATAGTTACTACAATAGTACATAATTTGTTCAGAAATTATTAACTAATTAGATGTATAAATAAATAAATCAAATGTGAAAAATGCTTCAATAAGTTTTTATATTCTAAGAAAGAAATTAGAACCCTACGATTGATTACACTTCGATTTATGAAGAGTTTACTAATTTTCGTATCAACAATTTGTAAAAAATCCGCTATTTTCAAGTCCTCATTTATCCCAGGAAAAAAAATCAAAACCATTAATGTCTATCTCGCTGTCTAAGATAAAAGTTGTCAAAATCTCTTCTTGTTTCAATATGGTGAGGGGGTGGGTAAGAAGAGGGATGAGTTGCTTATTAATATGTGTAATTTGCTTCTGCCAATATAAAGTTGAAGAAAACAAAAAAATATGAGGAAATGAGTCCACTATAAATGAATTACTATTCCCACTTCAAGCACACAAAATAACATTAGTTAAATGAAAGTTCAGAGGATATTCTTAAAAATTTTAACTATAACCGAATGTTCACTACACCCCATGTTCAATATGGCGGGGTTGGACTGCATTAGAATACTAATTTCCTACTTTTAAAGTTATTTCAATGTAGCAATATTACTCCAATTGAATTTATAATAAGAAATATTTTAACTGCAGTGTAAATGATTCAACAATGTTATAAGTTGAATAAAATTTATCTACTCCTACTTTTGTATCAAAAATAAGAATTTTTAAGAAAAACTTTTATTTCACCATACACGAAAAATGTTCCATTTTTGAGTAGCCTTGGATTGTCAAAATATTTTAAATCCCCAAAGTTTTAAACTTATGTTGTTGTTTTAAAGAGATTAGTACTGGGAACAACTAAGTGCAGTCATTTCTGTACTTTTAATAAAACAGTTTAGTACATTTTAAGTCATTTGCAGCAAGAATCTAAATCTGAAAATATATTAATCAGGGACTATATTAACCGAATATCTCACTTTTAAAAGAAAAATTATAATTCTATATTACAACTGCACATTACGTAACATTAATCTACTACATTATAATTTAATAATGTAGCATCATAATTAAATAATTGTGCATGCATTAATCAATAACTATGTTAACCAAATATCTAACTTTTCAACGAAAAATTATAATTTTATATTACAATTGTACTCTACGTAACATTAATCTACTACATTATAATATAATAATGTAGCATCGTGATTAAATAATTGTACATGGAAATTTTTAATTAACCAGGTATCCCACTCTTTAAAGAAAATTTACTAAGGCAATTTCAAATAAATTTGATGCAAAAAAATGTGTTTTGAAACAATATTTTCATCACTGAAACAATAACAATTTATGTCAAAAGCAGCTCACCTGTAAATGCATAGCATTCTTTATTTCTTCTGGGAGTACAGAGAGCATGTCAGCATAGGATTGCACCAATCCGAGAGTGATCATTTTTTGCACTTCAGGGTCAGATTCTTTAAGGAAAGGATCGACCATGTAGATAACAATAGCAGGTACTTCGTGACTCTCACCAGTCATGTGATCTTGGCTCTTGCTTTGAGATTCTGGAGTTGAATGTTCTGAAAATGGCAAAAAGATTAGCAATACAATTTTAATATAGGCAACATTTGCATGGAATAAACAAATTTTTGATATTAAGAAGAAATATTCTATTTCTATTAGGTATACTGCACTTTTAAAACATTTAGTCCAGCAAGGTATCAAAACAAGGCAGGATAATTTTTTGTGCCTTTTTAATAGTTGATTTTCAAAGACTTGACATTTATTTTCCTTATATTGCTTTAAATTTTTCCCCGTATATATTAAATTATACATCTTTATATAACTGAATTTCGTACAATTAATCATTTAATTATTTTCTCAAATGCTTTTAATAACTGAAATTCACAAAATCCTGAAAAATATTTCATATTTTTTTACACAATAATTGAATTGTCTTAGTTGTGGAAACACCGTTTTGGTATCAGAATAATTTGTTAACAATAAAATTTATAATTCAGCGCTATATTTTAATGTATAATATATGAAACTGAATAATTATTAAAATAGAAAATAAATTATCACAATATAGTACTAAAATATTAAAAATAACTGAGAAAATGAATTGCAAGGTTTAAACAAAGTATCTAAATGAACAGAAATTATCCAAATTTTGATGTTTTTTAAACACTTTAAATACAGACATTAGCAAAAGTATTAATTGATGGGAAAATTCCCTCTAAGTCATAAATTGCCCTTAAATTATGGGAGAAAAAATTTAAGTCTATTTTTATCAAATGTAAAAATAAAGGGAGAACTCAGCATTTAAATTTTGTATAATAATATATGGAAGTAGTCCTTTTTTCTTTTGTTATCACGTAATTACTCTTTTGTAACTTAATTTTGAAGGAATGTTTTTGAAAATAACTGATACTTTTTTTAAAGTACTTTAGCTTTTATATAACTTTACACTGATAGATATCAGCATATATTTTGATAAATTTAATAGTTTTTATGAAGATATAAGACTAGTTATTGTGTATTGAGTTAAGTAATTACTCAGAAACATTTCCATACAAACACTTCATAAACATTTCTACTAATAATAATTATAATTAACATTTAATAATCATTTTAAAAGAATCATCATTTTTTTTATCATGAGTAAAACTGAAAAAAAATTTCACAAACAGTGTTCCCATACATTATACATATCTAAAACATAATTGAGATTGGTCTTTTCTAGACATCACCCCCCAATCTCTTACTTGTAATGTGTTAAAAATGGCTTCTAAATTTTGCACAAATAACAAACTAGTGTAGAAACATTTCAAACATAAAAACTGTTATAATAGTGAGAAAAATTTCCTTTTTTTTAGAAAATGATTTTATTTGTGACAAATTTTAAAAAAGGTTTTTTTTTTTCATTGTAAAACAGTTGGAGATTTTACATTATTTTATAGAAGTGATTTATAGGTTGTCTAAATAGCTGAAAGTTAACATCTATCGTTTTGTAGAGCAATTTAAGTTCAAAATCTAATTATTTCTTCCTCTTTAGATCATATTTTACAAAAAATCATAGCTTTATATACACTTTGACCATGGCCAAAATCTATGATTTTTTATCCAAATAAATATTCTGTATGAAAGCAAGTGCTTTAAATATAAAGTTTTAAACCTAAAAATCAGAAGGTTGAAAAGAATGAAAGAAAAATTATTAATTACAAAAACAAAAAAAAAAATTTTTAAATTATAATGTAATTGACTCAAAAACATTTCTAAACATAAAGAAAAGAAAGACACATTTGCAATTCTAGTGATTCTATACTTATGAAATTATGGGTCCTTAGGAATCTGGACTTCCATATTTCTGGATTCTTTTTTACTAAAAGAGAGTCTGAAATATGATTTATCCATCTTTTCTAACCCTTTATGATATTCACAATAATAATTTTTCTAACTGATAGACATGTCAAAGAACAGTAAAGTTAAATTTAAACAAACAAGGTTCTTAATTATAGCTGATCACTTGCATCAAGCAAATATAAAAATGTATTAAGATACTCATTCAATTTTCTCTTTCAACTACTAATAATGAAGATTATTTTTTAATAAATATGTATTTGAAGTTCAGTTTATAAATCATTTTTATTCTGATTATTATCTTCACTGCTGATGAGTTACTGGCAATACTAGAACTGGGCATAGTACATTAATGCATATAAATGACTTTGTGTAATCATCGGATAGGGATTCTTTTTAAACAACGAAAATTATAATGTACCTACAATGTTTACGCTGTTTCCTGACGAATTGTCGACATGTGCGACAGAGAGCGTTGTTCCTGATAATGCACCTATGGTCTCAGTGCGTGAGGCCAGCAAAGCACTAACACACCACTGGCTTCATGGATGAAGAGCGATTCTCCCGATCAGACATCAATAACCACAAGTTCATACTAAGAGTATTTTTCTACGATCGTAAATGAACAGTGATTACCGCGCCAATTATCTTTTCCCATGTTTCTTTTATTGTGACTTATCCAGTAGAGATTTGCTAACACAATTATTTCAAACGTGAATAGAAGTGTCCTTGAATCTCCTAATTAACAAAATGTTAATTTTTTTAACTGTGCAAAGTGTCTGATAATTTTTTTACCATTAATGCAGCAGTTAATCATATTTTAACCGGATATTGCAAAGACATTTAAGTCTTTAATGACTGAGAAATAATAAACAACATTGTTAGAAAACATAAAAAATACAATGTTCATAAATAATTGCAATCAAGTATTTGCAAACTTTTAATGTTTTCTGTTTATTCCGTGATTTATTCTACTTTTTAATACATTTCTTCTTTTTAATTATTGATAGTAATGTACTAAATTTATGATCATGGGTAATTCCAAAGATAGAAATGCCTTTCGAAGCTTAAGTTTTCAATCTTACGTCAAGTTTCAGCAAGTTTTAAATATTTCTGTTTATGAAGGTTCTTATAAATGTTTTCTCAATGTGCGTTTCAATTTTGATTTGAAAGTTATAATTATTAATTAAAGACATTCTGTAGTAGGCTAATTTCTGCCAAATCCTTCCTTTTGCTCAGGTAGTTTTTTCAATGTGTTGTACGTTACGTCCCTGATGTATCATGTTATTGATATGATTCATCCATTTAAAAAAAATACAAATTTTTTTGGTAACTAGACAAATTTATAGCATTTTTTGACACTTAATTTGCTAGGTAACCAAGAATTTGAGTTTATTACAAGAATATGATTGTCTTAATCAATCATTCAATTAAAAGTGCTCAAAAAGAGGAAGATTTCAAAATAATGCACTAGCAAAAATAAAACATTAATGTAACGAAATATTGAGATATGACGCTTTTGGAGAAAAGAAACATCGCTCAGTTCTATTGAATATATACACTGAATAGAGGAATAGCTACCAGCATCTGAGTATTTGGGAGTTCCAGAAGGATCACAAGTGTCCGAGTAATATGAAGATTGTGGAAAGGTGTAACTGTCTGATGAATCGGATACAACATGTTTGAAGAGAGAATCATCAAGCGAGAGTTGCCCAAGGTGGGGAGCTAAAAAATAAAAATTAGGCTCAAGTTATTTCTAAACAACAAAGGTTACTGAAAGTTGAGTAGGATAGAGGAATCAATCAAGCAAACAAGATAATGGTTGTTCTTGAAATACATCATGTCAAATCAAACTGTTTAATGGGTAATAGGGATAAATGTTCAATCAAAAAATTTATACATTCATTTATACATTAAATACATTCTCCCATCAAAAAAAAAAAAAAAAAAAAATCTACAATTATTTGCATAAGAATACATTTAATTGTACATTATAGCAAAATAAAGTTCTTATATTCTGTTTGAGAGACTGAAAACAGTTTTTAATTTTCCTTCCGTTTTTCAGCTAGTTTCATTTTATCTTGACTGTGGGTTTAAAGAAACACAGAGAAAACATTCAGTTTCATTTAAACCAGTTTTCACACCCTTATAGCTTTTCAAATAATAAATCTGTACATTTTCTGCTTATTCAACAAGTTTGAAAAAGCTTCGTTTTCTTCACTCTGTCATCTAAATTCTTTTTATCCTTTAAATTAGTCACAAAAAAAAATCTAGTTTTTTGAGAATATCGCCCATTAAACTTTTTTATAATAAAAATTCTCATCTCGCATGCCTTTCAATACTGATTATGAGAATGATATGCTTAAAAAAATAATAAATATCTATAATACCAAATAGTAAAAATCTAATTCTAGCAATTCTCTCAAAAAACCAATTAGCTTCATGATGTTTTTTTTGTTGCAATTTTTATCTAATTTTCTGAACTTCTGATACATTTAATACAGTATGACACATAATTTTAAATTTGATTAATCACTTTTTGATGAGCTCAATTTGCAACAATTCAGTTTTCAATTTTTGATTGTTTTTCTAGTGGTTTATTTATCATCTTTTTAAGGCATTTTTATGCTTTTCCCCCCAAATTCAGCCAATTATAATGTGAATTTGAGTAACCACTTTGTGACGATCCCTTTGAAAATCCCTGCCGTTTTTGTAGCAGTGTCAACTATTTTTCCGTCATTCATACAGGCCTCTCAAATTTGGATGCTTTTAATGCAATGTTATTATGACTCACAAATTTAGAGTTAACACTTTTGAAAACGAATCTAAAGTAGCAATATTGCAAAAAAATAACTTGAGAGGGGTTTGTATACTTTTAGTGCATACCAATTCTTAATGACCTAAGTTAGTTCAACAACGAACACTCTTGGAAATATTTCCTCTTTTGCAATATTGCAGTTACGTTTTATTTTATTTTAAAACCATCGGGGAGCAGCCGACCCAATTTTGAGTTTACAACTAACAAAGTTCAACTACATAGCCTTCTAATTGTGAATCCAATCCAGAAGACAAAGGAAGTCTTGGATCAAGCAATGGGAGAAATTTATTTGATGGAACTAGCCCGCATTTGGGTTACATGGAGAATAAAACCACAAAAACCTCCCACAGCAAGCTTGATGACAAAGGGACTTTAACCCAGGATCCATCAACTACTATAGATATTTTACGCCAGCACTGTGGTCGGTAGGAGTGGGGTGAGGAATTTGTGATGATGGGCCGCAGCTAGGATTTGAATCTGGGGCGCTTCATTGGGAGGCGAGCATTCCAACCCCTGAACTGCTGATACATTATAAGTAATAGGCTTTCTTTTCCCCAGGACTTCATAGTCATCCACAAACACTTTAAATGCATTTTTAATAAAAGCATTGATTACAATTCTACTTAAAGTGTTTTAATATACACACAAAATCATTTACCTATACGACGAAGGAATTTACCTAATCTGTGTTTGCAAACACGAGCATATATTTTCAGTTTGTTTGCAATATCAGTGTTTTCCAGTAGGTTGAACCAATTGCTGATGGGTTCCTCTGCCACTTTAGAGACTGCCACTTTCCCCACACGCATGATGCCATCCCTGAGCGCTTGAGTAATTGGCCTGTGTTTTCCCAGATTGTGAGATTCGTAAGCACAACGCAGCTCCTGGAAGAAGCTTTTGATAAGCATGAGCTTAGATTCGTGCTCGGGTGCCACAACAATATAGGCCACATCTCTTTGCATAGAGTGTGGTTCCAGTTTCAATTTGTGCTGAAATGAAAATAATAAGAAAAAGATTATTTTATCATACTAAAAAAATATCTATAGAGCAAAGTCTCATATTCGGACTTCTGTTTAACGGAAGGGTCTATCATTCAAACACTTTTCAACAATCGAAATGAACAAAACCCTCTTCCTTTCTCAAATTATTTTTCTTCCTGTATGTGATCTCTTAAAAAAAAAAAGCAGTGCAAGGATGAGAATCCTCTGCTTTTCCGCATTGATGATTTTTTCCCGACTTTCAATTTCAGTTTGATGTGAATTCAATGCATGTAAAAAAGTGATTCTAAAATGTGCAATTTGAAGTTCGCAAAGTTGAATAATCAGGTATTAAAACATTGAGATTTTAAAAATCATATGAAAATTCATTTCGCGACAAAACCATGCGGATTCAAGGTAGAATCGTCACTAATCGAGTAGGTCAAGCAATGATTAACCAAAATGTGCAGTTTGAATTTCACGGCATGTTAGAAATCGAGATTTTAAAAACCATGTAGAAATCTGTAACAATAGCTACCAAAATAGCAAATTTCAAACAGCATGAATTTATATGTTGCTGAATGAAATTGATGTTAATTATCTATTGGTTATTTTTAATGAATCTGGATGTTTTGACATGTGTTTACCTCAACGACCTGTTATTCAGAAAAATCTATTCCCCATACTTGCTAAAGTTCTGACGATTCCGGATATAGAACTTTCCACTGTATAAATGATCCATACAACAAAAGAATTGAAAAATTCAGGAAAGAACATGATATGAACTATTGGGCAAACTATTATTATGTCATGTTTTGAAGAGAAGAATGTAATAAATGTTATAAACTTAACAGTAATATTTTGGAGAAAAAATTTTATTTGGTTTAAATTATTAATTTTGTTTTTCAAAAAAATCAGGTGATTTAAATGTCAACTCTGTGTTTTACTAACTACAGTTAAAAGCTGAGTGAAAGAGTAATACTTACCCAATAATTACATGCAAAGGGTGAAAGGGCTATTTGTTCTCCTGCATAACCCATAAGCAGAGATGGAATTGGTTGGGGCTCACACTGATCTTCAGTACCTGAGAAACAAAAACAATATTAATCAAAATGCAACAGACATAATAGTAAGAAAGAACCATCTAAAGATAACTGATTTAAAAAGGCTATTTTTTCTGCTCGCTCAAAAGTAAGACCTTGATTAAAAACATTCATTTCATTTATTCTTGAATGAGTGTTCGGCCGAAAGTGTGCCTTGAATTATGTAAGCATTTATACAAGATTTGATATGTAACTTACAAAAGATGTTTTTTTTCCCTTCCATTTCTAGATACCAAATTTAATTATTGCACATTTTAATAAAATTTTAGTCATTTAACTGTATAGAGTTGTTAATTTTTTGCAATGGCTGCAGAACATTTGTAATTACTTGGGAGTCATAAAATGTTGAAATGCATTGAGTATTTTAACAAGAGAGAGAGAAATATACCTCGTGCAGCTAATCTGTGGAATTCTCTCCATGTGAGAGGGCCAGACACAACGTACGTCACATCCCATAGACGTTGATTGTTTTTCTTGTGGACAGCTAACTGTAGGAGTGGCTTCAAACTGTCCAAGTGGAGCATCATTTCATGACTTGAATGGGGTAAAGGACCTACAATTTCACACACAACTTCATTTATGTATGATAATCTTTTCAGGAAGTTTGCAAATGACTTTAAGATAAAGAAAGCAATGTTCGATCCATGTAGATAAGCTCTGGTATAACATTTAATACAATATATAGTTACAAATAAGGATGTCGGCAAATTAAATTAAATAATAATTACATTTAAATAACAACAAGACACATACATTTTTGAGTTGATTTTTATATAATAACAGGTTGCAGAGTTCTCCCTAGGAATAAAAAAGATCAGGGCACTTTCCTCACAGAAAAGGACACATAAGTTTTTAAAGGGCACTCACTACCACTGAAATTTATCAAAATGTGAAATATTATGTAATAATTGAATTTGATCCTCAACTTTGAAATTACCCTCTTTTACTTTTTTATGTGCATATTTAGCACAGTAATCCTAACTCATTATCCAAATAACAGAAAAATTTAACTTTTGAAAAATAACTAAAGGCAAGCTGAAAAAAATCTCTGTGTTTAAATCTTCAACAAAAAAGTTAAATTAAAAAAAAGGATTAATTGATAAACATTTTGAAAGATTCTTTTAAAATTTATTTTAAACTGAAAATTATGAAGGAAAAAAAACATTTAAAGGTAAAAAATTTAAAAGTATTAATTCAAAAAAATAATAGTAAAATTTTAAATCACAGAAAATGTGAATTATCTCAGGGGCCGAACATCATGCAAATTTTAACTATAAAACTAGACAACATAAGGAAAATTTAACTAAAATAAAGGAATAAAATTAAAGTAAAATAATTATCAATAACTAAAAAAATAAATCTGAAACAGGCTTTTTATTAAAACGGGCAGTTAAAAAAACAACCTTCTCATGAAAAAATAAAATAAAAAGACAGCGCTCTTAAGGGGTGGCAGCTTAATTTTACGAAAAAGGGCAGGTGGGACAGATGCAGGGATGCCAACTGCTCCCCTCTCTGGAAAAGTTTTAATAAATTGGTAGCGAATTAAATAGTATAACTTGCAAAATAAACATAGTTACGCTTACATTAAAAAGCAGTAACCAAATAGTTAATGCTTTTAGGTTGCATGCTATATGCAGGGTTGCCACAGAAAAAAAATTAACAAAATAGTTGCTTTTAGTAGCCTAAAGCATTAAAATAGTAGCCAAAAACTAGGAAAATATTGCTAGGAAAATAGTAGAACAAAAATTCATCAAAAATATGACTAAAATTTTGTTAATGACTTAAATGTCATATACCATCATCCATTCAGTCAAGTAGGTGGCAAATATGATAATTTTCATATAAATGTTTATATATATATATATATTATACCGTTAAAAAAAATTTTTTTTTTTTAAAAATTAAAAAAATTATGCATAATTTTTTAGCAATAATTATTTAAAAGGTGATCAAGAAATGAAATAGACTTACAATGGAATTTCTGCAGATTGAACGAAATAAAAAGTGAAGACTCAAATTTGCAATTCAAAATATTTAACATTTTTTATTTTTTAAGAAAAAAAAAACGTTCAGTGTGTTTAGGAACTATATAGCGGGGCGCAGATTTTTCACCAATTTATGCTTGAAAAAAAAAAACATCTCTAGGAGTACAATACTCCCAATAGTCTCCTTTTCTTGAAAATAGTTGCTTTTTTAGCCTTTTCAGGCAAAAAAAGTTGCCATAGTCGCCCTATGCCAAAAATAGTTGCTAATAGTTGCATTTTAGTCGCCTGTGGCAACCCTGTATATGATTCTTATAATTTTTTATATTTAGTGGTGGAATAATAAATTAAAAATACTAAACTAAAAATAACTTAAATTTCGTTACCGCTAGAAAATACTAGTTTGTAAAGCGGAGCAAGTTGGCATCTATGCAGATGCTTAGGGAGAACAATGATTTTGGTCTCAGATAAGAAACTAACTTAGATAAAAATTACATAGAATAAATATACTAAAATGAACTGAAAATCTTTTGTAGTCACATAAAATTAAAAAACTCATTTAACTGGTGAGATTTAATTAAACTACTCACTAGACTTATAAGGCCACTTGTGTAGGCAAGAGTACTTCATACTTTCATCAAGCTTACATGGCAACATGTTATTCTCTACATACATCTTAGCTTCTTCCAAAGCAAGGAAACACACTTCACATCCATCTAGAAGCTCTATATTGTTTCTGCTGGGAGCTTCCTTTTTCTCAGACAAATTGAACTTGTGGAACAGGCTGAATGCAGAAGTAAATGATTTGCATTGAATCTGGAGAAGGTCTATAATAAATGGAGACATACTCTCCAAGTGAGAACGTCCACCACGGGACTCCCTGTCGTGACCTCGAGTCACAGACGAGTACTCCACGCTGTCCGAGGCCGAACCGGTCACTTCCAACTCGTCCTCGTAAAATAGTCCCGAATCGGAACTCTTATGGCGGTGAATGACAGCACTAAAAGCACACGTACACTTGTATTGTGGTTCGTCATTCCACGTCGGTATCAGCGTGTTGGGCAAGTTGATGCCGGCGTCCGAGCCTCGGATGTTCATGTTACACACGCAAAGGCAACAAGAATCAAAATTATGATCCTTGTATACGTTGAGCAGTGAATCTGACAGCAGGATGTTGACAATCAAGGGGTGTACTTCAATGGCAGAGTTGGGGCCTATAGAGTGGAGGTTTCTGTTGAGGTAAGAGGGTGTGCTAGAGGCCGGAGAGACGGCTTCACAATTTGGTAAGATTAAACGAGAGTCATAAGTGTTTTCTTGAGAGTAAAAGTTGCTGTTTTGGTCATCGTATGGCACAGGTGAGTGACTGAAAAAAATAATAATGATTAAGAACAATAAGTAGTATCTTCCAAAAAATTAAATTAAAAACTACTTTGATTAGCATATAAGTTTGCAATTCAGAGAGTCATAGTAGACAAGAAAGTCGGAGCATAAAGCTGAAAATTTTAAGAGTCTCCACAAACCATGTATAAATTAAAGTTACAATAATTTGCAGAAGTCAGAATCTGTTGATTGTGAAATCCCACACACGACAATCCTTAATTGTGTGGGATTTCACATTAGCATGCATGTTTTTCAAATTTAACTTCGCATGCTACAAGATAAATGGCAATTACTTGAAAACAGAATAAAGTATAAAAGATTCTATTTTGTAAGAATCTGCTGATTTAGTCATTTATTTCTGAATAATCCTTCATTTATACATCAGGGTTTATTCTAAGTGGAGTATACGTGACACAATATCACATTCATCCTTTGGGACAAAATTAAGAACATACAAGCTTATAACTTCAAATTATTGAGGCACAAAAGATTCTTCAATTTTGACAAATGCACACACAAAGAAGAAATGAACTCACTTATATGAAGAGGCATGATGATTTTCTATGTGATCATCTTGAAGAGGAGCTTTTGTTGACCACGATGGTTTGTAAACTAAGTGTTCGTCTAGTGCATAGTTATGAAAAGGCCATGTAGTTAAGGCATCATATTTAGAAGATTCAAGAAATGTGTGAATTAGAGGAGGATTCCACACATCCACTTCCTGAAAGCAACATCCACAATCATACTCAATTTTTAAAATTATTAAAAAATAAAAAATTTATCTTGCAAGATTGGAATGTGTTCGTTTTACATTATAAATCTGCTTTTCTATCATTCATCTAAAAAATGATTGGTCAAAGTTAAATTTTTTTCCTCACATATAAATTTTACAAGGTTTCCATGAGAAATCTATTAAAAGCGATCATTACGAAGCATCCTACAAATTAAATAAATTAAAATCAGTCATCATTGGCATAGAATAGGCATTGTTAATCTATAGAATATTTCTTCAACCATGTCGTTCTCCTTCTTGTCTTGCCAGTTGAATACCCTGATTATTTAAAAATCCGTATTAATGGAGTATGGCTATCAAAGTTTTGAATGTCCTCCAGGTCTGCTACAAATAGTTTTTTGTTTAGCTAGTTCAAGTGTTGGGCTATTTATATTTAAATGACAAATATGCCCAACTAATCTCATTCTGTTTAACTTTATAAATTTTATTACAATAATGTCAGTACAAATTTTGTAAATATATGTATTTGTTCTTCGTTTTTAGCCATTACCTTCTTTGATTCTGCCAAAAACTGTTTGCAAGATCTTTTTTTCTTTTCCAATTGGCTTCTTATTTCTTTGGTAAAGTTCAAGTTTCCAAAGCACAGTAACAGTTTTCTATACTTTAGACTAGGGGTGCACAACCTTTTTGAGTGCAGGGCCACTTGCACAGCAGGTTGGCAAATGAAGGGCCGCACATGTATTGAGCCATGTTAATGACAAATGTAGTAATGTTAATTTAAACATTAGCGTTCTATTTTTTTTATCAATAAACTTAATAATATATTTGCAAAAAATTAAAAGGTGTTCCATTTTAAGAATTCATTCAAAAATAAAAAAACTTATACTTATTTTTTTACAAAAAAAAAAAAAAAATTGCTATTTTTATTATATTTACAATAGATTTATCAAAATAAATAAACATTGAAAAAAAACGTTTTTTTTTATCATATCATGTAATACGAAAATTCATTTTAGAATTACGAGGCGCATAAAGAAAGTAAGTTTCCCTATTTTCTTTTTTTTAAAAAAAGAACTCATACTTTCAGGAACATATTTATTGGCAACAAGTACAGCAATGTTTCAGCTATTTTTCAACATAGCTACCACCAGAACTGAGACACTTGTCATATCGTGGGATCAATTTTTGTATCCCTCTGTCGTAGAACTCTGCCGCCTGTAAATGGAACCAGCTCTTCGTCGTTGCCAAAACGCTCACCGGAGGACAGGAATTTCTTGAGGTGCAAGAAAACATGAAAATCGCTGGGAGTGGGCTGTAGGGTGGATGATCAAACAACTCCGAGCCAAATTTCGTCAAAACAGCTGCTGTGCGACGAGCCATCACCTCCTAGTCGATCTGTATGTGAAAGAGCATTGTCATGGAGGAGCACAACATCTGCAGTAAGCATTCCACGCCTCTTGTTTTGAATGGCACGTCACAATTTCCGCAGTGTTTCACAGTAACGGTCAGCGCTTACTGTTTCATGACGTGGTTCCATTCACAGGCGGCAGAGTTCTACGGCAGAGGGATACAAAAGTTGAACTCATGATACGACAAGTGTCTCAATTCTATGTTGCTATGTTGAAAAATAGCTGAAACATTGCTGTACTTGTTGCCAAAAAATATGTTCCTGAAAGTATGAGATCTTTTTTTAAAAAAAAATAGGGAAACTTACTTTCTGGATACGTCTCGTAAATTCTAATAAATAAAAAAAACTGCAATGCTCACAGAATGAAAGTAGGAAAAAATTTAGTCATAATTAAGTAATATAAATTCAAATTAAATATTTCAATTGAAGAAAATTTATAGGTTTTAAACAAAAGCCTAAAATAAAAACAAAACTGTGATAGTGTAGGAAAATAAAATTCAATGCTTATTAAATTGTAATGCACTTCATTATTTCATTTTATTAATTATTAGATTTTTTTATATTGTAAAAATTTTCCTTTTTTCTATCGAAAAAGATCACTTAAGCAACAAAAAATTGAAATCTAAACTACAAACAGTGAGCAGTTTAAAAATTCATGTTTTCCGCCATTTTATGAATTTCTCAAGTTGCAATAACATTGCATTTAAATTAGGGATGTAACGAGTATTTGGCCTTCAGTGAAAAATTCGGTTGGTTGAATGATCAGTCAAATATTCGGCAGAATATTTTTCAGAAATGCATTTTTCTAAGTTTTTTTTATTTTTGAATTTTTATAGATATTACTTTTTTTTAAAAATATAATCAGACAAGTCAATTTTGTCATTTTTTCGATACTTTGAGAATTGAGAAGGATTTTTTCCATTTTTTACTATTTTTATTATAACCCAGCATTTTAACAGAACGTCTCATACTATTAATTTATTATCACTCTTTCCCTGTACTGAAATATAAATAACCAGTAACATAGAAAAGTGTGATTTTCAGTATTAAAGTTTTGTTTTTGGAACTAAGAAAAATTTGTATTTTTCTGTTTTTCTTTTTTAGGCATTTTTATTATGACTCAGCATTTTTTTTTAAAAATAAAGTTATTAATAAAATTTTTTTACAGCAATTTTTTTTCTTCTAAAATTATGGCAAAGAGAAAAATTTAAATTGCGATTTTCAGCATAAGATTTTCAATTAAAAAATTAAGAATGTTTTTTTTAACTTTTTATTTTCTTTAAATAAAAAAAACTTTTTTTAGACGTTTTTATTACAAAGCAGTAATTTTTAATAGCATTTCTGTTGACTTAATTCTTTTTTCTTGGCTTTTTTTAGTAATTGGAAAACTGAGATGCTCAGCTTTAAAATTTTCTTTCAAAAATTAAGATTGATTTTTATGTTCTGTGTTTCGCATTTCGACATTTTCAAAATCGTTCTTGATTGGCCTTATTTTTTAGAGTTAATTTATGAATACGCTTTTCCAGGAAATATTATTCTGAGCATTGAAATTTTAGTTTCAGTGTGGCTATGCTGCTAAAAGATTTTGCTATTTGGCCCCAAGTGTACGGCGTTCAGTCGATTTTTCTTTCTCTTTTTTTTTTGCCGAATATTTGGTTTTTGACCAAATCACAATTCATTACCACATTCGACCAAATCATATTCCTTGCGGGAAAAAAAATGAAGGAAAAATAAATAGGATTTACGATAAAACTGCACCGAAATACCGTATCAAAAGGTGATTATTTAATTGCACGATTAACAATAATGTGTCGTAATAACATCATAGCTAAATAACGGGATCGTCAAAATCACGTGGAAAAATATAGAAATAATTGGGGGGGGGGAATTATTTATATTTATGCTGAACTCAGCACGAATAAAGCGTGTCAAATGAACGATTTAAAATTTGCATGCCATAATAGAATAATTGGAATTTTTTATGATACGTGGGAACGCATAGCAATAACTGTCTAAAAAAATTGCTGAAAAAAAAAAGAATTGCAAAAAAAAAAGATAAAAAATCACTTAGATTTAAGATAAAATCATCTCAAATAAAGTGCACCAAAAAGTGATTAATTAAATGAGCGATCTAAAACTCGCGTCGTAATAAAAATTCGGGATTTAAAAAAAATAATTTATATTTACGATAAAATCGGCTTAAAGAAAGCGTGTTAAACGTACATTTACTAAAGAATCTGTTAAAATTGATTGTGTCAAAACGTGATGACTTAAAAGTGGGATTAAAAATTGAAATTTTTAAAATTTTTTTTATTGCGTTTAGAAGCTCTCGCGGGCCGCACTTCAGTAGTCGAAGGGCCGCATTTGGCCCGCAGGCCGCAGGTTGTGCACCCCTACTTTAGATATTGTATCTCTTTTTTGGTATAAAAACTATGAAGTTATAAAAAAGAGATTTATTAGTATAAACAAAGCTGCTAAATTGTTGAAGATTAAAGATAAATCCGCGAAAGTAAATCTAAATCCAAACAATCAATGTACCATTTCATCCCCAGCAAGTAGCAAATTGTTCATTTAGGGTGGCCACAAATACACAGAAAAATATTCTTATTTTCTCCGTCTCATTTTATCAATTTCCCTAATAATTTTATAACACATTTAAATTTTATTATTAATTTTTCAGTTTTGCTTCTTAGTGAGCATAAAATACACTTTTACTTACAATTGAAATTGAAAATAAATAATTCTTAATAAAATTATTAACCTAAGCAAACACATAGCTCGAAAGGAATCAGATATATAGCAGTAAAAAGATATAATGGTGAAAACACACATTTTATTTAATGTTGCTGCTATTTATGCCAGAACAAAGGTAACAGATAAGAGTAAGTTTTAGTCAATGTGGGAAACATTTGTTATCAGTTAAAATAAATGTCCATACTAAAAAACTGTTCAATTGATTCAATTGTGTAATATTTTTTGAGTAAATGTTAAATAAACTCTTATATAATTTATTAAATATAATAAATAAAATTGTAATAACAAAGCACAAAAAACAAAACAAAAACATTTAGCTGATGTCTATTGATATGAATTGAACTAAAATTGAGCAATAGATGATAAAAATATATTTCACAATTTGTACCATAAACTCAAACTTTTTCCGGGCAATTTTCGAATTCTTACACAATGATAAAGTTCTCTGACTTTGGCCTATTCTGTGGCTACCCAGATTAAAAAAAAAAAACTCAAATACAAGATACAGCTAAACATATTAGCAAATATTGCTGGAAAAATCTTTTATGATCTTGGAACGATTGGGCGATGGTTTAATAGGAAACAACCTTAATACATGATTTGCAAGGCTAAGGTGGTGCAATGAAAAGACAAAGTTATCTCGCAAATGTAACGTAGCAGTAAAATTAAATTTACTTTGATTGGACCACTCAACATAAAAAGTTCTTGTTAAAACTTTAAGGGTACACAAGTTAAAATTTTAAGAGTGGCACTATGTTTTCTGAACTATGCCAAAATAAAGTCCTTTTGTTCTTTGTGTAACATTAGTTATTTTATCAAGTGCATCCATAATGAAACAAAAATGTAAAAATTTGTTTTTAAACCAAATGTGTCAAATTTAGTGAATCATTTATAAAAATATCTTGTAGTATGAAAATAGTATACAGTTATATTATTTGCATTTTTATGCAAAGATAAATATTTAACGTTTATCATTCAGCAATCATTTTATATTGCAATTTTATTACACAGTAATGATTCTACATTTTCTGCATTGCAAAATGTAAGGCGACGATGCTTTAAAAAATGCTATTATAATCCTTTGTTTTGTCACTTGTAATTTTTAGAGCTAGCAGACTTACTAATAATTTTAACAGCAATCAGAAGTACAATAATACAGAAGTGATATGTATATAGTTAGGGTTTACGAAATTCAAATAGCACAATTTTAAGATGCGTATACAACATAATTTTATATAGGTATATAATACTAATAAAAATATGTGCAAAATTTTTTTGAAAAAAAAAAAAATTAACACTTAAGGTACTAAATTAAAAATTATTCAAAGCTGAACTTATACACTTCATTATAAAATTAAATTGATTACTTGGAATTTATGTTCTTGTTTTTTTGGTTTAATTAGAACTAGCCCCTGTTGCTTTTTTATCAATCTGTATGTGAATCATTAAATATTTTCGCCAACACCATTTCAGTTCATGATATTTTTCTTTTCCATAAGGAGCAAAGATAAAGGTTAAGAACAGCTTGTTGGATATAGAAAAGATTAAATTTCTTTGCTTTTTAATTCTTGTTTCTATCAATTCGTTTTCGTTTTTTATTTATTGTTTTTTTTTTAGAATTGTTTAAGGAGTAGGAAAAAAATATTGTAGATTTGTTACAAACTACAAAATTTCATAATTCTCGGTAGTTAAGGGAAATAACAGATTATCAGAGAAATTCTCAAAAATCATAATTTTTATTACTCAACGATAAGGACTAAGCTTGAGGATGAAGTCGCAATGTGATAAATCATATAAGTTGGCACCTCTGCAATCATTCCTTCTTTAAAATGCATTGAGTTTGATACATATAGCATAGTCAAGCAAAACAAGTAGAAGAGCACTTACTTCGATTTGGAAAGGGAAAATGCTGTGGTCCTCCTCCTCTTTTAAGGCATCACCGAAATCAACTGTGGCACTTTCAGTTCCTACCTGAGGACCATAGGGTGAAGGCACTGCATTTTGTTCCAGAGAAGGCGGAGTTGGGTACATTCTCAACAGCTCTACAACACAATATTGAAATCACAATTTTTAATAAAGCATATTTTGACTAAGCTATTTCACCCACAAAAATAGAAAAAAAAGACACACTTTAAATGCCTTTCCATTTTTAAGTTACATATTTATATCTAGATAAAAATAATTAGCTGGCTTTAAAAATCGGAATAACATTTAAGCTAAAAAAAAAAAAATTATAATTTGATGAGATTTTCTCATCTAGATGTATATTAAAAGCAATGTTAATTAATAATCAATCAACAGTTCTAAATTTTCGAAAATTTTTATAAATCCAAACACTGCAGTGTTGGTTTTGAAAAACGCCACAAGTACCAGTTTTATTGAACTACTTTTAAGATTATATCTGAAACAAAGAGACTAGTTGAACGGGTGGCACAACGGTGAAATGATGCTTTTTGTTTAATGTTTATTTAAATACTTAATTTGAATATGTTTTAAAAATTATGATTAAAAAAATCCCCAGTGTTTCTGAGTATTTCTTTGCAAACTGCATCATTTTATTGTAAATAGTTTAGAAATTATAAAGTTTTAAAAATTAAACTGACTTTTTCATCACCCAGTATATATATATACATAGTTATATAATGCTTTTTCATTAATAAAAAAAAAGATTCAAATAAACAGGACTCGACATATTTTCAAAAAATTAAAGTATTTAACTACTTTATTTTTAAAAAAATTAATCATTCAAGAACGTAATCACAATTTAGTTTTAGGTCTGAACCAGATTTTCAGATAATTTTGAGGTACACACATCACCCAACTATGGTACAGGAGTTTTCAGGGCTCTCATTTTTCAAGGCTCTGTCTTATAATCGCCATGGTAGGAATACCATGTAATTTTGACTTGGGAAAGATGACGTAGACGACGCTTGAGATAGTACACCTCTCTCCAAATTTTGACAAAATCAAAAGTCCACACTCTAAGCCAAAACAGATTTTTTTTAACATGCACCTTGTAACAAGTGTTGTTCGGTCAATGTCAAAGATTGAACTCATGGCCATAGCTCTCCTCCAATGGTGTGAGTGATGCATTAACCGACCATGCAGCAGAAGCGCTATTTTTGAAGATCAAATATAAAAAGAAACATAAAAACAGTCATCCTCCCATACTCTTAAACAATCTGAATCCGACCAATTAGAACGAAAATGTTTTACTTACTTAGTATTAAAAAGACAGACACAATTAAAAATAATAATAAATCAATAAAATGTCTATTTACCTATTTTTCCTGAATATTCATCAAAAGAAATAAGTTTTGAAGGAGTATGAGGCATTTCCACCTATGGAAAAATCCGAGAGCATCATTATAATTTTTTTCAAACAAGTATTATCAATCATTTTTCAACAAGATTATTTATTATTATTTTTATGTTAAATTTTAAATGCATCTAAAAACTTAGAGCAAAAATAAATAGAATATGAAAATTGCATAAAATGCATATTTGTAAAAGCAATAAATATATTGAAAAAGTGTGCATTATCAAATTAATCTTTAAATCAAATTAAAAGTTCATAATGAGAGTGAAAAGCAAGTTTAAAAAAAAACTTACTGCACAGTAAATTAAATTAGGCATTTTAAAGTTATGTAATTTTTTTTTTAATAGTACAGTAGGGAACCGATTATCCGGAACGATCGGGACCATCGCTATTCCGGATAACTGATTTTTCCGGTTTTCTGAATCGCTACAAAAAGCCGTTTTTTTATTGTTAAACCCAACTAAAAAAAATTTTTTTTTGGAAATAATCTTAAAAAGAAGAAAAAACGATAGAGTAATACACTAATGATTATTTCCAAAATGATGGTGTCCCGCAGTGGACTGATCGTTAAGACACGGTTCCCAGCAGATCACCGAGGTCAAGCATCACTGGCTGCGGGTGGGTGACCACTTTGATCAGTCTGCGTAGGGACCGAGGGTGTGCGGTATTGGTCCTCGTTAAACTGTTCTACCGTAAAGTGCTCGACTTCGCGTGCAGGTCGTCGGGCTACCAAAGCGGGGGTGCCATCCCCTCTGCGGAGGATCAAAATTGTGATGGCATGTCTTCGGATCATCCTCAGGAATGTTTCCCAGACCGTCGCCAATAGCCCATTGTGCAGCTCTTGTGCGACGTAAATGAACAAATCAAAACCAAAATGATGGTAAGGTAAACATCTTTCAAAAAAGAACAAAAAATCCTAAAATCTTATGAGGAAAAAAAATTTTTTTTTTTAAAATGGCAGGAAAATTTATCGAATTTCGTTCCGGTTTTTTGGTTTTCCGATTTCCGGATAACGGGTTCTGTACTGTACATCCAAACTTGTTTACAATGAAATTATAGAGAACAAAGGTAATTCACATCTTAAGTCAGTAAGCCTAAACAAACTAAAACTAGGCAAAAAAAATACTCAACTAGAATGCAGCTTTTACATTAACTAATTTTGCTTCAACCCTTATTTCGCCCCTTTTTAAAGCTTAATATAGGCATCATAGTGAACCAAAGATTTAAAAAAAAAAAAAAACAGAACAGATATTATTTAGTATAGTTTTAATATTTCATACTATTTTTAAATACAGCATATGACAAAGTAAAAAAAAGTTATCTACTTAAATAAAAAAGGCAAAATTTTATCAAAAAGGAATTTAAAAAAATATATAAAAAAAAGCTTTTTCTAATTTTAGAGTTACTTGCTCAGGACAGAAAGTTTTAACAGTTTTCAAAATAATTTTATAAATAGTGTACCGAACAACCCATTAGAGTTTGAGATAAAAATATTTTAAAAATTTATAATACTGTTCCATGGCAAATATTCCCTTAGACCAATATTCAATTAAAAATTGGCATTCAGGGTCAAGATTTCCTCAATCAAATGATTTTAAAATACGGTTTCAATAATCTTGAAATTAAAACATAATTCATATGCCACTTAGCACTTTTGTACAACAATATTTAGTACAACAGTACTACATGCGTTTACTGAAAATAGCAAACGAGCATATAATACCTGAATTCATTACCATCAAAATTTGATAATACAAAGTATTTACATTTTTTTCATAAAAACACTGACTTTCAAAAACTTTAAAATAATGAAGCCTGCGGTTATGATGAGTTAACGGTCCCTAAGCTTAAACAACAGACTTTAGAGAAAAGAAAATTTATTAGAATCCTCTGATTCTTCAAATAAATTATTTTAAAATACGCATTTGTATTCATAGGAAATACAATGTTCTGAATATGCACAAAATATTTTTTTCAAGAATATCAAATAACCTCTACCATTTAAACACATTAACTCGGAATTCCTAAAACCTCTTATATACTCCTTTCTTTGATTGATCGAAAAACTGCCCAGTTTTTAGCATGAAACTATTTTAAGGAAACTTCTTTTGTGTCCTTTTCACACTCCTTCAAATTCAAGTTTTTTTAATTATATTTCTAATTAGTAAAATCATTCCAAAATGCATACTAAATTTTAATTTTGAGCGATTCATAACAAGTCAACTGAGAAATCTCACAATGCATCTCATGAAACCCACTAACTGAGAGGGCCAGCAATAAACGGAGATCTTGTAGGAAGGGAAGTATCAATATCACCTTCATTTATTTTGTTATTAAGTAATTATTTTTTGTTGTTGAGCTGATCTTGTTGATGTTACTGTATCCAATACGATGATTAATAATTGAATTGAATCTAACAAAGTCTTCTTCACAAGCATTCAAATTTAGGCTTTAATGTTTGATATAAAATTCAAATATATATATATAAAAGACTTAATAAACAAGTTATGTTTATTCAGTACTTGCCAAGAACATTGGCTTAAAACATTGTGGACAGCTAGAACGTCTGAGCTGATAGCTTTGTACCTGTTATTGCTTATCTACATACAACTTTCGATCAATTTAATTCAAACCTATGTCGTGTTTTTAAACCTTTTTCTAATTAAATGAAATTTCCCTAAGCAATCATATACTTTCTTAGAAGAAATAATTTTCAAGAAGTTAATGAAAGATTTGCTGTTAAATCCAATATATGCTTGTTACAACATGGCTTTATGTACGTTTTATCAACACCAAACAAACCAATTATAAAAAAATAAACTTGTTTAAATAGAGCTCACAGTAAACAAGTTTGCCTGCATATTTTCATGATTATTACAGGGATTTGTCTAAATTTTTTGACGTGCAAAAATTCAACATTCAAATAGTACGAGTTGATTGTAGGACTTTGAAACACTCAATACTTTTTCAGTTATAAACATATGCTCAAAAAAACTGAAATTGACTGTTTTTCAATGAAATAGAAGTTAATACTAAGAAAAAAAGCCCTGGGAAAATTAACAATAGAATTTTTTTATTTTATTAAAATGGCACTAGAAAGATTATTTTTGCTTCGTGATGACTACAACAATGCAAAGTTTTAACAAGTTACATTAAAATGATTTATAAAATGTTCTATGAACACTGATTTTAGTGCCTAAAATACAATTAACAATACTTTCAGTGCAAAAAATACAAAAGCAATACTTTGAAATTTTAGAAAAAAATTACACAAAAACTTATTATTGTTCTATTTGAATGAAAGCTGTTTTATGATTATCTGTGATCTATCATTTAAACTAGTATTTATGGAAAGTTGCAATAATTTCTAACTATTTATTTTTCTTCAAAATGTTTTTATATTTTCAATTAATATAGGTAAATAATATAATTTAATTAAAAAGAGAAACTAACAATTGAAAAAAATCTGAGCAAAACTTTCAAAGAAAGCACTGCTCAAAAGTAATTAAGTACAGTTGAACCTCAATTAATCATTTCAACATTTGTTTTCCCACATATAGAATATAGTTTTAATGTGGTCAGGTTGCAAATGTTCAGTTCTTTTAACATTAGTTATACCTTTTCAGATCGTTTTTCAAACTAGCAGGAAAAAAAATTGAAGGTATTTTGTTTTGAGAAGCTAATTAAGAACACTGATATGATGAAGAAATTGTTAGTTTTGTTACGGTTGAGGGTCAAAACCTTAAACATTATGTTTGATGCTTAGATATAAGCTGATAAAATTACTAAACTTATGGTGTAATGTCCATTAGATTAAAGGTAGCAGAAGAGGTACAAAATGAAAGAGAAAAGAAGAAGTTCCCAATATTTTTAAATTTTCAAATATTCTACATTAAATACTTTTGCAAAAATGTTTTTAGTTAAATTTTTCATACTTATTGCAAATTAATTAGTTTTCAAGTTCATTATTTCTTATACTTTTATAAATCCTTATTATATTTCATGTTGACCGTATTTGTTGTTTTCTAGTATTGATTGTTTGTCAAGGGTGGTGTAACAAAAAAAGACCAATTGAAGTTCTACTGTGCTACATTAAACAATCAGTGCTTAAATACACTGTTATTTAAAAAAAAAATAGCCTACATTATCTTCTCCATCAGAGGAAGAAGTATCAAAAATGTTGTCCAGATCGTGTAAGGAGACGGCTAAGTCTTCTTCACGTATGAACTTTGGTCCACATGATTTGGAGGCAGCTGGAGACAGTGTCTGCTCTACATCTTCTGACATCTGAGAAGGCATCTCTGGGATGGGAGTGATGGGAGTTGGAATAGAAAGTGGAGACGGTATACTCGGTAAACTGAATTTTTCATCCTTGAAACACACAGGAATCAATATATATATATTTTTTCAATTACAGTGAGCAAAATATATCACACTGTATAGAGCAAAATTAGGAAATTTTGTCACAAACTAGGGCTCAGTAATAACGATTTTAATGTGGTGAACACTTTTTCAAAAATAAAAATTCTTAACTTTAATTTTAAAAAACTATTGTTATCAATGTAAAGTATTTCTAACAATATGGTAAACATTAGAACTTTCATTTCTAAAAAGAAGAAAAACTTTCCCAACCTCTCTAAAAAAATTCATGTAAAATTTTTACTAATAGAATTTAGGATTTGAGTTTTTGAACCAACAATGTAGCACATAAAATTTTTTGTTTGTTTATTAACAAAGATACATTTTTTTCCCTTATGAAATAAAACTGAAATAAATAGAATTATATTAATTAGATTACTTTTAAATATTATCTACCATAAATTAAAAAAAAAAGTAATATGCCATTAACTTGAACAAAACCTTTGAAAATCATATTCAGTCCTTCTGCAATTATGAACCAGCGTAAAATACAATTTTCATGCACGATTACAGGTTTTTTTACATCAAAAATAATACAAGAAGTTAAAAATATTTATTTTGGAGTAAATTGGGTGGGCAAAAATGTAGTGATGGGTTAGCGATTAACAAATAAATTTTCTAACTCCATATTTTATATTTAATTAGTGTAGATCGTTAATTTTGCCCTACATCACACTGTATTAAAAATTAATAATTGTTTCACAATTCAGATTTGTATGCACTGTATGCATATATTCCAGGATTAAAATAAACAAACAGTAGGCATATAAATATAAAACTCAGCAAATTATGTTATCAATTATAAATATGTGAAAACAATACAATTCTAATAAAGCTCAATATATCTAGAAAAAAAAAACATTTTGGTAATGGTTACACAAAATCTCATGATTTAAAAAAAAATATCAAATTTAGAACAAAATGACAGATACCAGACATTAAGGTATTCATTACTTATATAATATTTAACCAATAACAACATAATATTTTACTAATAGCAATATAATACTTAAATTTTATATAATTCTTTTTATAAAGAATATTTTTTTTTAAAAAATAATCTAAAATCTGCAATATCATTAAGCACCCACTTTTTTAGGTGATATAATTTTCACAATTTACAACTGGTCTATTTAAAAACTTATTTCTATATAGAGAAAGTGTTAAAACAACAATAATATATCTGTTGAAAGTTTGCATGTCGATACATTCTTTTAGAAAACAATTGTTACAAAAATATTAATACAGTCGAACTCGTTTATTACGAGCTCTGATCGAAGCCAGTTCTTAGATTTAACTAGAAATTTTTTATTAATAACTGGCTAAATGCTAAAAAGCCTACACAAAACCATGTTATTTATACAGCATTCTTCTTAAACTTCTTGAAAAACTATTTTATTGAAGCTGTCAGAAAAAAGTACTAGGCTGTTGGTGGATATTTCATTCAGATTGCGCAGGTAAACAACAAATCGAAAGAACATTCCTCTTATCATGAATCACACAATTGTAATAATTTATAGCTATTCAAACCATTTAATTCCATATCACAACATCATCTATAATCTGATTGTAATAAATAGAGTCTGACAGGAGGTAAGCGATGAACAGAAACAACGTTAAGTTCCTCAAATGATTTGTCATAAATCACACAATTGCAAAGCATTTAATAGACTTCACATTAATTGTTGCACATGCAACTATGGACATGTTTCTAACCAAATGTTTTTAAAACACAGAATCTGACAGTGATGGGGAAGAAATAGTTAAACTCAAATCCTCCATAAATAAAGATGTTAGACCGTAAACTTTTCTTGATTCGAAAGAAGTTACAGA
Organism: Parasteatoda tepidariorum; assembly: GCF_982258835.1. Classification (NCBI taxonomy): domain Eukaryota; kingdom Metazoa; phylum Arthropoda; class Arachnida; order Araneae; family Theridiidae; genus Parasteatoda; species Parasteatoda tepidariorum. The sequence continues at coordinate 2,791,067 of NC_141758.1, read as the reverse complement.
TAATGTATTTTGTTTTATATATTGATTACAAAAAAAAGAATCTCAAATATTTTTCAGATGAGCAAAAACAAAAAATAATGAAAAAAAACTATTTTATACAGTTTCTAGTTCTTTTTTTTTATACATTATAATTTAATTTTTGTTTCAGATATTAATTTTCGGCCAACTCAAATTTAGGAAGCAAAGTGTCACAATACCCTACAATCTCGTAATGAACGAGTTCGACTGTGTGCGATAAAGTAATTGCAAGACTTTTAAGCTTAAAATGCAGTAAAATAAGTTTTTATTTTTTAAAAAAAATGTGAATTTATATTAGTATACTTTCAGACTATTCCACATCAATTAAAAAAAAAAAAAAGAGAAAAAATTTCAACAAAAAAAAATTTCTGTCAATTTTTTTACATATACAAATGAAAGCACATTTAGAAAAATGTATATCTGCTACCATAAAAAAGTAAAGTCACTTTCAATTATTTTTGGATTCTTATTACTTTTGTGATTTCAATTTTTTTTAATAAAAAGACATAATAAAATTCTTTACTTTTTCAATCTTGTGTCGAAATCCTTTACCAGAGGGTGCCGTTTCATCAAATTCAGTGAATTCGTAGGGATCTCTGGGAGTGCAAGGCACGTTTTCGTCGAACTCGTATACGTTGTTTCTCTCGATATCACAGAAAGTTTCATCCGGTTCAACCTTGATGAAGTCAGGAAGATTTGGCAGACTTGAAAGACACTTTCTTTTGGCATTAGGGTGTTGCCTATTAATTAATTTAATGAGAAGAGGTTACATTGAATGAAACTCAAAGGAAAACTAAAATTTCACAGTTATAATCAGAGATGCTCATGTCTGATAGCTTCCAAAGTGTACCACAAGGACTTATTTGTAAATAATTGCAAGTTATAGTCTGCCAACCATAAGGTCAGCTCCCATCCTAAGTAATAGCACTTTCAATGATAATTGTCAGAGAGTACTTGATTATTTCTTTTAAAGCAAGTGGTAGCTTTCTTTCAAATTGGCAAATAGTGTTGTATTGAATTTGATTAATCAAGGAATGTTAAGAACAATGATTTCATTTTACCAATTTTACTATTAATTATATTAATTTATAAATTGACAAAAATATGTTTGTGATTACAATAATAAAAGGATTTTAAATCTCTGCAAAAACATAATTCCTCATAACATATTTAATATTTTGAAAGATTTCTATCTTTCAATTTTGGAAATTTATAGAAAATAGTGAAATTGTATAGATATTTTTTCTTTTCTTTTTTGGATTTTGAGATTTTTCGGCTATTTAATTTTGACAGAAGATGGTAATATTCATATAGAGAAATAAGACTACTTTTTATCACTAAAAAAATAATGCATTATTTCTTAAACAGTCAATGCCCCGAAATGGTGGTAAAGTGTAGCAAAATCTAATACATTATTCTAAGACTTCTTAGAAAACTAAATTAAAATTGTTTTATGAAAACATTTTTCATGTTTTTATTAACATGGAGAGGGGAAAATATTGCAAAAACTGTTAATGCATGGGTGCCACTCGAAAAAAGTTTTAAGACTGAATATATTTTTTTACCAATTAATGTACAGCATGGTTTACTAGATTTTACAGAAACTCATAGCTTTTTAACTTCACAAATCTTTCCATCAGAGTAACTTTTACATAATATCAAAGACTTGATTATTTTTTCTGGAAAAAAATATTCATTCTTCATTTTCTAAGTTTATTTTTTACACCAATGAAAAAAAACTAACAGCTATTCTTGTGTATTTTTAATACTAATCACAGAATAATACACTACTAACTTTTACTTGGAACCATTCATATCGCTATTTCCCTCTTCATCAGTACTGTTTAATGTTCTAGCTCTAGAAATTTTTTATAAATAATCTGAATATAACTTTTACCAGCAGTTTAAAATATCAAGAAAAAAAAGCTACTATCTCAAGCAGATATAAATTTTGTTTGCACAAGCACAGATTCCCAAAGATTGGTTTCAGCCTCCAGGAAGAGTGGCACAGTCACGCATTCTATAAATCAATTGCAAAATTCGCGAATTTCTCGCATTTGGGAAAAAGCTTCGCATTACGCCATTTAGAATAAAATCCGTTTCACTTTTCTACCTGGATCTTTCATTATTTTCAACATCTGCCCCCTTATCTAGCTTCCCTATTTACCAGTATCATTTAGAACCTTTTCGAACAACAGAACACTACCCTTCCGAACCACGTAATCCCTTCCAGAACAAATTTCTCTACAACCACCTGTTTACCGTAGGTAAGGTTTCTTCATGTAAGACGTTAAAATTTTTTATCCACTAATGTAAGATGGACAAATACCTTGTAAAGGCAAAATCTTCTATGATGATTCAGTAAATATCATAAAGCAAAATATTCAATGCTTTAAAAATTAGAAGACGTTAAAAATTTATTATAATTAAAGAAATGATTTTTTTTCAAGTCCATTTGTGTTTTTTTAATTTTTAGAAATCTCACTTAACTTTTTGAAATCTCACCCTGTTTTTGAGAAAGGGTGAGAAATTCTCACCCATTTTTTTTTCTATGATGAAAACACTGGCGGCACCTATTAAGAAAGAGACATACCATAAGGTGCTGTTGAGATGCCTGTAATCGTAGAGAGGACCAGACATGGGAACACATGAATTGTCAGTTTCTTCGTGAGGCCTCTTAGACAGTTGTGGCTTTTCTAATACATCTCCAGCTCTGTCCTCAAGGGCAAGGATGGCACACGTGGTTTCATTTCGATCAGCATCGTACATGGCTGCTGACTCCTTCTCATTTACTTTGGCCTCAAAAGAATCCAGAAGAGAAGTGTGGAAAGGAGTGAGATGCTTCATAAAAGGAAAAACAACATTTCATTTATTAATGATATGTATGTTGTCAGAGGGTGACACAAAGTGAAAAACCCTTAAAATTTTATGAGCAAAATATCGATATTAAGATAAAAAAATATATGTACCATACATGTTTTATATTTAACATAATTTTTTGAACAAACATTTATAATGAAATTACCTACTAATGAAAAATAACACACTTTTATAATAACTAATTAAAAAAAATTCACTTCTCACAAGAATTATGATATTGGATTTTAAAATCTTGTGAATATGAACCCAGATATTGGACTTCAAAAACATGAAAATACAAATTCCGACATTGAATTTTTAACATAATTTTTTGATCATCGTGATGCATATATACGAATAGCGATGCATAATTTTTAGATCATGTGAATACAAATCTCAATGCGTAGTTTTTAAATCACCTGTAAATGCGAAAATCGATGTTTGATATTACACTATGTGGATATGAATCGCAATATTGGATTTTATAAACGGGGGAATACAAATCGCCTATGGATTTCAAACTTGCATGAATACAAATTGGGCTATTGGATTTTTAAATCGTGTGAATAGGAAACACGATGTACAATTTTTAAATTAACATAATACGAATCGTACCGCGTAACTATTTAATCAGGTAAATACAAAAATTGATGTTTGATATTAAAATCGCATGAATAAGCATTGTAATATTAGCAGATTCCAAATATTCAAATTGACGAAAATCTGCCAAACGAAATTAATCTAATTGGCGGAAGAATCACGTATGGAAACGTCTCATTAGCATGATTCAGTAAAAGTTTCAAAATTTTGTTGAATTATAAGTTTTTGATTTGCGGAAGTCCGCAAACCTATGGTCTTTAGATAGTCGTGATTTTTTTTACGTAAAATCACATGCCCTGCTTTCTAGTTTTTAAACCTGAAGAATGATACGAAAGACCCGGAATACAATCACCAATGTGTTGTGGGTTGATTGAATAATCGCTTTCATAGAAACTACAGCTGACGGCTGTTAGCGATGCCCCAGGCTAATAAGGAAAAGTCCCCAATATTTTCTACTCATCCCATCCCTTTTTGTAGACTTCTTGCAGTAAATAAAGCTAAACAATAGGAATAAATGTATTCAATACTAATGCTTCACAAAAATATATTATGCAAGAACTATTTACACAACCTATTTGCAGAATACTCTAAATAAAGGATCATTAAAACTGAAATTAACGAAATTCTTATATATAATTAATAATAATGAGATTCTCATTTAACTTTTGTTGTTGTTGCTAGTTCCCATCTGGTCTGACTCCGTCAGACCAGATCAATAAATCCGTTGACATTTAGGAAGTCCGAAACTAAAAGGGGAGAGGAATGAATGTAGTTCCAGTCCAGCCATAAAAAGTTCAACATGTGCTCAGGTGATGCCTGGTTTTGTTGGCATTTAGGGCAAAGAGGAAAGATCTTTTGATTAGCAGAAAATGTGAGACTTTTCAGGTGTCCACTGGCCAGTCGGGATAAGCAAGTGTTGGTCTGTCTGTCACCAGGAAGGCATAGAGAGAGTCCTGGTCTTTTTGCTTTATACCAGTAGTGAATAGATGGAAGCAGCCACTTTTGTTTGTTATGGGCCTTTTGACTTGCGAAAAGTTCAAGGTATGTAAGCTCTGAGGTGGAGGGGGCAGACTGGTCTAGTCCCTTCTTTGCAAGAGTGTCAGCCAACTTGTTTCCGTGGATATCGACGTGGGACGGGATCCATTGAAAGTGGACTACATGCTGCTGGGAAATGAGCTTTACTTTTTGTAAGATCGAAAAACTGGTTTTATCTCCAATGAGGGCCCAATTTTTGAGGTGTTGAATTGAACTATGGCTGTCAGATAGTATCCAAGTATTTCCAAAGTGCCCTTTACTCAAGATTTTCTCTAGTCCCCTGTTGATTGCAATTAGTTCGCTTCGAAAGACAGAACAAAAATCGGTATTGCGTTGATGAAGAGTGTAGTTCTCTCGAGGTGTTTCAATAGCCACTCCACAGCCTTCGTTTAAATTTTTCTCCCAGTATATAAAATGTGACACAAGATAAAGTGACTGCTAATTTTTTCACATGTATAAAACACCCTGATAGCCACTAGTATGTTGTATGCATTGCATTTTTTGTATATTTAGTTTTATGCAGTGTTTTTTTTCTGTGAATTTAATTAGTAGCTTTTAATTTTCTTAGTAGCTAATAATTAATAGCTTTTATGGTTATTATTATGGACTCCCAAAATATTTGTTCCGTTCTTTTTCTTGTAAATAATAATTAATGAAAAATATAGAGCAAAAAAGAACACACATAGTTTTTCTTCAATAAACAGAATCTTCCTCAGAGTCAAAACCACAAAATGTTTTCCAGACTGATACATTTTGTGCTTTAACACACTAAGTAAAGATTTTGTTTGCAGAACTGTGATTACATCACGTGCCTTTTTGTGTCATTATTTGTGCTTTAGTCATGTTGCTTAGTTTTATGCATGCATAACACAAAGTGTATATAACTTTCCCTTTAATTAATACTTTGAGCCCATATACTTTAAGTTACTAAGAAAACATTCATTACTTAGTTAGCCTGATTTATTTCAGAGTACTTAAAGCTTAGCACAATCAGTCAAGTGATAGCTTGCTAAAAAAAATCCAAAAAGTTTTAATTTCAATAGAAAGTTAAAACTAAAACTACCTCTTTATTTAATGCCTCAAAAATGACAAGCATAATGATGACACATAGCAATATAACGGCAGTATTTACAAAGAGCCAAATTTTTATAATTAGCCTAAGACTTATACATTATACTTTTAAAATAACAGAAAAATTAGCAATGCATTATTATAATAACTAAGAAATATCATGAAAATTCTAGCATTTTTTTATTGTTAAAAAACCATGAGCATTGTTTTATAATTTAGTTAAAATTTAGCATTTTTACTGTCAAGATACTTGAATGAATTGATACAAAAAATTTCAGAGTCAAGCAATGTTAAAAAGGCACAGTATCAGATAATGACAAAATTAACAAGTAATAGTTATTAACTCAACTGCATCTAAAAAAAAATTTTATTTATGATGACGTAGAAAATAAAATTTTTTCATATGAAAAAGAAAAGAAAAACAATATCAAAATTATGATATAGTAACTTTTTTCTTTCTAAGGTAAATGAAATGGTAAGCACTTAACTTATAATTTTTATAAAAAGGTGACGCATAAGAACTTTGTAACCAATGCAAAATAAGATCTTGTAAAACAATTGGGACAAACAGCTTAAAATTTGATTGGATAAAATAAATAAGCCAAGATTTAAAGTTTATTACAAAAAGTCATAAAATAAAATATAGTGGGAAACAGAACATTAATATGAAATAAAAACAAATTTAAGTACAACTAATTTAATGTTTTCCAAAGACAAAAATGATTTGTTGAGGTAAATCATTGTTTTGACACTGAATTAATTCAGTTTGTTGACTGAAGCAAGAAAACGAGATCAAGTGAACTTGATTACAATCAGGCAACTTAATCATTTATTTTAAACAATTCATTTACTTGAATACAATGGTTGAGATTTAAATCAATCCCACGGTTAAATGAAAAGAGAGAGAAAACTAAACCGTAAGTCATCAACATGCTATAAGAATAATCAATCTAATAAACATTTTAAATTTTCCTATTGGACTTTACTTAAATAATTAAAAAAATGAAGTATTAAATAAATAATGGGTTAATTAGATCAGGGGTCTGTCTAGGTTTTTTTGAGAGGTACCTCAAAATTCCTATTTTATGAAGATTTAGACATAATTTCTGAAAATTAAAAATTATATTAAAAAATCAACACAAAAATATGGTAAAAATATGGATTTATTGTTTCTTACGGGATACAAAAATAAAATTTTAAGAAAACGTATTTTGTGAAACTACCATTTTTCCTCCTACCATTAACATTCCAAAGTTGAATTTGTGAAGGTACCGCTAAAAGGTAGTAAATTCGGACAGGGCAGACCTCGGTAGATATAAATACAATTTCAGTTCTCAAAAATGTTAACTTTCGGAGCCCTCGCAATTTTTCTAAGGATACCCTTGGGCAGCAGTTTCTAATTTCTTTTCACTTATGGAACCCTAAATGATTAACTTTCTTTTGGCAGAAACCAGACTTCAAAATCCATTCTTATCTTTTTTTTATGTATCGGTGAAAAACATTGTTGATAATTCTGTTCTGTTGAATTTCAGTAATTTTATTTCGAACTGGAAATGGGAAATACTGATGTAATTTTCCATAATTTATATTCTTCTAAATAATTTTTAATTCTAACATTATTAAATATATATATGTATGTATTTTGTAAAAATATTTGGTACTTTGGAATTATCACATTGACCATTTTCGCCAAACACAATATTATCGGCAAAAGGTAGCTTCTGCGCCAATAACTGACAATTTTATTATATTTACTGCGTAATTCTTGACTACGCGAGGTAATTTTCTATAGCATGTTGAAATATACTGGTGTTTTTTTTTTGTTTTTTTAAGTTTTTTTCCCCTTGGATTCCGAATGATTCAAATTTCGGGTTTGCCTAGCACCAGAGAGAGTGCTAAGCAATTGTTTGTGCTTTATAAGCTATCAAGGATTTTTGACAGCTGAAATGATTTATAATAACATATAAGGTTGGATTAAAGTATAATTCAATGTGTAATTATAAAAACAAAATAGAGGTTTTTACTTTATTTTAATTTTTTTATTACACTTTTTCATTATGTATTTTATTATTATTATTAATTGATAACTTTAATGTGCTTAGCATATTTATTCTGAAAACTGCTTTTCATTATGATGGCGCCATAGGATTCACACATTTTCAAAAGCATTGACGACATAATCCTAGAGTACAGGTCGACGGGATAATCTTAAACTACAGGTCGAATGGAAAATCCCAAAGCACTCTATTTCTTACTTTATTTTTTTTCCACGGGCACTTAACTTAAATAATTTCATCAAAACAACCAAAGTATTAAATAAGTAATGGATTATTGATTAGATATAAATAATTAGAGGTTTCAAAAATCATTACTTATAAGACTATCTCATGATACCCCTATCCCAGAATTTCATGGGACAACCTTTTAAGAACTGCTGAACATTCGCTGCCACTAAATACAGAGACACCAAAACTGATTTCAATTTAGTGATAACACAAAGATCTGACTTACTTCCTCAGTCACTTTTGCTTTCAACACAACAAACTGAGTGGGGTCTGGATTCAGACTAGAGAGACCATCGTCCCCACTGTCCTGGGAATAGAATTCCTTGGCCACAGGAGGCTGTGGGGAGAGGGTAGGCATGATGGGGTCTGAGGAAGACGAATAGGAGTAACACAACTCCCCAGTAACAGTAAGAGACTCCTTCTTCACTTGGGAGAAAGGCGTATGAAGTTGAGGCAAACTGGTTACAGTATGGCCTTTGAAATCGACAGAGTTCTTTTGTGAATTGTTTTTGGGAGCTACAGCAGACTCCTCGACGCTGCTCGATTCCGGTTTACGCCTGTGGAAAGGGACGCCTAGGCGGTAAAAATAAGAAAGTTCATCACTTGTAAAGCTCTGGGTATTTGTACCAATAGTATTAGAAAAACCCGTATTGGATGCACAACCAGCTGATCTTTTCCAAGCTTTACTGTGTCTCCTAAAAATTTACAAAAATCAACAAATTTCATTGAATATTTCATTATACAATTGAAACACTTCATTTTTAAAATCTATTGGATCTACATGTTGCATTGATCATTCTTATAAAACCAATTTTTTTTCCTCCAGTTATGTAAGTCTTATAACTTTAATGTAAAGGTAGTTTAGTAGTCTATTGTAGGTATCATTAAAGTTACGTCAATTGAAATTAATTCTTTAAATTTTAAAGAATTTATGAGAGCGGTAGTATAAAGTAAAATGAACTTTTACTACCAAGTTATGTAAGCATTATAGCTTTAATGCAAAGGTAGTTTAGTACTCTATAGTAGGTGTCATTAAAATTATGTGAAAGGTGGCATAAGGTAAAATTGACTTTTACTACCGGTCACAGGGTGACTCAAAATAACAAAATGGGGATTTTGTCAACCAGTCACACACCTGACCACCACTTTTTTCTTCGAAAATACCCATCATAAACCCAACATACACCCATTTTATAATATTCTGAAAACTACTTTATTTTATTCTTGTTTTTTTCCTCATTCAAATTTTCTTCATTTTAGTGATGAACCTGGTAATATTTATTTAGAAATAGAGTTAGCAAAATTCATGAATTTTTTCAAAAAATAAATCAACAAAAAAATCAGGTTTGATTTAAATCAGATTTTTTCTTCTTTTTTTCCTAATCTTTACCAGCCAAATCATCTGCATAGCATTCAATATTATTTAAAAATGATAATACAGATAAAATAGTTGATATTTTAAAGTAAAATGTTCCTAAAATTATTTGACAGCTACAAACTAATCACTGAATAAATTAAATTAAAAAATATAATCATAGTTTTGATTAAAATTTTAAAGACAAGGAGGCAATTTGTCAATTAAATATCCAAAGAAAAAGTAAATTAGTTTAGATCAGAATAATAAAAGAACAAAAATTATTATAAGTTTCCCTGGGGAGAACAAATTATTCTTCAATATTGGTAAACACTTAACTATATATTTAATATGTTTTAATAGCACTTAAAATATTTAATGAATATGCTAAATTTTCAATTCCTCCTACAATCCTAACACCTTAATTACATAGTTTTAAACATATAAGTCCCATATTAGGTCGTTCGTTTACCTGAAGGGTCTCTTTTCCCGACATTTTTTAACAATCAAAACAAACAACTCTTTGATTTAAATTTTTTTTTTTTTACATTTGTGAGCTGTTAAAAAAAAGGATGCATGGATGAGAATTCTCCACTTTTTAATGGTTTTTACCTTACTTTTTTTTTTTAATTTCAATCTGATTTCTACTATAATATGAAAATAAACTGGATATCAGAGATACGAAATCCCTCATTTAACTACAGCATGAAAAAATCACTTATTTTTCCTCACATCTCGCAAAAAAAAGATTATTAGCACCAGTTTCAGATTTAGCAAAAATGTCATATTTTGGAAAAATTGTGGATTTTAGATGAAATTGTACAGATTAAAGTGGGTCATTAAGTGATTATTCAAAAGCACAATTCGAAATTCGTGGATCCTAATAATGAAAATAAATTCAAAATTTTAAAAACTATATGAAATCCTTAACCGTTGAAGTGCAATGGAGAAAACAACGCTGGTAAACGATAAAATGGTCACAAATAGCGTGTATCAAAAAGTAATTCAATATTTCCTATGTATGATAATGCAGCATCAAAAAACTATGAAAATCAGCTGCATTAAATGACAAAAATGCAATCGTAAATGCATGTGGGATTGTGGATACAATCAACAATAACTGAGCGCAAAATGCGCAATTCAAAGCTTGAAAAATGAAATATCGTATTAAAACATGGAGATTTAAAAACCAATAAAAATCCATTTTGATAACTACCAAAAATACAATCATCAAAACCATCCCAATTCACTGTAGTATCGTCGCTAATCGAGAAATGATTGCTAACCAAAATGCGTGATTTGGAATTTGAGGTATGTTGTAATGACATATTATTATAATACCAAGATTTTAAAAACCATGTGGAAATCTGTAACAAAAGCTGCGAAATTGCACAACCATGTGAATTTATTTATTGATAGTTGAAATTGACTTTAATTATCATCTATTTGTTATTTTTTATGGAATAAGGATGTTTTGATGTTTGTTCACCTTAAAAGACCTATTATCCAAAAAATCTATTTTCCAGACTTGCGCAAGTCCCGACGATTCTGGATATGGGACTTCCCACGGTATTAACCAAATTTTCTCACCACCTTGTTGTTGTTCAATGCTTTACCGCTAGCAGCAAAATACTTTAATTTCAATTTTTACTATTTTCAAGAGAAGTCCCTGATATTTAAAGAATTATTTGAAACTAAGCTACTTCAACGCTGCAAAAAAATTTAAAAAAAAATCAGAACTGTCTAATAACTTTTTTATGTGCTTATGTTAAAATTAATGATTTGTTATTTATGGTAAACAATATTTTTCAATCCTTTAGAAAACAAGATTTGTACATTAAAAAAAAATGCTGCTACCACTATGAAATGTATTCTTTAGTGATCATACTAATTGGCAGCTAAATACTTCCAATCCAAAGTTCTACAACAATAAGATCTATAAAAGTGTAGTAATTGTTTAATTTTTTGTAACAAATCTGCAACTTATTTGGTAACTACTTAATATATCAGAAAATTTTATTAAAAAAACAGTTACAACTTTTTTAACAACAAACATCATTATTAGTTTAAATTCTAAACAATTTTGTAGCATTTCACTTAATAATTACTTAAACAAATATATCGATCTTGAACAAAAAAAAGAAGCACGGTTGAAAAAAGCAAATTTACAATAAATATTTCAGTTTAAGAATGTATACAGAGATGCCAACTTGCTCTGCATTGTGGGAAAAGTTTTTGTAATGGTACTAAAATTTGTGTTTTAAAGTATGATTTTTACTTAACAAAATTATTTTGCCCACCACTACAGATGAATAATTCAAAAGTTCATACATAGCACCACTATATTTCAATTATCTTGTGGTGAGTCTTTTAAGTGCTGGTAAAATAAACAAACTATGCAACTTATGGTTTTGAATTCTATACCACCAAGTAAATTCTCTTGCAGAAAGTGGAGCTCTTGGCAGAACTGTGTAGAAACCAAAAATTTGAAATAAAAAATTTCAAATTTTTGCTTTCTACACAGTGCTGCCAAGAGCTCCACTTTCTGCAAGAGAATTTACTTGGTGGTATAGAATTCAAAACCATAAGTTGCATAGTCTTGAAAATTAAAAAATATTATTATAAGTATAAATCATTTGCTACATAATAAATGTGGGGAAAAAAAGAAGGTACTTACTTTGAACAATTGGACGTATCCATCAAAACATCTTGATAATCCCACAAAGGTGGACTGTCGTTTGATTTATTAGGAATTGATGAAATAGCTGCATCCTGTGAAACTGAATACTGCACCAACTGAGAAACACCATTTCTAGGAACACCTCCTAAACACTCTCTACGCTTTGCAGAGCCTTCTGCTGATCTGGGGATGAAATCTCCAGAGGAGTGGTTTTCTGTAGGAGACATGGGAGGAGTCAGAAGCCCAGGAGTGGGCAAGACATTTGCCTTTGAAACAGTACGTAAATGGGTGCCCCGAGATTCTATCCAACTGGATTGCTCTGAGTAAGGAAAGATTTCTTCGTGGTCTTCTGCTGTCACAAACACGTATGGCGTGGGATATTTCATCCGCACCCCACCTGCAATTAATAATATATCTATAGTAGAGGCAGTGAATATCGAAACCGAAGCATCGGCTGCTGCACACATTGAGACTTTGAACACACAAAATATTATACATAATTTTACATTATACTCCATTCGTTTTTATTTTATTAATTTCCTTCAACATTTATAGATTGCTGTTTATTTTTTTTTAATTGACATCATTAAAAAAAAGGTACAGTGTAACCTCTCGGGAGCTAGCCACTCTTCGTTCCACAGTAAAACAGTCCTTGATGGATGTGGGTCGTTCTTAAAGGTTACCTCCATTAACTTCAAAATCGTTATCAAAGGTACGTGACTTTTCGCCAACAATTTTAATTTTAGTTAGTATCATTTTATTGGTGCGGAAATGCCATTTCTGTTGGCGTCATAAAAAAAAAACAGATCAATGAATAAAATTTAGAGTCTAAAAAAATTATCCCAACTGATAAAATTATGTGTAAAAACAAATTTATCGATTATGAATGATAAAGCTATTTTAGATAAATAAACAATTATGTTTTTTGTTTAAATTTGCAATTAATTTTACATGATAAAAATTAGTTAGCTTTAAAAGAGAATAGGCTTGTTTGTTTAAGATGCTTGTTTTTTGAAGAAAAAAAATTTATTTCCGATTTAACGTTCAACTCTAAAAGTAAATCATTTATAACATCCTCTTTAGTGCATTCTGTCTACAAAAAGAGGTTGTATTGTCAAAAAGAGCTCCCTAAATAAGAGCCTCACACAAATATTTGGAATAGATTTTAGTCTATTTGTTCGTTGATTTGGTGCAGATGCTTGCCTGGTCGCTGGGAGAGGTTAATAGTCTGTCCTAAAGGTTTTCTTCAACACGAAGTCTATAGAAAAAATTTCGTGTCTCCCAAAAGTGGTCTTAAATAGAGTTGGTCGCTACATAGAGGTGGTCTTTCTTCGGGTTTTCACTATATTTATTTTTGCTTTGCACTGGTAGTACCATAAAAGCATACATTTCAAATATTTTATTGCAAATGAGTAATAGAAACATTATTTGGAATAATAAAAGAGTGATCTCCAATTAATATGATGTTTATCATAGTTAACTGATATGATCCAATATTAAATCATAGAATAATCTAATTAGAAATTAGCTACTAGGTAAATTATCTCTTATTATTATAGTAGATATCTAGAATTTCTTAAGGTAAAATTTTTGAATTTAGAGTGAATTCTTAAGAACAATATTTTATAAAAGTTTATTTTCCAAAGCTGCAAATGTCTATGAGGACAAAAGGAATAGACATTCCAAAAAATGCAGAACATCAGTTTTTTTTTAAAATCATAAAGTAAATTTGAGTGACAAATGATCAAAGTAAGGTTAATTACCATGCATACACTGACAAGTTGAAATATTATGACTACCTCCACATTTTCCAATGAACTTGCCTGGATGACACGGAAAATGTGTGATTAAGTTGGAATAAAGATAAGAAATCATTCTTGCATTTACTTTTGCAAGTGATGGGATTTTGATACAGTAATTATTAGGAGTTTGATAGATCATAATAGCCCGAAGACTCAAAATGAATATCTCCAAAATTGCACAACTAGTAGATTGTTCACAATATGAAATTGTAAGTATTTATGCAAGGAGGATAAATGCCAGTGCAACTAGCATTGCATGCTTGGAAAAGGTGTTGTCCATACATCATCTAAGAAAAAGGACGTCAGAAACTGTCCAGTTATGAAAATCGGCCATGACAGTCCAATACAATGCAGGTCAAAGTGCAAGTCTTTTGGAACACACAGTTCAGTGAATGCTGTTGGATATGGACTATGCATAAGAGATCCCACTTGTGTGTCTTTGTTGACCAAACATCATCATCAACCACACAACTTTGCAATCGTAACCTGGACCAGGAATAAATGAAAGAAAGATGTCTGGTAGGACGAATAAAATTTTTTTTTTCACCACAGCGATCGTACCAGGGTACACTCTCTTCCAGATCAAACAAATGCTCCCCACAAGCACAACAGATCACACACAGGCTGGTGATGACGGTATTAAGCTTCTGCAGTCCTTCTTGAGGGCCGTTTCAGGGCCTATAATTGTGGTAAAACAGATTCTGAAAACTGTAGACTATCTGAACATAATTGCAACCTTTTCTCCCAGAGTTCATACATTGCATCTTTTTTAACCAACTGGAAATAGAATCTTACAACAGCGTAATGCCTCAATTCATATTGGAGTGGTACGTAATGATAAATTCCAATTATTGTCCTGGTCATCTAATTCTCTGGATTTTAATCCAATAGATAGGGACAGATTTGAGATATCATACAAAAGCAGTTCTGAGATCAAACCCCACAATGACAGAATATCTTGACATTGCGTGACCGCTACTTAGACACTTGGCATAATGCGTCAATAGTTATCTACTCAGAGCTTGTACTATCCATGACAAAGAGTGTTGCAGCAATTTTGACGACAAAATGTGAAGCAACTCATTATTGAATTGGTGATCATAATGTTTTGGCTCTTCAGTGTATAATGGAATGATAATAAACAAAAAAAAAAGGCAATGTACAGTATGTCAATTATTAATATAGAAAACATTTTATCACATGACAATAACTAACCTAGAAAATTTTTTATTAATTTGATAGCACAGGTATATTTATATATATTTAGATAATAAATATTTAGAATTTAGTTTTAGGGTGAATCTGCAAGCAATATGAACTTTTCTATTATTTTGGTTTATATATTTTTGAATTTTTACAATTCTCGGCTTTATTGACCAACAACTATGAATTTGGCTAAATTTAAAGGACAGATAAATATACTTAAAAAAATTAAAATAATTATTAAGTAAAATATAATTTTAAAAGAAATTCCCTAATGTTGCCCATTACTGGCACATCTGCCCAAGTAGATAATAAAAATAATGTCACTATTGATTTCATAAGTGTCAAAGCTAAAAATGTTTAAAGCAATATTTTAATAGGTTAATTTTAAAACAACTGAACAATCATGATGAACTAGATGCAACTTAATAAATAAATAAACCCAAGAAACTAAAGCGGTAAGATATTAACTGATTAAAAACTTCAGTCGCTTCAAAAATATATAAATAACAAACAGTCGACATATTTCAAGTGTTTCAAGACTTGTCAGGTGTGAATGAGAAGAAATAAAAATGATTTGAAATAAAAAGCAAAGTTGCCAAAGAAAAATAGAAAAACAAAACGAGAAAAGCCACTGTGGTTTCCCTTGTTCTGTTTTTCAACTTTTCCCCCTTTCAGATACTGTCGTTTTTCTACTTTTATTTCCTACCTTTATTTTTCCATCTTTTGGCAACTTAATATTACTATTTATATATTTTTGAAGGGAATGAAATTTTTAAATTAGGTAGATGTAACTAAGTTACTTCTTAGAGACTTTCACATTAAATAGAATGTATTATTAGTTATTAAATGGGGTGTTGGTTTCAAGGGTTCAATGCTAATACACACAGACATTTAAAAATAAATTTTAAAATAAAAAACAATTGTGCATAACTTAAAAGACAATACTTTATATAATAATAATTATAGTAAAAAGAATATTCACAACATAAATTGCTATAGGCCGAATTGACTGAACCACGGCTCATTATTTTGCCAGTTGCACATCACTTCTCACTAACTGAAAAATTGATGGCAATAGTTTTAATGTTACATTTAATTAATGTTGTTCTATAAATATTTTTTTAAAAATTGATGAGAAAAAACTAAGATAAGGAAATCCAACTGACCAATTAACACTTCAACAATGTTAGGCACTTCAGTGTCAATGGGTTTTCTATTTTTTCTATGAGGATGAGGATAAAACATGTGCCAATTATTCATAAATCGAGCCATGTTTGGATCACTGTATTTGTAACCGACGCCAGTCAGTTTCCCTTCTAGACCATATGGACTCAGAATCACTGAAAAATATTAGATATAGAACTTGTTAACATCACAATGCTATATACAGTAATATATACGCACACATTTATTTAATAGTGTTTCAACTAAAATTGCAGCTATGAACAACACACAAAAGGCTTGCTTTACCAATGATTTTCCATAATAAAGATAATAATAAACAAATTAATTTCCCATCCATCAAAAATAATCCCAAAGCTCAATTCTTCAAAAGATGTTTAGATTAGAATCAGTTCATAAATATTTCATACAACAGTTATTCACAGTTAACTACACAATTATGTGTGGTCCATAGTTGCATCTAAAAATTAAAAAGAATCGATAGTTTTTTTTAATGTTCCAAAATCATTCAGTGATTACTGTATATTTACGATTATAGGCTTAGAATTTGTGAAAAATTTTTGAAAGCTAAAGGGAGGGGACTGGTAGCAGAATTTACTGAGTCAATCTGCAACACCATCTTCATAAATTTAAATATGTCTTCGAATCCCAGCATAGTCCTTAAAAGGCTATTACTGTAACAATTAGGCTTAATGCAACATATATAAAACAAAATAAAATTATGAACAAAAATCAAAGTTAATGTTACAAATCACTTACATAAATTTAATTGGAAATTTAAACAATAATACTTTTTAAAAAATACAGCCTGAAACCAAGTAAAAAATGAATAATAAAAAATACATTTCTGTTCATTTATTTATTTTTAATTAAATAGCAGTGAGGGAAATTTCACAATTTTTGCGCAAAATATTTCCACAACAATAACTCTTTTACCATCCAAATAACCTAAACTATAGTTACAGACATTTTATTGGTCCTAAGAACAGTGTTTGTGATTGGCTAGTACGCTTTTATTACAAAACACGTCCTTATTCAAAACGATTTGTGTTTGCTTGTTCTACTAAAATAAGCATAACTTTTTTTGTAGTATGGGTATTTTAATTCTGTTTTTGTTATTAAATTACCTTCAATTTGATATATAAACGTTTGTATTTAAGTGAAAATTAATATATTCTACAAGCACACAAAGTTGAAAAACATGACTTTCAAAAAATGTCCACACTTTTGGCCACCACTGTATATATAAACTATATTTCAAAAGTACTAGTTTAATTTTACTTCAAAAAAATTATCAGATGTATTTTTTAGATTTAAATAAAAATTATTTATTAATGTATACCTATCAAAAACATTACTAAGATAAATTGATCATACTGAATTGACAAAGAATTAAACTACGAAAACCTTAACAAAATGTAAATTAAAAAATGGCTTCCAAATAAATTTTTCCACAAAAAATTATTGTTTTTTTTTCTTTCCAAAAATAACTTAAGAGCACTGAAAATTTTATTAAGAACTTTTGTGAAATAACACTACAATATAAAAAACAATACAATATAAAAAGTTCAAAATGATGTATATAATTAGGTGACGGCAAAATTGTGAAATTCTAATTTTATTAAATCAAATGAATAAAAGGGAGACAAAATGTTTGAGATGAAAGTTCTGTAATTGCAGACTGCTCTGAATGCACATGGAAATGTTTAATTAGTAAATAATCTCCAAGTCAAGTTTAAGGATTGTGGTGCTGATCTAGAAATAGAACAGTGCAAGAATGTCATCAGCTTGCCAGTGATTGGTGCTTCATCAGGGTAGAAATAAACAGGGAAAACATTTTCTTTTGCTAATGTTGAAAAATTTTGGTAACGTTTAGTTGGTCCTAAAGATCAGAAAAATTTATAAGATTTTTACTTCCATTTTAGAGGGCGGGAGATGAATACTGAAATCGGAAATCCAGCAGAGTTGCGCAACACCTGTGCAACTCTGGAAAAAATACAATAATTATTTCCATAGAATCTGGTTCACTCAGTGTACATGCATGCGGACCTGCGAGTAATTCATGTGAAGCGTAAAATTATTATGACTTTAGTACGCTACGGTCAGACAGTAAAGCATGCTGAAACGGATGTAGAATGAATTGTAAAAACTTTGCACAGATTATGAAAACCAAGCTTTCTGCACTATTCATAGAGACAATCAACATGCAAAGAAAGAAAATGTCATTTTGGAAAAGACAAAATTAGCACCTTTTACACACACTCCATGAAAAAAGAACCTTTAAAGGCTTTTATATAACAAAAAATAAAAAATAGGTCCCTAAATACTTTTTAAAAACACTAAGCACCTTCATAAAACTTTGAGTCAAGTAAAGAGATAAATAAACTATTACTGATCTTTTTGGATACATTATCGATTGCATGTACAAGATGTACAAAAATGAAACTATGTGTCATTTAAAAAGTGTCACCAAAGCCAATTTCGACCTATTTCTAAACTATAAACAATTTAAATGAAATATAAAAATTAAATTTTAAGTTTTTTTATTGACAGTAACTTGTATATTTAAATGCATACAACAGTAGAGAACCATTTATCCGGCATCCAGAAAACCGGGGAGAATTTTGCATGGTTTTCCCGCTATTTTGAAGTATAATGATTATAAGAGAAGCAGAAATTTGACTTATCGTTGAAGTTGAGTAGAGGGAAAGGGGGGGATTCTTCTGGTTTGCCCAGAAAAACTTTAATTCTTCTCCTGACCTTGAAGATCATTAGATTGAGAGGGGGCAGGGAAGGGACAAATGTTTTATTTTCTCCTGTGTGACAGTTGTTTTTCTGATAAGCTGTCGTCAATCAAACTTAAAGGAGTGGCATGCTAATTTTGTTTTCTCTTTGATTTACGAGGGGGTGGGGAAAATGCATTGCACACGTATATCAATGAATGTCCAAGTTAAGTAATTTGAAACTTCTAGCTAAGAGTTTTGAGATGTGAGAGTGAGATTTATTTTAAATACACTTTAGTTACTCAGTTTTTGTTATCCTTGATTTATCATGATGAATTGTTTTATTATTTCGGATAATGCATTATTATTAGGAGCAAAACGTTTTTTAATCACCAGTTATATTCATCTATTTGACATCGATTAACAAAACAATATATATATATATATATATATATATATATATATATATATATATATATATATATAGTTTTTTTCTGAATAAATTCTGATTTTTCAGAAATGAGGTATCATTGGCAAGTTTTTCTTGATGTGGAATCACATCTGCTTTCGTTAAAAAGTCTTTTTATAAAAAATAAAATAAAAGGAGAAGATTGTTTATTAATTTAAGCATATAATTATTTGTTAATAAAAGCAGACTATTATTTTATGAAGCAGATAACAGTTTTCTTTTTTTAATTTTGATTCGGTTTTTCTGATTCCACTGCGTTTGGAACCGGGAAATTCAGACATCCGGGATAGCGATGGTCCCGATCATCCCGGTTAATTGGTTCTCTACTGTATTAATATAATAATTATGAAAATTTTGTGTTAATTATGAGATGAATTGTTCCTAAATGTCTTAGTCAAGAATTAACACTTTGAGAAATGCCAACACAGTAAATTTTTTGAGATGCAGTTTAAAATCTATTGTATTGTTTTTCATGATAACCATAAAGGTTATTGTGGAAAACAAAAATAATAGCTGTAACAAAATAACAGACCTAAGCATACTTAATCCATAGCTATTTTTTTTAATAAATTTTAAATTTCCTTCAAATTATTATATGGTTTGTAACTGTTTGACAATTTCTAAAATCAATGCACTGTTTTGAAAACATTACCTTGCACATTTTTTTGGCCTGCTTGTGCTGCTGTCACGTGACACTTGTCTAGCAGATATATAGAAGAAGTGAATCTTGCATCTACACTGGCACAAACAGTACTGTCACCATGGATGAAGAAATGTAGGGCAAAGGCAATTTGTTTTCTATTGGAATGAAAATAAATTAAGCTTAATGAAATTTCAACTGAGAAACTATAGTAGCGATGATTGCAACACAAAGTGAAAAATCCATGAAAATTTTATATGATATCAATATACCAAACATATTTTAAATTATAATAATTTTTTTAACATGCATTTACAATTATTACCAACAGATGAAAAATATTGAATCTTTATAATAACAAATTCAAGAAAAAACTTACTTCTTGCAAGAATCTGCGGTATTGGATTTTAAAATCGCATGAATATGAATTAAAATATTGGATTTTAAAATTGTGTGAATGTGAATGGCAATAATGAATTTTAAATTGCGTTAATACATATCACAATGCATAAGATTTAGATCACACAAATACTAATTGCAATGCGTAGATTTTAAGTCACCTATAAATACAAAAATAGATTTTTGATATTACAACTGCATGAATAATACCACAATATTGGATTTCTAATGCACACGAATAGGAATCACAAGGTACGACTTTTAAATAACGTGAATATGAATCACAAAGCGTAACTCTTTAACTTGAGTAAATATGAAATTGATGTCTGACATTAAAATCGTGCGAATAAGAATTGCGATATTAGCAGATTCTGGCACAATTCTGAAGATTCAAAATGGCAAAAATCCGTGAAACAAAAATAATCAAATTGGAAGCAGACTCAAGAGTATATAATAGTCATTAAGGAGATTTAGCAAAAGTTTTAAAAGTTCGTCAGATAAGTTTTCGATTCGCGAAAGCCCGCAAACTAATGGTCTTGAAATACGCGGAATTAGGCGATATTTGAGGAAAAATCACAGGCTCTGCTTCTGATTCTTAGACCAGAAAGAATTATACAAAAAACCCTGAATTTCGGGGTGCACCCGGAATACAATCATGCTGTAGTGAGAATAAAGAAAAATGACATTACTTATTGTTTTCGGTGGTTGGAATAGTTTGAGGTTCTACGAAGAATTTTCCAAGGCGGGTATAACCTCGTGATAGAAGGCTCCTGAAATAAAAGTAACTATTAAAAATACTACAGATAAGAAGAAAATACTTGTGATTATGGTGCCGTGTATTTTTCAACTTTTAAAAAATTTAGCTTCATCCCTTATCTTGTTTCAGTCAACAAAAAAAAACAATATTTTAGGTCAATCTGACAAATGCAAGGTTGCAATTGCAACAATAAAATATTATAATTTTTGCCTAAAAAGCTACTTTTCAGATATATGATTCCCTTTATGATAGATTTTCAGACTCATAGCATTAAATAGATATCCCTTAGGCAGAATTTTTTCAGGCCTTCTGCGACAAAACTCTCTAGCACCCATATCCTTCCGCAAAATAGTTTCAATAATAACAAAGGTTACCGATTTAAATTAACAAAAAACGCTGTGTTTACAAAAAGAAAAAAACATATAATTATTTTTATTCAATATGTAATATTTTTTTTATTCTAATATTCTGGGCGATATTATCGCACTTTGTTGGGAAGAAAACTGCACTAATTCTTTCCAATATCGCATTTTGAAAATCATCACATTAAAAAAAATAATTAAAAATCATGAAGATCTACTGTAATTACCGAAAAACAAATTGACGACGAAGTCACTCAAAATAGGACTCTTCGAAAGGGGTTACTTAAGTTCTTGTTTCGTTTCAAGATTTGATTGTTGTAACAAATAATATCGGATTTTAAAAGCTATATGGAAGACAAAAGCAATAATTGCTGAAAAAATTATAGAAGCGTTAAAAAGTAAATACTCGAATGCACGATTCGAATTTCCCAGATAGTCTGAAATATATCGGGATAGTTAAAACCACGTGAAAATCAATAACTACTGAAAATACAATCGAACAACTCTATGGATTTACGATACTATCGGCGTAAATTGAATGCCTCAATAAGTGATTGTTTAAATGTGCAATTAAAATTTTATGCGCAAATTTCTCCAGAAATAAAACTCCAAATTCTTTCTTCTCCCAAAAGAAAATCTTTCTGTGAGAACTCTAACATTCTGCGACAATGTCGCCGCGATTCTGCCATAGGGATGGACATAAATATAAAAATTAGATATTACGAGTTATAATCTCCTGCAGTAATGAGATACTAAATAGGATCATTCTCAGACAGAGTCAGAGACACGTCAAAAACTATTTTTTGAAAGAGATTGTTTTAAAACAGTTAGGACAATAGTCAAAACCTAAGGTCAAAAAATCACAATGCATGTGAACCACTTAATAGTTAATATTTAAAGTATTAAATTAAATGAAGATGTATACAAATATATGAAGAGTGCGAAACAGATTAAAAAAAAAAAAGCATGATTGTTAAAAACTGTTCATTACCTTTCAATTAAATTGTGCAATGCTTTGAACAGGAGAGTGCGACACTCATATGACAAACCAATTTCCCATGAGCCGCGTTCAGCCTCTGAAAAATTAAAAGACACTTTAGAAAAATAAATATCGAACAAAGAATTCAACTGAAATCCATGATAGTATTTAATTTTTCAGAAACTAAACTGCGACAGATTTCAAATAAATTTAATAATTACGAAATCTGGCATCACTCTGAAATCTGGTGCAAATAATGTGCTTCATATTTTTCTTTGGCAAACTTCTAAATTCTTTCAGCTTTTAATTTATTCAATTATTGAACATAGATTGCATAGATTTTTTAAGTTATTATATAAATGAAAGTCAAAGGATTTTTTTTAGAATAAAATTTTTAGAAATAAAAATAACTAATTCAGGGGTGCTTGTGACACAAAATGAAAAACCCTGAAAATTTCATGAGCAAAAAATCAATATCAATTTATATACCATACATGTTTCATATTTGACATAATTTCTTTTCAATAAGATTTATAATTAAATTACCCACCTATGATGAAACATCACACCTTTATAGTAACTAATCTTAGTTCTTACAGGAATTACGACGTTGGATTTTTAAAATCGAGTGAATATGAATGGGAAATTGGATTTTAAAATTGCATGAATACGAATCGCGATGTACGATTTCTAAACCACCTGAATACGAATCACGATGTACGATTTTACGAATTGCAATGTACGATTTTTAAACCATGTGAATACGAATCGCAACGAGTAAATTTTAAATTAGGTAAATATGAAAATCGATGTTTGATATTCAAACCATATGAATACGAATTACAATATTAGTCTATTCCAGGGCAGTTTTAAATATTCAAAATGACAGAAATCAGACAAATCAAAAGAATCAATTGGCGGATTGGCAGAAGAATAACGTGCATGTAAGTATCTCAATAGCGCGAATTAGGGAAAGTTTCAAAATTTGGATTTTAGATTGAGGAATGCCGTGAAAATGTCGTCAGATTAAAAGGTTTCGATTAGCTGAAGTCCGAGAACCAATGGCTTTGAGAAAGGCAGAATTCTGCGATATTCCCAGAAAAATCACATGTCCTACTCTTAATTTTTTCACACGGAAAGATAATGTGAAAAACCCAGAATTCCGGGATACCCCGGAAATACAACCACCCCTAATTGCTTTAAGACATTTTCTGCAAAATAACATATGCATTCACATATTATTTTACAGGAGAATGCCGAAAACTGTGATAGCAAAATTTATGGAGTGATTCTGCAACACTATTTTTATGAATTCAAATTGATCTACAACCTCAATGATTATTGTTGTAAAAATTCAACTAAATCTTAGAAACATGTAGCAAACTTTGCAAATATGAGGTCCTTACACATAATTTATGCTGTTTAAATTTAAGAATTTTATTCAATTATTTAAAAAAAAAAAAAAAAAAGACTAGAATAAATCCTTATAGAGTTAAGACAGTAATCAATTACTTTGGGATTATCCTGTCGACTATTTTTGCCAAAAAGCGCGTTGAAATAGACTTTTTTTTTACTACACTGCAAAATTATTTGAATTTCGGATTTGCCTAGCACCGAAGAGATTACTATTATTTAACAGAAGAGAACACCACGGAACATGTTGAAAACACTTGGATTTGTATTTAAACCAATTTATGTGGCAGCGACTGCACAAGGATAATGACTTGCTTGTTTGCACATTAAAATATATCAAGTTTTTGCGGCCAAAATGATTTATAATAATATAGATGGTTAGATTCAAGAATAATTCAATGTGTCACCATGAAAAAAAAAGAGGCTCACACTTTTTTTTATTGCACTTTCTTATTATGTATTTTTGCCCTTACAGTTTTTTATTATTTTATTATTATTATTTGATAAATTTAATGTGTTTAGAATGTTGTTTTTTCATAAATTGCTTTAAATTAAGATGGCGCCAAAGGATTTGCGCACTTCCGTGAGTATTGACAGGTCGACAGGATAATCCACAGGACCGAAACAAAATTAACATTTTTTTTTTAATAGAGTCTTCGCAATTTTCTCCATCTTTTTCTAAAAAATAAAAACAAAACTTAAAAAATAAAAATATAATCTGCAGATACTGTAACAAAGTACCCACTGCCATGTTGGAGAAGTTCTGCTACTGTATTAACATAGAAAGTACATAAATAAAACCTACCACTGAGAGAGGGCTCAACAACTTTGGAAAAGTCTGGTTCTGAACCGTACCAGAATATCCAGAGTTCCTTCTGATATGACAAGGTGCTTGTATCATGAGAAAGGGAAATTCCTCCAGATTTTTGTACCTGTATTCTTCTCCACACAGACAGAATTCCAGCAGTTAGGCACTGACTGTAAGATGTTAAAATTGGATCTTCTAATGGGTCTACAGAGAGAGCATTACAGGACAATCGTCTCCATCTGATACCATTAAGATCAGCCTATAGAACATGAATACAATGATCTTATTACATGCAGAATACACTTTTGCAAACAAACAATACAGTAGAACCTTGATTATCTGAGCTAATTAAACCTCGATATCAGAAATCTCGGTCAACAGAAACTGTGTATAAAAACTCACCTTCCTCGCAAATTTAACATCTTTTGAGATAAAAAAACAATAGAACGTTTTTTAAATGATAAAAATAAACATGCATAAAGTTGTGTTTCCCAGATCAACAAATTTAAAAACATAATCAACCACTAGTAATAAATTTCAAAAAGCAGATAGCAGGATAGAGACGATTAATAAATGATAATATTTTAATCTATTTTTTAAACTGTCCATGTGCTTTAATCTTTGAAATTGACTTTTAACAACTTAACTTTATAAAGATTCTTAAGACATTTATAAAGAGTGGTTAATTGATAGGCACTCTATTTGGTCAAATTTAAAATAAATACTACAAATAATTTTTTACTGAAGATACATGTATTTTATTTTGATGAACAAACTTATTGTTGTGTAGCTCATTTTAATAAAAAATTGTAGATTTAATGTTTAAATATGATTATAAAATGACAATTTAGTTAACTAATAAAATTCAACATGTTTTGATCTTGTATTTGTTCAGCTAAATGCATATGTGTTAAAAAAAATGAAAACATACATTTAATTTAAACTTGACTCCATAAAAACCTGTATTTTAAGCAAGAAACAATTCTGAAATAGAAACTAAGCAAAACAGAGACCTTTATATAGCATTGCTACTAATTTTAATATGGATCTCTAGATTTAAAACGTTCAATAAACAATTAATATCTTGCAAACATTATATAGAATATCTTTAAGTATTACACATAATTATATATAGTCCTCAGAAATAAAAAAATTTCTGAATTCAAATTAAATAACATTTTAATGATCAACACGAATTACGTGCAATCGTAATCTATGAAGTGGCATGGATCTCAGAAAATGTGTTTGGTTGATTCAGAAACTTGTGCATAATGAAAGGCAGCAAGATGACTTAGCTAAAATCTATAATATTTCATTTAACAAAATGATTGTGTGTCATAGCACTCAATCACATAGGAAATTAAATCATGATAAGAAGACACAAGCCAACAAGGATATTAGGAAATTTTTACCTTTTATACAAAATGTAATGATACCATAGATCAGTTTCCTAAGCATTTTGAGCATTTAAGAAATTACATAATAAATTGATAAGGAAGTATGTTACTTTACTAAAAATATATACATATCAAAGCCCCCTAATTTAATTTAAACTAGAGAAAGTGTAACACAAGGAAAGATCCGACTGATTACTTGTCAAAATTATCAATATTTCCATTAAAATGTTCATGCTATAGATGCGAACACCACTCATTGCAAAAAACCAGTCTGATAATAATGCATTGTTTTTAAGAATCTCCTGGGAAAAGTGAGGCACAGGCTACAATTATTTCTCTTTTAAAACTTTTCAACTTCTCATCCCTCTAGCCCAAATAAGAAGTTTAACGGCAAAAATACCAGCAGATTTCCACATCTATTGTTCAGAAATTCTACTGATATTTAAAAAATGTTAAAGTTATTTCGTTTCAAGATGAAAAGTGGCATCTCCTGGATGTTCGTGATGAAGAAGAAAATAAGGATTAATTAAAGTTTGACTTAAACAGTTTTGATAAAATGGCATCAGTTTATGGAAATGCTGAAATCAGTGTCACCCCTGCAGCAGAATTTTTTCAAGCTATCTGCAACAAAACTCTCCAGCACTATTATCGTCCGCAAAATACTTTTAATAATAACGAAGATAAATGTTACTAATTTAAAATATCAAAAATGCTGTGTTTACATAAGAAAAAAAAAATTATTTTTTTTATTATTGAACTTGTAATAATTTTTTTATTCTAATATTATGGGTGATATTCTCACATTTTGTTGGGGGCAGGGAAGCATTAAGTATTTCCTACTTTGCATTTTGTACATAATCATCACAATCAAAAAATAATGAAATTCGTAGTAGTAATTACCAAAAAAAAATTGACGACAAAATTGCGCGAAACGGATTTATCAAATGCGTGTTTCGTTTGGAGATTAGGCTGTTGTAATGAATAGGTAATTATCTTATAAAAAATATTGGATTTAAAAACTAGGAGAAATCAATAGCAATAAATGCCAACAATTCAATAGAATTACTGCTTAAAATGCATGAGGATATTTAAAATCAATAACTGCCGAAAATACAATCGAAACAATACATCGATTTATGATACTATCGGCGTAAATTAAGAGCGCCAAAAAGTAATTATCTAAATGCATGATTCAAATATTATGTGAAAATTTCTGTAGAAAAGAAAAGTAAGTTTTTTTTTATTTTTCAAAAGAAAAATCTTTCTGCAAGAGCTCTGTGTCACTCTGCGACAATGTCGCCATTGATTCTGCCACGGGGGTGTCACTTTAAGAAATGATTGCAAAAGCTGGAGAAGTACAAAGTGAATAGAATTTCCCTTATAGAAAAATGAACAAAAATGTATTACATTTATCAAAAATTTATTGTGTAAGTTGAGTAGAAATGAGAATGTTCAAACCAGGGTTGGGGTTTTGGACATCCTAAACTGGTTTTGGACAGGACACGTGGGTTTTACTGTCTTAAACTGGGTAAAACTGTCCTAAACTGGGTAAAACTGTCCTAAACTGTCTTAAAGTGTCCAAAACCTTAAACTTTGGTAAAAGGTAAAAATTCTATAGGTGTAACCATTGTACACATAATAATTACATGTATCAATAAATATTTGATATTTTTTATACAATTTACTATAACTCATTAAAAGAAAATAATATAATAAAAAAAGGTTTATAATTTTTGAAGTTCCACAATTCATTGAACAACAAAAGTGATACCTAATCCTTTAAATATA
Organism: Parasteatoda tepidariorum; assembly: GCF_982258835.1. NCBI lineage: Eukaryota > Metazoa > Arthropoda > Arachnida > Araneae > Theridiidae > Parasteatoda > Parasteatoda tepidariorum. Next base: position 2,763,240 of record NC_141758.1, on the reverse strand, counting down.
AATATGCTTTTAATACTGATAAATAATATTTTTGCATAAGGATAAATATGGCAATATTAAAACATAATAATTTTTCTTAAAAAAAAAAAATACTAAATTTGTTCAAAAATTAACCTTTTATTTTTCACAATATTTTTTAAAAAAAGTGTTATAATTTCTGCATTACAGGATGATAAAAAAGACATCTAATTAAAAAAAAATTGTTTTTAAATATAAATATATTAGTTTAAATTGAAAATACAAAATAACTGAAAAATGTATTAACAGTTTTGAAGGGCATAACATCAGTTTCAGTTACTGACACTGGTGATGTATTACCACTATGCTAAAAGAATTGAACATGAATGAAATAAAAGTATTCTTGAATAGTACTATAGATAAATAAACCTGTTTATGACGAACCAAGCACTTAGTTCCTAATATTTTAACCTGTATGGCAAGGCCAAACTTCAGTTATGTACTATTGAATGAGAGGACCAATTGAACTTGATTACTGATTAATCTTCCTTTGTTTAAATTGAAGAGTCAAACAATATTAATAAAACATTATTACTTTTAAAAACAAATATTCTCTAGTATATTTAATTATCAATATGTAATTAGTTCTAGATTTATTTTACCTCTTAAATATTGTTCAGATAAAATTGTAACATAATTTGAGTAAAAGGGTTTTTGGACAGTTTTGGACAGGATGGTTTAAACCGTGGATTAATCCATTCTGTCCTAAACCTTGCCAACCCTGGTTCAAACCAAAATTTCCAAATTTCAAATTAATTGTGTTTATTCATTTTTCTTTTGCATCGTAAATATTTATAGTTTTGTTACAAACCTAACCATTTTCAAATATACGAAACGAATTGTTACTTTCACAAAATCTATTCGGATGTAACACAAACATAAACATATTAACACAAACATTCAAGACATAATGTGTTTCACTAATACAAATGACATAGGGGAGCTCCTCAAGCGCTTCTGGTTGCAAATATTCTCAACAGCTTTAAGTATATGGGGGTTTTTTTTTTTTCAATTAAACCTTTTTATACCAATTGTAAATAATGAATTATTCATTTTCAAGTTCATAACTTCATTATTTTCCTTACATTTTTAAGTCATTATTTGATATTTTATATTGACACTCTATTGACACACACTGACATGCCTATTTTAAATAAGTACCTAAACAATAATGTTTTCAAGTTATTTCATAAAAATTAGTTAGTTTTAAAAGATGGAAAGAGGTTTGTTTGCTTGAGATGCATGTTTTTTCTAAAATAGCTTTTTGCTTCTAATTTAACTTTCAACTCTAAAAGTAAATCATTGATAGCATCATCTATAGTGCACTCTGACAGCAACATGAGGTTGTATCCTCAAAAAGAGCTCTCTAAATAAGAGACTCACACAAATATTTTGAATACATTTTAATCCTCTTATTTGTTTCATTAATATTTTTCATGTTTCCTTATTTGACCTTTACCGCATTTGGTGCAGATGTTTGCCCGGTCACTGGGAGAGGTTTTAATGGTCTCACCTAAAGGTTTTCTTCACCAGAAAGTCTATGGAAATAATTCAGTGGCCACCAAAAGTGGTCGGTAATAGAGGTGGTCTTTTGGGGGGATTTCGCTCTATAATGGTTCCTTGAGAAATGATCAATTTAAGTTTTACTATATTATATTTACTAAAATTCAATATTAACTGAGAACTTTTATTCAATAATAAAAGTAAAATTGAAAAGTTTATTTTATTTTGCACTTCTACAAAGGTAAAAATCTGAAGTAATATTCAAACTTTCATTTTTAATACTTTTATAATATCTTAGTATAACATCATAAGAATGGAGAGTATTTTCTTGACAAGTGGAAAAGCTTAAAAATATGTCAAAGATTACCTGGTTTTGCTGTGAATGAGGCATGTTCCACAAGAGAGCTACATATGCTGTTTTCCTTTAGTTTTGAACACGTTAATTGTTCTTTGAATAATTGTGTATTTTTATCTTATTATTATGATTATTCATTTATATTGAATAAAAATTAAGGACATAAACCTGGAGGAGATACTGATTAGAATAGAAAATTTTAGCATTGCTCTAACGACTAAAAATTTATTTATTAAAATACATTTATGAAATAAGTTAAGATAATTTTAATCAGTATATGGCAATTAATTAATCTCATCGCCATGAATACAGTATATTTCCTATTTTAGTAACATTTAAAGTAATGAATTGGAATATCTTTATGCACAATAATTAAAAAGGTTTGCTTACAATTCGATCATAACATGATATATAAACTACAATAAAAGACAAAAAAAATATTGTGAAATAATCGCTATATGTGAGGTTGACGCCAGTATGGCGACAATTGTCGCCTAATGTTCTACAAATGTTGCGAAAATCAGACGCTTTGGTGACAAAATTACTGTCCTGAAATCAGGGTTGGAGTTTTTGCCGGCAAAAAGGGGTTTTTGCCAGGACAGTGGCAAAAACCTGGTAAAAACCGGCAAAAACTGGTAAAAACCGGCAAAAACCAAATTATCGAAATTGCTGATTAAATATTATTACAAAATACTTGAAACAAATTTAAAACAGTCATAAGGAATAATAATTTTGATACATTACATGAAAAAATTATTTTTAACATATTAATAATTAATATACCTAAGGGTAATAATTTTTAAAAGATTGAAAGTTTTTGATCTCTTTTCATTTTAGAATCCTAAAATAAATGTTTTTTTACAAATAAATATTATTATTTGTATAATACCTACTATTATTTATTATAAAAAATTATTATTTGTACAATAATTAACTACACATGTTGATAGATATTTTATGCTTTAAATTATATTTGTATTAATTTAAAAATAAGTTCATTTCACTGGAAAAAAGAGAATAATCACAAATTTTCCAATCAATAATGTTTTAAACTACTAAAATGATACATTATCATTTAATTATGGAATAATAGTTTTGTTAATTTTTTTGTAATTATTTATATTCATAGTATATATTTCAATTTTAGGAATAATTTTGTATCAAAAATGTGTTTTTGTCCTCTCATCTTGGAAAATATAGGTTTTTGCCACTTTGCTTGGCAAAAACCTGTTTTTGCCAGGACGGTTTTTACCGGTATTTACCATGGTTTTTTCCACCTGTGGCAAAATCTTGCCAACCCTGCCTGAAATATGCTTTGAAATTACACAATAGTAATGAAAATAGTTTTCTGTATAGAATGCCATGCATTTAAAATTAATTGTTGTACTAGTTTTATTGTTCTACGTGTAGGTTAGATTTTAGTTTCAAAATTTTTCAAATGGAATAATTGAAAGTGTCAGCAGAGGTCTGTTTAGAAGAAATTTGGGTCTGTTAATGGACCCTTCACAAAATATCTTTTCATAAGAACGGACCCGCCACAAAATATTTAACTTAAAAACGGACCATTCACAAAATAATTTATCATTCAATCGGACCCTTCACAAATTTGTTTATCTCATTATTGTTTTATTAATCAAGTAAACCCTTCCCAAGAAGGATGGGGGGGGGGGAACAAATGTAAATGAACTAAGTTTCATCTTTGACAGACGCTTCTTCCTTTATTCGTCCGAAATGAATATTCTGCATTCAGCAGTATAGGCTAAATACCAAATATTTGTATGTTGCATCTCTAATTTAGTAGCAGCAATTGCTGCTTATTTTTTAAAATTTAATTTTTTTAATCATAATTTTACAGTGTTGAGCATAATCTTGTATGTCTTTACAATTTAAAAACTCCTTGAAAAAGTTCTTTGCAATAACAGGACCCTATTTGCACAAATTCACAAAAGCAGGACCCTGGTTGAAAGAATATGACTTAATGTTTATTTTATATTCACAAATTACGAGTAATTTTTTCACAATTTTGCAAAATGTCTGGACGGACCCCTGGTCTGGTACAATAAGTTTTAAATTTAAATGTTGATATTTCTAATTTACAAGTTATACTGTGCTTTGCATTCATGCACTGACAGTATAATCGTTCATTATTAAAACCATGTTTTTTACTCCTTTAGAATTGAATTTATTCATAATTTTTAGATAAGTAATTTTTAATATAGTAATATTTAGTTAGTTCTTACATTCTCTGTTTTATTCATTTATTTGGTCTAAGCGTTTAAATCCATATGTTGAATCTATTTACTAAAATTATTTTAGCTTTTTTTTCATTTTATTTCAATCAATAACTAATCTTTAATAATTATGGGGTAATGGACCTAATTAGCTTTAAGGTGTAATAGATGGCAATTACTAATTTTTGATGTATACCATAACATTAAATATACAATTGTAAAATTTTTTTTTCTGGAATTTGTTTACCATATTAAGTTTTTTGACCACTAAATGAATACATAGGACTTAGATGGTCTCATGTGAGCACTAAATTTTCATTACTAGTGTGAACCCTTGTCATATGCACCACAATAAAAGTAATTTGAAATAATTTGTTATTAGAAGTCATCGTCAGGCTCTAGTCCACAAGATTGCTTGCCAGGTTCTCGTCCAACAAGCAATTTTAAATTTATTGATAAAAACAAAGCAAAATTAAAGCGCTGGAAAGACAAAATAATCTACTGACCAATTGTAATTTAAAAATAATTAATTAAAAAAGAAGTATAGCCTATTTACGTAAAATACGGAAATGCTATCTGTTACAAACTATTTTTAACAATTAACAGCTAGTCTTTAAAATATTAAGCAACCACATAAATAATATTTTGACAAACAGAAAGTCATTTCTCTAAATATGAATCTAAAGTAGATACATAATTTAAAGGCAATCACATGACATTTGTTTATAGCTACCTAACTTTTAAATAGATATATTTTTGTGATTAACTGAAAAAAGAAAAGTCTAATTTAAAAAACCAGCGTCCTTTTTAAAACACTTAAAAATTTAATCATCATCGCTGATGCAAGACTTGTAATTTGTAAATAGGTAATTTGTTTGAGTCAATAAAAGGTACCTATATGCAACAATTTAGACGATTATAAAAGATAAAATTCAATATATACTTAAACTTTCATTCCTCAAGACGTAGTAACAATAGATAAGTTATTTTATTCATCTTTTTTTACAGTCTGAGTCTAGGCTAAATTTAACTATAGCGCGCAAATATTACTTGATCAGAATAAATGCTTAAACCAGCTTAGAATTTCATGTAAATTTAACATACAGACAAGTGACATTTCATATTTTATCATAAAAATACACATCAGTCTTAACTTTAAATTTCTGACATTAGAAAAAAACAAAACTTGACAGTCGCATATGTATTACGATAAAAATTGTAACTGGAATCACAGGTAAACAAATTTTATAAAGTGACGAAAAAATATATACGTACCAGTGCAAAGAAATTAGTATGACAATCTTCAAGGCTCGCTCCATTAGTTATATCCGATACATGGGTCATTTTTGACCCATATTGAAATATTAATTGAATAATAAGAAATTATATATCAGGAAACTCAATACTCGCCTGTAACGTAACAAAACATGGCGAGTATGATACCGGAGGGGAAGAGTGATGGAGGTAAGGGGTACGGCAGTAAAAGGACAGTTTTTCTTTCACTCCACCTACAATATGAATTTCTTTTTTTGAACTGCGAAATAAATTCTTAATAAACTAAAATTAAACAATTTTCTTAACACTAATATAACTTTAATGCAAAGAAAATCGTTCCGTTAAAGGATTGGCTGCAAATAACAGGAAAAAATGAAAAAGGGATGAGAAAAATTTGTCTTTTTAAATTAATGTGCTAAAAGGAAGTGAATCCTAAAAATTATTGATAAAGGTTACATTATATTGCTGATTTCTATCAAATATTATTTATCATCAGGAGCAAGATTTTGATAAATATTTTTTAATTTATATTTCAAGGTCGCAATTCTCGAGCATTATAACGTTTAGTTTGAACTTTTTTTAAAAAAAAATGAAGGCTATGTTCTATTCTTAATTAAAAATCTATCGTTATTTTCTTTAATGATCAGTAAACATAAGCAGAATTTTTCGAGAAGAATCGTCTGCTCTGACGTCATTGGAGGAGAAAATAAACAAATTGTGAAATCGTTTTTAGAAAAGAATTACTAATAGCTCGAAAAAAAAAACTACTTATTATTGCCATTAATAGATATTGATTATAAGTGACTCTATAAGCAGAAAAATTGTAGGAATGAAATTATTTTAAAAGGTTTTTGATATAATGATTCCAAAGAAGTGATACCGAAACTTAACATTTCGATTTGGAAGTTGTAGTAAATAATTGCTGATAGAAAAAAGGCGTGGTATAAAAAGTAGGCGGAGCATTTAATTGTTTATCATTTATGATTGGTGTCTAGAAGTCAAGAATGAGTTCCATTAGCTTCTAGCTTTGTTTTACAGTTTGCCTTAGGACACTTTACGAAATCAACAAATTAGGGATGTTCTTAAATACTCTAAAATTCAATAAGTTAATGCATCCAAAACTTTATTTCATATCCGTTAAAGTTACAAAAGAAGTTTGTTGAATTTCTCGGTTGCTTTAATAATTTAACGAAGCATCAGAGTTGCACATATTGACTTTTTTTAAAATAAACCAATCCACTTTAAGCATTTGAGATTTAAATTACCTGTTCACTAATCAAATTTCCCGTTAAAATGTTTTATAGCAGAAAACGAAACAATACATTAGACTGCCACAGTTTTTGAGAAATTTGTACGAATTGTACTAAAGTCATGTGTTACCTGTAATATGTAGCAGAAACCTAAACAAAATATTAATCAAAAACAGAAGTTTCGAAGTTGATAAAAGTTTGATCTTATTATGAGTATTTTTTGTCTATTGAATTAGTTTAATTTATACACAGTGCCTTTTCAAGCCGGAAAACAATAAAATATTATTTAACATTTTGAAAATATGTATACAAACTATTATTATATGTTAAAAAAATTTGTCCAACTTTTATAGTTATGCTTTGTTTGAAGTAGACTAATTGCCATTTATAGAAAACTCTAGAAAATTTTGTTGATTTGTTTCACCATGTTTATATGCAATAGTTAACCCGGAAATGTGGTTGTTTATTGTTTGCATTCTCATTTTGATCATCTTCTTCCTTCAGTAAGCAAATTTTCCCTTTATGAATATAATATTTGTATTGCTGTAATTATTGAGAACTTATTTGTAAAATTCAACTGTAAAAATTTTATAGCGAAGAATAGGGATGATATAGACATTTCTCTTTAATCAAGGGGCGGTAAAAAAATCTTCAAATTTTTATAGAGAAGATTCCTGTATCAGTAGCAATGCCAAAAAAAAAGAAGAAAGAAATCAGCAAATGAAGAGATTTTTCGTATGGTAATCTTTGTCAGAATAATCGCCAGATCTTGTCAACTTCCGGGAAACGGCCCGCAAAAGATAAAAAAATATGTATCTCAGAAAGAGACCAACTTGGGCTGTAGATTTTGTAAGTTCGAAGATTTTAGTTTCAGGGGGCTGTTAAATATCTTCAAACTTTTATAGAGAAGATTTCTGTATCAGTAGCAATACAAAAAGAGAAAAATTCAACAAATGAGGAGATTTTTCATACCGTGATCTTTGGCAGAATAACTGTCAAGTCTTGGCTACTTCCAGGCAGCGGCGTATGAAAAACTAAAAACAATATCACGATAAGAGATCAACTCGAAAGGTATAACTCATAGCCTCCCCCCTGGCCAACATCTACATGTTCTTGTTTTTTTTAAATTGCAAGTTTGAAACATATTATGGAGACAACCAGGAAGTGACATGCGAAAAACTAAAAAAATGCATCTAGATGAGGGACCAACTCAAAGGGTATAACTCGCAACCAGCCGCAAGCAAATCATTGCCAAGTATTTTGTGAGTACAAAAAAATTTTTAACGCCTTGGTGTTAGTAGTTTACATGAGTAGGTACCAATATGGATATAACACCTGGGTATAAATCATAACTTTCACCAGACAACCATCCTCTCTCTTTATGTTTTTAATTTTATGTATAAAAACATTTTGGCACCTTAGCAATTGTACTTATGGTAGCTATTACAAATCTAGTAACATAGTACTTAAATTACCAAACTTAAGTAGTAACATAATAATTAAATTATGCCTCACTGGTGTAAATGAAAGAGGGCATTTCTATAATGTTCATGCCAACTACAATTGCAAAGGTGCCGGAGAACTTTTATATTTTAGAGAATTTAAGAGAATATGTAGAGTTTTGTCTTGGGTTGAGGTTGTTATGAATTTTCCCTTTTGAGCTAATCCCCGTTTGTGATGTTTTTAGTTTCTCATGTGCGACTGCTGGTTTTTGACAAAACTTGGTGACTATTTTGAGGTAGACTAAAGCATAAAAACAACATGAATAAAGCATTAATGAAAATGATGAAATGGACATACTATAGTTTTAGATCAATAAACAAGAACCTTCCTCAGTGTCTAAACACCAAAAAATTTAGTTTGGTATAACATTTTTTAAGCATTTATACCTACTTTGAAAGAAGATTACTTCCCTTATCAGCCATGTTAGGTAATTATAGAAAAACAGATAAATGCTTATTTAAAAAAAAAAATTCTTAAACGACTTCAGTTTAAAATGTGAATCTAATTTCTACAGAAGCATTGCATGCATGTTGAACCTTTACTAAGAAGCATATTTTTCTTACCAACTTTATTTTAAAAAATTACGCTTGTAAAAATCAAATTTACTTTTCACAATAATGACAGATATTTTCTTTTGGAACTTTTTTGTGCCAATTGAAATATGTTCGCAGAATCCGAGATTTTATGTCTTATTTTGTAAATTAAATATTTTTTGCACAAAAATTATCCCTGTTGCATTAAGGATAGCATCATATAACTGAAGTCTTAAAGGTGTTCTATTTTGTGCATGACATAGTTGTAAAACCATTGACTTATAGCAGGACAAATAATTTAATCACCCAAAATATGGTAATTATATGGGGTGATCTCATTTCATATTATCACTATTAATATTTTTATAATGAGATACTTTTGGAGAACTGCATTTTCATTTTAAATATTAATTTTACTGTTCAATTTTCCAGTTTACCTACCAAGGCATTGTCATGGTTTCTACACAAGAAATATGGTATGAGACTGAAAGTTGGTGGTTATGGTTTCCTCCGTTTTCGAAACTTACACATACAGCTCAGAAATGGATTAAAACTGGTTTGTTTTGATTTTTTTTTCTTCAAAAAGAAATTTTTATTCTTTCCTAATTTCTGCATTTCTTTAATTTTGAAGGCCGCTTATGATAAAAGTAAGACTTTTTTTTTCCAGTTTACTAAGATCAAAAACTAATCAAGACAAATAAGGGCAAATTGTCTTACTCTAAATTTTCTGTTTTACAAAAAATTATAAATTTCATACTAAATATTCCAAAATTTCTAATGATGGGTGCAGTTTCAATATGAAAAACATGTTTTGTTATGAACTTATGTATTACACCAGGGAGATTGAGAATTATAACTGTATCTTCAAATCTGATCGGTTCAATTTTTACGTGAGCTTGATTATACTGCAAAGTTAAAAAAAATAAAAAATTTAAACAAATATTGTATTTTTTGAAATTTTATCTTATAGATTTATTAAGAAACATATTTTTTAAAAAAGGACAGTAATAGTTTTTATGTTTTTTTACTTATTGAAGCCTCTCAAAAATCATGAGCCCCTACCTATTAAACCCAAGTGATTGTCAGACTTCGACTATAACAGTTTTTAAAGTTTATCAAAATAGGTGTTGTTTAAAAATTTTCATGAAATAATTGTAAGGAAAATAGTTTTTTACAACAATGAGTAAAGAAATGTATGAAAATACCAAGAAATTTATTTGTATTTTTGGGTGAGTACTATGTATACAAAATACCGGAAACTACATAACTACTTTCATTAATCGGAGACACAAATGAAATGAACAAAGTGGTGCAGTTTAAATGTTTAGATTAGTGTTGCGTAAATGTTTTCAATCATAAATTACTTGAAGTTTTTCTAAAACTTATTATTTTTTATTGGTTTTTTCTGTTACTTTTCAACAATGTATTTTTCAAAAACCATGTTTTACTACCAACACTGTTGTAGTATTTAAAAAAATATTAATGTATCTTAATCTAAACCCTTTCATTCTTTTTTTTTTTTTTTTTTGTGCCTGAAGCTTTTATAAAAATAATGAAAAGCATGCTAATAGATAATACATTTTTTCAAAAAAATAAATAAATAAATAAGCTAAGAAATATTCTTAATTGATGAACAACTTGAAAGATTTTTATATAATTTAAACTGAAAATTCTATGAAAAATAAGCATTAAAAGCTGCATTAAGAAACAAATTATTTAAAAAGTGATTTTAAAAATTAAAACCATTAAAAATTTAGTAATACCCTCCCCCCGAAAAAACATATACTTAAAAGAATGTAATGAGTTGTAAATAATCCTTACAAAGTAAATGTTTGTAGTAATAATCAGAATTAAACCTATAAACACAGATAATTTTACCTGTCTATAAATATTATTTAAACAGTGAATTAATTTTTTTAAAAATGGAATGTGATTAAAAAGGCAGTATTTTTAAAGGATGAGTGGCTTATTTTCACAAAGAGGGTGCATTTATAGGGATCAAAGGGCAGGCGGGTCAGACTGCCCTTCTTAAAACACTTAGGGAGAACACGTTTAAAGTTATTTTCTTATCTGTCCTAAAATATTAATTATAAGTTTCTATTAAAGATTAATTTCATGACAGTTTAAAAATCTATATGTATAATGTCATTCTTATAACTAATAAAAATTTTATAAGATAAATAATTTTTTTAAATCTATATATATTTAAGTATATTCAACTGGCTCTTTTCATTTTAGGAAATTGAATGTGTTGGTCTAAGTAGCCGTTTATTTAATTCTTCCCTCAAGTATGTTCTATTATTATTTATTTTATTTACTTCATTTTGTCATTGGTTTAGATAATTAAATATTTTTAAATTGTAATTATATATCTTTTTTCATTGTTTTTGTAAAATTATTTACTCTCTTGCATAAAAACTTCGTAATACGGTGCCCACAGCTTATTAAAGTCACTTTCTGTTTGAGGACTTTTTATTTTAAAAAGTAACTGATTTTATGAAAAGATCAAAACCTTCAAATTTCTATATATTTCTTAATTGTTTATATCAAATTTATATATATTTCTTAATTTATATATACAATGAAACCTCTTTTAAGCGGACATTCTTGGGTCCAAAAAAATTGTTGTTTATGAGAGTTGTCCGTGTGCGGGAAGAGTACACTAATAACGAAGTTTAACACCATAAATTGTTTTTAAAATATTTTCAGAGATATAGAAATAAATAAATAATCTACAATAACTACTTACAAGAATATTTATGTAAACTTTTAAAATATTTTTTCGATAAAAGAGAATATATTAAAAAGCATCATATAAATACATAATTCTAGATGTAGCTAGAGATGAATTATTATTATTCTTCGATTAGCTTAGATATTTCAGTTAGACATACGATACTGAATAGGAGATTTTTGTCCTCAGTCAGTTTCAATTATTTGGTTTACATCCCCTATCACTTACCTATCACTTAGGAAAAGTGGTTAATACCTCCTTGAAAGTAAACCTCCCATGATTCACAGAAAAAAAGCAATTCATACCTGTAAGTCATAAGGACCTATGGAAGTTGATTATTCACAATTAATCATCTTTCAAGTGTCTGAATAAATATTTCATTTATATGAACACCTCAAAGATTATACTTCTGTTCTCTTTTTTTTTACCCCAGCAGTGTTAAATACAGTCTTCAATTAATAAGAAAATGAAAGAAATTTTCAGTGAGGAAGAAATTAAGACGTCATTTCAACTTGTGGGATCTCGTAACCTGTGTTGTCCAGATGAAAAGATCAAAAGGTGCCGTTGTCCAAATTATTTCACAAGTGCAATATTAATTTCTCTCCTTTCTTTACAAAGATAAGGCAAGGGGACAGGAGAACGATTGATTCTGTAGTAATGAAATAGCTTAACAATATTTTCAGTAATTGATGAGGCAAAAAATTTACATTCTTTAAAAATATTGAAAAGTTTTATTTTTTTTCTTGCAATTTAAAGCAGAAATAGTTTTTTTTTTTTTTTTTTTTCAAATTTAGAAAAAGTAGTGCCCGGTTTGAAGAGATTGAAAATGACATTTCAGGGCAATAATGACTGTCCACGTTCGGTTATGGGAGTGTCCTCTTTGCGAAAATGTACATAATGGTTTATTCATTGAAGATTTCTGGGGAATTAAAAATATGTCCGTATTGAGAGACGTCCGTTTTGAAAGAGTGTCCATAACAGGAGGTTTCTCTGTATATATATTTCTTTATAAATTCACGAGTAAACTATAAGTTGAATGAATTATTGTATGTATTTCTTATTTTATCTGTCTAATTTGTCCTTTGTCAATTTTAATAAATAAAAAGTTGTATATTTAGTTCACACAAAGATTTTAGACGTATATATTGTTGCTTGAGTTTCACAAAAAATGTAATTTTAGAATTCACAAAAATTTTTTACTCTGCTGAAAGGTTTATACAGCCCACCATTGAAGTTCTATGTAATACTCTTCTTTCCAACAAAAAAAAAAATAATATTTCCAATAAAATTATTATTTAATTACACTCAAAATTTCTCATTTTTACTTCATGGGTTCCGTTCCTAATGCATCATTTATACTACTTAAGCAATAGTATAAATTAGAAAATAAAAAATTTTGAAAAAAAAATTTCAATTTCCTTATTCTTAGGAAGGAAAAAAGAAAGAGATTATTTAATAAATAAAAAGTATGATTTATTTTTATAGTTTAGACAATAATCTAAGAGTGAGTGAACTGAAAGAAGATTAAAAAAGGTTCTGTAAAATTTTTTACTCAAATTCCAGCAAAGTCTAGCAACAGCTCTGAGTATAGACTCGATGTTGTTACTTTCGGTTGACCCAATTTTATCTCCTTGAATGATATCTTTATGACTGATATCTTCATTAATATCTTCATGAAGGATATCTTCAATGATATATTCATTGAGGTCTGTTTGAAAATAGTGTTGGTGTAAGTGAAGTAGTGTAGTAACAACTGAAATGAGTGATACCCTTCACTTCAGTTGCGACTACATTTTTGCTTATGATGGAATAAAACTGAACCTGTATAGTAAATCCCTTAACAATTTACAAGTTCAGTATTTCACTTAAGTAATTCTGTGCTTTTATTTAGGATTTGAAAATTGCTGTTTTAGGAATCTGGATATAGAAATCAGATTTAAGATAGCACTTTACTGATGCCTTATGGCTTCATTCTATTTTACCTCCATTTCTATTCTAAAATTTAAAGTTAAGAGAAAAGTGAGTTCAGGAAAACCATGAAGTTTCAGTTGCTAAAAAAAATTTCAAAATGTAAACAAATAATAGCTTGATAATTTTCTAACTGTGCAATCCTAAATAATCCTGCCATAATTTGTTTGCATTTTGATAGATTAAAAATATTTTTCCAGAATCTAAAATTTCATAGTTTACACTAGGTTTGTCTGAACTCACTTTTCTGTGAACTTTAAATTACTTATGTAGGTTGAAAATGATGGATTTCTCCTGTGGTATATCATTCTCTCATTCATCAGATTAAACTGAGTGAGGAAGGGAAGTTTTCATGCAAAATGTATATATGAGTTGTAAGACAGGTAGTACGTAGTTACTCGTGGATGGTTCACATATAAAATGCTTATTTTCTTGAACCACAGTAAAACTTGTTTTGGAGCTGATTTGTTATCAGCATGCACCCAATCTGTCAATTTTTTTTTCGCCAACCACTTTCGGCAAATTTTTTGGTGCCACTTTCATCGCATTCTGAAAACAGACTCGAATATTGAAACCCTATTAAATTCGAAGTTCACTTACATTATGGTCATATTTTAACAACACAAAGCATGCATTTCATAAATAAATAAAAATTGCAGATTTGTATCGAATGTTCCAGACAATAGCTTTGTTGCCAGTCTGCTACAAATTTTTTAAAATTATAGTAATATACACACACAAAACTATCATTTTGCAATGCTAAACATGTTTTGTGACCACCCTGCTGAATGTTTCCCAAAAATATGATAATATATATATATTCAAAACTATCACTTAACAACACTAAACATGCATATGATTAAAAAAAGATACAATGATAAAAAAAATACAATAATAAACACATTGAAGTACTCACTTATTAAATGTGTATCCTATTTCTATCCTTCGAAATTCCCTAAAATTATACCAATCTTTAATCATTGTTACAACAGATTCGCAGCAATAATAAATGCATTTTAATTTAAAGTTGTCTTCATAACTATATTAAATCTTTTCAGATACAACTAATATACTTAACACATAACACGGTGACATAAACATTCCTGGGCGCTATTCAAAACAAAATGCCTACTGATAATCTCACACCCGACTTATTATGATTCTGTTGATTACCTCAAAATTAATTTGAATAATTTTAATTTATCCGGGAAGTACAGATAAATTGAAAAAAATATCTGTGAAATTCTACAACCTTAAAAAAAATATCAGTATAGTGGATTTCGGACAAATTTATACTGAACAATTGTATTTAAGTGCCACATGTTTTTGGTTCGATCCTCAGCGCGAGCAAGATTTTCATCCCTTCAGTGGGATTGATAAAATGAGTACCAAGCATGCTTGGGGACTAAACACTAGGGTTCCAGGAGAACAGATGTAAACACAAAACAAATTAGCTCCTTTATTTTATGACTGATAGCTCTATCACGAAGAACATAATGAATATAAAATATGTTGTCTGAAAGTGACTGTTGTATGAAATACAATAACTGGCAGCAAATTTAATAAACCAAACACTTTATTGATTGTCTTTTAGATAAGATAATAGATTGTTTTAATTTGTTTTCAGGAGCTTACTAGTCATATGTGTTAGTGACATAAGGTTGCAAGGAGATGCTAACTGGATCTTATCTAGAAAAAAATCTGCAACTGTGAAGTCACACCAAGAAAAATCAATTTTGACATCTCTTTTATATAAACCTTTGCTCAAGGTATATAAATATTTTCAGAAATCTCTATGTTTTAATTAATTGCTTGCCTTACCAAATTTCTAATAACAGATTTTATCCTCAACCCTTATTACTCTTTGACTTCACTGTAGAACCTTAATTATCAAAATCTCTTTTGTTCCAATACTTCTGTTGATTAGATTATGGAAGTTTTTTTGTGGGTATCAAAATTTAATATTCCACTCTAATGGCAGAGTTTGTTTCCTATTCTGGCTTATGGTGAACACAACTATAACAATTTTAAGAGATATTTTGTTTTTAAAAATAAGTACTAGTAATATTTTACTGAACTATTAATAAAACCTTTATTAACTGTTGATAAAACCAACTATTTTTATTCATGTAATATATATATATATATGATAGCAGCCACGGTCGAATGTTCAGCAAGGCACGCAAGCAGTTGGAAGGAAAGTGATATTTATTTAAGTCATTTTAAAGAATGACAGAGCTTTACTTCAGCTATTTAAATTTGCAAGCATTGGCCGAGCTCAAATCACTCTCCAAAATCTGTGTACTTTAATTTTTATCCTAGGGAAGGGAGCATAAGTTTTCACCTCTATTTTATTTGATCTCAGAGAAAAAGGGAAGCATTAATAATTATAATTGGTCTATTAAATAGGTCGGGGGGGGGGGAATTATTCTTTCTCACGGATCATGAAGGGAAACTTAGAAAATGCTAATTCATGCATAACTTAAATCCAAAAATAGATTAAAAACAGGATGTGATTTTTAAAGTGTGAGAAAGAGCCTTCCGTTTTGAATAATAAAATGAGCCAAAAGATTTACAGGAAAGGAATAACATAAAAAGATTAGCTGAATCTTTTTATGTTACACACACACTCATATATATATATAAAAATGACAGTAAAGTCAAAAAGGATGAAAAAAGAAATTTAAACTAAGAAAAATATATATATACAGTACAGAACCCGTTATCCGGAAATCAGAAAACCGGAACGAAATTCGATAAATTTTCCCGCCATTTTTTTTTTTAAAAAAAACTTTTTTCTTCATAAGATTTTAGGATTTTTCTTTCTTTTTTGAAAGATGTTTACCTTACCATCATTTTGGAAATAATCATTAGTGTACTACTTCATCGTTTTTTCTTCTTTTTAAGATTGTTTCCAAATATCGGGTTGAGTAAAAAGTTTTCCGCCAAAAAAACAAAAAAAAAAACAATCTTGTAAAATGATAAATGCATAGAAAATCAGCAAAGCTAATGAGGATAGTAATCTCCATTCAAATCAACAAAAGTCTGCCAACGTTTTGGCAACTTTTCAATCCCTTCTGCGAATAACTGGGGGGTGCACGAGTCCAGAAAGCAATCAACCTCATTTATGACCTCGTCATTTGAACAGAAGATTGTGCCATCAAGATGCAGCTGCAGATGTGAAAACAGATAGTAATCCGAAGGCACCATATCTGGGCTGTATGGTGGATGTTGCATCAAATCGCACTCCAGCATGTAGAGGGTCCAGCCGGTCATTGCACTGACATGTGGCCGGGCCTTATCTTGGTGAAAGAGAACCACCTTCCTTCTGAACTCGTTTTTTCGTTGTTCGTGAATGGCATCGCTAACTTTGATTAACATATTGCTGTATATTGTCCTGTTGATAGCCTGCCCGCTTTCCAGGTACTCCTTGTAGATAATTCCACGACAATCCCACCAGATACAGAGAAGGACCTTCTTGTTAGTTAGCGTTCGTCTTTCAACTGAACCTGCTGATTCCCTGGGTGCTGACCACCCTCCTTTATGGCTAGTATTGTTGTAGTATACCCATTTTTCATCACAGGTCACAATTCTGTCCAGAATGTTCTCATTTCTTTGATCTCTGAGCAGAACCAAACAGGCCGCTTTTCTTTTGCTCTTGTCTTCAGCTGTCAATTCGTGAGGCACCCAGCGGTTAAACTTAAATGTTAGATTTATGCGTTTGAGGGCATTTACTATTGTTTTTTGGCAAACGTCAAGCTCAAATGCAATGGTTCATGTTGAAACACTTCTGTCTTGATCAATAATTTGCTTTAATTGGTCACAATCAACCTCAATAGGGCGGCCAGAACGTGGTTCATCTTCAATGTTGAAATTCCTACTATTAAACTTCCGAAACCAAACTTTTACTGTATCATAAGAAACAGAATTGAAACCTAAACTTTCACACATTTTCTTGTGGCATTCAGTTACACTGAGTTTATTTCGGAACTCATAGGACATAATTGTTCTGATCTGCTTACGTGATAGCTCCATTTTAAACACTTTTTTGGTGCACAAGATGATAAAGTTTTGACAAACAAATTATACAGTTGTGTAGTTCCAATTTTCAGCTTTAAAATGCAAAAGCCCGTATTAGAAAAGGTTAACTACCATGGGAATGGCTGCTGCTGGCACGGAGGTATCTCCCCTTGGCGGAAAACTTTTTACTCAAAACGGCCTTTTTTTGCTATTCAGAAAACTGAAAAAATCAGTTATCCGGAATAGTGATGTTCCCGGTCATTCCGGATAATCGGTTCCCTACTGTATTACATTTATATATTTCATTATATATACTTGTTTCATACATTGCATTTTGTGTTATAATTATTAATGTTTCTCTTTTTCTCTGAGATCTAATGAAATAGAGGGGGAAACTTATGATACCTTCCCTAGGATGAAAACTAAAGCACACAGATTTCGGAGCGCGATTTGAACTCCGCCAATGCTTGAAAATGATTTAAATAGTAGAAGTGAAGCTCTGTCATCTCTTTAAAATGACTTAAATAAATATCACTTTCCTTCTAAGTGTTTGTGTGCCTTCCTGAACAATCAACCATGGCTACTATCATATATATATATATATATATGTACAGTAGAGAACCGATTATCCGGAACGATCGGGATTATCGTTTTTCCGGATAACTGATTTTTCCGGTTTTCTGAATCGCTACAAAAAGCCGTTTTTTTAGTGTTAAACCCAACTTAAAAAAAATATTTGGAAATAATCTTAAAAATAAGAAAAAACGATGAGGTAATACACTAATGATTTATTTTGAAATGTTGGTAAGGTAAACATCTTTCAAAAAAGAAAGAAAAATCCTAAAATCTTATGAGGAAAAAAAAAAATTTTTTTTTTAAATTGCGGGGAAATTTATCGAATTTCGTTCCGGTTTTTTGGTTTTCCGGTTTTCTGAATTCCGGATAACGGGTTCTGTACTGCATTATTTTTAAATTGCTGAAATATGTTATTTGAACTCAAACACCTTAAGAGAGAGATTTTTCTCCCTTGACTTCTTTTAAACATTATCTGAGTTTGATATAATCAATGCCATGCTTACATGTACAGTAGTCTAACAAAAACTGAAAATTTCTGGAGAGAGGAACAATACCCTGAAATTATTTCAGATTCAAAAGAAAAATGCTGCTTAAATTTTTCTGAAAATATATTATGTGCCTGAAATGATTTTTTAAGATTCATAGCCCCTGGTGTTTCTATATCTATAAATATTTATGTATACATATATACACTGCCATACAGGAATGGAAGTGACGTTTTCAGTTTTTGACATATTTTCAAATTTCTCAAGATATACTTTGAGAATTATTGTATAAATTCAGAGGTGTTTATGTAATGCAATTTCTTCTATGTATCAAAAAAATTTAAAGCTTTCAGATGTTTGAGGAACCTTCAATAAATTAGAAACGAACATTTTGTTTAATTTTATTGAACATTTTATAGTAAGAAAACATAACACAAAAAAGGAATTTTTAACAAAAATGTCCACATTGCCATGAATTTTTTTAGCTAATTTTACGAAATTTTGATCAGTTGTTGCAAATGATAAACAATATAATTGATACAAGTTACCTAAGCACGTTCAAAGTTATAAAATATAAGTATTTCTTGAGAAATTTGAAAAAATGCCAAAAGTTTAAATGTTTCTTCCATTATTCTAAAGTTGTGTATATATATTAGTGTTATTAATAAAATACGTCATTTCCTATTTTTACTTTTTGTCTGTTTTAGTTTCTATCGCTTAATATATCCAATGCTAGTGTGATGCAGCTGGGAAAGTCAGATGAAGAATTTTTATTACATTTGTCTTTTCAAGAATTTAGTTTGCATTTTTGTAGTGGTGAAAGTGACAAAGAAGCACAAGGGTGAATATTTTTATTAATTTTTTTTCAAAGTAAACCAACAAATATTTGTTCTTTAAATGAAATATGTGTCAGAAATGCATTATATTTTGTCATAGTAATATATTTTCTTTTGAACCAATGGAGCTTATAATTTATGGGATTTATCTAATGTCAAGACTATTTTAAAATCCTTTGTATTTCTTTCAGCTATCAAAAATACTTTTTAAATCATTTCATCAAAATCATGATAAGACTATTTTAAAATCCTTTGTATTTCTTGCAGCTATAAAAATTACTTTTTAAATCATTTCATAGCAAAGAATTTGGGGTTTCACATATAAAAATACAGTCTACGCCGTGCAGTATGACTCCCCATTACTGTGAAACTTCTATTACAAAGACTGATACATGAAGTCCTATTCACCATTCCTTAAAAGCAGTGTTATTTTAATATCCATTAGAGCATTGCAATATAGCAACCAAGCTTTTTTTTGTTCAACTTTTTCTAATTCTAAGACCTCCATGGCAGTACCACAGTGACATTGTCGCAGAATGCTACAGAGTTCTTGTAGAAATAATTGGGGGGGTTTTTTGAGAAGTAAAAAATTTTGATTTTGTATTCTGCAGAAATTTTCAATTTTTTTTTCTCCAGAGTTATTTTTAAAAGATTCTTTTCTTGTGCATCGGAAAGGAAAGAAATGCTCATCATTTTTCTATTCTCATTTGAGAATAATGAAAAATATTCTCAAATAAGAATAGACAAATCATCAATTCTTAATTTTTTTATTCTTATTTGAGAATAATGGAAAATAAAGAATGATGAAGTAAAAAATTTGAGTTTTCTTTTCTGCAAAAAGTTTTGATTTTTCTTTTTACCCTCCAGAATCATATTTAAAAGATGACTTTCTTGCAATTAGAGAAGCGAAAGAAAAGCTTGTTTTTTTTTTTTCTTATCTGAAATAAAAAAATTCGATAATGACTGGCTTCAGTTAGAATTTTAATTAGATAATGTATACATATATATAAATATGAAATCACGAAAGTTTAAAAGATAGTTCACTCTAAAAATCATGTTCTTTCTTTCACTTTTTATTTTTTTAAAAGAACATCATAAATTTGACTGTGAATGAGGATTTTCTTACAAATTCGGATTTGTAGCAAAATAATGTCTCTCTCTTTTTTTTTAAAATTTAGTTGAAATTAAATCAATCCAATATTTGACGTGAAAATTTTAAATTACGCATTTAAATCTTCACTTTATCACACGCTACTCGTGCTGATGATTCTATCGTAAATGTGTGTAGAATTTTAATCTCTTTCTTTGGCAGTTATTGCTACTAATTTTTACTTGCTTATTTTTAAATTTGGATGTCTTTCATTGCTCAGTCATAGTTGATATTCTTGTGATTTTTTAAAATATTTCAATATTATTATGGCATGCGAAGTTTGAATCGCGGATTCAAGAAATCACTCTTTGACACCATCGGTCTGCACCTCGTTAATCCATGCGATGTTTGTTTGTAAGATATTGCTGTGAATTTTCTTATTTAAAACAAATCTGGATATTTTGTTTTTTCAATTTTATTACACGGGAAACTCAAATCACTCATTTGATCATTCACTTTTAATGTGACGATCTCATAATTTTTTTACTTTTTTTTTAAAATTTTTATTGATAGTGCAAGGGAATTCCACAGGATTCAGTAGCACTAGAGGTTCAGTACCTCTTAGTTGCTTGACATTTTTCTGTAGGAGTTGTTTATTAATAGGTAGAAATTTCATGATCACATTTTCATTTTAGCTTATAACTTCAAAATTAATGTTTTATGTAATGATTTCACTTTGTTTTCTATAGTGTCCTAGTTTGTACTTCAATGCTTTCATCTTCAGTGAAAATTTTTAAGCATCATTCAATTGTAAGTATATGTGCTGTTTTTAAAGGAATATCATAAATTAATAAGTATTATAATGTCACAAATTTTCATTATAAATCAGAATTATCATTAGAATTTTTTATTAAATGATATCATTGCTGTTAAACGTTTTATTCTGGATACAACTTGAAATGTGTGTTCAAGAAAATGAATGAAAGAAATGGACATACTTTAAAATGTGCAAAGAAATGGACACATCTCAAAAGAGCTTGTCCAAGAAAATGGGTACATCTGAAAAAGTGCATTAAATGAACTCTGGACACAATGCTCCTTTCAACCCAATTTTAATAACTAAACGAGAAATTTTGTATTTACTTTTCATTACTTTTTAAATACTAAACATAATCCCTGACTTTGGGGTTAGAGTGATTGGGTATATTACAGATGTGACTTTTCAGTCATCTCAAAACACTGAACAATAAAATAGTGTTAAAAAATCTAAATTCATACAGTATCAATTTAATACTATTAGTATAAATTTATCAAACCTGTGGTAACCTACTAAAAACTGTTAACTTTAAGAATTCTTTCAAGAAAGACTAATTTAAAAGATGTAAAGTGATTTAAGCATGTAGACAACACCACATTAGGAATTCATTTGGATTCATTTGTTTTGTCTTTAATAAAGGGACAATTTTCACCAGAGAAATTTGAAAATTGGAATCAAGTGCTATGGCCATTTTCTTAAGTAACTGTGTTCATTTTCTTAAACTCTCATTTTGAATTATGTCCAGAATAAAAAGCTCACAGATATTATGTATTTCATTTCTAAAATAAGCCAACAAATGTCTGTCTTTTTTAGTATTCTGTCTAAAAATGGTACTGATTTATTTTTATATGATGCTGCTTTAAATTGTTATATTTTATTGTCTCTTTATCACATTTCAGTGTGAAATTAATACTTTTCTTGAATGCCTCTTTTATTTGTTTGCCACTTTTATTTTTTACATCTTGATGCAGTTATTTAGAATCCAAAATCTATAAAGAATTTAAAAAATAACGCTTAGTAAATAAAATTTTTAAAAAATTGACACAAAGAATAAAGAATCAAACTATTAATCTGATTCTCATATTAATAAAATACGATTTCTTATTATTATTCATAGTTTCATTTAAAAGTTCTTTACAAATCTGTTTCAATATTTAATCCTATTGTAACTGAAGTTTTACATCTTGGTTAAAAGTCATCCATTAAAATTAGAACTTATGAAAACTGTATTTAGTTTCACCAATTAAATATTAAGCTTTAACCTTTACTAACTTCGAATTATTTAGTTGCATAGGTGCTATAAGTATTAAACTGATAATATTTCAAAAATTTCATTGCCAGAATAGTATTTTTGTAAAACCTGTTCTCCCAAGAAATGGATTTTTACTGTGTAAATTATTGCTTCATGTTCTTCTTAGTTTTGAAATTTTTTATTTTTGCATATTTTTGTTTGCTAATTATTTCTTTGCAAATATATGTTTAATCAATTGTAGCTTTATGTTGAGTTATTTATGTATTTTGTTTAGGAAGAAAATGAACAACGTTCAACAGAGGCATGCATATGCCATTTTTCGTCCAATGTTAATTTTACTTTTTTAATAACTGTTGGTGATGAAATAAAAATACAGGTAAAATATTCTTTCAAAGAAGTTTACATTTTCTTTAATTAAGTTTATAGAATGAAATTTCTTTTCCATTACTTGTGTTTAACAAAGCTATTTTCTTCCTGCTCCTGCTATATTTATCTTATTATTATTATAAATTATATTTCATATACATAACTATGATAATTTTATGAAAACAGTTGTATTCTACATTGCAATTTCTTTTGCAAATTGCAATGTAGAATCAAAATCAGAAATTTAAAGGGTCATATTTAAAGCTTTCAGAAATTTCTGATGTGATTTTTTATCAATCTGATTTGTATCAAATTAAGTAAACCAACTTCAATGTTTCACATTTTTTGAAGTAACAATCTGCATGTTTCCTATTCTGATAAGCAAAAAAAATTATACTAAATAAATAAATAAAAATTTTGCCTGATTGTAAATAAAAAAAATCATGTAATTAGGTGAATGTTTTTAAATGAAAGTTTTATCCCTTAAAATTTGTTTAATGACATTACAGAACAAAAAAGTTATATATGCTTCCATAATTTGTATACTCTATAGAAGGGCATGAAATTTCAAGTCTAAATGTTTCTAACAAAACTAAATCTTTGTTCACCACTATTTTTATGAAAAAAATGAAATTTTTTTTTAAATATTAACACATGCAGTTTAAGGAACTTTTGGTGTCCAAAACCATGAAAGAATGCTAAAATTGAAAACGGGAACACATTTATAGCTGAGTAATTATAATATTTACGTAAAATAAGATTCCAGTATGATCTTAATAATTTCAATATCATCAAAATATCATTAAAACAAGAAAAATATCAGAAACTCAAAGTATTATAATTACCATCTTTAGTGTCAACTCTCAGACTCTGTTATTCTCGCGTCAAACTCTGGTTCTTACTTGCTAGCCTAAAATATTTGGTCGCCATTTCCTTATCTACCATTCTAATTTTGATTCTTAAATAGCAAGTAAAATCACTAAACATAAAATTAACAAATTAGTGACTACATAATTTATACATCCCTTTAATTTTAGTGAAATTGCTTTGAGGAAATGTTTTGTTTATATAATGATTACATATCAGTATCTCCATAATTTTGTTCATCTCCTGAAATATTAATAACACTGCACAGCAAGAAAAATGTTTTTCCATGCCTCGTCATCACCCTTCTTGTTCAAACCTCATCTTGTATAAAATTATCTTCTGAATTTAAATGTGAACACCTTTTATTCTAATCACTCATTGTTTTCTGGATGCATGTTTCGTATTTTCACTCATTTTTAAAGTCGTGATTTTTTTGGGGGGAGATCACTTTAATTGTTAATATTAAAAATGTAGTTTATAAGGGACTGTTCAAATATTTACCTGAGCATATTTTTGCAATGTACCCCTCCCTTGTCAGCAAATCACAAACACCACCCTATGTTTATGTAAGAAAGTCACTGATTTTTTGCTTTGACTTGAAAAATTTCTTGATGATAACACAAAAAATTATGTTTATCTAGTGATTGTGATTGGTTTTTGAATTGTATTTGGTCAATTAGTTTCTCATTTAAAGACACATTTTCAATGAAGCAAATTCTAGGGAATCTAATAAGCAATTTTCTCTATTGAATTTTCATAATTCGATATTCCTTTTTAATTATCAGAAGCTATTTTAATTAGTTTTGAAATAATCCAAAAAAATAAAGAAAATTCTATTAGCAAAGAACAAGGTTGTGAGTAAGGAGAATAGACAGGGTGCGCTACATTTTTAAAAAGTGTTTATTTTCCCCCTTTCCAAAATGAGTGATTATTTTCTTTAACATTTTGATTTTCGCCGCGAATTAGGCAAAAAGCTGGTTTTCACATTTTTCTACTCAGCCTTCTCACATTTCATTCAACCAGAATCCATTTGCAAATCTCGGGAACCAACTAAACATTGCCAAAAATTTATTTTCCCTATTAGCAAAAGAAAATATTATTTCTCTTGTTAATTTCATCGTTGGTTAAGTACTATCTTCTTTGTCACTGGCAAGCTAATGACCTTTTTGCTGTCTTCTATATATAGATTAATACCATAATCCTTGAACTTGGAGATCATTCATTAATTATGTATTTTCATGTGGGTTCCCAGAGCAGTTAAGAATCACAAAGCTTCCTTTCCATCTCCCCTTTATTCATTTAATTTAATAAAGATAAAAATTAATTGAGATTCTGAATAGTAAAATTTTTACTTGAGGGACCATCCACTAATTGCATAAAGTTTTTTTAAACATTTATTGTACTTTTTAAAAAAAATTTCTCTAAATGCTTTTTTTTACATATTACTTTTTATTATTGTATAATTACTTTTAAAATTTTCAGTACTCTTAAGTTATTTTATGAAAAAAATCAACAATATTTAGATGCAAGATTTTAAGAAGTGAGGGAATTTCACTATTTTAAATACAGCAAAGAATCTTATGTTATTCAGATTTGTCATTCCAAAAAAGCGTTTAATTCATCTCTGAATGATTAGATTTAAAAACAATTGAAATAAAAAATTTAATTATCTCGGAATTGTTAAATATTATTAGGTGACCATATAATAGTTTACTTATGACACAAATATTTAGCTTCAATGCCCATTATATTTACTTTTCAAAATTATTTAAATTTTTTAATCATTTCATGAAAGAAATACTGAACCAATAAAAAAAAATTATAAAAATTTGTTAGGGAATTTTTATTGAAATTCAATAATTTACATTTGTAATATAAATGCATTAAAGTTTTCTAAGTTTGCTTAATTCTTTACATATCTTTATAAATTTGGTATGATCAATAATATTGACCTTGTTAATGTTTTGTTGAATAAGCTTTTATAAATAACTTTTATTTAAATCTAAAAAATACTTTTGATAACCTTTTTAAATAATAGTTCGATCAATTATAATTTTGAATTTTATTATTTTTTTTTACATAATTAGGTTAAGTAATTATTAATTTATAGAATATAATGAGCCACTCAATGTTGAATACATTTAAAATTGTGTATAAATTGTTTTTATGGTGGCTAATATAATTAAGAAAAGAGTTCTTTGTCAGAAACTAGTTATTTTGTCATGATGGTGTAAAAGTTTTTGAAAAGAACATATTCTCTTTTCTTTAAAACTGATTGTTATTATTTGACTACAAATAGTTGGCTCTAAAATGAGAACTAAATGTTAACTACTCTGTTAAAGGGATAATAATGCATCATTTTGAAATTTTCCACTTAATTATTCTCAAATCATTTATATATCTTTCAAATTTTTTTTTGATTTTGCTTAGAAATCAGTACTCATTCATTAACTTAATTCATTCATTAATTTTCATCATTCCTTTTATTTGCAAGTAAGTTCACACATAGATCCATTTTAGCTAATTTTCTTTCTTTCAATCTCTTGTAAGGAAACATTAGGTTTTTTTTTTTTACTTCAAGTGAATATTTTGTTTAATTTTTGTATTGTTGTAGCAAACTGTTTTATGAAGTAAATAAATCTTATTCCCGGAAATAAGATTAATTTATTTATTAATTTACTTATTCCCCCTTTTTAGGCTGTTTCTTTAAATATTTCTGATCCTGAATTGATGTTATATGAAGGTGAGATTTTTTTTTTTCAAATTTATTTGTTTCAAATAATGGTATTGTGTTATTATTAAATGTGATGAATAAGCTTATTCTAAGTGTAATAATTATTTAGAATAATTATTGCATCATATTATTATATAATATTTATATAATATTATTATATAACATAATTAATTATTATATAATATTTGGAATAATTATTCATTGAGTTGTTTCCTTAACTTGCCATATTCTTTACATATATATTCATAGGTTTTTCGCTTGTGAAGTTTAGGAACTATGCTGTGAATGGTATGCACTCTAAAAAACAGCCACAAGATTCACCTCCTCCACTTAATGATCTTAACATCCAACAAAAGTTTAAAAAAGTTCCTAAGGTAACTGTTTTACTATTTTTCAATGAAAAGTTGGCTTAAAATTTATATTTGAGAATAGCTCTTGTGTGGAATTACTTATTTAAATCTAATAGGAAAATAATTTTTAGGTAATTTAGGTAGGTTTTATTCAAGTAAATCAAATAAGGATTAAGAAAAATAAATTTTTGATGACTGAAAGCTATGAGATTCAGAGTACTCCGATTTCTGTTTTCCCGATTATGTTATGTTTTGTGTGGAATTACTTATTTAAATCTAATAGGAAAATAATTTTTAAGTAATTAGGTAGGTTTTATTCAAGTAAATCAAATAAGGATTAAGAAGAATAAATTTTTGATGACCGAAAGCTATGAGATTCAGAGTGCTCCGATTTATGTTTTTGCTTTTTATTTAGATGTAAGCATAATTTCTGTTGTAATTTTTTTTAAAGTGAAATAAATCTTAAGTGATGTGGAAAATGCTTGTGTATTTTTTAGAGTAGTATGACAGTGGTCATCAAACTCATTGGACAATAAAGCCAATTATCAAACAGTAAATTTTTTAATTGAGAACCTATTTTTTTTAACTTAAATTATATGGGTAAATTTATTGTTACTAACTTAATTAGGAAACTCCTATTGTTGGCTTTTACTAAGAACGTTCGCTGAGGTCGACCCTCTTCCAACGCCTGCACTTGTCTTGTACACTTGTTTCACACATATTCTTTTGTTCATCCTCTCTTTGTGTCTAAACCAACGTTTAACGCCCCTAAACTGAAATGATAATATGTTATTCTATTCGAAAACTTCTTTGGCTTCAAAATGGCCGATGGAAATGAAAACTCAACATGTTTCAAGTTGTCTTAAAACTTGTCAGACTTGAATGAGAAGAAACAAAAGTGATTCAAAATATAAAAGTAAAGTTTCCAACGAAAAATGGAAAATCAAGGTAAAAACAAAACTAGAAAAGCCACAGGAAACAAGAGTAAAACAAAAATAATAATAAAGAGGCATGTTTTTGGGCTTATTTATTTCTGTTTTTTTTTCACACTGTACATTTTTTAATTTGTTTATTTTACTTTGCTGACAGATCTTAGACATATCCGTTGACTCTTTTTCTGTGAAAGTTATGATGAAAGGTGGACATCGGTAAGTTTAAAAATTTATCTTCTATGTTTATTCTTGCAGTTACCTCTTTTTTGATTTATTATCAAAGAGAAAACGCATGAAAAGAAATTCTAAGCATCCAAAATTCAAATTTACAAAAACTGCATTTTTGTAAGTATCAAGTACCATAACCTTTAACTGGCATGAAGAGTTTTCATAAAATTATCAAACATTGCCATGTACTACTTTTATCTATCTATTAATTTAATTAATGTGACATGTTTGTCATAATCTAAAGCTGAACTATTTTCTTTCTTGTCACTATCCACTTTGAAAATTTTTCACTTTAGCTTTTAATATCAAGTTATTTTTTCCTTATATTTTGTAATTAAAAAATATATGTAAAATAATTCTAAATCATACAGAGAGAAAAATTATTCCTTGATAACTATGATTACTTAGGAAGAAATACTATGGAATTGTATTAAGGGGTTGATTCTCATAAGCCAAAGTAATTGAGTAAAAAAAAAAAATTATAAAACAAATATAGATAGTTTTCGTTAAAAATTGTATTTGCTCTAACTTTAAAATAGAAGTCTAGTTTTTAATAATAAAATTCAAATCATGAAGCAATGTTCATTAATTCTCAAACTTTTTTCTAGACATGCATGATTTATAATTTTAAACTCCTCTGGAACAGTCTATTGTGTTCCATTTTACAGTTTATAACCATTAAATAGTTAGAGCAGAATTTCCCCATAATTTTTATGCAACACATTCGTCTATATTTCCCTTAAATCTAAATTTATTAGTTAACTTTATTTTTGATGGATTCTGGTTTAATAATTTTTATTGTTCTACTTATTTTAATTTTGTTTTTTTTAAGAACATTTACTTTTGGCATCAAGTTTGTTGCACTCCACTTAGAAATGGGAAAATTTAAGGAGTCTGAATTCCTTCCATCACTAACCTCAAAGATTGAAGTGAAAGAAATATCTGCTGCCAGCGATCATGTTCAGTTCGGACAATTAGTAAACTGCAGCTTAGATTTCACTGTAAGTATAACAATATTAAAAATCTTATCAAATCTTGT
Organism: Parasteatoda tepidariorum; assembly: GCF_982258835.1. NCBI lineage: Eukaryota > Metazoa > Arthropoda > Arachnida > Araneae > Theridiidae > Parasteatoda > Parasteatoda tepidariorum. The sequence continues at coordinate 2,734,278 of NC_141758.1, read as the reverse complement.
GATGCTCTTCTTACTGTCAGACTAACTATGGAGAGTGGTTTTTGTTGTTTCTCTCTCTATGTAAGGCAAATGCAGGTTCATTTGTCATTAGTCCCAATGTTTGATCCAGGAGTTCTCTTGTCTTCTGTGTTTGGATCAAAATTACTAGGTTACAAAGTCAAACATCGATAGTTGTAAATCCAAAACTAGGTTAGCTGTTCAACGTTGATTTTAAAATGAAATATTGTAATATTGATGGTTTTAAAATAGTATTGAGATTCAAAAATTTTAATAAGATCTAAAAGTAATTGTGACACAAATATTTGTAATAAAAGTACTTAATTTGTTAACTGAATTTTTAAACAATTGTATATTCTGTAGGATTTTAAGATATTGACTTCAAAACACCATATTTAAATGTTATGATATGGGTCGTACTTAATTTGGATACTCATTTAACTTGCTTGTAAAAGTATAAAAATAGTTTCGACTGAAACACCCTTTTAGTTAAATTCTCTTAATCTGTCTATAACTAAATGTCCCTGCTATTCTTAGGTATTGCAATAAATACCAGTCTAATTGCAAGTGATAATAGATTTTGCTTTTGCACATATTGACTCATTGTCTGATGGGACCTGACTCATTTTGATTTTTTCTTTTATATTAATGAAGAAGTCTTAAAAATTGTCTTGAAAACAAAACAAAAAATATTCAATTCTTTTATAATTGTATACCGTAGGAACTTACCTAAGCAAACTATACGAAAAACTCCAAACTGACTGACTTGATCATATTAGGCCATGACATTATCAAATAATTATTAAAAACAAATTACCTATAGGGTACTTCTCAAAAGGTGGAATCAATAATTTTAGCTGCAGCTAATTCTGCATTTGATTGATTTCTATGTTATAAGTACTAAATATTCACTTTTTATGCAATGTATTCTATTTCAATAAAATTAGCAGTATACTAAATCTTTACATTAAATGTTAGAACACCAAATTCTCTGAAACAATATATGTATGGGGGAGGGGGTATTGGCGTTTTGTATATACATTACATAATTTGGACAATCCTATATTTCACTTGTAAGGCATATGGCATTTTGTTGCAGAAATATTTCACAAAATTATAGAAAATAATTAAATACATGGAAAATTGTTTTAAGGATGGATGAAGAAGTTTGAAGTACTTGTTTTATTCTAATTTGTGTTAAAATAACTACTCTTGTTTTGTTTGTTACATTTGGACCTGCACATTCATATACCGTTCATATTTATTTGTAAACTTATAGATACTATTCTTTAAAAAAAATGAATGTGAGGTGAGCTAACTAAGTGAGGCTTTTCTTCGTTTATTTAAGAATGATGTTAATTCTGTTTATAATTAAAAAGTTATGGTAGAGCATATGTTCTTTGACTTTAAATGGTTAAGTCTATTTTGAAATTCGTCGTACACCGATTCTTTTGTTCGATATTATTGGCCGGGCAGGTGTTTGAAATGGAAAGATGCGCAATTAAATACTCTTGTTTATAGAGCCTCTTAGAAAATACTAAAAAATTATTGACTCAATTGAAAGCAACCTTGAGATCAAAGTGTAAGGGGTTAATGAATTGAAACATCTTAATTGTGCACAGATCTCACAAAAATTGATGTACTGATGCAAGTATATTAGATGATGTCTGTTGATAAGAATGCTTTGAAGTTAATAATTAACTTTGTTTGAAGTTAATGATTAACAATAGTTAACTTTGAAATTCTAAAGTGTTTAATTAGTTAATTTCATCAAACTTTTCTTCTTTCAAAAATGCTATATAGCTTAGGATAAACTCTTCATTTGAAAACAAATTTGAAAATTCGACAAAATAAATCTGAGAAAAGGACATTTTGCTATTATTCCTATTAATACAATAAAATCTAATATTTAAAATCCATAAAGTTTTGATATTGTAAAAAAAAAGTTTTTTTATTATGATTTCTAAGTAATAGAATATTAAAAAAAGTCTAATTTTTTTAATTTCGCAAGAACGATTAGATTAATTGTACTTATTTTTTTTATTCACTTAGTTTTAAGAATATTTAAAAAATATAGTTCTAAGAATATTGAGAAATACTCATTAAGTAAAACTAATGTTAAAATCTTCAAACTTTCAACAACCGCTCTTCTGGCTAAACGTTTTAGATTTAGACTGTATTTTCCAGATAGAGGCTAGAGATATAGATAGAGAAAAAATTTATAAAAAATGTACTTAATAAGTTTTATAAAAGAAAATATTTAATAAAAATGTTTATGGTATTGATAATAAAACTTTTACAATATTTTATTATGTTGATTTCTGTCATTAGATAAAATTATAAATTTTTACTGTGAATTAAATTAAAACGTAGTTGTTGTCAGAGCTCAAATTTTAAATGTATGTTATGCTCCCAATTTTTGAGAACTGCTCTATACCTATAATAACAGGGTGCGTAGCATTTTTAAATAGTGCTTAAAAGTGCTTATTTTTGATTTTCGTTTTTTAAAATCCCTTAAAGGTGCTTTTTCCAATGGGTGTTTTTAAAAAGTGCTTATTTTTCCTTTCCCAAAATGAGATATTTTTTCTTTACCATGTTGATTTTCGCCACGAATTATGCAAAGAGACATCGTCTTTTTCAATGTCTTCACAATTAATTCAACCCCAATCTATATCGCCGTACCTTCGGTCCGTAGTGTATGAAAACGCCATTCATTTTAAATACTAGTTGGAATCCTCAGTATACGCAAATGCGGATCCGCTTTTGCGTATACTTAGCTGGATTCAGTGGGAAGGATTTTTGTCTCTCATGTCCAACTCTGCTGCATTTTGCAAGAGATTCTCAATTTCAGACTTCATTTTCCGTCCTCTGGAATCAAATCGAAAAATCTCTCGTATTTTTGCTGATTACTGGGACCGACTAAACATTGTCAATTTTTTTTTCTAATAGCGATAGAAAATTTTACTGCTCTTGTTAATTTTATCATTGGCGAGGCATCGACGTCTTCTTCACTGGCAAGCAAATAAAACCATCAATTGTCAAAAACTTACCAACCCTGACTAATTATGATATTTTTTTAAAGTACTTAAAAGGTATTTATTTTTTGTTGAAAAATTTGGCTACGAGCCCTGAATAAATTATTTAAATTTAATAGAGAAAGATTTTGTAAAGGCTTTATTTTGACTTTTAGTTGCTTTGTTTTTACTAAAGTCCATCTCCACAATGTTGTACACTCTGCAGAAGTCAATGACCATTCGTAAGTGCTCAAAACGATTATGTTTTGTGAGGCAATCAAGAATAGGATCTAAAAAGCCTGGCAGGCAGAGCACCCAGTACGGGTCGGAAAAAAACTTAGTTTTTTTTTGTTTGTTTTGCATGAACTAAAAGATACTTGAACTTGAACTGAGTTTTGTTTCAGTGTACCTGTCCGTGAAGCGGACACTTCACACTTTCATCCGAAGTTGTGCCCGTGGGCACCTGTAATGATGGCATTGCAAGTGGATAATGGCGGTGAATTTCGGTGGCGGTGATCAGATAAAATCTACATTCTATCTATACGCATAAAATAATAACATGATTAAATAATACTAGCTGATGGTTAAAATTGATATAAGTCTCTGCTATAACAGAGACCCGGCCGTCCTCGTATTCAACCAACTAAAAGATAATACAAGAGTGGTTGTTTTGAGCGTCTTTTATCTCCTCGTAAGATACACTTGCAATGGATATCTTCTCCCATTAACATTGCAGACACCTTTGCAAAATATAATGCAATTCTGATTTTCAGGCCAATTTGGAGCATTTCCTTTACAATCACAATGTACTCTCTACTGGTGTGAGGGTGAACGTCTCATCCCTTTGGCGTAATAATTATGCAATGAAAATAACTGTGGATTTTAATGATTTTAGGTGGCAGAAAAGATGTTAGATATGAAATTTAATCTGTCTCTGTTACATGTCCTGTATGAGAAAGAAGTGTTACAATATTTTCTGAAAGCTCTGCTTCTTAACAATAATAAAGAGAAATCCAAATCTGAGTCCTCCCTTAAAAGGTAAATTATTTTTTTATTTATAAGCATTATTCACAATTGTTTTCATATAAAATTTGAGATTTAATTCATTAATCACGATGTTGATAAGCTATATATTGACATCAATAACATTAAAATTGTATTTTTATTTTTAAATTATATTTTTAGGGGCAAATCTGTGTATGAAATCTTGTCAGGCTACAGAATGAAGACAACTATTGGCATAGATGATGTGAGCATCTCTTTTAAGGTTCCTGATTGTGAATCATTCAACATTGGCTTAATTAAAGCTCAAAGCACTCTGGAACACTTCATTGCCATCAAAAGCAAGTTTACTCTAAAATCCATTTGTTTACATAATTTTTATATTATTAGGAAGCATTATCTGAACGGTTATGTTAGTATTTTGTATATACAAGATGTTAAGTATAGTATTAATATATATTTAAAATCCTTGATGAGGTAAATATATTGTGCATAAATTTGTCACACATCAATATTGAAGTGAGATTGGACAAAAATGCTTTCAAACTCAGGCCATTCGTTATGGAGGTCCATAAAGAACAAGGGAAGGATTAAAAGATCTGAAGATGAAGCTTAAAGTTTATCTAATTCCCGAGGTGTTACCAAACTCTAATAGAAAGAAATTCATGAAAGAAATATGTCTGATACTCTTGTGGCAATGAATTTTAAATGTACAAATTAATTATTTAACAAATTAATATATAAATAGCAAAAATTTTCTAGAAATGGCAGAATTCCAGCTTTAAAATTTCAAATGTTCTGGAAAAAAAATTTTTTTTTTCAGTTTGCTTTGAATTAAGTAATGTTAAAACATGGCTCATGGTCAAACTAACTGCTTAAATTACTTTGTTTTAATGATTCTATATATCTTATCACACCCTAACTGCAACACCCAAGAATTTGAGTTTAAAATGAAGTATTATATAGATATTTTAAAGTAAGTTTTGTACATTTCTTTAATTGCTACTTAAAGTGAATAAATAAAGTAAGAGACTCAGTAATATGGGAATGTAATATATAAAATATTCTCAATTTGATTTCACATTATAAATTATGTTTCTCTTAGGACTAAAAATAACTTCAATTCATATGTATCAAAATACTTTTGTTAGAATTTTCTTACTCTTCTATAAATTGTTATGTCACATATGAAATTCCATTTTAATGTTAATAAGTGGGGTGTTAAAAACAGCAAATGTAACTAATCATTTTATTATTATTCGTTTTAGATATTGAAAATGGTGCTGTTCAAAACACATCTCAGATTACAGGATCAAGGTTGTTATAAATATTTATCATAAAACTTAAATTATTTTTAGCATTTATTTTATGTCTGATTCTTTAACCTCTTGTGACCCAACGTTCAATATAATGGACGTTTTGTTCAATTTTATCACTTTAAAAAAAGTATTTTTAAGATTTTTTTTCTGTTTTTATGCTTTTGCAAAGTGTTTGTCTATGCAATCGATGCAAGTAACAATATATATGCTATGCAATAGATGTTATTTAATTTATTTAAAAGTGGAGGTATTCTCCCACTAATTTTCGCTCTTTAAACGAGAGATTTAGAGTTACTTTTATCTATAATATATAGTTACAAATTTTTATCTGTAATAGAAAATATTATACAGTACTGTAAAGATTGTATATTACTTAAACTTTATCATTTAAATAAAATTTCAAACAACATCTGTTTCAAGAAATTAAGAATCTGATTGGTGCAATTTACGTAAAATGGTGCTTTATTAATAATTCCTAAGCTTCCAAAAGATATGAATCAAAAATTATTATTTCTTAAATTCAATAATATATTTTGTTCAAATTTCTTTTTCTTAAAGAATTATTTTAAATATCAAAAGACAACATTTTTACCAAATGCAGCGTACTGTTATCAAAATTTTTGCCTAATACTGGACAAATAAAGAATAATATGGAATATTTGAACTATATTGTTTAATGAGTCTACAATCAAGGGAATCTTTACAAAGTAAAAGTTGAACTGATTCAGAGCACTTCGCTACCTCTGTATTACAGAATTCACTTATATATTGCAAGATTTCAGTATGTAGTTTTGAAATCTTACACATGCGTACTTGTTAATCGCATGAATTTTTCAAATTCCATCTTCTATTTTTTTTTTAAATTTGTAAACTAAAATTTTTTATATTCAGTTACTTTTTAGTTTTTTTAATTATTATTATATAAATTCTCTGAATCGAACTTCTCATAATATTGAACAGTACATTGTAAAAGTGGTTTGTTTCTAATGTATGTTTGTATTTAAATTAATGTATAGAATAAACATATAGTAAGTTTTTAGCTTTTTTGTTGTAAATCCTTTTTACCTGACTACTTAGCTTAAGCTCAATTGTCCTGATTTTTTAATTCTCATTTTCTTGCATTGCATTCTTTTTAAAATAATTGTTATGAACATTCATAATGTACAAACATTAAACTTTTTTAAATATCTAATATAAAATACAAGAAATTAGTCAATTTTTTAGAGATAAATTTTTAAAAAAAATCGTATATTTAAACTTTTTCATCATTCATTCATAATTTGATTCATTATTTTACATTTTTATTGTTTAAATGAATTTATTTAATTTTATCCAACAAATATTTATAACTTTATCAATAGGTATACCCAAAATAGTTAAATATTTTTATATTTTCAGCGTCGAACTTCTGCTCGAAACATTGTACTTAAAAATTGGAGATTCCAGCTTTGTGGAATTTGGAATGTTGAAACGCCATCATTATAGCAATATTCCACTTGCTATTGGTGTTGCTCTACTAAAGGTTGGTTCAACTCATAGAATTTGCTTTTCATAATATTTTTTAGTATTGTGTAACAGCATAATTTAATTATTCTTTTCATAACTTTATTAATATAAATTCAATTTATTTTAAAGATAACTGAATGTGAAAGATAGCATTATTTTTCATATACTACACTCATTTTATTGTTTAGGCTTTATTTTTTTGAGTACAGACTCTTATTTTTTTAAAGGTAAATGTTGTTGAACTGTTACAAAACATGCACTGACAGTTCTAGATATATAAATTAATCAAAATAATTTCAAGCATCATAATGCTAATTTATTATATTTGATTTTTATGGATTAATGTTATTCTTTGAGTGATGTGGTTAAAATAGCTTTTAACCTGAAACATAGAAAGCCGGAATCAGTTTTTTGAAACAGTGTTTTGGGAAGATGCATTATCCCAAATCTTTTCATTTACTTAACTTCTTGTGAGTGGATTAAAATTCTCTTTTGGTTTATAGTTATTTTTTTAAAGATTTTTTTTAACTAAACGCATTATTAACCAGTGTTTTTTTTCAGTGTTTTGTTACCAGTTTTTTGTAAGAATTATAAAATAATCACTTATTAGTGTAAGATTAGTTAATAATTTATACATAATATAAAGCACATTTTTTATGAAGAGATGTTTTGGATACTATCTATATTTGCAATCATTATTGTGAGATAGAGGGTTTCACCTTGGAAAAATTGACTTGATTAGACAACACAGCTTTGATGGACTACATGGGACAAACCAGACGCTCTTTTAAATTTAAGCCTAAAAAACCCAAATAGGTATGTTCATTATCAAAAATACGAGGAATCATCAATTGCTGCGCTTTGTTGGGATCTTGCGCATAGAAAATACCAAAATTATTTCCACCCCAGTCACATTGTTTCATCTTGATGCCCTGGAATCTCATGAATGCTGATTGCTCACCACCTTTTCATAGAACGTGAAATACATTTTACCCTGATTTGTTCCACTCGTGTCTCCTGTTCTTTTTCTTGTTCTGTTTTTTCATGTTTATTTTCCTTCACTCTTAGCTACTGAGGTTTTGATTCTCTGCTTTATTTCTGATATTTTGTTGGTAACTTTGCATTTTATACTTCAAATCACTTTTGTTTCGTTGCTAGTCTTGAAAATGGATGCTTATTTTTCAGCGCTCGAAACATGTTAATTGTTATATCCAATCTGTATATTATTGAAGCGAATAAAGTTTTTTAATTAAATAATATCTTATCACTTTATTATTTTTGGTATTATTTATTTAATGTATTGTAATGTTAGTCTTTTTTACTTTTTTAAACTTACGTGCCTACCAAGTGCAATATCTGAATGCCCATCCATTTGCAGATCAATAAAAAGGTTCATGTTTAGAATATAAAGACTTGACAATATTATAGAGCTAAGTAAGAACTTTTCTGGATCAAAAATGTCACTCCCTCTCAGCTCTTCTATTTAGAGAAAAATTTATTTTAAAAAAATTAATCATTAGTGTGGTTAGTAAACGTATTTACTATTCATTTTAAAATATATTACTTTCTTCCGTTTTGTTAGGCCAGGAAGAATAACTTAGACTGTTGCATCGAGTGTATGTTCGATGGTTGCCAACTGCAGTGGTACCCCAATTCAGCAAATCTTTTGATCTACGCAACCAAGCTAATGAACAGCTGCTTCAGCTCTCCCTCCTCCCCAATTCATGAGAAGAGAGATGAACCTCCTTCAAACTCCTATTCAGTGGAACTGAATTTCAGAGGACTGAATGTGTTTGCTCTGAATGAATATAAAACGGGTGTCTTGGTGAGAGCTGATTTGCTGAATCTGACTACCTCAGCTGAAAAGATAAAGCTGTTGTTGGAAGGAACTAAACTTTCTTATATGAACTCAGTTTTGAAAGCAAGTATCGTTTTTGTTTCACTTGTTTGCTTGTCTTTTTAAGATCTTTTGTCACATCAGTTATGCTTGTTGTGAGTATAAGTAAATGTCTTAACAATTATTTGTAAATGTTACTTTCTGTCCATTTCTATTCAGGAACTATTATCCTGATGATAAAAATAAAACAAAATTCAATTTTTAAAAGAAGTCATAGTTGCATACAGAATGAAAAGCGTTTTTTTTAATATCATAATATTTGGTACTCTGTTCTACTGAATTTATGTGTGGTATAATCTCATTAGAATACTAGAAATAATTCCCAAGTTCATAAGTTACCCCCATAACAATGTCCCCAACCATACTCACATTAAAAACAGAACACATGATATGATGACAGGCAAATAATCAATACAATAAAAAGATTAAAACAACATAGCAAATAACATTTAATGGAATTTTCTAGTAAAAAAAAAAGTTCTAGTAAAAAAAAAGTCTAGTTTAAAAAAATCTGGAGGTAACGAAAAATCATCTTATCAAAAATAAAACTAATAAAAAAGAACAGTTCATAAAATTATAATGTAGCCTCTATAAAAATATTTCTACTTGCTTTCAGCACACACTTTTTGGCTAAAAAATTCACACGATCAAACATTGCTAACCCTATAACGGATTTTGAATTCTATGCTAATGTGTTTGGCAGATGTAGAGGGAATATCTAACAATAAATTTTATTCTGCACTCAATTCAAGGTTATGGCATAAATATATTACAGATTATATTAATGATTTTTATTTATTTAAAAAGGATTAAATTATATTTTGCCATAAGTGGAAATATTTTTAAGTGAATTGAAGACTTTTTGCACACAATTATAAAATTCATTTATCCAAAGAAAGTTTCATGCAAAATATAATTTTAATAATTCATTATTTTTTAATATTATATTAAATAATAATCTTAAAAATTGTAAATTATAATGTATGTTAATTTTTACATCATTTTGAAAAACGTAAATTTATGTGTCAAATTACAAAATTTAATCTAAGTTAGACAAAAAAAATACTGAGAAATCAAATTTTAAAAAAAGTTTGTATTTAAATTTAGATTTTTAGGAACAATTTGGGCGATTTTGCTGTCGAATTCAATAGTTTGTGAAAGAGCTGTATCCTGTTATAGCAATATTTTTTACAAACAATTTTGAAGAAATGTTCGGCTTCTAGACTCACTTCACATCCCTTTAATAAAGTTTAATAATCTCTGGGATGTTGATTATGAATATAACATGAATTACTTAAAATTCAGCAGCAATGGTTTGCCACATTATGTTCTGTTGATTAACATAACTTGAAACAGAAGCATGGTTTAGTCTATAATACTCTGACCTGTAATAATTGAAACACTAATCAAAAGAAAGAGAACAATATAAAGCATAAATTTTTTTTAATGTTTTTTTCTACTTTAATTGTTTACTAAGTCAGCCACAACTTTACCGCCAAATTTCCAAAAATTGCTGCATCCTCATCACATAATTTGTGAGGTTCTTATTATTAAACTAATTCCCATTTTGTGGTTCTTATTAGTATTATTATTTTACAAATCATACTTGGAGTCCAGTTTCAATAGAACTTCTTTCTTCTAGGTATATCAATGCGTTCGTTCTTCAGAAATTAAAACCTATGATGCTTTTATAGAAGATGCCTGTATTATTTACACAACAAAAAAGAAAGTAAGTACCTTTTTAATGTAATATATTTATCAAGTCTCAAAATTTTAGTTTGTTATGGTTCAACAATAAATGTAAAGTTTTTAGCTTTAATGTTAATGTTTTTACACTACATATTAAACTTTCTAAATCCTGATGCGCAATTGGTTCTAGTCCTCCACTAAACTGAGATGCAGTGCTATCTTTGCTACACTCTAAATTTTGACTTTGTATTTGTTAGAGTTGCAATTCTTTTTTTAGTCTGGTAATTTTTAATTTCTCTAATTCTAATTCCATCTGTTTTTGCTTTGATTCTTCCCCCCTGCTTATTTTCTTTCCTTAGTAATATATTCTAACATTTCTAGCACAAACTTAAAATCATTTTTATATGTATCGGAATTATCTATCAATGTTTTAATTTCTATCTCAGTTACATACGACGGTTGAATATTCAGTTCAGTAGCAAGTTTTAAAAGATCTTCCTTTTTTGGCTTATACATTTTAAAAGTCAAATGTCCTACCTGACTGAGAAATCTAAGGAGCAAGAATATGCAACTAGCCACACCCAGTTTAGAACAAAGACGATATTCAATAATGCTGAAAAATATTATCATTTTCCTGACCCTATCCCGTGGCCTGATTCCCTGCGGATAAAAGGGGCAGTGGACATGATTAAAACAATACTTAAATAATTATACTAAAATTTTGAACTAATAGCAAATACAATTAAAAAAAGAGTTTGGATTACAATTTGCAACCTCATAATCGAGGTGCAACTAAGAAATCAACTATGAATCTACCTTGCTCAAAGCTGAAATCAAAGTTTAAGTTTCAGTTTGCATTTTACTGCAGCGTCTCTAATTAATTCGGGATAATTTAATTCATCTTCTGATGATGTAGTGGAACCTCTGGATGATGCAATATGACCAATACTATCACCAATTTCCTGCATAGATGATAGTGACCCATCTAGAACCTGTACCCAAAACAGACTCATCATCTGAAAGAAGGCTTTCTTGAGCTCATGCTAAAGTGTTCCTTTACTTTCTTATCAGTTTTAAAAAAAATTACGAAAATTTGTTTGATTTAGTAATTAAGTATGAAAATTATTTTGATTATTAAGTTTAAAAATTAAGAACTATGAAATGGGTAAATAAGTAATCTCAATAATATATTTTGGCAGTTTTGCTGTGCAAGTTGTAGCATTTTATTTTTGTGAATTCAGTCTCAGATACTAGCCTGTTCTCTCAGATTTAAATTCTTCGACCTCAAAATGTTAATCTGAACTCGTTTCTTTCCAGTATTCACGATAATGTATTAAATATAGAAGGCTGGCATTCCGGAATTTTCGCTAACAGTGCTCCGGAAGTTCCAGACGTTTAAAAAAATCATTGATCACATAAGTTTCCGGAAATCAAATTTTCAAAGGTGGAACTTAAAAACACAGTTTATTTTATTTGTTTGTAAGGGAGAGCCAGAGAGATACTTTATAAGCTTATATTCATGATTACTATTCATTTTTTATCAGTAAATAGTTGTTATAATCATAAACTCAAGAAAGAAAGACATATTTGTAAATTTTTATTACTTCTCCAGGTATGTGTAAAATTTTAAATATTTTTAAGTGAACTAAGAAATATTGAGAAAAAGGAAAAAACCTTCTTTAAATTTTTTCTAATTTTTCAATCAAACTGTTCTTTTTTTTCTTTTTAACTCAATGAATTTTCCGGAATTTTGACACAATCACCCCTGGATATAATATTACACTACAATTACTAAAAATAGGCAGGACATTAATTCTTAAACAAAGCTCACACATTTTTCATTGCATTGTCAATAGCAGCAATAAAATGTGACTAATTTTTAAACATCTTGTAGTTAATTTTTTCGGTATTATAGCTTTTATTTTTGATAATTTTAGCTAATTTGGGTGTTTTGAGCACAATGATTTAACCAGTAACCGCTACTGAACTTGACCAATTAGCCGTGAATACTTTCTAATCAAAATGCCCTAACTAATAGAAAAATCTTTTTTTTTTCATTAGCGTTTTTTGTATTTTTTCCTTTTGTTATTTGTTGTTTTTTCTCTTTTTTTCTATCTGTCTTGTCTTCCAACATTAACCATTAACAGATAAATGCTCCTTTAGGGGCATAGGTGCGGAGTTAAATGTTGGTGTGTGTGATTTAACCAATATATCGGCTTGCACTCTACAAATTAGTTTATCTGTTTCTTATATTTACACGAAATATCTTTTTATTTACATAATGGTTAATTGCTAAAAAAATTTTATATTTAATATATTTATTTTACTTCACTTTGGTTACAGGAAGCAACTATTAGAATTTCAGAAAATATATTTCTACTTTGGAACACGACTTTGCACATGACATTGTTTACACTTGCACAGGAAATAAATGCTTTCAAACAAGCCCTACCAAGTTCTAATAAAGCATGCATCGGTTAGTTTATTAGATTCAATAATGGTACCAACCAGTATATGAAACATAAAATTTTTTAAAATGTTGTTATTATTTATTTATAGATGTGAATGAAACTGAGAATGTTAAAAAAGAAGAACAGCAACAGACTAGATTAAGCATTTGCTTGCAAGCCAAGGGTCATATTGATGTAGGATTCATTCTTTCAAAAGCTCACAGGTAAATACATCATTTGATTATTTATTTATTTGTTTCAAAAAGCCAAACTAACAATTTGGAAAATTTTTGCTGCATTCAAATGATGTTGAGTATTAATGGAATACCCTGAATAACTTTAATTCTAATGATGGTATTTTTGCATACTAAAACTCAATTGTAATGGTTTGCTGATCTGTTGACAAACAATCTAATTTGTTAGTGCAAATGACATTTTAAGCTACAAAATCAAACACAGAAGGTACTTTTTTTGAATAAATATTTTTTTGTTGTTGATGGATTAGGATTATTGAACCTTAAAAAATGGGTGAAGCCACAATCTGGTGAAAATGGTCAGAATAGAGTAGTCAAAAGTATAAACCTCTTAATGTTAATTTTACTTCCTTGCATATTTTGCCACATCTCATAAACTTTTTAAGCAAATAGAAAAGTTTTTGCACACAACTATTAAATTCATTTATCCAAAAAGAATTTCATGTAAAAAATAATTTTTATTCTTTTATTAAATAAAAATTAAAAGAAATATGAACTGTAAGATGTATAAATTTTTATATCATTTTATGAAATGGTAAAATGCAAAATTTGAGCGCCATCAGTCAAGCAGTTTCTAAGTTATCACATTTTATAAAAATTGTGTGTGATTTGATGTGATTTCTCAAGAACTAGTTTTGTTTCTGATTCTATAGCTTAAAATATAAACCAAAGCTACAAAATCAGTACTAATTAATTAGCATGTTGCAGGTTAAACCTTCAAACCATTGAGATCAAAAGGTATTCAGTAGCTTCCTTTTTTTTAGCACTGTACTCTAATTAGCTTGCATGTACTATTAAAAACAATAAATAGTTAAAACCAAATTAAATATTACTTATAGGAAAAAAAATCAATAATTTTTTAATTATCTCATTGGTAAATATGCTTGCTGCATAAATTCTCTTAAGCAACATTTAAGTTCTGACTTATGCAAACCATAATAAGTTAAATTCAATTCCTTAAAGAAGGAAAAGATACTTTTTTTAAACTTTTATTTTTGCTGATAGCAACTTTTTAGATAATGACCGAAACAGGGACTTTATATAAGTGTGTCTTGCCATTAGAATTCAAACATCAACTGCCCAAATTATTTTATGTTAACGTTACACTTGTTAACATTATCGCTGTGATAAAATCTCAGTAGTTAAATATTTAGATTCAATTATTTTTCACTTTGAAGTATAAGTCCTATGGTGCAGTTTTGTTAAATGAATATTATAATTGTGTATTGTATCAGTACAATTTTGGATGCCGGCACACAGTTCTGCGCCTATGCCCTCGGAGGGGGCATCTATCAGAAAGAAGTACTGTGGCCAGGAAAACAGACAGTTGCAATGGTGGCATACCACTCTTCCCCCGATGAGTCCCCAATCACGAGCTCACCCTAGCATCTACAACGTCACTAGAGCTAGGCCCAACATTTACCCTCATCTCTCGTCAGGATCCTTAAATTTATTGTTTATTTATTACTATACAATTATTTAGAAAGACACATATATTCTCAGATATTGTGTAACTGTTATAGAATATTGATTATTGACATTTAAGACCTATGGAAGAAAGTGTCCTTAAATGTGCTTAGTTATTAAAAATTTCAATAAATGTCCTGAATTTTTTTTTATTTTCCAAATTTTTGTTGAACAGCAAGAATAAATATTTAGCTAAGAGAAAATAGAAGAAATTTTAAATTCAGAAATTTTGTTATGTGTCTTGAAATAAAGTATATAACAAAACGAACGCCTAACTCTTCATTGTGTGTCAAGTATGATATTAGTATACTTTCATTGTTAGAAACTCCTGTCTTGATATTATAGAACATTTGAGAAAAATATGTAAAAAGCTCTTCTTCTATCTCTGTCTATTATCATACTCTACTGATTTTCATGAGAGAATCCCCGTATTTTGCTACTATGAACAATATCCGCTTTTATACTATTTTCTCCCACTTATATATATATATATATATATATATATATTATATATATATATATATATATGTGTGTGTGTGATAAAAAAATCTGAGTTTTCTTAAAAATGTTTCCTTTTTTGCTTAAGTGCAGGAACTACTGGAATTACTACTAATTGTATATCTGTGAATCCATGTTGGTATTCTAGAAATTGCTCCCATTAAAGAATCAGCATCCTTAAATTGCCCTTATATATAGAGGCAATTAAGTCCTTAATTTTTATAACCGTGGAATAAGGCATAACTGAATTTTTTTTTATATATAACTTATGTTACTTGTCACAAATATCATTAAAATTCAATAAAATCAGTCTGGGAAAGTCAAGAAATTTTGATTTAAGAGTTTGTGGCCATGCTGATATTCTTAATTTACTATATATATATTATGACTCAATAATAATCCCACTTGATGGTATTTTATGTTCATTCACATTCATTATTATTCTGCAATTATCATTTTAAATAAAAAGGACAAGCAAGAAAGGATTGTGTGAGATTCTACTCTCTTTTGATCTAACAACCTGTATGTAAACTTTTATTTTAGTCTAGATTAAAATAATTCATTACAAAATGTTTTGAATGTTGTTGGCAATAAAACTTTCTGTTTAAACCTTATCTCTTATAATAACCATATTTCAGGGTTGTTTTTTCTGCACCCGACATAACTTTAACTCACAATCAGCATTTATTCTCAGCCAACTCTGAACAGTTGATGGTGTTGTTTGACAATTATGAGATATTTACTTTTGAGGTAAGAAATACAATGCTTCTGAAATTGCTCATACTTGTTATTTCCAGTTCTTTAAATGATTTTTATCAAAAATGTGTAAGGTTTTTTACCATAAAATTGTTCAATCAATTCGAAGAATTATGCATTAAACAAAAACAGATTTTCAGATGTTTTTGCAATAAATAACAAACAAGCATTCTCGCAACAACCTGTTATGTATGGGTGCCATGGGGATTAAGGCTCTACAATTTCATGTTCATTGTCATTATTGTGGCAATGTGGTTAGCATCACACAAATTACATTTTCTTCATGACAAACTGGTACCCATAGATCTGAAGCTGAATGAGCTTCAAGCCACCACTGATCAAACCCTAGTCATTCACAATTACAGTTCTATTCAACTTAACTATCACAATTTGTGATATATATTTGATATATTAAAAAAGTTATTAAATAATTCATCAGACTTTTTTTTTAACATTAAAATAATCTCAGTTAATTCGTGAGGAACTATCATAACGATTGATATTATTAGTATGGTAAAGAGTTTTCTATATTTGCTGTTTTTATTTTAGAAAATCATTGTTTCACTTATGCAAGGAAATGAACAACACCAGGTGTGTCGTCAGAGCTTTGAAGACCTTGAACTGCCTAGCAATAGGCTATTGTATGAAACTTTTTTCTCATTTATTTTTCATCTTATTATAGAAACTTGTATGGTTGTTTTATTTTACTTTTTTTTGTATTTAGAAGTATTCATTTTGAAGCAGTAAGATTTGTTTTCCCTCACAAATATAACTTTGCTGAAGCATTTAGTGAACAGGTAATTAGAAACCAATGTTCAGTACACACCTGTGTTTTAATTTAGATGCGTTATTTTTTAATACATTTACCAATTTTGGTTTACTTTAGAGATTGTGAAGTTAATCAGTTTACTGAGAATTACGTTGTATAGATCTTCTACTTTTATACCTAGTATTGTTACTTTTTTTAAGTTGTGAACATTTCTTACAAAATCAAACAAAAAAAGACCTCATGAAAAAAAACAAGGTCTCTGAATATTCCTTGTATGACTTTTCATTCTCAACAAAAGATAATAACTTTGCATTTTTATGAAATTAACATAACCTTTCTAAATATTTTTGCTAAAAATTTTACACGTGTTTAAAAACTAAAGTTTTGTGTGCACTTCCAGTTCATCAACATTTTCAAATGGTGGAAAATGTTACACAAAAAGAAAAAAGTTCCCTTTACTTTGGAAAGTAAACTACCTCCTGATCTTCATATTGTTTGCAAAGTAAGGATTCTTCTTCCTTTCTTTTCTTTTATTTCCTTCTTCATTTATTGTAAATAATAAATGTTTTAAATAAGTTAAAAATCATATATTCTTTTAGGTTTGGTCTATAGAACTTGAAGATGATCCTTTTGAAGTTAAATTACGAGATAACTTTGAGGTAAATATTATTTTAAACAAATCAAATAATTATGTAGAAAGTAAAATTATAATTTTTGCAAGTAAATTTGGTTTATAGCTTGTCTTAAAAATGTATTGAAATGTGTGATCTTACTGTTGCTCTATTTCAACCTTAGCTGCTTCTAATCATAACTTTATTACAAAATTGCTTCAAGTTATCTTTTCTACCCCAAAGTAATCTGAAGTTCATTTTCTAGAGTTTTACCAAATATACAACAGTTCTGTATGAAAAGGATATTTTTCATGAAATTGCACTGGACTTGACCCAAAAAATTAATATTTGTTATCTGAGGGCGAAGTTTGTATCTTTAGTGAAGTATGTGTTTATTTAAAGAGAATATCCGATAAGTTTTGTAAAGTTCAAGGTTCAGTAAAATTATTCCTCAACACTCTCACTAAGGTACAAAAAGCTAAACATTTCTTTATCATCGAAAAGTTTTTTAATTTATTTATTATTATTTTTTTGTTTTGTTGATGTTTCAAAAAAATAATATGAAACAGGTAGTATTATACAACTATACGATGATATAAATAAAAGTGTCACTGATATGTATTTCAATGAACTATTATAAATCTATGTATAAAGCAAGAAGAGTTAATAGAATATTTAGCAATGCAATACAAATTTATGTAAAATAATTATTGGAAATTTTTGAGATAATAATATTTGTAATAAAAAGACTAATATTATTTAAAAGTAAACATTTATCAATTTAAGCAAACATCTTAGATACATATGATAAAATTATTTCTTTATACAACTAAATGCATGCAGGCAGGCAGGTGTTAAAGTAAAAAAGAAAATGTACCTATATACTGTTGTATGATGTAGTAATTCTCTTTATATATTTAGCATTATGTATCAAATTTATTAAATTCATAACAAGTAGAAAAATAATCATTAGGGCAAAAATGTTTTCACTCTTATGAAAAAGTGTAAATTGGCTTATAACTCTTAACTTTGTGATGAAGCACTTTCTTATTACAGTACATGAGAAAAACTTGTGTTTAAATCTTGTAAAGATAAGAAGCATATTTATCGTATACAGATTGTTCTGCTGCCCTTAATATATATTTTGAAAATTCCAGTAGAAAATGAAGTAAGAAAAATGCTGGGTGCTGATTCATTTCATGAATAAAAATCTCTGAAACAAAGGAAGGGCGCCATCTGTTGACAATTTTTTTACAAAATTCCAAAATTTCTGTATAAAATGTTTAAGCTTTCACATTTTACTTACAGCTTTTTCATTCCTCTATCATCTGTTATGAGATGTTGAATTTTGAACTCTTCTTCTTGACATCCTTTATGCACATTGAGGGCCGAATCAGGAAAAAACTAAAATGTTTCCAAGCTTGGAACAAATGATATTGAGATAAGGAAACAAATCATTAAAATGATCTAAGCACGGTTTAATTGGAACTGAAATGTATATACTTTTCATTAAGAGTTGTTTTTATGCTCATTGTCAAAAACATTGGTTTTAAATTATTTTAATATTTTCTTTGCTCTTGTTGATCTAAATAATTTTTTTTGTTCTCCTTTTCATTTAAATGTTAATTTAAACCCCCTAAATGTTCAAAATGTTTTTATTAAGATTCTAAAAATATATATTGATGGTGGGGAAATATTGAATAACATGTACAATTTGTTATTTTCTTCACAATAAATTTCATAATTTGGACAGCTTTTAGAAGATGAATATCATGAAAGTCTGAAAAGAAAGAAAATGTTAGATGAGAAAATTGAAACCTTTAGAAGGACAAATCTACTTTTACCTGGTACTTATAGAGTTGCAATACATTTTCTACAGCTTTATATTTTAAACCCTGAAAATGGAATTCAAGTTTGTTTGTTTTTTCTGTAGATGAAAAAATTAATCTGTTATACTCGAAACTGGCAAAAAAAAGTGCAGAGATATATATTCAACGTTCTCAACAACTGTATCAAAAAGGTTCAATGCGAACTTCACTGTGTACATGGTTTTTTGAAGACATTGACATCCTTGCAATTGCAGATACATCATATCATGGCACCGAGCGTGTTATTCATTGGATGAAACAGCTTGATCCAGAAAGGTAAATACTTATGTTTGGGTCACACTGTGACTATTAAATTTGTAGGCATACCAAAAATGCATGCATCTGTAAGTTTTAATCAATTGTTTCATGAAGCAATTGTATAGGGAGATAAAATTTCACTTGCAATACAGGTGTGCAATACCTGTTTTTCATCAAAAATATGTGTACTCAAAATTCTAGTCATTTATAATAGAATTTCATTTCAAGCCATTTTCTTCATCACAGGATTTATTTCATCAAAGTACCACATCACTGAAACTTTTTATTAATTTATCCCCTATTTTGTTTTTAGACAACATATAGTTTATGACATTCTTTAATATAGCTTTCTTGAACAAGTGCATAAATATTCTTAAATGAAAATTACTTTATTTTTCCAATCATTTCGGAGATTAAGCAAACACAATACTTTAAAAAAGTTTCTAAAAGTATATTGCTCTAGAACTTCTGTAAGAACTGCTAAATATTTTCTTCCAAAATGCCTAACTCTTACTACAGCTTTGTTAAATTATAATAAATAATTGTTGTGTTTGTACTTTGGGTCTGTTAAAAGATTACCCCCAACATTTTAAGCTTAAGTTTTTGTTCAATCATTGAGTTACCAAAAAGATCAAATTCAACCTTTAATCAAAGAAAGATATTAGAAACCATCTATATATTTTTTACATTTTGTTTTCAGTTCTATAACTGTTTTGTGTAACTGTTACGCAGTAATTATAAGAGCATAGATTGAAGAATTCTGAATTAAGTGATAATAGCATGATTTACAGATTCACGGTAATAAAATAAAATAAATCTGCTTTCAGCCCTTATCCAGATGAAGGTATTGAGTTCTCCACTCTGTGGGCGAGGAAGGTGAGGTGTTCGGCGTCATCGTGGACGTGGCAGATGAGGGATTTCCCTCAGGTTCCTCTCAACATCAAGGAGTTGCACTTCTGGGGATTTCTAATTGGTGCTGAGCAAGAGGCCTCTCAGAGAGGTTGATACTTTTTTTTAAACATTACATTTTTTCATTTAGGCATAGTTTAAGCACACATCACTCATCTTAAGCAATTGGAAACCTTGTCTTTTCAGATAATCCTAAATTTGGACTTTTTAAAATTCTAGTGTAAATTACAAAAATGCACAGTTGTTTCCGTCAGGCATAAAAGAGATGTATGTAAGAAATTGACAAGATTGATTGAAAGGATATATATATATATATATATATGTATATATATATATATATATATATATATATATATATATATATATATATATATATATATATATTAATTGAAATTGTTTGACTTTAAGTGATTTAAACAATGTATCAAGTTATTTAATTTACAATAAATTGTATTTGAAAAACTAATTTATAAACAACAAATTTGTTTTTCCCATGATAACTCCAGACAAAAAATAATTATCAATAAATGTTTATTATTTGATTTGATTTGATTATGATTGAAATATTTTAAAATTGTAAAATATCTACATTTTTACATTATTTTAAACTATATCATTTTAAATTATAAACTGCAAATGTATTTGTTCAAATGATTATCAAAAAATTAAAATTTAAAGATAATATTTTTTTTTTGCATTATTATTAGTCTATTAGTTTTATTTACATGGCATAAAATAATGGGAAATTGTTGTTACGTATTAAGAACACTTTAAGTGTATATCTAAAGATTAAGAGTATATTTTATTATGACTGCTATTGATTATGAAATAATATTAGATTATATCTTAGTTATAGACTTAGTTTTACAGTTCCTTTCTATGCAAAATTTATTTATATTATTTTAATAACTATTTGCAGTTTAAATATGATCTTTACATATTCTCCTTCTTTTATATATTTTTGCAAATATATTGAAACTCAGTGAAGTACATTTAATATACAAAGTATGTTTCTTTTTTTCATGACATATATTGGGGATTACATTAAAATTTTTAGGTATGATTCATCAATAAAACCATTTCAAAAACATGATTTTTTATTTTTCAGCTGTATTTCTTATTTTATTTTATCAAATTTCGTTAATAAATTTCATTTAAGTAATGCACAAAATTTTTATTGTGAAATGGAATACAGATTGCCTTTTTAATAAGAAATAAAATCTGTGACTTTTCTTTCAGCAAAGAGAACGTCTATAGTTGAGATTGATATGCCTTGGAGTAATGCAGAAATAGAGAGAAGCATGCCTTCATTGAAATACTATCATGACCTTACATTTGGTTTGTGGTTTTCTTATTATTTATTAAATGTTTATCTATATTCTTTCTTGGTTAAGAGAAAGCTACAAAACTAATCAATATTTTAATTAGAATAGATTTTATTGAACTGAATTATGTGGTGCAAAAAAAAATAATACAAAAATTAATGATGGCTTCAATAACAATTTAATTTCCGAATGCTCTTTCAGAGAATCTCTAGAGAATGTTAAACTAGAAATATGCAACATTTCATATTGTCGTATCCAAAATGAGGTATATTCATTAAATTCCTTGAAGGGACACCTAGATCATGTTGTGTTTCGATCGATGCAGATGTTTGTTGGAAGGGAAGTTTTTTTTTTCGAGGTTAACACTAATAATGAAAATCTGGAATTCTTTTCTGGTTTTATAAGCTTTAGATGAAGATCATTTGTGCAAAGTGTATTTTTCATTTGTTGGACTTGGATATGTCATTTTTAAAACAGCATACAAACATCAAATTCTTTGTTTTTGCTTGTAAAATCACCTTCTGAGGTACAAAAGATGCGATAGAAAGCATAAGGAAATAATGCCATGGAAAAAAAACACTGTGTACAAGTGGCATCAGCGTTTTTGTGAAGATCACGCAAACGTTGATGATAACCCTTGGACTGAGTACCCCCCTCTTCCGCTGCAGATGAAAATTTTGAGTGTGTTCAGGAAAGTGTATGCTAGGAAATTCTGCAGAGAAGTTCAGGAAA
Organism: Parasteatoda tepidariorum; assembly: GCF_982258835.1. NCBI lineage: Eukaryota > Metazoa > Arthropoda > Arachnida > Araneae > Theridiidae > Parasteatoda > Parasteatoda tepidariorum. The sequence goes on along the minus strand of NC_141758.1, from coordinate 2,711,957 downwards.
GTCTGGCAGATGAATAGCCATTAATGCCTCTGAACTTAGAATTTCACATGGAAGTGTTCGCAGCCTACTTCTTGACTATTTGAACATGTATCATATTTTTTTGCACGTAATTTCCAAAGTATCATCACCTGAACAAAAAAAAAAAGAGAGAGAGTGAAAAGTATAGGAATTTGATTGACATGGCTGATGAAGATGGCAGCTTCTTGAAGAAAATCGTGATAGGTGATGTGACATGGGGCTTTCTTTAGAACCCTCAGGCAAAACGTCAGTCAAGTGAATGGAAAGCAAAAACATCACCGAAGAAGAAAAAAAAAATTATTTTGGGCAATGTATTTGCGAATGATTTTTTTTAATTGAAAAGAAAAATATATATTTCCGTCGATCCTGAAAATGACATCAGTATGAATTTTTCTGAACAAATCTTTTTTTTTCCAATTCAGTAATTTCCATTAGATATGTTGCATAACTGGTTAGAATCATATTAAGACAAATCAATGTCAGCACAAGAGATATTATCTAAATATAAAAAAGAACATAAAATACAGACTAACATGTTTGTTGCCAAATCACGTGACAAAACTCTCTCTTACTGTTTGTATCAAAACAACAGATTAAGTAGCAGCAAGATGCATATTATCATTCAACTATTTTTCCAGAAAATATATTGATAGATAAAGTATAACCACCTGCATTTAGCTGACAATAACCATTAACCAACCACCCAAATTTCGATTAAAAAAACCTTTGTAAGTAGTATTTAAACCAATAAAAGAGAATATAGCAAATTAAAAGAATTAAATAACTTCTGTCAAACTTTTTTTCTGAGTGATTACAATCTTGATGGTAAAAAACAAGTGAGATAGTAAAAATTCTTTTATTAAAAAATAAAAGACTAAATGAAACTTTTATTTAAAATGAAATGCATTTATTTCCAAGATGTTATCAAAAATCAACTCCAACTTATTTCTTATCCTCAATGACAATGAACATTTCCATCCTCTCCCATGTATTATGTCACATTTACACTTAATGTAATCTGACAATTTAATTTCTAATTTTACCTAAGCCTTTAATTTTTCTTTAAACATTATTCCTTTTTTTCAATTTAGCAATTTTTTTTAAACTTTCTTGTTGACCTTTCTCGTGGTCATTGCACTTCCTGTGGGGAAAGTCAACCAACCCCTCTATTCACGCCTTTCTTTTTCTTCTTTTAATTTTAGGGGGGCTAACTAACCAATCTCTTTCATTTAAATTTCAAACTCTCCGCCTCTTTATATTTAATTGGCCGTAATTTTTCTGGTCTACCCCAGTTAAGGAATTTTTTTAAGTCTTTTTAAATACATTCTCTCTCTCGAACCTTCGGGCAGGTTGCCTTTTTTCTCCGAGATGCGGACTTCGGTCCGTATCAAGGGAATTTATGTTTTACATCTTTTTCTCAGCCAGCCTATAATTTAAATTAAATCTGGGAAATTTATTTCTGTCATTCTAATAGCTTCATTTTTATCTTTAATTTTTTTTTTATATTAAAGACCCTCTTAAATTAAGCTTTCTTTCTATACATGTCTTTTCAATAGTTAAACCCTTTCCGCTTTCCTTTCTTTTATGCATAACATCATTTCTTTCGTCACCCATTTCTATTAAAGGTGTTCCTAATGTTAATAATTGTTTTAAAGACGTCTTTCCACTAGTTATGTTGTTAGATATTTTTCTTAAATAAATCTTAAACGCAAGTTAAAAATGTGTGTTTCATTTGTCTTCTTTTGATGGTTGTCTTTTAAAATGTCCTATGTATACACGGTGAGTACCTTTTTATTTGTTAAGGGAATTTGTAATTTTTCATTGGAAACATCAACTTACTGTATTAAATCACATATTTATGTTTGGATATAGCATGACTTTATCTTATTTATCTTTAATATTTAATTAGTTTTTAATATTTAATAGTTTTACCCTTTTTCCAAATTTGGTGATACCAAATTATCCAATTTGTTCAAACCTCACACTTTGTGACCCTTTGAACCTATTCGGTTATTGTTATCCCACATTAGCATTGTACTACCACTTTCATTAACGATCACATTCCCCTTAATTTTATTTATTTACCCTTTTATATATTTCGGCGTTAATTTGTTTTATCATGACATTTCAATCATTTACCTATTTTTAATCATGGCTATATCCAGAGATACATCCAATTATGCAACCCATCCATTTTAATAATAATACATAAATAACTTTACTTTATATGCACCGATTCAATTATTTAATTTAACTCTTACATATTGCTCATTTACTCCTCCCCAACTGTAAAAATACTCTTGTTTTGAATTTGCATTTTTTTTTAAAAGTTCAATTTATAGTAAATTTGTATAAGTTTTCTATGGGATCTTATTACGAAAATATTTTAAATCATTCTTGAAAGATTCCGGTATGTGTAAGTTCATTTGAATTAGCTACTCGCTTTATAGATTTCTGTTATGCTTTGTTCTGTATTTTCATTATATTTTTTCTGTTTTTTGCTTGGTATGTTTTATTTCGTATATATTTTTTACTTAATGTCTTCTATTTTCATTTAAATTTTTTTAGTGCTCCTCACATGAATTTATTGATATATTTTGTTTTGGCTATATTGATGCAATATTAGGAAGCACTCCTTTTTACGGATATAATTCTGTGAACTAATGAAGAAATTATATCTTTTCATTATTTTGTTTTCCGACTTTATATATATATATATATATATATATATATATATATATATATATATATATATACATACATACAAGAAAACACGAAGAAAGTTAAGAAAAACAATAAGTTTCATTTGCCACTTTTAATCACATCATACCACTTTTAATGAAATGAATAGAATTAAAAGAATTTGTAGTAATATTTATTTATCCAAAAAACAAATCGATAAACTATTTCAAAATTTGATAAAAAACAATGGATACCCAACTAAAGTAATAAAATTTTATATAAAATCATTGAATTAATCGTATATTTTTGTGGATATATTTACTAAACATTTTTTTTGTTAATTTTTATAATTTTCCCATGTGTAAATCCATTTCGGGCAAATCCGTGGCTAGAATTGTTTACTAAAAATTCCTTTACTAAATAATTTCCTTTGTTAATCTATACAGTTTTTCCATGTGCAAATCCATTTCGGGCAAATCCGTGGGTAAAATTGTTTGCTAAAAATTTCTTTATTAATTTATACAATTTTTCCATGTGCAAATCCATTTCGGGCAAATCCGTGGCTAAAATTATCTACTAAAATTTTTTTTCCTTTGTTAATTTTTCCATGAGCAAATCCATTTCGGGCAAATCCGTGTTAAAATTATCGATTAAAATTATTTTCTTTGATAATTTAAATAATTTTTTTATGTGCTAATCCATATCATGCAAATCCGCGGCTAAAATTATTTGCAAAACAGACAATTTATGTTTATTTTTTCTATTTTATATGTTTTCTTAAATAAACATCTATCTTCTAAAACTATTTATGATCAATTTCTAAAATTATCCAGTATAATATTACCTTGCACACATCCATTTCGGGCCCATCCTTGGTAACTAACAAATCAAAGCTCAGAATAACAAATCACTTCAGCAGTGCAGTAAGAACGACACTTTAAAACCCTCTTGTTACACTCAATTTGCGCTTTTGTTTTCATATTTTGTAATCTGGCAGTCTTTCTGCGAAAACATTTTTAAATCATTCTTGAAAAATTTTCTGTCCCTGTAAGTTGAGCTGATCTTGCTACTCGCTTTATAGTCCCCTTTTCAATGTTTTTTCTTTTTCTTTTATTTTATTTTTTGTTTTTACATGTTATTTTTACTTTTTGTGATCTATTTTATTTATTATTTTTATAAAAAAAAATTTTGAGTGCTCCTCACACTATTGTAATAATATATTTTGCTTTGGCTTTATTGATACAATATCAGAAAGCACTCTGTTTTGCGGATATAATCGTGTGGGCTAAAGAAAAGATTATATCTTTTTTTCCGGTTTTTTAAATAAAATTTCATCTTTTTTTTCTTTTTTTTTACTGTTGATTGTTATTTTTTTACTTATTATTTCCCCTCCTTTTTTTTTCTTCATATGTCTATAATTTTTCTTTGTTTCCTTCTTCATTATTCTTCATATATATATATATATACAGTCAACCCCGCTTAAAGGAATACCATCGGTTCTATTAAATCTATGCTATTAAGCGGGTTATTCGATTAAAAGGGGAATGCAATATTCAGTCTAAAATTCTGAATTTTCAAAAAAATTTTACTTTTTAATGGTTTAGTATCGCGGTTTGATTAAATAAACTCACTTATATGATCAATAAATAAATATAATTAAAACTTTCTTCCTTAGTATCATAAAAAAATGTTATTTGCGGTTACATAAAAATAAATCAATGTTAGTAAAAAGTATCATGTAGGAACTAAAATATTATTTAAACCTATCCGAAAAATTCTAAAATTGAAGACTTTTTTTATACCGATTTAATTTTTCAATTTATCAAGATTAGATATTCCCTTTTTGTTTCTACAAAAATTTTCATAACTTGTGCGTATTCCTTTCAAACACATGCAGATTTTTTTTTCTTCTAATCTTTGAAACTTGAGAAATTCCTAATTAATGCGCTATTTTAGTTGGGGATTTCTTTAAAATTTATTGTTTCTAAGATTCATTGTTTTTTTCCGATAGATTTAAATCATTCTTTTTCGCGCTCAACTTGCAACCAACTCAAAATTATTCACTGGATTAAGCCGTTATTCCACTTAAGAAAAAGACACTCTTTACACTAGTGTATTAGGTTTTTAAAGCTTTTTCTTATCAAAGCTAATAGTGCATCAAGAGGGGACCACAAGTCTTGACCTAAAAACAAATCACTCTATCCCTTTTTTACATACTAAATGATGTGTGAGTGAAGTAAGTCAAAGAGGGGTAAAACCCCCTTCGTTTACTTCAATGTATAACTGGCAGCAAGATTTGATTAATTTTTCAACTTCATCCCAAGCACCTACTATAATAAGAAGTCCCTATTGAAATGACCACCTATTGTAACCATATCTTAACTGAAAAAGGGAAATTCTATATTAGCTGGTGAAATATTTCTCTAAAATTGACACATTTTTTTCCATTTCAGTACCACTTCTTTATGCAATTAAGCGGGGGCAAAAAACAACAAATAACCGTTTAAACGGGGAAATTCAACATTAGTTTAACGTAAAATGAAGAATAAAACAAAGAAAAATTATAGACATATGAAAAAAAGGGAGTGGGAAATAATAAGTAAAAAAATAACAAACAACAGTTTATTAAAAAAAAAAAAAAATGAAATGTTAATTAAAAAACCGGAAAAAAAGCCGGGAAAAAAAGATATAATCTTTTCTTCAGCCCACACGATTATATCCGCAAAACAGAGTGCTTTCTGATATTGTATCAATAAAGCCAAAGCAAAATATATTAATACAATAGTGTGAGGAGCACTCAAAAAATTTTTTTATAAAATAACTGCAAAAAAATAGATCATAAAAAGTAAAAATAACATGTAAAAACAGATAATAAAATAAAATAAAAAGAAAAAGAAAAAACTTAACTTTCTTAGTGTTTTCTTGTATTTATTTATTTATATATATAGGGTAAACTAACCAGTGAAGGAACACTTAAGCTTCGCTTGCCTTTTAAAAAATCATATTAATTTCAAAATTCGTAATTTCAGTTAAATGACAGTGTCAACATATTTGTTACTAATTGCAAATTATGCAAAAAAATTGCAGAGAACTTACATAATATTGTTTTAAAGTTTTGGAGGTTCAAATAACAAGTAGTAAGAAGACCCAGTGAAGGAACAGCTCTTACCAGTGAAGGAACACAAAATTGCCCAGTGAAGGAACACTTAATTTTGGTTATTTTTTAATGCTCTTTATGAATTTTTTAGCCATACAAATACAGTCGGACATCTATTTAACGAACTTCCATTCTACGAATTTCCCTATTTTACGAATTTTTTCGAGGAACCAAGAGCATTTTGGAAATTTTTTTGTAAAATAACTTCCATATAGCAAAGTGAATTTTCTATTTAACGAACTTTTCATTGAGATCCAATTTCCCTATTTTCCAAAATATTTCTTAACATTTTAAACTTGTTAAAGCAATTTATGGGGGAAATGACATTAAATTAATTTTCGAAGCCACTGCTTTATGAAATGTATTACTGTTTTGTCTAAAAATTATCTTAGAGAAAGCAGTAAATTCCCTTTCCCTTTTTGTTTGCACTTCAAACGAAAAACTCACTTCAAATTAACGGATTTCATCCGTAGCAATTTAACTTAACGCAAGTGGTAATGTATGTTTAAAATTACTTTTATAATAAATGCAACTATATTTTTATACATAAATTTAGACTTTTTTTAGTTGAAAATGTATATAGCATGATAGTGTAACACTGGATAATGTTTTGCTCTATTCTTGCTTTCCATGCAGATTTCTTTTATGGTTGAGATTTATATGATAAATAGTAGATACTAGTTTACAAGATAAAAGTGTATCAATTGCTATTTTAATTATGTCTGGTGTTTAAGAATTTAAAACCTGTTTTGTGTTGTTTAAGTATTTTAAGAGGTGATTTTCTATTTAACGAATTTTCCATATAACGAGCTTATTATTGGTATTAAGTGATTTTGTTAAATAGAGGTCCGACTAAAAACAAGACTATTTGTGAAATTATGAGATACAAGTACTTGTAAAATGCTAACTTTTTTCTGTAATCATGAACTAGAAATTAAAGTGATGTTAAATACAAAATAAATTTAAAAAAATCGTTCTTTCTTATAATTTGACAGTCAAATCTAAATCATTGTGTCATCCGATGCTGTTTATTATCATTATTATTTTATCACCTTTTAGTTTACTCTTTTTCCTCTTATTTCTTGAAGCTTTTTTTCTTTTTTAAGTATTTTTTCTTTTTCTTTTCCATGTTCTCTTGTTTTAATGTTTTTTAGATCTTTCAGCCTCTTGAAATTTTTGCCATTTCTCTGAAGTTAGTGCAAAAGGTAATTTATTCGCTTTTCTTCTTATTTGACCTTTCTTTTTATCATCAATATTTGGCCAATGTAAATGGCTCTTCCAAACTTCTTCTGATTTTTCAGCAACATTTCTAGAATGCCTTTCTCGAAAATAGACGGGGGAAAGGTGTCTTGAAGTTTGAGGCAAATCCATCTATCCATCTTGAGGCAAATCCATCTTATATCTAGAGGATCTTAGTACTGATTTTACTTACAGAATCATTTCTTTTTTCAACTAAGAGAATCAGCATGAGGACTCATTTCAAATTCGATATCTAATATGCATTCATTATCAATACTAGCTTCAGTTCCTAAGTTTGACTTAACCAAGTGGTCTTCTTTTAATACGTGCTCCTTCCATATTGGAAAAAGTACAGGCTCTTGGACATTTTCGATATTAGACTCTTCCGTCAATGCTGTGTTAAAAATTTACAGCATATCTTGAGGGATTTCCCTCTCAAGCTTCTGAAGAAATTGAGTATCGTTTCTGTTTAACTTTGTTTTTTGTTGAGGAACTTACTTCTAAATTCTAACATTGTAAAGTAGTTTCTATAAATTATATAATCACGTTGCTATCCTATAATGATAGCTTATTAGGAGTTCTTGGTGCAAAAGCCAGCGAAAAAATGTTCTATTTTTATGATTATATTTAATTAGTTTTCGATTTGTAAACATAGTTTATTAAGTTGCCTAACATTTGATGTAACTACACACCCCGTTAATAAATATAAATTATAATTTTTTCATAAATTAAGCTACTAAATTAACATTTTGAACTGAAATTATTTCAGGAATTATTCATACAATTTTTAACAAAATTTCGGTTGTCCTCTATATAGCAGAATTACTTATCCTAGAGTCATGTAAAATCATATATCACCATATATGGCAACGTTACTTTTAAAAAGTAACGAGTAAAAGTACAAGTATTTTTTAAAAAAGTAACGAGTAAAAAGTTCTTATTTTAAAAAGTAACGAGTAAAAAGTACAAGTAAAAGTACAAGTACTAAGCAAAAAAAGTAACGATTTAAAAGTACATTTCTAGGAAATCGAAAATTCAAAGTAACCTAAAATTTTATTGAATAATATTCTTATGCTCTTTAAAGTTTTTGCCAAATTGTTGTCATTTATTTAATTATTTTTAATTTTGAATGTTATGGATTTAAATTTATTTTTAAATTCGAAAGAATATTATAATATAATTTTATAATATAATCGTATAATATAATTTTAAAATCAAATATAGTTTTAATTTCAACCTTTTTATGGATTTGCTCGAAAAAGAAATTTTATCTATTGATTTTAATTTTTAGTTTATTATTTTTATTTATTTAAATTACCATTGATTTAAGATTGTTTTACTCTTTAGAGACGCGTTTTAAAAGCACAAACATAAACAAGGCAAACACAGGGTTTCAGATAGCTTTGTGATCTTTGAGCTAGTAAAAAATAATTGAATGTGCAGTATAAGTTGAAACAGAAGGTATTTAAACACGAAGTTAGCTGTGAATGCATGTATATTGCACATTAATTTTATTAATTAAAAAAAAAACATAAGCATTTTTTTTTCAATTTAATATTTTTTTTTTAGAAAGCTTACCGAGTTTTAGAAAAAATTTCCGTTACAAATACTTGTACTTTTTCCCTAAAAAAGTAACGAAAGTACAAGTAAAAGTACTAAATTTAAAAAGTAACGAAGTACAAGTAAAAGTACGTACTTTTTACTTGTACCGGCGGTACAAGTAACGAAAGTAAAAGTACTGCCATATATGTATATCACACATTACTGTTCATTCACTGGAAGTATTCCCAGTGTAGGAATATGCCTGTTTCTTCACTGGTTAGAAGCTGGTTTTAGTCTTTTAAACAGAATTTTGATGTATAATATGACTAAAAGTACAAGAAAATTACGAAATTTCTTTTATTTTCATTAACTGAGAAATGAACCCAGTAAAGAAACATTTGTTCCTTCACTGGTTTTTCATCGTTTGATGATCCAGTGAAGGAACATGCCTGTTCCTTCACTGGTTGGAAGTTGTTTTTTGTCTTTTAAACAGAATTTTGATGTATAATATGACTAAAAGTACAAGAAAATTAAAAAATTTCTTTTATTTTCATTAACTGGGAGAAAAACTCAGTAAAGGAACACTTGTTCCTTCACTGGTTTTTCATCGTTTGGTGATCCAGTGAATAAACACCCCCTTATCTCAGTACTTGATTATGCTATGGTGCTTTAAAAAAAATAAAACGTAACTTCAATAACTATATTTTGAATTCTCTTTTTCACAGTGAGAAAAATAAGACTACTACATGCAATTAATTCCACTTCAAACATATAAGTACAAACACTCACCTTATAATTTTTTCAACGAAACAAGGTGTTGCAGAGATAATAACAAATTCAAAAATTTTTTCAGAGAAATCTATTTGACCAGGTAATCCAAAATATTGCTAGATGACTTCCTATTGTTTGGCAGTAAGCTATTGTTACCAATCAATCTAAAGAAAAACTTTCAAATTCTTATTTTTAATGAATATATATGAAATGTTCCTTCACTGGGTAGTGTTCCTTCACTGGTTGGTTTACCCTATATATATATATTCATGCATGTGTGCAAAATTGTAAATAAATCATTTTCAAAAAATTTCAATTTTTGTTTTGTGGAAGGGCCAGTAGTAGAATATGTTTTAGAGGGAATCAGATGCTTTTTTTTGTTATTATAGTCCTATAGCATCTCTAACAATTTAAGTACGATTTATAAAATCTAGAAATTTTTTAAATCCATATTTCCCCAATCCCAAAGCTGTCCAGATTTTCCAGCTTACATTGTTCTAAAATACTTGGTTTCAGCTATTATTGGTTAGAGGCCATGATAACCAAGTGCCAGGTATTTTTCGAACCCTTGTCATTATTAAACTATTTTATCTCTCTTTTAGACATGGAAGATATGTCAATGGCTTATGGACCTAGTTGGGAACCTATTGTTGCACAGATCAACATAGCAATGGAGCTGGTCAGTCGACCCTCACTGGATCCCAGTCCAACTCTGCCCTGGTGGGACAAAATGCGACTGCTTTATCATGGCAGACTGACCTGGATAGCTCAACACCTGAATATGTTCCTTAGAGCCTCACTTGATCCATATAATACAACAGAGCATATGGAGATATCGTGGACTGAAGTTTTCATCGAATGGACTAACGGTACAAAAAAAGCTTTTTATTTGCCCTATGTATATTGTTAATTGTTGAATAATAGATAAAACTTAATCTATAGCACAGCTTTTGAAAAGTTGTTGAAAGATTTTTCATTGACATTGGTGGACATATCCCTAATGATAGTAAAAGTGCAACATTGGAAGATTTATGGTAAAGCTCCGATTATCCTAATTACTTCGGAGTCCGGTGCTCCAATCTTTTTACCAAACAGAAGCTGCTGATTCCCTCCTTCAGATGGCTTCATTTATTTCTGGATTTGGCCAAATTTGCAAGTGGTTATCATAACCCAGACTGCTTTGGCTAGATTTGCCAGTGGCTGTCTTAAGTTGTTTATTTTTGAGGGAGGCAGAAAGATCTTCCCTAATTACAAAATATGCTGTGTTCAATCAGCTTTGCCAGAGTATATTCTGGTTTGCCTTGGACTTTCTAAAGTGGATCTTACATCAGATTCCCTTTTTATTGCGAATTTTTTAGCTGTCAACGGCGTATTGGAGCTTATCTGACGAATGTCAGAATAAGAGGATAAGCAACAACAAGCAGAATTTTTTTCATTTTTAAAAAAACTGTGATATATTATATTACTTTACTAATAAAGTAATTTATACCTACTTTAAAAAATTGGAGTCATCTCTGAATTGAAATTTTTTTATTGCAAGTGAGGTTTTGTTAACAATTTGAACAAATATGAACATGTTAAGACGATGAAAAAAATTGAGAATTTGAACTTTTGCATAATCATCAAAAGCTTTTAAAATATCCATTGGCAAAAAATAAATTTTTTGCTGATTACCAACCATCTGTAGTGTTTATCATCCCTATAATACACACGCTATGAAATGTTATATAAGTCATCAGCTGGTTTAAATATTTGATATTTATGGTATGTGTTGGAATCGAAAGCGTTTATGCATACATACAAGCATATTTTATGAATGTTTTCGTTTGCAGGAAGAATTTTAACTAAAGGAGATTTAGACATGTATGTTCATACTGCATCCAAGTATGATGACATAAGAGTTCTGCACATCCCCCATCTAAAACTCAGGTAACAATAATTACATACTAATGTAATGGATTATTGACTTTCTATTAAAAAAATTGCATTAAACATCCTCTAAGATATGTATTTTTTTTCTTTCAAAATGTAATAGCGTGAGTTTGGATTGGTTGTGCCTTGGAAACCCATTTGACCATCACAATGTCATGCCATGTGCTCCAAACAAAGTTCCTGAATATTCAATCAACCAGGTGAGCCTTACCAGGGGTGTATCCCAGAATTCTGGTTTTTTTTCATATCGTCATTCTGGGTGTAAAAGATAGGGCATGTGATTTTTCGGCGAATTTCACGAAATTCCATGTTTCTCAAGACCATTGATTTGCATACTTCCTTAAATTAAAACTTTTAATCCAACGAAATTTTGCACTGCAATTTAAAGTAAGGGTTAAGATTTAAAGTAAGAATTAAGAGTACTGGAATCTGAAATTTAAATTTTGAAACTTTTGCTAAATTGTTAACGAAACCTTAACACATATGTGGTTCTTCCGCCATTTTGATTATTTTTTCTTTTTTGGCTCGTTGTATTTTTGCCGTTTTTAATATTTGAAAATATGGTGGAATCTGCTATTATCTCGATTCTAATTCACATGTTTTTAATGTTAAACATCGATTTTCTTATTTATTTTATTTAAAAGTAACACATTGCCACAAAACCAATAGTACTCACGAGATTTGAAAATTTTACATCATGATTCGTATTCACGTGATTTAAAATTCCAATATCATTTTGTATTTACGGCTTTTTAGACTTAATATCAATATTTGTATCAACGTGTTCTGAAAGTCCAATATGGCCATTTGTATTCACGCAAGTTTAAGATGAAAAGAAGTTATTTTTATTCGCACATTTGTAATATCAAAATTTCTTTTCAGATTTACGCAAGTTAAAAATCTAATATCGCTATTTGTATTTTCGCATATTGCGATTCATATTCACGTGATTTCAAAATATAATATCGTGATTCTTGTAAACATCAAGTTTTTTCTTAAATTAGTTACTACAAAGGTGTGGTATTCTTCATTGGTTGGAAATTTAATAATAAATCTTACTTTAAAAATTATATTAAATATGTATAGTATGTAAATTAATATCTTTATATCAAGTTTTTGCTCATGAAGTTTTCAGGATTTTTCACTTTGTATCATAAACACACCTGTCTTACTTTAAAGTTATGACTTGATTTGTTCTGATATGTTTCATTTGTTTATTGCATAAGTTAATCTTGGAATAACTTTCAAAACTCCTTGATATTCTTTTGCAACAAATTATTTATAAATACTGAGTGACTATAAATAACTTGAACGCACCCTTTAATTTTATTGCTCTCTAAAATATCACAACCAAACTTTAAAATAAACATAAAAGCATTATTATTTAACCTGTCATTAACCATCTGTCTAACTTGACCTCTGTTGTCAAAATTTAGATTTATTTTATTTAATAAAACTTATATTACTTGGACACATCTTGTATGTTATCTGCTAAAATGAGTTAAGTATGTTAATGAATGTCCCCATGACTGAATTTTTTCAGACTTTCTGTGACAAACCACTATAGCACTAATATCTTTCTGCAAGAAACTTTTAATAATAACTATTACATGTTACTAATTTTAAGTAATAGAAATGTTGTTTTTATGAAGAAAAAAGACTATTTCAATCAATTGAAATTGAATATTTTTTTTATTTTTATTTTTTTTTATTCTAGTATTCTGGACGATATTCTCGCATCTTGTAGGAGAAAATACTCTCTTGTTATTTCATTTTTCGCTTTTTGTAAATCATCATCATATTAAAAAATAATTAATTAAAAATAATGCGATCCCTAACCGTAACTACCCCCGAAAAATCGCTCGAATCAAACTCTTCAAAAAAGGGTTGCTAAATGCTTCTTTCGTTTCCAGATTCAGTTGTAATAAATAATATTGTATTAAAAAAATCGAATTTCAAAACCTAAGTGGAAATCAATAACACTAACTGCATATTAGGATATTTGAAAACCATGTGAAAATCAATATCAATAAATGCCGAAAATACACTTCAAACGCTACATAGACTTACGATACTATCAGCATAAACTGAGCACGTCAAAAAATTATTAGCTAAAAGTGCAATTCAAATTTTACATGCAGAAATCAGATCAATTGAGAAATAACCAGAATTTTAAAAAATGCAGTGGAAATCGATAACAAATAGCAATTAGAAAAAGTCAGTCAAACGATCTAAAAAAAAATTAAATTATCACATTAAAATACAATAATCAAATAAGTGATTTGAATTTCATGTGTAACAAAATTGTATATATATATTTTAAAAATTGTGAAAAATCATAGCAGTAACTGTCTAAAAAACGATTGAAATGCCGCGTGTATTAATGAGGATATTGACGCAAACCAAGCACCTCGGCTAGTCATTTCTTGAATCCCTGAATTGAACTTCACATGATGGAATAATGTCGGTATTTTTTAAAAAAAATCACAAGAATATCAATAATGGCTAAGCAATAAAAGACATCACGATTTCAGAAAGACTAAATAAAAACTCGTAGAAGTAATTGTAAAAAAAAATTATCAAAACATTTGTGAGAGTTGAAATGAGGACTTAAACGAATGATTTCAAATGAAATCATTATATGTGCGTAATATATTGAAAATAGTGTATAGATTTTATTTTAACTAAATTTTAGAAAAAAAGAAATGTACCACATTCATTTATTAATTATCTTGCTACAAATCTAAATTCTTAACAAAATCCTCACTCACAGTCAAATTTGGTGTTCTTTGGAAAAAAACTGAATGAAAGGACATGATTTCTAGAGTGAACTAACTTTTAAACATTTGAAGTTTTGGATTTTTTTTTTAATAATTTGTTTTTAAATTTTTTTCTTTAATTCTCAAATGAGAATTGAGAAAACTGTAGTATTTCTTTTCCCTCCAATGTGAGAGAAAGGCGTCATTTGAATATAATTCTGGGGGGGGGGGGAATTTCAGTAATTTCTGCAGGAAAGAAAAGCAAACTTTTTTACTTTATTATTCTCAAAAAAAAGGAAATGTTCACAAACCTTTTTTTTTCTCCGAAGCATGAGAAAGACGTCTTTTGAATATAATTCAGGAGAAAAGGAAAATCTTTTGAAAATTTCTGTTGAAATGAAACCAAATTATTTTACTTTATAATTCTTTATGTTTCAATATTTTCAAATGAGAATAGAAAAATTATGAGCATTTTTTTCCTCTCTGATGCGCAAGAAAGGCATTTTTTGAATATAATTCTATTGAAGAAAATATTTCGAAAATTTCTTCCGAAAAGAAAACCAAAATTTTTTACTTCATTGTTCTTTATTTTTCTCTATTCTCAAATTAGAATAAAAAAATCACGAGTATTTCTTTCTTCTACGATGTGCAAGAAAGGCATCTTTTGAATTTAATTCTGGAGAGAAAAAATTTTTGAAAATTTTAGCAGAATAGAGAATCAAAATTTTTTACTTCCCAAAGGAAAAATTCTTCTGAAAGAACTCGGTAATATTCTGTGACAATGTTGCAGTTTCGCCGTGATTCTGCCACAGGGCTGAATGTTATGCAAAATCCTTCATAAATTGTCCTGAAAAGAAATATTTTTTCAGAAAATTGTCTATTTTATGTTATGTATTAAAATTTAACTGTATTGGTGCAATAGTATTAAAAGCTAATCTAAATCTTTTTGTGAGTTGCCCACATGAGGAACTATTCAGGACTTTTTTAGGAATAGGTTTGAATCTATAACTAAATTAATTTTAAATGTTAACTGATCATAGTGTGAAATTTTATAATAGCATATGAAAATCAATGGGGGAAAGTTTGTATCCATAAAAGCTAATTCTGAGAAAAACAAATTTTAATGCATGGGAATTTTCAGAAGCAAGCATTAAATTGAAATCGCAAAAAGGAAAAATATACACAAAAGTTACAAATATTTATATACATTTCTTAAACATTTCAGATAAAAATTTAAAATTTCTGATATTGAAAGAGAAATAAAAGTTGAAAATTGGGTTTCGCAAGAGCATTTTTTTCTTCAAAATTCTTCGCCGATCGATTCTTCCTCACTAGTATCATTGTCATCTTCTTCATTAGTTTCTTTTTTATTCCTTTTGTTGACACTTGGACGCGAACGCTCTTTTCACCATCTTTCGCTTGATAATTCTCCAGAATTACCAATTTCCCAAGTTATTGATTTATCAAGACTTACCAATCCTCAAAATGCAGTTGGTGGTGATCTATTCATAATTTTTATGAAAAATGGACTTAAAATGTTCTTCTCACTTCATATTAATTTATGTTTTTGTGTATTTATATTTTAAGAAAATATTAATAATATAATATAAATACTTAAAAACATATGCATATTTGTTTTTCTTAAATTACTAAGTTTAATATTAAATTTTTGTAACAAGTTGTAATTCCTTTGGAAATTAAAAAAAATTGAATGATTTATATTTATTTTTGATTGATAATATATAAAAATGTCTGAATTACATAGCAAATATCTAAGTTACCCTGAATAATATTATGTAAGGAATTATATTTAGGAAAACACTAACTTGTCCCTCTGTAAAAGTTGACCACTAAAGTAGTGCCCCCCAAGCGGTCAACTTACTCAGGTTTCACTATAGTACCTGTCAGGGAACTGGGCAATCTGTGTCTAGACTAGCCGAATTATTAATGAATTTATCAAAAATGTGATTTGGTGCAATTGAAAATAGAGAGACAATTAAAAAAATATATTCATTCATTATGACGAACATCCAAAACAATTTACAACCTATTCAACCTATCGTTCTGTTCTAATATAAATAAAATAAAATTCACACGCGAGGTTTTTTGGTATTCGTGTTGCATGTTTCATTATTTCATGATTTTTCTTGCTTTTGTCAGTCTCTCTAAATTTTAGTTTTTAAAGTCCTTTATTTTTAAGTAAATTTTATAGTGACCACCTTTGGCTTTAATGCAAAGCTGCAAACATGAAGCAATATTTCTGCTGTTGGCTGCCTCTGATCCAAAATTTGCCAATGCGCATATAAAAGCACATTGCTTCATTGGATATGAGTTTTACTACTCAAACAATTTAGTGGGTATAAAAATGCTTCTTGTTGAATTTTTGTTAACATTTTTAGTTTTTTTACCTTGCTGTTGAACAAAAAAAAATTCAATAAATGAGTGTAGAGAGAGTGACAATAACCCCCTTCAGGTATTCTGAATTTCACTGCTATAGCTATGAACACTGCCCGTAACTGCGCTTGTTTTGAAAAAGACTTTGCAACTCAAAGTAAAATAAAATAAAACCTAAAATATGACTTTTCCAGATTGATTTTCAAAGCACTCTTCTTTTTTCTCATGTCACTTATAAAGGTATCAATTATGACAGGAATTTCAAACAAGCTGTATAATTGTGGAAAAAGTACATGAAAAATAAAAGTTAATATGTTTATCAATTATTGTTTTTTAAATTTTGACTGGTAACTTTGTCCAAGTTATTTAGCATCACCCTTTACAAAGTGTTCTATAATGATATAAATTTTGAGATCAATAGTGAAATAAAATGTGCCTATCTGATTTCCTAATTTAAGTAAGAAAGTAGACCAATCACTATTAAAAAAGATTCTAATAAATTATTATTTAAGTTAGAAGAGCAAAGGAAGGATTACAATCAAGGCCCATTCATTAAACTTGAAAGCTTTTATTTTAAAGCTCCATTCTTAAATTAACTAATATTAATTCTGTCCTCTCTTTTTTCCTCTATTTTTTAATAATTTTTGCACAGATCCATAAATGATGATTGTGCATCAATAAATGATTTATATTTGCACTCTACGTTTCCTATCACATCCAGTACAAACTTTATATGGTTTCATGCAACTTTTCTTTTAAGAACCTTTGTTGATTTTGTACTATTTTTCTTTACAAAAACACGCTTGCAGAATTTATAGCTGCAAAATGTGATAATTTATGTTGTTTCTATAAATTAACGAGCTATCGAGAGAATAAACCATTTTTATGTTTAACATCATTAGATCTATGTTTCAGGTTCATGATTCTTATCGAGCATTTCGTTCACAAAATCTTGACATATCCTATGCTTTTGAAACTCGACATCATCATTCTGCAACAGAGGAGGATGTTCCCACAATGCTTCTCTACAGCAGCACCCTCAGGTGGATTGAAAACTTAAAAGTAAGATAGCAATTATTCATTTTGAAAAAGAATTGTTTTCCTTCTTTTTGGCACAAAAGAAATAAAAGCAGATTTTAAATAGCTGTTTTCCATTTGCACACTCTCTCATGTGAATCCCAGTGTAATCCTCTCACAGTATTGTGAAATGTAAGTATTTATATGATATTTTTAACTCATAAAATTTAGAATATGAGTTTGTGTACTTATAATGCAACATAAATTCATGTTTATTAACAAATATAAATTTATTAAGTGCAAAATAAATCTGTAATAATTGTAATCATAATGAGGAAATTCTTTTTATTAGATTACTTTTAATTGTTATCAACCATAAATTAAAAACAAACAAACATCATATTGACTTGAAGGAAACTTTTGATGACCTGATTCAGGTCCTCTGAATTTTTGAACAAGCATGAACAAGTTTTCCTTGTAATAAATAATAAAATACACAGAGAGCATGTGTTTTGGAGTACATGGAGAGCATTTGCAGCAATATATATATATATATATATATATATATATATATATATATATATACGCACACATTGTATGAAGGTAATTAAAATGGATTTTAAATAATTATTTTTCTTGTGTATTCCTATGCAATTGTTTCAAATAATGTATTTTAAAAATAAGTAAAAGTTCATTTTCAATGAAATGATGCATTTTCAATCAAAAGTTTCATTTCAATGGATACCAGTGGCTCCAAAAATATTTCTTTAAAAGATCTAATTTCTTAACAGTATTAGCTTTTCATATTTTTAACAGTACTTTACCTTAATTAATATGTACTTTACTTTAATATGTACTGTACTTTAATTAATATGAAATGCCTTTTTTATTTTGTAAATTTAAAATTATAGATTTTGTGATTTTTTAAATGCATACTTTAAACATTATCAATTCATTTGTTTACATTAGTTTTGTTTTGAATTCACAAACATTTTTTTACTAAGCAATTTTTAGCATCTTTCTTAAAATAGAAACACTTATAGTTTATCATGAATGTGTATAAGTGAAGACTTATTTAAGACGGCATGTTGACCTAACAGCTATTAGGTGTAGTTTATTATCATGCTGAATCAGTTTTTGGATCAGATTTAATTGGGT
Organism: Parasteatoda tepidariorum; assembly: GCF_982258835.1. Taxonomy (NCBI): domain Eukaryota; kingdom Metazoa; phylum Arthropoda; class Arachnida; order Araneae; family Theridiidae; genus Parasteatoda; species Parasteatoda tepidariorum. The sequence continues at coordinate 2,693,288 of NC_141758.1, read as the reverse complement.
GCCTTCAAGCGACGTCAAAATATAATTGGTTGTGTAACGATTCAGCAGCAATCCAGTTCGACACCCACTTGTGATGTGTTTTACATGTACTCAATGAATTAAAAATAAAATGTGAAATGCGATTTTAAACTTTGATTTTTATGATACTTTTTTTCTGTTTATTTATTTTTTGAAAGTAGTACAATCGAATTTAATAATTTGAGGTGGACAAAACCAAGTTTACTTGAACTATTGAGAAGTCTTAATTATTGAATTTCTTTAATAAATGAAAGGAAATATAGCAATTTTTAAATTTCAGTGCAGTGTATTTAAATGAAAAGTGTTTGATAACCTAGACCTTCAAAGCATATTATCTCTACAAAATAGAAAATTGCAAGGTGTTGCGACCAATTTTTAAAAACCAGCAAGTTATAGAATGAAAAGTAGCAAGTTTCAAATAAGAAATTGATTTATAATTAAATTTTACTCAATGTTTAGGCACCAGCTACAATATTTTAGATGCTATTGTGAAAAAGACTTGTTAGTTTCGTGTCCTTTACAGTAATTTTTCAAAGCTCTTTTGATTTTTTTTACCTTTTGTAGCTTGTAGAAGATATTTTTAAAAATCTGTAATGATACTTTTTTTAAGTATTGTTGTACTTCATCGACCTAATTGTGGTTCTGTAAACATGGATCCAATTAACATTCAGTTTCAAACCCTTGTCACCACTAGTCAACATACCTTTCAAAAGATGGATCTTCTCTGTGTTGGTCATTTTCTGGATGCTGACTTGTTTGTGCACTCAGATTTAGGATAAACTCAAGCAATCAAAATTTAAAAACCCAAGAGTTGAATATGGCGACTTTACTGTAAAGATAGCATTTAAGGTTATAACTCTGATTAGAAACATATTTTAGTACAGTATACTTTCAATATCTTGAACATTGATATCTTGAAAATCGTGTTGTGTCAAAAAAATATTTTCCCCTTGACATTATATATCGTCCACATAATGTTAATTTGAATTCCTGTGTTGAAGAGTTTCTTCTCAAAATCTTGTTTTTGTCGAATTTTTTTCGAAATAGAAATAAAAAATGTAAAAACCACGATGTAAAATAATTTTTTACCAATTCTTTTTATTTAATGTATAATTATTTTTGTCTTACTTTTAAAAATAAAATTATCATTGTTGTATTTAGACTTATAGTCAACTATCATTACATATTTAATGGTAGTTATTCTTATGTTTTTTGACTCTACATTTTAGAGTCATACTTTAGAATATATTTTTTCTGCCTTTTAGAAACGTATTTAACTCTGAACTTGTTATCTCGAAAACTCGCAATCTTTAAATTGTTTTTCTTCCCTTCAACTTTGAGATATCAAGAGTATACTGTATTGCAAATTCTTAACTTATTAATTTTAAGTAGTTAATGAAGTTAAGCATTGTAAATTCTTAATAGCATTGTAAATTCTTAAATCATTTACTTTTCGAAAGTAGTGAATAAATTTTAATTAATTTGATCATTATGTACAAATAATTAGATGATTCTATCTGGGGTGACACGTTTGACAAGGAGAGGAGTACTTTTTTCCAACACAAAGCCCAGAAAACCTCAGCTGAGTCGTCACTATCACAGGTTGTGCGTCTCTCTCAATCTCCACAAGTTCAAAATCATTTACTGGATGTCATTTGCGAAACAGAGGGGTCTCGAAGTGAGGGGTGGACGTCTCTCTTTAAGTTCTGAAAACACTCAATCCATTACTAATCTTAATGACGGCCTCAAACGTAGGTAAGAATCTTGCATAGCATTTTTAAACTTTATTTTTTTGTTTCATTTATTACTACTTAAGTATGGAAAGGATTAACTTCATAATATGTATAAATATCCCTAAACAATGTAAAAAGATCACAAATATTCCACGTAAACAGACATACTAAAGGTTCTATAATGAAGCACCTTCTCAGATGTCGAAAGACCGAGGGAAATGCCGAAATGAAAAAGAAAATTACCATATCAAATAATTACCATAAAATTTGAGTTGCATTGCAATACCGCTCTTTAAAGTGAATAAATTTTAAATGACAAAATTCAACAAATATATATTTAAATATACAGATTTTTTTTAGTTATTTTATTGATCAGAAATTATTTATTCGATTTTCGTTTGTATTTTAGATTTTTCTCATTTGAATTTACATAATTTAAAATGATGTAAAAATATGTGTATTTGGCAAGTGAAGCAATTTTTTTCTGAACAATATTAAATTGGATTGTTAATAGTTATCAAAACTTATGTTTTGCAGGGAATTATATATATATATATTTTGCTTTTCAGACCTCGCCCTGTGTGGAACATAGGTTACTTGAATTCAGAATTGTCTGACAGTGAAATATGGTTGTACAACTGTATGGATGAGGAGAGTGAAAATGTAATTGTTTAATTTAATAACTCGTTTGTCGGTGGGTTTTTTATTCTGAACTTAGCTCGAAATGAGTGAAAATGAACACAGCTCGAAATACTTGCATAAATGGACATAGCCATTTAAGAAAAAGGGCATAGCATTTGACGCTGTTTTTCAAACTTCTCTTATGAAAATTTTTCTCTTTTTTACGAATAAACTAATAGATGTAAATAAATTTGTAAAGTGATGTCATCTTTTTGCCTAACTAACTTGTTAAAAAAATATTTTTAATAAGCCCTTTTTGAAAAGATATTAAAAGTGAACAGTTATTTTTAGAAAATTGCCATGCATTCTATAAATTTTTAATAATGGTATTAGATTGACATTGTACGAATTTAGATTTTTAAAAATCTCTATCGTTTAGTGTTCTGTATATGAAGAGATACTTAAAATGTTTCATCTGTATTATACTCTGCCACCCCTGTTTTGAAATCCAGAAATTTTCTCTGTTACAATTGTGCTTAATGTTTAAAAGTAAGTGGAAATTCCTCATCTAGGTTGAACATTGAAAAGGTGCATGTCCATTTTTTTAAACACGCATTTCAAGTTGAGTTCAGAATATGAAGCTCATTATTATTATCCAGTCATTATTATTCATATTTTAGTATGAAACATGTATCCTAAATTAAGTTGCATGTACTTTATTTTGTTTACACTTTATTTTACTTTTTTATCTTTTGCTTGCAGCCCACTCAATCTTTTGACACTGATGTTGAACAAAGTTATTTTCTCAGTGTTAACAGGTATGTTTTTAATCACATTTTGTATTTTTTTTTTAAGACTGAGACATTGATAAAATATTGGAATTTTCTTTCTCACATTTTAAACTGTTTCTCTAAAAAAATAATAATTTTTGCGAGATACTTAAAAAGTTTAATGTTTTTGATTTTTATGAGAAGGGTTCAAATCAGGATTAAATGCATTTCCACACGCTATAACAAGGTGGTAAGAAACAAATATCGCTATCAAGGGAATCACCTTTCATACGAATAAGTATTCACCTTTATTTTTCGTCGGGAACTTTATGTTTTATATCTCAAATCAATTTTTTTTTCTCATTCACGTCTGGCAAGTCTTGAAAATGGGTGCCATGTTGACTGTTATTTCCAATTTGTATATTTTTGAAAGGAATTAAGTTTTTAATCAAGTAATTATGATATTATTTTGTCTCAAAAAATTATTGCTTTGATTCAATTTAAATTTAGTTAAAATATTGAATAAACACAGAATTGAATACAATAATGAACAAATATTTAAAAATTAACACTATTATTAAACTAGATTGCAAGCATAAACTGTTTCAAATATTGTTTTAATATTAGATATTTCTTTTTCAAAATTAGTTTCTTTTACTTGGGTTGTAAGAAATCTTTTTCCCCGAGTTGGTTTTTTGTTCTTTGTTGAAGAAATTTGCTATCCCTGTTTAGAATAGTTTTATATTTCATGTATATATCTGACTGATTTGCAATCATTTCTAGAGTATCCTATGGAAGAGAAGAGATAGTCAAAGACGTTGTATCAGAAGAAGTAAGTAGGATTAGAACTTTCCACGCTTTTTAAGAATTGATAATGATTTAATTTTTCTTTCTCTTTTAAGTGAAAAATAGTTTATTCTTTTCTAATACTTGTAATACCTGCATTTGTATTTAGCCTGTAACATTTACATTTAGTTTATCCCCTTTAGCAATGTTATAAATCATACGAGTGGTTAGTCTCAAAATTACACAGCCTAAATCTTCTTTATCTACTTCATTCACAACGGCTGTTGCTGGCACTGTGTCATAATTTCTTATATGTGACAGTCCTTGGATTGAGTATTTGGTATCAAAATACATATATATACCCCCAACAAGGACTCTTCCTGTGTACAGTTTTACTTGGTTTTGTTAACTAAGTTGTATTTAATTTCTATAATTTGTTTTTGTACGAGTCTGTTTTATCTGAATCTATAATTTATTTTTGTAGGACAAAGCTGAAACTCCCACTCACCGCCTAGTGGTGTACGGTCTAAAAGGTGCATGGACCAGGCACAATAGACTTGTTGTTTTCAGTCTGTTGGACAGCTACCAGAAAACTGTGATACTAAAGAAGAATCTGTCCACTGAAGCTCTTCGCTGTTTTAAAGTAGAATCTCAAAATACTCCTCAGGTAAAGAACGAAGGGGATATTCTTTGTAAATAGAATGGGTGTCTCAAGGTTTCTCTACTCTTTACCATTATTTTCTTGCTTTTCCCCCATGCCAATGCATGCAAACTACTTACTGAAATGTACTGCCATGGGGGGAAAAGCACGATTTCCCTAAAACATGGCAGCAGAGAGGGTACAAACATGGAAAGAGAAAATTGTGAAGCCTTAAGACACCTATTCTATTTACAGAGCGTATAGTAAAATTGATCTCAATGATGCTAATGGACTGGGTATTTTTTGTGACTATGTGCTACTTTTGTATTCAATTATGGTATTGTACTGCTATTATAATTGTGTATTTACATTTATTTTTGACTTCTTTTTTGCTAGTGTATTCAACATATGGCGAAATTAATTGAACTTAAATCATATTTTGGTGACCCTATAATTTTTAATATGTCAAATAGGTTTTGGTTATATTTCAAATCGCGTCCAAGCTATTCTTTTAATTCTTTATTATTTATTAGCAAGTCTTTCCATTTCTTTTTTTTTATACAAAATAATCATGATATACATCTAAATAAATTATTATGTATAAGCATATAATTTTAATTTACAAAAAAAAAAGCAATTCACAAAGTTCCATTCCATTCTTCCCCATTGCATGAGGAACACTCAAAAATCCTTTTTGTAGGGATTAACAAGAATTGGTGTTATGAATTGTGTTAAGCATTCACGACTATGCTGTGGGTATAAATGAAAAGGTTCATTCATGTTTGTTGTTAATTACAATTTATTTAGTGTGTTGATATAAATTAATTGAAGTCTTGTGCTGTTTTGGAACAGAAAGTCCGTTCCCAGACAAACACTTCCCAGACAAGTGTGTCAGCAGGTCCTAGTCCCATCAGCAACCTTCAGTCTAGTCACGCTGCATCCATGCTTCAGAAGTTAGTCGCAGAATCAGAAGCTAACTCCATGGTATTCATTGAAGAGGTATTTTATTTTCACATTCCTTTGTACATATTTGATATAATGATTGATTTTTTTCTGTAATAGACTCAATCTTAAAGGTTCAAAGTGGTGACCTTAAATAGGTAGGTTCTAGGCTACAAAATCAGGCCGAAACCTACTTTATTTGAATAAATGCACCTTTTTTCAGTCAAATAGTTTCTGAGTTAACTGAACTAAGTGTGCATGACAGCCCAAAGAGGGACTACTGTGCCCATCTCAGTTTCTCGATCTTGGGCTCTGGGGTGCAGGAGGAGATGTTCTGGTTGGAAGGTCAACCAAACGCAGAACACCCAATGTTTAGTCCCCAAGCATGCTTGGTACTCCTTTTATCGACCCACTGAAGGGATGAAAGGCTGAGTCGACCTTGCCCGACCCGAGGATTGAACCCATGGCACGAGACTGCGAAGCTTTACCACTCGGCCACCGGGCATCAGTTTCCGAGTTATCCATAATTATACATGTAATGAATATTTGGCTAAATATTCGTCTACGTATTTTTAAAAAATTTATTTTTTGGAAAAGTATTTTTTTTAATTTGAATAAATTTAAAAAAAATAATCTAAAATAGTATTTTTTACTATGCATTACTAGAAGTAGTTTTTCACATATTTATTGATCTCTAAAATTTGCAAATTTATGTTCTGAAAGACAAAGGGAAAAGCAAAAGTTGAAGAATTGAAACTAGATTACTTTATACTGTACAACGAGTTTTGTACTGCTGCTTTTTTTTTAATTACGTTTAAGCAAGGTAATTTCCTCCTTTTTTTAACACTTTTGTTTGAGGAATTGAAAATATTTCTTTGTTTCGTTTTTCTGTTTTAATTATCGAACAACATTTTAACGCAACGTTTCTTATAGACTTATTCCTTTATCATTACTTTTTTACATTTTATATCCGTCCTTTAACGTAATAAACTATCACTGTAAGTGGGGAGTTTTTCACAAATTCAAATTTGTAGCAAATGAATTAATTAATGATTGTGGTACATTTCGCTTTTATCTCTCTCTTTTTTTTAATTTGATGGAAATGAAATCGATTCAATCAAAATAAAAAACTAACTCTATCTGGCAATTAGGGCTGTCTATGGGTTGAGAAGATTTATTAAACCTATGTTTCTTTCTAGAAGAACAAAGTTCTTAATTTACAAAACTCTTTTCAGGCCAGTGTTGTTATATATTTCTGAAACTTGGACAATCACAAAACTGGAGGAAAATTGTATTGCAATATTTCGGAGAAAGATTTTGTGGATTAGACTTGGTGGTGTAAATGAAAACAATAACTGCAGAAGGAGATTTAACTTTGAACTGTACGAGATTTACAAGAAACCTGATATTATTAAATACATTAAAATCAGTAGAATGAATTGGATGGCCCACGTGTTTGAAATGCCTGATGACAATACAATAAAAAAGATGTAGGTTTTTAGACAAACTGGATCAAGAAAGCGGAGAAGGCTGCAGTTGAGATGGGAATCTGATTTTCCATGGAGTCTGATTTTCTTGCAATTAATGAAAAGAATTGGAGATCAAAGATAAATCGGAAGTCGTTCTGGAGGAATCTTCAGAGGAAGGCATTAGCCCACATTAGGCTGTCTGGCCAACTAAGATGATGAAATCAATTCAATATTTTTAATATGATATTGCACACATGATTTTCGAATCACGGATTCAAGGAATCACTCTTTGACAGGCTCTGATTTCGCCGATATAGTTATTCCATGAGATGGTTCAATCTTTTTTGCTACAAATTTTCAACTTGAAAAAAAAAATCCCGATATTTTCTTTACATCATTTTATTACTCGCAAAATTCAAATCATGCATTTGATTACGTACTTTGAATGCGATGATTTTATTGTTTTTTCAATTTTTCGGCAGTTTTTGTTAGTGCTATTGATTTTCACATGGGTTTTAAAATTGCGCTATTGGTCATTATTAACACGTGTAATTCGAATTAAATAATCACGTATTGAGGCTCTAAATTTGCTTTAATAGTATTGTAAAACCATGTTGTATTTTGATTTTATTTTAGGCAATTATTGATATTGATTTTTATGTGGTTTTTGAATATCCTGATATATTTCGGCCAATGTGAGAAATTCGAATTGCGCATTTGAGTATTTACTTTTTGACGCTTCTTTTTTAGTATTTACTTCAATCTTTTTTTTCTCATTAGTTTTTTTTTGGTTAGTATCGCTTTTGATTTCCACATAGTTTTAAAAATCCAATATTTTTAATATGATATTTATTATAACAACTGAATCTTGAAACACACATTTTTGTAACCCCTTTAAGAGTCTGATTCGTTGAGTCTCGTCGTCGATCATTTTTTCTATAGTTTTTGTCAAGGTTTAACGATTTTTAATAATTTTTGTTTAATGTAAGAATAATTTACGAAATGCGAAAAAGAAAATTATTGGTTTCATTTTTCCGACTACGAAATGTGAAAATACTATAATAACAATTATGCTGGAATAAAAAAAACTGATGAGTAATGCTAGTATATGACTAATACACATGAATATTACTGGATTTCATAAAACATGTTACATTTACAATTTAAAAAAATTATATACAATTTTATTCTATATGATGTAGATTTTTTTTTTTTTTTTTTGCAGAAACAATGCTTCTTTTTCTTTAAATTAGTAATTAAAATTAGGAGTATCTTGCTAAAAGATATTAGTGCTAACGAAGTTTGTCGCAAAAAATGCAGTCACAGCTTTTAAGTATAAGGAATAATATTTGTTAATGATTTTTTTTAATAAATAAATAAATGTTGCTATTCAGCCGATTTCTTTTCTGACGGAATATTCAGCTATTCGACCAAATCACTATTCGCTACATCACTAATCATAATTATTAATAACCATTTTACGTATGGAATTTTGTTTGAATAAATGAATTTTTTAATTATGTGCAATTCGCTTGAAAAGTTGTAGAGATATAGAGCAAACACACAAAAAGTGAAATTAACATTAAAGGGTTCAAACTTTCTACAGCTCTTCTGACCCAATTATTGGGACTGATTGCAGCTGAAACTTACATTTTGAGGTCAGACATCTGTATTCATCAAAAAAAGGGTATGTTTATTAAAGAAAGTACGAATTTGTATCCGATTTTGTAACTTAATATTGTCTATCTTAATTAATTAACATATTTGAAGTCACCCCCTCAAACCATTCATTTTCAAATCTAGTATGTGAAAATTCGATCATTACAACAAAAGTTGTTCAGGGTGGGTTTGTTCTTTTGAACACTGTACATTTATTTTTTTAGAGTAAAAATACTTTTAAAATGTGTAAAAGCTAAAAATGTATTCTCCCACCTATAGATGGAGGGCACAACTCGTGAACAAAAACTGTATGGAGTGTCTGCATGTGAAACTGATGATGTGCTTCAGAAAAAATGGCTCAGTAAGAATTCTAATCTCTTTCTCACTTCCAAATTTCTTCTTAGGTCTAAATTTGAGGTCTTCTAAATTTTTATTTTCTGGTGAAAAAAATTTCAAAACCTTAGTGTACTGCTATACATTAGAAAAATCAATGTAAGCAACCAAAATGTAGTTTTTTTTATATACATTTGGCGTTTTTCTATGTCTTATAACTTGTTGTGCAAAAAATAATTGTTTTACAAAATAATTTTTCAAATAGTTTTTTGAAATTTTATTTTAGCGTTGATAGCATTAACAATAGGGAAGGAAAATTGTTATGGAACCATAAAGGTCTTGCGTTGGTTTTTCAATCCCATGGTAGTTTAGTATCAAAGTTACAATTTCCAATAAGATTTTCAATATTAAGCATATTAATTATCTTTTTTTACCTCTTATGTTGTTTTCATTTCTTATTTTATGAAATGAGACATTTTTATTTATTTATGAATCGAAAGTAAAAATTATAGAATGTCAGCCAACTATAATTGAGAATTTAACTCTAAATGAAACTATGATAACTAATTTACAAATATATGATACTTTTAACGGAATAAACACTTTGTTACTATCCAAAAAAAACTATTTACAATTTCCTATAAATTTTATTTTTAAGATATGCTTTTACATCCCTTTTTACAGTCAATTCCTTATTACTATCTGTGAAAATGGTTCACTATATACAAAATCTTTCAAAAAATATTTTTAGCATATTGCAGTATTGTTGGAAATAGTGACTGGTATGGAACAATCTTTATGAATTATTGACTAACAAAATATATATCTCTACAATATAGTTTCTACTTTCAATATTGTCTCTGCAACATAGCTTCCTTCATGTGACAAAATTTTTAATCAGAATATTAAAATTCAATATACTCTCCATATAACAAAGTGTAGGTCACTAATTTTTTAAACATTTATATGTTCAATTTTAGTAATTTGTGGCATTTTTTTTATGTTTTTATTTCTAAAATTTTTGAAAAAAGTTGCAATTTCGGGCTACAAATTTGTTTTTTCATATGCCTGGTTTTTTAAACCATTCACATTATTCATTTAAAACTCTCATTTATGTGTATTGTTTTATTTTTAATTAAAAGGCATAATTATATACCTTTGAATTTACTACTTAGACTCAAAATTTAGTGGCAATCAAAAAAGAAATTTGAGTAGGCTATAATCCAACTTCTATAATCTCATTTGTTCACCATAAATGTATGAAATAGCATAAGTTAAACAACAGTTTGGACAAAATCCCTCTAAAAATGTTCATAACTACTGAGTGTTCACCATATCCAGTGATAAGAAGTAGTGCATTGCAAGTAGTGAAACTACTGTATTTGCTACTTTTTTTGTAGTGTAGTGTGCTACTTTTTAAAAAAAAAAAAAAAAAAAAAAAGAGTAGTATAGTGAGTAGTGCAAAAAAAAAACAGTAGTTTGTAGCGATTCCTGGCTACTACTTTTAGCGTTAGTTTAGAAAAGTATCACGACTAATTTTGCATTTCTTAAATTAAATATTCGTTGTTGAAAAAGGCATAAAAAGTTCAAGGTTAAATGAACAAATTCGACAAGGAATCTTTTGGAATAACAAATTTGCTAATGTAAGCATGAATAAATAATTCTTAATTATTCCCTTAAATTTAGTGTCTGCTAATTTTTTTATTCAAAACCATTTTAAACGTAAGTGAAAATTAAGTTCTCCAACAAAGTTCATCTCCTTAAAGTAGTGAAGTAGGTACTAAATTCCAATGTAGTTTGTAGTCGCTACATTTAAAAAAAGTAGTTGTAGTTAACTACATTTGTAATAAAGTAGTTTGTGACAAGCTTTCCTCTTTCCCCCACTACAGCCCCTCTGGCGGTGAACTAGGACAGTCTGCCAGGAACCGCCGTTAAGTACGGACGTTTAATTCGAGCCCAAAACCCCCTCTTCCAAATTCTTGTATTTTTTTATCCTTGTTTTATTTTTATGTGTTTTGTCCTTTTCAATAAATATTTAGAGTTAGATAATTTCTAGTCTTTCATTATTTATGTGAATTGGTAGAAATACAAATAAACCAAGACTTCCCCTACAAATTGTAGTTTTTCCGACCACTGTACTGGGTTCATTATTGTGGGATTAGATTAGCCCCTGTCAAATTTTACTTTTTTCTAGTTTTAATATGCTTTGTTTTATTTTGAAAAAATAATTTAATGTAATAGAAAAGCATTTTTTTTAGCATGCAAACTCTGTTTCTGCAAGTGAAATATTTTTTCACATCTAGTAAACTAAGATAATTTAAAGCCTGAAGATAGCTATTTTTTTTGCTTAGAAATAAGTAAGGATTTAAAGTAAAAAAGAAAAATATGTTTGTCACATACAGGCATTATATAGTTAAACACTATTCTGTGAGGCTGCTTAAGTTATAAAATTTTTTATTGCGTTTTTTAGACCAACCTGATTGTAAATTCATTTCAGTTGAATTGGTGAACAGTCAGGTGATGTTGAGAGGTTGTGAGACATCTGGTTATGTGATTGTGAGTGCTGCAAAAGCAAAACTTTTGCAGAGATTGCACATGCCTGTATGGAAGAACAGATCTCTCGTCTCTAAGACAACGTGGGTGGGATCCTTTGAATGTATGCAGGTGAGAAGATTGACTTGCTTAATAAGAGATTTTAAGTTGAAAATTAAAATTATTTTACTCTTACCTCTTCTTAAGATAGTTTGTTATTATAAACAATTAATAATGTTATGTTAGAAATATTTTTTTTCATAAAAAGATTAGAAAAATATAATTAAATTTAAATGGAAAAGTAAGTTGTAAAAGAATGGAAGAAATATAAATGCAAAACTGGATTTCATAAGGGGACACCCTGCGTGCATTTTTATGACAAGGTGTATAGCATTTTTTAAAAAGTACTTTTTGGTGCTTAATTTTGATTTTCATTTTTTAAAAGCCCTTTAATGTGCTCTCTCATTTGGGTGTTGTAGAAAGTGCTTAATTTTCTATGCTAAATTTGCTTGAAATTTTCAAATCAAACTTTTTTTATAAGTTACCAAATACGATTCTCTGCAAAATTATGGGTAAAAAATTTATAATATTTTCCAGTATATATCTAGCGCTGTATGAAAATACTAATTTAAGTGCCTATATCTTGTTAAATTTTTAAAATTTCAAAATGATAATATTGTTATAATTAAAAATTGATTCAAATGGTTTTTTTTTTTTTTAACTTTATAGAATATTTTTAAAATTATAGCTAAAAACCGAAGACAAAAGATATTTTTATAAAAATGTTGGTATATCTATAAATATTCAAGCTTTGCTTACGAATTATGCAATTTTAGCATCTAGTAACCATAGTAATCATGACAAGTTACAAGTTATTGCTATATTTTCTGATTGTGAATGTGCAAAAAAAAAACTTTAATTTGTTCGTAATTTATTGCCAGTTCGTCAAATCGCTGAAAATTTTATGTTAAGTACAAAAAATCGTATGATCTAAACACCCTTAAAGTTATAAAACAACTCGCCTTTTTTTAAAAATTTTAAAAAAAAATTTCAAAAACTTAGTGTTTCATCAATTTTTGTAGAGTGGTGTATGAATGAAAAACTGTAAACAACAAGAAAAAACACAAACCTTAATTATAGTTTTTATGTAAAAAAGTGTTTAAAAATATTTTTTCAGTGCTTAAAAAGTTTTTAAAGAGTACCTATTTAAAAAAAATTAATGAAAATTACGCACCCTGTATGGAGGACTTTTCCGTTAATAACCGTTAACAATTTGTTGTTTTGTTAAAGAGTTATTCAGAGAAAGGCTCATACATTAATCAGGAAGGTTGTTCCCAGATGATGTCCTGTTTTGTATTCATGTTTCTTTTGTTCTCTTACAATTTGTTTTTCTTAATCAATTTAATTATAATTATAATTTTTTTTAAATTTATATGAAGGGAAACTTAAGCACTTTCCAAAATTCGACTTTTTCTCTGTTACATCTTCAAACTGATATTAACGAATTTTTATTTAACAATGTTAATTGGAAATATATTAACTTTACAATAAAATGAATACTTTTAAAAAATGTCAATGCCTATTCTTTTTTTCTAGCCTGTATTGTAAATACTGGTTTGTTTTACTCAAGTTCTTTTTATGTAAATTTTTTCCCATGAAGTTTCTGTTTTAAAACTTTTGTATAAGTTCACTGAAGAGCTGTAAGTATAATCTAGATATATAGAGAGGAAATCTTCGAGAATCAAGACAATTTATAAAATAATGCCCATTACAAATGTTATGAGCGCTTAACAGAAAACTGGCTTAATAGTTAAGAGTAAATCATGAGTTCATACTGAAATATTCTTGTTAAAATACATTCAAATTTAAAATTAATTTTGTTTATTTATTTTGCTTTGCTTTTCAGTGTGGTGATGTAATTTTGTAATTGCTATTTTTCTATTAAGTCAATAAAATACCAGTAACACTTCTAATTCAGACAGTATACAAGGTTGAAAGTTGGCCTTAAATTCCTTTTAAAAAAAAGAAAGTGTCCTTAAATGTCCTGAAATTTTTGTATAAGTTAACAGGAAGAATAAACATTATTTATCTAAAAAAGAATTGACGAAATTTAATTACATACCCACAAGCTCAATGTTTCAAAATGGGTCAAAACTCATCTCTTGTGCTAAATAACTTAAAGAGTCTTAAGTCCTCATCATATAATTGTTTATTTTTATAAATTGCTAAATAGATTGCTACTGACTACCCAACTTGAGAATTAAACCTTAATCTGCAGCTTTATAAATAAATGCATTGATCACTATACAACAATTCTTCCTAAAGAGCAAATTAGCAGCAGCAACATAAAAATGAAATGCATGGTACTTTGTTGCTGTTAAGTTCTGTTTAAATTGTCTAAAAACAAAAGTAACCTGGGGATATGCTGATTTTCTGTTTTATTCCTCTCCTTACTTATTTTATATAAAAAGAACTAAACCTTTTTAGTATTTGCTCATAAACACTTTATAATGGATGTCATTTTTCAGTACTATGCAACTGTGGATGCCGGTGTTCCGAGTTCATCCGTAGATGACGTCATGTGGCTGTCACTAGATAATATTGAGGAGCGTGAGTCCATGATCATCAGTGACCTCCCTGACCTCGTTGGCAGTGGTCACAGTGTTGGAGGTGTGGTGAGCAGCACTGTGGGGGCCACATCAGATCCTGACTCTGCCCCCATACAGCTCCAAAGAATTGTTTCAAGATGTGGATGCCAATTCTACTATGCCAGTTTTGGAGAAAATGTGGATCCTAGCAATCTGGAAGAAGTTCCTCCACTAGTAATTATCTCTTTCTGTCTTAATACAGCAGATTGTTCGAAATTACACAAAATAAAACTTATTTTAAGTACACAGTACTCAAATCTACTTCAACAAAATTGTTACAATATCAAAACTTGCTAAAATCACCATTGCCATTTTGTAAAAGCAAATTTTTATTCGGGATATGTTTAAAAAAAATGAAAAACTTTTGTTTCTTATCTGAATAACTAAATCTTTCTATTTTCCGATGTTTTGATGTTCGAAGCCCAAAGGAATTAGAGTGGTGTATACAAAAGGATTTATTGCTATGGATGGTTGGCTGAATAACAAGCTTTCTATAACTGAACTTCCGGTGTATTCCTCAGCTTACGAAGCGATGTGTGAACGGGTTTAATATTCTATGAAGTTTTATTATTATAATTTGTGAATTAGTGTAATAAGTTAGGCATACTTTTACCATTCCTAAAAGTTTCCTATAATTTACGAATTCTAACAAGTCGTGATCCTAAAACAAATTTAACGAAATTAATACAGCATAGAAAAAGTGTAAGGTTTGCCATGTTTTGAGTATTATCCTTTATTTGGCTATATTTGTTTGAAATATCACCGTTTGATATTTTTTGCTGTTTAATTCGTTGAAATGTAAATAAAAAGAATGCGGTATATTGTAAGGACTATTAGTATAATATTGTAAAGTCACAAGAAATATAACAACATACCTGGGTAAGGGTTGAAACTGGACTAAATATTTTATTATAAATAAGAGGTTATATTAAGGACAACACTGCTGCCATCTATGTCAGCATTTGTGATGCCATCTATGTACAACAATATAAACTAACTCATTCAACACTCCCACTTTAGTTTACATTTTTGGGAATACTAAAAGAAAATAACAAATGCACAGAAAAAATAAATCATTTTAGTCCCATTAATTTTTTCACAATGTTCATGCTTAGTTCTATTTACAGTTTTTGTTAAATAGCCCACAATCATTTTTATCAGATTCACTCCCACTGTTCAAAGCAATCCTATTCTTTTTTTGGTGCGTTTTTGTCTTCACTTTGACTATTGTCAGATGTAATTCTCCTCTTTTTTTCGGTTCACTATCTGAAACATTTTTTTTTGTTCTTGGTTGACCTGTCTTCATCACTCTGACTGCCATCACTTGCTCTTTTTCTTCTTTTAGATTTTGCATTACCCTGACAGAATCTTCACTTCCACTATCAGAAGCAATTTTCCTCTTTTTAGGCCCACTGTCTTCATCACTTTGACTAATATCGCTAGCACTTGCTTTCCTTTTTCTTTTAGACTTTTCTTTTCCACGGTCAGACTCCTCACTTGATGAAATAGTTGCTTTAGAAACAATTCTGCTCCTTTGCTTGGATTCTCTATCTTTCTTACGTTTTCGTCTTTTACCGTCTTCTTCTCCTCCATCATCAGTTTCATGGTCATCTCGTGGCACACGTCTTCTCTGTCAGAGCCTGAAACCTTTGCTTCTTCATCTGATTGTTCTTTATTGGAACGTTCATCATCTGATTGTGCCTTATTGGAACCACCTTCATTGTCAGATTGGGCTTCCTTTCCAGAATCAGATGCTTTATTATATTCATCATTTTTAAGTTGAATTTTTGTAAAGACTTGATTGGGATCAAGTGGTGTTGGAACTGGATGTGACTCATGCATGTTATATTTTTTAAGCATTCGCTCAACGTATTGGGTTTGATTTTGGTTAATGGACCCTTCTGATCTATTATGATCTATTTTAATCCCTGAACAATAATTGGCTTCACCTAAATCTTTCATTTCAAATCTTTCACTTAGTTGCTTCTTCTTTAAATTTTTAAGAACTGAGTTGCTAAAAATTAATAAATCCCATTTCAATTAAGCCTTCTTCTAATGTCAGATACCAAAGCCTGCCACCTTGCTTTAAGCCATCTAGAGCTTTATTAAGTTTAAGAACTTTCCCGTTTAAATTTTGTTCGTAATATTCACTTATCCCATCAGGAGTTTTCATATATACTTCTTCATTTAGTGTCTCTTGAACAAAAGCCATAACAGCATCCATTTAATCGATTTCCCAATCATAAATAACTGCATAAGTCAACAAAACTCTTAATGTTACATAACGAACTACTAGGGAAAACGTTTCTGTATAATCTATTCCTTCGATCTGGGAGAAACCTTTAGCTACTAAATGGGTTTTATACCTTTCAATATCTCCATTAACATAAAGTTTTATTTTGATTACCCATTTGCAATCAACAATGTTTTTATTTTTAGGCTTATTTACTATGTCCCAAGTTTTGTTTTTAATGTGGCCCGCTATTGTTTCACATAAAGATTCTCTCCAATGCCTGGCATTACTACCATTGAGTGCCTCACCAATAGTATTAGGTTCAGAAAGAAGTTCATTTATTGTCACTAAAGCATTGGCAAAGCAAATAGGATCTGAATTTGGCATTTGCAAATCTGCATACCATTGGTATCAAAATTTTGATAACGAATTGGAAGTTTAACTGTTCTTCCTATAGGCGTTAATTTTGCATGTCATTATCAACAGTTATATTATTACTCTCATTATTATTTACAAAATCGCCTCTATTTAAGCCATTAATGTCATCCCTACCTGTGTTAATATCATTTTGGAAATTTAATTCATTATCACCCCAGCTAACATTATCATCTTTTTGGAGTTTATCTGATGTGTTGTTAAAATCAACAATGCTCCCACTGAATATAGAGTCATCACTGAACTCTAGTGAGCTTTTGTCACTGTTATTGCCATGATACATATCATGTTCCAAAAAATGTACATCTCGGGCTACAACAATATTATAATTAGTTGGATCAATTAGACGATAGCCCTTCCTATCCTTACAATACCCAACAAACATTAACTCTCTAGCTGTCACGTCCCATTTTAAACGCTTCTGTTTGGGAATATGAGCAAAAGCCCGACACCCAAACACCCTTAAGTATTTCAAGTTTGGCTTTTTCACCACTCCATTTCTCAAAAGATGTCATGTTTGGAACTGCAATGGTTGGAGATATATTTTTACAATGAGCTGCTGTTTCAACTGCTTCAGCCCAATATTCCTGGCCAAGGTGGGCATCCACCATCATAGACCGAGCTCGCTCAACAAGTGTTCTGTTGTTGCGTTCAGCAACCCCCATTTGCTCCGATGTATTAGGGATAGACTTTTGATGCTGAATCCCTTTGGAAACTAGAAAACTATCTATTTCATTATTAACATACTCCATCCCATTATCAGAACGTAAAATCTTAATAGGTTTGCCAGTTTGTCTTTCTACATATGCCTGACAGTCTTTGAATTTTCCAAGAACTTCAAATTTATTCTTTATAAAATAAACAAAAGTCATTCGTGACAAATCATCTATGAAACTTAAAAAGCACCAAGAACCCCCTATTGATGAAACACTCATGAGTCCACAGAGGTCACTATGCACCTTAACAATTCTTTTGCTTGTTTAGCCTTACCCTAGGGAAATGGTTGTTTATTCATTTTATCTTTATTGCATGGTATACAATCATTAATTTTTTCATTAAAAGAGAAACCCTCAACCATACCTTGCAATCTAACCATCCCTCCTTCACTTAAATGACTTATTTTCTTATGCAATATTTCATTTGATGAGTTTTGAGTAGTAATTAAAGCCATATCATTATGAATATCTAAATATAATCTATCACTGACACCTGTTCCACTAGCTACTAAATTATCACCCGTATAAACAAAACATCTTTCTCCTGTAAAGGTAGTAACCATCCCAAAAGTTTTGTTTAAATACTTAATAGATAGCAAGTGTGCAGTTAGCTTTGTGCAGTAACCGTCCCAAAAGTTTTGTTTAAATACTTAATAGATAGCAAGTGTGCAGTTAGCTTTGAAGCATGCAATAAATTATTAAAAGTTACTTTTGCTTTCTGCCCATTGATACAACGAAGCCCAACGAAGCACAAGAATCCATGCACCAAGGATTTGGATTAGAATTTGCGACATAGATACCTGCTACATAAGCTTCTTCCTTCATAGGAGTCTTACTAGAAGTAGGCTTTACATTTATCTAGAAATGGGCGGAAAGCAAAAGTAACTTTTGTTAAATTACTAGAAGTAGGCCCTTTTTGTTAAATTTATCATACCCATTTTTCTGGCGTGGGGGTCTTTGACAATCTATACTTTTATGCCCAAGCAAAATAACATTTGAGGCATTTCCCCTTAAACTTATTCCTGCCTTTAAACTTCTCATTAAGAAAAGCTTAATCTAAATTCCCATCAAAATTAGGTTTATCATCCTCAGCCATTAATCTAGTTTTAACGTTATCTACAGTTATCACTTCCCCACAATTTTTCAAAGCCATGATAAGGGGTTCAAATCTATCAGGTAAGTTAGCTAAAATTATTCCAGCTATTAATTCCTCATCTGCTTTAACTCCTGTTGATTTTAATTGCTGATATGCTGAAATTACTTTATGAAGGTAGTCACACATGTCTTTACAATCTGTGTACTTAGTGTTAACCAATTCTTTAATTACAGACACTTTTCTAGTTATTCCTTTATCATCATAAGTTTTTGATAATATTTCCCAGGCTTCTTTGCCACTAGATAAGTCCCTCAAATCATTAAAAATTGTTTCACTAACCCCTTCAACTATGTATGACAAGGCTTTGGCATCTAAAGCTACATCTTCCTTTTTCCCTTCAACATAATCCCATAAATCTCTTTTGATTAAGTGCATTCTCATGGCAAACTTTCAATCAGCATAATTTGCCCTCCCAGTTAATTTTTTATGGCTAAAAGAACCTTCTCCCCCTGGCATGATAATTTTTTCTTTGTTAACTTTAAATTAAGCTATTAAAAAATATTACTATAAAATAATAAATTTTCTATTAAAACATAGTTAAATTAAATTAGTTACTAAGTTTAAAAAGAAAAACAACAACATTTATTTAAGTGTTAAGCATTTAAGCCTAACCATGTGTTAACACATGCTATCATAATTTATCTATCTTTAATTCTGAAATTTAGCAAAGAATATAAAAATAGGTAAATATATTAAACTTAATAAATGTTAGCTATAAATTTCTTGGACCATTCTGGGCTCATAACCTAAAGACTTAACCCAATAATTTATGCATGGAGGTCACAAGAAATATAACCACATACCTCAGTAAAGGCTGAAACTGGACTAAATATTTTATTATAAATAAGAGATTATATTAAGGACAACACTGCTGCCATCTATGTCAGCGTTTGTGATGCCATCTATGTACAACATTATAAACTAACTCATTCAACGTATTGGATGGCATTCCTTTTTCAAGCTTAGGCGTAAAAATCAGTTCGAAGTAGTAACTCAGAAGTCTTACGACGAATTTTAACGCCAGTGCCATCTGCTCGCAGCTTTACACGCTCAATGATCCCTAGTGCTGTAAAATGTATATATAAATATCAAAATCCATTTTCATACTTCTTTGTTAAAATCTTAAATCCTGAGGAAACTATATCCATAATTTTCAAAAGAATTTGAACTGATATAATCTTTTTACTCATTGATTTTAATAAATAGCAATTTTTCCATTTATGTAACCTAGGATAATCCTCGAGTCTTAAACCTTCCCTCTTAAAACAATTGTAATCAATATGGTTTCAAATCATAATAATGCGATTTTATACAACCGACTACTACAATGACTATTTCATTACTACAGACAATACAGACCATTATATTATTTCATTTTAACACATATAACTACTTTTCCACTATAGCATTCAAAATTAAATTTCAATTTTATTTTTCATACCCTAGAAAGTCACTTCAAATACAACTGTTGAACATGTTAGAACTTTAGTGTGCTATTGATTAATTGATTGCCAATAGCAGCCAATTTATCTAGTAAAAATTCTATCTTGCATCTTGTTGGCACATGATATTCGTGAAATAACACTGTGTGCTTTTAAAGAGATATTGCGTATTGATTATCTGCTTGAATTTGTTGTTGTTGTTTCTTATCCTCTAATTGTCTGACGAAGTCAGACAGGATCCAGTAGGTTGTTGACCCTCAAAAAGTCGATTACAAGAAGTGGAGAAGCATATAAGTCCTCCTTGGAAAGGCCCAAGCAGTCGAGGATATGTTCGGCTGAGGCCTGCTGGGCTTTGTTGTTGTTGTGCTTGAATTTAAATGTATTTTATAACTTCTGACTAGCAATGTTTCATATGTGAACACCTATTTGATTTTAACCATGATATTACAGTAATAGATCAATTGATGAAAGGCAATATCGGTTAAAATTAGGAAATGTTGTTACTGGTGAGAGTAGTATTTTTAATAGTTGACACTGCTGAAAAGATGAGGTCACGTTTTCAAAATTTGAAAATTTTAAATTATCGTAATTTTGTGGAGATCTTTGAAGATACTGCTTTTCTGGGGATAGTTTCATGAGGGGAATTCCTCAACAGCTTCTTTGGTTGAGAGCGGCAGCTATTGTTACATTGTTGCCACATGTTTTTCCCCTTAGTTAATTCCTTAGATTAAAATATCTATCCTAAAATATTAAAATAGATGCCTCAAAAGGAAAAAAAAGGAAGGGGATTATGAAATTTTGGAGAATCAATATGACAAAACAGAATTTTCAAGCTTGAGGTAAAATAAAATCACCAGGTGGACCTCCCCATAAGATATGCCATACCAAAATTTAAGGTTTTAAATAAATCCTGTGGCATATCTCTGCCAAATTACGGTATTTAAAAAAATATTGATATTGTTAATGTAAAGCATTTCTCAAAACATGGTTGGTACTATTATTTTCATTTCTAAAATGAAGAACAAATTTTCCTGTCCTGTCTTAGTAAGTTTATATAAAATTTTCAGCTAATCAAATTTAGGGTTTGAACCAATAATTGTAATCATAATAGAGAAATTATCTTAAAATATGAAACAAACTTAAACTCTAAGGAAGCCTTTGATAACCAAAATCAGTCCGCCTAAAATTTTGAACCAGTGTAAAATAACCTGAATGTTTCAGGGAGAATAACAGCTTACCTATGTCTTACTATATATAAAAATCTAATGATGATATCACAGTTTTCCATTGTTGTCTGTGCATTTTTATTGGCCAGAAAATCACTTGGTAGGAATCAGTTATCCTCATTAATTTTCATATTGTTTTGGTTGTGATGAGCATAAAATTGATATAAATCATAAAGGTGTTGTTTTTCTATAAATATTTTTGTATCCCTAATTTAAAGTTATTTTCTGTACTGCTATTATTACGCTTAAATTCAATAGTTTAAAACTAAGATTAATTGTATTTTTTTTTATTATTATTATTTAATTCTGCGCTACATTTACGATAAAATTATTTAGAAAGGTGGTCTAATCTTATTAACCCTTTTTTACAATTATTATTTTTCTGCAAATAAAATTAATATACTGTTTTAAATTACAGTTAAAGAGATTGTTAAATGATTTAGAACTTAACGATCAGCTTCATACACAATGAGTAGCAAGCAAAAATAGTATTTAATATATCCGCCAGTTTGATAAGCAAAAATATTAAATTATGGTTGTAAACTCATCAAATTTGTTTGAACAATAAAATGTTATAACAATATAAATGTTATTTTAAAAAATGATTTCTTAGAAAAATTACTTTTATTTACCAATAGATCTAAATATTAATAATACTAAAAGATAATAAAATTTGGATGTGGGAAGTGGAGGCAAACAGAATTCCTTTTCGTACATAGATGTTAAGTAAATAATTTTTTAGTAGAAAACTGTTTTCTGCCAAGAAACAACAATTATTGTGAAGCAATCATCGGGGTTGGTGAGCAGCAGAAACAGGGGTCTTAGCCCACTAGTTATAAATACAATAGAGCGCCGATTATCCGAACTGCTCGGGACCGAACGTGGTCCGGACAATGAAAAGTTCGGATAGATGGAAAGTTGCTTAAAATCTAGTTTAAATGATTATTATTTATGCCCTAACTTCCCTTTTCTCACTTTTTCCGGGCTTAGAACTGGCAGTGCTATTTTAAATAGCTCTGGCATGTTTAAAAGTTTTTTTCTGTAATTTTTAAATCGTTTTTATTTATTTACTTTCTTTTTTTTTTCCTTTTTTTCATTTCGAATTTTTTAAATCATATTACAGCTTTGTATAATTTTTTTTGTCAATTACTGATTTAAACCTTTTTTTTTTTTATTTTCCATTGCAAAAGAAATCTAGCAAAGACTTTTGTGTCAAAGAAGATGCTCTTTTTTGAGCAGCCCTCATTCTTTTTAAAAAAATCAACTGAACTGGATCAACATCATTTTGACGTTCTAGACGGTCAACATGAAGCTCACATTCTTGGAAAATAATTTTCAGTTGAAGAGGGCTAAAGGGGTATGTAGGTTTAACTGCATAGCAATACATGTATGTATGGCTGCTATAAGAACTGCTAAAAAAGGTTGTAAATTAAATATGGTCATTAAATGTAGTGGATATTATTTATTCTTCTAAATTTAGAAAAATTGTCGATAAGGTAAAGAGTATTCTAAACTTGAAAAGAAAAACAAATTCAGACATAGTTCGGATAATAAGGGTTCGGATAATCGGCGCTCTACTATAATTAGAAAAGTTGAAAGTACACGTTTTGATGCACATGGTGTTAATTTTGGACAAAAAGATGGCAATTAGCAAGCAAATTTTGATTTGCCATTAATTATATTTAGTCTTCCTGTAGCTGGTGGCGACCTTTAGTTTTGCCTTTAAATAGTCAAGTGATCTAGTTCTGCCTTTGGGTTTTGAAAACTCCATTTTTATCCACTGTTTAAACTAAGATTATTATTTTGTAGCCAGAAGACAATGACTTGTGGGAACAGGAGGTGGGAGTGGATTGTTTCACCCTCACGCACCATGACTTAGATATCTGCACCAACTCCCTCCAGTACGCCATGATCCTGGATCTGGTCAACAACCTCCTGCTCTATGTGGAGCCCAGGAAGAAGGAGGCCACCAATCGATTGCAGTACATGAGATTCCAGCTCCAGCTATGCTCGGTGGAGGATCAAAGAGAACCCATTTTGGTACTTCAAGAGAATATAAGGTGCAATCTTCATTTCTTTTTACTCCACATAAAACGTTTTATTAGTTTAGTTGCAGGAATATCAACTATAGTAAATCCTCAAAATTTCAGACTAAAATCTGGAAACTTCCAAAATTGGGACTTCTTTAATTCGCGTAAAGAAAAAATTTTTAAGTAAATTTTAAATTAGAACTCTGAAGAATATGTAGAAATCCTAAGCAATAACTGCTAATGTAAATTATCATCAAAGCTAGGTGAATTTACAATTTAATTGTTGCGAACCAAGCGTGTTGACTCAATGCGCTTGTTGTGTAATACTATTGTTCTATTAAAAACATCAGGATTTAAAAAATTTCATCGATTTACAATGATATCTTTGCGAATAGGGTGTTTCATAATAAAGTAATTACTTAAATGAGTGATTCAAAATTCTTATTAAAGTAGCATTCAAAATTGATGTGTTGTCATTGTATTCTATTAAAAATAACAAGAATTTAAAATGCAAATAGAAATGTTTCAAAATTACTGTTGAAAAAACAAATAGTTAAACATTGTCAATTTATGATTGAAATGTCGCAAATCAAGCAAACCAAAATAAAAAGAGAGAGAATGAACGAAAAGTAATATTACTCAACAGTGTCTCTAGTTATTATATATAGGGTGGCCAGATTTTTTCGGGCAATTCCGGAGACACTCATATCTACCTCTCTCCCCCCCCCCCCCAATTTTATCAACAGAAAAATTGTGGAAAAAATTTGATCATTTATCTTAAAAAATATTTATTTTTTTTTCGTTTACATTTTTTTTATAATTTAGTATATAAATTATATCGTTAAAATCGTGATCATAACATTTTTACACAATTTTAAAATCTGTTAACAAAACAATTGTATTGCTTTTAAAATTATACTATTTCTAAACACCATATTTTTCTGAAGAATGAATCTTCTTTAAAATTTCAGGATTTTTTTCGAGTAATTGAGATAATATGTCACATGAAAAATCAAAATTAATCAGTGCAGATAAAACCGCTTTCACTGTATTCACATCCATTCGCGATTTTTCTTTAGTCCAATAGTTATTTATGCCCAAAAATACCCGTTCTACAGGCGCATTGCTGCTTGGCCAGCACATTGCAAGCTCAACAATTCTTTTGATATTTGTAAATGGTATATCGTTTTTTTGAAAATAATTGTTTATTTCGCGCCATTTGTCTGTTATGTGTACGGATTGGTACCATTTATCATCTTTTGAATCCAAATAACCTTCAAGATAAGTAAACTCGTCAAATAAATCGTCAGAATTAACATTCAAAATTGCACATTTTGAAGAGAGACAGAACTGCCTCGTCGAATTCAGACCGTAAAGGCTTACAATCTAAAAGAAGGCACTTCAAATCAGACATATAATCGTTGTTATCGTTCCAAGCTTCTAAATATGAAATCGCAGCTTCATAGAATTCTTTCGACGTTTCCTAATAAGAATCTTCAGTAATGATATTCTCAGCAATCAATTTAGTCAATTCAGGTTTTACAACAAGTCGAACAAATTTGGCATTCTTTCGTGCTTTCAATTTAAATATCAAATCCTTGACAACCGTTCCAGATTCAATAACACATTTGTCATCGCTTTCAATTTTCAAGATGCTTTGATTAAAAATTGCAGCATGCGAATGCGCAAAAAACAATCATAACTCGGTTGTTTCACTCTCAAAATAATTCTTCAAGATTTTTGGGCACTTTTTTTCAGACAACATAAATTTTTTAAGAGATGAATAAATTTTAAGAATTCTTTCTACAGCAGGAAGTAATGTCAACCACCTAACATGAATGTGTCCTAAAATTTGATGATATTCTTAGTCAGCATACTAGCAAAATTCTTTCAGTCTTTCAATTCGGACTGTGTAAATTTTAAAACAACTAAAAAGTTTAGATACCATAACTTCAATATCTACATATGCGGTGCTCGCCACTCTCACCAGTCTTACCGCTAGCTTGGCGATTTAAGTTCTTCAGGTAAAAGCAACCCTGTGATCCTAGTGATATATATTCTGTCCTTCAGAGGAAGAACAGCCACTTACCTTTTCAACTTTTTCACTAGCTAGCTTGGTCGCAGGACGACCCATAATGTTTAATTTAGTTTATGTTATATTGATGTTTGTGTTCATGAAATAAATATGCTTTAAGAGAAACCCGCATTTCGTACTCACTTCAGTGGTGACCCGGACTTCGTAACATGCTAAAATCAACTTTCATGGAAGAACCCTTGGATTATACTGTATGAATTATGGCATTACAAAGCTAGCTGGCGACGATTCAAGTATGTTTTTATGGTCATAAGCTTGGTTTAGGTATGCAATTTCTCCCTCTTAGTCATTAAGTTATCAGTGGTAGTATTTATATTTAGGTAACTAGTCAATTCTAAACTTAAAATGCTTGTCAAATAACGTTAATACATGAATTAGTTTTAGCTGTTTAAACTTGCTTCTATTTAAAGTTCAAAATGCCAAATGAAGGTGAGCAGAATCTTGCCGAAGCACAAATTGCTCGTATAGCTGTTAAACTACCACCAATATGGAGAAATAATATCAAACTTTGGTTTGTTCAGGCAGAAAGCAATTTTGATTTATCAGGAATTACTAACGACCAAACTAAATATAACAATATCATTGCAGCAATAGACCCAGAGACTTTATCAGCAGTTTCAGATATTTTGTTTAATCCTCCAACTGCAAATAAATACCATACTCTTAAAGAAAGACTTATCGCGGAATTTACAGACTCTGAAAGTAAGCAAATCCGTAAACTTCTTTCTGAATTACAATTAGGAGACGACAAACCGTCCCATTTATTGAGGAAAATGCAAACGCTGGCAGGTACCTCTTTAAATGAGGATTTTTTGAAAACCTTATGGCTGCAGCGTTTACCATCAGAGATACAAACAATTCTTTCCGTTAGCTCAGAGTCGCTAGAAAATTTAGCTAAGCTAGCGGATAAAATAGCCGAAGTTAGAATGGATTCCCTTCCAAATGTTTGTGCAACGAATAACGCCACGAGTTCGAATCCCTTACTCTCAGCAAAAACACGAGAAAATCCGTCAACATCAAACCCGCTATATCAGGAAGTATGTGCACTTCGCCAGCAAATAGCTGCACTTAGCCAGCAAGTTGAAAAATTTTCTCGCGAGAGATCACGCAATCGTTCTCGAACAAGATATAATAATTTTCGTAGATATACATCTAGCTCTAGGGATCGGAAAAGATCGTCTGAAATCTGTTTTTATCATTCGAAATTCGGCCAAAAAGCTAGAAAATGTTGTTCACCGTGTTCATACAACAATAACCAGGAAAACTAAAACCGGCTGTCGCTAATACAGCGACAAAAGATCCGACAGCCGTACGTTCGTGTCGCTTATTTGTATATGATAAAAAAACTCATTTAAAATTTTTAGTGGATTCAGGTTCAGATGTGAGCTGCTTGCCCGTCCCAAAAATGATTAAAAATTTACATCCTGGTCCCTTACAGTTAACTGCAGCTAATAATTCAAAAATTTTTACCTACGGAAGTAAATTATTGAACATTAATTTAGGATTACGAAGAGACTTTAAATGGAAATTTTTAGTTGCTACGGTGCCTATTCCAATTATAGGAGCAGATTTTTTAGAGCACTTTGGACTGTTGATAGACCTAAAACGTCGTAAATTAATTGATGGTGTCACTAATCTTTCTTTATTGGGCATAACTGCCAAAACTAATGTTTTTTCAGTAAAATTAATTTCAGGTGACACATATTATCATAAATTGTTATCAAATTTTCCGGAATTAACTAAATTAACACCAAAAATTAAGCAGACGTGTCATAATACTGTGCATTACATCGATACAACTGGTCCGCCTATACACAATAAACCTAGGCGATTAAGTCCAAAAATATACGATGTTGTAAAACAAGAATTTCAGTTTATGTTAGAGCAGGGTATTTGCCGGCCTTCGAAGTCACCATGGTCCTCTCCACTCCATGTCGTTACTAAAAGCTCGGGAAGTATTCGACCAGTTGGAGACTATAGGAAATTAAACGCCGTGACAACTCCGGATCGGTACCCTATTCCCCACATACAAGATTTCACACACGCGCTAAATAACAAAAATATTTTTTCTAAGATTGATATAGTCCGTGCTTATTTTCATATCCCAGTACACCCAGATGACATACAAAAAACTGCTGTGTGTACGCCTTTTGGGCTTTTTGAGTTTCCTTTCTTAAATTTCGGTCTATGTGGAGCCGCGCAAACTTTTCAGAGGTTCATGAATGAAATTCTGGGAGATTTGCCTTTTTGCTATGTTTACCTCGATGATATCCTTATTTTTAGTGAATCAGAAGAACAGCATAAAATGCATGTTCAAACCGTGTTTCAAAAATTAAATGAATACGGTTTAACGGTAAATGTATCAAAATGTCTGTTTGGTGTGCCAGAGATTTCATTTTTAGGCCACTTAATAACTAAGGATGGCACCAAACCATTACCCAATAAAGTAGACCCTATTTTAAATTACCCACAACCAAAAACAATTAAGGAATTGAGAAGATTTCTCGGACTTCTAAATTTTTTTCGTCGTTTTCTACCTCGCGCAGCTCATAACCAAACTCACTTAAACGATTTTTTAAAAGGCTCAAAGCGCAATGATAATCGTATGATTAACTGGTCAGAACAAGCAATAAGCGAATTCCAAAACTGTAAAACTCTTTTAGCGAACGCTACGCTGCTTGCTCATCCTAACCCCGATGCAAATTTAGTACTGCAAGTAGATGCCTCGGATTTTGCTATTGGGGGAGCATTATTTCAAACAGAAAATGAACATCTTCAGCCGTTAGCATTTTTTTCACGCAAGTTATCCGAAACTGAAAAACGCTATAGCGCATATGATAGGGAGTTGCTTGCTGCATACGCTTCAATCAAACAATTCAGGTATATGCTCGAAGCACGAAATTTCGTTTTGTTCACAGATCACAAACCACTCACCTATGCATTTAAGCAAAAGTTAGATAAATTTTCACCACGTCAAGCTCGTCAATTAGATTTTATATCGCAGTTTACAACAGATCTAAGACACCTAAATGGTTCTGACAATATAACTGCAGATGCGTTATCAAGAATAGCATCTATAAATATGCCAAATCCTATAGATTACAGCGAAATTGCAAAAGCTCAGGAAAATGACAAAGAATTGAACTATTTAATCAAAAATTCTCAAAGTTTGGATTTAAAAAAAGTAAATATGCCAGATTCGAACACTATTTTATATTGTGATATTTCTACTAAAAACGTTAGACCTTTTATTCCAAAACAATTTCGTAAACAAATATTTGATACTATTCATAACTTATCACACCCTGGAATAAAAGCAACTAATAAATTGATTAGCAATAGATTTATTTGGCCTAATTTGAATAGAGATTGTAATATGTGGTCTAGACACTGCATTCCATGCCAGAAATCTAAAATAATAAGGCATACTAAATCCCCTATTTTTAATTTTCCAATACAGTCCAAACGCTTTGACCATATACATCTTGATATCGTTGGCCCATTACCACCATCTAAAGGATTTTCATACTGCTTGACAATGATCGACAGATACACTAGATGGGTGGAAGCTGTTCCAATTCCTGACATTACAGCGGAGACAGTAGCGGAAGCTTTCTTTAAAACCTGGATTGCTCGCTTTGGATCACCTTCAGTGATAACGACCGACCAGGGTCGCCAGTTCGAAAGTAGACTCTTCAAAGCGCTAGCACAACTTCTGGGCATCAAAAGAGTTCGATCCTCACCTTACCATCCTCAAAGTAATGGGATGATAGAACAATTGCACCGACCCTTGAAAGCTGCACTCAAGGCCTACAGTACAGACCATTGGTCAGACGCCTTACCAGCTATCCTGTTGGGTTTTCGAGCAGCATATAAGGAAGATCTACAGTCATCATCAGCAGAGCTCGTGTACGGGACAACACTTCGTCTTCCAGGAGAATTTTTTGACTCAACAACAATGGACTCGTCCCCAATTCAACTAGTCGAGGATTTAAAGAAACATTTCTCTACTATCAGACCATCTCCAGCTTCCTGCCACTTTACAAAGTCAGTGTTTGTGCATCCAGCCTTAAAAGAATGTAGTCACGTCTTCATTAGGAATGATGCTGTGAAGAAACCCTTGCAAGCCCCTTACGATGGACCTTTTAAAGTGATTCAGAGAACTGATAAAACTTTTGAAGTTGATATTAGAGGTCGGAAGTCGACAATCTCCATAGATCGTGTGAAACCTGCCTTCATTGAAAGTGAATTATTACAACCTTCTGAAATAACTAAGACTCTAAAGTTTGAAATACCGTGTACTCCTGTAATGCGGGAGACCAAAAATAGGTTTGGAAGAACTGTGCGTTTTCCAAAAAAGTATAGTAAGTGATACACTGCGGGGGGAGTGTGCGGTGCTCGCCACTCTCACCAGTCTTACCGCTAGCTTGGCGATTTAAGTTCTTCAGGTAAAAGCAACCCTGTGATCCTAGTGATATATATTCTGTCCTTCAGAGGAAGAACAGCCACTTACCTTTTCAACTTTTTCACTAGCTAGCTTGGTCGCAGGACGACCCATAATGTTTAATTTAGTTTATGTTATATTGATGTTTGTGTTCATGAAATAAATATGCTTTAAGAGAAACCCGCATTTCGTACTCACTTCAAGTCTTTCAATTCGGACTGTGTAAATTTTAAAACAACTAAAAAGTTTAGATACCATAACTTCAATATCTACAGGCAAACAATCAAAAGCAGTTTTAGCGCCATTATGTATAATATGCGCATTACACCGAAAACCAAAAATATCTCTTCCTAACTCAGTTTGAAGTTTAGTATGAACATTTTCTGTTCCTCTTCTTAACAATCCTCCAAAATTAGTGTTAGTATTATCCGCAGACAAACCAGCCATTTTGTCCTTCAATTGGAACTCGAATAGTGCGTTTAATATTTCTGAAGATAAAATCTTTGCAGTTTCTCCTTTAATTTCGTTTAGTGATACAAGTTTATTATTAATTGCATCTTTAGCACAGTCCCACTGAAAATACCGCACTAAAATAGGAAGTAATTTTACGTGATTGTGATTGGAAATATCGTAAGATATTGTTACAAATTGTACAGACTGTAAATCTTTCTTCAATTCAAGAAATGCCCACGGAGAAAAAACATTGACAGCGATAGCTTCGCATTTTGTTTGGGCACAAGAAAATTTCTTGTCTACAAATTTCTTCTGTAAATTTGAAGTACAGTCCATGCTGCGAAGCGATTGGTTGTGACGAATGGTGTGAAATGCAAGCGTTCCTTCATATGTTGCTAAGTCAAACTCTTCTTTGGATGGATCCAGCTTACGACAAAACTGTTTGACGGATTTCGTTTTTGCTTTTGCTGCCAAAGCTTCTTTGTGTTTAATTGTAAGAATGTGATCTGCTATAGCTGTTCGTCCTCCACTTCCAACTGAAAACGTTGCTCCACACATTGTACATTTTACTTTGGAAGAATTATCAGGATTCGGTTCAATAAATGGAAACTCGTTTTTCCAATCATCCAAATAATGGCATTTTCTTTTTTTTTTGTTTCTGTTGCCATATTGACATCTATTTTAAAGAAATAAAAATATTTTTCTAAATATCTTTTACGATAACAAATTATGAGGTTTTCAAAATGTAGAATAATTAGAATTTATAAAAATTAATTAGTCGTAAGTGATAATAACAATTTCATAAAAAATGGTTTTATACTTTATTGATTAGATATTTATAAAATGTTTACCTGATTATAAAATGTTTTAGTTATTTTTCTAAAATAAAACGGAAATGTAGTAATTGTTGTTTTTAGTGGAAATTAGCTAATATTGGCAGTTTATGTAACCCAAGATATTAATCAGGGACGTCTGGTCACCCTAATTATATATTGAGATTTCAAAAACTATTGGAAAATTTTTAAAATAACTGCCGAAAAATTTGCAAAAGACCATGCAGGTTTATGATGGAATTCCTCTTCTTTTTTACAAAAAAAATTTCAAAAATTGGGCCTATAACTTTGACTCATCTATAAGTTGAAGTAAAATATCTAAAATTCAGAATATTTCAAAATCCGAACTTTCCGAACTCCAGAATAGTCCCGATTTGTGAGATTATACTATTACAAATTTTAGTTCCAACTATAGAATCACAGTTTTAGAAAGATGTTTGAAAAGTCATATTCATTATTTTGTTCCAGGTAGTCTCTATTTTTTAATACCTTTTATCTCTATTTGTGAATATGCCTTTATTATTGTTATGTTATATGCCCTTATTTTCAGTGACATACAGACATACTAATTTAAATGGTGATTTTGTTTTAGCCATTTTTTTCATACTTTGAATAAACATGTGTATAGGCTTATTGCTCTGAAAAAGCGTTAACTCGTGAAATATGGATAGAATGTTTAAGTTGTACTATAGCATTACTAATTGTTTTTCTGTAGATCCTTTTGCAGCCTTATAGAAAAAAATTTCTGTAATTCCTTGCAATTGTAATTGCAGGGATTAATCTGCATTGTAACAAAATTTCCTTCATCTTTGAAATATTATAAAATTTACTTGCAGTTTTTACACAATACATTTTTTTTTGTAAAAAAATTTATCTTTCTCTCATAAAAACAAAAAAAAAGTATCTTTTTCTTTACATGCATTTTGATAGGATGAGTCATTCTAGTGGCTGATTTTGGATTTGTTTTCAGCTAGACAAATATTTGAAAAACTCTTTCATCATAAACAAAACAAAATAATATATGGTAAAACAAAAGGCTGTGCAGCTCTTATTTGATGTAAATTTTCTTTATGAAAGTTATTCAATTACAATTTCTGCACTTGTAATTTTTAAGTTAAGATGAAAAAAAAAATTTTTTTAATTATCCAATTAAATAGTTGCAAAAAACACAAAGCTTCTTTGATATACTGATTTTGGCACAGAAAGCAGGTTTTTATATTAAAATTCAAAAACCTTTACCAAGCAAAAGTCAGAAAATTATTTGCAATAAAAACTAAGCAATAAAAGGAAATTAACATTTCACTCTTCAGTAAAAAAAGTAATTTTAACAATACAGTTTAAATTCGAAGTCAATCAGTGAAGATTCCTTCAAGTAATGAGTTTTGCTAGCTTGAAAAAAGTAGCTTCAATAAGACACTTTTTAAATTTTCTGGACATAGTCAATACAATTCTGCAAAGATTTAAAATAATATCTAATAAACTTTTTTGCTTATGAACATTCGAGTATTATATAGTTAATAGAATAATAATGCATAGAATAGTTATAATATTTTAAGGTAGTAAGGCACCTTTTGTGTAAAAGCTGAATAAAAAAGAACGGTTTTTCTAATATTCTGTAAAAAATCTCCTCAACCCTTAAATTC
Source organism: Parasteatoda tepidariorum (assembly GCF_982258835.1). Taxonomy (NCBI): domain Eukaryota; kingdom Metazoa; phylum Arthropoda; class Arachnida; order Araneae; family Theridiidae; genus Parasteatoda; species Parasteatoda tepidariorum. The sequence continues at coordinate 2,660,431 of NC_141758.1, read as the reverse complement.
AGCATTCAAATTTTTAATTAACATATTTTAAAGTTAATGGCCATCAGGCCGAGTGTGAAGCACACCAGGGGTTAAGGTCTTAAAGGACCTGGGCAAAACATTAAAGCATTTTATCATGTTAATAGGAATCATGTTTTGTATAACAAAAGTATATATTAAACATTTTTTTCAATCACAATTTTTTTTAAAAACTTTTTTCGCGTTTAATGATCGAAACTTTGACAAAATGTATCAATCACACTTAACTAATAATTTACATTTTTGCCACGGATGACTTAGAAAAAAAAAGTGTTGACTACACTACAAAAATTTAAAATTTTCTTGGAAAAAATTAAAATTATATATCTTTTTATATCATATTTCGTTCAGTTCACTATTGAAAGTGAGAGCAAAGGATATTTTTGTTTTAAATATGAATAATTTGAAATGTGAGTCATAGTGGTAGTTACAATTGAATAATTAAATAGATAATAGTTAAATAAAAGTGAATTTAGTTTCTACCACTTTTTACATTTTTGACCGCCTCTTGCATCCCTGGATTCTTGCATCCCTGGATACTTGCATCCCTGGATAATACTGTGACTAAAATTCTTAACACTATGAGTAATAAAAGGTTAATATTTTTATTTAATTATTACAAACTAATCACTGAATAATTTAAATCAGTTATTTTTTTATCAAACTTAAAGCATTAATGAATTACAAAGACAGAGAACCAACTTGCGAAAAGAAAAGTAAATTAATTTCGGTCAGAAAACATTTTCAAAAATAAACTTTGTTCTTGGCAAAGCAAGACTTAATTCTTTATTTTTAAGTAGATATCCTAATTATATATTTAATAAGTTTTAAAATTACTTGCATTGAAATAAATGTATGGAAAATCAAATTGTTATCATTGAAATACTTGATAATAAAACAGCAAATTATTTTACATACTCTGAGTAAATTTAAATAGGAAGGTGATATGAAATGAATAATTATAATTTAAAAGTTATATTCTTATCTACAAGTACAACTAAGCTGTTGAAAAAAATGTAATATTTCGTTTCTTTGTTTATTCACTTATTCCTTGATTCTATGAGCAAAACATTTATTATCAATGAGATTTGATATCAATGGTTTATTGTCAAAACCTTTAGATAATAGAGTACTGTACAAATAATATATTTTAGATAAATCTATCATTTTATAAAAATGAACTATGATTTATAACAAATTATGATTTTGAAAAAATGAAATAAAATTATAATAACTCGTATGAATTCATATTCATGGAATATTAAAAATCTGTTAAAGATTTAGCAAATGTAAAGAAAATCAGATCTAATCACTACTAATCAATCTTGAATTTTTGGCGGCCCTGTGCGATTGGCCAGTTCACCCACCCCTAAGCATGTCCCCGTTACTAACAGATTGAAATAAATAGAAATTTGATTTACAATCAATCAAAATTAAATAAACTTTCATCAAATTATTTAATACAATGTAAATTTTTTAGTTTTATATCTTATTTCACTCAGTCAGTCACTGATGACTCACAATTTTAGTGTTTTATGAAAATATTTTTCTTATTTAAGTTTTATATAAATATAGGAGACTGATATTATAATTAAAAAATAAAGAATTAAATAAGTGAAAAACCAATTCTTAAAAAGTGTTTATATATATTTTTCTGTAAAATATTAAATACATTTTTCTGTCTACTTTGAAAGGAATAAGAAAGTATTTCTACCTATTAATAGTAATAGCAAAAAATCTTAAGTTAAAATTTCAAATTGATTCATCAAGTTATAATTTTATGAATTTTCTTTTGCAATTGTTTTTTAAAAATCAGTTATTTATCCATACTGTACTGAAATAATGATATGTAAAACTAAAACTTCCTTATGCCATGATGAACACCAAAGAATATATATATATATATACACACAGTAGAGCGCCGATTATCCGAACTGCTCGGGACCGAACATGGTTCGGATAATGAAAAGTTCGGATAATTGGAAAGTTGTTTAAAATCTAGTGTAAATGATTATTATTTATGCATTAACTTCCCTTCGCACCTTTTGTAGGCTTAGGACTGGCAGTACTATCTAAAATAGCTCTGGCGTGTTTAAATTTTTTTTCCTTTTTCAATTTTTAAATATTTTTAAATAAATTTTTTTTAAACTTTTTTTTTTCATTTTGAATTATTTTTATCATATTTCAGTTTTTTAATACTTTTTTTCAATTACTGATTTTAAAACATTTTTTATTATTTTCCATTGCAAAAGAAATCCAGCGAAGATCTCGTTTCAAAGAAGATGCGTTTTTTTAGCAGCCATTTATCACTTATCGTTTTTTTTAGCAGCCATTTATCCCTTATTCTTTTTAAATAAATCAACTGAACTGGATCAACATCATTTTGACGTTCTAGCCAATTCATTGCGAAATCTAATGGATTGCATGCTTCTATATGAGAAGGTCCACTGTCTTGAACTTGATCACCTACTTCTTTCACTTCGTCTGTAGAGTTCCGATTATCATTCAAAATTTCAACAACAATTTCATCATTTTCATCCGAAAGATCTACTGGTTCTGAAACTTCAGTTTCGTTTGTTTTTCTGTTAAGAATTTTATTCCAAGATTTAAGATTCCAAGCACTGTAATCACTAATTATTAACCATAAGTTGCAACTACCCATTCCCCAATTATAGAACTTCAGAACTTATCAATTCATAAACTCCTTCTGCATTCCAACCATTGTAGACTATCAAAATGGAGCTTGCATTCTTGGAAGATAATTTTCTGTTGTAAAGGGCTAAAGGGGTATGTAGGTTTAACTGTATCACAGTACATGTATGTATGGCTACTATAAGAAAACTGCTAAAAAGGTTGTAAATTAAATATGGTCTTCAGATGTAGGGGGTATTATTTATTCTTCTCAATTTAGAAAAATTGTCGATAGGTTAAAAAGTATTCTAAACTTTAAAAAAAAACTAATTCAGACACAGTTCGGATAATTAGACGTTCGGATAATAAGAGTTCGGATAATCGGCGCTCTACTGTATGTATATATATATATATATATATATGTATATATACTTATTCACTTTCTTTGTCCTCCTACAGATCTTTGCTGTCTAATTCGAGAAGATTAGAAAAGGAAGCATACGTCAAGCATAAACAATATTTGGAGAACCCTGACAGAGGAGATTATTTAGATCAACTGCACATGTTGGACAATCAGGTATTTGAATGATGAATGTGTTCACTGTTCATAATTTATGCATCACTAATATTGATATGTATTTTGAGAATCCTCATCAGAAATAAAATATAGTGAATCCTTTTTAAATTTATATTTAAATTATATTTAAAATTAATATTTAAGTGAGAAAAATGAAAATTTTTATCAAAATCTATTGAATGAATGATGCAGTTAGTTAAGTTGACACCATTGGAGAGCCCGGGGTTCTTGAGTTCAATCCTGATTGCTGACAAAGTAACGTGTGTGCATATGCAGCAAAGTGCATGTTTAATCTGTCATGGCATACTTTTCTCTTGTGTAGCAAAAGTTTGGAAGGAAGGGTAGGAGCTCATTTCTAGCATGGTAATTAAAAGTTAGGGTGCTTGCCAAGTTGCGGGAGGATCTTAATAATTTTAATAGAAAAATTAAAACCTTCAAAAAAAATTTTTTTTGTCAGCTTGTTATTCTGATTGCTATTTGTTAACATTATTAAGTGTGTTGGTTCTAATTAGGGATGTTTGAAATTCTTTAGATCTATGAGCATAAAGAACAACTGAACTCCATGAATGAAGAATTGACAATGATGATCAGCTGTTTCAAGGAGACACAGATCATTGCTAGCCGATCCCGCCAAAGGGCATCCTCCCATGACAAAGGGGTCTCTCCCTCTCGCAGATCAGAAGTGTGCTTCAAGCATGCTCAATGGAGGTTGACGGATGCTGATGGTCAACTGGGAATATCAGACTTGATACTCAGCAATTTTTTGTAAGTTTATTATTTTAACACATATTATTAATATTGTGGAGAAAAAAAGCCACTTTCAGAGAACAGAAATCCTTCATGGCAAATGCTTTTTCACCTTCACAAGTAACGTAAAATTGATATAAGTTTAGAAAAGTAATTTCAGATAAACCATGAAAGTTTCAAATGCTGAAAAAATGTTTTAAAAATATTAAAATGTAAGCAAATTATGACCAGATAACTTAGGATGACACAATGAGAAAGTTTTCCTGTTGTTATTTGTTTGCATTTTGATATCTTACTGTAGATAAAAATCTAATGATGGTGTCGCAGTTTTCCATTATTGTCAATACATTTTTATTGGCCAGAAAATGACATGGTAGGATCCAATTTTCCCACATTAATTTTTATATTGGTTATGAGCATAAAATTGATATAAGTCATAAAGTTATTGTTTTCCTATAAATATGTTTGTTTCCCTGGTTTAAAAGCTAGAATTGCCCTGGACTGTTATTATTACGCTTTTGATTTTGTTTGATGTCTAAATTAAACGTTTAGGAGGATTGTTTTTATTATTATTATAAGAATGGCGTAATTCTACGTTGGATAAGCAGATTGTTACATAAAAATTTTAATCTACTCAATTAAAGGATCCCAAACTTTTTGTTATTAATGTCTATTAGAATAAAATTTAATAATAAGGGAAAAATATACTTGAGGGTGCCCCTTGGCGAAATTGGCGACTTATGTTTAGCGCTATTCCTGGTTGCGCGGAGCATCTTGGTAACAGGAATGGCGGCCAAAACATAATGATTTTTCAATAAAACGTTGGAAAATTTAAGCAAATCATCGGCCAAAACTTAAAATTAACCCAATATAAGTAAAATGAATAAATTCAACGAAATACGAATCGAAAATGGCGTCCATAATACCGGACTAGCGGTGACATTTTTTTCTTAAATCCCTTTTTATGACTGCCCACATACCAGATTCAAAAGTAACCTTACCAGCCGGTATCCAACGTAGAACTAACGGACCTCTGAAATTCCATATACCGTTGAACATTTAAAAATAACGCTAAAATCTAAACCAATCAGAATCACAATTGGGTTTCAACATCGCCAAGCTAGGCGATCACAACTTGGCAAGAATCAAGGGACACCCTCAAATATAGTTTACCCAATAATAATTTTATTCAGTTAACATTGCAACTCAATATACTATTTCTTTTTTCATTTTTTTAAAAATTTCTATTTAACTTTCGGTTGCTTTAAAATTAGTTTATGTTTTTCGCCAGATTGTTTAATAATATTATGTAAAGTTAATTAAGTATATATAACACATTTGCTGTTTAATAATTATATCAAAATGGTTAAGTTACATACCATTTTCAATATGTTTTTCTTAAAATTTTTCCATGTTTTTTTGCAAAACGTTACCTAATAAGGTGATATTACAGGTGATATTTTAATAAAATAATGCCACTTTCAGTTTTAAGTTGTTAATTCGCGATAAAAATAAGATATCAAATCATAATAATTGTAGAGAATAATATTAGGAATGATAAAGAAATATTTATCTGTAAATGATGAAAAAAAAAAACAATTTCTTAACCTCATCAATTTTCTAGTCATAAGAATGCATTGATACCATTGAAAAATCGTTTTACACCTTTTTATTTAGTTGTTTTCCTGAGAACTAATAAAAAACATATTGGTTTGAAAATTATAAGTCTTCTCAAACATAATTATATTTTTATTCTTTTAAATTTTTTCATACCAATATTTATTGCAATAAATTTAAAAAAAGTATTAAATTAAGCCTAATGAAAAAAAAATGGAATGATTTCAGGTGCTTAGATATTAGTATGGCCTGGTTTTACTTGAAATAGGACTTAACATGACATAGTTTAAAAAACTACTCTCATGCATAACTCTAAAACAACTTTTTAGTATTCATTTTTTTAATATATACCCTTATAAATAAAATATTTTATTAATAGAAAGAAAAAAAAGATTTTTTTTAGCGTAGTTGAATATTTAGCAAGATTGGCTCACAACTGAATATGTGATGCATATCTAGTAGCAAAATATAAAAATTTGTGATAATTTTTTCAATGTTTTTCCCAAATCTCTTTATTTACTCTTTTTTTTTAAATATATGAAAAAGTATAAGAGTATTTGAAATATGTGAATTTTTTTTAAATATATGAAAAAAAATTGCAAATCTTAATTTCTGCATTTAATTTTGTAATTCAATTTCAATGAAATAATTAAAAATGGAATACAGATTAGCTTCATAAATGTCGTTGGCCTTTGACAATCTGAAAATATTTTTTAAAAAACTGACCCAGATTTGCAAGAATTGTCGGGTCCTGACCCTGTTTTTCAAGCCCTGTTAATTAATACAATCAGTACTTACATTATAATAAAAATGTTTTTGTTTTTATTATTATTTTTTTATTTCTTGATTTTTTCTTTTTTTAAAAGGTAAATAATCAGCACTGCCACAGGTAGTATATGTACGATGAACAATCTTACTATTTTTATGGTTCTTAATTTTTCAAAAGAGTCCTTAATTTTTTTTTAACATGCCGTAAATTTTTGCTTTGTAAAAAGACTAGGAACCTTGTATTATAGTATAATATGAGACATAATATTTTTTAAGGAATACATACTTTCCATTTATTTACAATGTATTTTTCTATTTATTCACCTTTTATGGTTTTATATTTATAAATTATGATTAATTATTATGGTTATATATATCAGATATTATAGAATTTTGGTTTTTTATTTTTTAGCTATGATTATTTTTTTTTGCTTATTTTATTTAGTTAGTATCATTTTCTTATTAAAAAAACTGTGCTTATCATGTTTCAGGTATTCCAAAGTTGCAAAGACAGATGATTCGGTTGAGCATCTTTTAGAACTTGGCTATGTAAAGATGTCTAATCTCCTACCCAATCAAACATACAAGGTAAAAACCATTTCTAATTCACTCCAAAATATAGTTTTTTAAGCATTCGCTTAATAGGTACTCTGTAATCTTCACCAATACATACACAATTCACTGCAATTTGCAGTAACTGTTACACAAACTTTTATTTTTACAAACTCCCTTTCTTCAGAAACATATTCATTCTTCAGTTAAAAATAAAACAATTCTCTTTTTGAAAAAAATATTTATTAATTTTGATCAGTAATTCTTTTTTAATTTTACTTAAGTTTATATAAGTCAATAAATAATTAAAATCTATCCACTTCTCCACTAACCTAAAAAAAATATATAATTTGGAAAACTATTTTTTAAATGTAGGATAATAAAAAGATTTTAAATAATTTGTATCTTTTGTAATGTTAAAATACACATGTATAATATTTTTCCTTGTATATAGGATGCATTTTTTAAATGTGGTTTTTCTTTAAATCTAATATCTAAAAGATTTTTATGCTCTTTTAAAAAGGTGTAAAATGGTTTTAATAGTTTAACCATGAGAGAGATTGATCCTCTTCACTTAATTTTTTAAAGCATTTGATTTTTTATCCTTGTCTTGTACGTAGGTTAACATCATTCTTGTATAGTAATTTATCATCTTGTATAGAGTATTTTTTAGTGTAAATAGTCACTCATCATTTCATCATTATCTTGTTTTATAATTGTATACTAATTTTATTCAACTTCAACTATTAAAGTTTGTTATTTGTTATCAAAATTAATCATATGTCATCCACCAGTGTCTCCTGCCATTTTTCAGTCCTGTTTCTTGTCTTTTTTCCTCTTGCCCATCTCCTAAATTATTTTTTATAAATTATTGATAAAATAATTCATGTCTCATTAATTCCAATAAAACAGTTAGTTCTAGCTTCAGCAGCAGACACCAAGATTATGTATGTCTTACTTTAAAAGCCAGATGTTTAGTAAACTTTGGTTTCTTAGGTATTGAGAGTACAACTTACGATTTACCAAAGCGGCTCGCAAAACCTTTGCGGTAAAACTTATGAGTTATCAATACCTTCCAGTAAAAGCCCAAAACACAGGATTTTTTTAACTATTGCCACAATTAGTTTTAAAAGTTATCGAACTCTCTTCGCTAGTTATCGAGAGAATTTTGCATTAGTTCTGCTTTATCACATGGGGTCATAATTATGAAGTGGCATAAATACTGGATTGTTTTTTTAAAATTTCTTATAACTCTTTGAGAAATAATTGCAAAGACAGTTCCATCGACATAATCTTAAATAACACCTTATTTTGATCACTTCTTTTGTCTATATTTGCAATTAAAAACATTAAAGTGTGTTTTAACCTTTTTGAGACACACTATATTCAGTGTACTGTGCTTTTCCTTAAAAGTGGGCAGTTGACAATGGTTAAATTGTTTTTGCCAAATCAATCACTCAATCAATAAGTACGGCTGTTTATTTTTTTAATGCAAGGAGTGATCAAATGAAAAGGTACGAAACGCCGTAAAAACGTAACAGTTAAATATTTGCATATTCCGCCATGGGAGAACGTAGCAAGACATCTCGAGAAGCGATTGAAGTCTCTGACTGGGATCGGAGCATGTGCGGGAGCCCGCATGCGCAGGAGAGAGCAGAGGCTCTTATCAAAAGCGGCGTCCAAATTATGCGGCAGTCCGTATGAGGAATAGAAACTCGAGCACAGAAAAACCATTAATTCCTATGTGTACTGTGAGATACTCCGACGCCTACGCAGGTCCATCAAGAACAAAAGACCAGGGCTGCTCACGGAGGGTGTGGTTCTGCTCCATGATAAGGCGCGTCCACACGTCTCCAGTGTCACACACATGGAGCTCGCTAAGTTCAAATGGGAGTCGTTGGACCTTCCACCCTACAGTCCGGACATGTCGCCCTGCGATTTCCATGTGTTTGGTTCACTGAAGAAACACCTGAAAGGGAAGCGCATTTAACTCGGAGGACGTACTCAAGGATGCTGTGACGGACTGGGTCTCGTCGAAATTCTATCATAAGTAATCCATCAGTTTGGGCTTTTATGAGAACGTAATATCTTTTAGGTATTACCACAAAAGTTTGGTTAAATTCCAAAATGGAATCATATTAAAAGATACTTATTTTTACCCATCCACTTTGGTAAATCCTAGGTTCAACTACTAAAAAGCAGAATATACCAGACTTCGGGCTTTTGCCGTCCCCTATGCCATGGTTCAAATTGTCAGTTTCTTGTACATGATTAAATTACTTTATAAATTTTAGTAAAATATTTGTCTTATTCTTCAATAAATGGATAAAAGCAATATCTCTATATAATATAAATAGATATATATTTTCTTAAGTTTCCTAATTATGATTTTAAAGTTTTACTTTCTCAAAACAACTGAGTTAATATTAAATATTCATGCATTAAAGATTAGTTTATGTATCTATTAATTTTCATAATCAAAATCTATTAACTATTAGCCTTTTGACCTTATTTTTGTATTAAATGTTATGCCAATTACAATTATGCAAATATTTTTGTTCAGTTTTATTTAACTTGGAGGTATTTTATTTTTTAAGTTGAACTCTTTAAAAGAAATTAATGAATCTAGGAATTTCCACCAATGAGATGCAATGCGCACTTCTAATTCTCAATAATGAAAAGCATTTCATTTTCTTTTCACATAGATTTCTCCTAAATAGCTATTGTAATTTACTGATCTATTAATTATAATGAATAGAAAAACTTTTAGGTTGTATTGCAACCAACAGAAATGCAGTCAAAGATTCCTCTAGACCGCCAGTGCCTGTTAAGAATATATTGCCGTGAGAAGGCTCCAGTGGGAGGAATTTCAATTAAAGAACATCTGGAAGTGAACCTTGTACCTATAACCATTGGACTCACTGAAGCACTCTACAAGGCTATGTTGAAGTTCTTTTTCCCAGGAAGAGACACGGGTATGATTAATGACTCATCTTTTTTATGCCATTTTCAAGAACAATAATTGAACTATAATCTGTTATTTTTCATAAGGTGAAATTAATGGTTACCACCAACCACGGGACGATTGAGTATAACAAATTATGATTACAAAATTGTAGGACAATTGCCAATTTTTGGTTGTTAATGCACTCCATGTGCATTTAATAACTACTTTTTATTGAATATTCCAAATTTTTAAACAATTTGCACTCTGAATTTATTTTTGTCAATTACAAAACCATCTGTGTTTTAAAAGGCTATGGAGGTCAAATTAGGATTTTTAAATTGTTCTTCCACATGTGGTGAGGTTAAAAGTCTTTTGAAAATACTGTTATACCTCCTTCACCTCTAAACAATTACAACCTCCAAAGAACTGCCATAAGTGTTTGGAACTAAACGTCTTCCGTAGTATATACATTAGGTGAACCTCTAAACAGGGATTTCTGAATATAGCCACGACTTTGTTCCAGTCAACTATTTTTCATCTCTAGCTTACAATAGTTTTAAATGATCATAGCTAAATATGCTTTTCCTTCACATTCCATTCATTTTTATACAGAAGTTAATCATAGAAATTACTTGACAGTTAATTTCGGCCTATTACAAATAAAATGAATTCTTGATGCATCATTGGGCCACTTTCATCTCATGCTTTTCAAGAAAGTTACTCCTGTATTCGTGAAAGTAGTGCAATAATTTGTGAAATTTCACTTTTCCTTTGTTTGATTTCTAGACTCTGGTTAAAGTGTCTGAAAGACAACTGTGATAAAGAAAGAATAGAAATATGAGTGACAACGGCAAAGAGAAATTCCTTAGATTGAAGTTCACTACATAGACTGTGAAAAACGTGAACTAATGACGTGTAAAATAAAAATAATCCGTATTGGACCAGTATTTTTGAAAATTAAATTTGCTGTTTTTTTAAAAAAAATTTTATGAGTATTTTGGTAGATTAAACCTACTGTTTGTGAATTTTATTTATGGAATAATCAATATATAGATAACTCTGAATAATGGTAACCACATCGATCATATTGGCGCAGTCCCGCAGGAAACCATTAATCAATTTTTATTCTACATTTTACTTGTAACTTTAAATTTTTGATCTAATCTGTATTATCCAAAATATTGAACCGTTTCCATACTTTTCAACTCCTTTGTATATTCACAAATATTCCAGTTTTGTAAAAATTTCTTAATCTGTCACTACTTCAAGCAAATAAATTTTTTGGAAAGGAATTTTTCTATATCATCATATCTGGTTATTCTTTCTAATTTTCTTTATTCTCATTATATGACACTTATTTTATTTATTTAAACACTAGTTACAATTTTTGTTTTGTTGCTCATTACTTACTTTTCTTGCTACTCAATACAGTATAGCTTTTTATTCTCTACACTTCCAAATGGCATGCTTAAGAAAATAAACATATCTCAAAATGTGCCTTTTTAATGTTCTACTCAAAAGAGGAATTTCGTACTTACTATTCCTCACTTTCTTTAAAAACATTAAATATAATTTTTACGAGACTAAATCCCGGATTTCAGGATTGGGGTGGTTCGGTGTATAGATGAAACTTTTCAGGCGATCTCTTCATATTCAGGACTCTTAAAATGTTAAAGTGATTTTTAAAAATCTAAATTCGTAAGTCTTATACCACTCTTATAAATGTATAGGAACTGTGGTAACCATGTGAAGACAACTACTGACTTTAAAAATTGTTTTAAAAAACTAAAAAAAATATGCAATTATGCGAAAAAAAGGTTGAATTTTAAAAAGTGATTTAGGAAAATGCATGACATCCTATTGCAAGCTTATTGGAATCCATTAGTTTCACCTTTTAAAAAAGAACAATGTTCATAAGAGAAGTTTAAAAAATGTAATCAATTATCTAGTCTCTTAAGCAAGCATTTTGAGCCATGTCCAGAATAAAAATCTCATCAATCCTATACGATTTGATTTCCGCTTTAAATGTTGAAAAAAAAGAAAGGTTAAATCTTTGTCATTAATTATATTTATGCAGAGAAAGGAGATGATCACTCAGAAGATGAGGAACCTGTCTCTTCATCTAATAAGAAACCATTCAAACAGAAACGATCTGCAACCTTTTATGGGGAGAGAGATGATATTGAAAAAATGAAGGCAAGTCAGTTTTTTACAATTTCTTATGCTTTCTCAAATATATATATTTTACTATTAAATTAAATTTAGGTATTGTGAAAAAAAGTCTAGAAATGTTGTAATTTAATGACAGGAAAATAGTGTCTGTTTTCTTGTTCATTCTAATATTCATTATGCTTTGTTAAGTGAACTTGTTTTTGAATCGCAGTCACATTTTTGAAACGTTATGTTTTTAAATTCTAAATTGAGAAAAGATTTTTACTGTTAAGTAATTAAGAATTTTTTCTATATGACTGACATTGTAATAATGCACGTATGTACAATATGTAAATATATGTATGTAAATAAAATTATTCAACATTTGTTAAGTACTACTAAAATTCAGTGTATAATTGCTTTAAAAAAATAATTGAATGCGTGTTATTCAAATTGAAACTAATATAATAACACATAAAAACTAAATTCAAGGTAATTATTAACGCAAATTTAAAATTAGCTTCTCTCGAGCTAATAATTCCTTTTTTAATAACTTTTATTTTTAACTATGTAATGGGTATAAAATATATTAAATTATAAAGAAAAGGGCTGAAACTCTAAAAAGGTTTTTAGCCACCTAGAATTAACAAAGATTTTGTTTAAAAAAAAGTATTACCCAGATAATGCTTTTTTTTATTTCCAAATACCTGAAAAATATTGTAACAAGACTGGGGGAGATAGCCACTCTAAGAATTAATGAATAATAATTATTATACAATCAATTATTGATGCTAATAATTCTAAGATTTGTAATAAATATTTTTAAGAAACATTTTGCTGCAATGTGGTCGAAACTATCTTATTTTAAATCAAAATCAAATTTATATTTCTGCAAAAAGAATTCATATTACAATAGCTTGTTTCAAACTGTTTCTTGGATTCATATATTAAATTTTTCAAAGAAAAAAAATTTTTTTTTTCTGATATAAAATGCTGTGTTTAATGGTCCAAAATGTTTTTGAAATTGAGTGAAAAACTTGTTAATGAATTTCCTGACCTTTCAAATTCATTTTTATTGAAACATAGAGTTTATAGCTACCAAAATTTCTGCCATGCTGCAGAAATTTCTTACTAATAGATAAATTAATGCACACGTTTGTTTCTTAGGTATATTTTTCTAATTGCATTCTGACATTTTTGTTGTTAACATCTAAAACAAAAACCTTAAAAAATTTAAAATAAAAAAACAAAAAATTTTTTTTTGAAGTTAACAGCTGGCTATTTAGTTAAATTACAAACGTTAAAACAACTAGCCCCTAAGGCAACAAGACACATACTATATTTGAATGTGACTTTTGCAAAGAATTATAAAATTGACTAAAAACTAGAGAGATGACGAAACTGTAACATGTGTGCCAATAGATGACACATTACAGGTATTTTGGAGGTATGGGAGAAGTATATATTAAATTATATCAATTCACTAAAAGCAACATTTTAAAAAAAAGTTCTCCAATATTTGTGTCCATTATAGGTAGATTCAGAGACAAATATGATTTTGGGTGATGCTATTTTCTAATACTTAAGGCTGACTATAGTATCTATACTATAGACGCGGCGTACGAAATCATTTTCGAATCATAGGGAATCGAATCACAGAAATTAGATTTTTTTAAATTGTGTAAAAAACACTCTTGTTTGTTTTACAAAAATATCCGGAAAAATTTAAAAATTTCATTTAAGAATTTTGTGTTTTAAAAAGCTTTTTGTATTAAGTGAAAGCTGTGGTGATGTTCAGTTCATCACCACACACATTAAGATAAGAATAAAAATGAATAACAATTTAAAATAATATACTCTTAAGTAAGAGAACAAGATCATTAGAATGATCACTAATTGCAAGGTGTTAAAACTATTTATTTAATATAGATCATTTAAGATATTTAGAGTTACAAATTTTGTTCCAGGAAGGCATTCACTCCAATTAATAATAGGTACATAAAAAAAATTAACATGAAATTATACATTATGAAGCTGCACTGCTAATATATAAAATAAATAAAAAAATAATTAAGGGGTGATAGAAAATTTTATAACATAACTTAGCTGTTGAGGATCCTCATATTTTTTGTGTCTTAACCTCAGCTCTCCAAAACCATGTGTCCTTCCCTTTTCTCTCACCTCCTCTAACCAAGCCCCCAAAGCATACTCAACTCTTATTGGTTGTTACCACCATCACAAAATAAGTAGGGCTATACTTGCTATTTCTTTTTTTTTAATTTTGGCTAAATTATTTAAGGGCAGAAAAGGGCAGGTGAAAACTTATGAAAGAGAAACTAAAACTTTAAAGTAATTGTAGCAGTGCAGCAAAGATAAAAGTAACAAAACATCATAAAAGCAATACCACAAAGCCCTCATATTGTAATTAGTATTTTAGGAAGCTACTCACTGTTCCGAAAATAGAAGAAGAATATTTCTAAAATTTGCCTTTTTTTTTCTCATATAAAAACTCTTATCTTTTAAGAGATTATAATAAATATGCTCACTTATGTAAAAATTTACACCAAGAACCTTCTTTTTCATTTTTAATGTTAAAATAACTAAAAATATGTTTTTTTAAAAGTTTATGTTTTTATGTTATGTTTTATATGTTTTTTTGAAACTCTATTATGCTATAAAAAACTGTTTAGTTTTTTAGTAGTTTAATGCAATCTATCATTGTCACCAATTTGTACAAAAATATTGACTTGAAACTTTTAATGCCATCTTTTGAAATAATGTGAATAACAATGATTAAATAATAATGATAGCATAAATAAAATAATTGGAATAATGATAATGAAAAGCTTTAGTTTTGTAAGAATGAAAAGTGTTTGTGGGCCAATTTTTTTTATTTAAAAAGCGACTCTTACACTGTATTATCTGGGCTCATTAAAATCTGCAAAAAAATGGAAATAAGGCATTGATTTTTATTGTTTTCATCTAGGTGAAAAATTTTGCCACATTTGCAATATTTAAAAAAATTAAATAACTTCCAAAGCATTGAATTTATTTGTCCATTATAAAGCCTATTTATTTTTCTACTGTAAGATGGCGTATACGGTTAAATATTATAGCCCAGTTAAGTATTCTACTGTTAAATATTATATAGTTAAATATTCTACAACAAGTGTAAGGTACTTAAACTATAGTTTTTTTATTTCCTAGGTGGAAGAGCTTTGAAGGAAACTAAGGCTTGTGGTTAGAAACACATTAGATTTATAAATATATTTCATTGATGTATTTTTCTTTTCCAGGAAAGGGCTGATAAAAACCACACATTTTTCTCCATAAAAATACCCGAAGTCCCTCTGCGTGTGAGTTACAAAGGAAAAAAGGATAAAAACATCGAAGATGTGCATGAGCTTAGTTTGTTGTTATCAACCATTGAATATCACAATAAAACATGGACTTGGCTGGATTTGTTGATGGCTTTGAAAAACGATGCCAAAAAGATTCTTTTATCTCAAGTATGTTACAGATTATACTATTATTTACTTTAAATTCTATTATATTATTTTCAGTTTTATTCTTTTCATTTTAATGATTACCATTTATTGATTGATACTAAAATGACATCAATTAGATTTCAAAGTGTTGTCATTGTAATTATACATTTTTTGAAAATTATTGTACGTTCAAAATTATTTATCATTTTCAAAATTTGAGTTTTAATTTTTCAAATAAAATATTATTTTAAAGTAAAAAAAGAGTAAGCTGTATGAATTGAAATTAATGCTAGTAAAAAAGAAAATGTTCAATATGAAATAAAATAAGTTACCTTTTTTATAAGTTGTGTTAAGTTTATTCATTTGTTTTACTGTTTTGCATATAATAAAATAAAGAATTTGAGTGTACATGTCTGTATACCGAAAGGGAATTAATTCGAGAAGAATAACTAAAAAAAAGCCAATGTTAATTAGTTTAGTTTTGGTAAAATTTACTAATTGAAGTATGAAATAAAGTAAAAAGCTATATACGAAAAGACAAAATTATTGAGGAAATGTTATTAATTCATTTATAGAGTGTAAAAAAATCAGCAAACTATTATTGATGTCAACAATATTTAATTAATTTTGGTAATAGGTACTAATTGAAGCAAAAACAAGCTATGAACTTAAAAAACAAAATTTATGGAGAAAATATACTTATTCATTATGGAGAAACATACTAGGGCAGCATGGTGGAGTTTTGATGGATACAGTTTTCATAGGTATAAAAAATACTCTAATATAGGTACGAAGTATTTTATGAGTAAATTTGATGTGTATTACAGCTGCAGCAATACTGTACATTTAAAAAAAATTACAGTCCCTCGAAGATATATGCTTCAGCAGAAATTAGCTTAATTATGGTAACCTTGAGCAACAGCATTATGTCAGATAATACGGAATACAGTTAATCTTTATTTTGATGGGATGAATTACTAAACATGTGTTTTCCTTAAACTAATAACTTAAAGCCATCGAGAAAAGCATCTAATTATAATGTTAGAATAATTTCGGCTTTATTATTTGCGTAATTATTTGTCGTGCAGTTTCGTGCATGATTTTGAATTGCTGGACAGTACTGATTAATTGATACTTTTTTGTACACTTTGTATGAAAAATTGATATTCAGCTAGTATATATATATATATATATATATATATATATATATATTATTGCTATTATTATTAATTTAACAAAAAAAATATTTCTTATTATTTATTAAAAAATTACATTTGAAGGACATGATTTTTTGACCAACCATACATTAAAAGTTAATTTTTTTTAGTTTCCTTTTCTAGTTATTACAGTTTTTTTTTTCAATACTTTTGAGTTTATACACTAAAAAAGTATCAAATATATTTTACCAATATGTTGTTGTACTACCTGTTTTACTTTTGCTCAATTTGGAAGTTAAAAAGCCAATTTTATCTTATTTAAATTTTTGAGCCTGTAGGTAAAAATATATGTAATTTGGTCTGTGTGTTTTCAACCTAATACAATTTTTTTTTGTTGAAAAATCTCTATCGTGAGTTGGTCTATAGAAGGCAAATATCCTCATAAAACTGTAAATTAGATGTAAATTTTAACAAATACTCACTTTCTGAGCTACCGTGACTTAAGAAAGGATTTTTTTTTTTATGTTTTGAGAAATAAGTGTAACTTTCTAGTTACAAATTAGTCTTATCAATTAATTGTTTTCCTGACAGGCCATCAAACAAAAACTTCTGAAGTCTAGGAACATTCCAGAAACTGACAACCAACCACAAGAAGATGAAAAAGCTATGATACTGTTGGGACCTCAACATCTTGTAAGTACTCTTAAAACATCATTGATTTATTACTTGAAACTGTCAATTAAATTGAAGTTATGACATTTCATTACTCAATTAAAAAAATCTTCATGAGTGAATGATACATTAAAGGTAGTGATTGCTGAAAATGCTGTGTAACTCAGCACAGTAGAGTCCCGATTATCCGAGTTAATGTGAACCATGACTTACTCGGATAACCGAAAAACTCGGTTAACGCGAAGCATATAAAAAATGAAAGAAAAAGAGTAGGTATAAATGTAATATATTTAACAAATACAAAATTTATACGAATACACCACATACAATTGATGTTATAATTAAAAAGCATACTTTTTGAGAATGAAAGAGTTTTTACTTAAAAAAAAGTTCTAAATCGTTTTTTTATTTTTTTACATTACTTTAGCGTTTTTCTGCAGCAATGCTTAGCCATTTTTTTAGGGATAAGAGGAAGGCTGGTGTCGCCTCTTGTTTTTTGATATATTCACTTTCAGCTCTTTCGATAGCTTTTAGTCCATCTGTATGAGAGATTTTTATTTGTTGATTTTCATCATCTTCGCTAAATTCATTTTCATTACTGACGATGTTAACCATCATTTCATCGGATCAAGTTGTTGGATTTCATTTTCCTGAGTATTTAGAAGATAAAATTCACATTTTTTCGGAGGTAGTTGTTAAAATTAAAAATAAACTAGAACAAAAAAATCCTTGAAATATTTGATAGCTCGGTTAAAGTGAAAACTCGGATAATCGGGACTCTACTGTATATATTTTTATTCTTAATACGTATTCTTTACCATATTGATTCTAAATAAAAGAATTTTTTATTTCAAATAGGCTGGTGGTGGTGATAAGACTTTAAAGAAAAGTTTTCTGAGCCGAATGCGAAAAGATCATCATTGAAAGACTTTATAATGCTTAAGTGTTATTCATTAGCATGCAAGAGTATCAGAGCTCTTGTCTAATAAGTGCTTCAAATTGAAAACAATTCAGGTAGTTAAATTATTTATGTTACTGTGATATCTCTCCAATTTTCAAAAATATTTTAGTTCAAGTCTCAGAAAATTAAATTTTATTACATTTTGATCACATCAAATATTAAGCCCCTTATTAAATGAGTTGTAAATAATTACTATGGAAATTATTGTGTGCCAATTTTTATATTTAATGAGTTGTATTTTTAAAGAAAAAAACATTTTAAACTTTTTATAGCTTTATGAAAATGACTATGTTTGCAAAATGTTTAATTTAATATGACATTTTTCCTTATCTGCGGGATCCATTTTATTCTGCAATTAATCTCAGAATGTTTATAGTTTATATTTATCTGCCGATAAATTATAGAATCAGTTTTTTTCTAAGCTGTCTGGTCCAGGGACCCAGAGCTGAAAAATTTTATTTAAGGCTCTGGCTATTTTAAATATATATTTAATTGCGCTTTTGATTTTCAGATTTTAATTTTAAATGAAAAGAAAAATTCATTTCATTTTTTTTATTATGTAAAAGAAAAATTTAAAAAACAATAAAATAATCATCAGCTTACATGGAAAATTCACAGTTAAGCTAAGAAAGGAATTGAATCTAATAAATCTTCCTTTATATTTGATTTTGAATCCTTGTAAATGTATTTTAATGTCAAGAGTAGTCTTTCTACTGCAACTTGGCTAACAGACAATGCCTTTACAATACGAAAGGACTCAATAAGATACAATGAAATTGCTGGAGCATGAAAAAATTTAGAGCTCTGGGGAACACACTGCTCCAGAGCCCTCCAGCTCCACATCCTGAATTTGGTTTGTTACTATCTATTTTGAACATGTCTAACCAATACTCCAATGTTAATGATTTTTTTTTTATAATTATTCTGCTCATTTCTGTCTCAAGTTAATTTATTTTATAAATCATCAAACAAATTTTGTAGTCTAATTATATGATCAGAGCTAGAGCATTAAGTAAATATTAACATGTCCTGTCGGGCACGCAAAATATTTTAAATGTTTCGAGCCCAGATAATTACAATGAAAATTCTAAGAAAAATTGCAATGTTTTTTCTTTCCCACTCTCATTTTAATGTTTGGCCTCTAAGTTTAATTCAATTTCAATGATAATTATCTAAACTAAAGTGCATTTAGTTCTTCATTTGAAGTATCTTATTTGTACCTGAGCTCATCCAACACTTTTAATCTACATAATATTACATTTTATTTAATCTTAAAATTACTTCAAAGTGATATTTTATGTGCTATTTATGACATAATTAAGACCACCACCTTTGTCAACCAACCAGGAAGATCTCCTCGATCAGTAACAGTTAGTTGCAATTATTAAAAAGTTAGCAGTGGCTACCTTATATTCAGACGCAATTCACTCTATCGGAAAAGTGTTAAGCTATGAATAGTTTAGAAAAAAAATCCCAATCTGCTGAGTTTTTGTTTACAATTAAAAAAAAAACCTGGTTAATCTTTAATGAATTTTGTGTATATTGAAATAAAGTGCAATTACTTCATACTGTACATCATTTTGTTAATTTTTGTGGAGAAAATGACCTAGCCTGGTTTCTTGAATACAATAAAACCAAAATAAATGGCAATTAATTTTAACAAATTAATATGGAACTTGTGTAATGTGAATTGTTTGAAATCATTCTATTTGTAATGATCCCTGAAGTATGAAAAGAAAGTGGTTATATTTAATGTCCTGTCAAAATAATTTGTACCTTTCTTTAAGATAAAATATGCAATTATTTTATTATTTATATAATTTATTAATATGAAAGTCACTATCATGTTCAATTGCTCAAATAAAATAATTTTATAAATGTTCTAAAATTTAAAAATTGTTACTATTTCACAATTTTATTAATATGCTTTGTATAAAATGTAAAATACTATATATAAATTTGTATAGTGGAATATAAAATATTTTGCATGCTTTAATGTACATAAATAAGATTAACTTTTGTAATAAATAATTTATTTCCATCTGTTGATAGTCTTTCTGTGTATGCTCACTGGAATCATTTTAATCCCTGTGTAAGCTGATTTTTTTTTTTTTTTTTTTTTTTACAATTTACTCAAAATTCAAAACAGCAGACATAACAAAAATCAAAGACTATTTTTATTGGAAACTTCCCTTTTGGACTATCCAATTATCTTAGTATATTTTTTAAAAGTCCCATCGATTATTTCCTTGTTTTCGGATTGATGTCACCAGCCAAAGTAAATCAGACAGTGAAAGTTATCTGAAGGTTTTCTGTTTTACGAGAAAAAGGTGAAATGAAATTTTATTATAAAATATTACTTTTCTGTTGTCAATTCTATGAGTTTTCCTTTTCAATTGTTATTTTTTTACATATATTTTCAACTGTTAACATACTTGTATGTGTTATTTCATGATATCAATCTATCACACTTATGCTCAACAAAAAGAAAAGTACTTTTGTCAGCAATGTTTGCATAGAATTTTTCAAAGTTAACATATTCGATTATAAGCCAACCCCAACTAAAGCTTTTGAAACTTTTCTAAAAATGTTAGGCCTATATTCAGAAATATATGGTACTCTTCATCTATTTATTAAGAATTTTGATCAAAATATGCAAAATCTTACATAAGGCTTGGCGTCTTGCACATATTCAGTTTTCCTCATTTCTTAAACTAAGAGTTATATTAAAGTACAGTAGTAATAGATAAAAATCACTCTCAATTACTATCTTGAGCCATGATGGGTCTGCAGGCTACAGAATGCAACTACAGAGTTGAAATTTGACTGCTAAAAAAGCAATTTTTATTTATGAACTTAAAAAGAAATTTGCAGTTTTTGAAAAATTTCCACATGTTTGCTTGTTTTGCATTTTGTTGTGTTGCTCTAAAATTATAAAGCTAAGAATCATGAAATTATGAAGAAAAATGTACTATGGGATTTAAGTTCAAAAACTACTCACTATTAAACAGTAAAAAATACCATGTGAATTGCTCTGCAGTATACAATTTTGAAAAAAACTTTTCGTTTTTTGAATTACAATTTTTAAAAAAAAAAAAAAAAAAAAACATTAATCTATATTACAAAATAAATAAATTAAAGGAAACTTTACAAAATATAATTTATTGATTTGAAATATATTTACAATCATTAATTGTTATAATATAAATTGCTAGCAATTTAGAAACAATCAGCTATGTTATTTATTTCTGGAGATCGTACATAACCTTCAAACTCCTTCAGCCTGTCCATGCTTTTATGGATTTCTGACGTCAACAAAAAGACTTTTTTAGAAAACTCAGACTGAAAGTGAAATTGCGTACAATGAGAAAGAAATTTATGCAAAATAAAAAATAAAGGTTCTAAAAATTTGCTTAAGAAGGCCTCAAACATAAACATATGATTGTATAAAATAAAAATGTTCAAACAAGAATTATTAAACAGCAGTACATTTATTTATTTTAGACAAAACAAAAGATAGAAAATGCTTTAAAAGTCAATATTAATCATATTATTGGTTAATATGAACATAATTTAGAGAACACATGCATAGAGCCCAATAGCTGCATAATTTACAATTGTCTTTATGGTTGCCAAATACTCTATGGCCTGCCTCACTAATAATGCACTGTAAATCCAGGATAACCTGGACACACTTTATAAATAATACAGAACAGCAAGTAAAAATCCAACTATAGCATTTGGCTAAAGTTGCACAACCTGAGGCCCCTCGACTATTCAAAAATGCTATACTAGTTCTGTTGTCTTGTAACCATTAATAAATCTGTTTAAGATTTAACATTCATAAAACGTCTTGTAATTCACTGATTATAAATGTTTTAAATTTAAAAATATATTCCCAACTAAATGTTTAATCTTATTGTGAGCTATAATAGGTTTTCTCAATTTTAAATCATTTTAAAGCCCATAAAATTTCGTTAATCATAATATTTAATTTGTATTTATATTACTCAATAAAATATTTATTACTTATGTTTTAATTTTCTTACTTTCACTCTATAAAAATTAATTACTACTAATCGATTTTAAAACAAACTGTTGTATTATGACAAAAAGAGAAAAACATAGAAAATTAATAAGTTTTATTCACTGCACATAAGCTGCAAACATATAAAACTCATAAAATGAGTTTAATATTTTCCATGTTTTTTCTATATTTTAAAGATTAATGAAAAGAGAAGAAAAATTTATATTAAAAAATCAGAAAACAAATAAAAAAGATATTCTCTTCATCAGCTCATACGATTATGTCCACAAAAAGGAATGCTTTCAAATAATGTATCAATATAGACAAAGGAAAATATATCATTACAATAGTCTGAGGACCACTTTAAAAAAAACTGAAACAAAATAGAAGACATTAAGTAAAAAATATATCACATAAAAAACAGAAAATAAAATGTAAAGAAAAAATGGAATAAAACACAAATTGAAACTTAGAAAACGAGTAGCGAATTCAAACGAACTTACATGTACGGGAACTTTCAAGAATGAAGGCGCAACAAAGAGTATGCGCCATAAAACAAAATCTCTCTTTTTATATTTTTAGCTCCATTTGTGCTTCTGTTTTCATATTTTGTAATCTGGCAATCTTATTACGAAAATCTATATATATATTTCTCTTACACGGCGATAAAAAAAAGCCTCATTACAACTCCCCGAATGGCAACGCTAGAAAATCAACCAATAATTGCCGCTAAAAATGTCACATGCCAAATCTAGATTGGGCGGCTCAGCATATAGCGCATCTAAAAACGGAAACTGAAATAACCAGAGTGTAAAATATTATGTGCTTATGTGCATCGTATTTTTTGTTAAATAATTTATTTATTATATATCAGTTTATAGATGGTAACGAGAAGAGTTTTGTGATTGCTATGGTGACTAATTAGAATGTAAATTGTTTTTTTTTTTTTTTTTTTTTTGAGTGAGTGTGAGATTTATTTTTTGGAATTGCGATGCTGTAATTTTATTCTTTAATTAATAAATCTTCCTTTTATATTAAACGTGATAGTATTTTCTTTAATTATTTGATTCAAAGTCCTTGGAGTTTTATTTGAGGTCAGTTTATTTTGTATTTTTTGACAAGGGAGAGAATTCTCACCAAATGAGATTTGTTCCGAAATTCAATGTTTTGTTTATGCAGGCTTTTCCATTGCAATTCACTTATTTCAATTTTTAATAGACTTAGTTATAGCCAAAAGTTTAACCTTTTTAAAAATAAATCAGTTTTAGAAATTTTATCTTAAGATTATCTTAAGATTTATACTATAGCACATTTCTAATAGGTTTAACGAATTACATGTCATTTATTTGAATTCAAATTTATTTTAATGACTTAGTATTTACTAAAAAGATGTAATTTTTTTTTTTTTTTTTTAAAAGTTGTTATATGGATTTGAATGATTGTTTTGAATTCTTAGAATTTTGTGCATTTGCAATGTACCTAAGTTAGTAGCGAGCGAAGTGAACTTGGTTTGCGAAGCAAACCATATAAGATTGCGTAGCAATTTTTGGGGGTTGGCGAGCGTAAGCGAGCAGGGGGCACAGCCCACTAGTATTTTAAATCATTCTTGAAAGATTCCCATACCTGTAAGTTCATTTGAATTCGCTACTCTTTTTAAAGATTTCGATTTGTGTTTTGCTCTGTTTTCTCTTTATGTGATATATTTTTACTTAATGTGTTCTATTTTGTTTGTTTCTTTTAGTGCTCCTCACACTATTGTATTGATATATGTTGCTATATTGATATAATATTAGAATCACTCCTTTTTGCAGATATAATCATGTGAGCTGATGAAGAGATTATATTTTTTCATTTTGCTTTTTAATATATTTTATTTTAATAATTTTTCTTCCTCTCTTTTTATTAATTTTTTATATTTTTCATGTTTTCTCTATATTTTTAACTTGTATAATAGCACTTCAGTATTTTCAAATTTTTTCATAAAATTATTATAATTAATTTCTGTCAACATGTCTAACACTTTGGCCCTTTATTAGTCAACCTGCTGTGAGAGTGACCCTTCTGAAAAAAAGGGCCTCTCATTTGAAAGCACCCAAATAAAAATAATTTCTTTTAACTCCTAGAAAGTCCTAGTCTACCATAAAAATTTATTTTTAAAGTCAATTTTCAAGTTAACGATCTACAAATGAAATTAAAACATAAAATATGTAACTTACATATGCCAAATCTCTATGACTTGCAGGGCAAGAGTCTTCTAAAGCAACTAAATCCTTCGCTACATCTTTCATAATGTTATTAGCAAAGCCAAAAAAATTTAATATATGCCTGAAAAGTAGAGACATAAATCAGCACAAAACAAACAATAATATAAAGATCTAAATAAATTACACAGGGTAAATTTGTTTTTTTTTTTTTTGCTTGAGATTTTTTAACAGATCTTAGATACTTATGCATCACTCATTTCAAATCTGTAATTAGCTGTTCTCTCCGAATTACAGTTAGTTTTCTTTTTTAAAAAAAGATGACATATGAATTTAAAAAGGTTATATATAACAAGGGGTCGCAGAAATGTTGGAGAAACGAAACAGACTCTTAACACATTAGTTTTGGGAAAACAGGTCCTTTACAGATTATTTTCTTGTGAAAATAAAACCTTTATTAAATATTTTATCTCAAAAAGGGACTCTTTATAATAGTTCAGGTTTTAAAAATAAACTCTTCACAGAATTCCTATTTTGAGACATTTTGTGACCTCTGATTTAGCCACCATTTATTTAATACATAATTCCCCCCCCCCCTTTTATTAAAATAAATTTGGATTTAGGAAACTTACTGTTATAGGAATACACACAGTAAACTTTCAGTAGTTATGTATTAATTAGAGTGTGTTAAAAGATAAAAGTGAATAGACTAATTTGAGTACAAAATAAATAAATAAAGACATTATGATCAGTATGACTATATAAAATAACATTACTGAAGAAATATCATGAAAAGGCAAATTGGATAAAATGTTTTATTTACCTATGATACTGAACATGAGATTTCAAGCTATCAGTTTGATCGCAAGATCTTAACAATTGCTTTAATTTACGAAATTTCTCAGAGACTTCTTTCAAATGGTCAATGACTACATTTATTTTCTGCAATCTTTCACCTAAAATGGAATGAATATATATACATTATAAATAACTACATAAGTCAAAACAAAAAACAAGGGAGGAGGTTTTGTGACTTTCTTACACGGGTATGAGAAAAGGTTTTTTAATTTTCTTATTTTTACAGACAAATTGGAAATAGTTCAAAATTGCAAAACATGTTTACATAATATTTGAACAGATCCTTATATTTTCATTTTCAAAAATTGATAAAATATACTTAATAATCCACACAAAGGGTCTTTCTTTAAAACAATTATTTTTTCACTCAATATATAGTCTAATACTAATTTTGATTAGTGTGTTTAAGTCATATCATCCCTTGAGAGTCCATAATAATGAAATACAAATAATGCAAAAATAAACAAATTATAAATTTTTTTTTTTTTAAAAATGAACTACAAAAATCAACATACTTTGTATGGTAACTGAAATAATGTTTTCAGCATCTTCATAAACTTTATGATTTAACGAATGGCCTTGTGCCTAAAATGGAAACCACAAACAAAATGAATGATTTTTTTCAAATATATTTTCAACAGTTAAACTACTCTTCAACTTTGAAGAGAACTTCTTCAGACCATAAGTCTTAGGCTGTCTGCTGCTATGGTAACAAGAGAGACCAGAACAACATAAAAAACAACAGAAAATAATACTGTTCCAATCACAACAACATAAAAAATGTTTAAAACTTGTGAAATATTCAGACACACTACTGAGAATTTCCCAGCGTTTTCGACACTCGAAGCTTTAGGGAATTTTAAGTTAATTTTGATGCTCGTTTCTCAGACTTAGATACTATTGTGAACAAAATTAAGATTTATCTAAATTCTTTTGAAATTGACCTTGAAACTTCAGCCTGGTGGGTAGGGCACTGGTCCCATGTCCGAGAGTTAGTGGGCTCGAACCCAGCCGTCCGAAGACTCCCCATTTAGTAAATAGTGACTGATGCACATTAAATCTGTCAAGTCGCAAAGTCCTCCATAACAAATCAATACCTCTGAGGGTACTGGATTAGAGATTGATCGTTCTCTGATTCAGGTAAAAATTATGATCTATGGATGTATGAATGGGTCCACCCCATAAACGGGTGTGGCAGAAGTTGAATTCTTGGCCATAGATGGCGCCATTGGAAAACAAGAACAATTGCACCCTTCTGCCTAAACAGGCATACGTCAACAACAACATTGAAACATTAGCCCCCGAACTTCAAATAGATATCATTGATTAACAGTGCAATGATATAATTAAGAGAAAGTAAACAAATATCAAAATTCATACACTGATAGAATTTGATAATTTTCCAGTTGGCTGTTACTATTATTTGTGATGCTATTTGTGTGAGAAAACATTCTACAAAATAAAATCAGAGGTTGATCTAATTTTTACTTTTTAGGGTCAATTTTAGTATGGAAAAAAATATTCGTTTGAAAAATGAATGCTATTTTTTTATGAAAAATTACTTTTAAAAATTTCTTAAAGTTAGAAACTCATTCACTTTTAGCATACACCATTTCGTATTGCCGTTTTCGTAAATACCCATGTGTGTTTCTTTTATTTTTTCGGCCGCTTCTCTATGACTTTACAAATTTATTCTGATATAAATGTGGTTACGACATATGAATTTGAGCTATCACTTTTTGACGTATTCTACTTGTGACGATTATAATTTCCTTTCACATCCTTTGGTGGTAGTTTTTTCGACAGTTATTTATTATTTTCAGCTCTGTTTACCTACCTGGTTTTAACTCCAATGTTTTTAATATCCTATTACATCACACAAATTTTGAAATATAATTTTGATGCCCTTTTTTAAAAGAATCATTCACAGAAGAATTTTTTGGGATCATTAAAGTGAAATTTTGTGAAGGAGCCATTTTTACGAATTTGAATTTCGTGAAGACAACGTTTTTACAAATCAGAATTTTGTGAAGGGGACATTTTTTTAGAATTTAAATTTTACGAAGGGATTGCTTGTTATATTTTGAATTGTGTGAAGAGGCCACACAGTGACTCAAATCCCCATCTGGATCCACACAAAGAATATTTAGAGAATCTAAAAAACAAGCATCATAAATTACTTTAATAATTAGTACAAGTAAAATTAGTCTACAGCTACAAACTATTGTCAGTAAAAATCACAGTTACATAAATCTCATTAGTATTTTTAACAAGGGGACACTTGTCATTAAGCTTTACCAAGCAAGATCTGTGTTTTTTTTTTTATCCAACTTAATACAGCAACAATAACAACAAGAAGTTAGATTATATTCCACAGCGGGCTGTAGTTTGGAAATCCCTGGTGTAAGTAATAATACTGATTGATACTGAATAATTTATACAGTCAAATCTTAATAACTCTAACTTGAAGACCCTGTGGCAGAATTTTTTTGGGCTTTCTGCGACAATCTTCTCCAGCACTAATAATATTTTTCTGCAAGATACTTTTAATAATAACTGATATACATGTTATTAATTAAATTTAAAGTAACAGAAACGTTGTATTTACAAAGAAAAGCCTATTTGGATATAAGAAAATTTTATGTATTTTTTTTTAAATAATGAATTTGTAATATTTTTTTATTCTAATATCATGGGCGATATTCTCACATTTTGTAAGAGGAAAACACACTAATTATTTCTTTTTTCGCATTTCCTAAATCATCATCACATAGAAAAATAATAATTAAAAATCATAAAATCAGTGAAAGAAAAGAAAACCAAAATTTTTTATTTTTCCCAAAAGGAAATTTAAAAAAATCACGAGCATTTCGTCCCCTTTGATGAGTGAATAAGGTATCTCTTGAGTATAATTGTGGTGGGAAAAAAATCTTTCTAACATTTCCGCAGAAAAGAAATTTTTTACTTCAATATTCTTTATTTTTCATTCTTCTCAAATAAGAATCGAAAAATTAAGAACATTTCTTTCCCCTTCGATGCTTGAAAAAGACATCTTTTAAATATAATTTTAGAGAGAAAAAAAATTTCGAAAATTTTTGCAGAAAAGAAAACCAAATTTTTTTACTTTGTAAAGGAAAAATTTTTCTCCAAGAACTCTGTAACGTTCTGCGACAATGTCGCCGTGTCGCCACGATTCTGCCACTGGGCTTGAAGATAGAAGAAAATTTTGAAATACAGTGCTCGCTGCATATTAAGTTCACATTGGTTCTGAGAACATTTGATTTCAAAAACTGCCAGATTTTAAAACCGGAATATCTACAATTTAGGAAGAAAAAAATTTTACAAAGTCAAAATAAGACTAAAAATTAAATGGACTTTTAATTTTATAGCTGCAGAAATTACATATGAAATTTTAAGCAGAAGATACAATTTTAAGTATACTTGTCAGTTCATCCAGCCATGGATCCCACCATCCCAGCCCACCATCTCAGATTTTGATGAAAATTTGTACACTTATAGAATTTTTGATGCTGATTTCAAAAATATCAATTATATTTGTTGTTGATGCGGGGTAACAAAAGGGGGGTAATTTATCCATGAATTTTCCCTTCTAATTAGTGTGGACTGTAATATCGCTGGTAAGACCTAAATTTAGTAATTTTTCTAAATCTGGTAAATGCTGGCATTGGAATACGACAAGAGAGAGAGCACCATTACAACCTTATGACAGCTTGTTTATTGCTACTCTGACTGGTTACAAAACGGTACTGTAGATGGCGCTGGAGTAAAAATACAACATACTTCCCGCGTTGAAATAGAGCACTGTATTTCAAATATATTAGCAATGAAAATAATATCAAATATAAGTAATATGCAAAACAAATAATAGGGAAATGACATCACTTTTCTTATAAAACAGAAAACAAAAAATAAATATACAGATATAAAATTGACATACAATGATATGACTTAATCAAGCTTCAACTGGTACTGGAAAAATGGAATATTTGCCTCTACGAGCAATGAGTATTTTTAGGGTTGCAATAAAAGAGTCAGATGTTAGATTAGAAACAATTTCAATGTGAATAGCTTTAGTTACAAGACATACAAAAATAGCAATAAATATTTTTTTCAATGGACCTTTACGTTGATTTTTTTTTTTTATGAAAAAAGATCCTGCGAAATCAGTACCAGAATTTAAGAAAGGAAAAGTTGGTTTACATCGAACACTAGGCAAATCTCCCATTTTTTGAACTAAAAATCTAGGTTTAAATTTAGTGCAAATGACACAATCATGAACAATTTTCCGAGCCAAATTCCTACCATGTATTATCCAAACTGTTAGTCTTGACAAATTTAATAGTGCTTGTGCACCTATGTGACAATTTGACTTATGTAGATTTAATAAAATAAGCTCAGAAATTTTATGATTTTTAGGCAAAACTATGGGATGTTTGCTTTCATAGGGCAAATTAGAATTTGTTAGACGCCCTCCAACTCTTATAACATTTGCTGAATTATCAAAAAATTGAAACAAAAATTTCAGTTTGCTTGTAACATGCACTGGTTTACCTGATTTCAATAATTTAAATTCTTCTGCTAAAGATTCCTGCTGCACAAATGAACATAACTTTAATTCTGCTTCACTTAGCTCACAGGATGTAAGATTTCCACTTCTCTTAATTTGATTCTTACAGTTGTAAATAAACCTGTATACATAGGACATTACATTAATCAATTTGGAATAAGAATTTGTTATAGAAAATATTGGGTTTGAAAAACTGAAATGAGAAATTAATAGATTAATGTCTTGCGATTGATTGAGTTCAGATTGATACATCTTTGAGTCCCTTTCGGAAAATAGTTCACTTTCAGACTCTGAGTTCTTCCTTTGATTTATGGTGTTGGAACCCTGCCACCATAATGAGTGATGTAAAAGTTCCTTTGCTTCACAACCACGTGATAATATATCCGCTGGATTGGATATCAACGGAACATAGTTCCAAACACAATTCTGTGATAGTTGTTGGATTTCTTTCACTCGATTGGCGACATATTGTTTTAACTTTAAACAGTCAGTTTTTATCCATGCGAGAACTATTTTTGAGTCTGAATATATATAGCACTGCTCGTTGGGGACATTCAGAGAGTTCCGTACTTTGTCCAGTAGCCTGCATGCCAATAGAGAAGATAACAGTTCAAGACGTGGAATAGTGAGTTGTTTTATAGGAGCAACTCTTGACTTAGAACACAATAGTTCTGATGTAAGATGGCCGTCTACATTTCGAGTTTGTACGTAAATTGCTGCTCCGTAAGCAAGTACACTGGCATCGGCATAAACATGTAGTTCCATTCCTGATGCATTGTCTGTCACTTTGCGTTTCACATGTAA
Source organism: Parasteatoda tepidariorum (assembly GCF_982258835.1). NCBI lineage: Eukaryota > Metazoa > Arthropoda > Arachnida > Araneae > Theridiidae > Parasteatoda > Parasteatoda tepidariorum. Next base: position 2,629,667 of record NC_141758.1, on the reverse strand, counting down.
CTCTTGTATGGCTGGAAGATTGTGGACAAACAATTCCCATTCTTTGGCTAAATCTGGAGGAAGTACATAGTCCCACGTTAACTTGATGGTCCAGAGTCTCTGAAGGAAGATTTTTGCGTTTGTGGTAATTGGGCCCAAAAGTCCAAGCGGATCAAAGATACGTGGAATGACGCTAAGCGCATCTCTCTCTGTATAGGTTTCTTGCCTTTTTAACGAAGTGAGTTGAAACCGGAATTCATCTGTTCTGGCATTCCAGATGACACCCAATGTTTTTGTAGTTTCGTCAGTGTTGATAAATCTGTGCTCTACGACATCAGTTGACTCGTCTAATTCAACTGCATTGGATCTCCATTTATGTAACTCCATGCCACAAGATCTTAGAAGACCAGACAACTCAGATTTAAGACGCACAGCTGTAAGTACGTTGTCCACTCCACTGACCACATCTTCCATGTAACTATCCCTCGCGAGAACCTCGGCCGCAAGAGGAAATCTTTCAGACTCATCTTTGGCTGCCTGGAGGATTGTTCGAGTGGCCAAAAACGGAGCTGAAGTTGTGCCGTATGTTACGGTTTTCAATCGGTATGTTTTGCACGGTTGATACTCGCTTGTTTTCCAAAGGATGCGAAGAAGGTTTCTTTGGGAAGGCTCAACTAATATTTGACGGAACATTTTTTGAATATCTGTTGTAAAGACAATGTGATGTTTACGGAAACGCACCAAAATGTCGAAAATGTCCTCCTTCACCTGTCCTTTCATTTGTAGATCATTTAAGCTTACACCAGTTGAAGTAGGCGCAGAGGCGTTGAAGACTACTCTGAGAGGAGTTGTAGTCTTTTCAGGGCGGTAGACTCCATGATGCTGCAGATAGCAGTGAGGATAATTGCTTTTATCAACTGGCTCTTGATCATCCTCTTTTTCTACGGGCTCCATGTGACCCATATCTAGGTATTCTTGCATGAATTTAATATAATGACCCCTCATAGTGTCATTTTGAGAAAGCCGTCTCCAAAGCTGATTAAGTTTTTGCTCTGCTAAATGCTTGGATTCTCCTAGCTTATGGAGATCTTTGATTGGCATTTGAACTATGTATCTACCAGTGTCGTCTCTCTTGTGCGTATTTTGATAATGCTGCTCGCATAAATTATCTTCAAGGCTCATGTAATGCTCCTTTGAGCTTAAGCACTCCTCAACTTCCCAAAACTTTCTCAGGGTTTGCTCTAAAGTGTTAGTAGATTGGCTGATTAACCCACAGAAGTCTTTAGCTTTATCCTGACTATTTGTACCTATTGCTACCGTAAAGATAAACCCAGAAATAGAATTTCTTAAAACTATTTCAGTACCTGGTATGTTAATATCGCCTGTCCTCATAATTTCAAAAAATGCTTCCGTTCCAATGAGCATGTCTATGTTAGCTGAATTTGCGAAAATATTAGGTTCTGCTAAATGTATGTTTTTAGGTAACTCAAATTTCTTTAATGATAATGGTGCAGTTGGAATAAAATCTGTTATCTTTTTCACAACTAAGAAATCTAATGTTTTAAAATAAGTCCCATCCCTGTTAGTAATATCAGCCTGTAATTTCCCTTTTACAGCAGTTTTATTATTACCTAACCCTGCAATGGGGTTGTTTATTTTTCGCAATGGGACCTCTAATGCATTAGCAAGCGCTTCGGTTAAAACGTTAGAAGTCGAACCACTATCTAAAATACACCTAGCTTTAAGAGTACGAGTTTTGGAACTCCTAATAAATACCTCACATATTGGCAAAATACCACTTTTATTTGAATAACGAGTATTTTTATTTATTAGTGATAAAGTTTGAGCATTAAATTCGGCAGTATTAATATTCGGAAATGTATTTTCCAAAGCACTTGAATTATCATCATTTGAAATAAATGATTGCTGACGCAACGAACCATTTACATTTTCCCCTTGACGCCTATGAATTAATGTATTATGTCTGTGACCACAACTCGAACAAGAATATTTCGATTTACAGTTTCCCACAGAGTGCGATTTCGATAAACAATTATAACATAATTTGTTTTTTGATATGACTTCAATTCTTTGCTCAACATTAAGCTTCAGAAAATAATCGCACTTAAAAATGGGATGGCTATTTGAACATAAAACACATGGCGGTACTTTTTTCTCATTGACTAAAAATGATCTTGACCTTGACTTTTCTGTTTTCACTTTTAGTTGAGCTGTTTGAGAAACATTTTGATAACTTTCTAGAATTTGAGCTCTTTTTTCCAAAAATAATAAGAAAGAATCTAATTTTGGAACTTCCTGTGTGCATAAACTTAATTCGTATTGTTTTCTAGTTTCTTTGTGGAGTTTTGAAATGATAATATTTAAAGCGAAAATGTCTGATAAATCATTTCGTTTATATTCCAAAACATGAAGAGCTCTCAGATTTTTTCTTATGGTGACAATTAAGTGCCTAAGTTCCTTGGCGGACTCATTGTTTATTTTTTCGACACCTAATATTGCTTTTATGTGACTCTCAATAATTAAGCGTTCATTTTCGTATCGCTCCTCCAACGCTTTGAATAATGACTGAAATGTATAGTCAAGCGTTTGAAGGTTTTTTGCCTCTCCTATTAGAGAAGAATTTAAGCAATGCAACTTTTGTATATCATTTAACTGCTCATTTGACGTAATAATGTTGTCAAATTGTATTTTAAATAATTGCCAGTCATCGTATCTTCCTGAGAATTTTGTCATGGGTATTTCAGGAAGAGTTATGCTTTGTTTACATGCAGTTTTTTCTTTTAAATTTTGCGGGTTTTGCATTCACGTATTTTCTAAATTTGACTGAATTAGAGTTTTGAAACACGTTTTTATGGTGGTTTTGGCGTACAGTAATTTGTCATTGTACTCTTCGCTTGTTGCGATTTCTTGTTCGTATTCCGGTGCATTTGTTATAAGCTCCTCAATTTCCGAATTTAAGTTTCTTATGTCTAATTCTTTACTAATTAAAATTTCCTGCAACTCGTTTAGTTCCGCTTCATTTGTTTCATAAGTTCGTTTACCTTTATTTTGCATAAACGCGTCTAATCGAGTTATTGCTTTTGAAATACTTGATCGAATTGTGGTACGTTTCTTTTTTAATTTGTCAATTTTTGCCATTGTTAATTGCTTGTAATTTAGAAATTCCTCAATAGTAATAAATTTTCAATATGAATAAGTAAGATGAACAATTTAAAACGAAACTATAAATATGTATTTGTGATTACCAAAATCTATACAGAATGTTTTAATTGTTAAAATACTACTTTTACTAAATACAATAAATGTGAAAGTTTATTTAGATTATAGTACCTAATTATATACTGTAAAATTATTTACCTGCGGCGCTGAGCGGGTCATTATGTTGTTGATGCGGGGTAACAAAAGGGGGGTAATTTATCCATGAATTTTCCCTTCTAATTAGTGTGGACTGCAATATCGCTGGTAAGACCTAAATTTAGTAATTTTTCTAAATCTGGTAAATGCTGGCATTGGAATACGACAAGAGAGAGAGAGCACCATTACAACCTTATGACAGCTTGTTTATTGCTACTCTGACTGGTTACAAAACGGTACTGTAGATGGCGCTGGAGTAAAAATACAACAATATTTAAATCAGTTGAGGGGTTTAAAAGTTATAAGAATTTATATTTTTGCCAAAATGGCACATTTGCCGCCATTTTGATTCATACATCAAAGGCTATTAATGATTGTAACTCACCTTATATTTGTCAAAGAGCAATAATTTTTATTTTTTATTTTGTTCAGAATAAAATAATCTGTCATTAAAACACATTTGTTTGCAAATAATTATCTTACTTATTTAGTAAATGGGTCTGTTTTGCAGTTTTTTGATCAACGGAGTTGAGTAACTTCAGGAGCTGATTTCTGGCAACTCGCCCCCTTCAATTTCAAAAATATTTTAGGGAAAGTTAGTTGAAAGTGCAGACTAGCATCTGATATAAAAATTTTAATGGGCGGTTCACTCACTTTTTTTAGAAAAATATTTTTCTTATGAATTATTATGCATTAAAAGTACTGGTTGTTTGAAGATTTATAGTCCTTAATTGTAATTGTAACTTGAGTATAATAAAATGATGTAAAAAAATTTGAATGGTAGATTATGATGTCAAGCAAAGTGATCATTTATTAAATTATATTTTTCCTTCTTTCTTTGAGCCCCCCCCCCCCCCAAAAAAAAAGAAGAAAGGAAAAAATTTGAGAATGAACAAGACAAACACAATTTCTGCATCACGAACACAATTTCTGGAAAGGGATTGCTGAAATTTACAATTCAGCTCTATATGTTTTAGCTTGATCTACACTTATGACATGAAGGGAGACTTTCTTGGTCTTATTGGAAGGAGAATTAAATAAGTCACAACGTTTATATATATATATATATATATATATATATATATATATTTCATACTGATACAAGATATGCTCCTCATGTATGAGGCATATAGTTGAACTTTCCTTAAAATTTAAATTGCTCCTTAATAAAATAAGTTCTATGATCTCAAAAGAAAGTTCCAAAATCTTCTGTGAGTTTAAACTGCATTTAAAATCTTTCAAAGTTAATCAATACTACATAATACTTGGGTTTCCATAATAAAACTTCTTTAAATACCAAATTGATACATATAAAATTTTTGAAAACTTATTTCTATTCTGTTCTAAATTAATGGAAATACCATTTTATTGATTTGAAAGAAAATAAATTTTACATGAGACTCAATTCTGATTGGAACAAACAGAAATGTTCTGGCAAATGATACATTCTGATTAGTCAAATTTCTTTTTTGGGAAGGTAGGGATGGAGTGTGTCAATAGTTTTTAGTATTTTTCTTTCTATTCAGACGTTTTTTTTTTAAAATTTGGATGTATCTAATTATAATAAAAGTCTTACAGAATAAAAAAGGCCTGCAGGTGTTAGTGATGAAATAAGAGCATACAAATTATCAGATAGTTGGTGATTTAAAATCATTTCAATATAATTAAAATAAATAGAAAATAAATATTTTGAGCTTTATCAGCGTTTTAAATGAAATTTTTTTAGGGGTATCTCATTACCATAACAATCATTGTGACCAGGGTTGGGGTTTTGGACGTCCTAAACTGGTTTTGGTCAGGACACATGGGTTTTACTGTCTTAAAGTGGATAAAACTGTCTGAAAGTGTTCAAAACCTTGAACTTTGGTAAACGGTAAAAAATTTTTAGGTGTAACCATTGTACTCATTATAACTACATGTGTCAATAAATATTTGATATTTTTTATACAATTTACTTTAACTTATAGATAAATAAACCTGTTTATGAGTAACCAAGCACTTAGTCCCTAATAGCTTAACCTGTATGGCAAAGGTCAAACTTCAGTTATGTACTATTGAAGGAGAGGACCAATTGAACTTGATTACTGATTAATCTTCCTTTGTTTATTGTTTAAATTGAAGAATCAAATAATATTAATAAAACATTATATTTTTAAAAACAAATATTCTTCAGTAGATTTAATTATCAATATGTTATTAGTTCTATGTTTATTTTACCTTCTAAATATTGTTCAGATAAAATAGTGACATAATTTGAGTAAAAGGGTTTTGGACAGTTTTGGACAAAGGGGTTTTGGACAGGACGGTTTAAACTGTGGATTAATCCATTCTGTCTGAAACCTTGCCAACCCTGATTGTGGCAAATAAAAAGATAAAATTAACTATAAATATTCATAATTTGGTCTTGAATTACATTTTAGAATCAAACAAAATGTTTGAATTAAAATAAAGTGCACAATGATTTTCTCTCTGATATTATTCAACATCATAAATTCCGATTTTCTCCTTCCATAAAGATCAAAGTTAGTTCAATTAAAAATAAAATTTAATGGCTGCTTTTTATTATTTGGTATTGCCCTCGACTCTTATAGAGAAACTTTTATTTATCTTTTTTTAGATTCTGATCACTCTCATTTAGCATCGCTACATGATTCTGGATAAATTTATTTACAAAAAAGGTGAAATTTTGTTCATTCTCAAATTTTTTCCTTTTCTTTTTTGAAGGGGGGGGGGGCTCAAATAAAGAAGAAAAAAATAATTTAATAAATTATTACTTTATTTTACATATTTTTCCACCATTCTCATTTTATTATACTCTAGTTACAATTACAATTAAGGACTATGAATCATCAAACTACCAATACTTTTAACGCATAATAATTCATAAGAAAATTTTTTTTTTTTAAAAAGTGAGTGAACCGCCCATCAAAATTTTTATATCAGATGTTAGTTTGCACTTTCAACTATCTTTGCCTAAAATATTTTTGAAATTGAAGGGGGCGAGTTGCCAGAAATCAGCTCCTGAAGTTACTCAACTCCGTTGATCAAAAAACTGCAAAACAGACCCATTTACTAAATAAGTAAGATAATTATTTGCAAACAAATGTGTTTAAATGACAGATTATTTTATTCTGAACAAAATATAACAAAAATTATTGCTCTATGACAAATATAAGGTGAGTTACAATCATTAATAGCCTTTGATGTCTGAATCAAAATGGCAGCAAATGTGCCATTTTGGCAAAAATATAAATGCTTATAACTTTTAAACTCCTTAACTGATTTAAATATAGTAATTGATATTTTTGAAATCAGCATAAAAAATTCTATAAGTGTACAAATTTTCATCAAAATCTGAGACGGTGGGTGCCATTTTTGTAAAATCCTGTATGATTTGACGCGGAACGACCCTAAAAGGTTTTAAAATATTTGCGAATTTGCTTTAATAGCAAAGTAGTTAAACCTTTAAGTTTATATAAAAGCTTCAGTAACTTTCAGTATTCCTTTTTTTGTAAAATTCCTATTGAAATATCAAGAGTTTTCTGACATCAATTGAAGATACCTCATTGAATGATTGAGTGAATGATGTTACGTTTAAGTATAATAAGCTTTCTATAACTATTCCTCCCCTTTCCCACACCCATCAATTTCTATAATCCACATCTGCAGTGAGTTTTGCTTACAGGAAGAAAACTCATTATTTGAATCATGTACAAAACATCTTTTTAAAACATTTTAAGAATTCAGATTGATTACTAAACAACAAATATTAGATATTGCAAAAGACTGATAATGATTTGATTAAAGAATGGTCTTCGCCTGTTTTGATGTTGGAATGATTCTGGACTGGCAGATTTGATTTCGAAAAGCAGCAGATTTTGCATTCCAGTGATTTTATGAGAGGGGGTCACTGTATTGAAAATTCAAATTATTAAAAATCACATATTATATTATCAACAGTAGAACAAAGAGAAAAAAAATTTACCTACCTTTTTATGAGGTATACCATTTTTTCAAAATTAAAATAAACACTTTGCATAAAAAACTTTTATAAATATTTAACAAGATTCTATTATTGTTTGCTCGAAAGAAGAACATAATATTTTATCAGTTAAGTTGGAAATAGATTTAAATGTGTTCTTTGATACATTTTGATTGATAGTGAGCATATTTAACTTTTGCTTGTTAGCCACTTTGAACAGATGATCAACAGAAAATCTCAGTTTATACAAATGCATAAAAAGTAAAAAACAAATTTTAAATGATTTCTTATTTCTTTAGAAGGTGAACTAGGTAATTGAGTGGGAGACATCAGACATTTTAAAATCACCAAGGCTCTATTTTTTAAGCCTTTATAAGACTGTTGGAAGTATATTTACAATCAATTTCATGGGAAGATAACTTCAACAGAAAGTTATATTCCCACCTTTAAATTATGTAGTAATTTGCTGATGACTTAAAAGAAATTTAAAAGGGGAAGGGAAAAAAAAAGGACATTTTTTTTTTATAGGTGTATGTCACAGTAAGGGTTTGGCTGTGATCAAGAAGATAGGCCAATACTATAAAGCTTTTTTGCTTTCTGCATCATGCATTTGTTCATTCCATCACCTCTCATTGAGTTTACTTGTAGTTAGTTATAAACACAGAATTTAAAAATTTAGTTAAGCTAAAAAAAATTTTACGTAATATATTTAACTCCCCGTAAAGGGTTAAATAATGCACCTAGATTTAAAGTAGTAGTTTTTGAGTATGCCACAGAAAATACTGTTTAAGATTTCTGATTCATGAATTAAATATTCAAATAGATTAACAACTTAATTATTTCTTAGACTAATATAAATAAGATCAATTTCACATTAAATTAAAAAGACAAAATACAAAAATATTAAAATTAGCAAAGAATATTTTGCTTTTGAATACTAATTACTCATTTCATTATAACTAGGACCGGGTGATAAATCGATAAATCGCGAAACATAGATTTAACACATATATCGGCAGGCCAATATCATGACTTTTGTTTCAAGCGATGCATCAGAAAACTGATTTAAGCTGCCAATATAAGAAGACGCAGGCGATTTAACGATATAATATAAGTAATTTATACTTTGTTATAAAAAGTTAGTTTTTTTTCTTAAATTACTTAATGCACATAATTATAATAATTTGATAGAATTTTATTTTTAAACCAATAAATTTGCAGTCGTTTTTAATTATAAAAAAATTAAAACAAAGCCAGCATTTATCTTATTTGTTTTTATTTTTGTGAAAATTAAAACAAAGTTTGTGCTATTCATTTTTTTTAAAAATAAAAAAAAAATTTGGCTATTTGTTAAAATGACTAAATTTTTTTAATTAAATAAAAAGTTAAATAACGTTTTGTCGCTTTTTTAATAATTTAACAATATTGCTATTAAATTTAGTATATATATTTTTTTTAATTTTTCTTAAAACTCCTTTAATATGTATTCATTTAATAATTTGCTAGGTATCAGGATTATATTTAAACCAATAAATCTCAAAAAAATAATAATAAAAAGAAATAAAACAAGACTTACATTTATAACTACAGAATTTGATTTTTAGCCAATACAATAACTACAAAGATCGAAAAATGTTTTGAAAGCACATCTTTTTCAACAAATAATTTTTAAAATGTTTTACTTAAGTGGACATTTCTTTAGTTTCATTTCTATATTCGTTTTTTTTTATCTTTTTAAACGTAAGTAAAATATTTTGTTAAAGTTTTATTATTATTTTTAAACTAACAAAACCTAATACGCATTTAATTTTAAAAAACAAATTAAAATAAAACCTGCATTTGCTTTTACTTTAAGACATCGGTTTTAAGTTAATCCACCTTTTATGTCAATTGATTTAAAGATTTCTGATTGATAATTTTCAAACATATATTATATTGCGATGTCTAACAGACAATATATCTAGACAACATTGCCCAGTCCTAATTATAATAAATTTAAAAAATCATTAGATTATGAGTATTTTGAACAAATTTTGAAATAAAAAAATATTCTTTTAAAAAAGGTAAATCTTTTGACACCTCAAAAAGGTTCATCTCAGAACATTTTGAAAAATTAATGTTAACATATTTGCACTTCTATTTATAAGTTGTTCAATAGACAGCCATAAAAAATTATATTTCTTTCATTCATATGCTTCAACATAAGGTCAAGGGTCACTTCTAGTCCTCAGACTGGAAATTTTTCTTTAACTTAAACAATTCTCAATGAGTATTAAAAAAACTTGAACTAGTAATAGCTCAGATAATTGGACTTCAGAAATATAGGTAAAAAGATTAGAAATTTGGTACTATAAAAATTCTAAAGGCAAGAATTTTCAAATCATTAAATACTCTATCTTACTCATTTCCATAATTCTATAAAATATTTATCTAATAATTTCTTACAAATTTCTAATATTTAAAATTTTCTATGATTCAACAAAAATTAATAAAAACAATATAAAAGTTCTTGATAAATATGTTTTTACAGTAAAAAAATATATTTATCATTAAATCCACACAGTTTAAAGAGCGTATTTTTAATTTTCATTAAATTTAATATATCCTTAAATTATTCATTCAAGGAGTAGGGTTTATTTTCTAAGAGAGAATAAAATATAGTTCTACATGAGATGAATTAATAAACAACTTCTTAAATTTAAAAATTAACTATAATATTTACAGACACATCTACTTACCCGCCAACATTCCTTGAAATCTTCGAAGATATCAAACATCGAACTGATTATATTCAAGTTCTCAAATGCTTCCGTGCTCTATTCAAGGTAAGAAAGACATTTAAATTTTAAAGTTTATAACTAACAAAATATTTTTATGAACCACACATAAACTATACAAAAATCTAAAATTCAAATAGTTAAGATGATAATTAAATAATCTTATATGTCCAAGCACCTGGTCTTTATTATTACAGAACTTCGCTTAGTACTTTGTAAAACACTTTAGAAAGAAGTGCAGAAAGAAATAAAATTGATTCCTAACCCTTTTTTTGTCATGAATGTGTTACAAATTCTTAGGCATTTCAAGAGACTAATTTTTAAGGAAGGGAGCATTAAAATACACAGAGTAGCAAAGGGAGGAGCTTATTTAACAGTTGGAAGAAAATGTGGTATTTTCTCATTAGCCAGGTAGACATTTGAAAAAAAAAAAAACTAACTTAATTTTGAATCACCTGGTAATCAAAAAAAGGGTACTTATTCATTTTGCCAACGCAAGCAATAAAGTCACCAATAAAAAAAAAGCAGTAAATCCAATTAACTTCTTTAAAAAAAATTTTTATTTGAATGAATAAAGAATTTTAAAAATAAACAAACAAATACTTAAATAAAATACCTAAAGTTACGTCCTATGGCAAACAAAATAAGTGCCTAAGAAGTACCGAACTTTCCTCTAAATTTACGCATATTTTGGCAAACAAAATATGCTCTCCAAAAGTACCAAATTTTCTTACAGATAAATTAAGCCTCTATGCCAATGTCGCCCAAGCACCTAATTTAAAATACTTGTTTTAAATATAAATTGATGTCCCATGCTTATCTATACAATACATTTCAATATTATAATATATGTAATAGCAAAACAAATTCGAAATTTTAAATAAAAGCACACTTTCAATTTTGAACATTATTTGTTCTTCACAGAAATCGATACATTTAAGTCGCACTAAATAGGTATAAAGCGTAAGTAAGCAACATAATTAGAAATAAGATTTAACTAAAAAATTGAAATGATATACAAACGTACAGTAGAATCATAGCTTTTATTAAATGAAGCTTTTTCATAAAATTTAGATGCTTCATTACTTTGAAATAATTTATTAGTAGGTGAAACACTAATAGCTGAATCAGTGCTATTTGAGCTGTTAGAAAGCGAGTTACTACAGAAATTGGATGATGATTTTGTATCAGTAGAAGAGTTAACTATTATTTCAGTCTTCAAATCGTGCAACTGAACAAAAGCATTCAAAATATCTCCATCCGATAAGTTCATATAATATTTCAATTCGTTTTTTACCGCCATCATAACATCAACACAGCGATTAGCGACTTTTTTAGTTTTTTTTTTTTTTTTTAAATTAATTTGTTTGTTTTGTAAGCAATTGAGAATACAAAATAATAAACTTCTTACTCAATTTAATGTGAAAGGAAAAATTCCATCAACACTAACATTAATTTGAAAGAGAAAAAACTTAGCTTATTAAGTTCAGGTCGAAGCGCTTAATTACGAGCTTTATGAAATAGTTTTTAACATAATTCATATTTTTTCGTGCAAGAAACAAAAAAAGGTAGCTGAGTGCGTCTTGCCTTTGAATTTAAAGTTAACATTTGCTGCACTTCGTAGTTTGCAAATTTTATTTTATTGTACAATTATTTTATTGTATTTTTATTTTATTCATCCATATTTAATCATACGATTGGATTTATCTGAAGCATATTTTTTTTCATCATCTATCAATCATTACAATGTCAGAATTCGTCCAATCTGCAGTCAATTGGCAAATACCGACATTCCTTATTGTGACTGGGGCCAGTCGAGGACTTGGACAAACTTTAGCGATTGAATTCTGTAAGAAATTGTGCGATGGCAGTGATGCTTTCTTATTAGCTCGTGATAAATCTAAATTAACATTAACCCAGGATGCTATTTCATCTACTACTTCTGTTAAACCACAAATCGTTGCTATAGATCTGGCTCTTCCAGATAGTCCTAGTTATGAGCATCTTTTAACTAAATATGCTCAGAAAAGCTACAGCCAGGTTATATTAATTCATAACGCTGGAACATTAGGTGATGTGTCAAAAACAGCTGCAAATTGTACTTCTTCTTCAGAGATCCGAGATTATTTTGATCTGAATGTGCATTCTGCCATGTTCCTAACTTCAGCATTCCTCAAAGTCTTTGAAAAGTCTGAAAGAAAGCTAATTATCAACATATCCTCCTTAGCAGCTATTCAACCATTTCAAGGATGGAATTTATATTGCACAGGTAGGAATAAAGGCTCCCTATTAGCCTAGTAATACAATCTGCAGTGTGGTAAGATTTCCGTATTATGATGTGCGGCAAAATAATCACTATACCTTTGCACTTTCCAGGCAGTACTTGGAAGAAAAAAAAACATGGGGAAATTTCTGTATCGATATCTGTGGCAGAATAATCGCCAAGTCTTGACAACTTCCTTGCAACAACTCGTGGGAAATTTTAAAAAAAAAAAAAAAACATCATAGAAATGACCAGTTTGAAAAGTATAACTTGTAGCCACCTCCGAGCAAACATCTGCATGTTTTTTTTTTTTTTTTAAATAATAAATTGCAAGTTTAAATTCTATTTGGCATAACGGCGATTGTAGTTGGTGCGACAGATCACAATACTGAAATATCCCCCAAAAATATCATAGTAGGGAAACACCTCGAAGAGAATAACTCATAATCACCCCTAGGCAAACCTTTTTTTTTCTTCTTCTTTTTTTTTAAAATTGCAACTTTAATATCCATTTAGTGCTTTGGCGATTCTAGTAACAGATCACGATGCGGAAATATTCCTTGCAGCACTATATTAATAAATTCAAATGTTATTATTTCCAATATATAAATATTATTAACTGCAAAAAATTCAAAAGTTATAACTGTCACCAATGTTTGAAATGGCCCGCAAGTTTATTGTAAAAATTTATTAATAAATATGTATGTAACAATATTCAATAACATGCCTAAAAGAAATCAAATTAAAGTTTTTGTTGCATAATTTTAGGAATATTGTCACCTGTGTAAAAATGACTATTTTCTTTAGGAAAAGCTGCTAGAGAGATGTATTTCAGAGTTCTTGCAGAAGAAAACAAAAATTCAGTTGTAGTTCTGAACTATGCTCCTGGGCCATTAGTGACAGACATGTTACCACAAATTCTGCATCAGGCACTGCCAGAAATTAGACAACAATTTGAAAGTAAGGATATTCAATTCTATATTCTCAATGGAATACACTTTAATTTTATTTCATATTAGTTTGAAACAATGTAATGTTAGGCAGAGGTTTGCAGACTATATTTACTTTTCTTACAACGATTTACTGTATATATTATTGTATTTTTATTTTGTAATGTTTGCTTCTTTCCTAAAATTATGATTAAATACTTAGGTTTATTTGTCGAATTTTATTTTTATAATTTGACTTTCTTTAACTGTAAACTTTTTATTTTTTAGTTGGAATTTTTAGTTGCATCCATTGTTTTACTTAATATAAAGTGGTGTTTTTTCTTTATCTTAATTGTCATTTTTTTAATTCATTACTCTATATGATGAAAAGATTGTATATTTCTTTTAATTATACGTTTTGCTCCTGATTTAGCAAATAATGTTTCATTAAAAAATGTATTTCAGTATATTTATTAATTAAATTATTAAATTAATCTAATTAAATTAATAATAAGAATTAAAAGGGGAATTTTATCATTGCTTCAGTATTCATTGTAGATCATAAGAAGGACTGGGTGCTAGAAACTGAAAAAAAGCACTTTTTCTTTCTAAAAAGGGGCACCTATCACACAAAGAGGACATTGTTCACAAATATTTACATAGCTTTTAAGACATCAAAGTATTAAAAAAAAATTTGTTTTTTTAAGAGAATTAGTTTAAATTAAAAATAATTTTCAGTTAAATTTTAACATTCTATAAATTGGATTTAAAATGAGCTTAAGTCTGGTAATTTGAAAATGTAGCATGTCATAATAATAATTAAAATATCAGGATTTTATGAACAATAGCTGTGATAAAAAAAACAATGTGGATTTACAATGGAATCCACACGAATTAATCGCGTGGATTCCAACGAGAATTGAATGCATTAAATAATGATAACTCAAATTCAAATTTCGAATGTTGTAGCTACATTGTATTAAAAATATCAAATTAGAAAAAGCATGTGAAAAAGTTCAAAAAATTATAGCTTTTGAATACATTGTCATCAAATGACGTGAAATTACGATGGTATCATAATGAATGGAGCGCATTATATAGGGGTAACTCAAATTATTTCGAACAACATAATGAAATTGTATTAAAGGTACCACATTTAAAAAATTATATAAAGGGTCCAAAAAGAAAACTAAAGTGAACTGCTATAAACATTGAAAATGATTATAAGCAAAACATATTTCTTTATTATTGAATTTAGTTATTTTATTTTGATTTGAAAAGTGCAATAGGAGATTCTAATGCAATTTTTTTAAATACATGTTCTTTTCATAATTTATTCAATATATTGTTATTAGAAAAATTATATTTTTTAAAAAGAATTATTTCTATTTCATTTTTCATAATAAAAAAAAAAATTAAAAAAAAACAAAGTCTGGAATAAGTAATTCATTATTTATTGACTTTAAATATTAAAAGTTCCAAAAATATTTACTGCTTAAAAAAGGGTACTAACTCTTAGAATCTTCAATGGAACCTTAGGGTTCTGCAGAACACTAATTGGGAACCAATGATTTAGAGAATTTTTGTAGAATAGTCTATTTAAAAAGCATACTATACACAGAATAGTCATACCATAGGAGCATTACTGTAAACTTAAACAGGGTTGCCTGTCTACAGGGAGAACATGGAATTATACTTTTATTTTCGTCTTTTAAAAGTGGTGACCACTCAAAGCCCAATCTATGGGATATTTAAGGATGATATTTCAGCTATACTAAACGATAGTATTATTTGTTTTAAATATCCTTAGCTGTTACTTATTTCTTAAAGTTTTTCCAGCAATTAAAACTAGTATAGTTAGCCTAATATAGCTCACTCAAGAGTGTTTCCTCTTAATATATTGTGTATAATATGTACAGGGAATATTTTTTCCAGATTTAAGTGAACCCTGTTAAAACTGTAGTACTTAACTGTTTTAAAATTGCATTTAAAACTAGTAGATCTCTTACGTGCCATCATTTAAAGAAAATCTCTCATTGAATTTCATTATTTTTATTTATTTATTTTTTTTGCTATTTATTTTAATAAGATATTCGCATTTTCTTAACTCTTTGTAGGTGCTCAGAATCAAAATCAATTACTCACTTGTGATTATACAGTACAGAGGCTCTTGGGAATTCTGGAAAGATCAAGGTTTAAATCTGGAGACCATGTGGATGTCTTTGACCTTAACTATTAGTGATTGATGTGTAATTTTTAAATTATTTGCCTTTCATTTTTTCTTAAAATGATTCTTCATGAACAGGCAAAGATGATTTATACATTCCATAGTTGACCTATTAATTATGTAAATGAACCACTATAAAATGCTAATTTTTTTTATTTTAATTATTGATTTTCTTTTCTTTCCTTTTTTTTTACTGAAATAATTAATTTGATTGTGCCAATTAACCCTCTGAGTTGTTTCTATTTGAACTGTATTAAAGTGCTCTTTAATACAATTCAGATAGAAATAACTTTGTTTTATTTGAAAGTTTTTGAATTGTAAAACACTGTTTTATGTACATTAGGTTAAAAGCTTAAATTTTTTTTGTTGATATTATTATTTATAGTTGATACTAAAAATATACAGTAGGCTCCTGTACTCATAATATATCCTTTCTATTGTGTCAAAATGCAGACTAGGTAATGAAATAGGACAAAGTTCCATTTTCTTCCTTCCTCCTATGTAATTAAAAATATTTGTTACTCCTTTAAGATTATAAATGATTAATGCTAAAAAAAAACTCAATGTGTATCAATAAACTACAGGAATAATGTGTTAAATTGAGACTAGTCAAGAATCAAAATGGGCAGGAGACCGCTTTAGCATTCTTCAATTTTGCCTTCTCCACCCACCATGACAGCCAGTTTCTATATTCCTAATTTTTTATTGGACTGGATAGTATGGAAGCTGTGCAATCTGGAGCCTACATATCTATATAATAAATACTATATTCATTGTACAAAAGTTTCATACAAATACATTGTAATCTTTTAAAAATGAGGATTATATAATTTTTTCAAACATTTCCATTTATTTGTGATGAAAATTGTTTTTTAAATACCCTTAATATGACTAGAATATGTCAAAACTCTTATAACATTTATTGTAATAGACAGTATTTTAAATTAATTAGTAATATGAATTGAAACTCATTAAAATATTAAAACTCATAATATATTCCCAATCACGACTTATTGATGAACTGTACACCCTTTAACAAAAATCAAAGTTTTGAATTTAAAAACATTCAAAATTTGCACAATTATTTTTAAAAAAATTTTTTTTTTTTAAATTTAAACTGTTGTTAACAAACTAGACTTTCCCATGTAGCCAATTAGAGAGATGATGCTTAACAGCCATATTTTTGTTGTTGATCGAAAGAGCTTTTCGCCTAAAGCGTTATAAATGTTTTTAAAACTTGTATTCGTAACTCATGAAATTATTAAAATGATTCTGTCTTCAAATGAAGTGCCAAATGGATAAAAAAAGATGTTTTGAATGCTGTGTATCATGTAAATTTTTGTTAACTTACATATGTTAAGTTATACAATATACATATTTTTGTTAACTTACATATGTTAAGTTATACAATATACATATTTTTGTTAATTGCTGTTCACGCTATTCTTTATTCCATTATACTATAGCCATATTTTTAACGCTACTTTATATTTCCTCTAAAAGTCTGATAACTTACATTTGTTTTAAGACTAAAATTTTAACTTAAAATCCATAAAATGTATAAATCAAAATATCAGCATACTCTTGTTTCAATCATCACTAGTATATTTAAATTTTTAAAAAAAATTAAAAACTTGTTTTTCCCACATTATGTCTGAAGATCCAGTTTTGCATCTGTTCATATACCATCTTTGGTGCATAGGTGGTTCAGTAACGAATACAAAAATACCGCATCAAAACAAACTCAAAAGTACAATAACGAGAACTTAATAAAATAAATGTAACAAATTATGATTACTCTTTTCTGTTGAATATCTGCTCAACAACTTAAGCGGGAAAACGTTAGCTGCATATGCGCATAATGTTAATTCTAAATCAAATAAAAATAAGTTTATGCTGGTCAATTTGCAGATGAAATAACTCGTCCACAGTTGGATGACTGCCCACCGTCTTGATTAAAGGGCAGTGGTGCAACTCTAGTGTTTGAAGACTCCCTTGGAAGTTCAGACACATCAACTACTTGCACCATTATATGGTCACCAGGGTATGCTTTAAGGATTCTACCGAGACTTCATTCTAATGCTATTTTGTTTGTCTCCTTTTAAGTTGACACTCTTGTAGATTTCTCTACTTCTATTTTTCCCTATTCTGCAGATGATTCGGGTACTTTTCATTCCATTGACTCCAGAACTATTGTCTCAGACTCCGCCTGAAAGGGAGAGAATCAGGAGCAGCATGAGGTTCAGGAAAAGACAAAATAGGAGCACCCATCAAAACAACAGTTGCATATCATTGGCGTCCGAGCAGTTGCAAATCATTAGGGATAATTTGAACTACAGCTGTATTTAACTCTTCAAAACTTAATGTGTTGGATTTTGTCACCTTTGAGAGTAATCTTTTTCTGGGTTTGATGTTATCTTTCCATAAACCCCCAAAACGGGGTGAATCCTCTGAATATCCTTTTCAGAACCAACCCTTTGTACAGGATTTGACTTGGTACCTCTGAAACGGAGAATTGAAAATATTTTTGGAGTCTTTGAAATTTATGCCATTATCGCTCCAAATCATTTACTGTTTTGACCGTCTGGCAATAAATCTTCTTAAACATGTCAGTGATGCTGTTGGTTATGAGGTCAGACTCTGTCTTCAAATGTACTTCAGAAACAAATATTGCTATGCTTGACTTTATTGTAATTTTAGATCTTTACAAATTTGGCTTTGTCAAGGTAGGTCCAACAAAGTCAACACTTATGAAATGGTCTGAATATGATTATATCTTTGAGCAAGTTACTCATAATTTGATGGATATTTTGAGTTTTCATTCTCAAACATTTGTTAAGGATGCTTCTCCCTCTACCTTGGCTAGATGGTATTCAAAAATATTGTCATATCAAGTAAAATGTTGCCTGTGTCCCTGAATGCATAGCTTTCTTATGATAGTACTCAATGAATAGTTGGGTAAAATGATGCGATTGTAAAAAGGCAAAAGTTTTAGATGCTCTTGTGACTTTCGCAATCCAGAAAACTCGAGTCTGCCACGCACTTTTAAATTTTCATGATCAAGAAAAACATTTAACAACACAATTTTACTATTTTTAGGAAGAGCTTGATTTTTCGGTAAACATTTAATTTCCTTATTAAATTCAGATTTTTACACACGTTTAACTAGAACATCTGTAGCATTTTGTAGTTTTGTTGAACTTATGTTACCTATTTTTCTGTCATTTTGTTTCAATTTTCACTAAAGCTTATCCTCATGGCAGTGATTCTAATCGATTTGAAAATTAAAGCTGATATTATTTTAGTTTCGAGTGTTTCTCTTTGCTCAAAACATTTTAAATCTTGAGATTGTTTTAAGTTTTTAGGCCAATTAGATTCATCTTATTTCAACCAAGATGGTCCTTGACTCCACAAATCACTCTTCTTTAATTCAGGTGAAGACAGTCCACAAGAAATAAGATCTGCTGGATTCTCTTTATCAGGACAGTTTGATCATTCTGATAGATTAGAATTTTGTGTATTTCCTTTACCCTATTCCATACTAATAAAGAAGTCGGAACTGTACAAAATATCTTAGAAACTGGAAGCTCCAAACCTTTTGTCACTCAATCCAGCTGATAATCAAGCATGATAATATAAGCTGAAGTCTTTCATAGAGCAACCCTTCTTTATGTAAAGAGATACAACTGAATGTTGTCAATTTGTTGGCTTTTGAAAAATAGTACTCTGATATGTAATTTTATCACACCCCTCTTGAAAGATCGCTTTGGTACACTCTCATTTTAATCTAAACCCATATTTCTTGCATTAAACACTTGATACGAATTGTATAAGGACCAAGAAACCCTATGGGATCAAATAATCGACTAGCCACATGCAAAATATATCTTTTTCCTTCATTACTTTTCATCAAATGGTTTTCAATACTTTGAGTATTCAAATAAAAAATATCCTTTTTTGATTTCCACCATACTCCAGAAAACTTCGAAGGAACTTAAGTATTCAAAGAGTCTTCAAAGTCAAGTTCTTTTAACTCAGTAGCTAAATCGGGAGCGATAGTTTTTCGTTTTTTTTTTTTTTTTTCAAATGCATAGTAGCTTTTTTAAATATATTATAACTTGGAGTGCATACAATTAATGTTTCACTTACAGTATTTACACCAAAAAGACAATCATCAATATGTAAAAAGTCATGCAACATTTGATAAGTATGGAGAAAGATTTCTACATACCTCTTCAAATGATGTTTAATTGTCACATTCAGCAAGAAAGGATTAGACGTAACACAAAGCATTAAATTGAAATAATTCCAATACTCTCAAGGTCTTAGAATTTCTTCGCAAATGGTATTTTCTCCAACTACAACTCATTGCTTATATTTACTATTAAATCTTTTAATTCTATTGCTAACTATATTGAGACCGATCTAACTATTATAGATACGATTCAACTAAAATAACTCTATAAGAGTCAGCTAACTGTAGATTTCTTAATTGTTAAAAGCTTTTAAAAAGATTTATATCAGGTGTTGGTATATTAGAAGCCGGAATCTGATACATAACTAGTGCTTAGAAGTGTGAAGGTTCATCTCTATTTTCTAAAGAGATTTTAGCTGTTGTCTAAATTCTGTTCTGTTGTTTTTTTAATGTGGAAGATAGGAACAGAAAGTATTTCAGATCTTTTAATAGGAAGTTTTAATTTTTGAGAGACGGTAACGTTTATAAAACTCCTCATTGAACCACTGCCCAGCAAAAGTGTAACTTTTTACTTTTCTTCGTTTAAGTGTGATTAAACCAATGCAATGCATGTCTGAAACAAAACCCCAAGAGCTTCTGATGCCGAATTATTATTTTTTTTTATGATAGCAAGAACTGTTTAATACTTTGTTTTATTTGCCAAACTGAAAAGAAATCTATCTATTGCATTTGCCACAAAATCCTTACAAATATAAAAAAATCTTCCCTCTTTCAATCTTTTATCTGATGTTTTGATTGTAAACACAAAAAACAACACACTTTTTTTTAATAATTCTTTTTTAATATATTTATTTTTTTAATAATTCTTCCTTTTTTTTGATAATTATTTTTTTTTTCATAATTCTTCTCCTCATCTTCTGTAATTTTATTGCAAAACTATGGATTGTGATTCTCATTGCAGTAAATGCATCTTTTTTCTGAAATTAGTGTAAGAAATTCTATAGCTTTCCCCACGATTTTTGAAATGAATATGTAATATATCAAGTAGATTTCCACTATTGCCCCACTTTGCAATGGATTCTACTTCATCCTTATCTGCTGAGTTCAACAGAAAATCGTTCTCTCCAAAGAATTCGAAACTCCATGCTTTTTAAAAGATTTTACAACATTTCAATCTAAATTTGCCTCGCGTCTAGTATCAGTTGACATGTCTAGTATAATTATGGGAAGGGATTTATCATAGCATCTTTATTAGAGTGCAAATGTATCATATTCAGAGAGTGAAATTTTTTTATTTTGAGAAAATTTTTAAGGCTTAATATATATATATATATATATATATATTAATTTTAGAATTTTTTTATTTGTTTTCTTTCATTGATTAACTTATATACCGTATTTATTTATTTCTTAAATTATTCTTGTTTTCAGATAATAATATTTATCTATTGCATCAGTTATAAACATTAATCTATCGCACCTACTTTAATATTAGAGTTTTATCAGTTGCAAACTATTGATTGACTAATTTACAAAATTTGTTTGATTGTTATAAATTTAAATTCAAATAAGATTGTTGTAATAATTTTTTTATACATAGAGAGTGGATGCAGTTTTGCTCTGTTCATTCTCATTGTCTAAAAATAAAAAATAATTTTTTTCTTTAAATTTTTTAGTTATTTTTTTATAATATAGAATTTCTAAAAGATTTCACTGTGTCTAATACAATACCCTAAATCTTAATGGCAGCTAAGACAATAAAGAAATCAGATTCCGTGCAATCTCTGGCGTTCTTAACTCATATTATATCCAACGTAATTAAACGCCACCAACCGCCATCTGTCGGTATGAAAGGATATCACTTACTATTCAAACACTGCACTTCGATTTTTTAATAATTATTATAAATTATCTTTTAAAGAACAAATTAAATGGTCTGTAATCTAATACCTGAATCAGCTTAAGTACTTTTTCTTATAATTAAAATTTGCAAAAATTTTGCTAGAATTAAAAAAATTTTACGAAATTATATTTTAAAATTTTGCATTACATATTAAAAAGTCTTAATCAATAAATATATTTTAAAATTATTTTATTTATAATGCATTTTATTTCATAATGCAAAAGCTTCATTGGCTACAAAAATTATGAAGATTGGAAAAGTTAATATGTTTTGAGTGCTCAATGGATGCCTATTCTCATATATTGCTGCACATTGTTGGAACCTTTAGGATTAATTTAATTTCGATAGTGCCAATATTCTTTCTACATGTCACATCTTGATGCCCTGAAATCCTGTTTTCATTCATATAAAGGTTCATTCCCTAGTGAATCACCACTTCTGCATAGTACTTAGAAATGCACAGTGATTTTTCTATTTTTGTTCATCACTTTTATTTTATTTTCCATTTTAACAATTGGCACGCTTCCTTTTTTTAATCAAACTTCTTAAGTGGAATTTCTGTGTACTTCAAAGTATTTTAATGTGAAACATATACACAGCAACTACTCAATGTTGCAACAAAAAAAAAAAGGTCTACTCTGTATTTTACAACATTTTGCCTTTCCTGTGTATAATCAAAATGAAGTTAATATTCCAAATATTGGCACAATTTTAAAGAAATCAAAATTGATATTTTTGTTACAAGAATAAGTGTACTTAAGCCAAAAAAATTTTGCTGAAATTGTTTATTTTTGCTAATAAATTTCTTTAAATTTATACTAATGTTTCTTTTATTATATTGGTATTATTATTGTATATCTTCTCTAGTCCAATTAAATGCATTCTAATGAGAAAGGACAAATCATCCGTGACAGAAAACCACATTGTCATTCTCAACTCAAGTGATCGCTTAGACTTGAAAACTTCATTCTTACAGTTCGTAACACCATAATCCAAAAAAAAAATATTTCGAATACTTAATATGTTCCCACCACCCAAGTCTCTGAATAGATTATATATTTTTTTATGAAACAGTATTTAAAATATGACAGTCTATGTGTTATTTTGTTTTTTAATATACTCAAAACAAAGGTCTTTGAATTTTACATTTATGAGCCAAAGCTATGAAGTCGCAAAAAACAAATTGTCACTAAGAAAGAAAAAATAAAATAAAAATTTTTTTGGCATAGTAATGAGTTTTTGTTCTCTCATTATTTTTCATTGCTTGTGACAATTACAAAGATACATTATGAAACTATTCCAGTATGTGACTTGTTAAAAACATGAATGTTAAAGTTCTTGCATTAATTTAAAAATAACTAATAACTCATAAAATGTTTTTGATTTACTACTAACAGTTTAACTTTTTTTTAAATAATAATTACCCTTTTTTTCTGTTGACAGATCTCAACAATATATATGTTGCATTAAGTAACAGTCCCTTTACTAATGTGTAACAAATTTCGGATGCTTTAAAATACAATGAGATGAAAATTTTGTTAAAGTAGATTCTTAGGTTTTTACTAATTTTTTTCATCAATTTCAATCTGCTTAAAATTTAAAAATCGAATTTAGTTTAAAAAAGCTTGATGTAATGCCTAGGAAACAGTATAAGACTATAAACTATATTTAGCCCATTCTTTTAAAAGTGTTTTAGAACTAGAATAAGAATAAATATTTTAAAAAAAGAAATTTTCCAGGAAAAAATTATTATATTGTTATGTCATAATAGGCATTACATATTTCCTAGCTTTTGAAATTTCTTTAATCTAATAAATGTAATTTTTTTTAATCATTCCTTATCTCATTTTAATTCAATTTTACCAATTCTTTAATTTTTATTACATTTTATAAAAACCAAATATAAAAAGTTTATTCTCTTTCATCATTGTAATGTCCAATTCCTATTTCAATAAAATGTAAAACTCATTAATTAACTGTCGCGACTTAAATAGAACATCAAAATTTACTTATAACTTTTTAAAAATGTTTCAGTTACAAGGTTATATTAATTCTCATGGTCTTTTTTTTTTCCTTCTGAGATTAAGCTTTAGTAAAATTATTTTAAAATTAATTACGTGGAGTTGGCTTTGTTTTTTTTTTTTTTTTTTTTTGATAAATCGCCCACTATGGATCTCTTTCTATGCTCCTAACTGTTTGTTGAGAACAATTCAATAACTTTTTTAATTTGACTTTTGATTGGGCAGCTCATGGGGGATTTATCCCCCATGGCCTGTCCTTATTGATAATATTGTACCAAATTTATCACTTCATTTTAATTAAATAAAAATATACTTTTAATTTTGTATCTAGAGCTCTAAAAAATAGTGCTATAATAAAAGTTTTATTATGATCCAGTTTTCATCAAATAACTGTGATTTTCATCACAATCTTCAATTATACCATACAACTCCAACCACAGCAAACTTCATCATTATATATATTTTTTCAGAAATGCAATTTTATCGTATAATAGATAAGTATCATTATAAATTCTTGTCTTTTTTTAACTGTAATTAAAATTTGCGAAAAATAAACTTGCCACAAATGAAAAGACGCTTTAATTTATGTAAGAATAGACTGTTTCAAAATAAAACATTACAGTCTTTTTCTTTAAAAAAAAAAAAAAAAAAAAAACACCAAATACATTTTTGCAAATTGGCAGGTTTTTTAAACCAAATGCCTCACTAGCCTGAAATGTTTATTTACGTAGGCAAGCTCAAAAACATAATTTTTCTTTTGTGGAAAAAAACTTTCAAATTAAAAACTATTTTAAATAATTATGGAATTCAGCCTTTTTCAAAAACCCAAATTCAAAAGTCTGAAATTAATAAAAGACAATTAAAAATGCTCATTTTTATTTTAACAAAAGTACTAAATTTGTTTTGGTATCCTTTAAAGACAGCAATTCACGCAAATTCTGTATAAAAATATTAGAATATATAAAAGGCGTATGGAGATGTTTTACAGCTCTCAGGCTAACTGAATTTTTGAGGCTTGGTTACTATCTTTCTGATGCTATCATACTTGTTCTTTATTCATGCAGGCAATCCTTATATTTACATATTTTATGTTAAAATATTGAAGAAGATCAATAACAAACACCCTGTATAAAGTCATTACAGTATTCTTTTGTATAGAAATGGAAAAAAAAAATAATAAAGCTTGATATAGAAACAACTATAAATGTAAAATATTTATTCTTCTAAATACAAATGTCAACTTTTTAATATATAAAAACAAATATAATTTTATTTACAAATATTCTGTTTAGTTCTTTAATTTTTTTTAACACTATATAAACTCATTTCTTCGACTAGCTTTGTTTGGCAATAACAATCTAAAATTTAAAAAAAGGACATTCACATAATAGCACTGCATTTACATAAATGTGTCATATGTGTTACAATCAGACTTAAAATTTTTAATATCTTAGAAGCAATTGCCACATGTAACATATCATTTTAGGTCAAACATTTTGCTATTTATTTTAAGGTGAAGAGTACCCAGTTAAGAACCGAAAGCCCATTGCAATAAAAATTTAAAAAGATACTACAACCTATACAGAGTTACACTAGTACATACTAAAATAAGAATAAAATTATCTTTAACATTTTCAGATTTTTGCAAGATATTTTTGACTTTGTGGGCATACTGAGTATCCTTTAACGAATGCAAATTTTCAGATATCTCATGATATATATGCCGCTGACCACAGGACAATTAAATTAAACAAATGGCGATTAAAAAACTGTCTGCCAATCGCTACTTTATTTGTCAAAAATGCACCCCTTCTGCATTTTATTACTAGTATTTCTTTCTAATAAAAATTGAATTATAAAAAATACTTTCTAACATTCTGAAAATTACTTTATTTTACACTTGTTCCTTAAAAAAGTTTCTTTATTTAAAAAATAAACTTTCTCTACTAAAAAAATAATAATAAAAGCTAAATAAAACAAATGCCGATTAAAAAATTGTCCACCAATCGCCACTTCATGCATCAAAAATGCGCCCCTTGTGCATTTTATTATTAGTATTTTTTCTAATAAATATGAAATTATTATATACTTTCTAACATTTTGAAAATTATTTTATTTCACATTTGTTTCTTAAAAAGTTTCCTTATTTTAAAAATAAACCTTCTTATAATGTTTAACATATGTTGAGAAATGTTTAAAAATTTGCCTTACATTATTAATATCAGCAATTCCACAAGAGATCACTATTAAAAAAGCTACTACTGGCAAATAGCAAAATTTTTTGATTTTGCCTTATATGTTAGGAGTGATGAAATTCATGAAGGGGACTTATGCATGCAAAGGTGTCCAAAAGTAGTAAAAATTGTAATTTAATAAAATTGTTAAGTACATACTTTGAAAAGGTGTTGTATTCCTTGTAAATAAAATCAAAAATGAGAGCATATTAATGATTTGGACTAAAATGTCAAATTATTAATAATGAGTGACGGGTCCCGTACTACAGACAAGGTATAAATTTGTTATTTCAACAAAACAAAAAATACAGTAAAACTGATACAGTAGTATTCATGGAATATTGCAGATTATTCCTCTATATTTGTGTTATATTTCCTAGATCACTACAGGAAGGTAGTTAACATTATTTTAAGAAAGCAACTTTCAAATGACAGTTGTTATCGCCTATTAAAGATGGGCAATAATAAATTATTAAAAATATTAATACAATTAAAAATATTTTTACTTAATAATAGTTAACCTTAAAAACTGAAAAAAATTCAGGAAATCATTTTTTGTATTGTGTACCAGTGGAAGGAACTAACTTGCTACACAAAACAACTACTGTAATGTCTTTCTTTAAAGTAGTTGTGGTATGATAAAAAAAGAGAGAGAAAAACTAGTTTGTTACGATTCCTTGCAACAACTTATAACATTCGTTTAGTAAAGAAACAATATTTAAAAGCAATTTTTTTTTAATCTGAAGCATTTCTTATCTCAGTCTGTCTGTAGTGAGAATGTCTTTGTGCCCAAGGAATTTTAAATTTTATCTAGCCATAATGAATTATAGCTAATTTTATCGATTCGCTTGTATAATATCCCTCAAATGCAAATGAACACTCAAGATCAAAATTAAAAGTTATTTCAACGAAGAGGAACATATGTTACTTTGTTTATTTCATTCAAGAAAATTAACAACTTCAAACATTTAATAATGAGTTGATAATTTTCTAGCTTTTCCAAAATTGAATATTCACTATAAGGAGAACCATAAAAAGGTTAAGGTTGGAAAAAATTCTTTAAAAAAATTGTTTTGAATAATATATTTGCTCATATAAACATGAATAGATGTCTTTTTAATTTCCAATGATTCAATAGGCCAATTTATTATTTTAATTATTCTTTTTATCAATCTTCATTTTTTTTTTGATGTTGAACTTGAGTGTAAATTAAATTTGCCAGCATAACTCGTCTCCTAAACGTATTAAAGTTAAAACTACATTATAAAAGTATTTTGTAATTTCTGCATTTAAAATAAAATAGTTGTGTTTTAAGTAGTTTTCTACAAAATATATATATATAGTTTTTTTAAACATTGATTAATACTCGTTCAAGAATTTCAACATCGCCCACGTTATAGAATAGTACTATTACCTAAAGGATAGCATTACATTACATAATAGAATAGTATAACCTAAAACAGTCCAGATTAAGACTCCAACATTATAATGGGTAGAAAAATCAATTGTTTTTTAGCCTAAATAAAAAAATTTAGCAAGACAAAACTGCATCTTATAATTAGCTATGTGTTTTCAGCATAAGAACATCAATACCTTGATACTGTAAACACTTAACATACAGAAGCAAAAAACAGAAAAATCAATAAAGCTCTTTTTCTTCAAGTGAAACAACTTATTAATGTCTTCACTTAAGAATCATAAAGCACCAAATAAAAATGCATTATCTTTAAAAAAATACACTCACACAATATTTTGTTCATCATATTTTTTACATATCTAAATTCTAATAAGAATATGAAAGCTATAAAAGTGGTTAAATTTAATTATAAAATTAAAATAGTTTAAAAAAGTATTTAGGTACCTTTGAGTTTTTTTGGCTTAATATATAAAAGTGCCACGCCTTTTTTTTTAAATGAAACTCGTACAAGAGGAACATAAGTGGAGTTTCCTTATTACTTCTTTTTAAGAATAAATTTCTAAAATATGAAGACATTGGGTCTTAATTAAGACATTTTTATAGCATATAAAGTTCACTTCTCTTATGCAGCTATTTCATTTTTGCAATGGAATCGCTGCTGAATCAATCATTGGCAAGCATTTTCAGATTTGAGCAGGTTTCACGAGAGTTTCAAATGTTCAAAAGGATTGTACATGCAAGATACGGTCGGTCATCTGATTTCCCTCAAATCCCTTTTTAAAAAACAAAAATCGAAAATAAGCACCTTCAAGAACTTTTTAAAAACGCTACGTGCCATGAATACAATGACAAAATTCCATGGTCAGAAATTTGGTACAGCAATTGAATAAAAGATGTGAAAATGTTTATGACAACAAACTGCCAAACACTTCCTACAACCTGTAGAGGTGTCAACTTTCCAAGATAGCAATCAAAAGTTTATCACAGAAATATATATAGTTAGCG
Source organism: Parasteatoda tepidariorum (assembly GCF_982258835.1). NCBI lineage: Eukaryota > Metazoa > Arthropoda > Arachnida > Araneae > Theridiidae > Parasteatoda > Parasteatoda tepidariorum. The sequence continues at coordinate 2,601,360 of NC_141758.1, read as the reverse complement.
CTTACGAAAATAAAATTAACCAGATTCGAAGGTATATATATACTACATAATTCTATATAGGTGTATAATATTAATAAAATTATACATAAGTTTACTATTAAATAAAAAAAAACACTTGGAGAAAGATAATAAATTGAAACTTATATAACACTGAAATTTCTTACTTTATTCTATAACTAAATTGATTATTTGGAATCAATATTTCAATTTATGGTTACATAAGAAGACTTATTCCTTTTTTATCATCCTATATTTAAACCACGAGAAAGTTTTGTTCGCAGCATTTCAGATTTGATTTTAGGTTCTTTCCCTTTTCTATAAGGAGATGAGTTTTTTTTTTTTATTTCTTGCTTCAATCAAATAATTGTTTTTAGAATTGTTTAAGGAGCAAAAAGAATGATCATAGATTAGTTGCAAGCAACAAAATTTCTTCACTCTTAGTAGTTAACAGGAAGAAAAAAACTATTTTAAACAGATTATCACAGAATTCTAAACAACCTAAACCTTCACAAAAACCTAATTTTTATTATTCAACTATAAGACCGTAATCTTTACTATGAAATTGCAATAATTGTATATAAAGTGTAATAATGGGAACCTCTGAGCCTGGATTTTGCACAAAGTGAGTTTCATCATTTCAAGCCCTTCTTTGCTGGCAAGCAAAAACGGGACGAGGTCAGATCCATTGTAATATAAAAATTGCAAGCATTATTGATCATTGATGAAAGCACCCAAATATTCAGGCCTTGTTATAATAAATGCCTGATCAAAAAAAGTCTGACTGTTGTAGTTCATTATCTAAGTTAGTTCCAAACAATAACTTGCATGACTCACACATTAAAAGCATACACAAAAAACATATAAATCAAGTTATTAACATAATTTATATCTTAATGTACAACGAGGATGGTTTTCTCACAGGAAAATATATTTGATTTGATTTTAAAGGTAAAATGCAAAGAATAAGAAGATGCATCACAAGACATAAATGCATATTTTTTTAAAAAATAGGAAAATTAAAAAATATTTTAATAACAGATTTATTGATTAAAACATTTAATTTATATTGTATATTAAGGGTGTTAACTTAAAGCTTTTTCAGTATAAAATATAAAAGCCGTAGTTTGAATCCTTCAAGCTCAAATTAGAACATTTATTTGAGACTATAAATATTTACCTGAACTTTAAAACTGATTTAATACTTAAAAAATTATTAACTTTGTGAAAAACTACCAATTTTGAAAACATTCTTTTTTAACCTAGTATCATTTTTTTAAAATATGAGTCATCATTTTTTTAAAATTTTTAACCATTTTTTTAATAATCAATAACAATAAAATTGGTGGATTTTTGAATATTTTTATGAAGACAAAATGAAAAAAAAAATTAAAGCTGTTGAACTTTTTAATAGATCACTCCAGACTTTTCATTGGTGTAGCTTCTCTCTGTCTTTAACATTTTGTATTATTCTCATCATAAACATAGAGGGTGCTGGTGAATGACTGAGAAAATTTAACCTAACAGTCATAAATAACATTTATAGCAGTTATAACAGATGCATATTATTTATTAAAAAGTGAATTTCATGTGATCATAGTGCCTTCAAACAAAAGCCTTAATATATTTTGAGGAAGAAAATATTTAAAAAATAAAAACATGCTTTGAATTCATTTAGGCAGTAGATTTGGGTCTAATGGTTTAAAATATTCTTTTTAAACCTGACAGTGAGCTAGGGAAGGATATACTTACTGATTTCAACATGTGTCCTCGCATCACGTTAATAAACATTTTTTATAAGTTTTGAGAAAATAATACCTCATGAATCCATTTTTAAGCAAAGTGCGTCCTTTGCTAGCATAATTTTGGTCTTTAAAGCAAAAAAAGCTTTTACATATGCATTTTCTGTTGCTTTAAAAAACTGCAAGAAATTAAATTTAAAAAAAAGTTACATATCAATGTTAATTTCTTTTTAAACTGTGTTAGGAGAAACATATCTCACAATTTTCCTAGTTAAATGTATACATCTCATAAAATTTGATTACGAATACAAAATGTCTAACAATATAACAATTACACACTTTTTTAAAAAAATTGTAAGATATAAACTGTATTTGCTTCATACAAAAATTTAAAAAAAAATAACAAACATTTTTTTTAAGTTTATAAATAACAGTTCGGAAGGAAAAACATGTAATAAAAACATGTAATAAGGTTCTGAGAATTAATATAAATTTTTTTTATATACAATAGTACATTTTAAAGGAGCTATATGGGTTTAAAATAATGAAAATAGTTCAATGAATAAATGCTGAATGTCTATAAAAATTAAACTCATTTTCAGACAAAACATATTATATGAAATTTGCTAAAAATATAAAATGTTCTCCAGTCAATTACTTGAAGTCTACCTAAAGTGTGTCAAGTTGAACACCATTTTCAAAAATTGTCAGTCTTGATTTCTTTATCTATTTGGAATAGAAACCTGCAAGTCACAAAATAAAATTTGATTTTTTAAATAAAATTTTTATAATTCAAAACAAACAAAAAATCATCAGAAATACAAGGAATTATGCAATACAGAAATTAAATAGTTTGATTTGAGCAGTAATCACTGACTTTTCACTTAATTATGGAATAAAACTTTTAATAACAGTACTATAATTTTTTGAAAAAATTACAATCTGAGAACACAAATTAGAATACAAAACTTCATAGATAAAAAAATTGATTTGTTTAATCTAACTTAAAAGAAATATAATACAGTGAAACATCTCAGGAGCGATCAATCTTCGTTCACAGCAGTAAAATGGTCGTTAATGGAGGTTGGTCATTCTTACTCCCATTGACTTCAAAATTTTTATCAAAGATTCGCAAACAATTTTAAATTTTGCCAGTGTTATTTTCTGCTGCGGGGATGCCACTTCTGTTGGAGTCATGAAAAGACGGATCGATGAATTAAATTTAGTGTCTATAAAAAGGATCCCAACTGATATAATTATGTGTAAAAACAAGTTTACCAATTATGAATGATAAAACTATTTTAAATAAATAAACAATTATATTTTTTGTTTAAGTTTGTATTTAATTTTATATCATAAAAATTAGTCAGCTTTAAGAGATGAGAGCTTTTTTAGTTTAAGATGCTTATTTCTAAAATAACTTTTTTTTTTCTAATTTAACTTCCAACTCTAAAAGTCAATCATTGATAAGCATCGTCTTTAGTGCACTCTGACTGCAACATGAGGTTGATTGTCAAAAAGAGCTCTCTAAACTAGAGCCTAACACAACTATTTTTAATACATTTTAATCTACTTCTTTGTTTTGTTAAATTTTTTGTTCTGATGTCTTTCTGTGTTTCCTTATTCGACCTTTTCCACTTTTTGTGCACATGTTTGCCCTGTCGATGGGAGAGGTTTTAATGGTCCCTCCTGAAGGTTTTCATCAATACGAAGTCGATGGAAAAAATACAGTGTCTCTCAAAAGTAGTTGTAAATAGAGGTGGTTTCTCCTGAGGGTTTTACTGTATACATTTTGTAAAATAATGATAGTTTATAAAAACATTTCAACACAAATTATTTTTGTATGCTTAAACTTTTGAAAAATAAAGTACTATGCTTATTATAATTTTTTTTCACAAGAAAGATCTCTTACAATACGAATAACTCGGAGTAATTTAATTTAAAAAAACAAAAAAACAATCAGCTTTGCAGTTAATTTTTTTATCTCTGTCTTTATTTATTAAAATTTTTGGTACAAACTCATTTGCATAAGAATGCATCAATTTATTTATTCATTGTACATATGTATTTTAAAAGGAGCACACAATTATAAATCTTAACAGTACCTTTCATCTTGAAAATATGAGAATTTAACTTGCAGCTTGTTGGAAAAACAGATACTTTGTGCATAATTTTAAATAAATTTAATTATAAAATTTCATATTGATAAGATTAACTACATAACCATGAATGAAAAAAATCAACAGGTATGATTATTCTTTTCTGTTTCAACTATTAGTAGGATATCTAATTGATTTAAGGTTTTTTTAACACTACTCAGTAGATTTTAAAGTTTGCAATTTAAGTCTACTAAAGAAAAGTGTTTTGATAAGTTAAGCTGAAAATGTACATTTAATATTGTGCAAATACTCAATTCTTTAAATGTCATAATACTTACTAGATATGTCATAGACACCTTGCTCCTTTTCCATTTCCATTGTTGACAGTAATAACAGGCATATCAAGTTGCCCGATATTAATTGGCATATCTATTTGGCAATCAAAAGTTGTATTCACTTTTGGCTCTTTCCACCGAACAGATGGACCTAAATAAAATTAAAGGATTGTAACTGTTATTAATTTCTATGAAATGATTTGAAATGCTTACAGTTGAACATTTAATATAAAAAAGCTCAGTATCTATGACATTAAGATATTCAATTTTTACTTTAAAGGCAAATTCACATTAAAAATTATTTTCTGATTACAAATGGTGAAAAAAAAAGTCAATCGTATAGTGACATAGCATATTTGTGATATAGACTGTGGTTGTAGATACCATTAACTACGAAGCATAAACCAGTGCTCTACCTAAAGTTTTTAGAAGGGAGGTCCGCCCAGCCTGCTCATTGATTCCTATAAATGCGCCCCCCTTGCCTTTTCTGCAAAAATAAGCAGCCCTCCCTTAAAAATACTGCCCTTTTATTTTACTTTTTTAGGAAAAGATTTTTTTTTATTGATAATTATTTAACTTTAATTTTTTATTTCATTCCTTCATTTTAATAAGATTTTTCTTATGTTGTCTAGTTATATAGCTAAAATTTGTATGAGATTCAGCGATACTCACCTCTTTTATTCGGGAAGGGGGTATTTTAATGAATTTTTTAGTGATTTCAAGTTTTACCATTAATTTTTTTAATTAATACCTTTTTATTTAAAAAATCCATCTTTAAATGTTTATTTTCTCATAATTTTCAATTTAAAATGTAAAAAAAAGCTTTAAAGTTGTTCATCAAATAATCCTTTTTTAGTTTACTTTTTTTTGAAAAAATTTGTACACAGATATTATATAAAATTTATGCTTTTAGATATTTAAATAAAATTTCCAGATTTCAGAAATTTATATAAAATATTTCAGGTATTAATATGAAATTTATACTTTTAGCTTGTCTTTAATTTTTTGTCTAAAGCTTAAACTTTTACTGTTATTTTGATAATGAGTGAGAGTTACGTTGTGAAATACACACATAAAATAGTGTAAAAGAGTAATTTAAAAATTGAGGATCAAATTCAGTTGTTACATAATGTTACATATTTTGGTAAATTTTAATGGTGTTAAGTGAGTGCTCTTTGAAAACTCAAAGTGCTCTTTACTGAATGTAAGAGCCCTTTCCTTTTTAATTCATAGAGAAAACTCTGCATAACTTAATACTCATTTCAAACTCAAAGCCTATAAAATAGTCTAAACACACTATTATATGGAAATAGAGAAAAAGAAGAGTAGATGATCAAGAATAGTAAAAAAAAAAACATTTTAGTTTTAAACTAATAACACGAGAATACAAGGCTCAAGAGCAAAAACATGACAATGAGAGAACAAAAACGAATACTAAGAGAGCCTAGGTGCTACATGACAATTATCAGGGGTTATTCCTGACTTATTAGACCTGTTTTTAAGAAAAATATACTCATAGTTTTTTTTAAATCTATAATGACAGTAAAATGGCGGTACTTTTTGCCAAGATAAATAAAACCCATATCTTTCAATGACTTTCAGTTGCAAAATTTTGAACAACGTAAGTTATAAACTCCATTTCTCAAAAAAAAGGTGGATCAAATTTTAGAACGTAAAATATTGTGAAAGGTTGATTTTTGTAATATTATGAAGATCTTTTTGTGATAAATAATTTTGTGAAGGGTCGGTTTAAATGATAACAGTTTTTGGAATGTTGTGTTAAAAGATCCAACTTTTTCCTAAAATAACCACTGATTGTGAGGACTGTAAACCAGTCAAAAAAGCAAACCTATATTAATTAAATACAAGAAATTTTACATATATTCTCAATAAAATTAACATAAAACTCAATATTGTTTACAATGATAAAGCAGGCAATATAAAGTGTCATTAAATACACTTTCACTTATTTGAAGTTTAACTCCTTGTCTTAAAAGCCTGAAATAACTCGGGGGAGATAATTGCTTAGTTAAGAGATTAATATAGTTAAAGATTAATTATTCCCAGACTTTTACATTGAAAATTTAAAAGATAGATATGTCGACACACTAAAATTGCAATGTAGTGGGACCAAAACTATCTAAAAATTGTTATAAGAAATACAATTCTATTAACATTTTTTTTTTTCATTTACGTTTCAAACAAACCAAAAAATCAGGCATGAAGTTGAAACTAGCAGAATAGATAGCATTATCTTTCTTTTTGTAAACATAATAAAACCATACAAATACAAAACAAATAAGCATTAATTAAGTTACATGATGAAAACAATTTAAAGTGCAGTAAAATTTTGAAATAGTCAATGTGGGTTGAGAAATATAGAAAGTTATCACAAAATGAACTGACATCATATTTACACATAGATCATAAATAATTAAAAAAAATTAAAACAGTGAGTTAACTTTCTGTATCTTTGAAAAATCAATGAAAATAACTGTTGAAAAACACGATTCATTCTTTAAATTAAATAATCTATAAACATTGAAGATTGAACTATCGCATAGTTTAGTTAATTTTTACACTAAATAAAAAAATTCACAGGTTGAAAAATTTTAGCAAATATAGTTTGTGTAATATTGATAATAGGATGTAAGTTAAGATGCTTATAATAATTAGGCATTTGAATAAGTTACTATCTTTATTTGACTGGGAAAAAAACCTTATTTCATTATATTTATTTTACTATTAAATCATGCTCTTGAAAGTTCTATTAAAGTTGAATTGACCTTACGTTTAAAAACGAACTATGTTACTTATATTCTTTAATTGTGATTATACTTTTAATAAAAACCACAAGTTTAAACTCACCAAAGAGACTTAAGAGGACGGGCAGAAGTATGAGACCATGTAAAGTACCAAAGGCTATAATTCCGAGATACATTCTAAAGTAAAATACTTGGAATATCTGGGACTTGGCAAAGGCTAAGACTAGGATGCCACAATCTGTTAATGTTATACCTGATAGTACCTAAAGAATTTTTTAAAAAATTATTTTGTTTTCAAAAGAATACAATAGCTTATATAATTATGAATTTTTTGAAAGCTAAAAATCTGCTTACCCAACTGAATTAAAGCAGCATGTAATTTTTTTTTAAAAAGAAAGAAAATAGACAAAAATTACTTTCAATATATAATCAAATTTTGCATTTTTTGTTTCATGCATATCTTAATTGCTCTTATTTTAGTGCATTTTGTTAGTTCAAATATTTTTTAAGAAAGGTTCATTTTAAATAAAAGATTAAAGCAACTTTCATATTTAACCCTCATTGAAATTAAAAAAACTTACTAAAAATTTTTTAAAATAATGGTTATCTTGAAGTATCATTTAGATATGTTTTACAGAGAAAGAAAAAATTTCCATTGAAAGCAAATTAGATAATGAATACTATAAGTAACTGTTGAAAGAATTATAAACACAATGAATGTTATTCTAAAAACTAACAACAATACAATATGTAATTTCATTTTATAAAAACTTATTAACTAAATACATCTTTATAAATGTATTTTTCTACAATTCAGAAACTAAGTTTGAGAAACTGTATTAAGTACTAGATCAAGTACAAAAGACTTTCTAATGATACAATACTTTGATCAAAATTTGAGCACTCTAGATAGTCAAAATTAGTTGAAATTTTGATTGCAAAATTTGCACCACTCACAAAAAGCCACAAATATAAATTAAGAAAAATTTGATAATCAAAAGAAAAATTGTGATACAAAGACTTCAGAGGTCAGTTTAGATGAAAATAAGGAGAAGAGGTTGGATGACCCAACGTTCATCCTTCAGAGACACAAAAATGATTTAAAAAGTAAACTCACTGAGGTTCCCATCTGACACAAGGCGTCTTGAGCTCTCTCCACTCTCGTTTGCTTCTCACTCAGGGCAAACGTTCTGGTGAGATGAGAACAGAACTCCACTGATATACCAACTGCCTACAAATAATAATATGAGTTATAACACTGTTCATAATATTATTGTTTGATGGTAGAAACATTAAAATGCAAATGAAACATTTATTTCATATTCAATATATTACACTTTTTTACACTATAATATTTTCCTAAAACTAATCTAGTGCAGTTATGGCTTATCCATAATTAGATTAAATACAGTCAGGTGATTTAATCAAATTAAAACATAACAAAGACAATCATTTTTATTGAAACACAGGAAGATACCCAGTCTTTCTAGCATCTTGGGTAGATTCGCACTTGTCAGAAAACTATCTCGATATCTAATCTTACAAAATGCATGAGCAGGACTTTTGAAGATAACCAAGACTAAGAAGTCAGCTACTTCATTACACAAAAGTGGTACACATGCGATTTGGTTGCATAAAAATGACACCTAAGTGGTTTGGTTGCCAAAAAAAGGTGTACCCATGTGGTTTGGTAGTCCAAAAGAGGTACCATTGTAGCAGTAGGGTACCCATTAGAAAACAACATTTTCCTCATTTATTATCAATAACTCCTAACAGTTTTGTCTGCACTTTGGAGCTCCTATCACCCTGGTTTAACACAATAAAATAACATTCTGTAATGTTTTTTTTTTTAATGATTCATAATCAAAGTTTATAACAGCATCAAATTCAGCATTTTGAACTTATTTACTGCACAACTGAATAAAAGGTAGGTTTAGGTGGGTAAGGAATAAAATATGCATTATCATACGTAGGAAATCTCTGGAAAATTCATTCTCTTTGGGGAAAAAATTGTTTCTTTCCAGATTGCAAAAACTTTAGCAAAAATATACACAATTGCTTGTAAAACTCAAATTCATTAAAAAAACGAGAGAAAAAATAAAGAATTTTAAAAAGAAAAACAATATGAATTTGGACTTGTCAGCAATTTCATAATTCGATATAAAATCTGCATAAAATATGGAAAATCAGTACCTTTCCCGCAGATTTTCAATAAATTTATTTTTTAAAGCTTTGGACTTTAAATTGTCAGAAAAATATGAAGCCATCACTTTGCATTTGACTGGCATTTCTGTCTCGACACATGCTTTGTCCAAAAGCAGAAAAATAGGGTATGACACAGTTGCAGAAAACCTCGAGCATGTGGTATTCTGAAAAAACAATCTGCAGGCATTGCAGATTGTTTTTTCCCCCATATTTAAAATTATATAATAATATACTGCAGCAAGCAGAGTCAATTTTTTTTTGCTTCAAAGCAAATAAAATTGTCAAAAAAATATTTCGATTCTCATTGATGAACAATAATGTATCATCCCTCCCCCTTTTGAACTTTGACACCCAAAACAATTCATCAGACAGGTGCAGGCGGCTAGTAGGGCTTCGATAAAAAAATTGAAAAAACTTAAAGTTTAACTCTAAAATATAATCACAAGGAGCGAAAACATATTTAAAAAAAGGGGGAAATATTCCTTTTTTTAAAAAAAAAATTTGCTTTTTTACCTATATTTTAAAATACTACTTATGTGATATTATGATTAGATTATATATTTAGAATAAACTGATTTGACATTTAGAAGCTCAAACTATAGATTTCTTCCATTTTTCATTTTATGTATTATTGTGTAAGTTTTTAATTAAACTGAAGGAATCATACATTATACAGCTTTTTTATTGATCTTATATTTATAAGAGAAAATTTTGTTATATATATGCTTGAGTTAGCTAAATTATTCCAATAACAGTTAGTCTGAAAAAGTTTAATCCGGAGTGATATATCTTAGAGATATTTATTGAATAAATATTGAACTTAATATCGATTTTTTCCATTTAGTTACTTAGAGGCTTTAACTATGGTGTTAGTCTATCGTTAATTTAAGCTTTGCATAAGTTCAAAGATGAATTTAAACATACATTTCTTGTATTTCTTATAAACATTTCACTATTTGCAAATTATAATTTTACAACACAATTGTATTTGAGTCAGAAGCCAATTTTGATTTCTAAAGATAGTGTTGCAGATTATCACAGAAAATATGAAGACCGGAGATATGATCAGGACAACACACTAACTGCTATGAGTATGTATAATTCCTGCATAGGTCAACATAACTACACACAAACTTAGACCCTTCAATGACGCAACTATAACATTGATAAATTACTACGCAGTGCAAAAACAACATGACATACATCAAAAGGTAACACAAAAAATAAGCATGATGATGTCTGAAAGATAACAAAAATAGGCAACAAAAAACAATTATTTTACAACAAAAATTAGCACAGAAGCACAAGTGATAGCTTCATTTAAGCTCTCACATAATTCACATAATGATAATGCCTATGCAACAGAAAGTAAATTGTGATGATTACACCTGATTTTAAAATACATGCAAATCTCAAAGCATGACATAAAAAAGATGTGATGAACCATTCGATCTTCCTAATGACATATCACACGTACACACTAACGGGTGTAAATAAAAAAACCAAATGTAAACTAAACGCAATAATTTTAACTAGTAACATTCACTAATCAGCAGCAGAACGTTATAGACATTAAACAATTAACTAGTTTGTATAAAAACTAAAATATGCACATAAACTAAATTTATTATCATAAGCAAAATTTCTACATATTGAAGAATATATCAGGCATAAATAGTTAGGAGATGAACCCTTCGTTAATAGAACAATAAAAATTAAAAACATTTGTTTTGCAACCTACCCTTTCCATAATATTTATGTTTTAAAGAATCAACAAAAGCTACTTTAAAATTATATGCCATTATGAGTAAAAAAATTTCCTTTAACTTAACACTTACTACAAAAATATAAAATTACACATTGCGATAAAAACATTGAAAATACAATTTTGCAAAAAACGTTACGCATCAAGATATCAAATTTATATATACGCACCACAACAAGATTGACTAGTGACACTGCATTCAATGATATGTCCCAGAAATACATGAGGCCCATTATGTTTAATACAATGGTCACCACAGCAACAGTAACGATAGCAGCCGAGTGGAAGTCGAGTCCGAGTAAAAGAAAAGTGGCCACAAAAATGGCTGCAACAGAGAGCCCTAAGCTTCTCAATGTATCTGGCCACATTGTCAAATATTGTTCATAAAACACATGCACCAAACTAAAGAAAGAAAGAAAAATATAAATTAAAAAATGTTTGTTGAAAGTAAATTTTTTTACTGTAAACTGTGAGCAAAAAGTAAAATTAATATTTTTAAGAGAATCACTTTCAATCACTTCAATGACTATACTATTGGAATCCTATTTTTCAGGTAGTGTCCAACCCTGGACTCGTAAAATATTAAAAAATTTTCTTGCCCTTCTGGGCATGTATCTACAAAATACATGCTCAAATCAATGTTTTACACATTTGAATCTTTTTTGAATAAGCAATCATTATTTAATTGCGGCTCTCATTTGCTTTTATATTTTAGTTTCAAATTTTATATTTGTTATTTAAGCACAAGGATTGTAATACACATTTTTTAAATTTTTTTTATAAAAATATGCATGAATAAAGTACAAATAAAAATAAACTAACTTTATTTAATAAATTCTGGTTTACATAATTAAATTCAGAAACAGTTATGTCTCATCAAATACAAATGATTTGTTTTCTACTTTTATGGTGCAATTGATTCCTAATCATCTTGGTGGGTCCCATGTGTAATATTAGACAACTTTTTTTTTTGTCTAATTTTAGATATTACATACAAAGATATCTTCACAAATTTTGCTGTGTAGTGACTTAATCACCTGTCAGTTAAAAATATTGCAAAATATTTGATTTAAGTGCAAAACATTTCAACTAATAAAATATGCTGTGACAGGCAGGGATGAAATGGTTCCTAATTATGAGTCAGAATTTTTAGTTAAACTAGACAAAACTCAACTTTTAGACCTGAAATGATAAAAGTTTTAAACTGTATTTGGGTATTTTTTTTATTATAAATTAAAATATTTAATTTTTATTATGCAAAAATGTTACAAATGTTATGTTTTATGAATGAAATATAAAAGGAATACTTAAAAGTTTTTAATATTTTCATGAATTTTTTAATGTTGAGGCTATAGTGGCAGTTTCTTAATTTATACTAGATAACCTGGTCATGACTTTTATATCAACTTTTTTATGTCAGCTGGTACTGAACATTTAATCTAATATTATTTATTTTCTGTTTTTATAAATAATCCATGAATTGACTTATTGAAACATTGAAATATCTCCTTCTTGGATTTGAAACACCTATTCCCCAAAGCTGTTATTAGAAGTGCAGTCTCTGTAATTTATCTGGTTTTAAAGTTGTAAAGTGTAAATTTTTTTACATTTTAAAACACAAAACCAGATGAATAAGAACAAAAGTAATGTGCCTTCCTAGTCATTCCTTTTATCTCAATTATTACATATTAACAGTTTACTATCTAGATCTAAATTTGATTAATAAATCTTTCCCTGGACTCGAATAAGGTATTGATAGCAAGGTATATCTTAAATACTTTTTAGATATAAAAGAGACCTTTATTTTTTATTGTTTTTCTAGCTTAATTTAGCAAAATTAAGTAATTCTTTAGAATTAGAGCTTGATTAATTTAACATGCAATCATTTGTACAGAAACTGATGGCTACTTTTTTGTTGTTACATCAATACAATTATAATGAACTTTATTGTTAGGAGTTAGAGATAATTTGGATTAATATTGAACTAATTTTTAAATAACGTTACCAAAAGCTTGATTATTTCTAAATGCTTCATAGGGACTACTGATAACTTTTAGTTTTTTTACTTTATTTATTTTTTTAAGATGGTATTATTCAATATTTATTCTGTCTTTCACTAGACAGACTCTTTTCTGTTATTATTTTTTTATAATCAAATTTTTCTTGACAAAAAGTTTTTTCTGGCCTTTCAGTCGCTATTTAAGGTAATGATAATTAAAAGTAATCCACTTTTAAGACTATCAATGTTGTAGTATTACTTTGATTTTAAATGCTTCTTTTTTCTTTTTATGGGTAACAATATTCCAATTAATATTAAGAACTGTGCTTTAAATAATTGCAACATTTAAGCGTCCATCACGTATAATTTTGAAATATCCACCTGTTCATTCTTCACTTTTGTTAGTACTCTAATAGACTAGAAAATTTTGTTTGGAATCCTAAGCAGATCATAGAACAGGGTTCAGTGTTAAAATTGAGAAGTCAAATAATGCCATAAGTCTTGTCATTATCACTGGCAAAAGAAATATTTGCTAAATTGCAACTTGTTACCATATGTGACAGTAATGATAAATGTGACAAACAAGGCAAATTTTAAACCTTAATATTTCAGTCAATTTCCGAATTTATTTTTCATTTTTTATAATTTACTCATCTCTTATTACAAAAAAAAAAGAAGTTCAAGCTTTTTTGTGACAGATATAACATGACTATTCTTAACTGCTCACCTGTAAGGCATGACTGTAACTTCAGAATCACCAGAGATATTTCGCAGAGAAGCAGTGATGTTTTTTGAAATAGTTCTTGACCAATCCAAAGCCTCATAAAAATCTTTTGATGTTTTCAGAACAGTATGATAAGTCATGAAGTTGGTAGCTGAAAATATATTGAATCGATTTATTATGAGTGATATAACTAACATTAAATTGATTTATCAAAATGCAAAATGTTACCAGCGATTCTAGTTGCATTTTCGGAAGACAACAACTCGACTGAAGAACGGAACATTGCTTTACCTCTGTAAGAAATAAAGCTATTTTAAGAATGCATGTGATCATAATCAGTTAGTTATCATAAGAAACAACAGTTTGAATTTCTTAGATGGTAGCTTCTAAAACAGTGTCATCTAACAATTTTTATAAAACAATTATTCTGAAAGTTTTAAGCTAAAAAAAATTATTTAGCTCCTGAAAGTCAATTATCCCTGTCCATTATATTAAATATTAAAGTTTTTGAAAAAGATTTCCAAGTGAAATTACATAGAAAATAACCAAGATTCTGCAATATTCACAATTATTATAAAATATACTACTTTGTGATAAAAACACAATCCACAGAGCTAAACCTAATAATGAAAAATCCCTTATATATCAGCATCTTTTCACTTGATTGGAAATAATGTATTTAATCATTATGTATTTAATCTTTGTATGGCTCCAGAATAATGTCTGGCTGCGTCAGAAAAATTAAAAGAGAATAGCGCTTACCCTTTTGGACATGCATTCCAGGGAGAATCATTGAGGAAGAAGTCGAGCCTTCTCGTGAATTCAGCTTCAGACAATGTAGATGGGTCTTTGACTCTACAAGATTTACACATGCCTGCAAAAAAAATTATTTTATTGTATGCCATGAATGACGGTGAAACATTAAGCAAATTTAAATCATTTCAACTCTACCTTTCATTAGATGGGCTGTGTAAGAAGGGCAGTGAGTTCCATTTTCTTTAAACTCAAAACAACAAGAATCTGCTTGCAAATAATCAAGATAATTATCCATCCATGATATGGGCTGAAGAGCAATGTAAGTCCTACAATGATAAGCAAAAGTTTCTGATTATCGATTTCATTGTATCAATACACATTTTGGGTGATAAATATTAAGTACAAAGTTTATTTATTGTTTGCCAATTTTGCTATGCATTTTCATTATTAAAATAGATTTCTCAAACGCTCTTCAAGAGAGAGAGAGATAACAGGAAAGTTTTGCAAAGCAAAAAAATTCAGTCCCAGAAGTGCAATGAATGAAAAATTAAGGAAATGTTTCGTTAGATGTGTTGGAGATTTTCTTAAGCTTAATATAAAGCAAAATCTTATAGATCTTACTAAAAATATAGATGTTTTACACACTTTATATTATTCCACAAGTAGAGAATTTAAATAATCTTTTTTGAAATCAGTAAAAAGAAGAAAAAAAATTACAAACACTACATATTATGAGAAAAATTATAATTCAAATTGGTAGCTATTTTCAATGCTTATAATAGGTATTAAAATACACTTGAATAAAGTTTTTTTTATTACATGCATTACATTCTTACATATTTATATAAAAGTTAGTTTTCTTAAATAACATACTAGTTTAAAAGTTCTTATGACAACAAAAAACTTAATTTTTTGGATATATTTATAAACAAAAAGTTCTCAATCAAGAATAAATATTACAAAAAAAAATCACATTTATTACTTTTTTATAAATTAGACTTCCTTTCATTATTAAGTAGTGTTACTTAATTAAAGTCTCAATTAAGTATTAAGTTTAGACTTAGAGATAAAAGTAAAAACATTCTCTCAACAAAATTTCATTTCTGTTTGATGAATTTTTTAAGCATTTCTCTAAGTTTTTTAAGCTGTTTAAAACATTGGAAATCAGAAGGTCCTCAAAATATGCATCTGAATCATGAATCCTTTTCCACCTTCTAGCCTTTTTACAAGATTGGGAATTAAAAAAAAAGAGAACACCTCCTTGTCAGCCAAATTTAATATATTTCAAGATAGATTGCCTCCAAAAACTAATCTAGCCTCATTTTTTGTTATGTATTGAAACAGAAACTTGCCAACATTGTAGGGGAAAAACACTAAATGAAGCTCTAAATGATTCCCACGATTGCACTTATTTTAAACTGAGAGAAAATGTGGTATAATTTAGTTTTTGTTAAATTTTTCATGTAAAATTTAAGAAAAACTGTCTCTTATGATGTGCCTACTTTCTCGAGTACATAATCTACTCGAGCTGCAGTGATGGAGATAAAGTGCTTGCCTCCTAAGAGAGAACACTCTAGTTCAAACTTTACTTTCTGCTACTACTCGACAGGAACTCTACTCCCGGCTTGCACCAATAACAGTACTGACGTAAAATATCCTTAGTGTTAGACAGATATTGGGTCAGAATTCAGTTGCTGTAAAGCTAATCGCGGGAGTCTTTTATAGTTTTCCCATTCAATATAAGGCAAATGTGGGTAAGATCGATGAAAAAGTTCTCTACAAAGGCTAGTTTGTTTAAATGCTGGATTCAGGAATTTCCTTGCTTTCTGAGTTGGGTTCAAAACCACAGGGCTGAACAATAATAGTCATAAATCTAAAAATAATTTGGTTTTTCTTCCCTGGTTATAAAATAAATAAAAATGATTGATCTATTTTAATTTAAAACCAGATTCTTTTCCTTTAATTCATCAGCCGCTCCTAACCATAATGTGTATTTTGTAAGTCATATCAAACAAAGTCACTTCTACTCAAAGGATGTTCATAATTAGTAGAAAGTTTAGTCTCATTTTCCCAATTATGAACAATCACAAACATATAGTCTAGTCCAAAGCCAGTCATCACTGTTATGGTTCTGAGATTAAACTATTTCAGGTAAACATTTTGACATGGGTCAAGAATCGAAAGCTCCCCTTTTCTAGAGTAGTTCTTTATATAGACAGGAGCAGATTAATTCTGTCTCTTTCGATGCCTTTTTGTGTTTAATAACTGAATGAAGATCATTTCTTTCCACTTTTTTTTTGTATTTAACTGACGCCACATAAGGAGTTGATAACTGAAAGCAAGCTTCTTTTTTTTACACAAAGATCTTCTGCATTTTCTAAAGAGAATGACCCCTTACTACAATATTCTGTAGATGCTATGAATACACAGTAATTAAAAAATAATGTACCTGTTTTGGATCATAGCCATTCTACCCAACTGATAAGTAATAGAATCTGAGTCACAAGATACTTGGGAAGAGCAGACTTTATTCTGACCCACAGGATTGGAGTAGTTGTAACCATCGCTGATGATGAAGTACACGGGAGGTCCGACAGAGAGGTACTTTTCAAGGTGTTCAAAGTATTTAAGCATGTAAGAATCCTTCAAACAAAAATACACATAAATGATCGGGCAGATTATTTCTAACACTTAGAGTTTAATTTAAAAAGATTCTAAGTCAGCATTTTTAGCAGTCAGTTTTGTGTTTAAAAAAATATATATATTGGTGTTTACCAACAATTAAATATACCTGTAAAAATATAATAATAAATAGACACCTATTACTATACCTATGACAAATATGTATGCAATGTGCACTTCATAGTAATTAGTAAAACATGCTAGAGAAGAAAAAGTTTAAAAAAAAGCTTCATTTTTCATACAAAGAAAACAACTTTATTGTATTCACTTAGCTAACACAACTTTAAGAAAACTCAAAACAAGTGATCAAAGTTTAAAGAACCCTTAATGGAAATTTTGACAATTTTATCTTTCACGAGAGAGCAGATTCACACTGGACAGTTTTAGTCTGAAATAGTACTGGATTACCCATTAGGCCAGACTAGGCCATGGCCTGGGGCCCCCAATGATTAGGGGCCCCTTAAAATGGATTTTTTGAAAATAAATTCTAAAAAATTAAGAAAAACAATGATTTTTCAAAATGTTATGATTATTTTTTAGTTCTAATTTAATAAAATAAAGTAAAATTTAATTTATTATTTATTTTAATTTTAAATATGCTTTCTTACATGAAAAGATATATAAATATTTTTATATTTGAAGAAATAAAAAATATACGAGAAAAAAATTTAATCTAAGGGCCCCAAAAATTTGAATGGCCTAGTGCCTCGCGTACGCTTAATCCGACCCTGGTCTGAAGTCCTTCTCGGCAGAGAACTTTTGAGTGATGCCCCATATTACTAGTACTATAGAATCGTTTCGAAAAAATTGCAAAAAAAAAAAAACAGGATAATCTTTAAAATAAAACAGGACATTTTTGGGAACAGTAAGTATATCATGTTACTTCTAAAAAAGGCAAACATCGAACAAAAAAGTATAAGTTGCTCTACTTAGCAGCAATGAAAGGACATTTAAACCAGAAGAATAAAAGAAATACAATTTTTATTTTCAAAATTACTTCGTTTAGAACACAAAGTTTTAACAGCTTCCAGTATAATTTTATCAATAATGAACAACTCATAAGAGTTTCTAATCAATGCATGAACAAATTTTCTAATACTATAGCATTAAAAAAATAATCAGCATCAATAAGTTAATATTCCGCCATACCATTATGTAATTAATGTGTAATGGAATTAAAGATTTTCTTAAATAAATAATTTTAAACTAGGGCTCCGATAATCTCGAAATGAAAACACAGTGAATATGCCTCTAACATATTTTGTACCAAAGTAATTTAAGTGGGCGATCCCTCAATTTATCATTTAAAAGATCTATGACATGATTACTGTATCTTTGATTGGAATCGATCACTTTTTAAGTCGCTTGAATAAGATGAATAACTTACTGTGAAACTACAAAACTCCATCCAATCCTACAAGATTTTATACAGTATTTGTTGAAAATAATTAGCACATTTTCATATTTATAATATAAAATTGATAATATAAAATTAATAATCGAATTTCCTTTTTATAGAATGTCTAAATTGGCAAAAAGTTTGAAACAATAAACTTGTGGGTAAGGCTAAATATCTGAACCATTTATACAATCAGCAGATGGTTCCTAAGTTGAAAATGTTGCCGTTTCTACTATCATTATAAATTAAAATAAAAAAAGGTTGAATCAAAAAATTCAAATATTTTGACTCATTGACAAATCTATTTTTTACAGCATTTGTATTTGTGTTCTTTAAAAAAGAGATGTTTTGAACAAACACAAAAATCAGGAATATCAGGATAAAAAGCAAAATATTAGGACAAAATATATTTAATCTGGAAAATCAGGAAAACTATGAACCCTGTGGTATTAAACCCCAAGTTAGTTTAATCTTGGCTTAGACTCACAATCAACGCCCCCTGTCCAGAATAAAGCTGCAGACCAGGAGTTTTGGAACTGCTGTTCTACATTATTGTATTGAGATTTTTCAGCAAAAAAACTTATTTTAGTCTTACATTAATTTATTCTGCCAAATTTAAAATATTTGTGGTAGAAGGTACTCAGTGATAGTCTTTGAGCGCTTTTTTGGTGAAACATGATTTTAAGTGCATCTGGTGAGCCCAAGTAAAGTAAAATGCCGAGAGTGTGAACAGTTTAAATGAAGTGCCAATTGACGAAATCTATTAATCCATATTAATAGATTTTGCCAATTGGAAGTTTGAGAAATTTAATAAAGGCAAAGTTATTTTCCAATATTTTGCCAGTAGACAAATGTTTTGGAAAGCATTTCATATCAACAAAAATAATAACCACTACTATTACAAGCTAAACAGAACACGCAGAAGCTAACTAAGCAGCATAGAAGACACAAAACTAATGCTTTTATTAGGGACAGTATAAGCACAGAAATTAATGTTTTAATTAGGGACACAGTATTAGCACAGAAATTAATGCTTTAATTAGGGATGCACTAAATAGTGACTTTGCCTAATGCAGACTGTTTAATCTTCTAACTATTTGGCTGGCCAAATACTAATATTTCAATATCTAGCCACCAAATAGTAATTTTATAATAATGAATTTTTTTTATAAAAAAAATCCTTTAATATAGATCAGGGATTTTCAAACTAGGTTCCAAGGTATCTTGGAACTCTGGGGAGTTCCAGAGTGATTTTCCAAGGTGATGTTGGAGATGAGCTTATTACCTCTGGAACCGATAACTTCTGATCAAATCCAATTTCGATTTTATCCAAAACAGCAGCTGAACAGCAAAGCCATGCAATAAACGATGTCATCTAAATAAATAAAAAATAAATATAGATACTAAAAACTTCAATCAGAGAATGTAACTATAGGGATGGAAGATTTGAACTTACAACAAAATATCGAACAGAATTTTTCATTAGAAATGGAGCGTAGAGGTTTTTAATAGTTTTAAACATAAGACCTTCTTTCACAGACGTTGTTTTTGACTTATTTGAAGTTTTGAAGCAGCAACATAAATCTAATCTTTGATTCTAAAAAAGAATTTTAAAAAAATCATTGTTTACTACCTATATGTTATATTACAACTCAGAAGATGATGCTATGTTGACAACAGAATCAATTTGGCCTGCATACAATTAGTTATCACAACTATGTATTTTATATTTTGACACCTGGTGGCTACAGTGGTAGTGCTTTTTGTTTCTATGTCACAGGGTTCTATCCTTGGATAAAGCAAGGTTGACACAGCCTTCCATCTTTTCAGTGGGTTGATAAAATCAGTACTAAACACTGGGGGTTCTAAGTTCAACTGACCACTCAACCAGAGCATCTGTTCCTGCACCCCAGATCCAAATTCAAGAGAACTAGGATGGGGACAGTAGACCTTAAACCTTCATAGACTGTCATGCCATAGAGTTTAGTTTTATCTGACACTTTGCAAGAAGTTTTCCAACACTTAAAAAGTTTTAAAACCAGATAATAATTCATAAAACAAATTTATATTAGCATAAATGTATAAGGAAAAAAAACGTCTCCTATATAATTTAATAATGATAAACAATGCTTGAAATTAGATAAAAAAAAACATGCAGCTGTTCCTGGTGCTATAAACAAGCATCATGATCAATGCTAAACAGACAAAATTGAATGTAATTAACAATCTATGTTTAAAGCAATCTGAAATAATTTTCCAGCCTATAAAGTAATAATTCATGCAGTACACATTAATAAATTCCTATTGCAATACAGTACACACAACAGAACACAATAGTTTCTACAACGACAATTAAATGCTCAAAAATTTAGATTTAGAAAAGGTGAACCAAATAATCATTTTTATGAATAATAAGAAACACAGTTTTTATTGCTAAGATTTCTCTATTATACGCACAAGTAATATAGAACCATAATAATGCTTCTCTATAATATTTGAGTTCCTTTTAAAGTTTACCTTGATATTTCTTAAAAAAAATAGATAGAATAAACTAAAGAATGAAAGACGTACTTCTTGACGTCGGCAATCTAATATGAAAAGAGCCAAAAAACAAGTCATCTGCAAAAAAAAGTTCACAAGTAGTGCAACACCTGCATACAATGCAAAGAGACGCACAGCAGGCATGTCTGTCAGGGTACCTAAAATTAAATAATAATCATAATAAGAGATTAAATCAAAATATTATAAATCATAATAAATTCACTAGATTATGTGAATAAAATAAAATGCTTGTTTTCATTAAGATAACCTATTAAAAATGTCTGACATAAAAACAATTTTAAAATATTTGCATTGAGATGACACATTAATTAAAATAATGATGGTAAGATATAAATCAGTTTTGCAGGATCCCGTGCAGAATAAGAGGTTCCTGGACCAAAAAGAATAATGAAATAGGAAGAATTTTTCCAGGCTATATAAACCCTGAATCTATTAGCAATAATTGACTTTTATTCTCCATCCATTGTTTCATGCATGGTTTCAATACAACTGATATTTATCATTTCATCAACGTCTCATTCAAAATTTGTACAAATTATTTGACTATTAATTAAAATACTTCTCAAAGTTCTTCTGAAATTAACAAACCATAAAATCAAACCAATTCAAAGGTTGTTAAACTAATCTTATTTAAGGTGGGAAATTTTTTTTTATTATTTAATTTTTTTGTTTACTGCCTATCAGTTTAGGCCATTCTATCCTATAACAGTTAAAAAACTTCATTATTATTTTTTAATTTAAAAAAAGAATTACAATTGATATTTAGAGAATCTAAAATAATTTATAAAGCAGAAATGAATGTTAAATGAATGAAACACAATTTTCATTTTTTTTTTAACTAAATAGATTAACAATGGAAAAATAATGAATAAAATCAACACATACCAATGAAAAAACAACTGGACATGGAGATGCTGGATAAAAGCATGCTGGGTGCAACTTTTCCAACCACAAATCCAATCCTTTCATCCAATGTTTGATTAGCTTTTTTTTCTTCTCTCTGTAATATTAATCTCTGTAATATTAATCCTCTCTCTGTATATTATATATGCTGGATTAAAAGTAAGGTACGATTTTTAAATCTATAAACACTTCTTTTGCCATTGATAAAACTTTAAAAGTTTCATCCTTATGAACCAAAGGTTGATTTACCAAAAGGCATTAGGTGAAACAGTATTGTAATATAAAAAAAAATTCTGATTCAAATTGAAATTCATTCCAGAGTCATATGAGAGAGATAGTCATAGCTTTCAGTTAAAAACAAAATATTGTGATTTAATATGTAAACAAAACTACATTAAATTTATAATGTTAACATTTACCAGAAACACTCAGAAAAAAAACCCAGACTTTTCAAACTTATTTTATCAAATTTCCTTGATTTTTGTAACTAATAGTATAAATTTCAATTTTTCTAATTTTTCTGTTCTGTTTCATTTGTGTAATAAAAAACATTACAAAAACACGAAACATTACTTGTTATTAAAAATAAATATTACAGGGTTCCCACTCTATGATGAGATTGAAATTCAAGGACTTTCCAGGACTTTTCAAGGACCTCAACAAAATTTTCAAGGACCTTAATCTAAGACCAATTTTAAAAATTATTCTCTTCTATTTTACTAGAAGCAACAATGCTTGTTGTGGCAATAATTAATTTCAAATATAATACCTAAATGCTTTGCCTATATAGAGAGAAGAGAGTATATGTATTATGGACTAAAATTTATATTTTTTTAAAAACAACCCTACTGGTTTTACATATTAATACACAAAATCATTTTCAGCACAATCTATAACTAATGGTAATGAGGTGTTAATGGTGAAATCCTTTAATCCTATGTATTTCCATGTGAAGGCTGCATGAAAGACAGAGCTAAATCTTAGGTATTCCATATCCCATGACTATTCCATAACCCCCTCCTCTCCTCTATTAAACATAGTTTCTGAAATTATTCATCCATAATTTACACAACCTTCTCTAAATGTTATGCAGCAACAATTCTTTCTGAAAATAAAAATTAGAAGGAACATATCCCATTTTCACCATGTTTAAAAGCATTATTCGTTATGTGTAATCCACAACTGCCAATGAATATGACCTGGTGGGAATATTTCTCTTTTAATTCACACTGAAGCTTCTAATAGAATTTCCAATTGACATAGGGCCCATCCATGGATAATTGAAGTATTTTAGAGAGCTTTTAACCATCATGCATGCATTTGTAAAAAGAGGACAAAATATTTTCTGCAGTTCCATGACCCATAAATTGGGAGGTAAGATACTTAGTGCAAACTTTATTATCAATTCCTTACCATAATGTCCATCTGCTTAGATTGTAGAGACTGATTTAAAGTCTCATCAAAGAGTACAGTGTAGCAATCAACATTCTTCAGCTCATTTATAAGAATCCCTTTGAAGTATAGTGCCAATCCAAAGGAGCCCAAATAGGCTCACTTTGTGGCACTACCAAAAAATTGTCTCGCTATACAGCTATCAGCAAACATTTTGGAGAACAATTTACTAATCCCTTCACAGGAGTTACATGAATAATTACTAGTGATGCACTTCAGACTCCAGAGAATTTCAGCATCAAGCACATTCCTTTTGACCAGATAAGAAGACAATGTTACCTCGGCCACTAAAGTTTCTGTTTCACATGGGGCACACTATGTTGAAGGAGTATTTACACCAGATGAATTAGATGTTGATGTCTTTGGAAAAAGAGAACTCGGGCATGAGACTGCTTTTTTGTTTTACCTTTCTTTGATGTGTGATTTCAGAGCAGATTCTTCCATTTTCGCGATATCGATCTCCTTCATGCAAAATCGGCACTTGGCTCTGAACTTCTTTTCGGGCATCGATAAAATCCATTCTTTATATGCTTGATTATCCATCCATTGGGGATTAAAATAGCACTTCCCAGGCATAACTAGTCTAAACTACATAACACAAATACAAAGCCGTGCCTTTGCGAATACGCTTTACAATAAAGTTTTGAAATGACGCAAACGTAAGGACAAGTGCGGATGGTAAAACAGCAAATTTATTGAAAACTACAAGGTTCATATTGTTACGAAATTCGAGAGTATTCCAGTTTCGATAAGAAAAAAGAAGATCTAAGCATATGCGACAGAAGATGAAGTGGAGTCTCGCCCCGAACGCAGTGATTGTCTGCTGTGCTCTGCGTGCTTGGCAGACACCAAGACGCTAGGCCGGTTAGAAACGGTGGCGTTAAAAACCACATGAGAGAGCTCGGGAACAAAACAGAAAGAACGAGAAAGATCCGCGGGTGTTTTATAAAAAGGGCCGCCGGCAGTATTGGACAAATTCAAGGACCTATCAAGTTTTTCAAGGACCTAAGATGTTTTTCAAGCACTTTCAAGGACCTAAATTTAGCAACAAAAAAATTCAAGGACTTTCAAGGACCGTGGGAACACTGTATTAACAATTTTTTTAAAAAATAACAACAAGAATTAAGTTAACATATTACTTGAAAGGAGGTAAACAGAAATAAAATAATAATAATTAACACTCACAGTTTTTTTTAACAGTTATTACTATTGCGGTGACTGAACTTAACTTAATTGTAACCGCGATCAGTAACTGTCTCTGTCACTTTCACCAGAAGAATCCTAAATGCTATTGTAGAATGACGTGCTGTTCTTGTTTCATATTTTCCCTTTTTATACTTAAATGTAAAATAAAGACTAATTAAAATGTAAACTCAATCTATTCATCACCTGGACACAACCAACTACTACAGTGGTGACAGCCTGACGATCAAATATTAAGGAGATTATGTTTCAAATGGAATAACTTGTTTCTCTTTGGATATCGGAAGTTTAATAAAAATGGTACTGCAGCTTTTCAATTTTTGTTTCTTAATTTCTGTCGGAATGCATACTGTATATTAATTTAATTTCATTACATATATACATTATTACATTTTAATATGCAGTCGAATAACGCTGAAAATACTCACATAGATAAGGTTGTACTTAAATTACCCCCCTTTTGGCGTACAAATATTAAACTTTGCTTTTTACAAGTTGAAAGTGCATTTACTTTATCTAACATAACCAAAGATGAAACTAAATACGCAAGTTTTATTGCACATATCAATGCAGAAACGCTATCTCATGTATCAGATTTGTGATTTTCACCCCCTGCAACTAATAAATATGGTACTTAAAAGAACATCTCATCACCGAATTTTCGAATTCGGAAAGGGAAGGCATTTGAAAACTACTTTCAGAACTTAAATTAGGAGACCAAAAACCCTCTCTTCTCCTACGACAAATGCGAGAAGTTGCTACCGATTCAGTAACTGAGGAGTTTCTTAAAACAATATGGTTGCAACGTTTACCCCCCAATGCAAATCTATTTTATAAATTTTAACAGATCAAACGCTGACCGGCCTGTGTAGGAGGCAGGGAACTGTCCTTGCATCAGAAACGTGCATATACCGTTATACACGTTGGCCAGAAGTTATCCCTGTAACAGACATGTCAGCAACCACTATTGCATCAGCATTTTTCACAGGCTGGATTGCCCGTTTTGGCAGACAGAGGAACAAACTTTAAATCATCATTGTTCCTCAGCCTGACGAAATTGCTTGGAATTGAACGTTGTCGAACGACAAGCTTTCAACCTCAAAGCAATGGCTTGGTAGAAAATTTTTATCGGCCACTCAAAGCCGCTTTGAAGTGCCTTGTAGCAAAAACAGACTAGACAGATGTTCTACCAGTGGTTCTCCTCGGTTTGCGTTCCACAGTTAAAGAGAGCAACGATGCAACACCAGCTGAACTAGTCTATGGTGAAACTTTACGCTTCCCAGGTGATTTCTTGATTCCTACTCCAAATGATGATCCTCCACAAGAATTTGTCTGTAAATTACGACGTCTATTCGAAGACTTAATACCTCGACCGACACCACACCATGATAATTGTAGAATTTTCATACACCCTGAACTTAAAACTTGTCCCATGTATTCGTCCGTAGGGACTCAGTTCGAAAACCTCTACAACCTCCGTATGACGGACCATTTAAAGTCATCCGGAAAAGTGAAAAACATTTCACTATCATCATACGTGAGAAAGAACAGACTATTTCTATTAACCGTCTCCAACCAGCATTTCGACTATTTCAATCCGAACCAAACAAGATCCAAACTTTTCCCTCAAAAGAACCGAATCTACCAAAAGATTCTCTGGACATATCAAAGACAACTGAACAAAGGACTAGATCAGGCCGTAGAGTTACCTTCCCCAATCGTTACACATCAGCACCCTGATACTGGCGGGGGAGAGTGCGGCGACTGAACTTAACTTAATCATAACCGCGATCAGTAACTGTCTATGTCATTTTCACCAGTTGCTCTTGTTTCATATTTTCCCTTTTTATACTTAAATGTAAACTCAATCTATTCATCTCCTGGACACAACCAACCACCACACTATTATTAATAAGGTAGCTGTGAGAATAACTGAGAACTTACTGTAGCAAACTGTTCTTAATCAATTCGTGTTAGTTTGCATAAATGCCTATGATTATATAAGGTTTTCTGAATATTGATCTTCTTACTATTTCTAATAAATGTACAGATTGATCTATGATACATGTATATATTTATGTAACATACATACATGTATAATTAATCAACTTTTGCTTGATGCTTTCGAGCATTTATAAAACTTGTACATAATTGCATTGATGCATCAATAAACCAAAAACACTTTTAGAAGATATCTATTTATTATTGTAAATTGAAGGTAAAAAACATAAATATAAATTGAAATAATATAAATCCAATGTCTTACCAGTAAAATTTAGGAAATATTAATTTCTTATCAATAGTTGATTTAGAAACCGCAAGATAATAATAATACATGTGAAAAATAATCATGCCTAATAATGGAAATAGATTTGAAGCTAAATATTTTGAATCAGTCAAATAGTTTCGTAATATTGTATGTTAAAAATTCGATTTCTCAGAAACTAATCGACCGATTTCGATTAAATTTTTTGTTTTGCCTTATAATATTTTTTAAAATAATGTGAATATGTGCATACATTACAATTAAAAATTTTTTTCGCCTAGTGTTAAATAGAACAATGAAAAATTATTAATAGTTATAAAATCATTTTTGCATCTAGTTACCTTTGGAGAAACGAACTTTGTAATTATGTGCAAAAAATTTTTTGGTTATCTTAAAATATTCATGATATATGGCGAAATACACAAAAAATACAATTAATGTTAAAGGGACCAAACTTTCGACCTCTCTCCTAACCAAACCATTGAAACTAAATTTCCGAATTGCCGCAATCCCCCATAGAACAATAAAAAATTATAAATAGTTATTAAAAATCATTTTTGTATCAAATTGTCTTTGGAGAAATGAACTTTGTAATTATGCGCAAAAAATTTTTCGGTTATCTTAAAATATACACGATATATGGCGAAATACACAAAAAATACAATTAATGTTAAAGGGACCAAACTTTCGACCTCTCTCCTAACCAAACCATTGAAACTAAATTTCCGAATTGCCGCAATCCCCCATAGAACAATAAAAAATTATAAATAGTTATTAAAAATAATTTTTGTATCAAATTGTCTTTGGAGAAATGAACTTTGTAATTATGCGCAAAAAATTTTTCGGTTATCTTAAAATATACACGATATATGGCGAAATACACAAAAAATACAATTAATGTTAAAGGGACCAAACTTTCGACCTCTCTCCTAACCAAACCATTGAAACTAAATTTCCGAATTGCCGCAATCCCCCATAGAACAATAAAAAATTATAAATAGTTATTAAAAATAATTTTTGTATCAAATTGTCTTTGGAGAAATGAACTTTGTAATTATGCGCAAAAAATTTTTCGGTTATC
The DNA here is from genome assembly GCF_982258835.1 of Parasteatoda tepidariorum. Taxonomy (NCBI): domain Eukaryota; kingdom Metazoa; phylum Arthropoda; class Arachnida; order Araneae; family Theridiidae; genus Parasteatoda; species Parasteatoda tepidariorum. Next base: position 2,573,425 of record NC_141758.1, on the reverse strand, counting down.
TTAAAATATACACGATATATGGCGAAATACACAAAAAATACAATTAATGTTAAAGGGACCAAACTTTCGACCTCTCTCCTAACCAAACCATTGAAACTAAATTTCCGAATTGCCGCAATCCCCCATAGAACAATAAAAAATTATAAATAGTTATTAAAAATAATTTTTGTATCAAATTGTCTTTGGAGAAATGAACTTTGTAATTATGCGCAAAAAATTTTTCGGTTATCTTAAAATATACACGATATATGGCGAAATACACAAAAAATACAATTAATGTTAAAGGGACCAAACTTTCGACCTCTCTCCTAACCAAACCATTGAAACTAAATTTCCGAATTGCCGCAATCCCCCATAGAACAATAAAAAATTATAAATAGTTATTAAAAATAATTTTTGTATCAAATTGTCTTTGGAGAAATGAACTTTGTAATTATGCGCAAAAAATTTTTCGGTTATCTTAAAATATACACGATATATGGCGAAATACACAAAAAATACAATTAATGTTAAAGGGACCAAACTTTCGACCTCTCTCCTAACCAAACCATTGAAACTAAATTTCCGAATTGCCGCAATCCCCCATAGAACAATAAAAAATTATAAATAGTTATTAAAAATAATTTTTGTATCAAATTGTCTTTGGAGAAATGAACTTTGTAATTATGCGCAAAAAATTTTTCGGTTATCTTAAAATATACACGATATATGGCGAAATACACAAAAAATACAATTAATGTTAAAGGGACCAAACTTTCGACCTCTCTCCTAACCAAACCATTGAAACTAAATTTCCGAATTGCCGCAATCCCCCATAGAACAATAAAAAATTATAAATAGTTATTAAAAATAATTTTTGTATCAAATTGTCTTTGGAGAAATGAACTTTGTAATTATGCGCAAAAAATTTTTCGGTTATCTTAAAATATACACGATATATGGCGAAATACACAAAAAATACAATTAATGTTAAAGGGACCAAACTTTCGACCTCTCTCCAAACCAAACCATTGAAACTAAATTTCCGAATTGCCGCAATCCCCCATAGAACAATAAAAAATTATAAATAGTTATTAAAAATCATTTTTGTATCAAATTGTCTTTGGAGAAATGAACTTTGTAATTATGCGCAAAAAATTTTTCGGTTATCTTAAAATATACACGATATATGGCGAAATACACAAAAAATACAATTAATGTTAAAGGGACCAAACTTTCGACCTCTCTCCAAACCAAACCATTGAAACTAAATTTCCGAATTGCCGCAATCCCCCATAGAACAATAAAAAATTATAAATAGTTATTAAAAATAATTTTTGTATCAAATTGTCTTTGGAGAAATGAACTTTGTAATTATGCGCAAAAAATTTTTCGGTTATCTTAAAATATACACGATATATGGCGAAATACACAAAAAATACAATTAATGTTAAAGGGACCAAACTTTCGACCTCTCTCCTAACCAAACCATTGAAACTAAATTTCCGAATTGCCGCAATCCCCCATAGAACAATAAAAAATTATAAATAGTTATTAAAAATAATTTTTGTATCAAATTGTCTTTGGAGAAATGAACTTTGTAATTATGCGCAAAAAATTTTTCGGTTATCTTAAAATATACACGATATATGGCGAAATACACAAAAAATACAATTAATGTTAAAGGGACCAAACTTTCGACCTCTCTCCAAACCAAACCATTGAAACTAAATTTCCGAATTGCCGCAATCCCCCATAGAACAATAAAAAATTATAAATAGTTATTAAAAATCATTTTTGTATCAAATTGTCTTTGGAGAAATGAACTTTGTAATTATGCGCAAAAAATTTTTCGGTTATCTTAAAATATTCACGATATATGGCGAAATACACAAAAAATACAATTAATGTTAAAGGGACCAAACTTTCGACCTCTCTCCAAACCAAACCATTGAAACTAAATTTCCGAATTGCCGCAATCCCCCATAGAACAATAAAAAATTATAAATAGTTATTAAAAATCATTTTTGTATCAAATTGTCTTTGGAGAAACGAACTTTGTAATTATGTGCAAAAAATTTTTCGGTTATCTTAAAATATTCATGATATATGGCGAAATACACAAAAAATACAATTAATGTTAAAAGGACCAAACTTTCGACCTCTCTCCAAACCAAACCATTGAAACTAAATTTCCGAATTGCCGCAATCCCCCATAGAACAATAAAAAATTATAAATAGTTATTAAAAATCATTTTTGTATCAAATTGTCTTTGGAGAAATGAACTTTGCAATTATGCGCAAAAAATTTTTCGGTTATCTTAAAATATTCACGATATATGGCGAAATACACAAAAAATACAATTAATGTTAAAGGGACCAAACTTTCGACCTCTCTCCAAACCAAACCATTGAAACTAAATTTCCGAATTGCCGCAATCCCCCATAGAACAATAAAAAATTATAAATAGTTATTAAAAATAATTTTTGTATCAAATTGTCTTTGGAGAAATGAACTTTGTAATTATGCGCAAAAAATTTTTCGGTTATCTTAAAATATACACGATATATGGCGAAATACACAAAAAATACAATTAATGTTAAAGGGACCAAACTTTCGACCTCTCTCCTAACCAAACCATTGAAACTAAATTTCCGAATTGCCGCAATCCCCCATAGAACAATAAAAAATTATAAATAGTTATTAAAAATAATTTTTGTATCAAATTGTCTTTGGAGAAATGAACTTTGTAATTATGCGCAAAAAATTTTTCGGTTATCTTAAAATATACACGATATATGGCGAAATACACAAAAAATACAATTAATGTTAAAGGGACCAAACTTTCGACCTCTCTCCAAACCAAACCATTGAAACTAAATTTCCGAATTGCCGCAATCCCCCATAGAACAATAAAAAATTATAAATAGTTATTAAAAATCATTTTTGTATCAAATTGTCTTTGGAGAAATGAACTTTGTAATTATGCGCAAAAAATTTTTCGGTTATCTTAAAATATACACGATATATGGCGAAATACACAAAAAATACAATTAATGTTAAAGGGACCAAACTTTCGACCTCTCTCCAAACCAAACCATTGAAACTAAATTTCCGAATTGCCGCAATCCCCCATAGAACAATAAAAAATTATAAATAGTTATTAAAAATAATTTTTGTATCAAATTGTCTTTGGAGAAATGAACTTTGTAATTATGCGCAAAAAATTTTTCGGTTATCTTAAAATATACACGATATATGGCGAAATACACAAAAAATACAATTAATGTTAAAGGGACCAAACTTTCGACCTCTCTCCTAACCAAACCATTGAAACTAAATTTCCGAATTGCCGCAATCCCCCATAGAACAATAAAAAATTATAAATAGTTATTAAAAATAATTTTTGTATCAAATTGTCTTTGGAGAAATGAACTTTGTAATTATGCGCAAAAAATTTTTCGGTTATCTTAAAATATACACGATATATGGCGAAATACACAAAAAATACAATTAATGTTAAAGGGACCAAACTTTCGACCTCTCTCCAAACCAAACCATTGAAACTAAATTTCCGAATTGCCGCAATCCCCCATAGAACAATAAAAAATTATAAATAGTTATTAAAAATCATTTTTGTATCAAATTGTCTTTGGAGAAATGAACTTTGTAATTATGCGCAAAAAATTTTTCGGTTATCTTAAAATATTCACGATATATGGCGAAATACACAAAAAATACAATTAATGTTAAAGGGACCAAACTTTCGACCTCTCTCCAAACCAAACCATTGAAACTAAATTTCCGAATTGCCGCAATCCCCCATAGAACAATAAAAAATTATAAATAGTTATTAAAAATCATTTTTGTATCAAATTGTCTTTGGAGAAACGAACTTTGTAATTATGTGCAAAAAATTTTTCGGTTATCTTAAAATATTCATGATATATGGCGAAATACACAAAAAATACAATTAATGTTAAAAGGACCAAACTTTCGACCTCTCTCCAAACCAAACCATTGAAACTAAATTTCCGAATTGCCGCAATCCCCCATAGAACAATAAAAAATTATAAATAGTTATTAAAAATCATTTTTGTATCAAATTGTCTTTGGAGAAATGAACTTTGCAATTATGCGCAAAAAATTTTTCGGTTATCTTAAAATATTCACGATATATGGCGAAATACACAAAAAATACAATTAATGTTAAAGGGACCAAACTTTCGACCTCTCTCCAAACCAAACCATTGAAACTAAATTTCCGAATTGCCGCAATCCCCCATAGAACAATAAAAAATTATAAATAGTTATTAAAAATCATTTTTGTATCAAATTGTCTTTGGAGAAACGAACTTTGTAATTATGTGCAAAAAATTTTTCGGTTATCTTAAAATATTCACGATATATGGCGAAATACACAAAAAATACAATTAATGTTAAAGGGACCAAACTTTCGACCTCTCTCCAAACCAAACCATTGAAACTAAATTTCCGAATTGCCGCAATCCCCCATAGAACAATAAAAAATTATAAATAGTTATTAAAAATCATTTTTGTATCAAATTGTCTTTGGAGAAACGAACTTTGTAATTATGTGCAAAAAATTTTTCGGTTATCTTAAAATATTCACGATATATGGCGAAATACACAAAAAATACAATTAATGTTAAAAGGACCAAACTTTCGACCTCTCTCCAAACCAAACCATTGAAACTAAATTTCCGAATTGCCGCAATCCCCCATAGAACAATAAAAAATTATAAATAGTTATTAAAAATCATTTTTGTATCAAATTGTCTTTGGAGAAATGAACTTTGTAATTATGCGCAAAAAATTTTTCGGTTATCTTAAAATATTCACGATATATGGCGAAATACACAAAAAATACAATTAATGTTAAAAGGACCAAACTTTCGACCTCTCTCCAAACCAAACCATTGAAACTAAATTTCCGAATTGCCGCAATCCCCCATAGAACAATAAAAAATTATAAATAGTTATTAAAAATCATTTTTGTATCAAATTGTCTTTGGAGAAACGAACTTTGTAATTATGTGCAAAAAATTTTTCGGTTATCTTAAAATATTCATGATATATGGCGAAATACACAAAAAATACAATTAATGTTAAAAGGACCAAACTTTCGACCTCTCTCCAAACCAAACCATTGAAACTAAATTTCCGAATTGCCGCAATCCCCCATAGAACAATAAAAAATTATAAATAGTTATTAAAAATCATTTTTGCATCTAGTTACCTTTGGAGAAACGAACTTTGTAATTATGTGCAAAAAATTTTTTGGTTATCTTAAAATATTCATGATATATGGCGAAATACACAAAAAATACAATTAATGTTAAAAGGACCAAACTTTCGACCTCTCTCCAAACCAAACCATTGAAACTAAATTTCCGAATTGCCGCAATCCCCCATAGAACAATAAAAAATTATAAATAGTTATTAAAAATCATTTTTGTATCAAATTGTCTTTGGAGAAACGAACTTTGTAATTATGTGCAAAAAATTTTTCGGTTATCTTAAAATATTCATGATATATGGCGAAATACACAAAAAATACAATTAATGTTAAAAGGACCAAACTTTCGACCTCTCTCCAAACCAAACCATTGAAACTAAATTTCCGAATTGCCGCAATCCCCCATAGAACAATAAAAAATTATAAATAGTTATTAAAAATCATTTTTGTATCAAATTGTCTTTGGAGAAACGAACTTTGTAATTATGTGCAAAAAATTTTTCGGTTATCTTAAAATATTCATGATATATGGCGAAATACACAAAAAATACAATTAATGTTAAAAGGACCAAACTTTCGACCTCTCTCCAAACCAAACCATTGAAACTAAATTTCCGAATTGCCGCAATCCCCCATAGAACAATAAAAAATTATAAATAGTTATTAAAAATCATTTTTGTATCAAATTGTCTTTGGAGAAATGAACTTTGTAATTATGCGCAAAAAATTTTTCGGTTATCTTAAAATATTCACGATATATGGCGAAATACACAAAAAATACAATTAATGTTAAAGGGACCAAACTTTCGACCTCTCTCCAAACCAAACCATTGAAACTAAATTTCCGAATTGCCGCAATCCCCCATAGAACAATAAAAAATTATAAATAGTTATTAAAAATCATTTTTGTATCAAATTGTCTTTGGAGAAACGAACTTTGTAATTATGTGCAAAAAATTTTTCGGTTATCTTAAAATATTCATGATATATGGCGAAATACACAAAAAATACAATTAATGTTAAAAGGACCAAACTTTCGACCTCTCTCCAAACCAAACCATTGAAACTAAATTTCCGAATTGCCGCAATCCCCCATAGAACAATAAAAAATTATAAATAGTTATTAAAAATCATTTTTGCATCTAGTTACCTTTGGAGAAACGAACTTTGTAATTATGTGCAAAAAATTTTTTGGTTATCTTAAAATATTCATGATATATGGCGAAATACACAAAAAATACAATTAATGTTAAAAGGACCAAACTTTCGACCTCTCTCCAAACCAAACCATTGAAACTAAATTTCCGAATTACCGCAATCCCCCATAGAACAATAAAAAATTATAAATAGTTATTAAAAATCATTTTTGTATCAAATTGTCTTTGGAGAAACGAACTTTGTAATTATGTGCAAAACATTTTTCGGTTATCTTAAAATATTCATGATATATGGCGAAATACACAAAAAATACAATTAATGTTAAAAGGACCAAACTTTCGACCTCTCTCCAAACCAAACCATTGAAACTAAATTTCCGAATTGCAGCAATCCCCCATAGAACAATAAAAAATTATAAATAGTTATTAAAAATCATTTTTGTATCAAATTGTCTTTGGAGAAACGAACTTTGTAATTATGTGCAAAAAATTTTTCGGTTATCTTAAAATATTCATGATATATGGCGAAATACACAAAAAATACAATTAATGTTAAAAGGACCAAACTTTCGACCTCTCTCCAAACCAAACCATTGAAACTAAATTTCCGAATTGCCGCAATCCCCCATAGAACAATAAAAAATTATAAATAGTTATTAAAAATCATTTTTGTATCAAATTGTCTTTGGAGAAACGAACTTTGTAATTATGTGCAAAAAATTTTTCGGTTATCTTAAAATATTCATGATATATGGCGAAATACACAAAAAATACAATTAATGTTAAAAGGACCAAACTTTCGACCTCTCTCCAAACCAAACCATTGAAACTAAATTTCCGAATTGCCGCAATCCCCCATAGAACAATAAAAAATTATAAATAGTTATTAAAAATCATTTTTGTATCAAATTGTCTTTGGAGAAACGAACTTTGTAATTATGTGCAAAAAATTTTTCGGTTATCTTAAAATATTCATGATATATGGCGAAATACACAAAAAATACAATTAATGTTAAAAGGACCAAACTTTCGACCTCTCTCCAAACCAAACCATTGAAACTAAATTTCCGAATTGCCGCAATCCCCCATAGAACAATAAAAAATTATAAATAGTTATTAAAAATCATTTTTGTATCAAATTGTCTTTGGAGAAATGAACTTTGTAATTATGCGCAAAAAATTTTTCGGTTATCTTAAAATATTCACGATATATGGCGAAATACACAAAAAATACAATTAATGTTAAAAGGACCAAACTTTCGACCTCTCTCCAAACCAAACCATTGAAACTAAATTTCCGAATTGCCGCAATCCCCCATAGAACAATAAAAAATTATAAATAGTTATTAAAAATCATTTTTGTATCAAATTGTCTTTGGAGAAACGAACTTTGTAATTATGTGCAAAAAATTTTTCGGTTATCTTAAAATATTCATGATATATGGCGAAATACACAAAAAATACAATTAATGTTAAAAGGACCAAACTTTCGACCTCTCTCCAAACCAAACCATTGAAACTAAATTTCCGAATTGCCGCAATCCCCCATAGAACAATAAAAAATTATAAATAGTTATTAAAAATCATTTTTGTATCAAATTGTCTTTGGAGAAACGAACTTTGTAATTATGTGCAAAAAATTTTTCGGTTATCTTAAAATATTCATGATATATGGCGAAATACACAAAAAATACAATTAATGTTAAAAGGACCAAACTTTCGACCTCTCTCCAAACCAAACCATTGAAACTAAATTTCCGAATTGCCGCAATCCCCCATAGAACAATAAAAAATTATAAATAGTTATTAAAAATCATTTTTGTATCTAGTTACCTTTGGAGAAACGAACTTTGTAATTATGTGCAAAAAATTTTTCGGTTATCTTAAAATATTCATGATATATGGCGAAATACACAAAAAATACAATTAATGTTAAAAGGACCAAACTTTCGACCTCTCTCCAAACCAAACCATTGAAACTAAATTTCCGAATTGCCGCAATCCCCCATAGAACAATAAAAAATTATAAATAGTTATTAAAAATCATTTTTGCATCAAATTGTCTTTGGAGAAACGAACTTTGTAATTATGTGCAAAAAATTTTTTGGTTATCTTAAAATATTCATGATATATGGCGAAATACACAAAAAATACAATTAATGTTAAAAGGACCAAACTTTCGACCTCTCTCCAAACCAAACCATTGAAACTAAATTTCCGAATTGCCGCAATCCCCCATAGAACAATAAAAAATTATAAATAGTTATTAAAAATCATTTTTGCATCTAGTTACCTTTGGAGAAACGAACTTTGTAATTATGTGCAAAAAATTTTTTGGTTATCTTAAAATATTCATGATATATGGCGAAATACACAAAAAATACAATTAATGTTAAAAGGACCAAACTTTCGACCTCTCTCCAAACCAAACCATTGAAACTAAATTTCCGAATTGCCGCAATCCCCCATAGAACAATAAAAAATTATAAATAGTTATTAAAAATCATTTTTGCATCTAGTTACCTTTGGAGAAACGAACTTTGTAATTATGTGCAAAAAATTTTTTGGTTATCTTAAAATATTCATGATATATGGCGAAATACACAAAAAATACAATTAATGTTAAAAGGACCAAACTTTCGACCTCTCTCCAAACCAAACCATTGAAACTAAATTTCCGAATTGCCGCAATCCCCCATAGAACAATAAAAAATTATAAATAGTTATTAAAAATCATTTTTGCATCTAGTTACCTTTGGAGAAACGAACTTTGTAATTATGTGCAAAAAATTTTTCGGTTATCTTAAAATATTCATGATATATGGCGAAATACACAAAAAATACAATTAATGTTAAAAGGACCAAACTTTCGACCTCTCTCCAAACCAAACCATTGAAACTAAATTTCCGAATTGCCGCAATCCCCCATAGAACAATAAAAAATTATAAATAGTTATTAAAAATCATTTTTGTATCAAATTGTCTTTGGAGAAACGAACTTTGTAATTATGTGCAAAAAATTTTTCGGTTATCTTAAAATATTCATGATATATGGCGAAATACACAAAAAATACAATTAATGTTAAAAGGACCAAACTTTCGACCTCTCTCCAAACCAAACCATTGAAACTAAATTTCGGAATTGCCGCAATCCCCCATAGAACAATAAAAAATTATAAATAGTTATTAAAAATCATTTTTGTATCTAGTTACCTTTGGAGAAACGAACTTTGTAATTATGTGCAAAAAATTTTTCGGTTATCTTAAAATATTCATGATATATGGCGAAATACACAAAAAATACAATTAATGTTAAAAGGACCAAACTTTCGACCTCTCTCCAAACCAAACCATTGAAACTAAATTTCCGAATTGCCGCAATCCCCCATAGAACAATAAAAAATTATAAATAGTTATTAAAAATCATTTTTGTATCAAATTGTCTTTGGAGAAACGAACTTTGTAATTATGTGCAAAAAATTTTTCGGTTATCTTAAAATATTCATGATATATGGCGAAATACACAAAAAATACAATTAATGTTAAAAGGACCAAACTTTCGACCTCTCTCCAAACCAAACCATTGAAACTAAATTTCCGAATTGCCGCAATCCCCCATAGAACAATAAAAAATTATAAATAGTTATTAAAAATCATTTTTGTATCAAATTGTCTTTGGAGAAACGAACTTTGTAATTATGTGCAAAAAATTTTTCGGTTATCTTAAAATATTCATGATATATGGCGAAATACACAAAAAATACAATTAATGTTAAAAGGACCAAACTTTCGACCTCTCTCCAAACCAAACCATTGAAACTAAATTTCCGAATTGCCGCAATCCCCCATAGAACAATAAAAAATTATAAATAGTTATTAAAAATCATTTTTGTATCAAATTGTCTTTGGAGAAACGAACTTTGTAATTATGTGCAAAAAATTTTTCGGTTATCTTAAAATATTCATGATATATGGCGAAATACACAAAAAATACAATTAATGTTAAAAGGACCAAACTTTCGACCTCTCTCCAAACCAAACCATTGAAACTAAATTTCCGAATTGCCGCAATCCCCCATAGAACAATAAAAAATTATAAATAGTTATTAAAAATCATTTTTGTATCAAATTGTCTTTGGAGAAACGAACTTTGTAATTATGTGCAAAAAATTTTTCGGTTATCTTAAAATATTCATGATATATGGCGAAATACACAAAAAATACAATTAATGTTAAAAGGACCAAACTTTCGACCTCTCTCCAAACCAAACCATTGAAACTAAATTTCCGAATTGCCGCAATCCCCCATAGAACAATAAAAAATTATAAATAGTTATTAAAAATCATTTTTGCATCAAATTGTCTTTGGAGAAACGAACTTTGTAATTATGTGCAAAAAATTTTTTGGTTATCTTAAAATATTCATGATATATGGCGAAATACACAAAAAATACAATTAATGTTAAAAGGACCAAACTTTCGACCTCTCTCCAAACCAAACCATTGAAACTAAATTTCCGAATTGCCGCAATCCCCCATAGAACAATAAAAAATTATAAATAGTTATTAAAAATCATTTTTGCATCTAGTTACCTTTGGAGAAACGAACTTTGTAATTATGTGCAAAAAATTTTTTGGTTATCTTAAAATATTCATGATATATGGCGAAATACACAAAAAATACAATTAATGTTAAAAGGACCAAACTTTCGACCTCTCTCCAAACCAAACCATTGAAACTAAATTTCCGAATTGCCGCAATCCCCCATAGAACAATAAAAAATTATAAATAGTTATTAAAAATCATTTTTGCATCTAGTTACCTTTGGAGAAACGAACTTTGTAATTATGTGCAAAAAATTTTTTGGTTATCTTAAAATATTCATGATATATGGCGAAATACACAAAAAATACAATTAATGTTAAAAGGACCAAACTTTCGACCTCTCTCCAAACCAAACCATTGAAACTAAATTTCCGAATTGCCGCAATCCCCCATAGAACAATAAAAAATTATAAATAGTTATTAAAAATCATTTTTGTATCAAATTGTCTTTGGAGAAACGAACTTTGTAATTATGTGCAAAAAATTTTTCGGTTATCTTAAAATATTCATGATATATGGCGAAATACACAAAAAATACAATTAATGTTAAAAGGACCAAACTTTCGACCTCTCTCCAAACCAAACCATTGAAACTAAATTTCCGAATTGCCGCAATCCCCCATAGAACAATAAAAAATTATAAATAGTTATTAAAAATCATTTTTGCATCTAGTTACCTTTGGAGAAACGAACTTTGTAATTATGTGCAAAAAATTTTTCGGTTATCTTAAAATATTCATGATATATGGCGAAATACACAAAAAATACAATTAATGTTAAAAGGACCAAACTTTCGACCTCTCTCCAAACCAAACCATTGAAACTAAATTTCCGAATTGCCGCAATCCCCCATAGAACAATAAAAAATTATAAATAGTTATTAAAAATCATTTTTGTATCAAATTGTCTTTGGAGAAACGAACTTTGTAATTATGTGCAAAAAATTTTTCGGTTATCTTAAAATATTCATGATATATGGCGAAATACACAAAAAATACAATTAATGTTAAAAGGACCAAACTTTCGACCTCTCTCCAAACCAAACCATTGAAACTAAATTTCCGAATTGCCGCAATCCCCCATAGAACAATAAAAAATTATAAATAGTTATTAAAAATCATTTTTGTATCAAATTGTCTTTGGAGAAACGAACTTTGTAATTATGTGCAAAAAATTTTTTGGTTATCTTAAAATATTCATGATATATGGCGAAATACACAAAAAATACAATTAATGTTAAAAGGACCAAACTTTCGACCTCTCTCCAAACCAAACCATTGAAACTAAATTTCCGAATTGCCGCAATCCCCCATAGAACAATAAAAAATTATAAATAGTTATTAAAAATCATTTTTGTATCAAATTGTCTTTGGAGAAACGAACTTTGTAATTATGTGCAAAAAATTTTTTGGTTATCTTAAAATATTCATGATATATGGCGAAATACACAAAAAATACAATTAATGTTAAAAGGACCAAACTTTCGACCTCTCTCCAAACCAAACCATTGAAACTAAATTTCCGAATTGCCGCAATCCCCCATAGAACAATAAAAAATTATAAATAGTTATTAAAAATCATTTTTGTATCAAATTGTCTTTGGAGAAACGAACTTTGTAATTATGTGCAAAAAATTTTTCGGTTATCTTAAAATATTCATGATATATGGCGAAATACACAAAAAATACAATTAATGTTAAAAGGACCAAACTTTCGACCTCTCTCCAAACCAAACCATTGAAACTAAATTTCCGAATTGCCGCAATCCCCCATAGAACAATAAAAAATTATAAATAGTTATTAAAAATCATTTTTGTATCAAATTGTCTTTGGAGAAATGAACTTTGTAATTATGCGCAAAAAATTTTTCGGTTATCTTAAAATATTCACGATATATGGCGAAATACACAAAAAATACAATTAATGTTAAAGGGACCAAACTTTCGACCTCTCTCCAAACCAAACCATTGAAACTAAATTTCCGAATTGCCGCAATCCCCCATAGAACAATAAAAAATTATAAATAGTTATTAAAAATCATTTTTGTATCAAATTGTCTTTGGAGAAACGAACTTTGTAATTATGTGCAAAAAATTTTTTGGTTATCTTAAAATATTCATGATATATGGCGAAATACACAAAAAATACAATTAATGTTAAAAGGACCAAACTTTCGACCTCTCTCCAAACCAAACCATTGAAACTAAATTTCCGAATTGCCGCAATCCCCCATAGAACAATAAAAAATTATAAATAGTTATTAAAAATCATTTTTGTATCAAATTGTCTTTGGAGAAACGAACTTTGTAATTATGTGCAAAAAATTTTTCGGTTATCTTAAAATATTCATGATATATGGCGAAATACACAAAAAATACAATTAATGTTAAAAGGACCAAACTTTCGACCTCTCTCCAAACCAAACCATTGAAACTAAATTTCCGAATTGCCGCAATCCCCCATAGAACAATAAAAAATTATAAATAGTTATTAAAAATCATTTTTGTATCAAATTGTCTTTGGAGAAACGAACTTTGTAATTATGTGCAAAAAATTTTTTGGTTATCTTAAAATATTCAAGATATATGGCGAAATACACAAAAAATACAATTAATGTTAAAAGGACCAAACTTTCGACCTCTCTCCAAACCAAACCATTGAAACTAAATTTCCGAATTGCCGCAATCCCCCATAGAACAATAAAAAATTATAAATAGTTATTAAAAATCATTTTTGTATCAAATTGTCTTTGGAGAAACGAACTTTGTAATTATGTGCAAAAAATTTTTCGGTTATCTTAAAATATTCATGATATATGGCGAAATACACAAAAAATACAATTAATGTTAAAAGGACCAAACTTTCGACCTCTCTCCAAACCAAACCATTGAAACTAAATTTCCGAATTGCCGCAATCCCCCATAGAACAATAAAAAATTATAAATAGTTATTAAAAATCATTTTTGTATCAAATTGTCTTTGGAGAAACGAACTTTGTAATTATGTGCAAAAAATTTTTCGGTTATCTTAAAATATTCATGATATATGGCGAAATACACAAAAAATACAATTAATGTTAAAAGGACCAAACTTTCGACCTCTCTCCAAACCAAACCATTGAAACTAAATTTCCGAATTGCCGCAATCCCCCATAGAACAATAAAAAATTATAAATAGTTATTAAAAATCATTTTTGTATCAAATTGTCTTTGGAGAAACGAACTTTGTAATTATGTGCAAAAAATTTTTTGGTTATCTTAAAATATTCATGATATATGGCGAAATACACAAAAAATACAATTAATGTTAAAAGGACCAAACTTTCGACCTCTCTCCAAACCAAACCATTGAAACTAAATTTCCGAATTGCCGCAATCCCCCATAGAACAATAAAAAATTATAAATAGTTATTAAAAATCATTTTTGTATCAAATTGTCTTTGGAGAAATGAACTTTGTAATTATGCGCAAAAAATTTTTCGGTTATCTTAAAATATTCACGATATATGGCGAAATACACAAAAAATACAATTAATGTTAAAGGGACCAAACTTTCGACCTCTCTCCAAACCAAACCATTGAAACTAAATTTCCGAATTGCCGCAATCCCCCATAGAACAATAAAAAATTATAAATAGTTATTAAAAATCATTTTTGTATCAAATTGTCTTTGGAGAAACGAACTTTGTAATTATGTGCAAAAAATTTTTCGGTTATCTTAAAATATTCATGATATATGGCGAAATACACAAAAAATACAATTAATGTTAAAAGGACCAAACTTTCGACCTCTCTCCAAACCAAACCATTGAAACTAAATTTCCGAATTGCCGCAATCCCCCATAGAACAATAAAAAATTATAAATAGTTATTAAAAATCATTTTTGCATCTAGTTACCTTTGGAGAAACGAACTTTGTAATTATGTGCAAAAAATTTTTTGGTTATCTTAAAATATTCATGATATATGGCGAAATACACAAAAAATACAATTAATGTTAAAGGGACCAAACTTTCGACCTCTCTCCTAACCAAACCATTGAAACTAAATTTCCGAATTGCCGCAATCCCCCATAGAACAATAAAAAATTATAAATAGTTATTAAAAATCATTTTTGTATCAAATTGTCTTTGGAGAAATGAACTTTGTAATTATGCGCAAAAAATTTTTCGGTTATCTTAAAATATTCACGATATATGGCGAAATACACAAAAAATACAATTAATGTTAAAGGGACCAAACTTTCGACCTCTCTCCAAACCAAACCATTGAAACTAAATTTCCGAATTGCCGCAATCCCCCATAGAACAATAAAAAATTATAAATAGTTATTAAAAATCATTTTTGTATCAAATTGTCTTTGGAGAAACGAACTTTGTAATTATGTGCAAAAAATTTTTCGGTTATCTTAAAATATTCATGATATATGGCGAAATACACAAAAAATACAATTAATGTTAAAAGGACCAAACTTTCGACCTCTCTCCAAACCAAACCATTGAAACTAAATTTCCGAATTGCCGCAATCCCCCATAGAACAATAAAAAATTATAAATAGTTATTAAAAATCATTTTTGCATCTAGTTACCTTTGGAGAAACGAACTTTGTAATTATGTGCAAAAAATTTTTTGGTTATCTTAAAATATTCATGATATATGGCGAAATACACAAAAAATACAATTAATGTTAAAGGGACCAAACTTTCGACCTCTCTCCTAACCAAACCATTGAAACTAAATTTCCGAATTGCCGCAATCCCCCATAGAACAATAAAAAATTATAAATAGTTATTAAAAATCATTTTTGTATCAAATTGTCTTTGGAGAAATGAACTTTGTAATTATGCGCAAAAAATTTTTCGGTTATCTTAAAATATTCACGATATATGGCGAAATACACAAAAAATACAATTAATGTTAAAGGGACCAAACTTTCGACCTCTCTCCAAACCAAACCATTGAAACTAAATTTCCGAATTGCCGCAATCCCCCATAGAACAATAAAAAATTATAAATAGTTATTAAAAATCATTTTTGTATCAAATTGTCTTTGGAGAAACGAACTTTGTAATTATGTGCAAAAAATTTTTCGGTTATCTTAAAATATTCATGATATATGGCGAAATACACAAAAAATACAATTAATGTTAAAAGGACCAAACTTTCGACCTCTCTCCAAACCAAACCATTGAAACTAAATTTCCGAATTGCCGCAATCCCCCATAGAACAATAAAAAATTATAAATAGTTATTAAAAATCATTTTTGCATCTAGTTACCTTTGGAGAAACGAACTTTGTAATTATGTGCAAAAAATTTTTTGGTTATCTTAAAATATTCATGATATATGGCGAAATACACAAAAAATACAATTAATGTTAAAGGGACCAAACTTTCGACCTCTCTCCTAACCAAACCATTGAAACTAAATTTCCGATTTGCCGCAATCCCCCATAGAACAATAAAAAATTATAAATAGTTATTAAAAATCATTTTTGTATCAAATTGTCTTTGGAGAAATGAACTTTGTAATTATGCGCAAAAATTTTTTCGGTTATCTTAAAATATTCACGATATATGGTGAAATACACAAAAAATACAATTAATGTTAAAGGGACCAAACTTTCGACCTCTCTCCAAACCAAACCATTGAAACTAAATTTCCGAATTGCCGCAATCCCCCATAGAACAATAAAAAATTATAAATAGTTATTAAAAATCATTTTTGTATCAAATTGTCTTTGGAGAAACGAACTTTGTAATTATGTGCAAAAAATTTTTCGGTTATCTTAAAATATTCACGATATATGGCGAAATACACAAAAAATACAATTAATGTTAAAAGGACCAAACTTTCGACCTCTCTCCAAACCAAACCATTGAAACTAAATTTCCGAATTGCCGCAATCCCCCATAGAACAATAAAAAATTATAAATAGTTATTAAAAATCATTTTTGTATCAAATTGTCTTTGGAGAAATGAACTTTGCAATTATGCGCAAAAAATTTTTCGGTTATCTTAAAATATTCACGATATATGGCGAAATACACAAAAAATACAATTAATGTTAAAGGGACCAAACTTTCGACCTCTCTCCAAACCAAATCATTGAAACTAAATTTCCGAATTGCCGCAATCCCCCATATTTTCAGGGTTAAAAATTCAAATTCATCGATAAAAAGGTATGTATAATCAAAGAAAGTACATTTTGTGTCTTATTTTGAAACTTAAATTATCACCTGCACTAATTAATTAATATATTTAAAGTAACCACCTCAAATCATAAAGATTGAGTTCAAAAACATGAAAATCCAATCATTAGATCAAAAACATTTTACGGTGGTTCTATTTTTTGTGTACTGTACATACATACACACATATCATGTACAAGCATATATTGTAAACGCAATTTAAAGTGCAATAAAGAATAACCTAATTCGGCTTAAACTGGAAAAAAAAAAGAACAGAAAGACATACATAATTCATACCTGAAAGGCTTGTACCAATATAAAGATATTATCAACTCCCACGGCCAGTACCAAAAATGGAATAACTTCTACAATAATCAAAGTTGCCGGAACACCCAGAAAAGAAAAGATCCCCAATGAAGAAATAACAGAAACAAGCACAATCAGGACTCCAAAGAAGCCAAGAGTAAACTTGGACTCTAGCTAGTAAAATGCAAAGAAAAGATATTTAAAGCATCACTAAAAATTTTCCAAAAAAAAAAAGCATATTTAAGACCTACCAGTAATGTTTTACATTCATGAAATTCTCCTAAGGAAACAGTTATGTAAATAAACATTAGTATGTAACTGATCGCAACAGTAAGAATGTCAGAATGGCTCCCTCTTTCTATCTCATCTTGAATCGATCTCTGAAATAAGAATAAAAGACAACCATAAATAAACTTTTGAATGTATCTTACAGACTAAAGATTTTGAAACATTGATCCATTCCTGATCTTGTTCACATATACATGATTATGCGATTCGCCTTTCACGGCCCATAATATCATACGTGGGAGAGAGCGTTTCTTACACTAACAACCCATGATCACAATTTTAACAGCACTAAATAGAGACTGCAGTTCTTTATAATTTTGAATAATGTCTCACAGAGAGTTGATCTCTAATATGAGCTTTTGATTACAAGTTTTTTGTTTCTCTTTTAATTTTAATCTGAGGTAAACAACAATGTTCGACTCTTTCAAAAAGATTGGGCGCATGAATGCGTTCAAAGTTTTTGTTTATTGGTTTATGTGTAGGCTAGTGTGGTTTGAAGTTAAGGCTAGCATTTTGTTTGTTTTGGGTCAGTTTTGCAATCCTCTTTTAATATAACGAACATTTTCGTACACTGCATTCAGGTACTATTAAAGATCAAACTATAACTTTCAACTGTACATTTCAGTACATTTACAATACATTCTGTAAATTTACAACTCTACAGTTCAAACTGTAAATGCTTGCATACTTAATTGTTATAATGATCTTAGATGAATTATTAAATAAAATTAGGCTAAACAGGAAAAATTTACTGTGTGAGCGTATACTATCAAAGCGTGCTAGCTGGGGAAGTCCTTTTTTTCTCCTTTTACCGATTCAACATAATTTTCAATAGAGTAAATATTTTAACTTGAAGTGATCAATTTCTTTATAAAGAAGATTTCATGTGTTTTACCACCTTCAAAACAGATCTATATAAACTATTTGGTTAAAATATGATAAACAAAGGAGCAATATAATAGTATTAGATATCATCATCCAAAAATAAGTAATCTCAAATAATGTATCTTATAATTCCTTGAATTTTGGCCTTATATCTCTAAGCCCTGTGGCAGAATTGCAGCGACATAGCGACATTGTCGCAGAATGTTACAATGAAAGAAATGTTCGAAATTTTTTGATTCTTATTTGAGAAGAAGGAAAAATAAAAAATATTGAAGCAAAAAATTTCTTTTTTGTAGAAATGTTTGAAAGATTTTTTTCCTCTACAATTATATTCAGAGGGGAAGAAATACTCCTGATTTTTTAAATTCTTATTTGGGAAAAAAATTGCTTTTCTTTTCTCTCACGGATTTTACGATTTTTAATTCTTTTTTTTAAAATGTGATGATGATTTACTAAATGCGGAAAAAGAAATAATTAATGTGTTGTCTTCTTACAAAATATGAGAATATCGCCCATGATATTAGAATAAAAAAATATTGCATAATAATTTTTTTTTTAAAATACATGAAATTTTATTACATCCAAATAGGGTTTTTTTGTAAATACAACGTTTCTGTTAATTTAAATTTAAAAATTTAATTAATAACATGCATATTAATTATTATTAATAGCTTCTTGCAGAAAGACATTAGTGCTATAGAGGTTTGTCACAGAAAGCCTAAAACAAATTCTGCCACAGGGAGGAAGAAATGGCTTTCATCTCAAACATTACATCTCGAGCTAGAGAGTGCTTGGCCAGAAAAAAATTTTATCAAATTTCAGCAAACTCTATACTAAAAATAGACGGAACAAGTCAAGTCGAACCACCAAAATAAAGTTAATTTCTAACGAGACATCTTGGGCGGAGTAATGCCAAGTAACAAATTCTAGAACATCAACTTCTTCTTCATATTCAGACCAGAGAAAAAAAAAATGATTGAAAAATCATTTCATTATTGGTCTACAGATCATAATACACTTCAAAGTCTAATTCGGACAAATCTTCAAATGTTATGTTTTGAGAAAAAATTAGTGATTTAAAAACTCTCCCATATTTTCTCGTCATATTTAATTTTCAGGTTCAGCACTAATTCCAGTTCTGGGTACAAACCAATAGCATTTTCTACTTCTATCATAAATTCAGCTCTACAAAAACTGTCGATCATATTTTTTTACATAGGTCACATGCCTCCAAGCTAATGCAATGCTTGTTTTGCCATTTTTTATCGATAGTATCTACTATCTTCTACTTTTTAACCACATCTAAATTAGAAAATTTTGATCAACTCATAATCAAGAAATGACAGAATTGAGGTGCCGTTTGGTGGAACAAATTATGTGCTTAGAAAAAAATATTTAATCTAAATCCAATTAAAAATAAAATTTAGATACTTACTTCAGCTTTATAAGCAATACTCATCAAAGGATGGGAAAAATTTCCAATAAACTCTAAGAATCTAAAAAAAAAAAAACAGAATTTGCTTGATGATTCTTTAAGAAACTAAAATCATAATTTTAAAATATGTGCACAATGGTTTAACTTTTTCCAGAACAATATAAACACATTTTTTAGGTTGAAGATTAGATTAAACTAAATTCTATTTTAGATAATCACAAAAACTGGTAAAAGAAACTACAATGAATGTAAGTGACAAAACCAGTGTTTTCATTCTACACAAACTAAGGACAATCTCTGAGAATCACGATGTCCACCTCCAATAGTATATGAGTGGATATTTGCAGTAATGAGGTAGCAGAAGAGGGAAGTGAAGGTGAAACAGCCACTTACTTATAGGGAACTCTGCTCCATTGAAAGATCCAAGCTTCATCTATTGTGGCATATACCACCTACAGACCACGGGTATCATAGGACATCCCCTGTTGGATATAAAATGCGATTGTAGAGCCCATACTGCTCTGGCTAGATTTCCAAGTGGCTCTCTTAAGTTGTTTATTTTTGAGGGGGGCCGAAAGATCTTCCTAATTACAAAAAAATGCTTTGCCGGAACATATTCTGGTTTGCCTTGGACTTTCTAAGGTGGATCTTACATCAGATTCCCTTTTTGTTGCAGATTTGCTTGCAGTCTTGAAGCTTTTCTGACGTATGTCAGATGAAAAGGATAGGCAACAACAATGAATGTTTCTAATACATTGGCAGTCATTTAATTATTTCATAAGCATCTAAAAGAGGGGAGATTTGCAACTCGTTTATTTTTGTTCACATGGGAGAAAGCATGAGGCCATGAGCATTGTTTGTGTAAAACAAATGAACAATAAGATAATTTTATTCAACTAAAGTGCAGCAGAAAATATAAACATCTAAACTAACATGGAGATGCGTTAAAATATTAATCTCTCGCACTCGGATGTCACCTCTGAGTAGACACAGAAAGTCACCTCTTTAAAGCTTAAAATTTTCATGTCTTAATAATTAGTAGCCATGAATTAGTAGGATGAATTTTAGAAAATACATAAAAATATTGTACTATGTAGTTTATATGTATAGTGTTTTCTACACTAGGGAGCGCTGCGAGCTCTTGACTGCCTATAATTTTGGCTTTCTGTTTTGGTCTGCTTCGAAGCCATTTGGTTCACAACATGATCATTGTATTTTGAGACTCTCTTGAGTAGTATTTCTTGTATACATGCATTTGTTACCGGATTAATTATCTGTGTTTAAAATAAGAATCGTTATAAGAATTGCCATTTGAAGATATTTAACTAGATGAAGATAATATGCGACTGATATTTAAAGACGTTAAGAACCACCATTAGAAAAAAATAATCGTTATAAAACATTTCTTACCTTGTCAGCAATATGCCATCTTCGAAGTTTAAACCTAAATGATAATTTATAATATGAACTTAATCTCACTGCTCGAACAATACGTTAACACTAATGTATGATGGTGAATGATTTGCAGTAAGAACAAACAGTAATAAACAAGTAAAAAGAGTTCTCAGAACTGCTAAAAAAGCGAGTTCATTCTAAATATGGCGACCATGTCACCTTGTTTACATCGCTAAATAACAAATTTTCACTTTAAACTCACCAGAATTACTTAATATCATTCATATCTTATAAAATACAGCAGATTTGAGCTCAGAAATTATATAATTTATTTATTTTGTTAAAAACAAAATTAACTGTTTGAAAATATCGCCTTGCAGAATAAGCTGCAGTGAGCAGCCGTATACTTTCTAACAGGAAGTAGAGCAGGTCAAGAGCTCAGGATTGTTGTTCACATTCACATTAAAAAGACCACCCATAATTTAGTGTTAACATTAGTTCCAACAATTTGCTCAGAGTGTATTAAAAACAAATACTTACTCGTTTTCCCAAGCTTTGGCCTTAGCATTATTTATTTCATCATTGTAGTTGGTGACAGGAATGGTTATAATGATCGCCTGAGCAGAGTCATAAGAAGATTCAAAACCTCCAAAAACAAGAGATGCAGAGTCTATAGGCCCACCATAGAGTGCAAAACATTTATGATCACTTGGAGTTCTACAAATATTATTATAATAATTCAGGTGACAGTTATTTCAGTATAATAAGTTTTAAAAAAAAGAGAGATAAAGATGATGAGGCAATGAAGTGTTAAGCAATTAAGTAACTTAACAGGAGTTCATTTTTTTAGAAACCAGCATATAATGAAATGCAAAGAAGCATACCTGCTTTTTACTTCATGGAATTACATAAAGACAATTAATAGTTTCGATTTTCTATTAAAATATAAACACCAAAAGTACAGTATTTTGCTATGAGTTCTACTGGGTCTTTACAGTCAGTAAATGTTAACGGTATAACAGTTAACTACATAATATGTGTTAAATAATAATTTAGTACACAGTAAGACACAATCATCATTTTAACTCCTGATGATCAATAAATTCAATTTTTCTCTTATGAAAATTATATTCTCTCTTTTTGTGAAGTATTGTAAGAGGTGGCTTATTTTAGAGTTAAAACAAGTAGTATTGACATCCTTCGATTTTATCTTTACCTTGATTTAACGGTTCTTTAGATGCCTGGTGATTTCTAGCAAAAATTGCAGCTCATAAATAAATTAACGATATATGCATAGAACAGTAATTTAAGTGGGAAAAAAATACACCAAAACCACAAATTGCTTAAAATATTCAAAATCCTGCAAAACACTGTGCTTACAATAATTAAAAATCGTGATGTAATTGTTTTAATTTATTGCCATCATTCTCTTGAAAGAAATTTTCAAAATCTAAAAAAAGCAATGAATGGCTTTCTAAACGTTATGTGTAGCATTAATAGATATAGATTATAAAAAAACTAAATACAAAAAAAATTATTCATAAAATTTTTTTATAATTTTCAACTTTTAATGCATATACTTGCACTTTATGAACATAAAAAAACAGTGTTAGAGTAAATTATTCTATCAGTTTCATAATTCTTTTAATGTTTTTCTCAAAATAAGACCAGTAATTATGGATTCTACTATATTTGCTTTAATTTTGTGTCTCATATAGTAACGCCATGTTGTAACTTCCGAATTTCTGCTTACATCGAACGTCGACAACTGTATAACTATAAATATATTAAAAATGTAATGACACACTTAGTTGACTCTAAATGTACTCACAGTGAACAGCTCTTAAAATGCGTCAGGTAATCAGTTACATTTTGAAAACTCTCAGCTTTGTTTTGAAAAAATGCAAAAGGACTTTGTATAACACATTCAGAGTTGAGTGGTTTTAATGGTGATAAACAAATGTCTTTCAAATGAAGAGTTGAATCATTCAACACAGCAGTTATTTTTTCAATCTCCATTTGCAAATCCAAAGCCTACATTAAAAGAAAAGTCCAAAAAATTATGTACAGGTTTTAAAATAAGATTTATTTTTAGTTTAGATTAGAGCAAAAATAGCTTAACATTTTTAGATCAAATTATGCTCAAAAACCAGAATTATTTATGTCAGAAAATTTTACAACCTCTTTTTGGAATATTAGTCAACTTTTTCTTTTAAATTTCAAAATGGTGAATTAAAATTTAATTAATATGTTGTAACAGCTTCACTTATCATTGGTAATGTAAATTGCTCTATTTTAGATGTGATTTATGAAATATGATTATTATATAAAAGATTAACAGAGTTCAGAAAAATGAAATAATACTTTCAATTTAAGCACAGGAAGGTCAATAAATTATTCCACATGAGAAAAATAGGGATATGTTGCTATAGGTTAAATAAGTTAGGTAATAATAATAAGCGTATGTTTGTTAAGTAAAAAAATTGTGCTAGAAAATCACAAGTCATTAAAAAAATTCAGAGTTTTACTTTACTGCAATTTTTATTGTTTTCTAAGTTCTGTAATCAGATCTTAAATCCATGGAGTTATAGAAGATTTTAAATTATTGGAATCTTTAGTTTTAGTTAGCATGCCTACTGTAGGTTTTAGTTATCTCATGTTAAAACTTTGTTTAAGCCAAAGGATTTGTATTTATTAATGTTATAACTGTTCTGAAAATGTATCTCTTTTTAAACCAGGCCAACAGTTAATAAGGCTAATTTCATGGCTCTGGACATTTTAAAATCACAGTTAAAAAATGTTCAGTATAACTCATAATGCAAACAAATTTCTTGAGCTGTGATGACTCAGGGAATAGAGTGTTTGGATTCCAATGAGATGAACCCGGTTCAAATCACAACGATGGCTGGTTGATACGAATTCCGCACATGGCTCCCACAGTGCTGGCATAAAATATAATCAGTGGTAGAGGAATCATGGGTCAGAGTACCCTTGCCGTCAGGCTAACCGTGGGAGGTTTTAGTGGCTTTCCACTCCATGTAAGGCAAATGTGGGTTAGTTCCATCTAAAAGTCATTCACAGTTCAACAACAGTTATAAAAAAATTTCTTAATATTTTTTGCACCTGTTTGAGATCATTAATGCAAAGAAATTGCTCGTTATTTTTTCATGAGATCCTAAATCAAAAGAAAAATATCAAATACAAAATATAATTATCAAATGAATAGTAAAAAACAGTCAGATTATTATAGTTGAAGTTGAGAGAGAATTATAAATAGGTTGCAAAAATTAAATAAGTGACCAGATAAAAGTAAGAAGAGTAAACTGCTATAACTGTGTTAGATAAATATGTAATAAAAGGGGTCTTATTATTGATTGATTGACCTCAAACAAAATTTAGACCTTTCTCCTTTTTTGTGAAACCAGTTTTTGGAGATGACATTTTCTCATGCACTCAACTTACGTGGGTAATGTTGCTAACAATGTGTGTTTGGCAATTCTTTTTCATTTGCTGTGCAAAGATCATGACATCTTTCCTTTTCTGCAGTACCAAAGTACTTAAGTCAAAGTTGAAGCTTGTTAAATTGTATTCTTTATTCTCTTTTATGTTCCTTCAGTTACAAATAGTATTAATTCATATTAACGTTTTATGTGGATTTTTCGGATGTCAAACTGAATAATTAATTCACATGATAGCATTCGAATGAATGTTAAATCACATTAAAAAAGAATGCAGGTAGAACAGAGTCACACATTTTAACGCAGCTTTTAGTGGCAACAAAATAGAGGCTAACAGATATTCAACATCGAATGGTGGCTGTTTATGATAAGCTATATCCAAAAGGGATGCGTAAACCTCCTCAGGGTGTATAAGCTTTCATAACTAGTAGACATCAACTTTGTAACATGATTTTCAATTACCCTTTCATATAATATTTGGATGCAATCGAAGGGCTACTATTTGTAACATTAGGAAACACTATGCTCAAGTAAAAAAGAGGTACAATCACTTTCTGATACAAAAGAACATATATAAAGTGCGCTTTTATGTTTTAGTGGATAATTATTTTTAGCAACATTTTATATTCACTTTAAATGTTCTCATGTAAATTGCTTAACTAGTATTACAGAATATGTAGTACACTCCTCCAACCTTAGTTTATCTCTGAATAGTGGACTGCGAGCACTACTGTATTTCTCTCTTTATCTAATCTATTCTTATTTTGGCAAACCATTTACCTTACTGAAACTGAAATTAATATGCTAAAAATATCCTTTACATTATATTGACTTAAAAAGTAATTTTAATTAAAATTACTTTTTATAAAAGACTTGACTTCTCTCATAAAACAAAGCATTTTTTTTCACAATTCCAGATATTTTTTTTTTAAATGTACTACTTAAAACTTACTGCTAAAAGAAAATCTTGTTGGAAAATGGGTCCCCATGAGATATTTTTTATTTCATGATTTACCACTATGGGATGAAAAAAGCTTTCTTGTTTTGTTGGTGTTATGATAACTTGTTCAATGCGATAGAATGGCCTAGTAAAAAGAAAGAAAAACAGTAAATGAAACACAAAACTATTATTAACACAAATATACATGATATAAAATAATTTATAAAAGCAAAGAATAAAATAGTTTTAATACTTTTCTTTTGAAAATTATAGTGAACTTAATTTTTGATATAAACAAGCCAATTTCATTGAAAATTTATATACTTATATTACGAGGGTTATTATTTTTTTCAAGGTCCGATTGGTCGCTAAAGGAAAACTTCGAGGAAAATCCGCTAGGTCTGTGCGCAGACGTCTTGTGCTGTGTCTTTAGTTGGCCAGGGTACAGCGTGGATTATCTGTTGTCATTTTAGATTACGTATGGAGCACATACACATGCTTCGAAAAATAGAGTCTCCCACCAAATGTGAATTGCATTCAGTCATTCGATTTCTGCATGCTGAAGGAAGCAATGCAGCTGAAATTCATAGACGAACGAGTAAAGCGTATGGAGAAGCGTTCCTTAGTGATAGCAATGTGCGGAAATGGTGCAGGAACTTTGATGCTGGACACACAGATGTTCATGATGCAGGCGGCCAGAGAAGGAAGTCAGTGTCAATCGATGATCTTTTTCAGCACGTGGATCAGGCGATTTGCGGAAATCGTTGGTTCACAATTTCTGGGTTGAGTGAATTGATTCCGAAAATTTCACGGTCAGCTCTCTATACCATTGATAATAATTTAAAAAGAAAAAGAAGATTAAAATTAATAATTTTGTATTTATTTTTCAAGAAATTTTCTCGATCATTTCAGAAACAACTGCAACAAAAATACAAGTTGAGATCCATTGATAACCAAACCAAGATCCATTGTATGTACTTATATTATAAACTTATATTATACACAACATTAGTTTAATGCATGTATTAGAATCAAAATGAAAAAAAAATTGTTTTAGTTTAAAATTTAAAAAGAAAAAGAAGATTAAAATTAATAATTTTGTATTTATTTTTCAAGAAATTTTCTCGATCATTTCAGAAACAACTGCAACAAAAATACAAGTTGAGATCCATTGATAACCAAACCAAGATCCATTGTATGTACTTATATTATAAACTTATATTATACACAACATTAGTTTAATGCATGTATTAGAATCAAAATGAAAAAAAAATTGTTTTAGTTTAGAATTTAAAAAGAAAAAGAAGATTAAAATTAATAATTTTGTATTTATTTTTCAAGAAATTTTCTCGATCATTTCAGAAACAACTGCAACAAAAATACAAGTTGAGATCCATTGATAACCAAACCAAGATCCATTGTATGTACTTATATTATAAACTTATATTATACACAACATTAGTTTAATGCATGTATTAGAATCAAAATGAAAAAAAAATTGTTTTAGTTTAGAATTTAAAAAGAAAAAGAAGATTAAAATTAATAATTTTGTATTTATTTTTCAAGAAATTTTCTCGATCATTTCAGAAACAACTGCAACAAAAATACAAGTTGAGATCCATTGATAACCAAACCAAGATCCATTGTATGTACTTATATTATAAACTTATATTATACACAACATTAGTTTAATGCATGTATTAGAATCAAAATGAAAAAAAAAATTGTTTTAGTTTAGAATTTAAAAAGAAAAAAAAGATTAAAATTAATAATTTTGTATTGATTTTTCAAGAAATTTTCTTTATCATTTCAGAAACAACTGCAACAAAAATACAAGTTGAGATCCATTGATAAACAAAACCAAGGATGGTTATTATTCTACATACTATATGCAAATTTTGAAGCATGTATAACTTTCTGTACTACTTCTATATTTTGTGTTGTTTATTTAATGGTACTAGGAATTATTTGATAAAAATAAAAGTTAAATTATAATTTATTTTTATTAATAATAAAAACAAATCTACATACATAAAACATGCATGTAAAATAATAAACTAGTCATAGAATGTTTTAATATATTTTACAACTTATTTAAAATGCATAGTAGATATTAAAGAAAGCAAAACTTGTAAAGCAGGAAGAATTAATATAAAATATTACAGCCTATTTAAAAATTCACTCTCGATAAGAATTATTTGACAGTCAGAAGATACCTTTGGGGAAAAAAACAAGTAAATAAATAATTACAAAAGTGTAAACTTAAATATAAGTTTAAATTATGACCTCTAAAATAATACAAATTTATTATTTTTAAAACCTCTAATGCCCCTACTTAATTTCATATTGTTTTTTTGTTTTTTTGTTTTAATTTTAACAACAAAAAAACTTATTTTCTTATAAAAAAATTTTATGATTTTAAGCAATGTACAATCTATCAAATACTGAACATTATAGTTAGACAAAGCTGAGTTCATTACTGATATTGTGTATATTGGAAAAATTAAGGTAGTCCTAAAAGTAATACTATTAAAAAATATTTAATTCATCTTTTTTATATAAAAAAGTTTAGAAACCCAATGCTGCACAATAGAGACCTACACTAATTTGTTTTAATGATTCTAGTATGCCATTATTAATATTTACCAGTTGTAGTAAACTTTTCTTAAAAATATGCTTTTCATTTATGCTTTTAAAACCTAAAACTATGTTTAGAAATCTATTCAATATTATTATTTTTAAAATAATTAATTTTGAAACTAACTCATTCATTTTATACAGATAAAAGTAATCATCACATAAATTGTTTTTATAACTAAATATATGAATATTATTCATTTGGAAAAATGTCTATACACTAAAAGTCAAAAACAAAAGATATACATTATCTTATTTCAAAGTTGCTAAGTTAATTCTTGTAGCTAATGCATGGCTCCTCCTCCCACCCAAAAAATATAAAGAGATTATAAAATAAATATACTATTCAGCTATATATTGTTCTTCATTACAATTACATTAGTACAAAAGTGAAAGATGATATCGGATTTAAAAATTAAATCTGAAAACGAAAGAACGAGTGAGAGAAAGAGAAAAAAATAGATTTTTAAACATTTTGATTAAATACGTGTAACTAATGCATATATTTTTTTCTTAAAATCCCATTTCAGAATAAAAGTCATGAGGAATTAAAAATATTACCCAAAGTGATTGTTAAAATACTCCATATCGTGACGTGCCTCACTGCTAGCCGACACCCACAAATCTACAGGATTTGTGGTGACATCAAAATTGAGCAGAAGTCCTGAAGAAAGAAGAAGGCAAACAAAAAGTGAGGACACCATTATGCTGATGGGTCGTCTGGCCACAAAAAGACTCCAACTCATGAAATTTTTTTCCAAGTGTCCTTCGAGGCTGTAACCAAACATTCGTATCTTAGAGGGTCTCTGGACAGATTTTTGAGTGGTCGACGGAGATCTCCGACTTCTCGATGTTATCACAGGATCTACATAAATATTAATGTTAGAGTCCATCAAAAAAAGTCTGTAATTTAGGAAAATAAAGCTAAACATTGATATCAGAAACTTCACAGTATAATGAAAAATCTGAATTTGTTACTTATTTGCTATTATTATATGTTATTGAAAAAAAGTAAATTCACGAAATTCTCTCCTTCAACACAATACCAAACTATTTTTTTTTTTAAATTTTGAATTGATTTCTGGTAATTTAATTCTTAAGGACTTTTCTTGATTCATTTTATGAGTCATTTCCTACAGTAAGAAAGTGAACACTGTATTGAAATGAGGTTGTTTGAAAAATTATTTCCTAAGGATGTCTACATTGCAAGAAATAAGTGCAGATTTGAAAACTGTAAATAAATTGAGAAAACATGCAGCAAACAATACTGCATAGTAAAATATTCCAACTAACCAGTTAATTCTAGCTAAAAATAAATAAGAATAAGTAATAAAAAAATATACATTGAATTAAAGCCATACTTCTATTTCTGGTCAACATATTCATATGGATTTTTATGAAATTCAATCGCTGCACAAGGAATCATTTCCTTTGAAAAAGTATTTATGTCATTCTAATTCTAGACAAACAAAATATCTATGACATACCAATAACTGAACCAGAGAGACAGCAAGGAAGACTTCCTTTGGTCAGGAACTTTTCCTTAAATAGCTTTCATATACATTAAATTTGATTTTATAACAAGCATATCTCCTGCAATGCTGTGCGTAGCCAGCTCTCAGTTTTTGATGCTTAATAATTGTTATCCATTCTTTCATTTAATTTTTAATTTTATATTAGCTATTGTCTTTTTTCAGCCTATGTACAAATTACTATATTTATTACCTTAACTAAAAAATAAAAATTGCACATTTTTTTATAATATGAATTTTTGACAAATCAAATTTGAGTTTCATATTTATAATACAAATGCATCCAATAATAAGGCAAATAAAATTAGGCTTCAAATGAATCAACATACAATCAATACAAGAGAATTTAAGAATACAAGAAAGACCAAATAGAAGGATTAATTGAATGTGTTGGCTTTGACAATTTTGGAACAATAAGTTTTATAGGTTTTTGGGAACTCCAAATCAGCATTTTTTTTAAAGTAGAATTACTAATTTAATAATAACATATAATTAAAAGTCTTTTTTGACGACTATGTAATATAAAACAACATATTTTAGCAAATATTATGCTATTTTTATAACATGTAACTTTGTTACAGTTATTCATAATTTTTAGGTTAACTTCTAACATAAAGCATAATCCTGAAGGTATCGGCACAAACTAACTCTAGTGCTAGTTAATCTAGTAACGCTTAGAATAAATTTCGATGTACACAAAATTTTTATACATTGAAAAATTCCCTGGTTTTGAATATATAAAGTTCAAGTGTTCATAAATATAACTAATATTTATTTTCATTAAAATTTTCTTCTTTTCTTTGAGAGTAAGCAAGATTGGGAAAAAAAACTTTCATTTTATGCAAAGTCTACCTGAAATATTGAAAGAGATTGGAACAAAGCAAAGATAAATTTGAGTAATGTTTAGAGAAAATTTATGCTAAAATACCTATTTTGAGACAAACAGATACAATTCAAGTGCAGCACTTCTACTTAAAATGAATCTATGATCATATTACAGCGCAATCTGTATTTATATAAATATTTTAATAGTATTAAATAACATCAACACTTTCCTCAAAATAAGAAGCACAAAAATCATCAAAAGTTAACAATTTAAAAAAAACTAGAAATTAAAAGTAATTGCAAAATAATCTATTTAAATACAAATTTCAGCAACTTCCCATATTTTTTTTTTTAATTTTATAAAA
Source organism: Parasteatoda tepidariorum (assembly GCF_982258835.1). Lineage (NCBI taxonomy): Eukaryota > Metazoa > Arthropoda > Arachnida > Araneae > Theridiidae > Parasteatoda > Parasteatoda tepidariorum. Next base: position 2,542,166 of record NC_141758.1, on the reverse strand, counting down.
TGTTTATAGACATAAAATATTAAATTTTTCATTGTAAGTAAATATTGACGAAACAATTCTTTTTATAGAAAAATACATACTAGGAAATTTTGATCTTAAAGGTTCAACTTCTTCTAGAGATCCAAGATTGACACCAGGTGGATTGATTTCATTTAGTAATTCCGCAGCTGTAAAAATCGATACATTTTATAAAATTTAAGTTTAAAGTACAAAATTTGTTTTAAAAAAATTAATGTGCAAATATAAAAATAATTAATAAGGAAAGTAATAAGATTATGTAATGCACAACTAGTCAACTGGTTCAAAATCACTAAAACATCACAAGAAATAAATTTGCACTGGTCCACTGAACCTCAAGAACAGAATCATAACTAATCTAACAAGACATTAGATAATTACAACCGTTCAGCTTGCATTCCTTAAAAATAGATAAACTAGTTCTAAATAGTTAAACCCTATATTCTTTATTTTTCCTACTAAAATTATTTTATTTAACAAGCTAAAATTCTAAACAAAGAAATTTTAATTGGTTACATGTTAAATTATATATAAATAACAACAAAATGAATCGAAAATTGTTCACAGCATGTGAAATTTTTGATTTAAAATGGACGTTTATGAAAGAGTTGAAAGACATGGATGGATAATACAAAGAGATAAAATTAATTGCATAATTGATTATGAATTCTTTCACACTAACATCATTTTAATTCCCTTAAATAAGAACATTTGAAATACTAAATTTAAAAACTAATTTCAGCTCTACTACAGTTGATTTTATTCAATTTCTAAGGTATTATTATACGATGAAGTTCTTAAAGTAATACAAATAACAAGGTATTGAAAAGGTAATAAGTTCTTAACTGCACCGGAAATTAATTTAGATTGCTCAGCATTAGAGACTCGTTCTCTGTCGTAGAATGTTCTATATTCTCAAAATGCTCTGTGAGAATGTTCTGTGACATTTGTTCATGCATATAGACGTATGTTCATACATATATGATGAAATACGTGACACATATTAATTGAAGTCAATGATCAAGCATAAACACGCTATTCATCTTCATATCTAGACTAAGAATGCAGGTTAACTTTATTCAAATAATCAGCTGAAAATAAAACTTTTAGCTACATAAAATAGTAGCCAAGTAAATTAATTAAATAAAAATGCAAACTGCACAAATTTTTTTTTTTTTTGCCCTTGATATTGTTTGCACACAAGTACATTCTACATTTTTTATGGAAAATCTTCCTTAATCAAAACACGTTCAAAACAAAGGTACTTATAGGATTTATTTAAAAACTTAAGATGCGAGTAATTTATGCAGTAAAAAAATTAGTATTTCCTCAGAAAAGTTGGAAATACTTTAATTTTATTAAAAAAGAGAGAATGGTGCATAACTTCAAATTAATTTAAATTTGAAAAAAATTATACATACACTTACATATAAATGATTACATATATATCACTGTACTATAATTGATAATTGAATTTTCAATATTAATGGATATTACTCTTAAGAAATAATTCACTTATTATTAATTGATATAAAACTTAAGTTCATTGCAGTTATGAAAAAGGCATTTTTACATAAAAAAAATAAAATGTAGGACCATATAAGTTTAGTACTTACGTAAAAGACTTGCCTTACGGTGACGGCAGAATATAAATGTCATGGTGAAAAAGATCAAGAAAAAAATAAAAATGGAAACTACAGTGGCACCGTGTAGATTTAAAATTCTAAATGGCACTGGAATGGGAGGGAGATCAGGTGGTGTCATGGCACCGGAAGAGCACGCATCAGGACAATCATTACAACTGCATTTATCAAAGCCTGGGCCAGGGGATTCAGAACACCTGCACACACACACCAGATGATTAAGATTTTTTAGTGAAGAACATATTACAGAATATTTAACTACAAATAGGAAAACCAGTCAAGGCATAGAAAGCTGCTACTAAATATCTTTTACCATTTTAGAAATAAAAAACATTCAAATATACGACAGAAGAAATTAGTATTCATTTTCATACCCTCAGAAATGAAAACTTTTTCAAAATGTTAGCAATCATGTTCTTCAATTGTTTATAAGGGTTAAAGAGCTTCGTAGAAAGAACATGCTAGGTAAAATTTTGAAAGCATTGAATTTTACATGCTTTGATTTTTTATGTCAGTGTAAAATGTAAAATCATATTTAGATGTACAAATTTACATTCATACTTACATTTACAAATTTATATGCATATTTACATTACAGGGTAAAAAATGTACAGAACATTTTTCTACTAAAAGCACCTTGTTTAAAATTAATTACTGATAATTGATTAAGTTAATGTTTCTTATTTACAAATAACCAAAGGTTCTCAAATCAAAAAATGTATGCGTTTTTAAGAATCAACTTGTTTTTTTTTTCTCTAAGTTCTTAAAATTCGCATTAAAATTTTACATAAATAAAAAATTTATGCTATACATAATATATCTTGATATGCATTATTTAATTCAATTAAAAAAGCTAAAAATTTAAAGTAAGAAAATAGTTTTAAAAGATGTGTTATTCATAAAATCATTTAATCTATACATTATAAAAGAATTATGAATCAATTCTTTATAGCAAATATATAATTTAAAAAGGGTTTTGTTCAAATGACAATTTATGATGACCAAATCAAATTTAGTTAATTTATAATTATTCATTTTTCTAGTTATTTATTTTGAATAGGAAGTTTTTAAATTTGCAGATCTGAAGAGGTAATCTACACAGTAACACTTGTTAACATTTAGACAAGACCTTACAATTTATACAAATATTTTGAGGTCTTGAAAAGCTGTAACAAAAAGTTTGAATGAGATTAAATTACAAAAAATAAAACTGGTATATTAAATTAAAATAATGTAGGCCATAAAAATGTGTTTACAAATCTTTGATGCTTCAGTAAACAACTTTAAAAAAATTAAAATTGCCAGAACTGACTTTGATTGTTATCAATTTATCAATTCACAGGCTTAAAGTTTCATTAGAAAAAAGTATGAAATTCAAAAAGTATATTTTCAATAATGCAGTTATTTTTTAGCAGATTTGGAAAGAAAATTGAACAAAAAAATCAATAGTAGTTTAATAGACTAAATGTTTGTAATTCCTAAAAATATATCTTCACCTGTTCTATTACATTCCGAAAAACCCCTCATTATTCAATGAAGAAATTTGCCCAAAAGTGAAATGTTCCAGTTAAGTAATGACGAAGGATGCCAAAAAATAGATGTAGATTGGATCAAAGATAACAACAATTGAAGTTTTTACATACTTATAAGGGCTAACTTTCTTACTTAAGTATACTGTTTTAACAAATGAAACTTCCTTAGGAACCTTAACAGCTTCCACTTATTAATAGACATTATTTAAACAAGAGGAAAATTCTGCAGTTAATATAAATACAAGTCACTAACTTAGTGTGAAATGCTTTCATAGGGTTGTATGTTCTGTTATCCACTTCCACAGTATCTTCAAGGTGTATACTATATATAGTCTTAAAAGGCGAGTAGGCTCCTTCGTCGGGTGTGGAGCCCATGTATTCGGTCCACCGTTCAGGACTACAACCAGATCTTCCCCAAGAGCCACACCCAAAATCCAGAAAGTATTTTCCTGGGAAAAAACCTTGAAGTCCTTCACAAGAATCATACAAAGCATAGGCAAACCTAAAAATAAAAATAGGAGTTAGATTAATTAACATACATGTAAAGTCATTTATATAGCCCAAATAGTAAGACAATCAGGTTTCAAAACCAGTTAATATAATTCTAGTCTAATTTCGATAAATTATTTTTAAAAAAAAGAGAGAGAAAAAATTTTAATTTCAAAGTAATATGGGCATTTAAAACGAACTAGTTTGAATTAATATAATTGTTTGGTGGGTATTCATATAAATGAGGGATATTATATAATAATAGATTTCAAGCTATTAATGTAATAATTTTGGTTTAATAATAGTTTGAAGAGAGACGTCATGAAATTATAGGCACCTTCTCCTTAGCCTAATCGTTAAATTAGGCATTTACAAAATTTAATATCAAGTGATGTTTGAACTATGATCTATCATTTTATTAATCAGGATACAAGGAGTCATAATGGCTCAAGGCATAGAGCGTTTGCCTTCAAATGAGGTAAACCGGGTTCGAATCTAAGCGATGGCTGGTCGATACGAATTCTGCATCCGGCTTGCACCGACTACAGTGCTGACGTAAGAATAACCGTAAAATCAAAAAGTGGGGTCAGATGTTCAACGACGGTTACATAAAATCAGAATACCTTACTACTGAAAAAACTATCACATTTTCTTAGTATTTAAAGGGTTCTCTTTTTTTAACTACAGGATCTGAAGTAATTAAGAAAACATCACAATTTGTACTTATTTTTATCTTATTGTTACAGCATCAAAGAGCTAAGTCTACATTGCAACAAAATAAAAAAGCTTTAAACACAAATCTATTTTAATTCTTTAATTCTGTAGGATGAAAAAACTGCACATGCTTAAAGTAAAACTTTTTTTTAAAAAATCTTTTTGTTTTGAAGCTAATAGTGATCAACAAAAAATTTTTTGACTAAAATTTGCCCCTACTATAATTTATAACTATTTCTGACAGCTACTAATTATAAAAAGGAAATGAAAAAGGAAATTTTAAAAAATATAATTGAATATTTTTTTAAGTAATAAATAAGTATATATTGCAAAGAAGTGATAACGAACTGTTTGAAAAGAAAACAATATCTAAGAAATTAGGTTTGATTATGACTCATTTTTTTCATGCATAAATGGTAAGTACGAAGTTTGTATGATTAACAAATTGCAACATCAATTTAAAACCTATTTAAAAACACAAAAGAACATAAATCTTACTATTAGAAATGTCTGGACTTATGACTTATTTATGACCCCTTTGTTCAAAAAATTCACTTATTAATATGGCACACTTAAGAGTTATTACTTGTGTTTGCAACCTTTCGTGTATTTAATGACATATTGTCTTAAAAATAAATCAGAGTGTCTGTGCAAACATCACCGCCTGTTGACAAATACATTATTTTTAATTTTTTACAAAACTTTTCTCCACATTTTCAATTTAAAGATATGTATAAATTATTTATAAAATAATATAAAATTAGTTTAATGGAAAAATGACTATTCAAGATTAACTCCACCTATTGTTCTTCTTATTCAAGTTAATGGTTAACATAAGTCTCATACATAGAGTGCTTGAAAGATATGGAATATAGATAATTTTTGTCCATTACAGCATATTGTGCTATCTGCAAACCAAAATTTAAAAACCTAGAGGCAAAACTACTTTTTAATGGAGAAACAAATCTTCAATTAAAAATAGGGAATCATGTTTATGAATTTGAAGTTGTCCTCCCCCCCCCCCTAAAGGGGAGTCAAGTTTGACAACATTGAATTGAACTTTCAAAAATATTTTATCTACATATTTTAAGATTTTTATCCAGTGTATATTTTTTCTTTTAGATATTTGACTGTTTCCATGCTGTTTGAATAACCTGTATATTAAATACGGAGTAACAAAAAGACAATTTTGGGCACACAAAAAAAAATATCCAGTGCTAAACAGTTTTTCTTACTAAGTAAGATAAAGAAAATCTTGTTTTCAGTAAGGGAAAATATCTAGGGTCATAACTCAAATTCAATTTAGAGAAAGCAACTTTTTAATGTCCAAACTACAGTAGAAAAATATTTCTACAACAATTCAACTACAGCTAAATTTATAAAAAAAAGAGTTGAAAGAAAAAGTGATTCAATCTGTGTAAGCAATTTTATTTTCCTTTAGGAGTATTTACTTTAGGATTATTATAAATGAAGAATTTAAACTCTATCTAAATAACTGAAAGTGTTTTTTAGGAACGAAAGAAATTCATACAAAACATGGGCTGGTAAATGTAAATAAGATATATTAAAAATTGGCTGTTATGGTGGTAATGCATTGTTTTCTGTTTGTTACAGCCAGTTTGTAAATTTTAAAAAAATTTTAATTTATGAAAGTTAATAAAGTTTGGGGTAATTGACACAAAGAGTTATTTGTTATTTTAAAAAAATTCATTAAGTAAAAGCAAAGTTAAGCAAAAGTAAAGCAATTTTGTTTTACTTCTTTTAAGAAGTAAAAGACATTTAAAATATGGAATGTTACAACTGTAATAATAGAGTTAACCCTATAGTTCAATGACACAACACTACATATTCAACAAAACTGCTAAATCAGGTTGAAACAATAATTATAAATAATTATAATAATAATTATAACAATAATAATAAATTATCTTATCTGAAGCATTAAATAGCATACTTTTTGGAAATAAAATATTCCACTTCTTCTACAACTTCGTGTTCGGGCTCATCACCGAATGCTTCGACCGTGTCACTCCGGAGGAGTCGGACAAACCTGCTCTGCCACGGTGTACAAGACATGTAGCAGATGGTGCGTCGGAAGTTTTGGTGGCAGGAGGGACAGCGAAGGAAGCCCAAAGCTTCCACCATTTCCATTTGCTCTTGAAATGCCAACAACTGCTTTGTACTACAACACACATGAGGATCATCATCTGAAAGAGATTCACAAAATTGTCACAGTTCAAATTTGTGATGTGGAAGATAAAGGGGTAAATTTTAGCTGAGTCTCTTTATAGGAGATCGGAGAAAATGTGTTATAACTATATTCTTAACTATAAATCCAGTTATTATTAAACAGATTTATAATGATCCCTATGTAAGATTTATTGCCATTTTATTGTCGATCGAAATGGGCAATAGGTGGTGCAGAATAGAACTTTCTACCTATGGCAACCGTCTGGAGGAGCAGGAAGTACATTAGTTTCTGTCTTAATTTTCAAATAGATTAAAAACTTTTAAATTAGGAAAGTATAGGGAGCTGAAAAACTACATTGAACATGGTTTTAAAAGGAAGCATTGTGGAAATGTAAAATAAAAATATTTTTGACAATGAAATACAAGAAATAAGAAGAAAAAGAAAAATATCATGGTACATTCCTATACATCTGAAGAGAGGAAAGGGGGGAGGGTAAAGACCGGTCTTCCCCACCAGATCGCATATTCCAGCGTTACGATCGCGAATTATGAAAATATTACAAATCATTTTTATAATTAAACCAAAATTATTTTTTTATAATTTTAAAAATTACAAAAATTTCTATAATAATACATTTATTAAATATATATCTTGATAAAAAAAATTTTGCATGTTAAAATTAAAATATATATATACATTAAAAAAGTATTTATATGAAAATTTTAACACAACAGAAAATTGTAAACTTAATACGCTTTGGAGAAATAATTTTTTTTTATTATTACTAATGAGCATTTAAGCCCACATTGGGAAGAAACTAATAGCATATGGCCCTGTCTGTGGTCAGGTCAAGATGGAGCCCTCTAATATTCAACATGCAAGCTTTACCTTTTAACCCCAAAAAAAATAATAATAATTAAAAATAAATAAATAAAAATAATAAATAAATCACAATAAATAAAATTAAAAAAATAGCTAGCCTAAAACAAACTCTTCAATATTTGTTTTTCAAACTAGTTAATTTTAATACACATGGACGGGTGGGGGGGGGGAACACTCAAATAATTAAATTTCTTTTTTATTCCTTTCAATCAAAACATGTTTGAAACAAATGTATCTTAAGGCTTTATATAAAAACTAAAAGATATAAAATTAAAAAATTTATGTGTAGTAGAGACAATAAAATTATTTTTTTATAGAGAGAAGTTAAAAACCTGTTACAATTTAATTTTATTAAAAAAGAAAACTTGGAAAAAATTCAAAAAACCTTTTTCTAAATTCCTACCCTCATGAAAGACTTGGGGACAACAGAGTAATAGGCTATTCTTTTTTCGATGTATATTTTTAAAAAATGCTCCTAAGTATTGTTTCCAAATAGATACTTTACAAACTTTACTGTTTACTGTAGTGTTTTTCATAAAAAACCTATAATTAAAAAAAATTTAAAATATGACTCATCATTATAATATACACGAGCGCTGTTCATGGAAAATTCACATTTTTTTAATAGTAAAAAGTTGTTCAATATCACTTATTATAGAAATAAAAAAAAAGACAAAAACTTTTCATATTCTACCCGACAATCAACAGGATGCGTAGCGTTTTTAAAAATTGCTTAAATGTACTCTCTTCCGTTTTTTAAAAGCTCTTAAAGTGTTTTTTTGAGTGAATGATTGTGACAAGTATTTAATTTTCTTTTGTCCAAAATGAGATTTTTTTCTTTGGAATGCTAATTGTCACAATGGATTGTTATTGCGTCAAAAAGCGGGGTTTTCTAACAGTGTTAATCAACCACAATCCATTTCGGCATACCAACGTCCGGACTGTACAGAACTAAAGCCCTGGATTACCTGTAGCGTCATTTTTTCCCCAAGACCTCTATGCCGCGTTCGATTTAGATGTGCTGTCGCGATCACATGTGTAAACAGACGCCATTTTGTTGACTAGTTTCGACGGTGACGTCCATTGCGTTCGATTTTTTTTTTAAGAAGTCGAAGCAAGCTCTGCTCATTGTGCGCCAAGCTTTGACGAAACTAAACTGCAGAATCGAGGCATGCAAGTGTTGTCAAAGTTAAAAGTGGTTAAGAGCAATGTGAATTGCTTAACTAATGTCTCAAAAGAAATATTTAATATTCTGCTCCACATTTAAAATCTTTGCAGACTGAATGAAGATTAAGTTCTGAAAGCAAAATTGGATACGAAGAATTAATTTCTTATGTTTAAATTCTGCTGTAGAACATTTCAGCAATTTTCCTCAATGCTGCAACTTGTTGATGAAGTTGGTGATTTTGTTACTTACAGATTAACTTTTTAATTGAAAAGAAACATTTAGCTTTACAAGAAAGCAAAGTTAAAAAAAATGTTCCAGCAAAAGTATTGGAATGAGAGTTGCTGTTTCAGAAATACGATAAGATGTAGCATTTAAAATGTCAATTAAAAAGGCGTTCTTCTTTTTCTTTATGCATATTCTTTATAAACTACCCTCTAAAATGTTCTTTCATTGTTTTATCTTTTATTATTTTAAGTATAAAATATTTAACTATGAGCATTGGGAACATATTAATTTTATACAAAGAAAATGCTAAAAAATATGAGGGCACAAATTAAAAAGCATATTGTAGATGGCAATAAATCTTCGCGCTGCATAAATCTTTCAGCATTCTTAAAAGAACTTATTTTGGTTTTGCAATAAGCAAAAAGATACTTTTCAATTAAAAGTAATGATGCATCAGTCTATAAAAGAAATTTTATTCATTAAATACAGTCGTAGTCAATGATGTTTACTATATTCCTTCTTATAATAAAATATAGTTTTTTTAAGTCATCAAAATCATGTTTTTTTTATAAATCATTTACAGGGAGTTAATTTTGATTAAATATGAATTGTTGACGTAGTTTTTTTTATTTTTTTTTATTTACAATGAATTCTAAAGGCATCTCATTAATTCGTTCGATTATGTGGAGTTATGCCTTGATAGTTTTAATTTGCTTCGTCTTATTTTGTATAAGAACAAAACGTTTATTTCAATAAACTAATGATTATGGCAAACATTTTTCTCTTTAAAGATATGTTACTAAAATTATTACTCATTAATAAAACACAAAATTCTATTGGTATTGTCTTTTTTCTTTATTTGAATGAATATAGTTATTGGATAACTAAATTTAGTACAATTCAAAAAATTTTGAAATAATTCAGCAGTGTTCTCCCTAATCGTTTTTCGAAGGCTGGTCCGCCCTGCTTGCCCTTTTAATCCCGCGCCCTCTTTCCTCTTTTTGTAAAAATAAGCAAACATCCTTTAAAAACACTAACTTCTTTTATTTACATTCCATTTATCAAAAAGTAATTCACTGAGTAAATAATAATAACACACTTGTAAAATTATCTGTGTTTATAGGTTTAATTCTGATTACTATTACAAATATTTACTTTTGTAAGGATTATTTTTAATTAAATAAATAATAATAAGTTTCTCTTTTTTCGTGGAGGGAAATAACAGTGCATATTTGAAATATTTCAATATTATAACTGAAAAAAAATGGATAAAATTAAAATGTTTTTTCTTTTAAATATCAAGAATTACTTATTAAAATAAAATATTTACCATACAATATTATAAATGCTCAACTAATACGTCTCAATCATAGGGAATCTATATAAATTAAATAGCTTTAACTCTTATTTTTGTAATGCAAGAGGATGATAAGATAATGCTATTAAAGAAAAGATCAAGGGGTTTGGAAAAAAAAATAAAATTCTTAATGCTGTTTAAGTGAATTTATTGGTTTAATATTCATAACATGTTTTATTTTCTAATTGATACACGCATTTTTAAAGATTTAAAAAAGTAATTATCAATTTTAAAATACTTTTAAATTTTTTTATTTGCACCTAACATTTTAATACAGATTTATTTTAAATTTAATTAATTGTACTTTAAGTTTTAGCAATTGTTTATTATAAATGACCAAATAACAGTTGGTAAGAAAAGACTTGTACCATAGAGAGAGAAAATCTTTTTCTTTGAACACTATTGATAATATTCATAATGATTTAAATCCGAAATCATACCACTTTCTTCTCAAAAAAAAAAAAAAAAAATTCAGATCAGAACTATATAATAAAACGATTGCAAATTTCAAAGAGTTTAGGGGAAAAAAAATCGAAATGAGAAATCTTTCAACTTTTGGATATTATTGTCACATAATAGAATTGTATAGTTCTAGTACAACGTAATGTTCATAATGATTTAAAACAGAAATCATACCACTTAAAAATTCTCACATTAGAATCTTATAAAAAAAAAACGATAGCAAATTTCAGAGAGTTCAGAATAAGAAATTGTAACAGATTAGAAAAGACTAAATGAGAAATCTTTAACTTTTGGGCATTATTTCCACTGAATAAAATTTTACAGTTCTAGTGCAACGTAAATAAAGTACTTACCTACCTACCTTCACTGAATCGAATAAAAACAAAATATATGAATTTTAAGAGAAGAAAAATTAATTGTAAATATTTTAGTGATCTTCAAGAATATGAAAATATTAATAAATAAAAAGTGGCGTTAAGAATAGAAACTCCGTATTTCTACATTGTAAGCATAAGAAGAGAGTTGCGGTTATCACCAAAATGGCGGCGTGTCGCCACCTAAGTTACATATCCAGGTCTTTAGAATGAATTACTCGCGGATTTCCCGTGCGTGCATACTGCGCCGAATTCAATGAAAAAAAATTTCCGTGCTAGAACTGGGACGAGCTCAGCCCGAGTACGAAAGCCCGGGGCAGCCACGGGTTCGTTTGCAAGAAAAAGTTTTCAGGCTCAGGCGGGTTCGAACTCATGATAAAATTTTCATAAACTTTTTTACTACTTCTAAACAAACGTTTAGTACAATTGTTAATTATAAAAAAGGTTTAACTTATTAATTAACTATGATAAAAAGGTTTTACTGACTAATTTCCTTTTTAAGGCAGCAAAGGTCTAATAGCGAGAATTTGACCTTTATCTGACGTATTCGCGATCGCAACGCTCTAATACGTCATCTGGGAAGAAGACCGATTCTATGTCTTGACCTTTCCTCCTTCCCTCTCCTCCTCTTTTCAGTTGTATGGGAATGTACAACGATATTTCCTCCTTTCTAATTCTTTTTCGTATTTTATTGTCCGATATACTTTTTTTTATTTTTAATTTCCACGACGCTTTCTTTTAGAACTATGCTTAATGCAGTTTTCAGTTCCATATAATTTCCTAACTTAAAAGTTTTTAATCTATTTGAAAATCAAGACAGAAACTAGGCCTTCTCCTTTAACGATTCACACGCTAGTGGTGAAAACGTGGGGAAGTGTTGCTGAAAGTTCTGCTCTACACCTGTAGCCTATTTCGATCGCCAATATCTCGGGGCGGCCTCGAAAGAAAATTCTTCGGGCTCGGACCTCCAAAAGCGAGCCAAAACTCATCTCTATTCTGTACTCAAGCGTGCAATTCCCAGCATTTTACGAACTACTCTCGATTTAAGGAAATCGAACTGATAATTTCTCAAATTTTTCTGATCACAGTGACAAATTTAACATTACTAAATATTTCCCTCATAGCAAAATAAAAATTCGGTTTCTTTTTCTTATATATATATATATATATCTATATATATATATATATATATATATATATATATATATATATATATATATATATATATATATATATATATATATATATATATATATATATATATATATACATATATATATATATATAATACAAAAATTGTAAAAACTTTTGTATTAATAACAACATTAAAACTCTCTCGTTTTCATAAAATGTCTTTGGTAAAGAACAGGTGTAAAAATTCTACTTTGGGAGTTCAAGGTTGAAAACATGCCATTGAATTATAATTAGATTTATATTTCAAAGGAGGAGTTATTTTTAGAATCTTGTCCCTCTTTCACTTCCATATTAGGAAGCATTAAATGATTATGTAGAGTTACAAACTATGCAGTGACTGAGCCTTTTCTGTCAGTATATAGCAATGGTTTTTGCGTGTCTTTTGCCCTATGATGTACACTAACTAAACTTCGTCAGATTTGTCTGTATTTGTGTCCTCCCCCCTCCATATGGGAGTATGGGTGCGACTTCTGCTTCTACCATCGAACAATTCAATAAAAAGCTTGTAAAGAATTATGCCCTTCTGAATTCTCCTAATTTGACTATGACAATCCAAAAATAACGGGGTTGTAACCCTGTTATTATATATATATATATATATATATATATATATATATATATATATATATATATATATATATATATATATATATATATATTCCCACTGGTGAAACGCTATTGTTTACGCCACAGAAAAACCTATGACGTTCTTACACTTCTCTGTCTTCAGATCAATCCTTATCTTAAAACTTGAATAGAGAATTGATCGCTAATTAACTATTTTCAAACTTGAGCAGTCAACAGGGGGACCGCGAAGTAATATTTTTGAAAGAGGAAATCTCCATTTTGCCAAATGAAATTCCTAATTTGACCAAATCATAAATAGGTATGCAATTCATTTGCTTAAATTCATCTTGATTATTTCAATAAATAAAAAATTCTTGCTAATATTTTCAAATTATGTTTCTTTCCACCCATAGATTACTGATTTAAAGACTTTATACTTAATTTTTCTAGTAAATGAACCACGAGTGATCAGTGATTAAGACGTAAGAACTGATTGCGTGAAGTGCTGACCACATTGTCACGAACACGCCGTTGGTAACGAAAATGAGGAGCCTCAACCACGATGAACCTCTTGGACCACAACGGGCTGTGGCGGAAATGTTTTACTTTTATTCTAGTCAATAGATAAAATTAATAATGAAGCATTTGATAAGAAACATATAAAAAAAATCATGTAATTCGATAAAAAACATAAGTTTTTTCTATCCCAAGAATCGAATATCAAATAAGAAATCGGCAAATCTCGTTAAATGGATGGTTGACTGTGTAAAGCTAAATACAGATGGCGCTAGAGGTTAAAATTCGTCGTTAGACTTTCCGACTGATTTTTACGCATAAGCTTAAAGAAACGCACCATCCAATAATAATATACTCGTAGTGTTTTCAATATAACGCTTTCTTTCAATCTAACTTCCAAAGAAACAAACAACAAATGAATTCGGAAGATTCCGCAAGTTTTCTGCGATGCTACCTAAAAAATAACAAACTGTGCTATTTTACACAAACATAGCTAAACAAGGGATAACACTCAAAACATAGCTAACCTTACACTTTATTTACGCTGTGGAATTAATTTTGTTGAATTTGCTTTAGGCTCATGTCTTGTTAGAATTTATAATTTACGGAAAACTCTTATAACAAAAATCACAAAAATAAAAAAACTTCCTATAACACATGCCTCGTATGCATAACATAAGCGGAAGGATAGAAAGGAAGTCTTCTAAAAAATTTTTCCAGTTTTAAGAAGAACCTTGATATTGTTTACAATCAGTCAACCATCCTTACCAAATGAAAAGATAATCGACGTCACACGAGTGAGAAGGGAAAGCACGAGAGTTGAAGAATGAATAGATCTCTCCATATTAGTTTTTATGAATATTAAAATCAAGCCCCTTCATTCAAATTTTACTTTTTTTTTTTAATGAAAAAAGAATATTTGGTTTTCATTACCATACAAAAGACGGAAAAAATACAGATTATTTTGTTAACCTTTCAGGTTATATAAAAAACAAATTAAAATCTTAAAATTTAATAATTTTAAAACTAATTCAAAATTTCAATGGATGGTGTTTTTAATATAAATGTAAACAACCACTATCTTGACCTGCTCTACTACCGGTTGGAAAGTACGCTACTATAGCAACTTATTCTACGAGGCGATATTTTCAAACAAATAATTTCTCTTTTAATGAAAGAAATAAAATATATGATTTCTGAACTCAAATATGTTGTATTTCATTATATTTATTAATCACCAGGATATTTAAGTAATCCTGGTGACTTTGTAGTGAGTATTTGTTTTAGTTATTTATAAATGTACTGTTGAAAAAGGTGATATTGTCGCTAGATTTAGAAAGACCTCGCTTTTTTTTTGGCATTCTGGATTCGACCACTTTTTATTGGTTTATTATTGTTTGTTCTTGTTGCAAGCCGTGTAACATCATATTTTGGTGTCAACATATTGTTCTAGCAGCGAGATTAAGATCATTATAAAAATCATCAATTAGGTTTAAATTTCGAACATGGCATATTGCTGACAAGGTAAGAAATGTTTTATAACGATTATTTTTTCTAATGACGGTTCTTAACGTCTTTAAATATCAGGTTTTCAAATGGCAATTCTTAAAACAATTCTTTTTTTTAAACACAAATAGTAAATCCGGTAACAAATGCGCGTATAGTTTGTCTAAAGTAAGAACTCCCCTCGCCATTCGCCTGAACCCGTGGCGGTCACTATGGTAACGAGATATAACTATTTCAAGTAGGGGTGCGGGGTCATTGTTTAAGACAGGATTTAGGTCCGGTCAGCGAGAGAAAGGAGATCTTTCTCTTCGTTCTATTGTGTTAGCCTTAGAGAGAAGCTACCCTCCCTGAAATGCGCTATTCTTGTTTCCATAACAACAGAAAGCCTCAGACTTTGTAGTGGGGGGGGGGTTGGTTCTTATTGTAGACAAACTATATACAAGAAATACTACTCAAGAGAGTCTCAAAACACAATGACCAAGTTGTGAGTCAAATGGTTTTTCAAAATACACGGGAAACAGTAACCCGGAAGTATAGGAAGTCAAGAGGTTACAGTGCTACCTAGTGTACAAAACACCATCGATAAAAAGGACAAAAAAAAAAAATTTCAATTTTTATTTTTTACTATTTTTCATTTTCAGTCAGAAAAGTATGTTGCTGATAGAAACTATAATTTTATTGCTATTAGTTTTTCCAAAAATCCGAAAGATCATCAATACAAATTATTTTATTCAATCAAAGCATGAATAAAATTTAAACAAATTTTAAGATAATAAATTTTAGGATAAAACTTTAAAATGGAAAAGCGCTAAAAGCAGCTAAAACCAAATTTGTACAGTCAAACCCCGCTATAGTGAACCTTCAAGGGACTGAAATTTTGGTTCACTATAACCGGGTGTTCACTATATCCATTACGCAGGCAATTTAACTAATGGTTCCCAAACTCCTCCCTTTTATTACACATTATTTAAATAATTGACTGAAAAATATTATGTAGTAGCGGAAAATGTGTTATTTTTCATTACTCTTCGTCTTGCTTACAAAAAAAAAAAATTAGTAATATTTAGCTGATGAGCAATCCTCAAGATAGATATGGAAACATTTCCTGACTATCAGATAATTTTTCCTGAATTTCGAATATTTCGCTTTTTAAACCTGTCTAACCTGCCATTCGAGCACATAAAAGTAGTGTCATAAAATCGCTTAGCAAATTCATCGACATTTGTCCAGATACTGGAAGATTCCGACTTCTTTGAATGCTGAAGCACTTCAGTAATGCTTCTTCAACATCCTTGTGATCTGCTTTTTCTCAACTTTTTTCTGCCATCTAAATTTTTTTTCATGAGTAGAAATAATTAATTGCCTATTTTTCCATATGCTACAAACTGCAGATTTGTATAGTTTATATTCCATTCAATTTTTCTGATTATGCCCATTTTATCATCAATGTAGAACGTTTTACGTTTACTACTCGCCATAGTTAAATTTGAGACACTTGTTTGCAGGATTTATTTTAACTGAACTGAGAGCAAAAAGGAGTTGAAATGAGGGCCTTATCAACACATATTAGTGTCCAACCCTTTGACCAATAATGAATAATTCACTCATTCCCTCTGACAGAAAATGCATATTAATCCCACTGACACCTAACAGGGTGCATTATGTGCGTGGGTTGGAAATATCTGCTTGGTTTGTTTAGGGATGGGAAAGTGAGATAAAAGAAGCTTATCGCTAACTTTCCTCTATAGATGGTTTTAAAAATCGGTATATGTATTTATTTTAAAGTAAAAATTTCAAAATTATCACAAAAAATGAGGGAAAAAATCAGTCGAAGACAGAAAAAAGTTCATTATATCCAACTTCCTGACATTTTTGGTTCACTATATCCACAAAAAATAACATTATACGTGTATAGCAAGCATATATGGCAGTACTTTTACTTTCGTTACTTGTACCGCCGGCAAAAGTAAAAAGTACGTACTTTTACTTGTACTTCGTTACTTTTTAAATTTAATACTTTTACTTGTACTTTCGTTACTTTTTTAGGGAAAAAGTACAAGTATTTGTAACGGAAATATCGAACGAAATCGTTACTTTTTTTCTAAAACTCGGTAAGCTTTCTAAAAAAAAAATATTAAATTGAAACAAAATGCTTATGTTTTTTTTTAATTAATAAAATTAATGTGCAATATACATGCATTCACAGCTAACTTCGTGTTTAAATACCTTCTGTTTCAACTTATTCTGCACATTCAATTATTTTTTACTAGCTCAAAGATCACAAAGCTATCTGAAACCCTGTGTTTGCTTTGTTTATGTTTGTGCTTTTAAAACGCGTTTCTAAAGAGTAAAACAATCTTAAATCAATGGTAATTTAAATAAATAAAAATAATAAACTAAAAATTAAAATCAATAGATAAAATTTCTTTTTCGTGCAAATCCATAAAAAGTTTGAAATTAAAACTATATTTGATTTTAAAATTATATTATACGATTATATTATAAAATTATATTATAATATTCTTTCGAATTTAAAAATAAATTTAAATCCATAACTTCCAAAATTAAAAATAATTAAATAAATGACAACAATTTGGCAAAAACTTTAAAGAGCATAAGAATATTATTCAATAAAATTTTAGGTTACTTTGAATTTTCGATTTCCTAGAAATGTACTTTTAAATCGTTACTTTTTTTGCTTAGTACTTGTACTTTTACTTGTACTTTTTACTCGTTACTTTTTAAAATAAGAACTTTTTACTTTTTACTCGTTACTTTTTTTAAAAATACTTGTACTTTTACTCGTTACTTTTTAAAAGTAACGTTGCCATATATGATAGCAAGGCACGGGACCGAACATTTCGTTCACTATATCCGGGAGTTCACTATAAACCATGTTCACTATAGCGGGTTTTGACTGTATTATGAAAGCAATTTAAATCAAAAGTTAGAAACCAAAAATAAGCGAAACGAAATTTTAAAGATATGTATGTTAGCAAAAACAGCACTTCATCAGGGGACACACTGGAGCCTTTCTGTAGTCAGTGGTTAAACCAAAAGCTGATTGTGCTGAGACCACATAAGGGAAAAACTAAATACTAATAAAATGCAATACCTCAAATATTGAAATAAAGATAAAAATCCAATATTTGAATTTTTGAGGTATTGCATTTTATAATTTAGTTTTTCCCTTATGGGGTCTCAGCACAATCAGCTTTTGGTTTAACCACTGACTACAAAAAGGCTCCAGTGTGTCCCCTGATGAAGTGCTGTTTTTGCTAACATACATATCTTTAAAATTTCGTTTCGCTTATTTTTGGTTTCTAACTTTTGATTTAAATTGTTTAAAATATTTTATTATTATAGGTAAATTAATAATTTTGAAACTTAGTTCCGTTTTGAATTATTAACATTGATTGCATCAATAAATTAAAGAACGTACATTTTAAGGCTAGAATGTGGTATAAAATGTACAGATAAAATCCTTTAATTTATTATTACTTCTGTCACTATTTCCTCTTATTCTCACTTTTAAGACAATTCCCCCGTTTTTTGAAAAAACATAAAAAATTGCCAAAACAAGAGGGGCACCCTATTGAATGCCCCTTTTTAAATTAAAATTAGTTTCAGCTTGATTTGACTTTTTTTTTAAGTAACAATAAATTAAATAATCAATTTTATGACTTGTCCTTACTAGCAACATATATGATGTGAAAAAAGACAACAGTTAAAAAAAAAAAAAAAAAAGAATATTAAAGAAGTGCCCAAATTAGCATGAATACAATGAAAAATGATGATAAATATTCGAATTTTCATTAATAAAAAAAATTCGTAGATTTGTTCGAAACGATGCTTAGAAAACTTTTTAATAGCTACTTCAAAGTTATTCATACTAGTGCCCTTCCAAACACTGTCATGCTTATGAAGCTTTGTTTTAAACAAGGGCTGGAACCACAATAATCAGAGATCAAACTTTTAAAACAAAATACTGCATTTATGGGCTGTATCAGATAGTTAAGTTAAAAGAGATAGATTATTTCATACCATAGATAAAATCTGGACAGAGTTTATTTAAGAGATCAAAAGTTGTCATATTATTGGGTAAGGGGACATCTTTCTCTAAAGGTAATGCTGGACCATTATAGACACAAGGAGTATTTCCAAACCTTCCTTCACACTGTCCACGCATAACACAATGGCCATCTTCTTTTTCGACACCCTAAATAAAAATTATTTTATTTATCAACAGTTAGAAAAATCAGTGATGATCAACAATCGTGAGTGTCACTCTTAGCAATGCAAGCAATTCTCAATTCAAGCACTGTTTACTTCACTATAACAATTTGAATGAAATGAAAATAATCAGTTTCAAGCACTTCATTAAAAAAAAAATCATTCATTTAAATGATAAAAGGAAAAAACATTGTTTTAGATACTTAATCAAAGTTTCTATCCCCGTGGCAGAATCGTAGCGACACGGCAACAATTGTCGCAGAACGTTAACCGAGTTCTTGCAGAAAGATTTTTCCTTCGAGAAGTAAAAAAAAAAATTTTTTTCTTTTCTGCAAAAATTTTCGAAAGATTTTATCTTTTCTTCGAAATTATATTCAAAAGATGCTATTCTCTCGCGCATCGGAGAATAAAAAAAAAAATGCTTGTAATTTTTCATTTCTCATTTGAGAATAATGAATAATAAGGTAAAAAATTTAGTTTCCTTTTCTGCAAAAATTTTCGTCCTGTTTTTTGATGCAGTTATTACTACTGATTTCCACATAGCTTTTAAAATCCGATATTTTTAATACGATATTATTCATTACAACAACTGAACCTCGAAATGAAAACACGCATTTAATAAACCCTTTTTGAAGAGTCCAATTCGCGTGATTTTGCCGACCATCTTTTCTTTTTCTTTTTTTTCCGTTAGTACTACTACAAATTTCACGATTTTTTTTTTTTTTTTCATGTGATGATGAATTACAAAATGCGAAAAAGGAAATAATTAGTGTGTTATCTTCCTACGAAATGCGAGAATATAGCCCGTAATATTAGAATATAAAAAATATTACATATTCAATTTAAAAAACTATTTTATTTGATCAGATTCTTTTTTATTTATTCTTTAAGTTAACTCTTCTGTTACTTTGAATGAGTTACATGTATATCTGTTATTATTAAGTATCTTGCAGGAAGATATCAGTATTAGAGAAATATGTCGCAAAAAGCCCGGAAAAATTCTGCCGTAGAAGTTTCTACGATAAAATAATGTCCTATAATCCCAATCAATGATTTAAAAAAAAATTTAATAAAAAAAATTTAAAAAAAAAAAAACGATTTTCTTACTTTAACTATTAATGCCTAACCACAAAAAGTATATTACAATAAAAATACTGAAAAAAGTCATAATAGTGGAAATTTCTTTCTGCTGCCTACTAATTTAAGCTTAAAAAAAGCTCAGTATTTTTCCATACATAAATACTCATATTATTAATATATAGGATGGCAGAAAGAACTATCTTCTTTCTGAGTGATTTCCTTCAAATAACTTTTGACTAAAAAAATTAGGAAAAATTGATCTTAATGTTTATAATTTTTACTTTAAGGTCCATACATTTAAGTGTACAAATTAACAACCCGCAATGAAAAACTTCAAAAATAAAAATTTAGTAACAATTATGAATTTTTATAGCAGGGAAAAATGTAATTACTGTCCCCTCACTTATACACTTTAAAAGCAAGTGAAGAAAATATTCAATTTTTTTCTGTGAATCAAGAATTAATAAGTAAATATGGGAAAACATTTTAAATAATATTTAATTTAGGGGTGCACAACCTTTTTCAGTGAAGGGCCACATGCACAGTAGATTGACCAATGAAGGGCCGCATGCCTAAGTGTTTAGACCGACATATTGAAAGCAATTGTTGGTGGTGATTGTTATATAAACATCATTGTTTACATAACACTAAATTCCTTTTGTCGGTTAACCTTGTAATCTCTTTGCAGAAAATACAATACTTTAAAACGTTATGAATTAGAAAATGCAAAACTGATTACTTAAGAAGGAAAACAGAATTCGAAAATCAGAATCAATTTATCGGAAAAAATTTAGATAAATTGAAATAATTAAAAAATTATGGAAAAATTGAATTTTTTTTTATCACATTACAAAATACAAAAGTCCATTTAAACATAAATTTTAGCGTTAAATTTTTTTTTTCATGGAATTAAATTTCAAATAAATAAATGTTCTGGTCATTAATATAAATTCAAGTTAAATACTTTGATTTAAAGAAAGTTTATAGGGTTAAAAATGATTAAAACTAAAACAAAACCCCTTAAGTGGAAAATTTAGCATTTATTAGGGAATGTACTTTATCTTTCAGACATTTTTATTTTAAATTAATAATAAGAGGCTAAGAGAGGGAAGAAAAAGAAAGAAAGAAAACACATTAAATTTCAAGGAACTATATTCCTTAATAATAAAAAACTATTAACATACTTGTTTACAACTTTTTATGACGAATATATTTTTAACATGACATTTACTATTTACAATTAATGCACAATCAATAAAATTTACATTACTTTTCGAAACTTATCGTGATTAAATTTTTTATACAGTTAAAATTTTATGATATACAAATCATTTCCCAGCATATAATCATAAATGATATAAAATGCTCCAAGAAGATAGAAAATGGTTTAAAAAATTTCTTAATGGTTACACTGTAATTTGCAAAATTTTGGAATATTGTGATAATTTTATATACTTGATCATGTGATATTTTTTAAGCCATTAAATGAAAATGTAATGATTGTATTTAAAGACTACTCTGTAATTTTGAACAGGCCAAATTCATTCTGGAAAACTGTCTTTCGACAGAAGCTGTTGTTGTGAGTAGTATTAAACTTAGAGCAAATAACATAATCAGTTTTGGAATTTATCCTAGATGGTGTTCTTCCTTTCTGTGTTTTTAAATCGCGGAAATACAAATAGCGATGTGTTATTTTTTAATTGCTTGAATGCGAATCGCTATGTGTTATTTTTTAATTGCTTGAATACGAATTGCCATGAGTGATTTTTAAATTGCGTAAATAATAAACTCGATGCTTGTTTTTCAAATCGCGTGAATACGAATCGTGTGGCTTTTAAATTGCGAAAGGACTACTCACAACACTTGATTTTTAAAATGCATTAATATGAATCGCAATATATGGATTTTAAAACGCGTGCAAGAAAAGTAGCAACGGATGATATTTTAAATGCCAGAACACGAATCGCGATATGTGATTTCAAATCCCGTAAATACGAAGCGCGATGGATTTTTTTAAAATCTCGTTAATGTTAATACGAAATGCGATGCGCAATTTTCAGATCGCGTAAATACAAATTACGATATATGACTTTTAAATTACATGTGACAACAAAAAGAATAGGTTCGATGTGTGTTGTTAAACTTGCACGTGTTCATGGGACTAAAAAATTATGCCGTGTTCTGAATTTTTTTTTTTGTTGCAAAACGGACCGCGTTTAATATAAACACATCTCGTTTTTTTTTTCTGGGAATGTGTTGATTTGGCTAAGATACGTAATTACTTTTTAAGTTATGAAAAAAAACTAAAACTGAATCGAATTTCACGAGTTGTAATATTGTGTGAAAAAATCAGGTATATTCCAAATCACAAATAAAAATGCAGCAATAACGGGAAAGAAGAAAAAACACTTTCGAAAACTCTCTTAAAAAATTCGTGTTAAAATCGGTACAACGCAAATGATAAAATCGGCACAAACAGAGCACGTAAAAAATAATTATTTTAATGCGCGATTCAAAACTCGCTTGCTGTCAAAGTATTTAAAATATCATAATCTTTTTAAATCACGGGGAAAACGTAATAACTACTAAAACAATAACCAAAATACTTTAATATTTTAGATGAAATTGGAGTAAATAAAGTCCATCAAAATTTTATGCAATTTAAATGCGAGATTTGAAATTAAAATGTCGCAATAGCGTATAAAAAATATCGATACTTTCAAAACCTTGTAGAAATGTGTAGCAATAATTTCTAAAATAACGATTGAAAAATAATTTGATTTGCGATAAAATCGTTACAAATAAGCCATGTCAAAAAATGGTTATCTAAATGAGCGATTCTTTACTCGCGATTCGTAATAATATCTGGCTAAAATATCGAAGTTTTAAAAACCGGGTGGAACTGTGCAGCAATAACTGTTGAAGAAAGGATCTAAAGTCATTTAGATTTTCCATGAAGTTTGCACAAATAAAGCGTTTCATAACTTTCAAAAATCGCTATTTCAGAAACTACTTGAAAATGGGTAGCAATAACTACCGAAAAGTCATTGGAATCGGCACATACGAAAAGCGTCAAAAGTGGTAATTAAAATTCGTAAATCGTAATAATGATGTATTAAAAATATTGTGATTTTTAAAACTATGCCGAAATCCGTAGCGTTAACCATCGAAGAACTACATTGATTGAGATTGGGTGCGTCAAAAACTTAAAAGTGTAAATTTAAATTACCGAATTTTTTTTATTATTTTTCAAAAACAAATATTTAATTTTTATTTTTATTTTGTTCAGATTGCGGCCGCGGGCCGCACATCGAGGGTTGGCGGGCCGCAGGTTGAGCACCCCTAATTTAATTGAAAATTTAATTATATTTTTTAGAAAATAGATAATATCTAGAATTTTGGAGAAATATTAGGAATTTCTATTAAAGTTCTTACTTTTTCATTGCAAAAACATTTTTATCACTTATCATTTCATATTACCTTAAGTAAGATCACATTTTGTAAAGAAACACATGATAATTTAAAACCAAAACTCTTACTTGTATTTTTTAAATGTGCTTTTGTGTAGGGGAGCAATAATTATTATAAACTTGAAAAACACCACTTTTTATTTAATTTCAATATATCTATATTATATATAACTACACCATAAGCTTTATAATAATTTAAAAACAATACGGATACTAACAATATGTGTTTTGCATTTTAAAATAGATTTTTGTATATTTCATTTATATATTTCATGTGAACTGTTTTTGGTATAGAAATTAGTACTTTTTATTTGGGTAAAAGTTTTATTCTTGATCTTCTTTTTACTCCCTACATTTATACAATTAATCTAAAATTTAGAAATATCGACAAGTAATTAATACTTAAATTGCAAATTTCTATAATATTTAAAAATTCCTTTTTTTTTCTTTTTTTAATTACCCAAGCGGTTTGTTACTCTTTCAAACTCTTTTGACACTCTTTCAAACTCTCACAATTTTTTAAATAAAAACTGACAAAAAAAATCAAAATTACAAAATTCCGATATTAACGTTGTTAAAATTACAACTTTTAGTAATTCTGTAGAAATTCTAAATTATTCAATTCTTAATAAGAGTAAATAGGGAACACAAAATGGCCAAATAAACATTTGATTAAACATTTAAAAAATAAATAAAAATACAATAAAAACTATAAAAAAAATTTTGCTATTCAGCTTTCTTCTACAGATTCAGATGTTTTTATATTCTAAATTAAACTACATTTTGAACACAAAGCAGAAAGCATTTGAATTATCTAAACACTTGTATGTCGATTATTTTAACTTAATCTCAATACTATTAATATCACAACTTTGTTCTAAGTTTTAAATTTTTTTTTTGTTTTTATCTTTACTAACATTGTTCCTATATTCAAATAATAGTGCTCTTTATTATTAGAAACTAAACATTTAATAGCACAAAAAACTGAATCAAACATAGCAAAATTCTTCAAATAGTAAAGTAGTTATCGACTCTTAGGTAATTACAGTTCCCTTTAAATACATTTCAGATATGGCCAGGAATTACAAAATTATAGTTTCTGCAAATAAATGAAAACCTTTTTCATTTTCTTAATTAAGCTATCCCTATTTTTTAAAAATAAGTTGTTACACTTCATACATATTGAAAGAAAATTTCTTACAGGAAAATCAAGGGGCAGTGTAATTACATTCAATTAAATCATCAAGATTTTTTATGGTGAAATTATGCTTATTGATCCTAAAAGAATTAAACAGTAGAGAATTGTGTTCATTTTAACCTGGAAGTTATATTCTTTTTCAACGAGAGCCATCTATAGTATTTTATTGGCATTTTTAATTACTTGCGACAGTATTTACTTAAAAGTTGGGGACACATACAAAATTATGAGTAGAACAAATCAGTGACTGCGAAGTATCTCAAAAGTCGGGGAGTCTCCCTCTCTCCCTGTGCATATATATATATATATATATATACACAGGGAGGGAGAGAGACCCCCGACTTTTAAGTATATATATATATATATATACAGGGAGGGTGAGAGACCCCCCCCCCTGACTTTTGAGATACTTCCACGCTCACTGATTTCTTCTACTTATAATTTTGTATATGTCCCCAACTTTTAAGTAAATACTGTCCCATATATGAAAAAATGCCAATAAAATACTATAGATAGCTCTAGTTGAAAAAGAATATAACTTCCAGGTTAAAATGAACACAATTCTCTACTGTTTAATTCTTTTAGGATCAATAAGCATAATTTCACCTTAAAAAATCTTGATGATTTAATTGAATGTAATTACACTGCCCCTTGATTTTCTTCTAAGAAATTTTCTTTTGATTTGTATAAAGTGAAGTCTGAACTTTAAATTCATGATTCAAACTGTTCTAAAATTAAAAGAAAATTTATAAAATCTATAAATAATTTATCTCTCAATTACTTGTACATATTTTTTTTAAAGTTCTGTTTAATTGTTTTTCGTTTTTTATTCTGTTTGCTGTCAATTTTAACAATAAGAATTTTTCTCAGCGGTCAGCAACAGAGTCATATATTTATTCTGTGGGGGATGGGGTGAATAAAGGATGCTTTTGTAGGAGTTTTCACCAAGGAAATGTGTCCCTTCATTTATAAAATATGAGGGAGCTACAGCCCCCTCTGTCCCCCGGTTCCAGGAACAAATCATGTAAATTATTCTAAGAATATTAATTATACATATTCAAGCAGAAAGTCACACTATATTAGAATATTGTAATCTCTATTTCACTATTATAACATAGTAAATTACTTAAAAAGTTCAGAAGCTCTTGTTGGGGACACTGGATAATACAGACATTTTACCAATGTTTTATTTTTAAAAATATAATCTAAATACAAAATGCTTCTGATGCATATTTTTATTACTCCTTGTCAATGCTTTTAGCAAAACATACCATTAAATAATGAAAATAAATATTTTAATGAGAAATATTGCTTAAGGACACAAAAGTTATTGAGAGAATAATCCTTCTACAAAATAAATCTTAATACTAAAACACTTCAGCAATGGCTTTTTTTTATTTTAAAAAAGTAAGGCTTTTTCAAAAAAATAAATAAATATTGAATTAGATAGTGAGTAATGAGAACTTTCGAGTTAAAAAAAAAAAAAAACTTGATAATTTAATTATAATTTTTTCCCCCTTTAACTATTGTGGGAGGCTAAATACATCAGGGATGACAATTCTTTGGAAATATTTCAAAAAACTTACAATTTTTTAAAAAAGTCATATAAAATTAAGTAAGAATATACAGGCATCAAGTATAAAGGTACTTTTTCCTACATCAAAACATTTGCTGTCAAAATACATTTGTCTGAAAGAAATATTTTTCATCCCTTGTGAAATATAAAATAATGACTCTTTTTATAACTTGCATGTGATAATCCTATGAGTTTTGTAAGGAATTGTTTGGTTAATACAACTAATAAAACATAATTTTTCCTTTGTGCCTAATTAAGGTAATAATTAATCAACCAAGAAGGAATAAAAACTGATTTAATACTATGGGTGAATTTATAACTTAATTCTTTTTCAAAATGTCTCTGACAATATGAAAAGTAATATAAATTCTCAAAACAAGAAATAAATTAAAGTTTTCCAAAGAACAACTATGCCAAATTATCCATTAAGAAGCAACAATCATGCTAAAATATCTCCTAGGAGCAATTATATAAAATTGAAAAACAATTTAATTAAGGTTAGCAAATTAATGCAACAATAAGTAGGCAAAACTTATTCTACAGAAAAGAGCCTTTGGGTGTTATTGAGATAATAAAAGCAAAAATATACAAATCAAGAAAGTTAAGTGGAAAAAAATGTAATGGGATTACAGCAGTTATCTTAAATTAAATCTTTAATAAATTCGAAGCAATTCTATAGCCAGCATAATTTTTAATTTTCTTGTTTTAAGCTTATTTTATAGTTAAGTCATTTTTTTAATATTAATTTAAATAAAAACAATTATAATTATGGTAAAGCCGAAATAATGAAATTACATTACGTGAAAAAGTAACGTTTATATTACTACACATGAAAGTATTCCCTTTCTTTCATCCCTGGAGGGCATTAACTTTTTCGCAGAGGTAAAAGAAAAATAAAAGGAAGAAAAAGTGAAAGAAAGTGATTAACTTACGGAAGATCTTATGACGGGTAAAAGGAACACCAAAAATAGAAATTTTAGACAGTTATCCATGAGAAATGAATAAAACTTGTAAATAAAAGTCACAAATCCGATCACTAATCACATCATCATTCGTTTCTAACTTTCATAATCAAAATCAATAAAACGCAACAAGTATGTAAACAAATGTCCAATACCACTCCTCGTCAATTTTAACTTTCTCTGCGCATACTCATGCGCAATCTCTTCACCTCGTCTCATGACACGCTTTTTTTACACGCTCAGAATGACCTCTTAAATTTTTTTCTTCTTTTTTTCACGTTCACGCTCACTGATTACGCTAGCTTTTTTCTTTTACTAACCTTGTGGCAGCGGAATGATTCTTATTTTTCTTCTCGCTTTCAGTTAAATTACATAATGACACACAATAATAATATGATTATAGGACTGTTGCAGCTCAATTGAAGCGGTCGGATTTGTTTGATTGCTCCTAATTGATTAAAATACTGAGATTACCGCCTTTTTTCAACTTTAAGTTCATAAAAGACAGGCGTATTTCTGATAAAAAAAAAACACAATATTGTTATTCAATTTTAGCTGGTGTGATATTTTTTTCTGTAATGCCATAAATGACACAATATTCTTTAAACCCAAAAGCACAGTTTTTTGATTTTTTTATTTTTAATTTATTCATCTTTTGTTTAATTTATTCTTTTTATTTATTTTTTTTTCGTAAAAAAAATACTGATTATATAAAAATTGGAAGTACAGTTTAAAAATAAACTTGTCTATATTAAACTGAAAATTTGAGCAAATTCGTTTCTTGTTGAAAAACTGCTTTTTTTATTTTATTAATTTTTTATTGATTACAAGCGGGCTAAGTCCCCTGTTCGCTGCCGCTTACCAAGCCAGATAATTGCTTCGCAATAATTAGAGCCCCTAGTATAGTAGCCTTAGCAATAATTGTTGTTTCTTGACAAAAAACAGTTTTTCTACTAAAGGTAAAATTACTCTCTTAACCTGTATGAACTAAAAGGAATCTGTTTGCTTGTGCTTCCCCTTCCCCTCGTCTAAATATTATTATCTATTAGTAATAAATATATTTATATCTATGGGTGAACAGAAGTCATTTTTCTAGGCAATCATTTTTTAAAATAACATTTATATTGTAATAACATTTTATTGTTCAAACAAACTTGATGAGTTCACAACCTTAATTTAATATTTTCGCTTCCCAAACAGGCGGATATATTAAATACTGTTTTCTTGCATATTAACATTGTGCATGAAGCTGATCGTTAAGTTCTAAATCATTTAACAGATCTCTTTAACTGTAATTTATTACAGTATATTAATGCTATTGGCAGAAAAACAATAATTGTAAAACGGTTAATAAGATTAGACCACCTTTCTCAATAACTTTATCTTAAAATGAAAAATGTAGCACAGAATTACATTATAATAATAATAAAAAAAATTAAAAAAAAAAAAACAATTTTCTTAGTTTAAAACTCTTGAAAAGGGTAATAATTGCAGTACAGAAAAATAACTTTAAATTAGGGATACAAAAATACTTTTAGAAAAGGAATATTTGTATGACTTTTATTAATGTTATGCTAACGACAACCAAAACAATATGGAAATGAATGAGGAAAAACTGGATCCTACCACGTGATTTTCCGGCCAATAAAAATGCACGGACAACAATGGAAAACTGCGACACCATTATTAGATTTTTACATATACACTGGTTATCATAAATTAAGGAAAAATCACAAAAATAGCGATAACTCTTTCAAAAGTAAGCCAAACCGTGCAAAATTTGCATATGTTGTCCACTAAGAGTAGCTGAGTAAAATTGCAATATGCAAATTAGTGGCGCTGCACTCGGCTTACGTCATCTGCCTGGAGCATAAAAGTCCAAGTTTGAGAGAAAGCACACAAATTTTACTGTGATTGCGACATTGAAAATCTGAGATAGCCAATTCGTAATAATGACCTCTAGGCATCATTTGCCTGAAGAACTACGATGGAGAGCCATCGGGAGACTAGAGGCAGGGCAGAGTCAATCAGAAGTGGCCAGATGGCTAAATGTGAGTCCATCTGTGGTTCATAGACTTTGGAGGCAATTTCAAACCACAGATTCGGCATCTAGGAGGTTCAGTCAAGGACGGCCAACTGTTACGACCAGTGCCGATGACCGATATTTGACATTAAGTGCACGCAGGAATAGAACCGCTACTCCGACACATCTTAGATCCTCTCTTGCTGCAGCCACCGGAAGGTTGGTGTCAACGTCAACTGTGCGCAGAAGGCTCCACGAAGGTGGTCTGTATGCGAGACGACCAGCCATTTGCGTGCCGCTCACATCACGCCATAGGAGAGACCGTTTGCAGTGGGCCCGACAACATGTCCACTGGACGTCAGATCAATGGAGGCCTGTTCTCTTTACGGATGAGTCCAGGTTTAGTCTAGAAAGTGACAGTAGACGTTATTTGAAATGGAGAGAACCTGGGACCCGTTATCATCCATCAAACATCCGTGAAAGAGATGCATACGGAAGAGGCAGTGTCTGTGTTTGGGGAGGCATATCCTTAGGAGGGCGCACATACCTCCATGTCTTTCCAAGGGGAACCGTGAATGCTCAGGTTTATCGAGACAACATCCTTGATGCTTATGTGCGCCCATATGCCGGGGCAATTGGTGATTGCTTCCTGTTACAGGACGATAATGCAAGACCACACAGAGCTCGCATTGTTGATGATTATCTTCAACAGGAAACAATTACTCGCATGGAGTGGCCAGCTCGATCCCCGGACTTGAATCCTATCGAGCACGTTTGGGATGCTCTAGGGAGGCGTGTATCTGCCATCAATCCGCCCCCTCAGACCCTTGCCACGCTTGCAACTGCTTTACAAGAGCAATGGCTCTCACTTCCTATTGAACTGATAGACCGCATAATTGAAAGCATCACACATCGCTGTTTGTGCTGTATTGCTTCTAGAGGCAATCATATTCCATATTAAAGGTACTTTTTCTATTGCAAACCGATACTTCCAATTTGTTTATTTTATACATGTGCTAATTTCTATACTACTATTAATGTCTGATAATTTCTTTTTATGTTGTTTAATACCTTACTATGTGTTGTATATTGTGGGTAAGTTTCATAAAATTCCATGTGTAATTTCTTGAGTTATCGCGATTTTTGTGAATTTTCCTTAATTTATGATAACCAGTGTAGTAAGACACTATTTATAAATTATCAATATACCACATTAGCTGTGCGGAACCAAATTTTATGAATAAAACTTTATGACCTTTTAACTTAGTAAACATTATAATAACAATTACCAATTATATACGTTAGTCGAATATAGTATATAGCAGGGCTCGAAATTAACGGTGATAAGGTACTTAAGTTCATCTCGAACCACCAAAATCACAATCAGTGATCCCACGGGCCAGCAGCTGATGTTATGGGGAATAATTTGCTGTTTTGACTTTTAATTTTGCGTTTTAATCTATATTTTCCCACCGAAAAAACATGTTTTATCATAATTTAAGCATTATACATTTTCTGCTTCGCAATTTCCATTTAAATTCACTTGGTAAACGTATTAAGAAAAATATCTAGAAACATATAAACAAACTGGAAATATTTTTTAGTTACTCGAAAACCATGGCGTACTGCTATTTGAGTCTCAGATAGTAGCCCGCATATGAGTGAAACTTCTGTATAATGTGCACACTTAACGCTATTTAGTCTGGAATGAATCAAACAACTTACATCTTTAAAATGGCTTTTTGGGTGAAAATTAAGATGCTTCATAGCTAGTTTAGGTTAGAGCTTTTTTAATCATCAGACTAACCATGGAAGATTTTCCTCTGAATAATGCGTTAAAAAGGACCCATAACAGCTCGTTTGCACATTGAATTTGTATTTTACGAGGTCGGTTCAAAATGATAAGAGAATTTAAGGCCAATTTATTTATAATTGGAGGTAAAAATATTCACTCTATTTCGAAAACAATACATTTATCAGCTTTAGAACTAAATGTAATTAATTAAAATATTACCCTGTCCTGACAGTAAGGATATCGTGTTTCAGCCTTAAAATCGAGATAATTAATTTTTTAAGTGTTAGTGACATTAAGAAAAAATTAGAAGTTTATGTTCTACATAGCTTTGTATCGGTCTTTGTGTTAAGTTGGAAATATAAAGTGAAAGAATTGAAATCTTTGTGAAAGAATATAGAATGTGTCATTTAAGAGGATTGATACTTGATGAACTTTATTTACTTGAAACAGAATGGAAAGAACAGTTATTAAAGTAAACAAATGCTACGTTTGTTCAACAACCAATCAGGATCGATTGAGATACCCACACTACGTCACTTGCAGGTGTCCTATTGTAAGTTATGCGGTCTTCCGTATATTTGAACAATTCATAAGGTCTTCTTTGTAAAGCCGTTTTTCAGCCACACTCATAAATATTTACTCAAATAATTTATGTAGATGCGTAGAGATGGTATAATGGTTAAGGCACTGAACAGTCATTGTGAAAAACTGGAGTTCGATCCGGAATGGCAACTTGAAGCCCACCGAGCTTCAGATCGGTGGGTACAAGCTGGTCTAGAAAGTAAAAGCGGCCCTTTCTGCCGAATGTTGCCGCATGAAATTGTAGGGCCTGAACCAGCTTTCGCACAACAAGCTTTCGCGGGCATGCTTTTATGTTACCGAGATGTTTATTCGAGAGTGTCCACAGGTTGAAAAAAATTTTAATGTGATGGAGAGAGATCGAAGAAACAGAATGTTTTAATCAAAAAAGAAGAAAATCTTTGAAAATTAAAAAGTTTAAAATATTAAAACCACCCAACTCAAATCCTACAATTGAAAAATATAAAACTTCAAAAAGTTTCATATGAAACACTTGTCACCACTTTATACATTTATCTTAACTATGTGATTATTCGTAATTCATTGCTACTTTGATGTCCTTTCTTTTAATAAAATGTCGTCAGATGACGTTCTGGGAACTGAAAATAAACAACCATGACACCTTTCAGATGATGAGATTCCAGCTGTTTCGTTTTTTTGAATGGGTTCGAAGATTTTAAACTGAAAACAAAAGCGCCAAAGAATACCTTGTCTTTGAGTCTTATCATGCGATGGAGCGGGACGAAAAGTTATTTACGTTTTTTCCAATTTATATTCAATCAATAAAGATAATATTCTTTATCTGCGCACTTAAAATGAAGAACTAGCAATAAAAAAAAAAATATGTAAAAGAATGCCAATAAAAGATAATCATTTTGATGTTTATTTTTTCAAGTATGACAATAAGGTCTTCAGCACTTGTTCTCGATATGTGTCAACAATGAACATTTATTGCGTTGTTTTTACGTTTATTATCTTTAAGAACAATGATGTTTATAGGGTTCAATATGAAAAAAATTTATTTGTTATTATTATTATGTCTTCAAGGAACCAATTTATAGGGGGATAAGGTATATTTAGTAAGCTGTAAATAAAAGTAATCATTTTATACCGTAAGGTATGCACCTAATTAATTTGTAATTAAAGCGACATGTAGTACAGACCGGTGGTATAAAAACCTAGAGCAGCGATTCCTCAAATTTTCTTCTGCATTAGGTATATACCAGTGGTTACCAACTGGCGGCCCGAGGGCCGCATTAGGCCCGCAAACTTTATTTTTTGCGGCCCGTGAACTAAAATATATTAGTTGTAATTTTTTGAGGGACAATTTTCGTAAAACATCTATATAGGTTTTAAGTACTTTTAAGTTTTATATCTTAACAATTTGATATGTGTTGCACATTAATTGTTAGGTGCACATTAAAGTTACCGTAGCCAGAATTTTTAAATAGGCAATTAAATATTTTTAAAAATCTACTTTTTATTTTAATTTGCCATTCAATGCTTTTGTTTTGTACAACTTGATAAAAATCTAACAGTAATATTTAATGTTCCTTCAAACATAAAAGAGTCCTACATAAAATTTTGATAAAGTTGCAGCCCGCCATTTGACTGGTGTTTTTAATTGCGGCCCCCGGCCTCATGTAAGTTGGAAACCCCTGGTATATATCATGCCTTATAGATACAGTTATCACTAATTTATCGTCAGCGTTAAGTGCTGTGAATTCTTCATTGGGGGTTATCATCATGAATAGGGAAAACTGCCACGAAAAAGATGTAATGCTTCCTTGCAGCAGCATCTTTCTATAAGAAAAGTATTGTTGATTTGAATTCTGAATTAGTAAGGAACGAGTTGAGAATAAGGATGAGGTCATCACCCTTAAGGTATAACTTGACGATGCTACACTCTATCGAATGCCTTAGAGACATCGAGCATGAGGACAGTTATATTTGGCTTTACTAATATATTCAAGAATATTTACAGGTTTTTGAGGAATCCATATTGCTGTTTTCGTATGCCATGAAGATGGTCATTCAGTCTGTGTTGAATGATTTTTTCAAAGATTTTTGACAGCATAGGCTAGTAGGAAGCAGTAGTTTTCTGGAGAAGAAGCGTCATTACCAGAGCTTTCGGAAAGAGAATGATATTAGATATCTTCCATTCAGTAGAAAAGTATTAATTTTTTTCGCTCGAATAAAAAATGTTTGTAGGCAAGCTAATTTTATTATAAGGCATGTTTTTGATAATTTAGTTTAGATTTCGTCATGTCCCGTCACTTTTCCATTGTTTAATTTGGGAATAATACTAATAATTTCAGTATATGTAATGAGTTCAATAGTATTTGTATATTTGATAATCTTATCACAAGTTTCGTCAACAAATTTGTCAGTTTACGGGCAAAAATGTTTTTATTGTTGTTAAATTGTTCTTCCATTGTGTAGGCGAAGATTTCACCTCTCTTTTGTTTAGTTGCGGCCCGTTTTAGAGGAGTGTTAAAAAGGGATTATTTAAGAATTCTGATAGTCATTTTCCAAATAGAATAATTCAGCAGTGTTAAAACTATTTAGTTTTTTTCTTACAGGGTTCATTTCGGTGTATGGAGCACATGGATCTGATTTCTTCTCAGAGTTGATTGAGTTGTCTTGTATGGTCAAGATTGAAGTTCAGTTGAAATCTTTTTCTAATTTTGTAACCTTTAATAAGCTCTCTAATATGATTTCGAAGTCTATAGCTGTTCATACTGGCGGGAAAGAGTTCTGTACATTCCGCACAAGTAGTTATTATGCATTGGTAAGATTAGCTATTGCAGATTTAATTTCATCATAAGTAGAGAAATCCTATTGGTCGATAGCGATAAAACTACTACTTTTGTGAGGTACATTTCTATACATGTAGGCTTACGACACAATTTTAAGACGGCACTGGCATAATTTATTAAATATTGGTCCTATTGCTTTGAAATTCGAAGTTTCCGTAACTATCATTGTGCTGCCACGATTGGCACCAAGTCGGTAAAAAATGTCGCCAAACGGAGTCTCCAATAAGAAATACATTAATCGTTATTTTCTCTCTAAACTAAGTTAGAATTACACGACTTTCTTGAAAAGTTTCTAATTAAGCTGTTTATTTAGAGTCCGTTTGAGACATTTAGCTGATAACAAAAGAATATCCACAAAATTATACACGATATTTACAAATTCATAACAATACGTTCAAAATTGTCTTTGTATACTTTTGTTGTTATTCCGCCGAAAGAAGGTGGGGTCGTCATTTAGGGTTTCCAGAGCCGAAAAAAAAATTAGGAGCTGCTGCACTAGAGCGTTCTACCACCGGTTCGCGGATTAAAATTCGTATTGGAATTAATATAAATTTTATTTATATTTAAATAGGTTTAGGCTTAAAATATTTTTCATTCTAAAGAGTAAGTGAATGATCAGAAACAAACAGGTCAAAAAATTGTTTAAGTGCCACAATTTTGTATACCTTAAAATTATGTCATTCATTTCCAGGTCGCGATAAAACAGTTGGAATATTAAACCGGTTCTTCGAGTGAATAGGATTGAAAAATATTGCTCCAAATGTCAAAGGTCAATTAACGCCTGGTAGGTCAGTTTTACAATACAATTGGGGTCAAATTGTTTTTGCATTGAAAAAGAAGTGGTTGTTAGTGATGGCTAAGTCTGGTGAATATGGTTGATGATGAAGAGGTTCTAAAACTTTACCGCAGTCATTTGTGTAGTATGTTGTCAAGTCATGCAATAAGATAGTAGTTTATCTGTTAACAAATTGATGCTATTTTTTTAGGCTATTTTTGTTGCATCATTTCTTCGATTTGTTTGCAGCACATTACTAATGTAATGATCTGATATGGATCAGTTTCAGCATTGACCTTCCTTTCTTTATTTATCTTTGATTCTAGGAGACCTTGTCGCTCACTTGCAAGGTCAAAAATTACTTGTGCGAAATTAGGCACACCAGTTTAATACAGTCTGCTGCGCTAATCACGTTAGAGCCATATACATAATTAATGTTTCCCAAAGTCCACTCATATTTCATAATGACGTGAATTGTTGGCCCATTTCAATATTTTTGTAATATTTTAGAGCTTACACTGACATTTTTCAGTCGGTGAAATGCGTAATTTTACACAAATAAATAAATAAATGTGATCATTGGGTACCCATTAGACAAAAGTTTTCTTTCTATTATTATTTTTACCTTTTCTTTTTTTTTCTCAACAGATTTTCACAACGCCACACTATTTCAAGTCGTGGATGCATTGCAAAAACTACATCGATTGATATTTGTCCGCTTGTCGTCCAGTGGTTTAGATTTGTTTTCAATTCCAGCCAATATCGTTCCTCGAATTCGTTCATTCTATAAAAATTCTTTCCCTTTTTCAGCGTTTATATTTATATTAAAATCTCAGCCAAGACAGCAATAATTAATAAGTTAATCACAAGAAAAGCATTAATTCTATGAAAAGTTCAAAAATGCCAATTGGTCAAAATAAAAAAATAAAAATTTCTGTCTCAAAAATTATTTTCAAGAAATTCTAAAATAATCATCTGTTTTTTTTTTGTTTTTTTTCTTTTTCTTTTTTTTTTTTATGGTGTTGAAATTGATTTTGTCTAACTACAAATTTTATTCTCGATAGCCTAATTCTACTAACTTTTTATTTCCGCGCTTTCGGGTTTGTGAAGGTGGAATCTTTCAAGAGAAATTTCAACCAATATTTCAAGAGACTAGCTAGAGAGCTTAAATATCAGCAGGAGTTTTGTGCCATGAGGTAATATAGATTTTATAATATAGAGTTAATATAGATTTCTCTTTGGCTAGACGATAGCGCTGTTTCACCAAACGTTCAGAGGTGTGAAGGTAGCGGATTAGACTAGTATTGTATCGTATTACTAGTACAGTACTATACACATTATATCTATAATTAATAGCCTTTCGTTGTTTTTTGTCCACAATTTCTAATGAATTCTATTCATAAAGCTTAGTAAAAATTGTCAGTCACTTATGGTTCCAAAAAAAAAAAAGTTTATATATATATATATATATATATATATATAATAAAAATCGGTAAGTAGTCGATGCGTAAATTAGGAATTTATATATATATATATATATATAATATATATATATATATATATATATATATATATATATATATATATATATATATATATATATATATATATATATATATAAATTCCTAATTTACGCATCGACTACTTACCGATTTTTATACCTAATAATAAAATAACAATTAAGAATTTAATACTAAAACATTTGGAATCCATTTTTCCTCTTGAAGTCATGAGGAAAATATGTAGTTTAATTACGTTTACTCAGACCAGACGATGAAACTGTTTTACGTGGTTTGCAATAAATAGAATGAAATTTACGCTCCAGACAAATAGCAAGAGATGTCAAAATCTGTCTGAGAGAGATCGCATGCACTATTATCGATAAAGGAAGTGAAAACTAGAAGAGAGTATTTTCCAGAAACTTGATAGTAAATAATAGAATAATCGCAATCTCTCTGTATTAAAAAAAGGGACTGTTGTTTCAGAAAATTTTCACCGAGTATGCTTCTCACATTCATAACTCGAAAAATAAAAAAATAATAAAACAATAGAAAATTTCGCACTTCTAGAAAATTAATTAAGGAACATTCTCATATCAAATTGTTGTTGCGGTTGTTAATTTTTCGGTTATTTTATGTCGAAGTTAGAGATGGTTTTCTTCTTCTTTCTTCATTTTTTATTTTTATTTTCTTTTTTGTTTAATTCAGCATGGCAAAAACTGTTAGCAGGAGAATTATGATTGATTTCAAATGCTTGAAAATGAGCAACTCGTTTAAATTTCGAAATTAATTTGCATCTAATTGTGCCTTCCATGGATGTGGTACTACTTATGATGAATTTCCTGATTATTTTAAGTTTGGCAACTAAGTTTTTTTTTAAATATTTCTTATGTCTTTATTCGACTCAATGTAGATCATTCGAAAAAGAATGTTTCCCCCCCCCCCTCGAGTTAACTTATGCTAATTTTCAGATCATTAAAATGAAATGTCAAGATGAGAAAAACGACTTTTTCTGACACCTGCATTCAAGATTTTAAATTCAAGATTGTTGTGTATGGAGAGGGGGTGCCAGGGGCGCCCATATGTTTGAATTTAGGGAGGGGGGTGCTCATGAAAGAAAACGACAAATAGCTTAATGAATTAAAAAATTAATGAAAGAAAATTTTATCTATTTAAATATTTTTATCTTAATTAGCTGAATGACCAATTAATTAAATTAATTTCACTTTTAATTATACATGATTAATCAAATACGGATATGTTTCATTAAGCATATATTTTCTAGGAGTGGGCGAGCCCCTTCAGCCCATTGCAGCATAGGGGGTGCCATTACTGAAAGAACCCCTCCTGATTAATACGCCTAGTTGTTGACGTTAAAGGCAATCTGTTTGCTTCCAGAAAATTAGCTTTACCACAAAAATTAACGTTAAACGGTAAAAGAAGTGGTGGAGAAAAAGAAATGCTCTCATCAATTAAACTTATGAAAAATTCGTCATGCTACAGAAACAAAAAATGCAATTGATTTATTTTTCTTGATATGAATAGGATTTCGTGGTTAGATTGCCTTAAAAAGTAAAAGTGGTATTTTGTCTCAAAAGAAAAGAAAAAAAAAGAGATAAAGATAAACCATTCATAAAACGTTGCAATGTAGCAACTCAGTTGATTATTTTCAAAAACCTTTTATGTTCGCAAATATCAATCTTCACTTGCACAGCTACATATTCGTTATTTTCTAATGTATATGTTGTTGTAATCAGATTTTCTCTTTAAATGATAGCAGAAAATTTTTCATACTTTCCAGAATTTCATTCCATCATACAGTGGCGTACGCAGAATTTTTTCAAAGGGGGAGTTCATAATTTTCTGAAGCTGCTAAAAGAAATTCGAGTATGTAATAAAGCACGATTATTTCCCTAATTTAGACAGCTAGACAGTTTTGACTTTTTATTTAGACAACATTGTTTAGTTAAATTTTGGTTTGATTTTTTAAGTTTAAGAACATAATGTAATACCTTCTCGCAAGTAATATCTTCTGAAAAAAGTCCAATGTCATATGGGTGGGAAGTAACACTTTGAGGGCCACTTTCACATTCATCAGGTTTTGTTATGCTAGAAATGTTTTCTTCAACGGAAGTATCACATTTCTGTACAACAGAAAAACTTACATTGTACTCCGTTCCCCCTTTTATATAATTTTTCACCGCATCTCCAAAATTCTCGAATTGTCTCAAAGACGACAGAAGGTCTCAGATTCCAGAATCATCGCGTAAAGACCTCGCGAATGACAGCCAGTCTCGAAAACTATCGCGACTGGCAGAACAGAAAAGAACCAGTCCATAACAGTATCACGTGAATTTGGTTTCAAAAGTACAACCCTAATAGTAAATGTTTTTTTCAGTATTCTGAGAAATACCGTGGAAAAAAAAGGTAGGTATAAGGCAAATCAAAATAAATAGTCTTAAAAAATAATACCCGCATAATTTCTACTAAATTTTTTTTTTTTTTGCCATTTTGTCTGAGCTGAAGGGGGGTGTTCAAACCCCTAAACTCCTCCCTTGCGTACACCACTGCAATCATATAATTAAGAATTTAACAAATTTTATGATTATATATTTAAGTCCAACCTCTTGAAACTCGTATTTTAAATAATGTTGGAAGTATGTAACTTGCAAAAAAATAAATAGATAATAAAACAAATAAATAAACTCATGAATGCGTTGATAAGTTCTTTATTTGAAACTCTTAATTGTAAAACTTAATTAACTTTAGATATTTTAATTTCTTACTGAATATAAAAATCTAATGATGGTGTCGTAGTTTTCCATTGTTGTCAGTGCATTTTTATTGGCGGGAAAGTCATTCACGAAAGCTACGAGCTATAGGGGCGTTGTTATTTGTGTTTGTGACGCAAGCTGCTTTTGCTTTCCTCAGTGAAATAGATATCCCACAATTACAAATTGATAATTTGTAAGCTACAAATCGTTTGGGGTCGCCCCCTTTTGCATGGTGGACGCTAGAGGAAGGGGGTTTGAACGGCGAGAGGACCACGCGTCTGGTCAGCAGAAGGGGAGATAAGGAGTGATAGATTTATGAGGAATTAGAATGCAGAACGCATTATCTTAACAATTTGTTCTTGTGGAATATAACATTTCTTTCAATTTGTTTTTGTGGTATATCTATTTCATTGACGGAGAAAACTGCTTCATTGTGTTAAATAGCATCATAAATGCCAAGTGACACGGAAGATTAATCTTTATATTCGTGGGACGAACTTTTAAAAGCTTGTTTTGTTTAACCTTATAACGTAAAGTTACTGAAAATTATAACAAAGCATAAAAAAAAAATGGAATTATTTTAAATTTTATGAATTAAATCGGTATATGTCTTTCAGTTTTGTTCATGATTTTTGAAAGTTGATTAATACCAATTTATTGTTTATTTACGAACGGTTATTCAACTAGTTTTCTTCTACATGTTAAACTAATTTGCGAAATAACGTGTTCACTTTCCACCAGGTTTGCACAGTTTCGGGTCACACATCGGAAAAAAAATTAAGAAGTTTTGCTAGCGGCCAGTAATTGCAATTTTAATGGTAAATAAAACATGTAGTTGCTGAAATTGTAAAAAAGAATTATTATTAAAAAAAATATATTCATTTTTATTTCTTTTGAAGCATTTTTCAAAATAAGGCTAACATTTCTAGAATAAAGAAAAAATTTGTCAAGTAAGGCTTATGCTAAATTTAAAGTACTATTATTTAAAGTAGTATATAGTTGTACTATTAAAACGTTGTCAATGAATAAAATTTAGGGTCTTTGAACCAGCAATGCAACTGAACATTTATATTTATTAACAAACATAAAATTTATTCATTACAAAATAAATCTAAAATATTTTTATTTTCTGTGAAAAAGTAGCGATTGACAGGAAATTATTTAAACAACAGTGGTCTGAAGCAGTCTAGTACAAGTAGTGAAGCTACTGTAGTCTCTACTTTTTTTCGTAATAGTGTAGTGAGCTATTTTATTAAAAAAAGTAATGCAGTGAATAGTGCGATACACACACACAAAAAAAAAAAAAAAAAAACGGTAGCTTGCAGCGATTTCTAGAAATTACTTTTAACGAGTAAAGAAACGCGGCTCTAACATTATCTCATTTTTCGAATTTGATGGGTACAAATCTTGGCGGATTCATCAATGGATGCAATAAAAATGAGCTGAGCTGAGCGCTAACAGGATTTACTTATTTAGAATCGCGTACAACTAATACTTAAATTAGCCATTACAAAATGTAGATAATTAATCACTTTGATCTCACATGTGAAAACATTGATGTTTTGTAAAAGGAAGGGAACGTATTTTCGATGTAGTACTTCATTTTTTAGAGGAAATACAAGAGCATTAA
Source organism: Parasteatoda tepidariorum (assembly GCF_982258835.1). Taxonomy (NCBI): domain Eukaryota; kingdom Metazoa; phylum Arthropoda; class Arachnida; order Araneae; family Theridiidae; genus Parasteatoda; species Parasteatoda tepidariorum. The sequence goes on along the minus strand of NC_141758.1, from coordinate 2,500,915 downwards.
ACAATTAAAAGATTTCAAGTATATTTAATAATTTCACATTCCTCAAATTAAATATTACTGACGAGAAAGGCGAAAAAATGTTAAATATCAAATTCGAAAAAAATATTTTGGAATAACAAACTGGTTTATGTAAACATGAACAGAGATGCCAACTGCTCCGGACACGCCAAAATAATTAAAAAAACGATATATAACTGCAAAGTAAATATTGCAAATATTTGACTATTTTTGAATGCTTTTTTAAAGGTATAGCATAATATAAGTACTTTAAGGTGGTGAATTATATAAGCTTACGAATTACTTAGAAATAGTGGTGGATAAAAATCTACTAAATTGAATTTATTACATCAAGAATCACAATTGATAAACTACCACTTTGAAATATATATTTGCTTTCCGGAGCAAGTTGGCATCTCTGCATGAATAAGTATTTTTTAATTATTCCCTTACATTTAATGTAAGTTCGTATCCTTAAAGTAGTGAAGTAGTTACTACAATTATAAAGTAGTTCGTTGCCATTTATAAAAATAGTTGTAGTTAACTACATTTGTATTTTCTCGCCCTATGGCCAGTCACGACTGTTCATTTTGCCTTATGGGTTACATGAAAGAGAAAAAACCAGTCGTTTTCTGAAAATTGTTTTAAATTTTAAGATCGATGAATATATATACTATATTTCCCCCCCGGAAGAAATGCACCTAAAATGAGTACTTTCTGCTTTACGTGAAGTGAATGGGAAAATCCATTGACAGAAGGAGTCGAAGGCGATTTCTGAAGGTCGTCTAGTGAGGTTAAAGGAAATATTATCAAAACAAAGTATTTAATAATGTGCGATGCATAAAATGTTTCCTCAACACCACAACGCTGTAGAAATTTTTCATAGCAAATTCTGTTGAACCACTCGTCATGGACGGATCGTGAATTTGTGGGGCCCCGGGCTGAAACTACTTAGGGGGCCCTAATAACCATTTTGTCAAAAAACTGTTTTCTATAGTGATGTAGAGAAGTAGATAGAAAAAAATAGGACAATAAAATAATTTTATTTATTTATTTTTTATTTATGTATACAAACATCAACTGTACAACATTGTAGCAAAAGAAATTGACAGGTTATGTTATATAAATTATAAAGCTACCTTTCTGCATTTTTGTGCTGCAAATTCCTTTATTTGCTCATCACATTGTAAGTCCTTCGTTAAATCACAATTAATGGATAGAACTGATAAATGATTGAGTCGATGGTTCGACATTGTTGTCCTATATTTGTTTTCTTATATGACATCCTGGAGAAAGAGCGCACCGCTTCACAGCTAGTGATTGGCAAAGTTAAAAAGATTTTTAAGATAGTATAGCAATTTAAGAAAAAATCAACAAGTTTCTTTTCATAAATTAGCATAAAAATTTCACTGCAAGAGGTGTAAGACTCTGGCTTAGACTGAAGTAAATAAGATTTTAAAATGAATGCACTCATTCACTAAATGCTCGTTTACGTCATCTGGATAATAATCAACAATATTACGTACACTTTCCAGATCTATGTTTTCCATATTTTTGTCTTGCAAATTCATTAAAAATTTGAATTTCTTGCTATACATCTCATAGACTTGGTTCCTTTTATTTAAATCCATAATCAGCTTATCCAACGCAACGTTTAGCGTGTCTCTTTTAAATTTTTCTCCTCCGTATACTGAGAATTTATCTGTGGACTTATCTGAAAATTTTGGAGCAATGCGTCTCTTGTTTATGTCATTGTAGTCTATTCCCACACAAGTACTTAATTTTTTACCTTTCTCTTCGTATTCCTTTAGCTTCTGATCTGATTGGTGCCTTTATGTTGTTCAGTTGTTCACGAAGTCTTTTAATGACACAATTAACTTGTTGCCTTCACAAAAATCTAAACCAGGGCTCTGTATTTTTTTATTAACTAAATTAAATCTCCCCAAAATTTCTTCCCATCAAATAATCAAAATTGCAGTATCGAGTTTCGCCATTTTATTGAATAAATTACTTGCCTCTTTCCGGAAATCATCTTTCTCATTCTAATTTTCGCTGAAACTTTCGAAAATTTTCATAATGTCATCATAATTATTTTTCAAAGCTTTGACAGCATCATAGTGACAAGACCATCTGGTCTGGCTTAAACTTTTTAACGTAAATTTGAGTTTTGTTTCACGATTTAACAGTTCCCACCTATGGGTCGAAGTAGAAAAGAAAACGTATATTTTTTGCATTGCTCCAAAAAAGTTCACAATTTCGGTTGCAACCTTAACAGATTCTTCACCAATTAGGTTAAGGGAATGCGCAGCACATGGCACATAATCCGTGGATTTATTTTTTTTGTTTTAGTAGTGCTTGTACACCATTGTAGTGACCCACCATATTAGCAGCGTTGTCATAAGATTGTCACCTACAATTACCCAGTAGTAGTCCATTTGTTTCTAAAAAGTCTTGTAGAATATTAAATAAATGTAAGTCAGTATGACTACTAATTTTAATGAAGGATACACATCTTTCATGCACTTTTCCCCGAAAACAGTATCGTAATACAATAGCAAGTTGATCATTGTGAGATAGATCTGGAGTAGTACCCATCACAGTTGAATAATACTTCGTGTCGTCGTTATTTATTTGAGTTATAATTTGATTAATTATCTGTCGGCCCATAATCTCAATTATTTCTTCATATACTTTTTTTGATAAGTACGATATTATCGGTTTCGGTCGCAGCTCTCGTTGTTCAATGTGTTCACGAATGAATGGATCGAACTCTGCCAATATCTCCAGAGCACTCATAAAATTACCATTATGTGGAGAACCAAATACTTCCTCGGAACCTCTAAATGCTAAGCCCCTTATACTTAAAAATTTGACCTCTGCAATAACCCGTTTTAGGACAATGTGATAAAATTCTGTTTCTTTTCTTAATTGCTTCTGAAGCTGCTTGTCTAAAACAGATATATTTTCCTTTCCTGTCAAACACACTAACATTGATTTCTTATATTTATTAGAATTTTCAGGATTTTCTAAACAAGTTCCTATGTGTTTCCAATCAGAAAATCTGGTTGTGTATTGAGACGGGATTTTAGAAAAAGTTTGCAAGTCAAACAAAAAACAGTACAGTCGATGTAATATTGTTCTTCACATCACATTTTAATTCTTTGTAATGAGTGCAGTAATTCACAAATTATCATTAAAAATCGATTAAAAAGTTCATTTAGTATTGAAAAAATACATTAAAAGCAAAAAAAACATGACTTATAATTCTTTTTACTTACCAACTAAGAGCAGGAAATATTTTCTTGTACTGATTATGTACTTTCAATTATAAGTAAAATAAGAGAAAGGTCCGGTCTTTATAACTCTTAAGTTATCATTTATTAGTAAACTAAACAAGTTTGTTACTTTGACGACAAGAACAGATGTGCGGGGGAAAAAAGAAAAAAAAATTACGTCGGACGTTAAACGGCGCGGTGCGAAGTCCCCCGTAATAGACGCGAAAAAATACACTGACCAAAAACAAGCGACGGGGAATTCCCGTTCCGTTCGAAGACGCGCACATGCATGGGTTGATTGATCTCAGGGTTGCCAACCTTATAATAGTTTTTTTTTTAATATTAGATACTTTTTTAATTCAAAATGTCACCTATTGTTTTCAGTGGGCACTGGGGCCCTTTGTATCCACGGGGCCCTGAGCTGCAGCCCAAAAAGTCCTTAAGTAGATCCAAGTTTCATATAATTGTTTTATTTGAAGATATTTAGAGCTAGTTATGGAGACGTCGTTCCCTTATGCTGGCTGGAGTAGCTCATCGGGCAAGGGGACTCTAACCCATGGTCCGTCTACCACTGAGGATATTTTACGTCAGCACTGTGGTCGGTGCGAGCCGGGTGCGGAATTCATATCAACCAGCCATCGTCGGTATTCACCTCATTGGGAGGCGAGCGCTCCATCCCCTGAACCACCACGACTCACAAACATACATTAAAGAAAGGGTTCAGTCAATGCAAATCTTATTTCAAGTTCGTTGAGCCTAATTGGTACAGTATTAGATACAGTTCTAAAACTTCGCATTATAATTTTTACATTAAAGTTTATAATTTTTATTAAAATTCATAATGATAATATTTACATTACATTCGAAAGGTACAGCGCTGTCGAATGTTAGTCTATTAACGCTAGTTTTAAATTTAAAAAAACTTAAAACGAAATCCAAAATTTAACTTATAATCCGAAATCGAGAAGGATTTCAGGCAATTTAATTATTTGTATAGCAAGGCTCGCACTGACTTGAACAAATTTAAAATAAAACCCCGGATTTTGTAACTCGACATAATAATTTGTAAACATTAAATGTTACAATTAATACAGAAGCATTAAAATACATCTGGTTTTCCAAATTTTTCTACCACTTATAAGGACGTAATACATATAAGTGGAGTATTTTTTCTACCACTTGTTCTGTTCTGTTAAACTGAACAAAAGTGCGAATTTTTTCGTTGGTATTTTTAATTAATAATTTTAGTAGTTCTGAAAGATTTTGTGAATCATTCAGACAGCTGACTATAAAAGTTAATACAGCTGAATAATCAAAATATTTTTTTTTTATTGGTAAATTATTTTTAGAACGTAGACTGGGTTCTCTTACTTTTATGTTCACGTTAAATTTCTTCTATGTATTCATAATCACAGTTTTATTCACATCAGATGCAATATTGATTCATTTGAGAAATGCTTTTTTTAAATTAATATACACGGAGGTGACAATTTTATCTATCACTGCTGTACCTCAGTGTCATCAAACTACACTTATTGCACACAATGTAACATACAGCTCTAAAACACCTTAATAACTTTTTGGTATAATAGTCGGATTTTCTTGTTTACAACTTAAGTACAATTCGTATGGTTCGAGAAATTGACTTTAAGTATACTAATAAATATGTGCAGACGGTATTTTGGTCGGTGCTTGAAATTAAAATAATCAAACACAAAATCTTTTTGTCCCACAGATCACCCGAAGTCAAGCATCACTAGCTGCTCTCAGTAAGAGGGTGGGTGACCACTTTGAACAGCCTGCGTAGAGACCGAGGGTGCGCGGTATCAGTTCTCATTAAACTGTTCTACCGTAAAGTGCTTGACTTCGCTCGCAGATAGTCGGGCTACCAAAGCAGGGGAGTCAACCCCTCCAGTGGCGTACGCAGAATTTTTTCAAGGGGGGTGTTCATAATTTTCTGAAGCTACTAAAAGAAATTCGAGTATGCAATAAAGCACTCTTATTTCTCTAATTTAGACAGCTAGACAGTTTTGACTTTTTATTTAGACAACATTGTTTAGTTAAATTTTGATTTGATTTTTTAAGTTTAAGAACATAATGTAATATCTTCTCGCATGTAATATCTTCTGAAAAAAGTCCAATGTCATATGGGTGGGAAGTAACACTTTGAGGGCCACTTTCACATTCATCAGATTTTGTTATGCTAGAAACGTTTTCTTCAACGGAAGTATCACATTTCTGCACAACAGAAAAACTTACATTGTACTCCGTTCCCCTTTTTATATAATTTTTCACCGCATCTCCAAAATGCTCGAATTGTCTCAAAGACGACAGAACGTCTCAGATTCCAGAATCATCGCGTAAAGACCTCGCGAATGACAGCCAGTCTCGAAAACTATCGCGACTGGCAGAACAGAAAGGAACCAGTCCATAACAGTACCACGTGAATTTGGTTTCAAAAGTACAACCCTATTATAGTAAATGTTTTTTCAGTATTCTGAGAAATACCGTGAAAAAAAAAGGTAGGCATAAGGCAAATAAAAATGTATAGTCTTAAAAAATAATACCCGCATAATTACTACTAAAATGTTTATTTTTGCCATTTTGTCTGAGCTCAAGGGGGGTGTTCAAACCCCTAAACCCCTCCCTTGCGTACGCCACTGAACCCCTCTACAGAGGATTGCGACAGCATGTCTTCGGATCATCCTCAGAGATGTTCTCCATTAGCGCATTGTAGAGCTCTAGTGCGACGTAATAAAGTACCTACTTAGCAAAACCTTTTTTTGTTGTTGACGTGTTTCGGTTTCTGATCATAAAAATATTGGGTGGGACGGAACCTCAATCTAAAAAGTCTAAGCACGATAGCTTAATCGGGAGAAAGGTCAAAAATTTGGATCTCTTAATATTAATTACAGCCGACTGGACTGTGCAGGGGTCAGAGAACTGGCCTTGCATCAGAAAGGTTCTGGGTTCGAATCACGGACCCATGGTTATTCTTTCATTATCTGTCCTTACTGTGGGAGCAACGTTGGCCTACCTAATAGGGTGCCCATGAAATAGTGGCCAACAAATCTGTCTTGTAAATACCAGAATTGTCGAAACGTAAACATAGGTGGGCATTGAAAATAATATATATATATATTCTATTTTGGACTGCGAACCGAAAAACACGAATTTTACAGTTCCGTGGCTTTTGAAGATTACGCTATTTGTTTAATTGAAACTTGGATTTGGGAATTTGATGTTCTGTTTCGAAAGGATCGTGATTCAGTAACTTGCAAACTGTAAACGTGGAGTTCCTATTGCCGTGAACTATCAGGCTAGTCAATTTTCTTCACTTGCTCTGGTAAGCACTTTTATCTCTAATTAATTTAAAAGAAATTGCTTTTCTCTATCTAGTAGTTACTTTAAATGATTTTAACTTATCGATCAATAATGATCTCGTTAAACAAACTGGTGCATTTTATGAATGCAGTTTGAATTAAATAAAAGCGTTTTAAATTTAAACAAGCGTTAAGACTTTATTTTAACAAATATCAGTGTTAATGTTTTGATAAACCGTGGTGATAAACCACTCTCGTTTCCGAAGATTTATATCACCCTTCGTTAGTGACTTGAATTGATTAATTGCTCTGGAGTACTTCAGGTCTCCAATTTTGAACCTCTGCTATTCATGTTATTTATTAAAAATCTCTGTTGTGTACTTAAAAGTTCTGGATTTTTATTTTTTTACAGATAATTCAAAGTTTATAAATACAATTTCGGGTGCAGTTTGTTTGGAACAAGATCTAGATAGCTTATAAAACGGATGTAATATCAACCGTTAAGATCTTAATATTGAAAAATGTTCTATTCTTACTGATACGCAATAATTCTCATATAAAATGAACAATATTACTTTGAATCGTTAGGATATTATTAAAGATGTTACTTTTAAATGTAATCTTTCTCATCGCATAAATAATCTAGTTTCCAAAGCGTATCGTAAACTTTTATTTTCTAAAACGCATAATCAAAGACAAATGGGCTGACTTTGTAATTTCAATTTTATTAAAATATATTGCAGTGATTCGTCTTGTTTATTATTTTTCTATTAAGTTCTAAACTAATATGATTGACTAGGAGGCTTCGCCCCCTGCTCGCTGGTGCTCGCCAACCCCCGGAACTGCTTTCGCAGTTCATTTCGGATTGCTTCGCAATCCGATGCTCGCTTTGCTCGCTCATTGGATATACGTTCTTAACGTCTAGCTTTTATATACTTTTTTGCCTTTTTTTATACTTTGTATACTTTTCAATATTAATTTGAAATTGCAAACAGTTCACATATTTTTCTTAATCACACTATTCTAAATTTCAGTTGTTGAGAAAAGTAACTGTTGTAAGTTTTGTTTTAAAGTCTTTCCCACAAAAGGGCTAAAGCCATGTGTTGTTAAACAATATGAAATGTAGTCTGCCACTGAACGCCAGATGTAAAGCATCGGCTTCGCTAAAGATAATTTTGTATTTTTAATTCTCTGAATCTAATTTTTGCGCACCTTACAGGTCAAATATTTTTTGATTTTTGACATTAAATTAAACAGTAGAAAACAAAAAATTTCTTTTACATTGAATTATATTAAGATAAGCAAGTCTTATATTTGTTTGCTAATAATTTTTGATTTCCTTAAATAGTAATAGATTGTAATTCCTTAATTAGTAATAACTAATAGAGATATGGCGAAATACGCAAAAGTTGAATTTAACAGAAAGAGAAACCAACGTTTAGCCGCTGTCCTGACGGTCACTATATAGGGACCATAAGAATAGAAATGATTTTTTTTTTTTCCACGCGTGTTCCATCAATGATCTTTATAAATTTCGGAGGTTGGTTCATCAAGTAAAAACCCATTTAACCACACAGAATCTTAAATTCTGATTAAATGACACTTGTTGTCCAGTTCGTTTGCATAAAAGTTTTGTATATTTTTGTGTGAAATTTTTTTTAAAATTTTTAGTAGAATAGTTTATAAACATGTTTCATTTTTCTTTCTGTTTAATTGACTAAACACATAAATTGCATTATCATGTTTTTTTATATTTTTGTAATTGTAAATAATTATTTCTTCCTTCTCATAACTGAAAAGATGTTATTTGTAGTGGGGAAAAGGAACAGTCGTACCAACCTGAATTTTATAAATTTAAAGTTTTTTAAACTTTTTTATTTTGGCTTACCAAAAATTTTTTTTTTTGGGGGGGGGGGGGTGTAATACAAAAATAATAAATACTTTTGTATTAATAAAAGAATTAAAACTCTTTCGGTTTCATAAAATGTCTTTATTATAGAGTAAGAGTAGAGATATTCTATTTTGGAAATTCAAGGCTGAAAACATACCATTGAATAATAATTAGATTTATATTTGAAAGGAGGAGTTATTTTTAGAATCTTGTCCCTCTTTCACTTCCATATTAGGAAGCATTAAATGATTTTCCATAGTGCGTAGAGTTACAAAGGCATGTACGACTGGAACCTAATTACACCAATCTCTGTACTATTTAATGCAAGACCGAAGGTTTTCGCATGTCTTTTGCTAAATAACGTGTTCCAATAAACATCTGCCAGAACCATCCGGAGTCTTGTCCACTCCCCCTCCCTTGTGGAGGGCGGATGTGAACTGTTCTAACCACCAGCATTTAATAAACCTTTTGATAACTTATAATGATTTTGACTGCATTTCTTAAGATGAATACACCAATGATAACAGGGATGTAGCCCTGTTATTATTATTATATGTGTGTGTGTGTATGTATGTATAGCGAAATACACTTGTGGTGCATTTTCGACGAAAAATATGTCGAGGTAAACCATTTGTTATCGACAAAATACGAATCGAAAATGGCGTCTGTAATACCGGACCAGTGGTGACATTTTCTTCGTAAATCCCTTTTTATGACTGCCCACATACCTTCGATCTTATAGACCAGATTCAAAAGTAAACTTACCAGCCGGTATCCAACGTAGAACTAACGGATCTCTGAAATTACAACCGTTGAAAATAACGCTAAAATCTAAACCAATCAGAATCACGATTGGGTTTCGACATCGTTCAGCTAGGCGATCAACCGCGATCACAACTTGGCGAGAATCAAGGGGCACCCTCAAATATAATCTACCCCTTTAGACTAATGTTAATCTTAAATTTTTAATTATATTTTTTAATAGATAATACTTTAAATAGTTTGTGATTGTATAAAATTAATATCTTCTAATTATCTCATTTCTATGATTTTTTAAAATAAATCCTCTTTCCTTAAAATCTACCTATCACATAACAAATCAAAATAAATGGTATGAATAAAGAAACAATTATTTTTTAGCATTCAATTTCATAGCTCACTTTTCCTTTTGTTTTTTCTATCAATATAATATTGCAATAGCCTAGTAACAAGAGATCATGTTTATTCCATGTTAATAATTTTGGAATTCAATCTTACACTTAGTATAAAGATACCTTTTCTTTCCTACATATCTTAGTGCCATGTTAAGACAATTACTCATACATAAGTTTGGTTCATTATATTTATTTCTCACTGGATTTTAATAAAATTATACAAATCAATTTTGCTTCTGTTTCAGTTAAAATTTTTTAACCATTTGCTCCAGACAACCTGACTCAAATTTGATTTCCTTTGTTTTCTATTCAATATCTTAACCATTCAGGCTAAATACTTAGGATTATCTTAGACAAATAATTAAGGTCATACAAGCACTCTCTCCCGACCACTTGACCCTATTTTGACAATTCTTAGTTCTCCACATAATCATTAAACAAACCTTGAAAACAACATTCGTTTGTTTCAAATTAATATTAAAACATAGTTCAATCGCTCGTTCCCGACCACCAAACCCTAAAATGAATTTCCAAAGTTTCAAGATCAACCAAATAACAAATTAAATAAACAAATAGAATGGTTAAATCTCCATTCTCAACTTTTAATTTCTTAACCCTAATTGATGGAACTCCACCACTATTACAATAATTACATTAATTTCTTCATTAAGATTCACTTTCACCAATCACCAATCTCTTGTTGCTCTATAACTGTATATTAACACATAATACTCACAACCCAATGTTTACTATTCTTACTTTATTCTTTTTAAGTTTTTACTGATTTTATTTCTTATTTTATTTATATCTTAATCTAAAAGAATGCTCATTCTGGGGGCTTATTTGGGGGCAGGGATTGACTCCTCATCGCCACATTTCTCATTGCATAAAAAAACACACACACAAACCAAATATTGTTACACTTCAACACAGCCTTTTGCCTAAAACATTGGACTCCAAAAAAAAAAAAAAAAAACTGGTCCTGTTTGGATGACAAAAATCCAATTGATAAACTACTACTTGTAATTATACGAAACATCAATCACAGAGTCAGAGACAAATCTCCTATTCTACCAAAATGCCAAAGTGAAAACTGCTCAGATCTCGAATCAAAGTGAATCTCGAATTTCTCCGGCAGCTACTGCAATTCTTACAACCAGATCCTCAGCATTGTCAACAGGGGTGCCATAAGCCAACGTTTTCATGTGACCCCAGAAATAAAAAGCAAAGCATGATAGGTCGGGTGACCGAAGAGGCCAACGCACCGGAGAGCTCGGAAATTTCGTACAACGCCATTTACCGCCTCTGGAAAGCATTTCCGACCCCGCATTGCTATATGATTTCGAGTCGTCAGGATGCACTCTACCCCTCTTAGGAGTTCTGAAACGTTTAACTGAGACACCCGTATATATATTGGTTTCAACAAGTGTTACATAAAAAAAAGGATAACCCTCCTACGCCGCAGACACTGTCAGCTCATAGGACATGCATCACCAAGAAAATTGTAAAAATCAAGTATCCTGTGAGATATGTGGAGGAAATCATCCCAAGGAAAACTGCACAAGCGAAACACATTTGTGTATCAACTGTTTAGAATCAAACCAACGCTACAAAAAGAATCTTAACTACCATCATACTGCAGCGGATCCAGCCGCAACCTATCCAGCGTGCCCGAGCTACCTAAGTGCATTGGACAATCTCAAGAAACAACAACAAGTTCATTAACAGAAGATTTTCTCAAACCAGTATCTGATAGGTACAAACTCAGACAATAAGGCACCTTCCATCCAAAACAGACTTCGAAGTTAAAGCCCACAAACTAAAAACTTTTATATATAAGTTAAATTTTTATTTCATTTTTATTTTATAACCCAGATCCACTAATCTTAATCTCATTTTATAATTCCCCTTCGGACAATGAAAATCAATTAATTAACAACAACCCAGATCCACTAATCTTAATCTCATTTTATAATTCCCCTTCGGACAATGAAAATCATTTAATTAAAGATCTACTTTTGCAGACCTCAAAATACTTTAACAATTCTACTCTATTTATTAATTTGCGGGGACTTTAATGCACATCACGACTTCTGGGGTTACGCTAACACTGATGCCAGGTGCGATACCCTGTTTGAACTTATTATTTCTAACAATCTAAAAATATTGAACACCCAAAACGCTCCACCAACTTTTGTTACTACTCGATCTTCCTCCTTTCCAGATTTAATGCTAACAAATAGTCAGAAGCTCCTCAACTATTCGAATTGGGAAGTTTTCGACACAGAAACAAACTCTGATCATAAATATATCAAAATTCAACTAAACGATTCTTTTCCTTTCTCATCCTTTATTAGATTTAAAACAAAATACGATAATTACAACAAATTTAAGAAAATCTTTTCAAAATTTCATAATTAATTAAATTAGTAATTTAGACAACATAGACACCCTATTACAACTAAACGATTTCACAGACGACTTAATCGATAAAATTTTTAATTCTTGTAAACTTTCGTATAAAACAAAAGCAATTAACAAGCAATCAAATCCCACATGGTGGAATAGTAAATTGTAGATACTCCAAAAAGAACTGCAAGTGACTAGGAAATGATACCAACGTTTAAAAATAGAAGACGAAATTAACAAATACAAAATCATATATAAACTTAAAAGAGCCCATTTTAAAAAATAAATTTTCAAGGCTAAATATAATACTTTGTATATAATAATTTTTGTGAAAACACCAACAATACATTTGGAAAGCACTATAAAACGTCTTTTAAGACAAGCCTCATCCTTCCATATTTACAGATATATTTAACACTAACTCACCTTCAGAAGAAGCTTCACATATTTTAGAGAATCTTTTCCCAGACAATAACATAATCTCAATAAATAATTTCCACAACCCAAATTCTAATCTTGACCCACCTTTCACATAAAATAAATAGGATAATTTAATTAAAACTCAAAATAATAATAAAGCCCTTGGCATCGACGGTATTGATATAGTCAAAAAACTTCTTCTATTTTTTGGTAATCTAATTCTTAAATTTTTCAACAAATGTCTCTTACTCAAATGCTTTCCAGATCATTTTAAAAAGGGCAAGTCTTACTATTTCTGAAAACTAATAAAAATCCGAAACTATTACCATCATACAGATCAATTACACTACACCATTGTCTAGGCAAATTTCTAGAAAAACTTATTACCAAGAGAATAATCTATTATATAAAAAAATATAACATTTTATCAGACAAACAATTCGGTTTTCGTTTCGGCAAGTCTATAAATCATGCACTTCAAAATTTTCTAGATAATATAAAACATCTTAAAAACAACTTTAAACATGTCGCAGCCACCTCCCTTGATATTAAAAGCGCTTTTGATAATCTACAATATAATTTAATTTATAAAGAAATTTCAACTTCAAATCTCCCTAAAAATTTATGTCACATGATAGAAGATATCAACAGAAATAGAATTACTATTCTATCAACAAATCAAGGATTCAAAACAAAACATATACTCAAAGGTTGCCCACAGGGTTCGTGTATAGGTCCGACAGCTTGGAATTTTTTAATCAATAGCTTGCTCAATACAAATATGAACAATCAAATTATACAAGCATTTGCCGATGATATTATTCTATTAACGTTTGGAAATTCAAGAAGAGATTTAGAAATTAATATTAACAACTCACTCAATATTATTCAAAATTGGCTAACAAGCAATAATCTCAATTTATCAATAGACAAATCTGTTTTCATCCATTTCTCCTACTCAAGCAGGCGTCCGATCTTCAAAATAAACAACCAGAAAATCTCACAAAAGAACCATTTCAGACATTTGGGAGTGATATTAGATGGGAGTCTTAACTGGGGTCCACATGTTAAAGACCTGAAAGAGAAATCAAACCAACTACTCACTTTCCTTTGTAAAATTAATACAAAATCCTGGGGCATAAACCAGAGAGCTCGAAAACTCATATATAAAACTGTAATAATCCCTTCCTTAACCCACGGTTCATGTGCATGGGCACAAAAAATCTCACCTAGAATCTCAAGAACTTTAGACTCAATCCAAAGGAAATTTCTTCTGAACATTACAAGAGCTACCATTCCACTCCTACAGCTGCTCTACAAGTCTTAGCTGGATTCCCACCTCTCTCAGAACAACAGATCGCGTCGTTGTCGTGTTCAATAATTATAACTCAACTCAAAAAAGACATTTTCTATAACAATATTAATTATCAATACAGTACTTACGAATAAAAACAAACAAAACCGATTTTTCACCCTTCTCAGTCTATCACTAATTTAATCAGTTTAGCAGGAAAAAAAATTATAATCAATTAGATCCATACATTTTTTTCACAGACAGTTCGAAAACAAATACTGAAACTGGTTTTGCATTCTTTATCATAAATCCTTCTAATCATTACACAATTAATAATTACAACTCAATCTTACAAGCTGAACAACTTGCTATTTCAGAATGCATTAAATTCATCAAATCACTGACTTCATTTAAGGCATCTAAAAAATATACAATCTGGTCGGATTCTAAATCAGTACTATACTCTATAATCAATCCAGGCACGAAAAATTCACTCTCGGCTAAAATACAAAAATTACTCCTTAATACAAATATATTTATCTCATGGATTAAAGCACATGACGACAGAACAGTCAATGAAAATGCAGATGCCCTATCTAAATTATCGACAACTAAACAACAAAATTACTCATATCCCTTCCCGATTTCACATCTCAAGAATCAACTTCAGAACTCTTTATCACAAATTTGGCAAAATTATTGGAACAATTCCGATGAGGGAAGAAGATTATATAAAATTATTAATAAAGTAGATTATTTCAGGACGATATCATCAAAACAAGAAATCTGGTTTTTAACTGGGCATGGTCCTTTTCCATATTATTTTAAATATCTAAACATCTCAGATAATGATCACTGCACATGCGGCCTTCTGGGCACTCCAGAACACTATCTTACTGAATGCATCTATACACCTTCATGGCATACTCGTGCATCGAATATCACTAATCTACCAACCTGGCAAAAACAATTCATAACTAACAATACACTTAAAACCAAATTATTATTAGTAATGAATTTTCTTTTTGACAATAATAATATTCTAAAATTTTAAATATAAGAAAAAAATTAATATATATTTTGGAATGCTTACCTATATGTTGTAAATATTGTACAAATCTTTTTTATTTATTATTATAACATTTTAATTACTTTCTTTTATTATTTAATACCTAGAAATCGAAATGTTAATGGAGAACTAAAAAAAAATATTTTTTTTTTATTAACCTTTTTTTTTAATATTTTACTTTTCAAAATTCATTTATTGTCACTTTCTATATGTCATAATACAAAAAAAAATTCTTGTTTAAACTATAATTAATATTTCAGTATATTTGTAAACAATTTAATATTTCTGTATAATTTGTTAACAAAATTGTAACCTCCTTTCTTTTGAAATTTTAAATAATTGGATGAGGTTGACTGGAATAGTGGGCAGACGCGGATTATAGGGGTAAGGGTTTTACTAACCTAGATACGTATCCGCGTCTGGAAGGAAAGAAAGTAAGTCCCTTTGCCGTCTGGCTAACCGTGGTAGGTCTTCCTCTCCATGTAACGCAAATGCAGGTTACTGCTATCAAAAATTCCTCCTAGAAAGCAAATTTCTTCCAATACTTAATTCATGAGTTCCCTTGTCTTCTGGATTGGGTTCAAAATTACAATGCTACGGAGTAGGGCCGGGATAGCCTAGTTGGTAGGGCATTGGGCCCACGTCCAAAAGTTCGATCCCCTCAAGCCGAAGACTCCCCGTGTAGTAAATAGTGACTGATGCACGTTAAATTTGTTGAGTCGCAAAGTCCTCCGTGTTCCCATAAATCAATACCTCTGGAGGTATTGATCCAAAAGTTTCTTTGTCTTCTGGATTGGGTTCAAAAGTACAAGGCTATGGAGTTAAACATTAGTTGTCGTAGACCGGCAGTTCAACGACGGATATAAAATAAAATGCTACGGAGTAAAACATAGGTAGAAGTAAACTGAAAATTAGGTCGGCTGTTTAACGATGGTGTAATAAAATGTATGTATATGTCGAGTTTATTTTAATCTGTTTTTAAAACATTAATTTATTTTTTCAATAAAACTTTATTTATATCCAAAGTTAAAAATGAAACATTATTATTACTTTTATTTATTTTTGTTTTTATTATTATATATTAAAAAAATATGATATTAATATTTTTTTTTTCTCATGTAAAATTTGATGACATGGTAATGCCTATTTAACAATTCCTGCAAAAAGAATTATATAAAAAAAGATAACACGTTCAGCTTGATCAGAATATTTTACTAATGGAGAAAAATTAAAATTTCTTAAAATAGCACTGTCATTATGTATGAAGTATGCAGGTATCCTGAAGACAATAAAAAGAAAAAATTACATTATTTTGCGATACACCGTTGCAAACTCTTTGTTATTTTAATCTTTAAACTACTTTCATTTTTGGTTGAATTAAAAACAAAAAATTGACATAGTTTAATAAATATATAAATTTTTAAAAACTGGTTTTATGTACATTAATGGAGAATATAACCTTTTTAATGGTCTCATATTTTGAAATTTGGTATTATCTATAAAAAGAGGATAAAATTGTTAAGATGAAAATAACCCTTTTCCTCATAAAAATTGATTTAATATCAATTTATATTTGGTTCCATTAACAAAAGTGACATAGTTAAAATGAATATACAAATTTTGAAAAATCTGTTTTATGTACAGTGATGGCTCTTTTATAATTAGCTCTTCTTTATATATAAGCTTTTTTATATATAAACTCTTTTATTGTTCCATATTTTGATACTTGCTATAGTAAATAAAAATAAAATAAATTGCAATAATTACTTTTGTATTTGGCTCAATTAAAAAAACGTGACCATGTTAATAAAGATATAAATTTTAATAAAGTTAATAAGTATATTAATTTAAATAACTATATAAATTTTAATTAAATTAATAAGTATATAAATTTAAATAAATACATACATTTTAAAAAATTAGTTTTATGTACAACATTAAAATAGAATATAAACTTATATCGTGTGTTATCTTGAGATTTATAGCTTATTTTTCTTCATAGAGATTTTTTTGAAATTTGACAGAATCAAATATTGAAAATAAAAACTTACTCATACATTCTTTTTACTCCAGCTTTTTTTTGACTGTTCGTTCCTTCATTTTCTACATGAAAATTCTTCTAAATATTGTTTTTTTTTCTCTGCTTCACGGTTATGAATTCCAGACATCGAATGAAATAATCCATTTTTGATGCATACACGTGCGCTAGACCCAGTACGCGTTGTTTCGCAATACCACACCGATTTATTATCTTTATCATTTTATTTTTAAGTGATATAGATTAAAAAATAAGACTTTGCCTCCTCTTTTAGAAGGAAAAAGTGAAAGTTACTTTCGGCCATATTAAAATGCATATGTTAACGCAACTGATGTGTAAAATGTAGTGAATTTAAAAGTAAAATTGTCATTGATTTGTTCACTTCCCTTTACAAACGTCTCTCTTGTATTAGTATATGCTTATATGAATCCAGTTAGTTTTGACAAAAATACAGTTAAAAATACTTTTTATCAGCAAGTAAGACTCCTCAGTTCATAATTGCTGGTGCGTCACCTCATCCTTCACCAAAACGAAGGGGTGTACAACCAAAGCCTCCTATCTAGGAGGCTTTGGTACAACCTTAACTCCCCATATCATTATCTCATTCACCAAAGATTCAGCTTCTTAGAGGAGTGGGGGCGGAAATCCAAGTGCACGTACAGTTTGTCTACGGTAAGAACTCCCCCCGCCACAAAGTCTGTGGCCGTCTGCTGCTATGGAAACAAGAATAGCGCATTTCAGGGAAGGTAGTTTCTCTTTAGTCTAGGGCTAACACAATAGACCAAAGAAAAAGATTCCCTTTCTCTAGCAGACCCTAAGCAACGACCCCACACCCCTACATGAAATAGTTATTCCTCGTTACTATAGTCACCGCCACGGGTCCAGACGAATTGGAAATAAAGCGACGAATTTTCAAATTATGGAAAACAATATCACAAATTATAATAGTTCATAATTTGCCGGTATTTGACTAATCGTTCTATCTTTTCTGGCCAAATGATATACTACACAAAGATATAATTTATACGTCTTATCAATTATGTTATCAAACTTAAATGAAAGTCGCATCTCAATTTCATTTAATGTACCTGTCAATACAATTATATAGTATATAAAATTTAGAGTAAATTTAAATTTACCTTTTTTTCTGTAATTTACAAGGGAATTATCAACTTACAAGAGGATTTATTTTAAGGAAATTTTGTTGATGTTTTTATTCAATTTCTAGCTGTTTTCAAGGAAATTTTTTTGTTATCAATATACTGACTCTAAAAATAAATAACGCATTAATGATAAGGTAATAAATCTGATCTTAAAATATTACCATCATTTGAAGCCCGTAAATATTTTAATTTTCCTTAACTTCAAAAAAAAAAAATTCTTTTTTCTTAATACATTTTTTAAAAATATATTAATAACTTTCACGTTTGAATAAAAAGATTCCTCCCGAAATCATCATCTACACAATATACATCAGATAATGCTTAAAAAACATTTGTGTTATTTCAAGAAAAAAACAAATCGATTGCAATTTTTATTATGAGTGTAAATTTCCAGTGGTGATATCATCTTCTTAATATCTTGAGTGAAATTATTACGCAAGACATTTCGATAAGACTCGGGTAAAAACTTCCATTTCCTCATTAGAGTTTCTCTTTTTTAAATATGAAAAGAGTCACAAGTAAAATCTAAAATTAAATTTGGATTTGACATCACTCCATAAGAATAATGATTTCGTAGAATCTCATTAATTCCTAGATATTTAAACCAGACTCTTGATTATCGCCTTTTATCATATGTATAATCAGATTAGAATATACTGTTTTGTGACAGATTTTTATTAATTCTTTGTCGATTGATTTTTTACTGTTAAACTACCGTGAAAACTAGATTATTAGAACCGAAGTTATTCGGGTCTATTTCTTTTATGGGGGGACAACACTTTCAAAAAACGCCTTTTTCGCTTGTTTATTCTTTCAAGATTATTTTATTTTTATAACCATCGTTGAACAATAGACCCAATTTTGGGTTTACTACTAATAACTAGCTTAACCCAGTCCCCGTAAGGGGGCATCCGGGGACACTCCGAAAGTGCGAGCAACAGTTCAATCACATAAGCAAACATATTCAAATTAGAGTTTTAACAAATAGGTAGGATATTAAATACAGAAAACAGCGTTACTGAGAAATAAACTAAATACTAACAAACATAATAAAGAAAATAAACACTATCAATCAGAAGAGATGTCGTATCTTCAGTTGGGGTGCAGAGTTAATAAAAGGAAACAATTGCACATGGTTAAATATTAGATGCTTGTAACTCAGAATAAAATTACAGCTGGCACAACAGTACTTAAGGTATCAAATTCCAGTAAATTTAAAAAAAGAAAGACACAAGTGATTAAAACTCTAGGAACACAAGTGATTGAAATTCAATGAGGAATCTCATAGGGGCAGAGATTGACAAAAGGCATGAAATTAAATCCCAAAAAACTGTTTAGGAGAAAATTCAGGTAAAAATCAAACCATAACATAATAGATTCAATAAGAGATTTGAAGTATATCTTTCCTAACAATGGGCAGCAAGAGGTCATCAGAATTCGGTGCCTTGTTACTAAACAAATTTCTTACTATTTCCTCAATTCCCTTTTTAATTTTAGGGTTTGAGTAATGCTGCTTTATAAACTTATAGGTGGTTTTTGAATGAAAAATTACTCTCTAACGTGCTTGAAATTTGGACAATGGATTAATATATGTTCCCAATCCTCAACAAGCTGACAGGTACGGCACAGCTGAGCTCCTCCAAAAAACCTGGCCTGATGTTGTCCATGATTAGTTAAGAAATGATTTAAGAAGAAATTCCCCGTGATTTTCCTCGTTTGAACTTTCGGGAGGAGCTCGAATGTGTGCCTTCCCTTTGTAAAGCTGTCACTCCATCTTTCCTGCCATTCAATCAATTTTTCGCGTTCCAAAGTTTTTCTTGCAGTCCGCCCGCTGGGATATTCAAACAGGTCGACAGTTGATCTCTCACAGGCTAATTTGGTTAACCTATCAGCCTCCTCGCTGCCCATATGGTCTGCATGTGCTTTTATCCAATGTAAAAGATATTGTTTGTGAACTCTTGTTTAATTAAGTGGACTAAATACTCTTTAGAGTTGCTGTTTTCCAAAGCTTGCAGGCTAGACAGGGAATCGGTATAAATTGAAATTTTACCCGTAATTCTTTGCTCTTTAATCCAACGAATCGACTGGAGAATGGCCCATAATTCAGCCTTAAACACGGAAACGTGATCAGAAATGCGAAAGGTTTTTCTTTCAACAAGTTCTCCCTCCAGATAGGCCACGAAAGCGCATCCTGTCTTAAATTCATTGTTAACTAAAAGTTTCGATCCATCTGTGAATAATTCTAATCCTTTATAAGTAGGTAAATGTAGTTGATATTTAAGTAAAACTTTTTCAGCCGGATGGAAAATATAAGGTGTAGGTTTGTAGATTATGTGTTCTTCTTCATGTTGGAAAATATTATTAAGTTGAGCTTCTACATTTACTGCCATATCTAAAGGGATTGTCCCAGCAAGTACTTGGAGAGCGTCAATAGATGTAGTCTTGTATGCTTTAGTGATAGTAACGAAGTTCTTTCCATTTTTTTCCAATCTATGAATGATTCTCATCTGTTGGGAAAACCAAATTTCCGCTCTATAGAAGATAAGTTTCTGAGTGCTGTTTAGGTAGATGAATTTTCGAACATCAGGGCTAGATTCTATTTAGTTTAGCTTGAAATTTAGTAACTTGGCTATAGATAAAGTCAAGATGGGGCAACCAGGAAAACTGAAAATGGGGTTTACTACTAATATTCACCTCCGTAGTCTTGCAATTTCGTACCCATTCCAGAAGATAAGGGAACTCCTAGATCAAGTATTGGAAAAAATTTGCCTTCACGGTTGACTTTTTGATGGAACTAAGCCGTACTTGCGTTACATGATGAGGAAAACCACCAAAACTATCCACGGTTAGCCTCTAACCCATGATCCGTCTACCACTGAGGATATTTTACATCATCACTGTGGTCGGTGCGAGCTGAGATGAAATTTGTATCGACCAGTCACAGTATTGGAAGGCAAACGCTCTATCCCCTGAGCCACCATGACTCTTTTAAGAGTATTGTAACAAAATAGTGGATTTTTGTAAAAATGTAAGAGTTACAGTGTCGAACGCGGCGCGTTTAGTTCATTAATGGATTTACGCACTCGTATCAAAACATTTTAGTAAAATACCATCATTTTAACTATTTTATTGGAATAATTTATTTAATTCATGTAAGAAAAAGAATGAATGGTACTTTCAAATATAAATAGCAACTTATTTAGCTGTAATAATTTTTAATGAAATTTGCATTGAGTTGATCAAATAGAAATAAATGGCCCAGCAGCCAAAGAATATGCTCAAAATGACGATGTCAGCAGAATTTTGGCTGCTACTCTAAAACCATAGGAGGGGTAACATGAGGGTAGATCGATGAGAAAAAAAAAGAGCTCATGGAAAAGAAGCATGTATGGTATTGATGCATTATAGTTAATTGCAAAATTTCACATATTTATATGGCTTCCTGATCACAAAACGTTTAACGCAATTTACTCGAAGCTATGTTTCTCTTACTTGCTGTAACTCTCTTACAATTTGAAGCAATCTTCACAATAAATATAGTTTTCGTTACAGGTAGGGATTTTTTTTGACTGGATTGACTGGTTTTAAGTAATTCGAAAAAATGTTACTTATTTTATGTCATTTTTTGAATTTTTTTTCCCTCCTCCAAAACATCATTTAGTGAAAAAATTATACATATATATAAAAAATCAGAGAAAAATCACATTTAGATGATTTCTTTTCAACTTATAAGTATAGCAAGCTACGAATAATTAAAAAAAAAAGTTATCTACATTGTATTACATAAAAGCAAATTTTAAAATATTTGCACTCGTAGTAAGATAAAATGAAGATTAAAATAGGCACACTATGATAAAAAAACGTAATAAGTGTATCACAAAATTCATTAAAAAATCGATCTTTTTACAAGTTGGGTATAATATAACAAGTTGGGCATAAAATAAGCTATATAATTTAAAGCCAATTAACGTTTACGTATACCACTACGGTTAGTTTTTCTTTGTTTAAATCTCTGTACGATTTTCCACTCATTACATCTCGCTATTTTCAATTTTTGTTTTAATACTCGCTTTCCCTTTCATACAGAAGAAATCATTTGAAAGACCTAAAACTTTTATGAAAATATTTTATTTATAGTCCTATACACTGCACAAATACATCTTCTTTTCAATGATCGTAACATTTATTTTCTTCTAAGACGACACTATTTAAAAATAAATATATCACAGGGAAACAACATAATTCTTTTTTTTGAAAGAAACAACTAAAGCAGCAAGAAAGAAAAACAAACAAACAGGGAATGCCACTGTTACTCATCACATCTAAAATTTCTAATAATTCTCCTCGCATAGATCACGAACTGAAATGCTAATAACATGAAGTGGTAAAATGAGTCGCAATTCTCCCTCAATAATTTTTGTTCTATTTTCGGATTTTCACGTGCTAAGGTGCCAATCCAAAGGGTTCATCTCAAAATGTCTGATGAGTGCTAACTATTCATTAAGAAATGGAATCAAACACAAATACATACTTTAACTGAATGCATTTTTTTCGTCCTTACTTGGAATTTTTACAATCAAAATATCCGCCATCTCGAAAATAGGGTCTCTATAGTTGAGTTTAGAGAGCTATTTGAAATTTAGCCCTTAATGTTAATTTTACTTTTTAAGTGAAGCTAAAAATGTTTGCATACAAATATAAAATTAGCTTATCCAATGGAAATTCCCTTTAAAAATTATATAAAATTTTTTTGTAATTTAAGTTCGCTTTATTTTAAATAACAATCTAAAAAAAATTCCAGTAAGCCGTATTTTTAAATTTTAAAGAACTATTCGACCCATTTCCTTCAAAAAGGGTCATTTGTCACTTAAAATTAAATAGTTTAAAATGATGTGAAAATGTGTAAACCTTAAATGACACACTTTTTCAACCATTATTAAACAAACTAATAAATAATCATTAAAAATTACCTTCGACGTGGAATTTGCTATCTTTTAACTTTGAATAAATTAGTTTTACGGTTGAGCGAAAAATTCTTTTGATTTGCTTAAAAAGCGAAAAGCAACAAAAGTAAAATTAACTTTAAGGGGACTCAACTTTTGAATTCTCTTCTGACTGAATTATGAGACGCACTTTTTCAGATGGCGGTTAACCCAAATATTTTAAGGGTCAAGAAACTGCATATGTCGAGAAAAAAAAGCGTGTATGTTTAAAAGAAATAAGTTTATGTGTCCGATTCCGTAACTAATTGTTAGTACTGAGTTGTAGCCAATCTTTTGAACCATTAAGAGCGGCACTTACTATATGAAAATCCGATCATTCGATAGAAAGTTTTCAAGGCGATCGCTGTTTTCTTTGTTAGGTTCAGAATAAATTTTTAGCAAAACAAGGAAAAAAATTAGAGCATTTAGGGGCGTATACCTAATTTTTCAAAATTATGTATAAATAAAAAAATCAGTTACAAGAGAGATTAAGCACCTGCATTGCCTTCCTATTAACCCGACAATTATCGATTTATTATTAACAATCATTATTAATTTATTATTAACTATTATCTCGTGCTGAGTTATTTCGGTTCGTTGAGTTATCTCGAGTTTTTAAGTTAAAGGAATTAAAACTGATATTTAACAATTATGTGAAATTTTTTACTCTCAAAATTGTTAGTATATTTTGAAAATCTGTGATTAGAGCTTTTATAAATTACATTATTTGTTTCTTTTTTGAATAACACAAAATATGAAAAATGCATATCAGTTGCAAAAAAGTTGAAACATACCCCGGATTTTTTTTTTTTTAACTGTGACTTTTACTGCAATAATCTAGTTTTAAGACACAATTCAAATAAAAAGAACTTAAAAGTTTACGTTTTGATTCATTTTATAAAATTCTGAGTATGATACTTGGTAGTATTTTTTTGTGATTTCTTATTTTCTGCTCAAAATTTTTGACCCCAGAAACTTTACGAAGATACTTTTTTTTCCCAATTTTCTCTTTCCCACGAATTCAAATTTTACTGCACACTTGAAATTTTTCCCCCGAGTAATTTTCTTGCTAAATTTTTTATTTTGCTTTTCAAGAAAATAATTGTGAAAACAAATGAATATTAATATCTTAATTAAGCATTTCTTTCACCCCTCCCCTCAACAAATCCCAAACCTTCCCCCGTTAGTTGCTAACGTAATATTTGAACGGTCCCCATCCATACAAAGGCATACTTGACATAAGATTCTTGTTTTTTGTAAAATATAATATTAAAAAAACTTATTCTTCATATATTTGGAAACTAACAAAGATCGAAGCAAATAAAATGTTTCCGACTTACATAGTGGCAATAATAATAATCTTTACCACTAAGTCAACAGCTGTCCCTTAACTAAAAATCCAGAAAAAAGAAAGTAATTAAAATTGCGGTTATTGGAAAAATAAGGAGTTGCAAACGTTAAGTTTTAACCATGAACACAATGCACACGCATAACACTAACTCTTGTGACTACAAGTTAAACTTAGTTTGTAAGAATTGAAATGCAATTTCTATAAAACGTATTTCTGAAGATGATACCACAAACACTTCAGCAAGCGATAAAACTGTTTTTCGCAAATTTTACAGAAAATAATTTTTCTTACAAGAAAAAAAAAATGAAAAGGTGAAAATTTTTGTTGGAAAATTAATAAATGAAAAAAAAAAAAAAAAACTTTGGAGAATATATCTCAAGAATAATAAAAACTCTATTGGGTATTATTACATTGTAGCACATAAAAAAAAATAACAGTAGATTTTAAGTAAATGAATCATTTCGTTTAACTACCGAAAAAAACATACAATAAAAAATAAAAAACCTAAAAGCATAACTCACTAAAAATAGAGACAATCAACTTTAAATTGGCGATACTATTTTTCAATTTCAATCATTCTAACAGAATAGGCTTGAATAAACATAAGCTTAGCATTATTTTCTTAAATGCACATTTTTGAACAATAAAAGTTATTATTAGAAAAAATAATAAAATTAAGTATTTTAAAACTAATTTGAAAATAGAAATAAAAAAACAATTCTTGAGTTTTTAAAAAGAAAATGTTCAAACTAATAATTTCAATTTTTCCCATCTTAAGAAATTTTCCAAAAACAAAATTTAAGAGGTTCAACTTCAAATAAGTAGACAGCTACTTTATAAACTATTACTTTGCTGTGTTTACTATTTTATGTCTTCAAACGCAATAATAGCAATCGTAAAAGAGTATTCATTAAAATAAACTTAGTTTCTGTGAGAATGCATTTCAGAATATAAATACAAAGGGTAATCTTCTTGAAAATATGACATGAATTTCATACGTAATAAGTTTCGAAGTAACCTGCTGCATTGTTTTACTCTGTTCTTCTATTTTGAGGTTCTTATCTTAAGCACATATTTTTTCAAAAATAATATGCTTGTAAAAGAATTGTCGGAAAAGTTTTTAAACGATTGACGTTAATAAGCGGGGCCAACGGGCGACCATTACATAGAAAATGGCTACAGTCATATCAAACCCTAATCACTAGAGCCCGGATTTTGATGACCTAAAAAATCTCAATTAATGCCCTTACAAACTGCAAAAAATGCCCTTAAAAGTGCAAAAAATGCCCTTAAAAGTGCAAAAAATGCCCTTAAAATGCGAAAATTGAGCTAAAAATGCCTTATGACATGACTTAAATAGAAGTAAAAATATTGAACTAAAACAATGTTTTATTCTTTAAAATTATTTTGAGTCGTTTCAAAAATATAAAGCAATGCAATACTTGTTCTACGTTCATTAAAGTTTGAAAAATATGTTTTATATCCTAAAGTAGCAAAAAAAAAAAAAAAAAAAAAAAAAGGAAAATATATTGACTCCAAAACATTTTCATTTTGTATAGAAACTTAAATGAATATAACAACTTCCATCTCATAATATTACTAAATATCAGAATTACAGTGGATTATAAATTTATTTAAAATTATTTTGAAATGTAAACGAGCGTCTCTTGTCTGAAAGCAAATTTTTATACAGGAGAAGCTTCTTTCAACGTCTACTGATGTTATTGGTGCATACTTGAAAAGGACGCTCACACTTACTGAAAATTCTTCTTCAATTTGAAAAGATGTTGCTTCACCTTTTAATATCCTAGAGATTTTCTTCATATATAAAAAATAATAAAAATTAGAAAAAAATTTAAAAAATGCTTTAAAATGCAAAATACGCCCCAAAATTTAAAGAAAATGCCCTATAAATTTCAAAAAATGCTCTAAAGGACAAAAAATGTCCAAAAATGCAAATGTCATCAAAATCCGGGCCTTACTAATCACCAAAAGATGAGACCACGTTACAGGTCTAACATAAAAGAATAAAATAGTCACAATTAGCACCGATTGTATCGCAAAACCACGTCCAATTTCGATCCTTTTTCTGACTATTTTTTCTATGGATTTCCACATACCACGGCTCACGAATAGCGGTTGACGACTTTGAAAATCGATTTGCAACGATTACACCACTTTCTTGACAGTTTCTACGGATTTTTATTTACTTGTTAGAATTGCGACGTTTTTCAAAACGGTATAAACGAGTATCGAACCGGTGTTATGCTTACACTTGGCTAAAAGAAGTTGCAATTCTTCGTACGTAGCCAAGGGCTACGATCCATACTTCTAGTCTAGGTTTGCCTCTAAGGTAAGATGTGGAGAAGACATTAAGGGCGTCAGAATAGTTCGAAAGAGGATTTCAAAAGTTGATTCTGAAATATATTATGGCACATGAGGGTTACTTTGAAACTTGGTATGCATTTCACATAATATTTTCAGCAGTTATTAGATCAGTCCAGGAAATTCCTAATCGCCATTTTGTCCAGCATTTTAAAGAGGAGAAAAAATTTAAAATAAAAAGATCAATATTTAATTTATTTCATAATGTAGCATGAGAAAAATATATAGAATAATTTTAAAATTAAAGTAAAAGAAATTTTTGACGATAAACCTAAAATACAATAGTGTTAGTAATTAGAATAATCAAATTTATAAAACTATAATTTAAAAGAAAAGAAAGATATAGGATTTTTTAATCGAAAGAAAATTTTGCAATCTATCCATTATTGTTACTTAACAGAATGGTTAAGTGTCTAAAAAGTATACTTTTAGATGAATTTAGTAAACAGATCTTCAAAATTTCAAAATGTACACATGAAAAAAAAAAGAAAAGAGGAAAGCGTGTTCATTGGGGTTAGGTTGATAGAAATAAGCTTGAATGCTTAATAGTCAGGTTCAATTATGTTGCACAATACTCGACAGGCATTTAAAAGAAAAAAAACAAGATTTAAGTCACATTTTAGTATATGTTTCAAAAGTCACAGACACATATATCTTTCAAACACACAACCAATAATAGTTTAGAGAGATACAGTTTTGTACATTAATTAATTAAAAAAAGTTTTCAAAGTGCAAATTTTAAAATTTTCATGGCATTTATAACCAATAAAATATAGGTTTTCTAAAAATATATCTATCATTTTTTAATTTAAAGATCAGCTTTCAAATGATTAAATGCACAGAGAATTCCTTTCAGATAAATTCAAAAATTAAATATCCATACAAGCGTTAAATATGCATAGTGTAAGATAGAAATCGATACCAATCAAATCTAAGAGTGACATACATGGGGGCAGTGTTAAAAAAGTTTCTGGAGAAGCATGAATACATATATATGCTCCTGATCTCCCAAGTTGGTGTTAAATTTTCAAATCAATTTTGAAACGTGTCGAAAAATCGCACGCGCTACATTAAAATTTTTTTAATAAAAACGATGTGTCGTATGGAATGGAATTTATTCACTAAGAATAAAAATAGATAGTCTCTCAAATTTTATCAAAAAATTTATGCCTTTAGAACAAATCAGATTGCATATTTTAGAGTTCAAAACATGCTCTTGCTGCCATGAAACAAAAAGTAAATCAATGTTAAAGCACATCCGACAGAAAGGAAAAATACATTTGAAATTTAATTATTGAAACAAAGATTAATCATAAAAGTCGTCTCGTTTATAGCTATGTAAACAATCTAAAATTTGTAATTTTTTCAAAATTTTTGTATTTACAAATCTAACAACTTTTTTTCAAAAAAAAAATTTAAAGCTTTGGGAAATTATTGAAGGGGCCTTTGCCCCCTGAATGCTTGCCCAAAGTGACATATTTTTACAGGGTGCCAATTAGAGAGTAATACTGATCAGATAATGCATAAAAATTTGTTTATGAGTATTATGTTGATTATTTGTTAAGAGGATAAAGAAAATTTTTTTTAAAATTTAAAGGCATGAAGAAAAATAATTACTTTAAAAACTTAATTAAATAAAATTAAATATAGAAGTTTTGTTAAATGAGTTTTTTT
Source organism: Parasteatoda tepidariorum (assembly GCF_982258835.1). NCBI lineage: Eukaryota > Metazoa > Arthropoda > Arachnida > Araneae > Theridiidae > Parasteatoda > Parasteatoda tepidariorum. The sequence goes on along the minus strand of NC_141758.1, from coordinate 2,472,490 downwards.
TTTTTTCAAAAAATGTCAGAAAACAAGCTAACTTTCATGAATAAATTTAATTAGGAAATTTTATTTGAATAAAATACTCAAAAAATAAATATTTCAATAAATTAGTTACATAATAGAATTCATTAATTCACTTCTAAAATAATTTTCAGAGCAAATGATATTAAAACATAGTTTAAAAAAAAAAAAAAAATCAAATTTTAGGAAGTAAATGGAAAAATGCATAACTTTTTGAACAACTTATTTTCTAAATAAACATTACCAAAAAAAAAAGCTGGAGGGTCAAAATTTTTTTTTACAGCAAAAAATTTTAATCATGAGAATTTAAAATTTTTTCCAGTCAGTACAAGATATTAAATTACAATTTTAAAATTTAATGTATAGATAGAATTAGGATGATAGTTGATTGCACCTTATCTTCCAGCATCTGATTTGTAGCAAATTTTACACAACCTCGAAAATATTTTAATATCACTAAGTCCACCTAACAATTTAATTGACTAGTTAAAAAAGTACACGCGAGCACAATGTTAAATAACTTATACAGTCAAACCCCGCTATAGTGAACACGGTTTATAGTGAACTCCCGGACATAGCGTACAAATTATTCGGTCCCGTGCCTTGCTATACACGCATAATGTTATTTTTTGTGGATATAGTGAACAAAAAAAGTGAGGAAGTTGGATATAATGAACTTTTTTCTGTCTTCGACTGATTTTTTTAAAAATTTCTACTTCAAAATAAATACATATACCAATGTTTAAAACCATCTACAGAGGGGAATGTAGTGATAAGCATTTTTTTCTTGTTTGCTTCTTTTATCTCACTTTTCAATCCCTAAACAAACCAAGCAGATGTTTCCAACTCGGGTAGATGATGCACCTGTAAGGTGTTAGTGGGATCAATATGCATTTTCTGTCAGAGGGAATGAGTAATTTTTCGGTATTGGTCAAAGGGTTGGACACTAATATGTGTCTATAAGGCTCTCATTTCACCTCCTTTTTGCTCTCAGTTCAGTTAAAAAAGTCTGCAAACAAGTGTCTCAAATTTAACTATGGAGACCAATAAACGTAAAACGTTCTCCATTGATGATAAAATGGGCATAATCAGAAAAATTTAAAATGGAGTAATCAAGTTGATGTTTGCAGGGAATATAAACTATTCAAATCTGCAGTTTGCAACATAGGGAAAAAAAAGGCAATTAATAATTTCTGCTCATGAAAAAAATTTAGATGGCGGAAGGAAGTTGAGAAAAGCAGATCACAAGGATGTTGAAGAAGCATTACTGAAGTGGTTCACCATTCGAAGAAGCTGCCATCTTCCAGTATCTGGACAAATGTCGATGAATTTATTAAGCGATTTTAAGAGACTACTTTCATGTGCTCGAATGGCAGGGTAGACAGGTTTAAGAAGCGGAATAACAGAAATTCAGGACAAATTATCTGAGAGTCAGGAAGTGTTTCCGTATCTGATGTTGAGGATTGCTCATCAGCTAAAAATTACTAATTTTTTTGCACGCAAGACGAAGAATATTGAAAAATAACACATTTTTTGCTGCTAAATAATACTTTTCAGTCATTCATTTGAATAATGTGTAATAAAAGGGAGGAGTTTGGGAACCATTAGTTAAATTGCCTACGTAACGGATATAGTGAACTCCCAGTTATAGTGAACCAAAATTTCGGTCCCTTGAAGGTTCACTATAGCGGGGTTTGACTGTATTTATATCATTGAAATAATATTTAATGATAGTACGATCTTATTAAAGGACATTTTAGTTTTTTTTTAGTCAAGAAATGTTTTGTTTTTCTGATAATAATAAATATATTTAATAAGAATGATGAGATTAAAGTAAATCAACCCCTGTTAAGTTTAACTTGATTCTCAAGAACCAAACTTATCTCATATGATAAAAAGGACCAAAACCTTTGTAATCTGTCTACCTTTATATTGACCACTAAAATGAGACAAATTTGGGTGTTATTAATTGTTACTCAAAACCCTCCATAAGTTCAGATGGAAAAAAAAATTTTTTTTCCAGAAAATTTTGCTATGCTATTATAAGTTAAGTGTTTTAAAAATTCGTAAAATAACATTAAAAGTTGAACTAAACTTCGTGAGTTGACAATATGGGAGACTATTGAGGGCTTTTGAAACAACCAAGTTTGGATCTACAACTAATTTTAAATGTTGAAATGAATATGTCTAATTTCATAATTGTATTTATGTTCTTGTGTACCGATATTTTATGAAAATAATAATAATAAAAAAAAATAATAGGCAACCTATCTTTTCTTAAGCTAATTAGCTTAATATTAAATTTAGGTAAATTTTTTAATTATTTCTGTAATTAAAATCATTTTTCAAAATACATAAGGTACTTACTAAATGGAAACTTTAAAGTCGAATAAAAATATATATTTAGGCATATTTATTGATACTAATTTATAAAAATATGTGAATAACGCGGTTATCTAAAATTAGCATTATATAAGAAATGATAATGATAAAAATAAAACCACTGAGTCATCCCTTTCCATATGTTGATCACTGAAGGGATACACAGCCAGTTGTCGCTTTACACAGATGTATGATTACTTCTGGATAAGTGTATGGATACAGTTAAAAAAAAAGATGTTCACATCTTGAACTTTTCATTTCATTTGACAACAGTTTTGCATAAGGAGATAAGGTTTGTGATTGTTTAAATCGTGTTCTAATATAAGTTTCGAATTGAGGTGCTTCGTTTCAATTTTTTCCTTCTTAAAGATATTTGCTTTAAATCTCCCCAAGGAAGCTTTCAAAGCAGCCCCAAATTGCAGCTTTCACTTCCTTCTACATTATATTCAGTACAAGAGCCGTTAAGGCTTTTTTTATAAATAATATCTGTTATCAGTTATTGTTAAAAAAAAATATTGAAATTATAGTAGAGAATAAAGGATCTTTATAATACATATTTTTAATTTGTCTTCGTATGGTCTGAGTTTTATTTAAAATATACTATAATTAAAATTAATATTTTGTATATTCTTACAAGAACCTTGGCTCAGTTCAATTTAAACCTGGTGCACATAGCTATATCGAAATTTTAAAATGCCGGTAAACAATACTCGCCAATTTCCACGATTGCTGGAAGGAAACCAATTTCATGCGAAGAAGTATATTATGCATGGTTTAATGTTTTTAAAACAGCTGATTCAAAATAAATTAACAATACAAAGACATTAAAATAAAATATGACTATAATTAGCTTGGAAAACAGGTCTGGCACATTTGTATATGAAAATAACACACATCATATTGGACAGTATAAAACACACACACACACATATGCAGAATTCTTAAGGTAACAATTTATATTCACATTACATCGTCACAAGTAAAAATAAAAATCAGATATTAGTAGAATGTATGAAAACAAAATTAAAGAAACAAATGAGAATAATAAAATTCATTATTCAGATTTTTCTTACAAGCATTTTTCTAAAAAATAGGCTTTAGAAAAGATTAACTGTAATTACTAATAAAATACATTTTATTTTTGCATTATTGAATTACAAAACTTGAAGCATTTCATATTGAAACTAGACTTTTAAACGTTTTTAAAACTTACCAAAAAATGTTTCTTTCATTTTTTTTTTGCAAGTTTATTGCCTTACCTTAAATTTTCCCTTCATTTTCCATCAACTCCATTATTTTTTTTTTAAAAAAAAACTTGTACTACAAAAATGTAGGTAATAAATGTTAATATTAAAGTCAACAGTTTTTATTCTTTATTTATTTTCTTGAATAGATACCAGCCCATCTACAAAATAGGTAAGCCCTGTTTCTTTCTTTACTATTTTTTTTTTTTACCAAAATTGGAATCAAAACTAATTTGTATTATAACCAACACAATATAAATGTCTTTCATACTATTATTTTATACTTATTTATTAATATACTTTTTTTTATAATTTAAGTAGAAGATTGAATATCTACTATCAAAAATTATTTTTAGAGCAATCATGGAGGCAATGAGTTATATCACTTAAAAAAGGAAGCTCAAGTACAAAATGTTTAAATTAGTTTGGTTTCAAAACAATTAGTTCTAATACAAAATATCTGAATTAAAATTGCATCAGAGACGAATTTGACATAATTTAAAGTTGCATTCGATAGATAGATATAATGCAAAAACATTGAGTCATATGATTGACATCCAAACAAATGTTTACACATACAAGTTAAAAACATGCTCAAAGTCACTATATATAGTTATCCATACAACAGCTATCTAAAACATAATAGCAAAGAATGTAAAACTGAAAAATAGTAACTTATGACAAAACACAGTTTTTCAGATATCACAACCGCACACTCAAAAACAAATGTCCACAAACTTTGGATATTGACAGGGAAGCTATCTCGTAAGTAGTCGACTTAAACTGAATAGTCAATGGCAATAAAAATGAAAAATTGTTTTTGGCACACTATATGGTTTATTGATTTTTACAAATATACAATATAAGCTTGATAGAAAAGCCAAAACAATGCTTTGTGCATTGAATGAAACCTGAAAAATAGTGAATCTTGCCTAATATTTAAATAAATGCAAAGTAATTAAAAAAAAGCAAATGTAGAAGGGAAACTGTAAAAATTATAAAAAGAGGCTTGTATTACAGAAGTAAACCTATTGTTCAGAAAATGAATAAAAACATACAATAGAACCTTGAGTCACAAACATAATACATTCTAGAAACATGCTTATAATCCAAAAGACTTGGTATATTTAAAGTTAGATTTCTCATACGAAAAACAGGAAGCTTCGTTTTGTTGTTTAAAAATTATTCTTAATAATAAAATATGTGAACAGTCAAGAAACACTGTGAGCTGTTTCCTCTATGAAAATCCTCTCAACATTTAGCTCTTCTCTGTGAGGCAAGATCTCTTCGGATCAAATATCTAAAAATACTGGACTGTGAGCCAAGTTCCTATTTTATATATCATATACAATTCTAGATATTGTGAATTATATTTAAATTGAAAAACTATAACGGCAAAACTAAGCACATGTATTATCAAAAATGCAAGAGCACACTTTAAAGACTTTTGTTAATGATGGTTTGAAAAATTTTACTGTTCATCTGATTTACTTGTAGTTATCAGAATATTGAAGTTATTCGATTTTGCAGTTATAAAAAACAGTATTTTAAGCTTACAAAAGGTCATCTAATTTATAAATACAATTATGCTCCTTACTCTTTTATATAGACTTCCTTATATAGACCCTCTTTTATATAGACTTATATCCTTACTCTTTTATATAAATTTTAACGAGATATTAAAAAATAAAAAATCTATTTCAGAAACATCTCATGATTTTTCTCCCCATTAAATGGGAAATTTTAAAAAATAACAAAGTTATTGAATTTTGTAATTTTTTAGTATTAGTCGCAATTACAAAATTATATTGCTGAAATTAAAGCCAATAGCATCATATTGAAGATGTTTAAACAAAAGAAATTTTTTTATAAAATGTATAGCATTTAGAAAAATTTTGATTCTAGAAATATTGGAGGAAACAAGTAGAATTGAATATATGCCCATTTAATACAGAATGTAAACCAGCAACAAATCTTTTGAATAGTTATAAATCTGTTCTTTTTCTGCAGTAGATATAATTTTATACAGTTAGGTAAAAATGAAACATTTGATTAATATTTTACAAGTTCAATTGTTTCAAAACAAATCTTAAAATAAGCTTTAAAAATTTATCTAAAAAACATTAAGAATTAGAATTTATAAGAGTATCTGAAAGATTGCATTTAACTTAAATTATGAACAAGAAAAAAAAAAGGTTTATATATATATATATATATATATATATATATTACGCGTACAACATATTGATCATTCATATAATTAAGGATCTTTCACAATTTAAACAATATATAAAAAATTTAAACTTTTAAAATATTTTTCAAAATTTTTTTTAAATTTAATTTAAAATAAATGCATGCTGTTTTTCTTTTAAATGATAGAATTACTTTATACTTTAAATAAAACTGCTAAAAAATTTGGAAATAATTGATTGTACATGCAATGCATTTCAGAACACATACTAAATTTTATTTTATTTTTATATCTTTTAGAAAAAAATGCTTATTTTTCAAATCAATCAAATTCAATACATTAAAATTACTATACAAAGAATTTTCTAATCAAAGTTATAACATGTCTTACCCATTTTAGTGAGATTACAAACATGGAAACTAAAATAATGTTTCAAATTAACTATACCTAACAGTTCTATTACTAATTGCCCAATAATAAGTAAATGCTTACAACTGATAAAACAAAATACTAAAATAAAGCACTTGAAAACAACTGACAAGCATATAAGAATAAATAAATGTCTAAAAGATGCTCGGAATGCTAATTAAAAAAATGATAAAGCAAAAATTAAGCACTAGTGTAAAAAAATAATAAAAATAAAAGACAATACATAACACACGAAAAATAAAAGCAATCAGAGGTGGCTCATGAAATGAAATAATTTAGAAGCTTTGAAAGGAAAGCACTGAATCCTTCATATAACTACATATAAATTATATAGTACAGTAGAGCGCCGATTATCCGAACTGCTCGGGACCGAACATGGTTCAGATAATGAAAAGTTCGGATAATTGGAAAGTTGTTTAAAATCTAGTTTAAATGATTATTTATATACTAACTTTCCTTCACACTTTTTCTAAGCTTAGGACCGGCAGTGCTATTTAAAATAGCTCTGACATGTTTAAAAGTTGTTTTTTTTTCGATTTTTGAATATTTTTTAAAACTTTTTTTTCATTTTGAATCATTTTTATCACATTTCAGCTTTTTATAATTTTTTGTCAATTACTGATTTTACCACATTTTCTTTATTTTCCATTGCAAAAGAAATCCAGCAAAAACTTTTGTTTCAAAGAAGATGCTCTTTTTTGAGCAGTCATATCCCTTATTCTTTCTAAATAAATCAACTGAACTGGCTTAACATCATTTTGACGTTCTAGCCAATTTAATGCAATATCTAATGAATTGCATGCTCCTATCCTATTGAACTTGATCACCTACTTCTTCCTCTTCATCTGAGGAGTTCCGATTTTCATTCAAAATTTCAGCAACAATTTCATCATAATTTAAAATTCTGGATTGTTTTCAGTGTCTCGACAGCAGTCTTCTATTTCTTTTTTGCTGTATAACCTGGCATCTTTTCATCCGGAAAATTTACTGATTCAGAAACTACAGTTTTGTTTGTTTTTTTGTTAAAAATTTTATTCCAAGATTTAAGATTCCAAGCACTTTAATCATTAATAATTAACCATAAGTGACAATTACCCATCTCCCAATTGTAGAACTCCAGCACTTATCTATTCATAAACTCCTTCCGCATTAAAACCATTGTAGACTGTCAAAATGAAGCTCGTATTCTTGGAAGATAATTTTCAGTCGAAGAGGGATAAAGGGGTATGTAGGTTTAACTGTGTAATACATGTAAGCTACTATAAGTGAACTGCTAAAAAAAGGTTGTAAATTAAGTATTGCTTTCAGATGTAGAGAATATTATTTATTCTACTAAATTTAGAAAAATTTTCAATAAGTTAAAAAGTATTCTAAACTTGTAAAAAAAAAGAAAAAAAAAAATGAATTCGGACATAGTTCGGATAATCGGCGCTCTACTGTATATGATACTATATTACATATGACAAAATAGCAAATTCTTTAAATTGCGATTTAATTCATTTTAAATTCTTACATGTACTTTCATATGAAATACAATATCATTTGCAACTAAGTGTATAACTTTCAAATGAATAAAATAAACAATTAAAGGAACGAGCAGTTTTGTTTTAGGCACAACATTGATTTTTAATAATCATTGTTTGTCAGGCTTAAATAAATGCAAGAGTACATTAAATGGTTTAAACACAATTTTTTTTAATTACTTTGATCTTTGACACAAAAGCTTTTTTAACTCATAATTTAATTTAGATCAATTATGACAACTTTAAATCTGCAAAGAATTATTTTTTACTTGAAATGCATATAAAAACACTTAGACAAATATTTGATAATACGAAGCAATGCTCTGAGCAGTGTGGTTGTTTTATTTGAAAAATCTAGATATTTAAAATTTCTATATTTCAGGTCTTATCATATTGTATTCTGTCATTTTATGTTTCTCCTGAAATTCTTTAAGGAAAAAAAGTATAATTTTGGAAAAAAAAATTAATGCAAATGAGCCACCCTTTTTTTTTAAATGCACAGAAGCTGAGACATTTTATACAAAGCATTGAAATAGTAGTTAAATGCATTAAAATGATCTAGAAAAAAAATGGAATCAGTCCAATTTAAAACATTTCGTCTTACCTTTGTCAGCATCATTTACATTATTAAAATACAACTGACTCAAAGTTCAGGACTATGTTTGCAGTTCAAAAATATAAGAGAAAAAAAATCAAATTATACATTGGGAATAAATTACAATAAAACAATGAATTAGACTTTAAAAGAATCAACAAGAAAAAGAAAATTCGAAAATATCACACTAAGAAATTTACATCTTTGAGAAAAACGAAGTTTTTCAGAAGTTAGTGCAAGATGGATAATTGTATAAAACATATTGAGACATTTTCTAATGATTACTTTTTTAAAAAATCGTAATTAAAAAAAAAAAACCTGTACACTTAAAATTAAATTGATGAGAAAAATTTATGGGAAGAAATGCACAGACAAAAAAAAAAAAAAAATATTGAAGCTACTCACTAGTCACAGTATTTTTTCCACACCAACATTTAAAGCATTGTATAATGGTGTGAATCAATCTGTTAATTTTGAACAATATAGATTATCATGCTCAGAATATAAACTTTTGGCTATCAAACAGTCAAGTATTAAAAAAAAAAATTATATCTACAAAAATATGCACAAATACATAAAAATCAATATTTCTCAATTTTTTGAACATTTTTACAAATTCAAACACAGTGTTAGTGTAATTTTATAAATATTAAAAAATTAGATCACAAAAACTTTTTTTCCTTTTAAAGTGGCTTTTCTTTTTCTTATTGACATTACTTGTATTTTCAACATCAGCATAGAGTCAGAAACTGTCATAAATGACCGAAAAAAAAATGCATATTATTTACAAAAACATAACTTTATAAGAGGAAATAACTTTCATACTTGAGGTTAATTGTCCCATATAAAGATGCAGTTTTGAGTAAAATTAAAAAATAATATTTGAAGTTTATATTTAATTTGTTTGATATATTTGGATTTAAAATTAAAAAAATAATGCACAAAGAAAAAAATAAATAGCAAGACTTAAGAACTTTTCACACTTAAAATATGAATTTGGTGAGTAGCACTCCAAAAGCTGTTCAAATCTTGATAAAGTAAAATAAAATATGGAGTTAAAAGCTAGAAAAGAGCAAAAATATCTATCATACTGCTTCATGTGCTCCAACAGCATTTAAAAAATGACACTTGACATTAAATTTTGGTTTTCAAAAAATGTGTTCATTATCAAATGAGGGACTTCTAAAATATAATTGAGGGCAGACATACAATTCCGTCAAAAAAGAGCGTGTAAAAAGGGAATGTCATAAAAATAAGTATATTTTATGGGGGAAGATTTATTTATTGTGGATGGTCTTGCGACTGCTGAGAAGACTTGATCTGATGGGGGAGATGAGGTGAGGAAGGATGAAGATGCCGGTCAGAGCTAAGAGGTGGCCCGAAAAATAGAATTTCCTGAAAATCAGTAAGAACATTTACATGGATTATTGCCATAAAATAGTAGGAATCTCGATTATTCAATGTTATTGGGATCAGACCTACTTCAGATAAAGGAAATATAGTATACTCTCGATATCTCGAAAAACTGGTTGAGTCGACAAAATTATTTTCGGTATTGGCATTATATCTACACCCAATGTTAACTTGAATTCCTATGTCGAAGGGTTTCTTCTCAAAACCCTGCTATGTCACATTTTTCGAAATGGAAATCAAATTTTTTTACAGAAAAATCACAACAAGTTTATTGTAAACCAATTCTTTCATATTTAACACATAATTAATTTTGTCTTATAGTCAACTATCATTACATTCATATTTATCAGTAGTTATTCTTATGTTTCATGACTTCACTTTTTAGAGTAATACTTTTCTACTTTTTAAAACATATTCAGTACTGAACTTGTTATCTCGAACGCACGCTATATCAATATTTTTTTTAGCGTCCCTTCGACTTTGAGATATCGAGAGTGTACTGTATTTGGCCTTGAGAAGTATTGAGGCTGGGCAAAGGTATCACAGATCTTAATGCAAAATTTATTGCAAATCCCTTTTTCCACAAAAACACAAACAGGTATTATTTTTAATACACTGGTTCCGTTCAGGGCTAGAAAATTAAGAACAAAATTGCCTCCAAACTTAAGAACAATTTAAGGATGCTGATTGTATTGTATTGTAATGAGAGCAATTTGTATAATACCAACATGGATTCGCAGATATACAATCGGTAATAGTTTTAGTAGTTTCGGCATTTAAGTGATAAAAGAAACATTAAAAAAAAAACTCAAATTTTATTTTTCAAAGGTCATGTCTTTCTTGGTCTCTTTCTTTCCTTTTTTTTTTTTTACAAAAAAAAAAAAAAAAAAAAAAAAAAAAAAAAAAAAAATAAATAAAAAAAAAAAAGGGGGAAGAAAATAGTCGAAATTTGGAAAATCATTACCTAAGTCAAAGCAAATTATGAGGATTCTCGTGAAAAACATTAGAATATGATATAATAATGAAGAGGGATTAGAGTGATAAGAACTTTTTATATATTTCTCCCACATCGAATGCTTTTATGCCATCAAATCAGAGGCAGTTGTCTTTAATACTGGAAGTATATTAATATCCTATTTGACGCGGAATGAAGTTTTGTCAATCAGTTTTTTACTTACTTTGTTTCATGGCAAATTCTATATAAAAAAGAAAAAAAGAGAAGAAATTGTACATATTTAAATCTTAAAGTCTAATGAGAAAAAAAAAAAAAAAAACACTTGGGGACAGATGGTAGGGCCAAATTTATAATATCTTTAAAATTTTAATGCATATTCAAGCAATGTTAAAACAAAAGAGGGTTAGTTACAATGTGATAGTCACATTCTTGCCTGTTTATACTTCAGAAGAATAGACATTTCATAAAATACAACTGTTGCAGCATACGGTAATACTTCATTAAAAAAAATCAGTGTTGCCGCTTATGGATTTTAAATTTTTTTAAAATTATCATCATTAAAAGTTTCTACATCACAATGTGAGGTGCGTTGCTTACAGCATTGTTGCTAATGAGCATCCTACACTGTTATTTGAGAGGGAGTGGGGAAAAAACAAGCAAATTTAGATACTAACGTACAAATTTTGTCTAAGCAAGAAGACGTTGAAGCAGGCAATCTCATTCTTTAATTGCTGAGTTACATCATTACCTGATCATTTGGCAACAATTACAAAAATTAACAATGTTTACATTAAAATGTAATATTTATTTTATTGAACATAAAAATATTTTTCACATTTTTAATGAAAAACAGAAATTTTAGCATAAAAAAACAAATGGAAAAGAGATATTAATTTAGAAAACCTAATCTACTGATTTTCTCTCAAGACTGATTTCAGTTCCCAGGACTGACGAGTTGCATCCATGCAAACATAAGTAATAGTAACTACATTACACTTTACATGAAATTTTAAGAAATAAAATTTTCTTGGTATAAACCATTCATCTTATTAAAATGTTATAATCTACCAAAATAATATCTGATTTGCTAAAGACAAATAAAAAATCCCATATTTGAAAGATTAACACCCAATAAACATATTTTCAAACCATACTTCTGAAAATATAAAAAAAATACTTCATTCAGCTTTTGGAAACTATCACAGAAAACACTTTTTCATAGAAGAACACTTTCAGAAATTCAAGATCCCAAAAATTAAGGGGTTGCAGTAATCAGGTTGAGGGAGGTATTAAAAATAAAAGAGCAGACATACCACTCAGAATAAGAGCTAGTAACAAAAATTAAAACTTTCAAAATTACGAATTAAACTATAAAGAAAATTATAGCTTAAAATAGTTATTACATTAAATAAAATATAGCTTATTTTATAAACATTTTAGGTTAATTCACTTTGAATTATAAAATTATTTCGTTAGTTGTTTCAAAAGCCGTGACTTAACAGAATCTCAATTGAAATTTGCTTTAATATTTTTAATTAAAAGAGTTTCACTAATTTTAGTAGCAATTAGACAATTCAAAAAATTAGCCTGTGAGTCATAATAAAATTTTGGTGTATAATGAATTGCAAATTGGATTAAAATCATTTTAAATAAACAGGGCAAAGGGAACAATTTAAATTTTTGAAACAATTTATCTTCATATAAGATTTGATTTCATTTTCTAAAAATAGTAAATAAGTATATGGCATCCAATTAATCCGTTTAAAATTTTATGACAAGAAAGTTTAAGTTTTTTTAAAATTTTTACATAATATTATTTAAGAATCAGAAAAAATCAGAAACGAAACATCAGGCAGGAAACATTGGATTAGATACTTAAACTGTTTTTTATATAATCTCTGGATTGTCCTCGAGTTACTTTAAATTTAACTTAAATTTACTCAGGGTTTAGTTTAATTAACTAATTATTATTAACTAGTTAATACTAATTAATTAAAAATGTAAAATTCCGTAAAAAAGTGGCCTTTCTGAAAGCAGGACTTACTTGTAGACTGCAAGGGATGCATGATATTCCAGAAGAATGAAGGGAAAGACAATGTAGGCCAGGGCAATTCTGGTTGTAACGCAGGTTATGACATCATATAGCCTAGACAGGGATCGTTTGCTTTGGAATAATGGCCGAACACTCCTTCGTATCTGAAAAAAAAAATCAATATTGATACACGGTCTTACATTTCTGAATTTTCCTTCACTAAATTGTGCCTGAAAATTTCTTCATTATTATACGCATTCATTTGGTGTTTATGTTTTTATCATAATTTAAAAAAGTTCTGAAACAAGCAAGGAAATAAATTCATATGATTTTTCAATTTGTAATAAATAATTTTTTTTAAACAGGAAGATTTTGAAGAACATAAAGCCCTTTGGGGAGATTTTTGTATTGCTCTACATGTGTCAAGAATTTTCCTAAATGGAGTAACATGACTTGCAAAAAACTAAAAAGAAAAAAGAACAAGGCTAATTTGAACGGTGTAGCTCGTAGCCACATATTTTACATATTTCTTGAAGTACATATTTCACATATATACAAGTAAGAAGTACATATTTTACATTACAATACATATTTTTTGAAGTATAAAAACCTTTGATGCCATAACAATTGTAGTGGGTGCAAACAGGTATTGTGAGTATCTCAAACATTTAAGAATACCTCTAGTACTTATTGTAGAAAATATAAAACTAAATTTTTTTAAACAAAATATAATTGAAAAACATATTTTTTAATTTCATGTTTAATATTAGTACACAAAACAAAAATTAAGTATTAAAAGAATTCATAAAAAAATATAAGAACAAAAAAAATCTATTATAAGAGAATATTAAACTCGTAGAGATTATTATCTTTTTAAGATCCAAAGCAAAATTTCATTCCTGATTTTTACTGAACGCTTAGTGAAAGCACGTTTTCACTATATATCAGTAAGTAGCCAAATTATGTAAGAAAAATGTTTTCCATGTAGAGAATAAAGAAATAAGCAAATTCATAAATTAATTAGCAAATCAATGAATTAGTAATTTAATGAATAATCACATTGAATATTGAGTTAATTAATGAATGAGTAAATCAATAAACGGATCAGAATTTCACTTAAAAAAGTGAATCAGCAGGTAAATCATTAATTCCGGCCAGCAAACTGATGAATCAATGAAGCATCAAATTAATGTATCCACAAACAAAAGAAAAATTTATGTAAATACACAAGTGAATGGATAAATAAATGAACAAGAGAACAAGATGGACTAAAAAACCACTAAAAGTAAATTAGCAGGCTGATTAATAAAAGAAAGAACAAATCATTGAAACATTGAATCAGAACATCAATAAAATTTAAAAACAAAAAACAAGTCATTGTATTAACAGATTAGCAAATTAATGAATCAGCAGGTCTAAGAATTAGTGATTAGTTAATTTGTTGTAACAGTGATTCACTGATTTCTCTAATCTTTCATAGCATAGCTGAATTTATTTGCTGATTCTTCCTTTTACTTATTCATGAGTTTGCTAATTGGTTAGATTGGTTCCCATTTCGATTTTTTAATTAATTGATTTTCTAATTAGTTGATTTATAGATTTTATCATTCATTGATTATTAATGTGGGTTACTAGCTAATGCCAGATGAGCTCTTAAAACCTGTAGCAAGAACAAATTTTAACTGAAAGTTAAACTCGGTTAGAGGTTGGGCAGCTCTGAAGAGCAGGGCACATCGAACAGACACTAAATCATGACTAGCGGAAAAACTTTATAGCTGAAACAAAGTTTAACTGACAGAAATATCTTGTAATTCTCTGGTCTTAATGCAGTGTTGCCCTAAATGCTCAAATCTTTGAGCAGAATAGATCTCACAATCACAAAGTCTCCTCCTCAAGATGACAAAGAGAATCAGATTCAATACCCATTATGTCTCTTGAAAGTATAAAGGTGTCCAGTGAGAGTTCTTCCTCACACTGGTCCTGTTAAGCTTAAGAAGCTATGGCAGTCACAATTTAGCTTGTCTCTGATTGTCCGAGGTGCCCCATTGTTCATGGGCAATATTGCCATAAAACTTGAAAATACATGCTCTGAAGGATGCAGGAGAAATTTCCAAAGCTGATACAGGGCACGGGAAAATTGCATTCTAACTTGGAAAATAAAATTCTTGTTTTTTCTCGAAATCTGTAGTTACAATAGCAGATGCTTTTACAAGAAAACTGTGAGTTATTATGGATTTTGGCTATTTACTGTAACATCTATGTCTAGCAATCTTCTGTACTTGTCTAACAACTGTTACCATGTGGGACGATAAATACTCAGAAAAAGAAATTCCTGTAGACTGACTGTATTGAATTTTTCTGTTTTTAATGACTGGTGATCCATATTTTATTATTAATTTTTTTAGTAATGCTTTATTCTTCAAATTAAAATACATTATAAAAGCACTAATATGTGCGATTAGAGTAGAAAATTATCTACTTTTTTACACTTCATTACAAAGCCAATATTAACTGTAACATCTATGTCTAGCAATCTTCTGTACTTGTCTAACAACTGTTACCATGTGGGACGATAAATACTCAGAAAAAGAAATTCCTGTAGACTGACTGTATTGAATTTTTCTGTTTTTAATGACAGGTGATCCATATTTTATTATTAATTTTTTTAGTAATGCTTAATTCTTCAAATTAAAATACATTATAAATGCACTAATATGTGCGATTAGAGTAGAAAATTATCTACTTTTTTACAATTCATTACAAAGCCAATATTTTAAGGAAAATATTGGACTTTAACATGCTTCAAACATAAATTTATTCATTTTCCTAACTTTTTAGGTATTTCAATTAAGTTCCCGGACATTTCCTGTTCTACTTCATTGTTTTATTTCTTTAAATATTCGAAATATAATGCAAAATAATAATAATGCAATTAATAATTTTTTTTTGAAAAGAAAAAGTTGTAATTTAAAAAGGATACTTACAGATCTTGCAGCAAGAGTGAAGATTGCTCCACCAAGAAAGGTGATATAGTATCCTGGATAGAATCCATGCCACAATGCTGAGAGGAGGTAAGTCCAGACTGTTTTGTGTGAAGGGGCACGATCATATGCAATGTATCTCAACCACATTTGAGTAGATTTATTCCACGTCTCAAGGGTTTCACGAAAATTCAAAGAGAGCTAAAAAAACAAAATCTGTCTCTAGTTAACTACAATATATACAATGATTAAACTGCATATTGCAGTACTAAAAACATTACATGAGAGTCATTTTTTTAAAAATTTAATGATGTTTCAATTTCACTTAAAATCACTTCATTTCACAAATGTTTTAGTAAATAAAAAGGTAAGCTAACTTTTTGTTTTAACATGTGAATTTTTTTTATAATTGTTTTAAACAATTACATAACACAATAAAGACTAAAAAAGAAAACAATAAGTTTTATTAACTACGCATAAGCTGGAAGTACATAGAAACCAAAATATAAGTTAAAAATACACTAATTTTTTAAAGAGAAGACAAATTCTTAATAAATAAAATATTTAAAATTAAAAAAAAAAAAAAACTAAAACAGAAAATAAAATAAGGAAAAGATATAACCTTGTCTTCAGTACACATTGTTATAACCACAAGAAAGTGTGCTTTCAAATATTGTATTAATATACCCAATGCTATATATATATATATATATATAGATACACATATTAATTTTCTTCGACCAAATATGTTTTTTAATTTTATTTTGTACGATTCAAGCTATAAGCACAACTTTAAATATTTTTCTTCTTCGTGAAATTTGTTAACTGTCAAATTTGTATTTTACTTTTGAAGCACATTTTATTTTGCTACACGGCGGTAAGTTTGGTTTCTGCTTTCTTTTATTTCATTCTCTTTTTCAACTGAATTTTTTAGTGATATCGACACATTACAAAGAATAATTTTTATCTTAGGATAATTGTTCTTTATTCAGAAATATCGCATTAAATTATAACAACAGACGTGTCCTGAGGAAGACTTTTGCTTTTCCCCATAAATTCTATTTTATATTATTTTATTATTTGTGTATATATATACACACGCACACATATATAACACACACACGCATATATATATATATGTATGCATTTAACATTTTTCTTAAATAACAACTGAGAGAATGGAAAAAGAATATGATGTACCTCAAATCTTATTATGTCAACATTTGACATAAGATCCCACTTGGAATGACCGTCTGCTGTGTAACCATTAAAACCCATACCAGAGGCATTGCATACAGCTTCACCTAAATAAGAAAATAATTCAGCAAAAGGTTCTTTGATTAAGTAAGTTCAAGAGTAATGTTCCTTACCAAAAAGCCATGCATGATAATACTTAGATCTCACTACTGAAGTTGACAAAATGAGGTACATCAATTTGGAGTACCATGGAGTGAAATTTAGGAACTTTGGATCTAGAATGAAAAAAGGGACTAAAGTATGTGCGATGTAAATAGACTATCTAAGCATATTTTAATGAAAAAAAAAAAAAACAACAACCTTCTTTAAAAATACTTGTCCCCCCCCCCCGCATTTAAGTCTTTTTCATGACGTGCTAACTTTCCTAACTTGCTATCAGTAATCAAAAGTATAACAGTACAGAAATATACACAGTATTGAAGAATACGTAGGTATAGAATATTAATAAAATTACGCACGAGTGAACAATTCAGGGGTGATTGTGGGCCCAACTCAAAAATCCTGAAAATTTTTGAGTAAAATCATTAATGACGCATTTAAAAAAATTAATGTCTTAATGAATTTAAATCATTAATATTTTCAAAACATGAAATTCTAAATAAATAATATGCAGCGTAATTTAAATGAAAAAGATGCCAAGTATAAATTCTAGTTCTAATATTTTTAAATATAATAAACAAGAATTTTTCATCATAAAAGTGATCAATGATTTCTTGAAACTTCTGAACCTTGGTTTTCCAGATCCCGATTTGCAAAACATCCGGAAATCCAGATTTTTTCTGGAGCACAATCATCTCTGACTATTAAATAAATAAAAGTAACACTTAGATAAAGGTACTGAACTAAAAATTATACATTATTAAAAAAATTATATCTTATTGCTTGCTTTTTTATCATCCTGCATTTGAACCACTAAAAATTTTGCTCACATCTCAGATTTAAGCATAGGTTTTTATATATTTTTGCCTTTCTATAAGGAGAAAAGATTAAGTTTTAGACCAGCTAGTTGGAAGGGTGAAATATGAGATCTCTTTGCTTTTTTATTTCTTGTCTCTCAGATCCTTTGTTTTTTAGTTACTTTTTTAGAATTGTTCAAGGAGTAGAAATTTTTTTTTTTGGTGATTAGTTGCAAACAACAAAATTTCATTACTCTAGCTAATTTAGAGGGAAAAAAGCATATTTCAAACAGATTATTACAGCAATTTTCTCTTGGCAGCCAAAATTATTTATTTTAATATATATGGTTAGATTCAAGAATTATTTAATGTGTAATTATAAAAAAATAGAGGTTTTTATTCTGTTTTTATTTTTTTTATTATATAATTTTTTAAAAAGTATTTTTACACCTACATTTTTTTTGTTATTATTATTTTACTATTATTTGATAAATTTAAAGGGTTTAGAATATTTATTTGAGAAATTGCTTTTCATTATGATGGCGTCAAAGGATTTGTGCAATTTCAAGAGCGTTGGCAGGATAATGCCAAAGTACTGTACTTTCTTATAAAGGAACTTCTAAGATTTAATTTGAATTATCGTTTCCAAAGAATAATAGTTTCTTCAACATACCTTGTAAATAAGTGATAGGGAAGAATGGTACAATGGTGACTAAAAAGAGGGCACAGAAAATGCTCACCAGCACTTTGCGTAGCACAATCATCTAGGGAGGAACAATCATTAGAACAATTAAAATAAGTGAGTGTTGAGGGAACATAATACATAGCTGCCAACATGGATAGGGAAAAATCCAGTAGATTTTACAAAATATAAATTTCTCGATAAGTACTAAAAATTGTTCTAAATATTTTATAACTAGGGAATTTTAGTTTTTTTTATAATCATCAAAATAAAAAAACTGCAATATTTTCCAGTTATCATTGACATTGAATGCACTTGAAATGTTATGTATTAAGTTTACTTGTAATTTTGAATAGTAATACGTATTTAATTCATCAAAAATAATTAACTGATTTGTAAAAATGAAACTTGCCTTTTTATGTACTATTAACACTTATTTAAATATTCGAGAAAGCAATAATCTGCACAAAATTTTTATTTCAATAGGGATTTTTTTAAAATGTACAAAAACCTAGCGAATTTTTACTAAACCAGTAGACCAGGTGTAACTGGCAAAATCCAGTAGTCCACTGGAAAATCTATTACAGTTGGCTGCTATTATAATAGGAGGATGTCTGGTACTCACATTTGGACTAGTGTTTTTGACACACGTTTTTCCTTCTACAAAGTCAAGGTAGTCATTATAAAAGATGAGTGGACCACACATGAGGGCTTGAAAATGGAAGATGTAACTGTAATACTCAAGTACTGTTGGCACATGCCTGAAACATAGCAGCAACTTTTGTTGGCACATTCATTATATTAACATTCAAACATGGCAATTCACAAAAGATTTGAATTATCACCTTTTGCACAGTAAAAAATATTTATAAAAAAATAATTATAAAACAAAAAAAAGTGGATCTATCCGAACTACTTCTAACCAATCAAAATTTGTATAAATTATAAGTTAACAAAAGAAGTTAGAAGGTTTTTAGTTATAACAGTAATTTTAAAAAGGCTTTCATTTTGGCACCAATAAGCATCTCAAGGTCAATTAACATCTATCTTTCTGACTTGTTTATGTAGGGAAAAAAAATGAAACCAAATTAGCTTCAGAGAAAATATTCTCAAAAAATTCTGTTTAATTCAGAAATGCTCCATATTTCTTTTGTTTACAATAGTTCAACAGTGAGGGATGAAATGGTGACATTTCAGGAAGCTGATCATGAAATTAAAAAAAATTCCAATGCAGTTGCTATCATGCCAAATTATTTATATTCTATCAAATCTTTTCTACAATAAAATCTTTTTCCCACAAGGAAACATTCCCTAACTAAACTCACAGAATTCAGTGACATTTTTACAGATATTAAAACTTATAGATTAACCATATCCAAAAAATTAGCAGCTAAATTGCATTAAGAAGAGAGTAAAATAATACTGAATATTGGGTTAGGCTTACCAAAATCATACAATTATAAATACTTGGACATTTTTCATAACATGGTTTTTTTAGACAGCTTTATAACCCTCCTTGCGCAGCCGGCCCAATCTAAGGTTAACGACTACTAATGTTCAATGCCGTAGCCTTTTAATTTAGAGCCTAATATCGTGAAGGACTTTTTGAGGGAACTTTGGTGAGATAGGTTGCGTGTATTAACTTCTGCATTTTTAGGTAGGTCAATCGTATACATTCCATTCATTTGAAATTCAGTTCAGTTCGTTATACTTCAGGAAGAAGATTAAAAAAATACATTGATGACACAATGAAGTTTACAGGTTTGTCAGATCACTAACTTTGGTACTTGAACCTAGTATGTTGTGTACACCACAGAACTAACCTGCATTTGTTTCACATGGAGTGGTAAACCACAAAACCCCCCCATGCTTAGCCTAATGGCAAGGAGACTCTAACTCATGATCAGTCTATTGTGGTAGACGCGAGCCGGGAGTGGAATTCCTATCAACGAGCCATTGCTGGGATTCGAACCCGGTCCACCGCATTGGAAGACAAAAGCTCTATTTCCTGAGCAAACACGGATCTTTACTATTAATTCCAGATTACTTTTTACTGGTATTTGTATTGAGAGCACTTTTTAAAAGTACAATTTTTAAAGTGTGATTCATACACGTTTAAATGCTTCGCACCTTGCATCCACAAACCTTATAAAAATATATTTTTAAATGTCACATAATTTATGCATTTTTTTCCTAGAATTACTGTTTTGAACAGCCTGTAGTGTGCAATGCTTATTATTTATTATTTTTTTACTGTTGTGCTAGTGTCCAACAATCTCCTCTTTTGTTTCAAATGAAATATTAAACATTTCTTCAGTTTCCTCCTCCTCCTCCCCACCTACGAATATTTCATCAAATTTCTATTCTATTATCGAAATCCAAAATGTTTTCTAAATCATTGTTCAGCGTTTCGCAAATAGATTCAGTTTTCATAAAATGGTTCAGTGTTTTATTCTTTAAAACTTATTTCAGTTTCCGTAAAATCTTGAATAGAAAAGTCATGATACAACATTCACAATATTAACATGCAGCGACATTACTATTTTAAATGTTCACAAAGATTTATTATTTTTTTTTAAAAAGAGTTTTTAAAAAGATAAACAATTCCACATGCAATATTTTTTAACATAAAAATGAAAAAAAAGCGCCTTGTTAGTCTGTGTAACTGATATGAAAGAAATAATACCATGCGTGATTAACTTAAAAAAATGTATACAAGTTTTTTTAAAATGGGTCAAACAAAATGGCAGAAAACTATAGTCTTTTGCTTATACTTTTTATAAATTGTAGTAGAAAAAGTGCTATGGAACATTAAATGTATATTTTAGAATGCAAAATCACTCTCCAACAAATTTAAAATGATGTGATAAAATAATTATTTCAGAAGTTTTGGTTTTTCAAGGTTTTCTCGACATGCAAGGTTGCATTTGGCGTTAAAAATGTCCATTTTTATTAATTTTTGTTGTAGTTTTACCATTGTAATTAAGCAACTAATTTTCCGGCTATGAATTTTAAATCAGTTCTTCTAATATTTGTAAAATTTTTATTGAATTTCAAAACTTTAACTTGGGAATGTTGTCTTGTTAGGGTTAGAACACACTAGAGCTGTGATCAATTTATCAATATAGAATATCTTTTATGTGAAATTAGAAAAACCTTAAAAGTTTGCTTAAAGTTAGTTTTAACTTAGAATAGTCGTTTTTAATACCTCTTGGACAGCAAATTTTAAAATTTCTAAAGCGTCAATTAAAACAGAATTATAACATTTAAAACCAATTACTAGGCAAATTATGGAACCTTTGCTTAACCATGATGATATGCCGAGTTCAGATTCCTTTCAGTTGTGCAATGCACAAAAAAGAAGAAGAAAAGGATTACTCTGAATAACTTTTGATCTAATTATTGGATCTTCATGTTCTAAGGCTGAATCTTAATAGTTTGAGGGGGTGACTGAAAATAAGCTAATTAATAAATGATATTTTGAGATAATCATCTGTAATAAATGATATTACAGATGATATTTTGAGTTACAAAATCAGATACAAAAGTGTACTTTTTCTAAATAAACATACTTTTTTTCCAACTGATTTGGATACCTGACCCTCAAAATATAGGGGTAGACGCAATCTGGGAAATAGGAGCTCAATAGTTTGGTCAGAAAGTGATCCAAAGCTTGGACTCTTTAATGTTAATTTTACTTTTTGCATACTTCGCTATCAGTGGAGAACTTTTCAAGCGAATTCAAAATTCTTGCACACAGTTATAAAATTCATTTATCTGATGATAAATCCATGAAGAAATAAATTTTAGTAAATATTTATTATTTTATTTAGTAAGGGTAAAAATTTTTTTTTATTTGTAAGGTATAAAATTTTTCCCACTTTTTTAAAGTATCTCAATTTCACATCACAAAATGCAAAATTTGATCAAAATTGGTTGAATAGTTCCTTAGGAAACGAATTTTAAAAAAGCGGTATATTTAAAATTCAATTTCTCAGGAACTATTCAACCAATTTCGCTCAAATTTTGTACTTTGCCTTGTAAAATTATATACTTTATAATTATGTAAAAATTTACATACTTTACTAAAGTTTTTAGACTCTTATCAAATAAAATGATAAAAAATAGTACATATTTACTAATATTTTTTTTTTTTTTGCATGGAATTAGCTTTGGATAAACAAATGTTATAATTGCATGCAAAATTTTTTAAATTCCCTTAAAAAGTTCTCGCGATATGGCGAAATAAGCAAAAATAAATAAATAATAATAATAAATACAATTAACAATAGGAAGTCCAAACTTAGGAACATTCTTCAGACCAAACTATTGGGATTATATTTTCCAGATTGCGACTATCCCCTATATTTCGTGGGTCAGACATCCGTATCTGTCGAAAAAAAAGGTATGTTTATTCAGAGAAAATACATTTCTATATTCAATTTTGTAACTTAAAATATCGTCGAATTAGCATATTTTAGGTAAGTACCTCGAACCATTAAGATTGAATCTTTGAAGGTGAAGATTCGATCATTAGATCAAAAGTTATTCAGGGTGGGTTTTTTTATTAGCACACTGTACACTTTACTTCATTATTAAAAATTTGTATTTATTAATTTTATTTTGAAAAGATAAATCTTTGATGAGCATATATAAAGCTCCACACTTCCATTTTAAGGATAAAAAGTTATTTCTAATATAATAATTGTCTCATTTTATTATTATATTATCTACAATTTATTATTTTATGTAATACATCTTCTATCGTTGCCCGAGAAAATGATTTGGATTGAAATGACAAAACGTTGGTGAGCTTCTTATCCTGGACACAGATCGTAAAGCATAGCTCAGAAATTAGAAACAGTTCAAAATTCAAGAAAAGAGATATTTGAGTAAATAACTGCAAACCTGACGGCACGTCTCTTCTGTTCTGGAGAGAGGTTTCCATCACTCTCTGTGAGGCCATCGTGAAGACTGAAAGCGAGGCTGCTCACTTTTTGTGTACTGATCATTAATGGCCTGAAAAAAAAAATACAAATGGAACTAAAATTGAAAGTATGGTTTCCAACTTTTAAATAAATAATTTGACGGCATACAGAAAAATAATTGAGTTTTATTTGGTGCTAAAAAAATACAAAATTACTTTTTTACCAACTCAATAATTTATTTTTCTCAAATTTTAAATATAAGATGCACATCTCATGTCAGTCCACACGAAAAACATAAAATTCTTTACATTTTCTTTTTCTCAGAATCGTGTCAGGCAGTGTGTTCGAGTCGAAAAATTTTGTTGTGCGACGTAAAGTTTAGAGAAAGTTAGAAATATATAGCATTAATTGCATTTTAACGAAGTAAATAAAAAACTTCCTTACCCAGTAACGTCTACTGTCCAGCCACCATAATCATAGGTGAGGCGCATCAGGTGCATGACTGATAAATAGACAAGAGAGGCACATAGCACTATTCTATAGAAAGAATTAAAATTTCTTAAACTTTTACTATTGATTTATAACAAAGGTTAAACTTTGTACCATTAAACACTAGATCAAATAAGAAATAATTAAGATTAATATTTAAGACATTCAGTTAGTTTTTACAACCATATAAAGCATTTTCAAAATTGAAGGATTTCTTTGGTAAAATAAATTAAGTAATAATACCCTAGTTTAACAAGAATGGAACTCTATCATGTAAAGAAAGATAATAAAACAAAGGGATAAAATAAATATTAAAAAGAGTTTAAAAATTATTGCATTGTTGACAACAAAAACATTCCAAAACATAATAGGATTAATGATCAAAGCCACCTCCATCATTTTCCCCACAGATAAAACTGTTCTAAAATGTCATTTTCCTACATTTGGTCTAGGTCAGTAGCAGGGTTGTCAAGTTTTTGACAAATGACAGCTTTATCCGGTTTTAATCGAGGTTTTATCCATCATGTCAAAAAACACTTTTTGATATAGATTTTGACAAGAGTCGAAAACCCAAAATTTTAGTGAAAAGATAATTATTAGATATTACAAATAGGAAGTATTTATAAATAAACATACCAATAAAATTACAAGTGATTAATCCCTTATATTCCAGAATTATTTTGATATTTAACTCTCTCTTTGTTTTGATAATTATTGTCAAATATCCAAAGTTTGGGGCAGAAAATATTAAATAATCATCAATAAAAATGAAGAAAAAAATCAGCTTAATAAACGCATACAATTACACGAATTATTATTATTTTTTTTTTTTTAAGTTCTCTGTACTTTAAGTTTATTTAATTTTATTTGAATAAGCCTGAAATTCGAAACAATTCTTTATACTTTCAATTGATGTTGAGCTACATAGTTTAGAAAGTAGCTGTACTAAAGCTATCATAACATAATAAAAAAAAAGGGAAATAGGAAATTTATTCTAATACTGTACTAAATATTAATCGTAATTTAATTAAATCCTTGAAATGATTGATTGAAAAACTCTCATTTAAACAAACATTTATAATTTTTATAAATAGTTTACAAATCAGTGAAAAAATTATATATTAATCTAATTTATATTTGTTCACTAACATTGGAAATATTCATACATATAAGCAATATTACAGAAAATTCTCAGAGTCAAATAATTTCTATGAACTAAGTTTCTTTTTGGATCAAAAAATTTCCCCAAAATTTCAGCTTCTTTTCAGAACAATAACTTTTTCAAAATATTCTTAGAAAATTAAGTTTATATAAGAAAAAAACTGATCATTTGATTTGATACATTTCTTGAACAAACGAGCGAATGTGTTATAAAATAAATCAAAATATATAGAAATAGTAATAATTTATTAAAATAAAGGCCCCACTTATTAATTTAATAAATTCAAACTAATAAATACATCAATTGACATGTTTTTTTTAACAAGAAAAAGTTTTGCAAAGCAACCTATTGTTAACAAAATTTTGTAGGAATTTTTTTAAACAAAAATTTTCCAATTGCTGCCTGAATTTCCTCCTAAGCCTTGTTTGAGTGGCCAGACATGTCCTGCTCCCCTGAATATAATTCATAATGACAAATATTAAGAATCAATGAAAAAAATTGTATGATGAGATCAGACAATTATTGGCAAACACTTTAATTTTACTTAATAAAAAAATATGTGTGAATTGTAACTTAAAAGAATTAAAATCAATATTTTGATTGATAATGATCAACAACTCATAGAACCTATAATATAAACTGAATAGTTATAATATGGGTCTGAAAGTATTAAGATAACCATTAGAAAAAGCAATTAATAGTTTCAATGATTTTGACAGCATTTTTTTATGTGACATATAATATAAATCATAGTTATAGAAGTATATAATTCAAGCATTGTGCATGATTTAGTATCTAATAAAATGTTTCCTATGCCAAAAAAGAAACATGCCCTAGGTTTTCAATGGATTTTGATAGCTTAACACATTCTTTGACAAATGTCAAAAACTAGTTTTGAATGTCAAAAATCCTACCCTGGTCAGTAGTCACCTTTAGTCATACCGGAATTTCTATGTCCAGCATTCCTGACAGTGGGTTTTTTACGGGGTAAATCAGTCAAGCCTGAACCCAACCTGGAGTACCAGCGTTACTCTTAGTCTGGTGCTCACCAGAGACTTGTCTCACATGGGTGACCTTGCTCAGCATAGCTAACTGGGTCCTTGATATGCACAAGCCCATTTACCTCGGTAAAGGTGAGGCATTTGGAGCAACAGGATTCCCCGTAGGCGCTGAAAACAATGCTTGGCTTCAGCCCCACTAATGGCTAAATATGCAATGTAAAAATTAGGGGAAAATTCCACATTATTACGTTAATTAATGTTCATTCTTCTTAGTAAGATTCTAAAGAGAGTGGTAATTTTATAAAGATTTACAGGCATTTATTCATAAAATAGTAGTGACTGTTTAATCATATAAGGAGATTTTAAAGCAAAAAATTGGAATAGAAGAAACCTATGAAGAAGTAATAAGGAAACACAGTCTTCACTCACAATGTAATGATAATGGAAGAATAGTAATTACTATGGCATCTGCTAATAATACTTGTTTGCCTAACTTAAACTTGAACTTGTTTAACTTAACTTGTTAAAGAAACTTGGTATATTCCAGGAACTAATTAGAATAACCAAATCGAGCCTCAAGATGATGGGCAGATAGTGATTCTGATTACTTTCTGATTTTATTCAGCCTGCGTCACAGAATTTCAAATGTAACACATTCAAAAAGATTTTACTGGATCTCGAGCAACTAAAAGACAATAAAAGACAGGTGATAGATTGATATGTTCCTAACTAGAACTAAAAAAAAAAGGTGATATTATTCAAAATGAAAGGAAGTTTTTAATAGAAAACCATACATTATAACAAAGTGTTGGAAAAGAGGCAACAAATAGGATGTAACACTACTACAGTGTTATAGCAGAGCAAATAAAATAGAATATGATTGCTAAAACTACATGTAGGAAAAAGGCATTTCTAGAATCAAACACCTTTTGGACAATAATAATATAAACTTTTTCAAAGAGGCTAGTAACTGTGTCAGGGATTTTCAGCCTAAACCAATGAATTGTAAAGATAGAAATAGAACACATTGGTGGAATTTATCAAAATTTCTTACTCTGACTAATGTGAAGAGAATATTACACATAGCTGCTAACATGGATAGGAAAAAAATCCAGTAGATTTTGCAAAATAATATAAATTTCATGATAATTGTTGCATAATGTACTAAATATTTTACATATAGGCAATTTCATGGATTTTTATAGTCATCCAAATAGAAAGACTGCAATATTTTTGAGTTATGGTTGACATAAAATGTACTTGAGATGCTATATATTACATTTACTCAGAACTTTGAATACAAATAAGCATTCAATTCATCAAAGATAGTTCAAAGACACTTTTTAATTAATTTAAAAATGGAGATAGAACAAAAGAAAAGTTTTAAACTAAATTTATGAATGAGGCTTGATTCACTATATATTAGTAATATTTATTTAAATATTCACATATCTGCCCTAAAATTCTACTTAAAAAGGGATTTATATAGAGAACTTAAAAATTTTACGAAACTTTCTAACATGTACAAAAACTATTTTTATTAAACCGGTACACAAGGAGAAACTGGCAAAATTCAGTAGTCGGCTGGAAAATCCAGTATAGTTGATAGCTATGATTACATACCAGAGTTTAGTGAAGGAAACATCTTTTGATTAATTTTTGTTAAACAAAAGTCAGTGATAGTGATGAAATAAGTGTAAAATAGATGCAGGAATAAATGTATGAATTAATATTTACAATCTGGAGGAGTCATTACTTTTTATTTTGGAACTTGATTATATAATTCCTCAACTGGAAAACAAAAACTAACAGATATTTTATAAATAAATAAATAAAAAATAAAGCTGTAATGTTATTTTTTTAAAAAGAAAAAATTGAACAAAAATATCTTAAAGCAAAATTTTAAAGCTAAAAATAACATTTTCTGGAAAAAGACATTAAAAGAGACTATACTAGAAACACCTTCAAAAATGCAGTGGTATCCAGGGGTCTGTCCAGGACAAATGTCCTATCATTCAGCGGTACCTTCACAAAATACTTTTAAAAAAGCAAATTCTAAGAGTCTTCTCCATGCCTCTTAAAATTTTGTTTTTGTATCCCCGTAAAAAACGATAAATCTTGGGTTAACAGCCCAATTTGATTTGTAATGGAAACCTCCCAAGAATTACTATTATGTGACGTAGAAGAGATCGCTTTTCACCCGGTTTGTTAGAAGAGCACTTTTCCACCCTATGCCTGGATCCCAAAACGCCTCAGGAGAAAAAAAGCTAGCCGCTCCGTTCCTTAATTGAGGTGGAAGAAAAGGCTCTAGTACAATGTTCCGCGTTCTCATCGTAATCTATGGAAAAAAGAAGCTTACCTGCCAATTGTTTTCTACAAATAGGTAGCACTAGTTTGGTCAGATAGTGCAATGTGGTAAGCTTAACTGGTCGCTGGAATGAATACAATTTTAAGCCCAAAATTTTACAATAACAAAATTGTTTTTAAATATATAGGGGAAAATGTATATAAATTTACCAGTCTTAAATGATATTTATTTGCAGTGACAATTTTTGAAAATATTTTCTTACTTTACCATATTTTTATGATGCTTTTTAAATATATAGTAAAGTCCTGAATATCCGAGTTTCTGCTTTAACCGAGCTATCAAAAGTTTCCAAGGATTTTTTTTGCACAAGTTTATTTTTAATACTACCTCTGAAATGATTCTGAATATTTTCCTTCAAACACTCAAGAAAACAAAATCCAAGAATTTGACCGGATGAAAAGATTGTCATTATCGTTAATAATGAAAATGAATCTAGCAAAGATGATAAAGACAGAAACGATGAAAATCAACAAATAAAAATCTGTCATACAGATGGACTAAAAGCTATCGAAAGTGTTATTGAATATATAGAACCATAAGAAGAGGCGACACTAGCTTTCCTGTTATTGCAAAAAAATGGCAAAACATTGCTGCAGAAAAGAGCCAAAGTAATGCAAAACAAAAAATGATGAAGGATTTTTTTAAATACAAACTCTTTGATTATAATACGAATTTTTGCACTGGTATAAATTTTGTATTTGTTAAGTATATTACATTTATACATGCTTTTTTACTTTTCTTTTTTATACTCCTTGGCTTAACCGGGTTTTTGGGTTATCCGAGTTAGTCGCGGTTCAAATTAACTTGGATAATCGGGATCCTACTGTAATTTTCTCAAAAGTACATCTAAATTTTCACAAAATAAGAAAATTATTAGAAGGGAGACAAAAAATTTGAGGTTATAAAGCTCTGTGATTGTTGACTGCTTTCATATGAAAGTATTTTATTAGTAAGCGAGACCTAAGTGAAGTTCAATGATTGTGGTGTTGATCTATAAATACAACAGTGCAAAAACATTATTAACTTGCCAGTCACAAAGATAATGGTGCTTCACAAGTAAAGGAATTAACAAGAGAAATAAAATTTTCCTTGCCATTTCAGAAAAAAAGTTTGGCAATATTTAGTTGATGTCTGTGTTTTGAAAAATTTCGAGAGATTTTCAGTTTGATGTCAGAGGGCGGGAAGTGAAGCCTGAAATCGGAAACCTTTCAAAAAATGCAGCAGAATTGCATATGAGAATGCAAGATTCTATCCCAAAGAATCCAGTTTAGTGCATGTGGACGTTGAAATAATTCATATCCAACAGTAATCCATTTGTATGCTGAAATTGATTGTGGTTGAATGAATTGTGAAAATATTAAATGGAACAGTGAGAAAACAATGCTTTATGCATACTTCATGGCAACAATTGACATGGTAAAGAAAAAAAAAATGATTTTGGAGAGAAAACCAAGCATTTTTAGCAGACACTCAATGATAGAAAGCCCCTTTAACGGCTTTTAAAAACAAAAATAAGTATTTTTAAAAATGCTACACACCATGCATTAATTATTGAAACAGTTATTGTGAATAGTCCATTTATAATACAGTAGAGAACCATTTATCCGGTATCCAGAAAACCGGGAAAAATTTTGCCGATTTTCCCGCCATTTTGAACTAGAATGAAAAAAGCGGAAATTGAACTCATCCTTGAAGTTGAAGAGAGGAAAATGTAAGGAAGGGGAAAAAAAATTTCCCCGTTTACCCAGAGAAACGTCATTTCCTCCGTGACTTTGAAGGCAGGGAAGAGAGGATTGTTTTATTTTTTCCTTTAGGCCGTCAATCAAACTCAAGGGTGTGGCATGTTGATTTCGTTTTCTGCTTGATTTACGAGGGGGGGGGGGAATGCATTGCATGCATATCAGTGAGCAGAAAAAGAAAAGAGAAAAATATATTTATTTGACATCGACTAATAAAAATAAAATCTTTTTGTTTTGAATAAATTCTCATTCTTTGGAAGTGCGGTATCAATTGCAAGTTTTTCTTGGTGTGGAATCACATCTGCTGTAATAAAAAATCTTGTTTTTATCAACAAAAAAATAAAATAAAAGGAGAATTGTTTATTAATCTAAACATAGGATTATTTTATGAAGCAGATTGCAGTTTTGTTTTTCTGATTCCACTACGTTTGATTTTTTTTCTTTTCGCGATAAACTTCGCACTCAATAAATTAATTCTTTTTATTCATAAATTTTATCATTAGGTTTTTTTTTTTGAATTCCGTTGATCTTGCCTTGTTCCGGGTTTTAATATTTATGCTAGTGCCTTTTTTAACTATCGTTTTGGTTCGATAATTTTCAAGTGTTTTTATTTAGATTAATAAGTTTTCCTTTTATTTTATCGTTTCCTCCCGTATAATTAGGTATGATATATATTGCGTTATTTAATCATTGGTTTTGTTTATATTATTTAATTTAGGAATTGTAATTATTTTTAAAAAATAAATATGAGAATTTTGTATTTTTTAAACTTGATTTTCTTGTCTAAACTTGCAATTTTTTTTTAATTCTTTTAAATGTTATATATCTACCATTTTTTTTTCTTTTTAAAGTTAGGAGTACCTTTCTTTTTTCTCTTACTTTATGCATTACACTTTTTCCTTGTACTTCGGGTTCGATAAAACATCGATTAACGACACTTTTTGGTCGATCCAGAAAACCGGGAAATTCAGATATCCGGGATAGCGATGGTCCCGAGCATCCCGGATAATTGGTTCTCTACTGTATAAACTATTTTGGGAAGGATCCATTTAAACAATACATTTTTTTTTGTAAAGTATCCATATTTCTTCTAAAATGACCACATATAAATAACATGATCTATAATCATCATGCAATATATAATATTGAAATAAAAAAAAAAATGCAGCAACAAGGCAAATGCAATTCACAAAAAGTTCTCAAACATGAAGAAAAAAAATTAAATCTTACCTATGCATCAGTTGAGGACTAACATAATTCATAATTAAATAACAGAAAGTTGACTGTACTACTAAGTGAGAGATCATACTGCAAGAAAAACAAAATTAATCACAACAGGTCTTTTTAATATCTATTATCTAAATAAATCGATAAATAAATAAAAATTACTATCCGAGCACTGAATGTTTTTATTGGACAAAATTGAAATAATTTGAGTTTTTTTCTTGAAAAATTATTACAAATCATTAGTTTTATTTACTTTCATTTCAAAACAAAAGGGAAATACAAGCTATATGCAAATTGTAATAGATAGATATTAAATGCATTTTATCTTTTAAGATACTTTTTCCTCCATAAACTTAAGAAAAGCTTAATTTTTGATTTTTATTTCCTTGACAATTTCTTTTTTGTTCATAACAAACTTCTGATGACAGAATACTATTCAATCAGAGTAGGCAAAAACTATCATTTATTTATTTACTTTTTTACATATGCAGTATATGATATACTAATCAAAGTTTTGTTAAAATATATTTGTAATGCTTAATTAATGCTTAAAAATAACGCTATAACTTAAGCACTTAACATTTTTTTAAAAAATTAAAATGGTTATAATTATAATCATTACCAACCAAAAACTGAAAATTTAAATATTATAATCGTTTTTAATTTCTTATTTCAGCTCAATATTTTCATATATTTGTAAAGACAAAGACCTGATTTGTCAATTAGATCTCAAATGAATTACTTTTGGCAGAACAAGTCTTTTATTCAGTCTTTATTACACAAATTTAATAAGTTTCAAAAGCACTTGTATTGCCTTTTTATTTACTTTTTTAAACATTAATAACTTATATACATTACTTTCTCATTATTATTCTGAATAAAACCTTCAATATTAACGAAATCAAAACTTTAAGAGTATAAATCATAGATGGCTCAAAATTTGGGATTCCCTCTTTTGCAGATAAGATTAAGTCTTTGATGCCTCAAATCTTGACATATGCTTTGCACTTGTATCTTTAAGCGAGGAAAATTTCTGTTACAGGTCATTCTTATAAAGTATTAATACAAACAAAATCAGATGAATATAGAACTAATTGGTTCCAATTGTACAAGGTTCCCTGCACACAATAATGAATTCAGAGTTATTTTTTGTAAAACAATAAGCTATGATAACAGTATTTAAACTATAGAATATTAATAACCGCATAATAGATGAAGTTAGGAACTTGATTACTTTTAAGTAAAAAGCATGTCAACTGCAAAACTAAATTTATAAATTGTAAAAGTATACTTACTATCCAAAACAAAAATAGCCCAATCCAGCACCTATAGCTAGAGCAACAACATGCCGAATTTCCGTAGATACTTTTTGAGGAGAAAATACCCTTCGGTAAATAAAGGCAAAGATCAGAGCAGTAAATTGGCAGACTAAGAAGTTCACCTAAAAAATAAAGATAAAAAAAAAAAATTATTTCAAATTTTCTGTGTAGCATTAGGGGCAGGGTTTGAAAAAACCAGGGGAAAATTGGGTTTTATTTGAAAAAAAACCGGGGGAAAATTGGTTTTTTTCATTTCGTGTTCATAAACTAAGTTTTAGTGCATAAATATTTTTATAAAAAAGTGTTGTATAAGCTTAAAAACAGAAGTAAATCTAAAGTTATCTTAATTTTGTTATATGTATTTTATATTAAGTTTAAATAACACATTATCACTAATACATATTTCAATTTTCTCTACTGCTAAGTACATAACGCCTCACAATTTTTAACTTAAGCATTATAAAATATAAATGCAGTAATAAAAAAGGAGCAAGTTTACTAATCTTTTTGTTTTCACACACATTTACTATATTTATTAAACACACACGCACACACACACACATATATATATATGCAGCGGTCTGTCTAGGTTTTTCTGAGAGGTACCTATTTTGTGAAAATTTAGACATAATTTGCGAAAAATTAAAAATTATATTGAAAAATCAACACAAAAATATGGTAAAAATATTAATTTATCTTCTTTTAAGGGATACAAAAATAAAATTTTAAGAAAAAGTATTTCGTGAAACTATCGTTTTTCGTAAAGTTGAATTTGTGAAGGTACCGCTAAATGGTAGTAAATTAGGCCTGGGCAGACCCCTGATATATATATATATACATACACATATTTCCTATTATAAAATTTAAATCAGTAAATAATTTTTTTCAAATAAATGACTCTAGGAAAATGATTTCATATTTAGATAAATAATTTTGAAGAGTTTTAACTTATATATTTAAAGCTAGAAAAATAAAACTGTTTAAATTTGTTAATTTATCACTTAGTATAAAGGAATTTTTTTTTTCAATTTTCTTTTCAATTTTTTTAAATGTAGGAATTAATAATAATAACCTTTTTATTAATATATAAAGCATGCAAATATATTTTAAAATTGTTCTTTTCAGACTATATTATTTAAATTTCGATAATATTCAATTTCATTAAAATATTACTTTTTGAAAAACCCACTTAAATCTTTCAATATTACTATAAAATTATAGATTCGAGTTTCCTTTACTTTTCAAATATAAAAAATTTAATCATATCAATCATGCAACTCTATTTGACAAATTTATGATGCACAATAAATTATATAAAATTAAATGTGCATCAATAAGTATTAATCAAAACATTTATATTTTTTATGAAAAAAACCACTCATCGTTTTAAGTGGGTTTTTTCAAGATGGGCCCACCCAATAACACCCGGGCGGGTTTTTTCAAAGTGGGCCCACTTGGCGAACCCTGATCAGGGGTGAGTGAGAGCCCAACTCAAAAATCCTGAAAATTTCTCTAATAAAATCATTAATTACGTATTGCAAAAAATTAATGTCCTTATAAATTTAAATCATTGATATTTTCAAAACATGAAATTCTAAATAAATTATATGCAGCATAATTTAAATGAATAATTATGCACAAGTTTACTTTTATCTCTAATAACATTTATTTTTCTACTAGAAAAAATATTTACTAATGAGAAAGATGCCAAGTAAAAATTCGAGTTCTAATATTTCTAAATAAAACATAAATTTTTTTTTAATGCATAAATGTGATCAATAATTTCTTGAAACTTTTCGATCTTGGATTTCCGGATAGCGTTTACCGAAAAATCCGGATTTTTTCCGGAGCACAATTATTTCTGTAGCATATACACTTGATTATTGGTCCCATTTAGATCGGTGTATGAAAGTAAAATTACAGTAATAATTTCAATTTACATATTTTAAATAGCACAACTTAGTTATGTATTAATTTTTATGTGTTACGCATTAAATAAACTTAAACAAATCTTAAATTTATAATATTTCATTTAAAAAATTGTGAGAAATTAATTTTTATTTACATAATATTATTCTATGAATTAATTTTATGAATATAAATTGATCAATCAATTATTTACAAAAAAAAACAAAATTATCATTTAATATCAATAAGAATTAGCACACAATGCTTGTAAGAGTAGAAACATTTTCTTGGAATACTACATTTGGATTTTAAACTTAGGGCTACTGGGTACTTCCACAGTAACTCATGCTACAGATTTTTAGAAATCTAGCTTTCAAATACGATGCAATAATAAATATTGCACTTATTTTCTTTCAACAAAATTTAGGTTGATTACAATTTTTCTGTTTTTTTTAATGATACCATTAAAAATCCTAAGAATCTCTAACTTTTTGAAATTTTAATTAAATAGCTTGGTAACTCATGCTACCAAAAAAGACACTCAGTTACGAGAAAAAAAGTTAAACCTGTATTTCTGCTAAAATTCTACATGTTAAGTACTTTAAGTCTTATGAGTGGATTGTATGTATCACTCTTATCACAAAATAGCATCTAGTTTTATTTTTAATAGTTTAAAAAAACTAAATATTTGACAAAATATATCAAGTATAAGGTAACTCATGCTACAGTACTGGTAACTCATGCTACATTAAAGATGAATAACTTTTAAAAATGATTACAGAAACAAAATAAAATATTATTTTGATATTTATTTAACATTAAGTATTTAAAAAAACATTATTTTATTGAAAATTAAAAAAATATTAAAACATTTAACGTTGTTCAAGAACATCAATTTCTTCCTTAAATTCGTAGAAGAAACGGCTCCCACTCTGTTTTATTACTGCATCTGGTAAAATCTTTATGATGTTTTCGAATGTCACATAGGAAATGTCATTTTCATCTGAAATGAAAATTTTTTTATTCATGTTTTTCTTTCTTAAAAACATTACCTTTACTTCTCCGTCATCTTCAACTTCACCTTGTGAAATAGCAGCATACCTAAAAATTTGCTTCTTACCTAAACATTTAATAAGTAGGTAAGTACCAAGTTTAATGCTTAATTTTGGAGGTTTAGTTGGTAAATTTTGTTCTGCTAAGCTGGAACGTATTTTTTTGGTTAACAGAGCACCCGTCACCTTCTCCTGGTTCACATAAATGCAATGCATTTTTTTTATACTTTCTAATGGCAGTGCTTCCTCAAATATTGAACACATATTTAAATTTTGATTTCGTTCCTCTATTTCATTGCACTTCATTTCAATTATTTTTATATCCGATCCAGTTCTTTCAGCTGCAGCTTTGAAGTCGGAGGCATTGAAAACAGAGCCTTTGCGTGCTTTTACGTAATTTCGAACTTGGCGTTTCACAGCCCCACCTATTCCGTCAACCGGGCTCTTGCCGTGTGATGTTGCAAAGAAATTCCAAATAATTCTTTTTCTAAATTTGTTTTCCAATATAGGGATTGCAGCTGCAATAAAACGATTTTTAAACTGCGATGAAGGGCCATCCGACCATATATTGACCAGAATAATACTTTCTGGGAAATCTTCAAAGATTTTATCTAAATATGGAATTATACTTCTTTTTGAATGATCTAAATCATTGGATACAATAACAGCAGGGTGATGCTGTCCATTATACCACGACGAAATAGTAAACAGACTCACTTGCGGCTGTACCCAATGAAAACTTTGTATTTCATCCTGAGCAACACAAGTGTAATTCTCTGCAAAATCAATTTGTAGCAAAGCAGTGGTAAAATCGGTGCTTTGGGAGCCTACCTCTCCTTTCTGCATCTGATATGCTAGAGCTTGTTCATTTTTAATGAAACAATGAAGTAAAAAATCTTTTTTCATTGAAACTATGTATTTTCCAAGATCTTCGAGGCTACCTTCTTCTACAACTTTTGTTAAGTTACCTTCAAAATCTTTCCACTTGTTCCATTCAGCCATATTTGAAGTAGATGTAGCAAAACAAGATTCAATACCATTTTCAAAAAACTTTTCACATTTATTACAAGAAGTTTGCCAGCAATTTTCAGTAGCATTCTCGCAAAGAAAATCTTTCATAAATCCTGAGGAATAAGCTGGGAATTCTGGGCAATACTTCTTGAAGCTTTCGATAGCAGAAATAAAATTTTCATGAAGTTTGCATAAGCACACATTATGAGGCATTTTGCTGCTTAAAAATACGTGTTTTGGACGTTATGCAGCAAACTTACTCTTGCCAATCTTAATATCGGGATGATCATTACAGAATAAAGAGAATGTCTCCAAAACAGAATTGTACAAATGCCGAATTTGTTCTTTTATTTTACCATCACTATTTCTTACTGTTACTACATCTTTCATTCCTGGAGCTTGTCGACTGATATCATCTCTTATATAAAAGTTTTTAACTATCTGAAGAGTTTCACTGCTCATAGGATTTTTTCCAATATAATTCTGTATTACAACATTGCGTTCTTGACTCGGGACAATATTTTTCATAAGCTGTTTCACTACTGCCTGCTTTTTACGTGGGGACTTTGGTAATGCCCGTTTGGCACGGGCAACTGCTTTTCCCAATGAACAAGGTGATTTATATGGGTATTGTTGTGATTTAAATGACCTTTCCTTTTTGTTGAATCTTGATTTTGCAACACTTTCTCTGGATCTCTTTCTTTGTTGTCTTCTCACCTTTTCTCTTTCCACTGGAGTCATTTGATCAATTTCATTTTTCTTTTTATCGCGGCTTTTTTTAGCTGCCTCTCTGTGTTTCTCCTTATATTTCGCATGATTTCCTTCATCTTTAAGTTTTTGTCTTCTCCTTCTCATTTTTTCAGCAGCTGTTAAGGCCATTCTGTAAGAAAGAGACATATGATAAGTTTTAATTTATGGAGCTTAACTTAGCAGGATTTCACTATTCTTTTACCTTAAATTAAAATTTTGGTGTATAGATATTTTTTTTAGATATATTGTACAATGTGTTATACCTTTTACATTTAATGGATTATTTACAACAATAACATCGAAATGTCTGAATTTTACGTTAACTAATACCATTAATTTCCAATAACATCTTTGAGTAATTTCCTCCTTCAATAACTTTTATAAAGTTTTAAACTTAGACTTGTTTGTGATAGGGAGCAAAGCAAGGAAAAGTTGACAATAATAAAAACAACTTATTAAGAATGGAATAAACATGCGAAGAACAAACTTATCTTTATCATACTTATTAACTTATTGCAATAAAACTTAATTTTTATATAATATTTATACAAATAACATCTTAATTCACTTCCTAAATATAGTATGAGTTACCACATGGTAACTCATGCTACAATAGTTTTTTACAAAAAAACATAACAAAACTGGATGCTACTTCTCTTAAAGATTTGTTTTTGATTAAAACACATAAAAAATTTAAAAAAAAAATATTTTTAGGGTAATTGATAGTTTAATAGATTTGCAATGATAACATAACTATGTTTTAGTAACTCATGCTACTTGTAGTAGACCCTAATATCATTTATGAATAATAGTTATAACTACTTTGATTCTAACAATTTATTTTATTATTTTTATAAGGCTTATGAATGTATTAATCTGAAACAATCAAGAAATAAAATTTTCATGGCTATAAAATAACAAAATCAACATACCTTTTGCTGAAAATTGAAGTGGTGTAGAACAAAATCTTGTAATAGCTGACTTTAAAGTGTTGCCATCCTGATAAAAAGAAACTCTAACAAAAAATAAGCTGTTGTCACAACTGCTACAATAGTTCAGATTAATTATCCACTTAATTTATTAAGAAATAATTGAAAAAATTTTTTTATGGTCATGTCACTGTTTATATGGAATTGCCCTACTTGGAAAACTTAGTTTGCTTTGAATCGTCTCCCCCCCCCCAGGAAGGGTTTATTCGATTAACAAAACAATAATGAAGATAAACAAAATTGTGAAGGGTCTGATTAAAAGATAAATTATTTTGTGAAGGGTTCGTTTTTATGGAGATATTTAGTGAAGAGTTTGTTAACGGACTCAAACTTCTTCTAAACAGACCCCTGATTTAAATCTGCAGTTCCCAATATTTTTCGATAATGGAACCTTGAATTTTCAATCTTCTTAAACAAAGTTTATAAGCAATATGAATATAGGTTCTAACCAAAAAAGGGAGACTAACAATTATTTAATGTGAAGAATGAAATAGTTAATACTATGAATTCGTTCTTAGTGTATGCAAGTACGGATAAATAATAGGGGGAAAAAATATGGCTTCTAAAAAAGTTGAGAATCAGAGAACGATAATCCTTTATTCTTAAATTCAGTTATTTTATTCAAAATTTAAAAGCTTGATGAGAAATACTTAATTTTTATAAATGCATACCCTTTTCACAATTTATTCAACATATTGTAAATAAAAAAAGTGTATTTTTTCTTTTTTCAAAATTCTGCTATTTTTTTCCATTGAAAATTAACTTAATTTCTTAAAAATATCCAAAACATTACATCAATGTACGATTTTGCGGTCAATTTGCAAAAATTATTCTCGCCATATTTCTTGCGAAAAATTATAATTATATAAACTTTTTTACC
Source organism: Parasteatoda tepidariorum (assembly GCF_982258835.1). NCBI lineage: Eukaryota > Metazoa > Arthropoda > Arachnida > Araneae > Theridiidae > Parasteatoda > Parasteatoda tepidariorum. The sequence goes on along the minus strand of NC_141758.1, from coordinate 2,433,072 downwards.
ATTGTAAATATTTAAACTTACAAACACAGAACAAATATACCACATTGAAATACATGATTTTGCTCAGACTTCAAAAATCAACTTTTAATAATTATTTCATTTTTGGCAATACATTAAAAATAAAAATTTAACAAAATAATTAAAAACACATATCATACTAAAATTACTTAAGGGTAAATAAACCAATTCAAGGGTGATTGTGGCTTCACGAAAAAAAGTAACAATTTGAGCAGGAAAAATTATATGTATTCTGAGTTTAGAAAATTCTCAATTATAATTTTTGCCTGACTGCAAGTTCGAATACCGTTCAGCAAGGCATGAATGTTTCTCTTTGTATGTTGTCCTCTGTTATGTGTGGCTCACCCTATAAAACTGGTATCTGTGGCGTGGGTAATATTGCTCGCCTCTGTGACTTTGGTCACACAAAACACTTTTTTACAACGAAGAATGATAAGTTCAGTGCATGTTGTTAAAAAAAAGTTGTGGCATTTAATAATTTGAAGAAGGATGTGCATGGCACTGAATTACAGATCAAAATAATAATTTGAAAACTATTAGTGCATTATTAAGGAAGATAATTAAATTAATATTTTTTTCCCATCTCAATTCTTTAAGCAGCTTGTGAAAATTAGCACATAAAACTAATGTAGTACATTGTTTTTTTTTAATTGTAACTGCTTTAAAGTGTTAAGTCAGAGATCTAATTAACAAGTCCTATATTTCAGTCTTATAAGTAGCTGAAATGATTCACTTTCAGATCTAGTAAGTATGGTAATCCACTGATTTGAAATTTATGAATGGGTGCCATGATACATGAAGAAAGAGGGGAGATAGATAGTGGGATAAGGAGGAGAGGATAAATGTAAACATTCTAAATCATTTAGTTGTTATCGCAGCTGTACTCGCATTTTTAAGGCGCAATTCATTTGCATGAAAACATAAACAGATATAAATGTAAGCAACTTATAGTAATTATACTTCGTCTGGAATATCATACTTGATCAAGCGGCAAGCGCGTAAGATCGGCAAGCCATGCAAATGATTTAGTCCCACAATAAAATCCTCCTTCAGCGGCAGCCATCACAGCAGATATCCTAGAGACAACAAAATTTGTCTCTGGTAATTTAAGAAGTATGGTATCTATGGGAAAATCTCATCTTATCTGATCATTTTGAAGTCAAACTTTGATAATGGAAACAGAACACGGATATATCTAATGAGATTAATTAATTAGAGTAGCTAATCAACTTGGGTAGAAGCAAATACATGAAGTCTGAATAAAATCCAATATTTTTTTATTTTCCGTAAAACGTAATAAATAGTCTAACATATAGAGTCTAATAAATCTTTTTTGACAGCCGAAATATAAAAACAATTTTTCATAAGTGTCATGTTGCCACTTGTTGCTTATTTCCAAAACGAAACTAATTAATGTCTTATGTGCATTCAGCAGTCTAGAGGGCGCTGATGTCTTTATATATTGAATGGCTTATAAACCTTTGTCAAGTTGATCTTTAACATAATTCCTAAGACCGGAGGAAATTTAGAAAACTTCCGGTGTATCCCTTCACTTACGTTATGCTTACAATGCGATGTGTGAACAGGCTTGATATTCTAGGTTGTTGTTGTTGTTGTTGTTGTTAATTTACGTCGCACTAGAGCTGCACAATGGGCTATTGGCGACGGTCTGGGAAACATCCCGGAGGATGATCCGAAGACATGCCATCGCAATTTTGATCCTCTGCGGAGGGGATGGCATCCCCGCTTCGGTAGCCCGACGACCTGATATTCTAGGAAGTAATATTATTGTGATTTTTTTAAACAAATTTATGTGAAATTTTAATGTAATTAATAAACACTAACAGGTAGAAAAATACGTAAGAAAATCGCAGTTAAATTGAAAGATCGCTTAATATTGTGAACACTAGGGATAACAATATTGGTTAGTGTGCTTTTCCCAGATTATGCGAAAAAATCTATCGTAAGTAGTAACCCTGAAGTCTCACAGTGAATATTAACCCATAGCGCAATCAGTGTTTAGCTTCATACGGTCAACCATTCATTACGGAGTCGTGATGGCGCAAGGGATAGAGCATTCGGCTTCCAATGAGGTGAACCGGGTTTGCAGGGCCGGATTTAAGCTTGTCGGGGCCCTAAGCTACTGAAAATGATGGGGCCCTTTTAAGTTCAATTCTATTTCTATACACCTAAAGTAAACTGTTGTATTTTTTATTGCTGAATATTAACATTATATTATTAAAAATTTGATAATATTGCTTGATTGTTAAATACATTGGTTGTGATGGACTATAATGTAGAGCCTTTCTATTATTGCACATATTTTTTGAACGAGAAAAAAAACAGAAACTCATTTTAAGAACATCATAAGCATATTTTAAGAACAGAGTAAAGATTTGGCATGTTAGAAGAACCATTATATGCTTAACAGAGTTTTTTTTTCTTGAAATTTTGAATATATGTTTGGAATTTTAATTAATGTTTTTTTTTTGTTTTTTTTGCGAATTATTTTTCTAAATTGTTTTTTTATTTTTTTTTTAACGTTGCTTTTCGCCTTGCTGCTCTATGACTTAGAAACATGAAATTATGAATGTGTGTCAAAAATAAGCAAGGAGTTAGAAAGAACATAAGAAAATACAATTTGATTATTAGTCTCATTTTTTTTTATAACCGCCGTTGAACAACCGACTTTATTTTGAGTTTACGACTACGAATGTTTAACTCCGTATAATATTGAATAATAATCTTATAATTTTGAACTCAATCCAGAAGACAAGAGAATTGGATCAGTACCCAGAGGTATTGATTTGTTGAGAGAACTTAGAGGACTTTGTGACCACGGCAGATTTAACATGCTCCAGTCACCATTTTATACATGGGTATTCTTCGGCCGGCTGGATTCGAAATCCTATTCTCACGAACACGAGTTCAACGCCCTACCAAACAGGCTATCCCAGCCAAATTATTAGTTCATTTTATAATAGTCATTGAACAGCCAACCCAATTTTGAGTTTACGACTACTAATGTTCAACTTATTAGACTTCTAATTTTAAACTCAATTCAGAACACAAGGGAACTCCAGCATCAGGTATTGGAAGAAATTTTTGTCTTGGAGGGGGAGGTTTTGATGGAACTGACCAGAATTTAAGTTACATGATGAGGAAAACCACAAAACCTTTCCACTGTCAGTCTGACAACAAGGGGACTCTAACCTATGATCCGTCTATCACTGAGGATATTTTACTTCGGTACAGTGGCTGATGTAAGCCGGGTGTAGAATTCGTATCGACCAGTCAACACTGGGATTCGAACTCAGTGCCCTTGAGTCCATCTTCACTGGGTAATAACTCTGCAGGAGGAACCAATTTTATTGATTTGCCAAATTTTAGTCATCTTCAAAATGTAAATAGAAATTCAATCGTAATTTTTGTGGAATAAAAAGATGGAAATAAACCGTTTTTCCTCTTAATCTGCAATGATTAGTCAGAAGCAACCATGAGGGTTAGTGTGAAACATGAACAGGTGCTGCAGCTTTCTAGTTTTTTAAATACTTGTTAAATTATTAGTTTTTAACATGCATACTTTAAAATAAATAAGAAATACATTTTTCAGTATTAAGAAATAATAATTAAAAACTGTCATCAGCTGGAATAGAGCCCGCGATCTTACAGTTTTGTGTTAAATTTCTTAATCATCAGCCCCAAATATACACACCTGCCTTGCGGATATTTTATTATTATTATTATTTTTTTCTAAAATTTAATAAATGAAGTCATTTGGATACTTGACATTCTTGAACTGGATACTTTAAATGCTTGACATTCGTTATTACAGAATGAAAAGCTTTGAAAGACAAATATTAGATAATGTTTAATATTTAATTAAAGAAAAAACATAACCCGTATTGAAATCTAACGAATTGTCTCTGATAAATTTTGTGGCAGTAAAAAAAATTGAAGCCTGATACATGTCCGGATTTTTGAAACACTTTCTAGTTTTACTATTTAATCAAATTGGTTTCGATGTCTTTCATCCCGCCTGTCTCATTAGTGATTCAGCATATTTCGATATCATTTTTGATTCGTTCTTACTTAATATTAATTTGTTTGCGACAATTAATTTGTATAACTTTTTTACTACATTTTTGCGAAGAGTTTAAAAATATAATTGCGAGGGCATTAACTGAAGTTAAATTGGCTTTTTTTGTATGCCTCTTTTGATTACATCATCCACACACCCACACGCGACTGACTGATTCTTAGAAACAGATATTAAATAGTCTCTTGATCAAATGATGGGACAAAATTTGCCTTTTAAACAAATAAAAAAACTTTTCTACCTTTTAAAATTGTTTATTTTTAAATAATTTATTAATACTCAAAATGTTTAAAAGATATGTTCCTTTTCATTGACAACACAGTTTTATATTTTATCTAGTCATTTATTTATATTTTTTAAACTTATTTTTTATTTGCTTTTATTTTATAAAATTAAATGCACAGATTTAAAATAAAAACAAATCTGTCAAAATTTTATAAATAGTTTTAATTTGCAATTTTAAGAAGTTATTTCGACTTTGCTTTAAAAATTTGAAATCCTTATTAATTAAAAAATTTAGATGCCTTATTAACTTTAAACACATAATAACAACAAAAATCAGGGAGTTAAAAATAGAAACAAGTATGATCAATAAGCAATAAAATCATAAGATAACTAAATAAATGAATTTTGTGTACGAAATATCATATTTTACAAATTAAACATAATTCATATTTCGGAGATATATGGAAAATTTGGTCAGACAGGAGGTTTGAACAATATTTTTTACACATATATTTAAACATTTGTGTAGCTGATGATCACTTGATTTCAATGCTCTATCAAGCAATATCACATGTTGCTTCTGTCTATTAGCAGTAAGTAAAATTAAAGTAAAACCACATCTGTTATCTCAATTTCATCCAAAATAGACCAAATCAAGAATTTTGGCAGATAGGCCTGTCAAAGAGGGAATTGAATAGTGGCCCACCATTTAAATAAAGAAAGAAAGGAGTTCACAGATTTATGTACGATTAATTTGGAAAATAACTAATTAAAATCAATTACAATAATTAAGTAAATTAAACAATTAAGCTAGTTGAAACATTTAGGATAATTAAAAGGAAAAAAAAGCTTTTATAATAAATTGGAAAAAATATATTTTGCAAAAAAGAAAAGTTAAAATTAAACGAGAAGCTCTTTAACGACAATGAGACACAACGGAAATCTCGAAACAGAGTGACCCTAAACAAGATTCTCCCACAGCCCAAGAAATTTTTTGCCCAGAAATCAGACAAAAGGGTGTTTCTGTGGAGAAGGACAAAAGAGTCCACAGCAATTTAAAGAAGCTGTAAACATTTCCCACAGTGTAAAATTGAGGCGGCTATTTGACCACTCCATGGAGTCTAGAGTACCGCTTTCTGGATCCATGGACTACTCCCATCACTGGTAGCTACGAAAGCTACAGGATATTTTCATCAGTCAAAAGGCCTTTTTATTGCTCTTTTGTTTAGAAAAGTGAAGGGTAACAATTATTTTATATTTGTAAACACTTCTATTAGATTTTGAAAACCTTCGCCAATGTTAAAAAAAAAATGTATTTTAGTTTTCAGAAGGTTCCAGCTTTGAATAAAACTTAAAAAAAAGAAGGAAAAAGTTGAATCTGGGGGCCCTTGCCATCTCGGGGCCCCAAGCTACAGCTTATTTAGCTTATAGGTAAATCCGGCCCTGCGGGTTTGAATAACAGCAATGGTTAGTCGATTCAAACTCCGCATCCGGCTTGCACCAACCACAATGCTGACATAAAATATCCTCAGTGGTAGACGGATCATGGGTAAGAGTCCCCTTGCCGTCAGTCTAACCATGGGAGGTTCTCACGGTTTTCTTCTCTATGTAACGCAAATGCGGGTTAGCTCCATCAAAAAGTCCTCCGCGAAGGCAAATTTCTCCCACTACTTGATCCAGGAGATCCCTTGTCTTCGGTATTGTTTTCAAAATTACAGAGCTATGGAGTTGTACATTAGTAGTAGTAAATAGAGCCGTAATGGCTCAGGGGATAGAGCGCTCACCATCCAATGAGGCGAACCGCTTCAATTCCTAGTCGATACGAATTCCGCATCCGGTTTGCACCGATCACAGTGCTGACGTGAAATATCCTCAGTGGTAGACGGATCATGGGTTAGAGTCCCCTTGCCGTGAGGCTAACCGTGGGAGGCTCTTGTGGTCTTCCTCTCCATGTAACTCAAATGCGGGTTAGCTCCATCAAAAAGTCCTGCGCGAAGGCAAATTTCTCCCACTACTTGATCCAGGAGATCCCTTGTCTTCGGTATTGTTTTCAAAATTACAGAGCTATGGAGTTGTACATTAGTAGTCGTAAATAGAGCCGTAATGGCTCAGGGGATAGAGCGCTCACCATCCAATGAGGCGAACCGGGTTCAATTCCTAGTCGATACGAATTCTGCTTCCGGTTTGCACCGATCACAGTGCTGACGTGAAATATCCTCAGTGGTAGACGGATCATGGGTTAGAGTCCCCTTGCCGTGAGGCTAACCGTGGGAGGCTCTTGTGGTCTTCCTCTCCATGTAACTCAAAAGCGGGTTAACTCCATCAAAATGTCCAACGGCTGTTCAACGACGGTAATAAAAAATTAGTAGTCGTAAATCCGAAAAAAATGGGTCTGCTGTTTAATGACGGTTATAAAATAAAATAAAAATACCATCCTCTACGACGGGATTTTAGACCGATACGTACACGCTACGGAGCAATTGGCTGAGAACGATAATGCGAGGTTTTCCACTGAGGGCCCTTAGGAGTGTTGAGGTCTACATAAAAGCATAATATTTCATCATTTTTCAACAGAACACACTTAGCTAAGAAATTCGCAATCACAACATTCGAATACGCCATCTGCTGTGAAGACCGGTTTTATGTATATAGCTTTCGCCTTTCCCTTCCTCCTCTGCTGAAATGTGTGCATAGTGTTCTGTAGGTTCTTTACAGCTCATATTTCCGTATAACTGAGTATTTGGTGAATTTTGAGACTATTTGGCTCAATGTGTTCACTATGTCGAGTGTGCTCTCTGTTCTAAACGATAATTTTCAATATAAATTCAATCTAGATACTCTAATTAAATGCTAATACTAACGTATGCTTGGTGCACTGCATGCAGCAAGAACAAACAGTAATAAATAAGTCAAAAGACGCTGAATCAGGATTGCCAAAAAAAGCGAAGTATTTCTAAATATAGCAACCAAAATTCCTTTCATCTTTTTCTTTATAACTATTCGCAATCGCAACGCTCGAGTACGCCCTCTATCGGGAGCCTGTAAATATCAGACATTAATTTATCATGTTTTCATTTAGTTCCATCAAAATCATCGGCCATGACGGACGCCATTTTCGTAGCAGCAAATGAAAATCAAAATTTCCCTAAGGAACAGCTGAAGAACTTGAAAAAACTAACCAGAACATGCCAAACATTGAAGCAGAACACGCCAAGCATTTGAAGAACAATTTCTCAATGATTTTTACCTTTCTATTACCAACAAAATAACTTACAATTTCATGATCACTTGCTGCTACAGATGTGTATATTACGGTAAAATAATTTTTTCTGTCTTCAATTCATTACAAATTAAAATGAAGTTAACATTGCTTTCGTCATTCCAATAAAGAAATGTGAATTCAGAACGTCAAGAACTGCAATAGTTATAGAATTCTTCTTTGTTATAGAACAGTATATATTTCTGTATCTATATAATTCGGAAAACAACAATAAAGAATCAACCAAATTACTTGAAATAGTGTCATTTGTGCTGATGATTAATAATTTTTTTAATCGTTTTCTTAGTAAGTATTTCTTAGTTTTGAAAGAATAGATAATTTCAACTAGAATTCAGCTGTTCTGTTTCTAAGCTACATATTCAAATTCATATCGAGATCTTACAATTATAAAATTTTGATGTGTGGTATGTTATCTAAAAGTAATAAAGGGATAATCTATGCACATATTATGTATTTGAAAATAAAACTTTCAAACGAAGAACATTTCATTTGGAACTCTACGGATTTATAAAGAAGGTAAGTGTTATGATTTTTATAATAAAAAATTAGCTTGTAAAACTTTTTTTTCTTATTTGATGATAGTTCTCTACAGAATGGTTTCTTACGTCTGATTAAGAACTATAAGAAAAGAAACTACATGAAAGTTTTTATTTCAATGTAAAGAATTCTTAAAATCGTTTTTTATCCTAAGAATTCTTTATTTTCCGTTTTATAGTTTATAATTTTTTGATAAAAATTGTTGTCAAAAAACTTTTTTTGAAAACATAAATGGTATAACATTATGTGTTTATGTATACTTCTTGCATATTCTAATGTTTCAAGTAATATAATTCAGAAAAGTATGAATAAAAATTCGGTACTTATGTATTAACGCCACAACAGCTACAGATTTTTAAGTGCCGCCAATCTACACCTAAAATTTTTGTGACAAATCATAAAACGAAACACTTTATTTAAAATCAAATTAGTTTATCGGATTTCGGGGAACAATGGGCAAAATATTTCGCTCACGAAAAAATAAAATTGCATCTTGTTCTATTTTTGGCAAATCGCAAAGACGCATTTTCGTAGCACTAAAAAATGGTAACAAATATCGAAGAACAAATCATCTTCTGATTTATAAAGCAGGTAAGAGTAAATTTTTATAAAATAAAAAATTTTACTTTTAAGTAGTTTTTTTCTTAATGATAGTTTTCTGTAGAATGGTTTTCTACGTCCGATTATGAATCAAAAAAGAGAAAACATTAAAGTTGTTTATTTTAATATAAGAAATTTTTAGAATTGTTTTTTTTTTTTTTTTTTTTTTGTATCGTAAGCATTCTTTACTTTACGTTTTTCAGTTTCTAAATAATGATTTTTATTGAAACTTAAAATTTTTTGACAAATATACTTGTCAAAAAACTTTATTTACGAAATTAAATTACATTAAATTTTGAAGCTTATGTATACTTTTTGCTTATTTTAATGTTTGAAGTAATATGATTCTTAAAACTATGGAATGTAAAGTTTAAATAGGCCTTTCAGGTTATATCATTAAATTTAGTAAAACTATTTCTCAGGCATTAGGTTTTAACTCTAATAAGAAGATACATATTTTTTTCTGTTTATTTACAAATATTTTTCAGATGTGTTTTGGATGTTCCTTCTTTTAAAAAAAAGAGATACCATCTTGTTTTCGGTTGTATAAGAAAGGATATCAAACATTTTTCTTTTTTAAATTTAATAAGCCACATTAAAGAAGGAACGTTACAATGCTACACGCTACATTAAAGACGTCTCCAGAGTAACTGAATGATTGTTCATATAGAAATCGCAGGTATGCGTCTCATACAACAACGCCCCCTATAGTTCGTTGCGATCGCGAATAAGAAATACCTATGAATAACTAAGGCGAATTATGATCAAAATATAATTTAGCAGTTAACATTTTACAACAAATATACCTATCATAATATAAGTATATATCAAATTATAAGGTTTAATGCAATAGAGCTACTATAGCTTGCGTGGAAGCTCAAAATATTGATTTTGAGAAAAATAAGCTTGGTAAAAGTTTGCGGATTGGTAGAGATGCAGTAAATGCAAGCTTTTCTTCTTCTTTAAACTCTCTTAAAATTCTGGTAAATTTTTACAGAATTAGCAAAATTTTTGTTTCAAATAAATAAATTTAATAACAACACAGACTTTTTTTTACAAAATTTAAAATTTTGAATTGAAATGCTCATGAGACCATGACTGTTGACGTGGAGAATGGTGGGTACGAGGGTTGCTATTTATATTTCTGGCCTAATAATGAAAAAACAAATATGTAGGATCGAAATTGGTTTTATTGTTTTTCAAAATATTCTCTATGATGATCAATACACTTTTGCATGCGTTTGAACCAATTTTCAAAGAACTTTTTCCAGTTCGATTGAGGTAACTCCAAAACATGCGTTTTGAATGCATCAACCGCTTCTTCGGAGGTCGAAAATCGTTGTCCACGTAATTTATTTTTGATGTGTGGGAATAAGAAGTCATTGGGTGCCAAATCAGGGCTGTACGGCGGATGACCCATCAGTTCGATCTTTCGCTTGGTCAGAAATGCCTTTGTTTGAATCGATGTGTGAGAGCTAGCATTGTCATGATGAAGTTATTGTCATTCGCTAGCATTGTCATTCGCCTGTTCTTCTGCTTTGTTCGAATTTCTCCGATGACTTCTGGCAAACAAATGGTCGTATACCATTCAGAATTGACCGTCCTGCGTTGCTCTAAAGCCACTGTTGCCACATGGCCGTTAATGCCGAAGAAACAGGCAATCATTTGTTTCGATGTGCTTCTTCCTCGAACAACTTTTGTTGGTTTTGCCTCGTCTTGGAAGACCCATACAGTTGATTGCTGTTTTGTTTCCGGCTCATATGCATAGATCCATGATTCGTCACCTGTGTAGATGTTATACACAGCCTTTGATGTACCTTGAACGTATTTTTTCAACATTTCCTTTGCACCAATCGACACGAGCCTTTTTTTTTAGCATTTGTCAGATTATGCGGGATCAAACGCGAACAAATTTTTTTTTCGCTCAAATGTTCATGCAATATTTTATTGATGCTAGTCATACTAATGTCCAAAGACGCCTCTATCTCACAGTATGTCACATGACGATCTTACTTTATCAGTTCACGCACAGCATCGATCTTTTCCGGCACAACAACGGATTTTGGACGACCTGCACAGGATTCGTCCTGGATCGAACATCGACCACGATTAAATTCGTTATACCAATTTTTTACAGTGCTGTAGGATGGCGCTTTATCGCTGAATAAAGAATTAAGTTCATCGAAGCCCTCTTGTCTTGACAATCCACGTCGAAAGTTATGAAAAATAATGGCACGAAAGTGTTCACGATTCAATTCCATTTTTTGAAAGAGAAGAACTTTTCAATTTACTGCCAACAGCACAAATGAAGCTATAATGGTAAATCGTCTGCTGAATTTATGTTTAAAAATATCAAACTTTCGATTAAAATCGTCTGCGGTCGCCTAGCAACACTTACTGTCGCTAAGGCCAGAAATATAAATAGCAACTCTCGTATATTTCCCTCCCTGTAAGTCTCTAAATATCTCCCACACTGTTTCGGAGAAAGAAATGAAACTTTTTATAAGTCATCAACGAATTCATCAAAGTTAAAAACGAAAAAGAAAGATTTTTTTTTTTCGTAATTATCTAGCTAAGAATTTTTTTATGTGTCAAATATAGCGAGTTATTATGAGGGTGTGTTTAATTTTTCTATCTCTTCAAAAATTGCTTCCATGCAGGAGACCTTTTAAATTTTCGGGTCTGGTTCATTTCATCGACAATCACTTCATCGACAGGCCATTTCATCGACACCACTTCATCGACAGGCCATTTCATCGACTAGGTCATTTCGTCGACAGGCCGTTTCCACGACAGGGTTGTTTCGTCGACAGGCCATTTCGTCGACAGGGTCATTTCGTCGACAAGTCATTTCGTCGACAGGGTCATTTCGTCGACAGGGTCATTTCGTCGACAAGTCATTTCGTCGACAGGGTCATTTCGTCGACAAGTCATTTCGTCGACAGGGTCATTTCGTCGACAAGTCATTTCGTCGAAAAGTGATTTCGTCGACAAGTCATTTCGTCGACAAGTCATTTCGTCGACAAGTGATTTCGTCGACAGGGTCATTTCGTCGACAAGTCATTTCGTCGACAGGGTCTTTTCATTTACAGGGTCGTTTCGTCGACAAGGTCATTTCGTCGACAGGGTCATTTCGTCGACAAGTCATTTCGTTGACAGGGTCTTTTCATTTACAGGGTCATTTCGTCGACAGGGTCTTTTCATTTACAGGGTCATTTCGTCGACAGGGTCATTTCGTCGACAAGTCATTTCGTCGACAGGGTCATTTCGTCGACAAGTCATTTCGTCGACAGGTCATTTCGTCGACAGGGTCATAACGTCGACAGAGTCTTTTCATTTACAGGGTCATTTCGTTGACAAGTCATTTCGTCGACAGGGTCATTTCGTCGACAAGTGATTTCGTCGACAGGGTCATTTCGTCGACAGGGTCATTTCGTCGACAAGTCATTTCGTTGACAGGGTCATTTCGTCGACAGGGTCATTTCGTCGACAGGGTCATTTCGTCGACAGGGTCATTTCGTCGACAAGTGATTTCGTCGACAGGGTCATTTCGTCGACAGAGTCTTTTCATTTACAGGGTCATTTCGTTGACAAGTCATTTCGTCGACAGGGTCATTTCGTCGACAAGTGATTTCGTCGACAGGGTCATTTCGTCGACAGGGTCATTTCGTCGACAAGTCATTTCGTCGACAAGTGATTTCGTCTTCAGGGTCATTTCGTCGACAAGTGATTTCGTCGACAGGGTCATTTCGTCGACAGGGTCATTTCGTTGCTAGTGTCATGCGTAATTCTGAAACTATTTTAGAGATTTAATCTAAATATTTTTATTATTAATTAGAAAAATGCACTTATTTAATTTTATACTAAAGTAAAATTCTTTATGGCGGTTTATTGTTCCAATTGCACTAAAAGAAGTTCGCTTTTTAAATTAATTAATAGGTAGTTGAGAAGCGTTTAAACGGTTGATGTATCGAAATCTACTTTTCTATATCTAAATCGTAATAGCTCGACACTTATTTTTAGGATAGGTAAGGATTGTCTTCAGAACATTACCAAGCATGATATCCGGACCGTGGTTACAGTTAATATAGTGTGACGTTAACAATCAAATTGGTTTTAATATCAAATCAAATTAATAAAATATATTTTTAGAATTGAAAGCAATAAAAATATATTACAATGAAAATGTAGACACTATTTCAAGGAGAGGAAAGCTAAATTTATTGCTGTAAAAATTTTCAACATTTTTACATAAATTTTAACAAAAACATAGACATCAGTCAAATTCTCACAGAAATGAAAATAATCATAGACCTAATTATTATATCTGCTTAAGTAGAAAAAAAATTCTAGGTTTTTTATGATGGAAAAGTAATTTCTTAATGTTCACTTTAATTGCCATTTTAAACTTTTTGTTCAGCATCTTTAACATTTGGACAGGAATATGCGTATTCGAACAATCGAATTGAGTCTTAGTTTCGTTACTACTATTAGAGATTTCGAAGAACAATAGGAACACAAGCTTGATGTTTAGGTATTTACCGAGGCGGTTGTAGATTCCCACAATATTTAAAGTGCTACTCACCTTACCAAAATTGTTTAGAAGCACGGGCGTAACGTTGCAAGCCTGTTAGTGTTTGGTCTTCACAAAATATGTTTTTTCTATGAATAGTAAATTTAATAATAGTATTAATTATTCAATTCTAATCTAATACTATCAAATTATACTATTTTTGCATTATACTATTATTATAATGAAATAATAATAGTATAATTTAATAAGAATAATAATAGTAGTAAGTAAATGATGAATTAATTCATTTTTTATTTGCAGGATTTAAATTAGACACATTTTGCTTAAAAGAAAATTAACAAAAAGTCAAGCTTGGAATTTAAATGTAAGAATAAATAACTCCTACTCTACAAAAAAGAAAAAAAAATTTTGCAATTAAAATTTGACCAATTTTTTACTAGTATAATTGCTGAAATTTTTAACTGATTTTCTACACAGGATGAAAACACAATTTTCAAACACTTACTGATCACTATTAGCACGACTTATCGCCAATCAAAATTTTGATTATTTTCTGCCTGAACAAGCCAGGAGACTCAAAACTAAAATGTAGAAAAAATGAAAATAAAAAATGCATATGTATTTAAAATATCAAGTTTGTTCAATAGACTACAAATGAGAAAAACAATTTATAAAAATTTTCACGCATAGCAAAAACCACAAGGACAAAATTTCACAAAATATTCTATCAACATTCAAAATTCCACTTTTTTCGTTTTGGTAACGAAAATTCACATTTCTTTATCAGGACACATATCAACATATATGGCAACGTTACTTTAAAAAAGTAACGAGTAAAAGTACAAGTATTTTTAGAAAAAGTAACGAGTAAAAAGTAAAAAGTTCTTATTTTAAAAAGTAACGAGTAAAAAGTACAAGTAAAAGTACAAGTACTAAACAAAGAAAGTAACGATTTAAAAGAACATTTTTAGGAAATCGAAAATTCAAAGTAACTTAAAATTTTATTGAATAATATTCTTATGTTCTTTAATGTTTTTGCAAAATTGTTGTTATTTATTTAATTATTTTTAATTTTGAAAGTTATGGATATTAATTTATTTTTAAATTCGGAGGAATATTATAATATAGTTTTATAATATAATCGTATAATATAATTTTAAAATCAAATATAATTTTAATATCAAACTTTTTATGGATTTGCACGAAAAAGAAATTTTGTCTATTGACTTTAATTTTTAGTTTATTATTTTTGTTTAATTAAATTACCATTGATTTAAAATTGTTTTACTCTTTTGAAACGCGTTTTAAAAACACAAACATAAACAAAGCAAACACGGGGTTTCAGATAGCTTTGTGATCTTTGAGCTAGTAAAAAATAATTGAATGTGCAGTATAAGTTGAAACAGAAGGTATTTAAAAACGAAGTTAGCTGTGAATGCATATATATTGCATTCACAGCTTTATTTATTTATTTATTTATTTATTTTTAAGAAAGCTTACCGAGTTTTAGAAAAAAGTAACGATTTCATTCGATATTTCCGTTACAAATACTTTTACTTTTTCCCTAAAAAAGTAACGAAAGTACAAGTAAAAGTACTAAATTTAAAAAGTAACGAAGTACAAGTAAAAGTACGTACTTTTTACTTGTACCGGCGGTACAAGTAACGAAAGTAAAAGTACTGCCATGTATGCATATCAAACATGATATTTAAAAATTTACACTTTTTAAAGGACTGATTGCTCGCCTTAAAATATATACTCTCCCTGCAAATTTTATTAATTTAAATAAATTTTTATTCTCTTGCAAATCGAAAAGAAAAACATTTTAATATTTGAGTAAAAAAACAAGTTTGCTGAACTTATTTTAATAAAACATTAATGGGAATAAAATCAGATGCATATAGATAACTCTCCTCAATTATAAACTCAAAAGTCAATTTATTTGTTATATCGTAGTAAATTGCGTTTTTTCCCCCAAATGTTTTAGATCATAAAAACCAATTAGACAGGTTTCCTCCCCTCCTCTGATTTAGAACCATTTTTTATATCATTTCGATTGCATCGCATACCGAGGATGTGGAGTCATTGTGAGTTTTTTCTTTCTTTTTTTTTTACTTTAGCGAAGTTTATTTTACAAGGTAAAAGAACTTATAAATGTTTAGGGAACATACAGGATAAAATACATATTAAACGCCACAAAGTTATAAATAATTAATTAAATAAGAAATAAAATAAACTGGAAATGCGAGAACTAGATTTTTGTTTAAAATAATATTTCATTTAAATTTCACAAGAATTGTCAGAAACTTCCCTCTTCAGCAGAATAGCTTACAAAGACATGAGGAAGAGGATTAGAACAAAAAATTTATCAACATTATTTCCCAATATGTTTTCCAAGTTGGATTTTCATTTTATTTTTCCCCCCATGCATTTTTCCCCCAAGATTTTTATAATACTATAAAGTTCAGCCCGTTGCTCACTTCGCTCGCCAACCTTCGTAATAGCCACTCATACAACTTAGTTTGTTTTTTTCCTATATCGATCTTTCTTTTAAAGAGAAAATATATAAATATTGAAATTTCATGTAAGAAAATTTTATTAATATGTCAATAGTAACAAAATTAACGATTACTTGCATATAAAAAAAATCAACTGAGCTTGAAAAAAATAAATATCTAAACACAGGGAATATATAAATTTTTGATAAAACAAGAAGTAATCTTACTAGCTAACTATCTAAAAGGTTTGTGTTTTTCGGATTAAATTCTTCGTAAACATCACCATTGTTATCATTGCAAAAGTTAGTTCCTTTTCCTTCTCTTTTTTTTTTTTTTTGGACAAGATTTTAAACTGTATTAATGCGTTTTACTCATTGTGGGGGAACGTTATATAAGTATAATTTTCTTTTTTATCGACAGGAAATTTTTGCAGCTGAGATGGCCTGTTAACGAAAAAACCTTGTCATTGAAATTATCTATCGACCAGATGGTTTCATTATCTCACAGATTCATTTTATACCGTATTTTTTTCCTTCCTAATTTCACCCGTCATTCACTCCCTACATCAAGAATCATTCACAATAGTTGTTGCAATTGCTTTTGCGATGATAATCTACAATAATGTACATTAAAAATTAATCTTAGAAACAAATATGTTAAATATGATTAGAAAAAAATTGTGTAATATACAACTTAAATGTGTAAAATACAATTAATGTTTCGTTTTAGCAACGTGATATGAATAGAGGAGTAGGCAATTTTCAAATGAAATGCTTTTTTCCGGCAACTTCAACATACTATTAAGATTTTGCATAAGGCTGGGCTTAAAAAATTTCATCAGAAATATACTAAATTACAAAAAAGTGCAAGGGGCATAACGTCTATTGTAAAAGAATCATAAGACTAGTTTCAAAATTACGCATGACTTTGCCTACAAAATAATCTTCTCTTAATATTGTCGACGAAATGACCCCTGTTGACAAAATGACCCTGTCGACAAAATGACCCTGTCGACAAAACTACCCTGTCGAAGAAATGACCCTGTCGACAAAATAACCCTGTCGACGAAATGATTTGTCGATGAAATGACCCTGTCGAGGAAACGATCATGTCGACGAAATGACTTGTCGATGAAATGACTTGTCGACGAAATGACCTGTTGACGAAACGGCCTGTCGACGAAATGATTTGTCGATGAAACGATCATGTTGATGAAACGACCCTGTCGACAAAATGACCCAGTCGACAAAATGACCCAGTCGACGAAATGACCCTGCTGACAAAACTACCCTGTCGATAATAACCCTGTAATAACCTAGGTGAAGATACGACCCTGTCGATGAAATGACTTGACGACGAAATGACCCTGTCGACGAAATGAACCTGTCTACGAAATGACTTGTCGACGAAATGACCCTGTTGACGAAATGACCCTGTCGACGAAATGACCCCGTCGACGAAATGATATGACGATGAAATGACCCTTTCGATGAAACGATCATATCGATGAAATGACCCTGTCGTCAAAATGACCCTGTCGACGAAACGACTTGTCGATGAAATGATCCTGTCGACTAAATGACTTGTCGACGAAATGACCCTGTCGACGAAATGACTTGTCGACGAAATGACCCTGTCGACGTAACGACTTGTCGACGAAATGACCCTGTCGACGAAATGACTTGTCGACGAAATGACCCTGTCGACGAAATGACTTGTCGACGAAATGACTTGACGACGAAATGACCCTGTCGACGAAATGACCCTGTCGACGAAATGACTTGTCGACGAAATGACCCTGTCGACGAAATGGCCTGTCGACGAAACAACCCTGTCGAGGAAACGGCCTGTCGACGAAATGACCTAGTCGATGAAACGGTCTGTCGATGAAGTGGTGTCGATGAAATGGTGTCGATGAAATGGTGTGTCGATGAAGTGATTGTCGATGAAATGAATGTGACCCAAATTTGGGTAAATTTTCCTTCGTAACCTTCATAATACTTATTAGATTTTGTGGTTCTTAGTGTTTTTTGTAGGATTTTTAGTCAGTGTTCCATATTTTCTCTGTTTACACTATTTTTTGAAGAACGAAGTGCACTTCGTTCTGAGCTCATGAGGGTGGAGATTAATGTGATGTCCCAAAGCAGCGATCGCTGCTTGGGACAGCACATTACACTCGGTGGCACACGAGTTCGCCACCGAGAAATAGAAAATGGAGTGTCAGCATATAAACTTTATTCTTTTAAATTACAATTTATCCTTGCCAGTGAAAGAATTTTTCAACTTCGATTTGTATCAAAGATGTAAAATATTTTTTAATAAAAATTTATTATTATTATTTTATTTAATAACAGTCGAAAACTTTTTGAATCATAAGCTACATATGGATGGTGTTTTCTACACTAGGGAACGCTGCAAGCTCGGTACCGCCTGAATTTCCGGGTTACAGTTTCCGTTGCATTTCAAAGCCGTTTGGCATCATTGTGTTTTGAGATTCTTGCAAACAATGTATTTTGATTACTTATTACTTGTGTTTACAATGCTAACAATACTGGTGTTTACAATGCTAACAATACTGGTGTTTACAATGCTAAAAGAGTTAACACTAACGTAAGATGGTGCACAGCTTGTAACAAGAACAAACAGTAATAAACTTATGGAAAGAGGCCATTTCAAGACTGCCAAAAAAGCGAGTTATTCGAAATCTAGCAACCATGTCACTCTTTTTAACAATATATCTCTAAAAAACTAAAACAAATTTTCACTTCAAACTCACCAGAATTACATATTAACATTAATATCTTATGAAATTTGATTTGAGCTCAGAAATTATCTAATTTATTTCTTTTTTTGAAAACAAAATTATCCGTTTGAAAATATCGCCTATCAGAATAACATGTAGTAAGCAGCTGTAAACTTTTTAACCGGAACTAGAGTAGGTGCTGAGATCGAGATTGTTATTGTTTACATTTCTATTGAAAACACCATCCATAATTATACAACATTTTAAACTATATCATTTTAAATGACCATATCCGAAATTTGAAAAACTTAGTCAAATAGTTCTTGAGAAATAAAAATTTAAAAGAGAAGGACTTCATTGAAATTAAATTGCTTATTTATTTTTAACTTCACATAATTATTACAATATTTTGTAAGGTATCTTTTTTAATACTGCTCAGAAAAAATTTCCCTTCTAAACGTAAAAAAAATAAAAAATTATTCATAAAAAAAGAGAAAAAAAAAACAATTTAGGTTTTTATATTGGAAAAATGAACAAGTAAATTACTTTGATAGGGGGCGCAAATTATCAACAACGTTATCATACGAATCATTTTGCACTTAAAAAATTGATCACACTAAAATTCTCTTTAAAATAATTTGCTAATTAAATGTTAATCTTAAATCGAGCAGAGATTTTTTTGAAACTTTATATAGGAAAAAGAAAACGAAAAAAAAAAAAAAAAACATTAATTTGCACAGTTTATATATGGATGGTGTTTTCAATATTAATGTAAACAATAACAATCTCGAGCTCAATACCTGCTCTAGTTCCGGTTAGAAAGATTGCAACTGCTTGCTACAGCTTATTCTGCGAGGCGATATTTTCAAACGGATAATTTTGTTTTCAATAAAAGAAGTAAATTAGATAATTTCTGAGCTTAAATCTGCCGTATTTAATAAGATATTAATGTTGTTAAGAAATTCTGGTGAGCTTGAAGCGAAATTTTTTTTTGTCATTCGTAGATATATTGTTAAAAAAGGTGACATGGTTGCCAGATTTTGAATAACTCGCTTTTTTGGCAGCTCTGACTTGGCCTCTTTTCATTTGTTTATTACTGTTTGTTCCTGTTTCAGGCTGTGCACCATCTTACGTTAGTGTTAGTATCTTTAGCATTGTTAACACAAGTATTGTTAGCATTGTAAACATAAGTAATAAGAAATCAAATACCACGTTTGCAAGAATCTCAAAACACAATGATCACGTTGTGAGTTAAATGGTTTTAAAATACAACAGAAACAGTAACCCAGAAGTATAGACAGTATGGAGCTTGCAGCGTTCCCTAGTGTAGAAAACACCATCCATTGAATACGTAATTTACATATTGCTTTAAAATACTAGAGAACACTAGACAGATGGCACAAAATCAATGAACAGAATTCGCGATCGCAGCGAACTATAGGGGGCGTTGCGTTGTTGTATGAGGCGAATTCCTACGATTTCCATAAGAACAGTCATTCAGTTTCTCTGGAAATGTCTTCAGTGCAGCATCGTAACGTTCTTTCTTCATTGTGGCTTAGTAAATTTAAAACAGAAAAATGTTTGATATTCTTTCTTATGCAGGCGAAAACAAAATGGTATCTCTTTTTTTAGAGAAGGAACATCCAGAACACATCGGAAAAATATTTGTAAATAAACGGAAAAAATATGTATCTTCTTATTAGAGTTAAAGCCTAATTGCCTGAGAAATAGTGTTACTAAATTTAATGATATAACATGAAAAGCCTATTTAAACTTTACATTCTATAGTTCGAAGAATTATGTTACTTCAAACATTAAAATATGCAAAAAGTATACAAAACTCATAATTTTATATAATTTTATTTTGCAAAAAAAGTTTTTTGGCAACAATTTTTATCGAAACATTTTAAGTTTCAATAAAAATCATTATTTAGAAATTAAAAAACGTAAAATAAAGAATGCTTACGAAACAAAAAAACGATTCTAAAATTTCCTCACATAAAAAAAAATTCACATGTTTCTTTCTTTTTTTTAATTCATAATCGGACGTAGAATACCATTCTATAGAAAATTATCGTCAAATAAGAAAAGTAATTGTTTACAAGTAAAATTTTTTATTATAAAAATTATAACACTTACCTGCTTCATAAATCTGGAGAATTCCAAAATGATATGTCCTTCATTTGAGAACTTTATTCTCAAATAATATATACATAGATTATCCCTCCATTACTTTAAGATGACATACCACACAATAAAATTTTATAAATCGCGATCGCAGCGCTCGAGTACGCCCTCTAGCGGGAGCCTGAAAATATCAGGCATTTATTTATTAAGTTTTCATTTAGTTCCGTCAGAATCATTGGCTGAGTCAGACGCCATTTTCTAAGCAGCAAAATTTCCCTAAGGAAAAGGCCGAAGAACTTGAAAAAACTCTCCAGAATAGTAAATCTCTCAGAAACAGAACATGCCAAACATTTAAAGAAAAATTCCTCAATAATTTCTAACTTCTGTTATCAACAAACTTGCAACTGATAACTTCCGATTTCGGGATCGCATATTGTTGCAGATTTGCGTATTACGGTAAAATGCATTTTTTCTGTCTTCAATTTAATACAAATTAAAGTGATGTCAACATTGCTTTCTTCATTACAATGAATAAATGTGAATTCAGAACGCACAGAACTGTAATAGATATAGAATATCCGTCTTCCTCATAGAATAGTATATATTTCTGCATCAATATAATTCTGAAAACAAAAGAATCATCCAAATTACTTGAAATAGTATCATTTGTGCTGATTATTAGGAAATTTTTTGTAGTTTTCTTGGTAAGTATTTTTTAGCTTTGAAAGAATAATTTCAACTAGAATTCAGCTATTCTGTTTTTTAAGTTATATATATTAAAATTCATATCAAAATCTTACAACATTAAAATTTTGCTGTATGGTATGTTATCTAAAAGTAATGAAGGGATAATCTATGTATATATTATTTGAAAATACAAATTTTCAAACGAAGAACATTTCATTTGGAATTCTCCAGATTTATAAAGCAGGTGTGTTTTATGATTTTTAAAATAAAACATTTACTTGTAAATAAATTTTTTTCTTATTTGATGATAGTTCTCTGCAGAATGGTTTTTTACGTCTAATTAAGAACTATGAGAATAAAAAAAAGAACAAAATATGAAAGTTTTTTTTTTATTTCAATATGTGGAATTTTTAAAATTGTATTTTTATACTAAAAAATTCTTTATTTTACGTTTTTTAGTTTGCAATTTTTTGATAAAAATTGTTGTCAAAATACTCTTTTGAAGAATTAAATGGTATAACATTATGTGTTTATGTATACTTCTTGCATATTCTAATGTTTGAAGTAATATGATTTAGAAAAGTATGGAATAAAAATTTGGTACTTGCGTATTAACGCCACGGCAGCTACAGATTTGGCGGTTTTTAAGTGCTGCCAATCTACACCTAGAATTTTTGCAACAAATTATAAAATAAAACACTTTATTTAAAATCAAGACACTTTCAAAATTCAAAACACTTTATTTAAAATCAAAGAAGTCAATCGGATTTCGTTGGGAAATGGGCTGACATAGAGTTTAACATAGATTCAAAACAATCTCTATTTTCTTTCACCTGATGCTGTCGCCATATGAACTCTAGTAAATAAGATTCCAAATGAAATAACATTTCCAAAACGTACGTTTACTAAGATAAAGTTTCATGTCATGGGAATTGGTACATTTTCGTATTTTTGGTAAAATATTTCGCTCCTGAAAAAATAAAATTGCACCTTGTTCTGTTTTTGGCAAATCCCAAAGACGCATTTTCGTAGTACAAAAAAATGGCGTCAAAAATTAGCAAACAGCAAGGCAACAAGGAATCCAAGAGATAACTGTGTACGAACAACAAGATTGCTTTTTATTGGCGCATTAGAGCAATTTCTGCTGCGGTAGCGTTAGTACGTAAGTACCAATAATTCAACAAGAATTCAGCTATTCTCTTTGCAAGTTACATATTGAAATTCATATCGAGATCTTACAATAACAAAATTTTATTGTGTGGTATGTCATCTTAAAGTAATGAAGGGATATATCCCTTAGATTTTAATCTGTGTATACATTATTTTAGAATAAAGTTGTCAAATGAAGAACATATTATTTTGGAATTCTCCGGATTTACAAAGCAAGTAAGTGTTATAATTTATAAAAAAAAAAAAAGTTCTACTAGTAAAAATTTTTTTTTCTTATTTGATGATATTTTTCTATAGAATGGTTTTCTACGTCCGATTATGAATAAAAGAAACAAAGAACATGAAAGTTCTTTATTTTAATGCGAGGAATTTTTGGAATTGCTTTTTGTTTTGTTTCGTAAGCATTCTTTATTTTGCGTTTTTTAGTTTCTAAATAATGGTTTTTATTTAAACTTAAAATTTTTTGATAAAAATTGTTGTCAAAAAACTTTTTTTACAAAATTAAATTATATAAAATTATGAGGCTTACGTATACTTTTTGCTTATTTTAATGAAGTAATATGATTCTTAAATCTATGGAATGTAAAGTTTAAATAGGCCTTTCATGTTATATCATTAAATTTAGTAAAACTATTTTTCAATCATTAGGTTTTAACTCTAATAAGAAGATACATATTTTTTTTCTGTTTATTTACAAATATTTTTCAGATGTGTTTTGGATGTTCCTTCTTTTAAAAAAAAGAGATACCATCTTGTTTTCGGTTGTATAAGAAAGGATATCAAACATTTTTCTTTTTTAAATTTAATAAGCCACATTAAAGAAGGAACGTTACAATGCTATACGCTACATTAAAGACGTCTCCAGAGTAACTGAATGATTGTTCATATAGAAATCGCAGGTATGCGTCTCATACAACAACGCCCCCTATAGTTCGTTGCGATCGCGAATAAGAAATACCTATGAATAACTAAGGCGAATTATGATCAAAATATAATTTAGCAGTTAACATTTTACAACAAATATACCTATCATAATATAAGTATATATCAAATTTTAAGGTTTAATGCAATAGAGCTACTATAGCTTGCGTGGAAGCTCAAAATATTGATTTTGAGAAAATTGAGAAATTATTAAATTGAGAAATTGAGAAATTATCGATTTATTGAGAAATTTCTTCAAATGTTTGGCGCGTTCTGTTTCTGAAAGATTTACCAATGTAGTGGGTCGGTTTTTCAAGTTCTTCTTCCATCTTTAGGGAAATTTTGCTTCTTAGTTGTTCCAAAGAAAATGGCGTCCGACTTTGCCAATGATTATGATATAACTAAATGCCTGATATTTTCTGGCTCCGCTAGAAGGTGTACTCAAGCTTTGCGATCGCGAATGAAAGATATTTTAAGACTTAAATTAAAAATTTTTAAATCGAAAAACTGAGTTTTATTTCACACTAAAAAGCCGAAGTTACTTTCTTGCCAACCCGCTATTGTGCAGATTTTTAAAATTGACAGGAAACCCCTTCCCCTGATTTCTTCACTCGATTTCCCCCGTAAAAGCTTGGCAATTATATTTTTTCGTTTTGACACCGAAAATTTCTTGAAAAATAAAATATATTCCATTCTTTGGATTTTTGACTGAATGCAAACAATAACAAGCTCCCAAAAACCGGAAGAAATTTAGAAAACTTCCGGTGTATCCCTTCTCTTATGTTATGCCTACGAGGCGATGTGTGAACAGGCTTAATATTCTAAGAAGTTTTATAATTGTAATCTGTATCTAAATTTGCTCGTAATTATTACCATTCATAAGAGTTTTCGGTAATTTATGAATTCTGACAGGTAATTAGCCTAAAACAAATGTAACAAAATTAATATCACAGCACAAGGGAGTTAGTTTAAGGTGACCCAGGCCATTGGGCCCATAAGCCGGAAAATTTGATATCTCGTCGCAACAACAACAGCAACAGCAACAACAACCCAGCACAGCACAGAGGACCAAGCAAAGGGACTCAATTGGCACAGCCCCGAATCACACATGACAAATGGCACCACATGTCGTTTTCGACAGGCAAAGGAGGAAAGGAAAATTTGGACGAGAGTCCGGGACTCACTGGGCAGCGACGTCAAACCATCTGCATTCGGGCCGGGCCGACAGTTGTGGGTGTCAGCCATACCGCGGTCCACCGAGACGCCTCATAAATGGAAGACCCACAAACCATGAAATCTTTATTAAAAACAAAATTACAAAAATACATGGCAAATTTAAAATCGATAAAAGTTTAAAAAATACAATCAATCGTTGAGCATCGAAGATCGGGTCTAGTTCTACTGGTATCGAGTTTTAGCTCTCAGTGAGTTTCGCGCCCACTGTAATGACGGGCAACTAGCATGTATGGTACTATGGTTCGTTTTGAGACTGATCTTGAACCTTGTATTGGCTTCTTAACAGTTCACACATGAGCTCTTGTTTTCACAGTTTTCTCCCGCATGTCCCGTTTCACCACAGTTGTCTCAAGTTTCCTTATTTGAGCAATGGCCAAAACGATTACAGCTGTAACATCTGAGAGGACGTACGTATTCTCTAGCTTTGTATGATCTCCAGCCCAGATTTAGTCTTCCTCTTCTCATTGCCTTAGCGAATGTCTTGGGATCAAGTTCAAGTATCCAATGAGTTCCTTGTCGACCCTTTATTGAAAATAGTCCCTTCACTTCAGCGTTTTCAAGCTCTTCGTTGGTTTTAATTAGCTGTTCAATTAGGTGCTGCTTTTTTAGTGTCTCATTCACTTCATAAAGATTTACTCTAGGATTCCTCCTTTTCGGAGTTTCACAAATAAAATCTTCGTTGAGACCCTGTCCTTCAATCTCTTCTGAATTTCTTTTAATCTTCAATTCCCTTTACGTCGTTCTTTTTTTCGACCTGAAGGAGAATTCCTCCGCTTCTTATTTTTCTTATTTTTTTAAGATCTAACTTGATATTCGAAGGATTTATTTTCTCTCTAACGACCTTTTCCACGTCCGTGTCGACATCTACAACTCTTGGTCTTATAGTAACATAGTAACTCAGTGTGATGGAATCACTTGGGGGACCCCAACACTGTTGGTTCTTTTTAGCACTTCCGCATAAGTCTTATTCTGCTTCTTCTTATTCGACTTGATCATTTCATCGGGTGCCCTCTCAGCCTCGTGCTGAGAGGGCACTAGTGTATAAAAGTAATCTATTTTGACGGAAGACCACATCGCTAAACTCGAAAGTAATTGTAAACAATTGCGCTATATAGGTTTCAGTAAGTGATTTGCCTATGTTGTTGCTGATTAGTCTCATCATCTTTTCTCTCAGGAAATAGGTAGAGGTGGCCCATTTTTGCTGTGCTTTCTCGAAGGATTCAAATAGGTCTTCTGGAAATTCCTCCTCTCCAATGTCACTCAACGGCATAATCTGGTTAAAAATAGATCTCTTAAAAACAATTAAAATGTGCTTTGTATTAAAATCTCTTCAATCGAGCAATTCTGATCTCTTAAAAAGGCTCAACTCAGAACTAGCAGTCTTCGGTCTACCGTCCCCTCCGTCTGCGTTAGCAGCCCGAAGACGTTTCACCCTCGAACTACGATGAGGTACAGAGCAGGTAAAAAAGAAGCTTTTATTTGATGTTAATTGGTAGATCTTTTAAGAGTTTGGCACGGGGAACAGACTCTAGGCCGTGGGTATTTGCCGTGCAAAATACCTGATATTGCTTAATTCCAAACTCTAAGGGGTTCGAGGGCATAATAAGCATAACCACAGCATAAATATAACAGCATAAATAAATCGTTAGATTAGTCATGTTTTGTGTTTTATCCCTTATTTGGATACAGTTGCACAAAATATCACCGTTTGTTATTTTTTGGGTAGCATCATAGCCAGTTTGCAGAGTCTTCCGAATTCATTTGTTGTTTGTTTCGTTGAAAGTTAGATTGAAAGAACGTGTTATATTGAAAACCCTAGAAGAATTATAATAATGGATGGTACGTTTTTTCAAGCTTAGGCGTAAAAATCCATCGTAAGTAGAAACCCGGAAGTTTTCCGACGAATTTTAACCCCATGGGCCATCCGCGCTTAGTTTTACGCTGTCCACCATCCATATTTAAATACTTGATTCTTGGTTTAGTAAATACGATACAAACTGATTTTGCAAACCAAATGATTCAAGCATATTCTTAAAAAGACATTCTGCTCACAATGTTTCGCACTTGAGCTTTATGAGAATTTTCAAAACAAAACAAAATTCTGGAATCTTTTGCTTTTAATACCCAACTATTTTTTATTTAACCGGTTCCGTTGCAAAGTATCCAGGTCCCGCAGTGGACTGATCGTTAAGACACGGTTCCCAGCAGATCACCGAAGTCAAGCATCACTGACTACGGTCAGTGTGCGGGTGGGTCACCACTTAGATCAGTCTGCGTAGGGACCGAGGGTGTGCGGTATTGGTCCTCGTTAAACTGTGCTACCGTAAAGTGCTCGACTTCGCGCGCAGGTCGTCGGGCTACCGAAGCGGGGGTGCCATCCCTTTCGCAGAGGATCAAAATTGTGATGGCATGTCTTCGGATCATCCTCCGGGAAGTTTCCCAGACCGTCGCCAATAGCCCATTGTGCAGCTCTAGTGCAATGTAAAGTAACAACAACAACAACAACAACAACAAAGTATCCAGTCTTAAAACCTTCATTCTAAAAATCACTTGAAATTTAAGACCATTCGAAACGTCCACCGTTTTCAGACAACCACTGTTTTTTAAACCACATAGAGTTCAATATATCTATTTGTTTAAATGTTCTTCCTGTTAGCAGCCAAACATTTTCGATCAAAATTTGCGATGCCAAAGCCAAAAAGGGCTAAAATAATACGCAATAGGCGGCGCAGTTCTGCATCTCATTCCCTCTCTTTTTCTCTCTCTAAACTGAAACATTTCCCCCAGAGATCTTCAATACTAAATATTAATACTGATACTAATTTTTTCTCCTCGATTTATTAGTAAAATACATCATCATAGTTACCCAGGTTGCTGAGAACCATCCATTTTACGTCAAAAATGCGTATATTTCTCTTTTAAATTTTACTAAGTATTGGACAAATTTACGTAAAACTGAAAAGCCGAATTATAGCTAAGATTGGCTGTCTAAAAAACGTAAAGTTTATGTAAAATTTTACGTAAACAAATTCGTTTCCTTTATGCATATTTTACCAACCACTTTTAACTAAGTAGGAATGAGTTTGTTATTTTTACAAAATATTTGTGTCAGCAGTTTCACATGGTCAACCATCCATATGTTTTATGCTATCGGCATCCACGACACATAAACGCTCGTCTCTTTATTTTCTTTTTAAAGTTATCTCGAAAACAACTATTGAAGGAAGCTCGTTGTCACTGCTGTTTTAGAAAATGTTCTCCGCTTTTCACTCTCACACTTCAAAAATTAATCGATGACAAATCTAAAATTTTGCCCAGATTTCGATGAAAAGAAATATTCTGATTTGGAGATGTTATTGATACGGAAAGATAATGAAAATGTTCTTGTCTTTGTCCTTATGAACATTTCCAACCCGTTGATTTACGGTTCCTAGCACTGTAAAACAGCCAGCAAAAGAATTATTTTTGGCTCCTACGAATTCTTATGCTTAAAGAAAAGTAACCTATCTAACTTTGCTTAAATTTCAAAGTTTTGGTTTTATTAGTTTTTTTCAATTGTTTTTTCCAATTTTTAAAAACTAATTAACGTAAATATAATTTTTTCCAATCTGTTTTGGAACTATCAAATTGTAAAACTTATAATTTTTGGAAAAACTTAAAGATTAAAAATAAAAACATACCTTGTATTCTTTCCACCTTTTGGAGGAAGACATAGCCAAAGAGTCAATTTTTCTTACTATATATGAAATTCTAATGATGGTATCGCAGTTTTCCAGTGTTGTCAAAACATTTTTATTAGCTTGAAAATCACATGGTAGGATCCAGTTTCTCACATTAATTTTCATATTGGTTTGGTTGCAATCAGTACAAAATTCATATAAGTTTTAAAGTTATAGTTTTCCGATAAATATTTTCTATTCCTTAGTTTAAAGGTTAGAATTACCCGTATTGCTATTATTACGTTTTTGATTTTGCTCGATTTCTAAATTAAGAGTTTAGGACGATTGTATTTTTTTAATTACTATTATTAGAATAATGTAATTCTGCTTTACATTTTAAGATAAGGTTATTTAAATCTTATTTACCATTTTACAATAATTATTTTTTGGTGCTAATTACATTAATATACTATTATAAATTATAGTTAAAGAGATTCGTTAAATGATTTAGAACTTAACTTTTATCTTCATGCATAAAGTAATGAAAGCAAAAATGTTATTTAAAATACATCTATCCGTTTGGTAAGCAAAACTATTAAATTACGGTTGAGAACTCACCAAATTTGTTATAACAATATACTTTTAATTTTTAATGTTGTTTCAAAAAATGAATACTTGGAAAAATGATTTATGTTCACTTATAGATCTTAATAGTATCATAAAGGTAAACAAATTGGAAGGTGGGAAGTGGAGGCACAAGTGTTCTTTTTAGATCATATATCTTTTTAGCTGAATAATTTTAAATGTTTTATACCAAGAAACAGCAATTATTACGAAGCAATGATCGGGGTTGTGGAGCGCTAGCGAATAGGGGCTTAGCCCCCCTAGTATTTAAAGGAAAATTCCGGTTTACTTGAATTAGGTGACTATGCGATAATATTTATGTAAATTAATATGAAGATTTTTAAAATTTCAACTTAACTAACTTCATTTTAATTGAATTCCTGGCATTTTAGTTTGGCAAAGTACCAATTTTCTAATGAAAGATTTTTTTTTTAAAAACTGAAAGGAGTATTTTTATAAATTATGACTATAGAGGCAGGGAATGGAGCCCTACAAGGTAAAATGAGCGACTGTATTCTTACAACAAGTATAGATTATTTTATTATGTTTAGAAATAAATAAAAAAAGTTATAATAAGGGCCCGATTTATCGTAAGACCTGAGAGATTCATGTCTAGAATCTCTCTCATTTC
The DNA here is from genome assembly GCF_982258835.1 of Parasteatoda tepidariorum. Taxonomy (NCBI): domain Eukaryota; kingdom Metazoa; phylum Arthropoda; class Arachnida; order Araneae; family Theridiidae; genus Parasteatoda; species Parasteatoda tepidariorum. The sequence continues at coordinate 2,403,483 of NC_141758.1, read as the reverse complement.
CGATCATCGTCGAAATGTTACATTTTTTTATGCTTTTCCTTGAAAATTATCGATTAGAATTATGAGTAATTAATAATTGAAACAAATATAAGTAGAAATTTATTACAGGGGGAGCGATCATTATGCGTTCCACAGTAGGCCGTTGAGGGAGGGGGGTCGATCTTAAAGGTTACCTCCATTGATTTCAAAATTGTTATCAAAGGTACGTGACTCTTCGCCAACGATTTTAATTTTAGTCAATGTCATTTTCGTGAAAAAGCCACTTTTGCTGGCTTCCTGAAAAGTTGGATCAGCGAACAAAATTTAGCGCCTAGAAAATGATCCCAACTGATAAATTTATGCGTAAACAAATTTACCAGTTATGAATGATAAAGCTATTTTGAATAAATAAACAATTATATTTTTTGTTTAAGTTCTCATTCAATTTTATCTCATAAAAATTAGTTAGCTTTGAAAGAGAAGAGGTTTGTTTGTGTGGGATATTTTTTGTTTTTTTTCCTTTCTTTTTTTAAAAAACATTTATATTTTCTAGTTTAACTTCCAACTCTAAAAGTAAACCACTGATAGCATCGTTTTTAGCGCACTCTGACTGCAACATGAGGTTGTTGTCCTCAAAAAGAGCTCTCTTTTATAATAATAAGAGCTACATGGGCAGATAATAATAAGAGCCAAACACAAATATTTTGAATACATTTTAGCTTTTCAGCATTTGGTGCAGATGTTTGTCCTGTCACTAGGAGCGGTTTTAATGATCTTTTCCAAAGGAATTCTTCACAAAGTCTATGGAAAAATTTCGCGCCTTTTAAAAGTGGTCGGAAGTAGAGGTGGTCATTACATAGTGGTGGTCTTTCCTGGAGGTTTCACTGTATTATGTTAGAATTTATATGATATATTTATAGAATATATCATATAGGATAGAGATATTATAGAATTTATATGATTATATGATATAAAGGATTTAAAAACATTTATCAACAAACAACATGCTAATTTGGTTTAATTTTATGACCATCAATAATTATAGGTTGTTCAGTCTCCCGGACATTCTAAATCAAACCCTGGTTACAACTACGAGATATTCATCGATTTTTAAAATGATATCTTTCACTTGTAACCTAATTTTTAACTTCAACTTTAATTTTAACTTTTAAGCTAAACTTTACATTTTTCGTAAATAATTTCTTTTTATTATGGGACGCTTCAAGTAGAGAACGCAGGGGTTCTCTCCCCCCCCCTCCCGGGGTAGCAAAGTCTTGTTTTATACCTTTGACACCAAAGGACCATTTACGAAATCAATGGCAGATCACACTCGCTAAAACGAATGAACATCTGCATAGTTCCAGGTCTACCCTCTAAGTGTAACGACCAACAAGCTATTCCTGAACATATACTTCAATGCCTAAATATCTCTAAAGTAGACCTCTTTTCAGATCCACTTTTTGTTACAGACTTACTCAGAGTCTCTGGAGTCATGGACTTGGTTTAGCTTCGCTATCCGTGTGGGCCAGCAACAACAACAACAACAACAGGTCTACCCTATATTAATTAAATAGGATGAAAATTTATGGCCTATTTACATACTTACGAATGTATTAAAAGTGTAATGATAAACAAAATAAAAGCAAATGAAGCAAAATAAAATACGTTTCACTTTCTGCAATATATATTCAGAAAGAAAAAAAAAGAAGCTTTATTGTAGTTTTTGAAAGGGAAATAACGACGAGATCATCTTATATGTAGTTCCATAATACTCATTTGAAGGAAGTATAATAAAGAATACGTGCATTTAATTATCTGCGAAGCATATTTTGAGACATTTACGAAGGCACATTTTTATTCTTATTATACCAAAAGATCTGTATTTCACGGATCACATAAAAACGTCCCACGAAACACAGGTCAACTGGAGAATCTTACTGATCATTTTCTTCGTTGAAGTTTCTACTGCAGGTTCATGAATCCATATTGATTTTCAAGCTGCAGAAATTCTTTTGAAAGCACGAGGATATACAAGAAAGTATATCCACCAGCAACGACACTCGTTGAAAATATCTGACGGAATCTGAGGCTCTTTAACTAACTTTTATAAGAAGAGCTCCAGAAAATGGTAATTAGGCCTCTTTGTATCCACCTCTGAGGTACTTTAATGCAAATGAAGATTGTCGCTCCTTCTGTTATCCTCTACAAGTATTCCCCCCGACTACTCTTATAAGAATCGGCGAATTACCTAGTCATCCAGAAGCCAAACAAAGAACATAACTTGAATAGTGTGAACCTATTTTTCTTTATTTCGTTGCAATCTTGGAAACAGGTGGAAAATTAATTTAGTTAAATATGAGCAAATATTTTGAGCCTTTTTATAACGGACTATATAATATTTGCCCTTGCGAATAGGGTACAAAATACAGGGATATATTTACTCTTGGAGTCCTGAATGTATGTAATTTGCAATGCGATTTTTGTATAAATAATTTGCACGAGAATAACCCTTTGTTACTACATTTTTTTAAATCTATTTTTAAATAGGCTCATAAGTATGGGAAAAGAGGGAAGGTTACAATACGAATACAAATATTCTTGGAATTTTGTTGGCGAATAATTTACGTTGAGAAATTGCAAGCACAGTTTTTTTTAAAGCATTATATAAAAAAAGAGTTAAAATACGAAGATAAATATTTCTGGAACTTTGCCTGAGAATAATTTGCTCTGGAAAATTGTAAGCATAGTTTTTAAATGCATGGCATAGGAAAAAAGGAGTTAAAATTCGAAAATAAATATTCCTGGAATTTTGCACATCACTATTCTGTGTTGAGAAATTTCAAACATAGACTTCTAAAATATCATATTTGAGAAAGGAGGCTACCCAATCCCATTGAAACAATTTATCTTTAGTTCTTTTCGATTTATTTACACTTTATATTCATAAATACAGTCATAAATCAAACCAGTCAACTGCCCCGATACTTAACCAGAGATTTTCCTAAATATTTAAGATGGTAGTAAATTTTATGATATATATATATATATATATATATATATATATATATATATATATATATATATATATATATATATATATATATATATATATATATATATATATATATATATATATATATACATATATATATATATATATATATATATATATATATATATATATATATATATATATATATATATATATATATATATATATCTGTGTATATATATATATATACACAGATATAGGACAAAATAATAGGAACACCTGTGAAAAAATGAAAATATTTTATTAATAAGGAGTTGGGCCACCCTTGGCCTGAATGACAGCTTGCATTCGACGTGGGATTGACAAATAGAGGTCTTGAACAAAGTTCATTGGAATTTGCAGCCATTCCTCTTGCAGGGCTGTCTCGAGTTCAGAGAGTGTGAGTGGAGGAGGAAAACGAGCACGGACTTTTTTCTCCAAAAAACCCCCACAAAGGCTCAATGATATTGAGATCAGGGGACTGAGGACACCACGTTAGATGGTCCACTTCATCATTATGCTCATTTAACCATGTTTGAATAGAGTGAGACGTGTGAACACGGGCGTTGTCATCTTGGAACACAAGACGTTCTCCCGGAAAGAGAGTATGAAGCATAGGGTGAAGATTATCTTCAAGAATGCTTCGGTAATGGTCCCTTTTGACCACCCCCCTCAAGACAAAGAGAGGCCCCAATCCATGGGCAGATATAGCGCCCCACACATTCACTGAACCATCTCCATGTTTCACGGTTGAAACCTGGCAGTCAACATGAAATGCTTCTACCGGCGTTCGCCACACGAACACACGTCCGGTGGTCTAGAATAGTGTAAAAGAGGATTCATCAGACCAGCTGACTTGTTCCCATTGCAGTTGTGTCCATTTTAGGTGGTCTTGGCACCACTGTAGTCTCTTCAAAGCATTCCGCGCTGAAGCTAACGGTTTTGGAATAGCTACTCTGCCATGAATGTTAGCAGCATGCAACTCCCGTTGAATAGTTTTCATGGATACAGGGTTCTGAAGGTGAGTATTCATCTCGGATGTTATCACTGGCAGTGAAGTCTTGCGTTTTCGAGCGACTATCCTCTTCAACACTCGTCTATCACGGTCTGACAACGTCGACTTCCTGCAGCTGTTGTGCCTCGCCGAAGACACCTTTCCCAACTTTGTGTAAGCCGACAGAGTTCTTGATACAATGGTCCTTGAAACACCTACAAGTTTCGCTGTTCTGGACACGGACGCTCCAGCCAGGCGAGCTCCGATTATCATGCCTCTTTTAAGGTCAGAGAGGTCGGACATAATCTCGTTTTGCTAGAAACATATTTTTCTCATGCAAATCTCACACTGCCAAATGCTAGACAGATACCTTGCCTTTCATCACCACTAGGCGGCACATTCTTGCGACACGTGCCCGCCGTTTATTGGACGGTCGGGTAAGACTCCATTCTTTCACAAGTGTTCCTATTATTTTGTCCTATACCTGCATATATATATATATATATATATATATATATATATATATATATATATATATATATATATATATATATATATATATATATATATATATATATATATATATATATATATATATATATATATATATATATATATATATATATATATATATATATATATATATATATATATATATATATATATATATATATATATATATATATATATATATATATATATATATATATATATATATATATATATATATATATATATATATATATATATATATATATATATATATATATATATATAGTTAGAATGAACTGTTAATTAATAGAAATATTAATTAACAGTTCATATTTGTTTGAGATATTTCTTAAATAATGCATAAAAGTGCAAATCATTGGTACACAAAATGATGTGAAAGGAAAAATCAATGAAAAATGTACATAGCTAGGTTTTGTGAATATTCAGAGATCTATTGTAAATAATTTTTATTTTTATTGTTTTCACTTTATTTTTTTATAACAATTCAGACAAAAATGTTTATTGATCATTGATAACTTAATTATTTCATTTTACATTTGTTTTTTTTATTCGTATTCGATATGACATAAAAATTAAATTGCTTAATTTAATTTTTCGATATCAGATAAATATGTTTTTATTACATAATTTGTTTTTTGTCTGATTGAAACTAAAATATTTTGTCAGTTGACAGTATTGTAGTTAATTGGGTATAATATAAAAAAAACATAACTACTTCCACTTAGTAGGAATAACAATTACCATGACGCAATACTAAATTCTATGCCACTATCCACATAAATGCCACTATCCACATAAATCAATTATTAATCAAAAATCGAATATCAATTATTTTTCCTTATAATGCAATAAAATCTGGCGAGCAGCTATTTAAACGATCAAACACTTCGTTTGTTTATTTGTGGCTTGAAGTTAGGCTCGCAGAAAGTGCCGTTCCTGGGTTAAATTTAGTAGGAATAACACAACCTGTGACGTAGGCTATAGTATACCCAATTGAGCAATTACTTGCAATGGGTTTTGCTTTTGAAATATTACTCAGCATCAACTTATTAATATTACATGTTTTAATTTGTTTGCCATATTTTGAAGTTTTTTTATTAGGTTTTAATTGTTTTCAGTATAAAATATAAATTACTGGGGAGGGGGGGAGATGAAGCACCATATAGGGAGCGTCCGGTATCCTATAAGATCAACAATGATTTGAGTTAGAAGGGTAAAAATATATATGGGTTTCCCCTTGGCAAAATTGGCGACTTATGTTTGGCGCCATTCCTGATTGCGCGGAACACCGTGGTAACAGGAATAGCTGCCAAAATGTAATGATATTTCAATAAAACAATGGAAAATTTCAACAAAACATCGGCCAAAACTTTATAAAATTGCAATGAACCCGATATGAGCAAAATTAATAAACCCAAGAAAATGCATTTTGAATCGAAACAAAAATTAATGGAGTAGGCACAGAAGGAAAAGGAAAAAAGCAACTCACTTCTTCTTTAAGCTTGAATATCCTCAGATTTAGGTGCACCGAATTCTCTAATAGCAGTTAGATACTGTCTAAATTTATCATAAATGGAATCTGTGTACCTCCATCGCCACATAAATTCGGCGAAATACGAATAGAAAATTGCGTCGGTGGTACCGGACTGGCGATGACATTTTTTTCTGAAGTCCCTTTTTATGACTGCCCACATATCTTCGATCTTATTGACCAGAAGAAAAAGTAATCTTACCAGCCGGTATCCAACTTAGAACTAGCGGACCTCTGAAATCACATATACCGTTGAACAATTAAAAATAACGCTAAAGTCTAAACCAATCAGAATCACGATTGGATTTCAACTTCGCCCAGGTTGGTGATCAACCGCGATCACAACTTGGTGAGATTCAAGGGGCGCCCTCAAATATAGTCAACCTGAGTTAGGCTCTGCCACGTGTGTTTCGAATACGGAGATTAATCTCCGGCTAATGCCCTATAGTAATGTGTTATATAAAGCGAGGAGGCAATATTATATAAGTTTATATTGTTTGTATTAAAATTGCTTTATTTAAGTTTATAATGCTGATAACAAGGACCTCTGACGTATTACAATCCTATCATATTCTCTCTATGTGATGTTGGTGCAGAAAAATTGCCAACTAATCTCCAGGAAAACGACTTTGACCAGGAAAACGTTCGCCTCGCGAACAAAAATGTAATTGCGTAGCAGTTATTGGGGGTAGGCGAGCGGTAGCGAGCAGGGGGCGGAGCCCTCTTGTGTATATATATATATATATATATATATATATATATATATATATATATATATATATATTGTTGTTAATATGCAAATAAAATCTCATTTTTCCTCTCATTCTCAAATAAGTTGTGCGAGTTGCGTGATGTAATACAACGACTTCCCGATAGGGGAAATAGATATATATTTGTTGAAGAAGTTGACTAGTTGTTGGTTGATTCAGATGTGTAGCACTGTGTGTGCTAACTATTGTTTCCTCATATTATGTTTTAATAAATACCTTATTTGCCGGCATTAACCTCTGTGTTATTCAACCAAACAACATATATATATAGGAGTTTGTGGAGCACAAGAGGAAATAACGACAATAATTTAATAATCAATTTTAACATTTAATAGAAAAAAAAGGAAATAAGTTTAGCAGTGACATGATTGGTGAGAGCTGCCTTCTCGCAGGGTCACCGAATCGAATATGAATGTGAAATTAGATTGTTCTATGGAAAAGAGAGTTAATTTTAAATTCGGGACTCGTTGGCATCCTGTTGTTGTTCTATACCAAATCCATGAGGCCGTGAGTCTTCAAAAAATCGAGGAAAAGGAGAGGTCTCTCAAGAACCTTTTCCATGGTGAAATCCAGGCAATCAAGTAGATGGTGGTGATGAGCCTCGCTGGAGTTGCACTTTTTACAAGATGGAAAAAGTTTAATTTGTGCACTGAAAGTGAGTCTCTTAGTATGTCCTGGCAAATCTACAGGTAGCGGTTTGGTCAGCACGTGTACCCAGAAGGTCAAGGGCTCCTCCAGGACGCTTGCGGGCATACCAATTGTGATCCGGTGGAACAAGCCAAGCTTTATTAACTTTAGATTTGCGGATAGAAAATAATTCAGAGTAAGTGAGGGCCGTGTTTGGAGTAGCTGGGAGGGAAGTACCTTCTTTTGCCAACTGATCAGCACGTTCGTTGCCAATAAGACCTACGTGTGAGGGTATCCACTGAATATGGATGTCATGGAAGTCTGAGAGTGCATTTAATGAACGACGTATAGAGACCCCAGTCCGGTCCGTTACTCTCTCCCAATTGCTCAGGAGCTGAATACAGCTACGACTGTCCGTGAAGATCCAGACATTCCCAAAAGTGGCTCCAGTCCTGATATTTTCCAGACCTGTTTGAATAGCAATACGAAACACTGAACAGAAATCTGGATTTCTTAGTGATCTTGATTCGTGAACTTCAGCAGGATATATAGTGTAAATTCCACTGCCGGCGTGGTGATGATCGTCACCGCTACCATCCGTATAGATTTTAAGATCGTCAGCAGGAACAAGGTTTATTAGCCCCAAAGCCAATTGCTTCAAGTACTCCGGAGGGTGGTTGCCCTTAGTAACCTTAGAGAGCAGTGTAGTATGGAAAAACACTCTGGGCAAGCTTACTTTGCACACTTTGGACCGTAATGGGACATACAGGACTGCAGATGAGTTGCGGATCAACATTGAACTTTACTGCATCAAGCGAAAGGGCCCGAGAAAGAGGGCTGTCCTTTTTTAATCTTTGATAGTTTTGCCAATTAAGCAAAAATTCAGCTGTCCGATTCTGAGTGCCCAAGCTTGCCAATTTGGCATAGTGTTTTACAAGATTAGATTCCCTTCTCATTTCCAAAGACTGAAAATTTGTTTCATATAGTAGAATATGACTCTGGCAACTGTTACGCAATCCAGAAATAATTCTGGCTGCACTAAGCTGAACTTTTTCAAGCTTCTGGAGAATACTGGCCGAAGCACAGGAGTAGACCTGGAAATCATATTCCAATATGGGTCTCACAAGGGCAGTATAGGTTGTTCTAAGGGTGGCTGAGTCGGCTCCCCAGTCTCTGCCTGCGATATACTTTAGAATATTGAGACGTCTTCTAATCCTGTTAACCAGGGAGTCAATGTGCCTATTACAATGAAACTCTGGGTCTACAATAAACCCCAAGTATTTGGGGTTTTTGTCATGAGGCATCCGATCTCCGCCAATGGAAATCTGAGGTTGGTAGTTGTATAAATGTCTATTTGTGGTAACACACACGCACACACACATATATATGTATGTATATCCACTGCACATAAGCTACGCATGAGCTATGTTTTTAACTCATAAAATAAGTTAAAAACATAGAGAAATTAAGGAAAATAATAAGGTTTAATGTAAGGAAAGGAAAAAAAAAGAAATATTCTTAAAAAAATTTAAAAATTTATTAAATAAAAATTAAATAATTCAAAATTTAAAAAATTGTTTCCATTGAAGGCTTTTAACCTAATTAATAGCTTTAAATATAATAAACTCTTGGTTGAACTATTTTTAATTATAATGATATTAGCAAACATTTAGAGAAATCATCAAAGTTGTATAATTGAATATCAACATTATTAGTTATAAACTTTAAATTATCCAGTATAATATTATTACCTTGAACACATCCATTTTCGGACCAATCCTTGGTAGCTAACAAATTAACGTGCTTGATTAGAAAGTGGTTAATTATTAAAATCAAAAGTTTCCAGAATTTCGTTTAATTTTGTAAACTTTTTAAAAGTGCAAAACATTGAGAGCAGAATGACTTTTTAAGTATATGCTTGAATCATTTGGTTCGCAAAATCAGTTCATATTTACTAAACCAAGCCAAGAATCAAGTATTTAAATATGAATGGTTGACCGTGTAAAACTAAGCGCAGATGACCCATGGGGTTAAAATTCGTCGTGAGACTTCCGAGTTATTACTTCCGACGGACTTTTACGCCTAAGTTTTACAAAAAAAACGCACCATCCAATATTATTACACTTGTAGTGTTTTCAATATAACGCATTCTTTTAATCTAACTTTTAACGAAACTAACAACAAATAAATTCGGAAGAATCATTGGGTGCACGAAATCATTGTAATCGTAAAATTACACAAATATAGCCAAATAAGGGATAACAACTCAAAACATGGCTATCCTTACACTTTATTTATGGCTGCGATATTAATTTTGCTCAATTTGTTTTATGCTCACCATCTGCTTATAAATTACAAAACACTTTTGTGAATGGTAAAATTACGCATAAATTTAAACACAAATAACAATAACTTTCTTGAATATTAATCCTGTTCACGCATCGCCTCGTAAGCATAACATAAGCGGAGGAATACACCGGAAGTTTTCTAAATTTCTTCCGGTTTTAAGAAGCTTGCTATTGTTTACATTCAGTCAACAGTCCATATATTTTGCTACAACAGGAAAATATTTTTCCACAAAGCATATCAATTCAACATCTCTGGAGATATGTATGGCTTCGTGTGAACAGCGATTATTATTCCTTTGTATTTGACACCCATCTGTGTTTCGGGTCTTGAGAGGTTAATAAGCATTTTTAGGGTTTCAGTTATTACGCTGTTAGGTCATTAAGATTATCAGAAGATCTGTTCGTAAATGATTATTTTGTCAAGTAAAATGATTGCGTGTGTGTATTGTTGAGCGCAATTCGTTTTGAATGTCGAAGAAAATCATTTTATATCTCAGGGGTAATTTAAGTAAAAAGCGATCAAATCAATTTCTATTCAATTGAGTCACTCTTGAATGATAAGACTGGAATTATCATTTTGGATAATTCTAAAAAATTTTTTAACTGACTTAAATTGATCTGAATTTTAAAGATTCTTTTGCGTTAGTTATTTCTGATTTTTTTTTACTAAATTAATATTTCGAACACCATGTTTTTGATTATTGAAAGATTTATTTTCTTAATTGCCTTGTGTAGGAATTATTTATGAATAATTTTTTTAAAAACTAATATTCAAATCGGAAATGTATTTAAAAAAGTGTTTCAGATGGAACTGATTACTATTAGAAGCACTTTCAAGCAAAAAAAAAATATATTGAAAAATAGAAATTGTATATTTCATGAATATATTTTACGAGTATTTGTCATCACCGTTTAAAGACTTTTAGTAATCTTCCGGGATTTTAAAAACGTATTCCATCACGAAATCACATCCTGATTTTATCTTCTTAAGTTCTAAAATGGCTGTCCATCTGAGAGCCCAATGTCACAAGGTTATTAATGCACACGTGTCTTTTCTATGTACAGACATTTCAAGGTGCTTCATTACTAAGCTCAGTAAATATAAAAGCTATTTTTTATGAATATTTTATTCCAAGACAAGTTTGTTTGAACAATATTCAATGCTCATGCGATAAAATTATGGTTTTAGAAAAAGACTTTAAGTTCATAAAAAGTAAAATATTGTTCTTTTAAATTAGAGATAGGTTGTTCTAATCTTTTAGTTTATTGAATAATTTAGTTTAATACTTTTAAAAGAATAATGAAGTTTTTAGACAACGACATTGATTTGTTCGAGATGAAAAATTTGTTAATTTTGTTTTTATAGCGGCCAGAGAGTTTTCCAGTTATTCAAGTAAATGTTACAAAATTTTTAACAGGTGTAATTAGTTCCAAGGCATATAATTATGACCATTCATTAAAAATAAATTAATACTCATTATTGGTTGTGCAAGAAATGGGAACATTAAATACTTTATATAAATTTTGTTGTTTGCCATGAAAGAATTATGCAAGCGGTTCCAGAAACGGCGAATTAATTGTCGCAAATATTTGAAAAAATGACGAAGATTAAATGTAAACTTCTGAGCGTTGAAATTAAAAATAAATGTTTAGAAATTTCCAAAAAGGACAGACATCGAAAAGCTAAACGTGCGAAAAATTCTTCATAGAGTGGTAAATAACTTCATTATAACCACGGAGAATATTTTGCAAGTCTTATAAACGTTCCAATTAAAATTTTCGTTATAGAGAGAATAAATTCGCTCTGTTGGGATATTTTGTCGAAGGAAAACTCTGCTGTAATTTGCAAGTTTGAGTAGAATGGAAAAAAAATCATGAATTATGTTTTCGATAAGTATGAAAAAAGGACAATAAGTCAACAAAAACAGCAACAATGTGTATCTTCTTCTGATTGTCAATAAACCTACCAATTCTTTGAAATAGCACTGTGCGTCCATTTCCGACCTAAATATAAATATTTATATTATTACGGTTCACAGAATAGTTAAAAAATTAAATGTTGAAAAAAGCACTTATGTTATTTCTTTTTATTAATTGCAAAATAAATCATCCTTTGAACGGACGCTTGATACAAAAAATTAAGATAAATATACCTACATTTACCAAGAAAAGAAAAGAAACGAAAACAATAACATTAATTTAAAATTTATAAATCATAAAATTACTACAAAAGCGTTATGAAATATTATGTTTGTTATTTTAATTATCTTCCCTTTTGCTGACGAAAATCAATTTTGCCATTTCTTTGTTTCTTCTCATTTTCTTTGTTAACCGATTCTGCCTTAGGAGTAATTTAAAATGGCAAACAAACAAGAAATTATTTCACTTTTATTCATTTATATCTTTTTAATCCATAAGAAAAGATAAATTTTTATTAAAATTCTCTTTGTTTGTTGTTATCATTCGTTTCCACACTCTTTCTCGCATTATGGATAGATAAAAGAGTATTTCACAAAATGTATGTAACGAAGTTCAGTGTCCGTCCAAAAAACATTTCGTACTGTACTCCCCTAATGATACCGATAGTTAGTTCAGAGGTATCATAAAAAAAAATTTTTTTTTGAAAATTTTAGTTGCATCTTTTTATAAATCATAATATTTTAAAAGTAATTTTCGATTTTGGTTCACAAGAATTATCATTTTGTACATATAAATGGACTTGCGTATTTAATACGCAGTAAAAATCTCAAGACACATAAAACTGAGTTGGCACGGGCGATTAAAAATGCTAAAAGTGGTGTGAAATGAAATTCGAAATTTTATTAAAATTAGCTACTTTCATGGCGTTAGTTACGATTTAATAATTAAAGAGACACACGGGGATATTCGCGGTAATGAGGTAGCGGACAGATTGGTGAGAAAGGGAAGTGAAGGCGAAACATCCACTGGCTTATACGGAACTTTGTTCCATTGAAAGATCCGAGCTTTATCTATTGTGGCCTATACTATCTATACACCACTGGTATCACCCCTGGTACCATGCTGGACATAAAATGCGACTGCTTTGGCCGGATTTGCAAGTGCCTTACTTTTGAGGGAGCAGAAAGATCTTTTCTCTTGCGGTCAGCTGCGTCATGAAGCTTATCTGACGAATGTCAGATTAAGAGGATAAGCAACAACAACAACAACTACCATCGTTCACATTCTTAGTCGCCTGTGACACCCCTGCATAAAGTAACACACACGAAGAAACATCTAAGATTCAAACTACATCGGAGGTGCCTTGGTTAACGAAAAAATTAAGAAAAATAGCAGTGTCAAATTTATAAAGCTAACAATGGTAAGAAATACTTAGTGAAAAATCAGTATTACTTATATCAAGGGGGGATATTTCTCTTTATTATTACAGCTTTAAAAGAACATTACTTACGCGAACTTCACCTTTAGACACAAATGTTAATATTATTAATATACTTAAATTCGACTTCATTCAACCGATTTCGCTCAAAATTTGGAACTTAGCAATGCGCAATTAGATGTTTTAAAGTTATATAAAAAAATTTATGCCCTACAGTTCAAATTTTTTTCGACTGCTGCTAAATAAGGAAATTAAAAATAGTAAATATTTACCAAAATCTATTTTTGTATGGAATTATATTTGGCTAAAAGAATTTTACGATTGTATGCAAATTTTTTTCAATTCGCTTAAAAAGTTCTTGAGATATAGTGAAATACTAAAAAAATAAAATTAACATTAGGGGGTCCAAATTTTGGATCCCTCTCCTCACCCAATTATGGGGGCCTTATTTTCCAGATTACGGCTACCCCCTCTATTTCGGGGGTCAGAAATCCAAATCCGTCGAAAAAAAGGTATGTTTATTCAGAGAAAGTACGTTTTTGTGTCTGATTTCGTAACTTAAAATATCGTCTGCACTAATTAATTAGCAGATTAGAGGTCATCCCCTCAAGTCATTAAGATGAAGTCCTAGAAAGTGAAGATCTGATCATTGGGTTGAAAGTAATACAGGGTGGTCAGTTTTTTTTGCCGCCCTGTACATGGTTTAGACAAAAAAAAAATATCGAAACACTTATTTACTAATTAGATGTAAGCAACGTTCGTATTTTAACAGCAAATTTTTTGAAAGATTTCACATGTCAATAAAACTGTTGGCACAATTTGTAAGATCACGCTTAAAGGTTTTGTAAATCCTGTCTTTTACGCATGCCAAATTCAGATTGAATGAGGAGATGAAGTTAATTACTTTTTGCTTTAATAACAGCAATATTGAAATCATTGAATAGCATTGCGATAAGAATGCTTTCAAAACTATAGTGGTTTTAATGAATTAAAATTTAATTTTCCACGTTTTACCTTAAAAAACCATCTAAAACAAGTGCTGCTAAAAGATAGATTGTTTACATGGAGCAGTGGACGGAAAAACAACATTATTTTTGTAGTTTGCTACAACTACAACTGCGTTGTTAAAAAATGTAGTTAACTGTAAATGCAATTACTTTTTTTAAATGTAGTGTCTACTTTGGAATTATTAACTACTTTAAGGAGACGAACTTTGCTGCAGAACTGAATTTACATCTAGGCTCAAAAAGTTTTTGAATAAGAAATTGGCTCACATTAAAAATAAGGGAATAATTAAGAAATATTCCTTCATGTTTACATGAGCAACATTTTTTTCAAATTGTGTTCATTTAACCTTCAACTTAATATGACTTTTTCGACAGCGAATAGTTTAAGAAATGCAAAATTATCAAATATTTGCAATTTTTTAATTGTTTAATGTTTACTTATTTCCTCTAAGAAATTAAGTGCATCGAAAATACTTTACTTTTAAATAACATCAATGTTTCACGAGAGTACATTCGCATGCGACTAAAATGATTCATTATCTATTTTTTGTAATGGCTATTGTTTAAGTAGTAATTAGGCGTCATTTCTGTTAACGCTCAGCTACAGCTACTTTGTCATTTTCATTGCATCAATTGATGGATCCGCTAAGATTTGTACCTATCAAATTCAAAAAATTAGTTGCGTTCGAACCATATTTCTTTGCGAAACTAACATTAAAAGTAATTCCAAGGAAACGCTACCAACGATTGTTCTTTTTTTTGTTTCTTGTATCGCACTATTCGCTACACTACTTTCTTTTTAAAAAAAGGTAGCACTCTACTCTATAAACTATGAAAAAAAGTAGCGATTACAATAGTTTCACTACTTGTAATGCACTACGTCCGACCACTGACATAGAGAAGCATGTATTTCCATAGTTTTTTCAAACCTCCGTAGACTATCGTTACATATAGTTAACAAATAAAATTACTTTACCACTTATTTCTTTTTATGGTGGCACACGTTCTGTATTCCTAAGTATCCCCCCCCCCAAAAAAAACAGTTGAATATTTTTGAAATCAAAGCAATCGTTCATTTTATTATGATTAACTTAATGACAAAATGTTTTTATTATAATTATGACATATTATACAAAAAATTATTTTTCTTAAATACGAGATATCAATTTGAAAGAATATTAGAAACAGAGGGTGATTGAAAAGCAAGAGCGGAGTTTTCTAGTAGTGAATTAAAATGAAACTAAAAAGCTTTCGACAGTAATATAAAGGGTTGATATGTAATCATTAAAACTAAAAAATATAAGTATTGTACACAAACTAAACTAAAATAACAGCTAACTACAATTATTATCTAGAGAAAATAAATAATTAAAACGTAAATTTTGCTTCATCAAATTTTTTTTTATTGATCTTACATTTTGTTTCATTAAATCCGAATTGTAACAACTTAAAAAAAGTCTATAACTGGTTTTTAAGAGATAATAAAAGTGATAATAATTAAATAATTTCGCTTAAATTTTAAATTAGACTGACTTTTTTAGATTTTTTAAGGCTTTTAAAGTAAAAAAATAGCTGTAGGGGGTTTTGGGGTTTTAAAAAGTAATAACTTAAAAAAAGAAACAATTTGAAGTTTAGGAAGATTATTAGGAAGGGCACGCGCCCCCTGTACATACCTGACGTACACTGTGAAAAACTTTCGTTTCTCTGAACACCAAAAAGTGGTGGCAACTACTTTACACCAACATGACGTTTCATCAAGTGTTCAACTACACCAAAGCCTACGATAGTTTCTGATGTGGTGAAACCCTTAGAATCTTCTTTTACACTACCTGGAAGCCACCGCCATGTTTGTTATTCCGTAACTCTAAAATTTAAAATTACAGTTAGATATGAGACACATAAAGATCAGTAAAGTTACTTGAATATGTTGCCCCTCAAAATCAGCCCTACTGATACGCAAAAGAAGAGTGTCAATCAGTATTGAATAAACAATTTTTACGATGCAATCTAAATCAAAAATCATAAATTTAGGATGCATGTATACAATATTAACATATTCTTTCTATAACGCGGCACCTGTTTATGACATCAACTGTTCTTTCCATTCTATTTCGAATAAGCCTAACCCGTCTTAAGTGACATAATCTATATTCTTACACAAAGATTCTTTCACAGAGATTCTTTCTGAAAGATTTCAATTCCTTCATTATAAATTTAAATTGAGACTTAACACAAAGCCATGTAAAACATAAACAAACTAATTATGCATCGAAGTTTACAGGTATACACAAAACAAAAATATATCATGATTACAATAAAATACATAAACAAATGATAAATCTAAGTTAAGAAATAGAAGTAGACAAGAAATAATTATATATTAACTCATTCGATGTGCAATGCGACTCTGTATTTAATTAACTTACCGTTAATTAACATTCTAACTTATGTAGAGAAACTTAGCTGAACTTTAAGACGCCATTTTGCTGATCTAGATTAGCTGGCGCTGACGTCATGGGTCACATGTGTGTGTATGGGAGGTCATCTTCTTCTTGAAGTGCAAGTACCCATTTTGAAAATTATTTAAAACATTCACATAAACTCACTCACGTAATTCAATCTTAATTCAATAATTTTTTGTTGAAATGAAGCATAGAACTCGAAACAATAGATGTCGAAGAATTATTATTCATTCATGTTACAAATATGGAGTAGTTTAAGGTGACGTTTCTTCAATTATCTGTCAACTGTCAATCCATCTACAATCAATCAGTTGGATAGCAATCAATAGATATAGATAGATATATCAATCGAGATATTAATCAATCAATTAGATAACAGTCCAATGAAGAGTAAATTGGTTTAAATCAGAATACATTAGAGAAAAAAAAATATTTCAGGGTTGTTGACTAAAAATAAGAGAAAGGTAGAAACTCAATTCATTTTTATATATTTAATCAACTTAATTATTCAGTAGTAACTACCACCATGACTAACAAAGCAAATTATTCATATTTAAAATGAATACAATCTCTACTCTCGCCTTCAATAGCAATCCGAAAAAATATGCTGGAAAAAGTTGCAAATTTTAATCGCTTTTAACAAATTTTTGTTCCTTATCAGTCACCGCTTTTTACATTTTTTAGTCGCCCGTGGCCTCCCAGTTATTACAAGTTTCTCCGGATAGAAAAAGTCTTCCGTGAATATTTGTAAACATCATCTACGTATTTAATCTGTTTCAAAAGCACTTAAAGTATTCAAATAAACATGAAGCTTAATGGGTATAATTGGAATAGGCTTATTACCATCAAATTATTTTACATGCAACTAATGGAAAGATATAATTTAATAGATTAACATCACTCTTATCCACTTATAATTTCTAGTTACATTTATTTATTAATTAATATAGTAATTCATCCTTTCATTATTTCGTTAGATAAAAGCATCATTATCAATAAAATCATCCTAAAGAATATATTTATGATTTAATTTAAGAAAATTAATTAAAAACAAAGATTTTCTTTAAAAGATCACCCACCGTGGATTTAAATCAATGAGTTTTTAAAGAATCAATTGATTTAAAACTCGATTTTTGATCATGAATGATATTTAAATATATAAGAAGAGAGAGTGAGAGAGAGAAATTGGACATGAAGACATTTTCGTAAGGGTGTAATCATTCAATCAAAAGTGCACTGTTTGTTTACCTAAAGATTTTAAATCTCTACTGGAATATCAATGCAAATTTTAATCGTTTTTGACAGATAGAGGCAAAATTTATTCCGACTTTTTCGAAGAAGGGAATTTAACGTCGATAAAAATTCTGACCTCTTTCCAACTAGCTAGAGCACTCAAATTTTAACAGAAGATCTATGCTGCAGGACACTCTAAGTTACAATCTTTTCATGACTGTTATTACGAGCAAAATTTTTCGTTTGCTATTTTACTAGTTAAAGGGCTTAATTTTTAATTTTGTATTTCATTGCAGCTGTGATATATTTTTGCTTTGTGTACCTGGAAATTTCGATGCATAATTAGTTTGTTTATGTTCTACATGGCGCCATGTCTGTCTTTGTGTTAAGTAAGAGTTATATAGTGAAAGAATTGAAATCTTTGTAAAAGAATCTTTGTATAAGAATCTTTGCATAAGAATCTTTGCATAAGAATCTTTGCATAGAAATATAGAACGTGTTACTTAAGAGAATTGATACTTGATGGGCTTGGCCTACTCGAAATAGAATGGAAAGAACAGTTGCTAACGTAAACAAATACCACGTTTCACAAACCCATCAGGATCGAGATACCCCACACTACGTCACTTCCTGGTATCCTATTGCTTCTAGAAAGTTTAAAATAAAATTTATCACCAAATAGAACTTTTCAACTGAATTTTTAATCCCTTTCGGATTTTCTGGATTGCTTAAATTTCAATTGAAGCTCTGTGCTTAATGCCAATATAAGTTATCATTGTTTTAAAAATATAGTTAAAAATAACGCTATTTTTTGGCATAAACTAAGTAACAGACTTGGAATTAAAACGATGACATTCAGTAGAAATTTTTTTCATATTCTGTGTTTCCATGTAGACAAAAAAAAAGAAAAAAGAATTTTATTTTTTATGACATCTATACATAGATGGCAGTACTTTTACTTTCGTAACTTGTACCGCCGGTACAAGTAAAAAGTAAGTACTTTTACTTGTACTTCGTTACTTTTTAAATTTAGTACTTTTACTTGTACTTTCGTTACTTTTTTAGGGAAAAAGTACAAGTATTTGTAACGGAAATGTAGAAGGAAATCGTTACTTTTTTCTAAAACTCGGTGAGATTTCTAAAAGCTGAAAATGCAATTATTTTGCAAAATGAATAAAAATATTACTTAGCTAGTTATTTTCATTCATTTTCGAGTTTTATGCATTTATTTAATATATTTTAAATAAAAAATGTTGGATTTTGTTATTACGTTTTTCAATTTTCTTTTTGAACTCACTAATAATACATTTTTGTCTTAATGCATTTTTTACTAAATACATTTTTACCTAGTACATTTTTAACTAAAATTATGCTTATGCCCGACCTTGTCAAGCAACGCCCAGTCAAATCTCTAAAAGCTTCAGAACTATTTGTGCCATTGAAAACTATTATAATTACTATTTTAACTCTTGAAAACTCGGAGGTATTAATTTAACCGCTGATACTAAAATTCGTTTACAAATTTTAATTATTCCGTTAGGCAGAAATGTTCGGAAAATGATTTTCTCGCATGACTTCAGCATTAGCCATTGTTACAAATAAAACTGTAGACTGTTCTGTTTCAACTTACACTGCACATTCAAATATTTTTTACTAGCTCAAAGATCCCAAGGCTATCTGAAACCCTGTGTTTGCTTTGTTTGTGCTTTTAAAACACGTTTCTATAGAGTAAAACAATTTTAAATCAATGGTAATTTAAATAAATAAAAATAATAAACTAAAAATTTAAATCAATAGATAAAAAAATTTTTTCGTGCAAATCCATAAAAAGTTTGATATTAAAAATATATATGATTTTAAAATTATATTATACGATTATATTATAAAATTATATTATAATATTCGTCCGAATTTAAAAATAAATCAATGTCCATAACTTTCAAAATTAAAAATAATTAAATAAATAACAACAATTTTGCAAAAACATTAAAGAACATCAGAATATTATTCAATAAAATTTTAGGTTACTTTGAATTTTCGATTTCCTAGAAATGTACTTTTAAATCGTTACTTTTTTTGTTTAGTAGGGGAGAGTGGGGTCAATTGTAACAGGGTACGATTGTAGCAGAGCAAAAATTTCGAGTGTCGGGCTCTAGATTTGGTTCCTAGGTGGCACACAAGGTGTATTTAATAAATCTACATGTACACCCCTGCTGGCAACCATTTTTATGTATTTTTGAAAGAGTTACATCACAAAAGATGTTTTCACGCTACGTAAGTACTTTTTTTGGTATTAGAATATTATATTGTAACAAAGTAATTTTGGTTAGAATAATAAAAATTATTAACCAAATATGTAAGTGGACACCTTAATTAACATTTAAAAAAAAAGATTAGTTTTGTTAATTAACTAGCATTGTTTTTAACAAATGAAGTTGAAATGGCGTCTTGGGGACGATTGTAACAATAAGTAAAGGGACAATTGTAACAGCTGAAAATAAATAATCTTTTGTTTACAAACCATTACTTAACTCTTTAAGAACCACCAATAGTTTCCTATATCATTTATATTACGTTGCATGCGCATTATTTTATTTGTCACCTTTCACAGCATGAATTAAAATTTTTAACCCTTTAAAGTTAAAAGTTTAACCCTTTAGGTCTCTGCTCATTATTATTTTTACTCCTAAAATATCGCTACTATTTTGATCAATAAAAAAATATATCACAACTATGATAATATGTATAATTAACTATGTTTTAGTTGAATTTATGAACTGTTACAATTGACCCCGTAAGTGGGGACAATTGTAACAAGTGCACGACTGTCAAAAATTGTTAATAACTAATATAATAACATTTAAAATAAGGTATTTACTTTTTTTTTCTAGTAGAGGATAGTCTACTTTACTCGTCTGTCAATTAATACTAATAATATATTTGATTTTTTGTTAGTTAAAAATAATTAAGTAAAAAATGTTACAATTGACCCCACTCTCCCCTACTTGTACTTTTACTAGTACTTTTTACTCGTTACTTTTTAAAATAAGAACTTTTTACCTTCTACTCGTTACTTTTTTTAAAAATACTTGTACTTTTACTCGTTACTTTTTAAAAGTAACGTTGCCATATATGCATCTATAGCAAAAAACGTTGAATACACACTTTTAAAAATACGTCGTCATAGCGAAATTTTTGAAATTTTATTTTATTTTTTGCTTATTTTATTATTTTAGAAAATGCATGCTCTTGCAGTTTCATTTCTCAAAAATTAGAAGACACACATTGAATATAGACTTAAATATTTTACAAAAAAAGTGAGTTAAGTATAAAGAATCTAAAGGTTTGTCAGTAAATACTTTGAAAATGATTATAATGAATGCAAAGAATTACGCTGTAATAATCCACTTCATAAATGCTTTCCTGAGTGCGTATCTAGATGCCTGAATAAGTATATTCGAAACATTTATTTAGTTTTTAATGGATAAATATTCTTTTTTTTTAAAACTCATGAAAAACTAATAAAAAGTACTCATGCACTCTTCATAACACCATCTGTGTGTTTATAATTGTCAAAGGATTTATTTACCGATGTTGTTTTGTTTGTGGAATGGAAAAACGTATATTTATGTTCCACTGGTGACTTATTCTTTTTACACACCATCCTTCCCCCCAATACATCAAATGTTCGGCATAAAACCCTATGGATTTGGTGTAGTTGCAACGATGCAGCCGTTACCATGCCAACCTAGAACGAAAATCCAAATCTTTTCAAATTATTAACTTTATTCAGATAAGAACATTTTTGAAACATTAATATTTTTCCAATGTCTACACTTTTTACTTTTGCTTTATCATCTACGAAGGACTTAAGCGAAGAGTAAATATGTAAGCAAAGTGTATATAAATATATCTTTACGACAATAGGATAATTTTTTAAATCTCATTTCTGAACTAAGTGACACGAAATGAAATGTTTCAATTAAATCGTGAATGAGTACTTATTGTTCCAAAATTAAAGCTAAATATTTACAATGAAATGCATTTTTGGTATCCATTTATTGAAATTATATATCCTGAAGGATAATTGAATGAAATTCAACAAAATTTGAGGAATTATAAAAAAAAGTGGTAACTCAAGGGGAAGGAATTCAAATTATTAGCCAGTAAATTAGCCAACTAACAAAAGTATTCGCCTATTTTCGAAAGTCTTCGCCTAATGCAAATCTTACTTTTTCCCCATTATTATTAATGGTTATTATTAACCATTAATTGTTTTCCCACCAAAGCTATTTTACGATAGTTTGTTTCAGGCTTATATTATTTAGACCCAATTCTAATGGGTTATGTAGCGCATCTATCAAAAATTACTGTTCTCGAATAAAAAAATACTGATTTGTTTAGAAAAATTCATTATGACGGAATTTCCTTAAAGTGGAAAAAATCATTCACCAATACTTTCACCTAAACACAATTTTATTTGCTTAATTTACGATTTTATCGCATTTGGCGAGGTTGCCCTGTATGTGTGGTTATAATATGTGGATGTTTTATTCCATTAGCTGCTGGTTGAGTTTAAAAATATTGTAATTTTTAGGATTTTAGAATTAAATATAGATTTCTATATTTAAATATTTCAGTGGATACGAATGTGTTGTTTATTCTACATAAATGCTAATAATGAAATACAGTTAGAACTACAATTCATAGTATCAGATAATAGCGAGCTTGTCGCTATAAGCTAATAAACATATTTAATGTTAAATTAGCAATAAAAAAAACAAAAAAATGGTCATATCTGCCTATTTTGATTTAAAGCACATATCTAGAGAAGGACTTTTATTTACAGATTGTAGAGTTCTATACTTTATGAAAGGCAGAAATGTCTGCAAACACATTTCCAACTCGTTGTTACAAAAGGAAGACAGTGATTGAGTAACAGTGAATCTTGATTTTTATTGGAAGTTGTCAAGAAGGGAAGATGGTGGATATGGGGTCAACAATAAGCTCAATTTTCTATAGTGTGCGGTTGGATTTCAAGAAATTGCGAGCAAATTTTTCTTGTTATGAAAAAGATAACAGCCTGTGGTCGGCCGACATTGTTTTTAAAAAATAAGGAATGTTCCATTGCTACATAAACATCATAAATAAATAAAGATATATCCCTTTTTGCTCACTTAAACAACAGAAAAATATATTGAAGAAAAAATATATTTTTTTTCTAAATTGTGGTAGGCTAGTGATCTTTACCTCGTGATAAACAAACAATCTTTGTATTTTTGATATTAGCATTTTGACTGTGAATAGGAAGAGCGAATTTCTTTCAATATTCCGTATACGAGAGCTTTTGCTTGCAATTAGGTAACCCGATTTTATGTATATGAAAACATTAACTAACACGCAAGGAAGAGTTGCGGTGTCCTTCGCCACTCAAAGACGTGAACTAGGTTCGAATCCCAGCAGTGGCTGGTTGATACGAATTCTGCTGCCGTCTTGCACAGTGCTGACATAAAATATCCTCAGTGGTAGACGGATAATTGGATAGAATTGTCTTGCCGCCGAGCTACACGTGGGTGGTGCTTTTTGTTTTCCCCTCCATGTAACGCATATGCGGGTTAGTTTCATCAAAAAGTCCTCCACGAAGGCTAGATCTCAATGCTTGATCCAGGAGTTCCCTTGTCTTCTGGATTATGTATAAAATTACAAGGCTACGGAGTTGATAGTAGTAAACTCAGAATTGGTTATAAAATAAAATAAAGCATACAAGGAAGCATGGGCCAAAAATGGAACAGTAGCATTAAAACGGTTAACAATAAGAACAGCTATTAATATTTACTAACGTTTGGCACTACCTCTTTGCTCTAGCTTCACACCTAAAGCAGTGGAATATTTTTCTTTTACTTATTTAAGCTAAAGCTTATTAATGGTAACACGATTTCCTCTGTAAAGCGAACATAATTTTTACACCAAATTTCCAGTGTTTAATCTGTCGAATATTATGAATTCGGCTTAAATATAATGCATTTGCCTTGAGAAATATTCTTATAAAATAAAAAAAATAAAATAAAAGTAAATATATCCCCCAAATATTAAAAATATATTTGCTGAAACAATTTTAAAGTTCTAAAACGAAAAAAAAAAAGATCCCATATTTTTTACCCTCTTGAATACAAATATTAGAACTGAGGGTGATATGGTATGAATACACACAAAAAAGCATATTTTCTCGCATAGCTGTCAATCAACTATGTATACTAACTAAAAAATAGGTATTGCAATGTTATATACAACTATTGATTGAGCTATTTAAGATATATATTTTTTGTGGAGCAGACAAATCTAATTCAAAAATTAGATTAAAATAAGGCCAACGAATTATGGTTATCGTATGCCTGCCAGTAATGAAATGGTTTGCTTTATCTTGATATTCAATTTGCACTGATCAGGCTTGTGTGCAAAATACGGGCTCTAAAACATTGAAGAATAGTTAGCATAAGTTCAATCACAAAGATGCAGCCAAGATTCGGAGGGATTCGAACTCGATATCCCCTCTCTACAGTACGTTTTGTAACTCTTAAGTAGTTAACGAGATACAGCATAGAGATAAAATCAATTACAATTTTATTAGTTTATATTATTATCAAAATTAAGGAGGCGGCAGATTCGATTCCATCACGCACCGAAAGAGCTAAATTGTTTAATTTCTATAAAATATTAACTAAGAGAAATCATTATAAAAGAATATTGTTTTATAGTGGCGAAAAGTAGAGTAATAAGCAATTTATTAGCAATTTTTTTAAAAATTTTGCTAGGCACTTATATGCCATAATTTTCTGGGTTCTGAAAAAAAAAATTTGTGTACCGTAACACCAAAAATAGTGGCAACTACTTTACACCAAAGTGGTGCAGTGAAACACCATACGCAATTCTTAGTTCTTGGTGTAGTGAAACACCAAGAATGCTCGTTTACACTATTTTTTACTTTTAAACTGTCGTTGAACTGCCGACCCAATTTTGGGTTTAGACTATTAATGTTCAACTCCGCAGCCTTGTCATTTTGAACCCAATCCAGAAGACAAGGGAACTCCTAGATCAAGTAATGGGAGAAATTTGACTTCGTGGGAACATTTTGATGTAACTAACCCGTATTTGCGTTTCATGGAGAGGAAAACCACGAAAACCACCCACGGTTAGCCTGAAGGCAGAGGAACTCTAACTCATGATCCGTATACCACTGGGGATACACTGTGGCCAGTGCAAGCCGGGTGCGGAATTCGCATCGACCAGCCATCGCTGGGATCCGAAACCGGTTCACCTCATTGGAAGGCGAACACTCTATCCCCTGACCCGCCACGGCTCCGGTAAAATAGATGTCACAATTTTTTTTTTGTAATTAGAAAAATTTAAATTTATAACTACAGTAAGGAAAAGATACACATAATAGTGAGTAAAGTTATTTTTACGATACTATATCGCGTAATAACATGTACACTAATTCTTAAAATGAAATTTGTTTGAAATAAAGCATATGCGTAGCACGGAAGAGAATATTAAAACGAATTTGAACTGAACTGAATGAAACAGGAGAGTATAAAAATTATACATTATTTAATATAGTTGACAGAGATAATTAAATTATATAATTATTATCATTACACAACATACGAAATATACATGCCTAATTTAACGACCAACTTTTGTTTCTGTAGATATCGTAGTAGACGACAACAAACTTAAGTCAACTTATTCAAGATTGTAAATAATCTACTTGCGATATCTTAGTACTCCGGTGTTTTCGGATTGTTGTTGTTGTTGTAGTTAATTTACGTCGCACTACAGCTGCACAATGGGCTATTGGCGACGGTCTGGGAAACATCCCTGAGGATGATCCGAAGACATGCCATCACAATTTTGATCCTCTGCAGAGGGGATAGCACCCCTGCTTCGGTAGCGAAGTCGAGCACCTTACGATAGAACAGTTTGTAGAAATTATTGAACTATGCAAGTATTGACTGAACATGACATCTTTAAGTAAAACTAACTATTTATTCAGTATACTACAAAAAAGAAACAAAATGGAACGACGATCGTAATACATATAAAAAATAATAAAGAGCACGGGCTTCATAGGTGAAAGTTAAATTAGTAGTGCTGATGTGTTCCCAGATTTCCTAAATATGTAAATACCAATGTTTTTTCTTTCTTATTAACACATCTACATCAATACAGTTTAGCGAGGACCCATACCGCACACCCTCGGTCCCTACGCAGACTAATCCAAGTGGTCACCCACCCTCACACTGATCGCAGTCAGTGATGCCTGACTTCGGTGATCTGCTGGGAACCGTGTCCCAACGATCAGTCCACTGCGGAACCCGGTGTTTTCGGAAGTGAAAGTAATTCACGTATAAGAAAACTTGATTTGGGGATAATCTTCACATAATTTTTTTAGGTTTTTAAAATCCTATTTTCAATTTCAATTGAAATTTAGACATTACGCCACAGAGTTTCTAGTGCATATGTTTGTGTTGTGGTAGTTAAAATAACTCTAAATCAAAGCCAGCATAATATATTAAAACATAAATTTGGCTACCACTAGAAAATATCATTCGTGAAAATCTGAACAATTTTTCCGGAATGTTGTCGGATTCTGTTGGAAAAAATCAAGTAATTATGGAGCTAAACGAGACTTTTATGCACTGGGAGGCCCTCTGTTCACTGACGCTCACCAACCCCGATCATTGCTTCGAAATAATTGGCTGTTTCTTGGCTTGAAAGAGTTGAAATTACTCAACTGAAAATATATGTACTAAAAATATATGTACTCTACTTCCCAAATATTTCCCATATGATACTATTAAGATCAATTAGCGAACATTAATCTTTTTTCGAAGCCAACATTTAAAATTAAAAGGTATAACGCATTTGGTGAGTACACAACTGTAGTTTAATAGTTTTGCTTACCGGACGGATGGATGTATATTTTAAATATAATTTTTGCATTCATCACTTTGTGAATGAAGCTGAAAGTTAAGTTCTAAAGCATTTAACGTATCACTTTAACCATCATTCATAATTGTATGTTAATGTAATATGCACCGAAGAATAATAATTGTAAAATGGTAAATAGAATCAGACACCGATTTACATCACTTTATCGTAAAATTTAACACAGAACTGCATCATTCTAACAATAATTATAATAAAAACAATCCTCTTAAACTTTTAATTTAGAATCAAACAAAATTAAAAACATAATAATAACAGCACAGGTAAATACCTTTAAATTAGGAATGCAAAAATATTTATAGGAAAACAATAACTTGATGACTTATGTAAATTTTATGCTGATGACAGCCAAACCAATATGAAAATTAATGTGAGATTTTCTGGCCAATAAAAATGCATCAAAAGCCAAGAAAAACTGTGACACAATCATTAGAATTTTATATATAGTAGGAAACAAAGTTTGAATTGCTGTTTGAATGACTTTTTTTGAAATGTTCGAAAATTTTAGTCTATTTTATTGAGTTATTAAGATGTTTAACAAATCACCTTCCATTTATCTTCGTTACTTGAAGGCATTAGATTTCACCAGCATTGATACACATCTCAGAAGTGGACTATCAGATAGCACTACTTCCGTTAGAATGATTTACCGTAATGAGATTATTATCGTGATAATCATAGAAATTCCTGATATATCTACAGATAAAAGATTTTGCTGTGATACTCATTTTATCACGATGATTAATCACGCTTATTAGTTCCAAAAATTGACTACGTTTATTAATACTTTGTGAGAAATAATCTGAAGAAGGAATGTTGCAAAACACTGATGGTTAAAGAAAAGTTACAAAATTATATTTTTGCGGATAAAGGGTCTAACAAATATATGCTGTTGTTATTTTTGAAATTTTCATGTCGTATTTTTCTTTATTACTACATGAATGTAAAAATTACTCCTGGATATTGTTGAAAAAAGAAGCACGATGCGCTTGCAGTTGCATACCTATCAAACAATTGGGTATTTGCACTCTAAGTTGTTGCAGTTCATTTGAGTCGCACTAGAGCTGCACAATGGGCTATTGGCGACGGCCTGGGAAACATCATTCATAATTTTGATCCTCTGCAGAGGACATGGCACCTCCGCTTCGGTAGTCCGACGACCTGCACGCGAAGTCGAGCACTTTACGGTAGCACAGTTTAACGAGGACCCATACCGCACACCCTCGGTCCCTACGCAGACTGATCCAAGTGGTCACCCACCAGCACACTGACCGTAGCCAGTGATGCGGTGATCTGCTGGGAAGCGTGTCTTAATGATCAGTCCACTGCGGGACATTTGCACTCTAAGAGAAGACGACCGATATCCACCTATGTGACCTATGATATCAGCGTCAGCTAATCTTTATCAGCAAAAGGGCATATTAAAGGTGAGCTAAGTTTCTCTACATAACTTAGAATGTTAATTAACGTTAAGTTAATTAAATACAGATCCGCATCGCACATCAAATTTGCTGAAATATAATTCTTTTTCGTTTACTTCTTCTTATTAGTCCCGCAGTGGACTGATCGTTAAGACACGGTTCCCAGCAGATCACCGCATCACTGGCTACGATCAGTGTGCTGGTGGGTGACCACTTGGATCAGTCTGCGTAGGGACCGAGGGTGTGCGGTATGGGTCCTCGTTAAACTGTGCTACCGTAAAGTGCTCGACTTCGCACGCAGGTCGTCGGACTACCGAAGCGGGGGTGCCATCCCCTCCGCAGAGGATCAAAATTGTGATGGCATGTCTTCGGATCATCCTCCGGGATGTTTCCCAGACCGTCGCCAATAGCCCATTGTGCAGCTCTAGTGCGACGTAAATTAACTACAACAACAACAATCTTCTTATTAACTTAGATTTATTATTTGTTTATGTATTTTAATGTAACCGTGATATAATACTTAATTTGTGTGCCTGGCCACTTCGATGCGTATTAAGTTTGTTTATGTTCTACATAGCTTCGTTTTGTTTTAAGTCTTTGTGCAAATATATAGTGAAAGAATTGAAATCTTTATGAAAGAATAGAGGCTGTGTTACTTAGGAAAATTGGTACTGGACTGGCTTGGCTTACTCGAAATAGAATGGAAAGTACAGTTGCTAACGTAAAAACCACTCAGGATCGAGATACCCACACTACGTCACTTGCAGATATGAGAGGGTTTGCTACCTAGTTATTTCTTTTAGTGGTGGTTGTAAACTAAAGCTGAAATTTGAGAATTTTACCAGAACTTAAGGCACTTTCTAAAGTATTTTTATGCAAAATTCTTATAATTAATTACTTTTACTACTGCCTGAAAAATAAATTTCAAAAACTGAGGAAATTTCACACGCAATTGGTGAAAAATCATGGTCGGAAAATGACTTACATTACTGAGGATTGCATTTTGGCTTCAGAGATGGAAATTATCAAGTGTAAAATAATACTCAAAGTATAGCGTAAAAAATACGCACAGGTAAATATAATGTAAAAAAAAAAAACGTGATAAACATAATTAGTCTTATATTAAATTTTTAACGAAATGATATTTATTTAAAAAGAGATAAAATACCTTTTTCAAATAATATTTATTATACATGTAGGGGAGAGGGTGGGGGTGATCGTGGATATGGATCTCATTTATAATTCAGTTTTGGGAGAAGCAAAATATAAGCTGCTCTTAACTATTTCTAATATTTATATTACAGTTCTCAATAATTATCCACCGCTGTTTACTTTCTCACCGGTTAGAAACTTTTCTTCTTCTCATGAAATCAGAGTAAAGGATTTGAAGACTATTACTAAATTTAAAGCAAAGATTGGACGATAAAAGCGGTCAGCGACTGCAGGAAAGAAAGATCGAGGCAGCATGCATGCATGTGAAAAGAGAGAGGATACATTTGGGCGAGATGGAGAGATATCTGGATGATGGCGAACAACGAGATTGATTATTAGTTTTTTTTTTTAAAGTTTCATCAAATGCTGTATTAAAATCTTCATAATATCCAAATTCTTTTTTGTTTTAATAAAGTTTAAAAGTTGCTTCTCTCTCTCTCTCTTTATATATATATATATATATATATATATATATATATATATATATATATATATATATATATATATATATATATATATATATATATATATATATAATAAATAAATAAATACAAGAAGTTAAGAAAGAAGAAAAAAAAACATTTCTGTTTCATCTGTATTGCGGATATAATCGTGTGGGCTGAAGAAAAGATTATATCTTTTTTTTCCGGCTTTTTTTCCGGTTTTTTATTAACATTTCATTTTTTTTTTTTTATAAAATTTTGTTTGTTATTTTTTTACTTATTATTTCCCACCCCCTTTTTTTCATATGTCTATAATTTTTCTTTGTTTTATTCTTCATTTTGAACTTATATATATATATATATATATATATATATATATATATATATATATATATATATATATATATATATATATATATATATATATATATATATATATATATATATATATATATATATATATATATATATATATATATATATATATATATATATATATATATATATATATATATATATATATATATATATATATATATAAATGTGTTAAATTAAATTAAGTTAGAACTGGATTTAGTTGCAAATGAAGAAATGACTAGATCAGCATTACAAAAGTCAAAAGTTAATTGCAAAGGATGGATTATATGAAGAAGAATGGGTCAAATGGATTGTGAACAGGGCCGGATTAACCTATAGGTACACTAGGCACGTGCCTAGGGCTTACGAAATTCAGGGGCCTACGAAAAACTTGGGAGAAAGAAATTTGTTGACAAAAATAATTTAGCTTTAAAAACAACAAGTGTATTTTGCACAAAATTATGAAGATACGAATAAAAATATAATATTTTTCGGTAATAAATTATTTTGTAGAATCTTATGATGTAACATATTACTTTTTTGCGATTTTTGGATTCAACGAAATCTTGTATTATGCTGTCGAATTCCAAACTACGCAAAATGTCGTATTCAATAGACATAAGTGCGAGCGATGCCAAACGATCTTGATTCATTGTTGAACGCAAATAATTTTTTATCAATTATAATTTGGAGAAAGATCTTTCTCCTTCTGCATTTGATCCAAGAATCGACAAATATATTCTTAATGCAATGTGAACGTTAGGAAAAGTATTCACAAGTTTATCTTTAATTTGAGCCTTCAACATTTCTTGTGCACATTTATGTTCATACAAATTTGAAAATAGTAAAAATTCATCTACAAAGTTTTCCTCTAAATCGGATGAGAAAATTTTCACCAAATTTTGCGCTTTTAGTTTAATCTCAGATTCTGACAAATCTTTGTGAACAAGAAAGCGGCAGTATGTCGGTATTGCAGATAAAGTTCGATAAACAAATTTATAAATTAAAATCCATATTAATAAAAATTTAAAAAAAAAATATGCAAGAAAATTTTAGCATATGTTTTGAAAAGAGGGGAGGAGTGGGAGAAGGAGGGGGGGGGCAAAAACGGTTATGCTTAGGGCCTACGAAAGGTATAATCCGGCTGTGATTGTGAACCAGAGAAAAGAAACTTAACAAAAAAGAAGAAAGGCAAAAAGTAAAAAAGGACCGAAAGATTGATTTCAAACTATTAAAAACGGTAAAGAAAATATGGGAGATAGAAATTAAACACGAGAAATTAAGGAAGCAACTAGAAAGAACTAGGGCTCACAAACAAGCAATAAATATAGCACAATCTATACCAAAGTTTGACACTGAAAGGAGTAACACTTATTCATATTTAAGCCCCTTTAAGCGGTGCATGAAATGCTGCATGACAGTTGAGATTTGTAAGAATAAACCGTTCTTCTTTCTTCTATTAAACTTATAAATGAAACAATTTCAAATCTATATATATTTTTATTTTGTTTTATTTTTAGCACTGTAGCTTGCAAACACCCCACTCAAGCATGCTGGGAAAATAAACATTGAACATAAATTAACATCTAATTGAACATGCAACATGAATACATTAAAGGATTATAAGCGTTTAAGACATGAGAACATCAGAGATACTGAAAACATCAGAACATAAAATTTCAAGTCTATATTTATATCGACATCTTTATTGACAAATTCTATTTTTCTTCAAAAATATCTTTGCCAACCTACAAATTCATAAAGTAAATTTTAAATATGAGTTCTATTTAAAGCTAGCTTCTAACTATGACTGATGAATGCAATTGGGCTGCTTTCTTTTATTACTTTCTTTAGTACTGGTGTACTAAAGAAAGTAAAACATAATGCATTTCCTCATGAAGAGTTGGATGACTATCATTACATAAAGCAGTTATTACTTCATAATGTTAAATACCGAGAAAGAAAGCCAGTTTTCTAAAGATAGTGAAAACAATTTAAATCAAATCACATATGCTTTACCTGAAAAGAAATGAGCCGAAATGAAAGCTTTTGTTGACGCTTTTCCCAAACTGACAAAACATTAAAGAAAGAAAAGTTATTTTCGAAATTCAAATGGATAAACTCGGAAGTCTTGACGAGAATCTCAGACTGACTGGGTGGAGTTGAATTAGAGAATAAAATATAGAATTACTTAGGGAAATGTTTTCAGTGAATAATGCAGTGTTGGAAGGAACTGAAGAGAAATCGAGTGGTACTAAAATTAAAAACAACAAGGAGTGAAATTTCAAAATTGACTAGAAACGTTTGAAAGAATTTATTCAATTTAGTGAAATGAAGAATATGGAAAATATTATTTCTTTATCAAGCATTTATAAATGGCAAAAGCATGCTGTTCTGAGTCAGAATAGGAAATTAGGTATTGCAGAAAAAGAGCCCCGCTAAGTATGGTACGAAATTGCAAGAAACGTAAAACAAATAGATTTGGAAAAGATGAAAAGAGTTATAAATATTTAGGAATAAGCCTAGTAAGAAGTGGTCGAATCGGAAAATTGCTTGCTGCAGAGGAACCTGTTAAAAAGAATATTACGAGGAGGATCATACAATTGCGTGCAAATTTTTTTCAGTTAACTTAAAAAGTTATCGAGATATTGCGAAATACACAAAAAGTAGAATTAGCATTAAGAGATCAATACTTTGGGCTGCCCTCCTAACCAAACTATTGGGAAGCTATTTCTCAGATTGCTTTACGACTACCCTATATACACTCATGTTCATAAATTAAGGATAATTCAGAATCACACGGAAATCAAACTCTAAAACTAAAATTTCACCTGCAGAATTATCACACACATCTTGAAGAAGAATATGCAAATTACAGGAAACCACTAGATGACGCTGGTAGTACGTCACAATGACGAGAGTGTAAGAGAGGGGTATATAAGGAATGGTGACACAGAAGTAAAATTGTTCACAAGCGCTTTAAAAGCCTTTCAGTGCAATAACCGCATAGTTATGGCACAAAGGAAGCATTTGGATGTTTTTTTACGTGGCAGAATCATCGGACGACTGGAATGTGGACGTACCCATCTGGAAGTATCCGAGGAACTTGGAATCACCCAGAGTGTCATCTCCAGGCTTTGGCAACGATTCCAAGATGATGGTAATGTGAGTGGACGTTACAGCACAGGTTGCCCCCGAGTTACAACGCCAAATGAAGACCGGTATTTGGCAGTTACTGCCAAAAGAAACAGACGGAGCACAGCATCAGACCTGTCTCGTCAGCTCTTTTCAGCTACCAGTACGACAGTTTCAAGGCAGCTACCAGTACGACAGTTCCCGTTACCACCAAGACAACACCATTGAACGACAGCGTTGCGGTGGTGCAGGATGGCTCGTTTGGGGAGGAATTATTCTTGGTTCCAGAACTGACCTGCATGTTCAGAGTGTAACGATGACAGGCCACATCTATAGGGATGTCATTCTGGAACAACATGTACGTTTGTTTCGGGGATCCATGGTTGCTGAATTTCTGTTTATGGACGACAATGCCCGCCCTCACCGTGCAAACATTGTAGACGAATGCCTTCAATCGGAGGATATAACCCGTATGAATTGGTCAGCATACTCACCGGACTTGAATCCAATAGAGCATGTGTGGGATATGCTTGGCCGACGAATTGCAGCCTGTCAACCCCCTCCCACCTGTCTACCGGACTTTCGGAGGGCATTGCTTGATGAGTGGTGTAATATTCCCCAAGATCAAATTGATAATTTGATACTCAGCATGCCTAGGCGTTGTACGGCATGTATTGCATCGTCCGGGAGACATACTCCGTATTAACCATCATATTAACCATGTTATACTGTTTTTTGTAAATAGGTTCTTTTTTGAAATTTGCTCCAGGAAGTAAAAATCGCAATTTTTATTAATTATGTCAAACATATAGCATCTTTTTTGCTCTTTACCTTTTGTTTAATACATAGACTTTACAAATAAGTCAATTTTGTTTGGATTCTGTCTCTTTCTGTGCCTGAACTTCATTATCCTTAATTTATGGACATGAGAGTAGTTTGGGTGTGAGATATCAAAATCCGTCGAAAAAAAGGTATGTTTATTCAGAGAAAGTATGTTATTGAGAGTGTATTAGACAGACCTGTTTCTACAAAATAAATTTGAAACATTTGTGCTTCCTTCCACTTTTTTTTAAAAAGAGGATTTTAAGAAGTGCAATTGCATGAGCAAATAATTGAGTGTAAAATAAAATTTCAACTGTGTAACTGCTGGGCTCACACTTTGTAAGAGCAAGAAAAGCTATTTTATGAAAAGAGTGCTTGTGTGATTAAATTATTTCTTTTCATTTATCTATTAAATTTGTTTAAAAATGTAACAAATCGGTGATAGTTTGAAACCAAATATAAATGTAGACACTATTGAAATATTTTAGTGAATACGAATGTTTTGCTTATCCAAGAATAATCAATTGATATTTCCAGTCTTTATTTCTCAGAAAAGGCGGCGTGTCCCGAAAAGTTAATTTGTAAATTTGTCTATACCACAATAAAAAATTAAAATATCAATAAATTAAAATTCGAAAATTTTCCATTTTCGATATATTTAAATAAGTCTATTGTAGGTGTAGAGATAAGTATTTGGTACTCAGGATTAAATGTTTAGGGTTCATTGACACAGAAGAACTGTCGATTCGAGTACTTCGTGAACTATTCATTCATTGAACCGTATAATGAATGAATCTTCATTTGAATGTATAATGATGAAACCAATAAATGCATTCAGTTGGAGGAGTCTTTTCAGAAGTATTTGAGGAGTTTTCGAGCGTCAGAGTTTAGGTGCGAATGTTTGAAATCCGAATGATCTTTCGAGCAATAAATGATTGGAAATATTCTTGTTACTCAAATTTAGTTTAAGATTAGAATATTTTTTAATTTTTAAAACCTTGTATGAGGATCTTGACAATAGTTTCCGAATTGCAAAATTTCAAAAAGGCACATTTTTACATTTTCGTTTCTCAAAAACTATTCAGCCCATTTTCTTCAATTTTTGTATTTTGATAATTTAAATGACATAGTCTGCATAATTTATAAATCGATATTTTTTTCAATCGTTATTTAAAATTAACACATTGGTGTTAAAACTAATGCACTATTATTAAATGCTGTTTTTAATGAAATTTAATATTATCACAAATAATCACTCTCTTAATTTTATTTTTGTGTCATTCATCATTAATTTTCCTCCTTAAGTAGATATGATGTTGTTTCTTTCTAAAGCTATCAAGATATTTTATTATTAATAAAAAATATTTTTTTAAATCAATACATAAAGATACAGAAATTTATATTTTGCATTTGAGAGGAAAAAATGGAAGTAATCATGCTAAAGTAATTTTATTTTCATTTACTCAGCAAATAATTGAAAGTAGTAGCAACAAATGACTTTTTGTGAGGCATAAACGATGTGTTATGCTCTCTGGAGAAATTAAAACTAGTTGTTGGAATGGATTGAGTCACGAAACACCAAAATTCTACATCTCACTCCCTTACAAGTTAAACGAAACAAAAGACGGCTTTAAATTTTATTTGTAAACAAGGAACCTCGGAATTATTTAAAAAAAAAACAACCGAAATGGGTAATGAATTCATATTTAAATCTTTTTACATTTAATCAAAAGCGTCATCTAATTGTAAAAATGTTTACAGTTTTGTTTAAAGTGTTTGCTTTGGATTTATTTTCGTGCGAACAAAAGAAAATGTTTCATTCAAGTGAAAGAAATAACTACTTAAAATAATTGATATTGATATATTTGATAAAACTATTTAAAATATTTGTCATATAAATAAATAGTTAAAATATTAAATTTTTATCTATTCCTCTCATCCAAATTTTGGATGTTTTTTGCAGACCTGTAAAGTAGTGTATTAATAGTTTAATTACTTAGTTTTGCTTTAGGTACTGTGTTTTTAGTGTTTTTATTTATTTATTTCTTATTTTTTTATTTTTTATTTTTTTTAAATCTCATCATATTTAAATCATCATATATAATCATATTTAAACTCATACTGTATATGTAGTGCATGATTTATACTGTTACTTATATTTTATTTCTTTAGTAGGTAGGAAATTTTTTTACTCTGCACTTGAGTTGCGCAATGGGCTATTGGCGACGGTATGGGAAATATCCCCGAGGATGATCCCAAGACATGTCTTCGCAATTTTGATACTCTGAGGAGCGGATGGCTTCCCTGCTTTGGTAGCCGCTTGACCTACGCGACAAGTCGAGCACTTTACGGCAGAACGTGAACCGATACCGGGCACCCTCAGTCTTTACGCAGGCTAATCAAAGTGTTCATTCACCCACTTACTGACAGCAGACTGGACTTCGGTGTTGTATTGGGAGACGTGTTCTCACTATCAGTCCACTGCGAGATTTATTTTCTTGGCATCGTAATAAAAACATTCAAATTAACTAAAATATATTACATCCTTATTCTCCAAATGTTTGTTTTTCTTTGTTGCAAATTAAATTACAAAATATTATTCATAAAAAGATATGAGGAAAATAATGCTTTTAATAGAAGCTGAACTAATTCATTTAATGTAAATATTGAACAAACATTAAGCATGAATAAATGTTGGAGGAAAATTTTATCTTTGATTGAAGTTAAATATTTCGATGCGGGTGGATTTTTCTTCCTAAAGTATATCTTCTAAAGTTCTCCTACATCGACTTTTCAAATATATTTTTCTCTCTATATTATGACCAGTATAAAAGGTATTATTAAATAAAATATCTCAATACCAGCAATATCTATATGTAATAAAATACTATCAAAGGATAGATAATCCTAGAGACTTTGACTAATTCAAACAAATAGGCATCTTATTAATTTAAAACAGTTTTATTTAGCAGCCTACGTTGGATTTCCCCATGAATGACAATGATGGTTTCCCATAGAAAGAATGTGGGGACATGCCACAGATTTATCTACCTATGAAAAAGCCACTCATATTCGATGACTATTTTAAAAGGGATTCTAAAAGGGTTTCAAGAGTCCCCTTTACTTAATCAAACGTCATTCAAACGGGAAAATGTAGAGATTTTGATATGTGCCAAAACATTACGTCATTCAGACAAAAGGGAATTTTCTTAATGAGTATAAGCCTTTCTTCTAAAGAGTTTAAAGAATTATTACCCTTTAACTTTGAAAAATAATCTTTTGTTGGCATCTTGACTTTTTATGGCTCTTTGTGAAAAAACGATTTCTATGCCTTAAAATTAATAAGAGAGATCTATTTTTAGCTTATAATTTAATGTAGAAAGACTCGTATGAGACAATCTATATTACATGTATAATAAAATATTGTTTTTTTCGGAAACATTTAAACAGTCTTTGAGTCAAAATTTTGCAACTGCAAACGCGAAAAATTAGAAAAGTTAACGTTATTTTATGAAACTTTGATCCAACAGGCTTTTGTGTTTTAAGACGAGTTAAAATAAATTAGTAATGTATTAATTTCAAGATAATGTTTGATTTTCAAGACAAAAGTATGTTTCGTGCTGCTGGTATCGAGAAAATGCTATTTCATGCTTCGATTATAATAACAACACCTCCTTCTTCACCCACGTGACTCCCCCCCCCCAGATTATTATTAAAAGTGTTTATAAATGGGAAATTTCATACGAAATAGACGGTAACAAACAGTAATAACTAATTTTAAATGTTTCATAACCTTTCTTATTTTAAATTTTTGATGCCTTTTTTTCTTCCTTTATTGAATTGTTTAATAACTTCCACACTAAATACTGTTTATATTTTATCTCTGTATAGCGGAGAATATGCATTTTTTTAAAAGTTATTAATTCAATAATTCAATAATTCATTTCATAATACATTGTAACATTTTTTTATTTCTGACACTGAATAGTTTTCCCCCATCTTTGAAAAGTAATTACTTAAAACAACAGGGATATTTTTTCAATTTCCATTAGGAATAACGAGATATATCATATTTTTTATAACAAATAACTGCAAGAAATCAAATGTTTATAGTTTAAAATTGTTTTTCTTCATTATTTTGACCTGTCACTAAAAATATAGAAGCCGATTTTAACGCGCATAATTTTATAAAGTAAAAGCAGCTCTTGATTTGTCTTGTAACTGTTGTGACATTTTGACCAGTTTTTTTCAAAAATAAAGACTATGTATTATTATACTATCTCTTATTACTTTTTTTAACTAATTGCTCTCCAATCTTGCAAATATGTTTTTTTTTCTATTTTTATTTAATGATTATTTGATTCACTGTCAGCGGTTTCTAATGCTGCACCAAAGTGTTTATTTATGTTTTTGTAGTATATTTGGAGTCACTTATTTTAGTAGTAGTGCTTTTGATGTAAATATACAAGGGATTTACTCTTTACCGCATGGCCACCATGGTACCTGGATTTTACGTCATGTGATCTCTTTCTTTTGGGTTACGTCAAAGAATCTGCTTATAAACTAACACTGATATCGTAAACACTTATAGAATGACTTTGTGTGGCATTTGGGAGTCATTGACTGAGTGGACAAGTACGTCGTATAACAAAAGTGTCAACATTTATGACTAAAATAATGCTTGGTAAACTTTTGCTAATTCCGTGTACACCCGCGTAGCGTATATTATTGTGTATAATAGTAGCAAGCAAATATATTAATATTTAAACTATGGTCCTTCACACACACACACGCACGCACGCACGCACGCACACACACACAGTATATATATATATATATATATATATATATATATATATATATATATATATATATATATATATATATATATATATATATATATATATATATATATATATATATATATATATATATATATATATATATATATACACACAGAGATATTTCTCTCAGGAGAATATAATTATTTTTTTTCTGGGAAAAGTCAAAGTAGCACTCGGTCTTAGGTGCTTTGTGTGCCCAGTCTTACCCCAATAGTTTGATAAAACCGGGGACACATGTTAACTCCATCGAAAATTTAGAAAATTTCTGGAATTTCAATCAAAAAGTAGCAGGCATTTTTATGTTATACACATGTAAGTTACATGACTTAGAAAAGGCCGGACGCATGGGGAGGAGGAGGGGGTATTTTTTCGGGGCCGATCAGTGAGAATTTCTTTACATTTATATAAAAATTACAATTTTGTTATTTTGTATTTGTGTCTTAAAAAATTCTACAAATTATGTTTTTAAATGCAAATTATGCTTAAAAAAGAAGGCTTTTTGTTTTTAAAGGAAGGGGCTCGCAATGAGTTTTTCGCTGCTGCCAGCAAACACTAATACGCCAATAAGGTAAATCCTTCTTCTTGACTAGTAAAGTGTAATTCTGATTTTGTCCGCTAGAAAATCAGATCTAATTTCAGTACAATCGAGGTACCCGGTCTCACCCCACTACCTGGTTTGACTCACACCTATATAATACGTTCGAAGTTTCACCGGGGATTGAAAGGTTTTTATAAACGTCTTCCCTCCAAAAGTGGTCTATGTAAGTAAAAAATGTCTTTATAAAGTCGTAACACTTATATATTAAAAGCAGATGGATATTAATTTTTATTACCTACTATTTGAGTTTTTTATTTTATTTCCATTTATTTACTATTTTTGGGCCGAGATAGCCTGGTTTGTAGGGGGTTGGGCTCATCTCCAAACGGTTGCGAGCTCAATCCCCATCGGCTGAAGAATCCCTGTGTAGTAACTGGTGACTGGCGCACGTTAAATCTGTCTGGTTACAAAGTCCTCCTTGTTGTCATAACAAATCACAATTTAGGGAGTAATGAATTGGAGATTGATCGTTCTCTGATTCAGGACAAAATTACGATCTGTGGATGAATGAATGGGTGGTTGAAT
Source organism: Parasteatoda tepidariorum (assembly GCF_982258835.1). Taxonomy (NCBI): domain Eukaryota; kingdom Metazoa; phylum Arthropoda; class Arachnida; order Araneae; family Theridiidae; genus Parasteatoda; species Parasteatoda tepidariorum. The sequence goes on along the minus strand of NC_141758.1, from coordinate 2,363,264 downwards.
GGGCCCCCCCCCCTATAAACAGGCTTTGACGTGTGCAGCTGAAGTCGCATTCTTAGCCGTAGATGGCACAACTGAAGAACACGAAATGCGCACTCTGCCTTAAATTCGCTTGGTTTCACTAAGCAGGCTTGGTGGTTTTGGCAAGTGGCATAAGTAACATCAACAAAATTTTTTTTTAAAGAAAGCTCTGACTTCAGATTTAAATACTAATATATTATAAAGCCCCCAAAGATCCTCCAGATTTATAACAAAAGCAAAATTTATAACATCGAATTTGTAAACTATTTTTAACTTATATTGTAAAATGTTTTTGAATGCTACACTAATTAAGATACTTATTGCACATGCCTATACCTATATAAATTTATTATTTGTGTATCAGCCCAGGTCTGGGCTTTAACACATTCATCTGTTTGCTAAGTTATATAACCGTAGTTGATTTTATGGCTACTAACGTTCAACTCCGTAGCCTTGTCATTTTAAAACCAATCCAAATGAAAAAGGAAATCTTGGATAGTACTGGGAGAAATTTTCCTTCGTGGAGAACTTCTGATGGAACTAACCCACATTTGCGTAGCACGGAGAGGAACACAACGAAAGCCTCCCACGGTTAGCCCATGATCTATTTACCACTCAGGATAGTATTACGTCAGCACAGTGGTCGATGCGAACCCAGTGCAGAATTCGTGTCGACTAGCCGTTGTTGAGATTATAATGGGTCATTAAGTATGAAATGTCCGATTAACTAAAGCCTCAAGTTTGATACCAGATGTCTCCGATACTTGACTTCGATCGTCCTTCATTTTTTCTGCATTGAGAAGGTACGCCATCTGGCTTTTAGATGCAGTTTTTTGTTTTTAATAGTCTATCGTATTGTCGTCTGGAGGTTAAATATTGTAACCCATGGATAAGACAAAAATGCGAGTTATTTTCGAATATGAGTTCTATCATGGAGCTAATGTAGCGCAGACAAGCCTAAATGTTAACGAAGCGTTTGGCAAGGATGCAGCTAATGAACTTACAGTACGTCGATGGTTCATGAAATTCCGATTTGGAGATTGAAAATGGTTTGGAAAATGAACCACGCGGGCGGTCTAAAAGCAAGGTGGGTGACAACCAACTGAAAGCTGTAGGGGAAGCAAATCCATCTGAAACGATGCATGAACTTGCATCAAGGTTTGAAGTTACCATTCCAACAATAGTAAGTCACGTGAAAGCAATCGAAAAAGTAAAAAAGCTGGATAAGTGAGTTCCGCATGAGTTGAGCGAGCGTCAACAACGGAACCGCTTCGTGGCTTGCTGTTCTTTGGTATCAAGGCAAAGAGGCGATCCATTTTTGCACCGGATAGTCACGTGCGATGAAAAGTGGATACGTTTGGATAATCGCAAGCGTTCGGCACAATGGTTGGGCAAAGATAAAGTGCCAAAACACACCCAAATGCCGAGTATATACAAAAAAAAACTAATGGTGTCTGTTCGGTGGTCCAGCGTGGGTGTTATACACTATACTTTTATGAGGCCTGGGCAATCGATAACAGGGGACTTTTACTGTGAACAGTTAGAAGAAATGATGAGGCAGCTGCAAATTAAGCAGCCGAGATTAGTCAACAGGGTCAGACCTATCCTCTTGCAGAACAACGCTCGACCACACATTGCAAGATCGACGTTAGTTGAACTACAGGAACTGGGCCTGGAAATATTTTGTCATCCACTGTACGCGCCACATCTCGTGCTAACTGATTACCATTTTTTCTGAGCTTTGGACAATTTTTTGCAAGGAAAAATATTTAATTCCCAGCATGCGGCGGAAAATGCATTTTGGGATTTCATCACCAGCTGCTCTCCAGATTTTTTCGCTTGCGGTATTAATAAGCTATCGTTAAAATAGCAATGTGGTATTAATAGTTTAGGTGCATGGTCTCAAATGGACGTTTCATACTTAATGACCCGATAACATGGGTTCACCTCATTGGCAGGCGAGCACTCCATCCCCGAAGCCACTATGCTATCTGTTAAGTAATTGCAAAAATTGCCAAGCCAGATGTGTAATGTTGCACACATCACATTTTAGCCAATCATTTCTGTTTCACCAACTTAATTGAGTTATATTAGTCTTCGTTTTATAACCAGCAGTGGCATTGTTACTTCTTTATTGTTGAAGATTTCCTTTTCCATTGTACTAACTTTAACCGAACCTAGCTTACCTTCTATCCGCGTGCGGGTTACCGTTCACTCCATTCTTTAATTTCTTCGAAGAAGGTGTCGTTTTCCTTTTTCGTATATAATCTTTCAGCTTCTTGGTGCTTCTCTCTGCTCTGTGACTGGGATTTACATATTTTTAAGACAATCAAAATCGTAATTTTAATATGTAACCAATTCTTCTTAATATTTGTTTTTGATTTCAATTGGGTACTTGCACTTCAAGAAGATAAAAACCTCCCGTACCCACACATGCACTGTGGGCAAGAAGGCCATGATCTTTGGCCGAAAGTCAAAAATTAAATTTTGAACTAAAATACGTATAGGCTGTTTTAATATAGCCCAAATTAAGTATTCATAATCATTACAAACATTATAATTTACTTTTTGGACCGACGAGAGTACAATGTAATGAAAAATATGTAAATTGTTTTTTTTTAAATGTAACTTTTAAATTTTTATTTCAGAAATATATATAGGAATTTCACCTTAGTGTTAAATTTTTATCAGATTAATTAGTCTGAAATTATAGTACAATTTTTCAATTTGTTGGATTAGTTAATACTTTTGACAAACTTATAGTTTATATCTTATCATTTGACATTTTACAATGTTTGAATGACTTTCGAAACTTAGTTCCAAAAAGTTCCACGAGGTAATTAGCTAAACATATATTTGTTGTCTTCTTTGATGTTTCTTCTTCCGAAAAGCCCTGCTCCACTTTGCCCGTATTGCAATGGTGGACTAAATATACCGAAAAACAAAAATTATGTTTTTTTTTCATGTTTTCGTGTTATTTTGTAATTAATTCGAGTTATTTTGTAATATTACTTCGGAAATATAATTTGCTTTTCATTTTTAATACAAATTATTATTATTATATATTATATTTTCATTGCTATATTTAAGTATTTAAACGCGCTATATTATTTTTTTTATTTTTGCTCGCCATATTTCAGCCGCCATTTTGTTTTTTGGATATTTTTAGTGTACTTTAAAATTTCAACTATGAATTCAATTTAACTGCACATAAAAACCCCCAAATTTTGAAACAAATTTTATCGAAATACTAATTTCGACCACGAAACCTTGGATGCCGGCCCACTGTGACATGTGACCTATAACGTCAGCGTCAGCTAATCTTTATCAGCAAAATGGCAGTTTCGAACGGGTTATGCTCCAGACGTGTTCTCGAATAATACATTGAACAAAAAGCAATAATTTGAAAATAAATATTTACAGTGTATACATAATTATTTATAAAATCTATTTGAGAACTTATTACACCCATAGAAATTTAATTCTTATGGAGGTGAGAACTATTTACATTGAAGTGGTTTTGAAATTAGGAAACCTTCCTAATTTCGAATATAAATATTTTTAACTAGTATATATAATATATATAAATATTTTTAACTACCAGTTAAAAATCATCACTCCTCTTCATCAACAGTATAAGAACAGATTCAAAGATCGATGGTATAAACATCTTCATGGACAAACACAATGCTAAATTTTATGAAAACGCATACGATTGCACTGCAAGTCAATTCGCTAGACATTGATCTTATTTATGACAACACCAAATGTGGCCCCATTACAGCGTTCTTCCTGAGGTGATACAGACTTTTCTTTAAACAATCACTCCAATAATTTAATCCCAAATAAACACGGTTTAAGACACGGCAATTCATCGGCGCGACGGTATGCGAGCAACCCAAGTGGGTCGCAGCTGTGGCGACGATAAATTGCTAACTTTAGTAGGATGAGCAAACCAGAAACGAGTGGTATTACCAGGACGCCTGAATCATCACTATAACAGACAAAGTAGTGGCCGGACTATCGCTTATACAACCATTTCTTTGTAGTTGACAGTTTTTTTTTTCAATCTCGTGTAAATATGTAAATAGTGGCATATATTTTCTCTATTTTCCTTTCTATTTTATTACAACAGCGTAAATGATAATAGTATTCTGATCCCAGTAAATATTATTATATTCTAATCTAGTTTAATATCAATTATGTTTAATTTCCTATCGATTTCATCATATGTTCAACCGACTGGTTGCCCACTCATGAATTTACTATTTGGTCTTGACAACCCCTCTCCCCCCAATTCTACTCCCACTTCACACGTTCCCCCATTACATGTCTCAAAAATCCGATAAATCAGTTAATGCCGCTTCGCAGGCAATGCACTGAGATTTCAGCTATGTTCCAATGTAATGTTCTTGCTGCTTCAAAATAAATCTTGATGATAAATCACTTATTTCTCATCTAGAAAAAGAATCCGTCTTTTTAAAAGAACTCGGTGTCAACCTCTGATGAGAATATTAAAACAAAAATATTTCCCAGTAAATAAAATTTTTTTAAAAATAATTCATATTCAACTATTTCGGATTCGTTGAAGTAGTTGTATTATAACAATTAGTTAGACCTCAAATCCTCGAATTTGGAATAAAGGTCACGAAACTTTTCCTGACCGGTAGATAACCAGAAGAAAAATGTGAAGAGTAGAGTTGAAATAACAATTGTTGAAGGGTGGAATATTTTACAGACAGTGTTTCGAATACTTTGACTGCCCGAATTTTTTTTTTTACTCAACATTTTACTTCTTGGTCTCAAAATGCAGTGGAACATTTTTAAGGAATGTTAAAAGGGAATAAAAGACGCCCTATCAGAGCTTTTTTTTCTGCCTCTAGACAAATCTTTTCATTTCGCATGTTTTTTACTTGACAATTTTCCTCGCCGTCCGAATTTCTCGAGCTTTTTTTTTTGTGTATTTCATGAGCATTTTTTTTCTCTTTTCCTCTAATTTGAGATCTTATGAGTGCAAAGAAGTTTCTCTTTGCCACCCGTTATTTCAGTTCTGTAGATTTTTACTTATATTTTATTTCTAACAAGAGAGCAATAATTGTTCATTTTACGAATAAATATTTTCGAAAACAATCGAAAAGTAAGATTAAGAAAAGACTTGCATTTCAACTATTAAATATGCATAAACTGGAAATAATGATGATATTTTCTTGAATAACACTGAGGTGCAGTTTTTTTTGGTATTGTTTTCTGTTGCCTAAGAATTTTTAACGAATCTTCGCGTCGCTGATTTCAAATCTGCAATCAGTTTCTGTCTTCAAGATACAGTTTTTATCGCATTTAATAATATATTATTAACCAGGATTTTTTTAAAATTTATTCAAATAAATAATAAGTGCCCCCCCCCCACTTCTCTGCTACTTAAAAAAAATGTAGGGAAAATGTGATAATGCGTTTCAGATTATGATTTATGCTCTACATTAAAAGGTCATTTGCTTTTTTAAGTGCTATTTTTAAAGGAACAGACAAGTATATATATATATATATATATATATATATATATATATATATATATATATATATATATATATATATATATATATATATATATATATATATATATATATATATATATATATATATATATATATATATATATATATATATATATATATATATATATATATAATAAATAAATAAATACAAGAAAACACTAAGAAAGTTAAGAAAACATTTCACTTTTTTTTTTTTTTTTTTTTAATTAAATGTTGTTTGTTATTTTTTTACTTATTATTTCCCACCCCCTTTTTTTCATATGTCTATAATTTTTCTTTGTTTTATTCTTCATTTTGAACTTATATATATATATATATATATATATATATATATATATATATATATATATATATATATATATATATATATATATATATATATATATATATATATATATATATATATATATATATATATATATATATATATATATATATATATATAAACTGCTGTTTGTAGAAAATGCAACACCATGAAAGAATCATCAGAATCAAATGAAATTTAATGCAGAAACGACTTGTACTGATACAAATAAATGATGAAATTTTCAAAACAAAAGAAACAAATTAAGCGTCCGAAATCAGTATTTGGTGCAGCCACCACGCGCTGCAATAAGTGCTGCTATACGACGTGGCATGGAGTCAAACAGATGTTGAATATCTGCTTGAGGAAGAGAATTCCATATCGCTTGTATGCGCAACCAAAGTTCGTCTTTGGAAACTGCAGGACGCGGATCACGAGTGAGACGCCGACCAACCATATCCCACACGTGCTCAATAGGCGACATATCCGGCGAATAAGCAGGCCAAGGAAGAAGTTGCATGCGTTGTGCTGAACAGAAGTCTCTAACAGTCCGCGCAACATGTGGGCGTGCATTATCCTGCTGAAAGATAGCTCCAGGGATGCCTTGAAGGAAAGGAACGACTTCGGGCTGTAGCACTTCACGGACGTATCTGTTGCTATTGAGATTACCCTCAATTCGTATCAAATTGGATCGTCCATGATACGAAATCGCACCCCAGACCATAACTCCGGGTGTTCGACCACTATGTCGTTCAATAATACACTCAGGAAGGCAGCGTTGACCGGCATAACGTCTAACACGAACACGGCCATCATGGGTCCACAAATTGAAGCGTGATTCATCTGAAAAGACAACTTGGTGCCAATCAGCTCGCCAGTCTCTGTGCTCAAGAGCCCACTGCCGACGCAGCCGTCGATGATCCGCCGTGAGGGGAATCCTGTATAATGGCACCCTTGCACGCAATCCACGGCGCAGCAGACGACGACGAATTGACGAAGCCGACAATTGTACACCTGTAGCAGTAGACCAATGTGCTGCCAGCTGCCTGGAGGAAGCTGTGCGATCATTCACCGCCATGCGGAGCAGGTGTCGATCATCGCGCTCTGACGTCACCTTCTGTCGTCCAGTGCCTGTTTTTCGAGTTGTTCGGTGCTCGTCGGTCCACTGCTTCCAAACTCGCATCACTGTGGAACTGTTCCGCTGCATACGAGCTGCTATTGCGCGATAGGAAAATCCTCCTTCTCGAAGGCCGATTATCCTCCCTCGTTCAAACTCCGTAAGTTGCTTGAATTTCTTATTCTTCCGTCGTGGAGGCATACTCAGGTCTCACTAAACGTTTGCCACTAACAAATAATCATAGACTATTTTCAACGTCCCGCTACAGCACTTTATTTATACGCTTTCAGCATCAATTCAGAGGGCGCTGCGCGCGCCACGCACGCGCGATGGCTCTGAAACTTTATTAATTTGCATAATATCCTATAATTGACATTTGCTGCGAATTTCATTTGATTCTGATGATTCCTTCATGGTGTTGCATTTTCTACAAACAGCAGTTTATATATATATATATATATATGTAATACAAAAATTATAAATACTTTTGTATTAATAAAACCATTAAAACTCTTTCGGTTTTATAAAATGTCTTTGTTAAAGAGTAAGCGTAGAGAAATTCTATTTTGGGACTTCAAGGCTGAAAACATACCATTGAATCATAATTAGATTTATATTTCAAAGGAGAAGTTACTTTTATAATCTTGTCCCTCTTTCACTTCCATATTAGGAAGCATTAAATGATTTTCCATAATGCGTAGAGTTACAAAGGTATGTACGACTGGAACCTAATTACATCAAAATCTGTAAGTATTTAATGCGAGACCGATGCTTTTCGCATGTCTCTTGCTGAATAACGTGTTCCAATTAACATCTGCCGGAACCATCCGGAGTTTGTCCACATCCCCTCCCTTGTGGAGTGGGGATGTGAACTGCCATAACCACCAGCCTAACTTTAAATAAACCTTTTTATAACATATTATGGCTTTTGACTGCATTATTAAAGATGAATACAACAATGATAACAGGGATGTAGCCCTGTTATTATATATATATATATATATATATATATATATATATATATATATATATATATATATATATATATATATATATATATATATATATATATATATATATATATATATATATATATATATATATATATATATATATATATATACATATATATACACAATGTAGCGTATGTCTTTAATCATACAAAACTGTCAACAAATACAAAACGGTATCTAATGGTGATGCCGAAACAAGAGAGATAAAAGAACTAAACTAAGTAAAATAAACATTTTAATCCAGGTTCTGCACTATGAACAGGATGCATAAGCCTGCAGTCTGAGTATTATCTTGTGTACGAACATGCTGTAATACTAGCTTACTAAAATACTAGTTTACTAAATTTTAGTATCTGTTGAGCAAGCAAGTGCGATTCGATAAGAACAACAAGAGTTGTTTTGAGGTTGGAGGGCGATAGCAAATAATACTGAAGTGGTAGACTCTAAGTATAGATTTAAAGTTTACGAGAAATCTAACTCTTATCTTTATTTTTTATTTCTACTTGAAGATGAGAAAATTAAATATCTCAGACGGAGCCGTCCAAAGAGGCAACTTAGGTTTAAATCCTAGTGTAGGCTGATCGATTCGTACTCTGCTCACGACTTGCACCGACCACGGTGCTGACGAAAACTATCCTCAATGGTAGACGAATCATGGGTTAGAATTCTTTTGTTATCAGGCTAACCCTTGAAGGTTTTGTGATTTTTCTCTCCATGTAGCACAAATGCGGGTTAGTTCCCTCAAAAGGTCTTTCACAAAGGATAGTTTGTCCCATTTTTTGATCTAGAAATACCGTTGTCTTTTGGGTTCGGTTTAAAATAACAAGGATACGGAGTTAAGAATGAATAGTCGAAGATCCCAAATTGGTTCAGCTGTTCAAAGTATAATAATAACGTTTCAAAAGAATAAAATTACATAAATTAAAAATCCAAGATATATCTAATCATTCATTTCATGGAGAAGTAGACACTATTTCATTACTGTAAAGTATAAATGAATCGATGATTTCAACGTCTTCCAAAAGACTATAAAACACTCCGAAATTATGGGAGTGGTTTTCAAGCGGAAAAGGCATAATTAAATTCCGTCTCCAATAAATTACTGCAGCAAATTTTATGTTTCACTACACAGAACAATAACTGAAATGCAGACAGATATGAGGTTTACTCGCTTTTCAGAGTTGTGTAATTATTTATTCCACATTACTCTAATTGGGAAGAAATACTTAATACTTCACTATACTTAATTAGAAAACTTGAGAAGTAAAACTTGAAATATTAATAAAACATTTATTTCGATATTATAACCTTCGGCAAAAGATAAAAGTGAGTTAAGTTTTATAAATTATTATAATTAAATCTATTGACATTTTTTTATATATTTTTATTAGGGAAATTCGCAGTGAATTGAAACAAGTTTTTTTAGTTAATATATTGACGTAAAACAATCATCTTCGACTCATGGACTATGACTTTATATCCGGGAGTTAAGGATGCCCATTTTCCGGAAAATATAATGGGCTACATGAATAGAATAAATTAAATAGACACAATTGTATTATTTTTTCTTTTTTTTCTCTGGAGGGTGAGGTCAAAAGAGTACATATGGAAAAGTCAAAGAGTACAATAAGCACATAAAAAGAACTTAAAATGCATCGAATGAAGACGCATTTATTTGATTGACCGAGAAAATGTTCGTGGAAATCTGTCAGATCTTTCATCACCAGAAATGGCGTCAAATGAAATTCGATGGTAGATTGGAATTAAATTTTCTCAAAAGCTGAAATTTGATTATCTCTCGCAGAGGAATCATTTTGTGTAGAGGGCAGTTCTCAAGCGGTGGAGCATGAAGCAGATATATGCTTTTCTGACTTTAATTTTGACTCACAGTAAACAGTTTAGGAAAAATTTATAATTATGTCTAATGGCTGGAATTAACATAATAATAATAGGATAACATACATATTAACATAATAATATAAGTATAATGATAACATCCTCTGCAATAAATAAGTTGCATTATTGTGGTAAAAATGCTTCGAAAAAGCAATTTAGTTATTGTTCAATGAAGCAACGTACTATTATTTTAACAAAAAATTGATTAAAGCAAGAGCTTGACACTTCTTTAAATACTTATTCAAGTATTAAAGTACTTTCTTACATTTCTCATAAAATATTTCTGCACCAAAATGCCATTTTTTATGCGTGAAATAAAGGATAAACGAAATCATGTAACGTGCTCGTCACTGATAAATTTTCTCTTAAATTTAATGTTTAAGATATCCTTACGTCAATAAAATAAAGTCATTATAGTGTTCATTTTAAATAAATAGAATAGATACATTGTATGAATATTGAATATTAATTGCATATAGCACAAATATCGATAGAATTCAGAATCACCATCCACCTTTTAAGATGTGAGATTGTCAAGAATGACGATCTCATCACTCTTTCCAACTCCAGACATGGCAAAAGATTTTTCCCCGTGGGTTATAAATTAATATTTTACTCTTGTTATAATCCATTTCATTTAAAACAAGTTAAATCATTACTACACATAAATGATACAGACCTGCAACAATTACTTTTTGAAAATTACTTTCATTTCGAAGTGCTGATTCTTTAACTGCAATTTAATTATTTTCAATCACGTAAGAATGTATCACATAACGAAGAGATAGCTAAGAAGCAACACTCAGTGGTAGAACAGTTTGAGATTCTTAACGTTCCTGTTCAATACTTTTCGACTCCAATCGCACTGGAACGGTTATTTTCTTTGTATTTTATCGACCTATCATCAAAATTAAATTTTATTAATGGATAGAAAGTTCTCCGAATGTTTGTTCCTTCTTTTATTAATTAAAATGAATCAAATTTCTATACTGTCACAATTTAAATAAATTTGTGTATTGTAGCTTTGATATGAAATATAGTTACTAAAGTATTTATAAAAGCACTTAACTCTGTTATCCTCTCATTTCCCGTTTTTAATAAATAAATTTATGATAAACTATTAAACAGTCTTTTCTCCAGCACCTCATTACAAACTTTTTTACGGACAAGTTTACCAAACGGAAATCAATGATGTTCAGAAAGTTTATTTATAGAAGGATTTTTATCAGTTTTCCGATATTATGTACAGAAAGAGAAATTATTATCAGTGATTTCTTAAAAAAGAATAACCAACGGTAAATGGCAGGAATAAAATCTTGCTCTTTAAAAAACTTTAACCACTTATCGCCTACGTGCTTTATTTTTTCCTTTCACAGTTTAGATTTATTTTTTCTCTCGATGGAGTAGACAAAATCAATTCTTTTTAGAGAGAAAGTATATCAATTTAACTTTTTTGTGTGTGCAAGTTTCGAACATTTTAATGAATTTAAACATTGGTGTCATTTTGAAGATATCTAATATTTTTTTTCATTGGAAGGTCCTTGAAAGTTTATGTTAAATGTTTCAGGCTTGCTTTTGGAGGTTCAAACCCGAGGATTACTTAGAGTTTGAGTCTTCTCGCTTCACCCCTTCCGTCGGAGGGAAAAAGGAAGTTTTATCTAATGATTAATAAGGACAAATATTTCTCTGTAATTTTTTATTTTTAAAGGTTGTTTTTGTTCGCACTGTGGGAAAGTGTAGAGATGGATAATACCAACCATCATCTGTCAAATGGTACAGCAAGATTGCATTGAGTTAGCATTTCATATGAGTGAATTGATATTTAATAATCGTAGTGGTAGTTACGCCACAAATTACATTAAAAATTACGCTGGCAAACTGCATTCTGTTTATTCCTTAAATGTTGTTTTTTCCTTTATACGCAGGGATCACATCTAACCTTGAGGTGCTGGTTTACATTATGCTAATGAAAGCTAGATTTCTTCCCCTATGCATATTCTTTGACTTAATTTTATTTGATTCTGAAAGTTTATTTTGGTGCGCAAAAAACTTTCATTACCACAAAAATGCCAACTGCTCCGGATTCGACAAAATATTTTAAAAAACGGTAGAGAACTACTAGCTAAAATTTGTAGATTTTCAGTTAATCTTTCTGTCTTTTTAAAAGGCTCAACACGGCTTAGTTGTAGAACGTTAGAAATAGAATCAGTATAGTTCGTCTATGAAGGGAAATCTGATAGCCATTCGTTTGGACCCGTGGCGGTGACTTTTAGGGACGAGATGTAACCATCTCAAATAGAGGCGTGAGATCTTTTCTTTTTTTCGTGCACTAAAAAAATAGTAACCGATTACGTAAAGAACATCATTTTAAATGAATTGCGTAAAGAGCATCTTTTTAAATCCACGAGAATCTTAAAAAAGTTCTGAAATCGGATTAAATGAATCTCCTATTGGCAGCTGAGTCAGCCAATCTGGTAAAATCCCTATCTGAAATGTCATCCAAGCTCCTCTCTCTGAAATGCGTTTTTCTTGTTTCCATACCAGCAGCCGGCCTTAGACTTTGTAGCGAGGGGAGTTCTTACGAGAGACAAACTATACACTGCCGCGCATTAATTTATTCATCGGTGATGATAAGTCGATTATAAAGAACATGTGATGTGGATCTGAAAATAAAGTAAAAGTTCAGGGATGACAGCAGAGCAGCTAGAAAAGTCCAGAGGTTAGGCTTTGACATCATCGAGAAGAGCATTTTTACTAGCTCCGCATTCTGAAGTAATTATTGCATCTCTTTGAAGAGGCGTCTTGTAAACTAAGTCCGCAGCGCTCTTTCGCTGTCTTTGCTTAAACTCCTCCTTTGGTCTTTCACTGCAAGGCTGGATGATCACTTCTGCAGTTAACATAGGTAGGAGTCTCGTCTGGTACATTTCATGCAGGCTGGTTCTGATTTTCATTGCCCAAACTTCTGGCACCTATAGCATTGGATTTGGAATCGACCTCCTCGAAACTGGTAACTCAAGTAGAGATCAGATGTTGCAGAATATTAACTAAATTAATATCACAGCATTAATAAAGTGTAAAGTTTGCCATGTTTTGAGTGTTCTAATTTATTTGGCTATATTTCTGTAAAACAGCGCCGTCTGCTATATTTTGGGTAGCATCATAGCAAGCTTGCGGAGTCTCCCGAATTCATTTGTGGTTCGTTTTGCTGAAAGTGTTAAATTGAAAGAACGTGTAATATGAAAAACACTAATATTATAATAATATTGGATAGCGCGTTTTTTCAAGCTTTTTTATGTGTAAAAATCAGTCGGGAAAAGTAACCCCACTTTCCAATCTTCTATCAAAATTAATATCCTGGTTGTGAATCAAAATATGTTTTTTTTGCATATTAAATATTATTTTTTCATAATATTTTTTTAATACGCAGAAAGCTAGGTAGTTCTGTAGAAAAAGATACTATTAATAAAAATATATTTTTAAATTTTGTAATTAATTATTTAAAATAAAATAATTTTCAGCAATATTTAATTTAGAAAAGAAGGAAAAAATTGCAGAAATTTTTGAAATATTCGTCTTAACACATTAGCTTATTCTTTTGACTAAGTTAACCCACTAAAAATGCTAAATGCAAAATTATTGTAGTACAAGATATTAGAATTGTATAACCGAAAGTATGTGATCTGCCTCTTCATTTTCCTCTGTCGATGATTCCCCCTGATAAATCGATGAATTAAATTTGAGCATTTTAGCTGATGGTATAAAATCATAGCAACATGTATTTCTATCTTCAAACATAATTTTAATTCGAAGAGTTGATGATAAAAGTTCAAGTCTCATTCTGTTTCAAAGAGTTACCCTTGAAAACACTCTTTCAACTGTGGTATTGCTAATCGGTAAACTTTACATATTTAATCCAAATTGAGACAATTCCTTAAAAGCAAGATCATCACCTGCATTTTTAATTGTTGTGACCTTGCACCAGAAATTTATCCCATTTGTAGGAATGCCATCAGGAAAAAAATTGTCCCACTTTGTTGGTAAGAGACAGCGCCACTGATTTTATATCTCTCCAATTTGGGATTTTTGCGGTAACAATTCTATTGGCAAATCTGAAAATGGTGGATGTGTATGCGATAAGCAAATGTTCAGAGAAAAGTTTTCAATTTTATTTGAAATTTCCATATTTCCTGGAATGCTATTTTTCGTGAAACTGTAAATATATGGTAATTTACAAAAGTAAAATGAATTTACTAAAATCATTTAAAAGCTCAGCTAAGCATTTAAGCTAAAAGCTAAGCTTAAGCTAAGCATGCTCAGCTTAAAAGCTAAGCATTTAAAAGCTAAGATGAGAAGGCAGATTATCTGGCAAAAAACGGAACAACTATGCCTCAAGAAATAGCAACCATCACACCAGATACTCTTAGAAAATACGTTATGAAAAAACTCAACGAAATAAATAATTATGATTTAACTATAAAATCAAAAGGCAAAATATTCAAGACAATTGGAAATTTCTCTGTTACCAACCCCGTAAAGAAGCAGTGACTAATTTTAGGCTTAAAACAGGCTTATCAGAACATTTATATAACATAAAAATTCTTCCCAGCAAAGCATGCCCAATTTGTGACACAGGTGTATTAAACTCTGATGACCTCTTGTTGTGCAAGGGACTAGATAGAAACTCCCAGAAAAGTGGGAATGTCACTAAATTGCATTGGGACGCAAGAACTCTCATGAATTGTCACTAACTTTACCTTTTTCATGTTAATGTTTAAAATTTTATATTGCTGAAATGTTTATTGATTCAAATGTTTATTGTTCTTTTTTGTTCACTTTACCTAAATTGTTTCTTTGTTATTTTTCTGCTCCTTTGTGATGCATTGAGCTGTCAAATTTTCTGGATTGAATTCCTAATAAAGCCATATGAAACACACTCTTTAATGCACGGGATCATCAACTTCTGGTATTCTGTGGTGAGTCTATTGAAGTAGTTTCGGTAACCATCACCGAATTATCTTGCTCCATCGGGACTGAAGTTTCCATGAGTGCTGCGTTCCTCATCGGGACGGGACTGTTTAACTGTAACAAAGTGACGCATTACGCAAGCCTTTGAATTATTTAGAAGAAGCGGTGAGTAAAAACCCTACAAACCGAATTTACTAAACCGAGAATAATAGATTAAAAGACTCGAAAATATTAATTCACTGTCAGAAGCAACTTGGCACCACATTACCAATTTTACTAATTTTCCGCAGCAGTAAATAAATGTAGATTCAAAAATCAATTAAAGACAAACGTATTTTCCTACTTGGCTGATATACAAAAACGAATAACATACCTACTATCTATTCCGGAAGATTTTATTTTCATTCTTAATGTGGTGGCAAAATTTATACATTTGTACGTAATTTTTATTAGATTAAATGTAATTTTTTAAAAAAAGCTGACTATCTTAAAATTTAAATTTTTTAAACATGCATGTAGTAGGCCTGCTAGCTCCCTGCTACTGTGTTTAAGTATAAATAAAACTCAAATTTACAGAAAAGAAACAGAAAGTTTTAATATTACTTTAAATATAAAAATAAAATCTTCCGGAAAATTTACAAGAATTGTCATATATATATATATATATATATATATATATATATATATATATATATATATATATATATATATATATATATATATATATATATATATATATATATATATATATATATATATATATATATATATATACGTACAGTACACTCTCGATTATCCGTGCTCGGATTATCCGGTTTACGGATTATCCGTGCTCATTCCGGAGTCACACAAAAAATATAAAGAGAAACATTTTCAAGATTAAAAAAATTTGATTCATGAAGTTATAACACTACCAAATTTTTGGAAGTAATATTCGTTATTGGATTGCAGTATATGGAACAAATCGTCTACGTTATGGATGATATGGAAAATCGTCTACGTTATCACGATCGTGGAGAAAGATGATACCGCTTGATGAACAATTCTCTTAAGATGTTCAAGAAAAATATGATAACAGTATTCTCGAACAAGCAAAAGAGATCTAAGGTTTCGAAATTCTTTATGAGGAAAATTTAGAAGATTGGTATCAAAGTGATGCATGTGAGCCTGGTTTCCAGTATTTGACTGATGAAGACATCGTTATGTTGTTAAATCAAATAGTGATGATAGTAACTGATGCCGAAGATGTAGTAAATGAATGAAATACAATTTCTCATTCTGCTGCTCTGTGGAAACTTTATTAGATTATATGGGAGGATTTGATTACGGTGACATTACTGCGGTTCGCAAAATATGTGTATCTATATATGGCGAAGACGCATTACACATTTTTTAATAAGGAAAATTTCTAGTTTGATGTTATGCATGCAAATGTCTGTAATTTTTATATTTTTTGTACTGATATTGAATTTTTTTTTAATAAAAGGAGTTTTCGGATTATCCGTGATTTTCGATTGTCCGTGCGACCTGTCCCGGTGATTAACCCGGATAATCGAGAGTGCACTGTATATATATATATATATATATATATATATATATATCAGGGATGTTTGTTCACCACAAAACGCCTTATCATTTTAAGATTTCTCTTAAAGAGTAGAAAAATAATTTAGAAAATTGTTTGAAACTTTTTAAATTTTCTAGATATTAAAATAGGACTTTTTTAATTAGTTGTGAAATACGATTGACGACAAAATTGACTGATTAACTTTTTCCGCACCTGCGTAGTCTAAAAGAACTATCTAAATATTTAAATTACTCATATCTTCTCATATCTTCTCATATATCATATTATATTACTCATATCACGAATTTTTCTCTAAGTTTAAAGCAATAATTTTGTAATCAGTTTCAAATTGATCCAAAAGTTCAGTTTAATTTTATTGAATATTTACAAAGTTATGACAATAAATTCATTTTTTATTAAAATGCCCATTTTTCCATAAATATGTAAGCTAATTTCACGAAATTGTGAGCAAGTGTTGTACAAAATAATAGTAATAAGTTACAAATTTATCACTACATTTTATAGAGTTGTGTGTTTCCATTTGTAATTTATTGTCTGTTCCTCAATCCTTAAAAGGCCTTAAACTTCATTGACATGTGTGAGAAATCATCCGATCTTTACACTTCTAAATTTATAAACTGATTCTTTAAGCATATTTTGAGAAATATCAAAATATGTGTTAGTATCGAAGTGTTTCCATTATTTTTTCCAGTATCACTTACCACGCTTACCTTTCCCCTTACTACTTTTTCCATACTGGTAGTTTTCTCATCAATGAAAGAGTTGCCCCGACAGGGTTAGTTTAACATATAAATGCTTAGCAACAAAAAGTGTTGTATGTTTTTAAAAAAAACTATATGAAAAAATTCATAGTACATTTTTGTGTATAGCAACTGAATATTTTGTAATCTTGGAATCCAATTTTGTATCTTGAACATAAATTCAATTTCGCCAAAATTATTTCTATCCCAGTCACATCAGCTCATCTTGAGGAGCTGGAATCTTGCTTTATTCTTCTGATAGTTGATTCTCTTGTTATCGACACCACCTCTCCATTGTACATGGAAATGAATTTTTCACCTTTTTTTCACGAATTTTTCACCATTTGTCCTTCTCGGCCACTGCGGTTTCTGTTGTTCTGTTTTCAACTTTTTTCTCTCTCGGGTAGTGCGGTTTTTCTAGTTTCGTTTCTCTCCTTTATTTTCACATTTTTCGTTGGCAACTTTAAGTTTCTTATTTCAAATCACTTTTGTTCTTTTCATTCACGTCTGACAAGTCTTAAAAATGGGCACCCATTTTTGAAGCCTTTGAAGCATGTCGACTGTTGTTTGCTATTTATATATTTTTGAAGCGAATGAAGTTTTTAATAAAGTAATATGTACGTCTATATTATTAATATATCATAATAGACAGAAATATCTTATTTCTACAAAATAAATTCTAGTTATGAAGCATTTAGGCAACCAATGTCTTCTTTTGTGACAAAATGGGCCGTCCTTTTAAAAGGACGCTGAGCATAAATGGGTAAAAAAAATCTAAAAATCTTTTATCTTAAAAATTATTTTGAAAAAAAAAGAAAAGAAAAAGATTTAGTTTTGATTTATAGTTTCTAGGAATACAATGAGTCTCTAAGAAAATACTTTTAATAATGTTTTTATTTTATTTCATTAAGTATCGTTTGAAGGAAACACAAATAAAATTCGAAATGCTAATTAATTGTGTTTGATAATACGCTAATTGTAACTTTAAAAAAATCATACAATTCGAAGCTTTCATCATATTGAAAAATAAACAAAATATCTCATTAAAGAAAAGATTTCATTTAAAATAATTATATTGAGTATTTCATGTTACAAGAAAATATATGATAAGAGATTATACTTATTTAAACAAAAATAAAAATTTATCTTTTAAATTATGACTAGCAGCAGAATTTTTAAATAGGTTCTTAAACTAATACTTTTTTGAAAAAAAATTATTCTTTCAATGTTGAGGAGACTAATGATGAAAGAAAAAAAAATCCTTAATTAGCGTAAAACTTTTCGTTGTTTTAATGTTTCGAATAAATTTAAACATAAAAGGAAGCAGACTTGCTCGGATCTTGAAGTTTTATTTCTGATAGAAATTTTTTTTTCTTCCAATTTTCTTTTTCAAAATGTCTGCGAATAATTTTCGGAGTGAATGAAAAGATAACATAGAGTTCGAAAACCGAATTTTTATAATAAATTTAAGAAAAAAATCCAATTTTCTGAAAGAGCATAACATCAAATAAATTTTGTCATATCAATATAGGGTAGTTGTCTGTTATACTTTTTTAAAAAGACTGTGTCAATTACTTAAGAGAATGCATTGCATGCATTGTTTAAGAGCGAGGAGTTATAAGAAAATATTTGTTAATTACGAGTCATAATGAGGGGGATCTTTTTTTCGTTATTATTTTATTTCATGTTGGTTAATTACATTTTTGAGCAAATTAATTAAAATTCTGATTATGGGAAAAAGGAGACATTTATACAAATTAAGAGCATTAATGTTTTAAATTATTATAAATTAAAGTAAATAAAAGATTTGTTTAGAAACAAACTGAGCTAAGAACTCTAAAAACATTTCTTTAAATACTAGAGGGCTAAGGCCACTCTTCGCTGAGGCCCACCAACCCCGACAATTGCATCGCAATAATTGCTGTTTCTTAGCATAAAACAGTTGAAATTATTCAACTAAAAATATATGTACTAAAAAGGACACTATTATGATATTTCCCTAAACATACTATTAAGATCTATAAGTGAACAATGTTTTTATGTAATCACTTTTTTAAATAACATTTAAAATTAAAAGTGAATTGTTGTAACAAATTTAGTGAGTTCACAACTGTCATTTTAATATTTTTGCTTACCAAACAGACGGATGTATATTTTAAATACAATGTTCGCATTCCTCACTTTGTGCATGAAGCTGAAAGTTTAAGTTTTAAATCATTTAACGAATCTCTTTAACCGTCATTCATATTAGTTTATTAATGTCATTTACACCAAAAAACAATAAATGTAAAATAGTCAATAAGATCAGACACTGATTTAAATAACTTTATCTTAAAATATAACGTTGAATTGCATTATTCAAATTATAATAGTAATAATAAAACAATTATCCTAAACCCTTAATATAGAAATCAAACAATTTCAAAAACGTAAAAACAGTACAGGTAATTTTAACGTTTAAATTAGGGATGCAAATAATATTTGTAGGAAAACAATTACTTTATGACTCATATCAATTTTATACTGATGACAATCAAATTTATAAGAAAATTAATGTGGGAAAAATGGATTCTACTATGTGATTTTCCATTCAAAAAAAATATATGGACAACAATGGAAAACTACGACACAATCATTAGATGTTACCTGTATATATAGGTGTAAATTATAAAGCGCACTTAAAAAGGTGGGCTTTATTTTAAAATTCAGAAACATTATTTTTAATTTTTACAAAAATAGATTTAAAAAATGAGTTAAAATATAGGCTACATTCAATTATTTAAAATTGAGGGTGGATTAAAAAATCTGATAAAAGAAAGAGGAAAACTTTAGTTGCTTTTAATGTTTTAAATGATGACAAATTAATGCAAACTCAAAAGTAACACAGGAAGATAAATTTTTTGTGCTACAAGTATTTGGTCTTATCTAATTCGGTTATAAGTATTTCATAGGGGAAATCAGTTTTGTTTCGAAATTATATTTTCAGTTTAGTTTATTTTCTGTCTGAAGTTCATGAAGTTATACAAGCATATGCACTTGTCCGCTCCTTTGAAAATGATACTTAAAATAAAAAAATAGCACCTTGAGGCTTCGCTTCATAAATTGAAAAGCATTATCACCTTTATTCTTCCACTCCCAGTGTGGAAGAGAAGTGGGGACACTCTGTATTCACTCGAAGGAATTTTAATAGAATGTTGATTATATTATTAAACTGTAGT
This sequence comes from Parasteatoda tepidariorum, assembly GCF_982258835.1. Lineage (NCBI taxonomy): Eukaryota > Metazoa > Arthropoda > Arachnida > Araneae > Theridiidae > Parasteatoda > Parasteatoda tepidariorum. The sequence continues at coordinate 2,342,853 of NC_141758.1, read as the reverse complement.
AGAAAGAAACCGATTGTAAATTTGAAATCAACAACTCGAAATTATCTGAGATCCGTCAAAAATTATGCATCAGGAAAAAAAAAAAGCTTCTCAATGTAATTAATTTAAGAAAACAGCCAACATTTAAAATTTTGAGGAGCATTTCTTTAAATAAAGAGTGACTAAAAAAGAAATTGTATAAAGTTGGCAACATTTGAAAATTTAATAATTTTATTTTCAATTAAAAGTGTACTTAAAAACTGTTTAAAGAAAGTGGGTGTTTTTCGAAAATAAACGAGTGGTTTTTTTAAATAATCATGAAAGAATGTAAATTTAAAACAAATGTAAAAAGTAACTGAGCAATTACTAAAAAAAATAGCGTAAAATGGAAACAAGTATATGCACTCGCTCTTAACAGCTTCCCTGATTATCCCGAGTTAACTCGGGTATGGAAATTCGGTATACTGCAAATATTTGTTATGCCGAGAAAACTCGGGCTTAACAGAATTTGTCTGCACATTTTGTTTTATCACTTTCTTACTCGGTCGAAAGTGAAAAATAAATAAAAAATAATCTGCTGTGATTGAAAGTTTACCAAGTTTCTTTTTAGGAGCTTTGCTGTTGGATTGTGGGACTGCACATGTGTTGGTGAATTTACATAGAAAAAGGAGTAAAAAATTGGCGCATCACTTCACTGGAAAGTATCACGTTGTGTTATCAATTATTTTAAAAACAAAAAGACTAATATTTAACTTTTTTTTAATTTATCCGAGATAACTCGAGATAGTAAGCTGATGGTAAGATAAATTTTTTTATACATAAGAAAATAAAATTTCAACATAAGACTTATGCATTATTTTTTGTTTTACTTTCTTGTATTTATTAATAAAATTAAAAAAATATGTTGATTTTTTTTTACTTTTTCTTTCAAAAATATTTGTGAGGGAAGATAGTAAAGCCTTACAAATAAAAACCTCAAAGGATTTTTTGTTTCAGGCGATAGAAACTTTTTTAACATATATGCAAAAAAAAAGACTTATTTTTACCTAAAAATGGCCATATAAAAAGAAAATAATAATAAGTATTATTGTTTTTGCTAGTTTAGTGGTAAACCTGTGCTTGTTCTTTTACTTTTCTCTCACTTTTTGAAATCACACATACAATAGCTTCTTTTTACCTTCCTTTCTAATTTTTCTATACTTCTTTAAAAAACGTAATGGCTCATTTTCCGCTTTTTCTAAAAGTTTCTTTCATGTTTTTCTATTTTAAAGACGTCAATTATTTAATGTTTTGCAAAAGTTAAAAAAAAAGGAACAAATTCTTAAAGTTCTTTGTACTAAAAAATATTTTAGTAATAAATTACAAATTAGGGAACCGATGAAAAGGAAAAAGTAAAAATAATATTTTGAAAATTATTTTTCTTACTCTGAAAAAGAATTTTATCATTAAAAAAAAAACCCTTTACATAAATCTGTCATGCTTCATTAAAATTAATTCAGAAGGGAAAAGATTATTTTCAGTTTTCAATCCTCATTAAACGGACAATAGGTAAATTAAAAATATTCTTCTTTTACTTCGTTTAAAAAAAACCATGAATAAATTAATAACTAAATCGTTTTTGTCTTATTCATAATTATAGAAAGAAATAATGAACCTAAAAGAGTTCTTTTTATCGTCTTTATGGTCATTCTATTTATAAAGATTAAAGTATTAAGTATATTTTTAAAATAAAATATTTTCTATTAGGGTTCATTATTTAAAACGAGGTTATTAATGAAAGCGACATAACTACTGATCAGATACAAAAGAGAACCTTACTTTTAATTTTTTTCTCACGTCTTTTATTTTAACTGATTTGTGGCACTGAAGTGATTTGTTGGCAGAAATATTTTTATGCGTTGCTTCAAAACCTTCGTTTGTTTACTATAAATTCATGCTTAATAAACCGTTAATATTCTCATATAAAATTATTAATATTACTTTAGATCGTATGGAATATTATTAAGGATCTCAGTGGTCACTTTTCAGACTAATCTTGATTTTTTTGGTCACATTAATAATTTGGTTCCAAAATCCTATCATAAATTCGGTTTTCTAAAACGTAAATTCTAAGACTTAATGAGCAAACCTTAAAATTTACTTCTATACGTTCTACTTTGCAATACGTGTAGTACGTATGGTAATACGTACTTTGGTAAAAGAATTGCATGGAAATGGTTTTAAATAATTTTCGATGTTTTCTCCATTATGAAACAACTAAGCAACATTTTTATGATGTTTATGTTTCTAACGTTTGCAAAACATTGCAATGTCGTAGAGTTTTGAAATTTTTCAATAAAATTCTAAGCAATATGATTGATTTTTTTAATTTTCTAAGAATTATCTATCCTGAACACTGAAATTCATTCATTAACATAATGTGACAGTCAGCAGATACGTAGAAAAAAAAATTAGCTTCGTTAGAAAGCTTTCCTCAACATTTTATGGGCCTTTAATTTAAAGCACTAAAATAAAATGATTGATGTGGAATTAACAAGAAAGGTATAATAAAAAATACAATTGTTCCACCTCTTAACTGTTTTATTTGATCTATTGGCTTTGAAAACGCAATCCTCTAAAAAATAAATGCAGTAGCACTATTGAGGGAAAAAAACTCTCTAATTACTAGATTCTCTTTTACTAGATTATTAATGAAGGCGGTTAGGAGTAAATTCTTAAACACATAAGTCAAAGAAAAGGAAAAGTATCAAATAAAAAAAGATGACAAAGATTCAATAAAATCATATTTTTAAAATTCGATGTCTCAGGAACTATTTGACCGAATTCGCTCAAATCTTGTATTTTGTCATGTAAAATTATATTCCTTAAAATGATGTAAAAATTTGTATACCTTACAACTCAAATTTTTTTTCGTCCATCATTAAATAAAATATTAAAAAATTATAAACATTTAATGAAGGTTATTTCTTTGCATCTTTGGATCAATGAATTTTATAAATTGTGTGCAAACTTTTTCAATTCGCTTAAAAAGTTCTCGAGAAATAACGGAAAATTAACATTCAGAGGTTCAGAGCGTTCTCCTTCCTGACCATATTTTCCAGATTGCGGCTTCCTCCTATATTTTCGGGGTTAGAAATCCGAATCCATTGAAAAAAAAAAAGGAATGTTTATTCAGAGAAAGTACGTTTTTGTGTCTGATTTCGTGACATAAAATATCGTCTGCACTTATTAATTGGCATATTTGTTGTCACCCTCTCTAGCCATTAAGATAGAGTCTTAGAACGTGACGATCCCATTAGACGATCCGAAGTTATTCTTGGTGGTGGTGTTTTTTTTTTAGCTCAACGAACAGCAATGTAATCTCAAAATGAAGTGTCATTTCAATACCATTTTATAATTAATTTCCTAAAACAGTTTTTAAAAACTTTTTTTATGGATCAAATGCCATGAAAACCTAGATTTAGGTTTAAAAAAAACTTAAAATTCTAAATATATAAACATTTTTATACCTTACAATTCAAAAGTTTTTCATCGTGAAACTAATTAATTAATAAACATTATTTAATTCACCTAAATTCCCCATTATATTATATATTTGCCATATGGTTGACAGCATGTAATTTTTATGTGAAAGATTTGTTTTAGTTTAAAAAATCATTCAAACGGACAAATTAAAATAACATTAGAGGTACAATTATTTGAACCTTTTTAGCTGTTAAACTATAAAAACCAGCTTTTCAAAACTTTGTTAACTCAATCCCATATTAGTGGTGATAAATTCAAATTTGATGAAAAAAAGTGTACGTTTCTCCCGAAAAGGTGCGTTTTTTGGCCAAAATAAACATATTTCTTCAAGGTTACAGTTAGCTGCTATATATATATTTATGAGATTTCCTTGAGATGTTACTAAAGCGATTTTCAGAGTGAAAATCTGATAGTCCGTTCAAAAGTTATACGCGTAATTCGCTGTTTTTTTCATAGACTGACATTGCTGTCCAGAGACTATCTAAACATTTTAAAGTACTGATGAGGTATATTTTCCGATTTAGTTTTTTTATGCTGAATGGAATGATATAAAACAGGGATCGATACGATTAAAAGTCAAGAAGTTATAAGAGTTTTGTGTACAAAAAGTACAATTTTGAAATTGCACTTATTTACGCATTTTACTTCTTTACACAGTTAGTGAGATATTATTTCTTTTGTATTTCTTCTCGCATAATCGAATGAGACCAAATATGAATCAAAATTATTGTTCATATTCTAAACGTTGAAATGGAGTTTTTTTTTCACAATAATGAATCTTTTTGACTTGCACTTGAAGAAAACACTTGTAACTTTTAAACTGATAGTTCAATCATGTCGAAATGGGTCACATTCAGTTACCCCCAGGAAATTATATTGGAGAATTTTCATGTTCAGATAGTTTCCAGATATTAATAGTTTATACAGAAATCTGCATCAAAAGTGATACTTTATGTACATAAAAACTATAGCAACGTTCGAACAATTTGTTCTATTGACTTATGTATAGTCACAAAAGTACCTAGCAACAAAGTCTCATTGGAAAGTGTACAGAGGGGAGCTTTCAGTCACCATTTATAATAACATAACAAAGTTTTCTGGTAAGAAATTCCTGAGGCATTATTTTTTACGAAGCTGTTTTTTTTTGTTAAAATTACTGGACCACTCATCGAATTCTAAAAGACATTTTGTCACGACGATTTGTGACTAAGACGGTTGTGTCTGCTATGAATTGCCCTTGCAGCGATTTGTGTCTGCGAGGAATTGTCGTTGGTATTCATTTTATAACCTTCGTTGAACAGCAGACCCAATTTTAGGTTTACGACTACTAATGTTCAACTCTGTTGCCATGTCATTTTGAACCTAATCCAGAAGACAAGAGAACTCCTGGATCAAGTATTGGGAGAAATTTGCCTTCGTGGAGGACTTTTTTGATGGAAATAATCCGATTTTGCTTTGAGGAAAATCACTAAAACCTCATACGGTTAGTCTGAAGGTATGGGGACTCTAACTCATGATCCGTCTACCACTGAGTGTATTTTACGTCATCTCAGTAGTCGGTGAAAGACGGAAGCAGAATTCAAATCGACCAGTCATTGCTGGGATTCGAACCCGGTTCACCTCATTGGAAGGCTAACGCTCCATCCCCTGAGCCATCACGTCTCACAGAGATGAATTGTGCTCGACAAATTGTGCGCGAAGAATTGACGCAGAACCCAGCCTCTCCACACACAGAACGTATATATTGAGCAGCTTTTGCTACCTTACTTCATTAGTTAAAAGACAAAGGTGTATAAAGGAAACATTTTTCTCAATTTAACATTTCCTTTTAGTGATCTCAAAATTAGCATAACACAGACAACCAAAACAAAGCGTAAATTCCAAAAATAACGCATTCCAAACGATATAAAAGGTCTTCCAAATGCCAAAAACATTTAATGACATGCGAAAAGTTGAAAATGGCGGCGAACACTTAATGGCATGCGAAAGTTAAAAATTTAAAAAAAATATGGCGGGGACTTAGTTGCCAACCTAATATATTTAATACCAATTCTTTCGCCACTTTTGAGATACTGCTTGAATCTAATTCCTTAAATTTAAAATTTATAGTTCATATTGATTAATTGAAACGCAATTAAAATGAAAGAAAAATTAAGTAAAGTCTGAACTAAGCTTAGAATTTAATAGTTGAACTCGCTGCTCCGCCAGAGATATTTGGCAGTCAATTAACTACACGCATAGACGTCTCATTTCCTCTCACGTGATCTCGGAAATTTGAAACTTTTATTTCTACAATCTGCTTGAAAAATTGGTTTGCTATTCGATCATATTTAATGAGATCCGTTGGAAGACTGTTGTTGAAGGGTAGTGGGGGGGGGGGGGGGGGCAAATGTCCATTCTATCTTTTCGAAAGCACTCTTTATTCCTTATCTTGAAATATATGAAATGGGGGGAAAGAAGGCAAATATTATTATTGATGAATGGAATTGAAAAGCAGTCGAGGTATGTTGATAAAAGGAAATGAATTCATTAACTGAAAATGGAATCATTTTTATTATTGTTTGCTCAGGATACATATTTGACGTGCGTTTTTCCCTCCAAGATTGAAAGAGTCTAGAAATTTGAGTTCGATATTTTTATTCTTTTTTCTTATATTATGGTAATACATGAGGGTATTTTATTATGATAATGCAGAAGTATTCCCCGTCAGATAAGAAAAATTAAATCATGATACAAAAATTTCCTTTGTTTTATATTTGAATTTATTTTTTGCAGAAAAATTAAAATGTCTGTGACTTAAGATTCGAAGGCATATATTTTTGAGGGGGACAAAATTTAATACACAATCAGTCCCATTCATCTTCTAAATGTCACTCATTTGCTAAATTAAAGAAAAAAAAAGAAGGATTGGTAAATTTCTTGGTTTTACCTTTGATGAATTCAAATCGTTAATGATTGTTGTTGAAAAATTTTCTCTGTTTGTCTGAGGTATTAAAGGAGGATTTGTAGATTTTTCTAATTATTGAGCGATATATATATATCTATTGTTAACGAAGCCCATAAACTTATGCCTTAAAATACGACTTTTTTGAATTTCGATTTCTCATTCGACTGATTTTGCATAAATTTCGTATTTCGCCATTTAAAATTTCCTTCCTTAAAATGATGCAAATGGGGTAAATTTAAAATGATGTAATAATTATATACCTTAAAAACTTTTCCACTACTATTAAATAAAATAATAAAAATCACAAATGTTTAGTAAACGTCATATTTTGTATGAAATTACGCATGGATAAACAAATTGTAAAATTGTGTGCAAAAAGCTTTAAATTTGCTTAAAACGTTTTCGAGATAGGGCGAGATAAGCAAATAATAAAATTAACTTTAAGGAGTCCAATTTTTGAACTGCTCTCGTGACAGAACTATGGGGACCCTGTTTCCCAGATTGCTGCTACGCCCTTTATTTGGAGGGTCAGAAATCTGAATACGTTAAAGAAAAAGTATGTTTATTTAGAGAAAGTACGTTTTTGTGCCTGATTTCGTGACTTAAAATATCACCTGCATTTATTAATTTTCATATTTGAGGTCACCTCCCCGAATCATTAAGATAGAGTCCTAGAAGGTGAAGATCCAATCATTAGATCAGAAGTTATACCGTTTTTCTTTTGGCGCACTGAACATGGCTTGGAAAACTAACTAAAGCAAGATGGCTCATGCGCAACGATGACATGCTTCGTGCCTACGTTATTAATTACGTTATTACCTAATTAGTCCTACATTGCAACGAAGTCAAATTGAATGACATCATTCAAACTCATATTTAACCAGAAGATATTCGCATACGACTCACAGCAACCAACTTCTGCAGCGATGCATCTCTTTTTAAAAATGTTGCAAAAATGTAATAACTTATGCGCAGAGGTCCATTTTACTCGCATAGTTCTCAGAATATTTGCATTTTAACTACCACAATGACTCATAAATGTTTGATGAATAGGCCACTAGTCATCTCTCTCAGATGCCACCTTTAAAGATGTTATAATTGACAATACGTAATAGTTAACTCCTCCTTTTTTGAAAAAAAATGGTTTAATTATTTTTTCTTTTCTCTTTATAGCAATCAGCTCGGTAGAGAAATAAAATTAGAATTAAGGGCATTTTATCGATTCAAGCTAAGTACTACATTAATCATTCATAATTTTATTCCCATATCAAAATGGCGGGATATTATATTTTATTTTATGACTGTCGTTGAACAGCCGACCCATTTTTGGGTTTACGACTACTAATGTTCAACTCTGTAGCCTTGTCATTTTGAATCCAATCCAGAAGACAAGGGAACTCCTGTATCAAATAGTGGGAGACATTTGTTTTCGTGGAGAACTTTTTGATGGAACTAACCCGTATTAGCTTTACATGGAGAGTGAATCCACGAAAACCTCCCATGGTTAACCTGACGGTAAGAGATTCGTCTACCACTGAGGATATTTTGCATCAGGATTGTGGTCGATGAGCACCGGGTGCGGAATTCGTATTGACCCGACATCGCTGGAATTCGAACAAGGTTCACGCTCTATCCCCTGAGAGACCACGTGTTATTATAAAAACATTGGAAGTACCTTAATATTCAAATTAATTTTCCGTTTGCATAAGTTAGCTACTGCCTAAATTTCGAATAACTTTTATCGCCTTGAATTCAGATTCAAATAAGATTATTTTTGTTACTAACATGTTTAGGTAGATAGGTTAGTATTTATTATTTCTCCAACATCAAAACTAATAATAAAAAAATAGTTTTTATTTATTTTCGGAAAAGAGTCCTCACCGCGAGGACATTCGGCCCAGACGGGCTAAATGAGTATCGAACATTTCATGTGTTGTTAGTTTGCTTCGATGTATTTATAGTAAAAGTGATTTGAATAAATTTTTATAGCAAGACTCATTTATGATTGTTTTTCATTTTGATATCATTTTGATTTGAAGTGCAGAAAAAAATGAGTTCCGTCAAACCTGGAGTAAGTTTCAAATACAGAAGAGAAATTTTTAGAAATATCAAAATGAAAATAGATTCTGAGAAGATAACTTAGGTTTACGCAACTGAGAAGTTCTCTTCTAATAATTTGTTTGCATTTTGATATTTTTATTTCAGTATTTGAAATTTCATGGCTTTCTCTAGGTTTGTCTGAACTCACTTTTTCTTTCTTTAAAATTTCAAATTAGTAATGAAGGAGAATTTGGGACAAAAAGTTTCTCTTGTAGAGTAGGAATCCTTTCCGGTGACGCAAATTTGAGTGCATTAACAAACTGAGTCCTTAGATAGAGCTTGTTCTGTTATAGAGTGCTGATAGTCCTTGGATAGAGTTTGTCCCAAAGAATAATATTTAAGTTGCAGCAAAATTTACGCAATAAAATAGATTTCTTGTTTTTAAAAAGGGATCATTGGAATTTTTTGATCACTTCAAAGATTTGGATGTGTGGTGGAGGTACCGGCCTTTCGGTACTTGATTATCTACATCTAACGCGATGTTACCATAAGGCAACGGACGGATGATATCGATATGGTTGATATTACAAGAACTGGGCCGACATCAGTAGAGGCAGAAGCATTTTTCCTCCCCGATGTCAGCATTGAGAATCGTACTATATGTCAAAAACTGATGATGATCTCGCAGTTTTCCACTGTCGTCAATACATTTTTATTGGCTGGAAAATCACATGATAGGATCTAGTTTTCCCACTTTAATTTTCATACTGGTTTGGTTATCATCAGCATAAAATTGATATAAGTCATAAAGTTATTCGCGATCGCAACGAACTATAGGGGGCGTTGTTGTATGAGACTAATACCTGCGATTTCTTTATAAATAGTCATTCAGTTACTCTAGAGACGTCGTTGCAACGTAGCACGTAGCACGTAGCATTGCAACGTTCCTTCTTTATTGTGGCTAATTAAATTTAAAAAAGAAAAATGCTTGATATTCTTTCTTATGCAAACGAAAACAAAATGGTATCTCTTTTTTTTAGAGAAGGAATATCCAAAACACATCGGAAAAATATTTGTACATTAACAGAAAAAAATATGTATATTCTTATAAGAGTTAAAACCTAATGCCCGAGAAACCGTATTACTAAATTTAATGATAGAACATGAAAGGCCCATTTAAACTTTACATTTTATAGTTTTAAGAATCATATTACTTTAAAACTTAAAATGAACAAAAAGTATACATAAGCTTCATAATTTTATGAAATTTAATTTTATAAACAAAGTTTTTTGACTACAATTTTTATCAAAACATTTCAAGTTTCAATAAAAATCAGTATTTAGAAACTAAGAAATGTAAAATAAAGAATGCTGACGAAACAAAAACAAAAAAAAACAATTCTTTTTTGTCGCCATTTTTAGTGCTACGAAAATTCGTCTTTGGGATTTGCCAAAAACAAAACAAGATGCAATTTTATTTTTTCAGGAGGGAAATATTTTACCGAAAAAACGAAAATGTACCAATTCCCACAACATAAAACTTTATCTTGGTAAACGTACGTTTTGGAAATGTTATTTCATTTGGAATCTTATTTATCAGAGTTCATATGGCGATATGATTGTTTTGAATCTATGCTAAACTCTATATCGGCTCATTTTCCAACGAAATCCGATTGACTATTATGATTTTAAATAAAGTGTTTTATTTTATGAATTGTCGCAAAAATTTTAAGTGTAGATTGGCGGCACTTAAAAACCGCCAAATCTGTAGCGGCGGTGGCGTTAGTACGTAAGTACCGAATTTTTATTCCATACTTTTCTGAATCATATTACTTCAAACATTGGAATATACAAGAAGTATACATAAACACATAATGTTATACCATTTAATTTTTCAAAAAAAGTATTTTGAGAACAATTTTTATCAAAAAATTATAAACTAAAAAACGGAAAATAAAGAATTCTTAGGATAAAAAAACGATTTTAAGAATTCTTTACATTGAAATAAAAACTTTCATATTGTTTCTTTTTTTATTATTCTTATAGTTCTTAATCAGACGTAAAAAACCATTCTGTAGAGAACCATCATCAAATGAAAAAAAAATATTTACAAGCAAATTTTTTATTGTAAAAATCATTGCACTTACCTGATTTATAATTCCCGGAGAATTCCAAAATGATAAGTTCCTTGTTTGAAAACTTTATTCTCAAATAATAAATACATAGTTTATCCCTTCATTACTTTTAGATAACATACTACACAGCAAAATTTTATAATTGATATGAATTTGAATATGTAGCTAAAAACAGAATAGCTGAATTCTAGTTGAACTTATTCTTTCAAAACTAAAAAATACTTACCAAGAAAACGATTAAAATTAATTAAGAATCAGCACAAATGGCACTATTTCAAGAAACTTGGATAATTTTTTATTGTTGTTTTCCGAATTATATGGATACAGAAATATATACTATTCTATAAGGAAGAAGAATATTTATTGTATGTCCCCGACCCGCCCATCTATGGGCATACGGGAGAGGCATTAAAAACACAAAATACAAAAAATACAAAATACAAAATTTACATCAAGTGGATGGATGGCAACAGGCCATCAGATACAAAATTTACAATACACAAGAAAGATAAAGAACAATGCATAGCGATAAAGTAAGTAAAAACTGGTTGTGTTTTGAGCAAGAGACAGCCGAATCAAAAGATCCTTATATTAGGTCTACAGACCCTTATTATGGCCGTGCCTCGCTGCTATAAGAAGCACCCAAAACATTCACAAGAAATAAAACACTGGCAATACACAGCCAAAATGGGAAAGTTAAAAATATATAACAACGACAAGTTAAAAGAGCAACAACAAGCCAAAAGGGGTACAAAGTGATTAAGATAGTTAAAACCATGAATCAATAGGGACTCATGAAAATAAAACCAACTAGTGGTAATACAAAAAAGTTACAAGCGCTCAAAAGATTTAAAATTTAAAAGTTAAAACCAGCAACAAGTCAGGGCCGTAGAGGTATACAAGTCAAGACTAGCAAGAAGTTAAAACACAAGAGACGCACAAAGTAAAAGCAAGCGTGCCCGGATGCCGGCCGATGGCTCTACTGGGGGAAAGAATGAAGATCTGGAGAGGAGGGCCGGTGAGACTAGACCTGATTAATTTTTAGTAGATCTTCTAGTGTGACCCTGATGATTTCCTTGACGATATTTTTGCAGTCATTACTTGAGAAGATCTGATGCTCAGTTTTATTAGTAAAGATATCCCCTCGGAGTGCCCGGAAAAGTGCACAATCAAAAAGTAGGTGGTGAATGGTTTGTTCTTCCGTGCAATATTGACAGATACCACTTTTGCTGAAAAACCTTTTTTGACACACTCCGAACACTCCGTGGCCAGTAATGAATTGATTTAGGTAAAAGTTTGTAAGTAACCTTTTAGTTGATGGTGTTTTAATGAGATCATAGGTTTGCCTCCCTTTTGGACAGTTCCTCCACTCCTCTGCCCATTTAATAAGGATACTATCCCTCAGTTTACTCTTAACCTGTTTTGGGGTCCTCTGCCCTTGGAGTTCCACCGTGTCTAACCCAATGGCCATCTTAGCTGCTTCGTCAGCTTCTTCGTTGCCCTGGATGCCCACATGCGCCTTAACCCAGTTTAATTTTATATTTTGTCTCCAGAGCAGTTTTGTCGTTTCAATAATGTCTGATGTGGGCTGTGGGTCAGCCAGGGCCTGTAGCGATGAAAGAGAGTCTGAGTAAATAGTTGCCTCTGTAATGTTGTTGTTTTGAAGCCATTGCAGCGCCGATTTGATGGCCAGCAGTTCAGCAATAAAGATGTTAGTGTTATCTTCGACCCTAGTGGAGACCTGATGTGTTTTTACTCCGTTAAACTAGACAACGAATGCAAAAGCAGTTCTGAAGGTGTTATCGCTGCCAGTCTCCATCCTAGAGCCGTCGGTGAAAATCTCCAAACCCTGATCTTTTGGGAAATCATACCCCCTGGGCAAGGAGCGATACCTAGATGGGTGCAGTGGGGCTGGAGTACCAAAATTAATAATCTGTGTAAAGCACTCTGGGAAAACATGAACCAAATCATCCGGTCTCCAACCCCATCTCATCCTTTTGATAATAATGTCCTCGAGGATCTTTAGGTGAATTGGGACAATGCCAGCCAGTATCTGTATAGCTTCAGAGCTAACTGTCGAGTACGCCTTGGTGATGGTAAGTAGAGGGATCCTTTGGATTGATTTAAGTTTTTCGTTCATCCTTGTGTTATTTCTGTACCAGACACTGGCTGCATACAAAATAATACGCTCGCTTGCCTGGAGGTAGATTCGTTTAAGTATAAATGGGCTGATCCCCCAGGTTGCCCTAGCAACTCTCCTTATCCCCTGATTGAATCTTTGGATCTTATCTCTAGTCTCGTTAAGATGGGGGATCCACGTCAAGCCCGGGTCGAGCAGGACTCCCAAGTATTTGAGTGTTCGTGTGTTTTTAATATTACTATTATCGTTTCTGTGCAGCTTAATACAGAGAAGTCTAACAACCTTTTTATTGTTTTTCGGGAATGTAATTAGTTGTGTCTTTTCACGACTAAATTCAAGTTTATTTTGCTCGGCCCAGGCTGATAAATTGGTAAGGATGTGAATCACCAGGGCATCAAAATGATAGAAGATCGAGCCCCCGACCAGCACGAAGACATCATCCGCGAAAGCAATTAGCCTAAAATCTAAACAATCAAAGCCAGGGAAGTGTGTAAAATCAATACAGTCACAAAAGTTAAAAATGGTATCGATGACAATGAGCCACAAGACCGGACCCAGGGAAGAGCCCTGTGGCACACCAATATTGATCTGCTTTTCCATGACAAGCTCGCCAGCATCATCATTAAAAATAACCTTCCTAGAATTCAGGAAACTAAAGATAGAACCCGAAATATTGTCCGGTATGCCTAGGTTATTGATATTAGCTTTAAGAACCCCCCAATCCGCTTTATTGAAAGCATTTTTGATGTCCAGAGCCACCCCTACCGTATGTTTACCCCTTGTTTTGTTTTCTGTAACGATCTCAATAACTGTTTTTATTGCGTTCTCAGTGCTCCTCCCAGATCTGAAGCCGAACTGGTTATTATTTAGGTAATTATTATTCTCAAGATGAAATGTTATTCTTTTGGTTAGCATCTTGTCGAGAATCTTGCCCCAGACCGAGAGGAGTGAAATTGGTCTGTAGGAACCTGGGTCTCTAGAATCTTTGTTAGTCTTCCGTATCAGGGCGACTCTGGCTGTTTTCCAGGGGATCGGGAAGTATCTCAAATTTAAGCATAAATTAAAAAGCAATAAAAGCCAATTGCTGTTTACAATAAATAGCTCCTTAAAAATCTCATTTGGTATGCCATCAGGGCCCGGTGATTTCCCCGGTTTGAGTCTCCCAATAACCAGTCCCAGCTCATCAAGAGTGAAGTCAGGGTCATCTATGCCAGTAGGACGAAATGGCACACTGTCCTCCTGAGTGCTCGGGAAGTGGTGCTCCACGATCTCCTCTATTGTCTCATTATAGCAATCAGTGCTGCCGTTTGGAAAATTAATTGGATTATAAGTTTGCCTAATATTAACGTTGTTATTAGCAATTTTGTATGGCACCGAGAAGGCCTGATCGGTTGGCAAGTTATTGATATACTCTCTTAGATGTATAGTTTTAGCCTGTCTGATTGCCTTTTTATACCTCGCCAGGTTAGACTTAAATCTAATCCTAAGTTCACATTTAAGATTTGGGTCTGTTTCACCCTGACTGTGCCTCCTCAGGGCCCTTACCATTTTCCTCATGCAACCCAGACTTGGGGTCCACCAGGGAGCGTGTTGTTGTATTCGCCTGGGTGCCCGGATTCTTGTACTATTACATTTGTCCCTAATATCCCTAGTGACCTGCTCAATAATATCGTCAATATCCTTGGTGTTAGCGAGAAGGGCAGGGTTGTGCACCTCAGTAATCTGAAGCAGTTTTGATCTCAAGCATAGCCAGTCAAGGTTCCCGAACCTAATAGTATTCCTGCTCCTAGCAAGTATTGGTCTTTCTTCAACAATAGAGACAGTTATTAACTCGTGATCCGAGCATGAGACGCCGTCGTGGACCTCGAAATTCTTTAGGTTTGAAAAGTTACACGCAATTATATCTATCCAACTCTGTCCCAACGGGGATGAAAAGGTGGGAATCGAGTCGGGATCGTTAACAATAGACAAGTTATGTCTGTCGAGAAATTCCACGACCGCATCTCCCCTGGCATTCCCACTGGGGCCCCAAGCTGTAGACTTTGCATTGAGGTCACCGCAGAGCACCATACGCCTGCTCCCCACAGCACCCACTAAGGGTTCAAGGCAGCTAAGAAAGGAAACAATACAATCATTTGGAGGACAGTAAGGAAGAAGAATATGCTATAACTATTACAATTTTGTATGTTCTGAATTCATATTTATACACTGGAATGACGAAAGCAATGTTGACTTCATTTTAATTCGTAATGAATTGAAGACAGAAGAAATGCATTTTACCTTAATACACACATCTGTAACAGTATCCGAAATCGAAAGTCATCAGTTGCAAGTTTGTTGATAATAGAAATAAAAAATTATTGAGGAATTTTTCTTCAAATGTTTGGCGTGTTCTGTTCCTGAAAGATTTACTAATATTCTGGAGATTTTTTTCAAGTTCTTCGGCCTTTTCCTTAAGGAAATTTTGTTTCTTATTTGCTGCTAAAAAATGGCGTCTGATTCAGTCAATGATTTTGATGGAACTAAATGAAAACGTGATAAATTAATGTCTGATATTTACAGGCTCCCGCTTGACGGCGTACTCGAGCGTTGCGATCGCGAATTGTTTTCCTATAAATATATTTATTTCCCTAATTTAAAGGTTAAAATTACCTGTGCTGTTATTATTACATTTTTGATTTTGTTTGATATCTGAATTAAGAGTTTAAGAGGATTGTTTTTTAGTATTATCATTATTTGAATAATGTAATTCTACGTAACTTTTTAAGATAAAGTTATTTAAATTGGTGTCTGATAACCGCTTTACAATTATTATTTTTTAGTGCAAATGACATTAATATACTGTTATGAATGACGGTTAAAGAGATTCGTTAAATGATTTAGAACTTAAACTTTCAGCTTCATGAACAAAGTGATGAAATTTATACAAAGTGATGAAGTGATGAAATTTATGATAATTTCAACTGTTTTATGCCAAGAAACAATAATTATTGCGAAGCATTCATCGGGTTAAAATATATTTGAGGGTGTCCCTTGGCGAAATTGGCGACCTATGTTTGGCGCCATTCCTGTTTGTGCGGAACACTGTGGTAACAGAAATGGTGGCCAAAATTTTATAAAATTGTAATGAACCTAATATAAGCAAGATTAATTAACACAATAAAATGAATTTTGAATCGAAACAAAAATTGGAGTAAGCACAGAAGGAAAAGGAAAAGAAAAAAACTCACTTCTTCATTAAGCTTTGAATATCCTCAGATTTAGGTGCACAGAATTCTGTAATAGCTGTTAGATACTGTCTAAATTTATCATGAATAGAATCTGTGTACCTCATTCGCCACATAAATTCGGCGAAATACGAATCGAAAATGGCGTCCGTGGTACTGGACTGGCGGTGACATTTTTTTTATAGTCCCTTTTTATGACTGCCCACATACCTTTGATCTTACTGACCATAAGCAAAAGTAACCTTACCAGCCGATATCCAACGCAGAACTAACGGACCTCTGAAATTACATATACTGTTGAACATTTAAAAATAAAGCTGAAATCTAAACCTATTAGAATCACGATTGGGTTTCAACATCGCCCAGCTTGGCGATCAACCGCGATCACAACTTGGCGGGAATCAAGGGGCACCCTCAAATATAGTCAAATATACCCCAATCATCGTTGTTGGTGAGCTTTAGTGACGGCCTCCCTAGGTTTAAACATTTTCCAGTCTTTCTCAAGGATTTGTAGTTCTCTGACAACGCTTACCAACCTGTGAGCTGGGAAAGCATAGGACGGGGACTTAGGCCAATATCTTTATTTCGATCTGAATTAATTTAATTGCAATTTTTTTCATCTAACGTAGGTATCTAATTTCCTTGCTCTTTAATGTCACAGTTCATCAGCAAGATAAATGTCGGTACAGAGATGATGTAACTCGGCAGAAGTTAAGACACACTACAAGGGATAAGTTAAAGATACAGCAATAAGTTATAGAAAATTAGTAGATTAATGTTTTCAAATGTCTGAAAAATATGGTATGGCAAGATAATTAAAAACAGAGTTTGTGTCTTTGAAGACGGGGAAATTCTTTCGAAAATCCAAATCAGGGCATGAAACACATTTGTGAATCAATAGAAGATGATAAAAATCGAATGCATGGTCAAACAATGCTTAGTGGAGTTCTTGATGCTGTATGATTGCTCCAATAAATTGCCCACATCTTTTAGAAATTCCCCACTGGTTGAAGCAATTGAATTGGTTGTTCGAAAAAGTAACTTTGTTGCTGCCTTTTTCTTTAATTATTTCGGACTCCCTAATTTATGTATAATTAATTCCTTTGGTATGGTAGTCTAGTATGTTTTAATCTAACCAAGTTTGAATATTGTAGGTTAATATTAAGGGGAGATATAGGGCCAGTATGCTGTATGTAAGCAACAATTTCTTTATTTTAACGCTATTTAACGCTCTTTTAAATATATACATGCTTGAATATTGTGCCACATTCTGAGTTCCCTAATTTCCTTTGGTATGAAACCATAGTACGTTATAATCTTTTCTTTCTTTATTTATTTATAAAAAATTGGGCACCTGGGCCGCGCAGAAGGCCTATGTCCCATACATCATGAAATAGTGTAAGAAGTTAAAATAAAAGACAGTTTGAGTTCAGCAGTATATGGGGTGGCTGTTACGTTATAATCTAATAGCTATCTTGGAATTTATATGATTATAGCTAATTAGGAATTTTTGATATTTGGAAGTAAATTTTCGCAAAAAAAGGAAACAATTTTAGTAGAAGAAGTATTTTATCGAGTAGAAAACATTTGCAATAATAGAAAATATCTACTTAGTTACAGCAAAAATTTTCTTTCAACATTTTGTTTAAAAAACCTTCCTTTAGTCGCAACAAAATTTTTGCTTTCTCAGCGGAGAATAAGATTAAAAATTAAAATAAAAAAAGAGTTTTCCCCTATGATAGTTAGAAAAGCTTATTTTAATTATAAAATAATTTTTTTTTTATTCAGAGTAAATATATAGACATTTACAGCAAATAGGAAAGTGACACAACTATGCATATTTTTAATGTTAAAAATAATGCGTTTGCTAATTAAGTATTTATTTTTTTTTATATTAAAAGGTTTTCCACTTTAGAGTGAAACTATTTTTTTGTCCACGTGTGCAAAATTTATAAAAACAATGGACATCTTTATTTCGTTTTTTTACATAACAATCTTCTTTGCTCATATAAAAGAATAGCATCATTTGCCTTCGGAGAAAACAGGTGCTTTTGAAGTATAAACAATGAAGTAACGAGTTTCCATGCATAATTAAAAAAATATGTGTTCATACAATTTATAATATACATAGAGAAAAAGCTAAACAAGAATTGTTTTAAAAATATTGTGATCTTTTTTAGGTTTTTTTTCTTCTAAACTTTAATGAAAAAAAATTATTTCTTTTCTTATTTATTTTGTTAAGATTAATTAAAGTATCGGAGTTATTAGAAATATATTAAATCAATATCAGTTTTCAAAAACTAATCCTTTCAAGTCGAAAATTTATCTACGAGGGACTACAGAAAGTGTTATTTCTGAGTTTTCACGATCTGGAAAATCTTTTAAAGCAGTAAATAACGTGAGACAAATCTCGATGATTTAAGCTATAAGCTATTCGCCACTTTTTAAATAAAAAAATATATATATATATGGGTGAAAAATAATCTATCTGTTATTGGTGCTATATCAATTATATGTGTTAAGTTCACTCTTTGAAGTGGGTAAACAATTTAATAGTAACTTGAAATAAAATAACCATTTACACAATTTTTAGAGTTTTCCAACTCCAAATTCGGTTACACCACATTTATTATTACACCACAGTGTTTACAGTAAATAATTGATAAAGCTTACATCAATCTGTAGTTCGTTGGTAAAGGAGATTGAATATTTTAGATCTTCGTAAACTTCACAAACAATTAGTTCAACTACATAACAGTAACAAATCGCAAACAATAATACTTTTTAACCACTTTCTTGCGTGAAATGATGGCAGAGCATGACAAATGCTTTTGGACCATTGCTTGAATGCAACTCCTATTTCTAGATAGTGACAATATGGCAGCCAAGATGGCGGTTTGTTTACATGACGTGTTCTGGAGAAATAAGATTTAATTGACAAATTGCTATATAATACCAAATAAGTTTCAATCCTTTTTTAATTATTGATAAAAAAAAAGTATTGATTGTGGTCATTTATTTGCCACACAATTGCAGTCTTCTTGGACTAACAATTCATATAAACAGTTATAAAATGCAGGTATGTTTTTAGTTGTATAATGGAATTATTTTCTTATAAGATTTACATAAATCTGTCAATTGTATAAAATAATTTCATAATATTTTACTTCTATTTACTTTAGTTTTGGTCTAATTCATATTATTATTCTGTCTGTGCTGTGAGTACGTTTGATTATTAAACAAATTTTGATTTAAGAAAGATTGTATCTATGCATCCTTAATTTATGATAATTATTGTATTGTAAAAGTATTTTTACTGATTCCTATGAGTATATTATATTTTACTGTAATTTTAAATTTTAGTGTTATTGAATTACAAAAATGACTGCTTTACACCAACTAGTGTAAAAGAACATTCCAGATGTCACTACACTATTCTTGGTTTTGGTGCAGTAGCCGTCTGAATAGCAAGCAGGACCCCCGGGAACAGAAATATTTTGGGCCCCCTATAATATGACATATTGATTAAAATTGAACTAAAAAACTTCACACACAGATATGCAATAATTTAAACAAATTTAGACGCATTTTTATTCTCATATATATATATACATATATATAAACTAAAATAATCTTATAAATCTATCTTCAAATATCTTACAATGTCTTAACTTACGTCTACAATGATTACAATGTCTTCAAATATCTTACTATGTCTTAAAAAAAATTGAGATGCTTACCAGTTGCAAATCCTCAAATAATAAAAAAAAAATTTATAACCAAGAAGTTAATAAAAATAATTAAATTTAAAAAGGCAGAAAGGTATAACAAATAAAAGAAAAAGTAGAAACGTGAGAATTATTTCGTCAAACTATTAAAGTCAGTTATTAAAACATCTTTCAATGCACATCAGACATAACCAGTTTAAAAGCTGCTGACCCATAGTGGTGTGTAATTCTAAACTCTTTCAATTATTACTTTATTTAACTAATTATAAATGCAAAACAGAGTTAGTGGGAGGGGGGGGGCAAACATATTTAGAGACATTACGACTTTGAGAGTTGAGTACCAAAAAACTTCGTTTTAACATAGAAAAATAGATTCGGTTGACTTTTTGACTTTTCCTGGCGATAAACTATTGGTGTTTGCATGGTTATAAATCACTATTTGCAGAAAGCAAAATACACACTTTTTACGCGAGAATATATTTGAAAAAATATATAATTTAATACTTTTATTCTTAGTTTTTTATAATAATTTTTTTAAAGCCGGTAGTTGAACAGCCAACAGGATATTTAGGCTTACGACTACTAATAGTTCAACTCCATAGACTTGTCATTTTGAACCCAATACAGAACACAACGAAACTCCTGGATCAAGTATTGGGAGAAATTTGCTTTCGCGGAGAGCTTTTTGATGGAACTTACCCGCATTTGCGTTACATAGAGAGGAAAACCACGAAAATTTCCCACTGTTAGCCAGACGGCAAGGAGACTCTAACTCATGGTCTGTCTACTACTGAGGATATTTTACGACAACACTGTGGCTAGTGCGAGTCGAGTGCGGAATTCGTAGCGACCAGTTACCGCTGGATTCGAACCCGGTTCACCTCATATTCTCTAAGTCCCCACGTCTTTTTTAATACACTTTATAAAAAGAAAGATTCTTAAGGGACTGCCCGGGTGTGCCCATGCGTTAACTGTTGTGGAGCACTTAGGCGTTGATTAGCTGCCCCCATTTTTGCTGTTCAGACATATCAAATTTTTTTACAGTGTATTAAATATACTAATATTGGTATTAAGGTTAATCTGTGGAAGACGACCCTCAAAAAGAACATTATGTGCAGGAGAAAATTGCTCATTATGGCAATTTTTGACTCTCGGGAGTTTACTTCGAGGAATAGCAAATGATACTGAATATAATTAATCTCTATTTTGAAGAGATGAACTTCTGAAACACGCTTTCTTTAATCTGATCAAATATATTGAAACATCAAACCACCGGAAAGAGCAACACATAATAGAGAAAGCTTAATTTATTGTATTAATTTATTGTTGTCTTAGCTTAATTTATTGTGTCGATATAGGTTAGCTTTATGCATGATTTCGTAGCACTGATTAAAAATGATTTATTGATAATTTACTTTTTTTTTTATCCCAGTACGAAGAACGGGTATTCATATAGTAATATATAATATAATATAATATAATATAATATAATATAATATAATATAATATAATATAATATAATATAATATAATATAATATAATATAATATAATATAATATAATATAATATAATATAATATAATATAATATAATATAATATAATATAATATAATATAATATATAATGTAATAAAATATAATAATTTGATTTATTTCATTATGTGGAACATTACTCCGTTTTTCCATATACTTTTTAAATGACGTTTATTGCTTCAAAATTACTTTGACAATCGAAATGACAAAAATGAAATGACAATGAAAAAAAATAGATTTAAAGCTAGTTGTAAAACTCATTTCTGTTTAAATGTTTGACGAAAATGAAGAATAGAAGTAGGACATCAATTGAAAGCCGTCGCAATAAAATTGTTGTTTGAAACACATTACTATAACAGAGTTGAAAGGGCATTATTTATTTGAAACTGGCAGGCAGTTTTTAACAGAAATTTAAATTTACTAGTTTATAATTTATATCATCCATTATTTTTTTTATTTTTAACTGCAATGGAACATTTTCCTGAAGCAACGACATCTATTTTTAGAGTTTTAGAAGTGCCTAATTAAAATTGATTCCTTCAAAAATATGTTTAACGTGTTAAGTGCATATTTCTATGTAAAAGTAAATAAAATGATACAGACATTGTTTAACTTTCTGTAGAATAGTAGGCTCTTTTTTATTGACAGAGAATGATAAAAACTAACTAGAATTTAAATTTTCACTTAATTAATGTTTTACAAATCAATTACTGTTATTTAAGAGCAAATAGTTCTACTCATTATCTCCAAACGCTCTTCTTCAAAAGGATAATTTGTTGAAGAGATATTTGTTTTACCTTTAAATTTAATTATACGATAAAAGGAAATCTTTATATATTCTAAAGAATAGTATAAAAGCGTCGCTATTTTGGATATTCAACTTTACGATGCATTTTGTTTTGCTGCCCAAACACTATAAAACTTAAAACTACGAGTGTATAAAAATGTACAGAGAGTACGATGGAATTAAAAAAATAACATTCTGAAACTGGTTCGTGAATTATGAACTGTTAAACTTATCGTTAGAAAATACCATGCAGAGTAATCTGCAGCCCACAAAAAGGGAACTGAAGAATTGAAATTGGACGTGCTGAAAGGGTAAATTTTAGGTGTGAACTTAACAGGTATATCTTTAAACTTATTGCTTAAAGAAGATGCCCGAAAGTTTGATGACGAAATAATTAAATCACGAACATGTTTTAAAAAAATAGAAAATCATTTGTGCATAAGTACTTAATATTTAGACCATATAACATAAGTCAAATTCAAAATTGGCTCTGGTAAATATTATTGTTCCAACCTTGTGACAGGAGAGGGTTCATTTTGAGTCTTAATCATATTTTCAAGAGCAATTTTCTCTAATTTTATCTGTATTCAACTATTTACAAACGGGTCTCAATGTATAAATCCTTGCCAGATTAAAGTTTAATAAGTTACCATACAGATCTGTGATAGGCTTTAAGTAGTTTAAGATTACGAACATATCCAGAAAATTTCAGCCAAAACCAAAATGTCAAGTATTCAACACAGCCTGACATTTAAGAAATGACTCTTAATTAGTAAAATCTAACTAAGGACGAATAATTCTACTAATTATCGTCAATCCTTTTCCTTTTTATGCGTAATATGTCAAAAAGTTGTTTGGTTTTACCTTTAAATTTTAAAAGATAAAGGGGCACTTAAACTTTCTTCTTTTTTTCTTAAACCGACACCTCCAGCAATCGTTTTGCAGATATTTTTGAAGGAGGAATAATAGAGAGTATACGAGCTTAGTTTAGTTTTAAACTTCTAACTAAAAGTGAATCGAAATAATATAAGTGCTCTCGGCTAAATTGTTTCTATTTCTCTTTTGTATGATATTTAAGAGATTTTTTACTATTCTCAAATCTGAAATATAGTGGCGTTTTTGCTCCCTATTCTAAAACTTGATAAAAAAAGGAATTATGTAATAGAAAAAGTAGTTATTTTTCGGTAAAAGCAAGAGAATGCTCTATTCATTAATTAATTCAAATATTTTTTTTATTTCCTTCAAGTTTTGATTCAAAGAGCTTTTGTATTTTAAAAAAAGTTTCTTTTCGAATTATTAATGCTTGACTAAAAACATTTTTTAAATTTTTTTGCAGTTAATATTAAATTAATATTAATATTAAATTTATATTAATATAATATATATTAATATAATATATATTAATATAATATATATATAATATATATATAATTTATATTAATATTTAATTAATATTAATATTGAATTAATATTAAATGTCTTCAAATTATTCTTAATTTTTCTTTCATTTAATTTCCTAAATGTCTGGCGTCACATATGTTAAAAATTAAGTTCTTTCTTTTAGAATTATTAATACATGGCTTCGGACGATTCCTCAACTTTCTTTCCTTGAGAATTATTAACCATTGATTTTAAGAATTTGTTAAATTTTTTTTCTCGTTAGAATTGTTTACTTCAAACTTTATGACTTCAAACAATTCTTATTTTTATTTCTATTTTTTCTATAAATACATGATGTTAAATATTTTAAAAATCTCTCCTAGGATTATTAACGAAGAGCACCTAATATTTTTAAAATTTCCTTCCCTGTGGACAATTAATGCATGTGTGATTGCAAACATTCTTTAAAAATTTCTTTCTTTTTGAGTTATTAATTAACGAATTCAAGCATTTTTAAATTGTTTTTCTAAGAATTATTATTTAAATTTTCATTTAAATTAAACAACATTAAACAAACATTTAAATTTATTTTCCATTATAATTAATTACGCATGACCCAAAATATTTTTATGATTTCCTTTTTCAAGAATTAGTAATGCATGTGATGTTAAACAATTTTAAAATATCTTTCTTTAGGATATATTAACGGAGTTCTTCAAGCATTTTTTAAATTTTTTCAGTGTGAACAATTAACGCATGATTTCAAACCTTTTTAAATTTCTTTTATTATATGTATAACTCGTGTATTTAAAACATTTTTAAGAACTTTTTTATAAGAATTATTAGCACATGTAATCAAACACATCTGATCTTAAAATTTCTTTCCATTAAAATTAATTACACATGACCCTTAACATTTTTAAAATTTCATTTCTCAAGACTTATTAACGTATGATGTTAAACATTTTTAAAATTTCTTTCTTTATGATATATTAACGGATTTCTTCAGGCATTTTTCAAATTTCTTCTCTAAAAAATGTTTACGCATGACGTCAAACATTTCAAAAATTTCTATTTCAAGAGTTTTTATTCCTTGACGTCAAACATTTTTGAAAATTCGTTTTTATTTTTGAATCATTAATGCAAGATGTCAAAAAAGTTTTTAATTTTTTTTTCTTTTAGAATTATTAACATATTAGTTCAATTCTTTAAACTTTTTTCTCTCAGAATTATAAAGAAATAGCGTCATTCATTTTTAAAATTTCTTTTTTTCAGAAATATTAACGCATGACGCCAAACACTAAATTACTGTACTCTAAAATATCTGTAAGTGAATATAAATAATTTTTTTAAGTAATCATTTTTTTGAAATAACATTTAAAATTGAAAGTATATTGTTATAACAAATTTGGTGAGGTCCCAACAGTCATTTAATAGTTTTGCTTCCCAAACGGAAATATGTTTTTTAAATACAATTTTTGCATTCATTACTTTGTGCATGAAGATAAAAGTTAAGTTCTAAATCATTTAAAGTATATTGGTGCAATTTGCCCCAAAAATAATATTTGTGAAACAGTTAATAAGATTACACGCCGATTTAAATAACTTTAGTTTAAAATGCAGCGTACGATTACATTATTCTAATAATAATAAAAATAAAAACAATCCTCCTAAACTCTTAATTTAGAAATCAAACAAGGGTACCCCTTGATTTTTGCCAAGTTGTGATCGCGGTTGATGGCCAAGCTGGGCGATGTTGAAACCCTATCGTGATTCTGATTGGTTTAGATTTTAGCGTTATTTTTAAATGTTCAACGGTATATGTAATTTCAGAGGTCCGTTAGCTCTACGTTGGATACCGGCTGGTAAGGTTTCTTTTGAATCTGGTCAATAAGATCGAAAGTATGTGGGCAGTCATAAAAAGGGGTTTAAGAAAAAAATGTCACCGCTAGTCCGGCATTATAGACGCCCTTTTCGATATTTCGTCAAATTTATGTGGCGAGGGAGATACACAGATTCTATTCATGATAAATTTAGACAGTATCTAACTGTTATAAGATAATTCTGCGCACCTAAATCTGAGAAGATTAATGATTAGTGAGAAGATTAATGATTAATGAGAAGGGAGTTGTTTTCTTCCTTTTCTTTCTGCTCCTAATTCCATTAATTTTTGCTTCGATTCAAAATCCTTTTAATTGGGTTTATTAGTTTCGCTTATATTGAGTTCATTGCAAGTTTTGGCCGATGTTTTGCTGAAATTTCCCAACGTTTTATTGAAATATCATTATGTTTTGGCCGCCATTCCTGTTACCACGGTGTTCAGCGCAAACAGGAATAGCGCCAAACATATGTCGCCAATTTCTAGAAGGGGCACCCTCAAGTATATTTTTCCCATCAAACAAAATAAAAAATAATGTATTTATAACCTTTGAATTACTGAAGCAAAAATATTTGTAGGAGAACAATAACTTCATGACCTATATCAATTTTATTCTGATGACAACCAAACCAATATTAAAATTAATCTGGGAAAACTGCATCCCACTATGGGATTTTCTAGCCGATAGAAATGTATTAACAACAAAGAAGAACTACTATACCATCATTAGATTTTTATATATAGTAAGAAATGTTAAGTTTATTATAAAAGAAATATTAGACATCATTATTTAATGACTAAAAAAATTCAGTAATTTGCAATACAAGAACATTTAAAATTCCGTTCTGCATCTGTAGTCCAGCTAGTATATTTGTAAAAGTTAGAACGCGTATAAACTCACATTTGTTATACGAAATACAAAATAAAATTCGCTATGCCCTTAACAACCAAGGCAGAACATAATCCATTTTTTGCAATTAATGTATTTTGAAAATCGTGTGATTATTTTAATTTTATTTCATTTTCCTCGAGTATTCATTAATTATGTAATCTCTTTGTTTGAAAATGGAATCATTAAACGTGAAATATTTAATGAGTCGAATTTCAGAAATCCTTCGCTATTATATTTGCATTTAAGCGCCGTGTATTTCGTCTTCAAGCGTGTTTTGAAGTGAGAAATGGAATCTTTGATGGTAATACTCTCATTATTTTGATAAGTCTTCATTCAAAGTTTCTTCTGTTTCAATTCCTCTACACAATTCATAATTATGTATTTAGAAGGAAGATTTATTATAATAAGAATGATTGTTCACTGTTCCTAATTCATGTTTT
Organism: Parasteatoda tepidariorum; assembly: GCF_982258835.1. NCBI lineage: Eukaryota > Metazoa > Arthropoda > Arachnida > Araneae > Theridiidae > Parasteatoda > Parasteatoda tepidariorum. Next base: position 2,316,223 of record NC_141758.1, on the reverse strand, counting down.
TATTTGAGTAAGAGCAGAACTTCAGGTTACGGGGCAAATTACACAATTAAAAGATAAAACACGTTCTAACACAATAAAAAGAACTAAAATAATTATCTTCCAATTTTTTTTTCCATTTGTCACCGTAGTTTTGAAATGTGTCAGGCTATCTGGAACGTCTTTTTGTATTTCTGTTCATTATGCTAATTTTTACTTTAATTTACAATAATCCGCCATGATTTAAACATAATTAAAAATATGTACAAAAATATCAACCTCAGGGAGCCTAGGACGTTCGTGTAGAGAGTAATTAAAACACGAATCACAGAAAAAAAAGCACTTCATCAACTCTGATATAAAGTAACGTTAAAATCGATTCGGGCCGTCAAACCCAAATTTAATGTAATTAAATAATTATTCTGTAATAATTAGATATTTTTTTTAAAAATTAATTAAGGTTCAAAGTTCAATTTGAGGATGATTTTCTTGAACAGAACGAAGTAAGGAAGGTTCCTTTTCTTAGGTCATAAATAAATTCTTATATATTAATTAATTTTTAAGAGAAATTTAATTAGTTCGAATAATTATTATTTAGGTTCAACAACTTTAATCGAATCCATTATATTTGTATTATAATTAATCATGTGCCTTTTTTGAATCAGTGCTATGTTTTTTTTTCAGGTTTCTGAGTTCTTTTATAATAACTGCTTTTTTCCCGTCCATCTTACAACTCGACTCCAGCTCTGTAAATCATCAAAGGATGGAAAACAGCGTTTAGAAAATGAGCGGATTGGTACAATTGCTGCCGGACCTTCTAAAATGCCTTTTTTAAAAATGAAATTACTCTGCAAAGTCTATAAATCTGCAATATCAACTCATTGTCGGAGCTTTCAACCAAAAACTGAGTGTTGCCTAACCCCCTAAGATAATAGAAGAAAACTAGCCACCATAAGATTTACAAGCAAAATTCGAAGTCTAGCAGACTGTCACATCTCCAGCAACACTTTCAAGGCATAGACAAGTAGATCTAGACTGAAACGGTCCTCCACTCTGTAATATGACCATGAAATAAGGCAGCATAAAAATATAGATATCATTAAAGAAACCCCTTCTTCCTGTCCGTGCTTCTTATAATAATCTAATGATCCTCTTCTTCATCTAATGATCTAATTCTATTAATCAATCTAAACCTTTTTCAGCCTTGTAATAAAAAGGAGTCATCTGCAATTCTCAATCAGAAAAGCATCCACACCATCGAGGAGTTTTCGTATTCGGCCGAAAACCAAGTAATTACTTACGCGGATGGATCCTCTTACTCTGACCTTGATAAAGGCGGTGCTTACATCTATTTCATTCATCCTAATGGTGAACACAGATCCCATAGTATTCCTACAGGAAAAAAATTAGAGTTTCTATGGCATTCTTCAATTGAGAGTTTCTATGGCATTCTACTGTTCACAGACTCGAGATTTGTGACCCAGGTGATCTTGAGGGACAATTACCAGCGGGCCAAAGAAATAATTGCCCTTGTAAACAGAATAGCCTGCAGTCCAAAGATTATACACTTCGCAATGGATACCGACCCACATACACATATTCAGCAATGAGCAGGACGATAACCTACCCAAAGAAGCCTGAAACTCTCCTCCACTCTCCAATTGCCTAACTCTTACTGATGCTGAAACACAGACGTAAACTTATCTCCTCAGCACCTAAGAAGAATTCGATTTCAGAACTTAATTACAACCAGGTAATTTCAACTACCATAGCCAGACTACGTGCAGGACACTTTAAAGGAATGAAGATATCCCCTGATGACTAAAAAAGTTACAATACCTGCCTTCACTTGTCTTGAAATCCAATTCTCTCCAAGTCTTATTTTTAATTGTTCATTTACCTAAATCCCACAGACTATCAACTGCTCTATTCGACAAAAATCCTTGACATTGCCAGGGCTGTTTTGAAAGCCTATTGATTTCTCTGCAGTACTTGAGCAAAACAACTAGATCACACATATGTGTTCTACCTGATGGAATAGTTATTTTATTTCTATCATCAAAAACCATGTTCATACCAACTTTGTAAAACCTGTTGAGGACCACCAAAAGAAAAAAGAAGTGCTTCCCCAGGCTCGCTTGCTCCGAGAGTATACGTACTAAAGAGTTCGTATACGCATTAATAAGAGATTTAATACGCAAGCACCAAATTAAGATCATGTCTGTTTAATCATGGGACGCTCTGTGTTAAAGCCTCCTCTCATAAATGATACCATGGACAGTAAAGAGAGAAGCACGTGATAACGGCTACGAACGGGTTAAGTGTAAAAGAAATTTGAGCCAAAATTTTTTTACATATATTACTAATGGCTAGCTTTTTAGTAAAAAAAGTAATTGCATAATTTTTTATTCGAAAATAAATTTTTGAAATTTAATATATATTTGATTTTCAACATGAGAAGAATTTAAATATTAGCGTCATAATCTTCAAAACTATTAGGCATTTTTTTTTTTAAAAAAGTAGCTTAAGTTTTTTTTTTTTAAATTTATATTGAAACTTTCTTTATTTCAAATTGTTATTTTGTCTCAGGATAAAAAAATATTTTTCTGAAAGAGACCTCAACAATGTTAGGAGTCAAAATCATTTCGAAACGAAAAGTTCAAGAAAAGTCTGAATGCCTAACGAAACTCACCCTCTGGAAGCTGAGGAATTTATATTCGGAATTTCCAAGCTAGAAAAAATCTTTTGAAATCCATCTGTGAAAGAAAAAAAATTTTTCCTTCCTGAATTTACGTTCGGAGAAAAATCCTTCGGCGTTTTCTTTTTTGCGATATTTTCAGAAATATTATATACGCATTTTTAGCATTTCCCTAAAAGCTATTGATTTTATTTCCAAGATTATCCCTATATTATCCATTACTTAGAGATTAAGATGAGGGGATGATAAGCTAAATTTGGAGGGTAAGTTGGGGATTTATGATAACATACACGTGACTCATTTCTCTCCCCCGTCCATTCATTGAATGTGTCCTCCCGTAGAATTTATAGGATACAAAGAAGATAGCCATTGACTATCCTATATTCACGGATGATGAATTGGCTTATTGACCGTGAATCAACATGAAAAGCATACTTTTTTATATTTCAATGTTTTGGTGAGAATATTTTTGCTGTCTTCAAACATGTTTCAGTCGTGACGTTCATTTTTGCGAAATACCATTATTTTGACTTCTCTCTCAAAAATTTTGCTGGAAGTGTGAAACTCCGTCGACCAGGAAAATTGTTGCACATTTCACCAAATTGGCAACTAATCGTTTCATATTGCAACTAGTGCATATTCAATAGGAAATAAAAAGTTTTTGTTTATATTAATGCTTTATAACGTATGATTAAATAAAATGCAGCTCAGTTTATTTACAAAAAAAAAACTTATCAAAAAAGTTTGGTTTTCTTGATAAAGATGGTGGGTATTTTAAACTATTTCTAAAATTTTTAAAAGATACGTTGTACATAGAAAAGAATAAAATAATTTTGCTTATTTCAGAAAAACATTTGGTGTATCAATCATTAAAACGTGTGAATGGATTTTTGATAGTGATAACGTATAATATTAGGTAGACCGGAAAGTAATGTTGTTTCGGCTCATTAAACATTCGTTAGTCTCAAAAACCAATTCATTTTTTTCGATCCATTTCGATTCATTTTTGATCCGGCATTGAAAGATTGTTGCTAACGTGAGTGAATACATTATTGATTAAAAATAAAATCTTTATAACAATTTTCAATTTCACCGAAACGGCATTACTTTCCGGTCCACCTAATATTATAGTAATGCACGCCTTATTTTCTTCTTTTTAATCCACATTAAAACCCAATATTTAAAATTTCTCTTTATTTATTTAATATTTTTGACTTTTTAGTTATGCGTCTAAGTTTTGTACATGGAAAATGTGGAAATTTCGATTAAGAATAAAATAGTGGAAAAACTTTTCTTGCATCGTTTAGGGAGCAATTGTAACTTTTGTTGGCATGAAGTATAGAGATCCAAGACAAATTTGAATAACAACTAATTGGAAAATAGTCGGAATTAGAAATGGTGTTAAATTCTATTTGATTATGTAGGAGGGTGATTTCGTCAGCAACTGTCAGAAAAACATTGTGAAACTTGTCAGACGTGGAACAGCAATTCAAATTTGATCACTTAAGCTGTTCGAAAATGGGTTGAAGCCTTTATTGATGATGACTTCTACTTGGTAAATGGGAAGATAAATTCTGCTAGAAGTCGGCAAGATCTGACTGAAACATGCATAGTATTTAAATTCAGAAGTTTGTTTACTATTGGAATCCTTTACCAGATAGGGGAATGGAAGAGATTTTTATTGGCGATAAATTCTATTTGACGATAATGTAATTGTTAGAAAATTATTGAAACTTCCATTGTCATCAAGCATGGAGTTACAGTTAAAATGTGAGCATTTTATTCAGTCGGAAAGAGATATAAAAATACGGTTGTAAGTTTCCATCGTTATTGATCCGAAAGCAAGATAACAAAAACGTTAAAAAAAAAATAGACTCGTCTGACCGATTCTGAACTTTTATTGGCAGATGGATGACATACTCAATGAAAAAAAAAAACTAGATATATTTAGCTGTCATAACGGTAAAATAGATGGAATTTTCGAAGCATTTTCCTGTTTAGTTATACCACTATTTATTTTACGAAAAATTTTGTTATTCACTCTTTTAAGTTAACCTGCAACATTACTTAACCCTTTGCACTCCGAGTTCTTTAAAATGTTGTTTAAGCTAAAATAAGCACGAAATCATTTAAAATTCATAGTACAGTACTTTTAAATAAATTTTAAAATTCTTTAAATAATGTGGTTACGAATTAATAAGGTGTAAACATTTTTTAATTTTTTAGTGGTGACTGTTGATGGCGCCTCAGAGTGCAAAGGGCAAATTGTTATATAAAAGTGACATTTTATAATAGCCTTTTTTAGTAATTGTTTAACAATAAAAAAATTCAAAGATAATACACATTTACAGCAAGCACTATAAACTCTTTTATATTTCCGTATCGTTAATAGATACCAACCAGGGTTAGGTTTTTGACTTCAAAAATGTGTCGAAAAGTGTCAAAAAATCTGGGGAAGTTTCTTTTTATTAACATTGGAGATATTTAAATCGATACTAAATCATGATCAATACTTGCATTAGATACTATTATAATTATGAGTTACATATTATATTTAAAAAATGTCGCAAAAATTATTGAAACTATTAATTGGTTTTTCCAATGGTAATCCTAAGTAACTAAGTAATTCCTGGGTAACTTTAAGACCTTTATTATAACTATTCCGGTTATATTGCAGGTCATAACTATGATTATTTGTTATTACCTGTAATAATTATTAATATAAATATTTATTATCAATAATCAATATTTATATGGATTATTTTATTGATTATGTTAATTATTATTAATAAAAATATTGATTTTAATTCTTTTATGTTACAATTTAGGCAGATTTTTTTAGATTTAATAAAATTAAAATGTTCGGCAGTGATTGTCTAAACTCAACGTATTTTTTTATTTTATTGATTCTCAATATTTGTTGCTATTATATTCAGGTGAGTAGAATATGCCTGACCATGCGAACAAGGATTTAGAAGAAAATTCAGGCAGCCATGGAAGAATTTTCGGTTTAAAAAAATTCCTATAAAATTTTTTGTTAAAAAATATGTTGCTTTGCTTAACTTTTTCTTGTTACAAAAGCATGAGTCAATTTGTGTATATATTATTCGTTTGAATTCCTTTAGCTAATAATTGAAACCATTAATTTAATTGAATAAATTATTATTTCAATATATTTTGATTTCTATTAATTTATAACACATATGCTAGTTAATTTAAGAATTGTGTAAAATAAAAGATTTTTCTTTTACAAACTTTATTTTCCAGTGAAATTTTCTTTTTAAAAAGCTAAAATTTTTGGTGAAATTTTGATACAAAAAAAAACTTCATTGAAAATATTATTTTCTGAGAATTTTTTACCCTCCTGCTTATATGTACATGAACATTTCCAATTTTAGTGCACTATGTTAATTTTATTAATGATAATTAGTTCCCTGATTAATGAACAAATTATAATTCCTAAAAAATAAATGTTTAAATAAGTTTATAATTTTAAAAATCAATTCGCTCAAGGGTTTACCTAAATTACTATTAATATTTAATACAGTCATTAAAATAAATTTCCTTGTTACATGTTATTTTATTATGTTCTAATAGGTTTAGTATCTCTCTTTTTCAAGAATAAAAATAGTTTCAAATTTTGGTCTTCATATAAAACTGAAAAATGAATTTTAAGTAGAGAGGGCTTCAAAATTATTTTTTGTAGATGTATGCTTCAGGGAAAAGAGGAGTTAAAATGGGAGTAAATGAAAATTATTTTACATACACTGATAAAGATGGTTGTTGGGTGTTTTTTTATATTTTGATTTCATATATTTTAACAAATGAACTGATCGGATAAATTTCAAACTTACACATTTTTATTTATAATTATTTAATATTTTCTACACAAAAATTTGGGTTTTTAACAATTGTCAAAAGGAGAGTTCCATATCAAAATAATTCAAGAACATAATTGATTGTTCATTTATAATTTTATATGTAGAATACCACTTAATTATAATGGCTAATAAACATCCTAACACCAAAATTTCGGATTTTTAATACTCGTCAAAAGGAGTTTTTGACATGACGGACAAAACCACGGTTAAAACTGTCAATTGTCGAAAACTTTCCCAACTCTGATACTAACATTATATTGATATCAGATCGGCAGCATAACGTTGGTAACGGTTTTCAGTAAATTCTTAGTAAAAACTCTTCAGTCAGCGGAAGCAATTAAATAGGTAATCCAAATTAAGTACTTATAGTTGGTAAGCACTCATTTAGATTTTCACTCTAGCTATATCAGTAATTCTAAAATTCGACCGTCATATTTAGTGGGGGGGGGGGAGATAAAATGCATCAGAGAGAGACAGAATCAGTGCAGATTTAATATGACAAGCTCGTAAACAGCTACAGAAGATACTGCAGACTTTTGCTAACTACAGAAAGATTTAATTAATGCTAAAGTTGTTCAAAGTGGCACACGTGCTGCCAGGTGTTCGTGGAAACACTCTAATATACCAGTTGGGCTTTTCCACGCTTCAAAGGACTTCCACTCTGTTTCCTCATCACTTTAAAACAGTGGCGCAGAATATTTAGCTTTAATTCACCTTAGTTCTGAAAAGCTATGCTATTCATCCTAGTCTTCGACTTGCTGTATGTTTGATTAACAAACTAATTTTATTTAAAAAGTAAGATTTTATTTATTTATTTATATATATATATATATATATAAAATAACTTTACTGACCCATACATAATAGTTACCAAATAACGAAAAAGGATGGTAGGAATTTTAAGCCAAGAAGGGTAAAAAAAAACATTCCTGGTGTAATGAAATACCAAGAACTAAGAGTTATGCTATGTTCCAGAACACTACTTTGGCGTTAAGTAGTTGCCACCCCTTTCGGTGATAAGACTCCATAAATTTTTCTCAGTGCAGATTCAGAGCCTGTTAGTGAGTGTCAACGTGGTACGCAACCCCCATAGAAAGTCTTCACCCATATATTTTGTTACACCTTTGAATATTTCGATTAAATCTTGGAACACCTTTTATATCAAATAGAGTATATGCAACTTAGGATTCCTAAAGGAAAAATACTGCTCATGACATTTCTGTTTCTTCCAGATTCAATTCTGTTACAAATTAGATTGCTTTTTTAATTGCAGTGATTATGCTTCAATAGGATGCTAAATGTAATTTTTTTACAGATAATTAAAATATTATTTCCATTGACAGAAAATCAGGAATTTTAAATAGTTATTTAAAAATTAAGTGTGAAAAGGAGGGAATTTCGTTTCTTCAAGGTGACAAAGGAATTTAAATTTTTATTAAAAATTATCATGAGATTGGTTTGAAATTTTCAGTATAAGTTCATATTGTTAAAAACTTATTTACAAAATTTGAAAAATTTAAGAAATTCAAAGAAATCAACGTTTGGAATTATATAGATTTTTTTGTATCATTCCTCACGCTTAAAATGACAAAATTCTTTCAAAATATATATTAGGTAACATAAAAAATTGGCGGAGTACTTTTTCCAATTGTTTACTATAGAAACAAATAATAAGAGAGCATTCAAGAACCAGCATCAGATTGCAATGAAAGATATATATATAATAACTAAATTAAAACTTTTTCCAACAAAGTGTTAACATTTATATTACTTTCAGCTTAATAGAATAAAAATCCATTTCACTGGAACAGTTTGAAATTTGTCAAAAAGGACAGGACAAATGGCTCTTTAAAGTTATTTATTGAGAATTCTACTTTAGAACAAAGTTTTCCTTTTTGTTAATATATAAATAACGAACTAGTTAAGTAATTAGACGCTTTTTAACTTAAAAAATAAACAATTTTCGAAACAAAAATTCTTAGGTATGCCGCTAGCTGCTGACGAGACAATGTAAACGAAGGGACGTGTTCAAAGCAGAAGACACCCTAACTTCCGTCAATTTGTACATATTCAAAACGTTTGTTTTAAAATGATTAGTTAAATGCCTGGAAAACAAAAATATATATCAAAAGATTTGACGAATTTTCGTTCATTTGAAAAGAACTAATTAGCTTCAACTCTTTCCATTCTATCAATCGCGTAACAGTGGAGGGGATGGGTGCACTTCTATAACCTGAAAAGTTCAAAAAATAAACACTAGTTGGGGAAAAATTGCGCCCTTCTATTCTACGAAGAAAGAACAATTTTCATCTGAGTAACAGAAATCTAGAAAGCTCTAGGCACACGTCAGAAATTTAGCACTTTAGTCTGTGGAATGAAATTGATCCACCGATTTATTGCCTATTTTAAACTGGCTGGAAGATTATTATATTGGATGACTAAATCGAAGAGCTATTCGAGAACCTCCATTATTTCCTTCAGAAGTATGGAATGTTTTTGAAACTATAAGTAATGGCACAGTACTAACAATTATCAAGAAGCTACTAGTCACAGAATGAAGGAGAGAGAAAAAAAAAAAAAAAAAAAAAAGAGTTCGACGTGGATCATCTAACGTTAAGGATAGTTCATAGAAGGCGTTTAAAGCATCCAAAGTGAATCATTTGCTCGGGTAGAAGAACTTAAGAAAACGAAAAATGTATCAAAATTGTGAAACGTTTTGAAACTCAAGCTTTTCAGAATAATTAGAGCTGTCGAACACAGAATATTTGTGAAGGATTGTCTACAATTTTATAATTAACAAAGACGAAGTTTCAATGAACACTAGCCTTTTCATATTTCATTATTTATATAATAACTAATTCTTAAAAGTGTATTAGGATTGTAAAGCTTGGTATAATTTATTAGAATTGCTGTGCTAACTACCTCCAAGCGGTGTCATCTGAAATCTAAAATAATTCTTACCTTGAAACAAAGAAAATGTTCGAAAAGAGGCTAAATGTTGTCAGCCATAACTGGAACTGGCAACCATAAACTGGATAACAGATTTGCCAGTTATCAAAGTAAACAAAATTAGAGATTACAATCATTGAATCTGTCACATTTATAATTCTCTATTTTGCTACTTACTAGAGTAAACTATTGATACAATTGGTAGCTATAGTTTATATTGTGGTATTGCAAAATTATTTGATCCAGGCGTGTTTGATAATTCCCTATACTTAAAATGTAGAGAACTCAATTTAGATAAATTCTTAATTGCTTTTAAATATGAGTCTATTTGAAAGTGTTCTGGAGTTAAAGGAGCTAACGACACTTTGAATCAAAATGTAAAACATTTATTAAAGAACATTTCCATGATATTTGTTATCTAAAAATATAAAACTTAAACATTAAAATGTAAACAGTTAAAAAATCGAAATAAACGCAAAGTTGAAGAGTTTGTTTGAAAACTTGAATTTAGAGAAGTTCTTTCAATATATTCTTCCTTATCAGCAGTCATTCATGGACTTGCTCCTGTGGTGCTGCAGTCTGCTAAAATAAAATTCAATAACTTAATTTGAAATAACTGATAGCATTAAATTTCATAGATTTAATATGAACAAACGCTATAATTTTCGTCAGACGCATATAGACGTACTGGTCTGAACTCTAGCTCTGTCGACGCGTTTTCCCCCAATAAGCCTATCTCATGGTTCCTTACTTCAGGAATGTAGTTCAGTAGTTAACAAAAAAAGGAAGTTTCGTCGGAAGAATTCCCAAGATTTGACAAAAAGCTCTGCCACGCTATTATGATTCTTGTAAACTCCGCAACTCTATTCTCGCTTCTTTGAAAGAAATGGGAATAATTTGAGAAACGCAAGTGATGCATTTCCGACGTATTTTTCAAAGTCTAATCGAGAGAGACTATACAAGTCAATAGAACACGCAGAGTTTTAAAAGTTGTGAGCTTTGTGTACAAAAGTACCATTTTTGACGTGACTTATGTACACTTTTCCTATCTACGAGCTATCTAATCATGTAAGGTACATTTTGCGATGAAATTTTATGTTTAATCAAATGAGAGAATTAGAGCTCATGGGATTAATAGTTTTGAAGTTTAGGGACTTCATGATAAATGCATTTCTGAATTAGCACATTTTATACAAAAATATACACTTCAACTTTGAAATATTAGCCCTTAACTCATCGTCTCATTCAATAACGCGAGAAAAATTTATATTAAAGAATACCTCACATCTGTATAGCAATGTAATATGGTTAAATAAGTGCAAGAACGAAATTTTAAACTAGTACGAAATTTTACTTTAGTACATAAAACTTCTAAGATATTAGCCCGATTGTCAGATAAATAGAATATAACAAATTCAGACTATGTGCCTTGGATGTTCAGAAAGTTCCTGAATAGCAATGTAGAGAGTATAGATGCGTGTCAAAAGTACTCTTTATACATAGAAAGACATGCATGTTTAGAATTGCTTCTATTGACTTATGCATAGTAAGATTTAGAGTAAGAGAATAGATAGGAAACCATCTCATTTGTTTAGATGGCAATATGAAACGAATCAATAAGGACAGAAGTTTGATCTTCGTACATAAAAAGCTTATAACTTCTAAACAATTAGTCAGATGTCTTTGGATTAGTCTTATTTAAGCCAGCTTGAACAATACTTAAAAATAATCACAAAAATGTCTGCCTTGCCTAGAAGATATTAAATTCACCCCTTCATATCACCCCCTTCTTTCACCCGAAGAGTTTATTAAGAATCATATGTAACATAACGAAATTTTCTTTGAAAAATCTTGCTTCTTAATTATTCTGAAGAAGCATTTTCCTGGATTCTTGGTATAAATCACTATTCCAGAAATAAAGATTATCAAGCCGGTTTCGGGTCCCTTGTAAATTCGGTATAAAGTAAGAATTTTAAGTCGAATTAATTAAATATAGTTAGTTTTTAGTTTAATATAGTTAGTATATTAAGTTTTTAATTAAATATATATTTAAATTCCAACACTAATATGTATATTTAAAAATTACTGCTGACACATTTCGTTGCTGTAAGCTGATTTTAAAAATATTTTATAATTTCAACTTAAGTTCAGTTAAAAAATCCGGAATAAATTTGATTTAAATCTATTCTTTTAAATTTCATTGGCAGTGTCCAAAAAACCATGTCTAGATATCAAGACGAGAAGGGTACATATTCTAAAATCTTTGTAAGAGTTGTTTGTTACAGGATTTGAATACAGAACAAAACTCTATACTTGCGGAAAACGAATGCCACTACAAGCAGAGCTGTTCATGAAGTGCGGTGAAACTGAAACAGAGAGCTGGTTTGATAAGATTAAGAGCTCCAGTTTAAAGCCAGATATTTTCCTACAATCTGAATAATTTTAAGCTAGATGGACATTAGGACCGTTTTAAACTGAGAAATCAGCGCTATCAATATAAAGTCCGCGCAGTTTTGCATGAATATTATACACTTTATACTTAATTAAAAATTAGCGTAAACAAGTTTGACTGCAAAGTTCTCGAATTTACTTGTTGTTTTCATTTATCTGACTCATTTTCAGAGATTTATTCTATTGTTCAACTTTCAATAGATTCTGATCAAATCTAACTGTAGCTTTTAGCGAAATATTGATCAGCCATTAAAAATGAAAGTATTCGTTTAAAGAAATTCAGAGATTCTTTAAATTTTGCTAATTAAAATATTACAAACCTCAGATTATCGTTAAGTAAACTAACCTTTTTTACAGATCCCTCCCCCCCCCAAAAAAAAGTCAACATTAACTCAAATCAAATTTTGGAGATCATGGAAAATTAATAAATTTGTCACCATAAAGAAATAATTACATTAAATCGAACATTCTTAGAATTCTTTTAAGTACAGAACTACGATTATTTAAAAAACCCCATTATCTTCATCTCAGTGCGTATGAGATCTACGATACAATTTGAAGAAATTTGTAACAAACTAATTCTAAACTGTATTTGCAAAGACTTTTTTTTCCCTCCAAAATTTAGATTTTGAATCTAGCTTTACTTCGCAAATAAAATAAGCGTCTCAAAATTAAGAGACTTCCCTAGTTTTGAAGAATCTTGCTTTCCCCTCCACAAGAAAGTATATTCCAACTTTCCAAATCTTCCGTAGGAAAAATGAAAGATTAGCCGAAAGCATGAAAAAAAGTGGGAAGCGTGAAAATCTCGTAACTTTGAGACTTATTAGATTAGGAGTACAATTTTAACTATCAATAATCAAAAATTGTAAGTGTCGAATTACCTTTCAGCAAATTTCATCGCTCGATGTGGATCAATGGTTCTTTAGGATCTTCATCAAGATTCTCGCTCTCTTCAGAGGTTTCTCTCACTTTAGATAAAAATAAAGTTTTATTTTACTACTGTGTTGTGACCTTTTTACGCAGAAAATAAAACTGTCATAAAAGAGCCTATTTTAGTTTTTAATTTACTTTATAATAAATGTACTCATTTTTTTAATGTTTGGGTAATTTTCAGCTTTAGAAAAGGGCTGACATTAATTGAATAAAGCACTGTAAACTCGTTACAAATAGTCAACTATCATCTGATCTCTAGATTGATAAATTGACAATTCCGAACAGAAGAAATAATAGCATGCCAAAAATTTTTTTAAACGTTCTAGCCTGGTGATATGGTCACGAGAAATAAAGGCGAAATTTCGCCCAGTCATTTTGACAACAGCGAGAAGGATTACAACCGGGGGGGAGGGGGACAAAATCTGGCTTTTTTTGTATGCTACTTTTTGGTTTAGGATGGAAAATTTCTGATGGCGTATTTAAAAACGAGAGATTTATACCCACATTTTGTATATGGTGTAATAATTCTACAAGCTCTGGACAATTTTATTACTCAGTACTAAACGAAAAACTTTAGAATAAATAGTTGTTTGAACGGTTATAAAAATTCTCTTAACAGATCATGCCAGGGATGAAAAAAAGTTTAAGTCCTACAGGAATTCCTCTTATAGCGAGTAATAAGCTTCCTTAATACTTCCAAAAAAATCATAATTTTAGGAATTTTCATCATTTGATCAAATTTGCAGAGGGTGTGTTTGTTTTTCAGGGGTGCCTTTTATGGCCAAGAATTAAGCCACCCATACGTCACATGCCGTTTAAAGAGCGGACTTATTCATACATCCATCCCTAGACGCAATTTTGACCTGAACCAGAGAACGATCACCATTCAATTCGGTACTCCCAGTAGTATGATTTGTTATGGGAACATTGTGGACTTTGTGAGTCGACAGATTTAATGTACACCAGTCATTTACTGCACGGGGAGACTTGTCTGCGGGGATCGAACTCGCGACCTCTTGGTCATGGGCCCAATGCCCTAGCAACCAGGCTATCCCGGTCTTCGAAGAAATGTAAAGTAGATGCTTTAATACTTTTGCAATAATTTTCATAAATTCTAAAATTAATACTTTTACTTCTAAGTGATCAGCAAACTATTAAGTGCATTTGAACAATAGTTTAAATTGACTACTGAAATATGTTTAAAGACTTTCAACTACATGTGCATGATAACACTGATCAAGGCCTGAATTTCTACAAGCTGAAAATTGTTTACTACATAAGTGTCAAGTGATGGAAATTATTAAATGTAGGTACGATTTTAGTTGAATCTCATGCGAAGCTTTTGTAGAAAATGAGCACGATTAAAATTACGGTTAAGATTGCGCATTGCGAACTTTGAAGTGAAATATTTTGAAACGTATTTTCTAATCCAGCCACTTAAACACGCATAATAGTGTAACTCCTAAAGTAGATTACATGAGCCGGAAAGCATATCTATAAATGTTAAATTGCTTACAAGAAATTTTTAAATCTAACTATATATAAATCTGTTGTACGTTATATATGTTGTACGTAAAAATCGTATTTAATATATCCTTCCGATTGGCAAGCCAAAATATTAAATAACCATTGTGAACTTACCCAAATTTGTTAGAATATATAAGGTTATAAAAAATATAAATGCGCACAAGCAAACAGAATTCTTTTAGTACACATCCTAAGAGAATCATTCAAACTTTTGTAAAGAAAAACTTTACTGCCGAGAAACAATTGCGAAGCAATAATCGGGGCTGGTGAGCGGTAGTGAACAGGGGGCTTTGTCCCTTAGTAAGTACAATAAAAATCAGTAAATCTATAAATGCTTACTTCTAAAAGCTCCAGTGGAAGATTTATTTTCTGGCAAATGGATTTCTATAGCAAGTTTATACAACCAGACACCGATAACAGCCCCAATGTGAGGAGCTATGATTGGTATTATAAAATAACCATAATTTCGATGGCTGTAAAAAAAATAGAAACTTATTTTACTGGTGATAAAAATTCCAAAACTTTATTAACAAAATATTTAAACTCATCGTTTCCCAATTTAACCAGTATGGGTATCGATAAATAAAATTGTAGAAATATGTAGTCACGCAAGCTTTTCTTCGAAACTATTTTTAAACTAAAAGTTCCATGATCAATATTTCTATGTTAACTGAAAACTGTTTCCATATTTTCTAAATTAATCTAACCAGTTCTCACAAACCAGATTTAGTTTAGTTTGTTATTGAGAATAATGTTTGCAAAGAGCGTAAAAAGTTTAAAATTTGGCTAATGACAAACTGAAGCAAAATTTAAACATTTTTTTTATCAAAGTTAAAAATAAGCATATCAGATTGAGTTATAATGCATTCAAAATATACTTAAAATTACAAAGAGACTGGGTATTAGAATGGGGAAAGATTTGTATCTGGCTTTATAAACAAGGAAGCAGTGATCTGATGCAGGCTCAAACAATATTAACAGTTTTCAATGTTAATGATTTAAAAGGCTACACACATGAACAGTCTTCACATTAAGGAAATATAACTACTTTTTTCAAAAGTTTAGAGCAGTTTTATAGATTGTAGTTAGATTTGTAAAAATACCTTTTCAGAAACTAAATAGAAAATTAGCTTTACGGAGCGATCTCAATCTTCATAATTTCAGTTCTCTAAAGGATTAAACAGAGGAGCGGATATACTGAATCTTTTAACAAAAGTATCAAATATTAGGGAGATTTCGCGAATTTACGTTAGCTTCCGTACGCAAGACTCCAAGAGCCCGTAAAATATATCAAACTTATGTAAGTGAAAATAAGAGATTTCGCAAAAATCCGTAAGTTAAAAAAGCTTCGGTAGTAGAATCTCATTTCAACTTTGATCACAAAATCAAAAGCAAACATTTACAACGGACGATCTTTGAGGCTGTGGCATACAAATAGAGATGCTTTTGCTCTACATATAACTGCGGATCTGTGAGCAGGAAAATTTGGTAGTTTATAGATTGATGAATTCGGCGATGAAGAACGCAGCTTATTAATATACAAAAAATATTATTGAACTTCTATTTAACTTCTTTTAACTAAATTGTATACTTAAATATAATTCAAAAAAATCGAAACTTTATGTAGTTTTTTTAGGGAAGAAGTGCTACTAGACAAACATAGTTCATTAAAGTCATAAAATTATTGAATGAACCGATTGTTGTAAGATTCATTTCTAAATTTCTTCAATAAAATTCTTCCAATTCGCATTCCATATTTATAAATTCAGTTAGATTGGCTTAAACAGAAACATTTAACAGATATAAGCAGCTTACTGGTAGCTTTGTCTCTGTAGCGCAAATAAAGCCAACATAAGTAGCATCTAAAATAAAAGAGAGCATGCGCAGCTACTTCAATCTTACGCACGGGAGCGTATGGAAGCTAACGTATTAGTGCAATACATGCCCATTAAATTATAAGCTATAACGGTATAAATCGAAAAAACTAGGTTCCGTAAAAAGTCCTTGAACAGAGTTAACTTTTGAAAACTAAGTTTGAAACCTTCCTGACGATCTATCGTGGGCTTCTCAACAAAAACATGAATATCAAATGGGCACATTCGTGTTTTTGGTGCAGTGAAGAGTATATATTGGGAAAATATGTTTGCATTTAGCTCATTCCTTAGATCTTTGCGAGATTTTTAACTTACTCCATTGCTTACCATTAAACACTTGCAATATAACCAATAGAATTATTCTTGGCGAGATTTTCACTCTTTTGTTTTATTTCTCTGCGACTGACAGAAGATTTGATCGTACTCAAGAATCTAGTGATAAACATCAAAAATACAATGGAAGTTTCGAACAGAAGTCTGGATAGATAAAAATAATAGCGTGCCTCAGGGTGAATGTATTCTCCATCTGATAATTATGGTAACGACCCTTATTTGAAGGAACAGTACTATTCACAGCATATATTTTGACGCGTGACAAGAGTCAAATTATCTGTACAGTCGTGAACACAATCTTAATATCTCTTGGTAGGACCAGATTTTCACGTACAAACATTTCAAATGTAAAATGAATGGATCAGAGGGGGGGGGGCTAAATTATAAACACTATTTTAAACTACAAAATGAGACAAATTTGCCTTTTTCTAAAAGTTTAGATCAACCTTCAAACAATGGGTTGTCACAATCTTAAAAATAAAAAACGATTCAGGCAGAATAGTTGAAAGTTTGTGCCACCCATAAATATTGGATACATTTTGGAATTTTATAATATAAATCTTATAAATCTAAAAATTTGTCCTTTACTAAACTAAAGCAAAATGTTGTTACATGGAATGAATAGTTTTAAAGGCACAAAATATATCCAATGACATGGTGAAATGCGCAAAACATTCAGAACTTATTTACCAAAACTAATTTAGTCATGCTTCCAGATTTTGGGTATTTCGATGGTAAAAATCTGTCGAAAAAGTTTACTCATACACATTTCGTTATTTGAAATATAGTCTGCTCAAATCAATCCGCATTTAATCTCTAAAACCATTAAAGTTTCATATTCGCTAATAAAGCAATCATTAGAAAAAAAAAGTCTATTATTTTATGTTGTGAAACGTTTTAATTTCTAGAAACACATGCAGTTTAAGAAAATTTAGAGATTGAATTTATTCGGTGAAACAAGAGAAAAAAAAGGTTTGAGTTACGGAGAGAAGATGAACATACCTGAAGACCTCCAATCCATATCCAGCCATCAGAGTAAAGAGTCTTGGAGACAAATCTCTGGCAGGGTTGAGAGGAGCCATGCAGTTGTATGGTAACGCATATACAATAGCTCCCAACGCAAGACCGATAAGTAACGGATAAAGACCCTTGTGTGTGGCTAGATTTTTTGGATCAATTATTGCCACAACGGCCATCAGTAGTATGGCTGTAGCTATTACCTGAAACAGGAAGAACATAACGTTCTGAGCAGAGTAGCATCCGATTTGAAGCCAGACTTTGCATAACAGTTTAAGATGAAACAAATTTTATGAAAACGAATGGAATACCCGAGGAAGTCATTTTAAAAGCAATGAATAAAACTAACGAATAAAGTTCTTGAAAGTCAATCGAAATCTTTCCGGTCCACCTGCATGGAATCTATAGTAAAATCTCGAATGTATTTTTAGAATGATTTGAGTAAATAGTTTCTTCTCTAGCATTAATTGCTTAAGAAAAAGATTTACAGACGAACCTGTTTTGGTGCGGTCTTGTGAGATTTTTAATTTATGGGATTTGTGCGATTTTTTACTCTGAATATGAAAATTTTAATCAAATTGGAACATAATTGACGAAGTTATAAAAGATTTCTTGTTGATTTTATCGACCATTTAGTTTTTCGATGAGTATTTCACTACTTTACATAATTGCGTCAGTAGGTTTTAGTTGATGAGATAGTTTGAGACTAGAAATTTGCTTATTTTATCGAATAAGTGGAAATATACTTTTTCATTAGTTTCTGATCTATGCAAATAATAAGTTCGCTTAATAAAGCGATTTCGCTTAATAAAGCGAAGAGGGAGGTAATTTCCTTAGACACTAAGACTGATTTCAAAACAAATAGCAGAACGAGGATCCACAACTCTGACTCTACGAGACATTTTTTTTACGCTTTCCCCATCTATATCTTGAAAATTTTTTTAAACTTATGTTGCGAAACTATTTTATAGCTATTCGTGAAATTTTGTGAGGCGTTATGCGTTTTTTATGTGGCCTATTTACCGCACAAAAGTGTTTTAGTAATTTTATTGAGCCGATGGCATCTTTCTCTAATAAAGCATAAGAGCCGTCACAGTATAATTTAACGTTACATTTTATTGCGCAAAAACTAAAAACTTCGAAACTTGACACAACAAAGGTGTGTAGAAGAATTTGGATTGCGAACGAATAAAATATTTAATTTTCTATAATTTAGAGAATTACTGTTTACTTTGAGGTAAAAAATATGCGGGTCACTCAACAGGGTGCAGAAATGCAATTTTAAAATTTTGTTAATAAACCTTTGCTCGAAATTGCAATTAGTTCGAAACTTATAGCAAATTTAAGTGGTTTTTACGAATGTTTCTCTTTTATTTTAAAAATAATTTAGATTTCTCCAGAGATCTTTGTAAGCTCGCGCTTCACATCAAAAATTATCAATAGTCATTAAGAATGAAAGTAAAAGATTTTGCTAGTTATAAGATACGCCATTTGTATCTAGTTTATATAAGAAGGCTTAGAGAGGATAATTTAAAAAAAAATTAGAGCTGTTATGTGATTAAGTTATCTTTATATATAGTTAGCTAGTAAAATTAGTAGCTCATTAGTTAACCGTGTGGCACATTCTGTATTCCTTAATTGAACGTTCACTTGCTTCGAAACGTTCACTTGCTTACTTGCTTTCGTTCACTTATTTTGCTATCATTAATGTACTAACAAAATTTCATTGCAAAAAATTAAATTCGGAAAATATAAGACTTAAGGAGAAAAAAACTATTGCTATGCATTTTTAGTCTAGCTTTATAGACTATTGCGTTAGTGCTTACTTATTATATTTACTTTTTATTTTGAATTTTAAAGTTCGGTGGGAAATTAAAACAAAATTTCTGAAAACCATTCCCATTGTTTGTTAGATCCTTTCTCTTTCATTTTAACTAAAACTATAATTCAGCGAGTTTTTCATTTTCAGCATGTGTAGACATAAAAAAATAAATTTAGAACTAGACTTTATTTCTCTTCATTTTCTGACGCAAACTTATTTTAATACTCTGATAAAATTATGAAAATTTTGTTGCTTCACACAAAATATTTAAGATAAGTATTTCATATGGTAAGTATATTTACAATTGCTGTTGAAATTTCTAATTCCGGTGTTGCACTATAAAGATAATCACTTAAGAGTACTTGGAATGGATGGTATAAAGAATATATTCTATTCAATTGACTCACCTGATCTACGAAGGCGGCCCACAGGGAGACATGCGGGGGAGGGTAGGTAGCAAATATTTGTGCTGTTGCATTGAGATGAGGTGGAACTAGTCTCTCGCCACCGTCAAAGTCGCCGATAGAATCTAAGGAAAAAACTTATTTCTAGAAACTTAAATTCAGGAGAGAAATTCAAATTCTATTCTTTAGCATTAAAGTAACAAGCATTTAAAGAAAAGGAACTGCCAAATTACAAACACAACTGTATTAAAAACTACTATTTCATCGAACATCGGAGCTATCATACAAAATTTAAATGATAAATCTCTAATTTGAAACTTATAAAATTAAATATAGCCTATGTTTTGAGGACCTAAAAAGTCCGTAAAAAATGTCACAAAATAAAAATTCTTAAAATTTAACATTTCAATCTAAAACTCTTTCCCGAAATGTATATTTTAGTAATATTAATGCATGTATATTAGCAGAGATAGATGTCATAAATCATATTTCAGAGCGAAGTAAATATTTGTGTATCTTACGAGTCAAAACTTTTCGACCCACAAATTATAAGAAATCGTAATCATTCAACAAAGGGCTTTTTTCAAATTAGTTTTGCAACTGTGCGAAAAGTTTAGTTCTTTTAATTTTATTGGTGTAACGGAATACCCAAATTTTTTTATTAAGGTCTAAATTCTCTTTTGCAGGTACCTATTTTGAGGGACAAAAATACGAATCAGTCAGCGAAGGTTATTCAGAGTATGTGTGTAGTTAAATGTCGTCTGCACTAGTTTTGAGCTAAATTTATTTTCTCGTGCCATTAAAATTAAACGTTATTACGTGAAAATCAGATAGCCGAGCCACAGGTTATTTAAGCTTTCTATATTTTATTTTGAGCATTGTACATAACCACGTGAAAATTTTCAAAATCAGATTTAATTTTAAAAAAAAAGTTAAAGAAACTCATTTTTATTCAAAAAATATATTTCGCAAAAACTAATCACCTGATTGGAATTTTCCAAATTTTGATAGTAATTTGAAATAGAATACCACAACAGTTGGTCAAAAAGTGGGTTATTAGTAAAATCCTCAACACATTTTATAACCAGGTTTACACAGATATTAAACTCTAGGAGTTCGTCGATACTCGTTGAACTGGAGTATCGACAAACTAATTTTTTGCAGTTTTCAGGTTTTGTAACTGGATTTTTCAAGCTGTCTAACGTTAAATGAAACAAAGACAAACATTTATGAGAGAAGTCTTACCATAGTATACAGCAAACACCAGAACAGCAGCTGTAAGTGCTCCCAGGTATTGTGCCAAGAAGTAAGGCAAAACTCTATTCAACTTTATTTTTCCTACTGTTGCAAAAGCCAAGGTAACAGCTGGATTGGCATGGCAACCTTAAGAGAAAGTGATTTTAATATCTTAACACACAATTTTATAGAAAACTTGCCTACAGGTTTATAAAGCATTACGAGAAACGAATTAGAGATTAAATGGGTTGTTTTTGTTTTCCTCTATAAGTCTTCAATTAAATTGTTTCACACACTATAATTATATACTCTTTAAATATAAGTACGAAGAAATTTAGTTTAAATTCCATCCCTCAGCCAGTTTAATTAAGAAAGAAGGGCTTCCCCAGGCTATGAACGATTAGAGAGTTCGCGTATTTAAAAATACGTATACATAGAGTAGCTGATTCAGATCACGTTAGTAAGATCATTAGCTGTAAGAGTCTATCATACTGTGTGACGTGACGGAGACTATGGTCCACAGCGAGTGCCTGGTCAGTCATCGGTGACTGACAGTGTAAAATGCGATATAACTAAACATTTGCACTGTTATTTGTGAAAATTTAATTTTTTACTAAACAAATTTTTACTTATTACAATCTGCTAGCAGTGCATTGCTAAACCACAATACGAGCGTTAAGCCACACTGAAGGTCTGACGGAGACTTCCTTATCTCAAAGTGTTACCCAGGAGTGATTTAAGTATACAATTAAGTGGTTCACTATTAACTCTTTATATCTCAACATCTGATTTTAATAAAAATTACTCATACATTAGAATACATCATTCTGAGCATGTAAAAAATAAAAAAATTTACAACATAAGAAAAATCATTGGAAAAAAATTGATTGTTGCATTTCTGCACCCTTATGCAAAATGACAAAAAGTGCTTGTTGCATTCCTGCAACATTGTGAAAAATGGCACTAACATTGAAAGATTAAAATTTCAATTGATATGAAATTTTTTAAAACAGTTGTTACTTTTGTTGTAACAAAGTCCTACACCACATTTCTCACAAATAGTTTGTGTAAATTCTTTGCATTTTGGGTATTTGCATCTGATTCTTTTGTTAGCCCAATTAGGCCAGTGCCCAATTTCATCTTGGCGCACTGGTTTTGGCCGACAATCGCCGAAATCGTCCTTCAAAATTTGTTGGGGCAAAGACATAGGCTTATTGCGTATGTTGCAGATATGCAACACGGTGATATCAAGGGTTAAGCATTCTGTTTCAAAATCTGTCCAAACAAAACTACATACACGTACCAGAAAACTGGAGGTGACGCATAAGTTCGCACTGTGGTGGTGCCTACGAAGTAAACTCTTCAAAATTTGGCAATTTAAAGTTTACAAATTATGAACCAGAAATTTATAAATTCATAAAATCACAAATTATCGTTCGTGAACTTTCATTCAACAGAATGATTCAGTTCTCATGAAAAGACTCAAATTTCTTCTGCTTTTATCAGCATGAATTTAAAGGTATCTTTTAAGTTAAAAATTATCCCTAATTTAAAGGTAACCTGTAATATTTATTGTGCTTTCTTTAGAGCCCAATTCTTACGTTTTTGGTAATTCCAATCTAAGGGCTTCAACTTAAAAGCCATGTTAATTATAGAAGTAAAGTATCCGTATGGTGGTTAAGGAGCCGACCTCTTGTCAGAAAGGTCCCATGTTCAAATCCCGTACAAGGCATTGATGTTTTCCTTCTCTGTATTATCTGTCGTTACTGTGAGAGCAATGTTGGCCCACCTAATATTAGTGATCTTTAGAGAGGGGCCAACAAGTCTGCCCTTCTCATATTCGAACGAGAAAAGTCAATATCCGGGTAGGCGATGGAAAAAATTATCGAGTAATCTTATCATTTAACAAATAAATATTTATCAGAATGTTCCATAATATCTAAACTTTTGACCGTTTTCCAATTAAGGACATTCAGAATAGGAAAAGTCATTCAAAAATCCATTATTTGGTTTTTAAAATATTAAAAAATTTACAGTTCACTAAGTAATATGCGCTTAAATCAGTTTTTCTAATAGAGTTATAAGTTAATGAATTTGTATTGGTCCATTCATCAATATGTAGTTTTTGTTGGCAAAATTTCTCTTGATGAAATTTTTCAATAGTCTCACAACTTCAAAAAGTTCCTTGCTCCGCAGTTTTAGTGTAATAAATTTTTTTTAGATACTCTTCGATGTGTTTTGTTTAATTTCAAATGCATTTGATTAACTCAATACCTCAATTTTTGTATAAATTGAGCATTGACATGTCCATTAACATTAAACATGTCCAGCATCACCTTAAAATGTAAAAATATATGTTTTAGTATAAACTTTGTAACTAACAAGACCAACTAGACAATTATGCAATTAAAATTATGAGTAAATTATAAGGCATTGGAAATTAAATTTCAGCTACTAAATTCTCTAGTGAAAACATAACTAGCCCTAAATTAAATATTTAATTTATTACAAAATCGTATGTGTGAGTAGCACTGATCATTTAGCAAAATAACGTTAATAGAATTGGTAGCAATCTACGAGACCCCTTTCGCAATTGTGATCTTTCGATTGAATATTTAATTTTAGAAGTATCAATATGTTGAACACGAAGAATTTTTTTGGAGCAAATGAGAAGCAAGCGCGCCCTCGTAGTTTATAGTTTTTTGAAGATAAGCTTATAAACGTGGATGTGGTATTGTTTTCTGCATACATACCAGAAGCTCTCCCAGTGACTGCAACAGCCACCATCAGTGCCAAACCCCATCCGAGGGGTGCTGCAGCCAGACCAACATTGTCGGCGCGGGCAAACATCAAAGTTGCTATGACGCAATCCCCCAAGAACTGAAACACAAAATGAATTATCAACAGGAAATATCTTAGCTAAGTTCTCTGTAGAAAATTAATAGTCCAGATCTTCTAGATGAGCGAATTTTTTAAACGAGCAAAGTAGCTTGATCGATTTATATTTGAACCAACTGAATCAAGCCTACAAAGGTGCAGTTGCAAATATAAAGAAATGACTTTTCGGTCAACAAGTATCTACAATAGGCCTGAGTTTTTGCAACGCTCAACGATTTTATAGGAACTTCCAATAAAACTAAAATGCAACACTGAGCCTGAAATATTCTACAAAAATCCGCTAAAAAGATTTCGGAACTATTTCTTCAGTTTGATTCCGTCAGCTGAATAAATTACCTGCAACATAAAAATGACTAATGATAAATGCTACTATGAAAATATTTTCGTAGAAGGAATAAGATAATTGAACTCTAATATTTAGTAACATTTCAGATTTGATTGCCGTGTGTTTCCGAATGAGGCATTTCAACATTTGACTGCTCAAGTTTTGCTTTTACTCTACTGTAGTTTAATCAAAACTCAAACCTTCCAACATAGCCAGTAGTCTTCATTCTGGTTTCAAAAAAGAAAACTGCATCCATCTCAATAAATTAAAATTACCAAGCCTTAAAAGTTATGTTTGAAACTAATTCATTTTACCGATATTTATCCACTTTATTTTAGAGATTTTCCAAGTCTGTTAAAATAGAAAAATTTCGTAGAGCCATGGACAATAGAGTAGAGATACAAAATGCCTCAGGCAACACGCTGAGGATAGAGGCGGCAAGTCAGGCATATGAGAGGCCCAATACTTTTGCATCAGCATATCACGTCTGCTCCTCTTAACGCAAAACTAGAGATGGTTGACTGAATGTAAACAAGAACAAGCTTCCTAAAACCGGAAAAATTTAGAAAGCTTCCGATGTATCACTCCGCTCATCGTACACTTACGAGGCGATGTGTGAACAGGCTTAATATTATGGGAAGTTTTATTGTAATCTGTGTTTAAATTTACGCGTAATTTTTTACCATCTATAAGAGTTCTTGAATTTACAAATTTTAACTGGTTATGAGATTAAAACAAATGTAAGAAAATTATAAAAACATAGAGTAAGGTTTGCTTTGTTTTGAGTGTTATCCCTTTGACTATATTTGTGCAAAATATCACCGATTTCTTTTGGGTCGCATCATAGCGTGCTAGCGGAGTTTTTTTGAATACATTTGCTTCGGAGAAATTTAAATTGAACACTACAAATATATTGGATGACGTGCTCTTTCAGGCTTAGACATAAAAATGATTCGGAAGTAGAAACCCGGAAGTTTGACGAATTTTTCCCCTAGCTCCATTTGTGCCTAGCTTTACACTGTCACCCACCCATAGAAATTAGCCATCTGTTCTTGACTGCTTGCCTCCTCAGTATGTAGCCCGAGAGCGTAAAAATTGGTTTGAACTACTTTAAGAGTACTTTTTTTTACCGCATAAAACAAATTTATCAGTAGACTGAACTGTATGAACTTATAATGAAGGAATGAGTTAAGGGGAGATTGCTCAGAACGAGATGCATGAAAGATATATGTGAATGACAGAAATAGGTGGTTGCTGACTTCCACCGGTGAATGTAGACAATCACATGGTCTTTGGTAAATGTCCGAGAGATACACTAGTTCTAGTTAAGTGCCACTGTCCGGTATGCCCTACAATGTTTTGAAGGCCAAGTGCCATTGCATTTAACCGGTATTCCGAGCATTGATGTTTCTCCTAATCTACCCTGTGTAGATACTAAAATATCGAATAAATATATTATCAATGAATAAATTAATATCAAATCGGATATAATAAATATTTCGGACATTCACCAAAGCGACTATGTAATTGTCGACAATCACCGGTGAAAGCAGCCTGTCTTTTGATTTCGGCCATTCTCTGTAACATCAAATCTATGTTTCAAATACTTTACCATAAAATATAAATTAATGAGAACTAGTTAAATTTTTAATACTCTGCCATGGAATAGACTCACTAATCATTTTAACTTTTAACATTCTAAAGAGAAAACTTTAGAATAATATTTTAATATTTTTATTAATATATTATAATTAATATTTCGTATTAAAACAATATTTTCATCTACACCATTTTACCGAAATTCAAAAATTAAAAATACGTAAATCTGTTAAGAATATTGGGGAAAACTAAAAAATTTTGAAAACTTTTGCAATTTGCAAAACTTCCCAGACTTTGATTTATTTTATTATTTTAGATATTCATACTGAAAAACTCATTTTGAACCATACACTTATATAATTAAGTATATTTGATATGAAGGGATCTTAATCCAATGCAAGACTGCTAATATGTCTAATTCCTGCAATTTAATGATCTACTATCCTTTATTCATGAATAAGCATTTATAAAATAACGTGAATTTCCTTTTCTGATGAAATTTCATTAGAACATTTATAAATCATAGAGTAAAATTTCAGATTTAGGTAGGTAATTATTGGAACTAATAAATTTCCAAACCAGCTTGCTGACCTCATTTTAATTTCTTGAGAAAATCTTTTTGCTTATAACTTAAATGTTATTCAGTGTTGAAATGTTTAGAATTAAACGTTTTTATTTTAAAAAGGCAATTTGAGTCTGATGCCAAGTAAGAGAACCGTAGATTAAATTGCACCATAAACTGGTATATTTGTTAAGTAGTTTTAAGGAACACTTTAAATGGTGTTGAGTAGTTACTTAGCAATTTATTTAGAATTTTGACTCTTTCCAATATATATATTGTACGGTATTCAAATTAATGCTCGAGGGGTGTGTAAGGAAGTAATTAAGCAGGTATGGGAGCATCGATATGATTTTTCTATCTCCAAACAGAGATAATTTTTTAATACTTCTGCTTAGAGAGCTGAAATGTCCCAAACTCACACTTATGGTAGTTTGAGTGATTTAATGGCTGCCGGACAGACTTTGAACTATTATGCAAGGAAATTTTAAGACAATGAATCTTGATGATATCACGGATATTCCTTGAAGATAGTTAAAATAGAAATCAAAGTATTTTCGCACGAACAAAGAGCTAGACTTAAAAAAAGATTTGGTTAATAAATTGTTTAAAACTAATTAAGGTGTTGGGTTTGAGAATTAAAATATAGCTAGCAATCAGCCTGCACAGCATTAAGTTTATATGTTGCATAAAATAATTTTTAAAAAGGGACCCAACTGGTATCTAAAGGCAGCTAATATTATTAAGAGCAGAAACTCGAGTTAATACTCACCACTAGTAAGAATGTTGCAAAGAATTCAGATATACTTTCCTTCAACATATCATTTTTCAGTGCTAGTTTTCTCAATTCGCCATTTAAAATCTCTTCTTCTGTGGGAGGCACTACAAGTGAACAAACATTTAGTACGCATTTAAATGTCTCCAGACTCAATTTTTATCAACTATGATATCTTACTAAAACATTCAAAACCAATATTCAAACTGAATTAATTTCTTAAACTTATTTCAGTCTGACTACAAGACTAGCTTACAGATGAACCAATTTACAAATTCCATGTTCAGAATTTGTCAGTTATGAAAATAGTTATGCACGAGAAGAGTGTTCTTTCGAGAACAGAACTTACTCTAAACAATAATTTCATATTACAATATTTTAAAGCATGTGAGTTCAAAGTTTAGAGAAATTAACAAATAACGAGTTTTATGGATTAAGTATAAAAGAGAATAGTCTTGGGGAATATTCAAGGTTATTTAATACACTTAGGATTGCAATCAAAATATTTTATACAACATAAAAACAATGGTTTAACAAATTTTTCCATAGTCTGTGCATTATGATTGGCCAGAAAAATCCGATGGTGGGATCTAGTTTTCTCACATTAATTTTCATAATGGTTTGGTTGTCATCATAAGCTTAGAATTGATGCAAGTCATAAAGGTATTGTTTTCCGATAAATAGTTTTGCATCCCTAATTTAAAGGTATTTACTTGTACTGTTATTAAGTTTGAGTGTTTTCTGCTTAAAGAGTTTAGGAGGATTGTTATATTATTATCATTATAATGTAATTTTACGCTACATTTTAAGATAGTTATTTAAATCTGTCTCATCTTATTAACCACCTTACATATATTTCTGGTGCAAATTTATTAATATACTATTATGAAATATGGTTAAAGAGAATATTTGGCTGATTTAGAACTAAATTTTCAGCTTCATGCACAAAGTGATGAATGCAAACATTGTTTAAAATATTCATCGTACATTTCATAAGCAAAAATATTTAATGACAGTTCATTTGTTATAGCAATATACTTTTAATTTTAAATGTTATTTCAAAAAATTTACTTAGAAAAATGATTTATGTTCACTAATAGATTTTAATAGTATAAGGGAAATAGTTGGACGTGGGAAGCGGCGGGACAAGTGTTTACTATATATATTTTTAGTTAAATAATTTCAAATGTTTTTTTTTACCAGGAACTATTACGAAGCAATCATCGGAGTAGGTGAGCGTCAGCCCCTTAGTTAAAGTTATGGTCTAATGCTTTATGATTTAAGTTATGATTTAAAAAATGTGATTATAATCCGTAGAGTACTTTTAAGGGAATCCGTTAGGTCACGTGCGGTTCACAAAAGCACTTGTTGCATAGCAATTAAAAGCGCACTACTACCAGATTTAAGTACATAAAAATTTCAAAAATGAAGTAAATTCAGTGATAATGTAAGTTTAGTTTTACATAATTCGACACTGTCACTGGTGACAGTGTATATAAATGTGAAGTTAGTGAAGTTGAGGCGAAACTTTTAGATTTAAACCGTATTGTACTTAAACCCCAATACTGAATACTACGGTCCAATTTTTACGAAACCACACATGTACTATTTTATAGATTAAGATATTTGAATTTATATTACCAAATGAATTCCTTTTTCTGTATTCTTAAAAATACTTAGGGTGGAAATTTTAAGTTTGGATAATTTTAAGAAATTCTGTAACCTTAGAATCTGGTTGTAACTTAGGTCATTTAATCTTGCTTTTATGAGTTATATTCAGCTAATCTTTTCTTTCAATGTAAGTCGAGACAATTTAAACTTAATAAAGAAAGTGCTAGTATAAAGGGCTATGCTTTACACAGCATATAAATTTTTAAAATAGAAACTTGAGAATATGCGTGACATGTAGAATTTTAACAATTCTTAAAATTCTAAAACCAAAATTTTATAAAATTCCCTTACTTAAAGTTTCCATGTGCCGAATCCGTAGGTTGACTTTATTACTAGTTGTTGGGATTTTATCTTCGGCCATGTCTCCTCACTTCAATTCTGCAGAAATAAACTAATTTTAGGTTGGATAAGGAAAAAATAGCAATTTAATCATTCACGCCATATTTTGTTTAAAAAAGGAATTTAATTTTAGTGCTATTTTACAACTGAAGAAAACAAATCTGGAATAGTTTATATTTTGCTTAATTTAAGAAAAATATTTCTCTAAAATGTTTGTTGAAAAAAGTTAGATTGTCGTATTTTTAAAACAAACATCCTACCTAAAGTCTGTTTTCACGTCCAATAACCAGGGAGTCCAGCTTTAAAGAAAAATTTAACCTTTCATTCCACGAAAACATGAAAAACTCGGAGAGGAGTCCTAAGACTAATAAACACAATGATTTTTTTTTTGTAATAAAGCTTGCATTTTCATTATAAGGTCAACTATTGCTCTATAATTCGACAAAATTTATAGTGAATAAAAGGACTTAAAAATCGACGCAAAATTGCAAGGAACATTGAAATCGAAACTTAAATAATGACGCATCAAATTTAAGGACTGGTAGCATAGATGCTATATTCCAAGTAACATCAATACAAATACATTATTATTAACATAACATTAACTTAAATTCGATGAGATTAAAAAATAATTACATTTAACCTGTTTATTTGAAATCTTTAGCTAATCAAACTAGAAATTCTGTATTTCTTACAGCAAATACTCAAAATTTTAAGTCTTAGAATAGATTTAATATGTACTAACTTACAGTGAGAAATCTAAAATCGTGTTGTAAAGTTCGGAATAGAATCACTTTCAAGACATATTAGATTGAAGCATAATTCATTAAATGTTT
Organism: Parasteatoda tepidariorum; assembly: GCF_982258835.1. Taxonomy (NCBI): domain Eukaryota; kingdom Metazoa; phylum Arthropoda; class Arachnida; order Araneae; family Theridiidae; genus Parasteatoda; species Parasteatoda tepidariorum. Next base: position 2,286,120 of record NC_141758.1, on the reverse strand, counting down.
ATGATATCTTAATTATAACTAAACCACGAAGTGAAGAGAATTTCTACTTTGGAACAATATTTAAAATCGATGCACGAATATCAAAATAAAGAAAGCGTTCAGAAAAAATGTGCACAATTGAGAAAACTAGAAATATACAACATAATCAAGAATTAGACTACTTTAATTTCTATTCTCCGAATACATAAATTATATTTGCAACCAGGCAAGTTAAAATTTATTTAGCCTTATAACTTTAGATGGAACAAATATATATGCTAAAATAAAAGTTACATAGAGATGTTTAAATTACTGAAGTTTTGTTATTTTCTATGTTGATCACTGGAGTTAAGTTTGTTTCAAAATGAATGTTATGCTTAACCCTCCATAAGATTATAAACAAACTTCAGAAAATTTTCTATACTATGCATTAGAATTTGAATGCCTTGGTAAAATAGTATTATTAGCTATCCTAAGCCCCTTTTTAGAGTTTTCCATTTAGCCAAACTTAAAGACTTTAACAAATAGGTTTGTAAGTAGACAAGAAAATTTTAAAAATTGTTGCATTGGGTATAATATAATTTTTTCTTAAATGTAAGTATTTGTAAACAACTATTCATTCTGACAATCTTAAAAAACCCGGAAACAATTACATTTATCTTTATTTTAAGTAGAATACATAAGAAATATATGGATAACAATAACGTTAATAACATAATGTAAGAAACGATAGGGAAGAAAAACTAACGACTCATTAATCATTAAAATTAATGACTGTAAGCCGACCTTTAGTCTAAGTTGACCACCAAGTGATCAAGTACCGTCAAGATCAACTAACACATGCTGTACTGCACATTTTAGAATTTCTTTTAAATAATAAAGTATAAGTGACATTAATTTATTATATTTGTGTTGGTACAATGCTTAGAAAACACAGCAAAATTTATATATTTGTATAATTTAAGCTGGTTGCATAGAAAAAAATAAAATCGTTAAGCAGCTATAGACAGTCATTTAAAACTCAATCTGCATCGTCAATTTTTTAAACTAGATGAATGTTTCAACACTAAGAATAAATTAATAATGTTCTTAATAAACTTACTTTTTTTTTTTTGAAGACTGCAAAAGGAGTGAGAGCATCAACTGAGTGGTAAGAGGATGTAGAAACACCAATTTTAGCGCATCACCCGTTTTAAGTAGGGAATTACTTACTTGAATTCAATTCAATTCGCTCAACGAAAAGAATCTGTGTCATCATTCTGTGAAATTCAGAGTAATAAAGGGGGGCCTCATTGGCCGAACAGGTCTCACAGATTCGCCAAACGCTCAACCGTGTGGAAGGTTCGAATACCGCAGTTTCCTTAGATATGTCTTTACATTGTTTTTCTCCTATTTTGTGCTTTCTGTTAATCAATATGACATTGTTCACTTGACATCTGTGCATCAACTTGTAATGTACTTTGCAACGAGCACACAAGTCTGCGTATGTATGCGGAACAATAAATACATTTAATGATGCTTTTTGTAAAAGCTCTGAGATTCTTTATTGACTTTGGGACACAAACCTACGACCTTCTTGGGAGTGATCCGGGGTCTCTAGGCTGATGGGTCGCTTTTAAGGTCCTACTAGAGTTACACAAATGAGACGATAGACAAATGTTTGGGATTAATGATGATTCGAAGAGGAGGGGGTTGATCGCTGCACGATTTAGATTGGAGGGCAGATGTTAATAGCAATGACACATCCCAAACAGGCATGACTGGAATCGCGAGAGATACGCCATTAGAGGGAATTCATGTACAAAAAGTGTAATCCGAAGAGACCTTCAGCCCCTACCAATCTATGGTAGGCGAAAATTAAACCCACCTCTGAGCGCTCTCTTGGGGAGTAGGCTTTATCGGATAGAGTTTAACTCACAATAAGGTCCTAAATGTGATTAAAATGGTACGTTAGTTCTAAGATGCAGAGTTGGGCGTCGATAACAGTCATCGATTACAACTTTTAATGGATTACATATAATGACTGTTAGATAATGAGTTGTTTGTAATCACAATTACTGTTAATTACGATTACAAGTAATCATGATCTCTGATTACATTAGAAAGGGTAAAATGTAATCGATTACTTTTTTTGATCACAGTAATCAATTACATTCAATCATGATTACTAATTTTGGTAACAGCTGTCATCAGATTTTACAATAATCGATTACTCTTAATCATATTTACAAATATTCATCATTTTGATTAAAAGTATAATCGTGATGACAATAATTAATTTCTATAATCAAAGCGAAAGTGAAAGAAAAAAAGTAGCAGAATAACAGCTTATGCGTTTCACTGAAACTTTTCGGAATAGAAATTCCAGATACTTCAGAAAATCTATGTCTTCAATCATGTTTTGATATTTATTTTAAATTATAGTCGGATATTCGATTGTAGTTTATTTTTCTTAGATTGTATTAAAGTGCACTCTTTCTGTTTCGGAAACATCATATAGATAAATGTAAGTGGTTCTTTTCTATTAGCTGATACTACTGTAACAATAAACAACACAATTTATACATGTCATATATGAAAAAAGTTATTTTCGATATAAAAATTTCATATTTTTAACAGAAATTATTGTTATAAAAAATTCAATATGAATTAGATTTTTTCGTTATTTGACATGCGTACTATAATAATAGAAATATAGATTTAAAATTCTTACTTTATTCTGTTCTCGAAATTTAATATTGTTTTAAGAGTCGCTAAATTTTTTATATATAAAGGCTACTCAAACTTCCTTTGAATGTTTGTTTACTTGATTAATTCTGCAACAATTGGCTTCCTTATTTGTTCATGCTACTGCACACCTGAAATTTGCATTTCTACTTTCAAAAGGTTAAAAAAAGTAATAAAATTAAATAAAGGAAAAAGGCACTTATTAATAGAAAAAATAAGTAAAGGTAGTTTATTTGCACCGCAATAGACGCAATGCACAATGGGGGTATTGGCTGTGAACATCCCTGAGAGGATAATCCCAAAACATATCATTACAATGGAATATTTGCAAGCGACATATCTCGATACTGATTGGTTGTTGAAACGTGGCATTTGTTTATGTTAGCAACTGTTCTGTCCATTCTATTTCTAGTAAGCCAAGCCTGTCAAGTATCAATTCTCGTAAGTGAGACATTATGTATTCTTACACAAAGATTTCAATTCTTTCACTTTCTTAGTTAACGCAAAGACAGACACGAAACCATGTAGAGCGTAAACAAGCTAATTATGCACCAAAGTTGCCAGGTACACAGAATAAAAATATATCACAGTTACAATAAAATACATTAAAAAATAATAAATCTAAGTTAAGAAAAAGACGTGGACGGGAAAAAAATTATATTTCAACAAATTCAATGTGCGATGCGACTATGTATTTAATTAATTTCACTTCAATTAAGATTTTAATTTATGTGCAGAAGCTTAACCCATCTTTAACACGCCATTTTGCTTACAAATAATCATGGCGTTGACGTCATAGATCACATGTGTGGGTATATGTGATCCTCTTCTTCTTGAAGTGCAAGTACCTCATTTTGATCTACAGCAGAAGAGATGGTTCTGCTGCTTTGGCAGCCCAACGAACTGTGTGCGAAATTGAGCACTTAACCATTGAGCAGGTTAACGAGGACCGATACCTCGCAGGTTGATGACAGTGGTCACGCAACTGCTCACTGACCTCTACAAGTGGTTTTTGACTTTGAATATCTACTGGGAGCCGTGTTTAACAATCAGCCTACTGTGGAGCTTTGAACAAGAAAAGTTACTTCAGTCTTAGCTGAATTTGATTGTATTCGTTTGCATATAGTCTTGCTCATTAAACTAATGACGGAATCTCTCAATTAGTGGTCCAGGAGATGCAACCACTGATACGCGTCTATAGCGCAGGATTCAAGCATTGAATCAGCGATCCAGTAATACAGAGAGAGGTCAATGAAAGCTACTCATCTAACAAAAAACAAATGAATCTCTTAAATTTCGGCAAACGTGTTCCAGTTGCCATAGCAACAAAATGAAATAAATGTTTACTAAATGAACTTAAATGATATTTTAATGTTGTGAAGAGCATTGTTTTTATTGTGTTTACGATGCTTGCTTGTGGAAAAAGTCACCTGTCATTTATTTTGAAAGGACGATACAGCAGCATTGGAATGGTGAATTGGAGTTTGAGGTTGTTAGAATGGTATTGTGCCTTTTAAATTATTCCATTTAATACAATAAGTATATTTTAAGTAAAACAATCTTTGTTTTAAACTCTTTTTACTGTTATAAATGTTTTCATTCATTTCATCAGAATAATAAAAAGGTAAGATGCATTAATCTATCAAAAATGAATTTTCCACTAACTCCGTTCATTTTTAGATGTCGATGGGTACTATTTTCTAACCATGATTTGTGCAGCCATTTGATGAAAACAGAAAATACAAACAATGAATTGATTTGTTTATATAAATGTGTGTAACACTATTGGCTTGTCTGGGGGTCAAAAAGAGAAACCGCGAATGGAGAGCTATTTTCTCTTGTATGCGTAATACGATCGCTCATTTATCATCCATTTTATTTGTAACAATAAATACATGATTTTAAAATTAGGTTATTTAAAAGCTCAGAAGTTCAAATTGACAGCCGATTATTCACAGTAGGCAACATTTTAAAAATCCTCCCCACCCGTCAAAAAAGAAAAAAAACTTTAAAAATAAAAATTTTTTTAGAAAATAAATTAAATGATTTTCTTGTAATAAATTGGCCTAAATCCTAAAAATATTTTGGTATACTAATATTATAAAAGATTTTTAAGAACTTATGAATCATTTAGGTTTTACATTCGCGTGATTTCTTAAAGCTCAATTGAAAGGCACTATTAACTTTTGAAGATAACCATGGTTAGGGCAACCGAAGATAGGTAGGCATTTTATTGACGCCGCACTAGAGCTGCTCAATGGGCTATTGGCGACGTTCAGGAAAACATCCCATAGGATGATTCGAAGACATGTCATCGCAATTTGGATCCTCTGCAGAGGGGATGGCTCCCCTGCTTTGGTAGCCCGACGACCTGAGCGTGAAGTTGAGCCCTTTGCGGTCGAACAATTTCACTAGGACCGATACCGCGCATCTTCGGTCCCTAAGCAGGCTGATCAAAGTGATCACCCACCAGCTTACTGACCGCAGCCAGTGATGCTTGATTTCGGTGCTCTAATGGAAACCGTGTCTTTACGACCAGTCCACTGCGGGAACGGCAACAGAAGAAACTATGACAGTTCGTTCTTGTATAATGAGGAAGCGAACGTAACCGTTACTACTCTAGTTCAGCCTTGGTTCATCTATTGTTTCCTATGCTTAATACGGTGATAAAATCAGAATTGTAATTTTTTTCTATATGCAACGCAATAACAAAAAAAGGAGTGAATGGGATAATTTTTTTTAAAAAAGAAAATAATTTTTTTAGGTGGACTAAAAGCAAATATTATCATATCACTTACGTAATGAATTTTAATTTTGACTAAAATATCCGCACACATGATTCGAAAGTTTACATCGCTTTTAAAAGATGAGTGAATTTCGAGAGTCATCGTTTTAAGGTCTAACAAAAATTCGATTACTAATTTTCTTTTTAGTTCACTTGAAAAATATTTGTTTTTGAAATATTTATTTTTTTTATCATTTTTAGTCTTGTTTTCGTTAGTTTGCGAAGAATGATCCACAAATGATATTTGTTTTCCCTATTTATAAGAAGTACGTTTGTGAGCTTTTTATTTTGGCACGAATTGGTTTTTAGGAGAAGGTCCACAACTTAAAATGCATTTTTTGAATGAGTCCCGAACTTCGGGGTCGGGATGGACGTAAACTTTTAGGCATCTCTTCGTATTCAGAACACTAAACAAAGAATGGTTTTTAAAAAAATCTAAACTCGTACAACCTCTATAATACCACTATCTATATATATATTTCTCTTACACGGCACCAAAAAAAAGCCTCATTACAACTCCCCGAATGGCAACGTTAGAAAATTGACCAATGATTGCGGCTAAAAATGTCACATGGCAAATGTCACATGAGGTGGCTCAACATATAGCGCTTTTAAAAACGGAAACAATAACCAGAGTTAACATTATCAATCCATTATATATATAACCAGGTTGTTCAATTCAGATTCATGCCCTAAAAACATGATAATATTTAATTTAAACTGACTCAACATATAGCTCTTTTAAAAACGGAAACAATAACCAGAGTGAGCATTATCAGGTTGTTCAAATCAGATTCATGCCCTAAAAACATGACAATATTTAAACTCAATTAGGAATTAATTAGGCTGGCCTTCTCCATGACTATAAATAAGGTCGGACTTTTGAGAAAATCAGTTTAGTATTGACTAAACAAGTTTTTAGTCATGGACAACTTTATGTTGGCCTGTCAAGAGTTAAGTCATTTGACAGCCTTTCAGTAATTGCTCCAAGATGCCAAATCTAAAATTGTGTTTTCAAAGAAATTCTAAATGCTTAGTGTTAATTTCTTAGAGCTTTGCAGAAAAAAATGTTATTGGAAAAAATTTAATTGAAACTTCTATTGGCAGTACGCAAGGGGAACTGCCAAAATCAAAACTCCCCGATTAGAAATGTAGCATGGCGACCTCCACGTGGTATTTCTCGGGTAATGCTAACAGCCATGCATTTTAATTTATTGTATGTAAAAAATCCTTATTTTGTTCTAAAATGTTATGTACTTTATCACAAATGTTAATTAATATAGAAATTGATTTCAATAATGCTGATCACCAAAAAATATTTCATTTGGCGAAAAAACAAATTTTTGTGTTCTTGAAAATGAAAGACTTTTTGAGGGTTATTATTTCACAAGGAAAAGTTAGGGTTTAAAGTTTATACTTTTAAATAATAATTTTTTTTTCTAAAACTTTCAGAATTTCTAGCATTAACAAATTTATTATACACATTTAGTTGAATTTAGGTGAGTAACTGTAATATTTGATAATTTATTTTGCTAATATGTTTCTCATTTAGCTAATGTTTTGATTTTTTCACCATGTACAATCTAAATAGCTAATATACTTTTTTAAAAGCCAATAAGAACATTGATAGAATTCTTCTACATAAGTACAATATAGGATTGCGTAGCAATTCTCGGGGGTTGGTGAGCGTTAGCGAGCAGGGGGCGGAGCCTCCTAGTTTATTATAAATTTCTAGGACTCGTCAGTGAAAAGAACTGTTGACGTTGACTTTTAAAAAAGACTAGAGAAAAAAAATGTGTTAAGTAATTTATATAAAAGGACAGCATCACATTATTTATCCATTAGTTTATCTCTAAAAAAGAACTATTTTTCATAAGAGAGGCTCGAATGCTATGTCAAATGCTACGTCCATATTCTTAAATATACATCCTCAGATTTGCCTATTTTCTCGAACACGAGCTTTGAGCTGTGTCCAATTTCATAAACGCACATTTTGAACTGTGTTCATTTTCTTAAACACGCATTTGAGTTTTCTTACATTTTCTCAAACTCTCATTTTGAGCTTCATTTTGAATTTTGGAATAAAAAATAAAGCGTGGAATCAGGTATGTCACAAAGAATCAGGCTCAAGTTTAAGATTGAGCACTCTAACTAGCCGGAAAGTGCTCGAATTTTTAATGAAGTATAAATACTGTTTGCACTATAATGCAGCACAGAGCTTAGTTTCAAACACTCCAATAAGTCTGAAAATTGGCACAGTTATGGTAAATTGCTTTTGGCTGAAAAAGGATAATAAACTCTAATTCAATTGAGCTTTGTATTGTCATTCAGCGCAGAGTTATATTTTGACCATTACGGTTGGTCAAAAAATTGTTAAAATTTTGAATAAAGATCCTTTCAGATATAATATGGCGGGTATTGTAGCTGTTATGCGATAATTTATTGTTATCAGGCCAAGAGATTTAGAGGGAGTTTGAGAACTTGAGTTGCTTGTAAAATTGAAGGAATTTTGATTAATTATAAATTCTATGTGATGATAATATGACATCAAATTCTTCTTATTACAGTCAGAAAAAACTTGCATTGACTTCAGAGATTCATTAAAGTCTTAAATGCAAAAAGTGGTTGAAATATCAAAGGTCAAGTTTCGCATTCACAGAGACGAAAACAAACAAATGAATGCACAGTAATAATGCTTACATAATTATAATAAATAAAATAAATATTTTAAGAATTACGTTTTTCAAGTTATGCTTTATGAATTACGCTTTCTAAAATACTCTATTTTTTGTCAGACCATAAATTTAAGATTTGAGGCGCATTTCTTTTAAAAGACGTGTGGAATATTTTAGAAGACGAAAGTAATGAGACCTACGTTTTTTTTGGATGATTTTCATTCTCCTAACATAATAACTGAAGTTAACATTCCATAACTTTAGCTAGGTGAACTTTTCATGAACGATCATTTTTAATTAGCGACAGTATCACGATAAAATTCTGCTTGTAATGGTCAGGAAATAATACAGAACTTGCTTTGTAGAGAAGTCGAAGGGTTCAGTTAAAATTTGTGCCCTTCAGATGGTCACAGCGAAAGTGGTTTCATTAAATTCTGTTTTAGCGGTCAGGCAACCATTGAAGCTTACATTGTTTTGCTTTATTGATTAATTGAAATTACATACATTTGCAGGCTTGTTTGCTCAAGGCTTACAAACTTTTGTCAAATTGAAGGATAGATAGAACATTTTAAAGAAGGACGTTACATCCAGGGTTACGGTGGGATTCCACGCTTCGCACTGCGTTTGGCGGGCGATACCGCTCGGCAAAGGAGGCCCCCTTGCATTGTTATCAGGCATGGAGCTTCACATAAAATTGCATAAATTAAGCGGGTCGAAAAAGGGTAACATTATATTTTTCCTTATCGCGGTTTCTAAAGGATTGAAATTTGTTTTGTGTCGAATAGCCCCGCCACTGTCCCCTGAACTGAATTGATAAAACGAAATTGTGGTTTTGTGATCAATAGTTTTAGTGTCTGCGTATGATTCTTCAATTTCAAGAAAGAACAAACATAGGCTATTATAGTCTTTGCTAAGGCATTTCAAAGTTACGTGCCTTTCCCAATCTCCACACTTTTCTCCTCACCCTTACCATGGTATCGACACATATTGCTTTTTCCTTTGGCTGGTATATTTTCATTTCTTACTGAAACATATTGCCGTTAGGAAAAAGCAAGATTTTCAGTAACTATGTAACGGAGAGGAAGAGTGTGAAAATCGCGTAACTTATATACAAAGAGTATAACTATATCCGCAAGCATTGGAGGATCATGTTTCTCAGTTTCTATAATTTCTTCAGATGCCACTTCTTCTATTCTTAGGAGAACTTCGATACTTTCAAGTCACCACTGAACATATATGGCAGTACTTTTACTTTCGTTACTTGTACCGTCGGTACAAGTAAAAAGTACGTACTTTTACTTGTACTTCGTTACTTTTTAAATTTAGTACTTTTACTTGTACTTCCGTTACTTTTTTAGGGAAAAAGTACAAGTACTTGTAACGGAAATGTTGAATGAAATCGTTACTTTTTTCTAAAACTCGGTAAGCTTTCTAAAAGAAAAAAAATTTTAATTAAAAAAAATGCTTATGTTTTTTTAATTGCATCTTGTACCTTGCATTTTAATTGTACCTTGCATCAAATTTAATTGGTTGGAAGAAAAAGCTAGGGAGGAGACTACAAAAAAATTGGAAAGAATTGTCCAAGCTGAACACCCTGCTATAACTAATAACGTAACAGAAAGAAAAAAAAACAGGGATTTTAAATTTTCTAAAGCTGAAAACATCATGCCAATCACCAGCGACAGAAGAATTTATGGCATACATGAGCTCAAATGTCGAAACGGAAAGCATATCAATTTTGAATCGATATCCAATCGTAAAAAAATTATATGTGAAATATAAGTACCTTCTAGTGCTCCCGTGGAGCGCTTATTCAGCGTGGCTAAGCACATTCTGAGAAATTCTCGCAGCAGACTCAGTGACACCACTTTCGAAATGCAATTATTTTGCAAAATGAATAAAAATATTAATTAGCAAGTTGTTTTCATTCATTTTCGAGTTTTATGCATTTATTTAATACATTTTAAATAAAAAAATGTTGGATTTTGTTATTACATTTTTCAATTTTTTTTTTGAACTCACTAATAATACATTTTTGTTTTAATACATTTTTTACTAAGTACATTTTTAACTAGTACATTTCTTACTAAAATTATGTTTATGCCCGACCTTGTCAAAACGCCCAGTCAAATCTTTAAGAACTTCAGAACTATTTGTGCTATTGAAAACTATTATAATTACTATTTTAACTCTTGAAAACTCGAAGGTATTAATTTAGCCGCTGATACTAAAATTCGTTTACAAATTTTAATTTTTCCGTTAGGCAGAAATGTTCGGAAAATGATTTTCGTGCATGACTTCAGCATTAGTCATTGTTACGAATAAAACTGTAGACTGTTCTGTTTCAGCTTATACTGCACATTCAATTATTTTTTACTAGCTCAAAGATCACAAAGCTATCTGAAACCCCGAGTTTGCTTTGTTTATGCTTTTAAACTGCGTTTCTATAGAGTAAAACAATTTTAAATCAATGATAATTTAAATAAATAAAAATAATAAACTAAAAATTAAAATCAATAGATAAAATTTCGTTTTCGCGCAAATCCATAAAAAGTTTGATATTAAAATTATATTTGATTTTAAAATTATATTATACGATTATATTATAAAATTATATTATAATATTCTTCCGAATTTGAAAATGAATTAATGTCCATAACTTTCAAAATTAAAAATAATTAAATAAATAACAACAATTTTGCAAAAACATTAAAGAACATAAGAATATTATTCAATAAAATTTTAGGTTACTTTGAGTTTTCGATTTCCTAGAAATGTACTTTTAAATCGTTACTTTTTTTGTTTAGTACTTGTACTTTTACTTGTACTTTTTACTCGTTACTTTTTAAAATAAGAACTTTTTACTTTTTACTCGTTACTTTTTCTAAAAATACTTGTACTTTTACTCGTTACTTTTTAAAAGTAACGTTGCCATATATGATTTCGAAGCAATACGAAATGAACTGCGAAAGCAGTTCCGGGGGTTGGTGAGCGCCAGCGAGCAGGGGGCGAAGCCTCCTAGTATTACTAATTATTACAGGTAATAACAAATAATCATAGTTATGACCTGCAATATAACCCGAATAGTTATACTACGGGTCTTAAAGTTACCCAGGAATTACTTAGTTACTTAGGATTACCATTGGAAAAACCAATTAATAGTTTCAATAATTTTTGCGACATTTTTTAAATATAATATGTAACTCATAATTATAGTAGTATCTAATGCAAGAATTGATCATGATTTAGTATCGATTTAAATATCTCCAATGTTAATAAAAAGAAACTTCCCCAGATTTTTTGACACTTTTCGACACATTTTTGAAGTCAAAAACCTAACCCTGGTTGGTATCTATTAACGATACGGAAATATAAAAGAGTTTATAGTGCTTGTTATAACTGTGTATTATCTTTGAATTTTTTTATTGTTAAACAATTACTAAAAAAGGCTATTATTAAATGTCACTTTTATGTAACAATTTGCCCTTTGCACTCTGAGGCGCCATCAACAGTCGCCACCATAAAATTAAAAAATGTTTACACCTTATTAATTCGTAACCACATTATTTAAAGAATTTTAAAATTTCTTTAAAAGTACTGTACTATGAATTTTAAATGATTTCGTGCTTATTTTAGCTTAAGCAACATTTTAAAGATCTCGGAGTGCAAAGGGTTAAGTAATGATGCAGGTTAACTTAAAAGAGTGAATAACAAAATTTATCGTTAAATAAATAATGGTATAACTAAACAGGAAAATGCTTCGAAAATTCCATCTATTTAACCGTTATGACAGCTAAATATATCTAGTTTTTTTTTCATTGAGTATGTCATCCATCTGCCAATAAAAGTTCAGAATCGGTCAGACGAGTCTATTTTTTTTTTACGTTTTTGTTAACTTGCTTTCGGATCAATAACGATGGAAACTTACAACCGTAATTTTATATCTCTTTCCGACTGAATAAAATGCTCACATTTTAACTTTAACTCCATGCTTCATGACAATGGAAGTTTCAATAATTTTCTAACAATTACATTATCGTCAAATAGAATTTATCGCCAATAAAAATCTCTTCCATTCCCCTATCTGGTAAAGGATTCCAATAGTAAACAAACTTCTGAATTTAAATACTATGCATGTTTCAGACAGATCTTGCCGACTTCTAGCAGAATTTATCTTCCTATTACCAAGTAGAAGTCATCATCAATAAAGACTTCAACCCATTTTCGAACAGCGTAAGTGATCAAATTTCAATTGCTGTTCCACGTCTGACAAGTTTCACAATGTTTTTCTGACAGTTGCGGACGAAATCACCCTCCTACATAATCAAATAGAATTTAACACCATTTCTAATTCCGACTATTTTCTAATTAGTTGTTATTCAAATTTGTCTTGGATCTCTATACTTCATGCCAACACAAGTTACAATTGCTCCCTAAACGATGCGAGAAAAGTTTTTCCACTAGTTTATTCTTAATCGAAATTTCCACATTTTCCATGTACAAAACTTAGACGCATAACTAAAAAGTCAAAAATATTAAAAAAATAAAGAAAAATTTAAAATATTGGGTTTTAATGTGGATTAAAAAGAAGAAAATAAGGCGTGCATTACTATAATATTAGGTGGACCGGAAAGTAATGCCGTTTCGGTGAAATTGAAAATTGTTATAAAGATTTTATTTTTAATCAGTAATGTATTCACTCACGTTAGCAACAACCTTTCAATGCCGGTTCAAAAATGAATCGAAATGGATCGAAAAAAATGAATTGGTTTTTGAGACTAACGAATGTTTAATGAGCCGAAACAACATTACTTTCCGGTCTACCTAATATTATATGTTATCACTAAGGCCCGGATTTTGATAACATTTGCATTTTTTTGCATTTTTGGACATTTTTTGTCCTATAGAGCATTTTTTGAGATTTATAGGGCATTTTCTTTAAATTTTGAGGCGTATTTTGCATTTTAAAGCATTTTTTAAATTTCTTGTTAATTTTTCCAATTTTTATTGTTTTTTATAATTTTTTATTATTACACTGTCTTCCAAACAATGAAGAAAATCTCTAGGATATTAACAGGTGAAGCAACATCTTTTCAAATTGAAGAAGAATTGTCAGTAAGTGTGACCGTCCTTCTCAAGTAAGCACCAATAACATTAGTAGACGTTGAGAGAAGCTTCTCCTGGTATAAAAATTTGCTTTCAGACAAGAGACGCTCGTTTACATTTCAAAATATTAAAAAAAAATTTAATAATCCACTGTAATTCTGATATTTAGTAATATTATGAGATGGAAGTTGTATATTCATTTAAGTTTCTTTACAAAATGAAAATGTTTTGGAGTCAATATATTTTCCTTTTTTTTTGTTATTTTAGGATATAAAACATATTTTTCAAACTTTAATGAACGTAGAACAAGTATTGCATTGCTTTATATTTTTTGAAACGACTCATAATAATTTTAAAGAGTAAAACATTGCTTTAGTTCAATATTTTTCCTCCATTTAAGTCATGTCATAAGGCATTTTTAGCACAATTTTCGCATTTTAAGGGCATTTTTTGCACTTTTAAGGGCATTTTTTGCACTTTTTAAGGGCATTAATTGAGATTTTTTAGGTCATCAAAATCCGGGCTCTAGTTATCACTATCAAAAATCCATTCACACGTCTTAATGATTGATACACCAAATGTTTTTCTGAAATAAGCAAAATTATTTTATTCTTTTCTATGTACAACGTATCTTTTAAAAATTTTTGAATTAGTTTAAAATACCCACCATCTTTATCAAGAAAACCAAACCTTTTGATAAGTTTTTTTTTTGTAAATAAACTGAGCTGCATTTTTTTTAATCATACGCTATAAAGAATTAATATAAACAAAAACTTTTTATTTCCTATTGAATATGCACTAGTTGCAATATGAAACGATTATTTGCCAATTTGGTGAAATGTGCAACAATTTTCCTGGTCGACGGAGTTTCACACTTCCAGCAAAATTTTTGAGAGAGAAGTCAAAATAATGGTATTTCGCAAAAATGAACGTCACGACTGAAACATGTTTGAAGACAGCAAAAATATTCTCACCAAAACATTGAAATATAAAAAAGTATGTTTTTCATGTTGATTCACGGTCAATAAGCCAATTCATCATCCGTGAATATAAGATAGTCAATGGCTATCTTCTTTGTATCCTATAAATTCTACCGGAGGACACATTCAATGAATGGACGGGGGAGAGAAATGAGTCACGTGTATGTTATCATAAATCCCCAACTTACCCTCCAAATTCAGCTTATCATCCCCTCATCTTAATCTCTAAGTAATGGATGATATAGGGATAATCTTGGAAATGAAATCAATAGCTTTTAGGGAAATGCTAAAAATGCGTATATAATATTTCTGAAAATATCGCGAAAAAGAAAACGCCGAAGGATTTTTCTCCGAACGTAAATTCAGGAAGGAATTTTTTTTTTTCTTTCACAGATGGATTTCAAAAGATTTTTTCTAGCTTGGAAATTCCGAATATAAATTCCTCAGCTTCCAGAGGGTGAGTTTCGTTAGGCATTCAGGCTTTTCTTCAACTTTTCGTTTCAAAATGATTTTGACTCCTAACATTGTTGAGGTCTCTTTCAGAAAAATATTTTTTTATCCTGAGACAAAATAACAATTTGAAATAAAGAAAGTTTCAATATAAATTTAAAAAAAAAAAAAACTTAAGCTACTTTTTAGGAAAAAAAAATGCCTAATAGTTTTGAAGATTATGACGCTAATATTTAAATTCTTCTCATGTTGAAAATCAAATATATATTAAATTTTAAAAATTTATTTTTGAATAAAAAATCATGCAATTGCTTTTTTTACTAAAAAGCTAGCCATTAGTAAAACATAAAAAAAATTTGGCTCAAATTTCTTTTACACTTAACCCGTTCGTAGCCATTATCACGTGCTTCTCTCTTTACAGTCCACGGTATCATTTATGAGAGGAGGCTTTAACACAGCGTCCCATGATTAAACAGACATGATCTTAATTTGGTGCTTGCGTATTAAATCTCTTATTAATGCATATACGAACTCTTTAGTACGTATACTCTCGGAGCACGCGAGCCTGGGGAAGCACTTCTTTTTTCTTTTGGTGGTCCTGAACAGGTTTTACAACGTTGGTATGAACATGGTTTTTGATGATAGAAATAAAATAACTATTCCATCAGGTAGAACACATATGTGTGATCTAGTTGTTTTGCTCAAGTACTGCAGAGAAATCAATAGGCTTTCAAAACAGTCCTGGCAATGTCAAGGATTTTTGGCGAATAGAGTATTTGATAGTCTGTGGGATTTAGGTAAATGAACAATTAAAAATATGACTTGGAGAGAATTGGATTTCAAGATAAGTGAGGACAGGTATTATAACTTTTTTAGTCATCAGGGGATATCTTCATTCCTTTAAAGTGTCCTGCACGTAGTCTGGCTACGGTAGTTGAAATTACCTGGTTGTAATTAAGTTCTGAAATCGAATTCTTCTTAGGTGGTTAGGAGGTAAGTTTATGTCTGTGTTTCAGCATCAGTAAGGGTTAGGCTATTGGAGAGTGGAGGAGAGTTTCAGGCTTCTTTGGGTAGGTTATCGTCCTGCTCATTGCTGAATATGTGTATGTGGGTCGGTATCCATTGCAAAGTGTATAATGTTTGGACTGCAGGCTTATTCTGTTTACAAGGGCAATTATTTCTTTGGCCCGCTGGTAATTGTCCCTCAAGATCACCTGGGTCACAAATCTAGAGTCTGTGAACAGTAGAATGCCATAGAAACTCTCAATTGCCCGGTTGTGGTAATTTTTTTCCTGTAGGAATACTATGGGATCTGTGTTCACCATTAGGATGAATGAAATAGATATAAGCACCGCCTTTACCAAGGTCAGAGTAAGAGGATCCATCCGCGTAAGTAATTACTTGGTTTTCGGCCGAATACGAAAACTCCTCGATGGTGTGGATGCTTTTCTGATTGAGAATTGCAGATGACTCCTTTTTATTACAAGGCTGAAAAAGGTTTAGATTGATTAATAGAATTAGATCATTAGATGAAGAAGAGGATCATTAGATTATTATAAGAAGCACGGACAGGAAGAAGGGGTTTCTTTAATGATATCTATATTTTTATGCTGCCTTATTTCATGGTCATATTACTGAGTGGAGGACCGTTTCAGTCTAGATCTACTTGTCTATGCCTTGAAAGTGTTGCTGGAGATGTGACAGTCTGCTAGACTTCGAATTTTGCCTGTAAATCTTATGGTGGCTAGTTTTCTTCTATTATCTTAGGGGGTTAGGCAACACTCAGTTTCTGGTTGAACGTTCCGACAATGAGTTGATATTGCAGATTTATAGACTTTGCAGAGTAATTTCATTTTTAAAAAAGGCATTTTAGAAGGTCCGGCAGCAATTGTACCAATCCGCTCATTTTCTAAACGCTGTTTTCCATCCTTTGATGATTTACAGAGCTGGAGTCGAGTTGTAAGATGGGCGGGAAAAAAGCAGTTGTTATAAAAGAACTCAGAAGCCTGAAAAAAAAACATAGCACTGATTAAAAAAAAGCACATGATTAATTGTAATACAAATATAATGGATTCGATTAAAGTTGTTGAACCTAAATAATAATTATTCGAACTAATTAAATTTCTCTTAAAAATTAATTAATATATAAGAATTTATTTATGACTTAAGAAAAGGAACCTTCCTCACTTCGTTCTGTTCAAGAAAATCATCCTCAAATTAAACTTTGAACCTTAATTAATTTTTAAAAAAAATATCTAATTATTACAGAATAATTATTTAATTACATTAAATTTGGGTTTGACGGCCCGAATCGATTTTAACGTTACTTTATATCAGAGTTGATGAAGTGCTTTTTTTTCTGTGATTCGTGTTTTAATTACTCTCTACACGAACGTCCTAGGCTCCCTGAGGTTGATATTTTTGTACATATTTTTAATTATGTTTAAGTCATAGCGGATTATTGTAAATTAAAGTAAAAATTAGCATAATGAACAGAAATACAAAAAGACGTTCCAGATAGCCTGACACATTTCAAAACTACGGTGACAAATGGAAAAAAATTGGAAGATAATTATTTTAGTTCTTTTTATTGTGTTAGAACGTGTTTTATCTTTTAATTGTGTAATTTGCCCCGTAACCTGAAGTCCTGCTCTTACTCAAATAAAAACATGAATTAGGAACAGTGAACAATCATTCTTATTATAATAAATCTTCCTTCTAAATACATAATTATGAATTGTGTAGAGGAATTGAAACAGAAGAAACTTTGAATGAAGACTTATCAAAATAATGAGAGTATTACCATCAAAGATTCCATTTCTCACTTCAAAACACGCTTAAAGACGAAATACAGGGTGCTTAAATGCAAATATAATAGCGAAGGATTTCTGAAAATCGACTCATTAAATATTTCACGTTTAATGATTACATTTTCAAACAAAGAGATTACATAATTAATGAATACTCGAGGAAAATGAAATAAAATTAAAATAATCACACGATTTTCAAAATACATTAACTGCAAAAAATGGATTATGTTCTGCCTTGGTTGTTAAGGGCATAGCGAATTTTATTCTGTATTTCGTATAACAAATGTGAGTTTATACGCGTTCTAACTTTTACAAATATACTAGCTGGACTACAGATGCAGAACGGAATTTTAAATGTTCTTGTATTGCAAATTACTGAATTTTAGTCATTAAATAATGATGTCTAATATTTCTTTTAATAAACTTAATATTTCTTACTATATATAAAAATCTAATGATGGTATAGTAGTTCTTCTTTGTTGTTAATACATTTCTATTGGCTAGAAAATCATATAGTGGGATGCAGTTTTCCCAGATTAATTTTAATATTGGTTTGGTTTTCATCAGCCTAAAATTGATATAGGTCATGAAGTTATTGTTTTCCTACAAATATTTTTGATTCGGTAATTCAAAGGTTATAAATACATCTATCTATATTATATAAAACGCTAATACGTACGTATGTATCAATAAAACCGATGATATTTCTTTTCTCGCGCTGGCAACAGTTTACATTTTTAATTGATTGGATTCGGCGCGCAAGAGCACGTAGTGAGCATCATATGGCTGATCTATATTATATAAAACGCTAATACGTTTTAATTGATAGGCTTCGGCGCGCAAGAGCACGCAGTGAGCATATCATATGTCTAATCGGGTGAATTCTCACCGAATTATCAAAAAAATTCTCACAAAATTATCTTCATCGAAGCCGATGCTTTACATCCGGCTTTCAGTACTATTTCATATTGTTTTACAGCACATGATTTTAGCCCTCTGGTGGGAAAGACTTTAAAACAAAACTTACAACAGTTACTTTTCTCAACAACTAAAATTTAGAATGGTGTGATTAAGAAAAATATGTGAACTGTTTGCAATTTTAAATTAATATTGAAATGTACAGGCTTAGAATTTTCTACAGTGAAAAGTTTTCGGAACTTCAGTGTTCAAAAAAGTATACAAAATCTAGACGTTAAGAACGTATCCAATGAGCAAGCAAAGCGAGCATTGGATTTCGAACATATATGGCAGTACTTTTACTTTCGTTACTTGTACCGTCGGTACAAGTAAAAAGTACGTACTTTTACTTGTACTTCGTTACTTTTTAAATTTAGTACTTTTACTTGTACTTCCGTTACTTTTTTAGGGAAAAAGTACAAGTACTTGTAACGGAAATGTTGAATGAAATCGTTACTTTTTTCTAAAACTCGGTAAGCTTTCTAAAAGAAAAAAAATTTTAATTAAAAAAAATGCTTATGTTTTTTTAATTGCATCTTGTACCTTGCATTTTAATTGTACCTTGCATCAAATTTAATTGGTTGGAAGAAAAAGCTAGGGAGGAGACTACAAAAAAATTGGAAAGAATTGTCCAAGCTGAACACCCTGCTATAACTAATAACGTAACAGAAAGAAAAAAAAACAGGGATTTTAAATTTTCTAAAGCTGAAAACATCATGCCAATCACCAGCGACAGAAGAATTTATGGCATACATGAGCTCAAATGTCGAAACGGAAAGCATATCAATTTTGAATCGATATCCAATCGTAAAAAAATTATATGTGAAATATAAGTACCTTCTAGTGCTCCCGTGGAGCGCTTATTCAGCGTGGCTAAGCACATTCTGCGAAATTCTCGCAGCAGACTCAGTGACACCACTTTCGAAATGCAATTATTTTGCAAAATGAATAAAAATATTAATTAGCAAGTTGTTTTCATTCATTTTCGAGTTTTATGCATTTATTTAATACATTTTAAATAAAAAAATGTTGGATTTTGTTATTACATTTTTCAATTTTTTTTTTGAACTCACTAATAATACATTTTTGTTTTAATACATTTTTTACTAAGTACATTTTTAACTAGTACATTTCTTACTAAAATTATGTTTATGCCCGACCTTGTCAAAACGCCCAGTCAAATCTTTAAGAACTTCAGAACTATTTGTGCTATTGAAAACTATTATAATTACTATTTTAACTCTTGAAAACTCGAAGGTATTAATTTAGCCGCTGATACTAAAATTCGTTTACAAATTTTAATTTTTCCGTTAGGCAGAAATGTTCGGAAAATGATTTTCGTGCATGACTTCAGCATTAGTCATTGTTACGAATAAAACTGTAGACTGTTCTGTTTCAGCTTATACTGCACATTCAATTATTTTTTACTAGCTCAAAGATCACAAAGCTATCTGAAACCCCGAGTTTGCTTTGTTTATGCTTTTAAACTGCGTTTCTATAGAGTAAAACAATTTTAAATCAATGATAATTTAAATAAATAAAAATAATAAACTAAAAATTAAAATCAATAGATAAAATTTCGTTTTCGCGCAAATCCATAAAAAGTTTGATATTAAAATTATATTTGATTTTAAAATTATATTATACGATTATATTATAAAATTATATTATAATATTCTTCCGAATTTGAAAATGAATTAATGTCCATAACTTTCAAAATTAAAAATAATTAAATAAATAACAACAATTTTGCAAAAACATTAAAGAACATAAGAATATTATTCAATAAAATTTTAGGTTACTTTGAGTTTTCGATTTCCTAGAAATGTACTTTTAAATCGTTACTTTTTTTGTTTAGTACTTGTACTTTTACTTGTACTTTTTACTCGTTACTTTTTAAAATAAGAACTTTTTACTTTTTACTCGTTACTTTTTCTAAAAATACTTGTACTTTTACTCGTTACTTTTTAAAAGTAACGTTGCCATATATGCCACTGAACAGCCAATCAGCTGTTTTCATTTCAACTTCTTAGCCTTGAATCTGAATCACAGGAGATCACTTTCATCTCCAAAAAGAATTCTTATGATCGAAACTAATCAGCATTCGCACAAAATGGAGGTGAAAACTACGAAACCCTCTCATGGTTAGCCCGATTCCGACGGAACTCTTATCTGTCTTTACCAAATTATAATTTGCATCAGCAGTTCAATCTCTGTGGGAAAAAGTAAGCTTTAACCATCGACCTCAGAGATTGTTTATAGGTAAATCTGTCTCTGTTAAGTCTTGCCAATTGGTTTTGTCAACTATTTATGGGTCAAATATTAAATATTAATTGTCAAATATTTGGGATGCAACGCAGACCTACCTCCTCGTGGTGCACCCTGGGCAACGTTCCAGTAACAGCAAAGTGGTCTACAACTTCGGCATTTTATCTGGATGCCTTCCCACCGACATTTTCGCCATGCTTCGGAGGTTAGCCTTGACGTTCTGCAGTGGAACGCAGGTGGTTTGTCTCTACCAAAAAGGATTGATCTAATTCATACACTCGCGAAACGGAACATAGATGTCTTCGCCATAATGGAGGAGAATCTTACTCATGATGCCACCAAATTTTATCCTTTTCCAGGATACACTACCTACCTATTACCAAAGTATTGAAAGGTAGCAAGTGGAATTTTAGTTGGCATTAAAGACACATTAATTTCTAACTTTGAAATTTGTAAAGAAATGGGAGAATCTGAAGACAAAAGCGAAATTGTTAAATTAAATGTTTGGAAAGAAAGTCTTCACTTTAAAGTTTATACGCTTTATATCCCCCCAGGTAGTAATCCCAACTTATCCACGCTATCAATTGATAGCAAGACCATTGTCATTGGCGATATGAATGAGCATTCCCTGCGCAGGTGTTATGGTGACACTAATGCTGCTGGGTTGGAGATTTAGGAATTTTTAAATTCTACTCCTCTTGAGCTTATTTATGATGCCTCTGATCCATCGGCCTATTTACATTACAGTGGAAACGGCACTACACCCGATTTGCTTTGTGCGACATCTGACCTAAGTGCTTTTACAGAGCGTGATGCTGTAGAAGATCCAGGCTCTGGACGTAGACAGATCATCGCTTCAATTCTTTTTCGTACAAACAAAATTGCTATACCCTCTTTTCAACATAAATCTTGGAATTTTAAAAAAGCTAACTGGGAAAATTTTCACATCTTAACCAAAGAAAATCTGCTGATGAAAAACTTTGATCTTACAGCGCATCCTAGCAACATCGTTTCCCAATTTAATAAGGCTATCTCACTTTGCGCGAAAAACTCCATTCAAAGAGGAGAGGTGAGGACTTACAAGTGTTTCTGGTCTGAGGAGCTGGATGGATCAAAAGCTAAGCGGGATAGATTAAGAAGAAAGGCTGAGTTAACTAAAAGACAAGCAGATGTCATACAATGGAGAAAACAAGTGGCTATCTCTAAGAAGAACGTTCTAGAGGCGGCTAAACAGAATTCCTTCGATAACTTTATATCCATCATCAACTACAAGGAAGATAGTATTAAAACGTACAAATTTTTGAAAAACTTACAGAATAAAAAATTATCCAATAAAAAAGTACCAATTGACTTTAATGGTAGAGCTTTAACTACTGATAGGGCTGTTGCCAATGCTTTCGGCCAATCATATTCAATGACTCAGAAAAAAGGGCCTTTTGCCCGGAAAATGTCAAAACAAATTAAGAAGGAGCTTAAGAAGGCTGAGCACGTGCCAAACAACTCTAAGGGCACCCATGATGTTTTTACAACTCCTATAACCTTAAATAAATTAAAATTTACCATCGAGAACCAAAAATTTTTTTTTATTTTTGCTTTGCCATTGGAAATAAAATAAAATAAAAAATTTTCAAATATTTAATAATTTGTACGAACTATGTATCCTCTCGCTGTTCTCAATTTAAATATAATTATTGACAAAAAAAGAGGCAATTTCTTTTGGTAATAGGTAGTACTGTTATTACTCAGTTGATGCTATTTTAATACTAATAACTAGGACTGGGCG
Organism: Parasteatoda tepidariorum; assembly: GCF_982258835.1. Lineage (NCBI taxonomy): Eukaryota > Metazoa > Arthropoda > Arachnida > Araneae > Theridiidae > Parasteatoda > Parasteatoda tepidariorum. The sequence goes on along the minus strand of NC_141758.1, from coordinate 2,263,600 downwards.
ATATAAGAAATTTTATATCGTGATGCATCGTCAGTTTTGCATCGCGATATAGCGATGTATCGCGATATAGTATTTTTGAAATTCATTTACTTGTAAGGCGCAGAAAGTCGGATTTCTATCAAAACTTCATACTCAGATTGATTTAAATCAATTTATGAATTTGATGTATATGTTTTGCTTAAGAAAGATATTAATGTTGTATTTTCTAAAAATGATCGCGCAAATAACGAAAGATTTCTTAGTTTAAAAGTAAATAATAAAAAAATAAATAAAATTAAAATTTATCAATATATTTACCTATCAATATAGAAAGAAAATTTAAAAATAAGTTCGTTAAAAATTATTTGTATGCTTAAAACAAAGTGCTAAACAAATTAAGCAAAAAAAAAAACACTTTTAGAACAACACTATTTTTTATCATTATTATTTCACATAAATAATAAAGTTAAATAGAATAATTACCGAATTCTGAACGAAAAAAACAAAGAAAGGTTTAATTTCTTAAAAATAAAAACTAAAGAATTATGATATTCGATAATGTATTCAACTGACAATATTGAAAGAAATTAAAAAGTGCTAAATGATTTTAATAAAAGAAGTCGCAATCGCAAACATTACTAATTTTTTTAAATAAACAAAGTTGATTGACTTATGTCCAAATCCGAAAGAGGAAAAATAAGTTTTGTTATAATTTTATTTATAAAAATGAAAACAACTAAAGATTTATAAATTTAAAATCAATAATAAACCATTAAATTATTATTTTATCAAAAAAAATTTTAATAAATTAAAATAAAGTAAAAAATAGCCTAACAAATTCAATTACTTTTTAATTTAATTCTTTATGGGCACCTTAAATTAGATTTCCGTTTGTAATAAATTCAATAATGTAAAATAATACTTAAACATATAATATCAAAATTAATTTTCACATTTAAAAATAAAAAATAAAGTTTTGTTTAAAAAAAAAATTACCTAATTAATTAAGAAGCACTTCTTTATATATTCTTTTCAATAATAGATTACGTTCAGAACAAGGTAACGACGGCGATCACAAAGTCAGTTTCACTGAAAATAATCTACAAGAAACGATATCAAGTCGCGACAAAGCAGGAAAAAAAACTAAGAGGTGCGGAAACGAACATGCGAGATCACGATATATGTTCTCAAAACTGATTCTGATTCTACCGCTCATCAATCAAGGCCGTATCAATGTAACGATACGAACATAGTCTTCCCCAGCGCGAGTTGGCATCGGAACGTAAAAGATCCTTTCGTGTCTTGCATCGCTATATCGTTCGTCTTCTTTACTCGGCGGCTTAAATCAGATTTCTGATGCATCGCCTGGAACGAAAGTCGCTGCATCGGCCAGCCGATACAGGCGTTAAATCGATATGTCGCGATATATCGATTTATAGCCCAGTCCTACTAATAACTATCTCTCGATATCTACTATAGTTACTGTGGAAATGAGTTTTATACGGCCTGCTGGAGAAACTGTTGATTAGGGTCATTTTTGACAATTAGGAGTTGGTCTCGACCCATGCCAAACGGTACTGGATATCTTTAATCTTTATTTTGATACCTTTAATCTTTTTTTTTAATCTCTAGGATGAACTTCTAAAAACATGTTTTCTTTAATCTAAAACGGCAAAAGCCTTTTGGAAAAGCAATGAATAATAATAATAAAAAACTGACATTGTTTTGTCTTAATTGTGTCAGTATATCTCTTTTAGTTATGCGCCTGATTTCATTTTGTTGATTTTTACCCATTTATTGATTACTTAGTTTTCTTTTTCATTCAGTTTACAACAATAACAACATACTGATAAAGCTGCGTAAGCACTCATTTATATTTATTTTCACCCCGAATATGCTCAGATTTTTTTCTTTAAAATTGATTAACAAGGTATTGTGCCTGAAACGCAAAATATTGCGAACCAGAAGCAATAAAATGACATATTGAAGCCTTTCAAAGGCTATTTTGTTTCGATCGATTTTTGAAGTATCGAATAGTAAAAAAAAATCTGCATTCCTTCTTAATGTATGGAAAATGCTGTTCCGGATTTTCAGTTTTCTCCCCATTTCTTAACGTTTGATGCCAACCGAGTGACCTTCTAAGGCTGATTGTTGATTTTTGCCGCCAAGTCACCTTGTTCTTCCATCCGAAGATTACTCAAATAATGTCACTTATCAGGTTCATCCACTGAATATCTTTAGAATGAACATATTTAGCAATATAAATGATTGTCATATATTTGTATTGCTAAAATAAGAACTTCCCACGAATCTTTTAAAAATTTCTCTTACCTGGTCTTTCCACTGAGCTCTTCAAATGTGTTATTGATCTTTTTAGAAAGCATTATTTTCTAAAAAAAAAAAATTATATATATATATATATATATATATATATATATATATATATATATATATATATATATATATATATATATATATATATATATATATATATATATATACATATATATATATACATATATATATATATATATATATATATATATATATATATATATATATATATATATATATATATATATATATATATATATATATATATATATATATATATATATATATATATATAAGTTAAAAAATTGAGAAAATATGGAAAAAATAAAAGATAATGACAAGAGAAGAAAATTATTAACAATAATTTTTTAAAAGTATTTAAAAAACATAATTTTTAACACTTTAAAAAAAAAAATAATAATTAAAATTTGGAAAACAAAACTAAGAAAAGATATAATCTCTTCATCAGCTCACACGATTATATCCGCAAAAGGAGTGCTTTCTAATATTGTATTAATATAGCCAAAGCAAAATATATCAATACAACAGTGTGAGGAGCACTAAAAAAATTTAAACGAAATTGGAACACATTAAGTAAAAAAATATGTACGGAAAAACAAACAAATATATCGAGCAAAAAACTGAAAATAAAATGTAAAGAGATTAGAGAACAGTACACGAAAGGAAATTTACATAGTGAGGAGCGAATTAAATGAACTTACGCGTACCGGAATCTTTCAAGAATGATTTATAATATTTTCGTAATAAGATTGCCAGATTACAATATATGAAAACAGAAGCATAAATAAAGTGATATCTTATGGCACGTTCTTACAGCAAAACTGAAGCGCGTCTAAGTTGTTAGTTACCTTGGGTGGGCCCGAAAATGGATGCGCGCAAGGTAATAATATAATACAGGATAATTTAAAGTTTGTAATTAAAAAGTTTGATAATTAAAACAATTTAAAAAAAAAAAAAAAAAAAAAACAGGATTTACTCGTTTTGAATTAATTTTTAGCAGGAGCCAAATTATTATTGCTGCTGAAATCCAAAAATTAGGCTCAAAGAGCAATGCCCTAAACACATGAAATTAGATAATAAAACTTATTAATTAGTTTCGTTTTTCTCTTTGTTTTCATTGTGCTATGTTATAGTGATCATATTTAAAGCAGCTTTAGCGCTTGATATTATCTACTATTACCTTACTTCCGTTTTCTTTTTGTTTCCGTTTTTAGTTCGGTTTTGTTTTTATTGTGCTATATATATATATATATATATATATATATATATATGTGGAGGTTGACGTCAGGTATAGTTTGTACCGCCGGTACAAGTAAAAAGTACGTACTTTTACTTGTACTTCGTTACTTTTTAAATTTAGTACTTTTACTTGTACTTTCGTTACTTTTTTAGGCAAAAAGTACAAGTATTTGTAACGGAAATGTCGAATGAAATCGTTACTTTTTTCTAAAACTCGGTAAGCTTTCTAAAAAAAAAGAGAAAGAAAAAAAAAATTCTTATGTTTTTTAAATTTATAAAATTAATGTGACATATATATGCATTCGCAGCTAACATCGTGTTTAAATACCTTTATCTTTTAAAATTGTCATTCCTGAAAGGAAAAAGACGGCTCTTTTGAAGAAGAGCTTCATAGTAACATTATTAAAACAACAGTTTGTAAACCTTCAACAAAGCTCTTTTAGATGGCGTGCGCGAAAGGTTTCGCTATGTGAAATCGCAGGAAGATTTATTATATGCTGCAGGTCTGGTACCTTGAATCAAATTTAATTGGTTGGAAGTAAAAGCTAGGGAAGAGGCTACAAAAAAACTGGAAAGAATTGTCCAAGCTGAACACCCTGCTATCAGGGGTGAAAGCGAGACGGAAAAGAGGAAAGGCTGGTAGTAAAACCATTTCAGTTATAGCTAGTTTTGGGGAGGAGTTTACTTATTCTTTTTTTAAAATTTTCAACTATATCTACTTTATCTTGGAAAAGAAGCAGTTTTATATATATGCCAGAATTATAAAAGAAATCTTGATAGTTACAGATATTTCATTTTTTTCGAAAAAAATGCTGGAATGAAATGTTTTACATACCAGGTTTTTCTCTTTTCCGTCTTGCTATATAAGGGCTTTCCCCCATGCCTGCTATAACTATAACGTAACAGAAAAAAAAACCAGGGATTTTAAATTTTCTAAAGTTCAAAACATCATACCAATCACCAGCGACAGAAGAATTTATGGCATACATGAGCTCAAATGTCGAAACCGAAAGCATATCAATTTCGAATCGATATCCAATCGTAAAAAAATTATATGTGAAATATAATACTGCAGTACCTTCTAGTGCTCCCGTGGAGCGCTTATTCAGCGTGGCTAAGAACGTTCTGAGAAATTCTCGCAGCAAACTCAGTGACACCACTTTCGAAATGCAATTATTTTGCAAAATGAATAAAAATATTAATTAGCAAGTTATTTTCATTCATTTTCGAGTTTTATGCATTTATTTAATAAATTTTAAATAAAAAATTTCGGATTTTGTTATTACGTTTTTCAATTTTCTGTTTGAACTCACTAATAATACATTTTTTACTAAATACACTTTTGCCTAGTACATTTTTTACTAAAATTATGTTCATGCCCGACCTTGTTAAATAACGCCCAGTCAAATCTCTAAGAACTTCAGAACTATTTGTGCTATTGAAAACTATTATAATTACTATTTTAACTCTTGAAAACTCGAAGGTATTAATTTAGCCGCTGATACTAAAATTCGTTTACAAATTTTAATTAATCCGTTAGGCAGAAATGTTCGGAAAATGATTTTCTCGCATGACTTTAACATTAGCCATTGTTACAAATAAAACTGTAGACTGTTCTGTTTCAACTTATACTGCACATTCAATTATTTTTTACTAGCTCAAAGATCACAAAGCTATCTGAAACCTTGTGTTTGCTTTGTTTATGTTTGTGCTCTTAAAACGCGTTTCTATAGAGTAATACAATTTTAAATCAATGGTAATTTAAACAAATAAAAAAAAAATTTAAAATCAATAGATAAAATTTCTTTTTCGTGCAAATCCATAAAAAATTTGATATTAAAATTTTATTTGATTTTAAAATTATATTATACGATTATATTATAAAATTATATTATAATATTCTTCCGAATTTAAAAATAAATTAATGTCCATAACTTTCAAAATTAAAAATAATTAAATAAATAACAACAATTTTACAAAAACATTAAAGAACATAAGAATATTATTCAATAAAATTTTAGGTTACTTTGAATTTTCGATTTCCTAGAAATGTACTTTTAAATCGTTACTTTTTTTGTTTAGAACTTGTACTTTTACTTGTACTTTTTACTCGTTACTTTTTAAAATAAGAACTTTTTACTCGTTACTTTTTTTAAAAATACTTGTACTTTTACTCGTTACTTTTTAAAAGTAACGTTGCCATGTATGTATATATATATATATATATATATATATATATATATATATATATATATATATATATATATATATATATATATATATATATATATATATATATATATATATATATATATATATATATATATATATATATATATATATATATATATATATATATATATATATATATATATATATATATATATATATATACCGCAAAAACCAATCTTAATATATAAAAAAATTTAGAATCTTTATAGAAAATGGCGAGAAATTATATACATTGATTAAATCAATATTTAAGAGAGGAAAAAAAGAACAAAAGCATTTCCTCAATTTGACTAATCACAGTTGAGGAAGGCTGACGTACAGAAAATTAAAACACGTTTGACTGCGGAAAAGAAGCAGAAAAGAGATGAAAGATGGTTCTGAGAAACACATTCAAGTTTTAACTTGCTGTGAAACAAATTTTGATGCTCCGTCTTAACTGTGATTTATTAGATTTTTCCTTTGCTTAAATATTAATCTAAGATCCTCCACGCGTAAATTTATTTATTTTCATTTAAAAAAATGCGTTCCTCATAGCTCTCGCTCGAGATACATATTTATTGAAAGTGTTAAACATTCTTTTGAAAGAAAATTTCTTAAAATGCTGAAAGAAGCAACTGTTAATAGAAATTTCGAATTGTAGCTGAATATTTAGTAGCAACAAAATAAGCAGTGAACGCAATGGAATATAATCTCCTCTTCTCCACCTCAACTCTCTGAAACTCAGTTTTCCTCAGAAATAGCAAAGAAATCATTCATTACAATGTTGACTTGAAATTTTATTCATTTCATTAAATTTGTATGTTCAGTTGGTGAAAGTGATGAATCTTAGTGATTCGTTTTGTTTTGTAATAGGGCATCAGACATCGATACGGGTAATAGAGACGCTTCGTAGAAAGAGTAGTTATGTTATTTTTTAAGGCTCACACTGTAAATGTAGGAGTAATGTATTTCAGGTTTCCAGTTTTCTTGAAATATTTTTCTGTTTTTGATTCATATGATTAACTTGTTTAATGCTCTTTCTTCGATGTTATTAATGAAAAATTCAATGTTTTGTTCAAGAAAATCTTTATACATGCATTGTTAAAATGAGTCTTTTTTTTGGAATAAAAAAAATTCTTATTATTAACCATTCATAAAATGTTTTTTTTAGCAATTGACTTACTCTCATTCCATTAAAGTGAGATTTCTTTTTAAAAAAAAAATTAAATTAATTAAGGAACATTTTTTTTTGGTACTGTGCAATATGTTTTGCAAAGTACTGAAATTCTCTCATTTTGATAGTTTTTTTAAAATTAATCTATACATAATAATAAAAGCGGCTGTGTGTGTGTGTGTGTGTCTGTAATCACAATATATCGCCCCAGAAGCCTCGCCCAGGCACGAAACTCGGCACATAATTGTGTTTTGACATAATGAAGAAGTATTTTTTTTCTTTTTCAAAAATTTGGATTAGTTTTTTAGTTATAAGTCATTTTGTAAGAAAATCTATGCTTTTTCGTTGCTTTCAAAAAATTGGCTGTTGCCAGCCAATTTTTTGAAAGTTAACTTAGAAATAACAAACCAAACGATGTTAACAAAATGCGTAGAAAGCGCAACTAGATCGAAATTATACAAGCGCAACTAGATCAAAATTATAATACCTGAGCGCTTGACGTAACAATCGTCTTCAAAGAGCCATATTCAAAAAACTAGAACCCCTGAATTAGACAGGCCGACTCATCATCTATTTTTGCTTCAAAGAGCTAATGTATGCTAATGCGAACCTTACAATTGAAATATTAATTTTCGACAACTTAAACCAATAATATACGAAGGAATTAATAATTTAATTGTAAGGTTCGCATTAGTTTACATTTATCAAAGTGGAGAAAAGTTTAACTTTTGTATTAAAGATGTGGCAACATATTCGATACGTAAATAGAACGCTTCGCTTTGATATATTTGTCGCTGTTCATAATTGTTATAATAAGTTTTTCTTCTTCTTTACACGCTCTATTTTTTTTTTCTTAAGCGAAGACGATAATTTTTGTAGCGATATAGATATAGAAATTGATACAATAAAAAATTATATAGAAATAGAAATTGATACCATAAAAAATTAATTCGTTTTCGTGTTCTTTTCATGTATTTAGCATTTTAGTTTTTTTTTCTTAAGCATTGTAGCTATATAATATATAAAATAGGAATTTAAGACAAAATTGCAGGACAGGAACACTTTAATTGTCCACTAATCTTCAGATTTCCTGCTATGTTTTAAAAAACTTTATTTGTGAAAATCTTTAGCGTGGCGGACAGCTGGCCGCCTCAGGCGGCTAGTGAGCAATAAATTTAAAAAAAACGTTGCTCACCCATGACTGCTTCTCATTCATCATCGTTCCTTTCAAAAATGTCGAACTCTTTCGAGAAAAAATTATTTTTTTGCTAAATAAGTGTAATTATTAAGCAAATTTTTTTTATTATAAAATATATATATCAAGAAGAAAACTTTACGTGATTAAAAATTTTAGAATATATTTCTAATTCCAACTTTTTTTCACGTAATTCCTATTACGTAAGTGTTGTATTTGCCAGCGTCGATTGTAAGACTTATCGTCACAGTCTCGGAAACGAGTTAACAAAAAAGTAGTAAAAATCGTTTTACCTATGAGAATTTAGCAGACATTTTTCGGAAGTTTTGCATCTCTATCCATCCTGAATTGAAAGAAATTTAAAAAAACATAACACTCAGTTGTGTTGTAACTATATATAGGTAGGGAAATAGAGTTACACTTTTTTCATTTGCTTTTCGTCCTGATACAAAATAAAATTTGTTTTTTCACCATTCTCTTGCATCTGTAACTTTATCCGCTCAGTAAAAAGGAAAACTGTTTCTTGGAATTAATGATTCTATTCTCTTTTTGAAATTTTTTGAAACACAATCCATCAAAGAAGGTTATAACTTGAATCTGATGAGTCAGTCACAGTAAAAGGACTTTCAAATACCCACCACCAGATCAGTGATGTTTCTTATTTCCTTATTAGTGAAACACAATACTCAGTATATTGAATTTATATATATCTTTATATATAAGAAGAGAATGTTTTTTTATACATAATAAGAGAATGGAATGATAAAACATAGCCAATCTCAGAAGACTTCTGGTTAGTAACGCAGAAAACAGTCAATCAAAATTGAGAACTCATGTGTGTGAAAAGGTAATAATTTTTAATAATGCTGTCTGCAGAAATGTTACAAAACTTACCAGCTAAATCTGGTTGCGATTTTTATTTTGTATTGAATGTGGGAAATATATTGAACAGAGTTTACTTTAAAATACTTATATCTTTTATTAAAAATGGATCGCCATGAATATCTTGGGCGATATCAACAGCGACATAAGGCTGAACATAATTTAGCAGCACAAAATTACCGAGAAAATAATCGTATTGCTATCGATATGCGACAGCGGAATGCGCGGCGAAGAAATGTTGAAGATTCAAGACGTTTAAATGAAAACGAATAATATAGAAAATAAATTGATAAAAAATGTTGTATATAAGGAGGTTTTGTAAATAATTTTTAATTTTATCATTGTTTTTCCTTACTTTTAATTGTTTTTTACTTACTTTCAAAAAATCGTTCAGCCAGAAATATTAATTTAACAGTTCATATTTGTTTGAGATATTTCTTAAATAATGTATAAAAGTGCAAATCATTGGTACACAAAATGATGTGAAACGAAAAATCAATGAAAAATGTACATATCTAGGTTTTGGGAATATTCAGAGATCTATTGTAAATAATTTTTAATTTTATTGTTTTCACCTTATTTTTGTGTAACAATTCGAACAAAAATGTTTATTGATCATTGATAACATAATTTTTTCATTTTACATTTGTTTTTTTATTAGTATTCAATATGACAAAAAAACTAAATTGCTTAATTTGTCGAATTTCAGTTACATATGTGCCTTTATTATATAATTTGCTTTTTGTCTGATTGAAACTAAAATATTTTGTCAGTTGACAGTATTGAAGTTATTTGGGCAATTACTTACAATGATTTTTGCTTTTGAAATATTACTCAGCATCAACTTATTATTGTTACATGTTTTAATTTGTTTGCCATATTTTAAAATTTTGTTTCATCAGGTTTTAATTGTTTTCAGTATAAAATTTAAATTACTGGGGGGGGGAGATGAAGCACCATATCGGGAGCGTCTGGCATCCTATGAGATCAACACTGACTTGAGTTAGGGGTAAAAATATATTTGAGGGTGCCCCTTGTCGAAATTGGCGACTTATGTTTGGCGCCATTCCTGTTAGCGTGGAACACAGTGGTAACAGGATTGGCTGCCAAAATTTAATGATATTTCAATAAAACATTAGAAAATTTCAACAAAACATCAGCACAACTAATAAATAATGTTACTAAAATCTCAAAGCAGATCTACAAGCTAAAACCCTCCAAGGCTCCATCCTAGCCAGCATGGTTTAATAGCAAGCTAAAAATCGATAGGAACAGACTAAGAGCTTTATGTAAAAGATACAACAACTGTCAGGACCCCACACTAAAATTACAAATAAAACTGGAACTAAGCAAAAGCAAAGCAAACTACAAAAAATAAATCAACAAAGCAAAAGAGCACTCATGGAAAACATTCTGCAATACTCAAACACATAACTACGGGGCTGCGTTTAAAATGGCCCATAATAAACTCTTCAAGCCAACCGACCTTAAATTACATATTCCTAACATTAGTCAACCAACCAAACAAGAGGCAATGACCTTCCTCACAAAACATCACTTCCCTGACAAAGACGCAAACATATCAGAACAAACATATAGCCTCCTCGAACACAAAACAACACCAACACAGAACCCAGGGTCGAGCAAAACGAGGTAAAGGATGCTTTATTCGCATTCAAAACAACAAAAGCACCAGGTCCGGACAGGCTGGACTTCATGATATGGAGAAGGGTCTTAGAAGCCGACTTAACAATCTTATCTAACTGGGTCAATAAATGTCTGGAGCTTAACCTTTTTCCGAACAACATCAAATCAGCAACAGTAGTTTATTTTGCAAAGCCAAACAAAGATCTAACACAACCAGAGGCCTACAGGCCCATATGTCTTCTACCAGGGAAACTCTGGGAAAAATTATTTATCAGAGACTGATCCATCACCTGGAAAAAAACAACAAACTCTGCGACTGCCAATTTGGCTTCAGAGAAGGCAGATCGACTGAGTCGGCTCTAAAAACTGTAATTAGCGAGGCCAAAACAGCCAAAAAGAATAAAAATTGTAAACGGCAATACTATAAATCCCTAATATCGGTCGACATCAAGGGCGCCTATGACTCCATACAGTGGACGCACATAATACACAGATTAAATTTTATAAACTGTCCAACTCAGCTCACAGACATAATCAACAGTAACCTCTCCCACAGGTCAGTTGAGTTCAACGGTGGAACTGATATAACTAAAATCGATATCTACAAGGGTTGTCCACAGGGCTCCTGCCTAGGACCCCTACTATGGCTTATCATTGCGGATATCTTTTTACAACAGTTCAAACACGACCAGGTTAAAACACAAGCCTTTGTAGATGACTACAGCTTCATTGTCTCAGGCAAAGCAAGGAAAGACTTAGAATCAAATGCTAATGAGGCAATGACACAATTCAGCAACTTTTGTAAGGCACAAAGCCTAAAACTGTCAATTAACAAGTGCAACTACATCACTTTTAATAATCCTTTCAAACAGAGACACAGTCTGCGTAGGGACCGAGGGTGAGCGGTATTGGTCCTCGTTAAACTGTTCTACCGTAAAGTACTCGACTTCGCGCGCAGGTCGTCGGGCTACCGAAGCGGGGGTGCCATCCCCTCTGCGGAGGATCAAAATTGTGATGGCATGTCTTCGGATCATCCTCAGGGATGTTTCCCAGACCGTCACCAATAGCCCATTGTGCAGCTCTAGTGCGACGTAAATGAACAAAACAAAACAAACAAACAGAGACAACCAATAATCAAAATAGACGGTAACACAATAAAATCAGTAAATCACATCAAATACCTAGGTATAGTATTGGATCATCATCTAAACTACCTAGAACACATTAAATCACTAAGAACAAGAGCCACAACACTACACAACAATCTCATAAAACTAGCCCCAAGGACCTGGGGCATTAATACTAAAATGCTCAAGCATTGGTACAAGACTGTAGCAGAAAAGGCCTTTACGTACGCTGCAGCAGCATGGGGTACTGAAGTAAATAAAACGGCGATCAAAGAGCAGCTCAAGGTGCAGTGGCCCCTACTAGTCAGAATAACAAGATCATTCAAAACAGCACCCACACCAGGTCTGAATGTTCTGGCAGGTTTACCGCCATTTCACCTGCAAATCCAAAAAGAAGCACTACTAGCTAACACACTAAGATTCAATCAAGAAAACACACAATATAACATAAAAGCGGGTGATTATCAATAAAAGATAAAAACACATATGGTCCACCCGGCCCATAAGACTAGCCATAAATACACTAACCTACCAACAGGTACTAGAACTAGCAGGACAACGACGGTACAAATCTACACCGATGGCTCCAAAACAGACAATGGCGTGGGAGCTGCATTCTGTGTTTACCACAACAACCAACATACAGATACATACAAATTTACGCTAAAACAAGAAAACACAGTGTTTCAAGCAGAGGTTTTAGCATCAAAGAAGCCATCAATTGGTTAGAGACACACAGCTGCAAAGATGCAAAAATTTTCACAGACAGTCTGGCTAGTATACACACTATTAGAAAAACGAAACAAAAAGACCCACATGTGGCAGCAAGACAAAGACAAATATAATGGGTGGCAGCGCACACAGGTAACATAGGTAATGAAGCAGCAGGTCACGGGATTCCCAGAGGTGTTCTGCTTCCGCCATCGAACCTAAGAAATAAACTTAAAAAGATCACACAAAAACTTTGGCAAGCATACTGGGACGAAAATGAAAAAGGCCATACAACATAATCATATTATCCTAAAGTAGACACAGACCGACTCATAGGCCATCCAGCAGCAATACAATTCCTTACTGGACATGGCTTCTTCCCCTCATTCTTACACAGGATGCAGCGAATAAACACAGACACATGCCCATGCGATGACACAGGTACCCCAAGTCACTACCTACATGACTGACCACTAACTGAATCGTACCACCTCAAAAAACCCAATGAACAAGGCAGAACGATATTTTCAGACAGTTTCAAAAACAAGCATATTATGCAAAAACTAATAAATATTCTAGCCATAACCAGGAACATCACAGACAATATGTCATAAACCTAATAATAACTTTGTAAAAATACTGGCAGCAAATACAATCATGAGGTGTCAGGACTCCAAGCAAACCATTGCTGCAGCATAAAAACACACTCTGGCCCCATCCCTGACCAGCAAACACTTGGCAGGCAGTCAGTCAACACAAACTGTTGTCCGTGAGGCTAATAATAATAATGATAATAATAATAATAATAATAATAATAATAATAAAAATAAATAAATAAATAAAAACCACAAGCTTGATCCACACAAACAAGAGATGGCTTAACTGTCGATAAACGCACACACAATAATACACTAATCTATATCATGATCCACCAAAAAACTGCCTCATACTCATAATAAAAATAGGTAAAACGCACAACACAACATAAACAAATTACATATCATACAATCAACCACGGACTGGCTCACAATAGCAGCCAACGTGACTGATCATCACACACGCCACACCACTGACCCTGCTCCCAGTCCCCGGGGACAGACAGTGAGTCCGGAGCTTTTCAGCTACCCGTGATGGCCATTTATGTTAAATGTAAAAGAAAAAAAAAAGAAGGAAATATTAAAAAAATAAATAAATAAATAAAATTTAAAAAAAATACCTGTGACGTGACTAGCTATTTTATATTGTACTGTTATTGTCGATGTCCATCCTTTGAGTCTGTAATGTAACGCTGCTAGTTTATCCATGTAAAATTAAATTGTCGCTACTAGGCCGGGATAGCCTGATCAGTAGGGTGCCGGGCCCATGTCCAAGAGTTCGTGGGTTCGGTCCCCGCCGGTCGAAGACTCCCCGTCTAGTAAATGGTGACTGATGCACGTTAAATCTGTCGAGTCTCTAAGTCCTCCATGTTCCCATAACAAATCAATACCTCTGGGGACCGATCCAGGAGTTTCCTTGTCTTCTGGATTAGTTCAAAATTACAAGGCTACGGCGTTGAACATTAGTAGTCGTAAACCCAAAAATTGGGTCGACTGTTCAACGGCTGTCATAAAATAAAAATAAAACGAAACATCAGCCAAAACTTTATAAAGAAACAGTGAACCCGATATGAGCAAAATTATTAAACCCAAAAAAATGCTTTTTGAATCGAGACAAAAATTAATGGAGTAAGCACAGAAAGAAAAGGAAAAAAACAACTAACTTCTTCGTTAAGCTTGAATAACCTCAGATTTAGGTGTGCCGAATTCTCTAATAGCAGTTATATACTGTCTAAATTTATCATGAATAGAATCTGTGTACCTCCATCGCCACATAAATTCGGCGAAATACGAATCGAAAATGGCGTCTGTGGTACCGGACAGGCGATGACACTTTTTTCTGAAGTCCCTTTTTATGACTGCCCACATACCTTCGATCTTATTGACCAGAAGCAAAAGTAACCTTACCAGCCGGTTTATAAAGTAGAACTAACGGACCTCTGAAATTACATATACCGATGAGCATTTAAAAATAACGCTAAAATCTAAACCAATCAGAATCACGATTGAGTTTCAACATCGCCCTGCTTGGCGATCAACCGCGATTACAACTTGGCGAGAATCAAGGGGTACCCTCAAATATAGTCTACTCGAGTTAGGCTCTGCCACGCGTGCTTCGGATACGGAGATTAATCTCCGACTAATGCCCTATAGTAATGTGTTAAATCATATTGCTTTCTCGCTTTATATAAGTTCATAATATTGTATGTATTAAAATTGCTTTATATAAGTTTATAATGCTGATAATAAGAACCTCTGACATTTTACAATCCTATCATATTCTCCCTATGTGATGTTGGTGAAGAAAAATTGCCAGCTAATCTCCAAGAGAATGACTTTAATTTTGTTGGCGAAGCGAACAAAAATGTAATTGCGTAGCAATTACACAGGGGTTGGCGAGCTGCAGCGAGTAGGGGGCGGAGCCCTCTAATATATATATATATATGTGTGTGTGTGTTTGTGTGTCACGGCGAAAGACCGAAATCGGTGGTTGTTGACTTTCACCGGTGAATGTCGACAAACACCAAATACGTCGGTGAAAGATCGAATATTTCATTACATTCTTGTACATTCGGGCCCTCACCGGTGTATGTCGACAATCACAGATATGCTTTGGTGAATGTCCGAAATATTTATTACATTCGATTTGATATGTATTCATACGTGGATATACTAATTACATTTATTCGATATTTTAACCCTACACTGATGTTTTTTTAAGGTTAAGTGCCCCAGCCCGGTATACATTTGCCCGGTATACCCTACACTGATGTTTTTTAAAGTTAAGTGCCACTGCCCGGTATACATTTGCCCGGCATACCATACACTGATGCTTTTTTAAGGTCAAGTGCAATTGCCCGGTATATATTTGCCCGATACTCCAAACACTGATGTTTCTTCTAATCTATCGTCAGTAAGTATTAAAATATAGAATAAATGTAAATATATCAAAAAAATATAATAATATTAACGAATAAATTAATATAAAATTTAATATGACAAATATTTCGGACATTCACCAAAGCGACTATGTGATTGTTGACATTCACCGGTGAGAGTCAGAAATAAGGGCATTTAGCAAATATTTCGGACATACACCAAGCGACTATGTGAATGTTGACATTCTCCAGATTTCGGTGTTTCACGTAACATACATATATATATACATATATATATATATATATATATATATATATATATATATATATGTATATATATATATATATATATATATATATATATATATATATATATATATATATATATATATATGTATATATATATATATACATATATATATATATATATATATATATATATATATATATATATATATATATATATATATATATATATATATATATATATATATATATATATATATATATATATATATATATATATATATATATATATATATATATATATATATATATATATATATATATATATATATATATATATATAATCTCGCTCACATAATAATATACATATTATCGTTAATTAGTTAGAAATGTAAACTTTATTTATAAAATGAATCTATACTGCTGAGTAAAATGCTTTTATGAAACTGAATTATCATTCACATGAATAAATATTTTGAGATTTTAATTCATCTTTATCTCCGTGTCTTCTTAATGTATCTTTGCCCTGCAATTGAAACAAACGACGTAAGTGCTCCACGAAACATTTCGATAAAAGTAGATTAAGAACTATTTTCTTTCTATTGCTATGAACACTAAAATAGAAGTTCAAAATACTGATATAACAATTTTTCTTTAAAAAAAAAATTGCCATCTCTAGTTTATCATACAAAAATGTCCTATGTATAAAAATCTCAATTATGAATTTTTTGTCGCTAGTGCTGAATTTTCAATTGCACGGTAACACAGAGTTTATCTAAGATCAGAGTTGGCTGGGAAACGAGCCTTTCGACTCATTGATAGTTCAGAAGATCTCAGATTTAATTTGAAAATGTCTTATGCTTCTTTTTCGAGAGTATCTGCTAAATGAAGAAGTAATCTGTCACTGAGAAACAACAGAAATATGAAGTAATACTTGTTGTTGATGTTTCTAATATCACCTGCCTAATACCAGCACGCCAGCTTGATGAAACCAAGTGAACTTAAGGTGGAGGATGCGTTTCTTATTTTTTTTAGTGTCGCCATCTGTGGCCAAGAAAGCGATTTCAACCAGACGCATGTCACAGCCCGTTGGGCGGACCCATTCATGCATTCATTTATTCATTAACAGATCGTAATGTTGACCTGAACCAGTGAGTGAATCTCTAATTCAGTAGGTATTGATTTGTTATGGGAACATGGAGGACTTTGTGACCCGACCAATTTAATGTGCATCAGACACTATTTACAAAATTAGAGTCAACAAAATTAAAGTCGTTTTCTTGGAGATTAGCTGGCTAATTTTCTGCACCAACATCACATAGGGAGAATATGATAGGATTGTAAAATGTCAGAGGTCCTTATTATCAGCATTATAAACTTATATAAAGCAATTTTAATACAAACAATATTATGAACTTATATAAAGCGAGGAAGCAATATGATTTAACACATTACTATAGGGCATTAGTCGGAGATTAATCTCCGTAACCGAAGCACGCGTGGCAGAGCCTAACTCGGGTAGACTATATTTGAGCGTACCCCTTGATTCTCGCCAAGTTGTAATCGCGGTTGATCGCCAAGCAGGGCGATGTTGAAACTCAATCGTGATTCTGATTGGTTTAGATTATAGCGTTATTTTTAAATGCTCAACGGTATATGTAATTTACTACATGGAGAGTCTTCGGCCGACAGGTATCAAACTCACGACCTCTTGGCTATGGGTCCGATGCCTTACCATCCAGGCTATCCCGGCCACAAGTAGGATTTTGAGAAACAAATGAAAATTAGTTCTTCTTAATTAGTTCTTCGGTGAGGCATTAATTGAGGTCGTTCCTATAATCTAATCAAGACAGCTTTCGAAATGGACATCATTCGAGAAAGAAATGAACATCCGAACAATCTCAACTCACTTGAATTTAAGCAAACATAGAAATTCATTTGCAAATTAGGTGTCTCTTAGTTTAGTTTAGGAATTGTTAAAATAATATATGAAACCAACTCCACCCACTTCTTTACCAACTCCCCAACTGTAAATACGATATTTTAATTTCTTATCTCCGAAGTAATACAATCCAATTAAATGCAATTCGGTACAAGAGAGGACTCCCCTTTGTGTGACCATTGACAGTCCCCAGAATCTGTAACCGACAGTAAGTTGCCTGCTGAAGTGATCCCAAACAATTTTTAACCAGATTTAGGTCTGGGGATATGGCTGGATAATCCCTTCAGCAAATATCTTTACTTTTCTTTAAAAAAAAAATCTCGACATTATGTGGTCTACGTGTCGTTCACTTTTATCCGTTAAAATAAAACCAATACTAACTAAAAACCAACCGAGATTCCTTAATAGGCTTTCGTATACTTGATGTTTCTTTGTTTTTTTTGTATTTAAAAACTTGACTTTTAATCTTAATTTAAAATCTAGTATCATGAGTAAGCACTTTCAGAAAAGATTCAAAAAAATGTTTATAATTAGACTAAGAAAAATAGTGTCTCTTAAATTTTATAACTTTTGCAGTAGATTCCTGCTGATTCTTTTTAATAAATGCTAACCAATGAAATAATACAAAGTATGGTTTTGAATAAAAAATTCGAAACTAAATATTTGTCTATTTTTAGCTTTTTTTAAAAGTTATTTTTTTACAGCTTAAATTAATAAAAACTGATTTAGATTGACGCTAAAAAATTTATTTTTCACCTTAAATTACGTAAAAATAGATATCATAAATCGTAAAACAGACGGCTATATTATACTAAACTACTTTTCGAAAAATACTGATCGCAATCCTGTGTTCGGATAATTTTGTCCGAAGAAATGTCTGAGTAATCTGGAATAACACACACCTCTATCTCAAATTCTGATAAGATGACTGCTTTATATTTTATATGAATCGAAAGATACTGCCGAATAAAGAAAAATTTCCATCATCAGTTTATATGTAAGGATAAAATAAAGAGGATCTAAAGCAGATTTCAAATATTTCCTCCCTGTCTCTACCCCTTCGAGAATTGTGCTCGGTCGGAAAAAGAATGGCCTCTTAAGAGGACACCATACCAGGGGAGAAATTTTTCATTAGAAATTCTGTTTCACCTCCGCATGTGGAACAAAAACAAAATTGTTATGCATCGAAGTTGCCAAGTACACAAAACAAATATTATATCACGGTTACAATAAAATACACAAACAAATACCTTTTCTTCGTCGTCGACAGTTTTTTTCTTTCGATCTCGTACAAATATGTAAATATTTTCTCTATTGTTTTCTATTTTATTTTATTGCACCAGTGTAAATGTTTATAGTATTCTGACTCCGGAAAATATTATTATATTCTAATCTAGTATAATCTCAATTATGTTTAATTTCCTATCGATTTTATCACATGTTTAACCAACTGGTTTCCTACTTATGACTTTAATGTTGGGTACTTGGCAACCCCCCTCCCCTCAATTCTGCTCTCACTTCACTCATTCCCCAATTATATTTCTCAAAAATCCGACGAATCAGATAGTGCCGCTTCGAGATAAAGCACTCAAATATGATTATATTCTAACAATTATAAAGAATCGTAGAATAATAATAGTGAAACTACTACCACTTTTACTTTTTAAATTATAAGTTGTATATATAACTTATCATTTGAACATCAGCAACAGTATACCGCAACTTATCATGAGTTTTGTAAATAGCCAAAAATTATTGCAAGTGGTGGCTATGACTTAATTAAGGTTAGAATAGCTAGTATGTTCCTAATGGGATACCTACAAGTGATGTCTTCTGGGTATCTCGATCTTGATTAGTTGTTGAAACGTGACATTTGCTTACGTTAGCAACTGTCTTTCCATTCTATTTCGAGTTAGCCAAGCCCGTGAAGCATCAATTCTCTTAAATGATGCATTCTATATTCTTACATAAAAATCCTTTCGCAAAGATTTAAATTCTTTCACTATATGATTCTTACTTTACACAAAGACAGAGATGTAGCCATGTAGAACATAAACAAACTCATTATGCCTCGAAGTTGCCAGGTACACAAAACAAAAATATATCACGGTTACAATAAAATACACAAACAAATAATAAATTTATGTTAAGTTAAAGACGCAGAGGAGAAAGAAACATATTTCAACAAATTCGAAGTGCGCTACGGTAATGTATTGAATCAACTGCATGTTAATTAACATTTTAAATTATGTAGAGACACTTAGCTCGACTTCAACACTCCATTTTGCTATAAACGATCTGTCGGTGCTGACGTCATAGATCACATGTGTGGATATACATGGTCTTCTTCTTCTTGAAGTGCAAGTACTCGATTGTAAAATAGATATTCTGTAATTTCATATGCTTATTTTATGGTTTAAAAAGGTCAAATAAGTTTAAAAAAAATTTATTTCAATGTATCCTTCATGTGAAGTGCTTGAAAAACGCGAATTATCTCAATATTTTTAGGTTTTTTGCCAATGAATCGTCCAGGCAGTCAATCAGTTGCAACATCAGATGAGCTTTAATTTCTTACACCAGTGTTTTTAACAAAACTAAAGGGTATTAAATTTGGAAATTTTTAATGTTTCAATTTTACGTTGATTTTCAAAATGAACCTCGATAGTTGTAACATTGAAATAAATTTCTTGTAATTTAGATTTTTTTTTTGATTAGTAGAAACTTTTTTAAAATTTTCTCTCCAAAATCTTCCCAACATAACTATTGTAGTAGGCATATTTGATACTTTTCCCCTAACATGGTCACTTACTTTAAAGTAGCATTATTTATTGACAATATCAATCAATTACCTTATTAGATAAAAATGAGACAAAAAAATGCATATATATGTAATAACAGGGCTCCAACCCTGTTATCAGTGTTGTATTTAGCTTGAAATAATTGCAGTCATAAGCCATCATACGTTCTAAACAGGTTTATTAAATGTAGGCTGGTATTGCTAACAGTTGACGTCCACGCTCCCTACGGGAGGGGAATGGACAAGACTCCGGACAATTCCGGCACAGCTTATTTGGATCACATCATGATGAAAAGGACACGCAAAACTATGCGTTCTTACGTTTTATACCAACATAGATTTGAAGTAAAAAGGCACATTCGTACATTCCTTGTAACCTTACGTATTAAGGAAAATCATTTCTGCTTCCTTTTTGGAATTGAAAAAGGGAACGATTCTAAAAATAACTCTTCCTTTGAAATATAAATCTATTTATATTTCAATGGTATGTTTTCAGCCTTGAATTCCCAAAATAGAATCTCTCGACGTTTATTTTTTAACAAAGACATTTTATGAAAACGAAAGAGATTTAATTCTTTTATTAATACAAAAGTATTTAATTTTTGTATTACATATATATATATATTTATATTTTGTAATTATCGGGCATTTAAGCTTAATTGACAGCAATGTTAAACAACACGTTTTTTTTTTTTGAAATAGAAGTCTTAAATTTAAACCATGCCTTGCTTGTGAGGTAAATAAGAAATTAAAAAAGTTTAATTTCAATATTTTTAATTATTAGGATAAGTATGGGATTAGCGGTTAGCTGGCCTGATGTTCAATAATATTTCAAAATCGGACTAAAAAAAGTTTCATTTTGATAATACGTAAATAATTAGGATGTTTAGTAATTATCGGTATAATTAACTTAATTGACAGGCATGCTTAATAACATATTTTTACTAAGGTAGAAGTCTCAAATTTTTGAGTTTGTTATTAGATAAAGGGAAAGACTTAAAGGTTTCATTTTGATATTTTGAAATTATCGAGGTAATAGGGGTAAAACAAATTATGTAAAACTGAAACTTTCATTCTGTTACCAGAATTAAGAAAAAAATATATCAATGAAGGCCTTAAGTTTCTTTCGAACTTTAATTCCAATCTTTTCGAACAACTTTTCCGTTCAGCTGTAATTCTTTCTTTCTTTGTCTTGTTAACACAGAGCAAACATTTAAAAGATTGTCAAAAGCAATTAAATCCTCCCGGCAAATCTATTCGTCATTAATTATACTAATTTATGTTTACAGAAAAACTAACTACGGAGTTGCTTTGTTCTTTTTTTGCAAAAAGGACATTCTTTTTATTTCTGTCATAATACCTTTTGATCCTAAATTAGCATTTATATTAGTTGTTTCTTGGCATCTCGATTCTAAAAGATTTCTTAACAAATCTTTGACGACGGGCGAAGTTTGATTAAATATGCGGATAATTAATATAGCGACGGGAAATCAAAGTAAAGAAAAATCAATCAATTTCAAAGGAAATGAATTCTATAAAAAGGTTAAGAAATGGTAGCCAAAACTGAAGCCAGAACCTTTTATTACTAAATAAAAATATTTGTTATTTAAGGTTACAAATAGACTGAAGGCTTAGCAAATTTAGGTATATATTCGGTAAAATATATTTTAGTTGCCCCTTAAGACCCATGAATGCTCAGTCGCCAAAAGTCATCTGTTTATAAAAAAAGTGATAACAAATATATTTTTATAAGAAGTAGATATTTTTTTGCTATTTACCACTTTAACTCTAAAAAACGCATTGAGATGTGACCTCAAATACAAATATAAATGTTTATATTATTGAAAAATTATCTGTATATCTTTCTTTCATACGGGTTAAGTAATTAACTCTGTATCATCGATTTATTTTATTTTATTTTCTATCCGTGGTTGAACAGCTGACCCAATTTTTTGGGTTTACGACTATTAATGTTCAACTCCGTAGCCTTGTCATTCTGAACCCAGTCCGGAAATCAAGGAAATTCCTGGATCAGGGAGAATAGGGAGAAATTTGCCTTCGTGGAGAACTATTTGATGGAACTAACCCGCATTTTCGTTACACGAAAAGAAAACCACGAAAAATTCCCACTGTTTGCTTGACGGCAAGGGACTTTAACTCATGATCCGTCTACCACTGAGGATATTTTACGTCAGCTCTGTGGTCGGTGCAAGCCGGATGTAAAATTCGTAACGACCAGCCATCGCTGAGATTCGAACCAGGTTCACCTCATTGGATGACGGTCGCTTTATCCCCTGAACCATTACGGCTTCCATCATCGATATAAAAAATAATCAAAAATAACATGGGGGAATATTTTTTTGTTATCTGTTTTATGGGTTTTTTGAATTTTTTTTATATATTTTCGGTAGCTGATTTCAAATCTGCAATCTGTTCCTCTCTTCAAGCTACAGTTTTTATGCAATTAATAATATATATTCCTAACTAGGATTTTTTTTGAAATTCAGTTGAGTAAATACTAAGTGCCCCCACATTTCTTCTACTCCTGTGGCTAATTAGGAGTGGTTTGGAGAAGGGGATAATGCATTTCAGTTTATGATGCGAAGCATTAAGGTTCTTCGCATTTTGTCTGAAGTTTTATTTCTTAAGGTGCAAAAAACTGTACAAAGTTCATATAAGCCTATACGCTCTTTATAAGCTCATACAAAAAAAAAAAAAAAATAAATAAACTGAACAATCCAAAAAAAAAATAAATAAAATAAACTGAACTGAAAATATCATTTTGTAAAATATTTGTAGCTTTCCGAAAAGAGCTAATTTGAGATTTGACATCACCACACCTAATTAGATAAGATAAAGTACTTGCATCAATAGCACAAGCAATTTATTCCCAGATATCATCAAATCAATACTGTAAGATCATGTATGAAACTAACAGGCATATGCCGACATTACAAATTAACGTAATTCCAATCTTTTTTTTTATTGTTTGTTGGTTTTTCCGATGAGTTTACATTGTTAAATTATGCAAAACACGTTTTTAGAAGTTCAATTCAGCGAAACTTATTTTAAGTATATTTTTTTCATTCCTATGATAATAGCCGATTTAGTTAAAATCAATCACAACGAAGCAATTTTCCTTTAACTACGGAATTCAATATTTCTTGTTTCAATTACTGTAGATTTTATGTTTATAAAAACGCGTTTAAAGAGGTTAACTCTAAACGAAAGTGGTTTCACATAACTTATTATTCGTTTTCACGTAGTATCCTCATTTTTTTTTTACATGAGCTTTTCTGACAACGATAATAATAACTGCGTACTTGCACTTCAAGAAGAAGAAGATCACATATACCCACACATGTGACCAATGACGTCAGTGCCCGCTTATAGTTTGTAAGAAAAATGGCGAGTTAAAGTTGAGTTAAACTTCTGCATATAAGTTAAAATGTTAATTAAAGTTAAATAAGTACCGCACCGTATCGAATATGTTGATATATCATTCTTTTTCATCTACTTCCTTTACTTAACTTAAATTCATTATTTGTTTATGTATTTTATTGTAACTGTGATATATTTTTATTTTGTGTACCTGGCAATTTCAGGGCAGTTTATATTCTACATGGCTTCGTGTCGATCTTTGTGTTAAGTTAGAAATATAAAGTTAAGAAATAGAAATCTTTATAAAGGAATCTTTGTGAAAGAATGTAGTATGTGTTACTTGATGGATTTGACATACTCGAAATAGAATGGAGAGAATAGTTTCTAACGCAAACAAATGCTACGTTACAAAAACCAATCTGGATCGAAATAACTACACTACGACACTTGCAGGTATCTGATTGAAAAAAAAAAAAAAACAGCAATTAACTTCTAGAGTAACTGAGGTTTGACGAAATAGAGTTGTAAGCTGCAAATATCAGTGATGTTATGCTTTAAATAATTGAAAAAATCCGTTTTCAGTTTAGTTTCTGACAATACGAAACGTTAAACTCATGAAAAAAAATTGTTTGTTTTGCATGCCTCCCGAATTTTCGAATTTGCATTTTTCAACCATTTTAAGATCGTTAACTAAAAATGTCTCTTACAGCAGTTGTCCATTCATTAATACCCTGTCACAAAACGGTTCTAATTTAGGAGAGACACATTCACATAAATTCTTCCTTTTATTATTTGGATTTTGGTAGCTAGAAATGTCTTGTTTTCGTCAAACAAATCATAATAATGAAACACTTGTCTACTTTTTTTCTTCTTTTCAGTAAAATGAAGAGTAAACACGACTCACTAATACCCATGAATTTAAAAAATCCCATTGGTGATCACTTTGATATTAATGTTAAAAATAGTTATTTATGAGATGAACCTCAAAGTTTGTTCTCAACTAAAGGTAAACGTCTTTTAGTTTCTTCCAAAAAACTTATAACATTTTGAAGTTATACTTCTTATGCGACTTCCAACAAGGTTGCGTTAAACGATTGGCCGAGAAATCACGTGGTAGGATCCAGTTTTCCCTCATTCATTTCCATATTGTTTTGGTTCTCACTAGCATAAAAATAATAAAAGTCATAAGAGTATTGTTTTTCTATAAGTATTTTTTTAGTTTGTTTTGATACACATATAATTTAATAGGGTAGTATTTCTTATTTTCAAATTTAGTGGATAACAATTGTAAAAAATGAGTGAAAACAATCTCACGGACAATGCGACGGATTTAAGGTTATGTCAAGGTACGTCTCTTGTGAATATCAATTGATTGTTAGGTTTTCTCTTTTGAAATTATATTATGACGCATTCACATACATTATTAATACAAATACATTTTCCCGGGCGAGACGATGAGGCAACCACAAGTACTTCCACTGGTTCAAGAGGTCCACGAGGGAAAAATGCACAATATTAC
Source organism: Parasteatoda tepidariorum (assembly GCF_982258835.1). NCBI lineage: Eukaryota > Metazoa > Arthropoda > Arachnida > Araneae > Theridiidae > Parasteatoda > Parasteatoda tepidariorum. The sequence goes on along the minus strand of NC_141758.1, from coordinate 2,238,221 downwards.
CGTGATTACAGAGCACGGAAGCGAGCGAATAAGGAAAAAGAGTCGTTGAATAGAACTAGTGATCCTTCTACGACTGCTGATTCTTCTACAATTAACGTCGCAGGTTGCGAAGTTTAACTTCTTTTGCGCGGAGGGACTCCACGCACTATTTTTTTTTTTAACAATTTAGCTTTATACTGTCAAAAATCCACTGTTGAAAACTTTTTTTAAAGTATAATGAAACTGAACATTGCTTAAAATGCTCCGATTAAATATTAAACAATGGACCTAAATATTAAACACCTATGTTACTCTATCATTAATTTAAAAAAAAAAAAATATCTGAAAATTCGATTAGTTTTTTTTCTAACATTACCCATAATCATTACTCACTAGTTAATATTTTTACGAGATAATTGTTTAAAAAACGTAATCAAATGCTGCTCTTTCAAAAGCTCACTTTGAGAAATATCCAAATTTTTTTAAAACTTGTTTCCAATAATTTTGAAACGTATCAATTCTCAAACACGCAATTTTATCTATGCCCAAATTTTTCAACTGCGTATTTTGAGAAATTTCTATTTTTTTTTTTTAAAAAAAGGTGCACTTCAAATTAATTATCTTTAAGACACATTTGATGTTTTTAAACGTGCATATCCGTTTTTTTTAAATATGCATATTAAAGATTGTTCACTTTTCTCAAACATACATTTTTAGATCTGTCCAAATTTTTCAAACGGGAATTTCGGTAAACGTGAGTTTTTTTTAACATCCATTTCAAGCACTTCTCTTAAACACACATTTTTAGTGACGTTCGAATTTCTCAAACGCGTATTTCAATTTATGTCTATTTTCTTACGTGCATCATTTGAGCCATCTCTAAAATAAGAAGTTCGACAGCAAAACGCTGCTCTAGAAAAAAATTAAATCCTCTTTGTAATTCATATTATGCAGAGATTTTTTTTTTCGTGCAGTGTTGTGAAAAAACAAATGAATGCGTCGTAATGAAAGAGTACCGAGAAAAGTTATTTAATGCCATCGCTTAGTGTCATTAATATACTGGGTGTTAATTCTCATTAAAGAACTGTTCCGAAGGGGGATGTATCATCGAGTCTGGAGATCGAGGCACGAGAGGGCGTGCGATCGTCGAGGTCCCCTTCCATCGAAGGCCCTCACAATGTGGTCTGCGCCTCGGCACGAAACCTTGGACTTGGCTGCGCAAGGTAAGCGATCATTTCTGTTCTGTCACGCGCGCTTTTTCTGCCATTCTTCGGAACTTTTTTCTTTTCTTCGTCTTAAAAATAGAGTTGGGTTTCTTTAATTATTTTTTCAATCAAGTGATTCAATTCCATATTTTAATGGGTGAATTTTCAACTGTTTTAACTGTTATGATATATATAGATAAATAGTGTGTTCAAATTTATACCAGTAGGGTTCCGCGTTACTTTAAAGTGTTAAATCACAAAACTATTGTCATTAAAAATACAGTATGCTCTCGATACCTCAAAGTGGAAGGGACGCTAAGAAAATATCGAAATAACAAGATCAGAACTAAATATGTTCTAAAATGAAGAAGAGTGAAAAATATGACTCTAAAAAGTAAGAGTCATGAAACATAACTACCACTAAATATGCACATGTAATGGATAATAGTTGACTATAAGTCTAAATAAAACGATTATGATTTTATTTTTTTGAAAGTGAGACAAAAATAATGATGCATTCAATAGAAAATAATGGGTTTACAATGAACTTACATTGTGATGTGTGAAAAAAAATTCATTTTCTATTTCGAAAAAAATTCGCGATATCAAGCTTTCGAGAAGAAATCCTTCGACGTAGGAATTCAAATGAACATTATGAGTGGATATGTAACGCGAAGGGGAAAAATATTTTTTTGACATCACAATGTCTTCGAGCTATCGAGAGTATACTGTAGATAGAAAAGTTGTATATTTTCGAAAAATTAAAAGGAATGAAATTGATACAGAAAAAAATTGAAAAGTGAAATTCAGTTTCAAAAATAGAACATTACCAAATCATTAATAATATACAAAGTTATTTTTCTTTTACAACATGGTTTTAACCTTTACTTGTTTTGAAAAACATCAAAATGTGTTATTCCAAAGTAGTTTTAAAATCTTAAGCATCACAGAAAGTATAAAAAGACAGATACAGTCTCAGACTTAATTGTATCTCAAAATTTCAATGATCATTTTTATATTCAATTCCGATTTTAAAATAAATTAAAAAATACAAACATTTAATTAAAATTTGAAATCCTCTTACAGGAAAATATGACTTACATGACATGAAATAGGACTCCTTACTTTCAAATTGGAAACCATTTAATTTTTTCGTAAAATCAAAGACATTCTTCATCATCATTCATTTTCTGTGTACTTATTTAAAGTCATTACTACTTATTTCCCAAAGTATAAACACATTCTATTTATTATCATTCAGAGAATCATCCATAACAATATTCAAAATATTACATTCACAATGTTTTTCTATTTCGGATCCATTGAATTCAATTTATTTTGCTTAATGACGGTTGTTAAATTCTGTATAATTATTATGTTCCATGGTTTTTGACTACTCAATTAAATTTTATTATCACACTACTTCATTAAATACCTACTATTTCATTTAATCTTCAAATAAAGCAGACAGATAGCCAAAATGAGATAAGACTTGTTCTGTTTACCATTGAATCGAGATAGATGTCAAATTTAATATTAATAAAGAAATGAGACTTATAGATTATACTATATTATGCTATTGTTTAAATTTTAAAACACCACCTAAGTTGAATATAGAATGAGCTTCTTGTCATAAATAGTTTGAGATAATGAACTATATTACTATAGGTTTCACGAATATTGTTAATCAGCGAGGCAATTCATTTTATACTTTTTTTTCTTCACGAACCTTAGATTTGCTTTCTCTCAAGATTTCAAATCTCTACATTTTTAGAGCAAAATAGTTTACCCGTAGCACACTGAGTACTTCAAAAAGCGTTTTTTAAAATAATATACTTACGATGCAATATTATTATATAACAACTGATAACCATAAAACAATGAGAATATTACAAAAATGCAATAATAAAATAATGTGGAATGCGAAACTTTTAAATCTCAAACTGGGTTAATAACTGAAGCGACATCGGAATGCTCATTAAATTATTTCAGCAACAACAACATTATGGACTGGAAAAGTATTAAGCATTATATTGAGGTTTGTTAATGTATTATTTTTCTTCTAAATTTTCTTTTATTTATAACTTCATTTAAAAAAATCTCCAATTTTGTTTCGAATAAAAATTATTTTTCGAAATTTTTTCTCTCCATGTTTTCTTTGGAAACTTAGTGTTTCCTTTTTCAAATTTGTTTTCTTCATTCACGTCTGGTGAGTCTTGAGAATGAAATTTTTGAGCCAGTGAAAAACGTTGATATTATTCATCTGAAGTAAATGAAGCCCTTTACATTCTCTATAGTATACATGTTACCATAAATGAACAAAATCAAAAGAATGTCGACTTTCACCGGTGAAATGTCAACAATCACTATTTTGAGTGTCCGAAATATTTGTAATATTCGATTTGCTATTCATTTATTCGTTGAGTCGATTATATTTATTCGATATTTTAATATCTGATGAGGATAGATTAGGAGAAACATCAGTGTTCGGAATATCGCTTAAATGTATACCGTGCAGTGGCACTTCACTAGACCTAGTATATATTTCGGACATTCACCAAAGTGATTGTCAACATTCACCGGTGGAAGTCAACAACCACCCATTTCTGTCATTCACAGTAACATAAATATACTTCCGCTTCAGTTTTTTTTTTGGGGTGGGGGACTACTCATTTAACGTTTGTCTTTGTTTAATCGAAATGAATAAAAGAAATAAAATATAGATTACTAGTTTTCATTTTCTTGGGGAAAAATCACACAGAGAACACTCGAGTTTTTGTTGTTACTGAGTCAGAAAAAGGAGAGTGAAAGTTAAGTTTTATTTTATGCGTCCAGAATTTAAGAATTCTCATTCACTTAGCTCGAGATGCTTTAATATTCAATCTAAGAGTTGACACAACCGCTTTATTTCAACAATTTGAACTACTGGTAATTAAAGTTACTACATCAAGAAGATGACACGCCACACTCGGAAAATTTGAATGGCAAATAAAACATGTTTTTTTAATGCGAATGATCAGATTTTCAGCACATTCATTTGAAGCAGGCGACAGTGGCGATACCTATAATATGGTGATAAGTGTCGATACGTATAAAAGCAGATGTTCAACAGCAATTTTAACAAACCGATTTGCTATTGCATGTACAAATTGTTGCTCAAAAAGCTGCATTGAATGAAAAAATTTCTACAAGCAAGTGATCAAATAAAGACTGGAGAGGGTTGCTGTTATATTATTGCTGCTCGGGTTGACCGAGATCCCTCAAAATATTGAATCGATAAATTCATACGAAACGCTGAGTTCAGCGGACATCCACTAAGAAGGTAAATATATTATCTGCTTGGCACAACCACATTACGAGTGAGGAAGTCGTTTGTGAGACAATACGTTTCTGATGAAACAGTTCGATGATGTTCAAAACAGTGAGGGCCAACCAGCGTAGTAAACGAAGTTTGCATGGTTGCAAGTTAGCAACGATACATCACAGGCAGGAACACCTTCAGTGGTGGTGTAATCAATTACCATCCTGCACTCATAAATGGCGGCGCGTCATCTCTACAGAGTAATGCCGTGTCTATATAAAGAAAGATCTGTATGTTTGGTGACATCAAGAAGAACGTACGATCCAAAACTTGCATACTGGATCAACATCCACTGTGATTATATTGGTTGCTATTGGATAAGTTAGTCTGTAACATCTTGTTTGCATTCCTGTCTATTTAAGCGTCAACCGTTACATTTCAGACATATTAAAATCAGAGGATCTGTCCCATAATTGTGGATTTTTTGAGGTTCAATTCAGCTCGTTGCCAGTATTATTCTGATCTTTTGCAATACAAAATATCACCTGCATTTGTCGTAACCAGCACGTTCTCTTGATTTTTGGAACAATTGAAAAGGTGTAGCTAATGGTTTTCGAGAGACTGATTCGCTTTCACTCATCAATTTTATTTCATAACTGCCCACCCGGTTTTAGCTTCCCAGAATACTAAATAGCGATTAAAGTAGATGGAATTAAAAACACTTAATTTGTTTAATTTCTCCCGTACTTAAGAACTTTTCCGCACAATTAAAAGTTTATATATATATATATATATATATATATATATATATATATATATATATATATATATATATATATATATATATATATATATATATATATATATATATATATATATATATATATATATATATATATATATATATATATATATATATATATATATATATATGTGTGTGTGTGTCTCCCGAGGCCCTACCTCCAATGAAAATTAATAGGAGGTAGGGCCTCCTTTGGCTGCGATCACAGCTGCAACCCTTCTGGACACGCTTTCCACTAAATTAGCCATAGTGGCAAGAGGAATTTCCTTCCAAATGTTTAACAGGAAGTTCCATAGTTCATGCTTGATTTTGGGGAGTGGGGTGCAGGCCCTCAATCAACGGTCCAATTCGTCCCAGAGATGTTCAATTGGGTTAAGATCAGGGCTCTGCGCCGGCCACTCCATGCCTTTAACGTTGCTGTTCACATACCAATCAAGAGTCCTCCTTGCAACATGGGATCTTGTGTTGTCGTCTTGATACAAGCAATCATCCATATCGTACGTTGCCCACATGGTAGGAGGAACATGATTGTCGAGAATATCCCAGTATCCATCGGCATTCATCATACCATCAACCTTCACCAGTGGGCCAGCCCCATACCAGGAGAAACAGGCCCATACCATCAATCCTCCTCCACCAAACTTTACAGTTGTCCCGTCACTTTCTTCCAGATAGTGTATATATATATATATATATATATATATATATATATATATATATATATATATTATATATATATATATATGAGAGAGAGAGGTTGTCTGTACGTTAGCAGTGGACAAAATTCTTCTGAGTTGAATTCAGTAAATCAAAAATAAAATTTTAAATCGTAAAATTTACTATCACTCTAAATATTCAAATATAAATGTTCTTATAAATCGGAACATGTTGGCAAATATGCAAATACTACTGTCAATGACAATATTAAAACCATATTCACTGATATCTGTGAAAATAGCACATCAAGTCTGTTACTCTCCTTTTTTAGACATATAAATGGGATTTTTATCGGAGGTTTGTAACTTTTGGTTCTGATTTCTTAGGATTCAGCCATAATTTTTGAGTCACTCCCTCTTACCACTTACAAAATTCCCGAATATATTACGGTAAAAAGTACTGGCTCTCTGAGCACAGCATCCATGAAATTCATTTTACCATAAACATCCTTTTTAACTTAATTCCTTTTTAACGTAAAATGTTATACCGTTATATATATTTAATTAGGGTGGTACAGAGATTTTACAGCAAATATTACTGTCAATATTACGGTATATCAGATGCTTTATTCCTTAAATTTTCACAGTAAAAAAGTGTCATTTGAATTGTTCGATCTTTCAATTTAATTTTCTTATACTTATAATCTGCAATTTCTATTTCTCTGCGCATGCGTTATTTCCCCAGTGTTGAATTTAAGTTCAAACGTATTTTAATATAAATTGCATGATTCGCTCAAAGTAGAATTATTTTCATGCAGAGTAAATGAATTGATATACATATGCTTTTATAAATTACAGTAATTAAAGTAAGGAATTATTTATTTCTATTATTAATTAAAATAATATTATAAAAAAATTTAGTATTTAAATTTCTTTAAAATTTTCAGAATATTTTTCCGGCATGAAAACTATTGTCAAATTTTGTGACAGCTGATGATAAAAACAAAATATTTTAAAACTTGTTGCAGTCTTTTTTTAAAAGCCTTCGCTCAAAATTTATTTGTCAAACAGCTGAGTTGGAAAGATAGAACTAAAATCAATATTTCATCGCCGAATTCACAGTAAAAAAAAAAACAACGAAATGCCATTGGAAAATTGTTCAAGTCAACTATTTTTTAAGTAAAGCCAAATAATCTCGATAAATTGAGAACAAAGCCTTTATAGCTTTATTTCACGCTTATCACAGAATTCATTGCCATGCAAAGAACTGTGGGCCACAGTTTTGTCTGGAAATAAAAATTATATTTATTTATTTAAAAATTTGCATAAGGAAAAGTAATTGTTTTTCTTTAAATTGTTTTTAGTTTTTTCAATTTTTTGAAATCAACTCCATGAATTTATTTTTTGATTTATTCCTTCTTTTATAGCATGAAAAGCCCATAGTTAATTTTTCCTGTTATGCTGGCCTACATAAAATAAAAGAAAGTCAAAATACCCCAGTCTACTGTATTTCATTGACGTATACTTTTTTCATGATTTTTTTTCATGAATATAGACATTAAAATTTTTTAGTCTTTTTAGTGGAAACCCCGCTTAATGCATTTTATTTCAAATTTTCCTCAAACATAAATTCATATTAACTTACACAGCTGTAATTATTTCATTTTTTTTAAAATCAAGTTCATGAATTCATTTTCATTTTTCATTTCATTTTTTTTCATTTCAATTTCATTTTTTTTCGTTTACAATAAGAAGAGTCTATCATTAATTTTCTTTATTATACTAAACAACATTTAATTTTAACAAAAGCCAAAGTAACCAGTTTTATAACACTGCGTTGCCCTATACTTTTTTCGTGACTATAGTCACTAAGAAAAATATAGGCTTTTTAGTTAGTTAAACTACGCTTACTAAATATTTATCGAACATTGTGTCAAAAATCGGGAATTTTTCACGGCAAAGCTGACGTTTAAAACAATTAAAACCAATTTGTAAGTTGCATTAAAATGAATCTATAAAAGGTGTTAATTTTTTTTTATAATTAAGACTTGTTTTTATCTGGCTTTCTTCAATCGTCCATCATAAAGTTTTGTTTTGTCTGACTCAAACACTCATTCACTTCAATAAACTTTAAGGCGTTATTTTTTACGATTGTACCAAAAATACTTAACAGGGTGTTCCGTAAAGATCGCTCTTTATACATATTTTTAGAATCCTTATTAATAATGAAGTAAAGTGTGCACATACGAAATCGCAAAATAATATTTCAGTGTAATAAAAAATAATAACGCTATAAGTGTTTGATTCAACATAGTTGAGTAAGGCGGGTGAACAATAGATCAGAATCTGTTTAACTGCTCGTTGAAACTTTAAGGTTTTTCTAACGACCGTTATCCAACTCATCTCCCCTTTCTTCCCACAATCAAACACATTTTGGTGTTTGATACACCAGCCTTTTTCAACTGTGTATGTTAGGTTTCGTTAGTGTTCTTAGTTCGTAACCCCTAATGTCTGAATCTTTAGTTTTGATATGGATTCTTAAAATATACATTAAGGGTGGTCTTGACGTAACACTCTGTCTGTATGCATTAGGAGTCAGTACCGATTGACTCCTATAGTGGCATTATTGATGAATAGGATCCTGCTTTGTGATGATCGATCATAACCTGATTATCTCCCATCACAGAGTTTATTTGCACAATAACTAATTATGCACGTTAAAAAGTATATAACGTTGCATTCTTCTATGTCAAACCCTCTTTATAAAGCATTTTATGGTTAATCTCTAAATCATAATCATTCGGAAACGAGTTGTTGTTATCTAATCAAAACTTCCTGCATTTAATAAAAATGATAACGTTAAGAATTACGTTGAAAGGTAATTCTCACCAAATTAAAATATTTCAAGATTATCTCTTCAACTATTCAGTCTCTACGGTACACGTTGTACAGCAAATACATGACGATCTGAAGATTTTATAACAAGTATAGACTATGTGATTGTGAGCATTCCCTAAAGCGTCATCAAAAGGTTGACAGCAGTGTTTGGGGATCGAAGTTTGTTCTGAAGGTGGAAATTCATTAATACGAGTACGGGAAGCGGTTAATTACATTGGATGCAATTCTTCTCATTTGTAATTAGCCTTTCTCAAGTAAATGAATAGGATTGGAGTGTTAATCTTGTTGAGTATTTGTGATGCTAATGATGAATGTGCAGAATCTGTGGAGTAGGATTTAAAGAAAATTTTTGATGAATTCCATTCTGGTTAAACGAAACAACGAAATGAAGAATAATTGGAAAAAATATTTATAATTTGCAAGTGAACAAAAATATTACTCACCTGAATAATGAGACAAATATTTCAAAAATAACTTATCATCAATTTAATTTATCAGATTTAATTGTTTTTGAGCCTATGAGGGAAATATTGAAAAAGCATAAAAATTCCATAAACAAATTTATTTACACCATTTGAAAAATTGATTAAAAATATTGGCAAATGCATTTTATGTATCCTATTTTTAATTGTTTCCAAGTTCCAGAAAATTACCTGAAGAATCTTCTTGCAATGAAATGTTTATTACTTATGTGAGATATCGTGTTTGTGAGCTTTTAATATCCAGTTTTTCTCCAATAAATGTTTCTTAAAATTTCATTACTTGTAAAGTTTATTTTTTCAACTTTTTTTGTTATAATATGAAGTACTATTTTTCCAATTATGTAATTTTAAAAAATATCTCGAACTTTTATTGCGCATATATAAGTTGAAATTAATATTTACTTTGTATTATTAATATTTTTATCGAGGATTTGGTGATTTAATAGAGTACAAATTAGAGTCTCCATAGTTCTGATTACGATCATAATTCATCTTTATAAAGGGTATTACGATCTCACTGCCGTTAATATATATTTATAAATTAATTTTAAGAAATTGTAGTTAGGAAGTAAGATCAACGGGGCTCTAAAATTAACCTTTATGTGAGGACGAAACAAAATTTCTCAAAATCTGTCGAATCAGTAGTGAAGGAAAAGGTATAAAGCATTAAAAAAAAAAGGATTAAACTTGGAGGTGTCTCAAAAACTTCCTTTCAAATCTTTCCCTTTTCCCGGCAATCAAAGAGATTTAGATGATTTCAGTCTCTCTTCCTTTGTAATAATTCGTTAAATTTTCGTAGTGATTTTTTTTTTTTGGTTTTTTTTTTTGTTCACTATATGTTAACTTGAAATCCCTGTAGAATATACTTTTTCAGGTAATACTGATTCTAAAAATATGTATTAAGAGATGGTCATTGCGGAACATCTCTTCCCCTGTTAGTTAATTATTTTGCTATGTTTTGTTTCTCAAATTTGAAAGTCAGGACAATGCATAATCTTTAGTATTTTGTGTGCAGTGATATTTTGTGCAATGATTCTTTGGGGTGGTAGCGATCGGGCAACTGGAACACGTATGGAGTTTGAGATGAGTTATCATTAAAAACTATGAGCACAGTTATCTAAAAATTGATGATGAATATTTACTGATGAACTGTATGTACATTGCAAACACTTTGATGTAATATCTTTCGGTATATGATGTTGAAGAACCCAAAAAAATTAAGTAAAGGAGCACATTTTTCCGGGCAAACACCGACTCGAACGTTCATATAATGGTGGAATTTAAATCTAAACATTTTAAATTAAATACTCTTACACCAAACTCTTCCACTTTCACACCATACGAGAATTATTTTCACTGCCGAAAACACCAATGTTGGTGTTATTTGAATATTCGACATTCCAGAAACGCCAAGTAGAATATCACAAGTATTTAGCTCACGATCTGGAATGAGTTGGCGAGAGTTAATTGTGCTATTTAAATGCTGATATTCATCAACAAAGGCAAACATTTACCATTAAATATTATGTATGATTTGTGTTGTGTTAGAAGAATAATTATTACTAGGAGGCTCCGGCCCCTGCTCGCTAACGCTCGCCAACCCCCGAGAATTGCTATGCAATCCCATGTGGTTCACGCCGTGAATCATGGCTCGCTGCGCTCGCTTGCCAATGAACACAATGTTCTAGCACAAAGACATAGTATTTTATCATCAAAGACATAGTATTGTACTTATGTAGAAGAATTCTATCAATGTTCTTATTGGCTTTTAAAAAAGTATATTAGCTATTTACATTGTACATGGTGAAAAAATCAAAACATTAGCTAAATGAGAAACATATTAGCAAAATAAATTATCAAATATTGCAGTTACTCACCCAAATTCATCTAAATGTGTATAATAAATTAGTTAATGCTAGAAATTCTGAAAGTTCTAGAAAAAATTTTTATTATTTAAAAATATAAACTTTAAACCCTAACTTTTCCTTGTGAGATAATAACCCTCAAAAAGTCTTTCATTTTCAAGAACACAAAATTTTTTTTTATCGCCAAATGAAATATTTTTTGGTGATCAGCATTATTGAAATCAATTTCTATATTAATTAACATTTGTGATAAAATACATAACATTTTAGAACAAAATAAGGATGTTTTACATACCATAAATTAAAATGCACGGCTGTTAGCATTACCCGAGAAATACAGCGTGGAGGTCGCCATGCTGCATTTCTAATCGGGGAGTTTTGATTTTGGCAGTTCCCCTTGCCTACTGCCAATAGAAGTTTCAATTAAATTTTTTCCAAAAAACATTTTTTTGTGCAAAGCTCTAAGAAATTAACACTGAGCATTTAGAATTTCTTTGAAAACACAATTATAGATTTGGCATCTTGAAGCAATTACTGAAAGGCTGTCAAATTACTTAACTCTTGACAGGCCAACATAAAGTTGTCCATGACTAAAAACTTGTTCAGTCAATACTAAACTGATTTTCTCAAAAGTCTGACCTTGTGACTTATTTATAGTCATGGAGAAGGCCAGCCTAATAAATTCCTAATTTAGTTTAAATTAAATATTATCATATTTTTAGTGCATGAATCTGAATTGAACAACCTGATAATGCTCACTCTGGTTATTGTTTCCGATTTTAAAAGCGCTATATGTTGAGCCACCTCATGTGACATTTGCCATGTGACATTTTAAGCAGCAATCATTGGTCGATTTTCTAACGTTGCCATTTGGGGAGTTGTAATGAGGCTTTTTTTGGTGCCGTGTAAGAGAAATATATATATATAGATTTTAGTTTTTCACTCTCTGAGAAATATATTAAGTGATTTTATAGTTTATAATTTTTTATCAGTTTCCGTTTTGGTAAGCCTACTTCGAATTTGTGTTAATATTATCTGTGGGCTAAGTGTATGTTTGACTTACAAACTAATTTTATTTTAAGAACTAGTGTAAAATGAGCAAAAAAAAAACTGAATACCCTGAATAACTTTTGATCTAATGATCGTATCTTCACGTTCCAGGACTCAATCGTTATGGCTCGAAAGGGAGACCTCAACTATGCTAATTAATAAGTGCAGACGATGTTTTAAGTTGCAAAATCAGAGGCAAGAACGTATTTTCTCTGAATAAACATGTCTTTTTTTCCCTACCGATTTGGATTTCTAACCCCCAAAAAATAGGGCGTAGCCGCAATCTGGAAAACATGGTGTCAACAGTTTGGTCACGAGAGCGGTACAAAAATTGGACCCCTTAATGTTAATTTTACTTTGGCGTATTTCACTATATCTGGAGAACTTTTTAAACGAATAGAAAAATTTTTGCCCACAGTTATAAAATTCGTTTATCCAAAGGTAATTTGCAAAAAATAATTTTTAGTAAGTATTTATTATTTTTTATTATTTTCTTTGATAATGCTCGAATTTTTTTTAATTGCATTACAAATTTTATATACATCATTTTATATACAATTTCATATACAAATTTTACATCATATAAAAGAATATAATTTTACAAGGCAAAATACAAAATTTGAGCTAACTCGGACTAATAGTTCCTAGAAAATCAAATTTTAAATATCCGACTTTTTTGAAATTCAATTTCTTAGGAAATTGTGTACCGATTTTGTTAAAAATTTTGTATTTTGACTTGCAAAATTACGTTTTTAAAATGATTCAAAAAATTTCATGCCTTAAAATTCAAAATTTTTTCGGCCAGTTTTAAGTAAAATAATAAAAAATAATAAATATAGTGTAATGAAACGCTGAATCCAAGAACTATTAACTGTGTAGTGGTGTTGCACCAAATGGTGCCAACTACTTTAGTGTAAAGTACCATTTTCGACCTGAGGTACATGAATTTCTTTTTACGGTGAATGAATGTACTAGAATTTATGTTGTATGGTCATGATCTCGCATCACTGTTAAAAAAAAAGTCAGCGGTTCATCTGATACTGGCGTTCTCCTTAAGATTGCCAAATCTAAAAGTATCACTAACGTTTTCAGCCAAACATGTTTGCTGTGTTGTAAAAAAAGTTTCTATTCAATTTACTAAAATTACTGTTCAAAAGGATCAATATCAAGAGCAGTATCTCTGAAACCAACATTGATGATTTTCCTCATAATCTGATTTTGAATGCCGTGAAATTAATTAAAAATTTCTCTGGGTGGTCACAACCAAGAGAGCATTTAAAAAATGATTGAGAAAGATTAATAAACTCATTGGGTATTTGCACTTCAAGATGGAAATCAAATATACCCACACACAAGGGGACCAATGACGTCAGTTCCGGCTGATTGTTTGGAAGGTGTGTTAAAGAATTAGGAGAATGGATACTTGGCTTACACGAAATAAAATGAAAAGAATAGTTTGCGAGCTTAAACAAATGCAACGTTTCAAGAATCGAGATATCCACATGCTACGTCACTATACCATTTTCAGTGACCAATGTAAAATAGTTGCTAGAGTATATTTAAACTGTATTACAAAAGTCTAGTATGGAATTATGGTAGAGCATGTTTTAAACGAATTACAAAAGCTTTTGGACCCTCATTAGAAGTTCATGTAATAGTTCAACTTCAAAATAGTAACAGCATGCCGGTCAAAAGAGTGGTGAAATAAGAGTTTACTGGAAGTGTACTAGTTGAGTTGTTCTTGTCGGAATTAATTAGCGAATCGGTCATAGCCTATTTAATTCCAAGTAAGTTTCAATCCTCTTTACTAATTGATGAAAAATATTGATTGTGGTCGATTATTTGCCAAGCAATTTCAGTCTTCTTGCCAGATTGCTTTGACAAACTACTCATATGAACTACTATAAAATTCATGTATGTTTTTAATTGTATAATAGAGATATTTACGTTCTCATAACATTTACATAACTCTGTCAATTGTATAAAACAATTTCATGACATTTAACTTCTATTTACTTTGGTTCAGTTCGAATTCACATTAATATTCTGTTAAGGGGCCGATTGATTATAATGTAGATATAACTGCGTTTAATAAAATGTAGATATAACTGCGGTTGATAAAATGTAGATATAACTACAAAAGGAAAATATATCCATATAATCTTCCATCCATATAAAAATGAATGCCTGTGGATGTGTGTGTGTGTTTTTCATAGAATCCTAAACCATCTGACCGAAAACTATGAAACTTTGCATACAGATATTTCAAAGCACGAGGAAGGTCACGGTCGACATTAAAACATTCTACGACAAATCGTTCGACCGGGATGAGCGAAAAACGAAAGGGAATTTTCTGATTAGTTAAGCATTAGCCATTGATTTAAATTTAACGATTCAATTTTTCACAGATTTTAAAGATAATTGCTAGCTTATAGTTCTATTTCATCCAAAAATAGTTTATTGCACGCATTTAAATATTTAATTATTTTATATTCGCTATGTTAGATAAATTCAATGAACATTACCGGGTATCTGGTAGCACGCCTGGTGTACGTCACCAAATTTATACTTTGTCTGATACCACACTCTCTAATTTTCTTTATTTTAATTCTTTTAAACGTTTTTCTAGAAAATTACTTATTTAAAACCAACGGTAATGGAATAAAAAAGTATTTTTGTATTCAAAAGCAAAATTAATGAGAAAGTGGCACAAATTCCTTTAGTAGAAACATAAAAAATCGACCCCAATGAGGCTTAATAACGTCAATGATGATTAATTAAGATAATATATGCATATTGAAATTGAAGAAATAGGCTGTGTTCTTGAAAACAAAGAAATAGAGTAACAGTATTTATTTGAATAGAGAACAGTAAGAAAAATCGTCATACTATCACTGGCGACAATGATGCTTAATTAATGCTGGTAAGGTGTATTAGTTGAAATAAAAAAAGTTATTTCTGAACTAAAATGTTAAATTAAGGAGAAAAGATACTTATCCGCATTTTGGGTAACTAACCGTAAAAAATCTGCATATTATTATTGACGCTAATAGTAAATTAATATTGATGATGTGTGTTAATTGAAATAAAATAAAATAAGCTGTGTGCTGAAAAGCCATGAAGGAAAGATTAATGGGAAATTCGTTTAAGAAAGCAGTGAAAAATCGCCATTCACAGATGACGCATAATTCATATGTATCAGTGACGATAATATGTACTACTGGTGTTATGGCATTTGGCAAATTGGTTTTAATAGGAATTCTACTACGGGTTTTCCGTAGTTAAGGAAAATATTTCTTCCAGTAGTACCTAAGATAGTGTATTACTATTTGAATGAATATTAAAAGAACTTTTTTTCATCTCTACTTATGAATATTTTAACAGTAAATTAAATGTCAGATAGGGAAATGGTCATGCTCCAAAATCCTTTTCAAGTTCTAATATTTTTTTTCTCAAAAGTAGGCTTTAGTTTACTGACATATGTATAAACTCAAATGTTGAAGGATTATGTAATAAGTACCAAATATACTAATATAGGTATAAAATATTATGTTGATATATTTGGTGATTATTGAAAAAGTACCAATACTGAGCAGTTTTAATACCGATACTTTGGAATTAAACTTTTTATGGCCCCTCGAAAGGGATATGTACTAGAGAAAATCACTTAATAGTGGTAAATTTTAACTATCATGAATTGGCCGAGAGTAATAGCATCATGCCAAGTGGTGCTAAATACATTTTTATCTTTTTTTCTCAATGATATGAATGACAAACAACGAGCTTTACTTACTTCAATGACGTAAAGCCACCGAATATTATAACATATAATATTAAATAAGAAAATTAAATTATTTTAGCTGTCTTAATTGAAAAACTTAGTGGAAGAGTCAGGTAAGGAACATTTTCAGAACGGAAAAAGAAGTTGTATCCAAATTATTTTATATTACGAATTTATTTGAAGGTGGGACTGATAATTCTTTACTTTATTTGATTTACCACTGCCTTATTTGAAACAAAATCATGCAAGCATATTAGAAACTAATATGGATTAGTTATATTAAGATAAAAGTGAAAGCAAGAACAGTTCTGATGCAACCACTTTTCGTTATTTTCTTTAATTCATTAATATCCCTAAAAATGTCGTTCACCTGGTTCTTCCATCAAGCTCTTTAATTGTGCTGTGTTTCTCAGTACTGATTTATTGATTGTTCTATTTACCCCTTGCGGAGAACGGGTATTCAGCTAGTTGTATTTATAAAAACATTTGCTGACTTCAAACATACGTTATTTAATAAATAGCCAAAAATTTATGGTTTTCTTCATGATTTGGTGGAAAAACATTTTCGAGAAAAACAAGAACTAAAAGAAAAAAACACAAAAAATGTTATATCGTAGTCATTGAATACTAAATGTAATATTTCTGAATACTAAATGTAACATTTTGTATTATTTACGCGAAGGTAAACGCGTAATGTAGACAACAACTTCAAATAGTTAAGCATGTGATATCAAGTTTATAAATGTCGTTTGTGTTCAAGGATTGACAATTTTGTGAACGGAATTTATAATTTGTCAAATGAATTTACACTTTCCCTAAAGAAATAATTATTTTTTACTTACGAAATTCACCTTGTGTTCATAGACCATACATTTCTTAATCATATCTGATTTTTCCAAAGTAATTTCGCTTTTATTATACTAAAAATCTATTTTATAAACGAATAACTTTTGTAAAATTAAAAAAAGTTTTTGCTAAAATATTTATGGAATGCAAGTTATTAAATAAAAAAAAACATGCAACCCATCTATCCTTCTTTCCCTTGAATTTGTAAAAATACAGCGGCTATTAAAATCTGATTTCAAAGTAAAATAATCCATTATCATCCTCCAAATACTTGAGAAATGTTGTCATTAAGAATGTCTGAATAAAAGGAACACTTAATAATAATTTGTATCCAATTTTATGACGTAAATTTTTTTCCCCTGTATAATATGCTTTTTCTTTTATCAATGCTCAAACGAACAGCTCAATCACATCTGAATTTGATGTTCAAACGATACACTGAGGCAATCCATAGACAAGTTGGTGAGTTTTAAGTGAAAGTGTCTCGAAGGGTATAGTATCCAGATTATGTGACATTCATTCCGAAGGGCAGATGTTACCGAGAGGGGGGTCATGTCACAGTCCTACCAAGGGTCACAAACAGAGAATCAATATGAATCGATGCCTCAAGGAGATATGGAATGACAATTGTACAGAACAGCATTAAATGCCGTCACGTGAGAAGCTCTTGAAGTGCTCTTAGTAAATTGTTTGACTTGGAGTCAGGTTCTCGACTCTAGTACGCTGATGTCGTGCACTGCATTTATGATCAGAAATTCAAATACATTTATAAACATTCATTTCAATACTTGTGCTGAATTGGGTCATATGGTTAACTGTCGTACATATTTAGGCTGTTAGATTTTAAAGAAAATAACAATATGTTTCAATCTATGTTCAATCTAAAGGCTTATGTTTCTATCTTTATTCCAATGATTGCTGTGGGTCGATAATAGTAGTAAAACAGTTTAAGAATATTTTTTTAAAAATTTTTTTGTGCTCTCTTTTTAATCAGAAAACAAAGATGGTATGTATTTTTTTTAAATTTACGATTACCATGAGCTATGAAAATACCGATAAACAAATTTCGTTTATCTATTACGCTGATTAAAAGTTAAAAATAAATAATGGATAAGTTTCTAAACAATTTTTTCTTAAGAACCTACGATTCATAAATTGTCATTTTAAAACAGTTTAATTTTGATTCTCGCTATAAATCTGAAAATAACGATATAACAGTGACTTTTTTTGCGATTGGAGTTGATCAGAAAAAAAAAAATTAACACAATTCCTATTCTTTAATTTTCTCAGGAATAGCCCATAAAAGGTCGGCATCAAAAATCATTCCGTATATGTAATCTGACCGGCGTTCCCCCCCCCCAAAAAAAATCAAATAACTGGCTTTAAAATTTTTATTCGGATATTTCTATGCGGATCTAATTTAATTTAACATTCTGAGAACAGAAGAAATTCTTTAACAAGAATAATTATTTAAAATATTTGGAAAGGTGAAAAGTTATCGAATGTTTCTTTTTTAAAAAAATTTGCTATCAGAGTTTTAATTTGAGAACGCTGGTCAGCTTAAATGACAAATAATATATGAAAAAGGAAAAAAGTGGCAGTTCATATTTACTTATACCAAATGAATTTTTCATGATAACATTTTAAAAAAGCACTATATATTTACTTCTCATATGAATATAATTAATTACAAATATTGCAAACTATATTACTATTAATACATTATGGTAGACAGAAATATTGTTTTTCTGTAATTATTAATATATTATTGGGTAGACCGGAAAATAATGTCGTTTCGGTGAATTTGATATTTGTTATAAAGATTTTATTTTTAATCAATAATGTATTCAACCTCTTTAGCAACAACCTTTCAATGCCGGATCGGAAAGGAATCGAAATGGATTGAAAAAAATGTAAATTGGTTTTTAAGACTAACGAATATTTATTGCTCCGAAATGACATTACTTTTCAGTTCCCCTGATACTAATATAGATTAAGCATATATTACTGTTAATATATTATGGTCGGCAGGAATATTGTGTTCCTGTAATTATGAAGATATCATTTTATTCTTTTCTTTATTAAAAAGCATAGTACTTTTATGCTACTAAGGTTAGGTACTAATCGATTAATTAGAAAATAATGGTGGGACAGTTTAGAAAACGATTGCTTCTCTAGAGGGATGAATGTCAGTCAAAAAATAACGATTGAACAGTTTCAGAACAGATTAATATTTCAGCTTGCTGTTAATCTGAAAATACACAAAATTCTACTTTCTTATGATAACTATCATCTATGTGGAAAAAATCGACAAATTTATTGCATTTTTCCTTTATACGCTCTCTGTTCATTGGAAGTATGGAACTATTACGAAAACATTTACACACCTATAATCTTCTACCGTTACGAAAATAGCAATAGAGCAGTTTCAGTCCACTTACTTTAGTCAACAAATAAAGCAACGAAACAGTTTTTCGAAAGTAGTTTTTCAAGGTGTGTTAAGGGTAAGAAAATAATAACTGTTCTTTTCTAAACGATTATGCCTCGATGCTTCTTGTTTATAAGCAAAGTTATTACTTGATTTTAGATTAGAATTTTTGCTTTTTGTCTTAACGTATTGCGTCACCACTATTGCAGCATTGACTCAAACAGTTTTCTATTTAAATTTTTCGCTATAACTCAATAAAATATGACTGCTATAACAAAACCCTGTTATAACTCTTGGAAAGTAAATAGACTGTAGAAAAATTAAATTATAAGTGATAATATAATTCACGAAATAGAACGGCGTTTCGTGGTTAATGTCACGACACACCGGTGTGGCTGCTCAAGAACAACTTTCCATTTTGTCTTATCTGATGATGCACTTTTTTTAAGGTATTTCGGGATAAGATCTTGCTCAAAGCAATCAATGTTTCAGTTTTCCTCAAGTTCCTACACTATATTGTTTAGCCGTGGTACATTTTTTTTTTCTATCCTAACGAGGTGTCCCTCTCACTTTAATCTTCATATTTTAAATGAATTTCATAATATTCGTTATACCTCTTATAAAGTTGTGAATTGCGAAAGAGACCGTTGAAATCTAACTCTATAAACAAATCTAATGATGGTGTCACAATTTTCTATTGTTATCCACGCATTTTTATTGGCAGGAAAATCCCGTGGTAGAATCCTTAATTTCCATATTGTTTTGGTTGTCATCAGCATAATATTAATAAAAGGCATAAAGTTATTGTTTTTCTATAAATTTTTTTTATCCCTAATGTAAAGTCGTGTTCCTGTACTGCAATTGTTACACTTTTAGTTCAAGAATTTAAAACTAAGAGAATTGTTTTATGTATTATTATTATTACCATATAATTCTGCTCTTGATTTTAAGATAAAGTTATTTAGAAAGGTGGTCTGATCATTTTACAATTATTATTTTTGCGCCAATAACATTAATATACTGTTATAAATGACAGTTGAAAAGATCTGTTAAATGATTTAGAACTTAAACGATCAGCTTCATGCACAATGTTAATATGCAAGCAAAAATAGTATTTAATATACCCGCCTGTTTGGTAAGCGAAAATATTAAATTACAGTTATGAACTCATCAAATTTGTTTGAACAATTAAATGTTATAACGATATAAATTCTATATAGAAAAATGTTTTACTTAGAAAAATGACTTATTCCCAATACATCTAACTATTTATATTACTTATAGATAATAATATTTGGATTTGGGCAGTAAAGACACAAGCAAAGAGACTTTATTTTAGTATGTTAAGTGAATACTTTTAACTTTAAGAAACAACAATTATTTCGAAGCAATCTTCGGGGTTGGTGAGCAGCAGTAAACAAGAGCATCCTAATACAAAAAAGCAGAAGAAAACAAAAAGACCTTTAAATAAAGAAGTAGCTAAATAAAATTTTCTAGAAGTAGCTAAATAAATTAAGAAGGTGTAACGATGCTAATATTTCAAATATGACTTATTAACATGGAAGCATATAATCTCTCTCTCTCTCTCTCTCTCTCTCTCTCTCTCTCTCTATATATATATATATATATATATATATATATATATATATATATATATATATATATATATATATATATATATATATATATATATATATATATATATATATATATATATATATATATATATATATATATATATATATATATATATATATATATATATATATATATATATATATATATATATATTGCAGCGTATCTACCACTACAAAATTACAACTATAATTCACTAGTATATAAGACATGTTAACTCGACTCTATGTCGGGGTACCTTTTCATAGATGACGGTTGACATTTTCGATAACTCACCCCACATTGGTGACCCGGACGTGGTGTGAACGCGCTTACCTTGGCAGTACCACCCACTTCGATATGAATACGCCTACATCGACAGTAACGTCTACTTCATTGGATGGTCCACATTGAATTGTTGACTTGCTACTTGTGACTGCGACATTACCCACCACTGTTGCTACTCAGTCTCGATTCAACGCAACGTCGGCCTGCATACACTCGACTGCTAAAGGCAACACAGGAGCGACTACGACCGTGAAGTTAATACACCTCTCACATTCAGCACTCAAAAAGTACGGTGATCTTAAAACAGCTCTCCCGGCTTCGCACAAAAACAGCAATGATTCAACTAGTGGTATCCATTCATCGAATTCTATCACAGATATAATTCTGGTGGGGGAGTACTGTAGCGTATCTGCCACTACAAAATTATAACTATAATTCACTAGTATATAAGACATGTTAACTCGACTCTATGTCAGGGTACCTCTTCATAGATGACGGTTGACATTGTCGATAACTCCCCCCACAATATAAATGAATGTCTGTGTGTCCTTTATAGACTCCTAAACCATCCAACCGCAAGTTATGAAATTTGGCATACGGATAGTTTCAAGCACGAAGAAGGTCACTGTCAACATTAGAACATTCTACGACAAATCGTTCTAATAGGATGAGCGAAAAACAAACTGGAATTTTCTGATTGGTTAAGCGTTAGTCACAGTTTTAAATTTAACGAATCAATTTTCACATATTTTAAAGACACATCAGTGATAATTGTTAGCTTATAACTCTAGTTTATCAAAAAACAGTTCATTGCACGTATTTAAATAATTAATTATTTTATATTCACTATGTCAGATGAATTCAATGAACATGGTAGCATGCGTGATCTATGTCACCAAATTTATAGTTTGCCTAATACCACGCGTTTTTATTTTATTTACATTAATTCTTTTAAACGTGTTTCTAAAAAATTACTTATTTAAAACCAACGGTAATGGACTGGAAAAAAAATATTTATGTAATCAAAAGCAAAAATTAACGGGAAAGTGGTACTAAATCGTTTAGGAGAAATATAAGAAATTGGAGCCAATGGGGCTTAATTACTCCAATCATGATTAATTACTTAGGGTAATATATGCTCATTGAAATAAAATAATAAGCAATATACTCGAAAACAAAATAAATGGAGTAAAGGTATTTAAGAACAGTAAGAAATTGACATACTGTCATTTATGACAATGATGCTTAATTAATGTTGGTAAGGTGTATTAATTGAAATAAAGAAATGTAAAATCTGAGCTAAGAAGCAAAAATAAGTAGAAAAGATGCTTATTCGCGTTTTGAGTAACGGTAAAAAAATCAGCACATTATTATTGACACTAATACTCAATTAATTATTTTATTACCAATTTATTAGAAAGAGGGACAAATATCTCTTTGTTTTTATTTAATTACCCCCGCCTAATTTGAAATAAAAATCATGCAAGCATACTGAAAACTGATGTAATTAGTTATGTTAAGATTTGAGTGAATGCAAAAACAGCTCTGTAGCATTAAATATACCCGTATTGATACAACCACTTTTTATTTTATTTTCTCTGATTCATTAATTCCCCTAAAAATTTCACTATCCTGTTCCTTCCACCAAGTTCTTTAATTGAAATCGGTTTATGATTTTCAGTTTTGAGCATGTTTCTCAATACTCATTTATAGATTTTTTAAATTTTTTTTTTTTACTCTCCCCGTGCGACGAACGGGTATTCAGCTAGTGTAAAATAAAATATAATAAGTAAAGTAAACATAAAAAGTATCCATTTTTCCATTTTTTCTTTAAAAAAAAAACTTAAATTGAGAACAATATTGTTTGTAAATTGCATTCAAATTTAAGGCTTGAAAAGTAGAGAGGCATGGAATATAAGAGGCTTTCATTTAGGAATATAAATTGGAGAATCGTGCTTAAGTTGTTCCCAGAAGGGGATGAGATATCATTAAGGGATTATGAATGACATTAAGAATTAATTTGCCCCGCAGTCTCAAAAGAGGTAATCTATTTACATAGCCGCCTTTATGAAAACCTCTTCCCTGAATGTAAAATTGTTTCCTTTCCCCGCATTCATCATTTATCAAATTAGACGTCCAGTAATGAAGTGTTGCCACCGATGTCTTAAAATTCTCTGCCCAAGACTACGCAAATAGGAACCCGAAACGTGGTAAATGAATCGTGTAAGAAAGAGAAAGGTAAAAAAAAACTTCATTATTTACAATTTTTACCATCATCCGTCTCATCTTGTTTGCTTTTGGGGTATTTATCCATATTAAAATTGAAAATTATGCGATACTCCTGATGGGTTATGACAGCTCATTGTAAATGACACCCAGTCGGTGAGCTTTTTATTATGGACACTGATCAAATGGAGTGACTAAGAAAATGGACACATCTCAAAATAGGTGTTTAAGAAGGTGGAAACAGGGAAAAATGCTTATTTTCCTTGTTCAATTTAAACTTAACGACGAAAGAAAGGAATTTCATACTTACTTTTCGTTCAAGTACAATCATGACGTAGCGAAAGTTCGGGGATCGGGTATATTATACAGATAGGACTTTTTAGGCATCTCTTCGAATTCGGCACATTGCATGATAGAGTAGTTTTAAAAACTTGCCAATTCGTTCAGCGTCAATTTCATAGTACATATTTATAGAACCTGTGATACAGCCTCGTCAAAAGAACTGATGACTTTTAATAATAAAAAGAGACACTTTTGGAAAAATGCACAATGGGATTTTAGAAAATGAAAAACATCACATTTCGAATTTATTTGATAAATTAGTTTATTCTTAAAAAAGAAAAAAAAAAGCTTCTCATAAGAGAAGTTTAAAAAACAGAATCTAATACTATTTTCTCATTTCGAGTCGGAATTGTTGTAACAGATTCATTCCTAGCTTTCTCATTGGTTGTGATGCAAGCAGATCCCCTGACAATGTTATTTATACGATAAATCAAATGCAATGGCGGTTGAAGTTAGTTTTGAATCGGACCATTCACTGACTTCTGAAAAAGGAAACTAAATAGATATTGCACGAAAGTTATTCAAAATTTTTTTAAAAATCTTTTTTAAACCTTTATGAAATTTTATCAATGAACAGGACTGAAAAATCCTGAAGAATTAATTCTTGAAATTAAAAAAAGACTTTTATAGGCTTTGTCTTGAATGAGATATACTTTAATACTTACACTTTCAGAAAATCTGTTTGATTTAATGGAACCATAATATTGATACTTCGAACCATACCATCTTGCCAAAAATTCAGCAACCTAAATGACGTGTTAAGTTCAACCATGTTTTAGTTCAAGTTGGACTTATAGTATCGTGTAATCAAGTTCAAAAGACATGATAACATAATTTAATTTGAAATAGTTATAAATTACAGAATATTCGAACTATATCATAGTTTGGAAGCATTCAGAAATTTCCGATAATGTAGAGAACAGTCATTCGAGAAATCTGATATTTGACAAACGATCGAGAAATCTGATGATAGACAACAAAACTGCATGTGAAGTGCGCGCTAGTTAAAGACCCTGGGCACTTTTAATACGTTACGCAGAAATTAGTTATTATCATAGTCATATTAATGAACTTAATACATAACGCGCTTGCGTAACAATTGCTTAAAACTATTACGGGTGTAGCACACCCGTGCATAAAAGGAAAGAAGAGAGTCACAAATGCAAATTTTTCTCATTTTCAAACTTCGCAATATGCAAGTTTTGAGTTTGACGTCGAAGACGCTGCTTTAACAGCCGCGAATTTGATTTTGCTTTCAACTTAATGTAAGACAAAGAGGAAAGGAATGGTCAACATTCATTAAGCGCGTTGTATCGATGAGTGCGATGTCTCAACGAAGTCATTTAACCGAATCAGAAGCTTGGAGAGTTGTCGGCCAATTAGAAGGTGGTCAAACACAAGCGGAAGTCACAGAAACCATTGGAGTTTCACTTAATGGGATTTCCAGGATCTTGAATCGTTTTTTAGAAAGTGGAAATGCAGGCCGGAGATCGGGTCAAGGGCTTAGACGTGCAACAACGTTCAACGAAGACCATTATTTAACGTTAACGACTCGGAGACACCGAAATATGAATGCCACTTCTCTTCAATCTAATCCTCGCTCGGATACTGGCACCACAGTTTCGACTCAAGCTGTCTGAAACCACCTTCACGTTGTAGGTCTGTATGCTCGCTGACCAATAGTGTGTGCCGCGTTAACAGCAAGGCACTGTCGCGCCTGCAGGAAGTCAGGAACAGAGCACATAAACTGGATGAGAAGTGAATGGTGCAATATTCTTTTCTCTGACGCGTCCCGTTTTTTTTGTTCATCCTGATAATAAGCGTATTTTCATCTAGAGTGAACGTGGCGATCGTAACAATTCGTGAATGAAAGTGTAAGATTTGGCTGTGGAGGAGTGATGGCCTATGTTGGCATCTCCATTTTTTTGGAGCACCCATCCCCATACCATTCGAAATGGAGCTCTGACAGGTCACCAATATAGGGATGAGATCCTGGGACCTATTGTATTCCCATACGCAGCAGCAATTGAAGATGACTTCATGTTAAGAGACGACAATTGCAGGCCAGTTCTTGCTAACTTGGTGAATGATTTCCTTTTGGAGGAAGGTATGATACGAATAGATTGATCAGCGTGTTCTCCGGATATGAACCCAATCTGGCATGCTTAGGACACTCTAGGCAGAATAATAGTTGAGTGCCTACTACCCCCACAATCTCTTCAAGAACTGAAAGAAGCTCTACTGGAGGAGTGGGACAGAATGCCCCTCATTAATAACCTCATTGACTCGACGTTCTTGGCCGTCCGGGGAAACAATAACCCCACTAAAAAGGAAATACTATTTTTCTTATATGCACAAATTTTAATTTTTTCCTTTTCTAGCAAAAACGCATTTTTTTCTGCCAAATAAATGTCGTTTTTATTTCTACGTCTGTCGACAAAAGCTTTCCTAATTTTTACTTTCCTCATTTTAATCTTAAAAAAGTTCCAGACTTATTCAATTTGAATGCTCTCTCTAGCTTAACATTTTCTTATTTTTCTTTTAAATTCAAATAGCTTATTACATACATTACAAACTTTTAACGATTTCTTATAAATGTCTATTTACCAAAATTAAAAAAATAAATAAATAAAAAATAGGACGGTATGAGTAATAAATAATTTAGTTAAATAAAATCAGAGATTTCATTAACCATTTCACCATGTTTTATTTACCTGATATCCGTATCTTATTAAATCTAATCTAAAGACGACAAAATGGGCAGTCGTTTGCTATTCTTGTACTTTTTTTGTTATTTATTACATACTTCGCACTTAATTCTCTCATTTTTACCTAATCTAACACGCATTTTTCCCGAGAAAAAAGAAAGATCGCAGAAAAAAGGAGAAGAAAAAATAGGTTTATTTGAAAATGGGAGGCATATGTGAAAGGTACCTAATCTTATCTATGAAAAGACGACAGCAGAGAAAAGAACTTTTGTGTTTTCTCCAGCAAACGGATAAAAAGAGCTGGATGCGTGTGTGGACGAGAGAAACAATGTGTAATATTCCGATGCATGATTCTTAATCTTTGTGAGAAATCCATCTGCTGCATGGGATTTATGAATTTCTTTAGGTGAGTGCTTTGTAAAAAGAGAAAAGAGTGAGAATTCTCTAGTTCACATTCTGAAAAACAATAAAAGTTGACATATCAGAACAATTATGCTTGTTAAGTATTGTAAAATATATCAAAGTTCGATCATTTAAAGAAATCCAAGACATGCATAACAAAATTGTACATTTCATGTTTTTAATTTGTGGTAAAACTTTAAATATTATGCTTTAATATCAACGTTTATTTTACGTAAATAGCTAAACATTTTCATTTCCATCTTAATATTTTTATGAACAGGTTATGAAATTCCTTTATTTAAAATTTCAAAATAAAATAACCTATCTTTCATTTTTATAATTTTTACAAAAAAACTAGGCAGTATTTTTTAAAATTTATGTTGACAAATGGTGATAAAATATGCGTATTTTAAATGACACCCAGTTATATTTCAAAGTTTATGAGATACATCGTTTTAAAAATGAAAAAAAAATTTTTTTTTTAAAAATATATACAAAAAAAAACAAAAACAAAAAAAAACAAAACAGAAAACAAAGCTAATTCTTCTGTCGAGTTCTAACTGAGGGAGAAACATTTTACCTTTTCATTATTTTCGTCATTTGATTAGTTTTGGATAGATCCATTTTTTATGCAACATAAATGAGCCAAAACGTAACATTTGCGTTTCATCAAAAACTGAGTAAGTTGAACTGTTTCATTTTTTAATAATAGCTTTAATTTTTTTAATCTTCATTGATTTACTATGTTTTGAAACATTTCATTTTATGGTTTTGCTAAATATATGATATACAATATATCAGTCAGAAAAATACATGTTTAATAGGGTGTATACTCGCATCTAATACGATTCTCGCGCTTCATACTGTTGACCTGGGCCCAGGGCACCCTTGAGCTCATCGATGGTCATTGCAGGTGGTCATCGATCTGCAATTGAGTTTCTAAGGGCGTCCCATACGTGCGCGATGGGAATACTTATTACAATATATATATATATATATATATATATATATATATATATATATATATATATATATATATATATATATATATAGCTGAATAATTAAAAAAGAGAATAGTTTAACTCCCCCCGAAAACATGTTAAAACTGAAATGGGTTTACTGCCAGCTTTTCTTCTTTTCCGTCTCGCTTTCACCCATGATATATATATATATATATATATATATATATATATATATATATATATATATATATATATATATATATATATATATATATATATATATATATATATATATATATATATATATATATTAATAAATTCATAATTATTATGAATAGAAGAATATTTCAATATCATCTTATATTCTATGATTACGTGTAGTGCATTTTTAATTTTTAACAACGTCTACTCCTACCATCTTTAATGAAAATCAAACATTTCTTTGTTTTTTTTTCATTAAAATCAAACATTCCTTTAGGTAATAGCTCTGTGAGGAGTTAAAAAAAAAGTATTAATATAATCAACAAAATATTTTCGACACTAAATAAATGATTATTATTATGCAGCTTTTATCAGTATTTAAAACATATTATGTTTATAAGTATATTTTTATTTTAAGGAAGGAATTATATTGCACAAAATGAAAAATTCCTTTTCGAGCAAAATATAACATTGTATATTTTTGACTGAAATGTATTTAAATTTTTTTTAACATAAAAAATGTACTAAACTTTTGTTTAACATGGTCCTTTTCCCTATGCTCCGGTTGCGCAGTTGTTTGAAATATCGCTCACACCACTAATGAAGAGTTAAGGGTTACGAGTTTGATCCTATCTGCCGACTAAAGAATCGGCGTGTATGCGCGGGAAGATGCACGTTAAATCTGTCTTGTCTGAAAGTCTTCTCTTTGTGCTGCAACTTCATAAAAAACGAAGAAAAAAATTTTTCCGCTACGTTTTCCTCAGAATACTAGATTAATTGTGACCAAGTTTCAAACCTACTTACAAAATTCATCAACAGATGGTGCTACTGACTAAGAAAAACTTGAAGAAGATGTTTTCTGAAGAATATTCCTGTGACAATGGATGGTGTTTTCTACACTAGGAAGCGTTGCAAGCTCTATGGGTCACTGTTTCCGATGTATTTTAAAGCCATTTGGCACACAACGTGATCAAGACCGTAAGCATCCGGCTTGGGAGGTAATGAAAACGTGAAATCTATATCAGAAAAAGAAATATTATGAAACAATTATTACCTTGTAACGGATGCCTAAACAATACCGCATGCAATAATTAATAAAGGTGACGCCATATAATAAGAAAAAAAAATGAAAAAACAATACGCTTTTATCATTTAATTATTGGTAAAATTATAAAGGGTACCGTAAACCGGGGCGAGTCTACCCATTTTTTCAGTTTGTCAACTTTCAAGTGGTCAAACTTATGTAAATATTAAAGAAAAAAGGCTTTTAATGGGTGTTTCGGAATCGCTATTTATCCCTCTTTAAAGCTGTGAAATCGATTTTAGAAAATATTAACAGTTACGCTGTTACTGTATATTTTTATTGAACTGCTGACAAATCTCTCGTATGGGGCGAGTCTACCCATTCTACTAAAATGAATGTTAGCATTGTAAATAATCAAATTTTACTATTACACTGTTATTTTAGTTACTATATAGGATATTTATGAAGTAAAATTCATAACTTTATTATATATTCCATTTTTTTATTCATAAAATAACACAAATTGAGTAATTGATCGATTATCCCATTTTGATCACAGTTTTGTTTTTATAATCATTAACATTAAAAACTAAAATTTTTTTCTGATTATTGTTGATAAAAATAAATTAAAATTAATATAAATTTACAATTAAATAATCAATAAATAATAATAATTAAAGATTATTAACAAAATCGAAATTCAAACATTGGGAATCATGAAAAATTTCGTATGAATATAATTTCGAACCATCTGTAATAATAAATAATAATTTATTTAACTTGCATTAAATAAAAAAAGTTAATTTTGTAATATAAAAATTGAAAAAATAGGTAAAATAAGCATATTTTATATTTACATTTACATTTAACCTATAAATTTTCTTATTAATGATAAATTAATCAATACAGAATTAAAATAATATACTCAAATTCATTTAAAATGACTTAATTTTAATATAAACAAAGTTCTAAATTATATTATTATGCTTTATTAAAACTAAATACGAATGGGTAAACTCGCCCCGCGAATTCTGGCTTTTTGTTTACAACAGCAAAACTTACATTCTTTCTGCTTTTTTTCATATAAAATTAATGTAATCTTAGTCTTAGATAAGTTTATCACTTAACCAAAGTGAAAATAGTAATAATAATAATATACTTACGGAGCACCAACTAAAAGCTTGCTGATTTTCAATACAAATCTCTCAAAAGACGTTTGAACAGGTCGCTTAAAAAGACACCAAATAAATAAAAACGGATCAAACTGCTACAGCGCCATCTTCCTTAGAGTCTGAACTAAGTCCTCCGTCGGTAAAAATATTTTCTTTGCAATTTAAAGTAGTGAAAATTAAATAAAACTAAAATGGGTAGACTCACCCCGGTTTACGGTATGTAATTTTAACATTAATTGTGAAATAGTAGTGTTAAGCAGTAGTAACATACGGTTTGATAAATAATGAATAAGTAAACCTAACATTTGAAAAAAGAATCGTTATAAAACACTTCTTACCTTGTTAATAATATATGCTAATTTCAAATTCAAACCTGAATTATAATGTATAAACTTAATATTGCTCCTCGAATAATATGCTGACACTAACGTAAGATGGTGCCCAGCTTGCTACAAGAACAAAAAGTAATAAACAAATGGAAAGAGGCCAAATCAGGACTGCCAAAAAAGCAAGTTATTCGAAATCTAGCAACCACGTCACCTTTTTTAACAATATATCTATAAATAACTAAAACAAATTTTCACTTCAAACTGACCAGAATTACTTAATAACATTAATATCTTATGAAATACGGCAGATTTGAGCTGAGCAAATACTTAATTTATTTCTTTTATTGAAAACAAAATCATCCGTTTGAAAATATCGCCTCGCGGAATAAGCTGTAGTAAGCAATTGCAAACTTTCTAACCGGAACTAGAGCAGGTATTGAGCTCGAGATCGTTATTGTTTACATTTATATTGAAAACACCATCCATAACAATGTGGAGAAGTACTGCGAATACAGAAGTAAAAGTCGGTCGTTCAAATACTTTTGTTTAAATTATTTGACATGCAACAAAAATGTAATATGATTTTCGTTCGGCCACCCTATCTGTTTATGAACAGAATTACTAATTACAAAAAACCATACATTTCTATCTCATTTTCTTATTTCTATCTCTGTTTTTTAATTGACACTTTCGGCACACTTTAGTCACGCACATCGATTCAATAGAGTAGTTACGAATATAGAGGGGAGTTACAAGCAGCAACTATAAATATATGACGTAAGGGTTGAGAGTATTGTGTGGCAATTCATTGTCAGAAATGTTATCGTAGGAATATTATGTACTGGCAGTTCGTTCCTTTTTTTAAAGCTGTATTTTTATTAATCCAAATTATCATAATACGATGTTGATTTTACATTTTCTAATAATTATTTTAGAATATTGCATTCAAATCTGGCTATCTTTTCTTAAGTTGTTGATTTTTAATGACTAATTTTTAGAACTCGCCAATTCGGTTACCAAACCGGTAAATTACAATTAGGTATTATCTGTAAGCTATTTCTGTATGTAAATTTTGCCAATAATTGTAAGGAAGCAACATTTAAGCTTATTTAAAAAAAATAATAATAGTGTCGTTTCAAATGTATGCGCGAATGATGAATGAATGAAAGTTTGGGCTTTCAATATGCAAATCTTATCCAAGAGTTGCAGAAAATTCTATCAGCACCTTCTTTCCATTTATATTAATTTATCTTAATGGGTCAGGCTTTTCATGACTTTAATGTTGAAAATGACTTGAGCTTTCACATTTTTAGTACTGCATCATATGCATTCAAAAGCTAGCGAAGAAAATACAATCATTAATATTGCTTCAAACAAAAAGTAGCTAAACATATATTTTACAGCAGTAAAACAAATACTTTATACTAATAATTCACGTATCTTTAATTTATTTTGTTTAACTTATACAGGGTTAAAACTTCGCTGTCAAGTCTTCTTCGGACCAAACTTTGTGGCCAAATATTCCCCGGACCAAACCTTGTGCAGCCAAAACTTCCTCGATTCATTACTAAAGAATATTTACCATAACTTTGCGACTTCGCCAATCCATAATTTTGCAGGTACAACACTTCACCAGCTTATAACTTCACCCTTACTTTTATTAAAATTAAATTAATCCTGAATTTGAATTTATTAAAATTATATATCTTATAAATTCTTTTATATCTTATATCTTATATATTATTTTATTAAAATTAATGCACAAATTAATTACTAATTTAATGTTAGTTATTAATTTACGAATTTGAATTTACGAAGTTGCTTCCATTCAAAGTTTTGCACTCAAAGTTTTATGCAACGAAGTTTCGGCTGCGGAGTTTTAACCAGTTTGAAAATTAGTTTGTGAGCATTAGAAAACTACATTTTATTAAAATTTTCTGTGCTTTGTTAAAGCTTTAGAAACTGAAAAAAAAAATCTGAATAATTATAGTTTATATATGTTTTGAGTTTTAAAATTGGGAGAATGAGTTTCTAGAAATATAGCAAAGAGAGGGGGAAGTTGTAATATTTTCATATCAGTTGAATATAATATTTACTATCATGCAATAAATCATTCTGTCAATTCTTGTTTCCAAACAAAAGATTCCTTAGAGAACCAGCAATCTTTTTTGATGTAGAAAAAGGAAGAAAAAAATAGAAATTTTAGGAGGAAAAGGTAAATATTTTCTCTACAACTCTTATCTAATTCTGGATTAAAAAAAGAAAAGAAAACATGATAAGGCCATCTGCCTAAATTTTACCCAACTTTTTTTTTCTTCGAAATTTTAATAGATTTCTCTCCATTATTTTCTTCTTCAAAAATAAACATTTTCAAAACTCCCGGATATTGAGATTGAATATTAGCTAAAAATGGATAACTTTGATATTGAAATAGTGCATCGAAAAGATAAATGGTTTATACGAAATGGTAAATGAATAATGAACAATATTTTCTGAGAGATTTTTCACTATTAGTTTGTCTATGATTGATTAACTTGTTGACGGATTATAATTTATCGCTTTTGTTGTTACTCGTTGAATTACTTTTCAGTTTTTATTTATTTATTATTTCTTTAAACATTTTTTTGTAGGATTTACAGATATTGGCAGAAATATTAACTTTTCAGATAATAAATATTTTTTTCCCGCATAGTCCGTCTGAAAAAAAATAGCTTCACATAAAAATGAATTTTTAAAACCTTCAGGGTTACGGTTTCTCATTTCAATTGGACGTCCTATTTTAGAGATTTTTCTGATGTGATCTCATTTTTTAAAAGTTTAATCTCTGTTGTATATAGTTAATAAAGTTAAACTATATGAAATAAAGCTTAAATAATACCACATAAACACACTATATTTTGGTTTTGCAATGAAAAACGTTGATCAGTGTCCAAATACAATTTGAAAGAGGGAAACTCTGTGCACACACTGAAGGTTCACTAGAGAACCAAAACTACAGCGTGTTAGTTTACGTGGTATTATCTGTGCTTTATTCACACTATTTAGCTTTGTTCATTTATAAAACAAAGTTGACCCATTCTTCACTTGGATACTAATTCATCGTTCAAGAAAAATCATGTAGGATGGATTCTTCAGTGGTTCATTTGACCGTGATGAGAAACGACTTATGCTTGTAATTGTTTAACAATACGTATGTCCAAAAATGGAACACAAAGTATACACTTCGCTTAACAAATTTTGCTAATCTTAATGAATCGCATCTTTTAAATTTATGTATAGGAGGGTATTAGGAAGAAATGTAAACGAAAAATACTTGACAAATAATCCGGCAGTTTGTGTGTTTCGGCTGCAATAAATGCTTTAATTAGCAGATCATTAGAAATGCTAGTTAGTGTTGATAGTTACAGAATTTTGGAAATCTGCTGTTTCTGAGCGTTTTAAATAGATTCATTGATAATGATTTTCGGAAATAGTTTCAAAGTAGTCAAAAGTATTATTTAAATTAATGAAAATAATCTAAAATGCCTAACTCATATTTTTCGCTTGATAGAATATTTATTATGGCATCCAAAAGAAAACAATGTATTTTTTGACACTTTCCTATTATAAAAAGAATTAAAAGCATTAGTTTCATAACAAAATACACAAAATGTTGCAATTCCTTTTATATTGCATACGTAAAAATATTTAGTTTAATTTGGTTATAAGCTTACTGTGGGGAAAACATTCATAAAAGTTTAGATATGCATTGTGTTTACGTCTATTTACTAAGCAATAACAAAGAGAAAACTAATTCCAAAAGATATAGTTCCAAATTTACGAGACTCTCTTTTCTACCGCTTCATCTCTTGACGATACAGGACTGGAATCGAGTCACTGACCATGTGGGCACTAAAATAATGAACCGAAACTCGAGGCGTCCACTTACAGTGAATCTCATCACATGTTGGTGTCCCTGGTAATGAAGTCGCAGATAGTATAGTTAAAAGGGACACCGCTGAGGTTGCAACATCTGATTACCTATCAAGAGATTTTCTCTCTGAAGGCATGGTTAACCCTATTGTTCACCACTGGTTTTCTCTGATGGTGCTATAGCAATTTAAAGGTGGATCAAACGACAGTTTTGCGATCCATCAGTGGCCATTTAAAACGCTTAACTTTCGAATTTAGACGCAAAATCTTCTCAACATGTGACAAGTGAAATTTGAAACCTGCTTCGCCCGAACACATCCTCGAGTGTCTGGAATTTTCCTCTCTTGCAACCCATTTTCGTGTGTGACTTTGACAGACCGTTGTGACTCATGGATTGGATAAAGCTGTGGCTATAGTGTGAGGGATGGGAAACAACAACAACACGAAGAAATATAATTTATGCGCGCATTGTAAAGGATGATTCATAATGAAGTAAACAATTTTTATGCATTATAAATCAGGAACGATTTAAGGATATATTTTACCTGCAGCAGAACTGTTGGGATTATTTTAAGTTTTGTTAGTGACAGTCGTGGATGTTCTATGAGTAACCCTTTAGAGACACGACTGACATCTAGCCGGCTGACTCCATTTTCACCAGAACGCGTGTTGAGATAATCTGAATCAAATCAATAGATATGATACGCTGTTTCAGCTTCGCTAGATAAACTTGAAGAAAAGGGACGAATATCTTGTGCTATACGTAACCCTACGGTAAAAAATCACAAGATGTTACGGGTTTGGTCAGGACTTTTGAGTGGTCATCGGCATGTTGTAGCACGTGGTTCAACCAATCCATCGGTAAGGTAAGTTAATCTCGCAAGTAGGCGACCAGTGGTGGTGCATATATACAATTGGAGAATGAAGTTGTCAATGATTTCCAGTAACAGTAGCATCAACCAAGGAGTAAATATGTCCAAAAAATTAGCTTCCGTAACAGTTTGCTTTTGCAAAAAGAAGGGACTGAACACTTGGAGAATCTCTTGGGAGAATCTCGCACGTATATTGCTCTGTGAATTTGGGTTTCCCCAGAAAGCGAACATTTCGCTTGTTTGCGTCCCTATTGCCGGGAAAGGTTGCTTCATCGCTAAAAATTAAGCGAAATTGATCGCTACCTATGGATTTAATTCACATACCTTTACACACGTTTGGGCAGAAATGGATTACCGACTCGATGTAAGTCGTGTGACAGAAAGGTCAACTCATGGAACATCTGCGGCTGTTTAACAAAACCTAAAATAATCCCATACAAATCTGGAGGCAGGTAACGTAGTATTTTGCATTGATTAAAGTGCATTGAAACTGTATACTTTATTACGAATCACCTTGTATATCTAATTAAAATTTTATAACAGTTTTGCTTTTCTTGAAAGCTTAAAATTTCAAAGGTTTGGAAAAGTTCAATAGTCTCATTCAAGTCTTGTGTCAATAATTGTCTCTCGATGTTGATAGGTGTATTTCTTTTTCTTGACCAGTTAGGGTTCAAGACACTTAACCGTACAGCTGCAGCTTTAAAATATGGTTCAGCAAATAAATGAATAAATCAATAAATAAACAAGCTGAAATAAATAAATAAATAAATAAATGAATAAAGAAAGAAAGAAAAAGAGAAAGAAAGAGAGAAAGAAGGAGAAAAGCAATAAGAGTTAGATAGAGAGAGAGAAAGAAAGAAAGAGAGAAAGCGAGAAATAAAGGAAGAAATAAAGGAAAAAAGGAAGAGAGGAAGGAAAAAAGGAAGAAAGAAGGAAAGTGAAAAGGAAAGAATTTTGTTACCAAAGCCCCCCCACCCCCCAAAAAAGAGGAAGCTATTTTTTACTCAAA
Source organism: Parasteatoda tepidariorum (assembly GCF_982258835.1). Classification (NCBI taxonomy): domain Eukaryota; kingdom Metazoa; phylum Arthropoda; class Arachnida; order Araneae; family Theridiidae; genus Parasteatoda; species Parasteatoda tepidariorum. The sequence goes on along the minus strand of NC_141758.1, from coordinate 2,201,867 downwards.
TTTCAAGCCCGATGTGGAAGCAGGATCTATATTTCGATTAAAATTTTTTTTCAATCTATTTGTATTGAATCCACGTAGAACACTTGCCGATCTATTAGAATATAAAATTGCAAAGAAAATGAAAATGTGTTTCCGGCCTACCCAAATTCGCACTTCAAGATTTTAACAAATATCTTTAGAAATATACACCAAAACATCTGATATTATTCTTTAGAGTAAATTCCAAATGTTCAAACACACATTTGATACTGCAATACTTTTCGGCTGCGGTGCTTGAAAAAAAGATGAATTCCGGGTCAATTTCAAACAAATAAAGAACCGTGAGATGGAACATCCTTTTACTTTTCGTCTACAACAGTTCCATTTTTCTGGAGACTTATTGAAGTAGAGAGCAACGCTCAGTAGAGAGCTCGAGGGAATATTCCGGGAGAAACTGGAAAACCCATTAAAGTAGCTCAATATAAGACTCAAACCTGCTCATACACAAGAAAAAAAGGTCTTTTCATGCTTTTCTTCCGATATTTAAAGAGAAAAGACATCCGAATGCCAGATTTTTTTAAAAGTTTTATTCCGTTTCAGAAAAAATATGAAACCGAGAAAATGTTTATTTGACATAAATATAAGTGCATTTCGGAAAATTTCCAATGGAATGAACAGGAGAGCATTTGAAGCAGTTGAACGTTCTTTTAAAATAAGTAAACACATAGTCACAATTTCTTTTACCAAAGTTTTTTTTTTTTTTATCGAAGTCACAAATTTTCTATTTTAATGTTTGAAACTGAGTTCAAAAAATTTTGATTTAAAAGTGGTAATATATAGCGTAAATAATTAGAAAATATGTACGAGAGCCTTAAAATGAAAATTAAAGATGAAATTGCTAATTAGTTTAATCTTTCACTCTGCTATTTATTGACCTCATTATAACGATCGAAGCAAATATTTTACTTCATTCAGTCTTTGTTATGTTGCTTTCACATTAAAAAAAAAGATTTTAAGAAGATTTGCGTAACTGCATAGCTACGTTTAAACACAATGAATTGTTTTCTTCTGTTTCTACCATTTTCAGAGCTGCCGACTTACAATTTATAGAGATATTATTTGCCGAATAGTTTATGATATTTAATTAACAATTCCCAACATTGTTATCAATTCTTTTATCTAGGATGGCCACAACCGGGAAAATTAATAACGTGGCGACTCATATTTTTGAAGCAGTTGCACATTTTATAGGTCTTTATTTCCCTTTAACGATAAGAATTAAGTGGGTCACTCTTAAGATTTATACACATTTCTTTTAATTTACAAATATATGTAGATAGAAATAAGTAAAATTAATTAAAGCAAAAGTAACGTAAGTAAAGCACAAAATAAAGTAGAATAAAGCGAAATAAAACACAGTTAATAGAGTTCAGCAATAACAGTAATAATATTAATAGTAATGATAATAGTAGCACTGTAATAATAGTAAATAAACTACAGTAACTGTAATGAAAATTGTAGCAATGGGTAATAAAGAAGTATTAAACGTCCTTGATCAAAATTTCTGGAAGTGGATTAAAACTGGGTGGAAAAAAAATATTTATGAAACTGTTGACTTGAAAGTTCCAGCTTACCATAATAGTTTATGTGGTAATTTTTTAAAAAAAATGGCTATGTGGTAAAAAAGCAAATGTTTTAAAGTTTTGTCAAAACTTTAACTATTGACTTATTTTTATCGAATCATTTTATAGATATCCTTATTTAATTGTAGTTTTATTCAAAATCATACTAAATATAAATGTTAAAACTTACATTTTACTGCCCATTTTAATTTATGAGAAATCTTCTGTTGGAATGGAAAGGAATCGGAAGGGGAATATTATTTACTAAAATACCATTCATCATCCAATCAGCTTCTCAATTGCACAAATAAATCGAAAGAAAATACTGAGCTTCAAAAAATTCCATTCATCCTTAAAAATCAAGGAGCTACAAAATAGACGCCAATTTCTTTCATCGCAAAAGTAAAAGTTGATTCTTGGAGATTAGAAATAAGAGAATCAGAAAGCGGATAAAATCTTCTTTTAGTTTTCAAGATGGAAACAAATTGTAAATGAATCAATCGAACGAAATAAGAATCGTCCATTAAAACGAAAAGAATCGAAACTCTCATGTTGGTTTTGTTAGGAAAGAATAGAACCAAGTAAGTAAAAATAATAGGATGTTTTTATCCTTATCTCTGACAAGAACTATTATTTTTTTCAAACTTCGCTTTTCATTGAAGAAAAAAATAAGAGACATCTGAAAAATGGCCTCAAAATCGACCCAGTAGTATTTTTCCATACAAATCGGCTTAACGCTTTTTTCGGTTAAGGAACTAAATAATTACGGGGCAGTTTTAGAATTTTGTCCAAAAATACATTACATTATTATTATTTTTGAATGTTACTTCTAAAATTTTGCTCTAAATTCGAAGTAGCTATAAAAAACAATTATCTATAAGCCATAACAATTATCCATCACACCCATATTTTAAAATGCTTTTTAAAATATGACTCTACATAGACATTTAGTAACTCTTTTGTTTCATTCGTAAAATTTATCATAGAAGAAAACGACTTTCATGTTCACGGTAATTAATATTAATGACATAAACCAGCGGTTCCCAAATAGTGTTCCGTGGTGCCCGAGGATACCCTGGAAGGGTGCCCGAGGATACCCTGGAAGGGTGCCCGAGGATACCCTGGAAGGGTCCCAGGGATCCCGAGAGTTCGTATGTGACTTAAATTCATTTGTAAAATTTTGCTACACTTTACTTTCATTAGAAAAAATATTTCATAAGAACCTAAAATGTTGGAGGATACGAACTAACATCTTTAGGTGTTGAAAAAAAAGCAATTTTTCTTTCGCAGCAAATGTTTTTGAAGATTTCACGTGACAAAAATGTTTTCAAAATTTAAAAAATCCTGCTTGAAGCATTTAGAAATAATCTCATTTTTACTCAAACAAAGTTCGGTCGACCAAAATGAGAGTTGAAAGTTAATAACATCTTTTTAGATTTAATACAATAAGCAATTTTGAAATCATTTTATAGGATTGCAATATTTATAAAACAATTCTTTTTTAATTATAATGGTATTGAAAAAGGAAATAAGTTTTTAACTTCCTTTTGATCAATCCGACCTAAGCGTGTGTAAAAATAAACATCATTTCTAAAGTGATGATGTTTCGCATTGTTAAATCTTCCAAAACATTTGCCGCTCACAGAAAAATTGCTTACATAGGATTAGTATAGAAGTGCTTCCATTATCTGGTCAACCCGTATATTTGGTGCTTGATGACAGTATTAAATAGTATTTTTTAAGGAAAATTTAAGGGTGAAGAATTATCGAAACAGCTTTCCAAGAGTTCTGTTCGAAATTCTTGAAAGGCTACTTTTAGAGGTTTTGGTGGGAAAACAGCAACATAAAAGTATATCTTTGAAAAGAGCAAAAACTTTTATTTACATTCGATGCTACGTCGACTTCACAGTGAATTCCCAGACACTGTAAAATTATAAAAAGTGATGAATTAATCATAAAAAGAGCAACTGTACAACAAATTAACAATAATCCGGTTCTTTTGTCAACATGAAAACGAGTTATAAAAAGAAAAGTCTCCACTATATTCCATACAGAACTAAAACACTGTTGACCGGGAATGTAATTGATAAAGTATATTATGGTTATCTTTAATTTATAATTTATTTTCTTAAAATTTTTAATTCTTATGTCAAATACATGCCTACTTTTACGCCTATCGGGTAAAGTTTAAAGTTTTATATAGGAAAACGTGGTCAAATTTATACTTCCTTTTATTTTTTGATTTATAAATCTAATTTAAATTAATTTTGATCAATATTGAATATAAATAAACTAACATATATGTAAGTGCATGAGAATTAGCCGATTGAGCTAGTCAACTTCAACAAAATCTTCTTATTTGAAAATCTAACAGAAGACAAGAATAGCAGCACACTATTCCAATGACCCATCCTATTCCAGACATCAATACTTCAAGCTGTATAATCGCTCAAGTTGAACCTCGAGTGGAACCCTAATTTTATAATATTTATTAGATGATGGTTTTATCACCCTACTGCATATAAACTACAAAGTCATAATTTAACGATTCTGGAACACTTCATTTATTTTCCCACCACCTCACCGAATCATCACGTAAAACAAGTACATGATGAATGGAACCCAGATATTTGACTTAGTTTCGTTTTAGCCGATTGGACTTTTAAACTTTCAGCGAAAAAATATTTAAAAAATGTCAAAATACTTTATTAACACATGCGTTAAGCTTTGTATAAAATAGTTCATAGTATGAGAATTTTGTCTTTTTCCTTTTTCGAAAAAAATCACCCGCTTCATGCGTTAATTCTTACAAAATACCCCCAGATAACAATGCGTTAGTGGGCAAAACTAACAAGAAGTAGAAAAATTTCAAACATAACACTATCCCAGGCAGGACACACCATGAGGTGCAGTGACGACGTTTCACAGAATATGACTGTTTAATCGCGTTTTTGCACCACCTGACCTATGGAGGGTTGCCACATTTTCCATCCACGGTGGGTGGAAAAGAAGCACCGAAAAATAAAGCTCCTCATTAGAAACTATATGAATTGACAGATTCAATACAGAATTGATCCAGAATTTAATGTCATTCATTATTTATTTCAATGAAATTGGATTCTAATTAAAAATGAATGAGTGCATAAGGATTCATACAAAGTGCATGGAAAGGAACTATTCTTACTTCATATTATTGACGAAAATAATACATTTCGATTAATTGTATTTATTGCATTAAGATAATATTCAGATAAAACTTTTTTAACTTGTTAGTTTTGTTAAGATTCCTAACTTATCAAAATATGAACCTCTGCAAAATATTATTTTAAAGCATTATTTAAGTTATATAGAAAATTAAAAATGTATTAAATATTAAAATTTCCTTTCAGCCAACTTCAAGTTGAACTTTGAGTCTTAAATAATTCTCTTTTTTTTTAAATAAAGAAATATCGAATAAATTCTCAAATGTTTTTAATGACGTTAGTTTTAGATTCAAAGGTATAAATAGAATAGAACGTTAAATGTAGATAAAAAGTTGTAGAGGGTCTTTTAACAGTGCTTCATTCTCCACTCTCGAGCCTCTACGATAGCTCTGAGATGAGGAAATGACTTTATGTGCTTTTGTTTTCTTTTATAGAGTGAAACTTTCAGGAAAGACTATGCAGTGATCACCTTTATTTACGACCACTTTTGGGAGGCACGGAATTTTTTCCATAGACTTTGTGTTGAAAAAAAACTTTAAAACCTCTCCCAGGAAACGTCTGCACCCAATACAGAAAAAGTTCAAATAAGGAAGCACAAAAAATATCAAAACAAAGAATGTAACAAAACAAATAAGTACATTAAAATGTATTCAAAATATTCGCTTGACACTCTTATTTAGAGAGCTCTTTTTGACGATACAATCTCATGTTGCAATCAGATGATGCTATCAATGATTTATTTCTAGAGTTGAAAAAATTAAGTTAGAAAAAAAAATATTTTAGAAAAAAACAAGCATCTCATACAAATATCTTCTCATCTTTTAAAGCTAACTAAATGTTATGATATAAAATTAAATGCAAACTTAAACGGAAAACATATTTATTTACTTAAAATAGATTTATCATTCATAACTGGTAAATTTGTTTTTACACATAATTATATCAGTTGGGATCATTTTTCTAGACTCTAAATATTATTCATGGATTCGTCTTTTCACGACGCCAACAGAAATCACATTCCCACACCAAAAAAGAATAAAAAATGTTTCGCAGACTGAAATTAAAATAGTTTGCGAACTATTATGTACCTTTGATAACAATTTTGAAGTCAATGGAAGTAACCTCTAAGAACGACCATTTTACTGTGGAACGGAGAGTGGTCGTTCTCCTGAGGTTTTACTGTATTGTCAACCCTCTAGCATAAAAAAATATCTTCACTGTTTTGCCTTATTGGGTCACCATCATATAAGTATAACCCTAAAAATTTTTTACCTAAAAACTCATCTGCTATGTCCAATGATGGCGTTTTTTAGAGTCGTACGACAATGTAGGATGTCTTAAAAGATTTGTTTTATAACCCGGTATATATTATCTGAAGAAACTGTCTGCCATAGGTAGAAACCCGGATGTCGTAGCTCTTAGCAATATTTAACCCACTAATGGTTTAGCAAATTAGTAAATTTGGGAGAAGGTTTTTCCCCAGTACACTATTTCTCTATCTAATTAAATGAAGGGGAAAAAAACTTATTTTGTTACATGAAGAAAAGTAAAAGTTAAAATACGACTTTATACGCGCAGAACCGTGATCGCGAAACAAAAATTAAGATAGGATAAATTTTGCTAACACTTGAAAACTTCACTCCTGGTCGTTCAAGTGGGTGCCAGGGGCCACTTGCGGCCCTATTCCCATTCATCGATGATTTATTGTAGTGAGAATCATGGTGGTTGTGAAAATGCAAATGAAGTAGAAAAAGAGCATTTTGCCATTATAATATACGTAAGTGATGTTTCTTATTTTTCTTGTATCTTGGAAAGTAATGCATCATAACAGAAGAAGGCTGCTTTCGGCCGTATGCTAATGTCTTCTATTGACCTGGATGTCATTAAACTCGGTTTCGCTGTATTGTTTGACTTTGTAAAAGAGAAAACTTTGTGATTATCAGTTCTAATTTACTTGATTATATTATTTATATCTGATGGCCTTTTTAAATAATTTGAAAAAAAAGTTAACTGCTTTCGTTCCTTCATTTTAGTATTCCAAGATCCCAATAAAGTTTGAAAAAGGTATCCAATTCATTTCTAAAGGCACCCGACATATTACAGTATTAATTTTCACTTCATTTAGAAAGTGATAAGCTTTTAAGTCTTCGAGCATTTAAATAATTATCATATCCTAGTAGCCAAAAATATCTAGTTTCATCCAAAGAATACCTTTGAACAAAAATGCCAACTGCAACGGATTCGACAAAATATTAATTTAAAAAAAAGTGGAGGACTACAGACTAAAATTTGCGGAGTGTCGATTAATTTTGCCAACTTTTTTAAAGGGCTCAATACAGCCTAACTGTGACAAAGTGGTGTGTCATACAAGCTTTCAATTTATAGGTAGTAGGAGTAAAAACCCTATGATTCGAATTTGATAAATCAAGAATCACACATTGAAAGACTCTGTCAGGAACAAGTTGGCATCTTTGTTTCGCAAAATATTCCGCCGTAGTCTGGTAACACCCATTCAAAATATGGGGGTTGCACACAATCTGGGAAATAGAGTCGGATTGAATTATGTCAGTCGAATGGTTCCTGGAAAATTAAGTTTTAAATGCATGACTTTTTTTGAAATTCGATAATTTGAAAACTGCTCAGTTGATTTCATTCACATTTTGTAATTTACAATATAAAATCAAAAATCAAATTTTTCTGCTATTATTAAATAAAATGTTAAAGGATAATAAGTAATTATTACAACTTCTGACCTCTGTCTCGATGAAAATGTTGGGACAAAATTTTATTTCACAAGAACTGTTGGATCGATTTCGTTCCATCCGATCCAACCTTATTTCCAAATTGCGTTCTCATTATTAAATAAAAAGTTACTTAGGATGATCTGCTTTCATTTGGACGATGCACAAACTATTCATACAGAAATACAAATACAAATAACTGGCTAATAATTCCAACGACTCAAACATTTCTTTCAACAATTCGCTAACGAAAAGGGAAAAATAAATTTTTTTATTTACTGAGTCACACTACGAATCAGTTCTAGAATTTCTTCTCAACACTCGTGATAACGAGCGTCAAGAAAAATGTCGAATGCAGAAATTAGAAAGAAGTTCTCAGTTGAAGTACCTTTGGAAGAAGAATTATTAAAGAAAAAGAAAAATGGCATTTCCCGATTTTCATTCCACCGTCGTCTTGGTAACGGCAGATACGCTTATCTCCCCTCCCCTCTTTCAACAAATTTTTTTTGCCGGAGCATCGAAATTTATCTTAAAATACAGCCATTTAAAGCAAAAAAGACAGAAAGACATAACATAGATGCATAAGTTGTTGTTTTTTTTTTGTTCATGTCAGTTACAGTGTTTGTTGAAGCCACAGATAGGTTAATGAGTATATACAAAGATGCTCTCGGGGATAGCATTCGAGAGAGAGAGAGAGATGTCCAAGGCAAAGGCTGAACTATGTCACTTGGCTAGAATAATTCCATCAATTACGTGATTTCGTGGTTTTTGTTTACACTATTCCTATTAGGCGATTCTTATTACCATTTCAACAGATATGTGTTCCTATTGATTGTTAGTAGTAACTGATTGATTAATGAGATACCTGCAAGTGACGTAGTGTGGGTATCTCGATCCTGATTGGTATTTGAAGCGTGGCATTTGCTTACGTTATTAACTGTTTTTTTCATTCTATTTCGAGTAAGCCGCGCCCATGAAGTATCAATTCTCTTAAGTGACGCATTCTATATTCTTACACAAAAATTCTTTCACAAAGATTTCAAATTATTTTTATTTCTTAACACAAAGACAGGCATGAAGCCATGTAGAACATTAACAAACTAAATATGCATCGAAGTTGCCAGGTATACAAAACAAAAATATACCACTGATATATTACGATAAAATACATAAAAAGATATTAATTCCAAGTCAAGTAATAGACGAAGACGAAAAATAATTATATATCAATAAATTCTATGTGTGATAAATCGCTGTATTTAATTAATTTCTCGTTCATTAACATACTAACTTAAGGGGAGAAATTTAACTCAACTTCAACATGCCATTTTAATTATAAACGATCAGCTGGAGCCGACGTCTCTCTATGAATACTATTAAAGTTACGTCTGTTATTTACGCTCTGTTATTATCTGTTATTACATCTCTATAAAGTTACGAACTGTTATTAAAGCTGTTATGGAAGGTAACTTCGTCCAAACTTGTTTAAACTGTTTACAAGTTGAAAGTCTGTGAAATATCTCCCTGTTTTTTTCCTTATTATCACTTTTCTAACCATAGGTAGGCAATAATACTTGTATAACATTGGCGCTGAGTGTTCATCATTAAAATCGATAAGGAACAGAATAATGCATAGGTGAAATTTAATTTCATATAACATTATATGATACAAAGAAATACAATATATTTTTTGACATTAATATTCTGAAGTCTTGAAAACTTTAGTACAAGTTAATATACATTGTGTATAGTGTAGAATGCGTTATAACTGAAAGTATCTATTATTTTATAACAATGTAAATACCAATTATACAACAATGTGTTATAACAATGAAAGTACAAAATAACTGATGCGTTCCACATATTTATCTTCAGGGCTGTTTGTATACCGGATTAGACATAAAACTAGTAGTAAAATCATTTTTTTTCTAGCTTCGCAAGGAACAAATGTCCGCGATTCCCAAGACCTTAAAAGTGAACAGTCTGGTTTCATGCACTTATAATATGGTCCTTGCAGGCAGGGTTCTCCATTTCCCTCTCAAGAACATGCTAGATATGAAATGGTTTTACAACCAGTTCCATAATCTTTTCCTGAATAAAAACAGCCTTACTACGCTTTCTACTTTAACTTGATTACAAAATAGGTTTAATTTGCTTAACTTCAGTACAACTCAAGTGTTTCAGCTATTTTTTGTATTCCTACATATCGTTGAAATGGACAACTTAAAATATTCCTCGATTTCTCGACCTTAAGAAAAACATTAAAAATCAGGACAATCCTCACAGTGGTTGAACTTTGTACATTCAAATGCGTCGAGAGCTGTTTCAACATTACTTTGGCCAATTATAATTAATAAAACTTCTTAACAAATGATCTTTCATAATAGAAATAGTTTAGCTGTGATCATTCTCTGATAAAAACAAAAAGAATGTTGCATTTTAAAAGAATCTTTCGAGTTTAATTTTCCTTTTAATCCTGTTCTTTTGAATTCCAGTGAAAAATTTCTTCTCAGTATAAGTGAATAAAAGACTTAATCTTTTACGCACAATGCACACGATTCTTAAAGCGAGTTTAGAAAATTTAATTTAATTTTTGGATGTCCAAAATAACATTCTTTTAAAAGTAAAATACAATTAATTTAGAAAACGCGGGAAGGAAGAAGACGTTTTTCGAAATTCTTTTAAAGTTAGAAAGCTGAAAACATTTTATTCGACAAATTATAATTAACGTCACATCTGTTCTGTGGTGAAGTTCGTTTCCTGGCATGAAACATTTTTTTTCCTTCTTAAACTATCTTATGGAAATGAGTTTTATTTTTAATAAAACGCTTTTCACTCATTGGATTTAATATATTTTCCTTTCAATATTTTTTTCAAAAAACTGATAAACAAAGACAAATAATAGTGAATCTGAGAATCACTTTTTTTTGTCCATTTCTTTTCCAATTTTTGTAAATAAGAAACTCCCACAACTGTCACCAATCAATTCGAAAATGAAATCGCGTCAGCGTTTTATTCGTCGAACAATGAGGGGAAATAGTTTTCACCTCGGAAGTGTCGGAGGAGAAAATTGAAATTTATTTACTTCGAACATTACTTTTATTGGAATAAATTACTCTCGAAAAAGCATTGGTTTTTTATTTTAGACTTGATGTGGAATTGGAGTCAAAGAGAAAATTTTGTGGAATGCAGAGTTGGAGTTGAGGAGTTAAAGAAAATTTTGTGGGATTTCGGAGATGGAATCGAAGAGTTAAAAAATTTTAGTGTTAATCGAAGATGGAGTCGAAGAGTTAAGGAAAAAATTTTCGGATTCGGAGTTGGAGTCGAAAACATTTACCTCACTTCGACTGCAAAATAGAAAATGAACTAAAAGTTCTCAAAACTGACTGTCTAAAGAAAGCTTCAATTATAAAGTCCGAAAATAAGACTTATACACTTTTATTCTATCCTGATGGGAAGTTGATTCATTGTACGCATTAGATCTTCAGAGTTGAAGTCTGAGAAAATTTTGGAGTTTTGCACGACTCGCTTTATTCAAGTAGGAATTTTTTTTTTTTGATTGAATGAGAGCTATTTGAGCGAACAATTATGCTAACATAAACAAAACTATTACTCAATTGAATATTATGAAAAGTGTTTTGACTTATCACCATATATGGGAACGTTTCTTTTAAAAAGTAACGAGTAAAAGTACAAGTATTTTAAGAAAGAGTAACGAGTGAAAAGTAAAAAGTTTTGATTTTAAAAAGTAACGAGGTAAAAAGTACAAGTACAAAATAAAAAAAAATAACGATTATAAAATACATTTCGAGAAAGTTACAAATTCAGAGTAATCGTAAATTTCATTAAAAAATGCCAGAAATTTTTTTTTTAAATGAATTAAATTTAAATTTGAAGGTATAAAACTTTGAAATGCAGGAAAATGTTACAAAACCAAAAGAGAAATTCAATGTTAGGAATATGAAAAGTAATTTTAAATTACGCTCACTTTGAAACTACAAAATCTTTAGAAATTCTGTTTTTACTTTCAGAATTTTCAGTAAAAATTTAATAACATTATAATTCTTTGCTTAAAGAATTAAGTAAAAACAATTGTATTAATATACAGGCAAAATGCATAAAATTCATTAAAGTAAGGGTTTCACGTTCCCTCCCACCAGCCGCCCTCTCCCTTTCGGGAAATTGCAATTCTTAAAGATATTTCAAAAAGAAAGTTGGATTTCAAAAATATGTAATACATTAAATTTATAAACTAAAAAAAAAATTCGAAAATTTCGAAAAAAAAATTTTTTTTCTGTGAAGGAAAACTTATAAAAAATTTCAGAAAAAAAAACGATTTCCTTCGACATTCTCGTTACAAATACTTAAACTAAAATAACGAAAAAACAAGTATAAGTAATAAATTTAAAATGTAACGAATGCATGTTTGTCACAAACTCATTTAATCTTTTAAAAACCTTTTTTTTGACCCCATGTTTGACTGAACAACTTAAAAAGCGCTCAGGAAATTATTGAAACTATTGTAAAATCAAGATTAATAAAGGAATCATTAACAGCAAGTCTTTAAATTTATAAATTGCAAAAATAAATGTATTTTGCTAAGTTACTAATTTAGTTACAAAAAAATAACCTATACGATATTTTGAGTTACGCAAAAACATTTTTTCTCTGAATTAATATACCGTTTGACAGATTAGGATTTCTGACCTCCAAAATATGGGGGTTAGCCACATTCTTGGAAATAAGTTTTCCATAGTTTGGGACCAAAATTTGGACCTTTCCAAAAATACGACAATTTTGAAATTCGATTTCTCAGAAACTATTTGACCAATTTCACTCAAATTTTGATTTGATAAAATTATCTAAAAACGTTGTAAACCCTATGATTCAAAACTCTTTCTACTGTAATTAAATAAAATAATGAAAAATAATACATATTTACTAAATGCTATTTTTTGCTTAGAATTTTCTTTGGACAGAAGAATTTTATAATTGTCTACTTCAAAAAGACTGACATAATCCAGAATAATCTCCCTACAATACCTCTGTGATTGTAATGTTACCTCGCTTAAAGACGTTAAGTGATGATCAGCCATGGAGCGTAATGCATGCCCATACCGGCATGTTTGGAAACTACAGATCACGAACATGAACCTATTGCTTTACACAACATGTTTTCCTCTCTCTCCACACTAACTGGTAGACAGAATTACTTTTCATGGTGAATCGAGATTCGAAGAACATCACTCTGAACCTTTGCTGGTTACCCTCAACCAATACGTTCTTTATACCAACTCAATCTTTCTCGACGATGGTGTGTTTAGAGCGGGATACAACAAACAGGTTTCTGTACAAGTAAACCAATTTGATTTCATCTCATCTCATAGAGTTTTTGGAGAAACATGTGTATCTATTGTGTTTGCAAAGGCCAACAGCTATTTACCTAGGAGTGACATTACTGTTCTTCTTCACTACTGAGAATACATACAGTTACTCTTGTTCTAACAACGTTCACGTGCATGCTATCGTATGGCATCTCCGTCGGCCTCTTTTAATCGCGAGATGACACTTTTTCACACTCTCGATATTGCGGCATTAGTGGTGACATTTTGACCTGCTTCTAGTCATCTAACTGTTCGCTCGTGATCACTAGAACTCAAATTATATCCCGCTAACATTTTGCACTTAATTATTGCAACACCGCACCGAATTTCACAGAAATAAGTTCAACAACCTATGGCGCTATATAGAGGGGATGAGAAAACAGTATTCCTTTTTAGTACTTTAAGTAAATTATTTCAACTTTCGTTTAAAAAAATGCTTTATGCCAATAAACAACAGTTTTTGCGAAGCAATCATCGGGGGGGGGGAATTCATTGAACAGGGATCTTAGCCTCTCAGTATTGAAAAAAGGAAATCAAATGTGACTATTAAAATGAGTAATAAGTATATTTATTCATAATATAACATTACCTATTGCTAAAAACGATGCATGAAAATAGTCTAAAATATCAGTTGATGCAACATTTAAAAACTATTTTTTCCACCCTAAAAACCTTTTATTTTAATTTGCTACTCAAGTTTTTTTTTGTTTTTTCTTCTCATTACATACGAAAGCTTGATACAATTTTGCTAATCTTCCAAAATTCAGAGGGAATTCTTTTCATTTACATTATCCATTCTTTCATCCATTCAAAAAATAAAGGTACAGAAGTGAAGAAAAATAGTGTGTCATGTAGAAAATCATTGTTTATTGCGTGTTCTACTACATCCAAATCGGTAAGGATAATGTGGTTATGCTGAAATTTTTTTGTGATGGACTATTAACATTTGGGTTCACTTAAGCACTTTAAATTGATGTTATTACATTGAGTAATATTAATTTCCGATCTGAAACATTCTAAAAGAGGATTTCGAACATAATTTTGTAGTTTCGTCATGAGGTTTAAACAGAAATGAAAGATTCTTTCCATAAGGAAATAATATGTTGAATCATTCTTGCCATGACTCTTGTCACGTTGACTGTCAAGAAGCATCAACATATGTTCGAAACGAACATTCTTAAAAGAGATGCACCTGTCGCCTTCTGTAAGTCGAAACTCATCTCTTCAAACGCTATTCTGCCAAAATGTACTCCGCTTCCGAGAAACCGGAATACATTTTTGCCATCTCATATAATGCATGAATATTAAAACGAAAATAAATATTGCACTTATGTGTTAAAATAAAATATGTTTATGAAGTTACGAAATGTGTTTTAAAAAAAGATAATTTATATAGTATCTGTAAAGAAATTATAAATACACTCCTATTTTAGAAAAAAATTGAAAAGAAAAAAAGAAATGAATGTAAGTAAATGTTTTCAATTAAATTTTTAATGTTCATTTAAGCTACATGTTTTTCAAATGTTCGCAATCCAAACAATATTTCATAATAAATTAACATAAATGTGTATTATCGAATGACATACTTGTAAAGAAATTATAAATACACCTTTGAATTTTAACAATAAAAATATTTTAATGACAGGTAATATTGATTGGAACCTGCATGAGCTTTAAGAAGTGAAAATATTGTATTTGATATACTCTTAATTAAAAGTTGAATGTATCCTGTATCGATTTTGTCTCAGCATTCATTGCAATGAATGAACTGAAGATTTATTGTTTATTATTGGCATAAACAATATTTTCTAGTTGACCACAAGCGCTTACAATTGGATTGAAGCCTGGGTTTCGTGATGGTCAGTCCATCTCAAACCACTTTTTTGTTCTCATGTCGCAGTGTGGCAAGAAGCATTATCTTGAAAAAATATAGAATTTTGTTCGCCTAATAAAGACCCAAATGGTATTAAATGATAATATAACATAGATTGATAAGTTTTTGTATTACAGGGCCGATTGCAAATTATTAGCCAAATATCAAAAGTATTTGAGAATATTCGAAAGTCTTCGCCAAATCGAAATCTTAACAATTTTTATGATTTTTTTCTCGTAGAAAAGTATTTTACGGTAGCTTGTTTTAGGCTTATATTATTTGGACCCAATTCTGATTGGTTATGCTGCTCATCTAACAATAATTACCGTAATCGAATAAGAAATACTGATTTTAGAAAAAAAATCCTTTCGACGTATTCTTAATTTCTTTCCAGTGGAAAAAAATCATTCGTCAATACTTTCGCCAAAACATAATTTTATTCTCCTAGTTTACGATTTTCTCGCATATGGCGAAGGGGCGAATGCTTAGCGCGGGATCTGCATACATTGATTAATTATGGTTAAATCAGATCCCCTCCCCCAAAAGAAAACAAATGCATGCCCACCTTCCATTTGCTTGCCTACTAAAAAAACTCCGGTCAGATTAATTGCGAGAGGTTTTCGTAGTTTTCCGCTTCATGTAACGCAAATGCAGGTTAGTTCCACCAAAAAGTCCTCCACGTAGGCAAATTTCTTCCAATAATTGATCCAGGAGTTCCCTTGTTTTCTGGATTGGGTTCAATATTACAAGACTATGGAGTTGAACATTAGCAGTCACATTCCCTAAAATTGGATCTGCTGTTGAACGCCGCTTATAGAAAGTATTCACATTAGGATAGATTTTTTTCACGAGAAACGTACAGTAAAAACAACTCTCTTAAGCATTTAAGTTAAATTCCTAAATCTGATTCCTCTGATTCCTTAGCTTCTGAGGCAACAAAAACATGTTTTTAATGTCTACATTTAATATGAGGCGTTAAGCAAACGATTCATTATTTTTGTAGCTCCCTTATGGATTTTGAGATGTTACTACAAAATAAATTTAAGCTTGAATGCAGACGGTTTAGAATCAAGTTTTTTGCCCCCATTTGACGCGTGAAATGAAGTGAAAACACAGCGGTTTTTTTAAGTGATGACCGAAAAAAATGTACACTTAAAATAAGAAACTGACTGCCTGACTGATATATTTGAATCAGAGTACTTAACCCTGAGGGTTATTTTCTCCTGATAATTAAGGGCAGGGGGCGGGAGAGGAATAATAGCTAGAAGCTCAGTTTAAATTGGGTGAAAAATATTTATATCCTTTAAGAATGAAGTCTAGAATATAAGTAAATAACATAAAGGTATTAATCAAAAAATACATGTGCAAGAAAAATAGTTACAATATTTATAACTATATACAAAAAAGAGGGTAACTCCCAATGCACCTCCTCCTGCAGCCGGGCTTCGCAGGTTCAAAAATAGACAAATGTATTCTACCACTTTCTCATAGGAATGATTTTTTTACATATAGGCTATATTTTGTTCCTAAGCATTGTTTGATTAACTTTATAAATGCAGGGATACAAATTGAAGAACTGAAAATTAAAAAAACTTTCTTTAGCAAAAAATTATATGAAGTGGTAGAGAATTAAAGAAGAAACTTGCAGAAATTAATTCACCCATATCACTTTTTCACTCATTTTTGGGTAAATCTGAAATGCTCCTCTTGTTGTATTTGTAGAAAGAAAGGTTGAGTAACTAATTTGTAGCTTCAAGCAAAATAATTTTAAATCAAATTTTCTTAACCAACAATCATTGGAACAAAAATAAATTTTGCAACGACTAAAAATATTTTGCATACAAAGCGAAGCAAGTTGTCATCCCTTTAATTGTTGCTGTTGTAGTAGTTCATTCAGTTCGCACTAGAGCTGCACAATGGGCTATTGGCGACGATCTGGGAAATATCCCTGAGGATGATCCGAAGACATGCCATCACAATTTTGATCCTCTGCAGAGGGGATGGCACCCCCGCTTCGGTAGCTCGACGACCTGCACGCGAAGTCGAGCACTTTACGGTAGAACAGTTTAACGAGGACCCATACCGCACACCCTCGGTCCCTACGCAGACTGATCCAAGTGGTCACCCACCCGCACACTGACCGGAGCCAGTGATGCTTGATTTCGGTGATCTGCAGGGAACCGTGTCTTAATCATCAGTCCACTGCGGGACCCCTTTAATTGTTAAAAATTTAATTTTGATGAATCCTAATTTTAAGTAATCTGGTTTTATTAGTGAATGCAAAATTGTCCTTATCTAATGTAATTATATTGTTGTTTCCAATCCACATTTATACACTTTATTCAATTTTATAACCATCGTTGAACAGTGGACCCAATTTTTTGGGGTTTACGACTACTAATGATCAACTCCGTAGTCTTGTCATTTTGAACCCAAACCAGAAGACAGGGGAACTTCTTGATCAAGTATTGGGAGAAATTTGCCATCGCGGAGGATTTACTTCATAGATTTGACCCTTCAAGCCGCCTCTGGGCATCGAACCCCAGTTTCTTACAATGACAGTTCAGTGTCCTTAACCACTGATCTATAGCGGTTCAACCCATTATTGATCCATAAATATTTCCTTTTAATCATCTTATTAAAAAATTAATTTTATAAAAATATTGCTCATGTTTCAGTATTACATTCAAAGAAAAATGTGATGTGCTAACATGAACAAATTTATATTCATCCATATAATATTAATCCAAAAGGATATTTTAAAATAACTATTTTGCCTGAGGAATTTAAATGGATTTGAAACAGACAAGTTCCAACGATTGAGCTAAATTCTGAGTGACGTTCTTCTTCTAATGCACGTTAATTCTGCAGTATAAGATTATGATGCAGAAAACGATCTCTCACTCGTCAATGCCCCCTAGCGTTTCACAGAATCGAAGTTATCTTGCGTTATTGAAGCCGGAACGCCTGAGGGTGAGTCGCTAAGAAGTAGCACTTCACATTCGACAAATTTCCATCCATGCAAAAGATCTCTTCGAATTCAATTTGCGCCCAGAAAGACTAAAACTTTGACTAATTGAAAATACCAGGAATTACTTACAGTTAGCAAATGCTAGCTGCCACCCATTCGATAAAAATGATATCCAAACAACGATATTCACTCTAAGTTAATTTGATTTCCGGTGAATAACGGCCTAAAGTATTGCTTCAAATATATTTAAAGACACAATAAAATTTCGTAAAACCTTGAACCAAACATAATTATTTGAATGTACAAAACTTGCAAGCATTAGACAGTTAGTGTTTGATAAGTTATTATTATTATAGAAATCGAAAAAGAATATCTAAATAAACTTTGATCTTCTGTTTGGATTTTTATGTACAGTGCATAAAAAAAGCGGAATGCCCAGAATAACTTTTGATCTAATGTCAGGATTATCACTTGCATGGTTCGATGGCATCATCTTAAATGTGCTAATGAATGAATGCAGACTAAGCAACGAAATTAGACTGTACTGTTAAAAATGTACTTTCTCTGAAGAAACGTATAATTTGTGTCGACAGATTTGGATTCCTGACCTTTATAATGCAAGAAGGGGGAAGCCACAATCTGGGAAGCACAATCCCAATACAGCTGGAGCAGTCAATAGTTTAATGTTAAGTTTCCTTTTTGCGTATTGTGTCCTATCTCGAGGACTATTTAAACGAAGCAAAATATTTTTGCACACAATGATGAAATTTATTTGTCCTGGTATAATTCCATTAAAAAAAATTTAATAATTATTTATGCGTTTTTTTATTACTTTTATCAATAATAGTCAAAAATAATATTATAATGTAAGGTACGGAAATTTTTACTTCATTCCAAAGGATGTAATTTTATATGGCAAAATACAAAAAGGGATTAGTCGAACAGTTCTCAGTCGATTTTCTCAGCATGTGTCACGTGCGTTGTTCTAGCTTTATGGATGCCACTTGTTTTCTTTACATTAAATTTTTAAGTAACAATAGAGATGAAGAAACAGCTATGAAGGATTTTCTCCGTCCTACTAAAACGTTGAATGATACCCAGATTTGTTCCTTTCACCGCATTCAGTGATGCCGACATTCGAAGTATTTTTTCCTCTTCTAGAACATTTCTAACAATAAAAGTTCTAACAGGGTATTCAACCAGAGAGCACACGATTTCGAATTTAAATCGGAAACATTGGAAATAAAATTAGTATCTCTAAGAATTTCATAAATAGATTTCGAATAGATTTGGAAGATTAAATCATGATTAAAAATAAATTCTCAAAACTTATCTTGAATATTTCTTCCATTTATTTCGAAATTGAATTTCTGTATGGAAAGACTGACCATAAAAGGTCTGTGATAGCGAAATACGTTTTCTCTTTTGTTTTCAATAATATTTTATAAAGCATTGAAATGAAATAGATTAATAGTTAACAATTAGCTCTTAAGTGGGAATTCTGCAGTGTGTTCTACCCACTAGGATTGTTAAAACATCAATTTACTAATAGTATGCTAACTCGATGCCATCTTGAGGTACCATTAAATAGATGAAGGTTGACGCAGTCTCTAGACAAATAATTTAAAAATTCAAATAAAACCATTCTTTGGTAAGTGGTGTTGGCAAAATGTATGATAAAACATTTTTCGGTTTAGTTTGATTTAATTCATTTTTCCTTAATGCCAAGTCTTTTTAGTAAAACACAAACACGTTTAGTAGAAAGCAAAAATATTGCCCTATTTTAATAAAAATATGGAGAAAAAAAAATTATTTAATCTTCTATATTGACAAGTTATCGAATTTAGAGTATCGTTTATAATAAAATGAATTCTTTTTTTTATCTTGCACAATTCAAATCTCTATAGAAAATATGCGAACATTAATAGAGGAAAACAACATAATAATCAGGATTGGGATGGAAAAATGGTATTTAACACGCGATTTTACAATTTACGCGAGTTTTTGAAATAAATTTAATGCACTACGTATTTCTTAATGATTTATATATTTCTAAACCATTATTTTTAGAAACAAATTTTCTCCCAATAAAGTTTTCAAATAGGAACAAAAAATAATCCTACCTAGGTTTCATTAAAATATTTTAATCTTTATTTTCTTAAGATCATAATATATTTGATCCTTAAACAAACGGTTTTTGAGAGAGTAAATAAAATCGTTGGATGTTAAGATCTCTGAATTCTCTGAGAAGAAAAGAATTTTTCCGATAGTCCGAAGGGAACTCATTAAATATGATAGAAGAATACGCCCATTCGATATGGCTGCTGCAGAAATTTTACTCCGAGTTTCGAATTTCTGAGCAAATAATGGAAAACTTTTCCCTACATCTAATGCACCATCAAAACTTTGATAAAATAATAACGAAGTTTCCTTCAATTTCCAATAAAGTGAATGTTCGGAAAAAGGAATACTTTCACACATTTATTTAGACCTAATTAAATGACGTTTCATTATGTGCTTGTGGAGTGGAAAAAAAAACAAAAAAGTCATGGTTTAAAATCCGATTTAATCACAAAAATTATTTAGGTTTAATCTTTATGGTTCAATTGGACAACGTGCCCTATAAATTAACATTTTCACGACATTTGGAAGAAAATCTTGAAAAAAGTAATTCGATAAACTAATTAAAGAAATTTTCTACTATCCAATTATTAACTATTATATAATGGTAAATTTGATAAGGTTTTGATCTAAAAGAAATAGAATTTTCTATACAAGATTCTGAAGGATAAATAAGAGATTAGTGTATATACAACATACTTATAGAGGGAGAAGAAAATTCTGGTAAAATGACAGTTTTGAATGTTTATGACATTTTCTGGTAAAAAAAAAAAAAACAAACGTAATTCTGTAATAAAAACCAAAATATGCTCTTTTTATTATAATTTATTTCCCATATGGTAATTTTTTCATTCATATGGTAACCATTCATCCAGAAATTCTGGTATTCAGAATTAAAATTCTCATTACTAAACATTTAGTAAAAAATACAAAATTAAAAAGTAAATTAAATCGAATAAATTGTTTTTATGCCTTTCTCAAAAGAATTATTAAATTGAGAAATTACCAAATTTTATCACATTTACCAAATTAATCATAGCTTATAACACTATATTTTATGGTTAATTTTGCCAAAATCATTACCAAAGCGCTTCGATAAAAATTATAGATAAAAACTACCAGAAACACGAAAAATTTAACCATATTCTGGCACTTTTGTAGGCACTCAGTGTAGGCAGATTGCATCATAATAGCATTAAAATTTTCTAATCCACTGACGCTACGAAATTTTATTTTTTGGAGGAAACATAGACCTTAGTTAAAAATTAGTAGAGTATTCAATAAAAAAAAAGAACAAAAGGGCAAAATAACGATAAAATATTTTGGCGTAATATTCTAAGAATATTTAAAGTTCATATTAAAAATATCGGTTAAAAATGTTGCAAAATTCGCATAAATTTTTTTTTATGCGTAAATTGTACAGTAGATCCTCGATTAATCATTTCTCATAGAATCATTCATTATGAATACAGGAAAACAATGACTGTGGAACAACATAAAATAGCAAATAATTACTTGAAATGTATGAAATGTATTGCACTTAAAAAATTAGAAATTGAGAAGATTATGTACTACTGCAAGAATATTCACAATGTGAAAGAGAGATAAAGAAAAACTTTTATTCATTTAAAACTAGCTGAATACATTTGGAGAATAAAAAAGGGTAAAAAAAAAAAATCAATGAATCAGTACTAAGAAACACTACGAACTAAACTGAAAGGCATATACGGACAGAAAGAGCTTGATGGAAGAATCAGGTAAGTGACATTTTTAGGGGAATTAATGAATCAGAGAAAATAATGTAACGTCAATATGGATATGTTTAACGCAACAGAACTGCTTTTGCATTTACTTTAAGCTTAACATAAAAAATCCACATTAGTTTTCAGTATGCTTGTATGATTTTTATTTTAAATTAGTCAGTGGTCATTAAAATAAAAGAATTATTAGTCCTATCTTCCAATAAATTGATAATAAAATAGTTCTGCAGAACAACTTTTTTTTTCATTTCGGAAATGTCACTTATCAGGTTCTTCCACTAAATTTGTCACTTAATATAGCTAATGCTTTTGTGATTTTTACTTCAATATTTGTCGTACATTTTTTTTTTATTTAATTATATTTGTTGCTCTTTACTGTGGCTTTACGGTATTGAAGTAAGCAAAACTTGTTTTTATTAGTTCATCTCATTAGAATAAAGATAAAATGTACTTAGCATCAATTGGCGTGATGGCTTCGTTAAATATCCCTTAAGAGGGGGTAAAACACTTATTTCCAAAGTATCGATTTTGAACTGCTTAGGACAGTATTATTAATAACCAAATATATCAATATTATATTTAATACATATATTAGTCTATTTGGTACATATTACATAACCCTTCACCATTTGAGTTTTATACGAAATACATTTGTCAGTGGTAGCCAACTAAAGCTGAATTTTTTTTAAAAATAAAATAGAATTCTTATTAGAACTCGATAAGTAAACTAACTAACTAACTCAGTGGCGCGACAGCCCATTAAGAGGGCCAAGGCCGACTGTGCCCATCTCAGTTTTCTTGACCTTGGGCTCTGGGGTGCAGGAGCATATGTTCCGGTCAGGTGGTCAGCCGAACGCGGAACCCCCAGTGTTAGTTCCCAAGCATGCTTGGTACTCATTTTATCGACCCACTGAAGGGATGAAAGGCTGAGTGAACCTTGCCCGGCCCGAGGATCGAACCAGGGACCTGTGGCACGACAGCGCGAAGCGCTACCGCTCAGCCACCGGGCGTCAAACTCGATAAGTAGTCAGGATCATTTCTCTATCTGACCTTAATTTACTGTTAAAATATTTATAAGTAGTGTTGGAAAAATGTTAAATCAAATTCATTAAAATATTAATATATTATCTTTGCTATCAACTGAAAAAAATATTTTCTGAATCAGCGGAAAACCCGATGTAGAATTCTTATCATAACTGCACTAATTTCCACAATACTGCTATAAGTAGGACACATAAGCGTCATCTGTGAATGGCAATTTTCTACAGTTTTCTTCAACAAAATTCCTTTAACGAATTTCCTATTACCTTTTCTCCATTAACTTAGCTTTTTAGCACATAGCTTATTTTATTTTATTTCAATTAATATATGTTGGCGCCGTTGGCGAGTTTGAGTTTCGCCAGTAGCTGCAGCTCACTCCATATTAATTTTTTATAAGCTCTCGTTCTTATTGTATTTCGTTCTTATTATTTTTCGTTTAAATAAAAAAACTTGTTATTGTTATGAACTATTTGCTTACTTGATCTATGGATACTTTATTGTTATGGTAGGTTCGACCCTACAATATATATTAACAATAGATATTAATTAAGCATCACTGTCAGTAATAATATGGGGATTTTTTCATTTTCTCCAAAACGAACAAGTAATTTTCTTCCATTATTTTTGCATTTTAGTACACAAGTTATTATTTTTTATTTCAACTTATATACATAACCAACATTAATTAAGCATCATTGTCGCCAAAAATAGTAAGACGATTTCTCTAGTTCTTCTAGACAAATAAATACCTTTACTCCATTACTTTTGTTTTTAGAATATAGCTTATTTCTTTTATTTCAATACGCATATATTACCTAAATTAATTAAGCACCATTGGTGTCATTAATAATATGGGAATTTTTTACGCTTCTTCTAAACGAATTAGTACCACTTTTCCATTCATTTTGCCTTTGAATACATAAATATTGCTTTTTTTTTTTGTTTCAATTACCGTTGATTTTAAGAAATTATGTTTTCAGAAATACATTTTAAAAGAATTAATGTAAATAAAAAGAGCGCGTGGTATCAGACAACTTTAAAATTAAAAATTTGGTGACGTAAACCACATGTGCTAGCACGTAATGATTTATTAAGTACGTGATAACTATTTAAATTCGCGATCGCAACGAACTATAGGGGGCGTTGTTGTATGAGACGCTTACCTGCGATTTCCATATGAACCGTCATTCAGTTACTCTGGAGACGTCGTTAATGTAGCGTGTAGCATTGCAACGTTCCTTCTTTAATGTGGCTTATTAAATTTAAAAAAGAAAAATGCTTGATCTTCTTTCTTGTACAACCGAAAACAAAATGGTATCTCTTTTTATTAGAGAAGGAATATCCAAAACACATCGGAAAAATATTTGTACATTAACAGAAAAAAATATGTATATTCTTATAAGAGTTAAAACCTAATGCCCGAGAAATAGTATTACTAAATGTAATGATATAACATGAAAGGCCCATTTAAACTTTACATTCTATAGTTTTAAGAATCATATTAGTTCAAAAATTAAAATGAACAAAAAGTATACATAAGCCTCATAATTTTATGAAATTTAATTTTGTAAACAACGTTTTTTGACAACAATTTTTATTAAAAAATTTCAAGTTTCAATAAAAATCATTATTTAGAAACTAAGAAAAGTAAAATAAAGAATGCTGACGAAACAAAAAAAAAAAAAAAAAAAAAAAAAACAATTCTTTTTTGTCGCCATTTTTAGTGCTACGAATATTCGTCTTTGGGATTTGCCAAAAACAAAACAAGATGCAATTTTATTTTTTCAGGAGGGAAATATTTTACCGAAAGAACGAAAATGTACCAATTCCCACAACATAAAACTTTATCTTGGCAAACGTACGTTTTGGAAATGTTATTTCATTTGGAATCTTATTCATCAGAGTTCATATGGCGATATGATTGTTTTGAATCTATGCTAAACTCTATATCGGCTCATTTTCCACCGAAATCCAATTAACTATTTTGATTTTAAATAAAGTGTTTTATTTTATGAACTGTCGCAAAAATTTTAAGTGTAGATTGGCGGCACTTAAAAACCGCCAAATCTGTAGCGGCGGTGGCGTTAATACGTCGTAAGTACCGAATTTTTATTCCATACTTTTCTGAATCATATTATTTCAAACATTGGAATATACAAGAAGTATACATAAACACATAATGTTATAGCATTTAATTTTTCAAAAGTATTTTGAGAACAATTTTTATCAAAAAATTATAAACTAAAAAACGGAAAATAAAGAATTCTTAGGATAAAAAAAACGATTTTAAGAATTCTTAACATTGAAATAAAAACTTTCATATTGTTTCTTTTTTTATTATTCTTATAGTTCTTAATCAGACGTAAAAAACCATTCTGTAGAGAACCATCATCAAATGAAAAGAAAAATATTTACAAGCAAATTTTTTATTGTAAAAATCATTGCACTTACCTGATTTATGATTCCCGGAGAATTCCAAAATGATAAGTTCCTTGTTTGAAAACTTTATTCTCAAATAATAGATACATAGTTTATACCTTCATTACTTTTAGATAACATACTACACAGCAAAATTTTATAATTGATATGAATTTGAATATGTAGCTAAAAACAGAATAGCTGAATTCTAGTTGAACTTATTCTTTCAAAATTAAAAAAAACTTACCAAGAAAACGATTTAAATTAATTAAGAATCAGCACAAATGGCACTATTTCAAGTAACTTGGATAATTTTTTATTGTTGTTTTCCGAATTATATGGATACAGAAATATATACTATTCTATAACGAAGAAGAATATGCTATAACTATTACAATTCTGTATGTTCTGAATTCATATTTATTCACTGGAATGACGAAAGCAATGTTGACGTCACTTTAATTCGTAATGAATTGAAGACAGAAGAAATGCATTTTACCTTAATACACACATCTGTAACAGTATCCGAAATCGGAAGTCATCAGTTGCAAGTTTGTTGATAATAGAAATTAAAAATTATTGAGGAATTTTTCTTCAAATGTTTGGCGTGTTCTGTTCCTGAAAGATTTACTAATATTCTAGAGATTTTTTTCAAGTTCTTCGGCCTTTTCCTTAGGGAAATTTTGTTTCTTATTTGCTGCTAAAAAATGGCGTCTGATTCAGTCAATGACTTTGATGGAACTAAATGAAAACGTGATAAATTAATGTCCGATATTTACAGGCTCCCGCTAGACGGCGTACTCGAGCGTTGCGATCGCGAATTATTAAATACGTATTAAATTGTACATATTAAGTTATTTAAATAAGTGCAATGAGCTACTTTTTAATAAAATAGAACTATAAAAAAAACAATTATCACTGATGTTATCTTTAAAATATATGGGAAATTGAATCGTCTATAGATAAATTTAAAACAATGGCTAAAAATCAAAAAATTCTTTTTCGCTTTTCGCTCATCATGCTCGAATGGCTCGTCGTAGAATGATCTAATGTCGACAGTGATCTTCCTCATGCTTCAAACTATTTGTATGTCGAATTTCATCGATTTCGGTGGGATGGTTTAGGAGTCTATGAAAGACGCACTCAGACAGACATTAATTTATATGTACTCTTGACTCATAGTCATAGAAACTCATCTTGTACTCATAGAAATTTCGTATTAAACAAAGTCTTTTCTTTCCAACTCTAATAATACGTTTCTGACATTTATAACAGATTACTCTTTTTTTTTGTAAATTAGAGTGAGTGCAGAGAGCTACTCATTTTCCAAAGCTATGAGACCTTCTAAGAATTTTGGAACTGATTGCGGTTGTGCCTCATTGTCTTCATTGTATCATTTTATGATTCTTCAGTGTCGGTAACCATTTTTTCAACCAACATTGTATCCCAAGTTTCAATATTTTCATCAACTCATGCATAAACATCAAACATGATGTCTGAGTTTTTTTCAAACTTTTAAATTCCTTTTATTTCATTTATTATTATTATCATTCGTATTTTCAAAACGAAATGAAATTTTTTCACATGTCGTTATAATTTCTGAACGATGCACGCGGAAATCTTTTAGCTTCGGAAACGTTCTAGAATTTTTCTGATATAACACAATAAACTAAGAGATATACTCTGAAAATTGCGAAACATTTTTTAACTTATATTCTTTTCTAAGACGTTAATCGAATGCAAAAAATGCAACAATTGATCAAAATTCAATTTACTTTGGTTATTCAAACTATCAAAAAAGCATAAAAACTAAAGCGTGTTTGTTTAAGAAGATCCAGCCAATCTAAACAATTTTGTATAATTTACGACGATTAAAAATTTTAAGTACGATGCGTAAACAGAAGATATTAAGCCATTTTTTTAAAAAAAAATATGTCGTTTTTATTCTTCTAGACAACTTTTCCGCACTAAAGCTTTCCAATATTCAAAACTCCATTTCAGTCGACGCACTTTTGTGTACAGTGAGCAAAATAAAAAATGAACCACCCTGAATAACTTTTTATCTAACTGTCAGATCTGCAGGTTTTCGGACTCATTCTGAATGGTTCGAGGGGGTGACCTCAAATATGCTAATTAGTAAGCGCAAGCGACGAAATCAGATACAAAAACATACTTTCTCTGAATAAACATACCCTTTTTTCAACGGATTTGGATTTCTGACTCTGAAATATAAGGAGTAGCCGCAATCTGGGGAAATATGAATGAATAGTTTGATCAGGAGAGCAGTCTTAGGAATTGAAGTCATAAATGTTACAATTGTAAGAAAAAAAGTTAGTTATCAATACATTACTCTCAGATTCATAAACACATCGCATAATAATAAGATTCTTACTCAGAATTATAACACCCCAACTAATGAAGTCATTATAGTCAAGAGGGAAAATCTCATAATAGATAGAACGGGAGTTCAAGTCCCAGTATTGACACTACAATATATCCTCTTCCAGTGTTTGTTGTGCCCTGTACTCACTAATTTGTGTCCCTGGACTATTAGAATACGATACTCTTATTCCCACTACAAAGCTGCTTAAAACAGAAAAGTCTAGCTTTCCATCTCTTACCGATAGGTGAAAAAACCAGATTAACTATTTAAACCACATTCCACAGTTCATTTGATAAAACATAACTTAACCAGAACCTAACTCTAGTCCCCATTACTTAACGAAAAGCAAAGCTGTAATTAAATTTCATTGACCAATTAAATTTTATTTTTTATGATTTTTTAACCACGCTAGCTGTAAATGTTTTCAAAAAACCGTATGGTTTTGTATTCATGCTATTTTTTTAACCATGCAAGTTGTAAAGGGTTTCGACATCATAAAGGTAAAAAAAAAATGTTCTTTACCGATAAGTTAACGGTTAATTGAATGGACAGACTGCTGCCGGCTACTTAAGTAATTTAAGTAATATTTTGTAGAAATTCAAGTAAAAAAATTTCTTTAAAACAATTTCATTAGGTGCGTTTCTTTTTTAAAATGACCAAACATTTAAGTCGTCATCGATTCTTCGATTCCTCAGATCCTGTTTTATAATGTTTTTTGAACTAGTTGAAATTCGTGAATCGGTACAAATAAATATATAAACAAATAAAAATATAAAAATAAACATCGCAAGCCATATCTAAACGTTGTAAACATGTTTAGTGACTGGACTAAGTTGCTGAATAAAATGGAAAGAGAGTAAATGGTGTCCGATATTGCTTGTTTCAAGAAACTTCATAGGTTCGTTAAGCTCCAATTTCGCTCTGTAAACAATCATTTTTTTTTAAATCGTCAATCAAATGAATGATGGAGTGTGATGCTTGTAAACTATTTATTTGTTTCTCAAAGTAAAATAAAAATAAATGAGATGAAAAATAAATGAAAGAGATAAAAATAAATGAAAAAGGCTAAATGGGAATTAAAGTGATGCGAAACTATTAACTTATAACTTTCAATTAGCTGTATGGAAAATAATTTACAATTTAACAAACATATTTCATTTTTATATTAAATTAGATTTTGGTTTATTACAAAACTTTTACTTAATACTTTTAAAACTTATTAAACATGCAGTTCATGTAAACAAATAGTGAAGAAAAGCTTTTCTTGTCAAAGAATATGATTTCAGTTAACACTGGGCAACTGTCACAGAGCATGAAAAAAAGCTTTTTTGCAAAAACTTCAAAATTTACTACGGTTAACTGTAAATAATTAAATGAAAGTACCGTGTTTTTTAAGTAATAAAACTTTTTAGCATGCAACATTTTTATAAGATGGAGCGTTAAATTGTAAAGTTATGAACAAAAAATAGTTTTCAAATGAGACAGTTAAGAACATTGAATATAAGCCCCCAACGATGAAATATATTGGTAAAAAATAATTAAACTCTTTAAATTCTTTCTACGATTAAAAAATTATTCAGGAGCAAACTTTTCAAGAATATAAGAAAAGTTTTTATTGGGATGGAAAGTTTTTAATAAAAACTGCAAAAAGTTCCTCTTAACATTAAAAGCAATAAAAAAGCGTATTCTAATATTAAAATAAAAAAAATATTTATATATCCGCTAGTTAGAAAAATTATTTTCAGCAAAACAATTTGTGTTCATAAATTTTTAACTTGATAAAGGGAATAATTTGAAGTTACTATTAAAAAGAGAAGAAATTGCTATGATACCTGAATTTCTAACAAAGTTAAATTTAGAAGAATTTTTAAATGTTCGCCTGTCCATGAAATATGCTCACTACTTCCATTAAGACAAACTTTTAAGAATAAAATTATGTAAAGATATTATTTGATGAATATTAATTTCGTTAAGTAATACTGCACTCATATAGAAATATCCAAAACATTCAACTTTCCAACTAGAAGGTTAATCCCCCTGTTCGCCGACGCTCATCAACCCCAATGATTGTTTCACTTTTAATTGCCGTTTCTTGTCATAAAACAGTTGAATTTATTCAACTAAAAATATATATAAACTGAAAAGAACACTTGTCCCGCCGTCCAAATATTTCCCTTATGATACTATTAAGATCTATTACTGGATATAAATAATTTTTCTATAGTAATCACCTTTTGAAACAACATTTAAAATTAAAAGTATATTGTTAAAACAAATTGGGTGAGGTCACAACTGTAAATTAATATTTTTGCTAACCAAACGGACTGGTACAATCCTTGCATTCCTCACTTTGTGCATGAAGCTGAAAGTTTAAGTTCTAAATCATCTAAATCTAAAATCGGTTGATTATTAGTATACGGTTTCTCTTGGATTATTACTAATAATCAACCGATTTTAGAATTCATTAAACATAATAAAATTAATTCTATTGCGACTTTTGATTTCCAGGATCTATTCAATAGCATTCCCCTTTATAAACTAAAAGATGTCCTTTTGAATTATTGCTATGATCTATATATACATTTCTCTTACGCGGCGACAAAAAAAAGCCTCGTTACAACTCCCCGAATAGCAACGCTAGAGAATCGACCAATGATTATAGCTAAAAATGTCACATGCCAAATCTAGCTAAGGTGGCTCAACATATAGAAACTGAAATAACCTGAGATAGCATCAGCTGCGTCAATCTCATACTATTAAGCTAGGCAGAAGTGAGTAGTCTTGGTCGATAGATCTCTATTTTAGTATTTGTCGAAAGCGCTTTTTTTCACGAATTTATATATTACGAATTTATTGGACGATTTTTGATTTATATCACGAATTTATTTGTTTTATTATTGTTATTGGTTATTCATTTAAAAAATGAGTCTCAGTCGTACTGTTACGCTTTAAGATTTTACACTACAGCACATTTCTAATAGGTTTAATGAATTACATGTCATTTATTGGAATTCAAATTTATTTTAATGACTTAGTATTTACTAAAAATATGCAATTTTTTTTAAAAAAAATAGTTGTTATATGGATTTGAATGATTGTTTTGAATTCTTAGAATTTTGTGCATTTGCAATGTACCTTAGATAGTAACGAGCAAAGCGAGCTTGGTTTGCGAAGCAAACCATACAAGATTGCGTAGCAATTTTAGGGGGGTTGGCGAGCGTTAGCGAGCAGGGGGTGCAGCCCACTAGTTTTAAAAATATCCTTTGTTGCGATTTTGATTATTGGGAAATTCTGATTAATTTTTGTATTTTTAATAATTATCTTTATAATGGAAAGGATATTTTTCTTCAAATTGATGTAATGCCACAAGGATCTAATTATTCATCACTCTTAGCTAACTTATTTTTGCATTATTAAGAAAAAATTTATACTCTTAGTATTAAATTTTTTTTAGATATATTGATGACTTAATTATCTTTAATTTTCAAGATTATACTATTTTATTAAATGATATTTAACCCGAGGAATTAATCTTGCTTCGTAATCTTGATGATAATATTAATTTCAATTTTTTGGATTTGGATAATATACAAGTAGAAAATATCTGCTTTGTTGATTTATACGATAAAAGAAATGATTTTAATTTTAATATAAATAAACTAATTACTTCAAATTCTAATGTTTCTGTGAGCATCTATTAAAATACCACTTCTATTGAAGTGAATAGAATTAAAAGGATATGTAGTAATATTTATTTATCCAAAAAACAAATCGATAAACTCTTTCAAAGTTTGATTAAAAACAATGGATACCCAACTTAAGTAATAAAATTCTATATAAAATCATTGAGTTAATCGTATATTATTGTGGATACATTTATTAAAAATTTTCTTTGTTAATGCATGTAATTTTCCCATGTGCAAATCCGTTTCGGGTAAATCCGTGGCCAAAATTCCTTTACTAAAAAAATTTCTTTGTTAATTTGTATAATTTTTCCATGTGCAAATCCATTTCGGGAAAATTCGTGGTCAAAATTATTTACTAAAAAATTCTATTACTAAAAAAATTTATTTGTTAATTTATATAATTTTTTCATGTGCAAATCCACTGCGGGCAAATCAGTGGCTAAAATTATTTACTAAAAAATTTATTTCTCAATTCCTAAAATTTTTCCATGTGCAAATATATTTCGGGCAAATCCGTGGCTAAAATTATTTAATAAAAATTTTTCTTTGTTAATTTATATAATTTTTCTATGCGCAAATCCATTTCAGGCAAATCCGCGTGTAAAATTATTTACTAAAAAAATTTCTTGGTTAATTGATATAAATTTTTCCATGTACAAATCCGTGGCTAAAATTATGTGCAAAACAGGCAATTCATGTTTCTTTCTCTTTTCTATTTCATATTTTTTTCTTAAATAAATATTTATTTTCTAAAATTATTTGTAGTCAACTTCTTTAAATTATCCAGTGTAATATTATCTTGCACACATCCATTTTCGGGACCATCCTTGGTAACTAATAAATCAAACGCACTTCACTAATACAGTAAGAACGCACTTTAAAACAAAACTCCTCTAGTTATGCTCAATTTGCTCTTTTGCTTTCATATTTT
Source organism: Parasteatoda tepidariorum (assembly GCF_982258835.1). Lineage (NCBI taxonomy): Eukaryota > Metazoa > Arthropoda > Arachnida > Araneae > Theridiidae > Parasteatoda > Parasteatoda tepidariorum. Next base: position 2,169,754 of record NC_141758.1, on the reverse strand, counting down.
GCAATCTGGCAATCTTGTTTGGAAAATATTTTAAATCATTCTTGAAAAGTTTCCCGTTCATGTAAGTTCATTTGAATTCGCTATTCTCTTTATAGATTATGTTTTATTTTGTTTTTCTTTATATTTTATTTTCTGTTTTTACGTGTTATTTCTACTTATTGTGCTCTATTTTATTTCTTGTCATTTTAGCAAAAAAATTTTTTGAGTGCTCCTCACACTATTGTATTGATATATTTTGCTTTGGTTACATTGATACAATATTAGAAAGCACTCTTTTTTACGGATATAATCGTGTCGGCTGATGAAAAGATTATATCTTTTATTTTCGGATTTTTTAAGAAATTTTATCCTTTTTTTTCAGATTTTTAAATTTTTAGCCCCCAATTGTTTGTTATTTTTTTATTATTATTTTTCTTTCCCCCCCTTTTTTCATATTTCTGGAATTTTCCTTTGTTTTATCTTCATTTTGAACTTATTTCATGAGTTCTATTTACTTGCAGCTTATGCGCGATAAATGAAACTTAATGTTTTTCTTAATTTTCTTCGAGTTTTTTTGTATTTATTTATTTTGCTGTATATATATATATATATATATATATATATATTTCCTAACTTTAAAAATTTCTCTAATTTTTTAGAGTTATTTTTTTAATCAGTCGTAATCTAATTTTAATTAAATTAAACCAATTATTTATTTTTATTACGTTTTATTAAAAGGTAATATTAATATTTTATTTTTTTCTCAATAGTCTATGCAACGGTTAACTTCTTATCTCAATACAAATGTAAAACTCATTCACTCACTGTCGCGACTCAATCGAAAACAAAATATGTTTATAACTCTCTGTATTTCTTACCACAAACTGTTTCAATTACATGGTTATACTAATTCTCTCACTCTTTTTGGCGATTAGTTTTAGTTAAATTATTTTCAAATTTAATATTGATTAAAGGAGGTTGGCTTTATTTTTTGGCTACCTTATCTTTCTACAAATCGCCAACCATGGATCTCATCCCATGCTTCTAACTTTAAATTGCGAATATTTACTTTTAATTTCGAATTGTTGGTTAATAGAAGGAAACTATATCCACTCTACACTTAAGATTTTGAACTAAACTGTTATGAAAATATTCTACACATGTGGCTCAATAAAATATTGATAGCGACTGTCCATTCAAAAAGTTTCAGCAATGAAATCAGAAAAGTTCGAATAAGCTGCAAACAGCCTAAACTTCTAGCCTGGAATTCCGAGGGGAAAAAGTTATCTAATTTGGTAGAGTGCGAAGGAGCTGTCAATTATTTGCAAAACAAAATTGGAGGAATAGTTCAGCATCTGGGGTTACTTCAATTTAATCGTTGTGGCTTTGAATATGGATATGATGTAAATTAGTAAAAATATTTTCTCTAAAGTGACATAAAAACGAGATATTTTTCTTTCCTAATTGGGCTTTCTATTTCCTGTTTAGCAATTTTATAGATCATCGTCAATCCGTCAACCTAATTTAAAATAATCTAACGCCCTTGTTACATAATTCAAAGGGATTCTCGCATGAATCATGTTACAAAATAAAACAGATGAAGTGAAAAAAGCATGCTTTCTCTGTATAAATATATCTTTTCTTTTACAGATTTGAAGTAGAAATGTTTCGGAAAATAACCACATTTTAGTCCCACTATAATGAAACAAGCAATCAAGTGCAAAATATTTTTTTCTGAAAGCTTAAAAAGTTAACGTTTCACATTTTTTCTTAAGTGCCTTTTAATATCTATTAAATGAAAATATTGAGCTTGTGCTGAACAAAACAAGCATAGACTCCTTTGTGATTTAGCTTAGTAGACGGGACTCTAATTAAACGAAATTTCAATCTATTTTAATGAACAGGAAAAATACAAAATTATACAAGTTTCCTAAACACGACATACAAGTGCATCATGCAAAACAACAATGAAGAAGAAAAAAATCTCTCTCCTATATTTGCTTTTAATTAACTCCCTGCAGTTCGTTCATCTTTTACTTCGGATATGACACGTGACTTATGCATCCAGAAATATACTTTTTTATTATTATTATTATTCTGTACAGTTCAAAGCATTGCCTAAGGGTCAAATGAAAATATGTTAGATGTGATGTGAACTACATTCATTTTTCTTCATAATTTTTTTGTTGCTTTTTGTTTGATATTTTTCCCTTCTAATAAGCATTTTACGAAAAAGATTTGCTCTTTTTTTTCAGCAATTTAAATAAAAAGTTTAGTTACTTTTCTTTTTTTTAGTCAAATGCCTAAGGAGATACTTAGAATAGTTTTATCGAAAAGGGACTTTTTTTTTAGTATGAAAAGTTTGACATCTTAAAAATATTTCACTCCTGAAGGGTTCTACCCATCCCCTTCTCGCTCCCGCCCCTTAATCCCCATAATTTTTTTGACATAGTTTTTTTCTTTATGGTAAAAAGGACTATAAATCAAAATACAAAATTGTTTCATTAAAAGAATCCAAATAATTATTCTATTAACACATATTTGGTTCCACAAATTTCGTTTCAGATTCTATTGGGAAAAAATTAAACCAAATATTTTTGCTAATATTGTAAATTTATCTACAATTTTGTTAGATCCCTTTAAGTGTATGGCTCCCTTGTCATAACTTAGAACAAATGTCGCGAGCAGCTTTTGAAGTGTTTGAACCTGCACTAAAAGCAAGAAAAAATCTCAAAATTAACATAAATGAACTCGAATAAGAAAACAAAACTATGTTTCTGTTAGAACAAAACATCATCTTTTGAATGATTTATAACAGTATGGCAAAGCATGTAATGACATGCTGAATGTTAACAATTTAAAAAAAGCTGCAGCCGAACTAATGTTTAATCGAAAGCAAATGAGTTCTTTACGTTTCTCATTCTTAAGCTTATAACTATCTACACTTTCAAAAAAATGCTTAAAAAGCTCAAAAAATTTATTTAATTTACAAAAATAACATGCTAAAAAGTTTCAAAAAGTGCCTAAAAAGTACCTAAATTTCGTTTTAAATAAACGACATTGTACAATCAGTAAATCAAATTTGATGATTAACTAGAAACTTTTAAAAATAAATCACTGACTAATTTAAAGGGTCAAAAGTTTATCTTTATATGCGACTGATATATTATTTATGACTGTTACGTTCAGTAATGAATAAATTAGGGAAACGAAATTATTATAAAAATCACAGTATTATAAAAATTGTCATGTTATATATTATTATTAATAGCATTTAATAGTAAATATATTAATTACTAATTTATTGAATCCTCAAAAGTATCTTAAAAGTAAATGCTACTTATATCTTATTATTATTGTTTAAGCGCTATAACATTGGCTAAATAAATAAGTTAATGAATTAATTATATAATTTTAAAAGTATCATAAAAATATGAATGTTATCTATATCTTATTATTATTATTTATGCACTAAAGCACTGAATAATAAAAAAGTTAATAAACAATTCATTAAATTTTCAAATGTATCATCAAAATATGAATGCTATTTACATCTGATTATAATTATTATTATGATTTGTGCATTATCGCGTTGAATAAAGAAATAAGCTAATGACTAATTAATTACATTTTTAAAAGTATTACAAGCTACTCATATCTTATTATTATTATTTATGCACTACAGCATTAAATAGTAAAAAAAAGTTAATGACTAAATAATTTTATACTCGAGAGTCATGATCACAAAACTCAACCAATAGATAATTCTTTCATTAGGCTCAAACCCATTAAATTTTAGATCTACTTTGTTAATATGTCTTTAAATATTGCTAAATATCGTGGCTTCATGTCTCAATTTTGTTTCAGAAATTTGAAAAACTTTTTCTAATTTATCGTTCATTCTTTAAAAAGTATTCCATTTCCCCTAAACAACTCGCGGAGTGAATTTAATGATGTTCTGCTTCAAATAATAATGTGCAAGGGGGAAAGACTTTCTCATTTATTCAGTCTTTTTATTCTATAAATTAACTTCATTTATGCAACACACGCCTTATTTCACTTGTTTTTAAATGCATTAAATGCAAATTTTAATTAAATAAAAGCTTTGCATGCATTTTTTTCCTGAGTTTTAGTTAAATGTTTTTAAAAATTATGCTGTTAATTAATGTCCTAGAATTAAGAAGTCTATTTTTTTATATTATAAAAATTGCATGAATATGAAGGAAGCGTTTTCAAGTGAAAACATGCATTTTAATTACAGCATTAAAGTAAGAATCCAGTATAAAAGAATAATACAATGCTTACTCGATGTCACTTTTTTTTAAAGTTAAAAAAGGTAAATAACCTTTCAACTTTAAATTTTTTTCGTAATATTCCAAGTTTTGAATTTACATTATTAAACATAATGTTTTTAAGTAAAGCTTTAAATGAAAGTTTTCTTTTGTTAATTGTAGCTACCTCATGAACAAAAATGAATTAAAATGATATAATTATTCACTTGATGGACTCCACTTTCTGCCCGCCTCATTCACCAATCCCCACAATTAATTTAAAAACTTTTTTTTCCTATATTGACGATAAACACATCAAAATTGAAAAGTATTCAAATGAAATATTCCAATGTTTTTTAATCATTTCACCACAGATTTAATTCCAAATTCTTTTGAAGTATAATTTAAAATTGTGTACGTTTATCAGTTAAATTTTCTAAACAATCTTTTTTTTTTAATAATCAGTGCATTAATTCTTTTTATATTAATGGAAGTGGTCGGAAGTAGTGCGCTCCACCTTCTATACTATTGTAGTCGCAACTTTTTCTACGTAATTTGTAGTGTAGTGAACTATTTTTTAAAAGAAGTAGGGGTAATGCGATTTAAAAAAAAAACAGTAGTTTGTAGCTATTCCTGGCAACTACTTTTAACGTTAGTTAAATAAAGAAACAACGTTCAAACGCCTGAAATGTGTTAAATCTGATGGTGTCTGAATCTGAAATGTGTTAAATTTGTACATATTCTCTGCGGCCCATCAACGTACTCAATGAGAATGCCTTTGTGGCCGAGCGTTAATACGCTCTACGTTTGATGATCGGATAAATCATTGCGAATTCGGTCGAAATGCTCCTGAGAAATCAATTTTCGAAAGTTCTTAAAGTTCGATTTCATCGGAACTATAAAGTACATTTTTGTGTCTGATTTCGTGACTAAAAAGTATCGTCTGCTTTGCTGTCACCCCCTCAAACCATTCAGATTGAGTCCTAGAACGTGAAGATTCAATCATTAGATCAAAAGTTATTTAGGGTGGTCCGCTTTTTGTTTTTTGTATTGTACTTTACTTCTTGGAGGGTAATAAGGAATTGATCACTTAAATCACAAATATTTGATAGTTTTCTACCATTTTTTAAAGCACTGTCGTGAAAAGCATAGAGTTTAAAAGTTAAAAGAACAAATTTGTAAAAAGTGCTTTAGAATGCCATGTAAAAATGAATATGAACTTTGAATATGAACGTAAAAATGAATATGAATATGAACTTCTTAATATCTCCTCATATTTAACGAAATCAATTTTTTTTATTCAAAATCATTTTGAATATTAGTGAAAATTAAATTATCCAGTTAAGTTTGTCTTCTAAAAGTAGTGAAGTCATGACTACATATCAAAAGTAGTTTAGTCACTATATTTAAAGAAAATGTAGATTTTCCGACCACTGATTAATGTAACTGTTTAATATTTTTTTGCTTTATTTACCTTTTATTAATTATAAAATAGTGTCTCTGAACATCTCCATCTCAAAATGTTGCATAATAAAGTATTATAAAGACGATTTCTCAAAATATATTAAAGGAACAAAATTTTTTAACCTTTAATAATCAATTCACTCCATTAATCCCACGTTATGCCATACTAATCAATTTACAAACCGTAATAATAACAGAGAATACTATTATAAAGAGATGTTAATATTTTTTTCTTTTTTTTAATGGTGGGCACTTGGAATGTATTGTCCTATTGGCTTCTAATGCCAGAACTGCTACTCTCTTCTCGTTACCCAGTGGGCACCCGTGGCGAAGCCACGGTGGTGGAGCTTTGTCGCCCACGTCACCCAAACACAAACCCGTTTATAGGGCTGGTTACATACGCACAATCACACAAAGGAGAAAGGACATAGAACACAGAGATTGAGAAAGAAACATCCATGCCCTGAGCAGGATTCGAACCCGCAACCATCAGCTCCGCAGTCAGGCACGCTAGCCACTCGGTCATCTGGTCGGCAGAGATGTTAATATAGAAACTGGTAAATCACAAACAAAAAAGGATGGTACATAATTTTTGGGTGAATTATGTACCATCCTTAGTATATCTGGATCTTCTAGTGTTTCTAAGGATCATATCGTGTCATTTTTCTGTCCAATGAAAATGCTCGAATAGGTAATTTGATATTTTATGACAGATAGATGATTGGCTAAACAATGCTGATGTTTCAGAAATTTGCACTGTAATTTATTGAAGTATCGTTCGACGAGGATATATTTTTTAAAGGTCCCAATTTTATAAATTTGTTCAAAATCTTCTCACTGTTAATCATTTTTGATTTGCTAATATTTTGTTTAAAACAGAAATTATTGTTATTTTTTTTTTTTGGTTAATGGCGGGCACTTGGGTCTATTTCCCATTGGCTTCAGAAATGCCAGAATTGCTACTCTCTTATCGCTACCCAGTGAACATCTATGGCGAAGCCACGGTTGTGAAGTAGCGTCGCCCCCGTCATGCAACCACAAACCCGTTTATAGGGTGGGTTACGTTCACACAGAAGAAAGAACATAGAACACAGAGGGAGAAAGAAACATCCATGCCCTGAGCGGGATTCGAACCCGCAACCATCGGCTCCGCAGTCAGGCACGCTAACCACTCGGCCACCTGGTCGGCATAAAGCAGAAATAAAATGTGTGAAATATAACTCAACTTTCATCATAATTATAAGACAGAATTGATTTAACAACGTAACTTAATTGTTACATATCGTTAATATAAAAACTGACTTTTATTTCTTCGTCATCCATTTTTTTTAAGAGGACATTTTGCTTTTTAAAGGACAATTTCGCCACGATAAATACTTGAACAAAATGTTTAATTAAAAGAATTACATATTTTACTATAAAAGTGATCTTTGCATTTTCGAAAAATATCTAATAATTATGAATGAGAAGTAATCACGGGGTTTGATAATCAGATCGAGCAGGGATCGAAACATCGAAGAACTTAAAAAATAACATAAATGCACTTAATAAAAAATTATACTTTTTTGAACTATTTGATATAGAATAATATTCTCAGATCCAGGTACAACAAATTATCAAAAATTGATTTTATTCTTCGCCTGGCATAATTAATTTTCGTAAGAGAACAAATTAAGCAATATTTATAAAGGTAGAAAATCATTAATATTGATAATAAGAGTAATTAAAATTTTGGGGTATGCAAGAATTCATTTCTTTATATTAAAAGAGAGTTTTGATCCAGAATTTTAAGACATCAAACGATTTATTCTTGCACAAGGAATAAAATATATTAAATCTTCTAAAGTAATTTAAAATTACGAACAAAGCATATTTAATTAGGAAGAAAGTTAGAAAATTTTCTTGAATATAAAAATTAAATTCAAATATTTGAGAAATTAATTTATACTCTATTAAAAGTAAGACTTATCTTTATGTAATGATTTCTTTTCAAATAAACTCTAAACAATTTATGAAAATTAATTTCATAATAAACTTTTCAGTTGAAATATAAAGAAAAACAAAATATTCTTTGTGAAATAAAGTTTAGCTAATTATCAGTAGCTCACCAGTAAGTTCTTAAATATTTATTCTAAACATTTTCTATGAACTTTAAAAGGATTTTAACACTTTTAGCATTGATGAGGCATGCTTCAGTGTGTTTAATTGTTTGGAATTAGATTTTAAAAAAGTTTGCAGAAGAATTTCTGCTTTTCTTTTTCAGTTAAAAATTAAAAGGGTTAAAATTATTAGTTACAAAATATTTAAAACAATTATAACAAACTTTTTAGGTATTTATTCTATTATTTTATTGGTTTAAAATAAACATGAGTAACCTTGCGTCAAATATTTCACGCTTTAAAATACTGTTTCCCGGAAAGATTATTTTAAAAATCCTTTGAAAACTATTATTATCTTGTAAAGTGGACCAGAAAATACAGTGCTTCCGTCGACTGCTGAACAACATATTATACGTTTTTAAATTCTTTTTTTTTGCTGACCTTTACAGCAGGATCTTTGTTAAAAATAAAAAAGTTATATAAAAGTTTAAAATAAAAAGAAAACAAAGAAGAAAAAAATTAAGGAGTAGAAAAAAATTATTACTAAATAAAATGTTTTCAAAAAAATATTTGAAAAAACAAAAAGAAAATTTAAAAAACCGAAAAATTAAATAAGAAAATGATATAATTTCGTCATCAGCTCACGCGAGTGTATACCCGAAAAAAAAGAGTGCTTTCTAGCATTGTATTAATATAGCCTAAGAGAGAGATATCAATACAATAGCGTAAGGAGCGTTAAAAATATTGAAACGAAACTAAATCTTGTTAAGAAAAAAAATAAGAAATGAAACATATCAAGCAAAAAATAGAAAATGAAAATTAAGGAAAAATACAGAATAGAACACAAAATGTAACATTAAAAACGAGTAGCAAACGCTAATGTACTTGCCGGTATCTTGCAAAAGTGATTTCAAATATTTCCGTAACAAGTTAGTCAGATTACAAAATATATAAATAAAAGCGTAAATAAAGGATAGTGGGATGTATTTTTTGGTGCGTTCTTACTGAACTGCCTTTGACTTGTTTGCTACCTTGGATTAGACTAAAACAGGATGTGCGTAAGGTAACAAGATTATTCTGGATAAGTAAAAGTTTATAATTAATGAGCTTGATTCTTAATTATACTATTTTAATTTTGATGCTTTTCAGGTTTCGCTTTGGCTATGTTAAAAAAATATTAGAAAGCACTTTTTAGCAGATATAATAGTGCGATCTGAGAACGATATATATTATAATGGCTATATTAATAAAATATTAGAAATCACGTTTTTTTTGCAGATATGATAGCGCGAACTATCAGATGTAATAGTGCTAATAATTTGAGAACGAGATCTTTTCCTTATTTGCTCCTTGTTCTTTTTCTTTTTTTTTAAATTTTTTAAATATTTTAAAAAAGAAAAACATTTATTTTTTATGCATTAAATTACATGTTAAGTAATAAATTGCTTGTTAAATTATATGTTAAAATAGCATTATATGTTAAGTTGTCTTAATCAAATTAAGCAATATTTTTTTGACTATTTTCAAATTCTAGCAGAAAAAAATACATTTAGTAAAAATATTTCCCTATTTCTCTTAAAGTCAAAGGGTTTCATTTTTAATTGCATCCGTTTAATTGAATTTAATTGAAATTTCAAATAAAAAACATTTCTCATATTTTTCATGTACTGTGCTCCAAAAAACACAGAACACCCTGAATAACTTTTGATCTAATGATCGGATATTCCCATTCTAGGACTCAATCAGAAAAATCAGATACTTAAAATTCGATATCTCAGGAAGTATTCAACTAATTTCGCTCAAATTTTGCATTTTGCCATGTACAATTATGTTTTTTAAAATAATGCAAAAATTCAAAACATTACAATTCTAATTTTTTAGACCATTATTGAATAAAATAATGAAATATAATAAGTTACTACTAAAAGTTATTATTTGAATGGAGTTATGTTTTGATAAATGAATTGTATATATGTGTGCAAAAATTTTTCAATTCGCTCAAGAAATTCTCGAAATGTGGCAAAATACGCAAAATATAAAATTTGTATTTAAGTTTTCAATCTTTGGTCGTTCTAGTGATGCAACTATGGGGACACTATTTTCCAGATTGCTGCTACACCCTATATTTTGGTTGTCAGAAATCGTCATCCGTTGAGGCAAACGGTATTTTCATTCAGAGAAAATATGTTTTTTTTTTCCTGATTTCGTAACTTAAAATATCGTCTGCACTAATTGGTTAGCATATTTGAGGTTACCCCCTCGAACAATTAAGACTGAGTTTAGAACGTGAAGATCCGATCGTTAGATGAAAAGTTATTCCGGATTGTCCATTTATTTTCTTCTTTCACTGTACAAATTGATAAACTAGTTAATTTGCCTCCTGTGAAACTTCACCTGCTGCAATATATTAACAAATATTGAAGTTATTTAAACTAGCCATCTAACCTAAATCTGTAAAAAGAAGTTTAGTGTCACCAATTAACATTAAGTTCAGGCAATATTGAGAGATAAAAGTCACCCTTTGTATACAAGACTTTGTATTTCTTGATAATTAGGAAAACTCTTAAATTCTGTGCTTTAAATCCACCTGTTCTAAGGTTTTACTTTACATTAATGATGAGAAAAACGTTAAAAATGGTAGAAGAAAAAGTTGACTTAAAATGCAATTACTATCACATGCATTTTAAGACAATCCCGCAATTATAGTTACAGTGCATGATTAGCGTGTTTTACGTGAATGTTTAAATTGTTTATAGATCGTGTTGTTCAAAATTATTGCAATTACGACTTTATAGATTTGATTAGTTAGAAATATTTTGGGTTTTACTTTAGTGTGAACTCAATTATTTCTATAGAAAAAAAAAATTTTAATCAGTCAAATATTCGCCACCTATTAGGCAACTTCACGATCCCGAACTCATAAAACTTTCGAGAACATTCTATTCTGAAATTTTTACATTTTAAAAAGCTTTGTTAATTTTGAAATAAATGATAATCTGATGGTGCAAAATCGTTGTGTATGAGAAATCCACCACTACAATACGAGACCTCACACATTTTAATCAACGCGTTCAAACCTGCTTGGTTGGCTAATAATATCGCATCTTCCATGTAGCCCAACCATGCATTTTTAATTATCCGAAACTATTTTGAAAGAACGTGTTTTATAAGAATAACTACATTTATGAGCAAAGTTCGTTTACATAAATCAGCCAGACTGAATTAAACTATGATTTAAATCAACTGATTTAAAAATATAAAAAAATCATTTATTTAAGTCAATTTTTTTAAAGAAAAATCTCATCCATTTAAAAATCTGCAAAATATTTTATATAAGATTATTTAAATTAAATACTGATTTTTATTGTTTTAAAATATATCATAAATATATTGGTGTGTAAATAAATTTAAATTATCACATTTGTATTCGTACTTGAAATACGACACCTTAGACATGGCAATTTTGAAAACTTTTTTAATCTTTTTGATTCCTTAAAATACCAATAAAGAACAAAGTAAAAAATTTTGAAATTTTTATGCACTTAAACAACTGTAAAAATTAATTGTTATGCATTAATTTTCATACAGATCACGAAGATAATGAAAATTCTACTGATTATTGGCTTTAAAACATAACCATCAAAATTATCATTTTAAATATATTTCTAAATCTAAAAGTATGCAAACTTTTGAAAAGAAATTAATATGGCATAAAAAAAACTGTTAAGATAAGTTCAAGCTGTTTTTTTCTTCTTTATTTTTAAGAAAATTAAGTTATTTTATGTTTAAATAATTATCTTAGACAATACAATTTATATTCTTATTTCGAACATCTTTTTTTTAAAAATTGTGAAATTAATTTTATGATTTTTCCATTTTAGCACGATTTTCAGTGATAAAATTTCATTCCCTTTTCAATAATTTTGGTAGGTAAGTACTTTATTTACGTCGCACAAGAACTGCAGAATGGGCTATTGGCGACGGTCTGCGGAACATCCCTGACGATGATCCGAAGACATCACAATTTTGATCCTCTGTTGAGGATATGTCCCGATTTGGTAGCCCGACGACATGCGCACAAAGTTGAACACTTAACAGTAAAACAGTTTATGCAGGATGATCAAAGTGGTCACCCACCCGCATACTGATCACAGCTAGTGATGCTTGACTTCGGTTATCTACTGGGAACCGTGTCTTTAAGATCAATCCACTGCGTGACTTCAATAATTTTGAATAGTGGAAACAGTCGCATACATTATATATTACTGCAAAACAATTTTAAATGAAGTAATATAGTTTTAAATCTATTGATATGATTTATTTTCAATAATATTTCAATTATACTTATGTTTATAAAACTCAATATAAAAAAAACTTTCATAGTCTTCTTTCAAAAAAAAAAACACAACAAAATCCGATTTTAATAAGCGAAATCTGATTTAAATCGAAACAATCGGATTTTTAAAAAAATTAATAAATATATCGCGAACCCTGATTTTAAGTAATACACCAATATATAATTCTTAACAGTACAGAGCCACAGGCATTAAATATGGTTTACCAAAAATTCTTAACTAAATCTTACGAAAATGTGAAACATAATTTATGATTCCTACCACAATAATTTGAGTGAAAAATGTGAATGCGTCTGGGAAATGTTGTCGCAATTTCGATTTGTATTCCCAAGAGCATCATTTCTTCACGAAATTGGGGAGCGCACGCGAGATTTCACAAATCCTTAGAGAGACCTCAAGAGTGCTCCCAATGATATCCAACCGCTGCTGTCGTCCCTCCTCAGAACGTCAGAGGAAGAAAATTCTCGTAATGAGGAGACGTTTATTATATGTTCGGAAGTGGAAACAGTTCTTCCATCCTATCTTGTTCAGAGAAGCACTCATCTAACAGGTCGATAGTGTCCAATTTGTCATCATATGAATTACAGCGAAATAATTCATAGATATTTTATAATAGAGTCATAATTATAAGAATTGAAGGTATCAACAAATATAAATCGTTCGACATTTTGATTATCCCACCCCCCTGCGTAGTTACTTTTCATTATTGTAAGTACATTTTGTCCATATGTGTTAATCGTAACGAATGGTTTGAAAATGAATCGGACGAGTTTAAGCTGAAAAATGTAGATTGTACTATCTAATAATAATAAGAAAAAAAATGACTCGTTGACGAAACTTACAGCAATTCAAATAGAGAATGATTTTTTTGTCTCTCTCAGGCATTACGTTTTATTATTATTATTATTATTTTTTTATTTAGAAATGGTGAGATTAAAAACAGGCAACATTAAAACTTTTTCGAATTTTATGGTTACTTTTGATTAGCATAAACTCGATCACGGCTTAATAAAATAAAGATCTCGAGAAAAAAATACAAAAATGTTTTTTCTACAAAAATTCAAAAATTTTTCATAATAAAAGTACAATAAAATTGAGAAGAATTTACGAAGCAATTAAATTGGAATTTCGAAAAGAAAAAAAAAACTGGTGTTAAGTTCTCAAATCAACGAAAGCTCTTTCAGCGTGTCACATTTCAACTCCGTAGTTGCTTTTTAGCGGGATACAGATTAGATAAACACAGAATTTTACTGCAAATTTAACAGTTAATTATCCGCCAACTATTCAAAGTTACAATAACTATTATACAACGTTACTATAATCTATTTGTCGAACGCTAAATTTTTATTCATTTTTACTTCCTGTATATTTTCCTACTACCTATTGTCATTTCAAATTTTTATATCCTACAGTTTCTGCACAGCAGAACAAAATGTAACGCAAGGAAAGGGAAAGTAAGAAAAGATTCGCGTAAAAAACTCTTAAAATGGCACAACAACTTATTAGAATTATTCGAACTAACTAAAATTTCGAGAAAAGCTCGTGTTCAGTTCATAATCATTTACGGCTTTTTCAGAATGATAAATTTCTACCTTGTAGTTGGATTTCTTTGCAGTAAGAGAGAGAGAGTTGATATATGTATGTGTGTGTGTGATAGATATGCACATTGTCTGTCATTAGTAAAAGGTACTACAACATAAAAAGAATTAGAAAAATTAAAAAAATGCTTTTTCTATAAAGAAAACAATTTGTGTTCATTTATCAGCCACCACAATAAGAAAACTTAAGAACAATGGATCAAAGTTCAATCAGCAAGAATTAAAAAAAATAATAAAAAAAGAACTTGAGACTGTGAATCCTTCACGAGACAGCGGATTAACACAGAACATTCTTAGCCTCCATCGCAGACGCTACATATCAATGAGGACTAACGATTCATTCCGAAAATACTGGTGTTAGATTTCAAGATTTATCTGTCTTAGACCCTCGATCGTGGTTTTTGTGACGCGCTTCCCCCTGTCTACCGGTGAGTTGTGGACTTAGGGTTGCAAACCGTTGTCTGGAATTACTATTAAGATTATAAATATAAGTGTATACTATTCAAAATAATGATTCCCTCCTTTCGACCTGCATATGAAAATTCCATTTGTATGTTTGTCAATATTGTTTTATTGGTACAATTGTATTCATTTCCTTTTTTAATGTCAAATGAATAACTGCGTGTCAATCTATTTTATCAGAAAATAAATCTCTTCGTAAGATGGAACGAAGATTCTCGTCTTCGTTAAATAGTGGATTCAGAAGAAACCTTAAAACTGTCAACAGTACATATACCTTCTTCTTTCGATATAATCAGCAATTTCTATCTTTCATTTTCTTGTAGAGAGGGGGACGCAGAAAATATTGCCTCCGAAAGAAATAATCCCAGCAGTGCATCTCCTTTAGAAAAAAATTTTTATGCTAACAAGAAAGATATATTTTCTTTTTCTTACAAATAAGTGTATTTTCTCTCTAACTCTTTCGATACAAAAGGAAATAAATCGATTTTCAAAACATACTTTGATAAATCAGCGTAGTGAAAACTTCTAAGAGTTGAGAAAACTTAATAAGCTGTGACATAATCCGTACTTGATTTTGCTTTAATAAAATAGAATTATTTTTGAATGTTTTAAATGTTGGTTTTGATCAACGATTCGACAAAAATTATAATCAATGATTTTAAATCATTTTTAATCACTTTGTATGAGTTTCCTTAATTCATTTCAAGGAAAAATTTCGAAAAATAATTTTGAATTCCGGCACACTCAGTAGATTATTGAAATAATTAATTAATTTATTTTTAAAGTAAAAAACAACATGTTAGAAGGTTATTTTTTATTGTATAAACCACATAACAAACACTTGGTCTTATTGAAAAAATTCTGCTTCATTATGAAAACAAAATTTAAATCGAGGAGAAAATAAATTTTATTTTATTAATACCAACACTTTTCGGGGGTTATAATAATAGAAATAAATATCCACTTTCAGTAGACAAATAACCGCTATCTTTTTCATAGAGATATTTTGTTTTTTCGGAATGAATATCTTGTTTGCGTGAAATAGATGCGTCTTAAAGATGTCACACTTAATGATATTTTGCGAAATTAGGTGTCTGTACTCTTCTAGTTTAGATAAATTCAAACAATCTTTTAACGGGGTTGAGAAATTCGGTGTACCTCACACCCAATACAGAGAAATAACGCTTTTTATTGCTCTTATTATGTGCCATGTACTTCTATTTTATGATGTTTTTTTAATTTAAAACGCAGTTTACTTCGATTATAATTTTTATTTAATGATTTATTTGCATGTTTTATTACCTTTATGCTTTTTTTGGCTGGGCGTTATACAATTGGAGCCGAAACATTTTAAGTTTTCGTCAGGAGGCTCATATATGCATTTTTTCCCGAGATTCTTTATCAGATTTATTAATCCTTGATAGAGCCATGATGGTTCAGGGTATAGAGCGTTCCCCTTCCCATGAAATGTACCGGGTTCGAATCCCAGCTATGGCTGGTCGATACGAATTCCGCATCCGGTTTACACCGACCGTAGTACTGATGTAAAATATCTTCCGTGGTAGGCGGATCATGGTTTAGAGTCCTCTTGCAGTCAGGGTAACCGTGGGAAATTTTTGTGGTTTTCCTCTCTATGCAACACAAATACGGGTTAGTTCCATCAAAAAGTCCTCCTCGAAATCAAATTTCGTTCAATACTTCATACGGGAGTTTCCTTGTCTTCTGGATTAGGCTCAAAGTTGCAAGGCTATGGAGTTGGACATTAGTTGTCTTAAACCCAAAAAATTCGGTCGGCTGTTCAACGACGGTTCTAAAGTATAAAAATAAAATATGAATTCTTTCTATATTTCAACAATACTTTAACGAAAATAAAAATGACTTTAAAACTAGTAAGTAACAAAATAGTGTGCTGCATAAATATTTAACTAGATTCCAAACATACATTTTTACTACAGACAAACCATTTCATCAGAAAATGTTTGTATTCGAATCTAGAGTTTACTCCAAAGACCAAAATCAGCAAATAGCAGAGTAGTAAACACACTTTAGCTATTCTCATGTGACTCCTATGTCGAAACATTTTGTGTCATGAAGAGAGTGAGATAAAAGTGTTGTTGGGCTTCACAAAGAATCATGGTTCAATTCAAAGAACTAAATGGTTCGTGTGAGTGCTGCTTTAAATGCTTTGTAAGGAGCATTCTTTTATCTCAATTCAGATAGATTTAAAAATCTGTTAAATAGTTAAAGTTATACAAATATTTTCTCTACAATGTCTTGGTTGTTAAAAAAAATTTAAAAAGGAAAACTAATCTTAATTAAGACCAATGTCGGTAAATATTTATATATTTATTTCAAAACTTGTGTTTCTAGCAGATAAATCAGTTTCAAGCGCAAAGTGATGAATTCAAAAATTGCATCTAAAATATTAATTTAGCAAAAATATAAAATTACAGTTGTGAACTTACCAAATTTGTTACAACAATATACTTTTAATTATAAATGTTCTTTCAAAAAATGATTTATGTCCACTAATAGATCTCAATAGTATCGTAAGGGAAATATTTGGAATTGGGATGTGATGGCACAAGTGTTCTTTTTAGTATATGTATGTTAAGTTGAATGATTTCAAGAAACAACAACAACAACAAGAAACAACAATTATTGCGAAGCAATCTTTGAAGTTGGCGAGCGTTAGCGAACAGGGGGCTTAGCCACCTAGTAACATAAAGGTGGCTACTATGTTGCGGCAATGGGTTCTTATGTAATCAATATTTGTCAATTTTTTCGCTCTTCTGCGTAGCTTATTACTAGTGGCAGTTGAGTTTTTAGAATGTGGCTTTGTAAGCATACAATAAAGTCCCGTTAATTTAACACTAAAACGCAATTTCATACACATAGGCATACATTTATTATCTGGTTGTCTAAGGCCGCCATCGACATTTAACCATTCATCCGGAAATTTTACTTTAAAGTAGTACAATTAATTAATGAAAAGATATAAACACAGAAGGAGAAGAGCTCTCTTGCTCTGTGTGAATCCAGAAACGAATAAAAGAATCGTGCTAAAGCACTAAACAATTGTAATAAAGTCCGATCATCATACCTTGAAGGAGCGTCACATTGTTTAAAACCATACTGATCTCGAAAGAGCAGTGAATATAACTGGGCGTTGTAAAACTATTTTTGGCAGTGGATGAAACCTAGTAAAGCAGATAAACGTTTGCTAATAACCCATTCAGAGGACAAAAGTTTCATAAGTAGATATGAACAGGTTGACTGTAGACCTAAATGATACAACTACGGTTCTCGAGTCGGTGAAATGTTCAAAGTGAAGTCTTTGCTCTAATTCATCAGCTGTTATTTATTGGGTGTGAATGCGATGTCCAGATCAATAAATCGCATACTATCTCGAACATAGCAGATGCATACTGGTATAGGACAAAATAATAGGAGCACCTGTGAAAGAATGGAGTCGTCATTCAACCGTCCAATAAACGGCAGGTGCGTGTCGCACGAGTGTGCCACCTAGTGGTTATGATTATGTCCGACCTCTCTGACCTTAAAAGAGGCATGATAATCGGAGCTCGCCTCGCTGGAGCGTTCGTGTCCGGAACATCGGACCTTGTGGGTGTTTCAAGGACCTCTGCATCAAGGACTCTGTCGGCATACACAAAGTTGGTTAAGGTGTCTTTGGCGAAACACAGCAGCGGCAAGAAGTCGAAGTTGTCGGACCGTGATAGACGGGTGTTGAAGAGGATAGTCGCTTGAAAACGCAAGACTACACTGCCGGTGACAACGTCCGAGATGAATACCCACCTTCAGAACCCCGTATCCATGAAAACTATTCAACGGAAGTTGCATGCTGCTGACATTCATGGCAGAGTAACTATTCCAAAACCGTTAGTTTCAGCGCAAAGTGCTTTGAAGAGACTACAGTGGTGCCAAGACCACTTAAAATGGACAAAACTGCAATGGGAACAAATCATCTGGTCTGATGAATCCTCGTTTACACTATTCCAGACCACCGGACGTGTGTTCGTGTGGCGAACGCCGGTAGAAGCATTTCATGTTGACTACCTGGTTCCAACCGTGAGACATGGAGTTGGTTCTGTGATGGCGTGGGGCGCTATATCTACCCGTGGATTGGGGCCTCTCGTTGTCTTGAGGGGGTGGTCAAAGATGACCATTACCAAAGCATTCTCGCAGATCATCCTCACCCTGTGCTTCATACTCTCTTTCCGGGAGAACGTCCAGCGTTCCAAGATGACAACGCCCCTGTTCACACGTCTCACTGTGTTCAAACATGACTAAATGAGCATAATGATGAAGTGGAACATCTAATGTGGTGTTCTCAGTCCCCTGATTTCAATATCATTGAGCCTTTGTGGGGTTTTTTAAAGAAAAAAGTTCGTGCTCGGTTTAATCCTCCGCGCATACTCTCTGAACTCGTGACGGCCCTGCAAGAGGAATGACTGCAAATTCCGCTGAACTTTGTTCAAGACCTTTATTTGTCAATCCCACGTCGAATGCAAGCTGTTATTCAAGCCAAAGGTGGCCCAACTCCTTATTAATAAAATATTTTTATTTTTTCACAGGTGTTCCTATTATTTTGTCCTATACCTGCAGCCTATGACTCACTCTCTAAAAGTGCCATTGGAGCAATTCCATAATTACCACTGGCTGTTAAGATCAAACTTGTTAAAACAAGAATCATATGTGATTGACAAAAACTTTTCTCTCCTATTCAAAGACGCTCCGTAAAGCCCTAAGATTTAATAGAAAGATAATAGAGGTTCTGAGAATTAAGACTTTTTTTTAACCAGTAAAGATTTTTGAAAACTAAGATTAATCAACAATTCATTATTTGTTTAATACTATTTCAGTTATTTTTAAGAAATTAAATGAAATGCCACTATACGTTATTTTAAAAACAAGACTTGAAATAATTTTTTTTTGAAAGTATACATTTATAAAAGAAGAAATCCTTATTATTTCTCATTGTACTTTTCAATTTAGATGCAGAAAATCCTCAGTGGCCATGTCGTATGATTATGCGGCACGTAAAAGATCCCTGGAGTGCCTTATTGGGTCTTGGCATTTCCGGCAAAATTAAATTCCTAGTGCACTTCAGCATACAAATAGAGTCTCGGTGTTGCCATCTAGTGTGGCAGAAACAAGACGTCCAAATTAACATGGCCAACGGTATCTCACCCATTGTGGTGGTCTTGAAAGAGTGGATATCACTTCTGGAGAACGCACTAGGTCTGCTCATTGGGAAGACTGATGGTGCAGCTCATTGGAAATAAAATAATAAACAAAACTTTTCATTTTAAAAATTTCGTCGTGTTGAACTTTTCAATTCAAATATTTGATACAAATTCTCAACGTTTAAATAATTATATATGTTCCTTGAATTTTCATTTCAACTAAATTTAATTAAATAAATTAATAAAGCTAGCTTCTTTTTCAGCATTTGCTTGTACCAAAAACTAATTTTGAACTTGCTAACTTATTGCTGAACTTATATATATATATATATATATATATATATACACCGAAGAGCCGTTACATTATAACCACCCTGCTAATAACATGTAGGACCACCTTTAGCCCTCAAAACTGCTAGCACCCGCAGTGGCATTAATTCCACAAGGTGCTGATAGGTAGTCTGAGGTATCTGGTACCAAACGCTCACCAACTGGTCCTGCAATTCCCTCACATTGCGAGAGGGTAGCGTGGCAGCTTGAATTTGGTTTTCCAAGTAGGACCACAAATGCTATATTGGATTAAGGTCAAGTGAATTTGGGGCCAAGACGTGACTTGAAAGTCACTGGAATGTTCCTCGACGATTCGACCCTTATGACATGGAGCATTATCCTGTTGGTAAACACCATCCCGCGCAGGAGAAACTGTTGCCCTGAATGGGTGAACCTGGTCTGCAACTATGTTCAAGTAGCTTACAAACGTCAGG
Organism: Parasteatoda tepidariorum; assembly: GCF_982258835.1. NCBI lineage: Eukaryota > Metazoa > Arthropoda > Arachnida > Araneae > Theridiidae > Parasteatoda > Parasteatoda tepidariorum. The sequence continues at coordinate 2,149,555 of NC_141758.1, read as the reverse complement.
GAGGTCATAATGTAATGGCTCTTCGGTATATATATATATATATATATATATATAATAAATAAATAAATACATGAAAACACTAAGAAAGTTAAGAAAAACAATAAGTAACATTTATTGCGCTTAAGCTGCAAGTAAACAGCACTCATTAGATAAGTTCAAAATGAGGAATAAAACAAAGAAAAATTATAGACATATGAAAAAAAGGGGGTGGGAAATAATAAGTAAAAAAAACAACAAACATTTTATTTAAAAAAAAAAAAAAAAAAAAAAAAAAAAAAGTGAAATGTTAATTAAAAAACCGGAAAAAAAGCCGGAAAAAAAAGATATAATCTTTTCTTCAGCCCACACGATTATATCCGCAAAACAGAGTGCTTTCTGATATTGTATCAATAAAGCCAAAGCAAAATATATTAATACAATAGTGTGAGGAGCACTCAAAAAAAAAATTTTTTTTTTATAAAATAACTACATAAAAATAGATCATAAAAAGTAAATATAACATGTAAGAACAGATAATAAAATAAAATAAAAAGAAAAAATAAAAAACATTAAAAAGGGGGGACTATAAAGCGAGTAGCAAAATCATAACAACTTACATGGACAGTTATTTTTCAAGAATGATTTAAAAATTTTTTCGCAGAAAGATTGCCAGATTACAAAATATGAAAACAAAAGATGAAAACAAAAGCGCAAATTGAGTGTAACAAAAGGGTTCTAAAGTGTCGTTCTTACTGCACTGCTGAAGTGATTTGTTATTCTGAGTTTTGATTTGTTAGCTACCAAGGATGGGCCCGAAATGGATGTGCACACCCCTTTTTTTCATATGTCTATAATTTTTCTTTGTTTCATTCTTCATTTTGAACTTATATATATATATATATATATATATATATATATATATATATATATATATATATATATATATATATATATATATATATATATATATATATTACTGGCAAAGAATTTGCTTTTAAGCTAAGCTCATAATGTCTAATGTGATCACACTATTAGTTTTAAACAAATTTCAGGTGCACTATTTCAGACTTATTTACAACCATTCATGTTTATTAAGCTTCTGATTGAACGAAAGGAATTAAATAAAATATATTTTACTTTTTTTGTAAAAAGTACTTTAAAGAGAACGAAAGCTTTGGTGTTGAATTAATCGATTAATTGTTTTCGCTTGGATCAACACAATGTGTTGGAGTATATTAAATTTGTGCAGATCATGCAACGTTAAATTGACGATGATTAAACATAATTAGACGGAAAATGGATCTGGAAATGTCTTATTAAAATCTAGGAACAATTCAGACGCTTCGGTTCACGTATGAATCGAATTCGCTTCATTAACAGACTCATTTTAACCGTTTGCGTTTCTGATTCTTATTTTGCACTAATGAAAAAAGCGTGACTTTAAGAGAAACCTGATATTAGGTTAATATATAAATTAAAAGAATTTTTTTTCAGTTAGCTATTAATTTTGTTGAAAAATACAACCAGAAAAGCAAGAATGTAGCACAACTTAAATATTTTATCTAATTAATATGTTTTGATTCATAGGAATATTCAGTTTTTCCAATTTAAGTGCTAAGATTAAATGGCTAGAGTTACCAGTCTTTATTTTGAAAATGAGATGTTGATCCGGGAAAAATTAAGCAAAAGCATTTAAAAAGTTGATGAATAGTAGAATGTTCCGAAATTTTAATTCATTGATTCAGTTTGTTTCATATCGGAAGTGAAGATTTTTAAGGGTTCGAAGGTTTTTTTTTAACAAAAAAGACATAAGAAAGTGATGGTAAAACGAAAAAGAAAAAACTATTTCAGTACTCGTTGTCTTTCAAAATAATCTTATGAAACATAAAAACTTTAATGCCCACCCGACAGAATGCATTTCATAACTATATTTAAATATTCTAATTTTTCAACCCTTCTTCCAATCCTAACATCTAAATAAGCAAAATATTAATTAATTTTTTTTCATCGTCCAGCTGCTGCTCACAACTTTGCCCACACGAAGAACTTTGATTATAAATCTAACAAGTTTCAAGAGATGTCCGCAATATAGTTAAAGTTCTCTGTGTATTGAATTTCAGTAATAATTCATAATCCATCCAGCAGCCATTAAATCACGCAAACCACCGTTGGTATAAAATCAGGACCTTTCAGTATAGTAGACATCAGAAGTATTAAAATTTTTTCCATCTCTGTCGTGAGATAAGATAGAAAACTCATACTTGAATGTAACATTACGTGACTTTCGATCCATAACTTGAGTTTCGTAGAATATACTATTTATTGATCGAAAAAGCAAGTTTTTTCAGCACCGTTTATGTTTAATATTTCTACAAAAAAGAAAGAATCTTTAGAAAGGACTAATATTTTAACGTCTCTCGTGCATAAGTCATAAAGATTGATGCTAAATTGAGAGTTTTGTGCAAGTAAAAAGGGCAGTAAACAAAAAATTTTTCCGGTGACAGCAGAGTTTCTGTTTTAATGTATCATTCTTAGTTTAGTAAATTTGGTGTCTGTTGCTTTTTCCATCACTACATGCAAATTCTTACAAGGTAAGGTTGAACATTTTGAAATTTTCGTAATTCTTGCATTGTTCCATAATTTACTCATGTTTTCGTTAATTTTCATACATTTCTCTTCCTCACGAGTTGCTTCTTGCTTTTTTAATACTTTTTTTTCTTCGAGTTATTTTTGCCATTTACTAATTACATAAATAAAACTACATGCATCCATGTAACATGTGCAACAACAAAAAAACTTACAATAAAATATGGAGTAAAAATATCGATGAATAAAATTTAAACAAATTTAATATGGTAATGAAACGCTTCTTAAATTAAATATTGAAGAGTTATTATAAAATAATGATATGCGAAGAAAGGATCACCCTGAATAGCTTTCGATCTAATGATACAATCTTCACGTTCTAGGACTCAGTCTAAATGGCTTAAGGTGGTGATTTCAAATAAGTTACTTAATAAGTGCAAACGATATTTTAAGTAACGAAATCAGACGTAAAAATGTACTTTCTATGAATAAACATACCTTTTTTTTCCAGACGAATTCGGATTTTTGACCCCCCAAAATATAAGGGGCAGTCGCATTCTAGAAAATAGGGTTCCCAAGTTATGTCAGGAGAATACTCCAAAGTTTGGACTCCTTAGTGTTAATTTTACTTTTTGCGTAGTTCGCTATACCTCGAAAACGTTTGAACCGCATTGAAACTCTTTTGCACACGATTATAAAATTCGCTTATCCAAAGAGAATTTCCTGCAAAAAATAAATTTTAATATATATTTATTATTTTTTATTATTGTATTTAATAAAGGTCGAAAGAATTTTGAATTGTAAGGTATACAAATGTTTAGATCATTTTAAAGAATATAATTTTGCAAGGAAAAATACAGAATTTGAGCAAAGATTGAGTGGTCGAATAGTTTCTGAGAAATCAAATTTTAAATACCTGAAACTTTTGAAATTTAATTTCTGTTTAAATATTCGACAGATTTTGCTCAAATTTTGTATTTTGCCATAAGAAATTGCATTCTTTAAAATATTGCAAAAATTTTATACTTTACAATTCAATTTTTTATTTTGCTCAGTGTACCTACATGAACGTAAGGTTTACTGAAAAGACAATTCTTTATAAATTTAAAATGTGTTATACATTTCAGTGATTGATTTGAATTATTTTCTGAATGCAGAAAATGCAGACCTTGCAGGCGAGTGAGTGACCATCGGTGGACAAATGGAGACCTGAACATGTCCACCTCCAATGCAGACGGCGGACGAGGGGATTCCACAACAGTTGAAGACAAAACATTCAACGAGACACAAAAGGTAACTTTTCTCACTTGTTGTCTAATAATGGTGTCAATAAATTTTTTATTGGCTGAAAAATCACGTGGTAGCATCCAGTTTTCCCACATTAATTTCCATTCTGATTTGGTTGTCATCACCATAAAATTGATACAAGTCATAAAGTTATTTTTTTCCTATAAATATTTTTGTTTTACTAGTTTAAAGGTTAAAATTACATGTACTCTTGTTATGACGTTTTTTATTTTGTTTGATGTCTAAATTAAGAGTTTAGGAGGATTGTTTTTATTATTACTAGAATAATGTAATTCTACGTTACATTTCGAGATAAAGTTATTTAAATAGGTGTCTGATCTAATAAACCGTTTTACAACTATTATCTTTTGGTGTAAATGACATTAATATACTATTATGAATGACGGTTAAAGAGATTCGTTAAATGATTTAGAACTTAAACTTTCAGCTTCATGCACAAAGTGATGAAAGCAAAAATTGTATTTAAAATATACATCCGTCTGTTTGGTAAGCAAAAATGTTAAATGACAATTGTGAACTCACCAAATTTGTTATAACAATCAATATACTTTTAATTTTAAATGTTATTTCAAAAAATGACTACTTAGAAAAATTATTTACCTCCACGTGGGAAGTGGAGTGTTCCTGTTAGTAGATTTAATTTTTAAATGAATAATTTCAACTGTTTAATGCACAAGAAATTATTGCGAAGCAATCGTCGGTGTTGGTGAGCGTAAGCGAACAGGGGGGCCCTTAGTATTGGTTATTCATGCGACGCCGATGAAATGTTTTCATTATTACAATCCTAAAGAAATAAATGCATAGCTTAGATAGCTATGATGATTATTCAACTATTAATGCTTGGTTTACATATTCAGATCAACTTCTCTGGCTTGATCAGTTAATTATTTTACTATCATTATCCGTGTGGTATAAATATTGCAGAAATCTAGAATACTAGTGGGCTGCGCCTCCTGCTCGCTAGCGCTCGCCAACCCCCGAAAACTGCTACGCAATCTTATATGGTTTGCTTTGCAAACCAAGCTCGCTTCGCTAGCTACTAACTTAGGTACATTGCAAATGCACAAGATTCTAAGAATTCAAAACAATCATTCAAATCCATATAAAAACTTTTTTTTAAAAAAAAAAATCTTTTAGTAAATACTAAGTGATTAAAATAATTTTGAATTCAAATAAATGACATGTAATTCGTTAAACCTATTAGAAATGTGCTATAGTATAATTCGTGATATAAATCAAAAATCGTCAAATATATTCGTAACATATAAATTCGTGAAAAAAAGCGCTTTCGACAAAATACTAAAATAGAGATCTATCGACAAAGACTACTCACTTCTGCCTAGCTTAAGAGAATGAGATTGCCGCAGCTGATGCTCTCTGGTTATTTCAGTTTCCGTTTTTAGAAGTGTTATACGTTGAGCCACCTCACATAGATTTGGCATGTGACATTTTTAGTAGCAATCATGGGTCGATTCGCCATGTAAGAGAAATAGTAACGTAAACAAAATAAAGAAAACGTTGCCACCGGCGGAAAAGAAATACAGCCAAAATTTGGGAGCCACGTAAGAGAATTATATATACTAGATTCTGGGTTGACATCTCTTAATACCATTCTGGCTGGCGTCACCTATAATGAAAAGCAGTACAACAAGCAGACGATGATATTTTCAGCACTACATGCAGACGATGATTTTGGAGCTTCTCGATATTGATTGTTTGGTTATGAGAAGGCGTTTGGAGATGAGTATGAACTATTGTCGGATTGATACGGAAACTATTGTCGGAGGAAAATGTAAAACTATTGTCGATAAAAAAGTTGAACTACCCGTTACTTGAGCAAACAATTATTGAATATCATAGACCAAAGAATTTACACTATTTGTTTCTGATGTCCTAACGTGAAATGATTTGTATGGAATGTCATCTTAATGAATTAGAATGGATGCGAAATCTTCATAATGTAAATAAATGTCTTTATTATAAAATAAAAAAAACTATCCTAACACTCGTCGCAGTACGCGCGTCAAAAAAGTAAAATAATGGTAGGTATTTCATTCATATTCCATTACTCAATTAATTCTTTTTAAATTAAAAAAAGAGAACAAGAATACAAATTTTCGTGCAAGTGAATAGTCGGTATCCGTAATGGTGCTCTTGTTGAAACAAACACCTTCATTGAAATATAAAAATATAGAAAGGACCGACAGTAAATCAAATCAAATCTATCAAATTTATGGAAGAGAAGATTAATTATATCTTTTATTATTCTAATAAGTGAAATTTATGAGGGTATGGATTTCTTTGGATTGAGCTCTATTATTCCAGAAATCGTTAAACGGCAGGATTGAAAGCTGTCAAATAGGTTATGGAGATGTCAAATAGGCTATAAAGATCATTTCTCAAAGTTTCAGGAATTTCTGCCAAAACATCATTGACTCCCTCCTATCTATTTTGTTTAAAAAAAAAAGGGAATTAATATAAAGTTCCTTATCATTCATCTTAAAAGAAAATTTTTTATTAACAATTATAAATATTTCAATTTGTGAAGGCTTACAATAGAGGAGACACCCTTAAGCCGAGATAGTCATCGTAGAGCAGTGTCGTAGTAGGTCAAGGGTGCAACATCCCTGAGAATCTTACCAGAGGGGTCATTTAAATGATATAAATTTGATAATATAAATTAAATATAAATTTGAAATGAACAGTGCATAAAATTTTAAAAATATGATCGAATATTCAAATACTAAGACTTAGTGGTTGGTGAGACTCATCTTGAATATCCTATTTTATTATGACAGATTATATTTTAAGTTATGAAATAAGACACAAAAACGTATTTAATCTGAATAAGAATATCTTTTTTTATAAAAACATTTTTGACTTCCAAAATGAGAGGAGTGTCTGAAAATGGAGTCCCCATAGTTCAGTTAGTTTAGGAAGTAGTTAGGAAGTGTGAATTCTTTCATGTTAATCTCGATTTTTTTTTCTTCATATTTTGCCTTTTTAAAGGAAATGTATTTATAAATTTTCATCTTTTGACAGCTAATCGACCGTTTTCTAACAAATTATGGATTTTTTTCATTTATACCTGCGTTTATTAAAATGGTATAAACAAATATGTGTCTTAAAATTCTACTCACTTAGATTATTAATAAAATGAAGAACAAAAAAATTCTTTTTTGCATGAATGAGCACTGTTTTTATAATGTTCCGATTTAGAGAAATGCTCAAAACGATAAACTAGCAGTATGGGGCTCTAATCTTATCTCGGAATTTTACGCAATTTTGTTAAGATATAATAGTGGTTTGAAATATCATATGATAACCATGGCTAAAAGTAAGACGGTAAAGAATAAAAACTGGCAGCAAAAAAAACGTGAAAGAAAAATAAGCTTTTACTATTTTTAATTCTATACTATTCATAACTGATTACCTTATTTTTAGAGTAAAAAAAGTCGTAAATATATGCTTTGACTGGAAAGAAGTATCTAGGTATTTATGGATGTATTAATCTTTCCGTAAACAAGCTACAATGAAATAATTTTTCTATCAGTTTTCTTTTCTCTTTTCCTTGTTGATATACATTGACATTCATCCCTGATGCAGGAATGCTACAGGTGACTAAAAACGTAAAAAGTGGTCGAAACTCCGTTCACTTTTATTTATTTATGATCTCTTTCATTATTAATTCGCAATTACCACTATCAATGACATTTCCGATTATTCATTAAAACAAAAACATTCCTCTTTCAATAGTAAACTAATAAAAGTATGCAGTTAAAAGTTGCTCATTTTAATTTCTTTCAATAAAATTTTGAAATTTAGAGTCAGTATTTTTTGCATTCTTAATCGCTCGTGGCAACCCTGCTAATGCCTATCTTTCTGCTTTCGTCTGCTTTTAAAGTCCCCATAAACACTCCATTTTTTAATGTTTAAGTATTCGTTTTTCAGGAAGATGTTGGGCGTCCTTCCGCTGCCTCATCGTCCACTGTGGCATCCATCCTTCGCCGGAGGATGTCCTGGGGAATGTGTCCACTCTTCAGAAACGCTTTCTGGGATCCCAGCCTGGAGGATGCCTACCAGAAGTACTCGCACAGGCAGAGAAGAAGATCATTGGTCGTCGTCAATCTCATGGATATCATCTTAAAAGTGAGTTGCTGCTCTTTTCCTTCAGAATCGAATATTTAAGAAAGTGGAAAATCGACAACTAAGCAAACGTTAATATTTTAATACTTTTGTTACCACCACTACATTTACATTAATATTTCACTGAAAATGTTATCGTATAAAAGTAAAAATACTGAGATCTTGAGATCTCCCTGTCCGCTGGGCAGAAAAAAAAACACTGCACGGCGTGGAGGTAGTGGGTTAGATTCCCACAGTAGCCCTGGATGTGCTGTTCTTCTCTATGTTGTTCTATCTGTTCTTCTGCTGGACAAAGGCTTATAATCCTAAATTGAGCACATAATCCTGCAAATGTACGTAATAAAGCAATAAAGTAAAAATACTTCTAAATGTTGAAAGGGTATATCTAATAAGAAGAAAACCCTTACGAGCAGTTTCTTATCAAAGTTTTTAAAACTCTAATTGAAATAGTATTGCAACACTTTACGCAAACCATACTTTAAGTAAAATTAAGGAAAATAAGCTACTAATATTTGAAAGATAAATACTCAGAGCTGTTAAAGAAAACAGTGTTTGTCGGATTCAGTACAATTATGTATTATACAGAAGCAACCAAACCCAATTTCAGTTATTAAATCTTAGAAAATAAGATGACTGGGTCCCATTTATAAAAAGGGCCAAGTTAAGAAGCTGAATTTTGAAAAGTTTACATGCAACCAAAATAAGAGAAGACCAAACACGAGGTGGATCTTAAGACCATGGATGGCATCAATGGATGGAGTGTCTTATCGAGCCAGAGGGAAATCCTGATCTGCACTTAGCTGTCATGCTATTGGAAGGAGAATATACGTTAAAAATATATTTATTTTAGTTTCCATCCTACTTTAAAAACAACAATTGGAAATTTTTAGCTGAATATATTGTAAATTATTAACATGTCCTATAGACCGAAAACTTAATGAAAAATGTCTTTTATCACATTTTATTCTCAGTATGATGCTGCATCTTAGTTGTTGTTCTTTGTTGTAAAGTGTTGAACTAGTTTAATCTGCCTACAACTATAATACATAAGTTCGTATAAGACACCACTTTTTTTCCATCTATCCCGCGGTGGCTCCATCATCACTGATGTTCCCCACTCCACGAAGATTACTATCCAATCTTGTAGAGTTTGCATTGCAAACCGTGTTCGCTGCTCTCGCAATTAAGCTAAATCTAATTTGAAATTTAGTCTAGCATAAAATTTGAAAAAATTAAATCAATAATTCCTCTTTAAAAATTAAAATTTTTTGTTAATGAAATAATATAATTTACTGAAATAAAAATGTTTAAATTTAAATCAATGATGTACTGTCGTAGAACTTGCAGAAACAAAACAATAATAATGCTTTTAAGAAGCAATTACTATTAAAAATTCAAAGCTTTGTCAGAAACACAGTTATAAACTTCAGAATTTTGAGCTATCACTGTATAGGTGTCAAATGACGTAACTGTTAGGAAGTTAAATTTAAATTTCATGCAATAGCAGCTTACTTTCAGAAACTAAACATTAACTATACTGTTCAAAAACAAAAGAGCATGAATAATACTTATTTTTCAATTAATAAAATTATTATAAGACCTGCATAAGCATAATTAAATCATAGCATCGAATAATTTATTTGTTGATATGAACTCTTCGCTTTTAACCTTTCAATTTTTTTCACCTTATACATATAAAAAAGCAGTGGAACATATGAAAAATACTATGGACAAAAGAGGGGGGCGAAACTTTATGGAACATAGCAGAAGCTTATTAATTTATATGTATTATTGTTAGAAATTTGCATTTAGTAAGTTTACATGATAAAATAAGTTTTAAAAGTTTGCGTTTTGGCTTACACGTTGCATCCCCCTATTCTGGCATTTTAAGTAGCGGTAAGCATTTTGTTTTAATATGCCGGTTGTATCATCATGAAATAAATTGAATGACTCTAAGTTCAAATCTTCCTGCAATGTAAGGAAAATACAGGGTGTTTTTTAATAGACATTTTCAAAGTCCTGAAAGGTTAATTGTGAAAAATACAAAGCATTTTTAAACTCTGAACTCGTGAGTTCATGGACTGCATAGAATGAATTAAAATTATTAGAATCCAATTTGCTTGTCTAATGGAGCTCGGATGTAATCACTTTTCTATAGGCGATATTTTTTTGTTTGTTTAAACATACCTTTTCAGACTTGTAAGGTCAATTAAGGCTTATAAACTCTTTTCAACTAGAAGAATAGATAGCAAAATACAGAGACGGACAGTACAAAGATAAATTCGGGGTAGCAAGTAGATTCGAACCCACTACCTCCACCCTTTGCACACGTGTTTGGCGGACGATACCGCTCGGTCAGGGGGGCCTCTCTTGGAGAGTTTCATAATTTTAGCATTATATTAAGAGTATATTTATTAAGAAGAAGTTGTTAACAGTTTCGATATTTTTTTTAACTTTATTTTTAGAAAAAACTCTCATAAGCATTTACTGATAATCAAAAGGTGAAAAAAAGTGTCGAATCAGAGACAAATAAAAGTTCCGTTTTAAAATATCGTAAAGATCTGTAAAAATATCGGAAATTTTTTACTTATTAAAACTTCACAATTATTCTGCGACGCTCTTGTTTCTGTCTGCGTAGGATTATTTAAACAGATAAACATCACTAATTTTTCCAAAATAAATAAGATTTACAAAGCAAAATAAAGAAAACAAGTTGTTAAAAAAATTTCTTTATTTGTATCCCTGTTCCTGTCATAACCATTATTGACAATTTTCGTTAAAAAAATTTTTTGCTTAATTTTATAGATTTGAGGAACACATCAAGTAAGAAAATATTTGCTTTTGCTATATAAGTGGACTTTATATAAACTATAGTAGTATATTGGACGCGGATTTTATTCTTTACTGACAGTATTTACAGACTTAATAAAAAACATACTAACTTTCAGCCTGATAGAACATTTCTTTTTTGTTAGAACTCTCAGAAAAAGAAAGACTCTCTTTAGAGTAGCATCTTAAGCTAAAAGAATAAACACAAGAAAGAACTTAATAAAAGATCTCTTCTGACAAGCAAAGATTCAATTCTTCTTTTATAGAAAGAGTGGATTTTGCTTGCGAAAGACAATATGTTTGTTTTCCCTCCTTAAAATGTTTTTGGAAAAAATATTTTTTTTATCCCCGAGAACGAACAATTCAATTTTCTACTTATTTGGAATTCCTTAGAAATAAACTTAATTAAACATGCATTCGAAGAAGTTCAATTACAGTGAAATTCTCAGGTATGTCGGTTATGGTTGTTATGCAAATAAACTAAAATTCTCCTTTTAAGCCTTTCGGTCCTAATTTAATTTAATTTATTTTTACATTACTTTCACAACAAAGTGATATCATCTGGAAGTAAATCAAGTATTAAGAATTCTCATCCTAAATGCTGATTAAAAGTGTTTAAAATAACTTATGCGGCAATTCTGTTACTTTCGCTTCTACAATGCACTCTTATAACAGCATTTTTTACTTTTTGCAATTTTCATTTTTAAATTTAAAGATATTAATAAGAACCTGTTTCAAATCTTTCAGAAATTGTATTTTTTTTTGTTCTACTATATTATTTACACAGTACTATATAACTGGTGGTAAAGTTTGAATGCTTAATTACATTTTGAACAACAATATTTCAAAAAATTTCTGAATTTCTTATGCAAGACTAAGTTTAAGGCCATAAATTATATGTTACTTATTAACTTGATCATCCATTATATGTTTACAATCAAGATTAATCCATTATATGGTTTCTACCTTTAAGAAAAGGTATTTATTATCTCTCTAGACTAAAAATCCGTAAACGCAGCTACTGTCTTGAATGTTCTACCTTACCTTACTTTTTCCTGACTTAGAAATCCATGACTTAGAAATTCGATATTACGAATGTGTGCGTGAAAAAATGAAGAAAAAATGATTAAATGTTAAACCTGTAAACCTGTAATAAAAATATTATTAGGGCCATTCTGAAGACCACAGTAATTCAACTACCAAAGTTGAAATTTGACGTGTGGAAAGGGCCAATTTTTATTTATGAATTTGACACAAGTTTTCAAAATTAAAATTTGTTCGAAAGTTATGGCAATTTATACTAACTAAACTCATGTTTGTGAAAATTGCAACACCATGAAGGACTTACGCGAGTGAGCTGAAATTTTCAGGAAATGCAAAGTAGAGCATGATATGTAAATGATTAGAATTTCAGACCCGTAGCGCATGCGTATGCTGAGCAGCGCCCTCTGAGCGGCGGATGGATCTGAATAAATAGACGGCTGTAGCTAAGCGAGTATGGTTATCGGTGGTTATCTGCCAGTGGTAAACGTTAGCTTAGTCATTACTTATGCCTATTCGACGAAAGAGAGCAAGATTTCAACAACTTACGGAGTTCAAACGGGGGAGAATCATCGGCCTTCGTGAAGTTGGATTATCTTATCGTGCCGAGCCGCTCGTGTGCAGCAGCACAGTAATGCGTGTTTGAAAGCAGTGGATGGACGAGTGTCGGACAACTCGGAAATCCGGGAGTGGACCCCGAACTGTCACGTCAGCTCGCGATGATAGACACCTGTTCGGCGTTGCCCTAACAGCTCCCCCTGGACAACTGGCAGCACAGTGGTCAATAGCTACAGGTGTTTCATTGTGTGCTTTATCAATTCGTAGACGTCTGCTTTTGTGTGGACTGCGCGCAAGGACTCCTTTATACAGGATCCCCCTCACGCTAAACCTTCGCCGCCTGCGGCTGCAATGGACCAACCAGCATAGGGACTGGCGTGCTGATTGGCAGCATGTCGTGTTCTGACAGATCTCACTTCAATTTGTGGTACCATGATGGCCGCATTCGTGTCAGACGGTATGCCGGTGAACGCCATCTTCCGGAGTGCGTTATCGAACGCCACAGTGGACGAACTCCCGGAGTTATGGTCTGGGGTGCCATAGCATATCATGGACGATCTCAATTGCTACGAATTGTGGGTAAACTGAACAGCAACCGGTACATCAGTGAAGTTCTACAACCCCAAGCTGTTCCCTTCCTTCAAGCCTTGCCAGGTGCTGTATTTCAACAGGGCAATGCCCGCCCTCATATTGCTAGGACTGTTCAATCCTTCCTTGCATCGTGACAGGTACAACGTCTTCCTTGGCCGGCGTATTCCCCGGATATTTCGCCGATTGAACATGTGTGGGATTTCGTTGGTCAGCGTCTCGCTCGTAATCCTTGTCCTGCTGCTTCTACAGACGAATTTTGGGTACGCATACAAACAGTATGGAATTCTCTTCCTCAGACAGACATTCAAAGTATGCTTGACTCCATGCCACGTCGTGTAGCAGCACTTATTGCGGATCGTGGTGGCTACACAAAATACTGATTTCGATCTCTGTTTATTGTTTGTTTGCTTTGAAAGTTTAATCATTTATTTGTACCACTACCACTCAACTGTGTATTAAATTTCATTCAATTATGACGATTCCTTCATGGTACTGCAATTTTCACAAACAGGAGTTTATATTACAGGCTGCAGTAAAAAAACTCTTCGGACGAATATTTTTAATGTAACTTTATTAAAAATAAGTAAATGAAGAAAACGAAACGAATAATAAGAGTAGATTTTAAATTTTTCAATGTATCCGCGATGTAAAATTCAGCAATGAACCGCAGGATTTTAAATCTATCGATCGCTTTAAGGAGTTCAAACTTACGTGTGGTATAGAGAAGGTTGTCGACGCATATTAAACAAACGCTCACATTGTCGTTTTTCTTGCTTAAACAATTCTAAAATAGCATAGCATCAGCTTGAGATTCTAAAAAAGTCAAAGAAAAATTAGAACAGAACTCAGAACCTATGCAGTATTAACTGATTCGTCCGATTTTCGGGACACAGAATGGGGGAATGAGTGTCATTGGAAGGAATGGGGTTGTCAAGACCAAATAGTTAAGCTATGAGTGGGAAATCATTCAGTTGAACATATGATGAAATCGATGGAAAATTCAACATAACTGAGATTAAACTAGATTAGAATATAATAATATTTACTGGGGATCAGAATATTATTATCATTTACGCTGTTGTAATAAAATAGAAAAAAATAGAGAAAATATATGCCACTATTTACATATTTACACGAGATTGAAAAGAAAACTGTTAACGACAGAGAAAAGGTTATATAGTCCGGCAACCACTCTGTCTGTGACTCTGTTATAGTAATGAACCAGGTGTCCTGGAAATACCACTAGTTTTCAAATAAAAATATGTTGAACTAAGTAATACATTGTTAAGTATTTAATAATTAAAGTAATGGGCAAAAAGAAATGAGCACTCGAATTAAATGAACATTCGAATTTTCTATTCTATGATGCAACAAATTTATCCGAGTTTCTTTGCCGGCCACTGTACTGTATTTTCCTGATTCATCTCCTGGACCTCTCTTGAACGTACATTTCTTGCAGGTGTCTCTCGTGAGTTTCGCCTACCTGAGGGATGGACTGCATGGATTGATGAGTGTCAACCTGTGGGCTCAGGTTCTTCCATACCTAGTCATGAATTTCCTGTTGTGTTTCTGTGCCTGCAGTCGGTGCTTCTCTCACAACTATCTGCACTGGGGTGCCCTCATCACCTGCCTACTTCTCAACCTACAAGGTGAGTACTATACCGGTAATACAGGGTGTTCCGTAATAACCACCCAGAATATTTTTTTTTAAATGAAGTCACCACTAAAAGTCACAAAATAATAAATATGTAAAAAAGGGAAGAAATAAAATCCTTTCTTAGCAATTGGGAGATTATTTCTGAAGTCTTAAAAATCAAACTAGGGGTAGAAATAATTAAAAATCTGATTATTTGATCAGTAGGACAGTGACGTACTCGCCTTCCGTTCTTAATTTTTCTTTCTTAAATAAACTCTTTTTAGACCATTATAATGTTTCCCATGTTATTATTAGCCTCGATAGTGATTGGTCAGATTTCAGAAGCATTTTTTTTTTCTCTCTCTCATATATAATTACCGTAAAATGGAGTTGGTTGACTTTTTAAAAGTGTTTTTTTTTAAACGTTATCTCGTTTTTTTGTTTTGTATTTATTTTTCTTTATTTGTATTGACCCACTACAAGGCTTGGTTGAGTTTCTCCGATAACGGCATTGGACGGGGTTTGATTTCTCTGTGGTTGTCTGATTGGATTACATTTCCCCAATCTTGTCTTAGTGGTTCGGAATATACATAGTGTCTCAAGCAGTTTCAGAGCCGATGAAGTCCAGATATTGTGGGATGTTCACCATCTGAGCCTTGATCTAAATTGTGATATAGCATTGTCGTTTTCGGATCGACTTCATGGGTTAATCGACACTCTTGAAAAAAAATTTTAAACTGTGATTTTTTTTAAATATTATTCCAAAACTATTCCGTGATTTCGCTCAAATTTCGTATCTTGTCATAAAAAATAACATAAAATTTTGTATAGCTAACAATTTTAAAATGTTTGCCTTTTACTATGAAAATAATAAAAATGAAAATAAATGATAGATAGAAATAAATAAACTGGAAAATCATGGACAAACTCAACGCTCATGAAAACGATTGCACGACAAGTGACTTTTAACTTATTGCTAGACATTGATCTTATAGCTGACAACATCAAATATAGCCCCATTACAGCATTCTTCCTGATGTGATACAGGCGTAGCCCTTTTCTCTAAACTATCACTCCATTATTTTAATCTCAAATAACACTCGCCGTTTAAAATACGACAGTTCATCGGCACCACGGTATGCGAGCAACTCAAAAGGATCGCGGCCATGAGGAAGATTAATTGGTAAATGTTTTAGCAACCCAGAAACGAGTGGAATTACCAGGACGCTTGGGTCATCACTGTAACTGACGAGGTAGTTGCCGGACTAACCATCGCTTATAAACCTTTCCTCCGTCGTTGATAATTTTTTTTAAAATCTTGTGTAAATATGTAAATAGTCCATGTATATTCTCTATTATATTCTATTTTATTACATTGTAATATATAATAGAATAATTGTAATATTTATAGTATTCTTACCCATGTAAATATTATTATATTCTAATCTAGTTTAATCTCAACCATGCTTAATATCCTATTGATTTCATCGTACAGTGATCCGACTGGTTTCCCACTCATAACTTTACTATTTGGTGCTTGACATCCCCCTAATTCTGCTCCCACCACTTCTTGCATTCCCCCATAATATGTCTCAAAGATCAGACGAATCAGTTAATGCCCCATCGAGGCAGTGCACTCAATTTGAGGCTTGTTCTAATGTTCTGAATAATAAAATCAAACAATAAATAATTATAATTAATTATATTTTAAATTGCTTACGATTTACAAGTTCAATGATTGTGTGGAAAATATTTTTGATTTCTTTTAAATAGTTCCTGAGGTTAAATGAAATACCAAAAACTTAAAATAGACTTTTGAAGAGCCCAAGCTTTCGACCGTTCTTTTTGCTAAATTATATTGTTTCGTTTTCACCAGTATTTTGAAAGTCATGAATTCAAATCCATTACAAAAACATGAGTGTAATGAGAGTAAGAGCATATATCTGCATGATTTCTTAATTTAGTTGATAATTATCATTCATTAATAAGCTTATTTAAATTTAACTATTTAAGCCATTAAGAAGTGCGGTCATTGAAGTGAAAATACAATCATTAGAACAAATGGTATTCAGTATGCCTTTCCCCCCTTTTCCTGCACCTATAATTTATTATACGTACAAAAGAATGTTTTAATGAATAGGAAAAACTCGCACTTACTTTTAAGTCTTTAAGTTCTTTATTTAACAATTTCAAATTTACCAATATTGTATTAAAGTATCTATAACAAAATATAGGCATTCAAGAATGCTTTCATGAATACGAGAAAATAACCATGCATTTTAAAAGCATTTAAATCTTTCATCGTTTACCTTTAAAGCTGGAATTTGTTAATATTATCTGTGTTTAAAGTAAAAGAAACTACCCTGAAGAATTCTCTTTCAGTCTTTTTTATTCTCCAAGAGTAAAACTAACATGCTAATGTTTTTATAACCCTGGGCAATATTTTCCGCGAATCAAATAATTAAATTAAAGTACGCTGCATTAAAATCTCTTCCTTTTTTTTAATGTAGCACAGAAAAAAACATTTCAAACACCGTCTCATTGAAAAACAAACTAAACGCCCCGCATTAAAATTGCAGGTAAATAATCCGTTTTAAAGTGCTGTTTTTAGTTTTCGCAGCTGATATCAGCCGTGTTTACCATTTTCTTCGAAATAAAGTGGAAGATATAAGCCCCCCATTTAAAAACAATCTTCTAAGCTCCCCCTCCCTGCTCTTTTAGAAAATGTTTACTTTAGGTAAACAGAGTCCAGTTAATTTTCTCTGGGATCTTTTTTTAAAGGATTGTTTTTTAAAGATATGTTGTAGAAAAACCAAATTAAAAGACTTTAATGTTTTCTATGACATTAGATAAATGCTGATAATTGAGAAAAAATTTGTTTCAAACTGATCTTGGCTTTCGATGTATTTGTATTAATTAATTGTTAAAATTTCAAACATTAACGTTTTGTACGTAAATATTCTTCATTTACGTTTTTATAAAAAAAAAATTAAAAAAAATAGTAGTCATAACATAATTTAATTATTCAAATTTATCTCCATTAAAAAATTTTGAATGAATTTTAGGGTAAATGTGATTAATCCGGCGCATAGTCAACGATGATCGTTTATAATCATGACAAAATTTAGTAATTGTGATATATTATTGCATATTTACCAAATATACAACTTAAGACGCTCTACGATCTGGGACTTCGTGGTAATTTACCCATCATCTTGAAGAACTCTGGAACTTTGGTGGTAAAACTGGGTTTTCAGGCCTCTTCATTCAGGCCGAAGGTGTTCCTCAAGGCAGTGTTTTAAGTGTCATACTTTTTATTATTCGAGTTTCGCTTATTTTGAACATACTACCACCTCATGTATTTGGATCACTTTATGTTGAGGATGCTTCATATTCTGGCTCTGATATGCGTGTCATTGATGCCCAGATGCCCTTCAAAAAGATTTCAAAATGATATGAGCAAAATGGTCACACACAGTCACCCACGAGAAGCTCTTGCATACGTTTTTGTCGATTACGCAGATTACACAATGATCCTGTTGTTTCTATTCGTAGCGTTAATACACCTATTGTGTCGGATACAGAATATATAGGCATAATTTTTGACAACAAGCTCACTTTTCTGGCCCATATACTTTATCTTAGAAAATGTTGTGAAAAAACTTTAAATGTGTTACATGTTTTCTCAAATACTTTCTGGGGTGCGGATCGCAACGCCCTACTCAGAAATCTACAAAGCGTTGATAGTATCATACATAGATTATGCTTGCGCAGTCTATGGCCGTGCAATCGCTTCAAATGTGAAGCGGTTAGATAGAGTTGCATATTGCTATGCAAATTTGTAGCAGCACATTTCGAACGACCCCAGGAGAAAGTTTATATGGTGTATGTAATCTCTCACCTCTCTATTTTCGGTGGTATACAGCTCTGTCTCACATTTTACTTTCGTGTTATGTCATCTAACTCACATCCTCTTCGGCATGAGGTTATTCCATTAAGCTTACGACGATTATAGGATGCGCCACCCTCATACATACCCCCTTTTAATGCTCGTATGCGTTCAATCACTCAGACATTTAATTTTTACGTATCACCATCTCAATCAGCTGATCACTTACCTAACAAACCTTGGGTAATTTTTTCGTATCACATTTATTCTCCATTTGCTTCATACAGAAAATCCAGTATAGCTCGCTCTTATCGTGTATATTCAGCTATTCATCTCTCATCGGTATAAGTATTCTCAGTATGTTTCCATCTTTACGGATGGGTCAAAATCTCCAGTGCATGCTGGATGTGGAATCATTATAGCTGATCTGAATGTAGTCATATCATACTTGCCATATGTTCTGTTTTTACTGCTGAAGCTGTAGCTATTCTCATAACTCTACGACTTATCTCATTTGCAACAACAGCGCGAAAGTATTGCATTTACTCTGAGAGCCTAAATGTTTTCCTTGAGATGAGTCGTGTTAACAACGAAGCTCATCCTATTTTATGTATTATTAAATATCTATTGGTTAGCCTTCACAAAAAATGGTTTTAACATTGTTGGATCCCCAGCCATGTTGGTATTTCAGGTAACGACATGACTGATTCTGCTGCCTGATCTGCTGCGACTCTACTAACACTATCAGTACCCTTTTCTGACATGAAGAATTATATACAACATTTTAATATGTCTTTGTGGCAGCAACACTGGGATTTAAAAAGTGAGAGCAAACTGCATACTATTAAATCCACGTTAGAGCCTTGGCCTGTGTCGCAATTGCGCGGAGCAGATGTCAAGCTCACTCGCCTACGTATAGGACATACTCGGCTGACTTATCTTCATTTGCTGTTGGGAGAACCCACCTCCATGATGCGATATTTGTAAAGATTTACTTTCAATTCATCATATTTTTTTTGCTTGCCCATGTTTTATCCAACAACGCCTTACATTTTTTTGGAATTACGATTTTATGTATAAAGGTCTTGTTAGATAAAAATCACCATCCTAACATCTTTGCTTGGTATTGGAATTTTGTTTCATACTTCTTATCATTTTAGTAAATTTACCCAGAAGTTTTATCCATTTTAAATGTATGTAACTTTACAACATTGTTTTAAAATTTTTACTATCTTATCTGATTTTATACATGTGTTTTACAATACTTTACCTTTTAATCTGCTTTTAAAACCGTGTGTTAGGCGCAGTATGTCCTTTTTTGGTCCTTGTGCCACTAAACCCTTCATTCAATTCAATTCAACAAATATACCGTTTAGTTTATAAATTCCTCAACTCGTAATGGAAAATGCAATGAATAGAATTTTTTTTAGAATAACGAGGTTTTAACTCACTTCCACAAAGGAATATGATATAATTGTAATAAATGTTCATAAACTAGCATTGTTTTATTATTATTATTGTTTTGATCATCACTTCAAAACTGCCAACCCATACAAAAGTTTTTCCCGCCATTATTTGAATGAATTTAGTTACGAATCTTTAACGTAAAATAAATTCAGAAAATTATCGTTCAAAAATGCAGCTTAACCGCCATTTTGAATCACGCGCGTCACCTTAAATAGTGTCTTTTAATATTGTTAATAAAACTATCCGACTGCAAATACGAGGGAGATTTAGCACTTTTACGTTAGTCTCCGTACGCTCCAGTACATAAGATTTAAGTCAACTGTGCATGCCAGCGTTCATTTTAGATGATCCGTATCTTTACGTTATGTTGGCGTGATTAACTCTAGAAAGACAAAGCTACAAGCACGCGGTTTATTGCTGTTAAATGTTGTTTTCTGTTTAAGCCTACCTCCGAACTTAAAACATGGATATGGAATGCGAATTTGAAGAAATGTATTGATGAAATTTAGAAATGAATCGTGTGATATTACAACAATTGGTGGAACGAAGAGATCGTCTACAGCCATTGTAAATGTTTGTTTTGATTTTGTAGTCTAAGTTAAAGCAACATTCCACTAGTTAGCGTTTTAACTTACCGATTTCTGAGAAGTCTCTTAATTTTACTTACGTAAGTTTGATATTTTTTCACGGGTACTTTCGCATTTCACCAGAATTGATGCATGAACACGAAGAGTGAGCATGGGCAATTACTTAAAATCTTACGTACGTTGAATTAGTGAATTGTTCTTGTTGAATTAGTCTTGTTCTAATCCATTTTGAGTTAGTGTAACCAGGCTGGCTAGACAGCGCCGGAGAGGGCAGACAAACAGCATTTCCGAAACAAAAATCAGCAAATGTTTCGATTTAAGTATGTTACAATGAATGACTGAAATGGGTTGACTTCCATCCGCGAATCTTGACAATCACATACTCGCTTCAGTAAATGTCCGAAATATGCCAGGTTTGCCCTTCATCAATGTTTTTTTAAGGTCAAGTGCCACCACCCGGTATGCATTTAATCGGTACTCCAAACGCTGATGCTTCTCCTAATCTATCCTCAGAAGATATTAAAATACCGAATAAATATAATACTATCAATGAATAGATAAATATCAGATCGGATGTAACAAATATTTCGAACATTCACCAAAGAGACTATGTGATGGTTGACATTCACCGATGAAAGTCGACATTCCCTTGTTTTCGGTCATTCACGGTAACATATAAAGACAAAAATTAAAACTAATCTGTAAAAGGAATGTTTGAGTTTTGTATTTTTAGAAGAACAAAAAAAGTTGCGGCAAAACTTTATAGAATTTATTTCATTTCTCTTGAATTTAAAATGGCTAATACTTATTTGTAATAAAAATTAATTCAATTTATATTTAATATTTCAACATAATATGACTTTTAAAAAAATGAATTTGTCAAATATGAAGCTGTGAAAAGTATGGTAAGGATAAATTAATTAAAGAAGAAATCTAAAACGTTATCAAAGTCTTACTAATCTCAATTGAAGTTGGAATAAAAGGATTAAAACAGTTTCATTGACGAAATTAAAATGAAATATGTTTTTTTTTTCAAATCTCTAACAAAAAGAAGGTTTTGATGTTCTTAATCAAGTCTTTTTCGTTCATTATTCGCCAGGTATAGGTAATATTTTTATTTGGTTTTATTTTGTTTGAACAATTTTTAGAGACCTCTTATATACGTTTAGTTTGTAAATTTCTTTTTTTTATGATTTTTAAAATAAATATTAATAGATGTTATTCAGAAACAAACTGTGTGAAATATGGAGCTTTGCAAAACCTAATAATAATGATCTTTTTATGCAATCCAATTAAAATATTTCATAAAACATTACCAGAAAAAGTTATTTTAATCGAAAGGATCTAAAAAAGGGTTTGTGAAAAGCCACCTTTTCAAAAGTAAAATGTGAAAAAAAGACACCCATTTTATTCGGCGTTTTAATATTCTCGAACATATATACAGACGTAAAGTGTGTTTGGAAAACCGTCCATGCAAAACGGAGGATTTTCATCCAAGAAAAGGTATTTTTTTCATCCCATGGGAAACTGAAATACTACTTGAAAGGCACACTTGAAATGTGGGTAAAAATATATATACTACAAAAATATATCTCAACTTTATAATAGATTCTACAAAATATACAATTTTCGCAAAAAAACACCAAAGTAGGGACTTAAAAATAGTTCACCCTGATGTTTTAGAGAAGAAAAATAAAAACCTGAATTGATTCGATAAAGTTTAATATAGTGAGCGGGTCAACTTGTGTGTAGGTTACCGAGAATGACCGAAAGCAAGAGAATATCGACATTTAAGCGGTGAATGTCAACAATTACATAGTCGCTTTAGTGAATGTCCAAAATATTTGTTACGTCTGATATGACATTTATTTATTGGTTGATATTATTATATTTATTCTATGTTTTAATATCTGCTGAGGATAGATTAGGAGTTACATCAGCATTTGCAGTACCGATTAAATGCATACTTGACCTTAAAAAAAAACATTGATGTCGGGCATACCGGGCAGAGGCATTTAACAGGACCTATATACCAAAGCGACTATGTGATTGTCAATATTCACAGGTGGAAGACAACAACCACCCATTTAAGTCATTCATAGTAACATCCAATTTACATAAATTTGTTTTGTTTAAACCTATTATGCGACAATATTTTTATTTTAGAGTTATGTCATTTTTCTAAAAATTGAAAAAAAAGAGTGGACACATTTTAATTATAACATTTATATTTCAGTAACAAATTATTCGTCTTTACCAGAATGGCTAAAATATCACTAATTTGATTAAAAAACATTTGAATGTGATAGTTTTAAATTTAAAGTAATTTATAAAACATATCACCACTTTCTTAGATAAAGTACTTTTTTCATACTTTCAAAACTATGCAATTAAATACCCCGTCGCCGAGGTACGACTTGACAAAAAATTGTTCATTTAATTTATTTAAATCATTCATTTTATATAATTATTTAATTTTTTTCTTATTTTTTCTGAATTTATTACCACTTTTTCTTAAATTTGGGAAAGCGCAAAGTTGTTTCTTGTTCGGGTCGGAAAATCTTTATAAGCTTTTATTTCAAAACTTACCAATCATTCTTATTTCTTATAAATTTTTTAGTAACCTAAAAGCATCATACCACTGTTATTAAATTCCATTCATTACTTAAACCTTTCACACCAACACGGTGGCCAAATCTTCCGATTTCGGGGAAGATTTTATGCTTGGATTTTTGATTATATGAATGTTATACAGTGAAATTTCCAGGAAGGACCCTCTCTATGTAGCGACCTCCTCTATTTAAGACTTTACGTTGAAGAAAACCTTTAGATCATCAAAGCCTCACCAAGCGACCGGGCATTCCTTTCCACCAAATGCTGAAAAGGTTAAGTGAGAAAATACATAAAAATATTAAAAAAAACAAATATTAACAATAATAAGTCAATTAAAATGTATTCAAAATGTTTGTGTGAGACTCTTATTTAGAGAGTTCTTTTTGACGATAACAACCTCAGATGCTGCAATCAGAGTGCATTGAAGACTATCAATGATTTACTGCTATTGGATCATTTTTGTTGACGTTAAATTTTATTCATATGGTTTTTATGACGATAACACAAGTGACATTTCTGTATCAAGAAAATTATGCTAACTGAAATTAAAATCTGAAATCGTTAGGGAAAAATCATGTACCTTCGATAGCATTTTGAAGTCAATAAAGATAACCCCTTAGAACGACACAGTAGAACAGAGAGTGCTCTCTCCCAACAGGTTCATTTGTAAGTTACACAGAAAATATTCATTTGATTTAATTTTCTGAGGCTGGAAAGATAATAAATAAATTTTATTGACAATCATAGATGCCAACCTACTGAACAAAATATTTAAACTGCCAATAAATAAATAGTTATTGTTAGCAAAATTTGTTTCATTTTGCCACCACTTATTTTTACAAACCGACTTTAATCTGCAGTGAACTGATCATTAAGACACTGTTCCCAGCAGATCACCGAAGTCAAGCATCACTGGTTGCGGTGAGTTTGCAGTTGGGTGACCACTCGGATCAGCCTGCGTAGGGACCGAGGGTGTGCGGTATGGGTCCTCATTAAGCTGTTCTACCGTAAAGTGCTCGACTTCGCGTGCAGGTCGTCAGGCTACCGAAGCGGGAGTGCCACCCCCTCTGCGGAGGATCAAAATTGTTATGGCATGTCTTCCGATCATCCTCGGGGATGTTTCCAGACTGTCGCCAATAGCCCATTGTGCTGCTCTAGTGAGACTAAATGAATTATAACAGTAAACTAACTTCCAGGCCTTATATATGTGCTTAATTTGTTTATATGACGTGGTTTATCATTTTGAACCATTTTTCATTCATTCAAATCAAATCATTGATCGTAAAATTTACAGCCCTTTTAATTATTTTTTGTGATAAGTTGGCATCTATGCATACAATTATCAAAGCAATTGGGCTCATGCACTCCAAGAAGAAGACAAACCACACCCACTCATGTGACCTATGATATCAGCGCCAGCAAATATTTTTAAGTTAAATGGGGTAAGTTGAGCTGAGTTTTTTTACATGGTATAGAATCTTAATTAACATTAAGTGTTAATTAAATACATAGCCGTATCGCACATCGAATTTGTTGAAACATAATTCTTTCTCGTCTGCTTCTTTTGCTTAACACAGATTAATTATTTGTTTATGTATTTTATGACAACCGTGATATATTTTTGTTTTGTGTACCTGGCAACTTCAATGCATCGTTAGTTCGTTAATGTTCTACATGGCTTTTTGCCTGGCTTTGTGTTAAGTCTTTCTGTAAATATATAGTGAAAAAATTAAAACCTCTGCGAAAGAATCTCTGTGAAAGTATATTGGCTGTTGTGTCACTTAAGAGAATTGGTACTCGACAAGCTTGGCTTACCCGAAATAGAATAAAAAGGACAGTCGCCAGCATAAACAGATGCTACGTTTCAACAACCAATCAAGATCGAGATGCCCACACTATCTTGTCACTTGTAGGTATCCTATTGTTATTTCTTTACCACTAAATAGACTTTCTTAAAAAGTGCAGATGTAGGCAGCTACATACTTCTGGAGTTGCTTCTAAGCAACAAAACTTTGATGGATCTTCATGAATATTTAGAATTGGGACTTATTGCTTCGTTTTTGAGTTAATAAACATAGTAAATGTTCGTTTTTAATAATTACAATTTTTATTGAAGTTAAATTACGTAGCAACTCTTCATTTAGTGAACTACAATACATAATGTAGTTAACTAAGAGATCGACTTTCTTTTCTAGTAACTGTACGTTGTAGTTAACTGACATGGCAACTATTTTCTATTGTTTTAGAAATTTAGGGATGCCAACTTTCTAAGCTTTTGGGAAAAATTTCTTCTGGCAGCTAAGTTTATGTTTTAAAATTTATTTTTTGTTCTGCAAATTTGATTTAGAGTTACTTTCTACACTACTGCATGTTAATAATTCAAAAGTTCCCATAAAACTCGGCTTTGTTCTATCGAGATGACACTTTAAATGTGTGGCAAAATTAACAAAAAAAATGAAAGCTTTAATTTTTAACTTTCTACCACTCTATAAAATATTTTTCAAAATGCGTAGTACTTCGCAGACCAACCTAAAATTATAGTTGTAGTTTCCGAACTCTTTTTATTAATAAAGAAACCTTTTCTTTTTTTTTACCAAACGAAATGTAAATTCCCTTCTATTTTTATATTTGATTCCAGGTAATTTTTTGCACTAAAGAGAAATTTGAAAAAATAAAATGAAATATTTACTGACTTATGGAAAAGGGAACGGATAGAATATGGAGGGTTGAAACAATAGAAAAGAAGAAAACAAAGAAAAATTCAAGAAATATGGAACGAAATAAGGAAACAATGGGAATGAAAAGTAAACTAGAAATTTGTTTGTTGTTTGCAAGTAAACAAAACGTTAAAGTAAAATCAAGTGTTCTTCCTTCTTAAAAAGAAACTTCTGAAGTAGAACTTAATGAAAAGACTGTATTTAAAATAAAATAAAAAGAAATGAAAAACGAAGAACTCACGAAAATAAGTGAACCAAACTATATTAGAACTTTGCGGGATTTCAAGGAAGATTTTTAGGAATTCTTCATTTTTAAATTCTAAAAAAAGGAGGAAACAGTCTTTGGTTTCCTTTGATGTAAAGTCATCGATATAATTTACGGTATTCTTCCAAATAGTTGTAAAAAAGTATGCTAAATTGCCCAATAAATCCCCAATCCGAAATCAAATAAATAGGATTTTTCAGAATGTTTTATTAACCACTGTCGTCATATTCAACAAAATAAATGTTTATTTAACCCAATAAGAGCAAAGAGTGTGAAAATACACTTTTTGGTAGTGGAGCTATAAGTTTCTGTTAGAAACAAAAATGTTCTAACACATACGCTGCTTTTTTTGGAACAAACATTTAATAAAAGGGTACACAGTTAAAAACTAATGCTTTCAAAATTTTGGTAATTCTACCAACTTTTTAAATTCTCGCGATGAGAGATCTATATAAACTTTTGAATTATTTACATAGAGTGGTGTGGAAAAATAATTTTAAATCAAATTTAAGAAACAAAGAATAATACATTAAATTTAGCTACCACGAGCAGAATTTTTTCCAAACAGCAGGTGATTTCAAATAAAATAATTTCAAGCGTGGTAGGTCTGTGGGGGAAAAAATGCAACGTAGGACTGAGAGATGGGTTCCCCAAATCCAAAAGTGATATTTATGCAAAAGAAAGGGTTGAACTCTTAATTTATATTGTTTGTAACTGAAACACTTGGACTGCTCTCTTATGGCTAGCTAGTGATCACATTAAGACTCTCAAGGATCGTGTGAAAATCTACGCCACCTGCATAAAATGCTCCGATTATGCGGTTTCTTCTAAATACACTCTGGAATGTTTGGGCCTCACTATGGAAGAAATTTATTCAAATCTCCTACGTCATAGACTTTCTTCGATTCAATGGTCATCTGGACCTGGTCTGACTCCGCCAGACTTTTAGTATTAAAAATATCAGACTTTTAGAGGTAACATGTTATCTTTACAACAAGTACAGTGAAACCTCCTCGATGTAGCGACCACCTCTATTTGCGACTACTTTTTGGAGGCAGGGAATTTTTTCCATAGACTTTGTGTTGAGGGAAACCTTTAGGAGAGACTATTAAAACCTTTCCCAGCAACCGGACAAACATCTGTATCAAATGTGCGGAAAAGATCAAATAAGGAATCACGAAAAAATAACAAATCAAAATATTTAACAAAACAAATAAGTAAATTTAAATCTAGTCAAAATATTTGTGTGAGACTCAAATTTAAAGAGCTCTTTCTGACGATAACAACCTCATGGTGCAATCAGAGTGCACTAAAGACGATGCTTATCAATGATTTAATTTTAAAGTTGAAAGTTAAATTAGGAAAAAAAGTTAAGTTAAAAAAAGAAAAAGCATCTCAAGCAAACAAACCTCTCCTCATCTTTTAAAGCTAACTAATTTTTATGATATAAAATTAAATGCAAACTTAAATAAAAAAGTATAATTATTTATTTATTTAAAATAGCTTTATCATTCATAATTGGTAAATTTGTTTTTACACATAATTATATCAGTTGGGATCATTTTTCTAGACTCTAAATATTATTCATGGATTCGTCTTCTCATGACGCTCAGAAGTGGCATTTCTGCAAATGTTTTCAAAAATTTTTGTTATTTGTAGAATATTAAGTGAGCACAATTATCGTGTTCCTTCAACAACAAAAATGAAGCATCAGAAAATTTAGGTACTAATTTTTATATTATTTTAAAAGAATAAAGAGGATATATCACGTAGTACGTAGAAAATATTTATATAAAACATATTTTGTTCATATTTATATCGCTTATTACCTTATTTCAATTTACTTATATATATCCCAGACTTCGTTTTTCAGCAAAATAAAAAATG
This sequence comes from Parasteatoda tepidariorum, assembly GCF_982258835.1. NCBI lineage: Eukaryota > Metazoa > Arthropoda > Arachnida > Araneae > Theridiidae > Parasteatoda > Parasteatoda tepidariorum. Next base: position 2,121,456 of record NC_141758.1, on the reverse strand, counting down.
TTTCACTCAATTCAGACCTAACTATTTGCTATCAATGCTCCTCCCTTCCTACCCTTTAAATTATTTTCGATGTAGATGAAGAGGCAGATAGCCCCCCCCCCCCGGGCTAGGTACCTCGACCTAATCTTTATTTGCAGTAGAAATATATACCGTCTTCTTATAGGATAACTGTGGCTCCATCTCTCGAAAGTTTATATAACTTCGTATTTTAGTATTTCGATGATAGTACATTTGTACTAATAGCTATAACTTTATGTGAGACCTAAATATTTTTGTTTGCAGTAATTACGTATTTTTTCTTACAGCCAGCCTGGACGTGAACGTTGTGTCAGGGTGTGTGTCTTTGAGAGAAGGCACCATGGAACTGATGGGTCCATGGAGGATTCTATTCGTGGTGTTTGTCACCTACTCCATGCTTCCCCTCTCCCTCCTCTGGTGTCTCCTGTGTGGGTGTCTGTCCAGTCTCAGTCACGTCATTTTTGTCACATCCATAGGTTCGACGAGTGAAAAAGACTTCCTCAAAAAAGTAATCATTTCTCTTTCATAATTAATCAGAAAAAAAATATTTCTAACAATTTTATTCCTACTCATACAATATTTCAAATCTATAAAAAAATCTGCAAAACATTTTAATTTGCTCAAAAAATTCAATTCTGATGCTAAATGGTGCATAATTGGTTTTAATATTGTATTTTTTTTTTATTCTTTTTTTTGAATATGTAAGAGGAAGATTTGGATGGTAGTAGAATAATTCGGCAATAGAATTATACTCATTTTTTGTATTGTTGTGAAACAGTAAAACACAGAACAATAGCTTTATACAGTCAATTCGCTATAACTCGAAGTACGATAACTCGAATATTACTATAACTCGAGTTTTTTATGAAGTCCCGACCCTTTTATCTTCAATTTCATGTTAATTATTCTCGATTACTCGAATTTTACTCCCTTTAACTCTATTTTTTTGGGGTCTTTTAAAGCAAAAAGAAAAACCTAGGAGATGATATCTTGCCCCTTCCTTTGCAACACACGCACAATGTCTTTCGCACTCTTCATGGAGAAGCTAAAGCTGTCCCTCTTGAAGTATGTGAACAGTGGTTAAATGAAACGTTACCAAATTTACTTCAAGGATACAGTTAAAATGATATCTTCAATATTGATAAAATGGGTTTATTTTTTAAATGTCTTCCAAATAAGACTATGTTTAAGGATGGAAACTGCTCGGGGGGTAAAATGAGCAAGGATCGTTTGACTGTCCTAGTTGGAGGAAAATACCGAAATCCCCGATGTTTCAAGAATGTAAAAACGTATTCTTTGGATTAGAATTCTAACAGAAAGTTTTGGACGACATCAGTTTTATTTGAAGACTACGTAAGAAAATTGGATCGGAAATTCTTCGCTAAAAAAAGAAAAGTGATACTTTTTATGGATAAATGCACAACGCATAGTTATCTACCTAATTTGTAAGCAGTAAACTTGTCCCGCCAAACACAACAGCAAAGTTGCAGCCAATGGACCAGGGTATCATAAAGTGCTTCAAACAGTCTTATCGTAAATGGTTTGTCAGAAAAGTGATCTTAAATATTGTAAGCATTTAGAAGATTTGTAATTAATAAGCATTAATTAAATAATCCGACAATATTTTGAAAGTCCAAAACCGAAACTAACGGTAAGTCGAACTTCCGATATGTCGAAGTTTTTCGTCAGTCCTATCAGATTCGAGTTATCGCGAATTCACTGTAATATTATTTCACGCAATATTTATTTTGTTATCAATAGTGAATAAAATTATATTACCGAATTCTACTACCATCCATTTTTCTCCCTCTTATTCCAAATTATATTCCTGCTGATTTTTATGAATAAAATGTTCAAAAACTAACTAAATAATAACACTTAAGTAGCTATTATTAAGTAGATTAACTTTAATTGATTTTTTTTCTTCTCTTCGTACAAGGATTTTTCCGACAAATTTTAGTAACAACTCAACATTTCTTTCGAAGAAGTTTTAAGTATTTAAATGATAATCATTCCAAAAATGCAATGGTTTTAAACACAGTGGTTGATCAACCAAAGTTTGGTTTGTAAGGTTACTAACGAATAGTGGCTTGTTTACTTACAAATTACTATGTCTGATCTATTGTTAGGAGGAAATTTTGTTATTTCATTTGCATCATTTTAATCTTCTTTTAAGCTAACTAAATGCAGTTTCATGTACATATACTGAATTATCTTTGAGACTAAAGTGTAAGCATTATGTTTTAATGGATTATAATTTATAAAGAAATATAAGATCATTTAAATACCTCTTTTCATGATCTGAATCACATTATTGTAAATCTTTACTGATATATATTTATGATTATTTGCAGTCGGTTTATTAACAAAATTAAAAGACACTATTTGAAGTGTTGAAGTGACTCAAAATGGCCAAATTAACCTTCAATAATATCATGTTGCGTTTTCTGGCATGCAATTGCATTGGTAAAAAAAGAAATATATCTCGAGGAATATTGTTTTATTTCCTAAATAAATGTCTATTTATTTATTAATATGAGGTGCCCTTTCGCAAAATAAAAGTCTTGCCAGACCAAAAGTAATGAAATTCATGATAATTTTAAAAAGTTCGAATGTTTGATCAAATTTTATTTAATCTTATCTACTATTAGTTGATAGAATTCAAGAGTCTAGCGTTTTCTTACACGCCAGAATAATATTGGTTCTATCTGATGTCAAATATAATCGTTGCGCTACGTGGATTAACTGCTGAAAAATATGTACTTGGATCTTCAAAATGGCAAAAGTAATTATTTCAGCACTTATTGAAAACTGACATTGAAGATAAACATCAATTGTTAACTCTTAGTGTTGTAAAATAGCTTTTTTGTCACATAAATACAAAAATAGCTGGCAAAAAAAATGATTCAAAATGTATTATTCAATGATTTCAACTAAATTGGTGTCAGAATGAGAAATTAAGAAAAAAATATATACTTATTTTTGGTCGAGCTATATGTTGTCTTGCCCCTCACCGACTCTCATTTATTTATTTAATAAATGGTAATTAAAATTAAAATAAAAAGTTTCTGCGTATCTCTACTTCATTTAAATTAGGTGAGTGAAGAATTTAAATTGTTTGCACATTGGATATCGAGCGCAAAGTACGGCTCCGATTACAATGAATTATATTTGGTAAGATTAATGTAAGATTCCTAAAAAACTATTTATGTTAAAAAATATATGTAAGATTCCCAAAAAATCAAATTGATATTTTAATTATTTTAACCAAACATATTTTTAAAATGCAACAATTTGGAGGTCAGACATTGTATATCGACCTCCTGATTGCAGAAAACGCAGAAACCAAGTTTAATTCTAACTTCTTTTAGGATACTAAGATTCTCAATTCCGCTTTTTGAAAGTTGCGTTACTTTGTTAGTTGCGTTCAATAAAGGTGATTTTATAGAATGATTTACTTGTGATTATTTGCTAGAAGAGATGTCTAAGAATTCAAATTCTCAAATTCACTATAATTTCGATTAGCTGTTCAGTTCATCGACAGTGAGTGGAAAAGAAATGTAAGTCAGACAGTCCATCAAGAACGTTGTTTATTCTTTGAATTGACTAAAAGCTTTTTATGTCATCAGTCAATTTCAAAAATATGATAACATGGACACAAGCATGATGAAATACCCATTTTTTCTCCGAAAATGCATTTGCCAATCACATTTCGACAAATAAGCTGTCTAAGCTTTTTTGTTTGTCTGGTTGGTTTTAACGAAGGTCTGTCGACAAAAATCAATGTCTTTATAAAAAGAAGAAGAAAAATAAATCTAGAATAGGGGAACTTAAAAATAATATTTTTCCCCGCTTTAATCCGGACGAAGAGGTATGTCGCCATTTTTTAAAATGACGAATTCGTAAATAGATTTTTTTTTAACAGTTTAAAAAAGATTTTTTTGAGTCCTTATTTTATGCGTGCTCATGGGCAAGCAGTCACTCAAATTTCGATTTAAATTTTTAGTTGTGTTTTCTTTTTAATAGGGGACCCTTGAAAATTTTAACATTATTTTTCTGTTTAAAAGAATTCACGCTGGTTTTATATAAGGATTTAAAAGAAAGTGCATTATGGGATTTTTGAAATATATTTCGAAATTTGATGGCTTCGTAAAAATAAAGAGAGCTTAAATATTCGGTCTGATAAAAATATTCAGAATTTATACTGAATAGATACACACAAAGTCGAGTTCTTTTCAAAGTATTTTTTTATTAGCACTTCAATACAAATAAGAATGTATGTTATAAACGGATCATTTTTTCCCCGTTCAAATGTTAAATTTTAGAAAAAAGTTTCACTCACACTTAAAATGTTAAAAAAGGAAATACAATAAAAGATGTAAATTAAGTTGAATTAAAAATTTTAATTTGGTCTAAAATTGCCTGTGGAATGCATCGCTTCAATTTCCGTGACTGAATACAAAAATGCGGAATCAAACTGAAAATTTACTCTGCTTTACATAAATATTAATTATCTCATCCAAATTAGATGACTTAAAGAAATTAATCTAATACTATGAATAAAAGAATATGGTATAAAAATATACTGTTTGTCTAGAAGCCCACTAAAATTGTGTATATGGGAAACGGGTCAAATGATTGAAAATAATTTACTAACTGCCATCTAAACAAATAAGCAATTGTTTCCTACTTAGGGGCAGGTGAGGTAAAGTGGGTATAAAATGAAGCTTTTTCAAAGAAGGCTCTAAAACCGTTAAATTAATTTTACTGAACATTTTGATGCATTTTATACACATTAGATTTATATAGATCAAATAGGAAGCATAATTTATCTATTTTGTTTGATTGTTTTCTTACAATAATGATTTCGAAGGAGCATTTTTTGATCTACTCACTTTACCCCAGAGTGAGCCAATATGCTATTTTGGTAATTCTAATTATATAATCTGTCTGTTATATGTTGTTAACCCCCCCCCCATCATTCTTCTCTTTAAAAAAATAAAATTTATAAGAAATTTTATTTTTAGTGTTAAAATGACTATGTAGGTCTGTACTCAAACGAATAAATTATTTTTTAACTATTTCATTATAAAACACTGAGCTTTAGATACTAACCAAATCTGAAACAATATCCCTATCATACAAGACTTTGTTAAACCTAACCCTATTCCCACTTTACCCCACCTCAGAAAACAATTCATAATAAATTAGAACTTTGAAATTTATTCTTAAATTTCTATGTAGATCTGTTCTTCAGATGTCCCTCTACCAGTTTGAACCAAAATGAATAGTTTTTGCCAATTTTTAATGGTATTCGAAGAAAGTTCATCAATAGTTTTAACAAACATACTTTATAGGTTCATCATGAACAGATAGTTTGTAAACATTACATTTTTTTATCAGTTTTTAAAACTGGAATAAAAATACTTGTCACAATCTCAGTAAATGTCTTTAAAAAATATTAAAAGGAGAAAATATATGGGTTAATTTAAACATAAAATCACTTTACAACGTGTACCCACTTTACCCCACCTGACCCTATTTTTTTCCCCTGAATCGAATGAGGAAACTAACCCCTAGACGGTACGACTACCAGTTTCGAAATCATAATGTTTTTACAAATAAAGTACAATTTAGGACATTTTTTGTTAATGAATTGTTTCACTCTGAATTGAATGAAATCAAAACTAAGTAGATAAAACTGATAGTGGGAAGGTAAAAGGAAATGCATAGATCCCTTTTATAAACAATAACTAAAAAGTAATGTTAGACTCCTTTTATAGGTCAAGTACCAAAATTATATTTTTTAACCATAAAACCCTTTTAGCTTTGAAAATATTAATCCTATCTGCCTATCTTCCATTAAATATTTCGTTAAACAATTGTTTAAATAGTAAAATCTCGTCTTTTTCTCCCTTTATATCCTACACTGTCAAAACCTATTCACATTGAAGTTGAAAATTGTACAAATGAATACTTTTTATCTCAAGTTAATACACATTTTAAAGAGAGAATGATAAATCAATAACCGAGAAAGCTCGCACAAAGCTCAGGTGCCTTTTCTCCGATTACGAATTATTTTTACCAATTTTAGCCTATACTTGGAAACCATAATAATAGATTATTTACAATCGACACTCGAGCATGAGAAGATGAAAGTATGTTTTTTTTCCGAAGAAGTGAACTTTCATAAATTGCATACATGTTTTCAATTGTGTAATACAGATGTTTTTATAAGAAGACTTGCATAAATACGTCAATTGCGTTAAATATTTTTATAATATTTAAATTCTATTCGCTTCTGTTTTGTGAAGCCTAGTTCGAAATCATCTTAATATTCTCTTTGTTTGATGAGCAAACTCATTTTATTTTAAGAATGAGCGAATCTATGCATCCTAAATAAATGTTATTACGTGAAAATAACGTGACTGATGTGCATCTTACGGTCATTGTAGACTCTACTGAAAATAATGGCAGTTACTTTGTACATCAAGTAGTGCAACGGAATTTTCGTGTTGTTTAATGAACTGTCCAGGATTCGTGGTGTCATAAAGAATTCGAGAATCACTAATACATCACTTTGGTGTAACATAGCTGTTTCCGATTTTGGTGTTGAGATTGTAGCGTAATAGAAATGACGACGTGAGTTCTAAAAATTTATTTCAAAACTTTATACAAAAATTCTTGAAACGAAAAAAACTAACTATTAATTTTACAAAAACTCATAAGAGAGAAGAAGAAAAAACATAATGCTTAACTCTATCAAGCTATCTAACTATAGCTCGAAATAAGTTTTAATAAAATCTGCTCTGAACTCTGTTTTGCTAAAATATGCTCGTTACGTAGCAAGAATAATAAAAAAAATGTACAGTGATTGTTTAGAAATTTCTAAAATCTCCTTCACATTTATTCGTATTCCTTAAGAGCGGCAATCCTTGAATGCGCTAAATTAAAAGTAAATTGAATGCATTTTATGAATGCATATGCTAAAGTGTTTTAAAACACATGACATTTCATGATATTGCGTTGAATTAAGTAATTTACCTGAACACTAAAGAAAGGATGGGAAGAATTATTTTCGTAATCTTCTCTTATATTGCGAAAGGAAATGATAGGAACAGCATTTCCATATCTTGCGTAAATGTGGAAGAACCGGAACCTATTTACAACATTTTCACAGCCTCTAATTTCGTGGACTTTTCCATCTCTCCCTTTGTAATAAGAAAAATGAGTGGATTTGACAGAAAACCATCAACTTGTTGGTTCTGTGGATTAAAACACTTCCCCCATTTACTTGGTCCTATAAATGATAAATAAAACTACTAAAAGCTGTTAGCAAAAGCAAAAAATAAATAAAAAGGAGATCTTTCCGAAAACAGATCGATCGTGTGAATCTTTTCTTTTTGTAACTTTGAAGAGATTGGATCCTAACTTATCGGGAGAGATTTTTCATTACATTCCCTCCCCGCCACACCACACGCACAAACAATTTATCGTTTTCTTTCTTTTTTTTTCATCACTTAACGTTCATATCGGAAGATGAGGAAATTTTATCGTGTTTGGTAACTCGTTGCAAATTGATATTCATTGGTAAGTGAAATCAATTCCCTTAACGGAAAATATATGTTGGAACAGAAAAATATACAGTTCTATGTAAATCTAAAAAGGAAAAATACACTCTTTAAAATCATTTTATTTTTCTAAGTTTTTGAATGACTGATAACGTTTCAATAATTTTATTTTACTTCATAACCGTCGTTGAACATCCGACTCAATTTTTTAGGTTTGCGACTACTTTTGTTCAACTCCGTCGGCTTGTAATTTTAAACCCAATCCAAAGAACAAGGAAACTCCTGGATTAATTGTGCTGAAGTAACTTTGCCTTCGTGGAGGACTTTTTTGATTGAACTAACCCGCATTTGCGTCACATGAAGAGGAAAACCACGAAAATCTCCTACGGTTAGCCTGACGGCAAGGGTCTCTAACCCATGATCCATCAACCACTGAGGATATTTTACGTCATCACTGTTGTCGGTGCGAGCTGGGGGTGGTATCGTCCAGCCATCGAGATGGGATTCAACCTCATTGGAAGGTTCTATTCTCCTGAGTCACCACGGCTCGCTTCAATAATTAATAGTAAAAAATAAGTTGCTTAGTTATTGTTTTCACTAAACTCTCATTAGGGTTTCAACAAGCTAAAATGTGGCTTTACTGTTACGCCCAGAAGCAGAAACCCTCCCAAAGCCCGGCAAAGTAGTGAACGCTGAAAATTAATTACTGCATCTACAGATTATTTTTCTACTAAGTTTATTTTTTTTAAAGTAAAAAAGAAATGAGAGAAATTGCTGAAACTTTTTTTTAAAAAAAACATCTCCAAACTTGTGTACAATAAAAATTAAAGAGCTGAATTGCGAGAACAACGCAAGGAACAAAAAGCAACGTTTTTTTTTCTACTTGATTACAGGCTTAACTCTATAAGGGTTTATTCTATTGTCTTAGTATCAAATCTTAGTATCTATTTCATTTTCTTAGTATAAAATTTGACTTTAATGTAAACAGCATATAGTTTTTATGCATGAGGACCCTATATTTTCAAGTTTTGCTTCTTGTATGAAAATTTAGGGTTTTAGTTTGAACAGTTATAATCTATGTCTGATTGCATTGAGATTGCTGACACATTTGGATTTAAGAAGAATGTGGTGCAGATTCGCAGCATAAATTCTGTTACTTTTGAATGTATCAACTCACTATATCAATATATAATTCATACAGTTGAAACTTTGTAAATCGTTTCTCTCACTATTTATAAAATCAAAAACATACCATAAAATTCTGTTATATTAATAATAAATGTAATTATCGTTACAGTGAGTTTGATCGTCACAAGCAAATACACTTGTTCAATGTTAAAATAGAAGTATAAAAAATTAGGAAATAGTATGAAAACTATTGACCTCATTTATCACTTTGAATATTGATTTCAATTACCAAGAAGGGAGCTGGACAGATACGTTTTTTTTATAAAATAGGAGTATTCTTTTGTGGCAGGGTTTCTAAAAATGTCAGAAGAATCCATTTTTTTTAGGAGAAAGGTAACTTAGCAGGTGATTACACATGCACCTTTGTTTTATAAACAAAAAGGGTTAATATTCTCTGCTAGAACTAAAGTAAAATGGTGTCCATTTTTTACTTTTCTTTATTGATGCCATAAATAAATAAAAATGCCATCGCATAGCTCTCCTTTCTTAAACTGCGTATTTTCCTTGAAAAATATTCATCTCAATAGCAGAAGTTAACTCGTTATAAACACTCAATTTTTGCAAGTTTATTACAAACATTTTAGCGGTGACTTTAAAAATTGTTTTAATGGTGGAGTATGCAGTAGTCGTTACAGTAGTTAATATTTTTGTTCTCTTCCTTGTGTCCAACAGATTCTAACAAACTGCCTGTTGTATACGTGCATCAACCTTGTGAGCATGTACACGAAATTTCTGACAGACAAAGCTCAAAGAAACGCTTTTTTGGAGACGCGGAGGGCCATTGAGACGAGACACAAGACAGCCAAGGAGAATGACAAACAGGTGAGCATTGTTGTACTTCAGATACTAAGAAAAGTTATTATTTTAGATTATACGTGCTTACACTTCATTTCTAAATTAGGGTTGGTAAATATGGGTTTTTCTGTTGCTAAGGTTTTGGGCTCTCTTAAAGAAAGAATTTTTTTTTTTAACTTTTTTCTTTTTCAGAAATGAGTTTCTTGTTTTCCATTTCTTAGTGTTTCTTAATTGAGATACGTTTTATTTACCATTTTTTTACTATATTGACAAGTACAGGACAAATTTTAAGCTAAATTAATTTGAACTTGATGATGAAATGACTCGAATGAGCAACACACACGGATTAGCAATATGTCCCTGTTAACAACTCGAGAAACAGAAGAGTAGATGTTCTATTTCAGTTTCATGAATGACAAAAAAAATATATATAATAAAAACTTTGTGTTCTATTTCATTTCATCTACATTTAATTATATTATGTTAACAAATTTGATAAAACATCTCCTTTTAATTTTCTTAATAAAACTTTTGTAGAGTGGTTTGATGCAAAAGTTTCATGTTAAATGTTTTATTTTGGACAAAAACTATTGCAAAGGTTAAACATTTTTGTAAAGTTGTATCCTTCGAGAGAATCCTTCCAATTTAGAAAATAAATAATATCAAAAGTATGTAACCAATTCATATGTCTTTCATTCGAAGTTAAATAGGGTCAGAGTGAACATGTCCTGATTAGACCCTCCACCATGTGTCCATGTCATTCCCGGGGACACATACGTTTGTTCATGCGTAATGAAACTATGTAGAGCTAAAGTTAATATCAAAATAGCTGAAAAACAGTGCAATTTATAACACAGTATCACCTTCTTTTTTTTTTGAAATTCTGAAGATAAAATATATAAGAAAAAGAGAAAATTTAAGAATTACTTTTGTACCTTAAAAATCTTCTTTTTCAAATTTCTACACGATGTGATCGTGAAACTGCACATGGAAGAATACATCCATGTTGCTAATCTATGAAATCTCATAGAAGAAATTTGATAAATAAAAAAGTTATTCAAGATGTCTTCTCTAACCCATGTCCACATGAGGACTCCTTCTCTCGATATATTTTTATTGGCAAAATGATCTCTCTTTTTTTGTAGAATATAGACTACTAAAAAAAACACTTTTAAGAAGATTTAGAGGGGGGAAAGAACAGTTTATATTCATGAAAGCTGATTCTAAGAAGAAAAAAATTCCACTGGGATAGGTACTGTTTTTCCACAACATGTCCCCTGTGTTGTAACTCTCAGGGGGAACAGATCTTCCATGTCATTGATTTGACAAAACTTAGTCGTCCTCAAAATGCAATAGATGGCTCTACAATCGCATTTTTTCTTTTTATGGGAATGGACATACACCGTTTTTTTCTCCCTGATCTTCAATAATGAATTAGAAGTAACCACAGGGGTTGGTGAGCGAAGTGTACAGGGGGGGGGGAATCTTCTAGTTTTTTTTTTTTTTTAAATATCTCGGTAAAAATTTATTAATAGGGTGCAAAAACTATTATAAAAAGAGGCTAGGTATCCATACAGGTATACATACATCATTTATAACCCTGTGTGACAAAGAAATTGTGCAATAAATGTTCCTAAACTTAGAAACTAATGCGAATGATACATTAAGTTCATTTGTATATTTTGAATAAATTTAGTTTAGGAATTTATAATTTGAAAAACAACGGATTCATCATTCATTTGTTAAAACTGATTTTCGATGATTTTAATAAATTACTGCGTTATTTTTCAGTAGTTTAGTCTAACATAGGCTCAAAAATCTCCAATTGTGGTTAACTAAATTTTTAACCAGTTATAATCTAAATATTTTTCATAATGTTTATAATATTCATTAGAGTAATGTTTTTTTATTTACATAATTAAAAATATTTATCTAAATAACTTTCATGAGATGAAAACTTTTTCTTTTGAGCTACAGGATTTACATTTTAACCCGTCGGAGTCGAGTAAATTTTTTCGACTCTTATAAAATTTATTTTTGCTTTGACTCCACAATCTTAATTTTAATATCCCCTCTCATTGTTTTCTTACTTTTGAGGCATAATAAAAAAGAAACGAAAATTGTGAAATTTCAATTCACAATTATTAAAATTCTGAAAAACAATTAATAAAACTGGCAATTTTCTTTCAATTATTTTTGTATTACGATTTGGGAAACTGTAATATCAGAATTGATCAATTTTTTCCCCTGTTATTTGAATTTATTCAGAGATGGCTCTGCCATCGCATTCATTTTGGGAATTACCTTTTTCCTAAAAGGAGTCCATTTTTGTTCTAATTGACAACGAGCAAGGTTGTAAAGTCTGAGATGGCTTGTTTATGCCATGTTTTCCTACCTTGTAATAAAAGTTGCTAAGTTTTATTTTGAAGATTCTTCAATAAGTCAAAGAAACCACAGTTACTACAGAAACCGATCTCCGAAAAAAAATACAACACAAATAATTTGCAAGAAAAATAATCTATATTGGACACTTTATAATAAATGCTCTAAGGAGCGACCTTCGGTACAGTTTTCACTTCAGTTTCACCGCTATGATCAGGCGACGAAATGAATCACTCAGTCACTGGAAGATTACACTAGCAGCCATCATATCACTAGCAGTGACACAATTCGGTCGACACTATTTTCTGGTGATTCGGTGAACATCTCATAAGCGAAACCATTCAAAAAGTTTTCTTAAGAAAAGAAGCAGAACAGATCGGGATAAGATAAGAGATAAGCGGACCATCCTATAATTAATTATCTATTTCTAAAATGCAAGGTGTCAGATAGACGTTCAACAAACACTGCCACAGCTCCTCCTTTGATTTCCAACTCAGAGAGGCCAACTGCTCCAGTTTCGACAAAAAAATTGAAAAGCGGTTGAGAGCTGCAAACTAAAATTTAAAGGATTTCGGTTAATTTTGCCAACTTTTAAAAAGGCTTAATTTAGCAGAACAGTAACGAAGTGAGATATTGCATAAGCCTTTGAATTATTTAGAAGTAGTGGTGAGCAAAAACCCTATAAATAAAATTCATTAAATCAAAAATCATTCACTAAAAGACTCATTCATTAAACACTGTAACATTTAAGTTGTTATAGCTGAACAAATCCTGTCATACATATAGCCATTGAGCCACAGTGTTTCAGAGGAAAACGCTCTCGCCTCCCGATGAGGTGGCCCAAGTTCGAATCCCAAAGATGGATGGCCACTCTCTGCTCGGACCAACCATAGTGCTGCTGTAAAATATCCTCAGTGGTAGACGGATCATGGATAAAAATCACCTAGGCTTCGGGCTAACGAAGGGAAATATTCGTGATTTTCCTCTCCATTGAAAACAAATGCGGGTTAGTTCCATCCAAAAGTTCTCCGCTGTGATTAGTTTGACCCTATGGCTGATACCTCATCATCTGGATAGGGTTCAAAATTACAAATGTCCGTGTTTGAACATCGATAGACGTTCATCGAAAAATAGGTCGGTTGTTAAATGCCAGATATTCAATAAAATAAAAGTGTAGCCATTAGTTAAAGTTTAATAAATGATCACGGGCTGATTGCAGAAACAGTTATTTCAAAGCTTGTATTCGAAATGTTAGAAATGATTCATTGAAAATTAAGTACAGTCAGTGTTATTTCTTTGCAGGAAAGATTGTTGTTGAGCGTCCTTCCAAGATTTGTGGTGCTAGAAATGATTAGGGATATGGCGTCTGATGAAGACGACGAGTATCAAACTAACAATAGGAAAATATTGTCTGCTCAACAATTCCACAGAATTTACATACACTGCTACGATCACGTCAGGTACTATTTAAGATTTTTTTATATTTAACAAAGTATTTTAAAAAGAAGGTTTATCATTAGATAAACTTTGTATATGCAAGACATATACTTTGCATATACTTGACTATAAATATAATCTTCCCGTTAAGAACTATCTGGGCTTTAGAACAGATTTAATATATTTTAAAAGTTATTAAATTTAACAACTAAGCAAACTTAAATGATTTAAAAGCTATTAAACGTTTTAAAAATCACCAATTTGGCGACATTTTTCCACCCAGATGAAAATTATCAATATCACTGCCTTATTCTCAGTTTTTGAACATTTTTATGAGCACAGATAAAGCAGCATTTGAGCAAACTTTTAAATGTTAAAAAATTAGACCACAAACGCTTTTCATTGTCACACTGTGGCTTTTCTTCATATTGACGCTTTGCGCCATTTTCACAATAATCGTAGGCAGCGCTGGGCTCAGATAGACTAAACTTGACCTAACATGAGAATAACACGACATATGAGTCACAGTTTCAAACTCACAGCAGTTACAAAGACAGCGTGTTATTCACAAAGAAGCATCATTTCATATGACGACGGAGTCTTCAAAATCATAAGGAAACGCAGCAAAGGAAATGTTTTTTGAAACCTATCTTGCCTTATTTTTAATTCCACTTTTTGATCACTTTTACGTCCACTAGTTAAAACGTTATGATCAATAACTTCAAATTGTGTCGAAGAAATATTCATTTCAGTATAATTCAGTCAGATTTTAATTCGCAACGTTATTTTTCAGCATACTGTTTGCTGATATTCAAGGTTTCACGGCCTTGGCATCCAGGTGCTCAGCGCAAGAATTGGTGCAGGTGCTCAACGATCTTTTTGCTCGATTTGACAGACTCGCACAAGTAAGTGACTTATTTACTAAAACTTTTTTGGTTTACTCAAATGGAATCTCCAATTTCGTACATTTAATTCATTTGTTCGTGTATTTGCTTCGAAGTGAATCGGCAATTCGAGAAACAGTAAAAGAATCAGTAGGTTTATCACTAAAGCTGAGTCATAAAATTTCGGCCTCAGGGATCTAATTTTGCTGAAATTCGTTTGGTTACTACGGAAATTAAGAGCATCACAGCTTAATTATCATGTAATTTATTCAGGTTTATTTAATGTAAGTATGGGACTGATTTTAAGAACATGCTTTTTCTAAAAAAATTTACAGGTATTTATGGTTGTAAAACAAAAATAAACTAACATATAGTTATTTACAATATTATTTTAAAACTTCTCTTCGCAATCATATTTGCAATAAATGCTTAAAATATCGCCTACCAACAGTCATAAAAATTAAGTGGAGTAGTGGACAGTAGCGGGAGGATCTGGTCTGAGAGAAATTGTCACGTACAAGTGAGTTTTTAGCCGTGATTACAGACTCTTGCGAATATGTTTCTGCTCAAATGGTATGACAGACAGTGGATGTCAATATTTTAGATCGATTGATGATTGATTAACCAATCCTCCGTAAAGCTAGATTTATCGGAAATCAATTATTTTTTCTAAAGAACTCCATTACCGGAGGATGTAAGAGTTCTAGAAATACCTGACATTAATTTTTATGTTGAAATTCGTAAAAAAAATGTATAGTTTAGTATTGATAATCTGAAAAATGAAGTTGATTTGAAACTATTTTGTCGGTATGCTCTTTAGAGTAATAATTTAAGTAATATTAAGTGAAATAGTAAGTTTCGTCCCAATGCAATTATAAATGTTAGCAAACTTAATGTAGTTTCTACTTATGATAGGATTTTAGAACAAATAAAAAGGAGTAAAAATCACTTATTAAAGAAGCGCAAAATTTTGCAGATTTGAAAGTTTAGCTTCAGTAGAAAAGAAATCTTGCATGAAGTAAGTAAACCTCTATACAGCCGTGCAATTGAAAAATCAACGTAAACGACAAAAAATTCAAAATTTAGATTTTTATGTATTTGGTATCTTTATATGGTAAGCTACATATTGCAAAAAAATTAAGAAATAAATTATTTTTTTTTTGAATTTTATCTTAGCATGCATAACATTAGCAATAAAAGGAGAAAAGTTGTCAAGCCACTTTTCTCGGAATCAATCGTGAAGCACTTACGTTGTTTTTTTCAATTGCACAGCAGTATACGCTTCTTTCATTACAGCAAAATATGAAAACGAACAATCATAAGAAAACAATGAATTTAATTGTCCCTGAGCACTAATGTTGTAGGGTTTTCCAACAATTTCTGAAGAAGTAATATGGATTGATAGCTGAGGATTTTAATAAACAAAGATGATTTTTTTTATCCATATAATGCACAGTTTTGGTACATTAGTTGATTGGAATTACATACATTTTCAGGCTTGTGTGCTTAATTTAGGCGTATAACTCTTTGTCAAATAGAAAGACAGATAGCAAAATGCGGAGAAGGACAGCACGAAGATATATTCAGGGTAACAGCTGGATTCGAACCTGCTACCTCCACTCTTAGCACTGCGTTTGATAAGTGATACCGCTCGGCCAGGGTGGTCCTTATAATGTATAGTATAGTTTGAGTATCGGTTAAGTTATGGAATGACATATCGGTTAAGTGGTATCTTAGGTTTTGTTGGCACACACGTATTTTTTTGTCGAGATTTTCAATGGCCATTATTCATAAATGTGGCTGAATTACATGTATGCATCTCTCATTTTCCTCTTTCAAGGCATGGGGGTTTTGTGGGCTTAAACCATCCACCTGAAGAAAAGAATAATGAAAAAGATCCTATGTATATAAATCACTTGATCTAGGTGGGCAATTCTGATCACCAAAACTGTAAGTTACATAACAAAGTGCTCTACATTGTTCAACAATGAAAACGTGTTTTTCTTTTGCGTAGGGCTCCATTTTAAGTAACCCTGAACTGACAGCGAGCTCGTAGTTCTATTCTTTGGAAGCATTTCTTACTCAAATAGCGCAGAAGTCAAACCTTTCGTAATATTTTTGATGTGTTGTAACCACTTGTGTGTACTTTTTGGTGTTCATTATCATATTGTGTATAGGAAGAGCACTGCCTGCGCATCAAATTGTTGGGTGATTGCTACTACTGTGTGAGTGGACTTCCAGAACCGCGATCTGACCACGCTCACTGTTGCGTAGAGATGGGACTCCACATGATACACGTCATCAAGTAAGTTCTCATTGACCCATTTTAAAATGTTGTTCTTCAGAATCCATTTTAAAAAAACAACACTTTGAAAATTATGAAATGTGGATATAGTACTATTGCTGCATTTATCAAAATTACTGGGAACTGCGTTCCTGAAAAGGGACGCATTTGTTTAGTAAATACATTCGCCCGTAGTTGGAGTCATAGATTATAGAAAAGTGTCCATTTCATAGATCTCAATTCCTCCAGATGTTCTAGAATATTCAACTCTTGTATTGAGAGTGATAGTCAAGTTTACGCTTTTCTATTTCATTTCTTTGATTTAAAAAAATTAATTTTGGATGATTCCTGCCAACACTATATATAAAAATTAAACAATATAAAAATTTATATTACTTATGAAATTATGCTACTCAGGTAAAAATGTAAAATTAAGTCCCTGCCTGCCCTGTTATTCAACTCTCATATGACATCTTTTCTAGTCAAGGATGTCACGGATGGCTAAAAATGGCAAATCTATTAAAAGCTAGCTTTTTTCTTTCCGTTTACTATGGAAAGAAAATTTTTTTAAAAAAGTCTTTGTTTTAAATATAAATAATTTGCAATGTATGCCATGGTGGTAACTTTATTTGCATAATTAAATAGATAAAAATGAGTTGAGATTTCACCACTTCTTTACGTTTTAAGTCACCTGTGGCATCCCTGCTTACTGAACCATTCTTGGAAGGAGCAAATATTCGAATGGGTGCATTAGAAGAATTATAGAATCCAATAAACCAAATTCATGAAAAGTCTTCTAAATAGAATGATCTTTCCAACACCTTCCACTTCAGATTTAAAAATAAAAGATAGACTTCAGATTAAAATTTAAGTATTTATGTTATCAATAATATTATAGTTGACAGAATTTATCGAAATAAATCTTCATGATGAATAACTTGGACTAACAATTTTTTCGCTTTGTAAAATATGAACCATCTCTTTGAAGAGCCGCTAGAAGCAGAAATGGAACAAGCTTAAAGAATCATCACATTTGTTTCAGACAAATCAAAACAGTCGTTTAAAGATGAAATGCTGGTCAGTAAATTCGCAGATTCTCAAGAATATCAACTGCTCCACAACCTGAAAATATTTTATGAAATATTTTACTAAAGTTTTCAGAATTTTGTTTAATTTTGAAAACATTTTATGAGCCTCCCCATGAGACAACATGAATATTTAATGTATATTTTTTAAATTAACTATGCGTAAGGGTGTGCATAGTCAGTTTTCCTTAATATTTTTTAAATCAAGAATCAAATCTAAAATATAATGAGATACTTTTTGTATAATCGATTACTTTTATTATATAAGATGTAAAAAGTAACCTATCATTTCTGGTGTCTATCATTAGAGGGTCATACATCGCCTCCTTCAATAAAAGGCCTTCCACACCATTCTGAGCAGATTGTTTTATAAGGTAATCAGTTTTCGCATTAAATCAACTTCAAAAATAGCAATTCGCTGAGGGATTTTGCCTTATTTATATATCTGATACAATAATATATGCTGGTTAATAAAGAAGTGCGAAAAATAAATTTTATTCTTTCATTAAATAGAAATTAAGAAAGAAATTTCTACCATTTTTTTATTTGCTTGCTTTCCCTTAAATCATAAAATGTGCAAACTCGTATGCTTTTTTCCTCTGTATTTCATTTACCAGAAGCAACCACCTTAAAGTTAAAACTTCAAGATGGATAGGAAGAGGACCGTTAACGGTCTCAGGTGCCTTACATCTACCTAAAAAATGAATACTCAAGAAATTTTCTCATCCTGGCACATTTTTTACTCATCTACAACTGCAACTAAAATTTTTGAAACAAACCTAGTTAAGAGCAAGCTGCTTTTATTATTTCCATTTACTTTTAGTTATTCAAGCAAAGTGCTCGAAGTTTATATACAGTAACCTCACTGCCTGCTGACCTAAAGACTCAACACTAACTGAATTTAAATTCGCGATAAAAAGGATAGGGGCCGCTTCGAGGTCCAGGTAAATTGCACTAGGCCTCAGGCGCCCAGCTTAATTTTGATGAAGATGATAGAATACTTTTTAGTGGTCAGACCTGACTACTTTTAGGATGTCGTGTGGAGACATATAGTTTTAGGAGGTTATGAGTCGATCCAAATACCCTCTAATATTCGAATACGTTAAACGCACTTTTCATATCTGCTTTACATTAAGCATAATTTTATCATCAATCCTATTGTACTTATCCTTTGTCAATTAGCAACTTAAATGCTTTAAGAAATATATTTATTAGAGTAATACTGAATGAGAATGGAAATTCACATCAAAAATATAAGTAGTACTTCACTTTTTATATTATAAAAAGACATTTTTGTCACATAAATTCACTGAAGCTATTTTCAAAGGATCCCCAAAAAGTAAACTGCCATACACCTAACTCACCAAAATAAGATCAAAGATTATATATTAAAAGAAATCTTATTCCTCTACGAGTAAATATGATCCTTCAAATGTTCCATTCTGCTCCAATTTGCAAGTGATAAGCGGAAAAATTCAAAACTTCCTGCAAGTTGTGCTGCATGCACATAATTTGTGCTGTGTAATCATCCTATTTCATTTCAAGCAATCAACGGAATAAATAAATCTCACTGATATCTGTTCGATGCACTCATCAGTGTCTGCATTCAAATGTTGGTACACTGATCTATAAATGATAAGTATATTTATTCGAATCATGATGAGTGACATAATCTAGTAAAAACGTCGTTCAAAATGGAGGTGAGCGCCATCTGGGACAACTCATGCGAGGTTTGAAGATAATATTGTAGTCTGGAAGACGAGAAACGTGTTTGGCTCTAGGTTATTAGGATTGGCGTTAAAGTATGATTTCTTGAAGTGAAAAATCCATTCCATTTCACTTATGCTGAGTATATTTTAGGTTTGTTTTCTTACATAAATCCTCGATATTATTATATAAGGGTCGAGATCCAGTTATTTTGGACATTGGAGTTTACGTCATAGAAAATCGCTAAACAACGATTCCCCCCTACTAAATATCTCCTATTGTAGCCCATATGAATTTCCAATTAATAACTCAATACCGTCGGCGTTAAAAAAAAAGCATTTTCTTTTCTGGTAATTATTAATAAATCTAAAAATAATACTTTATTTTTAGCAAACGTAACAAAAAGAAATATCCACTAGGCATAAACAAATAACTTTGACCAAACTTTTTGCACCTGTGCATTAATATAATAATATCCCATAAGACTGGGGTTGAAGAACCGGGGTTCACTTAAGAAGTGGTAACAAATGTTTAATGAGGTTGTTGAAAATTTTAAATGCTTTATTTACATATTAGTTTCAGGAATTTGCTAGCTTTAATAACAAGATATATTTCCATTAATTTACATGCATAAACTGACAGTTAGGTATTATCAACAGAAAAAAAAATATTTCTTCACTTTATCTCTGCCACTATTCAAATTTTCCCGTTTGTGGTAAACTTTAAAACGGTATTAAATTGAAGCACTTTAATCAGCGTTGAATCCAAAAGCTTGATAATACAGAGAGTCAGTATTATCATATAAAATAATTTGCCGTTTTTTTCCTGTGCTATTTATATTGAAATAATTTGATGAACAATAGTAAAATGTGGTGACGCATTATATAATTTGTGAAGGCGGATGTCAAATTCATTTTAATGTTTTCACTCATCGTCCAAATCACTTAAGACCCAAAAGAGACCCCCCTTTGAGCCGGTGGGGGGGGAGGAGATTAGAGGATGCATTAGAGAAAGGATTAAGGGAGATCTCCTTATGCAGGTTGGTTCGAGAAAAGACGAAAGTGGATCTAAACATGAGGATCGGAGTGCATTCTGGGAGTGTCCTGTGTGGTGTCCTAGGTCTTTACAAGTGGCAATTCGACGTCTGGTCCAATGACGTCACGCTTGCCAATCACATGGAATCCGGAGGTATTGCCGGGTAAGTTTCCTTATTTAGTTGTGAAATCGAAAATTAATATAAAAGTTTGTTACTGTGGCATTGCAATGATTGCGTTGATAATAAAATACTGAAGTGGCAATCACATAAGTAAATAATCAGGAGTCTAAAACTTTACTTAAGAAAATTCTTATTTATGAAATAAATTAAATCGTTATACTCTTTTTTTTAGTGGTAAGAAAAACGGCAGTATTGATTTACAACATTCTAAAAAAATTCCAAAATTTATTTGCGGAGTGTAAAATATTTGCATTGAAAAATTTTGCTCTTTGTGACAACGTAAGATTTCAAAGGCAACAATGTCTCATATTTTTTACTCTAAGGTGATGATTATATACTATAATGTCTAGTACTATAGGTGATGATACTATACTATAGTGTCTAATACTATAGGTAATGGTAGTGAATTAACTGTACTATTAAAATAAAATATCTGGAATTAATTAGTTTAAGCGTAATTAGTTTGAATATTATTAATTTGCTTTTAAATGAAAGAAAATTTCCATAACCGTTAAGCTAAAGAGAAAAATATTCTTGATTTCAATTATTAGCTCAATGAAAAAAATCAACGTAAAACATTTTAATCTAAAAAAATAAACTAAATACTGGGTAAACTAAATAAATTTTTCAAATAAATGAAGTGCAAAACTTTCTAAAACTTGAGAAATTAAAATGCTACTTCAACTGTCAACTGATATCCTATAAACTAAAACAGTCTGTAGGAAAAACCAAGGAAAATTTTTGAATCCCGTGCAAGTCAAAGTTGCTTCTGTTCTCTGAGACATTAGAGAGATGTTGCTAAGAATTCGTAGAGCTCTAATATAATTTTCTACTTAGCGTCACTGTGATTTGTAGAGAAGTTTTCACTCATGCGCTATGAAGCTCAAATTGTGTTAAAATTAGAATAAGGAACTTCGCAAAATCTATCTATTTTCGCAACGAAAAAAGTGCTATAAGGCTTTAATAAAACGAGAACGAGATAATACGGAAGAGATTGACCTTTTTAGTTTAAATCGGCTTTGTATTCAAAAGGAACTTATATATTTTTTCCCATGTCTTCTACGTATCTATATTATATAAAACGCTAATACGAATGTATATATCAATAAAACCGATGATATTTCTTTTCTCGCGTTGGCAACAGTTTTCATTTTTAATTGAAAGGATTCGGTGCGCAAGAGCACGTAGTGATCATCATGTGGCTAATCTTTATTATATAAAACGCTAATACGTTTTAATTGATAGGCTTCGGCAAGCAAGAGTACGTAGTGAGCATCATATGTCTAATCGGGTGAATTCTCACCGAATTATCAAAAAAATTCTCACAAAATTATCTTCATCGAAGCCGATCCTTTACATCCGGCGTTCAGTACTATTTCATATTGTTTTACAACACATGGTTTTAGCCCTCTGGAAGGAAAAACTTTAAAACAAAACTTACAACAGTTGCTTTTTTCAACAACTGAAATTTAGAATAGTGTGATTAAGAAAAATATGCGAACTGCTTGCAATTTCAAATTAATATTGAACTGCACAGGTTTAGAATTTTCTACAGTGAAAAGTTTTCGGAACTTCAGTGTTCAAAAAAGTATACAAAAGCTAGACGTTAAGAACGTATCCAATGAGCGAGCAAAGCGAGCATCAGATTGCGAAGCAATCCGAAATGAAGTGCGAAAGCAGTGCCGGGGGTTGGCGAGCGCGAGCGAGCACGGGGCGAAGCCTCCTTGTTTTTAATTTATTTTATGGTTTTTATTTGTTTTTAATTTAATTTATTCAAAATTTACCTTTATCAGGTCATTTTCCCCCCCGGTGCATATCTCTTTCGAGGAGTCGTAAGACACTGATTTCCAAATCATCCGTATTAAAAAAATTCAGTGTTGATGCAGTTTCAATAACTTCTAAATATATCAACATCATGTTTTATTCCTATATTAGAACATATGGCCATAACACCAGAGCTGCCGATTTTTCACGATTTTTGGGAATATATCTTCAAGTGTTCAGATAAAAAGCCAGTTTGTTCCATGTGTAGAGGTGAACAAAATTTTTGATTATTAATTTATTAGAACATCGATATATTACATTCGGAATCTCTCATAAATTTTTTTCTGAAACAACGGAATTTCCGATGGTATGTGGAATTAAAATACGATCCTATTGTTAACAACGAGAATTCCTCACCTACTCTCCATAGAGCATGGAAATTCACTTTGCCCTGATTCTCCTCTCTCAGCCACTGCGGCTTTTTTGAGTGCTGGCTTTATTTTTCTTTTCTGTTTCACGTACGGCTATGAAGATTTTCGATTTTTTTTTCTGTTTCACTTACGGCTATGAAGATTTTCGATTTTTTTTTTCACTTTCAGTTTTTATTGGCCACTTTTCACTTTCTGTTCCAAATCACTTCTGTTATCTACATCTAGGCTTTGAGCATGTCGACTTTACCCACTTCATCATTTTTTGAAGCAATGGTATTTTTATTTCATCCAGTATATCCTTCCGCGCTGCAGTCTATTGGGAATTTATCATAACCTTACTATTTAAAAAAGTTTTTGTATTTTACTGTTACTTTTTACTTGTATGGACAGGAAGGTGCATATATCTAAAGCCACTCTGGATTATCTTGGAGATGCTTACGAGGTGGATCCGGGAAACGGTGAGAGCAGAGATGCTTACCTGAGGACGCATGGAGTGGAGACATTCCTCATCCGAAAGACCCATCCTTCAGTCTCACCCTCAAAGGTAGAAGTTTCTCTTTTAACCCTTTGCTTACGGCTAGTAAAACTCCAGAAAGAGAGCCGCTATCACGCGGGCTACGTTAAGGAAGAAAATATGTCCACGCTCGTTAATACTAAAATCCATGAGTCCAATGAAGCACTTTTCTAGAGAAAGTTCTAAAAATGCATCATAAGCTCACAAGGATTTTTGAATTTTTTTGTGTGTGCATAATTTACACCAGTAGTTAAAATGTAACTTTTTATCTGTTAAATGAATTTGAATACCTGTTTGCTATGGAATATTTTTAATCATTCCTCTTGCATTTAAATAATTTTTTAGAAATTGAAGATAAGCATTGAGTATATTGATTGAGTATTGCATTGAGTATTATAATGGAGGAATTTCTTTGACAATTATGAATTCTTGCTATCGGATCGGGATATTTATATAAGATAGTGATATTTATATAAGATTTATATAAGATCGTGATATTTATATGCTTTTAAAATTATGGTGGTATTTAAAAATTTAAAAAAGCTTAATCAGTGTTATTGCGTGTCTAACCAACTGATTTCATTTATGTTAGTTTTACTTATTTGTTACTAAAACATACATATATGAATGCATATAATAAAAGGAATAATAAAAGAAAACGATGCAGTTAAAACTGTAAGATGTATGAAATATTTTCAAAAAAAAAAGAAGGCAGTTAGATTTTTCCATATATCTCTAATGCATGGAGAGAAGTGAGAAGAATGTTTGCTTGGAACCACAATTGTTGTAAATCTCGGTCGAGAGGGAGACAAATTACAAACAACAAATTAATCCAAAAGGGTAAAAATAAAATGTAAACTGGAATACATTTTATGGCTGAATTATATAGTCTTTATTCATTAGTAATATCACTTCGTGTTCTATGTGGCTGTTTTGAAAGATCACGCAATTGTTGTTTTCATTCTATTTCGAGTGACTTAAACCTGTCAAGTATCAGTTCTCTTAAGCAAAGGTATTATATAAAGGTTTTATATTATTAAGCAAAGGTATCTATATTCTTATGCAAAGGTATCAGACAAGTATGAAATAGCATAATACTTTAAATTCAAATTTAAAAAAAGTATCTCTATTCTAAATATATTTTGATAGAACTATCTTGTTTCTTTAAAATAAACCCAGCAAAATTCAATGTAATACATTTTAATTAAGTAAAAAACGAACGCTACGCTTATAAAAAAAGTTATATTAGACATGATATTTAAAATAAATACGTGTGCTCATTAATTCTATTATTTGTGTGATTAATTAGAGTGTAAGCATGTTTTATAAATTCTGACAATACTAAAAAAAATTATAACCAAAATAAATTGAGAAAAAAAGTTTATTTCATTTAATGTAATCTGCGTGTGGCTGCTATTCATTAAAATTGAATTAACGCATGCAAAAAAAAATTTCTTTTTTATTCTCTGCGTGCACCCGATGAATAAATTATCCTTGAAGCAAAGAGGGAAATTATTATTTAGTAAAAATCTTAGGCATTTTTAAAAATTACACTAACTTATCTCTAAATACGACGAAGAAAAATGCAACTTAATAATTATTATGAAGAAAGAAAAAGCTTTTTTTAATTAAAAAATAACTTTTTCTTTAACAAAACACTAATGATACGCTTTTTCAAAAGATATTTTAATACATTTATTTTCATTTACGATTATTTTGATCTGTTTTTTCTCGTTCATAAAAAAGCTGATGTTTGTTTCGTAAGTTAATTAGAACATAATTTGAGATGTATACAAATGATAAGAAGTAAACAAAAATGATTTAGCTTGTTATTCAGTTTAAAACCAAGAGGAATCTTCATAGCTACCAACATTACTGCTTCAACCGGAAATTTTTTCTAGTGGCAACAAAATGTAAATTATGTATAACAAGATTGTTATGACCTGAGCAAAAGATTAATAAAAAGACATGACAAATGCTTCATTGGAAGAGGATTGACTCGATGCTTTAATTGTAGGAATTTAGATATTTGTTAGCAATCGATAAACAAATTCAATTTCTCTAATTGTGTCCATCACATCTTAATTATTTCAGACCGTAGCATCCATGATCAATTTTTATTTTTGTAATTTATAAGTTTAACTCAAAAAGATTATGACAATCATAACATAATAGTAACGAAGCCCATAATATTCAAAATAGTAAAAAAAGAGTTTATTTAAGAGTTTATTAAAAGAGTTTACTTTATAAAATGAATCATAATTCTTCAAGCTTTAATGTTTAATCTTCTACCACTTTATAAAAATGTTTTCCAAAAACGAAACAGTTTGCACATTCCTTAAAACGAAAACGGTGTGGTATGTCAGCCACTTAGTATTTTAAGGTTGTTGCTGGCCCACACGGTTAGCGGAGCTAAACCAAGTCCATGACGCCAGAGACTCTGAGTAAGTCTGTAACAAAAAGTGGATCTGAAAAGAGGTCCACTTTAGAGATATTTAGGCATTGAAGTATATGTTCAGGAGTAGCTTGTTGGTCGTTACACTTAGTGCAAACAGGGAAAACTCTTGAACCATTACTGAACAACATAGTTCTTAGGTGACCACTTCGAAATCTTGATATAACCGTCTGATCCCGCCTACTGCACTGAAGGGTCAGGCTGCCACCTGGGCGGTTGCACTGATACCAATGATGAACAGGAGGAGCCACAGGATCACGAAGCCTGTTAAAACGGGAGTGGAGCTCCGAGAAAGTCAGAGATGCCGAAGAATGCAGGGGCAGATCAGTTCCGCTCTTAGCCAAGGAGTCTGCAATCTCATTACCCTCAACATCGACATGAGATGGGATCCATTGCAAGTGTATATTATGGGAGAAAGAAAGGGTCTTCAGCTTGTTTAAAATTGATATTTTAAGTATTTTAACACACACACAGTATTTTAAGGTAGAAAGATTATCTTTATGCGACTCCATAGCAAAAGGGAAGTCATTTGTTGACGTTGGTTCGGAAAACAATTTAGTTTTTTCCTTACAGACAAATAAAACGCTTTTTTCGGAAAGACCGAGATTCTAACCTCATCACCAAAAACTCTTTTTAAAGCAACAAATAATAGATAATTTACTACAGTTATTACTATAGTAATTGGTTCATTTTTAAATTTTTGAATTAATAAAATCTAAATTGAATTCAAATTTATTTGAGTGTGATAACATAGCATACTGCAGAAAGTTAATATTGTACTTTATAGTATTTGAACTACCATACTACTATATAATACAAATAAAAATAATCAATTTCTTTAAAACGTAAATAAATAAAAAATTTCCATAAAAATACAGAAATGGTTAAACAGAAATTGTTCTAGATTTTTTAATAAAAATCACGTTCTTTTATACTAACCAATATTAAATCTAAATGTTTATAGTAGACCTAAACAACTTAGCCGGATATTTTAAAAAAGGGGGTTTTAAGATCATCAATAATAACCTTACTATATATAAAAATCTAATAATGGTGTCGCAGTTTTTCATTGTTGTCAATACATTCTTATTGGCTGGAAAATCACATGGTAGGATCTAGTTTTCCCTTATTCATTTCCATATTGTCACATAACCTTACATGACATGACCTGTGGTTACATAACATATAGAGCTCCTGATATCTAAAGGTCTGGTTTCTTAGGACAAGCGCCTTATCTGGGCGTCAGCGGGACGTCAACGTCCCGCTGACGCCAACAAAATACTAGTTTGTTAGCTCAAGGTCTGGTTTCTTTAAGGCCTGGTTTCTTAGCCTGTCGTCCTAAACGTCGGCGTCAGCTGGAAATCAGCGCTAACCTCTGATTGGTTTATTTGTGAGTTTGATAGTATACGTCATCGAACGCTTATCTTGAACTTCAATTGCCGTCCAACTCAACTGCAGTTGGATTACAGCGTGACGTTAACCACAGAAGCAATGGCGGACAACATCCAACAGCACATTGAAATCAGCCAAGATTTTGATTTTGACATTAAACATAGCTTCTTCATTAAACATAGCACTCTTCATTTAGCTCAGCTATAATGTGTTTTTTCTTGAACAAAGTCATTATTTGTTCTCTAAAACACTGGTCGACAATAACAAAATCAATACAAATTCAAAATAAATATTTGTTTACTTTATTAACGCATGCGCAATGAGAGATAATGTCTGCGTTGGACCGACTGCTCACGCTGAGCTAACAAAAAAGTATTTTTTTGGCGTCAGATCTACGTCAACTTTCCGCTGACGCCCAGATAAGGCGTTAGTTCTAAGAAACCAGGCCTTGAGCTAACAAACCAGTATTTTGTTGGCGTCAGCGTGACGTTGACGTCCCGCTGACGCCCAGATAAGGCGCTTGTCCTAAGAAACCAGACCTTTAGAACTAGCGCCTTATCTGGGCGTCAGCGGAAAGTTGACGTAGAGCTGACGCTAAAAAAATACTTTTTTGTTAGCTCAGCGTGAGCAGTCGGTCCATCGCAGACATTATTTCTCATTGCGCATGCGTTAATAACGTAAACAAATATTTATTTTGAATTTGTATTGATTTTGCTTTTGTCGACCAGTGTTTTAGAGAACAAATAATGACTATGTCCAAGAAAAAACACATTACAGCTGTGCTAAATGAAGAGTGCTATGTTTAGTAAAGAAGCTATGCTTAATGTCAAAATCAAAATCTTGGCTGATTTCAATGTGCTGTTGGATGTTGTCCGCCATTGCTTCTGTGGTTAACGTCACGTTGTAATCCAACTGCAGTTGAGTTTGACGGCAATTGTAGTTCAAGATGAGCGTTCGATGACGTATACTATCAAACTCACAAATGGACCAATCAGAGGTTAGCGCTGATTTCCAACTGACGGCGTCCTGTCCTAAGAAACCAGGCCTTAACTCTGAGATAGAACTAAGTCTAAATACTAATAACGTTTTGTACATTCAACAACAACAAAAACTAAGAATGTCATTTTAAAACAATCTGTAGCTTTCACAAAGAAACAGATTGCAAATAATAAGCGATACAAAAGTATCTAAGATCTGTTAAAAATCTCAAGAAACAAAAAAAATCTCAAGCAACAAAAAAAAAATTCCCCAGTGCTATTATTATGTAACTCTTATTTTCCCATTTTATATTTTTTGTCTTTTGAAGCTTAGTAATTTATTATGAAAAGAACTAAAATACATAATATATTCTACAGTTTTGTCAGTCGTTCAGGGGTTTGAAGAAGGCGATGTGCAGACAAGACAGCAGAAGTGATGAAGACGTTGGCTGGAATCCCGAAATACCCTTCGAAAACGTAAGAAATAAATTTGGTTATTTACACTTTGAAACACACTTTTTATCAAGATGTATGCTCTGTAAAAACATAAGAATGTGTGTTTTGAAGACCCATATCTGTTGTCACTCTTTACAGTCTCTCGTATTATCTAACAAGAAAATGAGTAGTTTTTCGTAAGGATTAATGGGTGATAGAAAATATCTTCATTTCAAAATCTATTACAACACAATAAAAACTACGATATCTCTCCTAGAAGCCGTGGTGGCTCAGGGGATAGAGCGTTCGCCTTCCAATGAGGTGAACCAGGTTCGAATCCCAGCGATGGCTGGTCAATTCAAATTCCGCACCCGGCTCGCACTGACCACAGTGCTGACATAAAATATCCTCAGCAGTAGACGGATCATGGGGTAGAGTCCCCTTGCGGTCAGGCTGACCGCGGGGGGTTTCGTGGTTTTCCTCTTCATATAGCGCAAATACGGGATAATTATACCAGAAAAAGTCCTCCACGAAGGCAAATTTCTCCCAATACTTGATCCAAAGGTTTCCTTGTTTTCTGGACAAGGTTGCGCAGTTAGGCATTAATAGTCGCAACCCCAAAAACATTGGATCGGCTGTTCAACGACTGTTATAAAATAAAATCTCTCAACTGATTTGATGTTGATCAATCCTAAAAGTAACGTGAAGAAACACTTTTTTTTCTTCAAGTGAACACCAAATCGAGCTGCCATACACAATTTAAAAGACGTAAGAAATGCAAAAAGTTGACACGGAGATCACTCGCTTTTACAACATTACGTTAAATATTTCCGCTCCCGAAAACTCCAATGCTTTCGCGTTTTGATTTCCAAGTTGTCGAGTGCTTGAGGCTGTTTTCAAGAGTACTTTTCATCTGCAGAAAGTAAAGTTCGCCGTTAAAAATATGTATGCATGTTTTTAGTTGCGTCATAAAGATACTTATATTTTAGTTGTCAAGTCTCTGCAGACTGCATTCCATAATTTTAATAATAATAAATTGCATTAATGCTTTGCAAAATCTAGTTCGAATTCGTCAATCTATTCTCTCTGCTACGCGTATGTTTGATTAACAGTCATTATTTAAGTCATTTTATTTTAAGAAATTAGTACTTGTATACAACCTAAATCACTTATTCTTAGTTTAAAGGGCTGCCAACTTTTATAAAAGCTTTTTGAGAAAATTTCTTCTAGCGGTAAAGTTCATGTTTTAATGCACGATTCTCTTCGAATGAAAGAGCTTCCCAGCAAATCAATCAAACTCCGAGCATGATATCAATGAATACGAAGAAAAAAAATTGATTATAGTTTTATTATCATCCATAATTTTATGATTAATTTCATTAAACAAATTCCATATTCGAATGTATATTAAGTCAATACCTTTATAAATGTATTCAGATCTTTCTCATTTACACTCATGTTCATACATTAAAGATTATTCAGAATCACATAGAAATGGAACTTTAAAGTAAAAGTTTTTACCGACAGAATGATCACACTCATCTTTAAGAATAATATGCAAATTACAGGAAGCCACCAGATGATGCCACGATGCACACTGCGCAAATTACAAAAAGGACCATCCTGAATTATTTTTGATCTCTAAATGACCGGATCTTCAAATTCTAGGACTCAATCTTAAAGTTTCAAGGGGGTGACCTCAAATAATCTAATCATTTAGTGCAAACGATACTTTAAGTTACAAAATCAGACACTAAAATGAAATCACATTTTCAGAATCGTATTAAAAAATGACGTGTTAAAATTGTATTAATCGCATTTTTAAAATAATTCGATTTCGCAGGAAATCGAACTATTTTAAAATTCTACGACTTTTAAATCTCTGTTATATTACAGGGGTGGCCAACCTGCGGCTCGCGAGCCACATGCGGTTCTTTGAAGGATTATTTGTGGCTCGCGATAAATGTACCCGAGTTCCCTTTTCATTTTTGTGCTATTACATTTTAAAAAATTATTATCGTTCCGTATGTGTTTTAAAATGTCTTTTAAATTACTGAGAACAAATATGAAAGACTAAGTGTAAGTTGTTCAATTCAAGGTGAGTTTTCCATTTGCAATATAATTATGACACAAAAAGCTTCTGGACAATTAGAATGAATAAAGATGTAAGAAGATCAAGCTCTACAGTTAAAATATAATTCGACGTCGATTTCTGAATTTTGAAAATTTGTACCAGAATCGAAGTATCATGAATTGAAAAAGGCTGCTTGTCGAATTATTTCAACATTCGGAACAACGTACTTATGTGAATCATTTTGTTCCACTTTAAAATTCGTTAAATCCAAACACCGATTAGCATTAACTAATGAGCATCTCAAAGAATTACTGAGAAGTGCTGTCACCAAGTATTCACCAAATTTTAAAGAATTATCAGGAGAAGTAAAATAAATGTGTTTAATTTTTAATATTTTAATTCAATGCACATATTTTGTACTTTTACTTACATGTTTTCAGTAAATATAATTTATGTAAAAAAAATTAATACCTTTTTTGCATACCTTTTAAATACGTATTTAATTGCGGCTCGCGAAAAATTTGAAATTTTGAAAAATGGCTCGACTATCAAGAAGCTTGGCCACCCCTGTTATATAACATTCTTTAAAATTATGTAAGAATTTGGCTATATCACATTTTAAAAAAATATTTGACTATTATTAAATAAAATGATAAAAATAATAATAATAATAAATATTTACTAAAAGTTATATTTTGTATGGATTTATCTTTAGATGAACGAATTTAATCACTGCGTGTAAAAAAATTTCATTTCGCTTTAAAAGTTTTCGAGGTAGGGCGAAATCCGCAAAAAGTAACATTAACATTAAGAGACCCAAACTTTGGATCGTTCTCTTGACGAAGCTATGGGGACCCTATTTGCAAGATTGTGACTAACCTCGATATTTTGGGGGTCAGTAATCCCATTCCATTGAAAACGAGGTATGTTTATTCAGACAAAGTATGTTTTCGTGTCTGATTCTCTAACTTAAAATATCGTCTGCACTTAATAATTAGATTATTTGAGGTCAGCCTTTCGAACCTTTAAAATTGATCCCCAGAGCGTGAATATCCGATCGTTTTATCGAAAGTCATTCAAGATGGTTCGTTTCTTATTTCGTACCCGGTACGTCACTACACAATGACGAAAGTGTAAGAGAGAGGTATGTAAGGAATGCTAGTTAAGTAGTGAAAATTGAACCCAAGCGCTATCTAAGCTGCTTTGTGACATAAGCAAATTGCTATGGCGCAGAGGATGCATGTGAAAAAAATTTTACGTGGTAGAATTATCGGCCACCAAGAATCTGGACGTACTGAGATGACAACACTCGAGGAACTTGGAATCGTCCTAAGTGTCCCCTCCAGGCGTTGGCAATGATTCCATGTGATGATGGAAATGTGAGTAGACGTTACGGCTTCCGAGTTACAGCACTGAATGAAGACAGGTATTCGACAGCAGTGACTGTCAAATAAAGTAGATAGAGTACAGCATCCGACCTGTCAAAAGTTTGGGAAATCTTAGTCTGTATGATCGTAGGCCTGTCAAATTTGCGTATTTTTTATTTCTAAAGCCACACTTGCCAATATCAGCAAGTTTTCTTGGTGAAATCAAGCGAATCTAAGATAGAAGGTCTTCTTGTTCATCAGAGGCGCCATCTATGGCTAAGAATACAAATTCAGCCACACACACATGTCCCACGTTTATAGGGAAGATCCATTCATTCCTCCACAAATCGTTATTTCGCCCTGAACTAGAAAACAATCCATATCCAATTCAGTACCCTACAGAGATATAATTTGCAATGGGAGCATGAAGTACTTTGCGACCCGACACATTTAACGCGCACCAGTCACCATTTACTGCACGGGGATCGAACCCACGACCTCTTGGACATGGACCCAGCTCCCTACCAGCCAGGCTGTCCTGGCACTGTCAAATGTGCTCCACTCATGGTTACTCACTGTCGCCAGCGATTTTCCTGGAGAATATTGGAGTGTGGACATCGTCACAATGCATGGGACAGGCTCGGCCGAACTGTATTTAATCGACATACAATGTATTAATCATGTAATAGTAAGTTTTTGTAAAGGAGATATTTCTTATAATTGCTCCAGGAAGCTCGCATTATCCTTCATTTATGAACAAGAGAGCAGTTATTTTACACAAATTACGTTCTTTCAAAACCGTTTTAATTTCTCGCAATAAGTTCAAACGTATCATTTATCAATATAAATCAATTCCTTTAAATCATTCGACACCCATAGCAAACTCAGAGTATCTTCTAGTGGAAAGCAGCTTTAAGACCGATTTGAATTTTAATAATTCCTGATATTCAGCTAAAAGGAGGATTGAAAATATTACGGTAGTGTACCGATGATAAAATTGGATGATGTATCAAATGATAAAGTATGTTTGCCAATGATAAAAAAATATGTATAAGGTGTATCAGTGAAAAACAACATCAATACTAAAAGAGTGATCCTCTTCTGCTCAAATACCAACGAATAATTAAAAAAAGAGCAATGTGGTACAATTTCAACAAATTCAAAGAGCATACTATTCTTTCAATTTCATTGATCCAAACAAAATATTTATTTGCATACATCTGGACAAATACAAACACTGGTGTGCAAAACTTAAGCAACAAGTGCGTTTTTTGTCATAACTCTACAAGAAATCATCCGATTGACATGAAATTTGAATATGATGTACATTATTTTGTACTTAAACGATGGTAAAAGGATAATGGCGCAAAAATGACTATAAAGCTTAAAGTAGGGTATGGAGCAAAAAAAGGCTTTATTTGACATATAGTGGCATTACACATGATTGCCTGAAGAAGCGTAAGTACAACTGGCAGATGTTCCCTAATATGGGATATGCCCTCCCCTTACTGTAATTGTTGCTTGGCATCTTCTCGCCATGCTAAGCACCAGATTATCCAGGAGTTCTTGGGGTAAACGTCTCCATTCCTCCTTTAACGCATCTTTCAGCTGATGGGTGTTACCAGGAGGATACTGTCGTGTCGAAAGACGTCTCCCTAATGCATCCCACACATGCTCTATGGGATTTAGATCTGGAGAGTAGGCTGGCCAATCCATTTGTGTGATATCTTCACTTTCCAGTAGCTCTTGAACATTAGCAGTACGGTGTGGTCGGGCATTGTCATCCATAAAAATGAAGTCTGGTCCAATAGCCCCTCGGAATAGATGCACATGGGGTAGGATTGCCCCGGTCGAAGATCTGATGCTCAGTTCACCCGTTCAACATAATGCCACCCCAGACGACAACTCCAGGACCACCACCAACCTTCCGAACAGCTGTACCAGTAGTTTTAAAGGCATTCCAAGCACGAGAAACAACACTTTTGTTGATCCCGAACTCTTCGGCGACACTAGTCACACTACGCCCCTCCTCAAGCTTCCCAATCATTCCTCCTCGAGTAAAGTCGTCTAAATGATTTCTTGAAGACATGTTTCACAAAACAAATCACTTGCACTTGCAGCGAATGTGTTTAACTACGGTGCTCTTCATCCTTTTATCACAGCTTTGACCTGCGCGCGCCGACCCACAAGGTTTGTGTACACTTACATCACCTACGACGTTTTATTTCTTAAATTTGCATACAAATAATCTTTCTACTGAATTACGTGCATATTATATTGCAATTTCATGGCTATCTTATACTTTGTTCGGGAGTTGTGGCCGAAAAACCACTTGTTGCTTAAGTTTTGTACACCAGTGTATATGATAGGGATGTACTGCCAAGAAGTTACTTAAGATAAAGTTAATTTGATAACACAAATTGAAGTCAGGATAATCAAAAAGATAAAAAATATTCTAATTGCCAAAGGATCGAAAGTGGTATCAGAACAAAGCATTGTTGTTGACCGACAAATTACCCAATTTAAAGGTTCATGGTCAATATCTCATTTCTTATAAGGAAGATAAACATGGCTAAGTACAAAAACATATACGCAACAATACACTTTGGATCAACAAAATTGACATAACCATAATAGACATGGCATACTAAGAAAGGCAATGACCAAAACCGGTCAAATAAAAGATATATATAAACAAGTTACTCACCCCATACATTCATTTCCGTTAAGGCATCTTGCTGGAGAAAAGAAAAGTACACACACCATACTGTCTCAGGAAGAAACAGAAAAAATTCCACACTTTGGATTCATATCAACAACTTTTATTCTTGCACATATCTTTGATCGCCAGTCGGAAAAGGGGGAAGGAAAACGACTTTGAGTTCAACCGGACAGGCAAGGATTATTCCCTTACCGCCACAATCTGATCCATACGCAAAAT
This sequence comes from Parasteatoda tepidariorum, assembly GCF_982258835.1. Lineage (NCBI taxonomy): Eukaryota > Metazoa > Arthropoda > Arachnida > Araneae > Theridiidae > Parasteatoda > Parasteatoda tepidariorum. Next base: position 2,086,539 of record NC_141758.1, on the reverse strand, counting down.
AAAATGATCTCGGCTTGCGTCACGACGACTTTGAATTGATGGCGGCATCTGGCAAGAAAAAGTTCACCGAAAGCAGGGGATGTTCCGATTCAGGAGATTACCTTTTTTTCTTACAAGGAGAACTAAATCAGGGAAAACGGTTTACATTAAGGTTGGTAGTCAGAAGCGGATGATTTTTTTTTCTTTTCCTCGACATCATAGAACGATGACGTTTCATGAAAAAGATAAATGGCGAATTCCTTCGTTGTCACCGGTCAACAACGCAACAGACAACTATTCTCAAAAAGACAAAAAAAACGTTTGGCTCATCTCAACGGCAGTTCATTCTACGCGTTGGTGTAATCCTAGGATTTAATAAAGATGAAGGTACGACATGCTGCGCTAAAAGTGCTCAAATCAAGACGGCAAAGAAAAAAAAGAAACGAAACTTTTTACAGCTACATCTTCGACTGTCTTTCGAGCAAGTCACCAAGAGAAGTGATAATGGCGTCTCTTCAGCGAGGGAAAAATACGAGTAGTGTAGGAGGGAGAGCGGACAAATGTGATTGGATGGGGGGATCACAGGATAGTTACGCCAAAACCAATCAGTGTGATTGTCAGACTATGAATTTCAATGAACAAGGTTCGAGTAAGAGTCAGAGATCACGAGTTCGAAAAACCTCTGAAGGAGGGAGTTCGAACATTTAAAAATAGTTTAAAGACAAAATTTGCATAGTATTAATTTTGGGTGTGTAAGTACCCTCTTTATGCAGCTGTTATTTTGTATATATATGACAAATCAAGATTGGATTTGATGGTTTTGTTTTCTTTTGATTTTCATGACTGTATGTATTGAATTCGTTACCTCATGTTATGGAGAGGATTGTTTCTCTTTTATGATGTTTAAGTTAAGTTATGATTTTTTTTGCTTAATAAAATTTCTGATTAGCTAAGAGAAGACTTTTTCATTATGCGTCCCGCAGTGGACTGATCGTTAAGGCACGGTTCCCAGAAGATCACAGAAGTCAAGCATCACTGGCTACGGTCAGTGTGCGGGTGGGTGACCACTTGGATCAGTCTGCGTAGGGACCGAGGGTGTGCGGTATTGGTCCTCGTTAAACTGTGCTACCGTAAAGTGCTCGACTTCGCGCGCAGGTCGTCGGGCTACCGAAGCGGGGGTGCCATCCCTTCCGCAGAGGATCAAAATTGTGATGGCATGTCTTCGGATCATCCTCCGGGATGTTTCCCAGACCGTCGCCAATAGCCCATTGTGCAGCTCTAGTGCGACGTAAAGTAACAACAGCAACAACAACAATTTTCATTATGCTTACTAAGCATTTTCCACAACGCACTGAACTCTGCCAGCAGTGATCAGTATAACCACGTCATACCAAATAAGGTATTAAAAGGAAGATGTTATACTTGGAGGGCGTGATTACACCATTTCTGAGAACTTCAGAATCCGGATTGAAGTGGTTTAGCACACCACGTGCGAACTGAAGGTTCTTTGAATGTTATGGGAAAAAGGTTAAAACAAGTGACGCAAAGTCGTAAATGTGAGGGGAGAAATTGGCCTTGAAAAGGACAGCGGGGTCAATTCGACCTAGAGTCATCAAGAGGTGAAAAGATGACACAAAATGTGTTGCTAACGAGAAGAAAAAAGGAAGTATTTCCAATTATCTTTAAAGAGCATGAGGTAAAATTTAAAAGAAAAAATTTAAAAACGGAAAACAACAAAAATTGTTCGATGAAGGAATTAAATTAATATAATTAAAAAAATCGTCACACATCACCGTGACAGTATGGGGGTAATAAGGAAAAAGAGGATTTCCGTGAAGCAACACGTTATCATGAGCTTTTTTTGCATAAGAAATAAAAACTTTTGACAATATATATTGAAATGCATTCTGCATCAAGTATAATTACTAATAGTTAGAAAGCACAAATCGGCTGTATGGTATCCCAGACTTTAGCATTGGGGTTAGTAGAAAATGGGTCGCAGAAACCACCTTAAGTGCAAAGGCAAGGTGATAAGATATGGTAGGGCTACATCGATTTATATTCTTTGTGATGGGTTAATCGATATCCCCACTCTCTACAATTTCCTCTTTTCAGTTACCATGATTTCAGTAAATCTTACTTTTTTCCGCACCAACATATTTTAACTTCTTACTGAAACGAACTACCGTTGGGAAAAGACGGGACTTTCCGAAACCGTGGTAGTGGACAAAGAAGAAGTGTAGAGAATGTGAAAATCGCTTCACCTTGAAACGCCACTGCTATTTGCAAAGAAGGTAGTGTGCAGGATTATAATTGTATAACTCTCACGATAATATAATTAGATATATAATCTTGCACAGCTTGAGTCGTTTCTCCAGGTGTAATTTGGTCGTATACAATTGAGTGCGCCAACTTTTCCATCTTGATGAGTGCTATTGACAACAAATTTCCTATGTTCTACTTGTTTTCGGAAATAAGATCTCCAAAAATTTATACAGTGTAAGAATATTCTACACATTAAAAAGTGAAAAACCGCACTTTAATTGTGTTCAAAAATAATGTATTTTTAAATTTTTAATTCGATATTTCAAAATTTTTCCCCCCAGCTGGATTGCATGAGGGCTGACTCTATGGATGAAGAAACGGCACCCCTTCCTCCGGCCAGTGAGGAGGAGAGGGGGAAAAGCATTAGAAAAACATCCACCCACAGGCCCCTCACCCCTACTGTCAGTGAAGAGGTTGATGAGCTGATCGAACAGTCCATAGAGATCGAGTCCAACAAGAAAATGCGGAAAGACCACCTGTCTTGGTTCAGCCTCGCTTTCAAATCGCCAGACACTGAAACAAAAGTAAGTGACGGGGGTAGACTGTCAATATTTTCCAAATTTATCTTCATTCAATTCTCGAATAAAAATACAAATTTTGTCAATGGACAATAGGTGATGGTAGCTTCTTACATAGGTGATGGTAACTTTATGATTCAAAAAGCAACTAGCGCCGTTTTTAAGGGTTCTTTTTTTTAACAATCTTAGTATGAATGACACGTAATTTTAACCTTGGTCAGATGACGTAGACAGCACTTGAGATTGTGCATCTTTTTTCAGACTTTGTCACCTCAACCAACGAAAGAACATGGCAGATTTAACGTTACCTATCTGCACGCCGATTGTTGAGTCGGCCCTCGGGACTGAGCTCATGTCTCTGCACCGGTAGTAGAGTACTAACAAAATAGAACACATAGACAAGTTTTGATCAAATGAGCAGATTATCCAATCACTAACATTCAACTTTAACGCCTTAAGTAAACTGATTATTTTTTGTCTACATTATTTGAAGTTATTAAATGAGTCACAATTTCATACTTTCCATAAAGAAACATAATTTTTTTTCATGAATTTATATATACTAGAGGGCTAAGACCCCTGTTCGCTGCCACTCCCCAACCCCGATGATTGCTTCGCAATAATTGTCTTTTCTTGGCAGAAAACAGTTTTCATCCCCTTAAATTAATAAAAATTATTCACTTAACATATATGTACTGAAAGGAATTCTGTTTGCTTACTCTTGTGCCTCTACTTCCCACGTCCAAATATTACTATCGATTAGTATTATAAGCATTTAGATCTCTTGGTGAACAGAAGTGATTTTTCGAAGTAATCATTTTTTAAAATAACATTTATATTCTTATAACATTAGATTGCTCAAACAAATTTGATGAGTTCATAACCATAATTTAATATTTTCGCTAATAACAGCAGTACTGGAAAATAACTTTAAATTAGGGATACGAAGATATTTAAAGGAAAATAATACCTTTACGACTTTTGTTAATTGTATGCTGATGACAACCAAAACAATATTGAAATGAATGAGTAAAAACTGGATCCTACCTCGTGATTTTTAGCCAATAGAAATGCACGGACAACAATGGAATACTGTGGCACCATCATTAGACATACTCAAAATAAAATAAAAATCATCCCTCAGCTGTAGCTGATAAGTTTAGTTGTAGCATTTTAGCAAGCAGCATTATTAAAAATTATTACCTTTTCACACACATGTGTTCTCAATTTTAATTGGCTGTTTTGTGCTTTACTAACCGTAAGTCTTCTGTGATTGGCTATTTGTTATCATTTCACTCTCTTCTTATATTATATATATATATTTAAAAATAATGATAGAGGGTTAGAGAAATAAACGGTACATCCATTATGAAAGCTGTAAATATTTTATGCATAAATTTTGGAATTTAGTTACAAAATAATCCAAGAAATAACGTTGTACGTAGTACAAAAATTCTTAAAAGAACACAAATGCCGTAAAACTTTAATCAAACAGTGATATTCCCCTGCCGGAAACCCATGTCCTATTAAATATACGATTTAAACCTTCTAATCCTATACGACAACCTTCTTTCACGATTTAACAAAAGAACTAATCGTCCCGGTCATCAGTGACTTTCAGCGTTATCTGTCGGGAATTTTTTTTACTAAATTCGATAAATAATTTTTGTTATAAAATTTTTACAGTTTCCCCAAATTTATAAAATACAAACAAAACCGTTTGTTTCATCGCTTCATCTCCCTTTGCTTTCGAGATTTTTAATTTTAAAATCAATCAGGCCTCCACTAGACACCCTATAGCTTGCATTTATCTGGCATAATGCTAACGTATAAAATTACATCCAAATTTCGTTTTCATTCAAATAAGTTTCTTTCAATTTTCAACGTTTTCTCATTTAAAAAAACCCTCTTTTATGACTGCAAGCTAATGGATAAAAGAGATCTTATTTCCATTGAGAAATCATATTACCCTGGATTGTCAGATTTAATTACAAATTCGTAGTCAAATCTTTATGCCTCTTCTAGTCGTGTGTGAAAAAGGGTTTATTTCACTTCCTGGAGAGATCGTAATCAATAATTCTGTCTCTATGTAACAAAATCCTGCCGATGTAAGCAATTATTCTTTGAAGTCCGTCATTGATATTTAAACGGATACGGGGAAAAAAAATTTCCGGGATTTAATTTTTTTTTCTTAGTTATTATAAATTAGAAAATTCTTCAGTTTAATTTAAAGTATCTTTAAGAGATAATAAATCGAAGTTAATAAATAAATGAAATAGGTTACTCAATAAGGCGAACATGAAGATTCCTTTTTTTTGCATATGTATTCCTTGTATTCTGTCTTGTATATCTTTTTACACCACAAAAAAATTACATTTTTTACATGCAAATGTTTTCTTTTAGGCATAAAGTAACACGTACCACAGGGAAGAGGGGAGAATGGGGCTTAACTGAACTTCTTAAATAACTTTTTTAATTTATGGGTCAAATTTCTTCTGTGAGATATCGTGGATCGACATCATCGATGTGTGGCGTAACTACCACTATAACTATTGAATACCAATTCACTAGTATATAAGACATGTTAACTTGATTCTATCTAGAGGTACCTTTTGATAGATGAAAGTTGAAATAGTCTAAATATTAATTCTCCTCATTGGTGACCCGGACGTGATATGAACTCGTTAACAAGATGGATGGTCCACATTAAACAGTTGATTTGCTTAATGTAAACTGCTTAAAGAAAAAAAAATCCGGTGTAGTAAAAAAAAGTCCCTCGGTCATAAAATTAAGGGAAAAAAATTATGAACGAAATGCTATTAGCAAAAAAATGAAGAAAATATAATGAGCAAATTTAGTATAAATAAATAAACAGCATGAATCAACTAGTGGTATCTGATCATCGAATTCTATCATAGATAAAATTCTGGAAGGGGAGTAATGTGGCGTAACTACCACTATAAATATTGAACACCAATTCACTAGTATATAAGACATGTTAACTTGATTCTACCATAAGGTACCCTTTGATAAATGAAAGTTGCCATATTCTATAATTAATTACACCCCAGATGTAAACTTTTTTTGTGCAGTTGCATTATCACACTGAGAATACTTTCTAGCAACTTGTATAAGAACGTCTTTAAGGTGCAAAAACGACTTTAAAGTTTTCTCTTTACTCTTTTAGTGTCATATTATAGGTTCAGAATTTCAACAGAAAGTCATAATATATTATAAATTATACAGCAAACAGTCCTGTCTTTACATCGATCCATTGAGCCATGCAATCCGTTCATCATCCGTGTAAAACTAATTTTTTATTAAAATTGATTCAACTTAAAATTCGTTCTCCACTTTTAAATAAATCAAATTGAATAATAGCCTTCAAATGTTTTGATTTGCGTTCAAATTGTTTTCCTCGGTATAGTGAAATGCTCTATTATAAATGAGTACTTAAATTAAAATATTTCAATATTTATTCTGCAATAAGTTTTAGATTAAAATGAATTGCATTTTGGTTTTAGATATACTTTTCTGAGTTGTATTAAGTGAATACATAATAGGTTATCAAGTTCACCCGCTCTAGTCCCATCGATTGTGGGGACAAACACAACCTTTTTTTTTATTAAAAAAAATATTATTATGGAGAAACTAAACATCTTTGTAATTCCAGATGTATACCAGAATGCAGGTAAACGTCCAAATCATCGTTAAAAAATACTTTCAGAGTTAAAATATACATATCTATAGATATATAAAAATCTCTTGTCACAGTTTTAGTGTTTAAACTCCTCCGAAACGGCTTGATCGATTTTGATGAAATTTTATATGTAGTATATTCAGTAGGTCTGAGAATAGGTTTATAAATAATTTTTTTTCATTTTTCGGACAGATTTAACGTTTATTTTAAATATATCTTTATTTAATCGCATTCGAATCCAAACTAGACATACAAATAAAAAGCAATATTCACGCACGTTGCAACAAGTCATGGAAGAATTTACCCCGACCCGCCCTTATTTAGGGCATACGGGTAAATGTTTATTAAAATCCAAAAAAAAAATATCCAGAGGACAGTAGAAACATAAATTACATGAAATACACATCAGACATGGCAACAGCCCATGAACATGGCGCAACAAGTCATATTAAACTCTAATACTTATGCTCGCCCTTTAAAGAAGAGTATCAAATATATTTGCAAGTATGTGAACAAAGGCAGTGATGTGGCAGTATTTCGAGTTGAAAATACCAACTGCTCTTCTAGTGAATAACAACGATGAAATAACGCTGTACCAAATTGGCCGGTACATCAGCTCCAATGAAGCTGTTTGGCGTATCTTCGGTTTCCCAATTCATGAACGCGATCCAACCGTTATTCCTTTAGCCGTCCATCTTGAAAGCGGTCAGAGAGTACATTTCAAGAACGAGAGATACCGAGAGAGTGACCGAGCTATAAATCCACCAAAAACTACACTCACGGAATTTTTTGAAATGTGTAATCGTGCGGATGCTTTTGGTGCCTTTGCACGGACATTACTTTACTCAGAAGTACCACACTATTTAACTTGGGCTCAAACAAGAAAATGGACACCCCGCAAGCAAGGCACACCGGTTGATGCATTTCCCAGTTCATTCAAATCAAACTGCTTGTGGTGAGTATTTACAGTCAATCCAAGGCAGACTGAGTGCTTTTTTATTTTCGACTGCTGTTGGTTAATGTCACCGGCTCACTGTCATTTCAAGATATACATAAATTCGATGGACATTAGCATTCAACGTATAAAGATGCATACCTTGCACACGGCTTGCTGAAAGACGACAACCAGCGGGAATGTATTTTTGATAAAGCAACATTAAACTGTACTGCAAAGCAAATTTGTCTACTATTTGCTATAGTATTAACTACATGCTTCCCGGCCCGTATAGAAACGTTATGGGATAATCACAAAGATTCGATGACTGATGTTATACGGTATCAACATCGCACACGTTGCAACAATCTAACGATAGCATTCAGCGATGCTATGTACAATTGAGCACTGACTGTTATTGAGGATCTTTGCATTATTATTGCCAACTTGCGACTCAGTCATTTTGGTATGCCTTCGCCAAATCGAAGTGCATCTGATTCATTAAACATTGACATAAATCGTTAACTTCAATACAATACGATAGAAATGGCAGCGATTGCTACTCGCAATGTTCCACCAATGAATGAGGAACAAAGGAACATTTATGACCGCATTATGCTCACAGTCTCAGCAGGACAAGGCGGAATTTTTTTTGGATACACCAGGTGGAACTGGCAAAACATTTATTATTTCGCTGATTCTCGCTGAAATACGATCAAATAATGGCTTCGCGTTGACCATTGCATCATCTGGCATTGCGGCAACTTTATTGGATGGAAGCAGAACAGCTCATACAGTATTTAAGCCGCCACTAAATATTCAAAACAACCCAGATGCAGTGTGCAGCATAAAAAAGCAATCGTCTACGGCTACAGTGTTGAAACACTGTAAAATTATCATCTGGTGTGAATGCACTATGGCACGCAAGCATTAGTTTGAGGCATTGAACAGGACATTGAAAGATATTAAAAACAATGACAAATAATTTGCGACCTTCAGTTACTCCTTTCAGGTGGTTTCAGACAAATTCATTCCGCGTTCAACGTACGCTGATGAGATTAAAGCTTGCTTGAAATCATCTCCACTGTGGCGTAATGTTGAAAAAGTTCAACTAAAAGTAAATATGCGCGTCCAAATGCTTCAAGATCCATCCGCTGAAATATTCTCAAAACAATTGCTAGATTTCGGTGATGGAAAAGTTACTAAGGATGAGACAGAATGCATAAAATTACCGGACAATTTCTGTACTATCATTGATTCACAAGATGCTCTCATTAACCTTATATTTCCCGATGTACACACGCAGAAAGGGCGATTTTAGCAGCAAAAAATGTGGACGTCAACGAATTGAATCTGAAGATACAACAGTTATTGCCATGTAACTTGGTGACATATAAATCCGTTGATGCAGTCTGCGATCCCTTTGAAGCTGCAAATTATCCAACAGAGTTTTTAAACTGATTGGATTTACCAGGCATTCCACCGCATAATTTAGTACTCAAAGTTGGATCCGCGGTTATTTTGCTTCGTAATTTGAAACCACCACGGCTGTGTAACGGCACGCGATTAGTCGTTAAAAAATTAATGAACAACGTCATTCGAAGTCATTATTTTAAATGGCAAATTCCGGGGTGAAAGTATATTACTTCCACGAATCCCTATTATACCCACAGATGTGCCAATTCAATTTAAACGCATTCAGTTCCCCGTTGGATTGGCATTTGCAGTGACTATTAATAAATCTCAAGGCCAAACAACGTCTGTTTGTGGCTTAGATTTGAGCACACCATGTTTTTCGCACGGACAATTATACGTGGCATGCTCTCGAGGGGGCAAATCATCCAGTTTATTTGTGTTAGCTAAAGATGGAATGACAAAAAATATTGTACACTCCATTGCACTAAGAGATTAATATTGTTGACTAATATTTTCAGAATTCGTTGTACATATAATTTATAAAAAAAGGTTACAATAAATTAAAAAAATTATTATTTGGAGTGTTGTTATTTTCACATTCCGTCATCGTTCACAGCGTTCTATGCCTCTTCCACTCATATATCACATACGCACACACTTACAATAAATAAGATATATTTTCATACTCTAGAAATAATTCATATGGCAAAACAACGTTTGCCGGGTCAGCTAGTACATATAAAAATTTGCAAAATCCTCCAGTCTCGACTGAACTCAACTTTCCTTCCGAATCACGGGAAGAGAAAATTCCAAATATGCTTTCAATCCTTTTTCTTTAATTCTCACAAATAGACTAATGATGAACATATACTCTATTTGTTTGTATCTTTCGATGCATGTAAAATGCAAGGACGCCACCTAATCACGATTTGAGATATAACTCTCGCGTATTTCAGTTTTTCTATACATTTTCATGAAAAAATTATGCCAATACAAATTTGCAATGAACAGTCAATTTTTGATGCATAGATTAATAGTATACAGTTTTGCTTACTTTTTCGATAACTATCGTTGTTTTAATGCAATTAACGTAAAAAGAATTTTTTAGCTTCACCCAAATCAGTTTTCATCAGTTAAAACTGCTATAAAATTAAATTTTGAAAAATCTAAAAACTGAGGAGCATGTCATTTAAAATTATTTACTCAAACCTACCCATCGCATTATTTTATTGCTTTAAAGTTTTGAGAAAAATTTAAAAAAGTTCAAAAAATTTCCGAGCGCAATTTCCTTTAATATAAAATCTTCTTCTTCTAATCTAAAATAGGACGGGAGAGTACTTTTGAAATTTACATAAAAAAAGTTTTCAATCTAGCATAATACATTTTATAATATGTAATAGAAAGATTTTAAGGGTATTAAAGGAATAGATATAAATGGGACACTTAGTTGCCAAAACTAGCACTGCGGAAAGTAGTTGATGAAAGGATTTTAGTCTTAAGGAAACGTTTAAAGGTATAAAGACGACGACATTTAAGTTACTGAAAAGGGACTGAGTAATTTTATGAAAAAAATGATTGATTTTATCATAACCTAATTATCAATAATATAAAAGAAAAAGTTATGAAAAAAGGAAAAATCTCCTCGATACGAGCCACAGTCCGCAACTCGAAAAAAAAAAAATAGAAGCCATCCTAAAGCATATTCGAAAAGAAAGTTAAAAAAGGAAGCTGATTGAGAAATTTTTAGGACAAGACACCAGACAAGCGATATCCAATTAAAACTCAAAGAGTAGAAAATTTAAAAACTGAAGGTTAAGACTGGCGAAATAAAAGTTTTAAAAAAATAATAATAATAAAATAACAGAAATAAATTAACACCTACAGTCTGTGATTTTTTTAAGAAAACACTTATAAACTATGTATGACTTAGCCTAGGATTGTGACTAAATGCAAAACAAAACGAGGATCCGTTTCCTTAAATTTAATATCAGGCATGGGTGCAATGACCGCAAAGAAGGTCATAAAAAATTAAGTTTCTTTTCCGAAGGAGAAGGGAAATTTTACGAGACAAGAAAAAAATTCCTGATATTCACGTTCAAATTAAGAAAATTCACTTAATTAAGAAAAAAAAGATCACTGACAAATTTCGCATAAGCTAAGACTTATGAAATTAAGGGTAAATAACGACTTAAAATAATGAGATGAAAATAATTAAATAAATGATTAAATGTAACAAAACACTAAAATTGTAACTGCGACAGTGAAGTTAGCTAAGTGTAACGCCGTAATACAAATCGAATTTGTTAAAATATGTTCTTCCTGCCTTCGCCTTTTATTTAAATTAGGTTTGTTATTTGTTTGTGCATTTATTGCAACCGCCATTAGTTTCGCTTTTTGTACCTGACAAATTTATTCCATAAATGCTTTTTTTTTTACATGGCTTTGTTTCTGTTTTTTAGGCTAAGTAAAAAATGAACTAAATCTTTTTTTATGAAAGAATAAGGAATGTGTCACAATTTGTCGGGCTAGGCTTATTCGAAATAGAATGGAAAGAACAGTTGTTAACATAAACAAATGCCACATTTCAACTGTCAATCCGGATCCATACCCATGATGACATCGCTTTCAGACATCCAATCGTTAGAAACATTTTTTGGGGGAATAGAGACTTATAAACTTTAATTTTGTGAATGTTCCATAGCGTGGTCGGGCCATAAGTTTAAGTGTTCTCTTCTAATAGAATTTTTAAAAAATTCCTCCACTGTAACCCACCAAATATAAGGAAGGCTGTTCCGAGATTGACTAACAAGTTCATAGGGCAGATGAAAGGTAGGTAGGTACTTTATTTAAGCTGCCCTAGTGCTGCACAATAGGCTATTGGCAACGGTCTAGGAAACATCTCTGATGATGATTCGTAGAGATGCCATTCCAATTTTAATCTTCCGCAGAGGGGATGGCTTCCCTGTTTTGGCAGCCCGATGACCTGTGTGCGAAGTCGAGCACTTTACAATAGAACAGCTTAACGATACCGCACACCCTCGGTTCTTACGCAAGCTTATGAAAGTGGTCACTCACCCTCTTACTGATCGCAGCCAGTGATGTTTGTCTTCGGTGTTGTACTGGGAACCGGGTCTTTACAATCAGTCCACTGTGGGAACAAAATGAGACATGAGATTGTCAACCATACAAACAAACAAACAAATTTTTGTGTTGTTAGTGAATTTGTAGTTGCTTTCGAGAGTGACGTTGAAACTTGCGTTGGCGATTTCCTCCCTCCCAACGTGGTATGTGGCTCCATGTTCTAAGGTTCTCTTTCAGAATTGTTTTATCACTTTCCTTAATGCTGCCAGCTAAATAACGGAACACCCTTCTTTAATTCTGCTTTCTTATCTACTAGGAAATTAATCTATAATTTTGAAAATATTTGTTTCATTTTATTTCTCGAAATTTGTTCTATTGAACTTGGTTACCAAGTTGTAAATTTAAACACTTAGACGGCTGAACGAATTGCGCCTGAGTCTGAGGTTGCCGCGGTGCATTTCTTAACAGCTACTACTATCCATCGCCAAGTCGGGAGATCTTCCCGATCGGCCATGTACAGATAATTTACAAAACGGATCTCCTTGTTACGAAATTTGTAATAAATGCTTTCAATTTTAAAAATTGGCACCTGTGCAATACAACACATTTTAATAAATAAAATAAAATTTAAAAGTTTTCTTACATAATTTTTTAGTCAGCATATAAATAAATTCCGTTTAAATCGTAGTTCAGTATCCCTTTTCTGATGGAAGGGAAAGGAAATAACGCCTTTCTGCTAATAACAAGCTATATTTATAAATTTGTTAAGGTTATTTTTGAAAAACTGTTAGGAAAGTTTTAGCCAACCTTCTTTGCTTAATCTTAAAAAAACGTCGATAGTAAGAAAAAAACCGCACTTTTCAGGGAATAAGAATAATTTGTTAAATAGGTTCATAAAGTTAGCAGACATTAAGAATTATTTATTCATTTTCATCGCTATTAGATAATTTAATCGAGAATTTCATTTCATTTTATTCATTTTAAAAACTCCACAAATTGGAAATTTAAAACAATTCTTTTTAAATATTTAACAATTTAGGCAAATTTAAGGATTGCATAATTTTTAAGGGATAAGATGGTAAATAGGGTTTTAAATTATAGCTTTGCCTAAGTGTAAAGCACTTTTCTAGTGTAAAGCAAGCCCTATTAGATTGCATAGCTATCTTCGTGGTTTGGGGAGCTGCAGAAAACAGGGTATGGAGCCCACTAGTTTTAAATGTTTTGCTTCGCACGATTTTATTTAAAAACTAAAATTACACCTTTCCTTTGATTGCCCATATTTATAAAATTGTGAGTAGTGGCAGTAAATGATCGAAATGGGTGAATGTTGACCATCACACAGTCGCTTTGGTAAATGTCCGAAATATATACTATGTCTAGTGAAGTGTGCCTCTTCACGGTATGCCCTACATCAATACTTTTCAAGATCCAGGATGCATTTAATCGGTACAGTGATATTTTTCCTCATCTATCCTCAGCATCTATATATATATTTCTCTTACACGGCACCAAAAAAAAGCCTCATTACAACTCCCCGAATGGCAGCGTTAGAAAAGCGACCAATGATTGCTACTAAAAATGTCATATGGCAAATCTAGACGAGGTGGCTCAACATATAGCGCTTTTAAAAACGGAAACAATAACCAGAGTGAGCATTATCAGGCTGTTCAATTCAGCTGCGGCAATCTCATACTATTAAGCTAGGCAGAAGTGAGTAATAGATCTCTATTTTAGTATTTTGTCGAAAGCGCTTTTCTGAAGTACTTTGTACAACACTTCACAACACTTCTCTTTTTCACAACACTTAAATATTTACTTTAATTTCTTCATTTATAGAGAAAACAGTCGGCAAAGAATTTTGTAAGGTTAAAAAACATTTCGCTAAAAAAAGAACGAATTCTAAAAGAAATAAAAATAAACAACTTAGAAAATAAAAATACTGTTGTCAGCCATAGAATTTTTTGAAAGTTAACTTAGCAACATAAATCAAAATGACATAGAAGCGCAACTAGATCAAAATTATGATACCTGAGCGCTTGACGTAACAAATCCTTCAATTCTATAAGTGTTGTATCGCCAAATGCCCAAATTAACAATTGCAATTTCAAATTAATATTGAAATGTACAGGTTCAGAATTTTCCACAGTGAAAAGTTTTCGGAACTTCAGTATTCAAAAAAGTATACAAAAGCTAGACGTTAAGAACGTATCCAATGAGCGAGCATTGGATTGCGAAGCAATCCAAAATGAACTGCGAAAGAAGTTCCGGGGGTTGGCGAGCGCCAGCGAGTAGGGGGCGAAGCTTCCTAGTATATATAAAAATATCAAATAAATATATTATCAATGAATAAATTAATATCCAATCGGATCTAACAAATATTTCTGACATTCACCAGAGGAACTGTGTGATTGCTGACATTCACAGGTGAAAGTCGACATTCTCTTGATTTCTGTCATTCACAGATGTATGTGTATAATTTCAGTTTCATCAGATCAGAGACAGAGTGTTTCGATCGAATACTTCATGTGCCTTTGCTGTCTGGATTTTCGTGGCCCTCATCCAAGTCGTCATGACACCCAAGTAAGTGATCAACACGTTCATAACGTAAGTTGTTTTGGAAAGGTTACTGAAAACAGAATAGGGTTGGTAGTCATTGTAAAACCATTGTTGGTAGCAGTTATCGCTCTTCAGAAAAGATGCATCCAGTTGTTAACGAAGACAATACCGAATACATGTCAATTATTAAAACACGTGCATATTGCAAATGTTTCAATGTAAACCGGGATATCTAAATTCGAACTTGTTGACAATTTTACTTATCTTGATTCAAATATTAATGCCTTAAACGATATAAGTTTAGAAATAACGAGACGCATTATAGCAGCTAATCGGTGCCTTCATAGCAGAAAAAGTCAAAATTAATTAAAAGACACTACATAAAACAATGATTAGACCTCTCTTAACTTATGGATCCGAAACATGGTCTTTAACTAAATGACAAGCAGACCTGCCTTGCTGTTTGACTTTCTGGTGCTGTAAATGTGGATGGCTTAATGGGACAACGACATAATTTAGAATTATATAAGCTATTCAAGGAAGCTGATGTCTACAAATACATCAACATAAGCCGCTTAAAGCTAAACGGGTCACATCTGTCAAATGGACCCCTTCTTCCTTGACATTTAAGATCTTCAATTACAAACCAATGAGATCTAGAGATAGGCCTAAAATCAGATGACTTGACGGTGTGGAGGAGTATTTAAAAATCATTAGAATTACTGAGTGACGAACAATTGCAAAGAAAAGAGCAAAATGGAGGAAGGTTCTAGGGAACGCTCTGGGCTAGAAAGGGCTCTATTGCCAATAGAAGAATTGTAAATAAGAATCAGCAAAATAAACAAATTCGTATTCAAAAGAATTGCTAAAATTGATTTGCTTGAATGTAAGCTAAATTTGTCAGAATATAAAAATTTGTCGATCCCTTATTATGTGTTCAAATTAATCAAAAGTATAAAATAATGATACTGTGAAATATATATCATAAAATAATAAGTAAATACGTGCATTTAAATTTTTTTCGTTGAAGTATCAATCGATATATCTATTAAGTATAAGAAAAGTAAAGAAAAGAACAACATCATTTCGACTTATGTAGATATTCTGGATTACACTGAGAAACAAATTTTTACTGCATAACTACTTGATCTTATTTAATTCGGGTGAGGGATTTTCAAATCTCAAATTAGTTTTGTTTAGAAAGCTGCAGATTCTTTGAAAAAGGTTTTATTTGTGTATTTTTTTATCTGAATATATATATATATATATATATATATATATATATAGAAAATGATAATACATTTCGGTTTTTGATGTGATACTATAAGGTCATATATTTTTTTTTATCAAAGTTTATTTTCAAAGGAGCAGACAAGTGTATATATATATATATATATATATATATATATATATATATATATATATATATATATATATATATATATATATATATATATATATATATATATATATATATATATATATATATATATATATATATATATATATATATACACTTGTCTGCTCCTTTGAAAATAAACTTTGATAAAAAAAAATATATGACCTTATAGTATCACATCAAAAACCGAAATGTATTATCATTTTCTTCTTATCACTCTCTACGTAGCAACGAAATGGGGACACTTAGTAGTCGTATGAATTTTTAAAAAAATCTTGGCTAGAAATGTATTCAAGAAGAACTATAGATATAGCCAAGTATAGGTAACTATATGTACTACTTTGTGACCAGGTACGCAAAAATGTCTAAGATTTGATCAAAAATTTCATGCAACACAATACGAAAAATTTGTTACCCAGTGTAATTAGTAAATAAATGCAGATAATGAAAAAATGATGACCATTTTTCTGTTTTCTGAGATTTACTATAAAATGTGAAATATCACTTTAAATGCAGAATGTTGCTTTGCAACTATAAATCAGAAAAAAATATTTTCGATTTCCTACTTTGCATACTAAATTTACGAATAAAAAATTAATCTGAACTAAATTTAACGTAATGAAGAAAAAAAGAAATTAAATGTAACAAATTAATCTACTAATTATTAAAATTAAAATTGAAAAAGAATTAAATTTGGACATGAAAATACAAGCTTTATTCTCAGTTTTGAAAAAAAAGTATTAGTTTTATTTAATTTGAAGACAAATAATTCTCAAAGCAAAATTAAAATCATTCCATACATTAATTATTAATTAAACCATCGATACAATTAAATTTATGCATTTCTGTTACATTGCTCTGAATAAAAAATGACTCCGCTTTTGCAAAATTTATTTTTACTTTCATATTTTCATCATGAAGACTACTAGTAGTCATTATTTTATATTCGCAATTTTATTCACAATATTTTTTTTTAATCTTCTGCTTTCATTCATCAAGAATATCATTTTTATCATCTGGTTCTATGCCAGGAATTGCCACAGACACTCCCGACTATATTTATGATGAACTATAGCATTACCTAAAGCATTCATGAGCGTTATTATTCAAAATAGAAAAAATATCATTCGCAAATAAAGTTTTCTGGAAAGTTATGAGACCAAGAATCGATCCTGAATTGATAGAACTCATTTTCATATTTTTCTTAACCTTATCTTGAACAATTCTCATCAAATTTGATTGTCCACTCCAAACAAACGTGATCGGATGAACTAAAATTGGTCTGCAATTGTACCATTGTATATATACTTGTTCAGCACAATGTATTGTGCATGTGCAAATTATAAGAAACATTTGAGCTCAAACTGAAATAACATCGCCAAAAATGAAGATTTTTCTGTGTTTTTTTTTTTCTTAGTCGAATTTGTTTTGTGAAGTTTTAAATTTCATTATTTAAATTGATTTACAATGTCCACTCTAAAGGGAAGATCAACTTTTCTAATCGTAATTTGATCACACACACATTGGATTTTATTTTATTTTATAACCTGCGATGAACAGCCGACCCTATTTTAAGTTAACGTCTATCAGTGTTCAACTACAAAGCCCTGTAATTTTGAACCCAATCCAGAAAATAAGGGAACTCCTGGATCAAGCATTAGGACAAACTGACCTACGTGGAAAAAAATTTGTTTTAACTAACCCACAACTACGTTCCACGAGAGCCTTCTACGTTTAACCTGACAATAAGGGGATTGTGATAAATCTTCTTTTATTTTCTCAATATCAGATCATGTCCTAATTTGGTCATGTATAGCCCACACACAGATACATACACAAAATTGGAAACTATGATCCATTAACGTGAAATAGTACCAATAAATCTTCATAAGATCAGAGCTGAAAGTAAGACGAAAAAGAAAAATGAACTGGTAGTGAAACCATTTCAATTTTGGCTATTTTTGTAAGTTACGAAATAAACTCTTACTGTTCTTAATTATAAAGTAAACTATTCATCACTTTGCATGGGTAAAAAAAAGCTCGATATATGTATGTTATGAAACTCTTACAAATTCTGGTATGTATGTATATTTTAATCTAAAATGAAATTATTTTCTCTTTTCAGTTTTTTTCTCGTTTCCGTCATAATCTATATCGCGGTAGCCACTGTTTGGAAAAATTTAAAAAGTGGTGACACATGTCTCATGAAGCTCATGGAAATTTAGGCTTTAATTTCACTCTTATTTTAGGAATTGAGAAATTAATTGTTTCATAGTATAGAATTAAATATAATTTCAGCTCTCTAGTGACTGTGTCAGTTTTTCCTGCCGTCACCCTTTTCTTGGCTGCTACATTTGCTGCAGTTTGCGCCTCGACGGCACTGGCACCTTCTGCCGGATGGGCACGAGTTCTTGAGTCAGCCCTAGACAATCGTAGACCGCTTAGGAATGCCATTTTCTGTGCCACAGTGGCTGCTATTGTGATTGGTGCTACTGCAAACATGGTAAGTACTTTTTAAAAAATAACATTTAAACTTCACACTCTTTCTTTATTATGAGCTTTTATTAAAATTATTATTATAAAAGTACAGTGTGCTGAATTCAATCGAAAAGACTTCGTACTAACACTATTTTTTGTTAAAAAATAAAAATTCTTGAACTAACTTACATTGAGTTGCTTTTAAAGCGTTCATTCTAAAACTACGAAGCTTGAGAAGGAAAACACTGAGTACATTATTTTCCTCACTAAAAATCTCCTTTAGTTTTCAGTTTAAAGTTTTGTTAAAAATCAACGAGAAGTTAAAAATCAAAGAACATCATTTTCATTAAATGACGCGTTGTTGGCGCAAACATTTTAAAATTTAAAACACGCGATAATTACCCTCATTTGATTGCCAAGTTTCATCGCATCGCCGACTCTTAAATTGTTTAGACTCGCGGAAAACTTATTTTATTTATTTTTTATTCCATTGTATAAGGGTTGTAACATCGCTGGAATATTTAACAAGCTTCGCATCTTCCAATAAAAGTTACCGAACAATTTTTATTTTTGTTACATTAAAAGCTTATTCGCGTTTCTGCCTCCTCGCACATTTTAGTTAAAGTTTCTGTTTTCAGAAGCATCTGTCTCTTTTCATTAATGTTGAGTTTCGAAAATTCTATTTTATGTCTATAAATATTTAGAGAGAGATATAAATTACGTTTCACTATTATATTGTAAAACGTCGGTGACCTTTTTCATTCTGAACATAGCTCAAAATGCGAGCTTAGGAAAACTGACACGCAGCTTACGTGTGCAATTGAAAAACCTACAGGAAGAAAACTACAATTGAAAAAACTATAAGTGCATCACGGTGGATTTCGGGTAAAGTGGCTTGACAACAATTATCCTTTTATTGCTAATGATATATGAACGCTAAAATAGAATTTCAAGGATCTGATGAAACAAAAGTTAATTTTGAAAAATCTATTGCAAGAGGTAGTTTACATATGTAAAAATGCATATATAAAATCAATGCAATCATGTATATATATATATATATATATATATATATATATATATATATATATATATATATAGGAGGTTTCAAAGTTTTGTTTAACACCATTTGGGCGATAATTGTAGTTAAAAACTGCATTCACCAGTAAAGCGAGTTTGACGCACGTCGGATCCAATCTGTTTTGCGGTGGGTATGACGTATGTACTTGTCGGTTAGAATGAAAAATGACCATTGACTATGAAGACTCGAAATTCTAATAAAATATGAATGGATGCAAGGGTATCAATAGAATGGATGAGTATTTTATATAACGGTAAAGGGGGGCTCGTGATCCGAAACTAATTATATACCACTGGTTATTTGCTCGGTAGTCTCCTACACATTCTTCAATCGAATAAAATAAATTCAAAGCATTCTATCTAAAAAATCTCTCGTTCGTCTCATATTGTTCTTATATTCTACATTATGTATTTTATTTATTTATTTATTTGAAAAGTGTTTACTAAGAATGGTAACTTTTTCAGAAATGGATTGTCAATTTTTAGTCAATAAAAATGTAATTCAGTGGGTGCTCTTGAGTTTCATGGTTAATTTTTTCTTCGCCTCGTTCTTTTCTTTTAGCATCATTTATATTCATTAGTTTTTAGTTCATTCATTGAGAAAGCAAGTGACGAATTCTTATACTTTTGCATTAGCTCATGGGACTCTAACCTACCGCTTGTTTCCCCAGTGTGTGGCCTGCCTGAAATTCTTTTGTGACACTGTTATTTCATGTTCATTTTAGTGACTGATTCATGGATTACCACGCTGCAGCAAAAGAGTGGGACATTAAACATTTAAAACTTATGTTAAACAAAAATTGATAATTCTTCCCTTCATTGGTATATAGAAAAATGTCCGATTTATGCTCATGCTTAATAACATGCTAATGTCCAATGTGTACCTCATCATACACAATTCATTCTTTTTGAATAACCTAAGAAGATAACACGTGTTTTGATAAGAAAATAAAATGCATTAATAAGTATCTCTCTTTATTAAAAAATCGTAAGGGCCACCGATGCCGCCACTATTTTAAGTATTCGTTGCATTTTGTTTTTAAGCCATAAGATTTAGAAACTTGAAATTTCGAAATGGTGTGGAAAAATGTATACAGAATACAATGGAATTTAACATTCGATAATTAGTTCGAGAATTATTAACTGTTAAACTTGTAGGAAGAAGATACCACAGGGGTCGTTCTACAGGGTTCAAGAAGTTGTTACAAAGTTGAAACTCGACATGCAGAAAGGACCCTATTTATTTAAGAATTTAGTGTAAAGTGTTTTTCGAAATTCCAATTTGTTCGATAATTATTTTGTACATTTATTTCGCAGGATTTAAGTGAATCAAAAATCATCTCAGGATTAGAACGTTTTGTTAAGGCACAATTGTTCCTCCCATTTAAACTCGAGCAGTCAGAAAAAAATATAATAAAATACTTTTTCCTAGTTTTTAAATAGGGAATAAATTCTTACTACTATTTCTTTATTTTATTTATCTGGGTTTACCATTCACTATACGAATTAGTTGGTTATTAGTTAGTTAGTTCACTAAACGAATTAGTATACCGTTTACTATGCGAATTAGTTGGTTAACGCAACGAATAACTTAAAAGCATCACGATTCCCAAGTGATGCATGCCACAATTGGCGATCTTCCGTTTTTTATGCCAAATGCTCATTTGTCTTTGTAGATTCTCAAGTGTCTGAATTTATAAAGTTTGGCTTCTTAAGGGTTCCTTTTTGCCTGCTCAATCGAATGCTATAAAAATGATAGGTTTCTTCAAAAAAAGTGTGTTTTTACTTCCAAATAAGCATATTCTACTGGTAGAATACGCTTATTTGGAAGTAACTTTTATACAGATTTTATGTGATTTCGTTGAGATATTGCCAAAGTACTTAAAAGAATGAAAAATCCGATTAACCGTTTAAACGTTTAGAGGGTGATTCACTGATAAAATAAATTTTAAAAAATCTATAAAATATTTTATTATTAAAGTGGTAGGCAAAAAGAAATAAGCGCAAATTAAAAGAAATTAGGTTAACTTCGATTCTTCGACTCGATTTTTTTTACCGCACCCTATAACTAATTGTGAAAGTTCAGTTTGAATTGATTTAACTTAATATATGTAAGGAGTGTAAATAGCTGCTCATTTTTTTTTCTTTTTTAGTTTTCTTGTGAGAGACACATAATGTTAAATGTCACCGAAACTGCTGTGGAAACAAACAATTTAGCCTGTCATCATCCCCAAGTAAGTCACCCTTAACACTCAAATGCATATTAGCTGTCTAATATGGCGACTAATCGTTAATAATTTTTTTATCATTTTATAATTGTCATAAACAATGAGATGAATACAAATAAATGTACAGTGTGCAAAATAAAAAAATGACCACCCTGAATAACTTATAATCCTATGATCGGATTTTTGCATTCTAGGACTCAATCTTAATGGTTCGAGGAGGTGGCCTCAAATATGGTAAATTCATACGATATTTCAAGTTATGAAAGTATTTTCTCTGAATAAACATGCCTTTGTTTCGATGAATTCGGATTTCTGACACCCCAAGCTAATAACTCCTTTTGGTTTCAATATCAGCAATTTTGAAATCATTCTTTAAGAGTTTACAAAGTTATACAATATCTCAACGATTACCGGCGAAGGAGGCAATAACTGATTCATTGGAATTTTAAAAGAATAGGGTCGATGATAGATGTTTAATCAATAAATTGACAAAAGAGAAGTCAAAGAGACACGAAGGGCCATGACATAGTACGGCATTCGATGTCAAACTCTCACAGATATCATGAATTTAATTGACAATGAAGATTATTTTTCGTGAGCATAGATGAAAAGGAATGTAAAAAATTATCAATGAAATAATGCAAAGCAAAAATTCGGATGAAATACAAAATTAATTACAAGGCGGATTACTTTGCACAGACTGAAAAATATGATAAGAAACATGGTAACATGGTAAGAAATCACTAAGCTATGTACAAAATAGAATACTATATGTAAGCAGTAAAGTCTCAAAAATATGCTACTGTAAAAATCTAGTAAATCCTAGGTTTTGCTGGTAAAACATTAGACTACTAAAGAGGCATGGTAAATGTCTGAAGTATGATTACATAGGATTCCATTTCGAACTTTTACCAATGCGTTTCGACAAAAGCCCGAAACGAGGTGATATGAAACAAGGTCTTACGATAGGATTTTCCATTCGTAGATGTACTGTGTAGTGTACCGCTAGTGAGGGCTGTAAAAAAAGTAGCTGAATTGCGGCATGCGAATTCAAGACCACAAAAGCCACCCTTCACTTAGCGATCTGTTGCCAAAGAAAATTTAAAAAAGTCGTAATTTAGGAGCTTTTACACTAGAAATAATACGATGATTTTAAGCTATATATATATATAATTTTGCAGTGAAGAATTATCTGGGCTTTAGAACAGACAAATAACTTGAATATTTTCACAGTTATTAACTTTTTTTAAAAATCTCCAATTTGGTGACATTTTCTCACCTGAATGAAAATTATCGAAATTATCGCTTTATTCTCTGTTTTTGCAAATTTTAAGGAGCCTAAGTAATGCAGCATTGGAGTAAGTTTTTAAATATTAAGAAATTAGACCACAAATGCTTTTTATTTTCACAAAACTGTGACTTTTCTAAATATTTTGCGCCATTTTCAAAATAAGCGTAGACAGCGCTGTCCTTAGATATAGGCTAAACTTGACCTAACAGTTATGAGTAACAGTTGTAAACTCACAGCAGTTATAAAAATAGCATGTTACTCGCAAAAAAAAAATAAACATCATTTGATGCGATGATAGAGACTTGGAATATGAAAGGGTTGAGGGTAACCTTTAGCCAACTGGGTGTAATTTGGGTGGATCACTGAGCTCCTCTTTTTAATTCAGGATTGGTCTAAGATATTTCAGTTTGGATTGAATATTTTATTTCTATTTTATTAATTAACCTAACCTGACCTAATTAACCTTGCTCTTAACCACGGCATTATTTTAAGAAATGGTGTGCCTTAACCAAGATAGCTGTTGTGACTAGTGGTACAATGAAATAATATGCATAAGATGAAACTACAATAAATTATAATCTAGCTTACCTGCTAATTTAAATTTTTAAATACTCACTATAAAAATTAATGTATTAAAATCAGTAACATCAACGAAATAAAAATTTTTAAATTATAACACACATAGAAAATGAAAAATGCTAAACCATGACACCTTATATTTCTTTTCTACATTTCTCTCATCAACTTTTCTTCCTCCATTTTCATTCAATTCTTTTTCTTCATTTTTCAACTCTTTTTAGTTCCAATCCATTCTGTCTCAGTTTACTGCCCTACAGAAACCCATCCCCTGAAAAGTTAAAACCCAATCATCTACTATCCAATAACCCAATCAAAATTAAATTATCTTTAATCCATCCTGAATTAAAAAGGGAAGACTCAAAGATCAACGCCAAAGATTATCTTTAACACCTTTCCTCGCAGTTTGATCGACAACATACTCGTATATATATATATCGTCCTTCCAAACAGATATTTCAAAAACAGACTGGAAATTCAATTAATCTTAAATCTCTATTTAAAAAAATGTTAAAATTAATAAACAGTTTAATTTAACTAAATATTAATATAAACAAGCTAAATTAAAATTTAAATTAAGTTACGATACAATTAAAGATGCCGTTGCAGTATACTGGACAAACGTAAACTGACACTTAGCCTTAAAGAAGAAGGAAAAAAACGTCGTATGTAGAGCAAACCGGAGTCAATGGCCCTCACATCCCCCTGATTAATCATATTATTAAAATAATAAATATCAATTACTAGAGATTGATTAGTATAGGGTTCGGTGTTAGATTTAGCGAAAAACATTTTACCATCTTTATCGGGAGAGTAAAATTCATTGTATAGAGAGTGTGTTATAAAACACGCTGGACTAAAGAGAGGGAAAAAGAAAACGATTCATTTAAAAAATCAACAAATCGGCTTACATCATTTCTAATTCTCGTAACTGGTTAGTACACAGCTTAAAATAAAACAAGAACAATCTCAACAAACTCCATCGTACCTAAATGGTCTGCTTCTTTTCCCCCTTTTTCTTGATCTAGTTCTATGAATGCTTCTATTAGCTGAATATATTTATAACTCTACAAAATTTTTATTTTATTACTTGGAAATCTAAATTGTGAAAGTGATCAAAATAAGGTATGATTCAAGATTGTGTCGATGGAACTGTCTTACAATAATTTTTTCTAAGAATTACAAGAAATTGAAAGCCAAATGCAATATATTTATGTTATTTTACAAATAGGAGTGCGTGTAAAAAAGCTAGGGTAAAACACAATACTCTCAATAACTACTGAAGTGATTTCAATAATTCTCAAAAATAATTTTGGCTATCGTTAAAAGAAATCTCTCGTTTCGAGATTTTGTTGAAAGCTTGTTTGTTATGATGTCTGACAGGGTGGTGAGTGCAGGAGATAAATAATTGAAATCATTCTTCAGGATTACAATACTTATAATAGACTTTTTTTTAAATTATAGTTGCATTGAAAAAGAAAAAATTTCTTTAAATTTCTAAATTCATTTTAGACGATTTCGCATGCCTAAAAAGGACATCATTTCTTAAACCTACAAACATTAAGTTTTGAACTGTGAAAACGGTGTTTTCGTGTAAAATCTTAAAAATATTTGACTGTGCTAAAGAAAAATTGTTTGCATAGAGGTAGTATAGAAATTATTTTCATTTAACTCCTGTATCTATCATTCTTCTTATTATTAACTACTGTAATCCTTCCAGGTGGGATGTAGACTTAAAATGCTTCATATTAAAAATGAACTATTAACCAAACCGTTAAGTGTTACATTTATGTAAAGCAAGACACATTAATGTAAGTTGAGTCTTCCCAATAACAGCAGACTTCAAATCGTAGTTTTCCGTTTTCTTCTTTTCTTCAGTTAAAATAGTTTAATGATAAGATAAAAAAGAGTATCTGTACGAAATTTTAAAAATATAGCTTATTATCTCAGGGATTAGTCTGGTCAGGAAATGATGAAATATAATTCTGAAATTTTTCATAGATTGTAATTTTCAAGCGTTACCACACGCTGATCAACAAAAACTAAAAACTATTTTGGATTGTGAGCGTATATTTCCCAGTTCTATTAATATCGTGGAAAATATCAATTCAGAGTTACGAAATTTTGGATACCTCTCTATATGGTTCTGCACTAGATGTTAAGATACTTTCCATCCAACAATCCAATTATGTAAATGTTATTTTTTGAAAGTTTTACGGTTGTAATATTCCCTTAAAAGTCTTAACTTTGATAACCTTATAATCGATATTAGAGATAGTTCGCAAATTTACATTATCTTCCGTAATTGCGCATGCGCACTTCTAGAGCGCGTGCTTGTGAAATGGTGCCAGTGAAGAAATAACAAATTTGCGTAAAAGAGAGTAAGAGATTTTACAAACCTCTGCAAGTTATAAACGCTAACGTAGTGGAATGTCATTTTAACTTTGACCACAAAATCAAAAAAAAAAAAAAAACACATTTACAATAAATGTAGACTATTTGTTTAAAGCTGTGGCATACGATTCAAAATGCTTTGTTCTACGCAAAACTGTGGATCTGTGAGCAGAAAATTTTGGTAGATTACAGATTTTGATGAATTCAAGCTATAAAGAATGCAGCTTATTATTATAAGAGTTATTGAGAACTTCTATTGATTACTTAACTTGTATAGTTAACTAAATTGTGCAGTTAAAATAAATATAATTTATAACTTTGAAGCAGCAAAAATATATCTAGTTACTAATGGAACTAGTGCCATTAGACAACCATAATGATAAATAAAAACCAATAAAATAATTTTTTATTGAAGCCAATGGTTGTAAGATCACACGATTTCTAAATTTCATCCATACATTTCTTCAAATTCGCAATCCATATCCATGTTTTTAGTTCGAAAGTAGGCTTCAACAGAAAACATTGCAAACAAAACAGTATTTAACAGCTGTAAGTACCGTGCTTAACGTCAATCACGCCAACAAAAGATAGGTAGCATCTAAAATAAACGCGAGCATTCACAGTTGCTTCAATCTTACGTATAAAAAAACGGGAGCTTACGGAAGCTAACATAAAAGTACGAAATCACCCTAATGTAAAATTTGCCGTTGTTTAAAGAATTCTTTCGTTATCTTGAAATCTGAAGTGACCTTCAAAAAACGAAGCTCTTTTTGAATAATCTCAAAATTTTTAAAGACAAAAATGCTCACCGTTTTTATTGAAAACATTTTTTATAAGCATGAAACTTATTAAATATGAACTATTTATTGTTTTATAGACTAGAGTGGGGAGAAAAAAGGCTTCTGTGCTAAAATTGTCTTAATTAAATATCATTTAACGATTTTTGCTTGTGTCGTTGTCGTTAAATGCCAAAAGTGGATGATTATAATTTATTCTCGACAGTAAAAGACTGTCCTAACTGAAGATTTAACTCTCATTATTAATAATGAGAAAGAAAGATTAATTAATTGAATTTAGCCAGTTAAGTTAATCTATAAAATGATGAAGGTTTACGAGAGTAATTCCGATAAAACTCGATGGAAACTTTTATTTATAATGAGGATGACTGAATATGCAGGAAGTTGTTGACATTGAAAAATTATATTTTCTTCCCACTTTGTGTTATGTCTTTTAGATAAATTTGACTCAGGTTTAAAAAAGAAATTTATTGTATAAGATTTTGAATGTAACAACTAAAAAAAGTTTTTTGGATGATTAACGAATTATTTATTAAAGTTACTATTTAATCTAAATTCTTTGTGCTATTGTGAATTATTCTTAGGTCGACATCTAATAAGCTTGAGAGAAAAAATGAAGGTATTTTGACGAATCTTTCAAAAGTTTTAAAGCAAAATATGATGTTTTAAAACAGTGTTAGAAGAACGAAACTTTCAACCGTTGTAATGGTTAAGTTATAAAAACCAGCTTCACAAAACTTGGCCTAACCCGCCCCTCTATTTTTGAAGTAACAAAAAAAATATGTTTTCCAAATAAATAGATAAATAAAAATAGAGTTTTTAAGTTGAAACAAGAAATATCTGCAACGATATTGCTATACTTATTGTTTGAGATTGTTTCAATACCCTAAGCTTTACAGAAATAAAATCCAACAAACCGGCAAAAGTATTTCATTTTGTTTTCCTACGCCAACTTTGTTACAACTCTGTACTTAACTATTGTTGTTTAGAGATTCTTGGTTACAGGTTCAGGTATTTCACATTCCTTCATTTAGCACAGGATTAAATAAATTTTTAGGCTCCGATTTTGAGAAGAAAATTACCTTTTGGAAAAAGTCTCTGTGGTATTTTATACTAGGAGGCTCGCTGACCCTCACCAACCCCGATGATTGCATAATTTCAGTTGAAATGATTCAACTAAAAATATATATTTTCTCTTGTGCCTCCTCTCCCACGTCCAAATATTTCCTTTATGAAGTGAACATAAATTGTTTTTCTAATTAATCATTTTTTTTTGAAATAACAGTTAAAAGTATATTGTTATAACAAATTGGGTGAGTTCACAACTGTCATTTAATATTTTAGCTTAGCAAGTGTATATTTTAAATACAATGTTTGCATTCATCACTTTGTGAATGAAGCTGAAAGTGAAGTTCTAAATCATTTAACGAATCTCTTTAACCATCATTCATAATAGTTTGTTAATGTCATTTGCACCAAAAATAATACTTATAAAACTATTAATAATATCAGACACCGATTTAAATATATTTATCTTGAAATGCATCGTAGAATTAAATTATTCTAATAATAAAAATAATAACAATCCTCCTAAACTCTTAATTTATAAATCAAACAAAATAAGAAAACGTAATAATAACAGTATAGGTAATTTTAACCTTTAAATTAGGGAAACCGATATATTTGGAGGAAAACAATAACTTTATGACTAATATCAATTTTATGTTGATGGCAACCAAACCAATATGAAAACTATTCCCAGTTAGCAAAAATGTATTGACAACAATGGAAAATTGCGACCCATCCACTTTTATATATAGTAATAAAGGAGGTTAAATGAGCCCTCTTGAATATGTAGTGATAAAAAGGTTGTTTATTTTTTAGTATTTTGTGCTGAGCTGGATCTTAACTATGGTGGCTTGTGTATCCTTCCTGAAAGTGCATTACCTCCTGAAACTTGGACTTCTCTTCCTTATGCTCACCATCTACCTACTCCTCATGCTACTCCTATTCCGTGACATCTTCGAGGGATTCTGCGAAAGGTATCCTCCTCTTCTTCCTCCCTTTGCTGCAAAATAGCTTGGATCCACGAATCTTCACTCAAAGGACCGTTATTTTTTTCGATACAGAGACACCACTTTTTACTACGGTCCTGTACAGAGTTGTCAGATTAACCCGATATTTTATATTTATTATTATACCTATTTATTATGCCCATTATTATTACCCAATATATGCCCTATATTTGCCGTATATAGGCTGATGTTGACCCTTTAAAGGGCCAATAATAAAAAATCTAGACGGCCCAATATTGCTCTCTCGTTGCATGTTGATTTAGAACCCATACTGAGACAATTTTGAGCCCAACTGGGACTAAGTTGTAGCTTAAGGCTCAGGGAGCTCGTGAAAAAAAAATTTCCAATTATAACACAAATGGTAGGATGTTACATTAAAAAATGTAACATTTAAAGCAACCCAATAAAACTTATCAATTGCCTTAAAGAAAAACTACTCTAACAGACGCAATACTTAACTGAATAAAAAATTGAGATCCTGGTGTCTAAAAAGAAACCGAGATTTAAAAAAATTCAAAAGTTTCGTTTTTGAATTATTCAAGTAGTTTTCAGAATGACTAGCCTCCTATCCGGAAACTTCTATAGAAGTTAGAGTTCCTATCTAAGTCCTAGAAAAATCAAAAACTGTTATATCAGTTTTCTCAAGGCTACATTTTTTTGAAAAAAAATTAACTTTAACTTCAGTATTACAACTACATTTTCTTAGCTTTTCCACTCTTGTATAGTTCATTTAAATTTTAAAAAAATTTAATTGGTATGTATAATTTTAAATATTGATATTGCTTTTAATTTTGCTACTGCATGAGAAAAAAACTTCGTAGACAGTAACAACCATGGTTTTAAGAAAAGAAAATCATTTTAGTTTGGGTAGACTTAAAACGAAAAACGTAAAGAGTATTACTTTCGATAGGCGTAGATTGGGAAAATCCCGAGTGCTTAAGAGAGATGACTGAGATTTGTATAGTGTACCTGAGGGTTTATTAACAATTCGTAGGCCGCGGCCCACAAGCTTGGTACTGGACGGTGGACACTGGTCGAGAGTCTGAGCCGAGATGAATCCTTAGGGTATAATACCAATTTTTCGAATGATTCACTAAACCCAGTTTATATAACTCCAGTTTAGATTTTTGCCATGGATTTGTCCAAATTGGATTTGTACATGGCAAAAGTATCAATCTAGATAACTAAAAGATTTTAATGTAAATATGCTCATTTATTAATTTTAATACAAAATCAACTCGATGATTTTGTATAAAATTTAATAACATCTGTTGAATATCTGTTGGTTTTTATCAAATTTTAAAAAAAATTTGTCTATTTTTTTCTTTTTGATAAATAAATAGTACTACAAATTCCTTTATCTTTATCTATTTGATTAAAATAGTATTTAAATAAATGTTTTCTGAAATATTAGAATTCAATGTAATTAGTTTTTATTAAACTTAAAATCTTTCCTTTTATCGTATGTCAAAATGGCACATATTTTCTTCTTTTTTAATATTTATATCCAAAAAATTACAATTAATATTAATGTAACGATTACGAAACAATATTAACTCTTTTAGGCAAAGATTATTTAACAAAATTACTAAAGAAAATTAAATTAAAAAATTAAAGAAAATTAAATCATCAATAAATCAAAAAACAAATTTGATATTTGGAGAATAAATTTTTTTCTTAATAATGCAAAAGTAAGTTTAAAAGGGACGAAAAATTAGATTCTTGTGGTATTATTATAGTATATTGTCTATTTGAACTCCAAAAAAATGCTCTAAATAATTTTAACAAAACAATTCTTAATTTTTTTTAAATTTTTGCACAAAAAAATTTTAAAACTTTTTTTTTGTTTGGATCCTTATTTTTCCTTTTTTTATTTATTCCCTTGTTTTCTTTGTATTTTTCTTTTCTGTGGATTCTTGCTGCTTAATCGTAGTAATAAAACTAACATTTCACAAAAAGCAAATTAACTTGCTTATCAATTTGAGAAGGCTTTATTTTTCTTTGTGAGAACAAAAAGCTAGTAAACTGTTTATTTCGTTTACGGGGCAAATATTTTTCGTAAACTAGGTATTAATTTCATGCTAAAAACTACAAAAAAAAATACGGAAATTATTTTTGAAAAACTGGGTCCTACCATGTAGTAAAAATATAACGATAATAGCGGAAAACTTCGATTATATTTTTACATATTAGTTTGAAACTTATTTGCAGCATTTGAGTTAAAAATTGATAATTTTAAAATTAAGTTAATATTGAATAAATTTCCAATTAGTTTAATTAATCAGCTAAATTTAAATCCTTTTCTAAACTATCAGGATTCGCGCTGTTCACGTAAAGTTTTCGGTTTTCAAAAATAGAAGGAAAAAAGAAATAAAATCAGTAAATACCAAGAAACTAGTTTTAGACCCAAAACACATTTTTGTCTAGTTTATGAACACTTTGAAATCTTCATACTGCATTGTTGTTGTTTGTGGCAGTCCTGTTAAGTATGAAGAAAATTTTGGAACAAGAAGTGGAACATGAAAATAGTGTTTATTTTACAAATTCTATTCGCTCAAAGTTATTAAGTATCAAACAAGTATATCAAAAACTTAGAAAATTGGAATGTTTTTCTAAGAAAGAATAAATTGAAAAATAAAAATGTGAAACCATGTTAATTAAAAGTGGAAAATATTTTTGTTATCTATTGGAGGTAGAAAGCAAGAGTTTATTAATTATTCCAGCTACAAACGAACAGAGAAAGCAATTTATCGATAATACTTTGCACACGTGAAAGGAATAATCCTAATCTGCAGCTCTTATGGCAATTTATTTATTTTTTTTAATATCAGATTTTAAAAAGAAAAATATTGTCTTTCATTCATGTGGATTTAAAAATTATGTTAGTTTTTCAAGAATACCGAGAACGAACTTGCTTTTTTATTTTTTTTTTCTATCTGCAATTTTTAGTCCCCTTTTCCTGTCCACAAATCTAAAATGAAAAATAATCTGAAGATACTGTGGTTATCTACAACTTCCATTTTCATGCTAAAGAGTTTCTGACACCTTCGACCCAGAACAAAACTGACAACAGAGAAAATTGGCCACTTTCTAGACATTGTTCATTATGATTGACAAAGTAAAGTTCGAAAAATTAGTGTTCTATTAGAAATGAGTTATGGAAGTATGGAAAGCATAATTCATGACGATTTGGAGCATCGAAAAAACTCAACGAGGTATGTACCTGAAATTTAGAACAAAAAGAATAGGAAAAAAAGACATTTGTCAGAAACCGCAGTAACACAACACAAGTTACAATCATTACACTGGAAAACAGCTGAACTTTCTCCTTATCGTCTGGACTTGGCACCTTCAGGCTAATTTTTTTTTTTTTTATAACCGTCGTTGAACACAGACCCAATTTTTGGGTTTACGACTACTAATGTTTAACTCCGTAGCCCTGTAATTTTGAACCTAATCCAGAAGACAAGGGAACTCTTGGATCAAGTATTAGGAGAAATTTGTCTTCGTGGAGGACTTCTTCATGGAACTAACACGCATTTGCGTTACATGGAGAGGAAGACCACCGGAACCTCCCACGGTTAGCCTAACGGCAAAGGAACTTTTTTTTCTTACCTCCAAGCCCTGAGCATGTGCCTAAGTTATACAAAACCCTTAACCATATAGCCCAGGACTTGGCCACTAGTCCAGTTCCACTCCAGCCAAGGAACGGGTCCAGTCAGCGGCATTAATTTTGAAATTTTGATATGTACAAGACAATATTTGCAATATATAAATAGTTACAGTGCATAAATACAGTGATATAGAATTTGTTACATAATAATCTCATTGAGACTATGCTGGATTGTATAATATACACATCAGAGGAAGAAAATAACAATGATGTTCATTATTTTACAAAGAAATCTTTAAGAATAGTTGTTTACAATGAAAAATTTAACATGATATTTAAAAAATAATAATAATAATTTCCTTTTAAACTGAAAGTGTGGAAATTATGAAGAAGAAAAAAGACAAAGAGAAAGAAATTATACAGTATAAATTTCTGAAATAAGAAGCTATTAAAATTTTAATAAATAGTCATTATCTGCTAAAAAGTTCATTACTGTTATTAATCTTTTGGTTAAAGTATTGTTTATAATGAAATTTTTCTGCCAAATTTCTAAATTCGGGAAAGGGACTCTAAACCATGATCCGTCCACCACAGAGGATATTTCACGTCAGTACTGTGGTCGGTGCAAGCCGGATGCGGAAATCATTTCGACCAGCCATCGCTGGGGATTTGAACCCGGTTCACCTCATTGGAAGGCGAACCCTCTATCCCCTGAGCCATCGTGGCTCACAGTCCTTTAAAAGTAAAATTCTAATATTTAATTTTTTTTAAAAAACTCTCATTTCTATTTGATCCATCCTCGTATTTTAGCAATGTATAATGTTACTTTTTCCCTTTTAGAAAGAACTGCGTTTCCTTGAAGCTCCGAGCAGTTGTTCTATTGGTCATTTTCTTTTACATGGTCAGCTATCACTGCAGATTGGTAGGGTATTTTATTCAATGTTTTCGCTTTTTCTAAAGATATTTATAATGCCGAAAGTTTTCATTGCCATTGCCGTAAAACAAACTGAAATTTAGTTTCGAAATAAGGCCTTTGATATTAGAAAAAGTCTTCAAATTATCATTAAAAAAAACTGTATTTATCGATTCTTTGCTACAAATTAACTATACTCTTTGTAAGTAGAATCAAAGTTATGCGATTTACCCTTTCAGTTAATGTAACCAAGGAAAATCTTACTTTTTCCCCACAGCAAATAAGTATTCTGTAAGAAGTGGGAATATTCTAGGGTATATTTGCAGTGGATACCGTGGCAACAGAGAGGGTAAAAGGTTGGAGAATGGGGAAATCGCGTTTCATTGAAATGCCTATTCTATTTACAAATAATGTAGGGAAGGGTTTAAAGGCTATTAGAGAGCCTAAATTAAAACAGACAGATGTCTTTCTTTTATGTGTAGAAATTAATACTAAAGGAATTATATCGTCTTTTGAAAAACATTTATTGAACAATGTTACTAAAATTAATTTTAAACAAAACATTTTCGCGAAAATCGAGATAAGTCGAAAACTTGTTCATTCTAATAGAATCCATAATCAGAACCTTAACTGTTTTATGTAATTTAAGTCAATGCAAAATATTCAAAAATCAAAGACAGCATCCGTTATATGTATGGCTTCATCCCGTCATTAGTTTCAGATCACTGTAAGATGGATGATTAATCATCGCTATAAATTTTTTCTTAACGATATTGGTTTTCATACATCACTCTTGTTTTTTAACAGAACCAATTATCCAGTTGTAGGGACCCAGCCAATCTTTTCAAACAACCCATGAGCCTAAAAGCAAAAAGAAAGTCATTTCGGTGGGCAGTTCATCAAACGATTATGTAATCGTTTGATGAACATATAAAATAAAACTTAAATAAATCCTGTAAAAAAGGGATTAAAGTGACGGTGACATAAAATCTATTTTTTTATACACTTTATGGTCAAGAGTATCATTTATCTGTGAAAATTCAACACTTGACGATAATATTTTTATTGGGTCTCGATTTCTTCCCCCAGGAGGACGATCGGACATTGAAGAAGACTTAAGAAAACAAAGTCTTCAAAGAAAGGATAAAAGGAATCTTCTTTTTTTTCTTTCTTCCTTTCTGTCTAACTTTCCCAAGACGTGTTCGAAATCTTTTAAGTCTACGTCTCGAATTTTATTTGAAAAATAAGGGGAAGGGGAGATCACAGTCTAGATACCGAGATGATCTAGTTTCCTATCATCGATTTTTTTTTCTTTCTAGTTTCCATTTCTTTTTTTTTTTTTCACTTGAATTTCTTAAATAAAACGTTGAATTTCGTATCTTAGATCTGTAATTTAAGGTTTCAAATTTTTCTACGCCTTTGGAACTCGAAACCAGGGTTCAACTTTCTGATGTGGAGATCCCATAATATTTTCGAAGATGATACCCCTAAGCATTGCGTGAATCCGACTCACAACTGAGTAAAACTGTCAATTCCTTTACTTGTATTGTAATATACTATTACAATTTTGGGTCATAAACATTCATTTTAAGACACATTGTTTTAAGACGCTATTATTTAATTAAAAAATTCGAATTCATACGATGGAAAATTCTACCGCATTTTTCATACATGCATATCCTTATCGTAATTTATTCAATACGTTCTTATTAGAATAAATTTACCATATTTTTCATAGGCATTTTAAAATAATTTCTTAAAAATAACAAAAATAACAGTAAATAAATAATTAATTATTGATTATATACAATTGTAAGCACAGTTTTCTAAAATCTTAACTGGTTAAAAGAAGTTTAACTCTCGAAGCCCTTCCACGGAATCCTTGTTTTTAAAATAAATAATCCCTGATTTTAAAATTTGAATTTATTACACATTGAATGCGTAATAGGTGAGAATAATGAAAGAAAGACAACTAAAAACATTTTAATGAAAAATAAATATAGAATGAAAAATAAATATAGAGTAGAAAATAAAACAATGTGAAAATTAAAAAGAAAATTGAAAAAGAACTAGAAATAACCGGAAAACAAAACTAAGAAAGGAAGATTTAAAAAAGATAACAGTATTGTAAAAAATTTGATGTCATGTGAAAAAAAGTCTAGAAAAAT
Organism: Parasteatoda tepidariorum; assembly: GCF_982258835.1. Classification (NCBI taxonomy): domain Eukaryota; kingdom Metazoa; phylum Arthropoda; class Arachnida; order Araneae; family Theridiidae; genus Parasteatoda; species Parasteatoda tepidariorum. The sequence goes on along the minus strand of NC_141758.1, from coordinate 2,051,018 downwards.
CTTTAAACCAAGCATTAAAAGGAGTTACAAATTTAAATGTATAAATGAAATAGACTTTTATAAAATATTTAAAAAAAAACTCAATAAATTACGAAAATAAGAAATAATAATCTATATAATCTTGAAAATAACAAAATGTAAATTAAACAAATTTGAAATCTAAAGTATAGAGTGGGAGTCCTGAAAGCGGATTGATGAATGCTTCAGTTTCTCGAAAGATTTTATTAAGATCTCAGTTTTAATAAACATGCGATCGCTCAAACACTATTTTTGAAAAATATGAAAATAGTGATGCACATTGTTTGGAAGTTTTAAAAATACTTCACGCATCCATTATTAATATTTTAATTTTATTTACAAATGTTTAGGACGTTAAGGTTTATTAGAATTTTTTTTTTTTCTTACGGAACTATATTTTGCTGCAGTTAGGTATTTATTAACGTTACTTCCATAGTTTGAAAAAGGCCTTTTACAAACATCGCAATTGAACATTTTTTATTCTTTAATTCAACTTCCCACACCTAGTCATGTAAGCTTAAGCTATTAAAAAGCTAATTCCTTTTCCGTTTTGATCACCATTATCAAGAAAACTTGAAAAAAAATGCAATAGGGACATATCTAAAAATACTTTTTTGTTGGAAAATACAATTCATGCACCACTACATAATATAAAGTTCAATGAAGTTGGATGAACAAATTTCATGAAACACTTTGACTCATTTATTTTTCCAATCCATTTGCATAAACATCTCAATTCTTCTTCAAACAGATCGAGATAAACGTCTCGGTTGGATTTCTTGTGGAAAACTTCAGGCTCAAAAAGAGTTGCAGGAAATGCGAGAACTGAGGCAGCATAATCAGCAATTGTTGAAAAATATTCTACCCGATCATGTCGCATCCTACTTTCTTCTCCAGGACAGAAATTATGAGGTAATGACTTTTTTTTCTTTAATTATGCAGAAAAGGTGAATTTGTTATTGCTAAAAGTATTTAAAAAAAAATTGTCCATGATTCATTTAGAAGAGGTATTTATTCATCAGTTTTGTGTAGCAAAATATCGTTTGTTAGAATCTTAGGATTTACTGGATCTGGCGGAAATAAAATTATCTTCAGATATAACCAAGTTTTCTGTAGGATTTCGTATACACGATATCTCGACAATAGAATCTCTCATCGAAATAATCTACCGTGGCAAAAATAACCAGAAAAAAAAACATTTAAAACTTGGATTCGCTACTGACACCGAAGCATTTTGTAGACCCAAGATTTTATTCGAAGGTCAGATCATGGATGCACTATGAAAAGCCTAATCAGGAGTTCTCCCCACAATTTATTTTGTGTTATTTATTTATCTTTTTAACATTCACTCATTTTATTTTATAACCGTCGTTGAACAGCTTTTGGGGGGTTTACGACTATCAATGTTCAAAATCCGTAGCCATGTCATTTTGATCCTAATCCAGATGACAAGGGAACTAATGGATAGTATTGGGAGAACTTTTTGAATGGAACTAATACGTATTTGCGTGACATGGAGTGCAAAACCACTCGGTTAGCCTAACGGCAAGAGATTCTAACCCATGATCCGTCTACCACTCTGGATATTTTACGTCTGCATTGTAATCGGTGCAACCGGGTTTCGGGTTTCGTATCGAGCCGTATTCGTAATCTATTCGTAAAATTCGGAGAATCGTATCAATTCATATGTTCCCAGCCATCACTGGGATTCAAACCCGGTTCACCTGATTGGCCCTGTCTCTCTACGCCACATCTATCTATCTACTGTCTACAAATCTATCTAGTATTTACAAATCTGTTGTGTTGTTGTTGTGGCTAATCTCGGAATCGTCCTAGCAGCGCTAGACGACTCCTATTAATCCGAACACCCTCCAAAAAAGTCCATAAAAAAGACTGGATCTACTCGTACCTTTATCTACAAATCTATGTATCTAAAAAAACTATCTTACTACTATGTTTATCTATCTACTATAAACAAATCTGAAATCTACATATAAGTCAGGAATATGACTGCAAATAAGAATCCGATCAAGAATCAAATATAAGGTTGAAGAGAGCGTTGCCACCACGTAAAACGTAAATCAGATTTGTCCCCCAAAAAATTTTTTTTTGAGTTCCACTCCATGCCTACTGCATGAATTGCGGCAGACATTATACAGTCTTATATAATGGCATAGATACTTGCATATAATGTATATATATATATATATATATATATATATATATATATAAACTGCTGTTTGTAGAAAATGCAACACCATGAAGGAATCATCAGAATCAAATGAAATTCGCAGCAAATGTCAATTATAGGATATTATGCAAATTAATAAAGTTTCAGAGCCATCGCGCGTGCGTGGCGCGCGCAGCGCCCTCTGAATTGATGCTGAAAGCGTATAAATAAAGTGCTGTAGCGGGACGTTGAAAATAGTCTATGATTATTTGTTAGTGGCAAACGTTTAGTGAGACCTGAGTATGCCTCCACGACGGAAGAATAAGAAAATTCAAGCAACTTACGGAGTTTGAACGAGGGAGGATAATCGGCCTTCGAGAAGGAGGATTTTCCTATCGCGCAATAGCAGCTCGTATGCAGCGGAACAGTTCCACAGTGATGCGAGTTTGGAAGCAGTGGACCGACGAGCACCGAACAACTCGAAAAACAGGCACTGGACGACAGAAGGTGACGTCAGAGCGCGATGATCGACACCTGCTCCGCATGGCGGTGAATGATCGCACAGCTTCCTCCAGGCAGCTGGCAGCACATTGGTCTACTGCTACAGGTGTACAATTGTCGGCTTCGTCAAATTCGTTCGTCGTCTGCTGCGCCGTGGATTGCGTGCAAGGGTGCCATTATACAGGATTCCCCTCACGGCGGATCATCGACGGCTGCGTCGGCAGTGGGCTCTTGAGCACAGAGACTGGCGAGCTGATTTGCACCAAGTTGTCTTTTCAGATGAATCACGCTTCAATTTGTTGGACCCATGATGGCCGTGTTCGTGTTAGACGTTATGCCGGTCAACGCTGCCTTCCTGAGTGTATTATTGAACGACATAGTGGTCGAACACCCGGAGTTATGGTCTGGGGTGCGATTTCGTATCATGGACGATCCAATTTGATACGAATTGAGGGTAATCTCAATAGCAACAGATACGTCCGTGAAGTGCTACAGCCCGAAGTCGTTCCTTTCCTTCAAGGCATCCCTGGAGCTATCTTTCAGCAGGATAATGCACGCCCACATGTTGCGCGGACTGTTAGAGACTTCTGTTCAGCACAACCGGCATTGCAACTTCTTCCTTGGCCTGCTTATTCGCCGGATATGTCGCCTATTGAGCACGTGTGGGATATGGTTGGTCGGCGTCCTCACTCGTGATCCGCGTCCTGCAGTTTCCAAAGACGAACTTTGGTTGCGCATACAAGCGATATGGAATTCTCTTCCTCAAGCAGATATTCAACATCTGTTTGACTCCATGCCACGTCGTATAAGCAGCACTTATTGCAGCGCGTGGTGGCTGCACCAAATACTGATTTCGGACGCTTAATTTGTTTCTTTTGTTTTGAAAATTTCATCATTTATTTGTATCAGTACAAGTTGTTTCTGCATTAAATTTCATTTGATTCTGATGATTCTTTCATGGTGTTGCATTTTCTACAAACAGCAGTTTTATATATATATATATATATATATATATATATATATATATATATATATATATATATATATATATATATATATATATATATATATATATATATATATATATATATATATATATATATATATATATATATATATATATATATATATATATATATATATATATATGTATTTCTTTATCGGTTCGGATTTCGTAGTATTTTCGGATAATTATTTTGATTTGTGTTTCTTTTAATTTATTCCACTTTATTTTCCCATTAAAATTGGTTTTTGCTGTCCCTCCCCAACAAATATAATATCTAAATTGTTCTAAATGCATGGCAGGAACTCTATGCCCAATCCTACAGCTGCTGTGGTGTTCTGTTTGCGTCCATTCCGAATTTCGCTTCTTTTTTACTCCGAAGGACATCAATAATGAGCGTCGAATGCATAAGACTTCTCAATGAGATTATCTTCGACTTCGATCAGGTAATTTCCCACCTCACTTCACTTCATTTTACTTCTAATTCAATATTCTCTGCATATCCATTAATTTTCTTCTTTAATTTAATCTCATTTTATGTTATTCTCTTAACCAAATTAGAATGGGCTTTAATTTACTAGCTTGCAATAGATTTAATTTGTGTTATCATTGTTTATTTTATTTTAATTTTTAATCGTTTTCATTGGAATATTTTCTGTTTTTATTAACTTCTTTTCATTAATATTGAGATCGAATGTTTAATTGATTCATGCCATTAGTTTATAAGTTCTATATTTAGATTCAACCGTATCATTTGATTTAAATGTTTCGATATTGTTTTTTAGATTAAGTACAATTTGTTTTCTCGGCACAAAAATATGATTTTTTTTAATTTTTTCAAATTTATTTAAAATGCTTGTCTTTATTTTAGTGTAATTGCATTTGGTTTCATTACATTTGGTTGGTTTGGTTTGTAATTACATTTGGTTAATTTATGCAATTTTAATTAATTTTTTTTTAATTTTTCTGCACTTGAATCAATAATTCTAAATCCTCCATCAGACATCGCAAATTAATTCATGCTATTGTAAAAATGATACATGATCTATTTTGTTTTATCAAAAATAACACTATTCTTTTTTTATTCCAAATAATAATGTTCTCTTGATTTATTCTCAAAGTATTTAACAAATAAATTTTGCAAAAAATTAACAAAAATTAAACATCTACAATTTCAATTTTAGAAATTTCATAGATATTAGCCAAAAAGACATTTTATAAACATTGGACAAGGCTAATATATCAAATAATGCTAATGCCTCATCGTCGATATATTTTTTCAACGAATTTTAAAGAAATTTCACTTCAGATAAATATTTCTCAATTAAATCAAAAATGGTACCTATATTAATCTTTGGAGATTTCCCATAGAAAGTTACTGTGAATATGTTTTGTACTTTTTTCATACATTGCAAAACTGTACATTATTTTTTTACCCATCATTGTATTTTAAAGATATATATATATATATATATATATATAAAGTCCAGTCACATTAATGTGACCACCTGTCAAAATCCAGAATAACCACCTTTGGCAGAGCGAACCGCTACGAGACGTGCAGGAAGAGAGTCGGTCAGGTTTCTGAATGTGTTCACTGGGATGTTGAGCCATGCCGACTCCAATGCCATGGCCAGCTGCGCTAGATTACGCGGTTGAGAATCCATGGCACGAACAACCCGATCGAGGTGGTTCCACAGATTCTCGATTGGGTTTAAATCCGGTGAGTTTGCTGGCCAGGGGAGTGCGGTAAATTCATCCTGGTGTTCTTCGACCCACGCACATGCACTGCGAGCTGTATGACACCTCACATTGTCCTGGTGGTAGATGCCACCATTCTGAGGACAAATCATTTGCATGTAGGGGTGGACGTGGTCCGCAAGGACAGATACGCACTTGTACTGATCCATAGTGCCTTCCACAATGATGAGTGCACCCAGTGAATGCCAGGAAAACATTCCCCAAACCATAACGCTCCCTCTTCCAGCCTGCAGCCTTCCGGCAATTGTTGCAGGGTGTTTGCTTTCAGACGTTTCACGCCTAGCATAAAATGTGATTAATCGGACGAGCATAAAATGTGATTAATCGGAATAAGTCATCTGTTGTCACTCTGTGGACGTCCAGTTGCGGTACTGGCGTGCAAATTCCAGCCTTCGTCACCGATGAACAGCAGTCAGCATAGGTGCATTAACCAGGCGTCTGCTGCGGAGGCTCATGCGCAGCAACGTTTGCTGAACAGTTGTTGAGGATACACTCTTGGTAGCTCATTGGTTCATTTGGGCTGTCAACAGTTGCACGTCTATTCGTCTGAACGCATCTCCGTAACCTTCGTTCGCCTCTGCCATCTTTGGCCCGTGGTGCACCACATGTGCCACGTCGCTTGTTTTGTATAGTGCCATTTTGCCATGCACGGTATACTTTTACCACGGCGGCACGCGAACAGTTCACAAAATCAGTCGTTTCCGAAATGCTTCCACCCTTGGTCCGAAAGCCAATAATCATGCTCTTTTGGACGTCGGATAAATCGCTACGTTTCTGCATTGCACCAACGACTGAAATGCTTTTCGATGCCCTAGGACATCCAATATGTACACTACACTGTAATATGCTGCCACCTTCACTTTTTGATTGGTTATTTCAGGTTTACGTCGAAAGTAGATGGTGGTCACATTAATGTGACTGGACTGTGTATATTGTATACATTGTGTATATATATATATTATTATTATTATTATTATTATTACTATTATTATTTCAGTTGCTGGATGAGGAACGTTTCAGGCCGTTAGAGAAAATAAAGACCATAAGCAGTACTTATATGGCGGCATCTGGTCTTAATCCCAGTAGAAAGGTTCGTCATTTTACCCACATTTGTTTTACATAAGAATACTTCATGGTATTTTATCTCAGACAATCTGTTATTTGTAGAAAAAAAATCAGAGAGTTTTATCCATTCTCAGTTACCTATCTGCTAATTTACAATGCCTTTAATGGTTCTTTTTTATAGATTTTTCTCTTCGTTTAAGTTGGTCCCTATTATTATATGAGCTTTTATTTATTTTAAAATTTGTCACAAATTTTAAAAAAATCAAAGTCTTCTTTTTTTATTTAAGAAAATGTAAGGAAAATCAACAGAGCGGGTCGCTAAAGACCGCTGGATTGGAAAATCGCAACCCGCCGTTGAAAAAAAAAATTGCTAGAACAATGGATTCTATGGTAGTATTTTCCCTATACACTAACTCGTTAATTTTTTTTATGTTGCTTTCTAAACTTCGAGTCACGAGGCCAAAAAGGTTTCCGTTCTTAAATTTAAATCATCAAAGAACATATTTTTTACAAAATCTCTTTTTATGATAATCTATATGGTCTACCTTGGACTTTTCGATATAGCAAGGTCAAATCAAAATATGTTCTGAAAAGTAGAAAAAATATTCTAAAATATTATTCTAAAAAGTAGAGCCATGAATCATAAGAATTACTACTTATAAATATGTATGTCATGATAGTTGACTATAAGTTTAAATACAGCAATGATAATTTTTGTATTTAAAGTTAATTTTAAAAGGTAAGGACGCACAAAATGAATGATGCATTGAATAGAAAATAATTGTTTTATAATGAACTTACATTGTGATTTTTCCAAAAAATTTCATTTTCTATTTCGAAAAAACACTTTAACATAGCAAAGTTTCGAGAAGAAACTCTTCGACATAGGAATTCAAATTAACATTACGTATAGCCAAGGGGGAAATATTGTTTTGACATAAGAAGACTTTCGAGATATCGAGAGTATACTGCATTTTACGAGGAATTTCGTTATACCGAGCATTTAGCTGCATCTTTTTTCTTGCCATCCAGTCTAACTAAAAGAGTTTTCATTTCAGGGTCCGGAGGAGTGGGGTCACCTGACGGCGTTGGTGGACTTCGCTTTTTCTATGCGTGAAGCACTCGACGAACTTAACAAGCATTCTTTCAACAACTTCAAGTTACGCATAGGTAAATAACACGAGCTCATATTAACCAACCATGAAAAAAAAATTTTAACTTAAAAACATGCCAATGCATTTTAAAGAATTCTTGTAAAAAGAGGGCGGAAAGCACTGTTCACGACCATCAATATTCAAGAATACGTTATTACCGAATGAAAAGCTTTTCATGACAACTTTCAACTTCATTGACTTTTGTTTCATGGTTAAAATTTAGAGAAAAGAGAGTTCAGGTAAAACCAGAGTAAATTTTTTTTTCAAAATATCAAAATGCAATTAAATTATGGCAGGAATACTCAAGAATACACAGGGGGAATAATTCTTCCATAATTTTTTTAAATTTTGATATTTTGATAAAAACAATTTCAGCCAATTAGACCCCATAGTTTACTCTGGGTTTGACAGAGAACACACTTGTCTCTGAACTTTTAACTTCAAATTACCAATGGAGATAAAATAGAATGTGTCATGAAAAGTTTTTCCCATCGGTATTACGCCCTTTTAAGTCAGAAAGAAACAAAAGCGTATGCATTTTGATCAATCAATATTAAAATCAATAAGAGCGGAGGGGGATAATCAACCTTTGCTGTCCTATATCACCTCAGACTTAACATCGAAATTTCACAACTATTAAATAAGAAAGATATTATTAAGAAGTTAAAAAATTTTACAGCTTAATATTTGGTGAACACATTATTTTAAGATTGTTCGTTATATTATAAATATATTTTATGAAGTAATTGAAATGATTTAGTACTTACATCAATTTAAATAACATTAAATAGAAATCAAATTGCAACGAGTTAAATATGCCTGAAACCGGTTTATTTTAGGTTCAAGCTTAAAGATGGTTCTTCAAAAGGCAAAATCACTAAACAGAAGCAATATCTTCTGATGGTTTTTGTTTCTCATTTACTATTTCCAAACACAATTATATTTCGTCACACTATGATAACGTTTAATCCCCCCCCCCTTTCTATTAATGTGTGACCCGTTTTGTGAATTCTTTTTTTTTCACATAACTTTTTAATCAGAATTCTAAAAATGTATTATTAAAAGGTGTTTCTAACCTAAGGTTGTTCAATCATCAACAGGAATCAGCCACGGCCCCCTGGTGGGCGGAGTGATTGGTGCCAAAAAGCCAGTTTATGACATCTGGGGAAATACTGTGAATGAAGCCAGCCGCATGGATTCAACGGGTACCTTTGATAAGATTCAGGTAAACCACAGCAACGAAACATTTTCAGCAAATTCGGAAAACAATATTTTGAAATATAAATCAATACGCAACAGCTTAAGACTGTTACTCTTGGTAAAAAAATACTTGAAATGACTAATGTTGTTATACTTACCCAAAATAAAAAAAGAAATTTAAATTTTAATCGAAATCTTGCATTATTTTGTTCCACTACAGTCTCAGCTTCTATTCTTTAGTATAAATGCAATACACTTGTCTGTTTCAAGAATAAGTGATAACTTAAGCTGTAAAAATGTTAAAATGTTCCATTTCACCCAAAGCAAATTTGAAAAAAAATTGCAGAATCTGCAGTATCTGTCATCCTTGTATTAACAGTATGCATTCGAAGGGTACAACTTATTAAAATAGTTTTCTTTTGCACTTTTCAATATTGACTGTAGTTCTTCGGGTTTTTTCTCTCACTTTTGAGCCTTAGAAAGTTTCTGTAAAATTTTCTGATTCATCCTTAAATAAAGTCTGAGAAGGCTTCATAAAATAAATTTTAAATGTATGAAATGTCTTGAGCGTGATCTTTGTAAGTCAAGCATTTTAAAAAGAACTCATTACCACGACGGCAAACACCCTATTAGCTAACTCTAGAACATTAAGCAATAACAGACTCATAGTTTTACAACAAAAAATTTAAAATTACATCGAAAGTTTTTGACTTTAAAATGTCAATAGTTAAAATTAAAGTTTTAATTCAGATTATCATAAAAGAAATTGAGTTAAATTTAGAAATTTTTCTCTTAACTGAAGGGTCCGTCAGATTCCAAGAATCTGTCTGGATTCTTAACCTCCTTTTTGAACTATAGAATTACATTGTGTGTGGTTGTTTAGTTTTTGACTTGCGTCTAATGGAAATTTAAAAAACAATGTTTGAAAAGTATTTCAGTTTTAATATTACGCTAAAGCAAAGTACCCTAAAGCAGGGATAAAGAGGAAGTAAATGAATGCTAGATAGATCTCTTCCGCAATAAAGATTTTAAATGATTAGAGGGGGAACTTCAGTTCAGGGGGGACTGGGGAAAATATCAAAATGGTACCCATAATCTATATATATATAAATGAATGTCTGTATGTATGTCCTTTATAGACTCCTAAACCACCCGACAGAAAGCTATGAAACTTGGCATACAGATAGTTCAAAGCACGAGGAAGGTCACTGTCGACATTAGAACATTCTGCGTCAAACCGTTCCAGCGGTATCAGCGAAAATCGAAATGGAATTTTCTGATCGGTTAAAAGTTAGCCATTGTTTTAAATTTTGCTACAAGCGATTCAGTTTTCAAATATCTTGAAGATAACAGCAGTGAAATTTTTCATCTTATAGCTCTATTCATTTTGAAAAGTAAATTACATATACTTTAATATCTATCTATATTATATAAAAGCTAATACGTACGTATGTATCAATAAAACCGATGATATTTCTTTTCTCGCGCTGGCAACAGTTTTCATTTTTAATTGATTGGATTCGGCGCGCAAGAGCACGAAGTGAGCATCATATGTCTAATCGGGTGAATTCTCACTGAATTATCAAAAAAAATCTTACAAAATTATCTTCATCGAAGCCGATGCTTTACATCCGGCGTTCAGTACTATTTCATATAGTTTTACAACACATGGTTTTAGCCCTCTGGTGGAAAAGACTTTAAAACAAAACTTACAACAGTTACTTTTCTCAACAACTGAAATTTAGAATAGTGTGATTAAGAAAAATATGCGAACTGTTTTCAATTTTAAATTAATATTGAAATGCACAGGTTTAGAATTTTCTACAGTGAAAAGTTTTCGGAACTTCAGTGTTCAAAAAAGTATACAAAAGCTAGACGTTAAGAACGTATCCAATGAGCGAGCAAAGCGAGCATCGGATTGCGAAGCAATCCGAAATGAACTGCGAAAGCAGTTTCGGGGTTGGCGAGAGCCAGCGAGCAGGGGGCGAAGCCTCCTAGTATTATATAAAACGCTAATACGTATGTATCAATAAACCCGATGATATTTCTTTTCTCGCGTTGGCAACAGTTTTCATTTTTAATTGATAGGCTTCGGCGCGCAAGAGCACGTAGTGAGCATCATATGGCTAATCTGGTGAATTCTCACCGAATTCGCGATCGCAACGAACTATAGGGGGCGTTGTTGTATGAGACGCATACTTGCGATTTCTATATGAACAGTCATTCAGTTACTCTGGAGACGTCTTAAATGTAGCGTGTAGCATTGTAACGTTCCTTCTTTAATGTTGCTTATTAAATTTAAAAAAGAAAAATGTTTGATATCCTTTCTTATACAAGGTGGTATCTCTTTTTTTTTTAAAGAAGGAACATTCAAAACACATCTGAAAAATATTTGTAAATAAGTAGAAAAAATATGTATCTCCTTATTAGAGTTAAAACCTAATGCCTGAGAAATAGTTTTACTAAATTTAATGATATAACCTGAAAGGCCTATTTAAACTTTACATTCCATAGTTTTTAGAATCATATTACTTCAAACATTAAAATAAGCAAAAAGTATACATAAGCATCATAATTTTATGTAATTTAATTTTGTAAATAAAGTTTTTTGACAAGTAATTTTATCAAAAAAATTTAAGTTTTAATAAAAATCATTAATTAGAAACTGAAAAACGTAAAGTAAAGAATGCTCACGATACGAAAAAAAAACAATTCTAAAAATTCCTTATATTAAAATAAGCAACTTTAACGTTTTTTCTTTTTCGATTCATAATCGGACGTAGAAAACCATTCTATAGAAAACAATCATCAAGAAAAAAACTACTTAAAAGTAAAATTTTTTATTTTATTAAAATTAACACTTACCTGCTTTATAAATCAGAAGAATTCCAAAATGATTTGTTCTTCGATTTTTGTTACCATTTTTTAGTGCTACGAAAATGCGTCTTTGCGATTTGCCAAAAATAGAACAAGATGCAATTTTATTTTTTCTGGAGCGAAATATTTTGCCCATTGTCCACCGAAATCCGATAAACCACTTTAATTTTAAATAAAGTGCTTCGTTTTATGATTTGTCACAAAAATTTTAGGTGTAGATTGGCGGCACTTAAAAACGGCCAAATCTGTAGCTGTTATGGCGTTAATACATAAGTACCGAATTTTTATTCATACTTTTCTGATTCATATTACTTGAAACATTAGAATATGCGAGAAGTATACATAAACACATAATGTTATACCATTTTTGTTTTCAAAAAAAGTATTTTGACAACAATTTTTATCAAAAAATTATAAACTATAAAACGGAAAATAAAGAATTCTTAGGATAAAAAACGATTTTAAGAATTCTTTACATTGAAATAAAAACTTTCATATAGTTTCTTTTCCTATAGTTCTTAATCAGACGTAAGAAACCATTCTGTAGAGAACTATCATCAAATAAGAAAAAAAAGTTTTACAAGCTAATTTTTTATTATAAAAATCATAACACTTACCTTCTTTATAAATCCGTAGAGTTCCAAATGAAATGTTCTTCGTTTGAAAGTTTCATTTTCAAATAATATGTGCATAGATTATCCTTTTATTACTTTTAGATAACATACCACACATCAAAATTCTATAATTGTAAGATCTCGATATGAATTTGAATATGTAGCTTAAAAATAGAACAGCTGAATTCTAGTTGCAATTATCTATTCTTTCAAAACTAAGAAATACGTACCAAGAAAACGGTAAAAAATTTATTAATCATCAGCACAAATGACACTATTTCAAGTAATTTGGTTGATTCTTTATTGTTGTTTTCCGAATTATATAGATACAGAAATATATACTGTTCTATAACAAAGAAGAATTCCATAACTACTGCAGTTCTTGACGTTCTGAATTCACATTTCTTTATTGGAATCACGAAAGCAATGTTGTCTTCATTTTAATTTGTAATGAATTGAAGACAGGAAAAATTATTTTACCGTAATATACACATCTGTAACAGCAAGTGATCATGAAATTGTAAGTTATTTTGTTGGTAATGGAAAGGTAAAAATTATTAAGAAATTGTTCTTCAAATGCTTGGCGTGTTCTGCTTCAATGTTTGGCATGTTCTGGTTAGTTTTTTCAAGTTCTTCAGCTGTTCCTTAGGGAAATTTTGATTTTTATTTGCTGCTAAGAAAATGGCGTCCATCATGGCCGATGATTTTGAGGGAACTAAATGAAAACGTGATAAATTAATGTCTGATATTTACAGGCTCCCGTTAGAGGGCGTACTCGAGCGTTGCGATCGCGAATTATCAAAAAAATTCTCACAAAATTATCTTTATCGAAACCGATGCTTTACATCCGGCGTTCAGTACTGTTTCATATTGTTTTACAACACATGGTTTTAGCCCTCTGGTGGGAAAGAGTTTTAAAACAAAACTTACAACAGTTACTTTTCTCAACAACTGAAATTTAGAATAGTGTGATTAAGAAAAATATGCGAACTGTTTGCAATTTCAAATTAATATTAAAATGCACAGGTTTAGAATTTTCTACAGTGAAAAGTTTTCGGAACTTCAGTGTTCAAAAAAGTATACAAAAGCTAGACGTTAAGAACGTATCCAATGAGCGAGCAAAGCGAGCATCGGATTGCGAAGAAATCCGAAATGAAATGCGAAAGCAGTTCCGGGGGTTGGCGAGCGCCAGCGAGCAGGGGGCGAAGCCTCCTAGTTTAACTATAATTCGCGTAAATTTCTTTATGTCAGGTGAGTACAAGAACGTAAAATCAACGAGAATAGATTTCGTAATTATAGGTCGCATCTCGGATTTAGTATTCGCGATCGCAACGAACTATAGGGGGCGTTGTTGTATGAGACGCATACCTGCGATTTCTACATGAACCGTCATTCAGTTACTCTGGAGACGTCGTTAATGTAGCGTGTAGCATTGCAACGTTCCTTCTTTAATGTGGCTTATTAAATTTAAAAAAGAAAAATGCTTGATCTTCTTTCTTGTACAACCGAAAACAAAATGGTATCTCTTTTTATTAGAGAAGGAACATCCAAAACACATCTGAAAAATATTTGTACATTAACAGAAAAAAATATGTATATTCTTATAAGAGTTAAAACCTAATGCCCGAGAAATAGTATTACTAAATTTAATGATATAACATGAAAGGCCCATTTAAACTTTACATTCTATAGTTTTAAGAATCATATTAGTTCAAAAATTAAAATGAACAAAAAGTATACATAAGCCTCATAATTTTATGAAATTTAATTTTGTAAACAACGTTTTTTGACAACAATTTTTATCAAAAAATTTTAAGTTTCAATAAAAATCATTATTTAGAAACTAAGAAACGTAAAATAAAGAATGCTGACGAAACAAAAACAAAAAACAATTCTTTTTTGTCGCCATTTTTAGTGCTACGAATATTCGTCTTTGGGATTTGCCAAAAACAAAACAAGATGCAATTTTATTTTTTCAGGAGGGAAATATTTTACCGAAAAAACGAAAATGTACCAATTCCCACAACATAAAACTTTATCTTGGTAAACGTACGTTTTGGAAATGTTATTTCATTTGGAATCTTATTCATCAGAGTTCATATGGCGATATGATTGTTTTGAATCTATGCTAAACTCTATATCGGCTCATGTTCCACCGAATTCCGATTAACTATTTTGATTTTAAATAAAGTGTTTTATTTTATGAATTGTCGCAAAAATTTTAAGTGTAGATTGGCGGCACTTAAAAACCGCCAAATCTGTAGCGGCGGTGGCGTTAATACGTAAGTACCAAATTTTTATTCCATACTTTTCTGAATCATATTATTTCAAACATTGGAATATACAAGAAGTATACATAAACACATAATGTTATACCATTTAATTTTTCAAAAGTATTTTGAGAACAATTTTTATCAAAAAATTATGAACTAAAAAACGGAAAATAAAGAATTCTTAGGATAAAAAAAACGATTTTAAGAATTCTTAACATTGAAATAAAAACTTTCATATTGTTTCTTTTTTTATTATTCTTATAGTTCTTAATCAGACGTAAAAAACCATTCTGTAGAGAACCATCATCAAATGAAAAAAAAAATATTTACAAGCAAATTTTTTATTGTAAAAATCATTGCACTTACCTGATTTATGATTCCCGGAGAATTCCAAAATGATAAGTTCCTTGTTTGAAAACTTTATTCTCAAATAATAGATACATAGTTTATACCTTCATTACTTTTAGATAACATACTACACAGCAAAATTTTATAATTGATATGAATTTGAATATGTAGCTAAAAACAGAATAGCTGAATTCTAGTTGAACTTATTCTTTCAAAATTAAAAAAAACTTACCAAGAAAACGATTTAAATTAATTAAGAATCAGCACAAATGGCACTATTTCAAGTAACTTGGATAATTTTTTATTGTTGTTTTCCGAATTATATGGATACAGAAATATATACTATTCTATAACGAAGAAGAATATGCTATAACTATTACAATTCTGTATGTTCTGAATTCATATTTATTCACTGGAATGACGAAAGCAATGTTGACTTCACTTTAATTCGTAATGAATTGAAGACAGAAGAAATGCATTTTACCTTAATACACACATCTGTAACAGTATCCGAAATCGGAAGTCATCAGTTGCAAGTTTGTTGATAATAGAAATAAAAAATTATTGAGGAATTTTTCTTCAAATGTTTGGCGTGTTCTGTTCCTGAAAGATTTACTAATATTCTGGAGATTTTTTCCAAGTTCTTCGGCCGTTTCCTTAGGGAAATTTTGTTTCTTACTTGCTGCTAAAAAATGGAGTCTGATTCAGTCAATGACTTTGATGGAACTAAATGAAAACGTGATAAATTAATGTCCGATATTTACAGGCTCCCGCTAGACGGCGTACTCGAGCGTTGCGATCGCGAATGGTGAAAACTGTTTAAAAAAAATAAAGGCAAAAGCAAATTTCATTCAAATTGCACGTTTTCCACAATTATTTATATTTAGTATGCAATTTTAGGCTAGCACAAATAAATATAGTTTTTGAAGATTTCATTGCTGTGACAGTTGTCATTTGAAAACTATTAGATTGTTTATTATTCGAATTCATTAATTTTATTTCTTTCATTTAAAAAAAAATAGATTTTTGTTTCAAATTTTATAATTTTTATATTTTTTATTTATTTCGTTTTTATTGCTCTTTTTATTATTTATACGTGAATTTTCGGTTTAGCAAATTTGCGACCACTGTCCACTTTTACATTTCTTTTTCTTTGTGAGTGAGAATATTTGCAAAAATATGTCGCCTAAACGAATCGCTCTTAGTCGATCGACATCTCAAGCGCGCAAAAAGAGAACTACCCGTGTTTCAGAAACATTGGAGCAACGGGAAAAAAGACCTGAAACTAATCGAGGACACAATGCTTTCTTAGGAATGTCTGAGCAACAGGAAAGAAGACTATTAACAAATCAACTACGAACTACCCAAGCCCGTTCGTCAGAAACATCCGAGCAACGGGAAGCAAGAATGAAAGCCGATCGAGAACGCACTTCGCTATTCAGACTCTGCCAATACTCTGATTTGACTCTCAGCGCATTTCGCTATGATCCGACAACCAACTATAGTCTTCACCCAAGCGTCATCATCGGAAAAATGGATCAATTATGTACTTTTTATAATGCTCTGAAATTTAAGAATGAAACAGCTGGATTTTGCTGTTCTGGAGGCAAAGTGAAACTACCAGATTTAACGTCGCCAGCCGAGCAATTTTCAACCCTCTTATCAGGTCAAACAAGTCAATCGAAACATTTTTTAGCGAATATACGCCGGTACAATTCGTGTTTCCAAATGACTTCATTTGGTGCTACACGTATCGTGAAGAATTACATGCCAACATTCAAAGTGCAAGGCCAAATTTATCATCGTGCAGGATCACTTCTTCCATTGCCTGGCGCAGATCATAAATTTCCACAGATTTATTTTATGGGTAACACAAATGATTAAGTCAATCAACGCTGTCAGTTAAACAATGGCACTAAACGAGAAATTGTTACCTCATTACAAAATTTTTTCAATCAACATAATCAGTTCATTAGACTGTTCAGATCTGCACTTACAAAATGCCATCCGATAATTACAAAGTTGTTATTAGAGCTGACAAAACACCTGCAGGCCACCACAAAGGAAAATACAATGCACCAAGATTGGACGAGGTGGCTATTGTTATAGTTGGTGAAGAATTTACCTCCCGCGATATAGTTCCTTATCGCAGAAATGGTGACGTTCAAAGAGTCTCAGAAACGCATCCATCCTATGATGCATTGCAATATCCTATTTTATTTTGCAAGGAGAGGATGGATACCATTTTAACATAGAATTCAGAAATCCACAAACAGGCGAGAAAAACAATAAGAAAGTTAGTGCCATGAATTTTTATGCATATAGATTGATGATTCACCAAAATGCTGATAATCACATCTTAAAATGTCGACAATTATTTCATCAATACATTGTTGATACGTATTCGAAAATTGAAACCGAACGTCTACTGTATATTAAATTAAATCAAACCAAATTAAGTTCAGAAGAATACATTCATTTACGGGATGCAATAATTAATGATGGTAACGTTAATCCTAATGATGTGGGGAAAATGATTATACTGCCGGCTACATTTACAAGGAGTCCAAGGCACATGTATGAATATTCACAGGATGCCATGACATATGTTCGCGCATATGGGTGCCCAGATTTATTTATTACATTTACATGCAATCCTGCTTGGATTGAAAATAAAGAGCTTTTGTTACCAGGACAAATCATCATCAGATCGTCATGATATTACCGCACGTGTGTTCAAACAAAAATTGAAATCTTTACTTGATTTCATTGTGAAGCGCCATGTTTTTGGAGAGACACGGTGTTGGATGTTCTCTTGAGTGGCAAAAAAGAGGATTGCCACATGCACACATTCTGATTTGGCTTATTGAAAAAATCACACCATGCCAAATTGATCAGATCATATCAGCAGAAATACCTGACATCGCAATTGATCCAGACTTATTTCAGGTCGTTATCCAGAATATGATTCATGGTCCGTGTGGATCACTCAACAACACTTCACCTTGCATGTCCAATGGAAAATGCACCAAACGATATCCAAGAGAACTAACTGCTGAGACTATCACTGGCAATGACGGCTATCCGCTTTATCGACGACGATCTAAAGAAGATGGCGGAAGATCCATCATTTTAAAAATGCGGAACAACGATGTTGAAGTCGATAATCGTTGGATTGTACCCTATACACCGTTGATCTCGAAAACGTACAAAGCACACATCAATGTCGAAAATTGTAATTCGGTGAAAGCGATCAAATATATATTAGTAAACATGTAAATAAAGGAGGCGACATGGCAGTTTTTGGATTGGAAAATGCTACTTCAACAATCGATGAAGTCAATCAATATCAATTGGGACGCTACATTAGTAGCAATGAAGCAATCTGGCGCATTTTATCATTTCCAATTCATGAACGGCATCCAACAGTTCTTCATTTGGCAGTGCACCTTGAAAATGGACAGCGAGTTTACTTTACAGCAGAAAATGCCAGTTCAAGAGCATTGTCACCACCACAAACAACGTTAACGGCATTTTTCTCTTTGTGCAGGGATGACGCATTTGCAAATACGCTTCTTT
Organism: Parasteatoda tepidariorum; assembly: GCF_982258835.1. Taxonomy (NCBI): domain Eukaryota; kingdom Metazoa; phylum Arthropoda; class Arachnida; order Araneae; family Theridiidae; genus Parasteatoda; species Parasteatoda tepidariorum. Next base: position 2,032,455 of record NC_141758.1, on the reverse strand, counting down.
ACTGTGAGGTGCCAACATACTACACATGGAGTGCTTCGGCGAAATATTTTCAACGTAGAAAGCAAGGTAAACCAGTTGAAGGACATCCCAATTTATATTCAACTGACGCATTAGGTCGTCTCTACACCATCCACCCTAACAATGCAGAATGCTTCTACTTATGATTACTGTTAGTCAACGTGCGATGGCCGACATCGTTTCAAGAATTAAGAACAGCAAACAATGAAGTATGTGTCACTTATCGCGAAGCTTGCCAAAAATTAAATCTTCATGAAAATGACTCACATTGGGACGCTTCAATGGCAGATGCATCGAATACTGCTCGACCGCAGCAAATACGTACGTTATTTTCAATGATATTAACTATGTGCTTTCCATCCAATCCAAAGGATCTTTGAGAAAAATACAAAGAAAATATGAGTGCAGACATACTACATCACTTACGTGCAACAAAACAAAATCCAGACATTCAATTCTCTCCAGACGGATATAATGAGGATTTAATTTCAATCGAAAACATATGTTTAACAATCTTCAATAACAATCTTAACGATGCTCATACAATCTTTTCAATCGTTATTTTCTACGACAAACGCATTTTGATATCGACAAACTAAGTTCATTTGTTCAATCAAATATTTCAAAATTGGTTATGGAACAACGCATAGCATACGACAAAATTATGACAGCTGTTACAAATCGAAGCGGTGGATTGTTTTTCTTAGACGCACCTGGAGGAACAGGTAAAATATTTCTAACTTCCCTTATCCTGGCAACAATACGATCACATAACAAAACTGCATTGGCTTTGGCATCCTCTGGAATTGCGGCAACTCTTTTGGATGGTGGCCAAACAGCGCATTAATTACCTTTAAATGTGCAATTCCCTGAAACACCCACATGCAATATCAAACAAAATTCTGTAATGGGTAAAATACTACAATCATGCCAACTTATAATTTGGAATGAATGCGCTATGGCGCACAGAAAGGCATTAGAAGCGCTTCATCATACGCTAAGAGATTTGAGAGAAAATGAACAACTTTTCGGCGGCGCACTTATTTTATTGTCTGGTGATTTCCGGCAAACTCTGCCTGTAATTCCACGTTCAACTCCTGCTGGTGAACTTCATGCATGTCTCAAATCACCAGCGTTGTAGAAACATGCTCAAAAATTACACTTAAAAACCAACATGCGTGTTCAACTACAGCATGATGCATCAGCCGAACGTTTTACAAAGCAATTGTTGGATATTGGTAATGGAATGATGGTAATAGATAAATCCACCCAAAGCATTACACTGCCAACAGACTTCTGTAAAATTATTTCAACCGTAGATGAACTTTTTCACAACGTTTTTCCATATATCTCTCTAAATTACAAAAATCTTCAATGGCTCAGTGAACGTGCTATATTAGCAGCAAAAAATAACGATGTACATGACATCAATGATCACATTCTAAATGAAATTCCAGGTTCTGCAAGAACATATAAGTCCATCGATACTGTAATAGATCAAAACGAGGTTGTAAACTACCCAACTGAATTTCTGAATTCACTTGATTTGCCAGGTATGCCGCCGCACTTTTTAACATTGAAAACGGGAGTACCTATCATAGCCCTCCGAAACATCAACCCACCCAAACTTTGTAACGGTACTCGTCTTTCGGTGAAAGGAATAATGACCAATATCCTCGAAGCTGAAATTCTAAATGGGCAAATTTAAAGGAGAAGATGTTCTGCTACCCCGTATTCCAATGACCCCCACAGATATGCCATTTGAATTCGAACGTTTGCAGTTTCCGGTGTGACTTGCTTTTGCCATGACCATCAACAAAGCCCAAGGACAGTCACTCCAAGTATGTGGTCTGAATTTGAAAAATCCATGCTTCTCCCACGGACAGCTCTATGTGGCCTGCTCACGTGTCGGAAGACCTTCTAATTTATTCGTGTACGCTCCAAACGGTAAAACAAAAAACATTGTTTATTCAAAAGCACTTGAATAAACCTGATTATAACTAGCCGGAAAATTGCCAAATGCTTTTCACCAATTAAGTACATCTCTGACAACAATTAAATACAAAATCAGAAACATCTGAGCAACAGCAAGCAAAACTGGTTATCGATCAACTGCACGTCTCTCAAGCCCATTCGCCCATTCTTTTGAAATATCTTAGCAACGGTAAGAAAGACAAGTTACCGATTTAAAATACATTGCTCAAGCCCGATTATCTGAAACATCAAAACAAGATTTAAGAATAGAAAACGATAGAAAACTCACTTCTCTATTCAAACGCCGCCAATACTCTGGTTTAATTCTTACAATATTTCACTATTATCCAATTACTAATTATATTCCCTATCCAAGTTATCATTAAAAAAAATGGATCATTTATCTGTGTTTTGTAGTGCTCTCAAATTTAAGAATGAAGCAGCTGGAATTTGCTGTTCTGGTGGAAAAGTGAAACTACCAGATTTAACGTCGCCAACTGACACATTATCAACGTTGTTATCGGGTCAATAAAATCAATTGAAACTTTTTTTGACGAATATATGTCGGTATATTCGTGTTTCCAAATGACTTCATTCGGAGCTACAAGTATCGGTGTGCATATGGGCAGCCAAAGTTATTTGCTACATTAACATGCAATCCTGCTTGAGCTGAAATTAAAGAGCTTTTGTAACCTAGGCAAGCATCATCTGATCTTCATGATATTACCGCACGTGAGTTAAAACAAATATTAAGCTCTATACTTGATTTCATTGCAAAGCGTCATGTTTTTGGAAAGACACGATTTTGAGATATCCTATTGAATAGAAAAATGAGGATTGCCAGCTTATTGAAAAAATCCCGCCATGCCAAATTGGTCAGCTAATATCAGCAGAAATACCTGATGTCGCCACTGATCCAGTCTTATTTATGACCATCATTCAAAATATGTTTTATGGTCCGTGTGCATCACCATACATGTCTGTTTGAAAATGCACTAACGATATCCTAGAGAATTAACTGCTTTGACTATCACGGATTTTTTCACCATTCAATAAAATTCTCATTTCAAATCATAATCGCAAATCTCATTTAAACACCTAAATACATAAATTAAAATTCAAACTGAAAGCGTTGCAACGCGCGCAGGGTACAGCTAGTAGTAGATAAAAAAAATTTTAATCCGCCAGTTACAGCCGCTAACATTGGAAGTGTTTTTATTCAGTGTTATCATCGAATGTTAGTGTCTTCTATGCTTCTATAACAAATTAAGCCTCTGGGGGTACTGGATTGGAGATTGATTGTTCTCTGGTTCAGGTCAAAATTGTGATCTGTGGATGAATGAATGGACGTACAAATGGGTCCGCCCTAAAAAAGGGGGTGGCAGAAGTCGTATTCTTGGTCATAGATGGCGCCACTTGAAAACAAGAACAATCGCACTCCCAATGCCTTAATGACCTACGACAACAACAATAACAGCATCGAATGTTAGTAAATAAAAAAAAGTTTAATATGTGCTTTTTGTATGCCACCGAAAAACTTATCCGGCACCCCTTAGGAGCACACGTGTCGCAGGTTCACCAACCTTGGAGCGAAACTGAAACGTATCAGCTTAGAGCCACATTTTACCCTTTCCGGAATAGTACATTTTAGTACATTAACAAGTACAAACCTTAGACAGTACATTAAAAGTGAAGCGACATACACATACGGTCTTTGTTGTATAAAAAATATTAGTTTCAAAAGCGTTTGAAAGCAATTAGTTTATATTTCTAATGGTTTGTATTATGCGTTGAATTAGTCTTGCCAGACTAGCTACACTGAACTAGAAAAAGTTAAGCAACATCCTTCAGTAAACTGCCTTTAGATTGTTTTAATCTTTCCTTTTCTTATATTGACCACAAAAGTAATTGCGCGGAGCTTGAAACCTTTTTCGTTTTCACCTAATTTGCGTACTAACTGTACCAAAATTCAACAACTTTTTAAAAGATTTCTCGAATCTGTATTAAAGGCAACCATTATGATACTGCTCGAAATTTTTTTTATTCACGACTTTACTTTTTTAGGTACCTAAGGCGACAGCTCAGATTCTAGAAGCTCACGGTTATCTTGTCCAGTACAGGGGACTGGTAGCGGTGAAAGGAAAAGGTGAAATGGAAACATACTACGTCCTGGGGAGGCGTCGCTCAGTTGGAAGGCAGATGTCAGTGGGTCGCCATCCCAGTGTACACAAGAGCCTGGCAGCAGTCGTATATGGACTTGTTCGAGCCCGCAAAAAGGGTCTCGGGTCAAGTCTGAGTGTTCCTAGTCCTCAGAGGCGCCTGGCAGCACAGCCTCTGGTGCCGCCCTCTCGTCACAAACTTCAGAGAATTCTATCTGAAACACCCCACCCAGGTAGGAGAAAACGGATGCGTGAACGACGCATGACGGATGCCGGTGGCAGTAGTCACTCTTACCCGGACATGAGGAATGTTGTGATTGATCTCGATCTGAAAGGAATTTCTTGACCTAAATGTTCTGCACACGACACTCCCTCCCACCCTCATTGTGATATTTCATGAAAGCGTTGCGTCATTTCCTTGTGAATTGTTTCATTGTTCCACGGGTGAATGTCCAAGTGAATGCCGGTATTCTTTGCAACTCTATAAGGTTTAACTGAAATGGAATACAAAAAGAAGTTTTATTGCAATGATCTGATCCATTCAATTCCAATCTTAAAAAATACGATTCAAATGGTACAAGGTGATGTCATTTTTTTTATTTATTTTGAATAGTTAATTAGTTTTTCTACTGTTTAAGCGTTTAACGGGTGTTAGTCATCCTTTATACAAGTCTGTTTTAACCTCTTCACATTATCATTGGTTTCGCAGCTTGAACATTTTTGCGTTTGAGTGTATACCGTAAACTATCACACTGAGCCTGGTCAAAACTACAAAAAAAACCTGGTCGTAACTATCAGAATATGTTAAAATCTACCTTGTGTCTAGCTCTATGGGAACATAAAAAAAACATGGTAATTTTTACTGAAGCACTTCGATAATGATTTTGGTAAATTTAGATATTAATTATTGCTTTATACTAAGTGTTAAAATTGGTAAATGCGGTAAAATTTAGAAATTTTATCATACTTTAGAGCATGGTATAAAAATCATTTATTTGGTTTTCTTTACTTTTCAGTTTTATATTTTTATTCAATGGGGGGGGGGGGTAATAATGACAATAATTTTGAAAACCAGAATTTATGGTAAACCGTTATCATATGAAAAGTTTAAATACCATATATTTTGGTTTCACTCGCAGAATTATTGTTTTTTAAAAGAAAGGTTTTTTTTACGTTTAGTACGGTAATTTCATGAGAATTTTTTCTTCGTGCATCCGCACTAATTTATTAGTACATTTATTGGTGCACCTTTTGTACCATAAGATTACGCATTAATTCCCAAAAAGCCTACTTACTACTCGTCAAAAACTACTAAAGGTGTTTTTCTAGACCACCCAAGCAATTTACTTTGTTTATTTTGAGTGTTACTGCATGACAAAGTTGATAAGATGATTGCCATTAATATTATAGAGTAAAACCTCCAAGAAAGACCACCTCTATGTAGCGACCACTTTTGGCAGGCACGGGATTTTTTTTCACAGACTTTGTGCAAAAGAAAACCTTTCTGGCAGACCATTAAAAACTCTTCCAGCTACCGAAAAAACATCCACACCAAATGCTGAAAAGGCTAAATAAGGAAAATCAAAAAAATATCAAACCAAAAATTTAACAAAACAAATAAGTACATTAAAATGCATTCTAACTATTTGTGAGAGGATCTTATTTAGAGGGTTCGTTTTGACGATACAACCTCATGGCATCAGAGTGCATTGAAGACGAAGCTATCGATGATTTACTTTTAGAGTTGAAAGTTAAATTAGAAAAAAAGTTTTTTAAGAAAAAAGCAGCTTCACAAACAAACCTCATCTTTAAAAGCTAATTAATTTTTATGATATAAAACTAAGTGGAAACTTAAACAGAAAATATCTTTAACTTTATCATTCATAATTGGTAAATCTGTTATTGAGCCAAGAGAAGTGATATTTCCGCACCAAGAAAATGACACTGACTAAAAATAAAATCGTTTACGAATAATCATGTGACTTCGATAAGAATTTTGAAATCAACGCAGGTAATTCCAAGAACAACCATTTTACTGTGAAACGGAGAATGGTTGCTCCCAAAAGGTTTTGTATTAGTAAAAACAGTCAATCACGTGTGGTATTTATATTCTTCGAAGTCTAAATCTGAATAGTGTGATAACATCGCTCTTGTTTTGAAAAAAAGTACGATCGACGATCCCCGAATTTAATAGTTTTGCTGATCGAGTTCACGATGATTCTGTTAAGAGAATAAATATTGCGGTTTCCCTACTTTTCTATGTTAATGTCTAATATGAGTAAAAAGATGTTCACCTGGTTCCTTTTTTTACTTTTATTAACCAGTTTAGCATGGATTTAAATTTTAAAAATCTCCCACAGTGTGCTGAATTAAAATGAAGCAAATGTCGTGTAGAGTGTGCAAAATTTAAGTCACGTGGATTGAATAGTTCCTGAGAAATTGAATTTTTAAAAAATGGTATTTTTTAAATAATATGAAATTAACTTGAATGAAACGTTTTATAATCAAGTTCAGTTCCTATGATATTTTGAAATGGAATAATCAGAACGTTCCGAAGAGTGAGGTCGCAACTTTTCCCGTGCAATAAATAACACAAGTTGAAAGCACGTATTTTTGATCAAATATGGTGCATTTTTAAGGAAAAAAATTGCGATTAACAAACAAATTTTCACTGCTATTTTTTATATTTTATCTCCTGTGGCCGGTGACTTCCGTTAATTTTTTCTTATAGCTAATATAATCAAAGTAACTTAAATAAAATTATTTTTTTACAAAAATATGATATTGTTAATTTTGTATTGCAAATATACACCGTTGCAAAAAAAAATTATTTATGCTCTTGAAATCAGAACAAGATGTTCCATAACAGCTATTCAAATTCATTTAACTGACAAGAAGTTTAAACTTTTTCGATCTATTTAATATATTATGCATTTAAAACAATACATTTAAGTTGCAAAGGACACTTGCATTTACATGGGCATCTTTAAATAAATGTCAATAACTAAATATAAACATTACATGCTATGCAATATCCCAATTTATATAAATCATTGCAAAACTTTCTACTCGTATTATTTCTTTAAATTTTCCTGTAATAAATTATTATTTTGAAAATATTTTGACTTGAGAAAATATCAACAATAATTTTGGTTATCCTATTAAAAAGAATTATGATATTTTTTTCTCATCATTTGGGGCCTAAGGCATAAAATATTCAACACTCTTTAGAATCATAACAAAAGTAAGCTTTTTAAAAAGATTTCTAACATTTTAAATTATTTGCAGGTTATAAACATCAATTTTGATCCTCTCTAGAATTAACATACAAGAACCCAATTTTTAGACATATTTAAAATGCCGATCCAAACCGAATCACGCATTCAAAATGAATTGATAACCGTTCGTAGATAAATTTAACGTATTTTGGGTACATAACTTTCTTATTAACAATGGAATAGAAATATGGAAGAAAAAGATTATTTTTTTTAAGAATTTATATTCCTTTAAAAATATTAAGAATTTCTAATTCTTTAACATCTATCAATTTTATTTTTTCATTATAACATCTGTTTGAATTATAATGAATTATTAATTAATATTTTCTATTAAAATTCTTTTTTTTCTTTTCCTGGAAAAAAGTGGTGTGCCGACTTAAACAAAAAATATATTTTACGAGAATTATTTTTTAATTATGTCTGTGTATTTTTATAAGGATTTTGTTTTATTTCGTGAGTCTTCATTAACAATTTATATATTCGCTATAGCTTCATAAAATGTATGAACAATCTTGAAAATCTTTTAAATTTGCTACGATTATATATAATTAATCTTTAAAAGAATAAGTTTTGATATAAATACATACAATCGAAAAGTATCTAATACATTAAATCTTGAAAAATATTTACGCTATTTTTTGTACAAACTTTTTAATTATTACATAAAATGGTGAATCAAACATATTTATACTGTACAATTTAATATATTATTAGCTATACTGGAATCAAGTGATTAATAAACATAGTGAAAATATATACAATTGCTTAAAAGTGACTCCTATTTTTTGAATATATTAAAGAGTATCGATAAAAAAAATTATCTCATTTTCTAATTGTCCGATTCTGAGCAGTCACATCAACTCATTCTATTCCACTTTGAAAGATTTATCTTCCGGAATTCTTAAGATGGATATCCTTCTTTGAAGGAGCATCAAAGCAAAAATATTTTTATGAATCATTAAATGTATTTTTAAATGTTCTGAATGTCTCTATTTTTTAATTAAAAACAAACTTATAATTGTTAAACTGTCTGTTCTATGTGGACAGTACTCAGATTTTTAAATGTTTCTACTTACAACAGCAATAAGGGTTTCGTTTTTCCTCTAAATAACTAATTTGGATCGTTGCTATATTAATTGCTTTAGAAGTCAAGACTGTTTGATAATTCTTATGTTTTAATAATATATTAATAAAAAGTATTAAAATTAATATAATAACAACTGGGTTTGAAAACATTTTAGAGTCATCAATAAATTGAATGCAGCAAATGTTGGGAATAAATCCTACAACTAAACTATTTGAAAATAGAATGAGCTTCTCGAGGTTACGCAATTTTCCCTCTCCATTACCCCCTGGTTTTTTGGTACCCCCCCCCCACGTTTCCGTAAGAAGTTAGAATAAGGAAAAAGTAAACAGCCGGAACTTTTTTAATGAAGAGGGAAATCGCGTGAAACGCCCATTTTCCATCCATCCTGTGTTGACTGATTAAAAATCGACCTTTTTTGTGTCTCTAGATAAGATAGAGAAGGTAGAATTGAAAAATAAACTTGAAACTATTTTTTTAATACCAGCTTTAATTTACCAAAACTATAAAATATGAGATTAAAATTGAAAAGCAAAACTAAATTATTTTTTATGAGAGAAGCATTTAATAATATATTTACTTTTAGAGTTCCAGATCTTCTGATTTCCAGATCTGAGATTTTTGAAATATGTAACTCAGTAAATCTAATAAAATAATTATTTTTTAAATTCAATTAACATTTTTTTATTATTTTTAATTGCAGCACATACAATGATGCATTCTTATATATTTTTATAGAGTATTTCCCTACATTTGGGTCGTCCTCTGGAATCAAATAATGAGATATGCTGTAACGAAAAAATTTACTTAACTAGAATGTCTTACCTTTTTATATAATTTTTCATTGCAATTTAAGACTTCTACCAACAAGTGTAAATTCAGAAATATATGTGCTAATGCAAAGTCATACAAATAATTTTAAAATATTATTTTTTTAAAATACAGAATTGTATTAAATGTATAATTGGTGTTAAGAGGAAGTGTCGAATGATGTATTAACGATATATTAAGAAAGTTCATCAAATTTTAATTATAGAAAATAAATCCATTTAGTATTCATGTCTTTCAGTAAATCATTTCACCCAATGGTAACCATAGAATTATGATGTTCTATTTAATTATCTCATATTTTTATATTTTTTTATTAACATATTTGATCCGAACTGTTATGAATTGCGAAATTTTTATTTTTTCATTTTATTCTATCAGTTCTCCAAAAAATTTTCCTCTCATTTAACTAACTAAAATTATTTATAGGTAGAAAAATATTAACATTCTATTTTTATTTTATTTTTATTTTTTTACTATTCAGGGATAGATTTTTTATAAAAGTATAGCATGTAACACTAATCCCACTAAATTATTCAGTTACTTAATTCTAGAAATGACTTGAATAAAACATAAACAGTGCTATAGAAAGAAAACTTCTTTAGAGTCATTTCACTCCTTTCTATTAATTTTGAGAAGTGAATTTTAAAACTGAAATCAAAATTTTTAAATTACTGCTATTTTATTGGACATTATTATAATTAGTACATAAATCAAACAGAATAAACAAGTTAAAAATGTTTTTATGACTTTTAATTATAAAAAAAATTATTTCCTCGTATTTCCATTTGTCTCACTACTTACGGGAATCATTAGACAAAAAATTCCAAAAAAATACTTCTTAATGAAAGATATAGAACTTACGTTTTTGTGAATGTGCTTTACAATTTCACAGCTTGTTCGATATACAGCTGACACCTTCTGGAGAGATCATCCAACTCTGCCTTGATTTTATTCTATTTTGCAAAATCTCTTTCAAGCTCAATTATTGACAGTGTTAGAATTGTGACAATTGAGACCCTTATTTCAGAATACATAAAAGGGGTCATTCTCTCATTTATTGGTTTCCTAAGGGGCTATCTTTGTTTTGAACAGAAAGAAGAACTAAAAATTCCCGGTAAATCCCTCATTTGGCGAGTGAAATACACGTCTAAATGCGTATAGACGACCCATGTAGCATGATACATTAAATTAAACGTAAAGGTTTGGGAAATTAGTGAAATCAATACCTTTTATACGTAAATTTTACGTTATATTGCCGGAATGAAGTTACCACTGAGATATTTGGTAAAAAAAAACTGCTTTGGTATATTTTTTGTAATATTAATGGAATGGATTTTACCAACTACCCTTCGGTAAGATTGTTTTCCTATGTTTTACGAAAAAAGATGGAAGAAAGAAAATTTACTATTTAGATTTAGTAAAAATGCTTCATTGTATTTTAAGTATTATTGACAAAGCGAATTTTCCATTCAAATTTCGGTTCAAATTTATTTACGCAAATTTTCTGTATTTTGGATAACTACTTTTTTGTATAATTCGACGTTTCAACTTACATAAATTTTGACGTAAATAATATGTAAAAATAACGTACTCATTCTTACCTTGCAAAAAGTAGTTGGTAAAATATTCACGAAATAATGAATTTATCTTCACGAATTTTACATCTTTTGGATAACATTTTTTTACTTTAATTCGACGTTTCAGTTTAATGTAAATTTTTACGAATGCTTAGCAAAATTTAAAGGCGAAATATACCCATTTTTTATGTAAAATGGATGGTGCTACCTGTGGAACTCTGCATAGTAGAGTACTTGAGTTGAAACCCAAAATTCAGTACAAATCCATCCCTTCAATGTGACGATTCTTATTCTCTCGTCTATAACATTTATAATCAAAGGATTTTTGCTCTGCAGTAAAATATTCATTTTTCTACTCATCGCTCTGTCATTGTCTTAGGTTATTAAATTTTTTGACCTATTTTAGTCGAATGTTTTATTAAGCAATAACACTGCTGTTTTTCATTACTTTTACAAATTTTGCAGTATTGTTGAGCTCTTCAAAATGGAGAAGTGAAGTTTTTTGATGAAATATTTCTAAATCTAATGATTTTAAGTCGAGTTTTTATCTACCGTCTTCTCTAATAAATAAAAATCCTCCTTAGATCGTTTTATTTTGTTTGAATTTACTTCTTAATTCTGACATTTTGAATTTAGGACATTTCCATAACCTCCAGCCACTCTTGAAGATTTATTACCATTCTGATTAAATAAAATAAGCACTCAACTCTTTCGCCCCGCAGCATCTTATTCTGATGAATTCTTCACCATAACTTAAAAGCTATGTTTATGTTTTGAATAAGATTTTCACCCGAGTGCTTTAAAATTAATGATGTGTTATTTAATAAGCTCTCAACTTACTTGACTTTCAGAAAATTGAGTTATAAAAACTTGGGAAATTTTCAAATTTTCAATGAGTACGAAAAATGTTTCGCAACAAACTTTATATATCTACTCTAAAAATTTGCAGGATTTGTTTCCTTTCTTCAAAAAGTCATTAATAATCTTATAATTTCTGTCAACGAATCATATTTTAAAGTATTAACACTTCAAATAAATTATTCTTAGCCTGTTGAGAATTTTTGTATTGACTTCATTGTGATGTAATCATTAATTCCAAATTTTCTTCATATATTTTTATTGGTTTTTACTATGCTCCGCATTGTATAAGATTTGTTTTCATTTTATAAAAGAAATAATAATCTTATTTCCCATGTTTTAATGACATTCTTTTAAATATATTATAAATTATTTTCTTTTTAAATCAATCGAAACTTAAATATATATTTCCGATTTTGATATTAAAAAAAGTTGGATTATACTAAGTTAGTAATTTTTCTAATCCTAACTTTTAAATCAGTGTCATTTCTAAATGACGTCAGCCAATAGCAAAAGTTAGTTTTAGCGTATCAGGAAGATTTTAATTCTATTATTCTTTCTTAAAATATTTTGACGATTACTTTTAATTTAAACTTGTATTTTGGGATTATTACTATTATGAGCACAGTTTCAAAATTATTGGTTTTTTTGAAAGACGCTCAAAAGGAATATTTATGAAATGCATACAAAGATAATTTATTTTAATGAATCAAAATCGTTATTGCTTCCACTTTTTAGCATGTACAAACATGAGTCTAAAATACGACATTTTTCTGAAAACGTCTAGGCAGTTAGAAATGCAGACCTCATAAAATACGAGAACAGTGCATGCTAGGCTAACTTTTACAAATGTAAATATATGCATGGATTCAACATTCTACCAAAATTATTGAGCCAAAAAACCTGATATATTATCTGGCCAAAAAGATCTTGATACCCAGTGATACGAACTCGGAAATATCTGAGGTACTTCTTAATATAATATTTGTCCCTCCTTTTGAATCGATGCATCGCTCGGGGGAGATTTTTCACCAGTTTTTGATAGCTGACCATCTTCTAGGTATCCATCGCAGCTGATGTGGGTGCTAGAATGATCGGTGGTCTACATCATTTGTTTCAAAGGGCGTTCTGTAAGACATTGACCAAATTGCTCTGAGAAGTCGAGTTTTTGAGGATGGATCTCGGGAAAGCATGACTGCAAGTCTTGAGAAATTTCTCTAAAAATGGTTAAATAGTAATTTGTTTAATTTTTATTTTATCATATTCAACCAAGCAGTCAAACAACCATAAATAGGATAGTATTCAAACTGTCAACTGTGAGAAAAACAGTTTATTAAGTGCTTTCACCTAATACGGTAAAACAACCAGAATTTTTTCACTCCAACTATGCCCACCTAAAGAAGCCACTTAGTTCCTTGCATGTTATAGCCGAGAGGCCTCATCTTCTAATTCCATAACCTACAAAACGGGGTTCGAGACTCAGCGTTAACGTCACAACGTTTCCTCCATTCCTTTCAATACATGAAGAGTTTTCAGTGTACTGTACTCAGGAATTTCTGACCCTGAACTATTAGAATACGATACTTCTTACGATTTACGAATAGAGGGCAGCACCATAAAGTTGCTTAAAACAAAAAAAAGTCTAGTATTTCCCATCTCTTACGATAGGTGAAGCCAGCAAAAAACTAGTTAAACCACATTCCATGGTACATTTGATAAAATACAACTCAACCACAATCAAGCTCCAATATCATTTCTTCTTTACGGTTTTTAAATCATGCTTTGTGAATGGTTAAAGCTCATATAGTTTTGTCATCATGATTTTTTTGACCATATGAGTTGTAAGCAGTTTCATAACCGTAATTTTTGTTCTTTGCCGTAAACTTCGAGTTTAATTCGATGGACAGACGGCTGCCGGTTATTTTACAGTAATTTTAGAAGGGAAATTCCAACTGAGTGTAAATAAAGAGAGTTTTCCTGCTACAAGAGAAATGAGCGTTTCTTAAAATATTGTAATGGAGTTGGGAGAGCAGCATTGTCCATGTATATCTTAGTCAATGATGTCAGCTACAGAAACTAAGGGTCCCAGACCAAGCCATGAGAAAACACCCCTTCACCATGCCTGATCTACTTCATTAGGCAGGTGTCCAAATATATTTCGAATTTTGATATTTTAAACATTTCTATACGAAGGTGACATTTTCATTGAATGGATAATTTCATATTATCTTAATGTTTCCCAAATAGGTATAGACGGAAAGCATTTGTGTTATCTTTCAACTGCTTACAGACACTAACAAAACATTCCATTTGTTATCAGTTATTTTTTTTTCACTTTTTATTTTTTTCAAATGTTGAATGAGTTTAAAAAAAAACATTTTATAGTTGTAGTTGCAAATAAGCAAGCAATTCCTAGTCACACTTAGCAAGAAAATCACTAAAGCATTTCCTAATGCAAAATAATTACAAATAAAATATCGGTATTTAAATATAGTTCCGAAAACGATCATTAACATGCCAAATGATTGATTTATGGTTAACATTAAACTTTTTTCAATCTTTTGATAGGGTCCTCAAACTGTGCTTAGCTACACGTCGGTCCCTTTATCCACGAAAAGAAAGGACGTGTTTAAAATCAAACAAAAAAGATATCACGAAAGATTTATGATAGATAAGTATAAATCCGTTATGTTATTCTGAATTTCTATCCTTGTATAAATAAACAAGTAATATTAATCTGAATAACTTTTATGACATGCGTTACATATTTATTCTGCCCAATTTTAACAAATTTAATGTCACACCCTGTTTGGAAGTTTCTCCAAAGAAGCACATTCCCAAACCATTCGTAACGCTTTCGGTTTAGTTTGTAGGTAGAGAAATCTCCGGTCGTAGTGCATTTGTATGTAAGAAGTATTCGGGAGAACTTCAGAGCACCGCTTCCGTCAAGTGAAGAAACTATTTTATGAATGATTTAAACTCTAGGTCGAGGAATAAATGATTTAGAGTCCTCATTTAAAAAAAGTGGAGGATGAAATATTTAAACAAATCAAACCAATAACGGAAACCAAAACAATGAAAATAAAATTACTTAAAATTCTAACTACTGAAATATCCTATGTTAAATGAAAGAAATTAAATTAAGATGTAATTAACCTTGGAACGTTTTTTTTTTCGTGGATTTGATATTAAAATACTAAAATTGCTTTTTGAAAAACACCGGGTCTAAAAAGCATCCTATAAAAATTTAGTTTCAAAGATCTATCTTCATTTTTCGTTTTCTTTATAATTTTGAACCACTTTCTTAATGACGATTTAATGGTGGTGAAATTTCCAAACATCCTGAAAAGATATACATCTAGTTTTATTTCACTCGTTGGTTTCAAAGTAGGAATACATTTAATAATATTTATGTATTTTAATTCCTCTCGCTTCATAACCATTCATTTATGTGTATATTTTGAAATCATGTTTTCTGAAGTGTTTATAAAAACAGGGGGACTCCTACTTTCGAAAGACTGGACACTATTTGGTACAATTTTATCACTTAAAAATAATATTTTAAGATTTTTCTGATTGAATGACTTTATAAAGAAATTGTTAGAGTAAAGATATTTAGCCTTGTCGGTCGAATTTCTTAAAAATAATGAAACGTTATGGAAAAGGTAGGATTTAAATAACTTTTTGGGCAACATATAAATACTTCATTATTTGAGTCAATTCTTTCACGTTATAAAAATATCTTACAGCATTCAAAAATTTCTAAACATTGTCGCGCAATAAGTAAAAAACATTTTAAATGAATTTAAAAAGAAATACTTTAGTATTTCGTGAGTAATGGATGTGAGGAGTTCTGTATTCATAATGTTAACCGATATAAAGTGGTTTGTTGACATAACAATGATTGTGTGCAATTTATATAAAATTGAGTATTCTGATTTTAAACCAATTAAATGTTTAAAAAAATGCTGCCAATTTTTTGTGGACAAATGGCAAATTCGCAATGGCATTTTTAGTCAGCTTCATGTCATTACCTTGTTTTTAACCGAAGTCCTGTGCAAACACTGCAATTTTCTTTTTCAAGTGAACATTCATATTTCTGAAACCTTTTTGTCTAAATAATATTGATTTTTATGTAATGCAATGAGTAATTTTGTGGTTTATTTATTGAAGAAAAAGCATTTTTAAAGAAAGATGAATTATACAATACTTTTTTTTTTAATTTCATTGTATTGTGAAGTGATTGTTACGTTCTGTAGTAAATGACGTGTAAATATAGTGATTAAAAATTGTTGTATTTTTGTGCCAATTGCTGTGAAGAATGTTTGTTCATTCAAAATAAAATGAAAAAGTGGCATTTTTAAGGTTTTTCTCACTTTATTTCATTCATTAAGCACAATACTAATGGGAAACTGAATTGTTTTTCTATTTTCATAATTTAACAAAAACACATTATTTTTATGAAAAAAAAATATGAAGTAATGAATTACGATACAGCCGTTATTTTTCTTCAGAAAGCTTAAAGTTATCGACAGAAAATTTTTTTTTAAAAAAATGGAGAATCAACTAATGGATTTGAGTGTATTAAGTTTTTGAAACAATAATGCTACATAAAAGCTATGTTTTTTTGCAAACATAGCAGTACAAAAATATACCTGAAAAATTGTAATCGTAATGAGGAAATTATTTTGATTGATCTGATATATTATGGGTCATTTTAAACATGAATTTACCTGAGGATGTTCATAGCTTTCTAATAATACTAGAAATTGAAAGCAGGTATTTTGAAGCACGTGGGGTGAATTTTCTGTGGAAAAGTGTCGTTTCGCGATTAACAAACGTATTTTTAATCGTCTTTTTTATTTAGTCGACCGCTGGTGACTGTTAATTTTGCCCAACAACTGCCACTAATGAAAAGACCTGTCAATAACTCGCAATTCAATAAAAGTAATTGATAATGTTTCCGGAGCCGTGATGGCTCAGGGTATAGAGCCTTCCAATAAGGTGAACCGGGTTCGAATCCCAGCAATGACTGGTTGATACGAATTCTGCTCCCTGCTCGCATCCACCACACAAGCTGACGCAAAATATCCTCAATGGTAGACGGATCATGGATTAGGGTCCCTTTGCAGTCGGGCTTACCATGGGAGGTTTTCGTGGTTTTCCTCCCCATGTAACTCAAATGCGAGTTAGTTCCATCAAAAAGTCCTCCACGAAAGCAAATTTCTCCCAATACTTGATCAAGGAGCTCCTTTGTCTTCTCAATTGGGTTCAAAGTTGAAAGACTACAAAGGTAAGCACTAGTAGTCGTAAACAAGAAAAATTGGGTCAGGTGTTCAACGATGGTTACAAAAAAAAATAATAATAATGTTTCAAATGAAATAAAATACATAGTTCCCCCTACGAAATCCGTTATAAAAGAAACTATTGATAAATAAACATGAAGCTTTAGGGTTAAATAATAACAGGTTTCTTTTCTGACATTCGAAAAAAGAAGAAATCTTCTATCTTTTCTCTTTTTTTCTTACCCTGCTCAGTACTTCGTTTGGTCCATGCGCAATTCATTTTGCTTAGAAAATGAAATATAACCTAAAATTCGGGCCGGCTATAAACTCTGGGTTGGAAAGAGTTTAATTTGTAAACTCAGTTGCGAAAATCAAGACCTGAATATTTATTTCATCAAAATTCTGTAAAACTTCTGAGTTCGACTTATAATGCATATTTATACCAAGTTCTTCCGCTTTTCACGGAAGACTATTCTTATGTATTTCAAGTGATAGTAGAATTTCAATTATCATTTTATTTTTATTTATTAAATTTGATTTTAATCAGTTTCGACTGACACGATCGATGAATATTACAGAAGTCTGAGACTCACTTAAATAATTCACATGTCTGAGACCAGTGGTCGGAAAAACTACATTATTTTTGTAGCCTACTACAACTACTTTGTTACAAATGTTTTTAACTACAACAACTTTTTTTTAATGTAATGACTACAAACTACTTTCGAATTGTAGTCACAACTTGAAGGTACTGAACTTTGCTCGAGAACTGAATTTACACCTATGTTCAAAATGGTTTTGAATAAAAAATTGGCTTACACTAAACATGAAGAATTATTTAGAAATATTTTTTTCATATTTACATAAGACAGTATGTTATTCTAAAGCATTTTTTTTTTCGAATTCGTTCATTTATTCAACTTCTTACGTCCTTCTTGACACCAAATATTTAATTTAAGAAATGCTAGGAGATCATGAAATACTTGCAAATTTGTGAAGTGTTTCATACTCTTTCATTTCTTCTATGAAATTAACTACATCGAAAATATGTTCCCTTCTTATGAAATAATATCAATGTTTCACGAGTGTACATTTGCATGCGGAAGTGTGACCAAAGTGATAAATTTTACATAATTCGTAATGGCTAGATTGAATATTAGTTATACGTGACTCTAAATATGCTATTCTTGTTAACCCACAGTCATAGAAGCATTTTAAATAGCGTCCATGGACAGAAGATTTTTACCCATGAAATTCGAAAAACTGATTATGTTAGAACTCGGTTTCCTTACTAAGCTAACGTAAAAAGTAATCTCCAGGAACATACTACTGTTTTTTTTTTTTTTTTTTTTTTGTATCATGCTACTCACTACACAACTTTTGCAAAAAAGTAGCACGCTAGACTACAAAATAAAAGTAGCGACTGCAGTAGTTGTAGTGGTCTCATTCCGACCACTCTCTGAGACTCACTCAACAAGATGGCATCGTTTTAAGCCGCATTTGTTGCATACTTGTTCCGTATTTGTATCGTATTGTATGTGTTGGAGCATCTCCCTTGGCTCACTGTAATGACGCCAACTTGGTAAGCACAACCCTCTCAAAAATAGTCCACGCATCTACACCCGAAAGGGAAAACGCAAATAAACTTATTTTACTAAAAAGCGCTTACTCCTCATTTACGCTACCTCCACACAGAAACTTTTAAAAATCTATTATTATATTATCATTTCGCTGCCTCGCTTATGAGTCGGAAAGTATCGTAATGGTATACGTACAATTACGTAAACGGCTGGTTTCAGTAATTATCTAAATTAATACAGTTGATATAAAAAATATTGCAAATCCTCTTTAAAAATTATCAGCCACATAAAAAACACTACAACAGGGCTGTCAACAATTACGTTTTTTGTGTAATATTTTATATAGTTGCAGGCAGTTAAAAACTTAGAGCTTCATAATTTTTAGTTATTTCACCAACTTTTAAAAAGCCTCATGATGAGAGAGTTGGATCTAAGTGGCGCTCCATATGAACTTGTCACTCCTTAACATGCAGTGTGAAAAATAATTTTAAATCAAATTTACTAAACAAAAATTCATACACTAAACACAAACTTGGCTACCACTAGAAAAATATTTCCTAAAAACGTTAAGAAATAGGCAGCCCTGCTATTATAATGCAAGTAACAGTTTTATTTTATTGTTTGAACATGACAAATGTTATGGGGTATATCGGTTAAGCCATACATTTAAGACATTGTATACAATGAAGAAACATAAAAGGCTTAAATTTTGCAGATCTCCAATCTGTCTGGGAGATAACATGATAAAATGAGTAAATATAGGGCAATACTAAATAAATGATCGTAATAAATTAAAGCAGATTAAAAACGTCATTGCCTGATTAAAAACTTCATTGGATTCAAAAAGCTGAAGATAGTAATAAAAGTCGACTTGTTTCAAGCGCTCAAAAATAGGCATCCATTTTTTAAAACTTGAGAGACATGAATGAGGACAGCAAAAGCGTTTTGAAATATAAAACAGCGATACCATGAAAAATTATGGGTTAAAGCAGTGTCAGAGGGAGGCAATAAATGATGGTAAAATCCTCTTTCACGCGCTATGAAGAGTTGGTATATTTTTTGTTTTGTTTTTTCATCTTTTTTTTTTATATTTCTGTTTCACTCGCAGATACTGCTGTTTTTTTCATTTTTTTTTAAACATTTATTTTGCATTTTTCATAGGCAACATTACTTTTTATATTTCAAATCACTTTTGTTTCCCTCATTCACGTTCCAAATAAAAATCCGGAAAATAAAAGATATCATCTTTTCATCAGCCCGCACGATTATATCCGCAAAAAGAGTGCTTTCTGATATTGTATCAATATAGCCAAAGCAAAATATATCAATACAATAGTGTGAGGAGCACTCAAAAAAATTTTTATCAAAATTACAACAAATTAAATCGAACACAATAAGTAAAAATAACACGTAAAAACAGAAAATAAGATAAAATAAAAAATAGATTAAAACGTAAAACATAATGTATAACGCGAGTAGCGAATTCAAATGTACTTACATGAACCGGAAATTTTTCAAAGATGATTTAAAAAATTTTTTCGTAATAAGATTGCCAGATTGCAAAATATGAAAACAAAAGCGCAAATTGTGCGTAACTAGAGAAGTTTTGTTTTAAAGTGCCGTTCTTACTGCATTGCTGAAGTGCGTTTCATTCGATAGTTAGTTACCAAGGATGGGCCTGAAATGGATGTGCGCAAGGTAATATTATACTGGATAATTTAAAGATTGTTGTTGTTAATTTACGTCGCACTAGAGCTGCACAATGGGCTATTGGCGACGGTCTGGGAAACATCCCGGAGGAATTTAAAGAAGTTGACCATAAATAATTTCAGAAAATAAATATTTATTTAAGACAAAAATATAAAATAGAAAAGAGAAACATGAATTGCCTGTTTTGCACATAATTTTAGCCACGGATTTCCATGAAATGGATTTGCACATGGAAAAATTATATAAATTAACAAAGAAATCTTTTTAGTAAATAATTTTAGCCACGAATTGCCCTAAATGGATTTGCGCATGGAAAAATTGTATAAACTAACAAAGAAATTTATTAGTAAATAATTTTACCCACGGATTTGCCCTAAATGGATTTGCACATGGAAGAATTGTATAAATTAATAAAGAAATTTTAAGTAAATAATTTTAGCCATGGTTTGGCCCGAATTGGATTCGCACATAGAAAAATTATACAAATTAACAAAAAAATTATTCAGTAAATAAATTAACAAAGAAAATTTTTAGTAAATATATCCACAAAAATATACGATTCATTCAATGATTTTATATAGAATTTTATTACTTTAGTTGGATATTTTGCGGATATAATCGTGTGGGCTGATGAAAAGATTATATCTTTTTTTCCGGTTTTTTTAAATAAAATTTCATCCTTTTTTTTTCTTTTTTTTCTGCTGCTTGTCATTTTTTTTACTTATTATTTCCCCCTCCCCCTTTTTTTTTCCACATGTCTATAATTTTTCTTTGTTTTATTCTACATTTTGAAAAAAAGAGAAAATTAAGATATCTTGTCAACAGCTCACACGATTATATCCGCTAAAATTCTTACTTTCTAATATTGTATTAATATAGTCAAAGTTAGACATATCAATAGAATAGTATGAGAAGCACTCAAAAAAAGTTTTGCGAAAATAAAACACATTAAGTGAAAAACGTACGAAATAAAACATATCAAGCAAAAAACAGAAAATAAAATGTAAGAAAAATACAGAACAAAACACAAAACGTAATCTATAAACAAAAGTCTTAAAAAGAAAATTTGCAAATATTTTTAAAATATTCTATTTCAATAATTTTTCTTCTTCTCTTTTCTTTAATCTTTATTATCTTTATTATTTTCCATGTTTTCTCTACATATTTTTAACTTTTAGATACATACTAGTTGCGAATCTACCAATTCTTTCGGATTTTATTTTCATGTTTAAAATAATAAAAAAAAATATGCTTATTTAACTCTTGTATTTGTAAATTTAATTTTCCATAATTTATTTAAACTCCTTGATTTGATTTATGTATGTGTGTTTATTTCATTATTTGTTAGTTCATTTGTGTACCTGCTTAAGTTTTGACAAAATATAAAAGCACGTTTCTTTGCATTTGAATTTTCCTTTTTTCTGTCGTAACTTCCTGAGAAAATTACGTTGAAAAGAGTAAAATCTGGCAGGTATTTCATGTCAATCTCTTTCTACCTTATATTGGTCAATAGGAGAATAAAACATAAAAATTTCCTTATCAGTCATATGCCATCAACTTCAAAGAACAACAGGTACTAAGCACTCAAAACTTTATTTAAAAAGCATAATTTTGATCCCTCTGTCAGATTAAAACCTCATTTTAATTGCTTCCCCCCTCCTCCCCAGGACCAGAACTCGAAATCCTTTTTTTTTTTGTTGATAAAGGATCAACTGAGACTTTTTTAACTGAGATCTGCAAGAATGTCTTTACTCAAAAGAAATGTTTGCAATTAGATTATGGAAAATATCTTTCGTCAAAAACTGTTTCACGCTTCAGATAATTTAAAATCGCCCTCAAAAAAAACATTTATAAGCCTCGTTCTGGTTCAAAAGGTTAATTTAATACTTTTCAATACACTTTGTTTCGATAACGTCAAAAAATTACCGAAATATCGTTATATTTTAATGAATTATAATCCTCCCTCTTGAGAGTTAACTGATGAGAGAAATGATTTTAATTTTTTAAAACATGACAGAAGAAATTTTAGTGATAACATTATTTAGCTTTTGATTTTTCTCCTTTTTTAAATCATTCGTGACTCACATTACATCAAACAATGAAAGAGTCAATTAATAGGAGTGCGATAAGATTTTATTATATTAGCCTACTTTAAAAATTAATTGCGGTTTTATACTTGGTTAATGAAAAAGGAAATAAAATGCTTAGTAAAAAATATAAAATACCAACAACATCTCATGGGGTTTAGTGGCGAATTTTGAACTTCGAACAAAAATTTCATAAACTCTATTAATTAGAGAGAGAAAATACTTTCTGTACTTAGTTCGAGGCTTGCAGAATTGATGTATGGTGTTTTAATATAATTTAATTGCTTTTCTGTCAGCAAAAATTAGAAAATATGGAATTTTAAGTTACTCAAACAACTAAGGTAATTTTTGGAAACTTGATGTTTTGATTAAAAACTGCCTCTAAACTCAACTTCTGGGAAATGGTTGCCTCAGAGATAAAAAACTGAGCAAAAAATAAGTTTATAAATAATTTATTTGTTATCATTAATTTTTTGTAAATTTTATCTATAGTAAGGTCATTCGTTTAATGCTTAGATTCTTGTTACAAAATTTTAGTAGATAAATATTAACAAAAAGAGTTTTAAAAAAAGGAGAAAGAAAGCATACACGTGCGTTGGTAAGTCATGTGACTCACGCCATTTTTCAATTTCTTTTTTTTTTTTCAAAAATCATCAGAAATTTTCTTTAAAAAGGAAATTTGCCTCGTTGGTTTCTGGAAGATAGAGTTTTGAAAACAACTTCAGACAATTAAATACCTATAGTAAAAAATATATTTCTGTAAGACGATTTTTTTTATTTTTAAAGGCTAAGAACTGAAGTGTTGCAAGTAAAAATAAAGAATAAGGAGCAATAAAAAAAGTCATTGCCTCATTTGACCTTGACCAAGCATAGTCACACGAAACACTCAACAGTAGGAAATATGGTAGCCGTCCATAACGACGTGATACAACGGGGGACGACTGGTAAACACAAATTTGATGTTCAGACAGGTGTAAGTCTTAACAATGCTTACCGGTTGGGTATGCTAATTTTCTCTAAGAATGACCAACTCCAGTTCCTATTTGTTGAATTCTTGATAAAAATGTAAAAGGAAATGGACAAGATTTTATTCAGATTAAATGAAGTTACTAATCTCTCAAAATGAAAAAACTTATAGAAGAAAGCGAATTAAATGAATAAATATATCTGAATATTATCTGAATACCACAATATATAATAAAAGAAAGGATACTAAGAGTAATAACTTAAGTTCAAATAATGTCAGGTATTATTTGTAACATATAAAAAGCTATCAAGTATAAGCATACTAACGTTTTTGTTGTTGCATCCCATTTTAAAGCAGTTTTTGTTTTGCCATTTGTAACTTACAGAAAAACACAAAAATAACTTAAAATAGAAGCTTGTTAGGGAATGAAGCTAAATATTTTCGGTGCATTTATTCACAGAATGTAATCTATACAGTCCTTTTCCTTCTTCGTAGCATTTCTAATTTAATAGAAGAAATAGGAGTGCAATAAAACGAAACAACAAGAAAAATATATCTAAATAAAACGGTTGCACTATTGACGAATGCTACATATATGTTTCAGCCTCTATTTATTTGATGCGTATTAAAGCTAAAAGGAGGATTTTTAGATTTAGTTCGATCAATCTTAAAAAGGAAGAAAGAAGCTATTCTCCTTCCTTTTTTCTGAAATTGATGTTGGTGAAATAAGTCTGGGGGCAATACCGGAAAATCACCAAAACTGTTAAAGAAGCTCAATGTATGTCAAAAACAGGAAAATCAAAAATTTATTATTCTTCCACTTTTAAGATAAAATTTTCTTTATTTTCAAATTTTGAATCTATGAATCGCGTTTTTTTTTAATTTTATTATTCCAGAGATAAATCGAAAAATAAGTTGCTTAAACGAATAAGGTATATCCAAATAAAGGGGGAGAATTTTTGAAAAATTTTCGAAAGTTGAAGGAGAATTGGCTTCTAATCTTGTCCATTATCTTGGCAAAATTCCACATGAGCACGCCAACAAATATGCTTTTCCATTCATCTAGCATTAGCGATAGATCGCTAAATATTGCAAATAGACACGTAGGAAACAAATAAATGTATGAAATAAAAATTTGAAAAATGAGGCACCTATAAATAAAAATTGAAAAGGAAACACATAAAATTTATTATATTTTTTCAATAAGATTTTCCTTTACATCTCATTTTAATTTATAAAACAGTAAACAATTGGAACAGCAAACGAACAGAAAAAGTTAAGCGTTTGGTTTATTTTGATTTCATGCCTAGTGGAACATCTTATGACGTCCATCTGGATTAGTAAGTTTGAAAAGGAAAACAAAATGGTTCAAACAAGTTCAAACAAAATTTTTAACGATTAAGGTATCCGACTACCTTAAAAAAGAGGATTTTCACAAAAAATGACTTTTTTATTTTATTGTTTTATAATAATGCCCAATTTTTCTAGTTTTAAAAACTGTTTTGTTTTTGAATGCACGTCAAGCAGAACTTTAGTTATAGCTATTTTAGTAACAGATGACAGCTGTCCAACTTATCGGAAATTACAAAAATGAAGCCGGTAGTAGGTAATAGTTTCGGTTCCATTTCTATTTGTGTATTTATTTTTCTTAGATATTTAATTTTTTAAAGCTCTTAAACTCACGGCTAATAATCTGAATTATATTTTAATTAGATTTTACGTTTCGTGCCACCAAAAGCGATGATTTGAGTAAAGTTGATTATACCATTTATTCAAAATTGTGTAAAGCAGATGAATCTATTACTTGAAGCTCTTCAAAATTATCGATTTCTATGGATTTCAATAAAGAACTGATGCCTTTGGATAAAAACAATCTGTGTGGCAATCGAATAATTGATATTGAGATCCTAATGGTGATATTAGCTTCATTATGTTGTCCGGTTTGCTATGATAACAAATTGCATTTAGAAGTAAATTCTAGATTTGAGCCATTATAAATATTATAAAAAAATATTTTTTACTTCTAATTATTAATAAAAACTATATTTAGACATATATATTAAAGTGTGAAAATACAGTAAGATGGTTGTTTAATAAAAAATTGTTCCTGCGTTAAATGCTTTATAAGTAGTAGACTTTTGATGTTATTCACTAAATACTTTAAAATATCGCTAAATAATACGTTAAAATATCGCTACGTTAAATAAAACTAAGAAAATGTGTGAAGGAATGTGCCCCCTATAAAATATAATAACTTCCTACTGACAAACATTCATAGTTTTTAGAAAAAATGTAATTATAAACTTTAATTGTGTTTTTCTCAAAATGACAATTTTGCTGTTTTTTGTCTACGGAAAACAAGATAACTCAACTAATTATAATAAATTTGTCTTCAAACTTTCAGAAATTGTTTCTTGTATTGGTGGTTATGTAATAGACCTCCAGAATTCAGATAACTATATTATTTTTTGTTTTATGAGATATTTTGCAGTAGATAATGTGAAGAAAATGTGAAAAAAAATGGAAAAATATGCTTTACACTCCATAAATTTTTTTAATTTCATGCTATCATTTAAGTTGAGGTTCATAACACTTCAGAGGGTTATACGAAACGGCTCAAAAAGTTTGATAGCTGCATGTACAATAGTTTTTTGTGTAGAGTGTTTTCCGTTAATGAGTTATTTTCATTAAAATTATCTAAAAAATACTCTTTAAACAAAAAATTTCCTATATATTAAAATTTTCTCTATTAAATATGTTTATTTAAATTAATATACAATATAAATTGCAATAATGTTGTGAAAAATATTTATTTTTCAAAAATTTTGTCCCGAAGGTAGTCGGATACCTTAAATAACGAACCATGGGGACCTATCTAGCTAAGTAGTCTTGCCCATAAACCAAATCCCATTTTCGTGATGTTCTTCTCTGCCAGCTTCAAGCGGGAATCAAAGGATCATCACTAGAAAACACTCAAAGCTACTCCTGAATTACAAAAATTTTGATTAGCTTAATAAAAGCCACATATTCTGGCGTGTACTAAAAAAAACATGAAGTGCCACCTCAACTAGTTCTACGTAAAACAAAAGTAATACTTTTTCACATAAATATATTACTTACGTTAAAATATAACGAAATGAGTTGTATTTTAATGCACAATAACGCTTTTTCAATATTTTAAAAATCTAACCTGGTTGCCTCGTCAGAAAATATGAACATAATTGAAGAGCTTAATCTCTTTTTTTTTCAAAGGGTACTTTTATCATCTTTACTGAATGTTACGCAAATGCTACGTCAGCGGAATAATGTCAACTGATTCCTTAAAAACATTTTGTATGCAGAATTTTCTCTACTTACCGGTAAAAAATATCCATGAAAATTCTATCTGTTGCCATATTATATACATATATTATGTACCTCTAACCCAGAACCGGCAAATAACATGAGCGAAAGGGGCCTACAGTGATATACATAAAAAGCTATAAAATGTGCTCGACTTTCTTAAAAATTTCAGATACCAACTGCGCCTTCAAAAAATTCATAATATGTTTTTTTCACATACTGTTAAATATTTTCAAATGAAAATAAAATTTTGCCTTTAGTAGATAGATTTTTCAATTGCCAAAAAAGAGGAATTCTCATTAGTCAGCAGCAAAAGGTGGACTAAGAGGTACTCGAAATTTAGCACTGTACCCTTGTTTTGCGAAAGTTTTGATTTCTGTCATCAATGCCCAAATGCGAAACTTCTTAAGAAACGTGACACAGTATATATATATATATAGAGAGAGAGAGAGAGAGAGAGAGAGATCTATATATATATATATATACATACATATATATATATATATATATATATATATATATATATATATATATATATATATATATATATATATATATATATATATATATATATATATATATATATATATATATATTGCTCACAGTTCTGAGACTCATTGTTCCGAAAATAATGTCAGACTAAATGTATATGAAACAGCTGATCTTTTTCTTTGAACAGTGCTTTGTTGCAATCCGATTCATTTTTCTGAGAAACAATGCCTAAATTGAAGCATTTTCAGAAAACACAATTTATGCATTGTTTCTTGGAAAAATAAGGAGATGTCATTTCGCTTTTAAAAAATAAATTTTCTTGTCGAAACTCGAATAAGTGGGATTCATCCATTTCACTTACGAAAGCCAAAACAAGTATTTGTACCAAATTCTTTTTACGATATTTTCTCCTATGTTAAGTATAACAAAATTCTCTAAAATATTATTGAAGTTAACATCAATTCAATACTCAAACATAAAAAATTTTTAAAAATAAATAAATAAATAAATAATTACTTAAACTTAATGTCTTGTGATTTTTTGATGTTCAATTATTATAACAAGATGAAATCAAACTGAAATTAATTAATTTATTTTATATAAAATAATCTTTTTTGCATATCAGTGTTTTAGTTATTGTGTTTTGTTCTTTTATAAATAGTAAGTATAATATTTCGCACTTACTATTAGGATTTTTTCAAGTTATAAAAAGTTCACTTTCTAGAAAAAAAATTATAAGTCTAATGGTTAGTAATTAAAGCTTGCTATTTATATCTGTAGTTTTTTTCTGTTTTTTTATTTTTCTCTATGTGTTTAAATACATAAACTTATAACAAATTGAAAAATCCCAAAATTGATACTGTGAAGAAAAAAACACTACAAAATGGAAACCTGGGAGAATTATTAACAGTTCACAATTATGCATTCATTTTTTTTAAAATGGAATTATATTTTAGTAGACATATAAATTTGGAAATAATTATATCCGATGTAAATTGTTAAGTTATGACACTTTAAAATTAAGGTTTCGAATTTCATATTACTAGGTTCTAGGGAAAAAGACAAAACTGCGAAAAATTAAAATTTTACGTTTCTTTTCATTGTTTGCGCATATTTTTTGTCTTTGTTATAATAATGTATGTTGTAATGTATATCGTTGTAATAATATTGTAATAATGTCTTCGTACGTTGTTCTTCAACTAGAAAAATACCAACAATTTTTACCTGTCAACGATATTTTGTAGATTTTTCCATATTAAGTCGGTGGAGAAAATAAAGTTTGCATTTTATTCTCGGAAATTTATTGGCTCTCAGCTAATGATAGATCGTTACCCGTATAAGGAAATCCTCTAATTACACTAGATACAGTGACTCTTGGTGAAACAAGATTTCCTTCAAAAACCATTTTTGTGTCTGTTAAAGAATGAGGTTAAATGAAACGCTCATAAAGGGTGTCATGCATGGAGTTCCTAAAATTGCGACATTTTGTGACAAGAGAAAGAAGTACCAAGAAGTGTGACATAATACATTTTGGTTAAAATTAAAACATTAAAAATCAGCAGATTAAATATTTTTATACAAATAGTTTTTGCATTCTTTTCCACACTTTTCACCAAAATAAGTATACATTTAAAGTGCTCATAAAGTATTTAAAGTAATACTTATAAAGGTCATCGTTTCATGACCTTTGTATTTCGAAGCATGCTACTAGTAGTTTTGTTTTCATGTTGAAAGCTGTCAATATTTTAATAAGCTTTGAAATTTTGTATTACATGTGTCTGATGAAATATTTCCTGCCATCCTAATATATTAGTTTTCATATTTCGTCAAAAATATGTGACACATTAAAGTTTTTAGGCTTAACTATATAACTTACACAATGTTCGTAATCACCATCCATTTTTAGAAACCTAGTTTTTTTTTCAAGTTACTATGCTAAAAATTGCTATTAAAACCTAACAATTCACCAGAGAAGATTAAATTTATCATAAAATGCTCTTTTTTTTACTTCAATTTTAACAAAAATCCTAAAAATATCTAAAATTGGTGGTAATTACTGAGTACCTTAGGCATAAAAGCTTGCAACTCCAAAATTGTACAGTAGCAGACTTGTCAACTTTTTACGAACGATATTTTCTAGTGATAAACCTATTTCATGCTTTACTCTGGGTGTGAAAATTTTGATTTAAAATTATTTTAAGCAGCCCACCTAAAAGAATTTCAGAAACCCTGAGATTATGCGTTATATACACCGAAGAGCCATTAGATTATGACCATCCTGCTAAAAACATGTAGGACCACCTTTAGCCCTCAAAACAGCTAGCACCCGCCGTGGCATTGATTCCACAAGGTTCTGATAGGTAGTCTGAGGTATCTGGTACCAAGCGCTCACCAACTGGTCCTGCAATTCCCTCACATTGCGAGGGGGTAGTGTGGCAGCACGAACTTGGTTTTCCAAGTAGGACCACAAATGCTCTATTGGATTAAGGTCAGGTGAATTTGGAGGCCAGGATATGACTTGAAAGTCACTGGAATGTTCCTCGACGATTCGACCCTTATGACATGGTGCATTATCCTGTTGGTAAACACCATCCCCCGCAGGAAAACCTGTTGCCATGAATGGGTGAACCTGGTCTGCAACTATGTTCAAGTAGCTTACAGACGTCAGGGATTGTTCTAGTATGATGATTATGGGTCCTAATGTGTCCCATGAAATCATTGCTACTGGGTGAGAAACCATGAAAACCTGGGCGAGCCCATTGTTATAGATGGAGGGTGGTCATAATGTAATGGCTCTTCGGTGTATAAGTAAAGTATTGACAAAATTGTTGATCGCTTGAATGATTTGTTTTTAACTACCACTGTGAAAATTCTTCGATAAAAATTGCGAAAGGTGACTGTTATACCGTCAATTGTTTCTAAACATGAATTCCTTAAATTTAGGCAAATTCTGTTGCCTGATAAGAGTATCTGACAGTACTCTTCAGTGACTGTTGTAAAAGTAATCCTTTCGGCTAAAATTGAAATGAACTGGCGTTGTAAAAATTAAAAATTCGACATTTCTTATGACTTGGGAAATATCAGACTTTTGTCAGACCTCACGTTTCTAACTGCAACCGCAGATTTCTCATGGATCACCCAATTTTGAATTCCCCCGAAATTTTACAACGATGACTTCGCTTTTTTTATGTTAATATTAACCCACTTCTGTCTTTTAAAAAAAGATATCCGAATAATTTTATTGATTTATAAGAAGGTGGGTGGGGGATTATAGTTATTTGCTTTATTTTATTCCCCACTACCCAATTGGAAATAAAAATGCATGAGCAAAATTAATACAGATTTAAGTAATTGTGTTCAATTCATTACATACCCATATTTAAGCGCCCACATTTTCTTATTTTTTACCCGGACTAATAAATACTCCTAAATATATCATTTACCTGTTTCTTCCACTAAAGTTCTTCAAGTATTTTATTATAAGAATTTAGTTTGCCGAAACAAGATAGTTTTTGTTTCCCAATATATATTAGTAATTTATATTTAAATTTAAATTCTACTCACAGTAATTTTTTTTAAATCTGAAGTGGTAGATAACAAAAACAATCGGTATAAGCAAATGTGTGCAACTACTTTTTTCCTGTCTTTCTCATAGGAAGTTCGCTTTTTTGTAGGTTAACAACCGGAACAATTTCGTCTCTCACAATTCATTGATTTAATACAGAGGATCTACAAACAAATAAATCTTTTAAAATGTGTAACAGTATTTCAAAAGTAATATTTTTTTGTGTTTGTTGATATTCAAAATTAGATTCACTTTTTTAAAATGTTAAGTATTCCATATCAATGAGCAACCCATAAAATGTAATTATGTAATGTGTTATGTATGAGTGTATAACGGGTGATATATATATAATGTATAATATATATATCACCCGTGTAGTGACCGGGTGTGAAAGAATAGACCCAATGCAGCTCATACATGTCGTAAAAGGCGATTAAATTTGCACCTAGTGGCACCTTGCCCCTGGGAATTATATCAGGGGACTGGCCCTCCAGATTGGGGGTTGGGCAAAGGTAGACACCTCTATCCTGTAAAAACTTCTTGTTACGAAATCCTTAGGAGAAAAATCCCGAATGACTTCATGGAAACGATTTGGAAAACGAAATTTGGATAAGAGAATTGGAAGCTGGAACGTTCTGTCTCTCTATAGAGTCAAAGCTTTGCATTTGCTGTTAGAACAGATGGAACAATACAATATTGATTTGATTGCCATTCAGGAGGCTAGATGGATTGACAATGGAACATTGAATAAAAGGAATCATACTGTATTTTACAGTTGTCACCCCAAAAAACATATTGATTGCACTGGCTTTATCATAAGCAAAAGAATACGATACCTGATTTTGAATTTTGATGCAATCTCTCCGAGACTGTGTAAGCTCAGGATTAAGGGAAAGCTCTTTAATTTCAGTATCTTATGCACTAACTGAAGATAAAATAGAGGAAGAAAATGAATTTTTTTTAAAAAATTTGGTCAAAATTTACTACAGTTGTCCAAAATATGATGCAAAAATTATGTTGAGGGTTCTAAATGCTAAAGTAGGTAGAGAAAGGGAATTTAAATTTGTAACTGGTGGATTTAGTTTACATGATACAACTAATGGTAATGGACACAAATGAATTGATTTTGCCGCTTCACATAATATAATTATAGGAAAAACGTCCTTTCCACATAAAAATATTCATAAAGCTACCTGGCGTGCCCTATATGTGGCACTTGTGCTAATCAAATTGATCACGTACTAATTAACGCAAGGCATTAGTCAGACTTGATGGACGGGAGAACTTATCGTGGAGCTTATGTGTATTCAGATCATTTCTTGATTAGTGCTATAGTCAGATCAAGATTATCAAACGTAAAAAAGTTCAAGGGAGAGACTTTGAGAGAATATGACTGTGATAAACTTAAAAATGAAAGGATAAGACCTGAATATTGCGAAGAAGTAAAGAAATAGTTGAATTTAAGACAAGAAGTATACATAAACACATAATGTTATACCATTTAATTTTTCAGAAAAAGTATTTTGACAACAATTTTTATCAAAAAATTATAAACTAAAAACCGGAAAATAAAGAATTCTTAGGATAAAAGACGATTTTAAGAATTCTTTACATTGAAATAAAAACTTTCATATTGTTTCTTTTTTTATAATTCTTATAGTTCTTAATCAGACGTAAAATACCATTCTGTAGAGAACTATCATCAAATAAGAAAAAAAATATTTGCAAGCAAATTTTTTATTATAAAAATCATAACACTCATCTGTTTTATAAATCCGCAGAATTCCAAATGAAATGTTCTTCGTTTGAAAATTTTATTTTCAAATAAAATATGCATAGATTATCCCTTCATTGCTTTTAGATAACATATACCACACATCAAAATTTTATAAATGTAAGATCTCGATATGAATTTGAATATGCAGCTTAAAAACAGAATAGCTGAATTCTAGTTGAAATTATTCCTTCAAAACTAAAAAATACTTACCAAGAAAAGGATACAAATTTATTAATAATCAGCACAAATGAATCTATTTCAAGTAATTCAGGTAATTCTTTATTGTTGTTTTACGAATAATATAGATACAGAAATATATGCTATTCTATAAAGAAGAACAATATTCTATAACTATTATACAGTTCTGTGCATATTCTGAATTCTTATTTATTCATTGGAATGACGAAAGCAATGCTGACTTCACTTTAATTTGTAATGAATTGAAGACAGAAAAAAAAACATTTACCTTAATACACACAATCTGTAGCAGCAAGTGATCATGAAATTGGAAGTTATGTTGTTGGTAATAGAAAGGTAAAAATTATTGAGAAATTGTTCTTCAAATGCTTGGCGTGTTCTGCTTCAATGTTTGGCATGTTCTAGTTAGTTTTTTCAAGAAGTTCTACCTTTTCCTTAGGGAAATTTTGCTTCTTATTTGCTGCTAATAAAATGGCGACCGTCATTGCCAATGGTTTTGTGAGAACTAATGTCCGATATTTTCAGTCTCCCGCTAGATGGCGTACTCGAGCGTTGCGATCGCGAATTCCTAATTTAAAGTTATTTTCCAGTACTGCTATTATTAGCGAAAATATTAAATTATGGTTGTGAACTATGGTTGTTTGTACAATATAATGTTATAAGAATATAAATGTTATTTTAAAAAATGATTACTTCGAAAAATAATTTTTGCTCACCAAAAGATCTAAATGTTTTTAATACTAATAGATAGTAATAATTGGGCGTGGGAAGTAGAGGCACAAGCGTAAGCAAACAGAATTCCTTTTAGTATATATATGTTAAGGCAATAATTTTAACTTTAGTAGAAAAACTGTTTTCTGCCAAGAAAAGACAATTATTGCGAAGCAATTATATATATATATGGGTTGGTGAGCGGCAGCGAACAGGGGGCTTAGCCCCCTAGTATGCATATATATATATATATATATATATATATATATATATATATATATATATATATATATATATATATATATATATATATATATATATATATATATATATATATATATATAGAGAGAGAGAGAGAGAGAGAGAGAGAGAGAGAGATGGAATCAGATCAATACGATATTTCATGTACAGCGAATGTTCGAGTGTTATTTTTCTGGAAAAATACATTCTTACGTCCGTGTATTACGGGATAGTTTCACCCTTCCTCGTCAGACTTATCCTATTAATTGCGTTCTTCCTATGAATTGCATTCATGACCATTACACTCGAGGCTTTGCGGACGTTTTGAAAAAGGAATCAGCATTTACAGGGCTCATACACACCTGAATAAAGTTAAAAAACGGTATTAATATTAATACAATTTTTTTTTATATTACTATGCTTGCTGTATAATACTTAAGGACAATATTTTCGTCCATTTTATTTTCTCTAAATGATTATGTATAGATTTAACGGATATGAAATTATAATTCGATAGTGGGAGCCTCTTTATCACAAAATGGATGCAAGTTTTTCATTTTTTTCATGTGAGCGCGAATCCTGTTTGAAGAGTTTACAAGATTAAATCTACTAGCCCTGGAGTTATTTGAAAACTGGGCACCTGGGCTACGAAGCTTATCCGCCTTATCCGCCATGTACTTTTTTACAATTTAGGATCACACCTTGTGGTCAGCTGACCTTTTGGTAACACAAAATACACAGTCACTGTGTAACTCAAAGTGTTCACTGATACGCAACTGTGGATTAACACTCTGGAGAGGTATTTTCACCTTCAAGTGCAACGGGGTAATGGCCGATTCCTTCTATTTTCTGGGCATAAATTAAATTTTATGCTAAATATACATTCAATATTTTCCTGGTTATACTCGCTCAAAGGATTGTTGAATAAAAGCAGTTAATTAATCGTTGTTTGACTGCCTTTAATGGAGCTATAAGATTCCGAGCAAGAGATTTAGATTCATTTGTATCATAAAAGTCCCAAAATAGGGGAATTGTGTCTGGCGGAGCGTAAAATTCAAGAGTCATAAATGCTGGACCATTATTTTGATCATGAGCCCTGTTGTTGCTTCTTTCATCGTTTTTTTATGTATTTATTGTATGATGGTTGGTTTTATTTTTTCTTTCTTAGTGTATTTGGTTTCCCGATTTCGAACTTCAGAAGCTTCTACTTCTCTCCATAAAACTCTTAATGAATGGCATAGGGACGCGTTAGAAAAGAGAGAACATGGAAATTCTCCTCATTCTTTTCCCAATGAGTTAGTTTCCGAATTTTTACTTGTCGAGTGTTTTTTAATAAATTGGTGAAAATATACTGGGCTTTATAGAAACTCAATCATTCTTTTAATCGTGTAGAAAACCGTTGTTCGTAGATTGGGAATATGGAACAAGTTCTAAAGCATTACGAAAAGCCGTTGCGCATTAATTTTTTTTTCCTAACAGGAAAATTTCCTCAAATTTATCTGC
Source organism: Parasteatoda tepidariorum (assembly GCF_982258835.1). Lineage (NCBI taxonomy): Eukaryota > Metazoa > Arthropoda > Arachnida > Araneae > Theridiidae > Parasteatoda > Parasteatoda tepidariorum. Next base: position 1,997,219 of record NC_141758.1, on the reverse strand, counting down.
AAACATTTTTTTTTCTATGTCAGGTACTGAACTTTCGTACTTCATCCAGAAAGATGTCGACAGTATTACTCATTTAACGTTACCCAGTGGGCGCCGGTGAACCTAAGTCACGGGGCGAGCATCATTACCCACGCCACACTGCCGCAGATACCCGTTTATAGGGAAGGCCACATTAACAAATCAGACAATAGAGAACAACACACAGAGAAAACCATCCATGCCCTGAGTGGGATTCGAACCCGCAACCATTGACTTCACAGTCAGACGCGCTGATCGCTCGGCCACCTGGCCGGTTATGAAATCCTTGTATAGCAAATTTTATAGTATTACCTCGTATAGCCACTAATAGCAAATTTTATGCTTCATCATTTTATTGATTTAATATGATTTAGAGTGATTTGCCCACCTCTTATAAAAACAACTTTATTTATACATATATATATATATATATATATATATATATATATATATATATATATATATATATATATATGTAATTTATATAATTTCTTCATGTGCAAATCCATTTCGGGCAAATCCGTGGCTAAAATTATCTGCAAAACAGGCAATTTATGTTTCTCTTTTCTATTTTATATTTTTTCTTAAGTAAATATTTATTTTCTAAAATTATTTATGGTCAACTTCCTTAAATTATCCAGTATAATATTACCTTGCACACGTCCATTTCGGATCCATCCTAGGTAACTAACAAATCAATGCACAGCATAACAAATCACTTCAGCAATGCAGCAAGAACGGCACTTTAAAACAAAACTCCTCTAGTTACACTCAATGTGCGCTTTTGTTTTCATATTTTGTAATCTGGCAATCTTGTTGCGAAGATATTTTTAAATCATTCTTGAAAAATTCCCCGTTCATGTAAGTACATCTGATTTCGCCACTCGCTTTATAGTTTTCGTTTTAGACTGTTTTTTCTTTTTATTTTATTTCATTTTCTGTTTTTACATGTTATTTTTACTTATTGTGCTCTATTTTATTTCTTGTCATTTTAGCAAAAAATTTTCTTGAATGCTCCTCACACTATTGTATTAATATATTTTGCTTTGGCAATATTGATACAATATCAGAAAGCACTCTTTTTCGCGGATATAATCACACACATTTTGAAAGTCAATAACGAAATATAAATTATATAAACTTTTCTTTTCGTTTGACGAGATTTTGCTCATTTTGGCTTTCATAAGATCGAAACAACGAATTTTGATTTGTAAATTAATAAAAGAAAAGTTAATAATAAGATCGCAGAACTTATATACATCCTAATTCTTAAGGGAGAAGACAAAATCTTTAATTGGTTTAATGTGGGCTATACAGCAAAATAAATAAATACAAAAAAACACGAAGAAAATTAAATTAATTATCATTTATTGCGCATAAGCTGCAATTAAACAGAACCCATTAGATAGGTTCAAAAGGAAGATAAATCAAAGAAAAATTACAGACATATGAAGAAAAGGGGGGAAGAAAAAAAATAATTAAAAAAAAACAAAACAACTGGAGAAAAAAAAGATAAAATTTTTTTGAAGAATCCGGAAAATAAAAGATATAATCCTTTTATCAGCCCACACGATTATATCCGCAAAAAAGAGTGCTTTCTGATATTGTATCAGTATAGCCAAAGCAAAATATATTAATAAAATAGTGTGAGGAGCACTCAAAAAATTTTTTGACAAAAATTACAACAAATAAAAAAGAACACAAAAAGTTAAAATAACAGGTAAAAACAGAAAATAAAATAAAAGAAAAAGAAAAAACAGAATAAAACATAGATGAAATATATGTTTCATCTATAAAGCGAGTAGCGAATTCAAATGTAATTCATGAACGGGAAATTTTTCAAGAATGATTTAAGAAAATATTTTCGTAACAAGATTGCCATATTGCAAAATATGAAAACAAAAGCGCAAATTGAACGTAACTGGAGGAGTTTTGTTTTAAAGTACCGTTCTTACTGCATTGCTGAAGTGCGTTTGATTTGATAGTTAGTTACCAAGGATGGGCCTGAAATGGATGTGCGCAACGTAATATTATACTGGATAATTTAAAGAAGTTGACCATAAATAGTTTCAGAAAATAAATATTTACTTAAGAAAAAATATAAAATATAAAATAGAAAAGAGAAACATAAATTGCCTGTTTTGCAAATAATTTTAGCCACGGATTTGCCCGAAATGGAGTTGCACATGGAAAAATTATATAAATTAACAAAGAAAAAAAAAATTTAGTAGATAATTTTAACCGTGGCTTTTTCTTTTTTTTCCTAATTGTTTGTAATTTTTTTATTATTATTTTTCTTCCCCTCCCCCTTTTTTTCATATGTCTGTAATTTTCCTTCGTTTTATTTCCATTTTGAATTTATCTAATGAGTTCTGTTTACTTGAAGCTTATGCGCAATAAATGAAACTTATTGTTTTATTTTAATTTTCTTCGTGCTTTTTCGTATTTATTTATTTTGTTGCACATATATATATATATATATATATATATATATATATATATATATATATATATATATATATATATATATATATATATATATATATATATATATTACCTGATATTTATATTACCTGATTACCTGATATATATATATTACCTGAGAACCAAGCAGTGATTTGCTTAAGTGTGAGAAAAATTAACACGTTGCCCCAAATGACGAGTTTTAGGCAAATGGTGGCAATATAAAAAAAAAGTTCCAATGCCCGCCTGGAGAATGACCTAGGTCATTACAGGTATCTGAAGGGCAGATTTGTTGACCACTCCTTCAGGGGCACTATAATAGATGGGTCAACGTTGCTCCCACAGTAAGACAGATAGTACGGAGATGGAAAGAACATCCATGCCTTGCCCGGGATTCGAACCCAGAACCTTTCTGATGCAAGAGCAGTTCCCTAACCCCTGCACATGCCGGTCGGAATATAAATTTTTTACTCACCATAATTCATAAAGCATATATAATATGCCATTTTGTTATAGTTAAGCCAACTCTCAAAGCACAGAAGATAAAAGCGACAGATTCAGGGATGCCACATGCGAAACTCAATTCAATTTTTATTTATTATCTATATAATTATTCAATCGTAACGACTTACACTGAAAATTGTACGTACTTAAAGCGAAATTATTTTTTGCAATCACTTTAAATAGTAAACTGATAAAAAATATGCTTAGAAAAGTGACTAGTTTTAATATATTTTAACAGATTTTTATTTGTCCCCACTTCAAACATTTTTTGTCGCATGTGGCAACCTTGTAATCGTCGTCCTCAACTCAACTCAATTACAGGGAAACCCAGGGCTGCCAACTTTCAACGCTTTTTGTAAAAAATTATTTTAGTGGTAGCAAAGGTAATGTTTTAACGAATTATTTTTTGTTCATTTAAACTTGTTTTTCACACCACTACACATAAATGATTTGAGAGTTCATATCCAACTCCACTTTGTTCGAGATATTTCGTGGTGAGGCTTTTAAAATTTTGGCAAAATTAATAAAATTCTGAAAACTTTGATTTTTAAATGTCCACCACTCTGTTAAATATTTTACAAAAAGCGTAGTAGTTGGCAAGTAGTAGTTGACAATTTTTTTTTTGAGAAATCATGGAACTTAATAAAAGGTGGCAGTCACAGATAGTTTATTACAGATTTTGTAATAAAGGGGAAAATATCTTTACACTATCACATCTGTTCCTTATATTTTCAGAAAATTTGCAGCACAGAGTGAAACTGCAGTTAAAACTAAGTATTTTAGTCTTAGCAAAGTAATTTTTAACCCTATTGTAATTTTTTAATCCTAATTATTACCTGAGTGTAATTTGTGGGGATCAAAATTATAAAATTGGGAGAAAAAAACGATGTTCCTAAAGAGCTCGGAAACTTATTAAGAAAGCTTTGCCATGACTTTTTTTTAAAAAAAAAACTTTCAAAAGCTATCATTCAAACCAAATTTTTCAAACTGAATTGCGTAGATAACATATTTTTGTTAGTGAAGCGTATTCCTTAATGCAGTTACTCAGACGAAAATCCAAAATAATACTTTACTAAAACTCACTTATGATAAATTTAAAAAACAAACTTAAAGTAGAAACTTCTTTTTTTATTCATATTCGTTCCGCATATAAAATTCTCATATATTACACTTATTACTGTTTAGTTAGCTGCTTCTCCTGTTGGCATTCTCTTTGAAATTCCCAAAACGTCATCTCGGATCAGGGGCCGGGAATCAGCAAAGCTTTTAACGCTAAGAAAAGCCAACCATTTTAAAATGTTGCGAAAAGAGATTCAATTTTCTAATACGTATTTCAAATTTTTTTTTTTGCCTTTTTTTTGAGGTAAGATTAATAGCATATTTTGGGGATTATTTATAACTGATTTTATGTGTTATTTTATCTTTAAAATATAATGGTAAACTTCTATCATGTGGAGAATTAACTAACACGATAACTTAGAATAAACATTAGAACGTATAATCTGCCCTATGTTACCTATGTATGTATTATAAAGATACAACTCTTTCTTTTAGTTACAGTTAGCCTTTCTTTTTAACAAATTTTAAGACAATGTCAAACAAAAAATTATTGAAAAATATAAAAGAAAAGTAGCAAATTTACACTGACAAATTATCAAGCAGGCAAATCTTGCACAAATAAAACATTGCGAAAAAAACTTTCTTTTAACTTGAGAAAATATGCTATAACTGAATGTGAGAATATATTGCAGATAAAATATCGAACAGATATAACACAACCAAAATAATGCTACAGGAAAAGAAATTATCGCGGCGCAAATCGAGAAATAGGGTCTTAATGAAGGCAGCGGTCGAGTGCCTTTGATATTAATCTTTTAAATTTAAGTTTATACCCATATTTTTAGGACTCATTTAGGAAAACTATTTCACTCATTAATGAAACTGCGTTTACTCATAGACAATTCTATGCTAGAAATAATTTTTTATAATTATTCATTACTCTTCATTTTATTAAAGAGCAAAACAAAACAAAATGATGAGATATAAAATTGTTCAAAATTCCAAAGAAATCAATAAATAACTTCTTAGTAAAAAAATTTCAAAAAAGTAGTTTTTTATTTAAATTTTTCATTTCCTGGCAACTTAATGATTGTTTTTAGTCAAAATTTTGATTTCGACAGTCGAACTACATAATTCAAGATGATGCAAAAAATTTGCATACATTACATTTCAAAATTTTGTTTTCAATATTAAATTAAATAACTTTAATGAATAATTTAAAATTAAATATACAGTCAGTACAGCAGTATTTATTACTAGATAATAAAAAAAATTCTCATAACGGATCAAAGTTTTATATTTAAATATTTTATTGAACATTAAATCATTTGTTTAGAAAAAAAAACAGAGAAGGGGAATATCTCCACTCACTGTTCTAAGATTAAAACCGATTGAACTTTTTCAACTTTTTTTTAAGAACGGTAACGATTTGAGCCATTGACAATTCGGTGCGTACATAACCGTGGCACACAACTCGCTCTGTAATTAAATGAAATGAGCATTTTCTAATTATGGTTACCACCTGCGGAAATATAGCCAAATTTTTAAACAAAAAATAAGCTCTCAAAAAATATTTCCAAGCACTTTAAGAAATATCATAATTAGGATATGCGGACTAATAATTTTTTTCTTCCTATTGTTGAAAGTTCCTCACATATACATTAACAAAATGTGAAATAATTTTCAAAGACTTAACATGATCATGACAAAATAACTAGTTTCTGACAAAGAACTCTTTATGATTATACTAGCCACCATAAAAATAATTTATGCTCAATTTTAAATATATTCAATATTGATTGGCTTATTCTATTTCTTGAATTAATAGATACTTTAAAAAAATTAATTTAGATTTATAATTAATTTTACTATTATTTAAAATGGACTGTAATTTTAAGATTTAAATAAAAGCTTATTTATAAAAGCATATTCAACAAAACCTTAACAAAATTAACATTATAGTGACCATACCAAATTTATAAAGATATGTAAAGAATTAAACAAACTAACGAAAACTTTAATAAATTTATATTACATTTATATTATATGAACATAAGATATTGAAATCCCATGACTTCATACTTTTTTAAAATCTTGCCTCTAAATATTATTTAGTTCTTTTAATAAAAAAAAATGAAGAGCACTGAAAATTTTAAAATACTACAAAAATAAAAAGTAATATGGAAATTTAGGAGATGGAAATGTGGAGGGGAAGAGGCTTTGTGATTCTCCTATTACCTCAAAAGTTATTTTAAGAGTGTTTTTCTTTGTTTATTTAGTAAAAAAACTTTATTCATTATTTATTTTTTTCCTTCTTATTTATTTTTTTCCTTCTTATTTAGACACATTCATTTTTTATTTTGTTTACCTACTTAATTGATTTTTTAGCTCATTCTACACTCTTTTATAACAACTTTCCCTTTAAAAATATGCAGCAGAAATAAAAATAAATCGAAGAGAAAAAAATATATCCTTCATTGAATTTCGTTTCTGTTACAAATATTTTTTCATCAAAACTAAGTTGTATCATCTTCAAAGAAGTTTCTCCTTTTAATAAGTTATTCGATGAAGAAGAGTTTTTGATGTGAAGCACTTCAAAAATGAGTAATTTGATTTATATCCTGACTGCGATCGTAAAAGTCAGAAATTCTGACCGTCCATTTAGATAGATCCAAAAAAGATTTGTGTCACATTATAAATCATTCCTTAACTGTAACTTTTTTTCATCTGACGTCAAAAGCGATAAAAAGGTGCAAAGTAAATAAGTTAGAGTAATCTCATCGAGATTTTGAAAAATAACAAGTTATGGTAAAATCAACTCGTATTTTATAAGCATCTGTCAAAAACAAAGACTCAAAACAACAGCAACTTTTACGGAATTAGAAAATAAGGACTGAAGATTGGAAATTCATTTACTATCACATATGTTAATGAATGTAGTCTCTAAAATTATAAATTAACTATTACCATCATTAATGTTGTAATTTTCTTTTTCTTTTTGACAAAAATATATGAATGATGTATAATTTTATAGTGTGAGGGAGGGCATTGATTTGCAATGAGTGCAGCTTTTTCAAAATAATATGCAGGGGTAAAAAATGAATATATAGGTAATATAGTAGTAGCATATTTTGAAAATAATATACGGGGGTAAAAAAATTAATATATAGGTAGCATAACTAGAAAGTAATGTACAGGGGTGAAAAATGATACATCGAATAATTTGTATCTATTGCAATGGATATGATTCATTAGAACTGGCAAAACTTTACGATTCATTTATCAGTCAATACCCATCGAATCAGGAAGAGGTGAAAATTTCGGTTTACATTATTTTAATACACATCTATTCAGTTGATGTTGATTAGATGATCTTTCTTTTTACAACTAAAGAGATGAGTAAAAAAATATCCAAGGGACATTTTAAAAAAAAAAAAATTGTTTAGAAAAGGATCTTATTTAGATACAAGACATTACATTCGTGAATGAGGGACGCTTTATGTGTGTTTGAAGAAAAAGAACGATTTAAGTACGTTTGGCGAGACAAACTGTGGAGCAACAACCTTAGAAAGCATCCCTTTTTGCAGCACGGATTATATGGCTGATAATGTGATCGTTAAGGCAATTTAAATTATTCTTATTGGATTTATTGGTTTTGCCGAATGGACAAGAAATAAATTATAATCTTTTATAGCCTCACGCAATCTGAAAATGAAAATTTTTAAGTGGAATTCATCAGAAAAAGAAATGCATTGTTGATTTAAAAAATAGTATGATGTGTCAGTAATGGCACATTTCAATAATCAAGTGACAAACAAAATTATTTTTATTAGTTATATTAAATAAAGTATTCGTAAGATTTTTTCATGATTGGGTTGCGCAGTGCCAAGAAAATTAAATAGGGAAATATTTTCTAACGTTAATCGAATTCTTACTGTTAGAAGAAAGGCAAAAACACATTTCAAAAATAGTATGACCCATTTTCCTGTTAGTCTTTCGTGCACAATGTGACGAACAATCGTAACAGGCCAGCAGTAAAAGTTTGTCTTACCTAACGGATTGTGTAAGAAAAATGAGAAAAACATACATACCTGGAAGGTTTTCAGAATATTAAAAGCGAAATAACAATTTAAGGTAAAGTTAATTTATTTAATTTTGCCCGCATTTAAAAAATTCTCTGCTCAATTATCGCAAAATTCGGGGTATTAGTCAACTGGTATAAATCGACTATTTTTGATTATGTCCGGTATATCGGATGTATAAGTCGACTGCTGAAAAAAAAATGGAAAAATTTCTAAAATTAAAACTTTCTGCAAGTAAAATTCTTCTTGGAATGAATGGTTGATGGAAAGAAAGCAGAAAATTCCTATAGACACCCTATGCCGAATGATGCTAGACGCGTGGCAAAATGTTTTATTTAAATGTAATGACGTAATATTTTTAAAAGTAGAATTTTGAATTATTTGGATAGGGATAAAGACGAATTCTTTTGGGGGGCGCACTTAGCGGATGATAGGACATCAGCTAAGTTTTGGAATAAATATAATGTTTTGGAATCTCTAAATATGTTGATTTAAGGAGCTCCTTAAAAGTATTCATTGTGTCATAATTTTTGAAATACTCCTGAATAAATCATCTTTTATTCTTTTTTTTCTGAGAGTAATTTAAAGTATTTTTTCTAAGAAAAGGATTTATATGTAACGGAAATATGATGAGAGAAAATGCAAATTGTAAATATAAGTTTACTGCTGGGTTTAGTATGCGTTTCAGAAACTGGCGATCAAGTCAGGATTATATCGTACAATAAAATCAAGGAATTCAGCGAATTGGGTGAGTGAAGTCGGACCCCGATTTAACGATCCCCTGTTTACCGAATTTCACGTTTAACGAATTTTTCTTTATCCCAGATTAAAATGAAGGCAAAAACCGCTATTTAACGAATAAAAACCCTGAACTAACGAATTATTCCGGTGGTCGAAAAAAAATTTTTTTCTTCTTAATTTGGGTTAGAAAAACTATGAATTGCTTCTCAAATGATTACAATATCCATATTCCATAGAAGTAAGGTGTGTTGAACTCTCATTTTTGTTGAACATTTGATTTTTGAGAGCTTGGGAAACATGGTAGATTGTCAGAAACGAAAGCGTTTTTCTTTACGTGAAAAAGTTAACATCCCAAGTAGCAAAAAGATATGATCTAATATTAGAAAGATGCAATATAATACTGCCGTGCAGAAAACGCTAGACTCTTGAACCCTATCTTCTAATATTGGAACTAATATTACATAAGATTAAATAGTATTCGATCTAACATTCGAAATTATCATCTATTTCATTACTTTTGGTACAGCGCCACATTTTTGTGAAAGGGTATCCCATATTATTAATAAATAAACATTTATTGATGAAAGAAAACAATAAATTAAATATTACTTAAAATATCATTTTTAGCCAATGCAACCTTATGCCAGAAAACACAAGAAAATATTAGCAGAAATAAGCTGAGTTCGCGAGTTCAATAGTTGAGTTGTAAGTTCTTTACGAATGTTCACATCGCCATAGCTCCGTCGCCGCCATTGATTGTGGTAATCAGTTAGAATGAAATGTTTAACTTCAAAAGTATTTATAATTTAGTAAATTTTTAGTAAACTTTATAAATTTCAATACATAAAACTTTAAAGTAATATCGTAGATAGTGTTTTTCCTGTAGAAACATTCAGTGCACTTAATAATCTTGACCGCTTCATCAAAACATTCAAGAAGTAATTTAATAAATCTATCAATAAATATTATGATTGTACTCATTTTTGATAATGTTCGCTCGTAGTAGTTGACTATTCTGTTAAAACGTATTGTCTGACTATAAATTACAAGTATTGTTGTTAGTTTAGAACAGGCTCGTAAAAACAATGTTTACTTGGTAATTCGCATCTGACAGAATTTCACTGCAACAATGATAAAGATAAAAATTAATTTTTAGTAAACAAGTTTGCCATGTTAAAATAATTATTAATTAATCGGTTACTTTTTAGTTTAAACCATTACATTTTAGAATGTTTGAAATTGTATTCATAAGACGAACACTATTGTTACATCATTTAAATTTCCTGTTTAATATATTGTAAAATAATGAGTTAAACATCTTTATTTTCATTTCTTGAATATAGACAGATTTGCATGTTTTTGATACATGATTAATTATATTAATTTGTAAATGATAGCGAATGGTTAAAAAATACGCAACAATATGGTCTATTCAAAGTGTGCTTACGTTAAATGAAGAGCAGTGCTGAAAAAGTGTTAAAATTTTTATTCAGGAAGTTTTTTAAAAAAATGTGAAGCTTTCCTATTGGTTCTATGAGCTTATACAATGTACAAAAATAATTTGATGGTTAAGTGTCATTGTACTTTATCTTTAAAAAGAAAAATTTAAAAGTATTGAATTTGATATATTTTTGTATCTGTATATATACTTGAATATTCACTTCAGTTGAAAAGGGCTTCAGGGTTTTGAACTATAATTTCTTCTTTTTAAAAAAAATATAAAAATTAAGAAAGAATAAAATTATTACTTGAGAGCAGTTACAAATGAAATATTTTTTGATTCTCGCGCGGTGATACAGAGATTTTTTGTTGCAGGTATTGTTACGGAAATCTACCCATTAAATTTCAGACATTTTCAAATTAAATGATTTAAGTTTTAAAGAAATATTCAATGCTTAATAGTTGTAAATTTACTTTAACTAATTTAATGTTTTCAATGTAAAGTAATGTAGAGTTTTAAATTTAGTGTTTTCAATGTAAAGTTTAACTTTTCTTCTCTTATAATTTTAGCTTCGTCTGAGGCTGCTGGACAATGCAAATGGAAAATGACATTCTGATAGAAAATGGGGGGCCGTAAGTTCGATCCTGACAGAAAACAAAGCAACATGCGTGTATATGCTGTTTGATTGTCTTTAAATCTGCCGGGTCTGAAAGTCCTCTTATTTGTTGTTGTATAGAAGTTTGAAGAATGTATCTCTGTCTGATTCATCCCTGCTGTGTGTTTGTGTATTTTACACATTGTTAACTATTGCTGAAAATTTTATAAAATCTTTCTATAAAGCAAAGATTCTTCAGTTTATTGCTCTGAAATATAGTTGCACATAAACAAAAAATTGCAATTGGAGGGGAAAAAAACTTTAAGCTACATGAAATAAATAACTGTAAAGTTTTAGAATTCTTTTTATTTAAAAATAATAATTAAAATGATAGCACATAGTTCAACTGTTGCTTTTTTCAATAAAAAAATTATTTTATTTGATGACAAATATGTGTTCTTAAGGATTATCGATAATTTTACATTAAACAATGACGGTAAGAATATATTGCTTTTATAGTTGAGTGAAGTTTATATTGTGTTTTGTTTTAAAATAAAATAATTAAATTGTGAAATAATGTTTGTCATGATTTGATTTGATTAATTTTTTTATTCTTAACTACTGCATTGTGTAATTTATTCGGCAACTTTGTAATAAATCTTCGAAATTTTAGAAAACAGGGTAGGCAGATATGTGTTCATTAATAAAACTTAATAAGATATAATGTTTGAAATTTTTTTATAGTCATAATAGTAATGTTCAAGTATCATGAAATCAGATGTAGTTAAAATTCGGTTTCTTTTAAATTTTCAACATATCGGAAACAATTTTATTTTAACATCATTGTTAAACATTAACTCTAGCTTATGAGCATTTATACTACTAGCATTGTATTTTTACTCTAATTTTGAATTATTCGGTTCAAATTTGAGATAAGAAGTGTATATATATATTTTTATGATGTTTAAAATAATGATAATAGTAAAAATTTCTTTGGCTTAATATTTAAAATTTAGCTGAACATTTATTTACATTATTGTTAAAGCAAAAAATTTAAACCCACGTAGAATAGAATCTTGCTTAAATTTTCATCAGTAAGGTTATTTGCAAAGCAAGTTTTTAAATGCATAATATAGTTTTTTTTTTTAAGGCTAATTCATCAATACCAGAAAATTGACTCTAGCGTCTGCTTAATTTTTTAAAATTTATTTTCTGAAAAGCTCTGTTTAAAATATTACACCTGCTTTTTTCCAAACCTATTTATGTCGTAACGCATAATCTATAATGCATATGTTATTTAATAATGCATAATCTATAAGTAGTCAAATTTTGATCATTCATACTAAAGGCAACTTTTAAAATAAGATGTTAAAAATTTTATTATTTTTTTCGTCTCATTCTTGTATGCAATTATATGTTTGTGCAAATTTAACTTAGATTAAACATAATATTTACTGAGAGTTTTGAAATTAAAATATTATGTAAATTGTTTGCAATGATTGTTGGTTTAGTACATAACACCTTTCAATAATTATCGAATTGATGAAAATTTCTGATGTGCCCATAAAAGTTATTTTTACATTATAAAAAAATAATAGCAATTTTCATAAAATTAGTTGCTTTCCTGGTTTCACTCCCTGAAAAAATTTGGGATTTGTTTTGGGTGTTTTGTTAAATAAAATTTCAGATACTAAAAGAATAAAGCTACGTAAGTATTTCTCCATTTGATTTCAGTGAAAAAAGAAGGGGAAGAATATGTGTGTAAATTTGTTGAAGTACGTAATTTGAATATTTTTAAATTTTGTTCCTTATTGTGTCAATTATTACAAGAAATGTCCACTTAAAAATTGAACAATTTTACTTTAAGATTATAAGGGGGAAAAAATTTAAGTTTAAATTTCCACTCAGTTCAAATGTAAATATATAACTTTATAATTATATAGTGTGGGTTTTTTTTACATAATTTCAGAATATATAACATTTTATAAACAAGTTTTACGAACTAACAAATTCAATTAAAGTTAAGAAAGGCTCATTTCTTAAAAAAAATTAAGAATACATTTTTAAATTAATGATTTTAAAATTATTAATGATATAAAATTCATCAGAAAACCCAATGTATGAAGAAAAGAAAATAAATAGCAATAAAAGTTGCAATATAGTATTATTTCTTAATTAAATTTGAAATATTCAACAAAATCAGCTGAACATAAGATATACTTTGGAGTAAGAAGGAGGAAAATGAATGGTTAGCAGAATTCGCTAATATAATTTTATTTAGTATTTCTGTATTGCTAAGTAAATAAAGCATGGAATGACATTATAAAACTATTGTTCTATGCTTTACTGCTTCACAGCAATACAGAAAATTAAGTAAAATTATATCGCCCAATTATACTGCTACCATCCATATCTTCCTCTTGCTCACTCCAAAAAATGAAAAGTAAAGTAAGATAATATCAGAAAATATATAATCTAATATTATATAGCATCAAAAGTGATGGAAAATGATATTATGGCTAACGCTAGATAATATTTGCTTGCGTAGAATCTAATATTATATAATGCAGAGCAAAAAGCGATCTCTTGTATCTTTCTAATATTAGAAGTTGTGCAAGATAACGTTAGACTTTCTGATGCTATCTAATATTAGGTGCTACTTGGGATTTTATGCAAGTTTGGGCAAAACGTTGTACCGTACAAAACGCTTTAGCAGAATGTTTCGAAATCTCCACATTAACTTTAGCTATAATTGTTAAACAACGAGCAAAAATTGAAGAGCCTCTGTAGTAACCGTGGGGAAAAATCGTCGAAAGTAAGAAAGGTCACTGAAAGCCACCCTTCTTTCTGCTCTTGAGTCTGATCTAATGGAATGGTACAACATTGTTCGCACCTCTGATTAGGGAAAAAAAATCTTCAACTACCTGAAAAACATAACGTAAAAGACTTTTCTGTATTCTGTAGTTCGTAAATAGAGGTTTCCTGGGGGTTTCACTGTATTTTCAAATTTGGTACACTTGCTGAAATTGGCTGGGTGAGCCCATAGAGACCCACCGCAATGGCAACATGTGGGGGGATACTTTCAGGTGATTTTATACACTTAATTGTATCTCCTGTGCACCTGAGTCTCTCTCCATGAAAGAAATATTGAAGCATGTGGCATTAAGTAGGTTTATTTGATTTTTAAAATTCGTATATTCTAATCGTGCAGTTCAATAGATATCTGATGTCATGTGTGAATTCACTGATGGGAAATTTTTTGTCAAGAGTGTTGATGAAAGTAATATTTTGTTCCTATAAAACATTTGATACTGCTTGATTTTGAGATAAGAATGAACCTCAGAGTATTCCTTCGGGGTACAATTCTAAATGATCTATCTTCACCAAGATTATATGCATGATATCATTATTGATTATCTTTCTTCTGATATTCCAGTCTATTTATAGTTGCTTTTACCGGCAAAATCCTCGATCTGGTTCTGCTTTAGCTTTTTCCATTTGAATTTTTCGTCCTTATGTGCTCTTGTAGCCTTCTTCGGAGTCATCAATTAAGGAAATTGCAATTTGGCTGTGGAGAAATCGGCGAGGTTTTAAAGTGTTTAGAATTTGAATGAATATTATTCCTAAATTTGAGAGAAATTCATTATCTGTTTCCATGTATTTATTAAAAGTATCAAATTCCACTTCGGGATCGGTAATATTTGTAAAGAGATGTTTTTTGTTCTGTAGAAAAAACTTTGATTTTAAGAGCAGTAGTATTGGAGTTATCATTATGTAACTCAGATTTATTAGTTACCTAATATTTGTCATATTTGTCTACAAATTTCTAAAATTGTCCTAAACTATATGAACAGCTTAAGTGCAGTTCGGTTGTCGTTAAAATGGGCAGAATATTTAAAAACATCTAAAATATTTTTAATGAAATATTCAACTAGAATCCCTATTGCTAGAATTACTTTTTGCGAGTCAAGCGAACTTTGGTTTCCGACATTTTTATTAGGCTTAGGATAGGCCTCATTGACTGCACTTCATTCCGTTCTTCCTCTTCTGTTTGTTTGTGAATTATTTGTGTTGCTCATAATATTTGCGCCTGTTTGAGTATTATCCATGTTCGTACAATTCATATCCCTATCGGCGCTTGGACAAATAGTGCATTCTAAGTGAAGCGACCTATTTGAACTCTTTGAAGTTAAGAGAATCTAGTGGTTGCTAAACGTTTAAAAGTAAATTAGTTTTGTATTTCTAGTATTTTGAAAAATTTGTTGAATTAATGTGACCAGACTATGCAATGGAAAAAGTGTAAACAAAGTCGGTTTATGGTGATTTTGACTATATATAATTTTCTATTAAAAATTCATAAGAGCTGGGACAATAGTGGGGTTTCAACATAACGGTACATTTTGTTTAACTATGCGACAATTACAAGACTTAGTAATTTAAAATTACGAAGATGTGTAAAATGATGTGCAGAAAGTACGATGGAATAAAAAAAAATGTAGCATTTGATAATTATTAATTGTTAAGCTAATTGCAAAAAATATCATACGGGGTGCTCTGTAATTCACAGAATTGAAATTTGACGCGATGAAAGGGCACTTTTTAATAATAAATTTAACACGAGACTTTTTTTTTTTTTGAGGTTAAACTTTGTTCGAAAGTTTAACTTCAAAATGAAAGTTTAACACAAAATTTATTTTTGTGTTTTTTTTAGAACGTTTTTCTCACTATTATTACTTTTAGATACATTTTGTTTAGCACTAGCTATGCAAAAATAATAACACTTAGAATTTTGAAATTATGAGGGTGTCTAGCAGAGTTGGCCAAAAATGTAATCGATTACATTTTTTGATTACAGTAATCAATTACTTGTAATCATGATTACAATTTTCAAAAATTTTGATTACAGCTGTAATCATGATTACAATATTGATTACAGTAATCAATTACTTGTAATCGTGATTACACAGTTTGATTACAGCTGTAATCATGATTACACAGTCAATTACAGTAATCAATAACTTGTAATCATGATTACAAAGTTTGATTACAGCTGTAATCATGATTACAAAGTTTGATTACAGCTGTAATCATGATTACACAGTCAATTACAGTAATCAATTACTTGTAATAATGATTACAACTTTCAAAAAATTTTGATTACAGCTGTAATCATGATTACAATTTTGATTACAGTAATCAATTACTTGTAATCATGATTCCAAGTAATTGCGATTACAAGTAATCACAACAAAAACGATTACGGGTAATTATGATTACAAGTAATCAAAATATATGATTACATGTAATTTGATTACATGTAATTATGATTACATGTAATCTAAATGCACGATTACGGGACTATTGTATTCTTTTAAATGATTATATTTTACAGTAGATAGTATAAAGTATTTTATAATGAAACATTTTGCCCGTATTTACATGTACTGCGTTTTGTACGTATTTGTATACGTGCAAATGAATGTAACTGAAATGTATGTACATATGATTTTATCTAGTGCATATGTTCAGACATTTTAGTTTCACACACATGTACATACACTTATATTGTAAGTATAAAATATATGTACCTATGTATATAGATAATAATTACGTATGTATGTGAAAGCAATGTAGACATGTACATTTATACACAATGAATATATGCATTTTACGCAAATATTTGTGTATTCAAAGCTCAGCCCCGTCCCGCCCCCTAGCGGGGGCATCCGGGGTGAAAATTTATTGATCAACAAAAGGATACAAAACAATTTCCAGTTTGAAAACAAAAGAAGATGAGAATTTACAATGATAAACATGAATAATAAAACAAAATAAATGAATAATAAATAAATATAATAATATTTAATGCTTATCCTAAATTTTAGTTGACATCCTATAATTTTAGTTGACAATGACTTGTATGCCTTAGATTTGAATAGAGACGAATTTGATATAGCATTACATGATTTCTTAAGTATCTTTGAATATTACTAACAACAACAATCTGAAAAAGAATACAGTATATAACATTGGATCCAAGAGGGTAAACAGGTAAGTGAAAGTATTTGTGTATGTAAAATGTATGTCTATGTTCATGTACGCATGTATATACAAGCACTTGTTGTTTGTACGAACATACATACATTGTCTGTACAATGTATGTCCCATGCATGCATGTGCAATTTATTTATGAACAGTATAATATATGTATGCATGTACAATATAGGTATATATGTAGTATGTACAATATATGTATGTATACATGTACATGACATGCATGTCCAATGTATTTATGTACATATACACAATATGTTCATGTTCAATGTATGTATCCCAATATGCATAATACATTTGTGTACGATTGTACGTACATTGGGCGTATTTATATTTTGCATACATGCATAACGTATGTACATACACACATTTGAGATACATATATTGTACAGATGTATATACATATGGCGTGCAGATGTATATTCATATAATGTACATATGATGAAATGAACATATAATGCACATATATATGTATAATGTACATATGTGTGTACATAAACAGTTCATTTGTGCATAAATACATTGGGCATAATTATTTCGTGCAAATTTTACATGTGTACATGCATGCTATCCCTATCTATGCATATGGTGCAATGCATATATGTCCAATGAATGTATTCATACATGTAAAATGCACGTATGTTCCATGTATGCATATCCATCTGTACTATATATGCATGTACAATACATGAATGTATGTACTTACATTGTACATGCGTGCATACATTACACGTATGCATATGTACATTACATTTATGTCTAAATATGTGTACAATGCAATAAATAAAATGCATGTAAGTTAACTTTTAATGTCTCAAGCAAGTTAAATGATAAAATCAAACGATATTTAAATTTAGTTTTCAGCTTTAATTGTTCTATATCATTTCGAAATTCTTTGAATAAAAAATTACAATACAGATTTACTTTTGTTTCAGATTTTTACAGATTACTAAAATTGACAATACAGATTTACTTTTTTTATAACATAATGCATGATTCATAGAAATTTTTTAAATGGTTAAAAAAAACGGTAAATTTTATGTGTGGAAATAATATTTAGAAATTTAAAATAAAATTATCGTTTGCTTTCTAAAAAATATGAGGTCGAGTTTTATATGCCTTAGAATAAATTTTAAAACAAACTTTAATAACTTTACTTATATAAATTTTTTTAATGTATGCACAATGTATGTGTATATTGTAATTACATATATTTAAATGTATGCATGTATTTATACATTACCTGTATTTATGTACATGTATACGTTGTACGTACATGCGTACATTGTGCATATAACTATTTTTTGAACATCCACACATTACATGCACATAAGTATTAACAAAGTATGTAGTTATACAAGTACATACGTACGTTGTACATAAGTACATACTTTGCGTGTACATATATCGATGTACATATAAATGTGCATATATACATGTACGCATTTTATTTACGCAACTATGTGCATATATTGCACTTTTAAATACCATTCTTACATATTGTACGTAAATACGTACAATTTTATATACATACGTACATTGTATATACGTGCTATTATCGTAAATTTATACAATGTATGTACTTAAGTACATAAAAGCATGCAAACGCATAAACATTATTTGCATATACTTTCATACATATATTGTCTATGCACACAAAGATACAAAATATTGCCTTTTTGTACAAACTAACATACATGCGTACATGTATCATAAATGCATAATTATATGTACTAAGCATAAGCGTATTGCATTAAGAATATTACAATATAATTATGAATATTGTGCGTACAAACAACGTTTGTGCATACATTGTATACATAGGAATCACAAATTGTACGTTCATGCGTGCGTACATTCTACGTACATAAGAATATGTAAACTCATGCATACTTACATAATGAATTTGCATATAGTATACAATCGTATTAACTTGTAATCGTATAATTTGATTACAAGTAATCACAATTACATGTAATCAAATTACATGTAATCATGATTACATGTAATCATATATTTTGATTACTTGTAATCATAATTACCCGTAATCGTTTTCGTTGTGATTACTTGTAATCGCAATTACTTGGAATCATGATTACAAGTAATTGATTACTGTAATCAATATTGCAATCATGATTACAGCTGTAATCAAAATTTTTTGAAAGTTGTAATCACGATTACAAGTAATTGATTACTGTAATCGACTGTGTAATCATGATTACAGCTGTAATCAAACTTTGTAATCATGATTACAAGTAATTGATTACTGTAATTGAAAAATGTAATCGATTACATTTTCGCTCTACTCTGATGCAATCAAAAATTTTGATTACTTGTAATCGTGATTACAAGTAATTGATTACATAGCTGTAATTATCTGTAATCAATTACAGTTGTAATCGATTACTGTAATCGACGGCCAACTCTGGTGTCTAGATGTGAATTGAAAATTGTTAAAATGTTCAAAGGGTGCTATGGAATAAAAAAAAAATTATGATTTGATTCAGTTCGAGAAATATCAACTGTTAAACTTGATGTAAAAAGTGGGCCGATGAAATACAATTATAGAGTTGAAATGTAACATACTGGAAGGGTCATTTTCTTTTATATACTCAGGTATGTTTCTTTTCATTTGAATTTTAAGCGCTTTTTCCACTTTTTTTTCCCCTCGCTAACTAATGATTACACCTAGGAACAAACTCAAGTACTTGATCTTACCTGATTCGAGTGAGGGGATTTCAAATCTAAAATTAGTTTTACTTGGACACCTACAGTTTTCTTTTAACTACATTTTTATTTTAGTTATTTCTTTTTTTGAATGTATAGAATTTATAAAGAACGTTATGAATATATATTATTGGTTTATATAAATATATAGAATACACTTGTTTGCAACTTTGAAAATAGCAATTAAGACACAAAACATATGACCTTAACCTATCGCATCACTAACAGAAATGTATTATCACCGGCTTCCTACCACTCCTTACGCAGCAGATAAGTAAGGATACTTAGTATTCGATCCTATTAAGCTACAGTTATTATGCTATTAAGATGCATAATAACTGTAGCCTGTAAGAGAAACAGGTTTGAAATCAGCGACACGTCAAAAATCTCATTCAACAGAAAATAACCCAATGTTATTTAGTAAATAGAGTCAACTCTCTGGAGATCTTCATTTCATACGCCAAAAGCAACGACAAAAATAATAACTAAAATATAACGAAATTAGATGTTCCCAGATGATAATACTTCTATCAAAAATGCTATACTCAAGAGAGATGAAAACCGCTTTCACTAAAGTGACAAAAGTCATGGGATGCCTCTTTTAGTTCTACGAAGGGCTCGGCGAGGCATTTACTACTCAACCAGTCTATTGCAGAGAGGTGGTGAACAGACTCTTAATGAACACTAAACATAACAACACTTACCCATTTCTACCATAGCCGGCAAATGACCGAACAGTATGTTTCTTGATTGAATGTATGAAATATGGATGATAGCTGAAGGACTAAAAAAAACTTTATTATAACTAAACAAAATTGTATATTGCCCTTTTTTATGTATTACGAACACAGAAATAAGAATTTTTAATTCATTGTTCAACGCATTTTTTATATATACAGAGTGTTTACATTGTGCATTTTCCGCAAACATATTTCTTCTAATTATTATTATTTCTACAATTGTTATAATTATAAGAATTATAATTAGTATTATTTCTTCTAAGAACTTGTGCTGTCTTGATTGTTTCGACATTTTTCTGAGTAAAAACTAACAGTTAGTTAGAAATGAAGTAAAGCTTTCAAAATAAAATATAAGCTACTTACCAAAACATTTAGTTTTTGTGACATTTCCTTACACAAAAATGCCAATCTAAAACTTTCTCTTGAAATTTGAATTAACAGTTATTCTGATTGAACTCACTACGCAACAATCTTCGCAGAAATGTGCAACTCATTGAATGCCTTACATTTTAACTTCTGAACCGATAACCTTATAAAGCAATAAATTGTTCTCCCGGTCAAATGAATCCCAGAAATGGGTATACGGCAAGTATTATTCGAAACAAGCAATACAAAAAATAATAATAATGGAATATTAACTGTATATAATTGTTAGAAAAAGTCATGAAGTCAAATGTGCAAAAACGATAAGCATTTTCGATGCAAAAGTTCTTCAACGGTCATTTAACCGGTATGTTTAGTGTTAAATAACTACGCAAAAGGAAACATTTTTTATGAAAAATATTTTGAGAAGGTTTAATAATTTCCGCTTACAACTTACAAATTCAATTTTTTGTTACCACTAAGGAGATTCTTAGTGAGAAAGCTCAGAACGTGTATGTTCAACTCCTTAGTCTTGTCATATTCTACCCAACTCTGAAGACAGAGGAACTCCTGGATCAAGTATTCCTGCAAATTAGACTTAAAGGAGGTCTTTGCATTAGAACAAATCCTCATTTGTGTTACATAGAGAAGAAAACCTCCCACAGGACAGTTAGGCAGACGGAAAGAACTCAAGATTTTTCTACCACTGACGATATTTTGTGTCAGCACTGCGATAGATGCGACCATGGCTGAGATTCTAACCTGGTTAACCTCATTGGAAGACGAGCAGATTTGCTTCCTCTGTGACTCTGATCATCCAACCACTAAAAAAAAATAAGTTCTATTCCAAAACACTTTGGATGGAATAATGGAGTTTTAACTGTTCTTATATTTCGGAAAGAAAGCGATCTGATAAAATTTGCATCATGCAATGAGATACTACTCAATTTCTATTCACTCATTTTTATGTCTCTAACGATGGAATCTCATAAGTAGCTGCCAACATGGATAGGAAAATATCCAGTAGATTTTACGATATACTATAAATCTCATAATTGTTTCATAATGTACTCACTATTTTACACATAGGGAATTTTAGTCATCTCAAAACAGAAAAACTGCACTATTTTCCAGTTTTGATGGACATTTAATGAACTTGAAAGGTTTTGTACTACATTGACTCCTCATTTTGAATAGCCATAGGCATTTCATTCATCAAAGATGGTTAAAAGATTTTTAATTCGTTTTAAAAAGGAGTTCTGAATAAAAATAAACTGAACATTTTAGAACGAAAAAAAAAGTTTTAAATTGATTTTTATAAATGAGGCTCACTTCCTTATGGATGGTGTTTTCAATATAAATGTAAACAATAACAATCTCGAGCTCAATACCTGCTCTAGTTCCGCTTAGAAAGTTTGCAACTGCTTACTACAGCTTATTCTTCGAGGCTATATTTTCAAACGGATAATTTTGTTTCCAATAAAAGAAGTAAATTAGATCATTTCTTAGCTCAAATCTGCCGTATTTCACAAGATATTAATGTTATTAAGTAATTTTGGTGAGTTTGAAATGAAAATTTGTATTAGTTATTTATAGAAATATTGTTAAAAAAGGTGACAAGGTTGCTAGATTTTGGCAGTCCGCTTTTTTGGCAGTCCTGATTTGGCGTCTTTCTATTTGTTTATTACTGTTTGCTCTTGTTGCAAACTGTGCACCATCTTACGTCAGTGTTAGCATCTTAAACATTGTAAACACAAGTATTTTTAGCATTGTAAGCACAAGTAATAGGTAATCAAATACCACGTTTGCGAAAATCTCAAAACACAATGATCACGTTGTGAGCCAAACGGCTTTAAAATACCCTGGAAACAGTAACCCGGAAGTACGGGCGGTATGAAGCTTGCAGCGTTCCCCAGTATAGAAAACACCATCCATGTATTAATAATACTTATTTAAATATTCAAACAAGTCATAAGCTGTGCCAACATTCTATTTCAAAAGGGTTTTATTTTTAAAACTTACTCAATTTCAGAGTATTTTCTAACATTTATAAAAACCAGGAGAACTTTTATTAAACCAGTAGACAAGGAGAAACTGTCAAAATCCAGTAGACTATGGCAATTATTCCGATCACCTTCGCACAACCTCAAAGTTTAAACGAAGCTCCATTCGTGTTTCCGATAACAATGAAAGTTTTTAATCGTTTCCTAATCAACACAGTGAGAATTTTTCGACATCTTATCGACACATTCTAATTCCGACCCTTTAAGATTGGCCACATGACTCAAATGTCAACGGGAACTCTGTGCCACATGACAATACAAGTACTCACTATTTCCCGATCGACATGAACAGAATGTATCGTTCCATTCCATCCACTTTCAGATGTGCCAGTAAAATTTTATGCGAAGCTCTGTGTTGGATGATGTCCATCCAGTTTCAATGTTTAGATGACAAAAAAAAGAATTGACTGCCACATGATTGTCAGTTTAAATACATCGCCCATCAGCTATTTTTAGCTTAAGAGGATCCAATTTTTACAGCACTTATGCGCTTGGCGAAAAGGCAAGTCTTGTTTCCTGCATCGACTTGAAGAATGTAGTGTCATAGTATCGCTGAATAGAAATCATCTTCAATTAAAATAATGGTAGAGGCTGAAATAGAGGGAAATAATGGATTGGAAAGAAAATGTGATGAAGGTTTCAATGGGAGAGATCTGTGTCTGACGATACAAGTTTCAATTCATCAGGACACAGCTGAAAATACATGTTTAAGAAAATGGACATAGCACTCGATTCCGTTTTTCAAACTTCGTTATGAAATTTTTTTTTTCTTTCTTTTTTTTAAGGAATAAACTATTAGATCCATTTGTGGTATGTAGTACTTTATTTACGCACACTAAAGTTACACATTGGGCTATAGAGGACAGTCTCAAAAACCATAGAAGACATGCCATCTTTGTCAAAAGATAATTCTAATCCTCTCCAAAGGAGATGGCCCCCGAAAACCTGCCTGCGAACCCGCAAACCATTGATCCTTCACAGGCTGATCAAACTCGGCCACTCACCAACTGCAGCCAGAGAATTTTGGTGATCTAGTGGGGAAAATTCATTACGATCAGTTCACTGTGGGAAATAAATTTGTAATTCAATGTCGTTCATTTGCCTAAAGCAGTGTTTCTTAACCTGTGGTTCATGAACCCCTAAGGGGTCCATGAGTTATATTTTGGGGGTCCTAATTTTTAAAACGTTTGGAAGCCTACCCATTGCTTGTAAATCGAACTATGGGAGCTATAATTCCGTTTGCTACAGTGTATCTTTGCGAAGCGGAATTTTCCAAACTTGTGACAATAAAAATATAACATCGAAATCGATTGAATGTTGAACATGATATACACGTTGATTTGTCGAAAACCACCCCCCAATTAAATTTATTAATTAAGGAAAAGCAGCAGCAACCTTCATATTAAAAATTTTAATCTTAAAAATTTTGCATACTATTAAAATAATAAAATTAAATGTTTTCTAATAATTGATGTTTTTTGCAATTATTTTTTTTCACAGGGGGGTGGTCCGTGACTTCTTAAAAAATTTTAAAAGGGGTCCATTATATCAAAAAGGTTAAGAAACACTGGCCTAAAGCAATAAGCACATTTTTTTTAAAAAAATTAGTATTTATGGAAGAGATATTAAAAGTCAGAAGTTCTTTTTATAAGGTTGTCACGGGTCTAGTTGCATTAAATGGAAGTTGTACAAATTTGGATTTTTTTTAACCTCTTTATAGTTTTGTGTTCTTAATATGAAGAGTTCCAGTGGCCCCCTTCCCCCCCCCCCAAGCTCTTGGGCGCATTCTAAATCCCCCCCTGAACTATTCGTTTTATTTAGTGTAAAAATTCCCCCCAAGCTTGAAGTGGGCGCATCGTGCGCCCACCTTCCCCCCTGATAGAGTTCCCTGAAAAGTAATCATCCTGGGACTTTATCTCGTAATGATTGCGCTGAATGTTTTAAAACGTAAGCATTGAATTAGAGTTGAACACTGAAAAGGTGCATTTTTTTGCTGTGTTCATTTTCTTAAACACTCAGTGAGAGTTGTGCCCAGAATCAAAAGCTCACCGATAAATTGTTCCGTAAGTGGTCAAAGAGGTGCGACATTTTTTACCACTTTATCATCGACGATTTTCTAAAACGAAATACGTGTCACTTTTGCAAAGAGACTTCAATCAACATTGAAACTATGTTAGTTTCAATAGTTTTCTCCCATAGTTTTGCAAAGAGACTTCAATCAACATTGAAACTCTCACCTCCCCCATTAGTGATCAACATCTATTGCAATAAACATAAATCGTCGCCAAAAAAAAAATTTATTTTCCTTTTTTGATCTTGGACTAACTCACAAAACACAGTGTTATTTTTGCCTTTTTAGTCCAAATGAAAATGATTTAAATTTTTTGTATTTTATTCTGTTTTTATAATTATTTTTAGCAGGAATAATAGTAAAGAACCCTGTTTAGTTTAAGTAAAGAACTCAGAAAATTTATGTTCAAAAACTCGATATAAATTTATTTACTGTACATATTTCATACAACTTTTTAATTAAGATTTATAATCAAATTACCTACCGATGAAAAATATCACAACTTTATAGTAACTAATTTAAGGAAAAACTTAGTTCTTACTAGAATCGCGATATCGGATTATAAAATCGCGTGAATATGAATTGCGATATTAGATTTTAAGAAAGCGAAAATACAAATCACAATATTGAATTTTTAAATTCCGTAAATACGAATCGCGATACATAATTTTTAGATAACTTGAATATGAATCGCAATAAGTGACTTTTAAATAGCGTATAAATACAAAAATCGATGTCACGGAGTGTTTGGAGAGTACCAAGCAAGTAAATACTGCGGCAGTCACCAAACAATTACACATCCAATTACAGAATGCGAGAAGTTCTCAACACTCAGTGGAAAACAATTTAATAAAAGAGTAACCATGGTGCAAATTAAATCAGCAAAAACTAATAATAAGTGAGATCATAAAACGCACTTTGGAAGACTTAATAGCACCCGATGACCTCATGGACCCCCCTTTACACCAACTAGCGATTCAGGTCTTTCAAATCTGTCTCTCACCACCTGTCATATTTTTAACGCAATGTTTTGGTTAACTTTAAAAACATTTGCTTTTATACACTTCACCTGGTTTTAACTTCGATCCTCAACCGAGTTTTATCACATAGTCTATTTTACTTAATTTTTTTCCTGGTGATATTACCCTTTTATATACGTTTAACTTTTATATCTTTCATGCTTCAACTTTGTATTTTATTACTCGCCTTTTGGCTTCTTCTACTTTAAATCCTTTGTTCAAATTTATTTGATTTTGCATATTTTCTATTTAAATCAATACCTTTTAACATGGATGGTCCAAGCCAATTTTGTTATGATGTCAGTTTGTTTATCTACAATTGATTTTAGGGAATATTTAGCTTTGCAACACTATGTTTTTACCAACTCAATGTATTCTATGAGTTCTATGTACAACATAGAACTCTTAATGTCATCACAAACCAAAATGATGTTTTAATGTAAATTTTGATAAATGAAACTGCCTGGCTCACTATAAGGGAAGTCCCGTCGGCTTTTGAACTATAAAACTGGTCTCCAGGAGCAAATAACATGTCTTTATCTACTGTATTGCTGTTGCAATCTATTGTAACTTTGTAATGATTTTGGTTTTAAAAAATGCCAAGGGTGTGGCCTTGCCAATCTGTTTGGTCGGCCGGGCGCATGTGCTGGCGGTCCTCTCGGGAGGACTGTCGTGATGGCGAGTCAACTTTCCGAATGCCCAACTGAGGGTAGGACGGTTTTTGCATTCTTTTACGAATACGAATAGCAACATTATAGCCCATTTAAACTCGCGTGAATACAAATCACAATATTGGATTTTAAAAAAGTGTGAATATGAATAGCGATATTGATATAAAAAACACGAAAATACAAATAGCGATATTGGATTTTTGCAATATTGGAAAATCCGACAAAGCAAAAAAAATGTTTAATTGGCAGAAGAATCACCTTTATGAAACTGTCTGATTAACGCGATTTAGCAAAAGTTTGAACATTTAAATTTCAGATTGAAGAACTCTTAATTCTAACTTTAGTTTTGATTCATAGAAGTCAGCGAATTTATGGTGTTGAAGTACGCAGAAAAATCACGTGCCCGGAGTTTCTAGACCTGGAAGGATGATCCGAAAAACCCAGAATTCCGGTGTACAATCACCCCTGTTTTAGAATATTTTTATTTAAATAAATATTATTTATCAATTTATAGTAGGCATTATGAAAGAAGAGAGGCAAATTCTGAATAAATTAAAAGAGACAAAACACTCAAAAAAGAGACTTAGTTTCTTTTTCTGATATAACAGAAAAGTTCAACAAGGAAAATAAATTAAAATTCAACATAAAAATACACCGGATTTAACATCAACATATAATATATATGTATAGTCATGGCTTCTGTACAAACTCATCATGTCAGACAAATGCCCAAGCCTCCAGAGATTTCACTTCAAAATCCTCGTCCGGGCAGAGTGGCTCATTAGCAAAAGTCTGGCAGGAATTGGTCCGACCACGAAACAAGTCATCGTCTAGCCATAGTCCAAAATGACCCCTACAAAAACAAAGAAAAAGGATAATCAGAATTGGAATGCTATCTGATCAACTATTTTGCATATAATTAAGAATGTATATTTGAGAACATTTACTTTAAAGTATTTACTTATGAACATTTACTTACGTGAAGTCATCATTCTGATGTTCAAAATGTTTCAATTATATAAGCAACATTGTGTTTCAAAATGTTTTCATCCATTAACTCAGAAAATTTAACTTTATTTATTTTAACTTTTTTTTTATTAAAAGCACTATGAGGTACTTAAAGTTGATTTTTATATAACTATTTAAAAAATGTCTTGTAAAATGGATGTAAAGAAATTTTATCTTTAAAGTCACTATCCCTCATTTTCAATGAACCATTTGCACCAAGCAGAATCTAAACTTATGAATGGTTAGCTGAATTCATTGATTTCTGCTCCTGCCTGGTGATACTTTTCTTACTATAATATTATATCCTTTCAGCAAAATCTGGAAGCCATGAGGCCAAACTAAATGATGAAAATGAAATCTTTCAGTTTTCTTAAGCAACCCATCAAAATATTTACTAATTACTGATATGAAATGATACCCTCTATGAGTACAAAGAGTGATTTTGAAGTATAGACTATGCATGGCAATACTTTTACTTCCATTTTTTGTAACCAAAATTAAAGTAAAATGTATATACTTTTTCCTGTACTTTATTACTTATTAAATTCATTACTTTTCTTTGAGAAAAATTGCAAGTATTTGTAACAAAAATGTCAAAAAAAAATTTTTTTACACTTTTTCTGAAAATTTTCATGAAAAAAAAATTTTTGAAATTCTTTATTAATTTTATTTTAATTTTTAAATTCAATGAATTATTTATTCTTTAACAGTTAACTTCTTTTTTTCAAGCACTATTAAGGATTGAATTTTCCTGAAAGGGTGACTGTTTTGAACACTCAATGAATTGTTTGCAAAAGTTATTGCATGATATTTTCCAAGAATCCAGTTGTGATATTGAAAGGGAGTTGTTAGACTCTAAAGGTTCTAAAAAAAGTTTGAGAATGGTAAAAAAAATGTGCATTTAAACAAAGTAAACTAAGTACAATGTATGTATAGTATTTTCAGAAAGAGAATTCATCCAACCTTTAAATATTCGAAGACTATAATTATTCTGATATTGGTTACTTAGACACCTTGTCAAATCACCATTAGTGTCTCATCTGTGTGTCTTGCTTCCAGAAACACTTACTTTCTTCAAGGAAATATTTCTTTTTTAGTAGTACTAGCCAGTAAGCCACGGTAAGACACTATTTTGTAGTACTAGCTGGTATTATTTTATTTTTTATTTTGAATAAAAATACTGTTTTCTTCTTTCTCGAATTTTACCATACAAAAATTCAGTTCATCATATGAATAATTTAAAAATAAAACCTGGTGCTCAATTATGAGTGGATTCAATACAGCATATCTATATAACAAATTGAAAAATTGTCATTAATTAAAATTCCAAAATTACTTTTTTCAGCTTTTATAAGAAACGAAATATAATTTTTGACTTAATGAATTTCAAGGGGTATTTTTTTTTTACTTTTTTTTTAAATAAAAATTATTATGTTTATTGAATTCATTCAAGAATACTTTATTACTGCTATAAATTCTGAAAGTTAAAAAAAAGTTTCTAAGAATTTGGTCGTTTTTGTCTGCTTTCTTGGCCAATTATAAAAAAAATTAAAAAAGGCGGGATTTTCTTAAGTTTTTATTCATTTTAAATACGATGTAAGAGATATTAATCGATTTTAAAAAATTCTATGCCACTTTTTTTCCTTATACAATAGATAACTTTTCCACACTAGAGCATTCTGAAATTTTAAAATTACTTTTTTTCGACCCACTCTAATATTTACAACATTTTATTATCTTGACGCTTTTGGAAAGAGCGTGTTGTAAGCCAATGCAACAACTAACAGTAGGCAGATTAAAATGTTGGTGAGATATGCAACTTCTTCAGTTTCCATGCAATTTCACAACAAATTGAACAGCATGCATATTACATAGGTTGTTTTACACTACAACATCAAAGGTGATAAATATATCTATATACTTACTCTGAAGATCCAACTATAAAACTGTCAGTGTTGCCTTTTATGAAATAGTCGTTTTCTCCAGACCAATTGTAAACCTGGAATAATTTATTCATTCATTAGTAAAAACTAATTTCATTCCTTTTTTAATATTAACCTCCATTTAAAATTTTTAAATAATATTTAGCACATTACTATATTTTGCCTGCAAACTTTGTTTCATTTAAAAAAAAATATTTTAAAAATTTTTTACTATTTTTAGATGCAATACAATCAAATAATTCTGATTTAGATGGAAAAATATCTCGCAAAATTTTTTAGTTCTTTTCACAACGCTAAATTTCCTTAAAGTTTAATCACTTTTTCACCACAAAGATAACTGTTGCCAACTTTCACACTAACAGCTTTATTTATTTTTAAATAATATATTACAATAATACGAAGTAAAATGATCCATTGTCATTACATTTCTTTAATAAACATCACCAGATAGAGATATGAGCTTTAAATCTCTTTATTAAAAATGTATGTCTGTTTTTATGTAATAAAATCAAAAAAAGATACTCATTAACTGAATTTATTAAGAATAACCCAAATTTTAGATAATGATTTAAAGCTTTAAAAACTTACAATGCAAAAAAAATTGAAACATAGAATAAATACATTATTTCATAATTATTAAATTATTTCATAATTGTTAAATCTTAAAATCAACAAAAAATATTACTTATTAGTAAACAAGAGGGGGGAAAAAGTGAATTGAGATACAATAGAATAAATATAAATCACATTTAAGCCATTTTTTCTTAATATTAAAACCAACACTATTTTCTAAAATTATTTTTAAAAAAGTAGATGTATATCATTCTCAAAAAAGAGTTTACTTTAAATAATCTATTCAATTCAAAATAAAATTCTAAAACAATCACAGATTTAAAAATAATAATAATACATTTAAACCTTGCTAACTCGAGCTTAACACATTTTTTCGACAATTCATGGAAAAAAAAACTCTTTTCCTTAAATCCCTATTCCTTCAAATTTCCTATACACTCCACATTAAAAAACCCTGATTTTATAATTTTTTTCTTTGCTTTTTGCTTAATGACTAGAATTTTTTTTTTAGATGCAAAAAAAAAATCTTTTTTTTCAAAAAAGAGACATTTTTTCAAAAAATAGAATATTTCAAGTATTTAGAAGGAAAACCCTGCCTAAGCTTTAAAAGGAGGGATGATAGCAAACAACACAATTAAAACTAAACTTCTATTGATGCCCAAAGAGGGGAGTTGCTTATTGTTTCCTTATCAGACTGTAGATGCACTGACCACTCTAAATTGATTTTTATTTTACAAGGGTGTGGGAGTGACTTCAACAAATAAAACATGGAGAGGAATGAGGTGGGTGGGTCTGAATTTAAAGAATATTGTAGAATCATCCTAACAAGAGGTGAAAGATACAGCATGTGAATGCCCATTCAAGCTATCTTGTACCACTCCTGAAAAATCATCTTAGATCATTTGGAGAAGGTGAGATCTTTTGCTTAAATTTGGTTGACAAACAAGAATTCAATACTATTGAAGAGAAGAAGCAAATTATCGATGAAGTAGAAAAGTGTTTGAAAAAGAAAATTGCAAAAGAGTTTAGAATTTCAAGCATCAAAAATTCTAAAAAGTAAAGCTTTTACCCTAGAGAAGTTGGATGATGGAGAAGATAATGTAAAAAACTGAAACTACTTCATTTCCTGAAATGGAGAAATATCTAATGTGGATTACGCAATGGAGAACTCATCGACGGACTTTAAATTAAAGAAGAATCTGATTCTTTTGGAGAAGAATAAGGCTATTTAAACTTCAAAGACAGTAATGGTTTGCAGGAAAGGTTCAAAAAAACGTAACAACATGATATGCTAGCATTGATGAGGAAGTTTGATACTGCAAAATTATAATGAAAAAGATGTGCTCAATGCTGAGGTAAAATGTAAAAAAAGCTCATCTATGATAATGACAATCTAAAAATCAGTTCATATTGAGAAATGCATTTCCCATTTAATAGTTTTTTCTTATTCTTTTCTTTACAACATAAATGTGGTAATTAATAAATCTTTGCCAAAGAAATCTGTGATGAATATTCCTCACTAAGAAAAATAATAATGGAAGTATACCTCAACTATATTTGTCTTTCCCAATTTAACCATATTACTGTACCCCATCCCTTAAGATAAACAGCGTGTGTCCGAGGAATGCATCAGAAGGGTGGAACGGGTAACCACCACTTCCATGTCATGGAAAATACATGTTACCCATTATAAGATAAATGATTAAAGCAAAAATACTCAAAGTTTAATAATAAGCTATATAAATGTGAAAATTTAAAACTAGGAAGAGTTAAAATCAATAGACAAACAGCTGATTTAGCATTCTTCATTTTTTCTACCTTCCACAAAAAGTCGATTCTATTATTCCTCTTTTATGAGTTACTCGATGGGATGCATATTCAGGAGCCCTTTGTAATAAAAAGATGCCCGAAAAAATAATTTCGTCATTTTTTTCTTCGGGTTTAATGTAATAAAAACAAACAACAAAAAAAAACAAGACAAAAAAAAAAAAAAATTTGAAAATTTTTTTAACTCTTTTCTACTAGTTAAAAAGAAGCAGTTTTTACAGTCACATTAACTTGACTGCTTTGCTCTCAACATGATTATCAACAAGTGTAAGCTAAATATAGTTAATATAACACAAGAGAAAATCCAAAACTTGGATAGAATGAGCAATAATCAATAAAAAAACAAATGGAGCACCCTAATCTAATGATCAGATTTTCACATATTTTAACTGAATTTCAATGGTTCCAAGATCTCAAATATGCTAATTAATGAGTACAGACACTATTTCAAATTACGAAATCAAACTCAAAAATCCAAGTAAACATACATTACCTGAATTGTGAGGTATATAAATTTTTACATCTTTTTAACAAATGTATTTTTAAATGGCAAATATAAAATTTCAACGCAATCAATCAAATAGTTTCAAAGTTTTCGCATTTTAAAAAACTTGTTCATCAAAGCGCAATATCAAACTTTAAGACTCGCTTTTATAAATTAGATTTTACAAAAAATATTCAAACAACAACTTTCCAGATTGTAACTACCCTCCATATTTTAAAAGTCAGGAATTACAATCTCTCATAAAAAGGTATGTTTCTTCGGAGAAATTATGTTTTTATGTCTAATTTTGTTACTTAAAATACTGTACTAATGAATCAGCAAATTTTAGGTAACACTTTCCAGCCATCTTTAAATCTTAGCACGTGAAATTCCAATCAAAAGTTAATCAGGGTTTTCAATTTTTTTCTTCTTTTTTGTACATCAATAGTAATAAAATAAAATAAATCAAGTGAGACATTATGTATTTGATATGAGAAAGAGAATGACCTTGAATTCTGGAGAGAATGTGAAAAGAAAGGATTCCCCTGTTCCATAGAAGTGATCACTCAACCGCAGTGTGTGAGAGAGATATGCTCCAAACATCTGGGGAAAAAATCAAACAAAATATGACAATTAATTTCTTAAAATACTTCTTTTTACTGTTAAAGATAACCGATTCTCTTCCTACATTTGAAAGAATAAAATTTTAACGACAATTTAAAACATCAGATTTTATGCAACACATAGCAAATGAAATAAAATTATTTTAAGCAAAGTAAAACTCTAAAAAAAAAAAAAAAAAACATGGCCTCAGTGCCTCATTAATTGCCATTTTTTTCATTTAGATGTAGTGACTTTAAAATCATTAAAATCCAAATTAATAGAAAATATAAAAGCCAAAACGAAGAGAAACAACAGAACGACAAGACAACATTTTCTGATTTAAAATTCCATCCATAATTAGAATAAATATATAATTTTATTTGATATTTGAAGCTACTTTTCAAAATTAAATTTATCTGTCCAGATCAATTTTTTTAATTACTTGTGAGTAATAAGTGTCAAACAAAATTTCATTTACAACATTATTAAATAAAATTATAGATAGCAAAAATAATAAAATGAAGTAGTTAAAAGGTTAAAATCTAATAATAGATTTAAAAAATACTCAATGTTTAAAAAGAATCATAATATGTGGTAACCAGAGCAGCGTTTTCCAAAAAAAAAAAAAAAAAAAATTAGAGAGTTATCTCATTCTTTTATTAATTTGAGGAGTGAAACTTAAAATTTGAGGAGTGAATTTAAGGCTCAGATTAAGTTTGTAAATTATTGCCAATTAATAACACACATTACTTTATAACTGATGTTAGGTAAGTCCTCGGTAACAGTTGATTAAATATTTAACCTAAAACAATATTCCATATCATTTTTTAATCAAAGAATTCATTGTTACCAGGAGCAGTTTAGTCCCATCATGATCATCTGGAAAGGCCATCCAAATGCTTAAAAAATTATTCATAGTTTATTTTTTCCAAATTTTATTTTATTTTGGGATTCAAAACCACTTTCCCGAGCAGTCACAATTATTGGCAATGTTAGAGCAATAGCAATGAATTTCCTGAATTCAGAATACGTGAAAAGGCTGCCCTCTCTATATTCATCACAGATGAATTTATAAAAGTCATCATGCATTCAATCTACTGAGGTCTTTTTTCAACAAAATTAAAAAAATATCCTTTGAGTTCTTACGAAAAAAATTACAAATAGTACTTTCATTCGCAGTAAAATGTTTGAAGAGTGTGGATTGGTATTGGCAGCCTCTGGACAAGAGATATAAATTATAGAATGAGAGGATACTCACAACGTCACTACGGTTGACCACTACAATGAGGACAGGACTGTCATATTTAGACATAGCTCTGTACATAGTTTTAAGGCTGAAACCATGATCAGTAGTCCCGTATATTAACTCCCATGGGTTCATGGCTCTGGCTGGTAAGTGTTTGCTTATCTGCAAATAAAAAAATTCAAACATGCAGGGAAAAAAATTATTATAATCCTGATTAATCACTCCTACACAATTTCCCACAGTTTTGCTTTCCCTTTTTTTTTAGCTTGGAATGCTTAATTGATTTTGATTTTAAAACTTTTATTCAATTTTCCTAGAATTCTTTTTTATTATTAGTGGTAAAATTTAAAAAAAGCCAAAACATGTTTTATATTTATGAAAGATATATTCAAGTTCAATTAGAGATATGAAGAATATATAGTATCAAATCAAATAATGGCTAAATATCTGTGTTTTGGCAGACTAAGTTGTATTTTTGGTCCAGCTGTTTAGGCAAATATCTATCCAAAATTAACATAGCATCTTAACATTTGCTCAGATTTTAAATTAAACAAACAATCAAATTAAAAATTTATGAGTGAATACTAAAACAGTTCTGCAACAGAAACTATGAAAAATATCAATATTTAACAACAGAGTATACGATAAACAGTACTTAACATATCACTAAAACATTTGAAACTTTGTTACATAAATTTAGACTATCTGCTTAATTAAAAAATTTCTATGTAATTCAATAAAAAATTTTGATAATGCATTGAATAATTTAAGAATTTTTACTATATCAATAAATTCCATCTCAAAAATATTTTTTAATAATACAATGAATTAAGAAAGGGCCTCACTTCTAGAAGTTGGTCATCGTTCAATATTTTTGAAGGAGTCAACAACTCTGGAGGATGGTCTTTTTCCATTCGTGATCCCATGTAATCCAAAAACTGGAAAAATATTTTTAAAAATTCCTTTAACTGTTCTATGTAAATCATTTTTTTAACAAATAGAGCATATTTTTTACTGCAATTACAATATAATTTAAAATATACATAAAAAGTTGTTTCAAGTAGGATGAAAATTCTCGGGTTAAAGCATTTCCAGTCTAATTTTAAATTTTACTTTTACATAATTTTTTTTATAATTATTATGTATAATAAGTAATTATAGCATCTTTCATTAGTTAAGTTTTTTGGATTATTGCTTTGAAACATTGCAATAATAATTTTTGAAAGTCTAAGACACAACATATAAAATTTTAAAATAGTCAGTTTAGTGCCAAATGATGTGGAATAACTTTAACTTAATCAAATGTCAATTATAAAAAACTAATAATACCAGCAATGGTAAACTATATAAATAACCAAACAAAAAAGAGTAAAAAATAATCAGCTTCCATGCTAAATTTGATTTTATGTGCCCAAACTTAGTTCTAAATTTAGGTATATAAATGTAACAGAATTAATCAAATAATATATTTTATTTTAAAACCGCCGTCGAACAGCCCATCCAATTTTGGGTTTACGACTACTCATGTTCAACTCCGTAGCCTTGTACTTTAGGACCCAATCCAGAAGACAAAGAAATTTCTGGATCAATACCCCCAGAGGTTTGATTTGTTATGGAGGACTTTGTGGCTCGACAGATTTAACATGCATCAGTCACCATTTACTACGCGGGGTGTTTTCAGCCGACGGGGATCGAACCCACGGCCTCTCGGACACAGGCCAAGTGCCCTACCAACCAGGCTATCCCGGCCCAATCAAATAATATAGTAGTTAATTGAAATCCTATACTTAACTTGCACTTATTCTTAGTTTCATAGATAATATTTTTGCATTGATACAGTTTTGTCCATTGTTTGTTGCTTGTTTGTTAGTGAGGAGTAACTTTATCGTTCAGGGATCAAACTGACTAGGATATAGAAATTGAATTGCACCATTAAAGACAGCAAAACCACCACATAAATTTTTCAACATCAGTAATAACAATCAGTGATTCCAATTTTTACCGGGTACACCGAACCTGGCAAAATTTTAGGACACGGTACATCTCTAGTTATAACTATAATTTTAAAAAACAAGTAGGTTAAAAACTACAGTTCGAAAATATGTACGAGTGTTTAACATATTGGGTAATAGAATAAACTTTAAAAAAGAGCTCACCTCCCAATCGTGGCCCTCGGGACTAGATATATTAGAGACTTCCGAAACATCCTTCGACTTTCTGCGCCAAGGAAAGGCCCAGCTGGACCTACGGTAGTTATGCGCTACTTTTTCTTCCAATATGTCTTCGTCATCTATTTCTATAGGAGTAAACCCAAGCTCTGTCATGTCAATTTTATCTATATCACCATATTTCTCTGGACACCAACGCAAAAAGAAGAAATACAAATCATCCACACTGAAAAAAATTCATAAAACAGAAATGTTAGAATAAATAAAGTTACCTAAAAAGTCATCCTTTTAAAATAAATTCTCACTTAGGTGTCAATCAAGCAACACAGCTTTTCCAAAGTAACATAAATATTTTTCAGGAGAAATTTTTAAAATGCAAAATGACAACTTCATTTGATTTGGCATTTTAAACAATAAAATAAGTTTATATATTAACAATATAACATTTAATTGAACAAAAATCAACTATCAGAGTTTATATATACTGAGTCCATTCAGAACCCAATACTAAAATATTTGTTAAAAATTGATATCTCTTCAAATAAAGAATGCTGCCAGAAGATACAATTGCCAGAAACATGAAAATGATGGCCAAAGAATTAAAAAAAAAATAGAAGAATAGAAAAATATAAAGTTTAAAAAACTAGACTATGTAGGGATTCTAAGAAAAAGTACCTGATTTTTTCAAATTAAATATGAAGTATGTCTGGAAAGTAAGAACACTTTTGTTATATGACCACAGCAGTATTAGTATCGCAGTTCTGTACATGCACTTTTTGGGTAATTGTTACAACTGGATTATTACACAGGACTACAGGTTCTGAAGTAGCGGCTCTTTGGCGCTCGAACCTCGTTAATTGGCCGGTTCCACGACAAACTAATTTAGAAAATAATACCCATTTATTGCTCAATGTTTCAGAGACATTTACTTTTAACCTTTTTCTGCTATAAAGTTTCTAAAGTGCTGTAAGTAATGAATTAATAATATTATGTAATTCTAGGTTAAAAGAAAGAGACAAACCTGTCTTTAGGGATGCTGAACCAGTATTCATGCTTCATTTTATGACCATAGTGTATAATGGAGTTGGGTGAGATGGGTGGTTTCTCTATTGGCATACCCATTCTCAAGCATAAGTAGAGAGGCGTATCACAAAATGACTTGGCTGGTCGTGGGATCAGTTCTGAAATATAAACACTCTCATTTATTACTTTGGTTCAACTTTATCTAATAAGTAGATATCAAAATGGATAGACTGCAGGGTTACTCACTGAAGCTCTCCGATCACTATGGAAAAATGATTGGAAATTGACTTGGAAAGCTTCATGAGCCAAAACTGAGAGCACATAATAAAATTTTGGGATCAAAATTTAAAACACCGGTGCTTTATATCCGTACAAAATGTAGTATGTGGAAAATAACTAATACTGGGTTTCTTTGAGAATAACGGCACTTTCAAAACATTCAGACTCATAAGCATATTTTTACAGGGTGCATAGCCAGATTTTTCAACAAAAAATAAGCACCTTTTCAGTACTTTTTAAGCACTCAAAAAATATTTTTAATCACTTTCTAAAAAATAGAGAAAAAAAATCATAATTAGGATCTGTACAGTAATAAAAAAAATTTTCTTCTATCATTTAAAGTTATCTTTAAAGTTAAAATTCAAAAACATTTTCAAAAAAGTGAAATCATGCATTTCTGTTGTAATTTATGACGACAATCGACATGACAAAGAAAAAATCTCTTTTTAAAAGGTAGAAAATTAAGCACTTTTAAGGGCTTTTAAAAAACGTAAATCAAAAATAAGTACCTTTAAGTACTTTTTAAAAACACTACACACCATGTTTTAAGGTCTACAAGTATATTATTTTGATTTCTTGAACTTAGCTGCACTATTTAAAAAGAATTAATTATAATGAAATAGTTATTTTCATAAATGGAAGAAATTTGTACCAAATTTGAAAACTCCTTCCATTTATTTAAGTTGCTATGAACGTTACGCGGATAGCAAAAGGTACATACCTAAAAGCTTTGAACATGAAATTTTACAATGTGATAATGATTTGACAAAATAGGATTTTTTCAGGGCAGTTACAAAGTCTGCAAATCATTTTTCAACAGAAATAAAACATTTGTGATACCAAATTTTTTTCTTAACGGGTTTATACATCGAATTATTTTATAATTTTTTTTTTTTTAAATCAACAAGCACAGAACTTTACAAACTGTTTTTCTCAGTGCTATTAAGAACATATAAGTTATTTGTTACTTTGAAACACTTCCAAATTCACCAACTGCATTAAATTGGTCTTTATCACCCATAACCTTCATCACCTTTAACATAAGGAAATAATTCAAAAGGTTTCAAATTTATATAAAATAATTTTTAAACTTTTGCATTTTACTTAACCATTTTTGTATGTTTAAAATATATAAAAAAAGAAATAAATAAAAATATTAAAAAACATAGCCTAAAAACTATGTAAGTTAACCACTTGTAAACAAATTGAAGATGTATTTTTACTCCGACAGACTTCCTTATTCGATGATTGCGATTTTCTATTAAATGTTGGAGAGAATAAATTACGCAACACCAGTGGGAGTCCATTTGTTAGTTAACCATAAAGTGTGGATAGTTATTTTGCCAAAGCCTCTGAATTTATCATTCTATTTAAATTTATAATAAAATAAATTATTTGGGGGGAAAAATTAATTTTTTAAGAATATATACAAAATAAATTAAGGGAAAAAATTTATATATTTTGAATTGTTTTTTAGAAAATTATTTTCAGCATAAAATGTAAGAAAATAGCATATAATATAAAAAAATATTATTATTATTGTTGAAGTCTATGACGGAAAACTATTTCGAACTAAATATGAAAAGAAAATATATAACTAATTTTTTTGAGTTTACAAGAAACTTGAGCGTAAAATTTATAAATTGTTTTCTATTTTATGTATTGTGATGTTTCAGTAGTTTCTATCTTGTAAACTAATAAGCATTCAAGTTCATCAAATATTCAAACAAAAATATAAGTTGAAAAAATGAAAAAAAATTCAGTTACCTAATTTTTGCATTCTATTATATTTTCAGTCACCTTATTTATAAAAAACCTCGGTAGCCTGGAAGCAGAATTCCCAGAGTCAATCTGCAGCGCTAGCTTTGAAATTCAAATTCGTCTATGACTTCAACCCAGTTAGGCAGAGATTATTATTAAATTTTAAAAAATGAAGCCAAATCAAATTTATATTTAATGTATGAAAATTAAATATTGTAAAGTTTTATACAAAAATTTAATGTTGTCTAAATTTAATTTGATTTCAATATCATATTTTAGATTAGCCCAAAAGGAGAGAAAAAAAAACAAATGCTGACACTAAAACTAAAAAAAGAAATCGGAAAGAAAGGATTAACTTGCAGATGATATTAAAATAAAAGCTTTTTGTTTTAAAGGAAGAAATTAACAGAATTCTAATCTGTGGAGCTGCAATTTGCGCTTATTTAAAGTTTCTTCATATAAAATTCATTACCATATTATCGCAGATACTTTGCAGACAAATAAAAAACTAATTAAATTAGAAAAAGTAACATTATGCGTCTTTCTTTTTTTTTTTTGTGGGCATCAATTTTTTTTAAATGTGAGAAACTAATTTTTATAAAAGAAAATAAAATTAAAAAAATCTAAAAAAAAAAAATAATAATCAGCAAAAGTAATATTACGTGTCATTTTTTGGGTTTCAAATTTTTTTTTAATGTGTTAAACTATTTTTTATAAATGAAAATAAAAAAAATCTTTTCTTTTTCATTTTATCTTTAATGTTGATTTTTAAGTTTTTTTTTCCCTATTTTTTCTTTTTTTTTTTTTTTTTTTTTTAATTTTAACAATCTACAGATAATGTGATAATTTGCATCGCTCGCTGACCAGCTAGAGGGTTTCTGCTACCAGGTAAAGAAGTTAATAGTAACTTAATAAAATAAAGTGAGAATGAAAATAGAAAAAGAAAACATGCTTGAATTTGACAAAGAATATCCAACTTAAGTCTACAAAAAGCAACTAAAAAAAAAACATTTTTTTTAAAAAATATACTGTGCTATAAATCTAGGGAATCAAGATTCAAAGGCATACTGAAAATGTATTTTTCTGAAATGTATCAATGTAGATATTTAGACCAATGTAACATAGTTTGAAAAAAAAAATGAAAAAATATAAAAGAGTTCACAAACCCATGTTTTCATCCAAGACATCCATATCATAAAGATTTGAGGGGCATGTAAATACACAAGTGAAAACAAATTATTGATAGAAATTTGACTAAAATCACCAAACAATACTTTTCGGTTTAGAAAAAAAAGCTTAAAAAAACAAAATTTAAATAGCCAGTTACTATTAAACCAGTAAGTAGATATTAAAGAAAAATCAACTCAGTTTCCTGGCCAAAAAAAAAAAAAACACGCGTCAAATGAATGTGAGGGAAAATATTTATTACTTAATTACTTTGGCAAAACATTATTTAAAGCAATTGAAATTTATGTTGATCACCAATAAATTTTTAAGCATTTAATAGATTGTTTTCTATTAAGTTTAAATTCACACAGATATACTGTTACAAAAGGCAAAAATTTTGATTAATTATCATGCACTCAGACAACAAACTTTTAAAACAAACAGTGCATATATGCACATTAAATTCATTCCATTAAAAAACATATTAATAAAATGAAACATGACTTAGTTCTATACAAAACTAATGGAATATGTTATTAAAAAAAATTTCAAATAAAATTCTGTAGAATCATCTAGAACAGAAATAGTTCAATATTTTATTGAAAAAAATTTTTTTAAACAAATTTTTCAAAATTAAAGCATTGAATTGATTAAAAACTGAAGAATCTTACACATAAACTCAATAAATAGATCAACACTAATTGCGTAGCTCAATTTTAGACTCATGAAATAATGTGTCTTGTAATTTATATTCTACACTGTAAAAAAAATTTGAACAAAATTATTCCATCAGCTTTTGTTGCTAAAATTGTTTCAAATTATATTTTAATATATCAGTTATCAAAGAAGATTATCTGATTTTTTCCACATGAGAAAAATAGAAAAATTTCATAAGATAAACGGAAATTGTTCTGGAAACTTAGGTTGCAATTTTTTTTTCCTTTATAAAAGGTCGATATTCTTTAAATCTTTCTGTCTTCAGCAAAATTCTTAATTTCTTCTCCATTTTATTTTTTTAGCAAAGCTTTTTCAAAGATGTTCGGCGATACATCAAACATTATCAGAACAGAATC
Source organism: Parasteatoda tepidariorum (assembly GCF_982258835.1). Classification (NCBI taxonomy): domain Eukaryota; kingdom Metazoa; phylum Arthropoda; class Arachnida; order Araneae; family Theridiidae; genus Parasteatoda; species Parasteatoda tepidariorum. The sequence continues at coordinate 1,955,453 of NC_141758.1, read as the reverse complement.
TAATTTTAAACAGGAAGAGTAAATCTAAGAATATAAGTCTCATAAACTAGGTTCATCTACATTTATAAACCATATTGACCACATTATCTAGAAGAAAATTTCCATACAGCCACCTAAATCATCATGGTGTGAGGGCACTTTTCATAGTTTGGTTTGGGTTCCTCAGTTCATGTTGTTAGAAGCATGAGATAGATGTGGAGATTCTGCTCTCCCAACTCTATGGTAATATTTTGGGGAAAGTCCATTTTTTTTACAGCATGTAAATGCCTTCATTCACATGGAAAACTGCAAAACCATACTTTGATGAAATGGGTGGTCTAAAACTGGATGCCTAAGCCCTTATTAAAAGGCGAATTTGAACACTGATTACACAGCCAGGCTAATCGACCATCCTCACTACTAACACTCACTTCAGCTATGGCAGACACCTAGAAGTTAACTTTTATGACCGCCCATAAAAACTGATGGAAACTCCCCTACAGCAATATAGGCTTAGACTTAGATTGGGCAGCTCCAAAGAGCAGGGCACATCGACCAGATGTCAATTGTACCCAAACCGTAAATCATGACTAGCAGAAAAGCTTTATAGCTGAAACAAAGTTCAGCAAATGAATGAAAAAAATATCATGTATTTCCCAGGCTTTAATGCAATGTTGCCCTAAATGCTCAAATCTTTGAGCAGAATAGACTTCACAATCAAAGTTTATGTCCTGAAGTCTCCTCCTCAAGATGACAACCTCGACAAAAAAAATCAGATTCCAAATGTAGGTTTACATGTTTACAGAAAGGGGAAACTAATAGGATAATAATATATGTCTCGGGATTCATGCCATTAATATATTCTAAATTCATAAGATAAGTTAAGGAATGTTTTTGGCCAGATTGCGTATAACATGTACAGCTATGTGCGTGGCATCACAAAAAAATGTACTAAGAAATCTTGAGTAGAAACAACTTAAAAAGCTCTAAAATGAATCATGCTTTTATAGTTGACTTTGAGTTATGGTATGACAACTGTGGATAGTCCTATTGTGCAATTAATCCAAAAAAGAGTAAACAATTGTCACCTGCATAGATTCCAATAACAATCTTTGAACAATTTAACGATTTTTTTTTTTTTTTTTAAAGAGGGAACACATTAATAACCCAAATTATCTGATATCATATTCTCAAAGTAGCACTTATATTATTTTAATATATAAAATAAAAATAACTAAAACTTGTTAACTTACTGTCTAAAGGTGCAAAAAGTTCAGGTTTTTCATCAACCATATTTACATAAACTGCATTCCCTGACTTAGAGTCTGACTTCTCTTCATCTGAAGTCTTCGAAGATTTATTGTTTTTGTGTTTAAAGTCTGGCAATGAGGCAAAAGCAGGCAAAGAAAGTCTCCTTCCACCACCACCTGGTGGCTGTGAAAATAAACTATCTGTGATGGATAATTTCCTAAGACCTTTGCCCAACTTATGTTTCGTTTTCTCGAAATTCGATTTCTTTTTAGGAGAACTAGATTCAGGCGAAATGATGTAGGCGTCGTCATCAGTTATGGAACCTTTTCTGGATGGAAGTCCACCGTCTTCGGAATCGAAAGAGGAGGAAGACGACAATGTTTTTTTACCAGTATTTGTTTTGGGCCCTTCCATTTCCGGTAAAGTGACGTTACCATTGGCATCCTCAGAGGGCTGTGAAGTTTCTTTTTCTTCTTCTTCATCTGGATCAGTTGATTCACATATCTTTGCAAGGTTCTCTTGAAAGGAGTTGCTAATGGGGATATCACTTCGCTTTGATCCTATTTCAAACGAGCTAAAGCGACGGCCATGTTTTGACTTCTCCGGTTTTCCCAATTTCTCATTATGAGACTTGCTTTTCTTCATGCTTAGATTTTTGGAGTGGTAAACATTTACTTTGGTCTCATTACTACTAAAAAGAAACAAAATGTTAATATTTCTTAAAATTTACGTAAAAAAAGGGCTGTTAAAGAAAAAATTTTTACCCTATTTATCCTGTCAGGGTCAGTGGGGTCAAAACTGGGACTTACTCACTTATTTTTAGTCGAAACATTAGCCACCATAATTATAATAGTCGAAACATTAGCCACCATAAGTTTTTCAACAAAAAGTAAGCAACTTTTTAGCACTTTTTAAATACTCAAAAAATATTTTTAAGCAGATTTTTTACAACAAAAAAAAAATCATAATTAAGATATGCTTTCAAATATATAAAAAAAATTCCTATAGTTGAAAGTCTTCAAATATATATTCGGCTTAAAATTAATGAAATGCAAAAACTTTGTTAAAGAATTTACACAATCCTGGTAAAATAACTAATTTCTGAAAAAGAACTTCATTCTTGATTAGTCTAGCTGTTATAAAAACATTTTGTGCAAAATGTTATATACATTCACTATGTAATTGCCCATTCCATTTTTTAAATTAATAATTACTTTATTCAATTACACATGAAAATTAATTTTAAATCAAAATTACAATTAGCTACACTTTAATTCAAAACAGTTATATGGTCAATTTTTAAAAATTTAAACAGAATTTACATATAAATGTATACTCAACAAAAACATTTAAGAGGTTAATATTATTGATAAAGATGTGTAAAATCAAGCAAACTAAGAAAGTCTTCAAAAGCCATATTACAAATGTAAATTAGTGAATGGCTTCCAATTAAATAAAAAAAAAACATTTCAATAATATTAAAATCTAAACGTGATGAGTAATAAAGCTAAACATTTTTGACAGAAGGAATTAATTCCATAATCCCTATATTCATCAGATTTAAAATGTGAGATAATTATTATTGATGAACAAAAAAATTATGACACAAACAAAATCTACCACTCTTTTATCAGCACTTCCGATAGATAATTGAAAGAGTTTCCAGTCTTATCTACCTTTGTTTTACCTTTATCTAACTATTAATGACGCTAATAACATATCAGACTATACTCAAGGATACCAAAACTAAATAAATATATACTTATGCAAGAAACTTCCTACTAAGGAAATCAAGTTAAAGATCTATAAAACAGTTATCAGGCCTATAGTTGCATATGGCAGTGAAACTTTACAAATAAATAATTCGATCAACTAATCTTTGAGAGGAAATTCTTGAAAATAATTTTTAACTCATTAAAGTAAATAATACACAGTGGAGAATAAGAAACAATAGTAAACTTGACTATTTATCTGATGAGAAAACATAATTCAATTTATTAAATTAAGACCTTTGACATGGTTGGGACACATTGTAAGATTAAATGAAAATAGAAATTTCAGAAAACTTTTAAAATGGAAACCTTTAAACTTCAGACAGAGAGGAAGATCGAAAAAGAGACGGTTGGACAATATCACCAAAGATCTAAGCACCTTGAAGGTGAAAAACTGGAAATTGAAAGCCAAAAATAGGAAAGTTTGGAACAATATTGTTCAGCAGGCCAAGACTCATAACGGGCTGTAGTGGTGTATGAGTAAGTAAGTAATTAATGAACATTGCAAAACAATTAACAACTTTGAAATTCAATAATAAAGAGAAAAACACTATTGATATTTGAAAGTAGATCTTTTTCATTTAAATATTTTAATTTAAGGCTAAGTTCAAAAACTTAAGCAGTAAGTAATTAATAAACTGAAAATAATATGAGGATAGTATTTTTTTAAATATCATTCCTCTAACATAATGGTATTCAGTAAGAAAATGTATGTTAGCTATATATATGTTAGGTTAATTATTTTTACTTTAAAATTAAACATTTTCCCAACTCTTAAAAAAAAAATAATAATAATAATTTATTCTAGAAAATAAATAAAAATTGAAAAAAAAATTTATAAAGTCATAGAGGGCTCTAAGAAATTCCACTTTTTTACTGTACTTTGAACCTTTAAAAAAAGTTTGATTCCTAGCATTTTGTGATGATATTAAAAAAATTGAGATTAATTTTTTTAATATTATATTTAGTAAGGTTTTAAAATTATCGTATTGATTAATAAAAGATTTTAAATACATTTTAAACAGAGGAAATTTTGAACTAAATGCAATATTGGATCAAAAGAAAATGAAAATTTTTTTATTAAATTGATATAAAAGAAGCTCAATAAAAAAATTATAAAATTCAAAGAAAATGTTTCAGTTAATTTTGATTAATGGGACTGACTCACCACATTATATAGTATATTATAATTTAAATTCCAAAGAAATCAATAATCTTAATAAAAAATACTTTTTGAAAGTTTTTTTGGCACTTTGGGATTATCCTGTCAACCATTTTTGCCAAACCTAATATCACCAAAAAGTAGCTCCAGCACAAAAAAAAAGCAAATTTTATCTACTGTTTAATCCTTGACTATGAGAGTTAATTTTCTTTAAAGTGTTGAAATATACTGCTTTTTCTGCAAAATGATTCGAATTCAGAATTTTCCTAGCACCGAAGAGAGTGCAGTGGCATATTTTCAATTCATTTATCAGTAATTATTAAAAAAAAACAGGTTTTTAATATATTCTTATTCTTTTTATTACGTATTTTAACACTTACATTTTATTAAAAATAATTTTATTATTATTTGATAAATTTAATGTGTTTAGAATGTTTATTTTGGAAATTGCTTTTCATTATGATTTGCACATTCAAAGGATTTGCGCATTTTCACGAGTGGCATGGTAAATGCTTGGCTAAAAAGTGGCCAAAGTATGGGTTTTTTTTAATAGAAATGCTTGAATTTCGGGGACTTTTATAAAAAATTTTAAAAAAACAGGAAAATGTTTGATTAGGCCTGCAGATCAGCAAACACTAGCAAGATCCAGTAGTCTGTTACAAAATTCAGTAAAATTAAAGCTATATCATAACAGGGTTTGAAACAGGTTTACATACAGGGTTAAAGGTGATTGGGTGGTCTGAGACAATAAAACTTTGATTCAAGCCACCAAAAAATAGTTATCAGGGTTCCCGGGACTAGAAATCGATGTAAAGGGTACACCGATTTTTTGATTCTCAGTTTTATATATATCTTGGTCTGTGTAATTAATTGTAACATAATTATCATAGTTCATTTTAATTGCGAACATTACATTCTTCATATTGTAATTTTACCCTAACTTTTTTAACAATAGAAAAGGTAAAGAAAAATAAGACATTTAAATGCCTCCATTAGTGAAAGCGTGTACAGACTAGTAATGCTTTTTTGTATGTGGAAGGGTAATTGTTTTTTTTAAATTTCTAACCCTACCGTAAAGAATCAAAATAAACTAAATAAAAATCAAACAACTAAAATTGAATTGAAAGATCCTTACCTTGAGAGAGAGGGATCTTTGGTTCGCATTCGAAAGATGTCCGTATAGAGAGCAGCTCGGACAATGTAGGCCATGGGTGCATCCACACCATATTTGTCCATTCCATATTCAATCACCAAAGGATCTGACACGTTCGGATCAAAAATAATGTGGTTGGAAGTAACAATTAGAACACCATTCACTACACCCTTGAAATACAACAAATGTTTCATTGCATTTAGAATGAAAATACATAACAAGAGCAATTTAATTAATTAAATAAAACAATTTGGCTGAAAACATACAAGTTTAAAATAAATACCCATTTCCGGTTGTTTAATCAATCAAAGTTCAAGAGAGATTAAAATTTTCTTTTTTCCTTAAAAATGTAACAAATATTTTTTGTTAAAAATAAAATTAAAATATTAAAGATTGTTATTTTGCATAATTATTGCGAAATGATCAAGCAATGATGTCACAAAGCAGTAAAAGAAGTGGTTTGGTTGAATTTCAGATCGTGCTAGCTTAAACAAAATCTGTACTATTGTTATATCTAAAATTGCTTCACTTTTCATTTTTTCCCCATCATTTTGAAATGTGGGCCAAAGTTAAATTAAGATTTATTTATTTATTTATTTTCTTTGGAAAAAAAAAGAAATTTATAGAGATGGGACAAAAGATAAATAATGGTGAAATAAAAAATAAGTAGAGATGTGAATAGCGTCATGAGAAAATTTGTAGTTTATGATTCAATGATTGGTGTAAAAAGGTGTACAAGCTTTGCTGTTATTTTTATTTTGTTTGCTGTAAAAAAATTAATTAATAATAAAATAAAAAATATTTTAGTAAAAATAATAAAATTATTGATTTAACATATGAGTCATTATTTTGGCAAAGTACATTTTGAAGGCAGTGAGCCATAAATTTCTAAAAATGCTGGAAAACAACACTAGACCTTGTTAACGGGTCAAAAAAAAGTCGAGTCTCGAAATTTTTTTGGAGTTGTACCCATGATATATTAACATGCAGGGCCAATACAAAGAAGATAGAGGAGGGAGAGCATCATAAAATAATTAATCTTTAAATACATTAATAAAAAGTATAGAATTCATTTAAATTTAATTATGTTCTTAATCTCTGATTCAACCAAACAGTTTAATAAAGCAATACAAAGGCAGTTTCCTCCCACCAGCTAGCTTAATATTTGAAAAGTAATATCATTTCTACATAAGAATTCAGTGTAAAGAAATCAACAATTTGAGGGAATATATATTTCAAAACAATAACATCTCAAAGAAACTTACTTCACCATCTGTCACATATTTGGAATTCACTCTCAAAGATTCTTTCGTTCCTTCCGAAACACTTTTATCTGTTTGTTCCAAATTTAAATCATCCTTTTTTCCTTCCAATAATTCCGCTGTTGATTTTTCACCATCTGTTCCAGGCACACGTTCTACGTGACCAGGTTTAGGGCTATTTTGTTCTGATGAAGATGCCTACCATTACAAAGAGAGAGCATGGTTTTTTCACAAAAATTTAAACATATCATAAAACACTTACTTGAAAGAACACTAAAATAATCAAGCTGAAAACGCATAACTCATAATTTAACAAAAACTTTATCAGGGTGTGTAGCCAAATATTTCAACAAAAAATAAGCACTTTTCAAGCACTCAAAAATATTTTTAAGCACTTTGAAAAATATCATAATTAGACAGGGTTGGCAAGTTTTTGACAATTGATGGTTTTATCCTGTTTTATTTACAGTGGTGAAGACGATAGCGCGTCACAAATGATGAAATTAACAAGAGAAATGAAATTTTGTATCGCTAATAGAGAAAAAAAAACTGACTATGTTTAGTTGGTCCCCGTAATCAGCAAAAATTTGGGAGATTTTTTGATTTTATTACAAAGGACGGAAAATGAAATCTGAAGTTGAGAATCTCTTTCAAAATGCAGTAGGGTTGCACAGAAGAGACAAAAATCCTTACCACTGAATCCAGCACAGTATGCGCAAGTGCAGACCCGCAGGTATATCATCAAACATGTACTAAAACAAATAGTGTTTTCAAACATTACAGACCGACGCTACACTGAAATAGATTGGGGTTGAATTAATTGTGAAAACGTTGAATATGACAATGTCTTCTTGCATAATTTATGGCGAAAATCAACATGGTAAAGAAAAATATCACATCTCGGAAAAGGAAAAATTAAGCACTTTTTAAAAAACACCCATGGAAAAAAGCACCTTTAAGGGCCTTTAACAAACGAAAATCGAAAATAATCACCTTTAAGAACTTTTTAAAAACGCTACACACTCTGTTTATGTCTTACCAAAAATAATTAATAAAATAAAACTTACAACAGCAGCAGCACTTTGCTTCAATATTTCTTCCAAAGTTTGAAGACTATTCTTCTCAGGTATATAAATTGTCTGTAATGTCCAAAAAAAAAATAATTATTTAACATAAGTTTAAAAAAAAAAAAATAGCAAATACATTTTTCCAAAAGTGAGTTACCTGACCAGGGAAAACCACTCTTGAGCTCAATTTATTCAAAACGGTGAGTTCGGAAAGCGTGATGTTGTACCTGATGGCAATCCCTTCAAGCGTGTCTGATGGTTGCACCTCGAGAGAAAAAATTAGAAACTGAACAGAACAAATAAAGTGGCATAATTAAAATAAATTAATCTGAACAGCAAAAAAGAAAGAAATCTCTAATAATGTATAAATAAGTCTTAAATTAAATAAAATTACCAATAATGGTGTTTTATACATAAGACACTGAAGTATGCTGTCGAGACATTACGATCTAAAAGTGTTTGTAATAAATTATGTATGACAAAACAAAAAAAATAATAAGTGAAAAAGATAATTACAAAGACCTTTTTGCCTGCTATAAATCAATATTGGGATAGAAAGTAAAAACATAGGATCAGAATAATAAAAAACAAATTTTTAAAAAAATTTCATTATTACATAATTTAAATTGTTTTTTGCTGATATTACCTAAAAAAAAAGCAAAATTAATAAAACAGAAATTACCTAAAGTTATTTAATCCTCTGAGAGATAGTTGCAGTCTTTTCTTTCTTCTTTTTTTTTAATTTTAGTTGCAAGTTTTCCATCCAGCATTTCAAAACTAGTTTTCTCCATGTCATTCAATGAGGAAGAATGTAGAAAAGAAATGACAGTAACATTTTTCTAAGGGGCTTAGAGTTAAGGCCTAATCAACATTATAATGTCATAAAAGAAGTGATTCCACTTCTTCTGTTGTCCCTTGTAGGGCCTGGCTTGTTCCACTGTTCTATTCTATACAGCCCTTTGTTTTGACTTCTCTTTCCACCTACGGATCTTCATTATTTTCAAGTCGTCAATTATGTCGTCCTTCTACCTTTATCTTGGGTGGCCTATGGGCCTGGTTCCTGGGCCAGTTAATGATCTTTTTCAAGTCGTAATTATTTTATTAAAAACTTTTGCTGATGACACAACACTCTTATCAAATAATTTAAAAAACTTAGAAAGAAAAATCAATGACAATCTTTACAAAATCCGAGAACGGTTCATTGATTATTCTTTAAACTTATTTATCAACCAAAAAATTTCATGATTTTCCAACTCACTAATAGCAATGAAATAGACCTTCATATAACTTATCACTTGAACACTTCATAAAAAAAAATTGGCATCTTTTCAAAACCCCAAATTCTTGTAACAAAAAAGATACAACTAGCATTAGCAGACCTTACCAAATTTATTTCATACCCAAGACTAATAAGAACATTTTTTGTAGAAGTTTACAGTATCTATCTCCAAAATATTTAGATTTATTCTGAGCTGAAATTTAAAATGCAAATAACTTAATTTTTTTCTACTTAATAAAGATATTTTAACATAAATTCTATAAAGCCTTTATCTATTTTATGAATAACTTTTTTATAGTTCTAATTTTGAAATTATATGACTGATTTAACTTGCAGCTTTAAAACAGACACTCCTTCTTGTCACTCTTCAAACTTAGAATTTTACATTTGTGTTTCCATGCGTACATGTTTATATTTTTTATGTAATTTTTTCATTTATTATAATGTATAAACTCAATCAGCAGTCACTGACACAGACCTAGGAATCCAAAAGTGACTTGTTCAATTTATTTCTTTAGTATCATGTTTCTGTTATTCTGTATATATTTGTTTCATGTTTTTATTTAGTATTGTATTGAATTAAATTATAAATAAGTGCTTCAAATTTTAAAAGAAATGGAAATTTAAAAAAAATTTGTTGGACGTAATAAACTTGAATGCAACAAATGCTTTAATGGGTGAAATCTTGTTATGGCACTCTAAAGAGAGAGAACTCTTTCTGACTGCACTAACTGAAAACAGAAATTTTTAAAACTGTGTGAAAAACAAAACAAAAATTCCTTAGTGCAATGCAAAAAGAAATAGAGTGGTCTCTCATTATCTTAGACAGACAAATCTTCATTATGGAAATAAAAATATGCATTTATAATTTTACTCACTTGGTAAGGAACTGTAGCTTTTGGTTGAGGACGAAAGGATCCTCTTCTTTCTGAAAATATGCAAACCTTTCATTTAATTCTCATAATTTTAGCTTTATAAATATTTTTTCTTTTTTTTTTGTTGCAAAAATTAAATTTAGAAAATCTGTTCATTCATATTATTTTGAAAGAAATTATTGTTTATTGTAATGTAATTATTACCATTATTTAGCAATCCATAAAATGATCTGAGAGTTTTGAATAACAATAGTACAGTACAGAAAAAAAAGTCACTCTAAATAAATTTTGCTTCTAATGATCTGAATGAATAAGTGCCAATCCTAATGGCTCAAAGGGTTGACAATAAATATAGGGTGGGCCGAAAAAATCCAAGTTTTTATTTTCAGAACGTGCCGACCAGCCTGTGTGGGGGTCAGGGAACTGACCTTGCATCAGAAAGGTTCTGAGTTCGAATCCCGGGCAAGGCATGGATGTTCTTTCATTCTCTGTACTATCTGTCCTTACTGTGGGAGAAACATGGGCCCACCTAATAGGGTGCCCCTCGAAAAGTAGCCAACAAATCTGCCCTTCAGATGACTGTATGACCTAGGTCATTTCCCAGGCAGGCATTGGAAGAAAAAATTTCAAAACACTAAAGAGAAGAAAAAGGCTTATGTAAAAAGAAGAAAATTAATATAAAATATTTTAAAATTGGTTAATATCTTCCGATCTTGCATTGTACTTAAAATTTATAATATCTGATAAAATTGAATATTTTTGCTAAATATTTAATATCAATTAACACGTTCACGCCGGGGTGACCCACCGGTGGGTCACGCTAGATTGTCTCATCTTGGCAGCGCACCAGAGTAAAAAGTGGTAACAATAAATATCATTTTTTAGTTTTTTTGCGGGAATAATAAAAATCCATAACTACCGATTGTTTTTAACAGATGCAATTTTTATATTGAATTGCTTCTTCGCCGTGATAAATTTCCTTACAGTGAATTGTTATTGTTGAGAATAGATTAGCTCCTCCCAAATATAATCTAATATTGAAATAGTTCTTCTACCAGCATTTCCCCTTACCTGTACCAGTATTTTCACTTTTCCCACTGTGAACGTGTTAAACTTGTACAGGGATTGCAGAGGATTTTGAATGCCTGAGAAAATTTCCTATTAGCAAATTATCGAAATAAGGATTTTTTTGTGTTGTTCTCAAACGGAATTCAAATTCTTAAAGGAATTCAAATTCCCAACAAATACCAAACGCATCAATTTTATTTAGAATGTCAAGACACTATAACAAAAATTGTATTGCTTGAAAACCTGACATCAATCTCTACAGTGTCTAACTGCAGAATTGTTCAACTAATAGCTGATTATTAAAATGTCAAGGAATTTGCAGAATTATGATCAAGACAAAGAATTATTCAAGCAAAAGCTAGAGACAAAAGCAGAGTCGTTTCATTATGGAGGAGGATTCTAATCAGATGGACACATTTCTTGACTACGAAAAAAATTTTAATGCATATTTTTTTCAATTAATAAGTGATATGAAAATCAATATAAAAATCAATATGATAAAAAATATAATCATATTAAATATTAATATCATCTTAGTATTTTCTAATAACTGGAAATTACCCCCAAAAATTATTTCTGTTTAATCGGTAGCATCAAAATTTATTTTAGGTACCACGAAGTGTCTGAAAACTTTTTCTGCATAGGTTAATTAGTTTGTTTTCAAAATACTCACACACTAATATTTTTGAAAGCATTTTTTATCATTTGCAATTATAACTTTCAGTACATTTTACGTGTGATCAATAAAAGAATTTCATTCAATTATTGGATCCACAATTTGCATTAAATCATCAAATACAGGTAAATAATATGCATAATTTTAAAATATTTGCCAGCAATAAAATAATTGTTCTTTCTTATGTCGAAATGCATACTGGAATCATTTTACAACAATGCAACTATTTGTATTTTCAAATTCTTAAAAAGATTGAACTAAAATTATTTACGGTCTTATAACTCTTTATTGACTGCAGTTAGGCCATCTAGAAAAGACAAATGTGCCAAGTATTAGTTAGTATAGTTGATTGGAATTGCCCAAACATATGAATAATGCCGTTCACAAGCACAATTTGAAAGGATTTAAAAGCAGGACATTAAGTGAAGTAGCTCTTAATTTTAAACACATACAGTTTTTGCCAAAATTAATCTGTCCTTATAACGACTCTACATTTTTTTTATTTTTTAATCGAACTTAAAATAAACAATGATTAATTGAACTGTTCTGCAGTTCAACAGTTTAGGATTAGATGCTTTATCACACAAGTATTTTATTTTTTCTTCTACTAATGTACACACTTGCCATTTCTTTAAATCGACAATTTGAATCTCTCTTTGAAACAGCATCAAAGACAATAATATTTGTGTATAGGTGATATGCTCTGAAGAAACATTCATTAAAAAACCAACTGTGGGACATTTAAAATCCCACTAGCATAATCATATTTTTTCGCTCATTAAACTATTATTGTTACTCTTATTGTTAATAAACAATGCTACTCTGCCTACAGGGAGAAAAGTATACAACTTATAAATTATGTTCCACTACTTACGGTGGCATTCTGAACTCTTCATGATCTATAGTTCCAGGATCTACCTTAGAGAGAATCTGTACTTTTCGATTGAAAATTGACTTTGCTTCGGGGATCTTATCTACATTCTATATATATCTATATTCGATCGATATCTATATTCTCAACAGTTTTTGGAGCCATAGTTCTTCGAATCACTATTTTGCAGCTAGAGTTTCAATCTGAATCTTTTGATTGGTGGCATTGTGGGCACTGGCCGCAATTTTAACTAACTCTGTACCGCCTTATACAAGAATCTTTGATTGAAGTATTTAGCAGTAAATCATAATAAATGAGTATTTTGTCATTATTAAAAGAATGAATTACATGATTATTATTAAACTACAGTTTAAATAATCCAAAATATATTGAATAGTAGTAATTAGTAATAGCAGAAATTTACTAAGCCTTGCACAAACAAATTGCTTACACTATGATATTTCTTATTTCATCTTGTTTAGCTTTCTATTAAAATGATAATCTTGTCAAGCTGCTTTAGTGCTTTGTTTTGTTACTGTTTCTACTTATATTTTTTTAGATTTACCTTTTTTTTCTTTTAATATTATGAGTAATATCACAAGCTTGATTTACTTTTGCTCATTTATATTTGTACTTGTGTAGTTTTTATAGTATCAAAAACAATGCCTTAGTATTATTTTCCTTCTTGTTGCAATTAATTTTGATTTGAATTTAAATTTTTCTAATAACTTTTGAGCATAATTTATTTAGAATTTTGTTTCGTAAGTATTTCTATTTTGAACTTTTGAAGTTGTTCCTTTTGCTTTTATTATTTTAAGTTATCACGCTATATGCAGTTTACACACTTAGATTGTTTTACTTTTTCTTATTTATAATAGTATTTCTTCAAGTGGTTTTACAATAAATTTGTGTAGTGTCTGAAAAACACCCAAATTTCATTTTAATCAAAATATAGTTTAATATGAAACCTATAATTCAAAATTACTTACAATAATTAACTTTTTAATAATGACAAAATAATTTCCAAATACTATGCAGCGACTTCAATATAAAAAAAATAGCCTAAATTAGAATGGTGGTAAAAAAAAAATTAAAGAGAGCAAAAACATGGAGGTAGGTACTTTATTTACGTCGCACCCACCCGCTTACGAACTACAGCCAGTGATTCTTGACTTTAGTTTTTCACTGGGAATGTGTCTTTGCGAGCAATCGACTGTGGGACAAAAAATATGTATAAAGATGTAAAGGTTGAAAAAATCCTTTTTTATAAGACATCTATCTATATCCCAACTTAATACTAATGCCTCAAATATGACAATAGTGCTAACTATTAATTAAGTTAAAAAACTCAGACCTAAAAAAACCAGGGATGGTATTTCCTCCAGAAGAAAACTATTTCTTCTAGGACACTTTGCTTAAAACCTTAAAAAAAATAAAGTGAAATACATTAAAAGTGAAATCAGTTCGAACTCCTGCTAAACTAAATATTATTAAGAGAGACACTGTAAAAATTCAATCATTAGAACAAGTTCATTTTACAATGACATTCTGCTGTATTAAAATAAACCACAGATACCAGAGAGCATTTTGCGTAGGTATTCTTCTTCCACTTCTGATAAGGTTTCTGAGTCTCGACGATCAGCCAGAGATGATCGTCTGCCATCAGAGAGTTCCTTCAGCAAGGATTTGGGCAGAAGGATTTCATCCGACTCTTCTTGCACAGAAGAATCCTCACCTTCTTGGTGTTCACTGTTGACAACGAGAGAATACCTTTTTTAAAAACTTGGTCGAAACAAGTTTAAACAATTACAGTCAACATAAAGGGTGTCCTGTAAATGTTGCAACAAACTACAAGCACATCATAAGGATAAGGAATTGCTTAGGAAACTATTGTACGCCACTAGGGGAGTTTTCCTATTATAGAGACAGTGCTTGTGAGCCCTTAAACCTGCATTTCCATTTCTCTAAAATATCTTAATTTCATATTAATTATATGTTTCAATTAATTATTATTTAAAAATGCATTTAATGAGGCTCAGAAATAGCTATTTTATCATAATTTTAATTTAAGTATAAAGTATTTTTGTTTAATCAGGGGTCTGTCAAAGCCAAATTTACTACCGTTTAGCGGTATCTTCACAAATGCAACTTTTGGAAAAACGGTAGTTTCACAAAATACTCTTTTTTTAATTTTATTTTTGAGTCTCGTAAGAAACGATAAATTTATATTTTTACCATATTTTTGTGTTGATTTTTTAATATAATTTTCAATATTCACAAACTAAGTCTAAATTTTCACAAAATAGGTACCTCTCAGAAAAACCTAGATAGATTCCTGTTAATATAACTAATAAACACATTCTTTAAAGTGTGATTTTTTAGTGTGATTTCAGTAATAATGAAGGTTTTTACTAAAAAATAATATAAGGGACATGCATGTAAATTAATATGTTTATATGCATATTCCTTTTATTATTTCACTAAAAAAGCTCTGAATAAAATTAACAGTCATTCTTTTAAAAAATTTATAATTATTTAAATATTTTTTTTTAAATATCAATTTAAGTATAAAATATTTTGAATTCAATGTAGTTAAAAAATACATAATGAAGGGGATAATTTTTTTAAGGCACATTTCATTGATAATGAAAATTTTTATTAAGAAATTATGAAAATGATATGCATGTAACTTAAAATGTTTTAAAATATACAAAAAAAAAAAAAAAAAAAAAAAAAGACTAAACATAGATAAGAGTGGCATGAAACTTTTAAATTATAATATTTCACAAAATGCAAGGTAAAATAATTTACTGCAATCAAAATATTTCAATAATACCCATTTAGTTTTACTCATTTAAATGCAGTGCTTTTAAAACTTTTTAAATATATAGTTAGGGTATATCAAGAATTGTTCTACCCAAAGTAACTTAAAATATTTTTTTTATTACATTTTATAATATCTCAACTAATTTACTCTACATTAGATATCTAATTGACAAATAGTCGCCCAATCTTTAACATTCATTAGCAAGTCAAGCTTTTAATAATTAGTAATTTTCACCATTTTAGTAATAAATTTTCACTTTAATATTGTTCTTAAGAAATTTTAAGCATTATTAACACATTTTATTGGACATTTTGCCCTGCTAAAAATTAAATGATTCTTTAATTCATTTTAATGTATTTTCACAGTAAACTTATTTTTAAAAAAAATTATATCCTTAATAGAATATCAAATGCATCATCATAAATTAAACTTAAATAAGAAGTTATTTTATCTAACATGATCTAGGGAGGGGAATTTATTAAATAGCAGAATCTTTCTCAATGGCTATGGAATTTCTGAAGTAGTAACTAAATAAAATTTTATCCTGATAGCAAAGGTTATGTTTTGATGCAAGATTAATGACTTAAAAATCTGATTCGAATGATATATGAAATTTTTAAATGATATAACAATTGAAATAATTAAAGCACAAACAATAAACTTCAGATAATCAATTGTATTTAATTTTCTAAGGGAAAAAAAAGAATTTTTTTTAAAAAAATTTAAAAAATAAATTGGAAAGATATTAATTGTAGTATGGAATTCAAGTGGCACCCATGTTATCAAAAATCTAAAAAAAATAAATTGAGGTTATTACTCTACTACAAATTTAGGCAAAAATTCTGTGTTGTATGAATTTGGATTGGAGAACTTAAAAATTTGAGGAAAACAGATTTATACCATTGTGTTACAAAAATATACATTTTCAATCATAAATTACACATTAATAAGAATAAAAATATTCCTAAAAAAAATGTAGAAGATTATTACTGTTCAGACTTGTGATTATCGTCCATGATTCGAGAGATGAGACTCCGTGACATAAAAGGTAAGAAGTTGGATGCGAGCACACAAAACACATGCTACAGGTACAGCGATTTTTCCATAACCATGTCTACTGTTGTTCTAACATAAGAGGACATAAATTTTAAGTTGCGGACCGCTGGAACTACCCAACCGAATCCAACAATGGGTTACATTCCTTTCTCTTCACTCCGCCGCCACATCTCGATTGATTTAAAGTGGATAAAAAATAAAAAAAAGACTTTCTCTCATAATATTTATTATGCCTCAGCTCTTTATATTTTCACACTCTTCTATTACTAACGAATAAGGGTATTTATTAATAATAAGAAAGAAAACTCGGAACTTGAAAAAGAAATCATGAATATAATCATGAGCAATTGAAATGTCATATTAATTAAATACTGTTACAAATTGTCAAGAAAATTAGATCATAAGAAACTGCGTTTAAGGAAAATAAGAAAGATTCGCATTGGATATTGAAAAGTTTTATATGATAACAGATTTATTTATAACAGTTGATCCTACCTGTATGGTGAGAAATCACACAAGTTTCTTAAATAATATAATATCTTTTTTCTTTCTGGCAGCGAAACGCACACCCACTAGTTATTCACTTCACATTTTAATTTGTTAAATTCTAAAGATTCGCAACACCAAAAATAAACAAACCTATTGAAAGGTTGGTCACGGTCAAAGTGAATTTATGGTGTTACGATTAAGAAATCGTTTTCTATACAAAAGTAAACATAAACAAACGATGGAACTCGATCGTTTCTACTTCCGGTGAGTGAAGCAAAGTATTTTCGATCATATTTGGTTTTTATGGAAACAAATAATAGATGAAGATATTTCTTTGAATCTCGTGATTCAGAAAATATTTATTTAAATTTCTATTGCTCCATTTGAACGCTAATTCAAATAATTCATTTCATTTTTTAAGGAAAATTTGGCAGTTTTTTGGATAAAAACTGTGGCTTTGTCTGAGAAATGTAGTTTTTGAAAATTGTTATCCTGTTTTGAAGTTTTTATCACTTTGTAACATTCATTTTAAAGTAATCATCAATAACTCCTAATCGTAATAAAGTATGATTAATTACAAGTTATCATGATTACAAATAAACAACCATAATTTATGAGAACAAGCAAATTTTCTCCAAAAAAAATTCACATTAGAAGTAGCAAATAAATATTTAGATGAGGGAAAAGAACAAAAACGTTTGCAGACGGGGTCAATGTTAATTGAGGGCACAGGAAGAGCAAAGTGAGATGCTAAAATGAAATCACTATTGTTGTAAGTTGTGACTTTAACATAAGTAACACAAAATAACCAATTATCTTTATAATATCATTTGAATATTCCAATATCTGTCTGACATCAGTAAAATGTTACATTAACATTCGGACATTTTGTATTACTTGGGAATGTCCTTCTTTTTTTAGAAAACTTTAAAGCTTCCTTCGCAAATAAATAGGATTTTAATCCTTCGATTGCCATCTTTTATGGTCTAAATCAGAGGTCGCCAAAGTGGTCTATATAGACCCCCAGGGGTCTATTTAACATAAGCAGGAGTCGATCTGAGCCAGGGGGTCGAATAGGGGTCGATCCGAACAGGAAGAGTCGATTGGTCGAAGGATTATCAGTATTTTTCAGATATGTGACAATTAGAAATAAAAGAAGACTTGGAAATATATACAGGTAATCTTCAAAAATTGAGCGACGATTTTAAACTGCGTTTTGTTGATTTGGAAAACATTGACATCCCTGATTGGATTATTGTGCCATTTTCTGCTCAAATTGAAAACGTGACATCAACCTGCAAGATGAGCTAGCTGAATTATTATGGGGATTTGAAGCAAAGACGCTTTTTAAAAATTTAACAATAAACAAATTTTGGACAAATATAAATATAATGCAAAAATATGTAAGACTTTACGAATTAGCTCAGCCATTTATGATAGCATTTCCAAGTTCCTATATGGTTGAAGCCGGTTTCAGTCACGTAAATTCAATCTTAACTAAGAACAGAATTAAATTAAATGTGGAGTTTCGGGGGGATTTAAGATTAAAATTGACCAATTTTGAACCCAATATAACGAACCTTGAAGGAAAAAAAACACCAGGCTCACCCATGTCATTGATTAAGAAGCAATAAATCCGTAGTTACTTTACTTATTATTTCTACTTACTAATAATTACTTATTATTTCATAAATACTATTAAGGTATTTATATTTCAACATTAATTAATATATTTTTCATAAAACTATTGTTACACTATGTACTATTACTTTAATAAATGTTCAAAATCATAAAATAAATGTACAAACACAGTATCTAATAGAGTTTTATTTTAATTAACAGAAAATTACTTTGATGGATTTGGAGATTTCGAAAAGTTATGTAGGGGTCGATGATCAAAAAAGTTTGGCAACCCCTGGTCTAAATAAACGAAGATTGAAAATTTCCTTCTTTTTTCTTTTCTTTTTTGTCTCTCCCGCAAGCAATTTGGTTACTCTAATGGTGGTGAAAGAAATAAGTAGATCCCGGATTTTGATGACCTAAAAAATCTCAACTAATGCCCTTAAAAAGTGCAAAAAATGCCCTTAAAAAGGGCAAAAAATGCCCTCAAAAATGCAAAAATTGCGCAAATAATGCCTTAAATAAAGTAAAAATATTGAATTAAAAATTTTTTTACTCTTTAAAATTATTATGAGTCATTTAAAAGATATAAAGCAATGCAATACTTGTTCTACGCTCATTAAAGTTTGAAAAATATGTTTTATATCCTAAAATAACAAAAAAAAAGGAAAATATATTGACACCAAAACATTTTCATTTTGTATAGAAACTTTAATGGATATAGCAACTTCCATCTCATAATATTACTAAATATCAGAATTACATTGGATTATTAAATGTTTTTTGATAATTTGAAATGTAAACGAGCGTCTCTTGTCTGAAAGCAAATTTTCATTCCTGCAAAAGCTTCTTTCAACGTCTACTGATGTTATAGGTGCGTACTTGAAAAAGACGGTCTCACTTACTGACAATTCTTCTTCAATTTGAAAAGATTTTGCTTCACCTGTTAATATCCTATAGATTTTCTTCCTTGTTTAGAAGCCAGTGTAATAATGAAAATTGATAAAAAATAATAAAATTTGTAAAAAATTAACAGAAAGCTTTAAAAAATGCATTAAAATGCAAAATACGCCCCAAAATTTCAAGAAAAATGCCCTATAAATCTAAAAAAATGCTCTAAAAGACAAAAAATGTCCAAAAATGCAAAAAATGCAAATGTCATCAAAATCCGGGCCTTAGAAATAAGCATATAGTGTTTATATTTATTTATTGTTCTTCAGAGAGACGATGGAATAAATCAAAATTGTTGGAAGGTGTGATAATTACACTAATATTGATTATAATGGTTAAATGGCATAGTAACAATTCATAGAATACTTCTTCTAAACTTCTAAAAATGATAATTCATAACTCATTGTTTATTTATTATGATTATTTCGTCACCTGAAACGAAAGCTTTTGTTCTTTAATTCAACAAAAGCTGATCGGGAAGAGAGAAAAAGAAAAAAATTTTAACACTTCAAGATCCTCATTTGGTTCGCAAATAATACAGGTCAACTATAAAAAAAAAAAAAAAATGCATATATCCATCAAAATCAATTATTTTACGAAATAAACCTTTTTTTTCTCTGAAAAGGTTTTACTGTTAATTCTATGCTTGATGCTTACAGTTTCATAATAAAATATAAAATATACTTTATTATGTTTTATTGAAACGTGTCAGAATGCAGCTAAAGTAACTATAGACCTTGGAAGAATTTGTACGCTTCTTAATGATGTTATATTATGGTTATTTAATTACGAAAAATTCATTAGGAAACGCTAATTCGTTCAGCTCATTTTCATCCACATACAACTTCTTATTAAATACATATAAATGTGTCCATAGTTTAAATTATAAGATTAAGTGAAGGAATTTATCCGAATCATTTTATTTTTTTATAACATAAAAAGATATTTATTATCTTTCGAGCATTCTAATTAAACAGTAAAATCACATGGTATGATAAGTAAAGCAAAGGAGATCTAGATACTTTCGGCTGTAATCAACATAAAAAATTTTAAAGATATGAAAGAATTTACTTTTCAATTATTAATTTATCTCTTATTTAGCAGTGCTTGCTAGCAATATTGTCTTTTATCATTGATTTTTTTAATTTGCATTATTATTCAAAATTAAAGGCTTACAAATAAAAGTGTCCCTTAAACTCTGTTAACTAAGATTGGCGAATTATTTCATCATACAGGAACTCAAGGATGCTAACCCCCCCCCCCTAAGCTGATGGAGTATTCCCTCAAAATTTAGAACCCCTCTCCTTATTTCAGCAAACACAAATATAGATACAAACTTTTTGTATTTAAATAACAATAATATTATACATGAGCATAATGCAAATTCCTTGCTTACTTCACTGTTAACTGTGAATAATATTTTGATTAGCATAATTTTCAGAAGACAAAATAAACATTATGAAAAAAAAATTAGGAAAAATTAGTTTTAAGTTAATATTATTAACAAAACTAATAAAGTGTTCCACTTTAAGACAATTTTTTAAATTTTATTTGCCCATGATTACTATATCACAATATGATAGGTAAAATTAGTGTAATTAAGTATATTTTTTTAATTCCTTAAGGTTCCTAATAATTTAATTAAAATCTTTATGTAAAGTTCTTGTCCGTAAACTGCAAATTAATTTTTCCATATTAATCAGTTTTTAAAATGATATTTAACGAATTTTTGGGCTCAGTTTTGCATTGCGAAAAAAAAAATTTTTTTTTTGCAGTGTTTCTTTCCGCTTTTTTCCACGGCACATTTTTACCCGATATACACATGAGATAACTACACATAGCTGATATTTCCCGAGAAATTTCAACTTCGACACCACTAAAAGAAACTGGAACCAAAAGAAAACAAACAAAGAAATTGAAGAGATTTTTAAAAGACTTTTTGAAAACAGAATTGTGGATCTGGCCTAAACCGATCCTTCAACAGTATTCCTTGGATGCCCCGAATGGGGGGCGGGACAGGGTAAAGCAGAACTACACATGAGATACACATTTTTAAGCAATCCTGACGCCATGGAGTCTGTTTTAAAACAAGTTTGACTTAGATTAATGCCTCAAAATAACCTATAATTAAGGCAATGAAACTTCAAAATTAAAAGCTGAAATCGTGTTGAAGTACCCGATAACATCGAAACCGGGGTAAAATTGGGTCTTGACAGTTGACCCTGAGAGTCTGAAATAAATTTTGAGACAGCCAAAAATTAAGATCGGGTGAATACTGAGAAGGAACAACCATAAGGCCACTCTCAGATACTGCAGCTTCGCCCATACATAAAAAGAGTACAGCTCACGAAGGGGGGAAAGAAAAGAAAAAAAACGGATCACCCTGAAGAGGATTTGATCCTAACAATCGGATCTTCACGTTCTAGTACTCAATCTTAATGGCTCGAAGGGGTGACCTCAAATATGCTAATTAATAAGTGCAGATGATATTTTAAGATACGAAATCAAACATAAAAACATACTTTTTCAGAATAAACATACCTTTTTTCACTTTTTTTTGAAGTATACGGATTTCTGACCCCCAAAATATAGGGGGTAGCCGCAATCTGGAAAATAGGATCCCAATAGTTTGGTCAGGAAAGAGCTTAAAATTTTGGACCTCTTAATGTTAATTTTACTTTTGGCATATTTCGCTATATCACGAGAATTTTTTAAGAAAATTAAATAAAAAATTTGTACACTATTATAAAATTCGTTTATCCAAAGATAATTCCATGGAAAAAAATATTTTTAGTAAGTATTTATTATTTTTTATTATTTTATTTAAGAATGGTCGAAAAAATTTTTGAATTGTAAGGCATAAAATGTTTTTTGCATTATTTTAAAGAGTATAATTTTTCATGTCAAAACACAAATTTCGAGCAAAATTGGTTGAATAGTTCCAAAGAAATTGAATTTCAAAAAAGTCAGATATATGAAATTTGATTTCTCAGGAACTGTTCGACCAATTTTGCTCAAATTTTATATTTTATATACTCTTTATTATTTTATTATACTCTTTAAAATTATGTAAAAATTTGTATGCTTTACAATTCAAAATTTTTTTCAACCCTTATTTAAATAATAAAAAATAATAAAAATTATTTCCTGCTTGAAATTATCACTGAATAAACGAATTTTGTAATTGCTTGCAAAAACTTTTCAATTCGTTTGAAAGGTTCTCGAGACATAATCAGGGCCCCAATTAGCCTAATTGGCGCCCAAGGTAAAAACTTCTTTGGGGGTCCCCTATGCTTCACTTTTTCAGTAATGAAGAACAAAACTTTATGGAGGTATTTAAATTTTTCACCTCATTATAGATAAAATAAAAAGAAAATTGACTACAACTTAAAATAGCTATAAAGTCCCTCCCCCCTTCAATGGTCAGACAAAATATCGTTCCGTCAATTTTATTGATTGACAACTCCATGTCAATCATGCCGAATGCAGTTTTCTGATTGTCCTCTAGCTGTGAAAAATTTATATCCTTGCTGACATTAGGACAAAATTCCGCAAAATTTTTGCAATTACACTGGCTCAATTAAGCCAATCAAAATTCTGTATTTTTGTAAACATATCGTATTTCGCGATGTGTAAAAATACAAGCTTTTGATTGGTCAAATTTATCCATCGTAATTATGAAAATTCTGCTGAATTCCGTCCTAGAAAGCCATGGATTTACGAAATGTAGATTTTTTTTAGTTCATACTACTGTTTAATGAAGAAGTTAACATAAAATTGACGGACTTTGCATTGTACTGATATTTTGTTTAAAAAAAGTTCAATTAAGAAGGAAGCGTAAAATAAACTTTCTACTCGATTTGGGGGCCCCCTCTGATGTGGGGGCCCGGGGCAACTGCCCCTTATGTCCCTGCCTTGTGGTCCGTCTTGATATATATATATATATTATAAAGAATACTGTTCAAATTGCAAATAAGAAGATAAAAGTACGCATCAACCACGCAGTGTTCCAGAGAAACTTAGAAACCAGATGAACTATTGAGAACAGATGAAGAAAAAGCCGCCATCATCCGAGGAGACTCGAAAACGATGACCCAGTTAATTAATTTGTCTGCATTTGTTATACGTTTGTTTGAATAAAGAAGGTTCGTAAATTTTCTAAGTGTAGCCTCTTTGCTGATGACTAATTTTTTGTACCAAAATTTTTCTTGATTACTGGTTGCAATAGACTGTGAAGACAGAAACTCTTTGAAAACTGCCATTTACAGATGGTATTTTAGTGCCGAAATGCATGCAAAGTATTTCTGATATTTTAATTTTCTGCTAATTTTCTTACTCTAAAGATATCTTATGACATATGGATGATAACGGAATCATTAAAAATTTATGGCAACCTTATTATAACTTTTTTCAATCAGCGTAATATAAATAAAAATAAAAAAATTACATCAATTTTATCTTTAAATGTTTATTTTTCTCGAGTCAACATCAGTTTCAGATGTTACAAAGGTAAAATGATAGTGATAAAATTATTCAGACAAAATTGTTCCACCAAAAGAAAGATAAAATTATTCCACCATAAAAGGTTTTTGAAAATATCCCACCCTAAAGAAATTAAGCATTTATACAAGAGGGTGCACTTGCACCCCCCTGGCTTTTTTTTTAAACAATGAAAGCGATACAGAAAAACAATTTTGTTATAAAAAAATTTTATTAAAAATATTCTTATTCAAAAACAACTAATTAAGTAATTATTGATACATAACAATTAAAAAATTGCTTAATTAAACAAGAATTGTAATCGTCTTGTTTGCTGTCCAAATCTGTTTATCACTTTTTCAATGAATTCTGAGTCATCTTGAATTCTTTTCTTATGCACACTGAGCATACACAAACTTGGCAGATATCTAAGCTATATTTTTAAATTTCATTTAATAAAATATAAATAATATTATATTTTCTATTAGTTATTTAGTTTAACAAAGGTGTATAACACAAACTGACTTCTCACAACTGTAAAACTTCATCAACGCAATAAATACCAATGTTAAGCGTGCACAAACTCGTTAGTATACGAAACTACTGTTTGTAGTTATTTGTGTTTCAAAGTCAGTAGCTATGCCATCAATACAGTTTCTCGTGGCAAAATTTGCAAGTACAAGAAATTCGTACTTTTTTTTAAATATCTTGTTAACAATGAAGAAATGTATCTTGAAAAAAAATTAACAGATGAAAGTATATGTAATAACAAAACAAAATGCAATAACAGAATATTTAAAAATAAAAAAAAATTGGGGTGGGGGGGGTAGTTTGCTAGAGAGTTGCACCCCCTTTTATTCTGTCGGCGCCCTTGACTCCAGTCTTACCAAATGGCTGTTTACAAATGCGCTTATTTTATTTTTTGTTTTATGTAAATTTGAATTGAAGATCTAATAAGTTTGACTAGAAGAATAACTGTCAATAAAAAAAACTTCTGAAACGTTTCCCCCACTTTTTTTAAAGTAACCCTTTCCACTGAAAAAAAAAATTTCCACTATTTAACTAAACCATAGATAATAAATATAC
Organism: Parasteatoda tepidariorum; assembly: GCF_982258835.1. Taxonomy (NCBI): domain Eukaryota; kingdom Metazoa; phylum Arthropoda; class Arachnida; order Araneae; family Theridiidae; genus Parasteatoda; species Parasteatoda tepidariorum. The sequence goes on along the minus strand of NC_141758.1, from coordinate 1,930,530 downwards.
TTTTTATTTGTTATTTTATGTTATTGTAAGGTTATACAATTAGGATATGATAATGAGGCTTGAAAAATTCCCCACCAAAAAAAACTTTTAAGACCTAATTTTTAAAAAAATATATTTTAATATCCTTTAATATATAATCAAAAATACCTCTAAGTCTATTTAATAAGTCTATTTTACAGTTAATAGACAACAAATCTAAAATATTTTTTAATGAAAGTATCCCCCCCCTCCAAATGTCCTATGACCGCTTGCCTCCCCCCCCCCCTACCGCACGATTTACTGATGCAATGGGGTTTGAGATTTTTCGGAAGGGAAATTACTTAAGATGAGATGAAAAGCGAGTCGAACAAAAGCTCCGGTAAACAAGTTAATCTACAAATATAATCACAAAGTAATCGGACTTTTTTATGCAGTATTTTATGATAACCCGTTATACAATTAATAAATAGTTAATAAGTTATATATACATTTATATAAAACTTTTATGTAAAATTATGACCAGTCAACGGATCCACTTTAAATACTGAGTACAAAATAAATACATATTTTAAAATTCTAAAGCTAATAAGAATTGCACTATGCAAATTAATCATATCGCCGGGAAACTTTAAACGAGTTTTTATAGGGACGAAACATTAAATATGAATTACAAGTGCGTGTCTGAAGTTGTTGTGGCACAAAATTATTAGGTTTAAATTTCAGCCTAATAGATGTCATTGTGGTTAGGAATAGTATTCGAATCAACCAACCGCTATTCGGTCATGGATCAGATGTGACACAAACAATCGCGAACCACGACGACCAAATGATTATAAATTGTTCAATTTATTTATTTTATATCATAAGAACCTTCAACCACCGTTTCTATAGAGATTCAAACTTTCTATATTTAAATGTTTAACAACAGCGCTTTCAATTCAGCGTTTTCCCTCATTGGATGAAATTTAGACCCTGAATTTAGAAAGAAAAAAAAAATTTTGCTTGCATTTATATAGTTTTAATAGCAAAAAATAAAGATCTATTATATATTAGACTATCCGTACTCGGTTCCACCGTTCGTAGTTGGACATTTAAAAGTCAATTCCTATGACCACCCATCAAAAACTAGAGGAAAATCTCTCCAGATGTCCAGAAAATCTCTCCAGATGTAGGCTGACCACCACTGCAGCTACCCAAGAAACATTGTCATTTATTATCAATGTGTGATATCATTTGGAAAAAGACCGATAGCAAAATATTTTTATCACTTTTTTTTTTATCTACAAAAAGGTAGGTAGATATTTTATTTACGTCGCACTATAACTATGCAATAGGCTATTGGCGACGGTCTGGGAAACATCCCCGAGAACGATCCGAAGACATGCCATCACAATTTTGATCCTCTGCAGAGGGGATGACTCCTCTGATTTGGTAGCCCGGTGACCCACGCGCGAAGTCGAGCACTTTACGGTAGAAGAGTTTAACGAGCAACGATACCGCACACCCTCGGTCCCTATGTAGGCTGATCAAAGTGGTCACCCTTCCACTTACTGACCGCAGCGAATGATGCTTGACTTCTGTTTTCTACTGGGAACCATGTCTTCACGATCAGTCCACATCTATATTGATAAAGGAAAGAGTTTGTTGGCTACTGTCTTAAAATTTCAACTGTGAGTGAAAGGGATAATTTTAGCTCTTGATCCTAAAAATAGCTTGAAAGAAAAGTTTCAATTAGTTCCTTTCATTAACGGTGGAATTTTTTTTTTTATCGGTTTAACATTAGAAGTTGTTACAAATTAGACTTTAAACAGTATTGTTTTTTTGAATATTTTAAAGATAACATCAGTGATAATCACTAACTCACAGATCTATTTAATCAATCAAAGACTTTATTGCACAATCTTTAATATTAAATTATTTTTTATTGGTTTAGTCAGTGTAAGATCATGAATGGATCATCGTGGATAGCATGTAAAGTTTATCTGAAACCACGTGCTTATCTTGATTGTAGTTTGTAGTTACACCACGGAAACGTGTTTCTACAGTGGGATACCTGCAAGTGACGTAGTGTGGGTATCTCGATCCTGATTGGCTGCTGAAAAGTGGCATTTGTTTACGATAGCAACTGTTCTTTCCATTCTATTTCGAGTAAGTCACGCCCCTCAAGTATCACTTCTCTTAAGTGACACATTCTAAATTCTTTCACAAAGATTCTTCCACTACAATTTCAATTTCTTCACTATATACTTACACAGAGACTTAACACAAAGACAGGAACGAAGCCATGTGAAACATAAACAAACTAATTATGCATAGAAGTTGCCAGGTACACAAAACAAAAATATATTACTGTTACAATAAAATAAATAAACGAATAATAAATCAAAGTTAATTAAAAAAAGGTGAAAGAATTATATTTCAAATCATTCTATGTGCGACACGGCTCTGTATTTCATTAATTTATCACTAGAGCCCGGAAGTTCAGGCAAAATGCCATAAATGCCCTTTTCTGCCATTTTTAAACGTTTTCTTCTGAAAATGCCTTTTTCTTTCCTTTTGTTCATAAATGCCTATTTCTGTCTAATTTAAAATTTTTCTGCAAAGCTTTTTGTGCTTTTGACCGAGCATAAACGCAAAATGAAGAAATTTTGAAGTACAGAAATGGTTGACTGTCATCCGACGTATTGTAATGCATTTATCGAGATTAGGACCTTATTCCTTTTGTCTTATTAATATTTTCTCTCCGTCTCTTCGTGGCGTCACCTTCGTCGTGGCGTCAGAAAACGTACGTCGCCTTCGCCCGATGCTCTTTGCAAGGAGAGAAAGAAAGGGAGTGAAAAGATTGGAGTTATTTTTACTTACAACCAATAGAATTTTTATTCTTACTTACGGCCCATATAGCCTACACCAGGGGTCGGCAACCTTTTGAAATGAAAGAGCCAAAAGTTACAATTTTACAAAATTTCCCGCTTTTAAAGAGCCACCGAAAATTTTTGATTTAATACTATAATATTTTTTTATGTATAGTATATGATTTTTAATTAAAAAAAAACGGTTTTGAATACAGAATAATATTTATTCTTTATTTTTAAAATACGCTAATAATTTTTTTAAAATTTAGTTTTTATTTAATTTTTAATTTTTTTAACTTATTTCGTTTTTGGGGGGGGGATAAGAATATTTGGGTCATTAAAATTCGATGAAAATTGCAAATTTTCTTACTAATTCTTGTCAAATTTTCAACAAAAAACGCGATTTTTTTGTATTAAATGTGCAACGAAACACAATCTTATCAGACAGATCTTATAATAATTCTTTTTAATTTTTCATAGCAATTCCGTAATAATATTCATTTATAATATATCAGAATTTTTTCACAATTTTCCTTTTTTAAGAAATATGTACCGTCTATTCTTGTCATTGTTAAAAACAATTTTTAAGCACTTAATTATTAAACATTTAAATAAATTTTGCATTTTTTTTCAAGGCAAACGTTAAATCGACTTATGATGAAGTGCTAGAAACGATGGTCACGTACTTTTTCTATTTATTGTAATTTCTATTTCTATTTATTTTCTATTTATTGTAAACATTTATAGAGCCTCGAGCTTTCCAACTCAAATAATTTAACATTTTTTTAAAAAATTAATTTAATAAAAGTCACTGAAAGTAACGATCTTCTATTATTTTAAATATCTTTTATACGCAAAATTACAACATTAATGAATTTGATTGCTAAATTTAATAATATGCAGGTAATTCGGAGTGACCGCTCTTAATATGCATTTAAAGAAATTTTGTTTCAAGTGAACGCGAAAACGAACGGATAGAGGTCACACGTTAGAATTTTAACAATCGAAAACAAACAAATCACTGTTTAGGAAGGCGAGTGTAAAAAGGCGATTAGCGATTTTTTACCAAATTAAATAACTTTATAAATTAAAAACTTCAACATTCACCTGGCAATTAAACAAGCCTGTTATTATTACTATTATTATAAAGATTATATCAATATATTGCATTAGATATTTTTTAAATTTATATGCTTGTTTTTTCCCTTTTAAATTTTAATTTACTACATCCGCTGAAGTAGATTTTTATCTTTATTTTTGACAAGGTTTATAAAAATTTATATTAAGGGTGGTCTTTTCATAACATCATGTTTTACATGATAATAACATGTGATACACATCAAAGGCTTTAAAAAATGTAGATGAAAATTAAATCAGTATTTATTCATTAAACTGAAACATGAAACTGAAAAATTATCAGACATCAATTATGACTCGTGCATTTTTTTTAAACTCTTAATCTAAGTAGGATTCTTTCTGGTGCATTTCAAATATTATATGCGTATTTATTTAATTTTAGTAATTTGATTTGCGAATAATTATTTTTAATGCTTATTTATTACTAAAATTTTATTTTTCATTTTCATTTAATAATTTTATTTATTTTTATTATTCATTTTATAATTTACATTGTTATTAATGTAAGAGCTGTGACTAAAATCTTGAATGGGGATACAGAAATAGTTCTTTTTTTTCCGGGGGGGGGGGGGATGAACTAGTTTCGGAAGCGCAGATAAATTTTTTCACGCATTCTTGCCTTAAATTTGTAAAATGCTAAATTTTTTATCCGAATATTTCTTTATATAAAAATAATACTATATAAATGATAAATAAAACTTTAAAAAAAATTTAACTATGTATTCAAACATTGCAGCGTGATAAATCATAAATAAATATTTTTAAAATTTGATGATTTGTAAATAATGCTTTACCGAAGAATGTTCAAGTCTTTTTTTAAAATATTAAAAAAAAATACCCTTAAATCGCAAAATATTTTTTTTCTAGTTAAAGTAGTTAAAGTACAATTTTGTTAATTATTTATTTTGCTAATTATCGTGCCTTTTAATACAAAACTGTGAATTGAGTTTTGACATAATTACAAAAATATTAAGTTTCTTTTTACTAATAATTAACTTAAACAAATGGAAAATTGTTAACTTAAATCTAAAATATAAATAAAAAACATTAAATACATACGAAATACATCAACATAGTAACAAAAAAGATGAAAAAAAAATTATTTAAAAAAAAACTGCAGCTTTTCTATTTTTAAACACATTATATTTTTAATAAAATAAGTATTAGTATAGTTTTGTTCATAAAGGATTGCAGTTTGAACTTATTATAAAAACAACTGCTACGAACAAATATAGAATTTGATTTTTGAAATTTAAATTAAATAAGATCTGTAAAAAATAATCTCAACTGAAAAAATTAAATTTAAGAATAAATTACTATTTTAAACACAAAATTAAAAAGCTTAGTAAATAACTATTTAAAAAAAGGAAAAAGAATTCCTATATTTAGAATTCAAATGTGATTTATCTGTTTCTATCTCAAGCTCCTACTAATGAATATAAATAACGTAAAAAAATTTTAATTGCTCTTTTTTCTTTCTTTTAATCATTTTACAGTGGAAAAGAGATTAAAATTTTTTTATCTACTTCATAAGAATCAATTTTTACCCATATATATTTTTAAAAAAATTTTTTTTTTCTTTTTTGAAAAAAGTCTTATACCTAAATTTTGAAGCAATAATTGAGGAATTAATTTAATAAGAAAATAACAACATATTTAATGAAATTTAATTTTACCTTAATATTTAAACAATAAGACTGCAAATAGTAAATATTCATAAAAAATTTATACTTACATTCAATAATAATATTAATTTATAAGATATGCTTTAAGTACTTGTAAACTGGCACTGGACAGTTAAAGACAGGTCAGTGAAAGTAACTGGGGAGGTGAGTGAAAAGAAACTGGACAGTCATATAGAGAAAACCACAGCTGTATGTGCATTGAGCCCTTTCCTTCCCTTTCTTAACGACATGGACAAAGATATTGTCCTTATTCTTAGAAAGAGCAAGAGAAAACGTGAGAAAAAGGCATTTCTAGATAAATACTTTTAAAGCACCCTGGATTTTTTCAAGTTGACAGAAATTTCCAGGGTTTTGTCTGCTGTTTCACAAGATCAGAGTCGCAGGCATCATCCTTTTTTTGTGCCTTTTCATGGTGTCGGTAACGGCATGCTCAAACAGACAACAGACTTGCCACTTTTCCGGGTGAATACTCGGAATCGAGTCGGAATGAGACACCCCTCTAATCGGGCTTAACGACAGGCCTGAGGGTAGCGGTTGGTAATTAACGATTATAAGAATAGAAAGCTCTTGAGAAATTAGGTACTTAAAAATATTTTTTCTTATTTTTAAGGGCTTTGGTAACAATTTATTAATTTTTTCGTATGGAACTGGAGAGCCGCAACTTTACATCAAAAGAGCCACCTGTGGCTCGCGAGCCACAAGTTGCCGACCACTGGCCTACACCATCGAATAACTCGTATGCTCTCTTATCTACAAAACGAATTCACCAAGCTGGTTGAGCACATTGTAGCAGGAGCACGAAATAGTTTTCTAGTACTAGTTATTTCAAAAATGCCTAAAGTAAAAGCCTGCACAAGCAAAAAACTGGACAGTTTTGTGAAAGAGTTTGGGTCGGATGTGTTTTCTACTGATGGGTGCATTCTGTTTTGTAAGGCATAAGAGAAGTCAATAAATTTTGAGAAAAAGTATTTTATATCTCAGCACTTGGAGACATCTAAGCATAAAACAGCAAAAAAGATGGGAAAACACCGACTCTGATTTCCACCTGTTTTCAACTATCTTCTCGCAAATCGGAATTTGCAATGGATTTATGCAGATCATTTGTAGATGCCGGCATTCCGCTGTGGAAACTTGAAAATAAAAGCATACGAGCTTTTTTGCAAAAATATACGAATCAAAGTGTGCCCTCTGTGAATCAGCTTTAAGGAAAACTTATTTAGATGACTGTTACACCGAAGTTCTTAAAACTATTCAAAATGAAATCGGAACGAAAAACATATGGCTATCTATAGATGAAACGACAGATGTAACTGGACGATATGTTGCGAATGTTATTGTTGGTGTTACGGATCCATTTGAAAAACATAAAATCTTTTTGTTGACATCTGAACAGTTGCAAAAGACTAACAGTACTACAATTGCACAATTGTTCACTAGTGCACTGGCTTTACTTTGACCAAATGGTACTGAGCATGAAAGAGTGCTATTATTTCTTACAGATGCAGCCACCTACATGAAAAAGGCTGGAAATGCCTTAAAAGTTTTATTTCCTAATATGATCCATCTAACGTGCATTGCACAGGATAGCGGAGGAAGTAAGAGGTCTCTATCCTGAGGTAGACTCGCTTGTTTCTAGTCCGAAAAAAGTATTTGTGAAAGCCCCTTCAAGAGTTCAAGTGTTCAAAGAAATTGCACCAGACATTCAATTACCTCCTAAACCGATCCTTACGAGATGGGGAACATGGATTTCAGCAGTCTCATACTACTGCACAAATTTTGAGGAAGTTACTCGAGTCCTTACCAGCTTTTCCGATGAAGAGGCAATATCCATAAGAAAAAGTAAAAGTCTGCTTAGCAGCTCTAAAATAAATAATGAACTGACTTTTATTTCAACTTATTTTGGGAAGCTCCCTGGAGCTATTGAACACATGGAAAAAAGAAATATGTCTTTGTCCGAGTCACTAAAGATTTTCGACAATACTATTGAAGAACCAGTCTGTGCCTGGACCAGCTGGTGACAGAATAAGGAAGAAATGTGAAAACGTCATCTCTGCAAACACAGACTTTGAATGCATCAAGGACATTGCAAAAGTACTTTCTGGTAATACTGCAGTTGAACTTACCATATCTCCTACCATGGCAAGTTGTTTTAGGTACGCGCCCATAACCTCTGTCGAAGTAGAAAGATCCTTCTCATTGTTTAAAACTATATTGACTGACAGGAAAGAAAATTTCTCTTTTGAAAATTTAAAAAAGCATCTAGTTGTGATGTGCAACAACAATCAATCATCAGAATAAATCTTGAAATAATCTTTTGAATTTTTATTTCACACTTACGCAGTTGAGGTTTTTTTGTGCAATAATGTCCACTTCTTTTGTACTATTGCTACGACAGTCGAGTAAAATGAATATGTAGGTATACCGGATACTTCTAGCAACTTTTTATATACCTTGGATACCTATATGGGCTTTTAGGCATTACCAACTACCATTTTGCTCCAATTTTAAGGGCCTTTTTTAAGTGCCTATTTCAAGCTTTTTAAATGCCTTTTTGCCTGCCTATTTTTGCATTTTTTATTGCCTGAAATTCCGGGCTTTATTTATCACCAATTAACATTCTAACTTATGTAAAGAAATTTAACTAGTCTTTAATACGCCATTTTGCTGATCGCGCTGACGTTATAGGTTACATGTGAAGGAGGTCTTCTTCGTTTTGGCGTGCAAGTACACAATTGAAGAGAAAAGAGAAAGAAAAAAAACAAAGTTATGCACTAGAAAACATTTATGGTGAAAAAAGGTTTCAAAGGACAGAAAGCCATACTATTACTGATGCCCTGATGCTTAATTAATTTTGGCAATGTGCGCTATCTGAGTAAAAACTTTAAGACGCGTGAAAACATTTAAGAAAATTTTAAAAAAAATAATAATATTTTATTATTAATTCTTAAAATGTATTGTTTATAAACTACGAAACAAACAGAATTTGGGATCATCAGAAAAAAAGAGATATGCACACTAATAGTATTTTAGCCAGAGTAAAGGCCACCAGTAGTATTTTAAAAATAAATATACATATACGAGCTTAAACATTACGAAATCTATGAAAGCTGAAAGATGTCATGAAAGACTATAACCCAATCACCTCCTTTCAGACGGAATTAAATCAAAATATTACAAATAGTCACCCCAATTTTTACTTCACATAGATACTCCTTGAGAAGGGGAAATGACCATTTACGGTGATCCCTGACTCGGGGAGTATCTACCCTTAGTCTTAAACCTAATTTTTACTCAGATTTCTCAGCCACACCCATGCTAGATTAATATTATTGGTGTAAATGTCATCCCAATCTTTTAATCGTGCATGCTCCCTGAAAAGGGGAAATGACCAATAGGGTGATCCCTGACTCGGGAGTGTGCAACCCCCCCTTCCCTATCTTATCTTAACCTAATATAACATTCCATTTCATTACCCAATCTCTCATAGTATCTAATTTCGTAACTCCTCATGACTTCAACCGCTTCTGCAATTCTCTCGCTATTTTCCGCTTACTGTCAGATTCCAGTCGCCCAAGGGCATCATCAAAGAGGAAGGAGTCATTTGTCCGCTTCACGAACAGGTAATCCGTATACAAATCCAAGTTTAACGGAATCTGTGAAGCAACCACAACGACAGCAATGTTCTCAACTCACTGATCCACACTCCAAAATAGAATATGACGATAGTTAAAAAATAATTGTAAGAAATTTACTGATCATGAAAGAGAACAATTTGAAGCTTCTTCAATAGGAATGAGTAGCCCTGCTATTGCGATAAAAGTAGGAAAATAAAAAAATTATAGCCAAGAAAATTTAAAGACAATTATGGTGGGAAAAAAAATACCGAGGCAAGACGTGTGCCTTTCGCATCATCAACGAAGAATTTGTTGACTTTCTTCGACTGGAAAATACACATCTTCGAAACTTATTCAAGTGACACGTTTTTATTTTAAAACCATCGTTGAGCAGCAGACCCAAATTTGAGTTTACAACGACCCATGTTCAACTCTGTAGCCTTATAATTTTGAACCCAATACAGAAGACAAGGGAACCCCTGAATCAGAACCCCCAGAGGTATTGATTTGTATTGGGAACTTGGAAGACTCTCTGATCCCGACAGATTTAACATGCACCTATCACCATTTAATACACGGGGATTCTTCGGCTAGCATGGTTTATAAAAAAAAAATTAAATATTTTTCAAACGCCCACTAGACGGAGGCTCTGTGATGGATGTTTTGCTTACAATGGCCTTCGTTTCGGGCAAAATGAATCCACGAGTTTACCAAAATATCCTAGAAAGTTATTTTTTACAAAATGCAGAATTTCTTACGGGAGAAAATTGTGTATGTTAGCAATACTATTCATTCAAGTAACAGTTTAAAAATTATAGATTTCAAGCCAATCATGTTGAAACTTTGAAACGACTAGCTAAATCTCCAGATCTCAACCCAATAGAGAAATTTATATGAGAGGCATTCAACACGATCGATAGACAATCGAACTAACAGTATCGAAGGCAAATGGTATGAACCAGACCCCGAACTGTATCAAAACTAGTTTCACCTGTGTAAAATAAAGCGATTCGGAAAAATTGCTCACACAAGCTTTGCTTTATTATTATTTGATATGATTTATGCTACTTTTTTTCCCTTTTTCATGTTGGGGCTTTAATGTTTTTACTCAGGCTGAAATACTAATTTTGTTCAAACCACTTTTTTCTGATAATTATAAAATTACAAATCCTAATTGTTGCGTTATTTCTTAACAATGTACTTTAAGAATTAATTTTATTTAAATCCTTTTTATTTTATTTTTCTAAAAATTGTTTCGCTGGCTTTAAATTTTTTACGTAGATTGTAAGACTAATATTGTATGGTAATGGTAACTATTTAATAGGTATCTCTTACACTTATACAAGGTAATTAATTTTTTTTACGCCTCTCCCTCTCCCCCCAGAACGGGATAAGTAGGGGGAGAGACTATTTTTAACCAACAAAGTATCCAATATATTATTAGTATTAATTGACAGACGAGTAAAGTAGACTATCCCCTACTAGAAAAAAAAATAAATACCTCATTTTAGATGTTATTATATTCGTTATTCACAATTTTTGACAGTCGTGCACTTGTTACAATTGTCCCCACTTACGGGGTCCAGGGCCGTTTTATCCATTAGGCACTGTAGGCAACTGCCTAGGGGCCCCGCCACGTTCAGGGGCCCTGTGCTACAGAGAAAAAAATTGACAATGTTTCTTAAACAGTAAAAATTTAATTCGAAATTTCAATGACGATTGTCTAGCTCTGTACATTACATCGACGCTATTTTAGTACATTTCTGAAAGCATTCCAAATTAGATATTAATATTATGGTAGTTAGTTCATATATAACGCAGTAATATAATCGCAAGCAATTTTATCGCGGTAATTTTAACGCCGACTAATCAGATGACTATACAGCAAGAGCAGCTTTTTTAACACAACACACTTGAAAAACACGCAAAACGATGACGGACCTGCAAAAGAAGTTGCACTCAGAGGAAAAGAGAAATTAAAAGTTGATACATATTTGCCAGTACTAGACATGCTGTGTACCGAACTGTCGCGGCGCCTAGAAGCTTACCGGGAAATAAATTATCTGTTTGGGTTTCTAACAGATTTCTCGACAAAATCCGGCGCTGAAATTAGACAGGCTTGCACAAAGTTTATGGAACATTATTTCGAGGACATTGAGCCTGAGTTTATAGACGAAATGATGCAGTATAAATACTTCATCTTACAATTAGAAGACGCCGGAAAAAAAAATTGTGCCTGCCGAAGAGTCTTACAAACTGATTATTAGTAACATGGCACAATCAACTTTCCCGAATGTAATGACAGCTTTGCAAATATATAGAAGTCTAAAGATTATAAACGCCACCGGTGAACGAAACTTTTCCAAATTGAAATTAATTAAAAACTGTCTTCGTTCAACTATGTCTCAAAACCGTTTAAATTCATTGGCCATAATGGCAATTGAAAATGATGTATTGGAAAAAGTTAACTTTCAGGATGTCTTGAACGATTTTTAACAAAAAATTATTTAAGCTATTATTTACATTATTTAAGCTTATTGTATGATTTTTTTTAAATGGATATATTAATTACTTATATTCTTTTCGTTTGATTCAATATTTTTATTGAATAATGTGATAATATACATATGTAGTAAAAAACAGCGTAATTGTGAATAAAGTGTTGTGTTAGCGAAAAAATATATTAGGAAGTTAAAAGACGGTGGGTGGGTGGGGGTGGGGGGGCTCGAGACGAGCATTGCTTAGGGGCCGCGACATGCATAAGCGGGCCCTGACGGGGTCAATTGTAACAGTTCATAAATTCAACTAAAACATAGTTAATTATACATAATATCATAGTTGTGATATATTTTTTTATTGATCAAAATAGTAGTGATATTTTAGGAGTAAAAATAATAATGAGCTGTGACCTAAAGGGTTAAACTTTTAACTTTAAAGGGTTAAAAATTTTAATTTATGTTGTGAATGGTGACAAATAAAATAATGCGCATGCAACATGATATAAATGATATAGGAAACTATTGGTGATTCTTAAAGAGTTAAGTAATGGTTTGTAAACATAAGATTATTTATTTTCAGCTGTTACAATCGTCCCTTTACTCATTGTTACAATCGTCCCTTTACTTATTGTTACAATCGTCCCCAAGACGCCATTTCAGTTTCATTTTTTAAAAACAATGCTAGTTAATTAACAAAACTAATTTTTTTTTATTGAAATGTTAATTAAGGTGCCCACTTACATATTCGGTTAATAATTTTTATTTGTTTAAACAAAATTACTTTGTTACAATATAATATTCTAATACCAAAAAAAGTACTTACGTAGCGTGAAAATATCTTTTGGGATGTAACTCTTTCAAAAGTACATAAAACTGGTTGCCAGCAGGGTGTACATGTAGATTTATTAAATACACCTTGTGCGCCACCTAGGAACCAAATCTAGAACCCGACACTCGAAATTTTTGCTCTGTTACAATCGTACCCTGTTACAATTGACCCCACTCTCCCCTACTATCGAAAATTGTTTGAGTGCAGTAAATTTTGACAATCCGGTGTTGGCCTTGAGCAATACCGTCACGCCAAACGATACTTGAATGTAGTTAATATTTATTTTAATGAAAGAAAAAATATTTAAAACGTATACTGCTGAATCTAATAACGTGAATTCACAGGGAAGGGCAACAAAGAGTAATAAATTAAGTTAAATTTATAATTACATTAAATTTGAATATCTCAAGAGAAGAATAGATTTTGTCCTTTTTCCACAAAAACGACAATCAGATCACCATCTGTTGCATTTTAAGAATTGTGCTAAGTTTAGAAATATCATGGAAAAATCGGTTCTCCCTGAGAGTCATTACACAGTGAAGGTGGGCAGTGCTGAGAAAAAACGTTTCCAGTCAGCACGCAGAACTCTTTCTTTTCTCATGGACATAAACCATTCTCCCTCCCCCTTTGTTTTCCATTTATCAGTTGTGTTGGTATATGCCTTTTAGTTTTGTGCATGATTTCGTTGTGTTGGTTTAAACCGATTTACTGATTATTAACTTATTTTCACCCCTTACACAGAAGTAATATTCAGTGAGTTCTAAATAAATGTCTTGACTTGTCAAACTACGGTATCGAATCAAAGCGCTATTTTATTGGGTGGATATCATTTTCCGTGTAATGATGATCAAGATTCGTGAGCACTACTAAATATTAGCATGTTTTGCTTTCATTTGTTACAAAAAAGAACTCGACAAGAGTCTAGTCTCAGTTTTTTTTTTCATCAACCACCTTCAAAAGGAAGTCTCTCTCTTTTTATTGTCCCGACAGTAATTTTTATGTTCTGGCATGAACACTATTTCGAATGGATTTTATTGTGCAACGAGCATAAAAGACGGACCTTTTCACAATATAGAATGGCTTTCTGTAACAGATATTTTGTATTTATTACTCTTCCAAAAATTGTTTTTCTTTAACCTATAGGAATCAGATTCATTGCAATACCAAACTATGAGGAAAGAATTGATTAAAAATGATTAGTTCGGTATGATCTAAATCTAATTTCATTAAATACGTCGTCACTAAAAAGATATTATCAATGCATTATTTTTTTTTTTAAATAGTTTGAAAAATATTTTGGCCATCACTTTTTGATAATTCGAAATAAATGCATGTCTCACTCGTCAGAAAATGCCTCCAGGTCTTACAATGATCGGTAAAACTTGCGTTTCATTTTATTAATAATTCAAATTTTTTCTACGCATATGATTTCTATTACTGACTAGGGAGTTCAGACCCCTGCTCGCTGCCGCTCACCAATCCTGATGATTCCTTCGTAATAACTGTTGTTCCTTGGCAAATTTTTTTTTTTTCTTTTTACAAAAGTTGAAATTATTTACTTAACATATATGTAGTAAAAAGAATTCTGTCGGCTTACGCTTCTGCCTCCACGTTTCACGTTCAAATATTATTATCTATTAGTATTATAAATATTTAGATCTATGGGTAAACAGACGTAATTTTTCTAAGTAACCATTGTTTTTAACTAACATTTATATTGTTATAACATTTATATTTTTCTAACAAATTTGGTGAGTTCACGACCGTAATTTAATATGTTCGCTTACCAAACGGGCGGATATATTGAATACTATTTTTGCTTGCATCACATTGCGCAAGAAGCCGGTCCTTATATTCTAAATCATTAAATGAATCTCTATAACGGTGATTTATAACAATATATGAATGTATTTGCACAAAAAATAATGATTATAAAACGTTTCATAAGATCGATACCTTTTTTAAAAAAAAACTATCTGGAAATGTAGCGCAGAATTACGTTGTAATAATAATAATAAAAAATAAAATAAGAAAAAAATTCTCTCGATTTCAAACTCTTAAAATAAAAGACCAGTACAGGAAAATACCTTTAAATTAGAGATACAAAAATATTTATAGAAAAACAATAGCTTTATAACTCTTATTAATTTTATGTTGATGATAAACAAAACAATATGGAAATGAATGAGGGAAAACTGGATCCTACCACGGGATTCTCCCGCCAAAAAATGCACCGACAGCAATGAAAAACAACGACACCATCACATTTTTAATGTTTAGTTACATAGTTGATCATTATAAAGATTTAAAATAAAGCTTTAAGTGTTTCGTCATTAACGAAGCTCAACTGTTTCGAAACTTATAAACTTTGTGACTTTATTTTAAACCGAATGTATTGTGACCCACTTCATCACACTGAATTTTTTAGTGTGACGGACAACACACATTCTTGCCGAATGCCGCCTGTCTGGTAGAGCATTGGTCCTCGCCAGTACAAAATGGTGACTGGTGAAATCTGTCATAACAAATTCTTGGGGTACTAAATTGGAGATTTCTCTGCTTTAGGTCAAAATTATGATCTGCGAATGTGTCCTCCTTGTAAAACGAGAAGTGACGTATGTATGTTGTTTCCTCGTCATCTTCAAGGATGTTTCCCAGACCGTTGCCAATAGCCCATTGTGCAGCTCTAGTATGACGTAAATAAAAGTACCAAGTACTATCCCACACGAATGCGATTGTTATATTTATATAATGAATATATTTTTATAATGGGTGAGTATAAAAGCGGTTGATGCATAATGGGAAGTAAATGCAAGTTGCTCTTATCATGCCGTTTGTCTCGTAATTGTGAAGTTTTTAACCTCAACTGTCCCACAACGGGGTCTTGCTGGAGTGTTTCACTTTTTGCCCATAATTATGAACTATCATTTAATATTATTAAAGAAATATAAATGAAACAATTTTTTAAAAAATTTAATGGCATTATAGATAAATTAAATTAAATTAATAATGAATTAATGCTATTAATTGATGGCAGAAATGAATAATACAGGCTTGTCTTTTTGCTGAGAAATAATAATTTAAAGTCTCTCAGCATTCGAGTATATTTATAGAAAAATATCTAATTTGGTTGCCAAAAATGCAGAAATTATTGAGTAGTAAATTAATACAACTAAAACAAAAATCTTTTGAATTACTGATCATGAAATATATGTTGATGAATTTTTTTTCTTGATGCAACATTATAGATAGTGTATTTGATTTTTTTAAAAATGATAATAAAAGAAACAAGAATGTTTTTTTATACCTGTTATCCACAGCCATAGAAAAAAATTACGAATAAAAAGTGTAAGTTTTTCCTTTTTTAAGTTCTTTCCACGTTACTTTTGTATCAGAACTAAAGAGGTAGTTATGACAAAAAAGTGTTTATCAGAAAATTATTTAAACCTTTTTTATAAATTATTTTTCCTAGGAAAATACGAATGAATCAACTTAGTTGCTGAAATACCTTCTCCATTTCAACCTTGTTTCAAAAATTTCTTAGAATATAACACGAAAGACTAGAGAAATTATCGCCCTGTTATCTTCTTTCATCAAAATATTTTGGAGAGTTGCAAAAAATACAAAAGAGATGCAACACTCTAAATTTGCAACAAATATTAGGAAAGGTGACTCATCTGTAAACTTTAAACACCCAAGAAGATTTAGGGAAGAAAAAAAAAAACTACCGTTATCAGCCTCGAAAGGTGTGTAAATGATAGATAAGACGGCTATCAAATGACGATGAGTCCCGTCCTTTGATGTCATCTTTTATGGGCAAGAGATGGCCTTGCTTTGGTCTTTCATTGCAACTCAATAATAGGTGGAGATCAATGGTGGATCACGCGGTCTTGACAAGACACGCGATAATTACATTTTTATTTGTTTCCTTTCATCTGTTTTGTTTGACCTCACTCTCCTCTCCTACATATTTGAGTGACAGAATATATTAGGAATAAAGAGATCGCTTGCATTCATTTAAGTTTTTATTAAATTTCTCACATATTAGTAAAAGCTTCTGACAAACGAAAAATATATATTTATTTTTTTGTCATAAGAATTTCATATTAAAAATGCGAAGGGCACTAAATATTGTTTTTCATAATGGGTTCTTTTTATGAGCAAGACAGACGAATGAATTCAAGAATACAAGGATGATGAAAAACACAAATGAAGAACAGATACATCGTAATGTTGCCCTTATTCTCTCACCTAACATTCATAATTGGGTGCTTGCACTTCAAGAAGAAGAAGACCTCCCATACTCACACAATGTGACCTATTACGTCAGCGCTAGCTAATCTTTATCAGCAAAATGGCGTATTAAAGTTGAGCTCGCTATGTTTCTCTGCATAAGTTAGAATGTTAGTTATCAATAAGTTAATTAAATACAGAACCGTATCACACACCGAATGAGTTGAAATATAATTCTTTCTAATCGACTTCTTTTACTTAACTTAGATTTATTATTTATTGATGTATTTTATGACAACCGTGATATATTTTTGTTTTACGTACCTGGTAACTTGTTTATATTATACATGACTTCGTGACTGTCTTTGTGTTAAGTCTCCGTGTAAATATATAGTGAAAGAATTGAAATCTTGGAGAAAGAATCTTCGTGAAAGAATTTAGAATGCGTCACTTAAGAGAATTGATACCTGGCGGGCTTGACTTACTCGAAATAGAATAGAAAGTACAATTGCTAACGTAAACAAACGTCACGTTACCTTGTCGAGATACCCACACTATGTCGCTTGCAGGCACCCCTTTATTCTACAAGTTAACAAATTCACCTGATATGTTCCGTCTAAAAGAACGGGGATCTCAGTCTCGAGATTACGGCTTCTACCACTCCGGCATATTAACAATATTCTGTAACAATATTATAACTGGCTATCGGTGCTACTACATACATTTGATCTCAGTGCCGTAGCTAGAGAGGACATCTGTCCCCGATAATAATAATTCAGAGAAAGTATATTTTTGAGTATGTATATGCAACTTAAAAAATCGTTTGCCTTAATTAATTAGCAAAGGTGAGGCTCTCGAACCATTACGATTGAGTCATTGTAAGTGAAAATCCAATAGTTTGATCAAAAATTATTCAAAACAATCACTTTTTTTTCCAGCTCGATATACCATTTCTATCAGATTAACAGCGCTGGCAAAGAAAGGAGTTACTGTTTTCTACACTTGAATGCATGCCACTTAATAATATACTACACCACTAAAAAGTACTACATTGTGTGATCATAAAAATAAATTTCAAACGTTTTAGCAAAATCATTTTGTCTCTTTCTATTTTTCGAATCAATAATTATTTTTAATTTCAGAAAACATTTTTTATATCACAAACGTCGTTCACAATTTACATTCAAAATAATAGGACGAATGGGTTTTAACGAGAGTTTTATTTAAATCACGTAATTTAGCACAGCGTCCCTAAAACATTACTATTACATATATATATATATATATATATATATATATATATATATATATATATATATATATATATATATATATATATATATATATTTTATATTGATTTATATTGATATATATATTGATTTTTCTTTTAATCGGACCCTTCACAAATTTGTTTGTCTTCATTATTGTTTTGTTAATCAACTAAACCCTTCCCAGGGCAGAAAACAAGAAAGATGGATGTAAACGAACTAAGTTTTGTCTTCGGCAGACGATTCTTCCATTATTCGTCCGAAATGAATTTTCTGCGTTCAGCAGTATAGGCTAAATACCAAGTATTTGTATGTTGCATTTCTAATTGCAGCAATTGCCGTTTACGTTTGAAAATTTGATTTTTTTAATTATAATTTTTTTAATTATAATTTTACAGTGCCGAGCATAATCTTGTATCTATTTTACAATTTAAAAACTCATTGAAAAAGTTTTTTGCAATAACCGGACCCTATTTGCACAAATTCATAAAAGCGGACCCTGGTTGAAAGAATGTGAGTAATTTTTCCACAATTTCACGAAAAACGGATCCTTCACAAAATGTCTGGACAGACACAGACCCCTGAACATAAACTTTTCTACTGCGACTAGCTAGCATGTTCGAATACTCTAATAATTATCTCAAAGATCCTCAAATAATTATCTAATAATACTCTAATAATTATCCCTCTTATCCCATAACATTATCCCAAAGAATATACATAGGGGAAGAAGTCTAGCTTCCATTGACATAACGTAAACCAGTCCTCCAAGGTTAGGTGCGGTCCCTGTGTATTAAGGAAGAAGCGACGTAAGGGGCACAACAGCAGAGGTTCTTAAAACCCTCCTCTCCTCCTAGTAACTACTCGGATTGGGGAAGATTTGAAGGTAAGAAGAAAAGTTTTCTCTTTCTATTTACTGCTGACTTGTTCTGTATTTTTACACCATTTATAAACGGTACTGATACTATTAATTAAGTTATTTCTTTGAAAATACATTTATATAATCCATATTGATTAAATCTGATAACAACACATTTTGACGTAGAAAGAAAGAATAAAATAGCAGTTGTACAGAAAGCAAAGTATGCATTAGTTACCTATTCGAAGAGCTGGACTTCTTCTTTCTGCATTACTCATAGACACTAACTTTATTATCATCCGATGATAATTTTCAGAAGTGGTAATAAAATGAGAACTCAAAAATCAATTGCAGGCCGAAATAGTCTCACTCAATAGTCTTCTGTGCGTTTAATATGTAATTATATACGCGTTTTATCGTATTCATATGTAGTGGTGATTAAAATAATTTTAATACACCGATGAATGATACAGTAAATCAAAATCTGCCACATCAAGCATAAAAATAAAATCTTCCAGAAAATCCGAAAGAATTGGTACTGATTTGAAGATAAAATGATTTTGCGAGTGGAAAGGGATGATTTTTCCATATTATGGCCACTGTTTAAAAACTCTCGGAGATAATCGATTCCTCAGGTTATTTATTTGACAAAAATCCTCAAAATACAACAGATGGTGTTCCAAACTTCATTTTTGTCAAAAATTGGCAAAATGATTCTTCATTTTTGGTCTTCATATATGAATACAGAGAAACCAGCTTGACCCGGAATGTGGATAAATATATTCTAGAGGTAGCATAATTTATGTTTTAATGTTTCATTCTTGATATAGAAGATTCGATTTATAAAGTTTTTATCCTGTGTTGCTTCTAAATAAATCAAAGTTTTACATAAAACGCCAATCACTTTGGCAGCTAACAATTAAAACCTAAAGCTATCCAAAATTTTAGCAATTTTGCCAATATTTGGAAAATCTCACTACGTGACGGCTGGAACAAAGTGGTGTTCCATATGAACTTTTGTATAATTTAAATGTTGCGGTGTAGAAAACAACTTTAAATCAAATTTAAGAAGAAAAAAAAAACATACATTAAAACGTAAACTTAACTAACACTTGAAGAAATTTCCGAAAAAGCGCGGAAAGTTGCAAACTCTACAGTTGATTCGTGCTGAACCCTTTATAACCTCTTCCGTCTCGGTCCCGTCAAAATGACGGAGTGAAGTTTCGCTCTCTATTTGTCGTGCCCATGATATATTCGGGCTGGAGTGTTCAAAAGTAACGCGTCAAAAAGATTAAAGCAATGGATTCATGTTTATTTCTTAGTCTATGCAAAAGAGTACCAGACTATTTGTATTGTGCTTAGAGGTAGTTTGTTTTATTTTAAACTCAGCATTCATCAAACATTAAAATTAACACAAAAATTAAAAATTACTCTAAATGACTATATGTTGAACTATATATTGAACTATATTTAGTTATAAATAATTTTCTTGAATGAAAAACTTTAAGGGATTGGCACAATTAAAAATAATCTAAAAATTTTAGTTTAAGAGTTCCCTTCGGTTTTTAAAATATTTTATAAACTCTGCAGCAGTTAGAATCTCAGGATGGATGGTTCCAATCTTTGAGGGGGACGAAGTTAAAATGTCTGCAGAAGGATTGTTTCTCTCTCGTTTTGATGAATCTAAATGGATGAGGATTCATAAAAATTTCCTTTTTTTTTTGCCTGAAATATTGAGAAGGACATTTTGAGATTTCTAATTATTGAGGAGGGCATATATTCACCTCCCCCACCACCAACGACCCCATTCAGCTCAGTGAATAACGTGAATGAATGAATATTAAAAAGACAAATTATGGTTTCCGATCTATAATCAAAACATCTTTCTGGAATTAAAAAAAAACACATAAAAAACACAAAAGCAGTAAAACACTTCATACTGTTTAAAAAGCTCTACTTCGAATTTAAGATGACTTTCTTAAATTCAAAGATTTGTTGTTATTTTTCGAAGAAGGTTAATTGTTATTTTTCTGTGAAAGAAAATTGCAGGCCAAACACCTTTATTTAAATGGCATATGTTTTTTTATGCATTTATAGTGGTCGTAAATTTTTTGATTTACAGTTTTATTTAATAAATTTGATTCTCACTGATCTTGACCACCACTATATACAATCAATTCAATATACTAAAACTGCATGGCTTTCAAATGCCGACAAAACTAAACAATTGAAGTTTATTTTAGCACTTCTTTCCCCCTACCTTTTTAAACGTTGTGACTTTTGGGTTGTGTCATGTTTGAATAACGCCTTATACGCATTATTTTATATCTTTTATTTATTTATTGTTATTTTATTAAAATTTTTTGGAAGATTTTATTTTTGTACATGGGGGCTAAGCCTCCTGTTTGCTGACGCTCACCAATCCCAATGAATGCTTCGCCATAATTGCTGTTTCTAGGCACTTTAATTTATTCAAATATGTACTAAAAAGGACACTTGTGCCTCCACTTCCCACATCCATATATTTCCCTTTAAGGGGGTCTGTCCAGACATTTTGTGAAAGGTCCGTTTTTGTAAAATTGTGAAAAAATTACTCGTAATTTGTGAATAAACGTTAAGTCGTTATAAACGTTAAGTCACATTCTTTCAACCAGGATCCGCTTTTGTGAATTTGTGCAAATAGGGTCCGTTATTGCAAAAAAACTTTTTCAATGAGTTTTTAAATTGTAAAGACATTCAATAATATGCTCAACACTGCAAAATTATAATTAAAAAAATTCAATTTTAAAAAATAAACAGCAATTGCAGCTACTAAATTATAAATGCAACATACAAATATTTGGTATTTAGCCTATACTGATGAACACAGAATATTAATTTCGGATGAATAAAGGAAGAAGCGTTTGCCGAAGGCAAAAATTAGTTTGCTTACATCTGTCTGTCTTCCCTCCCCCCTTCCTGGGAAAGGTTTATTGATTAACAAAACAATAATGAAGATAAACAAATTTGCGAAGGGTCCGATTAAAAGATAAATTATTTTGTGAAGGGTCCGTTTTTATGAAAAGATATTTTGCGAAGGGTTCGTTAACGGACCCAAATTTCTTCTGAACAGACCCCTGCCTTATGATATTATTAAAAAAAAATTTTATTTAATGAGGGGCACTTGGGGGTTGTCCCATTGGCCACAGAAATGCCAGAACTGCTTCTCTCTTCTCGTTACCCAGTGGGCACCTGTGGCGAAGCCACGGTGGTGGAGCAACGTCACCCACGTCACACAACCACAAACCCGTTTATAGGGCGGGTCACATTCACACAATCACACACAAAGGAGAAAGGTCATAAAACACAGAGAGAAAGAAACATCCATGCCCTGAGCAGGATTCGAACTCGCGACCAGCGGCTCCGCAGTCAGGCACGCTGACCACTCGGCCACCAGGTCGACTCTATTAAGATTATGATATGATATGATCTCCCTTATAATACTATTAAGATTATAGTTTTTTGAAAAAGCATTTTAAATTATATGTTCATTAAAAGTACATGGTGAGTTCACTACTGTCATTTAATACGAAACAGACGGATGTATTTTAAATACAATTTTTGCATTCATCACTTTGTGCACGAAACTGAAAGTTAAGTTCTAAATCATTTAACGAATATCTTTAACCGTCATTCATAATAGTATAATTAATGCCAGGGATCTGTCCAGACATTTTGTGAAAGGTCCTGTTTTTGCAAAATTGTGAAAAAATTACTCGTACTTTGTAAATATA
The DNA here is from genome assembly GCF_982258835.1 of Parasteatoda tepidariorum. Classification (NCBI taxonomy): domain Eukaryota; kingdom Metazoa; phylum Arthropoda; class Arachnida; order Araneae; family Theridiidae; genus Parasteatoda; species Parasteatoda tepidariorum. The sequence continues at coordinate 1,907,803 of NC_141758.1, read as the reverse complement.
AAATAAACGTTAAGTCACATTCTTTCATCCAGGGTCCTGCTTTTATGAATTTGTGCAAATAGGGTTATAATCCATAATATTTTATAATTGTTCTAAAAAAGGACATTATTCTCGTGACTGCTCTAGGCCAAAGCGTCCAAAATTTTGTACATTTTGTCGCACAGAGGGACACGGTAGGAAAGATTGTCCAAAGTAAATTAGCAAACCGTCAGTAAACGTTTCAATGTTATCACCCATTGAAAATCTTACTACTAGTAACACAGTTCATGGGGTAGCTACAAGTGCTTTAATAGATACAGCTGCCTAAATACACATTCTCTAAAGAGATAGGAGTCTATAATACGCATAATGGTGACGTTACGATCATACGAGGAGTTGGTGGGTTGAGAAAATCATTAGGCGCTTGCGCAGTAAATTTAACCATTGACAGACTGGTACTAAATGATGTAAAACTACATACTGTTGCAGACGAAACGTTTCCTGGACCTAACATACTCATTGGAAAAGATATCCTAGATATACCGGATCTAATGATGGTTAGAAAGGAAGGAAAATCAATGCTGTTAAGTGTAAATGAATTTCCATGTTTTAAGAATTTTGAAATTAAAGACTTCAAAAATGCTATTCTAAAAATATCGGAACCAGTAAAAATTCTGCCAAACACAGTGCAAAAGGTAGAAGTAATCAGCAATAGAAACCAAACCGGTAGTGAAGAAATTTTTATAAGTAAACATGAAAGTGATTATGCCTACTTGATAAAAGATGGTAAAGATAAATTACCAATCGCGAATTTCAGGGAGAGCAAACTTCATCTTAAGAAAGATCGCATTCTTCTAAGAGGCAAATGGCTGACAGATTTTACTCGTGATAATACAGACAGCTGTGAAGAGAGTAAAATGGTTTTAACTAACAAAAATATTAAAAGAGAACCTATTCGATGTGACGATATAAAAGTTGGTCCAACTGTAACAACAGATCAGAAGCAGCAAATAAGTAATTTGTTAAATGAGTTTAGAATGTGTATAGCTCTGAAGCCTGATGAACTAGGATGCGTTAATAATACAGTATTGCACATTATTGAAAAACCTGGGAAGCTCACCAGTTTCTCGGTCGCGATACCGTACTTCACATCATGAAAGAGAGATAATGCGTGGCATAGTTAGCGATATGAAGGAACAAGGCATTGTTCGAGATAGTTCATCGGAATATAGTAGTCCTGTATTGCTTGTAAAGAAGAAAACTGGAGAATATCGAATGGTTATCGATTATAGGAAACTTAAATCTCAAACCGTGAAAGACCCTTTACCGTGTACAGATGATCTTTTGGATCAACTATCAGGATTCAACTTATTCTGCATACTTGATGCTTGTCAAGGTTTCAATCAAATACCTACGGATAATGAATCATCTCGAAAAGCCGCATTTACTACACCTGATGGTCACTTTGAACCAACACGTTTATTTTTTGGATTGTCTAATGGTCCAGCTGTTTTCCAACGATGCATGACCTACTGTGGAAAGGCGTTACTTGCTTTATTGACGACATTTTTTTCGGATCTGTGGATTTTAAGGATATGATTTTAAAACTTAGAGCAGTACTTCGAAAATTAAGTGATGCTGGAATAACGTTGAAGCTGTCCAAATGTGAATTTGCTATGTCTGAAGTTGAATATTTGGGATTTACTGTTAGTTCAGAAGGAATTAAACCTGGTCCAAGAAAAGTTGCTGCAATTGCAAAATTCCCTGCTCTGCGATCAAAGCATGAACTTCGACGATTCTTAGGTTTGACTAGTTTTTTTCGCCGTTTTATAGAAAGATACGCTGCCATCGCATCCCCACTTGCACGTTTCTTAAAAATGGTCAAGCATGTACATGGAATCCCGAACATCAGACGGTGTTTGAGAAATTGCGAGCCATGTTAACGTCTGAGATAATTTTGAAATTATTTGACCCCCGTGATGAAACTGAGCTTCATACAGACGCAAGTTCTTCAGGATTAGGGGGAATGTTGCTTCAACGGGATTCAAATAATACACTACGTTTAGTTTATTGTGTAAGCAGGTGCACTTCTCCCGATGAAGAAAACTACCACTCAAGCAAATTAGAACTGTTAGCTGTAGTGTGGGCATGTAGCCGTCTTCGACCATTCCTTCTTGGTAATGCGTTTACTCTTGTATCAGACTGCAGGGCGTTTATTTATTTAAAGAGTCAACGTAAATATGAAGGCACAAATGACTCGATGGATTGAGCAGCTAAGTGAGTTTAATTATGAAGTCAAGCACAAATCTGGTTCTCAAATGATTCATATTGATGCCCTTAGTCGAGCTCCAATAACCATCGACAATCACCGACTAGCTAGTTCTGTCTCAAATTACTGAAGACACATCTAGAGATGAATTAAATGTTCAACAGAAAAGACCGAAAAAAAGTTGCCTTACTATTTAAAGGACTTTAGTTGACACTTTTGATTTTTGATGTTTTCATGGATGGGGTCATCCATTTATAGGATGACCGAATGTAAGCAGCTAAATGTTTCAAGGGCGAGCATAAGTATGACTTGTATAACTTGCGTAAATATTGTTTTGGAACTATTTATTATGTTTCTATGTCTAGTTTGGATTCGAATACGATTAAATAAAGATATATTTAAAATATACGTTAAATATCTCTTACACATCTTTCTTGTTTTCTCCCCTGGGAAGGATTTATTCGATTAACAAAACAATAATGAAGATAAACAAATTTGTGAAGGGTCCGATTAAAGGAAAAATCATTTTGTGAAGGGTCCGTTTTTAAGTTAAAATATTTTGTGAGGGGTCCGTTTTTATGAAAAGATATTTTGCGAAGGGTCCATTAAAGGACCCAAATTTCTTCTAAACAGATCCCTGAATGTATTTTACACTAAAAATAATACTTGTAAAAATGTTAATAAGATCAGACACCGATTTAAATAACTTTATCTTAAAATGTAACGCAAAATTGCATTACTCTAATAATAATAAAAACAATGCTCCTAAATTCTTAATTTAGAAGCAAAATAAAAAATAAAGTAATTATTACCTTTGAGTTACGTGCGGCGAGCTCGCTGCTTACCGCTTATTTATTACCTTTGAATTGGGTATAATATAAAAAAAACACAACTACTTCCACTTAGTAGGAATAACATTTACCATGACGCAATGCTAAATTCTATGCCACTATCTACATAAATGCCACTATCCACATAAATCAATTATTAATCAAAAATCGAATATCAATTACTTTTCTTTATAATGCAATAAAATATGGCGAGCAGCTATTTAAACGATCAAACACTTCGTTTGTTTATTTGTGGCTTGAAGTTAAGCTCGCAGAAAATGCCGTTCATGGGTTAAATTTAGTAGGAATAACACAACCTGTGACGTAGGCTATAGTATACCCAATTACTGAAACAAAAATATTTGAAGGAAAACAATAACTTTATGATTTATATCAATTTTATGCTGATGACAACCAAACCAATAAATAAATTAGAGTGGGAAAACTAGATCCTACCATGTGTGATTTTCCGACCCATAAAAATGTATTGATAACAATGGAAAACTGGGACACCAGCATAAGATTTTTATATATAGTAAGATTTATTGTGGCAAAAAAAATGTCTAAATTTATTTCCTAGTTAATTCCTAAATTTTTAATTTCAATTTGAAATTTTTATGAACCCTATCACTTATAAATAAATAATACAAACATCTGGATGCAAGTTGGGCACCCAATGTAGAAATTTGGTTATTACTTCCCTATTACTTTGAGAAATTATATCCACGACTTTCATCCTTCTATTCTGTCTCTCAACCGACCTCTTACGATACAAACTTTAACGAATAAATTACAAAACAATGGAAAAGTCATGCACTTAGAAAATTATATACTATATATATAAATCATAATCAGCATTTTCTTTTTTAAAAAAATAATTTTGCTTTTGTATTTCAAACATAAAATGAAAGGTCTGACACTTGCTACCAAACATGCGTCTTTTCTTTTCTTAGCTTACTTGTTGTATACAGTAATAAGTTTGTTTCGTGTATGATGTTACCGTGGATGACCGAAATCAAGAGAATGTTGACTTTCACTGGTAAATGTCAACAAACCACATAGTTGCTTGGGTGAATGTCCGAACTATTTGCTACATCATATTTGATATTATTTTATTAGTTGATATTATAATATATTTATTCAATATTTTAATATCTGCTGAGGATAGATTAGGAGAAACATCAGTGTTCAAAGTACCGGTTAAATGCATGCTGAGCAGTTGCACTTGACCTTAAAAAAACATTGATGTAGAGCATACGGGGCAAATATATACCGGGCAGTGGCACTGAATCTTAAGAAAAACATTAATCTAGGGCATACCGGACAAATGTATACCGGGTAGTGGCTCTTCATTAAACCTAGTCTATATTTCGGAAAATGTACCAAAACGACAATGTGATTGCCAACATTCACCAGTGGAAGTCAACAACCACCCATTTCTGTCCTTCACAGTAACCACACAACATGAGACGTTATTAATTAGTATTAGCGAGTAGGATAGTGAAAACAATGTATTACTGTACTTAAGTTAAAATAACCAAAATCATAATGGAGAAAATCGGAGCACTTGACAGGTATGTTCTACTATCCCGGAAGTCCTAGCTTGTCAGAATATTTTAAGCGGTACAATAATAACACTTTGAAGCTAAACTTAATTTGTTTAACTTTGTCAGCTCAATTAATATGTTTAAATTGTTTGCATAAACTTTTAGAACTATTAATTAGGACTAGATGATCCGATATAAAACTCACCAGAGGTTCTACAGTTGGTTATTTATCTCATATTCCCTACACTACAATAATAAAAGAGACGCTTACTCAAGATATATTTAGAGGATTATTTCAAAACTTTAGAGGCGTTTAGGTCAATGCGATTTACTCATACTTATCATTAAAGTTTAAAACTTGAGGGACAGACGATAAATGAATAAAAGCAAGTATTTTCGCCCACCCAATGCCAGAAAATATAGCAAATAAAGCTCGTATTTTGTATGGATTCCTTTGATTGTTTTTTGCAATCATTGCATAAAGTTTAGTGAAGTTAACATAAATATGGATGGATGGATGAACATCTTTAATAGAGAGAGAGAGAGAAATTATCTTTTTTTTTCATGGGTTTTTTTACTTTAATTTTATAAATATTCAATAAACTTAAACAAAAGTTTTAGAGGAATTTTAAATAATAACAAAATTATTATTTTAGAAGTAGACAGATAATTGTTAGAAATGGCGCCAGATATTGCTCATATCTGGCGCCATATCTGACGCTCATATTTGAAGTAGTTCTTTCTTATTGCGCATGAGCGGACAAAATATTTTTTAAAAAAAATTCATAATTTTGTAATGAATTGTATTTAGTAACTACTGAAGGAAGTCCGATTTAACAATTTTCGAAGAATTTTCTTTTGTACTATTTAAGAGATAGCTCTAATGGATAAGGAGTTTTCCCCCTTTTTATTTTGCACTGTTTAACAAGTTTTATTAAAAATTGACATCGGCATTGTGGGAATCATCTCTCATAAATTTCTAGCAACTTTTTAAGTCTTCGAATTATTTAAATCGAATTTCTTTTATTAGTTACCAAATACTATTTGCAACTATTTTTTACCACGTATGCGCAGAACGAAAGAACTATTTTAAATACTGCCCACTTTTTCAAATTTTAAAATGATAAATTTAAAATTGCTCAAAAAATGTGTTTAATTTTATTAAATATCTTGAAAGTTATAGCAAAAAAATTATACGACAAAAAAAAAACTGAAACAAAAAGATTAGGTTTTTTTATAAGAATGTCCATATCCATACATTAATATTTAACCTTGAGGTTTATTTTATGCAGTTATTAGCAACCAAAGTAGTCAATACAAGCTTATTGCTATATTTTCAGGGATAGGGTGTTCAAAAATACTTGCTTTCGTTCATAATTTATTACCGGTCCCTCAAGCCTCTGGAAGTTTTAAACTTTAGTGATAAGTGTATGAGCAGGGGTCTGTCCAGACATTTTGTGAAAGGTCCGTTTTTGTAAAATTGTGAAAAAATTACTCGTAATTTATTAATATAAAATAAACGTTAAGTCACATTCTTTCAACCAGGGTTCTGATTTTGGGAATTTGTGCAAATAGGGTCCTATTATTGCCAAAAAAAATTTCAAGATGTTTCCAAATTGCAAAGACATACAAGATTACGCTTAACAGTGTAAAATTATAATTTAAAAAAAATTCAATTTTCAAAAATAAGCAACAATTGCTGCTACTAATTTAGAGATGCAACATACAAATATTTGGTATTTAGCCTATAGTGCTGAACGCAGAATATTCATTTCGGACGATTAAAGGTAGAAGCTTCTGCCGAAGACAAAAATTAGTTCGTTTACATTTGTCTTTATTTCCCCCCCCCTTACTGGGAAGGGTTTATTCGATTAACAAAACATTAAGGATGATAAACAAATATGTGAAGGGTCCGTTTTTATGAAAAGATATTTTGTGAAGGGAACGGATCCAAATTTCTTCTAAACAGACCCCTGATGAGTGACCTAAACATCTCTGAAGTTATAAAATATTCCTCCAAATGTTTCTTGAGAAATTGAAGAAAATTTTAAGAACTGAAATAATGAAATGTTTCGGGCTGTGTATGCTGAAGTTTTTCCTTTTCCAAGCTTAAGGGTCATTGTCCGATAGTGTCAACACTGTTAACTATCTGATTAAAGCAAAATTTAAGTATCATAATTCTTTTTTATTTTTCTTTTATGGTCAAAGCAATTAAATAATTTCTTTATTTTATAAAAAGGGGTAAAAAATGCTTTGTCTTTTTTTCGTTATTCTCATATTTCATACTTCAATAAAAAATGTCGGTCATTGCACACAAATGTCGTCGTTTCTTGTGCACCGGTACCGTATACAGTTTTTATAGAATATAAGTAAAATCATAAAATGTTATTGGATTCTCATAGCTTCCGTGAACTTACAACTAAATTAAATTGCAACAATTTTTGTGCGCTGAATGTAAGGCACACCTCTACATAAAATAAGTGTAAAGAGAGCTTTTATGGCTTCGCATTAAATGTCTCCTTTAATTATGTCTTTCACTATTTTATGATTTCTAAGAACTGCAGTGTTATTTTTATTTATTTATTTTTAGGCAAACTGCCTCAAAACATTCGTAGAAGTAGTAAAAAATGTTTCGCAAGTGTTAAAGAGAAAAACTTAGCTAGAGCGTGAAAAAAAAAGCACATTAGGGAGATAACGTTAGCTTCCGTACGTTCCCATACGTATAAGATTTCAAGTATTTGCATATGCGCTCATGAAAAAATATCAAATTTACGTAAGTGAAAGTTAGAGACTGCAAAAATCAGTAAACCCCCAGCTAACGATATTACTACTTCGACCACAAAATCGAAACAAACATTTACAATGGAGTGGACATAGACTATCTCTTTAAGACTGTGGCATGCGATTCTAAGATTGAAGAAGTTTAAGTAGTAAAACTGCGATTCTGTGAGCAGAAAAATTTGGTAGATTATGGACTTTGATGAATTCAGCGATAAAGAATGCAGCTTATTATTAATAATATTTTTCTTAAAAATTAAACTCTTATTGATTATTTAGCTTCTTTTTTTTTTAAACTAAATTGTATATTTAAAATATAAATATAATTTCAAAATAGCAAAAATATGTTTAGTTTCTTATGGAACTAGCGCAATTAGACTACTATAATGCTAAACAAAAACCAATCAAATTATTTATTTATTGAATAAACCAATTATTGTAAGATCAAGCACTTCATTTCTAAATTTCATCAATGCATTTCTTAAAATTCACATTCCATGTCCATGTTTTTATTTCGAAAATTAGTTTAAACAGAAAAATTTTTTTTAACAGCTATAAACAGCGTGCTTGTAGCTTTGTCTTTGTAGCATAAATCACACCAATGTAACGTAAAAGATATAGTTTGTCTAAAGTAAGAACTCAACTAGCCATTCGCTATTCTTGTTTCCATAGCAGCAGACGTCCTCAGACTTTGTGGCGGGGAGTTCTTACTGTAGACAAACTTACGTATCATCTAAAATAAACGCGAGCAGTTGTTTCAATTTTAGCGCCCGGAAGTTAACGTAAAAGTGCGAAATCTCCCTATTATCTCATCTGACAATTATTTTTTTTTCGTCCTTCAAAAAATATTTTTACTTTGTTAGCGGTAGGGATAGGAAAATAAAATTGACTTTCTAAGCAGACTTTTTGTTTATATTTAGCCCATTCTTCGATACACATAACGATGCCTAGTAGATCCTTAATATGCATGTTCAAACTATTTAAACGTAAGGGTATTTAAAATCTTTTTAATTAAATTTATTAAAACAAGAACCACATTTTAAAGCATAAACCAAATAAATAGTAAAAATAAAATCTTTCGGAAAATCCGAGGAAAATAGGTGAACTTGTATTCAATGCCGATACATTCGTAATCCATGAATCGCTAGAAAATTTCAATTATTGGTGCCTTTTAGAAAGAACGCAGAACTTCTTATTGCGAATCTCCGAAACGGAAGCTACGGGCCTTTCTTAGAAAATAAATCATTTTCAGAGAAGCCCTCCGCTTTGTAAACTGCTGTTTGTAGAAAATGCAACACCATGAAAGAATCATCAGAATCAAATGAAATTTAATGCAGAAACGACTTGTACTGATACAAATAAATGATGAAATTTTCAAAACAAAAGAAACAAATTAAGCGTCCGAAATCAGTATTTGGTGCAGCCACCACGCGCTGCAATAAGTGCTGCTATACGACGTGGCATGGAGTCAAACAGATGTTGAATATCTGCTTGAGGAAGAGAATTCCATATCGCTTGTATGCGCAACCAAAGTTCGTCTTTGGAAACTGCAGGACGCGGATCACGAGTGAGACGCCGACCAACCATATCCCACACGTGCTCAATAGGCGACATATCCGGCGAATAAGCAGGCCAAGGAAGAAGTTGCATGCGTTGTGCTGAACAGAAGTCTCTAACAGTCCGCGCAACATGTGGGCGTGCATTATCCTGCTGAAAGATAGCTCCAGGGATGCCTTGAAGGAAAGGAACGACTTCGGGCTGTAGCACTTCACGGACGTATCTGTTGCTATTGAGATTACCCTCAATTCGTATCAAATTGGATCGTCCATGATACGAAATCGCACCCCAGACCATAACTCCGGGTGTTCGACCACTATGTCGTTCAATAATACACTCAGGAAGGCAGCGTTGACCGGCATAACGTCTAACACGAACACGGCCATCATGGGTCCACAAATTGAAGCGTGATTCATCTGAAAAGACAACTTGGTGCCAATCAGCTCGCCAGTCTCTGTGCTCAAGAGCCCACTGCCGACGCAGCCGTCGATGATCCGCCGTGAGGGGAATCCTGTATAATGGCACCCTTGCACGCAATCCACGGCGCAGCAGACGACGACGAATTGACGAAGCCGACAATTGTACACCTGTAGCAGTAGACCAATGTGCTGCCAGCTGCCTGGAGGAAGCTGTGCGATCATTCACCGCCATGCGGAGCAGGTGTCGATCATCGCGCTCTGACGTCACCTTCTGTCGTCCAGTGCCTGTTTTTCGAGTTGTTCGGTGCTCGTCGGTCCACTGCTTCCAAACTCGCATCACTGTGGAACTGTTCCGCTGCATACGAGCTGCTATTGCGCGATAGGAAAATCCTCCATCTCGAAGGCCGATTATCCTCCCTCGTTCAAACTCCGTAAGTTGCTTGAATTTCTTATTCTTCCGTCGTGGAGGCTCACTCACGTCAGGTCTCACTAAACGTTTGCCACTAACAAATAATCATAGACTATTTTCAACGTCCCGCTACAGCACTTTATTTATACGCTTTCAGCATCAATTCAGAGGGCGCTGCGCGCGCCACGCACGCGCGATGGCTCTGAAACTTTATTAATTTGCATAATATCCTATAATTGACATTTGCTGCGAATTTCATTTGATTCTGATGATTCCTTCATGGTGTTGCATTTTCTACAAACAGCAGTTTAATAAAGTATTTTCTTGTGGTAATAAAATGTAAGTTATTTTTAGTTTTGTATTCTTCATTTTAAGCAATTAAAATATTTAATTTGCAATTATGTTATCAATAAAATATTTATTTTTTTACTTTAATTCAAGAACATTTCAGCTAATTTATTTGAAAATGCAGTTTTGCGTTACGTGCAAGTATATTTCTAAGTTGACAGATGAAAAAGAAAGAAAAAAGAATTAAAAAAATTAAGATAAACGAGTCATAAATATTAAAGAAAATTTATTTCGTGCAAATATATTATTAGTTGAATGATTAACGGAATTGCGTCTGAAACACTGATGTTTACATAAAAATTATCATAATTGCTGTCAACATTACCGTTGGGCACGCAGCCCTTCATTTAAAACATTTACTCACACCTACTATCGAAATTACAATAAAAAAAATTTTTTCCTTTATTATTTTTTAATTTACTTTACAAATAAGCATATCTCTTAACTGAACTTTGAATATAATTATTGTAAATTATAGTGAGTCAGTTTTCCGTATTTATTACAATTTCGTCTCAATGTGGTAAATCGGTAAGTGTATACAATGTTCTAATTTAGTTCTTTTTTTAAATTCCACCTTTACTTCGCAATTATTAATACCTTATTATTTAATATTAAAATAAATTAAAGTAAAAAATAAAACTTTATATAAATTGAAATGAAATGAACGATTATAAATACACGAATGTTTCTTCATTGTGTTCGGTTCGTGTAATAATTTTAAAAAGTTTGCGTTAAGACTAAGAAGCATTTTAAATCTTCCAGGGGGGCGCACCGAAGTCTATGCAAGCCGCTGTGAATGCCAATAGCAGAGGGTTTGTTCTAGTAAATGGCACAGCAACTGAAAGTTTTAGAATTGAAACAGGTGTAAGACAAGTCTGTGTTCTGTCTGGTCTGTTGTTTATTATTGTCATAAGCTGGATTATAAAGAAAACCACCAAGAATAAAAGAACAGGAATTCGGTGGAATTTTAATCACCTTTTATAGAGAACCTCGATTATGTAGACGATATTGTTCTGTTGTCATCCACATTCGAAGATATGGAACGGAAAACACCATTTATAACAGAAGATAAATTCTGAAAAAACTAAAGCGATAAAATTAAACTGTAACATTGTAACAAAACCCAAAGTACAAAACACAGATATCGAAGATACTGATACTTTTAATTATCTTGGTTGAATAGTGTTTACCACAGGTGGAACTGACGAAGATGTTACATCTAGGCTGTTTTTTTTTTTTTTTTTAGAACGTTAAGTAAACTGGCACGTGGTGTTTTTAGAACATTAAGTAATTTAGAACATAATTAATGAAACTTCTTATTTTTAATTCAACAGTTAAAGTCGTCCTAGTATTATCTCCATTCTTCGTCCTACTACCGAAGGAAGCGAGGAAGACTGTAACTAACGTGGTCAGTGTTGCCAGAACTTAAGATTAAAAAGTAGCGAATGGGAGCTCCAAAAGTAGCGGATTCGAACATTTTGTAGCCCAAAAATAAATCATTCATATATATATATATATATATATATATATATATATATATATATATATATATATATATATATATATATATAAACAAAATTAATATCACAGCATAAATAAAGTGTAAAGTTTGCCATGTTTTGAGTGCTCTAATTTATTTGGCTATATTTCTGTAAAACAGCGCCGTTTGCCAGAAAACACTAAAATTATAATAACATTGGATAGCTCGTTTTTTTCAAGCTTTTTTATATGTAAAAATCAGTCGGAACTGTCTTCGATATTTTAATGTTGGTGCGGTCTTTGAGCTTCATAAGAATACTAAGAGGTTTCGACCTCAGCTCGCTTCGTTCCCCAACCTCAAGAACCTTAATTACTCTCACATAAAAATGTTCTCACTAGCTAATTTTTTTTTAATAAAAATTATCTCGCGTTTCGAGGAAATTAAAAATAAGAGCTAACTAGGACCCAATCTCCAACAAGAAATTCAGAATAGTTCAACTTCATGGACCTACATCTGTATGCATTTAAAAATAAAAGGCAAAAAATCTTTTTTTGATAAGCAAAATAATTTATTTAATCATTTCTGTTCTGAAGTTCGAAACAATACAAAGTACAAACATTCAGCTCGCAGATGAGAAATATGACTTTGCTTTTCCTTGTAACAGCATCAATAATTGTTTCAAACTCGATTGTGAATAGTTTTTATAGTAATTTAGTGAACAAATGAATATTTTGATTTGGGCCACGTATAAAACAGTATTTTAAAGCATCTACGAAGCAACAAATATTTTTAACTAATCTTTTTTTTCATTTATAGTAGCCGTAACATCTGTTGTAAAGTTAAAAAAAACCAATGATAAAAAGATAGATTTGCACTAAATGCTCGTAAATATTTTCTTTTCTCGCAGCTCGCTTAGTTGCTGAGCATACTTCACTTGCACAGTGAAACCTGTTAAGTTGACCATCTCTATAAGTTAATCACCTATCTAAGATTTTGATGATCAAGTGCAAAACTGGTAAAAACAATTTATTAACATTTTTATAAGATGACTACTCTTATAAAACCATCAAATTGTAGTTCCACTTCTGATCAGTTTACTCTAGTTTCACTGTAGCAGCTTTAATAATTTTCTAAACTCCTTTTATAACACGCAGCATATACATTACCGTGTTTATCATTTAAAGTAATTATCTTTCCTAGTTATTTTGCAATTACTATAAATGTTTCGAAAGGTTTAAAATGTTGACATTTTCGAATTAAAAAAATTGTCGTTATTCAATTTTCCTGATCCCTAAGTGCATTATGTTTCAATTAACTTAGTCATTTTTATTCATAATTTCATTGTTATAGTTAATTATTATTTGAAATTTCATAGTATATATTTTTGTTTTAAAAACAAAATCCATCTTTTGCGTTTCATCGTCATCATTGGGTGGGCCTGGGCCCTCTATGAAATATTTCTTCATGTCCTTCTCCTTGATGCCAATTCTGATTATCATTTGCGTTTGGTAATACGAATTTTATTTTAATATGATAACTATCCAAAACTTCATTTTTATTTGTTTCATTTATTTATTGCATATTTGGCAAAATGAGGTGAAAAATAATAACTGTAACCATAGCAAATACATATTATAGCTTCCTTTAAAAAAATAATTTCATCATTTACAACGGGCAAATCTAAGCTCTAGAGAGATATAAAAATTTTCCTATTCTTCGTGCAACTGTGAATAGATGGTGATTTACAAAAGTGAAATGAATTCACTAAAATGCATTTAACAGTACGATATTTTTTGGAAACTCATTGTCATTCACAACAACTATTTTCATTCATCAGGTTTAATGACTTTGGATTTAATTTTTCTGAGTTTCAAAGCGAGTAACGTGATTTTTTTTCTCCAGAAGATAAACGATTAATAATAGTTGGAGTTAAAAAACATTTTCCCCATCATACTCTCCGTGCATTTTTCCATATATATCTTTGCGATTTCCCGAGTCTACGATTTGAAACATAAACATGGAAAGATTATAGACTCCATCAGTAAAACATATCAAGAATCCAAAACTGAAGCGAGAACGTTTTCAACAACAACAAACATGTCCTTTTTAAAAATGGTAAAGAAACTGCAAACTTTCAGAATCATTTAATAATGGGAAGGGGGAAAATTAAAAAAAATATATATATATTTCAGTAAGGAAAAAAAGTAGCGCATATTTAAGATTTGTAGCGTTCGAAAAATAATAAGTAGCCCAAAAAGTAGCAAGTAGCGAAAATTCAATTTTCAGTAGCGGGGACTTTTAAAAGTAGCCCAATCCGCTACTTGTAGCCCAATCTGGCAACACGTTACGTGGTAAAGAATGATAGTGAGTCAGTGGGTGAAAGAGATGTCTAGACTGGTGACTAGGGGGTGGACGATACCGTAATATTAAAAACTTAACTTGAGGACAGAATTTAAAAATAAGGAAGGAAGGAAATTACGCTGAGGATAATGTTTTTTATTTGCCTCCTTGGTGCATTGGCTACATGGAAACTTTTAAATCATTAACATGTACTTGTGTGAAACTTTAAATTTGTGTGAACTTCAAATCAAGTTAAGAAAAGAATCGTACATTAAAACATAAACTTAATTACCACTGGAAGAAATTTCTTCATAAAGCGCAGAAAACGGTCAGCCCTGATTTAAATTAAATTTACAACCACTGTCTAAATTTTTCAATATCTGTTGGAACCTTGTTGTTAACTGCAACTGAGGCAGAACATGCTACATTTTGTCACAAAAATGCACTCTTGGTGAAAATGAAAATTCTATCAAATTATGTTAAAAAATATATATATTTTTTTAAATGTCTGAAGACAGCCAAAAACATCTTATTAACCGTTCATGCGCCGGAGTTGCATTTTGTATCCATACAAAAAGCTCCTTTACAAAAAAAAAAAAAAAAAAAAAAGTCGCAGTGCATTAAAGTAACTAAATATTTTATTCATTTAGCTACCAATTTAGTTTAAAAATGCAGTATAACAAAGGTGATACTTTGAAACCGAATATAGTCAGGAATTTAAGAAAGCAAACTGCTAACTAAAATATTTCATCTCAACTTGTTTTCGGGAAGAATTAATGACTTTCAAGATTTTTTAACGGCTTTCGAAAATTGATCAAGAATAGAATTTACTCCAATGAATACCACGTAATGGTTAAAACTACCAGGGTTTTTTTTCTTCAATTTTCCGCCTCCTGAATGTAGGTATTATTGAAATATTTTAGTAAATATGTATGCAGGGCCCGAGCTAAGCATTCGACACATCGCCAAATGCGATAAAATCATAAATTTAGCGAACAAAATTCTGTTTTGGCAAAAGTATAGGCGAATGATTTTTTCCGCTGGAAAGAAAAAAATATATTTAACTCGATCCTCAAAATTACGTAAAAATGATTTTTTTTTAAACAAACCAAATCTTTTTTATTCGATTACGGTAATTTTCGGTAGATGCGCCGCGTAACCAATTAGAATTGGGTTCAAATAATATAAGCCTGAAGCAAACTACTGTGAAATAGTTTTCTATAGGAAAAAAAATTGTTAGGATTTGAATTTTTTTTTTTTTTTTTTTTTTTTTTTTTACAATTGTCGTTGAACAGCCGACCCAATTTTATGTGTTTACGATTACTAATTTTCAACTCCGTAGCTTTGTAATTTTGAACCCAATCCAGAAGAGAAAGGAACTCCTGGATGTAGTATTGTGAGAAATTCGTTTTCGTGAAGGACTTTTTGATGGTACTAGCCCGTATTTTACATTATATGGAGAGGAAGACCACGAAAACCTCCCACGGTTAGCCTGACCGCAAGGGGACTCTAACCCATGATCCGTCTACCACTGAGGATATTTCACGTCAGCACTGTGGTCGGTGCAAGCCGGATGCGGAATTCGTATCGACTGGGATTCGATCCTAGTTCGCCTCATTGGAAGGAGAACGCTCTATTCCCTGAGCCATCGCGGCTCTAAGATTTGCATTTGGAGAAGATTTTCGAAAATTGGCGAATACTTTTGTTATTTGACTAATCGGTTTACTGGCTAATAATTTGAAATCTTAAGAGCTGGCCCTGCGGTATGTCTTTAGTAAATTAGTATGTCTTGCTTATTAAAACTAATGTTAACAATGGAATAAATGAGAGATCAGTCTTTATCTCTTAGCAAAAAGAGACGTGTTCCAAAAATGGAACATAGGTGTTAAAACTTTCAAGTGTCAAAGTTATAGTTTTTCAAATCACGTAATATTAAATTCCCAAGTTCAGTTCTTACGTAAAAGTGTTTTTTACTATAAATGTTTTTCATCTTTATGTCGAAAAAGATTAAAACTATTTAGGTTTGACAATTTCTTTTAAATATTTCTTGAACATAAAGCTTGATAAGTTCAATCCAATATAGTTCTTATCAATATTTTTTATAGTGATATTTGTTCCAAATTCAATATTTTTTATAGTGATATTAACAGGACAAGATTTAATTTCTACCCTACCACCTGCAGGGTTATTCCTTCCGCAATTATTACTATTATTAACGCCCTGTTTTGTTTTGATTTAACATCTGAACTCAAAACATCTACTAACTTACGTTTTATTCAGATAAAATTAGTAAGTATACCGGCAAAAATGAATAGCTAAAAAAAGTAACTATAAATTAGTAAAATAAAATTATGTTTTATTACTAGACATTAATGTTATTAATACAATTGAAGTGAATTTTTCTGTAATCTTAAAATAAAAATATTTCATTTACCTTAAAATAAATGCAATTTTTTTAAAAATGGAGAAAAAGAGCAAATTTTTAAATGGACTTACGAGTGTTAAAATTCAAATTAAACAAACGCTCTTGATTTGAAAAACCAAACTTATGGGCGATTACATTCAAGAAAATGGGTGCATTACCGAAGCTATAATTAGTAATCAACAATCCTTTTGATCCCTTTAAAAAAATAGACAGATATTTACTTCACCTGCTTTTTCAAACAGCTGTTTTAACCAGCACCCACGAGTTAGAACATGGAACAAAAATTCCCAAATAGCTTCTTAAATCAGACGATTATTAAGTCAATAATTTAAAATCTCTTTCTATTCTTGAGGATGAACTTTTATCTTTGATGAACACATTAGAATTAGCCAAACTAAGTAAAAAAGAAAAATAATAATACACGTAAAAAGATGTAAATAAAAAATACAATAGTAGATATGATAATATCTTAATTCGCGTTCAGCGATTAAAAAAGTTTTTTCTTTTAGTTATGCAATCAAATGCGGAAAAATTTGCATTTTGGCGAAATACTGAGGGGGGAACGTACCCCTCCCCCTGTCTAACACGACGCCTATGCTGGGAGACGACTTTTGCGCACCACCACATTTTTCATTTCATGCAAAACAGAAAATTGGAATAGTTCGTCGAAAAAGAATTGAAATAGACCTTAATCCATCGTTTTGGAATCCATATATTGGATATTATGATGATGATTTCTTTTACGAACACGACTGATTTAATGAAAATCGTGATTTGCTCAAGAATAGTGGGCGTCTATTTCGGTATGAATTAAATAAGCTGGTGTCATAAAAGAACAAAAAAATACATTGTGCTTAAACAGAATCAATGATATTTTTATGTTTCTTCGATTGTGTTGCCTTTTAAAACTTTCATTGAAGACGGCAATAGAATTCTCTATCAGTCATGATTTAAACACAAACACTTCATTTTTCGCTTTCCATTCCATTGATAATCATTTCGTCAGAGTAAATAAATGGACGATGAAGAGGCGCTCCTTTTAACTGATCTTATTTATTTATTGTTTCAACCTTTTTTTTATTATTCGAATTCGATTAAAAGCTACTTCACCGATGCATTCTTGAAGCTATAAAACAGTTTCTAAGAATTTCTTTCTATAACACAATAGAAAGATTCGTGACTCCACATCGCATTCAAATGAAGATTCCTTCAAATAAAATTGATTTTAATCTGAACATCAAAATAAACAGTTTCTTAATATAACATAAAAAGATAAGGGCTTAAAAAGATTCTCTTTGTTGTCGGAACATACTTATGCACCCCCTAAAAAAACTGTGTGAAATAAACAAAAGTTAAAAAAAAAATTTTTTAACTGTAACCTATAGTATTTTTCTGTAGTATTTAGCACATCTATAAAATGTAATACTTAGCAGTATTATAAGTATTACCTGTTGTTAAAACGTTTTCGATTTTGATTATTCGTGATCGCAACGCTCCAGTACGCCCTCTAGCGGGAGCCTGAAAAAATCGGGCATTAGTTCCAGCATAACCATTGGCAATGACGGACGCCATTTTCTTAGCAGCAAATAAGAAGCAAAATTTCCCTAAGGAACAGGTAAAAGAACTTGAAAAAACTAAACAGAACATGCCAAACATTGAAGCAGAACACGCCAAACATTTGAAGAACAATTTCTCAATTATTTTTACCTTTCTATTACCAACAACGTAACTTCTGATTTCATGATCCCTTGCTGTTTCAGATGTGTGTATTACAGTAAAATAATTTTTTTCTATCTTCAATTCTTTACAAATTAAAGTTAAGTCAACATTGCTTTCGCCATTCCAATGAATAAATACGAATTCAGAACGTACAGAACTGTAATAGTTATAGAATATTCTTCTTCTTTATAGAATAGTATATATTTCTGTATCTATATAATTCCGAAAACAACAATAAAGAATGATCAAATTACTTGAAATAGTATATTTTCTGCTGATTATTAATAAATTTTTATCGTTTCCCTGTTAAGTATTTTTTAGTTTTGAAAGAATAATTTCAATTAGAATTCAGCTATTCTGTTTTTAAGCTGCATATTCAAATTCATATCGAGATCTTACACTTATAAAATTCTGATGTGTGGTATATGTTATCTAAAAGTAATGAAGAGATAATCTATGCATATTTTATTCGAAAATAAAATTTTCAAACGAAGAACATTTCATTTGGAATTCTGCGGATTTATAAAATAGGTGAGTGATATGATTTTTATAATAAAAAATTTGCTTGTAAATAATTCCTTTTTTTATTTGATGATCGTTCTCTACAGAATGCTTTTTTACGTCTGATTAAGAATTATAAGAATAAAAAAAGAAGATACAATATGAAAGTTTTTATTTCAATCTGAAGAATTTTTATAATCGCTTTTTATAATAAGAATTCTTTATTTGACGTTTTTTAGTTTATTGTTTTTTGATAAAAATTGCTGTCAAAATACTTTTTTTGAAAAATTAAATGGTATAAAATTATGTGCTTGCATATACTTCTTGCATATTCTAATGTTTGAAGTAATATGATTCAGAAAAGTACGGAATAAAAATTCGGTACTTACGTATTAACGCCACCGCAGCTACAGATTTGGTGGTTTTTAAGTGCCGCCAATCTACACTTAAAATTTTTGCGACATATCATAAAATAAAACACTTTATTTAAAATCAAAGTAGTCAATCGGATTTCGGTGGAAAATGGGCCGATAAAGAGTTTAGCGCAGATTCAAAACAATCTCTGTTTTCTTTCACCTTGTCGCCATATGAACGTATATAAATAAATAAGATTCCAAATGAAATAACGTTTCCAAAACGTACCCTAACTAAGATAAAGTTTCATGCCGTGGAAATTGATAAATTTTCGTTTTTTCGGTAAAATATTTCGCTTCTGAAAAAATAAAATTGCATCTTGCTTTGTTTCTGGCGAATCCCAAAGACGCATTTTCGTAGCACTAAAAAATGGCGTCAAAAAAGATTTTTTTTCTTTCTTCCCCGTAAGCATTCTTTATTTTACGTTTTTCAGTTTCTAAATAATGATTTTTATTGAAACTTAAAATTTTTGATATAAATTGTTGTCAAAAAACTTTGTTTACAAAACTAAATTATATAAAATTATGAGGCTTTATGTCCCACTTTTTGTGCATTTTAATTTTTGAAGTAATATGATTCTTAAAACTATGGAATGTGAAGTTTAAATGGGCCTTTCATGTTATATCATTAAATTTAGTAAAACTATTTCTCAGGCATAAGGTTTTGACTCTAATAGGAATATACATATTTTTTGCCTAAAAGAGAATATCAAAAATTTTCCTTTTTTAAATTTAATAAATCGCTATAAAGAATGAACGTTACAATGCTACACGCTACATTAAAGAAGTCTCAAGAGTAACTGAATTTACAATTGGTTGATAAAATAATAAGTTTGTTTGATTTTTGTTTAAAATTATGGCAGCGAAATTGCACTAGATCCATGAAAAACTAGATATTCTTTCGTTACTTTAAAATTATAAAATATATTTTTTTCAGTTATTAATTTATGTTGGGAGAAGTTTAACTTCTATGATATCTTCGTCCATTGTAAATGCTTGTTTGTATTTTGTGACCGAAATTAAGATGATATTTCACTACGATAGCGGTTTTATGTTTGAATTTTTTTTCTAGTTTTTTAAAAAATCTTTTCTTTTTATTCACGTAAGTTTGATACTTTTTCATGGGCATATGCGCATTTCACCACAGCTGGCATATGGGCAGTTGTGGCATAGGCAAATCTTCTGTGTGGAAGCATATAACATAAAAGTGGGAAATCTCTCGATTAATGCCTGTTTAGGCAGATAGGGTGCGATTGTTCTTGTTTTCCAGTGGCGCCATCTATGGCCAAGAATTCAACTTCAGCCACACTATACGTCACACCCGATTATAGGGCGGGCCCATTCATACATCCATTCATTCATAGATCATAATTTTGATCTGAATCAGAGAACGATCGATCTCCAATCCAGTACCCCCAGAGGTATTGATCTGTTATGGGAACATGGAGGACTTTAGCGACTCGACAGATTTAACATGCATCAGTCACTTTACAACACGGGGAGTCTTCGGCCGGCGGGGTTCGAACCCACGAACTCTCGGACATGGGCCCCGCTCCCTACCGACCAAGCTATCCCGGCCCGATTAATCCAAATTATAACTTAAATTAAAATTAAAAACGCTGTTTCTTTATTATTCGAAACTCCACGCGACGATTTCTGTAAGTTTTTATCTTCTTACATTTCGCATCTTCCCACCACAACTATATGATTGCAATCGTCTGTACTTCGTCACAATTATTATGTTTTGCCGCTTTCAAGTATGAAGTACTCTGTCGGTATTTTCGCCTTGCGTCATAGATAAACTTTAATCACTTGAACAACTATTTTCAGCTTTAGTAAAACAACTTGTTGCTTTGTGACTTATTTTATTGCTTTTTCGACATGTTATAACTTATTTTGGTAACGGGCAGTCCTTAAGAATACGTCCAAAAATTTTGTAATTGACGTAATTTGGTTCACCTCTTTCATTATGCGTGATAGGGTACCATTTTTTTTTCGTTATTCGCAGTCATTGGATCATCTTTAAAGGAGTTCCGTTTGTCGAGAAACCCTTCTTTACGCAGTTATTTATTCTTGAAAGTTGATCTCAAGGTATCATAATCATCCAGTTTTTCTACTAAATAATCTGGATTCATCAACCTAGAACAATCATCATTGTTGTTGTTGTTGTTGTCGTGTCTATGCACACAGTGCTAGTGCAAAGATTAGAGTCCCTCAAAAGTCTTGATAACAATATTTGCAAGTTCTGGAGCCCGATGGCCATGGAGAATTTCGATGGGGGGGGGTGCTCCAAGTTGAAAGAGGGGGCCGATAATGGCCTGGCAGTCAATAACATGGTCTGGAGTTAGTTGCAAATGAGGACAGTACTTGCAGATGGGATATGATTTTATATTGGTGCGTGAGATCTTCATACCTTTGAAATGTCCAGCACGTAACCTAGCTATTGTAGAGGAAAGGTTTCTTGGGCAGTTTAGATCGGGGATTGTGGCCTTGCTAAAAAGCTGGTTGTATATCCTTCGCCTGGTGACAGCATTCGCATCTGCACAGGTTGATCGAGGTTGATCTTCCTTCGTCGCGTGCTTCTTTTGCAGGGGCATCTGCTCATTCGGTACCCTCGATTCCAACATGAGTTGGGATCCAATGGAGAGTGCAACGGATATTTAGTAAATGGAGAAGGGTATTAATTTCTTGCGTTATTGATGTTTTACCGTTATGTATGGCTTCGAGTGCTAATTTTGGGTCTGATAAAATCACAATTTCTTTTATTGGATCTTTTAGAGAATGGGAGCGACAATGGGAAAGAGCAACTTTCATAGCAATTAATTCTCTAGTGAAGTTTGAAGCAATTTGGCCAGTGGGTATTTTGAGTTTGACGTTATTTCCTGAGGGGTAAGTGATGGAGATAAGAGCACCACCTCTATTACAGTCAATATCAGAGGAACCATCTGTGTAGACTATTACGCTGTTTTCCCTGGAAAGTGAATGAACAGTGTCTTCACCCTTTTGTAGTATTACTCGGGTTGATTCATTCTTTGAGAATGGCTCTAGTAGGCTAGTATTGATTTTAGTATCTGCATTAACAATCATCATTAAAATGGTCTTTTACTTCTTGCGACACCATTTGTTTTATCTGATCCGTAGCAACTTTTCAAAACTATTTCCTTTAACTCCATTTATGCATTCGTTACAAAAAAAAATAATAATGATTTTAAAAAAAAGAAGAAAAAAACTTCTTTAGCTTGTAGACAAAAATTTTTCATGCACATCCAACATTCTTATAATACATGAAAAACTTTTGGCGAATTCATTTTTTTTCCAGATGCTAATTTATACCGTTTTTTAATAAAATCTGTTTAATTTCTTCCTAATCAAATGCAATTTTTTCTGGCGATTCACTGAGCAACCTTTCATCAGTGTATTCAAGTAGCGCTCTTAGTTCTTTATATAATCCAACTAAACGTTCAGTTTTTATCTTCAACGTCCCGCAGTGGACTGATCGTTAAGACGCGGTTCCCAGCAGATCACCGAAGTCAAGCATCACTGACTGCGGTCAGTGTGCGGGTGGGAGACCACTTGGATCAGTCTGCGTAGGGACCGAGGGTGTGCGGTATGGGTCCTCGTTAAACTGTTCTACCATAAAGTGCTCGACTTCGCGTGCAGGTCGTCGGGCTACCGAAGCGGGGGTTCCATTCCCTCTGCAGAGGATCAAAATTGTGATGGCATGTCTTCGGATCATCCTCAGGGATGTTTCCCAGACCGTCGCCAATAGCCCATTGTGCAGCTCTAGTGCGACGTAAATGAACAAATCAAATCAAATAAAATTTTACCTTCAACCTTATAATTTCTATCGTTACTTGAATAGTCATTTAGTCTCCCAAAATTGTTGCAGCCAATCGTAAATGCCTCCTATCTTTCACCAATGTGAAAGTATGTACTGTGAAACTTCTCAGGAGGGACCACTCTCTGTTCCACCATAAAATGGTCTGTAAGGGGGTTGGGTTGTTCTTAGGGGTATCTCAACTGACTTTATATTTGTTATCGAGGGTGCATGATTCTTCGCAAGCGATTTCAATTTTACTGAGTATCATTTTCTGGGTGTGGAAATGTTACTTGTGTTGGCGTTATGAAAACCGGATCGAAGAATAAAATGGAGCTTCCATAAAAGGCCCCCTAGTAACGTAATTACGTGTAAAAACAAATGTACCAATGATGAATGACCGTGCCGGGATAGCCTGGTCGGTAGGGCGCTGGGCCCATATCCAAGAGGTCGTGGGTTCGATCCTCGCCGGCCGAAGACTCCCCGTGTAGTAAATGGTGACTGATGCACGTTAAATCTGTCGAGTCTCAAAGTCCTCCACGTTCCCACAACAAATCAATACCTCTGGGGGTACTGATCCAAGAGTTTCCTTGTCTTCTGGATTGGTTCAAAATTACAAGGCTACGGAGTTGAACGTAAGTAGTCGTAAACCCATGAAATTGGGTCGGCTGTTCAACGACGGTTATAAAATAAAATAAAATGATGAATGACAGAACTATTTTAAATAAATAAACAATTATGCTTTTTCTTTTGGTTTGCATTTAATTTTATATTATAAAAATGAGTTTACTTTAAAAAATGATAGGTTTGTTTGTTTGAGAAAGTTAGTTTTTTCTAAAATAATTTTTTTTTTCAAATTTAACTTTTAAACTAAATCATGGATAGCATCGTCTGACTGTTGACATGAAGACCGTCAATCTATTCCAGAGACCGTCAAAGTGAGGTCTCTAAATAAGAGCCACTCACAAATATTTTGAATACATTTCAATCGACTTATTTATTTATTTTCATAGTTTCTCTTGTTTTCGTATTTTACCTTTGCCGCATTTGCTGCTGAGGTTTGCCCGGTCGTTGGGAGCAAATTTAGAAAGTCTCTCTTAAAAGGTTTCCTTCAAGACAAAGTCTATGGAAAAATTCCGTGCCTCCCAAAAGTGGTCGTAAATAGAGGTGGTCTTTCCTGGAGGTTTCACTGAATTGTTATCCTTACCATTCATTATTCGTCACTTTCGTACGTAACAATCTTGATGAAAATGACACACTATTTTATAAAATATTAGTAAATAGACGTAGCATTTTCTCATGTTAAATCAGATTTCATGTTAAATCAGAAATATTGAAATTTAAAGATGGAAAATTGGTTATTTATTATTTACATTAACTATTCACATAATTTTTATAACTTCGAAATCAGATATTTAAAAGATAGACGTATATAAATTTATTATGAATCTTTACCACAGTTCTGACTAACAAGACCTTTTTTTTAAAACTTATGTATAATTCGACCAACAAACTTATTATTATGAGTCTGAAGAGGATCAGCTCATCTTTAGTTCACTTCAATTCACACATTTTATTGGGGCTTCTAACTTTTGGTGCCCAGTTTTGCTCCTGCGAATTGCTTAGAAAATTTGTAGTGAAAGCTATGATATTGTGGAAGAACAGTTGGGTGATCGCCCTTCTGCATTATTTGAGTTTAAACTGAGTTTTAAATTTCTTACACAAAATTAAGAATAAAGAATAATTATTGTCTTAATAATAAAGAAACAAATAATCATTACGAAAGAAATTTTACGCATTTAATTAATGCGGGAACATTTTAGAATCCTATGTAAATATAATCGCCAATATCTTTATATAGGTCAGTGGCATTTTATCTTAAAAAAATTAGTGTAAGATATACCTTGCAAATCTATACCAGGCAAATGGCACTTCATCTTTAAAAAAAATAGTGTACGTTATGCGGATGGGCAAATCAAAACATCAGTATATGGTATTATCATCAACAAAAAAAATCCTCAATAAAAAAAACATCCGTGTATGGTATACCGGGGAAATGTATTGGGCAGTGGCACATAGCCTTAAAAAACATCCATGTAGGATATACCGAGCAACTGTATACCCGGCAATGGCAGTTATCCTTTAGAAACAATCAGTGTCTTAGGGATATATAACTGTCGGTATATACCAAAACGGATATATAACTGTCCGTATCCAAATAAAAAAATAATAATAAATATTACGAGTGATGAAGACTACACTAGTAATATGCATCCTATAAAATTATTAATTAAATCGGATAAAAAAAAATTATAATATGAGATTTATAATTAACTAACGAAACTCGTGTGATTTAAAAGGGGAAATTATATCATTTTCAAACTCATTTCAATTTAAGTTGAATGAGTTTGGGGGCAGATGCCCCTTCTATCTAGACCACTAATCCATACAATTTTGAAGTAAGAGGAGGAAAGAAAAAAAAAAAGAATCAAATATTGCGAAACTTTCACCATTGTTACTCGTTATGAAAATGTTGAGTGGTTGTGCCGTTCATTTCACCTCCAGTACGGAGTGTCAACTCTCGCACCACAGAACGTCGAATGCACAATGCCTCATAAAAAAGACCCTTTCGAGACAGTTTTATGTCTCCTCCTTTGTTTTAGAGAAAAAATGTTCTATTTCATTTCCCTGCCTTGAAAATAGAACATTGGAATGCTTTTACTGACGACATCCAAATTCATTTGATATTCAAAATTTTTGTTTAGATATTTTTGGTGCTGACTTATTTGTTGTTTTAAGCTAATTCAGTTTGCGGAGGTGTGTGTTCCGCATGCGTATTTAAGAAACGAATTTGTAAACACCAAAGTTTGTTTGGAAGATATTTTCTTACAATCAGTCACATAAATTTCGTCTGAGAAGAAACATCTGAAGGTTAAATAAAATAAAATAATCTTATGGTTATTATTACATCATTCCATAAGATTTATCGAAAAAAAAAAATAATAATTTTACAAAAGTACAATTATTTTGTGTAGCGATTTTTTTTAACTCCGTGTATATTTTTAAAAACTTATTTGGACTCTAAAAATATCTCAACATTTTTACAAGCCCCGCCGGGCACGCTAGTCTTCGAAATACACCCCAAAACATCTTTTTCGCATGCTTATTGCACAATTGAAGCTAATGTTAGGACCTATGCTTTTACGTTGCAATTTTAACTTCCATATTTTATACTTATTATTCTTTATGGAAAGTAATTGTATTTTAATACAAAGTAATTGTATTAAACAATTACAAAATAGTTACAAAGTAATTGTATTTCTTAAGCAACAATTACATTAATTACAAAGTAATTGAATTTTTTATGGAAAGTAATTGTATTTTAATACAAAGTAGTTATGTTAAACAATTTCAAAATAGTTACAAAGTAATTGTATTTGTTACGCAACAACTACATTAATTATAAAGTAATTGTATTTCTTATGCAACAATTACATTAATTATTAAGTATAATTGTATTTTAATACGAAGTAACTGTATTAAACAATTACAAAGTAATTGTATTTGTTATGCTACAATTACCTTAATTACTAAGTAATTATATTTTTTGAGCAAAGTAATTGTATTTAAAAACTAAGAGGCTCCGCTCACGAATCCCTGTAATCGTTTCTCATTCATCTTCGTCTTTTTCCTCCAATTTTAATATTTTCCCCAAAACATTTTGATAAAAAAAAATGTATAATTATTGTAGTTTTATGCAAGAACTATTTGTTAGTTCGTTAATCGTAACGAAATGAACGAGTTGAAAAATAATGAAATTAATCTCTCCCCCCTCTCTTTTTTCAATTTTCGTTACTTTTGAAATCAACTCAAGCGCGTGCTTTAAAATAAAGAACACAAAAGAAAAAAATTTTCAGCAACGATGGATAAGTAGAAAATATTTGTAAAAATATGAGAAAGAATTCAAGAAAAAAGAAACATTTTGATGATAGCTTTCGCAATTTTAAGTTCTTTTTTTCAAGTGGTTTGAAAAAAATCTTGGGGTTTCAGTATATTTTCAGCAATGTCAAATGTTTCAAAATGTCAAATTTCATTGCATTTAAGCGGGAATTAGGTTGGCTTGCCTTCTATTTTTTTACTAAAAGTTTAACTGTTATTCATTCTCGAACAAATAATCGTTTGCTAAGTTGTTTCATTTCGTCGCATCTCTTCTTTATTTTTCTACATCACGTCGTTAGCTTTTAAGCCTTAAGCACATAACGTTAAAAAAGGGGAGAAGAAATTTGCGGGAAAAAAAACACTTAAAAAAAATTTTAAAATAATTTTGATTTCGAAAAAAAAAAAGAACTCGTGTTAAGCTCATAAACAAATATGACCCTCTCAGTATATCATATTTAAATTCTGTAGTTACCTATCCACAGTCTTTAGAGGGGCGCACAGGGTATTTTCCATTAAAAGCTTAGCAGTTCTCGAATTAATAATTATCGAATGTTTAATATTTTTATTCCTTGTACATTTTTCTAAACACATTTGTAATTTCACATTTCTAAATCTTATAAGTTTTTGAGGAGGAAAACAAAAAATAACACTAAGTTGAACATTCATGAGAATGGGGCTTACGATTTCGTAATAAAGAGAAGGGAAAAAAAATACACATCATTAGGAGAATTAAATACGTTTACATAATTAAATTCAGTACCCTTCATTAGTCTCATCAAATTTAATCGTATCCCTTTGCTATCTTTCATACACCGGTATCTTGTCGATTTTTGTCAAAATTTGAAGGAACGTTAATCCTTTGACGCAGAATTTTTATTAAACATGTTTTTCATACTTTTTACATTATTTTGTATTAACTTAGATCCAAATAAGCGAAAAATACTATATTTAGCATTTTAATAATTTATGGTTATGAAATATAGCATGAAACACCTGTGTCTTTCTCGGCGTTATAGGTAAAATCTTCCAAGTAATTTTTCAAATTTGCACTTATTTGCAATAATTTCGATGTAAGAGAAGCAACTATTTATCACTAAAATTTCTTTAATTTACAAAATCAATTATTGATAAATATTTGAATGTAAATAAAAAAAATTTTGTTTGTTCTAACAAGATTTTTTTTTTTTTTTGACTTTATATTTTAGTACAAATATAATTCCAATAATATCTAACAAATTTTTTTAATAACTATTAGACTGCATTTTATAATTAAAAAAATATCAAAATATATTTTTACTAGTAATTAGAGCGTCAAAAAAAAAATCGGACGCGTCATCATTTGGGACACCGGTTTCTCTTTTATAATTTTTTTTGACGCTCTAATGATGACCCGTCCGAATCGGCCCTAGACTCTCTTCTGGGTTGCCTTCTGGATTGATGACCTGTCCGAATCGGTCATCAGTTCGATAGTTGGCCGATACGAATTCAGCACCCGGCAAGCGAGTTAGTTCCATCGAAAATTCCTCCCAATACTTGATCGTTCTTGCCTTCTGGATTGGGTTCGAAATGACAAGGCTACGGAGTAGAACAGTAGTAGTTGTAAACCCAAGGTTGGGTCGGCTGTTCAACTACGGCTATAAAATAAAATAATCCTATTGATTTTTTTTAAAACTGATTTTGCTTCAAATAATTTTTTATTGATTAGTAAGGAGGCTGACTAAAAAATATTCTGCCCACCGACGAATTTCTTTTCTCTGTCAAAGCTGCGTTAAAAAACAACAGTCGGCCGGCCTATTAATGGGTAAATTAATATATTTTTTCGGTCAGGCATTTTGTTCCATATATCTGTCTATCTATATACAGTGAATTCGCGATAACTCGAATCTGATAGGACTGACGAAAAACTTCGACATATCGGAAGTTCGACTTACCGTTAGTTTCGGTTTTGGATTTTCAAAATATTGTCGGATTATTTAATTAATGCTTATTAATCATTTTTCTGACAAGCCATTTACGATAATACTGTTTGAAGCACTTTATGATACTCTGGTCCATCGGCTGCAACTTTGCTGTTGTGTTTGGCGGGAGAAACTGCAAGTTTACTGCTTTCAAATTAGGTTGATCACTATGTGCTGTGCATTTATCCATAAAGAGTATCACTTTTCTTTTTTTAGCGAATAATTTCCGATCCAATTTTCTTACATAGTTTTCAAATAAAACTGATGTCATCCAAAACTTTTTGTTAGACTTGTAATCCAAAGGATACGTTTTTACATTCTTGAAACATCGGGGATTTCGCTTTTTTCCCCGATAACAAGTAAGCGCAATTTCTCTGTCCCAGACGCATTTCCTCCAACTAGGACAGTCAAACGTTCCTTGCTCATTTTACCCCCTGAGCAGTTTTCATCCTTAAACATCATAGTCTTATTTGGAAGACATTTAAAAAATAAACCCATTTCATCAATATTGAAAACATCATTTTAACTGTATCCTTGAAATAAATTTGGTAACGTTTCACTTAACCATTGTTCACATACTTCAAGAGGGACAGCTTTATCTTCTCCATGAAGAGTGCGAAAGACATTGTGTGTGTGTGTGTTGCAAAGGAAGGGGCAAGATATCAGCTCCTAGGTTTTTTTTCTTGCTTTAAAAGATCCAAAAAAATTCGAGTTAAAGGGAGTAAAATTCGAGTAATCGAGAATAATTAATATGAAATTGAAGATAAAAGGGTCGGGACCTCATAAAAAATCGAGTTATAGTAATATTCGAGTTATCGTACTTCGAGTTATAGCGAATTGACTGTATATATTTCGAAAAGCAAGCTGGCCGATTGAAAAAATATTTTACGGCGAATATCTTTTTGCTTTCGTTTCGCAAAAAGTTGTACAACTATTTGCCAACCAAATAGTTAATTTAACGGCACCCAACACAATATTTTAGAAAAATAGCGATTGTTCAAGCCCGTTGTATTAACACAGTTCTTAATCATAACTTAATTTTCTAATATCGGATATGTTTTCAATCATGAAAGTAAGTCTTTTTCCTTCTTTCTGAGAATACTAAGCAATTTGGGATTTTATTTAAAAAGTTGAATGAAATGGAAAATACGTTACAACTAAAAAATCTATGTTTGAACAGATGAATATCTCGGACAAAATCGAACAAGGCAAGAAGTCATATATTGAAATGCTAGTAAGTGGTATAGTAGAACTCATTCAAAAGGGAAATTTGACCGAAAAACGAGAAATATGGCTAACTCTTTAAAAAGGAGAATCACGGCATTTGATTTTATAGTTAGCATTATGTTTATGAAAAATGTAATAGTTAAGTCAGAAACCTTAGAAACAGAGGATCTGAACTTTATGGATGCTGCTACAATGATAAAATCATAATTAACACCGTTCAAAA
The DNA here is from genome assembly GCF_982258835.1 of Parasteatoda tepidariorum. Lineage (NCBI taxonomy): Eukaryota > Metazoa > Arthropoda > Arachnida > Araneae > Theridiidae > Parasteatoda > Parasteatoda tepidariorum. The sequence continues at coordinate 1,877,625 of NC_141758.1, read as the reverse complement.
AATAAATGCTCCTTCTGAAAATATGATTGATCTAATTCGAAGTACTAAGTAGATATTCTAGTTATATTTAAAAATGAATTATAAAAAAATAATAATTAAATATAAAAGAAATACGTGACAATTAAAAATTTCAGAGGTTTTTCAAATTGACAATTAGTCGGACTTAAAAGGAATTTAAGTCGGGTCAGCCTTGCCCCCCCCCCCCAAAAAAAAGACATCTATCGTTCGCTATGGCCCTGATCCCCGTATAACTAATCAGTATCCATTTAAAAACCCTCTTCCATTCAATTTAAACTTTGCGAATAAATCAAAACTAACTATCTTTTCTTTTGAAAGTTTTATGCGATATAGAATTAATTTTAATGTCCCTTTCGAGCAATGATATTGGAAAAACAAATTTACCTGAAAGTCCTCATCTTTGTAAGTGAAATGGAGTTTTTGATTTTTGGATTCAATGAAAACATGTTAGCTATCCATCATCCTATTTGTTACAAGTAATGCGTGCGTCGTCTATACATGGAAGGCGATCATTTGTCGCAGCTAAAATATCAGACATATGTATAGATTTTTATGAGCGGACACTGTCAGGAAAATACCAATAAAAATAATCTTATCTAAAACAAACGTAAATGTGTTTATTGCGTTCAATGCACACTCATAAAGGGAATGAAGAGGGGGGGGGGGGGTTGTTTCATTGGTAATTAAAAACATATTGCAAGCTCGCTCATTTTGCTATTTCAAATTTAGTATCCCAGCGCTTTTATGTTTTATTTGCAAATATATATTTGGGAGCTTCATCAAGAAGCCCCGGTACCGCTCGCACTTCAGATCACTTTGAGCTATCTTCACAGATCGGAGCGATTTTAAAATTCAGCAATTTTTTAAAAAATACGACACACACTCTCCTATTTCTTAAATAAAAAAATAACTTGACTTTTTTAAAAAAGAGAATCGTTAACCCCTTAACGATCGATTAATCTTCAAGAAAACGGTCATAAAAGTGTCTATTTTTTTTTTATTCCTGAAAATTATACAAAAATATGTGTATGAACAATATATATATTCATTATTAATTTTTTTTAAGCTTAAAATTTTAAAAAATTAAATTTTCAGGAAAAGCCAACATTTAGGGTTACTATGACTTAATGTTGGTTTTCCAGCAAGCAAGGAAAATTTAAAAAATATGTGTTTTAAATAATAAAAAATAATTTTATCAAACTTATGTATAATATAAATAAAGATTAGTAATTTTTTCTTGTGTGATAAATTTCAAAGCATGAGATACAGAGGCCAACATCACAATCTGGACAGTAGTACCGAGTTTCCTTTTCCTTCCTACATCTCTTCTGTAACTATCTACAATTACCTTGAAAATATCCTGGTACTGCCATCTGGTGTGTAAAATGAGAAATAAAATGTTCTCCGGGCAAAGGAAATGAATTAGTTTTATTCTTATTGGTGCGTTACTACTGAACACTCCAGTCCGGAAATATCACGGGAGCGAGAAATAGAGGGCGAAACCTCACTCCGACATTTTCACGGGAGCGAGAAGGAAAGGGTTAAAGGCCGTTTGAGTGTAAATTAGTACTGATACTGGAGTACTTAGATAGTTAATCCTATCACGCACATTCAAAACTGGAAGAACTTAAAAAATTAGCTACTAACGTTTGCTTAGGTAGTTTGAAGTTTATATTTTTAACTCCGTTGTAATATATCATAAAAGGGGAGTTACAATATGTTGAAATAAAAAAAATAGACTAATAATGCAAGAATTAATTCCAGTTTGAGTTTTCTTGTACTAAAATTATTCAACACTGCTTACACCTCCTAGCATGATTTTTGGGAGTCATTTCCTATTTTGAAAAATTCTAATAATTTAGTTCATGATCTTTCTATCTCACTATTTGGAAGTTTATTTTAATTTAATCCAGTACTATAATTAGTACTTTCATCTAGTACTATTATTAATACTTTGGAGTTCCCCGTCAAATCCCCATTTTCTTATCTTCCCTTTGTTCTTCTGTCCCTATTGGTTAAACCACTTTACAAGTGTTTAGTCTCTTTACTTCATTCGACACTGAGGAAGGTTCTTGTTTATAGAACTAAAATTATAGTATGTTATAAACAGTTTAGCATATCCATCAAAGGATAGTAGGACAAAGTATACCCTATCCTTTGTTGGATATGCTAAATCATATTTCAAATTGTTATAATTTACACCTTGGCTACGTTTTATAATAATAATGATTCGACATAGGGTGATTATAAAATAACTGCCAACACATGACCCTCCGGAGCGTTTGAATGAATGGAATAAATTTTTATACATCGGTATTAAGATCTATGAGCTCAAGAATGAAATCAAAAACGATTGAAGGGTTACAGTTTCATTGTCAACATTTTGACATTTACAAAGGGTAATCCCTACCTTTTTTTGATCGAAACATAATTCTTGTATTAAAAAATTTTAAATAAGAGTTGGAACGATAATTTTATAACAAGAAATGGTGAAGCTAAGCTTTTATCAAGAGTATCATCACTTTTCGTGATCACTAACGAAAAGAGAATCATAAAAGCCTTTAAAAACAGGTTAAAAATTTACGAAACATAAAATTCTTTCTTTGTAATTTCTTCTCTGACATCATATAGGGATGACACTTTTACCTTAATTAAAACCCATAATATCCTTGAGAGCATACAAAGTTTTATTTCATTCACTCAAACAGTATATGCTCTCCAGAGGGTCATAAGGAGTCAAATTTATTTTATTAACACCCTGTAATCAGTTTGTCACATTTGTTGTGACTTCTCAGAGATGCAACAGAGTTCAAATCCGGTGCCTTTTAAAAAATATTATACGTATTTCCTAAAATGCACAATAGGAGCATCATTTGTAGAATGGAATCATCTTGGCTGTATAGTAAAAAGTTGCCTGATATACAACGAAAAATTTGCAAAAAGCTATCACAATTTTAATAATCATGCACTTATGCATATTTAAAATCATCGTTAATTCAAAATATAAAGTCATTACAAAATACTTATATTTTCACTATAATATCAGATGAACCAAAAATAAAGACAACTTAACTGATACAGTTCAAGCACATAATATGGCTGGAAAAATGCTTTGAGTTCGACGGATTTGGTTGGTTATATTATATATCTATGGTTACATACATATATATGGGTCAGCAGTCATATGGGAGTTATGGTCTTAAAAGTTTAATCAGGAGAGCTATCAAAAGTTTAGAATCCTTAATTTTAAGTTTTCGCATATTTCGAAATACCTCAAGAACTAGTTAAGCGAAATTTTTGCACCTAGTTATAAAATTCATTTATCCATGCTTTCTATAGACAAACTAAACATTTCATGTTTATTTTTTTGGTTTCGGGTGAGAAAATGTCTTCTTCAGGGGGATAAAATATATGATTATTAAAACTTTGTTTTTCAAACTGACAGAGAATGAAGTCATGTAAACAGTTTAGCCCATATTCAAGTTTTTCTTGTTAAAGGAAAAGTATGATTTTTATGTTCTATAATTTTCACTTTTGTATCCTTGTGGATAAGGTCAAAGAGCAGTATTTTTTGATTAAATTTTTAAACTGTAAATTACGAGATGACCTCACTAATAACAAACCTGTCCAAGAGTTCATGTTGATTTTTTTTAAAATTGCTATCTACATACATATATATCTTAAAACTTTTGGATTTTTCAAAGAATTCGAAATATATTTTCTTATAAACAAACATTCAACATGCTTCAAAAACTCAACCTTACATTGGCATGCATTAGTCTTTGATCAGTATAGAGTGAAATTGGGGAATTTTGCTACTTGTCAGTGGTAGCATTTTTAACAGAGAATACTGTTAAAAACTTTGAGGCCAGCGGTGACCAGTAATTTTGTCCTATACTGCTCAGTATATTTTTTATGCTTTTGGGTGTTAACTTTTATAACTTTAACCCACTGACGATTCTGCATGTAAAAATTCATATTTTTACCAGAAGTCTTCTCCGCATAGCAAAACCGGTTTCTCCATGTTATTAGATGGGGAAATAGTGTTTTGGAGAGCAACATTCTCCTAATTTTGCCCATTTGCTAAACCGCCAGTGGGTTAAAAAAATACATATATCTTTTAGATAATGCAGACAAAAACTATGCTTTATGAAAAGCCCCAGGCTGCTGTAAAAGATATAATATGCAAATAATTTATTGTTTTTTACTGTAATTAAGTAATTATTACATCAATTAAAATAACATCTGACAAGCCGGAATTTTTTGATCGCCACTGTATATCGATGAAATGGGATGATCTGCTTCTTTTTAAATAACATTGCTAAATGAGTGAAGTTCACCCAAACAACTTTTTTTTCCCCATTCATCTTGAACTCTACTTTGTAATAGTTTATACAAAAATAATAATAAAAATTTTATATGTGAAAATATTTAAACTAATTTTTTTATAGTGTGGTTGCAGAAAGAACATTTTGAAAAATATTCTTTATTAGAAACAAAAAACACTTTCGAGACTAATTTGGTTAAAATTTATTGAAGAAAAATAAAACATAGATTAAAAATAAGTAAAATGTTGATATAATTCAAAAACTGTTTGCAAGTAAGATGAAAGAATTTTTATGACTCTTCACTGGGTTATATATTTATAACTTATTATCTGCCTGGAAAAAAGAGGCCTTATGTAGCAATTAGCAAAAAGAGTATAGGTTGATCATGTCACTTCAAATAAATTTGCCAAAGTGACAATTAAGAACTATAAAAATTATGGGCTCATGCTCCCCTCTCTCCAAGAGGCAGAAAAGAAAGTTATTATTAAATATACCTTTTATGCACTCTCATACTAAAATTATTAAAACCAATAATTTTTCCAATTTATTTAAAGAACAAATAATTCTGAACATGTGTTAGAAAAACAAGAAATAAATGAGAGAACAAAGAATATTTTAAAGATGACGAAATATAAGAAGCTTTTCAGACATTATACATAACAGATATATTAAAGTTAAGTTTCTAAATACGATTGCAATGTATTCTACCTCGCTGGCTTGACACACTAAGATACAATTTTTTATTTCTTTTGTTTCTGACATGAAGATATTCATTTTGATTGTTAAACTCGTTGTATTAATAAAAAAGTATAATATCTTCAAACAAAGATATTTTAACTTTCAAAATATAACGTAACAGAAGCTCCATAACATAACCAAACGAAGAAGAAACAGTTTTACAAAATTGAATAGTTTCAAGTAAAGAATTCGCAATCTACCACATGACAAAATAACTAAATATTTGTATAGCAATAAAAAGAATAAATATCTCTCTTTTTTTTCACGTTAAGAACTGAACATCTTCAGAAACTATTCCAAAGACATGGAAAATTATTTCCATCAAGTTAATCTAAAACAAAAACTAAACTGAAATGAATCAAGCTTTTCCAATCTTAATTCAAACCTTAATAATTTATATACAAAAAACAATCCTATTTGCTAATATATTTTGTCAATTCAACTTTTCTCTTATTTCATCGTCACAGTTTGGTATTAGTAAGTGAATCCTTTTGCAATTTCATCAAAAGTGAATAGCAGCATGAAATATGTATCTTTCAGAAAATATTAAAATTACTTTAACCATGATGCATAAAAAAAGACCTCTTCACCAAATCAAACACAGGCAGAATTAAAAAAAAAAAAAATGCACAACAGGAAGAGTTTCAGATCCATACATTTTTAATAAATAAAAAATGCTAGATTATATCACATGGCGTGCTGATACAACACAACTAGGGAAATTAGTCTAAAAAAAAAGTTCTTCTAATAAGCCCTGATAGCCGGTGGGACTTGTTTACATTCTTTGGAATCCAAAGTTTCATCGATTACTGGTCTGTACTCGAGTTGAACCTACGAAGAAAACAAAGTGTTTAGTGAGGTATAAAATAGCAGCTATGTAGATATTTTTGTAATAGCATTTAACAATTCAACTATTTTATATTTAGTACATACGGAGTAAGCTAATAAAAATATAACAGTAAAAAGTCTACCTGGAGTAATTGGGACTTAGATTAGAAGTCCAGAAAATAGAATTTTTCTGAATAATGGATTTCATTGAGGTAAATGATCAAAACTTTATTTATTAAGAAATAAATGAACAAGAATAAACGTCAAATAATTTTAATACTATATCTTTTCTTACAGGTAAAATGACATTTAACAACTAAAAAATATGCGTGATAAAATATTTTTTTAAAAAATGAAATGCTTAATTTTTTTAAAAATTTTTGTGAAGAATTAGCAGCATTCTTACTAATATTCAAATAAAATATAATATTAAAAAAATAAACTTCATATTTTAAAAGCAAAATAATTTATTTAAGTAGGTACAGTTTCAAGGAGAATTATTAATGAAAATCTTTACAACTGAAATACAAAAACAAAGCCTGTCTATGGGTTTCTAGATATATATCTATACATGTATCTATATTATGTATATATCTATATTATATAGATATGTATTATAATAGTTAGTATATGTACTAATTTTAATATTAATCTCTTAAACGATGATTACAGAAACTATGCTGTAGTAAAAATAAAGGCCGCTGTGAAAGACAAATAATTTTAATTTTATTACTTTATAGCAGGGTTCGTGATTTTTTTGATTTTTTTTAAAAAAAATCAAAAGAATCAGATTTTTTTGATTTAAATCGGATTTTTTTGATTTAAATCAGATTTTTTTGATTTTTATTCAAATACACTGTAAGAACTTTAATTTATGATTAGTTAAAGTTATAAGTGTTTAATCAAATTAACTTAATATTAGAACTATGTTGTAACAATATTTTAGAAGCTCTAACTAAAATAATTTTTCATTATAATACATGGCTTTGAATGCATAGCAACTGTTTTGAAAGAAATGCATGATTAAAATTTAAAGACTAGATTAAATAAAGAATTTAAAGAATACTTCAGGGGTCTGTCTGGGTTTTTCTGAGAGGTACCTATTTTGTGAAAATTAAAAATTATATTAAAAAATCAGCACAAATATAGAAAAAATATGGATTTATCGTTTCTTACGAGACACAAAAATAAAATTTTAAGAAAAAGTATTTTGTGTGATTATTCTATCATTTTTCCTAAAGTTGAATTTGTAAAAGTACCGTTAAACGGTAGTAAATTTGGCTTGGACAGACCCCTGCACTTTAACTATTAAAACAAAGTTTCAGTTAGCAAACCATAACTTTAATTTAAAATTGTGATTTCTTTTTTTTTCCTCTTGATTTTTAAAATGACAAAATAAATGCAGCAGACTGTGTTTATAAATGTAGTCATTCATCAAATAATAAATAAATATTTAATCTATATATTTTTATATTAAAATATTCATTTTTAACTCTATATCAAAATAAGTTAAGCTAAAAAAAAAAAATTAGAAAATCTATCTACTCATTGGAATTTTTTTTCACAAAATTTCTTTACAGAAAATCTGATAATGTCAAAGATACTGTAAACAAATTATGAGAAAAAAATACCAGTTAATAACCCTACTGCATCAAATAGACTGTGAAAGAGTTTGAAAGGGAAGAATGACACTATATTTGGAAAAATACATCTGAATTCATCAGCCCTTTTTTTTCTTTTTCTGTTTTTGGCATATTAGGGTAATTTTTTTTTAACATAACCTCAAGCTTCAGAAATACACATTTTCCACCAATAAAATATGATGTAGATTTTAATTCACACTTTTTCATTCAAAAGGTAGAATTTTAATTAACATTATTTGTATTATTTTTTGAAAAATATTCATGTTTATTAATTACTTTCTACAGCTATGCAAGTCTATATTAAGACAGCATTAAATGTTTACTTTAATCTGTACTTTCAATCTCAAGAATCAAAACATTTTTAAAAATGTAATTTCAAATGTGTTAGAATTTAACACACACCAAAAAAGTAATTTCATTAACTAAAATTAATTAATGCAGCAATTTATTTAAATTACATTTTAATACTAAGAAAAGAAAATAATAAAAGTATCAAAAATTTAAAACACTGTTTTTTGACTTTTAAAATCAATATATATAGATAAAATATTTTTTTTTGATTTAAATCAATGATTTTTAAAAAAAAATCATTTGATTTAAATCGTGATTTAAATCAAGCTGATTTAAATCAACAAACCCTGCTTTATAGCAAACAAGTTAAAAGAATACACTGGGTGGAAAAAATTGCACATTTCTAAATATATATATACAATGTAAAAAAGGAAAGAGACTTGCTTATTTTGATTGTTAAAAAGTGTCCGGAAAAGAAAAACAGACCTCCCAACATTCTTTTCTCTAGCTTATATTTTCAAATGATTCAAGTCTCAAGTCAGTAGATAGAAAATAATTGTTGGTATTACAATTTACTTTTCATAATTTTAAATTAATCATTTGGTTAACATACTTTGAATTTTTATCTTAATTAGGAGAGAATTTAGAAAACTTTAAGCACACAAACTGAGTTTTCAATCTTAGAATTTTAAAGTCTTTGACCAAAAATTAGTACTTGCATAGGCTGTCATGATTCATGAAGGCTATTATTTTCTTGAGAAACAAAATTATTGTTATTTGAGTCATGATATGAACACTTATCCGCTTTTAACATATCCTCTAACAAATACAGAATTTCCGTAGTGCCTGAAAATATCTTTTTTAGAGGTAGCAAATTTAATGTATAAAAATTTTAATGAATTTAAATTAAAAGAATTTTGTTCACTACTACTTATAGTTTAAACAGATACATGAAAGGTCAGATAGCCTAATAGTCATGTCCCAAAGTTCTAATTGAAGTTCAATCAAAGCTACAGTTATGTTTCTGCTTTAATTTACTACTACTGGAAAAAATATTTTACATAAATCTCAAATATAAGAGGGCATGTTTTAATAAAATGAATAAAATTATCATTCAATCAAAAATTTTATTGCTTATTTTCAGCCAAATGCATATAACCGCAGTTAAGTTAAGAAGTCTAAACTTTTCAAGAATAAAATAATAAACAATACATTACTAAATCATAAAAATGAAAACCAGACTTCAATCTAAGAACTTTGAGTTTCCTTAGAAAAATATATAATAGAAAAGGTCTGGCAATGGAGTCCAAACTTCATGAAAAGAAACAAAATATCAGTAAATTGATATGAGTAGAAAAAGAAAATGATAACAAAATAGAAAATAGTGCTTTAAACAAATATTTGCCGAGATAATCTGCAGCTCTAAATTTCTTCACTAAGTATGACTTTAAAAATAATGTTATAAAAAGTAATAAAAATCTGCCTCTTAGAAGCATTTTATTTCCTGACTTCCAACTAAGTGAGAACTATACCTTTCCATCCTTGTCGACCCAAGAAAGTGTGTGTTTCCTCCAATGCTCTGAAATGGGCTTCTTCTTTTGACCTTGCAAAGGTTTTGAATAATCATACTCATCCATGCGATCCTGAATTAAAATTAACATAACTGAATAATGAAAAAACATACAACAAAGTAAAAAAAAGAACTGTTTCAGAACTAGGGGTGAACAAAATATTTGGTTTCCATTCATTCATTATCTATTTTTTTGTTAATGAAAGAGTAACTGTTTTCGCAAAGAACAAGATGTAAAGCGAAAAAAAAAAAAGATAGTTAAAATGATAGGGGGGAAAAATGATAGATATAGATGTGAGTTTGTTAAATATCCAAAATTATGGTTTTTATAATTTTTTGTTCTTTTTAAAGCATATAAACAGGACTTATCATGCTTATAGTTCAGAGAATAATAAAAATATCTCTAAGTTTCAAAAATAAACTTAAAAACTTAAAATATATCAGTTCTAGAAAAAATATTTGAAAAACTATAAATACTTGGTGGAGAAACTTTTTTGCTTTAAAAAAGTAATATAAAAAAGTTTGCATGGTGTTATATAACAAAATAGGATAAGTTTAAGATTGGACATTTTCAAAAAGAGATTCTAAATAAGAAACAGAGAATAAGTTTAAAATTCATGAAATGTGTTAAAACTAAGTTTTAAACTCTTTTTTTTAGAATTTCAGTTATATTGAGCTTGTACATTTAATATGTGTGATAAACTAAAACTACAAATTTCATATTCTAATTTTTAAAGAAATGCATTCATAAAACTATTTCTTTGAAACTAAATTTGTCTTTTTTAAAGAAAATATAATTGGTTTGAAATTCTTCAATATTTTATTGAGACTTTTTTTATTTTATTAATAAAAAATTTATATAATAAATAAAATTACAATAAATTTAATATTTAATTAATAAAGAACTTTTAATAAATATTCTTTTTTCCATTCCTGCAAGAAATATTAAAATTCTGATTAGGAATAGAACGATAAAACATATAATTTTTAATGGGGAAATAAACATAGTTTTTTCTCCTCAGAACAGTTTTTTCCCATAGAGAAAAAAGCTTCCCGGTCTCATTTAAACTTAGCATACAGAAGTATTGAAACATTTAAGTTAGCATACATTTTATACCCCTTTAAAAACCATACTAATATTAAGCTATAATTCTCAATTCATTAGTAATAATGAAACAAAAACTCATAAATTTTTGCATCTTATTGGGCATTATTATTATTCAGAAAGATATCATCACGTCACAATTAAATATGGATCAAATAAGGGATTATGTATGATTCATGTGCAGGAAAAGCTGTGTATGATAAACATTTTAAAATAAATTACATAAGACTTGAAAAACTCTTGTAATTCAAAACTATATTTCTGCCAAAACTTTCCTTGTTTAGATGTTACTTTTAAAATCACAAAGGCTGGGAATATATAATGAATAGAAATGGGAATTTAAAGATAACCATAACCACTCTCAAATAAAGAAAACTAAAAAATAACGATTTTAATAATTTATATGTTCAACTGAATGAATTTTTCTTCCTAGTTAATGACGTAAGCAAAATTGAATTGTGTCTTAAATATATGTAATTTTGTATAAAGAAAACCATAACCATGAATTTTCAATAAAATTGATAAATACCCAAGTATTAAAGAATTTTAAGTACTTGTACGGGTAATTACTCAGAGTATTTACCCTAAGTTATAGAAACTGTGGTAATTTACATCTATAGGATGGGTATAAGAAAGATAAAGTGTCAATATTACAAAATATTTATTAAAAATGTTATTTTTTTAATATATCATCTTGAAAAAATAATTAAACTAAATTATTATTAAAACAACTTAGTGAAATTTTGCGCTTTATTTTTTACATTTTATAGTTTTGGTACAACATTAATTAAAAAAAAAATTAAGATAGACGTGGCGAAAATAATATGTTTAGCTTGTAGAATATACAGTGAACTCTCACTACTACGATATCCAATACTACAATAACACTCTTTATTACGATACGATATTCTCTGAAGCAATTAGCCCCTGTAAAATCATTTTTTTCCAAATTTCAACCTTATTTTCTCCATTTATTATTGATCTTCAAATAATGTAAAAAATCTTATTTTATCATTGCTATTGCCATTTTTTCAATCTTTTCTGACAAGAGAAGATTCACTGCTGACCTCTAAAAGAGCTTCCATTCTTAAAATTGCCTCCCTTATCACTTAAGAAATCACAAATGTAACATTCCTATCTGATTTCATTCCCTTTATGTTAAAAAGCTGATCATGAGTCACAAATAACCACAATCATCACAATTAACACCTGAAAGGGAATTTTTTCTGTAGAGGGTGGGAGGAGCACCATTCTCAAAAGAAAATCATTTTCGTGCTTTGGACTCAATGCTTACTTTGTTGGTTGACTTGACAGTCAAAAAAAATGAATAAACAAACAGAAATATCAGATTACTTTCAATAAAGTAAAGCTTTGAGGTACGGTTTTACCTAATTTTCTGAATTTATTTCAATTGTTCTTAATATTTAAAAATAATTAACACTCTGCAAATTTTTTTTTTGCATAATATATAAATACATTTATAGTTAATACATATATAACTTAGAAATTAAAAAAAAAATCTTATTGTGTCCCCTAAGTATGTAAGCCTTCGATATAACAATATATCCCTCTACAACAATATATTTATTGGGCCCCCAAAATATTGCTGTAGCGAGGTTCTACTGTATAGTTTTAAATGAATAAAAAAATGTTTGATGTTTGAATATGTTACCGTATATTCTGGCGTATAAAGCGCACATTTAATGCAAAAATTAAAATTGGAATTAACGGGTGAGCGGTATACGCCGAATATAAAAAATTATAGATTAAAAAAATTTAAATATAGAAAAATACTTTTATTTTAAAGAAATAACATACCTTTACCTATATACTTCATTGATTTCCGTTATTACATAAACAGTTCATTATATTCGTCTTTCGCTATCAATTACAATTATTAAAATTTTTTTGTATTATAATTAAAACTTTTTTTTGTATTATCTGTAAGGTGGGACCTAAACATGTCCCACTCTAAAAGGCTTTCTAGTTTTCTTACGCAACCAGGACGGATTTGCCAGATGTTTTTTACCCACAATTTAACACCATTTTTGTCCATCCAGAATCACATTATTGCTCTTTCAATTCTACCCTCACATACATGTCAAATTCAGTTCTTTTATTTTTGCAAAAGATAGGGAAAAATACTTTTTATTTACAATCTTGAAAGACGAGATATTGCACATGTACAATCCAAATTTTCGTGTGCATTGTACAAAGAGTATACCTTAAAATTTAAAAAAAGTAATTAGAAATTACGGGTGCGCGCTATACGCCGGGGCGCGTTATGCGCCAGAATATACGGTACTTTAAATAGTTTTTGCACAAAGTGTACCAAATGGAAAATACAGAGTGATCCAAAAACCTAATACCACCAAGTTTTTATAATTATTTAAATTTCAATATAGAGACAGTTTATACTGTGTTTTATCCAAACGGTGCTGTTAATAAAATTCATTGCTCAGATTTCCTTCAAACCAATATCATAAGTCAAATGTTTAAATAATGTTTGTTTTCAGCTAGCATTATTATTTTAAGAGATATTCAGTATTCAAGAATGAATGTCGTAACTCTTGTTGCATACTCAATCGAAAAAAAACTTAAAATGTTATTCTTTTATAATTTTATCCTTTAAATTTTATTATTTTTGTATTTTTCTCATTTAAAATTAAAATATTTAAAGAATTCTAATCTAACCATATGGTTTCTCGGTTTAGTATAGTAATTGTTTTTGTTTTCACAACTAGAAACCTGTATCTGTACAATGCAGAACAAAAGAATGAAATTTCTTTTTTCTAATGAACACATAAGCAATAATAAAAAAAATAATTATGTTTATACATAATTTTACATGTTTTCCATATATTCCATAATTTTTGCCAGCTTTTTAGGGTAAAAAGATAAACAGTTCCAGAAATATCATCGCTGGAATACAAGCAATATTTATAAACTTTTGATATAGTGATTACTAAACAATTCGAATTTTGATTAAAAAATCAAATATTAATCAACAAAACAGCAAAACTAAATGTTAACATATAATTGGTTTTTAAAAGAACTTTTTTATAATTAAAATATGTTATAAAAAGCTAAAATGAAATAGAGAAAACTAACATCAAGGCAACAATCGTGATGATTCGTCAAGTGTTAGTGATTGTAAGAAAATGTGGATTGGTTGGCTTTGATGAGAAAAATAATTCATAGATTTCATTGGATAAAAATATAAAATCTTTTAGAAAAAAGAGAGCAAAATAAAATCTATTGTTATTAAACTATAACCAACTAATTTTTGGAAATTTTCATGAAGATAAAAGTGCTAAAACATTTTAATACATTTTGTCAAAAATAAAATACCCCAAAACATGGGAACAAACTTGAACGATAAATGGATCCAATTCATAGATTTCATTGGATAAAAATATAAAATCTTTTAGAAAAAAGAGAGCAAAATAAAATCTATTGTTATTAAACTATAACCAACTAATTTTTGGAAATTTTCATGAAGTTAAAAGTGCTAAAACATTTTAATACATTTTGTCAAAAATAAAATTGCCCAAAACATGGGAACAAACTTGAACGATAAATGGATCCAACCCGCGGACTAGAAGAAAACTTTAAAAAAAAAAAAAAAAGCTTTTCTAAACAGAAGCAAGTATCCTAACCCCTCCTTTCAACTCCACCACAATCTTTGCCTTTCCAAAGCTGCATACTCCCATAGTTTCCAAAAAAGTCAAAAGTTTCTCCATTCATTTAGCAACCATGGGAGAGTTTCATGTGGCATTTTAGTTTAACTGGTTTACAATAGAGCAAATTTTGATGCAAGCAAAGTATTGCTAAGTTAACGATATTTCAAATTTATGGCAATAAATTTCTGTCGAAAAAAACTAGGTATAACAAACAGTAAAACAATTTAAATTGAAAAGATTAGTAAATAATTTAATGAAGTATAATACAATTAAGAACATGGAAGAAAAAGTTCAGATTTCCTTTAAAATTCCCTGATTTTTCCAGGTTTTCAAGTATAAAAAATTCCCAGATAATTTCAGGTTTTAAAGTCTTTCCAGGTGGGTGTCCACCCAGTGAATAAAATTGTACTGAAACAAATGGAACGGTCTACTACATAGTTTTCTTACCTTAAAGTCTTCACGTGCATGAGCGCCGCGACTTTCCTTCCTTGCTTCAGCAGAAATCATTGTCTGAACAGCATTCAGCATCAGATTCTGTAACTCAAGTGTCTCCACAAGATCAGTGTTCCATATCAGTCCTTTGTCACACACCTACACACAAAAACTACGGCTTTAGAGAAAGGCAGCACAAAGTAATCGAGGTGACACAGTAGCTTAATTGAAAGAATACTGATTCATTATAATATGATTTCATCCAATGCTTCAAATTTATTTATTTGAATCACTACACTAATATCAACTATAAAAAAGACATTCATAAATTATTATTGATTTTTTTATCAACACACAAATTTTCGTTAGTAAAAAAACAAGATCTTTTTCTCTTTAAAAAATATATAAAATAGAATCTTTTTTTGTCAAAAAATTTTTGTAAAAATAATTTAATCATATTTTTTTTTATGTATACCAACTAAATCCCCCCAAAAATGCATTAACAAAGCTTAATATTATTTAAAAGCAATATTATAGAGTAGTTACTTAATAATTTTAACAAAACTGGTAGAAATTATATAATTACAAATTAATCCATAAAAAATAAAATGGCAGAATTGTTCATGTAAGTTCAATACTCTGACGAATTTGTAGAGAAAAAGACAAAATGTGTCAATTAGATGATTGTTATTTATCAGTAAGATATGAAGAATAAGTCTTTCTTCATGATTTATATACACAAGCTACATATTTATAAGTATTTTTATTCAAACATGAAACTAAATTAGTATAGTTAAAAAATGTTTATTAAATAGCAAGTTATTTTAAATACAGCTAACGGAAAATAAAATTTTAAAAGTTTCACATCACTTTAATCCACATTCAGTGTTTATTTTATTATTATTTTTTAGTCCATTTTGAACATTAAAAAATATTTTATATACATCTCTCATTATTTCTCTATAAACCTCTAAAAAATCAACTCAAACATTAAACGCAGCCCTAAGAGTGTATTTATAAATTATTATAAATTAAGAAAAAAAACTTTTTTTCTCTTGCATCAATGATTTTTTGTAATGAAAAAAAAATCTAATAATTTAAATCATGGCAATCTTGAGAAAAGCATTGAATAAAAGAAATATAATTTTCAATGAAATTTAACTGTCTGTGTCATTGATTCTAAGATTTGCTTGATTTTGAGTGATGTTCAACTGATTCAAATTCCCAATTCAGTATTTAACTCGAATTTAGACCATACCTTAAGGTCTTTCTGTTGCTCAAAGCATTCAGATATTTTCTGCACACCTTCCTTCAAGCTTTCTCCAGTCCTGAAGACGGCAGCATGACCCTGCATAGTCTGAAAGAAAACAAGCATATAAAATATTCCAGGTGTATTGTAGAATATAGCTTGTTATATATCTATGAGTTTTTATTTTTATTTTTTTATTTTTTAAGTAAGGGTCGTTTTGTTGTGAGCACTGATAGGTGACGCGTGCATTACAAAGAGTGTTTGTGTCATGTCCCGGCATTCCTTGGAAACAACTGGGCTCAGTTTGCATTTATGAGGACAGAAATTCTAAAAGCTTCTGGGGAGCATTTATGTCCACATAATATCATGCATTGGTTACACAGATTTTAAGATCCAGTAAATGAGATGGAACGAAAGATCACTGTCGAAGGTACCTTAACATGTCCTAAACATAATCTATTAGATTATGATCCAGGTTTCGCATTGGCCAAGGAAGCTGTTAGATGCTTTCTTCGAATAGAATGTTAGAAAAATGATATCATGTTAGAAAAATGATGTTGAATGAACCAACTTTGAAAGCTTCTTGCACACTATACAGTTGCATTATTGCCCGTCAAGTATCCGCCAATTTTGGAGTAAAAACATGACATTACAGAATGCACTCAATCTGCCAATATGTCCAGACATTACATGTTTTTTTTTTTTTTTTGCTGCTTTCCCTCGAGAAACACCAGTGCAACACTTTCATACTATGATGTTACATTTCCAAACTAGGCAAGATGGCTTCGCTTTCACAAAATTCAACATTAGGGCAACAAAAAAAAGGTGCTTCACTCGTCCACATTAGTAATGTCTAGTACTCAGATATCTTCTTTCTTGACACTACAGCAAACACATTCTGGCCTTTCGGGCAAACATGAGAGGCATCCTCAAGGGCATTTGACCACATATTCATCTTCTCGGAAATTCTCTGTGCACATCGAAACCAGTCGAGAAGAGCCTCAATTTAAGGGTCTTGCTCATTGAAGCAAAATATAGTTCCTTTTTTGCTGTCCAATTTGATGGAGAAGACAGTGATAATGAAAAATTGTGCTCTGACGCTCGAAAACAAAAAGTTTCCAGTCGATTATTTTTTAGATAGAAATTTATAACATTTAAAATAAAAATACAAAAAAAAATAGATAAAATTGAGAGGCTAATTGTAAGTAGATTAATTAAAAATAATATATAAAAATATATAGAAATGATATCTATAAGTGAGATAATTCTAAAGAAAATAAGAAAAAATACTTTTTGCATTTGTAATCTCAGTTGAGATGTATATGTTGATCCATCAGCATGTCTCATTCTGTCTAAATTAGCAACTGATTCTTCACCATCCGTCTAAAAATATTAAAATAATCTTAATTTCGTGATGTGTCATTAACACATCAACAAAATCTATTTATTTAAATGATTTTTATGTCTTACAAAAGTTACAAAATGTCTATGAAAGTTAAACAAAATGCAAATAACCTTTATTACAAGTAATCATCATTAAAAATTAGAATTGCATTTATGATTTGAAATAATTGTCATTTATGATTACCATTACTTATTTATTTTTTACTTCTAATAGCAAGATTAAAAAGTAACTACCATAATAAATACAAAGAACAATATAGAGAACAAACAAAGACGGAGGAAAAAAACAGAGAGAAATAAGTGTAGAGACAGTATTCAAAAGATCCTCCAAGTAAACGGTTTATTTGTTTAAAGATTGAGACACTCAAAAGACTGGACTTAAGTTTTTTACTAACTAACACAGTCTAGGGTAGTTCAACAGAACTATATTGTTCAATGACTGCAAAAAGCATCTTTCCAGGAGAATATCAAATAACTTGTTTATTTTTTCTTAATAAAAAATATTTACAGATATTTTTAATAGCAAACAAAAATAAAAGCTACCTCGTATCTCTTTTTACACCATTTGCTAAAAATAAACCACCCATTTTTTTTGTAGTCATTCATATCATATCTTTACATATTTTTCACTTCATTAATTTTTTGTCCTAGCTCTTTAAATTTTATTTTTTAAAAAATAATCTCAATTTGAGCATTTTATTCTAATTAACTCAACATTTCAAAAAATGAGGGGAAAATACAAACTCAAGCAGATTCAACACTGAAAATATCGGAAGCATTAATATTCCAATTCTTTCATAGCAGCATCGCATCATTACTTATTTATTTCGAAAATTACGAAAAATTTTATTTTTTATTAAAAACCAATATTATTTTAAATTATTTTCAACCAAAAAAAATTGTTAATTTTTTAAGGAGAAAAAAATTATTTTTCTTCGAAAAATTCAAAAAACAAACTGGAAATATATTCAATGTAGTCTGTTCACTGGCTATTTCTCAAGATTTATTTCAGTTCTCAGTCCTGAAGAGTGGCATCCATGTTTGAGAAGTCACCATGCATGACCTGTATATCAGGTAACAAAGACAGCAGATAATGCATGTGTTTTAGGAGACTGCTGTGGTCAGATCTAACTCAGCCACTATTTTATGATTACGATATTTATGAGCTTGAATGCCATACCATTAAAATTAGTGACTGATCTCAATGACCCCCCAGTCTTGCATTTTTGAGAAACCACAGTACATCATTCATTACAAAAAAAGGGGGAACTTGAGAAACAAATTCAGTTAACAGAGGTATACAGGTGAAAGGAGTGGATTACAATTGTAACTTTAATTACCTAGTTTGAAATAATAATAGAAAAAGTTCTAAACATAAAATTTTTTTTCTTCTTCTTGTTAAATTAAATAGTAATATAAATATATTAAATATTTTTTTCTTTTAATGGCATAATCTTTAGATAATGTGTTTTATGTTAATGGGATGCAAAAACTTTTTGATTCAAAACATCAACAGCATCCATTAATTTTAACCCCTCAAATCTCTAAATTCACGTCCTAGTGGTTTAAGTGTATGAAGGTTTAGTGCAAATCAAAAATTATTAAGGGTAAACCTTATGTCTTCTTTAGCGACACAAAAACACTTAAAATTTCTGAAAATGCTGAACTATGCAACACTGTAAATTTAATACAAAAGTTATTTAAAAAAACAACAACTTATAAATATCATTATGTGTAACAAAAATGCGATTTCATGTACTTATGGAAAACTAATTGCTGAATCTTTCCATGTATTAAGATTTAATGAATGATCAGAAAGATAAGAAATAAGTGATTTATGTTTATTAATTTATTTCATGAAAATATTTCTTAGAGTTTTCTACAGAACAGAAGAATGTCACATAAATGAAAGTTTAATATTTTTTTTTAGAAAAAGAAAAAAAAAAACAACAACATTGGACATAGTAATGTACATACTCATCAAATACATATATATTTTGATAATATATGTAAGTATAAAATAGTCAGAAGCTCTCGGAAAAAATAACTATTTTTGGAGGAGAAATTGAGAAGCAGTTAAAAACACTGAAAATTTTACGAGCGAAAAATCGATATTAAAATATCAATTTATATGCCATACATATTTCATATTGAACATTAATTTTTGGAACTAAGATTTATAATTAAAATAACTACAGAACTGAAGCCATCACAATCAACACACTACTGACAAGCCTTTTTGATTTTCAATGCATGAAATATGCTTGTAGAAGAACATTTCTGATTATTAGCTTTATTTAAAGAAGGGATGTGTCATAACATAAAATATATAAACATTGAAATATTTGACCTATAGAGCATCAAATCTCTAGCCACTCTCTTTCAAAGTTAAAAACACTATCCTGATCCTATCCAAGCGTATTAGTTCTTGAAAGTGTACCTATCTAAATTTATTCAAGCAAACCATTTTATTAATAATTTCATTCATTTTCAATTCATTTTATTAATAAAACGAGCAATTCATTTTATTAATAAAACAAGCAAACGAAAATTTCCTTCTGCAATAAATATTTTTAATTAATGATTGATGAGCCACGGTGGCTCAGGGGATAGAGCATTCGCTTTCCATTGAGGTGAACCCGGTTCCAATCCTAACGATGGCTGATCGATAGGCATTCCGCACCCAGCTCCCACCGACCACATTGCTGACGTAAAATATCCTCAGTAGTAGACAAATCATGGGTTAGAGTCCCCTTGCTATCAGGCTAATCATGAAAGGTTTTATTCTCCATGTAAAGAAAATGCTGGTTAGTTCCATCAAAAAGTCCTCCACAAAGGCAAATTTCTCAGAATATGCTGGGATCCAGGACTTTCCTTGTTTTCTGGATTGGGCTCAAAATGACAAGGCTACGGAGTTTAACACTGGTAGTTGTAAACCCAAAAATTGGGTCAGCTGTTCATTGATGGTTATAAAATTAATGATTACTAAATCATAAAGAACTACAGTCTTTGGGAACATCAATACATACTTCTATAAAACAGATGGTTAGGAAGCTACAAATTATAAAGATTATTTAAATAGAGATCTATAATTGTTAAACATAAAATATTCAATGCATTTACACTTAATACTTACAGAGTGGAGATCTAAAATGGAATCACCAGGTTTATCTTCTTCTGCAATGGAGTGAGCACAGGCTCTTCCAAATACAACCAAATCCAGGAGTGAGTTTGCTCCCAGCCTATTTGCTCCATGCACAGAAGCACATCCAGCTTCTCCACAAGCATAGAGACCTGGTATAATTTTATCCTCCTTCTTTGCAGGATCATAGGTTATAACCTAAAATAAATATTGAATTACCCCTTAATTATTCACGGTAAAAAGTTTTTTTTTTTTTTTTAATCACAAGAAAACTCAACCAAGCAAAATTGTATGGAAGGGAAGGAAAATATTAAATATGCATTTAATCATCCTTATTTATTTTTAACAGGGTTACCACTTAATTTCAGGAGAAAAAAAAAATTCCCTAACTTTTCCAGGTATATCAGGAAAATTTCAAAGAAAATCAAAACCATATTTTATCTATACCATGCAATTTTTCTTCAGACAACTTAGATTTTTTACTTGTAATGTCCGCTTTGCGGAGAATGTACGTAATGGTTTATTCATAGAAGATTCCCAGGGAATTCAAAATATGTCCGTACTGAGAGGCGTCTGTTTTGCAGGAGTGTCCATAACAGGAGGTTTCACTGTATATATATATATAAACAATTGTCATAGGTATCAGAATTACTTAACTTGGATCACAACAACTGATTACTGTTACTGACAATTCTGAGACTGATTACTTTCTAGGTATGATGTAGGTTTTCAGGATTTTTTTAATAAATTACAATTTCTCCCGACTATTCCCTGCTTTTTAGAGGCAAAATAAAATTCCCAGACAATTCTAGGTTTTCCCTGCCTTAAGTGAACTAATGAGTGATATCTATTCTACTTGACAACACTTTCAAAATACAATGTTGATACCCAATCAAAAAAAAAAAAGATATAGGAAGAGTTTTTTTGGATTTTTTCAGACAAAATTATACTAATACAATCCAGAAATAATAATTTGCTTTGTAACTAGATCTGTTAAGATTTAACTAGTACATTAAATATTTATTTAGTACATTAAATATTTTAATTTATATATTTTAATTCTATCATCGACAGCTATATAAAAAATTTAGTTAAGCATGTGTAAGTCACTCATATGACTTTCAAATAAAATCTAAATACAGCATGCATTTTTATAATTACAGCTTAATGTGTTACTGGGTCCCGCATAGTAAAAGTAGTCCTGCAACAGCCCGCAGTGGTCCAAGGGGGAACCATTGCATAATAATATAAATGTAATAGCATAGTAACCAGCATAATATTTTCTAGTTTCTGTGGCTTGTTATCCAAAATTAGTAATATATCCCTACTTTAAGGTGTAAGAAAATAAAATTTAAAGAGTTATATTTCTTCTAATTTAATGAAACAATAATTTTATACTCCCTTGTTTTTAAAAGGCATTATGCTATATACTGCAATATGATGTTATCATCAAAAGTTTGTTTAAAACAAAAGACATCTAGAAAAAATAATCGAATATTTAACCTAAAATCCGAGGAAAGAGAGGAAAAAATAGCAAAAATTTGCATTTTATAATTATTGTATTTTAAATAATTCTTGTAGTGGGCCAAAGAAAAAAATCAGGACAACATTTTTCTAAAAAATCAGGGAATTTTCAATAAAACCAATTCAGAAGTGTAATAGGACAGGCACATTAAAAAACCTTGAATCAGAACAAAATGCAGTTTTTTTTTTTTTGGTACTAACTGAATTTTTACCATAAGAGATTTCATTGAACTGAGAATTTGGCCACAAATAACTTAACCATTGAGAGACTACTCTCAAAGGTTCTGAGATATATTGAAGAGATTTCAGTTAACTAAATGTGATTTACAAGGAGGTCTCATTTATTCTGTCTACAGCAAATAATTCACTTGTAAACACATTATTTCATAAATTCCTTTACAGATTCAAACTTAAAAGACACACACATACCTGTCCTCTGTAGTTTGTAGGCACCCCACCCATGTTATAGTGAACTGTGGGTAAAACAGGGATAGGTTCCCGAGTTACGTCCACACCAGCAAAGATCATGGCCGTTTCTGATATACCGGGAAGACGGGTGGCCAACTGCTCGGGAGGAAGATGATGGAGCTGGAGAAAGACGTGATCCTTTTCTGGACCACACCCTCTTAAAAGAAACAAACATTGTTTTAACTCTACAAATACAAACACAGATTGGAGAGAATTCAGTAAACTAAAGGTGACTGCAGAAGAAGTGGTATACTAATGAAGCAAAAGCAGAAAAGCAAATTTTAAGCATGTCATTATTTTTAAAAAGTTTTAAAGCTAAACTGTTTTAAATGTTTACATCAACCGTACAAGAATTTAAAAAAAAAATTAATTGTATTAACTAGAATGTCACAACTGTTTAAGAAAACTAAAAAAAAAAAAAAAAAAAAAAAAAAAAAAAAAAAAAAAAAAATTGATAAAAATTAATTTTAACTAACTTCAACAACTAAGTACACATTGCCCGTAGCTCACTTGTGGATTTAGTTATAATGCGAAGTTTTTTACAAATGACATTTTAAATCATGTATAATAGAACAACTGGATGGTAGAAAGAAGAAGAGGTTAATGTGTAGGCAATACTTGATGTCTAGAACAGGGATGAGATTAGCAAAAAGGCAAAAAAGCTGAATTTCCATGATAGTAAATTTTACGCAAGCGCAACCCTATAATAATAAATTCCAGACAGTTTAAGGTAATAAATAATGTGTTGACATACAATTGTGTACTAATCTATTATTATATAAATGATTACATTGATACTTAGCATTTAGTGAAAATAAAAATTACCAATTGAAAAAATAAAGCTGGAAATTATATTTTTCCTCAGTTTACATAAGAGACAATTATTACTTGAAAAACTACCTAGTTTAGCAAATTAAAACTACTGAGAATATACATTAATATTTAATTTCTTTTAATAAATACTGTTATGTGATTTATAGCAAATATATCGGTAATATTACTTTTTAAATTATATTGGAAAAAAAAATTTAACAATGGACCGAATTATTATGTTCATATTATAGTCTAATCTAACTAGAGCCCTCTGAAACATATGAATAACAGTGAAGTAGAAATATATAGTAACTCTTTAACATACAAAAATTGCTATTTTAGTTTGAAAAATTACATGACAATCAGCAACTGTTTAGATAACTGTTTTTTATTTGATAAGAATTTTGCATTTTATAGCATAAATAACAGCAATTATAAATAAAATTTTGATGATGAGTTAATTAACTCTTTTTCCAAAAAAAAAAAAAAAAAATCCTTTTTTAAGTGATTGCTTTTGTTTGCTATATCTTTTATGTTTGCTATATTTAGTCGTTAGTTCATCTTCAAACATCTTGTGACAAATCCTATTTTTTCTTTTTTGCAAGCACAGAATGTAAGTTTTGAATATATTCCCTTCCAGTTTCTCTGATGTTGTAAAACTTACATATACTAATAATCGTCGTGAGAAAAACAGTCACCTTTATAGTAACTAATTAAATAAAAAATTTACTTCTTACAAGAATCACGATAGTTGGTCTTAAAATTGCGTGAATATGAATAACAATATTATGGATTTTGAAATCACATGAATATGAAACTAGATATGCGATTTTGAAAATGAGAAAGTACAAACTGGGATATCGAATTTTTAAAACGCGTAAATACAAATATGAAAAGCTATGTTTGATATTAAAATCGTGTGAATAAGAATCGAGATATTAGCAGATTCCAGGCTCGGGACCTCTAAAAGGCTTGTCAGAAGCAGCATCGTTTGAACTACGAAAATCGGATCTATCTGGAGAACAGGTAAAAAATTCGGAAAATTTTATCTGCTGCATGAAAAAGGGGAGAAAATAGCTAAAATAAGTAAAAATGAGAAAGGATTGGTAGCTATGTAGTTTCTGTAATTTTCTGTTTCTCTTTGAAAATTGGTGAATTTTCTGAAAAAGCAGAATACTTATAAAAAAAGTGAAATTTTTAGAAAATCTGAATTCTTGATAAAAAAGCTGAAATTCAAGAGATAAAAGTGAAAAAAGCGGAAAAATCTCATCCCCGCTAGAAGTAAAGAATAAAATCCCCTTTGATTCTAAAATGTACAGAGCACAAAAAAAGAAACACCCTGAATGTCTTCTGATCTATTGATCGGATTTTCATGTACGAGGACTTAATCTTAATGGTTCGAGCAGATTAGTTAGTGCTAAGAAAAAATGCTAATTAGTTAGTGCAGTTGATATTGTAGTTACGAAATTAAACACAAAAACATAAGGTATAAGAGAAAGTATGTTTTCTGTGATTTTGTAGGTTTATATATCTAGCGCTCTAACTAATTGGCATAATCAAATTGAGGCCTTGTCATATAATTTAATGTTAAGATTAAGTCCTAGTAAGTAAAAATCCTATCATTCTATCAAAAGTTATTCAGGGTGTTTCTTTTTTCTAACTTTTATTCTGTTCTTTATTTTGCACACTGTACTACACCAGCATATTATGATACTGCCGAGTTACTTACCTTCCTTCCCTTATTTCGATAGTCATGGCTCGCGAAACTACATCCCTGGATGCGAGATCTTTGGCAACAGGAGCATATCTCTCCATGAATCTCTCACCCTCACTATTAATCAGGAAGCCACCCTCACCCCTACAGCCTGAAAGAAAAAAACAATATTTTTAGGATAATCAATTAAGAAAACTTTGTTTCATTTAACTTCGAACATACAAGAAAAAAATCTTGACATTTTAAAATTTTTAGAACTATATTTTGATAAATCAAAACGATGCTTTCATATTATTTGAAGAACATAAAATAATTTAATTGACATGCTGATATACTGAACAAGCAAAATTTACGATCAGAATAAAATTTGTGAAATCACAAATAAAAACTAGAAGAATGAATTGCAAATCATTTATTGAGTCAGGGAGTTTGATTTAATAAGAAACACATCTTTAAAAAGTTGTTAAGCAGTATTAATTTTGATTGAATGTATAAGAGCATAAAAAATTGACACAGATATTATCTCAATAATTCACAACGTTGCATATCATGTTAAATTATTTGGAAAAATCTTTTAAAAGTAAAGTTATTCTCTAATTAGGAAGCAATCAGAACAATAGAATTTTTTCCCTTTCAAGGTCATTTTTATGCTACTATACACTGTAGACAATTATATAAATAACATTTATAATAATCCGCTGTGCATTTGTGCAAACATAATTTTACAATGGATAAAAATACTTTAGCAAAGTGTCCTTCTTTGAAATAAGGAAATTTTACAATTGATATTAGAAGAGATATGATGCAGTTGACGAACAGAGGCACATTTTCTTTTTTTAAATGTTTTATTGTTCTTGTTTTAATGAATTTATTATTATTGTTATGAAGTTAATTGCTGTTTACAGGGATGAGATTAGCCAAAAGGCAAAAAAGCTGAATTTCCACGATAGTAAATTTTACGCAAGCGCAACTCTTTAATAATAAATTCCAGACTGTTTAAGGTAATAAATAATGTGTTGACATACAATTGTGTACTAATCTATTATTATATAAATGATTACATTGATACTTAATATTTAGTGAAAATAAAAATTACCAATTGAAAAAATAAAGCTCCTCAGTTCACATAAGAGACAATCATTACTTGAAAAACTACATGGTTTAGCAAATTAAAACTACTGAGAATATACATTAATATTTCATTTCTTTTAATAAATACTGTTATGTGATTTATAGCAAATATATCAGTAATATTACTTTTTAAATTATATTGGAGGAAAAAAACTTTAACAATGGACCGAATCATTATGTTCATATTATAGTCTAATCTAACTAGAGCCTTCTGAAACCTATCAATAACAGTGAAGTAGAAATTTATAGTAACGCCTTTACATACAAAAATTGCTATTTTAGTTTGAAAAATTACATGACAATCAGCAACTGTTTAGATAATTGTTTTTTATTTGATAAAAATTTTGCATTTTATAGCATAAATAACAGCAATTTTAAATAAAATTTTTATGATGAGTTAATTGACTCTTTTTCCAAAAAATAAAAATAAATTAAATCCCTTTTTAAGTGATTGCTTTTGTTTGCTATATATTTTATGTTTGCTATATTTAGT
The DNA here is from genome assembly GCF_982258835.1 of Parasteatoda tepidariorum. Classification (NCBI taxonomy): domain Eukaryota; kingdom Metazoa; phylum Arthropoda; class Arachnida; order Araneae; family Theridiidae; genus Parasteatoda; species Parasteatoda tepidariorum. Next base: position 1,851,051 of record NC_141758.1, on the reverse strand, counting down.
CGTAAGTCCATCTTCAAACATCTTGTGACAAATCCTATTTTTTTTTCTTTGCAAGCACAGAATGTAAGTTTTGAATATATTCCCTTCCAGTTTCTCTGATGCTGTAACACTTACATATAGTAATAATCGTCGTTAGAAAAACAAACAATACTTTATAGTAACTAATTTTTAAAAAAGTTTACCTCTTACAAGAATCGCGATAGTTGATCTTAAAATTGCGTGAATATGAATAACAATTATGGATTTTGAAATTACATTAATATGAAACTAGATATACGATTTTGAAAATGAGAAAATACAAACTGGGATATAGAATTTTTAAAACGCGTAAATACAAATCACGATTCATAATTTTTAGATCGCGTAAATACGAATCATGATGCGTAATTTTTAGATTGCATAAATAAGAATTATGATGCATAATTTTTAGAATGCGTGAATGCGAATCCCAATGCCTTATTTTAAAATCACGTATAAATATGAAAAATTGATATTATAAACCGCATGAGCAAATCAAGAAATTGATTTTTAAACTTGCGTGAATACGAATCGCTACATAGGTTTTTAAAAAGGCGTAAATATGAATCACAATATCGGATTTTTAAATCGCGTAAATAAGAATTGCAACGTACAATATTCAAATCGCGTGGATAAGAATCGCAACACACAAATATGAAAAGCTATGTTTGATATTAAAATCGTGTGAATAAAAATCGAGATATTAGCAGATTCCAGGCTTGGGACCTCTAAAAGGCTTGTCAGAAGCGGCGCGGTTTGAACTACGAAAATCGGATCTATCTGAAGAGTGGGTAAAAAATTCGGATAATCTTATCTGCTGTGTGTAAAAGGGAAGAAAATAGCTAAAATAAGTAAAAATGAGAAAGGATTGGTAGCTATCCAGTTTGAATTTTCTGTTTCTCTTTGAAAATCGGTGAATTTTCTGAAAAAGCGGAATACTTATAAAAAAAAGTGAAATTTTTAGAAAATCTGAATTTTTGATAAAAAAAAAAGCTGAAATTCAAGAGATAAAAGTGAAAAAAGCGGAAATCCGCTAAAAAGCGGAAAAATCTCATCCCTGTGTTTATTGATTTATTTATTTTTTATTTTGTTGCATGGATTTTGTGCAAATAGAGCTTATTAAACAGTAATTTTCAAATGTGCGACTCAAATGTCTCATTTCTTAATATCGCATGAAAATATAGAGATTTTTAAAAAAACATATGGGTATGAGCAGCAATAGCTGTGAAAAAGCCTACTGAAAAAATTGTGGCATTGTTGTGTTAAAAAGTGACTACCTATTAAATGAATGAATTGAATTTTGCATGTCGCAATAATGTATAGACAATAGAGGAATTCTCAAAGTTTATTGAAGGTGTGCTTTTCTCCACAAATCCGTGTAAGAAGTCATTATCGCACGCGAATGAGAACATAGAAAGACAAAAAAAGAGGGTCCTGTACGGGTGGAACAAAAGACTCGTTACCAAAATTTTGTGTAAGTAATGAAATTTAAATTTCAGATTAGTGAAACTCTAGAAAAATTTTGTCTGACACTTTGTTAAAACTAATACATTTTAACAATGGAATGAGGAAAAGCACATCATTTTTTGTTAAATATAATGACATAAAATTAATGATTGAAGAAAGTCCATTATAATTTTTTAATTTTCGAAAAACTAATTTATAAAACTTTATTTAAAACTAATTTTATTAATTTGTAGTTTTAAAATAAATATTTCATAAGTTAGTAGTACAATTAATTAGTTCTTATTTTAATAAAGCTATTTTAAAGCTACTTTTCTGACAACTATTTTCTAAATAGAAATGTATTCTTTAGCATTAAAGGAAAGAAACCTTATAGTATGTTCTGTGTCAGCATTGAAATTATAGAATATTTGAGATAGATTCTAACATATTACACATTAATCACCTTCCGTTATGAGACAGCCAGCACCATAGATTCCAGTTGGATGGAATTGGATGAATTCCAGATCTTGACAAGGCAGTCCAGCACGCGTCACTAGGGCAGTTCCATCGCCTGTGGACGTGTGAGCGGATGTGCAAGAGAAATATGCTCGGCCATAGCCTCTACAATGAATGCACAGGTTTAGTTTTAAATATGAGTCATCAGAAACATGTTTTGCTTTCTGTAAACCAATTCAAAACCATTTATTTCTTTAATCACAGTTGAGATGGAATGCTAATAAATTTATTAGCAAATTAACTAAAAACTTTAATTGCATTAACAATTCTAACTATTTTTGTTAAAAAAAAATAGCAAGAAACATTACTTGCAGAAAAATCACCCCAGTCTAATCCTGAACAATGAGCAGGATTAGGGGTATAGCACACCCAACTCTTTCATTTTGAGATACACCATCAAGCATTCAACTCTGGACCACAAACAAATTGCCGTTTTTACCTTCTGCTGTTTCAATTTTCTTGAGAAGATTGAGGTGCCCCAAAGATTGTGTGAAATGTAGAAAGATTGAAAGCAAGAAAACGTAATTTTTGGGATCAAGAACACATATCAGGTGGCATGGCACATGGATAGGAAAAAATCCAGTAGATTTTATGAAATATAAATTTCATGACAATTATTGCATAATATATTAAATATTTGACATACAGGGAATTAGAGGTATCTTTTTAGTCACCAAAATACAGAAACTTCATTAAACTTATAACTATAAAAAAATTGCAATAATTTCTAGTTATAATTGACTTAAATGAATTTGAAATGTTATTTATTATGCTGACTCATAATTTTTAAGATAAAACTTCATTCATCAAAGATAGTGAAAAGATTCTTTAATAAACTTAAAAAGGGAGTTACCAAATAAAAATAAATTAAACATTTTAGAAAAAAAAAAAACATCTTTAAGCGGATATCTATTAATGAGGCTTGTTTTTTTTTTATATATATTTATAATACTTATTTAAATATTCAAGAAGCATTATTCAAGAATATGCATTTACTCTAACCTAAAGAAAACAAATCAATAACTAGAATTGCTTAATGATGCAACATCCATTTGCTTTAATTTTTTGACATTACTTTTTAGAATGGGTTCAAGCCTTTGTTGTCTTTTAAATTTTTTTTTTTTTAAGTTTTCTTAAAGCTACCTATTGGTTAGAAATTAATTTAAAAAATTAATTCTTTTTGAAAAGATTAATATTCCCAAAAATACTCCAAAAGATATATCCAACAGAGATTTTTTTCTTCTTTTTATCATCTGCATATCTCAGATATCATCATTTTTGCAACACCAGTTATTATTAGCAACATGTCATCACCAGGAAGAGAGTTGAATCGGTTTTCCGTGCGTCCTATTAGCTTCTGAATAAATTCTAACACTTCTCAAATGATTTCTCCAAAACAAAACAGTAAGCAAAATTGATGCCCCCTTATATTGAATAACACAAAATACTTATAGTTATAAGAAATGTATAGACTAATTTTTAGTATACTTCTTTCTAATAGTAAAATATTTTATTTTTATTGAAAATATCTGTTCTGTTTAGAGTATTATAAGACATGAAATATATGTTTTAAATTTATATACTTACTTTTTAAATTTTCGTCACAAAGTAAAAATACAGTATAATTTTACTTTAGATAAACTAAATTTAAATTACTAAAAAAATAAATACGCAAGTTTAGCAAATTATGAGAGTTCATTGCATTTACTATGAATGAATAAAATGAAAAGTGGTACAAATTGAATGAAAACTTGATTAAGTTACCCAGTGGCTAAGACAGTATTTTTTGCTTTAAATCTGTGGAGTGTTCCATCTTCCAAGCAGAGGGCGATGACTCCCTTGCAGACCCCATTCTCCATGAGGAGGTCCAGGGCAAAATACTCAACAAAGAAGTTACAATCATATTTTAAAGACTATAAAAGAAAAGATAAATTTTAAGTTGGAAATAAAATTTTATTAAAAATGTTTTGTTCAAAACAATATAAGTACACCCAAAAGTGATTTTTGATTAATGATTATTTCTCAATATCACATTGATTTATCAAATTTAATAAATTTATTTACATTTTAAGAAAAATAAATTTTTTACATGTACATACCTTTTTCAATTATTGCAAAATGGAACAAACTAATAGGATAAATGATACAGAATGAATTAGATTGGCTCTTTTATTTTAGTGCCAACTGATTTTTTCTTACAACCTAGGCTGAGTCAACCTTGTCTGGTCTGAGGGTCGAATCCAAGACCTGTGATGTGAGAGCGCCAAGCGCTACCATTCAGCGCACGTTCCAATATTCACACCGGTTACACTGGTTTGCCGCACCGACCGTTCCAATATTTTTGGAACAGATATTCGCACCGACCGTTCCAATATTCCATTATTAGAACTGGTGTCACCAGTTATGCACGAAGTGCACCAGGGTTCTGGTCGGTTTTGTCAGTTCGCATGACTTCATTACCCTTATTTGTTTACAAACTTTACTATACTGCTGCTGAGATCATCATAATTTTGTTGCATTTTTGAATGGATTTTATTATAAATTTGTTATGAAAACTTGTTTTATCATTGAAAATAAGTTTTTTTGAATTAAGTTGAAAGATAATAATTATTATTGGAAATGTATTCTGTAGATGAATCGTCTTGATGTTGTTTATAGCAATGGATATCATTCATAAACGTTTTATTTCTGATATTAGTATGTTTTTGTTTTCAAGACTAAAATTCATCTGAATTTTGATTCGCATGGTGATTAGATTTACTTGATAGATTCACATCGAAAGAATTTAGACTTATGATTTTCAATAAACATATCGCTTTGTAAAATCAAACAACTATCCAAAGCATTATTGTTAAATTTGTAATAGCGATAGAACTTTAAAATAAGTAGAAGATTTATTGCTTCATATGGAAAAGCTCATGTTTACATATTTTTGTAGTCATTACATTTTCACTTAAACATTTTCGTCCAATGTATATTGTTTTCAAAATAAACAAATCCAATCAATATTTGATTGTTAAATATATTTCTTTTGCATTTTAAATTTTTCTTACATCCTTTCTATATTCCATAACAGACCTGGAACGATGAATATTATCCTAGTTTAATAACAAATTATGCTTTTAGTTTTTATTGTATTATACATGATATGAGTTTAATTAAAGGGATTTCAAATATAAACCCTATTAAACTAGCCTTTGACTGACCAAGTTGCTAAAACTAGGTCTTCCTTCAATGTATTGAGCTTATAATTTGCATTGTATGTACTTCTATTTCTCTTTATAATATCAAATCATTTCTGATAACCACAACATAGTAGTGATGACATGGGAATCTATCCTGATCCGTACCTCCTTCAGCACACACGCAAATCAATGTCTTAGATTAATAAAAGATGATATTATATAAAAGTTTAGTTTACGTGAAAGGATCTTAAATAGAGGCCAATGACAAAAGTCGTTCATTGGCCTGTTTCATTAGAACAAGGCTTTTAATGCCAAAGGTTTTTAATATTTATATTACTTTCATAATTGTTAACTAAAATAAATTCCGAAAATCACTATATAATAAATATTCTAGTATTATATTATGACATGATAATTTTGAAGAACATGAAGATTTTATATCTTATTGGTAAATGTTTAATTTAAGCCTTGATTCTGTTTAAAATTTAAAAAAAAATCAACTTCTATTTACATTTCTTATTAGTTCATTACTTTTTTGTTTCAAGATTTCTATTTCTTAATGATAATTATTTTTCAATTCAAGGTATTCATTATGTGATTATTGATCTACATGTAATATAAATATTTATTTTTTATAACACTAACTTAAAAATTTCTGAAACACTTATTAATAACTGTTGTTTTATATACCTTTTTCTTTTAATTATACTACTAAATCTAACTTTTGGCAAAAACTTTTTTAAAAAAAACTGAAATAAGTGAATTATTAACTAGCCTGTGTCATCTTAAACTTTCAGGTTAATATTTGAACTTATTTTAAAAGTTTGATTTAAAACATTTCTGACAAATACAACTTAATAGTTATGACCGGGAGATTTAACTTTATGTGAAACATCTTTGTACACACCATTATTTCACACTAATTACAAACAATAGTTAAGTTTATCTGGAACGATTAAACTTGATGGCAAAGGTTGCTGTCACTATGTGTAATTATATTACTACAAATTTAAATATTTCTGTCCAACATAGAAAATTTTTTATTACAACAATATCTGCAGAATACAATATTAGTGAATTTCTTATTTTTGAATGAAAACGCTTTAAACTTTATCATTAGTTCATCTCTTGTTTTGTTGCAACATTTTTGTTTCTTAAATTTTTTTAAAAATTTAAGTTTTATATATATATTTTAAAATAAAATGACATTGTTGAGTTAAATTCTTTTTTTTTGCCAAATGTCTACATAGCCAAGCTACCACAGCACCACCACATACCAGGCAGTGGATGCTCAGACTTTGAACCAAATGGACCTTTTTTTTCCCTTCTCATAATTAATAAAATTTGTTTGTCCGTGTGCTACTTGTAAATTAAAAAAAATATTTGGCACTAAGCTTTACAGTTGGTTATGTATTAAGCATTTATTTAGAGTCATCTTGTAATTTTATAGAAATAAACACCATAAATAAAATATGGTTTTATAATATGTAATTAAGTTTGGTAAAGTTTGATAATTTTATCATGATACCTTAGAGCATGGCCTAATTTTAGTTAAAGTATTTTTTATTAATTGTGTGCGGGTAATTTTGAAAACCAGAATTTTCAGAAAATCATTATCTTGTGAATGGGAAAATTGAAGTGAAATGTATAAATACTATATATTTTGGTTTTATTATCCAGTATTAGGAGGGATTTTTTTTACCATACAGTAATCTAATTTTTCCAGAGTTTTTTGCTCCGTGTTAACTATTTTGTTAAAATTGTGATCAAAGTACTTTCAACTGGGGCAACAGCTAAAAGGTGAAAAAAATTTGGTTAATATATTTCTTAAAACTAATTATGCTGTTAGGATTGGAGGTGGGTTTGAAGCATTAAAATATTTAAATACTGTTGTGCTCTACATTCGACTTGATTACCGTTAAAGTTTATATATTGTACAAGATAATTTTGAAAGGTGACTTAGCTTCTTGCCAAAGGTGGCTAGTATAAAAAAATATGTTCACTAATAAAAACTACCTAACTTCATTTTTTTTTTATAAATGCTTAAACTGCAGCTAAGAAAAAAAATCTCACAACTGGATTTTGATCTTTTTAGTCTTATTTAACACATGGTTATTTTCAATTTCTGTTAGAGGAACTTAGGAAGTTTCACTTTAAAATTTCTTTATGTAAACAAGTTAGCTTTCGTGAAAAATTTCAGTATGAAAATATATTTATTACTCAGTTGAAATCAATTTGCTCATAAACATTGCACCATATACCATCTCTATCAAAATAGAAGCTGTGTTAATTTTTCTAAATTCTAGCAATGAAATTTTAAACTTATTTTGACTGTTTGTCATTGACATTTAAGCTTACAATGAGAGACATTTCAAAGATGCCACCTCATGTATTTGAAATGCTATCAAATTTACATTTTAAAAGATCTTATTATATTAAGATAAAGTTGCTCTCTTGAGAAAATTCATTATAAAAGTAAGTTTATTACATATTTAAAGTCAATTAATTACGCTATTTACATGAAGAATGAAGCTTAAAGCAAGCTAAATATTTTTTTATTTAATTTAAAAAATAAAAAATCACTCAGGGCAAGGGGGAAAAGAATAGTGTATAACGATTAATTTTTCAAAAAATATGATACCCGCAAATTTCGAAGAAAAACAATGAAATTTTCTCTTTAATTTTGTTAAATATTTAGATATAAAACTTACTGAGATGATGGATGCATTTTGAAATAAAACATTTAAATAGGAAAAATATGCAAAAAGAAACAGAAACTAATATACATAATAGAAGTTTTACTTTCTATCAACAAATTTTAAAAAATAAATAAGATATAATATTTTGCTTTATTATATAAAACAGTTTTAAAAGTCTATATTCTTTAACAAGTAATGCAAAAATAGAATGGTCAAGAAATAAACATAATAGAACAAAAAATAAATTTGTTATCACTAATATATTTTTCTCAAAGATTTCGAAAGAGGAGAGCGTCTGCTTCTGGTTGTTAATGGCAACCAGAACTAAACCTAACCGCACCGATCGTTCCTAAATTACGGTGCGAGCTGAGGACACGTGACTAGTTTGCTTACGTGTAACCAGTGTCACCGGTGTGAATATTGGAACGCGACCTCAGTCACCGGGCGTCACAAATTTTCTATAACTAATAAATTGTTCATAAAGAAAATTTCACAACTTAAAAAGAATCTTAGAATATTGATTTTTATAGAAAAATTAAATTGAAAATATGAAGAACCATATCAAAAATGCATTGTTTAATCAAAAAAAAATTTCACTTTATTTTTTACAATTAATGATTTAAGCTGAAAAAAAAAAAGAATAATTATTAAGAGAAATTTTTCTCAACAAATTCAAAGGAGTATCATTAAAAATTTTAAGAGCTAAAATACAACATACAATGAAAAAGGCAAGTATAAATGCATACTTATCATAATAAAATCATTAAAACATTTATAAAATGCACAACTTTATACATACTGATTGCTAATAAAACATGCAAAATTTGGTAACTGTTACTAAGGCAGTGTTAAGATAAGAATTTACAAATGACACTTAGTAATTGTGAATGATAAATAATGGAAGCAATTGTACAAAAGATTTATTTTTTCTCTTGTCAGTATATATGTGAAAATATATTTTAGAGTGCAAAAGCTGCTAATGCTAAAAGAATTTAATAAGATATTGTTTTGGTATAATACTCTTTCTCATATTTTTAATTTATAATATATTTGACTAAAAGAACATTTATATAAACATTGAATCAATTTTGTTCATTCTGTTACAATCGAGACAATTATTAAATGCATAATTACATACATTTAAATTCAAACGAACATAAATTATACTTTTGATAAAATTATAATAAAAATTAAATAATTCTTAAGAAAAACTCCCTAGTGCTTAATATTTTTATTCCGTAACTTAATTTTTAAAAAAAAAATTTTTTTTCACAATAAAAACTTGACTTTTCTTCTTGAAAAAAAGGGGTGTTTTTTTTAAATTCTGCACATACTTGATTTATCATCATAAACATACCTGTCCATAGAGTGTGTGTAGCAGTGAGTGACCAGTCCTGTCAGCAACACAGCAACAACGATGAGCCTGGCCTCCTTTCCCAAAGTTATAGGATTGGCCACCAAAAGCTCTTTGGTAAATTTTACCATCTTGTGTTCTACTGAAAGGCATACCATAGTTTTCAAGCTTCAAAAAAAATAAATAAATAAATTAGATGGTGAATAAATAATGTCACTTGCTTTATTTTTATTATTTAAACATTTTATTTCTTTATTTGCAAATAATATAAGAAATGGAATCTAATATATCCAAATATATATACAGTCAGACCTCGATATAAGGTCACCCTAAGGGACATCGCAAAAGTGACCTTATAAGCGGGGTGACCTTTTAACCAATTCATTAGAAGTTCGTAACTAAGCATGTAAATAGTACACATTATGATTTTTAAAAATGGTATTACAAGCGAAAAATAAATATTTAAGTCAATAAATAAAATATATTAATATTTAAGTTAATAAATTAAATATTTAAGTCAATAAATTTTAACAAAATTAGAAAAGAATTAAAGAAATTAAGATTTTAAAAAAAAATTTCATTTAAAATAAAGCTGTTCACAAATTTCCTGAAAGTGTACATACATACATTACATCTTACCTTATTTAAAATAATCATTTATACAGGTCTGTCTCGTTTTTGGTTTCATTTTTTGAACAATGTTTTCTAGATTTTGTAACTTCTCAAAATGTTCCTCAGCTCCCTCATGGCTTGTATAAAATTTCGCATGACATTTATTACATTGAAGGCTTCCACTTGGGTTACAACTACAGTCTCAGGATCACTGTCATTGTCCTCACTGTCCACAATTTGTGAAACTTGTGAAACAATTTCAGAAATTGTAGCTTCAGAAATGGTGGCAATCTCCTCATCAATCAAACCATATTCAGCCTCCCCTTCAATGGCAGGGCCACGATTTTTCAGATCTTCCATCAAAACAGATAGAGGAATATCGTCTTCTTCTTCGGTTTTGTCATCTACCATATTCAGAGAACTCACTAAACCAGCACGACGAAAACAATTTGCTATGCATGTGGTGGACACCATGTTCCAACTTTTGTAGACATAGAAAATAGCATCCAAGACAGTAACGGGAAACTCCTTTTTTTGGTTGATGGCAGTGATTAAGTCCTTCAGGAGGAGCTTACTATAGTTCACTTTTAGGTTCTGAATAACTACTTGATCCAATGGTTGGAGAATGCTGGTTACATTGGGAGGCAAGAAAACAAGCTCAATCGAGGCTAACTGTGGGATGTTGGTATGAGCTGTGCAATTGTCTGCTATGAAAAATTTTTTTCGCTTCTTCTTCACAAACTGCCAGTCTAAACACCGTATTGTTTTCTCCCAAATGGTGACGGTCATCCACGCCTTTTTGTTAGCGTTGTAATCCACAGGTAAAGATTTCACGTTTTTAAAGCAATGTGGCTTTTGGAATTTACCAAAAACAAGAGGGCTCAATTTTTCAGAGCCATCCTTATTGGCCCCTAAAAATACTGTAAGTCTTTCTTTACTTTTTTTGCTACTTACACATTTTTCATTTTTTAACGCTAGAGTTTTTTCAGGTAAGACTCGGAAAAAAAGACCACATTCGTTGACGTTGAATACATTGCAGGGCTTATATCGTTTCAAAATGTAATCTTCTAACACAGATTTCCTCCAGTCATTCAAAACAGTTTCGTCAACACCTCCGGCTTCACCACATACTGTCTTGAAAGTTAAATCATGTCCTACTTTAAATCTCTGAATCCATTCATTGCTCGCCATAAAATTAGGTTCTCCCAATTCCGCTGCTATTTGCAGAGCTTTTTCTTTTAGCACTGAACACGATATCGGCACATTTTGTGTTCTAGCCATTTTTATCCATTGGAGAATGGCTTCTTCAATTTTCTCATAAGGGGGAAAATGCATTCCTTTTCTTTTCCCATTTCCAATGCGATGAGAAGACAGAATATTGTTTAAGGTGGTGCATGGTATACCATGTTCTTCCGCAAAATGTGCTTTTGATAAATTTGAATTTTCAAAATCCTCAGTGATTTTTTCTTCATCCGATAGAGTCAACGTCTTTCTCTTTGTCGACACGATGAGAGAGGTTTGAATGAAATTCTTTCCTCTGGTGTGGTCAGCAAATGGTCATGTGACGCGATAGGAAAACTTATCCTTTGTTCTCGGGAGAAAGCCCCCCCCCCTGGAAGTATGGACAGGGACGAGCAATTACTGGCAGTGAAAGCTGGAAAAAATTCTTTGTGAACTAGGGGGTGGAAAATCTCTCCAGGTCCAGGTGTGTTCATTGGCTGCAACATTTTCCTAGAACTCGAGATGGGTAATTGCCTTGTAAGGAAGTTAAATAGGCTTTTATTAGAAAAGAGCTCCCCTCGCCTCAGATAAAAGTGACCCTATAAGCGATAAAGATTTTTGAAACTTGACCGTATATCCGATAATCTATAACAAAGAATTCCTATTCAGTGAGCAAGGACTTTGGAAAAGTGACCTTATATGCGGGGCGACCTTATATTGAGGTCTGACTTTATATATATATATACAAATAAATTGATTGAAATATATTCAAAATATGTGTGTAAGGCTCTTATTTAGAGAGCTCTTCTTGACAATCTCTGAAAGATATCTACAACCTCATGCTGCAGTCAGAGTGCACTAAAGACAATGCAATAAATGATTAATTTTTAGAGCATCTCAAACAAACAAGCTTTAAAGCTAACAAATTTTTATGACAAAATTAAATGCAAACTTAAACAAAAAACATAATTATTTATTTAAAATCTGTTTTTACACATAATTATGTCAGTAGGAATTAATTTAATTGACGCTAAAGTTTATTCTTGGATTCGGTTTTTATGAAGCCAACACAAATGGCATTTCTGCACCAAGAAAATGACTAAAACTAAAATCGTTTGCGAAAAATAATGTACAAAAAATGCTTGAAGTCAACGGAGGTGAATCTGAAGGGAGAACAACCTCCTTTAATGACCATTTTACTGTGGAACTAAGAGTGGTCACTCCTGAGAGGTTTCTTTGTATAATATATTACAGGGACCAGAAAGTAACGTCGTTTCAGTGCATTTGCTATCAAGATTTTATTTCTAATCAATAATGTACTTATTAACTTTTCTTAGCAACAACCTTTCAATGCCGAATCGGAAATGAATAAAAAAAAATTAAATGGTTTTCAGGAAAAACAAATATTTAATGTGCCGAAACGACATTATATATATATTTATCACAGTAAAAGCATGAGGTTTGATAGATCTAGGATTTACCAAAAAGGCTCAGTAAAAGTCCAAAGTATGCTTTAATATGTTTAGTAAAACAATTTGGTATTACTAACGCCTTCAGGTAAAAGCCTAAAACAAAGGATTTTTTTTTAAGGGATTTAAAAGTTTATTTTAAGGTTAAGAGTCAATGCCTGGTATTTGTTTGTCCAGTTTACTGTAATGATATCATTTTAATTGTATAGTAACTTAATTTAAATTTTAATTTAACTTATTTAATTTAATATTTAGTTTAATTCAACAGTTAATTTAATTGTTTTAAAGTAGAGATTTAAGATTAAATGAATTTTCGGTCCTAACCTGTTTTTGGAACATATGTTTGGGAGGACGATATTTCTGTTTTCAATCAAACTGTATTAAAAAATCCTAATTAAGGAGTTGAGCATAATCTTTGACCACTAGGGTTTAATGTGGGTGGATCATTGAATCTTCCTTTTTTAATTCAGAATTGGTCAAAGATAATATTTTGATTAGATCTTAACTTTTAAGATGATTGTGTTTTAACTTTTCAGGGGGTAGTTATTTATAATAAAGTTGGGGGGAAAAAAGAGAGAGAGAGAGAATTGTTTGAATACAGCATTGATTAGAAATAAAAAGTATTAGAAAATTAAGAAAGAGAATTAAGTAACAATGGAGGTAGAAAAGTTGATTATCTGTTGTTTTAACATGAAAAGAAACAGATGATCAGCAAAAAAATGATAACCTTTTCACAATCTTCTTTATTCTTTTCCCATGGGTGTTATCTTTTGGAAAATTATAATTCCTTGATGATTAAGAAACTAAATTTAATACCTTCACTTCTATATTGATCATTTAAAATAAAAGGTAAATGGTATATTAAAAGATTATGCACAAGATTAAACTACACTAAATTATAAACATAATATCAACAAAACATTTTCTTTTATCATTTTCTCATTTCTAAAGTTTAGAAAGTTGGAAGAATCTCTGATTTATAAATATTTAAAAAGAATGAAACTAGTACCTCAATAACAGCTTGAGGAGCTTCCCTTGTCATATAATGAATGGCATCTTGGTCACCCAGCCAATCAGATCCCTTCACGGTGTCATACCTGTTGGATCAAAAATACAAATGAATGAAGACTACATTTAATACCTAAGGAAGTATTTGAAAGGTAACAGAAATCTTACATGTGCCATTTCCAGTCATCTGGCTCCATGTTTCCTAACGCAGCATTAATACCACCCTGTAAGAAAAAATTTATACTCAGTTGAATTAAAAGTATAAACTAATCTCAGCCTATGAAGGATCAAGAACAATCACGCCCAAAAGTATAATGCTAGGTAAATGCACCTTTAGCACCTCAGATGATTGTTTAGATATAATCAACCTTTTACAACTGATAGGTTGAGAACAGTTTTTCTTTTCATAATTAGAGCTTGAACTTTGAAGATCTAAAAAAATCTATAAAAAGGCCCTTACGCAGTGGTCGAAAGTAGTGCACTACAATTAGTGAAACTACTACAGTTTTCCTAGTTTATAGTGTAGTGTGCTACATTTATTTATTAAAAAAAAGTACTGTAGGGAGTAGTGTGATACAAAAAAACAGTAGTTTGAAACGATTCCTGGCAACTACTTTTAATGTTCGTTTCGAAAAGAAATAAGGTTCTAAAGCAACAAATTTTTTGCATCTGATGGGTACAAATCTATGCAGGTCCGTTAATGGATGCAATGAAAATGACCCTGTAGTTGAGCGTTAACAAAAATTACGTATTTAAGCCAACGCATAATTAATACTTAAACTAGCCATCACAAAAAATAGAAAATGAATCACTTCAGTCAAATTTTCACATGCGAATACACACTCGTGAAACATTGATGTTATTTAAAAGTAAAGGAACGTATTTTCCATGTACTAAATTTCCTAGAGTAGGGGTGCACAACCTTGTTGAGTGAAGGGCCACTTGCACAGCAAGTTGGCTAACGAAAGGCCGCACATGTGTTTAGACATGTTAATGACAAATGTAATGTTTAATTAAACATTAGCGTTCTAATTTTTTTATCAATAAGCTTAGTAATATATTTGCAAAAAAGTAAAGGTGTTCAATTATTAGAGTTCATTCAAAAAAAAAAAAATATCTTTTTTTTTTTTGCAAATTATACTTTTTTTTTACAAAAAAAATGGCTATTTTTATCATATGAACAATAGATTTATCAAAATAAATAAACATTGAAGAAAAGAGATGTTTTTTTTATCATATTTTACAATACGAAAATTTTAGAATTAACTTCTAATAAATAAAAAAAAACTGCAATGCCCACAGAATGAAAGTAGGAAAAAATTTAGTCATAAGTAATATAAATTCAAATTAAATAGTTTAATTTAAGAAAATTTATAGGCTTTAAACAGAAGAACAGAAAAAAAAACTTTTTTTTATAGAGGTTTTTATTATAACACTGTAAATTTTAATAGCATTTCTGTTGACTTAATTCTTTTTTCTTGGCTTTTTCTGGTAATTGGAAAACTGAGATGTTCAGCTTTAAAATTTTCTTCAAGAAATTAAGATCGATTTTCATGTTCTCTGTTTCGCTTTTCGACATTTTCAAAAACATTCTCAATTGGCCTTATTTTTTAGTGTTAATTAATAGGAAATATTATTCTGAGCATTTAAATTTTAGTTTCAGTGTTGCTATGCTGCTAAAAGATTTTGCTATTTGACCCCAAGTGTACGCCTTCTGGCCGATTTTTTTTCCTTCTCTTTTTGAAGAATATTTGGTTTTTAACCAAATCACAATTCATTACCACATTCGACCAAATAATATTCGTTCAGGAAAAAAACAAAGGAAAAATAACTAGGATTTACGATGAAACTGTACCGAAGCCCCACATCAAAAAGTGATGATTTAAATGCGAGATTAACATTCACGTAAATACCCAGTAAATAACGTAATCACCTAAATAGCACATTCACGTGTCGTAATAACATCATAGTTAAATAACGGGATCGTCAAAATCATGTGGAAAGGCATAGAAATAATTGGGGAAAAAATTACTTATATTTATGCTGAACTGAGCATGAATAAAGCGCGTCAAATGCACCATTTAAAATTTGCATGCTGTAATAAAATTATTGGAATTTTTTATAATACGTGGGAATGCATAGCAATAACTGCCGAAAAAAATTGCTGAAAAAAAGAAAGAATTGCAAAAATAAAAAGATAAAATATCACTTAGATTTAAGATTAAATCATCACAAATAAAGTGCATCAAAAAGTGATTATTCAAATGAGCGATCTAAAACTTGCGTCGTAATAAAAATTCGGGATTTTTGAAATCACGTAGAAAAGCGGAAATAACTGTTTTAAAAAAAAATCATTTATATATTTACGATAAAATCGGCGAAAGAAAGCACGTTGAACGTACATTTACTAAAGAATCTGTTAAAATTGATTGTGTCAAAACGTTATGACTTAAAAGTGCGATTAAAAATTGCCATTTTCTAAAATTTTTTTATTGCGTTTAGAAGCTCTCGCGGGCCGCACTTCTGTAGTCGAAAGGCCGCAGGTTGTGCACCCCTATCCTAGAGGAAAGAGCAAGCAATTAAAAAAATTGCAAGTATTTGATAATTTTGCATTTCTTAAAATAAATATTTGCTGTCGAAAAGGAAAAAAAAAGGTTAAAGAATGAATTTGGAAAAAATTCTTTGGAATAACTAACTGGCTCATGCTCACCTAAATGAATATTTCTCAATCATTGCCTTTTATCTAATGTGAGTCAATTTCGTATTCAAAGCAATTTTAAACATGGATGTAAATTAAGTTCCACAACAAAGTTCGTCTCCTTAAAGTAAGGAAGTAGTTGCTAATAGTTAAAAATAATGTAGTTTTTCTGACCAGTGCCCTTAACATGAAAAATATTGCTCGTAAAATAAAAACATGACGAAAAAAATCGAAAAAGAAATCTCATAATTACACAAAATTTTCAATCTGAAAAATTTATGGGCTTGGATAGACTGGTCGGTAGGGCGCTGGGTCCATGTTCAAGAGTTTGATCCCCCGACCAAAGCAAATCCCCGTGTAGTAAATTGTGACTGATGCATGTTAAATTTGCTGAGTCGCAAAGTCCTCTATGTTCCCAGAACAAATCAGTACCTCTGTGGGTACTGATCCAGGAGTTTCCTTGTCTTCTGGATTGATTCAAAATTAGAAGGCTACGGAGTTTAACATTAGTAGTCGTAAACCCAAAAATTGGGTCAGCTGTTCAACGACAGATATAAAATAAAATCTGAAACATTTTTTTCCTAAAATAATCTGGTAAGATAGAATTGTATTAAAACATGCCTATTAAGACAAACTGAGGTGTAATTTTCATAGAATTTGATGAATGCAAACACTATTTAGAAGAAAGAAAAACTATATATATATATATATATATATATATATATATATATATATATATATATATATATATATATACATAAAAGTTTGATTTCATGACACCACAAGAAATCAGAATCGTATAACATTATTTTACTGTTGTCTAACATATTACATAAGAAAATATGCTTGACTGCACTAAGTCACTTTTGTGCTGAAGCTTTGGTTTCACATAATTCAGAAATTAAAATTACTCCATCTCTAGAAAAAACTTTAATGAATTGAATAATAGATTATCTCAGATAAAATGTTTAAATGTTGTTAGAATATATTTTAAAAATTTCAAAAAATGCTCTAATTTTTTTTAAAAAAAAATGCCAAAACATCACAAAAATGCCCTAAGGGAAAAATTAATAAATATAAAATAAAATAATAATATCAAAACTCACCATATATTTACAATAATAATAATACTAATAATAATGACCTAAAACAGCCAATGTTCCAAAAGAATAAGTTCAAAATGCTTATATCCAAAAATACAAATAGCATAAATATATCAGGTGACTGTTTGAAAAAACGGCAGAATAAAAAATTTAATTAAAACATATAAGTTAATCATAAGTAACATACATACAACTTCTTATAATGTTGCTTAGAAACGAACTTTTTAAAAAATAAATAAAAATAAATCAACAGCTCAAGCTCAAAATATATGTCAGTTTTATCAGAATATAATTATTAAAAAATAATTGTAAAAACATTCTCAAAAAAAAAAAACTTGTTTATTAAAATTACAAGTTAAACAAAGTTTTCCTTTAGTTGATATTATTTTATTTTGAATGGACAATTTCTTTTAAGAATTTGTAATCATGCATTTTTTTTTTTTTTTTTTTTACTTAATACAATTTGCATTTGACACTTAAAATCAAATCACTTCAAAATTGTTTCTCTTAAAAATAATTTTCAACCTTACAATATAAGTTTTCCCACTTCTCTTTTAATGACTGGGAAAACAGTTGAACGAGGATCGAGATATCGCAACACCTTCGGTCCTTTCACTGGCTCATTAAAACGAATGTTGTGGTAGTTGGAAATTGCGTCAAATCTGCCTAATCTATGCTCCTTTTAAATCTCTAGTTAAGTCACAGCGAGACATTATAAAAGTTCAATGGGAGTGGCAACATAAGCTATCTTGTAAGGCAATGTTTTTCTTACAGGAAAAGCCATCTTACTTACTTGTACATTAATTTAAGCAAGATGTTCAATAGCTTGTAAATGATATGAAGATCCCAAATCTGTATGTTTAATAGAAAGTCAAGATTTAACAGAAATCTTTGCCTTGTTTTCCTGAAGCTACTCTTGTGTATGTTGAAGTTTCCGCAGCAGCAAAGTCTGTGCTACAGCAGATGTTTTACATAAGTGTTGTATTTAGTATGTTCTATTTTCCATTTTAAAATCATTTGTTCTTTAATTAACACTCTAATAGTCATCAAAATGATTTATTTCAGAACTTTTTACTTGGTTAAACCTCTGAGTATCTCACTCTGCAAACATAATTAATGGATAGTGAGAAAAAACATGACCAACAATTAGACCTTCACCCGCTCACTAACCCATGCGAGTGATGCTTAACTTTGGTGATCTACTGGGAACCATGTCTTATGATCAGTGCATTGTAGAACTGATCGCCTTGTGAAAAATATTCTAGTATTTTTAGCTATGGGTAAATATTTACAATATATTTGCAGGCACAATACAATAACCTCATATTATAATATACTATTCTGCTCAGACCACAAGCATTGTTGCATCAATAAAGTATATACATGAAATATAAATAAAATAAAAATTTTTACTCTGATTTTTTAAAAAATATTTAACTTAAACATTCAAATAAAAAAAAATTTCATTCAAAAGTAGAAAATTAAAGAATCTGTTAGTATTTAAAACAAAAATAAAGAAAAAATAAACGTAACAATTTATTTCCTAGCAAATAGAGTATCTCAACTTTTGTTTATTTCATTTCATTATAATTACAAGTAAAAAGTAATTAAGTGCTATTACCTGTGCAGCTACTGTGTGGGAACGTGTTGGAAAGAGTTTTGTTATGCAGGCAGTTTTAAATCCCTCTTCAACGAGTCCAAAAGCTGCTCTGAGCCCTGCACCACCTGCACCAACAACCACAGCATCATAAGTGTGATCCACCACAGGATAGTCAGTAGAAATCTTAAAACACATACAAAAATAATGTTAAAAGAGCAATACAGGTGGTGATTTCTACAGCAGAGAGCTGCTTTTTTTTTTTTTTTTTCTTCCTTTAGAGAAACTTCCAGGTCATGGTATCCAATCTACTCTCTCATCATTTAAATAAGGTTTATTTTTTCTTGCTCACTGTTTGAACTGGCATTTATTCAAGAGGGATTGTCCTTTTTTGTACATCAAAATCTTCAAGTATACCATGGTTTATGTATCATACCATAAAGAATATTAATTCAATTTTAAAAAATTAATATTTTCGTGAATTCAAAAGAGCTTAGGTTATGAAACAAATATTACCTTACAAGCTTTCTTTCTAAATAATAATCTGCACAAAATTATCAATTAAAAAGCAGTTGTCCGATAAAACACATGAATAAAACATAAGAATTACCTAGTTATGACATGTAAGCAATAACAATTTAGAAATAAAAATATAGATAAAACAGAGTTGCCAAATTAGCAATTTTTTTTTTAAAACTTAGATAACCATGGTTTTTCTTTAAAATCAAAACCTAAATAATGCAACAAGAACAAATGATAAAAAGATATCTCATGAATTTAAGCTCTTACTTAAAGACAAGCAAACTAACTTAGTTTTAACATTCTAACAGGAAATGTTCTTAAAAATTCCCCAGCATTTATTTTTGCTTAATTCTTTATTCAAATCACCATCTAGGCTGATTTCAAGCCATTTTAACATTTTCATATTGGAAAAAGGCCTAAAACTCTTTTAAAAAAATCAAATAGACATACCATCATACAAATTGTGCCCTAGAACACAGATTCGTTGATTAAAAGAAGTTACCAGGCTCTAAATCAAGTTTATATACATGAAAAAAAATAACCAATTAAAAACTAATATAGTATAGTTATCATAGTAAAAATTATTAAGCTTAAATAACTAAGAAGTATTAAATGTATTTTAACTATATTAAGAACCTTTTATCCAATTTTAAAAAAGAAAAACCAGAAGAAATGTGCTTGGTTTTCACACTTTTTTTAACTAGAAATATTGAGGCAAAATGTGGAAATTCTAGAAGTTCAGAGTAAAAAAGTGGGAGGGATTTTTTTCTCCTCGAGTCAAGAGAAACCTATTGAATATCATTATTTAAGAATGTGTGCAGAAGGGACAAATTCTTTATTTTTTTCTGCGTATTGGAAAGAATCAGTGTCTTTTAATAACAAGTCTTTAATAATAGTTCATGTGATTATCAGGAATAAGATGATGATTCTATTACATGAACTCTCTTAAACCTAAATCGGTCATTTAAACTTTGTAGCAGGAATAATATTTAAAAAATGTCACACTCCTGATATTCAAAAATGCCACTCTATTGGCATTTTCTGAGCCAGAAGATGAATTTAACAGCTAATACTGTTAAAGTGAGTTCAACAGGAAAAAAAAAGAAAGTAAGTTTAGAAAAAAAGTAAGTATGATTTTTTTTCCCTTCGGATTTTGAATATCAGGAGCTTAAAATTGGACGTGCTTTACATGTCCAGTTCTTAAGAATTCGTGATTTGAAAATAGGAAGTTTTTTGGAAAAATCACAAAGCAATTTCAAGATAATTCTTTTCAAAAGTTATAATCATTTGTGTGTGTGTGTGTGTTTCAGCTATCATTATTAAGCAAATTAAAATTAGATAAGCTAAAAGGTAAACATCCCTACAGCCATATTGTTAATTTAATCTTGGATAATATTACATTTAAAACACAGAACAAAGGCTGATTTAAAAATTTGTCTTCTTTCATTCTAACAAATTTTAACAATCAAAATAAATAAATCTACTTCCTTTCGTCCAAAAAAAAAATCAGCTTTTTTTAATCAAAGTATTTTCTTATTTTCTCTTACTGTATTAGGAATAGCTAAATATTTATATCCCTTTAGCAAGTGCACTTAAAGAGTTGTTTAGAAGATAAAAGCAGTAAAAGAAAAACTAACTTCAGTAAGAAAAAATAAACTAAGAAGCTGAATATTAATAGTTAATAATGAAACACTTGTGAGCAGGCTTTGTTTTTTATCTTTTATTTTTTTTTTAAAAGAAAATTGGTTAAATTTTATTCATTGTTCTGTAATATTTTGTTTATAATTTTATTAAATAGAATTGATTTCCTTTTTTAATTTGAAGCTTGTTTTTAAATGTAATTTTTATCTTAATATCTGCACTGCTACTTATATCTATATATCTGCATATCTATCTTATAGATATATCTATATCTATATATCTATCTTTTTATCTATATATCTGCACTTAATATCTGCACTGCTACTGCACTGTTTACTTCTTTTCTTTTTAACACATTTTTTCTTTTTTATTATTGACATCAATTTGACAATGCTAATCATATTTTAGTTAATTGTCTTTACTTGCCAGTTAATATTGCTTAGTTAATTGCCATACTTGGCAAATAATAACAAAACATAATGGTATACTAATTTACATTAATATTTGTATATTAATTATTATTCAACAGAATAAGTACACTTCATTCCTTTTTTAACTTCAGAGACCAATTGCTTGGAAAAAATCAACTTTGAGGACTCGCAAAATTTACATTGATTTTAAATACATGTCCTTCCTTTGTGATAACTTTCCTTAGGTTATTCCATAAAAGAGGCATATTTCCATATTAATATTTGCGTAACTTGCAAAAAAAAAAAAAAAAAAAAAAAAAAACCTGCTTTAAAACGCTAACAAAACCTTGTGATTATTCTGAAGTAAATACTGTTACAGAAATCTTTCCTATGTAAGGGAAATCACATTATCCACAATATGATGACTCCTAACAAATGGGGCAAAAGCTTCCAGAAATTTTGAACTTTAAGAGCCTTCAAATATTATTTAAGTTTGCTTCAATTTACTAATAAGTTAAAAAAAATTTTAAATTTATGAGAGAATACTAAACAGTGCAAAAATTTAAGAGGATGTGTCACATGATCCAACAGATCATCAAAAAAAATTTTATTTTTTAAATTAAGAGATGCATGAGGCTTCTCTCCTTCATTTTTTTGCCAAGAAACAGAGATGCTTATAGTTTGAAAATTATGCAGGTGAAAGAAAAAGGACACTAGGTTTTAAAACTTTAAAAAGCACAATATTGCTCAAGTACAGGAATTCAAAACTCACCGCACTATTAGAAACACCACCAGCTGTCTGTCTTCCTTTCACAGAAAAGTGAAAACGTCGAAGCTGAAATACATTTTTTAAAAAAATAAATAATAATAATGAAGCAAAACAACAAGGAAAAATTATTTATCTAAAAAATAAATTTTTTTTTAACTAATGTAATTAATGAGTAAAATTATTTATGTAAATGAAATGTTAGAACAGCAATGAAACTGACTAATTGATATTTTGTTGAAAATACCGATGAATTTATAGCAAAATATTTATTTTACAACCCTGGTTCAATTCAAACTTCTTATGCAAAATTGTGAATTGGCAGGTGCATACATTAAGGTTGTAACATTAAAAATTACGTAATTCATGTATGCTAGAGAATTTAACGTAAGCATCTAAGGTCAAAATTAAAGGACTTCTTACATTTGAACTTAGTAATTTCTTGTGACGAAAAGCACTCAGCATTCTAGAACTGAGAACCATTGCGTGTTTATTTATAAGTAGAAGAAAAATGAAACTATTCGAAAGATTTAAAAATGTTATAATATCAGGAATTCAATGGAATAAACCCTGATCATAGCATAGTTCATGGAGTAGTTATATAACCCGGGAATGGATATTACAAAGAGCGAAGAGATAATTGTAACACTAAATCTACGCTTATAGCTTTCTTTTGTCTATAAAACCAGTTTGAAAAAAATGTTCATTGTTTTTTTTTCAGTGAAAATAGAATGCTTAATTAAATTATTATTATTACGCATTAAATTCAATTCATACTTTATAATCTTTGTTATTAATTAAAAGTGATAATTTTCCACACGAAGTAAATTTCGGTTGGGAATTTTGTAACTGCATTAAAAAACAGTATATTGCCACCGGCAACATGTGATCAAGATAAGTGAATTCCAGTTCTGTTTTCAAATGTAAATAAATAATCTAGTTAATTAGGTTAATTGAACAGTGACTGTAAAGGAAGTTGGATGAAAGAATTATTGCAGTTTGTTGATTTTCCTCCAGCGTCTTATCTATTTCCCTTTCAGAGAAAAATAAATATAAATTCGGTGATTATAGGGAAATTATTCTTTAATTATGTATCAATCAGCTTTGCTCATTTTGACTGGTTCAATACGCTTAGTTATAGAATCTATTGGACAATATTTAAACACAGCTAATAAAAAAGTGACAAAACGCTTGTATGTGAAATTAGAGCCAGAATTCTCAAAACCCGCATCAAAATCTGACTTAAATACCCTTTCTTGTTTATCATCTGCTGTGCCATTGGTGTATAACAAGGCGTCTTCAGTTTGTAAACACCTAGACGTTCGAGTTCTCGTAGCCTCCTTGCAAACCCCCAAAAGAGACAAATATACTCATATAAATTTTGATGTTATTTTTACTAACAGTATAGAGGAAGACAAATTAATAAGTAACTATGTAAATGATGTGTTTAGTAATGTCTCTTGCAGCGTTATCAAATTAGACAATGTAACCTTGTCTACTACTGAAAATGGTTGCAATATATTTCAAATATCTGATTATAATGCCTACAAGACCGTTTGTTTGGGCGGCACATTCGATAGGCTTCACAATGGGCATAAAGTTCTTTTATCCGAAGCTGTCTTAAGAGCTCGTGATAAATTGATTGTTGGTGTCTCAGATTTCAAAATGATAAAAAGTAAGACAAAAAGTTTATACTTTCAGCAATATTTTGTGTACTATAAATCTAAGTTTGAAGCAAAATAATTTACTATTTTTTAAGACATGAATCTTAAATTCCTTCTGAACAACAGAGATTAAAAATAATCAGGTTATATATAATGATTTCAGCTATAGAATTCAAACGAATAGTTGTGGAAATACAAATCTGGGCTTAGTTTGCAGAAAATTCTTTCAGCTGACACTTTCATAATTGAAACGCTTTTTTCGAATTATTAAATTAAAGGAACAAAGAAGTTCTTTCTAACTCAATCCAAAAACAAAAGAAAATCTAAGGAAAGAAAATTTGTCTTCAATTTGAAATTATTGTAAAATTGGTTAAAATAAGAAATCATAAATAATATTTTTGAACAAGATAGGTAATAAAATGTCAATTGAAAAAAACAAATTTATGCAAAGAAAGAAAGATAATTTATTTCAAGTAATTCAATCATTCTTAAAAATCATAAACTAGGATAAAAATCGCAAATTTAGTCAACGGAGTAAATTCAAAATTTATTATCCTTTGAAGTAAAAAAAATTACAAAATCAAGGAGTTGGGTTGTAAAAGAGCAGACATAGTTAAAATGGAAAACTTTCTGGGAAAACAAATTCTTAATCAAAAAACATAGGTACTGCAGGCGATTGATTAACTCTAGTAACTATTTTCAACCTTTTCATTGTCATCTCATTTATGCGAAATTTGATTGAAAGCCACGATTTTTTTTTAAAAATGATTTCATTTTTATGAAACTATATGGATTTATTACCAGTTGAGTTTAGTAAAAAAGCTGAAAATTGAAATCTAAAAATGTCAAGTGTATAAACTCTTTTTAAATACTTGTAAAGATACCTGGAATTTGAGCACGAAAAAGTGTTTATCCACAAAAATGTTATCAGCATATTAATAAAAATATCCCATCAATGTTTTATTTATTTCTTTAAATTGCGTGAATATGAATCTCAATGTATGATTAATAAATATTTTTTATGTATGTCATTATTGAAAATTAATCAAAATTTAGGTTTATTATTGGTATGTGGTCAAGGGAAAACCTATAATAGTTATTCATTAGAAATATTTAAGAAAAAACCGATCAACAGCAATAAAAAAACTGAATTTGAAAGGAAGAAAAAGAGAAATGAAGAAAAAAAACTCCTAATTCATGAAACAAAGCTTTAATGCCAATAATAAAAGGATACTGGTGGGGGGAGAGTACCCATATAATGTAAAAAGTAATGTGGTCTTTCAAAAACCCTTTTAAAAATGATGCTTTGTTATAAAAATGCCTATAAAAAGTGTCATACCAGGTGACGCCATTATTATGACGTCGTGTGGTGGAAGGATAGAGAGTGTGTGAAGAAAAAAGAGGAGAGGGGGTTGCGCTCTTGGAGGGAGCGGAAGTCATTTTTTGGTTTATATGTGTCCCTTGTGAATTTTGTTGATTTAGCTTTATAAATAAATTCCTGTTAATTGTTATAAAAACTCACCAGTGTGGTTTATTAAGAGGGGAAAGATTACTCTGTAAGAGTTGAGAATATCACACGCTCAACTTTCGATAACCAGAGGCCAAAGGTAAGAAGATTTATGTTTTCTCTTTGACGGAAGTAAAACTGTAAAGAGTGAAGTTGATTAAAGTTGAAACTTAATTAGTTGATTTGAAATAAGAAATATGTTCAGTATAAAAGGTTTAAAGAAAGAAGATTTAGCTGTTATTGCAAAGGAGTTAGGGCAAAAGGTTGAACCAGGTCATAGAATTGTAGATTTAAAGCTATTGATAGAAAAGAGCTCACAATATACGGCTGACAAAGATTTTGTTTCGGAACTGTTAAATTCAACAGTCACGGAAAGATTGGAAAGGGGACAGCGCCTAAAGGCTGAGCAAGAAAAAGAGCGGCTAAAAGTAGAGCAGGAAGCAGCGTTACAACTTGAGCAAACTGCTTTAGAACGGGAAAAAACAAAATTAGAACTTGAGAGGGCTCAATTAGAAAGAGCTAAAATTCAAGCGGAGGGTAGAGGGTTCGATACTGGTGTGGATGGACTAAACACGAATTCTAAATCATTAGAATCTCTCATAAAAAGCATAAGAACATTAACTCTTCCTGTACCGAGTAGACTGGAAATGTGGAATTCATTTTTAACCTCTAGAAAGGCGTTTAAAATTAAAAATGTCGATGAAGAATTTAAAGTTGAAATTTTATTTAATTTGCTAGGCGAGCGAGCGGCGAATTTATTAACATATGTAAACGTTGAGGAGATGAAAGAAAATTAAAGGGTTAAGAATATAATTCTTAATGAGTTTCAGCCGACACCAGATGTATGTTGGTATCATATGAAATTCGCGAGTAGAATTAGAGCAAATTGGGATTTCTACTGCCAACTTAGAAAAGCTAATGATTTTGAAATGCTTAATGAATTAATAGTCAGTGACCGAATATTGAATGCATTAGATCCAGAAGTGCGGAGTTAATTAAAATTAAGCAGTTAGATACGTGGTTCCGACCGAAACAAATAGCGGAGCTCTGTGACAATTGGTTCACTTCGAGAGATAGCACTTTTTCAGAGTTATACGATAAACCGACAAACAAATTCCAAAATCAGATAGAAACTGGATTCCCAAATAATTCAGGTGGAAAATATGTATCTGGTATGGCAAAAAGCAAAGATTGCATACAAAAACAAAAATATAATAATTTATTCTAATACTCAAAGGAAAATTTTAAGGCTGAAAATCTCAATTTCCCAATTACTGTACTTTCAAGAAAATGTGAGGAAAAAAGAATAAAGTCATAGAACCATAATAATAAAAGCAAACCTATTCAAATTATGGGATTAAAAAAGGATCAATAATTGTGCATTTTTTATAATTACAGAGAAAGTCCTTTGGGAACTGATTGAACCAATTGAGAAACGTATGGAAGAAGTTTCAAAGTTTCTTTTTGAGATAGATCCGTCCCTAGTTTACGATGTAGTGCCCATATCCGATCCTTTCGGTCCGACCATTACAGATCCTAACATCGACTGCATAGTGGTTACTACTGAAACGAAAGCCGGAGGTGAAAAAGTTAATATTGAACGGACAAAAAAAGTAAACATTTATATTTATTGAAGTAAAAAATAATTTGTACTAAAACTAGTTAAAAGCAAATGTTCGTTCTGTTATATGTGTTATAGTTAAAGTGATGAATCTGGATATTATTAAAAGTAACTGGTGGTTATCAATATCAACTGATTCTTTATATTGACCGTAACATCCTATATGGTAAATAAAGTGAATACAGTGTATGATCTAAAACTTAATGTCTGTGTACTTACAGTTAATAAATGACATGTGCTGAAAGTTTTATTGTGCCCTCTATTCAAGGAGCGGTAAAATTAATGCTTTGTAGTATTCTATTAAATGTATTATTTTGGATGTTATGTAATATCTCAAAATACAGCACATTAACGGTTTCCTTATTTTCTTGAATATCAAAATACTGTCTGTGTCTAGATTTTCATGTGATTTTAACTTGTCTTATTTTACATAGAGTTTTATTATAATTAATACTAAGAGCAAGTTCAATGTAGGAATTTTAAGAATAATAATTTTTTCTCCAAATTTATCAAAAGGGAAATAATAATATTTTTGTTGAATAATCACTGGGTGTGTAAAGATGTTTTACCATACCTAATTTAAGTAAAATTTTAGGAAAGTTATTATCAAAATCTCTATTTGATGATTCATTTATCTGAAAATTTTATTTTAGTTTGAAATTTTTATTTTATTTTTTTATTTCTTTTGTATAGTAATGCTGACTGTTATAAAAATATCCATCAAAATGAATAAGGCTAGACATGAAAATAATATCACAGAAGTAGACATGCAGTAATTTTGAATGATGAATATTCTTCAGTGACAAAACGCAGAATGACAAAAGGAACATGCAGGCTCAGTAGCAAATTTAGAAATGAATTGCAACAAAGAGTGGGGATTGACCAAAACAGTGTTAGTAATATGATAAAACAAGATAATCAATGAAGACGGAAGATGGGGGGGGGGGTAGATTGAGAATCCTAGAAGTAACATTGCAACGAGATCAAATAGATTTCCAAACATTTAGAAAAACTTATCTTGTGAAAAAAATGGGTTATTGGAGAGTCCAGCTATGTAATATATATTTCTTGTTCTTTAAATTAAAAAGTACATTTTGTTTGTTTAATGTATACAAGACTCACACAAGATATCACACTTTAGAGAGATTGGATGAATATATCAGTCATTAATATTAGCAATTAGATCTTTAGGGCTGGTATCATTTAGTTTGTTAATAGTAGAGACTTTATGGTCAAATATATTAACAATTTTCACAATGTGGGGACTGCTTCTAGGGTAATAACGTGAAACAATCAAATAATATGAATTCAAATTAAGAATTAGAATTGGGGGGATACATTTTCAACAGATAGAATCAATGAAATAAGAAAGCCACTGTCATTCGCTCCAAAGTGAAAGAATTCTTCATTTAGGAAATTATTATTAGGACAAATTTTTGAGGCACTGTAAACAAGTGTGCAAAAGACAGCTTTTGTTTGAATAAGAAGAGGGAACAAAAGGTTATGAGGGGAAAGTCAAACTGAAATGTCTTGTTATATACAGTTATCAGTATCGAGGAATAATACTTTTCAGGGTTGGCTAAAATATTTATTTTTGTTAAAAAAAAAAAAAAAAAAGATTTTTTATTTATTTAAATGGATTTTTTATTTTTTTGAATTTACTTATCAAACATTATATTAAATTTATTAATAATGCTTAGTATTATTTCAAAACCGTATTATAACTAATATAATTACATTTTTTAAAAAATAAATTGGTTAAAAAATTTTATAAATGATTATTACAAACAAATCACTGAAAAATTAAAATTATAATTATTTTTGTTCTAGCTCAACATTGAACACCCTTCTGAATTTGTAAAGAGGAAGACAAAAGTTGTCTATTAGATATCAAATTAAGAAAAAATTTATTTAGAACACGAAACTTAAAAAATTATCAATTATTCTTGGCAAAACAGGTCTTTCTTGTTTATATTTATCAAACTATGTATTAATATGTATATGTAAAAGTACTGGTATTTAAATAAATAAAAGTCTTAATGAATATAATTGAAATATGTAATTTATAAAGCAGCATATTTGTTTACACACAGATAAAGCAAAATTATAATATCTGATAATTACATGCTACAAATTGTTGAGTCATTTTCTGTCTATTTTGAGCATTAAGTAACAATCGGCATATATTTCCCTCCCATTATTTACCTAAAGAAACTTTCTATATTTATAAAATCTGACTTTGAAAACGTTTTTGCATATTAAAAATTATTGAAAACAATATTGCTTATTATAAATATATTTTTCGGTGTATATTTATATTAAAAAAATCTGTGTAACTTGCACTGATGATTTTTTTAAAAAAAAACAATCAAATGATTTAAATTAACTGATTAAAATCATGCCAAACCAGTTGAATTTTATTTTGTAAGATTGGCTGGAAAAATTTTTAGTGTTCATCTATAATAAGAATTTATTTATAATATGTTTTGTAGGAGATGTCTGCCCTGGATATTGTCATAGTAGATGTTCTAGAAAATTCAGATAGAAATTCTCACGAAGAAGAGAAAATCAGTTCATCAACAAACAGAATGCATCTGCTTGGAATGCCACAAAAAGTCATTCAGGTTGAATTAAATTTAAAAATTGTTACACTGTTTCTAAGATTGATAATTTGTCTAGATTTTTAACAACGCATATCATTGTTTATTGCTTTATGTTAAAAATCAACACACTTGAAATGTGTCGTTATTGTAATGCTGCATTTTTAAAATGTGCATTTTCTAAACTTTATTGAGTCACATTTAATCATTATAAAAGTGAAGCAACTTCAGTAGTTGCATGAAAAACCCATTGATGAATGCTTGTATCTGTTTTCCTACACATAATCATACAAAAAGATCGTTTTTTCAAAATTTATTATTCAGTTTTATAATTAACGACCCATATTATTTTGAAGAAACAGAATGACAAGAATTCATATAACTTCTATGAATCATAACTTGGGTGTTTTTTCCCAAAATGAATATTTTTAATTTGTTGCTTTCCTTAGTAGGTTTTTCTGCAACATTCAAATGTGAATTTTTATTATTCTCATGTAAAAATTATCAGTATTACTTTAAACCATTTGGATATTTTAGAAGATCTTGGTGTTCTAAAATTTTGATTTTTCTCATCACAGTAGCTTCCAAAGCTTATCGTAGACTTGGTTTTCTTGCACATAAAACAAAGACTTTGCAAATGAAAAAATTTTAAAAATTCTTAAGCTTACATTTTTTTTTCTATCTTGGACCATTGCAGTATTATCTGTAGCCCTTAATGCAACAATAAAAAGCAATTACCAATGTTTTATTTATAACCTCATGTTCTTTCTGTTACTTCATTGCAAACAAAACATTTTTGATGCTCCATCATTGAAATGTTATAGAGATTTGTCTTATTTATAATTTTTCAGTAAAATTTTAAGTAATATGATTAACTGCTCTGATATTTTAAGTAAGACTCGTTTTAAATTATTTGTTAAAAAAAATTTTAAATTTTTCGTCAAAAAATTATTTGTAAACTGGTTTTGTAAATCTATTTATGTAAAAATTATTTCTTTATCCATA
This sequence comes from Parasteatoda tepidariorum, assembly GCF_982258835.1. NCBI lineage: Eukaryota > Metazoa > Arthropoda > Arachnida > Araneae > Theridiidae > Parasteatoda > Parasteatoda tepidariorum. The sequence goes on along the minus strand of NC_141758.1, from coordinate 1,820,389 downwards.
ATTTACAAAATTTTTAACAGACTTGCAAATGGAGTTAATATTTTAATGGGTCTTCTACTTTTTAAAATATTTTTTGAATGTTTTATACACTTGCAAAAATGTTATCTTTTCTCGCATTGTACATAACTGTAACTGGATTTTTTTTCATCTGTGATGCATGTTTTGTCAATGAAATAATGATAAAATTCTTATTAATATGTCATATTTATCAATATGGAAAAAAAATTAAAACTGTTGCATAATCTGCTAAGCAGCAAATTAACCACTCACACATCTTTTATTATTATTTTTTTTTTTAGGTTTCTTCCAATTTTAAGAGGCCATATTGCATTTTATTCCGTGGTAATTTTATGAGTGGAAAATCGTTCATAGCCAACAGGTTTCAGTTTCTGGGTTTACCGGTTCTTTGCTGTGATGAAATACTCAAAGCCATTTTCAACAAGGATGCTGAACTGCGCAGAAAAGTCATAGAGAGGATCTTTCAAAACCCCTCTGATACACTGGATTTTGAAAAGTTAGCTCTCCAGTGCTTAAAAAACAAGGTAATTTATTTTTCTGCCAAATTACGATGAAATTGATTTGAAAGAGGCTATTGTAGAAAGCAGTGGTTTTGCTTATGCATCATAACGTATCAAATGCGCTAAAAATTTTGGGAGTGCAAAAAATAACTCATAATTCTCTAGTACCTAAAATCTAACCAAACTTTAAATATTTATGTTAATAAAAAGTTTTTTTGTTCTTCATTAGTAGGTGAAGGAGAAAATTAAAATAGTTCTGAGTATCATATTACGCTGATACTGTTTCTTAATTCAGGTGTTTGATCAATTCTAAAAATGCTTGATTGTTAAAATATAACCCTTTACTTATTTTGAAATACTTTTTCTATCAAATAGATTGAATAATTATGAATGTGCATATTAATGGGATAGATAAAAAGGTAAAGAATTCATGTTTTAAATTTAAGAAAACCAACTTTTAATGAGAGGTACCTAGACATTCAGGTCTTAAGAACCCATAATTCCCAAAGTATAGCAGAATTTTTTTCAGAGAAATTTTTGCAGAAAGAATTTTTTCTTTTCTGTTCACAAATTTTTTTGTTACATATTTCTTTTATGATGGCTGAATGTTCATTATACAAACAGCATTTTAATGAAAAATTCAAGTTAAAAAGGAATGCATAAGTAGCTAATTTAACCTTATGGATAATTAAAAAGAAAATTTAAAATTTGATTCAATTGTAATTTTAAATAAAAACTCTTACTTTAAATTAATTATTTCAGTTCCCTCCAAAAGTTGAGCGAGATATATCTCGGTATAAAATATGGCGATTATTTTATTTATTTATTTTGCATGAAAATTTGCTAATCTTAATTATTTATGGTCATATTATTTATTCATGAAACTTTTGACAAACTTAGGACTTCTTCTTTGTTTTAATTTTTTTCCTTCTCAAATCTATTGCAAACCATTCCTGGCATCTAGCTGGTATATTTAAACTTGTTCTTGTAAATTGAAGATGTTCTTTCTTTCACCATGCTTATTTTATTCTATATCTTAACAATACTTATCCTATGTTATTTTCAAAATTAATAATTTTAAAAAGAAATTTCATTTTTGTGTCATTTTTTATTTTGATCTGAATTATTTAATTAAACAATATCAAATTTCGATGTGATTACCATATCAATTTTGAATAAATCTTGGACTAAAATATATCTCTTTTGTATAAAATCTTGTATAAAATATATCTCTTTTAAAAATTCTAAAACTAAAGAAGTATTGTAATCAGTCTTTATTTAAGAAACAATTCAAGCTCTAGATTCAGTTTTTTTTTTCCAACTCATTTTAAGCTTGGATAAAAGAAGTGCCTTAATCGTGTTATAAATTGTTTATTTAAAAGTTAGTAATTAACATCTGATTTATTGTTATTTTAATAAAGATCTTTAGTTCTTCCTGATTTTTTTCTTGGGGGGGGGGGGGTAATATCACATTTTTCACAATCTACATATATTAACCCAGAGACTAAGTATTAAACTAAAACCTGTATGAAATAAAGAACAAAAATATAATTTTGTGTAGAAAAAAAATTTATTTTAAAAAGAGAAAGAACATTTTTTAGAAGTTTCTGACAGTGATTATATTTAATGCTAGTCTTTTGTTATAATGTTATTGAAATTTCCCTTTTAGGAACATAAGGTTTGGTTATGTGAATTGGTTTTGTCCAAAATGAAGACATCTCTTCAACAAGTGTTGAAAGTTTATTCTGATCAAGGTAGAGTTAAAACAGGTTTTTTTTTTAATTAGAGGTAGTTTAGTATAAATAATAGTGTGAAAGTTTTTAATATATTCTCTAGTCAATGATTTTATTGTTAATTGAAACTTGGAAAAAACTCATCTAAAAATGTGGTAAATAAATATTATAAATATTTTATAAATATACATTCCATTTATTTTAAATATTTAAAAGAAACCCATTCTGTGTACTTAAAATACAAATACGACAAATTTTTTTTTGAATAACAGCTTAGCCAAACAATAAAATTTGTAATATGAATAATAATATTGAAGATTAAGTTGTATCTATATATGTACTGATTTAGTCTTTGACTTCTTTTTAAAGTTAAATGCATATCCCGATTTTCATTTACTTAATTTTTTAAATTTCTTTTGACCTTTTCTCTTAACAGGGCATTATCTAAACATCTCTCTTATAGACAATCCGTCTCCATCAGTTTCTTTTTTATGTTAAATTATTTACCGATAAATCGAGGAATGGTGCAAACCCTTAGACACTTTCAAATTATTGCATTCTATGAAAGTAAATTCCTGTGAACAGATTAAAGTTAAAATATTGGTCATGAATCAATCTGGAACATTGTCTTCTTGAAGAATTCTTTTATCCAGAGTCTTAACGTTAGCAAATTTTCGCTTGTGTTGTCGAACTTCAAATAATTCAGGGGTTGACCAAAATACGTTTTAAATTTAATCTACATTTTTATCTTAAATTTCTCTAAAGTGTTATTTCTTGTTAATAACATTGATTTAAACAGACATGGCATTACTTTCGTTGGGACGAAACTTTTTTATTGTTGTGCTGTGAAAATTTATTCAGTAGCTGAAAAATTTATGATATACCCTATCAGACTTGCTCAAAAAAATGCTTAGGTTAGATCTTGTTCATAATGCAGCTAGAAACTATAACATTTAACTTAACCTTGAGTGTTTTTTAAAACATTCAAAAGAATAGAAAATAAGTAATATAGTAATAAAAAATAGAAAAAAATTATGTATGATAAAAATTATGATTGTGTTTCTGAGATGTTTTTGATCAAAATCATGTAAAAAGTTTAATAAATTATAATTAAATTATAGCTTACATTTGCAACACGCTGAAAAATAGGTATAGACGACCGCAACTAAATTAACTTTTCACTTTTATTATTTTTTTGGTTCTTCTCATTTAGCTAGATGTAAGTCAATTAAAAAATTTATTATTTATTATTATTATTTTGGGAACATCCAATTTGTTTTGCATTCAAAAATAAATAAATAAAGAGTTGTGTTTACTTGGGCCTAGCTCACCAAGCAGTGGGGACAAAATATTTAGAAATTCAATTGTAATATTTCGATCTTTTAAATAAGCATTCTTGCAGGCTCTCATGTTGTCTTAGTTAAAGATTCTGCTATATTAGAAGGATGTGATCTAGAAGTTAATATTAATGAAATTTGGGCTGCAATAGTTCCTATAAATGAGGTATATGTTTTTTTTATTTTTTATTATGTATTCATATTTTTAATTTTTTATTGGAATTTTTTTAATTTTTTTTAATTCATAAAGTTTTGAAATTTAAATTTATCTAAATGTGAAATGTTTAAGGACTGAAGTCATTAAATATTGTTAACAAAGAAGATATGTCAAGATGAACACGTTTTTAGAATCTTTCATTCTTTTAAAGGGTGTGTAACGTTTTTAAAAATTGCTTATTTTCGATTTTTAAAAGCCCTTAAAGGTGCATTTTTCATTGGGTTTTTTAATAAGTGCTTAATTTTCCCTTTTCTAAAATGAGATTTTTTTCTTTATCATGTTGATTTTCTCACGAATTATGCAACAAGAAAGACATAGTTCTACTCAACATTTTTACAATTAATTCAACCCCAATTTATTTCCGGCATACCCTTGGTCTGTAGCGTATGAAAACGCCAACATTTGCAGGTCCACATACTAAGCTGGATTGTCCACTCATGTGCAACTCTGCTGCATTTTGCAAGAGATTCTCAATTTCAGACTTCATTTTCCGCCCCTCTGAAAATTTCCTGATAAGTAAACTAATTATAATTTACAAAAAATACAAATGTTTGTTTAAAATGAGTTAATAATTTTTTTAATTAATCAATTCAAGGGTTTATTAAGTTACCATCAATATTTAGTACAGTTATTAGAATAAATTTCCTAATTACATGTTATTTTATTATGTTATAATAGTTTAGTAGGTCAACATCAACATTCTAGTCTATACAGCTCATAATCAATCAAAAGAACAGTTACAAATTTCGGTCTTATTCATACAAAACGGAAAAATGAACTTGGAAACAGAGGGCTTCGAAACTATTTTTTTGTAATCACTTGCTTTGGGAAAAGATGAGTTAAAATTTAAATAAATGAAAATTGATTTTGCATATAAAGAATAAGATGATTGTTAATTTTTTTATTAAATGCTTTTGTATTTTATTTTTAATTATTAAACAAATTACGGGATTGGATAAATTGCGATTTGACAGTAATTTTCAAAGCAAAAAGAGTTTTATGTTAAGATAATTCAAGAACATAGTATTGATGGAACACTTTTAATTTTTCATTTATATTAATTTAAAAATACTTCTTATTTATTATAGATAACAATTATCCTTACTCCAAAATTTTGGGTTTTTGGCAATAGTCAAAAAGGTTTTTTTTGATATGACGGTCAGTTGTCAAAACCTTGCCAACCATGATTAATTATGCAATTTTTTTAAACTGCTTAAATATAATTTTTGAGTATTTCAAAAGTGCTTATTTTTTGTTGAAAAATTTAGCTACATACCCTGTTTTATTTCTTGCTTTCTTATAAATTAATAATCTATATACATATATTTTTTAACACATTGACAAAAAAATTCTTTTTTCTGTGTTGGCAACAATGAACTGAAATATCAACTGAGTATGCAGCAGAGTTGGCCATCGATTACAGTAATTGATTACAACTTTAATTAATTACAGATAATTACAGCTATGTAATCAATTACTTGTAATCACGATTACAAGTAATCAAAATTTTTTAATACATCAGAGTAGAGCAAAAATGTAATTAATTACAATTTTTAATTACAGTAATCAATTACTTGTAATCATGATTACAACTTTCAAAACATTTGATTACAGCTGTAATCATGATTACAAAAATCAATTACTTGTATTCATGTTTCCAAGTAATTGCGATTACAAGTAATCACAACAAAAACGATTACGGGTAATTATGATTACAAGTAATCAAAATATATGATTACATGTAATTTGATTGCATGCAATTGTGATTACTTGTAATCAAACTATACGATTACAAGCTATTACACTTGTATATTTGCACATAGTTGTGTAAATAAAATGCATACATGTACATCGATGTATGTACATGCAAAGTATGTACATACAACGTATACATGTACATAATTACAAGTAATGTATAAATACATGCGTACATTTAAATATATGTAATTACAATATACACATACATTGTGCATACATTATTCTAAGGCATATAAAACTCGACCTCATATTTTTTAGAAAGTAAACGATAATTTTATAAAGTAAACGATATTTCTAAATATTATTTCCACACATAAAATTTACCGTTTTTTTGCCATTTAAAAAATTTCTATGAATCATGCATTATGTTATAAAAAAATTAATCTGTATTGCCTAACATTTCATGAAAATACCTGAAAATAATTCTTTATTCAAAGAATTTCAAAATGACATCGAACAATTAAAGCTGAAAACTAAATTTGATTTTGTCATTTAACTTGCTTGAGTCATTATAAGTTAACTTACATGCAATTTATTTATTGCATTGTACACATATATAGACGTAAATGTAATGTACATATGTATACGTGTAATGTATGTATGCATGTACATACATTCATGCATTGTACATGCATGTATAGTACATATGGATATGCATACATGGAACATACGTGCATTGTACATGTGTGGATATACATTCATTGGACATATATACATTGCACCATATGCTAGATATATAGATAGGGATAGCATGTATGTACACATGTAAAATTTGTACAAAAGAATTATGCCCAATACATTTATGCACACATGTACTGTATATGTACACACATATGTACATTATATGAATATGCATCTGTACGCTATATGTATATACATCTGTACAATATATGCATCTCAAATGTGTGTATTTACATACGTCATGCATGTCGAATGTATGTATGAATATATGTAAAATATAAATATGTATACATACATATATTGTACATACTATATATATTGTACATACTACATATATACCTATATTGTACATACTACATATATTATACTGTTCATAAATAAATTGCACATGCATGCATGGGACATACATTGTATGTACATGAACATAGATATACATTTTACATACACAAATATTTGCATAAAATGCATATATCCATTGTGTATAAATTTACATGTCTACATTGCTTGCACATACATACGTAATTATTAGCTATATACATACTTACATATATTTTATACTTGCAATATAAGTGTATGTACATGTGTGTGAAACTAAAATGTCTGAACATATGCACTAGATAAAATCATATGTACATACATTTTAGTTACATTCATTTGTACGTATACAAATACGTACAAAATGCAGTACATGTAAATACGTGCAAAATGTATAATTATAAAATACATTATACTATCTACTGTAAAATATAATCATTTATAAGAATACAATAGGTAGGTAATCGTGTATTTAGTTTATATGTAATCATATATTTTGATTACTTGTAATCGCAATTACTTGGAATCATGATTACAAGTAATTGATTACTGTATTCAAAATTTTTTGAAAGTTGTAATCACGATTACAAGTAATTGATTACTGCAATCAAAAAAAGGAATCGATTATATTTTTGGCCAAATCTGGTATGCAGTCATAAGCATGAACATTTAAATACACGTGTTCGAAATTTTAAGAATAAAAATTCAATTATAGCAGAACAACAGAAAGCTGAAACAAACTGAGTGATTTAGAGTGATAAAGGAAAATTAGTTTTATCAGTAAAGATTGAACACACATTTTTTTTTTCATTTTCTAACCTTTTCATTTTGCAAATTTATGTTAGAGTAAAATTGTTATGCGTTTATCGAAGAATATGTTGTTCCTCCAATCACTGAAATGTACTTTTTTGTATATATAAAAATATTATATATATATAAATTAAATAAAATTTTGATGATTTGAATATTTACAGGACGCATATATGTTGGATGTATATATCATTTTGAAAAGAGCAGCAGCATATATTCCAAGCTAGCCAAAACGTATATGTATCCACAAAAAAAAGAACTGAGCGACCTTGAATTTTGAAGTAGTTTAGGGATATGGAAAGAACAGCAAACAGGGGTGGGCCCTCTAATATCATTAGAACAGTTTAAAGAAAAAACATTCAAAATTGTTCTTCTCTGTATTGTCTCTTCTAAATTGATCTTCACTGTGACAGCTAAAGCTTGAAACAATGTATTGCCATGATTTCGTAAAAGATTTTTTTTTTAGCAGTCCCCCATAACTATTTATTTTACTATTATGACAAATGAGTAAATTAAGCAAAAATCGATATTAGAAAATAATAATTTCTGTTAAAATGCAAAAGTTGTTGTATTCGATTATGATCCAACATCTGGCAACTGATGTTATCAAGCAAAAATTTTTGTTTGTTATTATGTACTACCTTATTCTTTCAATTACTATTCAATTCAGGGTGTTCATATCAAATGCTTTAAGTCTGATTTTTCAATCTAGATTTGAATCACTCTATTCTTTAAAAAAAGATATTAGGTTACATCATTATAGCAGTGAAAAACATTTGTTTCTGAAAATTTGCTTTGCTTTTCAAGAAATTTGGAAGAGTCAAATAATAATATTGAAACTTTCAAAAGACTTCTCTCTTTTTGACTGAACTCAACTGTCAAAGGAGTGAAGATAAAAGAGGATTATAAACATGCTTTTAATACCCTTTATTTAATTTTCACAAATAAACTGTGTGTTGAATATTTATCCAGCAGTATTTTTTGATACATGAATTTGAGATAGAAAGCGTACAGTATATTATCTATTAATTTTTTCTAATAAAATGTTACCAATACAGTTTTTGAAAAGTAGTTACATTTTATGCTGCTCCCTGTTTTTAGATTTTTGATAAGTATCTTTGTTTTTGTGCAACGCTGTTTCTTCTTATCTAATAAAGCAATCCCTTAGTTTTCCATCCTTTTTTGAGAGTTGTTTTGCTGTTGAATAAAAAAAAATCAAGAAAACGCCAATCAAAATTATCCAAGATTGCAAAGTTAGAGGCTTAAGTGAAAAGTAAATCAGAATTCTTTTCACAAGCTTATAGTTTAAAATCTTTACAGATAATGACTTTTAATAAATAAACATTAACAGGAAACTTTTTTTAAATTAGTGCAAGTGATAAAAATATGCATTTGACAGTATGCCTTTGATTTATCATGTATTGCATGTCATAATTATGTATTATTGTCAAATGTATTGTGTCGCATTTTCATATTTTAAAGTTTAAAAGTTGCAAATACTATGATTTCAGTATGATAATTAGAACACAAATTTCGATAACCAAAGAATTCCCTAAAAATATTCTTAAAAATTTTAAATAATGTCCTAAACCTGAAAAATGCCCCATGTAACTAAAAATATTTAACTATAACAATGTTTTTCCCTTTATAATAACTTTCAATTGCGTTTAAAAATGTAAAACAATGCAAAACCTGTTCCATTTACATTAAAGTTTGAAATAAAATGCTATAATAGTAATAAAAAAAAGGAAATATATTTTTGTATGTAAATTTTAATGAGCATAAAAATTCCAATATTATTAGGTATCAAAGTTACATTAGATTACTAAATGCTTTTTCATATTTTAAAATTTAAATGAGCATCTCGTGCCTGAATGTTAATTTTTTTTCTCTGAGAAGCTTTTTTCATTGTCTATGTGATTGGTGCTTACTTGAAAAAGACGGTCTCACTTAACGACAATTTCTCAGTTTGAAAACTTGACGCTTCACCTGTTAAGAGATTTTCTGGAGGGGAAAAAAAAAACTAAAGATTTTCTAGATTTGTTGTAGTTGTAGTTCATTTACGTCGCACTAGAGCTGCGCAATGGGCTATTGGCGACGGTCTGGGAAACATCCCTGAGGATGATCCGAAGACATGCCATCACAATTTTGATCCTCTGCAGAGGGGATGGCACCCCTAGATTAGAGAGAAAGATTTTCTAGAAATAGAAAAAAACTCCTTCAAATACTTGAAAAATATTGTAAAATGCAAAAGAATCCCTGCTAGAATATCATTTTAAGAATCAATTTATTGATTCTTTGCCATTTGTGTGGAGGTTAGGGAATTGCCCTTGTATCGGAAAGGTTCTGGGTTCGAATCCCAGGTGAGGCATGGATGATCTTTCTTTCTCTGTACTATATGTCCTTACTGTGGGAGCAACGTTGGCCCACCTAATATGGTGCCCCTGAAAAATGCCTGAATTGATAAAATGTTCACAATGGTGGGCGTTGGAAATATAAAAAAAATTATTTGCCATTTTGTTTGTGGCTTTTAAATTCAGGTGAATGATTTTTACAATATAGATCATGGAATGAATATCAATGCAAAAAAATAAAATTGAGTTATTGTTGGGCACAAAAGTTTGCTATCACTCTTTTTTTATATATTTATGAGCATCAACTCGTTTAATAAATTATAGTCTCATTTATAAATTCAAAAATATACTATTCCAAAGAATCAAAAAAAACATCATGTCTTGCAATATTTATTGCCAAACATTTTCAGAGCTTTTTTTTAAAAATTAGCTGGTTAATTTTTAATATGTAAGTAAATTCGGTATACGAAATGCATCAAAATGTTACTGATGAGGTGAAGGGGATATTTTATAGTGTTTATGAATCTTTATTGTTATTGATCTAAAATATCAATTGCTTTGGTTTATTGATTATGACTTAGTTTACTTTATATTTTTAAGAATTTCAATTTTATGCAAAGATATAAAACTTCAATTCTTACTCAGGCCTTAAAAAAATTAAACGATGTTTACGATCTGACCCAAGATGAGGCACTGGAAATCGTCCAATGTTTGCCCCCAAACGAAGAGTATGTTGCAGCAGCCAATATTCTCTTTTGCAATATGTGGTCTACAGATGCCATTCAAGCTCAGGTAAACCATTCTGGCACAATTTATTTTTGTTAAAATATGTTCTGCCTGTTATTTAATAATATTGTTTCTGACTTTAATAATTTTTTACCTCAAACATTGTATTTTGAGGGATAATAGTTGATTTCATCAACTTTTTAATTTTCTATTAATAATTTTATACTTAAAGTTTCAAATACTACTATTTAGATTTGTTTGGGTTGGTTGATAGGGAGTTAGGCCCTTGTCCAAAAGGTCCTAAGTTTGATCCCCGACAACCATGAACTTCCCTTGTGGTAAATGGTGCACGTTAAATCTGTAGGGTCACAAAATCCTCCATGTTCCCATTAAAAATATATATATATATATCTGGGGGTACTGAATTGAAGATTGTTTTCTGGTTTAGGTCAAAATTACGATCTGTAGATAAATAAAGGGATGTACCAGTGGGTCCACCCTATAAACGAGCTGTGACATGTGTGTGGATGAAGTCACATTCTTAGCCATAGATGGTGCCACTGCCTTAAATTCGATTGGTTTCAGATTGCTGGTTGGAAAGTGGTATTAGAAACAACAGATTTGTTATTATGTAGTAGCATAACTTTTTACAGGTTTATATAAGAAAACATTTGTTAACACATATTAATCTTAATGTTAATATAGATTATTTATTTTAGTTGTTCATGTTTAGTTATTCATGTACTAATTTTAGTTGTATATCTTTTCATGTACTATTTTTTTTTCAGGTTGACAGAGCATGGTTCTATGTGAATTCTATTAAAGAATCTATGTTACCCAATATGTTGTGAATGTTTTATTTAAGCTTTGTATTCATATATTTTTGCAATAAGTACTTAGTTTAATATCTTTTAAAAAAAATCAAAATATTTTTTTATAATAAATTTATTTTTTACATTCTATTCCCTTTTTCTGAAATGTGTTTTTATTCTCCACTACACATTTTATACAAGTTATGGGCGATTGTATCATTTCATGTTAGCAGACTTTAAATGCATATATCTTAGTTCTAACAGTTTTTGTTAAAATTACTTAGTGACACTTACTCAAATATTTAGAAATGTAAAACCTTTTTTAAAAATTAAAAACTTATCGAAAACTTTTAATTTAATTTTATATTCTTAGTACTAAAGAAATATAATTTTGTTCAATTATTTTCTTGCTTTAATTGGGCAAGTATTTTCAATTTATGAAATTCATTTATTTAATCCCAGAAAATAATTAAAGTGATACATATTTAGCCTTTAAGTTGAAAAAAATATTGATTATTTTCATTTTCATGTTCTATATTAATATTGATTAATATAGAAATATTTTTAAAATTTCCTTCAATTTGTATGATAGCCATGTGTCTAAGAGGGAGTAAAGTAAATTTTGCTGATTCCCCCACCCCTTTTCCTTGTGTTTGCTAGGGAGCAATGGAGCAGAAAAAAGTCATTAATAAAGTCAAAAAACTTTATTAATTATTAAAAAAAAATCTGGGATTTAAGTTCAGGAAATTTAGGTATTTAACTAAAGTACCTATAAAGTCAGGAAAAAATGAATTAGTTTGAGAAACATAAAAATCAAAGAATTTTTTTTCTTAAACAATTGATCTTTTAAAACTGTTTATTTAAATTTTAATAACAAGTATTTTGTAATATATTTCATTTATATGTAAATGTCAACTTATTAATAGAACGTATTACTGTAATTACATAAGTCAGGGTAAATTTCATAAAAATCAGCCTGGAGAAATCCTAGAATTTTTTTAAGTAATTGTAGCCACCCTGGTTTGTTTTTTACATATAAAAATTTTATAGCAAATTTTAACTTTCAATTATAATCTATTAAATAAAAATATTTGAACAGCTTTAAAAAATTTGAATGCAAGTCATTTATCTCTGCAAAGCATTTGTGTTTGAAATAACTCAGTCAAATTTTCCCTCATATTACGTTGTTTTTTTTCTTCTTTTTTTTTTTTACATTGCTTGTGATATAAAATTAAAGTTCGAGGTTGTGATATTTTTACGTTAAAATAAGATATCTTGTTAATAATTTATACTCTTTCATCATACGGAAGGGATGTATCAACTAAAGATGTTCTTGTTATCATTGCTTGCTTACGTTTAAGTTTCTCAATATTATGATTTAATTTTCTAGAAGATCAAGGGCTACAGCAAATTTTGTTTATAACAATTTGTAGATATTCACGATCATTTGTTACAATAAATGTTATGAATTATTTCTAAGTAGTCTTTCTGTTCTACTGCAAATCTCTACATTTATCAAACAATTTAGAATGGGGAATGTTCTCTGCAGATGAAGACTTGTGTTCACATTTAAATGGAGACTGCTTGTTGAGAATATTGTTTCTATCTTATAAAGACTAGAACTGTTAGCAAATAAAGCAAAAAAGTTCCAAAACTTTTTGTTTTGTTAATAAACCTTGACATTAACAACTTTTCTTGAAATTCAATGTAAAACATTCTTGATATAAAACAAATTTGGAAGAAAAAAATAATTTAACTTAAAATAAACTTTAGAATACTGTTGAAAAACATACAGTTATGAAAGCTTTATTAGATTAAACTAACTATGCTTACTGTAATAAATTTGAAGAGTAAGTTTAAGGCCAGGTTGGTGATTATAAACTTATATAAATAAATAAGTCAATTAAATAGCTAAGTTTACGAGGTTGGGATATTTAACTATTTTTATTTGATGAATTAATTCATTAATTAGTGGTGTTAAAAGTTAAAAATTTGCATAGATTTAAAGTTTTTTTTTCTTTTGTAAATTAAATTGTTGAATAAAAATTTAATGTTTTTAAATCATTAATTATATTGTTTAAGAAAGCCAATAAATTGTAAAATTATATAATTTAGTCAATGATTGCACAATTTAAGTTTGATACTCTGATTAAAGAGTGAAGGTCTTCATTTCACAAATCAATTATCACAAAAAAAACAACATTATTTTGGTTTTGTGGTTATGAGTTAAAAAGCTTACTCAGTGAAATTTTTTTAAAAAAAAAAAGAGATTTCTCGGGGGAAGTTCTTATTTTAGCTTTATTTAAATATATGTATATAATTTATTTATATAGCTAAATCTATAATAAACCAATACCTCTGGGGGTACTGGATTGGAGACCGATCGTTCTTTGATTCAGGTCAAAATTACGATCTGTGGATGTATGAATGGGTCCGCCTTATAAACAAGTGTGACGTATGATGTGGCAGAAGTCGAATTCTTGGCCATAGATGGCAGCACTGAAAAATAAGAATCTCACACTCTGCCTTAAATTTGCTCGGTTTCACCAAACAGGCTTGCTATTCGAACCAACCAAATCTATTTATTGCTAGGATACTCAGTGGAAGAACCGGTTAAATGAGTTGGCGACGAATAATCAATAACAAACCTAGAAATTCTCTTACTTGACATTGAACATTAAGGTACAGAGAAAGAAAAAAGTTAAACTTGAAGCAGCAGCCTCCATACATTAAGGAGAAATTAAAATTTTTTTTACAAAAGAAAAAATAACCCTTAAACAGCTTCAACATAAAATTTTTTTGTTTCTGTTATGCATTAGTTTGTGTTTCAAACTAATTTTTTTTTTTTAAGCAAAGTCCAGTTGAAAATAAATATTATTTAGTGCTTAATTAAATTTTTGAGTTTATTATTGTTATTATGAGCTGAACACTCCTTTTTCTTTTTGAAATAAAACAAAATAATCAATAAATTTAATTGGTAATGATTAACTTCGCAAAATCATGCACAAAGTAAAAAAGAGAGATACGGGCACAATCATTCGGCATAATTCTATTGTTCGAAGTTTTCTATTTTTCAGATTATTATTTTTAAATTGTATATTAGACGGGGCTTATGAACAATCTTTAAGATGTGTGGGCTCGCTTAAAATATTTAATCTGAAATAATAAGTGTACTTATATGTTTGACAAAACTTAATGGTTACATATGAACAAAATACAAAGATAGATAGTTAAATGTTATTTTGCTACCTGTTAGCAGAAATGGTTCTGCTGATGCAAATTATAATTTGTTAGAAACATATCAAAGCTCCATTAGCATCGAGCTAACCGTGAGAGGTGAGTTTTATTTAAGTAACAAATAGAAAGATAAAAAAATTGCGCTAGTGAAATTAAACATTATTGAACATTTCATCAATTGTTCAGCATTTTAATTGATGAATTCTATATGATTAATTGTATGAAGCCTCCCTGTTCTGATGTAATAGAAGTTAATAACAGAACTATTAACATAATAACAAAATTTAATTTTATAGTTTGCAGTCAAACCAGTTGCTTACAGATTACACTTTAGAAAGAACTATTACAAGTGCAGGGGTCTGACCAGGCCAAATTTACTACCGTTTAGCGGTATCTTCACAAATTCAACTTTAGGAAAAACGGTAGTTTCACAAAATACTTTTTCTTAAAATTTTATTTTTGTACCCTTAAAAAACAATAAATCCATATTTTTGTGTTGATTTTTTAATATAATTTTTAATTTTCACAAATTATGTCTGTATTTTCACAAAATAGGTATCTCTCAGAAAAACCTAGACAGACCCCTGAAGTGGCAGACTGGATGCATGAAAATAATACACCAAAATTTAACTGCCACATTGATTGAAAAAAGTTTGCCATCTCTTTCTTAGCCAAGATTGCTCCGGATCTATTTTTTATCATAATCGATAAAAATAATAACTTGCCCTTCATTTTTCTTCATTAGTATAGGATTATAAGAACAGTGCACCAAAAAAAATGACCCCCTGAATAACTTTTGATCTAATGATCGGATCTTCACACTCTAGGACTCATTCATAATGGTTTGAGGGGGTGACCTCAAATGTGCTAATTAATTAGTGTAGGTGTTATTTTAAGTTACGAAATAAGACACAAAAAGGTACTTACGCTCAATAAACATACCTCTTTCCAATTCAGCTTTCTGACCACCAAAATATAGGGGGTCTTTGCAGTTCGGACCCCCTAATTTTAATTTTATTTTTTGTGTATTTTGCCATAGCTCAAGAATTTTTTTAAGCTAGTTGAAACATTTTTGCACACAATTAAAAAATTTATCAGAAGATAATTTCACACAAAAAATAAATTTTATTAAAAATTTATTGTTTTTTATTAAATAATTGTACATAAAATTTTGAATTGTAAGATTTACAACTTTTTACTACATTATAAAGTATGTATTTTTAAGTGGCAATTTGAGTAAAATTAGTTGAATAATTCCTGAGAAATCGAATTTTTAAGAAGTCGTATATTTAAAATTTGGTTTTAAATATACCACTTCTTAAAAATTCGATTTCTCAGAAACTATTCAGCAGATTGGGCTCAAATTTTGTAAAATTACACACTTTAAAATGACATAAATAACTGTGTATTTTACAATTCAAATTTAATTTTTTTCTATTATTAAATGATAATAATAAACATTAACAAAAATTTATTTTTTGCATAAATAATCTTTGGACAAACGAATTTTATAGAGCAAAAATTTTACAATTTGCTTTGCTCTTGAGGAGATATGGTGAAATATGCAAAAAGTAAAATTAACATTAAGGGGTGTAAACTTCAGATCCCTCTCTTGATCTAACTATGGGGACCATATTTTCAGATTGCGTCTGCACCTTATATTTTGGAAGTCATAAAACCAAATCCGCCGAAAAAAAGATATGTTTATTCACAGAAAGTATGTTTAGTATCTGATTTCACAATTTAAAATATCGTCTGGAATAATTAATTACCATATTTGAGGTCACCCCCCGAAACCATTAAGAAGGAGTCCTAGAGCGTGAAGAATCAATCATCTAACTTTTGATGTTTTCCAGTTTCACTTGAAAAACTTTGACTCAATATAACATTTTAAACTTAATTCAGGGTGCGTAGCCAAATTATTCAACAAAAAATAAGCACTCAAAAAATATTTTTAAGCACCTTAAAAAAATATCATAACTAAGCAAGGTAGGAAAGTTTTGACAATTGACGGTTTTATCATGTTTTAACCGTCATGTCAAAAAAAAAAACTTTTGGCATTGTTTTTGACAATTGTCAAAAATCATGAAATTTTGAATCATATAAAACGAATGGCATTTTCACACGCTACGTTTGGTCTGACAATAGATTGGGGTTGAAATAATTGTGCAAACGTTGAGTAGAACGATGTGAACTGAGTCTTTTTGCATAATTCGAAGCGAAAATCAACATGATAAAGGAAAAATCTCATTCTGAAAAAAGGAAAATTAAGCACTTTTTAAAAACACCCAATGAATAAAGCACCTTTAATGGCTTTTAAAAAAACAAAAATCGAAAATAAGCACCTTTAAGCACTTTTTAAAAATGCTACGCACCCTGTAATTGCAGCTTTATCTAAATAAATTAGATTTTTTTTAAATTAATAAAATATTACCAAACAATTATAATTATAAATATTTTACTGGCAACAAAACCAACATATTATATTAAAATATTTTTTTGAAAGCAGTAGTAATTTTTTATGCTATTCTAAATTAGAGGACTCTAAAAACCAATGAAGTACTGATATCAGAATAATAGGTACGCATTGCTAGAATAATTCAACGGTGTCGTAGTTGTTTCATCCTCGGGTCCAGGTTTTCATTTTCCCTCCCCTTCGACTCAAAGCCTCATATGATTCTACTGCTTAGCCCGTAAACTAGCTTGGCGCGATTATCGCCGCTTTTACACCAAATGTTTATTGCCGATGAAACTTATAGAATAAAATATATAACGAGGAAGAGCATGACGCTCTTCCTCACATTTGGGTGGTGCGCTTGTAACCTTTTCAGCAATTTCTTGGGGGAAAAAAAGATTGCAAGATCATGTACTTACTTTGTTTGAAACTGAAAGAGGAACTAACAGTATTATGTTTTCAACAATCAAGAAGTTAGAGACATGCTTCTTTAAATTTTGTTTTTAAAAATTATATTTTTTAAAATAAAAGTTTGTTTTTTAAAAGAAATTTAATAGGAATTTCTTGTTTTTAAAAATATAAGCATTCTTATTGAAGGAATTTTTATTTTTAATAACAATATTTATAAGTTTAAGGAAATTCTTAATTTCAAAAATCTAAATTGATTTTTTAAAATCATTATTTATTTTTATTACTGGTTGAAGGGAATTATTATTATTATTTTTTAAATATTGCTTTTTTATTTAAAGAAAATCAAATTTTTATTATTATTTATAAGAAAATTCTTATTTTGTTGAATATTATTTATTTTCGAAAAACATTCTTTGTTTAAAAAATATTTAATTGTTTTTTAAAAACCTTATTTCTATTTAAAAACATTATTTTCTATATTTAAATTTTTCTTAAAAGAAATTCTTTATTTCAAAATATAATTTATTTTTTAAAACTATTACTTGTTTGGGGATTTTTATTACATGGTACATTTATAAGTAAAAAATCTTATTTTACTCTTCCTGTTAGCGATTTTTCTAGTAAATTTTATTCAAACATTTATTTGATTACATGATTACCTCTTCTAATATTAATTAATATTTTATATTAATATTTTTAGAATATGAATATATATGTACCATGTAATATTTTTAAAAACTTAATATTTTTAAAAACTATTATCTTCATTTATATCGAAACACAGCTAAATTATGTTAATAAATTTTTAAAAAAATTGTGGTTAAATATTTAAACTTTTAATCAAATTAAACTTTGAGTTTTCTATACATGGGATGTCAAAAACTATGCAGTGAATACCTCTTGATCTAAGGGTTATAGAAACATGGTTAAAATTGCAAATATTTTTCAAATTAAGTTAGTATCATATAATAGTTATGATTGCGTGACTTGTTTTAGTAAGTTTTTAGAAAAGTAACCTTTTTAAACCTTGTTTTAATGCTTAAACCTAAAATCAGAAAAATGCTCATTAAGTACTTTTATACAATAGTCTGTAAAAAAAGTTTTTTAAAAAAAATTGTAAAGTTTACCTCAAAAAAGAATTAAAAAAATCTTTTATTACTTTCTCACAAAGAAATTGGAGAAAGAAGTCGTCTGCATAACATTTTAGAAACCACAATAAAAACTTTCTCACTAACATGGTTGCAAACTTAACTGAACTGCAAACTAATGAAAATTAAATTGAACTTCACTAAACTGAATATTTCAATCTCATGATAAGAGCTATGATGGCTCAGGAAAAGAACGTTCGCCTTCAAATTAGATGATCAGGTTTCAAAAGCGGTAGACGGATCAAGGGTTAGTGTCCCCTTGCCGTCCGCCTAACCATGATATGTTTTCGTAGTTTTCCTCTCCATGTAACACAAATACAGATTAGTTCCATCAAAAAGTCCTCGACGAAGACACATTTCTCCCAACACTTGGTGCAGGAGTTCCCTTGTCCTCTGGATTGGGTTCAAAATAACAAGGATACGGAGTTGAAATGGGACTAAATATATGAAAAGTTTAAAATTGAAATACCTAAGAATGAAAGATTTTTAAATGCAATGTCCTCTTAATGGATTGCATTATAAAATTTATTCTTATTTGGTTGAAATTATCCAAAGCTATTAGCACTGAAAAATTTATAAATGAAATGCATTGATAGAAAGAAAATACTAGTTATAATTAATATTTAATTATTTTTACAAAGTTTATCTCGAAGTTGATGGTTGACAGTTAGCAATTTTTCATAAATTTGAAAGAAATAATGAAAATTTTACTTCTATTTACTTTTTTGTTGTTGAAATATTTAAATAAAACTTTCACTTAATAATATGAAGCATATTTATGAAAATTGCTCAAGGAAAATAAGAAAGAATTAAAACACTGAAATCTCAATTAAGTAATAATACTATTTTATAAATTTTGTAAAGTGTATTTTACAGATACTTTGAAGTATGAAAATATTGAAGTTATTTCAGTTAAAATTAAAGTTCGGTTAAAATAAATAATAGTTTAAAAAAAAATCGAACAATTTTATATCATATTCTAAATTTTTAATCTTGTTTTATAATCAGTTAATCCTTTTTTCTTAACTATAAACGAATGGATTTTTAGCAATAAATAAAAATAAATATTATTTCTTCATTTTGACAAGTTTTTTTTTATAATTAATCCCCTAATCAGTCAATTTTGACATCTAAAAAATACTATTTATTAATATACTCTAAAAAAACTATTTAAAAAACTGTTTAAAAAAATAAAAATCTATTTACACATTTATTTCGCCAATCTTCCTATTTCTAAACTAAGAAAATTTTACTACTCATGAAGTGAAATTGTGAAAGTTGCACCAACTAATTTTATTAAGAAATTACGAAGTTTATTAAGAATTTATTAAAATATTACTACATATCTTGATTCTCACAATCAAAATATAAGTCAGTGAATAAGAATTAATCTAAAATAATAAAGCATAAAGTAAAATGAATACTTGACCGATGAACATTATGCGCTTTTATCACGCACTTCTAAATATACGAGTGTTATACAAAGTTTTGAAATATTAAAAATTCCAACTCACAAAATTTTTTCCCAATTGAAATTCGAAATAAAATATTCTTAGATCAAAAAATCATGACAAGTAAACAAGACTTTATTAATATGTAATATTAATATATAGTATAAATAAGGATGTATAATAAGTATTTGGATAATGAATTAGAGTTGATAAAAATGAAGTTAAGATTAAGGTATGAGTAAGAATTAGCTTAGGTAAAGCCATATTAGACAGGTCCCTTTAAAAAAAAATTTTTTTTTTTAGTATGTTTTAGTCTTACTTTGTAATACAAGCTTGATTGTTAATATACAGGGTGTTTATAAAGTCCCGGACCCATTTTGATGTCTAATAAACTCATAAAATAATAAAGATAGATTAAAATTAATAACATAAATTGTTAGATAGACTCAAAAAGTTTCATGACCCCTGTCAATGAACTTCCACGTGTGCCCCCTTCGTCGCACGGAGAATATCAAGTCGATAGTCAATTTCACGCCAGGTAGCGGCAAGCATGTCGATGTATGCATTCTCCTTAATATCCGCTCGAATAAAACATCACATAGAAAGTAAACATAACATTGCAATAGTTGCCAAAAAAAATGCAATTAATAAGCAGGCGATATTTAGAAAAGTACAGATATTTAGACAGGAAAATGAAACTATCTGAAATTAACCACACGTACAGACGATATTTACAAAAGTAAAGATATTCAAACCTGAAAAGGAAAATATATGAGTTATTCCATCAATAAATGCCATAAGTTTGTTTATATCTTCATTATTTTATGAGTTATTAAACAGCAAAATGGGTCCGGGAATTTATAAACACCCTGTATACATACCCTCCAACTGCTACGGAATTTCCGTAGTTTCAGAAATCTTCTTTTCAGACGGTAGCAAAATTAATGTCTTAATATTTAAAAAAAATTAATTTTAGCGTAACTTGTTCACTATTACTTATAAAAGTGCAGGCCATATGGCTAGATTCTTAAGTTCTGATAAAAGTTTTATGAGAGATCCATTTGCTTTAAAAATTTCTACTTTGGTTCGCTACCACTAGAAAGAATTATTTTCAAAATCCTCATAAGTTGGAGGGTATGCCTGTATATATAGAATTCAATCAATTTGATTTAAATCAAGCAATTATATTTCATTTAAGTTCAGATTTTCTAATAAAATAATTTAAAAATTTTACCGCTGAAACCCTTGTTAAAAATTATAATATTGAAGAAATTTTTACTATTCAAAAAAAGAAGAGAAAGAAAATAATAATAATTTAATAACTGCTCAAATTTGTTTTAAATTGTTTTAATATTTGCTTAAATATTTAAAATAATTCTCATATGACTGTAAAAAAAGAAGAATTTAGTTCGTAATACAAGGTTGATTGCTAATATTTAGAATTCGATCAATATACCACTGAACCACTTGCTAAAAATTATAATATTAAAGTGATCTTAACTATTCAAGAAAATTTAAATAATTATTTAAATTCTTTTTAATAATTTTAATATTTGGTTAAATACTTAAAATAAGTCCCATATCTCTGTAAAATATATCAAAAAAGTGAAGTTAACTATCGATTAAATATCTGATGTAAAACTTATTTTAATTGACTGAATGCTTCAAATGATTTCAATCAATGGCAATTAAATAAAAAATAAAGAATTAAATAAATTTCTCCAACTTTAAAATGAATATTAATCCAAACCTTCATTAAGTTTATATGCTATGTTTTAGTTACAGAAAATAACATTCTTTGGGAAAAACTGACCAAGTTTTGATGTCCTAAAAAATTTCTTATGAAGTTTTCTTATGATTTCTAGAAAAAAAATTTAAAAATAAGATTCCTTAGTTTTAGAATTTTTTAAGTACGATGTTCCTCTAAAGAGAATAAATCAGAATTAAAAGAGAATAAATTTTACAAATTATTAATATCGAGTTGCTCAGATATATATTAAATTTAATGCAATAAGTACTATTCATGAAAAAGTATGATATAATTTAATTTGAAGACTAAACCTATTGGGTGCTGCTATGTCGATTGAGAGTATTTCTTTTTCTTTTCAATTTCTTAGAATTATTGCATTTAATAATGAACATATAAAGCAGAAATAAAGATTTTGTATTAAACAAATTGCTTTACTTTTATAGATAATTCCACACTTCCAACCAAAGCTCCCATTTCGGGACAGACGAACTGGGAGTCATTATCAAGTGCTAGTAATAAATTTTTTGAATTAGCTGGTATTAAGGAAAGCTTATTACCAAGCATTTTCTGCAATTAATGTTTTTAGCATTGTGTTAAAAAAAAGCGATGGAAAAAAACCCCACTATTTTCGTATTTTACTTATTTTTATTATAAAAATCGAATACAAATAATTGAACTTCTGGGGTTGTATCTAATATAAGGTTTTTACCCTCTCTTGATGTTTGCACGAAATATAATGTCATAATATATTTAGCCAAGAAAAATAAACGGCTATTGAGGATAAGTTTTGCGATTTGTGAGAAAGAAAGGGATCTACATCTTTTTTTTAGATTAATATTTTGGGGAAATAATCTGCTGCGAACTCGTACGTTTGTGGAATGAGTATTTATAAACATCAATTTCTACTTATGATATCGATATTGGAGTGTGATTTTCCATTATTTTGCAGTTTCGATTTCTCGAGCACGCGCAGTCAACTTTTTCAGGAGAATAGGGGTATATTTTTACGTTATGAGCTGCCAAGTTGCGATTCCCCACATTGGCGAAATTTGTATCTAGTCCTTGGCATGACAATGACTGCAAACATACACTAACCCCTTTGCCCTACTCAGCCACTCCCTTTCAGCGATTGGAAGGGGGGTGTCAAACACGATGCGAGGATGAAAACTACATGTAACCAATTCAACATCACAGGACATCAATAATAGTTTGGGGATCTTCCTGGGGTCTCTCTCATTGAAAAAGTACTCAACGATTTGTTAATAATATATGTTTAAAAAATAATTCAATATTTTTTATACTTTATATAAATATATTTTTCTTATCAAAAGATACTTACACAAATTGTGGTTTAAAATTCTACAGATAAAATTAACAAATCAAATTAATCAGTCGAAAGAATGTAAGGATTTTTTTCCCAAAAAGAATCCCCGATTATATCAGTGAATGTCAAACACAGCCTTGTATTAATGTTCACAGAATTTTCAACAATCACCTGTTTCTTATTTATTTTTTCTTTCACTATAAGAGTACCTTTCCTAAACTGTTCTGGCTCATTATTGTAATTTACACCCAACTGAAATAAAATCTCGTGCTTCCCAGATGAGATGGTGTGTCTTATTCTTTCTTCCGCTTCCTTACGAGACACGCCCTCCAACTGAACTAAATTCCAAAATGTAGTGTTGTACAAATTATTGATATGGCAGTCTGTCTGCCTCCAACTCAGGTAATCACGAAGATTTTTGTTGGTCGGATAGGTCACTATTCTGCCATCGAATGACGGCAAACCCTTCATCCTCACGTCGGGGAAAAAGTCATTCCAATGAACAGCAAAAGAAACCGAAAATAAGCTGCAAACGTGTGTCAATATTTTCATCAGTCTTCTTTTGTAAAACCGAGTGTTTCTTTCGAATACAAAACTGTATTCGTCGCTCTGTCCGTACGCTAGTATTATATCGTGTATTTCTTGCATCACATTAGAAGCGCACTTGTTCATGAGATCCAAACAGCAAAGATCGTTTGGCTTTTTAAAATGATGAGTGTCTGCAAATTTATGAAAACACTTCCCATCGATACGAACAACAATCCACACGTTTGGTGTTATAACATCAGAACTTTCGAATTCTTTCACGTATTCATATGCACTTTTCGCCATTTCTCAATGTTAGATCAAGATCATTAACAAAGGAAAAAATGCTAAGTTTCAATTATTACAAAAAAAAAAAAAAATAATAGTAATCAAGATTTTGAAAGTTGATCGCGTTGCGACACCAGCAACGTAACCATCAAATGCGTTTCCGCATACCTATTTCTGTTGAACATGGAACTTGATTAGGTGCCTTTCGGAAATCAGAACAGGCTATATGAAAAAACTTTGTTAATTAATTTAAGATAATCATTTCTTTGTTAATATACATCTATATTAACCCAATGCCTGCTTTGAATATATCGTCAAAGAAATTATTTTTAGAAAAATTTTAAGAAATTTTGTGGTTGTTATAAGCATGATATCAGAAGTCGTGAATGGCAAGCCATCACCTAACAACCAAAAAGGCATAGCAACTGTGTGTAAACAACAAGGCAAGTCAAAAACAACTTTTATAAGCGATAAGCAGAGAGCTCGCCGCACTTGACTATCCTCAAAACAACTTTAAAGCTTAATAGTTAACTCTAAAAACGAAAATTAATTTGAACTAACAAAAATTAATTTTATAGTAATCTATTTTCCATTTCTCAATCAAGCGTTAGGCACTCATCTTAAAAGATCTTTGCATAACAAAGTTTCAAGATAAGTATTTTATTACATCATTTTAAAATTGATTAATATATTATTTCATTTGCGTAATTCATCACAGATATGTTAGGATTACTTAAAGAATGCGATCGCCAGATACAACAGCAGCGGGAAAAGTTGCTAAAAGAAAGAGATTTGGCTTTACAAGAAAAATTTCGTCAACTAGATCAGAAAAGAAGCATTCCAGACTATTTTTCTTGTGGTGAAAATGAAATAAATAAATTACAAATTGCTTCGAAATCTCACATCGATATTTATTGTAATCAGAATATTAAACGGTCTGAAAAATCACTCAGTAAAGAAGTGGGTAAGTAAATATGATTTCATTTTGTCGAATAGTAGTACAGATCTATTACAAATGCATTTGATTATAAAAGGTTCCAAAGCTGAGTTATTATAATTTGAATATTATAGTATCTAGTAGCTATTTTATTCCACACAAAGAGTAAAATAAGAATACCCCCTCAGGGGCCATTCATTATTGATGTCACACTTTTTTACGTGCTTTCTCCCCCTCCCCCCAATATCCAAGACTATTTGAGAGATAGATGTAGGCTCCAATAGGTGTAGGCCTAGGTTCAGACTATTATGTTTTAGATCATATTTCAAGTTTATTTGTTAACTTTATGTGTTTAAATGACATTTGTGAGCATAACGAAAATAATGACTAGACATGTATTTATTTTGATTTTAAAAAAAATATGTAACCAAATAATGTAAATTATACTTAATTTGCAGAATTCAAATGCTTTTAAACTAAATATACTTAGTCACACTTCTTGTAGCTACCTCCCCCTTGTCACAATTTCACAAACACCTCCCTCTCTTCCAAGTGTGACTTATGTACGGCCCCTTATTTATTTGAACTCCATGTCATATTTATAGAACTTCTTTTCTTTTTTCTTACTTACTTTTTTTTGCACTTTTCGGTTCACCGGATCAAAGTAAATTCAACAGTTTTATTATTTTTATTACTTATATTATTTCTACATACAGTGACGTAGAAAAAAGAGGAAATTTTGAGGTTTTAACCTTCTTATCCCTCTTGAGGGTCGAATTTCTTTCTATTATTGGGAAGTTAAAACCCATTATATTTGGAAATAATTATTTTTATTTTATTTCCAAAAAATATAATTCCGTTATTTTGTGATCAAGGGAAAAAACGAGCATATAAAAAAAACTTGTATGCAAAAAAGTGTTTACAAGAATTAAATAATTACGTTTAATTGTACCTAAAGCATCCCTCACTTCCCAAGAAGTCATTTGATCCCCTAAAAAATAGCCGCTTGTTTTACATTTGCTTCGTTCTATGACCCAGTGAATTGACAATGAATTACTTTGTCTAATTTTAAGTCATAAATCGCCTCAGGGAGAGAATTATCATGAATTTCTAAGGCTTTGATAAATTAAACTTTTAGGTAAGTGAATCGGGGGAGACACTGGTTGGCTCTTTTGGTTATTTCGTCAAAAGACTTCTGATTCCGGGACACTCATCGTAAAGTGCTCTCACGATTTATTGCAATTTTTTTTTCATTTATTTCATTTCAACATTTATGTATAGTGTTTATTTCAAAATTTTAATTTTGCAAAAATCCCTCTTTTTTTACTTTTCTTTTAATTGATTATTAATTGCTTAAATTGAAATCATCAATTGTTTTTATTACAATATATTCGCGATAGATTTTAATTTTTATTATTGTTATTTTAGCAAATTAAACTTTGATTTTATTCTTATGTTAGTTTTTGATGCTATTATGATATTATGCATTCTCTGCAATTTTTCTCATGTTCTCACTTTTTCCTATTTTATATTTATAACATTAAACGCTTTTAAAGAAATATTTTGCATCTGTTTAGGAAACATTAACGATAGTTTTTCTTCAAGGATGAAACATTTATATTACATTTAATTCAACAAAAAATTGTGAACAAAGTCTAACTGACAACAGATGTTTAATGAAAATTATTTATTTTAAATTGGATGCCTTCATTACACTAATGTTAAATATGCACAAGTCTTATATAATACCTTAAAACCAATATCATCATATTTTGAAATATTTAAAAGACTGATATTTAAAAAAATAATTAATAATACTTTTGAGATGAGGAATCTGTTTCAAACATTTTACTTGTATTTTTCTATCTCATTTTATATAGTATATGGAGCAAAACTGAAATAACTACCATTTTTATTCTCTTCTTTTGAGTAGCAATACAAAAAAGTCAGTCCTTAAAAAATATGAGCCAAAAAATAGCATATTAAATTAAAAAGCGACGTTTTGCAAGTTGACTAAGAAAGAAAAAAAAATTTATTTTTGTCTCTCCGGGTCTCGCATAAAAAGAGACTCGTAAATGCTTTAGCTTTTTTGGAGTTTTAGGTTTTGCAGCAGGCTTCAAAAAATAGAGCTATTTTTACCTTTTTCAAGCGCTTAAAAAACGTGGTATTTTTTTTATTTTTTAATTTCAGTTAATTATTTTATGCTATTTTAGTTTTTTTTAGTAGTTTGTTTATATGGAAAGGATTTATATAGATTATGATTGTAACTTGTATTGCAATCAGGCAGAGACTTCTACCTGATATTTGCGCATTCCATCTAGTCAGAAAATGATCAAAATTTTAACTGACGATCAATTCTTTTTCGAAATAAATTCTTCTCGTAGCTTTCAGGAAACGATAGAAATATGTGATGTCATCCAGGACAAAGCTTCAGTTAAATTTAATTGTTTTAACAAGGCGAGGAGAAACGTCGGATTATTGATTGATTATAAATTTCTTTTGGTGGTAACATCGTAATAAATTTAGCAGCAGTTCTATAGATCTTTTGCTAATTTATGTTCAATTGAAAATACTATAAATCGTTTTTTAAACAAAGTTATTTTATTTAATTTCTAAGAAAGTTCATTTTTGAATAATGAAAAAGGTATTTCGCTTTAAATGATCGAAATTTATTTCCATCAAATTTCAGAAACAGACTGAAATTTATAAATATCTAAAGGAGAGGTTTATAGTTGAAGCTAAAAAAAATCTGAGATTAAATACTTATTTTCAGATTCAATTATGTAAAATAGTTCGATATGAAGTCGCTTAAAACCTGTATTAATAAATTTAATTACTGTTTAATTATTTTGATTAGACGAAATGATAAGTCTACTATTGGTTCTGAAATAGTTCTAGTTTAGTATTCGAATTAAAAAAGCATATTAATTTTATTTTAATATTGTTTAAACCCTAACCATAACATAAGTAAAAAAAACAAATAATAATAAATAACAAATATTAAATGAATAAAAATAAACTTAGTTATAAAACTATTAAAATACAGTAATATTTAAATTCCTAACATTAAGCAGATTGTTGATATAAACTTCAATGCTTCAAAAAATATGAAATTGATAATAAACGTCGGCATATTTCGAGAGCTCAAAAATGTACGCCCATTCTCAAAAATTGCCTGACCGGAATGAGGAAAACAAAAGTGATTCGAAACAGAAAATGTGAAATTGCGATTAAAATAGAGGTTAAAAAAAGAAAACAACATAAACCGCATTGACCGAGAGAGTCAAATCAAGGTGAAATGCATTTTCAAGCAGTATCCAAAGTTGGTATGGAACTCATTTCGTTAGCAATGGCATCTGCTTTGATTATGAATAAAACAAGATTATCGGGGATGAACTGATATGACAGGGGTGGTAAGAATTTTGACATTTTCGAAATTGAATTTATGCCCAAGATTCCAAGAATGTACGGCAATATAGTTGATTTATCGCAATTTTGATAATGGATATATCTATTATGTTTTTCTAATCGCACCTATTTTGTCCGATGTGGCCTGCACTGTATTCATTCTCTGTTTCACTCTCGGCTACCGCGACTTTTCTAAGTTTATTTTTCACTTTTATCTTCCCTTTTCTTTTAGAAGCTTGACGTTTTAATTTTATTTTTTTTAATTAATTTTCATATTACTTTAGTTGCCCCTATTCACGCCTGGCAAATGTTGAAAATAGTTGCTCATTTTTCAGCGCACGAAACATTTGCTTCAAAAAAAATGACGATCGTATTAAAAGTTTACATGTTTCGAGGGCTTATTCTCAGAGCTAGCCAGACATAAATGACTTTGTGACGTGGATTTTTGAACGCGAGTAACAAAGTATATTAAATTAAAATCAACAATTCTAAGCTTTCTTTTATTAAGAACTTGCCAATTGTTTAAAAACGAACGTTTAATTCAAAGAAAAGCATAAATCAAAATACTAAAAATATAGATTAGTATATTATTGAAAAAATAATCTACGTGGTTACGTAAAAATTAAAATTTTGAAAAATCAGAAAAATATAATTAAATAACTTGTAAAACTGTCCTGGGAAACACTTCACTAAAAAATTGTAAATCTTGAAATCTTAAAATGAACACTAAAAAATTTATTTTAAGATTAAGACGATATATAACATCTTGAGAAATTTTAAGATGTTTAAAAATGTTGGCTACGTATTCGGCAGCTCTATTCTCTTTGTAGTGACATGAAATATTAAAACACGATTTCACATAATCATCGTTGATATTGCAATTTTATTCAAGAAGATATAACGATACCTGTTATAAAACTTTTACCTCCATTTAACTTGAAATTGCTTGATAATTATCAAATATATATGTGGTAGAAATTGATGAATATATTATTCCAAATCAATGCTTACGTATGTATATTATTGAAATTGTATCCATTATTCAAAAATGAAATAAAATTACCTACTGAAAATAAGATTTGAAAAAAAAAAGCAGATGTATAATCACATTCTATCAGAAACAGACTTTCATAAAACTCAATATTCGTTGAATAAAATGTTTTATTCAATAAAATGTTTTTTTTCTTTCAATAAAATTTTTTATTCAAATCTCTCTATTAAATTACGAATACATTTTTAGACGACTAAAAAAGAAACATCGTATTTTATTATTTAAAAAAAAAGGATTAGCAATCGGTTATTAGCGAAAGAAATATGGATGAAATTTTAAGTTACGCGTGTGGAAGTCAAGTTCCATGCAAGTTAATCATATTTAAATATTAATCGCCCCATTTAAATATTTATACATTGTCACCAAATTATTTTGAAAAAAAAAAATTAATTTTAATTTTTCTGGGCTTTTACTGAATAAAAAAAGTTGAAATATTAGATTTTGCAGTAGAAAAATAGATTCAAAATTTTTTCATCCACAATTAAATTAAATAATAAGAAATCGTACATATTTATTAAAAACTATTGTTTGCCTGAAATTAGCTTTGGCTAAATGGGTTTCATGAGTAGGTGCAATTTATTTATTTGAAATTGCTCAATTAATCTTAAAGATATGTCTAAAAATGTACAAAGGGAATTTAACATTAAGGGGACCAAACTTTCATCCGCCCTCCTGACTAAACTATTAGGGTCACATTTTCCAGATTGCGACTACCCCCTATATTTTGTAGGTTAAGAATCCAAATATGTAAAAAATATATATTGATATTTAGAGAAAGTATGCTTTTGATTTCTGATTTCGTAACTTAATTAATAATTAGCAACAAATGATTATCATATTTGAAACATCCACAGAAACCATTAAGATTGACATTAAGTGCGTGAAAATCCGATCATTAGAACGAAAGTTATTCAGGCGATATCTTTTTTTTTTTCTTCTTTTTTTTTGCCCACTGTACATGCGTTATCGTCATTATTAACATGAATCCTTAACAAAATCTAAGAAGTTAATAATCTAAAGTTAATATTTAATAGAAAAACGTCATAAATGGTTGACGAATTATTCACGAAGAAGGCGAGTTTGAAATCATCAAAAGCTGTTTGATTGCCCGAAAACTTTTCCACTTTTACAAGTAAATAGATGTAGCATTTATGCAGATTCATTAAAAAAGAAATTTTTGCAACAATCACTGTATAATTATTTCAAATTTACTGCAGAATTCCGGATTTAAGGCTTTATATTTTTTTACATTTAGGATTTTAAAGTCACTCCTTACAAACTACGGTAATTTTGTAGACAATAGCTAAAACGTTTTTTAAAAAAAGTTTTTGTAAAAATTACTTGACATTAGTCGAAAATAACTGAAGTATTTTTATAGTTAAAGTTGTACTGCAAAAAATATACATTTGCCTGTCAAAAATACTTCAACTCTGTCTAAATTATGAAGTTTATTTATAGCTGGAAATTAATCAAATGTTTTAATAATCTGATTAAGTAATAATGTTTATAAATTATAACAAAAGTTAATGAAAGTTGCACTTAAAAAATACAATTGTATTAAGTACAATATTCTATTGTTTGTGGGCAGAGATAGCCTGGTTTGTAGGACGTTGTGCCCATGTCCAAGAGATCACGTGTTCGTTTTTAGCCTGTCGAAGACTTCCCGTGTAGTAAATGTTGAATGGTGGACGTTAAATCTGTGGGTCATAAAGTTCTCCAAGTTCCCATAGCAAATCAATAACTCTGGCGGTACTGAATTGGAAATTAATATATATATATATATATATATATATATATATATATATATATATATATATATATATATATATATATATATATATATATATATATATATATATATATATATATATATATATATATATATATATATATATATATATATATATATAGATAGATAGATAGATATACAGTGCACTCCCGATTATCTGGGTTAATCACCGGCACAGGGAGCACGGAGAATCGAAAAACACGGATAATCCGAAAACTCTTTTAATTAGAGAAAAAAATCAATATCAGTACAAAAAATATAAAAGTCACTGGTATTTGCATGCTGTATAACATCAAACTAGGAATTTTCCTTTTAAAAAATTGTGTAATGCGTCTTCGTCATATGTTTTACACATGTTTTACGAACCGCAGTAATGTCACCGTAATTAAATCCTCCATATAATCTAATAAAATTTCCACAGAGCAGCAGAAATAGAAATTGTATTTCCCTCATTTACTACATCTTCCGCATCAGTTACTATCATCACTATTTGATTTAACAACATAAAGATGTCTTCATCTGTCAAATACTGGAAGTCAGGCTCACATGCATCACTTTGAGGCCGATCTTCAAAACCTTCTTCGTCAAGAATTTCGAAACCTCAGATTTCTGTTGCTTGTTCGAGACTCTTGTTATCATATTTTTCTTGAACATCTGAAGAAGATTGCTCATCAAGCGATATTATCTTTCTCCAAGATCGAGATAAAGTAGACGATTTTACCTTTGACCATGCTGCTAATATTCGATATACTTCAATCCACTAACGAATATTGCTTCCAAAAATTTGGTAGTGTTATAACTTCATGAATAAAGTTTTTTTAATCTTTAAAATGTTTCTCTTTATATTTTTCGTGTGATTCCGGAATGAGCACGGATAATCGAGAGTGTACTGTATATATATATATATATATATATATATATATATATCTTTTTTTCCGTTTTTTTTCTGGTTTTTCCTTTTTTTCATCATTTTTTTTTTTTAAACTGTTGTTTGTTATTTTTTAACTTATTATTTCCCCCCCCCTTTCTTTTTCATGTCTATAATTTTTCTTTGTTTTACTCCTCATTTTGAACTTATATATATATATATATATATATATATATATATATAAAGTTCAAAATGAAGATAAAACAAAAGAAAATTATAGACATATAAAAAAAGGGGGGGAATATTAATGAAGAAAAAAAAAACAACTGATTCAAAAAAAAAAAAAAAAAAGAGGAAAAAGGATGAAATTTTTTTTAAAAAAAAACAGAAAATAAAAGATATAATCTTTTCATCGGCCCACACGATTATATCCGCAAAAAAGAGTGCTTTCTGATATTGTATCAATATAGCCAAAGCAAAATATATTAATACAATAGTGTGAGGAGCACTCAAAAAAATTTTTTTACAAAAATTACAACAAATAAAATAGAACAAATCCAACAAATTTTTCCAACAATCCAACAAATTTTTCTAATATTGTTCAATCAATTAAGCAACTTCAAAAAATTTTGTAATTACTCCCATAGACAAAGCTAACAATAATTATGCTATATTCTGTAAAAAATTCTATGTTGGACTTTTAAATACGGAGCTAAAAAATAGTAAAAATTTTAAACTTAGTAATTTCAATAATAATATTGTTATTAAAAATTTTTTAGCTTTTTATAAGAGATTCAAAATTAAAATTAGCAATATACAATTTCCTTACTTAATTATCAGTCCTAAATTTCATAAAATTCCTGTAAAATTTAGAATTATCACATGTGGATCTAATACTTATCTAACTAAACCTGGCACCATTTTCTCTAACTACTTAAATAAATACGGAGCTAAAAAATAGTAAAAATTTTAAACTTAGTAATTTCAATAATAATATTGTTATTAAAAATTTTTTAGCTTTTTATAAGAGATTCAAAATTAAAATTAGCAATATACAATTTCCTTACTTAATTATCAGTCCTAAATTTCATAAAATTCCTGTAAAATTTAGAATTATCACATGTGGATCTAATACTTATCTAACTAAATCTGGCACCATTTTCTCTAACTACTTAAATAAAATTATTAACAATATTACTAAAGAAGGTTTCTCTTGGATTATCACTAATAATCAACCGATTTTAGATTTCATTAAACATAATAAAATTAATTCTATTGCGACTTTTGATTTCCAGGATCTTTTCAATAGCATTCCCCTTTCTAAACTAAAAGATGTCCTTTTGAATTATTACTGTGATTTTAAAAATATCCTTTGTTGCGATTTTGATTATTGGGAAATTCTGATTAATGTTTGTCTTTTTAATACTAATTATCTTTACAATGGAAAGGATATTTTTCTTCAAATTGATGGAATACCACAAGGATCTAATTATTCATCTCTCTTAGCTAACTTATTTTTGCATTATTATGAAAAAAATTATACTCTTAGTATTAAATTTGTTTTTAGATATATTGATGACTTAATTATCTTTAATTTTCAAGATTTTACTATTTTATTAAATGATATTTACCCTGAGGAATTAATCTTCCTTCGTAATCATAATGATAATATTAATTTCAATTTTTTGGATTTAGGTATTATAAAAGTTGAAAATATCTGTTTTGTTGATTTATGCGATAAAAGAAATGATTTTAATATTAATAAGCTAATTACTTTGAATTCTAATGTTTCTAGGAGCATCTATTTCAATACCACTTTTAATGAAATGAAATGAATTAAAAGAATATGTAGTAATATTTATTTATCCAAAAAACAAATCGATAAACTCTTTCAAAATTTGATAAAAAAAACAATGGATACCCAACTAAAGTAATAAAATTTTACAAAAAATCATTGAATTAATCGTATATTTTTGTGGATATATATACTAAACATATTCTTTGTTAATTTATATAATTTTTCCATGTGCAAATCCATTTTGGGTAAATCCGTTGCCAAAATTATTTACTAAATAATTTCTTTGCTAATTTAGATAATTTTTCCATGTGCAAATCCATTTCGGGCCAATCCGTGGTTAAAATTATCTACTAAAAACTTTTTTCTTTGTTAATTTTTATAATTTTTCCATGTGCAAATCCGTTTCGGGCAAATCCGTGGGTAAAATTATTTACTAAAAATTTCTTTATTAATTTATACAATTTTTCCATGTGCAAATCCGTGGCTAAAATTATCTACTAAAATAATTTTTCTTTGTTAATTTTTATAATTTTTCCATGTGCAAATCCATTTCGGGCAAATTCGTGGGTGAAATTATTTACTAAAAATTTCTTTATTAATTTTTCCATGTGCAAATCCATTTCGGGCAAATCCGTTTTAAAATTATCTACTAATTTTTTTTTTCTTTAATAATTTATATAATTTTTCCATGAGCAAATCCTTTTCAGGCAAATCCGTGGCTAAAATTATTTGCAAAACAGGCAATTTATGTTTCTCTTTTCTATTTTATATTTTTTCTTAGATAAATATTTATTTATTTTCTAAAATTATTTATGCTCAACTTTTTAAATTATCCAGTATAATATTACCTTGCGCACATCCATTTCGGGCCCATCCCTGGTAACTAACAAATCAATGCACAGCATAACAAATCACTTCAGCAATACAGTAAAAACGGCACTTTAAATTCCTCTAGTTACACTCAATTTGCGCTTTTGTTTTCATATTTTGTAATCTTGCAATCTTGTTGCGAAAATATTTTTAAATCATTCTTGAAAAATTTCCCGTTCATGTAAGTACATCTGATTTCACTACTCGCTTTAGAGATTTTGTTTTATACTGTTTTTTCTTTTCCTTTTATTTTATTTTCTGTTTTTGCGTGTTATTTTATTTATTGTGTTCTATTTTATTTGTCGTAATTTTTGTAAGAAAAATTTTTTGAGTGCTCCTCACACTATTGTATTAATATATTTTGCTTTGGCTATATTGATACAATGTCAGAAAGCACTCTTTTTTGTAGATATAATCGTGTGGGCTGATGAATAGATTATATCTTTTATTTTCCGGTTTTTTTAAAAAAATTCCATCTTTTTTTTTCTTCTTTTTTTTTGAATCAGTTGTTTGTTATTTTTTTTTTCATTATTATTTCTCCCCCCCCCCCCACGCTTTTTCATATCTCTATAATTTTCATTTGTTTCATCTTCATTTGGAACTTATTTAATGAGTTCTGTTTACTTGCGTTCTGTTTACTTGCAGCTTATGCGCAATAAATGAAACTTATTGTTTTTCTTAATTTTCTTCGTGTATTTTTGTATTTATTTTGCTGTGTATGTATATATATATATATATATTGTTAATTGATAGGGGAAAAAAGATCAAACAAAGTGAGGGAAGAGAAGATTCGTCAATTATTATGGAAGAATGCACCGGAACTCCAGAATCTGCGCAAAATGATCTTAGCCGCAGACGTCTGCAGAGAGCA
This sequence comes from Parasteatoda tepidariorum, assembly GCF_982258835.1. Lineage (NCBI taxonomy): Eukaryota > Metazoa > Arthropoda > Arachnida > Araneae > Theridiidae > Parasteatoda > Parasteatoda tepidariorum. The sequence continues at coordinate 1,784,947 of NC_141758.1, read as the reverse complement.
GGCACTACAAATGGCTGAAAAGAATGCTCTACGAGAGCTTGAAGACGAACAGAAAAAGCACTTGGCAGAAATATCAGCGAAAGAGAAAGCCGCTCTGGAGGCCGAAGAAAGAGACAAGGATTTTCAAGAGATGAGAGCGAAACAGAAATACCACAGAGAATTAGATGAACAGCTTCGATTCAAAAGAACGCAAGAATCATCTGACGATGGCCAGGCCGAGAGGGAAAGAGCCGCCATTGATGAAATGAAAAGACAAATAGAGGAAGAGGACTTGAAGGAAGCGAGAGCAAAGATTGAGGTAACAGAAGTCAAATTTTAGTAAAAGGAAAATGTCGCCCTCGTGAATGTCCCCCCTCATTGTTTTCATTTTACTTTCTCATTTTTTTATTTATTGCACATTTTAAATTCAATTGCTTATCCCTAATTACCTGGTGATTTTAATTTCAATCAATCCACGCTTGAGTCAGGAGTTTACTGAACTCCCCATTTACTCGGAGCCAGTTCGTGATAAAAAGAAATAAAAAAATTTTTTTACTTCCGATACTCTTATAGTCTGTTTTCAGGCTCACATTATCAAGTCAGGACAACTCTGAGTCAAGCCGGGAATCGAAATTGGCTCCTACGACGCATGGTCATTTTTCGCCTATCCTTGTAAGATGAAGTTCTTAATTTCAGGAATGGTGTAAATATAACGAGCTTTTTTTCAGGCTTGTGACGTCAAAAAACTGTTATCAGTCTTGTAAATGTAGTGTAATGTAAATTCAAAACAGACATTAATTCTCGTTGCATTTTTCAACAGAAACAAAATGAGCTCCGCCGCCAGATGTCGGAACTTCTAATGGTGAGAGAGGAGTTGAGATCCCGAGAGAAGCTAAGGGAGATGTCAGAGAACTTGAAAGTGGACGAATACAGAAAGGCTCAGGAATTGAGAGCCAAAGGGCAGGAGGAGAAGAGACAATTGGAGCTGGAGCAGCGACTGCAGATACAAGAGGAACTTCTAGACTTCTTGGAGCAAATATGTCGGGAGAAGATGAAATGGGATGAACTCCGCACTGAGTTGGCGATAGAGGAGAGAGAAGAAGAAGAAAGGGAAAGGTTTCGAGAGGAAGAAATGAAACGAAAAAAAATCGGAAAAGATCTCCAAAAGGTTTATGATATGCAGTTGAAAGTCAAGAGGCAAAAGGAAGGTTAGTTTGATGTTTTTCCCCCGAGTCAGCTGTACTGTCTGTCGAACCAAAGAACTCCACCCACTACTCTCTGCTGTTATAAAAACAAGAAAAAGTGTATTTCATTCAAGGGAAGTTTTCGTTACTTCGTTCATCAATTCGAGTCAAAGACTGTCCTAAATGTTTACCATACAGCTCAGATAAAAAATAGTTTGACCTCGTAGCCATAGTCACGGCTCTACATGACTGCTGAAGAGAGTTCTTTAGTCAGACAGAGAGTACACGCACTTATCTTTTTTAAACAGAAAAGAGAATACAAAAATACGTATTTAGTCATCTATCCAAAGTCTAAAAATTTAAAAATCAGCTTCGAGAAAAAAATCCCTTACCAAAAAAAAAAAAAAAAAAAAAAAAAATGCTTAAGTAAAAAACAGCCAGTGACTAAATGCCTTTGAAGAATTAATTTTTTCCTTTTAGAGAGCGGGGAACATTTCAGCATCAATAAAGGGACCGGGACAAAAATTATAAATTGTTAGGTCTACAATTTTTAAATCATTGTAAAGAGTGCAATTTTAATTTACAAGATGGAAAATTTAAGCACAATCTTTCAAATAATTTCTTGTATATGAAATTTTAAAAAAGCATTTTTAAAATTTGATTTTTCAAAAATTATTTGACCTTTTTCGTTCAAATTTTCTATTTTACGTTATAAAAATGCATTCTTTCGAATGATGTAAAAATTTTGGTACCCTACAATTCTAAAGTTTTTTCAACTATTATTAAATAAAAAAATAAAAATAATAAATACTTATTAAAATCATTTTTTGCATTTAATTAGCTTTGGTTAAATAAATTTTATAATTGTGTTCAAAAAATTTCTCCAACTATGGTGAAATACGCCAATATTGAATTTAATATTAAGGGATCCTAACTTTTGACAACACTCTAGACCAAACTATTAGAATCCCATTTCCCAGATTACATTTACATTCAGATTACATTGCCTTTCCCCAGATTTCTCAGATTGCGTGCCTCACATGTTTAGATAACTATGTCAAATGCGCAAATAAATACAATTTGTAATTTTTGCACATAAAACCCTTATAACTTCTAAACTATTAGTCTGATCGTCTCCAGGTTGGTCCCATTCGTTTCAACGTAAAAAATTACATTGATGCCTCACTTGAATGTATAGAAGAAATTCAATTTTCTTCCCTCAAAAAAGAGAAGAAGCGAACAGAGAAGAGTTATTTTCATTTATAATAATATACCAAACTTTTGTCAACAAAATAAATAAATAAAAAATAGCTAGGGCATTACAAAATACAATTTCTTTCAATAACTACTGGATTAATTACAGTCTACAGTAGTTATAAACGCAATAAAGTATTTTGGTATCTAACTATATGTAAAAATCTAATGATGGTATCACAGTTTTCCATTGTTGTCGGTGCATTTTTATTGACCGAAAAATCACATGGTACGGTAAGATCCAGTTTTACCACATTAATCGCCATCACCATAAAATTTATATAAGTCATAAAGTTATTGTTTTCCTATAAATACCTTTGCATTCCTAATTTAAAGGTATTTACCTCTACTGTTAATATTACGCTTTTGATTTTGTTTGTTTTCTAAATTAAGAGTTTAGGAGGATTGTTTTTATTTTCATTATTATTATTAGAATAACGTAATTCTACGTTAAATTTTAATGTAAAGTTATTTAAATCGGTGTCTGATCTTATTAACCTTTTTAAAATCATTATTTTTGTTACATATTTCATTAATATACTATTATGAATTACGGTTAAAGATACTCATTGCATGATTTAGAACTTAAATTTCAGATTCTTGCACCAATTGATTAACGCAAACATTGTATTTAAAATACATACGTCCATTTTGTAAGCCAAAATATTAAATGACAGTTGTGAACTCACCAAGTTTGTTATAATAATATACTTTTAATTTTAAATGCTTTTTCAAAAAATGATTTGCGTCCACTTATAAATCTTAATAAGTATCATAAGGGAAATATTTGGACGTGGAGGCAGAAGTGTTCTTTTCAGTTGAATAAATCCAACTGTCTTATTATGCCAAGAAACAGCAATTATTGCGAAGCAATCATAGGGGCTGGTGAGCGTCAGCGAACAGGGACCTTAGCCCCTTAGTTCATTTAAATTTTGTTATTAATATTAAATGTTTCAAATTATTTTTGATAACTTATAGATTTGCAAAAAAAGGAGGACGAGTTATTCCGACAACGCATGATGAGGCAACTGCATGAGGAAGATAAGTTAGAACAGATGGGTGCTCAGAAGAGAAGACAAAAGCAATTGGAACACAAACATCAGGTCGAGGTAATTATAATTAAAAATATGATATAAATAAAGTATCACTCTAATATTAATTTTTGATTTTCAAGTAGCATAAGAAAATAATCTACTATGTTTGGCTCACTTCATTTAATATTTGATGTTTCCTCAGCTTTCAAGCAAACTATTTTTTATTTTTTAAACTTTTTGGTTGTTAATTCCTTATATCTATATCCCCTTTGATGGAAGTTGAATTTCTGCGTTAAATATGCTTTATACTTTTATCAAAAGCTTATACTGGATATCTTTCATGTCATTTTGTCGCAAGGGAGCTCTGCTTTCTTATGTAATCACAAATAGATTTTCTGGATTACATCATTTGAACAAAAACAATTCAAATAATCTTAAACTAAACTCAGCGTGAAATTCAGTTTTTTAAAAATGTTAATTAATGACTTCTACCTAATTATAATTTAAAAAGAATTAAAAAAAGTGGTAGATGACAAAGTTCATTGGCTACATCCACTGTTCTCATAGCAGTCGGTATTCTTCTAGGATTCGATTTCCCGTGATGATGTGTGTTTGATTGCAATTCTGAAAATATACCGGTGATTTCGAAGGGGGGAAAGTCCCAAGCGTTGTGTGGAGACCTGGTGGTTACTTCAACTATTTTCCCTCTGGCATTATGTAGAATATTATCCAGTATTGTTTTCGAATCTTCATTCTGTATCTGTCATTCGAATCTTCATACTGTAGCTCTAGTGGAACGCCAAGTCAAAGCAAAATAAATATTTAAACTTGATACTTAACAGGGAAATCTGTTCTGCATTATATAAGAAAACTCTTTCTAAAGTTGCAAAAAAATATATACATCAGGGAAAGCAACAGTTTTTTTTTCTTAGATTAAAAAGTCTGTGATAAAATTTTTTAATATTTAAAACGTTCCTCCAAATTGTATTGTATGGACTCTTAAAAATATTCGGAAATCGGGAATTGTTAGTTGATTTTTATAGTTTTCATCTAGGTGGGAAAATTATGCCTAATTCGCAACTTTTTGTTAAATTTATGATTTTTGTTATGTTTAAACCAAGGTTTAAACTATTAAAAATTTTGATAATTCTTTTTATGTAGAGTATATCTATTGTGCGTTCAGAGGAAAGAAGAACAGAAAATAAGTCGCCACAATCTTGCCATATTTAGGGACTTTCTCCTCAATTTTTATTTTTAAGGAATCATGATCAATAAAAAAAGAGAGCAAAATGTAATTTTTTCAGATTTCAATGCAATTAAAGTTTTTAATAAACTAAAGACGATAAAAAATTTAATTTATTTAGTATTAAACAAAACCTTAGATTCCTTTCATTCTCCATTGTTGTATCACTCAGATCTTTTTTTTAAATTTTTATTTCTATCCTTATTTACATCCAATTTTTCTTCCAGCTTAAGGCAATCAGACTGTGTTTTATATATATATATATATATATATATATATATATATATATATATATATATATATATATATATATATATATATATATATATATATATATATATATATATATATATATATATATATATATATATATATATATATATATATATATATTATATATATATATATATATATATATATATATATATATACACTAGAGGGCTCCGCCCCCTGCTCACTGCCGCTCGTCAACCCGCCAACAAACTTAAAGTGTTTGTTTCAATTGAAACAATGATGTTTCAATTGAAACAATTATTTTTTATACATTGATCGTATTTACTCTCGAAATTTTTTTTCTTGGGAAATTTTTTTTTTCAGTGAATTGATTGTTTTGATTGGCATAAAAAATTATTTTCATATTTATTATTTTATGTGTTACAGTTTCTATGATTTATTGATTAGTTGAATTTATATTTTTATTTTACTGTAGTGTGTAGGGTTAATATGAAAATGCCATTAAAATATTTTTCACTTCTTAATACAACTACAATAATTATTGAAATTCAATTTTAATACCTGAATGCAATTGCGGTGTGGCAGAAATTTTAAATTAAATCAAGAAATGTTAAAACTAATACAAATAATTTGGAAAATGAATCAAATACTTGTTGTTAGAATTTGAAGTGAAGAGCAACCAAACATCAATGCTTGAGTCCAACGTTGTTAATTAGTTCATAGCCCAGTTCTAGCTCAGACATTTCATAAGCAAACAAAATTTCTTATGGCTGAGAGTCAATTCCAACATAGAGATAGAGTGACCAAACACAAACTTACAATGTATAGTATCCGGATACACTCAAAGTACATTAAAAATAAAAATATAAAAGTGACAACTACCCGATGGTGACTAAGAAAACTGTCTTGTTAAATACTAACACAAGTAGTACTTTAAAAATAAACCCAAACCTCTGCACAAAAATTACTTTGAAAAATATCCGAACTGAGATTTTTGAAGAAAAAAAAATTATGTCCAAAAAGAAAGAGAGATATAAATGTAAACCAACAAAAGGTAATTTGCAAATTAACCAAACTTGCACTTCAGATTAAAAATAAGGAAAATAGCTAGGTCAGTCAAATTTTAAAAACTGATTTACCTTAATACCATATTAAATTTGAAAGCTTTGTTAATTAAAAGAAATTATTTATTAAAAAAATAAAAGAAAAATTTGAACATAAAAGATATAAATGAGAATAACAAGAATGTAAATAAAGTGAATTTAAAGAAAAATAAAACGAAAAATAGACATAAAAATAAAAATTTAAATAGCAAAACTGAAAATAGTCTTGAATTTTCAAATATTCTTGAGACTAAATGTGACAATGATGCGTAACATTGTCAAAATTATGTTGACAGAATTGTGCAAATCCAAGATAATAAATAAATTCCTAACTTCAGGAAATTTTCAAATATTTTGCTATTAAAGTGGCAAATATGTAAGGTAAATAATAAATAAAGTGAAATGAAGTCAATACTGAAGTCTTGGATTTCAGAGTAACAACCACTATCTCATTTTTATTTTTATTTGTTTTCAAACAAGGTAAACAATACTCAAGACTAATTCCAGATTGAAATTTTTCCTGTAAAACTGTTTTTTGTATTATGTGTTACTTACATTTTAACTTACACTTTTTCAAAAATGTTTATAATTTTTTATCATGATTGAAAAGTTAACTTAAATTGAGTTATTATTATGAAGAATACTTCTTATGGTGAAAAAACTGTTATGAAAAGACTTGGAACTGAAAAAACTGTTAAGTCCAAAAAAAAAAAAAAAAAAACTGTTGAAAATGAAAATCTTAAATTTACTGATGATGCTACAACAGATTTCTAATTGTGTTAAAATTTTTACCTTGAGTTCAAATGTAATTTTTTTATAATTCATATTACTTTTATATATTGTTAACATTACAAATTTGATTTTTTTCATTTTAATTGTACTTCTACCACAGGGAAGATTTTGCAAATGGATAATTTTTAAAATTTTTGGATTGTAATTAAACATTTTTGGCGAGGGTGGATGTAACATAAAAAGCTTCAATTAACCTTTTTATGTTGGTTCTTTTCTGAATATCCTTTTATTTTATTTTATTAATTTAATCGAAATACTTTCTCACACTTTTAAATTCACATCCTGTCCTTAAATCTATTTTTGGATCAACTATGCATCAATTAAAAGCAGGATATTTTCCCCCTTTACTCTCTGTGGGAATCGAGACCTATTTGATAAACCAATTACAATTACTAAGATTTCCCTCTTTTCCCTAAATTGAAACATTTTACGGATTTACTTTGCAAGATTTTCCCTTACATATAATCAAGAAGCACAACTTTTCGTACTCACTTTCATGACTGCTTTGCTTAATAATTAATAAATACATTTTGTACCCTCCTTCCCTGTCTAAGACCTGTCTTAATCCTTCCACTCGGCATCGACGTTATATATATATAAGTTCAAAATGAAGACAAAACAAAGAAAAATTTTAGACATATGAAAAAGGGGAAGGGGAATATATATATATATATATATATATATATATATATATATATATATATATATATATATATATATATATATATATATATATATATATATATATATATATATATATATATATATATATATATATATATATATACCAAAGAGCCATTACATTATGATCACCCTGCTAATAATATGTAGGACCTATTTTAACCTTCAAAACAGCTAGCACCCGGTGTGGCATTGATTCCACAAGGTGCTGATAGGTAGTCTGAGGTATCTGGTACTAAGCGCTCATCAACTGGTCCTGCAATTCCCTCACATTGCGAGGGTGTAGCGTGGCAGCACGAATTTGGTTTTCCAAGTAGGATTAAAAATGCTCTATTGGATTAAGGTCAGGTGAATTTGGGGGCCAAGACATGACTTGAAAATTACTGGAATGTTCCTCGAGGATTCGACGCTTATGACATGGCGCAGATCCTGTTGGTAAACACCATCCCCCGCAGGAAAAACTGTTGCCATGAATGGGTGCAACTATGTTCAAGTAGCTTACAGACGTCAGGGATTGTTCTATAAAGATTATGGATCCCAATGTGCCCATGAAAACATTGTTCCTGGGTGAGAAACCATTAAAACCTGGGCGAGCCCACTGTTATAGATGGAGGGTGGTCATAATGTAATGGCTCTTCGGTGTGTATATATATATATATATATATATATATATATATATATATATATATATATATATATATATATATATATATATATATATATATATATATATATATATATATATATATATATATTCCACAAACTTTTTCTTAAAGATAACTATAATTAGATTTGTTTTACAGTCACTGTTAAATGAAAACCGACTTAAAAAAGCAGCTGAAAAGTCTAGAGAAATGGCGGATCAGGACTATCAGATGAAAGTAGAAGCAGAACGCGTCAGAATGGTTGAGGAAGAGAGGATTCGATTCCTGAAAGAACATGCCAGTGATCTACTTGGTTATCTCCCAAAAGGAATATTCAAAGATAAAGAAACTCTTGAACATTTGGGTGAAAAATTTAAAAAGTTCTACTACCCTTCAGAGTGAATCTTCGGCGATTGAATTTTTGATTGTTTTGTGAAACACGAATTTTTTATGCATCGCATCGTTTTGTAAGGTATTGCCACTCTCAGAAACTTTTTGAGAATTATATATTGCACTCCAAAACATTTCTTGAAAATTGTAACAAAACTGATAAAATTTAGATTTTGCCAAAATACGTTCTATATTTATTAGAACATAGAAAAAATAGAGAAATGGATTAATTAAACCGTGTAAGATTTTATTTTATATTTAATGCTGTTACAAACAAAATGTACGCTTTTATTTCTATACTTAATACTTTCAAATTCAATATATATATATATATATATATATATATATATATGGTAGTTAGTGCAGCATTGGATGAAATAACGACGATAATTTAACAAACATAACAATTTAATAGAAATAAAAGGATAAGTTTAACATTATTGACATGACTGGTGAGAGCTTCCTTCGCGCAGTATCGACCAAATGCATGTGAATAAGAAATAGATTGTTCTATGGTATTAAGTCAAGACTTAATTATAAACTCGGAAGTTTCCCATCGGGACCTCCCCTTCGGGACTCGTTGGCGCCTCTCTACTAGGAAGTAGTATCTCATGATTTCTTCTCAGTATTACATGATAAAGAATGATGATGTAATCTTCTGAGATATTACACCAAGTTGCTGAAAGTCAACATAATTCGGCGATCCTGACAACAAAATGTCCTCATTTTTATCAGAACAGCTTCAGACACAGTTAGCTGAAGAAAAAGAAAAAGAACGAGAAAGCAAAATATAAAAAATAAGCAACAATTTTTTAATTTACTGACCACGGTTTCGTGTGGTGAGCTATAGATGAAGTATTTATTGGTCCATCATGATTCCCGACTTTTAGCACACCGTATCTATCATTCTTCTTCACTTTTGTGATTTGGTATGGACCGACGAACTTGGGCCTTAATTTGAGACCAGATCCAAACTGAGTAAATGATTCTATACGTTCTTTCTCCAGCATTTGCAGAATTTATAAGTCCTCTTTTGTTTTCATTTTCACTCCGATTAAAAGCTGGAATGGTGTCATCTGAGTGCTCCTAGAAACTGTAGAATTTATGGTACGCTGTACTGTTGGAACAAATTTGTACCACTTAGTTGGATCTTTTATCAATAGTTTTGCCAGTATCGGTGTGAGGATCTTATGCATTATTTCCACTTGCCCATTACCGCGAGGAGTACCTGTTGTTATTTTAACATGTTCGATACCTTCATCTTGGCAATAAGTCTCAAAATCTGTTGAAGTAAACGCAGTACCTCTGTCAGTAATTATTCGTGAAGGATTCCCAGAAGTTATCTGTTGAGCTTATAACTTATCTATTACCTCTAGGCTTGTCGTAGATTTGGTTGGGTAGAACCGAACAAACTTGGTAAAAGCGTCTACCACGGTGAAAATATGTTTTTAGTTTTTATTAATTGAAGGCATGGGACTAGTGAAATCAATATGGTAAGTATCTGAGGAAATATTATTTTTAGGAATCGGGATCAAAACCCCTTCTCTTTTTCCTGCCTTCCTATTCACTAATATGCACTCAACACAATTACTTACAACATTTTCAACACATTTCTTCATATCTGGAAAATAATAGTTTTGTTTAAGTACATCAAGAGTTTTAATAACTGAAATGACCTTTAGCATGTGTAGATTTGATAATGTCAGTTTGCATTTGTTGTGGAACCACTAACAAGTAAGTATCATTCTCAAGTTTATATAAAACATTATTTTTTACCACAAAATCGTCAATTGATTTATTTTCCCAAAGTTGTTTAATAGAGTTAATGTATTCATCATTTTTCTGGTTAGTAACAATTTTAGAGGTTAGTTCGTCACAAGTAATATGCATCATACTAGGATATCTACTTAAACAATCAACATGTTTCATTTGTTTACCTGGGCTACGTACAATTTCATAGTCAAAATCTTGCAAAAATAATGCCCACCTAACAATTTTAGGAGTTAATTGCTTTTTACTCATAGTCTTTTGAAAAGCTGAACAGTCTGTTACTAGCTTCAATTTATTTCCCACTAACTAATTTAGAAATTTTTTCAAAGCCTCAATTATAGCCAATACTTCAAGTTTATAACTTGAATAATTCTCCTCTTGAGGAGTCGTTTTTTTACTCATATAGTGTATTGGGTGTAATTTGTTATCATCAGATTACTAAAAAAGAATAGCACCATACCCGAATTTACTTGCATCGGTATGTAACTCAAGTTTTGCTCTTTGTTTAAAAATGTGTAGCACTGGATTTTCAGAAAGTTTTTGTTTTAAAGTTTGAAATACTGTTTGTTGGTCTGGGCCAAAATAAAATACACTGTTATCTCGAAGTAAATCACTTAATGGTTTAGCAATTAAAGCATAGTTAAGAATAAACTTCCTAAAATATCTGGTTAAACCAAGAAAACTCTGCACCTGTTTAGTAGATTTAGGTACAGGAAAATTTTGAACAGCTAATGTTTTTTCGGAAGACGGTTTAAGGGTACCGTTTTCAATAATTTAACCCAAAAAGTTAATTTTAGACATCAAAAACTGGCATTTCCTTAAATTAAGTTCCAATCCATATTCGGACACAGTTTGTAATACTCTCATTAACCCGTTCAGTGCGTCTATTTCACTTTCTGCGGCTATAAAAATATCATCCATGAAGATGACAACAACACCTTCTCTAAGAAGATCACGGAACACATAATTGATGTACCTTTGGAATGTAGGCTATTACACAACCCAAATGGCACTTTATAAAACTCATACTGCCCATCAGGTGTCACAAATGAGGTATACTTTTCACTGTCCTCGTCTACGTCTATATAGAAACATCCATTATTTCGAAGATCAATTTTGCTACATATTTTAGAACTTTGTAATTGGTCTAACACATCTTCAATTAGAGGTAAGGGGTATCTATCTTTAATTGTTTTTGAATTTAATTTCCGGTAATCTGTGCACGATCTTAGGCTATTATCTTTCTTTTTGCAAAGAACTATTGGGAAGCAATAATCAGAGCAACTCTCTCTAATTATGTCTATTTCCAACCATTCTGATATCTGAGTATTTACTTTTTGTTTCTCAGAAAAAGATAAACGTCTAGCCCTTTGACATACTGGAATTTCATCTTTTAAAATAATTTTCATTGTTAACTTAATGTCTTTAATTTTGTTTGGTTTGTAATTATTAATCAACACTGACATTTCATTTCTAATACAAGAGTAATTAACATGTGATAAATCAAGTTCATCATTACTGTACACCTTGTTGATATTAAATAAACAAAAACATTCACAAGAGCAAGAGTCATTACGAGGGTTGCTATTTATATTTCTGGCCTAATAATGAAAAAACAAATATGTAGGATCGAAATTGGTTTTATTGTTTTTCAAAATATTCTCCATGATGATCAATACACTTTTGCATGCGGTTGAACCAATTTTCAAAGCACTTTTTCCAGTCCGATTGAGGTAACTCCAAAACATGCGTTTAGAATGCATCAACCGTTTCTTCGGGGGTCGAAAATCGTTGTCCACGTAATTTATTTTTGATGTGTGGGAATAAGAAGAAGTCATTGGGTGCCAAATCAGGGCTGTGCGGCGGATGACCGCACCCATCAGTTCGATCCCATCAGTTATGACCCATCAGTTCGATCTTTCGCTCTGTCAGAAATGCCTTTGTTTGAGTCGATGTGTGAGAGCTCGCATTGTCATGATGAAGAATGATTCGCCTGTTCTTCTGCTTTTTTCGAATTTCTCCGATGACTTCTGGCAAACAAATGGTCGTGTACCATTCAGAATTGACCGTCCTGCGTTGCTCTAACGCCACTGTTGCCACATGACCGTTAATGCCGAAGAAACAGGCAATCATTTGGTTCGATGTGCTTCTTCCTCGAACAACTTTTGTTGGTTTTGCCACGTCTTGGAAGACCCATACAGTTGATTGCTGTTTTGTGTCCGGCTCATATGCATAAATCCATGATTCGTCACCTGTGTAGATGTTATACACAGCCTTTGATGTACCTTGAACGTATTTTTCCAACATTTCCTTGCACAAAACGACACGAGCCTTTTTTAAGCGTTTGTCAGATTATGCGGGATCCAACGCGAACAATTTTTTTTTACTCTCAAATGTTCATGCAATATTTTATTGATGCTAGTCATACTAATGTCCAAAGACGCCTCTATCTCACGGTATGTCACATGACGATCTTGCTTTATCAGTTCACGCACAGCATCGATCTCTTCTGGCACAACAACGGATTTTGGACGACCTGCACGGGATTCGTCCTGGATCGAACATCGACCACGATTAAATTCGTTATACCAATTTTTTACAGTGCTGTAGGATGGCGCTTTATCGCTGAATATAGAATTAAGTTCATCGAAGCACTCTTGTCTTGACAATTCACGTCAAAAGTTATGAAAAATAATGGCACGAAAATGTTCACGATTCAATTCCATTTTTTGAAAGAGAAGAACTTTTCAATTTACTGTTAACAACACAAATGAAGCTATAATGGTAAATCGTCTGTGAATTTATCTTTAAAATATCAAACTATCGATTAAAATCGCCTGCAGTCGCCTAGCAACACTAACTGTTGCCAAGGCCAGAAATATAAATAGCAACCCTCGTAATATTGAAACAAGAACAGTCATAAAAATCCTCACTCTTAGAAGTTTCGGTTTGCGTATTTACATTTGAAGAAAGCTGACCTAGTTTTATTAATTGGTCGTAAATCGTTGGGTTTAGGAAAGCTTCTACTTCAAGATCGTCCGAAACAGCGGCGCTGACCTTCAACCCTGACTCATTAGGATTTAAAGACATTTCAATCTCTCTAAGTTTCGCTTCTCGTCTGTCCCCAAAACACGAGGTTAGTATTATGCTAGATTGGAGAGAATCGTTTATTTTTATTTTATTTGAATTAATCACCGATAATTGAGCCCCAGAATCAATTATGCCATTCACTGGGATATTTTTATTCAAATAAATCTGAGCATACATCAACTCGTGCTTAAAATTATTTTCTCCAGATGGTCTGCATGTATTTACACTAAAGCTTTTATTTTTTAAGTTTTCTCTGGGAGAGGTATTTTTTCTTTCTGATTTATCGCTTCTGGAATCATATGTTTTTTTCAATCTTGTTTGGCATTCGAGGGCAAAATGATTAATTTCCCCGCAAATATAGCATTGTCTCTCCGCTCTATTTTGTTTATCTGTCGCTTGAGAAAAACGATCTGGATGGTTTTTTCTGAAAAAATTTTTCTCGCTTCGAAAGAAAGTGTTCTCCCTATATTTATGGGTATTGGAAACTTCTCTGTGTGGCATATTTTTTGACGTAGTGTAAATGTCTAATTCTCGTGCTAACTCGACAGGATTAAATCAATTTTCTCCCTGACGGATTAAAATATGACTGGCCATCTCTTTATTTAATGTCTCAATTATTTTATCGGATGTGATTAAATTGCATAATGATTTAAATGTTTCAACTTTACGTAATTTGCAATAATACTCGAAATGTGAATTTAAGCGAGTAGCAAATTGAATATATGTTTCTTTTTTAAATTTTGAGGAATTTTTAAAGTTATTCAAACATTCTTAGGGAGTTTATTGAAAATCGCGCAATATTAAAGCTTTTAATTTTTCATAGTTTTTTAAATCATCATCTTCAATGTATAACAAGACGCTGTTTGCTTTTTCACCTACCATATTGATTAAGATTTCAGCTTTAAGCCCCTAATTTATGTTTTTCGTACTAAAAGCTCTTTCCAACGATGAAAAAAATTGATTAAAGTTTTCAGGTTTCGATGGAACTGGAAGAGCTATAATTAATACTATGAATTAGATTCTCAATTTTTGCTTCGGGTGCATCATTTATTGTTTTGGAAGGGTTGATTTCAAATGCTTTGTTTTTCGCCTCTAATAAAAGCATTTCCTTCTCGAGTCTTTCTAATTTTAATTTTTCTAGCTCAACTTGAATTTCGCTTTGTTTAAGTTCCCTGTCCGCTGTTTGTACTCTTTCTTCTACGGCGTTAGTTATTAAATTTTTGACAGATTCAGAATCATTTTTAAATATTTCGGTGGATTCAATTTTCTCTTTTAATTTAACAATATTATCGCTGCTGTCTGCGATACCTCCTATTTCCTCTAATACTTTTACTAGGTCTTCTTTCTTTGAATTTTTATACATTTTTAAAATTGAAAATTTCCTTCCTTGATTGAAGAGACTCTCCAATGGTAATCCAATGTTTCATTGATTCAAGCCAGATTCGTATCCCTTTCGTATCCAAGGATTTTACAACTGCACTTTCAGGAAAAGTTGACTGCCCTTCTGAGTTGCACAAAATATTCCAATAGTTCCGGAAAGTTTCTGGATCAGTTCTGCTCTTCACGGCAGATTCAGTTGTTGCTACTGTCCTTCGCGACAGATTCAGTTATTGTTGATTTTTTGCTGCACTTCTCCTGTCCTGATCGCTATTGCCACGGAAAATTCGTGGATTCCAACTGCCCTTCTCGGCAGATTTAAGACGGAATTTTACACAGGAACAACATTCGAGTGAATGTTAATTTGATAAACCGCTCCTCCACGAGCGTAGAATTTAGGTGAACACCGAATTCGGTTTTCGATGAACCGAGTAGGGGAACAATGATTCCCCTACTTGGGATTTAAAACAGGAACAAAATCTGCAGCTCCTATTCAAGAGCAAAATTTTTTTTTTTTTCTTATTCCCCGGTGAATATTCCCTTCTTGGGATTTCAAAAGTTATTTGGCTGAAAAATCCCCCGCTCGGGATTTCGAAGCTGCTTTAGTAACAATATCAAAGCAATTAATGTGACAGTTGTAAAAAATATATATATTTTGCTTCGAATTTTTTGAATCTATGAAATGGTGAGCCTATAAACTTAAGCAATAAAAATATATTATTAGATTGCGATAAGCAGAGAGCTCGCCGCACTTAACTATACTCAATGCCAATGCTCAATATTATTACATTTAATTATTTAATGAAAGATAATTTTAGCTTTTTAACATTGTTTTGAAATACTATGCAAAAAACAAACCTATAAAATTTATTTACCTATTACTCTCAACGCAATATATATATTTATTTGGAAACAAAATTTTGCATGGAACTTTTAAAAAGCTTTAAAGTCCCATTAATATCTTTCTTCTTTATAAGCTCAATTTTTCAATAAGCTTAATTTCTTTATAAGCTCAATTTTTTCTTCTTTTTTTGTAAAAAAATTCTTAGTTTATTTTTTTCCTACAAAATTGCTTTTTTCTTTATATTATTAAAATTAATTTGATTTAAAATAATAGAAAGAAAATCAAGGCAAAGTATTATAACTATTTTTTTATTTTTGATGCTTTCTTCCATACGTTTAAGATAAGATTAAGATATCCTTCTCTTTATTGAATTAACAAATTAAAATTTTACACCATAGTAAAATATATTATCCCTAACCTTAGTGATATGCAGAAGGCGTGAAGGCGGAAACGGCTGCAGGCATCTAGCTAAATTGATGAACAAGGATACTGTAACTTTCTAAAATTATGTATATATATATATATACATATTTTACAGCTATATCTTTCTTTTTTGTACGTAAATAGTTCTGGGGACTGTGAAGATAGCTACAACGGGATGGAGCCCCATAATTTAAAAAAAGAAAAATTGAAACTAAATTAATTTTTTATATTATATCGACATTTTAAATTGTTATTTTTAGCTGATAATTTGACGATATGTACTGAGAAATTCAAAATCTCCATTTTTGAAAGTATTTAATATAAGTTACTTTTTCTTTAGCTTTGATCGTAGATAATAGATGTTGGTCTTACTGTGGATTCGTTGATGGGTGAAACAGGAAAATCTTACAATATTTTAACACTTATAAAATCAAATGTTAATAAAAGAAAATTACTTATAATTGTTTCAAATAATGTTTTACTGCCTTTTCGACAGTAGATTCGAAAATATTATAGCATTATACATTCAATGACAAAAAGTTCTTCTCTTTTGATTTTATCATAGTTAAAACTTTTAATATTTTGCAATTAGAATTTTTAATCAATTTTGCCCCAACAAATTTTAAATTCAATGTCGGAAGGATCAAAGGCAGTTTTTTAAATAATTTATTTAAATTTAAATAATTATCTGCTATTAGTTTTGGTTTGCCATCATTTAAGTAATTTCATCATAGATGTTAGATTACCATTGCCAACTAAAAAGGTCCCGCAGTGGACTGATCGTTAAGATACGGTTCCCAGCAGATCACCGAAGTCAAGCATCACTGACTGCGGTCAGTGTGCGGGTGGGTGACCACTTGGATCAGTCTGCGTAGGGACTGAGGGTGTGCGGTATTGGTCCTCGTTAAACTGTTCTACCATAAAATGCTCGACTTCGCGTGCAGGTCGTCGGGCTACCGAAGCGGGGGTGCCATCCCCTCTGCAGATGATCAAAATTGTGATGGCATGTCTTCGGATCATCCTCAGGGATGTTTCCCAGACCGTCGCCAATAGCCCATTGTGCAGCTCTAACAAATCAAATCAAGCCAACTAAAAAGGACTGGTCAAGGTATTATAATAGTTAAATATTAGTTTTTTAGTCCTAAAAGCGCTATAATGTCAGACCAGCATATAGAGTTGAGTTAGTTGGATAATCAATGCTATGGACCAGTAAATCGAATACAAAATATACGCGGGTACCTTTATTATTGTCGATCGAAATGGACCGTAGGTGGCGTAGAGCAGAACTCTCCATGGCAACACTTCACATGCTTTCCCCATTAGCGTGTCATAGAGGAAGGAAATACGTTAGTTTCTCTCTTGATTTTCATATAGATTAAAATCTTTTAAGTTGGAGAACTATAGGGAACTGAAAACTGCCTTAAACATAGTTCTAGAGAAAAGTATCACGGAAGTTTTAAAAAATATTTTTATGAAATAAAAAGGAAAAATATTAAGAAAAGGGAAATTATCGTAGTACATTCCTATGGATGGTGTTTTCAGTAGAAATGTAAACAATAACAATCTCGAGCTCGGCACCTACTCTAGTTCCGGTTAAGAAGTTTGCAGCTGCTTTCTACATGTTATTCTGATAGGCGATGTTTTCAAACGCATAATTTTGTTTTCAATAAAAGAAATAAATTAGATAATTTCTGAGCTCAAATCTGCCGTATTTCATAAAATATTAATGTTATTATTTAATTCTGGGGAGTTTGGAGTGAAAATTTATTTTAATTATTTTGTTATTTATTATTAAAAAAGGTGACACGGTTGCTAGATTTTGAATAACTCGCTTTTTTGGCAGTCATGATTTGGCCTTTTGCCATAAGTTTATTACTGTTTGTTCTTGTTGCAAGCTGTGCACCATCTTACGTTAGTGTTAACACTTTTAGCATTGTAAACACAAGTATTGTTTGAAAGAATATAAAGTACCAGGACCGGAGGTTTTTGATGGAATCAGCAAATCGAGGTTGTTGTAAGCAGTTTGACTGATGCATTGCCTTGTTTTTGTTCGTTTGATTTTGGCAACTTTTTATTATTTTTTATATAGAAAATATATCAATAGAAGTGTTCTTTTTTCGTCTAAGTTGTCTTATGTTATAATCTTTATTAAAATATTTCTTTTTCTCAAAATGATCTGTTTATTTACAATTGTAATTTAATTTCAACACGTTATCAGCACGAAGCTCTGTGTAAGTACATTGGAAATTCGGATGTAAGAAGACAGGCAGTAGAATAGCACAAATCGTCACCATGGAAGATTACAAATTGAAGAAGTTAAATGGTGAGAATTACCATGCATGGGCAATACGTGCTCGCGCACTGATGGTGCAGAAGAAATGCTGGGAGGCAGTGGAACCCGGCTACGGCCTTACAGAGATGTCCGAAAGTGAAAGAAAAAAGAATGACGAGGCATTAACCCTAATGTTTTTGATAGTAGAAGACACGTTTTTGGATGATATCGGCGACTGCGCCAAGGCGAGGGACGCATGGGTTGTGTTGAAAGATATGCACAGTAAATTTGGATTGCTGCATGTTTTGCAGCTGATGAAGGATTTCTTCAACATTTCCTTGAAGTCAGGTGAAGCAATTCAATCATATTTGACCAGATTGATTGAAATACACCGAAAATTGTCGAGTGGTGGTTACGCTTTCACCGACAGAGAAGTTGCCCTCATCATGTTAATAGGTCTGCCAAAATCATACGAAAGCTTAATCCTGAACTTAGAAAAGGACGAAGATAACTTGACAACAACTATTGTGAAGTCTAGACTATTAGTTGAAGAAAAAAGAATATATAGAAATGTGCCAAATGTTGAAGAGCAGGAAAAACGGGCACTTCACACAAGAAACTATAATCAAAAAAGACCAATGCAGACAAACACTGTGAAGAAATGGACAACAAAAAGAAACAGCGAAACAGCTGCAAATTCGAAGAAAACTGTCAGGTGTTTTAGCTGCGGAGAATGGGGTCACATCTCCAAAAATTGTGAAGAAGCACAACGAAGAAATCAAAGCAGTGCCAAGACTGCTATAGATTTAAAAACGAACTGGGCCTTCTTAACAAATAAATTTAAAGCTGAAGACTCAACAATCTGGATTCTAGACAGTGGTGCTACAGAGCACATGACGTCAGACAGAAAGAAATTCGAATCGTTAACTGATTACACCTCAGTAGTAGAAGTGGCGAATTCTGAAAAAGTTCAAGTTACCGGAACAGGAAACATCACTATTTCAGTTCAAGAAGATTCTACCAAAAGCAACATTAATCTTGCAAATGTATTGTATGTACCAGACTTGGGCGGAAATTTGCTGTCGATTGGCAGGATTGAAAAAAAAGGTTTTAAGATTGAATTTGCCCATGGTGAAGCAAAAATACTGGCAGAAACTGGTGAAATTGTTTTGAGAGCTAGAAGACAGGGAAGACTATATATTATAGAAGAAGATTGCCCTGCAGCGCACATTTCAACGATCCAGTCGAATGGACTCTGGCATCGCAGGCTAGGACACCCTTCCCCAGGCACTTTGAGAAACATAATAACCACTGAAAGTAAACAAGAATCCAATCTTGAAACAAACAAGCCATGCTCTGTGTGCATTCAAGGAAAGATGAAGCGCAAGAAGTTTCCAAAATTCTCAAACACACGAGCTAATGAAACTTTAGAAATTGTGCACTCTGATGTAGTAGGAAAGATTTCACCGCCGTCACTGGGAGGCTCAAATTACTTTGTTGTGTTCACCGATGATTTTTCTCGTTACTCTACAGTGTATCCAATCAAAACTAAAGATGAAGTCATAATGAAGTTTGATGAATACAAGAGAATGGCTGAAAATTTTCACAGCAAAAAGATAAAAATTTTGAGACGTGATAATGGAGGTGAGTTTAAGTCACAAAACTTTGACAACTATCTTATTAACCATGGAATTCAAAGGCAGCTAACTGTGCCGGAATCCCCTCAACAAAATGGAATTTCAGAAAGGATGAACCAGACTTTGATCAACATTACCAGATGCATTCTCATAGAATCAGGAGCAAAGCCAGAATTCTGGGCTGAAGCTGTGTGCACAGCATCTTATCTCCGAAATAGACGCCCATCTACTGCAATTGGAAGAAGTACGTCAGAAAAGTTATGGTCAGGTAAAGAAACGAACTTGGATCACTTGAAAGTTTTTGGATGTCGGGCCTGGAGCCATACACGCTCATTTCAAAGGCGGAACAAATTTGACCCAAAGGCTATAGAATGTATCCATATTGGGTACCCAAGTGGTATCAAAGGATATAAACTCTGGGATCCAGAAAGAAAAAAGTTTTTTATCAGCAGAGATGTGCTCTTTGAAGAAGATGTGTTCCCTTTCAAATTGACCAAAGAAGGACCCTATGAAGATAAGATTTCCTTATTTATTGAAAATGAAGACACAGACAATATGAACTCAAGTGATGAAAAATCAAATAAACATCCAAATTCTGAACTACATGAAACATCGCCAGAAGAAATTGATCAGAATCCATCAGACACAAACGCCATCAGCCAAGATGAATCCCAATATAATGTTTGTGAAGATCAGACTTACCAACAAGTTGAAATGACAGAGGAGTCCAACCAACTAGAACATGATCAAGAAGAGCCAAATAATCAAGTCTGTCGAAGTGATTCTGCCAGAAGAAGCACAAGAGCTATTAAAACCCCTGCACACTTGCAAGATTATGTACTTTACAAGGCAAAAGAAGCATGTTCTGCAAATGCAAAGCAATTCCATAGGGACCCTGTAACATTGGAAGAGGCTCTAACATCACAAGAAGCAAATTTGTGGCAAAAGGCCATAGATGAAGAAATTAAAAACTTACGTTGTGCACAAACGTGGGAGCTTGTTAGCAAACCACCAAATGTCAAGCTTATCAGTTCTAGATGGATATTTCGGAAAAAGAAAGCTGAGACAGGAGATTGTGATAAATTTAAGG
This sequence comes from Parasteatoda tepidariorum, assembly GCF_982258835.1. Taxonomy (NCBI): domain Eukaryota; kingdom Metazoa; phylum Arthropoda; class Arachnida; order Araneae; family Theridiidae; genus Parasteatoda; species Parasteatoda tepidariorum. The sequence goes on along the minus strand of NC_141758.1, from coordinate 1,763,906 downwards.
CTAGACTGGTAGCTAAAGGTTACATGCAAGTTCCTGGAATTGACTTTCAAGAAACTTTCTCTCCCGTGATCAAATTAAAATCTATCAGGATCTTATTGGCACTAGCTGTGGAATGTGAAATGGATATTCATCAAATGGATATAACTGCTGCTTACCTGAATGGTACTTTAAAAGAAGACATTTACATGAAACAGCCTGAAGGAGCCATAGTGCCAGGCAAAGAACATCTTGTCTGCCACCTTAAAAGAAGCCTATATGGATTGAAACAATCTGGAAAAGAGTGGAATACGTGTTTCGACACCTTTTTGAGAGATTATGGATTAACACGTTCTAAAAGTGATCCATGCATTTACTATCATCCAAATAAAACACTTTACCTTGGCATATATGTTGATGATATGCTTATTGTTGGAAATTCAGAAGCCATAGACATGTTTAAACTTAAGGTTAAACAAAAGTTTAGAGCAAGAGATCTTGGAGAAGTAGGTGAAATTTTATCGATGAAAGTGAAAAGGTATGCTGATGGATCCTTAACCTTAGACCAAACATCCTATGTAGAAGAAGTATTGAAGACCTTTGATGCAATCTTACTCAGAGGAGCATCAACTCCCTTAGACCCAAGTGTTAAACACTATAAGTTAACTGATGCTGAGTGGAAGGAAACTAAAGAAACATCGAACAAAATTCCATACAGGCAGGCGATAGGCAGTTTACTGTATCTTGCCTGTGGTACTCGCCCTGACATTGCTTATAGTTCAACTTATATGAGCCAGTTTAACGAAAGACCTTCTGAAAACCATTGGCGAAGTGTCAAACACTTATTCAGGTATCTTAAACAAACAAAACATCTTTGTTTGACATATAGAAAAACTCGAAAGAAGCTAGAAGTATTTTCCGATGCAGACTGGGCAGCAGATTGCATTGACAGAAAATCATTTAGTGGTTATGTGGTCATTCTTGGGGGTGCTGCGGTGTCTTGGTCCAGTAAAAAACAACATTGCACTGCATTGTCTTCCGCAGAAGCTGAATATCTGGCGATGGCCCCCCATGCCACCAAAGAAGTATTGTGGATAAAGAGTTTACTGTTTGAGCTCGGTAAAGAAATGTTTGTACCACCTCCAGTACTAATAAATGTTGATAACCAGGCAGCTATGTTCATAGCTAAAAATCAAACTACGTCTGATCGGAGTAAACACATAGATCTTATGTATCATTTCATACGGGACAATGTAGATCAAAGAATTGTCGACTTTCATTATATTAATTCACGAGATAATGTAGCTGACCTCTTAACAAAAAGCATTTCGAAGAAAGTACTCAATAGTTTGAGGACTCAGTTAGGTTTTATAGAATAACTGTGATATATTATGTATATGTGTAGCGATCATTCCCGTGCCCTGGTAAGGGGGAGTGAAAGAATATAAAGTACCAGGACCGGAGGTCAGTGCCGTAACTTCACCCCTCGGGGCCCCGGGGCAAAAATTTTTGGCAGAGGCCCTTTCAAAAACTTTCAGTACTCCATCTCTAATCGTCACTTTAGCTATTTATGTATTATGTTAGCGAATATGTTTATGAAAACAAGTTATTTGTTCGCATAAAATTGGTTAAAAAACATTGTAAGTTTTCCACATGGCAAAATACAAAATTTCAGCGAAATCGATTAATCCTGAGAAATTAAATTTTAAAAAAGTCGTACTTATAAAATTCAATTTCTCAAGAACTAATCAACCAATTTCGCTCAAATTTTGTATTTTCCTTGTGGAATTAGATACTTTAAAATGATACAAAAGGAAAATGTGCCTTACGATTCAAAAGTTTTCAGACTATTATTGTCCCGTAGTGGACTGATCGTTAAAACACGGTTTCCAGCAGATCACCGAAGTCAAGCATCACTGGCTGCTGTCAGTGCGTGGGTGTGCGACCACTTGGATCAGTCTGCGTAGGGACCGAGGGTGTGCAGTATTGGTCCTCGTTAAACTGTTCTACCATAAAGTGCTCGACTTCGCGTGCAGGTCGCCGGGCTACCGAAGCGGGGGTGCCATCCCCTCTGCAGAGGATCAAACCTCAAGGGATGTTTCCCAGACCGTCGCCAATAGCCTATTGTGTAGCACTAGTGCGACGTAAATGATCAACAACATCAGACTATTATTAAATAATAAATATTTACTAAAAGTTATTTTTTACATGTAATTATCTTTAGATAAAAGAATTTTATAATAGTGTGCAAAAATTTTTCAATTCCCTTAACATTTGGGGATCCAAACTTTGGATAGCTCACCCGACCCAACTATTGGGACCATATTTCCCAGATTACAGCTACCTCTTATATTACGGGGGTTAGAAAATCAAATCTGTTGAACTGGAAAATATGTTTTTGTGTCTCATTGCGTAACTTAAAATAAAATATCGTGCACTAATTAATTTGCATATTTGAAGTCACACCCTCGAATTATTAAGATGGAGCCCTAGAACGTGAAGATCCGATCATTAAATCAAAAGTTATTCTAGGTGGTACGTTTTTGGTTCACTGCACGTAAATGTTACCAATTTACGGCATCTCACCTAGGAAATATGACTGGGGAGGGGAAAGCTATTCATGTTGTCTCCTCTTGTACCCCATGTCCACAGTAGCCTCCTTTTCCTCTAAATATAATGCTAATCATAAAATACCAATTTAATAAACCTGTTGAATCCGGTTACTATACCGTTAGGAAACTCTTTTCAAGACAAAATCATTATAATAATTAAAATTATTTTTTAGTTTCAAATCTAAAAGTTTTTGATCGCGTTATGGAAACTGAAGGGCACATATATCCACTATCGGCACATATATCCACATTTTAAGAAGTCCTAATTGAAAAAATATACAGAAATTTTTTCTCTATTATATACATCGATTAACAAAAAACAAAGTTGTTTTTTTTCTCCAATATGGACAGGTCCTTAGAAAATATAGCTTCATTTTGAAAAGAATTCGTTCTTGAATATTTGGTCTAAGTATTCATGACGCCATGTAATCATATCGCTGGTTCAAAACTAAAACGACACTTCTGCACTCACTTCTCATTCAAATAAAATGAGAAGATAGTGCAGAAGTGTCGTTTTAGTTTTGAACCAACGATATGTGGCAAAATTATGACAAAGAGTAATAGTTTTTTTTTTTTTTTATGAAAAAAAATGAGAAAAAGCCAAAGCGTATTTGCTAATTAAAAAAAAAATTCTTCTTAATGGTTTGTCATGGCAATAAATTTTAACTGCTACGGATTTCTAAGCTAATGTTCATAGCTTTTTTATTAAATTAAATGCGTTTTTTTATTAAATTAAATATGATTTTTTTAATATAAAATAAAGATTGCATTAAATTTTTTAATGGAAACAAAGTTGTTAAAAATCCTAAAAATTCGAAGTTCCAATTTAAGAAATTTAAAGGTCTTAATAATTTCAAAAATATAAAATAAGAACAAAATCCATGCACACAATAAACAGTAAAATTATCAATTAAAGTACTATACAAATAAAATTTTATATACGAACATAAAAAAAAGCAATTTTTATGTTACCATTCTTATAAAAGAATTCTAACAGTATATAAATATAAAATTTAAATGCATTAAATGAGTTAATGCAAACATTTACTTACCTCCTTACAAATAAATTTACATTTGGTTTTCTTGTTTTCCAAGGAAAAAATTTATTAAGAATGGGAATTATTGATATCACGATTTATGTTTGAAAAAATGAAGTTGCAAATAATTTTAAAAACTCTTAATTAAAGTTAAATTTTAATTTCAAAATTTAAACAAAACAAAAGGTAACAGAAAATTTATATCTGAATTAAAAATGGTTAATTTAAATGACGCAATTAAATGAGTTAAAAACTGGAATTTAACTGCAACGTTTTACGTTTGTCCCAGAAAAAATCTCTTGACAAAATGACATAAGTAAATGTTAACAAGAGTCATCCCCTTGGATTCCTTAAAAGCTTACATCTGTTTTCCTAGAACATCTAGATAATTGCTAGTTTAAGACAACTTGAGGGACATATAGATGGTACTGTAAATATAGGACATTTTATAAGAGCACAAAAGAGCCCAGGGTCATAAAAATCACTAAGGAAATTTAAAGAAGGAAAAGTCATTTTCCCATGGTGTAAAAGGAGATGGCTATCTTTTGAGGAGTCAGATAACTGTGGGTCAACTCTGTGGATGGTAAGAAGGTTTTAGCACCTTCATATCACCCACAGTCATAAGATGCTTTCAAATATATCTATTAGTCTCAGTGTAGAATGCATTTTCCAGGATGCAAAGCAGTGGTGCTTATTTTAGTTTTCTAAACACTTGTTATGTTTTTTTATGATGTGCTCCTCTTCTCTTTTCGTGTTTTTGTTTTAAATTTTTTTAATAAATTAAAAGTTGTAATATGCAGAAAAAAATTGAAACGAAAACGAAGCATTTTTCTTGGAGGGGGGGGATTTCTATTTTAATTTGAAAAATAGCTATTAAATTGGGAAAAAAAGTAGTTTCTTTTTCTGAAATTCTCAATTCTGCTTTACTTTATTGTAGCGAATGTCAAATTTTCAGAAGGGGAGGCTAAAGTTTTCGATTTGGAAAATAGCTTTAAAGTCGAAAATAAGAGTTAAATATAAATTTTACTCGACTTTATTCTTGCGAATGTCTGAAATTCAGAAGGGGTGAAGTATATTCTTCACCCCCTCACTTTAAGAAGAAAACAAAATTTTCTTTTTGAAAAATAGCTTCAAGGTTTTTTTTTTTTTTTTTAACAATTTTACTGGACTTTATTTTTTCAAATGTCAAAATTTCTGAAAATACAGAAAAATTTTAGCCCTCCTTACTTTATATCAGAAGAAATTAAAGTTTTCTATCCCCTTACTATAATTTAAGAGGAAAATGAAGTTTTCTGTTTGGAAAATATCGTCGAAGTTATGAAACAAAATTTTTTTTTTCTTCTAAAATTTTCAACTTTACTTGATTTTATTCTATTAATGTCTAAATTTCAGAAGATGAGAAGCAAATTTTTCGCCCCCTCACTTTTATTTGGAAAATAGATTCAAAGATGAAATTTTTTTTTTTTAGTTACCAATTTTTATTATTTTTGAGCACTTTGAAATTTCAGAAGGGGCGGAACACTATGTTCGCCCCCTCATTGCTATTTCGGAAGAAAATAGAGTAAAAATTGGAAATAAAATACTTTTTCTACTTTTACTTTACTTTTCCAAACGTCAAAAAACATATTAATCGCCCATAACAGAATAACTTGATGTATATCTCTTCAAAGCTGAAAAAGAATAGCTTTTCTTTCCCTCTAAAATTACCTATTTTACTAGACTTCGCCTTGGCGAATAACTAAATATCAGAAGAGGCAAGGCACGTAAATGTTAGAGGAATATAAAGTTTTCTATTTCAAAAATAGCTTCAAAATTGAAAAAAAAAACAATTTAAATTACTGATTTTACTTGATTTTATTTTTGTGAGTGTCTAAATTTTGGGAGGGGCGAAACTCATCGTTTGCCCCATCATCTAAATTTTAGAGGGGCCCTCTGCCACTGGGTCTGACGCAATCAACTACATGCAGCTGAGGCCTTTCCCCTTCTCTGAAAAGCGTGTTAGTTCTTTTAAGAAAGGGAAATAATTTGTGAAAAGGTGTTTTACCGTTTTTTACCCTTCCCTTTATGTTATAGTAGGTACGCAATTACAAAAAAGAAAATTTTCATCAACTCTATCTTAACACAATTTCTTTCCTACATATATATAATTAGAGTGCTTTATTTTGAAGGAAAAAAAAACATGATGTGGTCTCTTCATATGGGGCCCCCTTGACCGTCGGGGCCCCGGCTGCCCCGGCGTAGTTACGGCCCTGCCGGAGGTTTTTGATGGAATCAGCAAATCGAGGTTGTTGTAAGCAGTTTGACTGATACATTGCCTTGTTTTTGTTCGTTTGATTTTGGCAACTTTTTATTATTTTTTATATAGAAAATATATCAATAGAAGTGTTCTTTTTTCGTCTAAGTTGTCTTATGTTATAATCTTTATTAAAATATTTCTTTTTCTCAAAATGATCTGTTTATTTACAATTGTAATTTAATTTCAACATGTTAGCATAGTAAACATAAGTAATAAGTAATCAAATACATAGTTTGCAAAAATCTCAAAACACAACGATGCCAAATGGCTTTAAAATACAACGGAAACAGTAACCCGGAAATTTAGGCGGTACCGAACTTGCAGCGTTCCCTAGTGTAGAAAACACCATCCATACAACTGAAAAGAGGAGGAGAGGGAAGGGCTAAAGGCATGAAACCGGTCTCTGGCGTATTCGAGTGTTACGATCGCCAATAAAGCAATTCCATGAATTATTTGACTTTATTACGTAACATTTTTGGATATACAGTAAGTAAGTTACATTTGCTTTCATAAAAAGCGTTATGTAAAATTATCTAGTCAACACATATATGTTATTTAAAAAAATAAATAAAAGTAAAAGGAAAAAAATAGGCAGAAGTAGCTTAAACAGGAATTGGCGATCGAAATGAGTTGCAGGTGGAGTAGAGCAGAACTCTTTTCCTATGGCAACATTTCACATGCTTTCCCCATTAGCGTGTGGAAAGTCATAGAGGAAGGAAGTACGTTAGTTTCTCTCTTGATTTTCACATAGATTAAAATCTTTTAACATAAAAAACTATATGGAACTGAAAACTACATTAAACATAGTTCTAAAGAAAAGCATCATAGAAATTTTAAATTTTTTTTTTATTAAATGAAAGGGAAAAATATTAAGAAAAGGGAAATTATCGTAGTACATTCCTATACGACTGAAAAGAGGAGGAGAGGGAAGGGCTAAAGGCATGAAACCGGTCTCTCCCTAGATAGCGTATTCGAGTGTTGCGATCGCGAATAGTGAATAAGTGATAAGAGCGCCAGCCATGATAAATTCAGCCAATAGGATTTATCTATTTAATTTCTGGAGGTGGTTGCTCCTCCGCATATGCGGAATTGCATTCTGACTCATGTTCGTCATCTGCTTAAATTTATGTACATTAATTGTTGTTGTTGTTGTTAATTTACGTCGCACTAGAGCTGCACAATGGGCTATTGACGACGGTCTGGGAAACATCCCGGAGGATGATCCGAAGACATGCCGTCACAATTTTGATCCTCTGCGGAGGGGATGGCGCCCCCGCTTCGGTAGCCCGATGACCTGCGCGCGAAGTCGAGCACTTTACGGTAGCACAGTTTAACGAGGACCAGTACCGCACACCCATCCTTGGTCCCTACGCAGACTGATCCAAGTGGTCACCCACCCGCACACTGACCGTAGCCAGTGATGCTTGACTTCGGTGATCTGCTGGGAACCGCGTCTTAACGATCAGTCCACTGCGGGACTGTACATTAATTAAGCCAATACTAAAAAAATAGAGAAAGCACTTTTTCAAAATCTGCTAGCTAAAGATTTTGCTGACAGTAAAAAGATTATCTTTTATGATATCAGCTGACAGTGAAATTATTTGTGACCACGACTACAAAGATTGTAGGGGCTTGGAACGGTGGGGGGTTTCTTATTTTTTTTAGCAGAAAGGCATGGCGAAAAGCAAGTCTAATAATGATCGTAGTAAATCTTACGATAATTTTTGCTATGTAAATGAGCGCCCTGTTGACGATATATCATTAGAATTTTTCTATAAACCTCATACGATCACTCTCTTAAGTGTGGCTGTGATCGCCGTGATACTCTCTGTTTTTTTACGGTAAGTTTTTATTTTGAATTTTAACAACCTTGATATATTTTGTTTGTCAACAAACCACTTAAGCAGCTTCCAAGGCAACTTTCTTTTCACCATCCAAATACTAGCACTGATCTTGTTTAAACTATTGACTTGTCTTATTAAGATATAGTGTAAATTTAGTAATTAATTCTTTATTGGTAAAATTTTAATGACGAAATATTTTATTAATTAAATATTTGTGATAGAATGTAAGTGTTAGAAGATTAATCATTATGAAAAATCTGGAACCTTCTATAGTTGTTGTAAATTGATCCCTTATTATTGTTTGGTTATCATGAAGTATTCATTAAGAAAACAATTTGTAAAAGTTTTCTTTCCTTGCTTACTTTGGCTTAATTATTATATTATTTACTTTGTTTATTGACCTTATTGTTTATTCACTATATAATTAAAGTTGAAATCAGAAACAGTCCTCTCCATATTTGCATTTTTTAAAAGCATACTGTCTGACTGACCACTGTTAGTGCCGCATTAAGCAAAAAAAACAATGTCAGACTGTTTATATTTAGAATAATGTTGGCTACTAGTTAATGAACATGCACTGGTATTGGGAGAGGCTTTATTTTTGTCTTATCATTTATAGATTTTCAAGAATCTTTGAGTGTTATGAAACTATATGGGGCTTTATTTTTAAAAGATTCATTGTAGGCTTCTATAAAATTTGCACTAAATGCATTACGGGACACATTGTAAACCATAATTTTCCAATTAAGTCCTAAAACTTGTGATGTATGTATATTTTATCAAATTGAGTTATTTGTAATTAAGCCCCCTTGGGCAAGTATTACTACAATTGCTAAATATTAATAGAGAATATTTAAGTGCAAAAGGATATTTCTGTATCTGTTCACACCTACTATCTTATGATAAGTCAAAATTGATTAAATAGTTTACACAAACAACTTGTTTCTGATCAGTGATACAATATATTCTACAAATCATTCTTTCCTTGTTTACATCATTCTTAATGTATAGAGCGAAGTTTGCAAAAGTTGCAATATAGTATCAAACGCTAAAATGTAAGAATTCAGACAAGTCTACTTATCTGTTGATGATAACAAACAGAACTTATCTAACCTGACTACAAGATTGATTGATGAAGAAGCCTCTCCGTCATAATCTTAACTAACTTAAAATCTTAACTTTTCTTGTTTCAGATTGCTTAAACTTTGAACAAAAACTATTAAATACTGAAGTAGATAAAAACAAATTTAAAATTCAAACCAGGTGCATGAACAAATATAAATTGACTTGCTACTCATGATGGAAGAAAGGTCAGTAGGCCCGAGCATGTTGTTCCAAACCTTGGGAAACTCATAATGCTGTTCCAAAAAAAAAAAAAAAAAAAATGCATCAAATGAGTGAAGTAGGTAAAGGAAAAACAGCTGTAAGAAATGAATGAAGTACAGTAGATTCTGTACATATGCTCATATGACCTTTAGTATGAATTACTTAAAAAGTTTCATTTCTCTGAAAAGGAATGAAGTTATTCCATCTTTGCAATGCTGTAGAAATAATAATTAATGAAAGCTTAAAAATCCAAAAGGTGATTCATAAAAGGTGGGGAGAAGGAGAAATATGTGATGTTCAAGATGTAATGACAAATCTTCTCTCTGAAGGTGAGCAAAGGAATGAAGTAAATAAAAGCAAAAAATAAAGCTGATTTCAATTGTGAAGGTGATTTAGTTCCAGGGTTGGTGCAGTATTTACCATGTGAGGTTTCAACAATCTTGGGAAAAACCTATTTTTTCCCATGATTTTTATCCTTATTATTAAATGTTTTACTTTGGTTTTAATTGTTCTGTAAAACAAAACTTGTTTTCTAACATGTTTATAAAAATTCTTATTGTTTCTGCCATTTTTGTGAGTATCTTAAAAACAATGCATGCATTAAGGCGTTATTGAAACCAATGTTGGCAAGTTTCTGCCAAGGTGGTTAAAACCACTGGTATAAAACCGGCATGGCAGAAACCTTTTTCTGGCACATTTGTGTGCAGAAATTCAGAAAATGACATAAAAGTAAGTACTGAGATTGACATACAATGGATAATTCATAGGAAAAACAATTAAATGTTAAGCAAAGTACAATTTTTTTACAAAATCATCAGCATTCAAAATCAAATATTACATTGTAAGCACTCTGCAGAAATCTATAACGAAGGATAAGTTTTGATGCAGTTTCTAAACCTAAACAATTTCTCAATTTGCTATGAAACAAACGAGAAATTTGAGAAAATTCTCTCAAGTCCATCCGAACTAGCAGGCATTGCCATCAAGGAACAAGCAAGATTTCTGAAACTTTCATCTATTGCATATTTTTTTAAACTGGACCACCATGTAGCAACCTGGGTAGTGGTCAAAACTTGACTAGAAAAATAAGTTTCAGGAAATGGGACGATTTGTTTTGTAAAGCTATGACATAAGGTACAAAATCTGGGTTAATATTGGCGAGTAAAACTCTGGCGCTTTCTTCTTGAGCACATGATAATTATAATCCCAAATACTTTGGATGCAGCATATAAGCTAGCAAATGATAATCAGTAACTGCCTGTTTAAATCTGTATGTAAACAAAATGTCATTAAGCAATTACTAGAACTAATATAGAAGTTTTTTTAGTTTCTGCCAGTTTTTGATTTTTTTTTTTTTTTTTTGAAAGAAGAAAGTTTTTTACAGTCTTGATTGTTCTTCTGCTTTTATAATTTTCTGCTTAAATGTTAAAAATAAAAGGAGATAAACAATATCTTTATTTCACATTGTAATTTAATTGTTTTTATCTGTTTGTGATTTGTTCTAATTTTGTTATTCTTCTATCCTCAGTAATGATGACAATCTTCAAGATAACATATGGCATGGTATTTTATGTATTTGTTTCTTCTTCCTGATTATTAGCATACTTGCCTTTCCAAATGGTATGTGTATTTTGATTTTCTCTTAATTATGTTACGCTCTTAACTTAGGATGTACAGTCCGCAAAAAAAAAAAAGAAGAGAGATATCATTCTGAATAACTTTCGTTCTAATGATCAGATTTTCATGAACAAATTGTTACTCTTAATGGTTCTTGGGAGTGACCTCAAATATGCTAATTAATTAGTGCTAACTATTAATTAAGTTACGAAATCAGACACAAAAACATACTTTCTCTGAATAAACATATATTTTTTTACATATTTGGAATCTAGATACTTGAATTAGGTGACACATGAATCACTATTCTGTGTAGACAAAATTTAAAAAAAATTGGGTCGTAAATTCGGTTGAGATAAAGGTTTATATATTTGGCGATAGTCCAGAAAACTGCCAAAAAAATTCGCCAGCGCAAATGGATATTTTAAGATAACCCATTGCCTAATTCAAAAGAGAAATGCTTCATTTTACTAGGATGCTAGGCAACCAAGTTCTGACTGTAAAAAAATTTAAGTAATGTTCTGTGATTGCTCGGAGAGGTTTAATTAATTGGTAATGGAAAATATCTCGAAGTTTCTAGGCAACAGACAATTTTTAAGCTGATTTCTGTCCAAAAATCAAAATTTTTTTTATTTTAATCTCCTTTGAAAAGAAAGTTTGAATCAATTTATAAATTATTTATGATTTAAGTTTTTAGAATTTAAATACATGAACTTTTTATTTGATGTTATTTAGATTATGTTGTTTTTGCTATATTTATTCGAGGATTTCAGACTAAAATCATATTAACATAACTTATAATAGCTATATACAAAATTTTAGGGATTATCATTTTTACAGCTTTAATCAAGTCTTCTAGGCAAGAAAGTTTTAAGGGAAAAAAAGTGCTTGAAAAATAAAATGTAGATTGTATAGTAATTCTAATGCACATTCACAAGGTTTTTTATAATTTTTGATATTTCTTTTTTCTATAACTCAAGGAATTGCTGAATGTTATGTTAGTCATAATATACATCAGAATTATGTTAAAAATACAAAAAAATACAAAAAAAAAAAAAAAAAAAAAAAAAAAAAGAGCTTCTAACCAGTAAAGGAACAGGAATGTTCCTTCATTGGGAATAGATTTCCCAGTGAATGAACAGTATGTGTGAAATATGATTTTACATGGATAATTAGTAATTATAGATATAGAGGACACCTAAAATTCAGTTAAATGTTGTATGAATAGTTCCTATAACAATTTCATTTCAAAATGCAAATTTAATTGCTAAATTTATTTAAAGAATTATTATAATAATTTATTTATTATTTATCTTTATAAATGTAATGATTTGTTATTACATCATACCTTAGACACCTTAATAAAGTACGTTTACTGACTAAATATAACAGCAACAACTAAATATAATAATAAAAGCTTGAATAGAAAATTTCTTTGCAGGCTTTTATGTCAATAATTAGCTAAATTATTATCTTATTGCGGTCTTTAACGTCCTGGTAGGAAAAATCCATTTAAAGACGATCATCCAGGTGAAAAATGGGTGAAGTTTTTTTTAAGACGACATCCACCAATAACTCAGTGCAATGCGAAGATAATTTCAAAAGGTAAAACTTCCCTTAGAGAATAATATTCAAAATACTGGCTTTAAGAACTTTAGAAGAATCTTTAGGAGGAATGTAGCCCTGGCATCCTTTTAGAAAGTGATTGCATTTACAATGCGAACAAAACAAGAGTTGAATACTGCCTTTAAACGGGAAAAATCTTTGGCCCTAAAAATTAGAAGTACCTAGGAAAGAAAAAGTACCTAGGAAAAAAGAAGCGGCCCCAGGCAGCACTTAAACACATTGTAAAAAATAATTATACTTTTGACTTTTTTAAAAAAAAAGTTTAAAAAAATGGGAATTGGCAGATGAATCGCCACACTTTTGAACATGCTCACATTGCATTGATTCCATCTTAAATCTGTGGTTCACTGAATATGAATGTTCTGAAGTTAAAAGAATATTTTGAACTAAGTGTTGAATTTGTTTTTGAGCATGCATTTGTTTCATTATAAATTATTTTAGACTCCATAAAATTTCCTAAATTAAAATATTATTTTGCATGTACTGTTACTCTATGACCAATGCAATATTTTGTAGAAATCTTTTTTAGCTATTGATTGATATTTTGAGTAAAGGAATCTACACTTTTGTTCTATAAATACAAGAACGTGGTAAAAAAAAGTATATATACTAAAGATTTTGATTGTATTTATTACTTTAGAAGTTCATATAATGTGCAAATTAACATTTGATTCCTAAATGTTATTTTAGTAGTGCATGTATCTAAAAGTCAGTTTTTTTTTTCTTTATGGTCAGAATACATAAAAATGACACATTTTTCCTAATTTTCAATTATGTCCTTATTTAGCTATATACAATTTATAGTATTAATATTAATTAACTGTTATGTTTAATTTTTCTTTTCGTTTTCTTGAAATTTATATTAAGTTGTATGAATTTTGATATATGGGAATAGCATGGGAAATTCAAGGCAGTACATTTCTTTATTAAAAAATATTTAAAATTGTAGAAATGAAGAAGAGAAATAATAATAAAAAAATGGATTGCATAAACATATCAAATAGTAAAGGTTTAGTAGTATTGGTTTGAAAAGTAAAGAATAAACTATGTTTTTGTTAATTATTTTAATATAATGGGGGTTTAAATTTAACAATATTTTGTGACGTATTGCAACTTTAAATAAATAAAAAAATATATACTTTAAAAGCATTTTAAATATAAAAATGTAATGTGAAATTATGTCAAGAATAAGTATACTGTTATGTATGGAATATGAATTTATTTACCCTGGTAACAGAGAATAATTCTAAAATTAAACCAATCAAATAGAATGTAAAAAAAAAGCATTTTATTATCATTTATATTTTTGATAGTAGCAAATATTATGAATGGTGAAACCGTTGTTATGTGGACACTCTTGGGACTGAAAAAATTGTCCATTTTGGGAAATGGTATTGCAATCATATAGAAAGAATTAAATGATCTTTTCAGACACCGTATTTTTGAAGTTTGGAATTTTCTTTTTAAAGTTAATGCTTTTACTCAAGAATAATGGTCTTTTAAAAGTTTTATCTTTTTCAAAATAATTTCAGACGTAGCTACATCAAAATAAAAGTGTTTTTCCTAGTGACACTGATATTCGAGTTAATTCTATAACGCTTGCATTCCTATGTCACTTCTCCTATCAATAGGTTAACACCTTCCTATTGCCCCATAAAAAATGCAGCAATGTCTTCTTGAAAAACCTCTGATGATGCATAGGGAAAGAAAAAAAAAACATGCCTGTAAGACACCAGGTCCTAGGCAGTTGTTATATTCACAATCAATGATTTGTCAAGAATCTGAATAAATGTTTGATTTATATGAACACCTAGATTCTCTCTTTCTTTTTATTCTTTTTTTTATTTTTGTTTTTGTTTTTAAACCCAACTGTGTTTAACTACAGGAATAAAACTGATTAGAAATCGGAAGGAAATTTTTGTGGAGAATTGAGATCCTTTAATACATCATTTCAACTTGTGGATTCTCAGGACTCGCATGTGAGACGTTATAATTCAACTGTGGGTGTCCAAAAGATGCCTCTGCCTGAAGTATTTCACAATAGCAGTATCATTTTCTCTTCTTTCTTGGAAAATAGAAAGAAAGGTGACAGGAGAGAGTGATTGATTCTTCAGTGCTGAAATAGCTTTACAATAATTTTAGTTATGTATAAGGTTGAAAATGATCATGCTTTAAGGAACTAAAAAAAAAAAATGTTTTTTTTTTTTTTTTTAAATTTAAAAAAAGTGGTGTCCGGTTTGAAATTTACGTTTTGGGGCATAAATGACTGCGGTGAGGGCACATAATGGTTCTTAGATTCATAGGGAATTTAAAAATTCCGTATTGAGTGGTGTCTGTAACGTTAGGTTTCATTGTATTTAACAAATGGGTAAAAATAAAATAAACTTTAACTCTTTAAATAGTTAGGTACATTATTTAACTAACTTTAAAAACTAATAGATCATGTAAAACAGATGCCGTTTGCAATTAAAACTCGAAATTGTAATAAAAAAAGGTCATCTTTTTGTTCTATTTGGTAATAATAAAACTGAAGGAATTAATTTAAATAATCAAAAGTTTAATTATTTAAAAGTTTTTTTTAAAGAAAAAAATCTTTAAAAAAATTAATAAAACTGTTTGGTTTAAATTAGTCAAGCCTGCTGCAATGTTGTCAAGCTAATGTACTAATCTTGTCAAATTTTTTGCCAAGTGATATTGGAGTTTCTATCTTGAAAAAGTATATTCTCCGATGAAAAGAAGAGTTTCATTCCAGGCAAAGAACATTTCATGGATGAGTTTTTAGATCTTTACACAGTTCCTTCTAAATACACATTTAAGAAAATTAATTCAGCTAGTTGCATTTGATTTCATTTTTCAAACTTCTTTGATGAGTACATTTTCTTTTTTTGAAAAAATAAGCTATTGAATCCAAATAAATTTGTAATATGATATTGTCGCTTGGTATGTTTTATTAAATTAGTTTTTTTAAAAATAAAAAAAAAAAGATTTTAAAAATCAAAAGTTATTTTTAAAAGGTTGCTATAGGTGCTATAAATTTATAATACTACTAGTAAATTTAATAAAAATTTTAAACACCTTGCTTTTATTTTTTAAAAAAAGAAGTTTCTTCCTTTTGAAATTTCCTCCATTTTCGGTATTAGCTGAAAGGGAACTAGGGTGTAACAGTTATAAAAATAATATATTGTTTAATTTAATGGTCATACAGCAAAACAAATAGCTTATTGTTTTATAACAGAAGAGCCTGCAAAAGCAGTCTTATCCAATGTGGCATTTATCAATCAGAAAACTGCTTTGCCCTTTTTTTTATTTTAATAAACTTATGTAACATTTTGGTAGTGGTTTGCCAAAAGATTTCCTTTGATTTCTCAATTGTGTTATAAATACGATATAGTTTTGTTATCATTGTTAATAAATTATTTTTCATTTCCAAAATTGTAGGTCCTTTTATAAGACCTCATCCAGCAATATGGAGATTAGTGTTTGGTAAGTCATTTTCTTTTTAACTATTAGTTTCTTTTAAAAACTATGCACAAAATCCATGAAAATCAGAGACACAGGTCCACTGCAGCAAGATTTTTTATCATTATAACTATTAAAAATACGAAAAATAAAATGCTTGACATTTTTATAATGTGATGATTGATTACATATCAAGTTATATATAAATGCTTGTATACTAAAACAAAATTATTAAAATCTTATAAAATTTTTATTGAGGGATAGACTTTTGTAAACTTTTTCCTATTTGTTTCATTTGATACAATTGTGTTTTATAAAATTTTATCTAAGGAATATTTATTTTATTTTAAACTTTTAGTATTTTTTATTTTATTTTCCTTTCTTGTGTACCTAGTCAATATAATAGGAACATCTGCTAAAAGCTAATGATGTTCCATATAATTGTGATTTTGTACAAAAGTGGGTTATTAAACGGAAAGCTTGTTTACTTTTACTTTAAGTTAAAAGAAAATACAAAATGTTTTTTTTTGTTTTTAATAGGTGTAAGTGTGATATACCTTCTTGGTTTGCTATTTATATTGTTCCAAAGTTATGATACCATCAAGAGTATAATGTACTGGTTTTACCCAGACCTCATAGACTTCAGGATTGACCTTGAAAAAGTAAATAATTTTCTAAGTTACCTCAGGTTTGTAGAATATTTGAGTTGCAATATCATGACATTATTTTTTTGTATTCAATTTCATTTTTAAATATTTATTTTCAGTTATTTCTTTGGTAGTTTTTAATGATATTTTTAACAGTAAGGCATGCCAAAACAAAGTTAAAAGCAAAATTTAGTGAATAAAGCATACCTGTCAAGTCTCCTGTTTTTAATGAAGACCCCTGTATTTTAGGACTATCTCCTGTTTACTCAGACATTCAAATTCTCAATTACTGTCTGTGTCAGAAACAATAGCATTAGTGTCAGCATATATATTCCATTTGAGATTAGATTTTATACCCTCTCCTGCTTTATCCCTCAAAAAATCATCTTCACCTCCTGTCAAGGAACTCAAAATTCCATTTTTACAATATCATTTGAATTCTCATTTTGCAATGCCTGTAGTATCATTCGATGCATGTTGTCTATAAGTGCAGCTTGGAAATATCCTATTTTTTGTTAACATTTTGGCTGTGAAATATTTTTAATTTAAGACAAATTTTTAAGCTTAATAATTCTTTGTAATATTTTTTTAGAGGTTGACATATATACTCGACATACCAGAATTTCTAGGCACGTGATTTTTCCACTAATTCACGAAATTTTGCTAATCTTAAGATCGTTGATTCGAGGACTTCTGTGAATCAATAGTTTATGTTCCGGCAAAATTTCCTCGGAGTTCCGCTAATTTAAAATTTAAATTTTGTTGCTTATGCAAAATCTTGTTAACAAGGCATTTATACTGCCCTTATCAGCACCCTTCCCCCCCCCCCCCCAAGATCTCATTCTTGCATGATAAAGGCTTTTATCTAATGCAGACTTGTTAAGATTAGAATACAACTTCGGGTAATGAGACTGAAAAAAAAAAAACACAACTCCATAATAATTTCTGCTAGAATAATGAACTACTGAGGCAAACACAAAAGTATAAAATTTTTAAATAAAAAGTTATTCTAATCTTAATGAGTAGCAAATTCTGATTTGTAACAGAAGATTTGTTTAGTCAATGTGATATATGTGCCTCCATTTTTTTAAAACTACAATTAGATTGAATTTTTAATATGGTATTTCGACATGGAAATTTCAAATCCAAACCGCTCATTTTGATACTATCATCAATCCGTGTTTCTATCTTCTTTTCTTTTACAGTTAATGCAATTGAGTTTCTCATGGTTTTTAAAATTCTTATGTTCTTACTACACACCAAATTTAATTTGTGTATTAATTGGTCCTTTTGCCTAACGATACCGCAGTTTTTCCGATCGAGTTTTTCACAGTTGCATATTTACATGGTTTTTTAATTTTCGATTTTTTTATTTCAATATTATTAAAAAAAAGAGAGATGTAAGGTGCGCATTTGTGCTATTACTTTTGGATGCTTGCGATTTTCTCTAAATCCTTGCAATATTTTGAGAGGTTTTTTTCGAAGTTATTGTGTTGATTTTCCAATGATTTTTTTAAATCCTGGTATAAAAGTATTATGATAAGGGAAATTTAAATTGCTCACCTGAATATTCACTATTTGACAGGCAATAATTCTGTAATTTTTTTTCAATCCATTTTTTGGCTGTTACCGCTACTGATTTCTGCATATTTTTAAAAATCTCAATATTTTCAATATATTATTTATTACAACATTTGAATCTTGAAACATACTTTTAATTAACCACTTTTTGATGCTTCAGATAGCAAGATTTCACCGTAAATATCCGTGATTTTTAACTTCAATCTTTTTTCAGTTCAATTTTTTTAGTTATTGTCATAGATTTCACAATTTTTTTCCCAGCGAAAACAAAAGATTATTATTTTTTTTAAATATATATATTCTTTTATGTTTTTAAGAGGAAAAGAAATTATATATTGAAAAATTTTCTTTCTTTCAAATTTTATAAATGCTTATTTTTGTGCACAAAAATCTTATATGTACAGAAAAGGAAGAAAGAAAAAAATATTGTAAGAAAATTTCAGATAATTTCTTCTTTCAGCAATGTCCATATTTTATGATAGAATTAGGGGGTCAATTTATATACTGTATATGACCAGTTATTTTCTGAAATGAAAAGAAGGTTGGAATTTTAATGACCTAAACATTTATTATTAAATTTGTTTGAAAATTCTATTTTTTTCCTTCATAAAGCATTTTTCTTGAATTTGAACCAAATATTCATTTAGTGAGGGTTATATTCCATCTATTTGTGCAGGAATATGGAGTTAACTGTTCTGACATCACTGTGGAGAGAGTTTGGAACCACATTGATGTTTTTGCCTTTGGTCATTTGTTTGGATGGGCAATGAAAGCATTACTTGTGAGGCATTATGGAATATGCTGGACTATAAGCGTTACCTGGGAAATCACTGAGGTAAGTCTTCAATTCTCTAGAACCATATCTTTTCAAATAAAGGATTTCTTGTCCTATGATGCATGGGTGTATTCTGATAAAATATTTAGTTGACAGAATTCTGCTTTTCAATTATGAATATAGTTTTTTGAAATCCTTGAACTTCACTTATTAATTTTTCTTGTGGAAATTCGCTATTAACTGACAGAGCTTCAAAATTTCCTTCTCCCTTTTGATTGTTTGATTCAGTTAAGATAACATGTAAATTGCAATTCTAAATGTGCAAAATTTGTACACGAGGGGCCGTCCATTAATGTATAAGTACTTAAGCAGGGTTGCCACAGGTAACTAAAATGTGACTATATGCAACTATTTTCAAACTGAGGCAACTATGGCAACTTTTTTTTGCCTGAAAAGGTTAATAAAGCGACTATTTTCAGAAAAAAGAGACTATTGGGAGACTTTTCTGTGCTCCCAATGATGTTTTTTTTAGTATAAATTGGGTTGATAACCCTGGACACAATGATTTTTTTTCTTAAAAAAATAAAAAATTTTGAAAATTTTGAATTGCAAATTTGAGTTATCACTTTTTAATGTGCTCAATTTGCACAGATTCCATTGTAAGTCTATTTTGTATCTGCTACCAAATTTTGCTGGATTTAAAAAACCTAATTTTTAATATGATTGTAGGATGTGTGATTTTCGAATTTGAATAATCACTTTTCACATATGTATATATATTTTCTAAATCAATTATTGATAAAAGGGAAAATTATTTAGAAAAAGTATGTTTTTTTTTTAATAAAGTTTTTTTTAATGGAATTCTAGTAATGAAAATATTTAATTTTCCTTAAATATACTAATTTTTTTACATAAAAATTTATTGCTAGAACACTAACGCTTAAAGAAGAATTATCATATTTGGAACCAACCTGACTAAATTGATCATGTTATATGACAACTAAGTCATTTAATAAAATTTTGCTAATATTATTGAAAAAATTTTGTTCTTATTTAGGCAACTATTTTCATGCTTTAGGCTACTGAAGCAACTATTTTGTTCATTTTTTTCTGTGGCAACCCTGTTAAGGCTTCTTCATTTTGCTGGATTCCTGGTCTTAATACTTTGTAGTTATTGTATGAAACAAAAAAACAAAAAAAACATTAGCGCAAGATTTTAAAACAGTATAAATTTAGCATCCTTTCACTTGTATTGTTTGCAAATGCAATAACAAATTCTCTAGTCAAATTGAAAAACAAAAATTTTACTTTTTTTTTTTTTTCAAATTAAATAACTAATTTAGTACTGAGTTAATATGCTTCAAAGCTATATTATAAGCAGGGGTCTGTCCAGGCATTTTGTAAAAGGTCCGTTTTTGTAAAATTGTGAAAAAATTACTCGTAATTTGTGAATATAAAATAAACGTTAAGTCACATTCTTTCAACCAGGATCTGCTTCTGTGAATTTGTGTAAATAGGGTCCGTTATTGCAAAGAAACTTTTTCAATGAATTTTTAAATTGTAAAGACATACAAGATTATGCTTAAAACTGTAAAATTATAATTGAAAAATTAAATTTTAAAAAATAAACTGCAATTGCAGCTGCTAAATTAGCAATGCAACACATAAATATTTGGTATTTAGCCTATACTGCTGAATGCAGAATATTCATTTCGGACGAATAAAGGAAGAAGTGTGTGCCGAAGACAAAATTTAGTTCGTTTACATCTGTCTTTCCTTCCCCCTTCCTGGAAAGGGTTTATTCGATTAACAAAACAATAATGAAGATAAACAAATTTGTGAAGGGTTCAATTAAAAGATAAATTATTTTGTGAAGGGTCCGTTTTTATGAAAAAATGTTTTGTGAAGGGTTCGTTAACGAACCCAAATTTCTTCTAAACAGACCCCTGGTAAGCCTTAAGTATTTAGTTAAAACTTGACTAATCAAAAACTAAAAAGATTTGACATATTTTAGCATGAAAATAAGCAATCAAATTTCTTGTTTGTGTTTTGTACCTCACATCTGAGAGAAAAAATTTGATTAAGCATCAGCATTCAAGAAAGTTAATATTTGGGATCCATGTTATAACTCAGGGTAAGTATGAAAGATGTATGGTGTCAACAATTCAAAACTACATCAATATTACCAGAAATAAGGAGAGAAATGTCTTTTGCATTCTTATTTTCTGAATGTTCCCCACTTCATGAATGGAATTGTCAAAATAAAGAGAATTTCGATACATTTTCTCCCTAATTGTAGTTTTTTACTATCCCTGCTCTGTTGGATGTGTCTCATTTTTCAATTCTGCTAAAGTTAAAGCTTAAACTATACCCTTGAGATTTCATGAACTTATTTTATCCAACAGTAGTGAACAAAAGCAGAAATTTTTTAAGCAAATAAAATTTTTATACTACTTCCATCAGAACTTGAAAACTCGACCATTACATCTGACCTTTCAGATAGAATTGTTTATACAGTAAAACTGGTATAAGTTGACCACTTGTGCTGCATTGTTTTAGTGGTCAACTTAGACAAGTGGGCAACTTATAGAGGGGATGGGTCATTGTTTACTTTTTCGTTTCCTATATGATGTTGCTACATATTTAAAAAGGATATTTTTGCTTGACTTAAAAATTTTATTTCACAAATAGCCGAATGAATATCTTAAGAAATGTGTTTAAACCTGAATGAACTTCAATTTGTTACATATAATTCTAATATTTAACTAACTTTTAAAAAAAAATAATTGCATTAGTTATGCATGTGAAGTGTTTAATTTCTTAAAATATCAGAACACGAAAACGTGTAATTTGAAAACTTTAACAAAACAAAATTATTTCAACACTTTTTATTTTGTTATTACTACACTTACAAACCCATTTGTTACAAAAATATTCCTTCATTGTTGTTTGGCAGCAACTTTACATCAGCCCAATGTTTTTCAATACAAACATGGAGATCCATTATTTTTTCAGAAATAGGTTGTTTATGAGATACATAACACATTAAATTTTGAACACAGTCTAAATCTTCTCAAAAAGTTAGAGGTGTCTTCTCAGTGTTAGTATCATTAAAATGACTTCCTCTTCCTTATCTTCTGTTTCTGGAAGTTGTTTCAGATTAGCTAAGATATTTGTACCGATCTCCTCTGCACTCTCTTCAACTTCTTCATGCAGAACTAAGTCATTGTCAAATTCTATCTCATCTACCAGCTCTTGCTGAATGCTTACTGGCACAGTCTGAATATCACTCCTCAAACTAAATCCATTTGTATCGTCTTTAGTTGTTATTTCTTCAACAACTTTAAATCCTACTTTGTAGAATGATTTAGAGATAGTTGAAGAAGGTAAGTTAACGTATCGCATCGTATCAGCCAACGTATTGCATCGTATACATTCACTGATTTAGTAAATTCCGAAACATCATTGCATTGTTCAATTTTTGTAACTAGACATTTTAACATTAGTTTATGATAATGCAACATAACGGCGCAAATAATGCCTTGATCAAGAGGTTGAACAAGTGATGTAAAATTTGGAGGCAGAAATGCAGTCTGAACATTTCCAAAAGATTTAACAATCTTTCGTCTTGACACATTATCAATGAATAAAATTATCCTCCTGTGCTGTTTCTTCATCTGTGAATTAATGTTTTTTAACCATTCTTCAAAAGTACAGGAATTCATCCCCGCTTTACGATTGCTTTTCCAAGTCACTGGGAGATTTTCAACTTTTACACAGTTTCTTTTAAAAGCTCAAGGATTTGCTGAATATCCAATTACTAAAGGTTTTAGTTTTTCGCCTGTAACACTGCAGCACCGTAAAATGGTCAGTCTCTCTTTCTGCATTTTCCCTACAAAACATTTTTCATTTTTGGAAACAAGTGATCTTGTGGGTAATTGACGAAAGAACAGTCGAGTCCTGCTTCGTCAGCATTGAATTGATTTTCAATGGGATAATCTTTTACAAGTTCAGAAAGTTTCTTTTTCCAGTCCTCTGCTGCATTAGAATCTGCTAAGGCTGATTCACCACAAAGAGTACGAAAATTTATGTTATTTCTTGATCTGATCCATCCATTACTTGCATTGAATTCTGAAACTCCTAATTAAATTGCAATTTCCTTTGCCAGAAACGGGAATATTTTTGGAGTGACATCTTTTATAAAACTCCCAAACTGCCACATTAATTTCATCATTCGATGTTTTTCTTAGTTTTCTTTTTCGGTCATTACCACAGTTCTCCAAAAACCTCTTAGTTATTTCTTCCCTATTCTTTACTCTATTGAACACTGTAGTTTTAGAAATTCTCTGACTTTCTCCTTTTTCAATTAAGTTTAATATTTCGTATTTTTTATCAAAGTTCAACTATCTTTCTTGTTGGAGCTATTTTATTTTGAAGTTTATCACAAACTGTCCACCTAGCTTAAAAACTTCTCGTAAAATAAATAAAACTTTCTAAGAAAAATAAGTCATTTTAAACTTCTCAGCAAATTTCAAAGAAAGAACCTCACACATGACTTCACTGAAAAGAATTTATTCAAATAAAGGATCAAAGCATATTTCAGAGCATTCGTTTATTCAAATGCTCACTATTGCAACTGGAAGAGCAACTTTTCAAACACACCTGTTTTCAATGAATGAATGAAAGAACTGGTCAAAAGCTGACTCCCTACAATTTCCCCAGGTGGTCAACTCACAAAAGGATTTAGATTAGCTTTTTACACTATTTCACCAAACAAGTGAAATTTTAACATACATTGCAAAATGACAAAAAAATTTTAGAATTTTTTTTCTGGTCAACTTATGAGGATTTTAGAATAGAATTTCATAATACTCCTAGACAAAATTGACTTATTTCAGTGGTCAACATACAAGATAGACAGATGGTCAAGTTACAAAGGTTTTGCTTCTTTATACTGTTTTATACACACTCAAGAAAGCTCTACACAAGAAAACAAAAGCACCACACTTCACGACGACATGGACTGTATTTATTAAAAAGGAAGGAAGTAAAAATGTATATGTATATTAACAGCGCCATCTATTAAGTGGCAAGGCAAGGCGTGAACATTCACCCCCCGTTGACATGTTATTAACATTCAACAACAATCAAAATAAATTGAAAAAATATATTTCACAATAAAATAAGTTTAATTTGGCATAGGAAGAAGACACACTCGCGAGATGGCTCGCTTGTACTCTCCATGTTGAGTTTTAACCTTAACGACCCTGATTAAATTATCAGTACCACTAAATATCTCTACGATTCTACCCAAGGGCCATTTAAAGGTAGGCATATTATCTTCGATGAGGATCACTAAATCACCAATTTTAATATTACACTTTTTGAACTGCCACTTATTACGTTGTTGTAAATCACTTAAATATCCTCGGTACCACTTATTCCAAATAAGCTGTACTAATTTTGTCACGTTTTGCCATCTCCTGAGTGTACCTTCCTTTGACATGGTTAGGTTAGGTTCAACAATCGAGTTCATTGATCTGCCTATCAGAAAATGAGCTGGTGTAAGAGCATTTAAATCGTCCACACTGCTCGATAAAGGGCACAAGGGTCGGGAGTTTAAAATTCCCTCGATTTGAATACAGACAGTTAAAAACTCTTCATAAGTCAAAAATGCTTTGCCAACAACTCTCTTAAGATGGTATTTTACAGACTTCACGGCAGCCTCCCACAAGCCACCAAAGGAAGGCGCTCTCAGCGGAATGAATTTCCATTCTATACCTTCACTAGACAAAAAGGCAGAGAGCTCTTCTTCTGGCTGCTTAACTAATCTCAAAAGCTTATTAATTTCCCTATTTGCGCCAACAAAATTTTTACCGTTATCGGAATACAATTTAGAACTCTTACCACGGCGAGCAAAAAACCTTTTAAGAGTGGCAATAAAAGCCTCCGACGTTAGATCCGATACCATCTCTATATGAAGAGCCTTTGTTACAAAACATACAAATATACATAAATACATTTTATGGAGCACACCTTTTCTCTGATTTCGATATTTGATCATAAAAGGACCACAGAAATCAACTCCAGAGCAATTAAAGGGAAAATTTGGAACTACTCTGTCTCTGGGAAGACTACCCATTAGTTGAGTCATCGCAATTGGTTTTGCTTTAAAACACACAATACACTCGCGCACTAATTTTCTGCAAAGAGAGCGACCACCCAAAGGCCAAAACCTTTCTCTAACCAAGTGCAGAAGGGAAGATGCCCCAGTATGAAGATTTTTAATGTGACAATGCACTATTATTAGATTTGTCAATTTATGTTTATGGGGTAAAATTACAGGATATTTAGCATCATAAGGTAAATCTGAATTACCCAGTCGTCCATCTACTCTCAATATTCTATCACTATCAAGGAAGGGATTTAGATTTTTTAATTTGCTCTTAGGGGGAACAACCTTCTGTTGTTTTAAACCTTGAATATCATTTAAAAACACCTCTTCTTGGACCATTCTGATCAGACTCTTTTCAGCTTGGTCTAACTCTGAAACACTAAGAGATCCAGATTTCTTTAAATTAGATTGCTTAACATTAATTACAAATCTTAACACATAACTAAATATACGAAGAATTTTCACATAGTTATTACTTACACTTAATAAATCATATAAAAGAGATAACTTATAGTTTGTTGAAATACAAACATTAAAAACTGGAGTATCAGAATCAACACCTGTCTTTAGTTCACAAGAGTAGTCATATTCGTTCGTCATGGGTGAGCTTGTTTGCTCATAGAATAACTCACCTTGTTCCAGAAATGGTGGGCCATTCCACCAAATTTTTTGATAGTGAATATCACGAGGGCTTAACCCACGGGAAACAAGGTCGGCAGGATTAAGAGATGACGGCACGTGGGCCCAGTGACAGTTTTCTGTCAAGTTTTGAACCTTGGAAACACGATTAGCGATAAATGTCTTCAGGTGGTTCGCAGGTGTATTCAACCACGCTAATGCAATCGTAGAATCAGTATGAAGTACCGTTTCACTAATTTCTAATCGTAAAGATGCACGTAATTTTTGCACAAGCTGGGCTAAAAGAACACAGGCACACAGTTCAAGACGGGGAATCGAAATCACTCGAATTGGTGATACACGTGATTTGCTTGCGAGAATAGTCACTTTAGCATTATGCGTTGAAGTGAAACATTGAAGATAGACTACAGCTCCATAGGCTGCTTCAGATGCATCTGCAAATCCCTGAAGGACAATTCGTTGAAATTTGTCCGATAGAATGAATCTATCAATTTTCACATGCTCGATGCACTTTAAAGTTGTCACAAAATCATTCCAATCCTCGCTGATTGGATTTGGCAGAACTTCATCCCAATCTAGTTTTTGCTGCCACAATCGCTGTAATAGGATTTTAGCTCTTGTCAAGACTGGTGCTAAAAAACCAAGAGGGTCGTATAATTTAGCTATCACGCTGAGAACTTCACGCTTTGTGTACGATGATTTTACTGCAGTTGACACCTTATAAACAAACTTATCTTCGAATGGCTTCCAGCTGATGCCCAGAGCTTTGACCGATAAGTCATTATCGATAGAAAATGAGTGCTCGACATCAGATGAAGATGAACTATTCCACAACTGAATAGAATTCGAAGACCACTTGTGAAGTTTCATTCCGCATGACTGCAGAGAATCTCGCAATTGGAGTTGTAATTGACGGGCAGTTTCTAGATTCTGGGCTCCGCTTACAACATCATCCATGTAGGTGTCATGCAGAAGAGCTTCTGAAGCCAAAGGATATCTATATTTTTCATCTTCGGCCAGTTGTTGCAGAGTTCTTATTGCAAGGAAGGGGGCATTGGACATTCCGTAAGTTACTGTTTTCAATCTGTAAACTGAAACTTCAGCATCGAGTCCAGGCTTCCACACTATTCTCTGAAGGTCTCTTTGATCCGGATCTATCAAGATTTGTCTATACATCTTTTTTATGTCCGTAGTAAAGGCATATTTGTGCCTTCTAAATCGAGAAATTGTTTCAAACACATCTTCCTTTACTTCACCTTTCATTAAAATGTCATTCAAACTTAGGCCTGTTGTAGTAGGAGATAAAGCATTGAAGACGACTCTCATCTTAGTAGTCAATTTATCAGGGCGTAATATTCCATGGTGTGGTATGTAGTAATGTGTGGGCGGCTTACTTTCTTCAATCACCTTTTCCAAATGGTCCAGTTCCTCATACTCACGCAAGAAATCAGTATATAACGACAAATACTCTGAGTCCCTAGACAAACGCTTCCACAAACAATTAAGTTGCCTCAAAGCTATGTTCTTAGACTGTCCAAGACACGACGGATCCTTACTCAAGGGCATTGCAACTACATATCTACCATCGGCATTTCTTCTATGGGTGCTTACAAAATGATCCTCACAAAAAGACGCCTCTGTATCCTTTGCAATTTCTACTTCGACATTTTCAATTTCCCAAAATCGTTTTAAAGTTTTATTCAAGTCATCGTCAAGAATCAACCCACAATGAACATGACCAACATCTTCTACCTGATCAACGCTGCCACTCACGACAAAACCAAACACCGTATTTTGCAACAACAATTTGGAATTTTGAGCATAAAATCGTTCTGGCCTCAACAATTCGTAAAACACCTCCGCTCCTAATAACATATCAATTTTCTCAGGTTTGTTGAAATTATTATCAGCTAATGACACGAACTCTGAAACACTACCATCCACATCAATTATTCTATTTGGAATGAGATCAGTAATTTTGTCAACCACTAGCATCGATAATTCTCTAACAAAACTCTTATCCTTATTTGCCACTAAAGTTCTAACACAATTGTTCACTACCATAGTTGCATCATTAACACACGAAACCACGGTATTTATTTTCTCCAATTTTAATTGCAACCTCTGCGCGCACGCCTTAGTACACAAACATGATTGAGACCCAACATCCAGCAAACATCTAACTTCAATCCACTCAGAAAATTTATTTTTAACATGTGCGCGAACTGTACTCAGAAGTACGTTTTTAGGTTTGTTTTTCTCAAGGCTAGTCGCTACAATTTGCGGTTGCGATGTCACTTCCGAAGTTTCCTCTTTCTTCCTTGGAACGAAAGCTTGGGCATCTAATTTGAATTGAGAAGTGGGATGATTAAAATATTCACGCGGGAAATGAATCATCGTATGATGAGGCTTAGAGCAGAAACAGTTTTTCTTTGAAGGGCATTCACTTAACCTGTGGGGTGCGAAACAACGAAAACAAAGATTATTCCCTTTCAATACCTCAATTCTCTCATATACTGACATAGTCTTAAATTGGGGGCAGGTAGCGAGGGGATGTATATTTCTGCACAGAACACACTTCGAATTATTAGTCTCCGCAACAAACACTTTAGATATATTTTTGTCAGCACGCAAAGGGGAATACTTCTGAAATTTATTTCCTCCCACGCGTTTTATTTCACCAGCACTATTCCGATTGATTAACTCATTTGTACCTTTACCTCTCGATGATAAGTAAATATCACATTCACGTCCAAGTTGGTGAGGTAAGAAAAAGGTTTCACCTTGCTTAATCCCAATGTGAATCATTAATTCCCGATCAAGGGTTTCGAAAATTTTATCAGAAACAATAAGATCGCATAAAGATTTAAAATCTGTAACTTTACGTATTTGGCAGTAATAGTCAAAGGATGCACATAGTCTAGAAGCAAACTGGACATAACTTTCAGACGGTAATTTTCTAGCCCTTTTAAAATTATTCAGGCATTCTTGGGGAGTAGGTTCAAATTCTTTTAAAACCAAATTTTTTAACTTTTCGTAATCACACAAATCTCCCTGACTAACATACACTAATAAATTATTAACTCTATCTCCTAAAAGATTTAACAGAATTTCGGCTTTATATTTATTAGGCACTGATTTATTTTCGAATGCTTTTTCTAACGAATTGAAAAATAAATTAAACGATTCTGACTTAGCCGGCACTGAAATTGTTAAAACCTTAACACTTTTGATTAAACTTTCCAAACTATCTGAATCTGTTTCGCCATTCACTGTAGTCTGAGATGCATTAGCTAGGTTACCACTAATTTTCGCCAACTCTAACTGTTTTTCTAATTGAGCTAACTTTAATCTTTCTAATTCTATTTCCTGTTCCGATTCTCGTTTAGCTTTTTCTAACTTTTCCTTTTTTTCTTCTAAAACATGCCCAATTAAATCACGTACAAACTCAATATCAGTTTTAACTATATCACTATTTTCAATTAAGAGCTTTAAATCTACTATTTTAGGATTATCTGGAATTATTAAACCTAATTCCTGAGCAATCATAATCAACTCATCTTTTTTAAAATTCAATTTAAGTGCCATATTAATATCCGTCACTGCTAAAACAACACTTTCAAATTAGAAATGCTATCACTTTAACTCCACACCCAAATCGAAAGCAATTACTAAACGAAAGCAACTCTACTAAGGCAATACATATCAAAAACACTCAACACAGACCGAAAAGAAACAAAACACAATCGAATAAAACAAAAAAGATATAAACCAAACTAGGCAGAAACGAAAGCACAACTAATTCAATTCAATAAAACAAAGCAACACAATTCTCAAATTACAGCTAATCGAAATTCCACTTACCCTGAAAATCACAACAAACTAACACCACTACCTTTTCAGAATCTAATTAATAAGCCATAATTTTTAACTTCCTACGCAACACATGTGAAATCACGATTTTCATTTTATTTTTAAAAGGACACTTCACTGACCTCCAGCACAATTTTAAATTCACAAAACACATTCCCTAGTCACTGACTAACACCTCCGAGCTCATGTCGGACCAAAATGTTTTATACACACTCAAGAAAGCTCTACACAAGAAAACAAAAGCACCACACTTCACGACGACATGGACTGTATTTATTAAAAAGGAAGGAAGTAAAAATGTATATGTATATTAACAGCGCCATCTATTAAGTAGCAAGGCAAGGCAAGGCGTGAACATATACTATATAGGAAAAATTCCGTTCTTGATAATTGAGGTCAACTTATGCAGCTGTTCAACTTACGAGGGTGGTTAACTTGGCAGGTTTCACTGTATATATATATATATATATATATCTGTAGTGGTAGATAAAATTATTTTAATTCTTATTTATTAAAATATTAGTGTGTAACGTTTGCTCTAGGGAAAATATTTTCTGAAACTATGGAAACTCTGTAATTGTTAGAAGGTATGTGTTAAACCCCACATTGCTGAGGTAAAAACTAAGTTTAAAATTGCTTCATTTTGAAAAAGTGATTAATTTTTTTGTTTTGTTCAGTGAGGTTATTATAGGCACTTCTTTTTTCCACTACTATAAACTTCCCTACATTTAGCATTTAACTACATTTTAGCTCTTCCCAGTGACTTTATTAGATTTATCAAAGCACATTTCAAAAGGATAATTATTATTAAAACAATATTTGATTGCTTTATAGCTTATACTTGATAATTCATAAAAGCAAATAATTTCCGCTATTACATATCTGTTCCATATCCAGAAATGTATCTTTCAACATATAGCAGGAAATAGAATTTTCTGGATAATAGGTCTTTCGGATAAACTAAGATTAAAACATGTACTATTCAATACAGAAAAGATCATGTCAATTTTTATACAATTACATTTCATTATTGATTCTTGATTTAATGACATTTAACTAAAGTATGTTTACTCTAATATAAATGTCATTGATAAAAGGAAATAATAATTCATGAGAAGTCGGCCAAGATAAATTGATCTTGCATGAATATAGGCAGTCAGCTGGTATTTCTCTTTAACACTAAAAATATTATTCTTCATTAATATTTATTCCTCTCACCAAAGTTTTTTTTTTTCTTCTTCTTTTTTTTTTCAATTTCTTATCAATAATTAAAGGAGTGAATGTAAAAATATTGATTTTTTTTTTTATGTATAAAAGGAGAAAAAATTTCTTTATTCTGATTGTTGAAATAAAGATTTCCAGAAGACTGAGATCTGAGTATGGGGAAAAACTATTCAATGTTAAAGCCAGTATTTTTGTCATGATTTTGAAATTTTGAGCTATCAAGAAATTTCATAATTGATATTTGTCTGTTTATTAAATGAATGTTTGGCAGCTCAATTCAGAAATAATAATGACAAAGTCAGTTAAAATATAAATTCGTTTTTCAGGTTGTGTTTGCTCATCTTCTTCCGAATTTCAGTGAATGTTGGTGGGATGCCATGATTTTAGATGTCCTCATCTGTAATGGTTTGGGCATTTACCTGGGAATGGTTGCATGCCGCTACCTTGAAAATGAAACCTACGAATGGGAGAGCATCAAGTAAGGACTTTCTCTCTCTCTCTTGCTTTTGTCAGTAACAAGCAGATGTGTGCGGATGCATGTAGCAATGATGCTTCTTAAAAGAGGAGTGTAAAGATGTATAGTGCGACTTGTAAGAGACATCAGTCTCATGTCGTGGCGAGTGCCAGGGTTACGAGGAAAAGTCACTTAGAAGAGAAGTGTGGGGTGAATAGTTTTGCCTTGATCTTGGCATAGGCCAGCGTGATTAAACCAATCAGCACCTTCATTTCTCCATTGCACCCCCATTAGAAATATGCTCTTGCTTCTTACCATAGCAGCAGACAGCGCTAGACTTTTAGTCTGAAAGAGTTCTCCTCAAAGCCGCACAATAGTCTCTAGACAGAGCTTATCAAATCAAAGAGTAAACGTTGGGGCGATAAATATTCATAAAAATTTAAATTCTTTTTAATGTAAAGGTAAGTGAAAGTTATTTTTTTGTAAAAGTTTTCTAATTCTAAAAAAATAATTTTCATTCTTTTAGATACAAAATAAATAAATTTTAATTTCATTATTAAATTTGTTTGATATAATTATTTTGCTTAAAGCATTTATTTTCCTAATAAAAAATTAAATTTTGCAATAAATGTAATCCTAGTAATCTAGAAGCATACTTATGCATTGATTGGATGCTCCTTACAATTAAGTAATTCAGACATATCCCCCTTTGTCTCCCTCTCTGCTCACCAATACTTGTTTAGATGTCATTATCAAATAATTTATAATATTTTATTTTAGATCAATTCCGAGTACTAAAGGAAAAATTCGCCGGGCTGTTTTACAGTTTACTCCTGCCAGGTAATATTAAAAAAATTTTTTTTCTAATTTGTATTTCTTAGTTACATTAAAACCTGAGTATCCAAAAACCCACAATATAATTTATACTATCTGATGTGTATTTTTAGCTGTAATGCACATATATACTCTAAATGGGTTTCATTGGCTTTGCAAACATTTTTTTCA
The DNA here is from genome assembly GCF_982258835.1 of Parasteatoda tepidariorum. Lineage (NCBI taxonomy): Eukaryota > Metazoa > Arthropoda > Arachnida > Araneae > Theridiidae > Parasteatoda > Parasteatoda tepidariorum. The sequence goes on along the minus strand of NC_141758.1, from coordinate 1,731,740 downwards.
AAAGAGTAAAAATAAAATATTATGCAGACATTGTACTTTCACCGAAGGAAGAATGCAAAATTTCACTTGCTAGAGCCAGCATTTACTTTCTGTTATAATGAAATATAAATAATGAAAATAAAAATACTGTTACGCTATTTTACTGCTAAAGAAATGAAAATGATACTGCTCATATGTCAGCATCATCTTTACAACACAGGTTAAAAGACCTTACAAGTAGAAATGTCACCATCGATTCCCAAAATTTTTTGAATCACTTTGTAAGTTAAAAATTTTTCAACGTCTTTTTATAAAGAAATTATGATGATAAAATCTTTAAGTATTTAGAAAAGCTTCTCTTACGATACACTTTTCTTACCATGCCTTTAAATTAATTTTTATTTATTACATATATCAGTGTGTATTTATATTGAAAACATTTTTTACTCTAATTCAATAAAAATGATTTCATGACCAAAATTTATAAGTTAATGTATAAAAATAAATTCAACTTATCATTTTTCAGTTTTAATGAAATGTTTAATTGAATATTTTTCTTATATGCAGACATGTGATTCTTCTGCTAATTCTCAGAGTTCCGCTAATATAAAATTTAAATTTCCTTAAATATGCAAAATCGCGTTATAGAGATGTTTTTACGCTCTTACCAGCATCCTCTTTTTTTCTTCTTAATTTCTCATTTGCTCCCAATAATGACTTTCTTTACTCAGATTTGTTAGAGGATAACGCAACTTTGGATAAACTTCGAGAAGTCAAGACTGGAAAAAAAAAAATTCATGAAGAACTTTGGCAAGAATTAATGAACTACTGAGGCAAACACAAAAGTATAAAATTGATAATCCTAAAAGTAATTCTGAAATGGCTAACATTTAAAAGATATTTTACTAAAAAAAATTTTTTTTCCTTCCATTTTTTAAAATTTATATTTTAATCAGTAACAATTTTATTGCTAATTCCAGTTTGTAACAGAAGAATCATTTAATCAATGTAATATATTTCCCCTTTTTATTTGCCTACAATTAGATCGAATAAATTTTTAGTATGATCATACTACATGGAAATTTTAAATTGCACATTTCAGTAATCACTTTTCAGCATACTTGTTACCATCATAAATCTGTGTTTCAATCTTTTTTTCTTTGTTTGTAGTTAATGCAATTGATTTTCTCATGTTTTTTAAAATTCCAATATTATTACAACACTTAAAATTTGAACCACACATTTGAGTAATCAGTTTTTGACATGCTTTTTGCCGCGATGATACCAATGTATTATGAATCGACTTTTTCATAGCTGATATTCATGTTTATTATTTTTTTAGCTCCAATATTTTAATACGATATTATTAAGAAACAAACAAATTCAAATCGCACATGTGAGTAATTACTTATTGTAACAGACGATTTGTGATAATTCATGCATTATTTTATAGTTTTTTTAGGGGGTGGTCAGTTAACGCTGTTGATTTTCACATGATTTTTTAAAATTCCGATTTTATTATGATATCGGAAATTTGTATCGCTCACCTTAATAGTCACTATTTGTCACCTCAATAGTCACTATTTCTAGAATTTTTTTTTTCTCAGATCAATTATTCGACAGTTATCATTTCTTATTTTCACATATTTTTTAAATTCCTTATTTTTAAGTTGATATTAGTTACTATAATACTTGAATCTCAAAATATGAATTTAATTAATGAAAAAAACTACCTTGAGAAAAATGTAAGTAGGTATTACAACATTTCCTATAAGGTGAGGAGAAGGGATGTAAACCTATTGATTGGAGCTGCAAATAATTACGTTGAAAGTGATAGTTTCTAAAAAGAGCCAAATGTTAAAACTTAATGTGGTACTCAAACTTGTATTCAGGAACTAGGGTATTTTACTATCTCCAAAACTAATTAAATTGGTGTAAAAATGCTAAATGATTTATAAATGGACTATGAAGATATAGTAAGTTGCAACTGCGTAAAACAAACTTCTGTGACATTTTATCTTGGTGAACTGTTAATGGCATGAGTAGGAATTAAGATGAATTCATAAAATGATGTCAGGGTAAATCATGATGTCACTTTGAAGAAACAAATATTTTATCTCACATTTTATATCGATGCATTCTGTGCTCCTCACGAAAAAAAAAAATTCCGTTGTATTTGCTGTTTTGTCTTAACCTTGCTTGTTTCATCTGTTGTACTTTTTGGTTGTGAATAACTATAGTTAATTAGATTTTTTAATGTGCACTTCAAAAATGTTACTCATTAAACGTCCCTCAAATATTCAATTTAAAATCTGATTTTTTTAAAATCAGATTTTAAATACCCTGAAAAAGTGATTATTTTTTTTAATGTTTTCCTTAATTTTTCTTTTTTTTTTTCTATAGTTGGACTCATGTGAGATGGTTGGATCCCAATTGTACTTATATGAGATTTTTTGCTGTATATCAATTGGTATTTTTTTGGCAGGTAACGATTTTCCCCCTTTCTATTCCTTTTATTAGCATTAACTACCGAAAATATTTTATGAAATTTCCGCGATGCTTTGTTCTGAAAGTACTTTTCAGTTCCATATTCGTGATCGAAATGTGCTATAGGTGGCGTAGATTTTAATTCTCTACCTATGGCAACACTTTACATTTATTATTCCTTACATTTTATTATTCCTTATGCTGAAATTATGAAAGTAATTTCCTTAAAAAAAATTTAATTGCTTATTATGTTATATTAATTTTTAAAATTTATTTTGCGTAATTTTCCTTAAAACTGAATTTAGATATTTGAGAAATAAATTAATGTAAATCAAGAAACCTTTTTATAATTTACAGTTTTGTGAGCCACAATAAAAATTAATATAACTTTGTTTATTTCAATTTAATTTTTAATCTATACAGTAAACTAAGATTTGTAAGCAGGTTTGCTGTTAATACAATTTTTAAATAGTATTGATTTTCTGAGTGAGATTCTGATATCAAGTGTTGACCTGAGTTTTTCTTTTAAATTTGCACAAATGAAGAAATAGAATTCAAAAAATAACCAAGAGTTGACTATATGAATGATATATTATAATCAGCGCTTTTTGTGTATTTTAAAAACCCTTTTAAAAAATTAAATTGAAAAACTATGTGCAATGAAATTTTGTGTAAGAAAAATTTTAGGTTTTGATTAAATTTTTTTAGGTATTGAGTCTAATCATTGCTTATCACTTTTGTAAATTCTGTACATCCTTCCTGTACTTGTACCAGACTACAGATTGGCACATCTGTAGAAGAAGATTGTGGCAAAAAAAAAAAATATTTTTTCGTAATTTTTTGAGGGCATGTTTTTAGATATCGAAGATCAAATTCGAAGTCATGTATTTAGATTAGATGTCGAAGGTCAGATTGGGTCATAGTCATACCTTGACCTAGTGTAAGAAGGTCAGATAGGGTATTAATTGAAAGATCAATTCTTTAGCTTTGCAATGGTGTATAAAATTGGCTTTTACTACAATTAGGAAAAAAGTTTCAATCATTTATGTGCATGCTAGTTAGTCATTTTTTTTTCTGAAAATTTTATATTTTCAGCTTTTTATAACTTGGGGAATTTCCATACTAAAAATCTTAAAATTGGAAGAATTAGAAATTTAAGATAGTCAATTTGTAGCAATGACCTGTCTGCATCATTTGTCCAAAAAAAACTGCGATGGGGGTCTACAGAAAGACTGGAAGCTAAATGTGAGTCCTTCTGTAGTTCATAAACTTTGGCAACATTTCCTTACTATGGGTTAGGCATCGCGAAAGTTCAGCTAAATGCTACGACAAATACTGATGATCAACATTCATTAATATGTTCATCCTGAAATAAAACTCCGAATCGGTTCGGATCGTCTCTCGGGGCAGCCACCCGAAGATAGGTAAAAGATCTACTGTGGCACCATGAACTTGGTTTATTTGCTAGGCAACCAGAAATTTGTGTGCCACTCTCGTCACACCCTAGAAGAGAAGGTTTAAAGTTGGCGAGGCAACATGTCCACTGAATCACTGACCAATGAAGGGCTGTTCTCTGAATAGATGAGTCCAGATTTAGCAATTGTGAACATTGTTTGTTTTGGAGAAAACCCGATATCATCCATAAAACATCTTTGAAAGAAATGCATATCAAGGAAGCAGTGTCTGTGCTAATGCTCATAGAGGTTGACATTCTTGTTATTTAAATTGCCTTTGTGTTAGTGCGATAGGTGATGGCTACAAGACAATGATCCAACAATGAACTGTGAATGATTATCTTCAGCAGGAAACAATTCAGTTCGCGGAGTGGCTAACTCAATCACCAGATTTGAAATCTTGGTATTTAAGTTGCCTTTGTGTTAGTGCGATAGGTGATGGCTACAAGACAATGATCCAACAATGAACAGTGAATGATTATCTTCAGCAGGAAACAATTCAGTGCGTGGAGTGTCTAACTCAATCACCAGATTTGAAATCTTGCATGTTTAGGATGTTTTAGAAGGACATGTAGCTGCTCTCCATCCTCCTCCTCAGACCCTTGCATCTGGTTTGCAGAATGGAACTTGTAAACTGCATACTTGAAAGCATCAGACATCGCTGTATGTGTTGTATGACTGCCAGAGGTGATCATACTCCATATTGAAGGTACTTTTTCTATTCCGAATTGGCACACCTGATTCATACAATTCATACATATGATAATTTCTGTAACACCACAAATGTTTGGCTAATACTTTTTATATGTATTATTATGCGCACTATCAATGTGACATTTTCATTAAATTCTATGTGTGACTTTTTGAGTTATGATAATTTTTTTTATTTTTCCTTTATTTATGATAACCAGTGTAAAATGAGAAATTTCAACTAGTATGGAAATTTTCTGAGATAATCGACTCAGCATGGGGGAAGTATCCTTTCGAAGAACCCTTGATCATCGTGAAAATATTTCTGAAAGTTTTGATATTTTGAGCCCCTTTGATTCACGTATCATACTTTTTTTTACAATGACCTTGCATCCCGATTGTGACATTTGATACATTATAAAATTATTATTGCATGTAATCATTACTCATGATCATTTATTACAGGTGATTTCTTTTAGACCTTAAGATTTATTTAACAAATTTTAAATTGATTTACTGCACAAAAAAACACTATATTTTATGTATTATTACTTATTTTAAAATCATTTGTCAGGACTTACTATATTTGTAATTTAGTGTAATGGTTGATCAATGTGGGTTATATTGTGATTTTATGCAGGAAAAGGAAGTAGTGAGATACAAATAGCAAAACTACTGTAACTGCTGCTTTTCTTCGTATTTTGTACTGCTGTTTAAAAACAGTGATAGCTGTTCGTAGTGTTAAAATTGTTTGGAAGAGGAAAAAAACTAGCTCATAGTATTTCTTGGCAACAACTTTTCACTTTAGTTTAGTACAGAAATAAGGTTTGAACTCCAGTAATTTTTCGTTTCTGATTGGTAGAAATCTTTGCTATTCTGTCGATGAACATAATAAGAATGGCCCAGTGGACAAGCGTTAATTAGAATTACGTATCACTATTGCTAATGTTTCAATTTGTCATAACGAACAATAACTAATTTATAACTTCGGTCACCCCTCCAAATGTGATTGTACACTCTTGAAACATTGATGCTACTTCAATGTAAGTGAACGTATTTTATCTGTAATTTTTGATGCGCTTTTCTTAGACAAAATAAAAGATCATTAAAAACTCACAAAATTTCAAATACAGTGAAACCTCCTGCCATAGACACTCCTGCAGAATGGCTGCTTCTCAGTGCAGACATAATTTTAATACCCCATGAATTTCCCATTATGTACAGTCCGCCAAAAAAAAAAAAAAAATTAATCACCCTGAATAACCTTTGTTCTAATGATCGGATTTTCACGAACTAAGTGTCAATCTTAATGGTTCCTTGGGGTGACCTCAAATATGCTAATTAATTAGTGCTAACTATTAATTAAGTAACGAAATCAGACACAAAAACTTACCTTATCTGAATAAACATACATTTTTTTTTTTTACATATTTGGAGTCTTAACCTTCAAAATATAAAGGGGGTAGCCGCAATCTGGGAAATATGGTCCCCATAATTTGGTCAAGAGAGCGATCCAAAGTTCGTGCCCTTTTATGTTAATTTCACTTTTTACGTTTTTAGTCATATTTTTAAAACTAATCATATTTTTAAAACTAATAAAGCAATTCAAAAAAAATTGCACCCACTCATGAAACTCATTTACCCAAAGATAATTTCATGAAAAAAATAATTTTTAATAATTATTAATTATTTTTTATTATTTAATTTAATTGAGGATGAAAAAATTTTGAATTATAAGGTATGAATTTTTTTATACCATATTAATCTACATATTTTTCAATTGAAAAATCTAAAGTTTCACCTGTTTTTATTTATTAGAAGCTGAGAAAAATTAAAATTAATTATTTTTAAAGAAATAATTTGGCGACAATAAAGAAATAATTAAATGGGGCGATTGATATTAAAATGTGATAAACTTGCGAGGAACTTGACTTCGCGCGCGTAGCGTAAAATTTCATTCATATTTTTTTCGCTAATAAGCGTTTGCTAATCTTTTTATTTTTATTTCTTTCAAACTATAAAACGCGATGTTTCCTTCTTAGCCGTTTAATAATTTATTTGTAATTTAGTAAAGAAATTTGAATGAAGCATTTTGAATAAAAGACACTTTATTCAACGAATGTCTAGTTTTATAAAAGCGTGCTTCTGATAGAATATGATTGTACACCAGATTGTGCTTATTTAATGTGATTATTTTTTGATTTTGTTTTTCAATAACTGATACAATTTCAATAACATACATACGTGTGCATAGATTTTAAAAAAATGTTTTTCATTTTTTTTTCTCACAGTTTAATAGTCCGTTCTAAATTATGAATGTTTATCATTGTGTAATCCGATGATGTTTTTATTATTATTATAATTAGATAACCTTTTTGTTTACTCTTTTCCCCATATTTTTTTAAGCTTTTTTTTTTTTTTTTTTTTTTAAGTCTTTTTAAGTATTTTTTTTCTCTTCGTCATACTTTCTGCTTTAACTTTTTTTTCAGCTGTTTCAATCTCTTTAAATTTTTGTTCTTTTTCTGAAGTTAATGCAAAAAAGTAAATTATTCCTTTTTCTTTTAATTTAACCTTCCTCTTTTTTCCACATTTTTGGCCAATGTAAATGTTTCTTCGAAATTTTTATTTATTTTCCAGTACCATTTCTAGAATTCCTCACTGGATATTAAATGAGAAAAGGGAGTTTCGAAGTTTGAGTAAAACCCATCTCTCATTGACTTATATCTAGTGGGTCTTCAGCAGTACTTACCATTTACTTATGCAACCAATTGTTTTTGCAACTAATAATCCCTCAAGAGAACTTATCGACTTTTTTTGGCGGTTTTCTGGACTATCGCCAAATATATAAACCTTTATTGCAATCCAATTTACAACCCAATTTTTTTAAAATTATGTCTACCCCCCCTAATTCAAGTGTCTAGATTCCAAATATGTAAAAAATATATATATATGTTTATTCAGAGAAAATACTTTTTTGTGTCTGATTTTGTAACTTAATTAATAGTTAGCACTAATTAATTAGCATATTTGAGGTCACCCCCAGGAACCATTATGAGTGACACTTAGTTCGTGAAAATCCGATCATTAGAACGAAAGTTATTCAGGGTGATTTTTTTTTTTTTTTTTTTGCAGACTGTACATTCTTCGCAAATGTTACACTCCCATAACCGGACAGTCATTTTTGCACTAAAAAGTTATTTTCTATCTCTTCAAACCAGACGCTATTTTTTTTCTACATTTGAAATTATTAACCATTTTCTATCAAGTGATGGGTAGGTGTTAGGGATGTAAACCTAATAATTGAAACTGACTGGAGACGAACAGCTTCTATTCAGTATAATATGACTAACTTGAATATCTGTGTAAATAGGAGAAGCATATTTATTTATCTGTAGCTACATCTAGAATTATGTATTTATATAAAACTTTTTCATATATTCTTTTTTGTACAGAAAATTTTCTTTTTTAAGGTTAAATAAATATCCTTGTAGATAGTTATCGTAGATTATTTAATTATTTTTACATCTTTGAAAATATTCTAAAAACAATTTATGGTGTTTTACTTTGTTATAAGGGTACCCTTATCGTAAATGGAAAATTTTTTCGGTCCCAAAAGTGTCCACTTAACGGAGGTTTCACTGTACATGATTTTTTCCTAGTGCTTTTTAAAATAGATAATCACTAAAAGAAAAAATGCATGAAAAATGTTTTGGTGTAACAAACTGGCCCAAACAAACATGAATAAATGTTTCTGAATTATTTCTCATGTTTAAATAAGCAAAGTTTTTATTCAAAACCATTTTATACACGGGTGTAAATTAAGTTTTTCAGCAAACTTAGTCTCCTAAGTGTAGTGAAGTACTTGAGCATTTAAAAAAGAATTTGCAACTAACTACAAAAATAGTAGTTATTCTGACCACTGCTTTTACGTTATTTTGCATTTTTTCCCCCCTTTCTATTTCAGGTGACTGAGTTAAACACATTTTTTCTTAAGCATATCTTTGAAATTCCACCTGGTCATCCGTTAACAGTTGGAAGGATTGCTCTAATAGGTCTAATTGTTGCTCCAACATTAAGGTATGTTGCACAATCTGAAAGGCTTTTTTCTTCATTAGTTTCTACTTATTAGTCTGATTTACAGTAATCAGGTCGATTCAAATATCTATATTTTTTTCATTTATTTAATAATAGATATGTTGTTCTTGAACTCTTTATCTACATACTCCTTATTTGTGTTTTAAATAATTATTATTAGTAACAATTTTTAAAATAATGAAAAACATTGTAAATGGATATATTCTGACAGAATATTTCCATCACAGATCGTGCACTTTCTTCCTCTAGTATCAGTTTAATATTTTTTTTTTGTTTTTTTACTTTGGCATAGAATGAATAAAACATTAGCAAGAACTGCTGAATAAATTGTGAAATAATCTCTTTTATGAGTTATATTTATTTAAAGTTCAATAACTAGGGTTGTTACAGGTCAAGAAGAACACAAAATTCTCAAAAAAATTTTGATTTTAAAGAAGGAGCCCAATATAGAAATTTTTTTAACTAAAATATTTTTATCTCGATATCCTTTATTAAATCTCTTGGTTTGTAAAATGTTTCATTTGGAGTAATAAGTCTTACTAAATTTAAGAAATGAACATGCTTTATTTTTAGATAGAACTATTACAGATTTATTTCTTAGAATTCAATGTCTGATTTCAGTCTAAAGAAGGTTTTATTTTCAGACAGTACTACAGTTACGTTACTGATCCTAGATGTAAGCGAGTTGGTACTCAGTGCTGGGTGTTCGGGTAAGTCATGCGTTATTCCTCCTTTCTTTTAATCCTCCTCGATAAGCCAAATTCAGAGTCAAAGTATAATGTTAAATTTGCAATCAACAGAACTAGAGCTATGATGGTTCAGGAGATAAATCGAACAATTTACTTTAGATTAAATGTTGCAGTATAAACAATATCATCCAAACTAGTGTGTAGAAAAATGTATTCAAATACACTTGAAAAATATTTCAAATAATAATTTTTAACTTACCGTTTTTCTTTTTTGAAATTTATGTATGTTATAGATTTCTAAAAATTCCAACGAACTTATTTTTGAAATATTTGGTTTTTTGATATCACAAATTGTTTGTTTTGTTTGAGTTTGATTGATTAAGTTTTTAAAAAGCAGTATAATTAACAATGACTGTAACAGTAATTTTTTTTAACCCTTTGGTGGTTAGAGAAATGGGCAGTTTTCGTTTACTTAATTCGCGCAGTATTACGAGTAAACAGTAGTCGACAGTGGCAGCTGTTTTTCCCTGTTGTTCTTCCGAAAATGTCACCCTTCTCTGGCGATGCCAAAGATAGCTCGCCTCACGAGCTTTAAAAATTCCTTAAAGTACATAAATAACGGTTTTACATACTTTAAAATATTTAATAAATGATAGTTATTAAATAGTAAATTATAAATGATTATAATCAATTATATAAATAAAAATAGTTAATTATGAATATAAGACAAGTATTGAATTGAAAGGACTAAATAAATACAACTAATGTAAAATTTTATGAAGCATTTAAATACAGTAATCGCCTAAAAAAAAAATTTGTACACGCTATGAAAAAATTACAGTAATTACCTAAAAATCTTTAACAATTATAATCATCATCATAATTATCTAACTTTTGCTTTTGAGCCATTTTACTTAACAAACAACCTAAAAAACATGCCAAAAATACGCATAAAAAGAACAAGGTAAAAAAAAAAAAATTCCACCTTCATTATAAAAAGAAATTCGTGGAACCCGTACTGCCATTTGTAGACAGTAAAACTAACTACATTTCGCGAGTAGGATCCGTTTGTAACATGATCAATGCCGAATAATAATGGCGAACGAGCTCAGCTCATCAACGCACATTAGGGAAAAATTTCAATATGCGAGTTGTGCTCGTTTCTAATTAATCTTGCTCCCAAGCGGAACTCACTTGCGCGCATTATGAAGCTCAATTCAATTGCGAGCCGAACTCGTTCATAACCATGAAAAGGTTAATTATCATTTTTACTCTGAGAACTTAAATGCATAAATTTTTTTCAATTTTGTAGAATATTGATGAAATATTTTAAATTCACATTTATTGAAAAGATAGTAATAGTAATAAATCTTCAAATTAAAAAATTTTATTGTGTAATCTTTAAATAATAGAAGTCTCTTTTTTTAGCTTTTTTATTTTTGGTTTTATTTTAAACTGAAAAAAAGATTATATGGGCTGTTCAACTTATGTGAAAAAAAGTTTATTAGTTTTATCATCTTTTTTGTAGTTTATTGATAATAAAGTGAATAAGAAATTATTTTTCATTATTCTTATAATTTTTTGTTGTAAATTATCTATTGTTTGAAGCTTTGTTATTTTTAAAAAAGTGCAAATTTTTTGTAGGGCAATAACTTTGACTGAAGCTATCATTTGGACCAAATTTGGCCTTGAATTGGTTGCTCGTACCCAAATAAAGAATATCCTTGTGTGGTTGCTCATTATGGTAAGTAGAACCACCAATTTTTTAATTATTGTTATTTGAATGAAATATCAGTCACTTTATATCTTTACTTTTCTTTATTTCAGGTTGGAATGACATTTGCTTGTTTGGCGTTTTGTGTATATTACTCAAGAAGGAATCAAACTGTAAGTAATTTAGGATTATGAATGTTTCCTTTTTTATTAATGCTGTTGATTTTTAATTACTGCTAGTTTAGCATTTTAGACTATAGGGGAGTTAAATTTGTTAATTTTTTTGTGCTCACCAAAAATAATGGGACCCCTTTACATTCAATATCAATGGAAAAAGCAATCATAAATAATTACTGCCTGCTTCTAAAAGATACCATTTTCCTGTGAAGGTGAAAGGTGATTGAATGCTAATTAAGACTTTGGAAATTTCACATCTTGTAGGATCATCTCTTACTAGAATATACTCATTTGTCAGTTACATTGTTTGTCAGAATTTCAGAAAGAAATCTTTTTCTTTGTTGCATTTTAAATAAACTTTTTAATTTGCTAAGGAGGGAAAAACAATTCAATTTTTAAAAAAAATTACATTTCTGTGTAGGTAAGTAATATTTTTTCATTTAGGAAAATTCTAAACCTGTATTATTCTATATTATTTTCCAATTGTTTATAATTATAAAATTGTTGACATGCCTAAATTTTCATCATAAAAAATATGAGCAAAAGCATTTGTGTATTTATAAGGGAAGTTTTAAAAATAAAGGACACTTAAAATATCGGAATTAAGTTTATTTGAACGATAGTCAAGTATTTTAGAAGAAGGAAGGGAGAATAAAATTTTAAGATATACCCTAGATTTACTAACCATTAAATTATTTTAAGAATGTGCAACAGAAGTAAACACACTTCTAGTACTCTGTTGTAATGGCATACTCAATTTCTTTAGTACTTTTGTATTTAACTGAGTATTTAAAAATAGATATATTTTCTCTTGTTTTGTTGATTGTGAAAACTGCAGTATGGTAGATAAAAAATATTTCACATGTTATTTAATTTTTAAAAAGTAATTAATATTATCTAATAAAAAAAATTTGGAATTTAAAAAAAAAAAAGTCACACGTCTGTTCACACAAATCTGTAATTTGTTCAAATACATAAAAATAATTTCTCAAATTACTGTCAGCATTATTTCTTTAACTTATTTTGTTTATTGGGCAACATGTCATTATATAATATTATATAGTAACAAAATTAGTAACATTTACTTATAATGTCTGTCAGAACAATATTTTAACTCGATTGCAAGTTGATCGATCTAACTTTTTCCCTACTCAGAGGAAATGAAAATATTTTATAAAAAAAAAAAAAAAAATCACATTTATAATATAACTAGCTGAATAACCGTTCTTCCCATGGGGTGAATTTAAAAAAAAAAGAGAAGAATCAATAAATCAGTACTGATCAATCATGCTCAAAACCGAAAGACATATTCTGAGACAATTAAAGAGCTTGATGGAAAAACCAGGGGAATTAATGAATTAGAGAAAATAACATAAAGTGGTTTCGTCAATGTGAGTATGTTTAATGTAACAGAACTGTTTTTGCCTTCACTTTAATCTTAGCACAACTAATCCGTATTAGTATGCTTGCATGATTTTTTATTTAAAATTAGGCAGTGGTAAATAAAATAAACCAAAGAATTATTAGTCCCACCTTCTAATAAATTGGTAATAAAATAATTAGGATACAACTTCTTTTTTCATTCTGAAAATGTCACTTACCTGATTCTTTTTTATCAATATAGCTGAAATAATTTAAATTTTTTTTATTTAATACTATATGTTGCAATCTTCAGTGGCTTTACGTTATTGAAATAAGCTAATCTCGTTGTTTGTAATTCATACCATTGCAACAAAGATAAAATGTATTTAGCATCACTTAGAGTGATGCTATTGCTCACAGCCAATTCATGATTTCACTTTTAAGTGACTGTCTTGGACCCTTTCGAATGGTCGTAAAACACTTGATTTTAAAGTATCGGTATTAAAACTGCTTAGTATTGTTGCAGTTTTAATAATCACCAAATATCTCAATATAATATTATTTAACTATATTAGTATATTTTGTACTTATTATATAACCCTTCAACATTTGAGTTTATACTTAAGTGCATAACATTTCTCAATCTGACCTTTAATTTACTGTTGAAATATTTATAAGTAGTGGTGGAAAAAGTTCTTTTAATTCAAATTCGTTAAAATATCAATACATTATCCTAGTTACCACTGAGAAAAATATTTTCTCAAACTACGGAAAATCCTTTGTAGAATTCTTATCAAAACCAATTCACCAATTACCATAATACCAGTGGTGCATATTACAGTCAGTGATACTTATGAATTAAGCGTCATCTTTGAATTGCGATTTCTTACGCTTTTTTTAATTGATATAATTACCTTAATTAAGCATCATTAGCGTTGATTTTTTATGTTTCTCTTAAACGAATTCGTACCACTTTCCTATCAATTTTGCTTTTGAATACATAAATATATTTTTTTCTATTTCAGTACGGTTGGTTTTAAATATGTCAATTTTTAGAAACACATTTAAACGAATGTAATAAAAGTGTGTGGTATCTGACAAAGTAGACATTTGGTGATGTAGACCACGTGTGCTACCACGAAATATTCATTGAATTTATCTGACATAGCAAATATAAAATAAATAAACAATTAAATTCATGCAATAGACTATTTTATCTTTAAATATGTGAAAAATTTAATCGTTAAATTTAAAACAATTGCTAATGCTTAACCAATCAGAAAATTCCATTTCGTTTTTCACTCATCCCGAATGGTTTGGCATAGAATGTTCTAATGTCCACAGTGACCAAAGTTTAACTGAGAGTGAAAAGAAACACCTGATATGATCAGACTACAGAAAGTTTTTCAGCATAAATTGAAATTAATTGTATTAATGACTAGGTATTATAAAACATATTTTCTTTCTCTTTTGTTTTTGTTATGCTTATTTATACTTGTATTTTAACAAGAAACATACCAGCACTTTACAATACAACATACAATAACTGATCTTTTGATCAGTTATGGTATGTTTAGTGTCAAACTGACCATTTTTATCTTTATACAGTCAAACCTCGATATCTCGAACTTGAAGGAAGAGGAGAAAAAACGAGATATCGAAAATTCGAATTATCGAAAATCGCATGTTATCGATGGTAGAATAAAGAAAAATGCTCTTTACATACCTTATTTACTATTCCATATTTATTCTAAAAACACTTTTTACACTTTCATTTAAAAAAAGATTCAATTGTTACTTGCTTTAGAGATGTGTAAGAAAGTTTGTCTGTAACACTTTCTAAGTGAACTATAGCTTTAAATGTCTCCTCTGACATATTCGGCTGCCTCTCAATAAATCTCCTTACAGTGTCCATTGCAGAAAGTGCTTGTTTGTTAGTAACATTGGGCGGTAAATCTTCGATTTCCTCATCCTCTTCTTCTGATAGTACACAAGAAGCTTTCGTTTGAGCGATGATACCATTGTCATCCCACTGACCACACACTGTTACTGCATCATCTACGTTTACAAAGTCAAGAAATTCCATGTCATCAAGATTCATGAGTCCGGTCAATCTGTTCCAATCATTTTCGGTGCAGTTTTCAGCAGAATTAATGATATTGGTTGTTTGACTGCTTTCGTGATCTTTAATGAATCCAGACTTCTTGAAGCCATTCATTATCGTAGAGGAAGACGCTTCATTCCATGCCTTGTCAGCCATTCTTAAATTTTTTTTTTGGAATATTTTTTTAATTTAGAAAAAAAATCTACACTATTTACGGAAAAATATTCAAGTTATCAAGGGATTAGAAAAAAATTTCGTTTAATCAAAGTTTTTTTTAACATTGAGTGTATGGGAGATTTGAAGGGAATTTTTTCTTCTTCGAGATATCTAAAAATTCGTGAAATCGAAGCTCGAGTTAGCGAGGTTTGACTGTATTTACAGATTTTTCTTTCATGTTAGGTAAAACCTAAGTTTAAAGTTATCTTTAATTCAGAAGTTAAAAGAAAGTGGGGCACTGTTTATAATAATAAAAAATTTTACGAAAGAAAGAAAGCTTCTAAATGAAGAAGTAAAATAATTTCATTTCTCTATAACAGGGATGCCAACTGCTTCGCTTTCTACAAAAGTTATAATTAATTGGTATCAAATTAAGTAGTAAAACTTGTAGAATAAAGATAATTAAGCTAAGTGTCACCAGAGATGTCTACATTAAGTCCCATTTCGTGTGATACTTTGAATTTTTGATATGTAGTGGTAGACAAATTACTTAAACTGGAAAATACTAACAGTTACCGCTAGAAAATATTTTTTGACAAGGTGGAACAACTTGGCATTTCTTCTATAATAATCATCAAAATGATAAAATGTCATTGAACTTTCTAACTTTTTTAATTCACCCTAGTTAAGGCTTCCTTGAAAAAAACTCACAGTGCAGCAGTGATAACAGTTGAATTCAATGTGAAGGAAAATGTGTATCACACCATTTTCGTGATAATTACATACTTTTTAATCTTATAACGTCTTTAAATTGGATACTTTCAATATTTCTGCTCTAAAAATAAACACCAAGTATTGGCAGTTTATACTCTAATATATTTAAAAATGTATTAGCATTAGTTATCTATGCACTTTTTGAGAGCCAATTCAAGACTATTTCTATGGGGATAATCCAGTAATGTTTTTATTATTTTTGGTATCAATGTTTTTAAGTGTGTATGCAGTCATAAGTTTGGACCCTAAATGTGTATAACTCGATTATTTTTTTCCAACTTATCTAATTTTTAAATTTCAGCTGTCCTTTACCAAATGTAGTGTTGTTTTTTTTCTCTAATTAAATATCACAAACTTAATCTTTTGAATAATCCAAAAAATTTTTTTCACTGAAATATGATATCTGATAAGTTTTTTTCTTTTTTAAAAATTACCATTCAAAAAATTTTTTAGTTTTACAGAAATTATGTCCAGACAAGAATTGATAGAAACCAGCAGTTCTTTAAAAAAACACATCCTGAATATCTCAGTTGTTACAAACCTTTTTTTGACAGAATTCTTTTTTTTAAAATATTTATATTCTAGTTTTCAATTTTTTCAATCGTAGCAATATATATATATATTTGATCATCATAGTCCTTTGTTACGTGTGTGTTATTTGCGACCATATAATGAATTTCATATCTATTGCTATAAAAAATTACCTTTTATATGGCTTTCTTTCAATATATTCAATTAACATTTCAAACAGCAATACAGGCAAATTAAATATGTAGTTATTAGTGGAATAGATATTTAATTATAGCCAGACTCAAATAAAATGAAACACTTTCTGCCGACAACAAATCTCAGTTAATTTCTGTGAGCAATTTATTGACTCTTGTTACTAGTTTCAACACTTTTGTCATCACCTAATTTTGATTAAATTTGTTTGAAAATTAGTGATTTTTTTTAAAAAAATATTTTCATTTTAATTAAACTCCATTTTGATTATTTAAATATGCCAGTATATGTTGTGATCTTGTTATTATCTTTGTATATGTTATGAAAGCATTTATCGTAAGTGGAGACATGCATATAGAATAACTGGCTGTTTTGCAATAAATAAAGTAATTGGAATCAATTTCATATATACCAACCTTTGTCAGTAGTGGTGGTCTGTGGAAAAAAAAAAACTAAGGGAGAATAAGATAGTTAATACTCATACAATGCATTGCCAATCTTCTTTAATTGGATAATATTACATTATAATAAGAAACTAAATGATCACAATACTTTTATGCTTTAAGTTAAATTAGAAAAATTAGCCCGGAATTTTAAATATAAGAAATGGTAAGTATTGAGCTTTAGATTAAATTTTGAGCGAACAAATTTCCATTTATTTCCCATCATCATTGGTTTCACCTCCTTGCCTGCCTCCTAGCACTCATTGTTGCCAGCGGAAATTAAAAGAATTTATAGAGATCAGATGGCAACTGTAGTTTTGATGAAACAACAGAAGCGGCAGTTACCATCATCTCTGTTTGTATGTCGTCACTGTATATCTAAAATCTGAGTTTTCGTGATGGTTTATGTCTGATCATATTTTTCTATTGTAGGTAGCAGCAGACTCTGAAACTTCTACAGATTCTCCTTTGGCCTCTCCGGTTAAGGAAGCCATCGTAAAACCCAATCATGCATCCCACACTAAAGTCACTAGACGCAAGGGTAAATCAATCAATGGACCTCCCCTCTTCAAGAATTAATGCCTTCTGTCCAATTGTTCTTCACCAAATCTTTTGCTAACTATTGGCAAACTTTTTTTTTTTAATTGTACCTCACCAGAAAGTATGTAATTTGAATTAAAGTGCATACTTTTAGATTTCTACTTGGCTACTGAAGTTATACAAAATTATTTAAAAGAATCTGGTATTTAAAAACCTACTAGTTTCTTTTTCTTCCCTTAAATAGTTAGAAATTCATTTTATTTATTCATATAAGTGTTTGTTAATTTGTATTACAAACAAGCAATTCATGTTACAAAAACACTAAGTTGTGCTTTGAGGAAAATTAACTCTAATAGAAGCCATTTTATACAGTTTTAAAATGATCTTGCCATTTTAAGTGATAGGATATGGACTTATTAATAACCCCTCCCCCCTTTTTTTTCTTCTTTGATTTGAATTTATTGCTCATATCCATCTAATATTAAAGCAGCCAAATTCAGGCACAATTTTTTTAGTCCTTTATTTGAAATGAAAATGTTATTTCTATATTGGGCTATACTGAAAATAAAAAAAGGAGACTTTTAACTTCCAAATTTGAAAATTGCTAGAAAAAAATCGTTAAATAATTCAGTGTAACTGAAAATAAACTAAAAAAAAAACAACAGTTAGAAGTATCTATGTTAAAATGCATTCTGTAATAAGCAGAATAAAACAGTTACGTGTAAAGAAATGAGTGGTAAAGAAATTCCTTTGAGAAGTGACATTTTAGAGGTACTTCATTCACTTAGTTTTGCTAAAATTGTAACTGTAATGTCCAAAAATCACTTTCTGTCAAAATTAAGTAATCTTAAAGTCTGAAAGTGATTAGACAGACTTGTAATTGACAAACAGTAAATACAGTTTGACCTGGCTGTAGTAGACTGTCTACGGCTCAGTGATAAATCTGCTATAAATGATGATTCACTCTATCCAAAATTCTTCATAAAATAATTGTTAGTGTACTGCAGTCATATTGTTAATTGTAGAGCGCAGTTTGTTTCATGTATTATTTTCTAATTAAATATATAAAGTTGCTCTACAACTTAGTTTCTGTACAGCAAAATTTCTCCTATGACTGAGTTAATCAGAATGTTAAAAAAATATTCACCTTGAAATTTATGTCAAATATTTTTAGATGTTTATCTTTTCAATTTTAGTCATTCTTTGAATTTTCTTAAAACTTTTTATTTTCAGCTTTTTATTAAAAAAGTTTCTGTGCAACAAATTTACTTTCCCATTTGCCTGTTTTCGTAACAATTTTTTATTTTAGAAAAATGTTTCAAATGAAATATTCCTTTATAATATCTTCATTTTTAATGAGAAACCATAATTATGTATTTTTCGCATAGATTAAACAACAATTATTTAAATGCCTCCAAAGAGGAAATTTGAGGTCACTCTAAAGGAACTAACCAGCCTTAATAAAATAACATTGTTTAATGAGCAATTTAGATGGAGCCAATAAAATTGTCTACCACAACTGAGTGTTC
Organism: Parasteatoda tepidariorum; assembly: GCF_982258835.1. Taxonomy (NCBI): domain Eukaryota; kingdom Metazoa; phylum Arthropoda; class Arachnida; order Araneae; family Theridiidae; genus Parasteatoda; species Parasteatoda tepidariorum. The sequence goes on along the minus strand of NC_141758.1, from coordinate 1,712,825 downwards.
ATTATAGTGGATATTTCCTTACTTTTAGAATCTGTTGATTTTGAATTACAAATATAAAACACATTTTGCACATGAATTGATTGTAAAACATATTTATTACATGTTCAGCATTAACACTCCCACCTAATAATCCTTCCTCCAGTGTTTTTTTTTCTTAAACTCATGTTACCCAATAGGATTGTCTTTTATTTTATTTATTTATTTATTTTTTTTTTTTGTTTCTAAAATATTGCACCAACTTACTAAAAATTTTGAAAAAAAAAATGAGTTAATATACTTTTAGGTATTTATAAAACCTATTTTACAATAAGTGTATGGGTCTATTATTTTAGGATAGAAAATTATATGTTTTTTTTTTATAAATATATTTAATAATTGTTAATTGTGTTATATAATGGCTGTTAAGTGTTGTTATTGTGAAGTTATTATTCAAATATTTTTTTTCAGTTGTTGAAATATTTTAAATGAGTTGTTCACTGTTTGAGAAAGTGAAAAATACTATGTGTAAGTGATTATAATTTAATCATACATTTAGACAGTTATCTAGGAAATATGTTACTCTCATTTAAAGTTTTTTTTTATTGATAGTTCCCTCTATTTATTTATCTCTACCAATATGTCTCCTTAATTTGTTTATCAGCACAATAAGTTTTTCACATAGAATTTTTGATGTGTTAAAAAAAATGTGTTATGGATTTTTTGGTATGCAGTTAGTACTTGTTTGCATTGTTTTTCAAATAATGTTCTTGTTAATAAATATAGTGATTTTAATTATAATGCTGGGGTCAGTTAGGGCTCATATGAAGCACTCAAAAGAAAGGAGCTAATGTGAAATGTAATGAAAAAATTTGATTATGAAACTTTCTTGTATCAAACTTTAAACCTTCAGCTCTCTGACATGCAAATGATTTTGACAGAGTTTCTTTTAAAACAGATTGCTGTGTGTTGTGAATAGTAAAAACAATCTATGTGTTAATTCTAGTCTAAGATAACAAAATGAGGATTTTAATGCGTGTAACATAGTTTTATTTTTTATAATTTCATTTATGACGCATTCAGCATATTTGTTTTGTCTTCCTAGGGGGAAACCGAAACAATGGGCAATGTTTTTGTTTCAATACTAAACAATTAAGAAGAAAAAAACAGTGTCAGTTTTGTTTTAACCCTGACTGATTCCAAGTTCCAAATTCTACCCTCCCATTAAAATTACGTTTGTAGAGAAAGATTTTATTGTTATTTCCTTGCTTAAAAAATAATATAAACCAGTAATTCCTAACCAGACAACCAATTTGGTAAAAAAACAACTTTGTATATCTATATATTACTGAAAGATACAAGAAGAATTTAAAAAATATTTTTTTATAAAGAAAATTAATTTTTTGTATTCATTTGGCTGTCACAACTCTAAGAAAACTGAAAAACTTAACAACCTGCTCATCTTGGTTGGCGACAGAGAGCTTTTGTGGGACTTCACCTCACACTAGATCTTGCGCATGTCATATTAGGATTTTAAGATTATAACAGGCCTAGTGAATCATACCAAAAAAAAAACTGGTATTAGACAACAAGACTGTATATTTTAGCTGAGACTCTCGGCCCATTTTTGGGCTTCTGATTATGGGTTGGGAACCGCTAATATAGACTATTCTTCATTTTTTCCTTGGACTTATTATTTTTATTTTGTGTTTTTTATGCTATGGGGTTGAAGTAAAGTACATAATACAGTGAAACTTCAGTAACTTTAAGTAATATTACTAGTAGAAAATATATCAACTCACAAAAAATTGAAATAGTCATTTTTATATACTCACACTCATTCTAACAATTAAAAAAATAGTTATCTAAATTTTAAGTTGTTTGCATATTTTGTGACATTTTTTTAAAATTTTATTTATTTATTTACTTTTTATGTGAGACAGGCTCCAAGCATTTTGAAAACACTTCTCAACTTCGAGTTTGTAGTTTTTAAAATTAGTAGTTTCTATCCAAGTTATAGTTTTTTGTTTGAAATTGTATATTTCTAAGAGATTTTTGGTTTGGACAGCAAAATTTGTTTTTATTCTTTCATTATTATTCTAAGAATACACTCATTAGTAAAAAAAAAATCATTGTTTCGGCTTAAAGAAGAATCGTAGTATGAAAAAAATTGTTTAAATGTATCAATATAATTGTTTAAATGTATCAATATAATAGTTTAAATATACCAATAATAAATACTGTAGTTACAGAAGTTTTACTGTAAATTGGAAAAAATTTTTTGGTTGGAACTGTCTTTGTTTTTTGAATTTGGTTCTGTATTTTTTTACGTGCCATGTGTCAGAGTCATTTCTTTTTAATAATAACTTGTTTAGTGGCTCATCTGCTGACTTTTTTTTTAAAAAGTTCAATGTTCAATTATACTTTTATTTAATGACACTGAATAGTTGAGCTTTTTTTGTATTAATTTATTTTTGTGAACGTTAAAACGGGAAGAATGTTTCTCTATATTTATAGTGTAATGATTTCTCTAATGGTTGCCACTTCATCAGCATTTTAAGTTTTGCTAATATGGTGAGTTTTAATGATTTGGTTATGTTACAAAACTGTAATAACTTCTTAAGAAAAAAAAGTGATGTCTAAACACTCTTTATCATTGAAGGTAGGCATCAACCATTGGCAAATGCAGAATTTCTTTTTGTGAAAAAGTGCATTTTTGAAAACACTTATAAAATCACTTTTATTTAAGACTTGTGATATTTGGATCATCGAGTGGTCTGTGTAACGTGGGAAAGCAGGCGTAGTAAACAGTTACCATACATTTAAATGCTGTGTATGCTAATAACTGATGATGTGATTGAAAATTCTACAAAAAGAAAAAAAGTTTAAAAGACTCTTGAGCACAACAGTCTTTTGGAGTGTTTGATGTTCACTTTGCAGAAGGAAAAAAAAAACAACAACTTTTTCATAAGCCAATACTATATGTTTCCTGTCATTCAATGTATTATTATAATTTACTAGTCCAAAGTAGTGTGGGCAGTTATATATCATTTTTTGTGGCTGAAGAATTTCTAGTCATTCTTCATGTGTGTGTATTTCTAAAGTCTTCTGATAATTATTTATCAACAATGATGTTTAATTATTACATGTAAATATTATTAATTTCCTGTATTCAAAAACTCTTTTGTGGAAGCTGCTCAGTATTCAATAAAACATAACAACATAAAATTTTTGCATATGGAGTATTTTTTAAAAGGAGCTTCTGTGCTAAATGGCTGTATATTATATAAGCATGTTTTAGCAGAGTTAGTTTTTTCTTCCTTTTTCTTGAATACATTTCTTCTATAATATAATTACAAATCCTTTTGATGAGGAAAATGTGTTTGTGACCATTTCCACTACTATTTCATTACTGATGTTGCTTTGCTGTAGTTTTTAAACCATAATATTTTTCAGTTTTCATCTTGTTTATTTTTCTTAACTTAAGATTTATTCTAAAATGTCATGCTGTCTAGCAACTACTCTTATAATTGTTTGTCAGGAAAAATGTTTCTGCATTATACTGATTTTATACAAAATCTGAAAACTTTAGCTGTTGTTGAAGCTATATGTAGTTTGTTAATATTGCTAAATTTCTAAGGAGTTATTTTATTTACTGGCTCAATATTAAATGTTCTGCATTTTGAAATTTTACACTATATAGAATAAAAATAAATTTCAATACATTTTAATCTTGTACTAATGTATTTAATAAAAATTAAGTATGTTAGGACGAAAAGAAGCACTTACCTATTGCTCCTATTGAACACACTTTAAGTTTTTTTTTTTAGTGAAACATATTAGTTACGAATGTTTTGTGATAATAATGTTTTATAACAAGTCTCCACAACTTTAATCGTGTTGTGAGTTGCATTATCCCAACTAAATTTACTGCAAGCCAAAATTAAATAAATGTTTAAAAATGAGAAAGCAATAATAAGTGCTAGTATATATTTTTTTTAAAAAAATGGCAATATTATTCAAAAATTCATTAGGATAAACTGCAATTGGAAAAATAAATACATAAGAAAAACTCATTTTCATAAAAAGAAAGACACACTAAAGAATATGATAGACTATATTCCAGATATTGACACTATTCAGAACTTTATGAAAAACAATGTTTCCTCATTTACAACTTTATCATATGTATTACAAGTTTATCATGTACAAAAGTCATGTGGTAATATTTTAAAAATGTTTTCCATATTATCAATAGTCAAGCATTGCTGTTTTTGATGGGGTTCATAATAGAGGTTTTTCCCTTATGCATGTTGTTCCACTTATAATTTAAATTTACAGGGCAACTTCAATAAATTTTTAATAGTTTTGACGATCAAGATTCTTAGCTGCATTCTATTATGTTGCTTTTGTAAATACTCAAATATTTTAGTTTAATATTTTCCATCTGCAAATGTATTAGCACATCTTCTTGATCAAAAGAAAGCATTTCATCAATGAATTGTTTTAAACAATTATTAAAAAGGCTGAATTCATGCCATTTTCCTAACTATTCTGTATTCAGTCAGGAAGGTATAAATTTTAGTTTTTATTCATGTGAGGACTTTGATTCAAACTTATGAGTAGGTTGACTGGGAATGTGTGTTGTGCAGGCATGCTTTATAATGTTAGTAATTATTATTGACATTAATTTTCATCAGGTTATCTATCATGACATGCTGGATTACATCTTGGCTTTCTCATATCCTGGTGACCCTTCGCACTGTGGTGCCACAGGTCCTGGGTTCGATCCTCGGGGGCAAGCAAGGTTAACACGGCCTTTCATCCTGTCTGTCTCAATAAAGGGAGTGCAAAGCATACTAGGGGACTACACACTGAGGGTTCTTCATTCGGCTGACCTCCCAACCGATACATCTGCTTCTACACCCCAGAGCCCAAGGGCATGAAAACTGAAATAGGGATGGTAGGCCTTGGCCCTCTATGGGCTGCCACGCCACTGAATTAAGTTTTTCTCTTATCTTAATGACCGCTGCAGATCTTTGATTGTGTGTTTGGGAATTTTTAGGAATCCTTCTGATTAAAAGCCTATTTTCAATGGATTGGTTGTTTTAGTTTCCATTGCACCACAAAATTTATTGTTGATTGTTTTTGTTGTAACTCCCAGATACATCTCTGATGGTAATTCACATTCTCATCTTTTGAAAGAGGAACTGTTTTCATGAAGTGAAAAGGCTTTTTCCTAAATAGCTCTTAATGATCAGAATTTCATAGTTTTCAAAATAGTTTGAGATATAATCTTAAAGTATGTAAATTAATCATTTCAGACCACATATTTCATATTAAAAAAAAGCCGCAATATGAAAATACCTTTTCTGAGGAAGCTTTAGATTTTTTTAACCCTAAAAATCGGGTCCCAGTTCTTTTGCCATGATTAAAAGTTAAGTTAGGCTTCCTAGATGTTCAGTTTCATACAAAAAATTGTTTTTAATAGTTATTCATTTAACTTAGAAAAATTCTTATACACTCCGATTTTCAAGGTAGAAACCGGAATTTGAACCAAAACTGTTTGAATATTGCCATATTTTCAAAGAAATAAACCTATTCCATAAGCAAAGGAATCTTTCAGAGAAAAAACTTTTTTGTGTCAAATCTTGTGACATAATTTATTGTATTTAAAATGTGTCCGTTGCATTTTGGTATGTGAAAATTCAGCCATTTAACCACAAGTTATTTCAGGGGTACTTTTTGTTTATGAAAATACTTTGAATATTCACAAAATATTCAACTAATATGTTTTGCATTTTGTGAAAATTCTTAAACCTTTTAGCCATTGATACCACATTTCGTTCTTGTAGAAGTGTTGCTTTCTTCCCTCTTTTGCACTGAATTTCCTTCTTTAAATAAGGAACAAAAAAAAAAAAAAACTAATTATCAGATTTTGTCTAGCGTGCTAAGGACTGACCAGAGTCTTTGAGGAGGAGGAAGAAATACGAGTATACAAATCTCTCATATAGTGCAAAAAATTTATTCTACAAATTTTTGGGTCAGTTTTGTACCCCACCTCTAACTTGTCTCTGACCAAATACTGTGATTATTGTTGTGAGTGGGAATTTCTGTTGCATGTGTGTGTGTTTTTATTGAATGGTTTCCTATTGAGAGCCTCACGAACAAAAGGAAACGAGAGCCTTGATTTTCTCCTCAGCATTGCTACCTTTGTCCACGCAATATTGATTCTACTCTAAAATGTTAAACAATTTTGTGTATTAGCCCTTTGTTTATGACCTCTGTTCTAGTCATTCTGGTCGTAACAACTGTAAGTGAAAGGTTAAAATTAAATATTAAAGTCACTTAAAAAATCTTAATAGAAAAGTTTTTGTTTCATTTGAAAAAGTCAAAAAATTTGAAGTGCAATGCAAAATCAACATCTAAATTTATGCAAGATTTAAATACGAAAAAAAGTATTCTTGCAATTTTACCAAAATACTTTCTGACAACTAGATTTTTCCAATTCCTTTTAGACTTTCTTATTTAATATTTTTTGCCTAAAAATCGAAATAGGTTATGTATCTCAATGAAAATAAAAGCAATTCTCATTTTATATCATTATAGTTTTAAACTTTTCTCTAAAACTTTTTACTAAGAGTATTGTAATCTTAAATGAACTCGTAAATATTTTTGGTTATTGTCTTACTATATATATTTTGTTTAATTTCTCTTTATTATCTATCTTTAGATGAAATTATTATAGATAATAGGGCAACAGTTTTAACAAATTTTCCGTTGCCGAATCTTTCACATTGCATTCTTAAGTAAAGCGGATCATTAACATAATCTGAAGAACCTTACTTCTCCTGACTCACTCACCATGACTATTCATAGACAAATGGCAGCTTGTTTATTGTTGTTTGACTATGAAGTATGGCCAAGCAAAAACTCCATCCATTAGAGAATTATACTTGAGTTAAAACAAAAATAATAAACTGAAATAGAACATGAATGCAATACAGAGGCATTCATGTTGGAGATTTTCTGTTTAACAAAACAAAAGTGTTATTCTTGTCCCATTTGATAAAAATAAACAAAGCTGCTAACTCTACTGGATTTTCAAGGTTTTTTCCTGGTTTTTGTACATTTTAGAAAAATCCCTATTGAACGAGACGCAATTTGCTTGCTTGAATATTTAAATAATATTACTAATTGCATAATGAAGCGAGTCTTACTTACAATAAACAGGCATTTCTTTTCCTTTGTCATAAAATTTTCAATTTATTTTTATCCAGAACTTCCTTTTTAAGTTAAAAAATTCATTTAATGTCAATCATAAATGGAAAATATTGCAGGCCATATAGAGTTATTAGTGTCATAAAGCTTTTGTATTTTGATATGACAATAAAAATATTTAGTATATTATGCAACAATTATCTTGAAATTTATATTATTTCGTAAAATCAACAGCTTTTTTTCCCCTTAACCATTTTGGCAGCTATGTATAAAATATAGAAGAAATAAAATCACATTCAATACATGAAAAGCAAATGGGGTTTAAACGTTGCTTTTGCCCTCAGATCTAACACTTTGATTTTTTAAAAAAAAGCCTTAAAATAACATCACTGCTGTGACAAATGCCTGAATTTGCATTGTGATCCTGTTTGTACATAATATTGGGGTTATTCAACAAAATAAATGATCGCTATACTTAACTCGATTGGACAAAGGTAGTTAACTGAATTGATCTTCCTCAACGGTCTTTGATTGTATGAAGAAATTCCTATTTGTTAGTTGAAGAGATAATTTGTGGATGATCCCTTCTGTATCCGTCGTATAGAAATGCTTTTATGTTTATCATCCATTTTCTGTGATCGATGACATCGTGGTTATTTGTGTCTCTGTGTGTTTTTTTAATTATTTATATTGTGTAATAGAGTATACATTTTGAAAGCATAATTAATAAATATCTTTTGTCCACTGTGTGAAAAGTTGTCTTTTTTAGCCCCTTGTTAAGATTACTTCGCTTTTTATAACACCCCCAATCAAACGATGATTCAGGCAGTTATTTCACAACTCTAGTTCGGCTTCAAAATAAATTTCGTGATATTTCAAAATTTTAAGCGTTTTTTGATTTACTACTTTTTTTGTAGAATATTTTTTTTTCACGATAGATTTAAGATAAATTCAGAAAAACAGCAGTGAATGAAATTCGATTTATTAGAAATCGCAGTTTATTATAAATAAAAATCGCGATAGTAATTTTGCAGGGATGTGTGTGCCATTGCTCGGTATTCCCTACACGGAGGTTTTCCCTTGTTTGCTCTAATCGTGTATTGTTATAAAATAATAATAACCACCGATTACTATTTAGCTAAATTTGTTAAGATGAATTTGATTTCTTGAGTAAAAAATATTTTGCTATGATCTCCAACTCATTTATTATTCAAGACAAGTGCGCGCTAATAATTCAGTTCTGATTATAACAGGACAAATGAACCTCAATGCCTGAAATGTGAGTGTCGCAAATGGAACTACACCAATGAAACTAAATAAATTAAAAAAGCAGAAAGGAATTCGTGTCACTTGACTGATTTTTCAATCGCGTGTAAAATTGCGGGAGAAAAGTTTTTATAACATGGCTTTTTTTTATTTTTAAATTTCATATTTCAACAATTATTCGACAGATTTCGTCATTTTAAATTGCACTGTTTAAAATGATGTCAAAATTTGTATTCTACCACTATAAAATAAAAGAATAATAAATGATAAGTTAATTTCTTTTAACAAAAAATTATATTTTAGAAGTTTTATAACTATGTACAAAAGTTTTTTTTTCTCGCTTTATTTGTTCCGGATACTTAGTGATTACATGTGAAATCAAAATTTAGGGTTCCAAACTTACGACCACTCTCCTGACTAAACTTTAGAAATACCCTATTTTCCTGATCAAGAATCTGTCAAAATACACGTTATTCGGAGAAAGTACGTTTTTGTGTCTGATTTCGTAACTTAGTTAATGAATATGTTATTGTGAATGGCCGAAATGGGTGGTTGTTGACTTCCACCAGTTGACAGTCACATGTCCGAAATATATACTAGGTCTAGTTAAGTGCCACACATCGATGTTTTTTTAAGGTCAAGTGCCCAGTCTGGGTTGCCACTCCACTGGGAAAATGCACGGAATTTTGAGTATTTCCTCATAAACTGGAAAAATATAGGGAATCTTTTTTTCTAATTATCGTCTTTTAAAAGTGATGGCCACTCAAAGCTGTGGGATATTTAATGATGGTATTTCATATACATTATTTGTTTTAATAGTTTGTTCGCTAGCATTTGTTTTAAGTATGTTAACTGTTCCTCATTGAGTTTTTCCAGCAATTAAAACTAGTATAGCTTGACTAATACAGGTCACTCAAAAGCACAGTGACATATATAATATACATAATCTTAATATAATAATATATAGTATATAATACGTACCGGGAATTTTTTTCCCTCCAGATTTGCGTGGCCCCTGAGCCTTAACTCCGAACACTTATGTTTCTCCTAATCCAGAGCCGGATTATACCTTTCGTAGGCCCTAGGCATAGCCGTTTTTGGGCCCTCCCCTCCTTCCCCCACTCCTCCCCTCTTTTCAAAATATATGCTGAAATTTTCTTGCATATTTTTTTTTTACACTTTTATTAATATGGATTTTAATTTACGAATTTGTTTATCGAACTTTATCTGCAATACCGACAAGTGGAATGCCTAAAGTAAGAGAAAAAAGAAAGGTACTCCTACCTTTAAAGAGAAAAAAAAAATGGTAGAAATATAACATTTAAAAGAATAAAAAATTTACAAGTTTAGACAAGAAAAACAAGTTTAAAAAATACAAAATTCTCATATTTATTTTTTAAAAATAATAACAATTCCTAAATTAACTTATATAAACAAAACCAATGATTAACTAACGCAATATATTTCATACCTAATTAAACGGGGGGGGGGGACAATAAAATAAAAGGAAAACTTATTAATCTAAATCAAAACACTTGAAAATTATCGAACCGAAACGATAGTTAAAAAAGGCACTAGCATAAATATTAAAACCCGGAACAAGGCAAGATCAACGGAATTTAAAAAAAAGAAGGAAAAAAAAAACCTAATGATAAAATTTATGAATAAAAAGAATTTATTGAGTGCGAAATTTATCGTGAAAAGAAAAAAAATCAAACGCAGTGGAATCAGAAAAACAAAACTGTTTTTCTGATTCCACTACGTTTGAATTTTTTTTTTTTTGATTTTTTTCTCCCAAGTTTTTCGTAGGCCCCTGAATTTCGTAGGCCCTAGGCACGTGCCTAGTGTGCCTATAGGTTAATCCGACCCTGTCCTAATCTATCCTAAGTAGATAATAAAATATCCAATCAATATAATAATATCAACAAATAGATGAATATCAAATCGGGTATAACAAATATTTCGGACATTCACCAAAGTGTGAGGGTTGACATTCTCTTGATTTGGGTCATTCACGGGTAAATACCGTCCCAAATGATTATTTCAAGTACTAGGTGGAAATAACTTCCGATGCAGTTTAATAGGTCGACAATAAATTCTTCACGATTCATTAGCTAGAAAATAAGTGAATGGTGGAAAAGTCCCTTCAAAAGTAGTAGTAATGTGGCTTGATTGAAGGCACCAACCCTGAAATCTCTGAAACATGTTCAGACGAAATCATAAAATGAACAGTACCAAAATATTCAAGTGTAGCAAATCATTTGGGACAGAACGAGTTGTAATATTTGAGATATCTGAAACATTTGTGTGTAGTTTTTTTTTTTTTTTAAATTAAGTCTATCTCCTTTTTTTCTTTTTTTTTTAATGAACTTTTAGAAAGTATTTTTTTCCCATTATGTAAGGACGACTGCAGTAATTTCCTCAAGAGGGTACCACTCTGAAAATATTTTTTAAAGTTGGTTCTTGAATATGTTTTTTTGCAATTTTGAAAAATATTTTTATGTCGGCGGTTATAATTTTTCTTAAATAGTTCCATAGATTTTTAAAAATAAAAATCGTTAAAAAATGATGCTTTATTTAAATGATTTAAAATCAAATATAAGCTCAAAAGAAAAAAAACATGGTTTCCGTAATTTATTATTTAAAAATATTTTGTATTAAATTAGTCTTCTTTTTTAATTTGTTTTTAAGCGAGTTTTTTTTTTTTTTTACCTGCAAGAATTTAATGTCTGCTATCAAGAAAGCAGAAGTTGTTATTTTAGTGGCTTATTTTTATTCAGTGGTTGTTAATGTTTAAAACAAAAGCTTCGCGTTTTTTTTTCTTCCCACTAGCAGTAGATTTAATATGTAAGCACATTCATAAGAAGGAAAAATAATGAACAGTTAAAACAATTATAAAAAAACGTAATTTATTGAATTTGTAGGAGGTTGAAGTGTATTAGAGCTGATATAATTTTAATAGATGAATATTGGTGCCTGTAACCTTGGAGAAGTTCTTTTTTATTTGTTTAGTGTGATGACACATACGAAGAAATCGCGTGAAACAGCAGTTCTTAAGAATTATTTTGTAGATAGTGAGAAGTGTTCCACAATAGTGCAATCTGGTAAGAGGGAATATCCAAACAGATCTTTCTTTCACAATTTCTACTTGGAATTAAGGAAAACCATAATTCCTTTTTTCTTTCCTTTTTCCAAAAGATGTATAAAAAAAAACGAATTTATTTAAAATTTATATATATATAATATTTACACGAAAAATGCTGTTAAAAACTGTTTATAATTAATACCGGTCCACTTTTGCAGTCACTTTTTCTGCCTACATTTATGTTTTAATGTATAATTATGGTTGATAATGTTTGAAACAAATTGTCTTTCTACCCTAGCAAAATAATAATTCAGACATACAAATTTGTTATTTGGATAGTGACGCTTCTGAATGTTGGCGATTTTTGGAATATTCGTCCTGACTTTTTACTATTATTTTACTACTAACTTTGTAATATGCTTCCCCTGGCAACCCTAAATGAGATGGTTTTATGGATGGTTGACCGTGTAAAGCTAAGAGCACTAGGGGATAAAATTCATTGAAAGATTTCCGGGTTACTACTTCCGACTGATTTTTACACCTAAACTTGAAAAAACGCACCATCCAATATTATTATACTTGTAGTGTTTTCAATATAACGCGTTCTTTCAATCTAATTTTCAACGAAACTAACAACAAATGAATTTGGAAGAATCCGCAAACTTGCTATGATGCTATCCAAAAAAAAAAAATAACTAACGGTCTCATAGCCAAACGAAGGATAACACGGCTAACCTAACCTTCTTTTATTCTGTGATGTTAATTCTGTTTTAGGCTCACGACCTGTTAGAAATGACAGAATAAACTCTTATGAATGGTAAAATTAAGCCTAAATTTAAACATGAAACTACCTAGAATATTAAGCCTGCTCACACATCACCTCGTAAGCACAACATAAGCTGAGGAGTGATACACTGGAAGTTTTCTTAATTTGTTTTGGTTTTAAGAAGCTTGTTATTGTTTACATTCAGTCGACCATCCATTTCACATTGACATAAAAAAAAATATATATACAGTACCGCTCAAAAGTATCAGTACACCTAGAAACTTATAAAAAAATGGCAAAATTCAAAGTGTCATAACTTCTTTAAAAATGATCAAAAATGCTTCTGCTTTAGCTCATTTTGAAGCTTAAAATCTCTACTTTTATGTACTCTACTTTTAATTAATATATTTTGCAACTATGTTCAATTACACTCTAAACAATCATAGAAAATTGTATTAATTTTTTGCGAAGTTTGACGCGATTTACGGGCACAAAAGGGTTAGATATTGTTAATTTTTATTATACCATTGAAAAATTTGGACTTTTAGCTTTCATTTAAAAAAAAAAAATTCCAAAAAAACATGTTTTTTGACGAAGTTATTGTCAAATATAAAAAAAAGTTTTTTTTTTCAGAATTTAATGATTTTTCAGCAATTATAATGAATTTTAGTGTAATTATAATATGACATGAAAATTTTTTAATTAAAATAAATTAAAATTTAATATTTCTCGATAATATTATTTCATAATTTGTTATAACAATTTTAACTTTTTTTTTTGGAAAATATAATAATGAAATAAGAATCAACGTTTACAATTTAATATTTTGAAATCTATTTTTTCGTATTTTTCTCAGAAAAAATTTGAAAACAAAAATGTAATAATGAAAAAATATTTTACATCATATTTTGCTTTCTTCAAAATATCCTCCCCGCGCTTTTATAACTGCAGCACACACTCGAGGCATCCGATCAATCAGCTTTTTTAATGTTATCTTGTCTATTTTTCGCCACTGCTCTTTAAGGACTTTCCACATATGATTTATGCTGGTTAATGGATCGAAGACCGAAGGTAGGAGGACGAACCTAAATAGTTCCTGTGCGGAATTCATTATAATTGCTGAAAAATCATTAAATTCTGAAAGAAAACCTTTTTTTTTTATTCGACAATAACTTTGTCAAAAAACATGTTTTTTTTTGGAATTTTTTTTCTTTAAATGAAAGCGAAAAGTCCAAATTTTTCAGTGGTATAATAAAAATTAACAATATCTAACCCCTTTGTGCCCGTACATCGCGTCAAACTTCACAAAAAATTAATACAATTTTTATGATTGTTTAGAGTGTAATTGTGCATAGTTGCAAAATATATTAATTAAAAACAATTAGAGTACATAAAAGTAGAGATTTTAAGCTTCAAAATGAGCTAAAGCAGAAGCATTTTTGATCATTTTTAAAGAAGTTATGACACTTTGAATTTTGCCATTTTTTTATAAGTTTCTAGGTGTACTGATACTTTTGAGCGGTACTGTACACATATTTATATTATAATTTGCAGTACATATTTCTCTACCTGATTTTCTTTTTTAAAGGATAGCGCTCTCGTGCCACAGGTCCTGCTTACGATCCTCGGGCCGGGCAAGGCTGACTCAGCCTTTCATCTCTTCAGTGGATCGATAAAATGAGTACCAAGCATGCTTGGGAACTAAACACTGGGGGTTTCGCATTCGGCTGACCACCTAACCGGAACGTCTGCTCCTGCACCACAGAGCCGAAGGTCAAGAAAACTGAGATGGGCACAGTAGGTCTTGGCCCTCTAAGGGCCGTCGCGCCACTGAGTTTAATTTAGTTAAAAGCAGTAGTTCATAAATATACGTTACCATATTCATATTGCCTGATTGAAAATTTCGTAAGTTTCAAAAATGAAATGACTGTCGACACGTTTCAAGCGTATCAATAATAGGCTTCCATTTTCAAGATGAAACAAAAATGATTTGTAAAAACGTAAAGTTACCAACGAGAAATAAACGTAAGAAACAAGAACTGGAAAAATCACAGAAGCCGAGGGTGATAAGGCCATGAGGTAAATCAGGAAAAATGTATTTCCACTCGTTATGGAGAGAGGTGAAGAAACTAATATCTTTAAAAGGGATCAACACCCAAACGAATAAAATAAGATTCCAGAGTATCAAGATGAGCTGGAAATTGTCGAGATTGAATTTATGCCCATGATTCCATTAATGTGAAGCAATTGAATATTTTTCGAATTCTTGATAACAGACATATCTATAGTGTTCCTTAAAACTCAATTTTAAAGCGCTTTTAGTTTGCCCAATGTAACCTTCAAGTCGCAGTGACAAGGGCTGTGGTATAGTTCGTCTAAATTAAGAACTTCCCTAACCATTCGTCGTGACCTGTGGCAGTGACTATGGTAACGAGGTACAACTATTTCTAGTAGGGGTGTGGTGTCATTGTTTAGGGCAAGTTTTGGCTCGGGTCTGCGAGAGAAAGGGAATCTTTTCCTTCGGTCTATTGTGTTAGCCCTAGACTGAACAGGAACTACCCTCCCCGAAATGCCCTATTCTTGTTTCCATAGCTGCAGATGGTCTCAGACTTTATGGCGGGGGGATTTCTTACAGTAGACAAACTATATAAAAGTGCCAGAGATTATCAGAACTAATAGGTCTAAAAAGGACTTTAAAGCCAAACCGGGGGAGGATATTAACATAACAAATGAGATAAAGAAAACGGTAAAGTAATAAGTTCTCTGTAAGGATTAGAAAAAAAGGGGCGTTTGGGTCTAAGTAGTTTAGCAAGAACTGAATAAATTAATTGCTAAAAATATATAAATTTTCCTTTAAATTTCCATGGTGTTTTCTTTTAAAACTATGTTCAATTTAGTTTTCAGTTCCATACAGTTTCCCAACGTTTTTTAATCTATTTGAAAATCTAGACTGAAACTAACGTACTTTTTTCTTCTATGGCTCTTCCATTCGCTAATGGTGAAAGCATGCGTTTTGCCATAGAGTTCTTCTCTTACGCCAACTGTAGCCCATTTCGATCGCCAATTGAGGATTTTGTTTTTTTGACGAAAATGTGAACATGATGAAAAATATCCTACAATATCCAAAAAAAGCTAAAAAGTAAAATTTGTATTATTTTTTTTTAATATCAATTAAAAATAACAAATATAATAAACTTTAATGGATTTATTTTTAGGAAGACCATTTTTTAATCGCATTTGTGAGTTTACTTTGTTTTAAGTAATAATCGCATTTAAAGCAGGTGTCTAGGGAGGTAATATTTTGATGACACATCGGTAGAGTCCTGAAGAGTTAAGTGTATTTTTCACTATTATCTTTATATTTCAAGTTTCCTTTATCGTTGTTTTCTCATCCATACGATTTTGAAAAGAAGAGGGCACGTGATGTATGTCTTTAAAATGATCATTTTTTGTGAAGTGATAGTAATAAATGGTACATATTTTAGCAATAGCATACTTATAATGTGTAATTATATTTATAATATAATTTCATGTTTAACAGCATAAGTACTACATATTTAGTATAATAGCTCATAAATGGAGGATGTCTCTTACTGGTTTTGATGTTAGCATAGGTTATTCTAATGAAGAGGTAACTTATTTTAAATTTTATTTTCAACACGTATATTCGACATTAATAAAGAAAGACGCTGGATTATGGGTTACAAACACTTTCTCTTAGAAAGTAAGAGGGGGGGGGGGGGGGAATTAGAATAGTGAGGAATCTGGGTTGACCTGTTCCTGACGACACACCACTCGCTGTTTCCCAATGAGTCTTGACCTTTATTCGAGGTTACTTATATTTAAATAGAAGACGAATATTCTTATCGATGTCTGGCTTATTTCTCTTTTAAGTCAATTCAGTTCACGGTCATGTTTTGGATCATCCTGTTAACAGTTTTTTCGGCAGCGCACGCAAAGCGTAAGTAAACATAGTTGCATGCTATTTATTCATTTTCAAAACCTGTCATTTTATTTTAAGAAATAATAGCAAAAGTTGATATCAACACAATTCTTAAAAATTGTGTAATATAGGCAGAGAGGAATTAATTTTTCGACATACAATTGACATAAAATTATTTTCCAAGTATTCTATTAAATTTTAGTTTTTGAATAGTAAGTTTTTGGATGTTAACCCATTCATGTCTCAAAAAGCTATCCTAAATAATAAATATGAAAAAGTGGTAGAACACTATTTGCTTATAATTATGCCATTTGCATATTTCTCTCCGCTTTCTACCACAGGCGTTGATCTTTTGTTGACTCTAACGCACTGATTTGAAAAAGAACTGAGGTTATAATTCAGATCCAAATATAATGGATTAATATTGCCTTTATATATTACGGTAGACAACAATTACTAAATTTTAATTTTAAACACTCGTGCGACCACTTTTCTCTCTTCCCAAAAAAGAACCGATCTTTTAAAAGACGCTATGTTCGAATGGTTTAAAAAAGTAACCTTCTAGTTGATTTTAAAACTTTCGAAACTAATGATTTACAAACTCAGCGAAAATAATTGCGACTTTGAGATTTTATGTGCTGAAAGCTAAATGGATAATATTTTTTTTCTAATACATTCGTCCATTCAATCGAACACATTTTTTCGAGGTGCGGGGGGGGGAGGAATCGGAATGTTCAATGTAAGTAAAGTAAAGATATTTTTGTCTTTAAAATCTAATAACTTTCGATAATTTGCATGTACTGCAAGGCATTATTAATGGGTCTAATCTTAAATATTTTAATTTACTTTATCAATGTGTCAATATTTTAACAGATGAAGCCTAAAGGTTTTTAGAATTAGATTTAATTTGGAATTAAAAATCAAATCCTTGAAGTTGGATCTAATTACTTAGAATTATTAAATTATTCTTGTAGGGAAAAAATGTAATAAAATGTAATATTTTATCTTAACATTACTAGCGCTTCCTAATTTTTCCTAGATACCTCCTAATTATGTTCGACTCATTTACTACTTTTTTTATTATTTGTTTTAAAAGCAGAATCAATTTGATAATGCCAGGATAAAATGCTTGATGGTAAGGTTTTTTCTCCTTATCCGCACCCTATGATTAAATCTTAAACTATCTTCCTCTTTACCTATTTGTTTTGATAAACTCGACGTTGATCTCTTGTTGACTCTAACGCGCAGTCATACAAAGCAAAATATCGTCTGATAGTATCATAATACAAAAAATAGCTAGTTAAAATAATATTAAATAGGTAGAAAAACTCTTACTTCTAAAATAAAGTAAAAATGACTTTCGTACAGTAAAAGTAAATAAATAAAATAACTATGTTTGTGAATTTACTATGCTTTAATCAAATCAAAGTATAAAATTGATTCAAACAAATTTCAAGATAATCATAAGTTTTGGGACAAAACTTTAAAATAATAAGTCATAATGGAAAAAATAATAGAAAAGCGCTAAAAGCAGCTAAAATCAAATTTGTCTTTTGTAAACAATTTAAATCAAAAGTTAGAAACCAAAAATAAGCAAAACGAAATTTTAAAGATATGTATGTTAGCAAAAACAGCACTTCATCAGGGGACGCACTGTCTATACCAACGTGCTGGAGCCTTTCTGTACTTGTGTTTCTACGCAAAAAGCACAAGTACACTGAGAAAGCACTTTAATGTAGTGGATTTTCACGTGGTACCTGCCTTTCGGCACTTGCCACTTCATCTTAAGTTATTGCGCCAAAGGCGAGGAAAGATAAAAGTATGGAAACACTTTACTCTATTTAAATTTTTTTTTTTTTCATTTAGCGGTAAATGTTTTACTTGAGCCTTGGTAGCTTAGGGGATAAGAGCAACACCTCCTAGAAAAGAGTAGGCCTCAGCACGGGTTACCATAAATATCCTTTAGTAGTCCAAACGTAATGACACATGTCGTATTTTCAACCACTGCGCAGCTTAGTACCCCGAACGTAATGACATCTTTCTTATTTTTCATCAACTGCGCAGTTAACTTCGTCACATCGGACTACTAAATTGATCCGTGCTGAGGCCTTCCTTATTCTAGGAGGTGTTGATAAGAGCCCTCGCCTTCCAATGAGGTGAACTGGGTGCGTGTAAACTACCTTTACATCTATACAATATCCCCAAGAGATTTTGAGCTCTCTGATTGAATTTCTCGGCATTGCCTTTTGTTACGTTTTTTTGTAGCTCCTCCCCAATATCATTTCTCCTTAGCTTGTTCACGAACGTTAATCAATCATAAATCAGTATATTTCTCATGCTCTCTGCCCAATGACAGATAAATGGGTAATTTCAACGAATTAAATAATTTTTATTAATTAATTTGTTAATGATGGAAAAAAATTTTGAATTGTAAGATATAAAAACATTTTATGCATTCAGAAATTTTACATTTAAAAAAAAAACCTAAATTTAGATTTTTATCCCATTTGATAAAAAAAAGTGTTTCAAAACTATTTTAAAAATTATAGAATGGTATTGATATGACTCCCCATTTTGAGATTACATTGCAGTAATATTATTTTATTTTATAACCGTCGTTGAGCAGCCGACCCAATTTTAGGACTACTAATGTTCAACTCCGTAGACTTGTCATTTTGAACCCTATCCAGAAGATAAGGGAACTCCTGGATCAAATATTGGGAGAAATATTTGCTTACGTCGAGAACTTCTTGATGGAACTAACCCACATTTGCTTTACAGGGAGAGGAAAATCTCGCACGTTTAGCATGATGGCGAGGGGACTCTAACCCATGATCCGTCTACCACTGAAATTCAGCACTGTGGTCGGTGCGAGACGGGTGCGGAATTCGCCACGACCAGCCATCGCTGAGATTCAAACCCGGAACCACCTCATTGAAAAGCGAACGCTTTATCACCTGAGCCATCACGGCTCAAATTGCAGTAATTCATATGATACGTCAATGCGAGTTAACCTCTAAAGGAAATAATCAGTTTTTCCTTTAATCATTTATGCCTGTGAAATTTAGAAATGCCCATATTTTTAAGAATTTTGTCGGTCGAAAACTGGCAGATAGTCATCTTTTATTAATTTGATATTTTTCCTTTTCTTTATGTTTTTTGTTTTAGAATTTACTTCCAAGCGCCTTCATTGTCAGTCTTAACAGATTTATTGAAACGTTTCTCCCCCCCCCCCCTCCTCCCCCCATACACACTGTAGTCCTATTGCTTTTAAATTTTAGAGAATTAAGTTTTCAAAACTTAGATCCTTTAAAGATATTAAAAGGTGAGCAACTTCATTTTTTACTGAAACATTCATTGTTAATTCGTAAACAGCCGTTTCAAATTAAATGGGAATAAAATATTGAAGAAAGCTTTGCAACAACTTTTTTCAGGTAGCTGTCGACTGTCACTTTTGTTATTGAATGCGATTTGAAAGGACTTTAACCTTTAGAGTATAAAAATTAATAAAACGCATATATAATCTGAAAATTATGTATTTATGTTTATAAATGATGGCAAAAATAAATCAGTTTCTGCTCTGTTGTCGGAATTTAGTGACACAAATACCGCAAAAAATATCTTCCCTGAAAGTGCAACTGTATATGCTTTCTTTGTATGAAAAAAGTATTATTGTATTAAACGCAATAGCTTATAAATATACTTGATAATTTCAAAGGTAAACAAAAGGCCGATATTGCTTAAAAAAATGAGAGTGGTATTCGCGATAATATCATTTTAGCTTTCAATTAATGCACATTTAAAATAGAAAAGAAAAAAAACTTGTCCAGCTTTGGATGTGTTAAAAATTCATTATATTAATAAAAATATAATTCTGAACCTACCATTTTTATAAGAAAGCAATTAGAAAATTTTACATTCATTTGAATAGACAAATAGCGTATCAGATATTATATTTTGTATCATGAATGTCTTTAATTTAAAATTCGCACTTTTCGAGAGTTTCCGTTGATGGAAATCTATAATAATCTCAAAATAAATGAAATGAAGATAAATATAGGAAAGGGGCGGCACCTTATAAAAATTAAATTCACATTCATAAATTATTTGAAGTCGTGTAAAATGAGAGAATATTATTTTTTTTAAAATTCAAATTATGTATTTGAACGCTTTCTAGTTCGAATCCAGATCCCCCTGTAGTAAATGGTGCATGCTAAATTTGTCGGAAAACAAAGTCCTCCATGTTCTTATAGCAAATTATACCTCTTGGGGTAGTGGATATTTCAGGTCAAAACTGTGATCTGTGTAGTAATGAAGAGTTGTATGAATGGGCCCATTCTATGAAAGGCAAAAATTTTCAATATTTAATTTTGTGTGTGTAAAACTACGGATGTGCAATTTTTTTTATAACACATTTATTGTATAAAGGGTAAGCAGAATATCTTAATAAAATTTGAGTTCTCTGAAAACTTCATTATTGTATAATGTGTTACGCAAATGGATTAGTCTCTCGTTCTATAATTAAAATGAGATTAAGTTATACAATCTTAATTTACTAATCTCTTCTTTTATAATTAAATGTAAAGCGACAATTCACATATCTCCGATATGCAGTCTACGCTCCTTAATACGACCTCCATTACTGCGATCCTTCCTTTGCACCGACCGAATTGCTTGCTATTTTATTGTTATTTTATGCATTTAAAGTTATTTTATAGACGCAATGTTATTTTAACACCCATTTCCGATAGAGTGACTGAAATTTCCAAATTGATTCCAAAAACAATTTTGAGTCTAAACAGATATTTTTCCATTGACAATGAAGAGTCTCCAGCAAATGATTCAAACCATTATTTATTATGATGTTACTATGAATGATCCGAGAGATTCTATTCATTATTGATAATCAAAAGAATACTGCCAAAAGAATACTGCTAAGCTTTTGTGTCTTTTCAATCCCTTGCTACTTAAGCGCGTAGCGAATTCGAATGAACTTACATGAACGGGAAATTTTTCAAGAATGATTTAAAATATTTTCTTAATAAGATTGCCAGATTGCAAACTATAAAACCAAAAACGCAGATTGAGGTTAAAGCGTAAATAGAGGGATTTCGTATTAAAGTGCGTTCTTATTGCAGTACTGAAGTGCGTTTGATTTGTTAGTTACTAAGGATGGGGCCGAAAATGGATGTGCGCAAGGTAATATTATACTGGATAATTTAAAGAAGTCGTCAATTAATAATTTTAGAAATCAACATTTATTTAAGAAAAAAAAAATAGAAAGGAGAAAGAAACATAAATTGCCTGTTTTACACATAATTTTAGTCATGGGTTCGCACATGGTAAAAATTATATAAATTAACAAAGAAAATTTTTTAGTAAATTTAATTACAATAATATACAATTAACTCATTGATTTTATATAGAATTTAATTACGTTGGGTTAATTGTTATTGTTAATTTACATAATTTTTATAATTTTATAATAATTTTCCGATTTCTTATTATTTTTATTATTATTTTTTCCCCCCCCTTCTTTTCATTGTTCTATAATTTCTTCTATGTTTTCTCTATATTTTGAACTCATTTTATGAGCTCTATTTACTTGCAGCTTATGCGCGCAAATAAAACTTATTGTTTTTCTTAATTTTCTTTGTGTTTTTTTATTTCATTTTGTCCTCTTTGTATTTAGTTATTACGCTATATATACACACAAATTTTTTACTACGAAGTTACAATAAATAACGAAGAAAGAATTAGTTTAAAATCATTTCAAACGGGAAAAAAAGAAAAATGGACGAAATTATTCAACTTGATTTTAATGTTTTTCTTTATGATTAATCATAAATTAAATAAAAAGTATACTGGGTTAAATTTCTGATCGCTTCTGTCAGGGTCGGCATAATTTAAATCACTTGATTTTAGTCATGATTAAAATCGCGATTTAAATAATTTTTTTAAAAAAGAAATCACTGACTTAATTTAACTGTGATTTTTTTTAAAAAAAAAACTTTATTTTCTACAATATTTAATTTTATTAGTAAAAAATAATTAAGTTCAAGATATTTTAATGCAATATAATAAGAAATACATAAATCAATAGTTTAAACAGACAGATTAAAAAAAATATCGATTGAAAAAATATATAATTTAAATTGAAAATATTATTATACAATAGAATTAATAAATAAATTCCTCATGGAGCGATTTTCTAAAATCTTTTATTGATAATGAGGATTTTTTACTAAGAAATATTGAAAGGAATGTATTATGTTTCAAAATAGACTAAACGTGAATAAGAGTGATATGAAATTTTTACATTGTAATTTTCCATTAAATGCATTTAAAATAATTTTCTGGCTAAAAACTCGTTTTAATTATACCCATTTAGTTTTTTGCTTATTAAAATGCAGTGCTTTTATATCACATTAAATATGCAGTTATCGTGTATCAAACTTGCTCAATCCAGATTGACATAATTTTTTTTCAGTAATGTTTTCTTATCTAAACTAATTTACACTTTATTGGGTGATCTTTAATAGACGAATCGTCTCCCGATTTCTAACTATCATCACCAAGTTGAGCTTGTAAAATATAACTATGATATTTTTAAATCAGTGTTAGTATGTAATAATATAATAATCTTATCCGTCTTAGTAAGAAATATTAACTATTTTAGTTATATTATTTTTAGACAAAATTAAGTATTATTGAAATCTTTTATCAAATGCTTTGGATGATACATTTAAAAATTATCTCATTTAAATAAATGGAAAATCCGAATTAAATCAAATATATACGATTTTGTGATTGAAAAAAAAATCATGACTTTGGTCAACCTCGGCTTCTGGTCAGTGTTGTAGGCATAAACTTTTCAGTAGATGAACAGTAAAAGTCCAAAAATTTTATGTGCATTGTTGTTGTTGTTGTTCCGTATCCTCCAATTGTCTGACGAAGTCAAACAAGATCCAATAGAATCCAAATCCAATTTTATGTGCATATTTTTTTTAAATAATGTGCAGAAGCTTGGTTAATATAGATTGGTTAAAATTGATTTAAAATTCACTTAAATGTAACCACTTTAAAGTAAGGTTTTTCCAATTTAATTAAAATTTGGTATTGCACCCAGAACATTTACTTTTTAACTAACTTAGCGAGACAACAAATATTTTTTTTCAACTTCTTAACCAACATTCTTGAAAAAAAATCTTAATTTAATTAGTAAAATTGAAATTGAAACCAATTTTGTTGCTTTCTCAAGCTTCTTGTCACCTTAAAATAAAGATAAAAAAAATTTTTTTTTGCATAATTTAAATATAGTTTGTATTTTAAAATTGCAAAGTAAAAATGTTTACAAGAAATAAAAAATTCCTTTTAAATAAAGATAAAATATTTATATATTATAATTTTATGCATAATAGGTCAAAAAATTTAGGCACACTCATTGACACATCCCCCACCCATACTGCACACTTGCTTCTGGCGAACATATTTAACGAGACCACGATTTTATCAGAAAATGTTAGGGGTCACAAGGGTTGTTTTGAGCGCACTACTCCAAAAAGGGGGATAAGATGTTATAGAGAACCATTATTAGCACACAATGATTCTTAAGTTATAAAACCCACACAAGCATTTATTTCTAGAATTAAATGTTGTTTTTAACATTCCAGATGTGCGGATATGTGTTCCGGAATCATTATCATCGGCATGCAACGAAATGGCTTCCGATCTGCCTGAAACATTCTCGTGTATTACTCAACCTGACACGTAAGTTTTTCTCCAACTCTCTCTCTTTTAAAATAAATAAAATACTCAGTGCAAAAACGTTTTTCTCCCAGAACTCAGTTCCCCGAGGAGAGAATTAGAAATGTTGTTTTGCATATTTTATCCGAAAAGGAGGATAATTCTAGAAAAAAGGATTAAATTCTCGAATTGTAATATAAATGCGGAAAATTTTCCCATATACTGGGTATTCCCCAAAGACAACCCTTACTAGGTAATTCCTGTTAAGTATGAAGTGAAAGAAATATACAGGAACTCAACTTATAATATATGAACGAGGACCGATGAAGCGTATGAATCACTACTAAGGACTAAATGAATCAAAGTTTGTTGTTTGATTGTAGAAAGAAACAAGGAGGAAGAGTTCATTGAAAACACAAGATTCATTCACACACATAAGCAAGTTTTTTTCCTATAAGTTAAGTCTGGGCCTGGATAGCTTGGTGGGTAGGGCTCATCTCGAAGAGGTGAGTTCAGTCCCGCCGGCTGAAGTTTCCCCGTGTAGTAAATGGTGACTGGTGCACGTTAAATCTGTCGGATCACAAAGTTCCTTATGTTTCCATAACAAATCATACCTCTGGGAGTACTGAAATGGAGATGAATCGTTCTCTGGTTCAGGTCAAAATTGTGATCTGCGGATGAATGAAGGGATGTAAGAATGGGTCCGCTGTATAAAAGGGTTGTGACGTGTGTGTGGCTGAAGTCGTATTCTTGGCCATAGATGGCACCACTAAAAAACAAGAATCGCACCCTCTGCCTTAAATTCGCTTGGTTTCACCAAGCAGGCTTGCTGATATCGGCTAGTGGTATTAGAAACAACAACAATTTTTTTTTCTTTCGTGGCTAAATGCATGTATGGAACGGTGAAAAAGGTTTATCGGCTGCGAATAAACATACGACTGCAAAGGATTAACGAAAGTAGTAGATCAAAATGTATGGTTCGCTAAATTCTATTTGGCTAAATAAGTCTTTTGCAGAAGTTGCTTTTTTGCTAAGTTTTTATGCAGTTACATTTCTTCTAATGGCAAGCTGCATTTCTTTTATTTTTGTTACTTGTAACAAAAGTAAAATAATTTCACTTGTCCTTCGTTACTTTTTTAATTCCTTAATTTCAGTTGTTTTTCGTAAATTTTTTTGGGAAAAAGTATAAGTATTTGTAAAGTAAAGGTTCAAAGAAATCGTTTTTTTTCCCTAAAACTTTTTAAAAGTTTCCCTCCCATTTTCGAAATTATTTTTTTTAATTTAAAATTTAATGCGCTACTATTCCTTAAAAGTCGCTTTTTTTTCCAAACATCTTTAAGGATCGCAAATTCTTGAAGAAGAGAGGTCTTTTGAATTTCTTTCAAAAGTCATTGAGTGATGGATTATTGAAACGTGCAGTTTGGATACTTTCTAAGAATTAGCTGTGCTATACAGCGTGAATACCTGTGGCGTTGAAAGGGAATCATTCAAGTTCGAAGGAAAAAGTTTGTGCAATTGAATACTATAATGCATAATGTACAGTGCGCAAAAAAAAGAAATATTAATAAAAAAAACGACCACCTCGAATAACTTTCGTTCTAATGATCCGATTTTCACGTACTAAGTGTCAATCTTAATGTTTGAAGGGGGGAGGATCTCAAATAAAATATTGTAATGAATTAATATTAACTATAAATTAAGTTTCGAAATCAGACACAAAGACGTACTTTTTCTGAATAAACGAATAATTTCATTTTATATATTTGGATTCATGACCCCCAAAATATTGGGGGTAGACAAAAATTTCGAAAAAATTGGTCCTTATATTTGGGTGTTAGGAATTTATATATATTTGGCGTAGTTACCCAAAAATAGGCAAATAATATAGCCAAAAATAAAATAGCAAAATAATATCGCCTAAAATAAAGTAGCCAAATAACACAAGAGGTGCAATTTAAAATAACCTTAAACGAACTATGTGCTTGACGAGAGAGAAATATTAAGTGTTTCTTCGGTGCTAAGCTACCAAGTTAAGACAATAAAAAATAATGAAATAAAAATTGAATCATTTTCATTGATCATTTTCAGTTAGCTCGGAAAAGCTTATCTTTTATTAGATAGTAGAAAAATATCTCGAAGTTGCTAGGCAACAGATATTTTTTGAGGGGCTGATTTCTGACTAAAACCAAAGATAGTTTCTTTCTTCCCTTTTTTAAAAATAGAATGTTAATGGATTAATAAATTATTTCCAATTTTGCAAGATTTTAGAATTTGAACACAAGAACTTTTCATATGACATAATTTATGTTTTTTCTTATACGTTTCAACATTTTAACTTTTTTAAGTATGAAGATTTTACACTAAAACAAGTTGCATTTTAATTCTTTAATTATATACAGAGTTGTATGGCAAATCATCTTTCCACATTCGATTGAGTCTTCTAGGCAAAAAGGTTTCGAGACAAAAAAGGAAGAAAAAAAAATGGTTTCGGAAAAAAATGTAGAGTATCTGGAAAATATTATAAATATTACACACATTCACGAAGTTTTATACAAATCATGATATTTCTCTTTACTATAATTAAAAAAATTAGTAAATGCTAATCGGCAGGAATTTAGAATATGTATGTTTAAAAATATTGTATGATTCATTATTTTAAAAAATCGCTTCATTCTGCCAAACATGTGAGTTACATGGTTTACTTCAGATAAGATAATTTGCTTATAGCATCCTGATGCTTCTATACCTTTTGAAAGGATTTTCGCGAATTCGTAAAATTCATAAAATGCCCCCCCATCATGTTTTTCAATTACGATCTGCTGCATGTATTATCAAATATCACTACTAAAATTTTGTTGCTCATTTCCTTTTATTACAAACTTGCTTTACTATTGTCACAATCAATACAACAGACTCCTTTTAAAGAGAGGTTCTTAAAAAATTTAAATAGGGGCAACAAGACTACAAAGTTAAATTTCATTAGGTTTAATATCAGCACATCATCCAATGATCCATTTTGATAACGCCAAATATCTGGCGAAACCTTAATTTTATAGCTAAAGATAACTTCATAATTACAATATTAATGGCACAGTTTCTTTAAAGTCTTAAGGACAACCTGAACACAGTTAAAATAATTAAATGAAATGTTTACGAGCATAAGATTCTGATTAAAATAATGATCGAAACTGAAATGAAAGCGAGTATAAATACTTATTGATAAAAATTTCATTGGTTTCAAAAAATATGATAAAATTCGAGAGCTCAAAAATATACGTCCACTCTTAAAACTTACCTGACGGGGAATGAGGAAAACAAAAGAGATTTGAAATAGAAAATGTGAAGTTGCGATTGATAAAGGAAAAATTAAAGTGAAAAATAAAGCTGGAAAAACCGCAGTATCCGAGAGTGAAATAGAAAATAAAGGAAACAAACACGACTAGATAAATCGCAATGGCCAAGAGAGGCAAATCAGGGCAAAATGCATTCCCAAGCAGTAACCAAAGTGGGCTTGGAACCCGTATCGTTAACAAGGGAATCTGCTTTCATCATAAATAAAAAAGATTTCCCTGCTATCAAGATGAATTGATGTGACAGGGGTGGTAAAAATTTTGTCTTTATCGAAATGGAATTCATGCTCAGGATTTCAAAAATATGTTTCAATCGATGATTTATCGATGATTTTAATGATGGATATATTGTGCACTTTTATTCAAAATTTCAAACCACTTCCGTTTTGACCGATGCAACTAAAGTCGACAAGGTATTAAATTTATCTCCAAGATTTCAAGAATGTGCTGCAATCGATTATTATAATCACATTCTTGATAACGGACTTATCTACTATGTTCCTTTAGTCAAAATTTTAAAGCGCGTCTATTTGTCCGGTGTAGCCAAGATTGAACTGGCAGCATATTTATTTTCTCTTTTACTCTCGGCTACCGTGGTTCTCCTAATTTTTTTCACTTTCATTTTCCATTTTTTTTTTTTTAAAAAAAGTACGTTTTTTCCAATCTGAAGAATCTTGAAAATGGGTTCCTTTTTTGAGCGCACGAAGCATTTGATTCAAAAAAGGAAGGTGGTAATAAAAATTTACACGTTTTGAGTGCTTCAAAATAAGCATCCATTCTCAAGACGCTCCAGACATAAATAACTTCGTGATGTCATTTTTTGAGAGTTAGTAGCAAGGTATATTAAATTAAAATACTGAACGTGTTATTAAAATCAGTTATACGTAAGATAGAAAGATTAAAAAAAATAATAGTATAAAATTAGTCATAACTATCTAAAAAATTCAGTGCAGTACATTTCATTTTACTGCTAATCTGAAAAACAATTTTTTAAAATTGTCAAACAATTCCGTCTACAATTGAAATTTCAACAGCACTATAAAAAGCATGATTTTGGAATCTTTTTACAATTTTCTATGCTTAGTGTGCGCTATTGAAAAAAATATGGCATATCGAGCATTTTTCCAACATAACAATATTTTGGGAATTATGCTATAAAGTTGAGAAATAATGTAACCAACTGTTTTAAACAAATTATTTCAACATTGCAACATCGACCTGTTTTAGAAAGCGAGGGAGAATAAGTTAGAACGTCAAAATAAAACAGTGATTCACGAATTTTCCACTCCATTTAAAATTCCCAATAAAAAAGTTCCTTACCATTCCAGTTCCCATTTAGAAAAACATTGGAACCTGTTGTATTTTTTTGCGTTGTATGCATTTACTTTTCATTAGACGAATAAATAAGAAACAATTAAAAAAATCAATAATTTATCTTCATTTTTAAAAATAAATATTATGCTAAGTAAATGGCCATCAATTTTGCATCGAGTAATTTTAGGGCATCAGAATGTTTTCAATTTCTTAAGAAGTTAAATTATTAACAATTCTAAGTTTTCTTTTAATAAGAACTTGGCTCTAGTTTAAAAACGAGCGTTTAATTTAAATAAAAACATAAATTAAAATACTAAAAAATTAGATTAGTATATAATTAAAAAATAATCTTCGCGGTAGCGTAATGAATTAAATTTTTAAAATTGAAAGAAATATAATTGAACGGTTTGTAAAATAGTCCTGCGTAACACGCGAGGTCAAGTAATTAAAAAATTTATTTTAAGATTAAGACGATATATAGCATGTCGAGAATTTTTATGATGGTTAAAAATGTTGGTTACATGTTCGGCAACTCTATTTTCTTTATAAAGACAAGACAATTTTATTCAAGAAGATAAAACGATACCTTTTATAAAATTTTTATCTTCATTAAAGTTGTAATTGCTTGATAATTATAAAATGAATATTGAAGAAATGGATAAATATATCATTCTAAATCATTGCTTACGTATGTATATTATTGAAATCGAATAAATTATTCAACGACTTAGAAGCATGGTATTTTATAATTTAAAATAAAAAGCGAAAAAGATTAACATTTGGCTATCAGCGGAAAAAGTATGAATGAAATATTCCGCTACTCGTGCGTTAGTCAAGTTCCTCGTAAGTGATCTTCATTCAAATATTAATCGCCCCAAATAAATGTTTATACATTGTCACCAAATTACTGTGCAATGTACGTTGATAAATTTTTTTGTACACAGTAGGTTGCGCATTACATCAAACGAAAATTTTATTTATTTATTAATTTTTAAGTGTTTACAATCGTATAACAACCAACATTTACTCTTTTTTGTATAGGTAAAGTGAACTGAAAAGGATAAAAATAGGTATTTTTTTTTTATTCCGTAAGTAATTGTAATATGTATTGTTTTTCTCTTTTCTTTCTTAGTTACGGATGCTTAAAGAAAGTGAGCGTTGGTGATGCCGATCTTGTGAATGCAGATCCTTCAGCTCTATATGTGGGAGGATTTTTCTTTAACTTACAACCTATAACTACTGAACTGGTGGATGGACGTGAGTTTAGTTATTATTTAATAGTCAAAATTTTCCAGCTTTAATGAACATTTGTTTTATTCATGTGTTCATCTGTCTCTTATAAGACAGAATATTTAAACATATCTCTCATATTTAACGTTGCAGGGAAATGAAAACTAATTCAAAATATTTTTTCCTGTTTTAACAGAAGATAAAATTATTCCGTCATGTGCTTCCTTAGAATTATTTGTGCTACGTGGTAGTCAAAATCAATTTAAACCTAATTTACGAAACCAATAAAATGTTTATCCGATTAAGGTATCCCAAGACTGTTCGATTTGTCTTTTTAAGTGACTACTGACCCATGAAAAAAGACTACTGGGACATATACATCCCACGCTCTAAAATATGATTGTTTTGTTTTTATAGGACAAACTTTCAAAATCAAACAAATTATGACTCAATGCAACGTAAAAGGATATAAATAATAGGGGGATATCGCAAATTTATGTTAGCTCCCTTACGGAAGATTTCAAGTCATTGGACATGTGCTCGCGACAGTTCTGGTGAAATGCGCATCCACCCGTGAAAAAAATATTACGCTTATGTCATTGAAAATGAGAGATTTTTCAAAAATTCGTAAGTTGAACCCCCCCCCCCCCAGTAACGTAGTGGAATATCATTTTGACTTCCACCAAAATACAAACATTTGCAATGAGCGTAGGCTATCGCTTTAAAGCTGTGGCATACGATTCAAAATGCATTACTCTACGCAAAACTGTGGTTCTATGTGCAGACATTATACATTCTATGTGCAGATTATAGATTTTCATATATTCAGTGCTAAGGAATGCAGCTTATTATTATTTAAAAAAATATTATTTAACTTCTATTGATTATTTAACTACTTTTAACAAAATTGTATGGTTTAAATATATAAATATAATTTATAATTTCAAAATAGCGAAAATATATTTGATTTCTTATGGAACTAGTACCATAAGACAACCATAATATTAAACAAAAGCCAATAAAATAATTTTTTTATTGAACGAACTAATTGAAAGATCACACGACTCATTTCTAAGTTTCATCCATACAATTCTTCAAATTTGCATTCCATGTCTATGCTTTTATTTCGAAGGCAGGCTTGGGCAGAATACAACATTCAACAGCTGTAAATAGCGTGCTTGTAGCTTTGTCTTTGTAGCTTAAATCAAGGCATCATAACGTAAAGATACGTTGCATCTGAAATAAACGCGAACATGGGCAGTTGGGGTCAATCTTACTGACGGGAGCGTACCGAAGCCAACGTGAAGGAGCGAAATTTCCCTAAAACTAATAGTATGGCACTTACTTTTCATTCGCACTTTTTCAGTTATTCTCCTTACGAAAGAATGAATAAAACTTCACAAACATGTGATTTCCTCAAAAGCTATGCCGACTTGACTGTTTTGAAAGTGCGTCCCGCAGTGGACTGATCGTTAAGACACGGTTCCCAGTAAATCCCCGAAGTCAAGCATCACTGACTACGGTCAGTGTGCGGGTGGGTGACCACTTGGATCAGTCTGCGTAGGGACCGAGGGTGTGTGGTATTGGTCCTCGTTAAACTGTTCTACCGTAAAGTGCTCGACTTCGCGAGCAGATCGTCGGGTTACCGAAGCGGGGGTGCCACCCCCTCTGCAGAGGATTAAAATTATGATGGCATGTCTTCGGATCATCCTCAGGGGTGTTTCCCAGACCGTCGCCAATAGCCTATTGTGCAGCTCTAGTGCGACGTAAATTAACTACAACAACAGCAACAACTGTTTTGCAAGTGCTGCCTATCATCCGAATAGAAGTTTAAGAGAATGCGATGTTAAAATGGATTTTTATACCATCAGTTTACTTGGGAAAGTATGATGGGTCTCGCAAGGTACAAACAAATGAAACTAACGGAGACAGCTTCTAATAACAGTGTCGATTGATTATCAGTTCTTAAAAACTGCGGAGATACTTTTTAATCAATTTTATGAAATCAAAAACTTCAATATCTTAGAAAAATAGGAGGAGGAAGGAAGGAAGGCTCATTTAGGAATGAAATAAGGGATATATGCTTTTACAAATCTAATTTTTGTAGCATTTTCATTTGTATAAAAAGAAATAATAATTTAATCTTCCTTTCAGTGCCCCACAGATATGAAGGGGTTGCTGTGGTGAGAAAACAATCTGACATCGAGTCAGTGGACGATCTCCAGAACAAGTCCTCCTGTCACACGGGATTGGGGCGGACTGTCGGATGGCAGATACCAGTGGGGAGACTGCTGCAATCTCACACAATGGCCCCAGACTGCGAAGAGGGAGAGTTGGCAGCTGTCCAGAGGTTCTTCGATGGAAGCTGTGTGCCTGGACAATGGTCATCCGATCCCGTCGTAGAGAAAAAACTCAGTAAGATGTTTTTATTTTTTCTTCGTTGAATGGAAATGCTTGTCCAGTCCTCATTATTGCGTGGATTTTCATTCAACGCATAAACAAAATAAAATACCAAATATGAGAAAAGATACTTTATGAAGAGGACGATTGTTGTTCTTGTGACTGAGAAATAAAAATTAAATCTTTCCTGCAACAGCCCATTGCAGGCCAGGAGGTGCACGTATATTAAGACTCCACAATCTGGTGACCTGCGGCATGATGGTCACCTTTGCTCACAGATCACCTTTACTTCCCAGATAAGCTGGATCATCTGAAACTAGGCTTAAGCTTCGAGCCCCCAATGGGGATCGAACACTAGTTCTTCCTACTATCAGTTCAGTGCTTTTACCACTCAGCCATCGGGGCTCAACTGAAACATACAATGCCATAGAATTTAGCTTAAAATGATGTAAGTAATAATATTAGAGAAAAGTAGAAAATAATTAAATAAGTTAAAAGTGTAAAAATATGATTCATTATTTAGAACAAATTAGTACTCGTGAAGAACAGGAGAAAAAGAAAGGAGGAAAAAATAAGATTTTATAAAAAAGTCAGCAAAAAATCACAACTGCTGAAAGAAATGAAGGTAGCTCTTTATTTTATATATTTTAGTACTAATTTGGTAGGGATATTTTTGAAAAAAAAACTGCATTTTGGTAACTGGAAATCACTCGTCTCTCCTGAATTCTGGTAATGAAAAAAAAAATTATTACTTATTATCAATTTTAAAAACTAAATCCTTTACAAAAAAAAGATTATATTATGCTAGCGCTAGTAGACTCCAATGTAGCTTTGTATCATGGTTCTCACGAATTTAAAAGTAGTAGTTAGCTTAAGGAGGTTACATACGCTTTAACGCATTTAAAATAAAAAAGAAACTGCCAACCTTTTGGAGTTTTGTTTTATTTAGAGCCTGTAAAATAGAACATTTAAATCTAGCTATTTTCCAAGTTAAACCAGAAAACTCTCTAAAAAAAATTTCAACTTTGTATGAATAACGCATAACGAATTATAAAACCACGTTTTGACTAATTTTGCGAAAGCTGAATGAGGTCTGGTGTTTGATCAATGTAAGTGTTGTGCGGATCATTTGTGAGCTAATCTATGTCATTTATACAGAATCCAGGTATCCGAACTTGTGCAGTAGGTGCAAAGATTCTTCTTCGTGCTCAGGAGATGATGCATATGCTGGATACGAAGGGGTGATGAAGTGTATCTCAGAAGGAGCGGCCGATGTAGCTTTTACAAAAATTTCTGCACTCAAGTAACTTTTGCTATTTGCTTAGTTGAAAAAGCATTATTTTATTTGATTGATTGAAATAACCGAGATCATATCTGGTCATGGACCATTTATATGATGTTTTTTGAAAGGTTAAGGGTCATTGCTCGACATTCCTGTCACTGATGGTTTTTGAAGGTTAAGGGTCATTGACCGGTATTTCCATTCACCTTAATATAGGTCCTTTCCTAACAAACAGGAATACCGAAGAATGTCCTTCAACTTTACATGAATTTTTATTAATTAATTTATTATTATTTTTTGGAGTTTACGAGATATTACCCTGTTTTTTTCGCATGATAACTTTTCCTTCCAAATCTATTCTAAATATGAAAGGATTTAGCCATGTTGCGGTACGCATCAGCAAACTGCAGAATAACTGAATTTTGAACAATGTTTATTTTTGGTTATGTAAAAAGGAATACCTTTGTTTTGGAATACTGTGCGTTATGTTATCTTAGAATAAATATCTAGTTTTCATTGATATTTCTTATTATTATTAGTTGATAATCTTCAACAAACTATCTTTAGTCCAAAAAAAAAAAAAAAAAAAAAAAAAAAAACGAGAGAGAGGGAGAAAACCCATCTTTCTGTAGGTTGTAATTTGGAATTGTAGGGTGGACCGCTTAATCAACTCTTTAACTATTATAGGAAGTCTTGTAATTTTATTCTCAA
Organism: Parasteatoda tepidariorum; assembly: GCF_982258835.1. Lineage (NCBI taxonomy): Eukaryota > Metazoa > Arthropoda > Arachnida > Araneae > Theridiidae > Parasteatoda > Parasteatoda tepidariorum. The sequence goes on along the minus strand of NC_141758.1, from coordinate 1,678,535 downwards.
TCTATTCACTCGTCATTATAGAGAGTATTGTTATTCTATTCTCGATCTATTCTCCCGTCATTCATTATAGAGAGTATTATAATTCTATTCTCGATTTATTCTCCTGTCATTCATTATGGGGAATAGTGTAATTCTATTCTCGATCTGTTCTCCCGTCATTCATATAGGGAGAATTGTAATTCTTTTCTCGATCTATTCTCCTGCCATTATAAGGAGTATTGTAATTCAATTCTCAATCTAATTGCTCATCACTATAGAATCATAATCGTATTCCTATGAGCATAGACGTCTTAATAAGAATACAATTAGTATTAAACAGTTCATTGTATGAAATGAATGATTCCTTGATTTATATTTTCATAGGGAATTTCTGGATAAAAATCCTGATTTCGAAGAAAAGGCAGAACTGCTGTGCTTCGAGGGAGGAAGGAAAAGTGTGCGGGATGCTCAACCATGCATATGGGGAACACGTCCCACCAACGCATTCCTTACTCGAACAGGTAACAAACGATAGTTTAAAAAAAATATTGTAAAATATTTATAAGATACTTATCCATATTATGTTAGTATGAATTTAAGCAACCTGCGATACTCTAACCCATTGTCAAGTTATACATTTACATTTTTGTTAGAAGTCGTGTAATCTTGCTCATCCGCAGAAAAAAAAAATTGAATCGTGATAAACAGATGCAATGAGCATTCAAGCCTCCCAATGAATGTGCTGCAATAATTTTTTAATTTTATTTCCAATGGATTTGGCCATGAACAAGAAAAGTTTAAACAAGGAAACAATATCACAAATAACATTGAAAAGTTCATGAGATAACCGCCATATACGTCCTCTCACTTAATAATAGTTCGATGATTTTGCATCTCTATGGACAGATGATAGGTGACCATTAGCTCGTTTTTCTGGGGTCAACTTAGGTAGGAATGCCTTTTTTTGTGGCCAAGGGTCAACCTCGATAAGAATGCCACCATGTCTGGTAAATAAACGAGAAGAGGCCATTTCCAGTCGTCTAAGTTCGTTTGATCTATCTAAAAGACAATTTATATCTTGGTTTCTACCTTAGACGAGGGTCGACTGCATAATTTAATTAACACATAGTTTAGAGGTGAGGGAAGAGGTTTCTTGTTATGTACAGTTTGTCAGCATAGTACTTTAGTCATAGTCAGCATAGTACGCGAAATAAAGGTACTATATAAATATCATGGCCATATAAAAATCATGAACCAGGTGTAGGTAAAAAATAAATAGATAACTCTTGGGGTGAAGTTCTTAAGTGCTGGCAAATTTAAATAAATTTTGTTTATCTTCATTGCTTTATATCTACCACTTAAAGTACTTTAAAAACGAGACTTAGACTCTTTGCTCGAGTTCTCCTTGTGAGTAATGTAAAAAATAAGTTTTGCTAACGTTGTTGTTAACGGAGACCGTTAAGGCTAGGGATGCGATTGTTCTTGTTTTTCAGTGGCGCCATCTATGGCCAATAATTCGACTTCGAACTCACCCATATGTCACAACCGTTAATAGGGCAGACAAATTCATACACGGATCGTAATTTTGACCTGTACTAGAGAACGATCCGTCTCCAATTCAGCACCCCCCGCGGTATAATTTGTTATGGGAACATGGATGAGGACTTTGTGACCCGACAGATTTAACGAGCACCAGTCACCATTTACTACACGGGGAGTCTTTGGCCGGCTGGATTCGAACTCTCGTTCTCACAAACATTTAGTGCAATGCCCTGCCAACCAAGCTATCCCGGTCCTACTTTTAGCGTAATAGAGAATGAGCGCTAAGTTGATGATGTCTAAGATTGCTTTAATACATGAATCTCGTGAATCAAAATGCACAAATGTTTTTATTTCTCTTAAATAAGTTTAAAGAAATGAATTAATATGTTTTACGGTTGGTTGGGTTTTTGGTAATTTGTGCTAAGTGCACTGTGTTAAGTTCCGAATATACGAAGATTTAAGTTATGCTAAATACCAATTCAGAGGCATCAATAGGATGAAAAGACATTCGGGAAAAGTAAGTTTCGACGGAATAAGCAACACAAAAGTTGTTCGAAAAAGTACCCGCTGTCATTACACAGTCTATAACGACGCAAAAACGATTCCCGGTCACGTGTGCTTTTGATGTCTACGGAGGCGATGACAATCCACGCTATGAGATTCTTTGGTGTGTCCACAGACTTTGCATAAACTAGTGGTTTATGTTGACTCCATACGAAAAAGTCACACGGATTGAGAATCGGGGAAAGCGGAGGCCATTCGAAAGGTATTTCGCGTGCCTTTTACGCTTTGTGGAATTTTCACCTTCTCAACAGAGATTGCGATCCCATGTTCTTAAAAAAAATATGCATCGTCTTAAAAGTGAACTTTGCCCTCGCCACCTTGAAATTTAGTTTAAATTTTTAATTTGTATTTTCTTGATTTTTCTTGCTTAAAAAACATTTTATGATATAGTATATTCGATAACAGAATACCTTTTTAAAAAGAGCGGAAAATAAAGGTTTTATTATACTAGGAAAAATAGCGCTTGATAATTTTTAGAATTTGTATGGATTTGTCTTCAAAGCTGTAAAGCAATCAAGTGATGTGATGTGTGGTTTTGAGTTAGTCATTTAAAACTAAACTTTTGTTAGCTCTCAGTTTTCTAAAATTTACTTTTACTCCTGTTTAAGCAGATGAATACCGATGTGAATGATGCAAAAAAATTCTTTTAACGTTAATTGCTCAAAATCAAATATAGTTATCAAAAATATAAAAACAGACAACTGTTTATCATTTAAATAACCCTCAGAAACTACTGATTCCAGAATTGTATGAGTAACATTTTGTGCGAAAAAAGTAATAGAGGATCCAAAATAAAGCCTGCACTGATTCTGACTGCGTGACGGTCTTGTATTGTACATGTACCGAAAGATACCTCCGAGCAAAGTAAATATACAACATCAGTTTAGTTATGAAAATTAAATAAGGATAGCATTATGTAGAATACCTCATCGACAGTGTAGTTCGGTCGAGTGAAGTCTCTTTAATGCCTTTAACTACTCCTGAGTTTATCGGTCGAGTTTTTCGAATACTCTGTCCTCGATCAATAATTTCGTGATTCTAGGGGAAAATACAGCATCTTCCTTCGCTGCCAACACATCGTATTTTCCGCAGAAAAAAAGTATGCATAATAAATAATAGTAATGAATGATATTATATGCATAATAGTAATGCTGTTACTTAGGCACATATGAATTAAGCCCTAGCATGAATGAAATGTGTTCTCTTCATTTTTCAGATGATCCAGAAGAAGAGGAACGTTTAGTTGGAATTCTTTTACAGACCCAATCCCGGTTTTCTATTCCAAAAGGTCGACTCCCCGATTGGTACCACAAGACTTTTCTGTCTCATTCAAAAGTCACAACTTTACGACCCACTGAACCCGAGAAGAGAAATTATGTTGACTATTTAGGTTAGATGCAAATTATTTTCTCTTTTTGATTGTTAAATATTAACACGAAATAAAAATGAAAAGAGTAAGAGCAGGTTTCTGATTTAAGTTTATTCTCCGATTAGGAGATAAAAAATTTCGGTGATGTACTGAGTCTGAATGATAGTTTTTAACGTGATGTCATTTTGACAGAAGTGTTGATCATAATGCTATTTTCAGGAGATTTCCTCCATACAATTCGGAAGCCTCGACACGGATGTGACAATAAACAGAATGATGTCTCCTTCTGTGTTACTTCTGAAGAGGAATTGACCAGATGCCAGGATTATTCGAGATCTGCCAAAGGAAAAGGTCTCTGGCCCGAACTGAACTGCGTGAAGACCACATCTAAGGCTGCTTGCATGCAATTGGTGAAGGAAGGCAACGCTCATTTGGTTGTCCTCGACGGTGGAGATGTTTACAGAGCTGGAAGGTATAAATTACTTGTTGCAAAAATAAGTTAGTTTTATTCAAAAACGAGTTTTAAACAATATTTCTCAACGATTATAATTAAAAGTTTCTACTCAATCTATTTCTTACCTTTTGAAAAACACGGATATTTTTAGAATAAATTATATTCACTTGAAATTGAAATTCTCATCACTAGTAGCTGTTACGCACCAAAAGGTACAATACAATTTCCACGGGTCTTAGAATAGTAGCAGTAAATCGACGTCATAGCTTGTAAGGTATTTCTTTTTCTGCGATATTGCAATGCTTAGAAGCATATTTAGACAGAGTTCTCACTCAGATATATTTCTTATCCTAAAGTTCAATTCGTAAGAGTACATTTTGCATAAAGGGTAGTAAAACCTTTATAAAAGAATGTGGTAACTCTAAAATGTATATTTATTGACAGGAGATATTTCTATTCATTCCAACGTTTGGGCAAAATGATGAAAGCACTTTTTATGCTAACTCTAAGTACACAATCTTTCTTTCAGTAAATATTTTGAAAGATCGCAAAAATGTTGGCACACTATAAAAAATCATGCTTGTAGCTTTTAGAACGGTGATATTTTTACCCATGTAAAATTTGAATCGACCAAAATGAGCGTATGAAGTTAAAAGATTCTTTTCTTTAATATCACTATAATTGATAAAAAAAAAGCATTCTAATCTAAGTAAGCGATCTTATATAGTGATTTTAAAATTGCTGGTATTCATACTAGAAAAAAAAAGTTATTAAATTCCTCTCCTCATTCTGGTCGATCTAAATTTTGTATGAGTATAAATGACATCATTTCTAAAAGCTTTAAGTATGATCGTTCAAATGGCACCATTTTGCTAAAAGAAGGGTTGTTTTCATGGAAGTGTTTCTATAATTTTGATCAAACCGTGTAGTACATACCCTCCAACAACTACGAAATTTCGGTAGTTTTTTAAAAAAATTTTTTTTATTATAACAAATGTAATGCATTAATATTTTAATAAATTAGAATTGAAAGCGTGTTGTCTACTACTACATATGCATAATTTCAAAAGTTCTGCATCGGCCGGTGTCATCTACTAAGCTCTTTTCCTTAAATCTATAATAAATGTGGAAAGAAAAATATATATTTAAAAAATTCATTTTTCATATGTTGACTTAAGAGCAGAGTATGCTTGAAAAATGATTTCTTATTTTTTTTTTAAAAAAAGCCTTCCCTTTCTTTTAAACAAAGCTTTTACATAAATCTTGTCTGGCACTATTTCAGATATTTTGACTTGCAACCCATTGCATCAGAACTCTACAATGGATCTGACGCTTCGTACTACTCAGTTGCTGTGATACGATCTGCTTCTGATGTCACAAAACTGTCGGAATTGAGAGGTATATTTTAAACTCATACGTATACATGTTTGTAGAAATGGTTGTGATTTTCCGATCGCCAACTCTGTTAACTCCTTCGGAAATCCACAAAAGTAATTTACTTTCAACTTGCCACCTTCCACTGGTCTCTCCTCTGTTATGCCCCAGGACTCTACATTGACGACATTCAGAAGTATTCACTTGAAATTTCAGAATAGGGAAAAGATTTTTACTCCCTTCCAGATAGTCCTGCTCGCCTTTTTAAATGTCGAGGAGCCTCCTCGAGGCAACAGGAGACGATTTTCGATGTTCTCAGGAGACGGGAAGTAGGTTTTCCTACACCAGGGGGATGAGTAACAATAACAACATACATGTTTGTTATCGAAACACTTAGGTTAATAAAACAATGCTTCTAAAAGTAAGAAAATCTGTAGACTTCGTTGATTTTTTAAATTAAGCAACTAAATCATTGGAAAATAAATATTACTTAAATTTACTAATTATATATTACTTATATTTATATATTACTTATATTTATATATTACTTAAATTTACTTAATTTACTAATTATATATTACTTATATTTATATATTACTTAAATTTACTTAATTTACTTAAATTTACTAATAATAAAATGTAATGATATTTTTATATTGAATAAATTATTCGTTTTATGAATTCCTAATTTTTTTTAAATTACTACTTCTAAGATTCTATAGCTTTTTCATGTTTTAAAGATCTCCATATAATGTCTCAAACTACTAATGAGAAATTAAAGTAAGTAGCCCAATGAGATAGTGTACTAACTTTCTCTAAATAGGAAACTTTATTTAGAACCTTCGAACATGGCGAAAGCTGCATGTCGTCTGTAATCTGAGAGATTTGGTAGATAGTGCAATACAGTTCAGTTAAGTAAAGAATCAAACGAATGCAGTATGAGTTGGTGTGCGTGCCACAACAACAGGCAATTGCTACAGAAATTTTAAGATGACATCACCTTGCTGCTTTTTATTGATGGAATTTGGATGCATATTTTAAGACAAAAATGGAAAAACTTTCATACTATTGTGAACACACTTTATAATATAGAGCAAAAATTGCAACTGACCAGAAGCATTTTTCAAACATTGAAATTTTTAAACAAAAATAAATAAAACACTTGTTAATATTAATAATGTTAGCCGTTTGTCATTTCTTATGTCAATGTTAATTTTACTTTTTGTATATTTCGCAATAGCTCGAGAACATTTAGAGCGAATTGAAACATTTTGACGCACAACTATAAGATTCATTCATCCAAAGATGTAAAAAATAAATTTTAATAAATAGTTATCATTTTTTATTATTTTATTTAATATAAGTCAAAAAAATTTTGCATTTTAAAGCATACAATTTTAAAGAGTATAATTTTATAAGGCAAAATACAAAATTATTATTCCTGAGAGGTCGAATTTTTAAAAGTATTGGGAGGCTATTTCCCAGATTGTGGCTACCCTCTATATTTTGGTTGTCTGAATTCGTCGAAAAAAAGGTATGTTTATTCAGAGAAAGTACGCTTTTATATCAGATATCATAATTTAAAATATCGTCTAAACTCATTCATAAGCATATTTGAGGTTACCCCTTTGAATCATTAAGAATGATTATTAGAACGTGAAGATCCGATCATTGGATCATAAGTTATTACGGGTGGTCCGTTTTTTTTTTTTATTTCGCGCACTGTACGTATAGAGAAGATTGTTACGTCTTTACGTTCTGCGAAGAGTGGGCTAAGTATAAATTTATTTACTTACATAATCTATTCAATTTTCATTTCACTACCACTATGTTAATTCTTCTTTGAATAGAGTAAAAGTCAGCAATAGCTAAAATAATTTACTTTTCACGCTGTTTTCTTTCTTCTTTTTCAAAATTTATTTCATTACAACTTTGTTTAAGGAAAAAATTGCCCGCATAGGTGATTTCTTTTAGTATTAAACATGTTAGTTGATTTAAACATCCCTAAAGTTGGCGGGGGCCGTAAAGGATTTTCTTTTTTCAAAAAAATTATCTCCCAGAGTTTAACTGTTGATTTGCTGCATTGATTTCAATGGGGGCAGAGGGGTGAGTTTGTAGATATACTGAAACGAAAAAGAGTCAATTTAGTTTGGTAACGGGAGAGAGTTAATTATGCAATAACTAGATTTTTTTTTTCTTTTTCTTTTACAGAAACGTGTAAATAGGACTGCTTCTTGCCAAAGAAAAAAAAAATTAATAGGGATGAACTAGTTTGTAATTGAACATTGTAAAATGTTATTTTACTCCTCCTGAAAACCAGTTGTAATTGAAATAGTTTTACTACCACTTTTTATCTCAATTTCAGGCCTGAGACAGGAACTCTTTTAAAGTTATCATAAAGTGGTAGAAAATAGAAAACGATTTTTTTGTGTGTATTTTCTAACATTTTAAGAGCCTCACCACACGATAACTTAGTAGCGTTTCAATTACTTATAGAGCGTGATAATAAATACACATTAAATAAATTTTTTTTTTTTAAAAAAATGAAAAATATGGCAATAGAACAAATTTTGCTACCATTGCGGAAAAAAATGTCTCAAAGTAAAGCTAGTTGAAATCTCTGCTAATTCCAAGATATAAGCACGGTGCCCACATCACTTTAATCTATGACAATGTTATTGACACAATCTCTAAAAGAACCGTGGGTGCTCAGAGGATAGAGCACTCTCGTTCCAATGACGTGAACCGGGTATGAATCCCAGCGATGGCTGGTCGATACGAATTTCGCACCCGTCTCGCACCCACCACAGTGCTGACGTAAAATATTCTCAGTGGTAGATGGATATTCATGGGTTAGACTCCCCTTGCCATCAGGCTAACCATGAGAGGTTTTCGTGGTTTTCCTCTCCATGCAACGCAAATACGGGTAAATTTTCTCAAAAAGTCTTTCACGAAGGCAAATTTCTCCCAATATTTGATCCAGGAGTTCCTTGTCTTCTGGGTGGGGTTCGAAATGACAAGGCTACGGAGTTGAACATTAGTACTTGTAAACCCAAAATTGGACAAGTTTAAAATTAAATAAAAAACATCTCTAAAATAATTTTCCAAATGGTAGCAAAAAAGTTATTTTTGCAAAAATATATTGTATCGTCAGCAAATAAAGGTTTAAATGTTATATAAGAGAGATTTAGCAAAAATAGAGTGCAATCAGGTATTCTGATGTGTATTTTTTGTAAGATATAAGAAGAATTTTGTTTCCAGGTTTGCGTTCCTGCCATACTGGAATCGGAAGAACGGCTGGATGGGTCATGCCAATCGGAAATCTGTTGGGGGAGGGACTGTTGCCATCAGGAGACTGCAATCATGCTACTGCAATCGCCGACTTCTTCTCAGCTGGAAGTTGTGTGCCCGGCGCCAATGATACAAAATACAACAGAGAGAGGACACGAAGCGAAGATCTCTGCAAGCATTGCATTGGAGATGAAGAGGGACTCAACAAGTAAATCCACATTAATATGTCACATGTCACCGTGAAGGACCGAAATCAAGAGAATATCGATTGCAAAAATCACATAATCGCTTTGGAGAAAGTCCAAAATATTTGTTATATTCGATTTGATATTAATTTAATCGTTGATGTTATTATATTTATTCGATATTTTAATATCAGCTGATGATATATTAGGAGAAACATCAGTGTTCGAAGTAGCGGTTAAATGCATACTGGACACTTGGCCTTAAAATAAAATCAGTGCGTGGAGTCTCTTCGCGCGGAAGAAGTGAAACTTCGTAATGTGGAAATGAAAATAGGAAGGGGTAGAAATTGATTTTTAGTGAAATCATATTGTTTCTTTAAGACAAACTTTATTAACATTGCTTACAATTCACAATTGATCACTTCTTTTAATTATCATTTTCGAGTGGAGAAATATCCAAATCTATAACATTTGCAATGGGATTATGATAACTAAAGTAAGATACGAAATGTTTGAGTTCTATTTTTCAATATTTCTTGCAAAAACTGCATCAATGGTAGTTCCCCCTTTGGTTGTTGGATCATTCCTACCTCTTATCATTTCCAATCCAAATTTGTCTTTAAGGAAGGTTAATAATGTTTCAGCTTCAGGTAACGAGAAATTCACATTAAAATCTCCTGCAAGGATCACAGGCCGCTCACAATAATCAATTTCTTCACCAGTAACGTCTGTCAGAGCTTATGAACCTGCAGTGGATAGTGGTAATAAAGATTTTGCAATAAATAATTTAATATCCTTCATGTCTGCATTTGGTGAAATATAAATGGCAATTAGAATCAAATCAATTTCTTCGGATTATTTTCGCTGTAGTTGACTATGCACTCTACTGCACATATGTCTCCAATCTTTTTTGACGTTGAAATTGTCACATCAGGGTTTTATACCTGAGTAAGGAGCTTTTATATCTAAATGTGGAGTCACAATATGACATATATTTTTCTGATTGTGATAGATAGCAACCCCTGCATTCCAAATTTTGTTACGTTGAAATCTTACAATGAAATCAAAATTTGGTATGAGAACAGGAGGTTCCTTATCGTCCATAAACGTTTCTGATAACATTAAAATGTTCGATTTTTCAAAAACTCTATCCGTCAAATCATTGGCGTGTGCACGAACACTTTGACAATTGAATGATACGATTGATAAGTTTCTTTTCGAGTTGATAAATTTACATAGTTCTTCATCCAAGGTGGAAAGTGGATTTTGACGCAATTTCATCATCTCATTCCGTAAAGTGACACACGAGCGGTCGTTACTCCCGTTCCCATGGTAGCGTTAAACGTTTAACGCAACCTTGTTGGAAGTCGCATTAGAAGTTTCACTTCAAAAACATTAATGTAGGGCATACCGGACAAATGTATGTCTGGCAGTGACACTTAGCTAGACCTAGTATATATTTCGGACATTTACCAAAGCGACTATGTCAACATTCACCTTCAACAGCTACCCATAATGGTCATTCACAGTAACATACAAACCTACTACGATACAGGGTGTTCAAAAAATATGGAAAATCAATAAAAAAAATCTCATATGATTAAACGTCTCAAAATACAAGTAAATATTTTCAAAAGATATATTTAATGATGCCAAACTCGAGCTCCCATCCTCAAACTCTTGGGGATGGTGGTCAAGATCAGTGCCCTTAGGAAGACATATATAAATTGCTTCATAATTTCAAATTATCAATATATAATTGTTAGCATATAAATTGTGTTTACTTTCTATGTATTCTCCTTCTTGTAAATATTTATGGAAGATAAAGTAGGCGACTCCCTCAAGGCATTAACGTTAAACACGGTGAACTAAAATCCTTCAGAAAAAAATTAAAATTGGAAAAACGAGGCAACATTTATTTTAAAAATCTACGAGTCAATGAAATTCAAAGTCAAACTAGTTTGCATTGCCAAATATGAAAATAACACCTGAAACGGGCATATAAAAAAATACACAAAATTTAAAAATTTTATATGCATGCTTGGCATTAATGGCCATTAGTAACCATGGATAATTCCATTGAAATTATATTTTTTAATAAATTATTTTTTATTAATCTACATAAAAATAATTGATAAAATTTTGAGTTGAAAGATGTATAAATTATTTTTACACCATCACAGTTTTGCATCAATTTAAAGTAAATTTCAAATAGCCAAATAAAAAATTTGAACCAAATCGGTCGAATAGTGTGAAAAGGTTTTTTTTTCTTCTCCTGGTTCGTTATTTGGTACACTCAGAAGAATGAGAAAACTTGTATCGTATACATATATATATATTTATTTTACTTTCTGTATTATTAATTTATATATTATTTACAATTATGCCAATTTTTAAAAAAAGTTCAGAGTTCTACTGGAGCCACTCTTTCACTCTATACTCTATCATGTCCATAATATGATTTCTCACGAGAGGGTCCTTCTCTTTTTAACTCCTTTCCTCCCCACGATAAGGAAATAACACTTCCCAGGTCCCTCACCCACTGAGCCCCCCCCCCCCAGGTCAGGGGACAATCAGATGCGTGGGAGCGAAATCAGAATCCTGAAAAATAGTTTCTGAAAAGTCCAAATAGTTTCTGAGTGTTTATTTACAATTGATTTTTCGATAACTATTCAACTGATTTCGTTCAAATTTTTTTTAAATTTGTCACTCAAAATTCTTTACTTTAAAATAATGTAAAAATCTGTCTGCTTTGTTACTTAAACAAACTTATTTTGGTCTTATTAAGACTTATTAAGAAATTAAAATTATTAATATACAATTTCCATGCTTAATTATTAGTCAAAAATTTCCTAAAATTCCTATTAAATTTTGAACAATCACTTGTGGGTCTAGTACTTATTTAAATAAACCTGAAATCTGGTACCATTTTTTCTAACTACTTAAATAAAATTATTAAGGTTTTTCTTGGATTTTGGCTAATAATTAATCTAATTTAGAATTTATAAAATAAAATAAAATTAATTCTATTGCGACTTTTGATTTCCAAGATCTTTTCAATAGCATTCCCCTTTCTGAATTAAAATATGTTCTTTTGAGTGATTACTATGATAATAAAAATGTCCTTAATTGTGGTTTCGATTATTGGAAAATACTAATTATTAATGGGTTTTTTAAATAATAATTTTTAAAATGGAAAAAATAGTTTTGTTCAAATTGATGAAATACCACAAGGTTCTAATTTTTGATCAATCTTAGCTAACTTATTCTAGAGGCTAAGCTTAAATAAGCTAATTAATTAATGCAAACGATATTTTAAGTTACGAAAACAGTCACAAAAACGTACTTTCTCTGAATAAACATACCTTTTTTTCAAGGATTCGGATTTCTGATCACCAAAATATGGGGAATAGCAGCAATCTGGGAAAAATGGTTTCCAGTTTAGTTAGGTGAGTTTGGTTAGGCTAGTTTGGTTTGGTGAGCGATCCAAAGTTTGGACCCCTTAAATGTTAATTTTACTTTTCGCATATTTAGCCATATCTCGAGAACGTTTGAGTTAATCGAAAAATTTTTGCTCACAAAATCCGTTTGATTAAAGATAATTCCAGGCAAAAAATAAAGTTTAGTAAGTATTTATTATTTTTTATTATTTTATTTAATAATAGTCAGAAAAATTTCGAATTGTAAGATATACAATTTTTAACATAATTTTAAAAGTATTTTTTTTTACATGACAAAATACAAAATTATAGCAAAATCGGTCGATTAGTTCCCGAGAAATCGAATGTTTAAAAAGTCGTATAATTAATAATTAGTAATTAATAAGCATATAGCAATTTATTAGCGTAATTCAGGTTACCACTTAGAACCATTAAGATTGTGTTCTAGAACGTAAAGATCCCATCATTAAATCAAAAGCTATTCAGGGTGGTCGGTCCTTTTTTTTTTTGGAGCACTTTACATATGAATTCGTTGTCCGCTTTAAATATTACATTTTGTGTTTTATTCTATATTTTCTGGAATTTTTATTCCTTATTTTATGCTTGATTTGTTTTATTTTACATTTTTTGCTTAATTTTTTTCCATTTTCGTTTTAATTTTTTTGGAGTAACCTAACCTAAGCTCTAATGCTCAAATAAAGAAATATTATGTGTGATGTTTCAGGTGTTCACGTGATTCGAAAGAACGATTCAGTGGGTATGCAGGAGCCCTGCGTTGTCTCTCCCAGGGGAAGGGGGACGTAGCCTTCGTAAAGCACACCACAGTTCCTGATTATACAGATGGGCACAGTCAATTGCCCTGGACCAGGGACCTTCTCTCTTCTGATTTCATGCTCCTATGTGACGGAGGTGGAACTGCTCCGGTCATCAACTATCAACAGTGCAATTTGGGAAAAGTCCCTTCACACCAGGTAAAATAAGAGACATTTTTGATGATCTGTTTTTATTATTTTCTGACAACCACTAAGAAAACGCTCAATTGTGTTTGATTTTTCTTTTAAGTTGAGAATACGTAGTTGCATTGACGTTACTACTTAAACTTAAACTTTGTTTACCAAAATACCTATAATTATAGACATCTTAAATGAAGTATTGTGATACTCGATTCTAATTTAAACACACAGGGATTGGATACGCTCCGAAAAGTTTAGGACAATTTCTGTTTCTAAAATGCTTGTTCACGAGACTTGAAAGAATTCAAAAGGGGAAGCTGTTTTTATCTCACTTCTGTTAAGTTTTTCTGTTACGTTACTCTTGATAGTCATCAAATCGAGGCTATAAAATAAAGATCTCGAGAGGGAAACATAAATATTTCTACAGCAATGGATAAATAGTCAATTCTCTGAGAAACTACAAAGAAATTTTCGAATAAAGCAGTTAAATTTGTAATGACTTTGAAACAAATTTAAATTTTGGAGAAAAAAACATGATTTACAAGCAAAAATTTCTTTTATCCCATCTAATCTTACAGTTTTGCGTCCTATAGATTTTGCGCAGCAAAACAATATGTCATATAAAATTATGCAAAGCAAAAAGAATTGTAAAACATTCTCAAAAGAGCATCTAAGATTACAATAACTTTCGAACAGATTAGAATTTCGAAAAATGCTATCCAATTAACTTCATAAAATAAAATGGCCCTTTCAGCAAGTCAAATTTTAACTATATAATTGCATTTTTGTCGTCTGCCGAGTGACCCCCGTGATAGTTTTTGATTTTTGTTTCATCATAGTTGGCCAGACAGCCCAATATGAGTCAATGCCTCTGGAGATTTCTCCATAATGACTTCCGATTTATGTTTGATCTTCAGTTCTTTTCATTAATTGCCAGAAAATCAGAATCCACTGAGTCAGCCCATCTCAACCGCGGCCTCCCCTGCTTTCTCGTTCCTCTGGGTCCAAAAAACAGTATCTTTTTTACTGTAGTGTCATTACTCATTCGAATCACGTGGGTCATCCAATTCCTTCTATTTATTTTTATGTATTTAATAATATCAGGTAGTTTATAAATCTTGTACAGTTCAAAGTTAAATCTCTTGCTCCAGTTACTGTTTTCATTTACACCACCAAGTATACTCCACAAAATCTTTCTGTTAAATATTGCGATGAATTTTTTCTCCAGTTTTGTCACTGTCAAAGCTTAAGAAGCGCATGTCAAAACTGGCTGGACAAGAATTTTGTAATTTAAGAACTTTGTTTTTCTAGAAGGAAAACTAGATTTAATAAATCTTCTCAGCCCATAGGCAGCCCTATTTACCAGATTATGTCAGTTTTTTAATACAGGAGTCATTCTGTTGTCAATAGTAATTATTGATCGTAAGTAAGTAAAATTCCTCACTGTTTTAAATCTATAAAAATCTATTTCAAGACAGGCGTCTGGGATTCTGTTACTTGAGAACAACATATATTTTGTTTTACCTACATTTATGACCAAGCCAATTTCTCTTGCAGCCACCTCAAGGGCAAGAAATAGGCAGGAAGGGAACGAGCAATTACATAAACAACATCATAATATGCAAGTAATTGTACTGATCTAGTAAAAATGTGACCATTGGTATTGATGTTTGAATCACAATCACGAATAACTATCTCAAGTGCAATATTAAAAAGAAGACAGGAGGGAGAATCTCTCTGTCGAACAACTGTAAATGTGTCAAGATTTTCTGACAGAGACCCCAGAAACTTAAACTTACACTTTGTATCTTTCAATGTAATTTTCTTCAATTTAATGAGTGTTGAAGGTATTTTAAATATTTCAAAAAGATAATTTCTATTGATACTATTAAAAGCAGTCTTGAAATCAATAAAAAGGTGATGTGTTTCAATGCTAAATTCCATTGACTTCTCTAAAATCTAAAGGAGATAAACTATCTGATCTTTAGTTGATTTTCCAGCGCGGAATCCACATTGATATATTCCTATTTGTGAGTCAACAAATGATAACAGCCTGAGAAATAAAATTGTAGATAGAATTTTATAAGTTATTCAAAGAAGACTAATGCCCCGATAGTTGGCACGGGTTATATAATCTCCTTTCTTGTGAATTGGACACAAAATGCTTATATTCCAATCCATTGGCATAATCTCAGAGTGCCAGATGTCAGTCATAAGTTCAAATAAATTCCTGAATAAGGTAGGTTCACGATTTTTTAGTAGCTCTAATGAAATAAGATCATGTCCCGAAGCCTTCTTATTCTTTAAGTTTTTAATTGCAGCCCCGATCTCATCAATAGTTGGAGCCTCAACTTGTATGCCGTTTCCGAATTCAGGAGCAATTATTTGAATATCCTCACAATTTTCATTAAGAAATTCTTCAAAATATTCATGCCCTCGCTTTAAAATGTCTTGTTTATCAGTAATAATTTCACCAGATTTGATTTTTGTTTAACAGTTTATAATTCTCGAAAGTTTTTTTTATTGCTTTATTGTTGTTAATTTTTTGTTATGAATTATTTTCAGGTTGTCAGCAATAAGCAGAACCTGTCGCGAAAACGAAGACTTATCCTGGTTCGATTTTTGGCAGACACCTCGAAATATTTCGCCAACGATTCCACTTTCTATCGCCTGTTCCGTGCCGGTGATCAACCGGACCTTCTCTTCAAAGATTCGGCCACTGGACTGAAGGTGACACGCTTTGAAGATTCTTATGAAGACGTTCTGGGACCAAAGTTTCTGGAAGCATCGAGTGTCACGGATCCCAAACATTGTTGAAATCATTTCTGGTCACTTATTTGTATAAAAGTTGATTCTTATTAAAAACACCATTTTTTTCCGATTCCAGTTCTCTTTTAGTTTCTTCTTTATTATTTTTTTTTCAAGGGAGAGTCTTGAACATTAGACCATAGTAGTTAATTTTCTCATCTAGTGGAGGAATTTTGAATTCAGCATTTGTTGTTGAAACAAATAACGTGTCGTCGGAAAGCGTTTTATTTTACACATAGTTTACATATGGGGTTAATAATAGCATACATGTGTGTATGAGAAAATGGACACAGCTTTTACGTTTTTGGTACTTCTCTTATATTTTAATTTTTATTTTATAATTGTCGTTGAACAGCTGACCCAAATTTGGGTTTAAGACTACTAATGTTCACGCCCGTAGCCTTGTAATTTTGAACCCAATCCAGAAGACAAGGGAACTCCTGGATCAAGTATCAGGAGAGATTTGCCTTCATGGAGAGGACAAATAATAGGAGAGGACTTGGTGGCACTTATGGCTGTCTTCCATTTTGTGCACTATTTTTCTATTTTATTTAATTTTATAACCATCGTCCAACAGCCGACTCAATTTTGATTTTACGACTACTAATGTTCAACTCCGTAAACCTTGTAATATTAAACCCAAAACAGAAGACAAGAAAAGATCGTCTGGATCAAGAATTGGGAGAAATTTGCCTTCCTGAAGGACTTTTTGATAGAATTGACCCGCATTTGCGTTGCATGGAGAGAAAGTTCGCGAAAACCTCTTGCGGTTAGCCTGATGACAAGGGAACTCTAACCCATAACCCATCTGCTACTGATGATATTTTTACGTCAGCACTGTGGTCGGTGACAGCCGGACGCGGAATTCGTATCGACCAGCCATCGCTGATATTCGAACCCGGTTCACCTCAGTGGAAGGCGAACACTATCCCCTGAGTAATCACGGCTCATACTTCTCTTACAAAAATTATTTTTTAAGTAATAAACTAGTGAATCCATATAAATTCACAATGTGATGTCACCCATTTGCCTGAATCACATTTGTTTCTTCTTTCAAATCAGTACCTTTTTCGAAATAATATTGAAAGGCTCTTTTTACAAGATTTTCACGGGTCCTTTAATTTAGGTATAACTAAATCTTATAAATGAACATTCTAAGAATTTATTTAATTTTCTAAAAGTTACTTAATTGTTTAGTGTTATGAATAAGAGGAGATTACCTGAACTCGAGGGCGGGGTCAGTGATTACCTCGTAATGATTACGTTTAGTGTTTTAATAGCCATTATTTTGAAAATCAGATATAAATCTGAAAATTTGATAGTTGCATTTTTTGATTGGCTTTATTTTTTTCATATTTAAATAGGTTATGAAAAATGAATTTTGGGCAAAGTTTAAGCTCCTAAAAATTTTTCCCTCCCCCGTAGAAATTTTCAAAGTAATTTCATTAAAAGTGAAATATATGTATGATTTAAGGTTATGATTAATTTACTCAATAAATTATAGCATAATTATAATTTATTATTATATTATATTAATATACCATGATTTAAAAAGTTCCCCCATAGCATTTAATAGAACATATATTAATAAAAAATAACATAATTGACTATTAATTTTAATTCAAATTGGAAATATTTTAAATCACAAAAATTAAAAGAAGACACAATAGAATAGAGAAAAAAGGAACTCATTTAATAACTGATTAAAAAAAAACAATACTAATCTAACAAAATCACATTATTTCAGGCTCATTAAAAGGAAAACAATCTCAAGTTCTTTAAATTTTTTAAAACTAAAATTAAAACATTGTTAACAAATCATATACTGATAAAAAAAGAAAACAATAAGATTATAAAACTTCTAAATTAATATTAAAATTTGAAAAGTAAATTTTGTATTTACCTTTAGAAAGAAGCAAAAAGTGACTTGAATCTGAAGTGGCTGATATACTTATAGAATTTGAAAAACAAATAAACATTTTAGATGGATACTTTAAAAGCATTGTGCAACAGGATATTCAAAGAGATTCTGTTATATGGGTGATTCTTTGGAAACATGACAATTCGGACCAAAAAATTTCTTCAAATTATAAGTCTTCAAAATTATCGAATTTTTTTGTATACTTATTTAGTTACATTTATGTTAGATGAACCATAAATTGTTTAAATTAATTCTTTTTATCCACTGCAGAAAGAATCAAAAAAGTTTTTGTTGCTGGTATGTACAGAATAAAATTGTATATATTAATCAATCATTAAATTAATAAATAACTTTAATTACATTCAAGCATATTACAATCATACATAAACTTGGTATTAGGTTAATATTTGCTTTCCCTCTTTAGAGTATACTGTTTAAAAAATTTTTTGGTAACACGTCAATGTCTTGGCATTCATAAGCAAGGAAAATGACAGGTGGGATAATGACACATTTGCCATTTTATAGCATTTAACTTTACTGTAATTTAACATTTTGGCCTAAGCCGTTTACATTCCGCAGAAAACAACAGGATTTCTTGAAATAACTCTGATAAATATATGTAGTTTAAGTTGTTAATGATTTCAAGAAGAGAGGAAAGTGACAAAATAAAAACCTACTCACCTTTTTGAAACACTCAAATTTTTTAAATAGATTTTGAACCAGAAAGTTGGTTATTTATGCATGCAACAAGGCATGTTCAGATAGGATGGTATCTAATTAATCTATTAACATAAAATATTGATTGCTGGCGCTATCTATTTTGGTTATAACTCACTAAATAAAAGTAGCCAGGAAAATGACAGAATTTCATGTGACAAACAAATTATTGACAGAAAAAATTATTTTAAACGACGTTTTCGTAAATGATACCCTATACGTATATTCTAGAAATGCTTACAACGGTTGAGATAAAAAAAATTAGATATTGAAAAAATTTATGCGAAGTTTTGAAGCTAGTTGTTATTGGAAATATTGTTTGTGACATACCAGAAACATGACATTTTGAAATTCGATTAAATTTTATAAATATGCAAAACAGTCGATGCTAGTAGTACAAGGTCATTTTAAAATGCTAACAGCAATGCTATTTATTAAAATTAAAAAAAAAAGTTCGTTTAGAAGTATAGTATTAGATCTTGGAGCAAGAGACAGTAAATTGTCATATTTCGTGAGAATCACCCATATCCTTCGTGTAACACGGACACATCAGAAACCGCCTTTCGCTTATTTGTTTTCCTTAGAAACTTTGTATTCATTGTTTTTTTGTGCATGAAACAATGTTCAATGTTGCACCCATATTTACAACTTCCCATGTTTCCTTACAGGAAAAGTCTTAACAAAGCAACATTTTTCTTGGAGCATTTTGGGAGGTAAAATTACTATAGGCAAAATCGTTTCTCCAACATTAAAAGAAACTCGACATCAGGCATCTCTATGAGTGACTGTATCTGCAAATCGTAAATTATCAGGAAAGAATGTCATTTGAATGTCACTGGTGATAAGACAAGGAATGTTGCATTGCTGTAAAGTTTAAGGAGTTATTTTG
Organism: Parasteatoda tepidariorum; assembly: GCF_982258835.1. NCBI lineage: Eukaryota > Metazoa > Arthropoda > Arachnida > Araneae > Theridiidae > Parasteatoda > Parasteatoda tepidariorum. The sequence continues at coordinate 1,659,049 of NC_141758.1, read as the reverse complement.
TCTTAATCTGAGAATTAGATATATTGGAAACTTACTATTGCATTGACCCATCCTATTCTCTGCATCCATAACATAATCACATCTTCATTATACCTATTTTTGCACAAGTTGAACTTTTAATTCAAATAAAACTATATTATTGACTACTCTATGGTTTTATCACCTCATCTCCAAATAGTCATCATTTAGCATGTCATCAAGAATAACCCTTTTGACACCATTTGCATTCATCCATCAGGATGAATAGGTAAAAGGACTGCAAGCGCGCCCTTAGGCACCTAGATTCAATTCAGTTGGCCATGACCTTAAGCTCAAACAACAGTTTTGTGAAAATTCTATTTGTTTAAAAAATGTCTGATTTAGTTAAATAACGCTGGAGAATAGAGTGTTGGAGGGTATGCAAATAACTGGAATTGCTTATATATATTTTTTACAAACTTACGAGCTTATTTGTTTATCTGTTTGTAAACATTAATGAACATACCAATCTTTTTACAATAGCACCTTTCTCCTCAATGTAATATAAAAATTTTGGATTTTAACAAGTGTATTATTTTTTTAAAATCACGTACTCTAAAAACGCTTTTGGATGCAAATATCATGCTATAATTTCTTCTGTTTTAACCATTTACTTTTATCTATACCTAAATCAGTTCGCACAACTGTAATGTTACAACTGGCCACAAGCAGCAGCTCAATCGCCTCATCTTGTCCTCTAGTTCTGTGTGTGTCTACCATCTATATATATATTTCTCTTACACGGCACCAAAAAAAAAGCCTCATTACAACTCCCCGAATGGCAACGTTAGAAAATCGACCAATGATTGCTGCTAAAAGTGTCACATGGCAAATGTCACATGAGGTGGCTCAACATATAGCGCTTTTAAAAATGGCAACAATAACCAGAGTGAGCATTATCAGGATGTTCAATTCAGATTCATGCCCTAAAAACATGATAATATTTAATTTAAACTCAATTAGGAATTAATTAGACTGGCCTTCTCCATGACTATAAATAAGTCACAAGGTCAGACTTTTGAGAAAATCAGTTTAGTATTGACTAAACAAGTTTTTAGTCATGGGCAACTTTATGTTGGCTTGTCAGGAGTTAAGTCATTTGACAGCCTTTCAGTTATTGCTCCAAGATGCCAAATCTATAATTGTGTTTTTAAAGAAATTCTAAATGCTTAGTGTTAATTTATTAGAGCTTTGCAGAAAAAAATGTTTTTTGGAAAAAATTTAATTGAAACTTCTATTGGCAGTAGGCAAGGGGAACAGCCAAAATCAAAACTCCCCGATTAGAAATGCAGCATGGCGACCTCCCCGTGATATTTCTCGGGTAATGATAACAGCCATGCAATTTATTGTATGTAAAACATCCTTATTTTGTTCTAAAATGTTATGTACTTTATCACAAATGTTAATTAATATAGAAATTGATTTCAATAATGCTGATCACCAAAAAATATTTCATTTGGCGATAAAACAAATTTTTGTGTTCTTGAAAATGAAAGACTTTTTGAGGGTTATTATCTCACAAGGAAAAGTTAGAGTTTAAAGTTTATATTTTTAAATAATAAAATTTTTTTCTAAAACTTTCAGAATTTCTAGCATTAACTAATTATTATACACATTTAGTTGAATTTAGGTGAGTAACTGCAATATTTAATAATTTATTTTGCTAATATGTTTCTCATTTAGCTAATGTTTTGATTTTTTCACCATGTACAATCTAAATAGCTAATATACTTTTTTAAAAGCCAATAAGAACATTGATAGAATTCTTCTACATAAGTACAATACTATGTCTTTAATGATAAAATACTATGTCTTTGATGCTAATATACTATGTCTTTGTGCTAGAACGATGGCGAGTGAGCGCAGCGGCGAGTGGCGAGTGAGCGCAATGGCGAGTGAGCGCAGCGAGCCATGGTTCACGGCGTGAACCACATAGGAATGCGTAGCAATTCTCGGGGGTTGGCGAGCGTTAGCGAGCAGGAGGCGGAGCCTCCTAGTAATATAATAATAATATAAATATTTGTATTGGGATCAGAAATACAGGTCTCTTTTTGAAACTGAAGTGGTAGGCAGCAGAAAGAAATATCCACTGAGTATAAATAATGACTTTTTATGGCATTCATTGGCAAGTTGGAGAGTTTCGATTTTACATTGATTTTGTAACAGATTCACTTGATTGCGAAATTCTAAACTGTTAGCAAAATTAAACACATTAAGCTTACTTTAATTAATTTATTTCTGTCTTTCTAAATAGTGTCCAGAGCTCTGACTTTCGGTTTGGCATTTATACAATATGATCTTGAGAAGGCAAGTTATTGGCTAAGTGTTTCTTTTTCCTAACATGGCTGTGAACGCGTTGAAAAAGATGCCTTTAAAATAATTTATCAACAATCCCATTTATTATATTTATATCCATACATTGTTCATACCAGTGATCACGAGACAAATGTGTTTGTTGGAGAATGGACACACAATAATCCGATAGTCCTTATCACAGAGACTTTCTGTGACGTCATCGTTTCGTATCTTACTTTCTGACGAAGAAAGTCAAATTAAAAACTTCAGTTTGTGGAAAATCGAGAAGAGAAATTCTCGACGACCCCCTCTCTTTACTCTTCATTCGTGAACTGTTTATGGAATCCATCAAATTTTGTCCACCTAAACAGAATAAATAATAATTATAATAATAAAACAACTTCATTCACCCTATTAAAACATATTATCTATGGCATACGCTCTGACATTTGAGGTATTCGCGAATTACTAATTCCAGACCTGTTACATATTTGTTTAAATTAGCTTTGGTAAAGGACAAAAATCTTTTACTTTTAATTTATTGAAATATTAATACATTGTTCACGTCTCACACCACTCACCGTATTTACAACGTATTGTAGCACCTCGATTAACAGAAGTTTCTATTAACCAAGTCTATAACCAAGTCTGTTTTTTTTTCTTCTTCCTTTTTCTGAATAAGCCTTGGAAAAGATCACACTTTTTGGATCGCTGTCCGACTCCACTGCTCCCGAAAGCACTCAACATCCAAGAAATATTTCCACCCTGTGAAGTCTTGTTTCCACCTATTGCAACACCAGGTGCAATGTGTTATCGTTCCGTACTTTTGTAACGATGTACTTTTGCGAGGAAAGGTAACAGAAATATAAATGTAAAATTAACATATTAACGTATATTAAATTTGAAAAATACAATAATTACTTGTGTAATTTTTGAAAATGCATCTTTTAGTTTAATTTTAAAAATAGTTTAAAAAAAATTCTATTTACTTTCTGAAATTTACTACTAGTAGTTGATTTTCTTTTTAAATTTGTTGAGCTGTGAAACACAACTTTATATATGTTTATTTTTATCATTTCACCCGTGTGGTGACCGGATGTGAAAGAATGGTCCCAATGTAGCTCATGCATGTCGTAAAAGGCGACTAAAATGGGTACCCAGTGTCTGGGGGTATAACCGGGTACCCTGCCTCTGGGGATTATATCAGGGTACTGGTCCTCCAGGTAGGGGTTTGGGCATAGGGTTGACACCTCTATCCTGTAAAAATTTCTTGTTACGAAATCCTTAGAAGAAAAATCCCGAATGACTTCATGGAAACGATTTAGAAAACGAAATTTGGATAGGAGAATTGGAAGCTGGAACGTTCTGTCTCTCTATAGAGTCAAAGCTTTGCATTTGCTGTTAGAACAGATGGAACAGTACAATATTGATTTGATTGCCATTCAGAAGGTTGGACGGATTGGCAATGGAGCATTGAATAAAAAGAATCATACTGTTTTTTACAATTGTCACCCCAAAAAACACATTGAGGGCACTGGCTTTATCGTAAGCAAAAGAATACGACACCTGATTTTGGATTTCGAGGCAATCTCTCCGAGATTGTGTAAACTCAGAATTAAGGGAAAGTTCTTTAATTTCAGTATTATCTGTTCTTATGCACCAACTGAAGATAAAACAGAGGAAGAAAAGGAAATTTTCTATGAAAATTTAGACAAAATTTACTACAGTTGTTCAAAATATGATGTAAAAATTATTTTGGCCATATCTAAATGCCAAAGTAGGTAGAGAAAGGGAATTTAAGTTTGTAACTGGTGGATTTAGCTTACATGATGCAACCAATGGTAATGGACACAAATGAATTGATTTTGCAGCTTCACATAATATGACTATAGATAACAAGTCCTTTCCACATAAAAATATTCATAAAGCTACCTGGCGTGCCCCATGTGGCACTTGCGTCAATCAAATTGATCACGTACTAATTGACGCAAGACATTACTCCAACTTAATGGATGCGAGAACTTATCTTGGGGCAAATGCGGATTCAGATCACTTCTTGATTATTGCCAAACAAAACAGATCAAGATTATCAAATGCAAAAAAGTTTAAGGGAGAGACTTTGAGAGAATATGACTGTGATAAACTAAAAAATGAAAGGAAAAGGCTTGAATATTGCGAAAAAGTAAAGGAACAGTTGAATTTAAAGAATTATGATGGTACTGTGGAAAATAAATGGAAATGTATAAAAGACAGCATCTGTTACGCTGCCAATACTGTGATTGGAAAAGTAATTAAGAAACAGGTTAAGGATTGGTATGATATTGATTGCGCCATTGCTAATGATAAAAAGAATGTTGCATATAAACATATGACACAAGCACGCACAAGAAATAGTTCAGAGGAGTACCATAGACGCAGAAAAGAGGTGAAGAAACTCTTTAGGCAAAAGAAAAGGGTCTTTGATGAAGAGTTGTTTAAAGATGTTGAACATCTAAAACCCATTAATGAATGCAGAGCATTCTATCGGAAAATCAACCGCAGTCGATTGGACTTTAAACAGACCTCTAGTCTATGCAAAAACAAAGTTGGTGAAATAATTAGTGATAAACACGACATTCAAAAAAGATGGCATGAACACTATAAAGAACTTCTTAATGAAAATTGTGAGGACGTTGAAATAATTGCACCTGAATTCATAAATGACATCGAAGTTGAGGCTCCAACTATTGAGGAGATCAGGGCAGCAAATAAAAACTTAAAGAATAAGAAGGCTTCGGGACATGTTCTCATTTCAGCAGAACTACTAAAAAATTGTGAACCCACCTAATTGAGAAATTTATTTGAACTTATTACTGACATCTGGCACTCTGAGATTATACCAACAGATTGGAATATTAACATTTTGTGCCCAATTCACAAGAAAGGAGATCCTATGACCTGTGCCAACTATCGTGGCATTAGTCTTCTTTGCATAACTTATAAAATTCTATCAAGAATTTTATATCTCAGGCTGTTACCATTCATTGACTCACAAATAGGAAAATATCAATGTGGATTCCGTGCTGGAAAATCAACTAAAGATCTAATATTTTGTCTCCGTCAGATTTTAGAGAAATCAATGGAATTTAACATTGTAACACATCATCTTTTTATTGATTTCAAGGCTGCTTTTGATAGTATCAATAGAAATTATCTTTTTGAAGCAATGAATACTTTCAAAATATCTTCAAAACTCATTAAGTTGACAAGACTTACATTGAAAGATACAAAGTGAAAGATTAAGTTTCTGGGGTCTCTGTCAGAAAATCTTGACACATTCACAGGTGTTCGACAAGGAGATTCTCTCTCCTGTCTGCTTTTTAATATTGCACTTGAGAGAGTTATTCGTGATTCAGGCATCAATATCAGTGGTCATATTTTTACTAGATCAGTACAATTACTTGCATATGCTGATGATGTTGATATAATTGCTCGTTCCCTTCCTGCCCTGAAAGAGGCATTTCTTGCTCTTGAGTTGGCTGCAAGGCAAATGGGCTTGGTCATAAATGTAGATAAAGCAAAATATATGTTGTTCTCAAGAAACAGAGTCCCAGATCCCTATCTTGAAATAAATTCTTATAGATTTGAAACAGTGAGGAGTTTTACTTACTTAGGATCAATCATTACCATTGACAACAGAATTACTCCTGAAATAAAAAATCTGACTCTATTTGGCGAATAGGGCTGTTTATGGGGCTGAGAAGATTTATTAAATTTAGGTTTCCTTCTAGGAAAGCAAAGTTCTTAATCTACAAAACTCTTGTCCGCCCAGTCTTGACGTACGCCTCTGAAGCTTGGACAATGACAAAACTGGAGGAAAATTGTATCGCAATTTTTGAGAGAAAGATTTTGCGGGGTATACTTGGTGGTGTAAATGAAAACAATAACTGGAGAAGGAGATTTAACTTTGAACTGTACAAGATTTATAAACAACCTGATATTATTAAATACATAAAAATAAATAGAATGAATTGGATTGCCACGTGATTCGAATGAGTGACGACAACACAATAAAAAAGATACTGATTTTAAGACCTACTGGAAAAAGAAAGCGGGGAAGGCCGCGGTTGAGATGGGCTGACTCAGTGGAGTCTGACTTTCTCGTAATTAATGAAAAAAATTGGAGATCAAAGATAAATCGGAAGTCGTCGTGGAGAAATCTTCAGAGGAAGGCATTGGCTCACATTTCGCTGTCTGGCTAACTATGATGATGATTATTTTTATCATTTAAAACACGTTCTGTTGTTTTTTATTTCAAGATATGTAAAATTTGCGAGCAAGGCAAGTTTTTATACTCAGTTTTTATTAACCGAGATTTCCGATATCTGAGGTATTAGTGGTTTCCAATAAGCTATGGTAATCGAGGTTCTACTGTATCTTCATTCTCTGCTCCCCCCAACTCCCGAATGATAGATCGAAGAAAATTGTCTCTCTGTGAACCTTATGAGAAAAAATTGCTTCGTGACTTGTTACACCAATGATATTCACGATTTTCTTAATCAACTGAAGGTAAAATATCACCCATGAGATTTGTGTTTCCTGATATGGGAGGAAAGCGTTAATATGGAAAGTGTGTTTGCAGTACCACGTTTCTCATGTTGCATCAATAGTAATTATCCCCATATCAGATTTATAAATTTTACCCATTGAATGGAGAGATAGCCTGGTGGGCAGGGAGCAGGAATCACGTTCGTGAGAATGGGAGTTCGAATCCAGCGGGCCGAAGATTCCCCGTGTAGTAAGTGGTGACTGGGGTACATTAAGTTTGTTGGGTCATAAAGTCCTCCATGTTCCTATAACAAATTATTCCTCTGAGGTTACTGAATCGGAGATGGATTGTTCTCTGGTTTACGATCTGTGAATGAATGGATGGATGTGTGAATGGGTCCACCCTATAAAACGAGTGTGACGTATGGATGTAGCAGAAGTCGAATTCTTGGCCGTAGATGGCGCCACTGGAAACCAAAAACAATAGCATCTCTTCTGCCTTAATAACCGACGACAACAACCTTAACAGCAACCCATTAAAGAATTTCATTTTTTAAGATACTTCTACTCAATTCTGGACAAAGGAAAGCACATAAAAAAATTTTGTCAGACCATTTCATTGCAAATAGTTTTACAAATCAGCGGAACTCTCTTTTATTCACCTATTCTACCCCCCAATAATTATGATCGTCTTACCTTCTTTGCCACAAGCGTTCGTACTTTTTTCGCGTAGAAAACCAGTTGTTCAGTTAAACAATGTGGCTTTTGTTTAGAAAACATTTGCAAAGCAACATTACAATCTTCCACGACTTTCCAATATATTGGTATTCGGTAGCTACATTAGTATACTAGCCCAACAATAAATGACCGTACTACAGTCTGTCTATGAAAGGAACTCCCCTTGCCATTCTTCTGCTGCTGTGGCGGTGACTATGGTTACGAGGCTTACCTAATTCCAGTAGGTGTGTTAAGTCAATATTTAGGACAAGTTTTGGCTCGAGTCAGAGGAAGGGAATCAGAGGAAAGAGAAGCTCCCCTCTTTGAAACGTGCTGCTTCTTGTTTCCATAGCAGCAAACGACCTCAGACTTTGTTGCAAGGGGAGTTCTTTCTACAGATAAACTATACTTACTCTATTTTGCAATCACGAAGAAGGAATAACTTTATACCCTAACCAACTTTTTTTCGAAGAAATATACTGTTTAATTGACAGACAGAACTGTCAAAAAATTACTATTCCATGCACCATACCTTAATCCATTTATTTCCCCCCATTTGTTTGAATGGGCAATAAGCAGTACTCAATGATATTTCACCAGGACTAAACATTTGTCCGAATAGGAGTTCAGGAAAAAGAAGAAACAGTAATAGCTATGAATTTTTTGGGAAGGTGAACAGGTATTTTATAAACTTTTCAAAGAAACCACACCTCGATCCAGAAGACAAGGGATTTCCTGGATCAAGTATTGGAAGAAATTTTCCTACGCGGAGGACTTTTTTTCCGGAACTAACCCGCATTTGTGTTACATGGAGAGGAAAAAAACTGAGAGTATTTTACGTCAGCACTGTGGTCGGTGTAAACCAGATGCGGAATTCGTATCAACCCGTCATCTCTGGGATTCGAACCCGGTTCACTCAGGTTTTGAGGAATGAAAATTTAAAAATACTACTTCTTGATTCTATTCAAGCGGATAAAAAGTGGCCCCAAACTTTTGACAGCCCATATACCTATGGGCTATTAGAACCCTATTTTTCAAACTGCATTTACTCCCATATTTCTTTTACAAAATTCTAGTAAGTCCGAAAAAGGTATGTTAAGAGAATGCGCGGTTCTGTTACATTAATTAATAATTTGTACTAATTAACTTGTTTGAGGTCAATCTTTTAAATAATTTAGATAGGAAGGCGAAAATCATTCATTCGGACAAAAATTACTCAGAGTTTCTCCTGATTTGGATTATGTGAATACAACCTACTCAGTTTCAAAAATAATGCTAGATAACTGATTACCTGGTATGTTAAGAATTTTGTTAAAAAAGTCGTCGTTTATATCGAAAAGAATTCTTCCACTGTTTCTGTTGGGGAATAAGAACAAATCCTCGAAGTGTGAGTCTTCACTTTCCAGGGATTCGAATAAGTTGAGATCCGGGAACATGAAATCGTAGAAGCTGGGTAATCCGAAAGAGTCGAATATATTTCCGAATAAGCTTCTGGTCATTTCATTCCAGATTTGTTCGATTTCATCAGGCGTTACACTGTGGGCTGTGGCATATGTGCTGAAATCATAAAATTTCTAGTTGATTAAAAAAGGACAAAACAACTTTAAACGTTTTAGAACAAATAGCCAGTTTTTAATATTAAATCTTTCTTTAAAGCTCATCCAACTAAGATGTCTTATAAATACGACACATAACTTAATAACGTTAAATTATGCTCTCTGTTACATTCATCGACTGAATAAGAAATCTAGGAATTGAATGAAAGCTAAGAATTTTCCTGATTACAATCTAAGTACATATCAGTGTTTATTTTAAGGCTCTTTGTGAACATCTTCTATTTTATTTAGATGCAAGATAATTTATTTATTTATTTTATTTATTCATTTTTTTTGGTCCGTAAAGGAAATAATTTTAAAACTATTCAAGTGGTCTCAAAATTAGCAAAACATTTTGATTTCGCACTTCAAAAAACACCTTAATATTTAGAGCTATTTCTGATGAATATTTCATAATTCCCATAAGATTCCTATTCTCTATTAATAAAGAAAAAAAAGAGAAATTTTTCTAGAATACATGAATGGTTTAATGCACTCATATCTACCAACAATTCTGGTAATTCAAAGAAAAATCACCATTCTATTTGGAGAGAATTCCCAGGGTGGGCCCGTATCTTCCTCTAAATTCTCTTCCAACACGTACTATTTTCGACACTTGTGCGTCAGTTCCTTTCCTGGATAGAAAGAAAACCTGTCTCCTTCCATCTCAATAACTGCATCACCTTTTTTCCTTGTTGTTAAAGAAGAAGAATTCATACTTTAACATGGGAACACCTAAATATAGGAGATGCCCAATCATCGATCGATATTTATGTATTTTATAATACTATCTGGTACTCTGCAGATTAAATGCAGCTCAAACTTACATCTTCTTCCCTAAACGTTGCTGGTTGCTATCTAACCATTGAATGTTCCGCTGAATGAATGCCAGTTGAATGTTCCGTTCGAAAATGGAACTGAAATATTTTTTTCAGTTTTGATCAGAGTCTCTGATCCAGATGTAGGTAATATGCAATGATCGAAAATAAAATGGTTGGATAGAAAGAGAAAATGGTTTAGAATAATAAATGAACAGTTTTTTTTTCCGGGTTTACTCTTTCAGTCTTCAACTTTTCATACTTTTCTCGAGAGCAAGTATTTCTTTCGAAGAATGATAAAAAATTATCATATATATTTGTATTTTGTTAAAGGCTTAAAGCTTAAGATAACTACGGAAAAAAAAGAACGTCGGTGACATTCTCATTACGTATTCAGACAGACTGGTGCAAGATTTGCAATAGAAAGCTTTTGGTTGCCCCTAAAAATTGTCATCCACACTATTATTTTTTCAGAGACATGAGATAAAAGGTGTACCTGTAGGTGTCCCAGGAAATAGGTTTGGGTGGATCCTTGTAGAGGAAAGTGGGTTCGTGGAAGAGCATGGCATCAATGTCTTCGGCGCAAAGACCTGTCACGAATATGTCTTCGAGGGAGAGGAATGGTTTCACTGTTTTGGATGCTTCGTACAGCTGAGAGGCTGTATTGCCTGTACTCATGTACGCAGATCCAGATGCGTAAGGTGGAAACTTCTGTTTGGGAAAATCTTCTTCCGAAATGTAGTACTTCTGCAACAGAAAATCATCTATGTTCAGGTGATCACAAAGAATGACAGCAATAAGAACGATTTTATCAATATATCACACCGGAAATAAATCTTCTTAATAAATAAAAAAACACTGATTAGTTATCATACGACACATCTATTAACACTATTACAAAACCTATAGAGATATCCAAGACAGACGCTGAACTATATCACTTCAGTGGAATAAATAAATCAATTGGGTACTTGTATTTCAAGAAGAAGAAGATCACAATACCAACCACCCACACACGTGACCTTCAGTGCCAGCTGTTCGTTTATAAGCAAAATAGCGTGTTAAAGTTGAGTCAAGTTTCTCCACATAAGTTAGAACGTTAATTAACGCTATATTAATTCAATACAGCTTCGTATCACTCATGAAATTCGTTGAAATATAATTCTTTCTCGTCCACGTCTTTAATTTATTATTCGTTTATGTATTTTATTGTTATTTGGATATATTTTTGTTTAGTGTATCTGACAACTTCCTATGCACAATTAGTTTGTTTATGCTCTACATGGCTTCATGCCTGTCAGTGTGAAGAAATAAATATATATTGAGAATATTGAAATCCTTGTGAAAGAATATAAAATATGTCACTTAAGACAATTGATACTTGAAGGACTTCACTTACTCGAAACAGAATGGAAAGAACAGTTGCTAACGCAAACAAAAGCTACGTTTCAACAACCAATCAGGAGAGAGATGTTCACACTAAGTCCCTTGCAGATATCCTATTGACGTTATCAATATTCTTATTGGACGATTCATATTCCGATCCCAATAGAAACATATTCTCATTAATTGCAGTCATCTATGAATTTCCCGGGGAGTGATGCCAGCTTTGACATCTCTAATAAAACCCAGTTATATTAATAATAGCAATCTCGAAAAAAAAAAGTAATTAATTTGAGATCTTTTACTACCGAAACTTCTACTTTAAGAGTTAAAAGCAATCGAAAATCGCGTAATTGGTGGACAAAATCACGTGACTGAAAAGGGGGCGTGGCTTTATGTGACGTTGCCCCGCACAAAGCACTGCTGTGTTTTTGCTCGTCATGTGTTACTTTCATTAAACCATTTAATAGTGTTTATTAATTTGCTGTTTATCTGCAAACAATTTATTTATTTTACTTTAATGAATTGCATTTGACTCAAATCAAAAGATTTAAGAAAATGACGACAGCAAGGTCACCACGGGCGACTACAAATGCAAAAAAAGTGCTTATTAAAAAAATTCAAAAATTTATTAAAAGAAATTAATATTAGCAACTTATTTTTTTATTGAAATATGAATAATTTGAAATGTAAGTCATAGTGGTAGATACGGTTGAATAATTAAATATACGATAAATTAATAATTAATTAGAATATTAATATTAATTATAATAATAATAATTAATTATAATATTAATATTAATTATAATAATAATAATTAATTATAATATTAATATTAATTATAATAATAATAATTAATTATAAGATCAATAATAATATAATAATAATTTATCATAATAATAATATAATAATAATAATTTATAATAATAATAATATAATAATAATTTATCATAATAATAATTTATCATAATTTATAATAATAATAATAATTAATAGCAATATTGGAAAGATATAATAAATAAATAAAAATGAATCGAGTTTTTACCACTTTTTACATTCATAGTCGACATCCTCGCGACAGTGGAACAAGAATTCGTATAAAGTCGGTTCGATAAATCTGCTTAGAAAAAACATCATATCGATGTTTACTTTTATAAGACAACATAATCTTATTTTATGGGAGTAGAAATAAAAAGCGAAAAGGTAAGTTATTACTTTCATTTTTATCAAGTAAAAAAGTTTTTCTTTAAAATCATACTTACGACTGCTGTTAAGAAAGTACTTTTTTTAATAAGCGTGAAACAAATTTTACATAATCGAATTGTTAAGTTTATTTTCATTCATTATTTAATCAGTTTTCCTATTTGTTTTGTTTTGTAGCGTAACTACCACTACAAATGTTAAATACCAAATCACTAGAGTATAAGACATGTGAAGTGTATATAATTTTGCGCATTTATTATGTATTTCTCTTAGGCAATGTGGCTTCTGTGCACCTGAGAAGCTCGGGGGTAATACTTCGAAGGGAGGCGAGGCAGTCTGCCACAAAACCTCTTCTCTCTTTTAAACTTGTTTGTTCAATCTCACTACTTAATTTTAATTTTCTCTCAGTAAAAGATACTGAACCCCAACTTTCACCTTTCAGTTGCGCTTCGGCGATTTATTTCCTTTCAGATGAATTAGTTAGAGCTCCTAGCGGGGCTGATGCTAAGATAACCATCACATATGAGTATAAACTAACTTGAAGTACCTTCTGATAGATGAAGGTTGATAGAGTCGATAATTAAATCCCCTCAATGCAGACGTCATATGAACTCGCCAACATGGTGGATGATTAAAATAGTTGATTTGCTTAATATAAACTGATCAAAGGAAAATCGGGTGAAGTTAAAAAAGTCTCCCGTACAATAAACAAATATTCAGAACAACAACAAAAAACATTTGAGCGAAATGTTACAAAAAAAGGGAAGAAAATATTGTTTAAGATTTTAAATCATTAATAGAAGCGCCACCTTTATTTTTCTTTAGATTTATTTGTTTTAAAATTTCACTTTAGGTTGCGTGGCAACCAGATATAGTTTTTTTTTGTTGTAATTTTGGCAAAGAACTTATACGCTTTGCGTAAAGAAGGGAAACTTCCTATACTATCAATGCTAAAGGCCTGGTTTCTTAGGACAGGACGCCGTCAGCTGGAAATCAGCGCTAACCTCTGATTGGTCCATTTGTGAGTTTGATAGTATACGTCATCGAACGCTCATCTTGAACTACCACTGCCGTCCAACTCAACTGCAGTTGGATTACAACGTGACGTTAGCCACAGAAGCAATGGCGGACAACATCCAACAGCACATTGAAATCAGCCAAGATTTTGATTTTGACATTAAACATAGCTTCTTCATTAAACACAGCACTCTTCATTTAGCTCATCTATAATGTGCTTTTTCTTGGACAAAGTCATTATTTGCTCTCTAAAACACTGGTCGACAGTAACAAAATCAATATAAATTCAAAATAAATATTTGTTTACGTTATTAACGCATGCGCAATGAGAGATAATGTCTGCGTTGGACCAACTGCTCACGCTGAGCTAACAAAAAAGTATTTTTTTGGCGTCAGCTCTACGTCAACTTTCCGCTGACGCCCAGATAAGGCGCTAGTTCTAAGAAACCAGGCCTTGAGCTAACAAACCAGTATTTTGTTGGCGTCAGCGGGACGTTGACGTCCCGCTGACGCCCAGATAAGGCGCTTGTCCTAAGAAACCAGACCTTAAGTCGTAAGGATCTTTCCCCCAACTTGGGCGCTGAAGGTGCAATGCAGGAAAGCTACCGTCAAGAGCGATTGAAGAACAGGTGCAGATCATTTGATTTTCTCCCTTAATTATAATCGGATTCGATTTTGCTTTTAAATTTTTTTCAGTTCACAAATTTAGCAGGATTATAATTTATTTTATAGTAGTAAATATTTATTTAACAAAAGTAATTTTTATTAAAAAATAAAAATTCATTGAAACTTTAAAAAATTGAGTAGAATTCATTTCCCCTTGAAAAAAAAACATTTTCGATTTGTAAATTTTTCCATGTGTGTATATATGTAAGAAATGTGCTATATATATTTAAAATGTTTTAATTATATATACTTAGAGTTTTAAAAAAATAAACGAGACACTTTTCGCAGAATTTGTTTTATCTTTATTAAACTTATCTCAAAAAATTCTTTTTGGTTATATATTTCAAGAACATACTTTTCAATAAAATAAAAATTACACAAATAAAATTGCATACATTTTATACAATAAATAAATATTTGAGCAAATTCATGAAATAAAATAACATAAAATTAAAAAGATGCAATATTGGTTCATTGGAACTGCACTGGGAATAAGTCTGCATTATTTCTGATACATAATCTTTAATTTTAAAATGTCTTGAAGACAATCTACATCTGTTGTGTAGTCTGTCAGTATCAACATTCCGTAGCGATACAATTTTGCTGGCCTCTAATCATTTCTTGCACCTAATATTATAAAAAAAAAATCACACAGTAAGATTAAAGTGCTAATATGACATAAGAATGCTGTCTAATTCGACAACGGAACTTAAAATGTATGGCATTAATAAATTATATGTATTATTTTTCTTAAGTATTAATATTTTATTAAATAGTTTTAAAAAAGCAGGCAGTGTTTAAGGAAAATATTTAGAAAGGAAATTTAATAACAAAACTATTCATTGGGTGATTAAGTAACAAAATCAATTAAATTTATGTTTTACTGGCAGTATCATCTTCATAGCATGCAGGGGCCCCGGGCACAAAAATATTTTAAACCTATAATGTGTCGTAATGTTTAAAAACAAACGAAAAAACTTCACATACAAAATATAAATCATTTTTAAGATACAGTCCCTGGCCAAATTATTAGACGCACTTTAAGATTCTATGTAAAATTATAATTATCAGGTAATACTATACAGCTTTATTGTTTTTACGTAGCTGAAACCGGTTTCCACTTCTTTACGTTAGTGTATCAGTTGGTCAACATTGAAATGAAATACGTCAAAAATAAATACAAATAGGAGGTGAATGAAAAATCTCCTGAATAAAAATCCATTTGTATGTTTAATTATAAAAATATTAACACGTATATTAATACTTTTATAATTAAATACATTATATTAATAAATTAAAGCATATGTTTAATTATAAAAGTAATGTAAACTCGTGCAAATCATGTCATTATTAAAAAACTACAGTGCGTCTATTAATTTGACCTAATTATTATAGTATAATAATATAGTACCTGATACAATAAATAATTTGTATTTTTATTACATTTTGTCGAATTTATATTACATATCGCCTAATTTAACCAATTGATACACAAACGTAAACAAGTACAAACCGGTTTCAGTAGCGTAAATACAATAAATCTGAGTAATTAAGATTTTACATAGAATCTTAGAGTGGGTCTAACAATTTGGCAAGGGACTGTATAGTGCAATAATTTTAACTAATTTTGATTACCACAAAAACTCAAATAAAGTACTTTTAAGCTATGCATAGTTTTAAAAAAATTGATACGCTAACCAGTTGTAATCCTCATATAATAAAATAAGAAAAATAGTTTTCGGTTGACTTTTTAAGTTTTCTTGGTGATAAACTACTCCAATTATTGGTGTTTGATAAGCAATCACCATTTGAAGAAGAAAAAAAATGCATACTTTATATAAAAAAAATTAAAAATATATAAGGTAATGTTTTTAGTCTTAAATTCTTTTTAATGCAATTTTTCACAAAAGTACGATTCTCTTGGGCCCCCTGAGAAAATGGGGTCCCCGGGCATTGCCCTGTGTGCTTATAAGTAAAGACGGTACTGTTTACTGGACATTTAGAGCTAACAGATAAAAAAAATATATATATAACTACTATAAACCACTCTATAAATATTATATGAATAAAAAGTAACACTTTTTACACTTAACACTATTTAAATAATTTCATATATGTAATGAACTTACAAAAATTTAAAATGTCAGATTTATAGATCTTTTTCACATTTCTTGAAAAACATTTAAATTTTTACTTAGTTATATGCATAAATTTCATTTGTAAATATTTAATTCCGACCAAAAAAGATAAACGCACTTATGGAATTATATAGAATTTAAAAACCAAATAAAATTAAATTAAAGTCAGGCACTATAAATTAGTCACACATTTAGTTACAATTCTAAGTCAGTCTTATCTAATAGGTTCATATAATCAATCATTGAAAAATAATTTACCGAAATCTTCGAAAATGCTTAACTATTTACTTACATTTCGATATTTTGAAGAAAGCGAAACAATTTCAAATTTGGATAACTCGCTCTATTTACATTGCAGTAAGCACATCTATCATAATTCTTTGCTTTGCGCACAGAAGAATCACTGAAAAATACTGAAAGAAAAAAAGAGGATTACAATCTTTATCAAAACTGAAAACAAGGCGAAAAAAATCAACAGAAGATAGGTTATACAAAGCGCACTTACTTGTGAGGGATAATTGTCAAATTAACGTCCGCCATTGATTGATTTCTCATGTGCTTCTCTCCAAACTCTCCTTCCAAAACTAAGGATGATATTGCGCATGCGCCCCTGGAGACAAACTTCTCTGCCGTACACGAAGCGCTGGCATTGTGCCAAATTTTGTTACGACTTTCGCGAACTTCCCATCTTTATACTTATACAATCTTTGATTTAGGTTTATATTTTTTAGAATCCGTTTATGATGCTAAATTATTAGTTATTAAAAGATTAAAGTTTTATATTTGTTGTCATTCATCTGTAGAACTTGTAGTTCATTTGATTGATTTTATTTAAAAGGTGTCCACATTATTTATTTCAACTTATTAACGACAAAAATAATGAATAAAAATTGATATAAATAAATAAACAGTATGTAATCAACTAGTGGAATCTGTTCATCGAATTCCATCTCAAATAAAATTCTAGAGGCGGTTTAATATAGCGTAACTACCACTACAAGTATTAAATACCAAATCACTAGTATATAAGACACATTAACTTGATTCCATCTTTAGGTACCTTTTGATAGATAAAAATTGACATAGTCGATAATTAAATCCCTACAATTTCTTGATATTAGTGAAGCATCATGACGGTATAATGCGTCTTGTTGTTTCTAATGCCGTTTGGCAATATCAGCAAACCTACTTGGTGAAGCCAAGCGAAATTAAGTCAGAGGGTGCATTCCTTGTTTTTCAGTGGCGTCATCTATAGCCAAGAATACGACTTTTATATGTACTTTTCAATTATTTTGATGTAATGGTGTAAAAAATAATTTTAAATCAAATTTATAATCCACTCCGAAAAAATCTATGATCTGGTGGTAGACAAATTTTTAATCGTAATTCATTATTATATTTACTTCCCCTGTGACATGTTGCCCCTAGAGACAGCAGAGAAACCAACCTCATCCGGACTTCTGTAAGGAAGAGCTTCTTTGTGAACATAACCACTGATAAACTTGTCCTGTGATTGGTAAGGATCTTTCTGGAGGATCTTTGCTATCTCGTGAAGATTGACAAAAGTATCATCGTCTGCCTTCAGAAAATACTGGGCGTGTGCGCAGTACTTGCTAACCCACTTCAGCATGAGGACACTCTTCGTCGTCAGATTGCGGTACGTGTCCTCAAAGTTAGCCTGTATGATGTCCCCGTGGGTGACGCTCTCTTGCTCGATGAGTTCAGTCTCTGTGGCATTCGGGGTGGTCCCCAACACGAAACCCAAACGCAGGGGACCAAAAGGTCTGAAAAAAGAAAATAACATTACTTGAAAAATAAAATGTCGAATGAATTTTCTGCTTTATGCAGCTTTAAGTTCAACATTTATGAAATATAAGTACATATTTACACTGATTTATGTACTCACGATGTAACGACCTCACATTATAACCTCCTCTTTCGTTCGAACCACAGAGGTCGTTACGTCATATTACTATCAATCTTAATCATTTTGGAAAAAAGTTCGTTCCGTTCAGAAACGTTCTTTCAGAATGAGTTAAAAACTTTTAAGTTATTATGACACTTATCAGCAAGTTTTTAAAAACATTTGTGCTTTCTGAACATTTGGTCCATGATGAGTTAAGGTTAATATTTGAACTAGTACTTGTTCACTAATTTTTTGAGGGACTCAAATTATGTTTTAAACTTATGTTTTCTTTTTTACAGTTTTTTTCTATGTTTCGGAATTTAAATTTTTTTCCTCGATCATTTTTGGACTAATTATTTAGAAAGCTTACTCTTGGGCAATGGATCCCCATGTTTTCCTGATGACCTTCCTGTGCTCAAAGTGACTAGTAGCCGAGGGTACAAGTATCAACAGCTTGACTTCTGGATCTTTGATGTAAGCGTTGGTGTTCGGTAAATTCACAGTTTCACACAATCTTGTAGGGTTGATTAAGAAATCAAGGTGCCACGGACCCTGAAAGTGACAAAAATGAATTACAAAGAATGCGAGCTAATTAGTCTGAAATGGAACAATTATATTGAAACTGTGAAAGTCATTAAGAAATCAGGTCAACATTAGCAATAATAAAAAGCAGCACAACAAGATCAATAGTGAAAAAAAGACGACATTATTGGAACTCATTTGAAATTGATTGCTTCAAGCAGAATTTTTGTGTGAAACACAGCTGTGGGAAAATATAATTCGTAGTTTTTCTTAAAGAAGTTGGACCATTCGTTACGGGAGAAGAAATTAAAGAAATTTTTAATCCTAGCATAAACTAAAGAATTTCCTCCATTATTTCTCTGATGTCTTTGTATGGAAAATGGTCAGACGGATAAATTAGATATCTGCAAACGACGTCACGCGTGGGTAAATCAAGCCACGATTCAGCAACCAATCAGGTTCGACGCACACGCATGACACGCACGCAAGCCAATCAAAACTTATCACCCATGCTCGACCGTTCAATGTCTGCGATATTTTTCTTCTTCAGTTGCAAGCAACTAATTGGGCATGGGGTGTTAATGTTACAGCTATTAGGCTTGGTTTATAATCCCTCTGAATCAATTTCCGCCTCAGATTTAATTGGATATCTGCCAGTAACAATATGTGTGAGATGATCCAAATTGGCTGCTGAATTGAGACATACGCAAATTTATCCTCGCGTGACGTTGTTTGCATCCAATTGTTTAGTTGGATGTCCTTTTTTATAAAATTTGGATCCTCAAAACTAATAATCCCAAGAAACTGAAGCGTGAAGGTAATGATGGTGTTTTCAGTATGAATGTAACCAACAACAATCTCGAGCTGCTTACTTCCGGTTAGAAAGTACGCAGCTGCTTCCTACAACTTATTCTGCAAGGCGATATTTAAAAAAAAAAAAAAAAATAATATAATTTATGAGATCATATCTGCTGTATTTCATAAGATATAAATGATATTAAGTAATTCTGGTGTGTTTGAAGGGAAAAATTGTTTTATTTATTTAGAGATGTACTGTTAAAAAATGTGACTCGGTTGCCTGATTTAGAAAGAAGTCACTTTTTTGGGAGTTCTGATTTGGCCTCTTTTTACTTGCTTGTTACTGTTTACTCTTCGCTCAAGTTGTTAATCATCATACATTAGTGTTAGCATATTGTTCGAGCAGCGAAATTAAGTTCATTTTAGAAATTATCATTTAGGTTTAAATTTCGAAGTTGGCATATTGTTAACAAGGTAAGAAGTGGTCTATATCGATTCTTATTTTCAAATGACAATTCTTACGTCTTGAAATGACAGATCTTCAAATGACGATTCTTCTTTTAAACACAAATAATAAATCAGGTAACAAATATACTTATACTAAGTAACACTACTCAAGAGAGTCTCAAAACATCATGTTGTGAGCCAAATGGCTTCAAAACACACCAAAAATAGTGACCCGGAAGTATAGGGATTAATGGAGCTTGCAGCGCTTCCTACTGTAGAAAACACCATCCATGTGCACTTGATAATATAAACACTTCCTTTGTAATGCAATGTAATGTAAAGAAGAAGAAAAGAAGGTGGTTGTTAAAGTGTTTTATATTTCTCTCACTTAAAGAAAGACTCACTTTGTCGTCAAAGAGGTGATCTGCCAGCCTATTAAGGCCAATCTCCTTTCCATCATAGATTCGAACTTCATCAATATCTTCCACTCTGTACTTTCTCTCTAAAGGATACAAGAATTCAATGGTGAGGACAACGCATAGACCTATCAAGATAGTCGCTAGAATGCAGGTGAGAAGTGTTCTCGAACAGATTTCTGCAAGGAGAGAATAAATTTTGTTGAATATAATGGTTCGTTTAAAGAGACAAAAGATTTTCAAAATTTTGTTTTGGAATTATCAAGCGATTGGTTTGAAATTTTTTCAGCACAAGTCTTTATTGTTAAAAACAATTTATATGCAACATTTCAAAAAGATATCTTAAGACATTAAAATTCAGAATTTATATTGTTATTATATATTATTCCTCGCGCCTGAAATTTTGCTAAAATGACATAATTCTTTCAAAATATTATATATTAGGTAACATAAAGAAATAGTTGAGAGTATTTTTTATATTTTTTACTATAGGAACAAATAACTGTAAAAAAGCAGTCAAGAACCAGCATTTTTAGAAAAAAAATCATTAGATCATAATAAAAGATCATACATAAATTAAATACTACATACTAAATTTTAAAAAAAAAACATTTCCAACAAAGTGTTAATAACATTCATAAGTGTATAGTATCAAATTTTCAATTCAATAGAATAAAATTTCATTTCGCTAGAATAGCTCAAAACTCGTAAATTTGTCAAAAAGAACATTTTGTGAAAAATGGTTTTTTCTAATCGTTTATTGAAAATTATACTTTTCAACAAATATTTCCTTTTTTTAAACATACTTAACTATAAATATGATCTTATTAAACTAGTTAAATAATTAGATACTTTAAAATTTGAAAAAAAAATCAGCACAATTTTCCAAAACAAGCGAAAACGTAATTGGATTTATAAATACATTTAGCTGCAAACAAGAAAATGCTAACAAAGGTACGTGGTCAAAACAAAATTGCCATACCTTTGTAAATTTTTCTTGGAGTAAAAAAATATTAGGTTTTAAAATGTTCAGTCAAATTTCAAAAATATAAAAAGTAGAAAATAGATTTTTCGACGAATTTTCGTCCATTTGAATGTCCTTGTAAAAAAGAAAAAGGGTAAATACAGCAATCATTATACATAAGCCTGGTAGCAAAATTAACGGAGTGAATCTGCAGCGCTATCACCACGAATCAAAATTATATCCAGGACTAAATCTTAACCCATGAAGGGCCAGAACTTTTTTTAGAAATATTAAGACTGATAACTCATTTATTTCTATGTTGAAATTTATCTTGGAAAAATAAGACATTCACCAATCTATATTATTGTTGAAAACGTATAAATATTGACCTGAGATTAAATTATTGTGATATTATTGTACTAAAGCGGTAACAAACACTGGGAAATATTCGATTAATATAAGCATGATTTACTTAAAAGTAAAATTGTGCATATATATAAGTGTCTAATTTATTTATCTGTAGTGGTAGTTCAAATAATTTTAAATTAAATTTATAAAATCATGCAAGAATGAGACATAAAAATTAAGTTTTGTTATCACTCTAAAATAAAATAATCCGGGAATAATTAGAAGCTACGATATAGGGTGAACCTAAAAGATTAACCTCTAAGCGCGTGCAGGGATATACGGAAAGACTCTCACAAAATTTCTGGTACATAAACTACAAATGTTGAATGTGTGTACCCTTGTTTATCCGGCATGCATCCTAACAGTAAAATCGTTCTATCAACGTGCGTCACAATAGCAGTGTAAGCCTGAAGTTTCAAAACTTGGCTTTATGTACTCCCAGCAACAATGTGGCATTTTAAAGTTATATAAATCTACCACAACTATCGAATAAAAAATTTGATTCAATATTTTTTTACAATTAACATTAGTTTCTTCCGTATAAAGTAAAATTTTAATGGGTTAAGTTTTAGAGTTTGGGGTAATTTAGAACTAACTCATCCCTTGAGTAAGATTTCACCAACTGATTGAATTTTCAGACTAATTCTTATATAGGCTGATTAACGGGTACAGACGATGATACGCAATTAGGCTACAAGAACGAAGTACTTTCTCTGAACAGACATAGTTTTTTTTTCTATAACTGATTCTTAACTCTGGAAAGCTGCCATCTGGTTCCAATAATTTAGTCGGAAGAGCGGTCGAAAGTTTTTCACTATATCTTTCCTCATATCTAGATCCGTTTAAGCGAATCTAAATATTTTTGCACGCAATTGTGAGATCCGCATAACCAAAGATAATTTCCTGCAAAAATTATTTTTATTTAGTTCATTTTCATTACTTTATTTAGTTATTAAGCATAATCTCAAATTTATCTCAAAACATGTAGCATGATATAAAAATATGCATTTTTTTCATTTATTAAGCGATGATACATTATTTCTTAAACTGAGTAGTTTTTTAAAGACTTATTTCAAATCCTTTTTCTGAAGCAAATGCTGTCTGTTGATCAAGTACGGACGTTGCCTTTGTATGGTTGAGTCATCTGTAAAACATTTCCTGTCTACTTTCAAAACATTTAGAATATTATGGAGAGCAAAATATGCGCAATAAAGATACGCATATTTTATCTCTCAATAAAATTCATAAAGCGCGATAAAGAAGATACTGTAAAAGTATAGTTATGACGTAAGAATAAGTTGTAAGATTATTTGATGCTTCGCCTTAAATACTTTCGAAAACTGAAATGGAAAATTCATTTTATAGCCTTCAGCTGATTTTGTTACGAAGGAAGACGCAGATATTTGTCATCCACCATTACACTTTTTAGTATCAGCTGGATAAATATTGCTTTCCTTCCTCACCTCACCTTTATATTTTAATAAAATTACGTCTTAAGGCATTTCTTAGAATTCATCGAAATAAAAATATATCATAGAATTAATATAAAATGTTGCTAATAATTATCTGATTGATCTCATCACACTTCTCAACTGACAATAGTGGTGGCAAAATGTCAATAATTGAATCAGTTCCTGACATATAGCATAATAAATAAATATATAGCATAATAAATAAATAAATATATATGTAGTATAATAAATAAATACAAAAAGGCACAAAATTTAGACCCATTTACCATATTCTAAAATACTTTCTTAATGATCGCAATAGTTTTTGTTTAAAGATATCAAATAGATTCTCTTTACCTTTAGGTATGCTAACAGAATGGAAATGGGGTGTTTATTATTACTTTAAAAACTTTGTTTTCAATAATAAGGATAATTAAAATAACAGTAACAATTCAACAAATTTTTTACAAATTATTCAATCAATTAAGCAATTAAAATTTTTTTGACAAAGCTAACAATAATTATGCAACCTTCTGTAAAAAATTCTATGTTGAACTTTTAAATATGGAGTTAAAAAATAGTAAAAATTTTAAACTTATTAATCTAAATAATACTATTCTCATTAAAATTTTTTGAGCTTTGTATAAGAGGTTAAAAAATAAAATTAGCAATATACAATTTCCTTATTTAATTATCAGTCCTAAATTTCATAAAATTCCTATAAAATTTAGAACAATCACATGTGCGTCTAATACTTACCTAACTAAACATGGCACCATTTTCTCTAACTACTTAAATAAAGTTATTAACAATATTATTAAAGAAGGTTTTTCTTGAATTATCACTAATAATCTACCGATTTTAGAATTTATTAAACATAATGAAATAAATTTTATTGCGACTTTAGATTTCCAGGATCTTTTCAATAAAGCATTCCCCTTTCTAAACTAAAAGATGTCCGTTTGAATTATAACTATGATTTTAAAAAATATCCTTAATTGCGATTTTGATTATTGGGAAATTCTAATTAATTTGTCTTTTTAATAATTATCGTTATAATGGAAAAGATATTTTTCTTCAAATTGAGGGAACACCACAAGGATCTAATTTTTCATCTCTCTTAGCTAAATTATTTTTGACATTATTATGAAAAAAATTTGTTTAAATTTGTTTTCAGATTTATTGATGATTTAATTATCTTTAACTTTCAAGATTATACTATTTTATTAAATAATATTTACCCAAGGGATTAATCTTGCTTCGTAATCATGATGATAATATTAATTTGCAATTTTTTGGATTTGGGTATCATAAAAGAAGAAAATATCTGCTTTGCTGATTATTAATACTGATTACGATAAAAGAAATGATTTTAATGTTTATAAATAAGCTAATTACTTGGAATTCTAATGTATCTAAGAACATCTATTTAAATACCAAATTTAATCAAATGAATAGAATTAAAAGAATATGTAGTAATATTTATTTATCCAAAAAACAAATAGATAAACTCCTTCAAAATTTGATAAAAAACAATGAATACCCAACTACAGTAATAAAATTCTATATAAAATCATTCAGTTAATAATATATTATTGTAGTTACATTAACTAAAAATTTTCTTTGTTAATTTATATAATTTTTCCATGTGCAAATCCATTTCGGGAAATCCGTGGCCAAAATTATTTACTAAAAAATTTCTTTGTTAATTTTTTCCATGTGCAAATCCATTTCGGGCAAATCAGTGGCAAAAGTTATTTACTAAAAATTTTCTTTGTTAATTTATATAATTTTTCCATGTGCAAATCCATTTCGGGAAATCCGTGGCCAAAATTATTTACTAAAAAATTTCTTTGTTAATTTTTTCCATGTGCAAATCCATTTCGGGCAAATCAGTGGCAAAAGTTATTTACTAAAAAATTTCTTTGTTAATTTTTTTCCATGTGAAAAAATTTGATAAGGAAAAAAACAAAAAAAACAAAACAATGGATACCCAACTATGCGTAAAACAGGCAATTCATGTTTCTTTCTCTTTTCTCTTTTATTTTATTTTTTCTTAAATAAAAGTTAATTTTCTGAAATTATTAATAGTCAACACCTTTAAATTATCCAGTATAATATTACCTTGCGCACATCTATTATCGGGCCCATCCATGGTAACTAACAAATCAATATTTACTAAAAAATTTCTTTGGTAATTTTTTCCATGTGCAAATCCTTTTCGGGCAAATCCGTGGCTAAAATAATTTACTAAAAAAATTTCTTTGTTAATTTATATAACTGTTGTCTTCATTTAAAATGAAGACAACAGTTCAATTTTTCATAAGAAATATTTGATCTGTCCAACAATAAGAATATGCTTTTTGGTAAACATATAAAAATTGTCAACACTGTCCTCTTTCTCCCCATCATGAGTTTGCCCCCATTTCTTACCTGGGGTCACCCTTATCGAGTTGTCTCGTCATTCCTTCCACCAAACATTCTAGTATGAAGGTATTGGGCTCGATTCCTGCTGTAATCTTTTGTGTATTGATGGAAGGACGTAATAAGCCGTATTTTCAATGAACTGCATATGTATGTGGTTGCAATGAAATGAATTAAAATAAAAATGCATCTTAACTACTCAATGAAATGTGAATAGCTATTTTATTATTAATATTTTTTTCTTCAATATTATGGGACACGGAAATACTTTCATTGGTTTTGTTATAACTAAAACGGTTGTTAGTTTCTCAAGAGACAATCTGTTACAAACCATTGGAATGGTATATTAAAGTTGATTTTAAATCAGTGCAACTTGACTCATTGGAGGATAATCTAGTAGCTGTTAGGTAAGATGAAGCTGGACAAGATGATTGCAACGGTGCAATAATCATCCGAGATGCATTTCAGTATCTATAAACAAAATACTACGAAATAGAACACATTATGTTCCAAAAACGAAACAATTGTTTCATAAATAATTGACATAGAACAATGCTTCGAAGCAATACATAGTGCGAAAAAAAAAAGGAATGCCATAAAAAAAAACTTTTAATCTATTGATTGGATTTTCACGTACTCAATTTAATGGTTCGTAGGTTTAACTTTAAAAAGGCTAAGAAGATACTTTAAGTTACGAAATCAGATACAATGACTAAATATGCAGCGAAACCTGGAAAGATCACCTCTATTTAGTACCACGTTTGGGAGACAGGAAATTTTTTCCTTAGGAATCTATGTTGAAGAAAACCTTTAGGGGAGACCATTAAAACCTGTCCCAGCAAACGGAAAAACATCAGCACAAAGCACTAAAAATATCAAAACACAAAATGTAACAAAACAAAAATAAGTACATTAAAATGTATTCAAAATATTTGTGAGAGACTCTTATTTAGAGAGCTCTATTTGACGATACAATCTCATGTTGCGGACTATGTCTCAGTGTACTAAATACTATGTCTCATGTCTCAGTGCACTCAGTGATACTATGTCTCATGTCTCAGTGCACTAAAGACGATGCTATTAATAATTTACTTAAAGAGTTGGAAGTTAAATAAAAAAAAAAGGTAATTTTAGAAAAAAACAAACATCTCAAACAAAGCTCTTCTCATCTTTTAAAGCTAACTAATTTTTATGATATTAACTTAAACAAAAAAACGTAATTGCTTATTTTTTAAAATAGCTTTATCATTAATAACTGGCTTTAATTGTTTTTACAGATTACTTATATGAGTTGGAATCTTTTCTATAGACGCTAAATTTTAATCATCGATACGTCTTTTCATGATATCAACAGAAGTGGCATTTCCGCACCATGAAAATGACATTGACTAAAAATAAAATAGTTTTCGAAAAATCATGTACCTTCGATTACAATTGTGAAGTCAATGGAGGTTAACCTCTAAGAACGGCCCATTTACTGTGGAACGGAGAGTGATCGCACACGAGAAGTTTCACTGTACCATTTTTAGACGAATTTGGATTTCTAGTTCTTGAAATGTGGTGTAAGGGCGCAATCTGGGAAATAGGGCCCCATAGTTTGATTTGGAGAGCGGTAGAGTAGATCTTTTGAAATCATGGTTTTTATGGTTACGATTTTTATACGATTTTATAGTTAAAAAAAATAAATATATATAGCTCAGAAAATATTCGTCTGATTGCGATCAAACTTTACTCTTTGCCACATAAATTTAAATTTTTCTAAATGATATAAGAACTTGTATAACTTACTATAATTCAAATTTTTTTCAACTATTATTAAATAAAATTAAAAAAGGAAATTAATAATTATTAAATCTTATTTTTGCATAAATATCTTTGGATAAACGCTTTTTATAATGCAAAGAAGAATTTTTAAAACTCACATAAAAAGTTCTCGAGATATGGTAAAATACACAAAAAATGTTTTCGAGATATGAAATATGCAAAAAGTTAAATTAACGTTAAAGGGTCCAACTGCTCTCCTGACTAAACAATTGGGGGCCTATTTCCCTGATTGCGGCTACATCCATAATTCGAGGGTCAAGACACCAAATCTGTCAAAGTAAAAGAAAGGTATATTTATTCAGAGAAAATACACTTGACTTTGAAACTTAAAATATGGTCTGCACTCATTAATATATTTAAGGCGAGATTAAACCATTAGGAAACGTGAAAATCAGATCAAGTTACATGAAGTGTCGCTATTGGGGCCAAATTTTCCAAATTCTAAGGCTCAAAAATTCGAATCCGTTCTACATTTTTGGGTCTGATTTCACAACTTAAAAGTATCAATAGGATTTCTATTCAGCATATATTTCAGGTCTACATGAAAGCAAGATGATTAGTTCAAAAGTTGCTGATATTTCGTGCAATTTGCGTTGAGTTTACTTTAAACTGGGATTATCCATTTTTAGCAGTCAGATTACAAACCATTTTTGAAAACAATTTGTTACTTAACAACCTGTTTTAAAACTTTATGACATTTTTCATGACACAAAATTTTGAGCTAATAAGAGCATACCAAGGTTAAGATAAATGAAAATATTTGTTCAGTGCTATCAGATTACATATAATTTAATAAGAATTTATTTCATTGATTGTTAAGGCACACATAAAACAAACAGACGGCATCTTAAAATTTTTATTCTTTGCAACGTCTTTACAGCAGAAACAAAGCAGCTTTCAGTTCAATTTGAAAGATGCTCGACGTTTTGATTTTTTTTAATAGAGATAAACTAAACTTCTTAAATAAAATATAGAGATGAACCATAAGTGTTAAAACTTTAAACAAATTTGATGGGTAGGCGCTATGACAACAGTTTTCTTAGGTACATACTCGGAGATTCCTTCCCCCGTTCGTTTCGCTCACTAAGATTCCTTCTCAATAATTTTTTATTAATGGACGATAAACAGATTGTAAGATCAAAATTAAAAATTACTCAGTAAAATGATCTTAATAATTGAATTTTTTTGACACACATTTAGTTTTTGTTTCTATTAGGTATAAAATTTAAAGAAAATAATTCAAGCTTCGTAGTGGGACAAAGAAAACAGGACAAAATCAAAAATTTTTTTTTAAAAACAGACAACTTTTAAAAAGGACAAACTAAGCATAGCATAATTTGAAAAATTTAAATACAATAAAGACAAATTTTATCGCGAAAGAATAATAAAACATGTCATTTTTAATTTCCGAATTACTTCGTTTAGAGCAGAAAGTTTTAACAGTTTGACATTTAATTTTATACACTGAGTAAGTTAAGAAAAAGTTTACAGTACCGCTGCTTTTAAAAAATAACGATATCGATCCGATCAAAAGTTATCTAAATTTGTAACCGAGTTCTTTTAATCCTGAAATCCCTCACTCAATTCATGATTTAAAATTCCATGATAAGTTCGATCATGAACGAGATAAAAGAAAAACAAGAACATGAACGAGACGAATCAATAATTAAAAAGCTATAAAAGTTACTGGATTTGCTGAAAAGAAGGGATTGAATTCGTCCCCATAAAAATTTTAAAAGGTTAATTGAGTTTTCATAAAATGACGGAATTTCCAAAAATTGTGATGAACAAAATTCTGGCTTGCATATAATTAGTGGAAGGCCCCTATTGCTGAACGATCGTATTTTGCGATTTTCACCAGTATTATCAATTAAAGTACTTGAATGTTGTATAGAAAATCCTTCGATTCTTTTAATCAATTAACTTAAAACCCTCTTTTGTATTCATGGAAAATGGCATGTTCTGTAGACACACAAAAATGAGGAATATCAGGACGTAACTTGAATATTTCATTGCAACTTTATCTTCAAGCTTGTTCTTTGAATTCTCAGTGCCCGACTTAGCCTAATTGGCGTACGAGACAAAAACTTCTTCGGAGGGCTCCGCTGCTTCACTACTTCAACAATGAAGAACCGAACTTTATGGAAGTATACTTAAATTTTTCACTTCATTATACATAGATAACAAGGAAATTCACTAGAACTTAAACTAGCTATTAAGTCCCCCCCCCCTTCAATGGTCAGACAAAATATCGTTCTGTCCATCTTATTGATTTTCTGACAATTCCATGTCCATAAGGCCAAATGCAGTTTTCTGATTGTCACCTAGCTGCGGAAAATGCATATCCTTGCTGACATTAGGGTGAAATTCAGCTAAATTTTCGCAATTACGATGGCTCAATTAAACCAATCAGAAGCCAGTATTTTTGGGATATTTAAAAATACTGGCTTTTGATTGACCAAATTTGTCCAACGTAATTGCGAACATTTAGCTGAATTCCGCCCTAGAAAGCCATGGATTTACAAAATATAGATTTTTTATGTTCATACGATAGATTTATGAAGAAGCTAACATAAAATCGATGGATTTTACACTGTACTGATATTTTGTTTTAAAAAAGTTCATTAAAGCAGGAAACGTAAAATAAACTTTCGATTTGATTTGGGGGGCCCCTCTAATGTGGTGGTCCGAGACAACTGCCCCGTATGCCCCTGCCTAAGTCAGGCCCCTTAAATTCTTATTGGCAATAGTGTGAAAAATTAATTTTAAATACTGCTTTAGATACCTGTATTCCTCATTCGAATGAATAAGTTGATTAGGCACAGTTTCGCATAAAATTTATTATTAAAGTAAATATAAGTTATTAAAAAGCCTCTTATTTACCTATTAAATAATTTAAGCATGAATCTGTTTAGACCAGAGGTCACCAAAGTGGTCTATATAGACCCCCAGGGGTCTATTTAACAAAAGCTGGGGTCGATCTGAGCCAGGGGGTCCATCCGAATCGGAAGGGTCGATTGGAGGTCGAAGAAAAAACAGTTCTTTATACGCAAATCACACATACCTAATTGAGTATGTAAAATTTGTGAATTTTTTTATAATTCACTTAATATCAGTTTCTTTATAGAACATAAATTAATAAACGTATATTTATTCGGGTAAAACAAGTATTTACGTACCAGCGCGCAGTGGCACGTACTCTGCACTTCTGGTTTATAAGTCATATCATGTGTGCGCTTGTCCAAATGTCACGGGTGACGAGCATTGACGTTACAAAAGCAAATATCATACACAGTTTCAGCTATCTTTGCCAACTGTGAACAGTGCTGAATATTTGCAGTGTCATTATTAAAACTTTTATAGTTTCGGACAATTAGTTATTGTTTTGATAAAACCATTCGTTCAGTTTAGATAGCAATTTTAATTATCAATACATGTAAAAAAAGAAGGTAAGCATTAATAATATGGATTAGTACAGCCCGCGACAAAACTATAGCACACTTTGTACTGTTTTACGAAAATTACAAAATTTTTGAAATTATTATTATTTTGATCTGATGTATGTCTTTAACTGTTCTTAAGAATAACAATTTTGTATGAAATAAGTTTATTTTAATTTCCAGTAAGTAGTAAACAGCAATACAACAACATTATTGCGGTTTACTACTAACTGGAAATTATTTATGCTACACACATCAAATTAAGGTAACAATATCTTCAAAATTTTGCGATTTTTGTAAAAAAATACAAAGTGTGCTATAGTTTTGTAGTTGTTTAGTCTGTATATTACATTAATTTATTTTAAATTTATATATAGAACCCTAATTGAAAAATCGCAGTTTCAGTTTCTAAAAAGAAATGTCGGTATTATTCATTGGATTATTTGAAATTTGGATTGATTTGTTCGCCGACAAATGAAACGATTCCTATGTGTTTTCTATGCGAAAAAACTTTCGGAAATGACTACATGAAACCGTCAAAAATGAAAGATCATCTTGGTAGATCTCAGATAAGAAAAATAAAGAACTTGAATTTTTCAAAAACTTAAAGAAAAATTCACGTGTCGACCAACTATCAGAAGTTTTATGAAGCAGTCTACTGAAGTTGAAACTGAAGGAGGATTAATAGCTTCGTACAAGATTTCGCTTAATATAGCAAAGAGGGAGAAACCACACTCAATCGCTGAAGAAATTGTTATACCTGCAAATAAAGACGTCATTGAGGACGTAATGAAAAAAGAATCCGTTAATGTTTTAAAGTCATTGCCAATTAAGTGCAAATTCTGTATAACGGCCTATCGACGAAATGGCTGAAGAAATAGAAAATACGGTAGTTTCAGAGCTAAAAAATTGCAAGTTCTCTATTCAACTTGATGAATCTGTTTTTGGCGTTTCTGCTATTCTTATGATGTACGTTAGATATTTCAGTAAAATTAAGGGACAAGTCACTGATGAATTTTTATTTGTTAAATATCTTGAAACTGATGGAAAAAAGAGAGACAATTTTTAGATGTTTACACAAATATTTAAATAAATATGATATTCCGCTTGGAAATATAGCGGTAGCCACAGATGGTGCTACTGCTATGGTAGGGAGTTACCGAGGTTTTGCTTCATTTCTCAAAGAAAAAGTGCCCGGTATACGTACTATTCATTGTGTGTTGCATAGAAACAACTTAGTAGCAAAGTATCTGAGTCCAGAGTTACATAAAGCTTTACAGTTTTGTATTAAGTGTATCAATCAAATTAAAGCCCAACCTCTTAAATCAAGATTATTTTCCAAACTTTGTGAGGAAAACGACATGTTATTTAACCAATTACTTCTGCACACCGAAGTTAGAGGTTTATCTACAGGTGTATGCATGCAAAGGCTCGTTGAGTTATTTGACTCCACGACCGATTTTCTCAGCGAAATAAACCCTGTTCTGAGTGATAAATTCCAAAACAATAAGAGCCATATTTTTTATTTGGCGAACTTATTTGGAAAATATAATGATATCCAAACAAAACTGCAAGGAAAAGATGTAACAATTATCGAAGCTCGAACAATACTGTTAGGCTTCCAAGTAAAATTAAATATATTTAGATCTTCATTGCTACGTAAGGATTATCAGTATTTTTCAAATCTGTGGCAATTAGAAATAAAAGAAAAAGACTTGGAAATATACACAGGTCATCTTCAAAAATTGACGATTTTAAACTGCGCTTTGTTGATTTGGAAAACATTGACATTCCTGATTGGATTAATGTGCCATTTTCTGCTCAAATTAAAAACGTGGACATCAACCTGCAAGATGAGCTTGCTGAATTATTATCAGATCTTGAAGCAAAGACGCTTTTTAAAAATTTAACAATAAGCTAATTTTGGACAAACATAAATATAATGCAAAAATATGTAAAACTTTGCGAAATAGCTCAGCCATTTATGCTAGCATTTCCAAGTTCCTATATGGTTGAAGCCGGTTTCAGTCACGTAAATTCAATCATAACTAAGAACAGAAATAAGTTTTGTAGTTTCGAGGGGATTTAAGATTAAAATTGACCAATTTTGAACCCAATATAGCGAACCTTGCAAAAAAAACACCAGGCACACCCATGTCAGTGATTAAGAAGCAATGAATCTGCAGTTACTTTACTTATTATTTCTACTTATTTATAATTACTTATTATTTAATAAATATTAAGGTATTTAAATTTCAACATTAATATATTTTTCATAAAACTATTGTTGCACAATGTACTATTACTTTAATAAATGTTTAAAATCATAAAATAAGTGTGCAAACACAACATCTAATAGAGTTTTATTTTAGTTAACAGAAAATTACTTTTATGGGGGTCGATGGAGATTTCGAAAAATTATGTAGGGGTCGATGATCAAAAAAGTTTGGCGACCCATGGTTTAGACATTCTCTTTCCATGACTGCGTTTTCCAGATATCTTTTACTTCACGTTTTTCCAGATATCTTTTTATTCATTGAATAATTTATACTTTTAGATTTTCAGAATAGCTCACTTTTATGTTGTTGTTGTTGTTTCTAATCCCCAAGAGGTCCATCCCAATTAGACCAATTCCATAAGTCCAAAAATGTCCAGGAAGTCTAAAAATAGATGAGGTTTTGAAAAAACCTCGTCGATCTTAAAATCGATACAGTTTAGAATATGCTCGGGCGAAGCCTGAGCAGTCCTACATTTAGTGCAAAGTCCAAAAGTCTTTTGCCCCTGAACATACGAGAGACACCTCAAGTGACCACTTGCAAAGCGAGACAAACAAGTCTGCTGGCTTCTAGGTCCCTCAAAAAGTAAGGCACTTCCAGGTCGTTTTCTGAAATACCAACTATGCGGAGGAGGAACCCTCCAGAGGTTCATAAACATTTTTTTGCCCTCTGCAAAGACCTCGTTGAAAGTGGAAGGTAGATCTGGCTGTAAAGGTTCCAAAGAAGCATCTTTAGTCAGTGAGTCCGCCATCTCGTTACCTTTGATTCCAACGTGTGATGGAATCCATTGGAAGTGTACTCCAAAGTCCGCAGAGAGCCTGAAGAGCATCCCCAAAATTGAAGCCGCAGCCCTGTCTCCAACATTCATCCAGTTGCTAAGGTGTTGGATTGAAGATTTGTTATCTGTCAGTATCCATATATGCTTAAAGTCAGGCTCAGCAATATTCTCAACATGTCTTAGGCCATTTTCAATCGCAATAAGCTCAGATCTGAAAACTGAGCAAAATTCAGAATTTCTAAATTTGAGACTCAATGTGTACGTGGGTGTTTTAATAAAAACCCCACTACCTGAATGACCTTCGTCGCTCTTGCTGCCATCTGTGTATAGTTCTAAAGCATCTGATGGTATTTGGCTAATAGTTTCAAGAGCCATTTGTCTCATAAATTCTGGGTTGTCTTTACTTTTATGGGCCGGGTACAACAGCTCCGTATGGAAATGGATACCAGAAAAATCAGTAACAGGGCTAAAACATGACCTCAAGGAATGAGGCTCAATTCGGCAGGGATATCGCAAGTCTACAAGATGAATTGAAACAGCCAAAGAGAAGGGACTGTTTCTCTTCAGTCTATGGTTATTTTTCCAATTTTTGAGATAGCAAGAGGTTCTGTTCTGGTCACCAAAACTGATGAGCTTATTGTAGTATTTCTTGAGACTGGAGTTCCTTCTCATGTACAACGGCTGGAGGTCAGATTCAAACGAACTTTTATGATGTTCATTAACAGAAATTTTTTTTAAAAAAACATTAAAACAGTCAAAGTTTTGAAAAAAAGTGTCTCAAATTTTCAGTTTTTATATGCAAAATTTACATTTACAACAGGATACAAGGGTAAAGGATGACCAAGCTCGTATTTCTAATTTAAACTAATAATTACTATTACTTTATTACATAAAATAACTTGCATGAAAAGGTTGTTCATGGGGATAATAAAATAAAATGAACTACCTCCAAAAAACTAGTATTTTATCTGGTTATTTTGAAAAGCTTCTCAAAATCAAACAAAACATATCCGAATATTACCTTAGTATCCTAAGTAAAATGTGATTTAAATATTTTTTTCTTAAATTAGAAAGTAATTATAGTATATCAATCTTGTGATGGTATATGGTCTTGTGATGGATCATAGATCTAAGTTTTTGGAAGTGATTTTAAGCCTGAGTCGAGAAATGAAATATTAACTCTCGACTCGAGGCATATTAAAGACTCATTTTGTCCGAAATCAGTGCTGTAGTTGAAAAAAAAAATATTTCGTAGAACTAATTTTCTTATTGGGTATATGTTAGAGTTGGTTGATTTTTGTTAAACCAAAAAATGACTAGTTTAAATTATTTGGCGAGCTTTAATTAAGAAAAAAATAAATGAATAAAAGCAGACAATTATTTTTTAAAAAAAGGGGGTTTACTGTCACACAACTTGGATCATTTTTATCTTTGGTGTATTCATCATAAAAACTATTGTTGACAAAATAATTGCATAATATGATTTCTATTGCAAATTTCTATTGAACATTACTAAGTGAGTACACAGTTCTCCAATAGCACTGCTTGTTTAACTCGTTGCTTCAATAGCAAGAAGGTCGAAAACATTTCTATGCATGTACACAAAAAGGGGTAAAAATTTGTTTTGTTAGAATTTAACAGTAAGAGAAGTTCACATTTGTTATAACTTATATTATTAACTTTAAAAGTGTCTTTATTCAAATAAGGATTGAATGAACTCCATGATTATTGACGAAATATAATTATTGGCTCTTAGATTGGTTTCCTTGCTAACTAGATTATAAAATATGTGAAACAGAGTTAGAAAAATAATCTCATTTATAATTAAAATTTTACAAATCTTTTTTACATAAAATTTACAATTTTACATAAGAAAATTTACATAAAATTAATTAAAATCAACTTGATATAAAGATTTTGTTCTCATTCAACACTAGTAAATGCTATTTAAATAATTACTTTGATTACTTAGCTTTTTAGCTATATCAAAACTTAAAGCGTTAGAAACATTTCCGCTTATACAATAACATATAATATTAATATTATTAATAATATGGCTATTCTCATTCCGTCTGATTACAAACGAGCTGAAAAATTGCACCAATAAGATTTAAAAGCTCACTTGCTCTATTGAATCTGATTTGTATCTACAATTAACACATCTGTTAAAGTGAAATTTATCCCCCCTGAACCGAGCAGATATTTTTGCTTCGCTTCGTAAAAAATAATAAACTAATAAATTGGTTTGAAATCTGTTTCAAATATTTAATTTTTTTTACTACAGCAAAAGAAATATTTCGGGGAACATGTTCCCCTGCGCAAACAGCACTGCCCAAAATAAAAAAATTAATTAGAAAAAAAAAAACTCACCGACAATAAGTAAGTTATTTATAAGTTTA
This sequence comes from Parasteatoda tepidariorum, assembly GCF_982258835.1. Classification (NCBI taxonomy): domain Eukaryota; kingdom Metazoa; phylum Arthropoda; class Arachnida; order Araneae; family Theridiidae; genus Parasteatoda; species Parasteatoda tepidariorum. The sequence continues at coordinate 1,622,619 of NC_141758.1, read as the reverse complement.
TCTTTCTTTAATGGCTCCAGTGTTTTAGTTAAAAAAAGTTGCATATTGGCTTCTACTAGAACAAAAAATTTAAGATTTAGGTTCCGTATTCATAATTTAAATACAACTGCTAAATTTCCTGTACATAAATAATACTTTGCTCGTGAAGATAGCAATCTCAATTGCAAGTCAAATGAAAAGCACTTTTTAAACCTAAAATTCTTTCAGCTTTTTAAATTTTAGGACCTATGTCGATTTGCGTTGGGTTTCATTCCATTCAACTTTAAATAAATAAATAAAACACAGGAGTTCTCCAGGAAGGCGCGAAAACAGGTATTTCGTATAACTTATCATCTAAAGAATGAGAAAGAACTTACTTTGTTTTTTGGTCTCCTCTTCATCGAGAGGAATTTTGGTCGTGTAGATGGGACTTTTGTCAGGACACATCTTTTCTACTTGAATCTTCGTAGAAACAATAAATCCTCTTTCCTTCCCTTCATTCGAGACACTTAATATTGACTCAACTGCTTGCTCGTCACGCTTCTTGCGATATCAGAATAATTATTTTCGAACGAATCGTCAAAAAATATCTTCCATCTTATGAGATATGAAATGATTCAGCCTTTGTTTCACTCAATTCATGTTTATTCCATGAAAAAAGAAACATGTTCGTAAAACTTAAAACAGGTTATTGAATTGAAATTTATTAAAAAAACAATATTACTTAATATGTTATATTCGTTTGTTGATGTTAATTTCGTAGAAATTTTTAACAAAAACAATATTGAATGATTATTAATTACAGCTTATGTATGAGACGACAGACTGCTTTAAAAATCCAGCTAGTAGTATTTTAGAATGAGTCGCTTTTTAAAAAATCGAAAGAAAAAAAAAAGAAACGTATCCGGCTTTTGGCATCTGTATTGCTAACGGATATATCAGAAACGGGTGCAAATTAGGATCAATTTGAACTCACTTTTAAGTACAAAATACAGTTTCTTTCTTTCCGAGAAATTTAAATTTAGTTTTCAATATTTTAAAATGTGTACAGTGGCTGTTCTAAAAATTTGAAGTTTTTCAAAGGAAAAAAAAATGTTTGAAAATACATAAATATTATAATTTCATGCAAGAACATTTTTTAACATGCTAATTGGGTACTTGCATTTCAAGAAGAAGACCATCCATAACCACACTTGTGACCTATGACTTTCGAGACTTATTATTTGCTTATGTATTTTAGCGTAGCATAGTCCTCCTCTCTGACTCCAAGCTATTGCTTCCTCCAAAGCCCCCGCATCTGCCGACATTCTACATTGTTGTCAAGCCCTTCACAGGCTTGACCAAAACAACGAAAATGTCACCATGCAATGGGTACCAGCCCACTGTGGACTTCAAGGTAACGAAACTGCAGATTTCTTGGCCAAAAAAGCCGCCAAGATTCTACAAATATCTCTTAAGCCAGTTCTTTCCACACCACAAAAAGGCTAATAAAAATCTCTCTTCGAACAACATTTGAGGCAAAACTCCAAGAAGCAAATAAAAATAAGGACTGGTTGGAAGGAATTAAAGATATTCCGTCATGGTCAAGAGAAAAATCTGTGGCCCTTTTTCGCCTCGCCACTGGCCATGACTGTTTATCAAAACACCTGTATAAAATTAAAATCTTTTCAAGCCCCTTTTGTCCATTATGTAACCAACAAGAAGAAATGGACGCTAACCATCTAAGACATTGCCCTGCACTTCCTCCTGGGCCCTTGTGGGAACGATATTGGCGGGCGAGATGCATTATTACAGACCTATAGACTCTTTATTTTTGTAGCTCTTGTTTCCGTTTTTCTTTCTTTCTTTATATTGTTCTTGGCTACAAATTTGTCTTTCATGTCTGTCATTGGAAATAAAAAAAAATTTTTTTTTTAGCGTAACCGTGAAACATTTTTAATTTGTGTACCTCGCAACTACGATGCATAGTTAGTTTGTATATGTTCTACATGGCTTCGTGCCTCTCTCTGAGTTAAGTAAGAAATATATAATGAAAGAATTGAAATCTTTGTGAAACAATATATAAAGAGTCACTTAAGAAAAGAAATGCCTTTGGCGAGCTAGGTTTACTCGATATAGAACGGAAAGAGCAGTTGTTAACGTAAGCAAATGCTACGTTTCAACAATCCATCAGGATCGAGATACCCACACTACGTCACTTCCTGGTATCCCATTGTAACGAAATGAAAGGTTAGCTGGATTCGAAAAATAATCATTTGTACAGTAAAAAAATTTAGTTTATGAAAAGAAAGGTTGAGATTGAATAAGATTATTACGAAGTAATTTTACGCGTTAACGATATGAAACGGTATCTTACATAATCATAGAAATTTAAACAGAAAACTGTTTTATCCCTTTTGAATTAAAATGTTGGTTACAAATATGATGTCACGCTATTTTATTAAATTGAAATGTAGTTTTAAAAAATTTGTCCACCCATACATATAATAAAAGTTCATTTTGAGAAAGGTTTTATAAAATTCCATTCATTTTAAATATTTCTGCTTTTGTTCATCATCACTGCATCCTCAATTATTATAGGTTATTCAGAATAGAGTGAATATAATTCATATTACTTTAGAAATAAAAATTAAATAGTATTAGTTTCTATTTAAATAAATAATTATTCTTTGTGTGATGGTTAGAGATGAATTTGGGTTTACTTTTTGAGTCCGCCAAATAAAATTTATTATTAAGATTATTATTTTCTCCTCAACTATACAGATTTTTATTTAATCTGAAAACGTTATCATGACCCCTATGACTTTTTTCAGATCCCGTCTCATCTGTAATGTCATTAAAAAAAAAAAGAGTTGAAATTTAAAAGTAAAGAAAAGAGACCTACCCGAGAGTGAAAGCGTAAATTCTTCCTTTCGCTGTCACACCTCTATCTCAGTTTATGACACTTAAGATGTAGATTTTAGTCTTTAAACGAAGTCACTTATCAGTTGTGCAGCTTCTAAACTTTTTCTTTTTAAAGGCGAATAATTTATTTATCTCAATTGTTTTCTTTCCTTCTTAAATTGGGTTGAAACCAACTCTTCCATGTGCTGATCGAATAAAAAGTTGGATGCCAACCTAATGACACCGAAGTGCAGAGCAAATTTCGACTGAATATTTTAGATAGGCAGCACCAGTAGCAGGGGAATTCTAAGAGACTTACTAAAAAATCCCGTGTTGTTTAAAAAAAAAACAAAAAAAAACGGTGTTTGCTAGAAACTGGCAGACGTTTAGAAGCAAATAGACATGTCAAGTGGTCGTTAGGATACCGAAGCAGAGGATGAAAATGGTGATGGCATGTCTTCAGATCATAATGAGAGATGTTTCGCAGACCGTCGCCGATAGCCCATTGTGTAGCTCTAGTGGCACGTGAACAAGCAACAACAGCACTTCAAGTGGTTTGCAATATTTTTTGAATAAGTATTGCCAGACTGGACACATTGCATCGGAAATAATTAACCCATTAATATTCGTCCATAAATAGTGAATTATCCTTTTACCCGCCAGATTTCTATTTTGAAACAATGAGAAAAGCGACTTTACGGAAAAAGTGGTCTTCCCAGTTCTCCTAACAATGAAATAATTGACTTACCAGTCTTTTATCTTTTTGAAGAAAAAAATAGAACATTGTCTGCCGTTTAAACATGAATAAAAAACCTGTACGAAAAAAGGTGTCCAAAAAATATCGTGAGAAACAAGCATCGGGTTAAAAATACAATTGTGGTTGACATTCAAGAGTGTGGTGAAAGTGCAAAATCTTAAATAAAAAACCCGAGATTCTTTTTTTTTTTTTTTTAGCTGATTTGTTTTCTCCAGAGACAGTACCTTCACTTGATCTACAGGTTATCGCATGTCGGTTGGCGTTGGATTTGCAAAATGAAAATGTGAATCAAAGTGTTGAAACATGTAAAAGCGAGAGAAAAAATAAAAAAGTTTGATTTTATTTTTTACACCTATCTAATGATAACAACAGATGGAGATCAAATTGGGTGTGGTTATATAATATAAGACTTTCACGATTCTTGGAGTTATGTTAGCCTTTTAAATAATGAAGGATTATTTAAAAAGTTACTGTGAGGTTTGATTTCATTTTATGTTTTATAATTGAAATTAAACAGCTGATCCGCTTTTGGGTTTGTTGCTATTAATGTTCAACCCTGTAGCCTTGTAATTTTGTATCGAATCAAAGGAACTTTTGGATCCAACAGTGGGACAAACTAAGTCTTCAAACAGAAATTTTTGATGAAACTAATCATTATTTGCGTTGTATGGAGAAAAAACATGAAAACCTCCCACTGTCAGAAAACGGCAAGCGAGAAAGAGTTAAATTTTTTAACTTCTTTAAAATCCTCCTCCTTCTAACTCCTTCCTTCTAAAATACACACTACTATAAAAAGTCAATAAAATTTGCATAGCACGAAGAAAATAATTTGGAAGTTGATTTAAGGCTAGTTTGTCTCAATGCTTGATTCAGGAATTCCCTTGTCTCCAGGGTTGGGTACAAAATCACAAAGCTACAGTATTGAACATTGATTGTTGTATATTTGAAAATGGGTCAGCTGTCCATCACCGGTAATAAAATATAATAAAATTCTTCCCAAACTGTACCAAATAGGCAACCTTTTAAATTTACATTTTAAAAGTGATCTTTAAAACACATTGTGTTACTGTAGAAACAAAATATTTCTTTAAATTATTGCTTAAATGCTTTATTAAAAACATAACAAGAAAAATACAAAATAATAATTAAAAGGAATACCACTTTTTCTTAAAACATAGCTATAAAATATCTTCTTGGATTTTAACAACAATTGTTGTTAACTTGTACAGATAACAAATATAATAAATATATCAATAGGATTTCAAAATATAGTTAACATCCATAATAAATTTTCGTATGATATAATTATACACAAAAATTTAATGTCAACAAATTGTTTTAATTTTGTATTAATTATGGTGTTTAATTTTTTTTGTTGCATCAACCTGGTTCTTCAAGATTTACAAAATCATTTTATAATAAATATGCTTGTGGCAATATAAACTATAAATTCATACAGGGATAACTGCTAATTTTATTATTATTTCAAAACATAAGATATAAATTCATTATAAAATCAGAACATTTGTCAAATAGAACATGCTCATGTTCTATTAAACAGGTAGGAAATGCTTTTTCTCACTTTTACAGTCAAGGAAAAATCCCTTTTTATGTAAATAAATAAATAAATAAGTAAATTGATCCAAGGTCAGATATCTTTATAGAAGTTTTCTACACATGGCAGTCAACATTTTTTTTAAGTAAAACCAGAAATAACATAAAATAAGTAAAAATCTATAATTTATTTGGAAAATAAAACAATAGACACTTGAGTTTCAATAAGCAAAAAAAAAAAAAAAAAGGATTACAATTTTCTCTGATGAAAAAAAATATTTATGTATTCTATCAAATTTTTATTTAAGAACAAGTTTTTCAATATTAAAATATAAATGTATGTTCATTTTACTTATTAGTATGATTGCATAGATTTTTTACTCAGATTTCAAGATAAGCTGTACTTGTTAATAACCAAACAAATCTGCATGTATAAAAAGAAAAAGTATCAATGTATTAAAAAAATAAATGAAAAAAACATAAATTTATTTTACTGTAATATTGAAGAAGCCGTTAACATCGACTTTATTTTTCATATCAATGATATTCGTTAATACAAATAATATTATATAAATATCAGGCAGTGCAAATATGAATGCAGTCAAAGAATAAAACACAAAAATGTTTTCAATTTAATTTTGAGAACTGAACACACTATTCTTTACTATACACTATACCGCACATTCATTTCAATACACTTTTATTTACTAATTTATTTTTAAATTTTTCCCCCAAAGCATGCAATACATGATTTTTCATTTTTTTTAACCATATAACTGCAGCTTGTGAAACTGTTTTAATTCATTTTTGTATCTAAAAAATGGCAAAAGTATCATTTTCGCTGTTTGATTAAAAACAAAAATTTTAAAGCAAAGTTTTGATCGCTCATCATATTATACAAAACACACAGATGAATTAGCTGAATGAGTGCATCAAACATAAATCATATGTGGGAGACAATTCAATACAAATATCAAACAAACTAGTCAATTAAATATTTATTATGAAACGAAATATGTCTCTCTACTTGAATATGATAATCATGTGAACATATTTCTTGAACAATGTTTGTTAGTAATGTTGGAACTGGATATAAATAAGATCATCAAGTATATTTCCAAACATAGATCAAATTCAGAATTTTTTAAAGGGTTGGCTTATAATCAGTCTATTAATTCTTTTTCCTCGGTCAAACATTAATGATACATCATTAAATATTGCAAAACGGAACATATAAACACATAAAAATGATAATTAGCAAAGGAATATTTTTTTAAAATAAAATTTTCTTTTACAGCTCATCCTAATAAAATAGCAAACAGACAGAAAAAGTCAAACATGCTAGCTCTCGCTGGTAGCATCTAATTAACTTTAGCGTTTTGCCAAGTTAAACTAAATTTTTTTATTTTTATTTTTCGATAAAAAAGGAAGCATATTCTTGGCTTATAACACAGATGGGCTTACATTCAAAAAGATACGATGCATGTTCAGCAGCTGAATTGTTTCTTTATTCTGTTTGATAGACTTTCATTCATCTCTAACTGCAACAACAGATGAAGAAGTTCAACAGCAGTAAATAAATTACAATTTTTCATGAATGCAAAAAAGTGCTTTGAAGAGATATTTATTGGGATGAGCAGGATATTAATTGTGTGAGAAGATGAGGCAGGTTCAGCTGATGTATTACAAATGGAAGTTTATTTCTATGAACAGAATACAGATGCTGGCGAATTTGTATCACACACAATTGTTGGAGGGGGGATGGCTGGCCTGTGAACAAAAATATGTCATCCATCAATACAAAATATTTTGTACTTCTTGTATTATTTATTACATAGGAAAGATCCTTTGAAAAAATTATTTTACACTGATTTAAAATTTCAAATGGAATGGATTAGGTTAAAAAAAGTTTCATTCAAGTTAAAGCTAATTTCATATTAATTTTTTTTTATGGTCAATAATATTTAAAAGTAATAATAATATTTAACATAATTCTATAATTATGATTACAATTATTTCAGTCATATTTCATAGCTAATTAATTTTATGTTTTTTAATGAACATTAACTTGAAATTGCATTATTAGTTCAAAAAATCAAATTTTATGAGTTGAAAACATTTTACACATTACTTAGATTTTGTATAAACCTATTTGGAGAGACCTGGAAATGTTTTCTTCATTTTAGAAATGAAATCTGAAGTGTTTATCATATTTTAAGATATGTGTCAAACGAAATGTGTTACTTTAATAATATTCATAGCTTTTTTACTAGTCAATTCAATGTCATTTATGTAGAGTCGTGATAGCTCAGGGGATAGAATGTTCGCCTTCCAATGAGATGAACCGGGTTCGAATCCCACTAATGACTGGTCGATACGAAGTCCGCATCCGGCTTGCACCGACCACAGTGCTAAAATAAAATATCTTCAGTGATAGACGGATCATGGGTTACAGTCCCCTTGACATCAGGCTAACCATGGGAGGTTTTCTACTCTATGTAACGCAAATGCGGGTTAGACCCATCAAAAAGTCCTAAACGAAGGCAAAAATTTCTCTCAGTGCTTGTTCCAGGAGTTCCTTTGCCTTCTGGATTGTGTTCAAAATGACAAGGCTATGGCGTTGAACAATAGTAGTCTTAAACCCAAAAGTTGGGTCAGCTGTTCAACGACAGTTATAAAATATAAAAAAATAGCTTACCTATTTCTTCTATAATATCTCTGACATTTTCAGGATATCTCTTACTGAGGGCATCGAGTGAGGTCTGCATGTGGGGTGAGACAACCAGGTAAGGCAGGATGACTCTCAGAAACTCTCTCAGAGTCAGTCCATTCCTCTTGATGTATCTGGAAGCACAGCGCTGGAAGCAGTAGTCGTTTTTTATCTGAAAGCAGAGGTTTGGGTCGCAGCCATGGTAGAGGAGGAGGCGGAGGATGTCTTGGGTGGAGAGGAGGGCAGAGAGGAAGACCTCGTTCGATGGAAATTCCTTCCTTTGATAGTTGAGGTTGGTCCCGCTCTCAATCAGAATTTGGAGAGCCTCAATATTGTGAACATTTATTGCTAATGACATAAAAATTAAAGCATTTAACAAACATCTCTATTTTTATACAACTCTCACTTAATGTTATGAATTTCTGTTTCCCCAACAGAGGGCGCTGCAGCCAACAGATCAGAAGGAAAGACCGGGGTAGCCTAGTAATTATTTATTCCACCATATTGTTTTGTTGTTTACATTTATTAATTTTGATAGCTATTTAAATTTGCCCTTTTTATTTATTGTACCAGTATTCAATCATTGCCGTAACAATGTTTTTTTTCACTGTGGTATCCCCGGCAACGAAAAAGCTGATGCACTGGCCAAAAAGGTTGCTTTGTTAATCAAACCCCAAATAACTTGGTTAGCTATAAATCCACTTCGTTAATGATTAATCATGCAATTAAGACAACACATATATCATTGCTAAAAGAACGGACAAAAGAAAAATCGTGGGGAAATGACATCCTTAATCTCCCCGATTGCCCAAGAAGCAGTGCTGTAGCAGCCTTTTGTCTCGATTGCTTATACGCCCATCTTTTCCGTCTTAAAATAGTGGATATTCCTGCCTGCCCTCTCTGTCGCAGTGGTGCAACGATGAATGCTGAACAACTTCTCAACTGTTCAGTTCTCAGAAAGAACTGCATCTACTCCAGATACTGGGAGGCCAGAGAACTTTTGTTCAATTTAAGTTCTTCATTTAATTTTTGTGTTTCACGTTTTGCTTTTGTTTTTGTATTTTGTATATATCATATCTTTCTGTATTTGTATTTTTCCTTTCTTTTGATCTCTGTACAGCGTCTATGTCAATATCGCCTGCTGCATTGGAAATAAAAAAACAAAGTTTTTTTTTTAACTTACTTCAAAATACATATTGGCATAAAATTAACAACAAAAAATAATAATTTTAAAAATACAGAGACATTTTTCAAATTTTTTATTTTTGCTTAATTTATTTTTAATTCTAATGAAACGAAAAGAACAGCACAGAGTGCTCTGAATAAAAGATAAAAGTCAATTATATTTAAAAAGAGTCTCTCCCAGAAATTATACTAAAGTAAAACTCATTTAAAAAAAAAAAAAAAAAACTAAACTCTTAAATTTTAAAAGCAGAAAAATGTTTGGGAAGATTTTTCTTCTTCTTTTTGTTAAAAACACATCACACCTTTAAACAAAATATTCACAGTATAAAATAAAAAATATTAAAAAATAAATAAATACTGAATAATATATTTGTTAAAAATCAAAAGTTATTTAAAATATTTTGATAGGTAAGAAGTATTTCAATTCATAAAAACTTACAATTTGTTTTACGTACTATGGCAAAAAAATATTAATGCTATTATATAATTAATAAACTATTTAGATATCGATTAAGATTAAAATAAACAAGTTTAAATGTCAAATTATTCCCATTTTGAGAACAGACAAATGTTTCAATATTTTTAGAGAAAATAGCCATTTCCTTTGGAAGATGTAAATTAAGAAACAATTCTGAATATTTTTAAGACTTTAAAAATGCAATGATGGTGAAACTTTTCAAATATTGAAAAATTAGGTTCCTCTTCATTTTTCTAGAATTCTTCACCATTTTCATAAGCAGCCAAGAAGGCGCTGGCCAGAAAGAGACAAAACTTAAACTAACAGTTATGAATAACTGTTACAAAATCACAACAGTTAAAATGATAACAGTATATTATTTGCAAAAAAGCATCATGACACATGAGAGCATTTAGAGAACATTCTTAAAGCAATACCCTCTAATAAAAATGTGAACATAACTGGTTCTTAAACAAAAAAGACAAACCTCTCATGGCCGGGTGATATGCTGTCTCAACTGGAGGGCTAGGGTCTGCACCCGAGCTGAGTAGAACGGCTATGGACATGGTATCTTTTTTGAAGCAAGCAAAGGAGAGGGCAGATTCACACTCTGGGAAACACAGGTAGGGTATGCGGGTCACCTGCACAGAATCCCTGCAGTCATACAAGCTGTCTGGGGCAAATCCTGCTTCTAAGAGAACTTTCAAAGAGGCATGGCTGATTTGGAATAAAATTATTCATTCATGAATTCTCTAAAAATATTTCACACTCACAGAAACTACACTAGCATGGATTTGGTCACCCAAAGGTGGAACAATGGAGGTGTGGTGCAAAAACTATAATTTAAAATTCATAGTAATAGGGTTTCCACAAACACCTACCTTTTTTAGATTGATTTTATCACATTTCTCCATTTTTGTAAGTTAAATTTCATTATTATTATTATGCTCCTACCTGACAACCATAATAATGCTTTCAAAAAAGTGTTTTCCTAGTGGTACTGAAATATCAATTAAAGAAATATTGAAGTAGACATTCCAACACTTACAATGCAAGATATAAGTATGTTTAAACTATTTAAACTTAATGGTAGTCAAAATCAATTTAAACTCAATTTGATAAAACAAGAATTAAGTATGAACGTAAAATTTTGCTACAACAATAAATATATAATATCTTCTGCTGCTGAAGAGTTTTTAGAAGGATGGTCCGCTCTGCCTGCCCCTTGATACCTACCTATAAATGTCCTTTTTGTAAAATTATCCCATCCTCTATTAAAAACACTGCCTTTTTTATTCACATTCCATTTTCAAGAAAATTAATTAACTAAAAAAATAATAATTACACACAAATATTATCCGTGTTTTTAGTTATATTTATTTTGTTAGGATTATTCGAGCTGGCAAAATTTTTAGAAGTTTCTGTTTTTTCAATCCATAATACTTTTTAAAAAAATTTTAAACCTTAAAACCATTTTGTAAATAAATACCTTCCTTAAAAAAATGCACTTCTAAATGTTCATTTTCTAATAATTTTCAGTATAAATTATAGAAAATTTTTTTTTAAGCTGTTTCTCAAAAAAATAATTTTTTTAGTTTACTTATTTTTGAAAAAGAAATGTATTCACAAAGACTGTCTCTTACCATGCCTTTAATTATAATTTATAAACTACAAATTTATCTCTCATTTAGATAATGAATGAAAATTACTTTTTAAAATATACATATAAAATAGCATAACAAGGTAACTTAAAAATCATTAAGGATCAAACTCAGTTATTACATGATATTACACATTTTGATAAATTGTTACTGTGTTAAGTGAGTGCCTTTTTTTGTGAGGTAGCACCCTGCCCTTTTTTATTCCTAGTGAGAACTCTGCTTCCACAAAATACAGAAGAGTTGGCAGGTATGAATGCCATATTTTTAAACATAAAATATATCATAAAACAATTATATATGCCGTTAAAGTTGAAAATGAAAAATTTTTTGAAAAGAAATCAGACCTTTAGGTACCTTAAACTTCCAAGAAAACCATGCACCACAGATTAGTATGGTGACAATGGAGTTGGCCAAGCAGGCTGACTTACTTAGAGACTAGAATCTAGAGAATCTCTGGGTCAATTAGGGTTGCCAATAAGTGGGATGCGAAAACTGAGTGGAATAAATACAACACAAGCTATCATGGCACAGAGGGACTCTATCAAATATTGAATAAACTTGCTTTTCATTTCTAGCACATGAGTTGAAATGCTTAGCGTAAGATGTTAGTAGAGAGTGACAATAATAAAACTAACTCTACCCAGAGAATCCCTAGATAGTCAAGTTTTGGGTTAGGTTAAACTCATTGTTACCACACCAATCCATAATGCAACATGGCAGTAACACCAGTCAAACCTACAATGTAGATAGCACTTTGTTATCCAAAATGGTATCTGCATTAATGTCCCAGCCTAAGTATTTTTTCATGTTGAACAATTATTTATTATTTTACCAATCAATGCTTTTAATTGACAATCACTTGTGGTGTGAAAAGGAAAAAAAAAGCCATTTTTTTTTCATTATCAAAATTTGAATCAGAAAAAAAATCTTGTCAAATAACCACATTCTTAAAAAGTTAAAACATTTACATATTTTAATGAATGGAATGAAAAAAGTGTTTAATCACCAGAATTGCTCATGTATGTTAAAGAATGGACAAAGTTTGAGTTGTGAAAAAATGAATTGATCTTGTTTTGAAAATAAATATTTCTTCAACTTCATGAAGAAAAAAATAACTGTTTTTCTTTTTTTTTGAGTATGAGAAAAAAAGAGAGGAAATAAAAAAAACAATTTACTTTTTCCATTCAATTGCTAAATGCAGTGGGCAAATCATTCCTGAGTAGATGTATGTTTCTGGATGGAAGGCTTGGATGATGGGTTTCAGAAACATGTTCTGTAACAGAATTTCTAAACAACTGAAATTGAAATAGAGAAAATGTAGTCAGTTTTGCACTTAAAAATGAACCATAAGAAAAGCTGTAACATTCCATGAAGAAAAAAAATAATGTTTAGGTTTTCCTTCTCCTTCTCTAAAAGTGTTAATTTAATATTCTATCCTTTTTCCATTTCTTCATGCGCAGAAATATATATAGGTTTTTGCAACTAAATTAGGATAAAATGACACTTCTTCTAAAAGTTTAATAAGAATTTTCTTTCTTCATGATTGCTATTTTTTTTATTTTATAAAATAATGATTTTATATTTTTACACTTTTATCACACCATATCACTCAACCATAACCAAGTGCCCTTTTCCCAAGAGTTCTATCTTTTAAGAATCATGGTCAGAATGGACTCGTGTCAGACAAAAAGGACAGTGGCTGAGCTGACAGTACCTTTCTCTCCAATGTACCAAGTATCTCCAATGTCAACAGTACCAATGAAAGGATTTTCAGCAACAGCTGATTTAAAAAGCACTCTGCTGCATATGTACGCTGGTTGTTACACGCCCACTCGCAGGACTGAATTCACGATCCCAGTGGGGTGATAGATATCTTAACCGATTGCACCGTTGGAGCTACACTTTCATTGAAGAATGGCACAACAAAAATACAAAAAAGTAACAAATTGTAAAATATGTACACATATTATTTTTTTTGTTTAGTTTTACAATCACAGTTATTAAAAAATTTAATATTGTCAGGTTTATTAGCAGTTTTTTTTTCTTCAAATTAAGCATACACATAACATCAATCTGGTGATTCTTAATAACTACTCCTCATATAATTTAATTTGTCATGACTTGAGATAAAAATATTTTTCAGTTGAAACTAAAAACAAAGTAAAAGTAAAACACAATTACAAATAATAATTCAAGTAACATCAAAGAAGTTTTTTCTAATAACAAAATTGATTTACTTAGAATTATTCATTAACTACATAGAATAGGATTATACACTAAGTATAGAGGAGAATTTTAATTATCATCTTTTATAAATCTAAAAATCTTTTTTTAATAGAAATAATGTAAGCTTTAAATTTTTCAAGCAGTAATTTTTGTTAAAAAAGTTTAAAATGTGTGCAATTTTTATGATGATAGAATATCTAATTAATTATTTGGATTTGTTGTTTGTTAAACTTGAAATACAAAAATAGTTACTGGCAAATAAAGTTTTATTAAAAAATATATCATAATGTAGACAACATGCACACACAGTGCGATGTGAAAAAGAACGAAGACACAGTGCTTCACAAGCATGCAAAAAATGGAATTTACCAGACCTCAGGCATTTGCACAACCTGTTATATAGACGATTCCCCTATCGGGATCTCATAGTCTATATGACGCCAGATGTACAACTTACCTGATAGGGAAGAAAAATAGTGTTGCTCACACAACTAGAAGATAGCATTGTTATCAAATAAAGTTGATTCCACTTCAAGCAAAAATAAAGTTTTACATCCCAGAATTTTTTTTAAAAAAAAAAAAAAACTCAGACTCTTGGAATGAATAACTTTATCAGAAACTAAGAATTATAATTATTTTATTATTTATTAATAAATATTTTACAGTATAAAATATTTTGAGTCCTTTTTCAATGTAATCATGTTATTAAAAAATCTTTTGAAAACCAAATTGAGGGAAAAATATGTGGTTTTCAGAACATTTTAGAATGATATCAGAAAGTTAATTTTTAGATGTAAAAAAATAACTCAATTACTTTAAAAGGAGCCTTAAATACACTCACTTATGATTCATCACAGCTAAAGTAAGAAATTTCCATTTTAATGAATGATTACAAAAACATCATTTATTAGAATCTGAATAAAAGAAAATTATTATGTGCCGATAATGTAGAAGCATACTCAGTTTATTTGAAATTTTTTACATAAGTTTTATTATCTAAAATTACTTGCATGAAAAGATATATATATATATATATATATAAATATTGTTTACACTTCAATTTTCCTTGACAATAGTAGCTTTAATAGCAGCCTTACATATAAAAAATAGAAGCATAAATAAGTCTCCTTGGAGAAATAATTACAATGCTAGTTTTATCTGTATTGTAGAGTTTTGAATAACTATTATAATAAACTAACTAAAAAAAAACTATCTCATAACATAACTGTACAATACAAAGATTTAAAACTTAGCTAGATAAAGTACTAGAATAGACCATTTACTAAGTCCAATACTGCTTCAAATGCAAAAAATTGTTTTTATCTTTTCTTAAAAAATATTGTGAATAAAATAAAAAGGAATAAAAAGATAAAAATTCAAAAGCGAAATTAATCATATAAAATTTAAAAAAAATTTTATTAAGTGGTTAACAACTTTAAAGATTTTTCTATATCTCGTTTGGAAATCATGAAAATAATTCATTAAGTGCATTTCCATTTATAAGATATTTATTTTAAAAAGATAAAACCTGCAAGTTTTCAAATACCAATATTAAAAAAAAAAGATTTTTTTTGTCCCACATGTATTTTTACAGTATTCTGCATAGAGTTGACTAACATTATAACTTCAAAGGGAAAATTAGTTCTTGTATTTTAATTGCTAAATAGCATAAGAAAAAATTAAATAGAAAATTAATTAAAAATATAATATCTAAAATCACTAAAAAATATCATAGCTTTAATAAAATTTGCAATGGTAATTTTATCCTCAGGCAAAATCTTCGATAAACTAAAAATAATATAAATTCATTTAACTTAACTAGATATAAGTGTAAAAATTTATTTAGGAAGATAAGGATAACAAATTGCATATTCGAAACAAATTACATAATAATTTATACTGAGTTTAGAATTCTGTATAGAATAAAAATAAACAATATGAAAATAATAATTTTTTAAAACAAATTATCAGTTATCGCTAAACAATTATATTGGTCACTTTTAATTTTTTCCTTGCCCAGCTTTTACCTCCTGTGTAACTTTTTGCATTTAAAAAAAAACTATAAATTCTAATTTTCAGAAATAAATTGTCTTATTTTATGAAATTTTGATGCTTACATATTAAAGCTTAATTGAATAAAAATCAAAATTTTAAACCATATTTTTTTAAGAAATAAAAATACCTATATTTTTTTTAACAATATTGTTAATACAGATCTAAATTCTTCACACAGATTTCGATTATACTTGAGTTATAAAAACATAAAAATATATACCTGCGGGAAAATTATATAAAAATTTTTAAATTATTATTTTTTAAATTGTCTGCATGAACACTGAATTTAGATCACAAATATGTTTTGAATTATGAGCAGACCAGAGAGAAAACTTATTCCATTTGTTCATCAACACTTTGAAATCGAGTACATACGCGTATACCAATATTAGATTTTTTTTAAACTTGTGAATAAGAATCATGATGTTCGATTTTAAAATAGCGAGAATATGAACCATGATGTTTTAATCAAATCTTGTAAAAATGAAAAGCAATTTCTGATTTTAAGATAATGTGAATAAAAATTTGAATATTTGGTTTTAAATCACGGGATTATAAATGCTGATGTCTTTTTCGTTAAATCGCATAAAAACAAATAGTAATGTTTGGTTTTTAAGTTGCATTAAAACGAATCACGATATGTTTAAATTGTTGGTATATGAATCAGGATGACTTACTTATGTATAAAATTCAGTTGATATGGTATGTAGATTATGCATTTCAATGAGTGGTGTGATGTGTAAATTGTAATTCGCGGAGAATAAAATTGACTAACCCACATTTGCCTTACATGGTGACGAAAACGATGAAAACCTCCCACTCTCAGCCTGACAGCAAGAGGATTCTAACCCATGATCTGTCTATCACTGAGGATATTTTACATCAGCACTGTTGTTGGTGAAAGCCGGGTACAGAGTTTGTATCGACCAGCCATCGCTCGGATTTGAACCCGGTTCACATCACAGGAAGTAGTGATGTAACGAATAGCAATGTGGCTGAATACTTACTTTTTAAAAATTTCTCTTTTGATTGTAATTTTGTAATTAAAGTAATTTTCAAATTTTAAATTAAAAATGAAATAAATATTAACAAAATTGCTTTTTTAATCTTTGTATATTTAAAAATTTTTTAACAACTTGATTTATTTTTTGTAATAATTTAAATATCTTGATGCCAATAACAAGGCAATATGGCTTTTATAAATCTAAATAATTAATAATAGCATATTTTAGTTATAGTTATACTTGTAATTTATATGCTATTTTATTTAAAATAAGAACTCATTACTACTGTTAAATGTATTCTTAACTTTCTTTTTTGTCAGAAAAATTATTAAAACCCGGAAAATTAAGCTTGTTAAGTAGCTTGTTTCTCTAAGTATCAAGACATCCATTAAATGGATAATTAATGTTTTACATTTATAATAAATAATTATATAATCATATATTTCTAGTGCATATTATTGATAAATAGATATTATTAAGGGAATCACAAATACATTTTAATTGCTGATTCAGATAGTATTCACACTTCTATTTAACAAACTATATATATTTGTATTTAATGTAAAAGATTCCAATGCTTGTTTAAATACATATGATGATAAATTTGCAACAAGAAAACGTTTTTATTTATGTAACATTATTAAATACACTTATGTATTATACAACTTAAATTGAGTAAATGCAGTGCTAATAATTAATGCTAATAATTAATGCAGTGAAATGTAACTCTGCAATATTCAAGATTAAATATATTTAAAAGCACATTTAAAAAAATATCTTTTTTTATTATTATGAATTTATTCAGCCAAATATCTAATAATATTCATATTCAGCTGAATAACTTCATTATTCAGCCGAATATTCGGCAAAAGGGCCGAATACCGAACGAATATTCGTTACATCCCTAATAGGATGGCGAAAGCTCTATCCCCTGAGGGATCACGGCTCAAGTCCAATTATTGGTAAGATTTAGCTCAAAGGTATACACACCTTTAAATTATTTAGAAAATAAATGAAACAAAGAATTGACTCACGTAGTATTGTTAGCTTGAACAGCCATATGTAGAGCAGTCGCATTGTCTGAAGTCTTCAAATTTGGATCTGCCCCGTAGTCTAGCAGTAGCTTTACGCATGCTTCAAAACCTTGTTGGGCTGCAATCATGAGAGGTGTAGCCCAGTCTTCAGCCCCCATGTTTACAACAATATGCAGATTGCCTGAAATACATGCGATGACCATATCCTTAATAAGTTTCATAATAGCAAATAAATAATTACATGATTATTCCTTCAATTAACCGTCAACTAAATAAAGAAGCTTCTTTTAATTGAACGCCAAGATAAGCTTAAAATGCACATGTTGAATATATTAAAACATTAAAACCTCTAATAATGAAAATAATACATTAAAAAATATTTATAAACGGTCAAAACCTGGATCCACTGTTTCAGCTGAGTCAGATTTCTGGTTCATGAATGCAAAATTAGGTCATCTCCTAATTGCGTTAATGTTAAGAACAATGCTGAATGTGTAGATTCTGAAGCAACATTCAAACTGAATTTGCAATTACTGTCTCAATAATCAAAATCCCATCTGAAAATTTTACTCTATCATGGGTGGCATTTAAAAATATAGAAATAAAGAATTTAGGAGAGGGTTAAAAAAAGATTGAGACTTCTGTAAATTATTTTCTCCAAATTCATTTAAAATGCTTAACCAGGCCAAGGAATAAAGATGGTCATGAATAAATAAAGTAGAGAGCCTACTGGGTTAAAAACAAAATGAATGATACTGACTTAATTCGGGTGACAGAATGAACTGATATATCAATTTTATAATTTTAGTACGAAAAAGTTTCCTTTTTTAAGAAATAAAATATGCAGGTTTTAATAACTTGGGGGAAACTACCCAAAATTTATAAATACCAGGGTATTCATGAATTTTATTGAAAATTCAGTGATCATGTTTTTCATTTGGGTTTTACAAAATTATATATATTCAAGAAAAAATTAAGTTTTGCTTTTATTATCAATAGTTAATTATTTACTAAGATGAAAAACTCCATCGATTGTCTTAAATTCACATTTCTATTCATAAAATTGATTCTATTCATAACCCAATATTTTTGATAAAGTTTTTCCAGAAAATGTAAAACCTTTTTTCAGATTTTAAGTAATTTATTTTAAAAAGTTTATTATACAAGATTAAATGGGATTGTTACGCTTCTTCCTTTATGAAAAAAACTGTTCTGAGAGAATAAAAAAAACTACTTTTTTATTTCTATATTTTAAATTGCATGTTAAACTTATAGTTCTAAATAAAGATTTACATACAATATTTATTATGCCAAATATAATAAATAAATAAAATATATATTAAGTTTCACTATATCCAATTTTTTAGGGAACTGAAATTTAATAATACTTACAGGAATGAAAAAAAAGTATTATTAATTTTTGTCATTTAAATACACAAAATTGATTTGGAAAATAATGCTTTTAATAAATTAAACGCTATGAACTTAAGTCTGATTAGGACATAGCAATTGAGGTTGATAACAAAAGCCAACAAATATATAGAAATTTATCTGAATCAAATTTAGTATGCAAATATCTTTTATTCCTAACTAATATAACTATCAAATAAGACTTGATAGTTTAAGAATTCATAAAGTTCATCTTCCTTAATTATTTATATCAATAAACATTAGAGAAAAACTTATCAATAAAAACTTATGAAATTTCTCATATTTATCGATAACAAATCACAAGATATTTTAATTTCAGAAACTAATTAAAGCTTATTGCTGTAAAATAAAATAAAAACTTGGAACAATATTAATATTCAGTATTTTACATAGAATGGTAAATAGTAAATATGATTTTAATAAATATAACTCAGTCATGTGTGATAATTTTTAAACAATAACTACTTCTTGTTTAATAGTAGTTTAAAATTAAATTGCTTAGGTCAGTATTTTTTTTAATTGAAACGAAATGTTAAGATTTTACTAAAATGTCATTGACATTTGAATTTTTTATTTTTATTGTTTCTAATAAGATGCAGAATCAATGCAGAAAAAAACTATCAAAAATATTGAATGATTTTAAATTTACATAATAAAAAATAAATTTATTTAAAATAAAATAGTTTTATGGTTAATTTAATTAAAAAAAATTGGATAAATTTCTAGTATCAGTTTTATCATTTATATTAAATTAATGTAGATGAATAATTTTCATAAACTTCAATCTTATTCCCTATACTTATTCCACGGCTGGATTAGCCATTAGGCCAGACTAAGCCCCCTTAAAGTGGATTTTTTGATTAGAGGCCTAAAAGTGGATTTTTCGAAAATAAATTTTGAAAAATTAGGAAAAACAATGATTTTTCAAATATTTTCAAAATGTTATGATTATTTTTTAGTTCTAATTTAATAAAATAAAGTAAAATTCAATTTATTATTATTTATTTCAATTTTAAATATGCTTTCTTAAATGGAAAGATATATAAATACTTTTATATTTGAATAAATAAAAAATATACGAGAAGAAAATGTAATCTAAGGGGCCCAAAAATTTGAATGGCCTTGTTAATAATATTTTTCAGCATAAATAATAATAATTTCTAAAACTAAAAAGATGGCGCTCTGCACAGTAATGTGAAATCAGATAATTAATTGCAATCAGTTTCCTCCATGCCACTGTATTGTTACCATCACCCGTGTTTGTTATTAAATATATTTTGTTAAAGGCGTTTGGTAATGATTAAACCCTGAGATCATCTCACCGTATTTAACATTGGCGCACCAACCTGGGACTAAGAATTTGAAAAAGGTGAGTGCATTTGATTTAAATAATGGATTTATATGATGATTTGAAGAATAAAAGAAAAACAATTCGCTCTTTAACAACTCGATTAACAACAAAAATTGAAAATTTAATGAATGATGATAATGTTGAAACTAAAGAAAAGATCGAAGAATTAATAGATTGTAAAGAACAATTAATTGATAAAAATAGAAGTTTAAAAGCAATAAATAATCGAATTGAACCACTAATTAAAAGTGAGGAAATAGAAACTGAAATTACTGGAATTGAAGAATATTCGGAAAAAATAATCAAATGGCAATCTCGAATCGCAAGATTTTTGAAAGAAAACGTTAAAGAAAGTAGGGGAGGAGAAGAATCATTTAACAGCGCACAATATGAAAAATCTAAATTTGTTCCAGAAAGTAATGCAGTTAATCTTCCAAAACTAACCATAAATAAATTTTACAGTAAAACAATATTATGGCTTGAATTTTGGAATCAATTTCAAATTGCTATTAATGAAAACGAAAGTTTAACTGAGATACAAAAATTTACTTATTTAAAGAGTTTACTTGGTGGAATTGCATTAAATGCTATTAAAGAGTTTGCTTTGACAAAAGAAAATTATACCAAAAGTATAGAATTGTTAAAAGATAGATTTGGGCGGGAAGATTTAGTGATTAATAGTCATATGAATCGTCTATTAAATCTTGATCCCGTAACAAATTCTAGTGATATTAGAGCATTGCGAAATTTATATGATAATTTAGAAGTAAACATTAGATGATTAGAAAGCTTAAATGTAGTCTCTGGAACATATGGACATTTATTATGCCCTATATTATTAAAACTATAACCAGAAGATTTAACTTTAAAATACAACAGCAAACGAAAATCAAAACCAGAATTTAATGTTTCTGAATTAGTTCAATTTATTAAGGAAGAAATTCAAGTACGCGAATCATCTACATTATTCCATGATAATGTTAAGAAAAATAAACACTATAATTATTATAATTCCAGGGAAGTAATAAATAAAAAACAGTTCAGATTGAATATTCCCACAGCTTCAGCATTGGCTATTAATGTAAAATTTAATTGTGTGTTTTGTAACATGATTAATTTATTTGTGAAAAAATGTCGGTTTCTGAAAAAAGAGATAGATTAATGCGCGAAGGTCGTTGCTTTAAATGTTTCTGCAAAGCACATTTAAGTTCACAATGTAGGAGTAAAATTATCCCTCGTAAAAAATTTAATAGTAAATCTCATCACGAAATAATTTGTTTTGGAATTCCGAAAACTCAAAACGAAAGTTCGCAAGAAACCACAGAGAAAAATACAGTTGTAGCCAGCATTTCTCATGTCAAAGAGGGGCGGAAAGGGGAATTTCAATCAGTGTTTTTACAAACATGTGTTGCGGAATTGCATTCGGCAGACAAAACGGAGGAGATAAATATTTCATTTGATTCCGCATCTATGAGGTCATTCATTACTAGAGAATTAGCTCAAAAGCTTAATCTCCCGATAAGCAGCAAAGGAAAATTTATTAGTTTATACTTTTGGAAGCCATGAACCGCAAGAAAAAAATTTGATATCATAAAGACGAGTATAAGCAATAAAAAATATCCTACTCGAAGGTCAGAGTTTGAATTATTGGTTTCAAGCACCATAACACGTGCATCTTTCCCACCGCATAATAATAAAATAAAGTTGCTTCTTGAGGATTTTGGGCTTACTGATTTATGTCTTTCGAAAGGAATACATTCAATTGATATATTAACTCGAGAGGATTATTATTGGAAACTCCACACTGGGTACTTAAGGAGTTGACAAAATATTTGTTTTATCTCGAAACATTACTCAGAGGAAGCATAACTGGGATTACTCATTCAGATTTAAAAAATGATTCTATTATTGAAAATTTATGTTATTGTAAGGAAAAATTTAATTGTGAGGAATTAATTTCCGAAAATAATTCTTGTTATGATATAAATTTACAGTTACGTAAATTTTGGGATATTGAGAGCTTAGACATTAATGATAAAATGTAGAATACACCTTTTGAACAAGAAACTTTAAAACGGTTTGAACAAAATATAAAATTTCAGGATGGCTGATACGTGGTTAAATTACCATTTAAAGATAAAGTAAAAATTTCTGACAATTTTAATTTATCTAAAAGAAGGTTAATTAGTTTAACATCGCGTTTTAATAAAAATCCTTCTTTGCATGACAATTATCTACTGTTTGTAAAGAAAAATTATCGGAAGGAATAGTAGAACCTGTTAATGATCAATCAATAGTTACAAATATGGTTTATTACTTACCTCATCATCCAGTAATTAGAAATGATAAACAAACTACAAAGTTACGGATAGTTTTTGATACTTCGGCTAAAGAAAAAAAATGCTACTCTCTAAATAATAACTTATAAAGGTAATCAAAATTTTAAGGTAAATGATATTGTTTTGATTCATGATGACAAACTTCCAAGGAGCATGTGGAAACTTGGAAAAGTTGTGGAAACATTTCAAGGACGTGATAACAAAATAAGAGCATGTGCTTTGAAAACAGATACGTCAATAATAAAACGTCCTATAAATTTATTATATAATTTAGAAGTGAACAATTAAATTAATATGAATATTCTATTTGAATTTTAAATTCACATTTATTATTATTTGAACATTTTATTTGACAATACTGCTTAAGATAAACATTTAATTTACAAATTAAGTTTATTTTAAGATATTATTTAAACTTTTTTGATTTAAAGAAAATATGCATAGATATATATTTTTCTTGTTTAGATGTTTGTTTAAAATGAAAAGATTTCGCAGGTGAAAGAATTTGTGTTGTGAAAATTGTTTGATTTATTATTCATGATGTGGTAATTTAATTTCATCAATTGATATTCATTTATTTAAATTTCAATAATTTCATTTATAATGCAATAATTTGTTATAGGTTTGAACTAATGCTGATGAAACATAGTATTTTATGAGTTCGATTAATATTATTAATTAATAATCTTTATATAATTAAGAATGGCTCATATTGTAAAAAGGTAAGATTATATTATATTTTTGGTTAATATTTTGAAATGATTAATTTGTTATGAACTAAGAGTTCATCGGGGGGAAGTGCTAATAACATTTCTCAATGTAAATAATAATAATTTCTAAAACTAAACAGATTGCGCTCTGTGCAGTAATGTGAAATCATATCATTAATTGTAATCAGTTTCCCCCATGCTACTGTATCATTACCATCATCCGTGTATGTTATTAAATATATTTTGTTAAAGCCGTTTTGTAATGATTAAACCCCCGAGATCATTTCACCGTATTTAACAGGCCTAGGGCCCCCGCATACGCTTAATCTGGCCCAGACTTATTCATTTCCTCTAGTTTATACAATTGTCTCAGGAATTATTATAATGTTTAGTTTGTGATAATGCACAATGCAAACAAACTTTTTTCCATTGCTTTTGTAATATAACAATGCAGCTTCTTCGCTAGGTATTTATAGTTTTTAAATTATTAATTTTTTTTTTTTAAGAATTAATATATTTTAAGTTTTAAAGTTTATTTTCGAAAATTCAAGATGTTATATTATTTCCAGAACTATAAGCAACACAAATCATGCTGCATGCTTTAAATATAACAAAAAATAATAAATACCCTGATTTTGTGTATTTACTAAAGGATAAATACCCAAATCACATCTATAGAAACAAATAATCAATTTTATTTCTTCAAAAAAAAAAAAAAACTTAATTTTTTATATAAAGGAATACTAATCTTAAATGTACATTTTTCAATGCAATTAGAGTAAAATTTGATGAATGGGGACTTCAGTTTTTGTAGATACTGTATTAGCACAAAGCGGCCATAAAACATTCAAACTTTTTTTCCTGATATTATAAGGTAAGTAAAAAACAACAACATATTGAATACTTTTAATATTAGTGTAAATAATATTAAAGAGATATAATGGACAACACACATTTTATGTCGTATAGAACTGATCAAAACTCACTTTTAGTGGCTGAGTGAATTATCTAACATCAATGTTTGTAATGAAGTACAGTTTTCTTAATACTGAAGATAAAAATTTTCGATTTTGATAGTGCAAGATTTTCTAATAAATGTCATATCAATCTTATGCTTAAAAATATTTTTTTGAAATAATAATTTTTCTTATAACTTCATAAATATAATGACGAAAAAATCCTCAACTTTAAGTCAAACTAGCATCAGAAAAATGTCTTTCAGAATTTCTAAAAATTTTCTGGAAACAAAAATAAACCTATAGGTGCCACAAATTTAAATGAACATTTCTTGTCATTTTCTTTACTTTTACAGATTAAATTTTTTAATATTATGCAATAACAAGATTATGCAATAACAAGAGACATGAACAGATAAATTATTTGTATTTAATATAATCATACATACAAATAAAGAGGAGGGAAGGAAGTACCTTTTTCTTTTGCTGCATCAAGAAGGGCTTTCAAGCTTTTTTCACAACCATGCTGAGCAGCAGAAAAAACAGGAGTCAATTTGCATTCATCTCGGGCATCGATGTTGGCACCATTTTTGAGCAGGAAATTGACGAGGGTCGGATTTTTACTGCTCGCAGCCTGATGGAGAGGGGACCAGCCACTGCAATCTGTCGCATTGACGTCAGCTCCAGCGACCACCAACTTTTCAACAAGAAATTCATTTTTATTTCGTAGTGCTGAAAATATAAGAATGCAACTGTTAATATTTAAAACAAATAAACATAAAATAAATTATAACATTTCATCCGAATGAACTTGTTTAATTTTTCTACTAATTATATAGCTTTTTATTATTTTGATTAAAAACAAATATTTAAAACTACATTCATGCACGATGCTGAAAACTTTCTTGTTAACATTCTGAAGGTTGTGTACTGTGACCAAAGGCTAAGAAAAGAACAATGATTATAAAAGAAGAAGTGTCAGCTGAGTTACAAGGCATGCAGTAGTGAAGCAGTACCTTTCAAGGGATCAAAAATCAGTTTCCAATAAAACTTTTTATATCTATTTTTCAAATATTAATAAATAAAATAAAATGTAATTACCGATTTTTATAGCAGAAGCCTGGTACAATAGTGCGATAAAACGGAGTTGTCAGAAGTGGTCTCCAGTGTAAATGGCGCAATAGTGTAGCACATTGCATATTGGTATTAATTTTAACATGAGTTACACTTAAAAAAGTGTGCATAATATATATGCATTTGTAGAATAAAAAAATGCTTTTATCTATATTAATAAGCAAAGATTTTATGTCATAATGATTTAAACAGCAAAAAAGTTAAAATCCTTTAACAGGCCGGCAAAAAGGCAGCACCAAGTATACTGTATAGGCAATACTGGAATAAGCATGCATGGTAAAAAATAGGATAAAAATAAAAGTAATGCTTTTAAAATGATAATAAAATAATAATTTAAAAGTTACAAAATACGTTTTAAATGTTTCAATAAACATAGTTCTAATTTCTAAATTCAAAATGCATTAACAAATCTATGAAACACAGAGAAAAAGAAATCTCTGCTTCTGTGATTTATTTTTTCCAGGTGCCTATCTATTGTTGAAGAAATAATAATAACAGGAATAAAAAGAAATAATAACGCACACACTAAACATTCTCAAGATGGAATGCATTAAACAAAATTGAGTTTCAATTTTTACGATTTGGATTTTGACAGGATTGTAATTTTAGAGGGTAAAAACGTTGATCGTCCTTCAGTTGTTTATTTTCTGTGAGACAAGTGGAAAAATTATTTCCTCATAAACATCACAGGTCGAAAATGAAATTAACTTTCTTCGAAAGAGTCGTGGCACTTACACCAAAAAAATGGTAATAAATATATTACAAGGAAAATTATTAAGAAAATCTAGTCACTGGTTCAAAGGACCAATAACTAAAATATATTATCAGCTTTAATTTTATCTTCTCTATACAAGATAATTTAAACACTATTTAACCAAAAACGTTTTTAACCTTGTAGTAAAGGAGTGTCAGATTCATTGTCTGGAATATTTGGATCAGCTCCATGCTGCAAAAGAAGTTTAACAAACTCATTTGCAGTACTTCCTTGTCTTCTTTTACAAGCTAAAAGCAGAGCGCTCTCTCCCTCATGTGTTTGCCAATTGATGTCAGTTTTTTCTGGAAAAATAGGGATACAAGTTAAAAAGGAAGAATAATATTACAATTAATTAGCAACATAAAATTTCTGAAATTTAAACAACTTTTCTTTCATATTTCTGATCAGAAATATTTAATTTTAATTATTCATCAGAGTTTAAAATCATAGGTGGTAAATAATCAATTGTCATTAGGACCAGTGACCAATATCTAGAAATGCTATGCAAACAAATGGGGTTACATATTATTCATTCTTATCATATTTAATTGAAAATAGGTCCTCCCCCCCTGATTTCCTAGATAGTTAATCTATTTTCAGGTACATAAATTTGATAATATTCATGATAAATATCCTACCAAAATTCAAACATTTTAGCTTTAAATCTAACGAAACAGATATTCATTATTCATAATTAATTTTTTGTTGAAGACTATTACACATGAACGTGTTATTAAAAAGAAATAAGGGACTGTGGTAATTCACTCATTAAACTACAGTTGGTCAAAATTACCAAAAATAAAAACTATAGAGCAAAAAAAAAACAATAATTAAGAAAATGGATAAAAAGGTTGTTACCTTTAATTGTTTCTATTCCCCATTTTTGTTTTTAAGATTTAATTTTGTGCTACTTATTTGCAGTACACACAATACTCATGGAGTATTCATACATTACGAAATCGTTTTATTAAAGCATCATTCTTGCTCTGTTTCAAACATTTGTTTTAAATAGTTAATAATGTTTTCACAATTTTCTTTTTGTTTTTCAATAGTGTCAAAACTATAGAGGACACTATGTATGTTTGTAAAACTTTGGTATTTTTTTCTGTGTAAAGCTCCTTGCATTAATCACAAATGTGAATTAAAAGCAACACTATAAGGCATATAGCAAGATAATTTTTTGTTAGTTATTGCAATGATTACACACAATTTCTTAATTGATGCTCGGAGAGGTTTAAGACATCTGAGTTATTCTTTACTGTTTAACAACAGACATTTTTTGAGCAATTTAGATTTCACGGATTTTTTTTTAATAGGAATAAAACTTTTACTCTAAGTTGGATAAACTTTTTTTTTTCCAACATCTTCCCCATAATAATTATCCAGAAGTTAATGAAAATTGTCTTGTTAAATCCTAGTCTTAACCATCATTCTAAACATGATAATTAAAAAAAAATATTACAGGTACGGGTAAATTGTTATTGATCAATGCGAAAAGAGAACTTTTGTAATCATTACGATTACAAATTAATAGTTTCAATAATTCTTTTCTGCATGAATTAAAAGCAAGTAAAAAATTCTTAAGACTTATAGATAATTTAAAATTTTTAAGTTACACAATATATACCATGCTTTAAGAGCTCTGCTAAGCATTCTTCAGTGGGAGGTATGGCTGCAGCTTCATGTAAGGGTTTCCACCCTCTGTTGTCAGCAACATCCACAGGGCAGTTCTCTTTAATGAGTTGCTTTAATAATTTGATGTTTCCAACTTTGGCAGCACAACCTACTTTAGAGCAAGTATCAAACCACTGCTCATTAAATTCCATCATCTGAAAATAAAAAATACTTTTGAAATAGCACAATAAAGTGGAAAAAAAATCCCTAGATTATGGTGTTCTTATAACCTACACTAGGGTCATTTCCCACATGCTAAAGTGTGTCAAACATTCAAATATGGAAACGTGGGATGCAAAACCTAAATTAATATGTGTTTTGAGGGACCCATAAATTTAATAGCTTTTGAACAATCTATAAAAAATCTCCCCCTAACACATAAGTTGCAACTATCTTACTTTTTACGTTCACTTGTAACGCACCCATGCAGCTTGTCAGTGTAATTTGCCCAACTTTCTGTATTGTCTGTCCATTAGTAATATGAAAGGCTCAGAAGATCAACGGGAAGCAAATAACTTTTATTCAAAAACGTAAGTATTTATCTAGAGAGCACAAGCTACAAACTGATAAATACATAATAAGGGCAGTTACTATACATTCACAGCTGGCCAGGACGGAACAGACATAACAAGCTCGCTAAGCAGGAAGGAATAAACATCTTTAGCATCCTGTGTATTAACTGTAACAGTTCCCTGGAGAGCATTCGATAAGTTCCCAACGATACACATCACAGTCGATCCACGTCGGCGGACACATTCGGCTCACCGAAGGATCATCACACGGAGTAGCATCCTCGCCTTACATAGAAGTGATGCTTGTGTCTAGCACAAGCTACAAAGCAACTGTGTGGATGCAGTATGTGAGGCAGATGACTTTAAGAAGTCAGCTAGTGTGTAAAGAAGTAGTGAAATATTTATCCAATGAGTCTATTTACATAAACTTGATGCCAACAGCTAATCACTTAACACATAAAATAATAAAGAAAATAACTATATGCAAATCACTTCTATTCACAACAATTATTGTACAGACATGTGATAATTTTCTACTGTGATCAAATGCCCCCTTGACAAACTATGGGAAGAGGTAACCTCTAATGTAACATCAAATGTGTGATCTATTGCTGCATGATGGAACGCCTATATCTTTATTATCAGAATCAATGCTACACTTCATTTCCAAGTTTTAATAGGAAACAGTTTAAAGAAGCTGATACAAACAGTTTATACTTAGATTATAGAGTTATCACAAAAATAAATCAAGTATTAAGATTTTGAAGATAAAAAAGTTTAATATAAGCATTTGTTATGATAAATGCTTTGTGATAAAAGAAGGGAGGGAACTCATAAGCAATCTATCAAACAAATCATAATAAAAGAAATAAAAATAATGAATTATAAAAAAACAGAACTCAGAGAGAATTTTAACATAAAATCCATGCCATTCAATGAAAAAGAAAAGAGAGATTATTAAGAATAAATTTTATGTTAAAGTTTAATAGTTAAGCCTATTTAAAATTAAAAATTATATTAATATTAGCTTACAGCTTTTAAATATATCAGTTATGCAATTGCCTACAGTTGAGGATTATAAATAGTATCGATTATAGACGCAACACTTTATATTAAAATCAAAAAGTTAAGAAAGATATTTCTAACAGTGTGCCAAAATTTTAAAAGTAAATGTCTGGAAAAAAATAGGGGGAGATTTCCGCATCATGATTTGTTGCAGAATAATCGCCAAGCCCTGAAAATTTTTTGGCAGCAGCCCGAGAAAAACTTTAAAAAAACATAAGAGAAAGGGACCAATTCGAAAAGTATAACTCGTAGCTACTTCTGGCAAAAATTTACGTGCTTTCTTTTTAAAAAAAAGTTGCAAGTTTAAAATCTATATGACAGATTATGAATAGTTACAGCAGAAAACAAGTAAAAAGAAAGAACACAGAGTACAAAAAGAAAAAAAAAAGTTGAAACAGAGTTCTCTAATCTAACATATCTCTAGCTTCCCAATAATGCTTGACAAGAAAAGTCTTGCCTAGAGAAGGGGAGTGCAAAGTCCATAACCTCTCCAAAGCTGCACAGAATACATATCGGGGAAGGAATAATCTTGAGTCTATAAAGATGGTTTCTTAGGTAGTCATGTCCAGTAACTAGGCGGAATTTAGCAACTGCAACTGATGGCATTCCTCCAGGACTTTTGGAAAACATGGTTATAGAGGTCTTTAGCATAGGCTTT
The DNA here is from genome assembly GCF_982258835.1 of Parasteatoda tepidariorum. NCBI lineage: Eukaryota > Metazoa > Arthropoda > Arachnida > Araneae > Theridiidae > Parasteatoda > Parasteatoda tepidariorum. The sequence continues at coordinate 1,592,530 of NC_141758.1, read as the reverse complement.
AAGAGATATTTTAAAAAGATTTTTAATAGTATGTAAGGGCATAGAATGAGAAATTTACTGTTTAATAAAAGCACCCTTTTTAGTCAGAAATCGGCTTTCTCGTTGCCTGGAACTTAAGAGTGGGCCGGAACCCACTGGAGTACTATAGTTTTCTCAAGTGATGACAGGCTTTTAAGATGATAATGGCAATCCAATATTTCCTGTGTTATGGGATTGCTGTCAGAAACGATTGCCAACATAACAGCTCCTATGAATTTTTTCAAGTGGCGTTGCAGCTAGGACAGAGCTGTGCGGATCATAGAAATTTCTCCGTCAAATGCAGTATCCTGTTCCACAAGAACCTAGAAAGGTAAAATGTCTGAGAAAATTCCGGCACCTGCATAAGAGCTATGATACAGGAGGGATCCATCTTGGTTCATGGTAAAATATGTTTAATTCTTTGAGATCAAGGGCTCTCAAAATAGAAGGGCCCGCATTACTTTTGAGTCAAATCAAGATTAGTACAGAGAGATTTCAAATGTATTGGATTTTGTGGTAATTCTGGTTCATTATTTATACAAAGTGAATTTTTTTAACTAAAAAACGTCCTGTCGAAATCCCGTCTGGTTCTCATATATCTAGTTATATATAAAAATACATAGAGAAAGAGATCAAAATCTTAAAAGTTTTTTTAACATAAAACAGTCGTTTTTTTCTTCTTCTTTTTTTTTTTTAAATTATACATTTACATATGAAGGACAGAATCACAATTTATTCCACAAAGTTTTGAAAAATTATTTCCCCATTTATTTTAGGGTAGAACAGTGTTAACTAAGTATACAAAAGAGAATTTCTACATTTGTATACTTAGTAAACACATAAAGTACTTGTGCTAAAGTTAATTTTTAATGAACTTAAAAGGTTTTGATTTCACTTTCTCAAAAAATAATCAATCTCTTACCTATTTGGTAAAATGGAAAAAAATATCCTTAATCTTTATTCATACTCGATTGATTTCAAAAGCATTATTTCAAAGAAACATTTAAAAACAGATTAGAAGTTAATATTTGAGGCAAATTAGCTTAATATTTTCGGTACCCAATCTGTTTGCTATGATGATCAGTTTTATAGTTTTAAATATAATGAGGCATTTGCTTATAGCTTGCTTATAGCTAGACTCAGCTGTTTATTTGTGGTTTTCTGATTAACCCCAACTTTTACTTATAAATGAATTTGAAATTGTAAATAAACAAACTATTCAAACTTTGAAACCTTACCTTAGAGATGAAGGAGAAATTTGAATTGAAGGAATCATTTATCTGTAGTATAATAATCTCTAATCTAGTTTAAATAATATCTTGTTTTCTAAATTCGAATGTCTGGTCAAAATTTTTTCTCATGTCAACACTAGCTATAATTTATAAGAGGCTAAATTTCGTACAAAAGAGATCTTAACTTTATATAATAGCGAAATGCTTTACAAATATACTGCTTTAAATAATGTTTTTTTACTATTTATCTTTATTTCAGTTTACTTTGTTAGTATTTGGATTTAAGAATAATTTGATGAATGTTTTTTTTTGTGTCAATTATTACAAAATACCTAATAAAGCCCAATTTGCTTGCAATGGTCCCCTTCTTTTCCATTGTTGACGAAATGTGCTTGATTCATATTCAACAATGAAAAATTGAGACAGTAAAAATAAATTTTCGAAGTGTTGTATGTTTTTTCACTCATGAATCTATATGTTAGCTTTTATGCTAGATTTGATACAATGTTATGTATATTATATTGCATGTGAGAACAATATATTGCAAATTTTAATTGAATTAAAAAAAAAATTTCTGGCTTAGCACTTTTTATGCAAATATTTCTGTCTCGCTACCTTTTCACGCTTATTCCCTTGGTGCGAAATAAATTTGCTATGTTTAATTTGAAGTAATAGAAAGAAGAATATGAATTTTTTTGTTGGCCCTGAGTATATGAGCTTTATTTTGATTTGTGTTTTTTTGGGATGATTTCCGTATATTAGCTTTTTGTATATGATTGTTCAGAAAGGCGGCAAAATTTTGTAATTTTTTGATATAGATACTTATTACAGAAATCAACCACTTCCATCTCCCCCCCCCAAAAAAAAACATATGTATATATATATATATATATTTTACATTGTTTAATACGTCTGTAAAGTTACTGGGCTTTAAATCAATTTGATAAACTACATTATATAAAGCTATGTTTATTACGTGCAGATTATATGATTTTAGTACATTACATGATTATTATGTGCAGATTGCATGGTTTGAGTACATTTGATGAACATTAAAAGAAATCATATTTTAGGATCATTTTTATCTTTTATTACCGTCCTGCTGTGGACTGATCGAAAAGACACGGTTCCCAGTAGATCACCAAAGTCAAGCATCTTGAGCTGTGGTCAGTAAGTGGATGGGTGACCACTTAGATCAGTCTCCATAGGGAACGAGGATGCGCTTTTCTAATGTAAAGTGCTAGACTTTGTGCGCTGGTCGTCAGCATGGGAACCATCCCATCTGTAGAGGATGGAAATTGTGCTGGCATGTCTTCGGACGATCCTGAGGGATTTTTTCCAGATCGTTACCAATAGCCCGTTGCGCAACTCTAGTGCGATGTAAATAAAGTACCTACCTACCATCTTTTATTACTTTTTAATTAACAAAGAATTGTTTGTTTTTGTTAACTATTAGCATTTTATTAAATAGCTCTTAATTAATATCATCGTATAAAGAGGTATAGATAGCACCACAAATGGAAATCCTATTTTTATGTTTATAGGACTGCTAATTATTTTTTCAAAAACATATTTGGGATGTCGTCTTTATTTTTCACCCTCTAGGATTCTTTTTTAAAGATGCTAATATTGGTTCTTTTCACAATTTTTTTAAAAACCACTTTGTTTTTGTGGTCATTTTTGCTTTATGATAATGCAGAATATAAAGACAAACTTGACATAACTTATGTGTTGATTTTTATAAAAATTTCAGTGATCAACAATAAATGAATTTAATTAAATATTTTTAAATGCATTGAAAATAATGAATGTTTTTTTTCTTCTTCTAGTTACTTTATCTGAAATGACTTAAAATCATGAATGTAAAACAAAAGACTCTATTTGAAAGTTGGAATAAAAGTTCTCAAAGCGCCTCAACTTCTAATGATGATAAGGCTGTTTTAACGCCTCTTAAAACTCACAATTTGATAACTACATGTTTTAGTCCTGACAACCAAAATGCTTTCCAGGTAAGAGACATTTATAAAATTCTAAGCAAGTTTGAATTAACATTACTAACAAATAATTATACATTTAAATTTCTCCTTTTTATTTTTAGTAATTTTTGGCCAATTTCAATGATTTCATTAAAATTGGTATAGGTACTCATTCATATCTTATCATTGAATTTTCGTTAATGATAAGATATTAAAGGTAGTTTTTATTTATTATGTTAAGTAAGTTAAAGATATTTTTGTGTAGTGAGTGAAGACCAAGGTTAGAAATTAGAATATAACAGTTGGGTGTCAATGGCACCTAAATATTTTTTCTTAGTTACTAAAGCCTTTCAGCAAGGGGTAACTTTAAAATTATATTTTTAACCACAATTTTTACACTTTTGTTTATAACTTTTAATCAAAACATTTTTAGGGTACATTCTAAATCTTGATCCTAAATAGGGCAGGGTGATAAAACTGAAAAGAGCATTATATCTCCCAAAAATGGACCTTAATTTTGATTAAAAAGAAATCTATTTTTCAAAGAGAAATAATTAAACTTAAAATTAATTCCTCAGTTAAATTTACATATTCTATAAAAAGGTTTTAAAATGATCATCAGGGGTTTGTTTAGAAGAAATTTGGGTCCGTTAATGGACCCTTCACAAAATATATTTTTATAAAAACGGACCCTTCTCAAAATATTTTAAATTAAACACGGACCCTTCATAAAATAATTTATCTTTTAATCAGACCCTTTACAAAATAATTTATCTTTTAATTGCACCTTTCACAAATTTGTTTATCTTCATTATTGTTTTGTTAATCGAATAAACCCTTCCCAGGAGGGGGGGGGGGCAAGAAAGACGGATGTAAACGAACTAAGTTTTGTCTTCGGCAGACGCTTCTTCCTTTATTCGTCCTAAATGAATATTCTGCATCAGCAGTATAGGCTAAATTCCAAATATTTGCATGTTGCATCTCTAATTTAGTAGCAGCAATTTCTGTTTATTTTTGAAAATTTTATTTTTTTGTATTATAATTTTACAGTGTTGAGCATAATCTTGTATTTATTTACAATTTAAGAACTCCTCGAAAAAGTTTTTGCAATAGCAGGACCCCTTTTTCACAATTTTACAAAAACAGGACCTTTCACAAAATGCCTGGACAGACCCTAATCATAATTCTATAATTTTAAAATCTTATGTGCTGGTCTAGAGCAGGCTGTAGTGTTAATAAGTCTTAGGGCTTTATTTTTGACCTCGTCAAATTTTTGAAAAGACTGACAAGCGTCGTAGCCAGTACTTCTCCATCCTAATCTAGAACAGGTTGAGCATAGGATTCATAAAATGTATTCAAACTTTGTGTCCTTTTTTCCCACTCTCTTGACAATTCTAAACAAATCTTTCTGATTTCTTAATAAGTTCTTTCAACTAGAAATTACTTTCAAGTTCTTAATTTTTCTTTAAAAGTTTGTTGTGTAGATTAGTTATACTGAGTTGACTAAAAAGATCGTATGATATGATTCAAAATGAGACAATTTTAATGTAAACAATCAAAATAAAATATTATTTTAAATCATATAGCAACTACAGCAAATTATAAATCTCATTCAATGACATGCGCAAAGGGACAAAATGTTTAAAAGACAAAAGCAATTTATAAATTATTCTTTTGTCGTTATATGAATAAATTAATTTCCAGTCAAAGATTTAAAAATTACAATAAGTTATTTAAACATTGAAAAAGTTTTCATGGAATTTGTATGAATTCCCTATTAATTTAAAAACAAATAAATCTATGTTAATTATTTAATAAATGTTTCTCCTTTTGAATTTCAGACTCCTTCCACATCCAAAAGAGATCCTCTGCTGGATTCTTTTGGATTTGATGCAGATGCTGGCAAAACATGGATTTACCCCACCAACTACCCTGTGAGAGATTATCAGTTCTCGATTGTGCAAGAAGCGTTGTTCAAGAACACTCTAGTTATACTTCCTACTGGTTTGGGGAAAACTTTCATCGCTGCTGTTGTCATGTTCAACATTTACAGGTGGTACCCAAAAGGAAAGGTCATCTTCATGGCACCCACGAGGCCCTTGGTGGCGCAACAAATAGATGCCTGCTTTAAGATTACTGGAATTTCTAAAGAAGATACTACTCAGATGACTGGTAAATTACCCACATTTGCTATTTAACATCTTTGTTCATTTGCTTTTTAAGAAATAAGAACTCCATTGTGTTCTTTTGAAGTATGCAATCTGCAGTTTTGGAGTTCATTTAGTTTACTCCCTTGTACATAAGGCTCATAAAAGCCAGGTAAATGTATATTGATTCTTAGTAGGCATGATCTATTGAAATAGGGCCGGAATTAAGAAAATTTAGTTACTGGTTCGAAGGACCAGTAACTAGAAAGCATTACTAGCCCATACACATTTTCAATGGTCTGTTTACATACCTCTGTTGGATTGTTTTAAAAAAGCAAATTAATAAAGTGAATTTTAACAAAAATTACTATTCTATGCAAAAACACAGACCAAATAATGAAAGCAAAATTATAAAACTAAAACAGATATCACTTCTGTTTACAATCTCCGGTCTTCATAATACGGTAACCTGGAATTTTTCTCTCGAGTCAGCGTGTTTCCTTCCATAAGTCCTCCCTATGTGTACTGTAGGCAAAAAAGGGAACATATTAAATAACTTTGTTCAATTATCATGTACTAGGACTCTTATCTTAATGGTTTAAGAGCTTAACCTTAAGTATGCTGACAACATTAATTTTAAGTTATGAAATCAGATACAAAACTGTACTTTTTCTGAATGATCATACCATTCAAAGTTTTAGGATAAATCATTAGATCAAAATTTATTCAGGGTATCCTTTTTTTTGTCTCTGAACATTTATCAATTTAGATGGTATGGTGGTGAGCTTGATTTAGCAATAATTTGTCATGTAGGATATTTCCACGAGCAGTGTAATATTTTATTTTAATTTATTATCAGTATTATAGAATAGGATTATAGGAAAATCATGTCGCATTTTAAATGTTTTGTTTAATTTTCAATTATTGTTTGTTGTAGGAGCGACTCAGCCAGAGGAGAGAAAGCGGTTGTGGTTGAGAAAGAGGGTTTTCTTTTTGACACCTCAAGTACTCTGCAATGACATTGCAAGAAACATTTGCCCAGCTGCAAATATTAAATGCATTGTGATAGATGAAGCCCACAAATCACTGGGTAACCATGCATACTGTCAGGTACAAGCTTTATAGTTATTTCACTTAAGATTTTTTTAAAAAACGATTAGTGTGCAAGGCTATATTATTTTTGTGTTTTATAATCCTTTTTCGAGTTCAATAAAATTTGTGGTTAAAAAATTATATTTTTGTCAATAAACTGTTATTAATGATCAGATTTTCCTTACTATGATGTTATCTTAGATGAATCTTAATAACAGAAAGAAAACGCCTTTAACTTGTTAATAATTGAGTGCTATGTTTGAAATAAGTTTCTAACTCATACGCAAAAAAAGAAAAAAAAATACTGTTTGACCTTTTTAATTCAGATTTTTCAACCCTCAAAATATGGGAGGATGTCAACAACAGTTTGAAATATAGGGTCTAAATAATTAAGTTAGGAGATGATTAAATGTTTGGATTACTTAATGCATGTTGGGAATATTGAAATGAAATGAATTGATCACATTCGAGTAAAAAAAAAAGAAGAATAAATAACTGACATACATCACTAATAAAGCATTCTTTTTAAACTTATGAGTAAAATTTATGTAACAAATTGTAATTCATTCTGGTTATTAGTCTTATTTGTCATGCATTGTCAAATGTCTTAAAAATGTGAACGATGGGAAAATTTAATGAAAGTTATTATGTCAAGTAACTTGCTGAATTTACGGCATTCACATTTGATTGCTCAAACAAATCTGTGTCAGAATAATTTGCTATTATCTTTGCACAATTCTTAATTTTATCACGCAAACTGACATTTAAATAGTTAATTGATGAACTTAGCGCAAGCAAAATAGCCTTGTGTTAAATTTTTTTTGTGACATTTTACTTCACACATTTTTATCTTTTATTTTAATTGTATTTTATCGAACTAGCAACTATTGTACACTAAATATCATTATCAAATCATACAAAATGTTTTTAAAATTTATTTTTAAATTTTCACTAAAATTATTTTTGCAGGTGATTCAAGAGGTTCAGGCTTTTACTTCTCAATTCCGTGTTTTGGCTTTAACAGCTACTCCGGGGGGAGATATACAGGTAAATAATTTTACTTTCATTCTAAAAATAAGCAAAATATATTAAAAATCCATTCTTTCTATCTATTACCAATTTTTTACATTTTAAATACTGCAAAGAATTTCAAATCAAATTTTTTTTATAAAACTATGTCTGTAGTAAAGCTATTGTTTACTTATTGCAATTAAATTGTAGTTTATACTAACTTATGTTTATTAAAATTTTTCTTTAGTTAATTTGTAAAAATCACTATCCATTTTGTAATAATTATTTAAAAATTTTGAAACAAAAGAAAAATAAAGTAATCTTTCATTATAATTTTGCTAATAATTTATTTTGACTTATCGATACATTATTTTTATTTCCTATTTTTATGATACCTTCTTTCAACTATTTCAAAGTTAATTTATTTTATTATTATTATTGTTCTCTGTAAGGTTCTTGCTGATTCTATGTTTTGGCAATAGAGAAAAGACTTGCAATTAATTATTATCATAAATTTATTTTACCGAAACTTCTTCTAAGCAAGATTATGTGTTAATTTTCTTTAGAATTTAAAGACCTAGAGGGAAGAATGATTTATGTCCATTTTTTTCAAAAGTGATGGTTGGATCATCATTCTCAAGTTGTATTTTATGATAACCAAGTTTTGATGAATCAATAAAGTGAAAACTCCATTCTCTCCCAGTGTTATTACCCAGTGAAGATAGGCCATACTGTGGAAAAACTCTTTCTATCCTTGCACAAAATCGTTAACTCTCCAAATCAGCTTTTACGAACATAAACCGTTCTTCCTTCTTGGTCTTAATCTGTTTTTGCTGAAGCGAGGGTTAATAATTGATTCTTGATTTTATTAATGAAAAATCTTTCATTCTGATTTTCAGTTTTATCTATCTGTTGATTATGAGTTCTTCAGTATTGATAAAATTATATTTGAAAATTTTAAAGCTCTCTGTTCTAAAAAGTAATTTTGAAATGAAAAAAAAAATATTTTATTACTCTTTTGCGATAAAATTTGTTTTTCTTACAGACAGCAAATTATGCTCATTTTTAGGTTGTCTATTTTAAAATTAGTCTGGTGTATGTATACGATTTCAAAAAATTTTCCACTTTTTTGTAAAATGTTGCCCCATTATTTATTTTTTTTTGGTCCACTATGGAGTTATGCGGAGTTCATTTTTATTTTAGGATTTAATTTATGCCATGTACTTTCCCAAAAGTTTCTCTAAAGTTCGTTAATATTTCTTCATTACTTGTTTCTATTGAATCATTTTTCTGAAAAAAAGATTTTTGTTTTTCTTATTATTACTACTATCATTATTATTTTTTTCAATCAGACTTTTAGCAATAAAAGCCGAATTTCTGTTTTTCTTTTTTCCAATTTTACATTGAATCTTCTAATGTTACTTTTCAGGTTATTTTTAATTTTGTTTGATTTATTCTTACTTTTAACGTTTGTCTTATTACAACCACAATTTCCAGTTGTAATTTTTCATTTAATATTTTAACAATTAAATTTCAAACATTTTTTCCCTAATGTTTTAATTAGGAATTTAATGTTAGAATTGATTAAAAATTACAAATTAACTTAGATGAGCAAATTAAATTAGTAATATTAGTTGTAAGTCCTACACATTAACAAACTAATCTAATTATATTTTTATTAGAAATTTATAAACTTACATTAAAAAAAAAAAAAACTCATGTGCAATCCAAAAGTGTGGAATATTTGTCTATGCAATTGGGTATTCTTGTTAACTTTAGACGGAGTTGAAGTTTTCCTATCTGAGAACATCTACATTTATCTTATTATGAACAAATTGAAAACTAATTTTTCATTCATCTTTCAATATCTAGTCAATGAATTAAATGTGTCTTTTTTTCTATAAATAAATAAAAATTACACTTGTTTTATGCTTTAATCATAGGAAAATATTAACGGTTAATTTGTTAAATCAATATAACAAATGGCATTTTTTTGTCAAAAATGCACTGTTTGTGCATTTTTAAGATTATTTTTGATAAATATAGAATTATTATGAATATTTTATATCCTGAAAATTGCATTTTTTCACACTTGTTTATGAAAATTTTTCTTCTTTTTAAATAATAAACCGAGTAAAGTTTACCATATTTTAATAAATGATTCAAAAGAAATAAATGATATCAAAATAAATGATTCAAAAGAAATTTCAGTTCTTGGAAAAGTGGCTGCATGTTTTAAAAAATGCTTTAAACACACTAAATTGGACATTGGCCAGTAGTAAAATTTCCAAATTTTGCCCTATGCCTTCTACTATACTTAAAACTGTTTTGAAACAGATATTTTAAGTATCTAAGCAAAGTTAAGGTCAGTGTCCTTGTTTTTGTTGGACCACAACAAACAATTGATTACCGGAAGAAAATAATTTTTTTTGAATAAACTATTCAGACAGTGCTAGTGTGGTTTTCTAAGTTAAAAAAATAAATTAAAAAAATACAGGGTTTAATTAGTTTTATTTGAAAAAGACATGATTTTTGGTTTTTTCAATATTTATTTGGTATTGAATTGTTGATTATTTCTTTTTAACACAGGCTGTGAAGTTGGTGTTGTCCAATCTTCTCATCTCTCATGTTGAGTTGAGAACAGAAGACAGTGAAGACGTGAAGCAGTACACACACGTCCGTGACATAGAAAAGATTGTGATTCCTCTCGGTGACCAACTCAATGAAGTTAAAAGCAGGTTTTTAGATGTAGGATTTTTATATTTAAATATTAGTCAAACCCTTGAATATCTACAGAGATGCCAACTGCTCCGGACACGCCAAAATAATTAAAAAAATGGTAATTAACTACAAAGTAAATTTGACAAATATTTAACTATTTTTGCTTGCTATTTAAAAGGTATAGCATGACATAATTACGATAAAGGTTTGAAATATATAAGCCTATGAATTATTTAGAAATAGTGGTGGATAAGAATCTACTAAATTGAATTTATTAAACTAAGAATCAAAATTGATTAACTACCACTGTAAAATATATATGTGCTGTCCGAAGCAAGTTGGCATCTCTGTATCTAGATAAATAAATGCCAAATAAATATTTGATAAAAAGATATCTATTTAATAAGAAAAAATAGGTTTTAATAATTATAATTATAAAGTAGTAAATGAGTGACTATCATATTGTTTGCTGTATACCAATTATTCCGTTTTAACGTTTTTTTCTACTGCTGACTTCTTGCCACTAAAATCTAACTCACTAAAAATCTTGAAATCATTGACTTGAAATCATTTTGACTTTTTAATACTTTACTGTTTACCAAGCACAAGTTAACCCAACAGTTATTTTTCAATTTTTTTTAGGAATGACCATTTTTTTGTGTTTAAAAAAATAAGTAAATTTACTCGTGCTTTGCTACCAAAAATACTGACTTTTATTTTTTTGAAAACGATCTAGACTATCGATGATCCTGATCTCGAGAATTTTGTATTTATTTCTTGTTTTTAGTTTGATGTGTCACATTTAGAATTTCATTTATATGTGTGGATTCTTATAAAGCTGAACAAGCAGATATTGTAAACACTTCGAAAGATTAAGCATTTACACTATGTGCTTGAGAAGGGTATGGATCAGTTTCATTTAATCAATAGTGCTTAGTATTTTATTGTATGCAGTATTTCAAACGAAAGCATTGTGTAACAAATAAGTGCATTAAGTATCAGCTAATTTTAGTAAGGTGAAGTTAACGACTAATATTGTTAAAAAGGAAAGTTATTTCTATCTGTGGAATATGGTTCCATCTCCTTAATTTGATCACACAGACTACCAAATCTGATTAGACCTCTTAACTTTTGCTCCTTCCAAAGAAAGGATTCTGCCAAGTGCTAGGTAAATGACATTTGAATGAAATTGTATTCGAAATCAATTAAAAAATGAACCATAAATTTTACTACCACTTTAAATATAAAAGTAAAATTTTACGGAAAACTGGTAGCTATGCTGTATTAGATAACTTTTAAATGTTCTTTGCAGGTTTTGGATTATAGATAAGTTAAAATGTGTTTTATAAAGGGGTCATTGTGAGAGATTTATGAGTTTCTCTTCGTTTGAATCAAATATAAGTTAAAAAAATAACCAAAAAGATCATTAGAAAAGCAAGTTTGTTATGATATACAGCTCAAAATATTCCTTTGTTTTCTGTTTTCTTTAAAACTTGGCTTTGCAATTGAAGTTTGGCTTGTTAAAAATTTAAATAACCAATTTGTGCCAATGTTTGTAATTAAAAATGCAATAAGTATGAATTGGAGGAAAAATGTTAAGATTTTTATGTATTACTAGGGGGCTAAGCCCCCTGTTCACTGCCACTCACCAACCCCGATTATTGCTTTGCTTCGCAATAATTGTCTTTTCTTGGCAGAAAACAATTTTTCTATTAAAGTTAAATTATTCACTTAACATATATGTACTAAAAGGAATTCTATTTACTTACTCTTGTGCCTCTACTTCCCATGTCTAAATATTACTCTCAAATATTACTTTACCCAAATATTAGATCTTTTGGTGAACGGAAGGGATTTTTCGAAGTAATCATTTTTTAAAATAACATTTATATTCTTATAGCATTGTATTGTTCAAACAAATTTGATGAGTTCACAACCATAATTTAATACTCTCGCTAATAGTAGCAGTACTGGAAAATAAGTTTAAATTAGGGATACAAAAATATTTAAAGAAAAACAATACCTATACGTCTATTGTTAATTTTGTGCTGATGACAACCAAAACAATATGGAAATGAATGAGGGAAAACTGGATCCTACCACGTGATTTTCCGGCCAATAAAAATGCGCCGACAGCAATGGAAAACGGAGTCAGACTTCTATGATTTTATGTTATATAAAGATACACCCTTACAATTTAGTTTATTCACTTTTTCAAAATCTCTGAATTAGAAATACCCCACAATTTGAATTTAAAGCAGCTTTTATAGCAGACTTTGTGATCGTTGACTGAGTTTACAGTGATGACAAGATTTCACCATTTCTCATATTAATCAACTGTGCCAATTAAACCTTAATACTGAGCATATTTTATTACACCTAATAGTAATTTCAGCCAGGTACCCAGCAGCCCAGGTATTGGGCTGGATTTTTGACCAACAAACTACTGTTTTACTTACAATAAAATTTTTTGAAAAGATTTCTATTACTTTGATATTCTTCAATGCGATGACAAAACAATATTATAAACAATTGCGATAAAAAATTTCATGTGCAAAATCGTGATGAACTAATTTATTTAAAACAATTAAACAAATATGGAAAATATAATGTTGGAAAATTCAAAATTTAAAGAAAAATATTGATTAATTACATTTCATTAGTTTTTACTAAATTCAATATCTGCTAGATGTTTTATTGGTAAAATATCTTTTTAATGGGGCATTTCGAAAAAATTAAATTTGTATACTTAATCAAAAGGAAGATTGTCTTACAAAAAATGTCAATTTTTATTTAAACTTGTTGGATGTAACTGTAGTAAAAATGTTTCTAATTTATAATTTAAAAAAAAAAATCGCAAGGCAAATAAATATTTTTTTTTATTAAATCATTATTTTTTATCATACCGTATATTCCGGCGTATAACGCGCACTTTTAATACAAAAAATTACATTGGAATTTACGGGTGCGCGGTATACGCCGAATATAAAAAATTATAGATTAAAAAAACTTAAATATAGAAAAATACTTTTCTTTTAAAGAAATAACATTCCTTTACCAATATACTTTATTGATTTTCGCTATTACATAAATAGTTCATTATCTCAGAATCACATTATTACTCTTTCAACTGTACCCTCACATACATGTCAAATTCAATTCTTTTATTGTTGCAAAAGATAAGGAAAAAACTTTTTATTTACGATCTTGAAAGACGAGATATTGCAAATGTACAATCCAAATTTTCGTGCGCATTATACGAAGAGTATATCTTAAAATTTAAAAAAAGTATTAGAAATTACGGGTGCGCGCTATACGCCGAGGCGCGTTATGCGCCGGAATGTACGGTAATTAGATATACTGAATAAATCTGCATGTTTTATAATTCAGGGATGAGATTAGCCAGAAGGCAAAAAATCTGAATTTCCACGATAGTAAATTTTACGCAAGCGCAACCCTTTAATAATAAATTCCAGACATTTTAAGGTAATAAATAATGTGTTGACATACAACTGTGTACTAATCTATTATTATATAAATGATTACATTGATACTTAACATTTAGTGAAAATAAAAATTACCATTTGAAAAAGTAAAGCTGGAAATTATATTTTTCCTCAGTTCACATAAGAGACAATTATTACTTGAAAAACTACCTGGTTTAGCAAATTAAAACTACTGAGAATATACATTAATATTTCATTTCTTTTAATAAATACTGTCATGTGATTTATAGCAAATATATCAGTAATATTACTTTTTAAACTATATTGGAAAAAAAACTTTAACAATGGACCAAATCATTATGTTCATATTATAGTCTAATCTAACTAGAGCCCTCTCAAAAACATATCAATAACAGTGAAGTAGAAATATATAGTAACTCCTTGACATACAAAAATTGCTATTTTAGTTCGAAAAATTACATGACAATCAGCAACTGTTTAAATAATTGTTTTTTATTTGATAAGAATTTTGCATTTTATAGCATAAATAACAGCAATTATAAAAAAATTTTGATGATGAGTTAATTAACTCTTTTTCCAAACAAAAAAAATTTAATTAAATCCCTTTTTAAGTGATTGCTTTTGTTTGCTATATCTTTTATGTTTGCTATATTTAGTCGTTAGTCTATCTTCAAACATCTTGTGACAAATCCTATTTTTCCTTCTTTGCAAGCACAGAATGCAAGTTTTGAATATATTCCCTTCCAGTTTCTCTGATGTTGTAACACTTACATATACTAATAATCGTCGTTAGAAAGACAAGAATCTCGAATCTTACAAGAATCTCGATAGTTGATCTTAAAATTGCGTGAATATGAATAACAATTATGGATTTTTAAATCACATGAATATGAAACTAGATATATGGTTTTGAAAATGAGAGAATACAAACTAGGATATAGAATTTTTAAAACGCGTAAATACAAGTCACGATTCATAATTTTTAGATCGCGTAAATACAAATCATGATGCGTAATTTTTAGATTGCATAAATAAGAATTATGATGCATAATTTTTAGAATGCGTGAATGTGAATCCCAATGCCTTATTTTAAAATCACGTATAAATACGAAAATCAATGTTTGATATTATAAACTGCATGAGCAAATCAAGACATTGAGTTTTAAACTTGCGTGAATACGAATCGCTACATAGGTTTTTAAAAAGGTGTAAATACGAATCACAATATCGGATTTTTAAATCTCGCAAATAAGAATCGCAATGTACAATATTCAAATCGCGTGAATAAGAATCGCAACACGCAAATATGAAAAGCTATGTTTGATATTAAAATTGTGTGAATAAGAATCGAGATATTAGCAGATTCCAGGCTTGGGACCTCTAAAAGGCTTGTCAGAATCAGTGTCGTTTGAACTACAAAAATCGGATTTATCTGGAGGGCGGGTAAAAAATTCGGTAAAATCTTATCTGCTGCGAGTAAAAGAGGAGAAAATAGCTAAAATAAGTAAAAATGAGAAAGGATTGGTAGCTATGTAGTTTGAATTTTCTGTTTCCCTTTGAAAATCGGTAAATTTTCTGAAAAAGCGGAATACTTATTAAAAAAAAAGGTGAAATTTTTAGAAAAATCTGAATTTTTGATAAAAAAGCTGAAATTCAAGAGATAAAAGTGAAAAAAGCGGAAATCCGCTAAAAAGAGGAAAAATCTCATCCCTGAAATTGTAAAAAACATTTAAAAAAATATTATACTGCTCTTAAGCAAAAATTTTGCATTTACTTTTTCAATTCTTTATAATTGAATTCTACTGATGTTTTGGTAGATCCAGTTGTGTATAAAGCAGATACAGTGATTGTCACTGATAAGTCTATTACTAAAATCATTATTTATCAAAACCTTTACCTTTTTGGAAAATCAATCTTTTGGAAATCATATGAATATAAAAAGATTACGCTACATCTTGATGGATTAAACCTTTAATTGATTAGAGAGTTAAAATTAGTATGTTGCACACTTGTTTATTTTTATCAAAACAATATAACAGAAAAATAAAGCTGCATGTTTTGAGAAGAATAAGTTTCCCCTCATCAGGTAGGAATACTAAAAAGATCTTATCAAGAAGTGTTTAATTTTTCATTGGCTAAATATTATTGGATCTTCTGCCAAATTTCAAGATGCTAAGATTGTTTTTATTGTTAATTGTAACTCTAAACTAAAGTTTAGAAATTAATTTTCACAAACAAGCACAGTACTATCAAAGATAAAATGCATCATAATTTTTTTCTACTGCTTAGAAAAGCATGTTAAAGTATCTTATTTTTAATTTGGTTTTTTGTGCTCTATTTTTAAATTTTCTTCTCTTTTTACCAATTGATCTCTCTCTGGAACTGTACCTATGAAATTAAAGTTTTGCCTTGAGCTATAAATATACTTGAACCCTTTGAAGGAATAAGTTTTTTCCCTTATTACTAGAAAGTCTAATGATTAGACCAGCAGTTTTTTTATTACAATTGATTATTTTTTGTAGATCATCAATATCTATTTGAAGAGGCTGACCCAAAGGGGTGTGATTTCATCTCGTAACCCGACATCTTTAACAAAATTTCAAATTCTGAAAATGAGAGAGGATTTCGCTCAACACCCTCCTTCCTCCATCGATAAGTTCACTTTCGGTCTTTCGATGGCCGACTTTTCGCTGCTGATTAGTTTGTATCATGCATATGAACTGCTGCTACTTCATGGTGCGAGACAGTTTTATAACTTTCTAACAGGTATGTAGCCTTCAAAGAAATAAAAATTATTAGAGAGAAACTTCAATCCTCTCTTAGTTTTCGAGAAGTGAATAGCCCAGGTTGTGGTCGACAGTTGGTAAAAATACCATCATCCCTCTGAGAGTTTTGGAAATCGAAAAACTTGGGTGAATATTTCTAATACAGTCAAACCCCGCTGTAGCGAACACGGTTTATAGTGAAGTCTTGGATATAGTGAGCGAAATATTTGGTCCCGTGTCTTGCTATACCCGTATCATGTTATTTTTTGTGGATATAGTGAACCAAAAAAGTGAAGAAGTTGGATATAGTGAACTTTTTTCTGTCTTCGACTGATTTTTTTTCCATTTTTTTGTAATAATTTTGAAATTTTTACTTCAAAATAAATACATAGATCGATTTTTAGAACCATCCATATAGGGGAATGTAAAGATAAGCATTTTTCCTTGTTTACTTCTTTTATCTCACTTTCCCATCCCTAAACAAAGCAGGCAGATGTTTCCAACTCAGGCAGATGATGCACCTGTGAGGTGTCAGTGGGATCAACATGCATTTTCTGTCAAAGGGAATGAGTAATTATTCATTATTGGTCAAAGGGTTGGACACTAATATGGGCTGATAAGGCCCTCGTTTCAACTCTTTTCTGCTTTCAGTTCAGTTAAAAAAATCCTGCAAACAAGTGTCTCAAATTTAACAATGGCGAGCAGTAAACGTAAAACGTTCTCCATTGATGATAAAATGGGCATAATGAATGAGAAAAATTGAAAATGAATGCAATCAAGCTGATATTTGCAGGGAATATGAACTATCCAAATCTGCAGTTTGTAACATATGAAAAAATAGGCAATTAATAATTTCTGCTCATGAAAAAAATTTAGATGGCAGAAAAAAGTTGAGAAGCAGATCACATGGATGTTGAAGAAGCATTGCTGAAGTGGTTAACCAATAGAGGAAGCCGCAATCTTTCAGTATCTGGACAAATGTCGATGAATTTAATAAGCGATTTTATAAAACTGCTTTTATGTGCTCGAATGGCAGGTTAGACAGGTTTAAAAAGCGGAATAACAGAAATCTGGAAAAATTATCTGAGAGTCGGGAAGTGTTTCCATATCTGATGTTGAGGATTGCTCATCAGCAAAAGATTACTAATTTTTTTTTTGTACGCAAGACAAAGAGTAATGAAAAATAACACATTTTTTGCTACTACATAATATTTTTCAGTCATTTATTTAATAATGTGCAATAAAAGGGAGGAGTTTGGGAACCATTAGTTAAATTGCCTGCGTAACGGATATAGTGAACTCCCGGTTACAGTGAACCGAAATTTCAGTCCCTTGAAGATTCACTATAGGGTTTGACTGTAATATAATTTCGTTCATCTAATAATATAAACTGATTTATCAATGCGGCGAAGACTCCAGGAAAAGTGCAACTTTTTTCCATGGCTGCCTGAGAATTAAAGCAAACATGTGATTATCAGCATTGGTTAGCATCAAAGTAAATCATGTTGCATATTTTGCTAGAATCAGGCTCTGATAAAATAAATAATTTTAAATTAGATAAATCCATATTTTTTTAGGAAAAAAAAAACAATAATAGAGAAAATTCAATCTTAAGTGAATCAAAGTGACTGGAAAACAAGTTAAAAAGTTTGATGATAGAGAACTGAATCATCTTATTGGAAATCTTGAGAATTATTTTAGAAATATTCTGCTCTTATCCCATATACAAAATTAATTTATTATAATGTTTCATAAATGCATGTGAATTAAAAAGAAATGCCCAAAATAAAACGGCAGAGAGCTATTGAAATATTTTGGGCAAATTAAAAAGATACTTCAAGTAATGTATAAAATAACAACGGAATCATTATTATAAATTAGGTTGACAATGAAATTTTCAGTATAGTACTTTCTGAATTAGCAAATCATGAAACAAAACAGTGTCCTTTAACGCGAGCATTAAAAGTACCTAGAATAATATTCAATTACTATATAATTGCTTTTTAAAATAATATTTTAATTTTGGAATTATAATTTGCATTAAAAATGTTTTATAATTAATATTTATTCATTATGTTTTTTTTAAATGTTATGAATTACCGTAATTATCTCAAATGTATGTGAATGCATATTTTTAGGAATATTAAATGGAGAAAAATCTATTCCTCATGCCAGAGCTGAGTTGCAAAAAAACGAGGAATTTGAAAGATTAATGTCTGACGTTCAAGAAAACTATATTCCAGATCCAGTTCCAGATGGAAATATAAGTGTGAGTAAAAAATGCTATTGATATTCATTTTAATGATTCATATAAAGGCCTCTATTGGCATTTCTCGAAGGCAACTGTTTCATAGAAGTGGAGGTCCAGGTACTGCGCTTTCATTTGAGGGATACAGGAAAGACCAGTCACTTAAGGACCATCAGATTCTCATGTAGCAGCAAGAAGTTAATGCAATGCATATGTAGCTAGCTGCGTTTTGTTGGGTGACTTTTTAAAGCAATCTCTGACAGAGTACTAGGGGTGATGAGGGCTAACAAACTCATGGATCTAATTTGATACAATTATTGAATGATAGAAAAAAATAATTGATAATTTTTTTGATAATTTTTTTATAAATTGTTTTTTCTTTCTTCCCCCTTTTTCTATAATTTTTTTTTAACGTGTTTAGTATATCAAATTTTAGTTTAGTTTTAGGAAGTTCAGTTTAGAGTTGTGATGCCATGTTGAGTAAGCGATTGTTTGTATAATCAATGCACGAGAGCATGTTTTGTAATTTTCTCAGTACAGAATTAGGCTCTTTTTTACTACAGAGAGATTATTGACATATTTCAAATGCTCTGTTAATGAAATGGCATATTGATAAAACTTCAGTTTTTAATGTTATGGACAATAGCAGTCTGTCCCTGCTATGTCCTGACTTTCTAAACTTTAGAAAAAAATTAATAAAAGAAAGTTCTATTAAATGTCTATTTTTTTTCAATATTTTCACATTATTTTTTTATTTTACTTCATTATTATTTTCATTTTAGTCATGATTTATATAAAACAGTTTGTCCGATTATCATTGTATACATATGATAAAGAAAGAAAAATCTTTAAATAAGTATGTAAATAATTTAAATGTTTTTTTTTTCATGTAAAATAGTTTCATACGCTTTTCTATTATTTATTTTTTTATCATTTAGTTTATATGAAATTTTGAATTTTTATTCTTTTCTCACTCTTATATTTTTCTATTTTAAATTTCATTGTTAAGTGTTCGGCAGCTAATTCTTCATTTTAATTAGATATGTGGGAAAACTAGTTTTTGTTGAAGGGAAACTCCAGATAGCATATCAGAGGATAACTTTTACTCCCACTTTAACCATTTTCTAAATGTTTTGACTGCAAAAATGTGTGATTCTGAATAATTGAAGAATTAAAATTGGCATATAATTAAATAACATTAATATCCCAATATGCGATTGACCTGTGTATTAGACATTCATTTTCGTAATAGTTGTGTTTTTTTTTTTTTAGTTTTGCTCTTTTAGTGCCACAGCCTGGTTGTATACGCAACATAGTATACCCTACGTTGTCTTTTTTAAAAAAGTGAGGTGTTACAGTCCAGTATAACCTCTGCTGATGTCTTTTTAATGTTAAGTGCCAACATACTTTATTCTTGTTGTGCCACCTATTTATTTGTAAAGTAACTTTGCGGGTAGATTGTATATTGGTGTAATACCTAAGTAATTATAGTGAATAGCAATCATAATTTTTCAATTTGCGGAGTGGTCATATATGTAACTTTCCGTTTCACTACACCACTGAAGGCAGATTGTTACTCTGAAAACACATTTAAACAAAATAACTTGCTGGACTTTTAAGTAATAACCCAATGCTGCGATTAAATATTTATATAGTGTGAGTGTTTTAAACTGTGAAGTACTATAAATCGGTGTTGGTGCGGGCAATTATTGGTATTACATAATCCATTATTGGTATTATTCATTGATATTATGTACTAAAACTGCAATTTGATGAGTAGTCATACTTGTAAATTTTGGTTTTGCAGATGTTGTTGTTTTCAAATTCAGTCATTATCGCTGATAAAATTGTCTGGTTTATAAAATCAGGCTATCTTTAAAATAAAATTTGAAAAATACTGAGTCATCATGCTATTAAAACATACTTAAAATATAATTTTATATAATCATGATGATTGTTTTAAAAAATCAAACATGTGGTTTGAAAAATGAAGAAAAATTTAAATATTTTTCTTGTACAGATACTTCTTTCTTCTCAGTTTCTGGAAGATATATAGTATACGAATAATAAATCCTTCAAATCTGTTTTCCATGCTCAAAAAGGCTTTAGATGAGAATTTAACTTTTTAGGCAAGTTTAAACGTCAGAGGTAAAAAGAACAGAATGAGAAAAATCAAAATGAAAAACGTATGAAATGAATTAAAGGAACTCATTGATTGTGTATCGTCATTCAATGCTTATGACAATCACTCACACTTATTAACCATTATGTTTAAGAATGAATGAAGCCTGAAATAAAAAATAGATTGAATGTTTTTTGCATAATAGTGGGCTTCATCATACTAAACGCCATAAGCAAGGGGTTAAACTGAATTACTAAAAATAATTTCTAATTATAACATATTGACGCCCGGTGGCTGAGCGGTAGCGCTTCGCGCTGTCGTGCCACAGGTCCCTGGTTTGATCCTCGGGCCGGGCAGGGTTGACTCAGCCTTTCATCCCTTCAGTGGGTCGATAAATGAGTACCAAGCATGCTTGGGAACTAAACACTGGGGGTTCCGCGTTTGGCAGACCACCTGACCGGAACATCTGCTCCTGCACCCCAGAGCCCAAGGTCAAGAAAACTGAGATGGGCACAGTAGGCCTTGGCCCTCTACGGGCTGTCGCGCCACTGAGTTTAGTTTAGTATAACATATTACAAATTCAAATACTTTAATTTTGACTAATTAATGTATTTTTTTAATTTCTTTATTTAATTGGATTTTTATAGTTTTTAAAGAGATATTTTCAGAACTTTAGTTTAAAATCATTTAAATTTATAAGTATAATATCTAATATCTTTTTTTTTTTTTTTTTTTTTTTTTTTTTTTTTTAAATCCATTATCAATAACTCTTTTTACAGTTGCATAAGTATAAAAAACTATTAAATTTTCACATTGTTCTTTACTTGCATTCTAAATAATCCAAAAGAATTTTAAAAATTTTGAAATATCATTTAAGAAGTGTCATAATTTATTTCACACCATGTGCCTATGTCATTTCTCTAATTGAAAGTATTTAAAGTAAATTGAGCTATGAAAATCAATTGAAAAATTAACAATCTTATGAAAGTAAATTTGACCAATAGTTTGATTTAAATCAAAGATTTTTACAAAAAAAAAAAAAAAAAAATCAGTTTACTTCATGATTTAAATCATGTTGATACAACCCGAAATAAAAAGTTTTCTTTTATTACGTTCCCCCTTTTAGGTTTTCAAAAGAACACTTCCAGGTCACCCCAAGCTTAAGAAGCTACTTGAAGTTGTTTTAAATCATTTTAAAACCATAGGTAATTTTTAGATTTGTTTTTCCTTAAACTTGTCCTATATGTACTTTTAACTATGTGTAAGATTGTATTGAACTAGTCATTCCTTTTAAGATGATAAGAACACAAGAGTGATGATATTTTCTCAGTATCGAGACAGTGTTCACGAAATCGTAGACATGTTAAACCTTCATCAGCCCATGGTCAAGTGTATGAGTTTTATTGGACAAGCTTCTAAATCAGCCACCAGTGCTGGAATTTCACAAAAGCAGCAACTGAAAGTAAGGACTTAAAGTTTGCACAATGTACTTGTAATTTACATTTTTATACCCTTTGTATTAGTAAGTAACGTAACACATTTTATTAGTAACTAAATGCATGAATAAACTTCATAAAATATAATCATAAAAAGAAGCACAATTTCACAAAAAAATTAAGTATCTGTATAATTTTAAAATTTTCAATTCTGATAACATTTTTTACCTGTTCATTGTTTTTTTAAAATTGCATTTAGGTGACTATATGAAAAAAATTCTATCAATTATTGATGGGGTGATTAATTATTCATACTAAAGTTTTTTCCTTATATCATGACTTTTTAATATTTAGAGAGGCAGTTTAAGAAAGTTTTTTTAAAAAAAGATGAAAATAAATCTTTTTATGTTTCTGAGAGCTGGAGTAGAAGTAATAAGTTGTTATAGTTAAATGCTTTCAAAATGCTCAGTTGTTTTTTTCTGCTGCAATTGCAAAGATATTCTTTGTATTTTTTGTAACCCTTGAAAAGGAATAAATGCAATTCCTTATACAGTTGATGCTTCTTAAAACAAATCCTATTTCAAAACAAAACTGTATGTTTATAACAGGAATCAAGAAAAAACAAAACTGTAGCAAATATTTACTTATTAATGAGTATTGGACTTTTTTTGTTGAGAAAAATATAATTCAATTATCCATTTCCTTCAAAATTTTCAATTTCTGTTCTATGCTGGTTATAAACAGCATTTTTGCTTCGTAACATACATCTAGAGTACTGCGAAATCTAAGCAAAAATAAAACCAAGAAGAATGTAAATACCACATGTTTTATCTCTTAAAATGAACCACCTCAATTTCAAAATAGAGTGAATATAATTTTCACACAAGAAAAATTATAAAAATAATGGTAGTCCTGTCATGTTTCAGGTTTATCCGGGCATAACATAAAAATAAATAACAGTTTGAATAAATTTTTCAAGACATGTGTTCATTGCCCACAGAAAAGAAAGTTCAAAAATGTTTAAATGCTTTGGTTTGATGATTTTTCTTCGAATTAAAAAAACTTAAACAGAATTGAAGCAATGCGAACATCCCGTTGAACATTAAAATAACTTTGCGTTTAATTAATGTGTAGCGGGACTCCATTAAAATAAAGGGTTACATTCATAAAGAGCATAGACTGTATTTACGATTGTAACTATTATTAACTAATGGTTGTAACTACTACCTATAGTTTGCTTATAACTATTTTTTTAATGTCAGAATCATTATTTGCATATTTTTATTTATTGTCTCAATTCTGCATATTTTAAAAATATTTTCTGAATATTTGTTAGAACTTTAATTTTCTTATTCCTTTATATTTCTGATTCCTTATTAATATTCCTTTTTTAAGCAATTTTCTTGATTTTTTATTGCATTCACAAAACTTTTTATGATACATTTTTCAAACTTTTCTAAAACTCTAATTCATGACACTCATGAAATCAAATGCTGGCAATTATAATTTATCCCTTTACGCGATCACTGATTAGTTTATTAAGTTTTATTAAGCCTCTTCCTTTGTTATTTTTGATTTGTATTTTCTTGATTTTTTTTATTCAGTAAGCTTTTGATGATAGTGCCATTTGACAAAACCTTCCAAAATGAGTTGAAATTAAAGGTGTCACCAAAGTAGATTATTAGGAGAAACAGTGCTTCATAATTTTTACAACTTCTGTAAATTTTTTTGTTTAATGTAAGGCAATAAAATTATGCAATATGTGATTTTGAGGAAGCCATTTAAATTTACACATTTGTCTGTTTTTAAGTTTTTCAAACTTTTATTTTTTTACATGTTAAACAACTAAAGCCTGAATTAGATGATACTAAAAAAATTTTCCAATATGAAACAATGCGAAAACAAGCATGTATATAAAAAATCTAAAAACATCCAAATGTGTTATTCTAAACCAGCTTTGATTTTAGAATTGTATTGGTATGTATTAGAAAATTGATTATAAAAGCTAAAACTCCATATATCTCAAATTGTGATTGCATTGTGTTTTACAAGTATGGAAAAAGACCGCTGAATGGAGTAAATATTCACCATTACTATTTGTCTACGATAGGTACTCTGACCGCCACAAAGTCTGCGACAGTCTGGTGCTATGGAAACAAGAAGAGGGCATTTTAGGGAGGGTAGCTTCGATGATAGCTTGTATGGGAAGTATACCAGATTGGCTGACTCAGCCACCAGTAGGAGACTTATTTAATCTGATCCAATAACTTTTTTACGACTCGCATTGGATATTTCTTTCTTTCTTGAAATGATTCTCTCTACTCAATCGGTTGTTATTTTTTAAATACAAAAGAAAAAAAGTGAACAAATTCTGACAATAAGGGTAGTACATGTTTTTTTAATTTTACAATATTTATTATGAATGTTCATTGATTGTTGGATGGTTTAATTTCTAAACTTGCACATTTTTTAATGTGGTTAATTTATTTTATTATTTGAGTTTTCTGGAAAAAGTGAAGTGCTTAAACTTATTAACTCTGATTTTAAAAGGAGATAAAACTTTTGCTGAAAATGGAAATAGTTCACATTATCTGTGCCGAAAAAGTATTAAATATCTTTGTTTTTATTATTTATTTTTAATTTTTTTTTAAACTGAAAGCAAGTTACCGCAAATAGGATGAAATCTAAAACTATCAACGATGATTTTTATCAGCACCCATCAAACCATCTGAAATTTTTTTTGTTGCTTAAATTACGTTTTCTTACTTGTATTTTAATGTAACCTGTATAGTTTTTCTCACTATTTATTAAAAAAAATAATTCTAGCAGTTTTTTATTAGCAAATTTATTTCTTTTCTTTATAACCAATTTACTCTGCATGATAAATTTATAGATGAGTTATTTATTAATAAAACATTGAGCTTGCTTAAAGCAATTTTATACAATTTCCATACATATCCTATTTATCAATCATTACATAGAAATAACAATTTTAATTTGTCATTGAGTCAAAATTTTAATAGCTGTTACACCCAAAATTTAATATCATGATTTTTACATTTTTTGTTGTTTTTTGAAAAGTATATATTATACAAAACAATAGCCCAAAACGAATTCTTTTTATTTAATTTATTTTACAGGTTGTTAACAATTAAATTTTAAAGCTCTTTTTAATTAAAAAATAAATATCTAAGGATAGAATAAATGGATTTTAAAAAATTGTATCTCATTTCACGCGGAAGTAATTGAAGTTTTTGATAAAATAGTTATAAATAAAATATATTCTTCTAGTTCCAAGTTTGAACTCAAAAAATTATGTAAATAAATTATAAATAACTAGTTATTCGTAATATTATTCACCTAAAATTATAAATTTATTATTTAATATAATGTTTGTTATTTTGTGAAACTTTAGTTGAGGTTTTTAAATTCCCTCCAAATCAACTGATACAGCGCGACTGAGCGATCAGCAGAGTGGAGTGGCAGAGCGCACGGCAGTGCAGCATTTCGCGAAAAAAGCTATAACTTTTTATGGAATTGTAATCCATTTTTTTTGAAAAGCCATTTTGTTCAGAATAAAATTTACTTTAAAGTTGGTTTTGTTTGAACTTTGTACGACATTAACGACATTTTTGTTTTTCATTTTACAACATAATTTCGCAATAAAAATTAAATTTTTTAAGCATTTGTTATATTATAATTATTTTTTCAAAAACTTCCATTATTTTAGCGTAAAATGAGGTAAATTTTTTTAAAATCCATTCATTCTATCTTTAGATATTTATTTTTTAATTAAAAAGAGCTTTGAAATTTAATTTTTAATATCTTGTAAAATAAATTAAATAAAAAAAATCGTTTTGGGCTATTGTTTTGTATAATATATACTTTTTAAAAAACAACAAAAAATGTAAAAATTATGATTTCAAATTTTGGGTGCTTACCGCTATTAAAATTTTGACTCTTTTAAAAAAAAGAGAAAATCGAACGATCTAAACGATGTTTCAGGTGGGAATATTTATTTCTCTTCACTCTAGAGCTAACACAATAGACCGAAGAAAGAGGTCTCATGGTCTTATTTTCTCTCTCCAAAACCAGCCTTAAAGAGGGACCCGCACCCCTACTTGAAATAATCATACCTTGTTACCATAGTCACCGCCACCCCTCCAGACGAATGTCTGTCAGAGTACCTATCGTAGACAAACAGTAGTTTATTTTGAAAATGAAATTGATGGAAAACATAATACTTAGAATTTTTCCCTTCCCCCTTTGTCAATTGCGTTCAGTCGGAATAAAAATGGCTTCTTTTAACTCGGGTCATTCTTCAGTTAAAATATTCCTCTTTCTTTCAAATTGTCAGGCTTTATTTTTAATTTGTCATCAATGAATGTTTTTATTGTTGGACTTGTAGTTATGGATTTGTAGTAGGATTATTTTTCTTTCCAATTTTGTTTTAGAAAAATGGCAATAACAATTCAAATTATCTATTTTACGATCAGTGAGTTTCTCCAATGAATTATTTTTCAGGTTTTGGAGCAATTTCGCTCTGGTGGTTACAATACTCTTGTGTCCACCTGCGTGGGAGAGGAAGGTCTAGATATAGGAGAGGTAGATTTGATTGTTTGCTATGATTGCCCCAAGTCACCTATTCGCCTTGTTCAGAGGATGGGTCGTACAGGCAGGCTTAGAAAAGGCAGAATTGTTATTTTGATTGGTGAAGGCAAAGAAGAAAAGGTATGACTTTTTATTTTTGTAATAATTTCAAGAACTTCTCTGACGTTAACACACATGTATACACTTTTAAGTCAGAAAAGAGCATTAATTTTTCCTAAAACTATTATTGAATAATAAAAACTCCAGGTTAAGTGCTAATTGTTTATAAAATTTAGTATTTTTAAAAACTCAATGAATTGAGACATTTTAAGCACGCTATTTTAGATTTTTGATATTCCCCCCCAAAATGTTAATGATTACTGTGCAATTCATTTTTTAAAAACAAATTACTCTTGCAAAATCGTTTTTTTTAAAATTTATTTTAATTTTTATTGAAACAACATAAAAAATTATTTTTCTATGTTATTTTAAGTTCAATGTGCAGAAAAAAAAGAGAAAAATGTTCAGATTTTGTAAATCCATTCTTTTTTCTTTTGACGAAAGACACTAGTTTGTAATCATAGATAAAAATAGCATGGAATCTTTTGTAGATGTTGAGTAGCTGTGAAGGAAAGAAGAAATCAGTGCAGAAGGCCATTATGAAGGGATTTACTTTTGGACAAATGTTCTACAAAAGTCCCTCCCTCATAACCAGTGACAGAAAACCAACCTGTGTAAAGATGGTAATCACTCCTCCTGACATTAAAAAAGAAGAGTCTAGAGGTATGCACACTTCTTTCTGCATCAATGCATGTGTGTGTATATATAAATATTATTTTGGGTAGATTTTTTTTTTTTTAAAAAATCGAAATCGCCTGTGGTGGGATAATTTGTATATTGGTATCAAAGGTAAAGGAATTTTTTTTCTTAAATTAAAATATATTTAGGCCTCTGTCAGACCTCTAAAATTTCACCAAACATGTTAAAAAAGAAATTTTTTTATTATTTCTTATGTTTAAATTTCTTTAAATTCCCTCTAAACAATAGTTGCATAATATGATTCTTTATATCTTTATAAAAGAAAAAACCATTTTGATATCATAGGTTATTTAAGAACTCCACTGAAGTAGATTTCATTTCTTTAATTTTATAAAATGCTATAATTTTTAAAAGCAAAAAAAAATTAATAATGAATACAAAAATAACATGAATAAAACACAGATGAAAGTACAAAAATGGGCGTGCTTTCAGTTTTGGTTCTATAAATAAAATCCTTCTTCGGTGTCTTCAGAGTATTGTTTCATATTGATAGACAATGCTGACATTGATCATGTTCTCAATATTAGGAATCCTTTCATATGATTCTTATTTGAACAAAAAAAATAAGTGTTTACCCTTCCTTAGACATTCTTATTACTCATGATGAATTTCTCACTACTGTTTGTTGAGAACCATTTGGGTTTAACTCCCCCTTCATAACCTTTTATACCATCCTAAAAATAGCTGCCTTATGGGCATTTGTCTACTATGCTTCTAAAATTTGTTCAAAAAATCATCTCCTTAATGAAGAACTCCTTTATCTTAAAACTATTTCTGTAGAGGCTGCTTTTCCTTTTAATATTATTGTTACCATCTCTATTGCAATCTCCCTAACAATATTGCAAACTCCCTAATTCAAACTTTGATTGTTTAACCTTGTTATACACTATTTGGAAGAAAGTGACGGGACACAACACTATAATGACATAAACCCATATTTATTAAAATTAATAGGAGGTAGGGCCTCCTTTGGCTGCGATCACAGCTGCAACCCTTCTGGGCATGCTTTCCACTAAATTAGCCATAGTGGCAAGAGAAATTTCCTTTCAAATGTTTAACAGGAAGCTCCATAGTTCATGCTTGCTTTTGGGGAGTGGGGTACAGGCCCTCAACCGACCGTCCAATTTGTCTCAGAGATGTTCAATCGGGTTAAGATTAGGGCTCTGCGCCGGCCACTCCATGCATTTAACGTTGTTGTTCACATACCAATCAAGTGTCCTCTTTGCAACATGGGATCTTGCCTTGTCGTCTTGATGCAAGCAATCATCCATACCGTACATTGCTCACAAGGTAGGAAGGACATGATTGTCGAGAATATCACAGTATCCATCGGCATTCATCATACCATCAACCTTCACCAGTGGGCCAGCCCCATACCAGGAGAAACAGGCCCATACCATCAATCCTCCTCCACCAAACTTTACAGTTGTCCCGTCACTTTCTTCTAGATAGTGTATAAATGTCAGCCCCCAAAATTGCCAAGATTTTGAGTAAGTTTGAGTTTTAAGTCGTTTTCTCCGCTAGGGTATTTATCAGATTTCATATCAATGTGGTTTTGCATGTATTGGTACCAAGCTAACTGTACCCTTAGACTTCAACTTTAGGAACACTTGATATACATCCAAAATCAGGACATTAACCCATTTTCCATTGCTCTTCATAGTTTGAATTCTGAACACAGGTTTGAATTTTCTTCTGCGAAAATCATTCAGCACTGCTCTTCATCCACTTGGAATCATTCAATGATTTTTCTTCTAATTAAATCTTTTGCACCCAGGGATTTCTACCAAACTCCCTCACACATTTTTCTTATCTCCCTTCTTTTATTCACTTTCTGAAACTTGTTCGGCTGTGTACGTTGGTTGCTCTTTACTTATCTACTCTCATTTGGTGTCCAGACACTGAGGAATGTTCTTGTTTATGGAACTGAAACTATAGTATGTCCATTTCTGTACTTTCGTTTAAGTTAATTCACATTATTATTTTTTTAATTGTTTATTTCTTTAATTTGCTTTAGTCTATATGGCACAAACAAACAAGAAATTTTTTATTTATTTTTTAATTTTTTGCGATCAATATTTTTACCACCTGAATCGTGAACAAAAATAATATATTATCATAATTTGTTGTTTTGTTTTGTTATTTCTCCTTAGTTATGAAATAACTACGCAGATTGCACAGACTCTCCAATTTCATGAGATAATGACTCCTTCACCCAGTTACACAGTCATGTATTGCCTGAAAATAGTAAAGCTAATGAAATATTGTCTAGCATTTTAGATTATTGGAAAACAAAGCAATTATCTATCGTAAATCAGTTCAGATGGTACAGTACTCTATACAGGTGTGAAAAATTATGTAATGCGACTGTTACAGTGGCTCATATGTCACTTACATGCCATTTGTTATGGCATCTAGATGGAAAATCGCTCTCGATATGCCCACAGTAGATATCGAGGAACATAGTAACCAAAAATATTTATCAAGTATATAAAAATTGGGTTGTATCTGAAGGTATTTCTGAAATAAAATAAAATTATTTATATTAATTTTCATTAAAAAAATATCTAGGTATAATAGCTGAAACAAGCAGCATAATTTTCAATTTTTTCTTAAAAATGTGCAGTATCATGCTGTAAAAAAAGTGTCAGAGAGGTATTCATATTCTTTAATAACAACAAAACAAAAAGTAAACAGAATAGCCAAAACAAAAGAGTAGGCAACGCCATCTATTTATTCAAAACATAAATTTTCTACATCCAGCCCACTCCAATGCATTGGTTTAACGATGCATTCTATTGCAAATAACCATACAAATGTTATACACTTGCAAAAAAACAAAATTTAATGAATATTTCAAACAAAGAATAAACAAAGTAATCAATCACTTTCTAATAAGTAAAGTCTTTCAATGGGTCTATTTACAACACTGTTTTTTAATTGACCCCTAGAATTATTCGACCTAACTTCCACATTAATCTTTTAACATTATCTTCGTGTACAACATCACCAATTTTAAAACTTGCAATATTTTTGAGCATTTTATGCATCATAGCAGATCTTAATTCTAGCAAATATTCCTTTTGCCAGCGTTTCCAAAAATGTTCTATCATCATAAGCCTATGTTTCCATCTTTTTGTTAATTCTGCTTTTGAAGATTCTAATTTAGAACTGGAGGATGGTAAAATGGTTAATTGATTACCTATCATAAAATGTGAAGGACTTAAAGGATCTGGTTAATTAATATCGTTATACATATAAATTATTGGTCGAGAGTTAATAACAGCTTCAATCTCTATAAGTACAGTAAGTACCTAATTTCTCAAAAGTCAATAAAGATTTATGTAATATTCGTTTTAATGCAATTTTAACTGATCTTACCAAGCGCTCCCAAAAACCACCCCACTATGGAACACCTTCGACAATAAACTTCCACTCATTCCTTGCTTTTCTAAGTATTGTAGAAGTTCGTCATTTTTACACAATTTGAATAAATAGTTAATTTCGCAATCAGCAGCTTTAAAAGTTTTGGCATTATCTGAATATATTATTTTACTAATGCCCCTGCATCCAAAAAACCGTCATAGAGCCTGAATAAAACTTTCAACTTTTAAACTAGACACTAACTCTAAGTGAACCCCACGAGTTACAGCGCATGTAAACTATGCAATGTAAAACTTAGAACCATCCCCTAAATAAAGGGGTCCTGCAAAATCGATGTCTATTAAACGGTGGACATTTCTCGATTCTGTCAACAGGTAGATTACCTGTTACTTGCTTACCAGAAGTAACACTAAATCTTCTACAAATTTTACATCGATATATAACAGATTTCACGAATTGTCTACCTTTCACTATCCAAAATTTACTTCTTATTAGCAATAAAGTGTCATTTGCACCAGCATGCAAGACCCTTTCATGACAATCCTTAATAATTAAAGCAACAAAATAATCATTATTAGGTAATATTATTGGACACTTTTCACTGACATCTAATGAGGAATTAACTAAACGACTTTTAATTCTCAGAATCTTATGTTTATCAAGTTTGAGATTCAACTGAAATAGTTTAGAATTAGAATCGATTTCTAAATTATATTTTAAACAATTAATTTCATTCACATAGTATTTACGTTGAATAGTTCTTATACAATAATTATTTGGTTCACTAACTTCAGTACTCGTAATTGTCCCATTTTGTTTTACACAAGACCTTAAATTCTTAATGAATCTGAAAATGTAGGATGTTACATGTAATAATTTACGTAAAGTACTAAAGTTCTCAACTTTGAACACAGGATCTGGATCAGTACTTGCAATAAAAGAAACAGTCATTATTTCAGTTTGGACATCGTCAGTCATTGAGAACTGACTATCATCAGTAGTCGGCCATTCATTACTGAAACAGATAAGCCATGGAGGCCCATGCCACCATACATCGTCCTGCACAAGGGCACTGGCGTCGATTCCTTGTCTCGTCAACTTATCAGCAGGATTATCAGAGCCAGGACAGTGATTCCATTGATTGAGATTGCTTCTTCGTTGAATTTCAGTGATTCGGTTTGAGACAAAACGCTTCCATTTCTGGGGAGATCCACAAATCCAATGCAAAGTGATAGTTGAATCAGTCCACATAAAGATTCTTGATTCAGGAAATTGGTCACGGATTGATGCAATCATTCTGGTTCCGATAACAGCAGCCATCAATTCTAGTATAGAAAGAGACAATTGTTTTAAAGGAGAAACGCGACTTTTAGCTATCACTAACTGGGATGATCTAGATGTTGAACTGGCAGATATCAAATAAATTGTAGCTCCATAAGCACTTTTGCTTGCATCATAAAAGCAGTGTAATTCATTACGAGATGTATCCAAAACTCTATTTAGCCACCTAGGAACCAACCACAATTTGCTCTAAAAAGTGAAGTTGTTTGTACCATTCTTGCCAATTTTTATCGATTTCAGGAGGTAGAGTATCGTCCCAATCAATTTTCAATAGCCAAAGTTTTTAGAACATGATTTTGATTTGGGTCACGAATGAGGACAGCCATCCGAAAGGATCGAAAATTCTTGAAGTAGCTTGCAATAAAGTTCGTTTTGTACGAGGGTTAGAAATTATAAAATAAAAATGTCCCCAGTTTTGAAATTAAAACAGTCATTCGACAAGTCCAACTTCAATCCAAAAACTTTTACTTCGTCGATTCCATCAGCTTGAACTTCTGAGCCATATATTTTGTTGTTCAAAATTATTGAGTTGGATTTCCACTTCACGAGGTTCATGGAGTCCTGCTTAAATATTAGGCTGTACTTGCGATGCTTCCTCTACAGAATTCGTTGAATACACAAGATCATCAACATACATGCAAGAATTTAACAGCTTAGTTGTCATGGGATAAATGTTTTGAAATTTCTTCAAGTGATGACGTATAGTTGCTGCTAGTAAAAAGGGGCTTGATGTTGCTCCAAACATCACCCGAGTCATTCTGCAAATTTCAAATTTTGTATTGGGAAACTTAGCGTCTTCTGAAATCCATAAAAATCTTAAGGCATCACGATCTTCCGGTGCAATTGAAATTTGTAAAAAAGCCTTTTGAATGTCGGCAATTGCTGCAATTTCACCTTTACGAAAATTCAATAAAACTATCAGTAAATCAGGAACTAAGTTAGGTTCTTGCAATAAACAATCATTTAGAGAATGACGAACTTTTTCTCTAGATGAAGCATCATATACTACACGCAGTTTTGTTGTGGAATGATCTTCTCTAATTACAGTCCGATGAAGAACGTAATAAGTTTTCTTTGAGGTAAAAGCATTTTTTTCTGTTTTTTCTATTATTCCTTCCTTCAGTTGTTCATTTATTACGTTTTTAAACTGTTCGAAAAAATAAGGATTGGACATAAATCTCTTGATCAATTTTTTCATTCGGTTTTCAGCATTATGAAAATTATCATGTAAATCAACTATATCATTCTTCCATGGAAGGTTTACTTCATAACGGCCATCTCTTATGCGAATAGATTGTTCAAATAAAGAAAGTGCTTTTATATCTTCTTTTTTATCCAAGACCAGTGCTATTCCTAACGATTCTATTTCCCAGATAGATTTAATATTATTAGATAGCTCTTCATCCAAACATAAATTTGAACTAACAGTCATTGATCGTAAATCAGAACTCATAACGGAACCTTGAATACACCATCCTAATCTAGTCTCTACATCAACTAATTTATTCGTTCAATTTTTCCAGTAACAATTTTCCAATAAACATCACTTCCTACTAGCACTGAAGTTTCATTTGCGTTATACATTTGTTGATCAGTTGGCACATCATCTGAAAGTTTAATTCCCGAAGAATGCAAAGTTTTAGTTTAGTCATCGCCAGATATTTTAATTTCAGCAGCAGTAATCACGGGATACTCAATAGCTTCAACAATAACAAACTTATCAGGATTAATTAGATCAACAAGTTTCAATTTCACTTTCCTTCTACGACTATTTACACTTTTACTGGATCCAAATGTAAGATTATTAAGAACAATTTCTCCTGTAACAGGCAAATTTAACTTTTTCGATAACTTTTCACTGTTAAAAGACGTTTGACTACCTCCATCAAGCAAACATCTAACTAAACATTCAGCCTTGTTCACAGCAACAGCGGTAACAGTTTGTAAAATTACATTTGAATTTTATTTCACAGAGTTTTGCACAACATGAGATCCATTATTTTTATTTACGAGCATTTCTTTATCATTATTCGAAACGGGAATTTCGTTTTCAGGCTGTTTAATACAAATATAATAATGATGCTTTTGTTAACAGTGAAAACAAGCAAGATTTCTTTTAATGCAATCCGAAGATATAGATAAATGTCCTTTTTGAAAGCAATTGAAGCATCTACAACTTTTCATTAAAATTTGTCTTTTCTTATAAATATTAACTTCATTATATTTAAATTTATCGTGATTCTTAGAACTAAAAATACATTTCAAATTCAATGTTAATAAAGCAAAGGCGCTTACCTTTGGTTTTTTTTTATTCCAAGATTTTTCTTCTACTTTCGATTCTGGAGTGAATTTAAAATTTTCGTTAAGATTTTCTTTTCTTGAATTTTTTGAGAGTAGAGCTGATCGTTCACGGCAATCAATTTCGTTTCTAATAAATTTTAACAATTCTTCAACATTCCAAGTAGAATACTTCGTTCTTTGTCGGTTAAAATCCAAAATTATATCCTCAGGAATCAGCTTCATCAATGTTGGACAGAGTAGATTTCCATAGGTTTCAGACATCATGTTTAAAGACTTTGAACTTCGTATTTCTATTTCAATGCTATCGTAAAGTTTCCTCAGCTCATCAACATCGCTAGAAACCTTTACTGCAGTTAAATTTAACAGTTCGTTCATGTGAGCATTAATAATTAAGTCACTTCTTCCATAGCGATCTTGTAAAATATCAATGGCTGCAAGATAATTAGAATCACAAATCGAAAATCCATTCACA
Source organism: Parasteatoda tepidariorum (assembly GCF_982258835.1). NCBI lineage: Eukaryota > Metazoa > Arthropoda > Arachnida > Araneae > Theridiidae > Parasteatoda > Parasteatoda tepidariorum. The sequence continues at coordinate 1,557,388 of NC_141758.1, read as the reverse complement.
ACTCTTGCCGCAACTCCCCCCAAGATATGACTTTAAATACACAAACTTATCGACAGTTTTCAAAGTCTTATTTTCGTGAATAGTCGATTTAAATTGTTCCCAGAAGTTGTTCCATAGTTTAACATCACCATAGAATTTTTCAATACTAATGTTCGGTAATTTTACGTGAACATTTTGAAATTTTTCAGATATAATTTCGGTTGAAATACTTTCGTTATCGTTCTTACGGTTTTCCATATCCAACTTAGCATTCGACGAAGATAAAATTCTTGAAATTTTCGTTTTTAAAACAATAATCTTATCAGAATATTCTTCGGATTGTTCGTATTCCTTTTCAATTTCGTCAGCATCAATCAAATCTTTAATTTTAAAATCCAGTTCCTTCAATAAAGATTCCTTTTCAATAAGTTTAGCCAGTAATTCATCTAAAGTTTCAATGTTCGGAATTTCATTTTTTATTTCATTTTCGATTTCGCCCAACTATCTAGTCGTCCATGCTCTGACCGCACCTCTTTTATGCTTCCGTTTTGAAAGTTCAGTAGACATTTTCAAATTCAGAACAAATTAATCGAATAAAGAAAAAAGAAATAATTTCAATGTAAAGTTCAAAATCAAATTCAAACGAACCCCTCTTCAGTAATAAATATTTTTAATCATCTTCTTGTGATTTTCGGCACCATGTAAAAAAAGCGTCAGAGAGGTAAAGAATTCATATTCTTTAATAACAACAGAACAAAAAGTAAACATTAGAATTGCCAAAACAAAAGAGTAGGCAACGCCATCTATTAATTCAGAACATAAATTTTCTACACATGCAAAGCAATAGCGCTTTTTAATTTATAAAAATTTTTATAAAACAGTCTTGGGTATTTTTCTATCGTGGTAAAACTATGCAATCATGATTACTAACGTGATTCTCATTTTACTTCACTGTTTAGTAACCAATTCACGAATTTTCACTGTTGAACACCGATCTATGTGGAAGCTTTTTTCATTTTAAACTTCTTAGCTTTGAAACTAGAAGACAGGAAAACATCTGTTTAAAGAACATGGTCACATTCACCTTCAAGAAGAATTCTTTTAAGTGAAACTAAACAGCATTTGCGTAAAATGCATTTAACAACCACGGAACCTTCTTATGTCGACTTTATCTGAAACAAATTTTTATAAAAAAGTTGCCATTAGTTTTGTCAAATATATCATTTTGGATTGAACACTTAATTTTTTAATCTTATTAAAGATTGTTGTGGATACCCTTCTTATTTTGAATTGAAAACTAATAATCAAAAAAAAAATAGGGACGTTTTTGAGGTATTACTGATATTATATTACTTCATATGTATTATGTATACTAATATACCTATCACGATACCAACTGGGGAAATAAGTTTTTTACAGCCTACTGCATGGGATAAGTACCTCAGAAAATTGATGATTATCGTAATTTTTGACTATTATTGGTCTTGAATAATACCAAATGATGATGAACATTGTTAATCGTCATTTTGAGAGGACAAATTTCTAAAAACATGTATTGCTTAATCTAAAAACGTAAAACCATCAGGAAAAGCAAAAAATAACAATAAGTAAAAAAAACTGGTATTTTGTAAAATTATTTAATTTTGTCCGCATATCTTTTACAAATTTGTGAATGCTTTCGTAATATTGATCATTACTGATTTGTTGATTATTTAGTTTTATTTCAACTCATGAGTATTCAGTCAGTAACAATAATTAACTGAAAAAGTAGCATAAGCACGAAATAATATTAATTTTCAACCGGATTTTGCTTAGAAGAAAAAATTAATTTATTACCAGAGCAATGTGCTTCAAATATGAACTAACGTGTACTAGTAACGAAAAAAAAATATGTTGAAGCTATTTAAGGGTTTTTTATTTTTTTTAAATTTTTTTTTTATTGATTCGTAAAAATTATATATATTCCTCCGTAATGTATGAAAGCTGCTATTTTATAAATTTTTACCAATTTTTTTTCTCCCGGCACCTTAGCATTCCATGCCAAGCAAGTGATGTTCTAGGGTTGTTTGTTTACTATTTGTTGCAAGTCACTTAGTCAATTCTTCCATCCAAAGAAATCTCAAATTATGTTTTTAACTGGTTCTTTCATTGAGTATCTTCAAAATTAATAGTTTCAGCAATATAAATCAATATTATATATTTAATTAAGACTAAAATATGAACCCCCCCCCCCTAGAAATCACAATTAAAAAAAAAATAACACTTGGCTGGTTCTTCTACTAAGTTCTTTGATTATTCAACCAAATCATTCAATAATGTTAATTGTATTCTTTTTTTTCTTGAAATCAGAATTTGTGATACCATATCAGAGTTGTTTGGTCAGGGTAAAAACAAATTTATTAACCTATTTGAAAAACAAGAAGAAATTACAAAAAAACAGGAAATGGTTCCAAGAATTTAGAGATTTTTTCACGATCGCAGTTCAGGTGTTGGCTGGAGAAATTGGAAAACTTGGATGCAGACAACATATCTGAAAATTGCAACTCCTATGATATTGGTAACCGTTCATGATAACTTGAAATGACTTGACTTTATGTTCTTCTATGTAATTTATACAAATATTTTTATGCATGTGTGATATAAAAACATCCTTATAGAACCCAGCATAGAAACTTTTTAAAAGTGTCTGCTATGTTGTTTAATACTCTTAAATTCATGAAAGATTAAATTTTTATAACATTACTATCACAAAGATGCCAACTTGCTCCACTTTGTGGAGAAAAACTTTTGCAGTTATTGTAAAATTTGTTACGATATGTTATTGTGAATGCCCGAAATTGATGGTTGTTGACTTTCATAGAATGTCGACTATCACATAGTCGCTTTGGTAAATGTCTGAAATATATACTAGATCTACTTAAGTGTCACTGCCCGGTATGCCCTACTTCAATGTTTTTTTAAGGTCAAGTGCCACTACCCAGTATGCATCTAATCGGTACTCCGACACTGATGTATCTCTTAATCTATCCTCAGCAGATATTAAAATATCGGATAAATATAATAATATCAACGAATAAATTAATATCAAATCGGATGTAACATATATTTTGGACATTCACCAAAGCGACATGTGATTTTTGACATTCACCGGTGAAAGTCAACATTCTCTTGATTTTGGTCAATCTTGGGAGCATCTATATATAATTTAATTCTTGGTTTAGAAAATGTGACTTGGAGTGATTTTTCCCTACATTGCACATAAATCCTTGAAGCATGTATGCAAAATGTCACTTAGATCAAATTATTTTGTGGTTACATATTTAAAATTTTTTCAGAAGTAACTGAAGCTCTGCAATTTTTATTAGCTAATTTTTACTACTTAATAAAATCTTTTGCTCAAAGCAGAGCAGTTGACATTATTTTCATGCGGTTCAGGATGAAATTTGTCACACAATAGTTTTATGTTTTTTTGCTTGCACTTTCTTACAACAATAAATTGTAATTACATTTTTTTTGTATTGTTTAAAGCAACTTTGAAACCTAGAGAGGTTTAATTAATTGAGGATGAAATTGTAGTTTAATAAATAACTTTTAAAATCTTAAAATGTGTTAAACTATGGATAAGTTTTTTCAGTACTTTGGGATAATCCCGGCGACCATTTTCGTACTTTGGGATTATCCCTTCGCTCATTTTCACCAAACCCGATATTATCGCCAAAAAGTAGCTTCTACGTCCATAACCGCAAATTTGATCATATTTACTGTGTAAACCTTGACTACGCGAGTTAGTTTGGCATCGCGGAACTATCCGAAAACTATTGGAATCTTAATTAAACGAATTTATGTGACGGCGACTGCACAAGGATAATGACTTGTTTGTTGTTGGATAAAGACTTGTTTGATAATTCTAAACACTTTAAATTTATCAATCAATAATAATATTAATAAAAAATTTAAATGTTAAAATATGTAATAAAAAGTGTAATAAAAGGAATCAAAACAAAGTAAAAACCTTTATTTTTTTTTACAATTATGCATTGAATTATTCTTAAATCTTACCATATATATTATTATAAATCATTTTGGAGGTCAAAAATTCTTGACAGCTTTTAAAGTTTTATCTATTTAAAGTTTTATAAGTTTTATCAATTAAGTGCTGTTTTATAATTTAATATAAAAGTTTTCATTTCTATATTTCAAGTGTATTTTTTAAAGCATGTGTAGAATTAGGTGAGATTTTTTTTTCTGAAAATAATTATTTTGTGTTAGATAACTTCATTGCAGTTACTCAACCAACTTCAATATTGTAAATTTATTTTGTGCTTACTAAATTGTAAATTTTGATATCTTTATCTTCTCTGTGTGACAATGAGTAACATTAAAAAGTACTTGATCATTAATAATTTTGCATACTTTTTTAGGGAAATCTGTCGTAGGTGCCTACTTAAGTAAAGAGGAATTAGCAGAGTATAATTTATTTTACAAAATTACAAAATCTAACTCCTGTCTTTTACCAAAGTCAAAATTTCTTTGCCTGAAAACTAATGATGATGAACAGGTAAGAAAATTCTTACATGGATAACTAAAAATAGTTTTGAATGATTTAGTGAATGAATATTAAAAAATAAATAAATGTTTCAAAAATGTGAATTTTGTCTTTTCTTTGATTTTTAAAAAAAGGTCGACATAGTTGTCTTCCAAGACTTTGCAGAATGAGACACTAAATTCTGATATTGGACTGAAACATTGCAAGAATGTTATAATATTTCATGGTGTAAAAAATATATTTAAGTTTATAATGAGTATTTTTATACGAAGAAAAATAAATAGCTTGTTAAAATTTTATTTATCTATATTTCCTTTTTATCTTATTAAGTCAGGAAAAAGAGGCACATTGAAAAAAAGAAAAATGTAAACTTGTTTTAGCTTAAAAGTATTTCTTAGAAAGATTTTTTTTTCTTTTTCAAAATCAGAAAATTTTATGCCAGGTAATGCTTTGCAATTTGGAAACAAGAATTACAAATGAAGCACTATAATAATGAACTATAAGGAAGCACCCTTCACAGTGTTTTGAAACTGAATGAAGTTTTTTTTATTATAATGTGACATTACTTATATTTTTTAGATGTTGTCTTAGCTTTATTCATCATATGTTATTCAATAAAAAAGTAGTGTGCGCATCGAAGTTTCAGTATAATTTTAAACCAAATCCTAATGCTTGGTAAGCAGTTAAGTTTACACATAGCTGTTACAGTGATTACACCATTTATAGTGAGAAACTTTTCTTAAAAAACAATTCAAAGCTTAATTTTTAAAGAGCATTATTAATTTGCATCTTAAAAATCAACCCTTCAAACCTAATCTTAAAATGCAAATATTATTAGATCAAAAAGCATTTCAAATATTTTTAGGGGGGGGGGGAATCTGAGTATTTGTTCCTATGAACTTTTACCTGAAATTAAGTTTCTTTAAAGTCAAATAGTTAATAACCTTAATAATATATAAAGTACTAAGATTCTATGAACAAAAAAAAATAAATCAATAGCTTTTATAATTAATTTTTTGCCTTATTCTATGTAGTTTTCCTATTCCAAAGTGTTAATTGAACGACTGTTTCTTAGGTGACTGTATAAAAATTGTGAAATCTGATAGTTTTTTGTTTTTTTCAGGAAAGAGAACCCATTTTTTCTCTGTCTAAATGGTCTTTGTGGCAAACAAGACCCCAGAGAATACACAACGTAACACATTCTTCTAAAACATTGTTATTTTCTACAACTATAGAAGAAATAAATTTTCCCACCCATTCAAAAATGGAAACTGATCAGGAAATCGATGGTTCATCCCGTTGTGGCATTGGAAGCCCAGTTTTTGTGGACCTTTGTGATGACGACAACTTCTTTGATCCTGTGGTGCCGGTTTCTTCTCCCCCTGAAAACATTAATTTTCAGGTAGAAGGGGAGCTCAATCAGTTAGAGAATAATAGACAGTCAAGAAATCTTCTCTCAAGGCTGTTTGGCATAACCTCTGCTTCACCACCACCTACTAAAACTGCAATACTTAATATTGAAAAACCCCCTAATATTAAAGATCTGCAACTTTCTGCCGGCAACATTTCACTTGATTTTAAACCTTTAGCTGAGAGAGAAAGGAAAATGATTTCCACGTTGCACATTTTGAATAAGAAAATGAAAGCTCAGTTGAAGAAGAAAACAAAGGAGTTGGATTTGAAATTTTCTATTTCAGTCGTAAAAGAAAATTTTAATGAATCTTTATTTTGTATGACCAGGCCAGATGTGGAGTCTACTAAAAATAGTCTTCAAGTTGATGGAAATATGTTTCCTTTTAACAACCATAATCCACCGATTGCTTCATTTAATATTTTCTTCAGCCCTTCACCTCCTCACAATTTTTCTATGAAGGACTTCAATAATACTTCACCCATCCTTGCACAGAAGCTTACATTTTCACCAAATAATTTTAGCAGCTCACCACTTCTCGATGAAGATTTTACTGTTCCATTGATTGAAGCTAAACATTATGTTTCTCCTGCTATGAAGCAGACTTCTGCCCTGCGTATTTTAGCCCCATCTGAGAAACAGACCTCCCCATTGAAACAAACCAATAATTTTGAAATTGCTTTTGAAAAACATATTTCTCCTTTGAAAGTTTTATCTTCTCCTGAAAAACTAACTTCACCACTAAAAAAGGTTAGTTTTCAACCTCCTGCTGAGAAACTCACTTCATCACTAAAAGAGATCAATAATTATCTATCTCTTGCCGAGAGAATCACTTCACCACTTAAAGAGACCCATAGTTTTCAACCTCCTGCTGAGAAACACACTTCACCACTAAAAGAGGGTTATCCTGCTGAAAGACATACTTTTTCTGTAAAACATTCCACTGATTCTCCTGAGGCATTGAAATTTGATGTTAGTTTTGATATGTTTCAAAATAACAGCTTCTTCAAAGATGATTTTGAAAATCTAAATGAGGTTGCAATGAATAACACACTAGCAAAAACTGAAATAAATAAAGATGTATCTGTTATTCTAGATCAGTTGTCTTCAAATCATAAGCTTCCCTCCAACTCCTTTGAAAGCTCACTTACTCAACCTCTGACTGTCAAAAAGGTTGTCCTCGAAAAAGAATACAAAAAGGATTGTAAAATTGATTCCTTGAGTTCTGTTTCTAGAACAGATTTTAAGAACCAAATGAAAAATACTAAATCTCTCAACACAAACAATCATAAAAATTCCACAAAATGCAATGCTGATAAAAGCATTTCACCTGTAGCTGAAACAGTTTCTCAGACTAGTATTAGAAACAAGAGTACACTACAATCTGTAGTGGAAAAAAGAAACAATTCAGAAACCACTGAATACTCATTAACTCAAATGTTGTCGTTTATTGATAGTACAGAAAAATTTGAATCGTTGAAAAATAATAGTAATAATAAACCTATGGGAGAAAATCTTATAGAAGTCAATTTGTTTGAAAGCTCAGATGAAGAAATCGAACCCACTCCTCCGAAGGAAAGTGCGTCTCGATTCCTATATCGCAATAACAGTTTGAATGAGGACTCTAATTCCATGCAAGTGTGTGATTCCAAGGAGGAAATGGATGATTGTAACAAAGCATTTTGTGAGAAATTATCCTTTGATTTGTCTGACATCAAATTTTCATCTTTTGATGAAAGGGGTTCTGCCGACATATCGACTGAAAAGACTACTCACGAGACTGTGTTGTCTCCAGATTGCATAGACAAGCTATTTTTCGATATTTCTTTTGATCAAGCAGACGAAGAAACTGGAATGCATCATTCTGTTGAGGATCTTAATAAGTTGAAACCTGGGGATGATATTGTGCAAGCTCTTCCATTGAGTCACAGGCTTGAAGAAGGTAAAATCTTTCTAAAAAAAGAGGTTGATTTTGCGCAATCAACAGAATTAGTTTCAAATCAGGATCCATTTAAGAAACTCTTTAAAACTGTAAATGAAAAATGTTCCATTGCAGACAGTCATTTCCCCCCTTCAGATAATAACAAATCCAACAATAAAATAAATAAGCATGAGTTAATTGAATTTTCCCAGCATTTGTCCTCTTGTGACACAAGAGTTGCAACAAAGGCATCGCTTAGATTTTCATTATCCAAGACTTCAAATGTCACATCAAAACAGACTGAGCACTGCAAGTTATCTACAGAAAAATTTTCCATTTCTAGTAACAATACAAAATGTAACTTGACTTTACTCTCTTCAAATAATGGAGAACTTTACTTAAAAACCAACGAGGCTACAAACCTAATTAAACCTAACAATTTTTCAGAGTCTCTGTCTTCTTGTGGAGGTGAACTTGTTCCAAAAACTCTGTTTGAGCCATCGACATTTTCGAAACAAAATAATTTCACGTTTAAAAAGCCACCCAGTTGCAAATTGACATCAGAAAAATATCTCCTTACAATTGACAATAAGAAAATGGATCTGAATCTTCACCCTTCAAATCATGAAAAATTTGAAGACATAATTGATGAGCCTAAATCTATTAAACGTTCAGACTCTTTGACCTTTTTTGACAGCAGAATTGCAGCATCAACTTCTTCGAGAAAAGATAATTTCACATTTAAACAGCCTACAGGCTACAAATTATCTAAACGTAAACAAGTTCCCCAAAATCAGAATTTCCAAGTACAATCAAAGCATTCTGTTAATACGGCCCCAAAAGTTTCTCGAAGTGCACAGAAGAAAACTATTCAGGTGACTTTGCCAAAGTCAAGTCAAAATGAATTCGAAGATTTTGATTTTAAGAAATTGAAACAATCCGCTTCTTTTCTATCTGAGTCTGCATTAAAAAGGCAGCACTCTGCAAGTGAGGATTCATCACCTGAAAAAATAAAAACGTCTGCCATTAAAAAGCGGAAAGTAAAAAAGAAATACAATTTAATTCTCTCCCAAGCTGATGTTTCTGGATCAGATTCTTCAGATGGGAATGATGAAGAGAACTTCGAAGAAGAGTGCATGGAAGAAAGTTTTATTGATGACGCGAGTGTCAGGGAAAATTCACCCAATCAGCGAGCCATGTACTTGCAATCCATTAAAAACTGTGCTGGTTTGCCCCAGAGGTTTAAACTGAAGATGGACGTTGATGTACCCCTCTCCTCTCATTTAGAGCAAAGTGATTACATGTTTGACAGCTTTTGCGTTGGTGATGAGGACGTGCAGTTTTGCAGTTCCGAAGAAGAAAAAGTGGAAACAAAAAAAGTAGGGAAGAAACGAAAGCGCATTTTGACAATGGGTGACAGTTCTTCTAGTGATGATGACTTTGTAAGAAAGATATCTGGCGATAAATCTGTTTTTGAGCAAATAGAGAAACCAATCAGAAAAAAAAGTAATTTTGTACTTAGTTCAGATGAAGAAATTATAATGGAAAACAGATTGATTGAAAAAAGTAAAAAAGTACCCAGTAATGAGAAATTTCATAGTATAACGCTGGGTGAGGACTCATCCGATGAAGATGATGATTTCGTGACGAAGATATCTAGTAATAATAACTCTCTTCTCAATCAAAAATGCAGAAAAAGCGAAGAAAGTATTTCGTTCTTTTGTTCAGATAAATTAAACGTTATGGAAAATAGAATTGACGATTTAGTGGGAAAAGATAAAGACACTCTCAATAATGCAAATAAAATGGTGACACCTATAAAAAATAGTAACAATTCTGATACAGTTAAGGTTGATCAACAGGAAACGGAGGTAGAGAGCAATTTCAATTTTAGTTTTGATGTTAATTGGAATGATGATTTTCTTGATGCGTTCCAATCAGAACCGAATCAAAATGTAGAAAGTTCTTTTAAGGGTGCTAGTCGTGTCGAACCAAGCACCAGTTCTTGTTACAACTCTGTCTCTAGATTCAAAATGCAAAACTCTGTATCTGACGAAACCTGCAATTTAAGCGCTTACACATCCGGAATGCATGGACATGCAAAATCTGTTGACAAAGCATCGGATTCTGCGTTGTGTGAGAAAGTAAACTTTCCCGATCGCCCTATGATTCTAGTCGACTCTAAAGAACTGGCGGGCGGAAAGCCAATTATTTCATTGTTGAGGAATAAATACGGTGTGAATCCAGTCGTCATGCAACTCACCTCTGCAGATTACGTCATCAGCAACAGACTAGCTGTAGAACGAATTTTAGACACTGAGTTTTCTGCCTCCAATATGCCTGTCAAAGTGACAGATAAAGTGAAACTCATGTGCGATGCTTTCGAGAAGTCCTTTGTCATCATACAGACAGATTGTAGGAAGCGGGTGTCGAGTTTTAACAAGCTGAGTTCTAAATACTTGCAATTCAGTTTGCATGTGAATCTCCATCCATCCGCTCGAGTTCTGTTCTCGTGTTCTTTCGAGGAAAGTGCGAGTCTCCTGTCAGACATTATACTGAAAGAGCAAAGAAATGGCTTCCTCATTGACGTACCAGTTGTTCTCAATCCCTCCACTCAGCTCTTGTTTGATTTTTATCATAGCTGCCCTCACGTTACCCCCATCTGCGCCCTCCGCTTTGCCTACCACTTTCCTGTAGTGGACATGTTTTTGAACAATTCTGTGGAAAGTTTGAAGAAAGCTGGTTCTATATCCACTCGAAAAGCCATTTCCATTTTAGAATACTTCAAAAGTGAAATTCTGTTCGATGCTTATTCTTGATAAATGTTTTGTGCTAGACTTTTGCATTTCAGAATTTTCTATTATTCTTATGCAATTGAATTATTAATAACGCATTTTTTAAATATTACTTAATGGGGATTTGTGATTTGCTTATTTTTGCTGACTACAGAGCAATGCTTGCCTGAGACTTAAAAAGCAAAAAATTGCAAATGGAAAAATTAAAAAAAATTGGACTAAAGTGTGCAAGGAAAGATAAAGTTGGGAAAAATTTTTTTGAGTAGTTTCAGAGGTCAAGAAATCTTTTAATACAGAAAGAAAACCCAAAAAGTTCTTAAAAAAATTGTGTTCAAAATTTTATGAAATGAATTAATGTAAATTTTGTTTTGCGCTTTTTTTAAAAAAATTCAAATAAAATTTAGTTTTATTTGAATTTAATCCTAATATTAGCAGTCAAAGAGAAAGCAAAAGCCGAGGTTTACAACTTTCTTGGGCAAGCACGGTTTGTGATTTACTGGCAAAGGGGTGAGTTCAAAGTTGCCCTAAACAAATATTTGAACAGTCCTAGAAGATGTCTATTTTTTTATTATCCACATTGATCAGAAAATCATAGAGACATTTAAGAAAATTGTTCAGAGATAAAATATTATTTTTATATTTAAAATTTTAATTTTGTATTTTAATAGTGTTTGTTTATTTTTATTTTTTTGCTTATGATGATTTGAAATCATTTACTCAAAATTTATCTGTGCATCAAAAAAATTATTTTTTATTCATATTTGAAACTTTCCTGATACTGCGATAATTATTGGGATAACTAAATTTCCTCCGTTTATTTAAAAAGTTTATTTTTCAATTAAAAATAACAAACAATTAATAATGTATGCCAAAATGATTTAAAGATGAGCGGAATGTTAAAATTTACATAAAAAACAGAGGAAACCGAGTTGCTCACTCAATATAAGCAATTATTATTTTTATGTATGACTGTTTATATTTTTGTTGTTTAATGTCTAATAACTTCCATTATTAAATAAAAAAAAATTATTAATTGCATTCTGTATTACTTTTTCCCCTCTGTGTGCCTTAAACACTCAAAGAAGGACAATGCGTAAGCAGAAGATAAAAGTCTGCGTCGTTTTCTGAAGGAGTCATCAGGATTAAGTTTAAATAATTTTGCGCAGATTTCATTGATTAAATTGTTGTTTTCAACCTGCTTCAAATTAGAAATCTTTGTATGAATTTTCTCAAAACCCTACTTTAATTTATCTTAACGCATTCTGACAAGCACGAAGAAACGAGTAACAAATTAATCCAACTTAAAACAAGTACAAAAAATGGCGACTTTAAAAAATGCTTCATGTAAGGAAATGAAAATCAGAAATTAAAATGCATTTCAAGATGCCACTGGCAACAGTTTTACCCCGGGCTCACTATGGGGTCCTATGAGAACATGCACCGAGGGACCCATATTGGGATGTCTAGACTTTTTAATATGGGTCCTAGAATTACCTGAATAGGCCAATATAGAACCTATATTGGCTAATTAATGGATATAAAATATTGGGGGAATCTGGCAATTCCATGTAGAACCGAAATTGGTTGTAAAGTGGCTGTAAAATATCCGGTGAATCGGAAAGATCTGTATAGGGCCCTATGAACAATTATTGATCCAAGATTCATGAATGAGGGCCCAAGTTACTTTGCTGCTAGGGACATTTTCGTTATGTAACATTATACATAAATCAGCACTAGATTCTTTCAACATTTAAAAACACGTCACAGATTCAATGAGAGCGTCGAGACAAATGGGAAGAAGCTTTCATTGGCATAATGTAAACCAGTTCTCCCCCAAGGTCTCTCGTATAAAGGAAAAAACAACATTTACGGGCGCAACAACAACATAGTTTCTTGAAAGATGATATTCTAGGCGTATCATTTGCTGAGGTCCTTTAGGGATCTTTTAGCACCTTTTTTTTTATAACGCAACATTTTAGTTCTTGTTATTTACGTCAGTTTTCGGCCCTCAATGGTTTATGACAGTTTCTTTTTGGTGAAAATCATAATTCAGTTTATTGCTTTTAACTTATGTTACCGTGATTGACCGAAATCAGGAGAATGTCGACCATCACATAGTCCCTCTGGTGAATGTCTAAAACATTTGTTTTGTACGATTTGATATTAATTTATTCGTTGATATTATTATATTCGATATTTTAATATCTGCTGAGGATAGATTAGGTGTCGAGTACCGGGCATCAGTGGCACTTAACTAGATCTAATATACATATCGGACATTTACCAAAGCGACTATGTGATTGCCAAGAAGTATTAATTTCGGTCATTCACAGTGTAACAGAATCGTTAACTATTTCAGTAAAGCCTCTTTGGTTAATAAGTTTTCAAGTTCCTAAAGAACTTCATTTATTATACTAAAAGAAAGTATATTACGTTTGGGATCTTTTCAAGAATCTCTCCAAAAAGATAACTAGCTTCCTCTTTTTTACTTCCCCTTTTTAATCAGGTAATTTCAGAAGGGACAATTTCAGCTTTTAAGAAGAAAGCGATTTTCTCCTCCTCCTGCAATCATCTGGGAAAATCTTCGTTTGTTGCGCTGAAGAGTTGTTTTCCTTCTACGGTTAATTTTATCGCTAATAGGTGTAGAGCAAAAAACATTTTTCTACCGAAATTTTTTCTGTCATCTTATTTTGTTTATTATATTTCGTTTATTATTGTTATACAAAAGTAATTATTAAATGAGTGTCTAGAAAAACAAAGGTCGGTTAAGTTGAATACAATTTTTATATAATATTTTATTATAGTATAACCGTAAAAAATTTAGCCTCTAACTTCCTCATAAAATAATGGACAGACGAAAATTAATCATTTTAGAAATTTAGGAGCCAGCGGAAATTAATTTATAATTAGATTAATTGATAAAAGAGATATTGATCATATTTATTTTGGCACTTCCTTATAATGAACTTAATTAAAAAAAAAAAAAATAGCCCAAAGAGAGCATCGTAGAAATTGCTGATATTAACAATTTTATAGACGTGCCACTCCTCCCTGCATGACGTTCGCTCGTTGGAAATTTTGATGTTGGAATAATTTAATTCGTAAAAGAAGAGTGTATCAACACTTTATCTCAGAGAAATGGAAATTGCGTGATTAACTTATCATGATTTAGGTCTCTTTCACCTTTATTAAAAAAAAAAAAAATGAAAACACGAGTTAGGTTAGTTGGAAATTATTTGAAAAGCGATAAGATATGACAATTTAACGATAAGGAAAAAAAGGAATTGTTTGTTCAGGTAACGAGCACTAAAGATGAAGCATTTTGGTAAGTTTTGATTATGATTTTAGTCTTCTTCTTGGTATCTGTCTTATATCATTGACAGGAACTATCAGATTGCCGTCTTCGGTTTCCGAAAATTTAACGATGCAATTTAGAGTTTACTAATAAATTCGTAATTTTTTCTAGATCATATAATAAACGGAAATGGGAAAACTAATTAAGAAAGAAAAATCTTTTTAAATATGTGAAAGAAAAAAAGTTTTCCCCTTCAGATTTCTTATTTTCCATTTTTTTAGAAATTAAGATATATTACTGTGAAAACTAATCATTCTATTAAAAAAAAAACTTCAATTTTTCTTTTATGCAATTTTTTTTCGCTCTTCGTCAAAAAATAAAATAAATAAATGCATAAATTTCTTTGTTAGCAAGGCACTTGTAGTGAGAAAAAATATAAAATTGAAATTTTATGTTCTGTTACTATGACTGTTTAAAATTGAAAAAAATAAATAAATAAAATAATAAAAAAAAACAATAATTAACAATCTGTTCCCCCAAATACAAGCTAAAATTAAAAAATATGAAAAATATTTTTCCAAAAATAAGCTAAAATGAAAAGATTTTCCTACCCTGTCTCGCTTTATGTATGTTACTATAAATGACCGAAATAGGTGGTTGTTGACTTCCACTGGTGAATGTTGACAATCACATAGTCGTTTTGGTTAATGTCCGAAATATATATTAGACTAGTTAAGTGCCACTGCCCGGTATGCCCTACATCAATGTTTTTTTAAGGTAATATGCATTTAACTAGTACTCCGAACACTGATATTTCTCCTAATCTATCCTCAACAGATAATAAAATATCGAATAAATATGATAATATCAACGAATAAATTAATATCAAATCGTATAAAACAAATATTTCACCAAAGCGACTATGTGATGGTCGACATTCTCTTGATTTCAGTCATTCATGGTAACATATAAGCTTTCTGACTGAAACTCATTATCATGTTCCTTATTAAGTGCTTCATAGGCAACCCCTGGTGAAGAGGGACGACACAGAATTGTCACATGACAGCACCGACCGACCCTGTTTCTCGCAAATCGAAAGTGAACTGTTGAAGAAGGATGAGGAGCCCGTTGTACCCATATCCGTCGCCATGGTGTCCATCACCATGTTCACCTATGCCATGGATGTGGCGTCTTCTGTCGCCCTCTGTTTCTGGCTGTTCGATATCGGGAGGTGGTGGTGGTGGATGACCATCGGATTCCTGTTGGCCTCTCTGTTCCTCGTCAACATGTTCAGCATCCGATGGTACATTCACGATCATCAAGAAGAGAAGCCCTACCTACCGGAAGTGACGCCGAGTCATTGGATCATGAGAGGACTTTTCCATGCCATGTTACTAGGCCCACTCATTAGGTAAGTTCAATTAGATTTCTTCTTCATTGGTCCCGAGTGCGTATTATCAAATCCCCATGCATCGGGATCCGCTTGGTGACTTGACACAATTCAGCCTTAACGATACAAAATAAGCTTGCTTGGTGATGGTAATTGAAATATCGTATACTCCTATTAAAAACTTCATTCGCTTAAAGAATATACAATTAGAAAAAAGCAATAGACATGTTTCAAGCACTTCAAAAATAGGCTCCCATTTTCAAGACTTGCCAGACGTGAATGTGAAGAAACGAAAGCTATTTGAATTGAAAACGTAAACAGCCAACGAAAAAAGGAAAAATATAGGTTAGACCAGGGGTCCCCAACCTTTTTTTACCAAAGAGCAAATACCAGAATATCGGTCGAATGGCGGGCACCATTTATTTTTTCAAGATAAATTTATAGTTGGTAGACATAGGAAATAATACACACTGCATATAATGCATAAAAAATTTAATTGTAAAAATTAATTTAACATATGAATATAATTAGTATTAATACAAAGTATGCAAAACATTAGCAAACATACAAATAAACGTAAGCAAAACATACAAAGTATGAGTTCATATATGCAATTCGCGAGTGGTCAGCTATATTTTGCTTTATGCTTATATCTGTGGGGATGGCGATTTCTATTTTGGTTGTGTTTATCATCCATATTGAAAAAGCAAAAAATATTGCATAACATTTTATGGGAAAATGGAAAACTGAAGTATTTTATCGTTGGGCACAAGCAACGGGCGCACCTAAACCGATCGAAGGGCGCCATGGTGCCCGCGGGCACAGGGTTGGGGACACCTGGGTTAGACAAATGAAATGGATAGACAAATAGACTAATATTTTAGACAAATAAAATAAAAAACAAAATTCTTTTTTCTGCTTATATTCAAAATTTATCTCTGTTTGCATAATTGTTTAAATTTCGAAGGTAAATATTTTTTGAACTAATATTATGGTACTTATTTCCAATGGCGGGAAAAAACAATCTAATGCAACAAAGAAGAGCAATAAACATCAGAAGGAATCATAAGAAGTAAAAGAAAGATCAAAGTCATTTCATCAGAAGCCCTCTCGCGCGCCAATATTTAGCAGTCTCGGAGTCAAGTCCGTGGAGTGATCTACAGCGATGGAGAAGTTTTCGGTTCATAGGTTCTTTAGAATCACATAGTCGACAATCGGGATGGTCACACATACGTAGTTTGTGCTTATAATTTATGAAAATTAAATATAAATTTTCAGCCAATCTATTCATTTTTAAGATACTAAGGTCCATAATATTCCATCTCTAAGGTTTATACTGAGAGGGGGGAAGCAGGGTAAAAGTGATGATAGGTTTTAAAAGACTATCTAGACAAGTGGGGTATTCTCTCCGATTTATTTTTTACTTTGAATTAAATCGAAACGATAAGACCAGCAGTTTAGAAGGTATTTAGGTTTTCTGTTTTAAATGTGTTTTGCGTTAATACCTTTTTACACATTTGACATCTAAGAAAGTGGTGCATTTTTTTCTTTCTTACACTGAATCAAATGAAACTAAAACCACGTCAACATATCATTACAATTTAAAATGTGTTCAGTTACAATAAGCTCAGTTTTGTGCTTTCGTACCTGTCTTTTCTATCTAGCCAGGTGAGATATTTATGCATTTTCGACAATGAATTAATTGAAACCAAAATCAAGTCGATAAAGTTGATTGTCCAAAAGTTATAAAGATTTAAGTATAATTTTTCATTTATACCCATTTACGCACTGCTTTCTAGATAAGTGAGGTTTTGTTTCTTTTTTAAGGTTAACATTAACAAAAAATAAGAAACTATATCTCTCCTGTCTATATTGCAATTTTTGTAACTTTATTTTGGTTTCATCCGATTGGGAGTGAGAAAAGAAAATCCTAAAAAACTATATCTCACCGACAACAATATCAGATTCATAAATAGATATAAGTTCAAAACTGTATTTTTTGCAAATGGAAATCAAAAGTAACTTTTAAATTAGTAGTATTATAGGCTAGTATACTAATATATATTAGACTTAGTATTGATTTTCATTCTATGCACCTGGGAGAAATCGGAAAGTATATTTAATTTGTCTAGATAGTAATATTTAAGTCTTCCTTCTTTGAATTGAAATTGTTTCATAAAATGTTAAGAGCATGCTTTAAAGAAAACAATATGTTTAGTGCGAAGATACATTGCGTTTTATTTCGATATTTAATTTAATTAAATAAATATTGAACTCTGCAAAATCAATCATTTATCACTTTTGATGAAATATGCCCAAAATAATATTAAAACAAAAGTAAGATTTATAAACAACTATAGCTAGCAACTCAAGAAGCTGGAGAAATTATAGAAAAATCAGCGCAATGCAGTCGGATAAGTTAGTGTAAATCCATAAGGTTTTTGAAGATTCTAAAAAGTGATTGTAAACTCACGTTTCAAAGAACCTGAAAAAGTTTGTTAAGAAAAAACCCGTTAAATTTTTGTATAGACAGGGTGCTTTTTTATCGCCCTTAATATTTACTTTTTGTATCATTGTCAAAACAATGATCACAATTAGTGATCACAAATTGATTAATAAATGAAAGAAAAGCAATATCGCTATCGAATTTTGAAAAGTCACTCGTGAAAAGATCTGGGTAAAAATGACTAAAACCAATTTGATTGCCTGACGGAGCTTAGAGATATTTCTTTATTTCACATTTAAATCATGCAATTAAACAGGTTTCAATGTTTTAATCAATACCCTGATTAGTAATATTTATATCAGAAATTGCGGAATAAGCCAACAAACAAAAGATATTCTTATTAGATATTTTTATTAAAACTCTTTTAAATATAAAGTATAAAATTTTATATTTAAGCAAGTAAAAATAAAAAAAATGTGAGGAATAACTACTGAAAGAAGCTGGAGTAAAAACAACTAAACCTGTTTGATTGCCTGTGGATATAGAAAATGAAAGACGATTGCTAGAAACCAAACAACAAAACTGATTTCGATGCTTTTCATTCCTCCTTCCTCACTAGTGATTCTGTATTTATAAAGATTTTGGAATTACGGGTTATGTGTAAAAAATGTGTACACATGTATACGTAAGTGAAGTTAATAGTTAACAATATTGTGGTAAGTACATGACCATCAACACTCTTGGTACTTCGCATTAAACTCTTATAAATGCAATAATTAAGAATAAAAATGCTGAAACAAAATATAATAAAAAAAATAAAAATCGAAATACACAACCATGAAATCAAGATAATAATTAAACCAAAAGTATTTATTAAAAATTACAGTTTTAATACTTTTAATTTTAATGCCAACTTAATAAAAGTCGGCTAACAGCAATAAATAAAAAAAAAGAGCGACATTAAGATTATATTTCTTAAATAGATTCAATTTTTAAAAGCAGAATAAATTTTCTTTAAAAATTAACCCTTTCATAAGTTATGCATAAAATATTACTCATGCTGACTACACTTTGAATACTTGCAATAGCTTTATTACAATTAATTTTTACAATAAACGTAATTTTAAAAAATGATATAAAAATACCTTTATAAAAATATTGGGATTTTCTGCTTTATATATGTTTCTCGGGTTGACTTTAGTTCTAAAATAATAATAATTTATTCTCAATCCTTATGGTGCTCCACCGTAGATTTCGGTTTCACCCTATCTTAGAATTACTCTAAAAAATTTAAAGAGACAAAAACACTGTGTTGAAGAGATTTTCGGATATTTATAATCATTAATTTTTTAAGTAAATAAAATAAATATAGTAATTGCGATGAAAAGGTAGAATTAAGGTACTAAATTGAAACACTGCATACACTTACCATATTGAAAAGATTTTCCCATATTTATGAATACAAACCAGGTATTGAACCGAGTATTGTCTCCAAAATGAGGAGGCACTGTTTCAACTGTTCTCTTTGCAGGTATTGGGAGCTGTTTTTGTATGGACTGCACACGTGTGACAAAAGTGATCCCAAACGCAACCAATATCGTCTGATGTTCCTTCAAGAAGACCGAGATGTGTCCACTCTAGCGCTGGTGGGCAGTTTCGTCAAATCGGCACCCCTTCTCGTCCTCCAGATGTACCTCCTCACGCAGAACAGTTTCTTCATAGATTTATCTGCGAGTGAGTTGAAATGAAAAATCAACATTAATTTATGCCACTCTCTCAACTTGTAATGTATAAGATTAATTGTTCCAAGATTTCATTACATAATTCATACATGATGATGAAGTATCAACTTTTTATATTTCCTTCTTATATTTTCTAAAAAAATATATCAAATATTGTCTCTTCTAAATATAATATTGTCTCTTCTTCGTGACGCAAGTGTCAAAAAGTATGGATCAACCTTAAAAGGTTTATCAATTTTTAATAAAATTTCATAGCTAACAAATTGACTGACATAATCGACGGCAGCTCAGAAAACCAGAGCATCCTACCTACTCAATCCAGAAAAATCATTTTTACTACTTGGGTTATCTTGGCTAAAACAGAGATCGCCAGGGCAATGCAACGTCAAATGCGTTATTTCGCTCAGAAATTTAGAGTTTAATAAATGAAAAAAATGCATTCTCCACAAAATCCATACTTTTCAAACGTTAGTCGATTTCTATCATTCGAATTTTATTTGATTTTATCACAATATGGATAATCAAATTTTATTTGATGTAAGGTGAAATATTTTTGAGGAATTAAACGCACAACGAAAAATATTAATAATAATAAATTTGCTGTATAAGCGTAAAAATAAGTAAAAAAAAAACTCTTCGATTGGAATCCTTTAAAATGTCATAATTGAAATGTAATTACAAAAAATAAAAAAATTTAAAAGGAAATCATTCGAAAAATATATAATTTAGAAAAATCTAAACCCACATTACGTATAACCGCAAGCGGAAATTAATGTGATAAAATTTAAATATTGTCATACGAAATGACATTATTTTTTAAACATAAAGAATCTTTTAACTTTATCATGAAGAATAAACATAAGGAAGCAACATAAGCATAAAGAATATTTAACATAAAATATAACAACATTAAAACGTAAGGAATAGTCAATGGAATGCATTTATCTGTATTTTTAACTCCTTATAACTTCATAATTAACTATGTTTTAAAAGATTCATCTTGAAATATTTTCCTTGTACAAATTATTAATTTTTTAAAAGAAAAATTAGTTTTATAATTAAAATAATAATTATCAGTTTTAAAGTTGTAAATGTCTTTCATTGTTGTTTTAGTGACTTGAAATGCCCATGTTGCCCCCTCCTTTATTCCCTCTTCTAAATTCCAACATTATTGCTGGGAAAGTTTCTTGTTTAGTACTATGTATAAGTTCCTTGTTAGGGTTCTTTAAGAAATTCACAACCTGTCATCTATTTTGACTCTCATTTAAGAATAAAATCATGAAGTTTTGAATCTAACTAATTCGTTTTCCACTTCTTTTTAAGTTTTAATTATTCGAATTTATTTCACAAAGACAGAATTATGCAAATATTTGTTTTTGGTTCAGAGTTTTCTTTAAGTGACAAAATTATACAGTGACATGACAAAAGTCACCACTTTGAGATTTTTGTATTTTAATATTTCGATATTATATTACTTTGTGATTATTAGTCGTTATATTTCATCCTAAAATTTAAATAGCATTTTAAAGTGAGAAGTAATTGATAATAGAAAGAAAAATCCTCTTGGAATATACAAATACGTATTACCACCTTCATGTGGCTGAGCATTGAACACATTTTGGGAATGAATCTGATGATATTTTCAGAAGAAATATAAGAGGGCTTTCTTAACATAAAATGTGAATAAAAGTAGAAAGAAAAGAGAGAAAACAAATTTGGAGGCTAAAACTGTGGAGTGATTTCTCTTATGCATCCATTCTCATCGAGTTTATTTATGGTTATAAACCCACGATTTATTAATTCGATTATTTATAAGAGCTGAAGTTGAAATTTATTACCAACTCTGTACAGTAGGTAAAATGTTGATTGTTAAATACGATGACCTCGGGGTTTTAAAGGATTACAACATAATATCTATTATATATAATTCTCTTACGTGGCTCCCAAATTTTGGCTGTATTTCTTTTCCACCGGTGGCAACGTTTGCTTTGTTTTGAAAACACCAAAGCATTCTGCCTTTTAATGATGTGTTTCTGATCTAATATATATAATTCTCTTACGTGGCTCCCAAATTTTGGCTGAAGTACTTTGTACAACTAAATAAGATTCTTTTCACAACAGTTAAATATTTACTTTATTTTCTTCATTCATAGAGAAAACAGTCGGCAAATAATTCTGTTTGGTTAAAAAACATTTCGCTAAAAAAATAACGAATTCTAAAAGAAATAAAAATAAACATAACTTAAAAAATAAAAATGCTGTTGCCAGCCATAGAATTTTTTGAAAGTTAACTTAGCAGCATAAATCAAAATGACATAGGTGCGCAACTAGATCAAAATTATGATACCTGAGCGCTCGACGTAACAAATCCTTCAATTCTAAAAGTGTTGTATTGCCAAATGCCCAAATTAACAATTGTGTTCTAAAAGAAATTCTATAAAAAGTTTTAAATAAACAACCTACTTCTACAACTGCTTCTTGAAGAACTTAGCTCATTGAATAAAAATATTGTTTTAATTTTACAGTACTAACTTTACTTCTACTTTCATTATTGCTATGACCCTCTTTCATTACATTTTACAACTTCATGCTAAATTTGAGGACTTTAAGTTGTTTTGTGGTTGAATACAGACATTTAGAAATGTGTACATAAGAAAAATAATATTTAGAGGTTAAGAATTGCCTCAGAAAAATTTGAATTGTTGACATTGATCTTAACAATGGAAACAATCGTTTTTGTGAAAAATTGAATTGCATTGTTGACATCAAAACTAAAAATATTGTGTTTCAACTTAACAATACTACCTTAATTTTTACTTTAGAATTGCCTCGGAGAAATTTGAATTGTTAGCAATGACTTAAACAAAAAGTTTTATTTTAACTGACAAATACTATATTATAATTTTAACTTTTTCTATGACTATACTCATTTTCTTACTCTTTTCTTTGTTTTTTATACATTTTATATTTTTGTGATAAAATAAAAAACTTATAGTTGTTCTGCTTCTGAACACTGATGAAAACACAAAATGATGGGCTTCATCAACAATCAAAAATATCTACATTTATTTTACAAATTCCATATTATTAGGGTGGCGCCCTTCAGGGAATTAAAAATACAAAATTATCTTCATCAAAGCCGATGCTTTACATCCGGCTTTCAGTGGCAGACTACTATTTCATATTGTTTTACAACGCATGGCTTTAGCCCTCTGGTGGGAAAGACTTTAAAACAAAACTTACAACAGTTACTTTTCTCAAGAACTGAAATTTAGAATAGTGTGATTACGAAAAATATGTGAACTGTTTGCAATTTCAAATTAATATTGAAATGTACAGGTTTAGAATTTTCTACAGTGAAAAGTTTTCGGAACTTCAGTATTCAAAAAAGTATACAAAAACTAGACGTTAAGAACGTATCCCATAAGCGAGCAAAGCGAGCATTGGATTGCGAAGCAATCCGAAATGAACTGTGAAAGCAGTTCCGGGGGTTGGTGAGCGCAGGCGAGCAGGGGGCGAAGCCTCCTAGTATTTAATAACACATGACAAGGAATGATGTCTACCATAGTGGAAACTGAATGCAATTGATCTGTTGGATCTTAGAAATTATTATTATTCATATTGAGAAATATTATTGACATTAATAATCCCACCCACTTTCCCACTAAAATGAATATGGTCTTTAATATCAAGATAATTTTAGGTAATAAGCTAACTGAATTTCTTTTTTAAAAATCAATTTCAATCCCAAAAATATTTTAACATAACATTACTTGTAAAAATTGCTCTATTAAGATCGACTAAATGATCTATGGTCTTTTTTTCATTTTAACTTGCATTAATTATTATTTAGCACAGTTAATGATGCAAAAGTATTGAAAAGTAAATATCAAAATCCAATGTGAAAACAATTTTACTTCTTTATCTGCTTTTATTTTTAAAGTAATCACAGTGTGTGTAATTTCTTTTATCAACATATTTCTTTTCGATAATGATATCAAAATCATGACCATGATGCATATATTGTGTTTATGACGCCCTTTTGTGTATTAAAATGCCACACCAGGCAGATAAGCATTTGCTCATTTCAGTTTCAAAAACAATTAACGAAAATAAAATGAAAATAACAGTAAATATTTTCTAAAATATCTCATACCGTACTCACATAATAAAGATAAATTCCTGAAATTTTTTTTGAATACATTTTTAGGGTGAATATGAAGCGAATTTTTCTAAAATAATTTAAAGAATTAAAAATTTTTCTTCCTTTAGCGCCATGTTTCATTTCTTAGACACGCATTTTGAGTTGTACCCAAAATAAAAAATTTTCAGACTCTATACAATTTTAAACTAATAGATGTCGTTAATTATGTGGAAAGTCTTTTTAAAAGTTTGATTCTTTGAAATAACTCGAGAAAAGCATTTTTTCTAGATCACCCTTTAAGCTTTCTGAGCAGTGGTCGAAAGTAGAGTACCACAAGTAGTGAAGTGTAGGTTAGTTTGTAATGTAGTGAGCTACTTTTTTATTTTTAAGAAAAGTAATGTAGTGAGTAGTGCGATACAAAAGAAACAATAGTAGTTCGTAGCGATTTCAGGAAACTACTTTTAACGATAGTTAAGTAAAGAAACACGGCTCTAACTTAACTAATTTTTCGAATTTGATAGGTACACTTCGCGGATCTGTCGGTGTATGCAATGAAAATGACCCTGTGGCTGCAGCTGAGCGTTAACATGAATGACGTATTTAGAATCATGTATAACTAATATTTAAACTAGCCATTATGAAACATAAATAATTAATCACTTTAAACACACTTTCACATGTGAATGTACACTCGTGAAACATTGATGTTATTTAAAAGAAAAAGAATGTATTTTTGATGCACTTAATTTCTGACAGGAAATAAAAGAGCATTAAACAATTAAAAAAATTCTAGTATTTAATAATTTTCCATTTCTTAAAATAAATATTCACTGTCGAGAGAGGCATAAAAACTTGAAGGTTAAATGGACCAATTCAAAAAGAAAAAAAATGCTTGGGAATTACAAACTAGCTATGTAAGCATGAGTAAATATTTTGTAATTATTATTCTCTTACATTTAATGTTAGTCCGTCTTCTTAGAGCAATAAAATAGTTACTACATTTCCAAAGTAGTTTGTAGTCACTACATTTAACAAAAAAGTAGTTGCAGTTGTAGTTATTTATGTTTGTAACAATGTAGTTGTAGAAAACTACAAAAAATAATGTAGTTTTTCCGACCACTGCTTCAGAGCAAAGGTCTTTGAGACCCTTTTTATGATCTGAAAAAAAAAAAAAGAAAGACTCACACTTTTATGAATATTTTTTCTTTAATAATGAATATTTTATAATAGACTGATTTAGTTGAATATGTAAATAATAAGGGAAAAGGTTTTCAGAACTGTGGGTTTTATGCTAGATACCCTCTTTTAATGTGAATTTTTTCAAAATGCGTAAAAGTTGACACAATATAAGCACACTTTTTTCCCCCCCTCAACTATCTCGTCTCGTAAATTTAATAAATTATATTACTTGAGGATTATCAACGTAATGTATCTTCTCAAGTACAATTGTTCTTCTTCTTAGATCGAGCACAGGCAATCAACCTGGTGACGTCATTGGTGGAATTGTCACTGGCTCAGAGCTCTTACCATCGAGCTCTGCGCCGTTCCTCACCCTATAAGAAGAACATGAACAAAGTGGGCGCTTTCATCCAACTCTTCAGCCATTGTTGCGTCATCGGCTCTAGAGTGATTGCTTTGGCCGTATTCGCCACTGCTTATGGACACTGGATCGTGGTTTTTGTGGCAGGTCACTGGGCACTCATGACCATCTGGTTGATATTTTTGAGAACAAACTCGTGTGCGACAGCTTCTGGTCAGCCTAGGCCCATTGAAGAACTTTTCTTCAACGTAGTCATCGGAGTCATTTACGTATTCTGTTTCGTCAATGTTAAGGATGAACCCACAAGGTAAAGTACTGTCTATCTATCTAGAGAACTCTCCTACGTTTGGAACACTGTCTAACTATGGATGGTTGATCGTGTAAAGCAAAGCACAGATGGCGCTGTTGGTTAAAATTCGTCGTAAAACTTTCGAGTTACCACTTTAGATTCATTTTTACGCCGAAGCTTATCCAATATATTATAATACTTGTAGTGTTTACAATATAAAGCGTTCTTTCAATCTAATTTTCAACAAACAAGCAACAAATGAATTCGGAAGACTCCACAAGCATGCTATGACGTTGTACAAAAAATAACAAATGGCGGTATTTTACACTAATATAGCCTATAAGAGATTAAGTTCAAAACATGGCAAACCTTATACTTTTTTTTAATTGTGATATTAATTTTCTTAAATTTGTTTCAGGCTTACGACCTGTTAGACTGTATAAATTATAGAAAATTCTTATGAATGGTAAAATTACACGAATACAAATCACGATAATTAAACCTCCTGGATTTTTAAGCCTGTTCACACATCGCCTCATAAACATAACATAAGTGGAAGGATACACCGGAAGTTTTCTAAATTTCTTCCGGTTTTAGAAAGTTTGTTATTGTTTACATTCAGACAACCTTCCTTGGTTACAGGTTGAACTATTTCGAGTAGGGGTTGGGGTAAAAATATTTAGACAAGTTTCGATGCAGGTCGGTGAGAAAAATATCAAGAGCTATTCTCACTAAAATGTACTCTTTCTTGTTAATGAGTTTAACATTGCTTTCCAGATAAGTTCGGAAATTATCAAGACAAATAGTTTAAATATTATTAAAGTTATGAGTGAGAAGTATTTATTGTGTATTTTAACATATTTAGCTCCTGACATTGTTATCTAGACAAGTCAGGTACTCATTCTTATGCATTTTGCTTTGTGTTGAAAAGAATGAGACTAACAAGTCAATAGAACTAATAGTTTATAAGTCAGAAAAGTATTCATCATAAAAAGTACAGTTTTGTACTTGTAGCTTTTTACCAGATTGATGTTAATGCAGATACAATTAAATTAGAAACTATGGAAACTATGTAATGTTTAACGCTTGTATATATATATTTATATATATATATATATATATATATATATATATATATATATATATATATATATATATATATATATATATATATATATATATAAACAAATGTCACGGGCAATGTAAATAATTGGGCATTGTTTATAATGACCGGGCAATTTAAAAAGTGCCCAAAAGGATATGACAAAATGATAAATTATGTTGCAATTATTACATTGCCTGGTCATTATGTATAATGCTAAAAGTCAATTGGGCAATTTGTGTCACACACAGCCACAGGGTGTCTTGGGATATTCATCCACTTTTGGATAATTTTTTTAAAAATTTTTCCCGCACATGCGCTGTATAAAGCAACTACTTCAATTACTCTTATTTGGAGCTGTTTTTATTATTTTTTTTTAATTTCAAAGCAATAATTTCGGTATCAGTTTAAAATTGATTCAAACGCTTTGTTTAATTTTTTTTTAAATATTTAAGCTGTAGCAAAAGGGGCACTAGACCTAGTATATATTTCGGACATTTACCAAAGGTCTAGTCATACTAGGTCTGGTTAAGTGCCATTGCCCGGTATACCCTACACTGATGTTCTTTTAAGGTTCAGTGCCACTGCCCGGTATACATTTGCCCGGTATATCCTACACTGATGTTTTTTTAAGGTCAAGTGCCACTGCCCGGTATGCCCTACACTGATGTTTTTTTAAGGTCAAGTGCCATTGCCCGGTATATATTTGCCCGATACTCCAAACACTGATGTTTGTTTTAATCTATCGTCAGTAAGTATTAAAATATCGAATGAATGTAATTATATCCACGAATAAATTAGTATCAAATTGGATGTAATAAATATTTCGGACATTCACCAAGGCGACTAATTTGATTGTCAATATTCACCGGTGAACATAGGCCAGCCAGAATCGCACCACACGCACGTGGTTGTCTCATTGCTGTCAATTAATCAAAGTGCCCAAAGAAGTAATAACGGTATTTATAATGACCGGGCAATGTGAGAAATTATCGTAAAGTAATTCAAATTTATCAAATTGCCCAATTTTAATGGTCATTATTCATAATAACTAAGCATTATGAATACTGACCTAAATAATTACATTGCCCGTAACATATATATTTATTTATTACAACAATAAATTACGTACGAAAAAAGTGCTTTTGAACAATTATGTCAGAATATATATCAATAAATTTGTAACTTATATTGATTATTTTGGCTATAATATGCAACAATTGCATAAAATTTTGCATGCTTAGCTTAAATATTTATGACGATATGGAAGTTTTTTTAAAAAAAGCTACTCTTTTTGTCTTGCAATTTTCTTCCATAACTTAAATGAAAAATTCAATGAGAGTAAACACAATTTTCAGAGCAATTCTTAATTTGTAAAAAAAAGATCTATTAAAATTGATACCAGCATTATGGGGGATCATTCCCCTTAAAAGTATGTTTTCTTTTCTTATACCATAACATTGGTATACGGACTATTATTGCAAGGTATTATAATTTGTTATTAAATTTTATCTTATTACTTATAAATTTTACAATAAATTTTATCTTATTACTTATGATACAAAATGAAATTTGTGAAAAACCTCTTACCATTCAGAACTTTCTTTCAAAATTTACAAAAGTTTCTTAAAAAATTGCTCGAAGCTCTTTAAATTTCAATTATATTCGAATCGGACTTTTTTCATTCGTGTCCTTATGCGATTTACTACAAATTTATGAAATTTTTTTTAAAACGTTTTTCCACGCATGTGCTGTTCGAAAGAACTAATTTTTAAATGTTCATATCTAACGCAATCTTCAATAATTTTTCTTAAAATTTTAAAATGATAATTTTTTTAATTCATTGAAAATTGCTCTAAAAATTTTGTTAGATTTCATTGAATATTTCAAAATTTATTTTAAGTATTTGTTGTTTATAAATAAACAAAGCAACCGCTACAGTTACGTAAGTCATTCTATATTTTCTGGCATAGTTTTCGAAAACACTTTTTATCGTTTGTAGTTTATGACCAGTGGTCCCTCAAACCTCTGAAAGCTTTAAACTTTATTAGTATGTATGATAAATCGCATGACCTAAACATCTCTGATCATCTAAATATATTCTCTAAGTACTCCATAGTATGTCAAAACTATATACTATATTTAAACCAATAATTTCATAATATTTAATAAATAGTTATTCTGTTGCAGATTTAAATGTTAATAAAGAAAGCGGTTTTTTTTTCATTCATGATGTTAAGTTAAATTATGTAGTCTTTTTTCTTATTCACTGATTAATGTGACTAAGCAGGATTGACTATTTCATTTACACATTTGTAACATCGACTTATTATTTTAATGATATTCTAGGGGGCTAAGCACCCCGTATGCTGACGCTCACCAACTCCAATGATTGCTTCACAATAATTGCTGTTTCTTGGCATTAAATACTTGAAATTATTCTACTAAAAATGTATGTACGTAAAAGAACACTTGTGCCTCCACTTTCCACCTACAAATAATTCCCTCATGATGCAATTAAGATTTATAAGTGAACGTAAATCATTTTCCCAAGTAATCATTTTTTGAAAAAGCATTTAAAGTTGAAAGTATATTGTTATAACAAATTTGGTGAGTTCACAACGGTCATTTAATATTTTTGCTTACCAAACAAACGGATGTATATTTTGAAATACAATTTTTGCATTCATCAATTTGTGCAAGAAGATGAAAGTTAAGTTCTAAATCGTTTAACGAATATCTTCAACCGTCATTCATAATAGTATATTAATGTCATTTGCACTAAAAAATAATAATTGTGAAACGGTTCATAAGATCAGACACCGATTTAAATAACTTTATTTTAAAACGCAACGTACAATTACATTATTCTAATGATAATAAAATTACAAAAAAATCCTCCTAAACTCATAATTTAGAAATAATGTATTTATAACCTTTAAATTACGGAAACAAAAATATTTGTAGGAAAACAATAACTTTATGACTTGTATCAATTTTATGCTAATAACAACCAAACCAATATTAAAATTAATCTGGGAAAACTGGATCCTACCATGTGACTATCCGGCCAATAAAATTGTTTTGACAATGGAAAAATGCGACACTATCAATATATTTTTATATATAGTAAGATATGTTTTGTAAATACACACTTTACAATTTTATGTGCAAACGTATTTTCTTTTATAGATGGAAGTACACAATATTTTATATAATTATATGGATAGAGAATGTGGCTCTGGTGATTCTATGGTTTTTGAAAGCTGATCATGATCTATGGTACAGAATTCCTCTCTTAGCTTCAGTGGTTTTGTCTCTTGCAATCGGACTAGCACTCCTTGCTGTCTATTACCAATTTTTGCATCCAAATAAACTGCCTAAAAATGCTCAGGAATAGAAAAAGTTAACGTCGGAAATATTCAACGGTACCCAACCATTTTACTCTTATCTCCATAATTATATACACATGCTTCAATATCTTTTTATTATCAGGCATATAGTTCCCATGAAACTATCCCATTAAAACTATCAGGACTCTTCTTGCTTTAACGCTTTGTGATTGAAGTGACTCAGCTTTGAATTTTTCTAACGATATTCTGTTAAAAATGACTTTTTAATGGTGGTCACAAATGTGTTAGAATATTGACATTTGCTCCTATTTTCTCACTGCTTTTAAAATTTGAAAAACCTGGAGGAACTCAGTAGAAAATTATTTCCATTCTCGTTACAATATACAAATGTGTGATCATTTTTTCTGTACTTCTAGTTTTTTTTTCTCTGGATATAAAAACATAATTTAAATTTTTTTTCTTTCTTAATTTTGTGGAAATGTGAATGTGTGACGAGTTAATAGAAAAAAAAATGACAAGTGGAAAGCATAGCAAATAAACTTTTATTGTAGACAAAATAATAATAATGAATGAAAACGAGAGAGATCAAAGTTCTGTGAAAGGCAAGTTGTGGATATTTCTGAAGCTCGAAGGAAAGAAGAAGAAAAAAAAAGCTCCCAGAACTTCACAGAGTATGTGCGACACGTGAAATGTGCACAACCAGTCACACAGTAGTCAAGAGAATGAGAGTTGGTGGGCGTATTTACAAGGAGGGAATTATGTACATGGAAGAACTCTTAGGCACCATTCATACGTGACACTTTTGTTTGTACAAAGTGATAAAGTGTAATGACCACTCTGAATATGCAATTGGATAAATGCTGTAAAAAATGAAGCCATTAAATTATGCACACTGAGAATCGCAAGTCCATTTTTAATTGAAAAAAAAAAACAATTTTTTTTTATTATTTTTAACCAGTGAAGGATCTCTGATAGTATACGTATTCTAAGAAGAGCTTCCCCTAGCCTTACGCTCCGATACGTACTAATACGAGATTTAATAAGAGAATATCGAATTGAGATCGTGTTGTCTTGCCACTGAAGTCAGAAAGACTATATGATCATGCTCTTTTCATTCTAAGAGTCGAGAAGAGAAAGGAAGAGGGTCGTAATCTTTAAAATGTAAGGTTCTTATTGATCTCTCCTTTATTGCTCTCAAATATAATTTATCACTTATTTGTTGTCCCCCGCAAATAGTACTCATTACGTGCATAATTGATTGATTTCATTTTTTGCAAAAATGCAAAAGAAATATCTTAAGAGGCTTCTTTCCTCCCGACCCATTTCAAAATTGTCGAATGGGAGAGTAGAAATACTAAATATACTTTTTTCCCCATTTAATTTTCACAAAAAAACTCATAATGACTCGATTGGGCAACATTCTTCGTAAGGCAGTCAACCGATCAGAATTTGAGATATAAGATTTTTAGATACTCTACTGAATTTTTCTTCCAATGTAATTCTGCTAACAGTATTTTTTAAAAGATAGTCTGTTTTTAGATGTTTGACAAATGTACCACAGTCTTTGTATCATTTACTCTTAACGAATTTTTCATTGTCCCCCAAATCGGCTTTCATCAACATATAATTCAACAAGAATAATCAGAAAAAATAGAAAAGTCTTAAACAGATAAATGTACAGAATTAAATGATTTATCAAACGTTACTAAGCGCATCATTTTATTGCGTCATGTTTTTGAGGAAAAATTTGGAAAAGTGCAAATGATCAAGCACAATTTCTTCTAATCTCATAAAACGACGCTTTACTATCATTTCATTTTTTTAAAAAGGTTTATCAAATGATCGTCTTACGTCAAAAGTTATCTTAACAACAGAAAACAAACATTTAACAATTATTTCAAGATAGCGAGGAAAGAGGCCTTTTAAGGTCGGTTATTTTGGAACACTAACTAACAACTCCATTGAGACGATCAGGCACAAATGCAATTCTACACTAACAAATAAGTCTTTGGAGTATGTGGGGAAGAGGAGAATGTGGTCTGTACACATTAAAGCAAATAGTGATGAAAAATTTTAACTGAAGGACTATTTCTTTACTTAAAATGGCAATTTATTTATTTAAAAAAAAATTTAAGAATTTTAGAGATTTAAATTTTTGATTAAGTTTCAGTTGTTACTTTAATAAAATGAGTTAAAATCATGAAAGATTAGCCAATCATGATTATAACTCATATCCCGTTCTGTACGATCCACTCTGACTTCATCACGACACTTTTCTTGAAATTTCTCCCTAGAACAAACAGCCTTTGCTGCCTCTAACAGGTTAGTTGATTATGTTAGTTGAAATGGTTAGTTGATTCTGTAATTTGAATAGTTGACACCCTGCGGTTAATAATTTAATGTCTCTGTCAAACTCTGAACTAAAATGTATTCAGAATAATAATTCTTTGTGACTTATATTTTTAAAGTTAAGTTTTTATGCTTTATTTCGATAAAAACTATTGAATTAGGAATTGATTGCGTAGGTTTATGTTAGTGTTTTGAAATTTCTTCATATTGTGCATTTGTGTAGAAGCATAAAACTTTCTAATCAATTCCAAATCTTTAATCTTAGATTTTAGTTCTGTTATTCGTAAATAGCGTCATATTTTTATTTATTCCTGTTTGTTTCATTCTATTATATTATAAATTCAATTGTAAATAGAAAAAATAACTATTGAAAACGTTTTTTCCTATTTATTATTTTATTTATTTATTATTTATTATTTTATGCCTATTTATTTAAGTTTAAAACTGCTACTCGTGCATTTTATGTAAATTTGCACTATTTTCAATATTACAATGCTTTCTGACCAAAAAAATAGTAATAAATCCTGATTTACTTTACAAAATGTACTTTTACTTGACACAAGCTATCCTAAAGAATTAACTTCGAAACATTTTATAGAATTAGAAAAAAATAGGTGGCTGGGTGGCGCAGTTGGTTTGTCGTCGGCCTTCTGAGCCAAAGTCTGCGGGTTCGATCCCCAGCCCAGACACAGGATTTTCGGGATGCGGAAAGTCCTCAGCGGCCATGTCGTATGATTATGCGGCATGTAAAAGATCCCTGGAGTGCCTTATTGGCTCTTGGCATTTCCCGCAAAATTAAATTCCTAGTGCACTTTAGCATTCAAATAGAGTCTCGGTGCTGCCATCTAGTGTGGTAGAAACTAGACGTCCAAATTTTATTTTGAAAAATTTCATTTTATTTTTAAGAATGCCGAGAATAATGAGCTAGATAAAAAGCACCATAGAATGCTATGTTTTTGATTTTAATAAAAGAAAAATAATGTAATGCTATTTAGAAGTATTAAAATTCGATACTAAATGGTTTTCAATCATCAATTAATTATTCCACTAAATATCATTTATTAATAGTGAGAATAATACTATGAAAAACATTATTAAATAAAGTAAATTATTATTACAAATTTATTGGAACACATAAAAACAGTTTATTGCAACAATTTATTTTCCAATTTGTGTCTTTCGTCAATTAGCAATAAGCAAATTTGCTTATTGCTAATTTGCTTAAATAAAGAACTTATTATTTAAATGCATAACTTCTATTTTCATGTGTGATCGTCATAAATTAAACATCAATTATTTAAAGGAAAACAAAGCACTAGCTTCATTACAATGTACAAATGTTGTTCTTAATGCAAGGCAGCCAACTATTACGCTTTTTTGGCAAAATATTTTATAGAGTGGTAGACTATTAAAAATTAAAGCTTTCAGAATTTTTAATAACTTTTGCCAGCATTTTAAAAGAAAACCACGAGAGAATTGGACATTTCATATCAGCTTTTGATTCATTTTGATGCAGTGGTGTGCAAAATAAGTTTAAATAAATTATACAAAACAAAGATTCATACATTAAAACACAAACTTAACTGCCATTCGAAAAAAGTTTCCCAAAACCGCAGAGAGCCCTGCTGTTAATAAAGTTTCAGAGATTATCCGAAAATAATAAGGATGGTTGACCGTGTAAAGCTAAGCGGAGATGGAGCTAGGAGTAAAAATTCGTCGTAGAACTTTCGGGTTACTACTTCCGACTAATTTTTCGTCTAAGCTTTGAAAAATGCCCATCCAACATTATACTTGTTGTGTTTTCAATACAATGCCTTCCTTCAATCTAACTTCCAACGAAACAAACAACAAATGAATTTTGAAGACTCCGTAAGCTTGCTATGATGCTATCCAAAAAAAAAAAAAAAAAAAAAAAAAAACGCTATTTTACGCAAATATAGCCAAATAAGGGATAACGCTCAAAACATGGCTAACATCACACTTCTTTTATGCTGTGATATTAATTTTGTTAAATTTGTTTTTGACTCACGATCTGTTAGAAAACTCTTATGAATGATAAAATTATGCGTTAATGTAAACTCAATAATAAAACTTCATGTTCACACATCGCCGCTGAAGCATAACATAAGAAGCGGAGGGATATGCCGAAAGTTTCGATTTTAGGAAGCTTTTTATTGTTTACATTTCATCAACCATCCATAAAACCACAATGTGCGCACAAGCAGTGCTGATTAAACACTATGAAAACATCTTTAGAACTATTAAAATGGAATATTCGATAACAGAATAATCATTAAATACTACGGGTGAAGAAGGAAACTTCTTCGAAAAGTGCAAGTAAAATTCTTATATTTATAAGAACTGGTAGTTTAACACGAAAAGAATAAAGCAAATTTCAATATATTCGTAACAACTAAAACTAATTTGGCAGTTAAAATGATTTATATCTAGATTTAGAAACGTGTTGGATATTTTTTGAACATTACACATTACAAGTTAGGCATAACCATTTTTTTTAGCTATATGATAAACTTGCCACCACTTATTCGAAAGAACTTTAATCATAGATAATTAAAATAAAAATAATGGAGGTTTGACTGGACGCTTGACTGGATTGATGTGGAGAAAAAAAACATTCATTTTGATGTAAGCAAAAACTGAAACCTAGAGTGGGTATTTCTTATCTGGACAATATTTATGCGATGCAGTAGCAGTTATGGATATTAAAAGAGTCATCATTTTGACATGAGTAGAAATAGGTAAATATTTATTGCGAAAAGGATAATTAAGACAGTTGTATTGTTAAATAACAACAAGAATGCCGTTTAAATCGGTTTTGTTTTTGTAAGGATATTTTCATGATACATACATTGTGATAGTAAAAGTATGCTTGTAATATATAGTGATAATTTATACGAAAAATTATTAGGAATTGTGTAAAATTTAATTTCTTACCAGATATCACATCACTATCATCCTTGAATCGAACCGCCCTCATTACACATTGTGACTGATACTGCTCCGGACTCAAGAGTTAAGGAAAAAAAAAAAGAATTTCTACTTATAGCAATTGCCCTGGAAAATTTTACACGTCAAAACTGACAACCTATTTCAAAATTTTTTGATCGAAGATTCTAGAAATGGTGATATTTGAATCTGTGCAAATAACACTATGGTAACGGAAAAAGCAAAGCGGTTCTTTAACGAATAACAACTTTTAGGTGACGTTTTTTATTATAATTAACCTTTTCATTCCAATTCTTTTTACATAATGTGAGGCTCCGCTTACCGACCTCCTTCATTGCTTTTGACCTATTATTGTTTTTTTCCCCTCAAATTACGATATTCCGCAAAAACACAGAATATATTGCTTTCGAAATATACAATTATTGCAGCTTTATGCAAAAAAATTTTGTAACATCGATGATTAATTTTTCGATTTGAAAAATAATCATCTGAACTTGAAAAATATAGTTAATCCAATAGGACGCAGAATGTGTGATTCAATAAGAAGAAATAAATCCAAAGTAACTTTACTCGTTGACGAAGCGCATGTTACAATTCAAATAAAGAACGGTTCTTATCGCTCTTAACTAAGTTTTTTTTAAAATAAATTTAAAATGGAGAAATAAAGATCTCGTGAGGGAAAAATAAAGTTTATGCAACACTTGTCAAATAGCTTATATGTAAAGACAGAAAACAAATCATGATAAATAACATACATTTGCAATAACTTTCGAACACATTGAATTTTTGAAACAAAATTTGCGAGAAATTCGCAAATAAAAATGGCTTTTTCAGCAAGTTAATTTTCAACTCCATATTTGCATTTCAGAGATTGACTAAAC
The DNA here is from genome assembly GCF_982258835.1 of Parasteatoda tepidariorum. Lineage (NCBI taxonomy): Eukaryota > Metazoa > Arthropoda > Arachnida > Araneae > Theridiidae > Parasteatoda > Parasteatoda tepidariorum. The sequence continues at coordinate 1,521,238 of NC_141758.1, read as the reverse complement.
ATGGTATTTTCTCCTACAAGGTTAACAGTTAATAATTCTCGAACTAATTGTCACATTTTAAATTTTTTTTATTTATGTCATTGTACTCCCTCTACTTTTTTTCTACATACCTTCGTTTATTGAAATTTCCAAGTCTTATATACTTTGTGCATCAAAGCAAAATATAACGTAAATTAAAAAAGAGGGAATTATTCAGCAATATGTCGGAAAAAAAGTAACATTCCAGATAACATATCGATCGCTTTTTGTCTGCTTATGAAGAGAAAAAAAAAATCACGATGAGCAAATGACGGTTGCATTCGTCATGGAAAAACTGAAATAAAATGTGATACAATCTCCTTCTCATGAATGGGAGTCCAACACCCTGCCAACCAGGCTATCCCGACCCCTTTGCTTTGAATACACTCGTCAAATTAAAAGTGTACGGAAGCTTGTTAATCGCTTAAAAACAAAACAAAAAAAAGGAAAAAAATGACACATTTCGACACTCATACGCATCTTTATAGGTATCTATGAACAGTTGGCTTTCTGACTGTTTGTACGTACTCCAACTATAATTTCCTTATACGTTAAAAACAAAAACTATAAGACTTAGAAACTTGAGTCTCCAGAGGTGTGTAGAAAAGGTAAAATAATAAAAAGGACAATAATAAAAAAATAAAAGGGGCAAGAATAAAAAAAAATTTAGCATTTGATAATTACTTCGAGAATTATTAGCTGTTGGGAGAAACACCCTATGGACAGCTTTACAGGCCGCAGGAATGCAACTTTATTGTTGAAATTTAGTAAGACGAAAGAACCATATTGATTTATGAAATTAACATAGAGTTTTTAATTCGAAATTCTTATTGGTTCCTAATTTAACGCAATTTTAAGTGATTTTTGTGAATTTCTAAATTTTTTTTTTTGAATAGCTAAAATAAGCAGGATCAGGATGTCTACCGATCATAAAAAGTTCAGCGATCTGTATTCCAACGGCGATGATTTTCATCGCGCAAACTAATTTCGAAGAAGGTAACGATTTCTCCTACGAATTTGATATTGAGGAATAGGAATCAGTTTTTAAAAATAAGATCCGTTAAATGATATTAAAGTTTTTCTATTACCACAGCAGGGACAAAATTTGCATGGAAACGAAGAGCACCATTTCGGAAAAACTTTAATCACGATATTTTTAAAATATGTGGTCACATACAGTCAGTTCTTTCTGGAGCGCAAAGCATCTGTTTGTCTTTTCTTTCAATTGGGACAACCAATACCCACGCATGTGACCAGTGACGTCAGTACAAGCTAATCTTTATCAGCAATATGAAGTATTAAAGTTGAGCTAAAGTTTCTCTACATATCTTTAAATGAAAATTAACGTTAAGTTAATTAAATAAAGAGCCGTATAATAGCGCATAGGATTAGTTAAAATATAATTCTTTCTCCTCTACTTCTTTTACTTAACTTAGATATATTAATTGTTTATGTATTTCATTGTGACCGTGATATGTTTTCGTTTAGTGTACGCGGCAACTTCGATGCATAATAAGTTTGTTTATATTCTACATATCTTCGTGCCTGTCTTTGTGTAACCATACAGTCGTGGAATTGAAATCTTTGTGAAAGAATTTAGAATATGTCGCTTAAGAGAATTAATACTTGACGGGCTTGGCTAACTCGAAATAGAATAAAAAGAACAGTTGCTAACCTAAACAAATGCCACGTTTCAACAACCCATCAGGATCGAGATATCTATACTACGTCACATGCAAGTATCCCATTCATCATGTTTTTATTTAATAACATGGGGAGGGCTGCAGAAAAGTTTTAATGTAAAACGACAAAATGTTTCAATTGAAACGGAGTTAGAATGATAATAAATTTCAGTAGGAACTAAAATTGCAGATAGAAATTCTCCACCATAAGTACCATCAAAGAAAAATTGCATTTGATATTTTTAAACCTTACTATGGAATCATATGCTTAGATAGAAATAGTTAAGTATACTTCTGGTAATACAGTTACTAAATTTTAAAATACGCAAATTATTTTATTCTACCTTCTGTTTTTACTAAGTCTTCATTGTATTAGAAAAATATAAAATTTGATTAAAAAAAACAACTCTTATCTATTTTATTGAATATATAAAATAATAGGTTCAAGGCATTAGGAGTTTCAATCGAAGATAGAGACAGACTTTTCTATATTTGTTTCAACATTCGCCTAATGAGGCGAAATGAAACACTATGTGATCGGAACCCCCTTTTTTAAGTGAATCTTACACTGATTTTTACGGCAATTTATTATTTGAAAAGGTAAAAACAATACATTTAGTAATTCTTTAGTGTTCGCCTTGTTTACTCTTGTTTAAGCTTAAATCCTATATAATTTAATTTCTGTTAAAATATTTTAAAAACTCATTTGAAACTGAATACATATGATGCCAAGAATAAATTATTTTTGATGCTCTATCATTTGTATTATTAATTAGAATGAAGTATTTTTTATTTATTATACGATAAGTAAAGGGCTTATTAAAACAAGCCTCATAAAAAGTTTCAAGTCAATTTTAGTTCAGATTCGTTTATTATTAGTTTTCGAGAGGAGTAAAATGGCGTGATTGTAACAAAATATCTAATGCTTGGCGGGCAGTTCCCAATAATTTCAGATCTACAATATTCAGTTTAGGCATATTAATCAAAATGGTGCATAGGGAATATCATGCGATAAAATATTGCCTTTAAAAATATATATACTACTACTATTGTAAGAAAGACTGACTATAGATATGAATGTGAAACGTTTTGTTAATTACAGAGATCATTTTTTCCGTATGATATTAATTCATTTTAACATAATTTCTTAAACGATCTACATTGTTCAAATATCAAATATTGTTTCCTTCCTAATTTGTAGAAAAATATTACTGAGGGGAGCTGTACGAAAGAACAATTGAACCGGTGATGATGTTTGAAGTTCGTCTTTGCTAAATGACTTTTAGCAGAACTTTTGCTTCAAACATCATCCCCTTCATGCATATCAAGAATATTATTTACAGATACATTATATATAATTATTTTCAATAAAACACTCATTTATAATGTTCAGAATTTTCAAACACTTCCACCTCTGAGTTCTATAAACATTATTCAATTGGAGTTCTCTTTTAGAGGTCCCACAGTGGTTAGGGCGCTCTCATTTTGAAGGAGTAGGGTTTTATTCAAGGTAGCGGCCACACTCAGATCGATGGGTATTAGCTAGTTTCAGAAATAAATGCAGCCAGTTCGTGATGCGGAACCTTAGCCTCCATAACCTCCTTCGTAAGAAACTGTTTATCGTTAAGCCCATAAAGAAAGAACTTCTGCCCGATTGAATAGATTAATACAACTCCGATGAGGTGATCATATAGTGCGTAACTTTTATTGAAGGCCAAGATTAAAATTAATATAAAAAATGGTTTTCTATCCATAAAAGAATTACAACATGTTAAGATTAAATATTATTTATTCCTCAAGTTAGGAATGTAATGCAAAAATTAGAGCAAATTAGCCCCCCCCCACTTTCTTTGGTTATTATTAGTTATATTTATAACACTTCCGTTGTAAATTGATAATGAAGCGGCCATTCCGCCAATCGTCCCCCGCAGCGTGGAAGTAGCGGTTTTGAGTCCCACCGTAGCCTTGGATGTGTCTACGGGATATCTTTTATTCCACTTGACCAGGTATTATAAGCCGTAGTTTGCAGTGACACAGAAATGCCTCCGGACAGCGGATACATATTTTCGAGTCACAGTCTTTTTTTTTTTTTTGACTCTTGGTTTAGTAAATTTTATGACTCTTTTTGTATGACTCTTGGTTTCGTAAATTCTTTTTATAAAGTTTTTACTCACATACTTCTAAACAATTGGAAAGCTTATGTAATACGCCATTTCATATCAGCTTTTTGAAAAATTGGCAAAAGTAACCGAAAATCTACAAATTTTTATTTGTAATTCTTTTCCGTTTTTTAAAATATTTTTTCGAAACCGGAGCAATTGTCTTGTTGTTGTTGTTGTTCATTTACGTAGCACTAGTAGGCTATTGGCCACGGTCTGGGAAACATCCCTGAGGATGATCCGAAGACATGCCATCACAATTTTGATCTTCTACAGAGGGGATGGCACCCCTGTTTCGGTAGCTCGGCGACCTGCATACGAAGTCGAGCACTTTACAATATAACAGTTTAACGAGGACCAATGCCGCACACCCTCGGTCCCTACTCAGACTGATCCAAGTGGTCACCCACCCGCACCCGGAGCAATTGGCATTTCTGGAAAACGAATCTGGCTGAAAGAAACTTTGAAAACAGTCAAAAACTAGCGACAAAAGGGACAATTTCTGTTTAGGGTAAATGATGTTTTAATAGGACAAACCATTGAATGTAAGTTCGTCTTTTGCACAAACTCAATGAAAATGAAAATTTTCCGTTTTTGATTTCGTGTTCCGATTCCCCAAAGTTGTTAATCTGAACACAAATAAACAGAATGATTAGTCTAATCGGTTACGTGATTCTTTTATCAGCTGTAAAAATAGTAAAATCTTAAAAGCTGCAGTGAAAAGTGTGAACATTTCTTGAGCTTCAGCTCCACTTACTGGGAAATTAGCGCACTATTTGATATAGTGTCAACGTTTCTACACCATTTTACACGAAAGAAATCCGTTTACAGAACTCTGAGCTAAAAATGTTAAGATTTCCAAGACACTATGTCATACGTAATCGCCATTTAAAATGGATTTAATACATAGTTTCTAACTACTTTAAAATTCCATGATTGTTACTTTTGAGTTCCTACGTCTTGCACTTATCATTCAAAAACAGTTTTTTTTAAATTAATTTGTTATACATTAATTAGGGTTTAAATGTAAAACAGATTGATTGTCCTTCAGTATTAAGAAATATCTATGCATGGATCTAATTCTACCAAGTCACAAAAAGAATTTCATATCGTGTATGAGTATCGAAACATGTTGAGAAAAAGTTGAATAGAATGATATGTAGAAGATAAGTTAATAAATAATCCATCAGAAGACACTTCAATCTCGCAAGAACTCTAGAATTGGTGACTAGAAGCTATTGAAAATAAATTCTTCATTTGTTATCACTTGTGTGTATTTTCCTGTTCCCATTATTGTTGTGATGTCATTGAGAGAGTTTAACAAAAATTAGATACTTCTGCATTTCTTTATCAAATATTTTAAAAATATTAGACTTCTGAAAATCTAAATCAATCAAAATCTAGTTCAAAAGTGTTGGAGCAGAACGCTCCACTTGTGTTGTTGATTTTTTTTTCCTTTCAGAATACTGTATTAAAAAAAAAGAAGAAAAAAGTGTGTGCTTTTGTTTCTCACTGATTTATAACGTTTTGCTCTGCAATTCAAGCTCATATTGGGCTGTTGGATAGTTGACTGGAGATTCAAATCCAGGCCGCTTCAAAAAAGGGCGTGAGCTTTTATAAGCCACGCCCCATCTGTCATTCGGTTCCGCTTTCTTCCGCAATCGAAGCTAAAATATCCATGAATTCTTGAGGGATTTCTGACGTACTCCTGTCTTCCTTCCTAAAATTTTAAAATATAGCATTAACAGTAAAGATAACTTATAAATATATATATATATATATATATATATATATATATATATATATATATATATATATATATATATATATATATATATATATATATATATATATATATATATATATATAACAAAATAAATAAATACAAGAAAACACGAAGAAAGTTAAGAAAAACAATAAGTTTCATTTATTACGCAAAAGCTGCAAGTAAACAGAACTCATTAGACAAGTTCAAAATAAAGATAAAACAAAGGAAAATTATAGACATATGAAGAAAAAAAAGGGGGGGGGGGAAATAATGATGAAAAAAAATAACAAACAACTGATTAAAAAAAAAAGATGAAATTTTTTTAAAAAAACCCGGAAAATAAAAGATATAATCTTTTCATCAGCCCACACGATTATATCCGCATAAAAGAGTGCTTTCTGATATTGTATCAAAATAACCAAAGCAAAATATATTAATACAATAGTGTGAGGAGCACTCAAACATTTTTTTTTACAAAAATTACAACGTATTACAAATAGAACACAAAAAGTAAAAATAACACGTAAAAACAGGAAATAAAATAAAATAAAAAGAAAAAACAGTATAAAACAAAGTCTCCAAAGCGAGTAGCGAAATCAGATGTACTTACATGAACGGGAAATTTTTCAAGAATGATTTAAAATTATTTTCGAAACAAGATTGCCAGATTACAAAATATGAAAACAAAAGCGCAAATTGAGTGAAACTAGAGGAATTTAAAGTGCCGTTCTTACTGCATTGCTGAAGTGATTTGTTATGCTGTGCATTGATTTGTTAGTTACCAAGGATGGGCCCGAAATGGATGTGAGCAAGGTAATATTATACTGGATAAATTAAAAAGTTGACCATAAATAATTTTAGAAAATAAATAAATATTTATTTAGGAAAAAATACAAAAGAGAATTACCCGAAATGGATTTGCATATGGAAAAATTACATAAATTGTCAAAGAAAAAACTTTAGTAGATAATTTTAACACGGATTTGCCCGAAATGGATTTTGCACATGAAAAAATTCGTAAAGAAATTTTTAGTAAATAATTTTACACACGGATTTGCCCGAAATGGATTTGCACATGGAAAAGTTTTATAAATTAATAAAGAAATTTTTAGTAAATAATTTTAGACACGGATTTGCCCGAAATGGATTTCTCCCGTTCATGTAAGTACATCTGATTTCGCTACTCGCTTTGGAGATTTTGCATTATACTGTTTTTTCTTTTTATTTTGTGTTCTTACGTGTTATTTTTACTTATTGTGTTCTATTTCATTTGTTGTAATTTTTGTTAAAAATTTTTTTTTGAGTGCTCCTCACACTATTGTATAATAATATATTTTGCTTTGGCTATATTGATACAATATCAGAAAGCACTCTTTTTTGTGGATATAATCGTGCCCTTTTTCATATGTCTATAATTTTCCTTTGTTTTATTTTGCTTTTGAGTTTATATATATATATATATATAAATACAAGAAAACACGAAGAAAGTTAAGAAAAACAATAAGTTTCATTTATTGCGCTTAAGCTGCAAGTAAACAATAGTTTTGCGGATATAATCGTGTGGGCTGAAGAAAAGATTATATCCCTTTTTTTTCCGGTTTTTTAATTACATTTCATGATTTTTTTTATTATTTTTTTTATTTTTATTATTTTTAATAAACTGTTGATTGTTATTTTTTACTTATTATTTCCCCCCCTTTTTCATATGTCTATTATTTTTCCTTGTTTTATTCTTCGTTATGTTCGTTTATATATATATATATATATATATATATATATATATATATATATATACATATATATATATATATATATATATATATATATATATATATATATATATATATATATATATATATATATATATATATATATATACATATATATATATATATATATATAATCGAGGTACTGGTTCCGATGTTTCCGATATACTTGTAGTATTCAATGCTGAATCGACTAGGAGACCAAACAGTGGTAATGATATTCTAAGTCAATAAGACTAACGGTTAAAAAAATTGCAAGAATTTTGCGTAAAACTTTCCGTAGTAAAATCTTCCGACTAATGTTAAAATAAATAATATTATATAATTATTGAAATTATTTGTCTATCAAAATAATAATTTATAAAGCTAACTTTGATAATTTTAAAAAAACTATTTTTAAAAATTTTTTTGGGGGGTAAGAGAGTTTTATAATTGCATGCAAAAAGTTTTTAATTTGGTCACGAAATTCAAGAATCTTGTACTGAATTGAAAGCATAACAAAATATTTTTTAACATCCTACATGGTTGATTCTATTAATCTTCTTAATTTTGCTGCAATTTTAATTATTTTTACGTTGATACGAACCCTGTATGTCATTAAAATAAGAATAGAATTTATAAAATTTATATTAAATATTAAAATAAAATAAAATTATTAATAAAATTAATTAAATAAAATAAAATCATATAAAATGAAAATATTAAAATGAAATTTATTTTAAAATAAAATTTATGCTAGAATGAAAAAAGAATTTATATTAAAATAAATTTGCATTAAAATAAAAATTACGTTAAAATATAATAAAAAAAGAATTTATATTAAAATAAAAGTAGAATTTAAATTGGACAGGAAAAAAAATAAATAAAATGCTGCAATTTGTTAATTATCCTCTCTTTGGTAAGTGGTAAACAGTAGCACGATCTTGTCCGTTGGGTTTTAAGAGAGAAGAAAGTTAAAGAAACGTACATGTTACTATTCAGACAAATAAAACATCATTTTTAATACAGTTCTTCATACATTTTTAATAAGACATCATTTTTAATTCAGTTGAATCGAATAAAAGCAGATCCGAGAACAAATGATAAGGGATTTTGGAGCAAAAGTAAAGTTAGTAGTTCGAATAACACTAAAGAACTTCAGTCTGCAAGTTCAAGAAAAGTGCTCGGCAGATCATTTGAAGAGCAGCTGAGTGGATGAACCAAGTAAATGAAATCAGAGTATATATATATATATAAAAGTGGCATCCGAACTATATTATTTCAGATTTATGACAAATTACTTACATTACAAACTTATTCACTTATTTCGTAAATTTGATTTAAAGTTATTTTCCACAAGCATCCACATATATGTTACCACGAATGACCGAAATCAAGAGAATGTCGACTTTCAGACTTAACTAGACCCAGTACATATTTCGAACATCAGAGCGACTCTGTGATTGTGAACATTCACAGTAACATAGATAAAAGGACACTTTGTTTATGCTTTTAAAACGTTGGTAAAATATCGAAAAAAATTCTGAAAGACTCTGTAAAATATTTTACACATAACTGAGAGGAGGGAAAAACAATTTTTTGTAGTGGGAATCTGAAATTAGTTTTGTTCTCCGGGGATTTTTTTGTCAAAACGGGATTTTTAATTTAGTAGTAAGTAGGTTAGCCTGAATGTAAAGGTTTATAAGAACGTATAAAGAACGTTTATGTAGTTTTGTACTCTTATGATAAATGATTAAAAAAACCGTTGTCCATTATTTTTTTTAAAAAAAATCGAATTAGTTTCGGAGTATTTACATACTTAAAAATGTTCGTGATTTTCATATAACCATGCGTGAACAAAAATGCGTATTTTTTTAAAACATTATTTGGACTCAGCGATGCCAAATATCTTTCTTTCATTTTAAATAAAAATTAAGATTATTTTTTTTAATGAGGGAACTTCACCTTAATACAATCCTGATGTGGCACTAAATTTAAGCAATAGCTGAAATTCGAATAAAAGCGGAACAGAGGTTTACATTTAGATTCCTCAAATACAGAGAGTGGAAAAGGGGTTCCTAAAAGGGGAAGGGTAATTTATTTAAAAAAATGAAGATCACACCTAGTGCTGAAAATGAAGCAGATTTTTTGCTTTTAAAAGTTAATTTCACTTGAGAAAGTGCCACAAACTCATATTATTCTTATTTTCCATGCCCAAAGTGAAATAACATAACATCTAGCTTTCTGGGAATTAGTTCGATCGAACCAAAAGTCTAATTTGACTGGGCTATATATTATGGTGGGAGTAGAAGTGGCAGTAGAATTTCGGGGGGAGAGAGAGGTTGCCAAGCACAAAATAGGAAAGTCATGAGTGGGAAACCAGTTGGTTGAGCATATGATGAAATCGATAGGAACAGAGATTCCAACTATAAAGTATTCTCCAATGTGGAGGAAAGTTTAATGTTTTTATATTTATATAAATTAACATTAAAAAATTTCATCTTCCACTAAACGCGTGTAATTTAAACAGATGCATATAAGGTCATGTGGACGGATGCTTAAGTTCTCAAGTTGAAATAAATTTTGTAAAGAAAAAAGGTTGTCTTAAAATATCCTGCTCTCTACCACTAAGAAAAATAGGTCGCAACCGCCTCAAATAGTTAGAGTCTTTAGGAATAAAGGAATTGAAAAACTAGTCTTTATCTTTTTTAAATTCTTTTTCTTTAAAAAATAAAAGAAATTAAAAGAATGGCATGATCAATGAATTAAAATGGTCCGTTGCCATTTGAAAGAAAATCGAAACGGCGGAAGAAGCTACCTGTTCTTCATGTAATCCAGAACATGTTTGAAGTTGTGTAGTTGCTTGTGGAATTTCCTCAGAACAACAGCCACATCATCTAAATTGTACTCTTCCACCATTTCATAGACGCCCCTGCCTAGGGCGTCCCTTTTTTCAAGACTAGCGCCCCACTGCAGAAGAGTTGAGATGCACTCCAAGTGACCACTAAAAACAAATATTTGTTATGAATCCATTTCTTCTTTTTTCTACAAATTTATTTTTGTTTTTATTCACAAGGTCACGTTACTGCAATATTTTAATTCTATTAAATATTTTTGTTTCTTTTCTTCATTAGCATATGACACTTAAAGTCCTCCACTTAAACAATTAACAGTATAATTAAAGCGTGAAATTTTTTATTTTAACAAGTTGCATTTTAGAACCCGTAATTTTTAAAACTCTTCTACTTTACCTTCTAAAAATTTTTTTATATAAGAATACTGCAATAAATTACTTTTATTTTACAAAGTTCGCACTTTAATTTTTATAGTTATTTGCAGTAATTTAAATTATGATGAAAAATGATTTGGGTCTCTTGTTGAACCCATTATATGGCGTACTTTAAAAAATGTGGTCGGTTGAACCATTGAAATAATTGAGAGGAAATAACTTAAAACATTGTTTTAGTTACTTTATAAAGTTATCGATATTTATGTACATTTTTTATTTGTAACTTAATCTTCGAATTTAAATTAAGTTATTTATAGTTTTCAGAAATAGGAAAGTCCTTCTAATATTCTTTTTTAGAAAAATTCAAATTACACAAGCCTTAAATGAAGAATTAAAACAATAATAACTAATGAATATTTCAAAAGATAGTTAAACAAAATTAATATTGAATTCTTCTTGTTCGAAAAAAATAGATTTTATTAACTTTACTTACAAAAAAAATAATAAAATAAATAAAATAAAAATACAAATAAACTAATTTTTATTTCCATTAAAAATTTAACTTTGTCAGAAATATTGATATTTCCTTTTTGGAATAAATTTATGATAACTGGGCAAAAAAGAAAAAGACATTTTAATTAGAATATATATATATCCAAACTACTACGCAAGAAATCTCAGTGTATTTAAGAAAATATTATCAAGCATTTATGACTCAGTACATAATTTTGTAGACATTTTGAGCTTCACGCCTCATTATTCCATCAATTTGGGTAAAAAATATTTCTTATAATCTGAAAATTGCAAGTAATAGAGCTTGAAGATGACTCTTATTATTTTCTTAAACTCACCTAGATAAGAGATCTTCAATCCAGTTTGGATAAATCTCGAGATACCTTTAATTTGCTATAAGTTAAACTACTGTGAAATTTCATTTCTTACAAATCAGTACTGATAAGTGCCAAAAATGTATTTATTTATAATTATCATCATCATCATAGTTTGTCAGACTCTCAAATGTGGGCCAATGCCTTCTTCTGAAGATTTCTCCATAATGACTTCCTATTAATCTTTGATTTCCAGTTCTTTTCTTAAATTACAAGGAAATCAAACTCCATAGAATCTGGCCATCTCAACTGTGGCCTTCCTCGCTTTCTTGTTCCAGTGGGCATATCTTTTTTCTTGTATTGCCATCACTTATTTGAATCACGTGGACCATCCATTTCATTCTATTTATTTTTATGTATTTAATAATATCAGGTTGTTTATAAATCTTGTACAATTCAAAGTTAAATCACCTTTTCCGGTAATTGTTTTAATTTACACCACCAAGTATACTCCGCAAAATCTTTCTCTCAAATATTGCGATACAATGTTTCTCCAATTTTGTCACTGTCCAAGATTCAGAAGCATATGTCAAGACTGGCCTGACAACAATTTTGTAAATTAAGAACTTTGTATGGCTAGAAAGAAATATAGAATTAATATATATTTTCTCAGCCCATAGACAGCCCTATTTGCAAGATAGAATTAGACAGTCCTACTTGCCAGATTGAGTCGGTTTTTTCTTTCTGGAGACATTCTATTATCAATAGTAATAATTGATCCTAAGTAAGTAAAACTGCTTACAATTTCAAATCTATGAGAATCTAGTTCAAGAAATGGGAATGGGTTTCTTGAGAATAGCATGTATGTATTTTGTTTTCTCTACATTTATGACTAAGCCCATTTGTCTTTCAGTTACCTCAAGGGCAAAAAATACCTCTTTCAGGACAGGAAAGCCCTTGCATCATCATAGCAATATTCAATAAATAATCTAGTCAACAACACTGACATTACCTCTTAAGTCTTAAAAAAAATACAGTATCTTGCAATGATTCATTTATGGCTAATGTTAAATCAATACAATCAACAACTCTTCCGAACGGAGGAATTTTTGAAAATTTTTTAGAGTCGGGATGTAAAATTGTTTCTTTCACCCAGCAGAAAACCGGTTCTGGAGTCACACAAACTCTTCTTTTTATTAGAATAGATTTATGTGAGGATCTCCGTTGCGATGGGGACTTGAAACTATTTCAACTACGACTCAAGATTTTGGAGCTGTAAGTTCAAAATGTGTCATATAAGAAATCACCTTCATCCTTACAGGAGTAATGAGACAAAGTCTTTCTCTATTATTTTTAAAAGTAACATAATCCACCTAGTTTGTAATAGTTTATGAAATTTAAACTACGTAGCTTTCAATAAATCTCTTTAAATTTTGAAAAATACAAAAAAACAAAACAAAAAACAAACAAACAGATTTTTTAATGATTTGTATACGATGACCTCAATTGTAATAGTTCGTTTTGATAAACATTCAGATTTACATTTTTCTGCCTTCTTGAAAGTCAGAAAAGTTTAAAATCTTCCGCAAAGTTTTCCTTATATATTAAATGAGTCATTAATTTTAAAAATGGACTGAATCACTTTTTGGAAAAGAATTAATTAATACAGAGAAGATGCCAAGTGCTCCGGATACGACAAAATTATTTTTAAAAATGATAGAGAACTACGAAAGAAAATGTATGATTTTCGGTTAATATTGCCAATTTTTTTGAAGGCTCAACACGGCTTAACAAAGTGGCGGATCACACAAGTCTTTTAATTATTTAGAAGTAGTGGTGAGTAAAATCCCAATAATTAGAATTTACTAAACCAAGAATCGTACAATAAAAGACTCGAAAATATTTCTCCACTGTCTGGATCAAGTTGGCACCACTGTTATTGATTCTTTTAGTAAGGTATCCTCCTTTTATAATCATACATTCAGTGGATCACGATTTCATGATAAATATAACCAAATGGATATTATCGCAAAAAAACTTTTTGAAGGTGGAATATGTTCGAATAACAAAAGGTAAAACTATTTTCTATTTGCTTTCTCAAATTATTTATAAATAATCGCTCGTTAGGTAGCATTTTTTGGACTTAAGCACCAATGTTAGTAGGTACAGTGAGCAAAATAAAAAACGCACCATTCCCTGAATCCTTTTGATCTAATGATCGAATCTCCACTCAATCTTAAAGGTTCGAGAGGGTGACCTCAAATAGGCTAATTAATTAGTGTAGACGATATTTGAAGTTACGAAATCAGACACAAAAACGTGCTTTCTCTGAATAGACATATACTTTTTTTTGACGGATTCGGATTTTCGACCCCCAAAATATTGGGGGTAGCCACAATCTTGGAAATAGGGTCCCCATAGTTTGGTCAGAAGAGCGATCTAAAGTTTGGACCCCTTAATGATAAGTTTGCGCATTTCGCCCTATTTCGAGAGCGAATAGAAAAAATTTGGCACACGATTATAAAATTCATTTGTCCAAAACTAATTACTTGCAGAAAATAAAATTTAGTAAACATTTATGGTATTTTTAATATTTTATTTAATGACAGTCGTAATTCTTTTTAATTGTAAGGTATTCAATTTTTTACACCATTTTAAAGAATGTAATGTTGCATGATAAAATACTAAGTTTGAGCAAAATCGACCGAAGAGTTTCTGAGAAATCGAATGTTAGAAATACGACTTTTTTAAATTTCGATTTCTCAGGAATTGTTCGACCAATTTTGCTCAACCTTAGTATTTTGTCATGTAACATCTGGACCAAACTATGGGAACCATTTTTAGCGGATTGCAGCTATCCCCTATATTTTGGGGGTCAGAAATTGGATTCCATTGATAAAAAAGTTATGTGTATTAAGAGAAATCACGTTTTTGTGTCTAATTTCGTAACTTAAAATATCACACTAATTAGTCTGCACTAACTAATTAGCTTATTTGAGGTCACCCTTTCGAACCTTTAAGACTGAGTCCCAGAACGTAAAGATCCGATTATTAGATAAAAGGTTATTCAAGATGGTTCGTTTATTTATTTGCGCATTGTACATAGAGACAAGGCACCATAAACAAGAGACAAGTAGATGAATTTGTTGCTTTCGATATCACCTTTCACCATCAATTATGATAAGTAATTTTTCATGTATTTACATGTTTACATTTAATTATTATTTCTTACACTAAAAAATCCACTTCAGTAAAGTCGATATGTATAAAAATATAAACTTAATTTTCCTTTTAATTTCGCATAAAATGTTATTATTGAAAGTGGAATTTGGTGCTATAAATCGTTTATTTATCTATTATTTTTTTAACGATTTTGATAATCATTAATTAAAGTTTAATCATACAGTATGTTAAAACAATACCCAACTTGATTGACCTTTTAACCGATATGGACTTAATTTTCCTCTTTTTTTTACTTCTTGTAAAATGATATTATTGAAGGTGGAATTTGGTGCTAAAAGCTAGCTATTTATATATTATTTTCTTATGATTTTCATAATCATTACATAAAGGTTAATCATATAGTAATGTTGAAAACAATACCAATTTGATGAAATTTTTCTAATAATTTTAAATTAATTCAAACGCTAACCCTTAAACATCACGATGCATGGATTTATTTAATTTTCAAACATAACGGCACAAATAACTAAACAACATTTTGAAGTTTTGAAATAGTGAAGCTGGGATTTTAAAACCTTTTCTAAGCCATTATACTAGACTTGTAGAACTGTTAATTGTAGTGATTCAGCTTCTAGAAAAATCACCTTTTATTCAAACAAAGAAAACTTGTTTTCAATAAAATGGGTTTTCATATGCGTTGACAATGATCAATATTTTTGGTTTTGCCCAAAAAACAATATGATTGTTTTCTCTGGTGTTTTTCAGGAAATGTAGCTGAGTTGTGTTCATTCATTATTCAGGCATTTATTAAAAAACGGTATAAACATTAACTTATTTAAAACGATACAGAATGAATGGCTCCGTTCAAATAGCACTTTGTAACAATTCCTTTGAAAATAATAAGTTATTTTCAGGATTAGATTCGAAAAAGCACTGTTTGGCTATCTCTAGTAAAACTGAAAAAAAAAAATTACTTCATAACAGCCAGATGCAGAGCGGAGAATCCTTCAGCAGTAATAGAATCAACGTCTACACCCATCGGTAGCAAAACCTACACAAAATATCAAATAACTATGTTAATGCAATGTAAACATTAAAAGTATTTAGCAGAAGTAAACACTAAATATATTTAATCATTATGTGATAAAGGACGAGAGAGAGAGAGAGAGAGAGAGAGAGACACACAAACTCATCGTGCTGCTCAATAAAAGTTAGGGAAAATCTTGAGAAGAAAATTCGTAAAATGTCTCTTTTTAGGGAATAAGGAAAATCTGAGTAAATGTAATTGGTTTATTAAATAGGTCGCGCGATTTCCACAAAGGAAAAAATGTCTTACTTTTAATTAATGCATACTTGAACCAAAAATAGATTAAAGGACAGGATGTGAATTTAAAAGTGTGAGAGAAAGCGTTTCGTTTTGAATAATAAATTAAGAAAAGGATTTAATGAAAAGGAATAACATAAAAAGATTAATTGAAGCTTTTTATGTCACATGTATACATATATATATCCGATTTATGAAATGATCGAAATTTTGTCACATTCTAGTTACCAGGAAGACCAATATTTACCGATTCAGATGTTTTAGATTCATACAATATTTAACGTTGGTTTCGTAACAACTAAAGTTCAGTAAAGTTTAATCTTGGTATCACTTAAAAATTTCACAATACTATTATTAGGTTTTGTAAGTTTGTTTCACAGTCACCAACTTTATACGTGTTTCGCGAAAATTTCTTCTTCTGATAGCTAAGTTTATGTTTTAATTTATTATTGTTTGTTTGGTAAATTTATTTTAAAATTATTTTTTCCACCACCAGGTGTAAATGATTGAAAAGTTCCTATGAAACAACAATAGAACGTAGCTCAAATCTTAGTGCTCTGCAGCGAAGCGGCATTAACTGATTTGTCTGATTTTTGAGACATATAATGGGGTAAATTGTGAAGTGGGGACAGTGAGTGCATAGCATCAAGTAGTAAAGCCATGAATGGGAAACCAGTTGGTTGAACACATGATGAAACCAATAGGAAGTTAAACTTAATTTATGTTAAACTAAATTTGAACATAATATTTTCAGGGGTTTGAATAACATTAACATTTACGCAGGTGTAATAAAATAGAAAATAATAGAGAAAATAAATGCAACTATTTACATGTTTACACGAGATTGACAAAAATCAGTCAACGGAAAAGAAAAGGTTATATAAGCGATAGATAGTCCTGCTACGAAACGCCAAATTGTTCCAGCTCTTTAAATCGAACGAATTTTAGCTTTTAACTGGTGAAGCCTCTCCGAGAAAAAAGAGTGTTCTCTCTGAGAGTTCTCTGTCTCTAACCGCTTTCCATTGTTGGAACACAAATTTTGTTTTTTGAAAATTGCGAACTATGAGGTGAAGTTTAAAAAATCCCGGATCAGGTCAATTGCAAATTATTGAAAAATAGAAAAATAGTTTTACTTCATTGGCCTTCAAAGTAACTGAATCTACAGACTTCTTTCAGTGTTCGTATAACTGTTCAAAACATTCCAGGAATCGATTTCTTGAGAGGTCCAGCAGTTGCTTCGTCGCATTTTCGATCACCTAGTTTAAATACCCAAAATGGTATTTCTTCAATTTCATTTTCAGTCATGGAAACAGGTTAAAAACCGCTGGTGATAAGGAGGAAGAATATGGGGGGGGGGGTCGTGTTCCAGATTGGTAACACTGTGTTTGGCAAGGTACTTTTTCACAATCAGAGCGCGATGTTATGAAGCATTGTCATGTCAAAAGAAACCAATCATTTGTTGCTCATTTTTCAGGTCGTTTTTGTCTCATTGCATCTCGAAATCGTTTAACACGTTGAATGCCATGGGGGTCACCGGTGACCGGCACTGAGTTTGTTCGTAGCACCACGAAGGGTCACCGGTGATCAGAGAAGTCAAGATTATTAAAAACACATAATTCGAGCAAATTTGCAATTTTTTAAATATTATTATCGTTACTGAAATGGTTTGAAGAAATTAATGCAATATAGAACACACAAAAATAGTTTTATATATATACACAGAGATACCAACTTGCTCCGGACAGCGAACAAATATTTTAAAGTGGTGGTTTATTAATTGTGATTCTTGGTTTAATTAATTCAATTTAGTAGATTTTTATACACCACTATTTCTAAACAATTCGTAGGCTTATATAATTCACCACTATGTCATGCTATACTTTTTAAAAATCTGTCAAATCTGTCTATTATTTGCAAATTTAGTTTGTAGTTATTTACAGTTTGACCAAACGGGCAAGCCATGTAAAATTAGCGTGGCATTCAACGTTTTAAGGATCTCTAGGTAAAGTTTTTCTTTTGATTGATAATTGAATCTGTAGTGAATGACGCTCTCGTAATTGAAAAACTTCTCTATCGACACTTTCTTTTTTTTTTGTCCAAACGAAATTTTTCCTTCCTTGGTGATGGTTTTGCGTCCCATCCACTTGACTGACGTTTCGTCTGAGGGTCGTAAGGAAAGCTCCACGGCTCATCACCTGTTAAGATTTTCTTCAAGAAGCTATCATCTTCATCAACTATGACAATCAAATCCCTGTACATGTTCACTCACGTCTTTTCGTTCAGGTAATGACATTTTTGGAATCATGTGCAAACAGACATGATGCATGTTTCAATCATCATGGAGAATGCTGTGAACATCTGAAATTCCAAGTTCAGAGGACCTCCACACGCACGTTTTCTCGAACCTTCATATGTGGTGGAAAAGGAAAGACGCCGAGGATTATCTACGATGTCTGCGCGACCTTCACGAAAACGTTTAGGTCACTCGTACACATGCCGTTTTTTTTCATGGCATCGTTTCCATGTGCTTTTTACAGCTTTTTGAGGGTCTAAGAGTGTGATTTTCTGAGCGAAACGTAAAATTATACGTCTGTATGCTGCTCTAAAGACGACATTTTAAAGCCGGACTATTGAGAAATTTGCTTCGTCAAAAATTATCTACAGCTAATGGTGACAGTACCAGAAATGAATTCCAGATTATTGTGTCTCTTCGTTATGAGTGCTGATAGCCTTTAAAAAATATTTCCGCTCCAACTAACACGTGCGAGAATGTAGGGAACCATTCAGGGAATTTTACTGACTCTACCTCGTAGGCATCGAATCAGCTTTACTTTTTTCCATGATCATTCTGTAACTTCCATTCTTTATTATCATTTACTCATCTCAACCCTGAAATGTCAATTCATTTCAACTTTATCTCCCTCAAGGCACAGAGGATAAAATCGAGTGGCATAAATCCTCTTTATCATCATCAACTCAACTCAACTTCAGCTCTTTAGTGGTGAGGCTATTAAAATCTCAGCAAAATTGCTGAAAATTCCAAAGACTTTAGTTTTTAATTATCTAGCATTACCTAAAATATTTTACAAAAAGCATATAGTTGGAGCCCTGGTGAAGAATTTTATTTGCTATCATTCTTAATATTCATGAAAAATCTTTCGCTAGAATAGGAGGAAATCATATATTAATTAGGCTTTAATATTAACTATTAGCCGAATACCCGTTTCTTATATGGGAGGGGAAAAACTAAACAATCATTATACGAGTACAGAAAATACTATAATATCCTGCACAGATCTAAAAGACATATACCAACACAATTAAATGAAGCTAAAATAATTCAATTTTTTAAATGTATTATATCTTGTCCATCCCGGTGGTTTTACGTTATAAGATTAAGCAAAACACATTTTTAGTATTTCATCCCATCAAAATAAAGATTAACTGTACTAAGAATAATTAGGCATGATCTGTAGCTCGAGGCCAACTCATGACAGTCAAAATTTACCACAATCACGAGATTTTCTCCGGTACATATCTTTTCAGAGGGTACGAAGGAAAAAACCACTTTTCACAGTATCTATATTAAAGCTTCATAGTATTGGTGCAGTATGAATATGTATCAAATGCACTGACATAATACATTGTATCTACATTTGGTACCTACTAAAACTGCACCAATTATCATAATACCAATAGTGCCTTTTTACCAGAATTAAATAAACATCATTGGCGTCAATAGTAAAGCGATTCCTTACATTTCTTCTAAACGAATTCGTGCCATTTCTGTATTAGTTTTGTTCTAACCTCTTCATTACTTCGGTTCTTAGGTAGTAAAAACATGCTATAAGTTTTACCTTTTCTGAAACATTTTTAGATATTTAAGCTTTTTGGGGAATCCGCAATCAATACAGAATATGTAAATTATTTGGGCACAAATGACGCTAAAACCAAATGTTCCAAAATGTAACCAATTTTAAAAATTATATTATTTAGTTATTCAGAAAATAATTTTTTCTTTTGACTTAGTAGTTCTGTGATCCGTAAGAAGCGATTAAATTTGTATATACTTAATATTTAAAAATAATACAGTCAAGAACATGCAGGTTTACGTATGTGTAACTTGGTACGTATGGCAAAATTTATGACATCATAGTAATCTAATGAAATCTCATAGTATTATAAGTATTCGATTTTATATCTATTTAGTAATACTTTCATGTGTATTTTAATGAATTGTTTTATACTAAGGCACATACATGCATTTAATAACATTAACTTTTTGCATTTTTTTTTCCATAATTTTGAAATTTTACCCCAGGAAATAAATATTTTTTTGTAGTCAATGTTAAATTCTTTTCAATAATTATTTATTTTGCGTCGTTTGCATGATTAAAATAGTTTTGAAACTGAGAATTCATGCAGTAAAGCATTAGTATTGCATCTCATTGTAAAAAAAAAGAAAAAAAAAACCTTTAAAAATTTTTTAAAACTTATTTTTTTTCTAGTTAATTATTAAATCTTTTCGTAATTGTATTTAAATATGACATTATGCATATTTGTTCCTACTTTAGGTGCAATTTAACATTTGAAATATTTATATTATTTTACTTAGTTAAAACCCTCGGTTTGTGGGCCTAAAATTATTAGCCCTCTGGCAGTATAATTCGTATTTTGTTTTTCTTATTACGATTTATGGAAGTAAAATAGAAATTCGTAACTGTAAAATATTTTTTTTGATATATTCCTTTATACTTCAGTAGTGAAGAGGTTATGCATTGGTGTTTATCATTGCTACAGGAAAATTTTATATTTAAAGCGATAGAAGAACTTTCGCCTCTCTTGGATGTATGCATCTAATTAATTATAATTTTAACTACCACTATAAATGATTTGAGGTCTAATGAATCCTTCCTCATACTCCGAAAGGTTTTATTTTTAATGTGGGTTTGTATTCATGCGTGATTCTTGATTTAACGCATTTGATTTAATATGCCTTTCATTACCGCTACGTTTAAGTAATTTTAAAAAAAAAACTCTTAGAAATCTTACTGTATTTTACTGAATGGCGAAAGGAGAATCAATTACTTGCCTATAAAATCATTACTTTACTGCCACAGAGTAAAAAAAACACTTGTTTGAAGTTGACAAGTATAATGTGCAGAGACTCCAACTCTATTTCGTTTTTCAGAGGTAGAGAACTGAACAAACAGATGTTTTAAAAATATTGAATGGAACTTTCTGAACTTAACTGTCTAAGAATATGTGGGTGCCTGTTGAGGTCCCATTCATTTTGATCTTGATCGATGAGGTGGTGGGAATGCAAATAGAATATATAAAAGGGTTATTCTAAATGATGACAAAGTAGTTATATGCAATGTGGTGATAAACTTCAACTAAATGACTTGACATGTATCTGTTTAAATTACCTGTATTGAGTGGCGTCTAATTTATTCAAATATCACCCTGTCTTCAACTAGGAAAAATATTTTCTGAAACTACAGAGAATGCGTTGTAGTTGGAGTCTCTGATCATAATCATATATAGCTGGTGTACTTAAGCTCTTACAAAATATTAAAATACAAAGGAAAATTATATTTTAGAATGTTGACGATCAGGGTGAAATGGTACAAATCATCAGTCAATTTGCCAGCCTGTAAGTGGGCCGGCCAGGTGGCAGAGCGGCTAGCGTGCCTGACTTTGAAGCCAATGGCTGCGAGTTCAAATTCCCCTCAGGGCATGGATGTTTCTCTCTCTGTGTGTTGTCCTCTGATGCGTGTGAATGTGGCCCACCCCATGAACGGGTATCAGCGGCATCGTGGAGTGGGTTACCTCCATGACTTAGGTTCACAGGCGCCCACTGTATAGCTTCAAATGAGCAACACTTCCGGCATCTTCCGAGATGATAGGTTTTTTTATTTATTTTTATTTACGTCGCACTAGAGCTGCACACTGAGATGAAGAACGAAAGTTCAGTACCTGAAGTTAAAAAACAAAGCTTGTACATGGGCGACAGAAAATAATACTTTGACATATTTTATTTGCTCATCTGAAAATAAAAATTTTACAAGCATATTTAAGTGTATAAGGACTTGTCTTTCTTTCGGCGAGTCTTTAAAATAAATATTTTAACGAAATAAATATATATCATTTAAATAAATAAATAAAAATAAGTAAATAAAATGCTATAATTAAATATTAGAAGACGGCTGGGGGAATTACATTAGAGATACTTCGTAGTGAAATGTTTGTATTTCATGAATAAAGTCCCGTTTCACAAATATGAAAGTAGAACATTTCTTAATGCAAAAATAAAGTGCTGCTCCGAGTTAATTAATTGTTTGTCTGCGAGGATATTAATAATTCTACGTCGATCGATTTGGAATCTTTTTCCCGAACATCCTTCCTCATTAGAAAACCGACAAATGATTCCGATGCAAACGACAATCATTCAGAGAATTCGAAAAATTCATTAAAAGTCAATAAAAGAGTCGGTCACATCCATATCTTCGTCTAATGACATCCCTTCATCATTTTTTCCTCTTTTCCTAGGGAGCCATCTTTCTCTTCATACTTGCGTTTTCATATCATTTTTGGGAATGGAAATTTACAGATTACTTTTGAATACTCGCAATTCAGTTTAAAATAACAATTATTTTCAGTAAAGGATGTTGTTTATTAATCGTGAGTTGTCTTTATCAATGGTTTATTTCGAAGATTAAGTAAGACAATTTAAAAACGACACTGTATAATCTTAAAAATGACATAGTATTTGATTTTTAGAACTAAATACTATTACTTAAATTGGTAACGAAAGTGTCGGTTAAAATATGCATAAAAAAATAGAAGAAAATGTTATAATTATACAACTATTATTTTTATTTTTACTAGGATGCTACAATCCCTGTATCAACAAAAAAGAATTTTTTAATTTTTTTTCGATAAATCATTTGCAAATTTCTGCTAAAATATATCAAGCAAACACTACAAGATTTTAGTAATATATGGTATGTATAAAATTTTATTAAAAAAATGCGTGAAAATCGATTCATTTCTGTCTGAAATGAGTGTGATTTTCTTTAAAGCTAAAGTGGTAGCTAACACTAGAACTTATTCACCTAATTTAAGCGTAAATATTCTGCCAACTTTTTCGTCAAAACACTTTTCATATTAATAGAAAAAAGATTACCTCTTCATAACAGACTGCGTTAAACGATTGTTTATTCATATTAAGATACTTTGAAGAAACTTCCATTGTTTTTTAACCAATTATTTATCCTATTTGTCTCCAAACGTCAATCAGAAATATAATCGAAAACAATAATTGGCAAATTTCTTATTTAAGGCTTGAACAGTAAAGAGGAAGGAGGTGGTATACCTGTTAATTTTCAAACTGGTATTATGATAGATAGATATATTATCATTTTTTACTGGAAGTATAGGTACGGAAAAGTAATATTGAAAATTCGCAACATTTCGAACATAATTTCACTTTTTACTTAAAATGATGGTATGAGACTTCATAAAAGGCGTCATTCTTTTTTTTTCCAATACCTCCCCCCCCCTTTCTTGCAAAGTGTTCATACAGCTCTTGTTGCGTGTCACGCTTTATTACTTAAACATATACTAGCAGTTCCAGAAACGAAACATATGCTACATACACTATTTCAAAATATATTTCAAATGATATTGCCAGCATACCAAAAATAATGGCTATAAATGTATTTATTTTGATACAAAATATGAAAACATAACAACATAAAAACTAATAAGGTAAAATAATTAAATCTGCTGATAATAAGTATTAAATTCCGATTTCAACTAAGCTGTGTGATGTCCCTCCTTTCTTGTTGCCCCTCCTTTGTCACGAATTGTCACCACTTTAAGCTTTTTTACACTTGTGGTCCATCCGTAACTTGTAATATGCTCGAAACACGAATATAAAAGTCTTAAAATCAGGGGGTGAATAATCAAATCGGCTTCTAAAGCTGTCATAAAAACGATCGATTTTAGCTGCCATAAAAACTATCCATTTGGGATTTTTCTTAATTTTTTGTGACAAATGTAGATAATAACTGGTAATTAAACTAATTAACATGATAATTAAACAAATGAAAATTAGAAGAAGAACGGTTTATGTTCATGAAAGTTGATTCTAAGAGAAAACGAACTTCAAGCCCATATAGCAACGTTTTCTTCTAGAACTGCCCATCTCAGAGTATAATGACTCTCGAGGAAAACCGATTTTCCACGCTAATGATTTGTCAAAATTTAATAATCTTCTAAAGACGATCCAATCGTTATTTTCATGAAAGATGGACACAAACTGTTCCTACTTCTTGATCTTCAAATGCAATCGGTAAATTAAAAGAAAGAAAAAAACAATGCTGTTTTATTTTATTTAATAACTATTGGAAAATAAGAGTTGATTATAAATTTTAATCGGTGACCATTTCATTCGTCTTTCTATTGAAGAATAACAAAATAAAGACTGACCTCGAGCACATGATTGTGACCATTCATGGATGCCAGATGGAGGGCAGTATAACTGCTCGGATCTAAAGCTGACAGGTGGGCACCCTCTCCAGCCAAATACTGAAATGAAAATCCACAATTGATATTAACTTTTTTCTTACAGAGGGAGAATGTTTCATGGGTGTGTTCATACTGATTTGCTTGTTTCGTTGCTTTAGATTTGCCCGAAAAGTGGATAAGTACTTGGCAACATCATATTAAACTGGATAACTAATTAATTATTAATAAAAGGTCGAATTTCAAATGTAAAACTTCAATTCATTAATGAACGTATTTACCAACATTTATTGTATAATGCTTATTTTAATCAAAATGTTGAAGGAATAATAATAGAAAAATAACACATAAATAATAATAATCGAAACATTTCAAAGCGTTTATAAAGTGAAGAACTAATTTTATTTGCTGACTTATTTTCAGATTTATTGAATTCATAAATTTAGAGAAAATGTTTTTATAGGATGTTTTTATATAAACGTAGTTTGCAGTTTTATGAACATTTCTTCAATAAGTAATGATAAGCCCAAAGGGTCCTTGAAAAGTAATAAAAATACGAAGTATGCAGTCGGTAAGAAAATTTATCCACCAGGGACCATGCTAAGAATTAGACACCTCGCCAAATGCGATAAAATCGGAAATTTGACGAGAAAAATTGTGTTTAGGCAAGTTAATTTTTCCACTGGAAAAAAATATATATTTAACTCGATCCTCAAAATTACGCCAAATGAATTATTATAAACAAATCAGTATTTTTTATTTCATTACAGCAATGTTCGGTAGAAGCGTCACATAACCGAATACAATTGGGTCCAAATAATTGAGAGCCAATTATCTCCTGTGGCTCCTTTTTTTTTCTCATCATGCCACTGTACTATCCAGTCTTCCTTCAGGAATGAAACCAGACTTACAGAAAAACAACAATTTGTGTTTCTTCAAATATGGACATTCTCGTTTTGGCGGAAAATGAGAACTTTTGATCTCTGTACTGTGGACACTTAAAAACCTTTTTTAATAATCTTCTAGCACTACTTTTTTCATCACTGATATTTTTTTCCGTGTATTTACCCACGTAAACCATCCCTCATCTCTTTGTTGTCAATAAAACCCTCTTAGTGAGCCGAACGGCAATCCCCAGGTCGTAACCACTCCTGATACCTTCACCACAGCTCCTATCCGACACCACGACCACACAGTTTGCTGCCCCGGTCTAGGAATTGCTCCCCCCCCCTCATTAGCTCGATATTCCAAATTATTTGATAGCTTTTCATGTAAATTCTACTTTAAGGAATTTATTCTCTCATGCATTCTCAAGTTTTATACAGGCACTACGGTGCCCAGTAACCTAAATTCAGTTCCATTCAGATCACTAAACGATGAAATGCTTTCTAAAAATTTAAATCCATGCTTCATATCATTTTATAGGACCCATGACAACTTCGTAAAAACACCTACTGACTTTCAAAATCTTTTCCAAAGAATAACTAAAAAAAATAATGTACTAGGTGATTTAGGAAAATGTAACTAGTTCATTTTTTGAAAAAGAATCATTTTCATTGGCGAACAGAATCAAGTGCTATCAAGTATCTATATTTTTTAAATTAGCTATGTCCATTTTCTTAAACCCGCGTTTTGAACTGTGTCCTGAATGAAGAGCTTATGGAAGATTTTCAACAAATTTATGCAATAAATCTCCCCAAAAGTTTAACAATTTAACTCTCCTCAATTTTACAATTTATTAGTTAAAATGCGCATACTCACGACATTTTTCAACTTAAGTCACACATTTTATCTTTTATTGGTAATGACTTTTTCGTGAAGTAAGATTTGAGAGTTTTTAAATGAGATCCAATCAATTAAGAGTTTGTGTATAAAATACTTGCCTTAACAACTTCTGAATGTCCATGAGCTGCTGCAAGATGAATGGGTGTCCAACCTCTCTCATCAACAGTTCTGTTTGGAACAAGAATCGCTGTTATTAATGTATCAAGATTGAGTAAATTTAATTTATTTTTAGGAATATTATTTTGTTATTCGTTTTGTTTTGCCTCTTCAAAATTGAGTTGACTCTAAGAGAGTTCGGATTTATGAGGGTTAACAAAAGGTAGTACTTATTTTTTTTTTTAAATCAACCTTATATTTAAACCAGCAAATGGAGCCAACACTCAGTCAATACTATTTTCAGATGTTGGCAGAATTTCTTAAAACAAAATCTAGAGATGCTTTTTGAAAAATCCTTCTCTAAGACTGAGAAATACATACGATGCAGGAAAACGTAAACATTTGTAGATGTGTGGTAAATCATCATACTTTTTAGTCTCGCCACTCAGAAACAGTAAAATCTATTTATTCATTTCTAATTTGTTTTGCTTGAAAGGATAAAGAAAGGCATTTTATGCAATGAAATATATAGGAATTTCTTATATCGTAGTTTCATAAAAACTTTCAAAATTCATGAATTTTTTCGTAAAAAAAAAAAAAAACTCTTTATGCTGATAGAAATTTTGAGATAAGATACATTGATAAAGTGGGATGGACCGTTTTAATCAAAACTTTCAATTTGAAAAATAAAAAATCATACTACTACAAAATCAAACTAAGTGTATATTTTTTAATAAAAATAAAATTTATATAATTACTATGCGAGATGGATGAAAATGATGAAGTTTTTAGTTCATCTGAGAATTTTAAAAAGGCGGAAGTAAAACCTACTCCTTCAATCGGAAGCTTGTCAGAAGTTTAAAAAATGTATTAAAAGTATACCTGGGTAGCAAAAAACCCATTGTATTTTAAAAGGCGTGAAAAGGGGTTTTAAGGATTAAACCCAAATTTTCGGAAAATATTAAGAATTTTGAAGGTAAACTAAAATTCGCCTCTTTCCATTACGGATGAGAGATTAATGTATGAAAGCTGCATGAAAAAAAGTAGCATTTGCATTTGAGCAGCCAGCTTAATAATTGTTATCGATGTTTTATTTCTAAATACTTTTAATTTAAATTGACTAGATCATTCACCATGCACTACTTTATTAAAAATCAGCTTTAAATTTATTATCCTTAACTCCATAAAATTATTAAAAAATTGTTTTAAAATTGAACATTTTTCAAAAATATATATTATGATTAGGGAAAGAGATAATTTCCTAATTTTAAAGTTTCTTTCATATTTTTTTAAGAAATAAAACAGAATGTTATTTTTCAAACTATATGAAAAATTAAGTAAAAAAATAAAAAAATCTTTAATCAACTTATTAGGGGTTAGACAAAATTATGGAAATTATTTTATAGCAACTCTGAGTAAGATGTGTGATTTTTCGGAACACACGTTTCCGAAAGTTTTAAAAGGCAAAACTGTTGGCACAATTTAAAAGAAACATAATGTAGAAATGGGGTCCTTTCTACCTACGAAAAATTCGGATCGATCAAAATGAGGAAAATAAGTTATTTACTTCTTTTTAGTTTGAGCACCAGCAATGTGATACCTGTAAGTGATGTAGTGTGGGTAAATCGGTCTTGATTGGTTGTTGAAGAGTGGCATTTGCATACGACAATAACTGTTCTTTCCATTCCATTTCGAGTGAGTCAAGTCTGTCAAGTATCTATTCTCTTAAGAGACACATTCTATATTCTTACACAAAGATTCTTTCATAAAAGTTTCAATTTCACTATGTATTTCTTAGTTAACACAAAGACAGGCATGAAGCCATGTGGAAAATATAAACAAACTAATTATGCATCGAAGTTGCCAGGTACACAAAACAAAAATATGCTATGGTTACAATAAAATACGTAAACAGATAATAATTCTAAATTAAGTAAAAGACGAGAAAGAATTATATTTCAACAGATTCGGTGTGTGATACGATATTGCATTTAATTAACTTCACTTTAATTAACATTCTGACTCATGTGGAGAAACTAAGATTAATTTCAACATTCCATTTTGCTTATCAGCTGATCATCTGACGTCATAGGTCGCATGTGTTCTATTCAAATATTTATGCAAGTTTTAATTATAGTGGTATTGAAAAAGACGAGAAAGTTTCCAATGCTCATTTTGGTCGGATGTAAATTTTGTATGGTTACAAACATACGTAAATTTTGTATGGATAAAACATGGGAACGTTACTTTTAAAAAGTGACAAATAAAAGTGCAAGTACTGTAAGAAAGAGTAACGAGTAAAAAATGAAAAGTTTTGATTTTAAAAAATAAAGAGTTAAAAGTACAAGTGCAAAACAAAAAAAGTAATGAATTTAAAGTACATTTCGAAGACGATAGAAATTCAAAGTAATCATAAATTTTATTAGAAGTGAAATAATAATGTATTTAAAAAGCAATAAATTTTAATTTAAAGGTATAAAACTTTAAAATGCAGGAAAATGTTGCTTAAGTTCTATTGAAATAGTGAAAGTTGAAAGAAACCAAAAGTTAATGTTTGCACATAAAAAGGAATTTTAAATTATGCTGAATTTAAAACTATTAAATCTTTAAAAATTTTGTTCTTACTTTCAGAATTTCCTGGTGACAAATTAATTTGTTGAAAAAATTCAATAACATTATAATTTTTGTTTAAAGAAATCAGTAAGATATAAATTTCCGATAATTCACATACATTCAAAATCCATGAAACGTTCCCGTCCACCAGCCACCCTTTCGGGAAATTGCAAAAATAATAAATTTCAAACATTTCGAAAAAAAAAAAGTTTTTTTTTGAAAAGGAAAATTTTTAAAAAATTAACCATTTCTTTCAACATTTTCATTAAAAATAATTGTACTTTTCATAAAAAGGTATCAAAAAAATAAGTAAAAGTACTTAATTTTAAAAGTAACGAAGTACAAGTGAAAGTACGGACTTTTACTTACGTTACAAGTAACGAAAGTGAAAGTATTACCATGTATGGTAACCAAAGACATCATTTCTAAAAGCTTCAAATTGTGCTGCTAACAGTTTAAAAAAAATTCCGAAACATTTGCTGCTAAAAGAAAAATTTCTTAAGTAGAAGTATTTGAACCTGTATTTTCAGGCAGAATTGAACCTGTATTTTCCACAATGCTTCTTGCAATAAATGAATAATTTTGCTGAATGGAATGATTTAAATAAATAAAATCTTTCAGTTTTCAAAATTTTCTTTCCCTTAAAATATTGGCAATTCTGCAATTTACAAGAATGTTCCACTTACTCCATTTGTTTTGTGTCCTTCTTGGTGAGGAGTTTAACGACATGGAGGTCACCTTTTCCGGCTGCCTCGTGGATACTCACAGTGGACAAGTACTCATCGGTGGACAAGCGCCGGAAGGCTTCCCTAGCCGATGGCAGCATGTCCACTTCCGCTTCATCCACCAGGGGCTGCAAATATTTCATCGAGATCAATTGCGTCAAAAAGGCATGAATAGAATGCAGTTCGGAACAGAAAAAAGTATCTAAGAATTAAGTGGAAC
Source organism: Parasteatoda tepidariorum (assembly GCF_982258835.1). Taxonomy (NCBI): domain Eukaryota; kingdom Metazoa; phylum Arthropoda; class Arachnida; order Araneae; family Theridiidae; genus Parasteatoda; species Parasteatoda tepidariorum. The sequence continues at coordinate 1,491,332 of NC_141758.1, read as the reverse complement.
ATAATTAAGTAACATTTTAATAAATTTAAGTGAATTCACTTCAGTAAAACATCACATCACAGACGTGATGGCTAATGGGATGGAGGGCTCGCCTCCCAGTGAGGTGAACGGGGTTCGAACCCCAGCGATCGCTAGTCGATACGAATTCCGCACCCGGTTCCAACCTCCCAGACCGACCAAAGGGCTAATGCAAAATATTCTCAGGGGTAGACGGATCATAAATTGAGTCCCCTTGCCGTCAGGCTAACTGTGGGAGGTTTTCGTGGTCAACACAAATGAGGGTTAATTCCATCAAAAATGTCCTCCACGAAGGCAAATTTCTCCCAATACTTGATCCTTGACCCTTGTCTTCTAGATTGGATCCAAAATTACAAGGCATTGTAATTTTGGCAGCATTGCAAACATTGGCGGTCGTTAACTCAAGATTGGGTCGACTGTTCAATGACAGTTATAAGAATCACACCAGAAACGGAAGAAATGCTAAATTAGCCCACTTTGTGGTTAAATGTTTAAGCTATACTTAAGTTTTGATATTTAAAAATATTATGTTTCAATGCTAGATTTAATAAAGTCGATTTACAGGGATTTAAACTATTATTACTTCTAAATAATCTAAAGGAAGCTAGTATATATATACTATACATAAAATGTCACATTGTTACACAAATTTTATGGTGAGACTTTAAGAAAGTTGGCGAATTTATTCGATATGTTGAAAATTTCAGTTTACAGTTCTCACCGATTCTTGATTAATTTTCGCACTCGACACACAATTCCTACACGGTGAGACGGAAAAAAATGTTTTTGGATATTTATCTGAAAGAAGTCGAAACAGAACATTATTTCAGGTTTAGATTCCCTAAATTTTGTATGGGAATTTCATAATTATACAACTACTTTAGTTTATTACTTCACATAAGTACAATTTTCAACTTTTTAAATAAGGGTGTATATCATGTACACTTCATAAATAGTAAATTCTAATCTGGTCTGATATAGCCATCGATGTGCTGGTAGGCCAAATCAAGTTTTTGTTATCTTTGAGCCATGTTAAATTTGATACGATTTATTCTTTTAGAACTTCTTACATTAAAATGAGTAAAATAATTTTGATAAGAAATATTCTTATGATAGTTGCAAAGCAATTATTTGATGAAAATCTCGAAACAGCTTTTCGGTGAAAAAATTTTTTTCCCGTGTGTTTTAAACTCTTGTTCTTAGTGTAGCGACCCAAATAGATCAGTTATGTTAGGCTAAAATCATTTTTTAAAATGAATAAATTTAAAAGAAGAAAGACAAAGAAGGAAAATGGCGAAAAAGGTGCTTCTCTCTCAGTTGGATTTAATACAAATTCGTTACCGGATCAAATGTAAACAATTAAAATGAAGGAAACTTTCTCAATATTACCCTCTCATTCTTAATTTAGCAAGAATCATATATGATATCAGCACCCGGTGCCAAAAAATAATGCTCTATTTCCTATAATAACTTTTTTTCCACATATTTTCACAATTTTTTTTTTTTACTTCTCTCGAAAAAATTTGAAAGTTTTAATTATTTGGTAGGGCGAATAATTGCATTAACTGAAGAGCTTAGTGGGTGAACCGTGGAAGTCATATATTCAGTATATTAGGGTACAAAGAAAACAAGTGGAATTAGAAATGATTTAATACCGATTGGTACTTAATGAGAGGGTTGGGGCTAATAATTCTTTACTTAATTTTATTAACGTCATTTGAAATAAAAATCAAGTATGTATACTCAAAACTAACTTGGATTCATTAGCTTAACATTTGCAAACACAATTTTTGTACAATGCAAAAACTGTCGCGAATTCTCGCAATAGCTCTCCTGCGTATATTGTTTTGATGCTCCCACATCGCCACCAGTTGATGTTAAGATCTCGATGATGTCGAACGAGCTTTTTTAGCTCCGTAAATGATTGAAGCTTAATTGTTAATTCTTTTTGTTTGTGTTATTTAATTCCGTTATTAAAGTGATTATCTACAAAACATATTAGAGTCTTTTATGACTTTACAAATTGACATTTATTATCTCCAATAACAGTGGCAGTCCTGGAGAACGGGGTAAGTAGGACTTACCTTGATTTATAGAAATAGTTTTCTTCAGTTTTTGTTTAAAAATTGACAAAAACAATCATCTTGTATTCCACCCATTGATGAGAATACGCTATATGCTATTTTCCCAGCAAAATTTCATTTCAAAGTGATAGCAAAATGTGTAATTCTATTTATTTCTTACATATAAATTTAATTAAAAGTGATTTTGACCACCAACTCTTCTCGTACATAAATTAAGTATATATATCTACACAAACTCATACCATAGCTATAACATGAAATAGTAATTAAAAAATTTTTAAAAAAAATGATTAACTTACATTTGCTTTATGAATGATTTCAGGCTCAAATACAAACTCCGGCACGAGGTAGTTGGGACTCTTTCTGGAGTTTATATCATCGACAAGAATTTCAGGAGAGAGGGCGCGACTCTTCATCGATGACTCATCTTCAAGGGTTGTCGAGCACGAACTCCTACAAGTTTCCTGCATAAAATGATGATAGATTCAAATATCATAAAATATAAACTTCGAACCATTAAAAAACAGTAAAGAACTGCAAGATGCTACAATTTTCTTCAATTTAAAAAAAAAAAAAAAGAAATGAAAAAGAAAGAAAGAAAGAGCGAGAGAGAGAGAGAGTGTGTGTGTGCGTGTGACCAGTGGGCAGTGATTAAAGAAAAACTCTCCAGTCTTTAAAAGTCGGAAAAGCAAAAGTTTTTTTTGATCATTAAACTTAAAATTTTAGGGAATATTGGTAATTTTGAAAGAAAACAAAGCCGGTCTGTTACTAATATGAATTAAGAAATGAAGGCATGCAATTAAACAGCTGATTTATTATATAAGAAACAGACCGGCACATTTGCTTTTCAAGAGCTTAATGTACTCCAATTTAACTGCACTGGTTTTTAATGAAAATTTTTTTCTAAATGTTAACCCTTTGTTTACGTCGCTTAATATGACGAAGCCCGCTATTCTGATCCACCTGTTATACCAGCCGTAAGCAATAATTATCTTACAATATTTTAATTAAAGAATGCAATAAAATATTTCATTAATTTTAATAGTTTTAACTTAACAAATGTTTTAAAAGCTACTGAATATAATCACTTTGAATATTTGCAAACATATTTGCCACAAACAGAATTTACGATAACAAAAAAAAATTTTCTTCATAGTTTTATAAATTGCAATTACACAAGGCAATTTAAAAAAAGGTCAAAAAATAAAATGTTATTTATCAAAATACGTTATAAAAAATTAAGCGAATAGTTAAAAAGTCTGCAAAAAGTTTATAAACCATAATGCTTCTAGAAGAAGGTTTTTGCTACTTTCTCTGAGAAAGGAGAATGTATTGATTTCAATGCCCATTTAAAATCATGTGAATAAAAACCAGCAAATTTCTTTTTTTCGAAAAACATAGCTTATTCTCAGAAAAAAACCGGATTTTTTCCCATCTATTGCAACTCTGCCCGCGAATCGATTTTAAAACTAAATATTTCGGAAACAAAGGGTGACGAGGAAATGAAACAAGCGCTATTTCATAAGTTTCAAAGAAGTTTCATGCAGAAATTTTGAAATTTAGTCATAAAAATTCGAAATAGATGACCCTGTAAGCCATCGATGACCAAAGTGATCAGTTCGGCATTAAAACTTGAAAAGAGGTTAGGATTAGGAGGTTTAAACCTTGTATTCTATTGACCAATGTGTGTTCTGGAATTTCGCACGTTAGATTACAATCCTGTGGCATCGAACGTTTGTTTCCGAGATTTTCAATTTTGAAATCAATCCACTGGTCACACACTGTAAAGTTCGCAAAAGACTTACATCATCTGTTCTTGAACTCTCTTTTGCAATGTGAAAACCGCTTTTTCTGCTGCTGCAGCTCTCGGCTGAAACAAAAATTTACTTTATTCATAAAAAGGCACGACTGAATAGGTTTAAATGACATTTTTAACAACCCTAAAAATTTTAACATAAAACAATTATTCGAAAGGGAAAAATTTTTTTTAACAAGAAATTTTTATCTGATTCAATGCATAAAATGGTTATCTTTAAGAAATTGGCAACCCAAGTAAGTTGACTAGTGACCTCATAAACTAAACTGAGAGTAAAATTTCTAAACGGACATTTAAAAACTCACTGTTTTACATTTCAGCTTGATATTTTGAGAACAGAAATCGCTCTTGATGAGAAAGGGATTTTCTCATCGAAACACTCCTTTTTTAAATAATTAGAAAGGTAAAGGTTTTCATTTCGAAAGTTTGATACCAGCTTTTTAGTTTTTGAGGACGATGGTCAGGGTATACAAAAGGTATTTAATTTTCAAGATAAGAGAATAATTCGGCAATAAAGGATATTTCTTCGAGGTTGGGGACACTTCAATTCTTACACAACTGAGCAATAGAAAAAACGACGTTAGTGTTCCACGATAGATTCCGTTAAAAGGGGCTTGGCAACTATATTTTCTCCCCCGCTGATTAATGCTATCGAAACGCTATAATAGAATTTCAGAGAACTTAATAAAATTTAAAAATTTTTTTTAATACCCATTAGTAAAATAGGTGTTGTTTTGGGTTTGATGGCGTGCTCACCTTATATGGACGTCATCACACTTTTCAACTGTGTTCAAGAGTAATAGTAAGCAGTGCGTATGCGTCGTCATTACATGCGTTGCTATGGTGACCACTGCTGTTTGATAATTTTTTTAGAATTCTTTTTCAAATATTGTCTAAGTTAAAACTACTAAGCAACTTCGATCCACTTCAAAACCATAATCTCAAAAATAGAATTGCGCAAGTCATAAAAAATCAGGCTAACATAAGCATTAATAAAAAATCGACGCAGCAAGATCAAATAATAAAAAAGCAGAAGATAATTTTGGAATTTCTTGGAGTTGTTTGTTTTCCCCTTTGAGAGTTTTTTCCTTTAATTTCTCCAGCGATTATTTTTAATGTTTTTATGTAATGTTAATTTCAATTTTAATATTTATTTTGAGATTTACTTATTTATAATTACTACTTTGGCGGTGATTTTACATGATATAAATATGAATACTGAAGAAGGAAAAGGATTTTGTGACGCCTTAAGAAATGTATATTGACTGGAATGGAAAACCAAAGAACAACGATAAGAGAACAAATCAATTGATGCAGTTTTTTCAACAATTGACAATTTCCATTTATGAAAGTCTATTAAGGAAGAAAAATAAACATTTGACAAATGGGTAACCAGTGATTGCAATAATACAATCAAACTATTCTTCCTTTCGAATCTTTTTAATTGTAGTTTACAGCTTAATATACAAAAATACCAAATATATATATATATATATATATATATATATATATATATACTGTGCGTGTGTTTGTCACTGAACTCCTCCTAAACGGCTGGACCGATTTAAATGAAATTTTCTTTGTACATTCAGAAGGATTCGAGAATGGTTTATATCTATTTTTTTTTTCATTTTTTGGACAGATTTAACGTATATTTTAAATATATCTTTATTTAATCGTATTCGGATCCAAACTAGACATAGAAACATAATAAATCAAAAATAATATTCACGCACGTTGCAGCAAGTCATATTAAACTCTAATACTTATGTATGCCCTTAAAAGAAGAGCATCAAATATATTTGCAAGTATGTGAATAAAGGCAATGATATAGCAGTATTTCGAGTTGAAAATACCAATGTGACTGCTCTTCCAGTGAATAACAACGACGAAATAACGCTGTACCAAATAGGCCGGTACAACAGCTCCAATGAAGCTGTTTGGCATATCTTTGGTTTCCCAATTGGGTATAATATAAAAAAAAAAACACAACTACTTCCACTTAGTAGGAATAACATTTACCATGACGCAATGCTAAATTCTATGCCACTATCCACATAAATGCCACTATCCACATAAATCAATTATTAATCAAAAATCGAATATCAATTACTTTTCTTTATAATGCAATAAAATCTGGCGAGCAGCTATTTAAACGATCAAACACTTCGTTTGTTTATTTGTGGCTTAAAGTTAGGCTCGCAGAAAATGCCGTTCATGGGTTAAATTTAGTAGGAATAACACAACCTGTGACGTAGGCTATAGTATACCCAATTAATGAACGGGATCCAACCGTTATTCATTAAGCCGTCCATCTTGAAAACGGTCAGAGCGTATAATTCACGAACGAGACAGCGATTGACCGAGCTATAAATCCACCAAAAACTACACTCGCCAAATTTTTTGAATTGGGTAATCGTACGGATGCTTTTGTCGTCTTTGCACGGACATTACTCAGAAGTACCACCCTATTTCAAATGGACACCCCACAAGCAAGGCACACCGGTTGATGCATGTCCCGGTTTATTCAAATAAAACGCCTTGTGGAGAATATTTACAGTCAATCCAAGGCAGACTGAGTGCTTTTATTTTCGACTGTTGTTGGTTAATTACACCGGCTCATTGTCATTTCAAGATATACGTAAAGTCGATGGAAATCAGCATCCAACGTATAAAGATGCATGCTTTGCACTCGACTTGCTGGAAGACGACAACCAGTGGGAATGTATGCTTGCTGAAGCAGCATTGAACTGTACTGCAAAGAAAAATCGTCTACTATTTGCTATAGTATTAGCTACATGTTTCCCGGCCCGTATAGAAACGTTATGAGAATATCACAAAGATTCGATGACTGATGATATACGGTATCAATATCGCACACGTTGCAACGATCTAACGATAGTATTCAACGATGCTATGTACAATGAAGCACTGATTGCTATTGAGGATCTTTGCATTATTATTGCCAAATTGCCACTCAGTCATTTCGGTATGCTTTCACCAAATCGAAGTGCATCTGATTTATTAAACAATGACATGAATCGTGAACTTCAATACAATACGATAGAAATGGCAGCGATTGTTACTCGCAATGTTCCACTAATGAATGAGAAACAAAGGAACATTTATGACAGCATTATGCTCACAGTTTCAGCAGGACAATGTGGATTTTTTTCCTGATGCACCACGTGGAACTGGCAAAACATTAATTACTTCGCTAATTCTCGGTGAAATACGATCAAATAATGGCATCGCGTTGGCCGTTGCATCATCTGGCATTGCGGCAATTTTATTGGTCGGAGGCAGAACAGCTCATTCAGTATTTAAGCTGCCACTAAATATTCAAAACAACCCAGATACAGTGTGCAACATAAAAAATATTTCTTCTATGGCCACAGTGTTAAAACACAGTAAAATTACCATCTGGGAGGATTGCACTATGGAACACAAAAATCGCTTGAGGCGTTGAACAGGACATTGAAAGATATAAAAAAATAATGACAAATTATTTGGCGGCACTCTGTTACTCCTTTCAGGTGATTTCAGACAAACACTTCACGTCATTCCGCGTTTAATGTACGCTGATGAGATCAATGCTTTCTTGAAATCATCTCCACTTTGGCGTAATGTTGAAAAAGTTCTACTAAAAGTAAATATGCGCGTCCAAATGCTTCAAGATCCATCTGCTGAAACATTCTCAAAACAATTGTTAGATATCGGTGATGGAAAGGTTACTAAGGATGAGACTGGATGCTTAAATTACCGGACGATTTCTGCACAATCATTGATTCTCAAGATGCTCTCATTAGCCTAATATTTCTCGATGTACACACGCAATGCATTCATCATGAGTGGCTGGCAGAAAGGGCGATTTTAGCAACAAAAAATGTGGACGTCAACGAATTGAATCTGTAGATGCAACAGTTATTGCCAGGTAACTTGGTGACATGCAAATCCGTTGATGTAGTTTGCGATCCCATTGAAGCTGCAAATTTTCCAACAGAGTTTTTAAACTCATTGGATTTACCTGGCATATCACAGCATAATTTAGTACTCAAAGTTGGATCTCCGGTTATTTTGCTTCGTAATTTGAACCCACCTTGGCTGTGCAACGGCACGCGATTAGTCGTTAAAAAATTAATGAACAACGTCATCGAAGTCATTAATTTAAATGACAAATTCCGGGATGAAAGTATATTACTTCCACGAATCCCTATTATGTGCCAATCCCTATTATGCCCCCACAGATGTGCCAATTCAATTTAAACGCATTCAGTTCCACATTAGATTGGCATTCGCAATGATAAGGCCAAACAATGTCTGTTTGCGTCTTAGATTTGAACACACCATGTTTTTCGCACAGATACGTGGCATGCTCTCGACTGGGCAAACCATCCAGTTTATTTGTGTTAGCTAAAGATGGAATGACAAAAAATATTGTACACTCCATTGCACTAAGAGATTAATATTGTTGACTAATATTTTCAGAATTCTTTGTATATATAATTTATAAAAAAATGTTGCAATAAATTAAAAGAAATTACTATTTGGTGTGTTGTTACTTTCGCATTCCGTTGTCGTTCACAGCGCTCCATGCCTCTTTCACTCATATACCACATACGCACACTTACAATAAATAAGATGTATTTTCATACTCTAGAAATAATTCATATGGCAAAACAGCGTTTGCTGGGTCAGCTATTATATATATATATATATATATATATATATATATATATATATATATATATATATATATATATATATATATATATATATATATATATATATATATATATATATATATATATATATATATATATATATATATATATATATATATATATATATATATATATATATAAGGAATTCTGGATTTTATGTCACTTAATACTTGAATTTTTCTGTTGCACGCCTGTTAAATTTTCGAAATTAAGAAATATTCCGACGTTACACGCATTTAATTTTCAAAATCGGAAAACATTTTCTAGCAAAGAAGTTGTTTAATTTTTGATAATGAAAAATATCTAGGTATTAAATTTCTCGGATGGATAAATATTTTTATTTGCGGAGGATTTTAATTTTCAATAATGAAGATCATTCGATTACAGGATGTCATTTAAATTTTAAAGATTGCTCGGAGTCAATAAGCTTTTTTCTATCATTATTTCTTGTTTGTTTGTGATTCATGTCCTTAGAGGAAATAAATTAATGGATGAGTTTGTTGCCGTAAGAAGAATATGTAAGTTCATAGCTTCATTTTTTCAGAGAATATTCGAAACATTTCAGTAATCTGAATTAATTCATGAATCGATTTTACATACTAAAAGAGTATTTCATCACAAATGATTATTCATCTCAAATAGTATTTCATCTCAAGTTCTTTTTTTTTCAAGAAATTTCCCAATCACATGATCTTATATTTTTACGTTAAAGAGTCTTTCATCCATTTTGAATTGTTGGTTTTTTCAGTTCTTTGGTGGGAAAATGTAATCAATTTTTTGATGTGAAACAAAACTTAATTCTTTCTTTATTAAAAAAAAACTTTAATTAGTCAGATATCCACCACTTCGTTCGAAGATGTTTTGTCATCTTTCAGGTAACTTCATAATCCCGTGCTCAAAGAATATCTGGTATTTATCAGCAAAAAACGCAACCAAATGCGGCTTGAGGTCATCGCTATTACTGAAAACTTTATTAATTAAAAAAGTTTTGTAAAATTTTAAATAAGTGATATTCCGATGGTGCAAAGTCGGGGATATAAAGGTGGATGCCACCCAACTAAGTTCTAATAAGTGTTGCTAAAGAAGTCTCGCATTGACGAGGGGGAACACAATTCTTTTGCGATCTTTCATATAGCCTCGACCTTCATTTATTTCATTGCAAGATGTTTGCAAGAATCTAGAAATGATAAAAATTTTATTTCAGAAATAGCGATGTTATCAAATAAAACTAAGTTGAGTTTTGTGTTGATAAGAACCAGAAGTTTTGGGATCATAAAGGTATTTCAAATATGACAAAAGATCACTAAACAAAATGGATCATATTTGACTGATTTTGTTTGGCAGAAAAAATTAAGTTGTATGATACATTTTAAAAAGTCGAAATTACTTACTTGCTAACCTAATAGTAGGCGATACTGAATCGTGCAGTGAGGGCAATTTTAACTTTTCAGCTGAGTACTTAATCAGTTCTGATGAACAGAGAACGTTGAAAATGGAAGAAAATACTCAAATGTATGAAAGACTCTTTAACTTGAAAGTATAAGATCACGTGATTGTGAACTTTCTTGAGAGAAAAAAATACTTTAAAGCATTTCTTAGCAAATATTTTAAGGACTTGTGACAGAGCCTTGTTAGCATCGTAGCCCAGTGGTTAGAGAATCGGGCTCCGGTCCGGAGGGGTCGGGCTAGATTCTCAACTCTGCTAAGACCCATGGAGTACATGAGATATATGTGCTCGTAAAATCTGTGGAACCGAAAGTCCTGTAGTCGGTCGCTCAGCAGCACCATGGGTTCATGGATTTGCAAACTTTCCTTCCTCTTCACATCTTAGGTCAGAATTAAGGATATGGCCTCACGAATGAGTGATGTTGCCGTCTATAGGCGGGGATCTGAGCCAAGACGTGATTTCCCCTTGAGGTGCTCTCTTGTCAAACGAAAGGCTCACCTTCCAACAACACTTGTGAGGATGGTGACTTGAAAATTTCTCCTTTGAGAAGCAAAAACGAAGAGAAACTTTTAAACTTTTACGGAAAAAGAGGATAAATCCTGAATCTTTTTGAACGATGTTTGTTAGTTGCTAGAGTTGTTATAAACTGTGAGAACAGTTAGCTTAGAAACATAATTCATTATTCTAGAATTATATTATTTCATTTTGAACTGAAATGTTCGATGTGAAAAACTGATACAAATATTTGCAAATACACATGCTTTTTGTTATTTATTTTATATATTGTAAATGGATTTTTTTATTTTTTTGCTTTTTCATTGGTATTTTAATTAAATAATTTTATTAAAATAACTGGAATGTTACAATCAATTAAGGATTATTGATTGGATTCAAGCATATTTACAGGTAATTGTTTTTTTTTTCTTGAAACGCTTGTGATCTTTCCACAATACCCACGGAGCGCTGTTTGGGAGTCGTTGCTCCAGACTACCTAAAAGTGGAAATACCCCCATTTTTACAAGCAATCCCGTAATTGCAGAACTGTTATTAAGTATTTTCATGATTTTTTTCTTATGGTATACATTTGTTCGCAAACTAAGATTGAAGAGCTTAGAGGGCAAAAATTCCAATTGACATTCTGAAAGAGCATTTTGAATTTAGAAACTGGTCAGCTACATTAAGTTAATTCTGCCTAATCAGTCAAGAAAAATCTGTTTCTGGTGTTTGTAAGTAGAGTAGAGAATGTAACTCAGAACATTCTTAAACGCAGCTCATCAACCGTATGTGTTTGTATTTACATCTTGGGTGTTCTGTAGATGAGATGCGGATGTCTGACTGGCTCTCTCTGCTCGTGGGAGGAGAAGTCTCTCTATCGGGTGCTGGCTCTGAGTTGTACTTCCGCAGTTGGATACTCCTCCGTCTCTCTGAGTGTGCTGCATCCTCTTCCTGGTTGAAGCTCTTTCCTTTGGACGTCCACTGGATTCGTCTTTCTTCCGGAGATCTCCTCAGTTTCGGACTGCTCGCTGCAAAACATGCAAAGAAAAAAAATAATAATTCATACACCTCGATATTCCTTACGACGCTATTCAGTCAAAAAGGACAATTTGTAAACAATATCAATCAATATTACAAAGATCATACTAAGTAAACACAGTAGACTCTTGAGGGTAGGAAATTTCGCAAGAATCACACAAAATGGAACAGAATTATGCAGCGATGAAATCATACTTTCAATTTTGTATCATATTCATATTTGCCAGTATCATATTTTGTTAAACATAATATTACTGAAACATAATCCAATAAATAATCGTGGTGATAACAAGCATTATTTTCCATAAAGTGTACTATTTCTAATTTTTCGAGAAATAAGCTTCGAGGAAAACATCTTATCTGTGTAAAGGCAAGCCTGCCAACTACTACGCTTTTTGCAAAATATTTTACAGAGTGGTAAATATTTGAAAGACAAAACTTTCAATTTTTTTTTGCTAAGATTTTAAAAGCTTTACCACGAAAGAGCTGGTACAAAGTGGCGTTGTATATGAAATCATGTATATGTAGTGGTGTGGAAAATAAGCTCGAATGAATAAAAATTAATACATTAATATATAAACTAAATGTTTACAAAAAGCGTAGAAAGTTGGCAGCCCTGTAAAGGTTAGAATGCGTTTTAATTAGCGTGAAAATGTGTTAACTATATGCTTTAATACCTTCACAGTATTAAGATGGGATACTCAGTTTGATTTCATCTGTACATTTTTCAGTTTCTTTTTCATTAAAAACTGCATGTATTCTCAAAGGAATCTGTCCATAAAAGTATCTTTAATAATTTTGTCTAACCTAGTAAGCTTTTGTCATCGTTAAATGAAGTTTTAGTTTAGTTGATGAAATGGTAAAGCATTTATCACATTCATCCCGCTCGCAATCGAAGAATAAATAATAGTTTGCTATTATTTATTATAATCCGAAAGATAGAAATTTTCATCAACATACAAATTGCAATTCCCTTGACAATTTTGCGGGTATGGCCTTTTCATGCTGACTAGTTTATGCACACTTCCTTGATTTCATAATTTCTGACTACTAACTCAATTTTTTACAATAAAAAAATTCTCAATATTATTTCAAATTGGGAGAATGATTGAAGGCTTGAAATTAATTGAACCCTATAGCGAATTTGCTTCAAGCTGTCCTAAATCGTAATTTGCACCTAAAAATTTGAATTTGACGTCTAAACACCCCGTCGACATTTTTGACGATTAGTTTTCAAAATACCCTTTTCTTTAAATACATGGCTTAAACATAAATCCTGACCGAGCTGGACTGAAAGTTACAAGTATGATGTCCCCAAGTATCGGCGTTTTTCTAGACAGGAAGTCATGGCATTCGAATTTGAGCTATCGCTTTTTTGAAGCGTTAGCTTTGTGACGATTCTATTGTAGTTTCACATCGTTTGATGGAGGTTTTTTCTGAAGATGTTTCTCCTTTTCACATGGTTTTTTAGATTCCGATATTTTTTGTTTCGATGTTATTACGACATGGGAATTTGAGTAATCACTTTTTGACGAGTTCGATTCTTACCGATTCTAACTCATTTCACGTCGTTTGATGATAGTTTTTCCAGTTCTTATTAATCCGTGTTTTAACGCTTTCAACCTGGTTTTTCTAAGTCCGATGTTTTTAATACGTTATTACGACACGCGAATTTTGAATAAATTTGAGTTATAATCAGTTTTGGACTCGTTCGACTCGCTACTATTACATCGTAAGGCAACACCGTTTTTCTATAATTTTTTCGTCCTTTTCACTTGTTTTTAATACGCCTAATTCGCAAATCCATTTTCATCCTAAAGTCTCTTCGTTTACGAATCGTTTTCTAGGCAGTTATCTGTCGTTTACAAGCATTTTCTGTTGTTTTTTCTTTCAATTCCAATATTTTTTATTCGAAGTTACGGGTAGTGAATTTCTTATTCTAGTACTCTCTTTTTACTCTCTCAACTCACATTAATTTTTGATTTTTTATTCATTATTCTTTTTTTTGTGCAGTAAAGGCAGTAGCGTTTTGTTTCCCCCAATCATTTTGACATCGTTTTTAAGAAACCGCAAAGTAATATTTTAAGACTCAAGAGTTACGCTCTTTTTAAAACTAGTTTATAGAAAGTGCGTATTTAACTAAGCGACTTTTCTGAAATACATACCACTTTTTTGATATGGGAGCTCTATTTTTTTGGGTGGAGGTTGAAGTGCCCTCTACCCTTTACAGTTTTTAACTTCCTGAACATTTTAAGGCCTAGAATGATCATTGAAATTTTTTTTTACCATTATGATAAAAAATAACGAATACTGTGGTTAAAACTATGATTTTAAAAATTGCGCTTTACTGAAAAGTTATGGCAACTAAGAAAAAATAATTGTGTACCATTGTCGCCTGACTGCTACATTGTAATTTTTAACCCTGCTTGTACTCCTTCTAAGCTTTTAATAAATTATCCTTAGCCCAGTTAGTGAGATTTCTGTAATTTATCAAAGCAATACAAAAAAAGTTCTGAAAAAAAAAAAAAAAAAAAACTATGAACCATCTTTAATAATCACTGTAAAATAGAGAATTTTTTTTCCAGATCGCCATTCTGAATTGTAAAATATTTATTTATAAAAAACTACTTTTAAATGGTTTGACTGACTTATTGTGATATGTCTGTATAGAACTGCTCTAGAAAAATCTGTCATTCAAAACTGGTATCACATTTTTAAATTTCACAATTACGATAGGGCGCTATTTGTTTCTGTGCAAATTTGTTCCAAATAAATAAAATAAATAAATAAATAAAATTAAATTCTTGGTTCTTTTCTGAATATCAATCATTTTGAAGCCTATAAATATCATTGAAGGTGCATAAACACATTTTCCGATCATTTGACTTTAACCGATCTATTTAAATAAGTCAGGAAATGCAGTTAGATCCTTATAGTGTTGGAAAAAATAGTTTTTCTCCAAAAATGCTGTCGTTGAGAAATAAAATAATCTTTTTCTGTTTGCGAATGATTAGCAAAACTTTTTTTGTGTATTTAAATAGCATCATTTTTAAATTCCCCGTTGAAAAAAATTTACAAATGAACCACTCGTTTTGACGCATTCCAATTCTATAACATCGGCATAGCTGTCAATTGTTCCGAAAGATTTCATGTTTAAAGTGATAGCCAAGCTCACACTTTTCAATTTTATTCAATGAATTATAAATTTAAAATGGTTTTAACTATCACTACAAATGAATAAATTGTGTACGATGGTGAGGTAAACTTTTTGACTTTAACTAATTTTTGAGCCACTTGGAATCAGTAAAAGTTGGCAGGCATTCATTAGATGGCAAACCTATTCTCATAGTAGTGAGTCTCCACAGAAACCAGAAGTTTCTGCCATAGTGGTACTTATCGTTCATCCACTTTATTGCCATGAATCATCACCCCATTCTTTTTATATATGTTTCAGTTACTGAATTATAGTGGTGATCAGGAATGTTAACTTTTTAAAAACATGAAATACATTTTATGACAAAAAGTTATGTTCCATTCTAATAAATGTGAAGCACCACTGGGCATTCCTTGTATATGAAGTTAAATATAGAAATACAAACAAATTACTTGGCTTTGGATTGTCGTAAAATTCCTCCAACTCTTCCTTATCTTTCGAATCCTGAGGAATGACTTCGACTTGTTTGGAATCATTGCTCGCGAACGCATCGCACTCACCGGCCACACTCCCAAATGATTGTTCTGCACTGCACAGGGCGCAGTTCGTGAAGGGAATGTCGCATTCACACACCGCACACGAGAAAGTGGCAGTCACGAAGGGTGTCGACTCGTCCGCAGGGTGATTCCAAACCACGCTGGACCCATTTCTCTCTCGGCTACTGGATTTCCTGAGAGTGGCGATTCCCGATGGGTCACTTCCTTTGAAGTGATTCGTTCTCGAAAACGATGTTTCTAGCTTCCCCTCAGAGTTCGATCCGCTGGAAGATTCTCTTTGGATCTGCTGAGTTGTGTTGGGTTCTTCCGAGACACTCCGTCTATAAGAGGGCCTCTGGCGGTTTCGTGAGGGGGAAACAGGATGGCTGGACCTCTGCTTCCGGGGATCAGAATCGCTCCCGTGGAAGTGGGTCCGTTGTTTGCGGCCGGGAGAGTGAAGCCTCTCGTTGCGCAACTTCTCCATCTGGTCTCTTTTGTGTCGCAGATACTCTCCGGGAGAAGAACGTCTCAAAGGACGAGACTTCGAAGGAGTGTTGTGGTCGATTGAAAGTGCTCGAGTGAGACGAGGTCTCCTAAAAGAGACATTTAAAAGAGACTAAATATATAAAAGAGAAAATATACATTTAAAGTACACTAGTGTTCAAAATTAAGCGAGTTTTTTTATTAGGTCGATAGGTTGAAGTATTAACATTTTCTTTTGTATGAACATAATGAGACATAATTCAATAAAATTATCAAGTAAATAGTGTATGCTGGGTCAAGATAGGTCTTTTCGGAAGATGGTGCAAACCAATGATATTCATTTGACATATTAGACGGCAACATAACGATCGGAAAAGTGAAATTAAGTTACACATGTATGAAAAAGTACACATTTTCAGAAAAAAAGAAAGCTCAATTTATTTTATTCCACACGAATAAAGTTAACTAGTGTAGTTGACAGTGTAATTATGTGGAAGGATCCAATATTCTCTCATGGTTGCTATTTATGACGCAATCCACTTAAAAATATCATTTTTGGGAGAGAATGAACAGTTTCCTTCAAAGAAGTATCGATAGTACTTCGACCCCCACTAGAAAGTCCCTGGTTTAACAAAATAGTCATTTTATAACCATCGTTGAACACCCTACCCAATTTTGTGTTTGCGACTCCGTAGTCTTGTCATTTGAACCCAGTCCAAAAAGCAAGGGAACTCCTAAATCAAGTAATGGATGAAATTTGTCTTCGTAGTGTAATTTTTGAGGAAACTAACCGGCATTTGCGCTAAATGGAGAGGAAAATCACGAAAACCTTCCACTGTTACCCTGACCCACTGAGAATATTTTACGGCCACACTGTAGGCAATGCAAGTCGGCGGTGAAATTCGAATCGACCCGTCATCGCTGGGATTCGAGCCCGGTTCACTTCAACGGAGGGCGAGCACTCTATCCCTTGAGCCAACACGGCACAAGATAGTCAATGAGAATTTCCAGAAAAATATTTTATGACTGATATATTTTGATTAAAATGAAAAACATTTATTCTGCCGGCCAAACAATGAAGTTAGCTTTTTATTTAGCCGGATAAAAACAATATCATTCGCAGGTTCAACAAATTATAAAAAATGGTTTGTTACGACTAATTGAATGTAGAAAGAAAGGTGACACTCCTACATAATAGATTCCGATTTATTTAAAATCCAGACGAAGATGAAACAACCCAATGAATAACTGGTAGTCAGTTTTTGATTAAGATTATTGATTTTTTTTTTATTGAGTTACCAAGTGAAATTTGATAACCTTCAATCTTACAGGGTAATTATCAATCTATCTGCAATAGACTTGTTATTTACTTGAAATAAATGGATGACGAGTATCACCCGTCAAATGATGCGTCTCGTGAACATTTCTGTAAGAGAGACTCAATGGATAAATCTTGTTAAGAGATATGTATTGTGTTTTGAAATTGGAGAATTCTAACAATTTATTTTTAGCAGTTATATCAGTGGTACAAGGATGCCACAGGAGACTAAAAATGTAAAAAATGGTAGAAACTCAATAAATTTTTATTTATGTATAATCCCTTTAATTATTCAATCGTAACTGCCACTATGACTTACATTTCAAATTATTCATATCTATAGTAATACAAACAATTATTCATTGCTTGCATTGGCTTTCAATAGTTTACTTTTGCATCTTTAGTCACCCGTCGCAACCCTGTTTGTTCTTTACACTGAGTTCTTGTGTGACTCTGTAATGTCAGTTGCTTCATTTTTAATGAATTTGTCTTATTTCAGTTATAGGATGCATTTAATATTTGGAATTATACTTTACTTCAAATCCATTGCTTCTTCGAAAAAAATGCATCAGTTAAAATCCACTAATCTAGCATATATTACAAACGTACGTAAATTCATATTTTTTGAGAAACAGCACGAATCGATTGTATAGTTTAGAGTTATGCCATATATTCGTAAAAAATTCGAGGCCATAAAATGGTGTTTGTAAAGTTGAAAGGATTTTCTAGTTATGTTTGAGAATGTCAACATTCTTGAATCTTCCAGAAATTCGTCGTGACATTTTCCCTGTCGAGTTTCCAAAAGTGTTCTCTCATAACTATTTTTGTGATGAAGCGGGTGTTGACAAAAGACGCAGACAAACCTTTGAGAGAGAGAGAGAGAGAGAGACCGCAAAGAATGTGAACTATTCAGAAAAATGGGAATTATTTTTCCATTCAACATCCACAAAATGTTTAATAAAAGAATACTTTTTGATGCTACATCGAGAAAGTAAATGCACAAATTCAAATATATTGATAGAAACATTACTTAATATTAATTATTATTACTATGCTATATCGATACTTGCTTTTCATGTTTGCTCGAAATCGTCTATTAAATATTGTCTTAAAATATTCATAAGAAATGACAAAAAACAAACGAAATATCAGTTTATTTTAAAATAATAACTTATAAGTTATGCTGCGACATATTTTCGAAGAAATTATGCATGCTATGGCGGTTCGTATATATATATATTTATATATATATATATATATATATATATATATATATATATATATATATATATATATATATATATATATATATATATATAGCACAATGAAAACAAAGAGAGAAACGAAACTAATTAATAAGTTTTATTAACTGCGCATAAGCTGCAAGTATATAGAACTCATAAAATAAGTTAAAAAATTGAGAAAATATGGAAAAAAATAAAAAATAATGACAAGAGAAGAAAATTATTAACAATAATTTTTTAAAAGTATTTAAAAAACATAATTTTTAACACCTTAAAAAAAATTTAATTAAAATTTGGAAAACAAAACTAAGAAAAGATATAATCTCTTCATCAGCTCACACGATTATATCCGCTAAAGGAGTGCTTTCTAATATTGTATTAATATAGCCAAAGCAAAATATATCAATACAACTGTGTGAGGAGCACTCAAAAAATTTTTAACGAAATTGGAACACATTAAGTAAAAATATATATATATATATATATATATATATATATATATATATATATATATATACATCCTGTTATATATCTACATCCCTGTTATCATTGTTGTATTCAGCTTTGATAATGCAGTCATAAGCCATAATAAGTTCTAAAAAGGTTTATTTAAAGATAGGCTGGTGGTTATAACAGTTCACATCCCCACTCCACAAGGGAGGGGGTGTGGACAAAACTCCGGATGGTTCAGGCAGAACTTTTATGGAACACGATATTCAGGAAGAGACATGCGAAAATCATCGGTCTCGCATTAAATACCTATAGATTTTGATGTAAACAGGTTCCAGTCGTACATACCTTGTAACTCTACGCATTATGGAAAATCATTTAAGGCTTCCTAATATGGAAGTGAAAGAGGGACAAGATTCTAAAAATAACCCCTCCTTTGAAATATAAATCTAATTATAATTCAATGGTATATTTTCAGCCTTGAAGTCCCAAAATAGAATCTCTACACCTATTCTTTACGAGAGACATTTAATGAAGCCGAAAGGGTTTTAATGTTGTTATTAATACAAAAGTATTTATAATTTTTGTATTACATATATAAACATATATATTAACATAACAGAAGTAAAATGAAAGGATTTATGATTAATTTGGAGAATATTTGACAAATTAAATTTTACTAATAAGCACGATGAAATACGAGTAAACATTTTGTTAAAGACATTTTTTCTGTAGTCAAGGCACTGTCCTTCTGAAGGTTCCATTTCATTAACATTAGCATTGAAAACAGTCGAAATGATCAGTATTTACTTTTGATATTGTATTGAATAGATGTGTACCTGGTGTTGTCGCACGATGAAGAGGATCTCTCGTCGTCCGTGCTGTCGGGACATTCGTACGTGTCACTACTCTCCGACAGGCGACAGTAGCTGCACGTTTCAGAGTCACCATTGCAACCTGTAGAAAAAAAATACCTTCATTCATTGTTAAACAGAAATAAATAAAATGTATGTAGGATTCTTAAATATACAGTTCCGTAGAAAACCGCACTTCATATACATTTTTAGAATCCTTGTCAAAATAAAAAAGTATCCTCTTTGAGGAAAAATTAAAACGTTTTTGAAATCTGACAGTAAAGGAATCAAACAATAAGACAGATTTAATTGTGGAAGGAAACAGAGGGGAGTTAAAAACCAAATATAAGAAACACCTTCAAGTTTTTGCCTCATGTTTTATTTTTTTAAATCCACGTTTTCCTACTACTCAGAATCTTAGTCTATTTTTAAAATTTCAATTTCGCTTTAGTTTCTTTCCCTGTTTCAATATTTATTGACGACCCCCCTCAGAGCATACTTATTGTTTTTATTTTTAATAAGGATTCTAAAAATGAATAAAAAGGATGGTTTTTTTTATGAAGAATCACCCTCTATATAGTTTTGATTTATTTGTAATACTAAATCAAAGATAAATGTAGAATTGTTTCTACAACAGAATAGATGTTTATTACAGCTGGAAACAACTTAGAAGGTCAGATGACAGAATAACATCTATTTTCTTATTTGAAGTAACAGTTTCATAAAATAATGACTCTTTTTGTACAACTGAAAAGCAAAGAAAAAAACTTAATATTTAATAACAAGCTTTCAAAGTAGTAGTACAGAGATGTGTAAAAAACTAATTGGGACATGTGTCGCTATTAGTTAAAATTAAAAAATAAATAACCGATCTTATACTTTTATATGTTTTAAGGGGATTTTTTAGAACTTAGCAGAGCAAATTTATGGTTTGAGAGGAACATTTCAAAGTAACGATGGACAGTTTTTCGTTTTTTTAACAAAATTGTTGTGTATTGTATATGCTATAACGGAAGAACTTTTGAATTGAATTTTTATTGATTTTAGTTTCGCATTTAAATAAAGATAAACTTAACGAGATTAATCAAAATTTTATACTTTTCAATATACATATTAATATAGGGTCCTATAAACAAGTTAAATAAAATCACAGTAAGTGATTATGAAAAATTAATTTTTGGTATGAAATTTTCTAAGAGAAAAAATTTATAATTAAAATTTGAAATTGAATCCCCCCTCCCTCAAAAAGAAAACGTGAAATGTAAAAATTTGCATGGGTGTCTTAAACATTCAATCAATGTCACTTTTTCAGAATTACAGAAATCCTCCTCTTAATTTTGAGGAACTCGAACCAGTCAAAAAGAAGGGGTCTAATCTTACTATATCTAGGACATGATAAAATATTTTAGAAAGTTGTTGTAATATCTCATTATGTTTTATATCCTACACTCAACGAAGCACGGTTCTGATTAAGTAACAATCTGATAAAATGAAATATTAATGCTGCGCTTTATGAATCATTAAACCAATCATTGGATAAAGTCTTATTTTCTTTTTTGTAGACGACGTCGTGAAATGTGAACTCAAGTCATAAGTAAACACAACAGAGTGCCCTAAATTCAATGAACACGTTCATGAATGATAGATTTCTGTGTACACAAGACAAAAATAAATAGAGAATAAGTTGTTATCATTGAGTTAGCAATATTTTTATTCTCTTCACTCCTTACGATCACAATCGCTACAAATAATTCAAAAACAGAAATAATTTTTTCTTTATTTTTGATAGCAATAATGAATCAAATATCTTTTTCTAAAACGAAACTTTCCCGTAAAGATAAAGAATCAAAGAATATTTTTGAAGCAATGAAGTTCCTCACCGAGTTAAGAGAATTGTTGACTGATTCTCAATGATGCTCGAAGGCGAGTTTGAAATGAATGGACGTGTTTTTGACAAATATTATAAATTCAGCTAAAATTTCAACCCAGCAACTTCATTTTCTTGATTTAAACTTCATGCAATAAATTTTTGCCACAATTTCAATGGATAACCTATAATTTTATCAAAAATGACTGTCGAATGACTTCATGGCCGTTATTTTGACGAAAAAAGCAAAATATTAGTAATAAGAACATTTCAATTTTATTCCTTTTTTTCCCAAAAGAAGTGAATTATTCGTTACTACTACAAATTATAATCCGTTGCAATCTGAAATTTCACAAGAAATTGCATCTGGATGGTATGTATGCTAATATTGACTCATTTGTTGTAAATACAGTCTTAACATCAGACCTTTCATCGGAATGGGGCAGTCTCAAAAGTGATAGCAAATGTAATGCATTCATATTTTGATAAATTGTCCCACTTCATACAAACAAATATCTCATAGGTTGAATAACCAAATTCTCGTATTCTTAAGTTCTGATAAAAATTATTTAAAAGTAATGCTTCAGCTCACTTTAATTGGAAGAAATAGTTTGCTCAAATAGTCGAAGGCTTATGTGTCATAATTTCCTTTGAAATTTTTATTGATTGCATTCAACAAGGGGAAAAAATTAAATAAGCCTGAATCATTTTTGATGTAATAACTGGATTTTAAATTACTAAATTACAAATGAATGCTGATTTCCTTGCGTATGACATTCTATTTTTCATCTTTTTTCTCTCTAGACTACTGATTTCTTCTTCTTTTTTTCTTCTCAATTTCCTTTTTCTACTTTTCATTTCCAAATTTTCGTTTTCTGTATCAAATCTCTTTCGTTTCTTCTCATTGACTCTTGGCAAGTCTTGAAAATGGGCGCCTACTTTTGAAGTGCTTGAAACATGTTTGTTTTTGAAGCGAATGAAGTTTTTAATCGGGTAATGTTATTAACAGTTTCTAAAAGTTTATGCCTTAATGTTTTATAGTTGCAATGATCTTACTTTTTTTCATTATTGTAAACCAATTTCATCGGATTTTTTTTAATCTGTAATGTGTGTTTCGTTGATAAAATAAATACAAAAATTAAAATAAATGAATTTTATATGCTACTCTGAATACCCAAAATGGGTAATTGTTGACTTCCACCGGTGAAAGTTGACGATCGCTTTGGTAAATGCCCGAAATATATAGGTCTAATGAAGTGCCACTGCCCGGTATGTCCTACATCAATGTTTTTTTAAGGTCAAGTGCCACTGCCCAGTATGCATTTAACCGGTACTCCGAACACTGATGTTTCTTCTTATCTATCCTCTGCAGATATTAAAATATAGAATAAATATATCAACCAACAAACTAATATTAAATCGGATCTAACAAACATTTCCGAACATTCCCCAATGTGATTGTTGACATTCACCGGTGGAACCACCCCTTTGGGTCATTCATGGTAACATCTATATCATTATTATAGTTCAAAATCATAAATATTTTATAATTATGAATGCTTCTTTTTTAAAATAACGTTGTGAGATTAGAAGTATGAATATTTTAAAGGTTAATTACTCCTATTCTAATTAATTTCAAGGATTCTTACACTATGTGAGAGTAGGTGTTTAGTAAAAAAACATTTAAAGGAAAACGTTTTATTGAAAAGTTTATGAATATGTTTAAAGAAAAAATATGATGTAGCAGAGTATGTTCCACAACTTAAGTTAAAAATATTGTCAATAGAAGGTTTTTATATATTTTTATTTTATAACCGTCGTTGAACAGCCGACCCAATTTCATGGGTTTACGACTACTTACGTTCAACTCCGTAGCCTTGTAATTTTGAACCAATCCAGAAGACAAGGAAACTCCTGGATCAGTACCCCCAGAGGTATTGATTTGTTGTGGGAACATGGAGGACTTTGAGACTCGACAGATTTAACGTGCATTGGAAATCTTGTAAGCAAAGGAATTATTAGAAATCGAACCATTAAGATTGAGTCCTAGAACGTGAAGATCCATTAATTAGATGTAAAGTTACTCAGGGTGGCCCATTTTTTATTTTGCACACTGTACTTTATTTCTTGGAGAATATAAAAAAAAGCATTCATCACCTGAATCGCCATTATATCACCTAAATATTTCATAATTTCCTATCATTTCTTAAATTGAATATTCACTGTCGAGAAGAGCATAGAGTTAGAAGGTTAAAAAAACAAATTCGTAAAAAGCGCTTAGAATAGTGCTATATTATGTGGGACATTATGTAGGGATATTATAAATAGTGCTATATTATGTAAATGTGAATTAACATTTCTGGATAACTTCTCACATGTAACTAAGCTAATTCTTTTTATTAAAAACCATTTAGAATGTAGGTGAAAATTATGCTCGCCGGTAAAGTATGTCTTCTAAAAATAGTGAAGTATGTCTTCAAACTGCATTTCGAAAGCAATTTGTAGTCACTACATTTTAAAAAAAAAGTAACTGCAGTTAACTACAAAGAAAATGAAGTTTTTTCTGACTACTGGTTATTCTTTAGCTTCGAACCATTTTCTTCTTCAACGCATCAGTGATTTTTTCTTTAATAATTTATCGATTTTTTTGTACATTCAATCAATACTTCCTTGTCTTAATATCCTTTTTTTTTCATTTTCTTTAAGAAGAAATACAGTAAAATCAAGAAATCATCAACTCACGCGAATTGTTCACTAGTGAAGAGTATTCTAAGAAACCTTTGAGGTTGCTAGGTTTCCCCCCATGAAAAAAAAAAGACTCCACAGATTTGTGTGAATATTTTCGGCCATTTCTTGCGAATCTCTCGCTTTTAAATATTTCACGGAAAGCCTTAATGTCAAGGTTTGTAAATTATATTAGGGACCAATGAAATGTTATTTATAACACAAAAAATTTCCTGCAAATTTTGGGAAATAGGCAAATTATGCTAGAGTTTCACATACAAGACTTTAGTGTTAAGTAGCAAATTAAATAGAAAGATTTTCATAGTAGAAAAGTAACTTCTTCATGTTTGCTTTCTACATATTTAGACTATTTTTTATTTGTTGTTTCTAACAATGGGAGATATAATACGAGAGTTATGTTTTAAGTAAGGGCAGTTTGAAATTAAAAACCAAACGAAGGAAAATTTTCAAGAAGTAAATTTATTTCCAGATTCTACATGCCTATCCTTTTTTTTTCGTTTTTACTGATTGTAGTGTTTATTTATATGTTACGGTGATTCCCGCCAAAATAATGTTTGATATATCGGAAAGATGAAAATCACTCAGCTAAAGGTCTGGGTTGTAGGGAGGGGTGGTTCAAATTTATTAACCAAAAGAGTCCAATAAAGCTGGGATCTGAGCTGCGGTGAAAATCATTGTCATCGAATATCAAAATTCCCTGACATGCTGACAAGGAATTTTGCTACTTCAGAAATCGTAACTTCGCAAGTTTTAAGCAGACATATTTTTTTACCGACTAAAAATGCATCACTGACTGTATCTCGCGCGTGGCGGGCGACTTGTTTAATTTGAAAGTTTTAAAGACACGGAACTGACAGTACAGTTTACCTACACGGCTGCAACAGCACAGTTGTTCCCAAGGAATACCGGGACAAGACACAAGCTCTTGTTGCGAAGCACGTGTCAGCTACAAAAAACGCGTAGTGTACTCATTACATATTTTAATAGTCACTGGTGGTTTTAATTATGTAATGGATCATGAACTTAAAAGAACTAATGATTACACACATTAGAGATGTGAAATCATCGGTATTATAAAGTGATCCCATGATTCTTCCAAAAATTCAATGGAAAAATAAATTCGAAAAGTAGAAATTTCCTTTATTGAGACACTACTTTGGCGTTCAGAGATAAATTAGCATACAGATATATTTTCTTTACAAAATAATACAATGCGATTGCCACAAATGTATTAAAATACCGAGGTTTGTTACGCAGTCATTCATTACCTCTATTCAATTTCGTTAATTTCAATTATCATCTTTTTTTAAATTACACATTTTACATAAAAGTGGATGCTTTAATACATTTTTATAGCTTGGTATTTTCAATTCAAAATATTGATTATATTTGGATTTTTGAAATTTTTATTGCATTTGTAAAATGGGAAGTTTTGAAATTCTATTAATGTCTCTCAGCATACATTTAATATTTATTTGTCAAACTACTTTATAAAATCAAAACAAAATTCGATGAAATTAGAACAATTTTTTCTGAAGAATAAGCATTAAAACCACACTTCTAATACAATCACTTGTCAATGAAATAATTTTTCCCCTCAATTTGAATACAGTTTAGATATTAAACATAAATTAATATTTACAAACTCAAAGATACCCCTACAATATTTAAAGTGGTTGCATAACAACGATCGAGGTAAGCAATATTTATTTAAAATCTTCAGCAAACTATTAACAGCTATTTGTTTTAAATGTTTATAAGCCACGATGATTAAATCATTGTAAATCAATTTCTTGCCTGTTTCATAATACCTAAAGATGACTGACGTGTTTCTGTCGTTAATAAAAACAATAAGTGATAATCAGGGTAAGACCCCAGTTGTTGTGTCATTGTCCTAAGACAAAATGGAGTTCTATTCCATCATGCAAAAGAGTTCGAAAGAACTCTCAATGAAATGAATAGAGTTAATAAAAAGACAGAGCCTTATGCTAAGAGAACACATACTGTTAGAAGGCCCTAGTAGGCTACTGAACAATTAGGGTGGAGTGGAAAAAAAAGTTGCTAAAAAACAATTGCTTAAATTGCTCTGAAACAAGCAAAAAGTTTGGACTAAAGCTGAGCCCCGATCATAGTGACTTGAAGAGGATGCGTCCATCGAACAAAGGAACGCTCAAGCACATACAAAAGAGGATTGACTACTCATAGAAAAAAAAATTACTATCTTGTTGTTTGTGAGCCAGTATTTGGCATTTTCCTAGCTGCTGTCCATTCTATTTTTTACGACTTTGATGTGCTTTTAAATTCTTTTTGTACTTCTTTGTATTTTTAAATAAAGGCATGGTGCGTCAAATTTCTAGGTTGAGAAGTCCCAGTGGACCGCGTTATGGTTGCTGTCTCCCTGGTTTCGGCCCGGACTTGTCTGCAGTCAATCGAATTGGCGCTACTACCCTGTGGGTTCTGAATTTTGAGTCTGATGCTCAATGGTCTTTTTCGCTCATGGATTCAATTGTGGTGCTCCTGTTCTGGTGTAACTCGGGGCCTTAGCGCGTATTGCTTGGCCTCTTGTGCTGCAGCGGGGTTGATACCACGCGACGATTCATGTCATCCGGCGTATCGCCTAAGGTGCCTTAATATCAATTCTTCTAAATGCTAATTGCCTCTTTCTTTTCTAGCAAGTAATCTTCTCTATTTATTAGTATGTGAGCATGGCTAATGGAGCAAAATGATGCGGGAAAAACAAGAGGAAATATAAATACTATATATACCATAAAATACTATTTAGAGTAATATTACAACAAAACCGGTTAACGAATTAAATAAAAAATCATTTGATAGAATGACATTTCCTACCACTTTATGTATTCAAGAAAAACCGAGTGAGATTGGTACTTATATGCATATTAAGCTTTAACATTAATCAAAATGAACCTTCTTAAGATTATCAACTCAAGAAAGTATATTTAGACTTAAAGTTATTTATTTTCAGAGTTTACGTGCTTAAAGCAATAGATTTAATAACTGGAAAAGGTACTAATTCTTGAGGAAAAAAAAAGATTATCAGTAAAGTTTATTATTAAGATAATATATAACTTATAGGATAATGTATAACTGAAAATGAAGACAAGCGTTCCAAATATAATTAAAATACATTGGATACGTTCAATATAATAATTAGTAAGCTTTTTTGGAAAAAAATAAAAATAGAAATTGTCAACACTAGCTCCCATATTCTAACTTCTCTCCCCACATTCTATTATATTAAAAATTAAAATGGTTATTTTTTTATTAATGGCTTATTGTATCTTCAAACATGTGTAGGATAAAATTAACAAATGAAATTTTAAAATAATATGGATAATTTATTAGAAATTTCCGCGACACACAATGTTAAGGATCCTCAAGGTGGTGCAAAATTATTGTCAGTTGTATATCAGCCATTCGGATTATGAAGGCACTCTACCTTATGTAAAACATTATATCTTGCCTGATTCAGATGAAGATGATGAGGAGGAAGTGACGGAGGATGGATCACTGGACGTTGGATCGTCGGCAGCATTAGAAGAAGAAGAGGATTTCCTGCGCAGGGCATAGTTGCCTTCTGAGGAGCGACGCAGGGGTGCTTTGGGTCGATCACACTTCGTCAACTCCGTCGCACTACCACCCAGCACTGTCCGTCGGTCACCTCCTGACACAAAAATAAGACTCTTTCAAGTGAATATATGCAATGAACCTTCACAATAATACGATGAATGTCCCTTATTTTCACTTCTTGAGTAAAAAAATTTTTAGATTTTAAACATTTATTTTCTATTCAATAAAATAAAAAAGTCAGAATCTAACAATGTTTAACAAGGTAGAGTACAATGAAGCATTCCAAACAATACAAGAAGACTTTCACGAACATTTTAATACGCAAAAGCTAAAAAAAAAAAAAAAAAAACTTAAAAAAATACAACAAAAAAAGATGCCTTTTTCTAGATTAAATTTTATGTTTAAATGGTTCAGCTCAGTTTCAAAATATAGCATTAAATTGCTGCTTTGAATTTCTTCTTCTTCATAAATGTCTGCTTCTGTTATCTTTTTTTTATGAAATATTTGGCATTCAACTTCATTTAAATTTATGATGTTTCATGTTTCAGTTCTCTCCCCCCATTGAACAAAACCTAATCATTTATTAAAATACTGTTGCTGTGAGGTTTTACTTTCTCAATGACTTCGGTGATCAGCTCTGAAGCTTAAATCTAAAAACTGTCATCATCAGTACATAGCATAAATATAACGCAATGCTTTTAAAAATGCTTATTAGATAAGTTCAAAAAGAAGAATAAAACAAAGAAAAATTATAGACACATGAAAAAAAGGGGGGTGGGAAATAATAAGTAAAAAATAACAAACAACATTTTATTTATAAAAAAAAAAAATGAAATTTTAATTAATAAAACCGGAAAAAAGCCGGGAAAAAAAAGATATAATCTTTTCTTTAGCCCACACGATTACATCCGCAAAACAGAGTGCTTTCTGATATTGTATCAATAAAGTCAAAGCAAAATATATTAATACAATAGTGTGAGAAGCACTCAAACTTTTTTTTAATAAAATAACTACAAATAAAATAGAACATAAAAAGTAAAAATAACATGTAAAAACAGATAATAAAATAAAAGAAAAAGAAAAAACATTAAAAAGGGGGGACTATAAAGCGAGTAGCAAAATCATAACAACTTACATGGATGGATATTTTTCAAGAATGATTTAAAAATGTTTTCGCAGAAAGATTGCCAGATTACAAAATATGAAAACAAAAGATGAAAACAAAAGCGCAAATTGAGTGTAACAAGAGGGTTTTAAGTGTCGTTCTTACTGCACTGCTGAAGTGATTTGTTATTCTGAGTTTTGATCTGTTAGTTACCAAGGATGGGCCCGAAATGGATGTTCGCAAGGTAATATTATACTGGATAATTTTAAAAATTGATCATAAATAGTTTTAGAAGATAGATGTTTATTTAAGAAAAAATATAAAATAGAAAAGAGAAACATAAATTGCCTGCTTTGCAAATAATTTTAGCAGCGGATATGCACGATATGGATTGGCACATAGAAAAATTATTTAAATTATCAAAGAAAAAATTTTAATAGATAATTTTAACACGGTTTTGCCCGAAATGGATTTGCACATGTAAAAATTAACAAAGAAAAAATTTTAGTAGATAATTTTAGCCACGGATTTGCCCGTTAAGATAACGGATTAAGAGTTTTGTTTTTTAAACAGTTGTTTGTTATTTTTTACTTATTATTCCCCCCCCCCTTTTTTTTTCATATCTCTATAATTTTTCTTTGTTTTATCTTCATTTTGAACTTTATATATATATATATATATATATATATATATATATATATATATATATATATATATATATATATATATATATATATATATATATATATATATATATATATATACATACATACATACATATATATATATGGTGTCTCAGTTAAACGTTTCAGAACTCCTAAGAGAGGTAGAGTGCATCCTGACGACTCGAAATCATATAGAAATGCAGGATTGGAAAAGCTTTCCAGACGCGGTAGATGGCGTTGTACGAGCTTTCCAGCGCGTTGTCCTCCTCGGTCACCCGACCTATGATGTCTTGATTTTTATTTCTGGGGTCATATGAAAACACTGGCTTATGACACCCCTGTTGACAATGCTGAGGAGCTGATTGCAAGAATCGCAGTAGCTGTCGGAGAAATTCGAGATATGCCTGGAGTATTGCAGAATGTTCGGTTGTCCATGCGCCGGAGATGTGAGGTGTGCATTGTAGCCGGTGGCTAAAACTTCGAACACTTACAGCTTATGCTTTTTTCAATGTATTATTAAAACGATTTTTCACTTGCGGTCTCTTTTCCTTATAGTGCTTCTGTGTACATCACCGCTACAGGAAAGCATTTCTGACCCCGCATTGCTATATGATTTCGAAACGTCAGGATGCACCCTACCCCTCTTAGGAATTCTGAAACGTTTAACTGAGACACCCTGTATGTATATATATATATATATATATATATATATATATATATATATATATATATATATATATATATATATATATATATATAAAATATATATAGGGGAGAGTCGGGTAGCCCCGCTCACTTAAGGAGTATTGCTTATATTTCTGTATAATACTAGATAATAATCAACATTTTTGTATGTTTCTATTATTTTATCATCTAATTAAATATATGCAAAACGTTTATTCTATGCAAAAAGAATAAACCAAAAAAAGAATAGTTAAACTTAAAAAAATAGAAATTTTAAAAAAATGTTTTTCAGCTCTTTTCAAAATGTGTCGGGTAGCCCCGCCCAGTTACAAAAACTGTGTTTTTTGGCTATTTTTTCAGGTGTAAATGAGAATGACCAATGTATTGACAATAGATAAACCTCATTTATCATTTTTATCACAAAATTATTTTATTTATTACATATTTATATACTTTTAGTGACTTCTATCATTTAATAACAACAAATGTCATACTTTTTACCATTATTAATGTATATTAATATATTATAATATTAATATATATTTATATTAAATATTTAACGAAAATTATTTAATTTAAGTAACAATAATTAATAACAATAGTTGTTTTTCAATGTAACTTATTTGGTTCATCTCTTCTTATAAACTTAATATAAAATACTTCTTATAAAATTACAAATTCACTTTGTATTTTGATTGCATTCAAATGCTTCTGTAGACTGATTCGTTCACAAATAAGTGAAAATAAATAAGTAAGCAAATAGCTTATCATAATATTTATGATTTCTTGATATTAAATTTAATTTGGATATATCAATTACATTTTAAAAATATTTAATTTTTCATTCTTAAATATATAAATTTATGTTTCATATAATATTAAAACATATATTTGTTGTTAAAAATGCATATAACATTCAAATTTGAAGCAATAAAATAATAATCTTTTCAACCGTACATTTATCGGCGAAATAAAATTGGGCGAAGATACCCGACAACATTCATGTGAGCGGGGCTATCCGAAATCCAATTTTTTTGTAAATTTGTAATTACTCGAACAATTTTTTACATACAAACTTCTTTCTTTGTGCAATTAAACTTAAGACTACATACTTTAAGGCTGTATGTATAGAAAAAATTATTTTTTTAGTATTAAAATGAAGTTTAACCGAAACATTCAACCAATTTTTCTTAATTTCATGACTACTGTATTCAACATATTTTCAAAACTATTGTTTACCATGTTACCAGCTGCATAAATACTTGAAACTTTGAAAATAATCTTTTTTTAATATAACAATTAATGTCTGATGGCCCATTGACTTGAAAAAATATTCTATACATATGAAATTGACAGTGGGCGGGGCTACCCAACTCTCCCCTATATATATATATATATATATATATATATATATATATATATATATATATATATATATATATATATATATATATATATATATATATATATATATATCATATTTCCAAATAAAATAAGCATTTTATTTTAAGCAAAAATTTATCTACAATATTTCTTTCTATCCCGTCTGCAAGTGTTTCATAGTATCTGCATTAAAATTGAAATTTTACGAAACTATTTACAGACATTTAATATTTATTTTAATTTTGGTTTTGTAGATATGGAAATAACTTCATAAAGGTTACAATGTGTACAAAATTAATTATTGTTGTAACAGAAATAAACAAGATTACTTTTTGAAATGGATTTTAATTTCATTTTCAAGCAGTCACCTTTTTTTACGAACGAGGGCATATTTCTATCAATTTATTACCAGTTCCAAAGAATAAGAGCAGGGGTCTACAAATTCTTGTGGCCAAATCACATCAGTGACAAAAATATTTGACTTGGTACCCAACATTTTAGTAAAATGTAACCTTTAAAAAAACAGTGTTTTATAAATGTGATATCTGATTCTTCAAAATCGAATTATTTTTTTTTTTTTGCCTGTTAAGAATTTAAGCGATCTGGTGAGCGTATTTTAAGTGGAAATTTTTAACCAGA
The DNA here is from genome assembly GCF_982258835.1 of Parasteatoda tepidariorum. Lineage (NCBI taxonomy): Eukaryota > Metazoa > Arthropoda > Arachnida > Araneae > Theridiidae > Parasteatoda > Parasteatoda tepidariorum. The sequence goes on along the minus strand of NC_141758.1, from coordinate 1,458,992 downwards.
AAAACTTATTGAGCATCGAAATTTGTATTCAAAGAGACATAATTTGAATAGTATGAAGGGATGTATGATTGTCTGTGCCTTTGTTTAAACCATGAACCTCCGTATTGTTAAGAAGCATTAAATTGAAAAATAATAGTTTTTAATTAATTTCGTAAAAGTAAAAAGTTGTTACTTTTGCTTACCATTTCGTAGCATTTTGAATTTGTGTCGACTGACTATTTAGAGATTTTGATGAAAAGAAGGGGGCTAAAATATTCTTGCAAATTGTTTTATCAAAATAATTATTTTAATTTTATTACTATTTATTTGTAATGTGTTTTTTTTCAAAGAAAAAACACCTCGCAACAGTAATTATAACTTCTTTTTTAAATAAATAGGAAAAAAATTGTGTAAAGACAGAAAAATAAATATATTCCATCTTGTTCGCATGAAAATGCGAAGAGTAGAATTGAAAGTGACATTTATTCTCTTTGAGCTTAATTGATACAGATTTTCCTTTATTTTTTTACGCATTTTTCGAGAATTCCTTTTATTAGATTAGATTTAATATTTCTGTTTTGTCTCGCAATTACAGTTAATTGCATTTTAATGATGCCATGTCTGACTTTTTTTTCCTTTTCATATTTATTTTTCTCTAATACATTTTTTTTCTTCACAAATACAGCAAGGAAGAAACTAATGTATAAAGTGTTCCAAATCATTTCCACGTTTTTTTCCTTCCAAATTATATTTTTAATTTCCTTTCTATACTTATGAACATTATTTTAGCATAGCATTACAAGTGAAATTACTAGAGAAACTATTATAATTGAGTTTCTTTAAATTCGTTATGGGATTTTTATTCTCATTCATTTAATTTTTCAAAGGAACTTAAGTAATGGAAGAACATTTCTGAAAAATTATCAAATATATTTTTTGAATGATTCCGTTAACGTACTAAGGATAACATTTCCATTCATTATCTATTTTTTCAATCTCAAAGATCCCCGAATCTATAAACTGCCTCGTAAATACCATACAATAATAATATTTTCTTGCATTTGTCTTTTACATCATTTGCATTGCATAAGTCACGCGACTTCGTAATCCGATGAAAGGAATCAACCATTCAGAATCAAAATAAAATTATTCAAATCGAATATTTATCTTATCTGAATGTGAAGGGAGTATTCAACTACGTCCGCTCTATTTATTGCCGATATTATTCATCTATGCATCTAAATATGTAGGAGAAATGCTCTAATCTTAGATAAACAGAAAAGGGAATTCATTAATAAGTCATTGCTTATTAAAATATCATACTTCAAATGCTTGAATTAAATGAAGATTTGGAAATGCACACGATTCATATTATTCTTCATCAGAATGTTTGTTGGAATAATTATTTGAAAATATTTTTGAGGTCAGTGCATTAGACGTGTAGTAGTTTTAAAAGACGTTTTGAAAATTTTCTGCATTAATGACTGGTCGCAAAAAATATCTATAAATAAAAAAATTTCTTTCTGTTATTCCTCACATTATATTTTTAAAAAAGAGGACCCTGCTTTGACGTAGATTCCAAATATACATATTAATAGTATTTATATAATGCAGAACTATTTTGCTTCTGGGAAATAAACTCTGTTCATCAAATACATGTGCTACTAGTTATTTATATTTTGAAAAACAGGTCTGTTTGTGTCACGGAAAAAAAGGCTGTTATTAAAATCATTTTGCTTGTTTTCGGAAGAAATAAAAAAACCTGGCTACCAAAATGTATTAAAACCTTTTTTCTCCTGTCTCTTGGTAATCATGGATTCTTTACGAAAACAAGTTTTTCCTCTTTTCCGATTCTAAAAAAGAAACAGTCCTTTATACCATATATGGCAGTACTTTTACTTTCGTTACTTGTACCTCCGGTACATGTAAAAAGTACGTACTTTTACTTGCACTTCGTTACTTTTTAAATTTAGTACTTTTACTTGTACTTTCGTTACTTTTTTAGGGAAAAAGTACAAGTATTTGTAACGGAAATGTCGAATGAAATCGTTACTTTTTTCTAAAACTCGGTAAGTTTTCTAAAAAAATAAAAAATAAAAATAATAATTTAAAGAAATGCTTAGGTTTTTTTAATTTATAAAATTAATGTGCAATATATATGCATTCACAGTTAACTTCGTGTTTAAATACCTTTTAAAATTGTCATTTCTGAAAGGTTAAAGACCGCTCTTTTGAATAAGAGCTTCATAGTAACATTATTAAAACAACAGTTTGTAAACCTTTAAACAAAGCTCTTTTAGATTGCGTGCGCGAAAGGTTTCGCGATGTGAAGTCGCAGGACGGTTTATTGTTTGCTGCAGGTCTGGTACCTTGAATCAAATTTAATTGGTTGGAAGAAAAAGCTAGGGAGGAGGCTACAAAAAATTGGAAAGAATTGTCCAAGCTGAACAAACACCCTGCTATAAGTAATAACGTAACAGAAAAAAAAAACCCAGGGATTTTAAATTTTCTAAAGCTGAAAACATCATGCCAATCACCAGTGACAGAAGAATTTATGGCATACATGAGCTCAAATGTCGAAACCGAAAGCATATCAATTTTGAATCGATATCCAATCGTGAAAAAATTATATGTGAAATATAATACTGCATTACCTTCTGGTGCTCCCGTGGAGCTCTTATTCAGCGTGGCTAAGCACGTTCTGAGAAATTCTCGCAACAGACTCAGTGACACCACTTTCGAAATGCAATTATTTTGCAAAATGAATAAAAATATTAATTAGCAAGTTATTTTAATTCATTTTCGAGTTTTATGCATTTATTTAATACATTTTAAATAAAAAAAATGTTGGATTTTGCTATTACGTTTTTCAGTTTTCTTTCTGAACTCACTAATAATACATTTTTGTCACAATACATTTTTTACTAAATACATTTTTACATAGTAAATTTTTTACTAAAATTAAGTTTATGCCCGACCTTGTCAAACAACGCCTAGTCAAATCTCTAAGAACTTCAGAACTATTTGTGCTATTGAAAACTATTATAATTACTATTTTAACTCTTGAAAACTCGAAGGTATTAATTTAGCCGCTGATACTAAAATTCGTTTACAAATTTTAATTATTCCGCTAGGCAGAAATGTTCGGAAAATGATTTTCTCGCATTGTTAACGCTTAATAAGATCTGTTTAATTCTAAGAAATAAAGTTAACACCCACGCATGATCTTCTAAAGGATCATGAGTGGGTGTAAGTGGCGTTCATCACGCGCCACGAAAAATAACCATTCTCGTTCTCTCTCTACATAGAGAATCACGCGGGTCAACCGCTCCTCTCCAGTCCGACAAGGACGATTTGCTGTTTCTTATATCAAAATAAAATTATTGTTTGAATGATACAGTCCTCTGCTCAATTCATTGCAACACACGCCTAAAATCCCTCCATGTTTTTGGTCCTAGCGACCCGGAGGTAAATCAGCTCATTTTAGATTACTACAAGCCAAACAATGGCTACTGGGAAGTCAAACAATGACGACACCGAATCATTGTCTCAAAGAAGTAGAGACATAGCCTCGCTAAATCGTAAACGTGGCAATTTAAAAGGACAACTGACAAAACTATCGAATGCTGTTTCGGAAGCAATGCAACAAACTGAAATAGACATTTTCGAACTCGAAGCCCACTTGGATACTGTGACTAATATATACGAGAAGTTCGATGCTCTAAAGAATGAGTATTACAAAATGCTCGATGACGATGAACTAGAAGAAAAGGAGTTACTGCTGTCTCAAATTGATGAGGAGATTCAAAAACAAGAGGTAAGCCTAAAAACCTCTATTAAAAAACTCAAATTCTTTAAAACTGTATCTGCTACAAACCAAAATGTAGATGGTTCAATGCATGAAAATCACTCTAAACTAAATGACCAAACTAAAAGAGCATCTGTAAAGTTACCAAAAATTCCTCTTCCAATTTTTGCCGGTAAAATAGAAGAGTGGAATTTATTTAGATGCCAATTCTCTAGTCTAATAAATGAAAATCCGGAACTGTCAGATAACGAAAAATTGTAATTTTGAATCATTATTCAAGGCATTAGAACAACGGTACGAAAATAAAAGACTCATAGTTGACTGTCACGTCAAAAACATTCTAAAAATGCAACCTATTAAACAAGAATCGTCTAGGGAACTTCGTAATATTTTGGACAATATCAAGAAAAATCTTAGATCCTTAAAAATACTAGATTTCACTAGAGATAAGCTTTCTAATGTTTTTTTATTAAATATCATTCTGGATAAATTAGATCGCGAAACTCGTAAACAGTTTGAATTGACTCTTGAAGATAATGAAGTGCCTGATTTTGACACATTTTTGGAATTTTTAGAAAGAAGATATCAAATATTAAATAGTATTAATGCTAACTTCCCATCTAAATTTAGTTCTGATCGATCTAAGTCCTTTTTAGTTAAATCCAACAAATTTCAAAAATTATGTTTCGCTTGCAAATCTCCATCACATGCATTATATCATTGTGATGAATTTAAAAGGATGAAATTATCAGAACGAATAAATTTGGTGAAGAAAAATAAGCTCTGCTATAATTGTTTAAGCGATTACCATCCTTTCAATCAATGCAATTCGAAAAGTGCTTGTTTTGTGTGTAAAAAAAGACTCAATCATCACACTCTATTACACGAGTATTCATCGACATTAAACAGCAGCCCTCTTAACACTGCAGTAAAAACCGTGGGTGTGACGCCATCGAATCTCCCATCTGTAAGCCATAACTCTTTTGAAGTGCATTGCTTAGAAAATTCTCAAAATCCTTCCTTCTCAAATGGAAATAATAACTGTCTTACCCTAACTAATGGGAAATTCATCTTGCTGAGCACAGCTGTTATTAATGTGAAGGATTGTAGAAATAATTTTCACTCTTTAAGAGCGCTATTAGATAATGCGAGTCAATCTAGTTTTATTACCACAGAATGTGCAGATTTATTAGGATTAAAAAGGAAAGAAATAAATTCTTCCATCTCTGGTATTAATGGATCAAATGTAACAGTTAAAAGAAAGGTATCCACTTGTATTTCTAATCAGAAACAAGACTTTCAGCGAAATATTGATCTCTTAATTATACCAAAAATCACAGACTTAACACCCTCTAAATATTATGATATATCTAAGATAAATTTTCCCTCTCATTTAGCGTATTCTGATCCTAATTTTAATAAACCAGGTAAAATCGATTTATTAATTGGGGCAGAATTATTCTATGAACTTTTAGGCTCAAATCAAATCAAAATAAGAGGTACTGATATTATTTTGGTGGAAAGTAAATTGGGATGGATAACTACTGGGGTTATGAATGGAAACAATTCTGCAAATACCTTAGCTTGTTGCTTAGTAAAAAATCAGGAATCATTAAAAAACAATTTAGAGAGATTCTGGGATCTTGAAAGTATCGGGATAAAAGATGATTTAAAAACTCCGGAAGAGGATTTAGCATTACAAATTTTTAATGAAACTATTACGTTTAAGAATGATCGTTATGAAGTATCTTTGCCCTGGAAATGCGATACACCTGAGTTACATGATAACTACAATTTGGCCGAACGGAGATTTAAAAGTCTTGTCAAAAGATTTCATAACAATGATAGTCTATATCAACAGTATAAGGGAGTATTAAATGAACAGTTAGAGAAGGGTATCGTAGAACCGGTGACACAAATAGTTCCAAACAATAAACATTTATTCTATCTTCCGCATCAACCTGTATTAAAAAAAGAAAGCATAACGACAAAATTACGCATTGTGTTTGATGCTAGTGCTCATGAAAATGGACAGCTTTCACTTAATGAATGTTTATGGCCAGGTCCCAATTTAAATCCTAATCTCGTAGATTTATTGGTAAACTTTCGCTTAAATAGAATCGCGTATATGTCGGACATAGCTCAAGCGTTTTTACAAATATCATTGTCAGAAACGGACAGGGATGCAGTAAGGTTTTTATGGGGAGATAACTTGTCAACTAATGAGGAAAATTTAGTTATTAGGTTATACCGATTAACTCGCGTACTTTTCGGAGTAAATTGTAGCCCATTTTTGTTAGCCGCTACAATTAAACATCACACAACGAAATATCGCGAAGATTATCCTAAAGTATATCAAATTTTGAATGATTGTTTCTACGTGGATGACCTTATTGGGGGATCGGATAATATTTCAGAAGCGTTTGAAAATACTAGTAAAGCTTACAGTATTATGAAAGATGCAGGAATGACGCTTAGGAAATGGGTTTCCAATGATCCAAATTTAATACAGAGATGGGAGGAGTCTGGATTTGATACACATCCGTGTCATTCCAATGTTGCATTAGGAACTCGTACATTAAAGGTTTTAGGATTAAGCTGGAACACTGAAACTGATTGTTTCACGATCGATGTAAACAATGTCTTGGAACTCTTAACCAATGCTCAGAACACAAAACGCTTTCTCCTGAAGGTAGCAGGGAAAATATTTGATCCGTTAGGACTCTTAACGCCTTATACTTTACGAATCAAGTGCCTACTTCAAGAACTTTGGAGACGAGGTATCTCTTGGGATGAAGAGCTTCCTCCTGACATAAAAGAACCGTGGCTACAATGGTGTTCTGAAATTCCGAACTTACAAAGTTTGAAAATACCACGATACATCTTCAATTCGTTTGAAGACACTGTTGATTCCGCAATAGAAATTCATGGGTTCTCGGATGCAAGCAAAAAGGCCTATGGTGCTTGTATTTACGTTAGACTCTTCAAGAAAGACAAAATCGAAGTGAACCTAGTTACTTCCAAAAGTCGTGTCGCACCACTCAAGAAAATAACTTTACCTAGAATGGAACTTCTTGGTGCTTTGTTGTTAGCTCGCCTAACAAATATGATAAAAAACATAATAGAGAAAAAGAAATCTACTAACGTAACTCTATGGACAGACTCAAAGATAACGTTATGTTGGATAAAAGGTTCCAGTCAAAAGTGGAAACCATTTGTTGCTAATCGGGTCAAGGAGATTCAGAGCTTAACGGATATAAGCTCGTGGTACCACTGCAATGGAAAGGAAAACCCAGCTGACGCTTTGACAAGGGGTCTTACTGTTGACTCTTTACAAACCAATACTTCGTGGTGGTATGGTCCTTCCTTTTTGCATTCTGACTCTGAACATAGTGACTCTCATTCCTTTAGTTTAGATGAAGACTGTGCTAATGAACTTAAAAACTCTATTAAACATAATAGTGACTCTAACTACTGTTTAGCTAGTGCTAATGACTATAATTTCTTAACCAGAATATTTAATATATCTAATAATTATTTTACTATAATCTATGTCTTAAGTTATATTTTCAGGTTTTTTCATAACTGCAGAAATCCCAACTCAAAAAGAAAGGGACCTATTTCTCAGATAGCTTTAGAAAAAGCAGAAACTGAATTAATCAAAATGGTTCAGAAAGAATCATTCGCCATGGAGATAAGTAAGATTAAAAAGGGAGATCCTATAGCAGGTAAACTTAAGAATTTAAATCCATTTTTAGATGACAAGGAAGTCTTGCGAGTTTCTGGAAGACTTAAAAATGCAAATTTAACTGTTAACAAGAAATTTCCAATTATATTACCAAAGAACAGTAAACTAACTTATATCGTTATTGAGTATTATCATAAAAAGTATTTCCATCTTGGCGCACAATCACTTTTGTATTGTATTCGCCAAAAATACTGGCCGATTAACGGCAGAAACTTGTGTAGAAAAATAGTTCACAAATGTTTAATTTGTTTTAAAAATAATCCAAAACTTATTGAACAAAGTATGGGTAACTTACCCAATGAAAGAGTTACGCCAACATTTCCTTTTAATTATACTGGTGTTGATCATTGCGGACCGTTTTTTATTAAGTATAAACACCAAAGAAAGGGTTCTTTAAACAAAATATATGTCTGTATATTTATATGTCTTACTACCAGAGCCATTCATCTGGATATTGTTACTGATTTGACTACAGAAGCATTTATCGCCACTTTAAAGCGTTTTTTTGCTCGTAGGGGCAAATGTTCGAAATTGTTCACAGATAATGCTCGAAATTTTATCGGAGCTAATGCTGAAATTAAAAGATTAAACAATCTTGTAAAATATCCAGATGAAAGCTTAGCAAAATTTCTCACCAATGAGAGTATTGATTGGAAATTTATACCCCCCAGAGCTCCTAATTTTGGCGGTCTCTGGGAAGCAGGGGTCAAGTCATTTAAATTCCATTTGAAAAGAATAGTAGGAAATCAAGCTCTTACGTATGAAGAATTCTTAACTATAATTCTTCAAATTGAAGGTATATTAAATTCTAGACCTTTAACACCTCTGTCTTCAGACTTTGACGATTTTGAAACTCTTACTCCTGGACATTTTTTGGTTGGTAGACCAATAAATACTCTCGTTGAACCAGATATTTGTGAAATAAATGATAACAGGTTAAATAGGTGGCAAAAAACCACTAAGTATATTCAAAGATTATGGAAATTATGGTCACGAGATTATTTAAATAATTTACAATTAAGAGGTAAATGGCAATTTGAAAAAGATAATGTTGAAAAAGGTAGATTAGTTTTGATTAAGGAAGACAATCTTCCAATAAATAAATGGTTAACTGCTCGAATCGTAGAAGTTTATCCAGGTACAGATGGCAAAATTCGAGTAGTAAAGGTTAGATTGCCAAATGGCAATACTTTGAAGCGTAGTGTGAGACATCTTTGTTTATTGCCAGTCGAATAAATGTACGGTTTTACGAAATCTAGAATGTTACTGAACTATGTATTGGGAATATTTGTGTTTATATTTACTCTTTTTGTCAATGTATTATGTATAGTTATGTGCTTTGTGAATATTGTGTTGTCTACTATTGAAATAATTTAAATTATTTCAATGGGGGGGAGCATGTTAACGCTTAATAAGATCTGTTTAATTCTAAGAAATAAAGTTAACACCCACGCATGATCTTCTAAAGGATCATGAGTGGGTGTAAGTGGCGTTCATCACGCGCCACGAAAAATAACCATTCTCGTTCTCTCTCTACATAGAGAATCACGCGGGTCAACCGCTCCTCTCCAGTCCGACAAGGACGATTTGCTGTTTCTTATATCAAAATAAAATTATTGTTTGAATGATACAGTCCTCTGCTCAATTCATTGCAACACACGCCTAAAATCCCTCCACGCATGACTTTAGCATTAGCCATTGCTGCAAATAAAACTGTAGACTGTTCTGTTTCAACTTATACTGCACATTCAATTATTTTTTACTAGCTCAAAGATCACAAAGCTATCTGAAATCCCGTGTTTGCTTTGTTTATGTTTGTGTTCTTAAAACGCGTTTCTATAGAGTAAAACAATTTTAAATCAATGGTAATTTTAATAAATAAAAATAATAAACTAAAAATTAAAATCAATAGATAAAATTTCTTTTACGAGCAAATCCATAAAAAGTTTGAAATTAAAATTATATTTGATTTTGAAATTATATTATACGATTATATTATAAAATTATATCATATTCTTCCGAATTTAAAAATAAATTAATGTCCATAACTTTCAAAATTAAAAATAATTAAATAAATAACAACAATTTTGCAAGAACATTAAAGAACATAAGAATATTATTCAATAAAATTTTAGGTTACTTTGAATTTTCGATTTCCTAGAAATGTACTTTTAAATCGTTACTTTTTATGTTTAGTACTTGTACTTTTACTTGTACTTTTTACACGTTACTTTTTAAATAAGAACTTTTTACTTTTTACTCGTTACTTTTTAAAAGTAACGTTGTCATACATGCTTTATACCCAGTACGGTCAACATATGAAAAACAACTATATAAGAAAATGTGGTAATGCATAACCATCCCATTAATGTGACGTCAACGTGAAATAACCAATCATAGAAGGCAAGTGGCAGCACATTGCAGTGGAGCGTATGTAAAGGGTGTTCGATGGTATCGGAAAGCGTTAGCTCAGTGCAGAAAAGGGGCCTAAAGGGCTGAATCATTGGCCTTCAAGCCAAGAGTTAAAGTATTTCCGAAACGGGCAGTTCTGAAAACTGTGGTAAAAGCATGGCAAAATGGTACAATATAAAATCAGTGACGTGTTGAAAATAAGGTGCCTCACAGGCCAGAGGAGAATGACAGTTACGGAGATGTTTTCTGACCAACATACGTGCAACCGTTGAACAGATGACCAAACAGACGGACCAAGGAACTACCAATGGTGTCTTCTCAAAGACGGCGAACATTTGTTGCGTATGAGACCAGAAGATACTCGGTAAATGCACCTATAATGCTCATCGGCAACGACTGAACGTCCACTGAGTGGCCACTTTCCGCTGATGAATTACGTTTTATGATCCACCATACAGATTGACGTGAAAGCAAACATCCAGCAACAATTATCGGAAGGGTCAAAGCTGGAAGCATTATGGTCTGAAGAATGTTTTCGTGGCATTCTCTGAGTGCACTCATCATTGTGGAAGGATCAACAAAAGATCTTGTCTGCCCTTACATGGGAATAGCTTTTCTTCAGGATGATAGCAGAACAATGCAACTCGTCATACAGCTCGTAGTGTAGTACGTGCGTAGCTCGTTCCAAACTACTCTGGGGTACTACTAAACTGGGTTCCAAACTACTAATCTAGAATATGTAGGAGCACCTCGCCATGGATCCTCAACAGCAGTTGGCCACGGCATGGTTCAACATCCCGGTGAACACCTACAAGAACCCTCTTCTCGCGGCTGTTTACTCATCGAAAGTTTTTTGGCTTCTTACAGGTGGTCACATTAATATGACTGGACTGTGTATTTGTTAACGCTCAGTGAATATTTCTTTCGTTTACCTACCACTTTCGCTTTAAAAATGCAGTGGATCTGGAATATGGCTCCAAATATTTATATTATTAATAAATTTTGATGGTTACAATAAGAAGTCGGATAAGTTTGCAAAAAGGAGTAATTTTTAGCAAAATAAATATTGCTAAGGAAATTAAATTTTTTGGAGACTTCTTTTTAATGTATTGCTGACAGAAATATTTCCTTTAATAATTTGAAGTTATAGATAATCAGAGGTAGATGCAATGCTTCAAATGAGGTTTAAATTTACCAAAATCTTTGTTATTATGCATTAGGAAATAAGTTAATTCCGTTTTCTTTTTACGCTTCAGATTTTTGATCAACAATATTTTACGACACAAATTTCATGATATGATAGCAGTGCTTAGTGTCGACTCGACATCTGTCATGACTGACTGGTGGCGAATATTGATTTTATCCTATATTTTAGATACTGTTGAAATTTAAAAAAATATATATTCTGATTTTAATGCTATTACTCTGCTTTTGTACAGTCACAGAAAACAATCTTTCGGTAGGTACTTTATTTACGTCACACCAGAGCTGCGCTATGGGCTATAGGCGACCGTTTGGGAAACATCCCTGAGGATGATCCCAGGACCTGCCATCGCCATTTTGATCCTCTGCAGAGGGGATGGCTCCCCCACTTTAGTAGTCCGAAGACCTGTGCATGAAGTCGAGCCCTTAACGCTCAAACAGTTTAACAAGGGCCGATACCACGCCTCCTCGGTCCCTACGCAGGCTGGTGAAAGTGGTCATCCACCCGCTTACTGACAGCAGCTTGACTTCGGTGTTCTACTGGGAACCGTGTCTTTACGATCAGTCCACTGGGGACAACAATCTTTCGGAAAAAGCGTGCAGCAGATACGATTTTGTACCTTTCAAAATGAGACTCATTTCACACAATAAAACACAACCAGGATGCATCCCGAAATTTCGATAACATTCCCAATGAGAAAATATACCAAATTGTTTTATTTAACTCACGTTCTGCGTTCCTGATAGAATCCAGAGACTGAATTCTTTCATAACAGATCTATTCTCCCCACACAGTGAGATGAAAGTGGGGGGGGGGGGGCGTCAAAAAGGTGATTTATTTGACAGAGAGATTGGGTCTCTTTTTCACACAATTCAATGGCAAAGGCAGCCAAAATGAAAAGATCCCCTACGACACTTCATTTCGATTAAATGTGAGGAAGGGCATTCCGAATAATAAGTGCAGATTTATTGTTCAGAACAAGCTCAGGAATGATCTGCGTTATTTATATCGCTCACTTTATTTAATCAGGTACTTCAGAAAAGTTTTAGAGGGAATATCTAATTTATCTTTTAATATTGCTGGTTTTCTCATAATTTTTATGTACGTTATGTTATAACTGCCGTTGAACTGCCAATTTAGGGTTTACGACTACTCATCTTCAACCCTGTAGCCTTGTCATTTTGAACTCAATCCAGAAGACAAGAGAACCCCTAGATCAAGTATTAGGAGAAATCTACCTTCATGGAGGACTTTTTTGATGGAACTAACCCGCATTTGCGTTACATAGAGATGAAAACCGCTTAAACCTCCCACAGTTAGCCTGACGGCAAGTCTACCCCGTGATCCGTCTAGCACTGAGGATATTTTATGTCAGCACAGTGGTTGGTGAGAGTCTGGTGTGAAATTTGAATCGACCAGCCATGGCTGGGATTCGAACCCGGTTCACTTCATTGGAAGGGGAAAGCTCTCTCCTCTGAGCCACCACGACTCATGTCTGAATATTAACGATGCATCAATAAATTAAAAAAATTACATTATTACGAAAAAATAACATTATCATGAAAAAATAACATTAATTTAGTTCTACGGGTCCATTAGTATGGAAGTGAATCGTGACTTTAAAAGCAAAAAGATCGCTTGTTGATTAAGAAAGAAAGGTAATGAGGAAACTTTTCGAACATGTCATTGATAATGGAGAAACAATTTACAAAGAATGGAGAAGTATCATGTAAAACAGGGGTGTCAATCTCAAAAGCTAACTTGGGCCAAATAAACAATGCATAACATTAGGTGGGCCGCAAAAAAAATCAATGTTCATAGAAGCAAATATTTTTATTTTGAATAGTACATTGTAATAAACATATATAAAGTTAAATTATTGTTTACGTTCTGATACTTGACATCTCTTCTCTGCTACTATCTTTTCTATTTTAGGGAGAAATTTTATTGGCCGAGACTTCTTTCAAAATTGATCCAACGTGAGCGTTATTAATACGGTTTCGGACAGGAGATTTATTTCCATTCTAAACAGAAAATAATTGCTCTCACTGATAAGTACTTAATTAAAATAATTCTATAATGCTAAATAATTTTTATATGCGAATTTTCCAGTATTTTCAAACCTTGCGGTAAATATTCGTAAAATTCAAGAACACCCACTTCAATGAATTTTGCCTTCAAAATTGAATCGTACTGAATCTCAATCACTTCCATTTGCATATAACTGGGTATTGAGTCTATATTTATTGAGAAAATCGAAGAAAACAGACAAAATTTGTCTTCCAAAGAGTTAAAATCTTTAAACCTTGTTTCAAAATCTGTTCTAAGATTTGAATTTTTTTTCTGCTTACTTTTGTTACGATGCAGTATCATCTAAACTAGATTTGTTCTTGTTGCACGTTGGGAAGTGCGTTAAATCTTCATTTTTCAGTTGCCTTTCCCAAAGAAATCGTTTATATTTGAATACTTTAATTATGTCAAACATGTTTGTATTGATCTGATCCTTGCCTTGCAACAATAAATTTAAATCGGATAAGTGTTGGGTTATATCAACCATAAAAGATAAATCTTGCAGCCATATTTAATCGGGGAACAAGCTCGCATCTTGATTTTTAGTATGTAAAAACTTACATATTTCTTCTTTCGAATCCCAGAATTGTTTGAGAACCTTGGGGCAAGATAACCAACTTATCTCGCTGTAGTAGGATAAACCTGAATATGTACTATCTAATTGATAGCTTAATGTGAAACGGTCTCCATTTCAGCCAATTAGAATTTTACATTTTCGCGCGTACAATTTAAAATAATCCGCATAGTTTATAAATAAAGTATATTATAATTTTATATGCTGGTTTCATTTCTAATTCACATTTCCAAATTATTTTTACTTTGCTTCGGATATATTGACTGGGCCACAAAAATGATCACCTCGGGCCGCGAGTTTGACACCCCTGATGTAAAAGATAAGGAGATTAAAGTGTCGCAATCAAAGAATCAGTCTTCGATTCAAAACTTTGATGCACGTGAAAGTCCAAAATGAAGAAAATGTTTAGAGTATGTAGAAGAGAATAGGGAAAAAAATTAAAAACTAAGAACTGGAAATCTAAAGCCATGAAATTTAAAAATTGGAGGGCTGTCCTCAAGTCTCTCTCTGAGTCGTTCTCTCATGACTCTCAAAGGAGGTAATGAGGTGATCCAGGCTCAAATTCCATAAATGACTGATCGATTTGAATTCTGCTCGAGGCTCGTACAGGGTAAAATATCTTCAGGGTGAAATATCAGTGGTAGAGGAATGAATTTGAATTCCTTGCCGTCGAGATAACCACGTGAGGTTTTCCTCTCGATGTAACGTAAATGTGGGTTAAGTTCCATAAAAAAAAAATCTCGACATAGACTAGCTTGTCACAATGCTCGATCCAAGTGTTCCCATGTCTCTTGGGTTGGGTTTAAATTTATAAAGCTACGAAGTTTTAACTGATAGTCATTAAACACAAAATGAATTGATTGTTCAACGCCAGCTATAAAATAAAACACAAAAAAAAACAGCAAACGTTGTTAGGTGAAGGTCTCTTCCAGTGAAAAATTCAAGTCTCTTCTCCATAAGTACGAGCGGTAGATTAAAAACTTTGCAATTCAGACACACAGTGGCATATTTCGATACATTTAAGTATGATGCTATTTTTTCCAAAAGAACTTCAACCGATTTTGTGTTTCCTACTATTCCATGCATGATATGGTTATCTATTTGTTAAATTTCTTTTCCTAAATAAACAAAACTCTTTAATTTCTACTCCTTTGATTTGATTTTCTCTTTCATGGAAAAATCATTCATTATATATACATATGAACGCGTCTTAAAATATATCCCACTTCCCTCTATTCATGCTTTAATTTTATGTTTTGAAAACTGGCAACTTACTTAAGAAAACATTTCTAAATCATTTTTGCAAGTTATTAGTAAGTACATAATATCCATCCTGTCGTCTTATCCTTTTATATGTTCCTGTTTGTGTTTTGGTTTGTATTTTTCTTGAATAATTTCTGATTTTTATTAGGTAAAATTTTATTCAGTTGTTTTTCCATGACTTGGCATATTTACTAGTTTATTTATGGAAACATTATTGAATCCTAAACAGAAAACTTCTCATTAATTTTTTACTCTGTCGTGAAAAAGAACAGTTCTTTGATTAACTTCAGCGATTTCCTTGATAAAATTTTTGTAAGAGAGACATCAGTCAAATTCAGAACTCCCCGTGTATATTTGTTATGTAAAAAAATAAAATAAAAATAATTCATGAATTGTTCTATAATTTGTTTAGTTCTTGTTGGAGCGAAAAATATTCAAATACATAAAAATATTCAAAGTAAAAAGAACAAAACATATATATAAAAAGCTTACATTTAAAACACACGAAAAGTAAATTATCTCCTTAATTTTTAATCCGTAAGGAAAAGAAAAGAAAGAAAGAAAGAAAAGAAAGCGTTCAACATTTCAGGTTTTTAACATCATTTTAGATTTTCTTAACATTCAGAGTACGTCATTGTGCTTCACTTGTAATAAATATTACAATAGCAGATAAAGTTTTTTCCATTTTAGGTTTCATGTTTGTACTCCATTATATGCTTTAATCACGTCTCAAGGGAAAGAATGCTTTTTTTATGACTCTCTGAAGACACTCGCATATAATGCCAAATTTTTTTGTGAGATACGGTAATGTTGTTTTTCAGAAAAGCTCTTCTGTGAAAGAATAGCACACAAGCAACGCGTTGAGTAGACATTATTTCCTCTCTTATTTCTGGTGAATAAAATATATTTACACTTTTCTGAAGAGTTAGAATCTAAGGTATTTTGGGGAAACAATTATTAAGTCTCTGGAAAATAATAGCTGTAAGTAAGGCCCTTATATTAATGGCATTCGTTTTCTTTTTCCTTTTTACATCGATGCCTTTCATTTTGCTTTATCACGACGTTCTTTGTAGATTTTCAGTTCATTTTTTTAAGGTTTTGGTATATTAAAATTTTTTTTTTTAAATTTTATTAGAAATTTTTAGAATCACTAGCTCATTCCTACAACCATTACATATTTTGATTTGGTTTTAATTTTTAATAATTTTATTTAAGGTTTTATATTTTCCAGGAAAAGGATGACCCTTTATCCACCGGTGAGCTTCGGGGTTTGCAGCTCTGCTTAAATTAAACTAATGATCTTGGTATACTTGCCTACCACAACAGTTGACTATTTTAGATGTTGTTATTTGTTCTGAAATTTCTTTTATTCTGGTTCGACCCCTAAAAACATTTTTCTCTTTTGATGATAGCAGTTCTCAATAAGTGAGACACATCCTTTGTTTGTAAGTAGTATTTTTAAAATTATCCTCACAAAAACTCTTTTTATGATGATATTCTTAGTGGCAGAGGCTTCAGTATTGATCTGCAACAATATGAAAGAACTCTAAAATTTTTCTGCATAGGATGTGTTTGTGCTAAAAGGTTTATATTCAAATGTTTTTGCAGTGTTAGATGGCAATGATGTCTAATATTACAATGCATGGTGTACTCTTAAAGTACTTGAAATTAATTAATAGAAACGATATTTGTTTGAAATTTATTTATCTAAAAATGTTGTAACAGTGAAAAGAAAATGAAAAGCATTTAAATTGCAATTATTTTGATATTATTGAAATAAATTATCATGAAAAACAAAATTTTCAGACATTGGATAATTAAAAGTTCAATGAAATACAAAAAGAAATTTTAAGTTTTAGAAAAATAAAAATAGTTTCAATTTTCAAGAAACTAAAAAATGTTAGAAAACTCTTTGAGATGAAATCCTACAGCGTTCGTTTCATGAATCGTTCGTTTAGTTTAAATTTTATGTGTAAAAAGAAAAAATACAGATTTTTTGAAAAGCAATATTTTTTTACGATTTTTCCAATATATCATCTGCTTGAGAGGTGCCTTGGAGCCTAACTTATTAAAATCAATTCCATAATTTTTTTCTCAATTTCATTCTGTCAACTCTTTTGCATTTTGCGGAAGAATTCATTTTTATATTTAATGTGGTAACGAAATGTTAACATTCATAGTTGATTTTTGATTATTTACATTAAATTTAAACTGATTTTAACTGCCACTACAATTTACATAAATTAATCCTTGCTTACGGTGTTTCATGTTGTGCGATCACACGTAGTTCACATGTTGTACCAGTCCTAAGCAAAAGGTTAAGCATAGTTGTAGTAAGGAGTTATATTGTGCTGTAAGTATTGGTACAATGCGAATTGAACAATACAAGTAAAATTAGCACTGCTTTGAAGTTATCAGGAGTGCATTACTAGAATAAACAACATTTTTCTATCTTTTTGTTTTGTTTAATTGTAGTAAAGCGTGGTACTTTCAAATGTATGGGATTTCGGCCTTAAAAGCCTCTCTTAAATAATCATTTGAAAATGTTCTTATTTTAAGCTTTTGATTTTTGTGGGACTTCCTGTACCTCGGAAAACAGGATAAAAACTAATATTAAAACATTTTACAGCAAATTTTTTTTTTGAAAAATGAAGTAAAAGTATTTATTAATTTATTATCTGCACTTACTTTTCCCAGATTAGAAACGATCTTGTATATATGTTATAAATAAGGTATGAGTTTTGATGACAATTGGAAAAGATTTTGTTGCTTTTTTAGCATTTTTTGCTTTAGTAAGACATTTTTTTAACATTTTTATAACAAATTTTGAAACATTATTTTTATTTCAGAACATTTTGAGTAAATTTTTTAAGTTTAGAGCATTTTTTGAGATCTTTAGAAGCATTATATTGTTTATTTTTACACCCATCACACATTTTAACTGGGTTAAAGGATACTATTAATTGCATTGTAGTTTACCTACTTTCCTTCTGATAAGCCGAATCAAATTCCTAGAAAATTGTGTCCGTTTTTCGAAAGACTCGTGACAGGTCATGACTGGCGAATTCCCACTCGCAAAAACTACATTGACGATTATTATATGAAAACGAAATAAATTTTTAGAAGAACGGGAGAATATTTTTATTTTATAAGCATATTTTTCTATTTTTAAGAGCATTTTTTTTATTCTAGGTAAAAAAAAATTTAGGGGAGATTCTTAGGTCATAAAATGTCCGTTTCTAATTCTAACTGTTCATGACTCTTGGTAATCAGCACTCCACCCGAAAATAAGGTTGATAAGAGCTGCTTTTATTACTTCCCCGGGTTACAGTGTTTTTATGAATATTCAGACTGTCTGTAACCTATTTTGTTGCATAAACTATCTACAAGGGTTGGACAAAAATACGGAAATAATTCTGTACTAACAGC
Source organism: Parasteatoda tepidariorum (assembly GCF_982258835.1). Taxonomy (NCBI): domain Eukaryota; kingdom Metazoa; phylum Arthropoda; class Arachnida; order Araneae; family Theridiidae; genus Parasteatoda; species Parasteatoda tepidariorum. Next base: position 1,440,505 of record NC_141758.1, on the reverse strand, counting down.
TCTATATAAACAGTCCTTATTTTAGCAGCAAACATTTTGGAGGATTTTTACTAATGGCAAAACTGTTGACACAATTTTAAAGACCATGCATGAAGCTTTTAAAAATGGTGACCTTTTTATCCACGCAAAATTCGGATTGAGGAAGTTTATAACTTCTTTCTAGCTTTTTCACGCCAGCAATTTTGAAATCATTTCTATAGGATTGATAAATTTTTAATAAAGTGTCTTTTTAATTGTAGGGGTATTGGAAAAAAAAAGACTTTTAACTATCTAGCTCATTTTGATCAATACAAATTTTGCGTCTGCAAAAAAAGACCCCATTTCTACAAGCCCTGTTATATCTTCTAGAATATTTGATGCAAAAAAAATTGCTTAGATAGAGTTAGCATCGAAGTGCTATCACTTTTTTCTTCAACCAATATATATGACTGATATAGAAAACTTTTTTTTTAAATTTTTAGTACAAAAAAAATTTTTTTGTAAAAAAAAAATCTATTTAATACAACTTTCTTAAAAAAAGATATAAAAGATAAAAAGACTTCTTCTTTTTAGATATAAATGAGGCGAGGCTCCAAAAAGGTCTGAAAATGTAGACTCAATGGTCTAAAAATGAGTATATGTCCCACTCGCCCCTACAATTCGCATACTTAAAGTCATTTTAGTAAAGATTGCATTTTTCTTTTCTGACAGATTGCTTGAATTAAGTCACAATGTTTGAGGCGTAAAGCTGTAAATGTTGAGAGGGGGGAGGGGAGAGAGATTACCTTGTCTTGGATTGAGAAAGTTGATGGGTGCCAGTCTTTGTTCTTCCAAAAGATCTTCTGCCCTCAGAGTAACGCCTTATGAAGATAAAAAGACATTTGAAATGAATATTTAAAGTCTGTTAGAATATATCCTTTTCAAACACACATTATCTTATTAAAAACTTCAAAAATAATAAAAGCGTGTGACTAACTTATAGAAGAACAAAAAACTCTCAAGAAACTATATAAAGTTAGTTTTATAAAATCAATTTAAAAATTTCAATATTTTCGGCTAAAATCACTCCCTTAAAGTATGCAAAATTTGTAAGCAAATTTTCAAAATTTAAAAGGATTTCCAGCTTGTCCAGTTATATCCAAATATCTGAAAATTTAAATACAAAATTCCCACGATTGTTAAACTTTTTAAGTTGTGGTCGGAGAGACCTTTTAAAATGAGTCCATTTTCTTCGAACTAGCAAAAAAAAAACATTTAATTTAATTTAGAGTTTGAAACTATTTAATTTTTAGATTACAATCGGAGAATCCTTTAATATTCGATTTTCTTCATACAAACAAAGAAAACTTTAATTTAGTCTCAAATTATTTAATTTAGTCTCAAATTATTTAATTTTTAGACTACAATCTAGTGTACAAATAACTTAATACAGAATTTTAAAGCAAAGTACTGAAAGTGACGAAATGTTCTCTTAACACTGTTCTCTAGTGATGTTCTCTTAACACTGTTTTTATAGGATGCTGCTACCTATGCGAGTAGTGAAGAAAATAAAACAGCAGCATTTTAAGTCTTTAACCGGAAGTTTATTTCTAGTAATGGTATATTAAAGTATTTTGATAAAAATTACAAAGCGGCGGATCATTTCTGTAAATAAAGGGAATTATATCTTACCTTGCCGATAAGATCTTGATATTTCCAAATTCTAAAAGAGAGAAATAAATAAAGGTTTTAGTGCTGGTATCACAATAAATCTATACATATATTCGTGCCAATAAAAGGCTTGGACCGAGATTGATTGAAACTTGTCTTTGCTCGGACCGTGTAAGAGATCATCCAAGCTCTTGAATGAGCATGTCTTAATATCACTGAACCAATCAGTTCATGATGTCAGCGGGAGGGGATATGATCATTTCATTTTCCGTTTCTTAAGATTTTAACCTAAATATATTCGGTTTGGATCGATTTCAGTAATTTTGATTGCGTTTAGCTTTAATCTGTACTTTGGCCTATAGGTTTGAATGAATTTATAATCCTAATTCATTTTTATTATTAAAATTAAATAAAATTATTAAAAGTAACTTTTTTTATTGAATGAAGTGAAGCGAGAAAGATATTCAAAAACTAATTTGTAAATAAGAAGGGATTATTTTATTTAATTCTGCCATGAAAGCATGATGCGCCCCCATTTTGCTGCGGCGACAGCCATTCTTTAGATCATTTTGTTCTCCTTTTACTCTTTTTATTTATAACTGAAGTAGCTGCAACCGTTACAATAACAGCAGCAACTGCAATTGTATTGCAACTCATTTTTGTTACATCAATTATTAATCTAAAGATAATACTAATAATTTCAGGAGCATTTCATGAGTATTTGTAAACAAAAATCGAAACGTGGACAATGGGCATGTGTCAAGTTCTTCGTCTGACCAATCAGCGACATTTAAGAATAGTGCGAATCCAACAAATCATCCAATTTCTTGGACAGAGAAATTCCTATATTTCTCGAGTTCAAAAATTTGGACAGTATAAACAGTCCTTAAAAATAAATTTATCATATTGTTGTTTCTAGTGACACTTGCCAATACCAACAAACCTGTTTGGGGCAACGAAGCGAATTTAAGGCAGAGGATGCGTTTCTTGTTTTCCAGTGGCGCCATCTATGGACAAGAATACGACTTCAGCCCCACATACGTCACAGTCCACTTTCAAGGCGGACTTATTCATCATACATCCACAGATCGTAATTTTGATCTGAACCAGAGAAAGATCCTTCTCCAATTCAGTACCCAGTGAGGTATGATTTGTTATTTGACATGGAAGACTTAATGACTCAACAGTTTTAGCTTGCACCAGTCACCATTTACCACTAGGGGAGTCTTCGCCCCACGGGGATCAAAATCACGACTTCTTGGACATGGTTCCAACACCCTACTAATAAGATTATCCCGACCCATTTATTAATTAGGTGGATTAAAGGAATATTTACTTTTGATTCCGGAGAACCTCTTCGTCGAAAATTCACTCTTCTTCGTTCTTCCTGGGATCTAGAAAAAAAGGATTTAAATTGGATAATTCTTAATTATTTCATACTTACAACAAGAAATGAAGAATACTGCTGAAATCACACAGTTATGCCTAATCACGTGGTAGTGAAAGGCGTATTAACGTAAAAAGCTCTTAGGTTTAGTTTATTATCACTCTGCATCAATTTTTGGATAAAGTTTAATTGAATACCTGCAAGCAACGTCATGTATATGTCACAAACCCGATTGGCTGCTGATTTATCCACACATGACTTCACTTGCAGATATCCAATTCATAATTAATCCTTTGCGATCTACGCAATTCGAAGAGATGTATATCGTGACCTAGTATCTCTTTTTGAATTTGAACATTCTAAAGGATAGTGTTTAGGAACACTTTATTTCAAATTAGCACTAATATAAACGCTCATATACACTTCAAAGAGAGTAGTCAAATCTACACACCAAAAATTGAGAAATCGTAAAAAAACACGAAACACTTGCGAATTATTTTCACTTTCAAATACACCTTGGCATACTATGAACATCCAGTAGATTGTTAACTGTCTCTTACGTCTATCATATCTTACTTTCAAATCATAGTGTTATCAAGTACCGAAAACACTAGCTTTAAGCCAAATTCTGAACATCCCTGGTATTCTAAGAACTTGGTGCAGTAAAACACCTAAATTAAAAGCAATCTTTCACAACGCCATTTTGTTAAGTTGTGTGAAATTTTCTTCTCTCAGACACCGCATCATTGAATCATTACTAAAATTAAATTGAATTTAAAAAAAAAATAAAATTTTTTTTAATTCAAATAAAATTGATTCCGAGTAGTCGAGGAACAATCTTGATCATTATTAGTTAAAAAAACAAAGTCAGTTGGCAATACATTTGTAAATCATGAAATAAAATAATTTCAAGAATTTAAAATAAAACAGTTTTCTATAGTTTTGCACTATAAAGTAGACATCGAGAGTATATTGTATAATTTTTCACTTTTTCCAATGACGCATATAACTCTTATAAACCACCAGTTCGAACGACTTTGCCTTAATCTCATTTGATGAAGCGTGTAAAATGATGACTCATAAAACAATACTTCAACCCCCCCCCCAGTACATTCAAAGATGGCAACACAACTTCCTTTCGTGGAAGAGAGCCAACTTCAAACATTCAATTTGAATGAACATTTGAAACAATTTTCCTCTTCTCTAATTGTTTTCGCATTTTTTTAAAGTTAAAAAAACTTTAGGTCAAATATTTCTTCCGAAATGTTCTGAATAAATGGATTTCGAGCTATAAAAAAATAGCATTCATGTTTTCTACCGTTTATAATCGTATAATTTTTAAATTTTTGTGGTTACAATAAAACACATACAAACAAACATGATCATACAAACAAGAATGTAAAAGAAGTATCTTCTCAAAACTTTCTCATGTCGAATATTTTTAGAAATAGAAAATGAATTTTTTTCGGAAAAATTACAATGTAAGTTTATCGCCAGTCAGTACTTTTCTATTCAATGCATCATTATTTTTGTCTTACTTTTAAAAATAAAATTATCATTGCTTTATTCAGACTAATAGTCAACTTTCAATACATACATAATTACTAGTGGCTATTCTTATTTTTCATGACTCTACTTTTCCGAGTGCTATTTTAGAATATATTTTTCTACTTCTTACAACTTATTTAGTTCTGAACTTTTTATCTCGGAAACTCGCAATCATTTTAACAACTTTGAGATATCGAGAGTATATTGTACTTATAAAAAAGTGTTACAAGATCCATAGTAAAAGATCTTATAATTATAGAATATAACTAAAATTATTAGAATATATCGTATATTTTGTGTAATGATTTTTATAATCTTAATAATATAAGCATGATAATTTATTTAAATAAACTCAATAAACAATAAATATGATAATTTATTAAAATAATAGTTTTTTTTTAAAAACTAGTTCATAAGAAAACAGATCTTTATTATTTGTTTATTGTTACTCTCCATAATGTCATAACAAAATTTTGGAAACTATTTATATAGTGGTTACATATACCAACCTTAAATGTACTGAATAGCAAATAAGAACAGTATTAGCTCGGATTAATGAGAAAAATATTGTTTTTGGCATTCACGCTCATCTATCTTGACTATTGTATCTATAACAATATATTCTTAATCAACAAACTCAAAATCCCGTATAATGATAATTTTTAGAAGGTATAATTGAAGCATCAGTTTTGGATAGTTTTTACGAGTTTCGAACCACTGTGCATTGTTTCCATGAATTCAGAAATTCCATGAAAAAGTAGGTATTAATTATCGATTATTACTTTATATACATTAATAACAAAAAGAAATCAGGTTTAATTTTTTAACAAACGTCACGTTAAAAATTACTAAACCTACTCTTTTTACAGTTTCATCAGTAAAATGAAAAGGGATTGCTTCGGGCAGTTTTTGCTTTGTTTGTTTTTCCTAGTTCTCCATGGATCATTTTTTAGTTTCTTTATAATTAGAGATGGGAACAAAAGGAATCTCCTTTTCAAAAATCATAATGAATTTATACAATATAGTGTTTAACACAGTGCCGGATTAAGCGTTCTAGGCCATTCAAATTTTTGGGGCACTTAGATTAAATTTTTTTTCTCGTATATTTTTCATTTATTCAAATATAAAAGTATTTATATATCTTTTCATTTAGGAAAGCACATTTAAAATAAATAATAAAAACTAAACTCAGTGGCGCGATAGCCATAGAGGGCTAGGGCCTACTGTGCCCATCTCAGTTTTCTTGACCTTGGGCTCTGGGGTGCAGGAGCAGATGTTCCGGTCTGGTGGTCAGCCGAACGCGGAACCCCCAGTGTTTCGTTCCCAAGCATGCTTGGTACTCATTTATCGAAGGGATGAAGGGCTGAGTCAACCTTGCCGGCCCGAGGATCGAACCCAGGACCTGTGGCACGGGAGCGGTACCACTCAAACACCGGTAGTTAAAATAAATAATAATAAATTAAATTTTACTTTATTTTGCTAAATTAGAACTAAAAAATAATCGCAACATTTTGAAGAAATTTGAAATTTTTTCACACTTTTCAAAATCAACGCTACTATAAAATTGGTATTCAAAAATCTTTTTTTCTGCTCTTGCAATCAATAAACTCATCGATAATGTTATCAAAATTAATTTCACGGAGAACATCTGATTCGATAAACTTCAAACTTAGCATGTCTAATCGTTTTTGAAACATGGCGCTTCTTTGCTCACTCTTGATTCGTTTCATTTTTGAAAACGAGTGCTCCGTAGAACAATTTGTTATCATAAGAGTTAGAAAAATGTGAAGAGCAATTTCAACATTGGATAAAAACAGATCCAAGTTTGTCTTGAAATAAAGTTTCGTGAAGTTCAGAATGAGTGAACTGAGTTTTTGATGGGAATTTTGATTTTATGCAACTCTGAAACTGTTTCAGTTCGGAATAAAAATATTCCAAATCGTCAAAATAAAAGTCAACTAAATTAGAAATCGCTTTCCAATGCGTATCTGATAACGATTTCAAAATCTTTTCATTTCCTATGTGTTTCTCTAAAACGTTCCAGCTATGAGTTGAACTTGAAAAAAACGCATACAATGTGTGTACAATAGAAAAAAAAATTCACTGCGAACAAGCAACATTTCACAGCATTTTGGCCAACTAAATTCAAGGAGTGCGTTGCACATGGTACATAAATCGCATAACTATAGATATTTAACATGATTGCTTGCATCCCTCCGTAAGTGTCGGACATGTTCGCAGCATTATCGTAAGACTGATGGCCTCTGCAGTTCTTAATATCTGAACGACAAATTTCGCTTAAACATTGTAAGACCTGATTCGCTATGTCTGCGCCTACGTGACTTTTTATTTCTAAAAAAGTCAAAAACCTTTCAATAGGTTTTCCATCTTTTGTAGAAACGTAACTAGTAACAACACTAAGTTGATCTACATGAGCGATATCTGGAGTTGAATCAACTGACACACTAAAATAGCGAGCGGCTGACGATAAATAACACGTTGTTCCTCTCCCTTTATCCGCATACGTAGAAATATGATTTTGTAAAAACGGGGCAAACGTAGCAACAAGTTCTAGTAAACCCAAGTACTTCCTATTATCTCCAAAAGGTTCATTTGTTCCTCGAAACGGTAATCCTTGTTCGGCTAACGTTATAATGACATTTGTTATTCTAAAGAAATAATGTAGAAAATTTTAAAAAAAGTGTACTTTATTAAATAATTAAAATTAAAAATTATTCTCAATTTGTTAACAAACAGTCTAAATTTTTTACATTTTATACGACATAAAAAGATTATGCTATAAGTATTTCAATACATAAAATTTGATTGAAAGTGACCAGTTGCATGAGTTTTTCTAGAGTATATAAAATAATAAACAAACACTTACCTTTTAGTAAATAATTTTGCAATTTTTGATTAATCAAATAGAATCACGAACACTAAATAATTATAAAACACTAGAAAAATTATGAGGCACTAAATAACTTCTATTTCATTTAAAACATCTCAATAATGTCAACAACATTTCATTCTTTGCTTCTTGTTTAAACAAGTCTCAACGCTATCGCACTACCTTCAATTTTTTCTCGCGCAAATCAAAATGACAAATTTGAGCTTAAAAAACATTGATAAATCTTATAATACATAAGCTATAGTGAATAAATATGATTAAAATTATGTAAAAAATGATCGTATTTTATTAATATATATTTGAAATTGATTTTTTTTAAATCATTGTTCTTCTTAATTTTTTAAAATTTATTTTCAAAAAATCCATTTTAAGGGGGCCCCCTAATCATGACCTAGTCTGACCTAATGGGTAATCCAGCACTGATTTCACAACAGAACCACTTTGTATGGATTATAATAATTAAGAATATTGAGTTAAAGAATTATTCTTCATACTTTTGTTGACTAAAATACAATAATGATTAGTACTTTTTTTAAAGGATTTTATTTTTTGAGTTTGGGGCCAACTTTTTCCCGACCACCCGTCTATGGATAAGAAATACTGGCAAGAAAGAATAAAAAAAGCTATACTTCCACTACAAATTGTGGGCAATTGTTGCTGTTCCAGAAACGATGACTGCGGCAAAGAATGCTTATCCTAACTTCTTACTCCGCATCCAAACAATTAATATTAAAAAAAAGAAAGACATTTTCGACATAATGGGTTCTTTTTATTTCTTAGAAGGAGGTGATGAGTTTAAAAAAGAATTTTTTTCTTTTCTTTCTACGCCTCTTCATTTGCTCAAAGAAAAGTCCTCAGGAATGAAAACAAGAAGATGCGTGCAGAGCCTTCGAGAAATCCCAGGTTATTCTCCTGCTTATTCAAAAGAAATAAGGCACGCCATCAAATAGAACAAATTACAGGAGAGAAAGGAAAAGTCCCACGAGAATTTCGAACTTCTGAGGTGGACACGATCCTGGAATGAGGTTTTTCATAATGAATGAACCCTCCCGACGACATCTCGCGACAACAGAGGGGGAGTTCTTAATATTTAATGGTCCAGCTTTGCAACGGTATTTCCTTGTTTAAGAATGTATGGGCGTCTTATGCTAAAAATGTGAGCAACATTGTTCAATTTCTCGTAGAAAATACTAGTAAAGCAACTTTTATGGTGATCAGTAAGGCCCAGATTTTGATGATATTTGCATTTTTGGACATTTTTTGTCCATTAGAGCATTTTTTTAGATTTATAGGGAATTTTTTTTAAAATTTTGGGGCGTATTTTGCATTTTAAAACATTTTTTAAGTTTTTTGTTAATTTTTTCCAATTTTATTATTTTTTGGGGCATTTTTATTACATGAAATGCTAGATTTGTCTTATAATTTTACATTTCATATTGTAACTCTCAATATCATCTGCATGCCATTATGTTTTTCCATTATGTTATTGATTGATATAAAATCTTTAGAAGTAATTCTTTGTTACAGCTTTCCCATTTTCTCTGATTTGTATGGTTTAGATTAGAACATTAAAATTTTCTAGGAAGGAATTTACTATTGTCCACTATTAAAAGAAACTGTGGGGAGGCATAAGAAATAAAGTCTGAAAATTCGTGAAAAGTTAGAGCCAAATGATTCAAATGTACCCCTGGGCTTCTCAATAGTCAACAGCACAAATGAACAATTGTGTATTCAAATGAACACCTGTGCTTAAAACTGGTTGAATCCACCTAGTGCTCTTATAAGTCAGAGCAGATATTAACATGATTGAGCAAAATTTCAAGTATCTTAGTAAGTGCCATTAGAGTGAGCTGCAATCTCATATACATTAGTTTTCATTTTACATTAGTTTGATGAAATAAAGAGTACGTAGTGTTTGAAGAAATGCTTAAAACCAAACGATCTAAGTTTTGACATTTGCGGAAGTTTGTTTCAGAGTTTGGTGAAAACGTGTTTTCTACTGATGGAGTAATTTTGTTTTGCAGACACTGTGAAACGAAAGTTGTAGCTGAAAAACGTTTTACTGTAGTTCAGCATATTGGAAGAGATAAACATATCGTGGCTTTGAAAATTGCTGAAACGAAGAAACAAGCATCTCAGCTTTTACTAGAGCAGACTAAATCATCTACTGCTTCAAAGAGGTCACCATTTTATAAAGAATTGTGTGATGTTTTTGTATCAGCAAATATTCCTTTAGTCAAACTAAACAATTCTAAATTTCGCCAGTTTTTAGAAAAACACACTGGATATGTTGTGCCTGATGAATACACATTGCGTAAAAACTGCATTAATGACTGCTACATTGAAACTTTGGACAAAATTAGAGCTTGTGTAAAAGATGAAAAAAATATTTATGTCAATTGATGAAACAAATGACGTTGAGGGTCGTTTCATTGCAAATGTTATAATTGGGACACTTGACATTTCTTATACATCTTGGGACGTTTCTTATATCCTCAAAATAATCAGTGTAGTTCATTCTTGATGAGAAACGTCAATTTCAATTTTTCTTTTGTAACGAGTACATTCAACAATTTATTAGAAAAGTATAACAATGATGGAGATATCAAAAGTTAAGCATACAAAGTTTAGAGTTGCATACTCGCAGGAAGAAGAATGCGTAATATACAGTCTATCTACATATATGAAATTTTTCTACATTTATGTGTGATTTTAATATGCTTGAACGTAATCAAAGTTATTTATTTATTTAATGATTGATTATTTTACATAATTTTATTCAGTACATATCAGCAACAAAAACATTTTTGATTCTTTCTACAGTGGATAAAAAGATTAATTTAAGCAATTTATGGTTCATCTAACATAAAGACTTAAGTTGAGTTACTTACTATTAGCTAAAAATGACTGTTTTTTGAACTTCTCTGCTAATATGTCATTTTCCGGGCATTCAAGATTTGGTGAATTTATATTTAATTTTTTTTCTTGAGCAAATGTCAATAAACTACACTGCTGTATGTAAGATATTAATAAATGTAACTAAATAAGTAAACAAAAAAAAATTAGATTATTTTGAAGACTTTAAATTTTAAGAAATTTTTTGGTCCGAATTATCATGTTTCCAAACAATCATCCTCATTTATATATGTATACACTTTTATACGACACTATTATAATTATGCTAGTTGAAAAAATTGATATATACATTTGCTGCTTATTTATTCATTTATTTTTCTTATTATTCCTCCAAGAAACTCCTTTCTGTTGGAGGATAGTTTAAAGTAATAGGCAAGTTTGTAGATGATAATAAAAATTGATAAAAAAACTATTAAAATATTGCGTTATTAAAAATGAGACAATTGATTGTTTATAATGGGTAATTTTAACTCTCAAACTAGTTATGACTCCTAGTGAATGATAAATATATTTTTCTCTTTGGTTTTTCAATAAATTATATCTCGAGTAAATTAGAAAATCGAAAATAGATCTATTTTAGAAATATTTTGCTTATTTAATTATTATTTTGCTACTAATTTAAGTGATTAGGAACGAAAGCTACAGCGCCGGCATTAATACAAGGTTTAAAGTTAACAGAATTTTCAGAGTTACTTGACAACGTCCAGAATTACCTAGCAGATGGAAACAAATTTTTGCTCAAACATTGATTGATATAATAAATATTCGACAATTATTCAGCGCACGCGTCATCTTGCTTGGGTGTCAGAATGAAACATAGTTCACTACTTCAGGGGGACCTCTCAGTCACTCATGCATCTACAGACCTCGGAAATAAACACGTTCCATTTTTTTTATTTTTTATTATTTTTTTTTTGTGAATTTTAGTTATTCTTGTTGGGATAAGAATGTTTAGCTAGAAAAATTATCCAGCGAATATTTTTAATTTTCAAACATTTTTGAGAAGTTTGTCCTGATGACTGAACTCTTTTCTCCAGTAAAATGAATAATAAGAATCGAAGGTTTGATGAGACGACCCTCTATTTGTTTGAAAGTGGCACTCATATGAGTACAAAGAAAAGTCCTTTGTACGGACGACAGCAGTGCTCGGTCATCATCTGGAAGATAATTCTGGAATGAGGAAACATTTACTACAAAGAATGATCTTTTAGATTACGTTCCTGTAATTTCCTTACCATAGTATATAGGGTCAAAAATAAGAATCCATTTTTAAAAAGAGTTCGCTATTCCATCTTATCAAAAATTATCAGAAGCGTTGTTCTTCTCATCTAAATATTTAGAATAAACTTTATGCGTGATTACAATTCACGGTTTAGTTTTTAAAGTTGAAAAAATATCTGTATGTATCTTAGCTGCGTGATATGATTGGTTTATCTTTTTATTTCAGGGAAAGAATATGCAAATTTAATGAAAAAAAAATGTAAAAGATTTTAGAAATAAATGACTTATATCAAAATTTTCATTGACAACAGTTAATGAGCTGGTTGAGCCAACCGACTCCATTTAGACAACTCAATCTTCATCGATTTCGTTCCATTGACAAGCCTTATCACATTGCTGGAATAGACAATCTCACACAAGAATAAAATATTGATATTCAATAAATGTTTGGTTTCTGTTTTTGAACACTTTCTACTTCATCTAGATATTCGAACCTCTAACAGAGAAATATCTGTACCAAGAGTAAATATCGAAAAGCATAAGGAAGAAATTTTCCTGTAGCCGAATACCCAACATGTGGTGATCAATACTGCCAGTTGAGTTGGAGGAAAGATATCCGGTTAATGAAGGGTCTTTTGTCCGGGATCACAGGTGGAACGAAGGAAACTCTGGCGAGATTGTATTGATCGCCGGACCCTTTATCTAAAAGTCCAACAGGTTGAAAAGAGATAGCCTCAGGTGTCGAAGTGGATACCCAGTGCTTCATCGATTTCGTTCCACTGCAATTTAAAGCATTTCCAGGAGTCTCCATGAAGAGAGCTAATAAATTTATTTGTTTGTTTTAAGAACATTTTGAATGTTTATCATTGAAGTTTTGAACCTGAATTTCACATTATATTATTTGAAAATCAGTCTTTAAAACACTTGTCGACACTTAATATGAATTAAATTTCGTAACTGTAAGCGTCACCCTTTACTTAAAACTCCACACATAGGTTCTTTATATTCTGGATTTTATTAAACAGCCAACTACCACACTCGCAATTTGCAATTTATATTCAATATATTAACAATTGAAAACTAAAGTTTTCAGAATTTTCGGTTATTTTATAAAAGCCTCATCACAAAACAGATAAAACAGAGTTTTATATGCATTTTGGAATAATTTTCATGCGGTGATGTGGAAAATAATTTTAAATATATAAAACAAGGAATATATATATATATATATATATATATATATATATATATATATATATATATATATATATATATATATATATATATATATATATATATATATATATATATATATATATATATATATATATATATATATATGTGGTGCCAGCTCCTGTACACCAAGCCGATCTCAGTTCTCTGTGGTGCCAGTTCCTGTGCTGTAACCTGATATCAATTCTCTGATCCGTCAGTTAGAAGTCGCCTTAAGCTAGAAGTCCCGCAAGTCAATGCAAGCAGAAAGCTCATCCCTGTGCACGACGAGGAAGCAGTGGGGATTTCCCAGAGGAAGAGCGGGATAGAGAACGGACCGAGAATGACGTGTGGATATGCACTTCAAAGAGAAGTCATATTATACAAAACTTTTAAAGACGTTCCATACTTATTATTATTTTTTGTTATTTAATCGTTAATTGTTAATCGTCCGTCCAATGTAAATTTAATCTTCAATATATATGTTTTTGTTTAAGAACGTGTCTTTTATTTAAGACGACCACTCATGCCGTCCCCACAATTTTCAGTAGTGGGATAAAGAAAAAATTGATAGTGAATGAATGGATTATGAAAAAGTGAGATTCTAAAAAAAAAAAAATTTTTTTTTTGATCATGAAACGATTGGATGATGAATGTAAAAATTGATGATGAAAAAATTGGATTATGAATGAATTGATAGTGAAAAAAATTGAACTGTGAAGAAATTTCAATTTGAATAGAAAACAATTTTCATTTTTTTCGAAACAAATACTTTTCATTCTCATGAACAATAAATAACCGAATGACGTTGTGATGAAACTTTCGTTTCTTGTTTAAGCTCATATCTGCAACAACAATTGGGGTATGTACATTTTTTTCATTGATTTAAAATGATTCTTAACGATATTAAGCAAGTAAGCAAAGCATTGAAGAATTTTAAGACTGACAAAATAAAACTTCTACATAAGTTTATTTTCGATGTAGAAGGCGATCGGTCAAACCGAAAACGATTAAGAAATTTTAATGGTTTCAGTTTTATTTTGGATAGCGAAGAATTTAAAAATAAATTGAAAAATATCGAAAAAGAATTCACTCTAAACCAGTTAATAACTGTTTCCAATATTCTAAATATTTCATATGAAGGCAATAAAACAGAAATTGCAACAAACATTTTGACCTTGTTAATTGATTTGAATGAACTCTCTCAGCTTCTTAATGACGCCGCCTACGCGTCTAGCTCCTGTGAGTCAGACGATGACTCCATGGAACACATAAACAATCAAAACGAAAGTGAAACTTTAACTAAGAAGAAAGAGAATGATTTTTCAATGCTGTGCAATAATGAAAATAAAAACATTGATTCTTGCTTAAGAGATAAAAATAATGCCTGTAGAAATTTTGAATTTCAAAATGTTGCTATTAATTATTCTGATATCGAAAGTACTATTTCTAAGTATAATGCAGAATCGCATGAAAATATTGTTCATTGGATCGAACATTTTGAAAATATTTCAAAATTGTTTAATTTGTCTGATTTACAAAAATTTATTTTCGCGAAACGATCTCTTGGTGGTAACGCCTCTTTATTTGTCAGAACTGTCCCGGAAATAAATTCATGGCAAAAATTAAAAGAAGCTTTGATTGATGAATTTTCTTTTGAAATTAATTCTGCTAATTTGCATGATCTCTTAAATAGACGTAGAATGAAGGATTCTGAATCTGCTCAAGAATATTATTTAAAGATGAAAGAGATCTGTAATTTTGGAAAAATAGATGATGCTGCTTTTATGCATTATGTAATTAAAGGGATTAATGATAAACATGAAAACAAAATTGTTTTGTACGGCTGCAAAAATTTGTCGGAATTTAAAGAGAAACTTAAAGTCTATGAAATAATAAAAAGTGATTCTGCAAAGAGTAAAAACGCTTTCGATAAAATCAAAACAAAACATGACTTTGATAGTAAATATAATTCGTATGATAGAACAAAAGCAAAATATGATGATAGGTATAATGTAAGAAAAGATGTTTCAAATAGGAATAAAAATAAATATGAAAATAATAATGAAAAGATAAGGTATAATACTGATGTTGAAACTTTTAATAATAAATTGTGTTACAATTGTGGTTCAAGAAATCATATTTCAAAATATTGCATACATAAAGATAAGGGTTTAAAGTGTTTTAAATGTGAAGCGTTTGGACACAAAGCTTCGCAATGTTCAAAATCAAATGCAAAAACGGAAGTTGCTACATTAAATGTTAGTGTAGAACCAAAGTTGTTTAAAATGGTAATAATTGATAACTTAAATGTGAAATCTTTGATTGATACAGGAAGTCAAGCCACTTTAATCAAAAGATCAATTTTTAATAAATTAAACTCTAAAGAACTATTTCTATTTAATTCTACTCTAAACGGATTTGGTAAATCAATAGTGACTCCATTAGGTTATTTTAAAGAAAGTATTAAAATTGATGATTTCAATTGTTTTTCTGAAATATGTGTTGTAGAAAATGATATGATGCCTTATGACGCTATTATAGGCCTTAATGTCTTAATGCAGGGTGAAACAATTATCAATGAAAAGGGTATCACAATTAAAAATAAAATTCAGGGTTTTGATGAAGTAAACTATTTGTCTATTTTACCAATTGATCTTACTATATCTGATGAGGTTGAAATTAACATAGATCCTTGTGTTCCTAATGTTTTAAAAAATAAATTACAACAATTAGTTTCAGATTATGCGCCAGATAAACTTAAGACAACTAATGTGGAAATGAACATTTTGGTTAAAAATCAGGAACCGATATTTCACCAGCCACGTAGATTGCCGTTTTCTGAAAAAAAGACTGTCGAAGCTCAAGTCGCTGAATGGTTAAAACAAGGAATAGTAGAGCCTAGTTCTTCCGAATATTGTAGCCCCGTTGTAATAGTTAAGAAAAAAGACGGATCTCCTCGTGTTTGTATAGATTATAGAAAATTGAATAAGATAATTGTCAAAGATAGATTTCCCCTCCCATTAATTGAAGACATATTAGATAGACTACAAGGTTCGAAAATTTTCAGTACGATTGATCTTAAGAATGGATTCCTACATGTCGATGTGAATAAAGATAGTAGAAAATACACTTCTTTTGTGACACATGAAGGACAATATCAATTTCTTAAAGTTCCCTTTGGACTTTGCAATTCTCCCGCCGTATTTCAAAGATTCATAAACACCATCTTCCGAACTTTGATTAATGAGGGTATAGTTTTACCATATTTAGATGACATTATAATTCTGTCTTCCTCCCTTGAAGAAGGTATTGAACGGCTTAATCGGGTGTTGAATATTGCTAGTGAATATGGACTTGATATTAATTTTAAGAAGTCCCATTTCTTAAAGAAGCGCATTGAATTTTTAGGTCATGTGATAGACGATGGAAAAATATTCCCATCTACCTTAAAAACCAAAGCAGTTCTCAACTTTCCAGAGCCAACAAATTTGAAAAAAATTCATAGTTTTTTGGGATTGACCGGATACTTCAGAAAATTCATTCCGAACTATTCTATAATAGCTAGACCGTTGAGTGACCTGCTAAAAAAAGATCGTAAGTTTAAATTTAGCATTGAAGAAAAGAAAGCGTTTAATCAATTAAAATCTTTGTTAGCCCAAAATCCTGTCCTTTCAATATATAACCCTAAATATGAAACTGAATTACACACAGACGCCAGTTTAGAAGGATATGCTGCCATTTTAATGCAAAAACCCCCTGATGAAAAACATTTTCACCCCACTTACTATATGAGTAGAAAAACGACTGACGCTGAAAAAAAGTATTCCAGCTACGAACTTGAAGCTCTTGCTATCGTAGAAGCCCTTAAGAAATTTCGCATCTATCTGTTAGGTATTCCATTCAAAATAATTACTGACTGTGCTGCTTTTGAAAAGACTATGTCAAAGCGAGATTTGTCAACTCGTGTAGCTCGTTGGGCACTTTTGCTGCAAGAATTCAACTATTTAATTGAGCATCGTTCTGGAAATAAGATGGCTCACGTAGACGCCCTTAGTCGATCTCCAATTAATGTATTTTGTGTTACCGTCGATAATATTCTACCAAGACTCAGATCAGCCCAAGATAAAGATACTGGAATTAAGACTATAAAAGAACTACTTAAAATTTCGAATTATGAAGATTATTGCAATAGAAATGGAATTTTGTATAAATTTGTTGATGGCAAAGAATTGGTGGTTGTGCCAGAAAATATGCAAATCGAAATTATAAGAACAGCTCATGAGAAAGGACATTCAGGAATTAAATATACGGAAAAAGAAATCGAAGAATATTATTTCATTCCCAAACTTAGACAGAAAATCGAAAACATCATAGCAAATTGTGTTCACTGCATACTGGTGAATCATAAAAGAGGAAAGAAAGAAGGACTATTGCATCCATTGCATAAAGAAGATGTGCCTTTGAAAACTTTTCATATTGATCATCTCGGACCTTTGGAGAGCACCCATAAAAATTATAAGTATGTGTTAGCGATAATAGATGCTTTTACCAAGTTTGTATGGATTTATCCCACGAAGACTACTACGTCAGCTGAAACTTTAGCTAAATTAGAAATCCAAAAAACTGTATTTGGAAGTCCTTCCCAGATAATTTCAGATAGGGGTACAACATTTACCTCCAGTGAATTTGCTGATTATTGCTCGAAAGAAAATATTAAACATCATTTAATAACAACAGGTTTACCAAGAGCTAACGGACAAGTAGAGCGTATTAATCAAACCATCATATCGATTCTTTCAAAATTATCCCTAGAAAATCCAGCTGAATGGTACAAGCATACAAATAAAGTTCAACAAGCGATAAATTCAACCTATCAAAGAAGCATAGACACTACTCCATTTGAATTGCTTTTTGGGACAAAAATGAACGCTAATGGACTGGGAAAACTAAAGGAAATGATCGAAATTGAATTTCAGTCTCATTTTGATGCCCAAAGAGAGGAACTAAGAAAAAACGCAAAGCAACAAATTTTTAAAATTCAACAAGAAAATAAAAAGACCTATAATTTAAGAAGAAAGGAGCCAAAATCGTACGAAATTGGAAATTTGGTCGCCATCAAAAGAACCCAATTTGGACCTCATTTGAAGCTAAAACCTAAGTACCTTGGCCCCTACAAAATAACAAGAGTAAAAGGAGGAAATACCTATGATGTAGTAAAAGAAGGGAATCACGAAGGACCAAACTGCTCGACAACGTGTGCGGAGTATCTTAAACCATGGAACAGTTGCCAAGAAGAATTTTAGAGCTTGCGAAGAAGAAAGAATTTAAAGACGGAAGACGAAAGAATTTAAAGACGAAAGACGTGAAAGAAGACAAAAGAATTTAAAGACGGAAGACGTGAAAGAAGAAGAAAGAATTTAAAGACGAAAGACGTGAAAGAAGACGAAAGACGTGAAAGAAGAAGAAAGAATTTAAAGACGGAAGACGAAAAAATTTAAAGACGAAAGACGAGAAAGAAGACGAAAGAATTTAAAGACGGAGAAGAAGTTCAAGACGAAAGACGTTAAAGAAAAAGACGAAAGACGTTGAGAAGAAAAGACGAAGTCGTTGAAGAAGAGACAAAAGACGTGCAAAGATGGAAGAGTGAACGTGCCTGAACTGATACAATCTTACCTAACGTTCCTGAACTGATACACTCTTACCTGAAAGACAAAACTAACCTAAAACATTTAATTTTCAGATATCAATTATATTTTTCAGTCTGCTCTGCTTTTTCTTTTTTTTCTTTATAGAGTCGCTGGAGGACCAGGCGAGATACAGGAGGGCCGAGTTTGTGGTGCCAGCTCCTGTACACCAAGCCGATCTCAGTTCTCTGTGGTGCCAGTTCCTATCTGTGGTGCCAGTTCCTGTGCTGTAACCTGATATCAATTCTCTGATCCGTCAGTTAGAAGTCGCCTTAAGCTAGAAGTCCCGCAAGTCAATGCAAGCAGAAAGCTCATCCCTGTGCACGACGAGGAAGCAGTGGGGATTTCCCAGAGGAAGAGCGGGATAGAGAACGGACCGAGAATGACGTGTGGATATGCACTTCAAAGAGAAGTCATATTATACAAAACTTTTAAAGACGTTCCATACTTATTATTATTTTTTGTTATTTAATCGTTAATTGTTAATCGTCCGTCCAATGTAAATTTAATCTTCAATATATATGTTTTTGTTTAAGAACGTGTCTTTTATTTAAGACGACCACTCATGCCGTCCCCACATATATATATGTTACTCAAATTTTACATTTTGCTATTTTAAATTATATTCTTTAGAATGATATATACCTTATATTTCAAAATTCTTTCAACTATTATTTAATAAAATAATAAGAAATAATAAATATTTACCAAAAGTTATAATTTGCATGGAATTATCCTTGAATAAACGAATTTTATAACTATTTGCAAAAATATTTCAATTGTTATAAAAGTTTTAGAGATAGGGTGAAATATGCAAAAAGTAAAATCATGATTATGAGGTCCAAACTATTGACCGCTTTCTTGACCACATAATTGGGACCCTATTTCGCAGATTGCGGCCATTCCGCATCCACCGTAAAAAAAAAAAAAAAAAAAAAAAAAAAAATGTCTGTTGATTCAGTGAAAGTACGTCTGATTTTGTCACTTAAAATATCATCTGCGCTATTTAATTGACATATTTAAGGTCACCACTTGGAACCACTAAGATTGAGTCCTAGAACGTAAATATCTGATCATTAGATCAGATCAAAAGTTAGTTAAGGTGGCTCGCTTTTTTTTCTTCATACTGCACATTTTTAAATGCATCCACTAAAACCATAGTAAAAACAATTGTTCATGCGCAGAAAATCAATTATATGAATAATATATATTCTGTTTGCTGTAGTAAACATCTAAAATCAACATCTAAATTCCGATTGAATGATAAACACAGCACTTTAATTTTCAAAAAATGCGATTACTTAACTAACTAGGGTGTTTATTTCAAGAATTTTAAAGCAGTAATAAAAATCTCCTTCTTACTTTGAGCTTGGAGTGTTTTTACGAAGGGTTAAAAATCAACTTGTAGTGCTAAAGAGAAATGCTTCGTCTCCAAATCTGCGGATCATACCTGGAATTATAACTACCACTAGAAATTTCTCATTTATCTACGCATTCTTCTGCAAAGTTGAATAAAAAGATAATTCTTTTCACGACAGGAGGATTTAAAAATAGCTTTCTTGCTCGCACACTGGTAAAAATTCAAAAAAGATAGGAAGGAGAGTTAGAAAATATACGTTAGCTTCCGTACCATCCCGTATGTTTGATTTTAAGTAATTGCGCATGCGCACTTCTAGTACGCATGCGTCAGATCTGGTGAAATACGCATGCATCCGTGAAAAACAATAAAACTTACGTAAGTGAAAATAAGAGATTTCGAAGAAATCCGTAAGTTAAAAACGCTAAGGTAGTGGAATATTATTCTAATTTCGATCACGAAAATCAGCATTTACAATGGATGTGGGCTATTTTTTTTTTGAAGCCGTGGCATACGATTCAAAATGCTTTGCTCTACGTAAAACTGTGGATCTGTGAACAGAAAAATTTGGTAGACTATAAATTGTGATGAATTCAGAGACAAAGAATGCAGCTTTTTATTATTTAAAATTTTTTTATTGAACTTGTATTGATTATTTAATTTCCTTTAAATAAATTGTATAGTTAAAATAAATATATTTTACAATTTTGAAATAGTGAAAATACATCTAGATTCTTATGGAACTAGTGCAATGTTGAACAAAAACTAATAAAATGGTTGTAAGATCACACGTAATTTTTGTTTGAAGATAAGGCTTAACATAAAACAACATTTAACAGCAATAAACAGCGGTGCTTGCAGCCTTGTCTTTGTAGCGTAAATCACGGCAACATAACGTAAATATACGCAGTATCTAAAATAAACACGAGTATGCGCAGTTGCTCTAATCTTACGTACGGGAGGATACAGAAGTTAAGGTAAAAGTGCGAAATCTCCCTAGTACAAAAAATCTTTGACGTTATCGGCATCGCTGGAATTAGATCTTTCAAAGACGATGCAACTTTAATGCGTAAAACCAAAAAAAGAATTTTTGTAATCTTATACTCCACTCCCACTAAAATCAGATAACATTCTTCTTCTATACTTCAAAAATTTAAATTTGAGCCCATGAAGGACACGGCCACGAACAGGTGTGCGGGAAATTCTAACATTCCAATTAGAAGGCAGATGCGAACGAGGGGAATTATTCAATATGAATCGGGTACCAGTGACGTTAAATTTAAGTACCAGTGACGCTATGTCACACTTTTATCTAAGATTAAAGTAATAAGTACTTTAAAATAACAGTTGAAGAAATACAATTTAGAAAAATATATTTAAAAATATTAAAATGGTGTTTAAGAAAAGATATCTTATATGCACACTCTCACGTATATAAACATCTTATGAAAAAATATTTAGTGACTATTCATGAACTAATACAACAAATTAATGAACCATTATATCATGAACTATTGCAAATGTTAATGACACATTTAATTCATTCGCATATTTTTAAATTTCCTAACCATTTTAAAATAAATTTGGTTTTAGAAATTTCTTATTAACTTACTAATGATTTATTTATTAATCTCGATTTTTTCTATAGTTCCAATGATTTGCTTCTTTTCACTAGTTCGGTTAAGCATGGGTTAAAAATTTTATTGATCTGATAAATAATAATTTTCAAACAGTTCATTAGAGCAATATTTTTGTTTTCACAATTATAAATATTTATCTAAACAATTTAGACGAAATCAATTTTTATTTTACTTAGAGGACCCTAAATTTTAACTAACCGAAGAATTAAAAAAACTCCTCCTGCATTATAGTGTGGAAAAAGTAGAAAATGAAAATATTACACATTGTAAGATCTGCTCCACTGTTGTGGTTGTTTCGAGGACGGTAGAAATCGATCCATGACCTTCGCTACTTCCTGCAACAAAAATTTGCATTCAAATTAGTATTCTGTTGATAATACTTTTTGTTTTAAAAAATTATATTTATCATTTATTTTCATTGTTGTTTCATCATTATTAATCAGCTCCAATTTTAATATATTTTTCTTGGTTTAATAAATTTGCTTGTTAGTTATTTTAATTCAAAAGTATATTAAAAATTACCACTAGGAATCTTACGTGTAAGACCATAACATGTGACGCCACAAACTTCAATGATATTTTAACCCCTTACCTGCTTTAATACTATTGAATTTTCTATCGAGCATTCAGGCAAGGCGTGGAGAACAAATTCACAAGTTAAAAGGAAATGGAAGGCCTAAACCGGAACGTAATACTATCGAAAAAACAAGGTGCACAAAAAGCCATGTCACGTGGTATTAAGGCGATAACGAGTAGTATTTGACAACCTTAAAGACGACTCCAATAACAGGCTAATCATACACTTGTTGAATATTAAATGGTGTACAGCAGGGGTGTTAAACTCAAAAGCTAACTTGGGCCAAATAAACAATGCTTAACTTCAGGTGGGCCGCAAAAAAAATCAATGTTCACAGAAACAAATATTTTTATTTTGAATAGTACATTGTTATAAACATACATAAAGTTGAATTATTATTTGTGTCCTGATACTTGACATCTCTTCTCTGCTACTATCTTTTCTATTTTGGGGAGAAATTTTATTGGACGAGACTACTTTCAAAATTGACCCAACGTGAGTGTTATTAATACGGTTTCGGACAGGAGATTTATTTCCATTCATAACAGAAAATAATTGCTCTCCCTGATAAGTACCTAATTAAAATAATTCTATAATACTAAATAATTTCATATGCGAATTTTTGAGTATTTTCAAGCCTTGGGGGAAATATTCGTAAAATTCAGGCACACCCACTTCAATGAATTTTGCCTTCAAATTTGAGTCGTACTGAATCTCAATCACTTCCATTTGCATATAACTGGGTACTGAGTCTATATTTATTGAGAAAATCGAAGAAAACAAACAAAATTTGTCTTCCAAAGAATTAAAATCTTCAAACCTTGTTTTAAAATCTGTTCTAAGATTTGAAATTTTTTTCTGCTTATTTTTGATACGATGCAGTATCATCTAAACTAGATTTGTTCTTGTTGCACGTTGGGAAGTGCGTTAAATCTTCATTTTTCAGTTGCCTTTCCCAAAGAAATAGTTTATATTTGAATACTTTAATTATGTCAAACATGTTTGTAATTATCTGATCCTTGCCTTGTAATAATAAATTTAAATCGGATAAGTGTTTGGTTATATCAACCATAAAAGATAAATCTTGCAACCATATTTAATCGGAGAACAAGTTTGTATCTTGATTTTTAGTATGTAAAAACTTACATATTTCTTCTTTAGAATCCCAGAATTGTTTGAGAATCTTGGGGCAAGATAACCAACTTATCTCCCTGTAGTAGGATAAACCTGAATGTGTACTATCTAATTGATAGCTTAATGTGAAACGGACTCCATTTCAGTCAATTAGAATTTTACATTTTCGCGCGTACAATTTAAAATAATCCGTTTAGTTTATAAATAAAGTATATTATAATTTTATATGCTGGTTTCGTTTCTCATTCACATTTCCAAATTATTTTTACTTTGCTTCGGATTTATTGACGGGGCCACAAAAATGTTCATCTCGGGCCGCGAGTTTGACACCCCTGGTGTACAGTATTGGTTATGACATTAATTCTAGTCCATACCTCAGCTGTATTTTATCTGTAAATACTCTTCATCTCATATTTCCTAATGATGTCTTTTAGGCCGTATGATGGATGTTAGAACTGGCCTTTTTTTATACATAAAAGAAACACAATGAAGAAGACTTCAAATCTAATTCATTCCATCCGCTAGATCGGGGGTTTTCAGTTGGCTGCCCGGGGACCGCATCCGGCCCGAGAAGCCTTTTTTTGGTGCCCGCAAACTAAAATATATTAGTTGTAATTATTTTGCGGTTAATCTTCGTAAAAAATCTATATGGGTTTAAAATATTTTTCTCGTTTATAAAAACCTAATTTCTTCGTTTCTGTGAAATTTAACATACCAGCGGTGCAAAAAAAAATTTTTTTTCTCGGGTTTTGCATTCAAGAAAATAATCGTGCATGTTGCTCTTTTTTATTTCATTTTTTTTTTGTATTTTGTGAATATAATTCAGCATGTGTGAATCAGAAATTTTCTCGAAGAAATTCTCCGATTTAACTTTTTGAAACCACTCATTTTGGACGAAAATATTTACACACACATTTGTAAATTTTAAATTTAAAATGTAAATATCTATTCTCTAGTGGTTGTAGTAGACAAACCTCAATTTTCTCATTAAACATTTTATGTGATACTACGTAAGTTTTAATACCAACCTTTTTAAAGTTTTATATCTTAACAATTAGATATCTGTAGCACATTAATTGTTTAATACATAGGTGCACATTAAAGTTATTGTAGCCCGAATTTTTATTATTTATCTAATATTTTGAAAAATATTATTAGTAACAATTAAGTATTTTTAAAAATCTACTTCTTATTTTAATTTGTAATTCAATACTTTTGTTTTGTACAACTTGGTAAAAGTCTGACTGTAATATTTAATGTTCCTTCAAGCGCAAAAGAGTCCTACATAAAATTTTGATGAAGTTGCGGCCTGCCATTTGATTTGTGTTTTTAATTGTGGCCCCTGGTCTCATGTAAGTTGGAAACTCCTACGCTAGATGATATTCCATATAAATCATTCCATACTATTACATGAATAAAAAATACTGGAAATTCCTGGGTCGATGATATTCATTACTTTCTCACTTTCCTTTTCCAGTAACGGGTAATTCTGCTAGCGTACCAACAAAGGTGTACGTTTTCCCGTATCGATTTTACTAAACTTCCTTACAACAAAAAGTCTGAGAAAAAAACCAACTCTGAGAAATTTTCAAAATTATTTTTTGCTAGTAAAATTATTTTTTACAGTAAATATCGTCTGCATCCTCCACTTGTTGTGCTGCTTTTTTATTATTGTTGATGCCAACAACAGTTTCTTAGGAGTTCTTTAAGACTCTTTCCAGCTTGAAGAACTTTTCCTGAGTAGTACGAGGGAAAAGGTTTTATCTGACAATTTCTTTCCTTCTTGAGAAAAGAAGACATTTTCAAAATGGGTGTTATTTTGGGTTTGATGGCGTGCGTACCTTATTTGAACGTCATCACACTTTCCAACTGTGTTCAATAGTAATAGTAAACAGAGTGCATGCGTCGTCATTGCATGCGTTGCTATGGCGACCGCTGGCTGTTTAATAATTTTTTTCAGAATTCTTTTTTTATAGTGTTTTTTTATAGTTATAGAA
Organism: Parasteatoda tepidariorum; assembly: GCF_982258835.1. Taxonomy (NCBI): domain Eukaryota; kingdom Metazoa; phylum Arthropoda; class Arachnida; order Araneae; family Theridiidae; genus Parasteatoda; species Parasteatoda tepidariorum. The sequence goes on along the minus strand of NC_141758.1, from coordinate 1,415,289 downwards.
AATTTTCATAGTGAGCTAGTCTAATTTTTCTCAAAATAAATTATAATATCAAAACAAGAAAATAAGATTAAAAGAAAGAAAATAAGAGCCTATCAAAGGTTCGCTTAAAATATTCAAGTGGTAGCAAACTACTCATCAAAACAACTTTCCTCATTTCGCTACCGCTTCAATTGGGTACTTGCAATTCAAGGGGAAGATGATCACAATACCCACACATGTGACCTATGACGTCAGTGCCAGCTGATTGTTAATAAGTAAAATGGTGTGTTGAATTTAGATAAGTTTCTCTACATAAGTTAGAATGTTAATTAAAATGAAGTTAATAAAATTTCCAATGAGCTGCACAATCGGTCTTGCCGATGAGCAGACCTAGTGCGTTCTCCAGAGGTGGTATCCACTCTTTCAGGACCACCACAATGGGTGAGATACCGTTGGTCATGTTAATTTGGACGTCTAGCTTCTGCCACACTAGATGGCAGCACCGAGACTCTGTTTGGATGCTAAAGTGCACTAGGAATTTAATTTTGCCGGAAATGCCAAGAGCCAATAAGGCACTCCAGGGATCTTTTACATGCCGCATAATCATACGACTTGGCCGCTGAGGATTTTTTGCATCCCGAAAATCCGGTGTCTGGGCCGGGGATCAAACCCGCAGACTTGGGCTCAGAAGGCCGAATTGATACTTGAAGAGCTTTTTTTACTCGAAACAGAAGGGAAAGAACAGTTGCTAACGTAAACAAAAGTCACGTTTCAACAAGCAATCAGGAGCGAGATACCCACACTACGTCACTTGAGATAACATTCATCGGACAGCATAAACATTCATCAGACATGTTGTCACTCTTTAGAAGGTCCTGGATAATACCAGCACTATTTAATAACATATTTTATTTAGCAAAACAACATCAACAATGGTATACAATTAACAAGCAGACAAACATAACATCTTGCATCCAGATCTCGTACTTGAAGCCAATTCATATAGAAGTATTTGGGGGAGGTTATCCAATGGATACGCGCATGCGCTAACATTAAAGTTTCAGTTCGGATTTCTAAAAGTTTCAGTTCGGATTTGAACTTACCACATTTCCTTCCACCTTGAGTAGAATACCTGTAATTATATTCAACAACAAACTTCTAATTTTTAAACATAAAATTTTCTATACAAATGAAAGAAAAAACATCAATGATGAAAAATCATACAAAATACTTAACATAAACAATATTTAATGAATCATACACTTTACAACATATTAAGGTACAGTAGGTTTAACAATTCTTCAACTGCTACTTATTTTCAATGATTTTCTTCTTACATCAACATACTCATTTTCCTGCTCTAATCTAAATAGTCTTTGAACTGGTCTTAAAATTTCTGAACTTTCTGTCTTTACAAAGGGCTACTCTTGTGTGACCATCTCTACCAGGAATTACCTTTAATGCCTTAGCTAAATTCCAAAATGCTCGTTCTTATTAATATCTTCGACTAAAACTATTTCCCCGACTTTTAACGGTTTATTCTTATAATCTTTTAACGATTGTTGGCGTAATTGCCCTAAATATTCAGTCCTAAACCTAGCTCTAAGTAATTCTCTTATTTTTGGGAGATATTTAGCTCGTTCACTTAAATTTTTCTTATCTACCTGATCAATATCTACTACACTTGAGGACGGTATCTCGTGTAAGAACATTTCGTGAGTTAAAGGTGAAATATCGGTCACGTCTTCGGATACATAAGTGAGGGGTCTCGTATTTATTATTCTTTCACAATCACAAAGGAGAGTGAGTAACTCCTCATAGTTGAGCGTAGCGCGTCCTAATATTTTACGTAAGAATTGTTTCACCATCTGGATTAAGCGCTCCCGATTGGCTTCAACCCCCCCCCTCCCACACACACACCAACTTGCCGAAGGAGGATTGAACTTAAAACGTATTTTTTGTTCTGTAACTTTTGAGCTCAATTTATCCCAAAAACAAAAAGCTTTTCCTGCGCCGACCAAATTTGTTCCGTTATCGGAATATATAACTGAGGATCTGCCTCGTCGCGCAATAAATCGTCTTAAGGACTGAAAATATGCTTCGGTCGTCAAAAGGGTTACTAATTCTAAGTGTACAGCACGATATACAGCACACCTATAAAAAATGCTTTTCTCTTATCTTCAAGATACAGTGGACCTACTAGGACAATCCCTACTATCTCAAATACTGTGGCATCATTTACTCGATCACTAGGTAAAATTCCTGGCATAACTTCACATCTTTTAACTTTAAATCTTTGACATTTCACACAATGCTTAATACAATTACGAAAAGTCTTACGACCTTTTGAAATTCAATATTTTTCTCTTAAGTTAGACATCAATAGAGAAAAACCAGCATGTAAAAAATCAACATGATAACTTAAAATTAATAATTTTACAACAGGATGATTATTTGGTAAAATAATAGGATAAATAAAACCAGATGTATCATCACAATAATCAAGGTTAATTTTAGCTCTTATAACACCATTTTGGTCAACAAATGGTCTTAATTATCATTTACATCTTCAAAACCATCCTTTTGAATTAATAACATCAGAGAAATTTCAGCTTTACAAAGTTCATCTACACTTAAAACCTTAGAAAATTTTTTATCTTTATGTTTACAGTTATAAAAGAATCTATATATCCATGCCATCATCCTCGAAATTTTCTTATATGATGAAAAATATTTACAATAACAATATTGATCGCTATCATCCGTATTTAAAGCAATTATTACGGTTTTACGTAGCTCTGAATTAACCAATTCTTCATTTGGGTTTTCTTCCGATTAAGGCCAATTTTCTTCCTTATCGTAGAGCCAAATCGGTCCCTCTCACCAACGACGTTGAATTAACTGTTCAGCAGTGCAGCAACGTGATGCAAGATCGGCAGGGTTCGAGCTACCTGGCAAGTGGCGTCACATGGTGAGAGAAGTTACCGAGCGAATTTCTTTAACGCGATTATATACAAATAATCCCCAATTTAAATTACGCTTAATCCAACTCAGAGCGGTGGTCAAATCAGCCAACAATAAATTTGAACTTCACTGAGAGCAAGATCTTTAAGTATGGATGACAGCGATCTAGCTCCTATACAACAGGCTAGTAGTTCCAGCCTAGGAATAGTAAGTGGCTTTAGAGGAGCTACTCTGCTTTTAGCATTGACCAAATGAATTTTAACAATATCAGTAACAACAATTCTTAAAAATGTACAAAATCCGTAAGCTGATTTATTGGCGTCGCAGAATAAGTGTAAGCTAATTACAACATTAGATGGTTCAAATTCTAGCAATCTTGGAATCTTAATGTCCTCTAATAAATGTAACTATGAGAGCCAGAATTTAAATTTCTTTGCCAAATTATCTGGAATTTCATCATTCTAACTTAATTTTAAATTCCAAGTCTCGTGTAAAATTATCTTAGGTAACAACATAACAGGAGCTGTATATCCAATAATATCAAATGCCCTATGAGTCATTGCTAATACAAATCTTTTCGTAATTAATTGTTCAGAATAATCAATAGGTTCAATTTTACAAGATAACGTATCACTTTCCGTATTCTAATTGAGACCTAACACTGACACATCTTTCTTATCAGAATTATTATTTATCAAATCAGATGCATTGGTCTGCCAATCTCGTAAATTAAAAAGAACCTATGTCATTATCGTTTGCGATTCCAAAATAAAATTTCGACTTTCGGTTTCTGAACTTCAACTAGTCACACAATTATCAGCGTAAAAAGAATTCTTAAGAATTTCAGCAGTATGACTTAAATGATCTGATACTCCATTTAAATGATATCATAACGTAAAGGCTAAACAAAAGGGTGAAGTGGCTAAGTCAAGCACTAGTCTTTTGTGTCTATACTCTATCAACATATCCGAATTGTTTTTATCATACCAAAAAAACCTTAAAAACTCGGTGTCTTTCGAGCGAATAGATATCATACAAAAGGCTTTCTCAATATCTGAGGTCACCCCGATTTTATTCGTACGACATTTATTGAGAATCGATGGAATTATTTCGATTAAATTTGGTCCCGTGGTCAAACAATCATTTAATGAAGGTTTGCCTGAAATTCGAGCACTAACATTAAATACAGGTCTTATTTTAGTACTTGAATTTTCTTTGACCACTGGCCTATGAGGCAAAAAATGAACATTTTCCAATTTATTATCCGTCACAATTTCAATAATTCCCAGAGATAATCATTTTTCAAAAACCTCACAATAAGCATTAAAATTACCTAAGTCCATTAATTTCTTTTGGGAATTTTTCGCATTCTTATGCGCAATATTTTTATTACTGGTTAAAAGCGAACTATCCGTAATCCAATGTAACGCGATTTCATATCTTTCCATAGAATTGACTTTAATTGTCTCCTCAAACTGTTTAAGAGTTTCTTTTTCTGATTCGAATTTATTCTGACGCATCGTAGGATCGGAGATACCCAATAAATCAAGGCACCATAAATCTGCGATTTCATTGATAAGCAGAGAAGAATTAAAGAGAGAAGCTTCATTCGTAATTGTAGGCGTATCGCTTAAATAACTGCCTAATAAGCAATTTCCGATCTTCGTTTCTATTCCCAACAGGCCTGAAATTAAATTTAATATTTTTCCTGTCAGTATTTTACTCGCTATATCTGCTCCGATTAATAATTTTATTTCTTCGTCAACAGAGTATTTTTTCTGCTCTAAATCACTTAAGCGAATATTCATATTTTTTAACTCTCTTATCCATGGCCCATATGGAATTTGCTTAATATCAGAACAAATCTTATTTTGACTTAACACTTGAATTTTATATTTACATTTATGATCAACACTACTTAATCCTACACAATACACATTATGAATACTTTCTGAAGTTTCTATACCACTAAACAATGATTGTTTTAGCTTAACTTCACTTATTGGTTTTAAGTTCATTTAATTAGCGAAATCCTTACATAAATAACTACGATGTGAACTTTGGTCTACAATTGCTCTTATTAACTTATAATTCTTACCATTACATATTTTTACGACCAAAGTTTGGAGCAATACACCCGAGAGTTCGATTTGATTACTTAACGTATTTGTTCTATTTTCGTTGTTTTCTTCCGGGGAAACATGTTCTGCCTTATTATTTCGATTATCTGGACATAATATTTCAAAATGTCTATTTTTACAAATAGAACATTTAACATGTTTCGACCTACAATTGTCTATGTCCTTTTTTTAAACAAACAAAACAAGCATTAGTTTTCGTAATTATATCTTTCTTATTTTCTAAGGACATAGAAGCTGTTTCTTTACAACTCTCTGATGCATGCAACTTATCAGAAAAAATACATACGTAATAATCTACTCTCTTAGACTTATGTTCAATATTCTTAAATTTACTATTTGCAGTAAATAATTCATGCGAGGTAGGAACTGAATAATTTTTATACTTATCAAAATTATTACTCTTAGGCACGTATTTGTCAGATGAAAATTCTTTTGCCAGTTTAAGTTTTGATTTCAGTTTCTACTTCAATTCTTAAGAAATCTATTATTAAGTCTAAATCAGACTTAACCTTTTTTTCAAACTGATTTTTCTGCCGTTCGTAAACTATTAATAAATCCGGTGGTATTGCTGATTCAACTAACGGATACAAAAAATCTGAATACTTATCTTGCTCAAGTCCAAGGACTTGTAGGGCTCTTAATTTTCCTTGTAGTTCATCGTATAGGACAGATAAGTCAGTTTTTGTTTTATCAGCAGTGAGCAACTTCAATAAGTCTTTGATATAAATCTGGATTAATACACTTTCGTTGCCAAACCTCTCCTTTAAAAATTCCACGGCTTGTTTATATTGTTCGGCTGTAAGGGGGAACGTTTCTAATATTCTTCTCGGTTTTGAACACGGCGTAGTGGCTTGCAGTAAATAGGAGAATTTGTCTCCATCATCCATTCTCTCGTCTACGCGAATTTTTTCAAACTGATTCCAGACAGATTGCCAATTCCTTGGATCTCCGTCTAACTTAATTAATTCCAATTCTGGTAACTAATAGCTGTTCGTAGTGGCACTCCCTTCGGAAACGTTATTAACGGCATTGTTTACTATTTTGTCCTAGGCCGCTATCCCTAATTTGTTTTAACTTTTAAAGCTGAAAACTTTTCATAATAATCATCAGAAGATTCGAATTCCGTAGTATAATACTCTGGGCTGCATTTCGGACTCTGCATAAGTTTCAAATGTACGTCTTGTGATTGTCGTAATGGTTGATTTTTTTCCTTAATCCGTTCCAAATAAATTTCTATTTCTAAAAAATCTGGATGTGTGTCTGCTATGAGAGCTTCCAACTTATTTGCAGTTTTCGTAAAAGATGTTCGTAATGCTGTACGTGCCGGTATAGAAGCCTTCATCTTAGCTTAACTCAATGCGTAGTTGTTTTGCCGGCGTCGTACGAAGTGCTTTCGTTTCTACATTAATTCGTAATGTATCATCCCGGCAGGGATGCCATTAAATGTCACTGTTTAGAAAGAAGGTCCAGGATAATACCATCACTATTTAATAACATATTTTATTTATCTAAATAACATCAACAATGGCATACAATTAACAAGCAGACAAACATAACATCTTGCATCCAGATCTCGTACTTGAAGCCAATTCATATAGAAGTATTTGGGGGAGGTTATCCAATGGATGCGTTAAAGTTTCAGTTCGTATATCTAAAAGTTTCAGTTCGTATTTCTAAAGGTTTCAGTTCGGATTTTAACTTACCACACATGTATCAAAAAGGTGCAATAAGTTTCCGAATCTTTGTGGTGTTCAAGCAAAATTAAATAATCAATTAAAAAAAGAAGAAAAAACAAGGAATTTATTTTATAGTATACATTTTGTTACCATTTTAAAACCTTTGGTAGACCTTGGAGAGACGTGAACATCACAACACAACTTATTTATGTTTAAACTAAACAATCTCGAAAATGACTAAGAGAAGAAAAGACAAAAAAAAATATTTAAATGAAAATCGACTAAAATAAAATAGCTTTTAAAACCATGTTACAAATAACTATTTTGCACTTTAATTCTTAAGAAGTTCTTAATTTAATAACAGTTGTTTTAAATTAAATTGTTTTTCTACTGTTTGGTGATAACAAGCTTTTTCTTAAACCATTATTTATTTTAAAACGACCGTCAAATATATGGTAACTGGCAATTTTCTATAATTTTTCACTCATTACTTCTTTTCCTTAATTGTCTCGAATTCTCATTCTGATAACCAATCTTTTCAATTAGTTTAGTGCTCTAAACTTTCACACAGACTAAACTCTTCTTTTCATCTGTTAATCAAAGACTTAAAAACCAAAATTTTTCTGCAACTTTCATGTGACACAATTTCTCATTGGATACGGCAACTTCAAGGCATATTTGAAAAGATTTGCCTTAACTTCCAGTGATCTGTGTGATTGCAATATTGGAGGAACACAAGATGTTGAGCATTTTATTGTAAAATGCTCACATTTTGAGAAAAATAGAAAAAACTTAATAATTGCTTTAAATTCGCTCAATATTACCTTTCCTCCCCCTCTTCGCACTTTTGTGGGAAGCAAAACCATCTTCAAACTTTTCTGGAAATTCATTGATTCAGTTTTTAATGCAATTTTATAAATCACTTTGTTTCGTGTACTATTTTAATTTTTCTCTTTTCTCATCTTTTTTGCAAATGTTTTTTTATTTTTATTTCATTTATTTATTTTTTTAATTATTTTTCCTGTCATTATTATTTTTCTTTTCTAAATTTTACATGTCCTTTTAGTATGTATTTCTGTTTAAAAATCTTACATTGTTTGCTACCATACTTACGTCTGTGAGCCTCGTGTTGTACTTTCCAGTGGTGCACGAGGAATCATTTTGTTCTTGAATAAAAAATAAAAAAACTTTACATAGATTTTTTAGTTCACTTTTCTGTTTTTGTTCTTCTACTGGTTCGTTTGTTTCTTCTTCTGTTGTTTCATTTTTCTCTTCCTTCCTATGTTTCTTCGGGAATGATTTCTTTTAAACTCAAAAACGTAAAAGAAATCATCAATTTCTTCTTCAGTATCTAATTTCTTCGATATTGTCTTTTTCTGTGTATGTTTTGCTTGAATGCTTCTAAAGGATCTTAGGTGTTTCTTCCTTATTTGTTAGGTGTTTCTTCCTATCATTGATGGTTTTGGTTTAACAACATCAGCAACCTCAATTTTCGATTCTTTTTCACGACAAATACGAGTCGGATTTGATTCTTTTTACCTCAAGTTTAACCGGCTTAGTTTCAATGATTTTGGGCTCCATGACTTAAGTAGGTAATTCAAGTGTTTTTACCCTGGCTAGGCTGGCCACAATGGCCACGAGTTCCCCTTCCGGGGTTTTTTGTGATTCCTGAAGTTTTTGTGATACTTTAGCTTGTTTACCCTTTCCACGAGGTTTCGACATTTCACCAGAATAAGTCTCCTCAACTTTCTCTACTCTCAATATTTTCGCCTTACTTTCGTGTTGAGGTTTCTTTTCCCCCATAATATTCTTTATAATTAATGCGCCCTGTATTGATTTGGCTCATGTGGCAGGAGATTCTAAGACGCCTTTAAAACGAGAGTCTGATAAAGAAAAACTTTCTTTCCATTTGCATCTTTCTCTACGAGATTTAAAATCTGCAACAGGTGCACCAGTTTGTGCAGCCGATGAGATGTTGAGGTATTTTTTATTGAAGTAGTTACCTCTTTTACTGCACGGCCACCAGACCTACTGAGAGTAATTATTCTTTCAGTTTGCCGATTGGACAATATCCTTTAAATTGTCGCTTATTTCTCTGTCTTCTGAGACTATCTCTATTCTTTTCTCGCCAAGTTCAGAAAAGGTTTTCACCTTTGTACCAGTCCTCCTGTTTGTATGTTAGGCTGTTGCCAGCATGTTTTCAGCCATTAATGAAACAATATCGATAGGTATTTCTTGACTTTGTTCAGTTTGCGTAATGGCACTAATGGCCGGAGGGTTTACATATTTTTCATCATCACTTCAATTAATACAGTTGATGATCTGGGTTGCTCTAATACTTCAGCAAAAGAATCTTTCTGGTTCATTGCTACTTTAATTCTAGTAACTAATTTTACCACTTTACCATTTGGTATATTTTTTCAACTAAATAACTGATGACAATATTTTCTAATGTGATCTTTTTAATACGATTGAAGAAATTGTGCAGATTAACATTTCTGATCTAATTTATAGGGTCCAACTTTTCCAACTGTCCAACTTTTCAAAATTCCTTCACATAAAATAATATGTGCTACAACATCATCATCAAAGTTAATCTTATACATGTGATCCACAAAATCATTCCACTTATCCCATTCTCGCTTCTGTTCAGTTTCTTCAATTTGAAGCTTTTTTTTTTCTTCTTCTTCAAGTTTTATTTTTCTTATTTCACGTTTTCTTCTTCAAATTTCATAATTTCACTTTCATGGTTTCTTCGTTCTTTAAATTTCATCCTTCCCATTTTATAGTTTCTTTTTTTTTTTTGTTAAAATCAATCTTCTACATACACATAGGCATGCTTGAAAAGAATCCACCATTTCGCTCTACAGCCACCTTAGTGAAAGTGTTGCACTAGTGTTTCTGGTGGATTGTCTGTTGCGTTAGTGAGTGTTCAATATGTAAATTGCAATAGACAATCTCGCCATCTGTGAAATACGTTCTTTACATGTGGTTCATGAATATGGTACTGAAACATATCGTGAAAACTGCGGCATGTAATTCTAAAACAAAAGGTGTTCAGTGAAAAAATTGTGTTGCTTCACGACAGAGCAGGTTCTGCTGATGTTACCTTATTCAATAATTCTGTTGGGAGAAGTTTGATAACCCGTCATACAGTCCCGACCTCATCCCTTTAGACTATCACTTATTTTTGAACTTGACAGTGACAAGGAGGTAAAAAAGGCTACCTCTTCTTTCTTTGCAGGTCTGTTTTCCTCTATCACAAATGTTTGAACTATAATGGTAACTAAATAGCTTCCGAAACGTTTTTTTATGTGAAAATATTGTTTCGAAAAAGAGAATTGTTAGTTCATTTCCAAAAATGTACTTCTAGACACGATTCGCTCCTATGTCTATTATTAGTCAAAATAATTTTTTTATACATATAAAAATTCTGAAACTTAAGTTCAAAAAGGCAAATTTGATCTGAGTATTTAAATTTGTTTCAAGTAAAACATGACTTTTGCGACTTTTAACGTGTAACGAAATAATTTTTTTTATTTAATGTTTAACGGAAATATTCATACTTAAATGTTGTCAGTAACTCCTGTAAACAAATCAAAATCCAAAGTAAAATATTATATAAACTGTGGAATACGATAAAAGTTGAGTGTTGATGTTTTCTCGATGAAATCAAAACAACTCTCATATGCATTGAAATAAATAGCCTCAAACCACGACGATCGCATCATCGAACCCGAAAATCCAATCACTTAATATTATGACCTATGCAATACCTATACTATTTACTGATTTCAGTGTTATCCAAGATTTGTATAAAAACAAGACCGCCACCAGACAATCATCGGGGAATGAATTTCATATCGATTCTGTTACATAAAATATCGATAAGAGTGTATCGGAATAATTCTACGAAATAATTGATTTATCGACGTCAAGATCAAAACACACTTGACCTACTATTTATACTTGAGCGATCTCTGGGCAAAGAACATCTTCTTTTGTTCCTTCTTGTTTTAACAACCGACGAGACCAAACAGTGCTCATGGAATATCTTTCGATTTTCAATCTACCTTATTCTTAAATGAAAATAATGTAAGACAAAAATAAAATTTTCAGAATCAGGTAGTTTAAATACTTTCGATGAGTGACTTATTTTCAAATTAATTCACCCATCGTTTAAATGTCATATAAGCTCACGTTTCAACGGGAAATTGTTGTTTGCATAAAATGGCAGAAAATTTTGCGCATTTAATTCTATCCTTTAACTCATTTGTGTCTAGCATTCTTTTAAAACATATGTTCAGAAGACTTTATTATTAGGATATATATTAAGCGGAAGACTAGATAGCTTTATCTACCATAATCTTACTATATATAAAAGTCTAATGATGGTGTCACAATATTTCATTATTGTCGGTGCATTTTTATTACCCGGAAGATCCAGTTTTCCTACATTAATTTTTATACTGCTTTGGTTGTCATTAACATAAAATTGATATAAGTCATAAAAGTATTGTTTTCCAGTAAATATTTTTGCATCCCTAATTTAATACCTGCACTGTTATTATTGCGTTTTTGATTTTGTTTGTTTTCTAAATTAATAGTTTAGGAGGATTGTTTTTATTATTGGTACTGTTAGAATAACGCAATTCTACGCTACATTTTAGGATAAAAATATTTAAATCTTGTGTCTGATCTTATTAACCGTTTTACAATTATTATGTTGGCACAAATGACATTAACAAACTGTTATGAATGACGGTTAAAGAGATTCATTAAATGATTCTTGAACTTTCAGCTTCGTGCACAAAGTGATGAATGCAAAAATTGTATTTAAAATATACATCCGTTTGCTTGGTAAGCAAAAATATTAGATTACAGTTGTAAACTCACCAAATGTGCTATAACACTATACATTTAATTTTAAATGTTGCTTCAAAAAATGATTACTTAGAAAAATGATTTAGGTTCACTAATAGATCTTAATATTTTGACATGGAAAATGGCGGACAAGTGTTCTTTTTAGTACATAATTTTTAGTTGAATAATTACAACTGTTTTATGCCAAAAAACAGCAAATTTTGCGTAGCAATAATCGAGGTTGGTAAGCGTTAGAGAACATCTAGTATATCCTTATAATTGAATCTCAATTAAATATACATTTTTTTTTCTAGAAGCTAAAGTAGTACTGGGTAACAGAAAACAAATTCCTTTTGCTGAAAACAAATATACTCCTACCTCTACTACCTCTAATTAGATAATATTAACAGCTTTTTGTGACCGGCCAATAATGGGCTCGTAAACTTGATTTACAATGATCTTGAACGACACATAAACCATTCTAAATATGTATGACTGCTACTTATCTGGACAAATCTAAAAACTGGTGGTAAGAATTCTTAATTTGATCACTAACTCCATTTCAGAAAGAATAAACTAACCTTGAATGACGTTACTTTATTAAAATTATACTTTATTAACTGCTAATAAAATACTACTTTATAAAAATACAGATTTAGTTGAAAGTAAATGCATGTTGTGACCAAAGAAAAAGTGGCGTTTTTACTTCTTTCGAAAAAAAGAATGACACTTCTATTTATAACCTAATTTTTAAATTTCCCAGTATGCAGCAGCTGGTAAATGCTACATTTCTTAATGACAATAACTTTTAGAGTCAATGTGGATAATTGTGTCTCCTTATTTTTTATTTTTGAATGAGATGAGCAAAACCAATGTATTCTGCAAACTTCATTCCTTTTTCATCTTATTTAAAAGTTTGGGTCTTTTTGTTCCTCTTTTACTTTTTGTATATACAGGGTGTCCCAAGATTATCCAGAAAAATCTTAAGGGGCATCACAAGGGGTCTGGTTCATTTCATCAACAATCACTTTATCGACAAGTCATTTCATCGACACCACCTCATCGACAGACCATTACATAGACTAGGTCATTTCGTCGACAGGCCATTTCCTAGACGACAGGGTCATTTCATCGACCGGTACATTTCATCGGCTGGGACATTTCGTCGACATGATCATTTCGTCGACAGAATCATTTCATTGACAAGCTCATTTCGTCGACAGGATCGTTTCGTCGACCAGCTCGTTTTATTAACAAAGTCATTTCGTAGACATAATAAGAAAATAATTCAAAATAATTAAAGCAATTAAAAACTATACTTCCAGTGGAAAAACGCGCTATGCAGCTATAATTCCAAAAGGAATTGAAGCAAAAAGAACAATGAAAAATAAAACAATGAAAATTAGGAAAAAATACGACAACCGAAGCTGACGTCTTCAGGGTTCCGGAAGCCATAAATGCAAAACCTTTTCCATCGAGAGAGCACGACAAATGTCTAAATTTCTCGCTCTGTACCCCAAAGGTTTCGCCAAAGTCCAGGAAGAGAAAATACAATGCAAAATATAAAATACATTAAGCAAATACAAAAGTGTTAAATCAAGTCTAATACATAAAAATAAAAAGCTCAAAAACTTACTTGAAAACAAATCCTATAACCAAATTGCACTACTGACTACCAAGCAACAACTAAATTGAAATAAACGAAAAAACAACGCCCCCTAATTTGATGCGCAGAAGGAAGAAAAAAAGGGGAAAAATATTTATTTCCTATAGTTAAATTTCATAAAAATCCAGTAAAATTTACATTTATCGCGTGAGTACAAATTGTTAAAATTTTAGTATTAGTATAAATTTTTTTAATTTTCTTAAAATAATTTTGCTTAAGATTAAAGATGAGAAAAATATTGTTATTGATAGTAACGTTTATGTTTTGAATTTTATTAATAATAATGTAGTTCCTTATCTTAATGCTTTTGACTTTGAAAATCTGTACAACAGTATACCACATGCACAAATAATTGAAATTTGTAGTAGCATTTTTGATAAATATTTATTTAACGAAAATATCGATAAATCTTATTGGATGGATGTTTGTTGGTTTAATCACCTTGAAAATGTACTTTTTAATGACCTTGATTTTAATAAACAAAATATAAGGATTCCACAAGGTAATTCTTTTTCTGGTGCTTTTGCTAATAATTTTTTTCATTTTTTTGAAGCTAAATTTAGTGAGTTTAATTATTTTAATGCTTTTAGATATATTGATGATTTAATATATATATATATATATATATTTCTCATACACAGCGACGTAAAAAAGCCTCATTACAACTCCCCGAATGGCAACGCTAGAAAATCGACCAATGATTCCAGTTAAAAATGTCACATGCCAAATCTAGCTGAGATGGCTCAACATATAGCGCTTTTAAAAATGGAAACTGAAATAACCAGAGAGAGCATAAGCTAGGCAAAAGTGAGTAGTCTTTGTCGATAGATCTCTATTTTAGTATTTTGTCGAAAGCGCTTTTTTTCACGAATTTATATATTACGAATTTATTTGACGATTCTTGGTTTATATCACGAATTCATATGTTTTACTAGAATTTATTTGTTTATACAGGTTTTTCCATTGCAATTCACTTATTTCAATTTTTAATAGACTTAATTATGACCGAAATTTTAACCTTTTTAAAGAGATATCAGTTTTAGAAATTTTACCTTAAGATTTTATACTATAGCACATTTCTAATAGGTTTAACGAATTACATGTCATTTATTTGAATTCAAATTTATTTTAATGACTTAGTAATTACTAAAAAGATATAATTTTTTTTAAAAAAAAAGTTGTTATATGGGTTTGAATGATTGTTTTGAATTCTTAGAATTTTGTGCATTTGCAATGTACCTAAGTTAGTAGCGAGCGAAGCAAACCATATAAGATTGCGTAGCAATTTTCGGGGGTTGACGAGCGTTAGCGAGAAGGGGGCGCAGCCTACTAGTTTTATTTAATTGAGATAATTATGATTTTATGTTCAATATATATCCTAAAGATTTGGTTTTGAAGAAGACTAATGAAAGTTGCTTAAATGTTGACTTTTCGATTTTAAAATTTATATTGTTGATAAACAAATTAAAATTGGTGTTTATGATAAAAGAAAGGCTTTTAAATTTGAAGTTATTTTTTTCTGTAATTTTGATACTGATTTGTGCAGTAAAATTTTCAAAAATTAAGTTTTTTCTCAATTGTCTAGAATTTATAAAATTTGTAATAATGTTGAGAGTTTTTAATAGGCAGCAAGTAATTTTTTGAAAAATTTGGAAAATAATGGTTTTTTTTTAATTTTTGTAATATTGATTTTTAAACTAAGAAAATGATTAAGAATTATTAGTTTCATTTTTTCTTTTAGTAGGGCATGATCAAGTCTTGATCGAGTTGCCCCGGTTAAGCATTTCTATTAATGATGTCACTACTTTTTTGCTCTTTTTTCTTTTCTTTTTTCCTCCTTCTGCGCATCAAATTAGGGGGCGTTGTTTTTTCGTTTATTTCAATTTAGTTGTTGCTTGGTAGTCAGTAGTGTAATTTGGTTATAGGATTTGTTTTCAAGTAAGTTTTTGAGCGCTTTATTCTGATGCATTAATCTTGATTTTATACTTTTGTATTTGCTTAATGCATTTTTTATTTTTTATTGTATTTTCTTTTCTTGAACTTTGGCAAAGCCTTTGGGCCACAGAGAGAGCAATTTAGACATTTATCGTGCTCTTGCGATAGAAAACGTTTTGCATTTATGGCTTCCGGAGCTGATACCCCCTGAAGACGTCTGCTTCATTGGTCGTATTTTATCATAATTTTCATTTTTTCGTTTTTCATTGTTCTTTTTGTTTCGTAGACATAGTCATTTCGACGATATAATCATTTCGTTGACAGGATCTTGCTTAATTTTGAAATTCTTTTTAAGGATCGCTTGATTTTATGTCATAATTTAGTGTATTTTTAAGCTAAATATTTTTATTATTAATTAGACAAATACTATTATATAATTTTCATATTAAAGCAAATTTTTTTTACTATATTGCAATTATTTACTATTATTTTACTATTTTGCTGCATATTCCTAAAAATTGATATCGTCTTCTCTTTCGCTGTACATCCAGTAAAAAAAACGTAATTTTTGTGTGTGTGTTCTATTTCAAGTATTTCTCAGATAAATTGTTTCATTTTTAAAGTGAGTGCATTATTATGGATTGGTATCGCAATTGCTGTAACTACTGAAAATGATTCTTGGTGTAGCAAGTGAATGAAGGTGAAAAGAACAGGGGACAAAATGAGTCGGTAAAATATTGAATCTGAAATTAAAGAACAATGATTTGATTTTGGAACTGAAAATTATATTCTATTTTCGTTCTTCAAATAAATTGATAATTAGTTGAGAAGCGTTTAACCGAGAACAGTTAATGCATCAAAATCTACTTTTCTATTTCTAAATTGTAATAGAGTAACAAAGGATAGGTAAGGATTGTCTCCAGATCATTAGAAAGCATGATATACTGACCGTTGTCAACTGCCTATTGTGGCTAAAATGTGACGTTAACAATCAAATTATTTTTAATATCAAAACAAATTAATAAAATATGATATTAATAAAATATATTTTAAGAGGTCAATTCTTCGTTGTCAAAATTTTCAACATTTTTTAATGACACTTTAGTAAAACCAGGGACCACAGCAATGAAAATAATCATAGGTCTTACACAATTATCTATGCATAAGTAAACTGATTCACATGGTATTTTGCGAGTAAATTTAGAAGAAATGCAGTTTCGAAACCTGTAAGGGAATGTTTACATGGGGTTAGAGTTGACAAATACAATATGTCTGATATTTTATCAATCAAAAATTTTCAGTTTTGGGTGGAAGGAAACACTGTGTCACATTTTTATATGTATTACAAGACAAAATACAAAATTCTTATTCAAACCTTGTCTTAGTTTTTTTACCACTATTAGAGTTTTTTAAGAACTATAGGAACGATGTTTAGGTAATTACCGAGGCGGAAGTTGCAGATTGGAACGATATTTAAATTGCGGATAACCAGACAAAAAATAATGCGAGACACGGCCATAAAATTATTATAACGTTGCAAGTTTGTACTTGTTCTTCAGAAAAGTTTTTTTTCTATGGATCGTGAACTTTAAAAATAATAATTATAGATAAACAATGAATTAATTCCTTTTCATTTGCGGAATTTTTATTCGACACATCTTATTTAACAGAAAATTAAACCTGGAATTTAAACATAAGAATAAGTAACTGTTACTCAACAAAAAAGAAGAGAAAATTCTTGCAATTAAATTTTCGATCAATTCTGGAGTAGTTTAAATGCTCAAATTTTAACTGGTGTTCTGTACAAGATGACAATTTTCAAACGCTTTCTGACCTCTGTAAGCAGAATTTATTATCAATCAAATTTTTGATTATTTTCCAGCCTGAGCAAAGCCAGGAGACACAAAACTAAAATGTTGAAGACATGAAAATATAAAAAAGTAAGTATATACATTTAAAAAACCAAGTTTGTTCAGTAAACTAAAAATGAGAGAATAAATTTATAAAACTTTTCACACATAACAAAAACAGCAAGGATAAAATTTCACAGTGAGCTTCTATCAACATTTTTCGTTTTGGTGACAAAAATTAATATTTATTTCTCTTTTTTAATACACTTATCAAATATGGTTTTTAAAAACATTTCTATTTTCGATAACACTTTTGAAAAGGAAATATCCCTTAAAATATATTACTCTCATTGCAAGTTTTATTAATTTAAATGAATTTGTATTCTCTGCCAAATAAAAATAATATATTTAGGTAAAAAATAAAGCTCGCAAAACTTATTTTTAATTAAACAATAATAAGAATAAAAACAAATGCATATGAACAACTCTCCCCTATGACATGTTAAATTCAAAAGTCAATTTATTTGTTATATCGTAGTTATTTCCGTTTATTTTTCTAAATGATTCCTATTTTTCTCTTCATAAGAACCAATTAGACAGGTTTTCTCCCCTCCTCTGAATAGGAACTCATGGAGAGAAAAAATTTTATACGCTCATTTCGATTGCATCGTATACCCTGGATTTGTGGAGTCATTTTGAGCTTTTTTTTTCATTTCAACATTATTGTTGTTTTTATTTTATTAGACAAAATAATTTATAAATGCTTAGGGAGCACATAGAATGAAATAAAACTATTCAACATTAAAGTGCTATAAATAAATAATTAAATACAAAAATAAAATAAATTGGAAATGCGAGAACGCGTTTTTTGTTTTAAAACGTTTCAAATAAAATACCATTTCAATTTCACAAAAGTAATTACAGAATTACCAGAAACTTCCCTCCTCAAAAGCCTAGACATGAGGAAGAGGGTTATAACAAAATTCATCATAAATAATATTTGCCAATATGGTTTTAAACTTGGATTTTCATCTTATTTTTCCCAACATGCATTTTTTTCAAGATTTTTATAATCCTAGGAAGTTTCCCCCTTCCTCATTTCGCTCCCCAAACTTCAATAGCCTCTCATTTATCTTAGTTTTTTTCCGCTTGTAAATCGATATTTTTCAAGAAAAAAAAAAGAAAAAAAAGATTAAATATATAATTATTGAAGTTTTATTTAAGAAAATTTTGTTAATATGTTAACCGTAACAAAATGCATGATTACTTGCATATGAAAAAAAAAAACTCTACTTGAAAAAATAAATATTTAAACACAGGACTGGGAAGAAATAATTGAGAAGTAATTTTACTAGCTAATTATCTAAAAGATTTGGTTTTTTTTTCTGATTAAATCCTTCGTAATCACTACTATTGTTATCATTGTAAAAGTTTGTTGCTTTTTTTTGACAAGATTTTTAACTGTATTACTGCAACCTATTTATTGAGTTGGAACATTATATAGGTATACTTTTCTCTTTCTCGACAAAGACTTTTTGCCTCCCAAATGGCCTGTTAACGAAATGACCTAGTCAATGAAGTGATTTATCGACGAAGAAGTTTCAATATCTCACTGATCATTATATACTGTCCTTTTTTCCGTGCTATTTTCTCCCTTCATTCACTTCTTTTATCAAAAATCATTCACATTAGTTAATGCAATTGATTTTGCAACACTAATCTGCAATATAGCGCACTAAAAATTAATCTTAAAATAAATGTGCAAAAAACAACTGAAAGTGTGTAAAATACATCTAGAACACCAAATGTAAAAAAGATTTCGTTTTCGCAACGTGATGCAAACCAAAAACAGAAGTCAATTTTCAAAAAAAATAAATAAATAAATTTTTAAAAAAAAGCTTTTTTTCTGGCAACTATAAAAATCTTGATTCAGGGTAGGTTTAAAAAATTTCAACGCAAATATACAAATTTACGATAAAGTGCAAATGACATAACATAAAACAAATCATAAAAATCGTTTCAAAGTTACGTAAGACTTTGCCTACGAAATGACCCTGGTGTCAAATTGACCCTGTCGACGAAATGACCTTGTCGACAAAATGACATTGTAGATGAAATGACCCTGCCGATGAAATGACCCTATCAACAAAATGACGTAGTTGACGAAATGGCCTACCGATGCTATAACCCTGTCGACGAAATGGCCTATCGTCAAAATGACCTAGTCGACGAAAAGATCTGTCGATGAAGTGGCGTCGATGAAACGGCCTATCGATGTGACTGAAATGAACCCATCACAAGGATTCAGGTTTGCACAGCAACTCATGGTTGGAAATATCTTCGTTCGCCTATAGGTGATGTTCAGAGAAGCATTTGTGGACCGGTTCTCCAGCCACTATGCTCTCCAGATGTAAGCAGTATGGATTTATTTCTTTGGAGAGAGCTGAAAAGAACTGTGCACGCAACCGAAATGGATCTGTTTGCAAGAATCGTTTATGTAGTTGCAGATATCCAGCAAAATCCAGGTGTATTTGAGCGAGTCCCTTATACCATGGCTCGACGGTGTAAGGCATGCTTCGCTAGCAATAGTGGAAACTTTGAACATCTTTTGTGACATATCATCTATCCCATCACATGCAATATCTTTCACCATGAAGTATTTTAGATGATATCATTCTTGTGTTTCTTGTAACTGCCATACTATTTTTCCGTGACGTTTCCGACCATGCGTTGCTGTACAATTCTGAATACTTGTGATGACTCCCCTCAAAATTTGTTCCAATATGCCTGAGTATGATGAGCAAAGTTTCGCTCTTTTTCTTCTCATGTAGATAAAGTTAAAAACATGCGTTCTTTATACAATCAATAGAAAATGCATTGAATAGGAAAAATAAATAGGAAAGACATTGAATGGCTAATATACAGTTCGAAATATAAAGAATCTCGCATTATTAATCCAAATTTTAGACGCTCTTTACATTATGAAAAATAAGTTGCCATCATCTGCCCTTTAATACCACAAGTACCTACATTGTCCCTATAGAAATGTGTTAGAACATTTGTGCGTAAGTTTTCTATTACTAGAAACCATCAGTTTAAATGATCAATCAAATGATTTGAGATCGATATAAAGCTGTTTATATTAAACCATTAATCTAGAGTCGTGGTGGCTCAAGGGATAGAGCATTCGCCTTCCAATGAGTTGAACCGATAATTCGAATTCCAGCAATGGCTGTTGATACCTATTTCACACCCTAATCGCACCGACCACAGTGGTAATGTAAAATATCCTCAGTGGTAGACGAATCATGGGTCAGAGTCCCCTTGCCGTCTGGTTAATCTTGGGAGGTTTTCACGGCTTTCCTCTCCATGTAACGCAATTGCGAGTTAGTCCCATCAACAAAAAAAACCCTCCACGGAGTTATATGAGGGTAAACACCCATGTCACTCTCTGCGGTGTAACGGGCAAGAATAAACTGATATTAACCATTCTCGAAGTGAGAACTTACTATAATAAAAACAAAGCTTTTCCGTCATTGTCCTGGGTATTCTGCTTGACAGACTTCTCCGCAACATAATTGTGATTGCAATTTAAATTCCACATAATTTAAGGTAATCAATTACGAAATTTCAGCGAAATCAATTAAATAGTTTCTGAGTTATAAAAGTCACATTTTTAGATTCTATTTTTCAAAAACTATTCGACCCATTTTGTCCAAATTTTGGTATTTTTCCTCTTAAAATGAAATAGTTTAAAATAATCTAAGCATTCAAAAAACTATGATTTTGAGAAAATAGTAATGAATAGTTATTTTTGAATGGAAATTTCTTTGGATAAGCGAATTTTATAATTATGTTCAGAAAGTTCGTATTCACTTAATAGGTTCTCGATATAAGGTAGAATATGAAAAATGTGAAATTATCAATAAAATGTCCAAACTTTCGACTGCTCCCGCCCCTCTACTTAATCTATTGGAGTCATATTTTCCAGAGTGCGTCGAAACAAAAACATCTTTTTTTAGAGAAAGAGAACACGATTTTGTGACCAAATTCTCAAAATAAAATATTGTCAGCACTCATTAGTTAACATACTTTTTAGGTTAGGTCCTCAAACCATTAACATTGACTTCTAGTAAATGAAAATTTATTCATTTGAATAAAAATTACCTAAGGTGCACACTTTTTTTGCTTTGCTAGCCTTCACCATTGAAAAGAAATATTACTAGGGAACTTAGATGTGCAGAAACAGCATAAATTTATTCCCCCATTCTAGAATTATGAAACTAATTGATCATTTTTACTGTTTTCTATTTTGAGGAGTCTGTAATCACAAATTTCCCAATTGTAAGTGACGTAGATTAACATAGTTAATTATAAATGTACTTCCATTTGCTAATTCTTTTATGTAATGTATGAACTTAAAATTATAAGCTAAAAGCATTTATAAATTTTAATTATTATGTTTTAAAGAGGTTTTAAAAGCGCTTTTATGGTTTACTAATTTTTAATGGTTGATGACCCCCCCCCTTCTGTTTAACACTCCAAATCCATATTTTTAATTAACTATAATAAATTAATAAGCTAAAGTAGATATTTTAAAGAAGCAAAAAAAATGTACTAAAATATTTTAAGTAAGATGAATTAAATAACATTTCAATTAATGAAAAAACTCCATTTGCTTCCGGAAAGTGACAAATCGGTAAGGTAAAACAAGAACATAATACCAAAATTAATTAATAAAGCAAGCTTTTAAACTAACTCGTTAACGAGCGTTTCGCCTTCCATCATAGGTTAACTCGATTTGAAACGTACTTCTGGTGGAAACTGGAAATTTTCATTCCGAGAGTCATATACCAAATGGCACATATTAGCGATAAACTGTAACTTCGGGAATTTTGTACCGAAACTAAGCGATACCAAAGTGAGAACTTTCCGTATCGGTAGAGTTGCCGAAGACCGCGGACACCAGGTTATGGAAAATTGGGACTACAGTGCAGAATAAATTATTTCACCAGAAGTGGTCAATAATATTAGATAAGTGTAAAGGTATTCTTGAAATTACCTTGAATGTATTTAGTTTAGCAAAAAAAAAAAAAAAGAAAATGAGAGCACATATTTGAAAAGGTTGCGTACACGAACACGATTACAAGCACTTTATGTAAATGAAATTATTTAGAACAGGAGGTCACCCAATTTTGCTGAAATCGATCTAAGTGGTCAGTCAATGAGTGTGTTCGAGGAAGGAAGTCGGCCATCGCCCCAACCACCTTGACCTTCGACAAGAAACTTGGAACTCTTTGTGTGTCCACCAAAATGGTTGTCATGGTTTCCAAATGAAGAGAGCGACTTCATTATTCACTAAAGTTCTTTCAAGATCGTCCTTTGTTTCCAATTGCGAAGGTTTGTTGAAGGCGGGTAAGCCATTAAGAAGGGAAATTGAGTTATAAGAAATGAAGTCTAATTTTCAACAAGGAAGCATTTCCGAGATAAACTTACAGAATATATTTATAGATTCAAGCAAACATGATGCAGAATATATTTTTTTCTCAACACTCGCAAAACTGATATTTAAAAGTATAATTATATTGTCTTGTTTGTGTAAGTTTTTCTTTTGTATGGCCTTTATTTATTTTAAAACATTTTTATTTTATTAACTTATAACTGGCTTAAAACAATAATTTTTTAACGAGGAATTAGTTTTAAAGATTTTAATTATATTCTTAAGATATTACGCTGGAACATATTTTGAATAGGTTTAATTTAGTAGCAAGCAAAGCATTGCGTAGCAATCCTCGCGGATTAGGTAGAGTCAGTAAACAATCGTAAAATATTAACTATGCATACATACAAAAGTCAATGAATCAGCAAGGAGTGCAATTTTTCGTTTGTTTTCTCTCATTAACGTCGCCAGAGACTGCGAACAACCCACGTAAATTAAGCGTACATTTTTGAAAAGTTGATAAAGTCAATACGTTGTATACGTAAATTTTATGTAATATTGACGGAATGCTGTTACCATTGAGATATTTGTTAAAAAAAACGCTTTGGTATATTTTACGTAGTATTAACGGAATGGATTTTATCAACTACTCTTCGGTAAGATTGTTCTCCTATATTTTACAAAAGATAGACGAAAGAAAAAAATTTCTATTTAGATTTAGTAAAAATGATTCGTTTAGGTCTTAACATTTAGGTTTTAAGTAGTGAAACCATTTGATCATGTACTGCTATGTTAGGGATTCTTGCTTTTTCAAGCTTACGAACTTAATTAGTGTTAAAATACTTTCTTGAAATAAATATTTTAACATACATTTTGAAGATAAATTTTAGTATTTTTCAATCGTATTGCGGATCAATACCATTGAGTTGTGAATACTCTTTTTTCTGATGTTTAATATAGTTATTGCACCTGCACATAAATTGCGTTGAATGAGAGCGATTTCACAGAAAATACCTATAATATTTACTCACTCAATATCATTGAGAACGAAGCTATGCTTAATTTATAGACATCAAGAACTATGCTCTCAATGCGATATTTCATACACAAACACTCCTTCATAAGATTCAATCATTTAGAAATACCTTCGATGACAAACAAATAAGGTCAGACCTATGGATCGGCTGCTCAAAGTCAATTAAGACAACAAAAAATGTTGTTCTTTTTCAAAAACAGTGCTTCATAAACTTATTTTGATCTATTACCCCCTTTTCATTACTGTTCATCCCATCCATTCGACACGTTAAATCTCTACTAGAGATTATTTAAAAAAAAGGATAATTACGCATCTCTTAGCCTCTCTACTCTGTAACATTTTGAAGAATCGTGATTAAAAGAGCAAAACAAAATGAAAATATAGAGTGCAAATGAGATACAGTTGGTAAAGATGAGCATAATTGCATGCATTATTTTTTTTATCTAAAATAATAACGTGAAATGTGTGCAATCATCTTATTTAAAGACAAGGCAAACACTGAAAGGTGTTCAAGTCACTTTTGTAGTCTTTATCCTGAAAAAAAAAAAGTTGCGAAATAAAGAGTCTCACCTGGAGTGGATAGAAGAATGTGTACTCGACTGGCACTGTAGCTGATCCCTATTAACAGAAAAGAAATAAGAATCTTTCTGCTCAGATAGCAGCAGTAGATATGAAATGAATAATCTTAAGAAATCAAAGTTGAAATCGTAAAATACATTGGGTAATGTTAAAAAAAGAAAAGTGGAAAAAGTCGAGAGCTAAAAAATAAACGCTCATTCTCACGACTCACAAGAGTTGAATAAAGAAGACATGACAGATTTGAAAAAGGTAACGTAAAGTTGAAAAGTAAAATAAAGGTGAAAAAAAAAGTTTTATTTTTTACCTTTATTTTATTTCCCGTTCTTTCGTTGGCAATTTTGTGGTTTTTTTTCCCCTTTGAAATCTGTTCTGTTTTTTTCAGACAGGGCTGGTGAGTCTTGAGAATAGGCACTGTTTTTTTTTTTTGATCGCTCTAAGCAAGGCCTTTCTTTCCGCCTTTATAAATTTATGTAGAAGCAAATAAAGTTTTTACATTATCTAAGGTTGAAATTCTTTAGTTGGTTTTAATTATGATGTGATGACTTGATGTAGATACGAAATAGTAAATTTTGTTTTTGAAGTAATTTATGAAACAAGCCGTTTGAATGGCAGAAAGTTGCAAAATGGTTGATTTTTATTAATTACAGAAAGACACGCAATAAATAGCATCGAATGTGGATGAAAAGTCATGAAGTATTTTGTCAATTTTTTAGATTGTAAATGCACATTAAAAATTCACACATTTTTTGGTTATAATTCCATTTGTTTAGAAGATTCCTCATGTCGATTTTTTGGGGGTTTTTCGGAGGCTCTTATTTTTATGTGTATGGTAATTTTTAAATTTAAATTACAATAATTTTAAATACTACTTCATTTTAAAAATAATAAAAATACACATATCGTGCAAGATGCTTTCTAAGAGGACTTTTTGATAGAAACAACCCACATTTGCGTTACATGGAGAGGAAAACCACCTGAACCTTTCAAGACTAGCCCGACTGCAAGAGGTTTTTAACCTATGAGCAGCATATAATACTCAGCATATTTTACTCCCAGCAATGTGGTCGGTGAGAGGGAGGGGGGGGAGCAGCCGTCGCTGGAATTCAAACCTGGGTCAGACGCTCCATCCAATGCACATGCAAAATGTAAATAATGATTTTTCAAATCCCATTTCAGGAGGAAAAATCATTCTTGGAAGTTCGTTGCTCGGTCGAAGCCACCCACTTGTTAGGGTCGTTTAAGAAAACGTTTTTCACAGCTGTAGCAACATTGTGTGTTTTAATATTTATGTCTCGATTTCGAAGGGTTCGAAAAATTGCTTTATTCACCATGAAAAGTTAGTTTAGATCTCTTCTATTTCAGACTATGCAGTATGAAATATTTACCCCGACCTGCCCCAATTTAGGGCATACGGGTAAATGTTTATTAAAATCAAGAAAAACTGAAAAGTACATAAAATACAAAAAGTAACATAACAGAGTAACATTATGTAAACATTACAGAGTCTGATGGCAACAGCAGTAAAATAATTAAAATGCTCCGAGAGTCCCGCCTTATAGTGCCGAAGCCGACGGGGCTCCCCTTATAGTGAGCCAAAGACACAAATGAAAAATTTTACAACACATCGCAGTGATGTATTCAAGAACAGTAAAACATGAAGCGAACCATTAAAAAAAACGTGTACCTGAAGTGAACATAAGAAAACATTAAAAGGTCACGGGTAAACGGAGGTCCTAAGTTAATATAGGTCAAAGAACCAATACAGTCGATGACAAATTGACAACAGGTAAGACAGAAGAGCAAGGCGTAAGGAGCCAAGAAAATCTCAAATGTAAAACAAAAGGAGGTGAAGATGTAAAGTGGTAAAACAAACAATTATCAAATACAATTAAAAGGCGACGTTAAAATTTGCAAAGCAAGGAAAGACAATGTAAATAAGCCAATTAAAAAGCACAATGTAGAGAATAAATAGATTAAAACAGAATTAAAAAGCGAATGAGATAGATAAAACAACAAAACGTTGTCAAAATAACGGGAAGCGAACAGGCGGGCAGCCCAACAACCGGGACTGAGTTTAGTTCGTGTAGAGCGGATCCAAAATGTCATCAGGGGCGAGTGCGTCCTCCAGGGTGCGTTTAATGATGTTTTTAATAATTTGCCTCTGTTTATTAGTCCTGCACCAAGATCTAATGTCGCCTCTTCTGTCAAAACTATTTCCCCTAATGGTTGCAAATTTTTGACAGTCAAGCATCAGATGTTTAATAGTCTGATAGTGACCGCAATATTTGCACGCGGAGGATTTTTGAAACATCCTAGCTTGGTGATCGCCAAATACACCATGGGAAGTTAAGAACTGATTAAAGTAAAAATCGCTGGATAAAAAACATTAGTTAACTGTAGGTATCAAATAGTGTGTGTGTCTCCCGTTTGCAGAGCTGCTCCACCTGTCCTGCCATAAAATCCTACTGACCTGCATCTGTCTATGTTTGACCTGGGGTTTTGTTATGGTGTAGCGAAAGTCCACCCCGCCCAATAAGGTGCCCTTTTCGGCTAAAATATCTGCTTCCTCGTTGCCAGGCTCCCCCGAGTGGGCTTTAATCCAATTGAATAAGCATTGTTTGTTTTGAACAATTTCCTTAATTTCTTCTACAAGAGGGTCTGTTGGGGTTGGGTTTTCAAGGGCCTGCAACGAGGACTTTGAGTCAGAAAAGATGGTGTATTGTTCAATATTGTTATTGTTTGCCCAAAGGGTAGCCAATTTAATTGCCTTAAGTTCGGCGGAGTAGATACTACACTCATTATTTAAACGTGCGGTCTGTTCGTAAATAGTATGGTTATCCAGTTTCACCAAGAAACCACAACCCACCCGATCTTCATTAGCGCCTGTGCTTTCATTGGTCACCAGTTTCTTACTGCCATCAGTGTAGAACTCGTAGCCAACGCCCCTCGGTGAGCCGAAACCCCTACTAACGATCTTTAACTTCGTAGGGTCATACACAGGGACTGAGTAAGGGATATAATTTTTAAGTTCATCTGTTTGATAATCGCTGTCGTTAAATTCCTCTGGTGACCAGGTATGTCGTTTAATCGAAATAGTTGCTCTAATTTTTAAGTCAATAGGTATGACTTCTGCAAGTATTTGTAGTGCCTCCGTGCTAGTTGTAGAGTAGCATTTAGTGATGTTGAGCAATGGAATTCTTTGGATAGTTAGGAGCTTCTGGTTTATTTTAACTTTATTCTTATACCACACGGAGGCACCATAAATGATTTTCTTTTCAATAGCCTGCAGGTATATCAATTTCAAGATATTCGGACTAAGTCCCCATGTGGCTCTACTGAACTGTTTTAGTCAGTCATAGAACGTGATGATATCTGTTCTTAGATACTCCAGGTGTGGGATCCAGCTCAGCCGAGGATCGAGCACCACACCAAGGTATTTTAGTGTCCTGTCGCATCTTACTTAGGCTGTCCTGGTCTCCTCCATTTGTAAGCGAGGTGTTCTCTTAATACATTTCGCGTCTTTGGGGAAGGTTATAAGTTTTGTCTTGTCGGGTGAGAACTTTAATTTGTGACTACCGGCCCAATTTACCATATTTTGAATAATTTCGGTCCCCAGCTTATCGAGACGATAAAGAATGGTGTGCTTCATTAAAAGGAAGACGTCATCAGCAAAGGCCAGTAGTTTGCAATCGTTAAAATCAAAACTAGTTAAAAGAGAATCAATTAAAATTAGCCATAAAATTGGTCCCAGCGATGATCCCTGTGGAACTATATTAGTTGGTAAAATAACAAATTGATCATTAAAATAATAACAGACATGTCTGTTGTTAAGGAAATCGTAAACAAGTGCCAACACCGAATCACTGAGCAGTATGGAGATGTCCGTCAGTGCACTATCAGCTTCGGCAACATTTTTATATTGTTAATTTATAATTATTTTGGGATAAAAAATTTAAAATGTAGTTGAAAGGTTGCAAAATAAAGCCATGAAATCATTATATAACTCATGTTTTTTTTATTGGGGGGAAAATGTTAAAAATGGGGATTAAATGGGGACCATTTAAGTGATTGTCAAAGTATTGGAATGGTGAGTAAGTTCTCACAGTTGTTTATAAGTTTTAACATTTCCTCTGTCCTTAAACGTTTATGGCATAATATTTTTCAGATCATTTCTGCTCTACATAAGCTTTCTTTTTGTTCGAGTTAATTTATGTTCCTTCATTAAAAATGAATGAGAAAAATGAACATTTTCGGCACCTCTTATATTTTACTTTCAATCGAGGCCTTAAGAGCGTAAAAATTGTTTGTGGCTATAATAATTAGTCATTGATATATTTAGTTAACATTATTTTGGAAAGTGATTAGTGGATAGAATCGAATATATTTTTTCATTAATATATTTTTTTTTATAATCGAATATATTTTTTTTATTATTTTCGGTGTTAAAAAATTCTTGTTTATTTTAAACTTGCATTTGAATCTTAAGTAAAAAAATTTTCATCCACTACATTTCGTTTAAATCTTTCATTCTATATAATTCAAAACATAGTTTTTAAAATTGCGCTTGCATCCAAAAGTTGATGCACAATCTGTTTTCTGTATCAAATTTAAAAATAAATGAACATAGAAACAAGAAATCTAAAAAAAAAGTGTTCACTAAGCAATTTTGTATTAAATACGACCTAGAAGTTTACATAAATGTAAATACAAATATGATTTACAACAAAAAAGCACACTTGGTTGACTGATTTGAAATCCCGTTTTCTGAGCAAACGGTTCTAGTAAATATCGTGCCCACCCTAACTGCAACATTCATCGACTTTCCATTAAATAGGGAGGGGGCGAACATCGAAGTAATACTTGTTCCAACTCATGTAAAGGGATAACTGAAAGTAGCCGCTACGGTGGTCCTAAACGTCTGTTAAATTCCTACATGATCTAACTAAGCAATCCCTAGATTCGGTAAAAATCTCTGCAATACAGAAAAACATTGATAGGATGAGACCTCTTAAATCAAATGAGAACCAACTTCCTAAAAAGTGAACACAGGGCTTCATATTAAATTTCTACGCACAATTCTTTTAAACGGCCATCCAACATAATATTTTATTAGACCATCACCTGGACAGTGGATTAGCGATCTCAATGTACGAGATGGTCTTGGAAGACATCCTGTTGAGTGGAAACACTTCTATGGGCAAGAGGTGTTTGTTTTTCTTTCATTTTAGTGTCTACATAGACTTCATCATGTAAAATCTCGTGAATGAGAAAATATTCGACGGTTGACTTATTTGGTAGGCAAGTTGCAACTCTTGAGTTCTTCTTCAAATGATCTTTAAAGAGTGATAAGCTGTGTTTATTTCGTTATTCGGAAACTTAATTACTGAGTCAATGCGTAGCTGTCATTCATTTTTACCAAAAACTCGATTTCTCCATGACAATTTTCTACATGAAACTTTGATGAACTTCTTTGAGAAAAGTAATTTTCGGACAAGATCCTTTTTTTTTCTTTTGTAAATAGTGGTTGGATTTAAATTGATGAAACATTCAATTAAGACCTGCTTAATGCATATCCAAAATTTCTTATTCCTAAGTTCATTTACGTTCAATGTAGACGTGTAAAACAACTTTTGTGTATATTTTATATAAAAGATCAACTTAATAAAAATGGCAAGATTAAAAGAGGTAAAAATGTTTTTTTTTCCCACCGAATGACTTTCAGATTCTCTGAAAAGGGTTCCTTTTTCTCTTTTCATTCTGGTTAGCTTTAAAATCAGTTTCGAGTTCAGTAACTGCTTCAAGATTTAGTTTGACAAAAATGAACGTTTCATGGCTGTAAATTAACGATACCCAGTGAATCAATTTTAGAGGGGAAATTTGAAACGCTTTATTTACTTATACGAGGGTTGTTTTTTAAGTAAGGGCCGTTTCAAAACAAAAACCAAACGAAAGAAAATTTTCAAGAAGTAAATTTATTTTCAGACTCTACATACGTTTCTCTCTTTTTTAGAATAGTTGTCAAGTTTGTTTAAATACTTACACCTTACAACTAGATTTAGAATACCCTCTTCAATACAAATTTGCCACCTGCTCCGTTAACCAAGAGGTCACGGCCGTTTTCACGTAATCGTCATCATAGTAGTGATTGCTGCCAAAATGATGTTTGAAATATCGGAAAAGATTAAAATCACTCAGCGCAAGATCTGGGCTGTAACGAGGGGTGGTTCCAACTAAAAAAGTCCAATAAAGCTGGGATATGAGCTGCAGAGAGAGCCATTGTCATAGAGTAGCAAAATTCCCTTTCACAAATCTGCCAGTAAATGTATGCAGCAGACATATTTTTTGCCGACTAAAAACGCATCACTGATCATATCTCGCCCTTGGCGAGCGATTTGTTTAATTTCAACATTTTAAAGACTCTGAACTGGCGAAACAGTTTACCTACAAAGCTGCAACTGAGGGATGTCGGGTCACGACACAGGCACTCGTTATGACACGCGCGTCACCTATTAGTTTACAAACAAAAAACCTCGCAAACAAAACGGCCTTTACTTAAAAAAAAAAAAAAAAACCTCGCAAATTGATTGATTTAACAACGTGACTCCGAGATACTGAAAAAAAAATGTTTGCTGGATTTGTTTTCAAAATTGGAGAGTAGAGTAAACATAAACGTGATACTTATTAAAAGGGCGATGCTGTTGCTGAAAGACTTATAGTTTCATTTGAATGGTGAGTCACCCAATCGATGATGACTGTTCAATAAGAAGTGAAAGTGATTTTGCAGAGTTTAAATTTTAAATCTAATTTGAATCTGTTTAGGAAGAGCACGTTGCATTAAATATTAATATAATTGCGTTGTTGCTATGGAAAATCTGAGCAAAAAAAGTTTCCTTGCACTAATGATACTAGGGAAGGGGAAGAAAATAAGCAATGAGCAAGCGAGGCAAGAAAGGTTTTTAAACTGATGACATAATGTTTGCGAGATAGTCTAAAAATATAAGTTACTGATTTGTCATTTTACAGTTCCTGAAAGCTAGAAGAAGTATAGGTTTGTCAAAATATTTCTCTCGTGAAATGAATATTAACTCATCATTTTACACTATGGCTGTCTCATCTATAGGGAAAACATTTGCTTTCAGACTTCTAAAAGAGATTGTTTTTTCCCGCATTTTGAACAAACAATTCATCCGGAAGGCGACCCCATCTGTTGCTCCCGCATACCAGCAGAAATTTATTCTTTTCGAAAGGCGCGTTTTTTACTTTAGAAGCACGCACGAATAACCCCGCATCGATAGATTAGGCAGAAAATTAGAAAGACAACAAAAGCAAACAATAGAGTATGTTAAAGGAAGCATACCGTAGCGACTAGCAATCTCGTTGCCATGGTAACGATCCTCCAGTCCTTCCGCCTCCGGCTGGTTGGCCTGAAACATAAAAAAAAATGGAATGTTTAAATAAAGTTTCAAGAAATTGAAGGAGTGGAGAAAAAAAGTATGTTTACGTGTCGTATCAAACTTCACTTTCATTAGAATCAGTGGTTTTGTAAACTTTGTGAAAGAGGTATTAGCGATAATGGAAGAGAACACATTAAAGAGAGCGACATTTGTTGCTCTTCTCCTCATTTTAAAAAAAAAGCCCTCTTTTTATGCGAGGGATCATTTAAAGAGCAGATTTATTTCTCTCTTTAATACGTTTTCATTTTGTTTGAATCTTCTATTGATTAAGGGTGAACAGTGTTTCGATTGAGTTGTTATAAATTGATATAATATACTAGTTTCAAACAGACCCCTTTTCATTCTGGACACGACTGTTTGAGATAATAGACTCGAACCGAGCCTTTTCAATGTTCAACCAAACGAGAAATTCAACTTTTTTAAACACTCATTATGGATCATTGGGATGGCTGCGTACATGACAGACCCTCCGAAACATGTCGATTTTTTACACTTTTATGATTATTGAAGCAAATGAAGTCTTCATATTATCATGCTTTAAAACTACTTTTATGTAGTTCTTAATGCGTCGTACTGTGGCCTTTTTTGACTGCAACGTCTGAATCTCTCCACTTACTTTCTTTTCTATTTCATGTAAAATCGTTTGGTAGTGGAATTTAGGTTTTTCATAACAGGAATCATCACCATTAAGTACTTTTCTTTTATATGTTAATGTATTTAATTATGTGTAAATATAGAACAGTCTCTTTTTATGCCAACTTTTTCTTGGGTCGGAGCTCCCTACAAAACTAATTTACTTAAACTATCAAAACAGCCAACTTAATTTAAACTATCTAACAAAAAGTTTAATTTAAATTTGTGTAAAAAAACCGTTTACCTTTCCTTTTAATTTAAAAATAACACAGCAAATAGTTTTTGAACTAAATATTATTACTTATAGTGTTAGCATAACGTGGTAGTTAAAATGTTTCCTTTCATCGAATAAGGAATGAAAAATGTCAAAACTCTCTTACCACGATTTTAATTTTAATAGGAGGCTCCGACCCCTGTGTTTGCTATAGGATAGTGGATCGAATTTACGATCTTGTGAGGACTGAATAAAGTAAGACGGAACAATGAAGAAAAAAAAAATCATAGTAAAACCCTTTTATTTATGGTTGGTTTTCGTGAGGAGAAGAGTAGCTGCAATTTTAAAAAAGAATGCTCTACTTTCAGAAAAAGTTTTCATTTAAAAAGTTGCAGAAAATAAAAAAAAACTAAAACTTGTGGAAAGTTTCTTGTTTCCGCTAATGTTTTCAAAAACTCAATATGAAGATGGATAAGAATTTAAAAGCTTACGGTGCATTCAGAATCCCAGTATCGGGTGCCGAAGCTGAAAATAATTAATTCATCGGTGTTGAAAGTCGATATATTTGAAAAGGAATATTAATAAAATTATAAATAAGTTGGCAAACGGAAAGGGAGGGAAGGAGTGCATGACTTGATTCGGCTGTTGATTTTAGTCACTCACGATTGACGAAAATTTGGACAACTTCCAAACAGAATCGTGATGTGCACCAATGAATGAAGAAACAAAATGAACATCCGATTAAATAACAAAACTTAAATAAGTAAAGACATGGCGATAAACTACATACAACGATGGGTTAAAATGTGAAAAATATTTAGAAACTGAAAAGACAATAAACATTTTCAAAATTGAATACTAAATACAAGCGTATAAATCGGTTAAGTGATATGAAATCCGGTATTTGAAAGTAGAGAAAAATTGCAAAATCTAACCTCAGAGGCGTCGTTGAAGGGTTGTGCTTTTAACGGGTGTAGAAATCATTTAGAAAGTAGGAATAGAATTATGTTTTATGTGAACTTTTGAATTATTCATATGCAATGGTGGCCAAAATAAATTTTAATCAAATTTTCTAAACCAAGATTCATACATTAAAACATAAAGTTGGGTATCATCAGAAAATATTTTCTACAAAGAGAAGCAAGTTGGCATCTCTGTTATCACAACTTGGCTTAAGTATGAACTATTCATTCCTATTTTTTTTTAAACTGCGCAAAAAAAAAATCTTATGTAATATAGAATGCCTTATACGTGACTTTCTAGCTTATTTGTAATTCCTGTCTCAAAATACATTCTCTTATTAACTTTAAGACTTAAGAAATTGTTCTTTCACAGAGTGCCATAAAAAAGTTAATATTCCAATCGAAATATGATATTTTCTGAAGTAGATGTATAATATATTCTGGAAAATATACAGATTAAGAAAATCTTAAAAGTTCCCATCTGTCTACACGGCATCATCTGTTAAAACGAATCGAGATGGTTACATTTTCCCTTTTGGATGACGTTCGATTACGTCAAGGAATTTCCTGTAACTCATTCCCTTCCAGAATGTCTAAATAAAAGACTGGACTATCCGAAAATATTGGGCTTTTTCACGATGTATCTGCTTGCAGAACTGCGGCATAATGGCAGACGGGGAAACATTTCATTAAAGAATTAGCATTTAGCTGCTGAATAAATACGCATATATATATATATATATATATATATATATATATATATATATATATATATATATATATATATATATATATATATATGTGTGATATATATATATATATGTGTGTGATATATATATATATATATATATATATATATATATATATATATATATATATATATATATATATATATATATATATATATATATATATATATATATATATATATATATATATATATATATATATATATATATATATATATATATCACTTATAATCAGCCGATTATAAAATTTATTAAACAAGCTAAATATAATTCTATTATGAATTTTAATATCTATCTCTTTAATTGCATTCCCCTTTCTAAACTAAAAGTTGCTCTTTTGAGTTATTACTATGATTATAAAAATATTCCTAATTGCGATTTTGATTATTGGGATATTCTAATTAATATTTGCTTTTTAAATAATTATCCTTAAAATAGAAAATATATTTCTATTCAAATTGATAGAATACCACAAAGATCTAATTTTTCATCTCCTTAGCTAACTTATTTTTACACTACTATGAAAAAAATTATACTCGTAATATTAAAATTTTTTTTAGACTAGATTATTTTTAGATACTTATTTACTTTTAAAATGACTTAATTATCTTTATTTTTCAAGATTATACAATTTTGTTCAATAATATTTTCCCTGAGGAATAAATTTTGTTTCGTAATCATGATGATAATATTAATTTTAATTTGTTGGAATTAGATGTCAGAAAAGAAGAAAATACTTGCATTGTTGATTTAAACAATAAGACATTATTTAAATTTATTATAAATAATCTAATTACTTGGAATTCTTATCTTTCTAAAAACATTTATTGGAATATCTTTTTTAATCAAATGAATTAAAAGAATATGTAGTAATGTTTATATATTCAAAAAGCAAATAGACAAAACCTTTCAAAATCTCGTAAAAAACAATAGATATTCAACTACAGTAATTAAATTCTACACAAAATCAGTCAGTTAATTGTGTGTCATTATTTTTAATGAATGTAGAAAAACTGTAAGTAAATTGCTAAGTAAATTTATATTTTTACCATTTTCTTTGTTAAGTAAATTTATATTTTTACCATGTGTAAATCCAACTCTGGCAAATCCGGGACTTAATATCTGTAAAAACCGGGTAATTCGTGTTTCTTTAAGTTTTTTATTTTTATTTGATGCTAATAATTTTTTTAAATCATTTAAATTGCTTTAATAAGAATCTATCTTATTAATTATAAACTTTAAATTATTCAGTATAATATTATTATCTTGAGCATATCTATTTTGGGCCAACCCAAGCTAACTAACAAATCAAACGAGCTTCAGTAATGCAGTAAGAACGCACTGTAAAAAGAGCCCTCGATATATGCTAACCTCTGGTTGCACTTCTATTTTTATATCTCGTAATCCGGCAATCTTGTCACGAAAATATTTTAAATCATTTTTTAAAGATAACGGAAAGTGCAAGTTCATTTGATTTCGCTTCTCACTTCATGGATTATATTCTGTGTTTTTCTTGCATTTTATTTTCTATTTTTGCTTGATTTCTTCTACTTTGTATATTTTTTACTTAAGATATGTTTTATTTTCGTTTCAATTTTTTGGGAGCTCCTCACACTATTGTATTGATATATTTTGCTTTGGCTATATTAATACAATATTAGAAAGCACTCTTTCTTGCGGATATAATCGTATGAGCTGATGACGAGATTATATATTTTCATTATTTTATTTCTTTTTATGCAAATTTTTTTAAAATATTTCATTTTAATAATTTTTCTTCTTCTATTTTTATTAATATTTATTATATTTTTTTAACTTTTTTTATGAGTTCTATATACGTGCAGCTTCTGCTCAGTTAATAAAACTTATTATTTTTTTTTATACATTCTCACCGTTCTTTTTTTCCCTTATATATATATATATATATATATATATATATATATATATATATATATATATATATATATATATATATATATATATATATATATATATATATATATATATATATATATATATATATATATATATATATATATATATATATATATATATATATATATAGATAGATAGATAGATAGATAGATAGATAGATAGATAGATATTATTAAGAAGCGGGAAAACAAAATAATGAAAAGATATAATCTCATCATCAGGTCACGTGATATTATATATCCACAAAGAGGAGTGTTTTGTAATATTGTGTCAAAGCAAAATATCTAAATTCAATGGTGTAAGGAACACTAAAGAAATTGACACGAAAATAAAACATCTTAAGTAAAAAATATATAAGAAATAAAACATATCAAGCAGAAAAAAAAGAACAGAAAGTAAAATTTAAAGAAAAAACATAGTAAAACACATAACAGAAATCTATAAAGCGAGATAGCGAATTCAAATGAATTTACACTTTCCGGAATCTTTCAAGAATGATTAAAAATCTTTTCGTTATATGATTGCCAGATTTCAAAACATAAAAACCGAAGCGCAAATGGAGCTAAAAAATAGAAAGGGATCTTTTATATCGCGTTCTTATTGCAGTACTGAAGAGCGTTTTATTTGTTAAGTGATAGAAAATGCTATAAATTAAATTGGTAGAAAAAGTTTTTATTTTACTTGTTTTTTTCTAGTTTGTTCCTATAATTGCAAAATATAAGCTGCAGATATTACTTGTATTTCCTAAAATTTTTAGTTAAATTTATATCTTATTAAAAATCGCATGACTGAGTGAAAACTTAATTCAATAATTGTTCACACCTTGTGTTTTAGGGATCATATTGTATCAGTCACAAGGAAAGTCAGAAATTTCGCTGCAATCGGAAAGTATAGTAGTTATATGACGCTTAATTTTAATAAAATAAGTTTTGACTCTAATTGTGCTTAAAATAAATTGAGATGACTATTTTTTTTTAATAATTTTTGTCAATTGGAGATAATGAATCAGAGTCTCGGAAAACTCCAGAGTCAAACACTTCAACACAGCTCTGATCTATGGAAGTGATTAAGAGGGTGTTTGTTGTATTCAATAAGATGATCGTCATTAGGAATTAAGTTTTCACTTTTGAATGAAAAAACAGTTTCATTTTTGCTTCCATCTATTTTCAGACTTTACAGGAATTAAAAAATTCGATAGCTTTTTTTTTTGTCTGTTCTCCATTCATCGATGTTTGAAAGAAAACCCTCGATAGAATAGAACGTGCAGGTATTTCTTTTGGTAAACACTCCAAAACTAAGATATGTGATGAAAAATCCATTGAAAAAGAAGAAAATTCTTCCAATGCAACTGAGACGTGACTTCTAGAAATTTTAAAGAATGCCACCCGTATTGATTTTATTTATGTTTTTCTAATCGAATAACAAACATGTACCGCTTTATAATCAATGCCCCCGTTTGTTAGAATGAGAAGCAGCGCAAAAAGATATTATCTTATATAGTCCTGCTTTTAGAATTTTAACTCGCAGTAAGAGTAAGAAAGAATAAACTGAAAGGGAGCAAAGTGAATGAATTTCAAATTTCAAAAGCTAACATTACCTACATTTTAATCGCAATAAAACGCACCGCTTTCTTTTTTTTTTTGGAAAAAACCTATTAAACAGTGTTGAACCCTAAATGATGTACTCAATATTGTCAACTCTAAACAATTATTGTTTAAAAAAACTCTCTGTTAAGCAGAGTTTTCAAATTTAGCACTAAAAAATTAGAAAACGAGTTAGAAATAGAAAATGATTTCTAACGAGCGTTAAAAACAATTCAACTCAGTAGAAATAAGAAAACATGTAACAAAAGAAAAGGCTTAAAAGATTAATTATTTTCGAAAATGATAATAATCTGGAAATTTAGCATGCGAAGAAATTTATTCAAATGTTTTATTCCAAAAAAGAACATTTCGGCTATGCATGCTTATACATATTTATCAACTATAAATTAATTATTTTATAGTCGATTAAA
The DNA here is from genome assembly GCF_982258835.1 of Parasteatoda tepidariorum. Taxonomy (NCBI): domain Eukaryota; kingdom Metazoa; phylum Arthropoda; class Arachnida; order Araneae; family Theridiidae; genus Parasteatoda; species Parasteatoda tepidariorum. Next base: position 1,377,199 of record NC_141758.1, on the reverse strand, counting down.
ATGACTTTTATATCGACTGTCCATATAAAAGTTACTAGCATGAATGGTATTTTGAACAATGCGTTTTTCGAGATCAATGAGGAACTCATCGGGCTGTATAACTTTGGATGAATAGTTTTGCTCACTTAGAAATAAATTCTTAACGTATACGCTGCAAAAGCATCTTGTAATGTCTCTGATTATTTCATTTAATTTATGTATATTATGATTTGATTTACATGCACTTAAATAGATGTTGAAAAGTACATTCGGAACAAATAATCTATATAAATTCCATAAATATACCGTTTAAATTTCATGTCCATTCATGTAAAGATTCAAGTCCCTTATTCTGTCCTAAAATCGTAAAATGCATAAAAACTAAAGAAAAAGATTGAAAAAAGGAGAGGTAAAAAAAGCATAGTAACAAAGCAGGTAAAAATAGAGGTATTATTCTACTATTAAAACAAAACTTTAGGTTGAAACCATGGGCAACGTCATTTCACGTAATTATTAGCATGAAAGGGGGCTACCTTCAATATTTAACTCTTATGTACACAGCTCTGTTGCTGTTGTTTCTAATGCGACTATCACTATCAGCAAGTCTGCTTGGTTAAAGCAGAGGGTGCGTTTTTTGTTCTTCAGTGGCATCATTTATGGGCAAGAATACACTTCAGCCACACACACACCACAACCCGGTCCAGAAGGTGAACCTATTCATACATCCATTGATACATCCATTTATTCATCCACAGATCATAATTTTCACCTGAACCAGATAACGATCAATCTCTAATTCATTATTCCAAGAGGTATTAATTTGTTACGAGAACTTGGAGGATTTTGTGATCCGACAGATTCAACGTACACCAGCCATCATTTACTACACGGGGAGTCTTCGACAGGCGGGGATCGAACTAACGACCTTTTGGACATGGGCCCAAAGCCCTATCAACCAGGCAATTCCGGCTCAACAGAGCTCTAAAACTGGAGACACAAGAGTGACAAAAAAAGGACCTCACGCTACACGGTAAAAAATTTCGAGCTATATTGCTCCAAATATTGGTATTCATTTGCTGGCAACATAAAGTTGTGCTCAATTTTATTACTTATTGGTGCTTTCACTAGCTCCAAATATCGAGAGAAAGTTGCATCAAAAATGGGTTATTTAATGAAATAAAGCATGGATCAGTTACACTATAGTGTAATTTTTCCTTATATATATATATATATATATATATATATATATATATATATATATATATATATATATATATATATATATATATATATATATATATATATATATATATATATATATATATATATATATATATATATATATATATATATATATATATATATATATATATATATATATATATATATATATATATATATATATATATATATATTCTTTCTTCAAATTGATGTATGTAAAATTAAAAATTATTTTTTACATTTCATTCGTTAAAGCACCAACAGATGCTATAGAGTAAGTACCACTTTATAGCTTTAATTTTAGATTGAGGCGAATTCTTATTACTATGTATATTCTGAAACTATTTTATTATTTAAAAATGAAATTATTACTTTGACAAATAAAAATTTATATAAAAGAGTAGACAAATATTGGATTGGTCAACCCCTAATCTCTAATTAAGGAAATATTCCAATATTACATTGGCCTATGGAAATAGTAAATTTGAAGTAAATTAAGAAATGTAAAAATGATTACATAACTTGTAAATACTAACAAAAAATATACAGATCCAGATCAATATTCAAATAGTATTTATTCATTTACAATCACTTTGATGTTTGTATACATAGACAGAATGTAATTTTTATGCAAAGTAATAATCTAAACATTTAAATATATTATACTTTTTATACATATCACAGCATTCATGAGAAAATTTCAGAATACTCACTAAAAATATAAAGATAAGTGTGATTCTGTTACTAAGAGAGTCCATTTAATTCAAACTTATTTTAAATTTAGGGCGATTCAACGAAAAGTGCTCCCGAGTGACTAAATATTCAAAATTATCGTAAAATAAAAAAGACAGAGTTTTGGAATTTTGTTTTCTAATAGTTTAGATGTTTTTTTAAATTATAAAAAATGTTTAGTAAATTCTAATAAAAGGTGGAACACCCTAAGTTACATATGGAAATTCATATCGAGATTTTACAATTATAAAATTTTGCTATGTGGTATGTCATCTTAAAGTAATGAAGGGATAATATATGCTTATATTATTTGAGAATAAAATTTTCAAACGAAGAATATTTCATTTTCGAATTCTCCGTATTTATAACGCAGGTAAGTGTTATGATTTTTGTTTTAAAAAATTTACTTCCAAATTATTTTTTTTTCTAATTTGATGATAGTTCTCTACAGAATGAATACCAAGAAATACCAATTCGCGAACGCAACGATCTATAGGGGTAGAACTAAATGAAAACTTAGTAAATAAAAGTCTGAAATTATACTACCCGCCAGAGGGCGTGTTCAGGCGTTGCTATCATGAATTTCAGCGTCTGTTGGATACTGTCAGATGGCAACGGTAGATTGTTTACTATCGAGCACCAGGAGGTAAGAGATTTTTGTTACAATAAGACAATTTATATATATATATATATATATATATATATATATATATATATATATATATATATATATATATATATATATATATATATATATATATATATATATATATATATATATATATATATATATATATATATATATATTGTGTATTTGATGGTATTGATATCAAACATTTTGGTGTTACTTGAACACAAAAACTGGTGTCAGCTCCTTTACACCAAATGAAGTGTCAAAATTCCAGCTGGGATAGCTAAATTAATAATTTTGTTTATTCTTTTTGTTAATTCAGAGATGGCTCTGCATCGTTATTTTTGGGGGAAATCACTTATTTCCTAAAACAAAAAGTACGTTTTGTTCAGTCCGGAAACGAGTGATGTTGTCTGGTCTGAGATAGCCTGTTTATGTCACTATTCTCTTTTTTTTAAATAAAACGATTTTATTTTGGAGTTTCCTCAATCAGTTCTATGCAATCGAAACGCAGTTACTACAGTGGTGGATTACAGTACAGGATTCTTTAACTATTTATACGAATAATAATTATAATCGATTTCGAACTGTTCTTATTGATAATTAAACGATGACGTTCCTAGCGAGAAGGGAGAAAGAAGACTTGTTGCTATCAAAACGGGCATTGCGCACGCTGAAAATTTTAAATTATTCAAAATTAAGAAAGGCAAAGTAGAAAATAAAAATTACGATGGAAATTTCGTCAAATAAATTATTGAGTTTGATGAAAGAAGAACTTTAATTGGAAATTTAAGAACGAAAAAGCAAAGATGAATCCAGAAAATGGAATAAGAAGAAAATAGAAGGACAGAAGAAGTCGAAGAAAGAAAACAAACTCAAGATGTGGAAGCCAATGAAAGAGAACGATCTCCAGAAATAGAAGCCGAAGAAAGAAAACGAAAGAGAGGAATAAATTTTGAATTTAAAAAAATTGCGCATAGAAAATGAAATAAAACTTAGGGAAAACGAAAATGATCTTTTGATTAAACTGAAATTAGAACTTCATACGAATAGTGTGAATGACAACAGCTTACACCTGTTCGAGAGACAAGCGAAACGAAATGGAATAAGAAAAAAAAAAAGAAATTGGGTACTCGCTTTTAATAAGATTGATGCCAAGCAAAGGAATAAACCACTGATAATTTCAGTCAAGAAAAAAAGAACTCTTGTTAAAAAGATTCAAAATTACACCCGAGAAATTCAAGAGTTTTTTTACAAAACGTCTGAAAAAACCGGAGACAAGTTGGCTTGATTTTGCATGCAAATTGAGTAATGATTTCAACGAATTGAGAAGAGGATTAGAAATAACATCAGCTTTGTAATTTAATGATTACCGATTAAATTAAGCGGAAAGTTTCCTTGGAAATGAAAGGACATTTCATCGATGTATGACCGAATTTTAAAACTACGAATGATTGATCCAATAAATGGGATGGTTAGAACAGTTTTAAAATAGATATGAAAACAAAATTAAAAGATTTCTATAGAAAATTTCGAAAAATCAAATTTCGAACGGGAAGAACAGAATATTCAAGTTTCGAAATATTTTCCTTCATGCTTTAGACAAGAAAAGATAATGTTCGCTTTAAATGTTTAGAAAGGGAATGTTCAAAACGATGTAAAAGGTCAACGGGAAAAAAGATTTATTAGGAAAGATTATCTCAGAATTATTAAACGAAAAAACTGACTTCAAAATTAATCTTCTACAATTCATTGATGTTCTAGTTGATGAAAAATTATCAAAGGCCATGATTCAGAGTAGACTTCAAATTCCTGTGATACATGCAATCTTAGATTCGGAAATTAAACTAAAAAAATGACGAACGGCACTTTGCAGATCTTCTAGAGGAAAAAATTGGCACCGATTAAAATAATTTCTAATTAGCCGTGAAAAAAGAAAATACTTAATTTTCAGAACCAGTCACCAGTGCAGCTTGTAACAAAATTTTTTAAAAATGTTTGAAAAGGGGCAACAAAACTCGAGGAAGATTTATTGTGTGGTAAAAAAGGCCAGATTGTGTGGATTTATTGTGTGGCGGAACTTATGACACTGGAATCCTCTCGAAAAACGAAAATTTAAGTGACGCCACACGATTTAAAGAACAACAAAAGTGTACATTTCTCATAGAAGTTTGACGCTTTGGTAAAGCAAAAAAGAATATTCAGCGAAAATTGCCTAAATTAAAACAGAAAAAAAAATCATTCATTCAATTATAGACTCTAATGCTTTTATTACTTGATTAAAAACTGCATTCGTTTCAAAAGTAGACATACTGGAAAGTTTCGAGTGCTCAAAAACAGGAGCTTCAAGACTTGCTAGACGTGGATGAGAAGAAACAAAAGAGATTTAAAATTAAAAAAGTAATGTTGCCAGAAAAATAGAAAAAAGTATTAGTTCCCGCTGGGGCTGTGAAATAGATAAAATGATTCTTCTACGCTTACTTGGTGTAAAGTAACCGCCACCCACCACCCTTTTCTTTCAGCAACACTAAAATTAATAACTCACTAATTATACTGAGATATTATACTTTTAAGAATCACTAAAGTTAATTTCACGAGACACTATTAATTAAGAACCAGTCATTTATGTTACATACACACATTTATTTTTAAAATAAAATGAGTTTGTTAATAAAATATACACGTAGCAGAGTGAGTTCGAATTTGGACTACACTTTAACAGGGCAGATGTGGATAGAAATTATACATTATAAAATTATTTAATTCAGCTTACAGAGACTGAAAATTCTATATTATACTGAAAACATACATACATATTTTTAACGGCGAACTAAGTTTCTGCAAATGAAAAACAACGTTGCAAATACCCGCAAACTGACGCCAACTCAATTTAAACTACTATACAGACGAATTCAAAACGAGCCAAGTTTTCGAAAACAAAAATATTTAACGTACGGTGAAAAGACGAATGGTTTTAGTGCAAATTTTTTGCACCTTTGGTGCTTAGAGCTTTCATTCTCTCTTTAAATTTATAATAAAACTCGATTTGCTGATCACAAAAATGTTCTTTCGCATTTTCGGTTGTTCAACATTAAATTCGGAGATATATTTCACCACAATGTAATAGTACATAAAAATAGTTGTATTCTTTGCATCTGATATTATACAACTAATATTTCTTTTAGTTATTTTCTTAAAATTGACTTAAAAAAATTGTATCTGATATTTTGTGAAGCAGGGACGCCAAGGATTTTGATTTTTGAGAGGGGGGACATTCCGATTTTGGCCGAATCATATGTAAGCAATCATTCGTATTCTTCCTTATTTAATAAATTTGATTTAAAATGTTTTATCATCATAAATAGTTAATTCGCTAAACTATCTGGTAATAACTGTGTGGTAAAACATGATAAAAACTATCTGGTAATCATTGACGTGCTGATGAAATTTAAGAAATTCATATATATGGTGCTCAGATCCCCGGATCAACAGAAGCTGCATCTCACCTCCTCCTTATGACTTCGTTGACCCAGAATCTTGCTGCTGCATCGTCCGTCGCGCAGGCTAATCCGGGACGCGCTTGTGGTTTAGGCGGAGGGCCACAAGTATTAAATAATTTACGGTCTCAACGTTCTTCGCAATCCTTGAAGATTATACAGTTTAACACTAATGGCTTGACTACTCCAGCAACTAGAATTAAACTTGATCAATTGCTTGAGATTGCATTAAACAAGGGGGTTCAAGTGATTGCAATACAGGGAACCAAACTTAAGAAAGCAACTAAAAGTAAAGGGCTTCAACATCTATCGAGTCGATCGTACGTCTAATTTTGGAGGGGCTTAGCCTTCTTCATCAGAGATGCTAAATACCAAGGCATTGACTTCCCTCAGATTTGACCTCTGACCTGGAAATCCAGGGTATAAGAATTCTATGGAGAGGCAAATCACTTAACATAATAAATGCTTATCATCCACCAAATCAAAAACAACTTCCTGCAAGTCTTTCCAATATCTTAGACAAAAACACCATTATCTTATGTGATCTAAACTCCAAACATCCCGCTTGGGGCTCTTCCTGCATTAATGCAAGAGGAGAGGAATTCCTTCAGTTGATTGATGATTCCGAAGCAATGATTCTTAGTGATGGCACTCATACCTACGCTTTCTATAGCTATGACAGCTCTGAGGCACTGGGCATTGCGATTACTAGCTCAGTAATTTTTCCTCGATGTTTATGGAGTGTCTTGGACACTATTGGCAGTGATAATTTTCTGGTCCTTATGGAATTGAAACGAAGACAGAGAGTGCAGATCATACGAGAAAAGTTCTGGAATATCAAAAAGTCTAACTGGAACTCATTTAAAGATGCAGTTGATATTAGCATGACATCTTCTCCTTATTCAAACGTCCTTAAAGAATACTGGAAGAATTTCAAGGGCATTATTCTTGCCAATGCCAAGGTCCTAGAGATAATATTAAGCGCTATGTGCCTTTCTTCACTCATTTTGCTTCAAGCTTAAAACCTCTTCTTGATAAGAGAAAACTTCTTTATGAGAGTTTAAACGAGAGCAATAATAGTCTTAGAACTGAAATTAATAAAATTAATGCGAAAATAAAGACAATATACGTACAATTGAAGAGATCTAAATGGAAAGAAATGTGCCGCAATCTGTACTCTAGAACAAATAACTCCAAATTATGGCGGATTGTCAAGAACATTAATTAAAAACAGGAACAGTATGAGGAAAGTAACGCCGTAATAGATAAAAATGGTTAGGTTTTTCCCAATGACAAAGCTGTAACAGATGGCCTTATGACCTACTACCAGGAAACAAGCACATTGGATTTCACAAGAGAGAATAAACCTGGTCTGAGAAAAGCTAAAAGCATTATTTATCGCAGTCTAAGCTAAGATTTGGGCAATCGAGACTTATCTAAAAATTTCTCACTGAAAGAATTGCTCCTTGAAATGGCCCTTATTGACCTGACAAAATCTCCAGATGGAATCTTCGGCTAAATGCTGGAAAATATCGGCCACCAAGAAAAACAGATACTATTAGATGTTATCAATCTTTCTTGGAAAACTGGACGCCTTCCATCAGACTGGAAAAGGGACTCTGTTCGAAACGACTTGGGTCCCTAGGGATTTCAGACCCATTGCACTGACTAGCACAGTTTGCAAAATTATGAAGAAAATTATCTTGAATAGAATCCAATACTTTCTGGATTAGAAGGATTTAATGCCATGCGAACAATTTGGTTACAGAAGCAGCCATAGTACCATTTATCCATTTTTATTTTTCTTCCAAAGCATTAGAGATGCACAAAATATAAAACCTACCTACCACACAAGTGCTGCCCTCTTAGATCTTACAAAAGCGTTCGATAGAGTGTGGAAACATAAATTGTTAATTAAACTACATGATACCTTCAAACATTCATGGCAACATCTTGGCATGGATCTCGAAATTCTTACATCACAGGTCAATCAGAGTAAAATTTAGCAAGACTTTCTGACCGATTTGAGCTTGGACAGGGGGTTCCTCAAGGCTCAGTACTCAGTCCAATGCTTTTCTCTCTATATTTAGCTTGCAGAGAGAAATTATCGCCCACTGGTGCAGGAATTGGTTTGCTTGTCGGCGGCATCGTTCTCTGGTACCAATTTAAATGAAATGAAGAGGAACCTTAGCAGCACTCTTTCTGCATTATCAAACTTTGCCTCGGAATTTAAACTCTGTTATAATCCTGCCAAATCCATTGCCACCTTTTTCACTCCCAATAAAAGATTATAAAATTTCCAACCAAAACTAAAAATTGATAACCAGGCCTTTGCTTATGAGAAGCATCCTAAATATCTGGGATTTATTTTAGATCCCGAATGGACAAGCAATAAGCACATCGAACATATCGTTTCAAAGGGCAGAAAAAGATTAAATATTCCTAAATATATAGCGGGCAGAGACTAGGGAGCTGATGCTTTCACTCTGAGAAATACGTATATGACATTTATTACGCCCATCTTAGAGTATGGTTTCCCTGTTTATAGCTGTGCCTCTGCCTCCAACTTGAATAAATTGGAGAAGGTTAATCTCAGTGCTGCTAGAATTATTGCTGAACTAAGACGCAGCTGACCTAGTGAAGTAGTTCTCGATGAGGCTAACTTGCAACTTTTCCAAACTAGAAGAAAGGCCAACCTTGCCAAATATTTCAACAAACTTTCTAGCTATGGTCAGCATAATGGAACCTCCCTATATTTAAACAACTGGAATAACAATCAAAGACTTAAGAAAAACAATTCCTTCAGTCAAGCCAAACTTCTGTGCTTACCTTATAATGAAATTGAGCCCCACTCCTTAAATTCTTGCCTGAATTTCTCAGAGGGACTCCCAAGAATTCCTTCCCCCTTCTACTTTACTACCCCGTTCACCACGGACTTGATCCCAGCTCATCCCAGACAGTTGACCTTGGAAATCATAAATAAGATCCCCGACAAAGCCATAAAATTTTTTACGGGCGGCAGTAAACTGGACGACCCGCAGGCAGTGGCATCTACATTGAGAAACCAGGGGATAGACAGTCTATCTGCCTCCGCAACCCTGATTTTCCATCAGTCTTCAAGAGTGAAGTAATAGCAATTGAACAAAGCACTGAAGCTGTTCTTAATGAAAATGACTTCGGGGACCTCTGGATCCTTTCGGACAGCCGCAGCTCTCTTCAACATCTCCACAACTGGATTGCAATTGGGGATCAAACTAGTATTTCCATCCTTCTAAAACTCAAGCTCATTTCAAAATTCCACGATGTTTATTTTCAGTGGATCCCATCTCATGTTGACATATATGGCAATGAGCAGGCACATGAACTGGCCAAGAAGGGCTGTTACCTCTCTTCTTCTTCTTCTTCAACACTTACCCTTTTAGAACATCTATCCATAGTTAATTCTGAAATTTCGAAGGGGTGGAAGATTCCTCCCTGCCATCACTGACATGCGAGCAAAGAGTCAGATTCTTCATTCGCCCTCAATTGTGACAGAGTTTCTAAAACCTCAATTTCCTGACAAGAAGCGGTCACACAAAAAGACTATCATTTTTCGAAGACTGGAGAATCTTCGAGGTCTGCTCCAAATGTCAAACTGAGCATGCTTCTCCCAAACACATCCTGGACTGTTTGGGACTTTCCAGAGAGGACATATATTTATATCCCTTTCTGGTCCTCAATTTTCTTAAGGTCAACGGTCTGATGGACCTTGTTTTTGGAGGATAAGCCACAACATTTGGAGGATATGCCACAAGAACAACAAGAAATTCATGCTTACAGTTATTGTTGCAAATTTTTTTCACTACCACTAGAAAAAAACTTATTAAAAAATTATGGCAGCTAAGAAATAAGAAGTATGATTTGCCTAATTACGTATCAGCAAACAAGCATTTAATTTATCTTTGCTTCGCGTTTACTAACAGGTAGGGAAATAGACTTACTATAACTAAAATGAAGTAATTTTTATGTATTAAAAATCAATCGAACTTTTAACACTTACATTTATTTATTATTCGAAAAATGAAAAATAAGATATTTAATTCAGCAAACGTGGCTAAATATTGAATATAAATTTATTGAAATCTTTTGAAATGCATTTATTTGTCAAATTTGAAAAACTAAAAAAAAAACGGCAATTTTTTGTAAAATTAAGTTTTTATATTTATATAAAGATATTATTCATTTGCCTCAATAAAAAAATTGAATTGTTCTGCTGCTGCCATTTTCAAAACATGTTAATTTTTCCTCTAATTTATTACTGATTTAACGATGTTATACTTATTATTGTAGTCAATACATATAGCAATTAATAAAGCATTTGATAAATGCAAATAGTAAAACAATATTCTCAGATAAGATGAGTATGTTTCTGTGAAAAATTGAAATGGGTGGTTGTTTATTTCCAACGGTGAATGTTGACAATCACATAGTCGCTTTGGTAAATGTGTCCAAAATATATACTGGGCTTAGTTAAGTGCCACTGCCCGGTATATATTTGCCCAGTACTCCAAACACTGATGTTTCTCCTAATCTATTCTCAGCAGATATTAAAAAATCCAACAAATATAATAATATCAACGAATAAATTAATATCAAATCGGATATAACAAATATTTCGGACATTTATTTCTAATAAATCTTATTTCTAAGTACAAAATTAAGTTTGTGGAAAACCCCTTACCTTTCAAAGCTCTTTTTTCCAAACAAACAAAAACTGCTTAGGAAATTACTAGAAACTTTATAAATTTTCAAGATATTTAAATCGTGCTTTTTTTCACAAGTTACAAATTACGGCTTAAGACAAAATTATCAACAAAAAGAAATATTTTGGATTTTTTTCCACTCATGCGTAGTATGAAAAGATTATTTCAAATGCTCATATCTTGCACAGTTTGTAACGATTTTTTTTCAAATTGTAAAATATTTATACAATTAATTAAAAATGAATCTAAAAATTTTGTTTAATTTTACTAAATATTTCTACAGTTTATAGTAAGAAAACGTAAGTAAAAGAAAAAAGTTTTTTATAAAAAGGTTCCCATCTCCATGAATATTTGAGCTAGGTTTACGAAATTTTGTGCAGTTATTGTAAATGACTATTAACTTAATTAACACAAGCTAAAAGCTTATAGCTATATTTTTTGGTAATGGGAGAACAAAAAAAAATTTTCTTTCTTAATCTATTGCCGGTCATTAAAACCTAACCTCTGAAAAGCTTTATTTTTTCTGTTTTTATTTATTATAAGAAAAAAGAAAGAAAAGTCATTGCCATACGGTTAGTACGGTTATTTTACCCGAATTTTTTTCTCCGTTTAAGTTTTTTAAAATTCTATTACTCTGAAACTAATTCGAAATTTTAAAAATGGAATAACAGTTTATTATTATTATTTTCAGTCATAGAATATAAATTTACTGCGATAAGTTTTACTTAAAATTCGAAAAACCGGTTAACCCGCAGTAGAAGTTACATAATTACTTCAATACTAATTCGAAATTTGAACTAAGTTAGACGAGTTACACATTTACAGAAATAAAAGTACGTGGATGCAAAAAAAATTTTAACTTTTTTGCCAATAGCTTCCAGGTTCCCACTAAACTGAATTATGTGGAGTAAAATTATGCGCATCAATAATATTTTGATACGTCATATTGTTTTATCTAATAGTTTATGAATGAAGAAAGAGAGAAGCATGCTCAGCGAATATTTTCTGAAATAGTGGTGACGACGGCAGTAAGAGTTTTTTTTTTTTTACTATCAAGATATGAAAAATACTTCCCCAAGTTAAACGTTCTGTTTCTTAGGCAGTCTTTTAATAGAAGAATTTTTTATGTATTTAAAAATTAACACAAGTTTCTGCAGTATGCAATTACACTTTAAATTTTCTATCTTAAACTTGGTGCAACATCCGCCAATATATTTAACCAAATTGCATTTTAACTATTCACGTTCGAATTGTTCTTTTTCATAAAAGAAATGTGCAAGAGGTTTTTGAAGAAATTGATTGATGGCTTGCCTCTGAATTTCAGATTAAACTGGCTCGTTTGTACTCCGAAATAAGAGCTCCATGACAAATGGTGAAAAAAGAGTCTTTTCAATGTCAGGAAGTGGGATTGATTGGATTTGTTAGGATGATGGAAAGAATTGTGGAATGAATACGGGAAATAATATATTTGCGCATTTTTTATCATCACAATCGCTATTTAAAAAAGTTAATACTATTTCATAAAGTTAAATAGATGAGTGAGTAGACAAATGGAATATTTCAGTATTTAACTCTCAAGTATTCCCTGCAATATTGGTAAACTATGTTCTTATGTAGTAACAAGACAAAGCATTAAATTGGTAAGTACAAAATTCAAAAACAAGGGTTTTTATGAAGGAAAAGCAATTTCTTATTTTTGTTTTATTTTAATTGTGACTATTTTTAGTCATCAATAAGCATATCTTATGTTAGTATGAGTATGTACATATTTTTTTGGTTACTTTAGACACGTCTTTCATTAATTAGTATAGAATTAGCTTGAAAGGACTAAAGACTAGTATGAACAATTAGACATGCCTATAATAACAGAGTTTTTTAATTGTTGTAAATTTATGTTAAAAATATAGAGAAAACATGAAAAATAATAAAGATTAATGAAAAGAGAACAAGAAAAATTATTAATTTTTAAAAAATGCTTAAACAAAAAAATTAAAACAAATATATAATAAAAAGCTGGAAAACCAAAAGTTAAAAAATATAATCTCTTCATCAGCTCACACGATTATATCCGCAAAAAGGTGTGCTTTCTTATATTGTATCAATTTAGACAAAGCAAATTATATCAATACAATAGTGTGAGTAGCATTCAAAAAAATTGAAACAAAATATAATATATTAAGTAACAAATATATCACGCAAAAAACAGAAAATAAAATGTAAAGCAAAAGCATAACAAAACACTAAACGAAATCTATAAAGGGACTAGCGAATTCAAATGAACTTACATGTACCGGAATCTTTCAAGAATGATTTAAAATATTTTCGAAATAAGATTGCGAGACTACAAAATATGAAAACAGAAGCGCAAATGGAGTTAAAAATGTAAGTAGAGAGTTTTTGTTTTATGGCGCATTCTTACTGCAGCACTAAAGCGCGTTTGATCTGATAGTTACCAGGGATTAGCCAGAAAATGGATGTGCGCAAAGAAATAATATTATACTAGATAATTTAAAGTTTATAATTAATAAGGTTGATATTTAATTATAAAATTTTAATGATTTTAGGAAATTAAAATTTATTTAAAAAAAATAATATTATTTTTGTTTTTGGACATTGTAAATTCCTACTAGATTAATAGTGATAGTGTGATTTCAAATAAAGTTAGAAAATTTTGTTTAATTTTGCTTTATTAAAAAACTTCACCGTATTGTTATTTTATTATAGTTGTTTTAATTGTTTATGAATCGTGGTAGCCATATCAATGTAAATAAACTTCGCAAAGATTGAAATAGCAAAGAATAATATTTGCTACCACTTTAAATATTCATGAAAAATCTCTTGCTAGATTGAGAGAATTAGGAATTTATGTATTTACGAGGCTTTAATATTATTTATTGTTATAACGATTTTTAAGCGCAAGACTGTATTTTTAGACTAAAATTTGTTTCATTTTGGTTTTACTTACTATTTTATAAGGAACAAAAGATTAAATAATAAATTTTAAGACACTGACCCCATGAAACCCATGATGCAAGTGGGAAAAACAACTTGCGGTTAAAAAACTAGGAACCCAAATTAGCTCATCTATTATTCAAAATAAAGATAATCATTTAAATTTTAATATCATAAAAAATACGAAATATGTTCGAAGTAGTAATTAGTAAGCCTTTTTGCAAAACATCCACTCTAATGTTGTCCACTCCACACCCCTTTCACCTACTACGAAATGAACGAGTTCAATTCGTATCAAATACTCTCCGAAATAAAGAAGTTATAAAGCCTTTAAGTTTAATAAAAAATTAAATGATAATAACATAATGCTCTCTATTTAACATCGTCGTGAGGACGGCTTAATGAAAAAATCCATTTGTTGTTTGGCAATCTGTTTCCTATCACCTCAGTCTTACTTGAAGCTGGTTTCTTGCAATGGAATGCCTGCAAGTGTGGGTATCTCGATCTGATGGGTTGTAGAAACGTGGGTATTTGTTTACGTTAGCAACTGTCCGTTTCATTCTATTTCGAGTAAGCCAAGCCCGTCAGGTATCCATTCTCTTAAGTGACACATTCAACATATTCTTTCTCAAAGATTTTTATTCTTTCACTCTATATTTACACAGAGACAGGCACGAAGCCATGTGGAACTAATTATGCATCGAAGTTGCCAGGTACGCAATACAAAAATATATTGTGGTTACAATAAAATACATAAACAAAAAATAAACTTAGGTTAAGTAAAAGAAGTGGACGAGAAAGAATTATATTTCAACTCATTCGATGTGCAATGCGACTCTGTATTTAATTAACTTATCGTTAATTAACATTCTAACTTATGTAGAGAAACTTAGCTGAACTTTAATACGCCATTTTGCTGATAAAGATTAGCTGGTGCTCACGTCATAGGTCACATGTCTGGGTATACGTGGTATTCTTCTCCTTCCTGAACTGCAAGAACCCAATTTCATTCATTTAAATTGATGAAGCAGATGGTTTTGTATCAGTTCTGAGGAATATTTGAAGCTGTTTTAATCTTTTTCCACATCACAGGCAGTCGTTCTCGCATTACGTTTTCACCTTATATTATTTCACACTGGCAGAATACCCGTTCTTCGTACGGAGAGGAAAATAGTAAGTAAACAACATACAACACTGCGAAATTTAGAGCAAAGCTGAAACACATATACCAACACAATTAATAAAGCTAAAATAATTCCCTTTTTTATAAATTTACCAATACGATCACTTTACACTATTAGAGTGGGTAAAAAAGTTTTAATTAGCTCATCCTATCAAAATAAAAATTAACTGCATTAAGGATAGTTTGATGTGATGTTGTTGTTCGAGGACAACACATGATAGTCAGAATGTAACACAATCACGAGACTTTCTACTATATTTACCCCCTTAATTAAGCATCTTATAGATAAAGACGACCCAATATTAAGCCTCACTAGCGTCAATAATAATGCGGCGACTTTTTACATTTCTCCTAAACAAATTGGGGCTCTTTCTCCATTAATTATGATTTATAATACTAGGAGTATATCGCTTGCTTTTCTTTTGCAATTAGTACTTATTACCAAAATAAATTAAGAATCATTGGCGTCGATAGTTATATATAATAATATTATGAATAACTATTCGTTTCAATCAATATAAGCGAATGAAAAAATAATAATAATAGATTTTATAAAATCAATTGGGTACTTGCACTTCAAGAAGAAGAGGAAGATCACGGATACCAAGCGCGTTTGTAAGCAAAATGGCGTGTTAAAGTTGATTAGTTTCTCCACACAAGTTAGAATGTTAGTTAACTTGAAGTTAGTTGAATACAGTGCCGTATCGCACATCGAATTTGTTGAAGTATAATGCTGTCTCACCTACGTCTTTTAATTAACTTAAATTCATTATTTGTTTATATATTTTAATTGTAAAAGTGATATATATTTTTTTTGTGTACCTGGCTACTTCGATGCATAATTTGTTTGTTTATGTGCTTATGTTCTACGTGGCTTCGTGTCTCCCTTTGTCTTAAATAAAAAATATATTAAAAGAATTGAAGCATTTAAAAAAGAATCATTGTAAAAGAATATAAATTGTGTCACTTAAGAAAATTGATACTTGACGGACTTTGCTTACTACGAAATAGAATGGAAAGAACAGTTGCTAACGTAAACAAATGCCACGTTTCAATAACCAATCAGGATCGAGATACCCAAACTACGTAATTTGCAGGTATCCCATAGAAGTTTTATTTTATGATTTCAAGTTCCATGTATTAATTAAGTTATAAATTAATATTGATACGTCTCTGATATAAAAAATATCAAATTTTGTGTAACTGTTTTTGTTATAAAAAAAGGAATAATTTCATAATTTTGATAAAGTTAGTTTATTTAAATTTCATTTCAAGTTAGTTTAGTTCAATCTTATTTTAACAAGGCATGGTTATAGGAACAAATAAGACACTCTAAAAAGTTGGGGAAAACTGCAATTTGGCAAAATGTTAGAATCTAAAAGAATTTATTTAGTAAAATATTTATGTTATCTAAGATAATTTAAAAAATGAAAACATTTTGAAAATAAGATTTCCTGTTGACGAAAACTATAAGTAAGAAAAAAAATTCGGCTTAGAGTAGTTAAAAAAATAATAAAAAATAAAAAAGGAAGAGCAAGGGAAAAAATGAATTTAACAAAAAATTACATTACATAGAACAATTTTAAAAAAATTAGAAAAAAAAAACTTTAATTAAAGAGTTTAGAAGGACTAGAAAAATAAGAAGACGTGTTGTAACATGCACCTCAAAAAAAATTTGTAAACAAGAAATGTTTTTTCTCTGAAGTATTTATTAAGCATTAAAAAAAGAGAAATACGTGATTAAAAGAAAAGTATTTTTCATTTTGAAACATTTCTACCGTCTCTTACTACCCACTCCTATAAATGTTCTGTACTTCTATTTTAGATATTAAACTTTAGACATTTTTATTGCATTGAATTTCGTCTTCTATTTTTTTTTAAGTCTAATTACTTTTGTGTTATAGCGCCACCTGTCAAAGAATTTTCTATCTGATTTATGCAGAATAATATGTATACATGTAAGTTCGTAACTTTTTGTAGGCTTAATTAACGTACAAGACTTCCCTCCAAAAATCTCAACGGAGATAAAATTTTCTTATCCTCTTCACTTTCCATCTCACGAGTCTAATTAAAAGAATTATCTTTTCAATTGAACAAACATTGAAAGTTAATAAATTGAAGAGAGAGGTTGACAATATTCTTCTTTTTTTTTCAGAAATAAAAGAGGAAACGTTTAATTGTGGAAAATAACTTACAGGCTCATACTATATTTTTATGTTTCTGAGAAATATGTTTGCGTATTCCAGCATATGCGTTAAATATATTTGATTTGAATTGAAAACATGATGAATTAAAAAAGGAATAACTTAGAGAACATAGTTAAAAAATAAATGCAGTAATAATCCAATTACAATTTTAAATAAAAATCAGTTTGAAGATATAGCTTAAAAACAATATAACAACATCTAAGTTAAACCTAGGAAAGCGCTAAAACTGCATAAAACCAAAAAATCTGTCTTAAAATATATTTATAAAAATATTAGAGAACAATGATTGGTAAATTGAAACAGAACAAAGATGTATATAAGACACTACACTTTTTCGGGTAACATCTTATACGCATTAATGTTGAACTGTTAAATAAATTAATACATTAGGTGTTTAAATAAATAGTGAAGTGTTAAATAAATACATAAAATATACAGGGCTGCCAACTTTTTAAACATTTTGTAAAAATTTATTCTAGTGGTATCTCAGTTTACGTTTTATTGCATTACTTTTTATTCACTTAAACTTATTTTCCACACCACTACATATAAATGATTTAAAAATTCATGTGCAACAAAACTTTCTTCCAGCTCTCACAGGGACCTCTCTGGCTGAGCGGTATCACCCGACAAATGCTGAGCAAAGAGTGGAGGTAGTGGGTTCGAATTCCACCATTATTCTGATATCCATGCAGTCTTTCTCTGTATTGTGCTGTTTAACAAAGGTTTATAAGCCTAAATTGAGTACACACCCTTATGAAAAAATCGAGGTATAAACAAGGTATATTTTAAAAGTATGAAGGAGGTTGTTATTTAACTACGTAGTTAAGTTGAAAAGGGTGCAAATGAATACCTTAAATATACCTCCAGAGGTATATGTGTTTCAACCTGAGATGATTAATTTTACATCTGTGGAGAGATAGATATTTACTACTTTAAGGTGTTTCATTTTCTACCTTAGGTTATTACTTATCAACCTGACGTTTATTTTTTTACACCTTTTTTACAGAAACAAATTGTCATATAAATATGAAATCGGGTTTCCGCTCAATATTCTAATAAGTAATAACAATCTGCTTAGAAAATAATAATGTGGGTAAATTGCGAAAAAATAACATGTAGTGAAAAATAGTAGCTTTGTGATCAAACATGAAAAAGTGAGCTAGTACAGTTACTAGTTTTCAATTATCAAATATCTGGCAAACTATTGATATCAACAATTACATAAATTTTGTACTTTAATAGGACAGATTACTTTTTCTTTTTGGTATAAATTCAGAACTACTTCCCAGTAGCTTGCTAACACTTCTCCGTTGCTGCACATCCGCTATTTACAGCCTAGGTCATCTCAGCAATATCAGGAAACTGTGGATGAACTCTGTAAAGATATATATATATATATATATATATATATATATATATATATATATATATATATATATATATATATATATATATATATATATATATATATATATATATATATATATATATATATATATATATATATATATATATATATATATATATATAATATATATATATATTTTACAAAAAGAAATTGCATGTTAATCAGATTTAAAATGCAGTGTAATTATACATATTTTCACTCATAAACAACAATATAAACTTTGCATACACATACCCAAGCAACCGATCTGCTTACAGCGATAGTAGAATTTCAAAATAAAATTGCTATTTTAAAAATCTTTCAATTTTCAATGATTTATTTATAAGAGAAATTATGAACGTTTTACTCAATTAATCAGCTTGCATAATGCTACTTTAAAACATATACATCTAAGCAAAATAAAAAAAATAGTTATATTTGAATAAATTACAAACAATAAAATTTACTATTCGTAACCTGCTGTAACGATTCACCAGTAACGTTACCCTAAACAGCGACGAGGAATATTCCGATTGTTCTCTCTTATTGCTAAGCCTACAACAATAGACTTAAGGAATATCCTCCGACTTAAATCATTTAAGATCAAGACGCATCTTTAAAACAAAAATAATAAAATTTAAGTTTGGAAATTGAAGCATATTTGATTAAAAGTGATACAACTAAATTAATAAATGTCAAACACACTTACCGAATATCGAACAGACTTTCGATTGTCAACACACACGCCATTTGCCGGCTAGCACGGAACTCTGGGAAGTGATCTAGTTAATATGAAGTGTACTTTAAACAACCTTAAAACAATCTTAGGTAAATATAAAATGACTTCATACACCTCAATAAATACCTTACTCTTGTTAGTTAAAATAAGGTAAATGTTTTTATACCTCATAAATACTTCTTTTGTTACAAGTGTAAGAAAAACAACCTCGTATATCTTAGAAATCACCTCATCAGTCTGGTTGATATAAAGCGAATTTAAAACAACCTCAAAATAAGCTTAGGTATAAATAAAATGACTTCATATACCTCAATAAGTACCTCACTCTCTTTAGTTGAAATAAGGTTAAAAAAATTTTATACCTCAAAAATACCTCTTTTGTTGCAAGTGTCAGAAAATCAACCTGGCATACCTTGAAAATCAACGCATCAGCCTGGTTAATTTGAAGTGAATTTTAAACAACCTCAAAATAAGCTGAAGTGTATATAAAACAACCTCGTACACCTTAATTACAACCTTTACGAGGTATAATTTTTATTGCTGTTTTCTCAGCAACCTTAAATATACCTCAAAACAACCTCGATACCTCAAATCAACCCTAAATATACCTCAGATTTTCGTAAGGGTATAGAGGAAATAAATTGAAAAGCAGTTTATAAACCCAAAATGAACAAAATATGCAAAAATATCAATATACTCACCAAAAAACAAAATAACATTCGAAACCTGTTTTATTGTCTTTATAGGTACAACATACATTTGCAGGCTCATGTGCTTATAAACCTTTGTCAAGTAGAAGGACAGATAGCACAATTCAGAGAAGGACATCACAAAGAATACATCCAGGGTTACGGAGGGATTCGAACCCGCCACCTCCACGCCTAACAGAGCGTTTGGCGGGAGATACCGCCTAGCGTTATATATAACAAACAACAGTTTAAAAAAAAAAAAAAAAAAAAAGGATTTTAAATAAATCCGGTTTTTTAAATAAAATTTCATCCCCCCCTTTTTTTTAAAAAAACTGTTGACTGTTGTTTGTTATTTTTTTTTTTACTTATTACTTCCACCTTTTTTCATATGTCTTTAATTTTTCTTTGTTTTATTCTTCATTTTGGACTTATCTAATGGGTTCTGTTTACTTGCAGCTTAAGCGCAATAAACTAAACTTATTGTTTTTCTTAACTTTCATCGTGTTTTCTTGTATTTATTATATATATATATATATATATATATATATATAAGTTCAACGAAGAATAAAACAAAGAAAAATAAAAGACATATGAAAAAGGGGGGGAAATAATAAGTAAAAAATAACAAACAACAGTTTATTAAAAATAATAATTAAAAAAATTTAAAAAAAAAAAAAAAAAATCATGAAATGTTAATTAAAAAACCGGAAAAAAAGGATATAATCTTTTCTTCAGCCCACACGATTATATCCACAAAACAGAGTGCTTTCTGATATTGTATCAATAAAGCCAAAGCTAAATAAATTAATACAATAGCATATGAATGAAATTATTAAATATCACAAATATACTTTATATATATATATATATATATATATATATATATATATATATATATATATATATATATATATATATATATATATATATATATATATATATATATATATATATATATATATATATATATATATATATATATATATATATATATATATATATATAAAGTATATTTGTGATATTTAATAATTTCATTCATATGCACGACATTTATTGTGAACATAGTTAATTAGTTTTTCAATTTCAATGCATCGATAGAGTTTTTTTTATTACTAATTTGAAAGATAATGGATAATGTTTAAGTAACTTTTGCAGAACTCTGCGTTCTTTAAAAAGCCGTTTTTTTATTACTAGTACACCAAAAAAAAACTTTCTTTCTAAAGTGGTTAAACGGACGTGAACAATTATACCATTTGTCGCATGGTCTATTAAGCGACGTTCTTTTTAACAGTATCCTCTACCACGGACGAAAATAGAGTTCCGTCATTTTAAGGTTCTACCGAAAGAAGAGGTTTTTACTGTTAAAATTTTGTGTCCACTGTCTGCTTTTACGTAATTGAAAACATTTTAAAGGGGAGCGGTTTCTGCTGCTTATAGTTTCAGAGCTCGCTGAAACAATAAAATCACGTTTTTCAATACTGCATGGGAAAAAGCTGAAGTAAAGAGATAATTGTGAAAAGATCCGAAATTCATTAGCAATCTGCAGGACAGAAAAATAAGGTGTCAGTTGGTAAAGTCATTTAAAGGAAGTTCTGTCGGTGACAATGAGTTTAAACTAAGGTTTTTTTTTTTTACTTTGCGGCGCCACCTATGCTGAACAGAAAAGTGCCAATTCGCGATCTCAACACTTGAATACGCTCTCTAGCAGAGTGGATATTTTCTGCCAACTATTTATTAAGTTTTCATTTTGTTCTTTCACAATCATTGGTTGAGTAAGACGTTTTTATTCAGTAGCAAATAAGAAGCAAAATTTCTCAAACGAAAAAGCAGAAGAACTTGAACAAGCGACCCAGAACAATGGTAAATCATTCTAAAACAGAACATGCGCAACATTTGAAGAACAATTTCTCAATATTTTTTTCCTTTCCATTATCAACAAACTTGTAACAGATAACTTCCGATTTCAAATAATGCTACAGATTTGTGTATTACGGTAAAATTCATTCTTTTGTCTTCAATTCATTATAAAGTAAAGTGAAATTATTTAAGTTCACATAGCTTACTTCATTCATATGAATAAATGTGATTTCAGAACGTGCAGAAATGTAATAGATATAGAATATGATTCTTCTTTATAGAATAGCATATATTTATGTATCTATGTAGTTCGGAAAACACCAATGAAAAATCATCCGAATTACCTGAAATAGTATAATTTGCGTCGATTCTTAATAAATTTTTATCGTTTTTCTGTTAAGTATTTTTTTTAATTTTGAATGATTAATGTCAACTAGAATTCAGCTATTCTGTTTTTGAGTTACATATTAAGAACTTTAGGATGAAAAAAAACATGAGCGTTTTTATTTTAAAATCTTTAGAATCGTTCTTTTTTTTTTTTTCGTAACGTAAGCATTCTTTATTTTACATTTTTAGTATATAAACAATGATGTTGTTTTTTAAACTTTAAATTTCTTAACAAAAATTATTGCCAAAAAACTTTTTTTTACAAAATTAAATGATAAAACATTACGTGTTTCTGTATGCTTTTTGCATATTTTAATGCTTTAGTTTACTTTATAACCGTTATTGAACAGCCGTCCCAATTTTTGGGTTTACGACTACTAATGTTCAATTCGTAGCCTCGAAATTTTGAACCCAATGCAGAAGACAAGAAAACTCCTGGATCAAGTATTAGGAGAAATGTTTGAAGTTTTATATTTAATGTTATATTATTATATTAATTATTTTTGATGCTTCTTGTTATTACTTTATGTTATAACCATTGTTGTACAGGTGACCCAATTTCGGGTTTACGACTACTATCATCTCCGTAGCCTAGTAATTTTGAACTAATCCAAAAGACAAGGAAATTCCTGGAACAGTACCCCCAGAGGAATGATTTGTTATGGGAACATGGAGGACTTTGAGACTCGACAGGTTTAACGTGCATTAGTCACCATTTACTACACGGGGAGTCTTCGTCTGGAGGGATCGAACCCACGACTGCTTGGATATGGTCGCAATGCCCTACTAACCAGACTATCCTGACTTTATTTTTAATGTTTTATTTTATTTTCTTACCGTCGTTGAGCAGCCGACCCAATTTTATGGGTTTACGACTACTAATGTTCAACTCCGTAGCCTTATAATTTTCAACCTAATCCAGAAGACAAGGGAACTCCAGGATCGAGTATTGGGAGAAATTTTCCTTCGTGGAGGACTTTTTGATGGAACTAACCCGAATTTGCTTTACATGGAGAGAAAGACCACGAGAACCTCCCACGGTTAGCCTGACGGCAAGGGGACTCTAACCCATGATCTGTCTACCACTGAGGATATTTCACGTCAGCATTGTGGTCGGTGAAAGCCGGATGCGGACTTCGAAGCCGGTTCGCCTCTTTGAAAGGCGAACGCTCTATCCCCTGAGGCATCGCTGCTCTTATTTTTAATGAAGTAATATGTTTCAGAAAAGTATTATATATTAATTTAAATAGATCTCTCATATTAAATCGCGAAATTTAGAGCGATTTCGAAGGCATTAAGTTTTAACTCTAATAAGAACATAAGATACTTATTCTTTGTTTTTTGTTTATTTACAAATATTTGTCCGACATGTTTTGGATGTTCCTTCACTAAAAAAAGTGATTCCATCTTGTATTTGCTTGCATAAGAAAGAATACCAAACATTTTAATTTTTTAAATTTAATAAGCCACAGTAAATAAGGAATGTTAGCATGCTGCACTGAAGAAATCTCCAGTACAATTAATGTTCGTATCGCTAACAATCATTCGTCTCAAATAGCAACGCCCCCTATAGGTCCTTGCGTTCGCAAACTGTGCAAAAGACACACTCATGAACAATTCTTAACTACTGTGAAAAAACGATATCTTAATTTGTGCACCCATTCTCGATTTATAAAAAGGTATAAAAACTTACTTTCAATTTTATGTACAGAGTGATCTGGCCTTATTACATAGCACAAAAAAAATGTAGACAATTAGGAATAAACCTGCATGAAAGGGGGGGAGTTAAAGGTTATGACGAACACATATTTCAGTACAACCAAACACTGTGCTGGATTTAGAGCTTTTTGGTGTCATGAAAAAATTTTCAGATAGTTTAGGAAACGTTCGAAAAAATCAGTCAAAAGAATTGAAATACGGATTTTTTCTTCATCATATTACATTTGTTTTAAAAAAATATCTTGTTGTAGTACTTTATTCACCTCACACTAGAGCTGCACTGCTATTGGCGGCGGTTTGGGAAACATCCTTGAGGATGATCCGAAGACATGCCATCACAATTTCGATCCTCTACGGTGGAGATGACTCCCCTGCTTTGGCAACCCGATGACATGCCCACCAAGTCGAGCATTTTACAGTATAACAGTTTAACGAGGACCGATACCGCTCATCTTCGGTCGCTTCGCAGGCTGATTAAAGTGGTCAACCTACCGCTCACTGGCCACTGATAGTGATGCTTGACTTCGGTGATCTACTGGGATCTGTGATCAGTTCACTAAGGGAACAATAGTCGCATTCTTAAATACTTCAACAACACTTTTTCTAAGTGAAGTTTGAGAGAAGAAATTAAAACAACTTTGTATAACTAAATGCTAATACGCTTGGATAATAACACTTTCTGCTAAATGCAGATTTGATTAAAAGGTAGAGAATTAAAAACTTAGTTAATGTGACTATTACTTTATAAGGCTAATCACAAGAGTTACGCATTAAAGTGTCGTGTTACATAAGCTTTTCTATTATTTGTGTGAAGTGTTTCTTAAACCAAATATTTTTAATCAGAAACGAAATATTAATAGGGTTGCCAACTACTTGCTTTTTGCAAAATATCTTATGAAGTGGTAAACAATTAAAAACTAAAGAATTCCGAATTTTGATAACTTTTCAAAAGTCTCGTCACGAGAGCGATGGAACAAAGCAGCGGTATGAATTTTTGAATCCCTTACACTTAGTGGTGTGGAAAATAATTTTAAATCAAATATACTAAACAAATAATCATACATTAAAATATAATTTTAGCTACCACTAGAAAAAAATTTCTACCAAAGCGTAGAAAGTTGATAGCCCTACATACATTTTGTTACCACAAGCAAAAAAGTTGTTTACAAAGCATCTCTGAATACGCATTGTAGATCGCGCAACATACTTACATTTTTCTGTCAATTTATCTTCCAGATATTGTATGATAAACATTAAGATATTGATTTCATATTCTATAATCCAATAAAGATTTTTAAATGTCCTCCCTATTCCTAGCATTTCAAATTTTTGTTTGTTTTTATTTGTTAAAACATATTTCACTCGTATAAAACTTATTTTGACAACTTTGGAAGAGAGACTGGAGATTCTTTTGAATTGAATTTTCTAGTTTTAAATGCTTCAACCGTAAAGTACTGAGTAGTGCAAATTTCTCGTTTTTCAATGCTATAAAGTAAATATTTTATTCTTAATTTATTGGCAAAATGAACATAATTGTTTTTTATTTTAAAAAAGGATACATATTTTTACCGTCTTTCGAATAAACAAACTATTCAAATAAAATAGATTAGGCCCAAAATGTTTAAAGAATTTTTAAAAAAAATAAGAAATGGAAAACGATTGTAGAATTTTTCACAAATCCTTTGGAAAAGTTTATAAAAAAAATGAAACTGTTTTTCCATTCCAAGGTGAAAATCAAAAACTCTGCACCCATTCAGCAAAACTCGTCAATTATCTATGTAAATGAGCTTATATTAGTTAAATAAATCCAAAGTGAATTCCCTTGTAAATTAAATACCATTAAAAGTAAACACTTAGACGTGAGTGTCTAAATCAAGCAAGCTCATTCGCTGAGCGTCTATTTTCAGCACTGCGATACCCCGCAATCAAATCCAATCCGCAAAAGCTCTTAAGCCTAGCGTAATACGCAATTCAACCCTATTATCCTCATCGCAATCATCAATTACAATCATAACACACTTAGTGAATCGTGGAGAACATTCAGATGGCGGCAGAGATAATTAACCCTAATAACTGTTTAGCATAAGTTTCCCAGTGGAATTTTTCGAGATTCCTTTTAAAGCAATTGCCACCTCCTTATATTGTTTCACACGACCTGGGAAAGGATTTCTATTTTTAATATCCTGGCAAAAGCCGCCAATCTGCCTAAAACACCTAAAAATAAACGCCAATCGACCTTGGTACTGAAAAAAAAATGGCTATTAATGGAATAAACGAGCCTTTCAACTTAAGCTTTAATTCCATATTTCGTATGCAAACGAGATTTTACTATTCGTTATCTGTTGCCACGGAGACGCTATTATTTCCTATCAATAGATTATGTTTTATTCATTGTAATATTTTTTTCAGAGAATTATTCCAAAACGTCTCATAAGTCGTATTTAAGTGCCATTTCTCCTAGGAAACCATCTCAAAAAGACATAAATTAAACAAAGAGGGGGGGAAGACATACTTTTTTAAATGGTTAATATTCATTTGTAATCTGAATATTATATTTCAAAATGGACGCGATTTTTTTTAGAATCTCTTCTTAGAATATTTGTAAGTTTCTACACATGATCTAGTTTAGGCATCGTATTTCAGAAATCAGAAACAGAAAAAATTAAGCTATCTGAATGATGTCTGATAAATATGTGCTTAAAGAATCTACTTGAAGCACATATAATTTTGGTTGATTTGAAAAAAATAAAAGTGTAATATTGTTTGGCATATTAAATTACGTTAAACTTCGTTTTACAATTAAATTGGGTATAATATAAAAAAAAACGTAACTTCTTCCACTTAGTAGGAATAACATTTACCATGACGCAATGCTAAATTCTATGCCACTATCCACATAAATCAATTATTAATCAAAAATCGAATATCAATTACTTTTCTTTATAATGCAATAAAATCTAGCGAGCAGCTATTTAAACGATCAAACACTTCGTTTGTTTATTTGTGGCTTGAAGTTAGGCTCGCAGAAAATGCCGTTCATGGGTTAAATTTAGTAGGAATAACACAACCTGTGACGTAGGCTATAGTATACCCAATTATGAATTTAAACCCTCCCCTGCATCAACTGGTATTATCAACGCGGTTTCTTAATCCTTTATGGAATAGCAAATTTTGATAAAAAGTTTCAGGCAGAAGATTAGTTAAGTGCGAATTTAGACAACACTTTCTAAGTGAATTACCATACTTTAGCTCTTCTTTTCATTAAGAACAGTGGTCACTAAGCTTAAAAGCTAATCTGATGCCTATTTTCTATAAAAAATGTTGCGAGTGCATAATTTAAAAGCAAATTATACACTGGTGTGCAAAACTTAAGCAACAAGTGCGTTTTTTGTCATAACTCTACAAGAAATCATCCTATTGACATGAAATTTGAATATGATGTACATTATTTTGTACTTAACCGATGGTAAAAGAATAATGGCGCAGAAATGATTATAAAGCTTAAAGTAGGGTATGGAACAAAAAAAGACTTTATTTGACATATAGTGGCGTTACACATGATTGCCTGAAGAAGCGTAAGTACAACTGGCAGATGTTTCCTAGTATGGGATATGCCCTCCCCTTACTGTAATTGTTGCTTGGCATCGTCTCTCAATGCTAAGCACCAGATTATCCAGGAGTTCTTGGGGGTAAACGTCTCCATTCCTCCTTTAACGCATCTTTCAGCTGATGGGTGTTACCAGGAGGATACTGTCGTGTCGCAATACGTCTCCCTAATGCATCCCACACATGCTCCATGGGATTTAGATCTGGAGAGAAAGCTGGCCAATCCATTCGTGTAATATCTTCACTTTCCAGTAGCTCTTGAACATTAGCAGTACGGTGTGGGGGGGCATTGTCATCCATAAAAATGAAGTCTGGTCCAATGGCCCCTCGGAACAGACGCACATGGGGTAGGATTACCTCATTGCAGTAGCGGTCTCCAGTTACAGAACCTCGGTCGAAGATCTGAAGCTCAGTCCGCCCGTTCAGCATAACGCCACCCCAGACGACAACTCCAGGACCACCGTAACGATCTCTTTCGGTGATGTTATTGGGATAAAATCGAGCTCCAACCTCTCTCCAAATCAGCTGACGTTGAGAATCGCTTGTAGCACTAAAACGACTCTCATCTGCGAAGAGGACGCGACTCCATTGATGAGGTGTCCAGGTTTCGTGTTCTCTGCACCACTCTAAACGGTGCCGCCGATGGCTAACTTTTAAAGGTATGCAGCGTTCAGGACGTCTAGCAAATAAGCCACCTTTGTGGAGGCGTCTGGCCACTGTAAATCTTGACACTTGTCGTCTTGTGGTTGTGCACAGTTGCTGAGATATGGCGCTCGCTGACTGAAAACTGTTTCTTTTCGCCTGGAGGACAATGTAACGGTCATCTCTTGGTGTCGTTTTCCTTGGACGGCCACCACCAACCTTCCGAACAGCTGTACCAGTAGTTTTAAAGGCATTCCAAGCACGAGTAACAACACTTTTGTTGATCCCGAACTCTTCGGCGACACTGGTCACACTACGCCCCTCCTCAAGCTTTCCAATCATTCTTCCTCGAGTAAAGTCGTCTAAATGATTTCTTGAAGACATGTTTCACAAAACAAATCACTCGCACTTGCAGCGAATGTCTTTAACTACGGTGCTCTTCATCCTTTTATCACATCTTTGACCTGCGCGCGCCGACCCACAAGGTTTACGTACACTTACATCACCTACGGCGTTTTATTTCTAAAATTTGTATACAAATAATCTTTCTACTGAATTACGTGCATATTATACTGCAATTTCATGGCTATCTTATACTTTGTTGGGGAGCTGTGGCCGAAAAACCACTTGTTGCTTAAGTTTTGCACACCAGTGTAATTACTTACTATTCATACATTTTCGTTAACACTAATTTTTCAGTTTAATTTTTTTTCATAAAGAATTGAAGAATTTGGTTTTTAGTTTTTATATTTCTTAAGAACCCATCGAGATTAATACGAGAATTTTGGCGCTTGATGGTAGTTTGCTCTCAACTGGTTTACCTATTGACTAGTTTTTATGAGAAAGTTTACAAAACAAAGAAAGAATAAAAAGTGGTTCAAACATATAAATGTCCTGCAGTATGTCCCGGTAGCTGTGTATAAATTAGTCGTACTGAGCCACATATTTACATCAAATTTAGTAGTCAGGAGTGCCTTTTCCTCGCCTATTTTGTAATAAAAATTAGCTTAGGCACAAAATGGATGATTTTTTAAGCAGTTTGAGCTTTAAGAAATCGTGTATGCATTTCTAAACTCAGGAACATGTTGGCGAACGTAAGACACGTGCTGAAGTATACAAAAAGTTGCATAATTCAATTAATTAAAAACAGAATTGTTAAGTCGGTGTCGTGAAGTTGGAGTCGTTGTCGAAGAAACTTATGAAGGAGTCGAAAAATTTTCCCTGATTAGTTAAAGAGTTAGGTCCCTTAAATTGAAAAAAAAAAGGTTGATCTTATGAAAATTATTTAGACAAATATTCATATCTTGTTAAATAATATTCATCGTACAGACGAAAAAAGTAAATAATCAATAAGTCAGTCTTCATCATCATCTCTGTATGAAATCAGACTCAAACTGTACGGCAAATACCGACACAATTAATAAAGCTAAAATAATTCAATTTTTTTTTGTTTATTATTATTTGCCAGTACGCATCATAATTAAAAAATTAAAAATGTGATGAAAAAATAAGATAAAAAATAACATACACACGATAGTTACTACACAATAAAATTGCATTTTATTGTGTAGTAACTATCATAACTTAATGAGATTATATCTAGTTACAAAAATTTCTATACTTGAATTTTTAGCAATAAAATGAAAACTATTACATAGAAATTTTAAATTTTTTCACACCAGTTCTAAGAAAATTCACACCAGTTCTTTTTATTTTTCTAAGGACTGTGTTAATCCTGTATTTGTTCGTTATTAGGTTAAGCAGGTGTTATTAGGTTCGTTATTACCCAAGTCAAAATTCTTGATGGTCTCATCAAAACATTTGGATGGTTTATGTTGGTTTCAGTCTATTTATGATGGTCTAACATCATTTGATGGTCACCATCCAAAATTTTCCATTGCATGGTCTGTGATATGCCTACAAAGTTCCATCATTCCGTGATAGAAAATGCTACTTTAATGTTATGATGGTTAACCATCAAGAGAAGTTTGATTCTCGCGGTCTAACAATCCATTATGATCCGTGATGGTTCCAACTATACATTTTCATGATAGTTTAATGGGAATTCTTGATGGAATATACCATTAAGAAAATTTGTTTTTTATATGTTGGACCATAACTAATCAGTTCCTACATTGGGATGATGGTGGTTAATGACCGTTCCAAGATTTAATTTCTAAGATACTGTGATGGAAATTCGTGATGGTTCAATATCAACCAACCATCAAAACAAGTTGTTATTCTTATGTTAGACATCATAAATCAGTCTGAATTCCAACATTGGGATGATGGTTACTTATGTTGTTTACCATCAAAAAGTAATTATTGATGGTTGCGATCAAGATTATATTGGTCCATCAATGGAAAACCATCAAAAATTTTGACTTGGGTAGGTTAAGGGTATTGCTCGAGGACAACTTAGGATAGTCAAAATTCATCAAACTCAAGTAATTTTTTCCATTACTTATCCTTTCAGAGTATTAAAATCACCCATATTAATTACTTTTGATAGTACACTTGCTTAATTTGAGTAGTTTTAAGGGATAAAATCCAAAATTTGAAGTAAATACGTTGAACAGTTCTCGAACTATAATAAATTTAAAATACAACTTCTTTCGAGTATGCGATCTACTTAGAAAGTAAAGTAAATATTTAGGGGACCAAACTTTGAATCTCTCTTCTTACTATAAACTATTGAAGACCCTATTTTCTAGAAAGCGGATTTCCCAATATTTGAGAGTAAAAATCTGAATTAATCGAGAAAAAGATGTTTATGTCGGATTTTAAAACTTAAAATATCATCTGCTCAAATTAATTAACACTTTGGATTATTCAGATTAACGATTGGACACTCGGACTATTAAAAATAAGTATTGATGCGTGAAAATTCGATCATTGGATCAAAAGTTATTTTGGGTGTCAGCATTTTTTACTTTTATTTATTTTGCGCACTTTTCTTGCTTACGAAGGCAAAAAACTTTAAATGATTTTTTGATCTTATCAGATGTTTATCATTAAATCTAAAGTTATTCGGGTTTTTATCAAACCATCAATATTTTAATCAAATTGAAGTTTTTATTTAAAATTATTAAATTGCGTTTTCAATTATTATTCGCATTATTAATTCGCATATACATTCAAATATTAATTTTAATTCGCTTGCCATAACTTTTGAAAATAGATAAAATGAGATGTTTGTTTATCCAAATTGACTAAACTCCATACATAATGAATAAAGTGTGACGACCCTATTGCTGAAGTGTATATATAATGGATAAAGTGGGATGGTTTATATACAAATTGACTAAATGCATGGAATCAGCGATGGGTACTGATCTGTTCTAAACAAATGTGTTCATTAAGTCTTTGAAACATGTAAAAAAGAAAGAAAAAGTACAAAATTTAGAAACATTTTTATACTTTGTCTCGATTCACAATCTCAACAAATAAAACAATTCGTAATTTTCAAGGAATTAAAAAGATTTATTTCATGATCAAAACAATTCCCGCATTTTATCGAATAAGAATTTTTTTACGTACATTATAAAATTTCGTTA
Source organism: Parasteatoda tepidariorum (assembly GCF_982258835.1). NCBI lineage: Eukaryota > Metazoa > Arthropoda > Arachnida > Araneae > Theridiidae > Parasteatoda > Parasteatoda tepidariorum. The sequence goes on along the minus strand of NC_141758.1, from coordinate 1,345,469 downwards.
GCCTACATAAGTCAGGAATATTAAATTTGTTCCCACGGTGCAAAACAAAATAAAAAGAACTTATCTTCATTCACTCTCTCATATCGCAACCCCAAACTTATTTAAAATTTCATCTTCATAAGGATGCAATATTATTATGGAGTACATCCATTTTTTTAAAGTGACTTTATTAAATAAATCATATCGACAAAGTCAATCTTTGTTTAAAAAAAGTTAATCTTTGCCTCCGATAAAACTTGTACAGTTGATAGAATATAGGAAAGATTGATTTGAGGCGATACATAAGACGAAAAAAAACTATTTTTTAAAGAATTCTAACTTACTCTAATCTGCTGCAACCTTCGAAAAGAATATTTAAAGGAGTGAGGGAGAAAGATAAAAATAATAACGAAAATAAAAGTCTAGAAGCTTGCTCGCAATTACTAAATGTATTTCTTGTGAAATATGTAAGAAACAAAATAATTCTATATTATATCAGCGTCTTTTTTTCCCTTAATCTTCGATTTGAACTAAAGTGTTTCTGTGTATTTTTTCTATTGAATTTTTTGCTGTGATTTCTCCGAGCTCTTATTTTTGTTTTTAATTTAAAAAAGAAAATTTCTCTTTGATTCATTTTTTCTCTACTCGATTGAATTGTTTTTTTCCAGCCTAAAGCAAATTTATTCGCTGACTTTTCAGTTACTCCATTTCCATCGATGTCATGATTATTTTTAATGAATAAATGAGCCTATATTATAGAGATGGAAGAACATTGAAATTTTTTGTACTTTTTGGTTACCTTTCTTCTATTATTGTTACCACCGCATATATCTATTCAAAACAAAATATGGAGAGAGAAAAAAAACGATGCTTAAAGGTATCACCCAAAGATTTCTTCAATTCAAAGTTATGGTTGCAAAAATAAAAATATTATATTTTTGTAATGCTCAAATGGGAACTAAACTTTATATTTCGGTAGGATTTGACTACCACTTTATTTTAACCAATGTCGTGGCAATCCTGCAATTATATCTAAGAATTAAACGCAATAAGCTCAGTGTCCAATAAAATATGCTTCCATTTTAAAGTAAAATATTGTTTTTTAATATAAAGTACCACGACATACCCAAAATAGGCAAACGGGGCTCACTATATTATATACCTGTATATTAAAAATAAAGTAGTGAGAGGCTTTATTGTAATTAATTAGTCTACAAAGAGAAATAAATAATTTAAGTAAAATTTATTTAGATTTTGAAACTTCAAATTTAATGCTTTCAAACTAAAAGTAATATTTAGTTAGCTTCTAATAAAAGTAAATTGTCTAACTCTAAATAAGTCGTAGCGAAGGGTTTAGTATAAGATTGTTCTTCTCGATATTTTTATACCTAGGTGCATTGAATGAGCGATGCGATCTGTGAAGAAATGCTAAATGATAATCGCTCGAAACCGGCGGATTTAACAAAGGGAAACTTTACTGACTGATTAATCACGACTTCATAATAATTTTTGTCTTCATAATTTACATTTTTGAGAGAACAATGAGTCCTTCTAAGTCGTTTTTATTCGATTGTACCTGTTATGTAGCTACATAAATAATAATAAATAAAAAAAGATACAAATTTAGCTTCCACTTTAAATATTTTTGCTCTTCTGCACAGCACATCTATTGTGCCGGGATAGTCTCAGTCTGAGAGTTCGCGGGTTCGAACCCAGCCGGCCGAAGACTCCCCGTGTAGTTGGTGATTGATGCACGTTAAAATTCTGTCGAGTCGCAAAGTCCTCCACGTTCCCATAACAAATCAATACCTCTGGGGATACTGGATTGGAGATCGATCGTTCTCTGATTCGGGTCAAAATTACGATCTGTGGATGAATGGATGTTTGAATGGGCCTGTCTTATAAACAGGTGTGACGTATGATGTGGCAGAAGTCGAATTCTTGGCCATAGAAGGCGCCACTGAAAAACAAGAGTCGCACTCTCTGCCTTAAATTTGCTCGGTTTCACTAAGCTGGCTTGCCCGTGTGGCAAGTGGCATTAGAACCAACCAACACATCTATCGGCTGGAATGCCCCCCATATGAAAGAAACTAGAAATCCAACTTACCATCCGGAGGAATCTGTTTCATGTAAGGGCTGCCTCACATCTCCTACCTCCCCCTGCAAAAAGAACTCATATTAATTCTATGCAATATAATGTCCTATTATAAAAAATGCAATGTTTACAAGATGATAGTGGTAAATATTTTTTGCTTTTTATTATAGGATGGCTAAAGAACAGAAAAATAATTGGTATGACAAGTTTCATGAGGATTATTGAAATTTCAAAAGTTTTATTTTAGCTTTAGATTTAAGACTTTTTTTTGTAACTTGTAAGCAGTTGATTTATTTGCGCTTATATTTTGAAAAATTGTATCTTGAAAATCACTAAAAAAAATTGAATGAAACTTCCTGTTATTATGCGAAACAGTAAGAGTTAAAGAAATTGTAAAAATCTAAAAATGTTCAAAAATAAATAATAATGCTGCGAAATTTGTTTTTATAACTTTACATTAACTAATGTTCTTCATCATGTATAAATAAAATGAAAACAGAGTTTAAGGGGAAGTTATTAAATAATTTGTAAAAGAAAATAAATCATCCGGCACGTTAAGCAATCGTTATGAGATTTTTTTACTATTCGATGCCTGGTTCTAAAAAGAAAAGTGATTTTTCACACTCTTGTTACCGAGAAAATGTAATTTCATGTACCGAGAACCGAGAACATGTACCTCTGTATGTACTGAGAAGAAGTAACGCCCCCTTCTTCTCATACATACTTTTCTGTATTTCGCACTATTATGGCTATTTACGAGAAAAGTGCAATTAAATAAGAAATATGGAATTGCTGGCAGTGAAAATATTTCAAAACTTCTATTCTTTTTAAGAGCCGTAGGATTTTTTTTTCGTTGTGAAATTTTATAACAAATTCTCTGTTTAACATTGTTTTCATTTTTATGAAATGTGTCACTTTTTTTAATATAAAATTAGAAAATTATTTATGTAGTATTGTTATTTTGTTTTTAACATTTAGCAGTATTTATGATTTTTTTTTAAGTGCTATTTTACGTAAGTCCTGATAATTTTTGTTTAATTCCTTAAAATGATTCTCGAGATGTATTTTTTTATATAAATATGTTCCTATATTTTTCGGTAGGTGGGAATTACTTTAAAAAATATTTTTTCATCGAATTTAATCTATCCGCTTATTTTATCAATTTTATTTAAAATTTCTCAGATTGTGGTCACCCTGCAGATTGGTTACATTTGAACACTATTATTTTAACTTGTAATTACTAACTAATTATTTGTACATGTATTTTTATTTAGAGATCTACAAATAGTACTTCATTTACTTTCAAGATTAAATGCGCAATTTTTATATACATGCCCGAAGCTTTTATTTACAAAATGCACTGTCGTGATTACAGTCGACAGAATTTAAAGTAGCAGGTATTCTTAATCTGTTGATAAACTCAGCTTAATAACTTTCGTTAAAATTAATACATTTAAATCCTAAAAGAACACTCAATTACCCTAATTTATGTAGTCAATATTTGTCCTATATTATGCTTAATAGCATCCAGGGGGAAAAACGAATAGAAGTTTCTAAAAGGATATTCAAATACTCATCGTTTTATTTTTCTAGCTAAAAATATATAATTTCTGTTTTAAAAATCCAGTTGAAAATTTTCGTTTTGGGGAATTTAAATTGGAAAAATAAAATCATGAGCTTGTCATTATCTTGTAAGAAATTTGACTACTAGTTTCCTTTTAGTCTTCTCAGGCTATCAGCTTCCTTTTAGTTACAGTTTTCTCATTATGCTATAAAACTTACTTTATATCCTATTTGTAGAGCATCCCAAATGGGTTCTACCTGTGGGGACGATAAATTGGTAACTTTAGTGTGTTCCAGAAACGTGTGGTATTGCCAGGACGCCTGAGTCATCATTGTCACAGACAAGCCTGTATATCTGTCGCTTGTATAACCTTTTCTTTGTCGTTGACAGTTTTTTTCCTTTCAATCTCGTGTAAATATGTAAATAATTTTCTCTAATATTTTCTATTTTATTACACTTGAATAAATGTTGATATTATTTTGGTTCCATGTATATTGCTATATTGCTATATTCTAATCTAGTTTGATCTCAATTATGTTTTTCCTATTGATTTCATCATATGTTTAACAGACTGGTTTCCCACTACTTGGCACCCTCTCTCTCCCCAATTCTACGCCCACTTCACATATTATCCCATTATATGTCTCAAAAATCCGACGAATCATTTGTCCTAATGTTCATATTTGTCATTCGCCAATATTTCTGAAAAAACAAGGAATAGATGTTATTAGAATGTGAAAAGATATTATTAAAGCATAAACCAAGACTGGAAGGTCTCGCCAAAAGCTCGGTAAGTACGTTCGAATCTCGTCGTAACTCTGTATGTATCTTTGCAATCTCCTGTTAAAAGATACTTTTTTTGCGGTCTTGAAAATACTTTTAAATCTTGCAAAAATTAAACTTTTCTTAATTTTACGAAAATGTGAACGTTTAAAAAATGAAGTAACACCGCCAAAATCGCCGAAAGATAAGGAGCACGTGACTGAGGGGAGTGGGAAGTTAGAGACGAGGAGAGATAGGGAAATCCAACAGCAGCCATTACATTATGATCACCCTGCTAATAACATGTAGGACCACCTTTAGCCATCAAAACTGCTAACACCCGCCGTGGCATTGATTCCACAAGGTGCTGATAGGTAGTCTGAGGTGTCTGGTACCAAGTGCTAACCAACTGGTCCTGCAATTCCCTCACATTGCGAGGGGGTAGCGTGGCAGCACGAATTTGGTTTACCAAGTAGGACCACAAATGCTCTATTGGATTAAGGTCAGGAGAATTTGGGCACCCAGTCATGACTTGAAAGTGACTGGAATGTTCCTCGAACCAATCCATGACGATTCAGCCTTTATGACATGGTGCATTATCCTGTTGGTAAACACCATCCCCCGCAGTGGGGTTGAACTCTTATCTATACCGGGGAAGTGGAGTGTACCGGTTATCCTATAAACGAGAAGTCATCGATCGCTACACTCCACTTCCCCGGTATAGATAAGAGTTCAACCCCACTGATTAGGTCTTAGTAGCTCTTAGAATATTTTAAATATAATAACAATTTGAAAATAAGTTAAAGTACAATCAACTTTAGACTTTTTAAAAGTAGTATCAACAGCATCAGAATTTTTCTGAGTACAAACAGTTTAAAAAATTTAAAAAAAAACGAACATTTGAACTTCAATCGTCTGCAAATCATTATGTATACGTTTATTTTTGTTAAGAAAAGAACTTCAAAAATTCCTTAAGTACAAACGACTTTAGAATCATTTTGTGAATAAAGTACTAAAACTTTTTTTAATCAATAGAAACTAAAAACATTTTTAGATGCAAACAACTTTAGAATTTTTCTAAATACCTGCAGCTTCATAATTTTTCAAAGAACATATATTTCGAAATTTAAAAAAAAAATCGAAACAGTTTGAAAATTTTTCCTAGACCAAACATTTATGAGTCTTTATATGCTCATTTTTTCCAACTGCAAAAATTGCGTATGGTCAAACAATTTCAGAATATTTCAAAGAACAAAAAATTTGAAAGTTTTTCTAAGTCAAAACAATTTGAAATTATTCTCAGTACAAACAACTTCAGAAATTTTTTTTTCAAGTACGAACACTTTGAAAATTGTTCAAAGTCAAAATAATTTTAAAATATTTCAGCGACTTCTTATTTACCCATTTTCCCCAACAAAAATAATTTTCGATATGTTCAAGGAATTTCTGAATTATTTTAAGTGTCAAGTAAGTAACAAGTCCTAATAAGTTAAGCATTTTTTAACTAAATTTCAGCTGCTCTTTATACACTGTTTTTCTTTACATCAAAAATTTTCAAGTTCAAACAACTTCATAATCATTTTAGGTAAAGAAAGTTTCTTTACTTTTTCAAATCTAAGCAATTTTAAAATTTCTTTCAGCACCAACCACTTAAGAATTAAGCCTAAATAATTTTAAAATTATTCAATGTCGTTCCAAGACTAAACTTCTGCTACTTGTTATATAACTGTTTCTTTCCGACTTCAATAAATTTCTGTGTATAAACATTTTCAAAATATTTATAAGTACAAATGGTTTGAAAATGTTTTTAAAATCAAAACAATGTGAAAATTATTCAAGAGCTACAGTCCGCTTCCCTAGTAGGGATGAGAGTTCAACCCCACTGATTAGGTATTACTGATTACTCTTAGTATATAACCATTTTTTCAAACTTCAAAAGTTTTCTATACTCAAGGAATATCAGAATATTTTAAAGTCCAAACAGTTCGAAAATAAATTTTTTTTAAGTTCGAACATCTTAAGATTTGATTCTAAGTATTAACAGCTTAAAAATTCTTTAAATCTTAAAACAATTCGAAAACTATTTAAAGTACAAACAACTTCAGAATTTTTAAAAGCAGCAACAACATTAAAAGCATCAACAAAAAATTAAATCGAAACAAATTTTAAAAAACTCTAGGCACAAATAACTTCAGAATTTTTCAAAATACCGTCAGTTTCATAATTTCTCAAAGTACATACAATTCAAAAAATTTTCTAAAATCGCAACAATTTGAAAATTTTTCCTAGACCAAACATCTATGACTCGTTATATACAAATTTTTCCAACTTCAAAAATTGTGTTATATTCAAACAATTTTAGAATATTTCTGAGAAGAAAATATTTTAAAGTTTTTCTAAGTCAAAGCAATTTGAAATTATAATAAAGTACAAACAACTTCGTTATAACTTTAGGTATAGAAATTTTTTAAATGTTCTAACTTAAAACAATTTAAAAAATGTTTCAAGCACCAACAACTTTAGAATTTTTCTAAGTTCAAATAATTTGAAAAATATTCAAAGCCGAAACATATTGATGTTTTTCCAAGATCAAACTTCTGTTAGGCGTAATAAAGCTGCTTTATCCGGCATAAATAAATTTTTACGTTTAAACATTTGCAAAATATGTTTAAGCACAAGCTGTTTGAAACTTTTTCAAAGCCAAAAGAATTTGAAAATTATTCAAAGTTAAAAAATTTTCTGAATTTTTCTAAGTAATAAAAATATCCGAGTTTTTCTAATTACAAAACATTTGAAAATGTTTCCAAAACCAAACTTCTGCTATACGTTAAATACCCGTTTATCTCACTTTCAAAAAATTTTCTATACTCAAACAACATCAGAATTTTTCTAAAACCGATTAAGAATTGTTCAAAGTACAAAGAATACGTAAATTTATCTAAGTCGAAACATGTTAAAAAAATTTCTAACTTTAAAATTCCTTTTCTTCTTCCCAACTTCAGAAATTTTCAAATTCACGTATCTTCAGAATATTTCGAAGTACAAAAAAAGAAAAAGAAATTATTAAAAGTATAAGTAACTTCAAATGCCAAAAAACATCAGAATGATATAAAAAGTTTGAAACTTTTTCTAACTTCCAACTTCTGCGACTCCTTACTTACCCGTTTTTTAAGAACTTTAGAATTTTCCTGATTCTAAACGTCTTCAGAGTTTTTCTAAATTCTACAGTTTCAGAATTTATCAAAGCACGAAAAATTTGCCAACTTTTAAAAGTCGAAACAGTTCAAAAATTTTTACTCGTCCAAACATATGCTGCACCTTATAAATCCGTTTTTTTTTCCTACTTAAAAAAAAAGCTCGATATTTAAACAACTTACGAATATTTTTAAGTACAAAAATTTGAAACCTTTTCTAGACTTCACTCAACTTTAGAATTCTTCCTAAGTGTAAACAATTGAAAAATTTTCACAACCTAAGCAAGTTGAAACTTTTTCTGACTTCAAACTTTTGCGACTCTCTAGATATATCCGTTTTTTTTTCAACTAAAAAAAGTTTTCTATGTTCAAACAATTTCGGAATATTTCTATAACCAACATATTAAGAATTTTTCAGAGTATAAATAATTTGAAAATTTTTCGAAATCAAAACATTTTGAAAAATACTTCTGCGACATCTTATATACCCATTTTTCCCAACTAAAACAATTTTCTATGTTCAAAGAATTTAGAAACAATTCTATGTACAAAACAAGAAGAATTCAGACTTTTCAAGAAATCAGAAATTTCAATCAAAATTTTTCAAAGTCAAGACAATTTGAAAATTATTCAAAGAACAAGCAACTTGAAAAATTTTCTAAGTTCCAACAACATCAGAATTTTTCAAAGTACAAACAGTTTGTACATACCGTACAACAGTATTACTTACACCATCTGCAATTCTTAATATACCTGTTTTTTAAAAACTTCAGAAATTTTAAAAGTACTAACAACTTCAGTATTTTCCTAATTCTGAACATTTTCAGAATTTTTTAAAAACCAACAAATTAAAAATTTTGCAAATTACAAAAAATTTGAACATTTTTCAAAGTTGAAAACAGTTTGAAAACTTTTCCACGACCAAACATCTGCTACTTGATATATACTCATTTTTTTCCTACTAAAAGCAATTTTATGTACATACAACTCCAGAATATTTCTAACACAAACAGATTCAAAATTTTTTCAAAGTATAAATAATTTACAAATTTTCAAAATCAAAACAATTTGAAAAAAAAAATATTCTGTTACATCTTGTATACTTGTTTTTGCCGACTAAAACAATTTTCTACGTTCAAACAACTTCGGAATTTTTTCTAAGTGCTCATTCTTTGAAAAATTTTTAAAGTCGAAACAAATCTAAAATTTTTCTAACATTAAACTTCTGTAACTCCTTAAATAATTTCATTTTTTCCCAACTACGAAAATTTTCTAATTTGCAAAGCTAAAATATTTCTAAGTAGAAAAATTTGGAAAATTTTTCTAAGTCGGAACAATTTGAAAGCTACTCAAAGTACAAATAAATTAAGAAATTTTCTAAGTACCAATAACATCAGAAATGTTTTAAGTACAAACAGTTTTAAAATATTTCGAACTTCTGCGATTCTTTACATACCCGTTTTTAAAAGATTCAGAATTTTTCTAAGCAGCACTAACTTTACAATTTTCTTAATTCTATCTATTTTCAGAATTTTTTGAAAACAAACTGATTCGGAATTCTTTTAAAGTACAAATAATTTGAAAATTTTTCAAAATCGTTAAAGTTTTGAAATATTTCTAACCTCAAACTTCTGCGATTCTTTATATACCCGTTTTTAAGAACTTCGGAATTTTTCAAAATACCAACACCTTCAGAATATTCCTAATTCTAAGCATTATCAGAGTTTTTGGAAAACAAACCTATACTGAATTTTTCAAACTACAAATTATTTGAAAGTTTTGCAAATCCAAAGCAGTTTCGAATTTTTACCGCAACTAAACTTCTGCGACTTTATATAATCCCGTTTTTTTCTACTAAAATACTTTTCTATGTTCAAACAACTTCAAAATTTTTCAAATTATATATAATTGTAAAATTTTTCAAAGTCGAAGCAAGTTGAAAATTACTCAAAATACAAACTTCTGCTACTCTGCTGCATTTTGAAAATTTTTCTAACTTCAAATTAACAACCAATCTGAAGAGTTTTGGAACACAGGTGATTAAAAACGGGACATAGTTACCTAAAACTTTAGTTTCAGAGTGACGATATGAGTTTACTTAACTTTCTTAGTTTAATGTCAAAGACTCTAGTGTTTTGTCGATATTTCCGAAAACTGTCTTAATCAAACGAGTTTTAGCGGAAAAATATAATGAAAAATAATTACACTATATTACTGATAATGAGTAGAAAAATTCGTAAAGTTTTTTTGAACTCATAAACCATTTTATTTAACTCATTATGTACTGTTACCTCTTAGAATGATTATTACATATTTACTATATCGACTAATTAAATACAAATATTCTGACTATGAAGCTATTTCATCAGTTTAGAATTATTAGACATATCATTTAAAATTGGTAAAAATGTAATTTCTAAAGAAATGTTTATTTAGAAATTAAATCAATTACAATGCTTTAATGGGAAAATAATAATTCGCACATTAATTTAAGTAATGAAAGCATAAACCATTTTATTCAACTGAACATCTCTTAGAATGATTACTACATATTTACCATATCTCGACTTATTAAATACAAATATTCCGATTAATAAACTATTTCATCAGTTCAGAATTATTAGACACATCATTTAAAATTGGTACAAATAAAATATTTGAAGAAGGGTTCGTTTAGAAATTAAATGAATGTTTTATAATGCTTTAATGAGAATATAATGATCCGCACATTAATTTAAATAATTAAAACATAATAAAAATATACTAGCTTGCGAAAATTTCTAAGTCCCGAAAATAAAAATAATTCTTTCCCTTTCTAAAGAAGAGATAAAAATAAACCATCTGATAAAAACTTATCTAAAGTAGGGATCTCACAATCTGAGAAAAACCCCTATCGTCATAGATTGTTGAGTTGTATTTCTCCTACTGCGGCAGTAGCCGAATCTGAAATGTTGAGTTGTACACCTCCTGCTGCGGCAGAACCCCCATTTTTCCCCTACTGATGTAATTAAAGATAATTTTTTTTCTTTCCTTCATTTTTTCTAAAACTTGGAAACTCTGCAATTAAACGAAATGAAGTTGAAACTAAGAATATCGATTAAGAAGGATAAAATGGAGTTGACAGCTACCTACACTTGCACAAAACGAGCTTCAACGATTTATGTCTCGGAGGTAGACAAAAAATAAACAAACACAGTCTTCAGCTAAAGTGTGGGTAACTTGTATTGATTTTCTTTCATTAACATAAATTAATGAAGTCCTTTTAATTAAAAGTTGGTCATTTGTTCACGACGCATTCTGATTTTAACTTTTTGTTCGTGAACAAACAAACTTAGACTACTTTAATGATATTTCTCCCCCCTCACACACACCTTTTACTGCATTTAACAACGAACTGTACTGATAAATTACAAGTTTATAAACTTTGTTAATTTTGTTTATAAACTGAAGTACTCATTTGCTTATTACCGTTTTACCGATTTCACCCATCGATTGATTCCTTTTCTTTTCGTTTGTCTCGTTCGTCTCATTTTCATTAAATAAGTCTAATCATGTTTGAAGAATTTCTTTCTGATTTTACAACAATATTATTAAAAAAAACATGCCAGAAATACTTCGTGTGAAACAAAAAAAAAAAGACTATTACTACTTTTTTAATCCAGTTTTAACATGATTTTTCTTCTAAAAGTTTTTAAAAAAGAAACGACGAAGCATTTATTATGTGTCATGAGTTGAGTTAAGGAGAAAAAAAAATACTTTTCAAAGATTTTTAATGAAAGATAATTCTTTGATACCAAAATATTTTCCAGTGTAAAAAAAGCATTTGTGATACCATAAAAGCCATTACATATTCCTTAGCTTTTAATATTTCGTAATTTTTTTTAATCATTCTTAATAGAATTTTAATCAAACTAAACCAAATATTTAATTTTTATTACATTTTATAAGAAGCTAATATAAATATTTTATTCTGTTCTTAACAATCAATGTAACGATTAACTTTTTATTTCAATATAAATGTAAAACTCGTGAATTCACTGTCGCGTCAAAATCAATAAAAAAATCGATTTACAATTCTTTATTTCTTACGAGAAAAATGTTTCAGTTGCATGGTTATACAAATGCTTAACAGTCTCTTAACGGTAAACCATAGCCAAATTATTTCCAAATTTAATATTGATTACGGGGAGGTTGGCTTTGTTCTTGGCTATTTTATCTTTCGATAAATTGCCAACCATGGATGTCTTCCCATGCTTCCAACTGTCTGTTGGGAACAATTTACTTAACTTTGAATTCTTGGAGTTGGGACTGAAAGGGGGCCTCTCAGCCCCAACCATTGAATTTTTATATCTTTACAGAAATTCTTGATGTTAAGAGACTTTTGATTCCCTTGAGGGACTTTATTTCATTATTTCTAAGTATGGCCATATACTCTAATTAATAAATCAATTTTTTTCAAACAAATTTGTTTATTTTTCTGAGATCCCTTCATCATAACAAATTTAGATGTATCTCACGAGGCCAAAAATATGTTTAATACTACGATGATGCTACCTCCACTAAATTGGACCCCCATCATACAATTCTACAGCTGATGAATGGTCAGATAAGAAAGAATATTAAAAATAGGATATCCAAGGTGAAACAGAAATGAGACAAACATGAATGCACACCACCACTATATGTTATTTTTTATAAATGATGTATCCCTATATATTATAATAATTTTCTAAGCATTATACAGAAAGTTATGTCGTAAAATTAGAAATAGCTACTTGCATTAACGCATATATAGTGCCACTATTAAAAGTATTAAGACCCATGAGTATTTTGTAAACAAAGGTTTCGTAGGTATTGGTTTAATTTTATCTTCCAGTTGTTAATAAAAAATCTGTTCGATATTTTTCTGGGCTAGGTAATTTATTTTTGTGTAAATTATTATATTTTTGAATTATCGTAATGAAGCAACATCCACATAATAACTGGTGATAAAAATGTGTGACGTAAGACAATAAAAGGGAAAAATTAACATGTACAGTGGTGGCCAAAAGTGTGGACACTTTTTGAAAGTTTCATGTTTTTCAACTTTGTGTGCTTGTAGAATATATTAATTTTAGCTTAAATACAAACGTTTATATATCAAATTGAAGGTAATTTAATGTAGAAATTAATAATAAGTACAGTATTACAATATTTGTATTACAAAAAAGGTTATGCAACAAATAGTCAGATCTATCTAAGATTTGCATTTTTTTAAAGTGATACTTACACAATCAATACTTAGTAGGATAACCCTTATTTTTTAAGACAGCTTCACATCGTCTTTTTATCGAGTGAACGAGTGTTTGGAGTTCATCTTTCGTAATCACATGGTGTCAAGAATCAATTATAGCTTCACTTACTTGTCCTTTATTGGATGGACGTTTTTTTCGTACTAGAAGTTTCAAACGTCTACACAAATTTTCAATTGGATTGAAATCAGGGCTGTTTCCTGGCCATGGTAATATATCTATGACTTTATTTTGAAAGCATGCTTTGCATTCTTTTGCTGTGTGGCATGGAGCTGAATCCTGCTGAAAAATAAATGGTGCGTTGTTGGGAAAGAGATCCCTGAAGGAAGGTATCAATTTTGGTTTCAGGACAGTTTCGATGTATTTTTTGGCATTCAGGCTGCCAAATCAGGCCGAAAAAAATGCACAAGTGCTACTACCGATAGAAAAATTAAATGGCTATGCCTTCTAGATAGAAAAATGCCATCAGATGCCATTAGATGTGAAATGAATGCAGCTGGTATTGCAGTGAGTTCAAGAACAATAAGAAGAAGGTTATCAGGATTTGGACTACAAGCTAGAATTCCAAGGAAAAAACCATATTTAAGTCAAAAGCAAAGCGAAAAACGAGTTAAGTCGGCAAAAAAACACAGTAAATGGTCAGAAAATCAATGGAAGCAAGTAATCTGGAAAGATGAGAGTAAAATATCGCTCTTTGGAAGTGATGGTAGAAAATACGTGAGACGTAGAGTCGGTGATGTGCTTCATCCTGATTGCATTGAAGCAACTACAAAAAATCCAACAAATGTCATGATTTGGGCATGTATGTCTGCAGATGGTGTGGGCCGAATTCAAGTTATTGATGGCATCCTGAATGCCTAAAAATACATCGAAACTGCCCTGAAACCAAAATTGATACCTTCAAACAGGGATCTCTTCTCCAACCACGCACCATTTATTTTTCAGCAGGATTCAGCTCCATGCCACAGAGCAAAAGTATGCAAAGCATGCTTTCAAAATAAAGGTATAGATATATTACCATGGCCCGGAAACAGCCCTGATCTCAATCCAATTGAAAATTTGTGGCGACGTTTGAAAATTCTTGTACGAAAAAAAACGTCTATCCAATAAAAGACAACTTATTGAAGCTATAATTGTTTCTTCGCACCATGTGATTACGAAAGATGAACTCCAAACACTCGTTTACTCGATGAAAAGACGCTGTGAAGCTGTCTTAAAAAATAAGGGTTATCCTACTAAGTATTGATTGTGTAAGTATCACTCTAAAAAAATGCAAATCTAAGATAGATCTGACTATTTGTTGCATAACCTTTTTTGTAATACAGATATTGTAATACTGTATTTATTATTAAATTCTACATTAAATTACCTTCAATTTGATATATAAACGTTTGTATTTAAGTGAAAATTATTATATTCTACAAGCACAAAAAGTTGAAAAACATGAAACTTTCAAAAAGTGTCCACACTTCTGGCCACCACTGTATAATCAAAAGTGGTCCTGCAACAATTCATCGCGCATTATTTGTCGTAAGACTATTCTTCCCGAGAACAATTCACCGTGGACAAACTTCGTCGCGAGAACAATTCATCGTGGACAAAATTCGCCACGGCGCAATTCGTCGTGAGCACGAATTCTTGCTGTCTCCATGAAATACTTGTTAAGTCAGTAATTATACTATGCTTGAACGAAATGAGTTGAATAGATCCTGAGAAATCAAATTTTAAATATCTGAATTTCTTAAAATTCAATTTCTCAGGAATTATTCAACCGATTTGACTCAAATTTTGTATTTTGCTATGTAAAATTATCTTCTTTAAAATGATGCAAAAAAATTTTACATTACAATTTTAAATTTCTTCGATCATTCTTAAATAAAACAATAAAAAACAATAAATATTTACTAAAAGTTATTTTTTACAAGAAATTAACTTCGAAAAAATTAACACTAAAAGAATCTTTTGGCAGAAAACTTTGTCACGATATTATAAATCATAACTTTCCTCTGTATGCTTCGTTCATTTTTTAAGGCTGAATTTTTTCCAAACAGGACATATAGTTAATTTTTTACTAGCTGAATTGAATAAAACTGATGATCAGACCATTAGTTTGGAACTTTTATGGAGAGTTTTTTTTTTACACAAAATGTACCATTTTAAGTATAAGAAGTACTTCAATTGACATATACTTATGTACATTTTTCAGATGTAAGGAACACATACAGGAACATCAATAATTATTTTTAATTTAGTGCCTTACGCAAGCTCCCTCTCCTTGTATGTAACAATAAACTAAAACATCTCCTCTTAGGTACTTTCGCAATTTTGGAACGGTCACAAATTAGTATTTAGTTAAGTCTTCGTAGATAATGCAAGGGTGCTGTCTTCGCTAATAGACGCATTTCATCGAAACTGCAAGAAAGTGTGCTCGCGACGAGATGTGTGCCTGAGTCGAATTGGGCCCTCAACGAATTGTCTGTCTCCCTGACGAATTGACGCATAACTCCGACTTGAAAAGGTATTTGAACAGAAACATAAAGTACAGTGCGCAAAATGAAAACGAGAACAACTTAATGATTCGTTTACCCAATCTTAATAGTTCGAGTGCCTAACCTTAACAATGTAAATGAATTTAACCAGACACTATTTTAAGTTTCAAAATCATTAAAAACAAAAATGTTTATAAATGAGTTTTTTTTAGATGAATACTGACTCTTGAGCACCAAAATAAGGGGGAAGGGTAAGTCATAATCTGGAAAATAGTTTAGGTAGGAGAATAGTCGGTAGGTTAAACCTCTTAATGTTAATTTTACATCGTTATTTTATTATTTTATTTATTATATTTTGAGCATTTTGCTACATTTCCAGAACTAAAAATCACCGGAAAAAATCTGTACATTTCCGGAAGAAATAAAAAGTGCTCGATAATAAAACATGCTTATCGAAATATAATTTCACACAAACAATAATCAGTTAGAATTATTTATTATTTATTACAAAGATGAGCTAAAAAAATTAGTTTTAAAATATAAAATTTTTTATAACATTAACTTAAAATTACAACATCAAGAATTTATGAGAATTTATCAATTGTCTCTAAAGATAAAAAATTTAAAAATTCGTCTTCTTTGAGACGAAGTCCATAAATATAAGGAATTGACATTAAGGGGTTCGAAATTTTAACAGCTTTGCTGCCTAAATTTTTTGGGACTCCATTTTCCAGATTGCGGTTATTCCCACCTTTTGAGGATCAAAAATCCAAATCCGTAGGACAAAATTAAGTTTATTCAAAGGAAAGTATTTTTTTGTGACTTTTTTCTTTATATATAATCTGCACAAATTATTTGAGCATATTTGAGGTTAGATACTAAAACCATCAATATTGAATCCTAGTACGTGTAAAATCAGATCATAAGGTCAAAATTTACTTTGAGTGCTCTCTATTTCATTTTGTTAAATGAATAACAGTTCGCAACATTATGATGATGATCGCAACTATTTTGAAATAATGCAGGGCGAGTTATCGAAAAAGAATTTATAAACAAAGCATGACGATGAATATAATAAAAAAGAAAGAAATACAAGTATAATAAGAAGAGAAAACGTTAAAATCAGTAAATGAAGTTTTAGTCTATGATAACAATAATCAAATAGTCTCCAACATAAATTGTAATATAATGAGCTATTACAGATTTTCTTTAAAATTAAAAGAAAACGCCACTTTATGACGTTGCAATCGATAACTCTGAAAATAGGGTGAAAAATCGTGCAAACACTGAATATGATATAAACAAAATAAATCCTCACTATAAAACATAAATTTAGCATCAGTGGGATGCAATTCATGGATTGTAACAAACTATATCTCATCTTCTTCTTCTTCTTCTTCTTCTTCTTGCTTGAGCTTGTCAGATATGTGGCACCTCTGCACATGTTGCATTTTGTACCATAAACTATATCTCATAATCCAATTGAAAAAAAAAAATGTGCAAAACAATCATTTCGATGAGCATTCATAATAGATGGACGAAATAAAACTCTCATTATTTTATTGTTATTGGTTGAAAGGAAATAATGTTCTCCGAAAGAATGCAGGAGAATACAGTCCTCCGTGAGTCATTTCTAGATGACAGAGAGAATTTTCATTCGAGAAGAGAATATTCCACGTAAAGAAGTGCGTGTTGTCGTTGAAAAGGTTGATAAATAACTAAAGAATACATTCTGACAAACTGATCTCTACGTTGCTTCATGACGAAAATGCAATATATATATATATATATATATATATATATATATATATATATATATATATATATATATATATATATATATAATACATAAATAAATACAAGAAAACACGAAGAAAGTTAAGAAAAACAATGAGTTTTTCTTAATAATGAGATCAAAAGATTATATCTTTTTTCCCTCGGTTTTTTAATAAAATTTCATTCTTTTTTTTTTTTTTTTTTTAAATTTATTTTTTTTATTTATATTTATATAAACTATTGTTTGTTATTTTTTTACTGCGTGGTTGGAGAAGAGATCCCTGTTTGAAGGTATCAATTTTGGTTTCAGGACAGTTTCGATGTATTTTTTGGCATTCAGGATGCCATCAATCACTTGAATTCGGCCCACACCATCCGCAGACATACGTGCCCAAATCATGACATTTGTAGGGTTTTTTGTTGTTGCTTCAATGCAATCAGGATGAAGTGCTTCACCCACTCTACGTCTCACGTATTTTCTACCATCACTAGCAAAGAGCGATATTTTACTCTCATCGCTCCAGATTACTTGCTTCCGTTGATTTTCTGACCATTTCATGTGTTCTTTTGACCACTTAACTCGTTTTTTGCGTTGCTTTTGATTTAAAAATGATTTTTTTCTTGGAATTTTAGCTTGTAGTCCAAATCCTGATAACCTTCTTCCTATTGTTCCTGAACTTACTGCAATACCCGCTGCATTCATTTCACATCTAATGGCATCTGATGAAATTTTTCTATCTTGAAGGCATAGCCGTTTAATTTTTCTATCGGGAGTAGCACTGGTGCATTTTTTTCGGTCTGATTTGGATTTATTTTCCACTGATTTCGTTTTTTTATAACGTAAACAGAACTTTCATACACCAGAACAAGTCACTGAACCACCAACTTGTCTTGCAATTTCAGCATAAGAGAGGGCATTTTCTCTCGATATGACTATTCGGCTTCTTTTTGTAGATGTCCAATTAGTTCTTCTTGTTGATGACATTGTTTAAAATTTGTTTAATTGAGAAAAAGGACTTTAAATATTCAAAAACAGCAATGCTATTTTATTGTACTAGTATGCATCATTCCACAAAATATTTCCACAACAATAACTCTTTTACCATCCAAATAACCTAAACTATAGTTACAGACATTTAATTGGTCCTATGAACAGTGTTTGTGATTGGCTAGTACGCTTTCATTGCAAAACACGCCCTTATTCAAAACGATTTGTGTTTGTTTGTTCAATTAAAATGAGCATAACTTTTTTTTTAATACAGATATTTTAATTATGTTCTTGTTATTAAATTTTACATTAAATTACCTTCAACTTGATATATAAACGTTTGTATTTAAGTGAAAATTAATATATTCTACAAGCACACAAATTTGAAAAACATGAAACTTTCAAAAAATGTCCACACTTTTGGCCACCACTGTTTATATATAAATACCAAAAGACGCGAAGAAAATTAAGAAAAACAATAAGTTTCATTTATTGCGCATAAGCTGCAAGTAAATAGAACTCATAAAATAAGTTCAAAATGAAGATAAAACAGAGGAAAATTACAAACATATGAAAAAAGGGGGAGAAAGAATAAGAAAAATAAGAATAAATATAACAAAAAACTGGAGAAAATAATAATAATAAAAATACGAAAAAAAGGGATATTTTTTTTTTTAAAATCCGGGAAATAAAAGATATATTCTTTTTTTGCGGATATAATCGTGTGGGCTGATGAAAAGATTACATCTTTTATTTTCCGGATTTTTAAAATAAAAAAAGTTTTTAAAAAATTATCCTTTTTTTCCGGATTTTTATTATTATTATTTTTTCCAGTTTTTTGTTATTTTTATTCTTATTTTTCTTTCCCCCCCTTTTTTCATATGTCTGAAATTTTCCTTTGTTTTATCTTTATTTTGAACTTATTTTATGAGTTCTATTTACTTGCAGCTTATGCGCAATAAATGGAACTTATTGTTTTTCTTAATTTTCATCGTGTCTTTTTGAATTTATTTATTTTGATATCTATATATATATACATCAAAATATCACAGCCTTCTACCTAGCTGTTTCAGTACCTCACCCATACCCATTTTCGAAGCGTCTGTTTCTGCTTAATTAGGTTGTTTTTGTTTTTGTCTTAGTTAGGTTTACTAAGTTAGACAGGCTCTTAGTTTGGTTGAGAAGGATATAGGTTGTTCATTTTTTTTTTTTTTTCTTAAAGGTTTCTTCGAATTCGGTAATCCAGGAAATCTCTTACTGTTTAGTTTTGTCTTTTAAAGTGTCTGTTTATGACGCAACTAGAACATATGGTATCTATCGACTGTAATAGCCCCCTAGAAGTGTTCTCATCTCATGTTTCAATCTTGGTCGTAGTTACTCGTATCATTATGACCTTCTCTGACAATATGTCTTAGATAAAGAATATGATCCTGAAGGTTTCGTGGTTAATTTCGCTTCTGCGATCCGCTGCGCATCAGATTCTCTAAATGGTAAATTGCTATATATAATCAAGGTAGCAAATTCTTCACTACCTTTTAGTAGTCAAGCTAGAAAAAAAATAAGGGGCATTTTTTAACGCAAGTGGAAGTCGTCTTGTAGGTCCCTTTATAAAAGCAGCTATTTTTTGAGCATTTGGACTTGGTTTAATCTGTTAATAACCCTTGGCCAAATCCTTAGATTTGGCGAAGGGCCATTAACAGATTAATGCTTATAAATTTTACCTTAGCTATCTCTTCTATCTTCGGAATTTATTCGGCTATTTCTTTGAGACGTCAATAATTAATAACTCTCAATTAATTCAATAAGTCCAATCATTTAAATAGCTCTTTTATTTATAAACGAACTCCTTCTGAATATTATCAAAATTTTTTGGTGTTGAACACATTTTATCTTAAATTCTTCACTACTTAGCTTAAACCATTTCAATAAAATTTCTTTAATAACTGTGAGATTCTCTAATTTTGTTAGATTAGTTGAGAGAAAACTTTTTAAAGAGGAATCCCTGCTCGTTTTGCCTGACGCTCAAAATCTACTAAATACAAATTCAAGGACTACTTGGTTGAGCAGTAAGTCACTCTAGTTCAACAGTTTTCCCAATTTAATTTTACTAAATCGCATTTCTTTTGCTCGTCCCAAGAAAGCCATAATTGTAATTCAAAATGTAGAGAAAACATGAAAAAATTTACAGAATAATGAAAGAATAGAAAAAGAAAATTATTAAAAAAAATTCAGTAAAAATCCCGGGAAAAAAATATCGAATCTCTTCATCAGCTCATACGATTATATCCGCAAAAAAGAGTGCTTTCTAATATTGTATCAATATAGTCGAAGCAAAATATATCATGACAATAGTGAGAAAAGCACACAAAATGTTTTTTAAAAGAAAATAGAATGGAACACATTAAGTTATAAAAAGCAGAAAAAAATAGTAAACAGTAAAGAAAAAGCAGAAAAAAATATGAAAAAAACAGAACAAAACATAAAATGAAATCTATAAAGCGAGTAGCAAATTCAAATGAACTTAGATGAACAGGAAAATTTTCAAGAATGATTTAAAACATTTTCGCAGTAAGATTGTCAGATTACAAAAAAAGAAAACAGAAGCGCAAATTGAGGTAGAAGCGTTGTTGTTGTAGTTAATTTACGTCGCACTAGAGCTGCACAATGAGCTATTGGCGACGGTCTGGGAAGCATCCCTTGGATGATCCGAAGAGAAGCCATCACAATTTTGATCCTCTGCAGAGGGGATGGCCCCCCTGCTTCGGTAGCCCAACGACCTGCACGCGAAGTCGAGCACTTTACGGTAGAACAGTTTAACGAGGACCCATACCGCACATCCTCGGTGCCTACGCAGACTGAACCAAGTGGTCACCCACCCGCACACTGACAGCAGTCAGTGATGCTTGACTTCGGTGATCTGCTGGGAACCGTGTCTTAACGATCAGTCCACTGCGGGACGAGGTAGACGTGTAAATAGAAAGATTTTGTCTTATAGTAGCGCGTTCTTACTACAGTACTGAAGCACGTTTGATTTGTTAGTTACCTAGGATTGGCCCGAAAATGGACGTGCGAAAGGTAACATTATACTGGATAATTTAAAGAGGTTTATGGTTAATAAGGTTGATAGTTAATTATACAATTTTAATGATTTTAAAAAATTAACTTTTATTTAAGAAAAAAAAAGAGAAAGAGAAACATGAATTGCCTGTTTTGCGCATATTTTTAACCATGGATTTGCCCGAAATAGATTTTAACCCGGTAAAAATTTTATAAATTAACAAAGAAGTTTTTATTAAATTTATTCCATTTTGAGTAAAAAAAATAATTTCTAATTCAGCTTCTTTTATGTTATTTCTTTTTATTATTCTTAATCTTGTTTTTCTGTTAATGCTTGCGTTAATTGGTTATCTTACAGAAGCTCATAAACACCTCATAGTATTTGTTATAAGTTTTTTTTTGTTATTGTTATGATTAACTTATTCATAATTACCGTCATAGTAGCAATTGTAATATGAATTTTGAAGTAAAAAAAGAATTTTAAGACGTCTTAAGAAACGTATGTTGTCTAAAATTGAAAAGCTCATTGGATCACTTCAATTGATGCAATTTTTGCCACCCATTACTTGAAACGTTATGACGTTTGACCATCAGTGATCGCAATAAATACTTTCTCCTGTGTAATTAATTATGATGATACATTAATCTGGCAATCTCCAGTAAATATATCTGTAATCTGAATACGACAGTTGCATTAATCTGAAGACGGGCTCATTTTAAACAAATAAAAGCGAGCAGAACGTAACAGAAGGCCAGAAATCATATGAAAGCAAATCATTCATTGCGTGCTATATTTATAACATGCACACATTCTTACATTCTAATTTGTGACAGCAGCAGAATTTAATTTATATGTTGTACAATAAACAGAATTCAAAACTAATCTTGCGGAATGAAATACTATTTTCTGAGGATTTAAAAATCATTTGAGGGGGAAGCGTGTTATTTTTCTCTATTTGAATCGTGTTATATTTGATAAAATATATATATATTCAATCTTTTTTAAGACTGTATTTCACTTGAGTTGCGTAAAATTTAAAAGATAGATTAAAAAGTGTGCTTGTAGGGGTTTTTAAGGTGATACGTTTATGGGAAGCGATAAATAATAATTGGCGATAGCTGTCGTTCACCGCCATTGGCTACCTGAAAAGGAAGCATACGGGGATGAAGGGGGAGGGTGTCTCTAAATGTCATTCCCTATTAGCTTGAGGTGCTCGTTCTGCAGAAGATAGCCCAGTTGCCCAGAGGTTACGCGATGTGCTTCGACGCTTAAATTCCATCTACTTTCGGTTTCAATACACACTGATATCGATCCCATCAGCTATCTTATGTGAAAGCTAAAGCGGAGAGGATAGCTTGGGAAATGCCCATGGCCAGGTTTATTGACTTTTTTCAAAAAGAGGAAACGTTTGATGAAAACATTCCCTCTTTTTTCTTCTTTTTTGTCCTTTTTTTTTGTAAAAAGATATTTTAAGTTTTTGCTTTCATTACCAAAGATTAAAGTTGAGGAAAAGAATTGTTTAAATAAAAAAAAGGACTTGTGGTTAAACTATCGTTGAGATATCTACCTGAATTTGAAGCTGAACAACCTAAAGGATTGTGTGAAGGAAAATTTTATTTATAGGAACAATTTAAAGGGTGACATTCAATTTAAACACTCATAATAAATAAACCTTACACCAATCTCTACCCAGATTCAAACAGTAAGTGAATTATTTTTGCTCACAAAAGCCGTACTTCGAAAATCGACGGTACATTATTTACAGTTGATTTAGAGTTGGCGTAAGCTTGTTGTGGTCTTTAATGCTGCTAAACATCTATAAAAACAAAAGTTCGCTATAAAGAGCATTCATTGCACCAGGAACTTTATGTAGTAAGTATTAACGCTCCGAAGTAAATGAAATATTCCCCACTAAATTGTATGGCAAAACTATACTTATTGTTAAGAAATGCTAAGCTCCGAATTTGCGAATAAAACGGGTAATCGAATTAATTTTTGTAAAAGTTTTTAGACATGCTTTTGAAAATGTACAATTATTAAACTATAGGACAAAGTTAAAAAAAATTTTCACGCTATACGCGTTAAATAGGCTGTGTATAGTATAGTAACGGATAAATATGATTTAACCAAAAAATTCAATATCGAGTTAGTTATAAGCAATTGAATTTTTTAAATATATATATATATATATATATATATATATATATATATATATATATATATATATATATATATATATATATATATATATATATATATATATATATATATATATATATATATAAATCCGGAAAATAAAAAGGATATAATCCTTTCATCAGCTCACACGATTATATCTGAAAAGTTATTTACGAAAAAAAATTTCTTTGTTAAATTTTTCCAAGTGCAAATCCATTTCGGGCAAATTCGTGGCTAAAATAATTTACTAAAAAAATTTCTTCGTTAATTTATATAATTTTTCCAAGTGCAAATTCATTTCGGTCAAAACCGTGGCTAAAATTATGTGTAAAGCAGTCAATTCATGCTCTTTCTCTTTTCTATATTTTTTTTTCTTAAATAAATATGTATTTTCTAAAATTATTTATTGTCAACTTCTTTAAGTTATCCAGTATAATATTACCTTGCGTACATCTATTTTCGGCCCCATCCTTGGTAACTAACAAATCAAACGCACTTCGGTAATGCAGCAAGAACGCACTTTAATACAAAATTCCCCTAGTTACTCTTTTAGCTCAATTTACGCTTTTGTTTTCATATTTTGCAATATGGCAATCTCGTTACGAAAATATTTTAAATCGTTCTTGAAAAATTTCCTGTTCATGTAAGTTCATTTGAATTCGCTGCTCACTTTATAGATTTCATTTCATGTTTTTTTCTGTTTTTCTTTATATTTTATTTTCTGTTTTTACGTGATATATTTTTACTTATTGTGTTCTATTTTATTTGTTGTAATTTTTCTGTAAAATTTTTTGAGTGCTTCTCAAACTATTGTATTGATATATTTTGCTTTGGCTATATTGATGCAATATTAGAAAGCACTCTTTTTTGCGGATATAATTGTGTGAGCTGATGAAAGGATTATATCTTTTATTTTCCGGATTCTTTAAAAAGTAAAAAAAATTGAATTTTTTGTTCTTTTTTTTCGTTTTTTTTGTTATTTTCATTATTATTTTTCTTTTTTTCCCCTTTTTTCATAGTTCTGTAACTTCTCCCCTGTTTTCTCTACATTTTGAACTTTATATATATATATATAAAAGTTCAAAATGAAGAATAAAACAAAGAGAAATTAAGAAATTAAAGACATATGAAAAAAGGGGGAAATAATAAGTAATAAATAAAAAAATAACAAACAACAGTTTAAATTATATATATATATATATATATATATATATATATATATATATATATATATATATATATATATATATATATATATATATATATATATATATATATCATTTACTACGTATAAGCAGCAAGTATATAGTACTCATAAAATAAGTAAATAATAATGAAATGAGTAGAAGAAAATTATTTAAATAAAATAAAATAACATAAATTTAAAAAAAAAGTTTTTAGTAAAAATTCGGGAAAAAAAGATAGATATAATCTCCTCATCACCTCACAAGATTAGATCTTTTTTTTCCATGTTATTTTATTTTATTTCAATAATTTTCTTCCTCTCTTTTCAATACTTTGCAATTTTTTCCGTGTTTTCTCTACATTTTGAACTAAATCGTTTTTAGTGTGGGGTATAGTTTCCCATCACGGCCAGCAACGTTGAACAGCTTTGAGGCATCGAGTCAATGAGGTTGTTGGGAATCTGGGCTATTCTGTCCATCTCCTCCAGATGAACTCCTTCAATTCTTGGGGAGTTTGTGGGTTTGATAAACATCTATCAATTCGTCTGCCTGGAATGTTCCAAACATGCTCGATTGGGTTCATGTCCGGAGAACTCGCTACTCAATCCATTCATATGATTCCTTCCTCCAAAAGTAAGTCATTCACTAAGTTAGCACGAAGTGGTCTGCAATTTTCGTCGGCCATTATTATCATCTAAAATAGCTGCTGCGTAAAGGACTACAATAGGTCTCAGGATCTCATCCTTACATCGGCGACCGGTCAAACCTCTATTTCGAATGATATGAAGATCGGTGAGCCCATCAATGGAGATGTCAGCATAGACCATCACTCCCCCCCCCCGCCAAATCTTGCACTTTCACTCACGAACGCAGGATTGTTTCTACTGCCACGTTCCGCAAAGATGAAAATGCGTCTATTATCAGGATGAACAGATAAACAGGACTCACCAGAAGATTGTTTGTGATTGTGCCATTCATTTCTCCTCCAGTTCACATGCTGTGATGCCCACTACCTGCGGGAGTGACGGTGCCTTTCTGTTAATGTAACACACACCATTGGACGGCGAGTATACAGACCTACAGCGTGAGGGTGGTTTCGGACAGCTTGCGTCGAAACTATGGCTCCAGTTGCCGAGCGAAGGTGCGGCATTCATATTCCGGTGTCTCCGAGCCGTTAGCGTTAACGGTCTTCATTGGGCATTGTTGCGCGTCTAAGCCCTTGCACTGATCTTCGGCCTTCATTTCCAGTCTCCAAAAGACGGTTACTGATCCTGGAAATCACGCTTTGTGAAACTCCAATGATAAACGGGACTGATTATACTATTATCAATTACTTTGGTAATCCATTTTTATGAATATAGTCTTACAACTTCAATATAAAAATTATATTTATTTTGCTGAAAAACTAGCAGCCAGCAATAGCTGCAAAATTCACGAAGTTGCTATTTCGAAAAATTTTGTAAATGTTTCAGTAGACTTATGTAAGTTGTAAGTGATGTGCTGTTACTGACACTGCACAACACTGTCAGAAACAGCAATTTAAGAATTGACAGATGCCTGTTGTTACATTCACAGCATTGTCAGAAACAGTGTATTGTGGCATCCACAGCAGTTTGCTGTATTATTCACAGTACTTTGTGAAATTTGCATAAGTTTGCTGTTTTGTTCAAACCAGCAACTTTGGTGTAAATTTTACAGCAGTCTGCTTTAATATTCAAAACAACAAATATTTTTTAATAAAATTTACAGCATTTGTTGCAATATTCAAATCAACATTTTACTGTAAACTTTATATCAGTCTGCTGTAATAATTAAAACAGCAACTTTGCTGTTATTTTCACAGCATCTGCTGGCAGTCGCGTTGCCAACAACTTTGATTGTAAAATTCAAACACTGTTTTTTAACAATGAAACGTTGCTTGTAATTGCTGATTATTTAAACAGCTATTTCATTATAGCTTTAATTAATTTTTTTTGAAAAAAGGCTCCGGAGTAAGTATGAAGTACTATTTAACAATTCCATTTCGTATTTAGTATTATGTACAATATATTTCATTTATTGTTATATTACATACTATACTAAATATTACTGATTTCTGACTTTTTTCTATGGTCCTACAATTGTTATATTACATACTATACTAAATATTACTGATTTCTGACTTTTTTCTATGGTCCTACAAACACCGTATTAAATATTAGATAAATTGCACGGAACATTCAAATTTCATAATACTAAAAATGCTTCGTTATGTATCTCTATTATTTTTGCTTATTTATTCAGGAAAAGAGGAAGAGAGACTTACATTGAGTGTACTCAAATCTGAATTCAGTGCTGTAAGGTATCCGACTAGTTTCGGCAACTGTTTTTTAAACATTAATATAAACTTTTAAAAACTAGTTTTAAAGTTTTATTATGTGATAAAAATTTAAATTCTACTTTTTTCTCGTGGTCTGTAGTTCAAAAAATGCATGCTATAATCATAAACACTCTTGAAAAATTGTAAATAATTACTTTACAAACAATATGAGGTATCTTTTTTAAGGCTGTGTAAAATGTGAAAATTTCTGATTTTGAGATAAACGCATTTAAGGACTTAAAATCACTAGTCTATCCACTCTCATCACTAAAACTGCTATAGAACCTTACCTATAAAACCTTAAAGCTAAAATATTTGTCAATTGCCTAAAAAAAATTTTTTTTTCTATAATTTCAACGAATCCAAAAATGTGGGTTGTGCGTGAATTTTATGAGAATCCTCAGACTTATTCAGAATACCTTTTCTTAAAAAAAACTTATATTCCTGAGTACCACATTCAATTTTTTATTTGTTAACATACAAAACGTATTATCCTTTAAAAAAATTTTTATATATATATATATAAAAATATAGATGAGGTTACAATTATTTCCTATTATAAAATGAAACAAAATTTTAAACATTTATTTATGTTACCGGCAAAGTATCAAACGCCAGCATTCTATAGAATGCCTAGGCATTGTATATAATGCCGGGTGTTTTTAGGCAAAGTATGAAATATGAGAAGTATTACATACTTTCCCTAGGCATTGTATATAATACGTAGGCATTCTACAGAATGACAAATGCCATTTAGACAAAGTATAAAAAAACGTCCTGATGAGGTTGTTACATGCATTTCTGAAAATTAAAATGTTATTCTGAAAAAATAATGAGAGTGCCATTAAAAAAATTTATTCAAAATGCGTAAAGAGAAATGAAAGTTGGACAAAACATAATTTATGCCTTTCTTGTTAAGGGAAACAAAATTTTCATATAAAAAAATAAGAAATTGACCTACTAGGTGCAACAATGGCAGGCTTGACCGACATTCTGAATTTGACATTTTGACAAATCAGAATGTATTTTATACTTTGCCGGTTTCTCATTTGACATTCTATAGAATGCCTAGGAAATGTGTGAAATATAAATCATTTCATACTTTGCCGGCTAATTTTAGGCATTATATACAATACCTAGGCATTCTATAGAATGCCAGATTTCAAACTTTGCCGGTAGCATTTACATTGCTAGTTAAAAAAATTTACAATTTAACATGGGTCATAATAATTGCATTTGCAATAATTTCGTTATTTCTCGAATACGCTTTCAACGTATAACGGCATAAGAAATCGTGAATTCATTCATTGCTCAAAATGAAACGAATTTGGCTTTTTTTGTGCAAAATAGTTTGAAAATACTTTTCTGACGGGAATAAAAAATTTAAAAAAAAAGGTAAAGGCCATCAGTAGTAATCAATATCGTAGTAGAGCAGAGAGGGGTAAGGGGTGGGCATCCATTATATTAAGACCAAAAGGTATATTAGGAAAATTGATTTCCGCCCTTTTGATAGGGGGGTAACAAGTTTCAGTAAAGTAGTTATTAATTTTTGAGTGATCGTAGTTTTTTTCTTCTTTTGTTTCACTTAGTAGAACCACTAAAATGAAAAGATATTAGGAATATATTTAGAGATTACATTATAACATTTACTACAGAGAGTGTAAAAAACCTTATTTATTGTTAAATAAAATGTCTATTTTTGTGCTTTACATAACCTACATTAGTTGTTGCGCTCGATTAAGTAATTTCTCGGAAAAAAATTATTAAATGGCAGTTTAGTTCATTGTTATTTTACCTCATTTGACCAAAACAGTCAAATAACCATTAAAAAAAATAGTATTCAAACCATGAAATTCATTTACTGCCTGTTTTCACCCAATACGGTTAAGGAACCGAAATTTTGTCAGCGACAAATAGGTCCACAGCCGATGAGAACCGAGCTCACGTTCATTCAAAATTAGAAGCTAATCCATATGATAAGAATTCAGAATTTTATTTTCCATCACCGGCTGCATAACACAACAGAGGATGCTTAGGTGAATACCTTATGAAGCTGCTTAGTTTCTTCCAGCTGGATGAATACTTTTGTCGAGAGGGCAAATAGGTCACTATCATTATGGGAGTCTTCAATCTTACCGTTGACACCACAATATTTACTCCATTCTTTCAACACACCTCAATGGGTGACCCTGGATTAATTGGAGAACGAAACACTCATTCACGCATAGATGATAGCATATATGGCAACGTTACTTTTAAAAAGTAACGAGTAAAAGTACAAGTATTTTTAAAAAAAGTAACGAGTACATTTCTAGGAAATCGAAATTCAAAGTAACCTAAAATTTTATTGAATAATATTCTTATGTTCTTTAATGTTTTTGCAAAATTGTTGTTATTTATTTAATTATTTTTAATTTTGAAAGTTATAGACAATAATTTATTTTTAATTCGGAAGAATATTACAATATAATTTTATAATATAATCGTATAATATAATTTTAAAATCAAATGTAATTTTAATATCAAATTTTTTATGGATTTGCTCGAAAAAGAAATTTTTTCTACTGATTTTAATTTTTAGTTTATTATTTTTATTTATTTAAATTACCATTGATTTAAAATTGTTTTACTCTATCGAAACGCGTTTTAAAAGCACAAACATAAACAAAGCAAACACGGGATTTCAGATAGCTTTGTGATCTTTGAGCTAGTAAAAAATAATTGAATGTGCAATATAAGTTAAAGAAGAACAGTCTACAGCTTTATTTGTAACAATGGCTAATGCTGAAGTCATGCGAGAAAATCATTTTCCGAACATTTCTGCCTAACGGAATAATTAAAATTTGTAAACGAATTTTAGTATCAGCGGCTAAATCAATACCTTCGAGTTTTCAAGAGTTAAAATAGTAATTATAATAGTTTTCAATAGCACACGTAGTTTTGAAGTTCTTAGAGATTTGACTGGGCGTTGTTTGACAAGGCCAGGCATAAACATAATTTTAGTAAAAAATTTACTATGTAAAAATGTATTTAGTAAAAATTTATTAAGACAAAAATGTATTATTAGTGAGTTCAAAAAGAAAACTGAAAAACGTAATAACAAAATCCAACATTTTTTTATTTAAAATGTATTAAATAAATGCATAAAACTCGAAAATGAATTAAAATAACTTGCTAATTAATATTTTTATTCATTTTGCAAAATAATTGCATTTCGAAAGTGGTTTCACTGAGTCTGCTGCGAGAATTTCTCAGAACGTGCTTAGCCACGCTGAATAAGAGCTCCACGGGAGCACTAGAAGATACTGCAGTATTATATTTCACATATAATTTTTTTACGATTGGATATCGATTCAAAATTGATATGCTTTCGGTTTCGACATTTGAGCTCATGTATGCCATAAATTCTTCTGTCGCTGGTGATTGGCATGATGTTTTCAGCTTTAGAAAATTTTAAATCCCTGGGGTTTTTTTCTGTAACGTTATTATAGCAGGGTGTTCAGCTTGGACAATTCTTTCCAATTTTTTTGCAGCCTC
This sequence comes from Parasteatoda tepidariorum, assembly GCF_982258835.1. Classification (NCBI taxonomy): domain Eukaryota; kingdom Metazoa; phylum Arthropoda; class Arachnida; order Araneae; family Theridiidae; genus Parasteatoda; species Parasteatoda tepidariorum. Next base: position 1,315,015 of record NC_141758.1, on the reverse strand, counting down.
CTCCCTAGCTTTTTCTTCCAACCAATTAAATTTGATTCAAGGTACCAGACCTGCAGTAAACAATAAACCGTCCTGCGATTTCATATCGCGAAACCTTTCGCGCACGCAATCTAAAAGAGCTTTTGTTTAAAGGTTTACAAACTGTTGTTTAAATAATGTTACTATGAAGCTCTTCTTCAAAAGAGCCGTCTTTTCCCTTTCAGTAATGACAATTTTAAAAGGTCAAGGTATTTAAACACGAAGTTAGCTGTGAATGCATATATATTGCACATTAATTTTATAAATTAAGAAAACATAAGCATTTTTCTATTTTTTTTTATTTTTAGAAAGCTTGCCGAGTTTTAGAAAAAAGTAACGATTTCATTCCACATTTCAGTAACAAATACTTGTACCTTTTCCCTGAAAAAGTAACGAAAGTAAAAGTAATAGTACTAAATTTAAGAAGTAACGAAGTGCAAGTAAAAGTACGTACTTTTTACTTGTACCGGCGGTACAAGTAACGAAAGTAAAAGTACTGCCATATATGGATGACAGTACCACAAAACTGCTCGACACAAAAAATCTGTTATTTTTCACATTAGATAGCAACTCTACATGAAGTAATTAAACCACATTCCACAATTCGCTTGACAAGACACAACATAGCTAAATATCCGATGCTTAAATTTAATGTCGAGTTAAATGTTTTTACTGTTTCAGAACCATGCCAGCTGTAAATGGTTGCAATGTTCTATGTAAATGGTTCTATGAACTCACATATTGTGAGCAGTAAATAAAACTTATTAAATTTTCTTCGTTAATAATTCGCTTAGTTTTTCAATTCTTTATGCACACACACACACACACACACACACACACACACACACACACATATATATATATATATATATATATATATATATATATATATATATATATATATATATATATATATATATATATATATATATATATATATATATATATATATATATATATATATATATATATACACACACCGAAATCTGGAGAATGTCAACATTCACGTAGTCGCTTGGTGTATGTCCGAAATATTTGTTATATCCAATTTTATATTAATTTATTCGTTAATTTTATTATATTTATTTGATATATTTATATTTATTCTATATTTTAATACTTACTGACGATAGATTAGACGAAACATCAGTGTTTGGAGTATCGGGCAAATATATACCGGGCAATGGCACTTGATCTTAAAAAAAACATCAGTGTAGGGTATACCAAGCAAATGTATATCGGGCAGTGGCACTTAACCATAAAAAAACATCAGTGTAGGGTATACCGGGCAAATGTATACCGGGGCAAATGTATACCGGACAGTGGCACTTAACCTTTAAAAAAAAACATCAGTATAGGGTATACCGGGCAGTGGCCCTTAACCTTAAAAAAGCATCAGTGTAGGGTATATCGGGCAAATGTATACCGGGCAGTGGCACTTAACCTTAAAAAAACATCAGTGTAGGGTTAAAATATCGAATAAATGTAATTACATCCAGGAATAAGTTCATATCAAATCGAATGTAATAAATATTTCGGACATTCACCAAAGCATATCTGTGATTGTCAACATGCACCGGTGAGGGTCCGAATGTACAAGAATGTAATGAAATATTCGATCTTTCACCGACGTATTTAGTGTTTGTCGACATTCACCGCCGGTGAAAGTCAACAACCACCGATTTCGGTCTTTCGCCGTGACACACACACACACACACACACACATATATATATATATATATATATATATATATATAATTTTAAGCTTAATAATAATCTAGAAATCATAAAAATAAAAGTAATAGTATAAAACAACAATTAATGAGCTCAAACGTTTCTATAAACATTTATTTAAAAATTGTTTTAGCCAAACTAATAGAATTAGAAGAATTTGTATTAATATTTATTTATTTAAAAAAGAAATTGATGCACTTTTCCAAAATCTGATTTTAAAAAATCATTATCTGTCAAATTTATTTGAATTCTATGCGAAACCGTCGAACTAAAGGAAAATTAAATTTTTTATATAAAAGTATATTTATATAAAAAAGTTAGGTTATCGTGATTAATATAATTGTTTTCATGAGCAAACCAATTCTTACGACCAACAATTCAAATTTGATCTCACCTTCAGTGCATATACCTACTTTTTTCAACCAACCAAAAATCAATTCATAATAATTATTAATCTTTACAGATGTCATTAAGCTCGATAAAAATTATTAAAGGAATATTCTGTATTTGAAATGCGACCTTTTAATTAGTTATAATTTTTTAGTTGCAAAATAAGGCGCTTGCATTGGAAATCATTGCGATGAAGCGCTCATTTTGTACTTCTTTCCGTTGATATTTCCTTTCAGGTTTAGAAAACTATAGACCTGCAGACAGTTGAGAAAATATTTTATTCTTTGAAGTGAAAAAGAATAAAACTATTTAGTCTTACAATGACCGTACAAAATAAAGGCGTGTTATCTTCTAAACTAAAAGTGAATAAATTTTTAAAACTAGTTTATCCGTTACATATAAAAAAAAGAGCTATATTACGTATAAGCTTTCTTTTGGAATAAAGAGCTTTGGAAAAGCTCAAAATTTTATAAGAAAGAACGTTTTTTTCTTCTTCCAATTTCCTCTTGAGACCAAAAATAGTTCTTGGAAGCTTTGATGGCATATCTAAAGAAAGCATGCTATGGTGGAAAAAAAAAGAATTTCTGCCATGAGAAGATGCTCTATTGTTGGACTATTTTATTTTATATATACATCTATATGTAACAGACACTTTAAACTGTGTACTTCAACATCTGCAAAGGAATATAACTCACTTTTTCTGTTAACGCTTAAGAATACTAGAAATACAAGAAATATTCTATACCTCTATTTTTTGTCATGGCAGCTATTTGTTTTCGGGAAAATGCTTCGAAACATGCCCGTCACAAAAACAAATATATCTTTAGTACTACAGCATGATTTTTAAGATAGAAAAAGCTTAATACATTCAATTGTCAAGGAAGAGTTCCCTGAAGAGATTAATATTAAGGACGCTAAGGATATAAAATGAAAAATCCTCGTGAAAGACATTCGCAAGTAAGCCAATTCTCGTCATATTCATATTTTTAAAACACAGAAAAACTTTTTATGTGAGCTGTTGAAATAATTTAAACGTAGGGTCGATAAAAAAGGCAGAAACCCCTAAACAACTTTTGATTTAATGTCGAATTTTCATGTTTAAAAGGATGCAATGTTTATGATAAAAAGGGAATGCATTAAATACGCTTATTTATGATAACAAAAGATATTTCAAGTTATGAAATGAGACACAAAAGACGCATTTTTATCTCATTTTTTTCGATGGATTCATTTCGATTTTCATTTTTTCTCCAAACTATAGAGATAGCTGCTTGAGTTTTGATAATTATATTGGGTTGGTCGAAAAGTAATTTCCTTTTTTTTCCTGGGAAAAATCAAAAGCGTTTTTCTTATAGGGACTAAATATTTTCACAAGCGAACCTTGACTCACAAAATGTACAATGATTATGCTGGCTGTGAAAAAGTACAATTAAGCCCTGTGTTGATAAACTCTCTAACTATCCCATAGTTAGTTTAAAAGAGTCATAAAATGGATTAAAAAGTTTAAACTAAAATTCTAATACAATAAACGCTCTTTAGTACGACCGCTATTACAGTGTCCCTTTGCTATTCCATATAGATGCAGTGTTATTTTAATGTACATAGCAATATAATAGCGATGCAAATTTAGTCATTGGATACAATAAAAAAATTTGATATTACCACACTATAAATTAGAATTCCTTTTGAATAAAGGACATAACCCCTCAATTTTTATGCTCAATTATCGTAATTTTATACATAATTATCGCAATTTATGGTCGGCAACTTTCCTTTAAAAAGATACAATAAACTTATCAATCATATTTTTCATTTGAAAATTGAACTAACTCTATTTAAGAAATGAGAGTTCCCTTGTGTTGAAACATGTCGAAAATGGCTGCAACAAATCAGCATAATATTTTTAAAGCACCCATGAAATATTATTTTATAAGGTATTTATACGTGATTATTAACATAGAAAAAATTGCGTTATTGCTCATTTTTCTGTTAGTTGCCAACTTTTTACGATAAGAAAAAAAGTAGGGTCAAAACTACCAGAATAGGGTAACATTTACCCTATTTCTGGTTTTAGGACAACACCCAAAAGCTCGACAGTTTTGACGGAATCGCTATGCTAATGATTTTGGTAAAAATAACAATAAAATAATTTCAGAATATGTGATTAAATTCGGTTAATGTGGTAAAATTTGATAATTTTAACATAATAATTTACAGCCTGACATAAAGCATTTTCGTCAATGCTTCAATATGAGATTGATTTTAATTCTTTCTAGAAATAAAAAAAATCGATCTGTAGCAAATTTTCTTCATGGAGTGCATATAAATAGCGTGTCTCAGCTCAGCGTATCTTAGGTCATTATAAATATTAGTGTTACATCAAGCAAAGGAATGAAAAATTCGTGGTATTTTGCTGCAACTCTTGGTTCTTTGTGTAGTAAATCATCCAAAACCACTTTGGTGTTGTTATTGGTTTTTTGTTTACAGTATGAAAACTAAAGCATTGCTAGGATTTTTATTTTTACGGTTTAGTGTTCTACCTACCGGAATAACTATATGGACAGCTAAAATGGTAGTGACAAACCATTGTTCTATCACCTTTTTTCCTTACTGTGCTTTTCCTTTTCTGATCAGTTTTTGTGGGTGGACATGGATGGGACTTCCATGTGACTTTTACAGCTGAATGTCGAGTCACATATACATTTATGGATACGCTTTCAGTTTCTATGTGAGCAGAAACTCCCTTTCATTCTGAATCATAATTCCATTCATGTATTTTTCGAATCACTCCAAAGGGAGGCCATTTCTTGATTGTCATCAACAACTAATGAATGAAATCCTAGTTCCAAATTTTATTTCATTTTATTTTATAACCGGCGTTGAACAGCTGACATAATTAAGAGTTAACCACCATCAATATTCTATTCCGCTGAATTGTAATTTTGAACCCAACCCACCAGGAAAAGACAAGGGAACTTTTGTAGTCTTTAATAGCCTTCGTGAAATGCTTTTTTATGGAACTAACCAGCATTTGTAATTGTATACAGCGGTCACTGGACACCTTCTAAAAAAAGATTCACAGAGCCATCCTTTACGATATCAAGAAAGGGGATGCTGGCAAACCAGATATAACTTCGAGTTCTACCGGCTCTATAAACAGCCCCAAATTACACAAATAATCCACAGTAATAGGCTGGGATGGCCAGATACGGAGAAGCCCTGAAAATAACGCCATGAGAATCGCCACCTTTAAGAACCTCGAGGGGTCACGTCTCAGAGATAGACCCCCTACTAGATGGCTCAACGACATCGAAAATGACCTGAAAACCCTAAAGATTAGAAATTGGAAGGGAGTTGCCGTGGATAGAAGGCTCTGGCGTGCGTCAGCTGTTGATGCAGCCAATGTCTGCCAGGAGCTGTTGCGCTGGTAAAGAAGAACCCACATTTGCGTGGAGGTGAGGGAAACTACGAAAGCATCCCACAGTTAGCTCGACCACAATGGGATTCTAATCCATGATCTAGCTACCACTGTGGATATTTTACGTCATCACTAAAGTCGATGGGAGCCGGAAGCAGAATTCGCATCAACCAGCCACCCCTGGGATTCAAACTTGGGGCACCTCGTTGGGAGGCAAACGCTCTATCCCCTGAGCCGTCGCAGCTCTCTAGTCTGATATTTGTAATTTAATAACCGGCTGTTGAACAGAGATCTCAATTCTGAGTTTACGACCACCATCAATGCTCAACTTCGTAGCCTTGTAACATTGAACCCAGTCCAGAAGACAAGGGAACTCCTGGATAAAGCATTGGGACACACTATCCTTCCGGGGGGACTTTTTGATGGAATTCACCTACATTTGCGTTACATGAACAGGAAGATCAGCCAGCAAAAAATTTCTGACCTATGATGTTTCTACAACTGAGAATATTATACCGAGTTCGATTTTTTAATGGCAGTCGTTGAACAGCCGACCCAATTGTGAGTTGACGACTACTAATACTAACTGCATTGCCTAGTAATTTTGAACCTAATCCAGAAGGCAAGGGAACTTCTGGATCAAGTATTAGTGGAAATTTGCCTTCGTGGAGAACTTTTTTTATGGAACTAGTCTGCATTTGCGTTACATAAAAAGGAAAACCTGGAAACTATTCACAGTTAGCCTGACGACAAGGGGACTCTAACCCATGATTCATATACCACTGAGGATATTTTTACATCAGCACTGTGATCAGTACGAGCCAGATGCGGAATTCATATCGATCAGCCATCTCTGGGATTCGAACCCAAGTCACTCTATTGGGAAGCGAGCCCTCTATCCCGTAGCATTTTTCAAATACTACATTCACTGTTAAAAATGAAGTTCTCAAAAATGAGTAAACGAACATATTAGTTTCGAAATGAATAGATTCGTTCCAAAAATGAAAACATGCCTATCACATTTATGAAATATCTCATGTTTTCAAACTGATTCAATTCATAATGTGCTATAAATATGGTGAACAACTAAGAGAAATTTTTTAATATTATTTCTGCATATTTGTATGGAAGCAGAAGTGAAGAGCCGATTTTATTTCTTTAAATCTCCAAAATAACATTTTGCTAAAATTGATTTTGATTTTGCTCTCCAAAATAAATTTACATACAGATAGAAATGGTGATGGGCAAAAGAATTTTGACATAAAAGACATTTTTCGCACATATAAGGAAAAAATCGTAAAATCGGTAAATATTTCCTTAGAGGTGAACTAATCAGTATTAATTGACAACACATCTGTGTCATTTCATATTTAAGTAACTTCATCAGGGCCAAACATTAGATGACAAAAAACTCTTCACTACGCGTACTAAAAAGTTTTAATATGAAATTGTGATCCAATTTATGAACTAATATAATTTAAATTTAGTTTATGTTTTTCCCATTTAATAAATTATTGAGTCCTCATTTTCACAAAATAAGAATCATTTTAATTTTGTAAATGGAAGGTATTGAGCGTTATCAATTTGAAATCTCATTAGAATCCCTCCAATTTGACTTCTTCCGAGGTAACATATTTTAAAAATGTCCTAAACGCGAAATATCAGAAGGAAACGAGTGTTTCGTCGACTGATCAATAAACCATTTGAAACATTTCCTGAAACTCAATTTACTCTTCTTAAGAAGATGTGTCCCGAAAAGAGTTTAAAATGTGAATTTCAAAAGTATCGGGATAAGTCAGGGAAGACTTAAAATCAAAGCCGAATTTCAACCGAAAATTAATTTTGTTCTATACAGTGTTCAAAATAAATAGAGAACATATGAAGAACATAAATAAATAAACTATTTTTTTTTTATAAATCACATTAATGGATGGTAATTATTTTAATTCCTATAAGAGTCATATTTTCCTCAAAAGATGATAACACAACGATTAATTTTATTTTATTTCAAAGAAAAATATAAAATTTAAAAAAAACTAATACATACATGAAAACTTTAAAAATGACTAAAAAAACAGTGAAGCAATGCATCTTTTGAGTGAAGCAATGCATGCTTAAAGTAATGCATGTTTTAAATTAGGCATTTATTGCGTTAATATCTAGCTTGGTTAATATTTAATCTGATTTCCCAGAAATTATGTTTTTAAATTGCTTCAAATACAGATTATTCCAAATCATGTACAAGAAGTTACGATGAAATAAAAAATTTAAAATTCGTTACTTAATTTGAGAAGTAGTATCGTGTAGTAAAAAGGCCGTGATAATCGCTCTGCTACCCGTGGAAATACAACAAAAAAAGTTTAAAAGAGTGCTGAAATGATTTTAATTTATGAATTTAATACTTAAGTGTATGAGTGCTTTTTTGACAGTCTTCTCACATTTTACTTTAGACTATGACAATTTCTCTCGCGATTTTTTATACTATAAACTTGCGCTTGAGTTGAAAAAATTAAATAAAAAGAGATATAAAAATCTTAACAGTGATACTGAAATTATTAAATATTAAAAGAAACTTATTTCAAGAGCGATGAAAACTGTTTCCATATTAAATTGTTAAAATAAGTCTGGTTTATGGGTTCATTATATATAAATATATATATATATATATATATATATATATATATATATATATATATATATATATATATATTGCGTCTCACGTTCTGCACTCTTAAGTTTCAATTTTATTTATTTTAAGCCCACTTCATTATTTTTCAAATCCAGGCAATTCGTTATAATGAACAATTTTTAAAAAAAATAATAAATAATATATATATATATATATATATATATATATATATATATATATATATATATATATATATATATATATATATATATATATATAGAGAGAGAGAGAGAGAGAGAGAGAGAGAGAGGGAGAGAGAGAGAGAGAGAGAGAGAGGGAGAGAGAGAGAGAGATACAATAAGGGCAAGGGTAATATTGTTCTCTTTTCTGAAGAAACTTGAAAATAACAGTCTTAAGTATTGTCCCCCCCCCTCCACAATGGTAGACGGATCATGGGATAGAGTCCCCTTGACGTCAGGCTAACCGTGAAAGGTTCTCGTGGTCTTCCTCTCCACGTAGAGCAAATGCGGGTTAATTCCATCTAAAAGTCCTCCACGAAGGCAAATTTCTCCCAATTCAGGAGTTCCCTTGTCCTCTGGATTGGGTTCAAAATTAGAAGGTTACGGAGTTGAACATTAGTAGTCGTAAGCCTAAAAATTGGGTCGGCTGTTCTACGACGGTTATAAAATAAAAAAATAATAAGGTTGTAAAAAATTATTGAAATTTAATGGAAAAAAATTTAAAATTCTTTATTAAATATTAGATTTTTAGTCACGGATATTCCCGAATTGGAGATGTACATGGTAAAAATAAAAATTTAGTTAACAAAGAAGTGTTTAATTATAACATACAATTAACTCAACGATTTTATATAGAATTTAATTACACTACTGTTGCTCTTCCTTTTTTTTAAAAAAAAAATATGTACTTTTTTTTATATTTAGATTAAAAATCAACTGTTTGATTATGAAAATTCTAAATTTAAAAGTCATATCTTTCGAATTTAAAAACCATTTGAAAATAAATCTTTTAAGAGATTCAGTTAGAAACAAGATTTTGGAAATGTATTCAATCATTTCTACAGAAAACGACCACAAATTTGTCATTCTAACCCATAGCAGTCATTTGTTAAGATAACTTGCGATTTTTGTATAAAACAAAATGGTCAATTATTTTGTTAATGGTTTCTATATTGAGAAAACAACACATACTTGTTCATCTAGATATAATAGCTTTTAAACATAGACAGAAACTGTGATATTTTTTAAGCTTCAGTGGTAACTAATATCTTAATTTCAACATTATTGAAATATCACTTTATTTGTAATCGCACTTTTCATACATTTATTGTGTAAAAACACTTTTATATCTCTCTATATTAAAAAGGACATCGATGCTGTTTTTGGGCATTCAAATAAGGTTACATTTTGCTTTGGTGAGCAAAAACTCAAAAAAAAAAAGGTATAAGCTTGAAAATTAGAATCATTTCTCCATTAATTTTGCGTTTTAGAACATACCTTATTTTATTCATTTTATTTGCAGTTAGTTTTAAATTATTTACTTTCATTGGTACACGTTTGAAACGCATTTCAAACAAAATAAACACGTAGTTTCAGATAACATTAGAAATACTGATTTGGTGTCATAACTTACTTAAGTTTATCAGACATAACGAATAAAAATAATTTAATATTTACCAATACACTCTTTTTTTAGTAATGAAAGCTATAAGCTAGCAGTCGTCAATGTTATCGTTTAAAATAGTTGATAAATCATTATCATTTACAGTTTAATTTGAAACGATGGCTGTTTGTCATGGAAACAATGGCAACCCATGAGAAAATTTTATTTTTGAAACGTCACTCTGACTTTATTTTTGAAACTTTTATTTTTGAAACGTCATGACTGAACAAAAGGTTCTGGAATTATAAGAGAGAGATCCAAACACAACCCACAAACTCTTTATTTTATTATTCTAAATAGGATGCGTTCCTTCAACTGAAGTGTAATAAGGAAGCTCCGTTGAAGAAAGAGAGAAACTAAATTTAAATTCCGTAGTTTAGATAGATTGCAGAAAGTTTCTCAAACAAAACAGTCCATAAAATACGATGCATATTCTGAAATTGTTTCAAAAAGGAGAGATGAAAAAAAAGAAACAATATTAATAAAAGAATCCGAGAATTCGTTTTTGAAGAAGAATTCTTATGTTCCAAAAGAATCCCTTTTGGGAAAGCGAAACCTAATTGAATTTCTAAACATAAATTTTAAATTTTTTTTAAAAGAAAATATTTACTCAGAAAATTTGATGACGAGAAAAAAAAAGACTAAAACGTTTTATTTTATGTTTTCTTTCAGCATTCAGAACTGATAGTGTGAGAAGAGTAAGCCTAGTGTAGTCAAATGAAATATTTCTGTTATTTATCATTCAAAAAGTCTCAGTAAATTTTGGCGAATTGACACAACTGTCATCGATAGATACATGACAAAACGATGGATAGTTAATAAGAAAGCTTTAAAAAAAGTTTTCTCGTGTTTATATATATATATATATATATATATATATATATATATATATATATATATATATATATATATATATATATATATATATATATATATATATATATATATATATATATATATATATATATATATATATATATATATATATATATATATATAAATAAATACAAGAAAACACTAAGAAAGTTAAGAAAAACAATAAGTATCATTTATTGCGCTTAAGCTGCAAGTAAACAGCACTCATTAGATAAGTTCAAAATGAAGAATTAAACAAAGAAAATTATAGACATATGAAAAAAAGGGGGTGGGAAATAATAAGTAAAAAAATAACAAACAACATTTTATTTAAAAAAAAAAAAAAAAAAAATGTGAAATGTTAATTAAAAAACCGGAAAAAAAAAAGGCCGGAAAAAAAAAAGATATAATCTTTTCTTCAGCCCACACGATTATATCCGCAAAACAGAGTGCTTTCTGATATTGTATCAATAAAGCCAAAGCAAAATATATTAATACAATAGTGTGAGGAGCACTCAAAAAAAATTTTTATAAAATAACTACATAAAAATAGATCATAAAAAGTAAATATAACATGTAAAAACAGAAAATAAAATAAAATAAAAAGAAAAAATAAAATAAAAAGAAAAAACATTAAAAAGGGGGGACTATAAAGCGAGTAGCAATATCATAACAACTTACATGGACAGTTATTTTTCAAGAATGATTTAAAAATTTTTTCGCAGAAAGATTGCCAGATTACAAAATATGAAAACAAAAGATGAAAACAAAAGCGCAAATTGAGTGTAACAAGAGGGTTTTAAGTGTCGTTCTTACTGCACTGCTGAAGTGATTTGTTATTCTGAGTTTTGATTTGTTAGTTACCAAGGATGGGCCCGAAATGAATGTGCGCAAGGTAATATTATACTGGATAATTTTAAAAATTGATCATAAATAGTTTTAGAAGATAGATGTTTATTTAAGAAAAATATAAAATAGAAAAGAGAAACATAAATTGCCTGCTTTGCAAATAATTTTAGCCGCAGATTTGCACGATATGGATTAGCACATAGAAAAATTATTTAAATTATCAAAGAAAAAATTTTAATAGATAATTTTTAACACGGATTTGCCCGAAATGGATTTGCACATGGAAAAATTAACAAAGAAAAAATTTTAGCAGATAATTTTAACCACGGATTTGCCCGAAATGGATTTGCACATGAAATTGTATAAATTAATAAAAATTTTTAGCAAACAATTTATCCACGGATTTGCCCGAAATGGATTTGCACATGGAAAAACTGTATAGATTAACAAGGGAAATTATTTAGCAAAGGAATTTTTAGTAAATAATTCTAACCACGGATTTGCCCGAAATGGATTTGCACATTGAAAGATTAACAAAGAAAAATTTTAGTACATAATTATAGCCACGGATTTGCCCGAAATGGATTTGCACATGGGAAAATCATAAAAATTAACAAAAAAAATGTTTAGAAAATATATCCACCAAAATATACGATTAATTCAATGATTTTATATAAAATTTTATTACATTAGTTGGGTATCCATTGTTTTTTATCAGATTTTGAAAGAGTTTATCGATTTGTATTTTGGATAAATAAATATTACTACATATTCTTTTAATTCTGTTCATTTCATTAAAGGTGGTATTTAAATAGATGCTCCTAGAAACATTAGAATTCCAAGTAACTAGTTTATTAATATTAAAATTAAAATCATTTCTTTTATCGTATAAATCAACAAAGCAGTTAACATGTTATATTTACTTTTTATGATCTATTTTTATGTAGTTATTTTATAAAAAAATTTTTTGAGTGCTCCTCACACTATTGTATTAATATATTTTGCTTTGGCTTTATTGATACAATATCAGAAACCACTCTGTTTTGCGGATATAATCGTCTGGGCTGAAGAAAAGATTATATCTTTTTTTTCCGGCCTTTTTTTTCCGGTTTTTTAATTAACATTTCACTTTTTTTTTTTTTTTTTTTTTTAAATAAAATGTTGTTTGTTATTTTTTTTACTTATTATTTCCCACCCCCTTTTTTTCATATGTCTATAATTTTCTTTGTTTAATTCTTCATTTTGAACTTATATATATATATATATATATATATATATATATATATATATATATATATATATATATATATATATATATATATATATATATATATATATATATATATATATATATATATATATATATATATATATATATATGTGTGTGTGTGTGTGTGTGTGTGTGTGTGTTACGGGCAATGTAATTATTTAGGTCAGTATTCATAATGCTTAGTTATTATGAATAATGACCATTAAAATTGGACAATTTGATAAATTTGAATTACTTTACGATAATTTCTCACATTGCCCGGTCATTATAAATACCGCTATTATTTCTTTGGGCACTTTTCTTAATTGACAGCAATGGGAAAACCACGCGCGTGTGGTGTTATTCTGGTTGGCAAATGTTCACCGGTGAATGTTGTCAATCAAATCAGTCGCTTTGGTGAATGTCCGAAATATTTATTACATCCAATTTGATACTAATTTATTCGTGGATATAATTACATTTATTCGATATTTTAATGCTTACTGACGATAGATTAGAACAAACATCAGTGTTTGGAGTATCGGGCAAATATATACCGGGCAATGACACTTGACTTTAAAAAAATATCAGTGTAGGGTATACCGGGCAAATGTATACCGGGCAGTGGCTCTTGACCTTAAAAAAACATCAGTGTAGGGTATACCGGGCAAATGTAAACCGGGCAGTGGCACTTGACCTTAAAAAACATCAGTGTAGGGTATACCTGGCAAATGTATCCCGGGAAGTGACACTTGACCTTAAAAAACATCAGTGTCACCCGTATTCACCACGCCGAGTTAAATTCAAGAGTAACTCGGGGATCGGAATATCCACGGTTCAGAGTTACTCTCGGATTAACCCTCGCTTTTTATTCTCCAACCGTTTTTAACAGAGGATTTCACAACTCGAAATTAACTCTTGGAGGAAATATAACGAGGCCTTTGATTGGGCAAGGTAAAACCATGTGACTTTGTATATAATATAAACACGTGCTGTTATATAATATAAACATGTTATTTGCTGGTTTCCAAGTACATAAAATCTTACAGCAGTTAAAACTTTTTCCGTTGGAGTTAAGGCATTGTTCCGATCTGTATCAGATTCCAACTTACTGCCAATTTTGGAGATCAGTTCTTCAATCGTCGGTTTTAAGAAACGATATCTTTCAAAAAAAGTCTATTTCATCTAACTCTTCTAGGTCATTATTTCTGATAGTTGGGACATATCTTTTCCTTCTTTCAACAGTTTCAAGAAATTCAAGATCTTCAAGCTCAAATGCAGCGATAGAATCCTCCATCTTGTTTGTTTACAAGCTCCTCGTGAATAGGTTACCCTCCGATAACTCGGCAAAAACGGAGGGTTACCCGGAGAGTCAGAACTATCGATGAAATCTGCGAGTTTGGCGAAATTTCGGCTGGAGAATAACGTTTCGCACTAAACTCGTGATTTTACTTTTACCCATAGATTACCCGGAGGTAATCCGTGTTGGTGAATACGGGCGTGTAGGGTATACCGGGCAAATGTATACCGGGCAGTGGCACTTGACCTTAAAAAAACATCAGTGTAGGGTATACCGGGCAATGGCACTTAACCAGACCTAGTATGACTAGACCTTTGGTAAATGTCCGAAATATATACTAGGACTAGTGCCGCTTTTGCTATAGCTTAAATATTTAAAAAAAATTAAACAAAGCGTTTGAATCAATTTTAAACTGATACCAAAATTATTGCTTTAAAATGAAAAAAAAAAAACTGCGCCAGATAAGAGTAATTGAAGTAGTTGCTTTATACAGCGCATGTGCGGGAAAAAATTAAAAAAAATTATGCAGGTGCATCTAAAAGTGGATGAATATCCCAAGACACCCTGTGGCTGTGTGTGACACAAATTGCCCACTTGACTTTTAGCATTATACATAATGACCGGGCAATGTAATAATTGCAACATAATTTATCATTTTGTCATATCCTTTTGGGCACTTTTTAAATTGCCCGGGCATTATAAACAATGCCCAATTATTTACATTGCCCGTGACATATATTTATATATATATATATATATATATATATATATATATATATATATATATATATATATATATATATATATATATATATATATATATATATATATATATATATATATATATATATATATATATATATATATATATATATGTATGTATGTATCGTAAAAAACTTCAGTTAATCTTAATTAATTATTCTAATCGAAATACCTTCTCACACTTTTAAAAGCCACATCCTGTTCTTAAATCTATTTTCGGCTCAAGCATGCATTTAATTAAAAGAAGAACATTTTTCCCCTTGCTCTCTGTGGGAAACGCTCGATCTATTTCATAAACCAATAGAAACTACTAAGATTTCCCTCTTTCCCTAAATTGAAACATTTTGCTGATTTTACTTTGCAAGATTTTCCCTAACATATAACTAAGGAGGGCAGCTTTTCGTGTTACACTTTTCACTCTTTTCTCATGACTGCACCGTCTAATAATTAATAAATAAATTTTGTACCCTCCTTCCCGACCTGAGACCTGCTTTAATCCTTTCACTCGGCAACGACGTTATATATATATATATATATATATATATATATATATATATATATATATATATATATATATATATATATATATATATATATATATATATATATATATATATACATATATATATATATATATATATATATATATATATATATATATATATATATATATATATATATATATATATATATATATATATATGTATTATATTATGTATATATAAATATGTATATATATATATATATATATATATATATAAAAAAAAAAAACTTGCTCTTTTATCTATATATATATATATATATATATATATATATATAAAAGAGCAAGTTTTTTTTTATCAAGGTTAGTTTTCAGGGTTTCTTAACACTTGCATCTTGACTCTGATTCTTGTCAAGATGGAACTTCTCACTTTCTGCTGTCATTGCAACTTTAAGGTAATATGTTATGAGGGAACATGTTTATTACACATTTTAACAGTTAATTTTGATTCGTTTTCTTATTTAACTAACCAACAATGAATTCCACGCGGTTAGTGTGGACGCATAGGAATGGAGTTATGGACTTGTCAATATTTACAGGGTCTTTCAGTGGTAGTAAATTCACGTTAATTCAAGCAGGAATTTCTTCTTTCAAAATGCCACTGCAACGTTTAAATATTTAGTTAGAAAGAGCTATATTTGAGTTATAAAATAAATACAATGGTTGACTGTTTCTAAATGCAGTTCACAATTTGAAAAAGTACTTATGTAAATTTTTTACAGTTATATCTATATACATGAAACATGTTTTCTCGTGTTATTTTTACGCTAACCATAATAAGATAAAATCGAAGACGGTAGGCTTTCCTCATTTTTTTTAGTTAAAAGTCTATATTTAATACTGAAACAATGAATATTATGTAAGAAAAAAGGGAGAAATTATTTTAATTTTTTGTGACAACATTTTGCTAATATACGCAACGAAGCGAACGAATTTCTGAATTTAAAGAAAATTAACTGTAATTCAAAATAAATTTAAGCATAGGAAAAAATGTTACAGTATGTGTAACAGTATGTGTAAATAATGTTACAGTGCGTGTAAATAATATTATTATATAAAAGCACTAATCCGTAGATTCTTAAGAAACGATGACATTTCTTTTTCATTTCGTGAGGGCAACACTGAACTGAAATATCAAGCGGGTGAGCTGTCATAAGCATAAACAAACCTGTTTACAAATTTCAAAATAAAAATTCTTTTCTCACAAGGGCAATGAAAAGTTGAGTTTCACTTAAAGCGTATAGTTCATGTCAGCAAACAAATTGAAATCAGATTCAAAAATAATTTAGGGTTTCACTGGTTATTACAAACGAAGGAAAAATTACAAAAATGGCCATCTCTCTAGTCATCTACTGTGCTTCTTCACTGTGCCATATGCGTGCAACTCTAGCCACAGTATAGAAGGGAACCTTTGATGGGGGTGCATCAACAATGGAGAGTCCAGGTTTAGCCTTCAATGAGATTGGAGAGAACCCGATGTCTTTCCTCGTTGACATCATTGACTGTCATTTCATGATTATCTTCAGCAGCAAACAATTCAGAGTAGCGTGAGGCCAGCTTCATCTTATTGACCACGTTTGGGATACTTTAAGAAGACGTTCTCAGTCCCTTGTCACGCTTGCTTCGAAAGAACAATAACTTTAAAAAAACTCTTTTGTTAAGTTCTTTAATACTTATCAACTTGTAGGCTGAATTTTTCTGGGCTGCAGAGCGTCCCATGCATTTCTTTTTATTACAAGTTTAACAGTCAATAATTTTCGAATATTAATTTTTTATTTCATTGTTTTTTGCCCGCCTTCGTTAATGTCAACTTTCTAAGTGGAATAGTGTTTTGCCACAAAATACAAGCCAATGCACAAAACAGTGAAGGGACGCTTTTGTTTTCATTTGGAGTGAGGAAAACCCTTGAAATATTCGTCTATTTGACTCGTGTTTGCTTTCATTCGATTTAGCATTCCACTTCTCATTTAGATATCATTGTCAAATGCATAAATAGGTGAAAAAATTTTAAAAAAAACTACAAAAAACAGGCAAAAAACGGTTCCGTTGAAGCATGTAAATATGGGAGAATTACCCATAGTATCGAGGCTTTAAAATAGCGTGTTGAACGCCCACCAAGCCATCTCAGTACAGCCCAGCTGGCAATGACGATGCTTCTAAATGCGTGTAAAATAGTCAAAGGGTTTTATTTAAAATAAAATAAGCAGTCCAAATTATAACATCTTTCGTACATTTTCTTTTATTTATGTCAAACAAGATATTTAAATAATGGCACATATTTCCTCATTTTTCCGAATAAAGGAAATTACTTTTAAAGCTTCGAAATGTTATGTTCAAAACACATAAAATTTTAGAATGGCATTTAGTGATTTGTACATTTTTCTTTTCGCATTAAATATTCTGCAACAATTAAATTATAAGATATTTTTTGAATTCATATTTGAAATGAGTTAGTGAAATGGATGGTGCATTTGTTTAAGCAAAAAAGAGGGAAAAAATGATTTATGGACCATCTATTTGAAAGATGTACGAAATGACTGAAATAAAAATGGGAGATGAATTGGGAGAGTCGAAGAAGGGAAAATGTAATATATTTATGAAGGCCGTCGAAAAACATAAACCTTCAACGAAAGTGTAATAAAATTGCAAATTTCTTTTTTGATGTATTCTCTCGATGTATTCAAGGGATGTTTTTAGGCATTTGAGAAAGTATCTCAAATATTTTCATCTTGCTTCCAAATCTATAAAATGTGAGAAAAATTCCACTTGTTTAGCTTCATTCTTATAAAAGTAGGGTCGTTGAAATATATGTTATCTCTCGAATAGATTAATTTTATATATATACAAGTTTGTATAGGTATATACTAACTTCGTCGACAGGCCATTTCCTCGACAAGGTCGTTTCGTCGACAGGCTATTTCGACGACAGGGTCATTTCGTCGACAAGTCATTTCGTCGACAGGGTCATTTCGTCGACATAGTCATTTTGTAGACATAGTCATTTTGTCGACAGGATCATTTCATCGACAGGGTCATATCGTTGCCAAGGTTATTATGTTGACAGGGTCATTTTATCGACAAGGTCATTTCTGAATGCATTTCGTTGAGAGTGTCATGTGTAATTTTGAAACTAAGTTTAGGGATTTACTTTAATTATTTTTACTATTAATTAGAAAAATACTGTTATATATTTGTTTTCCTTTTATTCAGCCCCTTTAATAAAAGGACAGGATGAATGAAGATGCTCATTCGAACTAAATAATCGAACTTATTCTTAGTTTCGTTACCACTGTTAGAGTTTTCTAAGAACTATAGGAACGGAAATATTATGTTTAGGTATTTACCGAGGCGGAGGATGTAGACTCCAACAATATTTAAAGTGCTACTCACCGGACCAAAAATGTACAAAAACACAGGCGTAGCGTTACAAGCAAGTTTGTGGATTTAAATTAGATTAATACTTGCAGGATTTAAATTTGACACAATTTATTTAAAAGAAATAAAACCTGGAATTTAACGTGAGAATAAATAATTATTACTCTACAAAAAAGAAAAGAATTTTTTTTAAAATTAAACTTTCGACCACTTTTCGACTAGTTTAAGTGTCCATATTTCTAACTGGTGTTTTATACTGGACGAAAACACAATTTTCAAACACTTTCTGAACACTATTAGAGGAATTTATCGTCAATCAAAATTTTGCTTATTTTCGGTCGGAACAAGCACAAACTAAAATGTAGGGAAAAAAAGAAATTAAAAAATATAAATATATTTAAAAAATTAAGTTTGTTCAGTTGACTAAAAAAGAGAAAACAAATTTATAAAAATTTTCACACATAGCAAACACCTCAAGGCCAAAATTTCACAATAAACTTCCATCAACATTTAAAATATCACTCTTTTTGTTTTGGTGACAAAAATTAACATTTCTTTTTTAGTGCACTTATCAAACACATGATGCTTAAAAACATTTCAATTTCCGATTAAACTTTTGCAAAAAGGACTCTCCTTTAAAGTCTCTCATTGCAAGTTTTAGTAATTTAAGTAAATTTGTATTCTCTGGAAAATCAAAAGAAAAGCGTTTTAATATTTGGATAAAAAAATAGGTTTCCTAATTTAATTTTTAATTAAACATTAATGAGAATAAAATCATATGGACAACTCTTCTCAATGATGAACTCAAAAGTCAATTTATTTGTTATATCATAATTAGTTGCTTTTTTTTTAAATGTAAGAATCGTAAAAACAAATTAGATAGGTTTCCTCCCCTCCTCTGATTTGGAACTCATGGAAACATTTTTTTATGCCATCATTACGTTTGCATCCCATACCCATCAGGATTTGTGGAGTCATTTTAAGTTATTTCTTACATTAACGATGTCTATTTTTTAAGGAAAAAGAACTTATAAGAAGAGGGTTATAACAAAATTTCTCATAAATAATATATGCTAATATGTTTTCCAAGTTGGATTTCCATTTTATTTTTCGTAACATGCATTTTTTTCACGATTTTTATAATAGTACTAGGAAGTTTCGCCCCTTGCTCACCAACCTTCGCTCTCATCGAATCTCGATATCGATATTTCATTTTCAATACAATAGAAAATATATAATTATTGAAATTTTATGCAAGAAAATTCTGTAATATATCAATAGTAACAAAACAAATGATTACTTGCATGTGGGGAAAAAATCAACTGAGCTTGAAAAAATAAATATACTATAAACATAGAAATACATAATTTGTGATAAAAAAGATGTAATTTTACTAACCAACTATCGAAAAGATTTGTGTTTTTTTATTAAATTCTTTGTAATCACCACCATTATTATCATTGTAAAAGTTGGTTAAACTTTTTTTGGCAAGATTTTGAACAGTAATAATACAAATTATTGATTGCGGGGGAACATTATATAAGTATAGTTTCCTTTTTATCGGCAGAGAATTTTTTCCTGAAATGCATTGTTAGCGAAACGACCTTGTCAATGAAATGACCTATCGACGAAGTGGTTTCATTATCTCACTGATTCATTATATACTGTCCTTTTTTCCGTGCTAATTTTTCCCTTCATTCACTCCCTGTTCAAATTTTTTTAATTTTAATGAAACGTTGTTTAAATTTTATTAATTTATAGAAATACTATTCAGATTTTATTAATTTTAATGAAATATTGTTTAAATTTTGTTATTTTTAATAGAATTTGTCTGCATAGCTTACAACATCTAGCTATTTTCGGTCAGACACTAAGAGTTTGTGAACTTCTTTGCAATGAGTGACACTTTCTACTAGAATCACAGAAAAAAATTGTGGGGGAAAAAAACTCTAGAAGAAAAAGCAAGAAAAAATAAAGGTTTGAAAAGGAATAGGAAAAAAAGCACCACGTTAACAATTACAAGAATTCAATAACAAATTTGATTTAGATTATTAACCATGAATTCAATATAATTAAATATTTATTTGAATGTAAATAGATACTTTTTAAAAAACTTATTAATATATTTAAAGTTTAATTTGAAACTTTTAATGCATATTCTGATTTTACTTAACTGTATATAATACAATTTTATAATATACTTAAAAATATAATTACAATAAATATACTTAAAAGTATAATTATATATAATATAGCAATTAACATTAGTTTCTCAGGAGGATAATTTAGTGATAAGTCAAAAATATTGACAAAATATATGAAATGTTTCATTTCCATAGAATTTTTTAAGAGAAATTCTCCTGTCGATGAAGCATTATCTCAACTCGATGTTATTGGAATTCAGAGGAATTATGGAGCTGCTTAAAGTATCCGACTAGTTTCGATACCTTTTTTTAAAAAAAAAATATTGATATAAAATTTTTAAAAAAGTAGTTTATTTGTTTTATTATGTGTGTAAACTTACAAAACTAGTAAAAAAATATTATTATTTTATTTTTGCTTTTTAAATATCCAATTTTGGATAAAAATAAGGTCTTTTTTGCAAATACACTCTATAAGAAATTTCTATCGCCCAAAACAAAAAAAATCCTCTGAGGATTTTATTTAGAAGGCTATCATCTGTGTTTTGAACTATTATTCTAAAAGCAAGTGCATATACTACTGAGTTAGGGATCAATATAAATAAAAAAGAAGAAAATTTTGAGCCATTTTCGCTCTTGTCTTTGCGAAAAAACATACATAAAAAATTAAATTCTACATTTTTCTCTTAGTCTGTCATTCAAAACATGTGTGCTATAATCATAAACACTCATCTCACAAAAAATTGTAGACAATTATTTTGAAAACAATATGAGATATAGTGGTGCAAAATGTGAAAAAAATCTGATTTTGAGATCAACACATTTAAAGACTTGAAATCTCCAGTCTATCCAGTATTATCACCTTATACAAAAACTGCTATAACTTTGTAAATAAACAGACAAAAATAAAGTATTTTTAGAAAGCTAAGAATACCAGGATTCTAAATTTATAAGAAATTCAATTTTGAAAATTTTGTCCAAAATCATGTTTTTGCCCTAGTCCATGTTTAGCACCTTAAGAGTTCTAAAAATTTTTGTTAAGTTGAATAAAGGGCTTAAAGCTCTTTCCATGAATTAACCCTTGATTTTTGGTTGATTTTTTTTCAAACAAAAATATCATATTTCTTCAAAAATATCCAAATTATATTAATTATTTTAAATTTTATCTTAATTCGCACAACAGCCCTAATCATAAAGGATGTAAATTCACATAATTGTTAAGGCGCTGCTTTTTATCTGTATTTTTTTTTTTTCAATTTCCTTTTTTGGCTCTTTTTAGTGCTCGTTTTTTTTTTTTTCCATTTATCATTTGCTACTGTGTGGACTTTCAAGATTTGCACAACACTGAAGTTTACCTTAGATTAAGGCTGTATTTTCAGTATGTATAAATTTTATGTACGCTGTATATTGTACCAGAAATTTCTATACAGTATAAGCGGTGTGACCATTTCCTTAGATAATGATTGTTGGTGAGTACTCAGTTAAATAGCTAAATGGTTGAAGAAATAGATCTAAAAAACTGTGGGTGATAGAGAAAAATATAAATTTTGCATATTTTGAACGAGCTCATTTTAACTGTCTTAGAAAATGTATTGGATACTAGGATATCCACCACTTTCTAAAAAAAATATTATCAGTGTTATTTGTAAACTTGACCCTCGGTGGCTGAGGGGTAGAGCTTCGCGCTCTCATGCCACCGGTCCTGGATTTTTATAAATATTCATTACTTTATCATTATTTTATTTAATAGCGATCAAAAAATTTGAATAGTAAGGTAAAGATATTTATGTCTCAATTTAACTGTATTATTTTAAATGACTTGGAATGAAATCGACCGAATTCGCGGGTAACACCCTCACTTCAACAAAACTATTTCAAAAAAAAGAAAATAATTCGTGTTTTTAAACTTTTCATGCATAAAAAGCGAAATTATCATTAACCGCTCAAATTATCATTAACCGCTTTCGATCGCTAAACTATTATATGACTTAATGTTTAGATTGTGGCTACAGCCGCCTTCCCCCCCCCCTTTCCAAGTCAAAAACTTAATTCTGACTAAAAAAATAAGGTCTATTTATTCAGAAGTACGATTTTGTGTATGACTCCATAATTTAATTAATAGTTATCACCAATCAATTAGTATAGTTAAGATCAACCGTTTGAATCATTAAGATTGACACCTATTTTGTGAAAATTCGGTCATTAAAACAAAAGTTATTCAGGACGATATTTTTATTTTTCGCCCCTGACTATTCGTCAATATAAAAACAAAATTATTGTATGTGAAGTGCGAATATTTTAGAAAGAGTCCATTCTATTTCAGTTAGAAAAATGAAAAAGTTATGTATTACAAGGAATTAGATTTTGTTACAAAATAATTACTTTTTTCGGGATTTTTATTGTTCACTTTGTTTTATAAAATATTCGTTTGACACTTTATTTAACGAAAATTTTCAAAGAATAAAGAAAAAAAAAGAAATGTCTCGAATTTCCTTCCTTACCTTCAATGTCACCCACATTTTTCATAGATTAACACAGCTTTTCGGATTAAAATAAGCTATTAATTATTTTCGTATGAAAGAAAAATGCAGTGTCATTACAGATCATTATAATTTTAAAATTCTCTATTTTCAGTATACGTAATAACAATGTTTTCATTTCCAACTAACAGTGGAAAAAAAGGAACAGATTAATAATATGACGGGAAACGTCTTGAAATTTAGTTAGTTTAAAGTATATAACATTTATGCCAGAATAAAGTAGTTTTTTTTATTTTTTTTTATAAATAAATTTGAAATTTTAAAGTTATTGCAGTTCGAAGAATGTTATTCTCCCTTTATACAAGCTGTATTTGGGTATTATAGGAATTGTGCTATTTAAAAAAATATTTACTTCAATGGACTCCAAGATACACCACGATAAAAACTTTTTCCTTTATTGGATAGTCAATAAAGGAATTATGCCACAAAAACACTTCTCAAGTTATTGTATTGACTCCGATAACTAACTCTTCTATATTAGAAACAAGTAAAAGTTTTTGTACCTTTTAATTACAGATATTTATTAAACTAAAGACCCCCCCCCCTCTAACTGATTTTCATTCATTTATTATTTATTTTAAAACGTCAGTAGCTTCCCCAAAAACACAGATCCAAATATACAATCATTTTAGCTCTATGTAAGAACATTTTCTTTATCGTAACGATTACGGAGGTTTGAAAAATAATCCTCTGTACTTGAAAACAAAACTGACCAAGGATCCCGCTGGCCTGGAAAATTTTAAAAAATAGTAACGAAAATAAAACAAATGTCGATATTTTAATTTCTGGGTAACCACCACTAAAAACTGTTTTCCAAAGAAAGTGTATGAAAATTCCATCTTCTAAGCCACTTAAAGATAAAGTGATAGATTAAAATAAGAAATATCTTCTAACATTCAACTAAATTTACTACCACTACTGAAACTTTTCAAGGACCTTGCTAACATAAGGAACTCAGATTCAATAAGAAAAATAAATGAGAAGTCATTCCATTCATTGAAAAGACAAATAAAAAATTCAAATGGGAAATGATTTTTATTGCTACTTATTTATTAAGTTTTTCTTATTTTCAAAAATTTCACTATGAATAGTAAGATTTAAATCTGGCAACAAATAATCTCTCCTTCGCTACTTTTATTTGACATCTACTCGCGCGTGAGCTTATAAAATAAAAAAAATAAAGATCTCGTGAGGAAAAAAATTTTTTTTTACAACAATGGATTAATAGTCAATATTTAAAGAGAAAAAAATTGAAAAAAGCACTAAAATGAGCAATAACTTTCCGACAAATGAGAATTTCGAAAAAAATTATAATACAAAATGATTTAATCAGCACATCAAATCTGTAGTTGCATTTCAGTTAAATGTAGATCGACTGACATGTTTTTTAAGTACACGTTTAACAGTTAATTATTCTCAAACTAGCAATCGAATTATTCTCAAACTAGCAATCGAATCGTAATTTTTTTATTTCATCGAACTCCTCCTATTTTTTTATACACATCTTCGCATTTTCACATTTTTAAGCATAGATTTTGAGTAGAAAAACAAAATGTAACGTAAAGCAAAAAAGTGAGAAAAAACTGCAAAAAAGGGCTTAATAATGCAGTATCTTTCGAACAAATTAGAATTTTTTAAAAAAAACTCTCAAGTTTAACTGTTAATTATTCTCGAACAATTTGTTCGAGAATAATTGACCAATGTTAATTTTTTTTTTGTTCCACCCTAAGTTCACTCACCTCTGACGTTTCAAGTTTCCTGCGGAGCAAAACAGAATATAAAGTTAAGTTGAACACCCAAAACAGTGGCGTCTGCCCTTACGATTTCTTAATATAGCGAGAGATATAAATCACCAAAAATAAAATACATCGAGAAAGCAAGAGTTACCATATATTGCACAGCTCCATTTTGAAATGTATAACACCACGAAGCTGACGCGGAAAGACGTTCTTAATGTAGATACTTCTCCACTGAATAGCGCTTGGAAATGCATCTTGATTAGATTTTGGCTATCGGCTACTATTGCTTTTCAAGCTTTATTTTCCATTTTTTCACTGGCGAATGTTTTATTTTCTTCATTTTTGCCTTGCTTGTCTAGAAAATGAGCACTTAATTTTGAGCTCTTCAAACAAAGTCGACTTTTTCCATCTATATTACTTATGAAACAAATGATGCAGCATTTACAGTATCTCGTGTAGAATTAATTTAGTTCAGTTCAGGTATCAATATCTTTTTTTTTACATAAATGAAATGAGTGTATTTATGAATATAAAAATCGAGAATGTTTGAAACATTTTAGAAGGCAAAAGTGGACGTTATAATCGGATGAAAATTCCAGGAGGACAGAAATATTTCTCCTTTTGTCGAGCAATCAGTAAACATTACGATACAAGACATGCAAATACATAAAATAAAAGTTTAAGTATAAAAACTGAAACACATAAAAAGGGCACTTTAAAAAGGAATTTCTTAATTACGAATTCGGAAGGCTTCTTTTACTTTCTGTGAAACTGTAACTAGATCTACTGTTACTGAAAGAGGTACATTTTATATCGTAGCATACCTATTTTTTTCCCCATCGGTTTATATACGAGTTATAAATTAAGAGTGAATTTCCAAATACAAATCAGATTCTTCTGTTTATACACGGCTTATGTTTGGAAATAATACGGTATTCGATACGGTGATAGACAAATTTAAAACATATACACGGAGAAGTAACAAAACATAATAAAAAATTTTCATTTAAGATTTTGATTTATGAATTTCCTCTTTTTTAAATGCTTACAATAATTAATTTTTTGTTCATTTTTTTATCACCCAATATAGTTTTAAGTCACCGATTTTGAAAGAAGGAGACCCCCTCAGTTTCTTTTCGCAAATAATGTATCATCTTACTTCTTGTGAAATGAAGTTCTATTGTAACATTTCATTCATTTAATATACATTTCAACGCTACTTTTACATTTGGAATAAATAACGAATTTCCTTTTTACACAATTATGAATTTTTGTGTTTTTGCTGACAGTTTTAAACATGAATTAGGAAATGCATTAAAAACTGAAGAAAAAAGTATAAAAATGAAAAGAAGCTTAGTCATAAAGTAAGGAGTAATGCAGATAGTATAAAGTTAAAAAAAAGTTCGTAGTGAGTAACAGATAAAGCTCCGTTACTAAAACGCAGCACATTCTAGAGTTAATTCTTAAATAGAGCTGTAAATTTTTTATGTTATTACCAGCGGAGTTAAAAGGCATATTTGTAGAACATTCTTCACTTTTAACCTTTACCTTATTTCTGACCAACTTCAGGTTTTCGTTCCGAAAAGGGAGAACAACATCGGTTTTGTGCAAATTAGTGTTTCATATAATATATAAAGAGGGTTGTATTAACAATTAATTCGGGATTTGGAGTTATAGGGTACAGCATAATATATAAAAGGTGTATTTTAATCTGATTGACGCACTTACTTTCGTGACATTTGTTCAGTTTCCAATATACTCTCGATAACTCGAACTTCGATACCTCGAAAATCTTGTTATGTCAGAAAAATATTTTTCCTCTTGGCATTATATATCCACCTAATGTTAATTTCAATTCCTAGGTCGAAGAGTTTTTTTCTAAAACCTTGTTATGTCAAATTTTTTTCGAAATACCAAATGAGTTTTTTTTTTCGAAATAATCACACTATAAGTTTACTGTAAACCCATTATTTTCTATTTAATGCATACATATTTTAATTCTTATCTTTTAAAAATAAAATTATCATTGTTGTATTTAGACTTATAGTCAACTATCATTATATACATACTTATTAGTAGTTATTCTCATGTTTTATGACTCTATTTTTTGCAGAACTATTTCAGAATTAAAACGTATTTAGTTCTGAACTTGTTATCTCGAAAACTCACTATCTCCAAAATCTTTCAGTGTCCCTTCAACTTTGAGATATCGAGAATATACTGTATTTAAATGTTTCAAATAGTGTGTGTGTGGGGGGGGGGTTACAACAATGAAATTATTCTCATTAAATAAAAAATATATATATTTCAATGGTATACTTTATATTATTTTAAAGGAGGCGATAATAAATACACACGTCGTTTTCTATATGTCATAAAATGGTTACAAAATATTGATTCTTTTCTTCCTTTTTTGTGTTTTTTGTATTTTTACATTCCATACGAAAACAGATGTTCTTTCCAATGGTTTGAAAAACTACTTTTTTTTTAAATCTAGCTACCATTATATATTATTTTATTATTAAAGTAGTTAAGTACAATTATTTCTTAAAGAAGGCCACGATGCAATTACTTTAGAAATGTAGTCATTATTTAGCTTTTTTAGAAGACGAACTTTCCCTCACTCATGCAGCAAAAAGTTCAATATTTAAAGAAACAATTCGTAAACTATAGTTCAATTTATATTTTACGAATTTTTTTTTCAACCTTCAACTTTTATAACATTTGTGAAACCGAATACTTAAAAAAAATAATAATCAAATATTTGTGAGTGGTTAAAGTTGAACATCGGTGGATATACTTATTGCGTCAACTTCTGGATTCGCGTACCCATTGAATTCAAAAGACTTAGTTACGTTTGAACCTTGTTTCTTTGGTAAACTAACGTTCAAAGTAGTTGCCATGACTGAAGAAGAAGATTAACAGCTATTTCAGAGAATCCATCCAGACATCAAAAGTTTCAAGTGGAGTGCGTCTAACTAATTTGGGTTTCAAAATAGATCGAATAGAAAAATTCATTCTCTCTTTCAAGGTCTATAGTACCAGGATTATTCTAAAAAGAATCAACTGATCACCCTTCATTTGTTTTAAAACCCACTGACGGTTCTGCACGTAAAAAGTTAACCTGCAGTCTTCTCTGCATAGCAAAACCGGTTTTTACATTGTAATAGATAGGTGAATAATGTATAGGGGAGAAACATTCTCCCAATTTCACCCATTTATAGTATAGTTGTAGGCTGACGCTAACATTGAAACTCCTTATTATATAGTTTGTTCAAAGACATGAGTATGGTGGGAGTAGAATTCGATATCAATGCTATGTGACAGGCATGAAAATTTATTAGCTTTGTTAGGTCATTACATTGACTCAATTTTAGGATATTAATAAGATTCCAACAGCAATAGTAAAGTTATTATAGAGTGTTTGAAATGAGAATTTCCCCTGAAACTACATTTTAATGAACGAAATGTTATTTTTTAAAGGGTAAGAAAAATGGAGAATCGTCTGCAGTTTTAAATGCAACAACGCGTCATACTATGAGAAAATTCTTCTTTCGCACATCCCGCTCACTTTCGGATAACAATGTTATTATTTAAGCCAATTTTAAAAAGAAACATAATTGGAGCTTTCGATTCTACGCTACAGAATGAATACATGATTAAGAAAAGAAACATTTTCAAATACAATCCGAATGAGAGTTTCTTTAAGGTGGAATACTCAATTATTTATTAGCATGTGTGCAACACTATGAACGAAACTAATTTCAAACGACTTATCAGAAAAAATATCCCGATTAAATGTAAGAATAATTTCATTTTTCTTAAAAAGTCTTTTTATGTTAAGTTCAAATGGTTGAGCATATGTGTGGTGGCAAAGTGTATTTTGCTCATGTGTGTTGACAAAGGAGATTCTGAAATGATCCAAAGACCGTTTCTAATTTAAAAGATTGCATCGAATGGGATATCTTTGTTGTAACATGAAATTAAATACTTGAATGATGTGATCATGCTTTGAATGAAGCAAAGAGAGGAAAGGAATGAGTGCAGAAGAAGAAGAAAGAAAGAAAAAGAGAAGGTGCGGGACTGAAGAAAATGTTTACCTATTCCTTTTTTTTTTCGTGAAAGGCCAATTGAGATGATTCTGTAATCACAACACAATTCACACACTATTTTATTTTCTTACTTTTCAATTCATTTTACCTTTCCAAAGTAATCCGTACGTAAAACCCAGTCACTTCCATAGAGGGGGGAGACTGTAGCGTGCACATGATAACAATTTTAGGAAAGGTTGACCAAAACTATCGTTCAAATGGAGTTAAGAATTCTGCAAAAGGGGGGTGCACGATCTGAAGGAAGCAAACTTTCCGTGCAAGTGACTCTCGGTTGCGTGAGAAAGAAAAAATCTGTGTGCACACCACCGTCCACCCCTTGAACGAAGAAAACGATTGAAGGGGGGAGGGGAGTTGAACGGCGAATATTTTTGCCTCTACTACGGCGACCGAGAGATGAGTGGAGAGTGTGCCGCCAGATGAAATTCCTTCCACCTGAAAACTAGATGACGTCACCGTGAGAATAAAAGGCGCATGCGTTCCTCAACTCTTGACGGGGGGGGGGCGAAGATGGAAATTCTCGTGATTATGCTTTCGAGTCTAATAAGCATATTTAAATGAGGAGCATTTATTTTTAAATCTTTTACTCCTTATCAAAGAAAAATAAATAAATGAACTGGACATTAAAAAAATGAAAATATTATATAGGTAACAAAGACCCTATTTCGCCTCAATGTTCTGTAAAGAGAAAAAATAATTTTCTTATTATTTCAATTTTTACTGTTAGAAAAAAATTGGACATCCATACATTTAATTTTTAAGATTGCTTCAGTTGTTTAGGTTGAGTCAGACTTATTACGAATTTGAGAGCAAAATTATAGACTAACGATGCACTTGTCTACATTTTTATTTCCGGGCCGGGTTGACTACCCGGTATCGACTACTCGGTTTTTTGTCTCAAGACCCGGTCAATATTACCGGATATCCGGCATTCATGATCGACACAACCCTATTATGTTTCACAATAAATTAAAAAAAAATTGCATAAAATGTATTATTATTTGGGTTTGTAGGTAATAGAAGCATAATAGTTGTAAGCAAAAATACTTTCTTTACACATTCTAAAGGTATTGCTAGTTAAAACAATATTAAGGAATAAAAAAAAATTTGAGATAATTGCTTTAATAAAAATTAATATATAAATTTTTTGAAGATAGCTTTTATTTTAAAAACAGGAACCTCTTTATTTTTACTGAACAAAAAACTTAACAAGAAATATCTTATTACATTTTCAATGTGTTTACGTTGAAAAAAATCATGTGTGAATAAAATTAGCCGTCGGTAACTATAAACTAAATTTTTACTAGAGAAGCGTGTTTCTTACTCGTTAGATTCAATTTCCAATCAGTCTGGTTAAAGTTTTCTTGACCATAATTGGTTTTCGTGGTTTTTTCTCCGAGTTATGAAAACACGCGTTAGTTTCACAGAAAATTTTTTTCGCAAATTTTCCACTTGTTGAGTGATTGAATTAAGAGTTACTTCCTTTGGGATTCAAAATTTCTGGGATAACATTAAAGGCAGCTCTGTATAAATCTGTTCCTTAATATTAGTTATGAGATTTAATTTTTCACCGAGTATCGAAGAGATCGTACTACAGTAGACAGAAAAGCTACGTCAATAACGTTTATTAGTTTTCAGATGATTTAACATTAAACCCTGGTAGTTAAATTATTTTTAATTTAATGACCCGTTATTTAAATAAGATGCTGTTAAACTTTTGATTCATTATGTTGAATGTTTAAGAAAATTAAATAAAAAATTAATGACCCATAAAGACCACTGATGGGCAAATGTTTTCTCCCCATTTCAAAGCTTTGCGTTAATCCTTCGATATCCAAAATTTCTTTTATAAATTTTTCTTTAAAATTTTAATATTAAAAAAAAGAAAGAAAAAAGAAGAAAAACTCGCTCTTTTTTTTTTACCCTTCTGTACAGGCGTGCAATAAATTTCCTTAGAGCTATATCAAATGCTAAAGAACACGTTCCGATAAGTAAAATTTGAAGTAAGTAATAACTTAATTACCCACTACTCCTTTGGAAATTTCATTAGGTGAACAAATTCATTTCTTCTTATAAACAATGAGACCTATTTTTCGAAAAAAATTTTCCAACTCCGATAAGTTTTTTTTCAACTCATCGAATCCGATTTCAAGGTTCTGGTCAAAATGAATATAATTTAAATTTATTGGATAAAAAAGTGATAAAGCATCATATTAAGCACCATTTTAAGTAATTAAAAAAAAATTAAAAAAAACTTTCTCCCGTCAAACGATTTGCAGCTCACGGTCACATTCTTCAATGAATGATGATATTTAAAGGAAACCAATCTGTGTTCTTTCCAAAAAAAAAAAAAAAAAATTAAGATAAATGATTTCATCTAATCCTGGTGCATTTCTTCCAGAATTCATTTATGACATTAATCAACAATAAGAGCATTCTGTTCGTCCGTCTCCCTTATAATTCCAGAACCGTTTGTTCTATCATCCTGAAATTGGGACAGATGCAGCGGGAGACAATTTTAGACCCCGTTATTAAAATCGTTCAAAAATTTTAATTATTGGGAGAGACATTTTAAAAAAATTTTCATTGGTTTATAACTTACCATTGATAAAAATGAAACAGCAGACGATCCTGCTCTTTCAAATAATTTTAAGATCAAAGTATTATTTGTCAGCTTATAGTTTTCACTTAAAAGAGAAATTTATGGCACATTATGGAAATTTATGGTACATAATAATTTTTCATGTCAGTTAAATGAAATGGTCAAACTGAGCGTGATTCGTCGTGCATAGGCGGACTATGGCATTTCTTACATACATTTCTAAAGATAACTAAAATCTCGTGATTATTTTGCTTATGGATACGTTTTTAAAAGTATTTGCGTAAAACTAAATAATTTAAAATTAAAATTATTTGAAATAAAAAAATTATAAGTTGCTTAATAAAAAGCAAAAATGATGGAGAAATAATTCATTTGTACTACTATTAGTTCTAGTTAGTTTATTAGAAACAAAAATCGCAACTATATTATAGACGCCAATGATTACTTTTGGTAGTATTCATTGAAATAGAAAAAAAAATAAGCTGTGTACTAAAAACGAAGCTTAATAGCTTTTCGAATTATTTAATAGAAATATAAAAAATCTCCACATTAATATTAACATCAATGATGCTCCATTCATTTTAGCTATAGGTTCTAACTGTAATAAAAAAAGAGAATGCGCTTGCACTAAAAATTAAAGGAAAAAGATGCTCATTCGTTAAGGGAAATCGTAAAAAAATAGCAAATTATTATTGACACAAATTATGTTTAAGGAATGCTGGTAATGTGTAGTTAGTAATTAAAGTAAGAAACATAGCTATTTAGTAATAAAAAAAAGCAAAATGGTACGAAATCGCTTAAGAAATCGTAAAAAATGCCAAACTATTATTGACGACAATGATGCTTATTTCATTTTGGTATAAGGTACTAAATGCAACAAAAAGAAATTCTGTACTAAAAAGCAAAAGGAATGGAAAAGGGGTACTCATTCTTTTGGGGTTGTTTTAATAGTTTCCAAGTAGACCCGTAATCAGAAACTTTGCTAATCAAGGTTAGAACATGCTTAGACTAATTGTATTGAGCAACCTTTCTAAACTTTAAAAAGAGTGATTATGCTTAAAAGGTGGCAATCCAGAGCACTAATCTTTAGAGCATGGTCGAGACCTGACTTATGTACGGTCTAAACGGATTAATGTAAACTTGAAAACATAATTTTAATTATCAAAAGTTTAGATAGATTTCACTCAAATATCTCTTAAAAAATGAATGTTTATCATTTCAAAAATTATGGAAGTCAATATAGTTTTAGATAACCTAATCATTTTTTCAGCATTCACTTACAACATAATTATATATTTTTACAGTGTTCAAAGAATTATTTAGAAACAATAAAATTTGAAATACGAAGGTGGGTTGATCTCAAAATGTTTAAATACAGCGTAAATATGTTTCACCAAAAATTATACATATATTTATATTAAAAATAAGGACGAAAACGTATCTATTCGTAGGCTACCCATAAGTTGTTGCTGTGATTAAAATAGAATCGAAATTTTAGTTATGTCCTCGAGGTTTAGGGCACTGGATGGCAAATTTCGAATCCAGTGGCCTTTAACGACCTATTATCCTGTTCGGAATTTTCATAAATAAAAAACTTTATTCTTGATATTTTTTCATAGTTCAAGCAAAAATTTTTAAAGGAAATAAAAGCTTGAATTATAATTAAGAAGACGAAAAATCTCCAAAAAATCATCGTTAAATGCCTCTTGGGAATTAATCACGTTGGTTCGAATGCCAAAGGAAATTTTTCTTTTCTCTTTTAACCGCAAGGAAATAGCTGGACTCCCTTGTATTAAACTTGAAGAGAATGACACGAGAAATATCAAAAACGTTAAAATATTGAAATATTTGGGAGTCACACTCGACCCAGGACTAACATGGATCCCCCATCTCAATTAGATCAAGGAAAAACTTTCAAGATTCAACCAGTGGATCAGACGTGTCGCCAGAGCTACATGGGGCCTCAGACCAAAAATACTCAACAGAATTTGTCTCCAAACAAGCAAAAGAATAATTCTTTACGTCGCCAGTGTCTGGTACAGAAATAATACTAGAATTAACGAAAAAATCAGGTCTCTCCAGAGAATTCCACTAATTACTTTGACGTAAACCTACTCTACCAGAAGCACAGAGGCCCTCCAGATACTGGCGGGAGAATTCCCGATACACCTTAGGATCTTGGAGGATATCTTCATTAAACGTATTAAGTGGGACTGGAGACCCAACGACTTGGAACATCTCTTGTCATCTAATTTCGATCTCTCAATGAACTTTAATGTCCCAGCCCCAGTTCACCCCTCAATGTATCGAGCCTTGACTTGGGGATACTATAGCCCAACAGATAAGGGCATGGAGATCTTTACTGATGTCTCTAGAATGGAGACAGAAATTAGAACTAACTACAGAACTACTTTCGCCTTTATTGTAAAGATCAACGGTATAACAGTTTACCAAGTCTCCACTGAGTCATGGATAACACCAACATCTTCTTAGTCGAGCTGATGGCTATCAATAAAGCTTTAAAATGGTTAACTCATAATAATATTGAACATGCAACTCTTTATTCAGATTCGCTCTCATCCCTCCAAGCCCGGGCGGAACCCACATCCATGCTCTGATGCTCATTGAAGACACAAAGAAGAGAAGGTATTAAATTGAACTTGGTGAAAGCTCACGTGGGTATCCAGGGCAATGAGGAGGCAGATAAAGCAGCAAAAGAAGCTCGGATCTCCAAAGTTTGAGGACCACTAAACAAGCAAAAACTGAATTAAGGTAAATCATTATGGCAAGATGGTCAACGGAATGGGGAGAAAGCGAAAAGGGCCGGCAGGCCTATAAATTTATAAAGACCGCGTCAGCAATAAGACTTCAAGCAAATTTTTATTTAAATCAGTATTTGACGGGGCACTGAGTGTTCGGAGCTAACCAAAACAAATTTTTCAATAAAAATGTAAACTCAACATGTAAAAATGTAAAATTTCGTAAACTGCAACGAAACTCAAACAATCGAACACTTGCTCTGCCGATGCTTCCGAGCACTCCGACAAGACAGCTTCACTAACAAAACAGATCAACAAATTTTCGCAAATAACAGCTGCAGAAACACAATCAAAGAGATCATTAAAACTAACTAAGAGGAACTGCTGGCTCAAGACCTAAACAATTAAATTATTATCTCCAGATCCTAAAGACACTTGTCAAATTTATTATGTAATCGGACCCACGAGCCAGTTTTTATTTTTTAGAGTTTAGAATTACCTTTTTATCACGTTTAGTAATTTTAATATTTTATCCCTTTTACTGGTTTTTACTATTACTTAATTCGTCTTCTTTTAATTTACCATTTTAAATTCATTTTTTAAGATTTTATTCCTTAGCTCTCCCTTGATTTTAAATTTTCGAATTTTTTACTGGGTTTTAATTACTCACTCCCTACTTTATCATATTTATCTTACAATCCCTTTTGATTGTTTAAATTTTAATTCCTTGGTGTCTGTCTTGGATAATTTTAATTTCAGGATTTTTTAACCACCAATTTTAAATTATTTTGACATATGGGATCCTTTTGACCCATTGATCACTTATCTTAATTATTTTTAACTTTTAATATTAGATTTTTACCTCTCAACTCTTAAACTAATCTTTTACTGATTTACTATGTTTTAGATACTGGTTTTACTATCATTAATTTCAACAACGAATTTTATCTCATACTCTTAAGCTTTAGTCATCTGCTTTTATAAATTTCTGACTTTCAACTTTACTGTTTAGTTTATAAAACCAGTCTCATCTCAAATTTTACAATACACCTGGAAATATCCTTTGTATTATATTCATGTAGCTGTATTTGTATTCACATTTTATTTTAATTATCCTATTTATAAGGGTCTTTTGACCTTCTTATTTGGAAATTTTACTATCTTTTGTTCATTTTTACACTTAATCTTACTTGATAATCATTTGTTTTTTCTGGCCTGTTGCCACATGTATGTTTTTAAATTTTGTTTTCAATAAATGCCACCGAGGGTTTTCGCCGGGCCTCTCGACCGTCGCATGTACCGGTTATGAACCGCCCTTGTCCTCCTAGGGGGGGGGGGCGGTCACGGTGACGAGTCCGTAATTCTCCCGTATACCCACATTTGGGGGGGGGATGAAAGCTACCTTTTCTCTTTTCTTTAAGAAAAATTCATTCTTTAAAGAAAAATACACTTGTCGATTCTTTTTTTTTTTTTTTTTGAATTTGTAAACATATTATTTTAAACATAATATAGGTTACCTTTTAAATTTAAAGTTTAGAGTTAGTGAAAAATAGTAACTAATATTTCCACTTTATATAAGTAAAATAGGTATATTTGTAATACTTCACGCTGAAATATTAGTAAAAAATATTTCCACTGGATTTAAATTAATTTTACCAACTTAAAATACATCTCTGTTTATAAATATTTGATTGTTGCAAAAAATATTTGATCATATATTTTTTTTCCTTTCTTCAACACGTAGAAATTTTTATAATTATTATTATTATTATTTTTTTTGTAAATACAGATAAGAGTATTAAAAACTAAACTGCACGTTTAAATATATTAAAATATAATAATGTTTTTGTCATAAATATTTTTATTTTCACGCATTTTTAATAACTGTAATAAAAGTCTTGCCTA
This sequence comes from Parasteatoda tepidariorum, assembly GCF_982258835.1. Classification (NCBI taxonomy): domain Eukaryota; kingdom Metazoa; phylum Arthropoda; class Arachnida; order Araneae; family Theridiidae; genus Parasteatoda; species Parasteatoda tepidariorum. The sequence goes on along the minus strand of NC_141758.1, from coordinate 1,278,417 downwards.
TATAATTTTGCTCTATTTTTAACTTTTACAGTAGTAATCAAAATTAAATTAAAATAAAAGAATAACTTAGAATAAAATAAAATTTAAAAATCTGTTTTAACTCGTTTTATAAAATTTTGAAAGAAAATATTCTTAGCTCTTTGAAATTTTCTGTTTTTTAAAGTTTTTTTTTTCTTCTGTGATCAAAATTCTTGAACTCTGAAATTCCCCGAAGTTGATTTTTCCCATTGTTTTCTTGCCTCCAATTTTATCATTGTTCATTGTTTTCTTGCCTTTTATTTTAAGTTTGAATTGTAATTTTTTCAAAATTGTTTGTTACATTTTTTACGCAATTTAGGAGAAATGAAAAATATGGGTATTAGTGACTTGCGTAAGCATGGCTCACAATCCTCTCCCCCTTGTATACAAAGTACTCTTATCACAAATATCATCCACCTGAAGTAATATTTGAATGGCCCTCCTTAGTTCTATAATGATAAAGCCATGGCCTACTGGTTAAGGCTCTGAACTGTGATAGTGAATAACCGAGGTTTGTTCCCCAGTGGTGGCTTTGAAGGAAAGAATATAGAAAGGAGAAGTTCAGCTCTTAGAATACACGGAAAACTGCTCGATTCAGTATGCTGTAGTACCAGAAAAACAACTTACGAGATGAGCAACATACACAGATTTAACAGAGCATACTATGTACTAAGCATACTATGTATCCAGCACATGCGCATAAGAAACAGGACGTACGTCACCTGTGAACAGGTTGTTAGACAACTCTACATGCATAGTTGCATACTCTGCTTTCCTCCCAACTGCTATTTTATTCTTTCTTTATTTGTCAAAATGTGTTGTTAGCAGATTTAATCAACATGAATGATCTTAATGTATTCTCATAGAAATATCTTTATTAACAGTACAGTACCGTTTACCAATAGTGTAAAATGCCGAACAAACTAATGATAAAACTTTTCTTCTTCTCCCCAACACATATAGTGGTTGGGGGGAGGGTGGAAAGCAATTTCAAAACTTCTACTGCGTGCCCCTAAATGTTGTTTTTTTCTTCCTTATACGCGGGGTCTTCCAAACCTTGGAGAACTGGTTTACATTATGCCTATGGAAGCTAGCCTTCTTCTTCTTCTATACATATTCTTTTGGCTTGAAGCACAAACAACTTTGGATCGATGGGTATCAACTTAATTGAGAATTAAAGGCATTCTGTTGATCTGCGGAGCTTTAACGTTCATCGCAACGTAACTATTTTCATCGCTCTCAATCACCTTTTAGAATGCAAAACCACCTCTGGTCTATCACAGTTATATTGAGGTATCACTTATATTTTTGGAGCAACATAACGTCTTACTAAAGAAATGGTGCTAAAAAAATATTTCAAATAGGCTACATTTTTTTAATTGTTTTAAAAAAATGAAAGAATAATAATAAAGATATCAACCAATGACAAGAAAATATAATTTTCTGATTTTAACGTTGAACGGCAACTTGATTTTCGCAAGGATTTGAAACTTTGAGGCTTACCTTAATTTTGCTTATTATACATTCTTTAATTTAGTTGCAATTATTCCTTAATTAAATGTACAATTTTTGTAAACAAAATGTGTTTGACTATTTGCTCATTTGTTAAATAATTCAAAGGGGTAGTAAAATATAATTAACTTTTTATTCCGTATTGTTAACTTAAAAAATATAACTATTTTATTTGATTTTGAATTACTTTTCATTAGTGTCAGGTGTACTAAAAAAACGCAGATGAAGGAACGATCTGACTTAATTCAAATTTACCTGATTTCATTTAGAACATAAATAATATTACTTATTTGGCATTTTTGTAAAACAGTGGAACCCCTTTTGCTTATTTATACGTTTACAAATTATGCTAATTTAATTAATTACTATTTAGTATTAAAAAAAACTTTCCAAACATTGGTCATGAGGCACATTTTCGATAACTTAAAGTCATGGTTCTAGAAGTATATTATATTAAAAATTTCCGAAGACTAAAAAAGGGACATTTTTTTATTAATTATTAATATTATTATTATCGTTTTTCTTCTAAGGTGGCAGTGAAACAATATTTGATTAGCAAAATGGGTAGTGATAAAAATAAGATTGGGAACCCACAGTATACGGTTTCAATAATTATCCAGAGGTAAAAAATTTAGATTGGTTCGATTGAAATGGTTAATTTTTAACTACTGAAATATGAAAGCTGAACCACGTTTCTGTGGTACCACAATAGGCATTACATATTTCCTAAATTTTGAAATTTCCTTACTTTCTTAAATTTATTTTGTTTAATCATTCATAATCGAATTCGAATTAAATTAAACCAATTATTTAATTTTTATTACATTTTATAGAAAACTGATATTAATATTTTATTCTTTTCTTAACAATCAGTGTTAACAGCTCACTTTTTATTTCAATACAAATGTAAAACTCATTCATTCACTGTCGCGACTCAAGCGAAAACAAAATCTATTCATAACTATTTATTTATTTCCACAAAAATGTTTTAGTTTGCAGGGTTATACTTATTCTTTCACCCTCTTTGGCCATTAACTTTCGCCAAATGATTTTCAAATTTAATATTGATTAAAGGGGGTTAGCTTTATTTTCGGCTATTTTATCTTTCGATACATCGCTAACCATGGATCTCTTTCCATGCGCCCAACTGTCCGTTGGAAACAATTCACTTTAATTTTTCAATTTTGAATTCTAGGCATAGAGACTGGAGTCTTCGGCCTCTCAGACTCACCGGTTGAATTTTTACCGTTACAGAAATTCTTGATGTTAAAAAAATTTCTTTTTTCTCTTGATACCTTTAAGGAACTTCCTTTCTTTATTTTATTATTATTAATGGGATAAATATCCCTTCATAAGAGCATCTCACACGATCTAAAATTATACTTCAATTCTACAACAAGGAATCTACATCCATTACACAGTAAAGAATTTAGACTAAACTGCTATAAAAGTTCCATTATAGTAACAGTGGATGAAGAAATGATTCTTTTAAAGATTTTTGCCTCTGGAGAATTGTTAGAGAGAGAGAGACTTTTATCTGAAGGAGCGTCTCCATTGACGCCAAACGTTTCGAATGACGGATACCTTTGGGACATTCATTTACGAGCTTTGGGATGGAACATTCCCTTCCTGAGCCTACTTTAGCTTCCACTGTTATGTGGAATTGGTAATTTCGTTATGAAATTCTACGTCTCTCATATAGGGAAATGAAAACTTGCTTAGTGTCCTTTATAAGTATCCTGGACCCTATTAAAAGAAGATGAAGTACTGATTAAGAGGCCCAACTCTTTTCACTCACTCTAAAATTTGCATTACTTTCATTTTAGTTTCACAAGTCTATGCAAAGTACAGTTTATACTATTCATCTCGTGCGACTCGATGCTGCAGATTCTAAATTTGACACTAACGATTGAGACATCACGTTCATAGGCATGATCCATATGGCATAGACACAACAGTGGGAATTCTGCCTCTTATTTTTGATAGTATAGGAATACTATTTCTGCAGCAGTAAATAACTTCCGCATTGACGCATATGCGTCATTCCATTCATTGGACTTTTTGGATAAAAAATTAGACTATTATAAAACATTAAAAATAAGCAGGGCATAACCTTAAATAAAGGGTTAAGTTGAAATTTTAAGAGACTTATCTTGAAGAGACTATTAAAATTTTTTTAAATATATTAAATATTTGAGGGGCCCTAAAATTGGCTGGCCCTGGGCATGTGTTCCTTCTTTCTATGTTTCAATCAGGTCCTATAAACATCACTGAAGGAAGAATTCTATCTTTAATCTTTAAAACATTATGTTCTTAGTAAAAAAGTTTCATGTATCTGAACACCAAAAATAGTTGGGTTTCACTAAATGATCCGCCACAACCTGGTGTAGTGAATGTTCTTTCACACTACTTGATGTAAAGAAGCCATTTTTGTCATTTACTAACACTTAAAATTATAATTACATTAAAATATGATACATATTAGAATCGGAAAAGCTATTTTTACCATAAAGCAAGAATCATAAGGTTAGGATGCATGCATACAATACTTTCCAATATAAATGAGCTAGTTAATCAATTTTGCACACAGCACAAACAAAATGTTAAAATGAATTCGATCAAAAGTGAATAGAAATTAAATATTATAAAATTATTTAATACAATTGAAAGATTTATGTGTATTTTATGAGAACATAAATATCTTTCTCATACAACTAAAAACATACATCCACTTTTACAGCAATTTAAATAAGTAGTTTATCATATAAACCCGACGAGAAGATTGAAATGACTTTACAAATAATCGAACACAATCAACATTTTTTATCAATCATTAAAGAGGATTGAAATTAATTTGGTATTAAATGTACTATGACCAGTTTGCCAATTCAATTCGACAAGAAGAAATCACATTTCATGTAAACAAACCATCATCCTGAACGATGAATTGTCCGAATTTGCAATATTTCGCCTTTATGGATCGAAAGCATTTGACATCATTTCACGTAAGAATTTAAATAGTTATCCACCAAATTTACGAAAAACATTCACCAACGTGCTGCAGATTGGTATTTAAAGTTTGTAAGAGCTCTCCATTCGGTATGAACTTCAAACAAAGTAATCATTCTCACACCAAATTCGGATGAGTGTCTCAGTTTTTACAAGCATCTACCGGGAAATTCGCATCATCTCCTTGCTACGTACAGTCCGCAAAAAAAAAAAAAAAGATATCACCCTGAATAACTTTTGTTCTAATGATCGGATTTTCACTAACTAAGTGTCAATCTTAATGGTTCCGGGGGGTGACCTCAAATATGCTATTTAATTAGTGCTAACTATTAATTAAGTTACGAAATCAGACACAAAAACGTACTTTCTCTGAATAAACATATAATTTTTTTTGCATATTTGGATTCCTTATCTTCAAAATATACGGGGTAGCCGCAATCTGGGAAAAGTGGTCCCAATAGTTTGGTCAGGAGAGCGATTCAAAGTTTGGACCCCTTAATGTTAATTTCGTTTTTTACGTTTTCAGTCATATTTTAAAAACTAATGAAGCAATTAAAAAAAAATTGCACCCACTCATAAAACTCATTTACTCAAAGATAATATCATGAAAAAAATGATTTTTAATAATTATTTATTATTTTTTATTATTTAATTAAAGTGAAGATGAAAAAATTTTGAATTATAAGGTAAGGATTTTTTTATACCATTTTAATCTACATATTTTTCAATTGAAAAATCCAAAGTTTCTATTGTTTTTATTCATTAGAAGATGAGAAAAATTAAAATTAATTATTTAAAAAAAATAATTTGGCGACAATGAAGAAATGATTTAATGGGGCGATTAATATTAAAATGTGATAAACTTACGAGGAACTTGACTTAGCGCGAGTGGCGTAAAATTTCATTCAATTTTTTTCGCTAATAATCGTTTGCTAAACTTTTTATTTTTATTTTTTTAAGACTATAAAATACGATATTTCTTTTTTAGTCCTCTAAAATTCTATTTGCAATTTAGCAAGGAAATTTGAATAAAACATTTTAATCAACGAGTGTCGAGTTTTATAGAAGCATGCTTGTGATTGAATATGATTGATTATACACCAGATTTTGCTTATTTAATGTGATTATTTTTTATTTTTTAGTTCTTTTTTCTCAATAACTGATACAATTTCTATAATATACGTACGTATGAATAGATTTGGAATAAAATATTTATCAATTTCTTGAATATATTTTTTATAAATATTAATAAAAATACGTAGTCAACATTTTTAAGCATCTCTCACATCATTGCAAATTTCTCAACATGTTATACATCGTCTTAATCTTAAAAGTAATTTTTTAATCACCTGTCTGTGAATGTTACTGTGAATGACCGAAATCTGGAGAATGTCGACTTTCACCAGGCAAATGCATACCAGGGAGTGGCACTTGACTTTAAAAAAACATCAGTGTAGGATATACCGGGCAAATGTATACCGGGCTGTGGCACTTAACTAGACCTAGTATATATTTCGGACATTTACCAAAGGTCTAGTTATACTAGTTCTAGTTAATTGCCACTGATCGATATACATTTGCCTGGTATACCAGACACTGATGCTTTTTTAAGGTCAAGTGCCACTGCCCGGTATACATTTGCCCGGTATATCCTACACCGATAATTTTTTAAGGTTCAGTGCCATTGCCCGATATATATTAGCCTGATACTCCAAACACTGATGTTTCTTCTAATCTATTGTCAGTAAGTATTAAAATATCGAATAAATGTAATTATTTCCACGAATAAATTAATATCAAATCGGATGTAATAAATATTTCGGACATTCACTAAAGCGACTATGTGATTGTAAACATTCACCGGTGAAAGTCAACAACCACCGATTTCGATCATTCACAGTGACATGCACATCATTAATATAACATAATGACCTCATCAGCATGTTTTTTTCATATTTTGCCTAAATAACATTTGTCATTCTATAGAATGCCTAGGGAAAGTATGTAATACCTTTCATATTTCATACTTTGCCTAAAAACATCCGGCAATGTATAGAATGCCGAGACATTCTATTCAATACCGGCGTTTCATACTTAGCCGGTAACATATATAAGAAAACAAAAATAATCATAGTAGCAGTATTTGGTGGTAAACGTAGCTGTAATCGTATTTGAAGAATATGCTGTGCGACATTTTATGGTGAATTTGCGAATGTAAGTTTCAGAATGTATCGAAAGATGAGGATGGTATTTGCAAATCATCTTTATCCAAAGATAGCCTTGCAACCTAAATATCTAGCAAAATGAAGCGATTTTTTAAACAATGAATCCTACAATATGCAACATATTATTTCAATATCTTATTCTTAAACATAACATATTTTAGCGTTCTTAAAATACCACTAAACATTCAGCAATTCCTTGAGCTATAGAAAAAAGAAATATCGTAAATTATAGAAAACCTTGTGAATGCGCATTAGAATTACTATACAATATACATTTTATTTTTCAAGCTCTTTTTTTTCTTAAAACTTTCTTGCCTAGAACACTCGATTAAAGCTGTAAAAATGATTATCCCTAAAATTTTGTATATAGCCATAATAAGGTATGTTAATTTGATTTCAGTATGAGATCCTCGAATTTTTATAACAAAAACAACATAATCTAAATAATATCAGATAAAAAGTTCATGTATTTAAATTCTAAAAACTTAGAAAATTATGAATAATTTATAAATCGATTCAAATTTTCTTTTCAAAGGAGATTAAAATTAAAAAAAATTTGCTTTTGGGACAGAAATTAGCTTAAAAATTTTCTATATCCTAGAAACTTTGAGATATTTCCATTAAACCTCTTCGAGCAATCACAGAGCACTATTTAAATTTTTTTTTTTTTTACAGTCAGAAATTGGTTGCTTAGCAACCTAGTGAAATTAAGTCTTCTTCTTTTGAATTAGTCAATGGGTTACCTTAAAATATTAATTTGCGTTGGCGACTTTTTCTGGCGGTTTTCTCAACTATCGCCAAATATATAAGCCTTTATTGTGACCCAATTTAAGACCCAATTTTTTCAAAATTTTGTCTACCCCCTCCCCCCTAATTCAAGTGTCTGGATTCCAAATTTGTAAAAAAAATTGCATGTTTATTCAGAGAAAGTACGTTTTTGTGTCTGATTTCATAACTTAATTAACGGTTAGCACTAATTAATTAGCATATTTGAGGTCACCCCCCGGAACCATTAAGATTGACACTTAGTTCGTGAAAATCCGATCATTAGAACGAAAGTTATTCAGGGTGATATCTTTTTTTTTTTTGTGGACTGTACGTCAAAGGGAGATATGGAAGTTTCACCTCCCTCACACTATTTAAAGTGGTAGCAAATAATTTGTTCCATTTCGCCAGGGTTTAATAACTACAATCATCAGGTCTTACATATTTGTTTCGATTGTTTACATAGAGTGGTATTCATAATCATTGTAAAATCCAAATTCATTGTACTTTTAGGAAACGTCAAATTTACTGCAACAAAAAGAAAATGATAAGGGAGCAGAATTTACTACTATTTAAAATATGAAGAAAAAAAAATCTCCCGTAAAAACGTAAAAAAGTTATGAAACTTGCTGCGAGCAGACAACGCGAAGGTTTATTATTAAATGATTCCATTTCTCACACGTTGCTACAGAACGATTTTCTTTTTGACGTCTATACATCCTAAATTGTGTTTTATAAATGTCTGCACACTACATTATGTCTGAAACACAACGAAGTAGAATGTTTAGCTTTAATTCTCATTTCTGTATCAGTGGTTACATTTGTCAACTATTTCCGACGAATGCTTAAGAGGACGACGCCATGACACGGGAGAAACTTTTCGTTCTAATTCTTCTTCACCTCCATAACTAATTTAAAGCTCAGAGTACAGAAAAAATGAGTTCAGACAAATCTAAAGTGACACACGAGGTTTCAAATGCTGAAAGAGAAATTTTCAAAATATCAAAATGAAAACAAATTATGAGAAGATAACTTGGGATTACGCAATGGAGAAGTTCTTTTCCAATAATTTGTTTGCATTCCGATATTTTGAAATTTTCTTTTTCAGCATTTGAAACTTCATGGATATCTCTGGGTTGTCTGAACTCACGTTTTTTGTATTTTAAATTTCAAATATCTTACAAAGGTGAAATTAAAGTTACGATGAAAAGTATGGCGTCCTTTTAAGAAGGCGTGAGAAAGTGCCCTACACCTCAGTATTGAAACAATGAATTTGTAGCTGTATTGGCATATCAGCGTGAGGACAAAACTGTTCAGCACATGCATTTGAATAGGATTAGTGTCTTTAGGTTTCTGCAAGACCGAACTATATTCAAAAATAAAATCAGAGGTAAAATTAACTCCTGGTATACTATATAATCTCTTCCATCCATGTCACTAAAATAATCCACAAAAAAATAATCCATGTCACTCTCCTTCTACCGACCAACGAAAAAGCGAATTTATTTTCCTTTTAGTACTTTATGAGAACTTCGAAAAACAGGCCAGAACACAACATAACCAACTCCATAGAAATGAATAATTCAAAGTGATGAAACAGGAACAGATGCTTTTAATAATCGTTTGGTATTTGCTTTAAAAGTAACATAAATATAAATTAAGTACAATTCGTTGTAAAAATTCGAAGACAATACGTTGGACAAAGTGAATGATCAGCTAAAGTAATAAAATGAAAAAAAGTCAATGTTCTGGTGAAAATAGTGAGATGAGTAAAATGTGAGAAAAACAAAGAAATTAAAAAATTAGAAGAAAGAAAACAATATTGAAGCAAATATTCAGCATTCATTTAGCATTATGGTAAAAACATATTACGAAATTTTTTTTTCTTTTTTTTTGTGGAGAAAAATGAAAAGGCATTATTTGAATCAAAATTATGGATCAAGAAAAATAATGCAGGAAAACAAAAGTTTCCTGTTACGCCATTTATACCGATCACTTTAAAAGAATCTTTTGTTTCTATCAAAGATATCTCCGTCATATTATTCTCTGATTGGAATTATTTCAAAGATTCTCTTCCTTCTTGAAGGTTTTCATCTAAGGATGTCTCCCATCGCTATAAATGAATTTTATTTGGATAAACTACGCGTCAAGTTTAATGCTTTTGGCTGAAAGGTAGGAGATGTGCCATTAAAAGAACTCAGATGAATTTAAGTGTATGAAAGTGCTTTACCTTCAAATAAGTCATCAACCATAGAGAAGTTCTTTTTGTTCCATAGACTCGGTCTTTTAGATTATATATTCCTTCTCAAAGAACACTTTCCTAAGAACGCTTTTCCCTAGTCATTTTGAAATTTAGGTGAACTGTTTGATTTTCGTCGTATGAATGCTCTTTTTTTCCTTGATATCCACGAAAATGCATTCATAAATATATTGTTTCGCTCACACAATTTTACAACCCACGGATTATCGATAAGAGAGGCAAACATATATGTTCCGTATTCACAAAAACACAAAACACAATTCACAAAAACGCAATTTTAACGAAAAATAGGGGAGGTGATGGAGAATTAAAATTCTTTTAGACAGGCAAGTGATGCATTATTCCCAATTTATTTTCCCCCGTTGAATTGAATAAGAGTTTGAGACAATCGGACTAATTCACATTTAAACTGCAAACCTTTTTTTTATAACACATTTTAAAAACAATCAACGTGTGAAACATGCTTAAAATTGCAAAAAAATGTTAGAATTCGGTTTAATTGGTTCTACAATAATGGTTTGAATTATTAAACCATTACTTTACTATACTTTATTACTTTACTTTAATTTAAAGAAATAACGAAGAAATTTCATGCATACAGGACAAAGAGAGAAAAAAATTTAAAAAGCAGCATGATGAATTATATTCTATTTCAAACAAAGAAATGAGCTCGTATAAAGGTTGTGTAAACGACAGATGGGAAAGCTAATATTTTAAAAATATCCTTACTTGAATATACTTATTATATTATCCGGTCCTGTCATGTAAATTATCCGAAATTTTCCTTAATGAGGATAAATTATATTGCCATGTTATCTTCAGAAAACTGGAAGAAAATATTCACTTTTTTTGACAACTTTTCGAGATAACGTTAAGGAAATTCATTGAAAGTGGATACAAAAAATCAGAGGCCGGGATAGTCCGGTTGGTAGGACACTGGGCCCATGTCCAAGTGATCGTGGGCTTGATCCCTGCCGACCGAAGACTCCCCGTGTAGTAAATGGTGACTGATGCACGCTAAATCAAAGTCATCCATGTTCCCATAATAAATCAATACCACTGGGGGTACTGAATTGGAAATTGATCGTTCTCTGATTCAGGTCAAAATTACGATCTGTGGATGAATGAATGGATGTGTGAATGAGTCCACCCTATAAACGGGTGTGACGTGTGGGTGTGGCAGAAGTCGAATTCTTGGCCATAGATGGCGCCACTGGAAAACAAGAACAATCGCACCCCCTCTGCCTTAATGGCATACGTCAACAACAACAAGAAAGAAATCACAAAATGTTATCAATTCCAAAACTGATTCAAAATAAGAAGTGGCATATCATCAGACATAAAGGTAGACGACTGTAAAAATCATAATTCTTCGGATTTTTTTTTTCTGGAAAAAATTAAACGATACATTAAAAAAATTTAAAAAATTGAAAATAATTACAACTTCAACTGTGACATAAAATAACTAAAACAACTAATTGAAAAAGTGAAGCATGCGCAGAGAGGATTATTCTTTTAAATCCGCGAAGAATAAAAGACGAACTATTGATGATAAATGAATTGCTTCATAATTAAATAATGCATGTTACTGTGAATGACCAAAATTGGTGGTTGTTGACTTCCACCGGTGAATGTTGACAATCACATAGTCACTTTGGTAAATGTCCGAAAAATGTACTAGGGATAGTTAAGTGCCACTTCCCGCTATACATTTGCCCGGTATGTCCTACAAGCATGCTTTTCTAAGATCAAGTGCCCAGTATGCATTTAATCGGTACTCCGAACACTGATGTTTCTCGTAATCTATCCTCAGCAGATATTAAAATATCGAATAAATATAATCGAATCAATGAATATATTAACATCAAATCGGATGTAATAAATATTTCGGACATTCATCCAAGCGACTATGTGATTGTTGACATTCACCGGTGAAAGTCGGCATTCTCTTGATTTCGGTCATTCACCGTAACAACTATATAGAATAGTATTTTATAAATAAATATTTTCATAAATAAATATTTAATAAATAATAACATTTGACATAACATCTAAGCTAGCTTACTTTATCAAATCGAGTTTGGTTCAAGGTAGCAGCAAAGGAAACAATTTTGTCTAAATAGCAATATTTAAGTTTCCATCTCTACTGATAAGAAAACGTAGAAAATTGTGAAAAAACCCATCAGATATAACATAATCAAACATCATTCCACAAATGAATCCTAAACCGACATATTTCACTCCTAAACTAATGTTTTTCAAACCTTTTTTGTAAATTTAACACTTAAGCACCCCCCAAGAAGCCGATTTCGAAATTTGGTATCTCCGATGACAGCGTAATCAAAAATTCTTATATGATAAGGAGGTGAACAGCAGCTAATTCTGAATTGATATTTTTGTCACATTCGCTACTTATGCAATATATACTTTTCCATTTAAATGAAATTAACACCAATGACTTCTTTTATCAAATTTAAGAACATCAGATTATCTTAAACCACACAATTGTGGCTGTTGCATACGTTACATGTTTGGGAAGATCTAGTCCAGTAAAATTCGATTTTTTTCTTTTGAAAAATTAATACCCGAGATTTTTTTCATAAAAAAACTTTCTGATTCCCTATTCTTCTCTGTGTGCATTTTTCTGATGATGATTCAAAAGTGAGAATTGAATTTCTTCTAGACTGGCAAGTGTTTTCGATGCCTTTATTAATGCCGAATGGAATGAAACCAATTCCTAGACGATTGGACTATTAGTTTAAAAGTTATAAGGGTTCACAAAAAAGACAATCAAATGACACTATACTAGCAACTCAAGAAAACGAATAGTTCAAATTTTGTAAGGATGTTCGCTTATAAAAAGAATTTCTTTCGTACTTATATACACGTTTTTATTTTGCTATATAGGGTTATTTGAGCATATATTTTAGAATGCAATTACTCATGCTGAACTGAATCGATAATAACAGGAGAATAGTTAAGAAATTACATACGTTTTGAGTACAAAAAGTACAAGTTTGAACTCACACCTATTTATGCCTCTCACATTTTCAGAAAGAAAAATGAAGTTTTCCTATGTCCTCGCAAACCTGAGTTAAAAGAGCTGATATTTTAAAAATTGCGAAGAATTTTTGTTTTGTTTTTGCATAAAAGAAATATTTTTGAATTTTATTTATAAGTAAGAAATCTCTGAAAACTTCAAAGCAATTTATCATATTTTGCTCAAATTTAATCTCATTCAATTCAGTATGAAAAGTTAAATCGAAAAAAATGTAATTTATATGTTCATATAATCCCTTGATAACAAAGTAAAATAGTTAAAAAAAGTCATTTTTAAAATAACTTTTGAACTTTTCGTTCTATTGATTCATAAATAGTTTCATTCGATTTAACGTAAAAAAGTGATTATAAAACAATGTTTGACTTGTATCGAGAGCAGCGTCAGATGCGTAAATAGTACAAGTACAAAGACACGTGCAAGTACAAAGTGTATTTTTGGTACCTAAAACCGTTGTAACTTCTAAACCAGTGTTCCCCAACCCCCGGTCCGCGGACCGGTACCGGTCCGTGGATCAAATGGTACCGGGCCACCCATCTCATTGAAACCGAATTTAAATTCCTAGGTTTATACCCCAAATTAAAAATATTTGTGTTTCATTAAAATTTTATTTATTTAAAAAAAGGGGACCATGGATTTTTAGGTAGTGACATAGATTTTTTAATGTTTTAAAAAGTTTTTAAAAAAAAAGCCACCGCAAATATGTTCTCTTTCAATTAGTTTTAATGCAAAAAAAAATCAATTGATTTAACGTTCTTGTAAGTTAAATAATTTTATATTTAGTTTTTGGTGTAGCTGTATTTTATTTTGAAGGTATGTTTAAATATAATTAAATTAAAATTAATAAATCAAAATAATCTAAAATATAAGCAATCAACCTCCCCCCCCCCAGCGGATCGCGATAAAATTATCAAACGTTGACAAGTCCGCCAGGATAAAAAGGTTGGGGAACACTGTTCTAAACTATTAGTCCGATTGTCTCAAACTCTTATTCAATTCAACGGGGGAAAATAAATTGGGAATAATGCATCACTTGCCTGTCTAAAAGAATTTTAATTCTCCATCACCCCCCCCCCTATTTTTCGTTAAAATTGCAGGACAATTCTTAACGTTACTTTTTACATCAAAACTCTAAACTACTTTTTTTTATAATCTTTTCATTCTACATAGCAAGAAATTTTAAATATATTAAAGGCGTTGGTTTACACTGTAAGTGTATCATAAGAACTGTCATATTTTTCTGAAGGGTTGACCATAAAATTTGTCCTATTTTGTTCGAATGTGATCTAGGTTCAAATCCCACTGATGACTGGGCAATAGAAATTTTGCTCCCGGCTGGCAGTGTATCATAAGTGGCAGTGTTGTATCATAAGTGGCAGACGGATCATGGATTAGAACCCTCTTGACGGACTAAACGTGGGCGGTCCATAGTTCCTCTTTCCACATAACACAAATGAGGTTTAGTGTTATCAAATAAGGTCTCCGTCAAGGCCTGATTGTCTTAATACGAGATCCAAGAGTTTCCCTGTCTTCTGAGTTGGGTTCAAAATAACGAGGCTGTGGAGTTGAAAATTGTTAGCCATAAACTAAAAAATGATTCGGCTGTTCAACACTGGATATAAAATAGTTTTCGGCCCCCTCCTTCCCTTTGTTACGAAATGCCACACTTTAGAATACTCCCCTTGTCACACAATACGCAATATTACATCAACGTATACTATTAGTTCAGGTACAAACGCACATTTTCAATATTTCAAATTTTATTTTTAAACGTTAACTATGAGCTTTAATGACATTTATTCGTGAACACAACAATAAGAATGATTAAATGAGTACTTAGGTGACAAAAAAAATATAATAATATTAAATCCATGTTTTGAAATGTTTTTATTTTAAACAAAATGTGAGATGTCTCACTTCATTTGATCCCTCCACCTGTCACGAACACTCTCCTCCGACATCGTTGTTTGCCAAATAGTTGAATAGCTGAGAAAAATAATCGGCATTAAATTGAATCATGAGATAAAATGAGGGTGCTTCAACCACTGAACGAGTGAAAAGAAGAAATAATTATTCAGAAACTTTCCAAGCAAATAATTTCTTAATGAAATAACTCAACCAACATATAAAATACTCTTCTGATGATGTGTTACACTTTTATTGTTTTATTTTAAGATCAATAAAATAAAAATTCTTAAAAATGATCTTGCGATTAACAATAACAGAAGAGAATACTCTTCTGGGAGATGATTACTCCGTATTTTAAATTCGCTTCAAAACGTCCCCCGCCCAACTACTTTTACCGTTTCTTAAAAAAATAAAATTGCAATTGATGTCAAAAATAATCATCGAGATCCGTTTGAGATGCTCAGTAATAACGACATAAAGAGAGGAGATGCAAAAATGAATAAATTGTAAACGATCCCAGCGTTTCTTTTTTTCCACTCTTTTTCATCTAGCGTTTCTTTTTAAGCAGCCTTTTTTTTTTCTCGAGGGCTTTTTTGCCCATCACTTTAGAGGAAAAATAAATAGTCTTTGGGAAATGTTTACGCAAACAATTTTTTATTTTTTGACGAAAAAAATCGCAATAAAAATTATTACCTATTTTTATTACTTTTCTTTACTAAACACTATTGGGCCATTCCACCGTGAAGACGCAATATTTAAAGGCTTTGAATATGTATAAATTAATTAAAAATCCTCAAATACTTTTAATATTTATGGGGAAAACTCTCGGGGTCCTCAGCACTTGTTTTGAAACTCTTCTACTTCCATGAAAGGAGGGAAAGAAATGTAAAAGTAAAAACTTGCTGTTACGGACGTAACTCACACAAATAATAAAATTGCGCAGTGGGTGATTGGTTTTTGAATATATATTCAGGAAATTATGGCATTTTCAAAAACATTCCAATTTTAAAGATTTTGACTTTTAATATTTATGAAAAAACAAATTAATGTGTTACGGACGTCACTTGTACGGATGTTTTTAAATGATGCTTTTACAAAATGTAAACCGTAAAGATTATAAAGAAAAATCACTTTCACTGAAAATAAATAGTCTTAATGATTTTAAGAACATATTTGATAAGCATGAAAGAATTTTATCAACACATTTGCAAGAACGAATACTTTTTGTCACTTTTCTTATAAAAGAAATGATTGCTTAAAACAGTGAGAAGTTCGTTTTTTGATCAGGTTTGCTATTCAATAAGAAATAATGAATATTCATCGTTACGTAATGCCGTCATAAACTCGGAAAAAATTGCGTTTTTCCTTTGGATCTGCTCACTTTTTGACTGTTTAAATTGTTGCGCTGTAACCTGGAAAATATATCGGCATATTGAAGATGCGAAAGTTTTTTCAGACCTGAAAATATAAATTGTCTAATGGCACAAATAAGGTGTGATCATTGCATAGGAATATATTCCTCGCACAATGTATGCAACTGATGTGTACATGATGATTTAGTTATTTGTCAATTGTGCATAATAGTGAAGTTCTCACTAAAATCCACCTGATGAGCCTTGTCTGATTTCTGTATTCTCGAATATAAAGATGTTGCTTCGTTTTGCATGAAACAATGTTCAAGGAAAAAATAATCACTTTAATGTTTAAGTGAGCGTTAATTTAAATTTAGAACAGTTTCATAAGTATCGCTATTTTTACGGACAATATAATTTAATTAAAAAATATAAATTTTTCTTATCGTTATTTGAAGTAAAATTTGATAGTTAATTAAAATTTTTAGAAAAAATAACTTAATTAACTTTTTTAGTCCTTAATTTAACTAGAAATAAAAGTACATATTTCCGATTATTTGGAAGCATTTCTGTTGCTAAATTTAAATACTTAATCAACATTAAGGATAGAAATAAAATAAATTTTGTAACTGGTTTGAAGGATCTGTAACTAAAACATGCTACTATCTGGTCCTTATATCTCTCTTTTTTAGTTTTGTTTAAATTAATAAAGCAAATGGAAACAGAAAATTATGACGACACAGAGTTCGTGTGATGTCCCAATCATGATGAAATATGCTATTTTATGACAAAAACACCAACCGAAACAAAAATCCAAAACAACACATCATCTCATTGCATTGATTGCTAATATTTTATGGTGGTTTGAGGCATTAATTT
The DNA here is from genome assembly GCF_982258835.1 of Parasteatoda tepidariorum. Lineage (NCBI taxonomy): Eukaryota > Metazoa > Arthropoda > Arachnida > Araneae > Theridiidae > Parasteatoda > Parasteatoda tepidariorum. The sequence continues at coordinate 1,261,431 of NC_141758.1, read as the reverse complement.
GAACCACTATCATTGGTTTTGAACCACCGTTCATTTCAACTCCTGACATTGAACAATGTTGCCAATATTATATATATATATATATATATATATATATATATATATATATATATATATATATATATATATATATATATATATATATATATATATATATATATATATATATATATATATATATATATATATATAATAATAATAATAAAAAAATTTTTCAAAATTTCTTAAACTTCTTAGCAAGACATTTCATCTGAATATATTTATTTTAAATATATAATAATATTCATTCTAAAGGATAAAGATTTGAATTTTAGTATAGTTAAAAGAACAAAAGTGTAGAAAGTTACTTTCGTCTGGTCTCTCTCAATTATATTTATATCTAACGACTGTCATTTACAGTATTTCTTTTAATACAATTATTTGAATGTAAAAATGCAAATACGCTATGTCTGTAACACAAAATGTTGCGTCTGTAGCACCCATTTTTTTTAAACATTTCATACTAGGAAAAAAAAATTCATGGCATTTAACATATTACTAGAAATGCCAAAAAGAACAAAAAAGATTTTTAAAACATTTGACAAAAAACTTTTAAAAAATTTTTTGTTTATTCTTTGATAGGGACGTTACAAAAATTTGCCAATTGAAATTCTAATATTATCACTACTAATTTTTCACTACTAATTGAAATTCTAATATTCAATCTTTAAACAAAGCCTTTATTTTACATCGCTTTTAAAAAAAAATGAAACATTGAGTTCTGAGTTCGAGATATTCAATAAATTATAACAGAAATCAATCTGCATAACATTAAAATATACATAATAAGTTTAAAAGTTACATAAAATATGTTTGCTAAAGTTTGACATTTTGGTTCACATTTCGTAGAATTGCTCTATTATAAATAATAACACCTTTATTTTTCCTTACTTTGTAAGAATGCAAATTTTGTTCGTACTTCAAATATTTGTCTGACAATTCGTCGTAGAGCAGTTCATCCCACACAATTTATCGGAGCGTCAATTCGTCGTAATTTCTTGCGATTTCGATGAAATACATTGATTATGAAGACAAAAATCTTACATTGTCTCCAAAAGTGACAGAAAATTTTTGTGACGGTTCAAAAAGCACTTAAAGAGGATGATTACTTAGAAGGAGGGTTTCTTGTAGCTAGTTCAACATAATGATTTCGTGATAGGCATTGATCGTGAAATATTTGATCTTGCCTAAATAAAATATTCGTGCAACATATTTGTCAAAATCTAATTCTATTCTACCATGAATAGAGGAAATATGAAACTATTCTAGATTATTACTATGCATTTTTTAAGCTTAATAATACCTTAAAACACGTTTTTAATACTTTTCTTATTTTCCCGTAATTTCGGTTCTTACTGTGATATTTTTTGAATTAAAAGAAAGTTGCTAAATTTAGCTATGACGTACAAAAATAAAAGACTTTTGCAATAATTATAAGCGTTACCATGCGGAAACTGAGGCTTTTTAGGGACCAGTAAAAGTTTAAATTAAAAATAAAATTAAACAAAATGAAAAACTGAATGTCCTAAATGTCTTTTGATCTAAAGATCGGATTTTTTCGCACTCCGGTGTTATGTCAAGAAGCAGACTTTGAATGAATTAAACACTGCAGGAGATAGAAAAATTATAAAATTATATGAAAACCTACTTTCTCTTGACAAAAGCAATTTTTTTAACGACGGATTCAAATTTTTGACTCAAATTATAGCCAAAATTTGGATATCTGTTCCAAACTGTTTAACTAGTACACCATTCGAGCCTCTTACTGTTAATATGACTATATTCACTATATCTCTAGTACTATGAAAGCGAATCAGAAAGTGCAAGCACGCAATTAAAAAAAAAATCTCAAGCTTAAAAGCAATTATCAATGATTATTTAATTTAATAATAATTGAAATTTTTATTGTTTGTTAGGTAAACAATTTTTTACAATGCATGTTTTAAGTGTGGTTTAGATGACAAGAGGATTCTTTACTTTTTCAAATTCTTTTTTTAGAAATTTCAGAAAAATACTTTTTAATTGCCAATGACGTTTGAAATGTTTACCACATTCGAATTAGACTTTCTCATAACATTTGGGGAAAATGCAATTATTTCTGCAGTTGCGTTGTTTAAAACTACTCCTTCAACAAATAGCTTGATAAGTTTTTAACACCTTTTTTCATTTTCGAAATTTCACACAACATTTTACCAACATTTCATCAAATTTTCTGAACCCAGTGACCTGAGCGTTGTATAAAAAATAAAATAGAGATAGAAGAATTATGAAAATGTTGTGTGACATTTTAACTATACAACAAGTTCAGGACCCAACCCTTCACGGTTTGCAATAGATCATAGAAACAATTGCAGGTTGTGGGTGGATGGCCCCTTTGATCAAGAATGAGCGATATCCGATGTTCTTTTCAAACAGTTCTACCAAAAAGTTGTTAAAGACTTCACGCGCAACCGTCGGACTACCAAAGCGGAAGATCAAAATTCTTCGAATCATCCTCATGGTTGTTTCCAGGATCGTTACCAAAACAGCCCTAGTGTGACGTAGATAAACTACTACTATTGGAAACCTGAACTTACAAAGCTGTGTAAAAAATGTATTAGGAATTCAATAGATTCAATCATGAAAAAAAATTCCTTGGCTAAAAATGCAAGAGATCTCAATCAAAATTCAATCCCAACCACGTTGACAGATGCAAATGCTTTTGCAAAGTCAAGACTATTCACCCCTTTAAAAATCAAAGCCCACGATCAAATAACTAATCTTGACATCGATAGGAAGACAGCCACTACTCTCATCAGACTAAGAACAAAACATCATAAAAACATGAAAATTTCTACAGATGGGACTAGAAAATATCAAAACTGTGGCAGCTGTCTTAATGTGGAACTGACACCCTATCATGTTTTTAACTGCCCTGCAGTCGCTGCAGACCTTCACCTCTTAAACTACCCCACAGAGGAGAATTTGTATTCTTTTAATGTCATAGAAATAACAATAACTATTCAAGCACACCATGAAATATGATTCAATAGAGGATACGGCACCAACCAACCATAGATTCATTGGAATTCAATGTTTTGTTTTCTTTTTCTATAATTTCGATAGTCCAATTTGTTTGAAAGTTATTGCAACTTTAAGTGCTTTATACGCAATTATTTTTTCCCTTTTTGTGCTTTAAACAATTATTATTTATCCATAGTTATCGATAAATTTAACTCCCCCCCTCAGGTCATCGTTTTATGTCTCGCAATTGTCTTGATAACAAAAGTTTTAAAAAAAAGATGGATAAGTAAAATAAAAGAAATAAGAAAAGTGATCAGATGTGTTACCCGATATAAATTCTCAAACTCTTATTGGGATTTTTTTTAAAGATCTCAAGAGAGATAAAAACCCTTTGCATTTTGAACTGTTATCGTACTGAATTAGGTTATCTTTTTGTAAACAAGAAAAATTACTTCTCATTTATTACTTCTTATTGTTAATCCCCTGCATTCTATATTCTGAAGCTTTTTGTAACGATTAACATATAACACATTGTTCTTCATAAAATTATTATTGCCCGTTGGCAAAATGGGTCTTGGTTTGGATTTCATGATGTCCTCACTTTTCAACAACAATAATCAAGAGTAAACAGTGCGCTGCATTTAAATGTGTCTGCGAAAGTGTGTACCGAGCTGATCAGGATTAACAGTTAAAGATGTCCAAGATGAAAACACAATAAAATTAGACAACAACCATTTTGCCAATGGGTAACCTGTGATCACCTTGCGGCGATCACTATTTTCTTCAATTTGTAGTGAATCGTATTTAAAATTGCCTTTAAATATTTCTTGGCATATTTTTGAGCTTTTAAACAATTAGACGATTTTTTATTTCCTTGTTGATAATTTTATAATTTTTATTTTATTTCTTTCCTTAGTTTCTTTGTATTATTTTCTTTTTTATATACTAGCTTAAATTTAATTTTAATTTTTTTAGGATTTATTTTTTCTTGCATTTGCTTTAGCGCCTGAAACGTCGTTTTGAAAGTGTTCTTCGTGTTTTAAATTTAATCAGATTTTTATTATTATTTTTTTTCGTTGTTGAAAAGAATCGAATTTCAAGGGTAAAAAAAGCAAATGTGAATGAGAGGCGAACATGGGGCTCGTGTTAAAATATCTGTAGTATATATATATATATATATATATATATATATATATATATATATATATATATATATATATATATATATATATATATATATATATATATATATATATATATATATATATACAATATATATATATATATAAAAATACAAGAAAACACGAAGAAAGTTAAAGTTATGGTCAATTTTTAAAATTATCCAGTATAATATTACCTTGCGCACATCCATTTCGGGCCCATCCTTGGTAACTAACAAATCAATGCACAGAGTAACAAATCACTTCAGCAGTGCAGTAAGAACGGCACTTTAAAATCCTCGATTAACACTCAAGCTGCGCTATTGTTTTCATATTTTGTAATCTGGCAATCATTCTGCGAAAACATTTTTAAATCATTCTTGAAAAATTTACCGTCCATGTAAGTAGATCTGATTTCGCTACTCGCTTTATAGTCCATTTTTTGTACTGTTTTTTCTTTTTATTTTATTTTATTTTCTGTTTTTACATGTTATTTTTACTTATTTGTACTTTTTGTGTTCTATTTTATTTGTTTTAAAATTTTTTGAGTGCTCCTCACACTATTGTATTAATATATTTTGCTTTGGCCTTATTGATACAATATCAGAAAGCACTCTGTTTCGCGGATATAGTCGTGTGGGCTGATGAAAAGGTCAGCTTTGATGAAAAGGTCAGTGGGCTTTATTTCCGGTTTTTTTAAATGAAATTTCATCCTAATTTATTTTTTTTATAACTTATTATTCCCCCCCCCCTTTTTTTTTCATATGTCTATAATTTTTCGTTGTTTTATCTTCATTTTGAACTTTTATATATATATATATATATATATATATATATATATATATATATATATATATATATATATATATATATATATATATATATATATATATATATATATATATATATATATATATATATATATATATATATATATATATATATATATATAGCATTTAACTTGAAAGAATGAAATCATACAATATAACAGTCATTTTTATTGTAAAGCTTCTAATTTTGAATAATAATCAAAATGAAAGAGATGTCATAAATACCAGAAGATAACAATAATAGAGCGAATGAGCAAAGAAAAAGACTCCATCCAGACAATAATTTTGTCGATGTTTTTTGTTTTTCTGAGATTTATTTTTTTGTCGAATATGACACATGCGTGAAAAAAGTTAGTTTTTATATTATTGAGTGGATTATTCATACAAAAGGGTTCATATACAAATATTCCGATTTTTGATTTATTTTTATTCAGGATATTATAATTAAAATAAGACCGAAATCATTCAGTCACATAACTAAAAAGTTTCTAATATTTCTAACATTATTAAATTTGATTATTTTAATTTTATAAGTGTCAGAACAGAGTCAAAACATTAGAGAGAGGCACAAAAATTTTGTTGTCCATCACGTTTTCCTCTTTTTCAAGCGTGTTAGTGGTGACATCTTTAGAATATGTTTCGAACTAAAACGTCAGTCATTTTTGATAAATGACATTTAAGACGTGAGTTATTAATGTTATATGAACACTTATGACTTGTTTTAAGATGATTGTTTAGTTACTTGAGAGACCTGCTTACGTTGTTTATGAATGCGAGAAGTTTTCACCATGCTATCTATATAAGCGGTGTTCTATGCGCTCCTCCTCAATAGTTAGAATGCCAGTAAAGATTCCCTCAATATTTCTGAGTATTAATTATAATTGTAATATTGATTAAATATTGAATAATATTGAATTCTCAATATTATTCAATATTCAATCCTCCTCAATGCAATCCTCTTCAATTGTGATAAACGAGTTGTAATGCAAAATAGGAGAAAACTGATCACTTTTTTGGATTATAAAAGCAACTTGTCTTTAAACATTTCTCCGGAAATTCAGGTTAAAAATTGCAATAAAAATACGAATAATAAAAATAAAATTAAGAATAAAAATTAGGAATGTAGAAATAAAAGAAGGAATGTTAAATCAAATAGCAATGGACAAAATAAAGAAATTGTTAAGAATTGTAAAGAAATTTTGGACATGAGAATAAACAAAAATAAAAATGTAAACGATGTAAATTTAAAGAAAAATAAAACAAAAAATAGACTTAAAAATAAAGATTTAAATAGCAAAACTGAAAATAATCTTGAATTTTCAAGTGTTCTTGAGACTAAGTGTGATAATGGTACGCAACATTGTTTCTAATGCCACTAGCCACACTAGCAAGCCTACTTGGTGAAACCGAGCAAATTTAAGGCAGAGGGTGCGTTTTTTGCTTTTCAGTGGCGCCCTCTACGGCCAAGAATTCGTCTTCAGCCACACACACGTCACACCCGTTAATAGGGAGGATCCATTCATACATCCATTCATTCATCCGCAGATGGTAATTTTTGACCTGGATCAGAGAATGATCGATCTCCAATCCAGTACCCCCAGAGATCTTGATTTGTTATGGGAACATTGAGGACTTGGCGACTCGACAGAATTTTAACATGCATCAATCACCAACTACACGGGGAGTCTTCGGCCGGCGGGAATCGAACCCACGAACTCTCGGACATGAGCCCAGCTCCCTATCGACCAGGCTATCCCGGCCTCAAACCAACCAACCGGCCTACATTATTAAAAGAAGTAACAGAAGAATATAATTTAACTCCACATTCGGTAACTAATTTCCCACCAGCTTATTTAATGTTTGGCACTGTCCCATTTAATCATCCTTTATCAGAAGAAATTTATCCACCTATAGAAGGAGCTAGAAAAATTGCTGTTGGAAGAACAAAACAGTATCATGAAAACAATAAAATTTATTATGATGCAAGATTCACTCATATCGAATTTTCCCCTAATGATACTGTAATGTACGAAGATTTTAAATACCCCAATAAAATATTAGGAAACTTACCCCAACTTTTTCTGATCCATATATAATTCTTGAAAAAATTTCTGATGTAAATTATAAAATAAATGAAAAGAATATTCATTGTTAAGTAAATACAGAAATAGTTCATAAATACAGATATAGTTCATGGTGCGTTCTGAAAGTAATGAGCATTTTCTGGGAAAAATAGATTTGTTGATCCTATGGGTACAAATGGTTAAAATTCTTCAAAATAGTTCCCTTGTGCATCAATACACTTGCGGAGACGATTCTGCCACGTCTGGAATGCACCATGGAACTCCTCGACAGGAATGCCTCTCAGGAACCTTGTAACAAGAGTTTGGATGTTCTCCACCGACTCCCAGTGCTTTCCCTTCAGCTCTCTTTTCAGTCGGGGGAGCAAAAAAAAGTCACACGGCGCCAAGTCAGGGCTATAGGGAGGCTGGGGCACCAACTCATCAATTCCAGCAATTCTTCACTGCACAAAACTCGAACTTCTTTTTGGTCCTCCGTCAACACCTTCGGCACAAGCTTCGCACAGACCTTTCGCATTTGCAAATCCTCCGTCACAGTCCCGTGTACCACACATTTTGACAAGTTTAGGGTGTTAGCGATTATCTGAATGCTTTACCGACTGTCTGACTTCAAAACTTCACGCACATGCTGGACGTTTTCATCTGGTCGGGCTGTTGTTGGGCGTCCAGAGCAAGGCTCGTCGGTGACCTTCTCCCGACCCTCCTTGGAGGCCTTGTGCCACTTTCCACACTGAGATCTCGAAATGCTTCCTCCTTAAAGTTGCCTTGAAGCATGTGATGAGTTTCCGTCACATTCTTTCCAAGTCGCACACAAAACTTTATCGCGTACGAACTTCATCACGTTCCAGTGAACGAACGAACACTCCATCACGCCGTGACTCGATCGAAAAAAAGTCTTTGCGCGAAGACACGTCCTACAGCTCTTACTGCTCGGAGAGACCTGAGACCAGGCTTGTTTGGAAGGACAAATCCTCCACCACATTTTTTGATCATTCTGAGTGCGCTGCGATCAATAGTCGCGTCACAATAAAATCATGCGCATTACTTTCAGAACGCACTTTGTATATCAAAATTACGAAGGTACCACCCACCTGACAAACTGAAATCATGTCACGAACAAAAAAACACACGTAATGACTTAAATAATATTCTGGATTAATTATAGAATTAATTATCTTTATACTAAATTTAATACTTTAATGGTTTTTCATTGTTAAAAGTAAATTTAAATATACCGATTATGACATAAAATTACACATGGTTCAATGGAACATGTTGTCCTCTCTTTTCTGGAAGATCTGACCCTTCAAATTTTCTTCAAATTCAGCGTTTACCCATTGAGATGGGGCGATGATAGTCTTTTTTTCCCTCTCTCTCTTTTTTGTGGTAAAAACCATAAATGGATGGAAAAAAATTTATAAAGGTAAGCATTTTGTTGAAACTAAGACGACTGTTTTCCTCCTTTTGGGGAATACAGCCCCTAATCCAACAAAAATTCCCCTAAAAACACTGAAGTCTTTAACTTCAGAATAACAACCACTGTGTCAGTTTTTTTTTAAATTTTTTTCAAACAAAGTGTACAATACTGAAGTCAAAGTTTCAGATTAAAATTTTTTCTTCAACAAAAAGTGTCAATTTCTCTTTTTATATCTCATCACTTGTATTTTCCTATTTTTATCTTTCATGTTTTTGAATATGTGCATTTTGAGAAAGTTTATATCTTGATAAAAGAGTTTATTTAAATTGCGTTATTATGAGGAATAATTTTCTTGTGTTTTTCAAACAAACGACTTTAAATTGATTAAAAAGTCACAAAAACTGTTAAAAATGAAAATCAAACTTTTAAGTTTGCTGGTAGCGCTACTGCAAATTTTTTTTCCTCGAACGCTTTAATTATGTTATTATTTTAACATGTGTGCAAAGGTGTATTTTTATAGTCATATTATTTTATATCTTGTTAAAATTGCAAATTTGATTCTTTTCATTTTAATTGTACTTCTATAGTAATAGGGGAAGTTTTGCAAATAGATAATTTTTAAAATTTTTAGATATTAGCTAAAAATTTTCTGAGCTGGGGAGATGTAACATAAAAAGCTTCAATTAATCTTTTTATGTTATTTCCTTTCTGTAAATATTTTTCTTTTTTTTATTATTCTAATCGAAACACTTTCTCACCATTTTAAATTGACATCCTGTCCTTAAATCTATTTTTGGCTCAAGCATGCATTAATTAAAAGTAAGAAATTTTTCCCTTTACTCTTTTGTGGGAATCGCACGACCTATTTAATAAATCAATTGTAATTACTAAGATTTCCCTCCTCCCCCAAATTGAGACATTTTACGGATTTTCTTTGCAAGATTTTCCCTAACATATAGGTTTGAAGCACGTTGAAATCGTGGCTCACTCTCTCTGGTCCAGTGTTGGCAGATTGAGCAACAAGTAGCGGATCGGACTACTTTTAAGAGTCCCCGCCACTGAAAATCGAATGTGGGCTACCCGCTACTTTTTGGGCTACTCATTATTTATCGAATGGTACAAATCTTAAAAATGCGCTGCTTTTTTTTTTCTTACAGAAATATTTTTTTTCCATTCCCATTATAAAATGATTCCGAAAAGTCTGCAGTTTCTTCACCTTTTTTAAAAATGAAACTTCTTGTTGTTGAAAACGCATCTGCTTCAGTTGTGGATTCATGATTTGTTTTGTTGCTCGGAGTCTATTATCTTTCCACATCTATGTTTCAAATCATAAACTCGTGAAATCGAAAAGATATATAGGTGATACTTTGGAAACATGACAATTCGGAACAAAACTTTCTTCAAATTTAAAGTCTTCAAAATAATTTTTTTTGTATATTTATTTAGTTACATTTATTAATATCTTACAGATAGCATTGTTGTTTATTGACATTTGCTCAAGAAAACAATTCACCAAATTTTGAATGCCAGGAAAATGACATATTAGCTTTGAAGTGAAGAAAACAGTCATTTTAAGCTAATAGTAAGTAACTCAACTTAAGAAACTCAAAAAAGACAAAGTAGAGAAATTAGTTTTAACTTTTTATGTAAAAAAATTCCAAAAATAATTGTTGTGAACAATTTTAATAAATTAGTTAAATATAATGTAAGTGAGAAAGTAACACACATAATGAGTTAGTTTTTAATTTTACTTCACTTTAATTTGCAAAGAAATAGTTAAAACAAAGAAAACAAAAAAACTTTGTAAAATTTCAATAATCTTGAAGCTTGTAGAGGAAGCAAAATGCCTGGGAGATATTGGGTAAGAAGCAGACATTTTTGAATTTGTGATATTCTAAGAAATTTTCACACAGTCTTTTTTCCCGAGCCACTTAAAGTGATTAGCAGTCTGTTTGCCAGCACGAATAATATAGTTAACTTTGATATCTTTATGAACGACTTCAAAAACTTCTCCTACAATCTTAGGAATTTTTTAATTAATTTTACAAAAAATTACATTAAAATTAATTTCATAATAATTTACATCGGAAATTTTTTTATAATATTATTAAAATTTAAATTATTTCAAATAATTTTATTTTATCATTTTATTACATTCCTTAATTTATACACCCAAGCAACGTTTAAGGACTATGACAGAATTAAATTGTACAGTGATGTTTTCAGTTTATTCATTATATTTTTAACTATCTGTGTTTTGGAAAATAAATAACCTAAAGCCTTTGCGTTAGATGAACTATGAATTGTTTAAATTAATTACTTTAGAAAGAATCAGAAATGTTTGTTGTTGTTGTTGTTATGTACAGAATAAAATTATGTATAATAGTCAATCATTAAATAAATAAATAACTTTAATTACATACGAGCATATTACAATCTTTCATAAACTGGGTATTAGGTTAATACTTGCTTACCCTCTCATTATATTATAGAGTTTAAAAAAATTTCTTATAACTGTGCTAATATCCTGGAATTTATAAGAAAGGAAAATGACAGCCAGGATAAGGACAATTTCGTCATTTTACAGTATTTAACATCACAATAATTTAAAATTTTGGTCTAAGACGTTTACTTTCCGCAGAAAACATCAGGTTTTCTTGAAATAACTAAGGTGAATGTAAATAGTTTATGTTATTAATGATTTCAAGAGGACAGGAAAATGACAGCATTAAAACTTTCTCACCATGCAAAATTTTTTGAAATACATTTTGATTCAGAAAGTTGGTTTTTTATTCCTGCAATTAGACATGTTCTGATAGGATGGTATTCTAATCAATCTGTTAGCCTAAGATATTGATTGCTGGCGCTATCTATTTTGGTTATAAATTACTAAAAAAAGTGCAAGGAAAATGACGGACTTTCCTGTGACAGACAAATTATTGACAGAAAAAAATTATTTTCAACAAAGTTTTTGGAAATAATACCCTCTGCATGTATTCTAGAAATGTATGCAACGGTTGAGATGAAAAAAATCAGATATTGAAAAATGTATGGGAAGTTTTGAAGCTGGTTATTATTGGAAATATTGCTTAAGACATACCAGGAAAATGACATTTTGATATTCAATTCAATTTTTTAAATATGCAAAACAGTCAATGCTAGTGCAAAGTCATTTTAAAATGCCAACAACAATGATATTTATTAATTTTTCTTAGAAAGTTCTTTTGGTAGCATAGTATTAGATCTTGGAGCAAGAGACTGCGAATTGTCATATTTCGTGAGAATCACCCATATATATATATATACATACTAGGATGATGCGAGTATGATGGAGAAAAAATCTTATCTGTATATATATATATATATATATATATATATATATATATATATATATATATATATATATATATATATATATATATATATATATATATATATATATATATATATATATATATATATATATATATATATATATATATATATATATATATATATATATATATATATATATATATATATATATATATATATATATATATATATATATATATATATATATATATATATATATATATATATATATATATATATATATACAGAGAGAGAGGGAGATAGAGAATTTTATTTCTCAGGCTGTTACCATTTGTTGACTCACAAATAGTGGACAATGACAAAACTGGAGGAAAATTGTATCTCTATATTTGAGAGAAAGATTTTGCGCAGTATACTTGGTGATGTAAAGAAAAGCAATAACCCGAAAATGAGATTTAACTTTGAACTGCACTGAAAGATTTATAAAGATTTGCACTAAATTGTAACTTGTAATTAAGATTTGTACTGAAAGATTTATAAACAACCTGATATTTTTACATACATAAAAATAAGAATGAATTAGAGGGTCCATGTGATTCGACAAAATAATAAAGAAGATATTGCTTTTTAGACCCACTGAAACAAGAAAGCGGGGAAGGTCGTGTTTGAGAGCTGATTCGGTGGTGTCTGATTTTCTTGATTGGGCTATCTGGCCAACTAGGATGATGATTGAAGCCCCTGTTTACTATTCTACTATAAATGCATTCAATCATATAGCTTGAATAATTTATTTTAAGCAAATTATTTAATACTTTTAAGCAAATAAGGGTGTAAAAATAAACTTGTTAGAAATACGCCTGAAGTATAAATAAAGTAAAATACATGTAGAATAAACTTTGGACTCTATAACTAAAAAATACCTTTTCAAAAGACTTTAAAAAAATTACTCCATTGACTCTTTTAGAAAGTGGTGACCAATTATTATTTTTTCAATCTAAGAACCTATGCCTGTAGCTTACATAAAACTTATTTTAATATCGAGTGAAATAATTTAATATGCTGTGTTACTAAATGGATAAACCCAAGAAACTGAATAGAAAATATAAAAACTTCATTGATTTAAAAAGTGATAGATGATAACAAAATAAGACATGTTTTGAGCTTCGAATAATTAAAGTCACAAGTCATTCACGCCTGATAAATCTTCAAAATGGGAGCTTATATTTGAATGCTCGAAACATGTCGACTTTTATTTCCCTCTTCATATTTTTGGAAGCCAGTGAAATTTTTATCATGAATTATACTGTTTTACATTTGGGTCTTGATCATTACTTTGATAAGGATTTTACGCTCGTGAAAGTAAACATATGCATTTTAATATTTTAACAGGTTTCATGTGACCCACGAGAACAATATAGAATCAATACTGTAACTATTAAAGTTATCTTTAACTTCAAAACTAAAATTTTGAGACCAGATATTTTGGGTTAATGAAATTGAATATTTTATCTTTTAAGTTTTTATGCCCCCATTTCAGTATCTTAAGGACCTTGCGAACTTTGTTTAAAAGGAGAGTATCGTATCAGATATACATAAGAAAACAACAACAAAAAATCATAGTAGCGGTATTTGGTGGTAAATGTAGCATATCGTAATTGACGAACATGCTGTGCGACATTTTATGGTGAATTTACGAACTTAAGTATTAGAATGTATCGAAACATGAGGATGCTATTTGCAAATCATCTTTATCCAAAGAAAACCATTTAACCTAAATATCTAGCAGAATGAATTGATTTTTTAAACAATGAATCGTACAATATTATATATTATTTCAATATCTTAGTCTGACTGCGGAGCCATTGACCGCGGGTTCGAATCCTGCTCAGGGCATGGATGTTTCTTTCTCTCTCTGTGTTCTATGTCCTTTCTCCTTTGTGTGAATGTGACCTTCCCTGTAAACGGGTTTGTGGCTGTGTGACGTGGGCGATGCTGCTCCACCGCCGTGGCGAAAAGAGAGTAGCAGTTCTGGCATTTCTGTGGCCAATGGGACAAACCCCAAGTGCCCGCCATTAAAAAGAAAAAAATTCAATATCTTATTCTTAAAACTAACATATTTCAATGTTTTTAAAATGCCACTTAACATTCAGCAATTCCTTGAGTTATAGAAATAAGAAAGATCGTAAATTATAGAAAACCTTGTGAATGTGCTATGGAATTACTATACAATTTTTTGTGGTTGAGAATCAAACTCAGCCTAAACAAGAAAGTGACCAAAAACAAAATTGTCAATTAATAGTAACTGGATATATACAAAATAAAGATGAAAACTATAAAAGTGACAAATACCCGATTTTGACAAATAAAACTATCCTGTTAAACATTGATACAGGTAGTATTTTAAATATCATCCCAACAAAAATTTTGAAAAACTTAATGTCCAAAAAGAAAGAAATATTGGGTTTATACCTTATGCCATATTGGGTTTAAAGTAATGTAATGGGTTTAAATTTGTGATTGATTGTGATAAACAAGTTGTAATGCAAAATCAGAGAAAACTGATCACTTTTTCGGATTATAAAAGCAACTTGTCTTTACACATTTCTCCTGAAATCCAGTTTAATGATTGCAACAAAAATACCAATAAAGAAAATAAAGCTAAGAATAAAAATAAGGAAAGGAAATTAAAAATAAGAAATAAAAGAAAAAAAGTTAAATCAAATAATAATAAACAAAAGGAAGAATTTGTTATGGAAAATAAAAGTTTGGACATGAAAGTAAACAAAAATAAAAATGTAAACAAAGAAAATTTAAAGAAAAATAAAACAAAAAGTAGACTTAAAAATAAAGATTTAAATAGCAAAACTGAAAATAATCTTGAGTTTTCAAATGTTCTTGAGACTGAATGTGATAATGGCGCGCAACGTTGTCAGAATCATGTTGATAGAATTATGCAAATTCAAGATGATGAAAAAAATTCCCAGCTTCAGGAAATTTTAGAAGATTTTTCAGATATTTTTGCTAAAAATAAATATGATATGGAGACAACAAGAATTGAACCCCAAAAGGTAAGAGTAACATCAGACTTACCAGTGTCATTTTTTTTTGCATTTTATTTTCAAAGTGTACAATACAGAATACAAATTTCAGATTGAAATTTTTTTGACAAAAAGTGTCAATTTATATTTTTATATCTTATATCACTTGTATTTTCATGTTTTTTAATATTTGCATTTTTAGAAAATTTTTATAGAATTTCTTATCTAAGTGAAAAGTTTGCTTAAATTGTGTTAGTATGAGGAATAACTTTATTTACTGTGATTATCAAGAAGGACTGAAAAAGCTTAATCACAAAAAACTATTGAAAATGAAGATTTAACACTTCAATTTGATGGTAGCGTTACTTCAAATTTTTTTTCTTCCTTGAACACTTTATGAAAGAAAAAAAAAATTTTTTTTCATTGTGAACTAATGTGTATTTTTTGTAATTCATGTTACTTTATATCTTGTTAAAATTGCAATTTAATTCCTTTTATTTTAATTGTGTCATCATAGGGAAAGTTTTACAAAGGGATAATTTTTAAAATTTTTAGATATTAGTTAAAATTTTTCGGCAAGGGGGGATGTAACATAAAAAGCTTCTATTAATCTTTTTATGCTAGTTTCTCTGCTATAAAACAACTCCTACTCTATTACTAATTAATTATTCAAGTCGAATTGCTTTCTCACACTTTCAATAGCTACATCCTGTTTCTAATTCTATTTTTGTCCCAACTATCATAAATTTACGTAGAGACTTTTTTTCCTTTTTAAGCCGTGAGAATCACACGAGCAAGCTCATAAACCAATAGTAATTTCTAAGATTTCCCTCTATTCCCTAAATAGAGACATTTTCAGATTTTTGCATGATTTTCCCTACCAGAAAGACTGATCCTGAATGGAGTTAACATCACTTTTTGCTGGTCTTCCACAAGAACATGATCTAAATAAAATACATCTGATTTCATTAAAATCCTGTGCCTGTTTCCCTGCTCGGTCCGACTGCATCATTTTACAAGCCGAGCAGGATCATAAGAACTGATGAAACGAGAGCAGGATAATAATTGCTAAAATGCTTCTTCAAAATATAATTCAAAAATGAAAATAAAAATACAATTGGCTGAATCATAAAATTGCTGCTGAACTGACATTGCTCGTGAAACACATATTATTCTTTTGAAACATGACTAAAGGAAATTTTTTTAAATATTTATTTCCAGCATACTCCATAACAAGAGTTATAATACATGCATTGAAGAATAAGAATAACTAATTTAGATCAAAAATACAAAATGAAATACGGAAATAAAATATAAAAGCAGAGAAGTAAAATAAAAAAGAAAGAAAAGGAATATTACGAACAAACTTTTTAAAAATTGGTAGACAGTCAGTATTGATCAGAGTATGACAGTTTGGTGGCCATTGTAATCCACTAGTGATTACATGTTTGAAAAGTTCACTACGATGAGAGTCTAATTCAGGGCAGGAGAATAAAATATGTTCAATATTTTGAATTTTATTTTGGTCACAGCTGCAGAGTGGAGATTCTACGTGCTTGAATCTATGTAGGTATTCTTTACAACGAGCGTGTCCGGATAAGATTTGTGTGAATTTAAAATTAGGAATGAACTTTGGGGTCATTCTTTCTTACACTGATGGAAAAAACTTCTCTGTTATACAGCCGTTTTGTGTGGAGTCCCACTCACCTTGCCACAAATCCCCGGTCTTTCGAAGAATATCATTTTTGATAAAAGAATTAGGCAACTGATGGTGAGATCTGATTCGGCTGCCGCTTTCAACATACATTGTATGTCCTACTTACGTATGCATGTACACTTGAACATACAATGTACGTAAGTATTGATATACTATGTACTATATACTATGTACTGATATACAATGCATATAAGCATTCAACTTCTTTTACTTAGTCATGCAAGTATTTATATACAGTGCTCGCTCGTGCATATGCGCATAAGCATATTTATGTATTTGCGCAGTAACTATTTTTACAATTATTCGTTACATTATGATTGCTGGTAAAAATGACTGCTTATAATCGTACATATTGATTAGATTGATTGTTTAAAATAAAAGATTTCGGCCACTTGTAACCATATACCAGTTATCGCATCTCGTGATTACAGGTAATCATAATCACTTTTTATCTTAAATCTTTTCTTGTAACTTATAAAAATAATTACAAGTAGTTTATTACCATATACGTCTCATTTGTAATTGTCACAATCGTAATCAATTAGAGTAGTCTGTGTCCATTTTTCTTGAGCAATGAAATTATTCAGTTATTCTTGACTAATGAATAAATCTTTATTCGTTATTCTGAATGACAAATGCCCATCTCTGATATAGTATATATATATATACTTTAAGCGTTTTTAGAAGGGCGATCCACCTTGCCTGCCCTTTGATGCGCCCTCTTTACATTTCGTAAAAATAAACCGCCATCCCTTAGAAACACTGCCTTTTTATTCACATTTCATTTTAAAAAAATTAATTCACCGTTTAAATGAATACACACTGGCAAAATTATCTATGTTTATTGATTTAATTTTGATAACTAAAGCAAATATTTATTTTGTCAGGTCAACTGGTCAAATTTAAATACATTTCTCGTTCTTCGAGGGGCATACTAAGGAAATGTTTAAGTGACTTTAAATTTTAAAATTATTTATTAAAAAAAATTTTTGGAAATTGTTGAGAATCAAATGCAGTTATTATATAATATTACACATTTTGATAAATGTTTATGGTGTTAAGTGAGTGCCCCTTTAAACTCCAAGTGCTTTTTTCTCTGAGGAAGATCCCTACCTCTTTATATTCCTAGAGATAACTCTTTATATATATATATATATATATATATATATATATATATATATATATATATATATATATATATATATATATATATATATATATATATATATATATATATATATATATATATATATATATATATATATATATATATATATATATATATATAATACAAAAATAATAAATACTTTTGAGTTAATAAAAGAATTAAAACTCTTTCGTTTTCATAAAATGTCTTTGGTAAAGAATAGGTGTAGAAATTCTATTTTGGAACTTCAAGGCTTAAAATATACCATTGAATCATAATTAGATTTATATTTCAAATGAGGAGTTATTTTTAGAATCTTGTTCCTCTTTCACTTCCATATTAGGAAGCATTAAATGATTTTCCATAATGCGTAGAGTTACAAAGGTATGTACGACTGGAACCTAATTACATCAATCTCTGTAGTATTTAATGCGGGACCGATGGTTTTCGCATGTCTCTTGCTGAATAACATGTTCCAATAAACATCTGCCGGAACCATCCGGAGATTTGTCCACAGCCCCTCCCTTGTGGAGTGGGGATGTGAACTGTTATAACCACCAGCCTAACTTTAAATAAACCTTTTTATAACATATTATGGCTCTTGACTGCATTATTAAAGATGAATACAACAGTGATAATAGGGATGTTGCCCTGTTATATATATATATATATATATATATATATATATATATATATATATATATATATATATATATATATATATATATATATATATATATATATATATATATATATATATATATATATATATATATATATATATATATATATATATATATATATATGTAAACAGAACACATAAGATAAGTTCAAAATGAAGATAAAACAAAGGAAAATTATATACATGAATAAAGGGGACAGGAATAATAATGAAAAAAATAACGAACAGCTAGAAAAAAAAGGATGAAATTTTTTTTTAAAAATCCGGAAAATAAAATATATAATCTTCTCATCTGCCCACACGATTATATCCGCAAAAAAGTGTGCTTTCTGATATTGTATCAATATAGCCAAAACAAAATATATTAATACAATAGTGTGATGAGCACTCAAAAAAAATTTTTTACAAAAATCACGACAAAAATATAACACAATGAGTAAAAATAACACGTAAAAACAGAAAATAAAATAAAAGAAAAAGAAAAAACAGAATAAAACAAAATCTTTAAAGCTAGTAGCGAAATCAGATGTAATTACATGAACGGGAAATTTTTCAAGAATGATTTAAAAAATATTTTCACAGCAAGATTGCCAGATTACAAAATATGAAAACAAAAGTTCAAATTGAGTGTAACTAGAGGAGTTTTGTTGAAAAGTGCCGTTTTTCCTGCATTGCTGAAGTGCGTTTGATTTGGAGAAAAAAAATTTAGTAGATAATTTTAACACGGATTGGCACATGTAAAAATTGTATAAATTAATAAAGAAATTTTTAGTAAATAATTTTACCCACGGATTTACTAAAAATTTCTTCATTAATTTATAAAATTTTTACATGTTTAAATCCATTTCCGGCAAACCCGTGTTAAAATTATCCACTAAAAATTTTTTTCTCTGTTAATTTACATAATTTTTCCATGTGCAAATCCATTTCGGGCAAATCCGTGGCTTAAATTATTTGCAAAACAGGCAATTTATGCTTCTCTTTTCTACTTTATATTTTTTCTTAAATGAATATTTATTTTCTGAAATTATTTGTGGTCAACTTTTTTAAATTATCCAGTATAATATTACCTTGCGCACATCCATTTTGGGCCCATCCTTGGTAACTAACAAATCAAACGCACTTCAGCAATGCAGGAAGAACGGCACTTTAAAACAAAACTCCGCTAGTTACACTCAGTTTGAACTGTTGTTTTTATATTTTGTAATCTGGCAATCTTGTTGCGAAAATACTTTTTAAATCATTCTTGAAAAATTTCCCGTTTATGTAAGTACATCTGATTTCGCTACTCGCTTTATAGATTTTGTTTTATTCAGTTTTTTTTTTTTTTTTAATTTTTTTTTTTTCTGTTTTTACGTGTTATTTTTACTTATTGTGTTCTATTTCATTTGTTGTAATTCTTGTAAAAAAATTTTTTTGAGTGCTCCTCACACTATTGTATTACTATATTTTGCTTTGGATATATTGATACAATATCAGAAAGCACTCTTTTTTGCGGACATAATTGTGTGGGCTGATGAGAAGATTAAATCTTTCATTTTCCGGATTTTTTTAAAAAATTTCATACTTTTTTTCCCATGTTGTTTGTTATTTTTTTTTTCATTATTACCCCCCCCCCTTTATTCATATGTATATAATTTTCCTTTGTTTTATCTTCATTTTGAACATATCTAATGAGTTCTGTTTACTTGCAGTTTATGCGCAATAAATGAAACTTATTGTTTTTCTTAACTTTCTTCTTGTTTTCTTGTATTTATTTATTCTGTTGTATGTATATATATATATATATATATATATATATATATATATATATATATATATATATATATATATATATATATATATATATATATATATATATATATATATATATATATATATATATATATATATATAAAGCCCTTATAACAATTTTTATAAATAAAAGAAGTGGGGGGGGAAGAGAAAAAAGAAAAAATGCGTTGGGAACCCTGTTCCGTCCCACGTCAGTCACGTGGGTAGAAAAAAACCAGAACGCAACGGAGGTCAACGTTGCCCAGAACGAGTTTTGGTTGCAACAGGTAAACACCACGACAGCACCTGAGAGATAAATCTTCGGTGTGCAACTCTTTCGGTTGTTGTAAAGGAATAAGCAGCTGATTATTTCGTGTCTCATGTTCTCCACCCAGGTATGTAACCAGTACTTATAAAGTACTTATTTAATAGAGTACACCTCATAACGAGATGCAATCAAACGTTATTGCCCTTATATAGAGTCATTTCCTTCTTCATTACGAAAGAAACACTGCGTTGAGAAACGTTATTATTTACATTTTGTGAACACCCGTATGCTTTTAAGGCTCTACATGTGAAATCAATCACTTTTAAATTTCTTTTGGATTGGCTGATCGGAACAGTTGTTAAAAATAATATTTTATTTTTTAATTTATAATGATTATGCTTGTTACACCTACATGAGAGACGTGTTTCCAGAGAGGGGATCTTAACTGTCTCAGCAAGCATAATTTTTTTATTTAAATGAGAATAACTAATTATTTTTCTTCAAATAAAGAGTTAAAAATTTAATTTTAATGAAAAGGTGTTATTTACGGGTCATTATTCATTACCCATTTCAAATAAAAATATAAAATTTTATGTGTTGAACCGTTATTGAATACCCTAATCTACTCGTATTTTTAAAATCCAGAATGAAATTATGAATAAATCTTTTCAAATATTTATTAGTACTTTTACGATGAGCTTTATATGAGTGTAGATAACGGTACCTAATAATTGTTCAATTAATAAAATTATGTATTTTTGTCCTATAAAGCTTACTTTTACTTCAGACATCAAGAGTTTTGTATGTAGTTAATATTTATGTCACGGTTCATATTTATGTGACAAAAATAATTGCTATATTTTATTTGAAAAAAATTTTGAAAAATGCCAAAACCAAATATTATTTCGCCTCTATTTTTTTTTATTTATTCCAAACTAAGAACTCTTGAAAAATGCTAAAAACTTGAGTAAAGCTCAATATAACATAATCAATATAAATTCCTTATTCATATTGAATAACTTATTATGAAGCGTTTTAGTTTGAATTATCAATATAATTCCCATTGTGCTTGCTATGGTTTAAAGTACTTAATATAAATGGGTACACTACAGTTTTTTTTTTTTTAAGTAACTATTCTTTTAAATTTTTTCCAGTCCATTTGTTTAATATTCACTTGTTCAGAAGATTCAGATTTTATTAACCCTCTGTGGTATTAATTTTTATCTTATTCATATCTATTGTTCCTATCCAAAATTAAGGAAAACAGTAAAAAATGCATAATTCAAAATAAAAAGAAAAAATTAAATAAGAAATGGAGGTAAGGAAATTCGTTAAAACCTCCTGTTGTCATTCATTTTGAATGAAACGCAATCTTTAATTCTTAATTATCTATTTTTGTAAGGGGAAAAAATTGTATTTTTGTCACGGGACTACTGTAGACTTGTCATGTGTCATGGGTCAACTGTGGGCAAGTCATAAAATTAATTATTTGATCTATTGTTACTTTTTAAAAATTAAATAAATAAATATGGGACTCATTAATGTTTATAAATAATAATGTAATAAGGTTATAAATAATAATGTAATATAATAATGTTATAAATAATAATGTAATATTGTAAATACTTTAAACAATTTTAATTGATCTTAAAGATTAATACCATATTCAATTTCAATTTTTACTCGCGAGTCTTCTTGAATATTTAAAATGGTAGCAAATGTTGTGCTTCACCATTTCATTTTGTAAAATTGATTTACAATGATGTTAATCACCGTGACTTATAAAGCAATTTAAATATAAGGGATTTGATAATTTTTATTTAAAGTTATAAAAGTAATTATATAACGACCAACTTTTTCGAAAAAAAGTTTTCTTGAAGAAGTGGTAATAAAATGTAAATATATATGTATATATAAAATAATAAAAAATAAACATATTCCTTAAATTAAAAAACCTTTAAGCATATTAATTCATTGTTTTTTTACTGAATTTCCCACTATGCATAAATGTATCGTAATGAATGAAAAAAATTGAAAATAATTGTAAGTGAAATATATTTGGAAATTTGTATAATTTTGGTAATAAATTCTATGATAAATCATGTTTTATAACTAACCCATATTATCATTATAAAAAGCTTTTATGGGGTGTTGTCTTATCAATCTAATAATATTGACCTGTCCATACTATCCTCACCACTATGTGTCTAGTCCCATGTAGTCATTTTTTTTTCATACTCTCATTATCCGTCTTTGAAGAGGCGTATCAAATGTGACAGTTTAAATAAGTATTGAGCATATTTATTCATAAAATATCTCTTACTGTTAAAATATGACCTTGATAGGCTAAAAAGCATTCTGTTCCTTGATAGACTAAAAAGCATTCTTCCTTAAATATCGCAATGCATGATTTCAAAATTGCTGATATGGAAGCTTCCCCCATTTTGGTCCATCCGATTTAATAAAAAGGAGGTCTCAAGCATGATTTTTCAAACTGAGTTATTTTGTCGTAAAACATTTGCTGCTAAAAGAAAGATTGTTTATAGAAATGTATATTTTGCATAGATAGGGGGCGGACAAAATAATGGAAACTTTTCTATTCTCGTACGTTTTTTCATACTAATCAAGAAATACTTATAGAATTGTTTTATTACTTCAGAAGTGTTTAAACCATGTAATTTCTTATACGTATCACTTAAATTTAAAGACTCAGAAGTGTGAGGGACCGACAATAAATTACAAACGAAAAATAGTATCTTTGAACACACTATGTCAAAAAATAAACTTATAATTTTATAACCTGTAATAATTATTTTGGTTATTATATGCAATAATTGCACAAAATTTTGTACGCCTTGCTTAAATGTTTATGGCGATATGAACATTTTTATAAGAAAGATTTTTTTTTACGGTTTTTTTTAGCTATAACTTTAAAAATATTCAATAAATTTAAACAAAATGTTTAAAACAATTTAAAATTAACTACAAAATTTTTGCTTCAAAATTTGAAAAAAATATTCATTGAAAACTGTGCTAAATAAAGGTAATTGAAGTGGTTCTTTTGTACTGCGCAAGTGCGGAAAAAAATTGAAAAGCGATATTATTGTAATTTTGCAGTGAATCGTACTTGGCAACTAATGAAAAAAGCTCGATTTGAATATCTTAAAATTTTAAAAAGTTTCAAGAAATTTTCAGAATAGTTTTTCTATTTTTTAAATGTAAGTTTTAATTATAAGGGGTTTTCAACAAACAATATTTTGTATCATAAGACAAATTAAATAACAAATGATAAAAGCCTTACAATAAACATTCATGCACCAAAACGTGATTGTATAAAGAAAGAAAACATGATAAAGAAAAGATATTTTTAAAGGGGATGACTCCAACAATGCCGATGTCATTTTTAATAAATCTTGTTTAATAGTACAAAATGAAATTTGTGGATTATCCCTTATCATTTTGAGCCTGCTTTTAGAAGTACGAAAATTACTTAAAATTTCGCTTAGAACTTTTTAAATGTTTAAGATATTCAAATCGGACTTTTTTTATTAGTAGCCAAATACGTTTCACAGCAAATCTAAGAATGAAAAATATTAAAATTTTTTCAGAGCATGGGCAGTAAAAAAGAATTATTTTAATTACTCATATCTAGCGCAGTTTTAAAGAAATTTTTCTCAAACTTTAAAGCAATAATTTTGTAATCAATTTTAAATTGCTTTAAAAAACCTTTTTAATTTTATTGAATATTTTTAAAGTTATAGTAAAAAAAAGTAAGACAAAAACATTTGTTTTTTATAAAAATATCCAAATTCTCCATAAATATTTAAGCTAGGTTGACGAGATTTTGTGCAATTAGTACATATAAAAACGAAAATAACTGTTACAAGTTACAAATCAATTTGCTACAATAAAAAATTTTTAAATTTATTAATAAAATTTTAATTTTAAATTTGTAAATTGATTCTCTAAATATTTCTTGAAAAAGTTTAAAAACGTATAGAAATGTATATATATATATATATATATATATATATATATATATATATATATATATATATATATATATAGCTTGCTTAGTTTTTTTTAGTTTGTTTTTCTAATGTATTTTTCTTTATATACTCTAAATGATTCGTTATTTTCACACAATTTTTTCACAAAAAAACCTCCGCCTCAAAGGCAAATAAGTAAAGTAATGAGGAATTAAGACAAAGTAAATAATTTTTTTAATTAATTTGTGAATGATAAAAAAAATTGTAAAGTATAAAAATTTTGAGGCATTCAAAACTTTCTGATTTTTTTAAACTTTCATCTACTTTTCCATGATATTTGAAATGTGTTTAAGAAAATTTTTAACAAAATTTATAACTTAACCGTTATGAAATGATATTCCATTTTGTACTTACTTAGCCAAACTTGAAAATCTAAGTCATTCGAATTAGTCTCTAAAGGAAAACCTTTTTAGCTATTCGCAAAGACTTCATGATGTTAAAATTAATCATATTTATCTGTAAATAATCCAGCAATTTTTAAAAATGATGGCAAAAATAAATGAATTTCTCTCGTTTTGATGAAACTTTAGCTATACAATTGCAATAGGAAAATATTTTCCGAAAAGGAGCAAAAATTAAAATTTTCGCGTAATTGATATAAATAAAATTAAAATCGTACTGCGACAGAATTCTAATGTTTGTAAAATATATTTATAAATTTAATGTTTGAAAGTATGTTTAAAATGTTTGGTATCGGCTGTTATAAAAAAAGAGTACAATGCAAAGAGGTGTTTATGGCATTGTAGCTAAGTCTTTGGAAATTTGTTCATTTTAGGAGTCATTGTTAGCATCTCAAAACCAATCAGGTGGAAACTATCATTGTAAAAATAAAACTTACCCAAATTGCTAATTTTTAATTCGTAAATTTAAGGCAGATAAAAATTAAACACAAGCGTATTTTATATATTTGTAACGTATAAAGTTATATTTGAAAAAGGAATATGAAATAAGTCCATGTCTAAGACATCATTCACAAAAAAAATTTATTCAGATTAAATTCAATCAATGTTATCTGTATAAATACAGATGAAACCTCTTTTGATATAGTTAAAATATGCATGTCATTCCGTCAAAGTCTGAAAGATTATGCAAGTTGCAGATTATGCAAGATTATGCAAAGATTAAATTGCCCTGCAGAAATTTCTCTGCAAATCTCTCTGAAAACTTCTGAGAGACTTTTTGAAACATCAGGATAACTTGCAGTGATAATCTGCAACTAGGGACTATATCGTAACATGACCGGGCTAGAGTCATAATGAGGTGTCCAAAGTCTTATCGAGAATCTATCACAACAACCGACAAAACAAAACAACAAAAACACAACAAAAACATTGACTGCAAGAAAAAAACAAATTTGCAACCCTTAGACAAACAAGAAGTTCATTTTTTCCCCTTATAATTAGGCGAATAATTGTCTCCGCCCAATCATGCGAGCCTTGAAGGTTGATCGATTTTTAAAAATGACAAAAACAATCCTTAGATAAATATGCAAACTGCCCGATTGTGCTCTTCTGCGAACTGTTGTCATAGGGTAAAGCTTGAAGTTGAAGAAGAAGAAAAAAAAGTAACAATTTGACACACAGGTCTATTGCCCAGAGGAATTTTTCTATTCCATTGTTGATTTAACCACTTTGCTTTTTTTAGGGCCTTATTTTAATGTTTCGATAAAACTATGTCTATACATGGTTTGGAATTTTCGCATGAATCTGTCCTTCAACACCTTTCCGAGAAATGGTTGTCTTAGAGATTCTCTTTCAGATTTAGTTTCAGGATTCTGACGTGACACCCCACCATTTCAATGAGCGGAAAATTGCTTCGAAAAGTTGGCCTTTGGTCACATACTAATTTTGGAAAGAGCAAATGTCAAAATTAATTTTTTTACGCGTTAATAGTAATTTAAGTATTGGCAATCTTTGGTAGTTTAGAGAGTATATGTTAAATAATTTATAGCAACATTTGTTTTTTTTTATGAGGAAACAGTTATTTGAGTACTTAAAACGTCATTAATGAAAAATGATCAAAAATAATAACTCAAGTACTGTTAACATCTCCAAGCAGCTGAATACAAATATCAGTGAAGCGAACTTAAACTTGAATTCTGGCGTCTCAGTTTACACAAGAGAAATTAGGGTTTAATTGCATGGATATATCCTCCATCCTAAATTAAAAGATTTTTTTCGGGGGGGGGGAGAGAAAACCCCAAAACCTGCAGAGGTGTTAATATTTCTGATGTCAGAGATCTATCTTTTGTTTTCTTATATTATTTTATTTAATAACGGTCTAAAACATTTCGAGGTATACAATTTTTTGCATCATTTTAAAGATATAATTTTATATGGCAAAATACAAAATCTAAGCAAAATCAGTTCTAAAGTTCCTGGGAAATTGAATTTTAAAAAAGTCAGATATTTAAAATTCAATTTTTCAGGGACTATTTGACCGATTTCGTTAAATTTTGTATTTTGCCATGTAAAATTATGTTCGTTGAAATGATGCAAAAAAATTGTATACCTTACAAATCAACATTTTTTCGACAATATTTGAATAAAACAATAAAAGATTTTTTGCATGGAATTATCTACGGATAAACGAATTTAATAATTTTGTGCAAACATTTTTCAATTCATTTAAAAAGTTTTCGAAATATAACGAAATACGCACAAAGTAAAGCTAACATGAAGGGGTCCAAGCTATCTCCTATATTTTGGGGGTCAGTAATCTGAATCGTTAGAGAAAAATACATGTTTATTAAAAAAAAGTACATTTTTGTGTCTGATTTCGTAGCTTAAAATATCATCTGCACTAATTCATTAGCATATTTGAGATTATTTCCTCGAGTCATTAAAATTGAGTCCGTAAGGATCCGATCATTAGGATGAAAAGTTATTTAGGGTGGTCCGCTTTTTTTCCGCATGTCTTATTAATTTCTCTCTCTCTCTCTCACACACTTAAAGACTGAAACTCTTGGTCACCATTTTTAATGTTTGTCTACAGTAGACTCTGGAGAAAGTATGGTCATTAAAAACGCTATATTTTACAAGACAGAAATTAATCAAAACTTAATCGCCTACCGTAAATATTTAGTCGCCAATGGAGAACTTTCGGGTGAAAGTTTCGCACCCTGCGCTAACGTATATATTATAATCAATGTATGAACTCCGGCATATATTAGAATATCTAGTTATACTATTTTGCCTAATATAGATCCCCAGAGTATATTAAATGATTAATATTTCGTCGTTCAGTGCTTAAGATAATAATCGCCATACTGTAGCTCTCGTACAACGTATGATTATTTTGCCATTCGAGAGCTTCCTGCATTGTGACGAAGTGTGTCGACCACTGATTAACCATTCTATTATAGAATGTCTAAGAAAAATGCAAAACAGGCATTCTTTACAATGACATAAATTTTTTCATTTCATACTATGACGATAACTTAAATTGAATCCATTCGAACCTAAATATTTTTCTGTAGAAAAAAAAAAATAAACGAGGAAATATGAGATATATGTAGGAGGATTTATTAATCGACAGATACGTGTCACACAATGATTAATACAAAAGAGTAATCAAAATAAAATTGAACATTAAATAATAAAAAGTTCTACAATAAATTCATTAGATTATGAGTATGTACGCGACATTTTTTTCCCACTTTCTTCAGTAGGATATATAAGGTTAAACTAAATCTTTGCAACCGTTAGTCGATCGTCATCCGTGCATCGTGATGGAAAGAATGCGTGAAGGTTGTATTTATAAACACATTTGTAGGATGGAAGGCAAAAGCAGGAAGTGTGTTTTGGTCTAATGCCTCCGACCTTTTCATTACATTTCTAAAATAAATAGGGGGGGGATTCGATATAGCGATAGAGGTGGGTGAGGAGGTCACGCTTTTTGCGTTCCCGCAACACCAAAGAACGACCACCCTAACTGAAAAGAAGAGACGAATTGAGGAGGAAATAAATAAAATTCTTGAAAAAAATTGTTTGAATTCTAGATATCGTTTATCAAATAGTACGAAGAAATTCTGTAAGTTTTGTCACATAAGTTTATTACTTAAAAATCGAATACAACATCTGGAAGAAACGCTTTTGCTTGTTCACACCTTTTTGAGTCGAGAGAGTGCTTCCGATAACGTCCCAGGGATTGTCAGCCTCTTAAGGAAGGAATGCTGTTATCTGAATGCCAAGGCTGCCTGTCTATTTCTACGGCTATATGCAGGACATCTTTTCTTTTCGAAGCAAGTTTATGCTTAAGTGTGTGATTCCTTGTTTTGTAAATTTGATTAAAAGTTATTTTTCAATACATGTAAAGGATTCAAAAGTTCATATGCAGCGCTACTTTGTTCCAGTTAGGGTTAGAATTTAGAATGCAGCAGTCAGAACTCGGAGGCGCCTAAATAATCTTTCTTAATTGCAGAAACGGTTCAGCTAGTCGTAACTTTGAAATTAACCATAATATTTATCCTTTTTTTTTTATCTTTTTTTAAACACAATATTTATCCTTTTTTTATAACATTTAGTAATTCTAGATCGTAAAAAAGACAAGGCAATAAATACTAATAAAGGTATTTATATTAGCGTAGTTCAAAAAAATAGATGCTTGAATTTCGAAACGCTTTAGTGTGGAAAAGTTGCAGTTTGTATTAAAAATAAAAACGGAGAATAAAAATATTTAACATTGGTTAATATTTTCTGCTTGCGCATCTTACTTAAAATTAATAAAAACTTGAACAAGCTGCACGTTTTCGTTAATTTTTTTTAGTTTAATAAGACTTTTGAAATAAACACGCTTTAGTTTTTTTTCATGCTTGTTTGATAGTTCGAATAACCTAAATTAGTCAAATTCTGATCAATTATTTAAATTTAAGTTTGCACTACGCTTACGGGAAGAAAAAAAACACAAGTTTACCAATTTTTCGTAATTTTCACAGTGTAACCCTTCAAAAGATCAGAGCTACTTTAAAACTCAGCACATGAAGAGTTCCACCTTCCCAACAAACAATCCAATTTTTGATGGAGTATTTACAGAAAGATTTTCAATAGAGAAGGATTCTTTTGGTTTTCTGCATTGTTAAAATTTCCTTTTTATATCTGGAGTTTCATTTTTTGGAGAGTAAAGAATCAAGTGTTGCGCATCGACAACTTCCTGCTCACTTGTTTTATTTTAAGCCTCTGTCACAAGTTTGATACGCCTTTTCACAGACTGATAGAGAATATTTCTGTAATGTCATCTTCACTTGCAGCATTGGAGGGAAGGATATATCACACAACAATTCTAATGAATGATCTTAAAGTAAAACCGGTGGTTTAAAATTCATTTTCCTTTATACGAAATTTCAAACGGTATTTTTCATTGAGGTGGTTTGTCTTGTTTTTAAAAGATTGTTGTACAACATGAGGACTGGGTTGGCAACAGTTAGCCGTCTGGAATGTGACATAGGTCATGATTTGTCAATCCTTCTGGACAATGCCCTAATGAGGTGATTCCATTTAATATGTGCAGCAGATATCGCTGGTTGACAGGAATCTGTTGAGCCTTTAAACCATTGATTGGAATTCTTCTGTGGAATATCATCTCCTAATATAATGTAAAAATAACGTCGGAAAATCAGATGGTGGGTTGTGTAGGTGGAACTCAATCCTCTCGTGAGTGGGTCATTCTCATTCATAATTATGAGCGACGTGAAAATTACAAAAAATTGACAAATTTATGTTTTTTCTAAGAGGGTGCTCAAAAATAAAAAATTAAATTATTGACCAGAATTTAATTTTTAGTAGATTCAAACAACCATAAAATACTAAGGCGAGTTTATTTAAACAAAAATTTAGAAAGCGGGGGAAATTTAAAAACAGGCGCAATATTTTTTAGTTTTTATTAATTTTAAGTACCATGCACAATTATCTAATTTTAAAAAATTTTATGCCATTTTCATTTTTATTACAAACGGCAACTTTTTTGCACTAAAGCGCTCCGAAAATACAAATGTTTTTCCAACTCATTTTAATCTACATCCCTCCCCCCTCCAAAATTAGCCATCTTCACGAAAAAAGGGAGTTGTATCACACAAAAATTTGCATAGCATATAAGAAACCCAAAATATACAAAGTTCTTAGTTTTATCATTAAAAATAAATCGTTTTTTTTCAACTAGAAATAATTAAACTTAAAATTATTTCCTCCATTAAATTCTCACATTCTATAAATCGGTTTTAAAATGAGTTAATTTTTGAATTTTAAAATCTTTAGTGGTTTAAAAATATCGGTATTTTAGAAACTAAGTCAAAACGTCTCTAAAAACGAAAAGTAATTGTAATAAATGAAGATAAAGCGATCGGCAGTTATTATGATGCAGAGGTCGCGAGTCGATCACGTCAAAAAGTCGTACCTCAGATTTGAAATTCGCGTCTAATAACGTATTAAATATGTCGGATTTTAAAAAAGATGATGTGAAAAGGGCCAAAAAAGTTATAAAAAGCTGCCGAAAAATCTATTATCCAACGTTTTCAAATTACGATGGAATCGTTAGGAATCGAACGTGTCAAAAAGTGAAAACTCAGATTCAATTGTAATAACATCGTATTAAAATTATGGGAATTTGAATAACTATGTGAAAGGGGTAAAAAATTATAAATAACTTCTGAAAAAACTTTTAAAAGACTTGAAATAACGATGAAGTCGTCATGAATTAAAACGCTTCCAAAAACGATAATTTAAATTTAATCGTATCAACAGAGTATTAACAACATCGCAATTTAAAAATAAAAAAAAAAGAAACTAACTTAAGACTAAAAAAAAAAAAAAACACAATGAAACAGAAACGTAGTAAAGTACTAAAAACGTTAAAATAAATGTTATTTACATACTGGTAGGATACCTTTTGCTCAAAATGCACATTTATTTTTCGTGTGAGTCTTATTTATGTGTGAGTTTCATTTATTTTATTCTTTGTTTTTAATTTCTACAACTCATGGGGGAAATTTTCAAAAAGTAATAAAATAAATAAAAGAAACTCATAAAATTTGTGTTTTTAATAAAACTGAATGCTTGTCTATCCAGCATGATATCCTAAATTGTTTACAAGATTGTATTGTAATAAACAATAATACATTGCCTTCGAAAACTTAAGATGCCACATGTTGTCTGAAATGAATAAAATTAAAGAGCAATATATTAGAAGTAAATGTGTACTAAATAGTTCCCTCGTTATGAGCACATAGAAATTTACATAAATTCAAACATAATTTGCAAGAGGAACAAAAAAGCAAACTTGGTAGAAAAGTACCTTTTAGTATCAGAGTAAAGAGTACTTTTCATCATTATAGTAGTAAATGGGTTGGTTACAGTGAGTGACCGAAATGGGTGGTTCCTGACTTCAACCGGTGAATGTTGACAATCACCTAGTCGCCTTGGTCGAAATATAATCTATTCAAATGCCACTGTTCGGTATACCCTATATCAGGGGTGTCAAACTCAAACGCTAACTTGGGCCAAATAAACAATGCTTAACTTTAGGTGGGCCGCAAAAAAAATCAGTGTTCATAGAACAAATATTTTTATTTTGAATAGTACATTGTAATAAACATATATAAAGTAAAATTATTGTTTGATATTTGACATCTGTTCACAGCTACTATCCTTCCTATTTCGGGAGAAATTTTATTTGCCGAGACTACTTTCAAAGTTGACCCAACGTGAGCGTTATTAATACGGTTTCGGACAGGAGATTTATTTCCATTCATAACAGAAAATAATTGCTCGCACTGATAAGTACTTCCAAACATGGAAATAATTTCATATGCGAATTTTCGAGTATTTTCAAACCTAGCATGTAAATATTTATAAAATTCAGGCACATTCGCTTCAATGAATTTTGCCTTCAAATTTGAGTCGCCCTGAATCTGAATCACTTTCATTTGCATATTACTGGGTACTGAATCTATATTTATTGAGAAAATCGAAGAAAACAAGCGAAATTTGTCTTCCAAAGAATTAAAATCCTTGTTTCAAACCTTGTTGTAACCTTGTTTCAAATTCTGTTCTAAGATTTAAAATTTTTTCTGCGTATTTTTGATACGATGCAGTATCCCTGGAGTGGCAGGTGCCGCAAGCCAATTAGATTTTTACATTTTCACGCGTACAATTTAAAATGATCCGTAAAGTTTATAAATAAAGTATATTATAATTTTAAATGCTAGTTTCCTTTCTAATTAACATTTCTATTTTATTTTTACTTTGAGTCGAATATATTGACTGCTCCGCAAAAATGTTCACCTCGGGGCCGCATGCGGCCCGCTGGCCGCGACTTTGACACCCCTGCCTTACATCAATGTCTTCTTATGGTCAAGTGCCCAGAATGCATTTAGCCGAACACTGATGTTTCTCCTAATCTATCCTCACCAGATATTAAAATATCAAATAAATATAATAATATCAACGAATAAATTAATATCAAATCGGATATAATAAACATTTCGGGCATTCAACGATGCGACTATGTGATGGTTGACATTCACCAGTGAAAATCGGCATTCTCTTGATTTCGATCATTCACGGTATATTTAATTCCAACTATAATTTTTTTCTTCTCACAAGCTTTAATTTTTACTCAAAACTAGTAAAAAGAGCACAAATAACAATTTATAAACTTCTGTTCACTGTCACCTTATGGCGATCAGAAATTGACTTGAGTTTGTGTATAGAATATCTATCAGTTTTGATAACATGTACACCCACGTAAAATAATTCAATAGATTCAGAGAGCAAACATCTTTCTGCAGAAAATCAGCCCCTATTTTAGATAATGTTTCAGGGATTCACAAGGGAGGATCATCTTGCTTACACTAATGATACTCTTACCTAGTGTTGAGATTGTACAAAAGATCTGTCTCCCTTATCGATTATAACCTAGAAAAGTACTTTTTTTTTACTTTGAAAATCTATAGATTCTAAGTATTTGTTTGAAGTACTAATCAAGCATTCTCTTTCTTTCAGTCATGACCATTCAGGGATTTTGCTTTCTTCGGGTTGCTGCTGTCCATTGTAAGTATATTCCTTGAATATTTGGCATTGCACTAAAACCAATTCTTAAGTTCTGAAATTTTTCTTACTATTTCACGTTTCCATTTTTTAAATTTATTTATTCATTTTTTGCAAAGACAGTGACGACATTTTCGTCACTGAATCAACTATTGAATGTCAATTATGCAATTCACCGTTCATTCAAAAAAATCCTTAATCCTCTAAAATATTTGTTAATGAAATGTTCACAAGACTGATTTTAGTCCTCAGAACTGAAGAATGGCACCCATGATTATTAGGCAACTTATTCTGTTACGTTTCTTTGTAAGCTAACTATTGTTTGAGGCTTATTTTTAAAGCGTAGTTGCCTAAATCAGTGGTTCCCATTTATTTTCGAACCCTAAATAATTAACCTTTTCTAGGTAGAACTTTACAAATAAGGAGTTATTATTAAGGTAATTGTAAACTTTATAACCCTATAAAAAAAAACTATTTTTAAAATATTTAATTAGAGGAATGAAGATTTTTATTTTAATCTTAAAATTAGGTCCGACAGTCCTTATGCCATATCTAATCTAGTTATGAATTTGTTTTTCGTGTATATGCATTAGCTGAAAACGAACAAAATAAGCCTGATTATTATTTATGTCGAGATGAAAAAACTCAAAGTATTGCTATAAAGGTTGTGAATGGTTATTAAGGAAAGATATTTCTTTATTAAAGAATTTAATTATTTTATTTTGATTTTAAAAAAAAAACGATAGGAAATGCAATATTTTATAAATGCTTATTCTTT
Organism: Parasteatoda tepidariorum; assembly: GCF_982258835.1. Classification (NCBI taxonomy): domain Eukaryota; kingdom Metazoa; phylum Arthropoda; class Arachnida; order Araneae; family Theridiidae; genus Parasteatoda; species Parasteatoda tepidariorum. The sequence goes on along the minus strand of NC_141758.1, from coordinate 1,227,093 downwards.
TCATAATTTAGTAAGGCACTAAATAGTTCAAAATAACAAAACAAATAAGTAGATTGAAATGTATTCAAAATATTTGTGTAAGGCTCCTATTTAGAGTGCTCTTTTTGAGGATACTGTTGCAGTCAGAATGTACTAAAGATGATTTAGTTAGAGCTGCTCAGGGGATAGAACCTCCGCCTTCCAATGAGGGTGAAACCGGGTTCGACCTCTCTATGTAACGGAAATGCGGTTAGTTCCACCAAAAAGTCCTCCACGAAAGCAAATTTCTCCCGATACTTGATCCAGGAGTTCCCTTGACTTCTGGATTGGGTTAAAAATGACAAAGCTACGGAGTTGAACATTAGTAGTCGTAAGCCCAAATTTGGGTCGGCTGTTCAAAGGCGGATATTAAAAAAAATAATTAACCTTTTAGAGTTGGAAGTTAAATTTCAAAACAAAAACCCTAATTGTTAAATTTTTTTTTTTACTCATAAATATATCAGTTGGGATCCTTTTTAAAAACGCTAAATTTTCTTCATTGATCCGTCTTTTCATGACACCTAACAAAAGTGGCATTTCCGAACCAAGAAAAGACACTACTGACTAAAAATAAAATTGCTTGCGAAAAGTCATGTGCCGTCGATAACAATTTTGATATCAATAGAGGAACGACCTCTAAGAACGACCACCCTCCATCAACGACCATTTTACTGTGAAACGGAGAATGGTTGTTACTTCAGAGAGGTTTCACTGTATTTCGGTGTATTGAATTAAATTGACAGCAGAAAACCTCAATGTAGAGTGAAATAATCGGAAAGAAGCAGTAAATTTAATGAATGAGAATTATTTCCCTTATTCCCAGAAAGGAAAAGAAATTATCAAAAGTATCTAAGTCTGTTGGCATCTAAGTTATCAAAAAATTATTGGATAGTAATGTGATTTGACGAACCGACCTGTTCCAGCACCTTCTATGTTAAATGCTTCAATCAAACCAATTTCTCCATTTTTAAAACCTTTGAAAAAAAGTGGGTGAATCCCAAAAAAATGCAGTTTTAACCAACAGCACATATAAAAGTCGCGTTTGAACTTTGTAGCAAGCAACATGATGTTCCATGAACATATTATAAATTTATAATAACTCTGTCACTACACTTGCAACAGTTCTAAAATTAATTATCGCATTTTTTTTATCACACATTTATTATTAAACAATTGTTTTGGATTATACATGATCTACATAAATACTCAACATTTTTGAGACTATGTCCCTATTTATTATTGGAGCCTATGTTATATTGTATTTGTTCTTGACATATAAAAACTTACAATGAAGTAATGAAGTGTTGTGTTGAAGTGCTTCAATGAAGTGTTAACGATTTGCATCTTTTTTCTTTTTTTTTTTTTAAAGCAATGTCTTAACTAGGTCAATAACTAGGAACCATTTCTAATGAATGCTCGATTTTTTTTATTCATAATAAAATACTGCAGAGGATGTGGACCTTTACCCAATACTGCCTTATTTCAGCAATTGATGAGACAAGGATCAGACCAGTGGTCGGAAGTAGTGAGCTACAAGTAGCGAAACTACTGCAGTCGCTACCCTTTCCGTAGTTTGTAGCGTAGTGCGCTACTTTTTAAAAGAAGTAGTGTAGTGAGTAGTGCGATATAAAAAAAAAGATCACTTAATCACAAATATTTGATAATTTACTAGCATTTCTAAAATCACTGTCGAGGAAAGCATAGAGTTTGAAAGTTTAAAGAAATTCGTTAAAAGTGTTTTAGAATTTTAAAAAAAAAACTATATCATGTAAACATGAATTAAAACTTATTATTATCTCCTGATATTTAACCAAGCCAATTTTTTATTCAAAATCATTTTGAATATTGGTGAAAATTAAGTTCTCCAGTTAAGTTAGTCTTCTAAAAGTAGCAAAATAGTGACTACATTCCGAAAGTAGTTTGTAGTTGCTACATTTTAAAAAAAGTAGTTGTATTTAACTACATTTGTAATAAAGTAGTTATTAACTATAGAGAAAATGTTGTTTTTCCGACCACTGGATCAGACATTAAAAAAAAATTAAAAAGAACGAAAGAAAAAAAAATCTATGACGACTATCACGTTCCCATCAGACATAATACTTTCTCAAAATTCATTAGAAATGAAAATGGCGCTCATTGGAATCAAAAGTTCTTTAACATGCATAATAACACCTGCCTTTTCCTCCGTCATCAGAGTCTTTAAACGGAAGCCGAAGTTGAGTCATGTTCCTAAATTATACACAAAACATCTGCCTCATTTGAATATATCTTGTTTTTTACTGTTATCAACTCTTTAAATGAGAAGCCATTGAATGAACTTGATTAGAATAAATATGACACAGTCAATGCTGAAATTAAGGTTCTTGAACATTGTTGTTCGTCGTATCAACCATCATTTTATTTTATTTAAGCCCAGCACTTTTTTACATAATATTTCAAAAATAAAAATTTTCAATTTAATATTTTCATATTTTAAATAAAGATAACATTCTTATATCTTATTATTTTTATAATCACTACATATGCGAAAAATGTAATTTTTTATACTGAAATTCGTACACAAGGCAGTTTGTGCCCCGGAAAACAGAAAAAAAATGTATTTATTAGATTGTTTTCGAGAGAAATTAGGAACCTTTGCTACCGAGATTTATTAAAAGTTATTATCTAAGTACCGGGATGTTTCTTATCTAATAAAACTGTCGATATGTGTCCTGGCAATCAGGGTGCTTGCAAAAACATGCTGAAAATTACCAGCTTTTTTTTTCTGTTTTCCGAGATACAGACAGCACTGTTGTTGTTTATGAATTATTTGTCAAAAATGCTTCCTTTCAATATAAATACGAAAAAAAAAATTTTTTTTAAGTTAAATTTTTTAAGTTAAGTCTTTGTTTCAACGACCTGGTTGTGTGAAAAATGATACCAAATTGCAACAAAAATACGACAGTCATGAAGATTTGTGAAGTCACATGTGACCTCTGCGACATCGATGCGATGGTTTTTGAAGGCTGTTTTTCCGCTTTTGGGGACGTCATATTCTGATGTCAACATGAGGAATTAATGTCACATATAACTGTCACAGTGACGTCACCGCGTGACAAGAATGTTACACATTCCCACCTCAGCTTAGTCACACGGTGACGCAAATGTCACAATTTTGTCACATGGTGACTCAGTTGAAACATGAATGCGTCACATCTTCGTCCCTCGGTGATCGTGTTGAGACGTAATTATGTCGCAGTTTCGTAACAATGTGACCATGTAGAGATGTGAATGAGTCGTCGCATGGTGAGGTCATTGCAACAACTGAATGTCTCATGTTGACATCTAGAAGACGTTACCAAAAGCGGACATAGTAACTTTCAAAAATCGTCGCATTTACGTCACAGAGGTCACATGTGATGTCACAAATGAGTCTCCGTGACTGTCGCATTTTTGTTGAAATCTGGTAACGGTGTTATTTGGGGGACAGTATTTTGATCGATTATCGAATAATCGGCTGAGAATAAGTCATTCAATTTAAGCCTTGATTTTGTTGATGTATTCATACAATTTTTACTGAAAAAAACATTGCTAGCAAATTTAATTTTTTTAAACTTAACAAAAATAATATCCGGGCTTTAAGTATTGAAATATATTATAAAAAAAAAAGCTTTGAATGATTTCATATAATCCATTCTCACTTTAAGTGATATTCATTAATTTATGAGTTTTAGTTGGTGGGTGTTTAGTTATCAGTAATAGTATATTTGTCTTTAAAAGATGCTTTTATGAGTAATAATTTGAACAGCTTTATTATTTTATTTGTAAATTAAAACATTTTGTACGCTATTATCGAAGAGTATAATTCATTTTTTAAATTTATTATTAAAATGAAAGAACACGTACAGCATTATATGTTAAGCTGTCTGACTCATGAAGCAATGTTTTTTTTTTCTTCACTATTTTAAAATTCTATTAGAAAAGAAATACATTTATCGAAAATATGTCCCTATTTCTCCTAGAGTGAAAGGGATTCATTTTTAATTTAATTTAATTGAAATTATAAGTACCACTCATTCCTTATATTTTTCATGTACAGTGAGCCAAAAATAAGGAACACCCTGAATAACTTTTGATCTAATGATCGGATCTTTACGTTCTCGAACTCAATCTTAATGGCTCAAAAGGATGACCTGAAATATGCCAAATAATCGATGTAAACAATATTTCAAGTTACGAAAACAGACACAAAAATGTACTTTCTTTGAATAAAAATGCCTTTTATTCGACAGATTTGGATTTCTGACCCCCGAAACATAAGGGGTAGCCGCAGTCAGGCAAATATAGTCCCTGCAGGTTCATCATCTCCTCCAAAGTTTGGACAATGCAAAAAATAACTTTTAGTAAATATTTAGTATTTTTTAATATTTTATTAAATGAAGGTCGCCAAGCCAAAGTTTGAATTGTAAAGTATACAAATTTTTACATAATTTTAAAGCATATAATTTTACATGATAAAATATAAAGTTTGAACAAAATCGGTTGAATAAATCCTAAGAAATTGAAGTTAAAAAAAATCAGATATTTAAAATTCGATTTCTCATGAACTATTAAACCAAATTAGTGCAAATTTTGTATTTTGCCTCGCAAAATTGCATAGTTTAAAAAGACGGAAAAAAATTATGTACCTCACAATTCAACATTTTTTGATCATCATTAAATAAAATAATAAAAAAAATAATAAATATTTGCAATAATTAATATTGTTTAAAATGTATCAATTGAATTGATTAAAAATGTATGGGTTCGTAATCATCGAACTATTCGGTCTTATTTTATTATTTGGCTAAACCGAATATTCGTAGCAAACCTAAGTTTTAAATTTAATTCTTAAAGCATTTTGTGCCAACTTGAACACATTTTAGTGTTTCCAGGGATTGATAGACTTAAAATATTTCAAAATTATGCCAAAAGGTATATATTTCAATAATACGATATGATACGCATGGTTCAATTTTAAAAATCATTAATGATAAGTACTAAAAATGTATTTCTTTATATTAATACGCGATGTATAATTGTGTGTAGTGTGTTTTATTTTTACAACACTTGACTTCAGCTTATCTATTAAATTTAGAAAATACATTATTCCTCCAAAATAATGAAAAGTGCAATCACAGAGTTGAATAACATTTACATTTATCGATCAATATTACTTACATTTTCTTTGAAATTTCATCTGCTTCTTTTCATTCTTAATGATCTCTCCTCCCCCCTATCTCTCTGTATATATATATATATATATATATATATATATATATATATATATATATATATATATATATATATATATATATATATATATATATATATATATATATATATATATATATGTATATATATATTCCTGATATATATATATATATATATATATATATATATATATATATATATATATATATATATATATATATATATATATATATATATATATATATATATATATTCCTGAATCATCACAGAAATGAAGATAAAACTAAAGAAAATGCGATCACAATGAAATAACAATCGAAAATTTTCACTCAAAAAGTATTTAAAAGCGAAAGAACCGTTTAGCAATGAAACTTCAACTTAATACATTTTGAAAGTGAATAAAAACCGAACCTAATTAAAATCAATTCAATCTCAATTATCTTCAAGAAAACAAAATAAAGAATCACCCCTTTTACATGATATTATTTCTTTCTTGTGTCATCGAACATAAACTTTTAATTCAGAATAAAATGGAATTGGCTAAGCTGAATAATCAGTTTTAGATTTCGAAATCACCACCAACACGAAAGCTCACCATCATTTTGCATTGCTTTGGCATCGCACTTTCCACCAAACAATTAAACTCATGGAAAAAATTCAACCGTAACTAAAAACATTGAATAGCTAGTAGAAAACATAGAGCCGAAGTGTTTTAACATATAAGACGTACTCAACAAAAATGAAAAAATTTTATATAGTAAAATTTCTTTTTTAAATGTTCAATTATGAGATAGAATTAACAGCTGCACTCAGTCAATAATCGTCAAAAGAACAAAAAGAAACTGGCTTGTTTTAAAATCATTTGCTTTTATTCAATAAAATATCAATTAGATGTATTTTTTGTTACTAATCTTATTTTATCTTATTGACTATCTCTATTCTCATTTTTATAAATTGTAAAATTAAATTTGTAATTTTACACAAATTATTATATGCATTTGAAACCCGTATAATTTATGATATCTAATAGTAACTGAATACTGTATATACTTTAATGCAAAATACATAATATTCTATTGAAACTTTATCGACATTTTTTCTCGAAAAATATCTGTGTAGTGCAAACAGAATCAATATTAGTTCAAATGTACGCAAAATAGAATAAGGCATTTTATTTAAAGTTAAAAGGTTATAAAAAGATTACAAAAATGCTTAGTTTATGGAATTGTTCACATAAAAATTGTGTTATTTTTCTCCCTCGGCAATAATAGTTTTAAATAAGATAAATCATATCAAGACTGTTAGTAGATATAAAAGTTATGCAAAATTTAAATTTTTTAGCATGAATCTTAAAGAAATTGTAAGTAATATACATCTATTTTAAAAACAATTAATAGTCGAAAACGGTCCCAGCAATCACACCTGTGACTGTTATGATCGTTTTCGACTTCATCAAAACGTCAACGTCACTGTGACAATCTGAGCTATCTGGGAAACTAATGAATAAAAATTGATAAAGACATAAAGATCAGTCTATGTAATGGACGCCAGAATTGGTGACAGATCATCAACGGTTTGAGAAAAAAAAAAAGCCTACTAAATCTACGTAATAAAGCAGTCATTAGATGTTTAATAGTTCATTTTAATGATGCATTTAATTTCGAAACAGCATTAAACATTAGCTGAGTATGGGCAACAAGAAGATTTCATTTATCACAACTGTGATTATTAGTCGTGTAAGAATTTTGGTTTCTTGATTACATTCTAACTCTTTTAAAGTGGCAGCGAAAGAAAAAATTTAAGCACGCTTAGTTTAATTTATACAGCACTTTGCAACAAAATCATTAGGTCTTGTTCGAACTGGTTTGGCGGATAAAAGCATTTTTTTTTTAGCCGGAGTTATTACAACAAAAATCACATGGTATAAAGCATAAAATTTTCGACCACCTAAAACCAATAAAAGTCTATCGTTAAAATAAAAAATATAGAAAATATGTGACTATAAGCTGATTGGCAGTGAGATTTTGAAGTGGGCTGAAAAATCTTGGTCAGGACCTCTGTCTCTCATGTATCTGTTTTCACTACAAAAATAAATAAATAAAAAGGAACACATAATATCGTACCATTTGAGGCTTAAAAAGTTAAAACTTCCTCTTTAAATATATACATTAAATCAAAATAGAGTGACGTGATGGCGAAAACACCTGTAATAATGAAACAATTATACCACCACAATTTATATCTTTAAAACGTTCTGATAAAATAGGTTAATGAAGTCAACTTTGTGAAACGTCATTTGGAAAGTGGGAGTTCCTTAAACTGGTTTGATATAGAGAAGGTGAGCTCTGCAGGCGGCCTTGGTACACCCACGCGCACTGGGTAGGAGTCTTCGAAGTGGGGAGATGGACATCGAATTTATTGTGATTGAAAATAATTAAAGAATAGACATGTAACAAGCTTAAACTCAAAATTTCTATAAGGACAGGCACCCTCTTTTCTTTTTTTTTCAAGCGCGGAAAACCGTTTTCAAGTTTGGCATATATTTTATTTAATTATTTCTTTCTATTTCATATTTTATTTTATAACCGGCGTTGAGCAATCGACCCATTCTGAGTTTACGAATATCAATGTTCAACTCCTTAGCCTTGTAATTTAAACCCAACCCAGAAGACAGGGGAACTGTCGGACAAGTTAGTCTTCGTGGAGGACGTTTTGATAGAGCTAATACGCATTTGCGTTACATTTTTAGGAAATATAAGAAAACCTCCACGATAAGCCCGATGGCAAGTGGATTCTAACCCATTATCTGTCTACCAATGAGGATATTTACATGTTCTATTGAAATATTTTTATCAAGGTTTAACACATTAACTGTATGTATTTATTAAACTAGGGGAACATACGAATTCATTTATCTTCAAGTGAATGAAATAGCAATGATTAATTTCTACCTCGGTGTTGCGTTCTTTAAAAATGGAAACATCAGAAATTCATAAAATTAGTTTTTTGCAAACAAACTGCCCTTTATCAAAAGCAATTTTCGATTATCAAGAGTCAAAGACGAGCGTTTCTGTAGAAAAATTTAAAATAAATAAATGAAATATTTAGTTTGGAGACATGACGCATATTTAATGTTAACGGTCATATTGTTTGGTAAAATTGGAATTCACTAAGAATTCTAAAACACTAAACTCAGAGGCGCTCCATTCCAGTTTTCTTGACAGTGGAACATCCTCTCTCCCAAAAAATATAATCCCCTTCACAAAAAAGAAAATGATATTTTTCTTTTATGTGACAAAAATCTCGTCACAATGGATGGACAGATTTAAAAGAAGTTTAAAAATATTTAAATATTAATCCATTTTTAAATCCGGTCCATATTTTTCAGCATATTAAGATGCATCCTACACAATTAAAAGTTTTTTTCTGCAAGTTTAATCACCATAACTTTAATTTTTATTTTATTTTTTAACTTTTATTTATTATTTATTTTTTAAATGAGCGTCAAAAAGCACCATTCACCAATTTATCTTTTTTTTTTTAATCTTTTATTTTGGATAGCACAGATAAGCGCCGTTCTATTCTTACCTTTGAATCAAAATAATAAATTAAACTTTTAAATCTTCAATTAAAATTCTGTTTTAAACCACACCCTCCAACATTGAAGATGTTCTGTTAAATATGGCTTTCAGTGATAGTGAACTAAACTTAAAGTGTATAAAACATCTGGGCACCTGGGGCCGCTTGCGGCCCTTTTCCCATTCGTCTTTAGCTTGATCTTTGTGGTGCTTCGATGAGGTTATGGAATGCAAATGAAGTAATACTGAACTAAGTGGAAAAAAATAATGACTTTTTCTGTTTAAATTATATATATTTAGTAGTGGATGAAAATTCCTTCACTTCTAAAATTCATTTCATTATTAATACTTCGCCTTAGCTAATATATTTTCTTAAATTTCGAAAATTTAGTTTCTGGGAGGGTATGTGTATAAACGTACAAAAAATTGACCTAAAAAACATTTATAATCGCATCATTTTCTCTTTTTACTTGTTTATGAATTTTAACGTTTCGGAGAAAATGAGAAATTAAACGACCCCCAAAAAATAAGAGTTTTAAAAATATTTAGAACAAAATGAAATAAGCTTTTCCTGGAAACTTTTGATTATTCATTGAACAGCGAAGAATTCGCAATTTGGGAATCAAATTCAACCTTTTTATTTTTGCCAAGAATTAGGGTTTGGCCTGCATTGAATGCACCTTTTTTTGTTGTTAGGTGGGTTGAATGAACCTGGCGATTGTAATAAGCAAGAAGAAGAAGAGTCTCGAGAGAGAGAGCTAATCCCCTTTTACTCGAAAACTAGCCTTTTTTATCGACTCTCATTCTGCAGGGTGGATAGAAAAAAAGAAATAAAATATATAAAAGAGAGACTATTAACTTGTACGCTTTTTGTGAATGATGAGTCTTTTTAAACGAGTATACAATGCAAAAGAAATTTAGGGAAAAAAATACAACATGTTATGTATGAGAAGAAAAATGTTTAGTATTTATATTGTTCGAAGAATAAAAAGATTAAGTATTCTAAAATGCGATGTGTTCACACCTATAGGCGCTTGGAAACCTTCTTACAAAGTCTATAAACCAGGAGTTATCTGTAAGACATGATATAAATCACTGGGTACACAACTTCCAAGAGCCTTTAGGTGTGAACAACAGCATTTTAGAATACTTAATCTTTTTGTTCATTTGCTATCAATTTTTTTCCCCTTTGGGGACTCCACACAGCGGGTCTCCACAGCTTCTCAGAGAGAATGGAAGGCTTTTATGAGAGACCATGGACTAATAATATAAGTAGACTGCTCTCGCAATGGTAAAATCACACTCACTTTTAAACCAACACTTGTCTGAATTATCCACTCATAACGTGACGGAAAAGGAGGGACGATATTACTTATATTTGGCGATAATAGTAGGTAGAAAAAAAAACTTTTTCGATGTCATGAAATGATTTTGAGATTGTAACTGGAATTTCCGAAGTGAGCGAAATTTGTAAGCGAAATTTAAAACTAACGTTGACTTCTCTTAATGGAAAAATCACTTTTTGGAAGAAAAAAATGGAATAAATATTTACAACATCGATTATTCAGCTTTCATTCGTATATTTTTATCACAGGAGTTTAACCTATTGGGCAAAAGTTTAGGATATTTTGAGAAAAGTTTTTTAACTTCAAATAAACAATTCATAACTTTAAAGTACATGTTATTCGAATTAATAAATATAGTTAAATTATTATTCGCGTTTTTTTAATTCTTCCATAACTTTCTCATTGAGAAATAATTTTGTATATCTTAATTCAAGAATTACAAATAAGTATAAATATTTTTCACCTCAACTAGTGAAGCTGACGAGTGTTTAAAAAAGTAATTCGTACGAATTTCAAGAATTTAGTCGATAAAACAATATCAACTGATAATTTTTAGTAAGTCTATTACTTACTAGTTACTTATTAGTTAGTATATATAAACACAACTCAGTGGCACATAGCCCATAGAGGGCCAAAGCGTTCTGTGCCCATCTCAGTTTCCTTGACTTCGGGCTCTGGGGTGCTGGAGTAGTCTATATACCTTAATATAATTTACGATATTTTTCACATTATTAAATCCCATGAAAAAAATTAAGGCTGTAATTACCTATTTCCATAATTTACCTTTTTTAATAAATGTAGATTTTTCATGAGTATATAATCAAGGAATTTCTCACGAAACTCTCGAACTAATATATTTTTTGGTAGGAAATTCAAAAATGAATAATTAACTACGCAGTGTTCCATTACGAACAAATGCAAAATTTAATTAATTGAAAAAATTAAGAAACTAATTTGATCTGCAATTTTACTTAGAGGAGCTCATAATATTTATACTGCATTGGTAAAAATAATTTCAAATAATTCTAATTTTTTTCCTTGCTGAACGTTTCATTTCTATTTTATATTTAAATAAAAACTATTCTTATCAAATTGCTATGTTATTCCTTTTAAAATATGTGTTAAATTATTTTAAAAAACAAATTATCCATTGCCGTTATTATAATACTAAAAACAAAATCATTAATATCTTCTCATAAAGTTTGTGATACAGATGTAAGAACGAACTTATTTTCTCTTTCCTAACTTGTTTTAAAATTATTAATTAGTTTTTGAGTTTCTTCAATTATAAAAGAATATGCATGGATTTGAATACTTGACTGTCTGTAACGAAACTGAGAAGAGTTTCTTGGTATTTATAGATTAGCTTTGAATAGATTGAAATAGAATAATTATATCGATAATGCTTCATTGATTTGTAAGTAATTGTTTAGGAAAATTTTAATTTTCAGAACTTAATTTATGAATCAGCTACGTTATATATCTTTCAAATCCCTGAATCAACTTTTTTGTTGTTCAAAAAGTATACATCACGAATTTTAACAAAAAACAATACTTGATATGTTTAAAACAATAGTTAATACGCTTTTTTAGCAAATTTATAAAATTGTCCATTTAAACTCTCTATTCCATATTGCCGGCTTACTCGTTCTTTGAATTTACTGCTACACATTTTCGCGCACTTAACATTAAATGTAGCTCACTACAGAATGACGTAGTAGATAACTTTTACGAATTTTTCGTAAGATTTTATTTTTATCTTTAAAATGGTTGCAAAATTGAATCTTCCTCTTCATATTTTCAATGAGTTATTTTAATTTAAAAATATTTGGACCACGAATGTATGTTCACACACTCAACATTTTCGTAAAAGCGTAATAATCAGACTACGGTGTGTTTAGTTTCTGTCAAAATAATGAAGCATTTCCTCCTACAATTGTTATCTAGCATTTGGAGTTGGCAGGTATAGAATGAACAAGATGGTAAAATAATTATTGAATATCTTAAAACTCATGTTTAATTCAACCGAATCGATTAACATTTGGTGATCTTCTCGCAGTTTTTAATTTAAACCAAGTTTTAATAATTTTAATTACAGTTTCGTGTAATAAGTATATAATCCAGAGGGAATGTAGAATTTTTTTCTTCTTAGAAGTACGCAAGTTTTGTCAAATATATTTTTCAATAGTTCATATATTATACTTTTTCTTTATCGTAACTGTTCCTAAAATAATCACTATTAGTTTCTTACAAAAATGCTAATTGAATTGTGAAGTTAAATACTTCTTCTAACTGTGATGAATGCTTTTTTATGATGTTAATATTTAACGCTGATTATCCATTTTTGTTGATAGTTACTTACAATACGAAGTCAGTTAGCATAAAATTCTGTTCGAGAAGGTATGCAGAAGGTGCCATTATAATAAAAATAAGAGAGATTTACCCTTAAATCTCCTGAAGGGGAGAAGAGTCTGAACTGAACACTCTTAAATTAGGGTAAATAATATAATCTTACCCTTAAATGGATCTCCCCGTTACATCCTTCTTTTTTGTGCTATCTCTTTTTTGATCTTGAAGTCAAAAGGTAAAATCCCTACCACTTTCTTTTAAAAAAGAGAGCGTACTTACGGGGATAGAACTCTCCCGGTATGACACTTTGTAAAAGACAATCTAAAAAATGAAGAAGTGCTTTTTACAGTGGATCCAAAGGGAGACTTCTCTAGCTCAGTGATGTTTCCATTTCAGGACTTTTCACATCAACATTGAACTCTAAATTTTAGACTTTCAATATATTTAATAGTTAAACATGTACCAGTTTAAAAATAGAAACTTAATTAATGAAATATATATCAATTTATGTTAATATTTATTTATGTCAAATTATGTATATATATATATATGCATGTCAAATTATGATTATATTTATAATCACTATTAGTTTCTGTAGTTCTGTAGTAAATGTCGATATGTGACAACTCAGATTCAATGAATCAGATATTCAAATGTTATATTTACTCAAGCAAAGTGCTTGTTTTTCTATTAGCCACCACATCGAGTGCTAAATTCAAAATGTTATTACTATAAATTTTTGTAAACTTCTAGATGTATGGGATAGGTACGCTACGCGCCCCAGGTGCCCAATTTTTGTAAATAAAGTAAAGTAAAGACAGGCCGCATGATAGAAATTATTTTTGCAATCTCTATGCTTTTTAACTATCGAGAAAGTTTAAAATTAAATTTCTCATTTAAGAGTTTCTGCATATTTGTAAAGTTTCTTAATGCAAAATAAAAAGAAAGAAACTAGAATTAAAGTTGGAACTAATCTTACTAAATTACAACTCATGATTCTCTTTTCACTTTATTTATATGTTGTTTTACACGCCTTTTCTTATTGTTGTTTATACAATTCCCGACTCTTTGTTTTTTTATTTCATTTCATGTTCCCTTTAATACTTTCCGTCTTTAAACTGTCTTGAAAACATCAAAATGAAAATAAAGAATGAGCATACGGCTCATATGTTTTAAATACACGGATGTTTTGAATTCATCTGTGTGTTTTTTCTTTTTTTTGTGAACAAATGGATCGGAAAGTTCTCTATAAAATTTATAATATCCGTAGTTCAACTAAACATTCATTATAAATGTAATTTTGGAATAAGTTATAATATTTAAAATTATAAGTTTTATTATTAATGACATTTAGTTTTATGTTTACTCAGTTCAATCTATCGCTCATAGAATAAACTAAATATTTTTTTTTAAAAAATGGCTTAATTAATAAAATACGAGCGTAGTAGCACCGTCGAAGCGAGAATTGCCAATTTTCGGCAACGTACGACGACCACAACGCATACATATAAACCTGCGTTGTCAGAACTCTTTTAATTAAATACTTCGAGTTCAATGAAGTTGGTTGAAATGTCTTTCTCAGTAGCTACAAAAACCTTCCATTAACTGTTGTTATGTAGAAGACCACGAAATGCGGTTCGAGCCAATTCGCAGAAATAGTATTTTTTTAAAAAAAGCCATTTCATTAACCAAAGTGTAATTGACCTCCAAGGTCAAATCCCAATCGTCCTTGCCCCTAGGAAGAGCGCCAAAAATCCTGCACACGAAAAACTAATTTGAATAATGAGTTGCTTCAGGGCGGGTACTTTCTTTCAAGATGCAAAAGTGTATTTACTTTCATTTTTATAATATTATTAACCTGAAGGTAGAATCTCAAAGAGAGATTAGAATGGCGGGAGCGAAAAAAACCGCGGCTCCTGAATCCTATAACCATACCGGCAAATTTGTACACTCAATGAATTTCCTCAAGTAAAATGATGGTGTGGTGGACAGATCTTAAACACACTATCGTTTAATATAACTTGCATTTATCTAACTCCGGTAATTCAGATGTGATTTATTTATTTACTTGTACCTTTACTGTGGTCAAAATCATTTTAAATTTAATTTAAAAACCGAATAATTAAAAAAAAGTTTCTAAATTTTATAACCATTTTAAAGATAAATGCGGAAAATCCATGAGGGTTTGCAGCCATGGAATTACTACAGTTGTAGAAACGACTGCAATAATGGATGATACAGTATTCTATTGTTTTTAATCATGGTTACAGACAATCGTAATTTACGATTACTATTGTAGTCTCGATGACAAGTAATGATGATCATTGATAGCAATTTGTCATATTTATGTAGAAATACAAGAATATTTAGCTGTAGTTATAAAACACGATTTCAATTAAAATGATTACTTATAATTGCGATTAAAACATTTATTTCGACTTAAAACCATCAGCACACCTCTCTCCAAAAACGATACTGCGAAAGTGCATTTTAATACTTCACCTAAGCTTCAACTCACTAACATTTATTTATTCTGTAGTGGTCGTTAAAATCTTTTTTAATTAAGTTAAAGAGCTTACGTTATGCTATCACTTTCAATGTAAAAATAGAATCTTTCGAAAAATCCATAAAAATTGGTATCAGAGAAAAGGTTGTCTTGATATTTCAGAATTTTTTGTTTGTTCAGAACATACCATTTCGACTAAACATGCGATTTAAAAGGAATTTTTTTAGTTAAAAGAAATAAGATCGATTCAAAAAGTGAAATCCTAAACGTACTTCAAACTAAGAGCAGAAAAAACCCTTTATTTTTCTCAAGAGAACAAATTATTGCTCAATAAGTATTAGAACATAAATTTTCTTAATTAAAACCATCCTTTGTACTAAATTGTTTTCTACCTTAAGTTTATTTATAATGATTTAAATTTGTCTGTTATAAACGAACTATTATCTAAAATAATCTGTGATTATTGAAGTTGTTTATGGGGATTTCATTTACAGGCGTTTTCTAACAGACGAACTTTTTTATAAATTTATTTTTCCTTGACATAAGTTTTTTGTTCCTCGATGCCTTAGAATTTGCCAAATTTTTGTTTAAAAAAAGAATTCCTGGTTTTTACCATAAGTTTGCACCATCTAAAAATGTGAACTAATAAAGTCGTATTGCACTCTTTTTTTTCAGATTGCAATCAATCCTTATAATGATTATTATCATTTTCTTTAATTAATTTGTGAAAATACTTGTTACAGTGAATGAGCGAAATCAAGAGAATGTCGACTTCCACCGGTGAATGTCAACCCTCACATAGTCACTTAGGTGAATGTCCGAAATATTGTTATATCCGATTTGATATTAATTTTTCTTTGATATTATTATATTTATTCGATAATTTAATATCTGCTGAGGAGGATAGATTAGGAGAAACATCGGTGTTTAGAGTGCCGGTTACATGCACACTGAGCACTTGACCTTTAAAAAAAAAAACATAGATGTAGGGCATACAGGGCAATGGCACTTAACTTGACCTAGTACGTATTTCGGACTTTTACCAAAGTGATTATGTGATTGTCAACATTCACCTGTGGAAGTCAACAACTGCCAATTTCGGTCATTCGCAGTAACATACTCATTAATCACTGATAGTATAGTTTTATTGCACTTTAAAATGAATGCATTTTTATATTTTATTTAAGAATGATAAAAGTTAATAATTCTAAAAATTCGTAAACCTACGATGGTTTGAACTTTGAGACCGTTCATTAATTACTAATCATCAGACTTATAATTTTGTTTCAGTTTTCGTATTTTTGCTGTCGAAATTTGTTGCCTAATATGCCCGATTATAATTTGGAAAATGATGTTAAAGATGAATTATTAACATTTAGTCATATTTTGAGCTAATTTTTTCTTTTGACCATTAAATTGCAGTCAAAGCATTGTTTTTCTTATAAATTTCCTACATTGCAAAATCGAAAGTTCTTTTAAACGTCCATTTAATTTAAGTATTGGTACTTGTATGCATTTATTTTTAATACGGAGATCATATTATATTAGTTTTCAAGTTACATATTATTGCATGACATTAACTATAATTCTCAGTTTCTTTTAAATTTATTTCGATTTAACTTTAGATTGAGGGAATCTATTTGCGAAGTCAAGAAAATTCGTGTTCTCAGGTTTCTCCCCCTATCTATGCCTAAGCTAAATCGTACCTTATATTAAAATATTTTTAATCAACGGCTTAAATCTTGATTTTTCATTTGAATACGTTCGGTGTTTCCCTTGTTTTCTTAAATGTTGTGGAGTAATTAAAGAAATGTGCCGCATAAAACAAAATTTTCGTGTACACTATTTTTTAGCCCTTCGTTACCCCTTCTTAAAAATAGTCTAAAATAAAAGTCTATTGCCCAAAAAAAGTGCTGATTTTGTCCTGACTTCTTGCTCTGTTTCTTATTTCGAACCACTACGAAGCCTGGTGGTAACAGAAAGTAAAAGAGTTAAAGTAATAGGTAATTTCATTTCAAACTTGTATTCAGAAAGTAAAACATTCATGACTCATCAAAACTTTATTATGCTAAAACACGAATAGATTGCTTGTTTTTGATGGGTGGAAAAATATTCCCACTATAGCAGTCAAAAGTTATAATTCATTACATTCATTAGGTTGAAAAAATGGGGAGAAATGTTTCATGGGCCTGTTGAAAAAATTTTAAAGGCCTTAATTTAAAGAATTGAAATTCAATTTTAACATCTAATTGTATTTCCTTTAAGTTAGAAACATATTTTGGTTGATAATAAAAGCAATTTATTAAGTCGTTCTAGACCACTTTTAAAAATTTCCAAAGTTGGAGCTCATTTTTTTAAATTTATTTTTTCAAAATCTGTTATTTGATCACAAGGTATGCTTTATTTGTTTGTAATTACAAATATCAACACTCAAATGATCAAAGATCTGACATTTTCTGCATTTTACTGCGTTTATCGTAAACAGCTTACTTTGTGGTTGATATTTCACCAACGTTACAGACAGGTTTTGTAAACGAGCACGCTGTTGTTGTTGTTGTTAATTTACGTCGCACTAGAGCTGCACAATGGGCTATTGGCGACGGTCTGGGAAACATCCCGGAGGATGAACCGAAGGCATGCCATCACAATTTTGATCCACTGCGGAGGGGATGGCACCCCCGCTTCGGTAGCCCGACGACCTGCGCGCGAAGTCGAGCACTTTACGGTAGCACAGCTTAACGAGGACCAATACCGCACACCCTCGGTCCCTACGCAGACTGATCCAAGTAGTCACCCACCCGCACACTGACCGTAGTCAGCGATGCTTGACTTCGGTGATCTGCTGGGAACCGTGTCTTAACGATCAGTCCACTGCGGGACGCAAACGAGCACGCATTTAATAGAAAATCTCATATGTTTTTAATTCATTAGCCAATGCTTGCAGTTAATAAAATTTTCTATTTTTTTAGTCTTTAAGTAATTGTATTTTATTTTTCAGATAAAAATATCATCAGCTAACCACGTTCTTCATGGAGGTAAGATTTCTTTTCTAATCTGAATGTTTTAATTATTCTTCCATTCACGTTCGCCCGCTTTAAAATGTCCTTAACAGCCATTCGTTTTTTTTTTTTTTAAGAAAGTAAAATGTGACCGAAACAAAAAAGACTCAGGATGAACCGAAGCTTCTTTTTCCAATTTATCTGGCGAATATCGACACATTCTTAGGCTCTAAGAGAAAAAAAAATAACGGAAGCAAACATGATTCTTTAAAATACATTACAAAACATATTGCTCAAAATATCCATAAATACACCTTATTTTGGACTGAATAACTATTTTAGAACACTCAGAGTATTTTTTTTTTTTGACAATTATACACTTAAAATAGACCTTTAGTATATAGTGCAAATTCAATTGGTTAACTGCAAACGCGCGTAGCTGTTGAACCTGATTGACTGCTGAATCGTGGCATTTACTTATACCAGGATTCATTCATTAAATCTGGTCCAAAAATAGATTCTGCGTGATAAGAAACCAAGCCTACGACCTGTAACTTTTCTGTGACATTTTGTTTATACTCAACCAGCTGATTTTAGCGTACTTCTTTTCAAGTTGCAGGTACCCAATTATAGTAGATTTAAAATATTTTAGTTTCTTAGCAGTACATTCGTACATCCGTGGTTTTATATAACTTTAGGAATATTAATTTTGTGACTTAGCTCTTACATGTTATCTTTATTGATCTTTGAGGTTACCTGAAATAACATAAAAAAGAACATGTATAAAATAATTAATTAATTAAAAACTAGATTAATTGAAACTAGATAATCAGAAAGAGCTATAAGTTAGCAAACATCACTCATATCATTATCTTTAAAATATTTGGAGAAATAAACAGCAGCATCCACAGGCTAAATTAAACATATGAGAAAAATTAATTTTTCAAACATCTCGCCCGAACGGAAATTTTTGAACGATTTTTATATCACAGGATAATATTATCACTTTCACCCGATGTTTAATACCATAACACTTGCCAACAAAATAAGCTATATTTTCGACAGAAAATATTATTTATTTATTCTATGACAAGCTTGTTTTAAAGATTTAAACTCGATGAGGAAGAGAACTGACATTTATTTATTTAATAGGTAAAAAGTTACAGATTTCGTCAACTAAATTTCGACCCTAGATGACTTCAAAACTTAAAAATATAGAAAATTACTGTTACATTGAAAAAATAATAACATATAAGCATTTTTCTTACGTATCTAATATTTGCATAAGTCTCCATTGATTGCCAGACAAAAAGCTTAACCTTCGTATAAAATATTCTTTTGAGATTATTTTGAATGCGGATATTCAAACGGAAAGGACATTAAAACAATGAAATCTCTTCCCTCATTAAAAATCCGTTGTTTCAAATGGCATACACAAGAAAGGCTTTAAGACATTGAAAGGAAGAATACATTTTCTTTAAACAGGTTTTCTTATCAGATCCAAAAGACAAAGAGAGCTGTAAGCCTGTCTTGGATGTTTACATCAAGGACTCTGAATTGGGAAATGTCCAAAGAGGATTAATAATAAACGTTACATTCGTCCTATCTTCCGATCATTAAAAGAAATCCATCAGAAGGATGTGACGTCATTGTCCGAAATGCACTCTGTGACTAATCCTGTAACAAATCCTCTCTATTAAACAATATTCGAAGTGCGGTAAATAACAATACAATCATCCTTAATAATGGGTGATCAAATCCTCTCATGTTCTGCTGTGACCGAATCTTTAAAAACTCTGCAAAAGATTTTCTGAAGTGGTAAAGAATTGGGATATATATATATATATATATATATATATATATATATATATATATATATATATATCCGTAAAAGAATTGTTATTCCTTAAAAGAAATATTTCTTGTTTCTTTTTTGTGACCACCGTGTGAAGTTCTCTCCTCCTTTTTTTTTCTTTTTTTTTGTTTGATTCATACTACTTATTAAATCAAATAAGAAAAGTACCGAACGTGAGTGGTTAAATAAAAGTGCTGCATCCTAAGGTAGCTCACTCAGTTTATTTGGAGGTGCATTGGAAGTAAATTACTAAGCGGTGCGTTGAAAGAACTTATTATTTTAATTCTTAGACAAAAAAAAAAGATGTTGAAAATTTAGATGATATGACCCCATATGAAGAGAGTTTTTCGTCCTTTATTGATACACCGCCTTCAGTTGAAGAAATAAAAATAAAATAAAATGCTTCCTTTTTTTTAAATTCATATTTGACGGAAAGAATGGAGTACAATAGGTATCCTAACCCTTTATTTATCAAGCGAAAAGACCGTCATGTTTTTTCAAAACCTAGTAAGATTCCAAATTGTTTTTTCATTAAAAAAAAAAAGACTTCACGATTTAATGTTTTCTTTAAAAATTGGCTTTCTATTCACAGCAAAAAGAATGAAGGAATAATAATTTATATATTTTGAAAGATTTTTCAAAGAATTTGCGTAATGCGATAGTATTTGACCGCACACTGATGGGAATCATTTAACCTATTATTACCAAGGAGTGATTCGTCTGTGTATCTATACAAATATATAGATAGAATTTTAATATATAATTATCTAAAAATAAAAAATGGTTTCATGTATTTTATTTATATAAATTTATTTTTTATATAGAAAGAATTTTGTTTTATTAAAGCGTTTATCTTCTTTTGGGACATTTTGGTTTGGTCTTATACAAAAGCTGATTTGAGAGGATGATACAACTTTTTTTTTAGCTGTCCAGAGAAGCCTCTTGACACGAGACAAGTATGGACACGTCTTAAAACTAATTCTTTAATCTATTGTTAAAGTAAGTGCAATACGGGACAAATCTAAAAATACAGAATAGTCTTCAGTAAATAGTAATATATAAAGTCAAGTCTTATAAATACACAAGTGCTAGTTTTTTTCCGTTTAGAGGCGATATTTTTTTCATGAGCATTTTAAGTGAAAGTAAAAGTCACGCTTTTAATATTTGATTTTTGATACAATAAATTGGATTTTCTCCGAAACTAACCATTTTTATTACAATTCAATCAGTCAGAAAACTGTGAAATTCATAATGAGCATTAAAATATATCTGTGGGACAGTTTTACATTTTTCGGGGGCAGGATTTGTTTGGAAAAGACGAGAATTATTTCGATTCATTCTCAATACTTCAAATGTTGTCGGGAAGCATTTTCCATGACAATTATACAGTATAAGATGGCTTTCAGCCTGACATCTCAAAAAAATCTCTTTTTTTTTCTTACCCATTTACAAATTGTTAAGCGCCCTCTTCAAAGTAGAAAGTTGCACGTGGGTGGGAGGAAATTGGCATGTTTCTCCCTTACGCCCAAAATCCATTCCGTGAGATGATGCAACTCTTTTACCACTTACTATGAATAGGGTATTCAACAATTCACCACTGGATAGAACATTTTTTTGCAATGTGATTTGACATTTTTTGAATTGTACAAATAGAGATCAGACAGTAACGCGTTAAAATTTTTATTCCACAAATTCACATGAGTTTCCGTTCAAATACTCTTTAAATGTATACAAATTTTGATAAGGAAAGAGAGCATAAATTATTAAAATGTCTATACGGGCTAATATTCTCTATTTAACTCGGTTTTGTATGAGTAGGCATCAATCTGTTCCTTACTTCATTTCTCCTCAATTGAGACCGAAGCGATGAAATAAAATGTGATTACAGAATACAGATAGAAACTGCATTAAAATGAAATAAAATCGATATTTAAAACTGATTAATATTCTTTCAATTCTTCTGTGTTGAGATAACACTTTAACTTGCTGCCTCAACGCAAAACTTAATAATTATGTAACAAATAAAAATAATATCTTATTTTTCATTCATCGTTTTTAACAATAGGATATGATTATTTTAGTATTGATTTGCCTTTCTTTAATGAGCAAATAATGATAGAAGTAATGGCTGGCAAGATTAGTAGAAGTGGTAGTAAATTTATTGTAATGCTTGCAGAAATTTCCTTTCTTAAGATATCACTTTAGTGTTTAGAGTCTTCAGTACTCATGCAGATATGTTTTCTTTGCAAAGTAGTTTCGATCGTAAATTTATTAAATGATCGAGCTTAGTCATTACCACTATTAAAAGTTTTCAAAGAACTGCAGGAACCCTAATACTATATTTACATACACTATCATCAGTACAGTTAACTGTAAGTTTGAAAAAGTTTCCAATTTTACCTATCAATGATACCAGCACTCTATCAGAAGACGAATCTAGCCTACTCATCTTCGAAAAGGAAAATTTTGAGAAGAATTTGCTGACCGATTAAAATAAATATTACAAAATAAGAAACAAGAATGACCCTCTTATTAGACCAAAAAACGTAGTTTAATTTATTAAATTCAGACGTTTGACATGGTTTGACATCAAAAATAAATTATCAAAGAGTGATATTTGCTTCTACTTAAAATATTCAGGTAAAATTTCTCCATAAAACGGGGAGAGTTGACTATTTTTTAATAAATAACTATACATCCAAATCAACCTATGTATCAATCAAAATGAAGCTAAACACTTAAATTTTAGTAAGAAAAAAATACTGGACTTATTTAGACTAATGATTTGAAAGCAGTTTCGGCAAATTTTTAAGAACTGTCCACACTGGGTCTCCTCTACGAAGAAATGGATTAGATCGTCTTTTCGGTTAGAACTGGTATTACGTACGGTAAGTTACGGTTAAAGAGATAAATCCGGTTATGATCAATACTAACCGGTCAGAATTAATATTAACCGCTACTTTTGGTTAAAGTGAGGAGAAAAAAAACGCGAAAGAATGACCCAATTTTATTGGTTATTATTAATAATAACCGTTTAACGTGATAAATTCGCTTAAATTATTCACTTTAACCTGTTTATTTGATTATTAGTAATATTGACCGGTTAGTATTAATAATAACCAACTATTCTCATTTACCGTAATATACATGATTGTTACTATCCATGATTTGATTTATTTTCACAGATTCTCTATCAATAGTTGTTGTTTTTTTTCATATGAGGAGTTATGAAAAAAAAGACCATCTGGAATGGATTCATGCCATCGAATTATAATGTTTTTAAAATGAGGAACAACTATAAAATGCTTTAAAGAAAGATATTTCTTCCGGAAGCGGAAATACACGCGTGAGGACAATTCAGTCCTTCTATCTTTAGTGTCCCCGAGGCACGATTCTTAAAAGTGTTGGTGCGCGACCCCGTGACATGTCATTGACCCCCACCCACTAAACCACGTAACGGGTGTTCCTTCTTTATGAAATTCAAAACGTCAATCTTTTGAAGGATAATGCTTCAAACACATATACATCGGGAAACACTTAAAACAGTTTATTTTTGCCTTTGAAGATTCGAAACATTAAAAAAAGCAACATTCTTTCTATTCTTTTTTTTTTTTTTTTTTTTTTTTTTTTTTTTACTAAATGAAAGGTACTATAACATTGAATTTGGTTTATGAGTTATGAATCGAAACAAAAATGTCCAAAGAGCTCTTTTTTTTTTAAAATCTCTGCAAATGAAATGAAATATTAATTACTTTTCTCCCTCAAAATCGATTCTAATAATGTTGTAAATGGAAGTATTTAAATTTTAAGATTAAACTGATTTTGCCAAAGGGAGAAAATCTTTTTCTTACCTCAATATTCTCTCTCTCAAGAATTTAATGTCCAGAAATGAACTGCTGTGGATCTCTTAAATATATTTAAATAGTCTCGAATAGATCCTCTGTATATAAAGTGTCAAATAATGTTAACACCCAATCTGCATGAGGGGTTGAGTCTGTGATGACCACTGCTGGCTTTTGATTGGATGACGCTTACAGAGCCTGAAAGGCGTTCGAGGAGTGTGGTGCAGGCCAGGTGATGATTAACACCATTTCCCTTCATTCTAAATTATGATAGTGTTGAGTAGTGCATCCCTTCGGAAAATCATTTTGGGTCGAATCTCAAACCATCGGCAATAGTCTATTCATTTTTGTTCCAATGTCACTTTAACAACCCAATCAAATCAAATACTGTTACTGGAGTGAACACGAAATACCTACCCAAAATTACTTATATTTAATATATGAAGAAAAAAATTGATCCCACGAACGGGCAATTCTGTTTTCAGAAGATTTTTTTTTTTCAGTCTTCATTTTTTATCATTTCTATTCTATTGTGATTTCTCTTTTTTTATGTTTTCGACAGTATCTTGAAGGGGTGAAAGTTAAATGGCTGCTTTCAAGAGTCTGAAAACTCTCGAACTCCCATTCGAATGTTGACATTTAATAGACTTGAACTCTCTCCAACGGTTGATTAATTCGGTCGACTGTTCACTCTCCTTGTTGCGGTCGCCATTTTTCATTTCATATGCCGAGTTTAAGAATGGGGCTGTCGTTTTATGGTTGAATGACTTCCCTTTCTGCAATCAACCATTTGAAGACAAACTCTTCATCCCGAAGTATGATAACAATCTGACGAATCACTCATAATGAAATAAACTGTCAGTGATTTGTTACAAGTTTCCCTTCGAAGGTCATTTAGAAGACAATTGATGAATTTCGTGGAAGTTTAGGTAATGTTTGGAGCAAGACTGGTTTAAATAACATTTAATTTCAAAAGTAACATAAATTTTTCTGAACGACTGAGACTACATGGCAGCAGAGGATGAATGTTTCCTTCGATTTCAACTCACAAATGCGCAGTCTTAATGACATTGCTTAACTTACAGCTTCAGGAGAACGTGAGTTCGATTCCTATTGGGTGCGCTTTGCGGATAAAAAGTCTGTTTATTTAACCATATTAGGAGAGAATAGTCAGAGAACAACTTTTCTCTTAACAGTTAGAATATCATCTTTTTTATGGTTATTTTACTATTTTGATTAAATATTGTAAAATAACAACTAAACTGTTATTTTAATATTTTTCTAAAAAAATTCTAACAGTGATATATTATATTAAAGTTGTTCTTAAAGTTGTTCTTATATAAAAATGTTCTTTATTTTAGTTATCTTACTGACAGGGATTCACAAAGTATTAAATATAAACAAACGCAAAGACAACCTTTTTTTGCCTGAAAATCTTTTTTTCTTCTTTTAATATTCTCGTTTCATGTCACCTGCATTCTGATAACCACATATGATTTTGAAGTAACGGTTCTTTCCTTCTATGCATTCCAATGAATAAATTTCGTGATGATTTTCCTCCAGAGATGTCTTTTCAAACAATCGATTGTTAGAAGAAATGTGTCTTTAAATAGAATCATTCTTTAATTTTATATTGAGCGTGGTACGCAAAAGGGTTCCTTTTTATATTCAGCAGTTGAATCATCATGAGAAGTTTTCGATTCAATAATTAGAATTATTCTTAAATTGCAGTCACAAACACTCACCTTGCACCTCATTCTTTTTCTTTTAAGAATCCTTTAAAAATATAAGATGCAGACACAATGTGGAAGATAGGGAACCAATTACAAAACCGAAAAACAGTTGAAAGTTTTTATTAGATTTATAATTCGAGTATTTTGCTATTTGTCTGATGGAACTATTATTTTATTCACATAATTATAAAACTTATTTATAAAAAAATAATTTCACGCAATAAATAATTTCAATTAATCTCAATTAATCAAAAGTAATTTCAATTAAAAAATGACTTTAAATAATTATTTTTTTATTATTAAATTTATTAAGGGCTAAAAGAATTTGATTGTAAATTGTAAAAATTTTTAAAACTAAATTCATTTCACTTTATATAACAAAATTTAAGTCTTGAAAAAATTAGTAAAGTAGTTACTGATTAAAAAAATTACAAAAACTTCTATATTTAATTTCTAGAAAAATGAAAATTCATAAATACCGCTTTTTAAAAATTTTATTTTTAATGATATATTCCACAGATTTCTTTCAAATCGTGTATTTTTGTCACGTAAAACTACGTTATTTCCACGCATGTTTTAGTCAGACATTCTTTAATCCCTTAAATTTCAAGTTTTTGAGAAAAATATTGTTTGAAATGATAAATAATTACTAAACAAAATGCGCGAAAAAATATCATTTTGTAAACAAACTTTACCCATGAGTGTAAAATGTTTCTGTCTTTATTTGCTTAGAATATTTACAGAGATGTGATGCGAAATATGTTCAAGGATTTCAAAATGTTAAACGCTTTTCTGTCTAGTAAATTATTCGGGCCCTATTTCTCCGACAAAAATCTAAATTCGTCGGAAGAAAGTATCATCAAAGAAGTTGAAAATACTAGCATTCTATCTAAAAACAATTTTTAGAACGAATGTTTTCATTTATTTTTTTAAAAAAAAGCACATTTGTGTTTTCAGTGGGTGCTGAGATATCGAATGTGGACATCGAGTGTAACAGTAACAACATAATTGTGAGCGTCACAACACACGACGATTTCAATGGGATGATCTATCCTAAGGGACTCTCCAAGAACTCATCCTGTCTCACAGAATATGAGCATGCCGGCTCAAAGATATCTTACAAGCTTCCACTCAGGTCCTGCAACACCATGAGCCACGACGTGGTGAGTGTCACTCCTTCTTTCATTCTCTACTTGGACAATTCCTTCCTCATATAGAACCAAAACTATAGAATGTTTATGTGTACTTGTCTCAAATTGTTTAACTTCTTTCGCATTCTTTATTTGGATGGTTGTTCTTGTCAATCAACAAAACGTTGAACTACTTAGAAACTTAAAAAAGAAAGCGATTCTCTTTTGAAGAAAAGCGGAACATATCTTAAAATCAATTTTTATCACATTGCATTTTTACACTGAAAACGATGAGACATTGGATACTCTCAAAAGTGCACTTCAAAATTTTTTGCTTATTTTAAAAAATATATTCATAATTGAATTTTTGTTAAACACTAATACGATATGGGTATTAACAATTCAAAAGGAATTTAAAAACTTCTGACACACACAAGACTGCACATTTCTTTTATTTATAAATCTAAACTTTGTATTTCATTTTCAGGGAAAAATTTATTTATAAAATAGTTTGATCTCTAATATGTTGGGTTGACATATATATATATATATATATATATATATATATATATATATATATATATATATATATATATATATATACAGTCAAACCCCGCTATAGTGGACACGTTTTATAGTGAACTCCCGGATATAGTGAACGAAATGCTCGGTCCCGTACCTTGCTATACACGTATAATGTTATTTTTAGTGGATATAGTGAACCAAAAAAGTGAGGATGTTGGATATAATGAACTTTTTTCTGTCTTCGACTTATTTCCCCCCCCCCCCATTTTCTTTGCAAATAATTTTGAAATTTCTATTTCAAAATAAATACATATACCGATTTTTAAAACCATCTATAGAAACTACTTTAATGTGCTCGAATGGCAGGTTAGACAGGTTCAAAAAGCGGAATAACAGAAATTCAGGAAAAGTTATCTGAGAGTCGGGAAGTGTTTCCATATCTGATGTTGAGAATTGCTCATCAGCTAAAGATTACAAAAAAATTTTTGTACGCAAGACGAAGAGTAATGAAAAATAACACATTTTTTGTTACTACATAATATTTTTCAGTCATTTATATGAATATAATGTAATAAAAGGGAGGAGTTTGGGAACCATCAGTGAAATTGCCTGCGTAACGGATAGGTTCACTATAGCGGGGTTTGACTGATATATATATATATATATATATATATATATATATAAGTTCAAAATGAAGAATAAAACAAAGAAAAATTATAGACATATGAAAAAAAAGGGGGTGGGAAATAATAAGTAAAAAAATAACTAACAGCATTTTATTAAAAAAAAAAAAAAAAGAAAGAAAGAAAAAGATTAAATGTTAATTAAAAAACCGGAAAAAAAGCCGTAAAAAAAAGATATAATCTTTTCTTCAGCCCACACGATTATATCCGCAAAACAGAGTGCTTTCTGATATTGTATCAATAAAGCCAAAGCAAAATATATTAATACAATAGTGTGAGGAGCACTCAAAAAAAATTTTATAAAATAACAACAAATAAAATATATCACAAAAAGTAATAATAAGTAAAAATAACACGTAAAAACAGATAATAAAATAAAATAAAAAGATAAAACATTAAAAAAGGGGGACTATAAAGCGAGTAGCAAAATCAGAACAACTTACATGGACGGATATTTTTCAAGAATAATTTAAAAATGTTTTCGCAGAAAGATTACCAGATTACAAAATATGAAAACAAAAGATGAAAACAAAAGCACAAATTGAGTGTAACAAGAGGGTTTTAAAGTGTCGTTCTTACTGCACTGCTGAAGTAATTTGTTATTCTGAGTTTTGATTTGTTAGTTACCAAGGATGGGCCCGAAATGGATGTGCGCAAGGTAATATTACACTGGATAATTTTAAAAATTGATCTTAAATAGCTTTAGAAGATATATGTTTATTTAAGAACAAATATAAAAGAGAAAAGAGAAACACAAATTGCCTGTTTTGCAAATAATTTTGGCCGCGGATTTGCACGATATGGATTAGCACACAGAAAAATTATTTAAATTATCAAAGAAAAAATTTTTAATAGATAATTTTAACACACGGATTTGCCCGAAATGGACCTGCACATGGAAAATTGTATAAATTAACAAAGAAATTTTTAGCAAACAATTTTATCCACGGATTTGCCCGAAATGGATTTGCACATGGAAAAACTGTATAGATTAACAAAGGAAATTATTTAGGAAAGGAATTTTTAGTAAATAATTCTAACCACGGGCAAATCCATTTCGGGCAAATCCGTGTTAAAATTATCTATTAAATATTTTTTCTTTCATAATTTAAATAATTTTTCTGTGTGCTAATCCATTTCGTGCAAATCCGCGGCTAAAATTATTTGCAAAACAGGCAATTTGTGTTTCTCTTTTCTCTTTTATATTTTTTCTTAAATAAACATCTATCTTCTAAAGCTATTTATGATCAATTTTTGAAATTATCCAGTGTAATATTACCTTGCGCACATCCATTTCGGGCCCATCCTTGGTAACTAACAAATCAAAACTCAGAATAACAAATTACTTCAGCAGTGCAGTAAGAACGACACTTTAAAACCCTCTTGTTACACTCAATTTGCGCTTTTGTTTTCATATTTTGTAATCTGGCAATCTTTCTGCGAAAACATTTTTAAATCATTCTTGAAAAATATCCGTCCATGTAAGTTGTTCTGATTTTGCTACTCGCTTTATAGTCCCCCCTTTTTAATGTTTTTTCTTTTTATTTTATTTTATTATCTGTTTTTGCATGTTATTTTTACTTTTTGTGATCTATTTTATTTGTTGTTATTTTATAAAAAAAATTTTGAGTGCTCCTCACACTATTGTATTAATATATTTTGCTTTGGCTTTATTGATACAATATCAGAAAGCACTCTGTTTTGCGGATATAATCGTGTGGGCTGAAGAAAAGATTATATCTTTTTTTTCCGGCTTTTTTTTCCGGTTTTTTAATTAACATTTCATCTTTTTTTTTTCTTTTTTTTTTAATAAAATGTTGTTTGTTATCTTTTTACTTATTATTTCCCACCCCCTTTTTTTCATATGTCTATAATTTTTCTTTGTTTTATTCTTCATTTTGAACTTATCAAATGAGTGCTGTTTACTTGCAGCTTAAGCGCAATAAATGAAACTTATTGTTTTTCTTAACTTTCTTAGTGTTTTCTTGTATTTATTTATTTATTATTATTATTATTATAATATATATATATATATATATATATATATATATATATATATATATATATATATATATATATATATATATATATATATATATATATATATATAAGTAAATAAACGATATGACAACCCAACCTTTTCTACGCTGTTGTTCTTGAAATCATTTGGGCCATTTCTGAATTGTTTTTAAGGCGCTTCAAATGCAGAAGACACTTTTAAGCCTCGTCATTGAAGAAAGCTCATCTGTATAGTACCGAAACGTAAGTGCACTGCATTGAAAATGTATAAAAAGAAATAAAATCGCATTTCAAAGCTTTTAATATTTCTTTCTGAAATTATCCTATGCGTTTACTTCACAACCCTTGAAATAGTTCACCAATAGTGCTCTATAGACAACTAGTGAGGGGATTTCATAGGCTATTTGTTTCTACATTAATGTTTTCTACGCATTTATTTTCCTTATTATTATTTATTTTTTTTCCACCTTTTTAGAAAAGGCTTTTTTAGATAATAACGTTGTTGTTTTTTTATTAGGATGAAGGGACGCTGGAGTTTTTCAATACAGTCGTGATTCAACCCCATCAAAAACTTGTGACCAACCAAGGGAAGGGCTTCACTGTTCGTTGTCGCTACCAGAACAAGCAGTCCACTTCTGTGAGTCAAAAGTGAGTATGAAACGTGTATGATGTCACCGTGAATGACCGAAATCAAGAGAATGGTGAATGTGAACCATCACTTAAGTGAATGTCCGAACTATTTGTTATATCCGATTTGATACTAATTTATTCGTGGATATTATTATATATATTCGATGTTTTAATATCTGCTGAGGATAGATTAGGAGAAGCATCAGTGTTTGGAGTACCGGACAAATACATACCGTGCAATGGCCTTAAGAAAACATGAGTGTAGGGCAGTGACCTTAAAAAGACATTGATGTAAGGTATACCGGGCACTTATATTTGGGCGACTATGTGATTGTCAACAACCACCATTTTCGATCATTCACGTCCTAAAACCTCTTTGTAAAGAAATCTCTAAAAGAGGTTTATCTTAAAGCCATTTTCGAGAATAATTTTTAGAAAACATGAAATTAAGATAAATGAAAGGTGCCGGTTCATAAAGACACGATGATGTTTGTCGAAACATATCTCAGAATAAATGATCTTATAGGTAAGAAAAACAAGTAATTTCCACACAAATTGTTTTTTTTTTTTTTTTAACTAAGTGCTTATTCTTTAACGAAAAGTTTGCCCAGTCAGGATCCCATTCGAACCGTCATCTCACTGACAGTTACACTATGAAAAGGCTACGGAAAATCGCTCAATACCGTTTTTCACTTAAGGGGTTTGAAAAGGAATGGTTTTTCCTTTTTTAAATTTTATTTTATATTTTATAACCGTCGTTGAACAACCGGCCTCATGATAGGTTTACTTCTACTCCGTAGCCTTGTCATTTTAAATCTAATCCAGAAGACAAGTGAACTCCTGGATCAAGCATTGGGAGAAATTTGTTTTCGTGGTGGTCTTTTTGATGAAACTAACCCGTATTTGCGTAACATGGAGAGAAAAACCACAAAAATCCTTCAATGGTGAGCCTGACGTCAAGAGGACTCTAACCTTTGATCTGTTTACCACTATTTTATACAAGTGCTGTGGTCGATGCGAACTGGATGCGGAATTCGAATCGACCCATCATCGCTGGGATTCGAACCCAGTTCACCTCTGTGGAAGGCGAGCGCTCTATCCCCTGAGCCACCACGGCTGAAGGGTTGCCATCAGACAATCCCTAACGAAATCGAATGGCATCCAAAAAGGAATATTTAACCATCTAGATTCATTTTCACGGAAGACGCCATATAGACTACAGGGAATTTTTCTTATTAGTATACTTCTAAGAATCTTACTTACCCATCAACTTTAGAAAATAATCTTTGAATTCAAAAATAATTCTAGAACAGTTTTTTAATTCGATTTTTTATGGCTGTTTGGGAAAAACAAGTTATGCGTCTTGAAATAAATAAAAAAATGTTTTTTAAGTTGGGAACATGTAAGCACTCCAACTTCTTCAAAATTTCCGTAGTTTATGAGAGTATTTTTCCCAGTGGTAGCAAAGGTTGTGTATTACTATTTTTATATTTTAGATTCAAAAGAATTTTGCAAATAATTTAAGCAAATATATAAAAGGTAAAATAGACTAACTAAGTTCCGATAAAAGTTTTATGAAACTTTCTGCTTTTAGTTCACTTCTGCTGGAAAAATTATTTCTCGAATGTCTCATATGTTAAAGAACATTCATACTGTCTTTTCATTATAAATACGGGACACTTCGTACTTAGGTCAAATTTCCCTTTTTGAAAAATTTTCTTTTTTTAAAGAAGAAACTGATGAATTTGAATACATTCGCAATGTTTGTACAGTGCGCCGGAAAAAAAAGGACCTGAAGAATAAAACGGACTTTTTATTCTTCAGTATGCCAAATACGAAGAGATACCTGAAGAGTTACATCTGTAGCATACCCAAGCCCTTAAGTCGGAGGCTTAGCCCCGAGCTTATTGATGATTTTGCTTAGTTTTCAAAAATAAACAAAAAGCAACGTAAAAGTAAGTATAACATTTCCGGTTTCTTGTTACATTTGAGTTGAACCTTAAAAAGGCGCTGCTTTGCCAAATCCATCTTCTTAAACGCGTATTTCGAGATGTGTCAAAAATAAAAAGAATTTCCTAACAAAAGTGTGATAACCAATGCAATTATAAGGACCAAGTATTCTGTGATGATGAAAGACAAAACCCAATGTGAAAAAACAGTATATTAAAATAGTTACATAAATAGCAATGTTTACATCTGGTGCAGCTATAAAAAAGTATTGCACTGAATATCCTGTGTAAAATCGACATTTTTTTGCTATATTGACTGTTTAATATACTTTTGATTTAATTATAAATATTAAAAATGTTACATGGATTTATATTATTCTTTAATGCTTAAGAATATGAATAATCAATCAGGGAGGTAAATATAAAATAAAAAAAGATAATAATAAATTAAACATGATTTAAATCCGTATAAAGTCATTGAAAAGAGTCGGAAAATTTTGTTTTTCTGACAATTTGCGAACATGATGGTTTGTGAGAAAAAATATATTCATGTTTGCAAATGAATAGTTTTTATGAATACAGAAAAAGCTAATTCCTTAGGAGTATTTTTTAAAATTTAAAACTGTTTGTGTTGAATTTCTAGTCGGAAATAAGTGGAAGATTCAATTGATAAAGAAAACTATATATATATTTCAATGGACTCCTTATAAAGAAAGCTCTTCGAGAAAAAATGTTCCAAGTTAGAATGACACGTAGGTTGTCAAACTTGTAATGTCTGAACAATGGTTTTAAAAAGGTGTTAGCATAATTTATAGAATAAAATTAAACCATCATTATTAGCTTTCGTTCTGTTATTGCTTCGTAAAATATTATGAATAATCTTTACTTGTGTTTTTATATTTCTCATGTAGTCCGAGTGGAAAAACTCCCAAACTTCCGCCGTTGCCTAACTGTTCGATGAGGATCTACAGTGGTCGACTGGACAATCACGTGGTTGCAGAACACGTCAAAATTGGAGATTACCTCACTTTGGTGATCGGGATCGACAAACAAGGTTTAATTCTATTTCATTCACACTCAATTTTGAATTTTTCTTCCTCTCTCTCTCTCTAAAAAAATTACACATTTTTTCCTTGTTTTATTTATATTTTTTACTTATGGTATCTATGTACTTGCAGCTTATGCGCAGTAAATAAAACTTATCTCTCGCTAATCTCTCTTTTCTCTTATTCTTTTTTGTCTTAATTGTGTGTGTGTATATCTATAAATAATTAATTGATCCATTAAATAAACTTTGATACTTAAGTAGTCTAAGAAGATTGCTTTCAAATCTTTAATTATGGCTCAGCCTTTTCTAATACAATAACTAACATTAATTTGTTAATGCAAAGGGCTAGTGCAGACACCTATTATAATATATAGCCAACAAATCAATCATTACTTTAGGCATTTTTCCTTAAAGAAAGTTTGTCGCAATTAAACAGCAAATTGAGAATCCATAAATATCTTAATTTGCATCGTCTAGTGTTTTGCATTACAACTACATATGAAAGTGTATCACAACATTTACAAAGAAATTTTGAGTGATAAGTAATTCGACATACTAGCCCTACATTAATTGTTTATTTACAAACTTGTCATTTCTCCCGCATAATTTGTTTCTTACAAGATGTAGAAACATTTTCGTAAATATTATATTTTTCACATTATCTGAGCCGGGAACAGAATTTGTATTGAGCTGATTCTCATTCATTCTATTTCAAATCATGAAAAGGGTTTATTAAAGGCATTCAATGTTTTGTTTCTAGATTTCTACGGCCTCAAAGTAACAAATTGCATTGTTCATGATGGTCTCAGCTGGTCTGAACAGCCACTCATCAACAACGAAGGGTAATTTTTTTTCACCTTTTCACAACACACACTTCAAAAAAAAATCATTTTTGTTGCCAAGTTTATAACAGTGTAATGAAACGTATTTTTTTTTAAAGTTTTTGCCCCTTAAAAGAATACTATAGATAAAATTTCGTTTAAATGTGGAATGAAATAGTATAGAGTAAAACATGTTTATGAATTTTAAATTAGTATTTAAACTCTGTTGTCGTTTTTTAGAAGCATGAGATTATAAATAATCAGTTGCCGATATTCCAACTTTTATAGCAATTGTCACGAGGAGATAAGATTTGGATTGATACCAGCAAACATTTTCATTGCATTACGTGCAGTGCTGACCAGTTGAAAATTTGAAAATAAATAACAGAATTTGGCCATTTCTGAATGAGCCAAGATATTTTATCTTCTAATAAATATTAACAATTTAAGTCGCCAACAGTTTCACAACTGTCGAGCGTGCTTTTTTTCTTCTTTTCAAGTAACTTCAAAGATAAAACTACTTCTTTTTGAATTATTTACAGGTCACTAAAAAATTGAGGGATTATAAAATGCGAATGATGATTCAGTGTGGTGTGGAAATTTATCCTTCTAAATTTAACAAGAAAAAAAAGGATAGCCTTTAACATAACGTCTCATTCAATATTTTCTAATGAAAAATAAGTAAAAGTAATGACTGTGATTGAAAGAGATTAAAACTTATATTTATAAAAAACAAATAATATAGTTTTTTATTGGTAAGGAAGAAGCAACACTACCCATTGCTAAATCTATTTTGCTTCCTTCCTTTAATCTTCTCAACATCCTCTTTTCCCATTTTCAAATTAGTTCGTCACTTTTACTATGAATTGCTGTCAATCGTTACGCATTTAACAAAAAAATTTTTCGCGAGTAGAAAAAAAATTGTGATCAATATTTGTTTAATGTTATGGGTTCAATAAATGGAAGTGAATTTGATTAATATTTTTAATGAAACCTCGCATAAATAATCCAGACATACAGCTGAGTGACAAAATAATACGAACACATCTATAATAATTCTATGTAAACAATCTATTAGCAGCAAATGTTTTGGAATATTTTACTTCACAAAACTGTTGGCACAATTTCAAAGATCATGCTTGAAACTTTTAGAAATGATGTTCTTTTTTACCCATGAAAAATGTGCCCCAACCGAAATGAAAATTTAAAGCTTCTTTCCCTTTTTTAATAATAAGTCTAAAAGAATTTTTATATAAATATCGCAATCCTATGGAATAATTTTAAACATTGCTGGCATTAAAGCTAGAAAAACAGTTCCTTTTTCTCGTTTCGCTCGATGCAAATTTTCCTCTCTTAAAAATGATAAAATTTCTAAAAAGGTTCAATCATGATCTTTCAAACTGGGCCAACAGTTTTGACAAAGCATTTGCTACTAAAACTTCTTTTTTTTACCTAGAGTTAAGTGTTCACATTATTTCGTCAACCACAGGGGCGGATCCAGAAATTTTTCCTGGGGGAGGTCATAGACTCAGATTCAGAAGAAAAAAGAAAAAAACTGGGATTTTTAATGCTAGCCTTTTCATTCATTTTTATCATAATTAACAATAGAACAATACATAAATAATTCAAGTATTCAACATCTTTAAATAATAAATGTAATGCGTTTTTTAGAAACTTTGGCAAATCTTGGCTTTGGCCTTGGAAAAAAAATCGATTTTTCCGACCTACCTAGGTGTATATGCCCCCTTAAATAATTTTTAAAATATTTTATTTTTTTTGTAAACTATTGAAAAAAAATTTGCTTTTTAATTTTGGGGGGGGGCTCCCCCGCTGGATCCGCCACTGGTCAACCATTTGTATGTCTGAACGAAAAATTATGGATCTATGTAAACTGCTGTTTGTAGAAAATGCAACACCATGAAAGAATCATCAGAATCAAATGAAATTTAATGCAGAAACGACTTGTACTGATACAAATAAATGATGAAATTTTCAAAACAAAAGAAACAAATTAAGCGTCCGAAATCAGTATTTGGTGCAGCCACCACGCTCTGCAATAAGTGCTGCTATACGACGTGGCATGGAGTCAAACAGATGTTGAATATCTGCTTGAGGAAGAGAATTCCATATCGCTTGTATGCGCAACCAAAGTTCGTCTTTGGAAACTGCAGGACGCGGATCACGAGTGAGACGCCGACCAACCATATCCCACACGTGCTCAATAGGCGACATATCCGGCGAATAAGCAGGCCAAGGAAGAAGTTGCATGCGTTGTGCTGAACAGAAGTCTCTAACAGTCCGCGCAACATGTGGGCGTGCATTATCCTGCTGAAAGATAGCTCCAGGGATGCCTTGAAGGAAAGGAACGACTTCGGGCTGTAGCACTTCACGGACGTATCTGTTGCTATTGAGATTACCCTCAATTCGTATCAAATTGGATCGTCCATGATACGAAATCGCACCCCAGACCATAACTCCGGGTGTTCGACCACTATGTCGTTCAATAATACACTCAGGAAGGCAGCGTTGACCGGCATAACGTCTAACACGAACACGGCCATCATGGGTCCACAAATTGAAGCGTGATTCATCTGAAAAGACAACTTGGTGCCAATCAGCTCGCCAGTCTCTGTGCTCAAGAGCCCACTGCCGACGCAGCCGTCGATGATCCGCCGTGAGGGGAATCCTGTATAATGGCACCCTTGCACGCAATCCACGGCGCAGCAGACGACGACGAATTGACGAAGCCGACAATTGTACACCTGTAGCAGTAGACCAATGTGCTGCCAGCTGCCTGGAGGAAGCTGTGCGATCATTCACCGCCATGCAGAGCAGGTGTCGATCATCGCGCTCTGACGTCACCTTCTGTCGTCCAGTGCCTGTTTTTCGAGTTGTTCGGTGCTCGTCGGTCCACTGCTTCCAAACTCGCATCACTGTGGAACTGTTCCGCTGCATACGAGCTGCTATTGCGCGATAGGAAAATCCTCCTTCTCGAAGGCCGATTATCCTCCCTCGTTCAAACTCCGTAAGTTGCTTGAATTTCTTATTCTTCCGTCGTGGAGGCATACTCAGGTCTCACTAAACGTTTGCCACTAACAAATAATCATAGACTATTTTCAACGTCCCGCTACAGCACTTTATTTATACGCTTTCAGCATCAATTCAGAGGGCGCTGCGCGCGCCACGCACGCGCGATGGCTCTGAAACTTTATTAATTTGCATAATATCCTATAATTGACATTTGCTGCGAATTTCATTTGATTCTGATGATTCCTTCATGGTGTTGCATTTTCTACAAACAGCAGTTTATGTTTGCTGCTTAACCGCAAAAGTTGCCAGCTGCTGCACATTTATTACTTTCAAATGCACTACATTATTTATTTCTTTTGCTTAAAGCTGTCCCATAGATGAGGAGATCATGGGTCCGTTAGAATACTCAAAGGATCTGACCACTGCCCAAGTGACGTATCCTGCTCACAAGTTCCCTTTCACCGCCTCCGTCTACTATCAGTGTAACGTCAAACTATGCCTCAAGAGGGAGGGTGGATGCGACGAAGTAGTGAGTTAAATATGCATTTCACATTTTTTTCCCTTTCTTAAGAAGGAAACCCACAATTGTGCCACATCGATTGCACCAAAGTACCAGAATATATTATATATATATACATACAAACATAAAAATGCTGCTTTGAATAACTGAAATGGTTGGTTGTTGACTTCCACTGGTGAAAATTGACAATGACATAGTCGCTTTGGTAAATGCCCGAAATATATACTAGGTCTAGTTAAGTTACTAGGTCTAGTTAAGTTACTAGGTCTAGTTTAGGCCACTGCCTAGTAAGCATTTAACCGGTACTCACTGATGTTTCTCCTAATCTATCTTAAACAGACATTAAAATATGGAATAAATGCAATAATAGGAATTTTGTAATATAAAATCGGATATAGCAAATATTTAGGACTTTCACCAAAGCAACTATGTTGTAATTGTTGAGATTCACCGGTGAAAGTCATCTCTCTGTCTGTATATATATATATATGAAATAACAGGGCAGCAACCCCGATATTTATTTGATTAATTGTCCACATCACAGGAAAAATGAAGTCCTTTTCTGCATAATCTTTTTATTTACTAACGATGGTGAAAGCATACATCTCAGCCCCCTCCAAGCTGGAGAGGGGGAGACCCAAATCCCGTCTAAACTGACGTAGTTTAGTTAGGCATTATAAACAACAAAAACACACGCAAAAACATTCGGTCCTGCATTTTATAGGATGATTAAAAAGTGTGAAGAGGCCGGTCATATTGCCTTTTCTTGTGTATTCTTACGCCTCATCAAATTATTTATTGCTCATAGAAAATCGTTTAATCCTTCCTTATATGGAAGTGAAAGATCTTAAAATAACTTCTCTTTTGAAATATAAGTCTAATTATTATTCATTGGCATGTTTTTAGCCTTGAAGTCCCAAAATAGAATATCTGCATTTTATGAACACGAAAAAGTTTTCAATGCTTTTATTAATACAAAAGTATTTTTATAACTTTTGTATTACATATATATACACTCCTCAAAAGTGAAATTGCAACACCAAGAAATAATGCACGTAACGTCATGCAAATTTCAGGAGCGATAGTAGTGAGATGGATATGCAAATGATTAAATTTGCGCACGCATCTGATCACGTGGTACGCATATTCGGGCTATAAAGGCCAGCAACTTTCCCTTCTCATAAACGGCATCTGAGGCTTTGCGTAGCATTTGCGACTTTCGAAAAAGCGTAGAAAATGCCTCTGAAACGTCGGCGAGCTCAATACCATCAGTTAACGACCGGGGAACGTGACCGTATTATCGAACTCCATGAACTTGGTTTGTCGCTGCGCGCAATAGCAACTCGTGTTGGGCACAACGTGAGTACCATCCAACGTTGTGTCACACGATGGATTCAGGAAGGTCTACGTGCACGCCGAAGAGGAAGTGGTGCGCACAGGTGCACGTCAGAGCGCACAGACCGGCGTATTTGCCAGTTGACTATTCGAGACCCTTTCTCCACGGCACGTGCCATCCGAAGCCGGTTGCCTTCAGGAGCAGGTGGATCTGTGTCCACCCAAACCATACGCAACAGATTGCATGAAGTACAGTTACGTGCACAGGTACCAGCAACGGGGGTACCGTTGACCGCTTTACACAGGGTTAGACGCCCGGCGTGGTGTCATCGTCATCGTACCTGGACCATTGAATGGCATCGGGTATTGTTCACGGATGAATCTCGTTTCTGTCTATGGAGAAATGACGGCCGTCGACGGGTATGGCGGCGACCCGGAGAACGCTACGAACCAGCCCATTACGCCGAGCGTCACAACGGTCCTACACCGGGCATCATGGTTTGAGGTGGCATAATGTTTGTTCGCAGAACGCCCCTGGTACACATTCACGGCAGTTTGACAGCGGACCGCTACGTCACACAAGTTGTGTATCCCATTGTTCTGCCCTTGTTGCAGGGAGCACCCAACACGGTATTCCAGCAAGGCAATGCCAGGCCGCATGTCGCACGGCGAACTCTTAACAGCCTGACTGGATTTGACATCCTTCCTTGGCCGGCAGCCTCTCCAGATCTGAATCCCATAGAATACCTATGGGATCTCATTGGACGTGGCTTGAACAGAGGACCAATGGCGCAAACCATCGATGATCTGCGCACAGCAGTGGGTGTGGCTTGCCAAAGGTTACCTCAGGCAACCATCAATGGAGTCATTGATAGCATGCCTCGCCGGATTGAGGCCTGTATAGCTGCCCGAATAAATTGCTTTATAATGATTTTATTAGTCTCTTTTTTTAATCATTTGCATATCCATCTCACTACTATCGCTCCTGAAATTTGCATGACGCTACGTGCATTATTTCTTGGTGTTGCAATTGCACTTTTGAGGAGTATATATATATATATATATATATATATATATATATATATATATATATATATATATATATATATATATATATATATATATATATATATATATATATATATATATATATATATATATATGCGTGTGTGTGTAACGTAAAAAGACATGGCAGAGTATGGCAATAGCAAAAGAATAAAGTCATTGCAAAATGTCTGAGAAAACTATTTTCCCTCTCACAACAGAAAATTGAATTTGCTTCAGTCAGGGTTTCCAGGGGTCTTATAATTTTTTGGCAGTAATGTTTACATAAAAATCTCCCCTTTTTAAATCTCTTTTTTCAAAAACATTTTGGTGTCTGAAAACTTAATTCTGGTAAAGATCTATTTCCTTGAGAAAATATTATGTTCCGATGATTATAAATATATAAAAATATCAACATTTGATTCCTAGTTGTCACCACTTTATAAAACTCGTAGGAACGTCAGAAAGCACACCAGCTGAAATCTACGAGAAAAACTTTCTTTCGGATAGATTTTTTTAATTCAATTCACAAAAATCACTGAGAGAAATTAAGCTAACCTCAATTTTATCATTTATTCATTAATATCGCCATTCTTCGCAAGAGTTCAAAAAATGTAACATATTGTCGGTGAGCTTATTTTTCAGGACGTATCTCGAAATGCGCATCTATAAGAAAATGTTCAACTCAAATTTAACATTTTAAACAAAGAACTTTTTTTAACCTCAATCATTACTGGGCAAGGTCCCTAACTTCGGGATCAACTTTCAGGCAACTCAGAACACTCTATAACCATAACGTGGTTTTAAAATTTGTAAATTCGAACAACGTCAATTTAATACCACTATTATGAATTTGTGACGACACTATAAAAAGAACTCTTGATGTTCAATATGCTTTCAAAAAAGATTATTGAAAAATAAAATGTGCTAAAGGATTTCGGCAAATGGATGACATCGCAATGAATGACGAATTTATTTGGATCCATAAGTTTATTCTTTCAGAAGAAAAATTTGTAAAACGGAATCCAATGCTGTGGCCATTTTCTGAGGCATGATCTATGTCTAGTGTAAAAGAACGATATTTTATGCGGAGAATTCTCTTTTTCTTTCTTTTTAGCCTCCCATCTGTGATGACCTGGGTAACAACGTGCGCAGGAGGCGTCGCAAAAGACAGAGCGGTGATGTACAAGACAGAGGAAACCTTGAAGATTTGAGAGACGTCAAAGACCGCAGCGTCGAAGTCTTTTCTGGTTTGTACGTGAATGAAGCCGATGAACTGGACGATGAAACTGGTAAGCCTTCGCAGGACATTAATGAAAATGTGTCGCTAAGTTAACTTCCAATTTTTTATATATTTAATCACTACAAATGATTTTTTACCGAACTATCAATATAATTGTTTTATTTATTTTGATATAATGGTAATCAAAATCAATATGAAGACTGCGCATTCCAGACACTAAAAAATACCATCTTCACATCAAAATGGATGGGGAAAAAAGTTGCTTCATTCGCTCAGATGATGATGAAAATAAAATTTATCTTATTTGTGCACTTTTTAGAAAAACAGTTCCTTTTTTTAAAAAATATAGAACTCGTTGGGATTTATGTGTATATGTTACCCTAAATGACCAAAATTTGAATGTTGACTTTCACCGGTGAATGTCAACAATCACGTAGTCGCTTTGGTGAATGTCCGAATTTTTATATTAGTTGATATTAGTTTATTCGTGGATAAAATTATATTTAAAATACATCCGTTTATTCAAATTATTTGTATAAAATGGTAATGAAAATCATTATAAATCTAGTTATAATAAGATAAAGACATTAAAGTTTACATTTTGTTACCTCTTTAAACATAGAAAGATTATGCTATAAGGTAGGCCTTTTAAAGTTAAAAATAAATTTTACTGCAATGAATTTTGTGACTTGTTTAAATTTAAAGTAAAATCCACTCGAAAAACTGGGAACGAATTAGCATAAAACTTTTTTACTCTTTGTAAATCAAAAAAGCATACTTGATTTCCTCACACCCCACACTTTTCTCTTCAACTTGACCATGAAATCTTCCTTTTCCCCACGCTAGTAGTATACTCCAACTTCTTTTACTTGTATACGATTCTTGTAGAAACATATTGCCGTAGGGAACGATGGTGATGGAGGGAGAAAAGTGCGGAGAGCAGGAAAGTCACGCAAACATAAGACGCCTATTTCATTTACAAATACTATGGGAGACAATCCAGCACACTGAAAATTCAGAGAGAAGTGATTGAATACGAAGAATTGCGCTAACTTGTAAAATAGAGGCGGTTATTTATTTTCATCGCTATTATTATTACTCTTTTAAATCATTTTAATGTCACACTCATCAACTGCACAAATTTCTAATATTCAATCAACATAAAAAGTTAAATCATTTCTTCAAATTTTTCATTGACAGAAAACCCCACTTCTTTGTCATCTCGCTCTGACGACGAGTTCTGCGTTTCGACCAGAAAATTCGCCATCGGCATCGCTATAGCGGGTATCCTCCTTACTCTGGCTGTCATCCTGTTGGTCGCCTGCATTGTCCATCGAAGACGAAGGAGGAAAGGGTCATCCACGGCAGGATCATCCATCTACTCCGGACCTTATTCCAATCACGCATACTCGCGAGATTAATTTTGTTTGGTGAAACGAACTCTTTTGCAGTCCCCCAATACCTCTTCATTCATTATTTAAGGCTGTTTTTTTTTTTTTTTTTAAGGTCCTAAACGTTACAAAAATAACACTTTTCTAACGCTATTTTTATAACTGTTGTGATTTTGCTAT
The DNA here is from genome assembly GCF_982258835.1 of Parasteatoda tepidariorum. NCBI lineage: Eukaryota > Metazoa > Arthropoda > Arachnida > Araneae > Theridiidae > Parasteatoda > Parasteatoda tepidariorum. Next base: position 1,184,087 of record NC_141758.1, on the reverse strand, counting down.
ATGACTGTTCGTTTATCTTCCACCACTGCTAAAATGTCAGAAAAGCTAAATGTTTAGTAAAAATAAAAAGCTTATGTTATTTCAAATTCTAATATTGAAGAACCTCCACCAACGCAGCACCTTGGATCATTGATTTTGACAATTTTGCCAAAGAATCTAGCCGAATTGGCGATTTTTAAAAATATTCAAATGATTATTACTTTCTAAAGACCAGATAATTTCTCATGCCGAATCAGGGCTAAAGAGAATAGAAGGGCTGGTTTATTCCTTTGAAGTAACTCTCGCCGCGCCAATCCTTCAATTTTCTCTGGTGACGTCACTTTGGCGCAAAGCTCGCACTTTTACTTCAAGAACAGAGCGTTCGGCCTTTCTAGCTCTAACTAATATTGGAGCATTTCTTTTCGTGACATATTCTAAGACATTTGTTATTTTCTATAATGACTTTCCTCAGTTTTTGCCGTGAATTTACAAAATTTTAAAGCTATTTACGAAATGCCAGTTTGCGCGATTGCAGCTTGCAAAAATTCTGATAGAAAAACAAAAGGAAAAAATATAATTTTCCGCCTGTTCCCTAAAGTAAATGAACAACTATGTAAAGAATGGATTCCGAAATGACACAGTTAATATAAAACAGCAATACGTTTTTTCTATCGTTAAGAACTTTTATAAAAATTCGTTATCTAAATTGAAACCGCCACGTTACTTCAAAAAGAAAGGCATGTGAAAAAAATTAAAAAATGGATAAAGTCAAAGAAAATTAAAACGTAAGTAAAAAGTATAAATGAAATATATAGTGTACAGTTGAAATTCTCCTAATTTTATATATTTATACTTTTTACTTACCGATATATGCTTTCATTTTTCTTAATAATTAAAGTTAAAACTGAACTTTTCAAAATAAAGTATTTATAGTGTCATTTTCGCCAACTAGTAAAATATTTTTATAAGTTTAAAATGGTATTTTTTAATATAATGGCCAAGAAAGTTTTTTTAAACTATGTTTATGAATGGAAATAATGTGTTAATTACGTAAAGTTTGAAAGCTAATAACCAGAAAAAGTCTAACTTATTTTTACAAAGAGAAAGATACAAAGTTATCATAATATCTTTGCGTGCGATCTTCCGAGATCTGTGGACACAGTGACGTCATGAGGAGGGAAATCGTAGCTTCAGCTCTAAGAGCGGAGTGAACTAGCCCTTCTATTCTCTTTAGCCCTGTGACAAAATGGTATCTATAGTTTAAAATATTAGATTTTTCTTGAGTCAGAGGCACTTGAACTGTGTTTCTTTTTCTTGTTTGCGAAAGAGCTTCGAAAAGCACTGTTTAAGCTGTCTTTCGTCACATTTGAGCTGTTCTTTCGTCACATTTGAGTGATTGGATTTCTTCAGTATTTTATATAGTTAGCTTAGAATTTGTCCTCTGTGCTGACAATGCAGTTAAAGCTAACTTTCAACATCCATTAAAATTAGCATTTATAGTTAAGGTTTATTTTTTAAGTTTATTTGAAAATGTATTTATTGCAATTTATAAAAATAAGCAAAATTTGAGAAATATATATATATTTTTTTTTTAATTGTAATTTCCCTGTTGACAAAAAAATCTAGCTCTATAGGAAATTTTTTTTAAAAAAAGAAGATGTACTTTCTTCAAAGGTATAATTTGTGCAATGTAGATTAAAGCAAAAAACAACATGAATAAAGCCCCGATCTTCCATTCATGTACTTTTATTTGTGCTTTATTCTCGTTGTTTTTGCTTCAGTAAATATTTACTTATATTTTTAAACATTTAAAATACTGGACCGTCAAATTCCATCATCCCTTTTCAGAAAAGTAGTGCAACGAGAACAAAATAAGAGCTTTTTTTCTACGAGCTTATTTCCTTCCAATCGGGACTCTCAGAAGTTCAAAAAACAGCCTTAATGTCCTCTTTTTTATGAACAGATTATGAATGCTTTTTATGATGTTTTTAAGAATGATAACTTTTTAGATATTTAACAAATCTAGTAGTGTTATTTTAGTGACTGATAGAGAATTGGTTTTTATGAGTCAAAAAAAACGTATTTAATTTATTGAGATCAAATGCAAAAGTGTGAAAACAAATTTATATGCGTTTGTGCCATACGTTAAGGTTACGAAAAATATCCCGCCATTTCAATCGGAAGCATGAAAAATTCAAATATATTAATTATAAATGAAGTTATGTTTTGAAAAAGGTTTTATGTTGTGCTTGTCTGATTCGGTTTGGTTTTGTATTGTCTAGTGTAATGATTTATATTTTTTATATGTTTTTGTACTATTTATTTATTTTCTTAGATAAATAACAAATTTCCAGTTCTTAATCTCGTTTTAGCTTGAAATATAAATGCATCCTTTATTCAAACAATGTTTTAATGACTTTAAACAACTTTTAAAGTTTCGCTCCCTTCAAAAAATTAATATTCAGTTTGATTATTTACATCTACCATAACATTCAATTCTAAAATCATCCATAGTTTCTCAGACAATCTGTTCCTATTAAATCTAACTTTTATATTATATCAACTCTCTTGCCTTTTTTAGATTTCTTTTGTCCGACATTCATCTCAAATGAGGAAATTTTATTTCCTCTAGTGCAAAAACCAATTTTCTTCGATCGTTCAGAAATGGTTAAACGCTGACCCCGGAATGTATACTTTAGAAGGAGTAAAGAACTACGCACCTGTTCTAAATGTTACGAATCGAATGGCCTTTTATATATATATATATATATATATATATATATATATATATATATATATATATATATATATATATATATATATATATATATATATATATATATATATATATATATATATATATGTATATATATGTGTGCGTGTGTTCTATGTATATGCTGGAATGGCCATTAGCATCTTTCATTTTCCTTTACATCTTCACAAAAGTATTGAACCAGTTACTCGGCATCTAACCATTAGTAATAATGTTATAAAAAACGTCAAAAAACGCAGTCTTTTAAGAACATGCGTAGGACAAATATACCAGTGGACTGATAACATAATTTATTTTAAAAGTTGTTTAAATCGTTATGACTGAAAATTTTATTATCTTATTGTTCTTCTACATTCTCTTTAATATTTCTTTTATTTCATATTTAGTGTTCTATATATTTGTTTTCTCTGAATATTTAAAAGTAAACCTGCATTCAAATAAACAATATTCATTTTAATTTTAAAAAAATGAATAACATTGAATTTGGAAAATAGTTTCATTGTTGCTGTTTTTGATGGGTTTAATGAGAAATAGACGCATACAAATTCATCATTCTAAAACAGACATGACCAGCACTTCGATGATTAAATGTGTCTAGTATAAATTAAGATGACGGTCATTTTAATGACAAACTAAAGTTCACTGAGTGATCTTTTATGTGTGCATTCTGAATACCGTGCCTCTCAAGCACGTGTTAACATTTTTGTACCAAAAGAGCGCGCATTGTGTGCGCAAAGAAAATGCCCAGAAAGGCAGCTAATGAATGACGCATAGCTTACAATGAGTGGAAAACTGTCCTCCCCCCATTTGATCTAAAACGCTTGACAGAAATCCGATTCGTTGAAATTCGAATTTTTTTAATATAAAGAATCTGCACCTCACATCGAAATTTTTGCCGAAAGTGAAAATCAAGTTAGGAAATGATGGAATCTTCTGAAGTCACTTCTAAGGTGTGCCTCAGTTATTAATGAAAATATTTCATCTTAACCACTTTATTTAGTATCCTTTTTAGTATAATAAACTTTATGTGCTCACATCAACAGCCAAAAGTTTTGCATTCATGCTCATTTCCTGTTTTAAGACATTTGAACTAATGCTACCACAACATTTAAATAGTTTAAACTTACAGTAATATCAGCTAGTTAATTTAATATGGTTTTTAAGTATTAGAAAAATGTAAGAAAATTATTTGCCTACGATATCATTTCGATAGTCATTTTACTACTACTAGAGAGAAAAGATAAATTCTCAGGTGTGTTACATCCGTTTCTTTTTTTAAACCGTTGAGAGAACCTCGAGTGCCAAGGGTTCATATTGAATATCCGTTTTATGAATTGGCTTACATCGGTAAACGTTAAAAATCGTATACCCCTCTTATTTTGACGATTTTTTATACTCTTACAGAAAATTAGGAAAACGACTTAAAAATGAGATTTTTAAATAAGCAGGGCTGAAAGTCTATATTTATCAGGACAGAAAAGAGCAAAATTTGGTATGAAAGACATTTTATTTTAGCTTGTATTTTGAAGGAGTATTATCGTTGACTACCAAGATTTTTTTCAACAATAATAACATATTTACAGGGGCATCTTTACCCAAGTAGAATTTAATAAGAATGATGATTAATAGATTTACTATAGGTGTGCCTCAGGAAATGGCCTAAAAGGGAAATGGGCTTTTTCTCATTTCAGTCTTACTTTCAGGTCTGCTAATGATAAATGATTCAGATTAAAATAATAGGAAAATGGAAGATTTTACACACAGCAAAAGCTCCAACGTACAGTGCCCAATCAAGAAGGAACCCTGTTCTACTCTGCCATAGAACATAAGCTCAGGGGTTCGTTATTCTACGATTCGATATTTGTTTTATATTGAACATTATTGCGTTTTCGATTTAAAAAAAAATGGAAAATAGATCACAGGGGGGAGAAACATTCTGTATTTCAATAACTACTGCAGTTATCACGTCATTTGTGAAAGTATTTTGACGTCATTCATCTCCAGTAAATACGTTACAAAAGTAAATAGTAACGTCATTTATTGCAACTATATATTAACAGCATTGCTTGACTACCGCTAACAATAGCTCATTCATTAATAAAGACATTATTTTTAATGCAAAATAAAATGTCTGGTTGTTTTTTGATGGCTGCATTTAAATACTCACATATCTGTAATTTCTAATGTGATTATTTTGCAATAAATGTGATACTAAACAAAGTCTCCGTCTCATGTATTGAACAAATATCCATCCATTAAAGCACGTCATTATTATGTAATAACTCATACAACAATATTCTTGTTCCGTATTCTAATTGGTAAATGCATGTTATTAGAAAAATTCAACAAAAAACTTTTTCCTACCGTAAAAAAAGCAGTAAATCGATACAATGAAACTAACGGAATGCAAACATAAAAAGAAAGCGTTAAATCAGCTGTTGCCTAATTTTATTGACACGATACTTAAAATATGAACAACTATGCCGGCTAAACACTGAAAATTATGAAATATGATTATTTTCAAAGAAAAATTTTGATGTTTACACTTTTGACACCCGTCAAGAAAGGAGGCATTCGTTTACATCACCTTCCAAAATTAAAAATCTCCTATCTTTCAAAACAAAATTTGACACATTTAAAGTACATTTCTGACCAAGAATATTTATTCGAAAATTTAATAGAGTAATCTGAAATATAGAGCCTTCACATAACCTATTAAAGCACGCACATAGGTTATGTTCGAATACTTTTTGTACTTTCGTGAACAGTGTAAAAAGAAATGCTGTGGCAAAAAATAAAATCTCTCAGGAAGAGAGAAGAGTTTTTATGAATATAAGATGCACTCACGTTGCAACCGCAACAGCAGGGAAGGACATGGAGGTGGAGGATGCTTCTCGTCCCTTCTTTCCTGCAACAAACAATGAATAAAACAGGCGATGAGCTTAATTCACACATAATTTCTCCATAATTTAATTTTGAAATATGTGTTTTGTTTAGAAAGCTCATACAGTCTCTTTCAGTCATCCAGTTCAAAAGCGGCAAAACTATGTTAAAATTGGTTTATAGTTTTGTTATTTTAACATTTGTAAGCTTAGAATTTTTTTTTTTTTTTTTTTAATATTTTTGTGAAATGTGAAAAACCCTTTTACTTCTTTATAATAATCATCAGAAAATAAAAAAAGGTACATTTATTTTTGAAAATACTTTTTATAATTAATACTTAGATAAATTATTTTGTCCTATTTTAATATTCTTTGCGTCGTTTATTTGTTAATAATTGCAGTGTTTATGTTTAAATTATTTCCACTTGGAATTTAAATGTATATCATGAGATTCTGAAAGAATTCCTTAAAACTTATTTCAAAATAAAAATTTCATGAATGTGCCAATAAAATTATAATTTCTTTATTTGTCTCTTTTCAGCCATGATATAACATATTTTTATTTGTCTCGTATTCGTTTCCTTATTAAAATATTAAAATGTGTCATTTCTTAATTTTAAATGTATGATTAAATCTAATATTTGATTATATATTAGAAAATAATAAATTATACACTTAAATAAGGTCTACTCTTTTGATATTAAAAATAGTTATGTTGAATCAAGATTTAAAATTAAAAGAAAAGAAAAAAAAATATTAAATCATTTTCTATTATGAAATACAGATAATATTGCATCATGAAAAGCATGACGCAGTCCTCCTACATGTTCATTTTATTGAGTTATAACATAATAAATAACATTGATTTATTTTAATAAAAAGCTAAGAGTTCACCACAATTTAAAATATATAAGCAAAAATATTTTACGTCGTTCAAAAGTTTGAACTATTTATTATAGTTTTCTCTTAATACAAATCTGAATACAGTGTTACCTTATGGTTCGCTAACACTTCCGAGGATGACGTCACAAACCTACTGAGAGGCCTTCTTGACTCTCGGTGACTATGCACTCCGATGTAGCCATGAGGTTGTAGATCTCTTTCAGAGATCCTCAAAAAGAGCTCTCTAAGTAAGAGCAACTCGCAAATATTTTTAATATATTTGAATAATCTATTTATTTGTTTTGTTAATATTTTTTATTTATATATTTTTTCGTGTTTCCTTATTTGATCCTTTCCGCATTTGGTGCGCAGATTTGCCTGGTCGCTGGGAGAGGTTTTCATGGTCTATGCTAAAGATTTTCTTCAACGCAAAGTCTATGGAAAAAATTCCATGACTTCCAAAAGAGGTCATAAATATAGATGTGACCGCTACACAGAGGCGCTCTTTTCTGGAGGTTTCACTGTACTAGCGACAAACTTCTTGTTTGTATGATTTTCAACTTTAGAAGATTTAATTTGAAGTTATTTTGCCTACCACTATGTATAAGAAATTCCGAAGTTTAGATATAATAACATGGTATTCCAAACAACAACTGATCATAAAAATGCGAAAAATTTGAGACAAAATCATGCACTCCTTAACATTTTGTGAAATCCTTTTCGGATGAAATCTTTTTCGGATGCAGTTGGTATACCAACCATTATTTCTTCTATCTAAGAAGGATTTTTTCCATGTTCATTCACTGTAGATTAATAATGTATTTGTTCAGAGTTTTTAACCCTTTCCGGCACTGTGTCAGTCGACACTAATTTGTCAAATGTTACAAACCACCAGAAATATAAAACTAATTGCTTTAAATAATCGAATTTTAACTATTTATATTTTCGTAACTATTACATACCATTCAATTAATGATAAACGAAATGAAAAAAAATATATCGAGTTTTTTGTTACAACGGTGGATGATCCATTTGTCTTAAGACTTAGTTTGCACCTTGGCGAACAAAGAACTTTAGGTATTCTTTGGCCAAGGTTTGCACGATTGTGCTGGTTAGATATCAACCCAATATGAGCATATTCTTTTTAAACGAAGTTTAAATTGCGTAAAAAATCTTCTTCTCTTAGCTACCATTTTAATATTAAAATTATTTTAGTTGTTGAATGAATTTTAGCACATGGATTATCTATAATTTCTTAGATTAATGTTCACAACAAAATAACTTTCCCCTTTTTTTTAATTATTTTTGCAAGAACAATATGGTATGTAATTGCATCATAGTTTTAGAGGACACCATATCCCGAGAAAAAAACTCGAATTGGCAAAATCAGTGTAAGTCTCGCACTTTGGGGGCTTCGCTTTGAGAGAGGAGAGAATTGGTACAGTGATATATGATGGAGGGCCTCCTGCAAGCAAAACTGAAAATTGTAAGCATTAGTTTCTTAAATTGATTCTGGATTCTTTTATTTTTAAACTCTTTTCTTTAGTTTCATAGTGAAATATCCAGAATAAACATTCTAATTATTTATTTACATTAACTAAAAATTTAAGTAATTAATAGGTGTTTTGAAGATAATAGGGATTAACTTATGCCTTACAATTAATTCGTTTCAAATTAGAACACCAAGAAATACATAAATTTTTTATTTAAGTGTGCGAAATTAATATAATTAATTAAAAAAATTTAGTTTTAATAATCGGCGCTAGAACTGCTAGGTATATTGAGCTGTAAATATATGAAGAAATATAATTATAAAAATTAAAAAATTCTGAGGAAAATATAATTTCTAAAAACGTAGGCAATTTATAAAGTCATAATACAGAATTAAAAAAATTATAAAAACTTATACTAATACAATAAAAAGTTATAAAAATAATTAATAATAATTAATTATAAGAATAATTTACAGAAAAATGAAACGCTTTTTAGGTCGCATCAAGGAAAAATTTTGTTTTAACGTATCTTTTTCAATCTTACAATCACCATCAGGGTAGTTTTTATTTTCTGTAAATAAGGATAAATTTCTCAATTAATTTTATAATTTATTTCTATTGCTTTATAATTTTGCTTAAGTTTATGTTTTGTATTTGTCTGAGAATTTTTCTCTTTTAATTTTTAATAGTTTAACACACATACGTACAAGTGAATATGCGTGTGTGTGATAAAGCAAAGGAAAAAGAAATACAAAATAATTTTATACTTTTTTCTGCTTCATACATTTCAATCACTATTTGAATTATTGAATTTTCTGTTTGAGTATTGTTTATTTTTATTTATTTACTCTCCTTTTTTAGGGTGAATTTTCACCACTTGTTCCATATTACTTTAGCTGTATAAAGATGGAATTCAGATAACACATCTGTTAGCGTGTTATTTGATAATCAGCAAACAAACTTTTTTTTGTTGTTGTTGTTATTCCACCCTATCTACACATTCAATTTTTTTACCACATCTTGCATTCTCTACTTTCATTTTGATTATGTATCTACGAACACACACCTGATCATATAGATACATATAAAAGCTAAGAGATGGTAGATTTCAAACAAAAAATGGCCACTAGTGTGTAATTTTGGGGGTCTAAATTTAGTGACAAAAAATTTTCTCAAACTACTTTTTTTAGATATTTCTTACTTACGTAATAAAATATAAACTTATTTATAATGCAGATAAGTTTGTAGACATATGTCAGAACTTTCACACACACAAAATAAATAATAAATCAAAATTAGAGAAAGTGACTGCGTAATAATACAAAAAATGCCATTTTTGTAGGCAATAAAAAAATGCTCTAATTAAAAACATGAAACCTGTATTTATAACGATCCTGATCTTTTACTTCTGTATAATCAAGATAAAAAACATAAAGAGTAGAAAATGAAAAATATCAAAAAAGCAAAATTGAGCAAATATAAATAATTTACACTTATGTGTGTATTACAAACAGTACAACAACTTAAGTCACAAGAAATGTGCAATTGCAATATATTTACATATGGTGACAAAATAGGGGGCTGAAAACAAGCGCGAAACTCTTATTTTATCACAGATGGAAAAAAAGAAGGTAATATCAAAAAGTTAATAAAAGGTTAAATAGGCATAGTAAATAACACAATGGTAATTATGGGCATTTTGTAACAGTAAAAAGTTGAAGTAAACATTTATTTTCTTAAAGTAAACGTTTTTCGGTCATTTTTTTAATTATCACAAAAATAACTTATTAAAACATTCATATCTTAAAATGTTTTAATAAATTATTATGATACGACTAATTTTAATATAATAAGCAGAAAAAAATAATAAATAAATGACAAATTTATTTTCAAAGAGTTCAATTATATTAATAAAAAGATTTAATAAAATTAATTAGTTAAACTGGTATAAATGGGTTCAATTACTTTTCATTGTAAAAAATGTATGCATGCAAAATTCAATAAAAAGAAATAATAATGAATAAAACTTAAAAAAAAGGGAAGAAAATTTGAAAGAAAAAGTATTCAATCCCAACTCATTCTGTAATAAATAAAAATTTATTACCTTTCTTTTTTGATAAATATTTTTAAAAGTGGGTTTACTTTTCCATCGGAAAAAGTTCACTTACTTCCTCAATAGATGGCTGCTTTGTTTAGCTCTGCTTATTATAGAATTCTTGCGAGTTTTAATGGTGTATAGCATTGTTTCTCAACGGGGGCTTTAGGAGCATGCTGAGGGGCGGTGAACATGTTTTGGGCAGTAAGGGGGCGTTGGGTATGTTTTGGACGTTAGGGGGGCGATGAGCATGTTTTGTCATTCAAATTTAATTTTGAAACTCCCAGATAAAATTTTTAAATTACTATTGATTTAATAAATAAAATTAATATACAACTAATGTTAAAAGAAAGATAATATCTATATATTAAATTAAGATTATCAGATTCACCATTTGTACTAGCAATAAAACAAGCTTATGTGCGCAAAGCATGATCTTACATAGCTACCACAAGGTCGCTAAACCAACACCTCCTAGAATAAGGAAGGCCTCAGCACGGATCAAATTAGTAGTCCGATGTGACGAAGTTAACTGCGCAGTTGATGAAAAATAAGAAAGATGTCATTACGTTCGGGGTACTAAGCTGCGCAGTGGTTGAAAATACGAAATAAGTCATTACGTTTGGACTACTAAAGGATATTTATGGTAACCCGTGCAGAGGCCTACTCTTTTCTAGGAGGTTTTGGCTAAACCCAATATGTTTTTAAACCAATGTATTTAATATTTTCATGATGTGTGGGATGCCCAGCTTTTGATAAATAAAGCAAAGCGCAAAGCATGAGTCAGTTTTTTTGCCTCTGACTCATACGAGCCATTTGGCGAAAATTGAAATGCATGTGCTTTCAGTATGAATGTTTGGTTTGACTCATGTTCCTTATGAAGGTTTTCGTTAGCTTCCTTTTAGTCTTTTCCCCCAGTTTCAATTCAATTTCACAGTTTGTTTGGCTAGGTTCGTGCGTGTATTAGTTCTTTATTGTAAATTATTTATCAATTTTGAAAAATAGGTGATTTTTTTCCATGTGTGTATTTTGCTGTCTCTAACAATGTCGAAAAACAAAAATAATTGTCGTCAATACAGTGTCACGCACTTGAAGTTCGGATTTGTCCTATCACCGTTAAACTCTCAACTACGCATGTGTTTACTTTGTCAGAAAGTTTTATCTAATGAGGCAATGAAACCTTCCCATTTGCAGAAGCATTTGCAAAAAATTTATCCTGACAAACCAAATAAAGATCAGTCATTTTCACGAACATCAACCACAAGTTTCTGATGGCACCTTCGGTCTCAGGCTTACTAGCAAGCTCATCATAAAAATGCGATGATAGTTTGATAGCCTCTTATAATATATCAAACTTAATTGCTAAATCTGAGAATCTTTCATGCCATTGGCGAAGAGTTGATACTGCCGGCTGTCAAGGAAATTTTAGAAGCAGTTTTGCGCCATCTAGCTGCATCCAATGTAATAAGAAATATCCCATTAAGCAACGATAAAGTGCAGCTACGAAATAATGAAATGGATGAGACATTGAAGTTTCTTTATGCTAACTTTTAATATCTAACATATTTTCCCCTCAAGTTTATGAGTCAACCTATTGCCAAGTAACGAGGCTTTACTGTTGGCGTACGTCCGGTTTGTTAAAGAAAGAAAAATTATTCAAGAGATGCTTTTTACAAGAAGCATGTTTGCAGAAACCCAATGTGAATCTATTTTTAATACTACCAAAGACTATTTTAAACAGAAAAATATTCCTCTTGCGAATATTATCTCTTGCTATTGATGAAACTCCTGCAATGGTGGCACCACATCGTGAGTTTATCGCCTTTTTGAAGAGGGATTCATAGACAGAATTTAGTTAAAAAAATCTCAGTAGTCGTTTACATCAGTATTTCCATATGTCAAGCTCTCTGCTGTGAACAAAATTCGCAGTAATGCTCTCAACGATTGATTATTCATAAGCTGTGCAAAAAAAAATTCCAAACAATGAATTCAATCGTTTGTTATTACACACTGAGATTCGCTGGCTTTCCTAAGTCGCCTGTCTCAGTAAGTTTTAGAATCTTTTCGACTCTGTATTTGAGTTCCTCGAAGTAAGAAATGTAGTTCTGAAAGACAAATTGCTAGAATTTAAGATAGAAGTTGCACACATGATCGATTTATTTGCAAAATTTAATGGTGTTAATTTACAACTTCAGGGCCACAAGCTCAATTTGACCACTACAAAATTAGTTTTTTCTGCCTTTCTAAAAAAATCATTTTGTGGAAACAAAACTTTGATCGGAATGAGTTTAGCCAATTTCCAATCTTATCGGATCTTAAAAAGAATAGTTAAATTCCCTCTGATGATACACAAGAATATTGCTAACACCTTGAGTCTTTACACATGGACTTTTCCGACTGTTATAAAGATGTTTTTTCCCTCAATGGGTAATGAATCTTGTGAATATTAAAACAGCAGAGGTTCAGATTTAGGAGGAATAGGCCGAACTTTCAAGGGATGAAACTAAACTTTGAAATGGTGATGATCTCGCTGAATTTTGTTTGGCTTCAAGGTAACACCACTCGCCTGGGCTATAGATTATCATCAAAAAAGTTTAAATTGCCTTCCCTTCCTCCTACCTTGTCGAACAAAGATTCAGTGCTGTAACGGATACAGTCACAAAAAATAGGGCTCTTGCGACTTTACCTCACTAAAAATATTGAACCGAATGTTGAGAAACTGGTTCTGAACCATCAAACACATTCATTCCACTATCATAGTTACTTGATTGTTTCGTTGATAATAATTTCTAAAGTAAAAATGATTTTTGGGTATTTTTTTCATCATCGAATTAAGAATTAATTACTCATCTTAATTATAGGTTTCTTTGTTGTATTTTTTTCCAATACTGCATTTATTTTCATCATAACAAATAGACTGCGATTACCTGACGGGGGGAAAATATTGAGTTAACGTGCACATTAATTTTTAAAAAAAAAATCAAGCAAATTCACTTCTAAAGAAATTGCTTAAAAATGTTGCTTCTTATAATTCAGCACTCCCACCATCCCATTTCTCAAAATAACTAGATTTTCGCAAAAGGGGTGGGAGCGTTGCAATTTTTTTTGCTCCATGGGGGGGGGCGGTAACATTAAAAAGGTTGAGAATCTATGATGTATAGCTTGATTTGTCTCCAGGTGGCACCGCTATTATAAGTTTTAAATTGAATCACAATAGGGATATTTGTCTTAAATTTTAATTGTATTTTTAAATGAAATTTTGGGTTGAATTATGAGTATTTAAGTTTATATATTGTTTTTAGTAATGTTTTATTAATTTTAAAAAGTATCTGTTTTTATCGTTGGACTTTTTTGTGGCGTTCACTGGTGTTGCGCTACTGTTCGTGGGATGAAAACAGGTCAGTCTGAGATTCATTCACTTTGCTGACAAGAGCATAAAAGGTGGTGAAGAATGGCTGAAAGGTAAATAAACTAAGGCAGGAGCCGTTGAGTGCATGAACAGAAATGGTGAGCGAAGTTAGGTCAGAGCTGCTAAGTTGATGAATGAAAGTGATGAGCTAAGTTAGACCGGAGCCGCTAAGTCCGTATCTGTTTGCCTATCCAAGGCGTCCTAATACTAAAAGTCTGTTGTTCCACATGTGCTAACTGCCTTACTAGAAAGAAGCCTGAAGAAGTTTGAAGTGTTAGAGTGCTGACTATCAGATACTGTATTATTGATTTATTCCACGAAATTCGGCGGCAATACCGGTGGGGGCTCAAGGGATTTGGTCCGAAACTTGGATTGAAGTAAAAAAAACTCTAAATTCGATTTCAGTATAGTTTTAAAAGAATAATTTATCTTGGCTTTTAATTGCTCCTACTAGATTTTAAGATAAATGTACCTTTTATTTCTAATGGTTTTTACAGGATTTGGGAATATTATGATTTTTATTTTTAATTGCCTTTAGTAAATTTTAAGATAAGTGTGCCTTTTATTTTTAACTGGTTTTACTGGATTTGAAATATTAGAATATTGAGTCTTATATTTTTAATCGCATTTTATTGAGAATATAATTTTGTATTGCTGAATGCTAAACCTGAAGTAACTAATAATTTGTACACATGTGATATCTATGAAATAGCATTTGGAAATGATGTGAGTTTGTTTTTGTTTGGAAATATTTAGTAACAGTAAAATTTTTTCGAAATGTTTAATGTTTCGAAAAATTCCTTGATTGATTTTCCTTCGAATCTGAGTAACACTGTTACCAAAGTTATTATATAGATCACTGGATAGCGTAAACCTAAATTTTAGAGGTAACTGTACAATTTTAAAAAAGGAGAATGGAGTAAATAAAACTATTTTTAACCGCAATAGAAGACACCAAGGCTATTTAACCCCAAAACTATTCAAAGAAAAATAAGAGGCTCTCTCTCATACCCCCTTCCCCCCAAAAAAACCTCCCCAACTAGAACTTATACTTCTATTGGTAAATGAAGAGAGGACAGGCAAGAGGCCCGGTTTAGGCTTTTTTTGCAAATTCTTTTAGTATTTGTTTTTCATTTTAATCTGATAATTACACATTTCATAATTGAAGAAAATAATCACGAATTATTTCTTTTGGAAGCTTGAAATGTATAGTTTGTGTACATGCACTCAAAAATAAGGATTTACAGAATGAATTTTGATTTAAAAAAAAAAAATTCTAGAAGCCGATTCTAAAATTCTAGAACTTCCCCCAGTGACGCCTTCCCCTGATGTCACACCGTCCACTGTTTTGAATTTCGGTATTCTGAGAGCTAATATCAGTGGAGGAGGTGTTGAGTAGACTCGCGGACTGGTTTACTTCATAAGAAGAGATGGGGTGAAGTTTCTTCCATGCTATCAGCCAATAAAAATGCTCGAAGCATTCTGATGCAATTTACGTGCCACAAGCTGTTGAAAAAGGTATTTTGGTTCAGCATCTATTTGAGATAAAATATTGTCTTTTGAAATTAAATATTGTGAAACTTTACTTTTATTTTATTGCACTAATATTTGATATTTACATTTATTAAATAAATTTTATATACATATCAGAAATGATAAGTTTTTTTGTTGTTATTTTTGATAATAATAAACATTGACCTATTAGATAAATTTTATTTGCAAGTCTGATAATTAAAAATCTAATATGTACTATTATTATAAGTATATGTTATTGAGTTGTAATCATATCTTTGGTTTGTTTATTCCAATAGCGATTAAGAAACAAAATTTTGTTTTTCAGAATTGTATTACAAGAGTATATCATATTGGCATATCACATGTATGAATTTTTTTTTTTAAGAAATAAACCTTTAATTACATTTAATATTATGTGGATATTAGAAAAGATCCAGAAAAAAAAAAATATCAGAATTTTTAAATGTAAACAGCATTCTTGCTATATATCACTATGTTGCTAAACAAATGGTTTTAACTTTGCCTTTTGAAAATTACGAATTTTCTTAATTATGATTTAATAGAGGTGAGTGAAGGCTTTTTTTTCTAAAAAGGTAGTATTTATATCACTTTGTTTGGGTTGATAATAGAAGAAAGTATAATTTTCAGTTTAAATTCTATTTTCAAGTATACTTTTTGTTTTATGCCTCATTATTCTTATACTGGTGAAATTTGATAAATACCAATCAAATGATGAAAAAAGTGTTTCAAACTTTTTCATTTTGTTGATTGTACGTAAGTGCCTTTTTGATTCTTTCTTTCTTTCTTTCTTTTTTGGATAGTTGCAAAAAAATCTTAATACACATAAAACCTATGAATGTAATAAACAGTTATGAATAGTAGCTCTATTTAAATATTCCACATTACAAGTTGAATACTACTTAAAAGTAATTTAGTTTTAAAATTAATCTTTTTTACTGGAAATAATGCAAACAATACCTACAAGAAATGCAAATTTAACTATTTGAAATATAAAAAAAATTCAAACTCCTTGAAAAGAATTAAGAAAAAAGTTTCACATAAGCATGTGAGGTTATGAAAACGTAATTTTTTTTTTTTTTTACATTTAAGTTCCAACACACTTTGTAATCATATCTTTTCCATATTGATTGCAAAAGGAAATACTTCTAAGTTAAATTTCTCTACCTTGTTTCAGAAATGAGAGAAATTACAGTATATAATACTATGTATATAACAGTATATAACACATATAATACATAATGTACAGTATCTAACACATAATGTACAGTATATAACACATTGTATATAATACTAATAAAAATTACAAAGTCTTAACTTTTTAAAAAAAAAATTGTGAAATAAAAAGCGTAATTTAACACATTAAATTCCTTTCTGCAGTATCTTTTTAAGTTTATAAAAAGTAATTAAAAAATGACATACTTGTTTTTTAGTGGAGTAAAAGATTTGCTAAGAAAATTGAGACAATTTTTTTGTCATTAATCATCAATGTTTATTATTTACAATTTAACTTTAGATAACTAATAAAATAATAAGAAAATAAAAAGTTCTACAAAATTTTTAGTCAGAAAAAAAATAGCATTTACGATTTTACCTATTAAGTTCATCAAATATACTATTACAACCCTAAAAATTCCTATTTATTCGCGTATGGCAAAGAAAAATTGAATTCAATTAGTTTTTTTTTTTTTTTTTAAAAGATAAATATAGCATGATAATAAATATAGCATGATATTTAAAATAAATTAAGTTTAACTTGTGTTTCTACTGAAATCACGTTTCCTCGCCTTGCTTCCTTTTCTAAGTCCTCTCTTAGGTCCACGCATAAATACTGAACAAGATTTTTCGTTAATCAGAAAAAAAAATCAAAAAATTCATGATCATGAAGACTGAAAGCATCTTTTCTGTTTCTATGTATCGGTCTCCTCCGAGGACTATGCCGTGTAAAATAATTACTAATCAATGCATTTGATGTGCCCGCCATTACTCTACTGAAAATACCAGCGATTTTCGCGTCGACCGAAAAGAGCTCTCAAGATCCACTAAAACTTGATTGGAATACCAAAAATCGAGCAATGGGCGGGAAAAGTAGAATATCAGGTAAAGTGCCCCCTGGTGCGGCTTCCAAAAGTTCAAATCGACTGTCGACTTCGAGCTCAGAATACCAACCCAGGAGAGTGATCCAAAGCTCGGACCCCATAATGTTAATTTCACTTTTTGGATTCTTAGTCAACACGCCCGGTGGCTGAGTGGTAGTGCTTCGCGCTGTCGTGCCACAGGTCCCTGGTTCGTTCCTCGGGCCGGGCAAGGTTGACAAAGCCTTTCATCCCTTCAGTAGGTCGATAAATGAGTACCAAGCATGCTTGGGAACTAAACACTGGGGGTTCCGCGTTCGGCTGACCTCCTGACCGGAACATCTGCTCCTGCACCCCAGAGCCCAAGGTCAAGAAAACTGAGATGGGCACAGTAGGCCTTGGCCACTGTCGCGCCACTGAGTTTAGTTTAGTCATATTTTTAAAACTAATTAAGCAATTCAAAAAAAATTGCACCCACTTATAAAACCTATTTACTCAAAAATAATTTCATGTAAAAAATAATTTTTAATAATTATTTATTATTCAATTTAATTGTGGAAGAAAACATTTTGAATTATGCGGTATAAATTTTTTTATGCCATATTAATCTACGCATTTTTCTATTGCAAAATCTAAAGTTTCAACAGTTTTTATTTGGTAGAAGCCGACAAAAATAAAAATTAATTATTTTTAAAAAAATAATTTGGCGACAATGAAGCAATATTTAAATGAGGCGATTAATCTTTAAATGTGGTTAACTTGCAAGGAACTTAACTATGGAAAACTATGAGCATACAATTTTATTTCGACGTTCAAAGCTATTTTTGCCCGCTAACTTAAAGAAAGTTACCCTTTTCTTTTAAAAAATTGAAAATTTTTGCTTAAGAAGTTGTTTATACTATTTCTTAACTTTAGCACAATTCAAAAAAATATTGCTATATCAGGAAAATGTTCGATATGCCTTGTTTTGTAAAACAACTACTGAAATAAAAAAAACTTTAAAAAGATTCGAAAACCGTGCTATTTTTAGAATCATCATCTCAAAAATTGTTCTTTTTCTAAGATTAGGATTTTTTCTACTTAAATAACCTATAATAATAGTTTTAACGCACGTTTTGAAGAAATGATGAATATAAATTTTGATCTAATATTTCGTAATAAGGAAGTAAGAATATTGATTCATTGTTTCATTGAACCGAAGTATTTTTTTTTCGAAGCAATCGGCCTTCCAACTATTTAACTTTGATTCGTTGGACTAGGGGTCATTTCATACATGTCATTCGACTTTAAAATTTCAAATATAAAATGCAAAAATTACACGAATGCGTAAGCTGTCTTTAACTAATAATTAAAAAAAGGACAAAATTGTCGGCAAAAGAAGTTATCTCATGAGAAGAATGTCAGAGTTAAAAACTGTAACAATTGTAACTCTTGTTTAATTAGGGGTATTATAAACCTACATTTTCCTTTCTTTGAATTTTTGTAAATTATATTTTTTAATAAACTAACAAAATGAGTGTGTAAATAATATCTATTCTTTTTACTGCAAACCAAGTTCACTTAGTATCATTCGCAAATCGTATGAAGTACAAGAGTGAACTCTTATATTAGTAGGTCGCTAACTTTTTTTAAAATTCTAATTCGGAAAATTACTAGTTATTTTACAAAAGTTACAACGCATATGTATTTTTTTGAATGATTATTTATCTAATTTTCACATTGGCCATCAGTTTTCCTTTGATGAAGCAAAAACCATGACCCTAGTAAGCAGCCGGAAACTAAATAATTATGAATTATTATCTTTTATTTATTTATTTTTTTAAATTCTCTAACCTTGCTATTTAAACAATATGATCCGCTGCAATATGTTTTTGTTTCAGTAAAAATATTGACATTTTTAATATTTTTTACAATTGACATACATCAACATAGTTGAAGAAATTAACATTTTTAAAGATTTGAAATAATCTTTTAAAGAGCGTATGTCTTACAATACTTCGACGAATCATAAAAAAATATTTGGCACAATTTATGAGTTAGTGTATCCTCTACATATCCCTGAAAATTTAAAATTCGATGATAAGAATGATGAGTTTTTGAAGAAACTGTTACAAACCAACTGAAATAAAAGAACTTATAGGAAAAGATACATAAAAGTTTGCTACACTACACTAAATAAATTATTTATATTCAATAATCAAAATATAAATTTACAAACCATTTATTTGTTTCATATAATTTTTAAATTTGCAAATGAGAAATTTTATGGCATTTAGCTAATTTATGTTTTACGAAATTTGAAATGTTCAAAATGCCTAAAAGGTATCCACTTAAATCCTGTAGGAAGAAATTCAAACATTTTGATTCTATTCATAGTTTTCTATTAATTAAGCCACAAATTATTTAACCAATGAATGTCACTGACTTATTGGTCGAAAAGTCAAATTGTTAATTCAACTCAATAAAACTTAGAAGAATTATCTGCCACATACGCATTTAGTTTCAGATAATTTATTTTATTAAACATTTTTACCCAATATAAGGAGGTGGGAAGAATAATTACTACCAACAACATTAATTTTTAAATATTGTTGCTACGCTTTTTTTCCCCTATAATTTCTGCAACCATCTTCTAATAATTTAAGAAAATAAAAAAATGACTATGAAAAGGTTTGTTTAAATAAATGTTGGAAATAGTTAAGGGTAGTGGAGGGTCACATTATTTTTTCTAATTCAACAATTAAAACTAGTAAAACTCTAAATAAAACTAGCAAATCTCTACATAATCTACAACTGCAAAATACAACATAAAACTCTAAGTGAAATTTAGGGCGTTGACACCAACTTTTGATGAATTTTAATTTTTTCAAAGATTTGTAACTCTTTTTTCTTTAATTTGAAGTTTCATTTAGAAAAATTAAGTTTTAATGCTAAATTAAGTAGTATCAAATATCTATATTTTAATATTTTAAGAAGACTTATAGGTCTTCAGAGTAAGAAAACGGTGGTATCAGTATCATAATTATAAAGTTATGATTAAATTTAAAATTAAAATTTTGAAACACAACATTTCGTGACCATAAATTTAAGAGTTTTTAAAATTAAATATTGAATGTTGTGGTAAATATAAACATAATAAAATACATCTTGCCACCATTTGCCGACATATTTTTAATTTCTTAATGACCTTACGAACTCTACTTAAAATGAGGCTATCGTATCAGATATCGGTAGTGATGATGAAAATCGTCAAAAAACTTTTTAAGTAAAGAAATGAGACAAAGAAACTTTAGTAGCCGTATTTGGTGATAAATAAGTAACTGATCCCAAACGAAGAGCTTTGAGGAAGAACATGTTTGCAAAAGTCAGTTTTGGAATGTATAGAAACATAGTGGTGCTATTTGCAAATCATGCTTATTAAAGAAAATCATGTAACTTAAATATTTGTCAGAATGAAATGATCTCTTAATAATTATAATAAAATACAAGTAAAATTTACTCATATATATATATATATATATATGTAATAAATAAATAAATACAAGAAAACACTAAGAAAGTTAAGAAAAACAATAAGTATCATTTATTGCGCTTAAGCTGCAAGTAAACAGCACTCATTAGATAAGTTCAAAAAGAAGAAAAAAACAAAGAAAAATTATAGACATATGAAAAAAAGGGGGTGGGAAATAATAAGTAAAAGAAATAACAAACAACATTTTATTTAAAAAAAAAAAAAAAAAGTGAAATGTTAATTAAAAAACCGGAAAAAAAGCCGGAAAAAAAAGATATAATCTTTTCTTCAGCCCCCACGATTATATCCGCAAAACAGAGTGCTTTCTGATATTGTATCAATAAAGCCAAAGCAAAATATTGAGAAGCACTCAAAAAAAAATTTTTTTTTTATAAAATAACTACATAAAAATAGATCATAAAAAGTAAATATAACATGTAAAAACAGATAATAAAATAAAAGAAAAAGAAAAAACATTAAAAAGGGGGGACTATAAAGCGAGTAGCAAAATCATAACAACTTACATGGACGGTTATTTTTCAAGAATGATTTAAAAATGTTTTCGCAGAAAGATTGCCAGATTACAAAATATGAAAACAAAAGATGAAAACAAAAGCTCAAATTGAGTGTAACAAAAGGGTTTTAAAGTGTCGTTCTTACTGCACTGCTGAAGTGATTTGTTATTCTGAGTTTTGATTTGTTAGTTACCAAGGATGGGCCCGAAATGGATGTGCACAAGGTAATATTATACTGGATAATTTTAAAAATTGATCATAAATAGTTTTAGAAGATAGATGTTTATTTAAGAAAAAATATAAAATAGAAAAGAGAAACATAAATTGCCTGCTTTGCAAATAATTTAAGCCGCAGATTTGCACGATATGGATTAGCACATAGAAAAATTATTTAAATTATCAAAGAAAAAATTTTAATAGATAATTTTTAACACGGATTTGCCCGAAATGGATTTGCACATGGAAAAATTAACAAAGAAAAATTATTAGCAGATAATTTTAACCACGGATTTGCTCGAAATGGATTTGCACATGGAAAATTGTATAAATTAATAAAGAAATTTTTAGCAAACAATTTAACCATGGATTTGTCCGAAATGGATTTGCACATGGAAAAACTGTATAGATTAACAAGGGAAATTATTTAGCAAAGGAATTTTTAGTAAATAATTCTAACCACGGATTTGCCCGAAATGGATTTGCACATGGAAAGATTAACAAGGAAAAAATTTTAGTACATAATTTTAGCCACGGATTTGCCCGAAATGGATTTGCACATGGAAAAATTACATAAATTAACAAAGAAATTATTTAGTAAATAATTTTGGCAATGAATTTTGGCCTGAAATGGATTTGCACATGGGAAAATCATAAAAATTAACAAAAAAATGTTTAGAAAATATATTCACCAAAATATACGATTAATTCAATGATTTTATATAAAATTTTATTACATTAGTTGGGTATCCATTGTTTTTTATCAGATTTTGAAAGAGTTTATCGATTTGTATTTTGGATAAATAAATATTACTACATATTCTTTTAATTCTGTTCATTTCATTAAAAGTGGTATTTAAATAGATGCTCCTAGAAACATTAGAATTCCAAGTAACTAGTTTATTAATATTAAAATTAAAATCATTTCTTTTATCGTATAAATCAACAAAGCAGATATTTTCAACTTTCACAGTACCCAAATCCAAAAAATTGAAATTAATATTATCATCATGATTACGAAGTAAGATTAATTCCTCAGGGTATATATCACTCAATAAAACAGTAAAATCTTGGAAATTAAAGATAATTAAGTCATCAATATATCTAAAAACAAATTTAATACTCAGAGTAAAATTTTTTTCATAATAATGCAAAAATAAGTTAGCTAAGAGAGAGGAATAATTAGATCCCTGTGGTATTCCATTAATTTGAAGAAAGATATCCCTTCCATTGTAAAGATAATTACTAAAAAGACAAAAATTAATCAGAATTTCCCAATAATCAAAATCGCAACAAAGGATATTTTTAAAATCATGGTAATAATTCAAAAGGACATCTTTTAGTTTAGAAAGGGGAATGCTATTGAAAAGATCCTGGAAATCAAAAGTCGCAATAGAATTAATTTTATTATGTTTAATGAAATCTAAAATCGGTTGATTATTAGTGATTATCTAAGAGAAACCTTCTTTAGTAATATAGTTAATAATCTTATTTAAGTAGTTAGAGAAAATGGTGCCAGGTTTAGTTAAATAAGTATTAGACCCACATGTGATAGTTCTAAATTTTACTGGAATTTTATGAAATTTAGGACTGATAATTAAGTAAGGAAATTGTATATTGCTAATTTTAATTTTTAATCTCTTGTAAAAAGCTAAAAAATTTTTAATGGCAATATTATTATTGAAATTACTAAGTTCAAAATTTTTACTATTTTTTAATTCCGTATTTAAAAGTTCAGCATAGAATTTTTTACAGAATATAGCATAATTATTGTTAGCTTTGTCTATGGGAGTAATTACAAAATTTTTTTGAAGTTGCTTAATTGATTGAACAATATTAGAAAAATTTGTTGAATTGTTATTCTTATTTAAATTATCCTTATTATTGAAAATAAAGTTTTTAAAGTAATAATAAACTTCCCATTTCCATTCTGTTAGCATACCTAAAGGTAAAGAGAATCTATTTGATATCTTGAAACAAAAACTATTGAGATCATTAAGAAAGTATTTTAGAATCTTATTGATTGATATATGGTAAATGGGTCTAAATTTTGTGCCTTTTATCATTAAATTCCTAAGTTCCAAGTTTTCTATAATATTTAAATTACCAGTGATAATATGTTTATGATGTTTATCAACAAAATCAAAATATTTATCCTCCTCACAGTGACATTCCTAATCGGATATATTAATACTCCCTAAATTTTTGCTTATATCATTATAGTTAAAAATGGTTCTACCAAGTGATTTGTTATATTTAAAACTTTTAATAATGTTAAAATCTTTTAATGGAAATAAAGCTTTAAAATTTTCAAAAATGTTGTGAAATTTGATCTTATCGAAAATAGGATTTTGAAAGTTAATAACGAAATATAAATTATCTAAACTTTTCTTATTATTAGGCAAAACTTTACTCATTTTGGCTTTTATAAGATCGAAACAAAGAATTTTGAAATGTAAATTAATGAAAGAAAAGTTAATAATAAGATCGTAGAACTTATATGTTTCATAATTCTTAAGGGAAAAGACAAAATCTTTAATTGGTTTAATGCTATATTGTTTATTAAAGTCTTTTTCCATATTAGAAAGAAATTTTATATTTAATTTGTCACTATTAAGAGAGTTTCTATTACTTCTTGAACCCCGTTTACCTCGATTTGTACGCTTATCTTTAATATGAAAAAGTGAATAAGTTGATGAGTTATTGTAGTTAATCTGTGTATGTTGGAAGGTATCGTTTAGCCCATACGGCAGAATTGTTTTGTATAGAAGCATGTAGTAATTTTCTTTCTGTAGTCTTAAATCTAAATCCTCTATAATATCTAAGATATTAATTTTGACTCTGTTAAATTTATGTACTCTAAAATGATTCAATTCCAGGTCATTGATAGCCTTATTACTGTTAATATCAGAACGGTGCTGATTAATTCGAATGTTAAGTGAGTTACTAGTTTGTCCAACATATTTCATATTACAGAAACCACAGGTTAACATATAAATAACATTTTTAATTTTACAAAAAGATTTGGAGCTAACGTTATAAGGAACAGTATGTTTTTTGTCAATATTAGGGCAAGTTTTGCATCTTTTATCATCACACGCTTTATAGGAAGGTAAAGTTTCGGGAATAGAATGCAATTCAAAAAATCGTTTGCTTTCGCTTTTGCTTTCAGAGTAGCAGGATGTCGATCCGAAGTTCCCCTCTGATTTAGGCTCTCCGTACCGGGTACAACATGAAGAATAATTTAAATATTGAACACATTTTTTACCAGGCGCTAAATTGTGATAATTGTTTAATTCCATAAAAATAGGCTCAAAGAGCAACATCCTAAACACACGTAACGTCCTAAAGACTGGAAATAAAAACGAAAACAGAAGGAGAATGAAAGAAAGTTAATAGTAGATAATATTAAGCGCTAAAGCTGCATTAAGTATGATCACTATAATAATAAATAAATAAATACAAGAAAACACTAAGAAAGTTAAGAAAAACAATAAGTATCATTTATTGCGCTTAAGTTGCAAGTAAACAGCACTCATTAGATAAGTTCAAAAAGAAGAAAAAAACAAAGAAAAATTATAGACATATGAAAAAAAGGGGGTGGGAAATAATAAGTAAAAGAAATAACAAACAACATTTTATTTAAAAAAAAAAAAAAAAAAAAAAAAAAAAAAAAAAAGTGAAATGTTAATTAAAAAACCGGAAAAAAAGCCGGAAAAAAAAGATATAATCTTTTCTTCAGCCCACACGATTATATCCGCAAAACAGAGTGCTTTCTGATATTGTATCAATAAAGCCAAAGCAAAATATATTAATACAATAGTGTGAGGAGCACTCAAAAAAAATTTTTTTTTTATAAAATAACTACATAAAAATAGATCATAAAAAGTAAATATAACATGTAAAAACAGATAATAAAATAAAACAAAAAGAAAAAATAAAAGAAAAAGAAAAAACATTAAAAAGGGGGGACTATAAAGCGAGTAGCAAAATCATAACAACTTACATGGACGGTTATTTTTCAAGAATGATTTAAAAATGTTTTCGCAGAAAGATTGCCAGATTACAAAATATGAAAACAAAAGATGAAAACAAAAGCTCAAATTGAGTGTAACAAAAGGGTTTTAAAGTGTCGTTCTTACTGCACTGCTGAAGTGATTTGTTATTCTGAGTTTTGATTTGTTAGTTACCAAGGATGGGCCCGAAATGGATGTGCACAAGGTAATATTACACTGGATAATTTTAAAAATTGATCATAAATAGTTTTAGAAGATAGATGTTTATTTAAGAAAAAATATAAAATAGAAAAGAGAAACATAAATTGCCTGCTTTGCAAATAATTTAAGCCGCAGATTTGCACGATATGGATTAGCACATAGAAAAATTATTTAAATTATCAAAGAAAAAATTTTAATAGATAATTTTTAACACGGATTTGCCCGAAATGGATTTGCACATGGAAAAATTAACAAAGAAAAATTATTAGCAAATAATTTTAACCACGGATTTGCCCGAAATGGATTTGCACATGGAAAATTGTATAAATTAATAAAGAAATTTTTAGCAAACAATTTATCCACGGATTTGTCCGAAATGGATTTGCACATGGAAAAACTGTATAGATTAACAAGGGAAATTATTTAGCAAAGGAATTTTTAGTAAATAATTCTAACCACGGATTTGCCCGAAATGGATTTGCACATGGAAAGATTAACAAGGAAAAAATTTTAATACATAATTTTAGCCACGGATTTGCCCGAAATGGATTTGCACATGGAAAAATTACATAAATTAACAAAGAAATTATTTAGTAAATAATTTTGGCAATGAATTTTGGCCTGAAATGGATTTGCACATGGGAAAATCATAAAAATTAACAAAAAAATGTTTAGAAAATATATTCACCAAAATATACGATTAATTCAATGATTTTATATAAAATTTTATTACATTAGTTGGGTATCCATTGTTTTTTATCAGATTTTGAAAGAGTTTATCGATTTGTATTTTGGATAAATAAATATTACTACATATTCTTTTAATTCTGTTCATTTCATTAAAAGTGGTATTTAAATAGATGCTCCTAGAAACATTAGAATTCCAAGTAACTAGTTTATTAATATTAAAATTAAAATCATTTCTTTTATCGTATAAATCAACAAAGCAGATATTTTCAACTTTCACAATACCCAAATCCAAAAAATTGAAATTAATATTATCATCATGATTACGAAGTAAGATTAATTCCTCAGGGTATATATCACTCAATAAAACAGTAAAATCTTGGAAATTAAAGATAATTAAGTCATCAATATATCTAAAAACAAATTTAATACTCAGAGTAAAATTTTTTTCATAATAATGCAAAAATAAGTTAGCTAAGAGAGAGGAATAATTAGATCCCTGTGGTATTCCATTAATTTGAAGAAAGATATCCCTTCCATTGTAAAGATAATTACTAAAAAGACAAAAATTAATCAGAATTTCCCAATAATCAAAATCGCAACAAAGGATATTTTTAAAATCATGGTAATAATTCAAAAGGACATCTTTTAGTTTAGAAAGGGGAATGCTATTGAAAAGATCCTGGAAATCAAAAGTCGCAATAGAATTAATTTTATTATGTTTAATGAAATCTAAAATCGGTTGATTATTAGTGATTATCCAAGAGAAACCCTCTTTAGTCATATAGTTAATAATCTTATTTAAGTAGTTAGAGAAAATGGTGCCAGGTTTAGTTAAATAAGTATTAGACCCACATGTGATAGTTCTAAATTTTACTGGAATTTTATGAAATTTAGGACTGATAATTAAGTAAGGATAATTTTTCCATGTGCAAATCCATTTCGGACAAATCCGTGGATAAATTGTTTGCTAAAAATTTCTTTATTAATTTATACAATTTTTTCCATGTGCAAATCCATTTTGGGCAAATCCGTGGCTAAAATTATCAACTAAATTTTTTTTTCTTTGTTAATTTTTCTATGTGCAAATCCATTTCGGGCAAATCCGTGTTAAAATTATCTATTAAAATTTTTTTCTTTGATAATTTAAATATTTTTTCTATGTGCTAATCCATATCGTGCTAATCCGCGGTTAAAATTATTTGCAAAACAGGCAATTTATGTTTCTCTTTTCTATTTTATGTGTTTTCTTAAATGAACATCTATCTTCTAAAACTATTTATGATCAATTTCTAAAATTATCCAGTATAATATTACCTTGCGCACATCCATTTCGGGCCCATCCTTGGTAACTAACAAATCAAAACTCAGAATAACAAATCACTTCAGCAGTGCAGTAAGAACGACACTTTAAAACCCTTTTGTTACACTCAATTTGAGCTTTTGTTTTCATCTTTTGTTTTCATATTTTGTAATCTGGCAATCTTTCTCCGAAAACATTTTTAAATCATTCTTGAAAAATAACCGTCCATGTAAGTTGTTATGATTTTGCTACTCGCTTTATAGTCCCCCCTTTTTAATGTTTTTTCTTTTTCTTTTATTTTTTCTTTTTCTTTTATTTTATTATCTGTTTTTACATGTTATATTTACTTTTTATGATCTATTTTTATGTAGTTATTTTATAAAAAAAAATTTTTTTTTTGAGTGCTTCTCAATATTTTGCTTTGGCTTTATTGATACAATATCAGAAAGCACTCTGTTTTGCGGATATAATCGTGGGGGCTGAAGAAAAGATTATATCTCTTTTTTTCCGTTTTTTTTCTGGTTTTTTAAATAAAATTTCATCCTTTTTTTTTTTTTTAAACTGTTGTTTGTTATTTTTTAACTTATTATTCCCCCCCCCTTTCTTTTTCATGTCTATAATTTTTCTTTGTTTTACTCCTCATTTTGAACTTATATATATGTATATATATATACATATATTATTTTTTCAAATTTTGCAGCGACCTAGGCCAATAGGCCCATACGCCAAATACAATGGATCATTAAAATAGGTCAACAGACCCTTATATAAATAAAGTACAAAAATTATATATATATATATATAAAATACAAAAATTATTAACCCTTATATAAATAAAATACAAAATTTGTATATATAAAAATACAAAAAATATTAACCCTGTGACAACCAGTAAAAACTGAGTGAGCTGTGAGCCAGAGCTGGTGGACCCCTCAATACAAGACAAAAAATCCAACAATTGCACCAAAAACAGCCTTAAATACAACTCATAAAACCACCAAAAGGTATATATATATATATATATATATATATATATATATATATATATATATATATATATATATATATATATATATATATATATATATATATATATATATATATATATATATATATATATATATATATATATATATATATATATATATATATATATATATATATATATATAATTATTTTTTTTTCGCAGGAGCTTTTTTTTTCTTTCCCTTTCTCCCTTACCTAAAAAACTCGAACTGAGGTGTAAAAGAAACTAGCCCCTACAACTCTTCATAAATTTATAATAACTTATGTAAATTTGGTTTTAGTTCAAAATTTTCATACAAATAACGTTAAAACAGCTTTAAGAAAATGTCAGATAATAAGTACAACGTTCAAATTTCAAAATCTTGGAGAATCATAAATAATTTATTAATCGATTCAAATTTTATTTTCAAAGGATTAAAAAGAAAACTCTGTTTTCTTGGACCAGAAAGCAGATCCCAAAATTCTCCTCGTGGTTGCTTAGTAACAGAGACCCACTATGTTTTGCCGTCTTGTCATTCATTCAGTTTCTTTATAGTTATTTTCAATTGTTTCACTTTCTATGGCGAGGTACCTGTAATTTGGCATTTTTTTAAACTTTCGCCATATACATAAATCTTTATTGCTACCCAATTTTTTCAAAACTGTGTCAACTATTTCTAGGATCAGGATTCCAAATATGTAAAAAATAAATATATGTTTATTCAGAGAAAGTACGGTTTTGTGTCCGATTTCGTAACTTAATTAATAGTTAGCACTAATTAATTAGATGAGGTCACCCGCTGGAAGCATTTAGATTAGCACTTAGTTCGTGAAAATCCGATCATTAGAACGAAAGTTATTCAGGGTATTTTCCCCCCATTTGTACATGGGGTGCATTTCGCCAATAAGATTCAGTTCGTTAATATTTTTTTAATGACCAGTTGTTATATTTTATCGCCTTATGTCCCGTGGGTCTGTTAATTTCGTACTATATTTTGGAGGTTGGATCTTTCGAAATAAATTATTACTTCTCTGCATTGATTGATTGTTTTTAAATGTCTTAAAGCAAATTTTAACGATGATTTTTTTCATCACTCATTGGATTTTGATTTTAAAAAAAGTTTTTGACAATACATCATTCCAAACTTGTCTTTAATATATAAAAGAAAAACCATGTTTGTTATTCGTTTCTTTTGTTTCAAATTTTACTTTTAAAAAAATTCATATTTCCGAAACGAAGTAAACGGAACAAAAAATTTCACTAATACCTAACCTCAACGTTTCCTAATAAATAAAATTACATCTTGACGGTTGAGGAGTGATATTTGGAATACCCTCAAGGAAAAATATGATCATTAAACAAAAGTTAGCCAAAGTGTAACTTCACACATTTTAGTGTTCACACATTTTAGAACCTCATGATCGATGAAACTTCTTTCAATGGAGTTTCAACCATCCGTTGGAATGGATCAATCAATGTGTTCAATAAAAAGTGATGGATCAATACAAGAAGTATTTCCTCTTCTTGCGGTAGATTAACTATTACTTCAATAAAACTATGAATGTTAACCTTTTTTCGCGCATAATTATTATAACTAATCTGAACATTTTTTTTTTCTAGAATATCTTCGCTGTTTTATTATAATATCGAACCGATTATTTTTTTTTCTTTATGGGCCGAAGACTATTTAAAATATTACAGAATTATTTCAATTCAAGAATATTTCAAAATTATTTAAATTTATAATTTTTCAAGAATTAAGTTATATCAATATTGTAATAAAAAAATTTGAAATTTCCTTTATTAAATTTTATTTCAAAATTGGAAACTATATATTTATTTGGAATATGTAGCTTTAAATCAATATGGATTGCTTTAAATAAAAATGGATTGAGTTTGATAATTTTTTTTTAATTTTTCTACTTTTTCTTTTTAAATTTTTCTAGGACTGTATAAACCTCTAATTTAAATACGAAATAAATAAAAGATCAGTAATGATGGCTCTTATTGCTGCAAGTCAATAAAGAATTTAAATAGAGCAACGAATTCTGTGCATTTCAAAGTATAATCCTAAATGAAGTCAATAAATTTACTCCCTCGAAATCATGTTGATTTCTTTAGAATTTCACGTGACATGTTAAAAATGTCGCTTCGGTTTTTGGGAGTTTCTGAGAATGGAATGAGAATGCAGAACTTACTTCATCCTGGGCCATGTGTTGCTCTTTTTTCTCTCTTTCGAACAAAGGGAGATTTCCAATGTATCATCCTTCGGATCTATCTCACACGCATCCATTCTAGTGGAGGCATCATTTTGGTATGAATGAACAAAAGAATGAGATATTTTTATTTAATTGTCCTTTTATTATCTCTTCATTTCCTTTCTGTGGTAAATCTTGTTTCGCTTTTAGAAGTCAACCTTCTGGAGGAACTGTATTGCTCGTTCTGAGAGATTTTATGACTCATCCAATTCTCCATTCAAATGTTAGTGAAACAGAATAATTCTGATCTATCACACAATTATCTCTCTCTGTGTTTTTTAAATAAAAGAAAAAATGAATAGATTAAAATGAAGAAACATGCAGACACTCTCTTTTAAAAAAATTATTTGACATTATCTTCCACTCCAGATTTGAATGATTTCATAAAAACAAAATGGCTCATTTGAATGAAGAAGAGATCGTCTACAACTCAAATATTTGCAAAAGACGAATGACGCAACGAGTGGGCAAAGGTAAAATCGTGACACAAAAACACAAGCCTTGAGAAGGGGAGAGGAGGAAAAATAGTTGTCCGAGTGTTTGTGGACAGTATTTTGCGCCCCAGGTTACCGGGGCGACAATTTGCGTTCGACGGCAGGCGTGGGGAGGGAAGTCATAACTCCCAGAGTGGTCGCACGTTTCAGGATGATATTTATTTTGTCCACCTAATCAATTCTGTAAATCGTTTCTGTTCCGTTGATATTGATTGAAATTAGGATGCCCTACAACGAAGTGATTTCTAAAAGCTATTTGACACAATCAATAACAAAAATCACTATTTTCTTTGTTATTTTTTTTCTCCTTTTTTATTTCTTATGATTTGAAACAGATCAGGAAAGTAAGAGAAATTTCAATCAAGTTATTTTTTCTATGAATGTACATTAAGAAAATACAAAGAATTATATTTTTATAGAGAATATTTAAACAATAAATACAGACTTGTGGAGGTCAGTGTCCAATGAGGATAAGCATCCTCACGGTTACACGCACAATTCTTGAATAAATCAAAAAGTAGCGCTAATATTTTAAAAATATTAAGCTTCAAAATTCCTTTCAGTTGCTTTCACGTCAAAAATAATATTTCAAATCCAAAGATCTCGCAACCGTTTATAACATCATCACGACAGCTGGAACATTTTTCCCTGCAGTTTTCCATATCCCGGACCAATACCCTAATTGCTTTAAAATCTGTATTAAGTGAGTCCAGCTATCTACTAGTTTGTGTTCAAATATTTTCTGAGCTGTTTTTAAACGACAAATGTGCCTAGCAATTCTTATTCTGCTTAACTTTATAAATTCTATTACCTCAATGTCCGTATTTATTCTTCTTCTGTGGAAATTATCTTCTTTAGCTCAGCCAAAAAGAGTTTGCAAAATCTTTCTTTCTTTCTTTCAGTATTAGCCTCAAACGTTTATATTTGCATTGTGAATAATTAAATGCGGTAGTAATAATGAAAACGTATTGAAATACATCTTATTTTCGTAATTTTGCTACCAATAAAGTTTTTTAAGGACCGCACAAACCTTAGGCATTAAAAAAAAGTGGAAAGAAATTCCTGTTTTATTGGGTCTACCACCCAGAAAATTAGGGACAATTGTGGGCAAAAATATTTTTATATTTTGCCAGAATTTATAAGCACCTTTTAATCATTATGCATTTATATATTAGTTTAACTTTTTTATACGTAGAAAATCTTTCTAAATTAAATTTAGAAAGTTAGGAAATAAAAAGAAAAGAGAAAAACTATATCTAGTTCATCAAATGTAAAAAAATCCGAATGATTTTGCAGCCATGATATTGCGGCATTTTTAAACTTGGGCGATAAATTCCTTTGTTTGAGAAAAGTGATTAAAAAGTGCTTGTGTTTTCCTGCAATAATAATAATAATAATAAAGATTCTGAAGTCGAATTCTTGACCATAGAGGGCGCCACTGGAAAACAAGAACAATCGCACCCTTCTTTACCTTAATGGCCAACAACGACAACAACTACAATAATTCCAAATGTTTGGATCATTTTAAAAAAACTTGCATTTTTGATGTTCCATGACTTTAAGTATCTTTAATTACTGAAATGAAATTCCAAATGACATTAATGTACTAATAGGTTTAATTCAAATTAATCTACTATTAGGGTTTTAGTAAAATTTAGATACACAGAAATTAATATTTCAAAAATAATTCCGTTGCAATAAATTGTTGTATCGCAGTCCTCTTTGTTTTTTATTTAACTGTAATTAAACCAGATGTTTATTAGAATGTAATTTTAATTTACCTCGCTGTGAAAATTTTAATATTTATTATGTATAGCACAGCTTATCCATCAATCTCAAAACTAATTTTGAATGAAAATCAAACAGTTTTATTTTGAACCAGTATTTTTTCACTATGTAACTGTTACCATGCTTGTATATAAATTATTTCTGTTGAGTTCCCATGACTCTTTATATATGTTACTGTGAATTGGTGGTTGTTGACTTCCACCAGGGACAATCACGTAGTACTGGATCAGCGGATAGACATTTCTCTTTCGGTTCGTTTAATTAAATCCTCTTAATGATGACCATGGATTTGATGGTATAACTAATTTATTTTATGAATCTGGGTTAAATAATTATTTACAAAAATATACATGAATTGTAGAATATAGTATTCCGGAGAGCTGCTGCTCCCTTCTCGTTCATGCTTTCTCTATCATAGTCCAGCTAATACTACGTTCAAGCTAATCCTAACTAAAAATCCGCTTTCTCACAAGAAAAAGTCCTTCGCTCCACCCCCAATGTAGGGGAACGACACTTCCTGCGTCCCTTAAAAAAATCGGTACGTTGTTCTGAACACTCTCAGGCAAAAGAGTTCGTGAATGTATGTTTCAGTATTTTTCCACAGAGCGCTCGCCTTCCAATGAGGTGAACCAGACTCGAATCCCAGCATCCAGGCATCACCTCCTACATTAGAAAGCCTCCACACGGTTTCTTATAAGTAGTCTGCTCAGATTATTTAAAAAGCGAACCACTTGTGCGCATGAACCCAATTTCTTTTTTAAAAGTACTTGAGAGTAATGTATCATATATATTTGAGAATTGAATCCGTAGTAGTTGACAAGTAAATAAAACAAACCTATTATATTCATAAATTAAACAAATTTTTAGACATATATTTTCTACCACTTTCTAATTTTTCATAGATTTTATATTAAATGGTTCTTTCACTAATTGGTTTACCTTCATAGTGATCTGATCGGACTACCAACAAAAAACCATGTGGAGTCTTTCAGTTATAGGAGGCGTTGGTCCAGGTCAATTCGAATTCCGCACCCGACTTGCATTGATCACATTGCTGCCGTAAAATATTCTCCTTGATAAACGAATCATGGTTAAGAGTCCCTTTGCCATCAGGCTAACCGTGGGTGGTTTTAGGCGTTTTTCTCTCTATGTCGCGCAAATGCGGGTTGGCTTCCACAAAAAGTCCTCCACGAAGGCAAATTCCTCCCAATACTTGATCCATGAATTCCCTTGTCTTCTGCATTGGGATCAAAACTGCAGGGCTACGGAATTGAACATATCAGTCGTAAACCCAAAATTGGGTCGTCTGCTCAACGACGGTTTCAAAATAAAATTAAATTGCAAGTCGGGAGCCGCAATGGCTCAGGGGATAGAGCATTGGCCTCCAATTTAGTGCCCCAGGTTCGAATCCTAGCGCTTTTTAGTGAATACGAATTTTGCATCCTTCTTGCACCGACCACATTGCTGACATAAAATATCCTCAGTGGTAGACGGATCATGGGCTAGAGTCCCCTTGTCATCAGGCTAACAGTTGAACATTGGTAGTCGCAAACTCTAAAATTGAGTCAGCTGTCTAACAACGGTTATCAAAAAAAGAGGGAAAAGAAATGCGCACAAATAGAACTAACATTATTGAGAAAAATTTGCAAATTGTTGAAATTTTTTGTAAAGCTAGGTGCTAGATTCCTTTAAAACTAGTTTCATATTAAAATATGAGTGTCATATTTACGGAAAAAACCTTTCGCTAGTTAGGAAAATTTTAAGATAATTTTTTAAATCATTTAATTTTTTCCAAAAGCACGCAAATTCCAGTGCATACATCGAAGTAACACTATAGAACGGACGCTTTGTGAAAAGCAGACTTCCCATAAACTAATTTAATATTAAAATATATGCTCAGAAAATACCCATAATAGGATTAGAAAAATACAGTGAATATAACAAACTAACAACAGAAAGGACACATTTTTTAAAATTATTTTGAAAAGTGGGATTCACTTAAAACTGCTTTCATATTTAAATAAGTTTGAGTCATATTTTCTGAAATATCCCAACACAATCTTGAAAGGATACTTCTAAATTAATTTTATTTTTTCCAAAACACTCATGTTCCAGCGAAGTAACCTTAAAACGGACACTTGGAAAAAATTTTGAAAAGTGTTATTTCTTTAAAATTGGTTTCATATTAAAATAGGGGTGTCATATTCTATGAAATTAACCATAATTTTAAAAAATTTTGCTACTCTTATGAGTAAAGCTAAAAAGATCTTTTTTATTATTATTAATTGAGCTATTCAATTTCAAAGTTAGAAATATTTACAAAAAGAATTGGTATTCCCTCTATTACATTTAAATAGTATTAGTTAATCTTGTAGAATTTATTATGTAAGTGCATGAGTATAGATCGCTCATTTTAAATTTATTTTATTGTTCTAAAGTTATTTTTATTTTCTTTTTTTAACCACTTAATTGAATTTAACAAAAATTATTATCCGTAAAATTATTGTAGCCACGTCTTGAAAATGTGTGACTCGTTGTTCATATTTCTAATTTGTTTTGGCGCAACTAAATTGTAAATCCTTCTTACGAAAGAATATCAATCCACTTAATGCCATTTTATTGACCCTCGGTGAACAGAAAAGATAAATAAGCGAGCCTAGATAGCAAAGCTCTCCGTAAACACCTGCGACAAATGAAATGGTTTTACTACCAGTTTTTTTCCCTTTGTTTTATCTTAAAGCCTGCTACGGAATAATTTCGGAAAATATTTTTTTCTAGGGGTTAAAAAAAGTTAAGTATTAATTATTCAATAAAATAAACTTAAAAGAATTTTAACCACCACACTACAAACAAATAAAACTAATAAATAGATAAAAATGTTTCATGAATTAAAGCTCTAATAAAAGTAGTAGTAGTTCATTTACGTTGCACTAGAGCTCCACAATGGGCCTCTAATAAAAGTAATTCAAAAATTATTATTAGCTTTAAAGATTTCTATTTTAGTTCACTACAAATGGATGCATTACATATCTAGGGTATATCCTCTTCGGTCCCAATAGATCTCCATGAGTATACATCACCCAATACAATTATTTTTAACTACAATTTTTAACATTACGATAAACGAAAGGATATATTTTTATCAGGTATAAATACTTTTAAGTATGTAACTACTTTTAAAGAATTTCTAAGCTGCGCAAATCAGGTCAGTAAATGTTTATTTATTTATTGGAATTACATACATTTGCAGGCTTGTGTGCTCAATTTAGGCTTATAAACCTTTATCAAATAGAAGGAGGGAAAAATATATCCCGCTACCTCCACGCATTGCACAGCGCTTGGCATGCGATGCGGCTCGGTCAGGGAGTCTGCCAGTAAATGTTAAGCAGACTTAACGCAATATTATTCTAAAATAATTAAAGGGATAATAAATTTTTTTCTTTAATTTTTTAAAAAAAAACTTTTGAGATTCTCATTTCGTATTAATGAAATAAAAATTACTTTGATAACTGTTCATATAAATTTTTGAAATTTCGTGAGCACCTGAAACCGCACTAAGCAAAAATTCAATGGATTTTCAAAAAATTTGAGCACTGGTCATTGGGCTGAAAGACTGAAAATACCAAGACGGAAAAAAGCAAAATCTGGTACTAAAGACATTTCATTCTACTATTTTTTTCGAGAGAAATTAAATTTCTGTTACTTCCGAGATTTTTTTTACAATTATAGCATATAGGGGAGAGTCGGGTAGCCCCGCCCACTTAAGGAGTATTGCTTATATTTCTGTATAATATTGAGTAATAATCAATACTTTTGTATGTTTCTATTGTTTCATCATCCAATTAAATAATGCAAAAAGAATTAACCAAAAAAAGAATAGTTTAACTTAAAAAAATAGAAATTTAAGAAAACATGTTTTGAGCTCTTTTCAAAATGTGTCGGGTAGCCCCACCCAGTTACAAAAATTATGTTTTTTGACTGTTTTTTCAGGTGTAGATGAAAATGACCAATGTATTGACAATAGATAAACCTCGTTTATCATTATTATCACAAAATTATTAAAAATTTCACAAAATTTTATTTATTACATATTTATATACTTTTAGTGAATTCTATCATTTAATAACAATCATTTCATAACAACAATATTTGTTGTTAAAAATTCATGTAACATTCAAATTTGAAGCAATAAAATAATAATCTTTGCAACCGTACATTTATCGACGAAATAAAATTGGGCGGTGATACCCGACATTCATGTGAGCGGGGCTACCCGAAATCCAATTTCTTTGTAAATTTGTAATTACTCGAACAATTTTTCACATATAAACTTCTTTCTTTGTGCAAATTAAGTTTAAGACTACATACTTTAATGCTGTATATATAGAAAAAATTATTTTTTTAGTATTAAAATGAAGTTTAATCGAAACATTCAACCAAGTTTTCTTAATTTCATGACTACTGTATTCAACATATTTTCGAAACTATTGTTTACCATGTTAACAGCTGCATAAATACTTGAAACTTTGAAAATAATCTTTTTTTAATATAACAATTAATGTCCGATGACCCATTGACTTGATAGTGAGCGGGGCTACCCGACTCTCCCCTACATAAAACTGCTTTTTTCTCAAGAAAACGTAGACATTGTTGAATAGTTTATTGAAGTGCATAGATTTACTTCTCCCGAAAACTAGTTAAAACTAAAGTAGTTTTACTACCAGTTTTTCCTCTTTTCCGTCTTGCTTTCCCGCTTGTCTGATCAGTGTCAACAAATATTAATAAACGAAAGACATAATCTTCAGGAGATCAGTTTTCCCCTTTTTCGGAGAACCGAATTAATGGCGTTGCCAGCTAAAACAACTTTCACGTCGTTTAATGTTATTCGAAAAAGATTAACTACTGTTTTGAAGTCTCAGATTTACATTTTATGTTATAATTTGCCCGCATATAAATTACTGCTCGAATGCATTTTTATTTAAAGGTTTCATTGATTTTTTAATTGAATTTATATTAGTTTATAAAAACTTTATTGATAATTATTAATAATATAAGCTCTAGGATAAGAAAAGCTTAGTTTACCTACAAGTTTTAAACTATACTTATACGCACCTTAACGGTAAAAAAAAATTGCGTTAAAGTAGGGTATTATCCAGTGTAAAATCTGTCTATGTAATAGATATCTATCTGAACAATAGAATACACTAAAAGCACAGAAGAAATAGAAAAAAGTGAACCAAGAGTGGATTAGTCAAAGAATACATTTTTACTTAAAATAAAATGAACCAAGATTTTTCAATTTTTCAAAATGAACCGTGTTGCACAGGAATATTATTTGTAGAAATGTTTCTGTAAGCACTTTTTTATTACATTCCAATCATGATGTTTCAAAAACATGTTTGTTATCACTTTCAGAATACTTCCCAATTGTTATGTATTTGTTTCATTTCTGCGACTCTGTGTGATGTACGGGTACTATCATACAGTATTATTTTTTATGTTTTATATGAACAGTGAATCAAATGATGCACACTTTTATACTTATTTTTTAATTTAGTAGTTACAATGGTGGATAACATTATTTGATTAAATTAAGACTGAAATAGTGAAGCATAAATTCAAATCTATAGAAGTTGGCAGCTGTGTTATGACATGAGTATTTATATTTCGATCAGAAAATCTAAAGTAGTTGTCTATCACTAGAAATGATCAATTTTAAGCGTAGATTCAACTGTCGTTTTTTCCAGACACGTACTTATTACAAAATTTGTTGCGTTTACGCAATGTTAACGGAAAAGAGGGTAACTGATATCCATATAAAAAACTTAATCAATTTCGTGAATCTTCGTCGCTCAGATTCCAGTTCTGGAAATAAAGAGAATATAAAATTGAAAGTTTCTTTATTTTCTATCTTATTCAACCAGACAGATTTGCTTATCAACCTTTGCATCAATCGTAGAAGATGTGTCATAATCGATATAGCGAGAATTTTAAAAATAATGCATAAATATTTTGGTTAAAACAAACAGATTGGGAAACAGTTTGTGTTAGTTATGAAGTGAATGTATTGAAAATGGAAAGTAATGAAGAATTTAAAGTCTAAAATTTCTTCCATATAATTCACTTCATCAGCCCACGTTTGAAAAAAAGTTGATGATTTTCAATCCTTAATGTTCTGTACTTGTTCATCTTCTGTAAAAGTGGCAACAAAATAAAATTATTTTATAGTGTACAGTTTAAGTTAGTTATGGATTCTTGGTTTGGTAAATTTGAATTAAGATTGCTTTGTCCCCCCCCCCTCCCCAATACATGTGAATGATTCAGTTTTCAAAATTCATCTCTAGCTAAATCCAGAGACTGAATGAAATCGCAACATGCATGTTAAAACTATTCAAATTGCTTCAATTTTATTTTCAGCAAATTTAAATGATTGTCTTTGTATTCAAAACCATTTTTGCACGAAATTTCATTTATAGTCTTTAAAAATATTCATCTGTTGCTTTTTCAATTTTTGTTGTTAGATCTAAAGGACTATTTTGCCATTCAAATAAAAATATAAGTAATTTTCTTCACGAAATTTCTTAGTGGTGGAAAGCAACCTTATACCTAGTTGATAATATAAAAAAGGAATACCGAATGTGAAATTTAAAGGAAAATTGTATTTATTATTTTTACTTACTTACACAATTTCGTTTACAAAAATCTTTTAGTTTGTTAGCAATAAAATTTCCGTTCGAATGTTTTGGAGTAAATCAGACAAAAATCGTTTAAAAATTAGCAACAACTCCAAGAAGAATTTGAAGACTGTAGACAACAATACGAGATTTTGATACAAAAATTTAGGTTGTATAGATTAATCTTCCCTTTTTACCGAAACATCAAACGACAACCACATTTGTATTTTAAACACTTATATTAGTAAACAATAATGATGGATATTTTTGTCGACTACGGATACTTTTCACAACTAGCAACACTCCTCCCCGAAGCTTCCCACACATTTTCAATGGGATTCAGATCTGGAGATCGTGCTTGTCATGTAAGGCATTGATTATTCTCGCTCTATACACACTCATCAACAGCGACTGTTCGGTGACATGTTTCGTTGTCGCCCATAAAAACAAATTTATCATCGACAGCACCACGGAACAAACGAACACGAAATAGAAGAATATCTTTAATGCAACGTTGGCCAGTCATAGTGCCGGTTAGAAGCGCATAGTGAGACGCACACAATGAGCCATTAATCATAATGCCATGACACTACGTGTAGGATATCTGTCCCTTTCCTGATTCTTTGCTCGACAATAGAACAGTACCAATCTTACGTCAGATCATTAGGCGTCGACATTCAGACGAGAGACTCACATCTAAGAATAGTGCCTCTTCGCTCCAACTTCGACGCTAAAGACATCAATGAACATCTGGACGATGGTATGCACACAACAGATCAGCAAGCGTGTA
This sequence comes from Parasteatoda tepidariorum, assembly GCF_982258835.1. Lineage (NCBI taxonomy): Eukaryota > Metazoa > Arthropoda > Arachnida > Araneae > Theridiidae > Parasteatoda > Parasteatoda tepidariorum. The sequence continues at coordinate 1,143,507 of NC_141758.1, read as the reverse complement.
TGGTGGTTACAGATTTTCGGGGGATTCGTTTGCCAGTAGCAGCATGAAAATGATTTTCTACCTGACTGACTGTACTGCTCAGGTTCCTCTCTGTTGATAGCTCTATATTCCTTACTTCTGCAGAAGCCGTACATGGAATATGATCTTCCCCGTGGCGCAAATTTACGCATACGAGAACGAGACGAAAAAACACAACGTTTTTTACATCATCTTTTAAAAGCTGTCTATAGTATTACTTAAGGCTCCTGTATTACTGACTACCGTCAATTACTCTTTTAAAAACGCTGCTGTTAGAAAATTTGTTTTTTTTTTTAAAGCAATTCCATTTCTTGTATTTCGCTGATTAGAGATGATGCGTTATGAACATAGTAATTGACTTCCCAAAAAAACGCTTGGTGTTATAAGTAAACATTTTAAACAGAGCTTTTTCAAAAAAGAAAATTTTAAAATTTGAATGGAGTCAAGTTTGTGGTATTGGTATTAGCCATGAAAAAAACTACATTATGCATTTAAAAAACTTGTTTTCGCAAAGAATATACAGGATCTTACTCTCTTAAAAGGAAAGAGTGATTTCCCCTGCACAAAAAAGAGTAAAAAATTTTTAACTACACTTGAGTGAAATACATCTAGATTTGAGCGAAATTCTTGCTTTGCGTCCACTCGAACTTTGGTACTTATTTAAGCAATACTTGAATGGTTTTCGCTTAAACTTGAGTGAGTTATTTATTATTTAATTATGTACGAGCTATAAACTGGAATTTTTATCGTTTTATTTTAAAAAGCAAACGATAATAAATCTAAATAAAATTGTTTTGTTCTGCGATCTAAATAGATTATGCCTCCGCTTTTATTTTACGTTTAATTTTTTTTCTGGAGAATACATCATTTAATATTTTGAATTAAGAAGAATTAAAACATTTAGCAAACAGTGGTATTTCTGAAGAATACGTTGTTTCACTTTCTGGTAAGTAAATATACTTTGTTGTTTTTATTTTTAAAATACTTTTACTTAGTATGTGTTATATACACTTTCCATTGAAATTTAGCTGTTTATCAGCTTTTTTTAACAAAATACTATTCATTTAAATTATTTGACAAAAAATATTTGTTAAATATGGATGCAGATATATATATATATATATATATATATATATATATATATATATATATATATATATATATATATATATATATATATATATATATATATATATATATATATATATATATATATATATATATATATATATATAATAACAGGGCTACATCCCTATTATCATTGTTGTATTCAGCTTGAATAATTCAGTCGTAAGTCATAATACGTTCTAAAAAGGTTTATTTAAAGGTAGGCTGGTGGTTATAACAGTTCACATCCCCACTCCACAAGGGAGGGGGTGTGGATAAAACTCCGGGTGGTTTCGGCAGATCTTTTATGGAACACGTTATTCGGCAGGAGACATGCGAAAACCATCGCTCTCGCGTTAGTTACAGATTTGGATGCGAAAATGCTCAGTCAGTGCATAATTTGTAACTCTACGCATCATCGATAATCATTTAATGCTTCCTAATATAGAAGTGAAAGAGGGACAAGATTCTAAAAATAACTCCTCTTTTGAAATATAAATCTAATTATAATTCAATGGTATGTTTTCAGCCTTGAAGTTCCAAAATTGAATTTCTACACCTATTCTTTACCAAAGACATTTTATGAAAACGAAGTTTCATTTATTGCGCATAAGCTGCAAGTAAACAGAACTCATTAGATAAGTTCAAAATGAAGATGAAACAAAGGAAAATTATAGACATATGAAAAGGGGGGGAATAATAATTAAAAAAATAACAAAGAACTGATTAAAAAAATTAAAAAAAAGGATGAAATTTTTTTAAAAAAACCGGGATAAAAAAAGATATGATCTTTTTATCAGCCCACGCGATTATATCCCCACTTCACACGATTATATCTCCACTCTAACTAAAAGATGTCCTTTTGAATTATTACTATGATTTTAAAAATATCCTTTGTTGCGAATTTGATTATTAGGAAATTCTGACTAATTTTCGTCTTTTTAATAATTATCTTTACAATGGAAAGGATATTTTTCTTCAAATTGATGGAATACCACCAGGATCTAATTATTCATCTCTCTTAGCTAACTTATTTTTGCATTATTATGAAAAAAATTATACTCATAGTATTAAATTTGTTTTTAGATATATTGATGACTTAATTAGGGTATTCATCTTACTTCGTAATCATGATGATAATATTGATTTCAATTTTTTGGATTTGGGTATTATAAAAGTTGAAAATATCTGCTTTGTTGATTTATACGATAAAAGAAATGATTTTAATTTTAATATTAATAAACTAATTACTTGGAATTCTAATATTTCTAGGAGCATCTATTTAAATACCACTTTTAATGAAATGAACAGAATTAAAAGAATATGTAGCAATATTTATTTATACAAAAAACAAATCGATGAACTCTTTCAAAATTTGATAAAAAACAAAGGATACCCAACTAAAGTAATAAAATTTTATGTAAAATCATTAAATTAATCGTATATTTTTGTGGATATATATTTACTAAACATTTTCTTTGTTAATTTATATAATTTTCCCATGTGCAAATCCATTTCGAGTAAAAGTATTTACCAAAATTATTTACTAAATAATTTCTTTGCTAATTTGTTTAATTTTTCCATGTGCAAATCCATTTCGTGCAAATCCGTGGCTCAAATTATCTACTAAAAAAATTTTTCTTTGTTTTATCTTCATTTTGATATATATATATATATATATATATATATATATATATATATATATATATATATATATATATATATATATATATATATATATATATATATATATATATATATATATATATATATATATATATATATATATATATATATATATATATATATATATATATATATATATATATATATATATATATATATATATATTTCATTTTCATATATATATATATATAAAATCCTGTTTGTGAAAATTGCAACACCATGAAGAAATCGTCATAATTAAATGAAATAACAAATAAATGATTAAACTTTCAAAGCAAACAAACAATAACAAGAGATCAAAATCAGTATTTTGTGTAGCCAACACCCGCCGCAATAAGTGCTGCTACACGACGTGGCATGTAGTCAAGAAATTTCGAATGTCTGTCTGAGGAAGAGCATTCCATATTGTTTGTATGCGTACGCAAAGTTCGTCTGTTGAAGCAACAGGACGAGGAGCACGAGCGAGACGCCGACCAACGAAATCCCACACATGTTCAGTCGACGAGATATCCTGGGAATACGTAGGCCAAGGAAGAAGCTGTACCTGCCACGATGCAAGAAAGGATTGAACAGTCCTAGCAATATGAGGGCGGGCATTGCCCTGTTGAGATACAGCGCCTGGCAAGGCTTGAAGGAAGGGAACAGCTTAGGGCTGTAGAACTTGACTGATGTACCGGTTGCTGTTCAGATTACCCACAATTCGTAGCAATTGAGATCGTCCATGATATGCTATGGTACCCCAGACCATAACTCCGGGTGTTCGTCCACTGTGGCGTTCGATAAAACACTCCGGAAGGTGGCGTTCACCGGCATAACGTCTGACGCGAATGCGACCCTCATGGTACCACAAATTAAAGCGGAATTCATCAGAAAACACGACACGCTGCCAATCAGCACGCCTATGCTGGTTGGCCCATTGCAGTCGCAGTCGGCGACGGTTTAGCGTGAGGGGAATCCTGCATAAAGGAGTCCTTGCGCGCTGTCCACGCTGCAGCAGACGTCTACGAATTGATGAAGCACACAATGAAACACCTGTAGATATTGGTCACTGTGCTGGCAGTTGTCTAGAGGGAGCCGTACTGTCCGTCAGCGCCATACGGACCAGGTGTCCTCCCCCGGATTTCCGAGTTGTCTGACACTCGTGCGTCCACTGCTTCCAAACACGCATCACTGTGCTGCTGTTACGTTGCACACGAGCGGTTACTGCACGATAAGATAATCCAGCTTCCCGAAGGCCGATGATTCTCCTCCGTTCAAACTCCGTAAGTTGTTGAAAATTAGCTCTCTTTCGTCGAAGAGGCATAAGTAACGACTAAGCTAACGTTTACCACAAGCAGATAACCAGTGATAACCATACACGCCTCGTTACAGCCGTCTATTTATTCGGATCCATCAGCCGTTCAGAGGGCGCTGCTCAGCATACGCATGTGCTGCGAATCTGAAATTCTAATCATTTGCATATCATGCTCTACTTTGCCTTTCCTGAAAATTTCAGCTCACTCGCATAAGTCCTCCATGGTGTTGCAATTTTCACAAACATGAGTTTATATACATGCATAAATACACACACTCAGGTGTACCTCCTACAAAGTTCTCTGATGGATGGAAGGAGGCTCATTTTGGAGTGATCACCCTGTGATAGATAATTTCAGAGACTTAGGCTGATTTAGATTTTAAAAAAAAGGCATTTTATTATGTTATATTAAGTATTGGAAACATTATTGGCTGGAGTTTTACATCTATTACATTGTAGGTTTCCCTAGCAGGAATGTTGGGAATTGGCCCAGATTTATCTAGCCATGAAAATATGAAAAATACACGCATTTTTGGTTGTCCCGAGATTTTAAAGGGAGGTTCCAAAAGGGAGTGGTTGCAAGGATCTTCTTATCTTACTGAAACGTCATTCAACTGATAAAATTTAGAGATTTTGATTCGCTAAAAGGATAGCACCACTCTGGTGCTGGGAAGTTCTTTGGACTATCTTAATGCGTACTTCATCTACGAATTATTGCCCATTAACTTCAGAAAATAATCTTTATCTGGCCTTATCTGGTTCATCTTGACTTTTTATGGCCCTTTGTGTTGTTGTTGTTGTTCATTTGCGTCGCACTAGAGCTGCACAATGGGCTATTGGCTATGGGCATCCACTGGGAAACATCCCTGAGGATGATCCGAAGACATGCCATCACAATTTTGATCCTCTGCAGAGGGGATGGCACCCCCGCTTCGGTAGCCCGACGACCTGCACGCGAAGTCGAGCACTTTACGGCAGAACAGTTTAACGAGGACCAATACCGCACACCCTCGGTCCCTACGCAGACTGATCAAAGTGGTCACCCACCAGCACACTGACCGTAGTCAGTGATGCTTGACTTCGGTGATCTGCTGAGAACCGTGTCTTAACGATCAGTCCACTGCGGGACGCTTTCATTTCGTATTTTGTTATCTGACCACCTAATTACGAAAATATTTTTAAATCAATTTGGCAAGTTTTTCTTAAGCAATCGTTCTCGCTTTTATATTCTGATATATTCCTATTTATGTTTTATTTTGTATTTTATTGAATTTTTCGTGATTTTTACTGGATAAAACTTTTATTAAGGATCGGTTTTTTTCTTTCTTTTTTTATGGTGCTCCTCACATTTTTGTACTTTTTTTTTTTTTGCTTTAGTTATATTAATACAATATTAGAAAGCATTATTTTTAGGATACAATCAGTTTTGTTGTTATCTTTTTCAAAAATTAATTTTTTTTTTTTTAATTTTTAATAATTTTTATTATTTTTACTTTTTTTATTTTCTTTGAAACTTTTTTCTTTCTTTTTTTATTTCGTTCTTCGCCTTTTTTTTTCTTATTGCATGTTTGATCTAGCAGAATCCTGAACAGATGTTTTTCACAATTACTTGCAACAAATAGTAACAACACACCTTTGACAAATAATAAAAGTTCATAGCTTGTAAAGTTAGATATTTGCACAGCATATATTGACATTATTTTAGTTTGGTAATAATTTAAAGGAAAACTGTATTTATATTTGAAATATATTTGAAATTGCAGAAACAGACTTTTCAAGTTTCTCTTCATAGTAAATCGTGTAATTAGATATCGAAATATTACTTCAAGAAAATTCTTCTTTATCTCTCCTGCGAGAAAAAATAATCGAGTTGTGAAATATATATTGAAGAATCTGACAAAGGAATTTCTGAATTCGTCTGGAAGGCAACATAATTTTAAGCTAAAATAAGAAATAATAAAATTATTTTAAACTAAAAACTTAAGATTGGTATTTTCTTATAACATTAACAAATGATATTGTTAAGAATATTCGCGAAATAGTTTTTTCATCTGAATAGTAGAAAAATAGAAGGGAAAATCTGTTTTTTGCTACAAAAATTAAACAAACAATAAATATCTATTTCTTTCTACAAAATTTTATTTAAAAATATTTTTCGAACCAAGAAAAATAGTTTCCAAACAATTTGCAGCGAAGCAGAAGAGATTCAAGATAATAATAAAGCCACTAGGAGAAAAAAAAAGAAAAAATATAAATAAAGCAAGTATGTAGCCACGATACAAGGAAATATTTACAAACATCATTCAGCATTACAAACATGCTGCAATCGGCGAAATATACGATTTTTATGTGAGTAAACAAAAAGGATAACGTTGGAAGCATTCATTTTCTCTTTATTAAATTACACACTGTTAAATTGGTAAAAAACGAATCAAATATTTAAAGATTTAAAATGCTCCAAAAATCGGTATTTTGAAGACAAAGAAAAGAGCTTTTTGGAAAAGGAGGAATAAACACGTCAATTACGCTAAATTACGGAACAATATTTGTAATCAAGTGCAAAAAAATAATTAAAATAAGGAGTAGAACTCGTTTATTGCGAATTCTGATTTAACGTAAACCAGGTAATACCGAGAATGTCTTTTAAAATATAATTGGTTTCAATGTGACGAGCATTATTGCGTTTGAAGTAAATTTAATAAAGTAATAACAGCAAAAATATTTATTAATTAACATTCAAAACAATTAGCAAATTATAAGAGCCCTCTTAGTTCTTTATTTAGGTTCGTGATTGGTTCGCCCTCAAATGGTGAACCAATCACTGCAATTGGTTTCATGTTTTTTAAAAAAAAAAAAGGTAATAATTAAAAGAAACTATGCCATACATATTTTTCGAGTGACCATACCGTTTTTTTTTTTTTTAATCGATTTTTGTGTCCAGGATAAAATGGAAAAGTCTACATTTCTACTTTTAATGAAGCACCTGTTATCACTTTAAAATTCAAGAAAAATTAGACTTTAAAATTAAGAAAAGTTTACCACCGAAAGTTATTTTGGAAAATCCTCCATTCGAATAACGTAGGGTGGAAGTGGTTTGTTGTAAGGAATTAACATTCTAATGTCAATTATAAAGGGATGTAGAAACTTTATTAGAAACTTTTTAGCAATAAGAAACTTTATAGCTTTAGTAAATGTAAAAATTGTTGCAAATAATAGATAACTTATTTGTTATTTGAATTTATTTTTATTGATACATACTTTCTCATACGCTTAAATATCATATTTAGCTCAATGTAGAATCAAAAAGATGGTAAAATATTTATTATCTTGAAATAAATATTGCAATCTATCATAAATAATATTTCCATCTACATTATTAACGATTGTTTAAGAAATAATCTTTTTTATCTTACAAGAAATGGACAGCTCAGTGATTTTACGTAGAAGTTTTGGCGCTATATAATATTGGTCGATCAATAATTGGTTACGTTGTTTTAATATTTTGTTTTTAATTCAAGCCTAGTAATAGTAATTTTAATTACACTTTTGTGCAATAAATATGCATTTAAGAGTAAATTTAATAAAGGGAATTTCTAAGAAATACATCAAAGTGTATTTTTTAATGTATTTAGATAATATATTTTTTCATAATTTATACATTTTGCTTTTTATTATTTATCATTGTTCCTAAAATTAATAGCATTCACTATTTTATTTTTAAATCCTATTTTTTCTTACAATAATAGTAACGTTGAATACTTTATTTTCCAACTTTTCCATAATAATGTCATGTATGCATTTTATGATATTACATGACACTAATTATTGTGATGCCTTTTTGATAATAGCTCTTTAACATTAAGCAGTTTTAATGAAGCAGTTTATTATTAATAATGGAAAATTTTTGTAATCTCTAAAAATTGCATGCTTTTTTTCCTCTTGGGAAGGTTTTAAATTAAAAATAAAAATCAGATTTACCACCTAAGAGTTTCCACGCATTTATTAGCTTTTTTATTGCAGAATAATAGGAATAAAGTTTAAGACATGTCTTTTTAAATAGAAAAATATTTTTTTCTTTTTTTTACAATTGGAGATTTTCATCTCAAGTTATTTAAATGGGGTTATTTCCTGATTTAGCACCCTTCGTTAGAGTTTTTCGTTATGCGACATTGTTAAATGTCATACTATCAATCAATCCAAATACATATATTTTTATTACTCTTAATTTTAACTTATATTCATGCTCCTATTATTAATAAATACTTTTCCCTTAAACAGTTTTCATAACAGCAAAATAAAGAAGCATATGGTTTTCAATCTCTCCTATGTTTTTGAATGAATAAATAGGACAGAAAGCTCTTTATGGAAGTTATATGAATCAGTGCATTTAATAAAAAATAAATTCTAAATGAAATGTTGGAATAAATTTTAATGTTAAAGTAATAATTTTACATTTATTTAATTCTAAGCATCACCCATACGTTGAATAAAATAAATATTAGAAAAAAGCTTTAAAATTAAGCAATTTCTCTTTGTCTTACATAATCAGCATTTTCATCTCTATGTAATATAATAAAAGAGAGCTCATCAGAGTTAGCACAGTGGAAGCGAGAGTTTTCAAACTCCCTGGTCGAAATTTGATCAAACCAAGTTCAGAAACGATAAACAGCTTAAAAACCTACATTCGAATGTCGCGTTTTGTAATAATATTTTATTAAAAATAACTAGATTAAAAAAAAAAAAAGAACACTGGAAAATAAATAATAGCACCTACCAAAAAGCGAGAGAGAAATAACGTAGATTGAGGAATGTGAATCGGCACAAATAAAAAGCACGTCAAAAGTGATGATTAAAATGACTGATTCAAAAATCACAAGTTTTTATTATACCGGTTTAAAAATATCAAGATTTCCGAAACCCTAGGGAAAAGCGTTGCAATAATTGTTGAAAGAAAAGAAAATCTCATATTTCCGAAAAAGCGGCACAAATAATAAAGAGCAGATTTAAATGCACGAGTCCAGTGTCCTATTCAAACATATTAAAAACATCGGGATTTTTAAAACGATGTGAAAATGCATAGTGCCGAAAATCAACAGAAAAATTGCTCGAATTTACAATAAAATTGACTTAAATAAAGGACATCAAAAGTGATTCAATAGTTCGTTATAAATACCCTATTAAAACGATCGGGATTTTAAGAAACCAACACGATTGAAAAGTTACTTGCATTGATTATGAACAAAAAAGAGCTTCAAAAGAGATTTCTAAATTCACGCATCATCAAAAATTAATAGTTTTTTTATTTTATTATTGTGTTTAGGTGCTGCAGCGTACCGAAGGTTGTGCACCTCTATAAATGTATTATTTCTCCATCCGGCTCCCTCAAACATCCTACGCCACCCCCGACCCGCACTGCGGGGGCGTTATTTACGCCATGACTTGCTTTGGAGGTCAGGATACTGTCCATCCCAAAAGTACGGAATTTTGGTCAATTATCAAGTCTCCTTATCATGTGTGCGCGAGTCTTATCGAGAACGTGCGATGTCCAGCCTTAACCTCTTCCCTCCCCCCTCCCCCAACCAACGAGTGTTTATTTACTTTTTATTCACCTAACGCGTGTTAAAAGGAAGAGCATGCGCAGAAAATCCCGCATTCCATGAGGGAGGGAAATAAGAATCATCTGCCTAAACGGCATCACATGCTGTGATCCGCTCCTTCAACAATGTTTGGGTGTCGATTTAGCGTTGCGTTCTTCTGTTTGGCTGCTATTATGTCCATTTCTTTTGCTCATCCCAAGTACAAGTATTTCGACGGTAAGCAAACCTTTTGAAGCATTGTAAATCAGTCTGTGAAATCGGGAGAATTTGTTCGTTATCCGTTTATTAAAAGTTAGGTCCTAAGAGAAAAGTTTTTGATCTCATGGAAATAATTTAGATAAATCTTTATATAAAAAAATTTATCTGATGAATAGTTTGGCAATTACTTAAATTATTACTTATCAAACTTCATTTGAACGTTTTTTTAAACTTATGTTTAATCGAACTATTGAAAAATAACGTAACAAATAATTAAAAGAACGAGATTAATAAATGAATTATTAATAAGTTATCTTTTGATTTATAAATTCAATGCCAAATTTATTCAGCTAATTAAAAACGATATGAGAATGAATTGAATGTATCTTTTGTAATAATTTTCTAGTTCATTATAAATAATCACTCATCATTTTTTTATTCATTCGATGCTTTTATAAGTGAAAGTGTATTGAGAGCGTTTGATTGGTAGTTTTTTTTTTCCTTTTTTTTCCCAATTATTATTATTGAAACGGATTTGCACTATTTCAATATTTTGTTCGAATAAATATTTTTCTTAAAAAATTGAACACTCTATAAAAGAACGATAAAATTGGAGTAGCTGCATATTTATGGGTTGTCTGTTTTCATTAAATTTATAACTAGTACTTAGATTGTATTAAATTTAAATCAATAATTACTTCATTTGTTAAAATATATTTCGTTTCATTAAAAGGAAATGAAAGGGTTTCTACTTTTAAAACAAATACTTTTAACGTGATTCGCATTTTAATTCAGTAAAGCCATTCACTTTATTCTCCTATTTTAAAAAATTGAATTGCCGGTCCTTTTGGGAAAAGTTGGTGACGATTTCGATGTCTGTTTAAAGAAATAACACGCATTCAGTAAACGATTCACTTTCCTAATGTAAGATAAAAATACAAAGAAAGCGGGGAAAGAAATTAGAAGGAAAAATATTTTTAAAAGATGAATAAAAAAAGTAAAAAAAAAAATTTATGAAACAATTATTTTAATAAAAACACAAAATAACACACAAAAAGTAATATATAAAGCAAGTAGCGAGATCAGAAGTTCATTTATTTTCAGACATCTTGCAAAAATGATTTTAAAATATTTCAGTTATGCAAAATTTCAAAATATAAAATTAAAACGTAAATAGAGGATAATGGGATATATTAAGGAGCTTTCTTACTGAAGAATGGAACCACATTTGATTTGTGTGCTACCTTGGATTGGCCCAAAATTGGATTTGCGCTAGGTAATTACATATTATACTGGATAATTAAAAGCTTTACAATTTATGAAAGATAGCATTTTCGCTATGTGATTTAAATTTTGATGATTTTTAAAGAACTAGTTAACATTTATTGAGGAAAACATTTATCAAATATTAGAAAAAATTTAGCTATGGATTGATTTGCCAGAATAGGATTTGCGCATTGTAAAAATATCAATTTCGATAATAAAAAATTTTGTGTAAATACTTTCATTAAGAATAGCACATACAAAACAACATGGTTTTATACAGAATTTAAGTACATTGTTTAAATTTAAGTTCAATTAAGTAGAATTTAAGTACATCCATTATTCTTAATCAAATTTTGGAAGAGTTTGTCGATTTGTTTTGTTCATACATAAACATTACTACAAATCATTTTAATTTTATTTATTTGATTAAAAATAGCATTTAAATAAATATTTCAATTGTGTGTCTGTTGTAATCTTGCGTAGTTGTGAAAATATTTTTAAATCATGTTTGCAAGAAATCAATTAAGTACATGAAAGTCTGTTCTCCCTCCTCGCTTTATATTTGTGATTGAGTTTGAATTTTTTTGAATTTTTGTGTTATTTACATTACATGTTTTATTTGTAAATCGATTTCTTTTCTTTCTTTCTTTCTTTTTTTGTTTTATTTTTGTTCTCCTTAAATTATTGAATTGATATATTTTGTTCAAGCTATATAAATACAATGTCAGAAAGCACTATTCTGCGGATATAGAGAAAGCATTTCGTTTTGAATAATAAAATAAAAGAAAAGGATATTCAGAAAGGAACTAACATAAAAAGATAGATTGAAGCTTCTTATGTTATATATATATATATATATATATATATATATATATATATATATATATATATATATATATATATATATATATATATATATATATATATATATATATATATATATATATATATATATATATATATATATATATATATATACTAACACAAACTGGGGAATAAACCTTTCATTGGTTGACAGTTCATAACAGTTCTTTCCTAACAATAAACGTCATCGGGGGTGTCCGTTTATTAATCAGAGCCTCAACCCATACTTACTAAAAGAATTCTTTTTTATAATGGGCAATTAAATTTAATTTAAAATTTTAAAAACAAATATTTAAGGGGCCGTCGCAGAACCCTTGCGAAATTTTTTTTTAAATAAAGGTATAATCATTCATTTTGTGGATGCTTTACATGCTCATTTAACTTATAACCAATAATTTATCTTCAAAAAAATAATTAAATTGTTTAATTTCTTTAAAATTTTAAAAAAATTTGAAAAATTTCAAAATTTTTAAATCTTTAAGGTTTTTTTATTTTAACATATTTTTAAAACAATTTGTGCTTACGATATTCATCTTAGCAATTTTGTGCATTCATTTGTTGATATATTAATTAGAAAGCTAGTTATCGATTAATTTGTAAAAAAGTAGAATAAAAAGTTAAAAATTCCTGTTAGGTATATATAACATGCTGTAAAAATTGAAATTCTTTATAAAATGCTTATTCCATGCACAGTTTAAACAAGCGTATTATACTTAATATAAAAAAGTTTACCTCAAAGCTCTATCTTAAATAGAAAAAATTCCTTAGGGATTTAATTTAGACTAAAACACAAAATTATCGTCTATGAGAAAGAGCACTTTAAATTCTGTCTGCTGATCAAGTTTCTGTTTTAGGGTAATCTAAAATCATTTATAACTTTTTTAAAAATGTAGATAGAGAGATGAGTTTTTTTCAGTGCATTGGAAATAGTTTGAAGTTTTATTATCAGCAATAAAAAAATATCGATATTTTGGTCATTTTTGGGGTACTGTGACCCCTTAACACGGGTTTACTACAAACTAATAGTTTGCATAATAAATTAATTAACCCATTATTAATATATCCAAATTATTCTGAGAAGTGGCTTAGAAACAGCTTATCATAATTAGTTTTCTCCTCGAAAAATGAATCAGAACTAATACCATGATCAGAAATAAAATGAACTAAGTCCTAAATTGCGTATAATTTTGTTAAGATGAAATTGAAAAAATGAATAATCAAAATAGTTACTCTAATTTAATCTGTTTTAAAAAACTATTAGTCTTTTTCAAATATTCGTTAGAATTAGAATCATTTCAATAACGTATTGATAAAATTATGTTGGAAAAAATCTTATTAGCTAATTTGTAATTAAAATCGATAGTCTTGTAAGTGCAAAGTTAAAATACTTCTTCTTTTGTCGAAAAGTTTAAAGGAAAATTTTCTATTTTCATTAATTTTAAGATTTAAATGTAGAAAATGTGCTGAAAAGTTTTAAATGCTATTTTTGTTAAGAATTAATTCACTTTCTTTATTCTTTGGTAAAATTTCTTAACTAAATTCAAAATTAATCTCGAAAAAATCATTAATAATTTTGCGGAATTTGTAAGAAAGATTAAAATTATCAAATGACTTAACGAATACAAGTTCTTGAAGAAAAATATTGTAGACATTAGTAATGTAATCATTGCCCTTTAAATTATTGAAAAAGTCAGTCATTAAAAAGAATATAATTATTATTTAGTTTAATTTTATCTCATCATCATTTCTTTTATTTATTTAATTGTGTGTGTGCTCTTTACACTATAGTATATTTTGTTTTGGTTGTATTATTCCAATATTAGAAAGCACTATTTTTACGAGTATAATCGTACAGATGACGAGATTACATCTTTTCATTTTTAAACTTTCTTATTTTAATTTCCCTTTTAATAATTTTTATTATTTCTTTTTTTTTAAATCTTTTCTCTCGTTTTTTCTTTCTTTCATTGTTTTTCATACTGTTTGCTGATTCACAAATGAAATGTGTCTCACCATCAGTGAAATATCAGCCTATTTATTATCTCCATCATTTCCGGCAAACATCGTCGTCGTCTGGAAGAATTCTTTCAACCAGACTCTGTTCATCAGCAAACTTTCACTCGAATAAAATACATCTTAAATTTAATCTACATTTTTATCTTAAGTTTTTTTAAAGAATTATTTCCTGTAAACATGTTGGCTGTGTAGCATTAAATTAAACAGACAGGACATTTATTGGGTATGACAAACTTTTTAATCGTTATGCCTCGAAATTCTTTTTCAGGTGGGAAAAGTGTGACATACCCAATCGGGCTTACACTTTTAAACCCTCCAATCAGAACTTGCCCAGAAAGTAGATAGAAATTATTACGTTTAATTTACCCTTGAGTTTACTTATTTTTCTTTTTTTATTCGCATTTTAAGCATTCAAAAAATTTTACATGAATAGATATCTTATAATAAAGTTTAAAAGGAAATAATAAAGTTTTAACTCATCATTTTTAAAAAAGAAGAATAAATTCAGCCTTTAATTTATTCGCATTTATAGTGCCGACCTCGTTATGGTATGAGCTTCAACTTCTCCGAATTTAACTATAGAATTTTTCACAAACATTTAACACTAGAAAGGAGGCACTTTAAGACCTCCCGTTTCTTATTGTTCTTTATTTCAAAAAATAATTTATTAAGGGTATTAAATATATCTGACTTTTCATAATTTGTTACAATTTAAGTGTCTATTTAATTATTCATACCTTATAGGAATGCATATACACTACCCTACAATAATGAAAAAGACATTTGACATTTCTTAAGTTTCTCAAGTAATACTTTAAGGATTAGTTTGTAACTTTAGAAATAGATAGTTCAAGCGATTTTTCATACTAAGCAATAAAGTTTAAAGCATTTAGAAGTTTCAGTAAACGACAATAAATTACGAAAGAAAATAAGTATTTTTGTACATCCTATGTCAGAAAATCAAGCAAAAACTTGCAACTTGTACCAATTACTTCAGTTGTTACTTGTAATGAATGTATATGAATGCTTTTATAAGAAATTAATTTTTCTGTCTTGCGTTTTTTTGCTATAACTTTAAAAATATATATTTAATAAAACGAAACAAAATTTTGGAATATTTAAAAATTAATTACAAAAGTATTGTTTTAAAATTCGCTAAAAGTTGCGCAAGATACCACTGTTTAAATTATTTATTTTGTAATGTGCATGGGCGGAAAAAATTTAAATTTTTTTTCTTCATAATTTTGTAGTGAATCGCATTTTGCAACAAATGAGCAAAAGTCTGATTTGTAAGTAGATTAAAATCTATTCAAAATATTTGTGCGTGTATATCTCTATATAATATGTATAAGTCTAATGTAGAGAATTCTTTTTGACGATACAACCTCATGCTGCAATCAGAGTGCACTAAAGACGATGCTTATCAATGATTTACCTTTAGAGTATTCACTGATAATTTACTGTGTTTCTAAATTATAGTAAAATGGTTTTACTAATACTTTTTTTTTAATCTTTTCCGGATGAGGCTTGGTATGCAATTTTTAATCTGAACAAATTAGAAACAATTTTTATTTAAAATATTAAAATCAGTTCTACAAAATGTTATCATCAGGTGATGCCAAACACTTAACTGAAAGAACTGTTGCTACCTGGAATAGGCAAACCTGTGAAGAATGCAAAAGATGATTTGCTTCAAGAAGTAGTTAGCGAAAGTTTTCATTGGAGAATGCCTCGTATTATGTTTAGGAGTGTGAAATCTTAAACGAGTGATGGAGATGAAGAGTGAGACATGAATCTAATCTGTCAACATTTATTTTATTTTCCTCTCTGAATTAAAAGTCAATGGTCACATTAAGAATGAACAAGAGAGGACTGTTATGAACCCACTCTTTCTGCATGACTTGTATGACCTTTAGAATGGGATTTAAGATCATTTGCTTCTTCTTATAATATGTCGGGCCCACACCCTCTTTCTTCCTTGTTTATCCGAAATTTAAATTGTTGCTGCCAGTGATTTTATTTTAATCAACGATATTTAATTTCACTTGAAATGTATACGTACAAAATCTGAATATATTGTAAAAATGGAAAAGAAATTGCTTCATCTGGTTAGTCTATATACAAAAAAATAAACATTTTATAACCGTCGATAAACAACAAGAAGTAGGTTTGGGGCAAAAATGCTCCCCTTCATGTTCTTCTAATTTTGAACCCATTTCAAAAACAAGACTTGAAAAATACTAAGTCAAGTATGAATGTGAAGTAGGCAAAAAAATAAATAAATAAATAACGAATTACGCATATAACATTAAAAGGCTAGTTTGAATTTTCATTCTGATCGAAATATCTCAGAAAAATCTCTTGAATTGTATACATACGCATAACAGTTAACTGTAACGGTAGGTGAATATGTTTCTTTTGACGTTAAAACGCATTTTTTCGGATGAGACATGTCTTTAATTATTATTATTGAAATCGATTCCGAGTTTAAAAATAATACCTGAAACCAAATTTCATACATTTCTGTTAGAACTGGTAGAAATAGATTTACTTAAACCATCACTCGGGTATCGTACTGCATTTAAGTAATTCATTGCGTGAACATTAAGTTTCGTACTGTGAAGTAAATGCAACCCTAAATTTAATAAATAAATGAGTAGTGGTAGTATATTCATTACATAAACTTCACGGATAAGTAAATCTAACCTCAGATCTATAGAATAAATAAGAAGGGGTAACAGGTTTCTTATGTTTTCTTTTTTTTATTCCCTAAGTTATTAATTGCGTAAACATATCAATGGATGAAGCGAAATGACCCCAAATGAATAGTTCAGACAATAAAGGATTTTATCTGGAGAAAGCATTTTCTTTTTGTACTTTTATGTTTTTTGGGGGTGCTGAATACGAATTTGCATTTTTCGATCAAATTTTTTTCCAGGAAATAAGTTTCTTTTATTTTATTTTTTCAGTTGGAAAATCCAGGGATTTATTTTGTTGGCAAAATAGAAATAGTTTTTTTTTTTTTTTTTTTTTTTTTTAAATAGAAATTTCTGGTCTTAGCTATCTATTTCTAGAGAAAGGGTTTCCAACTGCCGACCCGGGGCCGCATCCAGCCCACGAAGCCTTTTTTTGTATACTTTCGAACTAAAATATATTAGTTGTCGTTTTTTTGCGGACAATTTTCGTAAAAAATTTATACGGTTTTAAAATACTTTTCTTTCGTTTAAAAAAACTTAATTTCTCCGTTTCTGTAAAATTTAAATACCAACGGTGCGAAGAAATTTATTTCTCAGGTTTTGCATTCAGAAAATATTTATTCAAACACAAAAATAATTGTGTATGCAGCACTTTTTTATTTCGTTTTTTTTTGTGAATATAATTTAGTATGTGCATTTCAGAAATTTTCTCGAAGAAATTCTCCCATTTAACTTTTTGAAATCACTCATTTTGAAAGAAATTATTTACATTAGTAAATTTTTAAACGCATAAAAGAGGGAATGAATATCACGTTTTACTTAAATTCCTTGAATTAAATATCACATGAGCGGAAAAGAAAAAAAAAAATTTTCAGATGCTCGAGAATTTTTTTTTTTGTTGCTATAATTCTTAATAAGTCGAAAAAAATATCATTTGTTAATGTGCAGCAATATTAAATGTTCCTTCAAACATAAAAGAGTCCCATGTAAAACTTTGATAAAGTTGTGGCCCGCCTTTTGATTGGTGTATCTAATTTCTGCCCCCGGCCACATGTAAGTTGGAAACCCCTGTTCTAGACCAGGGCTGTCCAACTGGCGGGCCGGATGCGGACCTCCAACACATATTGTGCGGCCCGCCAACTTTTTATTCAGGCTTATCGGCCTCAGTTTTCCCTTTAAAATGTAAACAAATTGTTTTATAATCCTTCTGTTCCATTGTTTTATAATTAATAATTCAACTATTAATTGTTATTGTATAAGAGGTAAGAGGTTATTGTTCAACTTTTTCACACTGCGGCCCTCCAGGTGATCAGTGACCGGAATTCTGGCCCGTGGTCTCTTTGCAGTTGGACAGCCCTGTTCTAGACCATCTGATTCTAAACCCTCTTCTCAGGTGCTGGGAATAAATTGATGAAAGGGATGGGAAAACTGACATTATTGTTAGTAGAAGTCTAAATTGAGTTAAAATTTAAGCAAATAGTAAAAAAATCACGAATGGAAAAGATCCTCAAAATTATGGAAAAGATTTAGCAATCTACTGGGTACTAGAATTTACAAGAAGGATTTTTATAAGTTTCAGACCTCTATTAATTATGTTCCCCGATTTTTTTCATCTGAAGCACAGAAAGGGACGTCGTTATTTCCATACTCATAATTTCCACAAACTAATATAACTTTATTGGGAACAAAAACAAACACATAAATACAAAGAATATAGATTCTTCATCAAGAGGAAAATCCTGTCCAGGTGACAAAGAAAAGTAATACAATAAATTTAAATCAGAAATTTTGAAAAAAAAAATTTGAAAAAGGAGGGGGGGTTTTTCAATCATGAATTATTTTGCTCATCATAAGACATCATTTATTGTTGAACACTGTAATAATAGGGAAAAAAAATACATGAAACTATTTAAAAAAATAACAAAGGTAACATAAGAAATTCATTTGGATTGGCACAAGACTGGTATAAAAAATCAAATGCTTCCTTTAAAGTGAAAAATAGAGGTCTAAATCGTCAATGTTCATCATAAATTGAAATAAAGCACGCTTAAAAGAAGAATATGTTTGGATGTTTTGCAACTGGAATGGTAATTTATTATATAATTTAGGAGCTAAGTAAAAAAACTGTTTTCGTGAAATTTCTTTTATAAAGTGGGGAATCTCATATATTTCAGTTGATCTCCTTTCAGACACATTAGTTTTTAATTTGCATATTAATTTATTGTTGTGTAAATAAAGTAAAATTCGAAAAAATACATTATGGCGAAATGGTAATAGGTTAATTCTTGTATATATATATTGGTAGTAGTTATACTTGAATTATTTATATTTAGAGAATTAATAATCTTGAAGCATTTATTCTGAACTGAGATTAAAGGAAGTAAATTAGTTTTATATTCACCGCCATATCTTATTGCACCATAATTAATTAAAGAATAAAACCAGGAGTAATAGAGTGTTTTCACAAAATTAAAATGAATTTTATTCTTAAGATGATAAAATTTAACTAAAATAAAACGCAATTTTTTAACTAAATTGTTAATAAGTGTTTTCCATTTCAAATTAGAATCGATATATAGTCCTAAATATTTGATATTATTTACAGATTGTAGAATATAGCATTGACAATTTTCATTAGTACTTTTACAGGAGAGAGAGGGAAATTTTAAATTTAAGTTAAATTCTGATTTTCTTAAACAGAAATAAATATATTTAGTTTTATTTAGATTTAAATTTAAGTCATTTACTGTAAACCATTTTGAAATTACGCGTAAATCAGATTCAATTTGAAAAATTAGTTGATTTAAATCAGTGCAAGAATACAAAATTACGGAATCATCAGCATATGTTATTATCTTACCAAAAAGTTTGAGTTGACAAAAGTCATTGATGAATATAATAAACAATAAGGGTCCTAGAATAGATCCTTGAGGAACACCACGGTTTGAAAAAATATAATTACTAAAATTACTTCGGATTTTAACTCTATGTTCTCTGTTTGAAAGATATGAAATAAACCAATTTAAAATATTTCCTCTAAAACCAGCAAATTCTAATTTTTTGATTAAAAGATTGTGATTTACATTATCGAAAGCTTTTGATATATCAAGAAATATAGCTACTGTTATGTTATTTTCAGCAATACTATTATGAATAAATTTTGAAAATTCCAAAAGAGCTTTTTCTGTACTTTTGCCTTTAATAAATCCATGTTGATTTTCAGAGAAAAAATTTTTATATTTTAAATAATTGTATATTTTATCAGCTAGAACTTTTTCAATGATTTTGGAAAAAGCAAGTAGTAATGAAATTGGTCTATAGTTTGATAAGCAACTTTTATCGCCGGTTTTTAAAATAGTAGTTATGGTTGCTCTTTTTAAAGAACTTGGAAAAATGAATGACTTGATTGAGGTATTGATGAAATTAGTTATAAAATTTATATTATTGAGAGCAAATAGTTTAATTAATTTTACATTAATACCATCATAGTCAAAGGAGTTTTTATTAGAAAGATAATTTATTAAGTAAAGTACATTACAATCATTCAATTCAAGGAAAACAAGCGAGGTTAAACTTGGTGAAATATATATTTTAAAACTGTTTGAATTTGGATTTGAGGTACTGTTAGCATTTGCAAATGATTTATTGAATTGATCAGAAGATTCATAGTCGTTCAAAATATCAGGTAAAGTAGGTGATTTGCTCTGATTACCAATAATACTATTTACAAGATCTCATTTTTGTTTATTTGAATAAGAATTTAAAAATTTGTTTTTGAAATATTCTGATTTTGCTGTTTTAATTAAGTTCTTAAGCTCAGAAACTATAGTGTTGTATGCTGTTTTGTAAATAATATTCCATGGATATTTTCTAGTTTTTTTTCAATAGTTTTTCCTTTCTTCGAATTAAAATCAAGATATTACTAGTCATCCAGTTATTTTGGGCTCTTTTGCTTGATTTATGCATATATTTAAAATTATTTTTTTAAGTTATTAAGTTTGAAAACAAAACTTCGATATTGTTGATCAAGAGAATCTTGAGGATTGTAATTAAATTTGTAATTTGACAGATAATTATAGAGCTTATTATAGTTGATTGAAATTTATATTCAGTTTCCTTAATTTTACTTACCTCATCGTTATAAACACTGCAAAAGGTTGGATAGTGATCCTTATGTCTTTTATGAATATTCCGGATTTGACTGAAAATTTATTTGTTTTTACGAAGACATGATCAATGCAAGTTGGCGAGTAATTTACTCTAGTTGCTTTGTCTATGTAATTTTGAAATCCAAATTGGCATAATAAATTAATATATTTATGAGTAACAAAATCATCACTTAGAATATCAATATTTATATCACCCATCAGTATTATATTAGGATATTTAAGCTTAGAGATTATTACTTTAAGTTCAGTATTAAAAAAATCAACACTAAAATCATGAGATCTATATAAAGATAGAAATAATAAATCTGAAGATTTGCAATAAAGTAATATAGATTCTGCGGAAACAAAATGTATAGATAACTCTGAAATATCAAGACATCTTTTAATAAAAACACAAACACCTCCAGAGCGATTATTATTTCTGCAATTAAAGAATGAATTATTACCATCTATTGAGTAAAAATTAGTTTCATTTTGGTATATCCAAATTTCCGACATAATTATAACACTTATATTTTCGATCATGCTAGAAATATGTGAAATAAAATTATCAAAGTTGGCTCTTAAACTTCTAATACTTATATGTAAAATATTAATGTTTAACTTACAGGTTGAGGTAATAAAAAAATTTAAATCGTTCAAATTTTCAATTTTTAGGCAGTCCGGCACAGATAAAAATGTTTCTTCAGTTGGATGGAATATTAAGGTCTTGAGGTGATTTCACACGTATTATTTTGGACGATTCATCTTTTCTCAGGAATATTTTACCATCGCGAACCCAACAAAACTTGAATCCCTTTTTAGATTTAGCCGTGCATGAAAGATAAAATAGATGCTTCAGTTCGGGAGTCAAATGTTCATTGAAGTAAACAGGCATTTCTGTGAACATGGAGTTGACTTCGCAGGTTGTAAGTTTACGATTTCTCAGTTTCTTTAAGAGCTCATCACGTACAGATTTGGATTTAACTTGAACGATGATGGGTTTAGGTTTATCTTTATTAAAGCTGGGGACTCTGTGAGCGGTGATCAGATTTTCGGATATATTAGTATTCGCAACATTATCAATCTGGGATATTACTTGTTGTATGTCTTCATTTTCACAGTTGGGTAAGTTATTTATTTCAAAGTTGGATCTTCGGGAATATTGCTTGAGTTCAATAACAGCTTCTTTTAGTTCATTTATTTCCTTCTTTATTTCTGCGTTTTCTCTAGTTAGCTGATCATTCTTTGCTTGTAAAGTTTTGTTTACATTTTGTAGCTCTTCTTCTAATTCTCTTAGCTTTACGTGTATTTGTGTTAGTAGAGAAGGAAATTTTCTCTTGGTCTCAAATATTACCTTCAAAATTTTCTTTCTTAAAATGTAACGAGATTATATGCAGAAAACAAGAAAAAAATTCCAGATTTTTCTGGAAAGACATGTTTTCTGAAAAAATTTGGTCACAAGTTGTGGATGTTGTTGAACACCCCAAAAAGCATAAATATGCAAAAAAAATTTCGGTCCTCAAGAAGAAAAAAACAGGAAATTTTTTTTTAATTTTTCTTCTTTTTTTTTTTGATTATTTGTGTTGATTAGGTGAAGTTGCTTTACCATGCATTATTCCTGGAATGTTGTGTATGTTTTTTTTTCTTCATTTAACTTGTATTTATTAAATCATAACTTAAAGTTTTGTTTGCCTTGGTGAAAATATGCTTTTAAAGTCAGAAATTAATATATGTCCCATATGCCACTAGGATTACATGCAATTTAAATTTTTTATTCAAATGCATAAATAAATAAAACAAATAGAGAAAAAAACAAAAAGCACAATTATTTCGTGATTAATTATCTCGTCGAAACAAGCTGTCAATAACCGCCACGATAAATAAGTAATTCAAAACTTTTAATTTGGCTCCATCAAATTCCATTCACCTAATTGAAATTCAGGTATATAAATAAAATCAATTTTTAAGGCGCTCAACGTGAAGGTGACAGTAGCTAAACTGGCATAGTTCTAATTTCAATGTACACTCTATTGAAATTTTTTTTATATTGGAGAAAATCACATTTCCAAAAATTATATTTGCACAAAATATTGAAATGGTGCAATAAAAATACGCTGAATGTCGATGTTCTTGGATATAGTTGAATATCTAAAGAATATTTAGTAGATATTAATAAACTATTGCGCATAATATTCATATTTTTAATTAAATTTTTATCATATCAAAACAAATTTAGTTTTGGGATCAAACGATAATTTATTAAAACTAGGAGGCTCCTCTCTTCAAGTGGTTACCATTGATTTTTTTTCCCATAAAATATTTTACATTTTGCTTATAAACTTCATAATTATTATAAATTTATGACAGAACATCATCATGATGAAATCAGCGATTACATTTTAAAAAATAATCTCCTGTACAAATATTTAAATTTAAAAATCTGTAAGTCAGAAGCAATTTTAAGCAATCTATAACCACAACTCTTGCCCGCGCTCAATTATTGAGAAATGTCCGTGATATAGTTCTCTATGTATTTAATTTTAGTAATAATTTAAAATCTGTTCGACAACCATTAAAATCACATAAACCATCGTAAATCGTAAGTATGAATACATTGCAGCATAGTAAAAGCAGCGAAACTATTTCCATCTCTGTCATGAAATGAGATAGAAAACTAATAACGCAATTACGACGTGATCTTTTGGAAAGGATCTAAAATAAGTATAAATAATTTCTTTGTAATTAAGTTTTTATTTCTAGAAAAATATAAAAAAAATTCTAAATTAATCCTTAACGTATATCTAACTAATTATTCAACACTTAAGACCACCTAACAAAATGAATCTAAACAAATATTTACCGTATAACTAATTATTGACTATGAAGCATTACTTAAAACAACCTAAGAAAATGTCAAAATCCACGGTTTTTTAAACAACCTTTTAGAAGTGGAGTATCAAAATTTCCTTCCTTAGGACGTAAAAGGGGGGTCCATGTTTTTAGTAATTCAAGCTCTTCTATGATGAATTAGTCAGTTAAAACATGTTTTTCTTTTTTAATATATATAAATAAAAGTTCGAATTATAAGGGATTTTTATCGCTCTTGAGTCCTTTATATTTTTAAATATTTCTATATTAAATTGAAGATCCGGTAACTAACATCTAACCTATCTGGCAACATACTCTTTTTGCATTATTATATATATTTTTTTATTACTTTTGAATCCAGTTGATACGAACTTATATAGGGGCATAAAATTTTTCTGCCGCAGTCTATACTGTTAGAAGGGAGGCAGGTGTGTGGGATGGAGTCAGAACCTCGAGGAAAGATCTTTATGAAAATCTCAAGAGAGAAAAATAAATTTTCCTACAACAATAGATAAATAGTCGTCCTTTAAAAAGAAAAAAAATTGAAAAATTTTGCAACAGAAGCATTTAAAAATACAATAGTTTTTTTAAAAAATGGAATTTCGAAAGAAAACAACAAATGGTAACGTTTAACTGGAAATGCAAATATATACATTTTCAGCACGTTAAATTCAATTCTGTCGTTACATTTAATAGAGCTGTAGATCGAATCACATGATATTTCCTTCTAAAAGTTTAATGATTGATAATTTCTCAAACTATTGATCAAATCCCAAATTTTTTATTCCATCGTACTCCTATGGTATGCCATCGTACTCCTATTTTTAGTCCACCGTACTTCTTTTTCTACGCAACTTCGTAAGTTCTATGCCTTACAATTTTTTGCATTCAATAAAAGGCAACGTAAAGGGAAAAAAGTGACAAAAATCCGCAAAAAAATTGGAATTTAGAAAAAAACTTCGCTCTAAGTCGTAAGCAGAAATGGTTTTTCAGCAAATCAAACTAAACTATATTCTGTGACCTGTAAAACACCCGTATGGTGTTCCTTTTTTTTTTTTTTTTAAATAATAAAGGCAGGCATTGAACTTTCGTTCTTCGCCTTTGAAGATGTCGGGGAAATGTTGTTCATTTATCGCTACCCTGTGGGCACCTGTGAACCAAAGTCACGAAGGCGAGCAACATGATCCACGCGATATTATCACAGACACCCGTTCATAGGGTGGGCCACATTCACACAACAGAGGGCAACACGCAGACAGAGAAACATCCAGGCCCTGAGCGGGATTCGAACCAGCAGCCTTTGGCTTCGCAGTCAGGCACGCTAACCACTTGATCATTTAGCCGGCTTTTTTTTTGTAACTTTAACAGTTAATAATTCTCTAACTTATAATAGAATGTTAAATTATTTTCCATCATATTCTCTGTACATTTATTACACACCTTCTTTCTATGTCTGATAGTTTTGGAGTAGAAAAACAAAATGTAACATAGTACCTAAAACGGCAGTGGCGGAGCTTCCGATTTTTTAATACAGAATTGTTATACTTCAATCAAATCAATAATTTAATAAATCGACAAACTGAAAAAAAATTTCAAGAAATGGAACGATCGCCTCTTAGTAAAAATCCCAGTGATGGCTTGTCGATACGAATTTCGATCCCGACTTGCCCTGACCACAGTGCTGACGAGAAATTTCCTGAGTGGTAGACGAACCACCACGAAGTCTAGTACTGTCCCAATGATTGATCCAAGAGTTCCCGTGCATTTTGGGTTATGAGGTTACGGAGTAAAACATTGATAGCCATAAAACCAAAAAATGTGAGGGCACAGATTATAAACACGGATACTGACTCACGTTGACTCAAGAGTCTCTCAATGAGGTGAGCCCAGGTCGATACGAATTCAGCAAACGGTTTTAATAGGTGAATCATTTGACTTTAATTCATTCCTAGTCATTAAATAACAATTTGTCTAAATATTGTTAGTGAATTTTAATTATCATGAATGCAATTAGAAGCATTTTCGCTGCTTTCCCAGTATATTAATAATCGTGATAGCTCTCTCATAATCGAATGAAGTTTCATTTAACAAAAGATCTTTTTTTGAAAACAGAATACCTTCTGCATCTGGAGAAGCGTCAGCAATCCATCCTAGTGCAGCAGATCGAAATCAAGATGGCAGTACCTTCTTTATTTCTCAGGACAGGTGAGCAAATAATTAACTACGTTTTATGATGAATACTTACATAAGATACCCTTATTTTATTTTATTCATTTATTCTTGAAATGCTGAAAAAATTACCCTTACAAAAAGTTCAATTTGCGAAAAATAAAAATTGGAAAAATATTTTCTTTAAGGGGTTTTAAAGATCAAAAGGAAAACATGCAATATTTTTAAAGAATATTTCCACAAAATTTAATTTTTAGGTGTTTCAAATTAGTATTGAAATATCGTAGTCTAATATGTATGGGGCATCTATTAAAACTCCGCACATTTTTATACGTATAATTCATTTGTTGAAATTAATGAACATTTTTGTCAATCAATAAATTGGATCGTTACAATCAACGTTTTTAGAGAAATGCACTGAAATCTGGCGTCTATAATGCAGTTTAAAACTTTTAATCAGTCATAATTTCTTTAAAACACCTTTTCATACAGTCCATAACGCTTATTACCGATGCACAAACCTCATTGTCTTACTATAGTTTGAAAAGGGCAAACTAAACTTTACAAAGGCAAATAATTATTTGCTTCTATGTAGAGTGTAACATGACTTTTAAAGATGTTATTTGAAAAATCTAAAGCTATTGTAACAAGATGAATGAAAAATGTGTCAAAATAATTTTCTAAAAAGTGTGGTCTTCACTATGATTGGTTAGAAATCCATTTCTCAATAAATTGCTAAATTAATAATTGCTTCATTAACATGCAGGGTATTGGTTTTTCATAACAAAGCAAATGAAGTAACCAATTTTAATATGCACTCGAACAAATTTCCCAGAGAGTCGTTGGCTATAGAATGATTTCGAAATTGCTGGTATTAAAGCTAGAAAGAAATTGTTATCTTTCAACTGTCATTTCGGGTCAATCCGAATTTTGATAATGCCACCAATTCTAAAAACATGATCTTTCAAATTGAACCAAAAGTTTAAAATCTTCTAAAACAGAATTATTGTTTACATAGTATGGAAGTATCCACATTATTCTGTTACCGTGAATGACAGAAATCAAGAGAATGTCAACAATCACACAGTCGCTTTGTTATATGCGATTTGATGTTATTTTATTCGTTGTCATTATTATTATTCGATATTTTAATATCTGCTGAGGATGGATTAGGAGAAACATCAGTGATCGGAGTACCGTCTCAATGCGTACCGGGCACTTGAATTTAGAAAACATTGATATATATATATATATATATATATATATATATATATATATATATACTCCTTCTTTAAAATCTTGAACATTCTGACAAAAATTAATTTAACTACTAAAATAAAAGTACTAATTTGAAGAAAAAAAATCTGTCAAATTGGAAATCCTCGACACCCTAATCAGACAAGATCAAATACTTGGATAAATGCAACAAAAAATTTGTTCCCCAGTGTTATCATTCTACTATTAATCTTCTTTAGTTGCTACATTCGGAATACATAGCAGCGCACCATTGTTTAGTGCAATTAAAACAAGAAACACTTTTCTTCTGTATCACATTTCATAAAGATAAAGTTTTATGAGTGTGTACAATACATTAAAAACAATGAAGATTCTTAGGCTTAATTTCTAAAACCAGATGATGCAATGTGTGAGTCATGAGTTGCATCAGAATGGAATCTGAACACATCTGACATCTCACATGAACACATCTGAATAAATATTCTGTTTGATACATTTCGTCATTCCGTCACAACTTATTTCTGAAAGTTTTTAGCAATTGATAGTTCTCATTAAACTAGTAAAGAATACCCTTTAATTTACTTCCCTTTTTAAAAAAAAATTAGCTTTTCTTATTTCAACTGAAAATTGAACCATATGCTCTTTACTAAACTGCTAGTGCCCATTTCCCTAATTGTTAATATCCACTATATTTTGGAAGTTAAAGTTTGAATCCATGACAAAAGAAAAATGGTAAGCTTATTCGTAGAAAGTACGTTTTAGTGTCTGATTTCGTAACTTAATGTATGTAACACTCACATAAACACTGTAAAAATGATAAGTAGTTT
Source organism: Parasteatoda tepidariorum (assembly GCF_982258835.1). NCBI lineage: Eukaryota > Metazoa > Arthropoda > Arachnida > Araneae > Theridiidae > Parasteatoda > Parasteatoda tepidariorum. The sequence goes on along the minus strand of NC_141758.1, from coordinate 1,115,514 downwards.
TAACATGTCACTTATTTAAAGAATGTCTTTCGAACCATCATAATGGAATTTAAGTGCGTGAAAATTCCATTTCTAGATTAAATAATGTTACTCAAGGTAATTTATTTTCACTCTTTTAAGAGTTTTCTGCGTATCTATCTCCTAAAATAAAAAATAAAATATATGAATGTAGGTCGAATAGTTTTCCTTTTCACACCTAATGTAAAAAAAAGAAATTTAATGAAAGGCATTTCTCTGCTGTTCAAGAGGACAATATTATTCGAAACAAACATCATTTCGTCTTAAATAATACAATGCCCGCTGCATACTGGACTATAATTGTCCATTTCATCAAATAGTAATAACATTTCGAATATAATTATCAGGATGCCTCTGTGGGAAAAAGTCGATAAATGTTCCGAGAAACATTTATCAAGCAATCTGATCAGATCTTTATCAGTCGTTCAATGTCTCACTCACTCGTAAATGAAACACTTCAGTTGACGTCATCTATCTCCAAATGAACCTCTCTATCTCTACATTTATTCTATTGAACTCATTCAAAATAAAAAGGGATTTTTACGAAAATCATTTTAGGTCTTCAAGAGATTTTTAAAATTGATTAATAATAAGTGGGATAAAAAAAAAACATTTCTTTGAGAATTATTATTAATATTTTTTTTTACATTTAAACCTTATAGTTTAAGATACAAAATTAAAATACAGCCCAACCAAATTTCATTTTTGTAACTGTGCATGCACTAATAATATCCTTAAGTTACTGGTCCAGTGGCTACAGTTTCCCAATTAACCCTTGTTTAAGAAATAAAATAAAATCGATACCCTCCCTTCAATTATGATTTTTGCCAATCCTAATGTAAACATAGTGTTTTGTAGATCCAAGTTTTGTAAGGATTAATTAATCTCTTCAAGTAAATGGTTCCGCAGTGGACTGATCTTTAAGACGCGGTTCCCAGCAGATCACTGAAGTCAAGCATCACTGGCTACGGTCAGTGTGCGGGTGGGTGACCACTTGGATTAGTCTGCGTAGGGATCGAGGGTGTGTGGTATGGGTCCTCGTTAAATTCTTCTACCGTAAAGTGCTCGACTTCGCGTGCAGGTCGTCGGGCTACCGAAGCGGGGGTGCCATCCCCTCTGCAGAGGATCAAAATTGTGATGTCATGTCTTCGGATCATCCTCAGGGATGTTTCCCAGACCGTCGCCGATAGCCCATTGTGCAGCTCTAGTGCGACGTAAATGAACTACAACAACAACAACACTATCGTTAAAAATAACACTTTTACTCTTTGAAAAGTTTAATACAAATATTCAGTTGCAGTTTCTAACAGGTGTGAGGTGGATAAAAAAAATGAAATGTGAATGTCTGAGTGTTCTATATTCTTTTTTTTTTTCAGGCAAAGTCCGAAGCAAAGAGGAGCAGTGCTGCACTTTGGGTCAGATGGCCGGAGAGAAAGGATACCTCTGTTTCTCCCAATTCTATGCAACAAGGATTATCTATAGAAACTATAATAGGGCACACAATAAGAGAATTCCTCAACTTCTCCACAAGGGTGGAAAGAACGATTCGACGGCAGACAAATTGATGCGCACATTTGGACAGTGCGTCGAAAACAGAGGCGCCATCTTCCACAAGTGCTGCCGCCACGCGTCCATCCGTGGAGTATGAAGCATCGTATGATTCATCGTTGTAAATAACCCACCTCTTTGTAAATCTCTAAATACGCTCTGAACACATTTTTTTTATTCATGTCCGGTAGCATGAATCAATATACATATTTCGAAAAAGAACAGTTTATTGGATTCTTTAATTAAATATGCCCTCAGTTGAGTTCCAGTTGAAATTTCATTCGTTTCGGGTATAAATTCTAACAGGAATTTACATATTCTTCAACCCTATGCAAGAATCTATTAATGTACCATACTTGAATGAATGAGGTTATTTTTCGTTCCTCAATCCATATTTGCTAGTTTATCAAGTAAAAAACCCATATATAATCTGTGGAATTAATATTCTCACTAGTGACAGTTCTGGTTAGTATGGGTTTCAGGGTCACTTTGAAACTAACTCATTATTATTTGCAAACTATTCCTTCCCTCTTAATTGTTAAACAACACGATGCGGGAATGTGCAGTAGTTATTTTCAATGAAATTCTTATTTTCAAGCATTGCAATATTTTATACAAGTATTGTTTCTAACAGTATTCCAAATAGAAGTCTTATTTTCCGATTTCAAACCATATTTCTTTTCTTTTTTCAGAGATCTGTTTACAACTTAGATCGCGATTTAATTTCACATTGAACTGACCTCTTTATTTATTTTTTTATTTCCCAAGTCAAAATAGTAAACAACTTCAATTTATCTTTCACACTCTTATTTACCCAGACTAACATTTAATTTAAGTACACTGACTGTACCTTATCAGTGCATTATCGATAATCACAAGATCTTGAGAAGATATTTAGAAAAGAAAAATAAAAGTTTTTATTTCGATAAAACAGAGAAGAGATGTAAATCAATAACATTGTGCACAGTTAATGCACTCATTGTTATCATTATGTATGATTCATTCCAATAAAATTGTCATTTCTTTGTAAATAAACATTTTTTGCTGTTAAATGTACTTCATCAAATTTTTATTTCAAGCTCAATGGGTCTTATGAAATTCCAAAAAAATAAAACAAACGTTGCATTGACGATCTATTTTAATGCGTTTATGTCCACCACCACGCATTATCTATAAAGGTAATGTATGAGAATTCTACACAGTTGAAGTAGCATTATGAATAAGGAAATTGAGTTGTTAAAACTGCGTTAGTTTAGTTTTCATTTTCTCACTGAAATTAATTTCTGCTCTTTTAACATTCACAGGTTACAAATAAGCAGCTATTTAGGGAGCTTCTTTTGCCTCTATGTACGCTTGAGCCATGAACCACATTGTTGTAATTTTCACGTAAATACAAACGTTTATATATCAAATTGAAGGTAATTTAATGTAGAGTTTAATAATAAATACAGTACTACAATATCTGTATTAAAAAAAAAGTTATGCAATTAATAGTAAGATCTATCTTAGATTTGCATTTTTTTAAAGTGATACTTACACAATCAATACTTAGTAGGATAACCCTTAATTTTTAAAACAGCTTCACAGCGTCTTTTCATCGAGTGAACGAGTGTTTGGAGTTCATCTTTCGTAATCACATGGTGCCAAGAATCAATTATAGCTTCACTTAGTTGTCTTTTATTGGATGGACGTTTTTTCTCGTACAAGAATTTTCAAACGTCGACACAAATTTTCAATTGGATTGAGATCAGGGCTGTTTCCTGGTCATGGTAATATATCTATGCCTTTATTTTGAAAGCATGCTTTGCATACTTTTGCTGTGTGGCAAGGAGCTGAATCCTGCTGAAAAATAAATGGCGCGTTGTTGGAGAAGAGATCCCTGATGGAAGGTATCAATTTTGGTTTCAGGGGCAGTTTCGATGAATTCTTTGGCATTCAGGACGCCATCAATCACTTGAATTCGGCCCACACCATCTGCAGATATACATGCCCAAATCATGACATTTGTTGGATTTTTTGTAGTTGCTTCAATGCAATCAGGATGAAGCGCATCACCGACTCTACGTCTCACGTATTTTCTACCATCACTTCCAAAGAGCGATATTTTACTCTCATCACTACAGATTACTTGCTTCCATCGATTTTCTGACCATTTAATGTGTTCTTTTGCCGACTTAACTCGTTTTTCGCATTGCTTTTGATTTAAATATGGTTTTTTCCTTGGAATTCTAGCTAGTAGTCCAAATCCTGATAGGCTTCTTCTTATTGTTCTTGAACTTACTGCAATACCAGCTGCATTCATTTCACCTCTAATGGCATCTGATGACATTTTTCTATCTTGAAGGCATAGCCATTTAATTTTTCTATCGGTAGTAGCACTTGTGCTTTTTTTCAGTCTGATTTGGCATCCTGAATGCCAAAAAAATACATCGGAACTGTCCTGGAACCAAAGTTGATACCTTCCATCAGGGATGTCTTCCCTAACAACGAACCATTTATTTTTCAGCAGGATCAGCTCCATGCCACACAGCAAAAGTATGCAAAGCATGCTTTCAAAATAAAGGCATAGATATATTACCATGGCCAGAAAACAGCCCTGATCTCAATCCAATTGAAAATTTGTGTCGACGTTTGAAAATTCTTGTACGAAAAAAACGTCCATCCAATAAAAGACAACTAAGTGAAGCTATAATTGATTCTTGGCACCATGTGATTACGAAAGATGAACTCCAAACACTCGTTCACTCGATAAAAAGACGCTGTGAAGCTGTCTTAAAAAATAAGGGTTATCCTACTAAGTATTGGTTGTGTAAGTATTACTTTAAAAAAATGCAAATCTAAGATAGATTTTACTATTAGTTGCATAACTTTTTTTGTAATAAAGATATTGTAATACTGTATTCATTATTAAATTCTACATTAAATTACCTTCAATTTGATATATAAATGTTTGTATTTAAGTGAAAATTAATATATTCTACAAGCACGCAAAGTTGAAAAACATGAAACTTTCAAAAAATGTCCACACTTTTGGCCACCACTGTATATATATTAAACAGAGGAAATACTTATTGTAACTTACATTAAACATTTTCACACTTTTCTAGTACAGAGTGTATAGTTCAAATAATAAAGAATTAAAAATCTTATAGTTGTTAGACAGTGCTTACGATATTTCTTGCGTAGCCACAACAACATATAAAACCCTTTCATATCTTTTGATTTAGATCCCCTCTATTTTTAAAAATTAAAATTTACTTTTCTACCTCTTTCAAAATTCGTTCTATGGGTCATTCTCACAAAAAGGTGATTTTTTAAGTCACTGAGTAATAAATATTAGGAAATACAGCAGATTTCTTAATATTTTTCTTTATCATTTTTTGTGAAGTTCTTAACTAACAAATCATATGCATTTCTGCTAAATGTATTTAATATTTCATTCTTATTTTTTAATAAACATGACTTCAAAATCCCCTCCGTGGACGTCCCTACGTCTGTGGCACAAAATAATTTTTAATGCCTGTTATACAATTTAAATGTTATTTTGATGATTTTTGTAGTTTTACCTAGTTAAATGCTTATAGTAACTTTTTATTTAATAGTTTTTTTTTTAAAAATTATTTTTGTAAAATGAATGACAAGTAAACTTTGTCCATCAAAAATGATGTCTCCCTCCGTGGACAATTAATATAGTTCTGTAAATATGCAATAAAGGGCAGCATATGCGAAATCCCTATAAGACAGCTGCTGGGAGGGGTAACCATTCCGTTTTCTAATGTTAAATATCAGTTGTTTTTGTTCTCTTTGGTGTCAGTTTTGGATTGTTGTGTTCAACTGGGGTTTGGCAAAGTTCTCACCGTATACTCCGTGGACATCATAAAGAAGGTAAGAGAAAATTATTTTATTTTTGATAGATGAATTTCAGATTGCAAAATTAGTATATTTAACAAAAAGAACTGCCCCATTTTTCTAACTTTAAAATTAAAAATCAGAAAAATTCAAGAACTAGTTTTTGTCTCCTCCGTGGACATAACAAGTCCACGGAAGAGAAGACACAGTCAATGTAAGAGACAATGTGTTAGATAACCATAATACAATTTTAGTAATTAAAAAACTATTTTCTTTCAATTGATATTTTTTTAAATGAAACAAATGTGTTAATTTGTTTCTATTTTTAAAGAAAATCAATTAAGTTTAACTTTTTCTTATCGGAGAAGTAAATATTGGCAATTTTTCTAAATAATTTCTGTGATGTTTAAAATTTTTTTTCTCTTCAAATTTTAGGAAAAAAATTGCAAAACCAAAATTTAAGAAAAGAAAGCAATCAAATGTTCAAGTGCGAAAGAGAAGGGAACAGAAAAACTTAGTATGAGACAAGCTAGACAGAAATTAAAAGAAAACCCTATATCGTTTGAAGAAAGTTAAAAAAAAAAAAAAAAAAAAAAAAAAAAGAGAGCAAGAAACTTTGAAATTTGTATCAGAAAAAGATTTAACAGAAAAATCATGATTAAATGTACTTAAATTTCTAGAAATTGATAGAGCTAGTCGTTTGTGCCCAGGGAAAAAAGAAACAATAACAAGAAGAAAAGAGAAAAAACAAAAACGTTATTTGGATGACAGTATGTTTAACTTGCATAAAATGGTCACAAAAGAGTACCCTCAACACTCAACTTTCATGTGGAGTCTGAATTTTTAGTTCAATAGTCTTTACATTTTAATTTATTAATATTCAGTAATAGTTACTGAAGAAATTGTATACACCTAGGTTAAAAATGGATGTTTCCTTTCATAGCAGCATGATTAATCAGAAGTAGCTCTATCTCTAATAATGAAATATTTTATTATTTACTTATTAATGTTAAACTCATATCAGTTGTGCTCAATAATTAATGAATTAGTCTTCATTGACATTTTATATTTTATTACATAAAATGTCTCCTCCGTTGACTATTACATCTCCTCCGCGGACAAGGCAGAATTTAAAATATTTTAAATCTTGTAAAAAATAAAATAGAAAACTTGACCATTATTATAAGGACATATAACAAAAATAAATAAAGGCATTTATGTAATTTTTATCACTTTTTTAATTACTTTTATTACTTTTTTAATTACTATTTATACCTTTTCAGTGAGAATGACCCCTATATTATTTTTGAAAGAAAAAAAAATCCTTTTCGGTTTCGCACATATTGGATTTTTTGCTAGTAAATTTTAAAAAAATGCAGTTTTTAAAATTATTTAATTTGTCAATTTATCCTTTCTAGTTTTGTGTTTATAACTGAAAATAATTAAAATACAGTTTGTTTGACGATATAATGGCATTAAACTTTGCTTGTAGGGGCAAAGAAAATATGTATATTAAAACTTCGCAAAACAGGCGCAGAGTCTCTATTCAGATTTTTTCACTCTCGTGAGTTGGAATTTTTAATTGACGATAAATTCTGCTCATAAGGGTCAGAAATCGATTGAAGCTTGTGTCATTCAGCACAGACCTTCTATTTAAATGTGAGTGCTCTAGCTTGTCAGAAAGTGATCAACAATCTGCTGGACGATAAATTCTGTTGGTCAGAAAAAGGATTAAAACTTGTTTTTTCATCATGCATAGTATTTTAGATCAAATTTAGAATCGCAATTATGATTATTAGTAATATCACAATAAATTCTGCTTATAGCAATCAGAAAAAAGGACTTAAAATTGCATTATCGTCATGCGCAGATGGGGTCGAAAATTAGTCCAAAACTTCGATTGCAAGATTCCACACTCACACACTTGAAAGAGGTAGTTAAATAATATGATGGGACTCTATCAATTAGACAAGTTTGCCGAAAATTTTAGTATTTTATAACTGTTTCATTTGAATCTAAATAATTCTGTTTAAAATACATTAAGAAGACAATTATTCGCAATGTCACATCAAATTAAAGTATTTTATAACCATCGTTGAACAGCCGATCCAATTTTGCGTTTACAACCACTCATGTTCAACTCCGTAGTCTTGTCCTTTTGAACCCCTATCCGAAAGACAAGGTAGCTCCTGGATCAAGTATTGAGAGAAATTTGCCTTTGATGGAACTAACCCGCATGGAGAGGAAAACCTCCCACGGTTACCCATGATCCGTCTACTACTAAGGACGTTTTACACATCAGCACTGAGGTCGGTGCGAAATTTGTTGGGATTCGAACCCAGTTCACCTCGCTGAGCCACCACAAGCACCCTTTCTCATTAACTCGTTTGTAGAAGAGAGGTCGAAATCTCACATCGTTTCTGTACGAACTCCTAAATACCAATTATAAAGAAACTTCATAGTTTAAGTAAGAATAGATTCGTTATTTGAATTCATTGTGGCACACAGTTTTATACACTTAAATATGATATACATCTCGTTGTAGAATGAACTAGATGCTAAAATATTTATTGAACATCTTAATGTTTCAATCTAATAAAAAAAAACTATTTCTATCTAAATTATTGTTTAAGCAATAATCTCTTTAATCCAAGAAATGGACAGTTTTGGCGATATTAAACACCATGCAGGTCGATTAATATTTGGTTACGTTTTATTAATAATTTGTTTTTAATTTAAACCAAGTGATAGTAATTTTGATAAAAGTTTTGTGCGATGGCTCAGGTGATAGAGCATTTACTTTCCAATGCGGCAAACCGGATACGAATTCCGCTTGCACCGACATACAGTGCTGGCATAAAATATCCTCAGTGGTGAACGGTTCACGGATTAGAGTCCCCTTAACGTTGGGCTAACCGTGCAAGGTTTTCCTCTCCATGTAACGAAAATGCGGGCTAGTTCCATCAAAAGTCCTCCATGAAGACAAATTTCTCACAATACTTGATCCAACAGTTCGCTTATCAGGTTGAAAATGACAAGGCTACGGTAGTCGTAAACCCAAATAATTAAGTCGGCATTTCAACGACGTTCATTAAATAACAGTTTTGGGCAATAAAGTATGCATTTCAGAGTGAATTTTATTATTTTTTTAAATATTTTTATTTAATGTACCTTTTAATAATTCATATATCAAACTTCTTATTGCTCATCATTGTTCCTAAAATCAATAACAATCACTATTCTTTTTGTTTTCCTTACAATAATATTAAGTGTGAGGTTGAATACTTTTATTTTACTTAATAGAAAAGTACACTTTATGATGTTACTTAACACTAATTATTGCGATATCTTTTAGATAATAGCTAGTTAATGTTATATGCAATATGACGCAGTTTATTATTAGTAATGGAAAATTTTGTTATCGTTAAAAAGTTTTTCCAATTGGGTAAGTTTAAAATTAAGAATAAAAATTACATTTGCCATATAAGAGTTTCATCACATTTATGAAGTTTTCATTGGAAAAGAATAGGATTAAAATTTAAAATATATCTTTATTTTAAAATAAACATATATTTTAAAGCTGCAGATTTTCATCTTACGTCATTTAAAGGAAGTTGTTTTCCTAAAGAACACCCGTCGCATTTTTTTTATTTTTTAAATAATACGCTGTTAAAATTAAAACAAATTTTGTTATCAATAATATATTTTACTATACATATATTTTTTTATTATTCTCAATTTTTACGTCGATTTATACTCTATTATTAATTAGTACTTTTATCATAAACATTTTTGAAAACAGCAAAATAAAGAATAACGAAGCATATGGTTTTCAATCTCTCCTATGTCTATATCTAATGTTCATATCTATATGTTCATGCGTTCAAATTCTAAAATCATGAATAATTATTTAATCTATTAAAAAAAATTTTCGAAGGAAATTAAAAAGAACACAATATTAGCTTTTTGATCAGAGTTCAACCAAAAAAAATTTTTTTGCCTAGAAACTTAAAGATATTTTTCTGTTAACAAATAAAACTTTCCGAGCTATCCTAAAATATTGAATGAAAAACTTTGTTTTTATTTTTAACTGCCTCAACTTGATTGTTTAGCGACAGAAAAGAATTAGATATCGCTATCTTGAATTAGTTTATGGTTATCTTAATTTATTCCATTTGCGGAGGTGACAACACGTAGCTGTTTATTGGGACCATCGTCCAATACATATAGCTTCCTATCCCCCTCCTCAAATTTTTTCGAAGTTTTGTCTAACCCCCTTATTTTGAAGGAAAGGAATCTGAATAAGAAAAAAACATGTTTATTCAAAAAAAAGTACATTTTTGTGTTTGATTTCATAACTACAATTAATTAGCTACAATAATAGTTTACAACAATTAATTAGCATATTTGAGATCAACCCCAGAAACCAGTAAGATTGACACTTACAACGTGAAAATCAGATCATTTTGAACGAAAGTTATTCAGAGTGATATCTTTTTTTATTTTGCGTACCGTACATAGGTGTGCAGCACGCAAAATTACCACCTAGAATGTTTTTTTATCTAATGATCGGATTTTCACGTTCTAGAGCTCAATCTTAAAGGTTCGAAAGGATGACCTGAAATATGCTAATTAATTAGTGCAGACGATATTTTAAATTACTCAATCAGACATAAAACGTACTTTTTCAGTAAAAAAAATCTTTTTCTCTATGGATTCAGATTTCTAACTCTCACAATATAGGGGGTAGTACCAATTTGGGAAATACGGTCCCAATCGATTTAAAGTTTGGACCCCTTAATTTTCTTTTTGAGTATTTTGAGAACTTAGTAAGCGAATGGAAAAAATTTCGCACGCAATTATAAAATTGGTTTGCCCAAAGATAATTCCATGCAAAATATAATTTTTAGTAAACATTTATTATTTTTTTATATCAAAATACAACATTTAAGCGTAATTGGTAAAATACTTCCTCAGAAAACGAATTTTGAAAATAAATTATTTTAAAGTAAGCATTTTTACATGGCAAAACACAATTCACACGAAATCGGTTAATAGGTCCTGAGATTTGATTTCTCAGGGCCTATTTGACCAATTACACTCAACTTCTATACTTTGCCATTTAAAATAGTATTCTTTAAAATGATGTAAAAAATTTTATACCTAACAATTCAAAAGTTTTTCAACTATTATTAAAGAAAGTAATAAAAATTATAAATATTTACTAAAAGTTATATTTTGCATGGAATTGTCTTTGAATAAATGAATTTTATAACTGTGCTCAAAAAGGTTCTCGTGATATCGTGAAATTTGCAGAAAGTAAAATTAACATTACGGTGTTAGATCTCTCTCCTGACCAAACTATTGGGAGTCAGAAATCCGAATCCGTAGGGAAAAAATAGGAACGTTTATTCAGAGAAGTCCTTTCTGTGCCTGATTTCGCAACTTAAAATACCGTCTGGTCTGCACTAATTAATAAGCATATTCTAAATCATCCCTTCGAACCTTTAAGTTTGAGTCTTAGAACGTGAAGATCCGATCATCAGATCAAAAGTTATTCGAGGTGGTATGCTTCTTTTTTTTTTGCTACAATGAGTAATGTGCAAAAAGAAAAGAAAAAAACAATTTAAACCCTAAATGTTTCAGGAATTCTCGTTTCAGGATTCAATCTTAATGGTTCATGAGGGTGCTTTTAAATATGCTACTTAATTAGAGAAGACGATATTTTAAATTACAAAATCAGACACAAAAACATACTTTCTCTGAATTAACTATTTTACGATAGATTCGGATTTCTGACTCCCAAAATCCAAAAGTTATATCATGCAAAAAAAATAGCTTTTGGTAAATATTTTTATTATCATTTAAATTAATAGCAGTGGGAAAAGTTTAAAATGTAAGGTGTTTAATTTTTTACATCACTTTAAAGAAGGCAGTTTCACACAGTAAAATACAAATTCGAACGAAATCAAATCGTCAAAACAATACGTTGACAAAGGGTTTGAGAGCTTTCTATAGCATAATTCTTTGTCATAACCAAACACTTATGATCTTTATGAACAATAATTTTTTTTTCTTTTTGCAGAGTAAGAATCAGAAAACTTGTTTAATCTTTTACTTAAGAATGACAAAAACAAGAGGTTTTGTAAATCATTTATTAAGGTTTTAAATATATACAAATAATTTAATTCAATAAATGTACATCAAAATGCTATTTTAATTGTAGAGTTTAATCATCAAAATATTTATAGATGTAAATGAGCAAAATCATTTGTTCTTATCACAAAATCTTCTTTCAAGCACAAATATGAATTTTTCTTCCCTTTTCAACAAATTAATTTATGGCAACTTAAAATTACTTTTATTTCCGTTAAATATAAAGAAATCCTTTACTAATAGAGTTTCAAATTAAATATAAAAAAAATCCCTTACATTATATGTGTGCAATTGAATCACTATTAATAACATAAATTAATAAAAAGCATTTCACTACAAAAAAAAGTAACAAATTACAATAATTTTTCTGAAGTCATGCAACAACAAGGTTAAAATATACAGACAACATGCAAAATCTTACATACAGTCTGTATTGCCTTAAAAACGAGAATTTGATTATTTCAGCACCAATTTAGTTGAAAGCAGTTGAATTGTCAAAATCATAGGTTATATCATTGTCGATATAAACGTCATAATTTACAAATTAAGTTTTTTCCAGTTAAAAATTTATTGCAAAAAAACTTAACAATGTAGAGGAACATTTGTCATTAAAAGAATACGGCATAATGATACATTGTGTTGATGATGGTCGTAATGCGTTTCACAAGTTCCTTGAATGGGGGCCTTCTTCTAGGGTTGTCATGCCAACATTCAAGCATCAGGTCATACCTGAAATTCCAATATCACAACTAATCATTAAAAATTAGGGAAGAAAAATAAATAATATGTCACAAAATTTTAAAAAATTTAACTACAGTGATCCCTCGTTTTTTGCGGCCAATGGGGACCAGAACCTTCCGCGAAAGCTGAAAAATCGCGAAGTAGGATTTTCCCCAAGGAATTTTCGTGTATGTGGTTATACGAATGTTTTAAATATGTAAACAGTATTTATAATTTACACATTTAAGACAAAAATTACAATAGTATACGTATTTACTTAAACGTGTCAGTGCTAATTAATAAGGTTGATTACAAAACCTTATACAGTAATAAACATTAATCATTGCTTTCTGAGAGAGGCCAAGAGTCTTGTGTTGGTGGCAGAGGAGAGGTTCTCACTTGACTCGAAGCTTTAGGCTCACTCAAAGACTCTTCTGCTGAAGGAGCTGACGGTAGAGCCGGGAGCTTTACCTTGGAGAGAAACATGGAGCTGGGTAGTTGTTGTCTTTGTTTTTTTCTTTACCTTCAAAATTCCCCTGTACAAGGACATAACCCCATCAACGCGATTGCTGAACTCGATAGCTCGAACCATATTGTCGTCGATGTCTTGTGCAAAGTGTTTCATCGCTCTTGCCATGTTGCAGATTCTCCAGGGTAAGGCCACGCTTTTCAGTTTCTCCTTCGTCTTCCTCTTCGTTTTCTTCCTTACTTGCAGACTTTGTCATCTCAAAGAGGTCTTCATCGGTCAGTGGGTCGGAGTAGCAATCTATAAGGACGCTGATGTCTTCTTTTGTCATGTCAACAAATCCTTCATTCCTTATGATGTGAGCCAGTCTCACCGCCATCTCCACCGCTTTATTGAAGGTTATTGAAGCAGTTTTGCGGATGTTTGCTTCCTCTTTCTTGATGTACTGCACTGTAGATTCATTTACCCCATAATGGCGTGCCACAGATGCATAACTTCTACCCTCTTTGATCATATCTAAAAGTATCCACTCGTACTCTTATTGGCAGATGTCGCACAGGAAAAAAAATCATGCGCCTTTATGAGAGACCATAATATGAGAGCTCTGAGTCAACTCATCTCTTTGTTTGACATGCAGGGATCTTTCTCTCTTGCGGATCAACGTGAAACAACGCTTCTTTCCGCAATGTGGCTGCCGACATGGTAGTATTTTTTCATTTTTATTTTTTGATGAATATTTTGGAAAAATCCGCGAAGCACTGAAGTTGCAAAACATGAAGCGCGAAGTGGCGAGGGAATACTGCATATTCATATTTAAGTAGAAATTTTTTTTTAGAATTTCAGAGTTAACTCGTCCAAGGTTTTTTTCTTTAATAAAAAAATTCTAACTAAATTATTTCTATTTTATTTATACCATTAGACAAGTTGGAGATTCTTTTTTTAAATTTCACTTTTTTATTTATAGTTACATTTTGTACAAATCCAGCTTTTGTAAAGGGATTTCTCCTTTTGACTTCAGTGATTTATTTCTCTGCTATTTGTTCACTCACATCTTTTATCTAGAATCTTTTAATCTTTTTTTTTTCTAGATCAACATTTCTTTTTTATATGCTTTCCTCTTCTGGAACTCAAATTGTATTTAGTATTTTTTCATTCATACGTCTGATAGACAACATATATATATCAGTTTTTTTCTCATTTTATGTGTTATGGGAGCTACTGCAACTTGGTTTTAACAATGATACTTAAAAACGTCCACTATGTTTAATCTAGCATCCATTTCCTTTTGCTGTTGTAAAGAATGATATAAAATGAAAAATTTAAGTATCAACTGTCCCATAAAAGGCTACTCTTTAAAAAGAGTATTTCAGTTTTGCATCCGTATCAGTCGACTAAACTGAACTCGATCGACTTCTCAATCGAACTCGGAAACTCTCGAAAAAAGACATCCATTTCAATGACTGTTGGGTAACTTTATCGATTCTTCGGGAGTCATTTTTTAAAATCTGGATTTAAGTAATGGAGGAAGAGCAAATTGTAATATACCCCTTATATTAAAGACATCTAAAAGAGGCTATATAATGTTACTACACTTCAAAGCAATTCCAAAAATAACCTCTCTTTTTCGAATAGTTTGTAGTTCTTTATTAAAAATCATATCTTTTAGAGAAATTAAAACTTACTTCCAAAAGGGTAAACTATCTCTTGTTCCTTGTAGCTTTAATATCAAGATTTTTTTTTCTTTGGTAGAATGAATGGAGAAAACAGTCTGGAAGTACCTACCAACCCTTACTTTTTAAAATGTAGATGACTTTACATGTTTTCAAGTTTTAATCCTAATTCAAACACTATAGTGTTTTAATAAGTAGAATAGGGTGTTTAATACATTTCAAATGAATTCGTAAAAAATCCCTTTTGCTGTAGTATCAGGTGTATATTTTAAATTATATTATGACCTACAACGTCGGTTAGGCTGAAACACAACAAAAAATCAAGATGTTTTTATCTGAGCAAGTCAGAAGAGCATATCCTTAAACAGGCACATGCATGCCTTACCGTGAACGATTGAAATTGAGAGAATGTGGGCTTTCGCTGGTGAATGTCGACGATCACGTAGTCGCTTCGGTGAATGTCCGAAATGTTTGTTGTATGCGATTTGATGTTCATTTATTCGATATTTTATTATCTGCGGAGGCCAGATTAGGAGAACTATCAGTGTCTCAAGTACCGGTTAAATGCATACCGGACAGTGGCACTTAAAAAACATTGATGTAGGGCATACCGGGCAGTGGCACTTAACTAGACCTAGTATATATTTCGGACATTTACCGAAGCAACTGTGTGATTGTCAGCATTCATCGGTGGAAGTCAACAACCACCGAATTTGGTCATTCACAACAACATGGATATAAGTTGTTTTAAAAAGGTACAAAACTTTAATGTCTATTTTTAAAATGCAGAAGATTTGAATCTCAGAGCAGAAGATAAATCCAGAAAGTTTTTGCAAAATAAATGCAGAAAAGTTGGCAGCTATGTAAATATACTAACTGGTTTTTATAAGGGTTCCTTTTCTATAGTGTATGATTAGCTACAACTGGTTCTTGCATCTATCTAGACAGGCTCTAATCAGCCTCTAATTGTGCCATCTATAGTATTAATTTTTAACAAAACTATATTTTCTTGATAAAATTTGGAAAAAACATTTATTTTTTTAATAATAGTGAAAATAAAGAGACTTTTTAGAATCTCATAGTAATAAAAAGGATTTTTAGGGAAGAACTTAAAAAAATAGAGACCAAGGAAAATAGGGAACTACTGGTAGTCCTGTAAATATCATACATGGAAACTATTTGGTAAACCTCAGAAATTTCTACAATTTTAAAACAAAGGAAAATATATTTTGAATAAGTATATTATGCTAAAAACTATTATTATAATCTTTGCCTTTTTGTTTTGTTTGTTATATTTTGGAACTTCATAATTTTGATCTAGAAGAATAAGACATTGGTTTGAATGGCCGAGCTTCGGATGTTATTTCCAATTTTTTGCATAAAAGTGCTGTTTTTGTGAAAATTCTCAGAATTTCTGAAAGCATCTTTGTGTTTTTGTAAAAATTACAAAAACAAGTGGTCTGCCGAGACTCTTTGTAAAGTTTCCTAATTTTGTTAAATATTATTTAGTTAGAAAAAAATTTTTATCACTTAATTGTTTGGCAATATTACTTCTTTAAGTTTCCAAGTAAATGATATATTGAATAACACACTAACATCACTGATAGGGAAAAATTTTGATATTTAAACAATATTAAACAAACAAAAAAAATTTAAACTCAAACAATATTACAGTACAATGTACAATAAGAACAAATCATTAAACATTTTTGTTAGTGTTAACTGACACTCTTTGAATGCAAAATATCTTACCATTCATGTCTGCAATTTGGCCATTCTAATCTGTAACCATTCTTTAAAAACTCCAATACATTTGATAGTCCTGGGTAGGGTTCTTTACCAAAACGGAAGACTTCCCACATAAATACACCAAAAGACCACCTGATATAAAAAATATCTTACATTAGACTATAACATAATAAAGTTATTCTTAATTTTTCAAAAATAATAATAAATGATTTAGTGTCAATTTCTATCAAGAACAAATTCGAACCTTTTGGAGTTATAAGGGTCAAAATATTTTATTCAGGATTTATACTCAAAGAAGAAAAAATGCAGTTGACCCTTGTGGTTTAGGTGAAAATGGACACTAGATCGTAAGTGCACAAAAATACTGCAAATATTAAGTTGTAGCTGAAAAAATACCTGACACATCTTAAGAAAGCAATACCTTAACAAGAACACAATAATTAGTAAAAACGCAACTTTTTTTATCAATACATAAACCCTTTAAATTAATAGGAGAAAAATTCATTAAAAGTAATATACTGGTTAAGAGCTGCTATTTTTGATAAACAACACGCATCAAGATAACGAACCACATGTTTTAAACCAAAAAAGATCAACAAAAAGAGTAAGCACAATTTTCTAACAAGAAAAATAATGATAAATACATTTAATATATCGTTTAAAAAAACAAAGAAGACCGTAATTTACGACAATTTATGGGGCTATATCACAAGAAATTGTTTTATGGTAACATCAATTAAAAAATTGCTTTAAACTGTTTTTTTGAAACTTTTCGAAATCAAATGACTAAATTCCTGTCGCTATATAACGGTTTAATGTGGATGTTCTAATGGACAGAAAAGTAACATAATGTCTATGCAA
Source organism: Parasteatoda tepidariorum (assembly GCF_982258835.1). Classification (NCBI taxonomy): domain Eukaryota; kingdom Metazoa; phylum Arthropoda; class Arachnida; order Araneae; family Theridiidae; genus Parasteatoda; species Parasteatoda tepidariorum. The sequence continues at coordinate 1,098,477 of NC_141758.1, read as the reverse complement.
CAGAACTTCATGTATCTTTAATAAAGGTCGTACTAAAGAATGTAGACTGCATCATAACAAGAATTAAACTTTATACAAGAATTTAACAAGATTAACAGGAAAGAAACACTAATACACCTATTAGACATTAAAAGCATTTTTTAAGAAAAAGGAAATATAGAATGAAATTAAGTCATTTATTAAAAAAGATATACACCAAGAAGAACATTCACACAACAGGATTTCCACTCAATTTTAAGAATATATTTCCAAGAATGTTAAAAAAATCTCATTTTTGCTAAACATTTTTTCTATTCACTGAGCAACAAAACTTAGTTTTTTATCTAAAACATCTATTGAATATTATATTTTGTAAGAAACATAATTTCCCAAAGTGAAGGTTTACTAATATGTTTAAAACACAAAAATATATGAAGAAAACAATATTTTGCACAAAAGCGGGGAAAAACTCACTCTGTAATATAGTTATTATTAACAGTATATTAACTAAAGCATAATTTCATTAATACAGGGTGCGTAGCCAAATCTTTGAATCAAAAATAAGCACTTTTTAAAAACTTTTCAAGCACTCAAAAAATTCATATTAAATCAATGATATTATTGAAAAACAAAAACTTCTTATAAACAGTTTTAGCGTTAAAAAAATAACAAAAAGAAACGGGCGTAAATCGAAACAATCAGTACTTTCCCACATCACCGAGTGAATTCAACTTGACCCTGAACTCAGAACAAAAGTACCCTTACCCCCTACGTCAAAAAAAGTCTTAGAAGTAAAATAAAATAAACAAGAACAAAATTAAAATAAATTAAAAAGAAAAACATTTCATAAAGATCTGATATTCTCTATCCGAATTGGAGCACTCGGGTTTCGGTTTCAAGTGTGCGCGCATGCGCAAGTCATAATGTGGGTACGACATGAAGTCCGTGAGAATGATTACGCAGCAAACTCCCAATTTTTCGTGAAATGCATGGGATCCACCAGATATCACTGAAGGGAGAAAAAAAATTATTCGAAAAAAAAAGCACTTTTTAAAAACGCCAGCTGAAAAAAGCACATTTAAAAGCTTTTAAAAACGAAATCCCCAAAAAAGCACCTTTAAGTACTTTTTACAAACGCTACGCACCCTGTTAATAGTTTATCAAGAGAGAAAAATAAATTTAAGGAAACAAAATTTTTACAAAAAATATTATTTTTAAAGTAAATTATTAGTAGTTTATTGCTGCAAATATTTAAGAAATTTTTTCAATGAAATACAAGAAGTGTTAGTTTCCAGGATTGTTCAAGGTTTTTCCCAGGCAATAACTGGTAACTCTTAAACTTTCGAAGAAGTGGAATTTAAACACTAAATGGAATAAAATAACGCTAAAATCATTGCAAAGGATCCTAAATCAAAAAATTAATATTTTAATTATGCTAATTATCGCATTTGTATGATGAATAAATTAAGGAAGTTCATAATGGGATATTTAAAAATAAATTAAAGAAATTTTATAGTTTAATTAAAGAATAAAATTTTGCTGTCTTCAAATGCATGATATGACGACCCTAAAAGCATCATTATGATGACACTATTCTGTGGGATAAACACTTTATGTTTCAACTCTATTCGTATTTTAAAATTTAGAGAGTTCAGTTTAACTTAAAGCAGTGGTCGGAAGTAGCGCACTACAAGTAATGTGGTTTGGTACTTTTTTTTTTAAAAAAAAGTAGTGTACAGAGGAGTAGTGCGATATAAAAATAAAAAACAGTCATTTGTAGCGATTCCTGGCAACCTTATTCTAACATTAGTTTAGAATTGTAACACAGCTCTAACGAAAGTCATTTTTCGAATTTGATGAGTAAAAATCATAACGGGTCTGTCAATGGATACAATGAAAATTACCTTATGGCTGGAACTGAGTGACTTACAGCGGTGGAGATGTTTTCGGTTCATAGGTTCTTTAAAATCACAACGTCAACAATCAGATATATATGCGCAAGCGATACAAGTGTTCTCCGGGGTGTATAGTAAAATCTTTCAACAAAAAATAAGCACTTTTTAAGCACTCAAAAAATATTTTTAAGCACTGTATACATTAACAAAATGCAAAATAATTTTCAAAGACTTCAGATGATCATGAGAAAATAACTAGCTTCTGATAAGATTATATTAACCGTTATAAAATGTTCGAGAGATATTTCGGTTCGATATCAGGTGGAAAATTAAGTCTGAAATTGAGAATATCTTGCAAAATGCAGAGTTGCACATGAGCAGGCAATAATCTCAGCAGGCAATCTCTCGAACCCAGCTCAGTAGACGCACATACGGACTCGCAAGTATTTCATCAAACATGTAAAATGTCTGGCGCTTTCATACGCTATGGACCAACGGTACGCCGAAATTAATTGCGAAACCGTTGAATAGAACAATGTGGAAAGCATTCTTTTGCATAATATGTGGCGAAAATCGACATGGAACGAAAAAAATTTCCTTTTTCGAAACGGAAAATTAAGCACTTTTTAAAAACGCTACGCACCATGTTCTCCCAGGCAGTCGTGACTTGTCAATGTCTCTAAATCTGCCAGTATGTCTCTAAATCTGTCTCACTCCAGTTCTTATTCGTAGCGAAGAAAAGGTATTCATTTTCATTATGTATTTTAAATATAGTTTTATGAAGTGGTAGGACAGTCCAGAGCAATTTGATTGAATCAACTGAGTGCAAGGAATTCAGTCTGCTCGTTACAGTATATGCTACAATGGTTGGGAATCCACTGAATGATAGCGCGGTGTTTCCTTGTGAACTAATTGCTTGGATCAATCCCAAGTTATTTTAAATTGTGTTATTACAAGCACATTTTATGTTAAAGCAGGACATTTCGTTCCTGATATTTTGGGATTGCCATTTTAGTCCGGTTAATGTTCCTTTCATTCATCATTTCTGTTTTAGATATTGAAATTTAAACTATTTTATGAAGTATGCAAAACATTTCAATGCAATTGTAATGATTCTAATTTCTATTTCATTAATTATTGGCTGCTAACATATAACCTCTTTTCATTTTCTTCAAGGTAGGAATTAATTGAATTCCAGATTGCAATGCTTGGAGGCATATAAATCATTATTATTTTTTTGTCAGTTGATCCAACTTAATCATAATATTTTACATGTTGTGGACAACCTATTATAAATATTCTTAAAAATTGAGATATTTAATTCTACACTGAATAATTTTTGAATGCTAAGTAACCATTCAAAGCTCAGTCAATGGAAATAATAAATAAATAACTTACTATATTTAGGACCATTGAATTGGGGGAAAAAACTAAGAAGTGGGATGGAAAATCAAAATAGACAAATTATTACAGCGACTGAATCAGGAAGGAATGGCAATGGGACCAAAACGCTACTTAGATATGTGTTTTAATACATTACAAAAGTATGTTTAACTTACTGTATAGAAAATAATTTATCAAATAATAATTAATATATTTTTAATAATTAATATAAGTAGTTCTTTAATATAAAAATTATTAATATGATTAATAATTTCAATTAAAAAATAATTCAATAAATATAGAAATAATCTAGGAAATGAAACCTGGACAACTGCACGGTATGAAGATAGATTTGAACCCTTGAAAGAAGAATTCAAACAAATTTAAAAATAGAGAAGCTACATAAATCAGTTGTAGAGCCACTTCATAAGAAGGATAGATGTATGAAAAGGGTCTCTATAAGAAGAAATGATCTAAAAAATGATGAAATTGAGGGAAATGATGAAAGAAAAGTCATTTACAAAAAGAAACCTGAGAATTGTTAAGATAAGAACCTGTAGATTGTTTACGAGAGGCCAGTTCCTTCTTGGGTTGCAGTGTAAATAAGTAAAAATTAAAACAAAAATAAAACTGCATAACTCAATATTCTTTTTTGTCAAAAAGAATATTTACTTTAAGAAATAAGATCAAGTTAGAAAAGCTAAAATAAACAGAATGATTAATAACTGCAATTTTATTATGTGCTTTTATGATAGCATACAGGTGGAGAGACCTACACGTCAGAGTGACTGCTGAACTTTTGTTTCTCAATGGCTTCTGGTGCCATCCACTTGACAGGCAGCTTCTTCCGGGAGTCGATGCTGCTCAGGTAGTACCCCGTCTCATAGGCATCTCTGGAGAGGCCGAAATCAGCAATCTTTATACGATCCTTGTCTACCATCAGGATATTTCTTGCTGCCAAGTCCCTGTGGATCAGTTTCAGATTGGCAATATATTCCTAGAACGAAATTAAACTTTTTAAAGCAATGATTTGTTTCTATATAATGCATATTTTTTTAAATAAATAGACAAGCTTCAAAAAAAATGAACAGCCACAACATCCAATAGAGAAATAAGGTTATTACATAGATTAAAAAAGATATTTCTTTTATCCAGTAAACTGAAAACTGCTTCATAACAGCTCTAAATATTCAATGTTCATCCCAATAACAGTAACCAAGTACAGTTCTTAAGGTAACACTACTGTTTGGAAATTGCTCCCTCTTTTACAAAATAATCTATAAATAAAAAAGCACCTTCATGTAATTTACTTAATGAAACTTAAAATACTGTCCTCATGGTTGTGGTGCTGTGCGACTATATAAGAATGAATATATATATATATATACAGTGAAACCTTCTGTTATGGACACTACTGCATAACGGACGCCTCTCATTACGGACATATTTTTAATTCCCCGGGAATCTTCTATGAATAAACAATTACGTACATTCTCCGTAAAGAGGACACTCCCGTAACCGGACGTGGACAGTCATTTTGGTCCTGAAACTTTATTTTCTATCTCTTCAACCCGGACACTACTTTTTCTAAATTTGAAAACAGAACTATTTTTGCTTTAAATTGCAAGCTAAAAAAAAATTCAACTTTTCACAATTTTCAAAGCATGTAAATTTTTTGCCTTATCCATAACTAAAAATATTGTTAAGCTATTTCACTACTGAAGAATCCATCTTTCTCCTGTCACCTTGCATTATCTATCTAAAGAACGGAGAGAAATAGTACTGCTCTCCTAAAATAATTCGGATATCGGAATCTTTTGATCTTTTCATCTGAAACCACATACGTGATGAGACCCCTCAAGTTGAGATGACATTTTAAATGCTCTAAGTGCTTCTTCCCCATTGAAAATTTCTTTAATTTTCTTATCAATTTGAAGACTGTACTTAACACAACTGGGGTAAAAAGAGAACAGAAGTATAATCTTTGAGGTGTTCATATAAATGAAACATCTATTCAGACACTTGATAGCTGATGAATTGTGAATAATCAACTCAATAGGTCCTCATGACTTACAGGTATGCATTGCTTTTCTTTTTCTGTGCATCATGGAAGGTTTACTTTCAAGAAGGTATTAACCATGTTTCCCATCAAATAATAAGTAGGTGTCAGGGGATGTAAACGTAATAATTAAAACCAACTGAGGACTGAAAGCTACTATTCGGTATCATATGTCTTATTTGAGTATCTACGCTAATAGGAAAATTATATTCATTTACAGCTACATCTAGAATGATGTACAGTAGAGAACCGATTATCTGTAACGATCGGGACCATCGCGATTCCGGATAACTGATTTTTCTGGTTTTCTGAATCGCTACAAAATGCCGTTTTTTTAATGTTTATAAAACGAAACTAAAAAATTCTTTTGAAATAGTTTTAGAAATAATAAAAAATTATAAATAATAATACACTTAAGTTTAAATAAGGAAAGAAATTATGAAATAAAAATTATATACAGGCTTATTATGTTATTATTAACATTAATAACATATATAAGCTATTTGTGCTCATGTGAGATTCGTCTACGAACGGCTTTTGATCCGTCCTCTAAATCAGTTCTTTCGTCAACTTGATATGCCGTACGCTCTAAATAACAAAATGGGCTCAAAATCTCGCAGGGAAAAAAAAAATTTTTAATGGAAGAAAATTAATTTCCGATTCTGAATTTCATTCCGGTTATCTGGTTTTCCGGTTTTCTGATTTCCGGATAAGAGATTCTGCACTGTATTTATATCAAACCTTTTTATATATTCTTTTTTATCTTTCTTAAAGTTTACATATATATCCTTGTAGATAGTTATTGTAGATTATTTAATTATTTCTGCATGTTTGAAAATATTCTAAAAACAATTTACGGTGTTAAACTTTGTTATTAGGGTACCCATCCCGTAAACAGACAACTCTCATAAACGGGCAATTTTTTCGGTCCCAAGAATGTCCGCTTATTGGAGGTTTTAGCTTAATGTCCGTTTAACGGAGGGATATATATATATATAACGTTGTTTCCGAGTGGATGGATTAAAACAGGTCTTAGGCAGAGAAGGAGGGTACAAAATTTATTAATTGATTATTAGACAGAGAGCAGTAGTGTACACGAAAAGTTGTGTTTCTTCATTATATGTTAGGGAAAATCTTGCAAAGTAAATCTGTAATATGTTTCAATTTAGGGAAAGAGGGAAATCTTAGTAATTGTATTTGGTTTATCAAATAGGTCGAGCGATTCCCACAAAGAACAAAGGGAAAAATATCTTGCTTTTAATTATATGCATACTTGAGCTACAGGTTCAGACCCGAACACGAAGTCCAATCTTGTCTTCTATGCAGCAGACATGAAATAATAATTAATCCAAAATATTACATTTTAATGTAATTAAAATTAAATAATTAAAAGTTACATAAAATAAAAAAGCATATCTCGCCGACGATTGCGAGTGAGAAAAGTGTGTTTAACAGATGGACAGCATCGCATGAACAAACTTTTGCGTGAATGTTTATATCTTAACAAAACTACAGTTCACTTCAGTTCAAAGTTCGGTTAGTAGAAGTTGAAGTATCATAGTCTCATTTCACAACTGCGTCAGGGGGCAGTTGTTGTTTGGGAGTTTGACTCAGTAGTGAGGATACCGCAGAGCCAAAAATAGATTTAAGAACAGAATGCGAATTTAAAAGTGTGAGAATGTGTTTCGATTAGGTAAATAAAATAAAATAAAAGGATATTCAGAAAAGAACTAACATAAAAAGATCAATTGAAGCTTATTATGTTGCATCCCCCTTCGCCGAAGATTTTTTAATTACAATCCAAAATTTTAAAAATTATCTATTTGCAAAATCTTTACTCTAATAGAAGCACAATTAAAATTAAAAGAATCATATTTACAGTTTTAAAAAGAGATAAAGTAATATGACTTATACAGGGGTGATTGTGAACCCAAGTCAAAATTCCGGAAAATTTCTTGAGTTTAAAAAATAAATAAATAAATAAATAAAAAATAATAAATTTTAAATTGAAAAATTAGAAAAACATTTAAACAAGGTTTTTTTCTCTTTTTTCTCAATATTTCTTAGTTTACTTAAAATATATATTTAAAATTTTACACATACCTATACCATTTATACATACCTATGATGACCTGGAGAAGTAATTAAAATTTACAAATATGTCTTTCTTTCTTGAGTTTATGATTATAACAACTATTTACTGATAAAAAATTAATATTAATCATGAATATAAGTTTATAAAGTATCTCTCTGGCTCTCCCTTACAAACAAATAAAATAAACTGTGTTTTTAAGTTCCACCTTTGAAAATTTGATTTCCGGAAACTTCTGTGATCAATGAATTTTTGAAACGTCTGGACCTTCAATTTCCGGAAACTTCCGGATCACTGTTAGCAAAAATTCCGGAAATCCGGATTTTTTCCGGAGCACAATCAGCCCTGCTTATAAAAAAATACACATTTGTACACATGTTAAAAATAATAACATAAATTGTTCAAGGAATAAAAAAATTGTAGTAGCGCTACCAGCAAACTTAAAAGCTTGATTTTCATTTTTAATAGTTTTTGTGACTTCAGTTTTTTCAGTTCCAAGTCTTTTGTTTGAAAATCACAACAAAGTTTTTTCACCATAGTATACCTCATAATCACACACTTTAAATAAATCCTTCAATCAAGGTAAAAAACATTTATAAAAATTTTTTCAAAATGTGTAAGTTAAAATGTAAAACATAAAATACAAAAAACAGTTTTACAGGAAATATTTCTATCTGAAATTATCTTCAGTGCTGTTTACTTTGTTTGAAAACAAAATAAAATAAAAAATGACATAGCGGTTGATACTCTGATGTCAAAGTACAAAGTAATATTTAAAGTACTATTTGTGTTGACTTTAAATAGTTTTATTAGTCACAATCAAGTATTTGTCATTTTTAATGTTTTTATTTCTATTTTGAAAATATTTTGAGTGTATCCGGATACTATACATTGTAAGTTTGTGTTTGGTCACTTTATCTCTATGTTGGAATTGACTTTCAGCAATAAGAAACTTTGCTTGTTTACGGAAATGTCTGAGCGATGAACTAAATTACCAACGTTGGACTCAAGCATTAATGTCTGGTTGTTTTTCAATTCAAGTTCTAAAAACATGTATTTTATTCATTTTTCCAAATTATTTGTATTAGTTTCAACATATCTTGGTTTATTTTATAATTTCTACTACACCGCAATTGCATTCAAAATAAAAATATTTTAATGGCATTTTTATCTTAACCCTAAACACTACAGTAAAACAAAAATATAAATTCTACTAATCAATAAATCAGAGAAACTATAACACATAAAACAATAAATATGAAAATAATTTCTTCAAACATTTTTTGTGTCAATCAATTGATTGTTTAATCACTGCACTGAAAAAAAATTCAAGAAAAACAATTTTAAACAGTAAATACAATCAATGTATAAAAATTAATTGTTTCAATGGAAACATCAAATATTAGGGGGGAAAAAATTTGAAATCATAATCTATGATTTTTGTTTATTTACAAGAGTGCTTTTTTTTTTATTAATCAATAAAAATTAAAGAAATTGTTTTATGAGAATTGTAAAAAAAAATTACCACAGAGAATATGTGAAAAAGTTCGAATTAGTCCAAGAAGATATTTTCAAAACTGCAACATCATAGATAAAGTTCGTTGAAATTCCATGAACAAAATTCCAAAAGCAAAGAAGAGAGTTGCTAGGGAAAAAATTTGTTTCTTCGTTAAGATGATTCATAAATTAACACCGAGAGTGAAGGAGAAATTGAAGCTTATTTTTCTTTGAGTTCTGAGTAGGAGGGAGGGAATGTAGAACATCTAAGTAGACCATCGTAAACCATTCCGGGATGTGAAAACAATTCATTGACGATAAAATCCAGAGTAGCACTGGGAGAGGCAAAACTAAGCTTTGTGTAAGCCACTTGTCAGGTGCAATAATGCATTTATAAAAAGGATGGGATTTCAAATCGTAAATTTTTTAAATTCTATCAGAAGTCCAATGCAGTTTTTCTTTTCATTCCAAGGGGGTGAAATATATTGAAACTCAGCTCCCTAGTAGTATTCATCGCCTTCAGAACGTAGACATAACATGCAGCATAGACAAATGGAAATCGAGGATCGTTAAGTTCCACTGGGCGTAGGTATCATTTACATAAACAAAAAGTTTGATGATTGAAACATTTATTTTGTGTTGAAGATACTCGATGAATTATGAATCGCCATGAGTTGCAGAAGAATTTGACTTGATAAATTTTCAACTGTCCATATGAATGAGATATTCCATATTTTTGATGTACCCTCTTCCGATTGATTTAATTTCAAAATTTCAGATGATTACTTTAATGAGATATTACATATCTTTGATGTACCGTACCCCCTTCCCGACCGTTTAATCCTGGCGACTTATAACGTCGTTGCCGAGTGGAAGGATTAAAGCAGGTCTTAGGCAGGGAAGGAGGGTACAAAATTTATTTATTAATTATTAGACAGAGAGCAGTAGTGTACATGAAAAGTTGTGTTTCTTCATTATATGTTAGGGAAAATCTTGCAAAGTAAATCCGTAATATGTTTCAATTTAGGGAAAGGAGGAAATCTTAGTAATTGTAATTGATTTATCAAATAGGTTGAGGGATTCCCACGGAGAGCAAAAGGAAAAATATCTTGCTTTCAATTATAGGCATACTTGAGTCAAAAATAGATTTAAGGACAGGATGTGAATTTAAAGGTGTGAGAAAGTGTTTCGATTAGACATAAACATAAAAAGATCAATTGAAGCTTTTTATGTTACATATACATACATATATATATCCAAAAATTTGACAAAAAAAAGTGGGATTTTTAAACTTGTAAGCCATGTGATTATAATTCCCGATTACTAATTTTAAAATTGTATGAATATGAATCACATGCATGATTTTAAATTGAGAGAATATGAATCCCAATATGAGGCTTTTAAATCACGTGAATATGAAACTACATCAAATTTAAAAAATGCGAAAATACAAACCATGATGCATAATTTTTAGATCATGTAAATATGAATCACGATGTATAATTTTTAAATCACACGAATACGAATTCCAATATCTAATTTTTAAAGCATGTATAAATACGAAAATCGATGTTTGATATTACAACTGCAAAAATGAATCAAGATATTGGATTTTAACAGTAGAAAGACTGAAAGTTAGTATATATCTATAATGCCCAAAAGCAGTCAAAATGACTGGATTGTAAAAGAATAAATGATGTGTAAAGAAATTTGCTTAAAATTAATTTTTAATATTTTGTATATTATTAACAGTTGTATAACAAGTTATTAGTAAATATTAACAATAAAAAAATTATATGTTGTACAAAATTCTAAGAAATTGCGTCTTTTTATACATCATTGTTTTTCTAATTGAATATAAAAGCAGTCAAAATGACTTCCTTAGGCAATCTAGTGTTAAGCTCGCGTGTATACCAATCATCGCTACATAGGGTTTTAAAAGCGAGAAAATTCAAATCGCGATATTGGATTTTTTAATCTCGTAAATAAGAATCGCAATGTACGATATTTAAATCTCCTGAATAAGAATCGCTATGTTCAACTTTCAAATCAGGTAAATACAAAAATCGATGTTTGATAGTAAAATCGCGATTTTAAAAATGCCTAAATACAAAAGGTGATATTGGATTTTTAAATCTTGTAAATAAGAATCAAAAAGTACCATATTTAAATAGCATAAATAAGAATCGCAATGCGCAACTTTTAAATTAGGTAATCATAAATAAATATAATTATTTTATTTCAAAGACTGAATTTTCAACAAAAAAAAACAGGATATTTATTTTTAAAAAAAACCTGAAACTTTTAGAGAATCGGAGTTTTTGATAAAAAGGATGAAATCCTCTAAAAAGTGGAAAAATCTCATCCCTGTATAAAGGTCAACCAGTTTTATCCCAAGGAAATGATTTTTAGAGAAACTTCAGAGGGAGGAATGAGGACTTCAATTCTTTCGCTCTGCAGAAAATTAAATTTCTCATAAAATATTTTAGCTTGTGTTCTTTCAAGTTGCCTTTTACTTCACCCCTAGTTTGAAACAGTTGCTCTTGAAATTCATACTTGATTTGGGGATTCATTGAGTTTTCTCTGGTAAATCTCATATGATTGCTGGCAAAAGAAATTTTCTAAAAAATTATTATTATTATTTGTACATAAAAGACATTTAAAAGACTTATTCTCATGCACTAAAGTAACCTTTAAAAAATTTAAAAAGAGAAAGAAAAAACTTTTTATCCGATAATTTTTTTTTCTTCTCATCAACACATAAAAGAATATATATATTGAAAAAATTTCAAATGATTCCTTTTCCGCACTTCATCGGATTGAAAAAAAGGAATTTTAAAACCTTGGAATTTCTGACATCAGTTGAAAAAAGGTTAATCATAAATGGCATGACATAATAAATGGCATAAATGGCACGACAAAATGGGGTGAATCGAATGCAACAGAAAGAAAGAGTTCGAGAATCAAGCGTTACAATAAATAACATGGTATTAAAAATATCGAAATTTCAAAAAATATGCAAATATTAGTAATGATAACTGGCAGAAAACTTATTGAAAAAATGGTTGAATTACCACTTTAAATAGTGAATATTGAGCTATGTGATCTAATTTTTTTTTTATCGTAATATTGGATTAAAAAAAATAAGGAGACAAAATCATCAACAACAATCACTGCAATAAAAAAAAATAAAAAATTTTTAATTTAAAAAAACTTTCTTGAAACTCAGCATGGATTTAGCGAAGATCGAGCATGCAAAAAGTATTTACTAATATGTGCAATACAAATCTTTTGTTTCCTAATAATATCGTATGCAAATAAAAAGATTTAAAAAGTCATGTGGATTTCAGTGACAATAACAGTGATAAAAGTCATACGAAAAAACAGTGGTATCGTTGGGTCAAAAAGAGACTACTAAATACAAGAATTGAATTTTACGTGTCATGATAATAATGTATAAAAATATTGGGATTTTTAAAAATAACATTAAAAAATTCTGAGCAATAGTAGCCAATAAAACGATTGAAACACCGTGTAGATTAACAATGGCAGTGATGCAAATTGTACGCGTCAAAAAAGTGATTACTCAAACACCAAATTCTCATTTTGCATATCGTAACAGCAAAATTTTAAAAAACATCAAATCAGTTATATATATATATATATATATATATATATATATATATATATATATATATATATATATATATATATATATATATATATATATATATATATATATATATACACACATAGATATATAGTTTTATTCTTTATAAGATGAGATTTTTTAACCAGTGCAAATAAATATAGCATATCGTTTTGTAATTACTATTTCACTTAGTGTAATGGTTAGACTGGAAAGTACCGAGATACACACTTAGGTAAGAGTTGTTTACTAAATATAAAGATCATTTTTTAATCTCCATTTAATTCTCCTTTACTGTCAAATGCTTATATTTTATATACTAAAGTCTAGTGAATAAGAATAGCTACAATGTTCATAAGAAAAAAAGCACTCACCATTCCTTCAGCAACTTGATTAATGTAGAGACATAATCTTTTTCCTAAGTGGAGCTTTTTTATAGACATTTTACTGTATTCTAAATTCAAAAAAGAAAAGAATACATTCACAATATATAGTTATCATCAAAGCATGAATGTATAGATTTTATGTATATATAGATATATATACAGGGGTTGTGCAAAATTATGGAAACACTTTTATACTAACTCATTTTTTCATATTTCTCAAGAAATATTAAGAGAATAATTGTAAAACTTAAAAAGTGTTCAGGTCATGCCATTTCTCATACATATTAATAAAATTTAAAGCTTTTAGAGGTTTGAGGTAATGTACATTGCTTGTAATGTTACATTGCTTAGTTCCTTTATATCAATTACTTTGGTTTTTATATGCAATAACTGCACAAAATTTTGTAAACCTAATTTAAATTTTCATGGTAATAAAGAAGTTTAAAAAAAAATAATAATTTTTTTGCATTATGGTTTTTTAGTATACCTGCAAAAATATTCAATAAAAATAAACAAAATTTTTAGCATAATTTTTAATGAATAGTAAAAATATTTTAAAATTCAAAAAAAAAAAAATTCATTAAAAATTTTGTAGAATATAAGAATTTAAAATCAGCTTTTCATACTGCACATTTGCAGAAAACATATAAAAATTGTTTCTTCATAATTTTGTTCTGAATCGTATTTGGTAATTTATAAAAAAAAATATGATTTAAATATCTTAAAAATTTTAAATATTTCTTGCTATTTTCTAAGTAATTTTTGTAAATTTGGAAAGAAAGCTTTGAATGATAAGAAGGATTTTCCACAATGTTTTTTTCTTTTTTTTACCATTAAACAAGATTTGTTATAAATGATTCTTTTTTTATGACTCACGAATTTTTAATCACTCATATTAATAATCACTTTTTAATACAGTCAAACGTTTTAATATAGTGAACCTTCAAGGGACCGAAATTTTGGTTCACTATAACCGGGAGTTCACTATATCCGTTACGCAGGCAATTTCACTAATGGTTCACAAACTCCTCCCTTTTATTACACATTATTCAAATAAATGATTGAAAAAATATTATGTAGTAGCAAAAAATGTGTTATTTTTCATTACTCCTCGTCTTGAGTACAAAAAAAATTAGTTATCTTTAGCTGATGAGCAATCCTCAACATCAGATATGGAAACACTTCCCGACTCTCAGATAATTTTTTCTAAATTTCTGTTATTCCGCTTTTTAAACCTGTTTAACCTTCCATTCGAGCACATAAAGGAAGTAGTATCATGAAATCGCTTAGCAAATTCATCGACATTTGTCCAGATACTGAAAAATTGCGACTTCTTCGATTGGTGAACCCAGGGTGTAATACATCTTCAACATCCTTGTGATCTGCTTTTCTCAACTTTTTTCAGTCATCTAAATTTTTTTCATGAGCAGAAATTATTAATTGCCTATTTTTCCATATGTTACAATCTGCAAATTTGGATAGTTTATATTCCCTGCAAATATGAACTTAATTGCATCCATTTTCAATTTTTCTGATTATGTCCATTTTATCATCAACGTTTTACGTTTACTGCTCACCATAGTTAAATTTGAAACATTTATTTGCAGGATTTTTTTTAACTGAACTGAGAGCAAAAAGGAGTTGAAATGAGGGCCTTATCAACACATATTAGTGTTCAACCCTTTGACCAATAATAAATAATTACTCATTCCCTGTGACAGAAAATGCATATTGATCCCACTGACACCGTACAGGTGCATCATCTGCCTGGGTTGGAAACATCTGCATGGTTTGTTTAGGGATGGGAAAGTGAGATAAAAGAAGCAAACAAGGAAAAATGCTTATTGCTTCATTCCCCTCTATAGATGGTTTTAAAAATCGGTATATATATTAACTTTGAAGTAGAAATTTCAAAATTATTACCAAAAAAATGGGGGGAAAAATTCATTAAAAATTCAGCCGAAGACAGAAAAAAGTTCATTATATCCAACTTCATCACTTTTTTGGTTCACTATATCCAGAAAAAATAACATTATACGTGTATAGCAAGGCACAGGACCGAACATTTTGTTCACTATATCCGAGAGTTCACTATAAACCGTGTTCACTATAGCGGGGTTTGACTGTATAATTTATTTGTGCCCATTTAAGATACAGCCAAGTTATTTTGTTTCATTGTTTGTTTCTTTCAGTGAGTTTTATGCATTTCCATGGGGTATTTAGAGTCTAAATATTTTAATACATTGTCATAGAATTTATTTTAAAAAGAACTTTAAAGTTTTGTATTGCATGATATGATGAAACAAACTATTTCCTTTCTCTTATATATATATATATATATATATATATATATATATATATATATATATATATATATATATATATATATATATATATATATATATATATATATATATATTATATACAGTGAAACCTGTGTATAACGATACTGTCTATAACGATAAACCTGTCTATAGCGATATTTCCTTGAGGTCCCGGTGAAATTCCTATTTACTCAATGTATTTTTAACCTGTTTATAGCGATAACCACTTTTCAGTTAAACATGTCTACAACGATAATTTTTCCTCTTTTGATAATTGATATTTCTATTCCGATCTTTCTACCGTTGGAAAACGACTCCCCATCGAGCCTAAATGTGAGATAACAAAATGTTTTTTTTTTTTTCATCTCCTTTGTATGTAATATTCTTTCGCTGTTTCTTAAAAAGGCCACTTTTAGGGGAAATTAGAGCAGTGGAAATGGGTGAAGGGGTATTGTAGGAGGGAGAGAGCTTCGTCAGAAAAACGGGTGACACACTGACGAGACATTGATGCGGCATCATCTAATACATCATTTCTATTTAAAGCAGATGAATTTTTAAATTTCGATAATGATGTGTTGGTTTTCAGTGGTGCTAGTGATGAAGAGATTTTAGCAGAAGTTATCCCGGGTGATCAAAGTGATGAGGAAGAAGCAGCTGACTGTTCTCAAAACAGGACTCAAATTTCACCCGAGAATGCCATATTGCTAATTAACACTTTGCAAGATTTTGTTGCAGCATTACCAAATGTAACTGATGTTCATTTGAATTCATTAGATGGACTGAAATCTATGTGCATGGAAATGGCAATTGCTTCCAAAAGTAAGCAAACAAAACTAACCGATTATTTTTCTAAATAATTTCTGTTTTGATTCATAAAATTGTAAGTAAATTTTTCTTGTGTGCTGTTTCATAATTGTAAGTAAAATTTTCATTTGGAGCCTATAAAAGAAGTTTAATTGTTTTTAGTTACTGTACGGTCGCCGTTAGTATTTAATTATGCTTAAATTTAAGGGGTTAGTTAACTCACTTCAGTTCTCTCCTTAAGCAATTTTAATGTTGCATTTTAGGGAGTTTAACTTCCACTTCTAGCTATTTCTTTAAATACCGCCCATTTCTGGGAGCGAGCAGCATTCGAAATTTTTGTGAACACAAACTTACGATCCCTTAACAGGGATTTTTAATTTTCACCCCCTCCTCTCTTTGGAGAGACGGAGTTTTTTTGTCTGTTTGAATACATGACGGAGATGTTACACATCCTTTTCTTACACCCCCATGGGGGCTTGTGAGCTGTCGAGCTCGGCCGTGATGAAATCCTTTCTTCGCCATGCAGATGTTTTTGAAAAGATGACTCCAGCGGCATCCCACTCCCGTGTTCCATGAGTTTTGGTTACATCTCGAAAGTTTGGTATGAAAAATGCCAAATGTGATTTGAAGAAGCGGTCCATAGTCCTCCACTGATGGCCTATCCTTTCCAATCATGTGCCAGAAGTTAGTGTGCTGATGTTTATAGTTGTTTTTTTGTGGCTGTCCCCCCTTCGATGTCATGCTCTACTATAATCCAATTTAACAAACCATCTGCTGATGTTAAAAAAAATAAAACGAACATTTGTTTGATCAACCAGAACTCATTTATTTTGTGTCCCTTTTAAGAACATTATTGTTTTTCCAACATTTTAGACATCCCAAGGTAAACCTGCAACAGGTATGTGAAACTCCATTACAAAGACATCTTGATTTTTTATTGTGTTTTCTTTTATGTTTTTATCTCTAAGGGTTATTGCTCACATCGCATAAATTTGATTGTTTTTTTAGTTTCGGCCAATCTTTTAAATTTTAACAACTCCATTTTTTATAACAAACGTATACTTTTAAATTTCAAACCTGTCTATAACGATAACCTGCCTATAACAATATTTTGTTTAGGTCCCTACAGTATCGTTATAGACAGGTTTTACTGTATATATATATTATATATATTATATATATATATATATATATATATATATATATATATATATATATATATATATATATATATATATATATATATATCAGTTTTTGATAAAAGAGAAATTTAAAAATAAAAAAAAACAGTATTAGTTCTTTCTTTTTTTAATAAATTCTAACAAATAAAAGTATTTAATACACTGAAAATATATTAACCGATAAAAAATATAGTGCTTAGAATACTAAAGCTCAGATAAATTTATCATATTTGCCAATAACATGACTAAATATGCGTAAACGATCTTCGTGCACTCCTAATAAGCATAGCTTTACAAAACTTGCTTAGCTTCCAAAACATGCATTCTGAATTACAAATTTAACAATATAAGTTTATATTAACAAGAATTATAGTAAATAAAATATAATTTAATTTAAATTAATGATTTTATGAAAGTATTCAGCAATTTCAATTCAAGTTTTTTGACACTTGTGTTGATTGATTTAAAATGACATTACTTATAAGACTCTAAATTAGTATCTTTTATAGTTAAGAGACAATCTGACAGTTTCATAGTCTATTTAAAATAGTAATGAGTATATTTTGTAATCAAAACCTAATATTTTTTATGAAAGACCTTTTTTGAATTTAAAAAAAAAAATTTTAATTTTATGATTTTGTTAGTTAGTTAAATTGTTAGTTAGACCAATATTAAAAAAATTACAAAGAGATTATTTTAAAATAACTATTGTATAAGATTAGTTTTTAACTTGTAAAAATAGTAAATAAATAAGTACCCCAAATTCCCCCTTAAAAATTTTCTAATAGTAAAGTTTCAGTAACCACATTTTTTTAACAATATTTTTCAATTTAAATTGAGAAGAAATTAAATTACTTTTGTACAGAGTATTGGCTGGTCTCTCGTACTAATTTCTTTGTGATACTGATCGATAAATACAACAATCCACTAATATCATTGACTTTCAAACAAAAGGAATGATCCCTAGAGGTTGTCCCCTAAAGTTAGCATGTAGTGCAATTTTTACGCAACAGAAATACTACTTAAAACTGATTTAATTAATAATAATAATACTTAAACTGATTAAAAATTCCAGAAAAACTGATTTGCTGTTCAAAGCTTATTAAACTTTGATGAAAATAAAATAAAAGAGAAATCTTAAACCTTAAGGTAACAAAAATAATTACCAACAGGTGTTATAGCGGGCAAACTCTTCATGCGCAAAAGCTGAAAATAAAAAGTACAGATTACAAAAAAATTGCACAAGAAGTTTGAAAATAAATACTAAAAACTTATAATCAATCAAAAAAAAACATTAAATGTATTTGACTCTTTAGGTAACTTATACTAGAAATATATACCAACTATACTTCTGGCATAGCTGACTTTTAACGCTACAGAAACATTACTAACTTTTCATTACCAAAGATTAAGACAACCTATTTAAATAATTTTCCAAATAATGCTTTTAGTAGTTAAGTTTGGAGACTTCTTAAAACTAAAAATAATTAATGTTGAGTGTACTAATTATGAAAGTTTTACTAAGTATGAATTAAATATAAAAAAATGTATTCACTACTTATATTTATAAGATTCATTGGAAAATTAGAAGTATATTTATAAACAGATGGATTACTTAAGTTACAATTACTAACTGTAAACCCTTCATCATATCTGAGACTTGTTATGACTATGGCATAGTGTTATAGGCCAAACAATAATAAACAATTTAAAGAAAAAATAATCCACCCATTCTTAAAATTAAATGACAGATTAGAGTTTTTTGTAATGTTACTTAAAAGTCTTAAAACTCATGTCATGTTGTCTTAAAACTAAAAATAATTAATGTTGAGGGTACTAATTATGAAAGTTTTACTAAGAATCAATTAAATATATTCACTACTTATATTTATAAGATTCATTGGAGATTAGAAGTATATTTATAAACAGATGGATAACTCAAGTTACAATTACTATCTGTAAACCCTTCATCATAAAAAAAAAGGATAAAAATACGGCTATACAGACCTGCCAACTTTAGAAATTCAAAAAGTCTGAGACATGTTATGACTATGGCACTGTGCTATAGGCCAAACAATAATAAACAATTTAAAGAAAAAATAATCCATCCATTCTTAAAATTAAATGACAGATTTAGAGTTTTTTGTAATGTTATTTAAAAGTTTGTCCGAATTTTTTTTTTTGTTTTCCCTCCCAGTTTATCTGACAAAGAAGAAGATTTCCGTGGAGAGGGTAATTATTCTCTCTCAGTGTAAAGAATGGTTAATGCAACTACACTGTAGGCATTACATTTTCTGCTACTGATTATACTCTAAATAAAAAATTCTGGAATGCCTTTGCAGCGTAAAGCACAAAACAGATTTATCGAACGTTAAAAAGCAAGTTTTCTCATCTTTTCCTAATTTCCAAATGTTGTCATACGTTGCTTCCCTATTATGAACTGTTCTTTCATATGGTTCTGAACAGGCCTTAGGGAAAGTAAATAACATTCTACTGTATGTATTCAGTTATTCTGTTTTGAAATAAGACAGTTATCAATAAGAAATATGTTTTGCCAACAGCTCCATGATCTGATTTAGAACTTTTTTGTAATAAAGTAAAACATCACATTTGCAATAGTGATGCAACATTGTGAACATAATAAAACAGTTTCTTATGGTGGTCAATTATTATAAGATAAAAATTATATTTTAATTGAACAACTCTTATAATTAATTGTTATCCAAGCAATGCATACTTCTGGCTTTTTTCTAACGAGGTAAGAATGCAGGTCTCCCATGGGGCAATATTCCAGGATCAAGAATGTCTTCTCCAAATCAAGTGAGAATCCCATCAATCCGACAATCTTCTCGTGTCGGCCAACAATGTGCATCATCTCCACCTCGTGCAGAAGCTGCTGTCTCATCCTGCTGTAAGCTAAAGAAAGGATCATTTTTAAAGTGTCATTTTGTGGGTACACACTAAGACACAATCATGGAAAGCAATTCTGTCATATTCTCTATTAGACAGATAGATATAAAAACAATAAAAAATCATATGACTTTCGCATAAGTAAATACTTTGTACAGTAATACATAATACCCCACTTATCGGATAATCAACTAACCCAGTAGCAATAAAGGAAATGAAGGAAATAAAAATATGACCACCGAAGCAGACGTCTTCAGGGGGTACCAGCCCCGGTAGCCATAAAACAAAACCTTTTCTATTAAGGGAGAGGCGAATGTCTAAAGTAACTTCTCAGTACACCCGAAGGTTTTGTACAGAATTTAGGAAAAAACATGAAATACATAGAACCAATTCTGAAAAGAAACTCAAAAAAATCATCAGAAAAGAAAAACTCACTTTAACCAGGTCAAACAGCGATTTCATAAGCAAACCGAATGAAAAGGAAACACTTAAAACTAAAGAAAACAACACCCTCTATTACAATGCGCAGATTGAAAAAAAAGAGAAGTCAAGGAAAAGATACGTAACATATTAATAGAATGCTTAACTGGGGCTGCTCAGTTAAGACTTGAATTGCGCCCTGTTAAAAGAAAAATATAAAAAACTAGAATTCGTCAATCATTTTCTTAATTAAAAAATTAACTTTACAAAAGTTAACAGGAAAATCATTATTACTCAAATTATTCACAGCTTCCCGAAAACTTTCAACATTATTGCAAATATTTTTAATCCTAACCAAGTGTGAAAAAACCAAATTTTTAAAAATTTTATTACACAAATTAGTATTAAAGAACCCCAGTTACTTGGGCTTCATTTTAGATCCTGAACTCACCAACAATAAGCATATGAACAACTTAGTGTTGAAAAGTAGGAAGAGACTTAAAATCTTAAAGTACATTGCTGGACGAGATTGGGGTGCTGACGCTACCATCTTAAGAGCCACATATCTTGCTCCCATCAGACCAATCCTGGAATATGGAGCACCAGTTTATAGCTGTGCATCTGCTTCAAACCTTCAACGTCTTGAACGAGTCCAGCTTTCTGCTGCTCGCATTATTACTGGACTAAGAAACAGTTGCCCAAATGACATCGTCTTGTTTTAGGCCGACCTCCAGCCCCTAGGTCTCAGAAGAAATTATCTCCTAACTAAATACTTCAACAAGCTCTCTAGTCTTGGACACCAAAACAGAACAGCAGATTATCTACAAAGGTGGAGCAGCAACCAAAGACTAAAGAAGAATAGCCCATTTAGCCAGACCGTAGTTAACAACGTTCTTGCTGGTAATGTTCAGGATTGCCTTAATAAACAAATTATTGACCCAACTGAAGGACTTCCTGGTGTTTATTTCCATCAACACCTTTCATCACAAGTTAACAAGAAATTGGATCACCCGGTATTGCTTAAGCAACTTGCTTTGGAGGTTATAAATTCCATCCCCAAACACTCAATACTGGAGTACACAGACGGAAGCAAGACGGACACATCATCATCTGGCAGTGGTGTCTACATTAAATCAAGTAATTACTCCCTTAACATCTCCAAAAGGAATCCTGATTACTGCTCAGTTTTTAGAAGTGAACTCATTGCTATTGATACTGCTCTGGATTCTCTTCTAACACTGCAGGATCACAATAACATCTGGATACTCTCTGACAGTCTCAGTTCCATACAGTACTTATCGCATTGGAGGAAGGTGAGAGATAAAACAGGAGCTTCAATACTGCACAAACTTAAAATCCTCTCACGATTGCGTGAAGTCCACCTCCAATGGATCCCTTCTCACGTTGGGGTACTGGGCAATGACATCGCCAACACGCTGGGTAAGGAGGGGACAGAAGAAACTTTGATGAGTCCAAGTTCACTCACCTTCATGGAACTGGCATCAAAAAAGAAAAAAGAAGTCAATGTTTCCTGGCTCATACCCCCCAAACATCACTGGTACCAGAGCACCCGTCCAGGAGGTGCACTCAACATTCGGTGTAATCGCAAGGAACAGACGGCACTTACCAGGCTTATCAGCGGCCACCTTAAGTCCCTTTCTTTCGAGGGCAGTGTTAAAACCTACCCAAACTGCCCCAGGTGCCACAACATGCAGGCTTCTCCCCAACATATCCTGAACTGTCTTGGTCTGGACAAAGGGGATATTCTGAATAACCCACTTTTGGTGGTCGACTTCCTCCGTGTCATGAGTTTCATGGACATTGTTTAGCCCTGCTAACTTTGGGGATAAAGAAGGAGAAGGAGGAGTATTAAAGTTGCAGAAAAAAATAACTTTAAATTTAAAAGCTTTTCTTTTATCAAAAACACTAATTTTAATAAAATTGTCAACCATATCAATTTTAAAATCTAAATATTCAACATTTAAACAATTCTCATTAGTTTTCTTCAAAACCAAATCTTTAGGATAAATACTATAAATAAAATTATAATTATCACAATTAAACAAAATCAAATCATCTATATATCTAAAGGCATTAAATTCATTATGCTCAAGAAATTCAGCTTCAAAAAACGCAAAAAAATATTAGCAAAAGCACCAGAAAAGGAATTACCTTGTGAAATTCCAATAATTTGTTTATAAAAATCTAAACCATTAAAAAGAACATTCTCAAAAAGATTAAAATTACATAAATACAACCAATTAGACTTATCAATTTTCACATTAAATAAATACCTATCATAAATGCCTTCACAAATCTCAATAATCTTTTCATGAGGTATACTTGTATACAAATTTTTGAAATCAAAAGTATTAATGCTGGAAATGTCATTATTATTAATATAATCTAAAACTTCAACATTACTATTTATAACAATATTTTTCTCTATTTTAATTTTAAGCAAAATAATTTTTAGAAAACTAAAAAACCTTTTACTAACATCAGAAGTGTAACAATTAGTATCACACGCTATAAATCTAAATTTAATTGGATTTTTATGAAATTTAACAATATGAAATAAATATGGAAATGTAATCCTATTTAACCTAAATTTTAATTTTTTACTAAATGCAATAATTCTTTTTTCAATAACTTTTTTATCTTCTTTTAATTTTAAAAAAGTATTATTTGCAATATATTCTCCAATAATTAATTTTTTTTAAAAATATTTACACATAACACAAAAATTATTTGAAGCTTTATCCACTACAGTAACAATAAATTTAAGATTTATTATCTTTAAGATTTTTAATATTCCTAGATAAATCATAATCAATATAAGTACCACTAGGAAATGAACTAAAACTGATATTAAATAAATTAAATTTAACCTTTTCAATAATTTTAACCTTCCACTCTGAAAAACCCTCAACAGGCCAATGATATTTTCTGGAAATTTTTGTTATAAAAAAATCAAGATCCTTTTTAATAGATAAAATAAAATCTTCTTTATTCATTTTAACTCTTGTCCTAAATTTTGAACCTTTACTTAAAATATTGATTAAATCTTGATCACCAACAATCTCCAAATTTCCCGTAATAACATGTCCATAATCATTATCAATATATTGTGAAAAATCCTTTTTATTACAATAACAATCAAATTTAGAAATACAATTTAGATTTCGACTTAAAAAATTATAATTATAGTTACACGCCTTTTTTCTAAGCGTAAAAGAATATTTATAAGCAGCAGAAACCTTAATTTGCTTTAAAGGGAAAAAATCAGAAAGACCATGAATAATCTGGGGTAACTTAGCGATGTTTTTGATAAAAGAAAAGCTTTTAAATTTGCAGTTATTTTTTTCTGCAACTTTAATACTAATTTGTGTAATAAAATTTTTTTAACAATTTGTTTTTTTCACAATAGTATAATGTTGAAAGCTTTCGGGAAGCTGTGAATAATTTCTTGAATAATTTGAGTGATAATGATTTTCCCTTTAATTTTTGTAAACCTAATTTTTTTATTAAGAAAATGAGGAATTCTAGTTTTTTTATATTT
Organism: Parasteatoda tepidariorum; assembly: GCF_982258835.1. Lineage (NCBI taxonomy): Eukaryota > Metazoa > Arthropoda > Arachnida > Araneae > Theridiidae > Parasteatoda > Parasteatoda tepidariorum. The sequence continues at coordinate 1,074,336 of NC_141758.1, read as the reverse complement.
TTTTCTTTTAACAGGGTGCAATTCAAGTCTTAACTGAGCAGCCCCAGTTAAGCATTCTATTAATATGTTACGTATCTTTTCCTTGACTTCTCTTTTTTTTTTTTCAATCAGCGCATTGTAATAGAGGGAGTTGTTTTCTTTAGTTTTAAGTGTTTCCTTTTCATTCGGTTTGCTGGTGAAATCGCTGTTTGACCTGGTTAAAGTGAGTTTTTATTTCCTGATGATTTTGTTTGAGCTTCTTTTCTAAATTGGTTCTATGTATTTCATGTTTTTTCCTAGACTTCTATACAAAACCTTCGGGGGTACTGAGGGAGTTACTTTAGGCATTTGCCTCTCCCTTAATAGAAAAGGTTTTGTTTTATGGCTACCGGGGCCGGTACCCCCTGAAGACGTCGGCTTCGGTGGTCATATTTTTATTTCCTTTATTGCTACACTTACCTTTTTCTGAAATTTCTGCTGCTATCAAGGACATTTTTTTCAAAGAAGTTTTATCTATTCAGAATTTTTAAAAAATTTCTTTTTTTCTTTTAGTATCAAATAACCCAGCTTATACGAACAAAATTAAATGGATGTTTGTTATTTCCATTCCTTGGTCAACTGGATAAAGAAGCGAGTGTGAAAAGGAATGATTTGAAGCAATCGAAAAAGAAAAAAAATTGAGGTTTTGGAAGAAATAAATTTCTAAAATCCGAAACTAAAATAGTAAATTAATTTGGAATTTATCAAATTTTGAAGAAAAAAAATTGAAAGTATTACAAAGGAATACACAAGTCATGAAAGTCTTACTAAAAAAGAAAGGTAAAATCGGATTTCGATAAATTGACAAAATGGGTACAAAAGTCTTCAAATACAGATTTTTTTCGAAAGGAACAAAATATTATAGCTTTTGTATAATTTTTTTTTTATTTGTATAGATTTATTTTATGCAACTTTAAATGACATTTATATTTTATAATACTAACATAAGCAATTTGAATTATAATTGTTTATTGACCATAAAATTGAGTTTATAAGACAAAACATTATGAGAATAATGGCATTGAGAATAACGAATTTTAAGAATAGTCACACCCAGCGCTACTTTCGTTCATTCCTTTACTTGAAAAAACATCTTGCGGGGAAAAACTTTCACAATAATGAGATTTAAACCAAGGTTGAAATATTGTTCCGACAACAGATATTCTATGACTGTAGAATACAAAATCTTTGACAACAGCAACGTAAAAAAATAATGCATTGTACCAGTAAGTAATTTGTAATGAGCTTTTCATTACAAATTACTCAATGAAACAACAACGGCATGACAATGCATGCTTTGACAACAGCATGACAAATGCCTCAATTAAAACTTTTTTCAAGTGAGTAAGCAGCATCGCATCTTAATTTTTCAAAAGTGTATCATATACTAGTTCAAAATTTTAGGGAGAAAACTTTGATTTAGTTCTAAATCATACATACTTTTTTAAAAAATATTCCCAATAATATTTGAAAGTATTCTAATCAATATAACTTAATCTTTATGTTACAGTCATTTCTGATTTATTTTGTAATAAATGTATCTTATATTTCGTACTTTATGTTGCATTATTAGATCAAAGGCTCAAACGCTAACTTTTATTTGTTGAAAACGTTATTTACAATACTTAAGTTTTACATAAATCTTAGAGACGCCAGGAAATTTTTTGTTTAAGCTAGAAAAGTAAACACTTTGAAAGAAATGATTTGCATTATTATTATTAATATTTTTAGAATTTTCGATTAAGTAGCCACGTTTTCAAAAGTTACCAACATTGAAAATGAAACTACAGGCCAGTAACGAGATTTCTTTTACTCTACATTCTATTATATGCTACTATTTTACATCCCATAGAAGTAAATTGCTTCCTCTTTTGAAAAACATGCAGCCAGTTAAAAATGGATAAGCCAACTTTTTTTTTCTTTAAATAGCATGCAATCATGAAATCTATACATATATTAAAATAAAGAATTTGTGTGCGTCTGAATTGTGGAAAATATCTTTGCCACTAAAAATACGACATTCAGCATGAAGCTATATATTTACAATTGTAAGCAATTTATGAAGCCTGATTTTTAAATTTGATTCTTAAATCAGAGACATTTAAAAAATGGAATTTTTCCTCATTGGTTTAGCGGAAGCCATTGTTTTAAATCAAACTATTAACAAACCAGCTTTGTCAAATATTTTAAAAATAACATCAGTGATATTTGCTATACACACGCACAAATATATATTTAAAAACAAACAATCTGTCATTTTTAATATTTTCCATTTGCACAATCCATCTTTAAATTAGCATTTCTAAAGTTATCACATGTTCATTTCTCAGCTTTACAAATTCACATACTAAAATGACAATTTTCTTCCCACTCTCAATTGTAACTGGTGAAATGATTGCTGTCATCATGGTATTAGAAATTAGCTATCATAAATCTGATAACTTAATGTTCCCACAATTTATAAAATATCATTAAGTCGCTTGAAGTCACAATTTTGGCTGATGTTTTCCTTACAAAATTAATAGAAAATGCTTTAAAACATTTTTATCAAGAACCACGGATTTGCACCATGGCACTGCGGGCCAGAAGACCAAGATCATTGGCCAAAAGTGAAAAATTCAATTTTCAACTAAAATATGTGTAGGCAGTTTTAATATAGCCCAAATTAAGTATTCATAATCATTCCAAACATTATAATTTACTTTTTGAACTGACAAGAATACAATGTAATGAAAAATATGATTAAAAAAAATTTTTTAATGTAACTTTTAAATTTTTATTTCAGAAATATATATAGGAATTTCACCTTACTGTTACATTTTTATCAGAGTAATTAGTCTGAAATTATAGTACAATTTTTCAATTTGTTGGATTAGTTAATACTCCTGACAAACTTATAGTTTATATCTTATCATTTTACATTTTACAATGTTTGAATGGCTTTCGAAAATTAGTTCCAAAAAGTTCCACGAGGTAATTAGCTAAACTTTTTTTTTTTGTTATCTTCTTTGATGTTTCTTCTTTCGAAAAAACCTGCCCCATTATGCCCGTATTGCAAAGAGGGACTAAATATACCAAAAAACAAAAAGTATCCTTTTTTTCTTATTTTCGCATTATTTTGTAATATTACTTCGGAAATATAATTTCCTTTTCCTTTTTAATATAAAATTACGAAAATTATTACATTTTCATTGCTATATTTAATTATGTAAACATACTATATTATTTTTTTATTTTTGCTCGCCATATTTCAACCGCCATTTTTTTGGGGAGGTATTTTTAGTGTATTTCAAAATTTCAACTATGAATTCAATTTACCTGCACATAAAAAACCCTAAATAAAAACCCCAAATCTTGAAACAAATTTTATCGAAATACTAATTTTAGCCACGAAACTTTGGATGTTGGCCCCACTGTGCATGGGTTAATCAGATATTTAAAAAAATTCTGATTTTGATATTATGGGAGTAATTAGTTTTACGAAGATAGAATCTTCAAATTTGGTTCGTGTGCTCATTTTGGGGAAATGATGAGAAAAGATTCATTTAGATATTTTATATCACAGAGATATACCTGATAGACAGTAATGTTTTAACCAAAACAGGCACAAAGAGGAGAGTATGTGTAGGTGCCTGGTAACTTATAAAAGGTAAAAAATTCATTAAATAAAACTAGTAGTCAATACTCACAAGGTAACACTTTCACTGCAACCACCTCCTCTTCACTCTTCCGGCTCCCCCTCATAAGCACCCCCCTGTGGACGACCCCAAAAGCTCCCCTTCCCAAGACAGCGGTCAGTCTGATTCTGTCTGCAGAGACTAGAATGGGCAACATGGAAGGGTGGACATCAGCAACACCAGAAGGATAACCCACACACTACATAAAGAAATATGATCCTTTAATATTTGTTTAACTCATCAAGATGTTTGTAAAAACATAAATATATAAGTATGAAAAATTAGAACAATGGAAATGAATGATAAATTTATATTTGAAATACAAAATTGTTATTTAATAATGATTTAATTTTCGCTCTGTCTAAATTAATTAATACTTTTTTCCTATTTACATAACAGGTGATAAAAAAATAAAAAAAATTACTCTTTAAGTCCAAGAGTAAGTTTTCAAAACTTTATTCTTAAAAATCTGAAATAGCTTTTTGAACAAAGACTTCAGAGGGAGGGAGGAGACTTGCACAAAATAAATAGCTTCATTTTTTCCCCCGGCCAAAAACTAGAATATATATTTTTGATTGCAGTTTTCACATCTTTGACATTTTTAGATTTATTTTTATATATGTCAATGCCTTTTATGCATGGTGATCCCTTTTAGAAATGATAAGGGTATATTTTTCTAATTGTTGTATTCTATAATATTGTTGTATTCTATAATAGAGTTAAAAATATACTTACAATCGAAAATTAAAAAATTTAGTGAAATATGATCACAGGTAAATAATTGAAAATAAATCATGTGAAAATCAATTTTTAAGATTCAACTTTTATTCAAAATATGGTATATTTAATTTAAATCCACTAAAAAGCTATGGACCACACTAAAATCACAATACATTTCATGCATGTTCAGAAATGTTTTAGAAATAACATATTACTGCAGTAAAAGATATTAAAATAAACCAATGAAAATATTATTTAATGCTTTAAAAAACTTTTAACAAGTCAAGCAGATATCATTTATAACTCTTGCAATCTTTCTGAAAAGCCTAAATAATAGATAAACAAAAGCACGACCTTTAGTCTAATAAAAATTAAATGTAATAATTTTTTAGCAATAACAAGAGTACTTTTTTTAAAAAAATATTCCTTTGAGTCTTTGACTCTAATACTTGATAGGATAACTAGGAAAACAAAGATTTAAAAATAAGAATAGGATTAAAATTTACAATATTATTAAATGATTTAGAGTGTGCAGATAACTTTTTGTTGAAACTTAATAAAAACAAAGGTAAAACAATGGGAAAACTGAACAAGCACCTAAAAAGAGGATGTTTGCAGATTTACGTACCTCAGAACAACACTTGGTGGTAAACAGGGAATGAATGCTAAAGCAACCACAAGGATTTAGAAAATACAAAATTGTTTTTAAAAAAATGAACTACGTTCAGTGATCAAATAATTGAAAGTTAAAGACAAAAACTGCCATATTTAATACAATGGTAAAAAGTTTACCATTGCAGCTGTTACATGGCAATCAACCAAACAAATTAACCATCTGAATTTTGACAACTTCTTACAGGGTATCTGCTACATCTTAGATTTGTAAATTCATGACTTTTCATGTCTAATTCCGAGAACTTTTCAAGACTTCACAAAGTTACTATTTTCTCAGACAAAAACAGAATAATAAATTTAAAAAGCATTATAATAACATTAATTAAAATGATAGGTAAAACCAAAACTGTTATATTTTGCATCTTCATATTTATTGATTCTAAATTTAAAAGACAGAGTAAAGAAATAGTTGAAGCAATAAAATAGCTGAAAAAACAACAGCTGAGCAAATAATTTTTTTTTTCTTTTTTTCTGCTGAATTATATTCTAAAGATACTTTTCTTGTTCATCAGAAAGGAAAGAAATACTCCTGATTTTTCTGCTCTCATTTGGAATTAAAAAGGTTTGCCAATGACTGGCTTGCTTCAGCTAGAATTTTAAATTGATAAAATAAAAAAAAAGTGAATAATAATAATCCTGAAATCACATAAGTTTAAAAGATACTTCACTCTAGAAATGATGTTTTTTCTTTCTTTTTTCGAAAGAACAGCATAATTTTTAAAGAAAACGATAAAAACTTTTTATATTTTTATAAAATATGACTCAGAGTGGGGATTTTGTTACAAATTCAGATATTCGTAACACCATGAAATTGGGGAGGGATTCCATTTTAAAAATAAAATTTTCCGACGACCTAAATCCATGATTTTCCATGATTTTTTTTAAAAAATAGTTAAATTCATGACAAATTTTGATCAATACCTAAATTCATGACTTTCCCTGATTTTTCATGACTTTCCAGGTGCGCGGATATCTTGTACTTACTTTTTTTTTAACAATAAAAATTTTTTTAAAAAACTGAATAATTGTTGTGACTGATGATTAAAAAAATTTTTAAAATATTTTGTCCAAAAATTATATGAAACTTTGATTTTTATAAGAAGACATATCAAGCATTGCTTACAAATAACGGCACGAGCAGCGGAAAGAATGTTTTCCACTAACAAAATACAGTGTGGATGATTAAACAAAATCCCACGTTAATATGGAAAAATATTGGAAGGAAGTATGGAGAAGCTGGACAGAAGTGAAATAATCCATTGACCAACTGAGAGCAATAATTGGCTATTAAAACACAGAACAAGAAGGTTGGCCATAATTATTAAGAAACCTTAATATTTTAACCTACATAAAAATACATCAGAATATTTGCAAAATTAAGTTCATTCTCAAAAAGTTTATGACAAATTCATAATTTACCTTTGGCTTCTTCCTGAACAATTTGAGCATGAATATGGCTATTCCAAATAAAACAACTGAGCAAATTGCAATCAACAAAAGAGTACGGCCCAATGCACTGGTTGTATCTAAAGAAATAGAATCATTATTATGCAGTCTTGGTAGACTATAATGAATATAAATAAATGACATACATACATACATATTAGTCTTTTTTGAAACTACATTAGTGTAATTTATTTATTTTTTGTAAAAAAGTTAAGTTAGTATTAGAATAAGATAAATAACTAATAATAAGAATTCTGAAAACTATATTTTAGGCTACTTAAGCTAAAATAGTTACTAAAAGTAAAAGAGAGAAAGGCCACCCAAACATACTGGTAAAGAATCATATTTATTCAAGATTGGAAATTTACTAAATTCAAATTTTGCAAGTAAACTCTATGCAAATAAAGAAAATTTAATATAACAAAGTAGGAACCTCTAAACATAAAATGTAAAAAACATTGAGATAAATTAAGAGTCAGTATTTACATGTAGAATGCATTATTAGATTAGAACATAATAATAAAATAATGTACAGAGTACAAAAAAATAGACCATCCTGAATTAATTTTGAACTTATGGCCATTCACGTTCTCGGACTCAATCTTAATGGTTAAAGAGAATGATCTCAAATATGCTAATTGATTAGTGCAGACGACATAAGTTACAAAATCAGACAAAAAAAAGGGTATTTTCTCTGAATAAGCATATCTTTTTTTCTGTGGATTCGGATTTCGGACCCCCAAAGTATAGACGGTAGTCACAATCAGCAAAACATGGCCCCCAAAGTATGGTCAGCAGAATGGTACTAAGTTTTGATCCCTTAATGATAATTTTACTTTTTGCCATATTTTGATAACTTTTTAAAAAATTTTTGCATACAATTATCAAATCTGTTTATCCAAGAATAACTCCATTCAAAAAATAACTTTTAGTAAATATTAATTATTTTTTATTATTTTATTTAATATAGCTGAAAAAAATTGAATTAGGTGGTATACAATTTTTTCATTATTTTAAAGAATGTAATTTCAGATGGCAAAATACAAAATTTGAGCGAAATCCATCAAATAGTTCTTGAGAAATAAAAATTTTAATGTATGACTATTTTAAAATTTGATTACTCAGGAACTATTTGACAGCGTTCGTTCAAATTTTATATTTTGCCATGTAAAATTACATTGTTTAAAAAATTTGAAAACCTTACAACTCTAAATTCTTCCAATTATTATTAAATAAAATAATAAATATTAACTAAAAGTTATTTTCTGAATGGAATTATCTCTGGCGAAACAAATTTCATAATTGTGAGCTAAAACTTTTTGATTTGCTTAAAAAGTGCTAAAAATATGGCGAAATACACAAAATATTTATATGGCGAAATACACAAATTAGCATGAAGGCGGCCAAACTTTGGATCACTTTCTTGAGAAAACTATAGGAACCATAAATTCCAGATTGCAGCCACCCCCCAATATTTCTCGGGTCAGAAATCCCAATTTGTCAACAACAAAAAAGTTATGTTTATTCAGAGAAAGTACATTCTTGTGTCTGGTTCAAGAACTTAAAATATCATTTGCATTAACTAGTTAGCATATTTGAGGTCACTGCTCAAACCATTGAATCCTAGACTGTGAAGATTTTTTCAATAAATTTAAAGTTATTTAGGGTGATCCACTTATTTTTTTGAGTGTGCATAAAATTTTATTTATAAATAGTATTTGCAGAGTGCAAAACATGAAGAAATACCTTAATAACTTTTGATATGAATGGTTTAAGAGACTGTCTTAAATAAGCTATTTAACTTGAGCAGACCATATTATAAGCAACAAAAATGTTTTATGTGTCAAAATGTGAGAAGCAATAGTTTAGTCAGGAGAGTAGTGATATGAACAATCTATAATCATATTAGTATCATAACCTAGGGCTGCACAACCTTTTTCGGTGAAGGGCCCCTTGCACAGCAGGTTTACTCAAGATGGGACGCATGTACGCTTGGTTAAGTTGACAAATATATTATTTATGTGTGCATCAAATATGATAATTTTTGTGTAAACATTAGTGTTCTGAGAACTAAATTTTGTTATCAGTAAACTTAGTAATTTGCAGAAAAGAAAAGACTTTTAACAATTAAAATTTAACCGAAAATGAAAAAACATGCTTTTTCAATTGGAACATGGTTATCCTCATATAAGGTCACCCCGCAGTCTGCGGGGTGACCTTATATGAGGATGACCTTGTATCGAGGTCTGAGTGTATATATATTAAAAAAAATTTTAATAAATAAATTATTGATTAAAAGGGGGGAAATTTGAGGGGCCGCAGATAAGGTCACTTTTCCAAAGTCTCGGCTCACTGAATAGGAATTCTTTGTTACAGATTATTGGATATATGGTCAAGTTTAAAAATCATTATCGCTTATAAGGTCATTTTTATTTGAGACGAGGGGAGCTCTTTTCTAACAAAAGCCTATTTAATTTCCTTACAAGGCAATTACTCCTCTTGAGTTCTGGGAAAATGTTGCAGCTAACGAACACACCTGGACCTGGAGAGAGTTTCCACTCTCCAGTTCCAATTGTTTTCGTCATGCTGGTTTTGTGAGTTCTCTGAATATCGTGGATGACGAAATCGAAGAAGACGATATTCCTCTATCTGTTCTGATGGAAGATCTGAAAAATCGTGGCCATGCCATTGAAGGGGAGGTTGAATATGGTTTGATTGATGAGGAAATTGCTACTACTTCTGAAGCTATAATTTCTGAAATTGTTTCAAAAGTTGTGGACAGTGAGGAGAATGACAGTGATCCTGAGACTGTAGCTGAAAGCCTTCAATGCAATGAATGTCATACGAAATTTTTTTACAAACCATGAGGGAGCTGAGGAACATTTAAAAGATACAAAATCTAGAAAATATTGTTCGAAAAATGAAACCAAAAACGAGACAGACCTGTATAAATGATTATTTTAAATAAGGGAAGATCTAATGTATGTATGTACACTTTCAGGAAATTCGTAAACAGCTTTATTTTAAATTAAAAAATTTTCAAAAAATCTAGCTTTCTTTAATTCTTTACTAATACTGTTAAAATTTATTGACTTAAATATTTAATCTAGGGCCGATCGTTTTCGTTTGTATTACCATTTTTAAAAAATCATATAATGTGTACTATTTATGTGCTAGGTTACGAGCTGCTAATGAATTGGTTAAAATGTCCCCCCGCTTATAGGGTCACTTTTGCGATGTGCCTTTGGGTGACCATATATCGAAGTCTGACTATATATATATATATATATATATATATATATATACATATATATATATATATATATATATATATATATATATATATATATATATATATATGCATATATATATACATACACACACACACAGAGTGATACCACTCTTTGTTCCACATTAAAATAGTCGTTGGAATGTAATAATAATAAATAGGAGGTAGTTCATTCTTAGAGGTTCCCTCCATTGACTTCAAAATTGTAATCAAAGGTACGTGATTTTATGAGTCTAGAAAAGATTTAAAGGTCTATAAAAATAATTCCAACTGATATAATTAAGCGCAAAAACAAATTTACCAATTATGAATGATGACAAAGCTATTTTAAATAAACAAACAATTATGGCTTTTGTTTAAGTTTTGATTTAATTTCATATCATAAAATTATTTAGCTACTATAAATAAGAAGATATTTGTTTGAAATGCTTAGTTTTTTCTAAAACAACTTTTTTTTCCCATGTAAAAATAAATTATTGATAGCATCTTCTTTAATGCACTCTGAGTGCAACATAAGGTTGCATCATCAAAAAGAGCTCTCTAAATTAGAGCCTCACACAAATATTTGGAATACATTTTAATCTGTTTATTTGCTTTGATATTTTTCATGTTTCCTTATTTGACTTTTTCCACATTTGGTGCAAAGATTTGCCAGGTCACTAGAAGAGGTTTTGATGGTCTCTCCTAAAGGAGTTCTTCAACACAAAGTCTATGGAAAAAATTATGTGCTTCTCAAAAGTGGTTGTAAATAGAAGAGGTTGCACAAAAGATGGTCTTTTGGCCTTTCCAGGAGGTTTTACTGTGTGTATGTATATATGTATGCCTGTATGTATGCCTGTATGTATGTATGTATGTATGTATGTATATATATATATATATATATATATATATATATATATATATATATATATATATATATATATATATATATATATATATATATATATATATATATATATATATATATATATATATATATATATATATATATATATATATATATATATATTGCAGAGAACAAAAATATACATTCTAACAAAAAATGAAAAAAAAATTTAATGCTCAAATAATGAAAGTGCTTTAAAAAAATGTGCAAACAAGTTTTTATGAGCAAGATAAAATTGAATTTAAATTTTTAATTAAAATTGAGTTATAGGGTTTAAGAAAACTAAAAATTAAAACAAAATCACTCTAGTACAAAATAAGATTCCATATTTATTTGGTATTATACATTAGATATTATTTCTATTTCTTGAATTTCTAGGTTTCATACATTTTAAATAGGAATAATATTTTCTTTATAAAAATTTTTTAACAATATTACAAACAGTGAGCAGTTTAAAAATTCTAGTTTTCCTCCACTTTTCTAATTTCTCTTGTTGCAATAGCACTGCATTAAAATATCGAAATTCTAAATATTATGCGCAAATGCATGGGGCTAAACCCCAAAAAAACAATGGTAAAACAACTTAAATTTACAATGAAATATGCACAAATGAATTGTATCAAAAAGTGATTACGCAAATACGCGATTAGTAACTCGCGTGTTGTAACAACATCATAACAGGATCATCAAATTCATGAAAAAAAGCATCGCAATTATTGCAACAGCAAAATAAAATCACTTTCATTAACGATGAAATCAGCATGAATAGAGCAGGGGGGGTGGATTGTAAAAACTGCTGAAAAGATTTTTAAAAATAACATTAATTTTCAATAAAATTGTTTGTCAAAAACAAAGTGTGTCAAAAAGTGAAATTTAAATTTTCCATTTGAAACTCGCGCAGCGGAATTTTATCATCATACTAAAGATAAGGGATTTTCAAAATCACATGGAAAAGCATAGCAATAGCTGACTTTAAAAAAAGTAAAATTTATTTAGATTTAAAATGAAATAGGCAGAAATAAAACATTTCAAAAAGTAATAAATTAAATACGCGACTTGAATCCTTATACCGTAATAGATGTAGAGGAATTTTAAAAACCACAGGGAAATCGCTAGTTATAAAAGCTAAAAAACTATCAAAACCATTGCTTAAATATATGATTAAATCAGCAACAATAAAGAGAGTCAAATAGCAATTACTTAAAATTCAAAATTCATATATTGTATTACAAGTATTGAGTTTTTTAAAACCATTGCAATTTCGTAGCAATAATCGTTGTAAAAGCGATCGAAAGACAATGTAGATTAATGATAAAACCTGCGCAAATTGAGAATATCAGAAAGTGATAACTAAATGTGCAATTTAAGTTTTTTGAAATTTTTTTTAATTTCCAAAAAAAGATAATTTTTTTTCATTAGGTTTAAAAGTTCTTGCGGGTCGCATATCAACAGACGGTGGGCCACAGGTTGTGCACCCCTAAAGCTTAAGTATCAAGGAATTTTACGCACTAAAAATCATTAAAAAAAGGATTCTTCTAAAAAAAGGATGCGTTGAATTTGTACCTTTTATTTTAATTTTAGCAAATGCAGCACTTCCAATTCCACCTTTGCTGACTGCTCGCACTTCAAAACTATACTCAAAAGAATCATTCAGTAAAGGAAAGGAAATACTTAAAGTTTCCTGGAGAAAAAAAAATACATTTTAAAAACTTGAGGAAAAAAGTTACAAATTTATAAATATCAAGGTCATGCCTCCATGTTGGGATGGCGCTGTCATCAAGGTAGATGTTGTAAAAGGACAGAGGAGGGAATGCTCCGATTGAGAGCGGAAACGAATTGTTTAGGTGTCTTTGTTATATTAATTTTCTAATCTTTTACCATTACTAATAAATGTTTTTTTTTTTCGTGTTGTAAACTGGTTACCATTTTTTTTTTTTTTTGGACCAATTGTGTTTTGGGGAAGTATCTGAGTGAAGAAGTGAAAAGGAGAAAAAATGTATGCAATATCACAGCGCGCTCTCTTTCGAAAACCAGAGCATAAGTCAAGGTATGAGATTTATCATATTCTGTTTATTAAAAACATTTTAAGAGTTGAATTATGAGAAATATTGATGTAAAGTGATATTCTTAAAGAGGAGAATAATTGTGATTTAAAGAAATTATAATTATTTTGGGAATAGAAATAAATAGAACAATTATGTTTAACATAAGGGGAATGAAAAAAGAAGATTTGGTAGTAGCTGCGGAAGAATTAGGTTTAGAAGTAAAATCGGAACAGAAAGTTGTTGTTTTAAAAGATTTGATAGAAAAAATTTATAAATTTAAAAATGACTTTGATTTTGTTAAAGAATTTCTAATTACTACAGTTTCCGAACGTATTGAACGAGAGAGAAAAAAGCAGAATTGTTAAGTGCAGAAAGGAATCAAAACAAAACAACAACTGAAGCAGCATTAGAACTCGAGAAGACTAGGCTTGAGATTGTTAAAGCACAATTAGAATTAACTAGAATGTAAACAGAGAGTAATAGTTCTAACTCAAATGTAGGAAATGATTTTAGTTCAAATAATAATAATTTAGAAACATTAATCAAAAGCGTTAAAACTTTAACTATTTTTGTCCCTAGTTAACCCGAATCTTGGAATTTATTTTTTAGGTCTCTTGAAAAAGCATTTGTAATAAAAAATGTCCCGGAAGAATTTAAAGTCTAAATATTATTTAATCTGTTAGGTGAACGAGCGGCACATTTGGTAGTTTATGCAAACGCGGAAGGAATGCAAGATTATCATAAAGTTAAAGCTTTAATTTTAAAAGAATTTCAACCTACCCCAGAAGCCTGCCTAGAAAACTTTCTTAATGCCAAAAGATCTAAAAAATGGTAACCAGTTTACAACACAAAAAAAAAAAAACATTTATTAATAATGGTAAAAGATTAGAAAATTAATATAACCAAGATACCTAAGCAATTCACTTCCACCCTAAATCGGAGCATTCCCTCTTCTGTCCTTTTACAACATCTATCTTGATGACAGTGCCATCCCAACATGGAGGCATGACAATCACATTTAGAGCACCCTAACATCTGATGATTTCCCCCAACACATGCATTCTCTGCCCCCCAAGGAAGATTAATTAGAAGTTAAACACTGATAAATCTGAATGACATTTAAATCATTCATTAAAAGCATTTAACAATATTAAATATATCTTTGACAAATCAGGCACAGCTATTTTCAGACTGAACTTTGCCTAATAAGATAAAATTTCAGAATTATGTCTGCCAAATTATAAATTAAACAATAAATAAATAAATTAAACTATAATAAAAACTATTATTTAAAATAATTATTTTATTAAATAAAATATTAATGAAGAGACAATTATTTTATAAACACATTCAATCATGTTACTTTAAGCTAGATTCCTCCTGTGTTCAAAATTTCATTACTTGATTGTTCAACTCCCAATTTGTATCACTTCTTACTAATAGCCCATCCGATGATTTAATATTCTGTTTATAGTTATTTTTTACCAGAACCTAATAATTTATATTATATTATTTCACTAATTTCAAATGTAAATAATTACTTATTTAAAAATATTAATTTATAACTTATATTATATTGTTCCACTAATTTCAAATGTAAATAATTACTTATTTAAAAATATTAATTTATAAACAACCTTTCACTTCAATTTTCATATTTTATTGAAATATTAATTGGACTAAAAACTAAAGTTAAGATTCCAAACAACAAAATAAGGGTGATCATGCATAGAAAACAGATAATCACTTAGAGCTGCCAAAAGTTTAAGAGTTCATTTAAGTTGAGAAAATTTTATAGTTGTACATTTTTATCCTAAATTCCCTATATTAATACAATATAATATAATTATGGAAGCAATTATATTTTTTAATGCCTACATATCTGCAGTTTTGCTGTACTTTAAATTTGTAATTGTAATTTACATTTATTTTAACATTTCAGTGTGTTTCATAGCGAAAAGTTTAAAAATCATCTGTGATTTTTTATTTTTTTTTTATTTTAGACATAGCATTAAATGGGCAAAGCTGAAAATGTTAATTTAAGGAAACGAAATGACATAATTAAGAAAATAAACATGGGCATGAAGTTTGATCTTGATTTTTTAAACCTCTTTTATTAGCTATGTTTTTTTCCCCCTAAATGAATTAACAAATTAATCCAAACAAATTTGTTATGTTATGCCACCCACTTTCAAAAAATAAACCACATAATATGTATTTTCAATTTAATATTTTAATCAAAAGACTCAAAAAGGTATACAGTATTTTTAGCTGGGTTATAATTTCTAAAAGTAGTTTTAAATATAATACTTGAAGGAAATTTGTTTTTTAAATGTCTTTTATCATTTAGAGATCTGAATATGAAGTGATTGTCTGAAAATATACTCATTTTGAGCTTGTCATGCCAATTTTCTTAAATATGCATTGTCAACTATGTCGATTTCCTAAAAAAAGTTTTTTTATAGTTATATCCAATTTTCTTAAAACTTCTTGAGATGTAGCCAATTTTTTTTTTAAAAAAAGTATTACACGTTCTGAGCTTTGTCCAAAATAAAAAGATCACTGACGATATGCAGCTTACTATGTTTTGCTTTGGCCTGGGCTGCTCAGTGACTAAAACCACCTCAGTTTAAAGTTTATAAAGCAAAGTTTGATTCAAACCTAGAGTGAGAAAATGAAATTATATTATTTTAAACGTTAATAAAATTCTAAAACGTTTACACTTTTAACGGCTTTGAAATCAATGTATTTTGTGCCATCTGCCAAGACGAAGATACGGTAGCCGGACACTGGATTCTTGGGTGAAGTGTACCTTGGTGGTGACCAATTTAATAACATGTCTGTAGAGTTGAGACAAGCAGTTACATTTAAAGGTTTACTTGGTGCTAAAATGCAAAAGATATGTGCAATTATAAAATCATCATATAATTCAGAAGAAACAAAAAGCAATGCCTGAAATAACACTTTTATTTAGATATAAATTTTATACATGAAAACAATGTCAAATTTGCATTTTGTAAAGCTGAATCTCTTGATTTTTGTCACATTTTCTTCTTATATTTAAAGCAGGAATGGTAAATTTTTTCCACAAAGAAAAAAAAAAAAAAAGAGGAGAAAACGACAAGAGGATAATAGATTTCTTCAATCCCAAATGGAAGAAATTCTTCTTCATAAACAAACATCAAATATTAATATAATTTTTTACACCATTTTTAACAACAATCTAGTTTAAATAACAATATTAACTTCAAAACTATTTAGCATACGTTTCTTATAAAAGGGGGTATGTTACAAATTTGCTCTTTTGTTTCCCTCCCAAAAAAAAAAAACTGTGTCAATTGTGGAAAGATTGTTTTAATTGCTTCCAAACTATTGGATTCTCTTTATTAGGCAGTCTAGAAAATTGCAAATTTTTTTGATATCAAGAAATTTATATAGCTGTTGGAACTGACCATTTTTGAAATTTAGCACATATCCTCATTTAACATTGACAAAATAAATAAATAAAATAATGAAGTAAGAAATATCCTTTTATGTTAAAAGCAATAATTTTATTCCCCTAGCAAAAATTTCACACATGATAAAAACTGATGACAAATCATAAGTACACTTTGTCTGTCAAGAATGTACGGAAATCGCTCTATTTAGTCTCATTGAAATTTTGTGTAACTGAGTTAACTTCTGTTGGAGCCTTTGGCCATCTCTGCCTTATTGAATAGACACCAACATACTTCAAAAAAGTTCTCAGGTCATCCAATTTTTTGTTGTTAATGGGAACAGCTAAATAAAGCGTTAAGAGTTGGAAGCTGAGGAATATCCTTTTTAGTGTGGGATACCAGACTGTTGATGAACAACCACTTTTCCAGGTACACAGTGGCTGTATGAGAAGTCACCTGTCCTTGTCTTGTCTTATTGTTTTAGTGGCATTGATATGTTGGTGACTGCTGGAAAACTGTTGAGCTGCATCAATTTATTTTCTGATTTTTCGGTGGCTTATAAAATGTGCCACGCATGTACTTGTGTTAAAATGTTAAGCGTGTGAAGTTGAGTGTTAAATAATAATATCAAAGTTCATGGGTCTCACTTTATCACAGTTACGAAAACATAATATTGATAAGTCTCATTCTAACACTGATTGCAATAATTATGATCGTAATTGATTTTTGATTCTTTATGATACATTGTTGCTATAGCTATACCGAGTCGTTTTAGAAACGGGGCACACGTATCCTTTTTAAAAAATGAGCAAGAACTACTGGATGAAGTTACCTGATACATGCCTCATTCCAACTCTATCAGTGCCTGTACGGAAACCAACAAAAAACATATTTTTGTAAATATGTTACATATCTTCTTTTAACATCCATTGTGAAACCAGGGGCTCTAAAAGTCATTGATTTATTTACAAAAGAGCCTTTGTAAACCAGACCTTAATAATATAGGTTTTATAATTAATATAGTAGGATAAATATTTTCACTTCTTGGTCATTTTGATTCCTTTTATTTTGCGATTTTATTGCAATTATTTATTTTTTTTAAAAACTTTTTTGATCATAGTATTTTGCTTTAACTTTGATAGAGGGTTGCGACTGTGTGTGCTTGAGCACAGCTGAGCGACAACCTACAAAGAGGTTCATTTTTCCCACTTTATTTTCTTTTTAATGTTAGTTCTTCCTTCAATACTCACTTTATTTTTGAGTCTTATACTTATTTTATTTAAATATGGTTCATATTGTTTGTTTAACTTGTAGCAATGAAGTTCATTTTTTTTTTACATATTTGTTTAAATGCGTCATACACAAAAGGTAATATATAATTTTTTTTTTAATTATAAATCTAGTTCCTCTGTAAAATAAAATCAGTAGAATCTGATTTTGGAATTGAAATAAAATATTTAGAGAATATTAAATAACAGAAGAAGAGAATAATGAGCAGTTTTTACTTTATCATTAATGACTTAATAAAAAAAAATAATTAAAATGATTATTTTCAGCTGAAATTGTTACTTCAAGTTTGAAAGTATTCAGACATACAAAATTCATAATGAGCTCATG
Source organism: Parasteatoda tepidariorum (assembly GCF_982258835.1). Classification (NCBI taxonomy): domain Eukaryota; kingdom Metazoa; phylum Arthropoda; class Arachnida; order Araneae; family Theridiidae; genus Parasteatoda; species Parasteatoda tepidariorum. The sequence continues at coordinate 1,056,526 of NC_141758.1, read as the reverse complement.
AATACTCTATTGAATCTTAACAGAACTAGTCTAAAGTTTAAGGATATAACAGTCTGATTTCTCTTGTTTAGTTTGTATTCAGTCTTCATTCAAATTATAAATTTATTTTTTTATCAAAACTTGTAGTTGACCTCCATTTTTTTTCATTCTGTAAAATTTATAATTTATTTAAATTTTCCAAAAATTTGAAATCATGATTATTTTTTTCTGTGCGTATCATGATAAATCGTTTAATCCAATTAGGAAAAAATGGGACTTTTTAAAAAGCTTTAATGAATTATTTTTTTAAAAAAACAAGTACTATAGTTGTAATTTTTCTCGCTCTTTGATTAAGATTCTTTGTAACGATAGTGATGTAACTATTGAATTTGCAATTGTAAACAGCAATTATTTTAACTTTCAAGCATTTAAAAGTTTTAAATAATATTAATATTTATTTTAACTTTCAAGCATTTAAAAGTTTTAAATAATATTAATATTTATTTTAACTTTCAAGCATTTAAAAATTTTAAATAGTAATATTTATTTAAGTTATTGTTTATGTATATTATGAGTAATATTGGTCGAAATCGTTTGAAATGAACTTTCCTAAACGAAGACAAAAGCATCAAAGTAAAAATTTTGTTACCACTGTGAAATAAGGTTGGGATTTTTTTCGAAGAAACCTATAACTTCTAGGTGAAGTGGAGGTAACTAAAAATTACCTACTATAGATTATTTGGTTTTAAGAATAGTTTAAATTTATACAAATTAAACCTAATATAGCAGCAGGAAGTTGATAGGTTTGCATATCTATACCTTTAAATAACTATTTAGTTATTTTTTCTTTAATAATTTAATTTTATACCGACTTTAAAATCTACTTATTTTTAAGAGTTGGTTGGAGCATTCATGCTTCAAAGTATTTGATTATAGAAATTAAAATGCTGTTCGCAATTATGGATTTAATATGAGATTTATATTAGTGGATATTTTTAGCATGTGATTTGTTAATTTAATTTTATGTGTAAAATTTGATCGAGATTGTAGTAGTTATTTAGTAGTTACAGAACTTTAAGATTAGGTTTTTCTATACTCTTTAATATAAAATCCTACAAAAAACTTCTGCTGTTTTAGTTTCCTATTAGGTAGGCATAGGGTGCGTATAGGTGCTTTAGGTATTAAATATAGGGTCTCTAATTCACTTTAAATGTTACAAAACATTTAAACAAAATGCATTATTTACCGCAAAGATTAAAACTATTCCCAGTCAAGTTCAAGCATGTGGGTGTGAGGAACCATGCTTCAGCGCTTTCACTTTTCCTGGTCTCTACTTCTGCAAAGGGCGTGATGCGAACCGTGTAATTCACGTTGAATGGGAGATCGAGCATGGTCACAGATAAAATATTGTAAGGCTGCAAATAGGAAAAGAATATTAAAAACAGTTCTGTTCAACAAATGTCTTCTTTTAACAACAAAAAATGAGGAAGAAACAACCCTCACCAAGGCAACTTTTCGCGACACAACTGGGCTGTCACTTCTGAGAGAGGGGAACCAAAAAATCTCGTAGGAGCATGGCAGTTCTGAAAAAAAAAATATTACGTTAGATTATATTTTTAAAAAAATAATTTTAAAAAAAACATATTTCATAACTTTTACAAAATGTCGAATAGATTTCAGACCTTTAGATGCATTCCATCTGACAACTGCTTTAACAAGACCACTTACTATAGAAAAATCAGAAACTCGTACATCACTTGGAGCACTGAGACTAGGAGTAAAATCTTTAAAAAAAAAAAAAAATTTATATCACATTAGTCATTTTTAATATACAAGTCTAAATCAATGTGCTGTTTTCCGCTATAAGTAAAAACCTTACAATTCTCAATTGAAGTTAATAATTATCAAATTTTCATCAAAAGTGCCAAATTTCAATTTTATAAAACAGTAGTTATAGAATTTTTCTTACTCACAACACGGCTTGAAAGAGATTTTTTTAATGAAAAACGCCTGTATTAGCAGATAATTAAAAAGGTTTTTGAAAGATACAGCCTCATTAAATCCTAATTCTATGATGGTTTCAATTTAAGTCACATTACACAATGACATTAGTCAATCTAAAAGCATTTATTTTAAGATTGTTGTTGTTGTTGTAATTCGTTTACGTCGTACTAGAGCAGCACAATGGGCTTGGTTGTGTTCAAGAGATGAATTATTGAGTTTCACATTTAATTAGTATTTATTTTACATTTAAGTATTAAGAATAAGGGGAGAAAATATGAAACAAGAGCAGCGCATCATTCTACAATGGCGGTTAGGATTCTTCTGGTGAATGACAGAGACAGTTACTCATCGTAACTGTCGCGATTACGATTAAGTTAAGTTCAGTTGCCACAGGGTATTGCCGACGGTCTGGGAAACAACCCTGAGGATGATTCGAAGACATGCCATCACAATTTTGATCCTCAGCAGAGGGGATGGCACCCGTGTTTCGGTAACCTGACGACCTGCATGCAAAGTTGAGCACTTTACAGTAGAACAGTTTAACAAGGACCGATACCGCACACCCTCGGTTCATACGCAGACTGATCCAAGTGGTCACCCACCCGCACACTGACCGTAGCCAGTGATGCTTGACTTCAGTGATCTGCTGGGAACCGCGTCTTAAAGATCAGTCCACTGCGGAACCATTTACTTGAAGAGATTAATTAATCCTTACAAAACTTAGATCTACAAAACACTACGTTTACATTAGGATTGGCAAAAATCATAATTGAAGGGAGGGTATCGATTTTATTTTATTTCTTAAACAAGGGTTAATTGGGAAACTGTAGCCACTGGACCAGTAACTTAAGGATATTATTAGTGCATGCACATTTTGCAAGTCCGCTGACAATTTTTCTTGGATTTTTTCTTTTTTAAATATATATTTACATATTTATATTTTATAGCAGATACACATTTATATTTCATAGAGGATTTTTTTCAAAAATACACATAAATATTTATACAAGGCCCTTTTTGATAATTTAATAATCATTTTATAGAATTATTTTACTAGATTGATATCTGATTTGTTATAAATTTTTATAGTAAAAACTAATTACTTAAATTTAAAATCTTATATTTAAAACTTAAAATCTAAAATAAGAATAAAGTAAACTAAGTTACTTTGATTGAAAACAATACTTACATGTTAAAGAATTGCGGACTGCATACCTTGCACCAAAGGTTAGACAAAAGATGATAAAAAACTGAAAAATTTAAAGTTTTAGCATGTAGGGTGACCTGGGGTAATTCCTGATCAAAAAATGCAAACATCTATTTTGTGAAAAAACTATTCAAGATAGAATTTTAATATTTACTGAAAGTTTATAGGCTATATGAGATGAGTCCTATGCTACCTTCTTTTGTTTGAAAATCTAATTAGGATTTAAAAGATTTAAAATTTTTAGTGATCAGGAATTACCCCTTCTCTTGATCATTTCTGGGGTAATTCCTGATCACTTCTGGGGTAATTACTGATCATCAGTTCTTATAGTAAAGGGGCTGTTTAAAAATGGGTGATTTCACAGTATTGTGCATGTTGCAGACATGACATTTACGAAGTTTGATTGCTCATAATTAAATAAAAAATTGAGCTAGGTAACTGGTTTTTGCATCATAAAATTCAGGAGACATATCATCTTTTAACCCAATGCATATATAAAAATAAAAATGAATTTAAACAGCTTTAAAATAAAATTTTGAAGCATTGCGGACATGACGCAGAAAAATATGGTTTTTAGAATGTTTTTCTACATTCACCAAAATCTCTTAATTTTATGAAATAAATTACAACTCTTTTTTAGGTAAGATTTCAATGTATATTTATATAAAAGAAATCACAAGAATTTTGAAGAAGTAAAATTAATTTAATTAAAAATTACCAAATTAAAAACAATATGTATGTTGCGGATATGACGTTGCAAACATGACAGAAAGTTTCTCATTATAAATATCCTTCTTAAATATGGTCATATATCATTGGAATATTATATACTTCTTTTGTTAAATAAAATGTTAAGTAAATCGGGATTGTTAAATCATTTTTCTTTTAATATTTAAAATTTTTGAACTTAAATTTTATTACAAAATTAATTATTCTAAATTACTTTTATTTTAGATTTTAGGCAAAAGATGTGTAAAGAATCACATTACAATTTATTTATTATATTATTTATCTTTAAGGCAAGTTCTGAATTGTATGAAAAAAACCATGCAGAATGATCAGGTGAAGGTTCCCATGGCAAAGGGCATAAGTATGAGTCGATTTAAATTGTTTCAAATTGCGGTTTTTCCAAACACTTAAACTTGTTTATAGCTACGGGTTTGAAGTGGTGTTTAAGTGTAATATTTGGCTTGCTTGTAGAAATTATTTCGCCTGGCCACCAATAGTTATCAAACAATACGGATATCCACTGGCTTTCTTCTAAAACTGTAACTGGTGTTAAAGCTTGTTGTTGTGAAGCTATAACAAAATTTGAAGGCAGTTTGGTCTGACGGTCAAGGGGGCCCCATATGAAGAGAGCAAATCATGTTTTTTTCAAAATACAGTCCTCTAATTGTATACATGTAGGAAAGAAATTGTGTTAAGATAGAGTTGCTGAAAATTTTCTTTTTTGTAATTACGTACCTACTATAACATAAAGGAAAGGGTAAAAAACGGTATAACAGCTTTCCGCGAATTATTTCCCTTTCTCATAAGAACAAACACGCTTTGCAGAGAAGGGGAAAGGCCACAGCTGCAAGTAGTTGACTGTTAACACTTTCTGTACATTGCACTTCTGGTTTACCTTGTTTCCTCTACTATCTAGCGTCAGACCCAGTGGCGTGCCAACCAGGGGGAGGCAGAGGGCCCCTCTAAAATTTAAGTGATGGGACAAACGATGCGTTTCGCCCTCCTGAAATTTAGACACTCACAAAAATAAAGTAAAATCGGTAATTTAAAAAAATTTCAATTTTGAAGCTATTTTTGAAATAAGAAAACTCTATATTCCACTAACATTTATGTGCTTTGCCTCTTCTGATATTTAGTTATTCGCAAAGACGAAGTCCATTAAAATAGGTAATTTTAGAGAAGATTTGCAGAATTGCATCTATTTTCCAAATAGAAAACTTAATTTTCCTCTTAAATTATAGTAAGGGGATAGGAAACTTTATTTTCTTCTGAGATAAAGTAAGGGGGGCTAAAATGTGTTTTGTATCTTCCGAAATTTAGACATTTGAAATAATAAAGTCTAGTAATATTTTTTTTTTTTTTTTTTTTAAACTTTGAATCTATTTTCCAAAAAGAAAATTTTATTTTCCCCTTAAATTAAAGAGAGGGGGCGAAGCTTATACTTCGCCCCTTCTGAAATTCAGGCATTCGCAGGAATAAAGTCAAGTAAAATTTATATTTAACTCTTATTTTCGACTTTAAAGCTATTTTCCAAATCGAAAACTTTATTTTCCTCTGAAATTTAATTGAGATGGAAGATAATGTGCGCCACCCCTTCTGAAAATTTGACATTCGCTACAATAAAGTAAAGTAGAATTGAGAATTTTAGAAAAAGAAACTACTTTTTTTCCAATTTACTAGCTATTTTCCAAATTGAAGTAGAAATTCCCCCTACCCCACAAGAAAAATACTTCGGTTTTGTTTCAATTTTTTTTACATATTACAACTTTTAATTTATTAAAAAAATTTAAAACTAAAACATGAAAAGAGAAGAGGAGCACATCATAAAAAAACATAACAAGAGTTTAGAAAACTAAAATAAGTACCACTGTTTTGCATCCTGAAAAATGCATCATACACTGAGACTAATGGATATATTTTAAAGCATCTTTTGACTGTGGGTGGTATGAAGGTGTTAAAACCTTCATACCACCCACAGAGTTGACCCACAGTTATCTGACTCCTCAAAAAACAGCCATCTCCCTTTATACCATGGAAAAATGACCTTTTACTTCTTTAAATTGCCTTAATCATTTTTATGACCCTGGGCTCTTTTGTGCTTTGATAAAATGTCATATATTTACAGTACCATCTATATGTCCCTTATGTTGTCTTAAACTAGCAATTATCTAGATGTTCTAGGAAAGATGTTCTTTTAAGGGATCCAAGGGGATGACTCTTGTTCACATTTACTTAGGTCATTTTGTCAAGAGATTTTTTCTGAGACAAACGTAAAACGTTCCAGTTAAATTCCAGTTTTTAGCTCATTTAATTGCGTCATTTAAATTAATCATTTTTAATTCAGATATAAATTTTCTGTTAGCTTTCATTTTATTCAATTTTTGAAATTAAAATTTAACTTTAATTAGGAGTTATTGAAATTGCTTGCAACTTCCTTTTCTTCAAACATAAATCGTGATATCAATAATTCCCATTTATATACTGTTCGAATTCTTTTATAAGAATGGTAATATAAAAATTGCTTTTTTTATGTTCGTATATAAAATTTAATTTGTATAGTATATATCTTAATTGATAATTTTACTGTTTATTGTGTGCATGGATTTTGTTCTTATTTTATATTTTTCAAATTATTAAGACCTTTAAATTTTTTAAATTGGAACTTCAAATTTTTAGGGTTTTTAACAACTTTGTTTTCATTAAAAAGTGAAATGCAATCTTCATTTTATATTAAAAAAAAGTCATATTTAATTTAATAAAAGAACGCATTTAATTTAATAAAAAAGCCATGAACGTCAGCTTAGAAATCCGTAGCAATTAAAATTCATTTCCATGACAAACCATTAAAAAGAATTTATTTTTAATTAACAAATATGCTTTGCCTTTTTCTCATTTTTTTTCATAAAAAAAACTATTACTCTTTGTCATAATTTTGTCACATATGATTACATGGCCTCATGAATACATAGGCCAAATATTCAAGAATGATTTTCTATGGACCAGTCCATATTGGAGTAAGGCAACTTTGTTTTTGTTAATCGATGTATAAAGAGAAAAAATTTCTGAATATTTTTTCAATTAGGACTTTTTAAAATGTGGGTACGTGTGCCGATAGAAAAAAAAAGTCTATAATTTCCCTCAGTTTTCATAACGCGATCAAAAACTTTTAGATTAGAAACTAAAAAATAATTTTCATTTTTATAATGGTTTTGTCTTGAAAAGACTTTCCTAACAATATAGTAACCGGATTAAAGAGGTTTATAAAATTGGTATTTTATGATTAGCATTATATTTAAAGGAAAAGGAGGCTACTGTGGACATGGGGGACAGGAGTAGACAGCATGAATATTTTCCCCCTAGTCATATTTCCTCAGTGAGATGTCGTAAATTGGTAACATTTACGTACAGTGAACCAAAAAAGTACCACCCTGAATAACTTTTGATTTAATGATCGGATCTTCACGTTCTAGGACTCCATCTTAATAATTCAAGGGTGTGACATCAAATATGCAAATTAATTAGTGCACGATATTTTATTTTAAGTTACGCAATCAGACGCAAAAACATACTTTCTCTGAATAAACATAACTTTTGTTCAACAGATTCAATTTTCTAACCCCCGTAATATAGGAGGTAGCTGTAATCTGGGGAATGTGGTCCCAATAGTTGGGTCGGGTGATCTATCCAAAGTTTGGACCCCCAAATGTTAATTTTATTTTTTTGTACTTCACTACAGATCGAGAGCTTTTTAAGGGAATTGAAAAAATTTCGCACACGATTATAAAATTCTGTTATCTAAAGATAATTCCACGCAAGAAATAACTTTTAGTAAATATTTATTATTTTTTATTTAATAATAGCCTGATGTTGATCATTTACGTCACACTAGTGCTGCACAATAGGCTATTGGCGACGGTCTGGGAAACATCCCTTGAGGTTTGATCCTTTGTAGAGGGGATGGCGCCCCCGCTTCGGTAGCTTGGTGACCTGCACCCGAAGTCCAGCACTTTATCGTAGAACAGTTTAATGAGGACCAATACCGCACACCCTCGGTCCCTACGCAGACTGACTCAAGTGGTCACCCATCCGCACACTGACCGCAGTCAGTGATGCTTGACTTCGGTGATCAGCTAGGCACCGTGTCTTAACGATCAGTCCCCTTTGGGACAATAATATTCTGAAAACTTTTGAATCGTAAGGCATATAGTTTTTTTTTTTTTTTTGTATCATTTTAAAGTATCTAATTCCACATGGAAAATACAAATTTGAGCGAAATTGGTTGAAAAGTGCATTAGTTCCTGAGAAATCGAGTTTTATAAGTACGACTTTTTTAAAATTTAATTTCTCAGGATTAATCGATTTCGCTGAAGTTTTGCATTTTGCCATGTTTAAAACTTATAATGTTTTGTAATTCAATTTATATGCGAACAAATAACTCGTTTTCATAAATATATTCACTAACATGACACTTAGAGATGGAGTACTGAAAGTTTTTGAAAGGGCCCCCGCCAAAAATGGTTGCCCCAGGGCCCCGAGGAGTGAAGTTACGGCACTGTCTGTTGCCTTTTCCTTTTAATGGCATTTTCAACTATCTACTTTCTTTTTAATGGAGACATTTTTGATATCACATTTGTTAAAACATCAAGTTTCTTTTGAGGAGATTTTGGTAAAGCATTATTAATTTTCTTTACCGCTTTTCCTAAAGATTGTCTGCTAGTGTAGCCTGATATATTCATGCCTGATTTTTCAGCTTCTGCTTTTTTCTTTCTACATTTCCTCTGTGCTTCTTTATTTTTTGCTCTTATGTGCTCTTTCTGTTCTTCTGTAAGAACCTTAAAATGTCTGTATTCCTTCTTTTTCTTGCTTTCTTCTGCTTTTATAATTTCATATTTCTCTGCTTCTGCTTTCGATTTCTGTCTTTTCAGTCTGGACCTTTCTGTTCTTGTTAATGGCATTAGAAATTTTATAGTTTTACCTACTTTGTTTAGAATTCTATAATCTGTTTCAAGTTTCATAAATTTTAATTAATTATATAATAATCAAATAAATCAACTAGTAAAAACCAAATCCTTTGAAAACTTTAATTGAAAAATTTAATAGAAAAATTTAATTTAGTTGAAAACATCTGCAAATAAACAAGTGCAAAAACTAAATAATTTTGAAAATAATGCTCTATTTTAAACTATGTTCTATTCTAATTAATATTCTATTAACTGTTTTGTTGCCATTATTCCTAACATAATTTAGAACAAATAAAAATGCTGCCATAAATTCAAATGTTTAAATTTAAAAAATATTTATTTCTTAATAAATGTAGAATTTAGACATGTTTTAAACAAAGTAATTTGGGAGTGTAATTGGTCATTAAGAAAATAAATGGCAACAGAGCAAATTTTATAAGTTTTATAGCTTGTGATATGAATTTCATGCTTAAATGCTAAATAAAAGTAAGCAAAATTCTATTTTACAACTTGCCATGTCTGCAACGTTGCGGACATATCCAATTTGAAAATTCTTTAAAAAATATTAAATAAAATAAAAAAATTATAAATTTTTAAAAATCATAATAATGCAACACTGCAAATAGTCGAAAGAAATCCAATTTTTAAGAAAAATAAATCTTTTAACTACTTTGCTTTAATAAAACTTTTTAAGAAAATCATTAAAAAGCAAAATCGTTCTATTATAAGCACCCTATATTTAAATACTGAAATTAAAAATAACGTTTTTACAGTCATTAATTATGCAAATCTAATATATCTCTTAAAATATCATGCTTAATTACAAATATAAATGTTGTAACTGCAATTTTTTTTTTTTCCTCTCTGTCATGTCCGCAACTTTTTGACCCAATTTTTTCACATTTAATGCAATTTAAAGAATTTGCATCATTATTTAAAAATAACTAATTTAATATTTATAAAATACATTAAATGACTTTCAATTTGATATGCGGTTTATTAAATTTATTGGGAAAAAAATTTTAAGCATGCCAGGCTACAAATATTGTGGAATCACCCAAATAATTATACAATGGTAATTAACAAATAAGACATCAAGATCAAACAAATAAACCAAAGAGATATGTTTAAGCAGCTAATCAAACTATTTATTTAAAAGCAAGAATAAAGATTAACACTTTAAATTTTCCAAAAATCTTTGCATCGTGCCATACATTTTAGGCAAGCTGCCAACTCATTCTCATGTTCTGCTGGAATATAAGAAAGAGTTCCCACATAGGTTACTTTTGCAGGATTTTTTAACTTCATTAAGTGAGAGTGTAAAGTTAAGTAAGGTATGTCAACAGCTCTGACAGCAGCTCTCACACTGAAATTTTCATTTTCAATCATTAAAAGAAATTCACTAATTTTGCTTTCTAGAAGCTTAGTATCCTTTTCAGGCTTATAATTTCACCATTTTTATATTAGGCTAATTTATAAACTTAAAAATTATTCTAACAATGTACACACATAAAATTAAGATAGAAGCAAGGAAGACAAACCAGAACACATTTCTTGTATACAGTGTCTTGTATACAGTTAAAAACAAATTTTTTGATTACAGTTAAAATATATTTTATAGTTGTTCCACTTAATAAATATGAACTGCTATTTAAGAAAATACAATTAGCTATTTTTTATACTATTTATAAGAAAAAATGACAATGATCAGGAATTACCCCAGTGATCAATAATTACCCCATGTTTACGGGGCAACATTTGATATAGTTTCCTATAGTTAATTATAATGTTTTCAGTAGATTTGAAAAAATTAAACAAAATCTTACACTATTTTCATATCAAAGAAAAAGAAAGTAACTCAAAATATTTATTATTAAGAGAAGGAGGGGGATCTTTGCAGAAATGTGCACATTTTGAAACCCATCTCTGAAACGGAAAATACAGAGAGCAGTTTAAAAGATACTTATTTTGTTAGATTAAACAAAAAACTATTATTAAGAAAATGTAGTTATACTTTAGTAAAATGTACAAGCATTCTTGTCCATGTCTCAAATTAAAAAAAAAATTAAAGATTTTAAATAAAACTTAGATGATCATTATTTACCGCAGAAACAAAGTCCAGAGTCACCCTAAACATTAACAAATGATATATGCAAGAAAAGAATCAAAATAGGAACCTTAATTAAAAATGCAATGTCAGGGGTCTGTCTAGGTTTTTCTGAGAGGTATCTATTTTGTGAAATTTAGACATAATTTGTGAAAATTAAAAATTATATTAAAAAATCAACACAAAAATATGGTAAAAATATAGATTTATCGTTTCTTACGAGACACAAAAATAAAATTTTAAGAAATGGTATTTTGGGAAACTACGTTTTTCCTAAAGTTGAATTTGTGAATGTAGCGCTAAACAGTAGTAAATTTGGCTTGGACAGATCCCTGAATGCTATTGTTAAAATTTGCTGCAGTAGCGAAGTAAAAATTAAGCACATTGAATGGCCATTTAAAACAAATGCTTTTCAACTTATCCTCCCCACAACTTTATGCTACTACAGTAGAACCTCGATTTAACAACCTTTGCGAACTGGTCACAAACGTCGCTAAAAGTAGGAAGTCGCAATATAGGGAGTATGTTAATGTAAAATGAAATAATACGTATTTATTTTCTTACACACCATTCAAACAAAAAAACATACAAATACATTTCAAAAAATCAATACAATCAAATATTTTAATAAAATATTTAAAACTTGCATCATTTCGATTTAAAAAATTAGATATTTACACTCGTTTCGAATTCTGCAATTTTAATGCATGCAACAAATTTTCCAACATCTCAATTGCATCTATCGATTTTTATTGTCCTTCACATTCTTGGGGAAAAAAATTTGAGAGATTCTGTTAGATAACCACAGCTTCATAATAGGAAGACGCTGCATCTTTTTCACTGCTTTTACTGGAAGATTCCATAATATCCTCAATTGAAACGAATTATTCCTATTTCTAACCTGTGAAGCCAGCCATTTAATGCAGTAAGTAAAACCTTACAATATCAGAGGTTTCTTTTAAAATGGATGTGTTAACTGATAGATTTGCACAACATCCTTACTGAAACAAAGTGATTCCAACAAAGTGATAGCTGCAATTTCAATTCTGTGACATCATGCTGACAAATTGTTTTGAGAAAAGATGATGCAAGATGAGGTCAATTCCCTTTTGGTGCCAAAAATTGTTTAGATTTGTCAATAATGCTTGTTTTTCAAATCCAGGGGAAATAATTTCTGTTTTGCAGCCATTTTTCAGTTAAATGCATAATTTCTAAATAAAAGAAATGCAAAAAAAGAGAAGATTTTAACCATGCCACCTTTAAGTTCCTATTGAAGTCAAATGGACCTTCTTCCATTGTTCAATTGATAAACAGACATTAGTGTGAAAGGATAATAGAATTTGTTTCACTGGTCAGTGATCACCAGCTGATCCATGGACTGCAGAATAGGAGTGGTGTTAGGTGGTAGATAGAGAACCTTTATAAACATGAACTCCTCGAGGATGTCATGTTCAAGGTTCGGTGGATGAGCAGGAGCATTGTCGAGGACGAGAAGGGCTTGCATGGCCATTCCTTGTATCTCAAATGTCGCTCTTATCTCAAAACAAAACTTCTCTTGCTCAATAGCTCGTATCTTAAATAACTCGTATGTTAGGGCACTCGTATCTCGAGGTACCACTGTATATTAATTTATCAACTCAAAGGATATAATTCACAAACATTTATTATAATCAGCAAAATTGAGTAAAATAATTTGATTGCACATAATGTATTGTTCTTTTTACACAGTAAAACATATTACTTCAAAAAGATAAGTAAAATAAAGTTAATATTTTCCTTATTTCCATGCTAAAAAAAAATGACTAATACCTATGAGATGATTAAACAAATATGCAACACAAAAATTAAATTTAAAAAAAATGAATTTTCCTCATCGCAATGCAGAAAAAAGTTTATATCAGTTATTGCGTTCTTTCGTTTTTACTAGGTACTCAGCAATATATGCTAAAACTTTTTTAAGGATTTCAGCAAAAAAATTTAATGCTAAAAAAATACCATACATATATTTCAAGATATATACAAGTCATGACATGATCATTGATGGCCAAGATACAAGGTTTCTGAAGTTGACATTTCTGTTACTTTAAATTAGTAATATGTACATTTGTTATTTTTTAAAGTATCTAGCAGAAAGATACTTTAGAGGCATTAGAGAGGCATGTCGCAGAAAGCCCGAAAAAAATTCTGCCACAGGGGTTATAATACAAGGTTTATAAAATATTTGTTTTTAAAACAGGTAAATTTTTTCTTTATAAACATCACGTACATAGAAAAATCTATAGAAAAATCTTTAATAAATAAACACCTTCGTTTATTTCGGTCGGACAAAAATTGTATTCACCATTTTTTAACAACAAGTGACCATCAAGAGAAGTAATAAGGAACGAAAACGTTTTAATACCAAGAAATACTATATAAGCAGATATACTATAAGTAAACATCTTACCATATAAAATTTCATTTTACTTCTCAAGCCCTACTTCTAAAAGTAATAGATGTCTAACACAATCTAGAAAACCTGCTGAAACTTCATTAATCAGACAGTACTTTAGCGTACGTCCAAAAATGTTTATTTTATGAAACTCGTCCTTCAAAGAGAGCGCCATTTTGCTGTTGTTTTTGTGCAGATCCAGATCTCGTTTATTTATCGCTTTTTTTTAAATATATATAAGAAGTATCTTAGCAACCGCCGCAATTCTATCATGTTAACCCCACAAATATGTTGCGACATTTTAAATAGGGGATTACCAAAACTATTCTCACGCCAAGATATGGCCGCCACTGCAGTTGAATTCTGCATGAAAAACATGAAAATAAAAGAAAACGAATCTGCTAGGTAATCTCAACTTCCGTTACGAAGCATTATTTTTAGTGGTAGGCAACCTTAAAAACGAGAGAATGTAGTTCGGCAATGCCAGAATTCTCTAAATTCTTGGAAAAATTTAATGAAGCTTTTACACATTGATTCTGGTCCCGCAATGCACTGATCGTTAAGACACGGATCCCAGCAGATCACAGAAGTCAAGTATCACTGGCTGCAGTCAGTTAGCGGGTGGGTGACCACTTGTATCAGTCTGCGTAGGGACCGAGGGTGTGCGGTATTGGTCCTCGCTAAACTGTTCTACCGTAAAGTGCTCGACTTCACGCGCAGGTCGTCGGGCTACCGAAACGTGGGTGCCATCCCCTCTGCAGAGGATCAAAATTGTGATGTCATGTCTTCGGATCATCCTCACCCAGAAAGCATGTAACCTTACGACAACGTTGTGTTTTAACTTTATTTTCATTGTCACGAAAAGGTTTGCAGTAAAAACCTTTTTTCAATAAAGCAAAAATATTGCAATTTCCAACCTTTTTTCCTAAAAGGAAAACTAAATGATTTTTAAAGCTTTTTTAAAAAACATTGTTACTTAGGCTAAAAAATAAGCAAATGGCAAACCTTAATATTTTCATTTTTGTTCGTTGTCATGATAAGGTCAGCAGAAATATAAAGCTGAAACCTTTTTCCAAGGAAAGAAAATAAGGCAAATATTAACCTTTCCAGCGAAAATATTAATAAATAATTAGAAAATATTTTGCAAAAAACCTCATTTTAGGGAAAGCAAATAAACGAGTATAAGACCATGTTTTTGGATTGTTTTCTAAGATCTGCGAAAGTATGCAGCGAAAACCTTTTTTTAAAGTTTTCTTGTAGTCACGGTTTAGATTTAAAAAGTTGGGAAAACATTTCTGTTGAGTCTGAATCATATCAAGTCAAGGGCTTTACCGTCTTCCTGTTATAACGAGAAATACTTTAGCAGTTTTCGAGTTTTGCTTTTTTAAGAAAATGTGAACACAACAAATAAAAGTTAACGTTAATTTTTCGAAACTTTTCATTCGAATAATCACATTAAAAATGAATAAAATTTAAAAAAATTTCATTTTGATCTTCAATATTTTTTTTCTTCAGAAATTTAAATTTTTTTTAAAAATTGTCTTTAGGGGTCCTATGCGTTGCGGTTCCTTTAAAATGTGTGGCCTATTCTCGTTTATTTTACCCCATTGCAGACCTAATTATGGTATAGCACTAAAATATCCGCACCAAGAGAATTTTATTTAAAATATTCGATACAAAAAATATACAAAAAATTCGCCCAACAGTCCCTTGTGAACTAGATGGTCCACGATTTGTGACTAACGGCGTGATGGTGACTATAAAATCAGCATCGCGCACCTTCCGTTTTTATTTCCACGATAAGCTGGTACCTGCTCTAAAGCTGGGTAGATTCAAAGCCTAGACCCATAGCTTTATTTCATCATATCTTAGGAGTGAATTTAAAAACTTTTTGCGCACAAAACTCACTATATAGTGTGCAAAATAAGAAACAGACCTCCCTGAATAAATTTTGATCTAATGACCGGATCTTCACGTTTTGTGACTCAATTTTAATGGTTCGAAGGGATGGCATAGGCTAATTAATGCAGACGATATTTTAACTTACGAAATCAGGCGCAAAATTTTACTTTCTCTGAATAAACATACCTTTTTTCAGACGCATTTAGATTTTGAACCCCCAAAATATAGTGGATTGCCGCAGTCTGGGGAATATGGTCCACATTGTTTGATCAGGAGAGCGATCCAAAGTTTGGATCCCTTAATTGTAATTTTACTTTTTGCGTCTTTCGCGATAGATCCAGATCTTTTTAAACAAGTTGAAAAATTTTGAACAGAATTTAAAAATTCGTTATTCTAAAGATAATTACACGCAAAAAATTATTTTTCGTAGGCATTTATTATTTTTTATTATGTTATTAAATAATAGCTGGAAAAATTTTGAATTGTAAGGCATACAACTTCTTATTAAATTTTAATGTAGGTAATTTTGCATGGCAAAACACAAAGTTGAGTTAAATCGGTTGAATTGTTCCTGCGTATATTTAAAATTCGATTTCTCAGAAACAATTTAACCGATTTTGCTCAAATTTTATATTCTGCCATGTAAAATTACCTATTTCTAAAGGATGTAAAAAAATACATACCTCATAATTTAAAATTTTTCCGACTATTACTTTATAAAATAATAATAAAAATATTTACTAAAATATACTTCTTCCATAACATAATGGATAAACGAATTTCATAATTGTGTGCAAATATTTTTCAATTCGCTTAAAAAGCTCTTGAAATATGGTGAAATACGCAAAAAGTAAAATTAACATTATGGGAATCAACTGTTGGACAGCGCTCCTGACCAAACTATTTAGACCATATTTCCTTGATTGCGGCTAACCTCTAGATTTTGGGGGTCAGAAATCTAAATCAGTTGGAGAGAAAAAGAAATTATTTAGAGAAAGTACGATTTTTGTCTGATTTCGTAACTTAAAATATCGTCTGCACTAAGTAATAAGCATTTTTGAGGTTATAGTCCTAGAACGTGAAGATCTGATCATTAGATAAAAAGTTATTCAGGATGGTCCGTTAAATTTTTGCACACTGTATAAAATTTCAATAATATCAATTGCAGTTTTTGCGATCATTGTTATAAGGTTGAATTTTTCAACTCTATTTCATTTGGTAGAGTTAAAAATATATTAAGTGCATTAGTGGATGTATCTGTATATTTATAAATCTTATTTTTTATTCATATAGTGTTTTTATTTTTAGTACTTTATTTACAATTTAACCGTGAAATTAAAAAGTTATAAATGCTGATTATTTTATTTTTGAAGAATAAAATTTATTTATTTATAAAATTATATTCAAGAATTTCTTTTCTTTATCGAAAACAAAATAGCTAATTAAATTGTATTAGCATTTTTCTAATGTAATTAATGCTTGTAATCGTTTTTAATTTCTAGTAATTATTTTTGTTCAATCATTATTTAGAATAAATTACAATTGTAATCGACATCTAATTTTGGACAGCGACTAGTTGAATTGTATATAACTAACTGATGGTCAGCCCCAGTCTACCAGCAGCGACAAAAAATGACGCAAGCGGCCAACTCATCCTGGTGTGAGAGATCCCTTTGACGTCGGGCTAACAGTAAGAGATTTCCTGAACGCAAATGTGGGGAAATTTTATCGAAACAAATTTTCATAAAAGCACAAGATGGTCTTAATACTTGACAAATGTATTCCATTATCTCCTAGATTGGGTTCAAAATTAAAAGGTTTCAGGCATGAAGAACTGTATTTAATATCATTTATATGAGGTGTAAATAAATAATTGCTTGAATGTTTAGTTTTGGTATTATTCAATTACAATCAAGTCTTGTAGATACGTTATTTGTACGTAGAGATTTTACATATAATTTTGAAATAAATTTGTCAAACTGACAATCAAACAATTTGCAACTACAGTAAAATGCTTTCTCTAAAAAGTTTATGAGTTAACAGGTACGTAAATGTTTAACCATTGCTGATAATTTGCATCAGTTTTTCAGAGTGAAAATTTTTTTTATATGCATTTTCAACAAAACACTGTTGAAAATAAAAAATTAGTATTAAAATGTAAAAGGAAGTGATATAAGAAAAAACACGTTTTTCTAAAGGAGGAGGGGAGGCTAAAAGTCAGCTTAATTAAATTTTACTCAAGTCGTTTAAAAAATCTGGTCTTTTAAATCTCTACTTTTCCTTTTAACGTCTTATTTGTATTAGCTAACAACTATATATCTAAAATACATAAAATGAAAACAGAAAAGCAATAAATAAACTTTGAAAAAAAGTTCTTTAAAAAACTAGAAAAACTTCTATTAGCCCTGCTGTACTGAAACTTTAAGGCAATACTTTATGTTCAAACTTCAAAATTCTCATTCGATTAAAAATAATAATAAAAAGAAAAAAGAAACAATCTCACTAAATTTAACATTAGAAAATTATTGTAAACCTGATTCCCCTCCATCCAATAATACTTACGTCATGCGCAACAAAGCACTAATATTACTGCTGGTGATCATTATCACTCTTGAAGTTTGCTTTCGCAATTAAAATTGAAATTGGAGTTTAAGTTTTATTGACATTCTGTTATATTGTTTCAAGTTAAAGATATTCGATTTTCTTTTCAACAAAAAAAGTAGGTACACCGTTTGATTGTATTTCATTTTCATTATTAAGTATTTAATTTACGTATTGTTATTTTTTTTAAGATTATCAATTAATATTACCATTTAACTTAGAAATCTAAAACTTAAATTTATGCTTGGGACGACACAACCTAAGGGACATAGATTATTATGCTCTCTTCTTAATTTCAATAAATTTTAAGTAAACACTGAAACTATAATTTAAATTTAACTATCAATATTTTAATTTATTACTCTTATTATTATTTGACAATAATTTTTTTTGGATGTACGCGTTGCCTGAAGATTCATGTAAATAGTTCCAGAGACATTGCAAAAAAAAAAGCAAAAAGTACAATTTAAATAACTATTAAAAAATGAAATTAATACTAGCGTTAATTAAACTTGCATTAATATGAAAATATAGCTCAACTAATAAAAATTATATTTCCCAAATTGGAGATTTATTCATATTAAAATTTTTATGACGCTTCAGACTACTTATCAGGATTTTAAAATCCAAACTGTGTATTACTGTGTGTGTTTGAATCTGAGTTTTGCCAAACGTAGCATTTATAATGCTTTCTTCGCGCACTTTCGAGTTTATTTAAGGCTAGAAGATTGCAATTTAAATTTCGGTAACTTTCCAATTAGCTTAAGCTCATTAATTTCTAGACAGAATAATATGTGTTTTATTTGTTTTCTAACCACTATAAGTAGAATTTATTGCTTATAGGAATAATCTTCTATCGAAAATGTGACTTTTTTTCCTAGTAGCAGGAATGTTCAATTTAGAATTGGAACTCTGTGCTATATGTCAAAACATATTTTAATCGCTTTCTGTCCACTATTAGCACAATTTATTGCCACATTATTGGCTGATAGGAAGTCATCATAAATCGAAATGTTAACCCCTTCCCGACTAGCTAGTGCGCGAATTCAGACTAAACGTCTTATCGGGATGCATGCACACCGTCGCTTAAATTAATTACGTTTATTAAATGGGTATTTAGATTGTGTAACTAACAACTCAGAAACTTTTCGACCGATATTAATTAAAATAAAAAATTAATTATTAATTTTTTTTGCCAGAATTAGTTTTGGTTAAATGAATTTTATAATTTTGCGAAAAAAGTTTAGATTTATTTGAACGTGAAATAAGCAAAGAATTAAATTGACATTAAAGGTTGACCCAAACTTTCGATCCCTCTCCTACCTAAACTATTGGAACCATATTTTTAATATTGTGACGACAACCAATTTAAAGGCAGGAATTGAAATCCTACTAAAAGGAGGCATGTTTTTTCAACGAAACACTTTTTTATTGTTGTCTGGTTTTATAATTTAAAATGTAGTCTACAATAATAAATTAGCATATTTAAGATAAGGCCCTTGAACCAAGTTTGGGTCACGGTTTAGAACAGCGGTTTCCAACTGGCGGCCCGGGGGCCGCATCCGGCCCGCGAAGCCTTTTTTCGTGGCCCGCGAACTAAAATATATTAGTTGTTATTTTTTTTTGTGGGAAATTTTCGTACAAAATCTGTATGGGTTTAGAATACTTTTCTCGTTAACAAAAACCTAATTTCTTCGTTTCAATGAAATTTTACATACCAGCGGTGCAAAAATATTTATTTCTCAGGTTTTGCATTCAAGAAAATATTTATTCAAATACAAAAATAATCGTGAATGTTGCTCTTTTTTATTTATTTATTTTTTTATTTATTTATTTTTTTTTTTGTATTTTGTGAATATAATTTAGCATGTATGTATCAGAAATTTTCTCGAAGAAATTCTCCGTTTTAACTTTTTGAAACCACTCAATTTCGGCGAAAATATTTACGCACACATTTATAAATTTTAAATTTAAAATGCAAATATCTATTATCAGGTGATTGCAGTAGACAAACCTCAATTTTCTCATTGAACATTTTGTGTGCTACTGTATAAGTTTTATGTCTTAACAACTTGATATCTGTTGTACATCAATTGTTTAATACATAGCTGCACATTAAAGTTATTGTAGCCCGAATCATTTAATATGCAGTTTGATATTTTCAAAAATCTACTTCTTATTTTAATTTGTAATTCAATAGTTTTGTTTTGTACAGCTTGGTAAAAATCTGACAGAAATATTTAATGTTCCTTCAAACATAAAAGAGTCCTGTATAAAATTTTGATAAAGTTGCGGCCCGCCATTTGTGTTTTTAATTGTGGCCCCCGGCCTCATCTAAGTTGGAAACCCCTGGTTTAGAACAACAGATTTATTATTTTAGGGAACTACCCTTTTTAATCCTGTTTTAAGTAGTTCATAATAATACTCTGTTATTATAAACCACTAATCATTACCGTGTAATAAAATACTCAGTCAGGAGCAGTTTCTGCGATCATTAGTAAAATACCACGGATAACCCCAACTGTATCTAAGTATTAGATAGTATTGAATTTGTCTGTAATCTGCAATTTAATGCCCTGTTTTCATATTCATTTAAATACATTAAAATTTTATTTGACCATCTGATTCTGAAAAATTGTCAATTGTTTCCTGTATTTTTGAAGAAAAAACAAAATTTTAAAATAAAACGAGATTTAACGTTATATTTCTACGCTAATTATCTGGTACAATGTTGAATTTTTTTCTAAAATTAAAAAAGTGTCAAAGATTTTCTTTTTTGTAAATTGAAGGGCAATTCTTGAGTCCTCTACCCAACGCTATTCACTTAAGTAATTTTGTTTGAAAAATTGCTTGTTTTTCTATATCAATTAAGTACTTTAAAAATTTTCTTAATCCGACTGAGCGTTTCACATTTTTGTAATTTCGTACGGAAATTTCTACTCAATACACAACTTTTTCATTGAACAAGAAAAAAAAAAATTGGATTTCCATCAGAAAATGAAAGAATTAAAAATGTTTTATATTTTTTAGAAAGATTTCATGTTTAGAAAGATGCCATGGTAAAGACTGTATGGCCTTTGTGGCAAATCTTCTTAGAAGGTTAATAACAGATGAGGTGGCCATCTGCTACAGTTTAACTGGAAAAAGTAAAAGTGGACAATTGAAAAACTCTTTTGAAAAGACTGACATTTACAAGATGATTAGAGGTAACTAATAATATATATATATATATATATATATATATATATATATATATATATATATATATATATATATATATATATATATATATATATATATATATATATATACACAGAAGAATTATAAAATTTCATTCGCATTTATTCATTTATTCACTTTTTTTAGATGTTTGCATCCAGTCTTTGATACATTTAAAGAAAACTATTTTAAAGAAGCCTTAAGTGACTGGCTTTCACAAGCCAAATTTAGAAAAAGGAGAAGGTATGTTTTATTTTGTTTTTAAAATATTATTGAGCAGATAAATTTAATAGTACATTAATATATAATTTTAGTTCATTAATATATATTTTTCTTTATATATAAAAAGAAACTTGTAGTTGATATTTTAAATTATTGGCAATTATAAATTATGAAAAAAAAATGAAGAGTTTTATTTGTGTAAAATCTTTTTGTAGTGACGTTTAAAAATATATACTTTTAAGAAATTTTTTTTCATTGTTAATAATTCATTAATGGTAATAAAAATACCTGCTATTATTTATTAATTATGTGTGATATTACATTTAAATTAATATAAAAATTCCAATAACAGTTAAATGATAATCTTATAAAAATATTTGAAAATCTTAAATTTACTGTAAAATGAAATCCGATCAAAATTTTAAAAATTACTCTATGAATTTAGCGAATTCATGTGGAAATTTACAATCAAACTAAATTCTGTAGCTCTGAAATGCTTACAAGTAGGCACGCAAACAAACTCAGGAGTAGACTTATTATTTTATTGTATATGGACAGGATGCGCGAATACTTTTATTTATTTTTATTGATTAGTTTCATGTTTAAATTATTAACGGAGTCACAGTATAACTTCATAGACAGATTCTGGTGCAATTGTTTTTTTTCCTCGTATTTCACTAAAAAAATCTGTTAAAAAAGATTTTTGTAGTTTTCCTATAGATATTTCTATAAAAAAAAATTACCTTTTTTTTTCAAATTACAAAAAAAAAAAATTTACTGTAAAATGTTTTGATCTGAATTATTATGCATATTTATTTGGTTTGTTCAAAGTCTTTACTCTTCGACGACTAAAAACTTTGATATCGAAATAACAACAAACATTATATTCAACAAGTTCAGCTCAAGCCAGAGAACAACGAAACCTGTTTTCCACAACCCTTTACAATGATCAACACACATAATGGACATGAAGTTCTCTCGCTTCTCATGAGATGACAATGACAACCACAATTCTAATTTCTATGGTAAACACCATCTCTTGATCCACAATCAAAATAAAAATTTTAGATATCAACTGTACAGACTTTTACCGAACTGTGTATGATCTGATATGCAGGAAGAAAAAATCTTATTTACAAAGATTTTTTTAACAGTTTTTGTTTCAAAAAAATTCATTTACTATTTTTTTTTCCAGTAGCACGAAGAAATTTTCTACTAATCAGAGATCTTCTATAATATGATTAATACAGGGTTTCTGTTTGTTTTTACAGTGTAGTTTCAATTCCACTGATGTAAATTTTCCCATTTTATTTTTCAGGGAAACGAGAGCTGGAATAACCTCAGTTGCTGAATGTTTGACAACTTCATTTTTTATTTTTGCTTCGACATATTTTTTATTTTTATATTGATGTGTAATTTTTTATTTGATACAACAATTATTTATGGAATAAATATTTGTTTAAAAATCTATTTATTGCTATTGTATTTTCTACATTTGAAATCCAATTGTTTTTGAGAAATTTTTAACCTATTTGAGCTACAAAATATAAAAACTGGCTTTTATTTTCTATAGATAATATTTTAAGAAGTGTCCCATTTATCTAGACAAAAAAAAAATGCTTTTCCATAATATCAAAGAAAATAATATTAATGCCAGTTGTTAGCACTATGAATTAAATGTTTAAATTTTGTTTTATCCTGTTATATACTTAAAAATTAAGGTAATTTTTCTGTGTGTCCAATTTATTGATTTAAAATATAAGCGTTACAAAAAAAAAAAATTCGAATATTTTTAACATTCTTATTTTGTTGAACAAAAATTTGAACTATTTTAGCATTTAAATCTTAATTTTTATCATTTTTAATGACTTCCTGGTGATTATCAATTTTAACAGGAACTTTAAAATAAAAATCAGTATTAAAGAAGTGAGTTTAAAATTTAAATATAAAAACAATATTTATAAACTTCATGAACAAGGAAATTTCTTATACGTAGGGAAATATACAAACATTCTTTTTTAGCTCAAAGAAGAAATATTTGGAATTTTTTCGCTCAGTTCTTACAGCAAAGTAAGTTAGACTGATTAAAAATGACTATTTCCCCCAAAATAATCAAGCAAAATTGATGGAAAGGAGAATTTACCTCGGACTGAGAAGCTATAAGAAGAAAAATATAAAACAAATAATAAAACGCGCTGTCATACAATCGTGGGAGAGATGACATCACGTTCAGAATGACGTTTTAGCTGACGTACAGTCAGCAAAAAAAAAAGATATCACCCTGAATAACTTTTGTTCTAATGATCGGATTTTCACGATCTAAGTGTCAATCTTAATGGTTCCCAGGGGTGACCTCAAATATGCTAATTAATTAGTGCTAACTATTAATTAAGTTACGAAATCAGACACAAAAACGTACTTTCTCTGAATAAACATGTATTTTTTTTTACATATTTGGATTTCTGACCTTCAAAATATAGGGGGTAGCCGCAATCTGGGAAATGTGGTCCCTATAGTTTGGTCAGGAGAGCGATCCAAAGTTCGTACCCCTTAATGTTAATTTCGCTTTTTGCGTTTTCAGTCATATTTTCAAAACTAATGAAGCAATTCAAAAAAAAATTGCACCCACTCATAAAACTCATTTACCCAAAGATAATTTCATGAAAAAAGTAATTTTTAATATTTATTTATTATTTTTTATTATTTAATTAAAGTGAGGATGAAAAAATATTGAATTATAAGGTATGAATTTTTTTATACCATAATAATCTACATATTTTTCAATAGAAAAATCTAAAGTTTCAACTGTTTTTATTTATTAGAATCTGAAAAAAATTAAAATTAATTATTTTTAAAAAAATAATTTGGCGGCAATAAAAAAATGATTAAATGGGGCGATTAATATTAAAATGTGATAAACTTGCGAGGAACTTGACTTCGCGCGCGTAGTGTAAAGTTTCATTCATATTTTTTTCGCTAATAATCGTTTGCTAATCTTTTTATTTTTATTTCTTTCAAACTATAAAATACGATGTTTCTTTTTAGTCGTTTAATAATTTATTTGTAATTCAGTAAAGAAATTATGAATAAAACATTTTGAATAAAAAGCACTTTATTCAACGAATGTCTAGTTTTATAAAGACGCGCATCTGATAGAATATGATTATGCACCAGATTGTGCTTACTTAATGTGATTATTTTTTAATTTTTGATTTTCTTTTTCAATAACTGATACAATTTCAATAATATACATACGTATGCATAGATTTGGAATAATATATTTATCAATTTCTTGAATATATATTTTATAATTATTAATACGAATGCGTAGTCAACATTTTTAATCATCTTAAAACTTCGCCCGGTGGCTGAGCGGTAGCGCTTCGCGATGTCGTTCCTCGGGCCGGGCAAGGCTGACTCAGCCTTTCATCCCTTCAGTGGGTCGATAAATAAATACCAAGCATGATTGGGAACTAAACACTGGGGGTTCCGCGTTCGGCTGACCACCTGACCGGAACATCTGCTCCTGCACCCCAGAGCCCTAGGTCCAGAAAACTGAGGTGGGCACAGTAGGCCTTGGCCCTCCATGGGCTGTCGTGCAGCTGAGTTTAGAGTAGAGTTTTTTAAAACTTCTTTACATCTTATATATCGCCTTAATCTTAAAATAAATTTGTAAATTACCTGTCTGTGCGTGTTTCGCAGAATTATTTTTCTAACTTTTTTATTGAATTTTAATGCAATTTTTTTTAAATTCTATTATGTATATTTTTTTCCAATAATATACTAATCAATCATTTAAGTACTTTAATTTATGTTTTTCTTTAAAATAAAATTACTTTTTAAATTATTGCTAAGTTCTTATTGAAAGAAAACTTAGAATTATTGCCAGCTATCTGAGAATTAAATCTTGTTAAGAAATTAAAAATATTCTACTGATCACACACAATATCATTCGAAGCAGAACAGCTGACTATTTACTAAAAATACTATTGTTTACGAAAAATGAAGATAAATTATTAATTTTATTTTTTTTATTGCTTCTTATTTATTCGAGTAATGAAAAGTAAATGCGTATGTGCGCACAGGGGAAAAATTTAACAGATTGTTTTGTTTTTTAAAAGAACAAAAAACTATGGGCATGCAATTTTAATTCAACATTCAAAGTTAATCTTGTGCGCTAACCCTTTTAAGTTACCCTTTTGTCTTAAAAAGTTGAAAGTTATAGATTTCGTTTCATGTTTTATTCTGTTTCTTCTTTATACTTAATTTTCTGATTTCGCTTGATATTTTTACTTATTGTGTTCCATTACATTTGTAATTTTTTTGTAAAATTTTTTTGAGTGCTTCTCAAACTATTGCATTGATATATTTTACTTTGGCTATATTGATACAATAATAGAAAGTGCTATTTTTTTGCTGATATAATCGTGTAAGCTGATGAAAAGATTGTATCTTTTATTTTCCGGATATTTTCAGAAATTTTTTTCCTTTTTTCGGAATTTTTTTTCCCGGTTTCTTGCAGTTTTATTTTTTATTATTATTTTTCTTCCCCCCTTTTTTATTGTTCTGTAATTTTTCCCAAGTTTTTTCTACATTTTGAACTTATTTACTTATTTTATGAGTTCTATTTACTTGCAGCTTATGCGCAATAAATAAAACTTATTATTTTTCGTAATTTTCTTCGTGTTTTTTTTTTGTTTTTATTTATTATGATATATATATATATATATATATATATATATATATATATATATATATATATATATATATATATATATATATATATATATATATATATATATATATATATATATATATATATATATATATATATATATATATATATATATATATATATATATATATATATATATATATATATATATATATATATATATATATATCAAAATGCTTTTAAAATGCCATATAACACTTATTAAGTTTTACAATTTTATCGAAAATAAATACCGTGATTTCTATAAAATTTTGCGATTATGCATCAGAATAGCTATCTTTTTTCAGGTCCACCTTTGCTTGATCGCTTTTTTTTTTCCTTTCCTAAGAAACTCGAAGTGAGGGGCAAAAGCATTTAACCCTACAACTCTTCATAAATTTATGATAACTTATGAAAATTTGGTTTTAATTCAAAACTGTCATACAAATTACATTAAAACAGCTTTAAAAAAATAAATAATGTCAGATAAAAATTCAAAGATTCTGTAATCTTGGAGAATCAAAAATAATTTATTGATTTATTTAAATTTCCTTTTTAAAGGAGATTTAAAAAAAAAAAAAAAAAAAAAAAAAAAGCCCAGAAAGCAACGCGAAAAATTCTTTTGGTTGCTTAGCAACGAGAAGCACTATCTTTTCCCATCTTGTCATTCATTCAGTTTCTTTATGGTTCTTATAAATTATTTCCCCTTCTATGGCGAGGTAATTTGGCATATTTTTAAACCATCGCCAGATATATAAATCCTTATTGCCACCTAATTTACAACCCATTTTTTTCGAAATTTTGTCTACCCCCCCTATTTTGAAGGTCAGGAATTCAAATATGTAAAAAAAAATACATGTTTATTCAGAGAAAGTACGTTTTTGTGTCTGATTTCGTAACTTAATTAATAGTTAGCACTAATTAATTAGCATATTTGAGGTCACCCCCGGGAACCATTAAGATTGACACTTAGATCGTGAAAATCCGATCATTAGAACAAAAGTTATTCAGGGTGATATCTTTTTTTTTTTGCGGATTGTACACTAGCAATAGTATTAATTTGCATTGTCAATGAAAATCTCATGACAAGGTAGATTTTAGCTGAGCATACGAAACGCTGCAAACGAAAACCTTATAATTACGTAGATTTAAGATGATTTTCATCTTAGAACTAGCTTTATTCAATGTTTTTTTCCCGCTTGAAAACCTTAAGACAACCTCGTTTTATGGTTGTTATGTAGAAGGTTTTTTTCCAAGGTTTTGGATTAGGGTAATGTGCGTAGAATAGAGCAGATTGTCGCAGACCTCGTTTTAAGGTTAGAGGGTTTACATGTAAACCGTATAAAAACCCTTTTTAGGTTTACATGAAAAGGTTTTTGTTGGGTGAAAAAAACCTTATATTGCTATCTGGGTCAGGGATGTTTCCCAGACCGTCGCCAATAGCCTATTGTGCAGCTCAAGTACGACGTAAATGAACTACAACAGCAACATTGGTTCTGTGCTTATTTAATATTTGTTTTGTTGTTTTCGCATTTCTAATGTTTTCTGTTTAAATCTTTACAACAGCATTAATTTATAAAAAATTGAAAATAAATGCCTGTACTTTAGGAATCTGAATTAATAAACGTTATTTTAATGCAGATAATAATTTGATGGAAAATATTAAATCAAACCCAGATAGCAATATAAAGTTTTTTTCACCCAACAAAAACCTTTTCATGTAAACCTGAAAAGGGTTTTTACACGGTTTACATGTAAACCTTCTAACCTTAAAACGATGTCTGCGACAATCTGCTCTATTCTACGCACATTACCCAATCCAAAACCTTGGAAAACAACCTTCTACCTAACAACCTTAAAACGAGGTTGTCTTAGGGTTTTCAAGTGAAAATAAAAACCTTGAATAGCGCTAGTTCTAAGATGAAAATCATCCTAAATCTACATAATTATAAGGTTTCCGTTTGCAGCGTTTCGTATGCTCAGCTAAAATCTACCTTGTCATGAAATTTTCATTGACAATGCAATTTAATACTATTGCTAGTGTACGTCAGCTAAAACGTCATTCCGAACGTGATGTCATCTCTCCCACGATTGTGTGACGGCGCGTTTCATTATTCGTTTTATATTTTACTTCTTATAGCTTCGCAATTCGAGAAAAATTCTCCTTTCCATCTATTTTGCTTGATTATTTTGGGGAAAACAGTCAGTTTTTATCAGTCTGTCTTACTTTGCTGTAAGAACTTAGAGATTTACAAGTTAAAATATCGTTTAATATGAAATTTTTTTTATTTGACGATTTGATTGATGAAAACACAAAATAAATAGAACATATGTAATACTTAAAGAGGGTCTGTATATTTTCGTCTTTCTTATTCGGAAATTTATGCGGTGTGAGAAGTTTTAATGAGTGCAAAAATGTTCAGTTTTTTGTATATCAAAGAAAATTAACATGAAATATCTTCTTTTGTCAAAATAAATAAATTCAACTGATTATTTATCTCTAACTTAATATGTATGATATGATAAATGTAGGAAACTTAGTGATAACAAAATATTTTTTTAAAAGAAATCGTTTAATGAATGTAGAAGCTCCAAACATATTTTTTTAACACACAACAACAAATAAATATTATGATTATCATAACAATTAGTATATGACAAGTGTATTAGTACAAATCAGACATGCCATAATTATATTAGGTATTTTGTTATATAAAAATATTATCTGTATAATAACCATTAGTGAATAATACAAAACAGATACCCCATAATTAAATCAACTATTTCGTCAATACATAAACAAATGATATTATAGGTATAATAACCACCAGCAAGAAAGATATTTTTTGGATACATTAAGGTTTTGATAAAAAAATATATATTTTTTTAACATTTAAAATTTTGATAAAAAAAATTTATTTTTAACATTTTCAAAACTTTAATAACTTATCTTCAAATATATCGTAGATATTCTTGATCTAGTAGATATTCAAGGAAGTATTCAAGAAAATTTCTTTCAGATTTCGTATCATCACTAACTTTTTCGCCATTTTCTCTCGAAATTTCGTCAATCAAACTCTTGGCGATAGAATTCTCTTGGCGATCATCCTCTTAAATTAATCACCAGAGTATAGGGTTATTAAGAGTCTGACATTTGAGACAGTGTGTTCGTTGAAAGTTACATTGAAAGAGGGCATTATATTGAAAATGCAAAAAAGTATAATAATATTGGGTGCTTCGTTTTTTCCTGCTTAGGAGTAAAAATCAGTCGGAAATAGTACCCGCAGAGCCGGATTAAACCTTTCGTAGGCCCTAGGCACAGCCGTTTATGGGCCCTCCCCTCCTTCCCCCACTCAACCTTGAAAAGCAATAGTTGATATACAAAGTTTTAAAAAATAAATTAAAAAATGTACTAGGTGATTTAGGAAAAAGACGATATCACATTACGAATTTATTCGTATTTATAAGTTTATTCCTTAGATAAAGAACTATTTTCATAAGAGATCAAATGCTATGTCCATTTTCCTAAAAACATTTTCTCATCTGCTCTCATTTTCATAAACACTCATTTTAAGCTGTATCCAGTATAAAATAAAGCTCATCGATACGAAATATATATTCCTAACTTTTTGAATCCAATCGGTGATTGCGTGAAAACCTTAAAAAAATGTTTTTGTATAGTAGTTTTGCATAGTAGGACCATAGAAAACAATAAGAAAATAGGTATTTTGTTCGTTTATTTGTTTTCTCTTGAATCAGGTTTTTTGCATGAAATTTTTTATTGTTTATTAATATTTTGGCAAAAAACGTTTGTATTTGCATTATTTCGTTTCCTTGGAAAACGCTTTTAGCCTAGTATTTCTGTTTACCTTATCACGAAAACTATGATAACGAAGATTAACCACTCGCTTTTTTTAACCTGATAGAGACAATATTTTTCAGAAAAGCTTTAAAAAATATTTTTTTGTCCTTTTAGGATGAAAGATTTGAAAATGCAATATTTTTGCCTTATTGATAAAATGTTTTTAGTACAAACATTTTCGTGACAATAATAAAACAATTCCATTCCAAGGTTGTTGTAAGGTTACACGCTTTCTGGTATGTGCTTAGCTTTACACAGTCAACCATCCATATCGCATAGACTAGGTGGGTCTTAGCGATGAAACCGGTCCCTCCAAACAGTATAAATTAATAGATTAAAGTAACCGAAAGGAAAGTTGATTAAATGTAAACACTAACAAGCTTCCTAAAATTGGAAGAAATTTAAAAATTTTCTTGTGCATATTCCCGCTTATGTTATGATTACGAGGCGATGTGTGAACAGGCCTAATATTCTAGGAGGTTTTATTGTTGAGATTTTTCTTCAAATTTTCGTGAAATTTTACCCTTCATATGAGCTTTCTGAAATTTTTAAATTCCAAAAGATCGTAACCCTAAAAGAACTTTAAGAAAATGAATATCTCGATGTAAATAAAGAGTAAGGTTAGTCACACTTAGTAGAGTGTTAGCCCTCATTTGGGGATGCTTGCTGGATGTTCCGAATTCAATTGTTATTTATTTCGTTGAAAGTTACATTGGAGGAACGCGTGTTATGGATGGTGTTTTCTACACTAGGGAACGCTGCAAGCTCGGGACTACCTAAATTTCCGGGTTACTGTTTCAGCCATTTTAAAGCCATTTGGCATCATTGTGTTTTGAGATTCTTGCAAACAATGTATTTGATTACTTATGTTTACAATGCTAACAATACTTGTGTTTACAATACTAAAAGTGTTAATACTATCGTAAGATGCTGCACAGCTTGCAACACGAACAAACAGTAATAAATAAATGGAAAGAGGCCAAATCAAGACTTCCAAAAAAGCGAGTTATTCAAAATCCAGCAACCATGTCACCTTTTTTCAATAATAAATAACAAAATAACTGAAACAAATTCTCACTTTAAACTACCCAGAATTACATAATAACATTAATATCTTACGAAATACGGCAGATTTGAGCTCAGAAATTATATAATTTATTTCTTTTATTGAAAACAAAATTATCTGTTTGAAAACATCGTCTATCAGAATAACATGTAATAAGCAGCTGCAAACTTTTTAACCGGAACTAGAGTAGGTGCCGAGCTCGAGATTGTTATTGTTTACATTTCAATTGAAAACACCATTCATTGCGAACACTACCTAGAATAATATTGAACGATGCGCTTTTCCAAGCTTAGGCGGAAAAATAAATTGAAAATAGTTACCCAGAAGTTTTACGATGAGTTTCGAATGTTAGCGCCATCTGTGCTTAGCTTTACATGGTCAACCACCAATACTTCATCTGAGTTTTTATCGATAAAAATATTTAAAATTTTAATCGTTAGACATCCATGGAAAGAAAAATTATAATTAATTGTAAACAACAGTAGACAGCCGCGAAACTTTTTCTGTTTGTTTGCTGTTTAGTTTAAAATTGAAAAGCGTTTCGTATTCCTCTAATTTTGCTAAACTAAGTAGTAATTTTATATTTTTACTAAATAAAGAAGTAATTTTAGAATTTTCTTTTTTTTGTTTCTAGTAATATTAAATTTTGAAGAAAAAGCAAAAGATGGATATTTTATAGTAATTCCTAATATGAAAAATACACAGCAGAATAGCAAATTGCAGGAGAGACATTCGTGATAATTGTCATTTTTGAGTGTAAATGTTTCATTTTTCATAAATTTCAAAGCATTTGTTTCATATTCTAGGTCAGTGTTTCCCAAACTTATGACTTTTGCGTACCCTTTCTAAATTTTTCGTAACGCTGTGTACCGCTAATAAAAGCAGTAATGTATTTTTTACTATAAAAAAATTGCACAAAAGTTAAAAATCAAAACTGGCTATTGACACCACTAATTATTAACTGTTAACTCTGCAAAAAACAGCCAAAAGAAAAATACGTAATTGTAAATTTTCATGGCTAGCTTTGTTTTTAAATATAAATTTTTGAAATTTTCGTTTGTTGCAAGATGCTTCGCATAAGAATGTGTACCCCCGCTAAACTGTTCCCGTACCCCTGGGGGTACGCGTACCACACTTTGGGAAACGCTGTTCTAGGTGATATTCAATATAATAATATTAATAAAATTTTTTTTAAACCTTTCTACTAATGCTTAAAAAAATGAAATATGGACATGAAATTTTTAAAATCTTTTGTAAAAGCTTCGATATCGTGATCTGTCGCGCCAACTACAATCGCCAAGGCGCCAAATAGGTTTTAAATTTGCAAATTTAAAAAAAAAAAAACTTGTGGATGTTTTCCCGGAGGTGGGAGATGGTTACAAGTTATACCTTTCGAGTTGGTCCCTTTCTGTGATGTTTTTTTAAATAGTTTCTCGCGGGCCTCTGCCCGGAAGTTGCCAAGACTTGGCAATAATTCTGCCACAGATCAGGACATGGAAATCTTCCCGTAAAACGATAGCAATGATAATTAAATAAAGTTAGATTGTAACAAAACTTTCTGTTTAAAGATAAAGGACTTATCGCATTACCAATATAAAAATTTATTAGTAGATTGATTATTAACAATAGAACATTTGTTAGTTATTGCAAAACTCAGGATTTCATTTCTGTGATAGCCAAATTTTTTTATCATATAATTGTAGAAATCAGTAAAAAAAATCAAACAAAATTTGGAAGATTCTCATTCCTTCATACTTTTTTTTTAGCATATTGCAAGCGTAAAATATATATATATTTTGAAATATGAAAAGAGTTTTGATTGTCTAAATGTGCCTAAAAAATAGACTCTTCCGGTAAACAGATGTCCAGATAAGAGATTTTGCATATATACATTACACTTAAATATACGTTTCTATTTATAAATGTTTCTATTTATAAATGTTTCTATTTATATATAGATATGTATGTAGATTATATATATATATATGTAATAACAGGGTTACAACCAGGGTTGGCAGGTTTTTGACATGTGACAGTTTTTGACAGTTTAAACCATGGTTTAAACCGTCACGTCAAAAACCTCACTGTCGAAAATGTCAAAAATCTATATTCATATGTGAAATTTAATTAATGCATACAATTTATATATTTTTTAAAAGATAATGTTTCTAAAATGTTCTAGAAAAAATAAATTTAAAATTTTGAAGAAACACTTATATTTTGAATAGTAACTAAAATCTTGTACTTTTGAAAACTCACATCTTTTGTAATATTATATATTCATTTTCATGTGTTATTAAAACTCACATCTTTTGTAATATTATGTATTCATTTTCATGTGTTTTTGAAAATCTGCAGTGATATTATTAAGAAATTTATTTATAACAAAATTTAGTGTATACAGGGGTCTGTCTAGGTTTTACTGTGAGGTACCTATTTTGTGAAAATTTAGACATAATTTGTGTAAATTAAAATTTATATTAAAAAATTAACACAAAAATGTGGTAAAAATATGGATTTATCGTTTTTTACGGGATTCAAAAATAAAATTTTAGGAAAAAGTATTTTTTGAAACTACCGTTTTTCTTAAAGTTGAATTTGTGAAAGTACCGCTAAACGGTAGTAAATTTGGCCTGGACAGACGCCTGGTATAGTATAGATTATACTGAAAATTAGACATTTTTAAAGATAAACATTAGCAGTTTTATACATTAGACATCTTCTTTTAAAGAAAAATCTTTTTAATATTCTTTTAAATCTTCTTAATGATCTTTTTAACATAAGACAATACAAATTTAAGTGCTTTCTGTTAAATACACAGAGTAGTTAGTGTCGATTTACAGTATATTCAGCCTATTCATTTACTGTGCTGAAAATTTAGTTTATCCAAATACTTGTGAATTTCATTTTGCTGAATACGATATAGTTTTGTTGAATATCTAAATATTCAGCTGTTGAATAATTACTTCTTGCTTTCAAGATATGCATTATTTGTATTCTTAATACAAGTGGAGAAAAAAAAATTAAGAGATAAAAATTGTTTTAAAATGATAAGTGTAATAATTATAAATAAATATAATAAACAATATGAATTATATTTATCATTATTCATAAATATAACTACTTTTAAATTCAAATTAACATACTGGATAATAAAGATATTCGGTATAACATTAAAATTTTTTTTTTATACACTTGTATCTTATATCAAGTTTGTATTTATACAACATAACTTGTAAGTTCCTTATAAATATTAGTTATATGTTCCTTATATGTCAAAAATGCTTAGTAATAAACTTTTAATTTTCTTAAGTATCAAAAAGAAAAAAATTTTTTTTTTTAAATATAAATATTTGAACAATTTTTGTGCAAAATTTTTCTGCACATGCATTTGAATATAAATTTCTCAGAAATTAAATCTGTTATTTTACCTTAATTTTAATTAAAAAATATTTTAAAACCTGCTGATTACCTGTAGTATAATTAAATTTCAATATAATGCTTGGCAACTGTTGGTAGTTTTGAAGTTTATATATTTTCTTGGCAAACTTCAGCTTTTGACATTTTTGACGGGGTTTTGACGGTTTAAACCAGTATTATACCCTTGTCCTGTCAAAAACCACTTTTTGACGTCAAAAACCCAACCCTGGTTACAACCCTGTTATTTTTGGATTGTTCTTAGTCAAATTAGGAGAATTCAGAAGGCCATAATTCTTTACAAGCTTTTTATTGAATTGTTCGATGGTAGAAGCAGAAGTCGCACCCACTCTCCCTGATAGAGGGGGAATGACACAGATACAGACAAATCTGACGAAGCTTAGTTAGTGTACATTATACGGCAAAAGACATGCGAAAACAATAAGTCCCGCATTATATACTAATAGAAAATGAGTAAAAAGGCTCAGTCTTGTAACCTTACGCATTTAGGAAAATCATTTAATGCTTCCTAATATAGAAGTGAAAGAGGGACAGATTCTAAAAGTAACTCCTCCTTTGAAAGATAAATCTAATTGTAATTCAATGGTATGTTTTCAGCCTTGAATTCCCAAAATAGAATATCTCTACGCCTATTCTTTAACAACGACATTTTATGAAAACGAAAGAGTTTTAATGTTAGTATTAATACAAAAGTATTTATAATTTTTGTATTACACACACATATATATATTAACTGGGCATTTGCCCTTGGATATTTCATTTAGATTGGACATGAAAATATCCTCTACAGTCATGTAATTGTAGGGAATTGTACAATACAGTTCTTCCCCTACTAAGTTGTGTCCAAACCAGCAAGCATTACCAATTAATCTCTGTCAAGTTTAACTGTTTGTCAATGCACATAAAATGTGAAGGTGGTAGATGGCAGTAACAAGAAAAGAGAAAAAAAGAAGTAATAAATTAAAGTTTGTGAAACCCTGACATGGTGATTAATCATAAAAAATTTAATATTTCGTTTTTTCGTAAATTCACATCCCATTTTATTATGAGGATCTTGATGCAAAGTTAAGGTCTTCAATGGTTCTGTTTTATGATTTCGTTAAGCATATTCCCCCGTGGCAGAAACACAGCGACATTGTCGCAGAAAGCGACTGAGTTCTTGCTGAAAGATTTTTTGTATTTGGGAAATAAAAATTTTTGGTTTGCCACAAACAAAAGTTCTCAAAATAAATTCTGCAGAAACAGAAGCTGTTTTACCAACAAAAAAAATCATTTTCTTCAGAAACAAAAAATTTCTGCAGAAGCAATATTGGTTCTGCAAAATTTTTTTCTTACAGAATTGTTTTAAATATTTTTTTTCTAGCGTACCGCGGAAGGAGAAAGCGCTCGTAATTCTCCGTTAATCTCCAACACAAACAGTTACTGGATAAAAAGGGGAGAATTTTTTTCCCCTTTATTAAGCTATTTTTGGAAATTTGCCAACTTCGGCCTCTATCGCTGGCGCAGTAATTTGCTTTGTGTTTTTTTATGAGAACAGAGCATTTTATATTTTTTGCACTTATGTGGAAAATTTCATGCGTAAAAAGATTCTTTTTTAAAAAAAATCATGCCTAGCGAAAAGGTTATTTGTTGCAATTGTGAAGCCACAATAGTTAAAACAAATTTGAAAACAGATTTATCAAAGGCGGCATTCCGAAAAAGAAATAAGATGGAAGTCGACAACATCTAAAAATGCCTATATGCTTTGAATTAAATCGTCGATAGAAAAAAAACGCAATCTAACGATATCTCACTATCTACGATTTTTTAGCATGCGAATGAAAACCAGATTGGTGAAAAATATTTACTGGTCACTTTCAAACAGGTTTCCATACGCATGCGAAAAAAATCGCATCCAATGAATATGGCTCTAATACCGATGTTTCAGTACTGATAAAGACTATTTCGTTTCGAGATGTTGAATAGACTTGAGCATATTGAGTCGGAAACCGCTTCTGCATACTTCGTGTGGAATCAGTGCTATATATTTACACAATACAGTGCGAAATCACAAGCGCTGTGTATTTTTTTCGTTCTGAACTTAATCTGATCACGAAAAAAGTTTTATTTACTTCCTTTTTTTTTTAAAAAAAAATCTTTCAATAAGTCAGTACAATATTAATCGAATCTAATTAATTAGATAAAATTAATTAGATGTAGAAAAAATTGAAACAAACATTGCTTTAATTTTTTTGCTTTTAGAATTCGGTTATAGTCAATACTATTTTATTATTTTGATTACTCAACTTCAATATTAATTTTTTCACCTGATTTGTTTCTGTACCTGATATAACTACTATAGTGAAACATTAAATCATACTGTTTTAAACTGATACTTCAAATTCAGTTATCTTGTTTTATAAATTTAATCTTATTGTCCATTCTTAGCTATTTCTATAAGTTCTATCTTATTACACGTTCTGGGTAATCTTTATTTATGCTCTAGTAAGCATTTTTGTCTGCAGATCTATACATTTATAACTTTTCATTATTATCGAAGATTATACAAATTTATACTTAAACAATTTAAACTTATTAAGAAATGTAAACTTATATTATGAAATTACAGTTTTATTCTATGCATGTAGACTTATTTTATGAACACAAATTTCATCTATTATTATAAATTCATTACACATACATTTATAACGATAAAAATATCTTGCAGAAAGATATTGGTTCTAATTAGGTTTGACGCAGAAAGTCAGAAAAAATTCTGCCACAGGGGCATATTCCATAGAGAATTGTACAGAAATCGCTAAATACAAGTTTAAAAATGGGTAATGATTCTATGGATAATTCTTACACAGATGCACATTTCTAAAAAGAAAATCAATTCATTGAATCTGAATGATTCAGATAGTTAAATTTCACCTTTGACTCATTTCTCTCAAAAATTCGCAAAATAAGTACTTCAATGAACAGTTACAATATTACTGGGAACGTACTCTTGTTGATTTAGACCAATATTATATGTTTTTGTAGTCATGATTTTACATTTTGTTTTGTGATTTTTCAGGATGTCTTACCACATGCAAGATTTTTCCGCCCTCGATGGAGGCCAGCTTGAATATTCCAATGGACTCCATGGCTATTGTGGTGATGGAATGAAGACCCTTGGTCAGGAGTACACCCTCTTACAAAGTATTTTGGTGGATGGAGGGACTCATTTTGGAGTGTCAACTCTTTCATTCGATAACTTCGAAGAGTTACTGTGGATGGGGAATCAAGGGGTATTTTGATTTTAGTCTTCATTGTCTGTTTGAATATATATATATTTATATATTTCCCTTGTTTCTTTATGTTTTTAACATATATATACAAAAACGCAAGGAAGAGGGTGAATGTAAAATAAAATAGAAAATCTTTTGATGGAAAAACCTAAAGGTCTTCATCAGGACAAATTCCTTTACGATAAATGCGATATTTCTAAAAAAGGTCTCCCTTCATCCATCGAAAAATTTTGAAGGAGGTACTGCTGAATGTGTGTCTTATATACAGTAAGGAACCGATTATCCGTAACGAACGGGACCATCGCTCTTCCGGATAACTGATTTTTCCGGTTTTTTGAATCGCTTCAAAAAGCCGTTTTTTTATTGTCAAACCCAACTAAAAAAAACGAAATTATTTAGAAATAATCTTAAAAAGAAGAAAAAATGATAAAGTAATACACTAATGATTATTTCTAAAATGATGGTAAGGTATACATCTTTTAAAAAAGAAAGAAAAATCCTAAAATCTTATGAGGAGAAAAACATTTTCTTTAAAAAATGGTGGGAAAACTTATCGAATTTCGTTCCGGTTTTCTGAATTCCGGATAAGAGGTTTTGTATTGTATGATGACTGATGGAGCTTTCTGCAGCATTTCGCTTATAGCTCACTTATTCTAGAGTAAGAGATAGGACGAAGTTTACAGAAGATGAATAGATATAAGGAATTGCAGAAATTATTGTAGTCTGTGACTGTCTGAAGTATCCATCAGTGATGAGAAGGACAGAGCTGCGGTGCTTAGTTGTCTTGGGAGTATGGAGCGCTGTTGATCCAAAAGTGGACACATGATTATCGGCAGGTGCACTGTATCTACATTTGTTATCTGGAGCAAGGCATAAACGGGATAGCTTAGCTTTTGTTGGGTATGCTCTGTTTCAAATTCGAGAAACGGTTACGCCCTGATGTCTGCAGGAGAAGGAAAGTTTGTGTTCTTTAATTATATGGGTCCTATGCGAAAACTCTGCATAGTATTTACTGTTCTCAAGGGCTAGTCTGTAGATACTGTTGTTTAATAGTGCAGTATGTGTCTTCTGGAGTAAATTTGTTATAGATTTTAGGTTTGGCTATAGCCACTTCGGATATCTGGTCTGCAATTTCAGTTTTGTTACCAAGAATCCCGGAATGACCGGGAACCCACACTAGTTCTACTGATTGGTTGGATGTTGAGAGTGTTTCCAAAGCAGATAGAATGTGGCAGATGATTCCTTGTGATGAAGCAGAGGCAGACCCGAGGGCTGTCAGAACTAAGAGCGAGTCGGACAAAATGACAGCATGTTGGATGTTTGAATGATTTCTTCGAACTGCCAGTATTATGGGGATACCCTCCGCTTTAAGTATTGAGCAAATAGAAGGGACATATCCAGACAGTGCTGAACCAGACCGGGAATTGTAAATTGCCGCCCCTGTCTTGCCTGACATCTGGGAAGCATATCTATGTAGAATAAAGTGTGGTAAGGTCAGTGATTGCAGACAACATCCCAAAATACTGTGGGAATTAAGATTGGTGGTAGCTTTCTATCTTGGAAAGGGAGGTTTGACAGATGTATACAGACTTTTGAAGGCAACACAGGAGTTTGATGGGGCATATGTATCATGTGATTGATGTTGATTTAGCCAGTTTGCTGCTAGGAGGGGAAGAGCCGATTTTCTCGAGGTATTCGGGATGTGTAGGTTACGGTATGTTATTGCCCTTAATGATTGGTAATTGACTTGTCGGACATAAAATCGCATTAAGAGCATATTGTGGCATTCTTGAAGACCCAGACTCCGCCTCCTGGTATAGAAAGGGTAATGGAGTCAGTGGCCCCCATCCCCCCGCAGCTCTTGGACGCATTTATCCTCCCCCCAAAAAAATTGCTAACTTCCCCCTTCCATGTTAGCTTGTTCGAAATAGTGCTACATTGCTTCTTTTATTTATGTACTAAAAAAAAAGTTCTCTCGTCTAAATTCCCCCCAAACTATTCATTTTATTTAGTGTAAAAATTCCCCCCAAGCTTTAAGTGGGCTCTTCGTGCGCCCACCTTCCCCCCTGATTGGGGCCCCTGAATGGAGTCCACTTCAGAAGGCCTGTAGCAATACATAGTGCTGCATGGTACACCGCATCTAAGATCTTGCGCTCACTGTTGCTAGCAAGGGAATGAAGGTGGCAACCAAAGTGGAGATTATGTGTTGTAGGAGCGTGAGCAATACTTTTCAGTATATTGAGCTTTTTCAGAGTAGATGCTCATTTTTGTTGGGAATGATGGCAATAGTTGAGATTAGATGAAAAATGGATACCTAAAATACAGATATGGGATGTCCATGCAATTGTTTCTCCTTAAAGGAGAATTTGGGGAGAGATTCAATCTGACGGTGGGAGAAGTCGATTGCTCGACATTTGTTTATGTCTGTCTTTAGTTGCCATTCCTTTAGCCATTTCTGGATACATAGTAGAGTTAACTGAGGTACAGATTGTAGGCAATGAGAGTAAATAAGGAAGAAAATGTTGCCTGCATACCCAAAACAGATGACACCGTTTGGAAGAATATCGTTCTTGTAGATGATGAAAAAGAGAGGTGACAGCACTGATCCCTGTGGAACACCCCTGCTGGCACTGAATGTCCTTGAGCCCGTATGCCCCCAACGCACTCTGAAGGATCTATCTGTAACTAAGTCACAGAACCCGAAATGTTGTGTTGTAGAAGTTTGTATGCTAATCTATCTGACCAATTGTGGTCATAGGCTTGGGCGATATCTAAGAAGATGCCTATCCTAAAAAGGTGATTTGCCTTGCCAAATCGAGTGTGGTGGTCTAGCATTGAGAGAAAGCGGTCACATCTATGTTGAGGAGGCAATCCATGGAGGTATGGGTGAAGAGATTTGCCTTTCAAGATGTTTTAGAATGATGCGTTTAAGAATGATGCGCTCCATTGTTTTGCACAGAACGCTTATGAGAGATATAGGTCAGTAGGAGGTGATGTGGCCTCCCCTAGCAATTGGAAGCACAATTTAAGGTTTCAACTCCACGGTAAGTGTTCCTGACGTTCAGGAGTTATTCATTAAAGAAAGCAGAGTGTTCAAGGACTGCTCATCGAGTCCCCTTAGAAGGCAAGTTGAAATCTTGTCCGGACATGGCGCGGTGGATTTGGCCTGTATAATAGCAGTCTGAAGATTGAATATATATATACAGTGAAACCTCCTGTTATGGACACTCCTGCAAAATGGACGCCTCTCAATACGGACATATTTTTAATTCCCCCGGAATCTTCTATGAATAAACCATTACGTACATTCTCCGCAAAGCGGACACTCCCATAACCGGACGCGGACAGTCATTTTGATCCTGAAATGTTGTTTTTTATCTCTACAAACCGGACACTACTTTTTCAAGATAAATTGCAAGCTAAAAAAATGCAACTTTTCTCCGTTTTTAAAGCATATAAATAAAACTTTTTGCCTTATCCATAACTAAAAATATTGTTAAGCTATTTCACCACCGAAAAATCAATCTTTCTCTTGTCACCTTGCCTTATCTTTGTAAAGAAAGGAGAGAAAATGGTACTGCACTCCTGAAATAATTCTGACATCGGCATCTTTTGATCTTTTCATCTGGACCACACAGGTTATGAGACCCCTCAAGTTGAAGTGACTTCTCTCAATGCTTCTTCCCCATTGAAAATTTCTTTAATTTTCTTATCAATTTGAAGACTGTATTTAACACAACTGGGGTAAAAAAAAAGAGAACAGAAGTATAATCTTTGAGGTGTTTATATAAATGAAACATTTATTCAGACACTTGATAGCTGATCAATTGTGAATAATCATCTCCATAGGTCCTCACGACTTACAGGTAGGCATTACTTTTTCTTCTGTGAATCATGGGAGGTTTATTTTCCAAGAAGGTATTAACCATGTTCCCTATCAAATGATAAGTAGATGTAAGGGGATGTGAACCTAATAATTGAAACGAACTGAGGACAGTACGCTCCTATTTGGTATCATATGTCTAACGTGACTATCTTTGCTAATAGTAAAATTATATTTATTTATCTGTAGCTACATCCAGAATTATGTATTTTTATCAAACTTCTTTATATATTCTTTTTTATCATTCTTATTGTTTAAATAAATATTCTTGTAGATATTTACAGTATCCTTGTAGATATTATTTAATTATTTCTACATCTTTGAGAGAATTCTAAAAACAATTTACGGTGTTAAATTTCGTTATTAGGGTACCCTTCCCGTACACGGACAACTCTCATAAACGGACAAAGTTTTTGGTCCCATGAATGTCCGCTTAACGGAGGTTTCACTGTATTTATATATATATGCATTATTATGAAAAAAATTATACTCTTAGTATTAAATTTGTTTTTAGATATATTGATGACTTGATTATCTGTAATTTTCAAGATTATACTATTTTATTAAATGATATTTAACCCGAGGAATTAATATTGCTTCGTAATCATGATGATGATATAAATTTTAATTTTTTGGATTTGGGTATTATAAAAGAAGAAAATATCTGCTTTGTTGATTTATACGATAAAAGAAATGATTTTAATATAAATAAACTAATTACTTGGAATTCTAATGTTTCTAGGAGCATCTATTTAAATACCACTTTTAATGAAATGATTTGAATTAAAAGAATATGTAGTATTATTTACTAAAAAATTCTTTATTAATTTATACAATTTTTCCATGTGCAAATCCATTTTGGGGTATCCATGGCTAAAATTATTTACTAAGAATTTTTCTTTGTTAATTTATATAATTTTTCCATGTGCAAATCCATTTCTTGCAAATCCGTGGGTAAAATTATTTACAAATAAATTTCTTTGTTAATTTATAAAATTTTTCCATGTGCAAATCCATTTCGGGCAAGTCCGTGGCTAATATTATGTGCAAAACTGGCAATTCATGTTTTTTTCTATTTTATATCTTTTTCTTAAATAAATATTTATTTTCTACATTTATTTTCTACAATTATTTATAGTCAACTTCTTTAAATTATCCAGTATAATATTACCTTGCTCACATCCATTTTCGTGCCCATCCTTGGTAACTAACAAATCAAACGGACTTCAGTAATGCAGTAAGAACACACTTTAAAACAAAACTCCTCTAGTTACGCTAAATTTGCGCTTTTGTTTTCATATTTTGCAATCTGGCAATTTTGTTACGAAAATTTTAAATCATTCTTGAAAAATTTCCCGTTCATGTAAGTTCATTTGAATTCGCTACTCGCTTTATAGATTATGTTTTAAGTTTTATTCCGTTTTTTCTTTATATTTTATTTTCTGTTTTTACATGTTATTTTTACTCATTGT
The DNA here is from genome assembly GCF_982258835.1 of Parasteatoda tepidariorum. Taxonomy (NCBI): domain Eukaryota; kingdom Metazoa; phylum Arthropoda; class Arachnida; order Araneae; family Theridiidae; genus Parasteatoda; species Parasteatoda tepidariorum. Next base: position 1,013,457 of record NC_141758.1, on the reverse strand, counting down.
GTTCTATTTTATTTGTTGTAATTTTTGTAAAAATTTTTTTGAGTGCTCCTCATGCTATCGTATTGATATATTTTGCTTTGGCTATTTTGATACAATATTAGAAAGCACTCTTTTTTGTGGATATAATCGTGTGGGCTGATGAAAAGATTATATCTTTCATTTTCCGGATTCTTTAAAAAAGAAATTATCCTTTTTTATTATTATTATTGTTTCCCCCCCAGTTTTTTGTTATTTTTATTATTATTTTTCTTTTCCCCTCTTTTTTCATAGGTCTGTAATTTTCCTGTGTTTTTTCTTCATTTTGAACATAATATCATATATATATATATATCATCATATATATATATATATATCATCATATATATATATATATATATCATCATATATATATAAAAATTATCTGCTAAAATTTTTTCTTTGTTAATTTTTCCATGTGCAAATCCATTTCGGGCAAATCCGTGTTAAAAGTTATCTATTAAAATTTTTTCTTTGCGCTAATTCCATGTAACTATAACCCTTACTACCATTTTATAAATATTTTTTTTCAAGGTTTTGATCTTATTTTAGCACAAGTACAATAATCAAACTTTAAGAATTTCATATTATCAAACATTTTACAATTGATGTGATGGCAACACTATGCTCCAAAACTTTATGTTTTATCAAGCAGCTTAGAACAGTGATTAGGCCTAGTTTTGGAACAAATTATTAAAAGTAAGTGTACACTTTTCTTATATTCTATTTATGTTATATTTTAAAGTAACAAACATATTTTCTCAAAATAACTTTATTAAAGCTTAGAATATTTTGAAACTATGATTTCATTTAAGTTTAAATTAACAAATTTTGTGGTAGTGTCAGTCACAGAAAAATGGTATTTTTCTTTTTATCTTCAATTTAATAAAGATTTTCAGTTTAAATTACATCTAGTTTCTGACTTTAAAGAATAATATGTCTTATAATATGGATAGAATAAAAATCTATGCAGGAATTTATATATTTTTGAAGGATTTTAAAATGTAGTGTCAGTCACACACATATTATCTATTTAATTATAGTCTTAAAACAAATTTATTTATCAATTAAATATTTCATTTTAGATGGGTAAAACAGCTGCTGAAAGAAAAAAGGAACAAATAGAAAGATTAAAGGCTAGTGGAAAATATGAAAATTTTAAAGAAAGGGAGAAAAACAAACTAAGAGAATGGCGCATCCAGAAGAAGAAACAAATGACTATCGAAGAAAAAGAAGTTTTAAAAGCAAAGAAAAGAAAGGAAATGAAGAAATATAGAGCAAAAAAAGCTCTTAAATTATTAAAAACTAATGATGCAGTGTGTTCTGAATCAAGTTCACCATCAAAAGCTTTTCAGAGTCCACAGTCCTTTGGCAAAGCTGTTTCGAAAGTAAAGAAAAACTTACCCAACAGTCCAAACAAATGTAAGGCAGTCATTAAAAAGTTAGCACAGCAAATTGTGCCAAATATTGTGTAAGCACCTTTGCCAAAGTCGAGAATTTCAAAAATTGATGTAAAACTTGAAGAACAAGTGAAAGCATTTTATGAAAAAGATAGCATAAGCTACCAAGCCCCTGGTACTAAGGACTTTGTTATTGTTAGAGATTTTGAAGGTAAAAAAACAAAAGTGCAGAAAAAATATTTATGTACGACTCTTGGAGAAGCTCATGAAATGTTTAAAAATGATAATCCAGGTATCAAAATTGGTCGCTCCAAATTTAGTGAATTACGCCCTTCTCACATTTGTCTTAGGCATGAAACTCCAGCTAATTTATGCTTATGCATTTATCATGAAAATGTTCGACTTTTGCTTGAAGGAATAAGTTTTTTTCCAAATAGTACATCTGATTTTATTAAAATTATTATTTGCGCTAATCCAACAGAACAATGTTACTATGAAACATGTAATAGCTGTGAAAATTTAAAAAATCTTCAAATTGTAGTTGAAAATTCAGAAAAAAATCTTGATGAAGACATTAAGCTATTTCAATGGATGAAAGATGAAAATAATGCTCTTGCAAAGCAAAAAATCTGTTTATCATTCAATGAGGCATTCGAGAAATTAAAAGGAAAACTTCCTCAATTTCTGCAACATGCTTTTATAAAGCAACAGCAAGAATTTTTTTTTGAAAGCTTCAAAAGCAATATGCAACCAAATGTGTTGCTCCTACATTTTGATTTTAGTGAAAACTACAGTTTTTTCTCACAAGATGAGATTCAGTCGGCTCATTGGGTCTCTAAATCTTGTACAATTTATACTGCCATGGCCTATTTTATTTATGAGAATAATTTAAAGTCCATTCCTATTGTGGTGATATCGGATTACCTACACCATGATAAATATGCTGTTGCCATTTTTAATAATGCAATTATTAAAAAAATTAAAGATGATTTTTCTGAACTGTCAATTTCAAAAATTATTTACAAATCCGATGGAACTGCGCAACATTTTAAGCAGAAGTATTCCATTTGTTTAGCAATGCTGCAATCAAATGATATTGAATGGCATTTTACGCAACAGGCCATGGTAAAGGGCCAATAGATGGTGTAGGTGGAACCCTTAAGCGCAGAATTCGAGAAGCCACACTATCAAGAAAAATTAATATAAGCAGCGCTGAAGAATTCTCAAAATCAGCAGAACAAATATGTAAGAATATAACTATATTATATATTCCAGAGTCCGAAATTCAAGCAGGAAAAAATCACCTAGATCAACTATGTTGTCCAACAGGAAGTGAAATATTTGCAATTCCTAATACAAGAAAATTTCACTCTTTTATAAAGATTGATGATTACATCTTAAAGGCATCCAACGTAAGTTTAAATCCTAAACAATATATTAAATTTAACATGAAAACGGGTGAAAGTGAAGATATGAAAATGAGTGAAAATGAAGAAAGAAAAATGAGTGAAAATGACAAAAAGAAAATAGGTGTAGAAATGTGCGAGAAAGATTCCCCAGTTGAAATACACAAGACAAAAATAGGCAATTGGATACTTGTTCCATTTTCTGGAAAATGTAAAGTGAAGCATTTTGCTGGTCAGGTACTAGATAAAGAAAAAAATTTAATTAAAGTGAAATTTTTGCAAAAAAAAGGAAACTGTTTCATTTGGCCACTTAAGGAAGATATATCATATATAAATCTTGAAACGAACACAAGAATATTGCCTGAACCAAATTTTGATCGCAGAGGCTGTTTAACTTTCAATAATTTTGATTTTTCAAGCTTTATAATTGGTTGATTTGTTAATTTTTTTCATTAGCTTGTGAAAAAAATGATAATGTAGTGTCTGTCACAATCTACGTGTAGTGTCAGTCACAAAGAAAAAGTGAAATTAAAAATAAAGAAAAAAATCTTAAACAATTTTGCAATTTATTTTCATTGAATACAAATACTTTAATAAAATTATGTCTGAGAAATGATTTGCTTTCATAGTTTAATCAGAAGAAATTTGAGTTTAAAAATTTGTCCAAAAACTGGCTTCCATTCTTGTAGTGTCAGTCACACTTACTCAAATATTGTTATAATTAATAAAATTAGGTCCCTAACAATACTTTTTTGTGTTCTAAAATTTATTTGCATTTTTAGAAAAATATTGATAAAAAAATAAAATTTTTAGCTGTAAAAATATTTTTTTAATGTATCTTTTCATTTGTGAAAAATTGTCTGATGTAGTGTCTGTCACACGTGGAAATAGCCTTTGATAATTTAAATAATTTTTCTATGTACTAATCCATATCGTGCAAATCCGCGGCTAAAATTATTTGCAAAGCAGGCAATTTATGTTTCTCTTTTCTATTTTATATTTTTTCTTAAATAAACATCTATCTTCTAAAATTATTTATGATCAATTTTTAAAATTATCCAGTATAATATTACCTTGTGCACATCCATTTCGGGCCCATCCTTGGTAACTAACAAATCAAAACTCAGAATAACAAATCACTTCAGCAGTGCAGTAAGAACGACACTTTAGAACCCTTTTGTTACACTCAATTTGCGCTTTTGTTTTCATCTTTTGTTTTCATATTTTGTAATCTGGCAATCTTTCTGCGAAAACATTTTTAAATCATTCTTGAAAAATAACTGTCCATGTAAGTTGTTATGATTTTGCTACTCGCTTTATAGTCCCCCCTTTTTAATGTTTTTATTTTCATTTTATTTTTTCTTTTTATTTTATTTTATTATCTGTTTTTACATGTTATATTTACTTTTTATGATCTATTTTTATGTAGTTATTTTATAATAAAAAAAAATTTTTTTTGAGTGCTCCTCACACTATTGTATTAATATATTTTGCTTTGGCTTTATTGATACAATATCAGAAAGCACTCTGTTTTGCGGATATAATCGTGTGGGCTGAAGAAAAGATTATATCTTTTTTTTTTTTTCCCCCGGCTTTTTTTCCGGTTTTTTAATTAACATTTCACTTTTTTTTTTTTTTTAAATAATATATTGTTTGTTGTTTTTTTTTTTTTTTTTTTACTTATTATTTCCCACCCCCCTTTTTTTCATTTGTCTATAATTTTTCTTTGTTTTATTCTTCGTTTTGAACTTATATATATATATATATATATATATATATATATATATATATCTATCATCATATATATATATATATATATATATATATATATATATATATCTATCATCATATATATATATATATATATATATATATATATATATATATCATCATATATATATATATATCATCATATATATATATATATATACAGTGAAACCTCCTGTAATGGACACTCCTGCAAAATGGACGCCTCTCAATACGGACATATTTTTAATTCCCCGGGAATCTTCTATGAATAAACCATTACGTACATTCTCCGCAAAGCGGACACTCCCATAACCGGACGCGGACAGTCATTTTGATCCTGAAACGTTGTTTTTTATCTCTACAAACCGGACACTACTTTTTCAAAATAAATTGCAAGCTAAAAAAATGCAACTTTTCTCCGTTTTTAAAGCATATAAATAAAACTTTTTGCCTTATCCATAACTAAAAATATTGTTAAGCTATTTCACCACCGAAAAATCAATCTTTCTCTTGTCACCTTGCCTTATCTTTGTAAAGAAAGGAGAGAAAATGGTACTGCACTCCTGAAGTAATTCTGACATCGACATCTTTTGATCTTTTCATCTGGACCACACAGGTTATGAGACCCCTCAAGTTGAAATGACTTCTCTCAATGCTTCTTCCCCATTGAAAATTTCTTTAATTTTCTTATCAATTTGAAGACTGTAGAACAGAAGTATAATCTTTGAGGTGTTTATATAAATGAAACATTTATTCAGACACTTGATAGCTGATCAATTGTGAATAATCATCTCAATAGGTCCTCATGACTTACAGGTATGCATTACTTTTTTTCTGTGAATCATGGGAGGTTTATCTTCCAAGAAGGTATTAACCATGTTCCCTATCAAATGATAAGTAGGTGTAAGGGGATGTGAACCTAATAATTGAAACGGACTGAGGGCAGTACGCTCCTATTTGGTATCATATGTCTAACTTGAGTATCTATGCTAATAAGAAAATTATATTTATTTATCTGTAGCTACATCCAGAATTATGTATTTTTATCAAACTTCTTTATATATTCTTTTTTTATCTTTCTTATTGTTTAAATTAATATTCTTGTAGATATTTACGGTATCCTTGTAGATATTATTTAATTATTTCTACATCTTTGAGAATATTCTAAAAACAATTTACGGTGTTAAATTTCGTTATTAGGGTACCCTTCCCGTAAACGGACAACCCTCATAAACGGACAAATCTTTTGGTCCCATGAATGTCCGCTTAACGGAGGTTTCACTGTATATATATATATATATATACACATTCAGGTGTACCTCCTTTGAAGTAGTGGATGGGGATTAATGGGGTATTTTTCAATCTTGATTTTCTGTTTGAAAATATTCCAAGCAAGTTTTGACTTCTTGCAGTATTTGATAGTTGTAACTTATAACCATAGATATAATCATTGTATCAAAAACCTGAAAGACTGCTTATATATGTATATTTTTGTAAGTTTTTTATCATTGTAACCATGGATATAGCCATTGCATTAAACTTGTTAACGGCTGCATATGTATATTCATTTTGATATAAATATAATTACAGTCAATCCTCGTTAATTCGACAATCTCGGGACCTCTGAAAAACTGACGAATTAAGAGGAGCGACGAATAAACCGGAGTTGCATTGTTTTTCAAAAAATTGGGAAAATACCCATAAATTAAAAAGTATTACATACAGCAGCGAAATTTCAATTTCTTAAAATAACATAAACGTTAAAGAATTTGCATTAAAACAATTCAATTAAAACATAGCATCAGTCTTTCGCGGATTTCGTTCGCGATTTCCGAGACGGTTACTTCTGGAGATGTCACAAGATTTTGGTCAATACCAAAGTATGTTTCTTCATCCATCACATCTTTGTTGCGTTCTTTAAGTTGCCAGAGCAATTCAGATAAAGGGACGTCATCATCATTAACATCTTCTGACGAGCTTGGACTTTCAACAAATCCAGCATGCCTGAAGCAGTTTTTGATGGTTTTATCCGTCACATCAGCCCAACTCATATGGGCTGATGTGCCTATGCCATGATGTGATTATGCCATCTAAGAGATTTAGTTTCCATTCTCTGATTTCATCAATGGCTTTAATCCAGTCTCTTACAAGATTTTTCCGATAGTGTCTCTTGAAACTGGAAATGGTTCATTTTTCCTTGATCAAGGAGCTGTAAACTAACTGCACTGATTGAAGGTTTCTTACCTCAGTATGTGCTGTGCATTGTCCACAACGAACGCCACTTTATGATTTGTTGCATGGAATTTTTTGTCAAACTCTTTCAGAGTTTTTTCCCAAACATTGGAGGTCATTCAAGACTTTGAGTTTGCTTCATATGATACATTCAAAGACTTCACATTTTTGAAGCACCTTGGTTATGCACTTTTGCCTATGACCAGAAGCTTAAGTTTTTCCGAACCATTGTTTGCACCTAACAGAACGGTAACTCGTTGTTTGCTTTTCTTCCCACCTGAGCAGTCCTCTGATTGAGAAGTCAAAGTCTTGTCAGGCACAAGTCGAAAAAAGAGACCTGTCTCATCAAGGTTGAATACATCACAAGGCTGGAGAACATCTTTTAAGAGACCATTTTTCCATTATTCAACTGGACGCATATCAATGGCCGCTGCTTCTCCGCAAATCTTTTTGAAGTAAAGTCCATGTCTCTCTTTGAACCGTTCAAACCAGCCGTTGCTTGCGGAGAACTCCGAAACACCCAGTTCGTTTGCAAATTGCAAAGCTTTCTCTTTCAAGATAAGTCCTGAAATTGGAATGTTTTGGGCTCGGGCCATTCTAAACCATTTAACAAGGGCATTTTCAACGTCTTCGAAGGTCGAAACACGCATTCTCTTCTCGCCATCCTGAACACGCAAAGAACTTTCAATTTTATCTTTTTAGGACCAAATGGCAATGAATGTTGTGCAAGGGACTCCTTTCCGTTTTTCAAAAGCAGCCTTAGACATTTAAGATTGCTCAAATTCTCTTATCATTTGGAGCTTTTCATCCAATGTCCAAGATTTGTATCCAAGTTTACTCGCCATGGCACTGAACTAAAGACTAGAGAGACTTGAGACACCACCGCACTGCTACGCCGTACAAAGTTTTGCAGGAGAGAGAAGAAAAGGCACGCATTCCAAGATGCTCGTTTTCTGCCACCTCCTCCCGCCCCCGCCGTTACCCCCTTGTAAGGTCAGAGATTAGGAGCATTATTGTAACTCTTTCTGCAAGAGGTGGTGGAAGGAGGGGTGAAACAAAAGGGCTGGGGAAAAATGTTTCCAGTGTCCGAATTGCAAGAACCAGTTGCCTAGTGTGAATGGCAAAATTAGCCAAGTGGAAATTTCCGCAAAAGTTGACTGGAGAAAAGCAATTTCCCAGTAAAAACATTCTTTGAAGTGTCATTTTATCCAAAGTTCATAATTTCCCCATAACGTATTAAACGGAGTTTGATAACACTGAATCCAATGCAAATCAATCGGGACTGGCAAATCAACCGGAATGACGAATTAAGTGAGTGTCAAATTATCGAGGTCCGACTGTAGTTATGTTAGAAATAACACATTGCATGTATAGTGTTTGAATTTAAACATTGAATAGTACTTTTATCATACAATTATGTTATTACAAAATGTTCTTGATGAAAAAATTTTTTTTAATGTAAATATTCTTAGCATGTAGACTGTTATACATTGGTAAAAATCGGAGGGAAGTTATATTAGGACCATATTTTTGTGAAGAAAATGAGAAGTCAAAAATCATGTATAAAACACAGTTTAAAACTGTAATTCTAAAGGAAAGTTGCTCAATGCAGCAGAAATTCCATCTGAAAATTGAAACCAATAAAATTTTAAAGAAGAAAATAATTAAAAAATTTTTATATTAGTTTTAATGTTTATTTAAAAGATTTATTAAAGAAATAAGATTTATTGTTTAAAGTTTTAATGTTTAAAATCTTTTAAAGTCATCGGGATTTTGTTTAGGTCTAGGATTTGAGTAAATTTATGGCGAATTAATTTTTTGCATTTAACGTTAAATTTAATTTTATGCAAAGTACAATTAAAAGATATTTCATGCGCATGGTTCGTCACACGCCCAAACAAGGAGCCCTGTAGTTAAACTTGACGTGGGGATCACTTCGGATAAAAAGCTACTTAGTCAAATTTTATGTTTATTTAAATTTTAAAATATTAACTATATTCCTTAATGATAAATTTTTAACGAAATATTTGCGCATAACAAAAGTTGTTAGAAGCTTTATCAACAAGTGTAATAATTAACTTATTATTAATTTTCTCAAACATATCATATTTAATTACTGTAGAGCTAGGATAAAAACGAAATTTAGATTTGTTTAATTTATTTTTTACCATTTCAACAATACTTGTTTTCTATTCAATAAAACCTTGAATGTGCCAATAATATTTTCTGGAAACCTTAGCAATAAAAAAACAATGAAATAATGATTATGAAATTTTCAATTTCTTGATTTTGATAATGTCACTCTTTTTACATTAGATTTTAAAGAAAAAAAAATAAGTGATAAGCTTGATTTAAAGAATATTTGTGTTAGCAGTCTTACAACTCTTTTTCTCTATGGTTTAAACAGTAAATTAAATGGTGGAGGTATTATTAAGATTGAAGATTTTTGTATTTATGATAAATGAGGAAGTGGTAGAGGAGCTAGTAAATTTATTATTTTAATATTGAGAAGTATATTTTTAGAATTAAAAATAATGTATTAAAAAATTTCTTTCATAAATTTTGAAATAGACTAAGATTTGATACTGAACTTATTAAATTTATTATAATATATTTCGCTAAATCTTGGTGTTAATAACACAGAATTGCTTCTTAAAAATGATTTTGATGTTCAGAAGGTTTTTCGTACAATTAACTTTCATGATAAAAAATTTGAAATTGCTAGGATTTCACAGGTTATTCATTGTTTTTTCTGATATTTTTCCTTTAAAACAACTTGAAGTTGTTGCTGCTTATAAATATCCCTCTACCCTTAGATAAAAAGCTTGAAATTATAACTTTTTAAGTCGCAATTTAAATTACATATTATTGTTTGATTGTTATTGTAATACTGATGAATTTTCTCCGTTTATTGATAAGGATTATGGTTATGTTATTACCGGGAATTTAGATATTGTTGGAGATAGAAATTTGATTAAAATTTTGAGTAGAAGATCAAAATTTAGAACAAGGTTAAAAATGAAAATTTTATTTTATGAGTTAAAAAGTATCTGGATTGATTTATTGCTAAGGTTTCTAGAAAATATTATTGACCTATTGAAGGTTTTGCAGAATGGAAAACAAGGATTGTTAAAAGTGTAAAAAAAAAAAAAAATTAAACAAATCTAAATTTTGTTTTTATCCTAGTGGTACAGCAATTGGTTATGATATATTTGAGGAAATAAAAAAACTTGAAAAAATAAGTTAATTATTACAGTTGTTAATAAAGCTTCCAACAACTTTTGTATTATGTGCAAATATTTTATTAAAAAATAGATTATTTATTAAGGAATATGATACTGATAATACTCATTGAAATTAAAGGATGGCAAAGAAGTTATTGACAAAAAGATTATTGCTTTTAGTAAAAAATTAAAATTTCAACTGAATAGGATTACTTATCCTTATTTGTTTCCAATTGTTAAATTTCTTAAAAATCCAGTTAAATTCAAATTTACAGCTTGTGGTACTAATAGTTATAATTCTAATTTCTAGTAAAAAATTCTTTAATATTCTTAAAATTATTTTGCTTCAAATTAAAAGTGAGAAAAATTTTGTTGTTAATAGTAATATTCATGGTTTGAACTTAATTTTAAAAAAGGATTTTTTTTAAATATTAATACATTTGACTTTGAAAATCTTTATACCAGTATACCTCATGCTTATTTGATATTTGTAGTTACATTTATGATAAATATTTAATTTAGGAAAATATTGATAAAAATTATTGGATTGATATTTGTAAATTTATTCTTTTTAAAAATGTTCTTCTTAATTGCATTGATTTTTATAAACAAAAAATATGGATACCACAAGGTAATTCTTTTCCTGGAACTTTTGCTAATATTTTTTTGCATTTTTTTAAGCAAATTATCTTGAGTTTAATGATTTTAAGGCTTTTAGATATATTGATAGTTTAATTTTATTTGTGAAAATTATGATTTCATTTTTAATATTTATCCCGAAGACTTGGTTTTGAAGAGGACTAAATGAAAATTGATTAAATATTGAATATTTAGATTTTAAAATTAATATTGCTAAGAATCAAATTAGAATTGGTGTTTATAATAATAGGAATGCTTTTAATTTTAGGATTATTTTTTCTGTAATTTTGATACAAATTTGTATAGTAATATTTTCAAAAATTTAGTTTCTCAACTGTCTAGAATTAGTAAAATTTGCAAAAATGTTAAACACCTTTAAGAGATTTCCTGTAATTTTTTAAATTATCTAGAAAGAAATGGTTTTCTTTTTAATTTTTACAATATTGAAATTAAAATGAAAAAAAAATATTAAAAATTATTGGTTTTTGTTTTCTTTTAATAGGGCTAGATCAAGACTTAACTGAGTTGCCCTAGTTAAACTTTTCTACTGACAGGTGGCAACAGCTTTCTTACTTTCCTTTTTTTCCTTCTTTTTGTGCATTTAGAGGGGGCAAAGTTTGGTTAAGGATTTTTCCAGAATGTAGTGTGCTTTTGTTTTTAAAAAAAATATATTTTTTCATAGGTTTTTTGAAAATTGTTTTTTGTTTTGTTATTAGTTTATGTGTTTTACTTTTGTTTTTGTATTTTGTATTCTCTTTTTCACTCTTCCTGGACTTCTTGCAAAACCTTTAGGGTCCAGAGAGAGCAAATTTTAGAAATTTGTCGTGCTCTCTCTATGGAAAAGAGCTTTGTATATTTATGACTTCCGGTGCTGGTATGCCCTGAGGATGTCGGCTACGGTTGTCATTACTATATTTTTCATTGTTTTCTTCTTTAAAATATTTTTGTGAACTGTTTTTCAAGTTTTTTTATAAGTGAATCAAATGTTATAATTTAGATTTTATGCTGTTGTAAGACTTCCTAATGTACAAATAATTTAATAAAAAAACTCTTGAAAACTGTATTAAAATAAACTCTTTATGTTTCAATTACTTGAAAACTATACAATTATAAATTCACTATAAAGATAGGATAAAAATTATTGCATCAAAACTTTAATTTGATATATATTTACTTTATTACATGTTAGTATTTATTTATTCGCAGGTATTTTAAATTAATGTTTTAAATTCGCAATAAGGAACTTTGCAATCATTATGAATATCATTCTAGATTTTGATGAATACATCCGTGCATAAAAAATCCAATACGTATGGTAAAATATATATAACATTTTATGCCCCGTGGTAGAATCGTGGCGACATTGTCGCAGAACATTACAGAGTTCTTTCAGAAAGATTTTTTATTTGGGAAGCAACAATGTTTTATTTTTTATCTGCAGAATTTTTTGATTTTTTTTTTCTCCAGAAATTTTTCCCCCCCTTTCTGCAGAATTATATTCAAAAAATGCTTTTACTCACATTTTGGAGGTGGAATAAACACTCGTGATTTTTTCTAATAAAAAAATTACGCAATGACTGGCTTGAGCTAAAATTTCAGATTGATATAAAAATTTTATAAAATTTAATTCTTAAAATTTAAAAAAAGTTAGCAATACAAATATTTTTCAGAACAGGAGAATATTGCCAATAATATTAGAATATGTATTCTTTTATATTTAGATTTTAAAAATCTTCTCACATTTATAATTAAAAAAATAATGTACTGCTCTGTTCTATACATAAAGGCTTTGTTTTTTTAACAGAAAACACTTTTGTTTCTTTAAATTAGTTACATATATGTTTGCTACTATTAAAAATGTCTTTCAGAAAGCTGTTAGTACTAGAGAGAATTGTCGCAGAAAGCTCGAAAAAAGTCTGCCACAGGGATATTGTGTATTTGTTATTTGTCATTAATTTATTTATAAACATATTTTTTTTTCTCTTTGTATTAAGATGTATCAATAAATATTATTTAATAAAAAATATTTAGCTGTTTTAGCTTTTTTTTAGCTGTTAAAATGTCCGTCTGTAAGATTGGCTTTTTTTAATGCAGAGAACAAATTTTTCACTCATCACTGGTGATGCATCTTTTCAATGTTAACTTTTATCTAGTTCAAGTGAATGTAAGTGGTTTAGAAGGAGAAATCTTCTTTGGTTAGCCTTGGTACTCAATTGAATTCAAATCATTTTTCCAACTGATTTTGTTTTTAAAATTAATTCAGAATATAAAAATACTAAATTGTAATTGAAAAGCGGAAAATAGTGTTGCCAGGTAAAGTTTATATTGGTCACCAATGACAACCTATTTCACAAGCCCTGGTAATAGAAAACGTTTTATTTAATAATATTAGACTATGTGTGTTTTAAATTTGGAAACTTATTTTGCTTAATTATGGATATTTATTTGCATAACTTTAATTGATTTTTTTAAAATTGAAGGTACAAATATTTTAGTGCCTTCCAAACAAACACTTATAAAATTTAGACATTGAAACATGCTTATTATAATTAAGAAAGATTCTTATGTAGATATTCTTTTCCTTTTGATGTGCATTTTTTTAGTGTATGTAAGTCTATAATTTTTTGTAATAATACCTTTTCAAATGATATATGTAGGGTCATATGACATCCTATGCGACTGGAGAGTTACAAAAGTATACATCTTTTCAAGTGCATGTAAGCAATGAAGTGCGATCTATCGTACCCCACGATGCTGGAATCCTCTCCCTCACCAGTAACTCACTAAGGATGTCTGCTAGAAGAGGACTCCCCATTTTCAACCACAGGTATTATTTACTTTTCTAATGATTTTATATGCAGTTACTGTAGGGAACATCAATATTGAAATACTATTTGAAAAGATTTAAACTTTTATACACATAGTATAGAATAAGTTAAATTAGATCATCTTTCAACTGGGATTGCAAATTGATATTTGTTGTCTCTATTTTCCTTAGGGCAAAATATCAAAGCACAAATCTATGTTGAATCATATTTTGAATCACTTGAAAGCCAAAATTCATGAATTTGATGCAAAAGAAACAGCTGTCAAACAGCCTGGTCAAAATCATGTGTGTCAATATTATTGTTGATAATCTAGAAATAAACATCTGAACTAAATGTTGTTATGAACAAAACTGTGTTATTAGAAATTTAAAATAAAACAAAAACGAGATTCTAGTTTTCTAAAATCCTATCTCCATTAATGTATAAAAACATATTATTCTCAATAAAAACTGATTTCCATTAAGAAACCAAATAGAGGTTATGTTTTGGAAAAGAAATTTATTTCACACCATTAATAATTTTTTGCAGTTTAAAATTTTTCCTAAAAGTATTTGTTTACTAGAGAGGGTGAGCATGAATTTAAAAATTTATTTTGTAATGAGACTCCATCCATTAATGGGAATTTACCTCTTAAAATAACAGTAATGTACACTTATCAACTATTCCAAAAAGAAATCCTTCTTTATACATCAGTTAAATTTAATTTTGACTGCAATTGTGACAACTTACTTTGTTGCTGCCTTTACAATTCTCGCTGATCATTTTTTTGTTTTGTTCAATCTTCTAAAAGGAATTTTTTTCTGTTGATAAGTCTACTATTTAAATATAAGTACAATACAAAGTCCCATATCCATCTTCAGGAAACATCTATTTTTTGGACAGTTAAAAAAACCTTCAAATTTTTGCTCCAGGATTGTCAATTTATTTCAAAATAAATTAGTGTATTTAAAAGTGCTTTTTTGCATAATTTTTATAGTACAAATATCAATACAAGAATTAAATGGATACAGATATAACAAAATAATAACAAATAAGATACAAATAAATAAGTAGTAGAATAAAGTTAGTTTAAAAAAAACAAAAAATCAAAAATTGTTGATTTCTTCAATTGTGGTCTCATTTTAATAACTTTTTTTCCTAGCTTTTTGAGCATATAGAAAAAGATATATTCCCCATTGGATGAGATATCATCTGCAAAAATTGATAGTTCCTTTTGTATAAAAAGACAGGAGTGATTTATTTGCTTTGTCATATTTTAAAGAGTAACTTTTTTCTTTGTCATTTTCATTTGTGATGTCTTCATAACTGTTATCTACAGTTATCAATTGTTAATGTTTGTTAAATCAGTGACTTAATGAGTTGTAAAAATATTTTCATTGCAGTTGGAAAAGTCCTCTATCTGAATATCATTCTCAGCCTTCTTACAATCAAACTCATCTCCTCTCATAATGCTGTAAATTTTCATCTATAATTCGAAACAAAGTTGCCTTTATATAGAGATTTTTCTATTAAGAAGCCAAGACCACAACATAGTCTTTTAAACGAGATTGTTGTTAAATGGTACGCTATTTAAGAGGGAACTGTTTGTTTCGTGAAATGAATGTTGAATTTTTTTTCAACTAGTGTTGTTGTTGTTAATCTTTTAAGAAGGGAGGATGTTAAGAATTCCAATATTTTATGACCCATTGTGTAAGTCGAACCTCAATTTTTGACTACATATTTGCAAATTTTCGGCATAGCTGATGTAAATTGACCTACAAATAAACCATATATGAAAGTTTTTAAAACTTAAAACAAAAAAGAAAAAAATCAAGTCAAACATTTTCTCAAGTTAAAAATATTTAACATTGCTCTCTTTTATTGATATTATACATTCGCCTTCAAATAATGTCGTTGTAGATTTTTTTTAAAAATGTGGAATTTCAAATTCTGCATATGGGAGTGAAGGCATTTGTAGCTTTATTAAATGTTCTAAAAGTTTTCAATGCATTATATTTTTTAAAATTACTCTTGGATAAATTATTTTTGCTTTTTTTATTCTTGATTTTTGGAGTTTAGTTTAAAGTATTGCTTTTATTTTTTAAAAAAACCTTTATATGTAAGGGAAATAGGGTTAGAGAAAATGCAAAATTTTTCAAATGCAAATATAACATATTAAAAATCGTTTTTGAAATGGGTAAATTGATACAGATTTATTCATATCTAAGTATCTCATTGTTTATAATGAATTGGTATTTCACAATCAACGAATGTCCCACTTTATTACAAGAGTATTAGTTGACCTGAGGTTCGTCAAATTTTGTGGGTTTAAAAAGTCAACTTATATCTGGAGATATAAGGTATTCCTTTTCTTCATCTGAAAATAATTTATAGAAATGTTACAAAAACTTTAGTTTCTAACTGCACTTAGGAAAACATTCTCTAATTAAAGATTTAAAATTTTTTAGATTAGATCAGGGTTTGTTGATTTAAATCAACTGATTTCTTATATACACATATATTGATTTAAAAAGTTAAAAAACAGTGTTTTAAATTATTGATACTTTTATTATTTTCTTTTCCTAGTTTTAAAATTTATTTTAAATAAATTGTTGCATTAATTAATTTTAGTTAATGAAATTATTTTCTTTCTTGGTGTGTGTTAAATTCCAACACATTTGAAATTACACTTTTAAAAATCTTTTGATTCTTGAGATTGAAAGTAAAGTAAACATTTGAGATTGAAAGATTAAAGTAAACATTTAATGCTGTCTTAATATAGACTTGCATAGTCGTTGAAATTAATTCGTAAACATGAATTTTTTCCCCTCAAAAAATACAAATAATATTAATTAAAATTCTACCTTTTGATTGAAAAAGCATGGAATAAAATCTACATTATATTTTATTGGTGGAAAATGTATATTTCTAAAGCTTGAGGTTATCTTAAAAAGGAATTACCCTAATATGCCAAAAATAGGGTTTAAATTCTCTATTTCATCTAGTCTTTAAATTTCAATCATGCATTTGTTTCAAAATGGTTGCTATGCATTCAAAGCTATGTATTATAACATAAAATTGTTTTAGGTAGTTAGAGCTTCTAAAATATTGTTATAATATAGTTTTA
Source organism: Parasteatoda tepidariorum (assembly GCF_982258835.1). Taxonomy (NCBI): domain Eukaryota; kingdom Metazoa; phylum Arthropoda; class Arachnida; order Araneae; family Theridiidae; genus Parasteatoda; species Parasteatoda tepidariorum. The sequence goes on along the minus strand of NC_141758.1, from coordinate 996,858 downwards.
ATATTAATTTAATTTTGATTAAGCGTTTATAAAGTTTTTTTAATCATAAATCAAAGTTCTTTCAATAAATTTGAATTTAAAAAAAAATCGATTTAAATCAATAAAATCCAATTTAAATCAAACAAATCTGATTTTTTTTGATTTTTTAGAAAAAAATCATGAACCCTGGATTATATGATTTTTTTCATCTGTGTTGGAAGATATTTTAACAACTGATCCTAGAAATAAAGTTATGCCATCCACGTAGGAGATTTTTTCGCTTTTTAGCGAATTTCCGCTTTTTTCACTTTTATCTCTTAAATTTCAGCTTTTTTTTATCAAAAATTCAGATTTTCTAAAAATTTCATTTTTTTTTATAATTATTCCCCTTTTTCAGAAAATTCTCCGATTTTCAAAGAGAAGCAGAAAATTCAAACTACATAGCTACCAATCCTTTCTCATTTTTATTTATTTTACCTATTTTCTCCCCTTTTACATGCAGCAGATAAGATTTTTCGAATTTTTTACCCGCCCTCCAGATAGATCCGATTTTTATAGTTCAAACGACGCTGCTTCTGACAAGCCTTTTAGAGGTCCCAAGCCTGGAATCTGCTAATATCTCGATTCTTATTCACACGATTTTAATATCAAACATAGCTTTTCATATTTGCGTGTTGCGATTCTTATTCACGCGATTTGAATATTGTATGTTGCGATTCTTATTTACGAGATTTAAAAATCCGATATTGTGATTCGTATTTACGCCTTTTTAAAAACCTATGTAGCGATTCATATTCACGCAAGTTTAAAATTCAATGTCTTGATTTGCTCATGCAGTTTATAATATCAAACATTGATTTTCGTATTTATACGTGATTTTAAAATAAGGCATTGGGATTCACATTCACGCATTCTAAAAATTATGCATCATAATTCTTATTTATGCAATCTAAAAATTATGAATCGTGATTTGTATTTACGCGTTTTAAAAATTCTATATCCCAGTTTGTATTCTCTCATTTTCAAAATCGTATATCTAGTTTCATATTCATGTGATTTCAAAATCCATAATTGTTATTCATATTCACGCAATTTTAAGATCAACTATCGCGATTCTTGTAAGAAGTAAAATTTTTTTAAAAATTAGTTACTATAAAGGTGACTGTTTTTCTAACGACGATTATTAGTATATGTAAGTATTACAACATCAGAGAAACTGGAAGGGAATATATTCAAAACTTACATTCTGTGCTTGCAAAGAAGAAAAAATAGGATTTGTCACAAGATGTTTGAAGATGGACTAACGACTAAATATAGCAAACATAAAAGATATAGCAAACAAAAGCAATCACTTAAAAAGGTATTTAATTTAAAAAAAATTTTGATGGAAAAAGAGTTAATTAACTCAACATCATAATTACTTTTATAATTGCTGTTATTTATGGTATAAAATGCAAAATTCTTTTCAAATAAAAAACAATTATCTAAACAGTTGCTGATTGTCACGTAATTTTTCAAACTAAAATAGCAATTTTTGTATGTTAAGGAGTTACTATATATTTCTACTTCACTGTTATTGATATGTTTCAGAGGGCTGTAGTTAGATTAGACTATAATATGAACATAATGATTCGGTCCATTGTGAAAGTTTTTTTTTCCCAATATAATTTAAAAAGTAATATTACTGATATATTTGCTATAAATCACATAACAGTATTTATTAAAAGGAATGAAATATTAATTTATATTCTCAGTAGTTTTAATTTGCTAAACCAGGTAGTTTTTTAAAGTAATAATTGTCTCTTATGTGAACTGAGGAAAAATATAATTTCCAGCTTTATTTTTTCAATTGGTAATTTTTTTTCTCACTAAATGTTAAGTATCAATGTAATCGTTTTTATAATAATAGATTAGTACACAATTGTATGTCAACACATTATTTATTACCTTAAACTGTCTGGAATTTATTATTAAAGGGTTGCGCTTGCGTAAAATTTACTATCGTGGAAATTCAGCTTTTTTGCGTTTTGGCTAATCTCATCCCTGGCCATCGTAAATATAAAAACATTATGATTGAACAATGAAAATAAAACATTCAAAGAGTCACTACTGCTTTTTTATACTACTACTATTAATGTTTTAAGAAGATATATTCTCTCCTCCAATATGAGAAAATGTCTCCTTTAATATGTTTGAAAAGTTGGAAGAAAGAAATGTTACTGAAAATCAAATGATCATCAATCTTTTGGCTTTTTTTTTAATTTATATCATTCTTGTACTATTTAACTTTATTTTAGTTATTTTCTCATATTCTTGTATTAATGTGTGATCTGTGCAATAAAAATATAACAAAAACAAATTTTAAATTGCTAATTTTTAACAAAATAAATGTTCAGTCCTAAGCCTACAAAAGTGTTAAAAAAAGTTTTCCAAATCATTTTTTCCCTCAAATTCTTTTCGATGTACTCTACTTAAGGACAAATTTTAGCAATCATTTCAAGGCGTTTAAACAAAAAGCCAACCAAAACCAGTCTTAACCAAAATTTGACTGAATTTGTTCCACACAAATATCTTTTAGGTTAGTTTATGTTTTTTTTTCCTTCATTCCTTTTGTGTTATCTATTTTTCTTTTTTTATCCTATGCATGTGACTATATCTATCTTGTGCTGTGTGAATAATTAGATAAATTTATCTAACTTTTTACTGTATCAACATTTTAATGTGTTTTATTATTTTAAAGCATGTGATGTAAAACATATTTCTAAAAGTATGTTTTGTCTGCTGAGTAATATATATGTATACAGTCGAACTCGTTTATAACGAGCTCGGATTTAACGAGAACTCGGATTTACCGAGGGAAACGAGAGTATTTGGATGGATCAATGTTAAGTCTATGGAACAGAAATCGCTTTTAACGAACAAGACCCGGTTTTAGCGAGCAATATTTTTCTGTCTTGCAATCTTTTTTCTCATCTTTCTGTCTTATCTTTTTTTTAAAATGATAAGAAATGCACGGGAAATAAAAAAACCGCGAAATGAAACTTAATTGCCCTATAAGACTGTAGAGCTACTAGAAATGTTTTGCTAGTTGGGGGGGGGGGACTAGTTGTCATTAAAAAAAGAAAAGTATTTAATTAAATTAATTAATGTATATAAAGTAAGTAAGTATTAATTAAATTTTAAGTAAACTCAATCATTTGACCCCTTTTCTGGTTGCACGCCTGCCTTAAGGATCCATTTATTACGAGCACTCGGATTTAACGAGTACAATGTTACTTTCCCTTTGTGCTCGTTATAAACTAGTGCGACTGTATATATATATACAGGCAGAGTTATTCATAATTCCCTCCAGGGTTTCGTAGCGTTATAGTAAAAAAACGAAGACGAATATGGCTAAAAAGAACATATGAAGTTATTCCGAAAGTATTCAAGTTTTAATTTAAGCAGTTGCCGGTCGATGGTATTAACGTGTACCACTGAAGCCATTTGTAGTAAACAGAGGGAATTATGAATGACCCTGTATATATATATGAAACGAAGTAAAATTTTGAAAATATTAAGAAATATTTTAAGAAGCGATTATAAGAAGCCATTATAGTCCTATAGTCCAAAAGACATGCACTGCAAAAGTTGCTGATATAAATAGCAAAAATATAATAAAAATTGTTGTAACTCATCAGTACCCAACAACAAAAATACATACCTCTGAGCGAAACAAGTATAGGGTTTTGTTATAGCAGCAAAAGCTGTAAGCCATATTGTTTTAAGAGAAAAAGTTTATATTAAAAAAGAAACCTCCTTAGAGCTGGAAAAGTTGTTTGCACACCCATCAATACCTTAAGTTGAAATAATATATTTCCGCAACAGCTAGTTGTTGGCCATGATTGGAGACAAAGTTTTCACTACTTCATGACCGTCATTATGATGGTGGCAATGGGGTCATCATTGACTAGCTGTCTTTACTTCCCAGACACCCATCTCTTTGAAACTTGATTGACTTCAAGCCACTGCTTGTGAGTTAAACCTATTCCTTTACACTAACAATTAAGTGTCTCAACCGCTGTGCCATCATAGCTCATATCTTAAGATATATGCCGGTAAATTGACGGCACCCAGCTAATTAAGTAATTTTTTTAAAATTCTGATCTTATGTGTCTACATAAAGTTTTTTGATATAATTGTACTCTTGCATATAGACATATTTCATCTATTTCATTAACTAACAAATTGCATTGTCACTTTTTGCTATTATAGTTCAGAGCTCATGCAGAATATGCAGTGCATGGTTTTGACAGAAACAGGGACTCTTCTGATGGGAGGTCACCACAACAATCTTATCGAATTGGACTTGAACACGATAGATGAGATCAATGTCATTCAGGTTGATGGGGACAACTGTGCCATTTTGCGCAAACACGCACGCTTCATATGCTCTGGGGACATCAGTGGCAAAGTAATTACGCAGAACAATTGGCTGTCATTTTCATTTCCTATTCAGAGAGCTGATTCATCCTTTCTTCTCTTTTCAGGTTTGCTTACACGATCCTCACACACTGAGGGTCGAACGCGTCATTGACTGTCACTCGGGTATGCTGTCAGATTTTGATGTGCATGGAAATCAGTTAGTGACTTGTGGCTTCTCATCCAGGTACTTCTCATATTCAGTCAGGAATATTTTGACTAAGCAATTCTTCATGATTAGAATTCCCACTGAAATCAGATCATAAATATGTACTACACATAAAGTGAATTCTTGATTATTTGTGATTGGATTATTCTTTTTGCAGTACATCCAGACTTGGTTTCTAAGACCAAATTTTACCAAAACAAAATGCTACTATAATTACAATTTTCAAATATTACTAACTTTTTATCTAGAAGAAGATTTTGATTTGTGATACTTTGCCCTTTGTGGTCTCATGTTGGACTGTATCTGATGTAGAATTGTTCTATTAATTTGTTTTACCAAATTAGTTTATTAGCGATTCATTTCTGTTTTAGTTAAAGTTGACCACTCGGTAGCAGAATTTGTGCCTCGTGCCGACAGGTACCTCAGATTTACTATGCTCTTATAAACAAAAATTTTTTTTATTTTTTTTATTTCCAATGGCAGACATGAAAGACAAATTTGTAGCTGAGAACAATATAAAGAAAGAACAAAAAACGGAAACAAGAGCTACAAAAATAAAGAGTCTATAGGTCTGTAATAATGCATCTCGCCCGCCAATAACGTTCCCACAAGGGCCCAGGAGGAAGTGCAGGGCAACGTCTCAGATGGTAAGCGTCCATTTCTTCTTGAATAATGGACAAAAGGGGGGGGGGCCCACAGATTTTTCTCTTGGCCATGACGGAATATCTTTAATTCCTTCCAACCAGTCCTTATTTTTATTTGCTTCTTGGAGTTTTGCCTCAAATATTGTTCGAAGAGAGATTTTGAGGAACTGTCTTAAGAGATATTTGCAGAATCTTGGTGGCTTATTTGGCCAAGAAATCTGCAGTTTCGTTACCTTGAAGTCCACAGTGCGCTGGTACTCATTGCATGGCGACATTTTTGTTGTGTTGGTCAAGCCTGTGAAGGGCTTGACGACAATGTAGAATGTCGGCAGATGCGGGGGCTTTGGAGGAAGCAATAGCTTGGAGTGCGGCTTTGGAGTCAGAGAGGATGACTGCGTTATTAAATTTCTCAAGGTGATTCTGTAGTTGTGACAGAGCAACGCTTATTGCCGATACTTCTGCATCGAAGGCTGTTCTAGGCGAACCGATCGGGGTGTAAAATGAAAAAAGGTTGCAGGAAACTCCGGCTTCTGCGTTAGTGCCTTCAGCCAATCTTGAACCGTCTGTGAATATATATAGCCATTCGTTCTCTGGGTACAGTAAGTGTAAAGTCTTCAGGGTGATAGATATTAAGACTTGATCATTTGTGTCTCTCTTGGAAACATCTTGACATAGGTTTAAACCCAGTGAGTATCTCTCTTTTTCGATAGGGCACTGTGATCTAATAAGGTCTTCTGTTTTCCAAGTAATATTTATTTTCGTAAGTTCGTTCTCGCCAAGTAATATTAGTTTTCCAAGTAATATTTATTCAGTCGAGGCTTTTATTTCAACGACTCTTTGGAGGAAACCGTTTTGGGTCTTCAAAGTTCGACCAATATTTGCCAGTGGGGTGTTCCATAGGGAGAGGCAGTCTGGTAGTCTTAAAATTTTTTCCCACAAAATAACTGCCCTCTCTTCTATACTAGTCTTCTATACTGGCAGAGAAAACTTCTAAACCAGTCGAACATCTTTGAGTGAACACCAATTTTGGCGAGTTTCAGTAGAAGGTTTTCCCTGCAAACCAAATCGTAAGCGGATCTTAGGTCCACGAAAACAGCAGTGAGTACATGTCTTTTATCAAGAGCATCCTTTATATATTGGCTAAGGAGGGTGACATGTTGGTTAGGTGATCTGTACTGTCTAAATCCTGCCTGTTCTTTGGCTAGGATGTTGTATGTTTCCGTGAACCATGTCAGTCTTTTTGCAATTATTTTTTCAATGGTTTTGGCTAGCATACTCGTTAATGAGATTGGCCTGTATCCTTTTAGGTTACCTTTATCTTTGCCCTTTTTGTGTATAGGGATAATGATTGATTTGCGCCATATTGATGGGACGCTACCTATATCTCACACTAAATTAAAAAATTTTGGAATGGTCTGCGTTGCCTGAGTCCCCAAGTTAAGTAGAAATTCGGCAAATATCGCGTCTTTGCCTGGGGATTTTTTGGTCTTTAATCTGCTAATTGCAGTGAAGAGTTCATCGAAAGTAATGCTAGCAGAGAAAATTAGGTGGGGAATAAAGGGCTCTGAATTTAAGTTTGAGTTGTTTAAATCCTTTATACCTTTATTCGTAAGCCTTGTTTGTTTTCTACACAAGCTAGATTTACGCTGTGCAGCAGAGAAATGCTGTACAAATGCATTGGCTATTTTGTTGTAAGTTGTAAAAGTCTCCCTGTTGACTTCGAATGGTTTCTTTGTGGAATCAGGTGTCCCATTCTTGATGCTTGAGAGAAACTTATAGACTCTCTTTCCATTTCTGGAAATTCAGCTTGGAAATGAAGTTGTTAAATGATAATCGTTTATCTTTGAGAATGGCCTTTTTGAAGGATGCTGCTTGTTTTCGCTATGCCTGGACATCCGAAGAGCGTTCAGTAATATCAGCTTTTTCCAAAGTCTGTTTCTCTTGTCCTTCATAGCCTTGATCTCTTCTGACCAGAAACATTTGTAGCCTTTGCATTTACCTCTTGGAATAGATTGTCTAGCGCATTGGACAATCTTATCTGTAATGAATTTATTTATGTGGTTGGTTTTTTGTATCCCAAACTACTGCTTTGGGATCAAGTGCTTTATCTGCTAGTTCTTTGAATTTCATCCAATTGGCTTTTCTAAAGTTCCATGATGTTTTTGAAGTAGTTGGACCCTGATTTGGAACCAGGAAAGATACCTTAGCTATGACTTGTTGATGTCCCAAACCAGGGTCCTCAAGCATTTTTCTTTTAGTATTGGAGGATATATCCGCCAAAGCCAGTAGGAGATCTGGATTATATTTTTTTCCATAGTAGTGGAGAAATGTGTAAGGATCTTTGGGGTCAAAGATCAGGTCCAGTGTGGATGAGCACAGAAGATCTTCAATTTCCTTGCCAGAGTCATTTATATCTTGGTAACCCCATTTCGGAGAATGAGCATTGAAGTCTCCGACTAAGATGGTTTTTGTTAAGTCATTAAGGAACATGAAACCTGGTTTATTGCCCGGAGGATTGTATATAGCAAAAATTTTGAAATGGACATTGTGTTTCCACACTTCCACAGATACAACCTCACTTTTATCCACATTGTGCGTCATGTCATTTATAATTTTGAATCTTGACAGCAAACTGTCCTTTACCCCAGTTAAAATGCCACTTGCTACCTGTCTAGATTTGGGAAGCAAGTGTAGGGAATACCCTTTAAATGTGAAAAATGGAAGCTTTTCTTGGGTAATGTTTGCTTCCATTATAGTGAAAACATCAATATCTAAATCTTGTAAGCATCGCATTATCTCAGATTGCTTGGCGTAAGATTGCTTGGCCTGCATTCCACTGCAGCATACGCTGAGAGGAAGCACGACGAGGGAGACACATTATGCCAAAGTTGTAGATCACTAAGAGTTACCCAGGCTGCACCATGAGGAGGTGGATCTACATTGCAGCCCTTATTATAAACAAAAATATTGTTAAAGATTTTCTAGTGGTTCTTAAAATTCCAATATTTTTTTTTAGTGATGTTACTACGCTCGCAAAATTTTTAAAATGCTAGAATCACACAATAATTTAATTTTTAACTGAAAATTTCTGAAACTTTTTTGCTGTAGGACCCATATTCAATTCTTTATCGGGTCCTTGATATTCAAGTTGATGGAAGACTTCCTTTTCCACCTCACTTTCCCTATTTAACATTGTTGGAAAAGCAATTTTTTTTTCTCATGTAGATTTTTGAAATTCTTAAATATTTAAATTGTTTTAAACTTACCAACTTCATTTTGTTTGCACTATGTTTAGTTTATTTTTTAATATTTATTTTTTTTTGCAATAAAAAGACTTTCTATTAGTAATGCAATTATTTCAGCATGTTTTGTAGTATTAGAGACTCTTAACTTAAGAACTTATCAAGTGTAACTTCAGAATACAAATTTTTTATTGATTGCGCACTCTTCAGATAAATTTAGATCATTAAAAAAGTTTTTGCCACTTGGGGTGTATTATTTTTGTTTCAAAAATAATCAAACCAGGGTAAATAGAATTTCAAAAGGTTTAAATTTTGTTTTCTTGGTAGGATGATTGTTTTTTCTGCCACTGATCCACTCTCAATGTGTACTACGTTTATCCTAGGCCATGATTCGAGCAAATTTTCCTTCAGAACAACAAGATGCCAATTTTTCGCAATAACTGTTTTTTCTGTTTTTCTTAAAAACAATCTAAGTGGCTATTATTAATATTAGAATAGAATTTTTGATGGGACACGACGAGCAGGAATGCTCTAAAAGGTACTTTATTTCACGCAATAACTTGTGTTTAGCAGAATAAAACAACATTGTTCACATATGCTCTTAAATGATTCTTCATTGCTCCCTTGTTTAGAAAATGCATTAAAATTGTCCCCCTTTCCGAAGAAGCACTTTTGGTCAAATTTATGGGTTGTAAGAATCTCTGGCTGTGGCTTGTTTGTGCTAAATCATGTTACCCGATATACTCTGTTGTGTTTGATGTTCATAATACTGTATCGATTAAATTCCACGATAAAACCATTATTTTCTGACCCTTTAGAGTGTTTATTTTTAAAATAAACTTTCAGATTCTTAAAATGTCTTTATATTTTGGCCACTGAGTTGTAAAACTAATATTTGTTGCTGTCAAAATGTTGATGACGTTGAAGTTAAAAATTCTTTTAAAAAGTTTTACTCTTATATATCTTTGAGTATGAAACTTTATTGTCAAAACTGTTCATTTGAATATATAGCTTATGTGTTTTACTTACTTGCTTATAAAAGAAATGTGTGTGCAGGCATGGTGAACTGTCCATTGAGAGGTTTCTGAAAGTGTATGATCTGAGAATGATGAAGAGCTTAAATCCTATTTCTATGATGTTTCCTCCCCTACTTCTTCGTTTTGTGCCTGCCTACTCTTCCCGTCTGTGTGCGGTTTCACAGGTGATTCATTCATACATTTAGTTTATTTTATTTTATAACCAATGTTGAAGAGCCACCCCAATATTGGGTTTACAACACTCAATCAGTAGACGTGTAATTTTGAACCCAATCCAAAAGACAAGAATATTCCTTTATCAAGTATAGGAACAAACTAGCCTTCATGGAGTGATTCGCATTTACGTTATATAGAGAGGAAAACTGGGAAAACTTTCCATCATTAACTGGTTGGCAAAAGGATTCTAACCCACAATCAGTATCAGGGGTGATTGTACTCTGAGTGCACCACAGAATTACGAGTTTTTCATATAAATATTCCTGGTCTAGAATCTAGGAGCAGGGCACGTAATTTTACTGCGTATCTCAAAATCATTGTTTTTGCAGACTTCTGCGAATCAAAACTTATGATTTGGTAAAATCTTCACCAAAATCTAAAATTTAAAGAGTTAAGATTTAAAGTAAGAAGTGAGTTTGTAATCTAAAATTTTTAATTTTGAAACTTTTGCTAAATCGCATTAATGAAACGTTTTCGTACAACTGATTCTTTTCTTCCATCAATTTAATTATTAATTTTTTTTTTGTCAGATTTGGCCGTTTTTAATATTTGAAGCAACTTCAGAATCTGCTAATATCAGGATTCATATTCACACGATTTTAATATCAAACATCGATTTCATATTTACCTGATTTCAAAGTTACACAATTTGAATAATATTCTGCCGATCTAAAAAATCAAGCATCGTGATTTGTATTTACAGGGATGAAAGACTTCCGCAAAAAAGCGGAAATCCGCTTTTTTCTCCAAATTTTTAAAATTTCCGACCATGTTCCAAAAACTAAAATTTTTGGGGAGTCCAATTAGAGAACGCAAGCCTCCCGAACGATAGTCGGATTACCGAGACTTCCGCTATAGAGTGGAAAGGAGTCTAAAAGCGTTTCGTTTCCGACCGCCGATATTTCATTTCTTTTGTTTGGCTGATTTTCGGAATTTTAAATATTAGGAACTGCGCCGAATTCTGCTAAAATCGCGATTTCTAATCAAACGATTTTAATATCAATCATCGATTTTCGTATTTAACTGATTTAAAAGTTACGTGTTGCGATTTAAAAGCCGTACTAGCAATTCCTATTCACTCAATTTAAAAATCCAATATCGCGATTTGCATTTAAGCGTTTTTAAAACCCAATATTGCGATTTGTATTCTCGCGAGTTAAAAATCCAACATCGCGATTTGTATTCACGCATTTTTAAATCCGATATTGCGATTCGTTATCGCGCAGTTGTAATATCAGATATCGTTTTTCTTATTTGTACGCTATTTAAAAACTACTCATTGCGATTCGTTTTCACGTGATCTAAAAATTATGCATCACGATTCTTAATTACGCGATTTAAAAATTCAACATTGCAATTTGTATTTTCTTGATTTTAAAATCCAAAATCGCGATTCCTATTCACGCGATTTTAAAATCCAACCGCACGATTCATATTCATGCGATTTTAAAATCCAACCGCACGATTTATATTCACGTGATTTTAAAATCAAAAATCGCAATTCATATTCACGCGATTTTAAAATCCAAAATAGCGATTCATATTCACGCTATTTTAAAATCCAAAATCGCTATTCATATTCATGCAATTTTAAAATCCAAAATCGCGATTCATATTCACGCGATTTTAAAATCCAAAATCGCGATTTATATTCACGCGATTTTAAAATTTAGCCGCACGATTCATATTCACGCGATTTTAAAATCCAAAATCGCGATTCATATTCACGCAATTTTGAAATCCAAAATCGCGATTCATATTCACGCGATTTTAAAATGCAATATCGTGATTCATATTCACGCGATTTTAAAATCCAATATCGCGATTCTTGAAAGAAGTAGAAGTAAGTTTTCTCTTGAATTAGTTACTGTAAAGATGTGGTATATTTTTCATTAGTAAGTAATTTAATAGTCGTGCCTTCCTATAATTGCTTTATTTTTTTTAATGTATTAGTGGTCACAATTTTAAAATTATATTTAAGAAAAATTTAAAGTTAGTTTTCTAAATGCTTCTGCCACTTTAAATATTAAATAAAAATCTCCCAGCATAGACAAAAGTTGCTTTTATAAATCTCAGTATCATCTAGAGCAGTGTTCCCCAACCTTTTTATCACCGCGGACCTGTCAACGTTTGATAATTTTACCGCGGCCCGATTGGGGGGGGGGGAATTGATTGTTTATATTTTAAATTATTTTAATTTAATTTTATTTAAACATGCCTTCGAAATAAAATGCAGTTACATCAAAAATTAAATATAAAGTGATTTAACATTTTAACTTACTAGAACGAAAATTCAATGAACACCCTGAGCTTGTTTCTTTGCAATGAGACGGTTCCATCTGGGGGTAATCGTTTTAAATCATTAAAAAATTTATGTCACTACCTTCAGGGGCCCTTTTTTTTAATAAATAAAATTTTAATGGAACACAGATATTTTCAATTTGGGGTAAGAACCTAGGAATTTAAATTCAGTTTCAATGAAATGGGTGGCCCGGTACCATTTGATCCACGGACCGGGGATTGGGGAACACTGATATAGAGCACTACCCCCCTCTCCTCCCAGTGGCCTGCATTGTAAAAATTCAGCTTTTTTTATTTTTGTCTACTTTCATACCTGTATTTACGTGGTTTAAAAATCCAATATCGTGATTTGTATGTTCGCATTCTTAAAATCCAATATTGCTATTCATATTTTTGTCTAAAATTAGCTACTATAAAGATGTGATATTTTTCATTTGTAGGTGATTTTAGTAATAAATCTTAGTTCAAAAAATTGTATTAAACATCTATAGTGTATAAATCAATATCAAGTTTTTGCATATAAAATTTTCAGGGTTTTTCGCTTTGTGTTACAATTACCCTTGTTGTATATCACTGAGAATATTTTATGTTAGCACTGTGGTCAGGGCCGGATTTAAGCTAGGCGGGGCCTTAAGCTACTGGAAATGTTGGGGCCCTTATAAATTCAATTCTATTTCTTCACACCTAAAGTAAACTGTCATTATTTTTTATTGTTGAGTATTAACACTAAATTACTAAAAAATTTGATAATATTACTTGATAGTTAAATGTGCCTCTGATGAGACTATAATGTAGAACCTTTCTTTTATTGCGCATAATTTTTGAAGGCGGAAAAAAGTTACAACAAAAACACATTTTAATCAAAGAGTAAAACTTTGACATGCTGGAAGAGCCATTTTATATTTAACAGAACTTTTTTTGGAAATTCTGAATAAATGTTATTTGTAATTTTAAATTATTTTTCTCGAATTTTTTTCTTAATTGTTTCTTTGGTTTTTTTTTTATGTTACATTTTGCTTTGCTGCTCAAAATCTATAAGACTTCTTGAAATTGTAAGGGCGTGCAGAAAATATGCATGGAGTTAGAAATAACACACGAAAATATAATTTAATTATTAGTTTTATTATTTTTATAACCGCCTTTAAATAACCAACTCAATTTTGAGTTTATGACTAACAATGTTTAACTCGGTAGCCTAGTAATTTTGAACTCAATCCAGAAGACAGAGGAACTCCTGGATCAGTACCCAGATGTATATATTTGCTATAAGGACTTGGAGGATTTTGTATCCAAGACAGATTTAACATGCACCAGTCACCATTTTATACATGGGTATTCTTCTGCCGGATGGTTTCGAACTCCCATTCTCACGAACAAGAGTTCAACGATGTTCAACTCCGTAGCCTTGTAATTTTGAATCCAATCCAGTAGACAAGGGAACTCTAGGATCAAGTATTGGAAGAAAATTTTTGTCTTCGCGGAGGTCGTTCTGATGGAACTAACCCATACTTGAGTCACATGGAGAGGAAAACCTCCCACGGTTAGTCTGGCAGCTAGGGGACTCTAACTCATGATCTGTCTAACACTGAGGATATTTTACATCAGCACTGTGATCGGTGCTAGCCGGTTGTAGAATTCTTATCGACCAGCCATCACTGGGATTCGAATCTGGTTCCATTTGGAGGCGAATGTTTTAACTTTTGAACCCATCTTCACTGAGTAATAATTCTGCAGCAGGTACCAATTTTCCGATTTTATTAATTACTACCAATTTTATTGATTTGCCTAAATTTAGTCATCTTCAAAATGTAAATGGCAATTCAATCGTAATTTTTGTGGGCAAAAAATTTAAATATATAGTTTTTATTCTTAATCTGCAATGATTAATGAGAAGCAACCACGCGTGTTGGTGAGCAAAGTAAACAAGAACGGAGTCTTCTAGTTTTTCTTTTAAATAATTGTTAAATTACTATTTTTTTATCATGCATATTTTTAAAAAAATAAGAAAAGCAGTTTTCTGTATTAGGAAATAAAAATTAAAAACTGTCATCAGTTGAAATGGAACCCACGATCTCTCAGTTTTGCGTTCAATTTCATAATCATCGGCCCTAAATAAACACACCTACCTTGCAGGGTATTTTTTATTATATTTTTTTTAAAATTTAATAAACTAAGAATCTTGATTTTGTTGAAAATTTCCGGATATGTTCTTCGTGTAAAACTATCATTTAAGTGTTTTTTTTCCCTTCAATTATGTGACAAAATATTTTTTTAAAAATTTGACATGCCAAAGTAGAAGACCTTCTGAAATTTTGAGAAAAACACGTGTATTTGCATGCGGCAGTACAGTGCATTTTATGAAACCCGAACCATGGTACTAACCGCACTGAGAGAAAAAAAATAATGGTTAAAACTATTAGAACATAGTAACATTTACGGTAGTTATGGAAACACCTTAAAACAGGGTAATTTTTTTTCGTAGCGATTCGGTCATAACTTCTCATGAAATTAACATAATAAAAATATAGTTTTTACTATGCTGTTACATAGGTAGTAAACGTAAGTTTTTATAATTTCATCATGATACCTTAGAAAAGCAGTTCAAACTGTGTTCTATGGTACTTTAGGGTTAAGGGAAGAGTTAAAGAGGTTTCGCAAATTAATACTTCTTATAACCAGGGATAAATACTTTTAAAAACTTCTAGTTAGTACTTTTTATAATCTCTGATTATATTTAGATCCAACCTATAAATTATATCTTATATAATTGTTCGGTTTTCTTTATTAAATTATTTAAAGTAAAATACCAATTAAGTAGAAATGGCATTTTTTAAATGATAATATATTTCTAAAAACAATATGTTGAATGTTGAACAGCCTACCTTTTCCTCAGATGGAAAAGAATAAACATTTATAAAATATTACATTAGAATTTCATACTGCACTTTTCAAATCAAAATAAAATAACTAAATTCTTTTATAAAAGAAAATGCCTTCCTAATTATTATTTTTAACTAGTCTCTTCGAGCTCATTTAGAAGTAAACCAATTTGGCTTATTTAATTCATTTACAGCTTATGTATATACACCAGAAATAAATTCAAAACTATACTAGATATAGCACAAGGACTGCAAATTTAACTGTCGGATATAAAACCTTATTAATAATATAGTGATTGTTAATGATAAAACGATGGAAAATCTTTATTCCTCTTATTAAATATTTAAAAAAAAGTTTTTTTTTCAGGTTATAGCATCACAATTACTTTAATAAATTTTAATCGTAGTGTCGGGGAGACCTAAATAATAATAGAGAGCCGCTGTCTTAGAGCATGGCATAATAACCACGAATTCGGTTAATTTTGATTTTCACTTTTGCCCTAAATACAGCCCTAGAAATTTTTAGTTCCAAGCAATTTATGACCAGTAATCAGAAAAAAGGTGTTTCTGTGGATATCCGATATATCCGAAGTAAGGACAAAAATGCCCAATGCAATTTAAAAAAACTAAAAATATTTCCCCCCCCCCAGTGTAAAATGAGGCAGCTATTTGATAATGCTGTGGGTGGTAGTTGCGAAAGCGGGATATTTCATCGGCCAAAAGAGCGTTTTATTGCTCTTTTGGTTAGAAAAGTGAAGAGTAACAATTATTTTATATTTGTAAGCACTTAGATTAGATTTTGAAAAGAGCCCGACAATGTAAAAAAGAAGAAAAAAAAATGCATTTTGGACTTCAGAGGGCCCCAGCTCCAAATAAAACTTTTTTTAAAAAGAAAAAAAGAAGTGGGATCTGGGGGCCCCAAGCTACAGCTTATTTAGCTTATACGTAAATCCGGCCCTGACTGTGGTCAGTGAGAGCAGAATTCTTATCGGCCCAGACATCACGCCAATTTTGAACCCGGGTCATCTCATTGGGAGGTGAGCGCTCTTTTTTACAAGCTACCGCAACTCTTTAGCCAGTTATTGAACTCTTTGCTACAAATTAACTGAGTATCACCTTGTGTGTGATGACTATACAAATCATCAACCATACTAGCATCAAGTTTGATTTAATGTAATTCATTTGGTATTGTATGAAGGGGCGTTTTAAATAGAAAAAAAGATCCTTTTTTGTTTTAGGTAATATATAAATTACATCTTTTTTATTAAACAATGTTTTAAATAAATTTTATGCAAAGAAATAATTACATGCAATTTTTCTAACTTAATCTGCTTAAATATTTAAAATTAAATTCATTCTGCATCCAAGAAATAAGTAACATATAATTCATTATTTAGACTGGTCAATTCCAAATGGTGGACACAGAGAACACAGACCAATTTGTATTCTACATTCATCACGTAGAAACAGGCAATGCAGACATTCTCACCTTCGACACCTCCTCCTCCTGCCAGGCTTTTGCATTTGGGGATGCAGCAGGTAATTATATTTTGGACACTTTTCTTAGTCATAGAATACTGTAAAAACTTTGTTGTTAATTAAAGTTTTGTTTTTGATATGGGAACTTAATATTTATATGGCTATGATTTTGTATCCATAGCATTACAGTTATGTGAAATTTCTGAGATCATTTAACCTATTTCTTATTTCAGATGTGTAAATATTACTGTAGTAGTTTTTGACATTTTAAACAATAAAGAAACTGTAACTAAGATATCATGTATTTCAGTTTTTACGAACTAATCTTAAAATAATATTTATTATTTAGCATAAATATCCACACAATTCATATTCAGAAATTTTAGGTATTATACAACACATCTTATGATTATGAGTCATGCATATTGATTTATGAATATATTTATATTAAAAAAATAAAATCAGGCTAAATATACTGTTTGATAATGCTTGTTAGTAACTCAGGAAAGTGTAAGGTAATCAAGATTTTACTGTATAATGTTAACTTTCAATTTAATTTCAATCAGATATTGTTTATGTACTTTTCAAAGTTTGATGTTATAAAATTATTCTTTTTAATGATTGCTCTTAACACAAAAACCAAAAATTTTTCTAAATTTTTTTATAGATTATATTTTGATTTATGTTTATTTAATATGTTGTTTTTATTAAAGAATTTTTTTTACACTGAATAATTATCTTAAGAGACTGTAACTACTCCCATTTAAACATTGTATTATAATCAATCATGGCAAGGATGCCCAGTGTGGACCAAGGCCTTCTGATCCAGGTGTTTTTAACTACTCCTACTGGCAGCAAACACTTCATTTTTTAACCCCGGGGATAAAGAAGTCCATCTAAGTTAGGGTCTTTCTTTTTGTGTGTTAATTGGCTTAACTGAAAAAATTATGAGAGTATTATACTTATTCATACGGATTCCATGTCCAAACAAGTCAAGACGACTTAATTTTATCTAGTGAATCACATCTGGATCTTTGAGTATTTGGTATAATACGGTGTTTCGTCTTTTACACCTGATGCTATTTTTCTCAATTTCGCCGCAGAAGCTTTTCAGGAGCTTGCATTCATAGGTAGCCAAGCATTTTTCCTCCTTGAAAGTCATTGTCCAAGTATCTGAAGCATAAGTAAGAACAGAATGTAGTCTTATGCAGCAATAACTTTGTCTTTCTACATTAAAATCGAACACTGTGTAGTTATGTATACTTTGAGGTGTGCAATTAAAATTTAATTTGTAAAATGAGATGTTCTCTAAAAATTATTATCATTACTAACTCATTTGTTAGTAAAATCAACTCATATATTTTGATGTGCAGACAACTTGTATGTTATTGCATATTTATCTCTTTAAATTTACATAAAATTTTCTAGAACATTCTTGTTTATCCTCTTGTTGTTTCTCAAATTTGTTGAATTGGTTTTGCAATGAAGGGAATGATGTTATTTCCTACGTTTAGAATCATCAAAAGGTTAAATGCAAACTATTTAGAAAACTTAATTTCTCTTGAGTGTCAATAATAATCCATTTCAAAAAACATCCTGAATAAAATATTTCTCTTCCCTTACATTCAAATAATAATGACACACTTTTTTAAAATTTGTTATTGTTTGTTGGTGAAATTTCATGCTGATTTCAATGATAGATGCAAGCAATTTTTCAGTGAATACTTTAAGAATTCATCTTCAAACATTTGCTAGAAAAAATAAGAATAAAAGGATGTTTCACAGCGCTTAATCTGCACAATTATTGAAATTTTACTGCATTTAAGCTTTAACATTTACATTTCTAAAAGATGTATGTCCCATCGATCTGTGAACTCCAAGGTAACGGTCGACTTAATTAAAATTTGGGTTTTAGTTTCTTTTTCAGAGATTTTGTTTGTATATCTTTCAATAGTCACACAGTGATTCGCGAGGACAGAGGAAACAAGCTGTCGCATTGTAGGCTTATATTTTTTCTCTTTGAATAGCATATATTTTTATTTTTCCATTAGTTCATTTTTAAACATTAGGCATTAATTTTATGTGAATTAGATAGTATAGTCAGTATAGGCTCCGAAATCCGGCACTCATGGGACCGACGAAATTCCTTATTTCGGATCTCGTCCGGAAATTCCAATGTGGCGCCCATATATTCCGATAATTCAATTATGCTGTTAATTTCAAAAGAACCAATAAATTTAGCTAAGTTCCGATTGTAGATTATGATGGGGTGAATTTAAAACTGTCCCATCTTAAGAAATTTCATTAATAAAAATAATAATCTATATAATATAATCAAGGAGAAATAATCCAAAGAAGAAATAATTCAAAGAAGAAATAATTCAAAGAAGAAATAATTCAAAGAAGAAATAATTCAAGATGAAATAATCTGAATCCTCCGAAAAAGAAATAATAATTTTTTCTTCCGTGCGAAATCATTGTTCTCATTTTTTCTTTTTTTCTCAGAAAAGAAAGAAAGCTATCAAGGAACTGCAAAAAAAAAAAAAAAAAAAAGGAGCGATTAATGCTAAGAAACTAACAATGAATAACTACAAAAAAGAAGCAAACAACTAAAAAGGATTAAAAAAACAAATTAGCAATTAACAAAAAAAAGTAACAGTTAATAACAAGTAAAAAGATAAATTAATCGAATAAAAAAAGCAAAAGGGATAGAATTCATTTTGTACACCACATGTTAGTTTCAATGTCAATAGGGAGTGGCCAATTTATGGTCAACAGGAGAGGGAAATGTGGGGACAAACCAGTAAATCACTTGCAAAGCTGTCAAGATTGATTGATCAGTTTCTTTCAACTTGCATTTCTTTATTTTGTTCATTGGAAATGCAGATGTTTTTACTTTTCAGTTTCACCTTATTTTAAGCTGCTTTAGGAACAGTTGCTTTGTTTGACACAGATTTTTTTTCGTGCTTTTTTTTTCTTTTTAAAAGATAAAATATAGTTACTTATTTCAAGAGAAAAAGTTCCAAATAAAAAGAAATTATGACTGATTTTTATTTTCTCGTAACAATGAAAATTGCTTTAAAAAAGAAAGGAAAAAAGGTCGCATTAAGTGCAGAATTAGAGGTCCCATACTGTAGTAGTCGTGTATATATATATATATGTCACAGCGAAAGACCAAAATCGGTTGTTGTTGACTTTCACCGGTGAATGTCGGCAAACACCAAATACGTTGGTGAAAGATCGAATATTTCATTACATTCTTGTACATTCGGACCCTCACCGGTGTATGTCGACAATCACAGATATGCTTTGGTGAATGTCCGAAATATTTATTACATTCGATTTGATATGAATTTATTTGTGGACATAATTACATTTATTCGATATTTTAACGCTACACTGATGTTTTATTAAGGCTAAGTGCCACTGCCCGGTATACCCTACACTGATGTTTTTGTTAAGGTTAAGTGCCACTGCCCGGTATACCCTACACTGATGTTTTTTTTAAGGTTAAGTGCCACTGCCCGGTATACATTTGCCCTGTATACCCTACACTGATGTTTTTTTAAGGTTAAGTGCCACTGCCTGGTATACCCTACACTGATGTTTTTTTAAGGTTAAGTCCCACTGCCCGGTATACATTTGCCCGGTATACCTTACACTGATGTTTTTTTAAGGTTAAGTGCCACTGCCCGGTATACCCTACACTGATGTTTTTTTAAGGTCAAGTGCCATTGCCCGGTATAGATTTGCCCGATACTCCAAATACTGATGTTTCTTCTAATCTATCGTCAGTATGTATTAAAATGTAGAATAAATATATCAAATAAATATAATACCGTATGGGACCCGAAATCCGGCACTCACGGGACAGACGGAATTCCGTATTTTGGAATTTGCCGAATTTCGGATCTCTTCTGGAAATTCCAATATGGCGCCCATATATTACGATAATTCAATTATGCTGTTAATTTCAGAAAAACCCATAAATTTAGCTAAGTTCCAATTGTAGATTATGATGGGGTGAATTTAAAACTGTCCCATCTTAAGAAATTTCATTAATAAAAATAATAATCTATATATTACAATCAAGGGGAAATAACCCAAAGAAATAATTCAAGATGAAATAATCTGAATCCTTCGAAAAAGAAATACCGTAATGTATGGAAGAAACGCCGCAGCATTTATGAGTTTAAAAGTTTTAAAATTTTAATTGCGGCGTTTACGATATTTCAAAAATAAATTTTACATTTTTCAAAGAGAAAATCAAATTTTTAATCAAAATAGTTGCGAATTATGGCAAAAGATGACGCCACTATTGCTAACCCACCACCCCTTAAAGAAAGTGTGGTTGATAGCTCTTTCACATTTTTTCTCACTTTGTTACAACGTGCTTTTCATAATGTAGAGAAATTAAATTGCGGAAAGTTTTCTTTTTAGTATTTGCTAATATTTTTTCATTTTACAATATGCCTCCTAAAAGACATATGAGTACAGCTGCTTTCAAACTGCAAGTTATTGAAGGAGCGGAAAGTATAGGAAATCGTGCAGCAGCGCAAGAATTTGAAGTAGATGAGAGATGCATTCGCCGATGGCGGTCGGAAAAAGAAAGTCTGGAAAGCATGCCGAAAATGAAAAGGGCAAGAAGAAGTGGAACTGTGCGTTGGCCTGAGCTAGAAGATGTTTTAGAAAAATGGATTTTTGAATAGCGCAAGAAAGGACTCTCTGTATCAACCATTAAAATTCGTCTACAAGCCAAAAAGATATCTGCAAACATGGGAATTTCCAATTTTAACGGCAATCCAAATTGGTGCCATCGGTTCATGACAAGAAAGAAATTATCTATGCGAAGTAAAACAACGATCGGCCAAAGTCTTCCAGATGACTGGAAAGAAAAAAAAGAATCCCTTTTTAATTATATGAAGGATTTAAGAGCTCAGAAAGGAATTAAAGAATGCCAAATCGTCAATATGGACGAACTTCCGTTGATGTTCGATTGCCCGTCCAACCGAACGGTAAATAAAACCGGTGATAAAACCGTTTCTATTGCTACATCTGGCCACGAAAAAACTTCCTTCACTTGTGTGCTTGCCTGTGCTGCTAATGGAGAAAAATTAAAACCGATGATGATTTTCAAGCGGAAAACGTTGCCTAAGGAAATTTTCCCAAATGATGTCGTCATAAAATGCAACGAGAAGGGCTGGATGTGTGAGAAAATAATGCTTGACTGGATTAATGAAGTCTGGCGTAAAAGAAAAGGGTCATTTTTCCAGCCAAGTGGCATTCTTGTGATGGATTCGATGCGGGCACATTTGCTGGACTCGGTGAAAAAGTAAGCCAAAAGAGCTTCAGCTTCTTTACCTGTTATCCCAGGTGGGCTAACAAAAATACTCCAGCTGCTGGATTTAACAGTAAATAGAAGTTTCAAAAGCCACATGAGAAAACTTTGGGAGGCATGGATGGCTGGCAAAATTCACTCGTACACTAAAAACGGAAATTTGAAAAGAGCTTCAGATGGAGAAGTAGCTCGATGGGTTTCAGAAGCTTGGAAAGCAATTTCTCCGGACACTATAAAGTTAGGTTTTTCGCAGGCGGAAATAATCCCGAGTGTTTCTATCGAATCGCTAAAGATGTGATCCGACAGATGAAAATAATGATGATGCTGAATTGGATGAAGAATTGCTGCAATTGTTTAATTCGGATTCTGAATGCAGCGAATTTGAAGGGTTTGAGTGAACCTAAATTTTAAGTGGATGCGACCCACTTTAAAAAGCGTGCAAAGTGGATGCGACTCACTTAAGTTGTAAAATGCAAATATGTTGCAATGTAAGTCAGTTATATAATTCTTAACCTAGAGATGGCGCCACTAACGATTTCCGATTGTAATAATATTATTTTGAGCAGTTTGTTCAAAGTGTTTAATAATAGATTCTTGCTTTTGTTAGACTACACATTTTATACTTTAATTTACATTTTAATTTTAAATTTTTGTAATAATTTATGTAATAAAGCATTCATTTAGTATATTTAATTTTTGCCAATACATCGTTGTTGTGGGTGCAACTTATAAACTGATATCTTCTTATTTAAATAAAAGAGGTACATTTCCCAAAAATAAATAAAGAAAATAAAGAAAAATAATTATAAAATCAGGGGTCTGTCCAGGTCGAATTTACTACCGTTTAGCGGTACCTTCACAAATTCAACTTTAGGAAAAACGGTAGTTTCACAAATTCAATTTTAGGAAAAACGGTAGCTTCACAAAATACTTTTTCTTAAAATTTAATTTTTGTATCCCTTAAGAAACGATAAATCCAAATTTTTGTGTTGATTTTTTAATATAATTTTTAATTTTTCACAAATTATGTCTAAATTTTCACAAAATAGGTACCTCTCAGAAAAACCTAGACAGACCCCTGAAAATGTAAATATGTAGTACAGTAATATGAAATGTAATATGAAGTAATGTAGTATGTAAATATGAAATTCGGCACTTAATCTGACAAAAAAATTTTTCTTTCTTTTTTTTTTTGAATAAATTTTTATTGATAAGAGAAAGAAAAAAATCAGTCATGTTTTCTTTTTTTTGGGAATTTTTTTCGCTTGAAGTAAGTAACTATATTTTATCTTTTAAAAATAAAAACATGAAGAGAAAAAATAATTTATCTGTCAAACAAAACATCTGTTCCTAAAGCAGTTTAAAATAAAGTGAAATTGAAAAGTAAAAACATCTGCATTTCCAATGAACAAAATAAAGAAATGCAAGTTGGGAGAAACTGATGAATCAATCTTGACAGCTGTGTAAGTGCTTTACTGGTTTGTCTCCCCACATTTCCCTCTCCTGTTTGACCATAAATTAGCCACACCCTTTTGACATTGAAACTTCTTTCTCACTTGGTGTACAAAATGAATTCTATCCCTTTTGCTGCTTTTTTTTAAATTCGATTTATTTATCTTTTTATTACTTATTAACGGTTACTTTTTTTTTGTTACACTTGTTAACTTGTTCTTTTTTTTTTTTAATCGTTATTAGTTGTTTGCTTCTTTTTTGTAGTTATTCATTGTTAGTTTCTTGGCATTAATTGTTACTTTTTTTGTAGTTCCTTGTTAGCTTTTTTTTTCCGAGGTGAGCACCTTTTGTAAAAACAAAATGTTATGTAAAATAAAAAACGAGAGCAATGATCTCGCGCTGAAGAAGAAACGATTATTTCTTTTTCAGAGGATTCGGATTATTTCATCTTGAATTATTTATCCTTCGGATTATTTCTTCGTGATTATATCATATAGATTATTATTTTATTTAATGAAACTTATTATTTTAATTAATGAAATTACTAAAGATGGGACAGTTTTAAATTCACCCCATCATAATCTACAATTGAAACTTAGCTAAATTTATTGGTTTTTCTGAAATTAACAGCGTAATTGAATTATCGTAATATACGGGCGCCATATTGGAATTTTCGGAAAATATCCGAAATTCTGCAAATTCCGAAATACGGAATTTCGTCGGTCCCGTGAGTGCCGAATTTTGGGTCCTATACCATAATGTAAAAATATCATTTATATTAAAGCAATGTAAATGTAGTTATTTAAATTTTTTACCTAACGACGGCGCCAACAGCCGATTGTAACATGTTGTTCTGAGCAGTTTGTCCAAAATATACAATAGCAGATTACATTCTTGATTTTATTATAATTATACATTTATAAATTTTAACTTATATTTTAATTTAAAACATTAGTAGTATTTATAAGGAATTAATGTTATATATTCACTTTTGCAGCTAAATCGTTATTATGGGTGCGGCGTTTACCATGATTTTTTTCTTTTAAGTCTCATTATCGCAAGTGCGGCGTTTCTTCCATAAATTACGGTAATCGTTTTTTCTTCCGCGCGAGATCATTGTTCTCATTTTTTCTTTACATAACATTTTGTTTTAACAAAAGACGTTCACCTTAAAAGAAAAAAAAGAAAGAAGGAAAGCTAACAAGGAACTGCAAAAAAGTAACAATTAATGCTAAGAAACTAACAATGAATAACTACAAAAAAGAAGCAAACAACTAAGGATAAAAAAAAAAAAAGTTAACAATTAACAAAAAAAGTAACAGTTAATAACAAATAAAAAGATAAATAAATCAAATAAAAAAAAGCAAAAGGGATAGAATTCATTTTGTACACCACTTGGTAGTTTCAATGTCAACAGGGTGTGGCCAATTTATGGTCAAACAGGAGAGGCAAATGTGGGGCAAACCAGTAAAGCACTTGCACAGCTGTCAAGATTGATTGATCAGTTTCTCCCAACTTGCATTTCTTTATTTTGTTCATTGGAAATGCAGATGTTTTTACTTTTCAATTTCACTTTATTTTAAACTGCTTTAGGAACAGATGTTTTGTTTGACACAGATTTATTATTTTTTTTTCATGCCTTTTTTTCTTTTTAAAAGATAAAATATAGTTACTGACTTGGTTACTTGACTTTAGTTACTTGACAGAATATGACTGATTTTTTTTTTCCTGTATCAATAAAAATTTCTTTTGAAAAAAAAATAGGTCGGATTAAGTGCCGAATTTCGGGTCCTGCCGGATTTCGGGATTCCAAGTAAGGGGTCCCATACTGTAATATTAACAAATAGATTAATATAAAATTGGATATAACAAATATTTCGGACATTCACTAAATCGACTATGTGATTGTTGACATTCACCGGTGAGAGTCAGAAATAAGGGTATTTAGCAAATATTTCGCACATACACCAAGCGACTACGTAAATGTTGACATTCTCCAGATTTCGGTGTTTCACCATAACATATATATATAGATAAATATATAGATATATGTATATATATATATGTATCTATATAGATATATGTATATATATATATATAAACTGGGTGTTTAGCTCTCCCTTATCTTCCTCTTGGCTAACTGGTGGCATCGCTTAGTTTTTCCGCCTTAGTCCTGTCTGCTAATGGTTTATTAAAATAGTTTAACAATGTAGATTTTCTGGCCTTTTGATATTCTCCCCTAAATTAGCTGGAGCTGATGGAGTCTGATGTGATCATTAATATCAACCGAATTCTTTTCCTACCGTTTGTCATGCTGACTAGGTCCAATGTACTTTGTTCTTTGTGAATATTCAGGGTGTAGAATGACTGCAAATCTTCGAATTGTGTTCCTGTTTCATCGAGGCTGTTACGTGTGACTGCTCAGACGATGTCTGTATTTGTTTATTAGTCATACTTCTTCATGTTGTGTTCATATTGTTATGTTCCAGTCCTTCTTATTTTACTAATACAAAATGGATAGTCAAGCCTGCAATA
The DNA here is from genome assembly GCF_982258835.1 of Parasteatoda tepidariorum. Taxonomy (NCBI): domain Eukaryota; kingdom Metazoa; phylum Arthropoda; class Arachnida; order Araneae; family Theridiidae; genus Parasteatoda; species Parasteatoda tepidariorum. The sequence continues at coordinate 971,126 of NC_141758.1, read as the reverse complement.
AACTTTGCAAGTCAGTTATTTCGTTATAATGTCGCAAGTATTTGAATGATATTTGCAAGACTAACTCCTTTAACATTCTATGTGTGCCCACTAAAGTTACGTGTTTGAACACATTCATTGGAACTAATAGATGAGGCCTACTCATATAACACCAAGCAGCAATAGAATAGAGTCGTCAACTTTTGCAAATGAAAAAAGAAATCCTTATGTTATTTATAAAAATGACTTTTAAAATGGCTTTCTTTCAAAAAAGTTGTACATATTTTTTCCCTCATGAAAAGTGTATGTTGAATTATCTTTGTTTCTCTTTTTAGGATATTTACATTTATTTGGTGCAAGCAGTGAGGTCCAATTTAATCAATTCAACCGACCTACAGAATTTGCTGATACAGTATGTCCTTTTTATTTTTCAAACAATCTACATATATATATATATATATAAGTTCAAAATGAAGAATAAAACAAAGAAAAATAATAGACTTATGAAGAAAAGGGGGTGGGAAATAATAAGTAAAAAAAAATAACAAACAACATTTTATTTAAAAAAAAAAAAAAAAAAAAAAAAAAAAAGAATTGTTAATAAAAAAAAACCGGAAAAAAAGTTTTAATATTTTCTTCAGCCCACACGATTATATCCGCAAGACAGATTGCTTTCTGATATTGTATCAATAAAGCCAAAGCAAAATTTATTAATACAATAGTGTGAGAAAAGTTAAGAAAAACAATAAGTATCATTTATTGCGCTTAAGCTGCAAGTAAACAGCACTCATTAGATAAGTTCAAAATGAAGAATAAAACAAGGAAAAATAATAGACATATGAAGAAAAGGGGGTGGGAAATAATAAGTAAAAAAAAAATAACAAACAAAATTTTATTTAAAAAAAAAAAGAATTGTTAATAAAAAAAACCGGAAAAAAAGATATAATCTTTTCTTCAGCCCACACGATTATATCCGCGATTATATCTTATTGTTTTTCTTAACTTTCTTAGTGCTTTCTTGTATTTATCTATTTATTATATATATATATATATATACAGTGGAACCCCGATTTTACGTTGTCCGTTTCGTACGTTATCCCGCTTCTTATGTCATTTTCTGCTGATCCGTGAAAATTGCCTATACCGATAATGCTAAAAAATCCCGGATTTTGCGTTACCCCTTTTATGAAAATCCCGCTTGATGCGTTTTTCTACAAACAGATCAAATTTTTTTTTTTTATTCTATTCGAAATGGTTTTACTCATTTTTCCGTGCTAGCATACCAAATGAGATTTTCAGTCGATTTTGTTTGAGTTTGAAAGCTATAGCATTTTTTCTCATTTTCGAAACCTCAGTCATCGTGTTCTTTTCTCGAAAGAAGATGTCGAAACGAAAATGCTTTTCTCTGGCCGAAAAGGCTGAAATCATCGAAAAAGCCAAAAAATTTCATGGCACTAAAGTTGATCTCGCTAAATCTTTAGGTATTGCTTATTCAACTTTGCAAATGATTTTAAAGCAGGAAGCTTCAGTTGAACTAAATGCTGAAAAACTCGGAAAATATGCCAAGAAGAGAAAAACCCTTAAAATCTCTCCGTATGATGAGTTAGAAGAAATTTTAATGAACTGGTTCAAGGAAGCCAGAGCTGCAAAGATTCCTTTAAATGGATCCATTCTGAGAGAAAAGGCGCTTGAAATTGCTGAAAGACTTAAACTCCAAGGCTTCAGTGCATCAAATGGGTGGATCGATCGATTAAAAGAAAGGAACAATTTATGCTTCAAGTCTATCTGTTGCGAATCCGATAGTGTGGAAAGAAGAAACTCTACCAAATTTATTAGCAGGCTATAATCCAAGTGACATATTTAATGCGGACGAAACGGGATTGATTTTCAGCCTATTACCAAACAAGACATTGACAATTAAAGGTGAAAATTGCCATGGAGGAAAGCTTTCAAAAATGCGCTTTTCTGTTTTGCTCTGTGCAAATGCCGATGGAAGCCAAAAGTTAACGCCTCTTGTGATCGGTAGAGCAGAGAAACCACGGTGTTTCAAAAATATCAAAAGTTTTCCTACCGATTACACTTCAAGCAAAAAAGCATGGATGACGCAAGCATTATTCAAAAATTTTCTTCGAAAACTGGATAAGAAAATTAATTTTCAAAAGCGCAACATAATTTTATTCTTAGACCAATGCACTGCTCATTTAAACCTTAAATTGAAAAACGTGCGAATACAGTTTTTTCCAGCTAACTGTACGAGCAAACTTCAACCACTGGATTTAGGAATTATACGATCATTTAAGGAGAGTTGCCGGAAGCAACTGGTTAGAAAATCTCTAATGTTTCTTGATTCTGGTGACTTTCAGGATGCTTCTAAGGCAAAAATTAATGTTCTTGAGGCTCTTAATTTGATATCTTCAGCTTGGGACAGTGTCGACCTAAAGTATCAATGGATTCAATAAAGCAGGATTTTCAATATCGGAGGAGGAGAGCGCTGTTGTTTTGGAAGAAGAAGAAGGTAGCGTGTTTGAAGTTGAGGATCTTCCAGAAGTCGATGAGGCATACATCGACTGTGACACAGATATCATTATTTCAGAAATCTCTTTCATAAGTGATTTAATGCCTGATTCCGATGATAGTGCTGATGACGATGAAATAACAGAAGACGTGCCAACAGCTGATCAAGCGATACAAAGCATAAAAACTCTAAAACAATTTTTACTTGCAAATGTAAATCAAGAAGCAAATTTGCAAAAAATTGTTAGTATTGAACGAGCTGTATACGAAATTGTTCCATTATTTTTTCCATTAATTTAACTGGTAGGTGTCAATTTTTAAAAATATGCATAGATTTTTCTTAACCCCGATTTTACTTTATCCCGCTTCGAGCGTTTTTTATCGCTAGTCCGACAGAAAACGTAAAATCGGGGTTTCACTGTATATATAGCAAAATAAATAAATACAAAAAAATAGGAAGAAAATTAGGAAAAACAATAAGTTTCATTTATTGTGCATAAGCTGCAAGTAAATAGAAATCATGAAATAAGTTCAAAATGAAGATAAGTTGTTTCTCATTTTTTTATTATTATTTTTCTTCCCCCCCTTTTTTTTCATATGTCTGTAATTTTTCTTTGTTTTATCTTCATTTTAAATAAATGAATAATGTAAACATATATTTAATAACATTTCAGCTAAATTAAAAGCATCCAGGATTATATTCATAGACGTAGAACTTAAAAAAAAAGTGTAAAGCAAAGTGCAAAAAGAAAGAAAGAACAAAATTTTACAACGTTATATTTGCATTTCATCCACTTGAAATTCAGTTCAATTTGTTATACTTTAGGAAGAAGATTACAGAGAATTCAGAGAAGTTTACAGGATTGCTAGGTCACTAACTTTGGTACTTGAACTTGGTATGTTGATTACACCACATACATACAGTGATACATTTAAATGACAGAATTTAAATTAAAAAGACAAACAAGAAAACACATGAGAAAATATAACTTTTATGAAATTTTATTGGCCCTGAACTATTCAATCATTCCTGTTTTTAATTTTGTCATTTGAAAATTTGTGTACTTTACAATTCATACAGTTTTGTGTCATTGATATAATCTTGAATAATTATAAAAAATTAGTTTGCGCTTAAGATTATCTTTTGTGTGAGCAACATTTAAAATTATGTGCAAAAAAAAAAAAATTTTGTGAATAGTTCAAGAGTAATTAAAAATCCTAAAAAGTTAAATAAACATTACTAGGTTTTAAAATTTCTCATTTTAAAGGTCAGAACTCCTAAGTCTAAGAAAAGCCTAATTTTGTAACTAAAATATCACTTATGAAATTATTAACACAATTTGCTTTTGCCATTAGTTTTTATTAAATTATTTCAGAAATGTTTCTCTTGTTTTTTAAAATTCTTCTTCTCTTGATGATTGATGAGAGATTAAAGATTATTCTTAGAATCGTCTGTCCCATCTCTTAACTGACATTAAAAAATCTGTATTTTTCTCTATATCAAAATAAAGATTTTGGGGATTTTAACTTGAATTGAGTCATTTTCAAATCAATTTCTTTTTTTTAGAGACAAAAACCATTTTAATTACTGTACTATTGTATTGAATTCGGTATTTAGTTAATAATATTGTGTATCAAACAAGAGCACTCTTCATTAGACAATACATGTTTCTGATTAGGTTGTTGGTAGCCGTGCATGTGTGTTAATTGTTTTTTTTTTTTTTTAAAAAGATGTTGCCAAATTTCATTGTTTTGAAATAAAGACAATGAGAACTAAACTCTTTATTTCTGTACAGGTGGAGCCCTTCCAACCCATCGACATCAATGATGAAGTGACTCCTCTCTCCATTGTACCTCTACCTCATTCTGATGAAAAAATGTTCTCAGATCTCCCTCCAGAGTTCTCCCAAGTAGTCTACAGGTAAAGAACTGCTCTTTTCTTCTATGCTATACTCAACTCATTAAAAAAGTTAATTTTTCTGACTTGAAGATTTTGATTAAAAAAATAGATGTGATTAAAAATTGCAGCAATTTATAGAGAGAGAAAGAGAGGGAGGCAATTACGAATGAAGGGAAAGAGAAATTTATAATTAACTGAACAATAAGTAAATATGTAGATATGTAAAACTGCAAATATGTAGAACCACAAGATAAGATAAAAATGCAAAGAAAGCAAGGAAAAAAATCATTAAACATGTAAAAAATAAAAAAATAAATAAAACAATCAAAATTAGAAAAAATGATAAAGAAAAGATATAATCTTGTCATCAGTTCACATGATTATAATTGCAAAAAAAAAAAAAATGCTTTCTAATATTGCATTAATATATCCAAAGTAAAATATTACAATAGTGTGAAGAGCTGAAGAAAAAATTAAAAAAAAAAAGTTTTATTGAGTAAAAGTCACAAAAATGTAATGCAAAAGAAAACACTAATAGGAACATACAAGAATTGAAGAATGGAACCGCTCTGAGTTTTTGTGATTTTATGAAAATTTTTTATTCATGCATCGATTTCTCTCTTTTTTTTTTCTTTGGTGCTCTTCACACTATTTTCTATTGATATCTTTCACTTTGGCTATGTTAATACAGTATTCTAAAGCATTATTTTTGAGGATATGGTAGTAGGAAGTGATGGCAAGATTATATGGTTTCATTATTATTTTTTCTTATTTTGATTTTTTTTAAATTTTTATTTTCCCTTTCTCTTAAAAATATTTTTTTCCCCTTTCCTTGTTTTCTTTACATTATTATTTTATCTCACACACACATGCTTATATAAATCTGTGTGTTATAGTGTTATAAATTTTAAAAGTATAATTTTTTATTATTTTAAAAAACTTTCAATACATATTGTATTTTCTTGCTTTCTGAGTAGTGCAATGCATGTGTATTTATAGCATTTTAACTGAGTTACAGCTCTCAAATGGTATCTCACTAATATTTAGTAATGCAGACATCATTGATTTACTTTTACTTAAGGTGTTTTTTACTTAATATCATAACCTGACTTTACATGCTTTTTTCCTCCTTTTCAATTTCAAATTAAACAAATTTTTGTTTTTCAATGACATTTGTTGCTCCTTAATATGAACATAACATAAATAATTATATTTTTAAATCCAGGCCAACACCCCCAGTGGATCCCATGATTTTGAATACTATGAAAATGGTTGGTTCAATTGGTTATGCACCGAATCCAGGAAATCGTCATCGAAATCAAGTTCCTTACCAATTGAACCAAAACAAGCTATCAAATGATTCACCTGCTCACAAAGGTTTCTGCTTTTTGGTTTTCTGTTTACTTATTTGTTTAAAGGATACAACTTTCCTGTTATTCTGTGGTGCTCATCATTTAATTTTTTGTTTGATGTTGGAAAGTCTTCATTACAAATGTTTGTGAGGAGAATTCTGAGGACATCTACATTTGTTTCCTCTCTGAGTTCAGTATCTTTTAATTTTTAATGGTTTTAATCATTGTTCTGAAATATAAAAAGGCACTGCAAAATATTTCCTCTTTTATTTAATTCTCTGAGCATTAGTCCCTTATTTTCTTAACACTTAAAGTTGGCATCTTTCCTGCATTAAAAAAACCAGTTTACCTCATACTATTCAACAGGAAAGTAGTATGCTACAGCAAAATTTCAATGCTGTTTAACCTAGGAGCTCAATGATTAAAAACAATTTTAATATATAATCAAATAGTCTTATAGCCACAAAATGTCAATATGAACTAGTAAAGCTTGGTTCCATTGAACTCAGTTCATTAAAAAAACGTATAGACTAGTAAATAGACCTAACATAATCATTACATATTGTGAAGAGCAGCTAAATTGAAAGTCAGCAACAGGAAGAATAATATTTAACAAGCTTCAACTCAGGCTTAAAGCTTCTTACTACAAACAGTTAATAATTTCATGACTTATGTTATTGATTGATCAACCAACAAATGAATAAGATCAGTTGAACACATTTAGCTCATGATATCAACTATGTCAGTCATCATCAACTATGCAAAAAAAAAAAAAAAAGATTTTTTATTTTTTACACAAAACAAAATAGAAAAGTAATTCATTTTCATTAACAATGAGTTATCTAAGAATAATACCCAAAAAAGTCCTTTTTTGTTTATTTATTTAACATAACCATTAATTTTGAGAAATTGATATTGCAGAAAGCAATTATTTTGGAAATTTTGAGCTTTTTCAATTTTATCAATGTAACTTGTATTTACCTTTAAAAAAGTAGCAACTCATAATGTTTTAGATTTTTTGAGTGAGAATTTATGCAATGATATTATGTGAGATATGTATACAAGTATAAATTATTAAAATAAAAAATCTTTTATAGGGCTGTGGTTGGTCTCTAATAATCTTTTTAGCTGATCTTATCATACATTTCACCTATTTTTTTCTACAAAGACAGTTAAATGTTTTAAAATTTTGAAACTGCTTTTTATTTCCACTTTTTACCAATTAATGGAAGTGATATTATTGCTACTAAACTTCTAATTTATTTATTTTTAATGTGAGTAATGTTTTTCCTTTGTTTTCAGATGATGGTCCTGAGCTTGTACCATACAGATATTTGAAACAAGAAATTAAGTACTCTAAGATGGGTCTGGATGAAATTGATTTCAACCGATTTAATCGCACTAGCTTTTGTGGATTGGAAGCTAATCTGCCCAATTCTTACTGCAATAACATGATACAGGTAAATTCATTTTTCACTGAATAATGTATTTCTTGATTATTTGACAGATTAATTGTGATTTGATTTGTGGACAAAATCTTACTTGTACAATGCACTAAATAAAAAATTTACCCGTTAAAAGTTTTCAATATATTTTTATGTACTAAGATGCAATCTTTATGGTTTGAGGGGTAACCTTAAATATGCCAGTTAATAAGTGTCTAAATTAAAGCAAAAAACAATGTGAATAAGTACAAATGAAAGTAAGGGTAGGACTTTGGGCCGATGCCTGAGAGGTTGTGAGTTCGATACCTGCTGGCCGAAGACTCCCCGTGTAGTAGATGGTGACTGATGCATATTAAATCTGTCAGGTCACAAAGTTTTAAATGTCCCTATAACAAATCATACCTCTGGGGGTACTGAATTGGAGATGGATCATTCTATGGTTCAGGTCACAATTACAATTTGCGAATGAATATGTCTACCCTATAAACGGGCTGTGACGTGTGAGTGGCTAAAATCATATTCTCGTCTATAGATCGCACCATTAAAGTACAAGAAACCTACTCTCTGCCTTAAATTCGATTGGTTTCACCAAGCAGACTTGCTGGTATTGACAAGTGGCATTAGAAACAGCAACAGAACCATTCTTACTGTCTAAACACCAAATAATAATTAGGCAAACACATGCCAAGTAGTTTAATCAATAGTGACAGATTAACAAGCTTGAACAAGAAAATAAAAAGGGAGATAAGAAGCAGGAGATTTGGCAGGAATCCCAGGGTGCAACAGATTAAATTAAAATAGACTTCCAAATATTGCGGAGCCATGGGATACTAGAAAGATCAATAACTAATTTACTAGAATGTTTCAAAATATGGAATGACTCCCAAAAAGTCAAATTCAGAAGATGAAGAGCAGTGGTGAGCAGAAGTGAAACCTATGATTTTGATTCCAACAATAAAGAGCGATAGAATGTTCTGATTTTAGACATATCTTTCTTGTTCTTTAAGTTAAAGTTTAAGGGTATGTTTAAATTGTCCAAATGTAGGCAAAGCCACATTAACATGAAATATTTCATGTAAGCAAACAATTTAACTTGCAAAGGGAAGAAGAAAAAAAAGATTTAAACAATTTGTTGAATAAGTTTAAATTTTAATTTTCTTCCCTAAACCTTCTTAGCTTAAGATTATCCATTTATATTAAAATAAAAATTTCTTTTCTAAGTGGTATTTAAAAAAAAAATGGTTTGAAGTTTGTATGAAAAATATTTTATAACAAAGAGATATTATGATTTTGAAGATGATAATGTTTTGCAATATAAAGAAAATTTATCAAGCAATAGTTATTTCTCACATTTTCAGTACTTCTTTATTCGTGCTAGTTATACTGACTACAGTCTTTTGATTTTATAATAGTATTAAAAATGTAATGTTTCGACAAAAGTGTTCATATATCTAACAGTAACTATAATTATAGTTGCAAGTTTGTCACGGCGGGAATATCCATAGTGTTTTTAGCGAATTATTACTGTTTTTTCCAAAATTCACGCATTTTTCAAAATGCTGCAATTTTTGCAAAAATGATTTTAAATGTGAGATTAATTTTTCTCTTTAATTTTAATATTAATTAGTACTTTTCTGAAACTTCAAATTTGATAAGCTGGTAAAGTACTGAGTAGAATAGATTTGATGGTGACTGAAACCTGTCAAGTAAAATGGTCTTTTGAATGATAAATAATTAAGGATACTATGCCTCCCCAAAATTACAATGAGCTCACTTCCAGAAAAGAAAATTTACTGAAATGAGTAGGTAGCATATGCTCTTGCACTGGGCAATAAAATTGTTTTTTTCTTCATGTTAAAAAGTGCACGACAAGTGAATAGTTCTTGACGGTGAAATAAACATCCTATGAAATTTACAAATAATATCAAGAATCATTTGCTAATTTTGGATTTTTTTCCAAACGACAAACTTGAAACGTTACTAATCATTCAGTGAGCTTATTTGTGTAATAAAGAGTGTTGTCAACAGATGCTGTACTTCATAGAACCTCTGAGGAGTGCACTTCTCAACCATCTTTGTCAGAGGGAGTTCTGCCTCGCCTGTGAACTAGGATTTCTCTTCCACATGCTGGACACTGCACAGGGTCTTCCCTGCCAGGTACATACTCTTACACTCTGATAAACAAACTTAATTTGAATAAGAAACTAAAGCATTAGTGCAGCAAATTATATCTACTTTTTTATTTTGTATTGTTTCTTCAAAACAAAAATATTGAATTTCGAGACTAATAAACCATTTAGATGTGACTTTCTTTAGCTTTAGATGATTCTTGTAATTTTTGTCACTGAACTGCAACAAAAACCGTAAAAATTATTTCACAAAAAAATTTACAAACATTAACCCACTAATAGATTATTATTGTTTAAATTTCCCCAAGCAGCAATTTTACCTTGGCTCAATATAGGTCCTATAAGATTATGCACCGATGGTCCTATATTGAGATGTCTAGATTTTTTAGTATTGGTTCTAAAATAGCTTTTAATATTGGGCAATGACAATTCTATATAGAGCCGATATTTGGTTGAAAAGTGTCTGTTGAATATCTGGTAAAAAGGACAATACTAAATAGTGCTGATATGGCTGAATAACAGAATAACTTTCTATATAGAGCTAATATCAAAAAAAATGTTGTCTTTTTTTTACCCTTATTAAGTCTAGATTAATGAATATTGGTCTAAAGAAGGCTCAAGTTATTTCGCTGCTAGCATCTTTGCAAAATGAACTGTGTCACTTAAGAGGATGCTTTATCGGGGGAGAAACTTTTCACAATAAGTTCTTTTTCTCACCCATTAGTATTACAAAATTTAGAGAAAAGTGAACTTAGGTAAACTTTGAGTAAACCATGGAGATTAAAATGCTGAAAAAAATGTTTTCAAAGTATCAAGGGACAAATAAGTTATAGCAGGATTACTTCACCACTGTAAAATCCTCCCTCTATTTTTTTTCTTTTTTTTTGAATTTTGATGTTTTGAAAACATTTTTTCAGCCTTTGAAACAATTTAGTTTAACAACCATAGGTACTCAGGTTTTGAAAACATTTACCTGAACTCACTTTTCTCTGCACTTAAAATTTTAAATTGCTTATATAAGGGAAAGAGAATTTTACAATAAAGGTTTCTCTCACAGTATAGCGTCTTCTTAAATGTTGTAGACAACATTTAAGTAAGATTCCATTCTCAATCATTTCAGGCTGCCAATTTCTTGAGAGCTTTTCGCACTATTCCCGAGGCGTCTGCCCACGGATTGATTGTGAATGATCTCAACGAGAGTAAGAAGAGAGGAAACCTACAGACGCTCGTTCAGAGCTGGACACGCTTCATGTTGCAACAACTTCACACGGTTAATCATAATTTCCTTACTGTAAAATATCAATCTCTATGGAAATCATTATTTTAATGAGCATTGCTCATTTCGAAAATGAACTGAAATATCTGTTATTTTATATCACTGTTAAAATTACAAGAACTGGAAAATCATTTTGATTTTATAAGTCTTCTTATTTTCTCATTCACTCAAATTTTCAGTCCCTTTTTTAAAAAAAATAAATGAACAAGAGATTTTTTTTTCTATGAATACTGATGTCCATAACATTAATATTGGTATGGCATTAATTTTTAAGTTAGAAAAATATTCTTTTAATTTTTAGGAAAAACAGGCAAAGTTTTTGTATCCTGGTGATTTAAATTAAACTATGCTCAATAGCATTCCTAATTTCAAAAATAATTTTCAAGCTGTGTTTTTTTTTATTTTATGCACTTGCTTGTTAAAACTATTATTTTAGTACTATCAAAATATTCATTCTAACAGTATTTAGTATTATTATACACAGGTAGAACTTTATATAATTTGAAATATTGATACCTCTAGCATTTCCTTTCACCACAAAGTTAACACTTAATAAATTAGTTCAAATTTTACCCCTTGTCTGATAAAGAAAAAAATCTTTATTTTTAAAATAAAAGTTTCTAAATAGTGCACTAAGCAAGGTTTTCAGATAACAAAAGAACAGAAGGAGATAAAAATTTATGAATGACTTTATTTGTTATAGCCTTTCTAATAGTTCGTTTCTTTTCTCCAAATCTATAAGAGCCGCTGTACATAGCAGAGAAAAAAAATTGGCATTAAATTTGTCTTTTAGTAACTTTTTTTTGCCTGATTAAATGTAGTAAATGCTACTAAAAGCAATAAAATACTTGTTTAACATCACTTTTTTGTTTGTTCAACAATACTTTTACTCAATACTTGTTCAACAGTATTTTTTATCATGATTTACTTTGAATATAATACTCCTGATACTACAAACATTAAAATGAAATGATGAATTATGGACATAATCTTAATAAATTTACTCAATTTTCTAAAAATACATTTTTGCATTGACTTCTTTGTTATTTTTTACTATTTCTCTTAACATTTTTTAAAAATCTTTATATTGTGTAAACTCAACTAATTAATTAAGATTGAGACTTTTTTTTATCGAAGTATAAATTTAAACCATATTAAAATGCTAAAAACGTACAATATCGAAATGAGCATCCTAAAATATGAAGTGGATTAATTTAGTTTTTTAAATTTTGGGAAACTCTTAAAAATTTCATTCCTTCAGAAATGTTCAAAAGTATTGCATTGGGCTTTTCTTTTTTTTCTTCTTCATTTAGTTAAATATATAAGATTAATAATAATGAAATAGTTATTTTTATTTTCAGAATAGCATAAGCTGAGAGGCCTTAAAATCAATTCATGTTTCTTAGTAATTAAATCATTCAAAGAATTTTTTTTTTTAAATTCTAATATTTTATTATTCGTTCTTAACTGAAGAGTCACAATGATTATGTGTTTAATAAGTATACTAAATTAATTTCAATATACTTTTTATGCTCAGATTTGAATGTTAACTTAATTTTGTGCAATGTTCAGTTAAATCTTCTGCAAAAATTCTGTTTATTCCTAGATATCCATGTTTTTTTTTAAAAAAAATTAAACTTGTTAGGTGAAAGGAGAAAACGTTTATGAAATGAGTTTCATATTTTATTAAAAATATTTCATATGATATTAAAATTTCCTTGATAGCTCTTATCAAAAATTTTCATTGAATGATACATACCATTTCAAATTTTATTTCATAGTCCATTTCAAATTTTAGCAAACTCAGACATTTAATTTGTTATTTTATTTAATTGTAAAAAAAATGAGATTGGTTGACAACATACTTTTTTTCTCCCATTGTACATACCAATGAATTAACTACATTTGATATGAATTCGATTTAGCAAACTACATTATTTATGTATTCTTCATTACACTAAGTGTGAAAGAAAAGCAAATACTCCTGCAAATTGCTTCTCAGCCCATCATTTCAATGACAGCTTTATAGACATATCTTCTTTTTTTAAGTATTTTATGAGGAGTGTGTACTTGCACTCAGTAGACAATCATAAATTTTTTGATCAAAATATATAAACATGTATTAGTACAACATTACAGTGTGAAGTAATGGAGAATTAAAGGTTCTGTGATATCAAGCAATACTTTTTCAATTCGTTTCGAAACAAAGTTATCACGTTTACGTCAATTTAAAAAAATTTGGGGGGGATCCTTGCAAGTTTTAATGAAGGAAAGGTTGATAGTGTGTATGTATTTTTACTAAGTTGTTCTTATTAATAATATTTTTACATTTGAAATTTTAAGGAAACTCTGGAGGTCAATGATCATTTACTAGAAGAAAACAATTCTGAGTAAGTACAATTAATATTTGGTTACAAAAATAGCTGTTCTATATTTTAAATTATAACAGTCTTACCTTTTTTTTACACGATTTATCCAACAAGTATATTAATTTATTTTTCTGTAGTTATTTTAATAATTTTAAATTAATTGTTTATTAGTAACTCTTTATGGAATTCAAATTGAGGAATGTTATCCAGTTTTAAGCATCCAATTTTTAAAGGGTACTAAGGTAAAATACACAATTACAATACTTTCCAAAATTTTACTTCTGAAAAAAAATTTATTTCAACATTTTTTCATCTGCTAAATATAAGCGAAAGGATTGATTGATTTTTTAAATATCTAAGCTTGTTTATAAATTAATAATAATTAAATATTTTTTACTTTCCTTTTTTTGGTCTGAAACGGGCCCATGTTGTCCATTAGCCTCTAAAGTTTTAAGCAATTACATTGTTTTATAGTTGTAACAATGAAGAGTGAACAGATAAACTAAATTCTTTCAAAACATTCAGCGACAAACAATACAAATGCAGTGTTTCACTTATATTTAGTTTTTGAAAGTTTCAATAGTCTAAAAATTAGGACAAATAATTGCAAAAAAGATGTTCATATTCATTAAGATTTTTGATATCTTTTAGGCTTAGGGTGTGATTGAAAAAGCTTGATTTAAAAAATTGATAAGTTGAAGGAAATAAAAATATGTTTAAATTATTGTAAAAAAGGCAAAAATTAAAATAATTTGTTGTGCTTTCAAATGAAATTTTAAAGACTGGGAAAAAAATATTTTTGACATGTTTTTTTAACACATTTAAAAGTATTCTAACAAATAGAAAGGCCCTAACTTTTCTCTAAGCTATTCAGAGGTAAATGATTAATGATATGAATTGATAAATACTAAGTGATCAAAAATGTCACATTGAAGTTGATCAAAGTGTAAAAAAGATACTAATAATTATGAATTTAGTGATAGCTAATTTTAGTTCTATTTGAATTAAAAAATTTTATTTTCAACACATTCATACTCAAATTAAGAAATATGTTTTATAGAGAATATATGCCTTTTTTTTAATGATATTGTACTTGTGTTACTGTACAGTGTGCAAAAAAAAGGAGCAAACTTCTTTATTACTTTTGATCTGATGATCAGATTTTGCCACTGGTGGACTCAATCTAAATGGTTTGAAGGTCTAACCTTATATATGCTAATTAATTAGTGCTAATGATATTTTTAGTTAGCAAAATCTGACATAAAAACATTATTTCCCCGACTTTCTTTTTAGATAAAATTGAATTCTTAGTTCTCAAAATATGCAATCTGAAAAATAAGGTCCCACTAGTTTATGCAGGAGAGCAGTCTAAAGTTTGGAAAAAAATTAGTGTTTTAATTTTTCTTTTTGCCTAGTTATTGTGAAAAAATTAGAATTTTTAAACTTTTATTTCTTTAAAGTTATTTGACCCATGGATCCCTTACAAATTTTAGGTTTTATCATTTGAAATCACATAGATGGAGTTGGTATAAAAATTTGTAAAGCTTGCCATTCAAAATTTTTTACCAGTTTTTTAGTTTATTAAAAGTTAATTAAAATATCAAGAATAATAATTTAAAAATATTTTTTTTTACATGGAATTATCTTTGGATAAACAAGTTGTATAATTGTGTACTAGATTTGTTACGTTAATTCCAAAGATGTGACAAAACATGCAAAATGGGAAAATTGCATTCAATGTTAGGTCCTAGTTCGGGAATATGTGATCATTAGATCAAAAGTTCTTAAGATGTTTGATTTTTCATTTTGCTAACTGTATCTATTTGGGTGGGTATTCATTGTTATTGTAAAAATCTAAGTATGATATAATTTTAGTGGAAGCGTCTCCATCATGAGTCAACTATTTGGAGCAAAGCTCTTTAGCTGCAACAGTTGCAGATGTCGCAGTGAAACCTGTCAAGAAACTACTACTCTACTGACACAGCTTCTTTACCCAGACAACCACAACACTACAGGTCAGTAATGCATTTTGTTTTTAACTTATTGAAGTTTTTATACTAGTAATATCTAATATTCTAATGATGTAGAATCAGGGTTAATTCCCCCCCCCCCCCTGGAATGCTGTGACGTACTTTGAGCAGGAGGGTTACCGGCACATTTACACGAATGTAAAACTGATTTATTTATAAAATATTCAAAGCATTAAACATGAACTTAAACTTTATACAGATCTGTCCAACTATTAAGATTAACAACATGGCACTGAAATAACGGGCATGCATATATGCTTCGAACTAACTCATAAAATTAATATGACTGTGGATGCATGAACAAAGCAGTTCAATGGAAAGAACATAATATCATTCATCAACAAGTAGGAGCAATGTATGAGTGACAAGTGTATTTATACTCTCATATAATTTAAAATGTCTCAACTCATATCGATGCACTTCAATGAAATATGAAGCTGATGACAACAAGGGTGACAATTATTAAACTATATGAAATAAAATTTTAAGAATTACAGAGTGCTCAAACTTTACTCAACAAGTAAGCGTCACTACAGAAAATTTAGGTTATGATGTGTTCGATATGTGATTAGCTATGATGTGGCCAGGGTTGACTTTTTGCTGGCAAAAACTGGTTTTTACCATGCCAGTGGCAGAAACTGGTTATAACTGGTAAAAACTGGCAGAAACTAAAAAAACGTCTATATTAGTTCTAGTAATTGCTTAATGACATTTTGTTTAAATAAACTGAAAAATGTAACTCTATGTAACTGTAACAAACTTTTTTTAATTCATTGTTTGTAAATTTATATTCTTTTATTTATATTAAATATAAAGAGTACAGTATATCAAATTGAGTAAAGAAATTGTTTATGTTTAGTAACTGCATCAAAACTTGTCTTTTGTTATAGATTACTGCAGAGTGCAAACAATATAATTGATTTTGAATGGTGATAATTTTGTAAATAAATTGTACTTTGTTTAACATTTAATTGCAGACGTGCCAACTCTCCCGAGTCTCCCGAATTTTGAGTTATTCTCCCGCCCTCCGGAATTGATTTGAAAAACTCCCGAATTTTACTGCGATCGACGGCCAAACTCAAAATTACCTAATTTTTCCGCGAGTGCGAAAGTAAGTTTTTCTTTCAGCTTGAATTCCATCCCCTCTTATCAAACTACCATCTGCCTGAATTATTTCCCCCCCCTCTTCAACGTTACCTCTTAACACTCCTATTTCAGGTTATATTCCCCCAGTGTAAGGGGGCGGGTGAAATCTTCCTCTTCTTTCCTGTGGAGTTGAATGCAATGACGTCACATGTCGTTATCGCGTGACGTCCGTTCAGCAGTGGGGAAACTCATACTCTCGATAGTTGGAATTGATATTGTATCTTGCTGTTTTTATAGTTTTTAATGCGTATTTTTCCACGGTTGGCAACAAGCTCGTAAACTAGCAACGTGATATCAATTATTCGTTTAGTCTTCGTATATTTAAAAAAAAAAAAAACAATTTTCAAGGATGTCTTAAGTCGAAACGGAAGTATGGATCAATTTCAACAAATCATGTACCAATGACTTTAGCAAGACTTAATTGCGGAGAGCTAAGTCTGCAACTCTTTTTTTCATGCATACAGTAGAGAGCCATTTATCTGGTATCCAGATAATCCGGAAAAAAAATTTGCTCGGTTCTCCCGCCATTTTGAACTAAAACGATATGAAAAAAAAAGCGGAAACTGGACTAATCCTTGAAGTTGAGTAGAGGAAAATGTGAGGAAGGGAAGAAATTTTTTCCCCGTTTACCCAGAGAAACGTCATTTCTTTCGCGACCTTGAAGATTTTAGATCTTTATTCTCTCTTAGGTCGTTAAACTCAAAGGAGTGACATGATGATTTCGTTTGCTGTTTGATTTACGAGGGGGTGGGGAAAATGCATTGCACATGCATATCAGTGAACAGAAGATGAAAGAGAAAAATATATTTATCTATTTGACATCGATTAATAAAAATAAAATGTTTTTCTTTTGAATAAAATCTGATTCTTTGGAAGTGCGGCATCATTCGCAAGTTTTTCTTGATGTGGAATCATACGACCTGCTTTAATTAAAAATCGCGTTTTATAAAAAAAAAAAAAAAAAAAAAAGGAGAATTGTTTATTAATTTAAGCATACAATTATTTTAAGAAGCAGATTGCAGTTTCGTTTTTCTGATTGCACTACGTTTTTATTTTTTTTTTCATGATAAATTTTGCACTCAATAAAATTATTTGTATTACCAAATTTTTTCATTCGTTTTTTTTTTTTTTTTTTACTTTTAAAGTCCGTTGATCTTGCCTTGTTCTAGGTTTTAATATTTATGCTAGTGCCGTTTTTTAACTATCGTTTCGGTTCGATAATTTTCAAGTGTTGTTTTTATTTAGATTAATAGGTTTTCCTTTTATTTTCGCCCCCCCCCCATGAAATATATTGCGTTATTTAATCATTGGTTTTGTTTATTAGTTGATTTAGGAATCGTAATTATTTTTTAAACTTGTTTTTCTTGTCTAAACTTGCAAATTTTTTTATTCTTTTAAATTTTATTTTTCTACAATTTTTTTCCTTTTTAGATTTAGGAGTGCTTTTCTTTTTTCTCTTACTTTAAAATGTGTTTACATTTTTTCCTTGTAATTTGGGTTTGATAACACATCAATTAACGACACTTTTTTGTCGATCCAGGAAACCGGGAAATTAAGACATCCGGGATAGCGATGGTCCCGAGCATCCCGGATAATTGGTTCTTTATTGTACAGACATTAGTATTTTTATACATTAGTATTGAATTGGTTTTATAAAATAAAATAGTTATTCAATTTGTTTATTTTTTAAAAGTTTTTGTGCATTTTTATTACAGTGTCAAGGGTTTTTGAATAATGTTTTATTAAGGAAATGGTATTTATTTAAAGAGTATCTACCTAATATAGTTTTGTGTTGCTAAATCTGTGTTTAATTATTTTATTTCCATTTAATATTTTTAAACAATTATTGCTCTATTAGTGTGTAAAATTTCTTGCATTCTTATATTTAATAAATTTTTTACTTAAAATTCCTTAGAAGTGCCAAATGTTGCATACCATGCACCTTTTTTTACCCCTCCTGAAATCTCCTGAATTCTTGTTAGGGAAACTCCTGAATGTTAATTTTGCTAGGTTGGCACGTCTGTAATTGTTTTTTTTTTCTATGAATTATTCATTGTACTGTCAATATCAGTACTTACTTTTATGCATTTTCTGAATTTCTGCCACAAATGTGGCAGAAAAGGGTTTCTGGCATGCCAGTTTTAACCACCTCGGCAGAAACTTGCCAACCTTGGATGTGGCCTAGACGAATAGCAAGATTCTTCATGATGCTGTCGATGACCTCCTGAATGGCAGATTTTATCTCACCAATAGTTTGGGGGTATACATTGTCTTTAAAATAGTCCCTTAAAAATGAGTCACATGGTTCAGATCTGGATAATATCCCGACCAAGCGAGTCCCTTTCTAGTGGCCTCTGGATACCCCAGAGCCAGAATGCTGTCCCAAAATTGCTCCTCTAGGCCAGTGTTTCCCAAACTTATGACTTTTGTGTACCCCTTCTAAATTTTTCGTAACGCTGTGTACCACTAATAAAAAAATGAATGGATTTTTTACTACAAAAAAATTGCACAAAAATTAAAAAGCACACAACTTACTGTTGACACCACTAATTATTAACTGTTAATTCTGCTAAAAATATCCAATAGAAAATACGTAATCGTAAATTTTCATGGTTAACTTTGTTTTTAAATAAAATTTTTGAAAATTTCGTTTGTTGCAAGATATTTCGCATAAGAACGCGTACCACCTCTAAAATGTTCCCGTACCCCTGGGGGTATGCGTACCACACTTTGGGAAACACTGCTCTAGGCCATCAAACACTCTCTTGGTTAAATAAGGTTGAGCTCCATTTTGCATGAATTATATCTTGTTGAAATCAGGGGCACTTTGTAGATGATGGGGATGAATCATTTTCCAAAACCTTTACGTATCATTGATTCTCATCTGTTGTGCAGTTCGTCTGATCAATTTCCTTGGACTGGTTTGAAACATAGCTTCTCTATCTTTTCAGGTGTTTTCATACTTGTTTGTCGACTGCCAACACTGTCATCACAAACACTACCAGTTCTCTCAGACTTGTGAATCAAATTGTTGATTGTTAAGCACTCTTGTCTTCAGCTTGTACTGGGTCATAAACCTACTTTGAGCTGGAATCGAGGTTGTCATGGCTTGCATAGTAGGCCTTTAAAAGCAATATACGCTCAGGCATTATACTTTGTACTGTCACGTTGTCAAACTTAATTACGAAGCAGTAAAATTGGCACATTTGATTGTCTATACATGGAACCTTACAAAACATCCATAGTTTGCTTTGGAAGTAAGAATATGGAAGGGTTGTTTTTTTTTTGGATCAGTAATTGCAATCCACAAAGTTGATTGACTTGAAAAATGATTTTTCCTACCATATGAATATCTAATCAATCAAATATAAAATATGTATTAGAAAAAAAATATTGCTGAAAATTTAGAAATATTAGAAAAAAAATTATTGCTTAAAGTATAGAAAACGGAAAGAAATTGACAGATATGAAAATAATAATCCGCCATTTTTAACTAGAATGATTCAAGCAAGAAAGGGAAATTCCCGTCATACATTAAGGTGGGTAGGTGGAGGAGAAAAATTCATTTCCTCCTTATTTGTAAAAGAATATAAGTGTAAAGAGTAGATCATTCAAGTTGAGGGCGGGGAAGTGACAAATTATTGTTTTCTCTCCAATCATTGGCTATCAATCAAGCATAAAGGCGGGGTACGCTTATGGGGTTCTCTTTATTTTTTCTTGTATGACTGAAAGAATCTGCTAAAGAGAGAATGTTACCCCCTTTTTTTCCCCTGCCTCCTAAATATTACATGGTCTGGGTAAGAACTAGTTTCTCAAGGACGTGCATCCTTTTAGACCTATTAAAATTTTCCATTTTGACTCCCCCTCCACGTTAACGCTTGCCGCGTTTACCCTTTTCTTGGTTCCAGGAAGTGCCTCTTTCACTAGCCAGCTGCATAGGAAAGGAGGAGGGAGGGGATTCTGGTGCGGTCTTTTGAAAACAAATCTCCCTCTTTCCCTGCATTCCAAAGTAGGAGCGTCACTAACGGTCACTTAATGGTCTTGGTAGATCTTCTCTTCCCCTTTGTGATTTATAGGTTCAGTGCATAAATTAGGGGTTCAGTGCAAGCTAGAAGAGAAAACGTGTCAAAAGACTTTTTTTTTTTTTTTCTTTCTTTTTTTTTAAGAAAGGGGAAGATGAAGAGATGTTTGTTTATTTTGATTGTTAAAAAATGTGTCCGGGAAATCGATCCTTCCGGATATGGGACATTGCACTGTATTTCACAATAAAACACTTTAAAAAACTGAACATTTTTATTGTGAAAAAGTTATATACTCTTATGAAATTATGACTAATTCTTATGAAGACATGGCATCTACTGATTGGCTAAGATCTTATTTAAAAATACTCCAGTTACACCTTTCGAGTGACAATATAGTGCTTCAGGATAGAGAATTAAAGAAAAAAAAATGCTGTTAGTTTTTTTTAATGTAATAAAGACAAATCAATTGATAGAGATGGATACGCTTTTAGTAAAAGTGAGAATGACAAATAATATGATAGTAATAGGTTCAATATTGTATATCAAAAGTTACTTTTTTGTCCATTTACTAAGGAGTAAGTTTTTTTTAAATATTTTTAACCCATAACCAATGAACCTATGTTTTTCATGTCCCAAGCATCTATTTTGCAATGGTATTGTTTACTAAACATTAATTTACATTTCTATCCAAGAACTTATCTAATCTAAGCATCAGACTATCAAATGACTGTTCTTATTAGGCAATAACGTATGACATGATTCTCAACAAGTAAGGAAGGTTCAGCTATCTCCAACTGTTACGTAAAATTAATATAAGATTTTTCTTTTGACTTTGATAATGTAAACAATTTTATTAAACAGTTTTTAAAATACCTTTATATTTTGTATTCAATTTTTATATTCCTGCTTTCTCTTCAAACATCTGGTTGTGTGTAATCAGTGTATTGTTTTTTGCAGATAAACCACCAGTGCAGTATTCCTTTGTAGATATTGTACAGAGGAGTTTGTCTGCAAAACATCACATAACTGCCTGGTGTGACAATTGCAGTCGTTTCACTAGCATGGTACTCCCATATATTTATATCTTCTACTAACAATGATTGGATTAGAATTTAGGTACTTTATTGGTGTGTTCACAGTTCTTTGTGTGTGTGTATATATATACATATACAGTCGAAAGTCGCGTATCCGGAATTGGTGGGACTTCAGGAAAATAGATTTTTCCGTATAATAGACCCCCAAGGTAAACAAAGCTTAAAACGATCTGAATCTAAGAAGCAAAAAATAAATAAAAATTATTTTTCGGGCAATAATGTTTTAGTATTAGAATGATATCTAATCAATCAAAAACAAAATATTAGAAAAAATAATTATTTGCTTAAAATATAGAAACTCAAACTCAGTGGCCCGACAGCCCATAGAGGGCCAAGGCCTACTGTGCCCATCTCAGTTTTCTTGACCTTGGGCTCTGGGGTGCAGAAGCAGATGTTTTGGTTAGGTGGTCAGCCGAACGCGGAACTCCCAGTGTTTAGTTCCCAAGCATGCTTGGTACTCATTTATCGACCCACTGAAGGGATGAAAGGCTGAGTCAACCATGCCCGGCCTCATGACATGGTTGACTCAGGGACCTGTGGATCAAACCAGGGACCTGTGCCACGACAGCGTGAAGCGCTACCGCTCAGCCACCGGGCGTCTAAAATATAGAAAACGAAAAAGAAAATTGACAGTTATTAAAATATTAATTGCTCTCTCCGCCATTTTGAACTAGAACGATTCAAGCAAGAAGCGAACTCCCGTCATTTTTTATGGTGGGTTGGTGGAAGAGAAAAATTCCTTTCCTCCTTATTTGTGTAGAGAAAATATGCGTAAAGAGGAGATTGTTCAAGTTGAGGGCGGGGGAGTGACAGATTCTTATTTTCTCTCCGATCATTGACTATCAATCAAGCGAAAAGGTACGGCATGCTGATTGGGTTCTCTTTATTTTTTCTTGTGTGAATGAAAGAATCTGGTTAGTGCTTGTTAAAACAATGTTAAGGAGGGGTATATTAATTTAGCCTGGTTTACGAGGGGGAGGATTGTTATCGCTTGCATGTCTAGAAACAAGTTGAAAGGAAATTTTTGAAAAAATACACAGCTATACTTTACGAAATGAAATGAATAAAATAATTGCATTGGAATTCTAAAACAGCTGAAATATGTCTGTATTTTATTAATTAATAATGTAGAAATATTGCTATGCTTAATTAATGGTTTAAAAAATATGGCAATATTGCACCTCGAGACATAATTGACCACACTACCTTGAAAAAAGAAATTAAAAAAACCATGGTACATACTTGTTGACTTCCACGGCGACCGTGATGAAAACGACGAACGACGCCAAGATTATCGCCACGCTAAACTGTTTGCTTAATTCAGTGGTTAATCGCTCAGTTAAAGGTGTTTTTTTTAATTATTTTTTTAAACATAATTTGGCAATTTTCGCGGTTCGCAATGAAAATCAACAAGCCATTAGCATTACAAAAAATTTATTATTTACCAAAATTACACCAAATACGCAGTGATAAAATGCATTATGGAAGAAAGAATTGCTGACTCAACCATCTAAAGAAAAAAACTTCTAATTTTTAAAATAAGCATAGTATAAGTCCATAACACATCAAGTAAATAAATCGCAACTAATCATTTAAAAAGCATTGAAATGACAAAAAAAACTTTAAAATTAATGTAACAATAATCCATATAAACCAGAAAAAAACTTGCTTTTTTTCAACGATCTAAATTGAACAAAATTTAAAAAAATAATACGTAAAATAAAGATCAATTATTTACTGTACATAGATATCAAAAACTCCTAAAAAAAATACATAGGCAGAATAAACATTTAATTTTTTAAACATATCTTTTAAAGGAAGCTGTTTCATTATTGGCTTCTTATTTCACAACTTTTCTTTAATCCTATAAAGAGACATGATTTCTTGATCGGTAATAAAGTCTCTTTGTTCTAGTCTTTTAATGGCATTTTAACTAGATTGTCAGTAGAAATCCGTTCTGCTGGTTCTTACTCGCTGTCTACGCTCTCTGTATTACTGCCCTGTTTGTTCAAAGCTATATTTTTGATTTCCTCATCTGTTAATTGCGACACAGTTAGGGCGCATCATCGTCGCAGTTTAATGTTTCTACAACATCATCTTCATCCAATTTTTCACTCTCACAGTGACTTGATGTATTGTAATAATTCTTTCACACTATCTTTCTCTTTGTTTGGACGAAATCCTTCAAAGACGGGCTCATCCTCATCATTACGAAAAAAAATAGTTGATGACCAAATGTTATTCCAAGCATTCCTAAGGGTTTCTTGTCGACTTCCTCCCAAGCTTTTGCTATGTTCAGGGATGCTACGCCTGCGTCATTTGCGACAAACTGAGACAAAACGGCATAACTGCGCCATTTTGCGACATTCAGCTCAGTTTTTGCCAAAGCTGCGCCATTCTGAGACAAAACGTCCAAAATTTGACAAACCTGAATTCAGTTTCAAATATTAATCCGCATCGCCGTGAGTCATTGGAGAGCATTTTGCCGTTCACGCCTCCTAAATACGTCATTTAAATGTCAGAAATTCCGTTTGGCAAATCAGCTATTGGAATGCATATAGAATATGCGTTTCGTGTCTACAATTGGATTATGTACAGCAGTGAGTAGCAATCAGTATCGCATGCCCGTGATCTTGTAAGAAAGGAGGGTATTCTTCCCTTATACTATTGGTTATTATCTTGCTTTTTTTCTTAGGAAACTGTACAGTGCACATAATTATTCAGGGATGAAAGACTTCCGCGAAAAAGCGGAAATCCGCTTTTTTCTCCCAATTTCTAAAATTTCCGACCATGTTCCAGAAACTAAAATTTTCTAGGGAGTCCAATTAGAGAAACCCAAGCCGCCGGAACGATAGTCGGATTACCGCGACTTCCGCTGTAGAGTGGAAAGGAGTCTAAGCGTTTCGTTTCGACCGCCGATATTTGATTTTTTTTTGTTTGGCTGATTTTCGGAATTTTAAATATTAGGAACTGCGCTGGAATATGCTAAAATCGCAATTTTTAATCAGACAATTTGAATATCAATCATCGATTTTCGTATTTAACTGATTAAAAACTTACGTGTTGCGATTTTTTTACGCTATTTAAAAATCGTACTAGCAATTCCTATTCACTCAATTTAAAAATTCAATATCGCAATCTGTATTCTCGCGAGTTTAAAATCCAGCGTCACGATTCGTATTCACGCATTTTTAAATCCAATATTGCGATTCGTTATCACACAGTCGTAATATCAGATCTCGTTTTTCGTATTTGTACGCTATTTAAAAATTACTCATTGTGATTCGTATTCACGTGATCTAAAAATTATGCATCATGATTCTTATTTGCGCGATTTAAAAATTCAATATCGCTATTTTTATTTTCGCGTTTTTAAAATCCAACAGCGCGATTCTTATTCACGTGATTTTAAAATTCAAAATCGTGATTCATATTCACTCGATTTTAAAATCCAACCGCACGATTCATATTCACGCGATTTTAAAATCCAAAATAGTGATTCATATTCACGCGATTTTAAAATCCAATATTGTGATTTGTGTTTTTAAAATCCAGCAGCGCGATTCATATTCACGTGATTTTATAATCCAAAATCGCGATTCACATTCACGCGATTTTAAAACCCAATATCGCAATTCATATTTACGTGATTTTAAAATCCGATATTGTGACTCATATTCACTTGATTTTAAAATCAAAAATCGCGATTCATATTCACGCGATTTTAAAATCCAATATCGTGATTCATATTCACGCGATTTTGAAATCCAATATCGCGATTCATATTCACGCGATTTTAAATCCAAAATCGCGATTCACATTCCCGCGATTTTGAAATCCAATATCGCGATTCATATTCACACGATTTTAAAACCCAATATCGCAATTCATATTCACGCTATTTTAAAATCCAGTATCACGATTCTAGAGAGAAGTAGAATTATGTTTTTTCTTGAATTAGTTACTGTAAAGATGTGATATAATTTTCTGCAGTTGTTGCATTTAAACAATTACTAAGTGCATTCATAATTACATTTTATGATTGTATATTTAGCTATATAAACTAAAAGAACACAGTCAACTAACTGATCTTGTGAATGCAAGAAAGTACAATCTACTAGTCAATGCCAATTAACTAAAAGGTTTACTTTTATACTTAATAAAGGATGCAAGTCATTTTAGAAAGAAAAGTATATTTATATGTGTCTTTTTAAATTGTTTTAAATTGTTTATAATAGTTTTTATATATTTCTGTTTTGATATAAAAATGTATATATGCTAATTTTTGGCTAATAAGTGCTCCTTAAAATTTTCTTGAAAAATTCCTACCTAAAATATTTCAAAATTTCACTGCACCTCCTGAATTCTGTCAAAGAGTGGGGTTTTTTTGTGTTATTTAAATTTTTTTTTAACTCTCATTATTTAATTACTGAATTTCTCTTTTAATTATTGAAATCTGTAGACCTTCCATTGTGACTGAATAGTTATATATTTTGAGATGAAATTTGAGCTCAAAATAAAATGGGTATTTTCCCTTTTGAATTACCAAAAAACTAAATAGATATTTCTTTTTAGAAAGGTTACACCATTATACAGTAGAGAACCAATTATCCGGGACGCTCGGGACCATCGCTATCCCGGATATCTGAATTTCCCGGTTTTCTGGATCGACCAAAAAGTGTCGTTAATCGATGTTTTATCGAACCCGAAGTACAAGGAAAAAGTGTAATGCATAAAGTAAGAGAAAAAAGAAAGGTACTCCTAACTTTAAAAAGAAAAAAAAATGGTAGAAATATAACATTTAAAAGAACAAAAAAATTTGCGAGTTTAGACAAGAAAATCAAGTTTAAAAAATACAAAATTCTCATATTTATTTTTTAAAAATAATTACAATTCCTAAATTAAATAATATAAACAAAACCAATGATTAAATAACGCAATATATTTCATACCTAATTATACGGGGGAAACGATAAAATAAAAGGAAAACTTATTAATCTAAATAAAAACACTTGAAAATTATCGAACCGAAACGATAATTAAAAAAGGCACTAGCATAAATATTAAAACCCGAAACTAGGCAAGATCAACGGAATTCAAAAAAAAAAAAACCTAATGATAAAATTTATGAATAAAAAGAATTAATTTATTGAGTGCGAAATTTATCGCGAAAAGAAAAAAAATCAAATGTAGTGGAATCAGAAAAACAAAACTGCAATCTGCTTCATAAAATAATCATATGTTTAAAATAATAAACAATTCTCCATTTATTTTATTTTTTTGTTGATAAAAACAAGATTTTTAATTACAGCAGATGTGATTCCACACCAAGAAAAACTTGTAATTGATACCGCACTTCCAAAGAATAAGAATTTATTCAAAAGAAAAAGATTTTATTTTTATTAGTCGATGTCAAATAAATATATTTTTCTCTTTTCTTTTTCTGTTCACTGATATGCATGCAATGCATTTTCCCCACCCCCCTCGTAAATCAAGCAGAAAACGAAATCAGCATGCCACACCCTTGAGTTTGATTGACGGCCTAAAGGAAAAAATAAAACATTCCTCCCTTGCCTGCCTTCAAGGAAATGACGTTTCTCTGGGTAAACGGGGAAAAAAATCTTCCCCTTCCTTACATTTTCCTCTACTCAACTTCAAGGATGAGTCCAATTTCCGCTTTTTTCGTTCTAGTTTAAAATCGTTCTAGTTTAAAATGGCGGGAAATTCGAGCAAAATTTTTCCCGGTTTTCTGGTTTCCCGGTTATCTGGATACCGGATAAATGGTTCTCTACTGTATTTTAAAAAATAAGAAAGTTAAAATTTACTTTGTAAAATTCTGGAACAGATACTATTCATTGGCATAAATGATAAATGCAATATATATGAAAACAACAGAGTCCACAAAACAATTTTGTGGACTCTTATGATCAATCATATGCAGGTTTTTTAAAATCCTAGCAATAGTGAATGTATGTATAATTGTTGTACGCCTAGTATGCTATTAATGGTTTTATGGATCCTGAAAATTATCTTTATATTGTTATCAAATTGATTAATAGTCATTTTAGCTGAGATAAACTGAGTCAAAAAATAATTTTAGCTGAGACAAACTGAGCCAAAAAGAGATTTTAACTGAGACGAAATGCAATTTCTGGTGAGACAATTTGATATTTTGCGAGTAGCACCCCTGTATGTTCCGTATTGCAGTCTTTATGGAATAAAACTTTACAAAGTCTTGTAAGATTTGGCCACCATTTAAAGAGGTCAGTATCGACCTTAGGAATTGAGTTTTGTATTTGAACTTGACAGGGCCGGCCCCAGGGTATGGCGATCCGGAGCACAATGATCTTGGGGCGCCAAAATGATAGTTGACTAGATTGAGAGGTGGCAGGCAGAATTTATCATTTTTATTTCTAAGCGCATAATTCAAATAATATAATATATTTAAACATTAAGGCAAAATCTAGTTGAATTCAATTCAACATGACAAAACCACTCAACCACCGCCTTTCAAGAATTGACAAGTTTTTCGGCCCGTGACAACACGACTGTACAGGAACAAAAATTAAGGTTTTGCCCAGAGCGCCAAAATGTCTAGAGCCGGCCCTGCACTTGAGCCTCAAGATAACATTATCCATAGGCTGCAAAATTGAAGTGTGCTGGCAGAGTTCAGTGCGTTGTGGAAAATGCTTAGCAAGCATAATGAAAAAGTCATCTTTTAACTAATCAGAAATTTTATTAAGCAAGAAAAATCATAACTTAACTTAAACATCATAAAAGAGAAACAATCCTCTCCATAACATGAGGTAACGAATTCAATACATACAGTCATGAAAATCAAAAGAAACAAAACTCCAAATCCAATCTTGATTTGTTATATATATAAAAAATAACAGTTGCATAATGAGGGTACTTACACTTTCAAAATTAATACTATGCAAATTCTGTCTTTAAACTATTTTTAAATGTTCGAACTTCCTCCTTCAGAGGTTTTTCGAACTCGGGATCTCTGACTCTTACTCGAACCTTGTTCATTGAAATTCATAGTCTAACAAAGTGCAGTTAGTCCGTAAAAATGCAACGGAAGCATTTGTCCTTTCCATTAATAATGATATTTTGTGGACAGAGCAATTGTCCAGTATTAGTAGTAGCTTTTTCTCTTCCAAGCCAATCGATAGGAAAAATTTTCTAACTTGCGGCGCAAAATCGTTATCCAGCCATTCTTCTATGAGTTGCTGTGTCGTCCATGCTTTTCGTTTGGACACAGTAGACTTTCCAATTTTATATTCCTTGCACAACTGAGATACTAAAGTGCCTATGTCTAATTTTCTCAGTAATTCCACTTTTTCTTTAATTGATAAAGAAACATTCCTTCTTTTTTTCGATAGACGTGAAGATATAAGTAAAATAAAAGGTAATAAGCAAAAATAACACGAGTAACAGTAACTCAATTAAAACTTATTAAAAATTACGTAGTTAAAAACTTGAAAAACAGTAACTTGTCAAAAAACTTAATAAAAATAATTTTAAAAAATCAAGCCTTCGAAAATCACAATTTCTCAACTCGCAAAAGCTAGATCAGTTAAAACGAATAAATGTGATGTTGTTACACATCCCCCTAGAGAAGGAAAGCCTGGACCAGGTCCAGAGGGCCCTGTTGCGTCAGTTCCCCATATATCTGCTGAAAGTCCCGATCAACCAGCAGCTGCTTAAATGAAACGCCAAGGCAAAGAAGAAGGTAATCAGGACTAG
This sequence comes from Parasteatoda tepidariorum, assembly GCF_982258835.1. NCBI lineage: Eukaryota > Metazoa > Arthropoda > Arachnida > Araneae > Theridiidae > Parasteatoda > Parasteatoda tepidariorum. The sequence goes on along the minus strand of NC_141758.1, from coordinate 942,118 downwards.
CAGGTTGTGAACAGGAACAAGGTTGGAAAGCCGCACTGGAAGCAAACAATGTTTTCCCAGGGAGTGGATCTCAGTGGGAGTAAGACGGGAAGTAAATGTGATGCTGGATATAAGTGGTATCTCAGTATTTGGCGCGAAGCGCCACAAACTGATTCATCGATTCTGGTGAGTCATATGTACCTGAAAAGAAATAAAATAATCCAATGTGACGCATTGGATTGCTTTAAATACAAGATATTTGGTGAGGGAAATTAGTTTTGGAGTATTTTGCAAGACTTATTTCACCAAGGTATTCGCCTGTTCCTATAATGTATTTGCAGGTGCACTGCATGAAAAAAAGGAATACATTTCAGAGAAATCTAATTTACTTTTTGGTTTGGACTTTAGTTAGTTGAATTCATATTTCAGTAGAAGGGAGTCTTGGAATATTTTTCATGTCAATGCTAAACAGCGAATTTTACCCCCCCTTTCCCCACCTCCTAAATATTACATGGTCCGGGGAAGAAGGAATGTTTCTCAAGAATGTGTATCCTTTTAGACATATTCAAATTTTTCATTTTGACTCTCCCTCCATGATAATGTTTGCTGCGTTTACCCTTTTCCACAGTATTTCTTCTTTCCCTAACACTCTAATAAAAAAGTTCCAGGAAATGCCTCTTTTACTAGCCAGCTACATAGGAAAGAAGGGGAGGAGGGTAACTAGCAGTCATTCGACAGTCTTGGTATCTTCTCTTCCCCTTTCTGGTGATTTATGGGTTCAATGCATAAATCACTAGAAGCTAGAAAAGGAGAAAGCATGTCGAAAGACCTCCTTTTTTTTTCTTTAAGAGAGGGAAAGATGATGAGATGTTTGTTTATTTTGATTGTTAAAACGTGTCCAGGAAATCGACCCTTCCATAAAAGGGACGTCTGGATATGGGACGTTACACCTTATATATATAATATTCTTTGGTTAACCAGAAGAAATTTATTTCACTCCAAATGGAATGCAGGAGGGAGTAAAATGTAATATGAGAGACTGTGCTCTAAGTTCATAGAAAAAAAAATTTCTAAATTCCGTAAATTCATTAAAAAGTAATTTTTTTCTTATTTCGCTGGTATTACCTTTTTCAATTTTGATTACATCATTGCATGTGTGTGGTCATTCAAACTGCCATATTTGATCGCTGCAAGTACTTTAACTTCCTAAGGGAAGGAAGTGTACTTATCCCTTTAAGGAATCTGTAAAAACTTATTAACACAGTTACTGCAGTAGTAAATAGGGTACCTTATAAGTGTATAAATAGTACCATAATTAAATAAGCAATAATGACATTAATAATAGTTTGATATTTTATGGCCCTATGATATGAATAATTAACAATAACAGCATTGCACGTGTGCACTTCTTTTGTTGTTCTCTCTTTAACATTATTGTAATTGCAATATTGTTGCCAACTTTTTGTAAATGTAGGCATAGATGCTTTGTGTGTATTCATTAATAGTATACTTTTGTAAATGAGTGAAAATTTGTGTTCAATTATTATTTTTAATTCTTATTGGCAATACTGTTCCCATCTAACTTGAAAATATCTTCTTTTATTTAGATACAAACTAAACTTCTAAAGTCATTACCAGATATTCTTGTTTTTAATTGTGGTGAGAATAAGCAAGAAATGGAGTTTTGGAGAACTCAATTGGAAGTAAGATTTGCTATATTTAATTGCTTTTGAATGCTTATGTTCGCTTGTTCGTGACATTCACAATATTTTTTACATTGAATAGATTCAACAATATTATTCAAAGACAGACAGTTCTATGTCTATAATCAATTAAGTTTTTTCTATATATTTTTGTAGGGCAAGCTGAATGGCTTAAATTATTTTTTTTATTTGCTGTTTTTTCTTATTTATTTATTTATTAGAAGCATCTAAATTTCCTTTGTAAAAAAATTTAGTTGCCTACAACTGATTTATTGATAATTCTTTCAAAGCATGTAAAATTGTTGATAAAATGTATGCTTTATGAATACTTTGAGCTTTATTCTTCTAAAAGTTTAATGATAATTTAATAATTGTCCAACTTCAAAAAGTAGCTTAATTATATTATATTTATGCCTAACTTTTAAATGCCAATAATTTAAGTTTGAAATTAGCTATTAAATCCCACATTTTTTTTGAAGCTACTAATCAAAATTCAGCTCATACAGCATTTATGTAGCTCATACAACAGCTCATACACCATGGAAATTGTACTTACTTAAATCATAGCTATCATACTATGATTGTGTACTGATTTAATGATAAGCATTGCATTTATTATTGAAAATATTATTCTTGCTTTTACTTTCAACATTAAATTTGTTTTTATTTTTTCGGTGATGTGCACTGAGGAAGACATACCTGTTCTTACTACGGGGTAAATGTTTAATAAATCTGTCAGAACTTTTAAGAATAAAATCTAGCGAAGCTGACAAGAGCAAGGAAAACAATGAAAATGGAATAGCATGCAAATAAAATAAAAAGCTGTGTGTGAGAATTTAATTTAATTTTTTTAAAACACAACGATACTGGTGTTTGTTTTGGAAGAGATTAAAAAAAATGTTTTTGGATGTACTCAATTGGGATTTAATAAATGAAAATATTGGAAGAGATTAAAAAAAATGTTTTTGGATGTACTCAATTGGGATTTAATAAACGAAAACATCTCTTTTAATTTTCTCTCTATTTCCGATTGCACCAAATCAAATATTTACTTGAATTAGTGGTGACTCTGCTAGTCTAGACACAGGCTGTGCAGCTTATTCCCCTGACAATATCATTATTTATCAGCTCTGCAAAATCATGTATAAAACTGAAAGACATATGCCCACATGATTACTAAAGCTAAAGTTATTATACTTTTTTAAGTAAATTATTATTTGTTGCCTTTTCCAAACTTGTCACTGACACATTTGAAATTTTGAAGATAGTACTGCTAACTAGTAGATAAATTCTGAGACTGGGGCTGATGTATGAAAAATATAACATGCTATAAGTGCTAAACTTAATTACTCTTTTCAAGAAAGAAAGAGCCCTAACCTTCCTTTCTCCGTTTGTGTCAAACACCAATAAAGCCGTCTGTCATATAAAAAATGGTTTGATAATAATATTCGCAAAAAAGATATTTACTAGATGCTAGAATCATTCAGTAATTTAAAAATTGTACTAGTTGATATTTTAGCCTTTATTGGGATTCAAGGCTTGGGAAATGTGGAGTTTACTAGCTAAGTTAGTTTAAAAGTAGCTTTTAAGAAATTAGATTTAAAAAAATGAACTTTCTGTGTTGTTTATTCAGCTATTGTCTCAGTCGGAGGATGGGGGTCTGATCATGAAATCACTTCCGGATGTTCCTGTCTCTTCGAGAAAGAAGCACTGCCGTTATGGATCTTTGTGCAAGAGATCAGACTGCAGATACTATCACGCCATCAAAAAGTAGGTTCTGTTATTTAAGAAAATTTCACACATTATACCTATTGAATTCAATTAGATAATGCCTACCATTTCTATAATAATGAATATATTGATAATATTTTAATAAATACTCAGTTATTGTGAATCTAATTAAAAATTCAACTGGAAACTACTTATGAAAACATAAAAACTTTTCAGCAAAATTCACTAAAAAGCTTGTGAGAAATTAAAAAAAATAATAAATAAAAATTCATGGAAAGGACTTCTTAGTATTTTGTATATTAGAAACAAATTTACCAATCTAGCTCAAAGTTTTTATACCTTACACTTTAACAAATTTTAAATGTATAAAATTACCAAATAAAAAATAAAATAGTAATGAATTTTTTTTTTGAATTAAATTATTTTTATGTAAAAGAAAGTTTTTGTAAGATGTTTGCTATTTTTTTTCCTTTATTCATTCTCTTTCTGCTCTTGTAACTTTCTCCTTATTGTCAAAGTTTAAGTTTCTGAAATAATTTTTTTAAAGTTTTTCTCTTTAATTAGGTACAAAACTTAGTTCAGATGTCTTAGAAATCCTACTAACAAATTTTTGTGCAGTATAAAGAGTAATACATACACATATCTTACAATTATAGGAATAACATATCTTACTGAGAAAATACTTCGCTGTTAAGGGGGTTTGTATAAAGTTTGAAATCAGCCCAAGACAATAAATGTTTTTTTCCCCCTCCTGCTTCTACCAATTTTACTTTCTTTTACAGAATTCTCTTAATTTACCAGATTAAATTACACTTATTTTAAAGAAATTATCTTAAATTAAATGAGTCTTAAGATCATGTAAATATCTCTCTTTACACACTTAGATCAAGAAAAAAGAAAATGCAAAGATTTGAAACCAATTTCAATGTAACTGTTCCAGGGGTGTTTGTACCCCGGAATTCTGGGTTTTTTGTATTATCCCTGAAGGTCTAGAAACAGAAAGCAGGGCATGTCATTTTTTCGTGGAATTCTGCGTATCTCAAGACCATTCATTCACGAACTACCGTGAATTAAAACTTATAATCTATCGAAAGTTTCAGCATAAACTAAAATTTAAAGGTAGGAATACTGAAAGAAAACACAAATAATTAAGATCAAAAGGATAAAACTTCTTTGAAAAAAACGCGCTAAGAAGCAGCAGAAATTTCAGAAAAAAGTATCAATACAAAACAAATGAAATAAAATAAAAATATGACCACCGAAGCCGACGTCTTCAGGGGGTACCGGCCCCGGTAGCCATTAAAACAAAACCATTTCTATTTGAGGGAGAAGCAAAAGCTTAAAATATCTCCCTCAGTACCCCGATGGTTTTGCATAGAGGTCCAGGAAAAACAAGATACATTCAAAAGAATAAACAAATTACGAAAAGAAAATCAATAAAAATCATCAGAAAATTAAAAACTCACAGTCACAGGTCAAGAATCAACTTCAAAAGCGGAGGAAAAGAAAACACTAAAAACTGAAAAACAACGCCCCCTATAATAATGCGCAGTAAAAGTTTAAAAATGATATGAAAAGGTCAGGAGAAGGAGATACGTAGATAAATTAATAGAATGCTTAACTGGGGCTGCTCAGTTAAGACTAGAATTGCGCCCTGTTAAAAGAAAAAATATATAAAAACTTAAAAACCATCAATCATTTTTTTAATTAAAAAATTAACATTACAAAAATTAAAAGGAAAATCATTTTTACTCAAATTATTTAAAAAATTATCCACAGCTTCCCGAAAACTTTCAACATTATTACAAATTTTCTTGATCCTAACTAATTGCGAAAAAACAAGATTTTTGAATATTTTACTACACAAATTAGTTTTAAAGTTGCAGAAAAAAATAACATTAAAATTAAAGGCTTTTCTTTTATCAAACACACCAATTTTAATAAAATTGTTAACAATATCAATTTTAAAATCTAAATATTCAATATTAAAGCAATTTTCATTAGTTTTTTTCAGGACCAAATCACCAGGATAAATTGTATAAATAAAATTATAATCGTCACAATTAAACAAAATCAAATCATCAATGTATCGGAAAGCATTAAGTACTTTATGTTCAAGAAATTTAGCCTCAAAAAAGTGCAAAAAAATGTTGGCAAAAGCCCCAGAAAAGGAATTACCTTGTGGAATTCCAATAATTTGTTTATAAAAATCTAAACCATTAAAAAGAACATTCTCAAAAAGATTAAACTTGCATAAATCTAACCAGTTAAACCTATCAATTTTTTCATCAAATAAATACTTGTCATAAATACCTTCACAAATCTCAATAATTTTTTCATGTGGTATGCTGGTATACAAATTTTCAAAATCAAAAGTGTTAATGCTGGAAATATCATTACTTTTAATAAAATCCAAAACTTCAACATTACTTTCAATAATAATATTTTTCTCTTTTTTAATTTTAAGCAAAATAATTTTTAAAAAACAAAAAAACCTTTTACTAATATCAGAATTATAACTATTAGTACCACATGCTATAAACCTAAATTTAATCGGATTTTTATGAAATTTAACTATTGGAAATAAATATGGAAATGTAATCCTATTTAATTTAAATTTTAATTTTTTACTAAATGCAATAATTCTTTTTTCAATAACTTTTTTATCTTCTTTTAACTTTAAATAGGTATTATTTGCATTATATTCCCCAATAATCAATTTTTTAAAAAAATATTTACACATAATACAGAAATTATTTGAAGCTTTATCTACAACAGTAACAATGAATTTATCCTTAAGATTTTTAATTTTTCTAGATAAATCATAATCAATAAAAGTACCTTTAGTAAATGAACTAAAACTGAACTGAACTTTTAATTTTTGTAATGTTAATTTTTTAATTAAAAAAATGATTGATGGTTTTTAAGTTTTTATATATTTTTTCTTTTAACAGGGCGCAATTCTAGTCTTAACTGAGCAGCCCCAGTTAAGCATTCTATTAATTTATCTACGTATCTCCTTCTCCTGACCTTTTCATATCATTTTTAAACTTTTACTGCGCATTATTATAGGGGGCGTTGTTTTTCAGTTTTTAGTGTTTTCTTTTCCTCCGCTTTTGAAGTTGATTCTTGACCTGTGACTGTGAGTTTTTAATTTTCTGATGATTTTTATTGATTTTCTTTTCGTAATTTGTTTATTCTTTTGAATGTATCTTGTTTTTCCTGGACCTCTATGCAAAACCATCGGGGTACTGAGGGAGATATTTTAAGCTTTTGCTTCTCCCTCAAATAGAAATGGTTTTGTTTTAATGGCTACCGGGGCCGGTACCCCCTGAAGACGTCGGCTTCGGTGGTCATATTTTTATTTTATTTCATTTGTTTTGTATTAAAGGTAGGAATTAAGTTTCGCTATATAAAATTTAAATTACAAAACCTTCGCTAAATCACGTTAACGAGATATTTTCATATGTGTGACTCTTCCACGATTTTGATTTATATATTTTTTTGGTTTATCGGTTTTGTATTGTTTTAATATTTTTAACTATGCCAGAATGCTCCAATATGGCGATTCACATTCTTTCGATTTTAATATCAAACACTGTGTTTCGTATTTACCTGATTTAAAAATAATTCATTGTGAATCGTATTTACTTGATTTAAAGATCATTCATCGCGATTCATATTCACGTGACTTTAAAATCCAATATCGCGATTCACAATCTTTCCCCTGCTATTCCTTAAAAGGTATTTACTATCTATCTTAAAAGTATTATCTATCATGCCATAATCTTTTTCTTCTTCCTTCCAAACGTACCACTTTTCCACAAATTCGTGAAATTCCTCTTCTTTTTTTTGGTTCAATTTAGCTTGTAAACTGAATTCTAAAACTGCAAAAATTTTATATGTTGAACTGAGAAACCATTCACAATTTGTACAAAAGTGATGAAAGTATCTTATCAATTCTATTTAATATTTTGTTTCTCACTTTTTGACTCTTGAATAATGTTGCATATAAATGAAAAAAATTTAAATTTTCTTATTCTGAATGAATTGGGCGTCATACACCTATTTACTATTTTTAGAAGGTGAAATCAAATCACGTGTGACTAAGATATATTGTTTCAAGAATTTTAATTATTCTCTTTATTTAGCTCATTTATAATGATTTTATTACGATTAACAATTATTTTATTACAATGTGCACAAAAGTTTAAAAAATGGTAAACTAAAGGGCCATTCCTAAATTTATTTTTTATTAAATGCTTATTTTCATTCAAAGATAGTGAAACATTTTTATTAAAAATATTAAGCAAAATTCCAATTTTACAAACAGTATTAAATCTTTATATTGGCTCTTATAAGGTATTATTCCAATTGAGATTTTAATAAGTACATAATAGCTTTTTGAAATAAGTTACAAAAGAATGTTTTATTCAAAAGTTTACTGAAAAAAAAAATTTTTTTTAATATTTTTTTTTTTTTTTTTTGAAGGAAAAAAAAAACTTGTAAAACAATTTTTATTAAATTGTAATTTTTAGTATAGTTTAATTCTTAATTTTGGAAACCTATTTCTGAAGTTTGTCCTTTATTGTGAAACTGCTGTGGCATGCATTTACATCAAGATAACGCTTGTTTTACTGTTGTATCTAACATAAAATGATGCTCAAAAATTTTCCTTCTTAAAGACAGTGCTAAAATAGATAACATATTTCAGCCCTGAAAAGGCCATTGATCCTTCAGAGGCTTCCATGTCTTGGATTCCCCTCTCTATCCAATTGAAGATGAAAGGAGGCGAAATTTCTGTCAGCGAATACAATGAAAAGGTATTATTTTTCCTTTCCTAAGCATTTTGTTTCTATTTTTTTTTTCTGTTTTGAATTGGAGATATTTGCAGCTTAAATAAGTCTATTTGTTTATGTATAAACTGAAAATACACTTTTTCTTGGAAAATTTAAAATCTATATGCACGCTATCTTTGTGGATAACTCTTTTGAACTACTCAGCAATCTTAATTTATTTTTTCAAAAATAAAAAACCTGATTTGAGTCTGATCAATTCTTTCATTCCTACTTTTGTTTCCCCTTCTTTGCAATTCACCTGTTCGAATAGACGTCATCAGCAGTTTGACGTGGTAAAACACTAGAGTAAATCACATATTAACAATAAGAGTTATGTAACTTTTTCTCTTCATTTACTGTTTTATGAGAAAAAATGAGCAATAAAAAATTTTTATTTTAAAGTAAATTATTTTTTTATTCTTATTTTTATGTGCTATTTCAATTGTCATTTTTAAGGAGTTCTATTTTCTACAGGGTTGGTAAAGAAACCTAAAATATGATTTTTCTTGGTTTAACCCACTGGCGGCTTTGCAAATGGGCAAAATTGGGAGAATGTTTCTCCCATATACATTATTTCCCTATCTAATAACATGGGAAAACCGGTTTCGCTATGCGGAGAAGACTGCAGGTCAAATTACGACTTTTTACGTGCAGAACCGTCAGTGGGTTAAACCAGTTTCTTTTATTTAAACCAGTTTTTTTGGCTTATTTGAGACATAAGGTTAAATAATGTATGGTATAAATAAAAGGTATCTAAGTTATTATAAGGTATAATCATGAAATTTTTTTAACTATTAATTAATGTTATCAATAAACAACTAAAACATATCCATCTTCTTTCTATAAACATTCCATAATAAAAAAGAATAACTGAAGATTTTGAATAATCTTATATATATTGTTGGAAATAGTGTGACCAATCAGTTGGATCTTCCCATTTATAACTCTTTTTCCTCATTCACCATAAAGCAGGCCGCGCAGCGCTCCTATATTTCCTATTAATCTGAAAAAATTGCCATAGTTCCTATATTTTCTGTATTTTTTTCCTTAATTTTCCCTTATAATCCTTCCTCAACGTCCGCGCTCCCGATTTGCGCTAGTCTGATGTCAATCATCAAAGCACACCTAAAAATTCTTTAACCAATCATCCGTTTGCAATGTCTCAACCCAGCTGCACCATGTACAAGTAAAAGTGAATCGTCAGCAAGTGAAGGAAATATATGTGAGGGTTGTGGAATAAGATATAGAATAGAAAGGGTGTGAAAAGAAGGAACCCAGAACGAAGCAATATATTTTAATGTTGTCATGCGGATTCAATAAAGTGATTTTCGTTTTCAAAGTAAGTTCTTCTGTTTATATTATTATTCTTTTTTTCCTTTAAAACTTTTTTTTATTATTTTAATGTAATTAAGTGATTTTTTTCTCTTTCTCGAGTTTAATTTCGAAACATATCACGCGACGAACAATCATTACATAAATTATGAATCCGAAATCGTTAGCATTTAAGAGATTTGGTTTTCAAGAACATGAGTTATGAATATCACACTTGGACTACGAATTTGTACTACGAATCGCGATTCCTATGTAGGTAACTTACTTACAAATCATGATATGCTTATACAAGTACAGTACAGAACCACTTATTCAGTATCCTGAACATCGGGATAAATTTTGCTTAATTTTCCCACCATTTTGAATTATGTCGATGTGCGGAAATTCTGATTTTTGAAGTTCAGTGAAAGAAAAACTTGTGTGTGTGTGGGGGGGGGGGTTTCCTCCTGTTTGTTGAAAGAGAAAACTTCAATATATTTCTTCTGTAATCTTGAAGATCTTCAAGGGTGGAAAGAAACGGCGTTTTTCTGATAAGCTGCCGTCAATCAAACATAAAGGAGCGGCTTTCTGATTTCGTTTTCTCTCTGATTTACGAGGAGGGATATTGCACATGCATATTAGTGAACATAAATTTTTAATTTTTTTTATTCTCTTAATTTGGCAGTTTTACTATCATAATTTATATATTTTCTTTTATTTTTGAAAACGTTTGCAGTTGATTAAATACGATTTAGTTTTTTTTTTCTTATCTTAATTTGTAAATGTTTTTATTAATTTAAATGTTGTTTTCTTCCGATTTTTTTAATTAGAGAGAGATTTCCTTATTTATTTTTCATTGTAATTTGGGTTCGATGAAACATCAATATATAATGCTTTTTAGCAGATTCAGAAAACCAGGAAATTCAACCATCTGGGATAGCAATGGTCCCGAACATACCGGATAATTGCTTCTCTACTGAATTTCATTCTTAATAGTTTTAAGCAATCCTTTGTTCTATTCAACGTTTCTGAGTTAATAGAAAAATTTGTAGCTCACTCTTGAAGACATTATTAAACTTAAGAATTAAAATGGGTATAAATAAATTTTCATAAATTTTTTTTCCCCTTATTCCTACTAAATGTTCCAAATCTGTCAAATGTGAAAGTTTATTTTAAAATATTGATTTGAAATGCAAGTAGTTGTATTTCTAAAAAAATATGGTATGTAAGTTTAAAAAACTTGTGCAGATGGCTTTAAAAAATAAATTTCATTATATTTCCTAAGTTTATTATAACTGGTTTATAATAAGTCACCCCTTAAGTTAGTAAAGGACGCCCGGTGGCTGAGCGGTAGCGCTTCGCGCTGTCGTGCCACAGGTCCCTGGTTCGATCCTCGGGCTGGGCAAGGTTGACTCAGCCTTTCATCCCTTCAGTGGGTCGATAAATGAGTACCAAGCATGCTTGGGAACTAAACATTGGGGATTCCGCGTTCGGCTGACCACCTAACCAAAACATCTGCTTCTGCACCCCAGAGCCCAAGGTCAAGAAAACTGAGATGGGCACAGTAGGCCTTGGCCCTCTATGGGCTGTCGGGCCACTGAGTTTAGTTTAAGTTAGTAAAGAAATTTCCTTTTTATATAGAAATCAGTTTAAATAGATTTTGCTTTTTAAAACCTTTTGATATGCTTGAATAGGCATTAATTTTCTGTACTTCTCTTTCAGAAAAATGCCTGCTGGAAAAACTAAATTTCAGCTCTCATGACTTGAAGTTCTCAACAAAAATGGGGATTTATTAAGTAATTGGTGTCAAGAAGGTAAAGATGGGGATACTGCATACTGTAGTCTCTGTAAGAGTTGTGTTCAATTTTCGAATAGTGGAATTTACCAACTACTGCAACATTCTAATGGGAAAAAGCATCAGCTGGCCGCCAAAGAAGCAAAAGGGCGGGGGAAGTTGTTTGGAAAAAAAGATAGCTCTAGTACTACAACTGGAACCAATTCAAAAGTTGTGATGATGCAGTTGAGCCAAAACCAAAAAGTTGCAAAGGCTGAAGCTTTGTGGGCAATGAAAGTCGCAGTGTCCAATTATTCATTTGCTTCAAGTCAGGATATTGTGCCGTTATTTCAGGCTATGTTTGAAGGTAACTCTATCATTAATCAAATGCAGTTTAGTGACCAGAAAGTTTCCTACATATTGTCTCATGGCCTTGGGCCATACTTTCAAAATGAAGTAATCATCCAGTTAAAAAAGTCTCCTAGTTTGTTTACTTTGGCTTTCGACGAAACCACAACAAGCCAAATTAAGAAGCAACTGGACATATATATCAGATTTTGGAGCGAAGAGTGTGATCAAGTTGTTAGTTCTTATCTAAATTCAGTCTTTTTGGGGCATGCAGATGCCAATAAAATCTGTTGTAATTTAGTAGAGACTTTAAATAATCATAAATTGCCTCTAAGTACACTTTTAATGCTTAGTATGGATGGACCGAATGTAAATAAATCAGTTGCTAAAAAATTAAACGAGAGACTGGCCCTGGAAAATTCACCAGAACTTGTCGATTTTGGGACATGTTCCCTTCACAAAGTTCATAACTCATTTTCCAAAGCCGTATCTTCTTTTTCACTTGATTTAGATCAGTTTGCAAATGACCTTTTTGGTTTTTTTAAATTAAGTGCAGCAAGAAGAGAAGATTTGAAAGAACTGCAAAGCCTCCTCAATTTTGAGCAAAAATTTCTTTTGAGACACGTTAATTCTCGATGGCTTACACTTGGTCCTGTACTAAACAGGATTATTTTAGTGTATCCTGCATTGAAGGAGTATTTTATAAAATTTTTGCCAAAGCAAAAAAACTTTTCAACGATTCAAAGTAATTCAAGGTATCTGAGAATTGTTAAGGAGTTAAAAAATCCTGCATCTTTAGCAGTTATTGAATTTGTTTCTGATACCATTCCAATTTTGGATTCATATTTAGCAATTTTTCAAACAGAAGGACCTCTGGTGCATCTTTTGTACAACTAAACCAATGAATTGTTACGAAATATTATGATCAATTTTGTAAAAGAAAGCTTGGTTTCTATGAAATAAGGCGTCCCTTTATACAACATTAACATTGATGACACGGCAAACTTAAAACCAATTCAAGACATTAACATAGGAGTAGCTGCCAAAAGGACTGTTTTAAAGCTTAAGGAACCAGACCGTAAACATCTCAGATTTGAATCAAAAAAATTCCTTGTAATGTTGACAATTTCTATACGAGAAAATCTCCCCATTTGTAATAATTTCTTAAAGCATATGAAAGTGTTGTAGTATCATGAGGAATGACTCCTCTGATAATGCTGTAATGAGACTGTGCAAAAAAATGAAACCTCTTCATCTTATAAAGAAGTTGACACAATTGTCAGAAAATGGCAAACATATTGTTTGGATGGTGATAACAACAAACTCTGTGATCAGTTCACTTCTCTCATTCATTCTGAAAATTCTGCTGTTAAGTATGAAAGAGTGGGCAGTTATTGGGCCAAAGTGCTCAAACTAACTGACAAATACACCGGTGTACTAAAGTACAAAAACTTATCTTTGTTGGTAAAATCCTGCCTCTCTCTTTCACGTGGCAATGCAGATGTTGAGGGAGGATTCTCAGTCAACAATGCAATTTTATCACCAGGAAGATCTTGTTTGTCTGAAAAAGCAATTATTGGCCTAAGATTAGTTAAAGATGCAGTTCGGAGGCATGATAATAACATTTTAAATATTCCTATAACTTTCTCACATTTGAACTCTGTAACTAAAGCACATTCAGCATATAAAGAAGATAAAGAAAAAGAGGCTTCCCAAGCTAAGATAGACGCAGAAAAACGATCTCTATCAGAATCGGAGCAATTGCGGAAAAAACAAAAGACAGATGCAAAAGAAAAGTTGCGTGATTTAGAAAATCAAATGAAATCCTTAAAAGATGAATTAAGTTTTTCCCAGAATTTACTGCAGGAGAGTAATGCCTGCCTACAAAAAGCATTAAAAACTAAAGACTAATGAAATGAGAATTGCTTCTGCAATCATAGAATCCGCAACTAATCAGGTTAAAATATTAACTGAAAAGCTTGCTGAAGCTAATAAAAAATAATAATTCTACGTATATGTATTGATTTTAACTGAGTTGTTCACTCTTAGTATATTCTAGTGTATTATATTCGTATTTGTATACACTTTGCCGTATTTGTATACCAATTAGTGTTACCAACATTATTACTAATAAACTTTTTTTTCTTTACTCTAATGCTGTGTATTAATGAACTTAATTGTTTTTATTCAGATTTTCTATTTGAAACCTTTTTCTGGTCCTCAAAAAACTTTTAAAATATAATTACTTTATTAATTATTCTTTTATAAATGTATAACACTATATTCTGATATAAGTCTACTGTTTACTCAAATATGTTAAGAAATATATTCCAACCTGTCCTGGACAAGAAAGCTAAAATTTGGCTACAATCAGTGTTCTTATTTTCTCCAGTTAGATTATCTAATAAAACATTTAGTTTTAAAGCCAAGATAGGGTTTTGTAGAAATGTTTTTTCATAACATTAGTTTTGAATAACACATAAGTAAAAGTTGTACATGTTCTATGCAAATTTTGAATCTATATTTTTTAAACAAAATATTAGGGATTCTTATATTATTTTCAAAACATTCCTATAATTTCTTAAATGAATTCCTATATTTCCTATTATATTTTTGATCTGAGTCACTTCTAGGCCTGCATAAAGTGAAATTTAGGTTCAAGCTTGTTGCTTTTTCTAGAGGAGTAACATACCTTTTTGTATAACTTTTTAAATATTTTTTTAAGGAGTAGATAGTAGAAAAATTCGATGGAAAATTATCTCTGCAGAAAAAAAAATCTACTTGAAAAAAGATGGTGTGGAATGTTGTGTGAAAAGTGAATTATTGCTAATACAATATAGTTTGATTTATAACACATATGCTAGTTCTTTCAAAATTTGTGAAAATCAAATAAATTTTATTGTGTTAAATAAAAAATTGTTTTAAAAAAATTTTAATATACAAAATTTAATTTCGAAAAATATTTTGAAAGAGTCATTATAACTAAAAGAAAATTGGGGAAATTTCAAATGTAAAAGGCTGTGTTCTTTGGAAATATTAGGCTTTGATAATTTTCTGCATCCCTAAGTTTTCAACTAATAATAATTTAGGATCATTAAAAAATAGAAAATGTTTTTGTTATTTTTCTTAACACAATAAAGCTTTAAGCGTGTCAATATGTTTATTATGCAGCATTAAACATATAAATTAATTTTAAATTATGTTCTTTTATATAAGTATTGTATTTTAAAAATATTAGAATCAATGAAAACAAACTGTAAACATACTATGAAAATTTGCATCTGCAAATAACAGAAGGAAAAAAGTCTAAAAATAAAATGAAAAATAAAATTTAGAAAAAAACATCATTCCTAGTTATGCTTTTGATTGTAGCAAGCATTATGTGCAGGGTGGCTTCTATATACTGTAACACTCCGAGAAATAGTAGTTAATTTTAATTATTTGGTTAAACAAATTATTTCTTTTTGTTCCTGTGCAGGGCACTCTCTATACGTGCGGATGATTTTTGTTTGAAGCAAAATATTTAAACATTTAAAGAATGGAATCTAAAAGGTTGATGGTCCGCAGATTTTCTGCAGGTTGCATCTTTAAGCAATTAATATCTCTTCGGTTTAATAAAACATTTTTATATGAAACTATAAATCAATTATTTGATTCTAACATGAGTAATGTTAAACGGAGGTCTGATCGTACATGCTCAGTTTGTACAAGAAGCGCATTAAAATAATTCGTGCAAGAAAAAGAAGAAATCAATAAAGTTCTACTAATAAAATGGTTATAGAAAAGAACGTGAGTCATAAAACTATACAAATTATATTAAATAAAGACCTGAGTTTTGCCCTTATCACAAAAGAAAAATTTTAAGGTTTGACTACTGCACAAAAAATTACAAGGATGTAAGAAGTTGTTGAACCAGCACAGTAGCAAAAGTTTTGATAGAATAATCGTTCCTGATGAGAAAATATTTTGCTGAGAACAAAGTTGAAGCCTAAAATTAATGTTGTATATTCAGCAACCATCGATGATATACTTGATATTATTCAGACAGTACATTGCTTTCAGAACAAGATTTCTGTAGTGGTTTTTAACTGCACTGTAAAATAATGGAGAATTTTCTCTGAAATTCATGAATAAAGTGTAAAAATCAATGCTGAATATTCCAAAAGGAAGTATTGGCTACACATTTATTGCCAATTGCTGACAGATTAGATATTTCAGCACGAATCTGCACCATTCCATTGCACTGAACCAAAACAACACTGGCTTGGCTTCATGTTGATTGCCGGTAGTTTATCAAGCAATAATATAATCCACCTTCTTCACTGGATTTAAATCCTTTAGACTAATGTTTTGGGGAGATTTTGGAGTCTAAAGTTAAGCACAGGAGTTTGGACTTTCTCAGGGCTTCTTTATTGCTTGAATGGGACAAATTACCTCTTAAAATGCTTCATACTGCCATCAGCGAAAGGCTCAAGCAATCATCTTTAGTGGTCAATAAAGGTAGTAGCTGGTTTGAATAAAAAAATTTCAAGGTAAACGTCCATTAATAGTGTCATCATATTTGTATATTTTGCATTTTCTATTTAATTTATCTGTGCAAAAAATGATTTGTTACAGTGTTTTGTATCCACCTTGTATTTATGATTGCTACAATGAACACGATTATAAAACGGAGAAACTTTTGATCTTAATTTGCTCTATAATTGCATTTTTTAAATAGTTTTAAAAACTATCTAAACAAAGGATGATGGTCTGTATTGAAGAATTTTTAGAAACATCATGACTTTAAATTTACTTACATTAATTATTTTATAATTACATTTTAGTACAAGAGCACGTAAACTTTTAAAAATTACATATCACATTCAATTGAAGTAGCAGACTCACATTAGCAATCCAACTCAAGGTTAAAAAGATTTTTATAGAAAAATGTTCTGGTTTTCCTTTGGTTATCTTTAAATTAAAAATATTTTTGCAGTTAATCGAAACAAGAGTTTTTTAAGATTTTATCTCTTAAAGGGAACGAGTTTTTTTTTTTTTTTTTTTTTTTTTTTAAGAAAAAAAAACTGTTAGGTTTAAACCAACCAACCCTAATTTTCAACTGTCGTTTTATGCATTAATCTGTTTTATATATACCATTCTGCGGTATTTAGCTATCTTTCTCTAGCCAGGGGTCTGTCCAGACATTTTGTGAAAGGTCCGGCTTTTGTAAAATTGAAAAAAAATTACTCGTAATATGTGAATATAAAATAAACGTTAAGTCACATTTCTTCTACCAGGATCCTGCTTTTATGTATTTGAACAAATAGGGTGCTGTTATTGCAAAAAACTTTTTCAAGAAGTTTTTAAATTGTAAATAGATACAAGATTATTCTCAACACTGTTAAATTATAATAAAAAGAAATTACATTTTCTAAAATAAACAGCAACTGCTGCTTCTAAATTAGAGATGCAACATACAAATATTTGATATTTACTGCTGAACGCAGAATATTCATTTCGGGCGAACAATGGAAGAAGCGTCTACCTAATACAAAACTTAATTCATTTACATCCATCTTTCTGTTTTCCTCTCTGGGAGGGTTTATTCGATTTACAAAACAATGAAGATAAAAAAATTTGTGAAGGGTCCAATTAAAAGAAAAATAATTTATAAAGGGTCCGTTTTTATAAAAATATATTTTGTGAAAGCTCTGTTAACGGACCCAAATTTCTTCTAAACAGACCCCTGCTAGCGCTTCGCCAATGAAGCTACTTTTGTTTACAATGTTCATGTGAAATTTCACGAAGTTAACAGATCTGATTATAAGTTGACATTCCCCCTACTCTAGCTTTCGAAAATGTTTCAACCTATATTCAAACATTTACTGTTGTTTATCTTCTAAGGTTTCAAGTAATTTATGAAGTTTGATACCTAATCTTCTATGTAAATCAGAAATGTATCTATCATAAATGGGAATTAAAAATAAAACATTGAGAATTTATTAGGCATTTTTTAAACTAATCTTGCTTTATTATTTACTTTTTCTTTAATTTATTGTTTTCTTATCTATCCGAATACAGTTACACTCATAAACAAGGGGAACTGTTTTATAATTAAGAAGCATTTCTCATTAATTAAATGCTTTACCTATTCCCTTGCATTACTTGAATGCATCAGTTTGTCTTACAAGAGAAATAAAATAACATTACTTGAGGATACTTTTTATGCAAAATATTATGAAGTTAACTAATGTTTTTTTCCTTAATTCAATTATTTGTGTATAACCTATGGTAGAGAATGTTAACCAGTCAACCCAACTATTGAGTATTACCAAATGATTTGATATTCAACTAAAGGGGTTGAATAGTTGTGCTTCTGTAATGAAGGTTATTTACATTGAAGGAATCTAGTCTATTTATTGGCCATATTTTTACAAAGCAATTTCTTCTTGTCTCTCTGTAGGAAGATTGCATTGATGAGGGAGAGGAGGAGAGTGTGATCTATGAGTTGAGTGGTGTTGTTTCTGTAGTGCTTGATCTTCAAGAGAATGGTCGTGACAACATAGTGACCTGCATCAAAGTGAGTCCACCCGCACATCAGCGACACAAGGGAAGTCCCTGTTACCAATGGTATCTCTTCAATGATTTTTACATTGTACCTATATCTCCTGTAAGTATTTTATCTATTCTTGAATAAAATATGAGTTTTATTTCAATTCTAAAAAAATTCATCTAACAAAATTATTAAGCATTATTGGGTAATTCTCCCTACAAGCCGCAGTTTACTGAACTGGCACAAAAATCTAATATCATACAATAAATTGATAATTTTTTTTAAAAAAAAAGTTTAATTATTACCATCATTGTTAGCTTTTTAAAGTGATTTTACACTAGTTTTAACAATTGTATATGTTTAAAAATATATGTTGAGTTCCAAACTGTCATTTTCTTGTCATGCAATATTTTCAATAATTACTTGCTTTAAAACTGCACTTTGCAATTTTCTCTATCTAATGTTTCCTTTCTAACTGTTAAGGGCATTTCTGGAGTATTTGCACAAGGAATAATTTCCAAAATACTTTGTCGAAATATGTTTTTCAGACAATCATTTGTGTGCCTCACGAAAATATGTCATTTTCTTGGAAAGTTACTTTCATTTCTCTATAAACTTTATAAATGACGCTAGCGTTAATTATTTCTTTTAAATGTATGATTACTAAGTCATTTCAACAGTTTAAGAAAAAAATCCATTGAAAGAGATTAACGGAGCCTAACGGGACACATACATCCCAAGCAAATTTCAAAAAAATCTTTTGGGACAGAAACACTTCTCTGTCTAATGGAGACTTTTTCACCAGTCCTGCCAATATTTTGGAAGGTATTTTCCTTTACAGAACATAGATGGCACTACCGTACATAATGCTTCCCTACTCATAGTTTATGCTACCAAAATTGTTCTGTTGTAAAGAAAAAAACTCTTCGTTAAAGGGTTAAAAAGCAAGTATGTTATCATCTTCCTGCTTTCTCTATATCACACTATTCAGTCTGAGTTCTTTTAGAAAATTTTGTTGTCAATAACATAACTCTCTGGCCTGAAAGTAGAAAAATATGGAAACTATCTAATGTTATCATTATTGTATACCAGGAAATAATTCTCTGCTGTTTATAAGGTATTAATTCTAGTTACATATTTGAATATTTTAAAAAATAAACTATTCTGAAGAATTTTAATTAAAAATTTTTTTGCTTCTTATTTTCTGGGAATTACCCATATGTAAGCTTTAAATAAAAATAAAAAGTATTGTAAAAAAAATGACCCCCAGTGTTTTTATTTATTTGTGGCATTGATTTTATGGATTTGTTATTTATGTAATTTAAATTGTACCCAAGTAAATGAGCATCAAAAGTTGAATATTTGGTTTGATGTACCTCATACAAAACCCAATTCTTCAGCACATAAAAAGTATTTTACGATTTTGTATGCCCATTGATAATATGAGAAAAGTATAACAAATTAAAAAGGAAATAACTTAAGATTTATGGGTGTAAAAAAAGCATTAAAAGCATTCTTTCTAAATATATTTAAATCATTCCAGTTTAATAATTGCTAAAAATTACTCTTAATATATATATATATATATATATATATATATATATATAATTTCTCTTTTCTATTTTATATATTTTTTCTTAAATAAACATCTATCTTCTAAAACTATTTATGATCAATTTTTAAAATTATCCAGTATAATATTACCTTGTGCACATCCATTTCGGGCCCATCCTTGGTAACTAACAAATCAAAACTCAGAATAACAAATCACTTCAGCAGTGCAGTAAGAACGACACTTAAGAACCCTTTTGTTACACTCAATTTGCGCTTTTGTTTTCATCTTTTGTTTTCATATTTTGTAATCTGGCAATCTTTCTGCGAAAACATTTTTAAATCATTCTTGAAAAATAACTGTCCATGTAAGTTGTTATGATTTTGCTACTCGCTTTATAGTCCCCCCTTTTTAATGTTTTTTCTTTTTATTTTATTTAATTATCTGTTTTTACATGTTATATTTACTTTTTATGATCTATTTCTATGTAGTTATTTTATAAAAAAAATTATTTTGAGTGCTCCTCACACTATTGTATTAATATATTTTGTGTTGGCTTTATTGATACAATATCAGAAAGCACTCTGTTTTGCGGATATAATCGTGTGGGCTGAAGAAAAGATTATATCTTTTTCTTCCGGTTTTTTAATTAACATTTCACTTTTTTTTTTTTTTTTTTTTTAATAAAATGTTGTTTGTTGTTTTTTTTTTTACTTATTATTTCCCACCCCCTTTTTTTTCATATGTCTATAATTTTTCTTTGTTTTATTCTTCATTTTGAACTTATCTAATGAGTGCTGTTTACTTGCAGCTTAAGCGCAATAAATGATACTTATTGTTTTTCTTAACTTTCTTAGTGTTTTCTTGTATATATTTATTTATATATATATATATATATATATATATATGCACACACAAATGATAAAGCAGTTAAAAATTAAGCAGCTGAGTTTTCATTATGTTAGTTGTTTATATGAATAACAATATAAATGTATTTAAAAATAATTTAGACAAGTAAGTAAATTATTATGCTCAAAACGAAAATTAGGACTTTATGCTCATTCAAGAAAAGTAGTTAAAAGATGTTTTGCTTCCTTTGCTAAAACTTTTCTCATTAAGCAATTTATCAGCTCTGTCACGAAATTTAAATTCAACTGCAGATTGTGATAATTATGCATCCAACTACATTTTTATAAAAATCCAGCACCAAGAAAAAAAAAACTTGCACTTGATTGTTACAAGTTAACTTACTCTGTTTATTCTTATCTGACAGGCAGTTTTGAAGTAAGAACCATGTTTAACTGCACATTTTAATTCTTTAAAAAAATAAAAATGTAGCAACTGGTGTCAGCAGCCAATCTTTGTAAAAATTATTTTCAAAATTTATTTAGATTGTCCAGTTGTAATACATTTACAATTGAATTGAGAAAAACATAAACAGAAATATTGTATTAAATCTTATAGTTTTGTATGTATAACTGTATATTATAATAAATATAGCTAAGCTAATTTTTGATATCGCTCCCCCTCGTTGAATTTTTTAAAATATAAATGCATATTTGTATTTTTAAATTTTTTTTTTAATTCTAGCAAGAAGCTGTCTATTTGGATTTTGAATGGAAAATTCCTTGTGTACTATATTTTTCAAGAAAAAATTTAAATAGTCGACATAATTTGCAAGGTAAAAAAATGTTTGAGCCGCTATTTTTAAAAGTGGAAGGATATTTAAGAGTCAAAAATAATTTATTTCTTATTACAATTTTAGGAATCACTATTGTATTTTAAAATTTAATCACATTATAGTTTTAAAAACAAAGACCCAAAATGCTTGACCTTTGCCAGTATTTTTAAATTTATTCTAACTCTTAGTAACCTTAAATCTCTCAATGTATTAAAAATTGGACTTATTCCTCTGTCAAAAATAATCAATTCGAGTTGAAAGATATTGATTTTATATACTAAGGAAAATAAAATATTGTATAGTACAACATTTTTTAAATTTTAGTATATATATATATAAACTAAACTCAGTGGCGTGACAGCCCTTAGAGAGCCAATTCCTACTGTGCCCATATCAGTTTTCTTCTTGACCTTTGGGCTTATATATATATATAAACTTCTGTTAATAAAATCACTCTCTGTCAAAACAGAATCTATCAGAGCATATTAAAATAGTAATTTAAAATATTCATTATTGCCATTTTATAAAAACAAACCTATGGAGAGTATATGTGTTTCAAAAAGGAGCAATAAAAATCATACTTTTCTTGTTAAAATATTTAGAATTTCCTTCCTTTTTAAGTTTTGATGGACTTGAAACGCATAGATAAATTCCGGTCTATAACGCACAAACGGGGGATTGAAGCTGCAGGTGTTGATTAAATTTTTTGATGAAATTAAAAGGTCTGAGTTAATGAAAAAGAATGAAACAGGGAGTTGGAATGTAAATTGGCTTTATCAGGAAAGTTCTTGAATATGCCCATTATTATCATTCAATGTCAAAGATAATCACTCACAGTTAAGATTTAATGAAGCAGCCACAGTAGAATTAGAAAAGTGATCATATGTAAATAAACTAAAGTATAAATTGAATTTTATTAGATATTAATGAGATAAATCATATACATTTGATCAAAATTACATTAGTTTTTTTATCAAAAAGAAAAGAAAACCAGAATATCTATGAAAAATTTCAAATCACTTCATGATTATGTTATATTGTAATTCACCTATAAATAAAATAATTTTAATATACCGATAAATAAATTAATTATAAATAAATGTCTACATTATTACATTCTTTTCAAGTTTAATTTGTTAATTAGCTGCACACCTAAGTGACAGGATTTGAGTATCAATGGAAATTTGCAATGTGTTTAAATTAATCTTTTACACTCAAGGAAATTTACTAAAATTTTTGCAAAACAGTGTCGAATTTTTTATTTAAAATTCTGCTAATCAAGTTACAATAAGTCTGTTTTTTTTTCTTTTAAAAAACTTTTCAATAGATTAAAAATGGAGGCCCATGTTTAATGAAAATATAATGTGTAAAACTGTTGAATTAAATTATGAATGTAGCAATTAATTTAATATTTGTTGTATTAGTAACTTTCCAAAGTGTAGACATACCGGCTTATAAGGTCAGACACTTTATATAACCAAATTATATATACTGAATTAGTCATTAATTAGTGATGTCTTTTTATTTCATTTTTGTCTGAGTAATAGTATTTCACTTAACTGGGAATGCTTATAACGCTATTTTACAATCTGTACAGCAAAAGAAAATGGAGCAAGCTTTTATGCTGAGTACTAGTTGAAATCTGTCTGGGAAGGTGAGAGATAAGTTCTGTAGCATCGACTGAAATCGAATCAAGGATCTTTTGATCCTTATCTACCATGGAAGAGGTTACACACCTCCGACCAGAGTAAAGAATTCGGCTGCAGACCATTTGATTCCAGACATATTTATTTGGAATATGTGTCAATCTTTTAATTTACTCCTTAAATTTTATTTTTATTTATATTAAAATTGGGAAAGTAATAAAAAAAAAACTTTTTTCTATCTTTGCTGCAAGTATTGAAATACTATTTTTATTGGTGTTAGAAATTTAATCTTTTCAATATCAGATAATATTTTATGTGAAAAATTTATGTATTCATCTGAAATAATTTAAAAAAAGCATAACATTACAAAATAATTCTTTTTGTTATAGTTACTAATTACTTTAATTTAAACTGGCATTTATATAAATTATGTTTCTTAAAATAGTCTATTGGGAATTCAAACGATTTAAAATATTCAATGCTTGACCTCAAAAAAAAATTCTAAAAATATGATCTAAATAAATAATTAAAATCTGATTTTAATCAAAAATATTTGAATTTTGTAAGAATAAATCATGATTTTCTGTCATGCCATGTTATTGCATAATCTAACTTAATACTTCTGTGTGATCTGTAAGAACAAACATACATTTTCTATTATCTTTTAATGTAATGCTGTTTTTCACAGTTTACAATCCTATTGCACAACAAGTGTTTAGGGACGACGTGTCTCTGGCTTCTCAAACAGGTCACATAACGTTCACACCACTCTCAGTTGAGGAAGAGCACCAGCCATCTGGACAACTCATCGCTATGGATGCAGAATTCGTCACTCTCAATCAAGTAATGAAGAATTACTTATTAACAATGTAAAATCCTTGACAGAAAACAGTTAAAAAGTTTTTTAAGTATTTAAAAATGAATTTCCAAAGCAAAATTGTTGATAAAGCATTTTTTATGATTAATTGAAGATGAAGTTAGTGTATATTTTGTTACCTATGAGCTCAAATGTGTTTACCGGTTTTTCTTGGTTTAATTAAAAACTTCCATCGTTTTTTGTGTACTTTGGGAAATTCTTAAAATTTAGAAAAATTGTTCGAAAAGGAATTCCTATCAAATTAAATTTTTTAACTCATATTATTGCTTGTCTGAGTATTCAAATAAGAATTACTGATCAATAATGAAGTAAGTCTTATTTACATTGATTTTAAATCATTTAAAATTCTAAGTTTTTTTACATTCAAATTTCTTCATTTCTAAATTACTTACAAAATATGTTAGTACTTTGTATCTGAAATAAATGGAATATTTGTTGCTATTTTGATGTTCAGGGCTGATTGTGCTCCGGAAAAAATCCGGATTTCCGGATTTTTCGCTAACAGTGATCCGGAAGTTTCCGGAGATCGAAGGTCCAGACGTTTCAAAAAATCATTGATCACAGAAGTTTCCGGAAATCAAATTTTCAAAAGTGGAACTTAAAAACACAATTTATTTTGTTTGTAAGGGAGAGCCAGATACATTTTTTATCAGTAAATAGTTATAATCATAAACTCAAGAAAGTAAGACATATTTGTAAATTTTAATTACTTCTCCTAAAAAAACCTAGTTTAAATTTTTTTCAATTGAAATTTTTTTTTTTTTAAACTCGGGAAATTTTCCGGAATTTTGACTTGGGCTCACAATCACCCCTGGATGTTTAAATTATGCATCAAAAGTCAAAATTATAAATTTGAAAATACAATCAACATTAAAAAGTCCATTCAATGTCAATTATAAATAGAAAATATTGCAAATAATTTTAATGTTAGATTATGAAGTTTGTTTCTTATTGACTTTAAAAATCCTTAAATTCCTTGTGGATAGGTAAACTTTTTTAAGATATTCATAATATTTCTTGAAGTCTAATGTATTTCTTTCTTCTCATATTTTTAGCTATATATTTCACTCAAATTATTTTTAAATAAAAGAAAATGCTATTTAATTGCAATATACAAATATTCATGAATTTTCTATTATTCAAAATATTGCTGAAAGTCTTATTTTTGCTTTGAAATCAAATATTATTTCTGTAAGATTTGATGACTGATTTTCAAAATATCTTACCTATTTTGATATGTTTTTCTCAAAATATTTTATTGAAAATGTAAGATTCTAGTGCATTAATTCGTTTAGGAAGAAGCAGAAATACGAAGTGACGGAACAAGGTCTACCATAAGACCATCACAGCTCTCAGTTGCAAGAATCTCTTGTGTGAGAGGGTAAAGTTTTCATTTTACGTATTCTTATTATTCTAGTTGCTGTTATCAACTTTTTATGTACATATATGGGCCAGTATTTTTGTCTTAACATTTATTTGGAACCTTGCAGGATGTCCTGTAAATGTTGCAACATTCATAGGACACCCTGCATGTTTGCGACAGAACCTACACTTCTATTTATCTAATTGATTTTAATTTATTTTTTCTATTAATTATCGTAAAAAATTGCATTCAAATAGGCTCAGAAGTAGCTGCTTTATCATATTTTTGATGATTTGAATATTTATTATGATTTGGCGAGCGCTTCCAGTTAGTAGCCAAATCATTTAACTACAATAAAACATCTAATGCTAGACCTATTTGAATGCAGTTTTCAATTATAGTTATTAGAAAAAATAAAATTTAGATAAATAAAAGTACTCGTTTAAAGGCACACAATGAACAGGCCTGCGTTTCTGGTCATGGGTTTCTATGTTCCCTTTTTCCCCATTTATGAGCACCTTTTTATTTACTATGATGTGCTTTGATGTTCATAAAGAGTGACCAAGGACTACTAAAATTTTCTGAAATGTTGTTAACATTTGTTCTTTACATTTGCCATTAAGTTTAAAACTTATAACTAGTTATAAATATATTTATAAATAAAAAAAAATGAAAATAAATTGGAATTTCCCTTTTCTTGAATTTACTCCAGGCATCTCAAATTTTTAGCAAAATGAAAAAATACATAGAATATTATGTAATTCTCCAAAACAAAATGTTTTTTCACAAAAAAAATACCGCTAAAGGCTATTAACTGTATCAAATTTGTCTAACTTTGAATTATTGACTGTCTATCTGACTATATAATAAATTCTTTCTTCAAAAAGTATTAAAATTCTCTCTATGAAAATTATATGAAACATTCAGCAAGATTAATTCAAAATAAGTCCTAATGGCAAAAGTGTTTGAGTATTTTGAAAAGTTTTGTACTTGTAATACAGAATCAAATATCCAGTAAAGCTATACCAGGCATGGCAAATAACTCTGTTGTTCTAGATTTCAAAAAATGCTAATAAAGTTCTTGAATATAGTCAAAATTACTTGTTTCAACCAAACAATTTCTTTAAAATGGCCTATTTTTGAGGTTGAAAAAGATATGCCTCTTCCAGAAAAAAAATTTTTTTAAAGTATTTCCTTCATAATTCTTGCATTTTATTAGGTTTTTTTTAATCTTATTTAATAGTTAAATCTGCATATTTTGAAATGTTGAAAATAGTTTATGAGTGTTATTTTCTGATTTAGTTTTATTTTTTAATAGTGAAGGTCCATTAGAAGGAGTTCCTTTCATTGACGATTACATATCTACTCAGGAGCAGGTATTGTTATTACTTTTTTTAATCTCACCATAAGCAGTGGTATCCAATTTCTTTGGATACTGAACCCTAAATAATCGACCTTCTTCCGGCGGTACCCCCAATTTTATAAACTACGTAAATAAAGACAATTGTGTTCAAATAATTATAAAAAGATTACTTTATTTTCATTTATAGACTTTTTATCTATAATAATAAGATGAAGAGTGTGTGTATCGTTCTTATTACTCCAGAACCATTAGTGTCAGCATCTCAAAATTTAGGCAGTGGACGAAAAGGGCAATTTCAGACCCAATCCTAAAATTGGTTCAAAATTTTTAATTAGATTGTTTAGGAGAGTCATGTAAAAAAGACAATTTTTTCATTGGCTTAGAATTTGCATCATTCAAATAAATTAAAATGCAAACTATTTTCTCTCTTCCAGATATTTTAGCGATAGCATGAGTAATGTATGTGTGCTTATTGCTCTTATTAATACAAAAGAAAGCCTTATTGGAATCATTACATTATTAATAAACCAATGTAAAAATATTAAAGAGTCTACTGAAAGTTCTTTTATATTTTTTCATTGGTTATGGCAGATAAACTCAATGATCATCATAAATATCATAGCATTAGCTTATTAGGTGACCAAATTAGTATTTCTAAGGTTATTTAAACCCACATATTTATTCTGTTTTTATGCTTTTAAAATGTGAATCTATAAAACTAAATAATTTGAAATCAACAGTAATTAAAATAAAAAATTTATGTATTGAAAAGCAAAATTAATGTTAAAAAAGTATGAATTTGTGATAAGTGAAATGTAAAAAATTGCCATACTTTTGTTGACGTTAATGATGCTTGATTAAATTTGTTATTAGGTGATAATTTAATTAGAAACTACATGTTCTAGGAAGCAAAATTATTGAAAAAAAAGTACTTAATCTTTTAGGAGAACCGTGAAAAATCCCTATACTATTATTGATTACAATAAAGTAAGGTTTAATTAATTTTGGTAATATGTGCTATGTACTATTAAGCTAAATTAATAGAAAAATTGTGCTAATTCGTTTAGGAGAAATGTAAAAATCGTCATATTATTGATGCAAATGATGCATCAGTTAAAGTTCAGTTAATTTTTTTTATTTAAAAAGAGCGGTGTGAAATATTGTTGTAATTTTTTATAAATGCATTTCCTTTTCATTATTGTTTGAAAAATTACATTTTTATAGAAAAGAAATATAATTAATTTTTCTCTATTTGGCATTTTACTTTAAATATTTTTATAAAAGCAGTCAAAATGATGAGTAAATAATTAATTAGTGATATAATTTGCAGATTTCAAAAATGTTTTAAAAAAACTGTTTAAAAAAAAAGTCTTAACTTTTGGATCCCCTTTAACTATTAAATGAAACCCTAGGTTTCTGCAGAACATCATTTGGAAATGGCTGCGTTATAATACTAATGGAAAATGTAAAAATACCACAATAACTACCTTAAAATAGATTCCTTTAAAAACAATTCTATCCATTAAGTTTTGACTAAACTGTAATAATGTCCCATATTTTTTTCTTTTTTTTATTAAAAATTAATCTTAGTTTTTTTAAATTATGAAATTTCTTTAATTTTGAAGATTTATTACTAAAATATAAACCCTTAAAGATTTTTTTTAATCCTTTATGTATTTTCATTGAAACTTATTTTTATTGTTTTTTTTTTTTTTTATTAAGTATGAATTATAGTTTGTATACTTTTTCAAATTGCATTTACTATAGGAACTACAATGAAAAAAAGAAAATCAGAATTAAAATATGTAAATTTTCAATAAAAATTCAAATGTATGCAATTGAGATTTCAAAAACCTTTATTTTTTTCTGGTTTATGATAGATTAAAAATTAATTATAAAACTAGCGTGGATACAAATAAAACAAACCTCAGTTGTAGTGGTTAGAGAAATGAAGAATGTAAGAAGAAAATACAAAAAAGAAAATTTAAAAAAAGAGTATAGAAATTTCTACATAAACTTTCTTTTCTTTATCCTTTTCTTTTGTGCGATTTTAAAATTAAGCTCAAAATTAATTATAATTATGCATTTTTTAAATATAATTGCTCTTTGTTACATTTCAAAAACAGTATCTTAAGTGATATCTAACAGTTGTCAAGGGTAGTATCTAATATTAGACATCTTGCCTTTAGAAACTAAAAAAAAGGCATAATAAAAACAATTAAAATTTCTTTAGTTAAAATATCAATATATTGATTGCTGCTTCATATTCTTGTGCTATCTTTAGAATAACAATAATAGTTATTCTTTTGGGATGAAAAATGAAGTTCGGAAACAATTTAGATGTTGATGGGGAATTCTTACCTTAAACTGCCAATCTTTATTTTTATTTGGTAAAATAAAAAAAATTAAAAAGTGTCTTGTTTTGGAAGTTCTTAGCAATAGAAAATTTGTAAAATGTTTTCTTTGGTTATATAATATGCTATGTAATTGAAAATTTTTTAAAACTATAAAAAAAAACTTTACCTACCTGGAGGAATTAGCATTTTAAGCTACTAAGCTTAAAGCTAAATTGTTAAGAAATGTGACTCTTGAAGTAACTTGGTTTCCTTTAGATTTGCTATAAGGAGTAAAAAATTCATGACCTTTTTAAAAAAAAAAAATCAATTCCATTTTTCATCCAAAATACTAAATGAAAAGAAATATGTATATTTTTATCAATGCTATTGATTAAGCTTAGCTTAGTAATCTTAGCTTAGTGATATTTTTTGAAATTAAAATGTTCCTACAAAGTTAAAGACAAGTATACTCTATTGGTTATTCAAACTTGTGTTAAAGTGTTTTAAAGCTTATTTCTATTCTGATTCTGAAGTAAATTTAAGACCTTAATTGATGAACCATCATTTTTTTAAAATTTAAGTAAAAACTAATTTTTACTTTAAATATGAAATTTTGTTATTTGTATTCAATTTCTTTTTTTTATGAGACTTAAATTTAATAGAATAAAGTTTTTGAGAATTTTAAAATGAAGTAAAAGTATTTCATAGAAATTCAAGTTATTTTACACTTAAATGTACAATTCTTTGTTCAAGGCTAAAAAGATGCAGGTCTACTTGTCTTATAGTGTATTTGCATGTGTGGTGAAGTATACTTGTGTATAATATAATAGCTTGGGTCTTTGGTTTATATGTTTTTCTGTTCCTGTTGAATGCTTCTTTTATTTTTGCTTTATTTCTTAATTTTCTAATGTGTATTGATATTTTTATTTGCTTTTAATATTACTCAATATGTTTTGCCTTTTTTTTTCTTTCTAAAGTTTTCATTTCTTAGTTTCTTTCCCTTTTCCAGCCATTTTATCTACGTGAATAACTATTGATTTAGTTATTGGATGTTGATCTGCTCTATAAAAGTTGATGTTGCTCTCTCTGTGATTGTTTGATATGTTTTATAGTTTCTCTTTTCACTTTTAGTCACTGTTAAGTTTGATTTTGTGTAATGCCTTTGGGTGAATGCAATAAAAATATTATTAACAACTTCTTGGGCTTGGTTCTTTCTTTTACTGGAGAAAAAACACACAATCTCATTGCCTTCAATTCTTATTAAATAAAGCTTATTTTAATTGTAAAACATAAAAACTAGTAATAAAATTTTTTTTTAAATGGGTATTTAAAAATATGAAAGAAATAATGAGAAAAATATTTTTTCATTTTTTTAAAAAGGTTTTGTAAATAAGTTTTTTTAAAGTTGATCACATTTGTTGAACTTGCTTATATTGTGTGTAAATATATCTTTTGTTCTATAGATCTATAAATTTATATTTTTTATATCAAATTATTTAAAAAAAAGATAAAAAGAACTTCTCACCTCATTTGCTTGCTATCATATCTTATAATGATTATATATGATTTAAAATGTTTATACTATTTTTTTTATTAAATGATTTTATAAGCTTTAATATACTTGTATAATATATTTATTTTCCAATGACTGAAAATTATGCAATATTCTTTTTAAAAAATCTTGTTTGAGAAAGAGATTGAAAAAAATTTAAATAATGTAAAGTCTTATAAAACATACTATGCATTTGTTCTAATAAATAAGAGCGTTATTTGCAATTATACAATTAATCACGGCAAGATATTTGTGTTTGCGATATTTTATGAGGATCACTTTTATTATTTTAATGATAACTTCTAGGATTTTAAGATTTACAAATTTATATAAAATACAAAATTTTTTTTTTTTTATCAATGAAAATTTTTAGAAAAGATAGAATGCATTTTAAAATTTACCAATTTAAAAATAAATGTTTGACTAAGTAGTGTTTACTTGTGAACTCCAGTTTTCCAGTACACTGTACATCAAAGAAATTTCCATTCCATAGACTATTTCATCAAAAACTCTATTTCTTTTTCTATTTTTTTAAGATAATTTTATCGATTTTGGAAAATTTTCTTTAAAAATAACTAACTAATTATGTGTGCCTTATGTAAAGTGATAAGTTTGAAACCTTTGCTTTAAATGTCATAAACTTTATTTTTGATTGAGAGTATTTTAAAATCATTTCAAAAATATTTATTTTGTTACAATGCAATTTTTTATTCTGTGTGCTTTTTCAGAGTAAATGACAATTGTTTTACTTCAGTATGATTTGTATTACTATTTAGAATTTAAAAATATAATAAATTACATTCAGTGCATAACAAAGGAAAATAATGCAGACAAATTAAGTTTGATTATTCATACAATGCAGTTTTTTTAAAAATTTTCCTTTGATCATGAAAATTTCTAAAATCCTCTAAGCACAGAATATTTTATGTTCTGCAAAATAATTAGCTTGCAATGACATTAAAGTGGTTATAAGTGAAATGTAGGTAAATAATTACTTAATACATCAACCTTTTATAATTTAGCATACTATTGAATAGAAATGAATTGATTTTGTGTGCTTTTCAGAGTTTTTAGTTACCATTAGAGAATTACATGCAACTTAGAAAATGAAAAAAAAGTACTCAACTGATTACATACATGAAAAAACATGTTTTCATAGAAACAAATATCTTATCTGCAATCATCATAAACTTATATTCTATGATTCTGGTTTTGTCCATCAAAGTTGATACTGCACGATATAATGGTCTATATTTTAGTTCCTCTTTATTTTTCTCATTAAAAAAAGTATATTTAATTTTTAATGCCTATTCCTTTCCTTTCTATTTCTTCTTTAAAGATATTAGCCTTTTTTAGTTTAAAAGTGAAATTTACTTTTGTAATACATTTTATTAGAACAAATATGAATTTAGAATTACTTAAAAAGAAATGAATACTATGTAGGATTAATGTTTGAAGTCAATACCAACAGCTGAAGAATCTCCATGGGCAATTTAACGAAATCAAGATTGCAAACGTTATTATGGACACTCTTAATTGAACTCTTAAATAGGAATATGATACAACCAGTATATTCCAAGTGCTTGTAATATCAAAAAGTATAAATATCTTTTTCAAGCAATTATTTTATGAGTGTGTTTGCAGTTCAGTTTTATGTATGAGTAGCTTCAATTCTTCAAAATAAGTTTATTTTGGAATGAACAAATTTCAAGAAAACTTTATCTTCAAAAATGCATACAGGTCCCAAAATTTATTGCAAACAATATTGTAAAACAGTATAATAGTGTTCTACCTTTTTGATCAGGTATAAGTGTGTTTCATTCTGTTTTTTTGTTATGGGTGCGATGTAACAAGAAACAATTGTAATTTGATTTTAAAATTTTGTTTGTACACAAGTGCCTATTTTAGTTCCTTTGCTATATTGTTCATTTTTTTAAAAAATAATTTCTATATTCAAAAGAAATGGACTTCAAGAAATTATTTAAAATAATTACAAAAAAATTAAATATTATTTAAGCATTTGTTTTCTATTGTTCAGACGTAAATACTTTACTAAAAACTCTAATCTAGATATCTGTAATCAAAATATTCCTCAATTGATTAAAAATGGAATACAATAGAATAAGTTAACAGAAATATTTTCTTTTGCAGCTGAAAGCAGAAAAATAATGTAACTTTGTAATAATTTAAATTGAAAGAAAATTTAGTAAGTATTTTTTTTTAAACATGTATCTTGCAAAACACTGCATATAATTTATAATATACTTATATCATTAAACAAAAGTTACTGACACCTAATTACATTAATGAACACAGAATTTATTTTTAAAAAATTAAAAATTTTTAATGCAGCATAATAATATTGTCCTCTAATTTTACTTTTTACCCCTTTTTTTAGACCTAAAGACTGCAACATGTATGTGGGATCCTCATTACCTCACATTTAAGCTGCAAGCAACCTTCAAGTCTCCCACTTGCGTGATAATTAAAAGTTGCTTTCTTTGCAGATCTTAAAAAAATTTAAAATTGTACAAAAACTAAATTCTGCAAAAATATAAGGAAATATGATATATGCATGCAATAGTAAAGGCTCACAAAAATTCTAAATGAGTAATTTTTTACTTTTTAAATTTTGTTAATAAATCTAACTTTTATGCATTTGATTGGTCCAGAAAAATTATGACATTTTATCAGCTATAGAAATCTTATTAAAAAAAGTAAATTAATAAAATGTTCACAATTTAAAAAATTTCCTCAGATCAAAGTACAAAAACAAGATGAATATCAGCTCACAGAAATAATTTATCGTTTCATAAACTATAGATCTAGTATAAAGATTAGCTTTTTTAAAAATAAAGTTAAAAAATTTCATCTGAATTTGAAGAAAAGATACCGCATATTCATCCTAAATTTAATTTTTATACAGAAATTACATAAACATGTTTGGTAAATTCTTTCCCTTTTTAAGCATTATTTGCTTTTTGTATTATAGTTTTTGCTTTTAATAAATTCAGAAAATTTGATCTTAGCAACGTATTAGATTTAATGATAGAATTGTTTCTGCCTCTTCACCTTCCTTGGTTTTGTTGTGCTTCTTACTCAGTAGTAAGAGTTAATAAAGTATAATCTGACTGTTCCATCATCATAGTTGGCCAGATAGCCCCAATGCCTTCCTCTGAAGATTTATCCATAACGACTTTCGATATATCTTTGATCTCCAATTCTTTTCATTAATTGCAAGAAAATCAGGCTCCTCCCTCCCATATTCCATCATCTCAACTGTGGCCTTACCCGCTTTCTTCTTCCTGTGGGTCTAAAAAAGCAATGCCTTTTTTATTTTATTGTCATCACTCATTTGAATTACGAGGGCTATCCAATTCATTCTATTTATTTTTAAGTATTTAATAATATTAGATTGTTTATAAATCTTACACAGTTCAAAATTAAATCTCCTTCTGCAGTTATTGTTTTCATTTACACCACCAAGTATACACAAAATCTTTTCCTCAAATATTGCGACACCATTTCCCTCCAGTTTTATCACTGTCCAAGCTTCAGAAACATATGTCAAGATCGGCCTGACAAGAGTTTTATAAATTAAAAAATTTGTTTTTCTAGAAAGAAACCTAGATTTAATAAATCTTCTGAAACCTTACAAAGCCATATTTGCCAGATAGAGTTGGTTTTCATTTCAGGAGTTGTTCTGTTGGCTGTTCCATTAATATGTAAAAAAAAAAAAAAAAATTGCTTTTTTGAAAATCATTTTTAACATTGCTAAATTGTACAAATATTTAGTTCTGTTGTTTCTTCTGTACAATGAAACTTTTGAAACAATTGTCCTTTAATGATAAAAATAATTTTTTGTTTAAGGTTGTTGATTATCTGACTAAATTCTCTGGCATTCAACCTGGGGATTTAGATGCTTCTATATCATCAAAACACTTGACAACTCTGAAAGCAACTTACCAGAAACTACGATTCCTAATTGATTCTGGAGCAATCTTTGTTGGTCATGGCCTTAAAAATGATTTTAGAGTTATTAACCTTGTAGTGAGTTTTTTCATCTATACCATTAAAACTTACAGCCTTAAATGTTTTGTTTTTATAATCTACTCTTAAATTTTGAATATTTATCAACTAAAGAAACTTGAATTTATCTCTATCATTTAAAGATATTATAAGATTTTGTATAGATATTTGAAAAGAAAGTTTTATTGCTCATTCTGCATTTATAATTAAATGTTTGAATTTAATTCAGGTACCACCAGCGCAGGTGCAGGATACAGTGTACCTTTTCCAACTGCCCAACAAGAGAATGGTGTCACTTAGATTTCTTGCCTGGCACTTTTTAGGTAATTTGTGACAAACCATACTGTTTATATTTTCTTATTCCCCATAAAAACTATTGTTTATCAATTATTAGTTGACTAAGTTATGACACACAATCTATTTGCATTAAAAAGTTAATTTATCATTATTAGAGGCACGGCTTGTCAGCCTATACTGTGATTTCATTTTAGATGCTGTCGTCATAGATTTATTCTAAAATAAATGTTAACAAAAAATATTCTGTAATATCAACCCATTTCAGATTGTTTGCTCATAAAGTGGTAATATATTTTTCTTTACTTTTAATTACTCATTTTTTATTAAAATATGGTGTGATAAGATAAGTTTTTGATTGATGATTTCATCAAAATAGCATCTATGACATTTGCACGATGTCATCTACTAATGTGATACAAGTTACAATTTGTAACTTGAGAAAAATAAATCTGGAGCTGCATATTTTCTTCACTCTCAGCTGAATTTCTTTCTCACTTATTTATCAACACTGATTGCAGTGTCTTCAACTTTCATTATTCTGATAAATATTTACTGTTATTTTATTTATCATCCACTTTGTGAAGACAGAAAAGGCAGAGTTCATTTCAAGTGAACTCTCCTAAGAGAAAAATCTCTTCAAAATTCTAAAATGCAACATAAATTGCAATAAAAGCATGAATAAAAAGGTTTCTAAAGATTGAATATTAATATTTATAATGGTTTGTATTTACTACATACCTAATAATAATAATTTATTTTCTTACAAAATCTTCCATAATAGATTTTTGTTCTTGCTGAAGAATTTCTAACCTATATTTTCAAGTTCATACAAATAGGAAATTTAGGTAGCTAAATAAAACTGCAAAAAGTCACGAATACTGTCTAACGCTTTTGTACAATTTGGAGGAATTCTTTCATCATCTATGTCATCATCAGTGATGTCTTAAATGTCTCTTAATTATGCTATCAAACTATCATCAACAAAGTCATTGAAACAAGCAAGTCCATCACTAAGATCAACATCCCAATTTTCTCCAACTTCGCTGATTTGATCACTATATTCATTTTTATCAAAAAATAGAAATCCAACTTTTTTGAAGCAATTCCTTATGTTAGATTTTCTAACATTTCTCCATGCAGTATGTACCATATTCATTACATCAAGAATTGAAATTTTTATATCAGCTAATTTGCCTGTTCCTAGTTCAGCAAGATATCGACGAATCAAAGTTTTTTCGTAGTGCACTTCAAACAAGGAATTATACCCAAATTTAAAGGCTCATACAATGTGTAGGACAGTTAATCTTTCTTTTCCACTGTGGCAGGGACTTCCCATAAATGCCAATGCTTTTTAAGCACCATCTTGAAAAATAAACCAGTTTCATCACAATTGAAAACGTCCTTTGGTTTGTATCCTTTATTTCCTTTGCTCTACAGTTTTTTCGTCCATACTTGCACTTCCTCCTGATAGGGTATGCGTTTCCAAGCCGTGACAAATTTTCAATCTTACCACTCATCCACGTGATGCAGTCTCTCTGCTAGATGAACAGCTTTTTGTTCGAGTAACTCAACATTAACCGTAATTTTAGAAACTTCTTTAAACCATTGTAACAAAACACTACATAATTCTTTTCAAGATTGAATTTCCCATTTTCGTTGAGTAGCTACAATTGCCATCCTTTTTAAAAAAAATTCATTTTAAAGTTGACTCAAGAATTTTAAAATGATCAGCTAAAGCTTTTTTAGTGGTTTATGAATATTCTTCACTTCAAAAGCTAAGCTGAATTTTGTTCTTTTTGCCATTTCATTGAGAGACAAATCTTTAATGCTTCAATGCAATGACAAATCTTGCAATGACAAATCTTTATTGCAATGATGAATGCAATGACAAATCTTCAATGCAATGACAAATCTTTATTCTAAGAAAATTTCAGTGCATAATTTATTTTCAGAACGAATGGTAATTATCATTATTTTTCGGTATGACATTTCAAAATCGTTTTATAAATGAAAAAGGCGAATTAAAGAGGCGTTTTGCATATCACTGCTCCTCAGCATAATTTCTTCTTTGTGCTTAAAAGTCTTTATTTTCCCTCAATGGTAGCTAAAAATTATTGTGTCCAAAAATAAAAGTGGCGATTATTATGGTGTGGCCAATGTGATGATGATAAAAAATTTTGCTGATGTTTTTTTGGGGTACGGGGTGTAGGCTGGTGCAGAGTTTCTAACAGAAATTACTAAATATATTTTATGTAAGACTATACTTTTGTAATATTCTAGATCTGAAAATACAATCTGAGACACATGATTCTATAGAAGACGCAAAAACTGCTCTTCAGTTATACAAAAAGTACCTGGAATTCGAGAGCACAGGCTCTAAGAAGGATGCCCTGCGGGAACTGTACGAAGTGGGACGTCAGTTACAGTGGAAGGTACCCGGCATCGACGACTGAATTCCTTCTGCAGTAATGTTACAAGAAGTGGTGCAAAACTTTTTTTACACCCTAGCAAGATTTAAAAAAAAACTATTTAATTGTACCACAAAAATAAAATTTACGTCTACAAATAAATCAAAACTCAGCTCTGTAGATAAAAACTCAAATGCATGTCTGTGTTGAGTTCATTTTTGGTGGAGTTCAATCTTAATGTTCTGGTGTTTTTGTCTACATTCCATGAATGCTTAATTTATTCTTTAAACTAAAATATAGTGTTTTGAATTATAATTTATGTTTAGTTGTAAATATTATTCAGAACTGACTTGAATTATAAAAAAACTTTTTTTGCCAGTTATATTTTATAATTTTGAGCATTTTTATGTTTACAGTTATTTACAAACGTATTTGGTATTTATCTTTCATGTAAGTTTACAATGTCAACAATTGTTAATAAATAATTATAAATATTTGTTATGAATTTAATGTTAATGAGGATATTTTTTATATGAGATATTTTTATTAACAATCTTATTTAATAAATTTTTTAGTATATCTAATAAAAAATTTATACTTAATTAATTTAAATCTATGAACTTTAAATTATAAGTTATAATTGCAATTTAAAAGATGTTTTTTTTACTTCACAATTTTAACTGTTGATATTAAATGGTTTTCACTTTTCCACATTTAATCGCAAGCAAAAGAGGACATTTTTTCATATATTTACACATTTTTTATTTACAATCTTATTTACTAGTTTTCTACTTATCTGTAGTGTAAATTTACAAATTATTTAAAATACTTTATAAATGAATGAATTACGAATATTTATTTTTCACATGATTTTAAATTGTATAAAATGTGTTTCAAATGAATGATTTTTAAATATTTATTATAAATGCAATGTAAAATACTACTTTTTTATATCAATATTTATATTTTTTTAATTTTATTCAATGGAAAAAAGCTAGTTTTTTACTTTGTTTAGAATTCTACACTTATATCAAAATTTTCAAGTAAGGATATTCTGTGATTAAAGTTTATCATTATAAAAATTTTATTGTTCTTATAAGATTTGTATTTGCTTTAAAAAATAAATATCACTGATTTTAATTTTGACTTAATCATATTAAATTAATAATTAAACTGCATAAAGCTGGTCAATTAAAAAATCACTCGCTACTATTGATGTTTCAAAAAGATTTCCTACTGATTTCATCAATCATCGAAATTCAATCCCAAATTCTTGAATAATTGTCGCTGTTTGGCATGTCTTGAATGTTGTTTTGGAACAAATTCTTAAAACGTTCTTGTTGGATCCCTAACTGATACATCAAATATATTTAAGGCAAATCTAGATTTGTAATCATATATTGTATTTTTAACTTTTGGATTAATTTTTCAAAAATTAAATGGATAATAAAGATAAACGTGTTTAAATTTTTAAACAATTTTGTAACAGAAGTCCTTTGTATGCGTTGTTTTAAGTTTAAGAGAACATTGCTACAAAAAAGGCAAAAATAGTTTTATGCAGAAAAACTACTTAAATGTCAGTGTTTATTTTCATTTAAATACTTACATAAATAAAACATTATTTGAGTTATGTAAGTTGCTTCACATATTTAATCTGAAAATATATTTATTTTTGGTGTATTTATCAAAATTAATAGATTTATTAAGAGTTGCTCTAAATGTTTATTTTATTTGTTGAGGAATATTTAATTTTGAAAGTAAAACTAATTTTTCCAGGAATGTTACAATATAACAAATATAATTATTACTTTTGCCATTTGATATTTTTTTAAATGTATATATATATATATATTTATAAAACTTCTCAAAATTAAACATTTTGTGCTAGGTACTGGTATTTAAAGTCTTTAATAAAACTTAAACTATATGGTTCAATATAGAGCAAAAAAAAAGGTAAATTGCAATAAATGCTTAAAATTTTTTAAAATATATAAAGTGTTGTGATTTTAAAAAATGTTTTTCAATAAATATTTTTTATTTTTATGTTTACTGTGTTATGTTTACTGTTTTATGTTTACTTTAAAAATAAAAAATTATTTGTGTTTTGTGAGGAAAAAAAAACTTGTCAGAATCTATTCATCACTTAAGAACTAACCACTGTACATTAGCTTAGTAATTACTTGAAACCAAAATTAAGTAAGCAATCCAAAGATGAATTATAAAATGTCTAAAAATTAAATAAAATCAGAATTTTAAAAACTATATTTTTCTACAGGAATTCAGTTTTTGTCAGATGATAAACATAGGGTATTTCACTTTTGGACGAGGATTTTCAGTGTTGATTTAAGTTCATTATGAAAGCTAAGTGCCCCCTACATTTATGTATGTTTGGTCTGATTAAAAAAAAATAATTTTTAATTTTTAGCTTATAATTTTTTTTTTAAAGTTTTAGTCATTTGTGTGTTTGATTCCAGAAAATTGTCAGAATTTTGATTGGCAATAAAATGTTGAAAAAAGTAATACAAATTTTGTTCGAAGATATATTATAGTTGGCTATCAAATACTATCTGCAGTGGTCAAGAAATCATTGCCACTTATATTGTTATCAAACACAGAATTCCAATTTAAGTTTAATCAAATTTTTATTTAATCTGGTTCAAATTTTTATTTGGCCACTGGACAATAAATTCTATCATTAGCAGTTTAGGGGGGGGGGGTGTTCTATGTAACACTGTGATATCAATAAGATATACAAAAACATAACTTCTAACTCAGCCGTGATATTTTCATTTTATATTAAAAGTAGCAGATTTAGACAGTGAAATTAAAATTTTTCTTAAATATAATTTTCAACTTCTTTGACCACTACTGTATTAAAGAAAATTGAGCAATATATAAAGCTTAATAATCATAATTTTAAATAAATTGTCAGTCAATTATTTTGAATTAAAACAGTCGCTAATTTTCAATATCTTCTGATAGATTGTTACTAACAGTTTTCGCCACCTATACTGTTTTATTTAACCAATCAAACTTCAATTTATTTTTTTCGGCAGCATCGAAGGTACCTACTTTGTATTTGTCTATGAAATTGACTTCCATCATTAAAATACATTAATCTTACTATTCACTATGTGAAAAAGGCACAAGTAATTGAATATGGGCTCGGGCAAATGTAGGAAAGGCCAAAAATAAGAACTAACGGAGTTGAGACAATTATAATGCGTTGCATGCGTGACACCAAGAAAGTACACCCTGGATCAAATATCCATGGCTGAAACGAAGCTGCTTAGAAATCAACAACCTCATCCTTTCCACTCTACAGCGGAAGTCGCAATTGTCAAGGCAACAGTCCACCTGCCGAACCTTTCTCCTGACTATCATTCTACATGTACTACAGGGTTCATTCCAAGTATGGCTATCAATCGGGCGGCTTGGGTTTACGGCATTTATGGGGGGGGAGGGGGTCTGTAATAATTGGACCCCTCAAAAATTACGTTTTTGGAGTACATTCTCCCTGGTTGTCAAGCACAGGGTACATTTAGAGCTATTTGCTATTATTTAGCAAGAAGTACAACTACAGTTTCAATCTTTTAGATGCAGGGGTGAGAGTAATCCGAAAGCAAAAAAGAGGAAATCCAAGAATGAAGATAGATATATATATATACATACACAAAAATGATGCGATTTTTAAACTTGTAAGCCATGTGATTATAAATTCTGATGATAAATTTTAAAATTGTATGAATATGAATCACATGCATGATTTTAAACTGAGAGAACATGAATCT
The DNA here is from genome assembly GCF_982258835.1 of Parasteatoda tepidariorum. NCBI lineage: Eukaryota > Metazoa > Arthropoda > Arachnida > Araneae > Theridiidae > Parasteatoda > Parasteatoda tepidariorum. Next base: position 901,004 of record NC_141758.1, on the reverse strand, counting down.
CGATATGAGGCTTTTAAATCACGTGAATGTGAAACTCTATATCAAATTTCAAAAAATGCGAAAATACAAATCATGAAACGTAATTTTTAGATCACTTAAATACGAATCACGATGCATAATTTTTAAATCGCGCGAATACAAGTCACAATGTCTAATTTTTAAAGCACGTATAAATACGAAAATCGATGTTTGATATTACGACATTGGATTTTAAGCTCGCGTGAATACGAATCGCTACATAGGGTTTTAAAAGCGCGTAAATAGAAATCGCGATATTGGATTTTTAAATCTCGTAAATAAGAATCGCAATGTACGATTTATAAGTCGCATGAATAAGAATCGCAATGCGCAACTTTTAAATCAGGTAAATACGAAAATCGATGATTGATATTAAAATCGCGTGGATAAGAATCGAGATATTTGCAGAGTCTGGACTTGGGATTTCTAAAAGGCTTGTTTGTATTGTTTTGACACAATAAATAAAAAAATTACAAGATTAATTGAATGAGCAAATAATTTGCTTTCATGCTAGACAACAGGGTTACGACGTCTAAATTGCGAAAATACGAGCTGTCGGCGGACGAATAAAACTACGGAAAATCTTATTTTCTGTGCGTAAAAGCGGATAAAATAGGTATAAGTAAAAATACGGAAGGGTTAGCAGCTAGGACGTAGTTTGAATTTTCTGTTTATCTTTGAAAATCGTAAATAAAAATATAATTATTTTATTTCAACGACTGAATTTTCAAAAAAAAAAAAAAAAAAAAAACGGGATATTTATAAAAAAAACGAAACTTTTAGAGAATCGGAGTTTTTGATAAAAAAAAAAAAGGCTGAAATTCGAAAGGCAAAAGCGAAAAAATCTCATCCCTGTATAAAGATCAACCAGTTTTTTCCCAAGGAAATGATTTTTAGAGAAGCTTCAGAGGGAGAAATGAGGATTTCAATACTCCGTGAAAAATTAAATTCCTCATAAAATATTTCAACTTGTTCGAAAAAAAATTTCCGCGGAATAATCACATCCCTGTAGATTGTTGGAATTCTAATTATTGTTGATAAATTCGATTTGGTGAAAATACGATAAATTCTACTTTTAGCAATTAGAAAATGAACTTATGATGTCATCCAGCACAGGCTTCAGGTAAAACTTCAGTTGACGATAATATCACAATAAATTCTGCTTATATCAATCAGAAAACTAAGGAAACATTTATTGCCATCCAGCACGGATTTGAGTACTCTTAACTGATTGCGAATGTCAGGTCACTTAATAATCTAGTTATGTGTGGTAGTGAGCAAAGGTTCAATTTTTTTTATTTTTAAGAATCAACGGTATAAAGAAGTCAATTGTGAAAGATTATATTAAAATTCAATGCGTCAGAAGATGATTAAAAAGCATATTTCAAACTAAACTAAATATGATAGAATGAGATTTTATTTGAAATGCCATAATTACACAAGAGGTGCCATAAAATGAAACAGCTTAACAGGGTTGTAAATATACAATATTTTGTATCTTATTGTGTGCAAAGGAAAAAATTTCATCAACTAAAATAAATCTATTGAATCATACCAGGTATAAAAAACTTGCTGAATGCTTTTTTCAACAATTTGTAAACTACTTCAATGTGCAAAAAATGTTGCATTTCAACCTTGCATCTAACTCTCTGATTTTTGACTAATTTAAATTTGAACTGACTGTTTTATTGACTCATCTTAACATTTCAATTTTTAAAAGAAAAAATTTACCATGTCCTTATTACGTTTGTAAATTATCTTTTTTTTTATAAAGCTATTAACAGTATTACAAAAGGACAAATAATTTCATTTTCCAAATTGTTTCATTCATTCATTTAATTATTCAATTTATTTTATTCAAAGCTTAAATTATACTAATTAGCATATGATTTTTTTTCTTGTTGAAAAGATATTTTTCAAATATTAAAAATAACTTATCAAATACTGTAGGAAAATCAAGAATCTCTTTTCCAAAATAATTAAATGAACAGTATTATTTCAATATACCGTAAAAAGATAATAAAAAATTGCAATCAGGTATTTAGCAATTGTAAATTTGCTTTTCAATTGAGAAACAGAGTGCAAAATATTTACAATGTTATTTACATAAATGTACACAATTATATAATACATTCAGATATTACAAGGCCAAAAATATCTAACCATAATATATTTTAATGGGAGAAAAATCCCATACATTTAGAGTTCTAACACTTTTTCGATCTTAGCTGCAGAAAAAAGCTAGTAAAATGATAAATGTTCGAATTTTTTTTTCATAAGCCAGGAAAATAATTACATAGAATGATTAGATTAATATAAATTGAAAAATAAGAACGTTCTCAAATCTCTCATGATCACAATTTTTATTTGATTTTCAAATTTATGGTCTAGTAATATTCTTAGCACTTATGTTTGTTTCTTTAGTTCTTTTTAAATGTCAACAAGAAAGCATACTACTGTTGAATAGCATCTTATTGATTGTGGATACAATTTAAATATTTTTAAAAATATATGGATAATTACTTATAGAAATTAAGCTTTTTCAAAATAATTCTTAGAAAATGCATGATAGGTCCTGCAAAGATTTCAGAGTTTAAAAGGTTTTATTCATCAAGATTTCAGTATACTGAAAAACAAAATGGTGGTAAAACAATTACCATTAAAGTGGCAGTTCTTGAAAATGATTTATGTTGAGTGCTAAAAAGTGAAGTACTTTCAATTCATTTTCTAATAATGAGATTGTTTCAAAATCGAAAATAATTTTAAAATGGTGTTATCATACAATGTATACGAGTATATCACTATTTATACTGAGTATGTACATATGTATGTTATACCATATTGCTTTTTGGTACGTCTCGTAATAATACTGAGTTAGCAATCTTTCTGGAGCTGAGATGGATGTGAGGTTAAAACATACTTGGAGGGATTCTGAACATGAGCATATAGTGACTTAATTATAATTAATATAGATACCAGCTATTTTTGTGTATAGATTTGAAATAATAAAATATGCTCTAAGTATACTTAAAAAATAAAATGAGAGCTTTCACTCAATTGCAAGTAACGGGGGTGATTATGAGCCCAAGTCAAAATTCTGGAAAAAATTTTTAATAAAAAAAAAAGGTTGAATCGAATAATTAGAAAAAAATTTAAACAAGGTCTTTTCCTTTTCCTCAATATTTCTTAGTTTACTTAAAATATATTTAAAATTTTTTACATATCAATGAAAGACCTGGAGAAGTAATTGAAATTTACAAATACGTCCTTCTTCCTTGAGTTTATGATTATAACTATTAACTGATAAAAAATGAATATTAATTTTGAATAAAAGCTTATAAAGTATCTGCATCTCCCTTAAAAAGAAATAAAATAAACTGTGTTTTTAAGTTCCACTTTGAAAATTTGATTTCCAGAAACTTTTGTGATTAATGACTTTTTCAAACGTCTGAACCTTCGATCTCCGGAAACTTCCGGATCACGGTTAGCGAAAAATCCGTATTTTTTCGGGAGCACAATCAGCGTTGAAGTGATGAAGTCTACTTTAGAATAAATTATCCATTTAGAATAAATTCAGTGTTAGATTTCACTTCCATATAGTCTATATAGAATAAAACAAATTGATTTTCAAAGCATATGATTTGATACAAATAAGCAGCTGAAATGACAGGTTGTATAAATAATTGCATTTAACATTTATAAAAATAAGTTTGTAATATTAATTAAATTTTAGGAAATGCCTATGGACTATGTTGAATTACCTATTAACTAGTTATGTTTAAAACACTACCAATTAGTATTGATATCCAACTCTAAGATTTGTCATCCAATTTTGCATACATAGAGAGTGTGAGATAAAAACAAAGATTTAATTTCTATGACGACACTACTAAATGTAAATTAAGACTATAATATTTATACTAATACATTTCATCTATTATAATGTCTTTAGAAGTGCTATTTAATAAGAAGATAATCACGTAAAAACATCTTTTAATCCCTCAGAGCTCCATTGATTGTCACCATCATTTTTCGTGAACCTGCAACAGCAAAAAGTATTTGTGTATTTATTTAGGCAAATTTTAAATAATAAAAAAACAATATTTAAAAACAGCTTTATGAAAAGATCGTACATTGTACCGATTCTTCAAATTTATTTAAAGAAAACAAAAATTTCATCATTTACTCTTTAACTAATTTAGACAATATCTAAGAATATATCATTATTCTTTCACTTGAGCTCGAAAAATTTCATAATTTTTACATGCTATTCCAGGCATGTCAGTCTATGTATGGAAATAATGCCCAAATGAATCTTTTCCATACCACATCTTTTTCCTAAGCTTACCAATGAAAAAATAGGAATGTACTTAATGAATCGACTTAAATGATGGTAACAATATTATATCAACATGAACATATAAGCAAAGAGGTGTTATATTATTATCAATGAATTATTAAGCATGAATAGGGCTCGAGAAATACAATCACCCAGTCAACATTGGTGTCCAATAAATTTTGAGTAGCGACTATATTTTTAGTTTTTAAATTACACTATGAAATTTTTTAAAGTTAAATATTTATCTGAAAAATTATTCTGAGAATTGAACGTGAGCATACATTTTTCTCCTTTTCTGACGCACTTTCAATAATCAGCAGAGAAAAATCCTATCTTTGTACTGTCGCACATTTCTCAAATTTCTGATTCTGAGTTTTGTCATATCATTTTTTAAAAAAAAAATGAATTTAAAAAGTCATGCTGAAATTCATTAGAATAGCTGACCACTTGGGTTTAGAATGAAATGGATGCAAAATGTTATGAACATTGTCTAACATTGAAAAGTGATTGTTCTTAAGCGGGATTCAAGATTCATATGTCATGATAGCTTCGATTTATAAATATGAGGAATTTTAAAATTATTTAGAAAGCTTTAGGTATAACTGTTGAAAAATTAACAAAAATATGTGAATTCATGACAAAATTTGAGCAAATCAAACGTGTGAGACAAAAAATATACAAATGTGTATAAAAAAATTAAAAAAACGCACATAGAAATCTTGAACAATAATTGCTAAAAATGTCGGGCTAGATGGGGAGTTATTTAAGCCCAGCGTTGAAGAAGCAATAAAAATCCTTGCTGCAGTTGAACAATAATTTATTTTGAATAAATATGATGATGACTATCTTACAAATGGCTGTGAAGGCAAAGAAATATAGACTTGCTGAAGAAACGTTATAACATCTCAGTAGAAATAAACAAATTAGCATACCGCTGCTGCTTGACAAAAATAAATAATAATATAAGCAACATCCGAAACAGCTATATGTGCAATGACAACACAACATCCAAAGTATTTATACATAATATGGTTGCGTCATGAACGGATTTGTAATATCCCTGGTATTGAGCATAGCATAACAAAGGAACAGTAACAAGTTTAGTAGTACCTAATTTACTTAAATATTTAAAAAGTTATACAAAAAGGTATTTAACTCCACTAGAAAAAGCAACAAACTTGAACTTAAATTTCCTTTTATGGTGAGAGAAGAAAAAGCATAGTAAACAGGAAGATCCGATTGATTGGTTGCACTATTTCCAACAAAAATAAAGTAAATTACAATGAAAACTTGAACAAACGTAGTTAAAAATCAATCGGCGATAGCTGATATGAGCGATTCCATATTAATGAGTTGTAATCATTTTGTATTACAAATATCAGAATTTTAAAAATTATGTAGAAATTTATGGGTATAACTGCTGGGAAAGTTATTCAAATAACAATCCGAATTCATGACGCAAATCAAATGCATTTGTATCAAAAAGTTACTATCCAAAAGCCATTTGTCATAATAATATCGTACTAAAATATCAGGATTTCAAAAAACCATGTAGAAATCTGTAATAATAATTGCTAAAAAAACTGTGTGAATTTATGACGAAAATGGCACAATATTCAGCCCATCAAACGATGATCACTTGAATACCTGATCACGAAATTCCACTATGCACCAATATCATATAAAAAAAAAATTTCAATTCAAATATTATTAGCATAGCGCTGAGCATAAATTACCATTGATAAAGTAAATGCACATGCAAAACACAGTTATTAACAAAGAAATATTATTAACAGAATTATTAAGTAGTAACACATTACTTAACAACGTTGACCCTGAAAGAGTGGCTAACAAACATGCGCTGTAAAGTGCCTGAATTGACAAGCCCAGGTGGGCATTGGAGAAAAAAAAACATTACTTAACAATGCTATAAAAACAATTTTGTTCACATGATTTGCTTTCATATAATAAATTCAACTTTTATACCAATTATTTTTTTATGCACAACCAGGGCATGATTTCATTCCATGTAATATTAATAGTGAGTTCTTTTATCAGTATTTTTTAAAGTATTGCAAAAAATTATTACTAAATGGTTAATTTATAATTGTATTAAAGATCAAATAACATTAGATAATACTATTTTCATATTACAAACTATCCATATATGTTTCATTACATCAACATTTTACAAAATACATGATTTATAAATTTTTGTTTTATTATTATTGCAGTTTTGGCTAAATTAACTCCCTTATAAGATTAATAAAAGAGCATTAATCTCTTAAGGCACCATTCTGTAAGTTTTGTACCATTCTCAAAATTTGCACGGACTAGTACAATCAAAGGGACTAGTACAAGAGACTTTTGCAAGGACTAGTACAATCAAAGTAAATTTAATTTTTCACCTCATCTAAATTATGTCGATGTGTTTTCATAGTACAAACTTAACATAGCAAATTATGAATTAACATCCATAGTTCATTCTGAAGCTTAAAAAAGGAAAGAAAATAAATAAAACAGCATATTCTCAAAAATTGAAATTGTATTTACATTAAAAGGGTGTAGTTTTTTAGTGTGATGTATGAATTTCTCACATTTAAAAAAAATTAAGAATTGCAGTAATAAAATCACGCAGAGTTTAAAATTCGCATCAAAAACTTTTGTAAAACGTGCTGAAAAAGAGATCTAAAAAATAAAGTGAATTTATGTGAAATCATTACAAATCGCGTGACTCAAATATTTAAAACTCAAATACAAATTTGCCAGTAGTATTAATAATATTGTAATTAAATATCAAAATTTAAAAAGGGACTTAAAAAGGGTCGGAAAAAAGACAATTATCAGCATAAACTGCTGAAAAACATTTTGAAAATGACGATTTATGACGGCATAGATTTGAGATCATCAAAAAATTATAGCTGAAATTTTAAATTTGCATTCTGTAAATAAAATTGCATAAAGAATATCAAACTTTGTAAAAGCATATGAAAAAGGCTATAATAATGAAAAATAACTGCTAAGAAAACTGAAATTCGTGTGTAGCAATAGCATTGTATCAGTATTTTAAAATATTTCTCATTAAATATTTACAGACCAAGCTTGTAATATGTATCCAATCAGAATTTTCGATGTCAGGTAATATAATTTTCAAGCTGAGCCTTTCTCTATTTTCACAGAAAAAGTAACTCCTTCAATTAAAATTTTCCAGTCTTGTATCTGCCTTTTTTACAATTGACCTAAACGTTTCAAGTAGAAATCATTCGTCATTATCAAAATTCCATGGTTTGGTGCATCTTGAATTTTATCGATTTTTTTATAAAATATATATTTTTTGGACAAAATATTGTAATTGTAAAGAAAAAACAATTGGTAATTTTCCAAAAGCTAGTTTTTGTGATGAATAAATAATTGAACAAACAAGACATCATACTATTTTAATTGTAGGCATACTTTTTTAAAATATATTTATCAGTTTTCGACATGGTTTCACTACTAACTGTTTTGTATCATGCGCTATAGCAATTATACAATTAGACAAAAATAAATGTATTTATTTCAGATAACATTTTCACAGAAGGTGCAAAATATAATAGAAGAAAGAGAGAGGATATTTTTGTGAATAATTCTCTGTATAATACCTGCTCTGTTTCTGTGCTCACACAGCCACACACCCTGCCAACTGCCCAAATTCAGTTGACCATCAGTGATTGGAATAGTGAGATGAGATCCAAGAAAACAAGACTTGATGTGTGCTGGCTGCAAATATCATGTAACAAATCAAAATGTAGCATTTAAAAATAAATTAAGTTATTGACAAAAAGAGTTATTGCTGTACATATATTCATTTTTTAATCATAAGGCAAAATGTTTTGGATTAAAACGGAAGGAATTTGAGTACTTACCTTTAAATTGAATAAAATTTGGGTCATTATTTGGCATTAAATATACTTATTATGGCAATTTTTCACTAGCTACTTTGAATCACTTAAATTTTAAAAAATTAGAACAATCGATAAACAACTAATATGCATTCACCAGAATATTGTGCACAACCAAGTAAAGCTGATGCTAGGTTTAATCTTATGAAACAGGCATGCAAAGATATGATTTTAAAATTTGATTTTATACTTTTTTCATTTGGCTTCAAACAAAAGTGTAACGTAATTTAGTTTTTCAAGAAGTTTTTTTTTTTTAAATATATGCTTAGTATGTTTTCATTTTATTCTTCAATATTTTTATTATGGCCATATTATGATAAGACAAACCTATACCATGTTTTGTAAAATAATTTTTATTCTCACAGCTGGTGTATTTTTTTAAGTAGAAAAATCAAGAAATAGAAATATTGAGACTTCATTCTAAACATTTAAATATCTAAATAATGTAACTTAAGGTAGCACAAAAGGTTTTCAAGAAACAATCTGAAAGTTTTATACATATTTATTTTAATACGAAAGCTTAAAATATGTATTCGCGTCCTTAGCTAAATGTTTTGGCATGCACAATTAGATCACAAATTTGAAATGAAAGGCCTGAAACTTAGTTTTGTTAATTTTAAGGAGCTTAAGATTCACTAAATGCTACTTAATAGACAAAATAGATATAATAATACAATAATAATGAAATTATCCACACTGAATTTCCATTGACAGATTTTTGCCCTTGACATAAAACCTAAGTATCAATTCTCTAAAAAGAATATTGAATGAGTATTAAAAATAAATAAATTAAAAAAAGCATTTTTTCTGACAATTTAAGACATTCTCTTAACTAAATCTGAGCAATCTTTTCTTTTTTAAAAATGAAAAAATCACACAATAAATAAAGCCTAGCAAAATACTAAAAACTAAGCACACTAATGAAAAAAATTAAAAGGAGGAATGTTTTTTTTAAAAAAAAAAACATATCAGATGATAGCTAAGTTCTTCGTTGGTATGCCGGCAAAGCAGTGGTCTGAGATATTGCAACTCAGTGACAGCGTTGGCATAGAAGTATCTCATTTGCTCTTCATAGCTTGTAGTGTCAGGACGATTTGAAACATTGTAGCTTAGTCTAATCCTCATTTTTTTAATTTCTCAGTTGACCCATCATTCCCCTTAGATCCACAAGATGGCAGATAGAAGACTCAAGGCCGGCCAATCACAGGCTACCCCTGCGAGAAATGTGGTGTGCACTCTGTGGAAACAGTTCACAGAGACAGGAACAGTGGTCCACCCGCAAAAGGGCAACAATGCCAGTTCAAGATTTTCTTACCAAAAGCAATAGGTCAATAATTGTCTTGTAACAGGAATATCACAGATAACAGTTGCCTAGTTAATGCAGATGGCCTATAGTTGACATCTCTTTGACTATGAAACACAAAGAGGACTGTCTAGCATTCAGTTATGAGTTGCAATTCAGTTTGGACAGTGATTCGAGATGTGTTCTCATCTCGAGAGCACCCGGAAATCAATATCAGCCCTCTAACATTGTTGAAAAGGACTATTATGGTCGAGGTGGTCGTATTTTCTGGGCAGGCATACTGGCCTTCATGGATTTGATAGAGGTACTCTGACAAATCAGCGGTACAGGGAAAAGATCCTTATAGCTGTTAGAGGCATTATTATTTCTCTGATGACCCATCTCCTTATTTATGGTATAGAATGGGTGCATTTTTGCTTGCTCATACATTGATCTAATATCAGATGATATTTTTGATCCAAGTTTGGTTTCATTTGCTTTGTTAGCTTTTTTTTATTGCAAAAAAAAACAATTATTTCCCCTAGTGCAGGGGTGGCGAACCTTTATACACCAACAAGCCATTTTCTCTAAAAAATTGCTTAATGAGGTCATATGCGTGCCGTCAAAAAATTTTGACTTTGTGATTATTGAGAAAATAATAATACTAAATACTATCAACTCAAAACTCTTTATTTACATTGAAAAAAAAAAACATTTTGCAATGTCTCAGTTATACACGTAATTCAACTTAAAGTAACATCAGTGTGACTTCTGTTGTTGCAGATTAGATGACCAATAACTTATATTAGGTTGTAAGCTGTTAGTTTAAGCAGGACTGTTGATTTTTTTTGCTAGTTATTTACTGTTATCTTGTTTTTTACGGTTATTTTTTTTTATTATTAATTTTTAATTTTTTTATTAATAATTGTTTATTATTTTGCTTGTTCTTTGTGAATTTTAATTTAATTGTTACATATGCTTCATAGCGTAATAACATTTGTGTAACAACAATTGTGATCGGTGGAGTGCCCAAAATATTGTGTCGCGTGCCATAAATGGCACACATGCCATTGGTTCGCCATCCCTGCCCTAGTGTATATTAGATGTAACACTACTGTGTAAATAACTTATAACACACTGTGTCATATATAATACTGTGTCATACCATATCATCTGGTCCTTCACATGAATGTCTAAAAGGAGTGCTCTAAAAAAGAAATCAAGTATCAGATAAATGTTCTATCACACTTTATTTATATGTACAAAAATAATAAACCTACTTCAGGAACAAGCTCGGTCAAAAAGGCTTCCATGTCTTCCCTATAAAAAATATGTTAAAGAGTCATTGATAAATAATGTTCTTTTCTTTAAAATAAATAGCAAAGTTTGTTATAAGAAGCTTACCGATAAGCAAAAGTATGGTTTATATCTTAGAGAAGTAATTTATGTAGTAATATTTGTTTTTAATAATTATACTATTAAAACAAATTAATATTCATTTTTATTATTATATTATACTTCATTATTTTTAATTATATTTTATTATTTTAATTAAACTTGTTTTAACAATCTAATTTTTAAAAATTAAATCAAATATTTTCATTTCATCAGAAAAATTATAAATTATGCATAATATTAAAACCCCAAAGAAGATGCAACAACAGATGCATTGTGCATTCATATATGGACTTTTTAAAAGAAAAAGTAAAAAAAAAAGATCTTTATATTTGCGATATCAGCATTTAAATTGCTGTAGTTTCAACATCAAATGGCAATACAAGTCTAAATGGATCATCTACATTTCTCGAACTATGGGAATTCTACTGTTTTATATCAAATAGAGAAAAGAAAGATGGATGCGTTCATAAAATGCTCAATCTGTTTATAAGATAAATTCTTACCTGACATCAGGATCCCAGTTCTGAAAAAAAAAAACAGACATAAATATTATTTATGGTTTTGGAAAGAAAGAAAAAAGACACAACCATTTTTTTAAAAAAAATTAATTCAAAAATTAAATTACAAAATTTAATAAAATTTGCTAGCCCAAACACATCATGGCTAAATTTACAAATGTGCCGGTAACCAAAATATTTGGCACAATTTAAAATTTTGCATTTTATACACACTGAGCTAATGTTTATATTTGGACAACAATTAGATATATTTTCATACCATGAAAATTACACTAGCCAAAACGCCTGAGGGTTTCTTTACTTGCAAAGAAGAAGTATGCTTAAGGGTGGATAAAGTCATATCCTTCATGCATATCCTTTTCTGCAATAACTGTCAACTAGCATGGAGCGAAAAAAAAGTTTTTGATAACTGAAAAGCACTTCTCCCCAAAAGTTGTAAATGGACTAGTATATCAAGCACGAATGTTTTCAGAATTTTCACACAAAATCTTTCTTTCATTTCTTTCACTTCATTTCTTTTCCCCACAAAAGCCTTAAAATTTTTCAAAAAACAATGAATTTTTTCAAATTTTTAAAACTTGTTGGAAAAAAAACAAATTCCTCTCAAACGTTGGGCATTCAATGAAACTTTGCTAGTGATTTTTTTCTTAGTTTTCATTGTTTATTGATACATTTTTCAATATAACAATTTTCAATATATTATTTCGTACTATAGCAATTCGTTACAGATTTACTTTCATACTGTTTTTTTCTTCTGGCTAAATTAATTTTCAAAAAAAATCATTTAACCCTTAAATGCTGGCGAAGCACATAGAAAGTCTCATTATGACCTGCAATCTTACACAAGCTTTTAATTTATTTAATAAATTTTCAGCAAGACAACTTTAAAAAAGGATATTTGTATATCAGGATCTGTTGTGTGAACTATAATCGACAAGAAATAATTATTAGAAATACGAATTGTTTTAAACTTAAAAAAGAAAAACATATACCTAGAGGTTCGCTGCGGGATGGCTACAAGTTACACCTTTTGAGTTGATTTTAATAATTTTTTTTAGTTTCATGCCAGTCACTACCCAAAAGTAGCAAAAACATGACAATTATTATGCAGCTGATCATGGTCCAGATATCTTCCCCAATAGTCGCATAAGTAGAGGGCTTATTAATATCCCGAAACCAAATGCTTCTTAAGTAATTTTATCTTAATATAGTATGTTTCATTAACTGGTAACATAGATTACAAAAATATTAATACAAAAATGAAAGACTGCACTTCAATTATTTATTTTTCAAACTTAAATGAATCCATGTCTATTTAAACACATTTATCTTTGGTACAGCTTGGTTTTCAGTATGCAACTGTTTTTGAAAATTTTTCTTTTTATCATGTTTAGCAGTAAGAGATAATAATCTGGTTTCAATTTGAAAGAAATTGTTCTCAGAATGTAGCAGGTGGTAATTATTGAAGTGGTTGAAGATGTAATCAAAGTTGTGGTGATGTAATCATAAGTTTGCTATTACGTAAACGGGAAATAGTTGATTGTTGAAGTAAAGAAAGATAGAGTTTTGGTTGGAAATGTAATATTTTCTGCAAATTTTAAGTTATTAGAATTTCATTTTAAAAATGAATTTTCTGTGGCGTTAATTGTTTCTTTTTGTGTGGGTTGAATACAGTGTTTTCATTACAGAAAAAAAATGAGAGAGAATTTCTCAACCTTTCTCAAAAGCAGGGTGAGATCTCAAAAAGTTAAGTGAGATTTCTAAAAATTAAAAAAACGCGAATAGACTTGGAAAAAATATATTTCTTTAATTATAATACATTTTTAACATCTTCTAATTTTTAAAGCATTAAATATTTTTGCTGCATCATCATATGGAAAACGTTCTATATCTACTTTTTCATCAGCTTTTCTCATTAGGTTGCTCAAATGTTTATCAGTCATTTGTATACGATATTTTGTCTTAATTCGGTTTTGAGTGCTAAATGACCTTGCAACAGATGATGAACAATTCGGAATCACTTAGTAAATTTGTAGCATTGAAAAAATTTTAGAAGTCTTACATGAAGAAATCTTACCTTCCATGAACACGTGGTTGCAGAAAAATGTGTTCTGAAAGGTATTCCGTCATTCGGGGGTGGGGGGGCATTGTGTTCTGCTGTTTGCACCGGTTCTGAACATTACTGGTAAATAGGGAAGCTAGATAACAGGGATCCTTGTTGAAAATAATGAAAGATCAAGGAAGAAAAGTGAAACCGATTTTATTCAAAATGGCAGAAGACGAATTTTTATCAAAATTCGTGCATTTTGAAATTGATTAATAGAGTGTGCGATCTTCTCTCGTTAATAATTTTTTAATGCGAGAAAAGAAAAAAATAAGCCAGATTCTCGCGCTATAGTAAAAACACTGTTGAATATATAAGTGGGATTTATTACATTTTGTAAATGCATTTGAATTTAAACTAGTTGATGTAAAGATTGTCATTTTTATGTTGATTTGAGAAATTTATGAGTATGGAGACAAAATTTCCAGAGTAGCAAGTTAAATTTTTTAAAGAAAATATAACGGTTTAGGAGTTATTATGATGAAAAGAATTATAGCTTTCAGGTGATTTTTTATGTATTTTAGGATTAGGCATAGGTCTAAGGTTTTTTCCCTTATAAAGTTTTTTGTGTCAACGAAACATATGTAATACTGATGAAATTATAATTTTATAAGGTTGCAATAATTGATTCTGTTATTGTTCGTCATTAAATTGCCGCCAATCGCTAACGTAATGGGTCAAAACTGGCAAGTTAAATTTTTTAAAGAAAATATAACGGTTTAGGAGTTATTATGATGAAGAGAATTATAGCTTTCAGGTGATTTTTTATGTATTTTAGGATTAGGCATAGGTCTAAGGTTTTTTCCCTTATAAAGTTTTTTGTGTCAACAAAACATATGTAATACTGATGAAATTATAATTTTATAAGGTTGCAATAATTGATTCTGTTATTGTTCGTCATTAGATTGCCGCCAATCGCTAACGTAATGGGTCAAAACTGGTTGGGATGAAAACAAATCGTCAGAAGTAACAAATCAATTCCAATAAATCACATCTCTTAGGATTTCAGATTCTAAAACTAGTAATGTAATAATCAATGAATTCTATTCTTACCTCGTTAAGAGCCAAACTAGCAGAGGTATGCATGACTGAAGAATAATTATAATCAGAAATTTAAACGAAATATAGTGAAAGAGAAATTAAGATATTTAAGTCATATAATACATAAGTTATGTTTTTTTAATTATACTTACTTTCAATATGAAGCAACCCGATAGAGAATCTTGCTATTTCCGGTACTTGTTTTAAGATTTCATCTGTAATTAAATGACATCCTCTGAGAACAGGTCGTATGTTTATTTTCTTCTGAAACCAAGCAGAACCGAATTTGAAATTAGAAGAATCGCTTGAGACATTACTTCTGGACATAACTACAAAATTGTTAAGGCAGTTATTATTTATAAATCTAGTCAAGAGAATAAGATTACTTGTTTTGGTTTTTTGTTTACATTTTGATGGTCAAAGTTATAAAATAAATTTATAAGTCCTTTTTTATAAATATATAAAGATATGGCTAGTGGAAAAATAGTATGACAGATATACTGTAGTGTTTCACAAAGAAAATTTTTATTTCTTTATCACAAATTTATTTCACAAAATTGAAAAAAAATTCGATTTTCATTTCAAGAAGTTTAACAACTCAACTTTTGTCAACGTAATACACCTACTTCGCCTTTTCTTGACCTTCCGCTTCACGAATAGTCTGGTCTTGTTGAACGTAGGCAAAAGTTATCTCCCTTATAACTTCTTCTAGTTTTGAAATTCATTTTAATTGAATAAAATTTAAGATGTACGCTTTAACTCCATGCTTCAGAGCCATGATGACCTCTGCTGTTCGATCATCAGTGAGGCCTCTTAGTGCTACTGTGAGCACATTGAGAGTGCCGGAGGAGCGGCCATTTGTCGTGCAGCCATCTAAAGTTTTGCCTAAAATCACATTTTCCTCGTCTCTAATTTCTCAGCTGCCCCGAGCTCTTCATACTAGTGCAGTTCAAAGGGATATTGATTCTGCAGCTAAATTTATCGGAGCTGGAGCTGCTACAGTCGGTGTTGCCGGATCAGGAGCCGGTATTGGATCAGTTTTCGGAAGCCTAATTGTAGGTTACGCCAGAAATCCATCTCTGAAACAACAACTCTTCTCATATGCTATCTTAGGATTTGCCTTATCCGAAGCCATGGGTCTCTTCTGTCTCATGATGGCCTTCTTGCTACTATTCGCATTCTAAACTAACTCTATTAGAATCATTTAATTTCTGAATTAGTTCAGGACTGTCTAATCACAGCTATAGCTCATTATCTGTAATTGGTACAAAATTAAATTTGTTTTATACCTATTTCTAAGTAATCTTTTTTATTATCTCTAAATTGTTTATTTCTTTTTCAAATTTATATATTGTGAAATTTATTATGAATTCATAACTGTATTAAAATTCCTTGTTTTAAAGGTTACCTTGAATTTATAGGGAATGCACTTCTCATTTGTAGAACAATATTTTATAGCTAATTTTGTTCGGTCCATTGTTAAATCAAGCCTTTTTGACTGATAGGAAATAATTAAATCTGTTATTAGTTACAAACTTGTGTCTTGGGCTTAATTTTTTACTTTTATTTTGTCTTTACATATATTGTATATTTATTTAATGTCAAGAAGGTGTTATCAGGAAGCTATTCACGTGGTGGTCAGATTAAAGTAGTGCAAACTCCCTATTAACTGTGAGTAAACTTTAAAAAAATACCCCTAAATGTTAAAAGATGTTTCACCTTTTTTTGCTGAGTTTTCATTATATTCAGAAAGAAACTGTATATTCTAGTTATTTAATTGAAAGTATAAACTTTTCTTGATAAGCTTAAAAATTGCTAATAATCTTTTCACCTGTATTAAATTCAATGGGGAGTATGATCAACAGTGCCAAATGTGTTTGCCAGAGCAATTAATTTTCCAAAGAAGAAAAACCTAGTTAAGATTTGCTTAGGGGTGGGGTGACTTCATTTGCTGTGGGTCTCTGCCTCGAAGTTGCAAAGACTGTTCCAGTCAGATACTGAAGATAGTACTACTTTTTAAGAATATGCTATAACAGTCATCTCAAGGACTTAAAATATTTTATTGTCTTCAAGTTATTGAAATTTATCTTTATGTAAAACTTATCTTAAGGAAATAATTATTTTTTATTTACCTCATGTACTAATTAAAAATATTACATGATTTAGCTATTCAATATATTAAATACTCAGCAAAAATATATAAGTTGAATTTTACCGTAGTTTGCAATATGCAAAGTTGCTTGCACAAAGAAATTTTTAAAGTGTGGAGAATGTCGAGGAATTGGGAGGAAAGTCAGGACCTTTGATGTGGCAAAAACCAAGCATGCAATGTGTGCACAAACATTTCCCAGGGAATTTTTCCAATTTATCACTATTAAAAGGAAATGGTGAATGGCTAATATTACTTTTTTGTGGTTCACTATTTGTTTTCTCCTATGCATACTGCTACGTTAGATCGAAATTTTTCTAAAATATATCTGATAAAGGGAATTCTATTTGAATAATTACCTTAGCTATAGTTAAAAATCAAATTTAAAATCTGTGACTTTGTAAAATTGTTTTTAATAAACACACAAATTGACATATTAAATTTATAACAATAAATTATTTGTACTAGCTTAAATTTTTACTTTAAATATTAGCTTTTGTGATAAGAATATTTTCCATTCTATTTTAATTGAAGTCTATTTCTTAATGGTAATTATTACAAAATTATATAAAATATTAATTATAGTGAAGCAATATATTACACTAACTTTCCTATTTAAGCTGTGCTTAAAATTACACCAAATTAAACATTTATTAAAAATTATGGCCTACCTTTTTATTATTTTCTATAAAACTGAGATTTATTCACAAAAACAGAAATATTTTCAATTTAAAGTTCAAAATCACACTCATATTTAGTCATGTAAATGAAATATATAATTTTATGTAAACAGTCAGGGGTCTGTCCAGACATTTTGTGTAAGATCAGTTTTTGTAAAATAGTGAAAAAATTACTCGTAATTTGTGAATATAAAACGTTAAGTCACATTCTTTCAACCAGGGTCCTGCTTTTGTGAATTTGTGCAAATTGGGTCTTATTATTGCAAAAAAACTTTTATTGATTTTTTAAATTGCAGCGATGATTGTGCTCCGGTAAAATTCCGGATTTTTCGCTAACAGTGATCCGGATATCGAAGGTCCAGACGTTTAAAAAAAATCATTGATCGCAGAAGTTTCCGGAAATCAAATTTTCAAAGGTGGAACTTATTTGTTTGTTAGGGAGAGCCAGAGAGATACTTTATAAGCTTATATTCATGATTATAATATTCATTTTTTATCTGTAAATTGTTATTATAATCATAAACTGAAGAAAGACATATTTGTAAATTTTAATTACTTCTCCAGGTCCTCATAGGTATGTACAAGATTATGCTCAACACTGTCTTTTTCCCTCCCTTCCTGGGAATGGTTTATTCGATTAACAAAACAGTGAAGATAAACAAATTAGTGAAGGGTCCGTTATTATGAAAAGATATTTTGTGAAAGATTCGTTAACTGAACCAAATTTGTTCTAAACAGACCCCTGTTAATGTTCTATGCGCTTAAGTTTTATATATAAAAAAAAATCAATTATCAAAATTCATTTAAAAGCTAATACTTATTTTAATTTTTTTCCTTTTTATCAATAATTGATTTATTAAAATAATGAGGGGGGAGTGAAAATATAAATTCTAACAAAAAAAAACTAATACTAACATAGTAAAAGTGTAAAAAAAAATACACATTAAATTCCCTGTGTCAGAATCGCGGGGACATTGATGCAGAGACTTTGCTTTGAAAAGTGAACAAAAATGTTCTTTTCTACAGAAATTAACGCGTAATATTTTAATCATGCGTTTAGATAATTACTACTTGACATGCTCAATTTATGCCATTGGTATCGTAAATCAATGTAATGTTTCAATTGTATTTTCAGCAGTTATTGATATTAATTTTTGCATGAATTTTGAAAATTCGAATCGTGCATTCGATTATTTAATTTTTAAAGTAATTGTTATTTAAAATTTTTAAAGTAATTATAGTAATTATTTAATTTTTAAAGTAATTTTTGGCAGTCATTGCTATTGATTTCTCCTTAGTCTTTAAATCAAATTTTTTATTATAACAAACTTAATTTCAAAACGAAGCACTCATTTTAAGAGCGATTCGTGTGATTTCATTATTGATCTTTTTTTTGGTCATTACTATTGATTTTATGATTTTTAATTTTATTGTGATGATTATTTACAAAAAGCGATAATTTGTGAGCTTCCTCCCCTAAACAAAATGAAACTTTTTTTCTTTCTAAAAACATCGCCAAAGTTTAAAATATTGAAATGGTTTAAAATATAAATTACAGTGAGCGGTTTTAAATTCACATTTTCCACCACTTCATTGAATTTTTCAGGTTGCAATAGCATTGTATTATACTTAGAGATTCTAAGTGGGACTTGTGTGATTTAAAATTCGCACGTCGTAATAAAAATCGGAATTTTTAAAACCATATGGAGACGCCACGCTAAAACTGCCAAAAAAAAAATTTGATTTTCAATGAAATTAGTGAAAACAAAGCGCTTCAAAAAGTAGTTATTTAAATGTGTGATTTTTAACTCTCGCATCGTAGTAAAAATATAGGATTTTCAAAACACATAAAAAAAAAGTGTGGCAATAGCTGCCTTTAAAAAAAAATTTTTTTATCGGGTTGTTCGGAAAGTAATTTAGTTTTTCCGACAGGATATAATTGTATTTTTTAAGGACCCAACTTCACACTTAAGCCGCATTATCATATGTTTTGAGAGCTGATATAGCAAGGCTTGTGTGTGAAAAAGTTCAATTAATTCTATGCAGTTGTTTTTGGTTGGTGCCCTTTTAAATATGGAGAGCAATAAGCAGCATTTTTGTCATATTTTACCTTCTTATAATGGAAAGGGTTAAAATGCTGTTCATGCCAGAAAGAAATTAACCGATGAGAATGGAGAAGATGTGTTAACATTACGCCAGTGCCAGAATTAGTTTGCAAAATTTTGGTCTTGAAGATGCACCATGTTCCGGAAGGCCAGTTGAAACTGATAAAGGTATTAGTTGATGCAAATCGGCGAATAACAACATGTGAGATCGGTGAGAGGTTAAATTCATCTAATTCAACTATTTATGATCACTTGAAAGGCCTGTGCTTAACCTCGAAGCTCAATGTATCGGTTCCCCATGTTCTCACAGAGAGAAATTTGTGTCGTTGCATTGGCATCTGTGATTCCCTTCTCAAACGTCACGAAAATGATTTGTTTTTAAAGCGCATCATTACTGGGGACGAAAAATAGGCTGTCTATAACAAAGTCAAATGCAAGAGATCATGGGGCAAAAAAGATGAACTAGCTCAAACCGTTGCGAAAGCCAATTTAAGGCGGGATTTTAAAGGAATAGATTTTTTATGAGATTTTACCGGATAACGCAACAATCGGAAGTCTACTGTTGTCAGATGGACACACTGAATGATGTGCTTCAACAGAAAAGGTTTAGTGTTCCACTAAGGTAATGCGAGACCTGGTACAAGTTGGGTCACTTGCCAAAAGTTTTTACAGCTTGAATGGTATACACTGCCACACCCACCATATTCTCCAGATCTAGCACCTTCGGATTATTATTTGTTCCGGTCACTGCAAAATTGTTTGGACTGTAAAACCTTTACTTCAAATGAAGAGGTCAAAAATCACCTGGATCAGTTTTTTGCCAGCAAAGACCTAACATTTTATGAGCGTGGAACCATGCTACTACCAGAAAGATGGCAAAAGGTGTTGGACCAGAATGGCCAATACATAATTTAATAATATATTTATTCATTATACAAAAATTGTCTTTCATTTCCCCCCCAAAAAACGAAATTACTTTCTGAACAACCCAATAGATTTAAGATGAAATCGGCTCAAACAAAGCACGTCAAGAAGAGATCAATTATTTGCGTGATTTATAACTCACGAGTCGTAATACCATAATAAATGTATCAGAATTTTAAAAGTCGCATGGTGGAAAATTGGTAATTATAAATGGCAAGAAAAGAAAACAATCGAATTGCTACTAGGATTAGCGCTGAAATCGGCAACAACAAAAAAGTACATTCAAAACTGGAATTAGAAATTTGCACATTATAATGTATTAAAAATATCAGATTTTTTTAAACCATGTGGAATTTCATAGTAATAACAATCTTTCAAAGCTATTATGTGAAATATTTTTTTTGTTTACTGGAACAACTGCTAATTTTGAAAGTTAAACATAATCAGTGTTTATAATTCCACTCAATCGTACTTTATTTCCCCGTAGCTGAGTCTCCATAACATTTATGAATACACTATTTGACTTACAATATTGACAGTATTTTTCCTTAGCAAAAAACTGCTTAACCAACAACCAAATTTCATTTTAATTTTTAAAAAAAATACATGGTCACTGAAACTACTCTTAATTAGTTGTCAGAACATCACATTTCTTTGCATTGTTTGAAGGTTGCTATTCTTTAGAAATCGTGATGCTGTCAATAGTGATGCCATCTACCGAACAGGAGTCTTATTGAGTATGGGGTTATCAAAGTGGTAATTATAACTACAGCTAAATCAAATAAATAAACACACTCAGTTATATGTGTATTTAAATGCAATTTATTGCAAAACAATTTTATTTACACAAATTCAATCATTCATTAAAAAAAATCAAGCATGCAATTGTACAATATATTATATTTTAATTTTTTCTACATGTATAAGAAAATACAGAATTTTAAGTTAAAAAAAACTTATGAATTTTAAAATTAAGAACATGAAATAATAATCCCAGCATAGATATAATTACAGCTAAATTTAAATACTGTTGAAAAGTTCTTATGGATTTGTATTTCTGAATGCCCAGCAAGATAAGAGAATTTCAGGTGGGCAAATCTCAAAAACTTAATAAATATATATGGATCAATTACAACACTTAAAAATTGCTTTTAAAATCTGTAAACAAAATAATAAGTCATAAATTTATAAGAAAAAAAATTCTAGGATCTTAAAAATTTTATCTTGACAATTTCCATGAATTAGAAAAAAATTCAAAATAGGGTGTTATCATACTTTATTTTTTTTTTTTTTTAAAAAAATGTGGAGTCAATACATATCATAGCTTCATTACTAATGCTAATATATACTTTATTTTAGTGTTAAGTAGTGACAAAAATAAAGCCAGCATTAAAAAATATTGATTTATAAATTACAGTTATATCACTATTCCACTTTTAAAAATAAGTTTATATGATAGACTTGAAATAGATAGCTGCTTTTAAGAACATAATTTTATTTATTCATAATTAAAAATAAAATTTAGGAAGAAATAAGAAAAAAAAGAGAACAGTTTTAGAATTTTTATTATTTGAGCTTACATTTTATAAAAGCTTCTATATAATACTTTCTATATTGTATTAATTATACAGATCAATGAGTCACCACTACATATTGAATTAGTTTACAAAATGACTTTCAACACTACTGTAGGGTGACATTTTGTTTTATACAATTTACACTTTCAAAAGTTAAATTTCAATATACAAATTGTAAATCCTAAATAAAATAAAAATTCAAACAAAATATATTTGTGTGTTTGAATTATAATTGGAACCAAAACTGTGCAAAATACAAACTAAATAAACTCATTAAAATCAGAAATTTCACAAAAACAAAGAGCATAAGTTTATTAAATTATCCATAATTTAAACACTTTTTAATAAGATAACTTAATTGATTGAATTATAACTAAGTAGATTCTACAGTAAAATGCATTCATGCACAAATTTCTTTATATATATATGTATATCAGCACATAAAATTATAATAGTTTATAGCAGAAATCAAAGATATAATAACCAATTATCTAATAAAGCTCATTTGTGCTCACATTTGATGTAAATGGTAGAAAAGAAAAATCTCACTATTGAACTGCAATCAAACTGGGCATCACAGGAAACTTCAATAAAAAGTCAAAAAGAGAAATCTGAAACAAAAAGGGCTCACCATCATTCGAATAAATTAACAACAAAGCAACCAGTTAGTTAAACATAAACCCATTAGCATTTATTAGTATCATTATTTAAGGAAATATACTTAGATATATTATTGGGTATTAAAATATAAGACATTGGATATTTTAAAAACGTTATGAATTAACTAACTTTGTGCAAAAAAATGCATGTACAGAAAAGAAAAAAAATTGGGAATGACTGTTTAAATTAATTAAATATTTAGTATACATCACTAAGGATGACAATTTAGTGATGCGCCAATTACTGTAACCATTGAAAAATAAAATAATATTTTTGCGTTATCTATTAATTTTTAAAAAAGGAAAAGAATTCAGCAGCATTTCTTTCTGAAACAAAAGTTATTAAGGTTACATATTGACTTATTGTGTCATGTTTAGGGAACAAAATTTACGTTGCATTAGATTAACAAAAAAGTTCCCATATAAAGCTTAATAATTGAACATATAAACGAAATTAATAATTGTACAAATATTAAAAAAAAGCTAATATTCCCAGAACAAATTTTTTAATTACCTGGAGATTTAAAAAAAAAATGTATTTAGATTCCTGATATTTTACTAAAAAACATTTCAGTGAAAAACATCAACAATTTTTACAAAATTATATCAAAAATTAAATTTTTAGTTAACTTTTGAAAAATGATAAATAAATAGACCTTTACAATTTTTTAAAATTCTTTTAAATAATTATATTTAGGTAATAAATAAGTGTATAACATTTAACCCACTAAGTACAAACTCTTCCGTTGAGAGAATCTTTTATTAAGATTGTTTAAAAGTTATCAATTTATTTGTATCTTTTTTACATTGAATATTGTAAACACTAGGCTTCATGGGAAATTTTTCCAATAATTTTATAATGTATTTCCTATTCTACTGAAACATTAAATATGAGTAACAATATTTCTGTTTTAAAATATAACAAACAGCGGCTAAAAAAAAAAAAACTATTTTAAAGGAATTATGAAGAAATTTTTTTTAAAAGAAAAGCGTCCGACTTGGTATACTTTTACACAGCCTCACACGCCTTAAGAAGCATAAATATGCTACCCCTATTTTTTTTGTTGTTTGCTTGGTAAAGGACAAACGTTTTTCTTTAAAAAAAGTGGTTAACAGTTATTGCTAAAAGATACAATAAATTTTGAAGTAACCAAACTCTACTACTATTGACATTATTAAATTTGCATGGAAAATCTAAATTAGCGAATCATCCCCAAGTTCAAAGACTGTTGTAGTGATCTATAAATTTCATTGGTTTTCAAATGATGGGGAGAGAGGTTGACATCCAAAGTTGGCGTGCATCACAATTGAAACACTTATTTAAACTAGTTTTTGAATCATTCAAAAAAGGACCAAAACATTAAATAGATGACCAAACGGGCTTTACTCTAAAAAAAAATGGACTTAGGAGGGAATAGAGGACTATTTAGGAGCCCAGCTCTTTTCATTCTGTTCTTAAAAGGGGGTCTTCAATATTTATAGCCTAAGGAACTCCAACAAGTTATAAGGCGAAAACCAAGACAGCAAACTCGTTATTTAAGAGAAACTTATCTCAGCTTTAGCAATTTTTAAAAAAATGCTCAAAGTTGGGACCATATTTTTCAAAGCATTTTAGTTTTCATGCCAGCCACCAGTTAGTTGTTTTGATTTCTTTGGTGGCAAATAAGCTCATCCTACTAATATAGAGCAAGTTAGAAATGCCCACACATTTTTGTTTCCAAGTGAAATACGAAATTACATAATTTAAGTTTATTAGATAAATTTTATATAGATAACTTAATTACAATTTCAAGAGCCCTAATGACTCCGTGTTTAAAGGCACTGCAATTATGAAGGAAAGGGGTTAAGTGACAGCTTGAAGCCTACCAAGCTTTAGATTAACGGGTATCAGCTTGTCAGGAAATTAAAGGAAGATGGTGCGCAATATTTATCATAGTTTATGATTAGCAGGAAAGCTTTAAGTTTCAAATATCAGTTTCATCAGTTATAGTGTTTTTTCAATTTATTATTTTGAAAGATTTACTCTGAAGAAAATTTTAAAATGCAATGAAAATAAACTGATGTGGGCTCTTCTACAACATTATGCATGAAGTGGATCATCTTTAATGTATGGTTCAAAACAATTTTCTATTTATTTAGGTGATTGATATTTTACTTTTTTAATCATATTAAAATAATTTTAAAATTTTCTAAGAAAGTTGTTACAGATGAACATTTAATTCACAGCAATAAGTCAGAGTTAGCTGTGTTAAGAACACAAGAAACAGTCTTTCAATTTAAGGTACAGATTATTTATCAGTATGCACGCATTTATAAAAAAAAAAATTCTCGCCAAGTTGGGTGATAGCTAAAGATAATCTAGTTTCAAATTGAAAGTAGGTTGGAGGAGTTGAAAACAGAAAATGCAGTTGAGGATCATCAAAATGGATGCTGGTGTAATCAAAGTTATGGCAACGTAATGACAGTTTTGTTATCGCACAAAGGGAGAGGAGTTGATAGGCAAAGGCAACATTAAGACAAATTCATAGGTATTTCGGTTAGATACGTAATATTTTCTGCAGAATTTAAGTAGTTAGAATTTTGTTCTAAGAGAGCAAATTTTCTGCGACGCTAAATTTTTCTTTTTGTGTGGGCTTAATGTTAAGGTGGGTGTTATTGCATTTTGTAAATGCATTTGAATTTGAACTTGTTGATAAGAACATTGGTATTTTTTTTGTGTTGATTTAAGTTTTATAAGTATGGAGAAGAAATTTCGAGAATCGTAAGTTAAGATTTCTGAAGAAAAAAAAATGGTTTTGGCAGTTATTATGGAAAACTCGTCATCTTAATCTCACATGTCTTAGTAAGTTATTGATGTGTGATGAAAAATTGTGCAAATAATGATCAATTTTGGATTAATTCGTAGTAGAAAGATATGTGATAAATGTTAGTCATTTTAAAATTTATTAATGAAGAAAATACCCCTTGCAGAAAATTGCAACCCCACGACTTATCCTTGATAAATCATTCATTTAACGTGTGAATGCATAGTCAGTGTGAAAAATGGATGAGCGATGGGTTGCATACATACACAAAAAGTGAGAAAATGCACCGAGAGACCTATGAAGAACTTGCCAAATGGGTGTCGAATGCCTGGGAAAAGGTAAAAATAGCCATAACATCCGGATTTATAGATGCTGTACTCAATTATTACAAGGAAGATGTTCCTTGCCCAATATCAGAAGATAAAAATTACATGGTAAATTAACACAATGATGAACAGCAATGTTTGTTTTGTTTCATAAGTGAAGAGTCTGATTTTGATGGTTTTAATTGAATATGAGATCGGAAATATTGACACTAAATAAATTATAATGATTTATTTTGTGATTAGTTAATATTTTATTGTGTGCATATTCTCATCTTATGACTGATTGGTTTCATGTTTCTGATGTGAGTAAGTATCAATATCAACTTCATTTTTATAATAAGTGTATTTAAAAAAAAAAAAATTATCAATAATAACTATTTTCTAAGTATAAAGTTTAGAATTTTATTTAATATCAAATTTTAATTGCATATTTAAAAAACAAATCGTAACTGGGTTTATATGTAGTACTTTTTATCAGTACAATTGAGTATATCTAGTGACATTTCATACTTATAATTTGTGAGTCATAATCACAAAAATGGAAGATAAATTCCCAATCCTATAAAACCCTCTTCTATATTTGGTGAAAGCCTTTTTCTTTGTTCTTTTGTCATGAAGATGTAGTAATTTTATTCTGTCTTGTGCCATCTACCAATAAACATATTGTTTGAGTGTTCTGGTGATTATTATTATTTTCCCTGCATACTTAGAGCCTCTCATTATTGTTTGGTAGTGTATAAAAAAAAGGCAGCCTTTACAACGGTGTGCTTATATGATGATAATTGAAATTTTTAGCCATATTTTTTGCAGATGTGGCATATCAACTAGAAATAGCTGTATTTATATTTTAGGGGTTTTCTTATTTTGTTCTATAATTTTAAGCTGAGTGGTAAAAGAAATGTTGTTTGGGAAAAATGATGATACATATTTGCCAGATTTTTATTTTTATAATAATTGTAATTTGGTTGGTAGGTTGGTGTCGTATCCTCAATGAATCATATTTTATGGTGTGCTTGAATAGCTTTTGTTATTTCTATGGCATTAAAAGAATACAAATCCTCTTCTGTGGGGTAGTTTAAGAGGTGAAGGCCTGCAGCAACTGCAGGGCAGTTAAAAACATGATATGGTGTCAGTTCCACATTAAGACAGTTGCCACAGTTTTGATATTTTCTAGTCCCATCTGTAGAAATTTTCATGTTTTTATGATGTTTTGTTCTTAGTCTGATGAGAGTAGTGGCTGTCTTCCTATCGATGTCAAGATTAGTTATTTGATCGTGGGCTTTGATTTTTAAAGGGGTGAATAGTCTTGACTTTGCAAAAGCATTTGCATCTGCTAACGTGGTTGGGATTGACTTTTGATTGAGATCGTTGGCAATTTTAGCCAAGGAATCAGCTATTTCATTGAACTCTAGGTTCACATGGGTGGGAATCCACTGCAAGAAGCATTTTTTCCGGAGACGCTGAAGTTGTCCAAGTTGTTCTATGATATTCAGGATAAGGCTTGAGGTACCTTTGCTGAGGGCCTGTAAGGCAGATCTGCAGTCGCTGAAGATGATGATACCACTAAGCTGCTCCGAAGGTTCAAGATTGATGTACGTTTCGATTGCCGTAGAAATGGCTATCAATTCTGCCGTAAAATTAGATGCGATTTTTCCAGCACCAGTTGCGATCTTTCGTTTTTGATCATCAGGTAGGAGCAGTACCACTCCCGCACCTCCGTTGGGGAAAGTGGAGTCAGAAGGTCCATCAGTAAAAGCCCTGACATGATTGAGGCCAGATAGAGAGTCGATAGTTTTCATCCCAATTTCCTTGAGTTTATTCGCATGATCTTTTTTCGAGCAGGGCTCGATGAGTTCTAGACAGATTGTCGTATTCACTGGAACAACTCGAGTAGCGGGAGTTTCGTTTCTGAAAAGAAAGTCCTCGGGTTTAAGGTGAATTTTTTCTCTGATGGCCCTGTCAAACAGAAGGGGAGATGACCTTTTGAGTCTAGATTTTTTATTCCAGTTTATAATAGAACGATGTGAAATGTGCCCCTCGTCAAGACTATGGGGGTTATTTGTAAATTTAACAGTTACTATTTGTCTCCTTTCTTCCAGAGGGACCAAACCGCATTCCTCTTGAATTCTTAAGTTGTTTGTTGATGAGACAGCACCAGACATTATTTTTGCAGCTTTCGCTTGTACTTTATCGAGTCTCTCTCTTGAAGTAGACGAGGAGTGTGACCATACAGGTGTGGCATATTCCATTATTGGTCTTATAAAAGTTGTGTAAGTAGTTTTCAGTGTTTTTGGTGCAGCACCCCATTTTGTGCCACAAAGCCTCCTAAGGATGTTGGGCTTTTTTAGTGCTCTATTAGAACACTCTAAAATGTGGTGGTGAAAACGAAGCTCTTCGTCAAGTATTATACCGAGGTACTTTGGGTTAGAAATCTTTTCTATGGGGGTGTCAAACAATGTGATACTAGGACAAAATGTGTGCCGGTGTTTTCTGTCCGTGCTGAACACAAGTGCAGGAAAAGCAAGGGTCTCAATACCGATCCCTGTGGTACACCAGCCCAGAGTTGTTTCCTTTTGGATAGTACACCGTTAAATTTAACCCTAATTACTCTGCCTCTTAAAAATTTCCTCAATCCAAATCAGGGCATTTCCATTTATTCCAATTTTGTGTGCTATTTGAATGAACCTCTGCCTCCAGACACGGTCGAACGCGGAGGTCATATCTAGAAATATGGCAATTGTTTTTCTTGATGGTTTCCGTTGGAAAGAATCAATTATCGACTGGCAAAGATAAAAGAGCTGGTCTGTGGTTGAGTGTTGCGCTCTATAAGCTGTCTGATAAAAGTTAATTTTTTGGTTGTTGGTGAGCCAGTGTATTAGTCTTGAATGAATCATACATTCAGTCAGTTTACACAAGATGCTGGTTAGAGAGATAGGACGATAGCTGGAGAGGCTATCAGCGTTTTTATTCGGTTTTAGGATGGGAATGATTATTGTTATTTTCCATTCTTTCGGAATCTTACCTGTACGCCAGGATTTGTTGATGATGGTGAGTAGCTGCTCTTTAGCAGTACTTCCTAAATGCTTTAACATCAATGCAAAAATGAAGTCATTTCCCGCGGCCTTGTTAGATGGCATTTTGGTCAGTGAAACATTTAGCTCATGTAGCGTGAAGTCTCCAGAAAAGTCCCAGATTGAGTTGTCATTTTTCGCATTTAGAAGAACTCTTTTGCTGCTAGTGAGTATTTTCTTATCTGCTGTTTCATAGTTAAGTCTTGAAACCCTTGAGTAGTGTTCAGCTAGAGCATTAGCTGTATCAAGATTGTTGGTAAGGGGCCTATTGCCATCTGAAATAATATTTGAGTTTGTTTGAAAATTTTCTTTGGTGTTGTCTAAAATTTTGATGATTTTCCAATGTTGACTCTCTTTCCTAGGGTCTAGTTTATAACAGAATTCAGCCCATTTCTCTTGTTTGCATTTATAAATTTCTTGCTCCACTTCGTGGCTCAGTCGTGTCAATTCACGTCGAAGTTCTTCTGTGTTTCTTGTCTTTAACTCTACATTTACTTTGTCTCTCTTTGCTATCAATAAATCAGTGTTGTGATCTTTCCAGAAAGGCACCCATGAGTCTTTTCTTTTTCCCCTCGGGATTGACAGACTAGCTGCCTTCTTAGACTGGATTCAAAAGTACTCGTCATATTATTTATGTCTCCAGTGAGAGGATTATTAGTACAGGTATCTTCTAGGATTTTCTCGAAACTAACCCAGTCCGCCTTTGTGAAGTTCCATGAGCATTTCCCTTGTTTGATGGATTCAACGTGAAAATCAAGGGATATAATGATGGGCCTATGGTCACTGATTGCAGAGTTGAGAGTTGTCCATTGTGCTTTGGGTGCATTCAGGTAGTCGATTGCAGTTATGTCAATTGCCGATTCAGTACCATAGGTTCTTGAGAGGTACGTATTTTCTTCATTATTTAGGGTTGTTAGTTCCAGATCATCTATCATTTCCTCCACCTGCGATCCCTTCTTATCCAAATATGCAGAGCCCCATGTTGGGCTCTTTGCATTGAAATCGCCTAAGACGATGGTGGAGTCGGTTGGTGTAAGACTTATTTTCCTATTTTTGCGGTGTTGATGCTTGAGTTATCAGGATGGTACACGTTTGTGATGGACATGGAGTAGTCCGGTAGGTAGATAGATAGCTGCTGCTTGCAATTCTGTGGAGCTGTCCGCAGGATCTCCTTCTTCTTCAATGATTTCCTTGAATTTAGTTTCTGGAGTTTTAAAGAGCATAGCCAGTCCACCTCCATGTCCATCGTTTCGGTCTTTTCTAATTGTTGTATAGCCCTTGAGCTTGAAATCTCTTCCTTTGCTAAGTTTTGTCTCCTGCAAACATGCAATGTGGATGTTATATTCTCGTAAGATACTCAGCAGTTCTGTCATTTTTCTCTGCGTACCGTTGATGTTTAACTGAAGAATATTGAGCGATGTCCTCGTAGCATACGAGGACAATTGTAATTTAACCTATGCTAATGATTTTTTAAAGTTAAAAGCTACTACCCGGGATGCATTTTCCCTGTATATCTTACACTGATATAGAGCAACTGCCAAGGATACATTTGCTTGGCTTATCTTACTGATGTTTTTTTAAGGTTAAGTTTTACTGCCAGTGTTTTCATTACAGGAAAAAAATGGGAGAGAATTTCTCACCCTTCCTCAAAAACAGGGTGAGATTTCCAAAAGGTAAGGAGATTTCTAAAAATTAAAAAAACACAAATAGGCTCTGAAAATTTTTTTTTCTTTAATCATAATATTTAACATCTATTTTTTAAAGCAATGAATAATTTTGCTGCATCATAATATGGAAAATGCTCTATATCTACCTTTATCAGCTATTCTTATTAGGTTACTCAAATGCTTATCAGTCAATCCGTTACGATAATTTGTTTTAATTCGGTTTGGGATGCTAAAAGACCTTTCAACAGATGCTGAACTATTCGGAATTACTAAGTAAATTTGCAGCATTGTGCACACACTTTCCCATCCTCATCTATCTGCCAGCATACGCTTTTCAATAACTTTTGGTATAGAATAAAGAAGTGCGAGATTCGTACATTTTGAAATTGATTAATAGAGTGCGCTGTAATCATTCTTAATGCGAGAAAAGAAAAAAATATGCAAGATATGTAGTGAAAACACTAACTGCCCTCAGTAGACTAATAACAGGGTGCACACTGCTAAGATTTGGTATCGGTAAGCGCTATTTTTTCGGTAAAAAATGGGGTATGTACTGTTGGCAAAATTGTTGCCTAGGAGTTAAGATATTCAGTACAGGCCTGTGCTATTTCCCCTTAATATATATTTTTTAAAAAATTGTAGTACTTATAAAATTATAATTTTCTAGGTTTGCAATATTTGATCCTCTTATAGGATGTCACGAAACTTCAGCCAATTGAAATGTGCCAAACAGGTTGGCTATGAAAAAAAACGCCACAAAACTAATGCGTACTGGTAACAAATCAGTTCATGGCATACCATTAAATGCCAGTTTAAAAGAAAAAAGGTACAGTATTTAAAAATGAAAATAAATATAAAAAAATGACCTAGCAATTAATGACTGGTCATTTTTTAAAAAATAAATAAATGTAATATAAATATAAGCAAAAATATACAATACTTGACTATCTTTTTTCAGTCACCACCTTTCAGTTCTTTCCTTTGTTTGAGTAATGTCAAATAATTCTCCTGCACATTTTTTGCTTTCTCTTCAAAATTGATCATCTTTTGTTTCACAATAAGCAGTTCTGTGCAAAAAAAAAAAATTTTGTAATAATGAGAAATAAAACGTTATTGAAAATTTCTAGAATTAAATAGCGAAACTTGTCCAGAGAAATTTTGAATATATAGATATAAAAATAATGCAAGAAAAATATTAAATAAATGGAAATAACTATAACCAATACTAAAATTATTAATTTGAAATAGAGAAAAAGCTTAATGCAAAAAAATAATTTTTTATTTGTTTTTTAAATCTACACACCCATATAAAAACTAGTAAAAACATCCATGAAATTAAGAGACAGGCGAGCAATTTTGAGATTAATTGAGCAGATGCAATAATACAAATAAAAACAATAATGAGGAAATGCAACTGACAAAGCAAGTTATTTAGACTCTACTCCTATACTACGAGGACTATTTTTTAATTCCTTGGGAACAAATGTGTTCAGTTACAGTTATGTAGGTAAATTACACGGTCAGTTCTGTATCTTTAAAATGTTCAAGTTTTACAAATCATCCTCCGCGTATGAGGTACAACTTGTCAGCTGCATACATTTACCGGCAGATTTGTAAAGTTTACAAAGCTTCCTACTGGCACGCTGACAGGATATTTTGCAACTCCATGACAATTATTCACTCATGAGCTTTTTTGGACTCTTTAAGCAGGGGAGTTTTGGACTACCCCTCAATACAGTCAAGACCTTGAGATGAGTGATTTTTCATTTTTTCTGATATTTCAACCAGTACAAAGCTGACAAAGATGTGAAAATGGTCATGACCTCTTGGTTATCGGAGCAGATGACAAGTGAATACTAAGAGGATATTCTAAATTTAGTTGTAAAGTATGATAATTGTTTAAGCAAACTTGACAACTATTTTGAAAAAAAGAGAAATGTATGTAGAATTAAAAAATAAATTTACTTCATGAAAAGTTACTTTCGTCCGGCTTTTATTTTCAAACGGCCCTTACTTTAAAAACAGCCCTCCTAATAAGGTTGAATTGATGGAAAAAAAAAGGCACCATAACTTCGCAGAAATATGCTGCGGCATTATTGTTTCAAAACATGAAAATTTAATAGGAAGGTGTATCTAATGGGACGCTTTGATATTAATTATTTTATTCATACTTAATGGTTACTTCAAATTAAAATTAGAAAATGCTTAATTTTACTTAGAAAATTATTGAAATCTATTTTATAAGCTAGGATTGTTTCTATTTTTTTTGTATATTCAATATCCTTTCATTGGTTTTTATTTAACTATTTAAATTATATATATGTTTGTGTATTTAAAGCATGTGTTAAGTCTGTAATCACTACCTGCATTAATATAGTATCTGATGGTACGGCGTATCCAGTGAAAAGTTTTTTATTTTTGACCAATTTTTGAGGGTGCGGTGTATAAACCAGGGCGACGTTTCGCCGTGAATTTATGCTAAGTCCCAGGAGGAGACGGTGAATTAGAGAAATTTTCAAAAATTCAAACAATTCTTCATCATAAGATCTTTCTAAAACAATTAAATTATAAGAATAACGCTAATATGTTTCTTTGTACCAAATATAGCAATAAAGAAAATATTAAAAACTATTGACTCATACAGTCTCTGGCCAAATTATTAGATGCACTAACTACTTATTTCTGTTTTATAAATTTAATTGAATTCAATCGCTTGACATAAAAATAAATAAAAAATGACCAAAGAGACAAACTTTTACCTGAAGTTTTTTACTTTGCAAAAAACTTCAATTCAAGACATTAAATTAAGGTAAAAAATATTGAAATAAATGCATAACATATTTGCTTTATAGATGAAAAACCCTAAGGAACTGGAAGAAATGTCCAAACTTAGATCATAAGTTAGCATTAAGTATGGTTTAAAAATTCCCCGTGGCAGAATTGCGGCGACATTGTCACAGAACGTTACAGAGTTCTTGCAGGAGGAATTTTTCTTTAGGAAATAAAAAATTTTGGTTTTCTTTTCTGCAGAAATGTTCCAAATTTTTTCCCTCAAACTTTATATTTAAAAGATGTCTTTTTCGCATATCAGAAAGGAAAAATTTTTTAATGATTTTTCTATTCTTTTTTTGGGAATAATGAAAAACAAAGAATAATGAAGGGAAAAAAAATTGTTTTCTTTTCCGCCGAGATTTTCAAAAGATTTTTTATCTCTTCTCCAAGATTATTATATAACAATGTATATTATGAAACAAAACTTTAACTTCATTTTTAAAGATTCCTTTCACGCACATCAGAGTGAAAAGAAATGCTCATGATTTATCGATTCTTAAGAATTAAAACAAAATTGATAATGACTGGTTTCAGCTAGAATTTAAATTAAAAAATATAAGGGGAAAATAAACTGAAATTGCAAAAGTTGGAAAGATAATTCCTTATTAGAAATCCTATACTTTCAATCAAATTTTTTTTTCCTAATACACCATATTTTGGATTTTAATAAAATTTGACCTGTGAATTGGGATTTTGTTACGAATTCAGATTTGTAGCAAAATAATGTCCTTTTTTTTAATTTGGTTGAAATAAAATTGATTCAATATTTTAAAAAAAATAAAAACTATGCATACGAAATCATGCATTTGAGTTTTCGCTTTGACGCTCTCAACTCGCGTCAATTCTATCGTAAATATATGCAGCGTTTTGATCATTTTTTTGGGCAATTATTGCTACGAATTTATGCTGTTTTTTTTTTTAAACCTGATGTCTTTGATCGCTCAGTTATTATTTATATTCTCGTAAATTTTTTAAGTATGTCGATGTTCTTGTTAACCCATGCGGTATTTCAATCATTCTTTCAACGCGAAACTGAAATCAATTATTTACTTTTTAATGTGACGATTTTATTGTTTTTCGACTTTCTATTACTAGTGCTACCGAATTCCAAGGGTTTTTAAGATTCCAGTTATTTCTCTGTTAATATTATTTCGATACGTTAAAATTTTAATTGCGCATTTAAATAATAACTTTTTGAAGCGTTCACTTTATGCCGATACTATCGCAAATCCATGTAGTATTATTATTAAAAGTATCTTGTAGTT
This sequence comes from Parasteatoda tepidariorum, assembly GCF_982258835.1. Classification (NCBI taxonomy): domain Eukaryota; kingdom Metazoa; phylum Arthropoda; class Arachnida; order Araneae; family Theridiidae; genus Parasteatoda; species Parasteatoda tepidariorum. The sequence goes on along the minus strand of NC_141758.1, from coordinate 866,304 downwards.
ATTTCTCTGTTAATATTATTTCGATACGTTAAAATTTTAATTGCGCATTTCAACAAGCACTTTTTGAAGCGTTCACTTTATGCCGATACTATCGCAAATCCATGTAGTATTATTATTAAAAGTATCTTGCAGTTATTTCTCTGTTAATATTATTTCGATACCTTAAAATTTTAATTGCGCATTTAAATAATCACTTTTTGAAGCGTTCACTTTATGGCGATACTATCGCAAATCCATGTAGTATTATTATTAAAAGCATCTTGCAGTTATTTCTCTGTTAATATTATTTCGATACATTAAAATTTTAATTGCGCATTTAAATAAGCACTTTTTGAAGCTTTCACTTTATGCCGATACTATCGCAAATCCATGTAGTATTATTATTAAAGGTATCTTGCAGAAAGATATTAGTAGAGAGGTTTGTTGCAGAAAGTCCCAAAAAATTCTGCCACAGTGCTTAAAATGAACTTTCAGAAAAACTAAACTCACATTCAATGCTTTTTCCACAAAGTAGGAAATGAAATGAGTACATATTGAAGTATCCTATGAATGACAAAAATGAAATTAGAAAACCAGTAGGGTGAGAAGTGAACAAGCTCAGCAGCAGATCAAAAAGTTTGGAAAATAAGTGGTTTATTGATGATGTTTCAAGATGAAGCAAGAAAGATCAATTTTATAACCCTCACTGGTGTGGGGGGGAGACATCTTAGTTCCAAAAAGAAAATGAATTAAAAGAGTCAATAATTAAATTTTGCAATAAATCAATTTTTTTTAATCTGTTAAATCTTAGTGCATGAAAATAATATCTCAAATGCACATCTATGGAAGAAAATGTCTTATCTTGCATAGTTTACAATAAAACTCCATCTTATTGCAATGTCAAACATTATGCCCTTTTATGTTCAATAATTTTAAAAATATAAAAGCTAATATGAAAGGAAAATTCTGATCTTGAAAGAAAGTGCATAACCTTTAATAAAATTAAGTATTTTAAAAAATATGCTGACATAGATGATTTCTATTTAGCTATGATTTCAAAAATAATTTAAATTCAAATAACAACAATTAGATAATAGAAACATAATATTTTTTCATGAAATAAACCAAGATTAATTTCAGAAAGATCCAAAAATTTTCAAAAATTATAGAAGCTTTAAAAAATAAAGAATTTTTACAATCCCATATAAATTGGATTAAACTATTAAAAGGTAATTCTCCACAAATAGTCTAAAATAATGTAAAAGGACATTTTGGCTTTTTCAGAAAAATAGAAAAGTTATTTATTCAATATATAGTTTGAAGAAGTCTTTATTGCATTATCTAATAAGTTTGAAGTATTATTTGAAATAATTTTTTCATTAATCTTTAAGCCAATGAAATCTTATAACCGCACTCGCCACCTACACTGAAAAACATATACTTTTCTTCTTCAACTTTTATAAAGAAAAATTAACACTTATAGTGTTGCTTCGACATATGAAATGAATTTTTTGGTCGTTAAATGAACTGATTATTAGGCATAAAAGTTTCAATCTTACATTTCATATCGATGGCGTTATTATTTGCATCGAAACAGTGCAAGTGTTCTAAGAATATGTTTTGATAAAACTGTAAAACAAACTTCAAAAAATTGGGAGAAGTTTATCAGTACATAAAAAAGAAACTGAAAAAATAAATTTGACACACTCATTTCCTCATTTAAATATATGAAGTTAATTTATTTTCTAAAAATGTATTTAAAAGAGTTTTAACCTCCTATAATGGGATAGTTAAAGAACATATAATCTTATTTTTATTTTATTCATGGGTTAAACTTCAAAAGCAAATAATGAGACTTTTTCAATCCCTGACTGGGAGAAAATGACACTTTTGTGAGGGCATTGACACATTCTAATGCATTAAAAGAGAAGATAAAAAAAATTATTTCTGTTTGACTTTCTTATTTTTTTAAGCAGTTAAGGACTGACATATACTTAAATACATTCATGAAAGTTATTATTTTAAACATGTTTATAACTACAGTGTAAAGTGCCATATCCGGACGTCCCTTTCCCGGAAGGGTCAATTTCCGGGACACTTTTTAATAATCAAAATAAACAAACCATCCATCTTCCCCTTTCCTTAAAAAAAAAAAGTCTTTTGACACTTTCTCTCTTTTTCTAGCTTGCACTGGACCCCTGATTTACGCATCGAACCCATAAATCACTAGAAAGGGGAAGTGAAGATCTACCCCCAAGATCATTGAGTGACCGTTAGTGATGCTCCTCCCTTGGAATGTAGGAAAAAAGGGAGATTTGTTTTCAAAAGACCGCAACTGAGTCTCCTCCCACCCCCCTCCTTTCCCATGCAGGTGGCTAGTAAAAGAGGCATTTCCTGGAACCTTTTTATTGAAAGAAGAAATACTGTGGAAAAGGGTAAACGGGGCAAGCGTTAAAGTGGAGGGGGAGTCAAAATGGAAAATTTGAATAGGTCTAAAAGGATACACGTCCTTGAGAAACAAAACATTCGTTCTTCCCCATACCATGTAATATTTAGGAGGCAGGGGGAAAAAGGGGGTAACATTCTTTCGTTAGCAGATTCCTTCAGTCATAGAAGAGAAAATAAACAGAACCCGATCAGCATGCCCCGCCTTTATGTTTGATTGATAGCCAATGATTGGAGAGAAAACAATAATTTGTTACTTCCCCACCCTCAACTTAAATGATCTCCTCTTTAGACTTATTTTCTTTCACAAATAAGGAGGAAATGATTTTTTCTCCTCCACCTACCCACCTTAATGAATGACGGGAATTTCCCTTTCTAGCTTGAATCATTCTAGTTAAAAATGGCAGATTATAATTTTCATATGTCAATTTTTTTTCGTTTTCTATATTTTAAGCAATAATATTTTTTTTCTAATATTTCATATTTTATTGATTAGATATTCTAATACTAAAACATTATTCCCCTTAAAAATAATGTTTATTTATTTATTGCTTCTTAGATTTAGATCATTTTAAGCTTTGTTCCAGAATGACATGAATTTCCCCTTCCTGCTTGAATCGTTCTAGTTCAAAATGGCGGATTAATATTTGCATAACTGTTAAATTTTTTTTCATTTTCCATATTTTCAGCAATAATATTTTTTTTCTAATATTTTATATTTGATTGATTAGATATTCTAATGCTAAAACATTATTCCCCTTAAAAATAATGTTTATTTATTTTTTGCTTCTTGGATTCAGATCGTTTATTAAATCATTTTAAGCTTTGTTTACCTTGGGGGTCTATTATACGGAAAAATCTATTATATGGACTTCTGGAAGTCCCACCGATTCCGGATACGCGACTTTACACTGTATAATTAATTTTCCAACACAATACACAATTTCCAACACCATTTTCTCAATTTAATAAAATCATTTTTTAAAAACTAAGCGTGACTGTTATGTTTTTCTTATCTAGTACCTACTCCTGTATCTTATTACAAAAAACAATTATTTATTTATTCATGTCACTATAAAAAAATAGTCAATTCATATTGATTGACCCAAAAACTAACATCTGTAAATACATCTGTAGACAAGATAAAATCAAGTAAGAATTCCTTTGACTTGATCCTTTTAGCATTCAAGAAAAAAAAAATACAGTTTCAAGAAATCAATTAAAATATTGAAGATACGGCATTAAAAAATTCATTTGGATAAACCATTCACATTTATGTGATATTGTAAGGATATCCCCTATTTTAATTTAATATAATATTATATATCAATAAGCAACCAAATATAGATAAACAAACTGGATTTCAACAAGATTGTTAGAAAAATATAAAAACCAAAACAAAAAATAACCTTATCTACAAATACTGATAGCAAAGGAAATTTTTTTAAAAAAATAATTACATTGAATGATTTTTTAAAACCTATTTTTTGAGTCGACTAAAAATAAATCTGTTTAAAAAAAAAAAAAAGATGGATCGTTCTTACCAGACTTTTTTATATCGAATTCTTCTTCTAACTTCTTGATCTTATTCATATTTTTGTAACATAAATCAGATTTAGTAGAGGAATCCACCTAAAAAATAAAGCCTATTTAATTGCCTTAGATGACAGAAAAAATTTAACAGAACTAGACCAAGAACTAAACAAACTGATATAGCATTGCTAATAAAAAGTTTTATTGATATTTGGTAAGATGTTTATTTATGTTACGATAAATTTAAACCTTTTTTAAAACTTAGTTGAGAAAAAAAATTTTCATCTTTCATATCTTAAATAGTTCAAATGCAGAGAAAAATAATAATCAAGATATGAAAACAATATTAAAGTGTAAGCATTTTTTTTTCTATTTTTTCCAAAAATTAAACAGAAACTGCACAACAGTCAGGCATTCAAAAAAAAAAGTAATAATAATAATAATAATTAAAAAAGAAATATCACCTATTTTAAATATTTTAAAGCCGCAAAAAGTAGAGTAAATTTTAGTTTTTATTTGTTTTTTTAACCCTCATCTGCCTAATACACTCATAAAAAACACACAAAATAAACTAATGCTCTCTAATGCATTAAATAAATTATTATCTGAACTTAAATTGTTGTTCAATCTTCCAACATGCATGCTTTTCAGAAAAATAAAAATTCAATTCATAATTGTCATTTGAGTTTTCTCTGTAAAACAGCTTGGTAATTTTTCAATTATTCAAGATAATGATTATTGGTACATTAAAAATTAGATGCATTGAAATTAAAATTTAATACATTTTAATAATAAAATAACAAAGTATTTATTATAATATTCTTTTACACACATCTGTAGAAATCTCATATCATAAGTAAAATAATAAATGATAACGAATACAATGAAGTTAATGCTACTGATTTTTATGAGAATATCGTAAAATATTGAACACATTTCCACATTCAATTATGCCACCACCCATTGTTTCATCCAAATATTGATGAGCAATTAAAACCAAATAAGCCCCCCATTCACCTTCCACACCCAGAGTTAGATAATAGGTTAAGTGCCTACATGCACGAAAAAATTCTTAAGTTCAAAAGATAAAATTTTAAAATTAAAGGATTGCACACATAATTTAAAAAAATAAAGTATCATAATTTGATCATTACAATACAAAAATTTAATATTTTAACGCAAATTTGATTGATTTAAAAATCCAACATTGTGATTTGTATTAACGCAGTTAAAGAATCGCATGCGAATCGTATTCACATGATTTAGGAATCCAATAACAATTTATGTTCATGTCTTTTTAAAATACAATATTGTAATTCCTATTCACACGATTTTGATATCAAACATCGGTTCCCAACGAAGAGCAATGTTATTTGTTTTTCACTCGGTGCTCATTGCATTGCATTTACAGTTGGCCTTACGTAACGCTCAATTTTGTATTCTGATGTTCGACGTCAAATAATTGATTTTTTACTTCCACCCATTGTTGGTGTGTGCTCTATTTTATCACAGAAAGTAATATCATTTGGTTTTTATTCAATACACTTTGCTTTGATATATATTCTGCCATCATATAGTGCTCAAATTTATATTATGATATGTTAGAACACCTAATTGTATTTCTGTCATTGCATTGTTCGAGAGCAATTATTCTTGTAACCGACAGAGAGCAGTGTTATTCGGCTTTTGCTCAGTTGATTTGCTGCTGCATAAATTGTTGCCTGCAAAATGCCTGACTTTGTATCCCAATGTTTGATGTCACTCAATCGTAATAAAAGAATTTCTATTTTCTCACTCAGGGTTCCCACTCTTTTAACAAAGCAAGAATTAAGCACTTTTAAGGACTTTTTTTGAAAAATTAAGGACTTTTTTGAAAAAATTAAGGACCTTAAAAATAGTATGATTGTTTATTATCGAATAAATATATATAACCAGTAATAGTGCTAATCATTTAACTTTCTTAAAAAAATTCAATAAATAAAATAATAAAAAACAATTTTATTATAATGTAAGTACTGATAAAATTGTAATAATTAACAGGGCTTGCCAAAGTAGGACCAGACATTTTTTGCAACTCCGGGTTGGGTTTTTTAAAACATTTTCAGATTGCTAAGGGTTAACGACATGAATGAAACTTATCTGTAATTAATTCCTTTTTAATCATTTCATTGAAATTGAATTGTAAAATTAGGTGCAGAAATTAAAATTTGCAATTTTTTTCATATATTAATAAGAAAAGAAGAAAGAAATTTGGGAAAAAATTATTACAAGTTTTTATATTTCGCTATTAGACATGCATTACATATTCAGCTGTATGCCAATCTTGGTAAATATTCAGTTACACCAAAAAATTTCTTCTTTTTTTTTCTATTAACAAAATGTTTCATTTATTAGGGTATATATTTAAAAAATTAATACTAAGAAGTTAAATTAGAGTTATGCATGAGAAGTTTTCTTTACTATATCATGTTAAATCCTATTTCACGTAAAAACAGGTTATACTAGTATTTAAACACCTTAAATCATTCCACTTTTTTTTTCATTAGGCTTAACTTATTTTTTTTACTTTTTTAAATTCATTGAAATCAATATTTTTATAGAATAAAAATACAATTACGTTTAAGATTTAAAATTTTCAAACCAATATGTTTTTATTATTTCTCGGTGATACATATAAATAAAAGAGTGTAAAATGATTTTTCAAAGTTATTAACACATTCTTATGGCCAGAAAATTAGTAAGGTAACTTAATCAACAAATATTGATAAATTAATTATTTTTTCATCATTTATAGATATTTACTTGTAATATTTCTTTATCATCCTCTATCATTCTTATTATTATTCTCTACTATTATGATTTGATATTTTATTTTTATTGTCAATTAATAGTTTTGAAGAAATATCTTGAAAAATTTTATGAAAAACATATTGAAAACCGTATCTAACTTAACCATTTTGAAATTATTACTCATCAGCAAATGTGTTATACTTACTTTTATGACGAGCTTTACAATTATTTCCGACCAAAACTGACATTAGGAATTAACTTTACATAATATTACTAAACAATCTGCCGAAAAAAAGCACTATCTTTTCCATGTGCAGTATCATCCCCCTTGTCCCCACACTATTCTTTTCTTTTAGAATGTCACTGTTCTCATAGAGCATCCTTCTAGGCAAAAGGCGGAATATATTAATGAAAGAACCAATATATTAATAAAAGGACATGTTTTCTTCTCCTTGCCTGCAGTCCTCCCTCACACAACCCTTCTTTTCTTCCTAAAATGCTTTACTCTTGGTGCATGGTCTAATTTTAAGTGATAAAAGAACGACTTTTTGTTTTAAAACACTGAACTAAAGAATTGTTCCTATAAACTATAGTGATGCTGAAAAATTAAGCACTTTTAAAAACCTTCTGCTAAAATTAAGTACTTATAAGGGCCCTTACTTTTCAAAATGAAAGTTAAGCAGTTTTTAAGGACTTTTAAGAACCTTGAGAACCCTGTCACTAATCGTTTTTAACAATGTAATCGTTATAATTTGAAAAAGAAGAGTAAAGGTGAAAGGCAAGTTGTTTAAAATACCATTTATTTATTTCAATAATTTAACCTTGCTTTCTATTGTTTTATACTTAATAAAATTTAATAATACTTCCACTTTAATATATTTTCGGTTTTATTAAATTTGCATTTTTCCCTTGCTACTGTTAATCCCTCCACTATGTGGCAATTTCCGTTAAAATTTATGAGATCTTAATTGGTATTTTATGACAGAATTGCGCTTGTCAATAACTATAAACTAAATCAACAATGATTTAAATTTATAGAAATAGCAGTGGCTGTCCAAAATTAAAATTGGCCATCAACTAAATCTTAAATTAAAAAAATCTATTTTAGAGAAAATAAAAGATATTGCTTCAACAATAAAAATATTTTTTTAACACAGTTTCCTCGAAATAAACCCTTTTCTCTAAGAACAAAATCTGGTAAACTGGAAAAAAATTTTTTAATCGATACTAACTTCCTTTGTAGATTTCAGCAATTTTTCAAGATTTTCAGTAGTAGCCTGAGCGTTTTTAGCAGCATCTTCATTTTTAACAAGGAGATCAGCTTCATCGAGAATCAAAACAACAAGTCGACGAATAACTCTGTAAATATTTTTGTTACACAAATAAGAACATTAAAATAATAATAATTTTCTTATTACATAGCAAATTAAATAAATGTTTTAAAAAAATAGTTGTAGGGCAAAAAATATTTGTTCTGACAAAATGAAATATACACCCTTTTAATAAGTACATTGAAAGACTCAAAAACTATAGGAGTTTAATTCTGGTTCGACACAAATCTATGATTTTCTGTTATAATATTAGTAAGCCATATAAGAGACTATCACTCTAGCTCATCTTCTAGCTATTACAACAATACATCTAATGACCATTAATTTTGCCTATAACAGCAGGCATGTAATGTAAATAATATCTATATTTTTTATGCTTTTAATACACAATTTATAGTATTAATATGAATGAAGTATTCAAGGCTGTAGTGGAGAAACTATGCAGGGCAATAAAGTACCTCTTCACTAGTTTTTTAATAAAACCCATTTTTTTCTTCAACTTTTCAGTTTTTTATTAATAGTAAAATTTTAAATTTAAAAATTGTAAGTGTTATAAAATGCAAGAGCAAGAAAAGCAAACTCAGCTGAGAATAGTAATATTGTTACCAAGAACACTTTTCTGAAGATTTAGTAAATGCACATATAGCGGAACGCTATTTTACGTTGTCCATTTTACACATTATTGCGCTTCTTATGTCATGTTCTGCTTGTCCGAGAAAATCGCCTGTATCAATCATGTTAAATTATCCTAGATTTTTACAACACCCTTTTTAAGGAAATTCTGCTTTATGTGCCTTTCTAACAGATCAAAAACATTTCTTCTCTACAAAGCCCATATACATTTTTTCTGAGTTTTTTTCTATTCTAAAGAAAAAATACGGGTTTATTAGCTTTTTCGAGATTCTTCTGATTCTAACTTATTGTTACCTTTTGTCAGTGAGATAGGAAAAGGAAGTATGGAGCTTAAACTGCAAAATTTGCAAGTAAAATCTGCAAAATGCTTCGAAAGCAAAAAGTAAAGGTTCTGGAAACTCAGAATTTGATTTCCACAGTGTTGGACAATGCATTACATGCGGGTTTAATAAATTTTCTCAAGGTGAATTATTTCTTGGTGTACCATATGAACACTGGCTCTTTGGAATAAAATTGAATATCTGAAGATCTTTCAAAGTCGCTGATGCGTATATCAACTGCAAAACACATCCCATTACTTTTCAATTCTTTCAATATCTGTTTTAATGCCTTCTTTTCATGATATTAATGAAAACAATGAAGATGAGCAAAAAATATCAAAGGATATACCCAGAACTGATGCATAAAATCTTTAAAACATTTGCAAATGTAAACCACAAAACAAATTTGTAAACAATAGTAAGTATTGAGAGTGAGATTGTTGGAATTTAATCTAAAAATGAAAAACGTGCAAAGATTACACACTTTATCAAGTATTTCCCCTTGTGTCAATTTTTTTTAAAAAAAAGTTGAATTTTGTTTATAAACATTGTTTATACACAAAATATATAACATAATATAATTTTTTACATTATTTTTATTTTGTTTTACGTTATCCAGCTTCATGAGTTTCTAAAGGCTAGTTTGACGGAAAAAGTTAAAATCAGAGTTCTGCTGTATATCATTATATGAATTATGTATGAGTTTGTATTTTGTAATAACTTTACTTTTATATACATAGCATTTAATTATGTGAAGAATTTAAACTAAATAGCACAAATCTTGAATAAAAGTGATTATCATTAAAAGAATTTTAAGACAAATGCAGTTGAAAACAAAATGATCCAACGTATCTTCAACTAAGATCACAAAATATGCACAATTCAATGCATACAATATGTGCATAATCTAAATAGTATCGTACTAAACTCAACTTTAAATAATTAATTACATTTTTTTATATTTCTAGTCTCTTTTTTTATGTCTATGCCAAAGTATTTTTAACATAATTTCTATTTTATTTTTAAAAAAATAGTTACAGGCCATCTCAAATTTCTGACACACAGAAACTTTAACATTGGTTATAAGTACTCAGCCATTCATGAAAGCTTTTGCTCTTTTTTACATACATGTATCAATAGTAATATCAAAATTGTGCAAAATTTTGTAGAAAAAATATGTAACTGTCAGTTAAAAGTTAAAATTTGTAAAGATAAAAACGATCTGTACTTACAGCCAAAGAAAAACAGCAAAACCAGAAATGTAATAATTTCTTTGAGACCTGAAAAGCTTTACATTTGTTTGTAATTCAGAATCAAACTCTACAGAATGAGGCCTCAATGAATATTTTCTCATATCTCGAATCGAATCTATAAATATTGATAAAATAGCATAGATGTTTCTACTTATTCTCAATTACAGTTCTAAAAAGTTTTAGTTACAGTACTAAAAGCAGTTCATAAGAGGAAATCAAAACTTTCTGAAATATATAATTTGATCATTTTATTAATCATTTTGACAGATTCACAACATAAATTCAGAAAATATGGCATAGAAAAGAAAATGATTAGAAGATATTTCAGACAAGTTAAGCACGTTTATAAAACAAATTTTTACAAACTATTGGAAATCTACAATACGGAAACCATGTGTGCTAACCTTGGTACTCCATTGACAAAAATAACTATAGTGATCAGTAACCAGGTTTGGCAAAGGTGGGCAAAGCCCAGAAAAACCCAGCCGGATTTTGTGGATTATGCCCACTTAAAAAAAATAATTATAAAATAAAATAAACATTTTTATACCGATTAAGTGGAGTTTTTCACAAATTTAATTTCCAATCAATTTTCTTCGAAATTATCAAAGCAAATTGTTCTTTGAAATTATCAACTTATTGTTTTATAAATTTAACATAGTAACTTTTCATACAAAATTATATGAGATAAAACATATTTCAGTAATTTGATTTTTTCAACCAAAATTATGATGAACAAACGAGCTAAATACTTGAAAAAATAAAGTACATGATTAAAAAAACATATTGCTCAATCATGATATATTACTTGTCTATTAAAGAAACAATGTGTAATATGCATATTACTTATTGCTTAATTTATTTAGTTAGTAAACCCTACTCGTTAAAATGCATCAATGGATATATATTACGTATATTCATTATTTCGAAATGAATATGATTTTTTTTTTAGACAAAGAATGCACACAAAAAATTTTCAGGTAAAAAATTAAAATCCTGTATTGAGTATGTTAAAAGATAAGACTAAAATAGTCCTATTTTATATGAAATCTCTATTATAGACTTTACCCATTTCTATCTAATGAAACTTCTGCAAAAAATAATAATAATAATCTACATTTAAAGCTAAATTTTAGAATATTGAACCCAGAATTGGCAGAAAACCATAATTTAGAATATCCAAAACATCTAATCTAATTATTCACTGTTTCTTCTATGACAGCTGGAATAGAGCGAATATTTTCCAATTTTAAATTAGTTCAGTTCTAACTGTAAAATCAATCAGGTACATTAAATTTTTACTTTCTGTTACATTTAAATATTTCAATAATAAGAAATAAAGAAAGACTTAATATTTTAGATTTTTAGTTTCATGAAATTGTCATAGCACTTGAGATTATATTTATATTTCACATTTTAACAAGTACCAAAGATCTATTTTATTAAATATTTATGAATATAAGTTTTGTTAGCTAACATTTCATTTGATGAAAATTTTCTAATTACAAAAGATAGATTAAATTATATAGTCAACAGATAATTATTCATTAATGAAATGTGAATGCACATTGTATACATTGGATGCTCATGATATATTCATTCACACATAATTATCAATTAAGTTTAATGAACATTTCTGCATGTTCATTAAAATCTTAAGTTATATACTTGAAATGCTGAAAAACAAATGTTTAAATTTGTTTTTACTTTTTTCCATTCATATCTAAAACAAAATATAGAATAAAAATAAAAACTGATAAATATATGAGCATTGTGAAGGATAAAGAATTCATACACTGAAAAATAAAAATGAGCAACAAAAAGATAAGTGCATTTCGTTTCCTGAATATTTACAATGCATCCAGAAATTCCATTCATTAACTTTAAATCAAATTTTGCATTTATTTATAATTTTAAACTAATACCATATCTCATTATGCTTTATATTTTACAAAGAATCATTTCAATAACTTCATCAGTACGCAATTTATTATAAATTTAATAAGCAAAAAAAATAATTAATAAATAAATAAAAGACTAAAAAAGTTATTCTCATAACAATTTCTTTTATTAATCCCTTTGGTAATAAAGACGCAATATCTTTTGATCATTTAATACATCATGTCTATATATGTCTATATATATATATATATATATATATATATATATATATATAACGTCGTTGCCAATCATTAATTGCCATTACTTGTAGAAGAATTTGACTGCTTATTTACCAAATGTCCATTTGAATAAATGATTTGAAGTTATTCCATATTTTTGATGTACCCTCTTCCGAAGCTGATTTATTTATTTTCAAATGAGATATTTAATATCTTTAATGTACCGTACGAACTGTACCCCTTCCCGACCGTTCAATCCTGTTGACTTATAACGTCGTTGCCGAGTGGAAGGATTAAAACAGGTCATAGGTCGGGAAGGAGGGTACAAAATTTATTTATTAATTATTAGACAAGAGCAGTCATGAGAATGAGTGAAAGTGCACATGAAAAGTTGCGCTCCTTGGTTATATGTTAGGGAAAATCTTGCAAAGTAAAATTCGTAAAATGTCTTAATTTAGGGAAAGAGGGAAATCTTAGTAGTTGCTATTGGTTTATGAAATAGATCGAACGTTTCCCACACAAGAGCAAAGGGAAAAATGTCCTGCTCTTAATTAAATGCATACTTGAGCCAAAAATAGATTTAAGAACAGGATGTGGCTTTTAAAAGTGTGAGAAAGTATTTCGATTAGAATAATTAATTAGGATGAAGTTTTATAGCAAAGAAACTAACATAAAAAGATTAATTGAAGCTTTTTATGTTACATATATATATATATATATATATATATATATATATATATATATATATATATATATATAGAGAGAGAGAGAGAGAGAGAGAGAGAGAGAGATGTATTTAAGCATGTAGAATATACTGAAGAAAAAAAACTCATTTATCTTCCGGCGAATGAGTCTTTTCATGAAAAAAACCCAATAAAACCGACTTATCCCCCAGGCAAAATAGGGTTTTTTCATTAAAAGCCCACATGGGATGGCTTTTTTATTATTATTAAAAAAAAGCGTATTTTTGCAAACCCTGTCATTCACACCGGGAAAAAATATTAAGTTTATCTGTCCTAAAATAATTCTATTCAAATGTTACACTTGGTTGGTTCTAAAGTTTAAAAATGCCAGAATAAAAAAGGAAAGGGGTTATATGCGGCTTCTTTTTACTACTGGTCAAACACATATAGCATGCAGGTAATTTGACAGTCACAAAATACTTTTTCCCCCATCCTATTTAGGAAACAAGATGGACCAATGTAAATATTTTTTTTTAAAGTTTCGTTTAATTTTTTCTGCAATACCAAAATCTGTCCAGCATGGAATTAGTGGAAATAGCAAAGTGTATCCTTGGGGCTCGTAGTGCCAAGCTGAGCAAATTCTACTACTGTTCTTGAGAGCTCAGATAAAGCACCCTTTATTGATAACTTTCCATATAATCCTGAGAAATTAAGGTCTTTAATGATATCTTTAACTGTCTCTCCCCTCCACATTTGTATACTAAATTTACACATAATAAAAACAAAGTAACAAGGACAGAATGTTTATTTTAATGAAAATTGTATTTTAACTATAAGCTATAAAATGTATGTTTACAAGTAGGACTGGGCCTTAAATCGATGTATCGCAACATATCGAATTAACTCATATATCAGCAAGCCGATACAGCAACTTTCGTACCAGGCGATGCATCAGAAATTTGATTTAAGCCGTATACTAAAGACGACGCGCGCAAAATGATGTATCGATATAGGACACGCAAAAATCGATGTATCGCAACATATCGAATTAACTCATATATCAGCAAGCCGATACAGCAACTTTCGTACCAGGCGATGCATCAGAAATTTGATTTAAGCCGTATACTAAAGACGACGAGGGCAAAATGATGTATCGATATAAGAGACGCAAAAATCTTCTTGCAACTGATACCGACTCACGCTGTGGAAGACGATGTTCGTTTCATTAAATTGAAATGGCCTTGATTCATGAGTGGTAGAATCAGAACCATAGTTTTGAGAATATATATCGTGATCTTGCATCTTCGTTTTCGGGCCTCATAGTTTTTTTTTTTTTTTTTTCTTTTGCGACTTGATATGGTTTTTTGTAGATTATTTTCAGTGGGACTGACTTTGTGACGGCCGTCGTTACCTTGTTCTGAAAGCAATCTATTATTGAAAAGAATATATAAAGAAGTGTTTCGTAATTAATTAGGAAATTTTTTTTTTTAAATAAAACTTTTTATTTTATTTTTAAATGAGAAAATTAATTTTGGTACTATATGTTTAAGTAATTTTTTAACATTGTTGAATTTATTACAATCTGCAAGCTAATTTAAGGCCATTTTTTATTTTATTTTAATGGGTTTTTATTACTGATTTTAAATTTATAAATCTTTAGTTGTTTTTGTTTTTATAAATAAAATTATAACAAAACTTATTTTTCCTCTTTTGGATTTGGACATAAGTCAATCAACTTTGTTTATTCAAAAAAAATTAGTAAGGTTTGTGACTTCTTCTTCTTCTTCTTTTTTAAATTAAACCTTACTTTGTTTTCTCATTCAGAATTCGGTAATTATTTAATTTAACTTAATTATTCAAGTGAAATAATAATGACAAAAAATAGTGTTGTTTTAAAAGCGTTTTTTTTTTAAATTTATTTAGTACTTTGTTCTTCAGCATACAAAAAATTTTTAACAAACTTATTTTTTAAATTTTCTTTCTATATTGTTAGGTAAATACAGGGTGTTTATAAAGTCCCGGACCCATTTTGATGTTTAATAACTCATATAATAATAAAGATAGATTAAAATTAATAACATAAATGGTTAGATAGACTCAAAAAGTTTCATGACCCTAGTCAATGAACTTCCACGTGCGCCCCCTACGTTGCACGGAAAATATTAAGTCGATAGTCAATTTCACGCCAGGTAGCGGCAAGCATGTCGGCATCCATAGAGGCTATTGTGGTTGTAATTCTGGCTTTTAAGTCATTATATGGGGATCTGAAAATCCCCAAGAATACCGTGAGACACAAAGGGATTCCCCAAAGGTTAATGTGTGGTGTGGACTAATGCACGAGCGAGTCATTGGGCCTTTCTTTTTTACAGAAAAGACGGTCTCATCAGTCGTATACTTAGACATGTTGGAAAACTTTGTATTTCCACAAGCTCAGCCATATGTCTTTTTGCAACAAGATGGTGCACCACCTCATTGGGGTATCATCGTTCGCAGTTCTTTGAATGACCATTTTCCAGGAAGATGGATAGGGCAAGGAGGTCCAATTCCTTGGCCACCCAGATCACTTGATATAACGCCGCTGGACTTTTTTCTTTGAGGTTTTTTAAAGGACAATGTTTACAGGAGGATCGTGTCAAATATTCATGACCTAAAAGCCAGAATTACAACCGCAATAGGCTCTGTGGATGTCGACATGCTTGCCGCTACCCGGGGTGAAATTGACTATCGACTTGATATTCTCCGTGCGACGAAGGGTCATGAAACTCTTTGAGTCTATCTAACCATTTATGTTATTAATTTTAATCTATCTTTATTATTTTATGAACTATTAAACATCAAAATGGGTCCGGGACTTTATAAACACCCTCCATATTGATAAATTTCAATTTTACTTATTTTTTTATTATTTATTTTTAAACTAAGAAATCTTTTGTTATTTGCGCGATCATTTTCAGAAAAATATAACATTAATATCTTTCTTAAGCAAAACATATATATCTCCAAATCATAAATTGATTTAAATCAATATGAGTATGAAGTTGTGATAGAAATCTGACTTTCTGTGCCTTACAAGTAAATGAAATTCAAAAATACTGTATCGCGATACATCAGTATATCGCAATGCAAGACTGACGATGCATCACGATAAAAAATTTCTTATATTGCCCAGTCCTATTTACAAGTAACAAAGATGTACATTTATTAAATGTAAAACATAACTTACCTAAAAAGAATAATATTAAGACAAAAATCAACACATTGAAATAAATATTAGCTTTCCTCTGAACAGCTTTCCATAGGTGGAAGTGAAAGAAACTACGCCATCTAAAAAATTTATTAAACACTCAATGTAATGAAAAAACATTACGAGAGTTAAACTTATTAAAATAAACAACAAGTAGATGATGTGTTATGGTTAAGATTGATGACAAGAGCCCACCCCAAAAATATATGTAAATTAACAGACAAAGATCTTATTTTTTTATAAACTGTAAATAGCTTTATGTTCCATAAACTTTAATGTAAAAATGTTAACTAGTTGCATGTCCGGAAAAAATTTCTTTTATTTAAGTTTCCAATATTTTTAAAAAAATCTATGATTTAAATCACGATTTTACAAGCAAATTAAAATCGATGAACACCTGTTCATATTTATTCATTTTTTTTGTCTTTAGAAACAGTTTTAACAGTCTGAAAGAAAATAACTGATTTTTATTTAGCAATAAGCAACTTCTAGGAAAATAGTCAATTTCACCTTCAACATATCTTATAACATTTATATTTCTATTTCTTAAATAAATCAGTATTAAACCTTTGCACAGTAAAAAAAAATTAGTTTAAATGATCAGGGATGAGAGTAGTCAGAAAGTAAAACCGAGGAAATCCAAGAATAAATATATATATATATATAAATACACACACAAAAATTTGACAAAAAAAGTCCAATTTTTAAACTTGTAAACCATGTGATTATAAATCACGATATGAGGCTTTTAAATCACGTGAATATGAAACTCAATATCGAATTTTAAAAAATGCAAAAATACAAATCATGATGCGTAATTTTTAGATCACGTAAATACGAATCACGATGCATAATTTTTAAATCGCGAGAATACAAATCACAATGTCTAACTTTTAAAGCGCGTTTAAATACGAAAATCGATGTTTGATATTACAACCGCAAAAACGAATCACGACATATATTTTAAGCTCACCTGAATACGAATCGCTACATAGGCTTTTAAAAGCGCGTAAATACAAATCGCGATATTGGATTTTTAAATCTCGTAAATAAGAATCGCAATGTACGATATTTAAATCGCCTGAATAAGAATCGCAACGTTCAACTTTTAAATCAGGTAAATACGAAAATCGATGTTTGATAATAAAATCGTGATTTTAAAAGTGCATAAATACAAAACGCGATATTGGATTTTTAAATCTCGTAAATAAAAATCATAAAGCACGATGTTTAAATAGCGTAAATAAGCAACTTTTAAATCAGGTAAATACGAAAATCGATGATTGATAATAAAATCGTGTGAATAAGAATCGAGATATTTGCAGAGTCTGGACTTAGGATATCTAAAAGACTTGTTTGTATTGATTTTGTTTAGACAAAATAAATAAAAATTTACAAGATTAATTGAATAAGCAAATAAATATTTTCACCACAAACCCACCTCTATTTTTTTTTTTTTTGCTTTCACGCCAGACAACAGGATCACGACGTTTGAATTGCGAAAATACGAGCTATCCCGTGGACGGATAAAAATAAAGAAAATCTTATTTTCTGTGAGTAAAAGCAGAGAAAATAGCTAAAATAAGTAAAAATACGGAAGGGTTAGCAGCTAGGATGTAGTTTGAATTTTCTGTTTATCTTTGAAAATCGTAAATAAATATAATGATTTTATTTCAACAACTGAATTTTTTTTTTTAAAAAAAAAGCGGGATATTTATTTAAAAAAAACGAAGCTTTTAGACAATCTGAGTGTTTGATAAAAATTCTGAAATTCGAGAGGCAAGAAAGAGCGAAAAAATCTCATCCCTGTATAAAGGTCAACCAGTTTTATCCCACGGAAATGATTTTTAGAGAAACTTCAGAGGGAGGAAGGAGGACTTCTATAGTTTCGCTCTGAGGAAAAGTAAATTTCTCATAAAATATTTTAACTTGCTCAAAAAAAATTTTTTCGCAGATATTAGTGGGAAAAATCTGAAACAAAGTAGAAATCCTTGAAAGAATCACATCCCTGAATGATACAGAAACTGATGGACTATATTAGTCTCAAAAACTATTGTTAATTTTTGTAAATTTTTCAATTTTATTATAAATCTTAATTAGGTAATGAAGAACATAAATGAGATCTACTGGCAAGATTGGTACCGGAGTAATGAGAGTCAATGAATGGATAGCCGGGATAAAAATTTGCTAGCTAATGGAAATGTGTACTTAAAAACCAGTTAATATCCCTAATATGTAGTATTTATGAATAGTTTTAAGAATATGAAGATTAGATTCAGGAGATATAAAACATTTAAGGAGAATACTTACATTTTAGGAGATATAAAAGGTAAAATAAGCAGAGTAATGAGAGCCAATTCAAAATATAGGAAACAAGCTATAAGCATCCACTGAACAGTCATTTTCAAATAAATGGATTCCTGCAACAACAATAAATATTACAAGCATGTAATGAGTGGTGCAAACAAAAACCCTGATGCCCTCGAGGTGCAGGTGGCACAGGGTTCAGAAATAATACACTGTATGATAAGAGTGCACAGCCTGCGATCCGTGACAGCACCTACACATAAAAAATGGACATTTTTTAATGCACATTAAAATTTTTGATGCGCTAAATCTAAATTAATGTAGAGTTTCTTTTTTTTTCCCCCGATGGTTATCGCTATGAAATTCCAAAAACATCGAATTAAATATATATATATATTTAAAACGACAAAGTTATGATGCATGAATTTTGAATTTTAGTAATCTCTCTTTATTTGTGCCCGTTTCATAGTTAAACCAAGTAAGACCTGTCAGGCTGTCTTAGGACCACTGCAACAGCCGCTCTAGAGAGCTTACTTGGGCTTCTTCCTGTTGGGAAAATGTAAACAAATAGAAATGTAAACAGTATTTTCCTCTTGGCTGTGTCACTTCCTGTGGGAAGTTGGGTCACTTCCTGTTATCTCAGCTAGAAGAAAGTGGGTGTTTCTGTTTTTAGTTAGTTATATCTTTGCTTTGGATAGAGGATGTTTCTTCTCTTATGCAATGTTTAGAAAGAGCTATGTGATGTTAAAGAGTTATGTTTAGTTTATTTGAATGTAGTTTTTCTTACTTTATATTTAAAGATTTATATTCAATAAATATAGTTGTACCTTTTCCATGAAGTGAATTCTTGAGTAGTAATAGATGTCTTCAATATCTTATACTTAGTAAGCTGGCCCCTATTTTTCAACACTTCCATTGAACCTACGCATTGAAGTTGAAGCTCAGACAGGCATAAAGCGTCTTATGCACCTTGGCCTATGGAAAGAGTATTCCAAACACTCGTCATGGGGAAGCGTAATGCCAAACCATACCACAGATTATAAACTTGGCGATTGCAGGTGGAATTGGCGATGGATTATACGTAAATGTGGTGGGAGAACGAAATTACATTAACCTGAACAGTGTAATTCGATATTCTTTTCTCCTCTTCGACTAGCCATGATGAATAAAAATAACTCATTAAATCTTTTTAATATAGAATTAAAAAACAAAATAAGCTTTCCATTGTTAAGATCACTTTATAAATATACTGTATTTATATTCTTTATATTTTATTAAACGCAATAATATATATTTTATGAAACGGTATAGTTTTTTGATGTAACATATTTAATTTTTTTTACAATAATTGTGTTTGCAAAGAAATAAAAATAATTTATTAATGAACCAATCACAAAAAATAATGTAACATTTTAATACCATGTTTTATTAGAATGCTATTTTGAAGAATTAATTCTTTTTAACTTTTATTGTAAGAAAACATAACCTGTTTAATAATGTAAACTTTTTATGAACATTTTTTTAGAAATTAACAAAAACATATTATTTACTAGAAAAAAAGTAGAGTATTCACAAATGTTATCATGCTTTAAAGTAAAAATTTCTTGCAAATGAAAAAATCGATATTTTTAAAATTTTAAAGTTATCAGAAATTCACAAGCGAAAAAAGAAATATGTGAAATAATTTCAAGAAGGAAAAAATGCACAAATGAAGGGATTTTTCTCCAATCTCCAATAACCTATGTCGAGTTTGTTTTATTACTAGAAGCATTTATTGTAAAAAAATCTTTACTAAATTACTTTTTTTTCAATGGAATGAGATATTAAACTTCGTGAAAAATTTATTCAATTCCTCAATATACATAAAAGTCAGTAAATACTTCATTTATTACGGAGGTCATAGATACCTTGATACTCTTTTAATATTCAAATAATAAATACAATTAATAGATTATGCACATTTTCAAAAATATATTTTATTATTTACAAATATTGCGTGCAGGTTTATACGCAACATACATACGTATCAGTTAAATGTTTTGAGTAATTAAATACATAACATAAATAAAAAATAACATAATTAAAAAAATACATAATTAAAAAAATACATAATTAAAAAATACATAATTAAAAAAATAACACAATTAAAAAAATAACACAATTAAAAAAGTAACATAATTAAAAAAATAATAATATTAAAAAACTAACATAATTAAAAAATATATACATATAGTGAAAGATAATTTAAATTTTCTAATGCGATGTAGCACTACTTTGATTTTTTCTCACATTTTCAACGAGATTTCTTTTTTGTTTTTTCCTTGAGTACTGCTCACGAACTGGTGGACGCCCAGAGGGTATCCTCTTGCTGCCCCTGGTAACTCCAACTCTTTTACGGCTTATTGAAGAAGGCTGAACTTTAATTTTACCTCTGGAGGTTTTAGAAATGTGGGTACCAGCTGTATATTGAAAGGAGTCCCATGCACTCCAAGTTTTAACTACATAGATCCTTTTCTTTATTCTGTTTAAAAGTGTTCTGGACGTGCCAAATTTCTGATGGCATCTTCGTTGAGCCTAAAATATTAAAACAATTCTCTAAGAATTTCCAATATTAAATACCTTTAGAATTTGCAGTAAATTATTAAAATCAGACAAACGAGTAAATAATCTTAATATTGTTTGTTTCAAGCTTCTCATTATCCGTAAATTAAAAAAACAGCCAAAGACATGGAAAAAAAAGAGATCATTTTCGTATTGAAATATTTATAAAAGAAATTTTAAATATTTTAAATTTGCTATCATAGAAATATTACTCATAATATTTGCTCTCATAGAAACAGAATCGTTACAAAATGTCTTATTAATAAGAAGTCGAAAATAATATGAATATCTTAGTAAAGCTCACTATACTTACAGTTTAAATGATTAGATTAAAAAAAAGTCTTTCCAGAAACAAATACACAGGCTCATATAGGTTATCGGAAATTGAAAAACTACTGTATTTAACTGTCATATGCAATTTTAAACCAAAATCTTATTTTTATTCGTCCAAACGGCATATCAATCTCGAAAACTTTTAATTTAACACTAATAGCGAACCTTCCTGATGTCAATTATTATTAATAATTTTTTTTAACAACTTTTTTAAACACAAATTTCTTATTCTCAAACTTTATACTATCCATCTACTAAAATATAGAATTGGTTATGGAGGTAATAATGTATAAATTTTTTTTGTCTTAGCTTTATAATGACCTTTTAAAGAACCCTTATAAACACAATTTAGTTAACAGATACAAAAGATTATGTCGATGCTATAACAATTTTTTTTTAAAAAAAAACAAGCTTTATATTTCATTTAATGCTGAATTTAACATTAAATCAGAAATAATGAATAAATTAATAATAATTTACCTTCACAAATTTATCATTTCTTTTTGTATTTGCAGTTGATTGCTTGATGGTTATATAAATGTAAGCAGTGCACTGGCAGTCTTTTGTCTTTCTAATAACAGCGCTACTTTTATTACGACTGCTGTGGTGGCACACAGTCTTTTCTAAGAGGATAAGTAAAGCATAATTTAGTAACAAATTATTCAAATATGTATAGAAAAATTATAACACAGTTAAAGAACACGTACCTGCAAATAAGTTTTTTGTCTCAGTTGGACGAGATCTGTATGTAATCCATGATGTGCAGGTATTAAGGCTGAATGCGTTAATCCAAGCTTGGATGTCATTAGATGATTTAATGGAAGAGCAAATTTCCCTCATTTTTGGTGATGATATTCGATAATTTGTTTGGAAGATCCGCTTCATTGATACTAAGAAACGTCGCATCCATATCTAACTTGTTGAATGTTACGCGATACCGAAAACAGAACAAAAACATATGCACACAGTTGTTTGGCGATTTGCGAGAACACTCCTTTAACGCCAATAGAAATTTTCACCAACCCTTTTATAATCTATGGTATGGTTTGGCATTACGCCTTGGGACATTTTGTCTCACAAGTGGTGGATATACCCTCTTTTATCCTGCCTAGTGACTATATGTCACTAAAATATGCTTTTCCCAAGCCCTTTAAGCAGAGCTCATTCTAGGCAGGGTAAACAGGGTGTAGCACCCTGCTGCTCTTTTGGTCAAAAGAATCCACCCTGTTGCCCCTGAAGTAAATTAGTGCCCTGATGTAATAGACTTCATACACCTTTTGCCCTTTCTTTCCTCAACCCTACTTTATTTTTTCCCCAAACTCTACAATGGATTTCTTAAACTTTTGTTATTTTCAACTCTTTATTTAGTTTGTCATTGCTGTCAATACATAGATTTATACGAGAAAGGAAAAATAGCCATCACACCCCCTTGTTGCACTTGGCTTTGAAAGTTCGCAGTTACTTTACTATCATTAAATCATAATTATTATTAATCATTTTAATTATTAAATCATAACTACAGACACTTAAAAACATGCATTTATTATTTTATCAATATATGCATGCATTTTAAATAAATTACTAAGCTAAATAGCTCATTAACTCGATATGTATATACGTTAATTAATTAATAAAAATTAGTAATTAATATGATTGCTTTGCTACTTTTAGTAAAGTAAAAAAAGAAATTGACAATGTTTTTTTAATAGAATGTGTAAAGCCCATAGAAAGAAATTATTGCCTTTTTAGAATAATGCCCTTTTTTTAAAACTTTTGCACCCTGCCCTTTTTTCCGCCTAGAATGAGCTCTGCTTTAAGATCCATTTTCCTACTAGAGAAGAATGGTTTAATTCTCCTCGGTGGCTTAAAGGCAAATGTCTAATATGGTACATTGATGGTTCAAAGATTGGTGCTAAATCAGGAGCAGAGATCTATTGCTCCAATGATGGTACCAAACTTCACTTTCCCCTGGAAACTATGCCACTGTTTTTCAGGTTGAGGTCTATGCCATTATCTTGTGCTGCAAGATATGCTTAGACAAGGGATATCAAAATACGACCATCCGCATCTGTTCTGACAGTCACTGTGACTTATCCACTCATAACAAGGTATCCCTGCATTGGGTACCTGGACATATGGGTATCGGTAGAAATGAGCTAGCTGATGAAGAGGCACGAGCTGGCTCTAATGCAATTTTCTGGGGCCCTGAACTTGCACTGGGAATTTCTCCCACCTCATTTAGGGCGTCCATTTTCAAGCTCTATGGCAAAATTGCCCATGAGCAATGGCACACTGCTGACGGTCAGAGACAAGCTAAGGAGCTAAATCGCGACTGTCCTAGTGTACGTCAAAAAGAGCTTTTAAAGCTTAATAGAAATAGTCTAAGGAAGATCATTGGTCTTCTTACCGGACACTGCATCCTCAGATGATTCCTCCAATTCTCTTTGGTGGGGTTGTCACCTTGAAGAAGAGACATCACGACTAGGATTGGGCTATAAATTGATATATCTCGACATATCGATTTAACGCCTGTATTGGCAGGCCGATACAGCGACTTTCGTTCCAGGCGATGCATCAGAAATCTGATTTAAGCCGTCGAGTAAAGAAGATGAACGATATAGCGATACAAGGCACGCAAGGATCTCTTACGTTCCGATACCAACTCGCGCTGGGGAAGACGATGTTCGTATCGTTGTAGTGAAACGGCCTTGATTGATGAGTGGTAGAATCAGACTCCGTTTTGAGAAAATACATCGTGATCTCGCATGTTCGTTTCCGCACCTCTTAGTTTTTTTTCTTCTTCTTTGTCGCGACTTGATATCGTTTCTTGTAGATTATTTTCAGTGGGACTGACTTTGTGATCGCCGTCGTTACCTTGTTCTGAACATAATCTATTATTGAAAAGAATATATAAAGATGTGTTTCCTAATTAATTAGGTAAATTTTTTTTTTTAAACAAAACTTTCTTTTTTATTTTTAAATGTGAAAATTAATTTTGATATTATATGCTTAAGTATTATTTTACATTATTGAATTTATTACAAACGGAAATCTAATTTAAAATAAAGAATTAAATTAAATAAAGAATAAAAGCCCATAAAGAATTAAATTAAAAAGTAATTAAATTTGTTAAGCCTAAGCTATTTTTACTTTATTTTAATTTATTAAAAACTTTTTGGATATAATAATAATTTAATGGGTTTTTATTACTGATTTTAAATTTATAAATCTTTAGTTGTTTTCATTTTTATAAATAAAATTATAACAAAACTTATTTTTCCTCTTTTGGATTTGGACATAAGTCAATCAATTTTGTTTATCTAAAAAAATTAGTAATGTTTGTGATTGCAACTTCTTTTTTTAAAATCATTTAGCACTTCGTTTTATTAAAGAGTATAATCATGTTTTTCAATTTTTTTTTCAATATTGTCAGTTGAATATATTATTGAATATCATAGTTAATTTGTTTTTATTTTTAAGAAATTAAACCTTACTTTGTTTCTTCCTTCAGAATTCCGTAATTATTCAATTTAACTTTATTATTTATGTGAAATAATAATGATAAAAAATAGTGTTGCTTTAAAAGTGCTTTTTTTTTGTTTAATTTATTTAGCACTTTGTTAAGCATACAAATAATTTTTAACAAACTTATTTTTTAAATTTTCTTTCTATATTGTTAGGTAAATATACAGATAAATTTCATTTTATTTATTTTATTATTATTTATTTTTAAACTAAGAAATCTTTCGTTATTTGGGCGATCATTTTCAGAAAATATAACATTAATATCTTTTTTAAGCAAAACATATACATCAAATTCATAAATTGATTTAAATCAATCTGAGTATGAAGTTTTGATAGAAATCCGACTTTCTGCGCCTTACAAGTAAATGAATTTCAAAAATACTATATCGCAATACATCGCTATATCGAGATGCAAAACTGAAGATGCATCACGATATAAAATTTCTTATATCGCCCAGTCCTAATCACGACACATACTCTGTGATTGTGAGGTCTATTCTGCTCAAAGATTTGAGCATTTAGGGCAACATTGTGTCAACGCCTGGGAGCTGCAAGACGTTCCTGTAAGGTGTCTGCTGAATTTCATCTCAGCTATAAGGCTCTCATGCTAATCACGGGGTTTGGGTACAATAGACCTCTGGTAGACGTGCCTTGCTCGTCAGAGATGCCCAATCTTTACATCTTAATCTCAGTTAATCCAAGTAACTTTTCAAACGTGTTTCTGGAGGTTATTGCTGGTTTTCCAAGTTTCATAAAATCCAGATCTTTTTAATATGATATTGTAACAACTCGCGACTTTCAAATTGTAATTACTTTGGCATGCTTTATTTGTGCCAACTTTATTGTAAATCCAAGCTAATTTTTCTATTGTTTTTGGGCACTATTCATACACTCCTGATATATTTAACATGTATAAATACGACACTTGAATCACGCATTTAAATGTGTGCTTTATTTGTGCCAATTTTATTGCTATGCAAAAGATTTTTTACATCCTATTTTAACAGCTATTGTTAGGCTTTACCAGAAGGTTTAAAAAATCCTGATATTTTTAATCCGGTATTATAACGAAGTTTTCCGAATCAGGCATTTAATCACCACTTTTATTTGGACCTATTTCATCATCAATCCATGTTATATCCCTTTTTTTTTTTTGGCAGTTGCAAGAATTTATTTCCCTGTGCTTTTTGTTTCTTTTTTAAATCTCATTATTTTTAATAATAGAATATTATTCTGAAAAGCGAAACTCGAATGTGGTATTTTAAACTGCTTACTGCTTTTTATATTAATTTCTAATTTCTTTTAGTTTAAAAAATTGTTTTAAGATTTCTTTTGTAATTCAATAAAATGAATTTCCTGAAGTTAAAAAAATACACTAAACTGAACCCCAACTGAATGTTGAATCTTATTTTGAGCTATAAAGAGCTTGTTTTATTTTAAGTGATAGACCCCATACAATTTCTTAAATTAAAATAGTCATCTATTTTTTATTTTTACTTTCCTTCAAGAACATTACATTTAATTTATTTTAAAATACATCTTTATAAATTATTATAATCACCGTCAACATGTCTAATTACTTGGGCACCTTGCATTTCATTCAGAAAGGTAATGATAGTTTACAATAAAAATAATTAAGATATTTTTTATTCACTTTACAAAAAAAATAAACCCGTAAGTAAAATCTGAATATAGTTGTGAGTTATTTTCTTGTATTATTAAGATAAATTTCATTTCAATGTTGTAAATCGATGAATATATATTATGTCCCAATTCAGTCATTTTTTTAAATTCAGCTCTTTTATCACAATTATTATTGTTATTTTTTATTAATTAACATTAAAATTGTTTAAATTAAAATATATAAATTGTAATAAAAAAAAAGACTATAAATACCCAACACACAAAGATAAGTTGAATGCTAAAAAATAAAAAAAGGAAGCAATTAAAATAATAAAAAAATAATTACAGTTAAAATTTTTATAATTGCCACCAGCAGGTATATCTAAATACTTGGGCATTTTTAAAAGCGTATCAGGGGTGACTGTGTGTGAGCCCAAGTCAAAATTCCGGAAAATTTCCTGAGTTGAAAAAAAAAAGTTTAAATTGGAAAAAATTTAAACCAGGTCTTTTTCCTTTATCTCAGTATTTCTTAGCTTACTTAAAATATATTCAAAATTGTACACATACCTATGATGACCTGGAGAAGTAATTTAAATTTACAAATATGTCTTTCTTTCTTGAATTTATGATTATAACAACTATTTTCTTATAAAAAATGAATATTAATCATGAATATAAGCTTATAAAGTAACTCTCTGGCTCTCCCTTACAAACAATTAAAACTGTGTTTTTAAGTTCCACCTTTGAAAATTTGATTTCCGGAATTCTCTTTGATCAATGATTTTTTGAAACGTCTGGATTTTCTACCTCCGGAAACTTTCAGATCACTGTTAGCGAAAAATCCCGAAATTCGGATTTTTTTCCGGAGCACAATCAGCCCTGAATCATAAATTTTTTTTAATTCACTTTACAAATAAAAATAACCTAGAAGTGAACTTTGAATATAAATATTGTAAGATAGAGAGTTATTTTCTCGTATTCATAAATCCAATTTCCAAAATTATGTTGTAAGTGTATACAATGTTCCAATTTTGTACTTTTTCTAAATTTCACCTTGCTATCTAAATTATTTAATCCTTATTAAATAATATTAAGGAAGTAATTCGTCATTAATTAAATTAAAATCAATAAATTAATATAATTTAATATAAAATGAATGATTATAAATACCCGAATGTCCCTTCATAGTGTGCTTGTTTCATATTAAAATTTTTAAAAAAATTTGTTAAATTCCACAATAGGGTGCATTTAAAAATCTTATAGGGGAGGCACATCAGTCTATGCAAGTCACAGCATGTAATTTAAGAATATTAAAATAAAAAACACCACGCAGCATGGAAATATCCCCCAAGTATTTCACTATAAGTCTCAAAATACTATTTAATCTTTGAAATGGTCTTAAAAAATACTTGTTTGTATTTTCAAACACAAAATGAAATTTAAATGATAAAAAAATGTTATCAACTCCCTAACTATTATACTAGGCACTAAAAGATATTTAAAACCAAAAAAAATGGCTAAAAATGAAATAAAATTTTTACATTGAAAATATGAAATAACGAAAAGTGATTACTTAATTTGTTAGCGAAGAATTTTAATTTAAACAAAAATAAAAAGACAGTCAGACAAAAATAAACATACTTCGCGCGATTTATGAACTGAAACTTCGACTGTCAGAAATAGGGTGGAGTTGTCTGTAGATAATCAAATGAAAACAAAGATTTCAAGTGGTCATCTACAGATTTCCATAAATAGAATTTTCTCATTTATCTCGAGAAATGTGTTAAAGCGCAGTTAAAAACTCCATGAATCATCTCCGAAGAACGAAGATAAATTTAATTTTGTAGCGATAAACTTTTATCATTTCTCTTGCAAAAAGTATTTTGCCTACTTTCGCATGGAAGGTCGACTAGTAACAACTCTTTTTTTTTTTAAATTAAATTAATTCTGCCAGCGCAATTAAACTTACTTTAAAAATGTCGTCTTGTGCTACTATTCAATGTAAAATAGGCCCGTCTATTTTAAATTCTGATTTATCAAATATATATGCAGAATCTCAACGATTATTGGATTCTGGAGCTGATTATTTACATTTAGATGTGATGGATGGACATTTTGTCCCTAACTTAACTTTTGGTCATCCCGTAGTCAAATGTTTGAAAAAAAAACTTCCTTCTACCTTTTGTGATATGCATATGATGGTAGCTGACCCAGCAAAAGTTGGTATTTTTTTTCCATTTAATTTTTATTTATGAGGTTTGTTTGTCCTCCTCCGTCTGGAGGTCTTTCTGATCTGTAAAGTAACTGGCTCTCTCTATTTTTGCAGCAAATTTAGTTCTTCATTCTGTATTGTTTTCACCCTTATGCAATTGATATAACCTCCTTCGACTCATTCATCCAGTATGTTTTTGATTGTAAAACAATCAGAAGTGTTTTCTTGAGACAAGTTTTGTTTTAGAGTTAGATATTTGTATCTGCAATCATCTGAAATATTTGTTAAACTATTTAAATATTGAAAATTGTTAACAAAATTATTTTTAAAAGTGTTTCTTATAAATTGAATAATTATTGAAAGACATTTTTTGAATCAATTTATCACTGAAAACCAGTAGTTAGAATGAATTCATTTCACTTGAATAGGAACCTCTATGTGTTTGAGAAGAAAAATTTTGTTTTATAATGTTATTCTGAATTTTGTCTTTGGATCATCCTCAGGATGTTTCCCAGATCGTCGCCAATAACCTATTGTGCAGCTCTAGTGCGACGTAAATGAACTACAACAACCATTTTCAGAAAATTATTAAAGCAAGAGAAAAAGTAATGTGAGTGAAGTACAAATGAAAGTAAAGAAATAGACTTTCAAGTCTCTAAACAAGAACCTTCCTTGGTGTCTAGGTGTTCAATTGAAGTGTTAATCAGATTTGAAACAATTTTTACCATTGTTTATACTAATCTGAAAAATAGTATTGATTTTTTTTAATGATCTTTATATTGATGATTAATGATTTTATTTATTTTGATCTATACTTTAGTTCTAAAAATAATTTCAAAATATTTCACAGTTATGAAAATAATTGGTGTTTGTTTAAATAGCAGAAATAATGTAACTGATTAACTAAAATTTATTAACTTTCTTTCTGATCTGTAACATTTCATTTGATAATATTTATTTTGACAATACAAACATTTATTTACTATTATTGAATTTTATTTTTAATATTTGAATGTGGCAAAAATTATAAATATGGAAGTATCAAAAAAATTTAAAACTAATACAAATAACTTAAAAATGAATTAAATATTAGCTGTGAAAATTTGAATTTTAATCAAGATAAACTTTGAATTTTAATCAAAAAAAAAGTCGGACATGTCAATGTTTGAGTCCGACATTAGTGTTTAGGCTGGCTCAGACATTTCTATAAGCAAACCAAGTTTCTTATCGCTGAGAATCAATTCCAGTATTAGGATAAGAAAATGACCAAACACGAATGACAAGAAATAGTATCCAGGTATACTCAAAATATGTTCAAAATTGAAATGAAAATATTAAAATTGCCTAATATCTAATTGTGACTAATAAAACTACCAATATAAGTGTTGACACAATAAGTACTTTAAACTTAATACGGCATATGGTAAATTAGTCTTTAAAAGCTTGCATTAGATTCCAATTGGTGATAGATTGTGTTAAGCAAGTTGCAATGAAAAATCAGAGAAAACTGATAGCTTTTTCTGATGGTCAAAGCAATTTGTCTTTATGCAGTTTTCTTGAAATCCAGCTTAAAGATTGCAATAGCAATACCAATAACGAAAATAAAAGTATAAATAAAGAATGAAAAGAATTTTTTTTCAACCCTTTGACGGTTAGGGAAATGGGCAATTTTCGTTTACTTAATTCGCACAGTATTATGAGTAAACAGTAGTCGAAAGTGGCAGCTGTTTTCCCCTGCCATTCTTCCGAAAATGTCATCCTTCTCTGGCGGTGCCGTAGATAGCTCGCCTCACACATTTTAAAAATTTCTTAAATTATTTATAGTACATAAATAACAGATTTTACGCTCTTTAAAATAATTAATAAATTATACTTATTAAATAGTAAATTATAAATGATTATAATCAATTATATAAATAATAATAGTTAATTATAAATGCAGTGCACTCCCGATTATCCGTATTAATCACCGGGACGGATTGCACGGACAATCGAAAAACACGGATAATCCGAAAACTCCTTTTTATTAAAGAAAAAATGAACATCAGTACAAAAAATATAAAAATTACTTACATTTGCATGCTGTATAGCATCAAATTAGGAATTTAACATTTACTGCTTAAAAAAATGTGTAATGCGTCTTTGCTTCTGCTGTTTGTTCATCTCTTGCCGTATATTGGCACATATTTTACGTACTGTAGTAACGTCACCGTAATCAAATCCTCATTCTCCCATATAATCAATCTAATAAAGTTTCCACAGATTGTAGAGCAGCAGAATCAGGAATTGTATTTCCCTCATTTATTACATCTTCTGCATCAGTACCATCATCACTATTTGATTTAACAACACAGTTAATAACAATTTCCTCATCTGTTAAATACTGGAAGTCAAGCTCACATACATCACTTTGAAACGAATCTTCTAAATTTTCCTCATCAAGAAACCTTCAATTTCTTTTCCTTGTTCAAAAATACTGCTATCATATTCTTCAATATAAGAAGATCAAGCAGTATGATCTTTCTCCACGATCATGATAACGTAGACGATTTTACCTTTGACCATGCTGCTAATATACTGCATCCAATAATGAATATTGCTTTCAAAAAGTGTTATAACTTCATAACTTACTATTGCAGCGATTATTATCAATTAAAAACATTAGATTCATATTCTGTTAATAAATGACGAGACTGATTTGACAAGATTTCTATTCATATCAACATATATTTTACATGCATGATAATCTTGAAAATGTTTCTCTTTAAAAAAAATTTGTGACTCCGAAAGGAACGCGGATAAACCGCAAACCGGATAATCCCCACACGGATAATCGAGAGTGTACTGTATAAGACAAATATTAAATTGAAAGGACTAAATAAATACAACTAATGTAAAACTTTATGAAGCATTTAAATACAATAATTACCTAAATACTGTGAACAAAGTCTTCATCAGACTCAAAACTTGATAAACTTTCTGTATCATTAATCATCATCATAATTATCAAACTTTCGCTTTTGAACCATTTTACACCCTAAAAAATTCGCCAAAATACGCATAAAAAGAACAAGGTAAAAAAGAAATTCCCCCTTCATTATGAAAAGAATTTTATGGAAGCCGTATTGCCATCTGTAGACATTAAAACTAACTACATTTTGCGATTAGGATTCGCTTTTAACATAATCAATGCAGAATAATAATGGCGAACGAGCTCAGCTGGCATTGGGGAGAAATTTTCGCTATGCTAGTAGTGCTCGTTTATAACATTTTAGTCGAAATCGTTTTGGGGAACTCGTTTGCGAGCTTTATGAAGCAAGATCCGATTGCGAGCCGAACCCGTTCATAGCCGTCAAAGGCTTAAGAAAAGGAAATTTTAGACATAAAAAAAATAATAAACTCAAGAATTTAAAAAGTGAATTAAAGAAAATGAAGCAAAAAATGGACTTAAAAGTAAGGATTTAGATAGCACAATTAAAAGTAATCTTCAATTTTCTATTATTCTTGAGGCTGATTATAGTAATGGTGCTCTACTACTTAGGGCATGTATGCTAATCCAAGATAATGAAAGAAGAAAAAAAAATTCCCAACTTCAGGAAATTTTTACAAAAATATATTTATATATGTTCAAATACTTTTTTATTGACATGACAAATATCGCCATGACAGAATCGTTGTGGAATATTATCGAGTTCTTGCAGAAAGATTTTTCCTTAGAGAAGGGGAAAAAATTGGGTTTCTTTTCTGCAGAAATTTTTGAAAGGTTTTACCAGAATTATATTCAAAATATGCCTTTCTCGCGCGTCGGATGGAGAAAAAATGCTTGTGATTTTTCTATTCTCATTTGAGAATAATAAAAACTGAAGAATAATAAAGTAAAAAATGTGGTTTTCTTTTCTGCAGAAATTTCCATACTATTTTTTTTAAGGCAGTTATTACTATTGCTTTTCACATAGCTTTTAAAATTTGATATTTTTAATACATTATTTATTACAACTGAATCTCGAAATGAAAATTTGCATTTAGTAACCCCTTTTTGAAGAGTCAGACTTGTGTGATTTGCTCAATCTTTTTCTTCAGTAGTTAATGTTACAGATTTCACAATTTTTTTAATTATTTTATTTATATGATAATAATTTACAAAACACTACATAAAATAATTACTACGTTTTCTCCTACAGAATGCGAGAATATCACCCATAATATTAGAATAAAAAAAGATTGCATATTCAACTAAAAAAATTCTTTCATACATTACAAAGTTTTTTTTTTTTTTTTAAGTTGACACTTTTGTTACTTTAAATTAGAAACATGTATATTTGTTATTTTCAAAAGTGTCTTGCAGAAAGGTGTTAGTATTTGAGAGGCATGTCGCAGAAAGCCTGAAAAAATTCTGCCACAGGTACAAATATAAAAAAATAAATAAAGTGAATGACAACCAATGTGTCACTTTTTTTAAAAAAAGTAAGCATTACTATTGTTTTAACTTCAGATTGAAAGTTTCCCTATAACAAAAAAATGTCAACTTGTATTTTCATATCTCATGTTTTTGAATATTTACACTTTTAAAGTGAGTGTGGAAATTTACAATTTCATATGAAAGTAGTATTGAAGAAGAGCATTTATTGGTGACAGATCCTCAAGAAAAATAAACTAACTTAGAACTGAACTTACAAAGAGTCAGAGAAAATTTTGAAAAATAAATAAAAATTCATTTGATTGTAAAGTAGGTCTACAAACAATTATCTGCATAAAATGTGTAATAATGTGTTTAATATATCGCAAAATTACGTTTTTTTATATTTCATATTGCATTTATTTTACTCTTTTCATTTTAATTGTTCATCTGACATAGGGAAAGTTTTGCAAATAGATTATTTCTATGCTTTTTTAGATGGAAATTAAAATTTTTAAAGGAGAGGGGGGGGATGTAACATAAAAACCTTCAAGTAATCTTTTTATATTATTTCTTTATCTAAGTCTTCTTTCTTATTTAATATTCAAAACTTAACGCTTTTTCACTATTAATTATTCACTTCCTCTTTCCTTATACTAAAATTAGATCTCAAGTAGGAATTAATATTTTGTAACTTTCCCTTTAATCAACTGTGAGAAGCATTCTTTTCCCTCGATCCATTTAATAGACTAATTGTTATTACTCAGATTTCTCTTATTCTTTAAAATGAAACATTTTGCAGATTTTTTTTTGCAAGAATTCCCCTAATTTTCATATCAGAGCACTTAAATTTGTGTATCACTTGGATTCTCTCTTAACTAAATATATTGCCCTCTTCCCCTACCTAAGGCAGGTTTTTATCCTTCCTCTTGGCAACGATATTATATATACAGTGAAACCTTCTGTTATGGACACGCCTGCAAAACAGACGCCTCTATATTTGCATGCTTTTCACCAGTTTTAAAGCATGTAAATTTTTTGCCTTATCCATAGCTAAAAATATTGTTAAGCTATTTCACTACTGAAGAATCAATCTTTCTCTTGTCCCCTTGCCTTATCTTTGTAAAGAAAAGAGAGAAAATGATACTGCTCTTCTGATTCGGACAGCAGCATCTTTTCATCTGGACTACACAGGTTATGAGACCCCTCAAGTTGAAATGACATCTTAAGTGCTCTCAATGTTTCTTCCCCATTGAAAATTTCTTTTAAAACATTTATTCAGACACTTGATAGCTGATCAATTGTGAATAATCAACTGCGTAGGACCTCATGATTTACAGGTATGCATTGCTATTTTTTTCTGTGAATCGTGGGAGGTTTACTTTCAAGAAGGTATTAACCACGTTCCCTATCAAATGATAGGTAAGTGGGTAAGGGGATGCAAACCTATTAATTGAAACCGACTGTGGACTGAAAGCTCCTATTCGGTATCATATGTCTAACTTGAGTATCTATGCTAATAGGAAAATTATATTCATTTATCTGTTGCTACATATGGAATTATGTATTTATATCAAACTTCTTTATATATTCTTTTTTATCTTTCTTAAAGTTTGAATAAATATCTTTGTAGATTATTTAATTATTTCTACATCTTTGAAAATATTCTAAAAACAATTTACAGTGTTAAACTTCGTTATTAGGGTAGCCTTCCCTTAAACTGACAACTCTTATAAATGGACAGATTTTTCAGTCCCAAGAATGTTTTACTGTGTTAGTTTTTTCTAGCAAATTGAAAACATTTTTAGTGTGCAATTAAGTGTATAATACTAACTGTTGTTAATTATTTAGCTTTAACTAACTCTTATTTTTTTTAAATTTCAAGTGGGTGGAACCAATGGCTGATACAGGAGCTGAACAATACACTTTTCACATTGAGGCAACTGAAAAGCCTTTGGGTGTGATCAGAAAAATCAAAGAAGCTGGAATGAAGGTGATATTCATTTTGACAAAGCATCATTAATTAGTTCAATTTTCATTCAGAATGTCAAATCTATATTACAATAATTTCTTTATAACAGTAGCATTTCATAAAATATTAAGTGCTTTAGGGGCCGTTTAAAAAGTACGTACACAAAAATGGAGAAATTTTAAACCCCTCCCCCCCCTTCGTACATTACCGTACATAAGGTCTTACTCCCCCCCCCCTTAGAGTACGTACATTTTATTAGTCTACCCCCCTTTTTCATAAAAATTAAAATAATTATGTTTTAAATAAAATGAAATATTTACTTAAGGAGGGTGTAGGATAAAGTCAAATTTAAATTTGGTGTATGTTTATAAAGTACGTACTTTGTATAATACCTCCCCCCCTCCCCATCGTACAAAACCGTACATAATAGCAAATCCCCTCCCCCCCTTCGGGATGTACGTACTTTTTGAACGGCCCCTTATTCAGAGATAACAAGCTTCTTACTTAATGAAATAAACTGCCTCTGAAAAAATAGATTTCTTAAAACCAATGTTGAAGAAATGAAAAGAAAAAAAATCCTTTCTTCAGAAAGAAATATCAACTATTCAAGCAATTTGCATAACAGTTAATAATTGCAAGCTAGTATTAATTACATTATTAATTTTCAAGTTATTTAGTATAGCATTTTTAAATAAGTGAAAAAATTCTAAATGAAAAATTTGAAAAGAGTAATTAAATGTAAAAATTTTTTAAGAGATTAATGTAACTGTAGTTCTTCAGTGTTTAAGGTATGTGATTTTATCATGAATGTGATAAAATGTAATTCTTTAAATATATAAAACTTTTAAATTATCATAATCACATTTTATTAATACTATGATACAATTAAATTATCAAACCACACGCTTAACCTGTACGTACTACAAGTTACAATTTATTGTTATAAGTAAAGTTACTTGTTCCTTCCATACAAAACGTTTCTGAATTGTTTTTACAGTTTTGAAACCAAACTTAAAATTTTTCTGTAGAAATATAAATAAAAAGAAGAATGAAAAATTGTATATAATAACTAATGTTAAAACTAAATTTTATGCCCACAAGAAAATTAGCTCCAAACAAGTTAAGTCCCTAAGGCAAGTTACAAAATCTCTAGATAAATTTAAACTGGAAATGGACAGTAAGATAAATTTCAGACGATCCAGTTTTTATAATAAATGGAAAGAAGTGTTAATTTCAAAATGTTCTAATTAATTTTTTATTATTTGTTTCATAGATTTTTTTTACCTACTTTTAAAAGTTTTAGTTACTTATGCTTTTTTTTGGGGACATTCTAATCATTATACTCAAATGTTAACTTCATTTGCAGAATTACTATTAACACTAGAAAGTTTATTAACAATGAATGTCTCATTTGTACAAAATAACAGCTAATTATAAATTGAAAAATCTGGTTAAAAAACATTTTATAGTCGATGGTCATCACGATTAAAGTGATTGATAGTGATTCTTTAATTATAAAGTTATGTAATTTAATCAAAACATTTAAGAGAAAAAAAATTTTTTTTTTTAAATTTAAGTTTCAATGAAGATTTTTCTTTTTCTTTTCTAGGCTGGAATCGGTGTCAAACCTGGAACTCCTGTTGAAGTTGTTGTTCCTTACATCGAAGAGGTTGATCTTGTTCTCATTATGACTGTTGAGCCAGGATTTGGTGGCCAAAAATTCATGGTAGATATGATGGAAAAAGTAAGAAAGCTTTAGAAAAGCATTTTACCAACTTATGTA
This sequence comes from Parasteatoda tepidariorum, assembly GCF_982258835.1. NCBI lineage: Eukaryota > Metazoa > Arthropoda > Arachnida > Araneae > Theridiidae > Parasteatoda > Parasteatoda tepidariorum. The sequence goes on along the minus strand of NC_141758.1, from coordinate 829,221 downwards.
ATCAATTTAAGTTTCAAATAAAACTATTCATTTTGTGTTTAATGGCAAATAATATGTTCAGTAATAAATGTTAAATATAAGGTTGACTAACTTCACATAGAATTATTAAAATAAAAAAGTAAAATGTTCCTCCATCTAATTATATAAAATTAATCTAATAAAATCTCTAATTAATAAAGCTCAAATAATTTTTGGTAGTAATTTAAACTACTTTCATGCTAGTTTTATCAATTACTGTTTCCAAACTTTGTAATAGTATGTTGGAAGCTAAATAAAATTTTCTGGATTTAAAATATAAACTCAGTGGTTTGTCAAATAATAGACCATTTATAAATTTTTGTCAATCTGAATTGTACTATTTTAGGCAAATATTTGTATTAGGATAGTATCTGCTCAAATGTATATAGTTAACTAAAACCAAAAAGTTTTTTTTTTTTTTTCAGGTCAAATTTTTAAGATCTGCTTATAAGAATCTGGATATAGAAGTAGATGGTGGTGTTGGCCCCAATACTATAGACTTATGTGCTGAAGTAAGCTATATTTTTATTTATAAATATTATGATTGTTGCTTTTCATTCTATTGTTTAAATTTTTCGTCAGTTTTGAAGATATACATGAGCTGGAGTCATTTTTTTTTTTTTTTTTTTTTTTTTTGCATTGCTTCCTGGCATTTATGTGATTTTATTTTATACGTAGTGTTTTTTTTTCCCCTTCAAATTAGTTTACTGATTTTTATTACAATGTGTTAGTAGTAGAAGTTCGATATTAAATTGAATGAAAATATGCTTTATTTTTATTTTATGTTCCAACATTGTGTAATTTTGTAACAACTCTTATAGTGAGAAAAAAAAATGGCTTCAAAATGTGGATTTTGCAAAAAGTAATGCTAAACAAATTATGGAAAAAAGTATAAGGACATGTTCTAAAATGCTTAAAATTTTCTTCGATACTTAAAACTATCTATTTTTTCAATCACTTGAATAAGGAGAGGGAATCCTGAAAGAAATGTCCACCGAAATGTTTTCCCAAGCGTCCTCTATGTCAATAGAGGACGAGATCTTATTTGTACTCCTCCCCAGCTAATCAAGTAAATTTACAGATTTAGCTTCGAGAGTTTTGCACTCTTAGAAATGTGTATTATCCAATTGAAAAAATACCCTGAAGTAATCTGTCGTTTTTTAAGTAATAAACTTTCTCCTAACATAACATATTTGTCCAAATTTATTTTACTTTTGATAAAGACTATTGGAATGGTTACATTTGCTGCAAAAGTGCCCTAAACCAGGGTTGGCAAGGTTTAGGACAGAATAGATTAATCCACGGTTTAAACCGTCCTGTCCAAAACCCTTTTACTCAAATTATGTCACAATTTTATCTTAATAATATTTAAGAGGTAAAATAAACATAGAACTAATAACATATTGATAATTAAATCTACTACGGAATATTTGTTTTTAAAAGTATAATGTTTTATTAATATTGTTTGACTCTTCAATTTAAACATTAAACAAAGGAAGATTAATCAGTAATCAAGTTCAATTGGTCCTCTCATTTAATAGCACATAAATGAAGCTTGACCTTGCCATACAGGTTAAGCTATTAGGGACTAAGTGCTTGGTTAGTGATAAACAGGTTTGTTTATCTATAGTACTATTCAAGAATACTTTTATTTCATTCATGTTCAATTCTTTTAGCATAGTGGTGACGTGTCAGTAACTGAAACTGATGCCATGCCCTTCAAAACTGTTAATACATTTTTCAGTTATTTTGTATTTCCAATTTAAACTAATATATTTATATTTAAAAACAATTTTTTTAAAAAATAGATATCTTTTTTATCATCCTGTGATGCAGAAATTATAACATTTTTAAAGAAAAATATTGTGAAAAATAAAAGGTTAATTTTTAAACAAATTTAGTATTTTTTTTAAAAAATTATTATTTTTTAATATTGCATTATTATCCTTATGCAAAAACATTATTTATCAGTATTAAAAGCATATTTATATTTAAAGGATTAGGTATTCACTTTTGTTGTTCAATGAATTATGGAGCTTCAAAAATTATGGAGCTTCAAAAATTATAAACCTTTTCCTATTATATTATATTATTTTCTTTTGATAAGTTAAAGTAAATTGTATAAAAAATTTCAAATATTTATTGATATATGTAATTATTATGTGTACAATAGTTACACCTATAGAATTTTTACCTTTTACCAAAGTTCAAGGTTTTGGGCAGTTTTACCCAGTTTAAGACAGTAAAACACACTTGTCCTGTCCAAAACCAGTTTAGGACGTCCAAAACCCCAACCCTGCCTTAAACCACTACCATATTTATCTTTGAAAAACACTTCTTTAGTCTTTCGCTCATCGTACCAAAAATTGCTAAAACCATCATGTCAAGGTTGAATTTTTTTGTTTATAAAAATTATATCAGTTCATTTTTGGTGACTGAAAGAAATGTACTATTTGGTAAAGTCTTCTCTTATGATGGTTTGTAAGATGTAGATATTACACTGATTTTCCATAAAAAAGATGTTTACTAAAACATTTCGAACAGTCTTTGATGAACATGACAAATTCAAATTTTGTTTATATATTGGCAAACTCTCCTTACAATCATTCTTAAGCTATATCTTTTAACCTGGAATTGTCATTTTCTATTTTCAATAATTATGGAAGAAAAAACAATTTCATTTTACTTTTTTCCAAAATCATTTGGATTTAAAAGTTAAAATGTATATTTAAATAGATTTCTATTAGAACATTTTAATTACACAAGAGAATTTAGTCTTTCTACTGTTTTTGCTCCAAAAATTTGCCCATAATTTCGTAAATAAAACTTCTAGAATTGGCGATTTTTCACATGTCCTTATACTTTTTCACACACTGAAGAAATCTGCTTTGAAATGCTTTAAAGATATTGGCCATGCTTAGAAACAAATATTCTTTCATGAAAGACAAGAAGGGAGAGCAAAAGAGAATTTATGAAGATTGTGCTAGTAAAAGACAATTTAAGTGTTTGATCAATTATGGTGTTATTTTCTAATGCATCTTTCCTGAAATCGGTGTGTTTGGGGGATCTTTTTAATTGAATTGATACTAGATCACGTACTGAGTTGAAGTTTTTAAAATAGACATGTTTTCATTTTTCTATCTGTCACAGTATGTTTTTAAATAAATTTGATTTCTATAGACTTTTTTTGCTCATACCTTTTAGAAAGTTACTTTCATTCAAATATGCATTTTAGGGCTATTAGATTGATAATTTGGGTCATAAAACGCAAATCTGTGACTGAAGGGAGTTAAATTAACATGAACTTTTTTTTTAAAAAAAAGTGTACACCTAATTTATGTGCATAAATTAAGTATTCAGATTTCCAAGGAGAACATTCACTTTTTTATATAGAGAGACTATTTTTTATATCTATCATTCAATTAATCTATTATTTTTTTATGGATAATTGTTTAAATTTTACTTTATTAAAATGTCATTCTAGAACAAAGGAGAGACTTTTTACAAAATTTGTGAGAATGAGATAGTTAGACTTCAGACTCTGAAAAATTTAAAAAAACTTATCCTGCTTTATCCTCTACATCCTTTGAAATGCAAAATTAATCTTGTTTTTCATAAGCTAAAAATAATGAAATCAAAAAGATGTTTGAATGTATTTCAGAATTTTTTTTTCAATTAATAAATTGAGACTAATTACGTTTGATTTAAATTCAAGTACTTTAACAGTGCAGCTTTTCCGTCATGCTTAGACATTCTTGTCTATTAAAACTTATGAACCTACTAAAAGCAACAATTACAAATATTTTAATTTCTGCTCTGCAAAAATAACTGTTACAATTGTTGCCAATCACTGAATTTCTAACAAGCCTGTTTTAGAGAACTGGTTCCTACGGGGCCCACTCAAATGCCCATCAAAACGGTATGGGAAACTCATTTTCCCTTAAACAATATTTCTATAATAAAATTTAGTTTCGTAATTTTTATATTAAAATAACTAACTTTACCTTACTGTTTACTTAAGACATTTTTATACAAAAATGCCTTAAGTAAAAACCAGACACAGAGAAAAAGTTTCACTGTTTCTGAAAAGTGCAATAAAAACTGATTTTTAAAAAAAAAAATTTTTTTTTTGGCTTCATTGATGAGATCTTTAGGCGCTAACTCATTGTCTATTAACTCTAGAAATAAGTTTGCATTGAAAACACAACAAAAAGAAAAAACAGATAGGATAATTCTTTGTGAAAATATAAGTTTTTTCAAATATTTTAACTTTATAATCTGAATGTCCTCTTATTTAATTCCAGGCTGGTGCTAATCTCATAGTTTCTGGAACAGCTATTACAAAGAGTAACACCCCTGAAGAAGTGATAAAACTTTTAAGAAATTCTGTTAAAAAATGTCTAAATAAATGTTAAAATAAACCCTTTTTATATTATGTATTTTCTACCTACTTACAAATAAATGTAGAAACAATCATTATCTTTGTCTGTTTATTAGCCAATTCATTCATGATTATAAGTTTTAAAACTTTATGAAAATTGTGATATTGAATTGCAGTGTTGTTTATACTTCATATTAACATCTTATATTGTCATTGTGCACAGGTCTCTCGCTTGATAACGATGTTTATACAACAAAAAGTATTTTTAAAAAAGGCTATTTTTGTACAATGCAGTGTCACAGTACAAAATATTAATTTACAGAAAAAATTAGTTTTTCCCAACACTTGAGTCTATATCCAATTTTAAAAGAATAGGTGTTAATAGTTCTCCATTAATAGGAAATTTTAGGTACGGAAATTAAATTTTAAACTATTGGGTGTACAAATTAGTTCGGTCCGTTTTTAAAAAATGGCTCTGCTGTTATATAGTGACAGCTGGTTTCAGAGAGGTTAAACATCTGTCAATAATATTCAGTTTATATCGCTTTGAGTTTCATACAAAAACCTTGTTTTTTACTTTGTTGAATATGTCAAATTTTGCGGTAATGAAGCAACATTTGCGGGAGGTTTTATGTTTCTGCTTTAATTGGAAGAAAAGTGCAGCTGAAGCGCATCGAATGCTTGTAGAAGTTTATGTTGACAATACTCCAACTGATAAATCATGTAGAGAATGGTGAATAGTTTTGTATAGTATGAGCTGCTACAAACTGGTGATTTCATTACGGGCGATTGGTATAGGCTACAATTGATTAATTTGAGCCATGCATTATGGACAAAAAAGGGCGGAATACGAGCAAAGACATGACAAAGTTATTCTTCTGCATAATAACGGTCAGCCTGATGTCTCAAAAGTCGTAAAAAACTATTTGGAAACGCTCAAGTGGGATATTTTACCGCATCAGCTATATTCTCTGGACATTGCTCCTTCTGATTACTGGTTGTTCCGACGGAAGCATCACGATTTTGCAGGTCACTTCTTTCGCAGAAATCAAAAATTGGCTCCTAACTTGAATCGCCTCAAACGACGAGACATTTTTTCGAGAAGGAATTCGAATAATGCCCGAGAGGTGGGAAAAAGTAGTAGCCAGCGATCAGCAATACTTTGATGAAAATAATGCATTTTTGACCACAAAAAAAACGGACCGAACTAATTAGTACTCCCAATAAATAAATATTAACTTTTAGAAACCTATTACTATAAATACATTTAACAGAAAATTAAGCAGGTAAGCATTAATACAAGTACAAATTCTTCAGCTTATTACCCATAAAAGCTTGATGTAAGGAAGACAGCTTACATTAAGTTTCCTTTTATGTCAAAATATTAAAAACACATAAATTTTATTTTAACGGGGGACCCCACCCTGAATATTTCAAAAATTCGAAAAACATTTTATTGCATTTTTCGAATCTTTGTACCCTTCCTAATGTCTGTCTAAAACGATTTCTTGGTACCTAACTTCGTTTGGAAGTTATACCGCAGGGTGCGTAAACTCCTTAGAAACTCTTTGGAAATAAAAAAAGTCTCCAAGGAGTACTTGGAACTACTTAGATTTCCAAATTAGTCCTTAGATTATTGCTTTGCATAGATGAACTTGCTAAGTCAACTGATGAATTTGCTGTCTAAGCTGGGAAACTAAATGATATGCAGTGGTGCAAGTGCAGCACCGATCCGCGCCAATTGTGGAAACCTGCTCCTACATGCTCCAAATTGAAGTAGTTGGCTTAAATTGCTCCAAAAAGGATATTTTGCCCTGGGTATCGTGAAGTCACAATTTTGCGGCAACCAAGCTACTGCCATGTGGGTTGCTCTGGATTCAGTGGGAAGGATTCTTGCACTTTCATGTGCAACTCTGCTTTATTTTGCAAGATATTCTCAATTTCAGGCTTCATTTTCCACTCTCTGAAATGGAACCGAAACTTCTCTCGAATTTTCAGGGACCAACTAAACATTGCCAAATTTTAATAGCAAGAGAAAATTTTATTTCTCTTGTTTACTTCATAGTTATTGAAGTGCTATCAACTTCGTCAATGGCAAGCTAATGGCCTTCTTGCGCTATTCTATTTATAGATTAGTACCATGATCTTTGAATTAATTTGATGGACCATTCACTAAGTACATATTTTCATGTTGATCCTCAGAGCAGTCAAGAATCACAAAGCTTCATAACCTCAAAATTTCCATCTCCCCTTTATTCATTTAATTTAATAGAGATAAAAATTAATTGAGTTTCTTAAACGTAATTTTTTTATCTGAAGGACCATCCACTAATTGCATATTGTATTTCAACATTGATTTTACTTAATTGATTTTTTTTTAAATAATATTTTTCTGTTTTTTACTTGTTGCATTTTATTATTGTATTATTACTTTCAAAATTTTCGGTGCTCTTAATTTGTTCAAGGAAAAAACTTAATAATATTTAGAGGCAAGCATGAAGAGAGGAGCTTTCAATATTTTAAATGCAGCAAAAAATCTTATGTTTTTCAGATTTATCATTCAAAAATACTTTAATTCATCTCTTGATTTAAAATCTTTGATCTTTAAATGATCTTTCATTTAAAACAATTGATATAAAAAATTTTAATTATCACAGATTTGTGAAATATACTGAGTGTAGGGACAATATACAGGCATGAAAGTTTTCAGCTTTTTAAGCTCCATACATTTATTAATTTCATAATGTTTGATTGCGTTTATGTAGAATTCAGCTTTTTTTGCTAACTGGTACTTTCATCCCTGAATATAATAATTTACTTCTGACAAATTTTTTTAGCTTCAATACTCATTGAATTTGCATTTAAAAATTATTTAATTTTTTTTTAATCATTTCATTAATGAAATACTATACTTGGTAACAAATTTTAATGAAAATTTATTAGGGGCCATTCACTGATTTACATGTTACTAGCAAACTTAATAATTTGCTGTGATTTTTTTTTTTTTTTTGATATAAAATGCCTTAGATTTTCTTATGTATTCAAATTTAAAAATATAAAATTGGTAGGTTTTTATGTCAATCCTTAGCATCTGTACTTTAACAAGATTTATTAAAATATTTGAAATTGGAAAATTAAAAGTTTTCCCCTACCATAAGTCAAAACTTTAAACAAGTTTTTTTTCAAAATGCTGTTTTTTTACCTGGCCTAACGTTTTTCTCATGATCTATACAACAAAATAAACTGTTCTTTATTTTAAATTACGTAAAAATATATTCTTTAGAAAGTAGCATAGAATTTTTTTATATTAGTATTTTAATTAATATTTTTTTAATGAAAACTGGTAATTTTGCAAAAATCAAAACACCGCTAAGCTACTTTTTAGATAATGTCTTTATGTTTCAGAAAATCCAAACAAAATCGTTTTTCTGTTTCAGGACTGCTAAATCCATGAGGCCAATGAGGTGCTACTTTTTGATGACCAGCCACACACGGAGCTGCCACCAACTTATTTTTTACTATTTTGCAAAAGATAAATTTTTAAAACAGACTTAAATTGTAACTAAATAACATAAAAAAAACAAGGAGTCTCTGCATTGTCTCTATTACTTAAAAAAAAATTCAAGAAAAACGTTAATATTTTACCATCTTAGGGTGGTGTCTCTCCTTAATTACAAATTAAAAATTACCAACCTTCTGCTACTGGGCCAAATGTTTCTTGGAAGGGATTAAATTTCTCTGTTGTTTAAGTGAAAAACATTAGACTAAAAAAGCAAATATGTAGATGATAAAATTATCATTCATCTTACAATAAAATGCTGTAGCTTACTTGGAAACATACTTGCTTTCATTGACCAACACCCCCCTAAATGCCCTTTCTCCGTCGCTTACTATTGAAGTCATCATTCAGTATTTTCCAATGGCTTCAAATGCTATTGCACTTTTCATCATTAATTTTACAAGACCTTAACACTATTCTAAAATTAAATATGTAGTATTGCTTGTAATGATCAGTTCACTAAAACAATTCCATCAGCTATTGTAAATTGCCTTTATGAAATACTTTTACTGTATGTAAAAAATGTTCAACAACTTTTAAAATAGGAATTATTATATTCTTAAGAATAAAATTGCCATTAAAAATTAATACATGTAACAAATTGAAAAAGTAATGTTTACTGGTGATAAAATAAAAAACAAACTCAAAAAAGAAGTATAATTATTACAAAATTTTTTAAGTAAAAACTGAAATACATTCATTGCAATTTGATTCATAACAAAATTCAGAAACAAAGTAAATGATAAATATATCCAAAATAAATTTCTAAAGTGTTTTTAAATGCAAAATATTGTCTCGTCCTTTTTTTGTCTCCTTTTCTGCTCAGCCGCTCATCACCATTCGAACAAAATCTGAGGAGAAAATTTTCATTAGTGTTTAAATTTGAACTGATTATAAATACAAATATTATAAATCCTTTTATAAATTAACATTAAAATAAATATTTTTTAACAAATTAGAACACAACAAGTGCAAACGCTGACGAGAATATTCAAACTAACTTAAGGGCTTAATAAATTTCACCCATAGGAAACTCACAAACAATAACAGGGTGCGGAGTCCAATCTTTCGACGAAAAATAAGCACCTTTTATGTACTACAAACATTAACAAATTGCAAAATCATTTTCAAAGACTTTACATGATAAAATAACTAGTTTCGGACAAAGAACTTTTTTCTTAATTATATTAGCCACCATTAAAAGATCGAAAGATTTTTCGGTTCGATTTCAAAGGGTGGAAAATGAAACCTGAAATTGAGAAATCTTTAATATGAAAGGCATTTTTTAATAGAAATTACTTTTTCACTCGCTTTATGTCTGCCATCGAAAAATCAAAGCCACATTTTGATTGTTTATTTAAGCAGTTCTTACTATTGATCTTCACATGGCTTTATAATCCTGATGCAATATCATACTATGACTCAGGAGATTCGAGTTGCACTTGTAAATAATTATCTTTTTGACAAGCTTTACTTGTCAAGATTACATCGTTAATCTAAGATTCTTTTTTTCCTCTTTCGCAATTATTGCTGCTTTTTTTCATACGAATTTGAACACCCCTGTAGTTTTTACAACTAAACCTGAGTTTCAAATCAAGCATTGAAATAATTACTTTTTGCCAAGCTACGTGTGTACTGATTTAATTGCAAGTCCAAGTTATCTTTCGATCATTTGTCAGTATTGTCACTCTTTAGTATTTCCACGTGTTTTAAACCTAGCATTTAAAAAAACAACTTCTTGAGTTTTATTTGGGCTGATTTCATTGCAAATAAGTGATTTTCTGCTGTTTTTTTTTAATTTATTATTCGTTTGCAGCTGTTGTAACACTTTTTCAAGCAGTTTTACGATATTTTAACTATATTTTTACAACAGCTGATGTTTTGATATCTACAAATACATCAGTAAGTATACTGATAGTGTTTGGAACAGTAATGTTTGTATTCGCACATGGGACACTTCATTAGTCTACCTGCTGTGCACCCCTAAGTAAAAACATAATTTTCATAAATAATGATATTATAAATATTAAAGCTAATTTATTCAAAATGTCACACAGAACAATTATCCACTCAGAGTTTAACTGAAATAAGAGATTACATATTTTTAAATGTTACTTTGCATTAGTTTTATTTCTTTTTTTTTTTTTTTTGTTTCTTCACAGCTTGGTCATTAGCTCTTTTTACCATGACGGCTGAGATAACTTGTCTTTCAGGAATATTCACTGTTTTCTATTAGTGAATATGGTTATTGATTACTATTTTTTAAAGCAAAATAATAAGTTTTAAAGGAATTTGCACTTGTCTCAATTTTAGTGCTGTGGGGAAAATCTAAGCGCAGAGGGTGAGATAAAGGTGTATCATTACTGTAATGAAAGTGTTAAAATTCAATGTATACATGAAGGACAAATTACCTTCATAGTGGACATTCCCTTGAGAATCTTCTTGTCCAGCCAGTAACTGTTCTACTTCATCATCATTCAATTTTTCACCTTAAAAAAAATTACACATCTCTATTAATGCGGTAATTTCATAATAAAGTAGTAACAGACTGAAAGCGTCATACTTATAAAATAAAACTTCAGGGTCACTCCTTTTAAACGAAATTAAAAAAAAAAAATTCTGATACTATAAACCTATATAATAGTTAAAAGTTCAAATTCATTAAAATATAAGTAGTTTTTGCGAAATTTGTTTTTGTTGAGTGGCAACAATATTATCAAACAATGCTATTCTTATAAACTCAGGATGTGTAACAGTAACTTGTTTTTTTTATGATCAATTTTAATAATTTGGTAAATAATTTGCTCTTGAAAATAATTGTTTTTAATATTTTAATTGAAAAGATGTAAATTATAATTACTTAATGTACTTTTAAAAAAATTTCTTTTAACAATAAAAAATTGACAATCTGTCAAACACATTTTTTAAATCTTAATTTAGTGTATTTTATTCCTTTTTTGTCTCTTAATATATTTTAGCCTAGCTTAAGATCTGTCAGATAACTTAAGGAAAATACATATTTTAAAATAAAAATAATTAATAACTTTATCAACTATAATTTTTAATAGGCATTTCAAAATTAATATAAATAATAGAATTAATATAAATAAGGAAAAAATAGAATTGGTTAAAAAAATTTTAAAAAAATTTAACAATAAAAATTTTTTATAATGAATTTTTTTTCATTACTGGTCAAAAAACTAAGCCAGCCATTCTGCTAATGCACTGTGCATCAAATATGCTTTAAAATATTGAAATAACATTAAAAAATTAAGCTGTATCCTCCATCAAAAAGAAAATAGAGTATCAGATCTTAGTGGGCAAAATTAAACCTAACTTCAAAAGAAAAAAAGAGTTTCTGTTACTAGAAAAAAATGCATACATAGTAAAAAAAGATAAATACTAATGCAAGTAACAGAATATGTGCGACTAAATTTTAAATAATTATGGTTACCATAGTTCAGACTGTCATTCAAGAATATAAATTGAAGATACATATTATTTTAAATAGAGACCCACCTTGAGAATAAAAGGAAATTTGAATTTTTTGAGTCTTAAGGGTCCATAGTTGTCAAATCCTAGCTGAATTACTGATAGAATAAATAAAACTGGTTATACATAAGTAAGAAATCGTTGCTTAATATACATTCCTTAAATAATATAAATGATTGTTTTAAACTTCGAATAATGGAAGAGTTGCTATTACAATAGGAAAGGGAACTTTTTTTAGTGGTAGGAATTGCAAAAAATAAACAACTTTGATTGTAAACTTAATTAATCTCAATAAGAGTTTTTTCAAATTCATAAAAATATCCAATTAATGTTATATTTAGGAAAAAATTAATTAAACTATGTAAAAATTTAATAATCGTGATATATATCGAATACTGAAGTTTTGTGCAAATGAACTCTGCCATGGGACATCCAGAACATCATTATTCCTTATTGTGTTTTGGCAACACCTAGTCAGGGTGCCTAGCCAAATTTTTCAACAAAAAATAAGCACCTTTTAAGCACTGAAAAGAAATTTTAAGTACTTTAAAAAAATATTATAATTAGGATCTGTGGACTAGTAAAAAATTTTCTTCCTATTGTTGAAATTTCATATATACATTAACAAAATGCAAAATTATTTTCAAATACTTTACATAATCATGATAAAATAACTAGTATGTTGATATGTACTTAATGAATGTTCCTCAAGTCAAATTCAAAGATTATGGTACTAATCTATAATTAGAAAAGCGCAAGAAGGCCATTGGCTTGCCATGGACGAAGACGATAATGCTTCACCTACAATGAAATTAAGAAAAGAAAATTTCTTTTGCTATTAAAATTTGCCAATGTTTAGTTGGTCCCCTGTGATCAGCGAAAATTTGAGAGATTTTTCGGTTCGATTCCAGAGGGCGGAAAATTAAACCTGAAATTGAGAATATGTTGCAAAATGTAGCAGAGTTGCATACGGAAGTGCAAGAATCCTTCCCACTCAATCCAGCTCAGCATATAATCGCATGCAAACCCGCAAGTATTTCATCAAACAAGTAAAGTGATCGGCACTTTCATACGCTGCGGACCGATCGTATGCCAAAATGGATTATAGCCGAATAGTGAAGACGTTAAATAGAACACTGTGAAATCCACGCTTTTTACATACTTCGTGGCGAAAATCTATGGTAAAGAAAATATACAGTTGAACCTGTTTATCTTGAACCTCTTTATCTCGAAAACCTCTATATCTTGAAATTTCTAAAATTCCTTACATTTACTGTCTAAAATCAATGTATTTTCTATGTTTATGTCGATTTTTTTTCCCAAAGCCTCCATTTCTTGAATTTCTAATAATAGAGTACAAAAGTCAAAACTTTCTTTATCAGTAGAACTTGCAACAGAGATGAATTGTGTGAACCCACAGGAAGTAGGGATGAACTGGTTGTGGTGTTTCTTGGAATTTCAATCACTATCCCTGTACCTTCTTTAACTAGAAAAGAATACAATGAATCTGGCAGTAAGTGAGGAGTTCATGAGTAGCGACCAGACCACCAGGAGTTAGCTTTTCAACATAGATAAGAAAGCTAAGCCAGGGTTCCCACTCAATTTTTTAAAAAAATTCAAGGAGCTAAAATCAAATTTTTCAAGGACCTATTCAATATTGTTGTTATATGCTAAAGTACATGTCAACCAGATTTTACAATGACGTAGAAGCAGAAATTTTATATTTTTAAATCATAATGCCTATTTGACAACAAAAAAATTTTTTTTTTATTAAATTTATCGGCTAATAGTACAAACATAGTTGCCAACTTGTTAAAAACAAAAATAGGAACACAAAGCATGATAAGCCAATCGGGAAATAATGACACAAAGAGTAAAACAAAATATCAAAAATCATAACATCAGTAGCAAAATATCAATTTATAGACCATGCACGTTTCATATGTAACATAATTTTTGAGTTTACTGTTTTAATTAAATTACTTATTAATGAAGAATATCACAACTTTATAGTAACTAATTAAAAAACACTTACTTCTTACAAGAATAGCGATATTGGATTCTAAAATCGCCCGAATAGATATCGCTATATTGGATTTTAAAAACTAGAAAATAAAAATTGCGATATTGAATTTTTAAATCGCGTAAATTTTAAATCAGCTAAGTACCAAAATCGACGATTGATATTAAAATCGTGTGAATAAGAATTGCGATACTAGCAGATTCTGACGGAGTTCCTAAGATATAAAATGGCAAAAATCAGCTACATCAAAGGAATCAAATGGCCGTAAGAATCATAAATGTGTCGTTAGCGTGATTTAGCAAAAGTTTCAAAATTTCGTCGGATTATAAATTTTTAATTCAAGGAAGTCCGCCAACTAATTGTCTTGAGATACGTGGAAATCTGAGAAATTCGAGGAAAAAATCACATACCCTGTTTCTAGGCTTTAAACCTTTCCTGGGTTGAAAGAAAATTGGCATAAGAAGTGTAACGTTGCTATAATATCGAACAATCCGAACATTTTGATCTAAAATCGTATTTTCGGAACAAAGCTAAAAATTCGGAACAAATATGATTTCATTGGAACAGTTGGCAGCTATGTACAAATGGTTGATAGTTACATTGCTGTTTTAAATCACTTTGAAAAATTCCAAGTGACCAAAGAAACAACCTCCAACTGACATAGCATACCTGCCAACCTCCAGAGGAAAAAATCCAGAAGATTTTCTTAAAAATCCAGAAGATTTTATACGGTATAAATTTGAACGCAAAATTTGGGAATTGATAATCAAAAACTCCCTTTTTTTAATCTGAGAGAGAGAAAATATAATTTACAATACTAAAATCAGTTTTGAATAGTAAAAATTATAAAGAATTGTACATTTAATCAATAAAATAGAATTTCGAATATGTTCATAAAATAATGATTAAGTTAATATAGTTATTTTCAGAAATTATCATAATGAAAAAAATATGTAATCCATAAAAGAAAAATGATTTATAAATAATAGGTTTACACAGGGCTCCAACCATATTTTTAAAATTAAGGAAAAAATTCACACTTCCAAGAATGCTTCAAAACATTTTAATTAAGCATGGATAACTAAGACAAGTTGCATCCATCAAGAAGTTAATTAAAGCTTAGTTTTCAATATATATATATATTATTGATATCCTGGACACTGTAATAAAATTAAAGAACTAATTGCTTTAATAATTTCAGAAAAGGTTAATTAAGTTAAAAATATTACAATAAATTTATGTAGCAATGTATGAAATTTAAAAAAAAATTTCAATATTAAACTTTATTTTTAAAGGGTAAACATGAAAAACAGATGTAAGACATAACTCGGTTAAGCAAGATAATCCAAAAAAAAAAAAAAAAAAAAACCTTGTTATAATAATTGGTACAAATGACAAAATAAGCTTTTATGTCCTGGATTTAATCTAAATTTTGACTATTGATGAAGGGGCACGTTTAGCATTTTTGAAAATATCAGCAGTAAACGTATTATCAATTGTTTTCTCGAATTATTGTTCTCATTGTTTTTTCGAAAGAAATTATTTATTGTTGAATTTCCAGATGCACATTTAACATTTTTAACGTGCTTTTTGGATTTCATGTGCTCAACAATATCATTTTTTCCGCGGTGACAAATCATAAAGTTGCATGAGCAAACGCTACAAAATGTGTATTTATCACCATCTCGCGATCGTAAAATGCCAGGAAAATCACTACAGTATGATTCCTTAAATGATTGTAAATAATGTTTGCTCATTTTAGTAAAAAACAAAACACTAATCAATCCTAACAATACCGCGTGCTAAAGTAAACAGCGACACAACTGACCGACCGGCGTCAATGAGTGCTGCACAGAGCCTTCCATCTTCCGCCCCTCCCCTATATTCAATGCACTCCTCTGAAGATGCGCGTGCTTCTTCATAAACTGACCTCACTGTAGCACTCTCAGCGGAGTTGGCGAATTCTTCAAAAACCGGGTTGTTTCTCCTTACTACGGTAACCCGCAACACAATTTCGATGCACATTTTAAAGCATCGCTCCGAAAAAGGTCCGCAAGCGCCAAATTTGGAGAGTTTTTATTATTTTTCCAAAAACTCGGAACAAATCCGGAAGATTTTGCTCTTACCCGGAAAAAAGGTGGAAAATCCGTAAAACTTCCAGAAAATCCGGAACAGCTGGCAGGTATGACATAGGATACCAGCCAACATTTAAAACTAGCATCAGTGAAACTTCTCATGAAAAATTTAATGAAGTGAATTAGAACAGGGCTACCACTGGATGAAAACAAGAAAAAAGTTGCTTTAGTTGCATCATATATGAAAAAAAGTCTCCTAAATAGTCTCCAAGATATATAAAACAGTTGATAACATCATATCCTCTTCTAACATAATTTTAATTATTTGTGCTGTATTAGCATAAAATTCAAATAATATGCAGTTAGATACTCATATTTATAAAAAATGTACATTTATTTGTGGATTTACCAACAATATATAGATAGAGGAATGCTTAGGGAACTGCTGTAGAATTTTTAAAAATATCTATTTTTAGTTTTACTCTTTATGAGACATAAAGCTTCAGATATCATATAAGAAACAATAGTTGTAATTAAAGAAAAAAACATTTGGAAAAAAAAAGCTAGGGACTAAAATCTTAGGCATTATAAAAAAATGAAGTAGAAATGACAATTACTTTCATACATAATTTTTTTTTTAATCTTACTATAAAATAAAAATTTATATATAGCATATTCGATATTAAACAAATCTTGAAGTCCAGTTTTAACATTCTGTTTTTAATTAGTTTTACAAGTATTATTATAGCTAACAAGTAACAAATAATATTATACTAACCAACACAAATATCAGAAAAACTAAGACTGAATTTTTATTAATATTGTGAACAAGATTTCTACATAAAAGCATTACGTTTTACCTAGAGTAGTGAGAAGATGTCGTAACTCAGCAGAACTGATGAAACCATTTCCATCTTTATCAAAGTGTCTTAAACCTTCAATAAAATCTTCTGCAGTATCAGTGCTTCTGTTTTTACTGATAGTCTGCAAAATTGGTAAGAATACTTCAAATCCAATTCGCTCATCTAAAAAATAATGAAGAAATTTTTATATACATATATCAATCATACATTCATTCTTTTTTTAACAATGAGAACAAAAATTATGTTGAAGGCAAACCTGGTTTTAACTGAGGACAGCATTTCTTTACCTCTGCTTCAGTTGGATTTTGTCCCAAAGCACGAAGGACATCACCGAGTTGAGAAATACTGATTTTTCCATCCCCTCGACTATCAAATAATGAAAATGCATCTTGGAATTCTACAAGATTAAGAATAAAATATTTAGATTCAGACAGCAAATAAGAAAAAGATAAAATATCACTTAAAAAAGTAATAGGACTAGGCTAGACTCTATAAATGATAAAAATGGATTGGAAAATTCGAAACACAAATGAAATAAGCTTTTCACAGATTAATTTAACAAAACATTAAAAATAAAATCTGCATTTTTTTAAAAATTCATAACACAAGTTGACATGTATTTTTGATCTGTTAAGAAAAAAGAAAAAAACAGAAAGATGATACAAAAAAAGGTCTTGAGCTGCATTTACAGTCTTAAAAGCAGAATTATTTAAATTGTTTTGCTATAAGATTTATGATAGTTACAAAAGTTTTGCAGATTCAAAAATAAACACTCACCAGTTAAATTAGTACCCTTTTTTTAAATGACAGATAAATACTTTTACAAACTAAAATTGTAGACCTATGGAAAATTCAGGATTATGGGAGATTCAGGTTTCGTAATTAGATAAACTACATTTAAAGTATTTATACCATTTCATATACATAGCCTAATTTAAAAAGATCCATATACAATGAAACCTCCTGTTACGAACACATCTACAAAATGGACGCCTCTCATCACAGACTATTTAATTCTTTGTGAATCTTCTATGAACAAACTATTATGTAACTTTTAAGTAAATTGAACGCTTCCATAACCAGCTGCGGGCGGTTATTTATGCCCAAAAGCATATTTTCAGTCTGTTCAAACTGATCTCCACTTTTTCTAAACTTCTTTTACAAAAAAAAAACTATTTCAACTTTCAATTCCAAAAAAATATATGCAACTTACAATCATTTCTTAAAGCATGTGTAATTTTTGCTCACCCATAAATAAAAATAACGTTAAGCTATTTCACAACTCAATCAATCATTCATTCTCTTCAATCACAGCAAAGAAAAAATGATACTCCTCACGTGAAATATTTCAGACAGCAGCATTTGTTGCTCTTTTTGTCTGGGTTACTCAGGATGTAAGACCCTACAAGTTGAAATTATACATGAAATTCTCTCATATATCTTTTCCCACTAAAAACTCCTTCTAATCAATTTGATCCTTGTACTTAACAAAGGTGGCTTGGAAAAAAAAAAGACAAATTTAAGCATTCATTCATATAAATGAAACATTTATCCAGACTCTTGACAAAAGATCGATTGTGAATAGAACAACTCCAAGAGAAAATGTATCCAAGAGCTTTTTTCTATGTGCTATTTACCTGAAAAGATGTATTTTGCATCATTGCAATTATTCTAAGAGAAATCTATAACCTTTGTTATAAGTGTATCCTCCCCCTCTCTTGTAAATGGATAATTTTTTCGGTCCCAAGAGAGTCCGCTTAACCGAGGCTACATTGTACTACTTTTTTTTAATAAATATCAGACTACAGGGCTAACGAAAAACTAAATAAGTATATTTTGCCTTACTTAAACATAATAAACATTCTAAAACATTTTTAATTTATTGAATCACTCTGTTGTGAATAGTGAGTTATCAGCCAATTATGGAGCAATGAACAACTCATACTTATTTGAATTCAATATAAATTTTTATATTATAAAAAATAAGTAACCAGTATTTTAGTTTCTTATCAATATTTAATTTTTAAGTTTGCTAAATTCGTGAGATCTTTAAAGAAACAATTTTAAAATAAGATTTCAATAAACTCTAGACAAACACTACAAAACATTTTTATACAAAAGTAATTTTGTGGATGATTGATAGAATAAACGTAAAAAGTTTGATGATAGGATCGATAATTGTGAAACTATTAAAGTTTACCCTACAAGATTAATAATCTGCACTTCCTGTGGCTGAAAAAAAATAAGCAATGGTCCCCGAGGCAGAATCGTGGAAATACAGCCACACTGTCACAGATTGTTACAGAGTTCTTGAAGAAAGAATTTTCATTTCGGAAGTAAAAAACTTCGTTTTTCTTTTTTGCACAATTTTTTGAGTATCTTTTTCTGCAGAATTATTTTCTAAAGTTGCCTTTCTGGCAAATGGGAGTAAAAGATACGCTCATGATTTTTCTATTCTCAATTGAGAACAATGAAAAATTTGGTTAAGACTGACTAAAGCTAGAATTTTTAATAATTAATAATCAAAACCTTAGATCGCGAAAGTATAAAAGATAGTTTTTGCTCACAAAATGATGTTCTTTCCTTTTCTCAGAGAAAAAAAAAAAAGAACACCATATTTTACACTTTTTTTTTTTGATAATTATTGCTACGAATTTTCATTTGGTTTTTTTGATGTCCTGATGTCTTTTATTGCTCAGTTATTACTATTGATATTCTCATGTTTTATTAAAAAATACCAATATTTTTTAATAAAATATTGGTATTTTTTAATACCAATATTTTATTAAAAAACATCGGCATGAGAGTATTTTTTAATAAAATATTGGTATTAAATTTACCAATATTTTATTAAGGCATGAGAGTTTGAATCGCACATTTAAGAAATCACTTCTCAGCATTTTCAGTTTGCGCCAATATCATCGTTAATCCAAGCAAAGTTCAATTGTTTTTTTCAACAACTATTGATATGAATTTTCCTTTTCTTAAAAATTAGATTTTTCATACAGTTTTATTACACGCAAAATTTAAATATCACGCTCATAGTGTGAATATTTCATCGTTTTTTACTTTTAGGCAGTGTTTGCTAGCGCTGTGATATTACTTCCCTATCTAAAATTCCATCACTCATTTAAATTATCACTGTTTGACTGGCTCAATTTATGCCAATAGTATCGTACATTCATGTGATGTTTTAATTACATTTTCGGCAATTATTTATATTGATTTTCATGTGGTTTTTAAATATACTGATAAACTTAAGATAATATGGGAAATTCAGTTAATATGGGAAGTCACATCTGAGTACATACTTTTTGATGCTATGATTCTATTACTTTTTGCTATCTATTTTTGTAGCAGTTATTGTTATTGAATTGTTTTTAAAATTCTACATTTATAATACGATATTATTTATTACAACCGAATCTCAAAGAGAAACAAGCATTTAGTAACCCATTATTAAAAAGTCAGACTCGTGTAATTTTGCTGATCTTTTTCTTTGTAGTACCATGGATTTTACGATTATTAATAATTTTTCTTCAATGTAATAATGATTTACAAAATTTAAAAATAAAAATAATCAGTGCGTTTGTGCACTTTCAAAATTAGAGAATAGAATATAGCCCATAATATTAGAATAAAAAAAAAAGAAGTATTACATTTAAAACTAAAAAAAATCATATTCAATTTTAATCGATATGAGTTAATATCTTACCTCTTTCTTTTTTTGTAATCACAACAGTTCGGTTACTTTAAATTAGTAATTATTATCATTAAAAGTATCTTGCAGAAAGATATATTAAAGCAAGGAAAACTTGTTGCAGAAAGCCGAAAATAAGACACAGAGGCAAGATCAATGATTTTATGCCCACAAAAATCTGATACATAATAACAAGTTGTTGATAGTTCCTTTTTCATAAAATGCCTGAATTGCATTTCCAAAAATTTTTAAACAATGAAACCTGTGAATAAGGTTATATGCCTAAACCATGTATTTAATTAGAAGAGAAGTTTGAATTATCGAATTTAGCAATTTTTACCATTAATTAATTTTAATAGATATTTTAATAAAAATGAAAAGATATTCCATTAAAAATATAAACATTTCGATTCTTCAAATTTCATTAAGTCCTCAATTGTGTTTGTATAGAACAGGATATTCTGAACAGACAAAAATCAAGAATGTTATTAATAATAAATGAATAAAACCTGAATGAAAATTAATAACAAATAAATTAATAAAATCCAGATAAAAAAAAAAATTTATCAGGAAAATTAGGACACCTATGGTTCTTGAAATTTCAGAAATTAAATCTAAGTTGTATATATACCATATTCTGCCCACATAATGAAACAAAAATTTCTAACAACTTATATCACTTTTATTACCAGTTGGACATAAATTACTTTATAAGAAGAAACCTGATCACTAATGTTCCATCTATAAATCTTGTCAAAATAAGCACCCCCTCCTAAAAAAGCAAAATTTATTAGTTGTTTCAAACAGCTGCTTTCTTTCTTCTGAATGTCTGCCTCTTCATAGAGGAGAAAATGGGTAGATGGAAACTGCCGATTGCTGTCTTCAAATTTTAACCGTATTGATACACAAAATAAAGGATCACACAATATGCATGCATTATTTTGTGCTTCAATACAAATGTTTTATACTAGAGAAATTTCAGCATTTTACTGTACTAAGTTTGAATCTCATTTCAAATGTGTTGGTTTTTTAAATTTGCGTTTTTTTACATGTTAAGACCAAAATAACAATGATAAAAAAAATGCTGAAGAATAAAAAGAAATCATAAAAAAGAATTAGAAAAATGCAGCTTCAGCTGTTATTAAATTGAATGCTTTATAATTAAAAGCAAGGAAATGTTAAATAGGTATAGATAGGGTTCACACCAGAAATTATAATCTAGTGGTCCAATAGGACCACCAAGGTATTCATTTAATGGTTCAAAGAACTTATATGGGGAACAAAGTAGAGAAAAAAATCGAACTTTAAAGTATTAATTACAAAATTCATATTATGGTGAACATATAAAAAAATATTAATTACCATCTATAACACCTTAAAACTAATTAGGTTCATTACCCCATAATGATTAAAGTTTAATCATTGAAATTGAGTCAGAAAAAAAAAGCTAAAATGATATTAATAGACAGCAGATAATATGCAATTGCATATGTGCATATGCAATTGCATATTTTAGCACTTTTTGCCATTTGAGCATATAAATGCATAAAAAGGTATATTTGCTATTATAAATGCATATTTTCAGCATTTTATGGCTTTTTCCTCCTAAAACCATATCACTATTCTTTTTATGTTAGCATAAGGAACGCTTTAAATTTTGTTTTGCCGTTCTTTTTTTACCTGAAAGGGTCAGCTGGATTGATGTTGCTGGGGGTGATTGCAATCACGTGAAAAAGATGTAGAAATGAGGTGTGTGTCGGAAAGGGGGGGTACAAAGGGCCCACCCAAACAGACATTCGTCATAGAAACCTCAGAAAGGGATGGTCAGATATTCTATGATGGGATGTCTTTTCCTGGAATAAATAATTGTCAATCTGTATGGGAAAAATAAGGCTTCTGTGGTAGGTAGAAAATGACCTCCCTTTCCTGTGATTGATTAGTTAAAAGGTGGAGTGAATACATTTTCGGAGAGAGCTGCTATTCTAACATATTTCGATAGTCCATCCGATAGATAGATAGTTTCGACATCCATCAGTTGAATACGTAGTTAGTGAAGCTTCGAACGTGATTTTTGACTGCTGAATTTTATAATATGCCAAAAATTAAGTCGACTAAATCAAATTTAATGAAGACATGCACTTCGGACTATGGGAAGGACTTTACGACCGATGGGGAAATAGTATTTTGTGCAATTTGTCAAAAACACATTTCCTGTGAAAAAAAGTACCAAATCGATCAACATATAAAGACTAATGCTCACTCGGCGAAGAAAAAGCAGAATACAAAAGGATTTGTTCAAAGTTTATAAACTATTCCTGTTCAAGCAGCTAAAAAGGAAAGTTATTTTTCTAGTGATTTATGCAAAGCTTTAGTAAGCAGCAATATTCCTTTAAAAAAGTTAAATAATCCAAACTTAAGACAGTTCTTAAAAAAATATTGTACCAATCAGGTCATTCCCAATGAATCGACTTTAAGAACTACCTTCAACCGATATATAACGAAGTACTGGATGATATTCGACGAGATATTGGAGACGACCCTATATGGATTGAAGTCGATGAGACGACAGATAAGTGTGGTCGCTATATTGCTCATTTTATTTGTGGAAAAATGGATAATATTCCTACTCGACCA
This sequence comes from Parasteatoda tepidariorum, assembly GCF_982258835.1. NCBI lineage: Eukaryota > Metazoa > Arthropoda > Arachnida > Araneae > Theridiidae > Parasteatoda > Parasteatoda tepidariorum. Next base: position 806,476 of record NC_141758.1, on the reverse strand, counting down.
CATCTTCTAGCAAGCAAAGCCCTTGAAAAAGTCAATCATTCAACCATAGCAATGTTTGTCAATGATTCTATCAAATTATTATGGCCTGATAGAGATGGTTCTGAAGATGCTTCGATTTTTGTCAGTCATGCCACTCCGTATATGGTCAAATCTGCAGCAGCACTGGAAATTTTTTATCCCAGAATGCTTCATATTACATGTTTGGCTCATGCTGTTCACAGACTGGCTGAGACTGTTCGAGAAGTATTCTCCTCTGTGAATGATTTAATTTCTAGTATCAAGAAAGTTTTTCTCAAGGCACCTGTGCCCATAAAATTGTATAAAGAAATGTATCCTGATTTGCCCTTACCTCCACAGCCCGTGATAACTAGGTGGGGTACATGGATTGAAGCTGCAAGTTTTTATGCTAATAATTTTGATGCAATAAAGTCAGTTGTAGATGCAATTGACAGTTCCTGTGCTTCTTCAGTTTATGTCACAAAAGAATTACTACAGGATATCTCTTTGGCATTTCGTGGTTATAAAATGGTGCTTCGTTCAAAACAAAAATTCGGGTTTTGCAGCAGTGAAAAAGATAAATGATTTTCTTAATGGAAACGGAACTGAACTTCCAGAGAAAGTAAAACCAATGAGTATGAAATTGTACAAGTGCTGTCCAATAACATCGGTTGACGTGGAGAGGTCATTTTCTGCTTTCAAAATGATCTTTGATGACCAACGACATCAATTCACCCGTGAAAATTTGAAAAAACACTTAGTTGTGTATAGCAACAAAAATTATTCAGTTTAATAAAATCTTTCAGGAAAATGCGATGATTTTTCTTCTCTCATTTATCATACTTCAATTTTAGGCTTTTTCTTCAGAAATGTGTAGATTCAAGTAAGAAATATATTTTGATTTTCTTCCTTTTAACAAAAAAATGTTTCAGCTGTGTTTGTTGGAAAAAATAAGTAGTAGTATTTAAATAAGTCGAACTTTTAATTTCTATTTTAAATGCATATTTCTAGTTTTAAAAGCATATATTCAAGTTTTTTAGTGCATATTTTGTCCGTTTTTTAGTGCATATAATCCACTGTCTAGATATTAGTAAATAAATTCAACATAGATATTAAAATACTGGGACCAAATAAATAAATGAGGAAAAAAGAAAAAAGTTAACAAAACATTATATTAACAGTTAGTTATCTAAAAATAAAATTTTAAATAAAGTCAATTCCAAATTAGACAATTTTATTCATCAACTATTATACTGTCAGAACATGAATGCAAAGAACAGCACAATTTCAATTCAAAAATTATTACATCAGACACTTTCAGTTACCCTATTTGAATACAAGGCATTTGAAACCCATACCACTAGTAGACCAACAAAATTAGAACCAAAAAAAAAATTTATAGCAAATTTACAAGATAGTAAAGAAAAAAAATTTTTATTCCTCACTATTTTATAAATTCCAAACATATTTCAAAGCAACAAATTTGTCACTTATAATGTGATTTGTAACTTATAATGTCACCTATAATGTAGCATTTGTAGAACAATTGTCACTGTACTGGCGTGAGTTCTAGGTATAAAACATGTATAGAACTGTAGGTACAGAACATTTCAATTACTATTACTTAGAGAATTACTTTTGTATTTAAAAGAAAAATGTAGAGTTTTTATTTTTTAGCCATTTCTTCTTTTCTTTTTTATTCAATTATTCAAAACAAAATAAGATAGATATTATTAATTAAGTGCATTATCACGAGCCCCGTGGCAGAATAGTAGTGACACGGCGACATTGTCGCTAAACATTACAGAGTTCTTGCAGAAAGATTTTTTTTTTTGAAAAGCAAAATAATTTTTTTTTTCTACAGAAATTTACATGTAATATTTGAGTCATGCATTTAGATAATCACTTTTTGACAAGCTTTATTTATGCAGAGAGTATCGTGATTCGATGTAACGTTATGATTCTATTTTTGGCAGTTATTAATATTGATTTTCATGTGGATTTTAAATTTCCTGATATATTTCAAACAATATGGAAAATTCGAAACATGCATTTGAGTATTTACTTTTTAAGGTAATAATTCTATCGATATTTGGCAGTTATTGCTAGTGATTTCTCTATAGTTTTTAAATTCGAAATTTGTATACAATCAGGGGTCTGATTAGAAGAAATTTGGGTCCGTTAACGGACCCTTCACAAAATATCGTTTCATGAAAACTGACCCTTCACAGATATTTTAACTTAAAAACTGACCCTTCCCAAGATATTTTAACTTAAAAACGGACCCTTCGCAAAATAATTCATCATTTAATCGACCTTTCACAAATTGTTTTGTTAATCGAATTAACCCTTCCCAGGGTAGAGAAAGAAAGTTGTAAACGAACTAAGTTTTGTCTTCGGCAGACGCTTCTTCCTTTATTCGTCCAAAATGAATATTCTGCTTTCAGCAGTATAGGCTAAATACCAAATATTTGTATGTTGCATCTCTAATTTAGTAGCAGCAATTACTGTTATTTTTGAAAATTTAATTTTTATTATAATTTTACAGTGTTGAGCATAATCTTGTATCCAATCACAATTTAAAAACTCCTTGAAAAACTTTTTTGCAATAACCGGACCCTTTTTGCACAAATTCACAAAAGCAGGACCCTGGTTAAAAGAATGTTACTTAACGTTTATTTTATATTCACAAATTACGAGTAATTTTTTCACAATTTTATAAAAACAAGACATTTCACAAAATGTCTGGACAGACCCCTGATACAATATTATTTATTACAACTTAATCTCAAAACGAAACACGCATTTGAGGATTCTGATTCCTGTGATTCCGTCAATCTTTTTTTCAGCAATTACTACTACGGATTTCATGATTTTTAATCATTTTTTTATTGTGATGATAATTTACAAATTGTGAAGAAGGAAATAATTTCAGCATACCCCCCCCCCCCAATAAAATGCGAGAATATCACCCATAATATTAGAATAAAAAATTACTACATGTTCAATTTAAAAAAATTATATATAGTTTTAATTTTTTGTTGTGAACACATCGCTTTTGTTATTTTAAATTAGTAACCTATATGTTTGTTATTAATAAAAGTATCTTGCACAAAGATATTAGTGCTAGAGAGGTTTGTCGTAGATAGTCCGAAAAAATTCTGCCACAGGGATCACGAGTTTTAATTATTCCTAACATTAATGTTTACAGTTATCTTTTTGTTATACTGACATCTGCTTCAATCTTCTTCTCAGAAAATACTTGTTAGTAATTTTATAAGCTAAAAGTTTTAAATATTCCCTCTGATTAATATGCAATGCTTATTTTATCACTTCCTTTTAAATGTAATTTCTTTTCTTACTAAGTGACTGGAGTCTAAGTTTTTTCTTGTTTTTTAAAATTTCCTTTTTGTAAGCTAGTTTTACAATTAATTGTCAATTCAACTTTTTTTGTTAATTTTTCACCTTACATATCCATCTTTTTGGCCCTAAAGCTGAATCTTATATTGTTTATTTTCAATGGATTGTCCTTAGTAAATGATTATTTTCAAATACAATTATTTTTTACTATTTCCTCCATTTGTTTTAAAATTATTATTAGTTTTAATAAATCATTAATTTCAGCACATGAATTCCAATTAATTGCCTGTTTTACATGCAATTAATTGGATGTTATTGATTGCATGTTATTGATTGATTACTTGCAGTTGAATTTAACTTCATTTTATTCTGTAGGGTTATTTCGTTTCTGATTGCTTGGTCTAATATACAGAGAAAAAATCCCCAAGTTTTAATTCATGCGCAGTAACTCATTTATTTATGAAAACTAAACCCCAATTTTCCTTACCATTCCTCATTTGTGCTTAACTTGTGATTAAAAACAGCATAAAATCAGTATTTATTGTGGCATTTACTCCATTAATGTCGCACTTTTAACGAAGTAGGTTTAGTTTGAATTAATTCAAATTCGTATATAATAGCATGATTTTTAAAGATCCACTGTAACTTCCAATTTATTTAGTTATTGATAATTATTTAGCTTTAATTTCATTCCTTCATTTTAGTAAGATTTTTCATATCTTGTCAGGTAATATAGTTAAAATTCATATGATATTTGGCCAGACACTCAAGTTATGAAACTGAGGATATTAAATTCTTTCTTTCTCAATAATTTGAATTAAGTTTTGAAGATATTTTAATATTATATCAGGTTGTAAACCAAGCTTGGGATTTCGTTTAAAAAAAGGATATTTTTTGAAGACACTGAAAAAAAAGGAAGTAAATAATATTTAAAAATAACAAGTACAATTGTTTAGCAACAAGTATTAGCTTAAATTTAAACACAAAAAATTTAGTAAAATACAAAAAAAATCTGAAAGTTTCTCTTCATATCTACATCTTTTAAAAATAACTGTTTTCTTACTTTAATTTTATACAAATTAACATCGATTTGTCCTATTATAATGTTTAATTTTAATAATAAAATATGTCTTACTTTCCTAAATAAACATAAATGTGTACTCTTATATCTAGAAAAATTATGTGCATTTATTTATTTTTCTTAGCTTACATATTCCATTTTTTTAAAAAAATTCATTGTTTAGATTAAAATTACAGACTTTGGTAAAATTAAGTAAATTAATGATTAAGAATAAATCCATTCTGATTACTATTAATGTTTACTTTGATAAGATTATTCTCAATTGGTTAAATTTTTAATAGTGTGTTTCCTTAGGAGGGGAGAAGAGTACATCAATGAATTTTTTAATGATTTTTAATTTTACAATAACTTTCTTAACTAAATATATTATTTAGAAATGTATTTTTAATGTTCACTTTCTCAGAATTTTCAATTTAAAATATAAAACAAAAAAAAACTTTTAATTTAATTGTCAGTTAATAATTTTTTTTTTTGTCTACTTTTTTAAAAATTTATACACAGTGATTGTCTTTTGAAAAGATTGAAATACATTATATTGATTGAAATATATAATATATTGATTGAAATTGAATGAGAGTTTGAGGTAATATAAGTTGTTTTTACTATTTAAAGTAGGCATTCATTCAATTTTGTTATTTTAAGAACATTATTTTGTTTTCCCTGAAAGTGTTTTACATGAATATTCATATCATTATTAACTCACTAAGTTACACAATTAATGCTATTTTGGTAAATCTTTTAATTGTATATTATGTTTATTATATTGTTATTTCACTCCTATGATTCTTTGAAAAAATAAAATCAAACAAATTAATGTTTTCAACATTAAAATTACTATGCAGGGCATTAAATACTTACTAAAGCTATTGGACAAGTAAAAAATTATCCTTATCATACAACATTTAGCTAAACCTAACCAAATTACCCGCTTTACCCCATTTAGAAAAGAATTTATAATAAATAGAATTTTAAAATTAACTTTTAGATTTCTATGTAAATCTGTTCTTTAGACATCACTCAACTAGTTTGAACAAAAAAATAGTTTTAGCCAATTTTAATGATATTAGAAGAAAATTCATCAACAGCTTTAGTAAAAATAATGTATCAGTTGATTGTAAACAAATACCTAGTAAATATTGAATTTTTTATCAGTTTCTAAATCTGAAATAAAAATGCTTGCCACAATCCCAATTAAAGCCTTTCAAAATATTAAACAAATTATCTCAACTTAAAAGGAGAAAACAGATGCTTTCTTAACATACTCCACCTTACTTTACTACTTAGGATCAAATTCAGTTATTACATATTTTGATAAACTTAAACAATGGTAAGTGAATGCTTTCTCAAACTTCCAAGTTCCCTTTTCTGTGAGGAAGCACTATGCCTTTTTTTAATCCTACGGAAAACACTTCATTTATTTAAAAAAAAAAACAATCCTCCCAATCGAAAACATAGCCAATACATTATCTATCTAATGAATAAAATTTAGCTTAAATGAGAAAATAGAATTAAGTGTACAAATTATTTCCTACCTTAAATTTACTTTAACTATTTGCCACTTAAAAAAGTATTATACACAAAAAATATTGAAAGCACCTTTTGTTTAGCATTGCAAGTGAGATGTCACCAAAAAATTTAGACATCTACCAACTTTTTTTTTACTGTTCTTTTAATTTTATTTACATTTTAAACATTAACATTGATAAAAAAATCAAAATACTAAAAGGTAAAAAAAAAAACTTGTTGAATTGAAAAGTACCAGAGAAAATTTCTAAATAAAGTGGAAGTGTAAAATAATTGAAAATTAATATACCAATTCAGAAAAAAATAAATCTAATTTATCATAAAACACTTAAAAAGTGGCATTTGTAATCTTACCTTCCTTATTAAAAGTTTTACCTTAAGTAATAACAGAAAGTTATTTTGTTTGAAAATCTAATATGAATTGATGTCTTAAAACTGAAATCAAAGAATTATAATACAATATTCAGTAAAAAAATATTTTGTCAATATATATTTAATAGATTAATATTTTTTAAAATTTTTAATTAAATTTGTTTATTAATTTTTTTTTAAAATGGACACAAGAATAGTAGAATAATATGACTTCTTTAGTCATGCTTACATGCCACTTAAAATGACCATTGCCTTGTATGGTAATGTTTTAAAGGGTGTGCCACTTACCCTCATAAGGGCATGTTTAATTACAACGTAAGCTGCAACACTATCGAAAGAAATGGATTTTATCTCATGTAAGGCGAAAAATGTAAATAAAATTTCATGAGTTTAAAAAAGTTAAACTATGCATAAAAAAATACAGCTACTCACCAGTCAATTGATCATCACTAAATCCGGCCTGAAAGAGACAGAAAAAGAAATACAGCAAAGTTCAAACTTTACAAAAAGAAAACTTTAAGTTAAAAAAACAAACATAGATTATACTAACCATTTTTTATTGTATTCCTACTAAACACAAAAATTTAACAAAATAATTAAGAAAAATTATTCACTGACTGTGCGATCCCTCACAACGAATAGGAATGCTCAACTGTTAACAAACTGTCATCAAAATATCTGCTGTCGCCTCTACCTTACCTTTCAGCTATTGCGTCTCTTATTACGTAAAACTCGCCTTCTATAATGTGATTGGCTAATACCTTTGATGGGATCCTGGTGAACAAAGAGCACAAGGCGACCTCATATCAACAGGAAGTTGCTTCCCCAATCATGGTTGCAGGGAGAAAAGTGTTGAACCAAGCAGTCTCCTCAATTCTGCTTTTTACATGCAAAGTCTATGGCGGGCTTGTCATACTTTGAATAAATTTTTCTTGTTTAAGAATCGGAGTGATCAATTCAAAAAAAATGCTAATAATTTTTTCAATCTTTCCTATCCACGAAAATGTAGGTCAATTTTTTTATCTTTATTACTCAAGTCACTTTCATCAAGTCACTTTTTTACTCAAGTCACTTCTTTATCTTTATTACACAAAGCCTTTGAAACTCAAGTCACTTTCGACCTTTGAGTAAGGGAGGAAGGCAACTTCCATCCCCAAGTTCATTCTCCAAGAGACGATAGCGGTCTAATCTTCTCCATAGGTGGTCTTGCGCCCTCCCTCCCAAATACTTTTACTCTGTTCAACTCTTTTTGAAAATCTTTTTCTCTCTCTGTCCAGTCCTTTTGAAGAACTGCTTTTGATAGCTTACTTTCTATTTATAAGCTTGTAATTTATCATGAAAATTACATTCGCTGATAATTCGTTCATTCTATATGCACTTTACTTATTTAGTAGTAATAATTTTCTTGTTTTTATTCATTCTGAGAGGGAATTTATTTTTTAAATATATTATTCCCCTTTTTTTTTAACCTTTTTCCTTGTTTTTTAAAGATGTTTCAGAATTAAAAAATTTAGCTTCTGAATAAGGTGAGATTAATTAAAACCGAGACAATGTCGTAAAGATCTTCCAATATACTATAAAGCATCACAAAACTGCAGTTTTCCTTTTTTTTTTTTTTTAAATATATCGTACACTAATTTGAAGGTTGAAAAAAACATTTACATTAAAAAAATTTAAAAAGTTGCAATTTTTCCATTCCATAAATAGTTTTAATTACTCCAATAGCTGGGATAGTTTGTTTTTCCACGGTAAGGAAAAAAAGCAGCTTGTACACAAGACCACACATCATCCAAACATGAGCAAGCACTTAGCCCTGTTTTTAGGGCTTTAATGTAAATACGCAAGAACACTAAAGTATTATGAAATTTTTATTTAAATCAGTCAATGAAGAAAAATATGAAAATATGCGAATGTATTGTAAAATTCTTTTAAAAAAAAGGAAGTAAAAGAACATTAGTGGACATAATTAATATTCACAAGAGAAAAATACAAACGGTATCAAAATATAATGAGTCGCTGCTTAGGAACGCAACACTGAAAGTATTGAAACTAATTTGATTGCCAGATGAAATAGAATGAATGAGAAATTTGATTATTATGGATGGGTGGCCTAATGTAAATAATAACAAGCGTCCTTAACCGGAAAAAATTTAGAAAATTTCCGGTGTATCCCTCCGCTTATGTTATGACTACGACCTCAAGCGTTATTATATTGCACTAGAGAAAGGTTTTGGCCATTTCGTGGTCGATCGATAGCTAGGAAAATTGTTCATAAATGCATAGTTTGTTTCAAACATAAACCCTTTGTTACAAATCAGCTTATGGGAACCTTGCCTCGAGAAAGAGTAAACCCTAATTATTCTTTTTTGCACTCTGGTGTTGATTATTGCGGCCCTTTCCAAATTAAATATAAACACCAGAGAAAAGGGAATTTCCAACGGATTTATGTTGCAATATTTGTGTGTTTAGCCTCGAAGGCGATTCACTTAGAAGTGGTTTCCGATTTAACAACCGATGCTTTTCTTGCTACCTTAAAGCGTTTTGTGGCTAGGCGTGGCAAATGTGCTACAATATCATCTGATAATGCAAAAAACTTTGTTGGGGCTACCCTTACGAAAATTTAAGGTATATTTAAGGTTGATTTGAGGTATTTTTGAGGTATTAAGGTTGTTTTGAGGTATATTTGAGGTATATTTAAGGTTGCAGAGAAAACAGCAATAAAAATTATACCTTGTAAAGGTTGTAATTAAGGTGTACGAGGTTGATTTACATATACTTCAGCTTGTTTTGAGGTTGTTTAAAATTCACTTCAAATCATCCAGACTGATAAGGTGATTTTTGAGGTATACCAGGTTTATTTTCTTACACTTGTAACAAAAGAGGTATTTTTGAGGTATAAAATTTTTTACCTTATTTCAACTAACGAGAGTGAGGTATTTATTGAGGTATATGAAGTCATTTTATTTATACCTAAGCTTATTTTGAGGTTGTTTTAAATTCACTTCAAATCATCCAGACTGATAAGGTGATTTTTAAGGTATACGGTGTTGTTTTTTTTACACTTGTAACAAAAGAGGTATTTATGAGGTATAAGAAAATCAACCTTATTTCAACTAACGAGAGTGAGGTATTTACGAGGCATAAAAAAAATACCCTTTTTCTACTAACGATAGTGAGGTATTTATGAGGTATAAAAAAATATACTTTATTTCAACTAAAGAGAGTGAGGTATTTATTGAGGTGTATGAAGTCATTTTTTTATACCTAAGCTTGTTTTAAGGTTGTTTAAAGTACACTTTATATTAACTAGCTCACTTCCCAGAGTTCCATGCGAACTGGTAAATGGCGTGTGTGTTGACAATCGAAAGTTTTTTTGAAATTCGGTAAGTGTGCTTGACATTTATTAATTTAGTTTAATCACTTTTAATCAAATGTGTTTCAATTTTCAATCTTAAATTTCATTATTTTTGTTTTAACCATGCGTCCTGATCTTAAATAATTTAAGTTGGAGGATATTCTTAGAAGCTATTAGTGTAGGCTTAGCAATAAGAGAGAATAACCGAAATATTTTTCGTCGCTGTTTAGGGTAACGTTACTGGTGAATCGTTACAGCAGGTTATGCACAGTATATTTTATTGTTTGTAATTTATTCAAATAGAACTATTCTCTTTATTTTGCTTAAATGTATATGTTTTAACGTAGCAGTATGCACTCTGATTAATTGAGAAAAATGTTCATAATTTCTCTTATAAATAAGTCATTGAAAATTGAAAGATTTTTAAAATAGCAATTTTGCTTTGAAATTCTACTATAGCTGTATGCTTATAGTTTGGATATTTGTTGCAAAGTTTATATATATATATATATATATATATATATATATATATATATATATATATATATATATATATATATATATATATATATATATATATATATTTACAGAGTTTATCCACAGTTCCCTGATATTGCTGAGATGACCTAGGTTGTGAATAGCACATGCGCAGCGGCGCAGAAGAAGAGACTAGCAAGCTGCTCAGCCTTCCCCTAGGAAATAGTTCTGAATTTATACCTAAAAGAAAAAGTAATCTCTCCTAATAAACTACAGAATTTATGTAATTGCTGATAACAATAGTTTGCTAGATATTTGATAATTGAAAACTAGTAACTGTACTAGCTAACTTCTTCATGTTTGATCACAAAACTGCTATTTTCACGACATGTTATTTTCTCGCATTTTACCCACGTTAATTATTTACTAAGCAGATTGTTACTACTTATTAGAATATTGAGCAGAATTAAATTAAATCCGATTTCAAGTTTATATGACAATTTGTTTCAAGGTTATGAGCATTTTCATGCAGCTGTTTATGGTTCACTACTTTAAAAATGTGCGAATTTCGGAAATCTTAAATTTTTTAGAAATAAGTCAGTATAGTATGCAATTTTGATCCTGAATTGAATAAAATCAATTGCAAATAAAAACATCTATGGTTGAAAGCAATATGCATTGTTTTGAATTTCATCCTACGGGATGGGTATTTATATTTAAACAAGTGTTTGTAACAACTAACTCTTAGTTTTATTCTGCTCGGTATTATAAGTTATATAGGAGATATTATACTCAACTTATTTTAAAAGTATTATTTCAAATCATTCTCTCTTAGACATTTTCCTCACATAAAATTACTCACAACTTTAAAATAAATGCTCCTTATCAGCTTGTAATTTGTTTTATTCGATTAAGTGTAAAAAGAGAATAAAAAATTCGTACATAGCTTTAAAATTTTAATTTATTAAACGATTGTTGATTCTTGATTACATAGATTAAAAAATATTAAAATAACTATTTTTTAAGAAACTCTGATGTGATTGACAATAACGTAAGTCCTTTTCAGAATCAACGTCAAAAATTTAAAAGAAAGCTATTAGTTTCATGAAGTCTGACAAAAAGTTTAAAAATATAGACTAGATTTATTGAGTTTAAAGATTTTTAAAAAAAGAAAATCTAATTATTAAACTTACAAGTACCATAATGTTACAGATGTATAGAAAAGTAAAAAGTGTTAAAATTGCATAATAAGATAGGAATTATACCGGGTGTTTATAAAGTCCCGGACCCATTTTGATGTTTAATAACCCATTAAATAATACAGATAGATTAAAATTAATAACATAAATGGTTAGATAGACTCAAAAAGTTTCATGACCCTTGTCAATGAACTTCCACGTTTGCCCCCTTCGTCGCACGGAGAATATCAAGTCGATAGTCAATTTCACGCCAGTTAGCTTTCTTTTTTACCGAAAAGACGGTCTCATCAGTCGTATACTTAGACATGTTGGAAAAATTCGTATTTCCACAACTAGAACAGCTTCAGCCCCTTGTCTTTTTGCAACAAGATGGTGCACCACCTCATTGGGCTATCATCGTTCGTAGTTCTTTGAATGACCATTTTCCAGGAAGATGGATTGGGCGAGGAGGTCCAATCCCTTGGCCACCCAGATCACTTGATATAACGCCACTGGACTTTTTTCTTTGGGGATTTATAAAGAAAAGTGTTTACAGGAGGATCGTGTCGAACATTGATGACCTAAAAGCCAGAATTACAACCGCAATAGCCTCTGTGGATGCCGACATGCTTGCCGCTACCTGGCGTGAAATTGACTATCGACTTGATATTCTCCGTGCGACGAAGGGGGCACACGTGGGAGTTCATTGACAAGGGTCATGAAACTTTTTGAGTCTATCTAACCATTTATGTTATTAATTTTAATCTATCTTTATTATTTTATGAGTTATTAAACATCAAAATGGGTCCGGGACTTTATAAACACCCTGTATATTTGAATTTCTGTAAATGTTGTTAATGGTAATACTGTCTTCAGTGTATTTAATCAGTGTATGTGGCTGCAGTGGCGTATCTAGGGTATGGCAGGCGGGGCAACAGCCACGGGCGCATTATTTGAAAAAGGCGCAAAATCAATCAACACCAACGTTTCTTTCTTTTTTACAATTTTTCAAAATATTTTGATATTTTGTTTGTTTTAAGTAAAAATAAAATTTAAAAAAAAATAAAACATTGAAACGAATCATTTAGAATGCAGAATAAAAACTTACAATGATCCTTTTTCCAGTCAAGCAAAAAGACAAGATAAACATCTCTTCATATCACATTACCAGGATGTAAAAGGGCAATTATCCGGGGATGAATAGAACACCTGCAGGCAGAGAATAGCCCTTTGGTGGTGACAGAGGGCAGAGAAATGTGAAAACCACGGGGTGTCCCGGTCCAGTTTAGCCCAATTATCTAAAATGCTTGGAGGTCTTAAATTTTATCAGGGGTGAAAATCACTTTGAAAAGCGGCTTTCGAATTTATTGATTATACAAATAGAACCCTTGCTGTAAATTGGCGTAAATCCTTCCAAAAAGGGAGGTTTCGCCACACATGGTGGGAATCACTGTCGCATAACATTTAAATACTAAAAATAGGAGGTGCCTCCGCCTTGTTTAAACCAATGGTAAGACTTAACAATGAATACACCCCATCTCATCTATTCTTTTTTTATGAAAAAAAAAGACAGTCATAAGTGTAATTTAAAAATAGTATTACAAGGATTTTCTTTTAATCAAGGATTAAATTGTAAGTAATCATTTCTTATTTATTCAAATCATTGTATTGCAACATACTCACTTTATTAGTTCGCGTTATATTTTGTAGCGATCGATATATTTTCTAGCAATGCCAACTGCTCCACTTTCTTTAAAATATTTTATTGAGTGATAGTTAAAAACGAAACCTTGCAGGATTTAAGATAATTCTGATAAAATTTATAATTCTCACCTGGAACAAAATTATGTTTCACATGATTTTTTTCAGTTATTTATTATTTATACGTAGAGGGAGAAAATGGTTTTACATTAAATAAGCAAAGAATCATGCAATAAATATAACTTTTGCACTCCATAAAAAATATTTTTCTACACGGAGCAGAGCTAGTTTGCATCTCTGTATATGTAGATTGAGAGGGGCGTTTACTACATTATAATATTTTGTTTTTGTATATAATTTTTTTATAAAAAAAAACATTTAATATGCACAATGATATTTTGATAACAAAAAGTGAATTTTGTGTAATTAAATGCTGGTTATTGTATCATTATTATTAAAAACAATGCCTTAATGGGAAAAAAAAACGAATGTTAAAATTTGAAATGTTGGAAACATAATTTTATAAGTTTCCTGAAAAATTACTGCAATAAGTAAATATTTTTCTGTAAATTACGTAGCATTGGCTCAGTTAAGAGTGCCAACTACCCAGAAATAGATTTCTTTTCATTCATTAAAAGATAGATTTTAGGTTTAAACACTCATAAAAGTTCAATTTATTTATTTTTAATTAATTAATTTATTTTTTAACGTATTTATTTATTGAATGAATAGATTAAGGAACGTACCGGTTAATTCTTCAAACTGATTTTTTTTTTGTTTTTGCTTTTAAGTCACAGAAATATTATTCACACACAATTTTAATTTTAAATTAATAACTTAAGCTCAAGTTTAAATAATCCTTATGTTTACAAATTGAGAAAAAGAAAAGAGTTGTGTAATTTATCAAAACCTTACTTAGTATTTTTTTAATTTCAAAGCATCTCGTACACAAAATTTTTTAATCTTTTGCCTGCTATAGACCTATTTTGGTAGTTATAAATTATACTTAAAAAAACTGTTTTTAAAAGGGTTCATATAAAGTGACCTTTATTTATATATTTGTCCATTACAATTAAAATAAAATATAAACAAAATATCATTGAAGCTATGATAAGTATTTTATAACTATCTATTAAAGCAGCACAATAACAACAATGATTTTTTTCATTAATTAATTCCCTTTATTTTAAGAAAATAAGTAAAAAATAATAATAAACATCTTATAGAAAAATTCGATCTTGTTTATTTATAAAACATATGCATTTTTGTAAAAATTCAAAAAGCCCTCTCTCCTCAAAATATTCAAAAGATTTATATTTCTCCTTTTTCTAAAAGAAAATTTTAAAACTAATTAAATTCAATTCATTTTGGAAAGATTTATTTGGATAATGGCTTTGTCAAAAAAATATCGATGGTTAAATCCTTTATTTTATATATTAATTATTTGTTGCTTGTAAACTGAAGTTGCATTTTAATGTAAAGGTTCTCGATTGGATAAATTTTTAACCGCTTAAAATTTTAAACTTACTTATGACCCCAGACAATATTTAAATTTTAAAAAAAGTGTGTATGCATCATCAAATGTGTAAACGTATTACCGCTAAGGCAAAAATTTGTTTTATTAATAATTATATATTTGTTGATCTATATGTTTGGATTATATTTGATCATATGAATTTTAAATAATTTTTTCTGTAAACGTGCATTTAATCTCTACCTTTTTTTTTTTTAATATATATATATATATTTTCAACTAATTGCCACTTGAGTGCAAAATTTAAGAAACGACTCTTTAATTAACTTAGGTTTAACGTAGTATTTTTACATAATAGCCTATTTTGGTTTCAATAAACCGTAATTATAGAAAATTCTTAGAACTATTTAAAATATTTAATAATAATATTACAATACCTTCCTATAAAAAACATTTTATGCCCGCTCAAATAATATTTTTTTTTAGGTAATTCTTTTAGCAATTTTTTATCATATCTTTTATGGATTTTTTTAACAATACCCTTGGTACAGTAGCCATGGCCATATTTGGAAAAATAAGATTAGTGTAAAACAGTTTTTATTTATTATATTAATTCAGAATATTTCTTCTTAGAAATTAAGTTTTTATCCTCAATTTTATTTATTTATTTATTTTGCGAAATATGCGAAAATTGTGTGACAAATATGAACAAAAGAAATTAATCTGTGTTTTTAATATTAGTGCAGATTTTCTAAATGTGTTTTTAGTTACTATTGCACTTTTGTAACTTTTTCGTTTCTTCACATAAAAATAATATTCCATTTAGTTCAAATTTAAAGGAAATATATAAGGGGGAGGGGGAGACCTCTTTTCTATTCTAAACTTCTGGGGAATATTTTGAAGATCAAAAACCTAAATTTGATGAACGTGTTTATTAAGGGGAAGTACTTTTTTATATTTGATTTTTATTGTATATACTAATTTTTTAGCTTATTTCTATGGGTTTAAAGAAAAATAAAGTAACTTACAATTTTATCGTAATATATTTTGTAATTTAAAATGAAAGATTTAACGTTTCCCTATCGAACCATTAAAATTGTAATAATGCATGATTATCTGATACTAATAATAAGGATTATAAAGGTAATTCTTTTTCTGATTTACTTGATGGGTCCAACCACCTTCGGACTTATGTGCATAAAATGAACAAACAAGAATTAAAGATAAGAATTTTTAATTTGAATATACATACTTTTATTTAAATATATAATTCTTTTGGATAGTTCTAAGTCTACAATTCGAATTTAAAAAAAAGTTTTAATATCCTAAAAAAGAAGAAAAATGCGAAACGAAACTAAAATCTCTAGATTTTAACTGCCTTTATTTTCCTTTTAAAATTTTCAAGCACAATGCCGGAAAAATATGTACATAGTGGTTTCAATTTTCTCTAACTACTTTAATATTAATTATTAACAATATTATTAAAGAAGGTTTTTCTTGAATTATTACTAATAATCACCCGAGTTTAGAATATATTAAAGATAATGAAATTAATTCTATTGCAACTTTTGATTTCCAGGATCTTTTCAATAGCATTCCCCTTTCTAAACTAAAGGATGTCTTTTTGAATTATTACTATGATTTTAAAAATATCCTTAATTGCGATTTTGATCATTGAGAAATTCTAATTAATTTTGTCTCTTTAATGACTACCTTTACAATGGAAAAGAATTTTATTCTAATCGATGGAATACCAAAAGGATTTAATTTCTTATCTCTCTTAGCTAACTTGTTTTTGCACTATTATGAAGAAAAAAAATCATTCTCTTAATATTAAATTTATTTTTAGATTATTGATGATTTAATTATCTTTAATTTTCAGGGTTGTACAATTTTATTAAATAATATTTACCCCGAGGAATTAATCTTGTTTCGTAATCATGATGATAATATTAATTTTAATTTTTTCGATTTGGGTATTATAAAAGAAGAAAATATCTGCTTAGTTGATTTGAACGATAACAGAAATGATTTAAATTTTAATATAAATAAACTAATTGCTTAGAATTCTAATGTTCCTAAAAATATCTATTTAAATACCATTTTTAATCAAATGAATAGAATTAAAAGAACATGTAGTAATGCTTATTTATTCAAAAAAAAAAAAAAAAAAATATCGTCGAACTTTTTAAAAATTTGATAAAAAACGATGGATACCCAACTAAAGCAATAATATTCTATGTGAAATCCTTGAGTTAATTGTATGTCATTATAAATAAGTTTATTAAAAACTTCTTGTGCAAATCCATTTCGGGCAATTGCATAGCTAAAAATATGTGCAAAACGGCAATTCATGTTCCTTTCCCTCTTAAATAAATGTTATTTTTCTAAAATCATTAAAATTGTATGATTAAATATCAACTTTAATTATTATAAACTTCTATAATTCCCATTGTGCAGCTCTAGTGTGACATAAACGAACTACAATAATCTTTAAATTAGCCAGTATAATATCACCTTGCGCACATCCATTTTCGAGACAGTCCTTGGTAACTAACAAATCAAGCGCGCTTCAGTACTTCAGTAAGAACGCGCCTTAAAACAAATCCCTCTATTTACGCTTTTACCACAATTTGCTCTTCTGTTTTCATATTGTGCAATCTGACAATTTTATTATGGAAATAATTTAAATCATTATTTCCAAAGTTTTCCCGTACATGTAAGTTCATTTGAATTAGCTATTCGCTTTACAGATTTCGTATAGTGTTTTGCTCAGTTTTTTTTTTTACATTTTATTTTCTGCTTTTTACGTGATATTTATTACCTAATGTGTTTTATTTTGTTTCAAAAAAGTTTATTGAGTGCTCCTCACACTGTTGTATTGATATTTGCTCTGGCTACATTGATACAATATTGAAAAGCACTCCTTTTTATGGATATAATAGTATGAGCTGATGAAGAGATTATATCTTTTTTTTCCCGAATTTTTATAAAAAAATTTTTAATTTAACTTTTTATTTTAAATTTTTGTTTTTTTATTTTAATAATATATATATATATATATATATATATATATATATATATATATATATATATATATATATATATATATATATATATATATATATATATATATATATATATATATATATGCTGGTGTGTATATATGTGAAACAATCGAGAATAAAAATATTTTAAGAAAGGCGCCGATAGGAGGATTGCCAAAGGCGCCATTTTCTCTAGATACGCCTCTGTGTGGCTGTGATACATATCTTGCTTTTTAGCTGCGAGGATTGAATAGAAATGGCAGAAGAGTAATACTATTTATCTGAAAAAGAAAATTAATTTTATCCAGCTAATTTAAATCATAAAAAAAGCAATTTCTAATATTTTAAAATCTGCCACTATTATTGTAAATATGACTTTCTTACTAATTCATATTTTTTTTTCTTTTAGGTTCCAATAATTACAAGTTTCAACATGTAGACGGAAACAGTAATTAAAATAATTTTGTTGGTTTGCAAAAAAATGACATTTTAGTTTTAAATAAAAGTTGTACTTTGAATTTCAGCTGACTAATTATTTAAATTTGTAGTTTTATAGCTTTAAAAATTCAAGCACCTTAGACAACTATCTTCTAAAAATACGAGTATGAGTTCCCATAAATAATTTTTACTGACTATAGAATTTGGATAAGTGTTATTTTAAGATGATTTAAATCAATCTATTAAAATTATAGAAGAATTATGCATTTGAAACTTTCTTTTATAGCTAAGCAGAAGAAGCAATTACTGCCGAAGGTCTAATATTAAAAATTTCAGGTTGATAAATGATCTCTACTAGTGAAAAAAATATAATGATATACATTATTCTTCATATAATATAAATAATATCTTTACATATATTATATTTGTTATATAGTGAGTCTAAAAATTAATAAACTAGGTGGTC
The DNA here is from genome assembly GCF_982258835.1 of Parasteatoda tepidariorum. Lineage (NCBI taxonomy): Eukaryota > Metazoa > Arthropoda > Arachnida > Araneae > Theridiidae > Parasteatoda > Parasteatoda tepidariorum. The sequence goes on along the minus strand of NC_141758.1, from coordinate 788,006 downwards.
CGTATAACACCTCACCTTCGTAAGTGCTAAAAAAAACAGATTTAAGTTGAGCTACATAAGCCTGAAGTGTAAAATGTCGCATCTTTGGTTGATAAATTAATACTTCTAAAAATAGAAAAATATATACTTGAGGTTACGAAATAATAACTTAAGGTAGAACATGGAACACATGGCGCTAATAAAAAATAATCTTTCCAAAAGTTGAAAATACACTTCAGGTTGATTTATAACAACCAGAGGTGTAAAATGGCCCACCTTAGGTTGAAAAATATATACCTCTACAAGCATAAAATTATATACCTGAGGTTGAAAAATAATTACTTGATGTAAAACAAAATACATTTGAGGCTGATTTATAACAACCAGAAGTGTAAAACGACACACCACAGGTTGATAAATATATACCTCTACAAGCATAGAATTATATACCTGAGGTTGAAAAACAATTACCTGAAGTCGAACAAAATACACCTGAGGTAGATTTATAATAACCTGAAGTGTAAAATGACACACCTTAGGTTGTTGAATAAATACTTCCACAAGTGTAAAAAAATATACTTCAGGCTGATAAGTAATAACCTAAGATTGAAAATGAAACACTTTAAAGTAATAAATATCTACCTCTCCCCAGATGTAAAATTAAACATCTCAAGTTGAAACATATATACCTCTGGAGGTATATTTAAGGTATATTTGAGGTTGGTTTTGAGGTATTCATTTGCACCCTTTTTAACCTCAACGACGTATTTAAATAACAACCTCCTTTCTACCTTTAAAATATACCTCTTTTATACCTCATTTATACCTCGATTTTTTCATAAGGGTAGTAGGGAATTGAAGCGATTGCAGGATTTAACAAGATTTCCTGACGAAAAACTAGCATCCTATTTGGCATCTGAAGGGATAGTTTGGAATTTTATTCGAATAAAATCCCAGAGCTCCATATTTCGGGGGCCTCTGGGAGGCAGGGATCAAATCCTTTAAGTTTTACTTAAAACGAGCTACAGGAAATCTAAAATTAACATTTGAGGAATTCCTTACAATAACAACACAAGTCGAAGGAATCCTAAATTCTCGGCCATTAACACCTTCTTCAGATGATATTGATGACTTGGATGTTCTAACACCAGGGCATTGTTTGGTTGGAAGATCTATAACTGCCATATCTGAACCAAGTTTGTTGGATAAATCGGAAACCCGACTTTCTCGATGGCAAAGGTTGACAAAAATTGTTCAATACATTTGGACTAAGTGGTCTCGCGACTACCTAAACAGTTTGCAACAAAGAACAAAATGGAAAGTAGAGAAAACCAACATAAATTTAAATGCGATGGCTTTAATAAAGGAGGATAATCTTCCTGTAGATCAGTGGAGCTTAGGACGAATTTTAAAGCTATTTCCTGGAACGGATGGAAAGGTCACAGTAGCCGAGATTAAAACAAGCAAGGGGATTGTTAAACGTAGCATTAGTAAGTTGTGCATTTTGCCATTGGACAATTAAGAAAAATTTATGTTAATTTACTCGTTATGTGTACCTACAGCGTTTATTCAATCTTTGTAAATTTTATATTGTAATATGTTTATGTACTATTGTTATGCTAATTTGTATGTTTATTGAATATAATTCAACGGTGGATGGATGTTCAGTATCTCAGAAATATAGCGCCAACTTGGCATCTTTGTCTTAGCATCCTCGCCACGTTTCTTGTAACCCCAAACAGTTGAAATTTAGTTGTTGATCTTATAGCAATAGTGTGCTCGTAGCACCGATGATAATAAAATCTTAAATACAGTCCAATCGCTATTTTATTCATTGTTATCAAACGAACCAGCATAGAAATCAATCAATTGGTATCGAACAGATATATTTAATAATACTTGGGTTATTTACAGAGTCAGTGCCCCCCCCCCCCCCAAGCTCTTGGGCGCATTCTCGCGCAAATTCTAAACTCCCCCCCCAAACTATTCATTTTATTTAGTGTAAAAATTCCCCCCCCCCAAGCTTTAAGTGGGCGCATCGTGCGCCCACCTCCCCCCTGGTGGGGGCCCTTGTACAGAGTTAATATATTACATAGTAGTATTTTTTATATTAACTCTATATTAATTTCATTTAGTTAAGAAAATTGATTCAGAGTTATCTTTATAGAAATAATACTTAAAAATTTTTGTTACAGATTATTACAACTTTCAGGAATCTTTTCACGAGTGGAATTTTCGAACTTAAGGGGTTTTTTTGTAAGTTGTACTGTTCCTTGTACTGTCATCGTTATCTTCTAATTAGAGGAATCTGCTTGCTTTATTATTTATCAAATTTATGCCAGGCTGTAGTTAAAGTGTTGAAAACTTAACAATTACCATGATTTTTCATGAACATTACCAATTAACTGATATTGTCACAATATTTTTATATGAAATACAAATGCTTACTAACAATTTACCACAAATTATTTAATATATAATTTACATTTAATTTTATATTTAATTGTATTTGATTTGTGTTCTATTAAGTGTATATATATATATATATATATATATATATATATATATATATATATATATATATATATATATATATATATATATATATATATAACATATATATAACATATATATATATATATATGTAACATAAAAAGCTTCAATTAATCTTTTTATGTTAGTTTCTCTGCTATAAAACTTCTTCCTAATTAATTATTCTATTTGAAAATACTTTCTCACACTTTTAAAAGCCACATCCTGTTCTTAAATCTATTTTTGTCTCAAGTATGCATTTAATTAAGAGCAGGACATTTTTCCCTTTGCTCTTGTGTGGGAAACGTTCGATCTATCTCATAAACCAATAGCAACTACTAAGATTTCCCTCTTTCCCTAAATTAAGACATTTTACGGATTTTACTTTGCAAGATTTTCCCTAACATATAACCAAGGAGCGCAACTTTTCATGGGAACTTTCACTCAATCTCATGACTGCTCTTGTCTAATAATTAATAAATAAATTTTGTACCCTCCTTCCCGACCTATGACCTGTTTTAATCCTTCCACTCGGCAACGACGTTATAAGTCGACAGGATTGAACGGTCGGGAAGGGGTACAGTTCGTACGGTACATTAAAGATATTTAATATCTCATTTAAAATTAAATAAATCAACTTCGGAAGAGGGTACTTCAAAAATATGGAATAACTTTAAATCATTTATTCAAATGGACATTTGGTAAATAAGCAGTCAAATTCTTCTTCAACTTATGGCAATAATTAATTCATCCTGTATCTTCATCAAAAAAATAATAATCTCTTCAATCATCAAACGTTTAGTTTATTATAAATTATACCTACGCACAGTGGAACTAAACGATCATCCGTTTTCCATGTCTATGCTGCATATTTTGTCTACGTTCCTGAGAATACTAGAAAGCTGAGCTTCAATTCCTTCCTTGGACTAAAAAGAAAAACTGCATCGAATTCCTGTTAATTAAAATGTTTTATTGAAACTATCCCTTTGAGAAAGCGTTGATTTTGCCACTCTTAAGTGCTGAGCTGGATCTTATCGTCGATGAATAATTATTCTCACACCCACGATGGTCTACTTAAATATTCGACATTCAAAAGAAAAATAAGCTTCAATTTCTCCGTCACTATTGGTGTTAATTTACGATTCATCTTAACGAAGAAACAAATTTTTTCCCTAGCAGCTCACGTCTTTGGTTTTGGAATTGTGTTTACGGAATTTCAAAGCATTCCCATCTCTGTTGTGGTTTTCAAAATATCTCGGACTAATTCGAACTTTTTCAGGTATCCTTTGAGTTAAAGTTTTTTACATTTCTCATAAATCAATTTCTTAAATGATTATGATTTTAATTTTTTCCCATATTTGATGTTTCAAAGTGAAACTACTTTTTATATATTGATAGTATTTACTGTTGAAATTTTTATTTCTTTAAATTTTTATTTTCAGTTAATTGATTTATTTGATTGAAAAGTGTTTCAAGAAATTATTTTCATATTGTTTTATGTGTTACAGCTTCTATAATTTTTTGATTAGTTGAATTTATGTTTTTGTTTTACAGTGATTAGGGTTTAAATGAAAATGCCATTTAAATTTTTTTTTCTTTTCGTAATGCAACTGCAATAATTATTGAAATTCAATTTTAATATGTGAATGCAATTTCGGTGTGGCAAAAATTAAATCAAGAAATGTCAAAACTAATCAAAAAATTTGGAAAAATGAATAAAATATTTGTTTTTAGAATTTAAATTGAAGTACGATCAGACATTAATGCGTAAGTCCAATGTTGGTACTTAGTTCATAGCTCAGTTCTAGCTTAGATATTTCCATAGACAAACAACATAAAGATAGGAAAATGATCAAACAAAAATTGAAAAGTATTAGTAACCAAATTCAATTCAAAAACACGTTTAAAATAGAAATGAAAATATTTGAATCCCCTAACAATAGTGACAAATTAAATTATCAATTAAGATCTCTGCACGAAAAATTAATTTAAAAAAATATCCAAACTAAAATTTTGAAAAGAAAAAAAAATATTTATGTCCAAGAAAAAAGAAAGAAAGAAAGATAGAAATGAAAAAAAAAAAAAAAAGGTAATTTGCAAAATAACCAAACTTGCACTTCAGATTAAAAATAAGGATAATAGCTAGATCAGTCAAAAATTAAAAACTGATTTACCTTAATACCATATTGAATTTGAAAGTTTGTTTTGGATTTTAATTAACGATTGTGTTAAACAGGTTGTAATGCAAAATCTGAGAAGACTGATCACCTTTTCTGATTATAAAAGCAATTTGTCTTAACATATTTCCTGAAATCCAAGTTAATAATTGCAATAAAAATACCAAGAAAGAAAATAAAAGATAAATATAAAGGATAGATAGAAAAGATAAATATAGAGGATATAGAGGAGAAATAAATAAATATAGAGGAAATGGAAAGAAAAGAAAAATAAAAGAGAAAAGAAAAGTAGAAAGAAAAATAAGAGAGGAAAAGCAAAATTGTTACAGAAGGCAAATTTTGGACATAAAAAAAAAAAATAAGTAAAATAAAATTAAAAATTTTTGTGGATATTTTGCTATTAAAGTGACAATAAATGAAAGGTAAATAAAGTGAAATAAAAACAATACTGAAATCTTGGACTTCACAATAACAACCAATGTGTAATTTTTTTTATTTTGTTTTCAAACAAGGTAAACAATACTCAAATCTAATTTGAAATTAAATTTTTCCTGTGAAACTGCTTTTTGTATTTTGTGTTTTACATTTTAAAATATACATTTCTAACAAATTTTTATAAATTTTTTTATCATGATTGAAGAGTTAACATAAATTGGTATTATGAGGAATACTTGCAGAATAACTGTAATGTGATCTTTAAACAAAATATTTTTGAAACTGAAAAAATTGTTGAGTCAAAAAAACTGTTGAAAATGAAAATTTTAAATTTGCTGATGATGCTACTACAGATTTTTGATTGTGTTAAATTTTTTACAATGAGAACATATGTAAATGTTTTATAATTTATATTACTTTTATATACTGTTACCATTACAAATTTGGTTATATTATTTGTACTTCTACCATAGGGAGGATTTTGCAAATGGAAATTTTTTTAAAATTTTGGATTGTAATTAAACATTATTGGCGAGGGGGGATGTAACATAAAAAGCTTCAATTAATCTTTTTATGTTAGTTTCTCTGCTATAAAACTTCTTCCTAATTAATTATTCTATTTGAAAATACTTTCTCACACTTTTAAAAGCCACATCCTGTTCTTAAATCTATTTTTGTCTCAAGTATGCATTTAATTAAGAGCAGGACATTTTTCCCTTTGCTCTTGTGTGGGAAACGTTCGATCTATCTCATAAACCAATAGCAACTACTAAGATTTCCCTCTTTCCCTAAATTAAGACATTTTACGGATTTTACTTTGCAAGATTTTCCCTAACATATAACCAAGGAGCGCAACTTTTCATGGGAACTTTCACTCAATCTCATGACTGCTCTTGTCTAATAATTAATAAATAAATTTTGTACCCTCCTTCCCGACCTATGACCTGTTTTAATCCTTCCACTCGGCAACGACGTTATATATATATATATATATATATATATATATATATATATATATATATATATATATATATATATATATATATATATATATATATATATGTTATATTAAAATGCAGCAAAAAACCCTACTTGGTTTTTTTTTCAGAGTTTGCTTTGATTATTGAACAACTCTGATTTAAAATCTTCCTGATTGACTCTGATCTTTGTATGGAATCATGGAGATCTAGTGAAATGATTCTGTTTTCCCCTACCCTTACGATTAGCTCTGTTATTACAATATAACAGAACCATCGAATAGTATTTTCGAATGTTTTGTTTCATTTTATTCCCCTATGTGTCTTAAGGTTAAAAAAAGGCCAGTTTTCGTGATGATTTTAAGGTACAAAATACAGGTAAAGATTTTAATAATATCTCAAAACATCAATACAATGCCTTTTATGTAGAGTTTCATTGCGATGAATTTATTTGTAAATACTAGTTAGAATATTAGACTCAGTTAGAATATCTCCACATCCTAGGAAAAGTATTTATAAATATTAAGGAATAAAAATTCAAATAATATTATCAATGTTTGAATTTCCTTATAGCTGTAATATACTAATTTTAAAAAAAATTATTTATCTACTTATATTTATTTCATTTAATACCTATATAAAAAATCATTATAATTGAAAAAGGTTTAATTCTAAAAAAAATGACACATAAGTCATCTCTGCTAGAGTTAGCTAACTAGAAAATAATTCAGGCTAAGAAGAGTTAATCACTATATAGAATACAGTTATATTCTATATAAGTTTTTCAATATTTCATTCACGTCAACAGGGTGCTCTAAAAATGGGGATCTGAAATTTGCAAGTAAAACAAACACTATATTCTTAGAAGAACAAATAGCTGGTGTTCATTAACATGTTATGCGAACATCCATGAGTGGTGCATTTTGCCTGCAGTTTTTAGAGAGTTACAGGTGCGTGTAGAACAATTGAATAAAATGTTAGTTAATGAATTAACTGCTAAACGTCATAGTCCTGAGATAGAGTTGCAGATACATAAAGTATAGTTTTGAAAGAAATATTTATAACTCTAACAGAAACTAGCAGAAAAACTGCATTAAACTAGCAGAAAAACTGCATCAAATATTAAATTTTCACGTGCTTATGCGTCCCGCAGTGGACTGATCGTTAAGACACGATTCCCAGCAGATCACCGAAGTCAAGCATCACTGGCTACGGTCAGTGTGCGGGTGGGTGACCACTTGGATCAGCCTGCGTAGGGACCGAGGGTGTGCGGTATGGGTCCTCGTTAAACTGTTCTACCGTAAAGTGCTCGACTTCGCGTGCAGGTCGTCGGGCTACCGAAGCGGAGTGCCATCCCCTCTGCAGAGGATCAAAATTGCGATGGCATGTCTTCGGATCATCCTCAGGGATGTTTCCCAGACCGTCGTCAATAGCCCATTGTGCAGCTCTAGTGCGACGTAAATGAACAACAACAACACGTGCTTAGGTAAAAACTGAGATATGTTTTTATCCTGAAATTATATGTAATTAAATTAAATAAGTTGCGATGAGTGATATTAAGAAGAAGAAAAAATTTAACACATTCTTGAAAAAAGAAGGAAGGAAAAAAAAAAAAAAAAACCAAAGCATTTATGCATGATTTTTATTATTTATTTTTTAAAAATATCTTCTTAATGTACTTCATGAATATTCAATTAATCATTTACGTAATAATTTTCTAGGAAAAATTACTATCGCAGCAGAATTACATAATTGGGTTATAAAATATTATACAGCTAAAATTCTGAAAGCAAATACAGAGGAAAAAAATAAATATACACAGAAATCAATACAAACATATGTACCTTTGTACTATGTTATCACTTTGTTGCAGAATTCCTTGATAAATATGTATACTCTTTAATTCGTTGGAATCCTGTAGAAAGAAAAAGAGAGTACATATAGTACATTTATTTGATTTGAATTAACTCGCAAGAGTGTGGGAAAAAAATATCCTTGCAAACCTTTCTTGCAATGATTTTTTAAACATAATTATTAGAGGATTTCACCACTAATTTAAAAAACATATCATCAAAGAAAGCTCTTATTTTATTAAGCATTCAATTAATCCCTTCACCTCAGTTAAGAAGTGCGTTGACAGTTAGATTTTTATCGGATGTCATTGATACGTGACACCGATATGGTCATAGAGTTTATATATACGTTAAGTATAAGTTTATTACACTATGGATATGGTTGACATTGAGTGAGATCACACACACAAAAGGATCAAATTTAAATTAAATGATTGCCATTTTTGAAGAAGATAATCCTGTAGTTCTCTAATCCGGGCCGTTAATATATATTTTACGAATCCTTATAAGAAACGTGTGTAGAGATCAGATTAATATTTAGGAGAGAAAGAACAAGCACGCTGCCGAACTTTGATAAAAGACATGATATAACGAGATTAATAAGAGATGAAAGATTAAAATCATTTGAAATTATTTTTTTATCGAGAACAAAGTTTTAAGGCGTTTGTGATCAAAAGCCAAGTATATTTCAAAAAAAATCAACAGTTTTTTTTTTTTTCTGTCTTTTCCTGACTCAAAGAATATTTGGTTAGAAAAAGTTTTTCTCCAGATATATCAGATATTTCAATGTACATATATCAGATATTTCAATATAACATACTAGAATATGTTATTAGTAGAGCCCGGATTTTGATGACCTAAAAAATCTCAACTAATGCCCTTAAAAAGTGCAAAAAATGCCCTTAAGAAGGGCAAAAAATGCCCTTAAGAATGCAAAAAATGCCTTAAGTAAAGTAAAAATATTGAATTAAAAAATTTTTTTGTTCCTTAAAATTATTATGAGTCATTTAAAAAATATAAAGCAATTCAATACTTGTTCTGCATTCATTAAATTTTGAAAAATATGTTTTATATCCTAAAATAACAAAAAAAGGAAAATATATTGACGCCAAAATATTTTTATTTTGTATAGAAACTTTAATGGATATAACAACTTCCATCTCATAATATTACTAAATATCAGAATTACATTGGATTATTAAATGTTTTTTGATAATTTGAAATGTAAACGAGCGTCTCTTGTCTGAAAGTAAATTTTCATTCCTGCAGAAGCTTCTTTCACCATCTACTGATGTTATAGGTGCGTACTTGAGAAAGACGGTCTCACTTACTGACAATTCTTCTTCAATTTGAAAAGATTTTGCTTCACCTGTTAATATCCTATAGATTTTCTTCATTGTTTGGAAGCCAGTGTAATAATGAAAATTGATAAAAAATAATAAAAATTGGAAAAAATTAACAAAAAAACTTTAAAAAATGCATTAAAATGCAAAATACGCCCCAAAATTTACAGGAAAATGACCTATAAATCTAAAAAAATGCTCTAAAAGACAAAAAATGCCCAAAAATGCAAAAAATGCCCAAAAATGCAAAAAATGCAAAAAAATGCAAATGTCATCAAAATCCGGGCCTTAGTTATTAGTAAAGTAATAAAATCATGGGAACCCTAGTACTTAAGTTTTTGAATTTTAACACTGTATAAAAAGTTCATGTTTATTTCATCATTTTGATATTTTCTCCATTACAATTACAATACTATTTGCTCGAATTTTATTCAGATGTTGACAAAAGACAGCCTGATGACCCGTCAAATTTTCTAACAGTAATGTAGAAGAGTCAGAAGATTTAACAAGTCATTTTTCACTTTAAAAAAAAAATTGTAAGAAGGGAAGCAGAAAATAAACCAGTTTATTGAATGAAAATATATAGGCAAGTTCTTCATAATTCCAAATTCTTGGCGTATCAGTTTTATTATAAAGCATTTACTCTGGTTTTTGGAGTGGTTAGTAGTTGTATAAATTCCCCCTCCCCTTCCTTGAATAAGAGTTTGAGAAAACAATCATATTTTGCATTACGCGTAAATAGGAGAGGAACCACGGAAATATCTTTCAGATTGCTTGATTCCATTTAAAAGCTCAGTAATCGCAACGAATTTTTTATAATAAGTAATTTTTTTTATCATCTTTCATTTTTAAGAGACTTCTTTGTGAATACGAGAGTCACTCTGAAATTTTTGAGATACAACTAGGTTTTTAAAGTCACACTTACAAAATTTTAGGTGTGTTCAAAGTAGTCTCCTCCAGCATCAATGCACTGTTAGAGTCGAATTTTCCTTAGATTAAATGTCTCAAGCCATTTATTTCTTGAAATAGAGGAAAAAAATGCATTTATAGCCACATCAATCTCTTCTTCTGAAGGAAAACGACGTCCACATAAGTTCTTTTTTAGATTAAAGAATAACAAAAAAGTCACACATGGCTAGATCAGGTGAATACGGCGAATGTTCTATCACTTAATTTGTTCCTGTTTGAGAAACTCAACTGTTAATCCGGCTGTATGTGAAGATGCATTGTCGTGGTGAAGCACTAGTCCCCTAACATTCACTTGTAGAATTTCTGGAAGACATTTAGTGGTATACCTGTTTGCTGTTACTCTCTTCTGTCCTTCCAATTTGATGGCTTTGGCCAATCCCGTACTTCTGAAGAAAGCGGCATACTCACTTTTTTCAGTGCGCGTTGTCTTTTCATCATCGTGGGATCATCTTCAAAGACCCATTCTTTGCTTTCTTGACGCGTTGAAACGTCAAAAAACGGTATATGTACGTTTCATCACTCGTTACAATTTCAGAAATGATGCTGTGGTAACCATCATTTAGCAATTTAAGAGTTTCTTTACTGATTCTGACATGCTCCTCTTTTTGGTGCTCAGTTAGATTATGGAGAACCCAACGGCAAACTACTTTTCTCATATGTAATTCTTCTTGTTTAATTTTGTATATGGCTGCGGATCTAATGTTAAGTTCCTTCTGTATAATTTGATAGGTACAGCGATTATCATCCTGTAACATTTTTCGTATAGCAGACACATTATCCGGGATTACTGGCCTTCCTGTGTGTTCTTCATCCTGAAGAAAATTGCGACCTCTGCTAAATTCTTTAAACCATCTGAATACAGTAACACAAGCTGGAGATTCATCACCAAATGCTAATTGCAACCGCTAAACGCATTCTTCTTGATTTAATCCTGCTTTAAAATCGTAGAAAATCATAGCGCGAAAATGTTCTCTCGTCAACTCCATTTTCTTTTCTGTTAAAAATTTATTCTACGCTACAAGTTGAAGTAAGTCAGTAAAACATCGTCTGCCGTGTTAAAATACACTTTGTATTTCAAAATTAAACCGTCATTTTTATTTTGTAAATTCTTGTCTGCGCGTATCTCAAAAATTTCAGAGTAACCCTCGTATAACGAGATGCTCTTCATATTTTTGTAGTTTTTAACTCAATCCGAAAATCAAAGTAACTCGCTATTTACGTATCGGAATAAAGCTATATTTATGAAAGTTATAAAAATAATTAATTATAATCAAGATTAAATTGAAATTAAGATTATCAAACTTTGCGTTACACGCTAAGAAAAGCAAATGAAAATGTTTTTCAGATTGTTTTTATTGGTATTTAAAATAAAATAACTTGCAATTCAAGCATCGGAGTAAAATTATATTTATGAAAGTTAAAAGATTAGTTCATTTTAATTAAGATTAAATCAAAATAATCATATTTTGCGTTACACGCAAAGGAAAACCACGAAAATGTTTTTTTTTAAAAATTGCTTGGTGATAATAGGATTGAAGCTAAGTGTTCATCATCATCTCAATGAAAATATTTTTTTTAAACAGCCATTTTATTATGATTATTATTATTATCCTTAATAGATAGGGTACCATCCTTCTGAACAGAACGAAAAGCTCTTCTTATTAACTCAACCCGGAAATCAAAGTAAGTCGGATTTTAAGCATCGAAGTATAATTGCTATAAAAATAACCAGTTTTAATTAAAATTATCAAATTTTGCTTTACACGCAAACCACGAAAAATGTTTTTTTTTTTAAAATCGCTTTTATCGGTAATAGGATTCTAGCTAAATGTTTATTATCGAAAAGAAATTATTTTTTAATAACCAATCATTTTTTTTCCATCCTTGTGAAGCTTATCATCTTTGTGAATGTAACAAAACGCCATTATTTCATCTTTAATTCAATTCAGAAATCAAAGTAATTAACAATTTAAGTATCGGAATACAATTATGTTCATGAAAGTAAGAGGAATAGTTTATTTTAATGAAGATTAAATTAAAATAATCAAATTTGCGTTACATGCGAAGGAAAACCACGAAAAAGTCTTTTAAATTGTTGAATGGTTATAAGTTTCCAGCTAAATGTTGATTATCGCAATGAAAATATTTTTTATAATCAAAAATTTTTTTCATCGTCCTTGAAAAACAGTCTGTCATCTTACTGAATATTGTGAAACACTCTTCTTATATTAATATTTTTTTTTTACATCAATCAAAGCAACTTTCAATTCAAGTATCAGAATAAAAGCATACTTATAAAAGCTATTGTAGTAGTAATTCTGCGATACAAGCTAAGGAAAACCACAAAAACGTTTGTCAGATTTCTTGATGGTAATAAGAATCGAAATGTTCATTATAGCAATGAAATCATTTTTAATAATCAATCACTTTTTTTAATATCTTTGATGTATAGCCTATCTAAGTGAATGTTGTGAAATGCTCTAAAAACTTTTGTGTACTTTTTTGTATTTTTGTCCGCATCCCAGATATCAAAGTTAATTGTAATTTAAATACAGGAATGAAATTATATTTTGAAAGACTTTTTGAACGAAAATAATTAGAATTTACATTACGCACAAATGAAAACCATGAAAAAGATTTAATAACAAACTAATTGAACGTTAGCAGACAATTATGAGGCTCTATCTCAGCAATTATTAACACATTTTCCAATTTTTTTTTCTTCATGAAATTAAATGTTTTGGGCAGCTTAGATTGCTTATAAAACTATTCTTTATTTTATTTTAATTATTTTATTTTTTTTTAGTTATTTTCATATTTTTTTAATAAGTCTTTAATTTTTTTTTTTGTTTCTTATTTATTTATTTTTTTATTTCAAGTAATTTGAATTTCAGAACAATATAAAAATCAATTTTTAAGAATAGATCATTTATTTTTCATTTTAAATTTAAAAATTTACAAATTATAAATCTTTAAAAAATTAAAAAAAAATGTGTTCAGAATTTTCTGGCACAGAGACAGAATGTTATTATTTATCATAACAATTTATAAAAATCAAATAAAGAAAATTCAGTTGAGACTAGAGAGCCTAGAGTAAAAGAGAGTGGACAAGGGAGAAACGATTCCTGATTGGTGGACAGAAAAACTTTACCGCTGGAGGCGAGAGTGGAAAATTCGCCATTGGAATTACATGGAGTGAAAATTATCTGACTCAAAAAAATTATGTTCTGTATTAATAAATGCATGTAATAAGTTCATTACTTACTTTTTTTCAATAAGAAACTTCACAGTTACAGTAAATGTTAAAATTATGGCTGAAAATTTGGATAGTTGTTAGTTATTAGAATTTATCCTTATTATCACTTACTTGCGTGCATATAAAGTTATGTTTATCTCATTGTAAAGAGAACAAGGTGATGAAATAACTAATGGTTAGATAAGAATAAATGTATTTACTTTTAATGCACATAATTTCTATCTAAATTACTTATAAATTTTAAGATTTGAGCATCTTTTTATCAAAACTTCAGAAGTGCAGAGTTTGGCGATATTACTTTGACATGTTGGCGCTTTACAATGTTCGCGTTACAATGTTACAATGCGCGTTACAAAGTAGCATTTGTTTACTTTTCGTTACCAACTGTATAAAATGCTAGTTTGTTTTAAATTTCAACTAATTATGGAAATTTTTGTTGAAATAAACAATACCTTTTCAGGTGAATATGCGATAATTTTTTCCTGAAAAAGTAATAAATAATAATAAATTATATAATTTGTGTTATTAATTATTATTTCTGAAATAAATGGCATAATCATTATTAATTTTTATATTTTATTTAAGGCATTTATTAAAAGCTGAAGTCTTTTCATTAGTCTTTTTTTTTTTTCATTGACGTTAATTTTTTAACAATTTCAGATGCTAGACAATGTTTCTTAAAAAATCTGTAATACCATGTGCTTTCCAATCTTAAAGTTTATATTATTGATACTTTAGTATATACTCTTAGAATAACAGAACCTTCAGAATAACACCAAATGAGCGAATGGCGCCAATTTCGGTGTATCATCTGGCAACCCCCTTGGACAAAAATCTGACGGCAGCGCATGCGCTCTTGGATATTGTCATCACTCTTTTCAATACAGGCACTCTAGTTGAGACCAGTGATGTCAAAGTTCTCCCTGACATCCGTTTGGTATAGTGATTGATCTTTCTATCTTTATGTCCTTGTCTGAGTATACACAAGCAAAGGAGGGGATACAAATTTCTATATTCATTGTCTACGAAGTGTTTCGATTGGTTTGAATAAATTATCAAACCGAGCATGCGCATTAGTAAAATTGCGCCAAACAAAAATGCTAAAAGTGCCATTCTAGTAAGCCTGACTAAACGATTAAGCGATAAAGATGAAAATGATAGCGCAATTGACCAATCAAATGTCTCTATTTATTAAAAAAATCGGTCAGCCAAGCAACAGCCCGCAAATCATAGATCATAGAAGGCTCCCACAGAGCTATAAATTAACACACACGGCTCGTCGCACTCCTCTATAATTTACTTGTCCCTTCCACAAATCAAAACAAATTTTCGAATACAAACAATAGTACTATTTTTCTCTTTTTGCTGCAAATTCTCATTAAAATATTTCTTAAATTATTCAAAGTAACGATGTGTTAAAGCTCGCCATTCTATATAAATGATCGTTCCTAATGAATGAATAAATTATATTTAAATTTCATCCATCCTATCTGTACTTTTGCAACTAAACTTAAAACACTACTAAAATATGGAAAACAAAAATGAAGAGTAATAATAATTATTATAATAATTGTTTATTATTTGATGTATTAATATCAATGTATTTTTGTGTTTAAGTAAAATCCCGTTCTTGTTTTCATTAATGCTCTTCGCTTCCCATGTTGTTAATTTCACTAAAAATGCCTAAGTAACAAAAATACAATTTACATTAATAACTTCCTACGGAGATTTTTTTTTTCTCTGTAAGTCAGTAAAAAATATAAATTTTTGAATTGTATGTTTTCGAATTTAAAATAAATGCAATATTTAATTTTCCTTAAGAATAGAATATTTCGAATTTTTTTGTGGATTTATCTATATGGTGATTTGTAGCACCAATTATTAAGTGCCTATGGATTTTAAGCAAAAAATAACTTGTTGAGGTTTGCCTAGGGATGGATAGGCTACTTGATTTGGTTCTCTTCTGTGATTTTTTTTTTTTTAGATTCTTGCACGATTTGGCGCATATTTTGCAGCAGATCACAATCAGGAAGTCTTGCCCCTTTTTTTTTAATATAAGGACAAAATATATGATTTTTATTATTTAAAACAGGAATATAATAGGTAAATATAATGTAAAGGTGATTGTTTTATATTTGAATAGAAATTTTTGCAGAACATTCCATATTGTTAGAAATTGTACCAGTTAAATCAATATACAACTATAAAATAAAAGAAATTAAGTCGAATGAAAAGCAAAACAAATATTTCCTTAAATGTTAAAAATTTATATATTATTGAAGTCTACAAAATTTTTAAAACCTGTTTCATCAGAAGGTTTCATAATAGTTCAAAATAAAAATTTTTATATTTTACAGATAAAGGAAGATATTTTTTTTTGGTATAGTACACACACTAGACTATTTTTAAGAAGGGGAAAAGGAGAGCTAAAAAATATTTCTTTAACTATCCACAACCTTTTAAAAATACTAATTTTACGAATTGCAAAGATAGAAAGTTATAAATGTTTTAAAATATTGACAAAAAATTAGATTTTTTTAAATATTAACAAAAAATTCTATTTTTAAAAATATTTAATGTGTTGCATTGAAATTGATTTGAACTAAAATTAAAAATTACGTACATTTTTTTTCAATTTATAATTTAATATAATAATTAATGAAATAGATAACTTAGATATTTAAGTGCATTTATAATTATTAATACTGAATTAACATAATTCAATTCAAAACTATTCACCAATAAGTTTTTGTCAGTATTTTTTTTCCATTTTTGCCATGTTTTTTTCCCTCTATCTTGCCAAAAATACTAACCCTGTAAATTATACCCAATTCTCATGCTAAATAGTTTTATTAGACAAGTGCTTCTACCTCTTGCCAGAAATATGGCAACATTGTCCTAGAACATTTCAGAGTTCCTGTGGTAAAATTTTCTATTCAGAAAATAAAAATAAAAAATTTTCTTTTCAGTTTGCACGAAAAAAATATATATCTGCAGAATTGTTTTCAAAAGATTGCCTTTCTCACAAATCAGATGGGGAAAGAAATGCTTGTTATTTTTCATAACTTTTAACTATGATGAGTCAATCGCTTGAAGGGGAGAAATTTCCACCTCAATTGAACTATTTTAAGAAACTCTCCAGTCTTTCGACCTCAATTGCTCACTCACCTGGTGAATTTTTTTTTTATTATTAGCATAGGGCAGGGATGGCGAACCAATGGCATGCGACACAATATTTTGGGCACGCCACCGATTGCAAGTTCGCTGTGAAGCATATTAACAATTAAATTAAAATTTTAAAAAAATAAACAATTATTAACAAAAAAATTTACAATTAATGACAAAAAAAACAATAACTATAAGAAATGAGCTAACAATAAATAACAAGCAAAAAAGAAATTAACAGCCTGCTTAAACTAACATCTTACAACCTTAATATAAGTTAGTTGCCATCTAATCTGCAATAAAAGAAGTCACACTAATGTTACTTTAAGTTGAATTACGCGTGTAACTGAGATATTGCAAAATGTATTTTTTTTCCATAGTAAATAAAGAGTTTTGAGTTGATAGTATTTAGTATTATTATTTTCTCAATAATCACAAGGGTCAAAATTATTTGACGGCACGTCTATGACCTCATTAAACAATTTTTTGAAAAAATGGCACGTTGGTGCATAAAGGTTCGCCACCCCTGGCATAGAGCATACTGGTATAAGTTTCTTGTGAGTACTTTTTATGTCGAATTGCAAATGAAAAAAATATAAAATATATATTTAAAATCATATCAACTGAAAAAGTTTTTCATTGCTTATGCAGGCATGTAATTTTCTCTCTCCAGGAATTTAAAATTTTACATTCTTGGGAAATTTTCTTAGAGTTCCACTAATCTATATTTTGTTATTTTTTGCAAAATCACTTAAACGAGAAGTTTTTTCTTTCATTAGCAAGCAACTTCCCTCTCAGTCTTTTTCTGCCTGAGCTCTCATTTACACAACATGGCAAATTTTATTTAGTAGATTTTCAAGAGCGAGACGTAACTTTGACAGTCTTATAAAAATAGGAAAAATTCTGTAATGATTGGCTTTGCTTGGAATTTAAAATTGATCATATAATTTCAGTTATTACTTGTAATTTCTATGTGAAATCATTATCGTAACATTCGACGTAACTTTGACAGTCTTATAAAAATAGGAAAAATTCTGTAATGATTGGCTTTGCTTGGAATTTAAAATTGATCATATAATTTCAGTTATTACTTGTAATTTCTATGTGAAATCATTATCGTAACATTAGGTTATTTTATTTCTGCCCAATCAGCAGGTTCCATGAGTGTGGAATGGAAGGAGTTTCGATTAAAAGTGGAGATTTCTCAGATGAAGATTCGTGCAGTACTCCTGTTGAAATCCTTTCTGAAGTGAGTTAATAACATGCACAGGAAAGAAAAGAAGAAATTTTTTTTTCTCTATTGTATTTTAGTCTTTTCTAATTGAAATAATAAAAATGTATTTAAGTTATTTCAAATTTTTACCTTTTTATAAGACACATAACTAAATATATGATACGCATTTAAATATAAAAATTTATAGCCATGCAATTAATAATTAAGAAATAATTTTTTTCTACTCTGCCACCAATTTTTTGTAATTTTTTTTTTTTTTTTTGCCAACCACTTTCCTCAAATGCCAAAAACAGAATCAAATATTGCTGCTACCCTATTACATTTAAAATTCACCTGCATTATTAGCCATTTTTACACAACATCAGGTATATATTTCATAAATTAAAAAAATGACAAAACTATATAAAATTTTTTTCAGAGAACAGTTTTTTTACCACTTTGTTAAATTTTTATTAGAATAAAGCAAAATATACACAAAACTATTATTTAGCCTTGTTATAATAAGTTACTTTCACTTTTAAAACATATATTCTTTCTCTTTTCAATAAAATAGCTCTTAGACTTATGCTAAATCTTTCATTAAATTTATCAAGGTTTTAGCGGATGCAAAACAATCAGTGCATTTAGTTATAATATTAATTTCACAATCATATTTAATGACTTTATATACAAACATTCTTATTTCTTTATGCAGCAAACAATCATTCCTGAGCACTATAAACTGCAAGGAAACTTAAAGGCAATCGTACAAAAAAAAAAAAAAAAAAAAAAAAAAGAATGAAGGAAAAAAACTCTGGAAAAGATATTAAGTCAAAACCTTAGATCTACACTGCATTTGCTATCTGTGGGAATATATAATACCAACCCAAACACCTCTTTTGCAGTTGTTATCCAATTTTGATGGAAAAAGCTATTCAGCAAAAATAGAGGAAAATCAATCACAAATTGGTTCTAATAATTATCTCTTGTAGTAGAATTTGTGAAAGTGAAAACTGTTTTAGGCCCCAATTTAGTAAAAGTTTTTATAAATTGTGCGAATCTGTAAGGAAACAATTTTTTTTATTCTATTAAATTCATAACATTAGTAATTTTACAAACTTTAAAACATGACATTCTCAAATACTAACTAAGAAATAAGTTATTATTTCGTGCTTGCAAATGGAATCAATCAATTCAAACACACGATGCATAAAATCTCTCTAATGATTGCTTTTGCAAATTTTTATCCCTTTTCATTTCTTTAAAATAAAATTTTTTATTTTTTTAGTTCAGTAGTAGTCAGTCTTTATGAAATATTATATGAGCATACTTAAAAAAAAAATTGATGCTTTTCAATAATTACATTTTTTGTTTGTTCTGCTTATTTTTCTTCAAAAGTTGAATATTTTTTTTAATCGTTAATATTTTTTAAAATAAATTATTTAAATTTTAATTATCTAATTGTTTAAAATAATCATTGAATTAAAATCATAATTTAAACCATTGACACCCTATTAATTGCTTTCTATAGTTTTATAGTGACGCCCGGTGGCTGAGTGGTAGCGCTTCGCGCTGTCGTGCCACACGTCCCTGGTTCGATCCTGGTTCGGCCGGGCAAGGTTGACTCAGCCTTTCTTCCCTTCAGTGGGTCGATAGGTGAGTACCAAGCATGCTTGGGAACTAAACACTGGGGATTCCGCGTACGGCTGACCACCTGACCAGAACATCTGCTCCTGCCCCCCAGAGCCCAAGGTCAAGAAAACTGAGATGGGCACAGTAGACCTTGGCCCTCTTTGGGCTGTTGCGCCTCTGAGTTTAGTTTAGTAGTTTTATAGTAGCATAAGATTTTATAGTAGCATAAGACATTTGGAAAATTATCTAATTTTGCTTGTTCTAACCAAAATTAAAGCTAATATTTTTATTATATTTTAAATAAAAAAGATGATGTAAAAAATGTTTGCATGCATTTGTGTATTCTTTTTTATAATAAATTTTTATTAAGGAAAAATCTTTTTAGGATACTACTACTTTTTTTAAAGGAAAGAATCATTTAGATATTAAGCTGATTCACACATTCCTGATAAAAATTTAATTTTAATTATTTTGAAATGTTGTTATTAGATTTTTATTTTTTTTATTTGATTTGACTTTTAAAACTAAATTTTTGTTTGTTTAATCCCATGAAAACATATTGCTTTCGTTTCTCTTTACTTTTAGTTTCTTTCTGCTTTGATGGCTCGGAACTACAAGTGTGCCTTATATTATTGTAAGCTGAGTAAGTGAGTTATTTTATTTTTACTTTTTTCATTAAAATATTTTTAATTTCTATTTGAGTACTTTATAAATCAGGAAAAGACTTTAGCATGTGCTGTGACTTTTTGGGACCTATACTGAAACCATACTTAAAAATAATAAAAGAGTGTACTATTGCTGAAAAATATCTCTTAAATTAATGTCAGAGACAGAAACAAGATGGCTAATTACACTGATTTATTGAACACTTCTGTCATGCATGGAACAAGGTAACTTCAAAAGCAAGAACTTGTATACAATTAAATAAGGAACAAGAAATAATGTATTTGAAGCCTCTAGCAGACATTCAAATAATAAATTAAGGCTTAAACAACATCTATACACATATTTACATTTTTTTCCATCTGGGAGGATAGAACTCAGAACCTCTACTTCGCCAGGGAGATGACTTTCATCTACTCAAACGCACCTCAATATTTTACAAAAAAAAAGCAAATAAATAATGGAACTGAATGTTTTTAAGTTGTTAGTGCTATTTTTAAGAGAGGAAAAGTTTTCTTTTTTAGATGAACAGTGAAATCTTGGTTAAACGGACGTTCTTGGGAGTGATAGAATTGTCCGCTTACGAGAGTTGTCCGTTTACGGGAAAAGGACTTTAATAACGAAGTACACCGTAAATTGTTTTTAGAATAATTGCAATGCTTTAGAAAAGATTACATAATCTACTATCTAATATTTATTATAACTTTTAAAAAATAATTTTTTTAATAAAAAAAATGTATAAAAAATTTTTATACATATGTATACATAATTCTAGCTACATAAAAATGAATATGTTTTTCCTATTTACACAGGCACTAGTCATAGGATACCAAATAAGCACTTTTAGTCCTACTTCACTTCCTCTGACGGTTTACACCCCCTAACACCTCTCCATCACTTGATAGGGTCTCCTTGAACGTTCGAAAGCAGCAATGCATACCTGTAAGACTCTATGGAGTTGTCATATTCACAATTGATCATCTGTCAAATAACTGCTTCATTTATATGATCACCTCAATGACTAGATTTCTGTTCCCCTTTTTTTAACCCAGCTGTGTTTCCAAATTGATAATATGTAGAAATAAATTTTTAGTGGAGAAGAGTAATCGAGAGCATCATATCAGCTTGTGGGGGTTTCTTAACCAGTATCGTCCAGATGAAAAGATGCCACTGTCTGAAATATTTTACATCATCTTTTTCTCTTCTTTTTTTGCAAAGATAGGGAAGGTGAAAGGAAAGCGATTGATGTTTTAGTGGTGAAATAGCTTAACATTTTTAGTTGTGGACAAAATAAGAAAATGCTTTGGAAAAGATGGAAAGCTGCATATTTTTTTCTTTTGAATTTAAAGTAGAAGTAGTTTGTTTTGTTTTTTTTTTTTAATCAGAAGAATTGGTGACCAGTTTGTAGAGATAGAAAATACCGATTGAGGGCATAAATGACTGTTCGAGTCCAGTTAGGGGAGTGTCCATTTTGCGGAGAAGTTACATAATGTTTTTTTTATTGAAGATTCACAGGGAGTTAAAAATATGTCCCTAATGAGAGGCGTCCGTTCTGAGGAGTGTTCGTAACGAGAGATTTCACTGTATCTCGTTATATTTTTAACTTTCCAATAAAAGACATTTGTTATTTTATTTCAACCTCCAAAAATTGCATTAATTGCTCTTTTTTTTTGTTTAAATATTTCACTGTATTTTTCTTTATCATAAATCCTAAACAAACATTGTATGATGAAATGTATGGATAATTTTAAATATCTTTCGTAAATTAGTTCTCTGTTTTAAATGTTATGCTTTAAAAATGCTTTTTTTTTCTATTATTAAATTATCTTTTTTAATATCAAAAAATGTTTTTTTTTTTTAATTTATGGTGGTTTTTATTTATTAATTACTAGAGGCCTCTGAGACATAAAATAGATTATCATCAGGGTATCCAACAACAGAGAAATAGGGAAAACCTGGAATTATCAGAGAATTTATTAATTCAGGAAATATCAGAGAATTTCTAAATTTTTTTAGTAAAACAGAAAAAAGTTTTAAAATAGCAGACGATCATACATCAAGCGATCGATGCTTCTGTGAGTAGCGCTTCACTAAGAATGACGCAAACAAGTTTTCTCCCATATTTCTTCCAAGTGGTCCTGAAGTTTTAGATTGTTTTTTCAGCAGTAAATCATTATTTTTTCTGTCCTTTTGAGTTTCCCAAACATAACATATCAAATAATATATTCAATACATTATAACAGCATGTGAATTCCGAATTTGAGTTATCACTTTTTTGAAGCGCACAATTTGTCACGATTTCATCGTAATTTTCACCCTTTTTCACCTGGTTTTTCAAATTCCAATATTTTTATACCTTGCTATAAGACGTGTGAATCTGGAATTTAAGTAATTCAATTCAAGCAATTCCATCGTAATTTCACATTGTTATATGATAGATTTTCAGCAATTATGTATAATCTTTTCTCTTCTTTTCACATAGTTTTTCAAATTATAATATTTTAAATGCTGTGTTATTAAGACATGTAAATTTCCATTTTGAGCTATCACTTTTTGATGAGTTTTACTTGGCTTGTTTGATTAGTGATGATTCCATCATAACTTCACGTCATTTGATGATTATTCTTTCACAAGTTATTTACCATTTTTTTGGTTTTTCAAATTCAGATATTTATAATACAATGCTTTACAACTTAAGACTTTTGAATTAACTTTACTATTTTTTGATGTGTTCGATTCCTGACAATTCCGTAATAATTTCATGTCAATAAATGCACCGTTTTTCAGCTGTTATTTATCATTTTTTCAGCTATTTCCACATGGGTTTTCAGAAAGTATTATATTTATACGATGTTATCACTACAAGTGTGCCTTTGGAATTAAAGGAGTGTCAATTCAAATTAATTTTATCCTAAATCTACATCATTTAAGAATCGTTTTTTCAGCAGACATTTGTATCTTTTTTTTGGCTATTTTAGTGAGATTTTTTCTGTTTCAATATTTTTAATACAATATAATGGTTAGTGAATTGCGTGTTTTAGCAATCACATTCTTACACGCTTGATTGGTGAAGATTCAATCTCAAATCTGCATTAAATTCCAATTACTTTTTTTGGCCGATGTTGCAATTACTTGTTGTTTTTTTCAGCCATTTTAACATTGCTTTTAAAATCTTGATACTTTTAATATGTTATCACGGCAACTAACATTTTCTGAATACGAGAATTACACTCATTTTAAAATTTTTTTATGGAATGATCTAATTTATCTGCAGAATTATTTTTAAGTTAAATTTTCTCATTGAAAATAAGATTTTTTTTTAATAATAAAATTATACACTTTGTATATTTTGGGTTTCTTAAAAGCGATGCAAATTTTTGTGAAATGCAACTCCTTTTTCTGGTGGATGTTCTTTTTTAGGGGGATATAATGCCCTTTTTAAGATCTAGAATGAAATTTACCTTATTTTTAAATACATAGTGTTTATTTTATAATATTAAACTGTTCATCAATATTAATTTTTGATTTTACTCTGATGATATATTTTAAATGATAAAATATTTGTTTGAAATAAAATTTAATATTAAATATCATCTGCTCGATGGAGGAAAAATCTTGGATTTACAAGGAAAATGTCTTCTCACTAGACACCCTGATCATTTCTACTGTAAAAATTATTTCATACCCCTTTTTTAATTGAAATGTTTAAAGATATATGTTCATATTGCTCTCCCACAAGGATAATTGAGCTTTATATACTTTTTACTGTGCAAACTAATTTCTCTGGTGTACTTATATGAAAAAAAAAAAATTCAACAGTATAGTGATATTTTAAGTAATTTCCAACAAGAATAATTGAGCTTAATATTCTTTTTACTGTGCATACTAATTTCTCTGGTGTACTTATATGAAAAAAAAAAAATTCAACAGTATAGTGATATTTTAAGTAATTTCCAAAAAAGTGAACGATTGAAACGAGCATAAAAACATTGTTGCTAAATAAAGAGCAACTAGAACTTTTTAGATGCTATTTAGTTTGTGTCGCACTTGACTTGTTTGATTGCTAAATTTCTTTTGTGATTTCATTGCATTCTCTATTTTTCAGTCATGTACTATGAGCCTGAAAATGAAGTGGTCCAAGATTTTTATCCTCTTATTCAAGAAAAAATTCATTTAAGTAATTTTTTAGCTATTTCTTCCCTCAATATTAAGCTGCTTATATTAATAAAAAATTTGTTTATTTTTGTATAATTTATAATTGCATTAAGTATTCTTAGTTCTTATGTTTTTAATTAAAAATGTAAATTTTTGATTTAGATCTCAAGTTACTAGATGATTCAAATGAATCTGCCTAGCTTTGATATGCAAAACAAATGACATAAAAATATGTTGGCTTTTGCTTGTACTTAAGTTTCAGCAACAATGAAAGCTATTTTATTTTTAATGACTTTAATGAATTACATCTTGAAATGATAGTTACATTTTATTTAAAGGGCTCATACATTTTTAAGTAAGTGCTTGTGAATACTGTGATTTTTATCTTCAATTAATTCTAAGAGAGAGAAAAGTGTAGGTTTGTGATTCCTGGAAAACCAGTTTTCTTACAAGCTAATATTATTTTTTAAAAAGAAAAAAAGATTATTAAAGGTCTATGTATATAGTAATTTGCAAAAAAAAGTATTATGTTTTTAAAGTTCAAAAGGTATTTCAAAGTGACCCTGTAATTCACATTTTTATTTTCTACTTAAGACTACAATGAGAACAATTTTGAGAAATTATGCTCTTCTCTCTTTCTTTTGTCATTTTAATTTTTAATGAATAAAAATGTATTGCTCAAAAATGAATGAAAGAAATACACTCAAATTACTGTATTTTCCGGTTTATAATCCGTGGATTACCTGCCGAAAGAGTATTTTATTTCGAGGTATGGATTATCTACCAAAACGTTTTCATTTGAGCCCATCTCGAAATTTAACTTGCATCCCCATTTGCATTGAAAGCGAGACTGAATGATCACATGATAAGAGAAGATAGCAGCACATATTTCCCATTATAAAAATTAAGATCCTAATAAAGGAAGATTTCTGTAAAATCAGTAAGATTATAACAAAGAAAAATCTAATAATTTCTAATCTAAAATTTTCTAAATAATCTTTTAATTTATTTTATGTAGAGATTTATTAAATTGAGAAAATAAAGATCATTAAATTGTGGAAATGAAAAAGCATTATCAAAGAAGTAAAAAATTATCTAAAATTATGGCGAATAAAATGTTACAATTTAACAAAAAGTAAAAAAAATAATAATAATAACCGTTTTTTTAAATAAATCATTAAAGAATAAAAAATAAACTTAACTGTTTTGAATTAAATAAAAGAAAAATATATATGTATAAGATCAGGACAGATTAGTGAAAGGGTTTCTAAACTCAAATCTTCTAAAAATAACTTGTTCTAAAAGTTTTAATGCTTAATTTAAAACAAGGGTAACAATTAAAAAAAAAACGTAAACATGTATAAATTTTTTGATAAGCCCATCCAAGAAATTGAAGAATTCAAGTCAAATAACAATTATCAATTTTCAACTTATAAAAATTATATAATTTCTTCAACTTTTTAAAAACATTTCATTCATAATCAAAATAATCTTTATATCCTTATCATTAGAATGAATAGAAAGAAAAGCTACAAAAGTTGTCTATAAAAAAAATATCTTTTTTTCCACAATGCAAGACTTTATTTTGTCAAAGTTGTTTCAAAATTCTTTTATTTTCTTTATGACTTTTTTTGTTTCTTTTTGTAAGGATTGTCAGTCATTCATTGAAGAATTCGGGGCCAATTTACTTTGATAAGTTCATGAACAGAATAAGGATATATCTTTAATAACTCATTTATCAATTTTTATTGTATTTAAAGGAAATCGTAACAATAGTTACTTTTCTAAATACTTTTTGTTTTGATAACTGCAGGATTTGTTGTTAGAGTGTGAATCTGGAGTAAATTTTTGTAATTTTATTTTTTCACTTTTTTAAATCACATTTATTTCTGCTTTTTTGTTTGAATTCACTCTTCTTTAAAATGAGTTTGTTAAAAACATTGACAGTGTACTTATCTAGTTATTATGTTTATTTGTGAATAGTAATATGCAGACAATTAGGTAGACTTTAATTTAAAATATTAATTTCTTTTTTTAAAAATAAAATTGAATTATACTAATTTAAAATTTCATTTATTTTTATACGTGTAATTATTCTTATTTGTAGATTTTGAGTGCGAATCAGATTCAAGCTCTGATGAAAACATGCAGACCCTATCAGAATCTTCTACAGAATATTTTACGAGCACATCTGTTGCTTCAGCCTCAGTCTGTTCATCTTTAAGCAGGTCACTATTTCATCGAACATCTCTCTCTTTTATCCTCTGTTTCGAATGTCTCAAAATAATTAGTAAAATAGTAACTGGAAATTTTGCTATTAATTCTCATATAAATAATGCTAACTATACACTTGTCTTCTGGATTAATGTCTAGACATGCTACATTTTAGTTGAAATCCATTACTATTTATTAATATTAACTTTTAGGCTACATCTCATTAATCAGTTAATCAAATTTTTTGAAAAAACAGCTAATTAATATTAGCTGATTTTTTAAAAAAAAATTGATTGTGGATAATTCTAATTATTGAGTTGTTTAAACTAACCTTTATTCTCCTAATATTTACCATTGTCCATGATGCTTAAATTTTATTATTAGTTTGAATAATTTAATATTTATTCATTAAAATCATAGTTTATATTGTAACTAAATTATAATTATTATAACTGCTTTTGAAAAACAAGAATCAGAGAGTCCAGATCCAGAGTGTATATAAAGAATTTATTATTTGATGTTTATTGCTTATCTTCTGTTTCATATGTATTTTTTTTTCTTTTTTGGTTTATTAAATATACTTTTAAGTGATCACGATTCTTCATTGGGATACCGCATCAAAGATGCACTCAATTTAACAACATTAAACCTCATTATTGGCAATTAGGACTTATATTATGTCAAAAAATACTTAACATTGATGGTTTTAGGAACAGTTTGGATTGTTTGAACAGTGTTCACAAAAAGGAAAAACATTTTGAAAATGACTAACATTAAAACAACCGACACGTTTTGTCTTTAAACAGAATTATGAATGTTATTTTTGTTTACCTGTGCTACGGTCTCTGAATAAGCTAAATAATTTTGTCAAAATGTGCTCGCAACAATTTCACACTTTCTGACACGAATCTTGATATTCTGAGTTGACAAGTAATATGATATCCTTATTGCAAAGAAGCAAGTCCTGAATTGACAATAGTTCAATAATTTTGATTGTTGTAATTTTTGTAATATTTTAAATGCTGACTAATATGCTTCAAATTATTTGTAAAAAAAAAGAGTTAAGAATTTTTTATTTTCCGGTTTTTCATTATATTATAAATATTTATTCATTTTAAATTACACATCAACTCTACATAATAAAAAAGGAATAAAAAAAATTTTGATAAAAAGGAAAATACATTTTCTTATGCAAGGGATTTTATTATTTTCACTGTATCTTCTTTTAACTAATGGTTTCAGTTTTCCTTGGTAAAATTTAGTTTTTAAGTGTTAATCTTTCTTATGTTTAAATTTTGTGATTTTTTATTTCAAAAGCTTTAAACTCTTCACTATAATTGTATTTATAATGACCTTATGCCTTATGTTTGTTACATAAATTTATTTCACTTCTATTTATATGTAATTAAAAGGATAAAAGCTTTAAGTTTCATATTTAGAAAATACTATTAATATTTAATAACAATATTAGTGTTTTTGTTTTTGGAAGGAGAAAAGCTTTAGAGATGCTTGAAAATTAATAATTACTATTAAATTTATGTTATTAAATTTTCAGTGTTTATTTTGGTATAAATATACATAATATGTATTCTAGCCACTGTCGAAATATGTTTTGTCTAAATTTTTCCTTTTCAAATTTCAAGGCAAAACTGTTTTTAAAGATTATTTGTTTGCTGTAATTTCTTTTTTAATAGGTTAATTTTACACCCTCTACTTTAAAAGTGAAGAGACTTTAAATTTGAAAATAATTTATCTACATCTTATTTATTGATACTTTTTAAGGAAATATTTATGTGCTCCGAGAATCTCAAATTTTAGGAAAGTAAATTATTCTTCTATGATAAAAAAATAATTCAACCATATTTAGCAGAAGAATTAACGCAGTGACTGATTACATAAATCTGTAAAACAATTTAATAAGAAAAATAAAATTAAAAATTTTAAGCTAAAAATTTATTAAAAAAAAGGATTTAAAAATAAAAATATTTAAAAGTTTATTACAATTGACAATTTGAGGAAAAACTAATAAAAACGAAACAACTAATAATAACAAAAATACGAAATAACTAAGCATGCACCAAAAAAATTCTCTAGAATTAACAAAGCGGAAACGAGTTTCATTTTCTCAGTCTTTGGGGGTGGAATTTTAGTGGGTAGAATGTCCTCTCGTTCAATGGAAATAACACAATATGACTAAGCTTAGAAAGAGAGAAGAAAATATTAAAAGAAGGATGTACCCCACCTCCTCCGCTTGTCTTTTCTACTTGAGCTGTTTAGGAGGAATCAATTGGTTATTTTTGAAGGGGTTGGGGAATTCCTTATATGTTTGCTCCAATTACAATTGCCAAGGCGCTAAGTGGATTTCTAGATTGCAATCTTTCTTTAGCTGGGGGTGGATACAAGAAGATGCGTACCTTTTAAAATGGTCTTCTTATGCGATATTTTTTTTTTATTATTTCGTTTATCTATTTTATTTTGCAGGCCGTTGTCGAAAGTTTGCTAAGAATTGGCTATTGCTCTGCAGCAAGTTGCGATACGGGCAAATATTTCGTCGACTTAGTTATTAATTTCTCATTATCTCTGAAAATGATTTAATCTTAAATAATTTTCTTCCATAAAATTTTTTTCTACTAAAAATTTTTACGTTGGAAGTGCCGCATGAAGGAAAAAAACGACTTCTTTTTTCGATAGTGCAGCGGCGCTTTCGCCGAAAACTACAATACATTCAAAAACATGTTATAATTTAAAATGTGCTTTTTTTATGTTAGTTTGGTAATTTAGTCATTTCATAATGCAAATGATGTTAAAATGCAGAATTAATAACTATTTGTTCTATAAACTGTTCTACTGTTTCCAGTGATGAAGAAGAGGACGTTTGCTTTGAAGTCTCCGAATAAAAATACACTCATTAGGTATCTCTTTCACTTCTAACTCACTTGTAGCTTGCACACTTCATGCTGTATGTAAAAATCTGTGATATTTATCTATTTTACTTTTTTTTTTTGGTCTCATTTTGATTTTAAAATGTGATATTTATTTAGATTTTAAAATGAGATATTTATTTAGATTTTATAATGTGATATTTAGGATTTCATTTGTAAAAGCGTTATTTTTTATGTTTATTTTTCTTCCTTTTAGTTGGGAATCATATATTTACATTCCTAAGAAATATTTTAAAATTACCTTCTAAATTTAAATAATAATTAATCATTGATTCTAAAACTTGATAGTGGAGCGATATTCTAAAAATAGTCTTAAAAAAATTTAAAAAAACATCTGAAACTAATTAAAATCAAAACAAGACCACATTCTAGTTAAATATGGAAAAAAAAGAAATAATATAAACTCAATACTTTGCTTTATTTAATTTTTTTAAAGACTATTTTTAGAATATCGCTCCACTATCATTCCCCCCCCCCCCTCTGTATCTTTTGTCAAGACAGCAATAATAAGGTTTTGCATTTAGACTACTCAATTGTAATTACTGTAAAATAATTTGTCCTCCGGAAACTATTTTAATATGTCTTATTTTATGGAGAAAAAAAATGCATTTCAAATACCTGAAACGGAATCAATTTTCAGAATAAACCAGTCTACAAATTATTCATTTTTGGAGTCATATTCCACTTTTTAATTTTTGGATAAAGTATAGTTACCTTTAAAACTTTCAATTGCTTAAAAATATCAAAGTTTTAAAAGGTTAATAGTAATTTTAACATTAATTTTCAAAAAATGAAAGTATGATTAGGACTAATTAATTGAAAATTACTCGATGAAAACTAACCAAATGTTATACATATTTATTTTAAACAAAGTAAAACAAGTTTCTAAAATTATATACTGATGTATGATATTAAAATTCTTGAGTTTGTATGTAATTGATTGGATTTAAATGGTGAGCATAAATGGTAAAATTGTTTTTGTTTTATGTTATGGCATGGCTTTTTTTAAATTTTATTAATTGTTTTTTCCTCTTCTTTTTATTTAATATTTTGTTGGGAATTATGCATAGTGTAACAACAAAACTAATGTCCACAGCTAAAAGATATAAAATTTTCCAAAGCAAACAGCTTTTATCTAACAATGTGGGGTTGGAGAGCAAAGGTAGAGGGTGTCTGTTTTATCTAGATATTGCCATTATGATAATAAAGCTAAAGACCCCTTGACCTCTTAGATCTGTCCTGTCTTGATTTTTTTTCTTTTACGGTTAGGGACCTAAAAAGTAGGGATTTTGCGAATTGTGATTTAGCAAAATACCGAATATTCGGCAGTCCAATAGCAATTTTTTTAAAAAAATTATTAATAAATGCTATTATTTTTTATTAAGTAATAAGTTTAGTCATTATTGAAAAATAATCAAAACTTATCTGTATTATTGGTATGGGTAAAGAGGGAAAAAAATAGAAATGTTTAGGATAAGGATAATTAGATATTATGATGTTTAGAAATATTTAAGATAAAGAAGAAACCGAGTAACAGCTATTTAAAAAAACTACAGTTGTAAAGTTAAAAAAAGAAGAAGAAAGAAATAGAAAAAAAAAATCCTCTTAATTCTTGAAACAAAATACTATTTTCCAGGAGGAAATAAATTCTCCATTAAACATTAAAAGAGATAAATGTCTATCAGAAACGGTTTTAAAAATGCTATATCATAAAAACGGAATCTATATCATATGGAACGGATGCTATATCATAAAAAAGATTATATACAAAGGAAAATTATATACAAGAGAAAAATAAAAATCAATCTTAATTTTTGAAAATCAATTTTAAATCCGAACATTTTAGTTTTATAATTACTGCATTTTCAAGAAAAAGGTGAAGATTAAAGTCTAATAGAGAGCCTCTTAACTGCCATGTTATAATAAAAACGTCTATGAAAATGTCTGTTGTTTGAAAAAGAAAAAGCTAGATAGAAACCAAAACAAAAATTTTGCTTGATTTTTAAACGATAGATTTAACGCTAAAAATCTTAATTAAACTTTTACACATTTCTTTATAGAAAAAAATGTCCTTAAAACGAATAACGTACATAAGAAACACTCGTTCAGGAATGCTGTCATGATGAAAACACTGTTAAAAAGAAAAGTTAGTAAGAAAAGAAGAAACAGAAAGGAAGCAAAAAATTATTTTTAGTTCTGAAATATAAATTTAATGTTGAGGTTTGCAGTATTCTATGTTACTAATTATCTGTTTTACCATATAAGAAAAAAGTGACAATAAAACAATATATTTTATTCAAAACATTCCGTTAACATTAAAACAGAACATTCGTTTCGTTAAAACTGTAAAACAAACAAAAATAAAACAAAACAAAAAATTCTCAATTTTTAAAATATAAAGTGTAGAAAAAACGATGGAATTGTCTCAATTAAAAAAAAAAAGAAAAGGAATGAGCAATAAAAAAACTCATGGTTCAGCATAAAGTAATTTAGCTTCAATTCTTCAAATTTCACTTTTCCATGGATCTTTCAGAACGTAAATTACCAAGCTTTAGAACTTAATGAATATGTGTAAAAACTATTTTGAATAACGTATAGTAAAAAATTTGATTTTAGATTATTTTTTATTAAATATATTAAACATTATTATTTATTAAATATATTAAAAGTTTCCCAAAAGAATCTTAGTCGAAAAATAATTTTTTATATAATACTTTGCTGAATATTTGGCAAGAGCTCCGAATTCTGAATAGTGGCCAAATATTCATTACATCCCTACTAAAAAGCATTGTTAATGAAATTAGTCATTGATGACTGATGATGGAATATTAATCAATGACATAAATCTGTAGAAGTCATTGATTGTCTTTATAGTTGTGACCATCTGTACTGATTAGTTTTTTAGTTAAATGTTTCATTCTATTTTTAACTTCTTTTAAATTTTTTTAGATAATTATGAAATATTTTGAGCTATTTTTTCCATGTATTTTTTTACTTTAATATCTAGTCTAGTAATTATAGCTATTAAAAAAGTGTTTCTTCAGAAATATTTAAACTCAAGATTTTTTTTTCATTGGAAGCTTTATTAAATCATAGTAAACAATGACTGACTGTGCATTTCACTCTTTTTTGAGGTGAAAAGGGAGTGATTTGGGGAAGAGAATTGTATATCCTTTATGCAGGCAAGGAATGCACAGCTTATAATTCATTTTTTTTTTACACTGAATTAAATGAGACCAATCAAGTGACAGTTTACAAGGTACAGGTTTTTTTCATATATTAATTTTTCATTGCATTAAATTTGTGTTTAAATAAATTTTTTATTCTATCTAATGATTATACTTGCTGAATACCCGTTCTCCGTATGGGCTGGAAAAAATTAAACTGTCAATAAATTAGTCTCAAAGAATGCTAGAAAATCATGCACAAAACTGAGCCAACACAATTAATAAAACTAAAATAATCCACTTTTTTTATGTATTATTATTTTTTGTCTTTGGTGACTTTAAATATCTAGATTAAGCAAAACGCATTTTTAAGAGTTCATCAGATCAGAATAAATATTTAGTATTTTTTGAAATGATGCTATTGCTCAAGGACAATTCGTGGAAAATGACCACAATTAAGCTATTTACTCTGGTAATGACTCCTTTCGAATTCCTCTAGAGCACCTCACTCCACTTTATCTATATTAATGCAGTTTTAATCTTTACCAAATTTACTAATTTGACCTAAAATAGTAAATTCTTTAATATTAATTAAAATAACACCTATTACCACAATATTGAAAATGCCTTTTACCAAAATTATTTAAGCAACATTGGCGTCACTTATAGTATGGCGATTTTTTATCTTCCTCCTCAGCGAATTAGTACCATTTCTCCATTAATTTTGCTGTTCTGTACTTAGCTTATTTTTAATGCAATTATTATTTATGATCAAAATTAATTAAGCATCATTGGCGTCAATAACAGCATTGAAATTTTTTACATTTATTGAACTATTTCACACATTAGAACTATTTCCCCATTAATTTTGCTTTTTAGTTAATAGCTTGAAGTTTTATAATAATTAGTTACTATTATCAAAATTAATTAAGCATCATTGGCTTCAATAAAGTATGGCTGTTCTTTTTTTCCTTTTCTTAAAGGAATTAGTGCCCTTTCTCTATTAATTATGCTTTTTTATATATAGTTTTTTTTTTTCAGTTAGTACCATTGTCATTATAAATTGAACACCATGGGGATCAGTAATAGTATGGAGATGTAGTGAACTTCTCCTAAATGAATTAGTATTATTTTACCATCAATTTTTCTAATTTGTTAGTAGCTTATTTTTTTCCAGTTTGTACAATTCACCAAAATAATCAGGCATCGTCAGACGATTTTTCACCTTTCATTAATTTTGCTTTCCAGTGTGTAACTATTTCTTTTTATTTAAAATACTATTAATTTTTAATTATTTAGTTTTTTAGAAATACCTTTTAAAAGCATAATCATGTGAAAAGAAAAATGTGGTTTCATATTACCTGATCCGCCTAAGATACCATTCAGTTTTTTATGATGTGACGAATAAAAAATAATTAAATATCTAAGACTGTGTAATAAACTCCTTTTTTAATTAATGAAAGCTATAAGCAAGTAAACACTGCCATTAACTTGAAAATTTTCTGCTGTCAGTACGCTACTGCGATTGATTCTGGAGTTATAAGTGGAACACACGCGCAAACAAATTCTTCATTTTATTAAATAGATTTGTCATGTATTATATTTATTGAGATAACCTGATAACCTGAGATAAATAAAAATAAGGTTTAAATCTGACCCCCCCCCCCCAAAAAAAAAAAATAAAAACTTAATACTTATTCAATTTACTGTAATAAATTGCAAAGATACTTCATTTTATTAGATAGCAAAGTTTGATGTTTGAATAGGTACAAATACAAAATTTTTAATTTTTCTACATAAAATGCTTATAATTTCTAAACTATTGGTCTTATCACCTTCCAATCTTATTCAATATAGCATGAATAATTACATCGGAAAATATGGTTAGGTAAATAATTGGTTTAGATAGTTCCTTAATAGTAGTTTAAAAAGTGTATATAAGATATGTAAGAAATCATATATTTCATATATTTACGTCTGAACAATTCATTCTATTGACTTATTTGATTCAGGATGTTCATAAAAACAGTTCTTAATTTAGTTAAATAGCTAAGTCTTATGTATAAATTAATAGAAGTGCGAAATTGTACATTTTTATACATAAAACCCTCTGCACTATTGGTACGATCATCTTGTGATTGGTCTAAATCGATTCAGCAGGGATAAAATTTACAATGCCTATTCCCCTTGGAAAAGGGAGGAGCATAAAAAGGTATTTATGACAAAACTTTCTATGAAAAATATCACAGGTATTAATTTATAAGAAGTTAAAGTCTAATTTTACTGGACTATTTTAAAAATGAATTCATTTATTTGCTGATTTATGCTTTATATTCCATACATTTTATATTTAAAAAATTCTTTCACAGAATTTCTTTTTATTTAAAAAAAAAAATTCATTTGCATTTTTATTCCTTTAACATTCATTGTCATTTTGAGAATACATTTCATTCTACATTCTTATAAATATTATTTATTTTTATAATTTTATCCTCAAACGCGCACACAGAAAAAATATCCAACATTAGAAAATATGTACCATTTATAAAATATTTTTTAAGGTAAAAAGGAAAAAAAAAAAGCTTTTTTTCTTAATAATTTTGCTGACGGCTATGTAATAACTTGTCTTTGTAAATTAAAAATAAGATTACAGAAGAAGAGTGAAATACACTTAAAGAAGTTACCTACACCAATATT
The DNA here is from genome assembly GCF_982258835.1 of Parasteatoda tepidariorum. Taxonomy (NCBI): domain Eukaryota; kingdom Metazoa; phylum Arthropoda; class Arachnida; order Araneae; family Theridiidae; genus Parasteatoda; species Parasteatoda tepidariorum. Next base: position 752,637 of record NC_141758.1, on the reverse strand, counting down.
TATTATACTAATTCATTTCTTTGTCAAAAGATGAATAATTTTAAATTTAAAAATGATTCTAATGAATCAAATGAGTATCACATTAAGGATGAAAATTATGTTTTATACCATAATTGTTGAGCAGTTCTCTCAGTTTATTCAATTGATCATAGTTAATTGGAGACAATAAAATGAATAACTAATGCTAGCTTTAATGTATATTCAATGAATGAAAGTTTTAATATGAAAAAAAAGATTATTTTTCTTTTTTAAAAAAATATTTAGTTGATTTTGTCTTTTTATTTCATAAAAGTATAAAAATATTAAAGTTAACATTCAATTTGAAAAGTATTCAGGTAATTTCTGGATTTCTGACTTTAAGAATGTTTGGATATAAAAATATATTTTCTTTTTACAAGTCTTTAGGTGTGCAATTTATGGAATATATAATAGTTTAGTGTAGTTGAGTAATATCTTGTTTTAAGTATGACCTTTTAAATGATTTTATAAACAAATAGGAATTGTCTTCTAGCGAATGTTATTTTTTGTTATTTTATTTTTAGTAGTCACAGCATCTTACTGAGAAAAAAACTTAGTTTGTTAATTATATTTTTCATGAACTTTTAGATGAAACTATTATTTTGTCTACCATGGCACATTCATAATTTAAAGGATTTTGGTGCCAAAATTGACAATTGTGTTATTTTATTATTTTTATCTGTAAAAATGAATTAGTTCTTTAGTAAGATGCTGCCATCAATGGTTATTGTATTGCATTTTATTTTATTCTGTGCCTTCAGTATACTTTGAGGAACAAATTTTTCTATCAATACTTAAATTGTGATATGTTACTATAAATTGAACACTATTGTAGTTTTAACATATGTGTATTTTTACTATATCTGTTTTAATGAAGACAATTGAACTTTTTATGTCTTTGTATTATTTTAATCTATGTTTATTTCTTTTATGTCAAAACATCTTGTTAATGTTTTATTTTAAATATTTTAATAAAATCTTTCTATGTAACATATATTTTGATGAAATGTATAAATCAATTTGTGTTTTATACATTTATAAACTTTTTCTAAATTTCCAATTGTTTATTTTCCTCTTCAAATAAAATGTATCTTATAGTATTGAATGGTGCATTTACTTAAAGATTTAAGTCTTAAAAATAAAAAGCATCAATTGAAATAACTCTGTTTAATTATTTAAAATATTGAATATGTCTGGTGATCTTTAAATTTCAAAATATTATATTTTTCAATTTCGTTTGCAACATTGATCCAGAATTAAGTTTTTAGGTGATAAAAATAAACTTTTAACAATTTTATATAAATTATAATTTTACATTGATAATAGTTTCAATATTTGTTTTTCTGCAAAAATTAATTTTTTTTATTCATTTAAATTAATATGTTTATTTTCAAAATTATATAAATTTCTGTGCACTTTAAGAAAATTTAAATATTTACTATTTATTCACTAATGAATCCATTAACGTATTACAGTAGTACAGCACTTTGAAACCTATAACTTGTTTCTGCTCAATTATGTCCTTAATCATCTCAATCGAGTAATCTTCTGTTATTAATTAAAAAGGAATTATTTTTCTTAATTTTTTACATAATTTGTTTGTTATATAATTCTACTTCTTTGCAATTTTCTCACAAATCGAAAGAAAATTCAAAGATGTTTTAACGATGAATCTTTCAAAAATGATCCTTCCCTCAAAATTGCCTTGAATAAATGAACATGCGAAAACAGTTTTATATAATATCAAGAAATGCCGATTTCTAAGAAAATTGTGAAAATTTTTTTTAACTGTCTTTTTTTTCTAGCTCATGCAATTTTCTTTCTTATTTTCTAAATAAACTCATATTTTATTATTATTTTTGCAGTTAAGTAACAAAATGTTGATTTTTTAAAAATTTTACTTAATTGCTATTTAATGTTTGTATAGATGTGAACTTACTTATCCATTTGTTAATAAAAATCAAAGCAATCTTTTTTAATTTCTAATTTTCAAATGTATGCGAGATTATTTTATAGTTTGAAAACGAATTAAAACTTTTTAATGTGTTACAGAAAATTATCAGCATGATCAAATAAGAATTGGTTATGTGAATATTAAAAAGCACTGCTACAGGCTAATGTGTTCTTGTAAAATAACAGAAATAAATAAGTGTCATTTGATTAAAACAGCCATTAAATACATAGAAATTTTTTAAAATATAAATATAATTTATATATATATATATATATATATATATATATATATATATATATATATATATATATATATATATATATATACATATATATATATATATATATATATATATATATATATATACACACATATATAGTAATATACTATTGCTCAATAAATATTTGTGTAAAACAAGCTATCATATATTTCTTTCTTAAACAATAATGAACTATTTTATTTGTAAAAAAAATCGAAAGATTTATATATATACAGTCAACCGGCTATAGTGAAACTTCAAGGGACCGAAATTTTGGTTCACTATAACCGGGAGTTCCCCATATCCGTTACGAGGGCAATTTAATTAATTGTTCCCAAATTCCTCCCTTTTATTACACTTATTCAAATAAATGACTGAAAAATATTATGTAGTAGCAAAAAATGTGTTATTTTTTATTACTCTGCGTCCTGCACACACACACACAAAAATTAGTAATCTTTAGCTGATGAGCAATTTTCAACATCAGATATGGAAACACTTCACGACTCTCAGAAAATTTTTCCTGAATTTCTGTTAGTCCAATTTTTTAACTTGTCTAACCTGCCATTCAAGCACATAAAAGTAATCTCTTAAAATCGCTTAGCAAATTCATCGACATTTGTCCAGATACTGGAAGATTGCTGCTTCTTTGAATGCTGAAGCACTTCAGTAATGCTTCTTCAATATCCTTGTGATCTGCTTTTTTCTGCCATTTAAATTTTTTTCATGAGCAGAAATTGTTAATTGCCTATTTTTCCATATGTTACGAACTGTAGATTTGGATAGTTTATATTCTCTGCAAATATCAGATAGATTACATCCATTTTAAATTTTTCTGTTTGTGCCCATTTTATCATCAATGGAGAAAATTTTACGTTTACTGCTCGCCATAGTTGAATTTGAGACACTTGTTTGCAGGCTTTTTTTTAACTGCATTGAGAGCAAAAAGGAGTTGAAATGAGGGCCTTATCAACACATATTAGTGTCCAACTCTTTGACCAATAATAAATAGTTACTCATTCCCTCTGACATAAAATGCTTATTGATCCCACTGACACTTTATAGGTGCATCATCTGCCTGGGTTGGAAACATCTACTTGATTTGTTTAGGGATGGGAAAGTAAGGTGAAAGAAGCAAACAAGAAAAAATGCTTATCGCTACCTTCCCCACTGTAGATGGCTTTAAAAACCGGTATATGTACTTATTTTGAAGTAGAAATTTCGAAATTATTACAAAAAAATGAAGAAAAAAGCTCATTAGATCCAACTTCACTTTTTTGGTTCACTATATCCACAAAAAATAACATTATATGGGTATAGCAAGGCACGGGACTGAACATTACGTTCACTATATCCGGGAGTTCACTATAGCGGGGTTTGACTGTATATATTAGGATATAAAAATTCATTTGCAAAAAATATGGGATTGGAAATTCATCATCTTTTAGTAAAGCCTTTAAATTTAAGAAACTTTTATTCATTTGCTTGATTAAATGACTGCCATTTTTCTCTTAATAAAAATAGATCTATGCAATTGAATACTTATACATTGTTCTAACTACTAAGACTAACCAATAAAGTTTTCTACCATTAAAAACTGTGTTTCTTTATTTTGTTATTTTAACCCCCTCTCCCCCCCCAAATCTGTTTTCTTTAACATATAAATGTTTTGTTGAAATCATTCTATGCCCCAGAAATGTGATTCTTCCTCGAATGAGTAATTTTTAAAGTCTCGTTAACATAACATTTAATTCACCCTTACCAGAACCCTCATGCAATAACTGCTTTTTTTCAAGCAAATTTGTTCTGAAAAATGCAACTTTGAAACTTCATGAAAAAAAATTCCACAATAACCACTGCTAGAATTAAGTAACTACTGAGGCAAACACAAAGTATAAAAGTGGTATTCTTACATATAATTCTGGAATGGTAACACATTTAAAAGATTGTTTGCGAGAAAAAATTATGTTTTTCCTCATTTATTTTAAAACTTGATTTAATGAGTTGCAAATTCCAATTTGTTCCGACTACAATCAGGTCTAATTATTTCCCGTCGTTTATTAAAATCACTTTCGTTTTATACTCTTTTGATTTTATTAAGAGGCGATTCAAGATTTGAAGAAAAAAATCAAACTTTTACAATATATTTATTCTAAATGCACACACTTTCAAAGCTGAAATAATGACAACATTAGGTAATGCTTTATTTTAACTAAATTAATTATTTTAATAAAGTAAAACCTTACATAAGATTAAATTTGCAAAATTTTTGCAAAAACCAATCAATGGTTGCTTGAGTTGCAGTACTTAAAATTAACTTTTCAACATCATTTGAGAGTTTACATTGATTTGAGCGGTGGCATTGATTCTATTAAAGGATGTTTTTAACATGTATTAATATTGTAATGATTTGGTTCTTGCCGATTTGATTTTATTAGCGGCGGGCACTGTATTACAACATGCAAAATTTGAATTGCATGTTAGAGTAATTACTTTTTGATGCACTCTTCAGTGGATACAATCGTAAATCCATCCATTCCTAACTATAATAGCCAACCACATTTTGGAGCAGGCTGGCATAGAAATTTGAATTACTGTACCGACACTGAAAATTAAAACCATTGATAAGGGCAATTTTCCTTACTTACACTCTGCTGATTTTCTTCAATTTTTGCTTTATTCACATTAATGAATCCTTTTAAATGTGTTTTCTTTCATAAAAAAGTTGTGGAACATTACACACCTAAAATGTGGTTTTTATATTAAATATATATATATAGCTACATTATTAATGGGTGTCTCATATCAGCAATCACTGAATGGCATTCTAATTTCACCTTACTAACATAATGTATGGAAATGCATTAACTATTGAAGGAATAAATGTGTATGATTCCACTTGAAGATTTCGGCCCTACCAGAAATGAGATAATTAAACGATCGTTATAATAACACTAAATAATTGTTGAATTTTAAAAATAAAAAATGGCATGTCGTCGACCATCTTCAGATGTTTCCTAGGTAGGCTCCAATAACTCATTGTGCAGCTCTGTTGCAACATAAAGTACAACTACTACATACAATTGATTACAAATCTGTACTTAATGCCAATTACTTAGAATAGTCAGCATTTTGTTCATTTAAGGTAAGAATTTATACTTAATTTTTTAAAAAAAGAAAAAAATTAACTTAGCCAGTAATTTAGAGTCAAATTTTAAATTCTTTAGTTGATCTTATAATCAGCGTATGTGCATTGAATGCAAAACTTCTTATATTTATTCAATGTTGATAGACAAGTTTGCACAATTAGTTTCCTCTATAATATTTGACACATTTTTCTTACATAATAAAGAGAAAGGGGAGTAAAAGAAAATGACAAAAGTACAAAAAATGATCATTTATTTACAATTAATATACAGTCACAGAGTTTCAATATGCGTCAGTTTTTGATGTGTTTTGATCAGTCGTGCACTAACCTTTTAATTCTTCTAAATAACCAAATACAAACATTTTCAGAATGTACTTAAACTGAGAACAAATTTGACACTCTTTCAAACATATTGTACTAAAACAATCTCTTTAAATAAACATTCTTTTAAATAATGAAACACATATTGAATGTACTTTAATGAGAATGAATAGAGATGAAAGGGGGAGAAAATGAGCTTTCAGAACCAGCCTGAATAATGACAAATATTTTTTACAAATGAGGCAGTCCACAAATTGTGACTTAAAGGGAAGAGAAATTGTTTAAACTAACATCACAAGCAGATGTACTATTTGATTGCACAAATGTAAATCACAGGTTTTAAACACATCATACTTTCTCCACTTCCTTCTCAGTGTAAATTTTAATGAAAGAACCTTCACTCCTATTTTAAAAGTGAGTTATTAGCACTATTCTAATTTTTTTTCTTTCTTACTCTTAAATTACTAATTTATACATAGCCAAAAGAAAAAGGTTTTTCTAACTCTGATCCTTTACCAATGGTCTCTAATGGACCGATATAAAATAAATTGTACAGATATGTCATAGTGAAGAGAAAGAAAGAAAAAAAAAACTTGTAATTATTTTTATAAAAAAAAAGATGAATAAAACAAAAACCATATTCCCAATCAATGTAAATAAGAAAGTGAATTATACGCTGCCAGAACTATATGAAACTTGGATTTTCAAGAATCGACAGATTTTTGTAGGGTAAAAAAATAAGATTAAAAGCAAATTTCTTAAAAGTTGCATGCTCACTAAAAACTGCCATGAAATGTTGTTGTTGTAGACCATTAAGGCAAGGTATGCCACACTCATATATCACACCTATTTATAGGGCAGGCCCATTCATTCATCCACAGATCGTAATTTTGACTTGAACCAGAGAACGATCAATCTCCAATTCAGTAACCCCCAGAGGTATATTTTTTCAATGAAATGTTAAAAGAAAAGAGTTATTAAAATGGGTTCTTTCAAACAAATGACACAATTTATGAATGAATACAAATCAAATCTCATCTTTTTTTCAAAATGGCATAGAGTTGCATCTTGTGAGCTTGAATCAGTTCTTCGAGTACTTGTACCTCCACACGAAGTCCTTCTTTCTCTTTTTCGAGTTCAGACACACGCATCTCCATTTCCTTCTGTTTCTCTTTTCGTGTCTTGCGACAATTTTTAGAAGCAATATTGTTCTTCCTGCGAACATCATTGTACTGTACGGGTGATGGACACTGCTGTTTAGCTGTTCTCAAACTGAAAATGTCCAACTCACTGGAGGTGCTGGCTGGCCGCTTCGTACCCCTGGGTACTTCAGGGAGGCTGTCTTGAGTGCAGGTTGCAGGTAAGAAATAGCTGCCGTGTAGCATTTCAAAACTACTTTCACTGCCAGAAACAGAAAGAGGGGAAGGCAGATTTTCAGAGACTTCAGGAACCTAAAATAAAATTCAACACATTTTAAAAAAAATTTGTCTTAGCTTTAAAAAAGTGGGATGCTTAGAAATAGAATTTCTTTCTTTTTCAAAATAAATTGAGAAAGTTTTTCAAAATAAAAACCTAAACACAGAAATTAGAAAGCTTAAAAATTTTCAATTACAGCTCAACCTGGAGTTTAATTTCTATTGGTTACTTTTTATACAATTATCTATTAAATACTCTCTACAAAATGAAAACTACATTTAAATCCTGATTAATCGAGTCTTCTATACATAAAATATAGTTTCCATAAATAATATAAGCAGGAAGGTAAGACGATTAAAATATTTCATATATTGCTTAAAAATATTTTTTGCTATGCAAAATAAAATTTACTGGTTAAAATCTGAAATTTCATAGAAATTAAATAATGCAACTAAACCAAAAGTTTTTATCTTACAATTTAAATTTTTAACTATTAAAAAATGCTGCATTATCTAAATTAAACAAAATATGAGCACTATAAAAAACTAAAGTTATTTGCTTAATTATGTTTTTATTTCATGAGATAAACCATAGAGACGTTCGTATAAAACCGATTTAAAAATAGAATAACTTCAATGTTCTATTTCAAAATGGCAAATTATAACAATGAAAAATTGCAATTATTTTTAAAAAAATTAGCATTTCGAAATAAAATACATCATTTCCAGGTCATGCACCCTCTTGTGATGCAACTGACTACAAGACTAGATAATTATTTTATAGCCAAATACAATGATTAGGTTTAGTTCTCTAAACAATTATATGTTTATAAATGCACTTTTAATTAAACATTAACCTGAGAAACAGTTTCTTAGATCAAGTTTTATTATATGAATATATCAATTATAAGATGTCATTTGCTCAAAATAACTTGTGCTAACCAATCACAAGTTTTTTAACGAAAATAGTAAATTTTTGAAAAATTACATGCTAATATAGTTGCACAACTCACAGAATGTAATTTCATGAAATATCGTAAAAAATTCAATTATTTAAGGAGTATATTGGAATGTTATGAAATATTGATGAATAACAAATTCTAAATAAAACTCCCAATGCATTTAACTGGTTTAAAAGAATGAAAGAGACTGACCTGTTGTAAAAAGTTTTCAAGATTTTGGTAAGTCTCTTCTGGATCCATAGTCCTGAAGATGGAATCTGAGGAGGAATTCAGAAGAGGAGAGTGGTCAGCAGCAGAGATACACGTCGATCCGGAATCCACACAGATTGTGTTGATTGTTTTCACTCCCATTCCCTGGAAGAACATGCGATCATCCATACTCGATGTCATGGAAGAATATGAATCACATCGAAGCCTGGAGTTGTTGCCGTCCTCCGGAACAACCATGTCCTCCGCAGCAGACTCGATAGCCTTGAAGCCACCGTAGTTCTCCTCCTCAAAGTTCAAGTACGTTTGGATGTTGTCGATATCCCAATTTTTAATACCATCGGGGAGACTGACCTCTCGCTTGTATCGTTTCTCCACAAAAATATTTTCAAAACCTAAAAAATACAACATCGAAAATTGTTTTCAAACGTTTTAAAGTATTCTAAGTTTCATTTAGAATTTTTTTAAAAGAAATTTGTCCATTTAAAATTGGTTCAGCAATTAGTTATTTCTAAACTAAAATTGATATTTAAAATTATTTACCTTTATTAAATCCTAGTGCATCTTTTGAAGTTGTCATTTCGTAGCTTTGTTGAAGACGATTTATATCTTCAACAGTAGATGGCAGCACTAAATTCATGGTGGGTCTAGATAACAGATAACCTATAAGATATTAAAATAAATAAATAAATAATAAAATTGAACTAAATATTAAATAAACATTATTTATTATTTCATAATACACTCACAATCAAGTTCCATTTAAAATCTACATTAGATTAGCATTCAATATAAATTATTTTCGAAATTACATTTAATTAATTTCCATGTTTTTTGTAATACAACTTTTAAATTGCAATACTGAATAGATTAATTTAATAGCCCTTTAAATATTTGTGAACAATGATAATTAAAATTTATTGATAGCGGTGATGGAAAATATTAAATTAGTAACTTATAAGTTTTAAATTGAACACGAGAGATTTATATGAATAATTCTAGATTATTTGATTTTAAACTAATATATTAGAAAATCGATACATAAAATTTTTATTAATGAAAACAGTGACATAAGCAGTTTTTTTCTCTAATAAATGATTTGTTAAACTGTATAAAATTATTGGGTTTGTTCAGCAAAATCAATACGTGATTTCGACATTATGAATTTTTTTTAGAAATTGATTAACACACAATTAAATATTAATTACAAGTATATTTTAGAAATAATTAGTGCATAATATTCTAGAACTAACTAACAGAATACTAACTTTTCACAAGAAAAATTTTTTTAAAGTATTTATTCAAAAAACATTTATAATATTTAAATCTTACCTTATAAATGTTAGTAAAATAACACGTGTATAATCCTCATAGAAAATTAGAGAACTTTAGAAATAGATCATAAGTTTACACAAAATGAAGCGAACACAAACTCCTTCTTTACTTCGCGCCGCTTTGAATCTTAACAAAACCTAAATAAAAGTAACGTAGTGTTATATCGCCGGTCGTAAAAATTATTTTTAGCCCTTACATCACAGTTTTTGACCAATAGAATTTCAGTTTGTAAGTGATGTCATTTTCCTCCAATGAAAATCAGTCTTTGTAACGCGTGGAGCAATGACATCACTGTATTCAAGAGTGATCTGAGGAAGTGTGGAAGGGGAAGTGAATCTGAGGGGGGATGGGGGTGAGAAATGTTTTTAAGGCACTGAAGGGCTTCAGTCAGGAAAAGAAGTGGGTTGTTCAAAAATAAAAAAGATTACTTACTTTCACAATTTATCATGTTTTTCTTTTCTCAGAAGATTATTAGCATATTATTTGCCAGTTAAGTTTTATCGTTCAATACAGCATTTCTTATTTCAGTTATTTTTCTTCTTAGGTTGAAATGTACTTTTGCTATCAGTACACTATTTTGTTATTTTTTAGAACTTTGGCAAATAAATGATAAATCAAAGTTTATACCTGGTTTCCAATTCATTTCTAAATTTGAAACAACATAAGGTTTTTAAAATCATTATTAAACGATAATGTATTATAACTTGTTTTATTTTTCACTTGGATATAAAATTTCTGGTGCTATATATTGATTTAATATACTGTACATTTCTATGTTTCAGACAATATGTTTTCTCTTGTATAAAAAAGAAATTCTGAGATTAAGTACATTTTTTTTCAATGGCAATGCAATATTTGAAAGCTTCGGAAAATAAGTAAATATTATAAATAATAGAAGTACTGTATTAAACCGAAAGAACAATTATTTATGTATTCTGTTAGTTAAATTAAACATCGTAAGCCACGAAAATAGTACAATAAATTTATTATAAGAAACTCAAATCAATATTATTCGTGTTTTGAGGAAATACATGTAGAGAAAAAGAGAGAAGAAAAATGGAAGGGGAGTAAGTTCACATTTGTTCGCTACAATCAGTAAAAAGTAATGAATTAAATTTTCAAAAATGAATATTGAACAAAGATTGGTGTTTCTGGCATCCCTATATTTTTCCCTTTATCATTTTATTTTTTATCGCTTTAATGCGATTATAATTTAGCGTCTAGTCTATTGATTAAAGAAAAATTCTATTACATAGTCTATTCATTAAAGTTCTATTTATGTACGACCGATTTAAATTTTTTATTAACTTTGTTCGCAAAGGGGGTAGCGTGTGCAACACATAAACAGCAATAATAACGACAAAGCAGAAATTTTTTGAATCGATTGATCAGATTATATAATTAATATTTTTGAGAAACCCAGCTGCCTCAGCTCGAAAATAGGGTACTGGTGGTTTGAAAATGCGATTCGCTTTTTAAATTTACTTTTAAATGCCAAAATTTTAAAAATTGTTTCCTTCGCCTACAATTATTAAAGTAAAATTGTCGACCCAAATGCAGCTACATTCAAAATTTGTTTAAAAGTTATTCAATAGGAATCGATAAAACAGATCTTTCCACATCCGAAGGTGACCTATAGGAGATAAAATAATTTCTTGCCTTCTGAAGAGCAGGTTCCTCAGCTTGGTTCACTCAATCACCCCTCAAAGTGTTCCGTTTTTAGAGGAGGTCTCCTCTAAGGTTCCATTATATGCTTTATTCATTTATTTTTTTTTTGCTTTGATAGTAATTAAAGGAATTGAGCGAGACTTTAGTTAAGAATTTAAAATTTATACAACATACATTAAGAGCTTTTTCTCTTCTACTCGAAAAAAAAAAAAAATAAATGAAATCCCGGATTTTAATTTTATTTACTCTCTAATTACAATTATGAAACTCGTTATATATATTCCCACTGGTGACTACAGAAAAAAGCACGGGGGGGGGGGTAGGGAACTTGAAAGACATAATCGATAAAGCTCCGTTCTATAAACGCCTCACTAATTTTTGTATGTATAATTTTTAAACGAGTGACTCGTTAAATGACTCGAATAAAGTAATTCCATTCTGTACGACATTAATTTCCATCAGGGTTTTAATCTTTTGATTCGAACTACTTGATTCCAAAATTCGATTCATGATGTCATCTGAGCGATAAGGTCATTAATTTTAGTGTATTCATTACGTAGAAAGTTAAAAAAAAAAAAAGGAGCACCAGCCCTTTAGCCAGAATTTTATGTAATTAAATATTTATTCGAATGGAATTTGATGATACTTTTTTTTAAAAATTGATCAATATTTTAGAATTTATTTTTAAAATAGGAAATTTTCGCACTTCATACAATTTCAGAAAATGAAAAGGACTATTAATCTGATTGAGGCTCTTATTCTAAAGTGAATGATTACGGCTCTTATTCTGAATTTGTGACATATGTGCATCGCCACATAATAGTTTACAAATAATTCCTTTTCAACTAGTTATTTTTTAAAAAAGTTACTGAATTGAACTGCATTACTTAATCAATTGTGCTAATATTTTTTAACTTGTGAAAAGATTAACTTTTGAAGAACTATTGTTAATTTTCACTTTATTTATAATACTTTTTTTTAATGTACTTACGACAAGTGCATTGGAAATTATCAAAAGTTCCTTTCAGTTAAAATTTAAATTAAACTTCGTATCTTTATTCATTTTTTAATAATTATTCTTACTTTCGAATAATTCTTTAATGACATTAAATTCAGGTTCAGTGGTCTGAATGAAATCAGACATCAAATTTATATTATAATGAAGGAGGTGCTTTTCCGATGTTTTATTTCTGGTGCTAGTTTATCAGGTGCTTTTTTCTTCCCTCACCATTCTTTCTTTATTGATTCCACTCATTTGTTATTCAGCGATGAAAACAAAAAAAATCGCTTTTTTCCGCGGAAATTCACAAAGTTTGAAAACTAAAAAATGTGAGCACGCTATTTTCCGATGCGTGGGTTGGAAAGAAATTCTTTGACCTCCTGACTGCATTTGTAGCACGTGCCGATTGCTTCAAAACAACGACCGACGTCATAATCTTGATCTCCATAATCAGCAGTGAGATAAAATACTGCTCTCCAAAACTCCCAATCATTAATTCAAAACAACCGATCTCCCCTATTTTTATATATATATATATATATATATATATATATATATATATATATATATATATATATATATATATATATATATATATATATATATATATATATATATATATATATATATATATATATATATATATATATATATATATATATATATATATATATATATATATATATATATATATATATATATATATATATATATATATATTATATAATATATATATATATATATATATATATATATATATATATATATATATATATATATATATATATATATATATATATATATAATTTTTTTTTTTTCCAAAAATTGACGCGTGCGAGATGAAGTACTAGAGAAAATGTGCAATCTTTTGTAGACACAATTTTAAAATTTCACCACCAATATCCCTCTCTATTGTTTGCCTTCGTGGCGGTCGTCCCTCGGTGCAGCACTCCTAGTGAGTCGTTTGCAGCCGAACATGGCACCGCCGCACCCGTCTCGGGCTTGTCCCCTCGGCCTCCTCTGTCCGTCGAACGACAGTGTTGCTTTTGTCGGGCGTGACTCGGGGCCATGGAACCTTGTGTCCATGCACCGCCGGGTCCACCGTACGATTCGAGGGTTCACCAACGATAGTTTTCAGTCTTCCCGGATGCCTCCTTCGGAGGCGGGTCGGGGTCAAGCTTCGCTTATGTTTTGCTTTGAAAAATGTTTCAGAGTTTTTATGTTTTCAAATTCTTGATCAGTTGTTAGGTATATCTTCCTCCGATATTCTTTGCTCATCGTTTTCATCTTGGGAGTAGGCATCAAATCAGATATTGAAGGAAAAGTAATGGAATGTGTGTTGCCATCAATATATACACGTCATAGACTTCGGAAATCTGTTGACATGCAATTTTATTCCGAAGAGTGAATGCTTTCGTTGGATACCGAGAAGCTATAAAAACAATTAATGGATATTGTCTTGTATAAAATAACGGTATAAGCAAATTCTTTTGTGTGCATAAAGTGGAAGAAAAGAGTCACAAATGCAAATTTTTTCTTATTTTCAAACTTCGCAGTATGCAAATTTTGAGTTTGACGATTTGGCTTTAAACTTAATGTAAGACAAAGCGGAAAAGAAGGATCGACATTCAGTAAGTATCGATAAGTGCGTTGTCAACGAAGTCATTTAACCGAATCAGAAGCTTGGAGAATTGTTGGCCGGTTAGAGGGGAGCCCAACATAAGCCGAAGTAGCAGAAGCCATTGGAGTTTCACAAAGTGGAATTTATAGGATCTCAAATCGTTTTTTTTTGGAGGGGGGGGGGACTGGAAATGCAGGCCGAAAATCAGTGCAAGGGCGCAGACGTGCAACAACGTCCAATGAAGTCCGTTATTTAACGCTAACGGCTCGGGGACACCGAAATATGAATGCCACTCTTCTTCAACACCTTTGCTCGGCTACAGGCACCACAGTTCCGACACAAGCTATCCGAAACCACCTTCATGCTTTAGATCTGTATGCTCGCCTTCCAATGGTGTGTGTCACGTTAACAGAAAAACTGGGAGTTGGCAACACAGCATCTGAAGTGAAGGAGAAATGAATGACACAATATTCTTTCTTCTGAAGAGTCCCGTTTTTTTGTTCATCCTGATAATAGGCGTATTTTCATCTGGGGGGAACACTAGATACAATCCTGCATTCGTACACCAAGAACTGGAAAGAGCTCTTCTGGAGGAGAGGGACAGAATACCTCATTAATTGACTCAAAGGTGTTCACCGTTGCTGGCCGTCAGGGGGAAACCATACTCCTTTACTAAAAAGGATTTTCTTTTATGTAAAAACCCTTTCTCATATGTACAAATTGTGTTTTTTTTTTTTTCCTTTTGTACCCAATTTCACAATAAAACGCATTTCCCCCCTTCCAATCAAATGTTATTTTTATCTCATATAGCCTACTACGTTTGTCGATATCGATCATTCAAACAACTCTCCAGGTGCAAGATCAACCCACAAACTCAATATCCTTTTATTGTTTTGAGCATTGTATTATCAACCTATCATGCGAGGTTTTGACTAAAATCATTTGAAAAAGTTGACAACATATGCATTCCTTCTGTACCCTATAGGATGTAACTATTATAACCGTATATATATATATATATATATATATATAATAACAGGGCTACATCCCTGTTATCATTGTTGTATTCATCTTTAATAATGCAGTCAAAAGCCATGATACGTTATAAAAAAGTTTATTTAACGTTAGGCTGGTGGTCATAACAGTTCGCATCCCCACTCCACAAGGGAGGGGGTGTGGACAAATATCCGGATGGTTCCGGCAGATGTTTATTGGAACACGTTATTCAGCAAGAGACATGCGAAAATCATCGGTCTCGCATTAAATACTATCAGAGAATGATGTAATTAGGTTCCAGTCGTACATACCATTGTAACTCTACGCATTATGGAAAATCATTTAATATTTCCTAATATGAAAGTGAAAGAGGGACAAGAGTCTAAAAATAACTCCACCTTTGAAATATAAATCTAATTATAATTCAATGGTATGTTTTCAGCCTTGAATTCCCAAAATAGAATATCTCTACGCTTACTCTTTAACAAAGACATTTTATGAAACCGAAAGAGTTTTAATTATTTTATTAATACAAAAGTATTTATAATTTTTGTAATATATATATATATATATATATATATATATATATATATATACACACACAAAAAATGAGTTGCACAAAGTTGTGAGTAAGACAGGGTGGTTACCGTTTCCCATTCTGTTTATCTACGAAAGAGATCTTTTTCAGTTGTGAGCGATCGTATCTCACGAGATAATTCAAACAAAAAATAGAATTATCTTGAAATTCGGTAGAGAGAGATAATACGTTATGAAGATGAATTCAAACATTGCGTGGGCCGATGTTTTATTTGTTTATTATTTTCTTTCATTTATCTTATTTCTGAGAATTGCATCGAAAAATACTGCTATCACAGAGTCCTTTCGTTTGAGTGCTGCAGGTGAGATTGTTGCATTTTCAGTTGTAGTTAACGAACGCTTCTTTAGGTGATGATTGCCATCATTCCAGGCACACACCGAATCCATTGTTCCACCCTCGCTATAACACATCTCCTCCCCCACCCCAGAAAAACTATTGTTATCGATATGTTACTTCCAATGTATAGAAATCTCTGTAGATTATCTAATTAATGTACAAACTAGGGTGATACATTAAAGTGTTAAAAAATTTCTAAAATGACACAGTTAATTCTCACAATACCTAATAAACAGTGAAATTAAGAACTTTGCAGGAAAACAATAACGTTTCTGTACGCTTAAACTATCATAATGTTACTTATTTACTTTACGATGCCCAAGGAATTAAATTAAATACAATCAAACAATTCACAAATTATTTGATTGAATCAGTTGTTACATTAAATTCTGATAAAACGCATACAATTATTAGAAACGGGAGTAATGTTACTCACGTCCGTAGCCTACTTTAAGCTACACGTGCTCCCTGGGTAGTGCTAAACGAGTAACGGTTCTTGCAGGATTGGAGCTACTTTTTGTTGCTGTTGCAGCTATGGAGACGTTATGTGTTTTACACTGGAATTCAGGTGGGTTGTCACAGGCAATGAAGGCTGAACTTGAGACTATTTGTCGCGATAGGAATGTCGATATCTTCTCCCTAGTAGAGGCCAATGTCACTAACGAAACTTTGCAAAAACTTAAGTTTAAGGCATATAATCTATTTTGTCTGGAAAAGAGTAGACAAGTTGCAAGTGGAATCCTGGTAGGAATCAAGTCCACAATAACATCGAATTTTACTGTCTTAAAACAAATGGGAAACACGCAAGATAAGACTGAAATTGTAAAAATAGATTGTTGGAAAAACGAAAATCATTTTAAAATTTATTCACTATATAGCCCACCAGGTAATAAACCAAATTTCGATGTTTTAAATATTTCAAAAAGGACAATCATTATGGGTGACTTTAACGCCCACACACGCTTAGTAGGATATAGAGATGAGAATTTTGCTGGTAAAGAATTAGAGAGTTTTATAGGCACTCATCGAATCGAACTTGTGTATCAAGGCTCTGATTGTCCTTCATATATGCACTATAATAGAACTTTATCAAACCCAGATGTAGTCTTAGTATCCTCTGATATTGCCCAATGGGTTCAAAGAGATGTACTGGAGGATCCGGTTTTTGGACATCGAGTTATACTGACTACCCTCCAGGTACATCAAAATAAATACTTTAAGAAAGGAAAGAAAGTTAGGCTTTCTTGGAATTTTAAAAAGGCAAATTGGCTGGAGTTCCGGAATATTTTGGAGGACAAGCTTGAAAAGGACGATATCTTTAAAGACAGCATTTCGCTGGATAAAGCAAATCAAAAAATTTGTAATTTAATCTTAGAGACAGCACATAAAACTATTCCACGTACAAAATCGGACAGGTACAGACCATTTTGGTTTGAGCAACTTGGAAATTTGAAAAAGAAACGAGATCAAGCAAGAACTCTTGCTGAAACAACAGGTACAGCGGAGGATATCGACACTTGGAGAGCTTTGGCGAGAGATTTGAAGTCGAGGATCAATGAATCGAAGCAAAGTCAATCAGTCAACTAATCAACAAGTTATAAGACTATCACAAGCAATCAAGGATAGTTTGGATCGAAGCGTGACTTTAGTGGCAATTTTTGTCGACTTTAAAGCTGCATACGATCGTATTTAGAGGAATAAATTGCTTTATAAGTTAAAAACCCTTGGAGTCGGTGATAAAATGTTCCAATGGATTGAAAATAATATGTCTCAAAGATTTTGTGCAGTTCGCTACGGAACGGAAATCTCTGGTTACAAACAAATTCATTGTGGTCTACCGCAGGGAGGTGTGACAAGTACAAGTCTTTTTAATGGCAGGTATACTTCGCAGGTATAATCAAAGAAAAAACGAAGGATATTGAATGTGCTTTATATGCTGATGATTTAGTATTATGGACTTCAGCACCTAGGAGGCATACTGAGAAAATGGTGTCTGGGATCAATCAGGCTTTGAAAGCTTTGCATGAATGGTCTACGGAAAATCAAATGGAGGTGAATGTTGACAAAACTATGTATCAAACTTTTACTCTCACCAACTGAAATGGATATAAAGTATAACGGTAGCAGTGTCTGGAAGAAGCTGTTTACTTAGGGGTGAAGTTTGATAAAAAGCTCTCTTGGAGGAGACATGATGTTATTGATAGAGCTCGAAAAAGGCTAACAATAGTTAAAAGGCTCGCAGGAGTGAAATGGGGTTGTGGAAGAGAGACTTTAAATAAAACTTATAATTTATACATTAAGCCATTAATAGGATATTGTTGTGAGGCCCTGATTACATGCAGTAATACATATATTTCTAAACGAGAGGTGTTTCAAAATGAAGGCCTGAGACTAGTCACTGGAGCACTGTAAAGACTACTCCAATAAATGCAATGCTGGCCCTAACAGGCAGCAAACCAATAGAAGTAGTTATCCAGGAAAAGGCTTTAATACTATATGAAAAATTGATTAGATTGCCATCAACTGATTTATGGAGAAATTATGATATCACTAAATCTAGGAGATTAAAAACTCAGGTTGGATTTTTGCAGAAAGTTCTTAAACTGAAAACTGACTATTCCCTTCAAAATGTTCCCACAGAGGAACTGTTGAAACCAGCATGTCCTTTTCACATGGGATCTATTAGAAAAGGATGTAATTTGATGACTGCTATGACAAAATCCTCAGCACTCGATTGTGAATTAAAAGCAGCTGCTCTACAGACAATTTATACCAGGTATCCAAAAAGTAATTGGATTCACATCTATACAGACGGATCGAAAATGCTCGACAACGTTGGTGTTGGTGTGTATTCAGAACTCTTTGCGTTCTATGCCACCCTTGGTTCATTGCGGACCAATTTTGATGGAGAACTGGAGGCAATTAGAATTGCAACAGAACAAATCAGGGTTAGATCAGTTCAGATTGACAACATAGTTATTTTTTCAGACTCTCTATCATCCATCCAGGCTATTGCTGCACATAATGTTACAGAGTCAAATATTATTGACTCCTGCAGAAGAAATATTAATCTCCCAGCTTCTGAGGGAAGGACTGTTGTTCTGCAGTGGATTCCATCTCATGTAGGAATAAATGGAAACGAATGGGCTGATACATTAGCAAAAAAGGGAACAGAGATTTTGCAGGCAGGTAATGCCGAAGTACCATTTTCATCAACTAAAAGAATTTTAAAAAATATTGTGAAGAGAAGCTATGATGCTAATTTAGTAAAAGAAATCAAGAATAAGAAATGGAGGTATTCAATTAATAAAATTCCCAACTCCCCTAGATCCACTGCAGTGGCGGCGTACCGTCTGGAGACTGGACATGACTGAATTGCTAAACATCTGTACAGAATTGGTATATTTGGCAGTCCTATGTGCACTTTGTGCAACCAGTACTTTGAGATGGACAAAGATCATTTGCTCAGTTGTTCTTCATTAAATGAAGAAGATTTATTCAGTCGATATTATTGAGCTAGGGAGTTGATGCAATTGGTATCCAGCGACTGATTCTCGTTCATGTTTAAGTGGTTCATGTTTTGCAAGTATTTATTGTTCTTGTTATTATATTGTTTTTGTATTGTTCAATGGTTCAGTTTTTGTTTTATATGCTCCAATCTCATGCATCTTCGATGCATGGGCCAATGATGTAAAGTCAAGTGCTTTTGCAATAAAAAAAAATTATTAGAGAGATGCTTTTTCTGTCAGCGTTATTTTTTTCTAGGAAAAGGGAGGGGGCCCTTATTTATTGTCGAGCAGCGGTGAACGGTAAAAAAAATAAGTAATTAAAAAAATAATTAAAGAAAATAGCCCGGGGGGGGGGGGAGGAGAACCAGGAAAGAGATCGCTGCAAAAGATCCTCGTATAAATAGGCACACAGGAAAAGCAACTTGGAATTATGTATTTTATACTTTTTCTCTTCCATTTTCTTTATTATTGAATTTGTATCTTAGATTGTTTTGTATATATATATATATATATTTTAGTCGTTTGATTTGAATTTCATATTATCTTGCTTTTTGTGCGTGCTGTTGAGATGGTAATAAACTATCGAAGGAAAAGAAAGAAACTGTGATAACTTTAAAATAACTATATGATAACTATAAAATATTACGCTTTGCTTAGAATTGTAGAATATTCTATAAAATATTACGCTTTATGAATCTTCTTAGAATTTAAACTGAAAAAAAAAATGAAATATCTAAATTTAAAAAGGCGGAAAAAAAGTAAAGAAAATAACAGTGACTAGTAGAATCGCGCTTGGAATTTAAGACGCTTTGCATGTAACAGTTATGAATAAAATTTAAATGAAGCAAAAGAAATATCTTTAAATTTTTTTTAAATTCAAATTTATAATTTTAAATTTTTAAATAAATTAATAAGATTTCACAAAGTTTAATTTATTTGTTATAAAAAGAAAAACTTCTCATTACTCCGAAATAAAAAAAAATCGAAAAATATTACACATTATTTCATTTACCAGAAAAATGAGAAATTGATGCTTTTACTTGGTGACGAGCATTGACCCTTTTTTTAAGTAAGGCATGATGGCCACAATGCTCAACCACCTCCCAAACAGTGTTTAGAAAGAGTGTGAAGTGGGGGTGTACTCGATGTTGACGTGATTGACGACTTATATGTAGTACGTGGGAGGGGGGAGAAAGACACCTGGTTATATAATTTGTCTATGGAATGAACTCTCCCCATCAACAAAGTCTGAGGCCGTCTGCTGCTATGGAAACAGGAATAGCGTATTTTTGGGAGGGTAGCTTCTCTTCATTCTAGGGCTGACATAATAGACAGAAGAAAAAGATTCCTTTTCTCTTCCAGACCCGAGCGAGCAAAAACCTGTCCTAAATAGCAACTCCCACACTCCTACTTGAAATAGTTATACCTCGTTATCATAGTCACCGCCACAGGTCCTGACAAGAGGAGTTCTTACTTTATACAAACTTAGTCCGAGGGTTTCTATCGAAGTTTTTCGTGACTCCAAGACACAACCGAATTGATTCGGATAATTGGGCCAGAATTAACTCAAGTCAAACATTTATTCTAACGAAATAGATATGATTTTAAAAATTAATGAACTAGAATTAATTTAAAGTTCATGGAACGGAGCCTCTTCTTTATATTTAACAAAATGATTAGGACTCTTAAGCACTTTTCTTAATTTAACTCACTGTATTTTCATATAAAAGTAATAATTTTTCATGCACTGTGTTTTTAATTGCATTAAGCGGAAAAACTTCATTACAGTCGAACTCGTTTATAACGAGCACAAAGGGTCCGTAACATTGTACTCGTTAAATCCGAGTGCTCGTGATGAACGGGTCCTTAAGGCAGGCGTGCAACCAGAAGAGGGTTCGGAGGTCAAATTATTGAGTTTACATAAAGTTTAATTAATACTTACTTACTTTAATTAATTTAATTAAATACTTTTCTTAATTTAATGACAACTATCCCCCCCCCCCCCAACGAGCAAAAAATTTCTAGTTGCGCTACAGTCTTAAAGGAAAGAAGCAATAAACGGAAAGAAAAATAAAGGAGAAGATTCTTACCAAAACATTTATTTTTTGCATTAATCTACATATTTAAAATAGTAGTTTGTTAGCTTACCTTGAAGTTTCAGTTCTCGGTTTTTTATTTATTTCGCGCGCATTTCTTATCATTTTGAAAAAAAGATTGCAAGACAGAAAAATATTGCTCGCTAAAACCGGGTCTTGCTCGTTAAAAGCGTCTTCTGTTCCATAGACTTAACATTGATCCAACCAAATATTCTCGTTTCCCTCGGTATATCCGAGTTCTCGTTAAATCCGAGCTCGTTATAAACGAGTTCGACTGTATTGATTTATTTTATTAATTTATTTACTTATGAATATTTTTAATTTATCACGAGATTAGAAATTATTGTTAATAGATACAGTAAATATTATAATACCACTAAAAGCATTACATAATTGTATAACATACAATATACATGTTAAAAGTTTGTTTCCACAAGCTTTAAGTTAAACTTCGCATGTTAATTAATTTTTAAAAAGTATCTAATTACATTTGATTAAATGTTCACTTACATTAAATTCGTGAATAGCCGGAATCAAATATTTTATAAGGAGGATCTGTTTTATAAGGAGAGTCTGTTTTATTTATTTATTTATTTTTTTAATTCTTTTTCTTCCGGCGCTTTTTTCCCGTGATTATAACATAGAAATAGTGCGGCGGTATACATTTCCGTTTTTGTTATCTATTAGCAGTTTTTTTTTTTTTCATTCGTTTATATAAGCACGGTGTTATATAAGCATTCGTTTATAAAACGGCTACAGTTTACTTTTATCATGGGAGAAAATGCCCCGGAAGAAAGAATGCATCTGAAAGCATGAATATTCATCGATCTAGATTTAAAATATATTTTTTTGTGAAACAATAAGAAGTATAAATATGTTAATAAAAAAAACAAGTAAAAAAAAAGAAGACAAATATCTTATTTGTTGAACATTTTTTTATAATAATTTACTTTTGACCTAAAGTAGTAAATGAAATAATGCTATTTAAATATTGTAAATGATTTTAATAATTGTAAATGATTGTTTAAAATAATTGTAAATGATTTTATTCTCTCCCCCCTCCCTTTCACCGAGACCACAAATTTTCCTCTTCTGCCCACTCCTTTGTAATGGAGAATTTAAATTATTGAGCATGTTTATTATTTTCCTTTTATTTTCATTCACTTTCAAAAAGAGCTTCGGAAATTTCATATAGATAACTCATTTAATTCTATAGTGCAAACATGGTAGTACCTTCTCATTCTATTTTAAATTGAATCAGCGACGGATGGATTATCACGATGTGGTCAAGTTTCGAAACTAACTTCTAGGAAATTCTGCTGCACTGAAGGTTGTTTTTTGAAGTGAAGTGAATGACTTCAGGTAGAGCAGGTTTTATCGTTTTCTTCTTTTTTAATCTCTCTTCTATCTTGTTGAGAAACAATTAGACTTCGCCGTCGGACGTCATTCTTGACGTCATAACCGAATTATTCCGGTTCCCACTCGGAACAATTCGGGCATCCCGAAGCTGATAAACACTTTATTTTTGCTCTTTTGAATTGATTATTTATTTCTAGAACAATGCAAGGCCTTTACGAATCTTATAATTGAGATCTTTGATTATTATTTCGAATTGTTTTTTCCATGTAACATTCTAATAATAAATTTACTATAGTCCATTCCACCTTAAGTTGGCACTGGAGAGAAAGGTAGGTAGACCGGATTACGTGGAAACTGGGTTACTCTTTAAGTCAGTACGGGGATGAGGTAGCAACAAAGGGAGAGAAAGTGCCCAGTATTGGCGTTTAAGAAAGCAAAACGCCGATTTTTTTTTAAAACCAAGAATCGTACTAAAATATTGTACAGAATACGGAAAAGAGCACGATTTTTTAGAGCATTTCTCATAATCATTATTTTAAGATACTAGTTGTAAACTGATTTCTTAATTAGTATTTAAAAAGCAGATTTTCTTATTATGATTTTTTAACTAAACGAAACTAATTTTAAACAGAAAAAAAAATATATATTTAAAAATATTCCTTTTTGCGGAAATATAAGTAAAAAAAAAAAAAAAAAAGAAATGCATAGATGCGCAAAAATACTTTGTTTTAAATATTTATTTTTATATTCTTATTTTGTGTAGATTAATGTACATTAATTTATCCCACATTGGTGATTTGTTGGGGAAGGAAAAGTCAGCATAGGCTGGAAATTATTGATCATGTAAACGATCATACTTATGTTTTATAATACTTACTGTTTTTTTTTCTTATTATAATTTTTTAATTAAACGAAACTAATTTTAAACAAAAAAAAATATTTAAAAAGATTCTTTTTTGCTGAAATCTAAGTAAAAAAAAACGAAATGCATAGATGCGCATAAATACTTTGTTTTAAATACTTTGTGTTATTTTATTTTTATATGCTTATTTTTTGTAGATTAATGTACATTAATTTATCCCTCATTGGTGTTTTGTTGGGGAAGAAAAGGTCAACATAGGCAGGAAATCATTGATCATGAAAAATATCAGACCTATGTTTTTTTAATATTTACTGTTCTTTTTTTTTATAAATAAAAAATTTTAAAAAAAATTTCAGAAAAGTTTTTTTTTTTTACTATAAAATTTTTTTTCTGAAATATATTTGCTTCTAAGAGACAAAAGAACTTACCTGAAAAAAATAATTAGTATTATCCATATGGGGGGGGCGCGTACTGTTTGTTCGCCCCCCCCCCCATGTTTTCAGCTGCCATATCCCACCCTCTTAGACTCAAAACAGGAACTCTTTGAATAACATGATAACCACCTAACCTGGTGGTTATCATGTAATTCATTAAATATTTTAACAGTTGACAGTTCCTTCTGCAAACTCTTTGTGGGGTACCCCTGAATTGAATTCAATCCACAATTTCTCATCAGGCGAAATTCTACTTGGATGGGTAGGCGCATTTCTTCAAAAGAAAATACATATTTTGAAATATAAGAACTTTCCTTTACTTTTCAGGACCTTGGCAGGTGAAAGGAGGCTTAAGGCTACACAGTACCCTAAAATTCGCAAAAATATGCAAAAAAATATTTTTGCATTTTTGGGTGGCTAATGTGGTTGGGAAGCAAGTTGAAAAATTTTGCATCTGAGATCTAATTAGTTTTAGAGATATTAGGATTTTTCCGAGTTGTGTCAGACTCACAATTTGACAAGCGAGGGGGCGTGGTTAGTTTCGTTTTCTTTTAAATCTAATTTTAAAACTTTTTTTTTCAAAAAAAGACTTACTTTATTTCGATGATTATTAATTTTCACTTTCTCCAAAAGTTATCAAATTTCACTTTCACTTCTAGAAGCATTGTTGTTTATTTATGTTCGGTGTTTGATGGATGCGTTCTAAAGTTGGGTTTTTACTAAATTTTTATTTATAAAAAGTCTTTTTTAAGACTAATATTTTTTAATTTATAAATACATTCGTAACAGAATATTTGTTATACTTGATTGACTGAATATTTATATAATTATGAATATTTATATAATTATGAATATTTATATAATTATGAATATTTATATAATAATAAATATACTATTTCTTTAATCCTATTGCTTTGTTTGTCTAAACCAATGTTACGTGTATTTTAGCCGATACAGGTTACATATAAATTTTAAATGTGAAAAAATATAATACTATTAATATTCAAGTAAATTAGTGTTTTTGGACCAACAATAAGTTTGTTTATAATATATTAAGAAAGTAGGACTGTACAAGCATTTTTAGTTTTGGTTTTATGGTTCTCTTTACTTTAAATGTCATTTTCTCAGACTTTCTTTTTTGTTGATACCACTGTTTTCGATTCCCTAAGGCTTTTTTCCCTTTAAAGATAAAGCCTTGAAATTTTTTGTAGAAACTTTTATGTATATACAGACCAAAAGTTAGTATGGATTTCAGTGTGAGATGTATACATTTTTTTTAATAAAAATTTGAAGTTGGAGTTTTTAGAATTTTCGGGTTTTCCACGTGTTTAGTAACGATAAAAATAATTAAGATTCAACTAAGTATCAGAGCATCAAATCCATACTAACTTTTGTTCCTAATAATCTAAGATATTTATATTATTTAAAATAACTGAAAAATTTTGAAAATTAAAAAAGTTATAAAAATTTAAAAAAATCTTGAATTTTTTAAAAAATTTTAAATTTTTTAAATTGTGGTTTGTCGATTTCCCTTTTCTTTTTGAAAATCAGTTTAATAATATAATACAAATGAAAATCTATTATTACTTTTAATATTACTGGCCTTAAAAATTTTTTTTAAAAAAGGGTACCGTGTAGCCTTAAGAGAAAAATCCGTATAATTTGTTATTTAAGTACAGTAGAATTAGTTAGTCTCGAAATATTTTGTCAGATACTGAAATATCTTAATATTTTCTACATAAGAGAAAGGATTTCTCAGCTTTTTGGGCTTTGTATTTCAAAAATAATTATTAAAATATTGATTGGTTTAAATTAACCTTTCGATGTTTAAAAAAAATTAATGATTCAAATTTTGCGTCTTTTTTGAAATTATTTCAATTCCTATACATTTTATTAGTTTATAACTAACGAATTAACACTTCTATTATGGAAATTGTATTTCAGATAATATTTAAAAGTCCCTTTAATTGAGCAAACTAAAAATCTAAAATTTTTACATTATTTAAGTTCCTATAAAAAGCGAATTGTACTTCAGAACTAAACATGGCGCAAAAGACGCAAAATTTGAATCTTTACAGAGATCGAATAAAGCGAAAAAATTTTTTTCTTTTGTCGTAAAAAAATAATAATAAAATCACATGTTGAATTAGCTACACAGCAAATATGCTCAACTGTCATCAGTTTAATAATATTCACCTGTCTATTGAGGTGTTTTTTTTTTTTTTTTCATTTATTCTGAGGGGAAAAAAATTTTCATTGCATATTGTACAGATGAGGTTAATATTTAGAAAATTAAATAATCAAATACAAAAAAAAAAAAAAAAAAAAAAAAAAAAAAAAACGAAATAAGAACTGCACAAGAGATAGGACACTTAAACAAAGCCAAGGCGAATGGAAAAGCTGACTGACCAGTGTAGAAACATAGCCAATGAGCCAATTCCTTGTCCTTGAAAACTAATTCAGCGCCAAACTAAAACACCTCCTTCTTCTTTGTACATTCGCTTCACTGAGAAGGTATTTATAAGTTAAATACATTTAAACATGAAAAACTTCCAATGAATGTTTCAAGACATACTTTTCTTACTATGCAACATTTATTTATATTTGTACGCGCATTTGAACTGCAATTAATTCCAAAATAGCGAAGAACTACTTTTCAAAGGCGGAGTATTACATTTCCTACCTTTCTCTCCAGTGCCAACTTAAGGTGGAATGGACTATAAATAAGTGATAGTTGTAGGAGTGTTTCTTAAAAAGATCGTTTTTTTCTTCCGTTCAAAGTGGTAGCTCACGAGGGTTTCATTATTAGGATTTATTTTATATTATAATATGGTAATAATATAAAGTACAATGCGTAAAACAAAACAAAAAGCGAGCAAGAATAACTTTCGATCGGATTTTTTTTAACGAATTTTTATTGATTGGATTTTCAAGTACTAAATGGTTAGAAGTCCTCACTAAATTCATTAGAGGAGATTATATTTTAACTAACGAAATCAGACAAACATGCTTTGTCTGAATAAAGATTCTCTTTTTTTGGACCTTCAAAACAGCTGCGTAATCTGGAAAATGTGTTTTCAATAGGAGAGTTCGAAATTCATGTTAATTTCATTATTTAAGTATTACAAAGAGGTCTTATTTTTAAATTTTTGTTTCTCAAGAACTAGTTGATCGATTCCATTCAAATTTTGGATTTTATATTTAAGATTGCGGAGACTAAAATCCGGCTGTACACATTTGTATACCTTGACATTCAATGTTTGAGCTCATCATTTGAATAAATAATACTAAGTTGTACGTAATTATCTTTTGCATGGAATTATCTTTGGATAAACACATTTTATAATCTGCGATGTGAAATACGTATATATATATATACAAGCAAACAATTTTTATCAAAGAATGCATGGTCGAAAAAAAAGCGCAAAGGTGCTGGCGCATTTAGAAAGTTGTTTGATGCAAAAGTGAAAGCTCCATTCCTGTTGCGAGTTACTGCGCTGCGTTACTTGTCGCCAAGTTTTCGGCCGCTGCGGGGAAAGTTCGTGATATGCCCTATCTTTCCTTCGCCGTTGTACTGCGTGCATAGCAGCATGGCCGCTGCCGGCCACTGTTTTGAACACTTATTGTAATCACATGCCATTAAATTTACTTTTATAACTTAACTTCATTGTTCTTTGTGTGTTTTTGCCTCATATAAGAACATAAACTTTGACGCCCTCTAGCGGTTTTGCGTTTTGTTTTCTTTGCTAAAAATGCCTTTCTTTGCCATGCATTCTTTGATAAAAATTGTTTGCTTGGCTGTGCACTATCACTTCCTTGCCCATCTTTTTAGAATCACCCTGTATATATATATATATATATATATATATATATATATATATATATATATATATATATATATATATATATATATATATATATATATATATCAGGGCTCGAAAAAACTCAGAAATTTTACCCGTCCCCTAGGACGGCTTGTCCAACAATGTACCCGCCCTCTTTTGAAACTAACCCGTAGCTTCTAAATAAATAAAAATATAATTTTCTCTTATTTATTACAACCATTACATAATTGCACAATGAATTAGTAGTTACTAGGATTACATTATTCAGTAATAAAAGAATTAACGGGATTTCTAGAGAGTGTCATTTTAGAACTAGACTCTTGTAAGAAAACAAAAATTGAAAATGTATCACGAACATTAGCGGGAAAAAGGCCGTCCCCGCGGACGTTGCCCGCGGGGAATTTTTGACCGCCGAGGACGGGAGGTTTTTCGAGCCCTGTTAGGAAGCATTAAATGATTTTCCATAATGCGTACAGTTACAAAGGTATGGATGACTGGAGCCTTTTTACATCAAAATCTGTAAGTATTTAATGCGGGACCGATGATTTTCGCATGTCTCTTGCTGAATAACATGTTCCAATAAATATCTGCCGGAACCATCCGGAGATTTGTCCACTCCCCCTCCCCTGTGGAGTGGGGATGTGAACTGTTATAACCACCAGCGTAACTTTAAATAAACCTTTTTATAACATATTATCGCTTTTGACTGCATTATTAAAGATGAATACAACAATGATAACAGGGATGTAGCCCTGTTATTATAAGCCAAGCAGGATAGTTGCTTGCGGAGGAAACTTACGCATTTCTATCTTAGAAACTAAGCTTAGTGGAGACCGTCTGTGACTTCGAAAACCTCATCCCATCACCCACCGGAAAAAAAAAATTTGCTCCATCGGCAGTGAAAAAAGCGTAGAAGGAAAGGAAAGATTCCTCATCCCATTACCCACCGGGGGAACGAATGCATCAAAAATATCGAACATCTCATTCATATGGACAGTTGAAAATTAATCAAGTCAAATTCTTCTGCAACTCATGGTAATTAATAATTCACCCAGTATCTTCAACAAATTCTTCAATCGTCAAACTTTTTGTTTGTATAAATAATACCTACGCCCAGTGGAACTTAACGAGCATCGACTTTGCATTTGTCTATGCTGCATGTTATGTTTACGTTCTGAAGGCGATGGATACAACTCGAAAGCTTCTTCCCTCTCGGACAAAAAAGAAAATCTGCATAGGACTCCTGATGGACGTTAAAAAGTTTTCGATTTGAAACCTCATCCCTTCCGGAAAGCGTAGCAGTTTATCGTCAATAAATTGTTCTCACCTCGCCTCAATCAAGAAGAAATATGATTCCTCTTAACAATGAAACTAGAACAAATTTCATCTGATGTTGTGATTTTCGAAATGTGTCTTGGAATCGAAGAAACAAATTTTATTTCCTGTCAACTTTCATCAGGTGTTGCGGTTTTCGGAATGTCTTCTTGGACTGGTTCAAACTTTTTCACGTATCCTTTTCGTGGTAATTTTTTTTCACAATTATCATAAAACAATTTCTTGAATTTTTATTGATTAACAAAAAATAAGAAAAGAATTCATGTAAATAACAAAAATCATACAGTATGATTTTAAATTTTTTTCTCATGCTTGATGTTTCAATTGAAACAATTATTTTTTATACATTGATCGTATTTACTGTTGAAATTTTTTTTCCAGTGAACTGATTGCTTTGATTGGCATAAAATTTTTTTCGAGAAATTATTTTCATATTTATTGTTTTATGTGTTACAGTTTCTATGATTTATTGATTAGTTGAATGTGTATTTTTGTTTTACTATAGTGTTTAGGGTGAAGATAAAAATGCCATTAAAATGTTTTTTTTTCTTCTCCTCAACGAAATTGATGAAGGTTGACGTTGGAGAGTAGGTTGTTCATATTTTTTTTTGACATTAGAGATTAGCCGTGATCTAAACTTCTTATTAAGAATAATTCAATAGTATATTATTAATGATTAGATTGCATTTCTAGTGTTTATATTTATTTTTTTTAAAAATTATAATATAATATTGTATTTATAGTGCATTTAAAATTTTTTTGAAGAAAATAGAAAACCCGAAATATGACATTAAGTGCTTTAAGTGTAACCAGGACATAAAGCTCCGGCTTGTTCTAAAAATAAAAATGTAAACCCGAATGTGAGATAACCCAAAATACATCATACAACAAAGGATATCCCAATAAATCAATGTAAATATTGTTCGGACAATGGACTTTTGAATCAATTTCACATGGGCTCCTCGTGTGTAAACAACCCTAATAATATAGTTGATGTAAACGTCCAAAATATGACAAATAAACAATAGCAATTAATATTATCCGGATATCTAGTGGAAAATAAATACCTAAATGGATATAAAGTAGAAAATAATTACCAAAAGGGACGTCCAAAACAAAATAAAAACGTAATCAAAGAGATATTATTGAATGTTGATACCGGGTCAACATTGAATATAATGCCAAAAGATTTGGTGTTAAAATTAAATATTCCTATTAAAAAATGTGAAGAGTTAAATGTTACCCAAACAAAAGGACAATTAACACTTATGATTCGAAGATAGATCAAGGTGATGGGTGCATACATTAACAGGTTAATATCGACGAAAAAATATGAAAAGGGTAACAAAAAGAAAAAGAAAGAATGACCACGAAACTAATTACAAAAAGAAATAATAATAATTTTAGTAAACAAAATTTTGAAATAGTACATGTATGTATCAAAGCTTAGGAAATATCACAACCCACACATGTTGAAATTAAATCATGAATAGTGTCCAAAGAAAAGGAAAAGGAAATTTTTTTTACTTTCTTCAATGGAAGAAGTAAACCCTATATTTTTGGGAGATCCGAATAACGTGTGGAGATGTTTACCTCAGCTTCATTTGGATGTGAGGTTGATGAAAGTTGAACTTTTTTTTTTCTCAAAGTGAGAAAAATATTATAAACTATTTTTGTATATGTCCAAACTGGATCTCTCAATTTCCCTTGCTTCATGAAATTCTGTTTTCCTACATTTTAACGGGGAATACAGACTTTCATCAAGTAAATAATCCCTTTAACCACACAGAATCTTAAATTCTGAATAAATGGCACATGTTGTCCAGTTCATTTGCATAAAAATTTTGTATATTTTTGTGTGAAAAATTTGTGAAAACTTTAGTAGAATAGTTATATAAATATGTTTCATTTTTCTTTCTGTTTAGTTACTAAACAGATAAATTGCATTATCATGTTTTTTATATTTTTCTCATTGTAAATAATTGTTGGTTTTTCTACGTATAATTGAAAAAATATTATTTGTAGTAGGGAAAAGGAACAGTCGTGCCAACCTAAATTTTAGAAATTTAAAGTATTCTAAATTTTTTATTTTGGATTACCAAAATTTTTTTTTTGGGGGGGGGGATGTAATACAGAAATTATAGATACTTTTGTATTAATAAAACCATTAAAACTCTTTCGTTTTCATAAAATATCTTTGTTAAAGGATAGGTGTAGAAATTCTATTTTGGGACTTCAAGGCTGAAAACATACCATTGAGTTATGATTGGATTTATATTTCAAAGGAGGAGTTATTCTTAGAATCTTGTCCCTCTTTTACTTCCATATTAGGAAGCATTAAATGATTTTCCATAATGCGTAGAGTTACAAAGGTATGTAAAAGTAAAAATAAGTAAAAATAACATGTAAAAACAGAAAATAAAATAAAATAAAAAGAAAAGCAATATAAAACTGGACGAGTAGCGAAATCAGATCAACTTACACGGACGAGACATCTTTCAAGAATGATTTAAAAATGTTTTCGCAGTAAGATTGCCGGATTACAAAATATGAAAACAAAAGCGCAAATTGAGTGTAACAAGAGGGTTTTAAAGTGTCGTTCTTACAGCACTGCTGAAGTGATTTGTTATTCTGTGCCTTGATTTGTAAGTTCCCAAGGATGGGCCCGAAATGGAATGGATGTGCGCAAGGTAATATTGTACTGGATAATTTTAAAAATTGACCATAGATAGTTTTAGAAAATAGATGTTTATTTAAGAAAAAATACAAAATAGAAAAGAGAAACATAAATTGCCTGTTTTGCAAATAATTTTAGCCACGAAAAGGATTAACACATGGGAAAATTATATAAATTATCAAAGAAAAAATTTTAATAGATAATTTTAACACGGATTTGCCCGAAATGGATTTGCACATGGAAAAATTAACAAAGAAAAAATTTTTAGTAAATAATTTTAGCCACGGATTTGCCCGAAATTGATTTGCACATGGAAAAATTTTATAAATTAATAAAGAAATTTTTAGCAAACAATTTTACCCACGGAATTGCCCGAAATGGATTTGCACATGGAAAAATTGTATAGATTAACAAAGGAAATTATTTAGTAAAATAATTTTTAGTAAATAATTTTAACCACGGATTTGCCCGGAATGGATTTGCACATGGTAAAATTATACAAATTAACAAAGAAATTATTTAGTAAATAATTTTGGCAATGGATTTACCCAAAATGGGTTTGCACATGGGAAAATTATAAAAATTAACAAAAAAAATGTTTAGTAAATGTATCCACAAAAATATACGATTAATTCAATGATTTTATATAAAATTTTATTACTTTAGTTGGGTATCCATTGTTTTTTATCAAATTTTGAAAGAGTTTATCGATTTGCTTTTTGGATAAATAAATATTACTACATATTCTTTTAATTCTGTTCTTTTCATTAAAAGTGGTATTTAAATAGATGCTCCTAGAAACATTAGAATTCCAAGTAATTAGTTTACTAATATTAAAATTAAAGTCATTTCTTTTATCGTATAAATCAACAAAGCAGATATTTTAAACTTTTATAATACCCAAATCTAAAAAATTGAAATTAATATTATCATCATGATTACGAAGTAAGATTAATTCCTCAGGGTATATATAATTCAATAAAATAGTAAAATCTTGGAAATTAAGGATAATTAAGTCATCAATATATCTAAAAACAAATTTAATACTAAGAGTATAATTTTTTTCATAATAATGCAAAAATAAGTTAGCTAAGAGAGATGAATAATTAGATCCTTGTGGTATTCCATTAATTTGAAGAAAAATATCCTTTCCATTGTAAAGATAATTATTAAAAAGACAAAAATTAATCAGAATTTCCCAATAATCAAAATCGTTACAAAGGATATTTTTAAAATCATAGTAATAATTCAAAGGGACATCTTTTAGTTTAGAAAGGGGAATGCTTTTGAAAAAATCCTGGAAATCAAAAATCGCAATAGAATTAATTTTATTATGTTTAATGAAATCTAAAATCGGTTGATTATTAGTGATAATCCAAGAGAAACCTTCTTTAGTAATATTGTTAATAATCTTATTTAAGTAGTTAGAGAAAATGGCGCAAGGTTTAGTTAAATAAGTATTAGACCCACATGTGATAGTTTTAAATTTTACTGGAATTTTATGAAATTTAGGACTGATAATTAAGTAAGGAAATTGTATATTGCTCATTTTAATTTTTAATCTCTTGTAAAAAGCTAAAATTTTTTTAATGACAATATTATTATTGAAATTACTAAGTTCAAAAGTTTTACTATATTTTTATTCCGTATTTAAAAGTTCAGCATAGAATTTTTTTACAGAATATAGCATAATTATTGTTAGCTTTGTCTATGGGAGTAATAACAAAATTTTTTTGAAGTTGCTTAATTGATTGAACAATATTAGAAAAATTTGTTGAATTGTTATTCTTATTTAAATTATCCTTATTATTGAAAATAAAGTTTTTAAAGTAATAATAAACTCCCTATTTCCATTCTGCAGCATGATTAACGAACATGATTAACGAGCATGATTATATCAAAGCAGCATGATTAACGAGTCCATATTGTGCATAATCTTTTTTATTTAGTAGCGATGGTGAAAGCATACATCTTAGCCCCCTCCCGCTGGAGGTGGGGGGAGACCCATGTCCGGTCTAAGCAGACGGATTTTATTTAAGCATGATAAACAACAAAAAGCACACGCAAAAATATCGCTCCTCTATTTTATAGGATGATTACAAGTTGTGAAGAGGCTAGTCATATTGCCTTCCTTGTGTATTCTTACGCCTCATCAATTTATTTATTACTCATAGTAAATCGTTTAATCTTTCCTTATATGGAAGTGAAAGATCTTAAAATAACTTCTCTTTTGAAGTATAAATCTAATTATTATTCATTATATTCTAATTATTATTCATTCAAATTATTATTATTCATAATGCATCTAAAAAAATTTATTTGAGTTCAAAATATCTTTCTTAGTATAGTAGAATATGCTCTATAACAAATTACAATTTTAATTAAAAACATTTACTCTCCAATAAGATCATAGATTGATATTAATTTCCTCTAACCTTCATGAGTTATATTGGTAATTAGATGAGTAAGTTTGAGACTCAAAGTTTATTTATTGTGTAGAAAACAATCCTTTAAAAAATTATGATGGAAAAACTAAACAACTTCGTCATTCCAGATGTAAACCAGAATGTAAGTAAACTAAGCACAGTGGACCAAAAATTTGTCACCCTTAGAGAAATCATGAAAAAGATCATTTAATAGCGTGTAACACTGCCTCTGGATTTGATAACCGTCTGGATTCGGTTAGGAAGTGAGCCCACAAGGTTTTGCAAGTAAGTCGAATCCAGTTTAAGCCCCTCGTTGAAGATTTGATCGCGCAAATTCACCAAATTGTGAGAATGATGATTTTGGCGTTTTACTCGTTTCTCCAACATGTCCCACAAATTTTCAGTGGGGTTCAAGTCAGGTGATTTTGCAGGTCAGCCGAGATGTAATTGAGTGTCTGAGTGTTCATAAAACCAGTCACATATACTTCCAACCCCATGAACTTTGCTGTTGTCATCTTGAAAAATAGGGGTATCGACAACACACTCTGCATGAAGAGAGTGACTGAAAGGCAACTCCCAATTGTCTAGAACGTTCAAATAGACATGTTGAATCATGTTATTGGCCACCTCAGTGAGAGAGCCCAATCCATAATAAGAAAAACACCCCTAGGCATGACAGACCCACTTCCGGCTTGAGCCTGAGCTTGCACACAGTCAGGATGAAATGCTTCACCTGGTCTGCGTTGCACTCGCAGATTTGCGTCTTTTGAATAAATTCAAAAACGTGATTTGTCAGACCATATTACATTCCGCCAGTCAGCAACTGTCCACGTTCGGTGACTTCTGACCCACTGGAGTCTCGCAGCTTTATGTGCCTGTGTGAGCAATGACCTCTTACGAGTTGATCGACTCCATATGTTGATTGCATGCAGCGCCCTTCGCAATGTTTTCTCACTAACAGGCTGGGATGGATCTTCATTTAGTAACTGAAGCAATTCCTGTCCAGTTTGGAAGCGATTTTGATTGAAAAGTCGTGAAACACGTCTCCGATCACTTTCATGCAGGATCTTTTTCCGACCACAATTCTGACGGCGTCTTTCGTGACCACGTATTTTACACCACTGCTTGTAGACACGTTGAACAGTCAGCTTTGAAACGCCAACAAATACAGCAACTTCATTCACCATATGACC
This sequence comes from Parasteatoda tepidariorum, assembly GCF_982258835.1. NCBI lineage: Eukaryota > Metazoa > Arthropoda > Arachnida > Araneae > Theridiidae > Parasteatoda > Parasteatoda tepidariorum. Next base: position 717,063 of record NC_141758.1, on the reverse strand, counting down.
ATTGGCACGGCCAAACACAATTGCCCCTTTTTGCCACTCTATCACATCTTTACTTTTACCCATATTTACACACAATTTCCGCTTCAAACAAAAATATCTCACTGATAGCTACTTATCTTTGATCAGGTTGAAGCAGTGTGCATGCAGTTGAGTACGTCACTTGAACACTGCGTCAATTGTAAAAGACGTACACATTATACCATTCTCATCTACTTTGTCAGATTTTTGATTTCTGATCCTTAAAATATAGGAGAGAGAGGAGTAGACGCAATCTAGAAAATACAGCCCGCAATATGTTTAGTCAAGAGGGCGGTCAGAAGTTGAAATACCCCGATGTCACCGTAACTACACTACTGGCCATTAAAATTGCTACACCAGGAAGGTGACACATAACGAACTAGAAATTTGCAGGACAGATAAAGCATGTTGTGATATGGAAATGATTATCTTATCAGCGCATTCATGCAAAGCAGGCGGCGGTAGCGACACCTACAATGTGTATAAAATAAGAGATTTGACAGTAAGTTTCTCATACAGAAATTGAATTTGAGCTTTGTTCTTGGATCAAAAAGTTTTTGTTATGCCTCGTGTAAGAAGGAGAAATGCCTACCGGCACATGACTGAGTTTGATCGCGGTCGAATTGTGTCCTTCCGGGATTTGCGGTTTATCATAACGAAGTATTGCTGCTCGCGTTGATCGAGCTCCCATGATTGTTAGCAGAATAAGGAATTGATGGGTTCATGACTGTCAAATGGAACGCCGTGCAGGATCTCAGCGGCCCCCATCACTAACAGCCGAAAAGACAGACATGTTATCCACATGGCCTTAAGGGACTGTACAGCTACGTCACGAACCCTGAGTCAACAAATGGGGTCATTTGCAAAACAACAAGTGTCTGCACGAACAGTTCGACGACGTTTGTAGCAGCACGGTGACCATGGCTTCGGCTACCCTTGACGCTGCCTCACAGGCAGAAATGACTCCAATGGTGTGATCAAAGACGAACCTGGAAGCAGGCATGGCATGACGTCGTCTTTTCAGACGAATCCAAGTTCTGTATACAGCATCATGATGGCCGCATCCATGCTTGGCGACATCATGGAGAACGCCCAGCTTGCATTCGCCATCGTCATCCGGGCCTATCTCCTGGAGTAATGACATGGGGTGTCGATGGATAAACGTCTCGATCACCTCTTGTTCGCATTGCCGGCACTTTGAACAGCAGCCGTTACATTTCTGATGTGTTAGGGCCAGTTGCTCTACTTTGAGGCCTCCATAATGCTACGTTTCAGCAGGACAATGCATAACCGCATGTTGCCCACACTGTCCTGACCTTCCTTGACATGGAACATGTTCGCCTGTTGCCCTGGACAGCACGTTCTCATGATGTCTCACCAACTGAAAACGTCTGGTCAATGGTTGCCGAACGACTAGCACGCCACCACTCGTTAGTCACTACGATGGATGAATTGTGGCATAATGTTGAATCTGTATGGACTGGTGTATCCGTCTATGCTATCCAATCTCTGTTCGACACGATGTCCAGGAGAATAAATGCTGTTATTGCTGACAGGGGGAGGCTGTTTTGAGTACTGATTTCTCAGGATCTATGCATCCAAATATCCTGAAAATTTAATCACTTGTTCTTCCAACTGCAATGTATGGGCCCAATAAATATCATTCTGTTATTTGAATTCTTTCCTGGTGTAGCAATTTTAATGGCCAGTAATGTATCTGTAGAGTTCATTAGATCAGACCTGCGGATTGGAATACCGAACCTGCGACCTCTCATCCTGATATTCTTTCTGCTGTCAGAAATTAACTGCAACTGACTGCAGGATACTGATGTCATAATTATTCATCGCACATTTTCTCCAGTATATATATGCATCTGTTAAACCACAAAACCACTACTACTCTGTTATACACTATTTTGAATTTTAATTTGTTTTTAAGTTAGTCACGCAGCTTTTGTGACTCTATCATTTTTCAGGAAAATAAAAGTGTTTAATTTTATCTTGTGATTGTTTTAATGTTGTCTTTGGTTCCGTAAAAATGTAGGAACGCTATTTCTCGTTCCCACATAATGGTGACCCGGTGAATTACTACGGTTGACCGAAGAAAGATAACAACATATAGAATACAGTGGTTTCCAGTCATCGGATAATTCTATCTACTAAAGTGGTGTGTTAAAACAACTTACATGGATATTTCAAATTTTAAAGTAAGTGAGATTTTGGTTTTCTTTCTTGACCGATTGTGATGACTTATGTGAAGGTTGAAGTTTGTCATTCTCCTGTTAGCCTCTTTTGATTAAGTAAGGTATTTTAACTTAAGTAAATGTAGGGCTAATCTGGTAATTTAATTGTTGATAAATTCTTACGTGTGTCTTGCATAATTGACAGTAAGACTATTTTTCTCTTTTCAATAATTTAATGCATTGTAATTGTAGACATTTATGATGTCTGTTGAGGACAAGGACTCTAAAAATTTAGAACTTTCTCGTGTTGCTTTTAAAGCACCTATTTTTTGGGAAGCAGAGCCTGAGCTTTGGTTCCACCAGTTAGAATCACAATTTGTGATAGCAGGAATAACAACCGATGAAAGTAAATACCATTGTGTAGTTTCCGCTTTGGACAGTAAGGCTCTATCTTCTATAAGAGATATAATTCGTAATCCTCCGAAATCAAATGCATATGAGAGTTTAAAAGCCAAAATAATCGAAACCTTTTCTCAATCAGAATCAGCTCAGTTAAAATTGCTGCTGCAAGATTTGCAGTTGGGTGATAAACGACCGCCACAGCTTCTGTTAGAGATGCAAAATCTCTCTTGCCAAAAGCTTAACAACGATATATTGCGTACTTTGTGGCAACAACGTTTGCCAGTTCATGTGCAGCAAATTTTGTCTGTTTGCAAAGACCCAATTAATGAACTAGCTTTAATTGCCGATAAGATATGCGAAATATCTTGTTTCCAATCGGTATCTGAAGTTAAAAATTCTCAGGATAATTTAACTCTTCAATCCTTGCGTGAAGAAATTTCGATTCTTAGCGCTAACGTTGAGAGATTATCTAGATCCTCTAGACAACGTAATCGTGATAGAAGTCGCAATCGTCGATACAGACATTCAAATTCACGTAGTCGTACTCCTGACAATCTACGTACCGGTAAATTATGTTGGTATCATAATCGTTTTGGTAATAAAGCACACAAGTGCATACAACCATGCCAATTTTCGGAAAACTAAACGGCTCGTCTGATGTAGCGACGGCAGATGTTAGCCAGTCTCACAGTCGCCTTTTTGTTTATGATAAAATATCTGGTTTCAGATTTCTCGTAGACAGCGGCGCAGCAGTTAGCTGTTTTCCTAAAAATTTAACAAAAAATAACATAATTCAGGAATTAAATTTGTATGCTGCAAACGGTTCTAAAATTTCAACTTACGGCAATAAGCGTTTAGAACTAGATCTTGGTTTGTGTAGAAGGTTCGACTTCAATTTTATCATTGCTGATGTGTCAAGCCCTATTATTGGTGCGGATTTTTTGAAACGTTTCGGACTGTTGGTCGATGTTAAAAATCGTCGATTGCTTGACAGTTTGACAACAGTTTTTTCTAAGGGCATTTTATGTCCTGGACCATCATTTGGATTAACTTTGGTCTCATCAGAGAACCGTTATCATGATTTGTTGATCAAATATCCGAATATTTTAAGTTTCAATCAAAATGCACCGCGCCAAGACTACGGTGTGACACATTGCATTGAAACATTTGGACCCCCGGTTTTTTCTAAAGCAAGACGTCTATCGCCTGAGAAATTAAAAATTGTTCGTAAGGAATTCGCCGATTTAATAAAGCAAGGTATTGTTCGTCCATCTAAAAGCCCGTGGGGAAGCCCGATACATTTAGTTCCAAAGAAAAACGGAGAATTTCGAATATGTGGTGATTTTCGTCGTTTAAATGCCAAAACTATTCCTGATAGATATCCGATACCTCATATCCAGGACTTTTCGCATAATTTAAATGGAAAAACTGTTTTTTCTAAATTAGATTTAGTAAAAGCATATAACCAAATAAGAGTTGAAACTTCCGATATACCTAAAACAGCTGTTATCACACCAATTGGACTTTTTGAATGTATGTTTATGCCTTTCGGTTTAAGAAATGCCGCACAAACATTTCAACGTTTTATTGATAATGTTTTAAGAGACATAGATTGCTGTATAGCATATTTGGATGATATTTTCATTTTCTCTGAAACCGAAGAAAAGCATAAATCGGATTTAGACAAAGTTCTTAAACGTTTAAATGATTTCAATTTAATAATTAACTTAGAAAAATGCGTTTTTGGTGTTAATGAAGTTAATTTTTTGGGATATTTAGTTTCAAAGGATGGTATTCAGCCTATACCTGAAAAAGTAAAAGCTTTAAGAGACTTTCCTTTACCTAAATTTGTAGAACAATTACGCAGATTTTTAGCTATGGTAAATTTTTATCACAGATTTTTCAAAGACGCAGCTAAAATTCAATCTTGTTTACACGATTTAACTAAGGGTAAAGCTAAAAAAGATAAAACACCTCTAATTTGGACTGACAGGGAAATTTCTGCTTTTGAGGCAGTTAAAGAGGCGATTGCAAATGCTGTTTTGCTAGCACATCCCTTACCAAATGCAAATTTATCTCTTGCTGTAGATTCTTCAGATTTTGCTATTGGTGCAGTTTTGCAACAAAAAGTAAATAATGAATTACAGCCTTTGAGTTTTTATTCTCGCAAACTTAATGCTGCAGAGCAAAAATACAGCACTTATGATAGGGAATTGCTTGCAATTTATTCAGCAATCAAACATTTTCGGCACATGCTTGAAGGTCGAAATTTTCTAGTGTACACTGATCACAAACCTCTCATTTACGCATTTCAACAAAAAAGTGAGAAATGTTCTCCAAGACAAATGCGACATTTAGAGTTTATTAGTCAGTACACTACAGATTTAAGACATATTCCCGGTAGTGAAAATATAGTTGCTGACGCTTTTTCGAGAATTTCTTCCTTTAGTTTTAATAATTCAAGTGACATAAATTTTGAAGAGATTGCGGAGGCACAGGTTAATGACACGGAGCTTCACTCTTTACTTGAGTCTAATTCCGGTCTCGAACTTAAACCTATGAATCTCCCAAATTCAAAAACGATTTTTTGTGATGTTTCTACTGGTGATATAAGACCATACATTCCTAAAGACTTTCGTTGGAGTATTTTTCAGACTTTTCATGGTTTATCTCATCCCGGAGGAAGAGTAACTTTAGACCTCATCAGGAAGAGATTCGTATGGAAATCCATGACCAAAGACATAAAGCTTTGGTGCAAGACTTGACTCTCATGCCAAAAATCTAAAGTTGGACGCCACACGAAATCCCCTCTAGGAGAATATGAACTTCCTAGTGCCAGATTTTCGCATGTTCATATAGACATCGTGGGTCCGCTACCACCGTCAAGAGATTACAGGTACCTACTTACATGTATTGACCGTTTTTCTAGGTGGCCTGAGGCATTTCCAATGCAGAATCAGACAGCTGACACAGTTGCAGAAACGTTCTTTGCTGGTTGGATAGCCAGATTTGGCGTTCCGGAGACTGTCACAACTGATCAAGATCGTCAGTTTGAATCTGAACTTTTTTCTTCCTTGACTAAGTTTTTGAGAACACAGAAAACCAGGACGGTAGCTTATAATCCAAAGTGTAATGGAGCTATAGAAAGGTTCCATAGAAGCCTGAAAAATGCAATTAAATGCCACCTAACTGAGCGCTGGATGGAAGTTTTACCAACAGTTTTGTTGGGCATTCGCTCAAGTTTAAAGGAAGATATTGATTGTACACCAGTTGAAATGGTGTATGGTTGTTCGATACGCCTTCCAGGTGAATTTTTTCGCAACTCTTTTTCCAAACCTGTAACATCTCCTTCTGATTTTTTACAGAAACTTCGTGAAAAAATGAGAGACTTGCGCCCTGTTCCTCTGAATACTCGTGGTGCCACTCGTTCAATCTTCATCAGTAAAGATCTGCAGTCTTGTAGCCACGTTTTTGTCAGGATAGACAGTGTCCGACGTCCTTTGGAACAGCCCTATAAAGGCCCATTTAAAGTAATTTCACGAGCTAACAAATTTTTTGTTTTAGATCTTGAAGGACAGAAATCTAGTGTTTCGATCGACAGATTAAAACCTGCCTATTTTCTATCCGATGAAGTTTCAGACTCTACCAATCAGTCTCCTATGGTAAAGCCAGAAGTAACTACTAGGTCTGGAAGGAAAGTTCGATTTGTCCTGCCATTCCAGGCCTAAACGTCTTACAGACTGGAAGGGGAGTACTGTAGAGTTCACTAGATCAGACCTGCGGATTGGAATACCGAACCTGCGACCTCTCATCCTGATATTCTTTCTGCTGTCAGAAATTAACTGCAACTGACTGCAGGATACTGATGTCATAATTATTCATCGCACATTTTCCCCAGTATATATATGCATCTGTTAAACCACAAAACCACTACTACTCTGTTATACACTATTTTGAATTTTAATTTGTTTTTAAGTTAGTCACGCAGCTTTTGTGACTCTATCATTTTTCAGGAAAATAAAAGTGTTTAATTTTATCTTGTGATTGTTTTAATGTTGTCTTTGGTTCCGTAAAAATGTAGGAACGCTATTTCTCGTTCCCACATATCTAAGCAAGTCAAAATATTTTTCTTCTTTAGCTTACAACTATAAGATTCGTCTATTCAAAACTATTTTATTGCAAAAAATAACTTTTTATAATAATTTTTTTATTATTTAATTTAATTAGGGTCGAAAACATTTTAAATAGTAAACTAAATAAAGACCATTTAAAATGAGGAAATTTTAAATTACAGTATGGTATTTAAATAATAAAATTTTAATATTTTTTTATTAGATTTTAACTTTCGAAGAATTATTTCAGTGATTTTGATTTTATTTTTTGCTATTTGAGCACAGTAAAAAATGGGAATACTCTTTCTCGATCTTGCAATTTAGAACTTTTCGACCATTGTTAAAAGAAATAAGAATAAAACAAATTGTTATTCAAAGCTATTTATTGCACTCAATTTATAAACGAGTTTTATGATATTGTGTAAAAAGTTTTCGATTCCCGTAAATAATTTAGAGAGATTCAGAGAGAAAAAAAAGAGAAAAAGAAATGAAATTAGCATTTAGAGGGTGCTAACGTTCTCCTAAGTAAACTGTTAGAGCAAAATATTTCTGAAGCTGTTAGATCTTTTTAAAGGTCAATTACCATTTTAAATAATTTTCCGCGATTCGACGCAATTGTTGACCTTCGACCACCTAATGGAAACTACAAATTAAAATCATAATATTCTGAATAGCGTTAGAATATTTGACGTCACAGCTAAAGGTTGTTGTTCTTACGAAACAAACGCGTTGTTGCAGTTGTCCACTCTGTTGCGTAATGCAACATTCAAACTTTTGTAGTAATAAAAGCGTTATTTGCTAGGAGCAAGCTTTAAAAATAGAATAGAAGTTGGGATTATACCTGTTACGTTGAATGAAAAAACGACAACAATTAAAGATCGTCTGCTGCGACACGCTCTGCCGCTGATGCGTCGAATGAACAACACGAGACGAATTAGAGGTGTTAAAGAGATACTTTTTCGGATAATCACTCTACAAACCCCAATTGGATGGAGTGATTCATGTCCGGTTGTTTTTGTTTTTATGTTCAGATTTAATGCTTTTTGATTTAAATTTCCAGGAACATTATCAGGATTTCCTCCTATAGGTAGCTTAGGCTGATTTTACGCATTGAAAAGCAATGGAAATGTCCTTAAACGGTTTGTTACACATTTCGAAGAAAAAACTCTATGAAAAAAAATAAGCCGTAAACAATGATTTTAATTTTTGTTTTACTCATTTAAGTGGTAATGTTACATTTACGATTGTAAGTAATACACATACTGTTACGTATAAACAACAAGAAAAAGTAAATAAATGTTGAAAAATCCAAATAAATAAATGAAACATAAGTCACCGTGTCTTCCAAGTTGATTTATTATAATCATAACGCTCTATTTGATCTTAAAAGATGAGTTATTTTTTTAAATCAAGTGGTTGCGTGAAAATTATAAATTACATTACATGTCTAGCTCGCATCGTTTTTTTTCTTCTTCAAAATGTTCTTAACTATTGAACTTTTACTTTTATACTTTCGAATGTTGTCTTCTGTAAGCCAATCCATGTAGAAAAAGGATATTCAAGACACTAAAACGTGTTTCAAATAAATAATAAAAAGAAATTTTAAATTGTTCATGTGATCAAACTTCTTGCATTTTTTGACGATCAAGCCGCCAAAATCACATGCTTGCTGATACAAGGTAAAAATAAAAACTCTGACCCATATAGTACAAACTCGTCCAGTGGATGACTTCATCCCCGCATGTGTTCGCCCTCTGGATGTCCATATTTGATCCAGTAGAAGTCTAAAGCAGTGGTCGGCAAAGTGCGGTTCCAGAGCCGCATGTGGCTCTTTGACTCCTTAAGTGCGGCTCTGGCTCAAATATCCACGGAAGGCGCAATAATATTTTCATTTAAAAAAAAAAATTGGTAAGAAAAAATTACATCTTATTTTGATAAATTAATCCGAAGAGTTATTTCGGGATTTCAAGAACGAAGCAGATATTCTGAAAAGAATTAAAGAGGTACCATTGTCTGCCAAAACCATTAAAGATAGAACAACTAAAATGTGTTCGAATTTAACCACCCAGCATATCGAAGATCTGAAATTGGTTTCGGCTTTATCAATAGCAGTCGACGAGTCTTGTGACATAAATGATACAGCGCAAGTTTCACTTTTTGTAAGATTTATGTCTCATTCAGGCCCTAAAGAAGAACTTTTAGGATTATTGCCACTCAAAGGTCAAACACGTGGAGAAGATATCGCAAATGCTGTAATTGAATGTATGGATAAACATCATATTCCCCTCGATAAAATTGTGTCGATTTCAACAGATGGGACCAAAAGTATGACCGGCGTAAGAAAAGGGTTTTTGCTATTTTGAAAGAAAAAATTAATCACGAGATACTTGTTTACCATTGTATCATTCACCAAGAAGCGCTTTGTGAGCAAACATTTCCGGATGAAATTTGTAAAGTTATGGAATTAGTGATTACCGATTACCATTTAGCTAATACCCCCATTTTAGCTAAAGCTCTTAATCATCGCCAATTCAAAGAATTTTTATTTGAAATGGAGAGTGATCTTCTGCTTCATAACAAGATACGTTGGTTATCAAGAGGGAACGTTTTAAAACGTTTCGCGTCTCTTTTTCCGGAAATTAAAGCATTTCTCCTTGAAAAGGGCGTTCACTATCCAGAACTAACAGACGATCAGTGGATCCAAAACTTCTATTTCATGGTGGACGTTACGTCTCATCTAAATCAGCTTAATCGTAAACTACAAGGGAAAGGAAATTTAATTTTTTCGATGTTAGAAGAAGTAATAACATTCGGAAACAAATTATCCATTTTTGCTCAGGATTTTGAGAGGGAAACATTGTTTCACTTTCCGAGCCTGCTGAAGCATCGCCAAGAAAATAATTCCTATATTGATAAACACCATTTTAATACAATAATTTTAAATATGAGGGAAGCATTTCTCAGCAGGTTTCAGGAAAATCCTCTTAATGCTACGATAACCGAATTGAAATTTTCTCCTTTTGAAATTGACATTAGTAGCTTTGAAATACAATTCCTGGATTTAACAAAGAAGGAGATATGGCGCTCTAAATTCGAACGTCTTTGTGTTGAATTGGAAATATTGGAGAAGAAAAAATTTGATCTTAGTTCACAACACAAGTGGCCTGCTTAGAATGACCTGGAGAAGGAAGACATGATCATTTTCAACGCTTGGAATAGTATTCCTGACTCTTACGATCAGCTGAAAAAGCTCGCGTTTGCTCTTCTTTCCCTTTTCGGTTCTACATATATATGTGAACAATCTTTTTCAAGCATAAGCATTATCAAGAGTAAACTGAGGAGTCGTCTTATTGATTAGAACTTGGAATTATGCCTAAAATTAAAAACAACAACATACAAAATTGACTTACTCAAACTTTCCAAAGAGATGCAAGCACATTGTTCGCATTAATAAATATTTATTAAGTATGAAATATAGCTTTATTTAGTGTACTACTTATTTAGTGTAATAAAAGTTTACTAAACAAGCAGATTTGGCTCCCAATTTTTTTAAAAATTGTTGTAATTTTCATATTTGGCTCTTTGGCTAATAAGTTTGCCGACCACTGGTCTAAAGACATCCGCCATAGCTTTGACGTGGATGACATTCTATGAGTGATTTGACTCAAGTATGGGCGTCTCATAGTGAACCTGATCTGCTGGAAGAAGAGTAACAACAAAGGATGTGTTCGTTATAGAGTTCATAGATACGAAATCTGCGATGAAGCATTTCACATTTTTATGCCCTCAATAGTTGTAACAGTGTAAAATTCAAATTCAGAAGCTTTTAATTGGGTGGAAACTTTTCAGTTTGTGACAATGAACTCGGTTTTTTTAAAATTATTATTCTAAGGAAAACGAATGTTTAATATGATTTATAAAGTTTTTCAGATTCAGCCAATGGAAAAAAAAGTCACAGTTTCAAGCTCTTTGAAATCAAAATGTGCTTTTAAAGCACTAATGTGATACAATTAGCATTTACATTTGTTTTTTTAAAATCATGACTTATTTTTTAGTTAATAATATGAATATAAAAAGAGCTGTTTACAGTTTGAGCTGAATCAGTAAAATTCGCTTTTATGATATTTATTAATTGACTATTTGATTTAATGAATAAATACGTAATCAGACAAAAATCTCAGCATTTAATCAATTATCTAGACTAAATTTAATAGAATTAGTGAATATAATTAATTTAATGTGATTATACTTTTAGAAGTAGTCGATTTTAAAATAAATTGCAACAATAAAACTTTTTACAGCATTAAATATTTTTTTATTAAAATACACATTATTGACATGAACTTTAATAGATTTTTTTTCACTCATTATCATAGGGAACAACATGGATATTTAATTATCTGTGATGACTCCTATGGTCTCCAACACATGAACGATTGCAATCTTTTTAGGGACAAGAGAAAGTAGATCTCCCTCAAAAACTTGAATCAATTGCTCCTCTTTTCCAAATCTACTTTTAAGCTGGTCAATACATTATTCATACACACATTTCATCTCTACAGGGAGGAAAACTTTAGCATGCTGTATAAATAGTAAAAAAATGTAAATAATATTTATTAAATGTGTTTATTCTTCAAGCTATTCGTTTCGTTTCAATCCTACGTCTAATTTTCGACTACGAGAAACAATTCAAGAGACGTTTCCTGATGGTTGTTTCGTATGCGTCTCCTAAAGTCCACTGTGTGTTTTAACCATATAACTTCTACCCTATAAGTTATGTACAGGACGACTATACTTAAGCCATAGTGGATTATCCATAAATAAGCTATAAGAAAAAACCTCGTAGACATCGATTTTTGATCCACGACGTCTAATGGATCACGTGGACGACTTCAGGACGTCTAGTGAATGAATTGTGTTATATGGGTACCATACGTTCTCAAACAAAATGAAATAAAAAATTCCGAAGTAGTGATAAAAATATATATATAGTGTCATTTTACTTAGAGCAAGAGAAAGTAAAAACCTCCAGTACAACATCATTATAGCAAGTTGTAGGGCCTGATTTCATGATGTCATTTTTTTAAAAAAGTTTTTGTATTTACTCAAAACTTTTGACTTCTGAAAGCAGCACGTTTATTATCCATAGAAATTCGTTCGATAACTCTCCAAAATCGGCTCACATGTGTGAATTATACATCATTCTTCTTCGTTTGATAGTGTCCCTGCACCCGTGTTTGACACTATTCGTGGTACTTGAGGAAAAACCATGGTGTTGATAGTGTCTATACATAATTAATAATTTTGAAATCGAAAAAAAATTCCTTAGCTTTTTTTCAATAGATTTCAGCTCGAAGTTTTAACATTATTATCAATATAAAGTGACCTCTTTGAAAAAAGCTTCCCTAACTGTTTCATCGAGTGATATAACATGAATAATCACCAGAATCGATCATATTTTGAGTAAGTTGTTTCAGAACAAAAAAATTTTCTCATTTGTGAGTGAATTCTTTCTTTCGATATGACGTATGATACTTTGTACATTTTTGTTATTTTCATTCCTTTGCATTTGCAGAAGTTTCTAATCATAAAATCATCAGAATTTTTTATTTCATGCCGACAATTCGATATATTACTGTATGAGTACTTATTGAACTCCTTATATATTAAAATATGAAGGAAAAAAATTATAAACATCAAACATGTTTAATCATTTAAAAGTTCGGCTTTTTCATTCTATATGACACTTTTCTTTAGGACAGACACGCGCAAGTGGACATTTTTACTTATAAATTTGTTGTTCTCTGTCCATATTTTTTAATTAAAAAAACTTAGGCCTTCGTCTCTCGCGAAGAATATACCTCAATTTATTTTGTAATTCATAAATGGTATTGATAAGTGACATTTTCGAAAAGTTAATGAATCGATTCTATTATTCGAAATGATTCATTTATGTTCAATACAAATCGATTTCTTTTCCATTATTTACCTGCATTTTATGCAGCCAGTGCATTGGCACTAATTAAAAGCTTAGTTTGAATCCACACGAATTATACATATTTTCCAACATTCAAGACTTGTCTTCCACCAGTAGTGAACTTAGAACAGAAATTTTTAAAACAAACTGGATTTTTACCATAACTTGAGAGCCATTTGACGTTTTATATACCTGTTTAAATCATTTAGATATCGTGGTAGATTAAATCCTTTCAATTCAAATTTATTAAAATACTAATAAATTACATTAGCTGCCACAATTCCCGAACCACGTAAATTCCGTAGTTGTCAAAGCGCATATATCTGCAAGAGCGAGCATCATCTGGTTTTTTAAAGCTATATTTTGTCTCTAGACTATATTTATTAACCTTTTACACTCCGAGTACTTTAAAATGCTATTTAAATGAATGTAAGCACTAATTTAAAATATGTGATGTGATATTTACACTATTAACAACCATGAAATAATCTGGGTAACAATGTATTCAGATACAATTTTTTTTTTTTTAATTTCAAAGTGGTGACTTTTGTTGTCCCCTTTAGACGGAGTGCCATAAAGGTTTTGTGGGCAATACTATTTACATGAAGTGATTCCCTGAAAGAAATGAATATTATTGTTTGCTCATAGTTAAATTCACTTGGCTATTATTTTTTAAAAAGTATCAGGATTATATGTTATAGCAAATAAGCGAGCAAGTAGATAGGACACAAGCAGATATAGGGTGATAGATAAAGAAAATATAGGTTAAGCAGATATATAGAGCGTAGGGAAGGTCGTTATTTTATTCAATAATTCCAATGAACGATTCGATAAGTTAGAGAAAGATAGCGAGAAACGAATGGAACAACATATTTTAGCTTTTTACAAAAGATTAAAAATTGAAATTAGCAATATACAATTTCCTTACTTAATTATCAGTCCTAAATTTCATAAAATTCCTGTAAAATTTAGAGCTATCACATGTGGATCTAATACTTATTTAACTAAACCTGGTACCATTTTCTCTAACTACTTAAATAAAATTATTAACAATATTACTAAAGAAGGTTTCTCTTGGATTATCGCTAATAATCAACCGATTTTAGATTTCATTAAACATAATAAAATGAATGCTATTGCGACTTTCCAGGATCTTTTCAATTGTATTCCCCTTTGTAAACTAAAAGATGTCCTTTTGAATCATTACTATGATTTTAAAAATATCCTTCGTTGCGATTTCGATTATTGAGAAATTCTGATTAAATTTTGTCTTTTTAATAATTATCTTTACAATGAAAAGGATATTTTTCTTCAAATTAATGGAATACCACAAGGATCTAATTATTCATCTCTCCTAGCTAACTTATTTTTGCATTATTATGAAAAAAATTATACTCTTAGTATTAAACTTGTTTTTAGATATATTGATGACTTAATTATCGTTAATTTCCAAGATTTTACTATTTTATTAAATGATATTTACCCTGAGGAATTAATCTTACTTCGTAATCATGATGATAATATTAATTTCAATTTTTTATGTTTGGGTATTATAAAAGTTGAAAATATCTGCTTTGTTGATTTATACGATAAAATAAATTATTTTAATTTTAATATTAATAAACTAATTACTTGGAATTCTAATGTTTCTAGGAGCATCTATTTAAACACCACTTTTAATGAAATGAACAGAGTTAAAAGAATATGTAGTAATATTTATTTATTCAAATAACAAATCGATAAACTCCTTCAAAATTTGATAAAAAAACAATGGATACCCAACTAAAGTAATAAAATTTTATACAAAATCATTGAATTAATCGTATATCTTTGTGGATAAGCATTACTAAGCATTTTCTTAGTTAATTTATATAATTTTCCCATGCACAAATCCATTTCGGGTAAATCCATTGCCAAAATTATTTACTACATAATTTCTCTGTTAATTTGCATAATTTTTCCATGTGCAAATCCATTTCGGGCAAATCCGTGGTTAAAATTATTTACTGAAAGATTCCTTTACTAAATAATTTCCTTTGTTAATCTATCTAATATTTCCATGTGCAAATCCATTTCGGGCCAATCTGTGGCTGAAATTAACTACTAAAAATTTCTTTATTATACTACTAAATAATTATACTTTATTATACTTTATTATACTTTATTATACTTTATTATACTTTAAATACTACTAAAAATTAATTTATACAATTTCTAAACTAAACTAAAAATTAACTTTCTAAACTAAAAATTAATTTATACAATTCTTTATTATACTACTAAATAATTATACTTTATTATACTTTATTATACTTTATTATACTTTATTATACTTTAAATACTACTAAAAATTAATTTATACAATTTCTAAACTAAACTAAAAATTAACTTTCTAAACTAAAAATTAATTTATACAATTCTTTATTATACTACTAAATAATTATACTTTATTATACTTTATTATACTTTATTATACTTTATTATACTTTATTATACTTTATTATACTTTAAATACTACTAAAAATTAATTTATACAATTTTTCCATGCGCAAATCCATTTCGGGTAAATCTGTGGCTAAAATCATCTACTAAAATTTTTTTCTTTGTTAATTTTTCCGTGTGCAAATCCATTTTGAGCAAATCCGTGGCTAAAATTATTTGCAAAATATGTAATTTATGTTTCTCTTTTCCATTTTATATTTTTTCTTAAATAAACAACTATTTATGGTCAACTTTTTTAAATTATCCAGTATAATATTACCTTGCGCACATCCATTTCGGGCCCATCCTTGGTAACTAACAAATCAATGCACAGAATAACAAATCACTTCAGCAGTGCAGTAAGAACGGCACTTTAAAACCCTCTAGTTACACTCAATTTGCGCTTTTGTTTTCATATTTTGCATTCTGGCAATCTTGTTGCGAAAGCATTTTTTAATCATTCTTGAAAAATTTCCCGTCCATATAAGTACATCTAATTTCGCTACTCGCTTTATAGTCTATGTTTTATACTGTTTTTTCTTTTTCTTTTATTTTATTTTCTGTTCATACATGTTATTTTTACTTATTGTGTTCTATTTTATTTGGCGAAATTTTGTTAAAATTTTCATATATATATATATATATATATATATATATATATATATATATATATATATATATATATATATATATATATATACAGTGGTGGCCAAAAGTGTGGACACTTTTTGAAAGTTTCATGTTTTTCAACTTAGTGTGCTTGTAGAATATACACTGAGTGGCCAAATTATTATGACCACCTCAGAGTTTTATGCAAATGAGTAAATGCGTCACAGCGATGCCGCTAGAGGGCAAGATAACTATAGCACGATAATGTTGGACAAGTGAGTCATCAGTTATACTGTGTTGCTTGCTCAGATATGGGAAAGAAAAGTGATTTAACTGAATATCAACGTGGAATGATTGTGGGTGCGAGATGTGTTGGTATCAGCAAAACGGCTGCACTTGTGAAGTGTTCTAGAGCAGCGGTTGTTAATGCGTACAAAGAATGGACAATCAAGCAAAAAACCGTGTCTCCACGTCAGACTTGTGATCGTCACAGGGAACTGAATGCTCGATCAGAGAGAAGGCTGGCTAGGGTTGTGCAGCGCAGCAGGAGTGCAACAGTGCGACATATTGCAAGTGATCTTAATCAAGGAGCAACTGTGAACGTCTCTGAACGGACTGTTCGACGCACCTTGCGCCGTACAGGGCATGGAAGCAGACGACCTGTTCGCAAGCCTCTACTGTCTGCTTTAAATAAGCGCAGACGTCTCCAATTTGCAAAGGAGCACAAACATTGGACAGTAGATGACTGGAAGAGGGTCATGTGGTCAGATGAATCACGATTTCAAATGCATCGCGCAGATGGCAGGATGAGAATATGGAGAAAACAGCACGAAAGCATGGACCCCAACTGCATTGCAACAACACTTCAAGCTGGTGGTGGCAACGTTATGGTATGGGGAATGTTCTCTTGGTATTGTATGGGTCCTTTAATTGCTGTACCACAACGCCTTAATGCCCAAGGGTATTTAAGTATCATCGCAGATCAAGTACATTCGTTTATGTCAATGGTGTACAGTCCGCAAAAAAAAAAAAAAAACGAATCACCCTGAATAACTTTCGTTCTAATGATCGGATTTTCACAAACTAAATGTCAATCTTAATGGTTCCTGGGGGTGACCTCAAATATGCTAATTAATTAGTGCTATTTATTAAGTTACGAAATCAGACACAAAAACGTACTTTCTCTAAATAAACATGCATTTTTTTTTACATATTTGGATTTCTTATCTTCAAAATATAGGGGGTAGCCGCAATCTGGGAAATGTGGTCCCCATAGTTTGGTCAGGAGAGCGATTGAAAGTTCGTACCCCTTAATGTTAATTTCGCTTTTTGCGTTTTGAGTCATATTTTCAAAACTAATGAAGCAATTCAAAAACAAATTGCACCCACTCATAAACCCAAAGATAATTTCATGAAAAAAATTTTTTTAATAATTATTTATTATTTTTTATTATTTAATTAAAGTGAGGATGAAAAAATATTGAATTATAAGGTAGGAATTTTTTTATACCATATTAATCTACATATTTTTCAATTGAAAAATCTAAAGTTTCAACTGTTTTTATTTATTAGAAGCTGAGAAAAATTTAAATTAATTATTTTTAAAAAAATAATTTGGCGACAATAAAGAAATAACTAATCTGGGCGATTAATATTAAAATGTGATAAACTTGGGAGGAACTTGACTTCGCGCGCGTAGCGTAAAATTTCATTCATATTTTTTTCGCTAATAATCGTTTGCTAATCTTTTTATTTTTATTTCTTTCACACTATAAAATACGATGTTTCTTTTTTAGTCGTTTAATAATTTATTTGCAATTTAGTAAAGAATTTTGAATAAAAAACACTTTATTCAACAAATGTCTAGTTTTAAAAAAGCGTGCTTCTGATAGAATACACCAGATTGTGCTTATTTAATGTGATTATTTTTTATTTTTTTTATTTTGTTTTTCAATAACTGATTCCAATAATATACATACGTATGCATAGATTTGGAATAATATATTTATCAATTTCTTGAATATATATTTTATAAATATTAATAAAAATACGTAGTCAACATTTTTAAACATATCTCACAACATCGCAAATTTCTCAACGTCTTATAGGGTAAACTAAACAATGAAGGAACACTTAAGCTTAGCTTGCCTTTAAAAATAATTCATAAAAATTTCAAAATTTTTAATTTTAGCTAAATGATGGTGTCGACATATTTGTTATTAAATGCAAATTATGTAAAAAAAAGTTGGATAACTTACATAATATTGTTTTAAGCTTTTGGTGGTTGAAATAATAAGTAGTAAGATGACCAAGGGAAGGAACAGTTCTTACCAGTGAATAAACACTAAATTTTCCAGTGAATGAACACTTAATTTTGAGAATGTTTGATGCTCGTTAGGAATCCGTAGGTCACACAAATGTCTAAAAACAAGATTTTTCTTGGAATTACGACATATAACCATAGTTAATGTGGAAAATATTACTTTTTTCACTCATGGAATGGAAAGTAAAATATGTTTGAATACATAATTTAAAAAAAATGCTTTTCTTTTTTTTTTCTCACAGTTTAATAGTTCGTTCTAAATTATGAATGTTTATCATTGTGTAATCCGATGATGTTTTTATTATTATTATAATTCGATCATTTTTTTGTTTACTCTTTTCCCCATATTTTTTAAGCTTTTTTTGAGTCTTTTTAAGTATTTTTTTTCTCTTCGTCATGAGTAATTTATTTCTTTTTCTTTTGATTTAACCTTCCTCTTTTTTCCAAATTTTTGGCCAATGTAAACGTGTCTTCAAAATTTCTTTTGATTTTCCAGTTCCATTTCCAGAATTCCTCACTGGATAATAAATGAGAAAAAGGAGTTTCGAAGTTTGAGTAAAACCCATCTCTCATTGACTTATATCTAGTAGTTACTTGTGAAACCAATTGTTTTTGCAACTAACAATGCCTCAAGAGGACTTATCTCAAAATCAGTTTTCAAGATACTTTCATTATTAATGTTAGTTGTCTCAGCTTCAGAGCCAAAATTTGATTATACAATTGTTCTTTTTGAAATAAATTCTTCAATATTGAGAAAAGCACAGGCTATTGGATATTTGGGAGATTAAAGTTTTCTGTCAATGCTCCTTTAAAAATTTGCATCATAACTTGTGAGATTTCCTTCTCAAGTTTCTGAAGAAATAGCGCATCGTTACTCTCGAAGCACGTGTTTTGTTGATAAGTTGTCTTGCTCATTAACTTTTGGTGTCTGTTTTGCATGCATTTGTTACAGTCAACGTTTTCTACATCGAATGGAAAAATATAGCATTTCATAAAAGCATTTTAACTTCATCAGTTGATGCCTCAAATCTTACTTAATGGATGTAAAATTTTCTAGACATATTGTTTTACAATTCTTTTGTTTTCAAGATCTAACGAGAGATTTCCAAGAATTAGGTAGAAAACAAAACCAGAAAATTTGTTTTGAGGAACAAAACTTGCTCAGTTTCAAATTGATATGAGATTTATACCTATCCAGAAGAAGCAAAATATGGAATTTGATTGCATTTTTAATTAGCCATGGGTAGAAACATTTGCAATATATTTGTAAAATGTTGCTGCGGTCATCGTTTCATTTCATGAATAGCTTTTTCCAATGAAATATGTAGCAGGGACTGATTCTGTAATATCTCAACGAATTCTTCTGCAAGGAAAAACTACCAATGGAGGTACTTTTTCTTTCCTAGGTACTTTAGAATATAAATCCTTATAATTTTTAAGGCCGCTGATTTTTCCCGTTTAAGGGCAGTATTCAACTCTTGTTTCATTCGCATTGTAAATACAATCACTTAATACAATCACTTACTTCACACATACTATTCATTCACTGGGAAATCTATTCTCAGTGAAGGAACATGCCTGTTCCTTCACTGGTTAGAAGTTAATTTTTTTAATTTTTAACATAATTTTGATTTATAATATGACAAAAGGTACAAGAAAATTAAAATTTTTCTTTTATTTTCACTAACTTGAAAAAATCCCAGTAAAGGAACACTTGTTTATTCATTTGTTTTTCATCGTCCGGTAATCCAGTTAATAAACACCCCCTAATCTCAGTACTTGCTTATGTTATGATGCTTAAAATAAATAAAACGTAACTTCAATGACCATATTTTGAACTCTTTTTTTCACAATGAGAAGAAAAAGCATTATTATATGCAATTAATTGTAGTTTAAACGGATAACAACAAACACTGACTTTATAATTTTGTCAAAGGAACAAGGCGTTGAACAGATACTAACAAATTCAAAACTTTTTCCAGCGAAGACTCAAAGACTAGGTAACTAAATGCATTGTTAGATGACTTCCTATTGTTAGGTAGTAAGCTACTGTTACCAATCAATCTAAATTGAAACGTTTAAAATCTTATTTCTAAGAAATATCTATGAAATGCTCCTTCATTTGTTGGTTTACCCTATATCATCCTAATCTTAAAAGAAATTTCCGGAAGTGTATCGCAGAACTATTTTACCAACTATTTAATTAAATTTTAACATTCTAAAATTCTTATTCTTTACCATTTTACGTTTATTATTTCTTCATTAATATACTAATAATTTTTTTAGAACTTTAATTTAGATTTTCTTTAATTTAGGTTTCCTTTTCAAATTATAGTCAAGTTTTTTTTTAAAGAATTATTGTCTGCTAGCTAAGGATAAAACCTTGTTAAGAAATTAAAAACATTCAGCTGTTTAAAATTATTTAATGCAAAACAGCTGATTATTTACTTAGCATACTCTTTTTTTTGAAAAAAGAATATAAATTATTGATAGTCTTTTTTTTTGTTTCTTGTGACTTCAACTTAGATTATCTAAAATAGTATTGATGTTTTATAAGTCACTACAAAGAGGATAAAGATACCGAACATAAAAAGCTGTGGAATACGTAGCCAATTTTTTTAGTGTCTTAAAATATCTCAGTATCTTAAATGTCGTCCTACTATCTTAGTTGTGAAATTAAATTTTTAATTATCTGACCGCGTGCGATTCACTAATTATTTCATTACATCTTTTACTCTTTATGATACTAAGTAGATTTTTTTTCTGATAATATACTAAACTATTTAGTTTAATTTTTTACTTTAACATGATTTCCAAGATATTATTGTAGTATAATTTGTTATCAGGAAAATGCCTTATTTTGTTAAGCAGGAAATACTAAAAATTGAAATTTGTAAGGATTCCGAAGCTGTGCCAATTTTAGAGTCATCTGATTTTTAAAAAAAATGCTATAAAAAATACACAATTTCCGAACTTATTTTAATAAAAAAAAATTTAAAAAAAAAACGTGGCAAGTAGGCTAACATACTTTTTACAGAAACTGTGAAAACTAATTTTTCCTATATTTCGTCAAAAGAGGATAAGAATGATATTGCTCCAAGGGACCTACTCAATAATTTCGCTATTTCCAGAATGAAATCTGTTTGCTCGAAACATATTACTCCTTCAAAATTAAAACGAGGGAAAAATTAACTTTTATTATTTATCCAAGCTTATTCCATTTATTTAATGATAGCGGTATTAAGGTTAAGGATATGCGTCGGAAGCTCCGTTTATTATTATACTATAAGTGCATTAAATCATGTAGCTTGAATAATTTATTTTAAGTAAATTATTTAATAATTTTAAGCAAATAAGGGTGTAAAAATAAACTCAATCGAAATACTCCGAAAGTATACCCTGAAATATATGTAGAATAAACTTTGGAATCGATATATAAAAAATACCTTTTCAAACAACTTCGAGTAGGACGGAAAAGCTAACTTGTTTAAAAAAGTTGTCCTTGTAACTATTTAATTTCGATTCCTGGTACTAGGGGACATTCCATTTTCACATTCGACTTTTGAAATTTCAATTGTAAACGGAATTTTTTTATGACCTTAAATTAAAATGTTAAGGCTTGCAGCAAAAAAAAAATTTTTTTACTGCATTAATTTTTCTACAAAGTAGTGAATTATTATGTTTTCAATCTAAGAGCCTGTGCCTATAACATATGTAAAACTTATTTTAATATCGAGTGAAATAATTTAATATGTTGTGTAACTAAATGGATAATCCCAAGAAACTGAATCGAAAATATAAAAACTTCATTGATTTAAAAAAATAATAGATGATAATGAAAATAGACATGTTTTGAGCGCCCAATAATAAAAGTCACAAGTTATCCAAGCCTGACAAGTCTTGAGAATGGGTGATTATATTTGAAAACTCGAAACATGTCGACTTTTACCTCCCTCTTCATATCTTTTGAAGCCAGTTGAGTTTCTATCGTCAATTATACTGTTTTACATTTGGGTCTTGATCATTATTTTGATTAGGATTTTACACTCGTTAAAGTAAACATATGCATTTTAATATTTTATCAGGATTCATATGATCTTTAAAAACGTAAGAACATCAATATTGAAAAAGTTATATTTAACTTAAAAATTAACATTTTGACACCAGATATTTTGAGTTAATGAATTTAAATATTTTATCTCTTAAGTTTTTGTGCCCCCATTTCAGTATCTTAAGGATTTTACAAGCTCTGTTTAAAAAGAGAGCATCAGATATATATAAGAAAGCAAAAATAATCATAGTAGCACTATTTGGTGGTAAATGTAGCTTATCGTAATTGAAGAATATGCTGTGCGACATTTTATGGTGAATTTGCGAACGTATAAGTTTCAGAATGTATCGAAACATGAGGATGCTATTTGCTAATCATCTTTATCCAAAGGAAACGATGCAACCTAAATATCTAGTAGAATCAAGCGATTTTTTAAACAATGAATCCTACAATATGCAACATATTATTTCAATATCTTATTCTTAAACATAACATATTTCAATCTTTTTAAAATGCCACTAAACATTCAGCAATTCCTTGAGTTATAGAAAAAAGAAATATCGTAAATTATAGAAAACCTTATGAATGTGCATAAGAATTATTATACAATCTACATTTTATTTTTCAAGCACTTTTTTTTTTCTTCAAACTTTCTTGCCTAGAAGACTCGATTAAAGCTGTAAAAATGATTATCCCTAAAATTTTGTATATAGCTACAATAAGTTATGCTCATTTGATTTTAGTATAAAATCCTCGAATAAATATAGTAAAAACAGTGTAATCTAAATAATATCAGATAAAAAGTTCATGTATTTAAATTCT
This sequence comes from Parasteatoda tepidariorum, assembly GCF_982258835.1. NCBI lineage: Eukaryota > Metazoa > Arthropoda > Arachnida > Araneae > Theridiidae > Parasteatoda > Parasteatoda tepidariorum. The sequence goes on along the minus strand of NC_141758.1, from coordinate 694,085 downwards.
AAAAACCATTATAAATAATTTATAAATCGATTCAAATTTACTTTTTAAAGCAGATTAAAATAATATTTTTTTTGCTTTTTGGACAGAAATCCCCTAAAAAAATTGTTTATGGCCTGGAAACTTCGAGATATTTTCTATTAACAATAAATTAAACCCCTCCGAGCAATCACTGAACATTATTTCAATTTTCTTACTATCAGAGCTTGGTTGCGTAGCAACCTAGTAAAATTAAGCACTCCTCTTTTGAATTAGTCAATGGGTTATCTTAAAATATTTATTTGCGCAGGCGACTTTTTTTGGCGGTTTTCTGGACTATCGCCAAATATATAAACCTTTATATCGGCCCAATTTACCACCCAATTTTTTTCAAATTTTGTCTACCCCCCCTAATTCAAGGGTCTAGATTCCAAATATGTAAAAAAAAATATGTTTATTCAGAGAAAGTGCGTTTTTGTGTCTGATTTCGTAACTTAATTAATAGTTAGCACTAATTAATTAACATGTTTGAAGTCACCCCCAGGAACCATTAAGATTGACACTTAGTTCGTGAAAATCCGATCATTAGAACGAAAGTTATTCAGGGTGATTCGTTTTTTTTTTTTTTGCGGACTGTACTCTGGCGGGGATGGATACTTCCAGCAGGACAACGCTCCTTGTCATAAAGCTGGCATTGTCCTCAGATGGTTCGAAGAGCATGACGGAGAATTTAACTTGCTTCGTTGGCCAGCACAATCTCCAGATCTCAATCCAATTGAGAATTTGTGGGATGAAATTGAACGGGTGCTCAGACAGATGGATCCAGTACCATCATATTTGCAGGAATTGGCAAGTGTATTTCAGAGAGAATGGTCTGGCATAACTTCTACCACCTACCAACATCTCATAGAATCATGCCCAGACGAATTAAGTCAGTAATACGCGCAAAAGGTTTCCCAACAGCGTACTGGAGGGGTGGTCATAATAATTTGGCCACTTAGTGTATTAATTTTCACTTAAATACAAACGTTTATATATCAAATTGAAGGTAATTTAATGTAAAATTTAATAATAAATACAGTATTACAATATCGGTATAACAAAAAAAGTTGTGCAATAAATAGTAAGATCTATCTCAGATTTGCATTTTTTTAAAGTGATACTTACACAAACAATACTTAGTAGGATAACCCTTAATTTTTAAGACAGCTTCACAGCGTCTTTTCATCGAGTGAACGAGTGTTTGGTGTTCATCTTTCGTAATCACATGGTGCCAAGAATCAATTATAGCTTCACTTAGTTGTCTTTTATTGGATGGACGTTATTTTCGTACAAGAATTTTCAAACGTCGCTACAAATTTAGGGAAAGAGGGAAATCTTAGTAGTTGCTATGTAATAAATTGAAATTTATTATAAGTTTTTTTTTGTAATACTTTTAAAGATAGATTATTTGTCTGTAGATGGCACCACTACGGTAAAGTTTAAATTCAATCATAATGATATTTTCTTTAGAAATTTTGAATTAGTCTTTTAAAAAGGGATTTTTTTGGGTAAAATCTATGTAACTAAATTTATTAATATTTATTGAAGATGGTATTATAACTTGTATAGGGTATTAGTGGATTCATGACGGTTTTTCTCAAGGATCTTTTTTTTTGGTTCTGACGTCCGCCGGATGCGGGATGACTCTGGACGTGGTAAACAGGTCAGTCTAGATTCTTTCGCCTTGTTGACGGGAGGATAAAAGAGAAGCGATGAATGTGGCTAGGAGCAGTGGCAGTACCAGTAGTAAGCAGTGAATCAGAGCAGTATCCTGGGGATACGGAGTTTGTCCGCTGAAGGAGTGGTTCGTGACAGTATCTCGGAGATGGTGGATCGTAACCTTAGGGAAAGCTAAACTGAAGTCTCTAGCGGGAAGGACTACCGGGATTAGCCAAAAGCCGATATCTTTGAGACGATGGGCCAAGTCCGAAGGAATCTATGCTGGACGTCCGGTGTCCCCCTTCTACATGCCTAAGTCGCTTGAAATTAGAATAGCTGGAGAAATTTCGAGATCCTAGCCGAGGAGTTTGTCCATGAGTTCATCTACCTTTCCGGTGGGCGGTTCCAGAGTGAAAGCAGTAAATTCCGTAGGGTACTTATAAAACTTTAAATTTTATTTCGTTAACATTTTAGAGGAATCATTTACCGAAAATTCTGAACTGTTATGTTGTGTTTTTTTTTGTGTAGGAGAACAATCAGCATTTAAGTGTAATTTATAGATATCATAAACCAAGTCTGGGTTTTTAGAAATGTTAAATGAAGTTTTTATTTTATAAATGTCTTTTTTTGAACTGTAGAAGTTGAAGGTTATGCTTGAGTGTTTTAAGGTTGCATTTTTGTTTTAATTAATGTATAAATGTTTATTCCCATGTTGGCATTTGGAAATGTGTGAAATTATGCTTTTGAAAATTTAGAGGTGCAATAAAAATGAGTTTTAAATGTTAAAAGTTTTCTGTAATTCATTAGATATTTGTCTACTAAATAACCTGGGTAACCGTTACTAAATTTAAATTTTGAGATCACAGCCAAAGGGGTAACGGTACAAATTGGTGCCGTGACCAGGATAGGCAAATTTAATAGAGAGGGCCTAAATTGGTGCTGCAATCTTTTGCATTTCCAGATGCTAACATTTGACTTTTTATGTGTTTTAAAGTTGTATCATATTTGAGTGTATTTATATATTCCCAGTTTTTGAAATAGACGTAAACAAGTTCGGGTATATTCAATTAATAGTGTATTTGTGATATTTGAATTGTAATCGAATATGTGTCCTAAGGATAAGCTTTCGCCACAGGATGGTCAAACGGGTGTATTTATACCTGGTAATTTTTCCCTTTTAACATTGCAAGTACTCCCCACGTTTAGAGGAAGGGACTCTACAGTATCGGTGGAGGAATTTCTTGAGCGCCTACAAGCTTCCGCGTCGCAGTGGAATTGGACAGAGTCAGAAAAGTATTTTGCACTCAAAGATAGGTTGTTTGGGGAAGCCAGAGACTGTATAAATGAATTTGGGGAAGACATTGACAATTTTAAAAAGTTGAAAGATAAGTTGCTTAATCTATATGGTAAAAAAGTTTCTCCTTCAACGGCTCTTTTTGAGTTCATGGCCTTCAGGCAACCCGTAGATATGCCAGTTGAGAGATATTTGGCACAGGCCGTGCAAAAAAGCAAATTTTTGGATTTTGGTCAATGTGACACTGAAACAAAAGAGACACAAAGAAACCATATGCTATTTAGTATGTTAAAGTTAAATTTACACCCTAATATTCTGAGAGGAGTTTTGGCTCGAAACCCGCAAAGCTTGGAGGAGTTAAAAAAGTTAGCTATTCTGGAGGAGAGTGCCTGGCTAACCGTGAAGGCCACGAATAATCCGTTTTTACAGTTCCCAACAGAGATATTTAAAGTTGAACAAAATGAGAATGGGTTGGCTGCTGTTTGTGCAAACCTGGCATCCACCATAGAGAAATTAACTGAAAAGGTGGAGAAACTAGAGACTAGAGTAACTGGAAATATGGGAAATCATGATAGAGGGGCAGTAGCGTTTAGAGATAATAGAAGTAATGAGAGGAGGATAGGTCCCTGTTACAATTGTGGTAGAGTTGGGCATATTGCTAGATACTGCCGTGCCAGGCAGAGAATGAGTAGAAATGTCCAAAGTCAACCTGCAGATAATGCAGTTGGAGATATGCGACAGGAAAACTAAGTTCGGGTGCTTCACAGGCACAGGTGACAGCGTGTATGCCCAAGTTCGTGCAAATTTATACTAATGAAACTGTAGGGACCCTTCCCATTATTAGTGTGACTTTTCAGAATTTAAAAGTCTTATCTCTGGTTGATACAGGAGCAGCTCTTAATTTAATTGAGGAATCTTTCCTACCTTCTAACATTAAGCGTCAAAATTGCAATATGTGTGTTTCATCTGTGGCGGACAGTAGGATTGCTTTACAGCATAAAGTTCAAATTGATATTCAAGTTGGCTCGTACAAGTGTAAATGTGATTTTTATGTATTACCTTCTAGATTATCTAAGAATTTTTCTATGCTTTTGGGAAGTAATTTCCTTCACAAACACAGGTGCTTAATTGATTATCAAGCTAATAAAATTCAAATAGGTGAAGAAATATTACCTTGGTTATGTTGTGAAGAGGGAAAGGTGATAAACGTAATTGAACAAACTTGGAAAGAAGATATTTACGGTTATTTAAATAAAAAGTATACCCTTGCACCTTTTTCTGAATCGATAGTAAATGTAAACGTTAGGAAATATTTTAATTCTGAATTTTGTTTGGTGGAACCTATTTTTAACGACAGGGAATACTGTGTGGCAAGGTCAGTTAACAAATTTAAGAGTAATCATAGTATTCCAGTTTTAGTGTTAAATCCCACAGGAAATGACATAAATTTAAGTAAAAATACTAAATTAGTTAAACTGGAAAAGGTAATTTCATCAAGTGATAGCAATCTACCTAATTTTAGTATCGAAGCTCATGAAAATTTCGGTGAGTGTGATGAGGCCGATCTTGAATTTGATCAAACTTTTAAGTTAGACCATCTAGATAATAGTACTAAAGATAGGTTAATAAAATTTTTAAAGGAAAACAAGAATGTGTTCGCGGCCTCAGTTAAAGATCTACCGGGTTGTGATACCGTACTACACAGGGTTCCCCTAATTGATAATGTGCCGGTAAAGCGTAGAGCTTATAGGGTACCATACAATTTACGTGAGGAAATGGACTCGCAGATAAATATTCTATTGGAAGCGGGAATACTGGAACCCTCCGTGTCAGCTTACAGTTCCCCTATTCTATTGGTAAAAAAAGCGACCGGAGATTATCGCCTGGTCACAGATTTCAGAGCCTTGAATGCTAAGGTTGTTCCTGATTCCTACCCTATACCCAACATTAATGAGGCTATTGATAATTTAGCAGGAGGAAGAGTTTTCAGTACGTTAGATCTGACTTCGGGTTTTTTCCAAGAAATTGTTTCACCGGAGGATAGACATAAGTTAGCTATTGCAACCCATAAAGGACTGTATCAATTTACACGCACACCTTTTGGTCTGCGAACCAGTGCCAATTCCTTCCAAAGATTAATGAACGTGGTATTATCGGGTCTCGAACCTTTGAATATTGGCATTTATATTGATGATATTGTTATTGCCAGCAACAGTGTTGAGGATCACTTTCCCAAACTTAAATTGGTATTTGAAAGATTATTAAAAAATAAGTTAAAATTAAAACCAAGTAAATGCTCATTCCTTACTAATAGAATTAATTATTTAGGGTTTGTTATTCAGGATGGTAAGGTTTATCCAGACCAGAAAAATATAGAGGTTATTAAAAATTTTAAAACACCAAGAAACAAAACAGATGTTCAGTCATTTTTAGGGTGTATCGGGTACTATAGAAAGTTTATTCCGAATATTGGTCAAAAATCACTTCGGCTGACAGCCTTAACTAAAAGTGGCAAATTTGAATGGGACAACCAGGCGGAAACGGAGTTTGTGAGTTTAAAAAAATTCTTGATTTCTGAACCTGTCTTAGTTTTACCCAACATGTCGAAATCTTTTCACTTATATACTGATGCCAGTAATCATGCTATCGGATCAGTGTTAGCTCAGCTGGATGATGAGGGTTTTCCTCACCCTATAGCTTTTGGAAGTAGAAAACTGAAGCCACCAGAGACCAGGTATTCGGTGACCGAACGTGAAACCTTGGCAATAGTTTATTTTACTAATTACTTTAGACACTATTTGCTAGGAAGGAAATTTTTTATTTACACTGATCATTCCCCTATAGCTAATACCTTGAAGTTGAAGGATTCTTTTTGTAGAATTGCGCGGTGGTCTATTTCTTTGTCACAATTCCAGTTTGAGGTAAAATATATTCCGGGAAAGATTAATAATATTGCAGACTTTCTAAGTAGAAATGTTAACGAAGCAGAAACTATCAGTAACAAAATTTTATTTAATGAAGTGGATTGTAATGAATCACTTTGTTCCTTGACAAAATTAATTGAAGAGCAGGAAAAAGATCCTTTTTGCAAAGAAATTGTTGAGGCTTTGGGCAAAAATGAACCAGTGCCATCTAACTTTCATTTTTTTATTAAAGATAAATTATTAAGGTGTAAGAAAAGCCAAATTGCTGAGAGTGAAAAAATTGTTATTCCACGAAGTTTAGTGAAAGACGTCTTGAACTTGTATCATAATTCTCCTTTGGTTTGCCATCCTGGGATTAGTAAGACTTTAAGAAAGATAAAGAAAATTTATTTTTGGCCCAAAATGTCTTCCCATATTGTGAACTTCATTAAGTCGTGTAATAGCTGTTTACAAAGAAAGGCTCATCAACCCAAGCGATTAGCCCCTTTGCAGAAAGTGCCACCTCCATATGGTCCTTTTGAGAAAATAGCATGTGATGTAGTAGGACCGCTCCCTTTAACTCAGGATGGAAATAGGTATTTGGTCACAATTGTTGACCATTTTACAAAGTGGTTAGAAGCTGTCCCGGTTTCCTCGGTCAGCAGTAAGGATATTGCCATAGTACTTTTAAATTTTATATCTCGTTTTGGCTCTCCAAAAACTTTAATCACCGACAGAGGATCTAATCTGATAAGTGAGGGTATGAAAATAATTTATAAATCTTTGGGAATAGATAAAATTAATGTTATCCCTTATCGCCCCCAGAGTAATGGTGCTATAGAAATTAAGCATAAGACAATCGCAAATTTTTTATGTCATATAGTTAATTCTACACATGATGACTGGGATACGCAAATACCATTTGCCTTACTAGCATACCGAACAGCTATTCAGGAGTCAACTAACTTTACTCCGGCACTATTAACGTATGGTAGGGAATTAACTTTACCTCTGGAATTTCTCAGGAATCATAAACCTTTCTCTTATGCGGGTGCTGAGGACTTTGCCAAAGATTTACTTGGTAAATTGCATAGTACTTATGCATCAGCGAGGGAAAATCTAGAATATTCTGCAGAAAATAGAAAAGCTCGTAGAGACAAAAACGTCAAACAATATAATTTCCAAACAGGGGATGAAGTATACTGGTTCAATCCTGTGTTAAAGAAAAACCAGTGCAAGAAATTTGCTAAATTTAATGAGGGCCCTTTCAGGGTGGTTGAAGTCTTATCTCCGGTCACTTTGAAAATCCAACATACAAAAAATTTTGGCTATACTAGGGTTGTTCATGTGGAGAATGTGGCAAAGGCGGAACAAAGATTGGAAATTTTGCGATCCAGAGATAGTGGGTTCGGTGACCAAATCAGTGGCAGTATAGATAGGGAAAGAGTAGAAACACCTGCTCCAGAAAATCTACTGTATGAGACAGGTAAATTCGTGCCTTTTCCGCAACCTCGTTATAACTTAAGACAACGAGTAAATGGACGGGTCATAAGAAATTAGAATTTGTAAGAGGGGGGTGCAACTAAATTTTTCTTGTTTTAAATTGGGTTATAAATGTTTTGGGGTGGAATGTCAAATGTTCTCCAAATATGGAGGAGGAGTTTATATCTGGCGGTGCATATTTTGGTTACATAAGCCGGAATGTAGTAGGTCGGTGGAGACTGTTTTTTGTTTTCAGGTGGACCACGGTCCTTTTATGTACATAAGTGTGAAGTGTAGGTCTCCACCGGCAATTGTAATGATGTATGTAATCAGTCAAAACTGGGTTTGTCCCATTTTTGTTTTTTTAATGTTATTTTGAAAATGCAGATTATGAATCTTTAGATGTTTAAAATTTGAAAGCTGAAGATTGATAACGTTGCTGTACAATCTTTTCCTGACCCCCTATGGGCCGCTGGAAAAGGTATTGCTAAGTGTAAATCTGAGTTATAATGTTTTTTAAAGTTAAGTGTAGTTTAAACTACTTTGGCGCATATTTGATTCCTCTTTTCTGTTTCCTTGCAAGGTGCACATTGTTAGGGTCAGATTTGGTTTTAGTGATAAAGATCTAAAAGTAGGTTTAAAGCCGCGTGGTGCTTTTAGAGATTTTGAACTTTAAATAGGAATTATTTATGAACAGCTTAGAGAAAAGGAAAAAACGGAAATTTTTGTGTGAAACCAGTAATTTAGTTTTCTTGATTTCTTGATAGTGTTCCAGGTCATTTTAACATAGTGCTATAGTGTTTCAAAAAATTAAAAGTATTTTAATTTTTTTTCGGTGAGGCGATGGTATTGTAATAAATTGAAATTTATTATAAGTTTTTTTTTGTAATACTTTTAAAGATAGATTATTTGTCTGTAGATGGCACCACTACGGTAAAGTTTAAATTCAATCATAATGATATTTTCTTTAGAAATTTTGAATTAGTCTTTTAAAAAGGGATTTTTTTGGGTAAAATCTATGTAACTAAATTTATTAATATTTATTGAAGATGGTATTATAACTTGTATAGGGTATTAGTGGATTCATGACGGTTTTTCTCAAGGATCTTTTTTTTTGGTTCTGACGTCCGCCGGATGCGGGATGACTCTGGACGTGGTAAACAGGTCAGTCTAGATTCTTTCGCCTTGTTGACGGGAGGATAAAAGAGAAGCGATGAATGTGGCTAGGAGCAGTGGCAGTACCAGTAGTAAGCAGTGAATCAGAGCAGTATCCTGGGGATACGGAGTTTGTCCGCTGAAGGAGTGGTTCGTGACAGTATCTCGGAGATGGTGGATCGTAACCTTAGGGAAAGCTAAACTGAAGTCTCTAGCGGGAAGGACTACCGGGATTAGCCAAAAGCCGATATCTTTGAGACGATGGGCCAAGTCCGAAGGAATCTATGCTGGACGTCCGGTGTCCCCCTTCTACATGCCTAAGTCGCTTGAAATTAGAATAGCTGGAGAAATTTCGAGATCCTAGCCGAGGAGTTTGTCCATGAGTTCATCTACCTTTCCGGTGGGCGGTTCCAGAGTGAAAGCAGTAAATTCCGTAGGGTACTTATAAAACTTTAAATTTTATTTCGTTAACATTTTAGAGGAATCATTTACCGAAAATTCTGAACTGTTATGTTGTGTTTTTTTTTGTGTAGGAGAACAATCAGCATTTAAGTGTAATTTATAGATATCATAAACCAAGTCTGGGTTTTTAGAAATGTTAAATGAAGTTTTTATTTTATAAATGTCTTTTTTTGAACTGTAGAAGTTGAAGGTTATGCTTGAGTGTTTTAAGGTTGCATTTTTGTTTTAATTAATGTATAAATGTTTATTCCCATGTTGGCATTTGGAAATGTGTGAAATTATGCTTTTGAAAATTTAGAGGTGCAATAAAAATGAGTTTTAAATGTTAAAAGTTTTCTGTAATTCATTAGATATTTGTCTACTAAATAACCTGGGTAACCGTTACTAAATTTAAATTTTGAGATCACAGCCAAAGGGGTAACGGTACAGCTATTGGTTTATGAAATAGATCGAATGTTTCCCACACAGAGCAAAGGGAAATATGTCCTGCTTTTAATTAAATGCATGCTTGAGCCAAAAATAGATTTAAGAACAGGATGTGGCTTTTAAAAGTGTGAGAAAGTATTTCGATTAGAATAATTAATCAGGATGAAGTTTTATAGCAAAGAAACTAACATTAAAAAATTGAAGCTTTTCGAAGCATTAAAAAATGAATTAAACAATTCGCCAAAATTGTTTAATTGGAATCCAAAAATTTAAAAAATTTTCTATTTGCAAAATCTTCCCTATGGTAGAAGTACAATTAAATTGAAAAATATCAAATTTGTAATGTTGACAATATATAAAAGTAATATAAATTATAAAACATTTACATATGTTCTCATTGTAAAAATTTTAACACAATCAAAAGTCTGTAGCAGCATTATCAGCAATTTTAAGATTTTCATTTTCAACAATTTTTTTGACTTAACAATTTTTTCAGTTTCAAAAGTATTTTGTTTATAGATCACATTACAGTTATTCTGCAAGAAATATTCCTCATAATACCAATTTATGTTATCTCTTCAATCATGATGACAAAAATTTAGAAACATTTGTTAAAAATGTGTAATTTAAAATGTAAATCACAAAAAACATTTTTACAGGAAAAATTTAATATGAAATTAGATTTGAGTCTTGTTTACCCTGTTTGAAAACAAAATAAAATAAAAATGACACAGTGGTTGTTATTCTGAAGACCAAGACTTCAGTATTGTCTTTATTTCACTTTATGTATTATTTACCTTTCATTTTTTGTCACTTTAATAGCAAAATATTTGATTTTTTTTTTTACAAAATTACCTAGGATAATAAGTTAGGAATTTATTAATTTTCTTGGATTTGTACAATTCTGCCAACATGATTTTGACAATGTTACGCACCATTATCATATTTAGTCTCAAGAATATTGGAAAACACAAGATAATTTTAAATTTTGCTATTTGAATTTTTTTATTTATTTTTATTATTTTTTTTAATGTCCAAAATTTGCCTTTTATAACATTTCTTCTTTTCACTCTTTTATTTTTCTTTTCTTTCTTTTATTTCTACTTTCTATATTGTTTTATACTTTTATTTTCTTTCTTGGTATTTTTATTGCAATTATTAACTTGGATTTCAGGAAATATGTGAAGACAAATTGCTTTTATAATCAGAAAAGGTGATCAGTCTTCTCAGATTTTGCATTACAACCTGTTTAACACAATCACTAATTGAAATCCAAAACAAACTTTCAAATTTAATATGGTATTAAGGTAAATTAGTTTTCAATTTTTGACTGATCTAGCTATTTTCCTTATTTTTTAATCTGAAGTGCAAGTTTGGTTAATTTGCAAATTACATTTAATTTCTTTTTTTTTTTTTTAATTATTTATATCTTTCTTTCTTTTTTTTTTTTTTTGGACATAATTTTTTTTTCAAAAATTTTAGTTCGGACATTTTTTAAAGTAATTTTTGTTCAGAGATCTTAATTGATAATTTAATTTGTCACAATTGTTAGGGAATTCAAATATTTTTATTTCTATTTTAAACGTGTTTTTGAAGTGTATTTGGTTATTAAATTTTTCAATTTGTGTTTGATCATTTTCCTATCTGTATGCTGGAATTAAAGTTCAGAGATAAAGAAACGATTTGTTTATGCAAATTACTGAGCTGGAACAGAGCTATGAACTACTTACCAACGTTGGACTGAAGCATTAATGTCTGGTTGTATTTCAATTTAAATTCTAACAACAAGTATTTTATTCATTTTTCCAAACTATTTGTATTAGTTTTAACATTTCCTGATTTAATTTTTGCCGCACCGTAATTGCATTCATATATTAAAATTGAATTTCAATGATTATTGTAGTTGCATTAAGAATAGAACAATTTTTTAATGGCATTTTCATCCTAACACACTATAGTAAAACCAAAATATAAATTCTGCTAATCAAAAAATCATAGAAGCTGTAACACATAAAACAATAAATTTGAAAATAATTTCTCGAAACATTTCTTATGAGAATCAATTCACTGAAAATTAAAATTTCAAGAAAAAAATTTCAACAGTAAATACGATTAATGTATAAAAAATAATTTTTCAATTGAAACATCAAGAATGAGAAAAATTTTTTTTAAAATAATAATCAATAAAAATTAAACAAATTGTTTTATGAGAATTGTAAAAAAAATCAACGCAAAAGGATACATGAAAAAGTTCGAATTAGTCCAAGAAGATATTTTAAAAACCGGAACATCAGAGATGAAACTTGTAAGGAAAAAAAATTTGTTTCTTCGATTCCAAAATACATTATGACAATCACAACATTAGATGACAGTTGTTTTTGTTTCTTTTTTAAGAGGAATCATAAATTAACACTAATAGCGACGGAGAAATTGAAGCTTATTTTTCTTTGAGTTCTGTGTAGGTGTGAGGGAATGTCGAACATCTAAGGAGACCATCGTAAACCATTCCGGGGTGTGAAAACAATTCATCGACGATAAAATTCATAGCAGCACTGGCAGAGGCATAACAAAACTATCTGTAAGTCACTTGTAAAGGAAAGGGAATGGATTTCAAATCGGAAACTTTTAAATGTTGATCAGGAATCAGATGCAGTTTTTCTTTTTAGTCCAAGGAAAGAAATTGAAGTTCAGCTTTCTAGTATTCTCAGGAACGTAGACAAAATATGCAGCATAGACGTATGGAAAACCGATGATCGTTTAGTTCCACTGTGCGTAGGTATCATTTATAATAAACAAAAAGTTTGATGATTGAAGAGTTTATTTTTTGTTGAAGATACTGGATGAATTATTAATTGCCATTAGTTGAAGAAGAATTTGACTGCTTATTTACCAACTGTCCATTTGAATAAATGATTTGAAGTTATTCCATATTTTTGATGTACCCTCTTCCGAAGTTGATTTATTTAATTTCACATGAGATATTAAATATCTTTAATGTACCGTACGAACTGTACCCCTTCCCGACTGTTTAATCCTGGCGACTTATAACGTCGTTGCCGAGTGGAAGGATTAAAACAGGTCTTAGGTCGGGAAGGAGGGTAAAAAATTTATTTATTAATTATTAGACAGTGCAGTCATGAGAAAAGTGTAAAAAGTGCACACGAAAAGCTGCGCTCCTTGGTTATATGTTAGGGAAAATCTTGGTAGGGTAAAATCCGTAAAATGTCTTAATTTAGGGAAAAAGGGAAACCTTAGTAGTTGCTATTGGTTTATGAAATAGATCGAATGTTTCCCACACAGAGTAAAGGGAAATATGTCCTGCTTTTAATCAAATGCATACTTGAGCCAAAAATAGATTTAAGAACAGGATGTGGCTTTTAAAAGTGTGAGAAAGTATTTCGATTAGAATAATTAATTAGGATGAAGTTTTATAGCAAAGAAACTAACATAAAAAAATTGAAGTTTTTTATGTTATATATATATATATATATATATATATATACAGTCAATTCGCTATAACTCGAAGTACGATAACTCGAATATTACTATAACTCGATTTTTTTACGAGGTCCCGACCCTTTTATCTTCAATTTCATGTTAATTATTCTCGATTACTCGAATTTTACTCCCTTTATCTCGATTTTTTTTGGATCTTTTAAAGGAAGAAAAAAAACCTAGGAGCTGATATCTTGCCCCTTCCTTTGCAACACACACACAATGTCTTTCGCACTCTTCATGGAGAAGCTAAAGCTGTCCCACTTGAAGTATGTGAACAGTGGTTAAATGAAACGTTACCAAATTTACTTTAAGGATACAGTTAAAATGATGTTTTCAATATTGATGAAATGGGTTTATTTTTTAAATGTCTTCCAAATAAGACTATGATGTTTAAGGATGAAAACTGCTCAGGGGGTAAAATGAGCAAGGAACGTTTGACTGTCCTAGTTGAAGAAAATGCGTCTGGGACAGAGAAATTGCCCTTACATGTTATCGGAAAATACCGAAATCCCCGATATTTCAAGAATGTAAAAACGTATCCTTTATCTAACAAAAAGTTTTGGATGACATCAGTTTTATTTGAAGACTATGTAAGAAAATTGGATCGGAAATTCTTCACTAAAAAAAGAAAAGTGATACACTTTATGGATAAATGCACAGCCTATAGTGATCTACCTAATTTGAAAGCAGTAAACTTGCAGTTTCTTCCGCCAAATACAACAGCAAAGTTGCAGCCGATGGATCAGGGTATCATAAGGTGCTTCAAACAGTCTTATCGTAAATGGCTTGTCAGAAATTGATCTTAAATATTGTAAGCATTTAGAAGATTTGTAATTAATAAGCATTAATTAAATAATCGGACAATATTTTGAAAGTCCAAAACCGAAACTAACGATAAGTCGAACTTCCGATATGTCGAAGTTTTTCGTCAGTCCTATCAGATTCGAGTTATCGCGAATTCACTGTATATATATATATACTAGGGGGGAAAGCCCCCTGTTCGCTACCGCTCACTAACCCCGATGATTGCTTCGCAATAATTGTTTTTTCTTGCCAGAAAACAGTTTTTCTGCTAAAGTTAAAAATATTCACTTAACATCTATGTACTAAAAGGGATTCTGTTTACTTACTCTCTTCACCTCTACTTCCCACTTCCAAATATTTCTATCTATTAGTATTATAAGTATTTAGATCTCTTGGTGAACAGAAGTGATTTTTTGGGTAGACTATATTTGAGGGTGCCCCTTGATTCTCGCCAAGTTGTGATCGAGGTTGATAACCAAGCTGGGCGATGTTGAAACCCAATCGTAATTCTGATTGGTTTAGATTTTAGCGTTAGTTTGAAATGTTCAACGGTATATGTAATTTCAGAGGTCCGTTAGTTCTACGTTGGATACTGGCTGGTAAGGTTACTTTTGCTTGTGGTCAATAAGATCGAAGGTATGTGGGCAGTCATAAAAAGGGACTTTAGAAAAAAATGTCATCGCCAGTCCGGTACCACAGACGCCATTTTCAATTTGTATTTCGCCGAATTTATGTGGCGATGGAGGTACACAGATTCTATTCATGATAAATTTAGACAGTATCTAACTGCTATTAGAGAATTCGGTGCACCTAAATCTGAGGATATTCAAGCTTAACGAGGAAGTGAGTTATTTTTTGTCCCTTTCTTTCGACATTTGGATTTTTAATTCGCAAATCGAGGTCATCTCTGATCATGACCCACTCACCTATTTAACACGTAGTGCCCCACATAGTGCGAAGCTGACAAGGTGGGCACTAGCTCTCCAAAGGTATAATATCAAAATTACTTATAGGAGAGGTAGTGCACATGAAAATGGAGACGCCTTGTCAAGATTGCATATCACATGAATGAATATAAATATAATGCATATAGTTTGTCTAATGTTTAGTTAATAAATTGTTTCTAATGCTATCCTTAATTATGTAAATCTGTTTTGAAAATGTAATTTTTTTTTAGTATTTTCGGAGTCATATTTCACTGGGCTCTTATATTTTTATATGTAAAATAATTAAAAAATTTTCGACGTATATTTCTGTATGTTTTTTTCTTGTTTTCTTGTTTGTTTGTTTCTTAGTAGGATTTCAGTTAGACGCATCGTCTTCTTCTGAAGCCAGATGCTTCTCCAAAGAACGGAGGAGTGAGATTCAGAAAACGTAAAAAGGGAGAAGATTAAACTTTTCCCCTAAGAGGGAAAACGTACAGAACTGTTTTATTCTTACTGTAGTAGTATTAGGTGTGCCCAAGGTGGTGTTGGCATAAAAATGTCATGTCCGATATGTTGCTTTGTTACTAATTTGTTTAATTAAATTTGGTGTTAAATGTTCGTCATCCGTCTGATTGTTGCTTGCATGGGGGCCCTTACTCACAATTTAAAACTTATTTACAATTTAAAATTTGTTCTGTATACATATATATGTTCTGTATATATATATATATATATATATATATATATATATATATATATATATATATATATATATATATATATATATATATATATATATATATATATATATATATATATATATATATATATATATATATATATATATATATATATATATATATATATATATATATATATATATATATATATAATAACGGTGTAACCGCATCGTTATTTTTTAGTTAATTAGTAGTCAAAGCAGCATGATTAACGAGTCCATATTGTGCATAATCTTTTTTATTTAGTAGCGATGGTGAAAGCATACATCTTAGCCTCCTCCCGCTGGAGATGTGGGGAGACCCATGTCCCGTCTAAGCAGACGGATTTTATTTAAGCATGATAAACAACAAAAAGCACACGCAAAAACATTGCTCCTGCATTTTATAGGATGATTAAAAGTTGTGAAGCGGCCAGTCATTATTGCTTTTTTCTGTATTCTTACGCCTCATCAATTTATTTATTACTCATAGCAAATCGTTTTATCTTTCCTTATATGGAAGTGAAAGATCTTAAAATAACTTCTCTTTTGAAGTATAAATCTAATTATTATTCATTGGCATGTTTTTAGCCTTGAAGTCCCAAAATAGAATTTCTACCATTATCTTTTACTAAAGATATTTTATGAAAACGAATGAAGTTTTAATGCTTTTATTAATACAAAAGTATTTAATTTTTGTATATATATATATATATATATATATATATAATATATATATATATATATATATATATATATATATATATATATATATATATATATATATATATATATATATACATATATACACGTATGTTGGTGAATAAGAGTATTTTTTAAATCTCTTCATGTTGAAAAAACGTTGTTCCGTCAAACTGTTTTTACTCTCACCACTCAATGATGAATGCAGTGAAAGAAACAAATACAGATTTATTCTCTCTTTAATATCTTGACAGAAAATGGTTGCTATGGATACAAAAAACACAAATGAAGTTGACCTACTAAGAATTCCTTTTTATTGGGTGAGGAGATGAATCATCATGGATTGCAAATGAAACAAGATATTTCTTTGATTCAAAACTATTAATGATTTATTTCATACCTTTTTCTTTTCTATCTGCATTTACGTACTAAATGATGTCTGTACAGTGCGCAAAAAAAAATTAACACGTCTGAATAACTTTTGATCTAATGATTATATTTTCATGTTCCAAAAATCCACTGTAATGGTACGAGGATTTATCGTTAAATATGTAAATTAATTGCGTCCCACGATATTTTAAAAATACAAAATCAATCATAAGAGTGTACTTTCCCTGAATAAACCTTCCTTTTTTCACCGCGTTTCGATTTGGCCTCCAAAGGACGAGGATGAAGGTTGGGTAGTCGCAATCTAGGGAACAGAAAGTTAGCAGTTTGGACACATATGTGATAATTTCATTTTTTGTGTATTTCATGAAATTTGCAGAAGTGTTTTAAGTGAATCAAAAATGTTTTGCTCACAATAATAAAATTTTTTTATCCAACGATAAAAAAAAAATTTAAATAATTTTATTTAATATTATGTGACTCCATGCTTATGGTAGTAATATTATGAACCTGCAAACAACGGTTGGTCTTCACCTTCAACCCCCATCCCAGCTTTATTTTGATAGACTCCCAAGACGTTAACTCTAGAACACACGAAAACATTTTGAAACGTAGTCTAGGCATATTTTTACATCATTTTACAGCATGTAAAGCCAAAATATGATCTACCTTTTTGAACGAAATCAGTCAAATAATTCTCGAGAGGCCATTTTGATTGTAGTACGTTTCTTTAAATCTCAAGAAAGAAAGGCCTGTTGAATACTGTAGCTAACTTCCAATACAGAAAATGTCATCATTAAAAAATAAGTATATTCTCTAAATAACTATACTATATAGCATGGCTCGAAAAAACTCAGAAATTTTACCCGTCCCCGAGGACGGCTTGTCCAACAATGTACCCGTTCTCCTTTGAAACTAACCCGTCGCTTCTAAATGAATAAAAATATTATTTTTTCTTATTTATTACAAACATTTATATAAATTACGCAATGAATTAGTAGCCACTAGGATTACATTATACAGTAATAAAAGAAATACTAGGTTACTAATAGTAAGACCTACTATTTCTTTTATGAAATAATTTATTTCTTTTATGAAGTAATTTAAATGACGAAGGTCAAGTTATCTGGAATGTCACTTTATCCGAGGGTACTGCGTTTTTTAAATGAATCAAATATGACGTTTGCCAGCTCCACAGTCAAGCCTATGATTTACAGAGGTTTCTGCATAGAAATCTGAAAGGGGTTTTCCATTTAGGTGGATGCTCATAATTGCGTTTAACGCTTACGTAATGTGTTTTTTTGTAACTTCATTGTTGAAAAGTCCCTTTCAACCGCTGCAGTACTCCCAGACGGGAAAAACATCAATCCACCATGCGCAGTATGTTGCTGTACGGGATTTCTAGATTAGAGGGTCATTTTAGAAGAGAGGCGCTAGACTCTTGTAAGATAACAAAAATTGAAAGTGTATCACGAATATTAACGGGAAAATGGCCGTCCGCGCGGACGTCTGATTCGAGAAATTCGTTGTCCGCGGGAAATTTTTGACCGCCGAGGACGGGCGGTTTTTCGTTGATTAAAATAATAGATACAAATTTACGTTCCCTTATAGACTCCTCTAAGCATGCCGGTAATTAAAGGAAGATATCTTTGGAAAGCTCCCACATCCATTTTTCCTTTTCAAACATTAGTTTTTGTCTTCTGTAATTAAGAACTGAATTTATCCCACAATATGATTAAAGGATCTGCATGTGGACAGCTCAAATAAGTAAAACAGTGCTATTGAATGCTATTCTAAACCCTGCATTTTCTTACAGGTCAAAAATATTCTATATTATTATGTAACGTATTAAAATTTTAATAAAACAGCGAAATGGAATTAAAAGTTAATTTGAAACTCTTTGGGAGTTGACCCTCCATAAAAAAAACTTATGAGGGTTTTTGTAACAAATAATACACTGGTTATCATAAATTAAGGAAAAATCACAAAAATAGCGATAACTCTTTCAAAAGTAAGCCAAACCGTGCAAAATTTGCATATGTTGTCCACTAAGAGTAGCTGAGTAAAATTGCAATATGCAAATTAGTGGCGCTGCACTCGGCTTACGTCATCTGCCTGGAGCATAAAAGTCCAAGTTTGAGAGAAAGCACACAAATTTTACTGTGATTGCGACATTGAAAATCTGAGATAGCCAATTCGTAATAATGACCTCTAGGCATCATTTGCCTGAAGAACTACGATGGAGAGCCATCGGGAGACTAGAGGCAGGGCAGAGTCAATCAGAAGTGGCCAGATGGCTAAATGTGAGTCCATCTGTGGTTCATAGACTTTGGAGGCAATTTCAAACCACAGATTCGGCATCTAGGAGGTTCAGTCAAGGACGGCCAACTGTTACGACCAGTGCCGATGACCGATATTTGACATTAAGTGCACGCAGGAATAGAACCGCTACTCCGACACATCTTAGATCCTCTCTTGCTGCAGCCACCGGAAGGTTGGTGTCAACGTCAACTGTGCGCAGAAGGCTCCACGAAGGTGGTCTGTATGCGAGACGACCAGCCATTTGCGTGCCGCTCACATCACGCCATAGGAGAGACCGTTTGCAGTGGGCCCGACAACATGTCCACTGGACGTCAGATCAATGGAGGCCTGTTCTCTTTACGGATGAGTCCAGGTTTAGTCTAGAAAGTGACAGTAGACGTTATTTGATATGGAGAGAACCTGGGACCCGTTATCATCCATCAAACATCCGTGAAAGAGATGCATACGGAAGAGGCAGTGTCTGTGTTTGGGGAGGCATATCCTTAGGAGGGCGCACATACCTCCATGTCTTTCCAAGGGGAACCGTGAATGCTCAGGTTTATCGAGACAACATCCTTCATGCTTATGTGCGCCCATATGCCGGGGCAATTGGTGATTGCTTCCTGTTACAGGACGATAATGCAAGACCACACAGAGCTCGCATTGTTGATGATTATCTTCAACAGGAAACAATTACTCGCATGGAGTGGCCAGCTCGATCCCCGGACTTGAATCCTATCGAGCACGTTTGGGATGCTCTAGGGAGGCGTGTATCTGCCATCAATCCGCCCCCTCAGACCCTTGCCACGCTTGCAACTGCTTTACAAGAGCAATGGCTCTCACTTCCTATTGAACTGATAGACCGCATAATTGAAAGCATCACACATCGCTGTTTGTGCTGTATTGCTTCTAGAGGCAATCATATTCCATATTAAAGGTACTTTTTCTATTGCAAACCGATACTTCCAATTTGTTTATTTTATACATGTGCTAATTTCTATACTACTATTAATGTCTGATAATTTCTTTTTATGTTGTTTAATACCTTACTATGTGTTGTATATTGTGGGTAAGTTTCATAAAATTCCATGTGTAATTTCTTGAGTTATCGCGATTTTTGTGAATTTTCCTTAATTTATGATAACCAGTGTATATCAAAATAAATTTCAAAAAAAGTTAAATAAATAAACAAGTTAGGCTTTCGAATTGCATGTACGTTCTGTTTATTGATACTTGAAAAAATTTTTTAAAAAAATTATTGATAAGTAACTTATATGCATAGCTGAAAAAATTTACATTTAACTTTTTAAACTAATCAATTTTATATTACATGTATGTAACTAATTTCATATTCATTCTGTAACGCATCGTCTTTCTTATGGGGTATTTATAAAATAAAAATTTAAAGCTAATGTTAGTTAAATTACATTTATTTCTATTTTATTTTGTAATGTATAACAAATGACTGAATGACAGGAATAATGTAAATAATGATAATATGATATGCATATAAAGAAATTATGATAAAAGAAATGATTTTTATCAATTGACCATTGAAGTAATGTTCAACTTATGGACTGCAAACTAATCTATGTCCATGAGTGTCAAATGATATACGTTTTAATTATAACAGGAGTTGAATTTTTCTTAATGATTGTAAGTAATTAGATGGGCATATCCCATTTCAGTAATTCTCTTTCATTATTTATGTGTTAATGAATATATGTATTTTTTAAAAAAAGGAATCAATGAGAGGCGTTCCGGTGGAATTTCCAATGAGGGTAAAATCCAAACCGCGAAGGTTATAACAGGAAAGGGTTGAAGTTTACCAGAACGATCCGTGCCAAGAATATAATGAGATCTTCATTAACTTCTGAAGGGAAGTGAAAAAGATGTGATGTCAGATTTAACTTTTATTCGATGAATTATTATTTCAAACCCGTCACTCGAAAGTCACACTCATGTACAGGGGGGGGGGGATAAAGTGAATGAAGGGAAAGAAAACCTTTCTCAAACTTTGCAAGGATTGAAGTCAATATTTACTTATTGCGTTATTATTTTCTCTTTAATTGTTTAGTTTTGGTTAAACCAGATCCGGATGAGGCTGTATTGCTCCAAAATCTAATTCCCTAGGTTCTCTAGGTAACGAAAGGAAACTAAAAAAAAATTTTGAGAATATATTCATCATTTAGTAATGAAAACTTCAACACTTAATAAAATCAATCGTGGGTAAATATGAGGCAAAAATCTAAACTGTGATTGCTATATTTGACTATTGAAAATGGATTTTTTTAAAAAAAAACTGTAATGTGTGCTTGCGTCCATTTAAGAAAATGACCCAAATTTGAAAGTGTGCATGTAAATGACAATGCTCGACGCTGAAAAGAAATGAACTCCATTCATGCGAAATATTGACGAAAAACTTAACAATTCGAAAATAATTTTTACAAAAATAGGAATAATTTCCTTAACGAAAAATGAAGAGCAACAAATACCGAAAATACGTTAGCTAGCATTCTGATGTTCACAACACATCCAAGAAAATCTTTTATTTCACATCTTTATTTATGGTCCTCAAGAGAGAGGTCGCTACAGTGACGTTTTCTTTTCACTCTTCTCTTTTCTTCGTCTCTTTTTTTTCTTCTATTCTTTCTATCAATAGTTTGTATTAGGTTTTTCAATTTGAAAAAAAAAAAGAATGAATTGAAGCGGCCATAAAAATTTAGAAAATAAAAAATCGCATTTATGTGTTAATTATTTTTGAAGAATTGCTTAAATTAAATTTTTTCAAATTGTATTAGTGTTTCGGTTTAATTTTAATCCTTTGTTTTACCTGAATAGGAATGTTTCGTCTCGAATCCTTCGAAATACTTACTATTAAAAACACGCTTCCTAGTCTATTTAGATGATTTAAGACAAAAATATAAATTTCATCAACTAACTGAAGGTGCGCGTCTAATAGACATTAGAGCTTTATTAACGTTGTTTTGATCGTGAAATTCATTCATAAATGTTCGGCTAAGGAAATTATTTCACGAAGAATGAAATATGATTTTAAAACAGATTTTTTTCTACGAAGTTTCGGAGGTGGTTCAATAAAGAAATTTATTTTCGAAAAAAAGATTAAACGTGTTTTGTTGGAAATAATTCATTTTTTACCATAGATGAA
The DNA here is from genome assembly GCF_982258835.1 of Parasteatoda tepidariorum. Lineage (NCBI taxonomy): Eukaryota > Metazoa > Arthropoda > Arachnida > Araneae > Theridiidae > Parasteatoda > Parasteatoda tepidariorum. The sequence goes on along the minus strand of NC_141758.1, from coordinate 672,181 downwards.
TTACTGCATACGTTACCAAAAAATATGGCTTATGATTTTTATAAAATTACTATATTTATCCCAATGTTTTCTTCTTCTTTTTTTTCCTTCTAAATTTGGTTACTTTTTTTGTCTTTTAGTAATGACACTCCTCATTTCAAAGACGACGAGTGTCTTCCAAATTCACATGAACAATACAAAATGTTAAGTTTATTAGGTTTGAAAACTGAACTTAGAATATGTAACTCTCGTTATCATCGAAATTCATATCCACGAAATATATTAAATGAAGATTTTTTTATAAAAAAATAAACAAAAAAACACTACTGAAGCATTTTTTCTAATAAAAAGGCACCGTATCATAAAATCAGTGTTTCCCGAAGTGTGGTACTCCCAGGGGTACGGGAACAGTTTAGCGGGAGTACGCGTTCTTATGCGAAATATCTTGCAACAAACGGAAATTTCAAAATTTTTTTTTAAAAACAAAGCTAGCCATGAAAATTTACGATTGCGTATTTTTCTATTGGCTATTTTCTGCAAAGTTAACAGTTAATAATGAGTGGTGTCAACAGCCAGTTGTGATTTTTACTTTTGTGCAGCTTCTTTATAGCAAAGGTTTGTAATAAATTCTACTCATTTTGATTGCTTTTATAGAATATAATTTTTATCCCTAACATAGAATATGGATTGCTGGTTAGTATCTACAAAACTTTGTACCAAAAAAGAAACATGTTTTTAAAAAAATACATTTATTTTTTTATTAGTGGTACACAGCGTTACGAAAAATTTAGAGAGGGTACGCAAAAGATATAAGTTTGGGAAACACTGCATTAAATGGACCGAAATATTTTCTAATCACTGAATTGAAATCGAAACCTAGAGAAAGAAGATTTTTTTTGTTTGTTTCATTTAATGTTTCCAGCACGACTCTGTCTATCTATGAATGATTAGAACAAACTATATAATATGTTTTTGCGGTTTTTTTCCTCCCTCCTTCTCTTTGATACTCGGCCAAAATTTCTGTGTCGTCCTTCAAAAGAAAAAGAGAAAGAGAGGGGGGGGGGTATAAAAAAATTCAATAACTTGTATTCCTCAGAAGTCTTCTGTTGGGCTCTTTCCAAAGTCTGTACACCACCCCTTTCCTCATTCGGATTTTGCGGTTTCTCTTTCTTTCTCTCGGCATTCCTGGAAATTCTCTGTCCATTTATTTATTCTTTCCCCCCCCCCCCCCCTGATGTTATAATAATCTTGCACGCGACCGCCTCGTCGCCCTCTTCCTATTTTAATTTAATTTCAATGTTTTCGTTTGATTATTGGATTAGGAAATTATCCTCAGCTGATTTTAGGAGAAATGGCGTTCGAAGCATTGGGGGGGGGGGGGGTAGCCCAAGTGAATGCTTTAAAATAATAAAATAAAAACATAAATAGAAACTTTAATTAAGCCAGTCCTTAAATCAGCCCTAATATGCTATAATTTTTTTTCTGTTCCGCTTGCACTTTTACCATTTTCTAACAAAATAGAGTAATTTAAATTCAATATCCTTAGTTTATGGAAACTTTTCAAATGAATCGAAATAAAAAATCTTGAGTGTCGATATCCAAAGTATATTTTCAATTCGTATGAAAAGAAATGGAGCATGAAGTGAAATAAAGCGACTTCCAATAATATTCTGATAGTAAAGAATCCATAGGTCTTTAACATAATGAATAGTTAGTACTCATTCAATTGAGGTCAATTCTTTGAACAATTAAAACTTAAAACAAGAGTTATTCAGAGGTTTATGTATTTTTCCCCTTCGTCTCTTATGGTTAACTGTACAGTACACAATTATAATAGTAATAAAGGAAGGAAAACGAGTCTAATTTTTGACTAATGATCGGATTTTCTATTCACCCCAATCTGAATACTTCGAGGGTCTCACGATATTTTTAAATGACAGACTTAAAAACATATTTTCTCTGAAACCTTTTTCGAATCATTTCGTATTTTGACTCTCCAAATGTAGCATTTTTTACTTATTTCGCCCTCTCAAAGAAGTCATATTTCCAAAATTTTATTTTTTAGGAACTAGTCTACCGATTCTCTTCAAAGTTTAGAATTTAAAATGACATGAGAAATTGTATACTTTACAATTTAAAATTCTTTCAAGTAAATCAAAAAAATTTTTTTTCTTTCTTTTTTTGCGGAGAAACATCTTTGTATTATCAAGTTTTACAATTGTACACAAAAATTGTTTTAGTTCACTTCATGCTTTCGGAGGTGGGGTGAACAAACATTATAGGGGACCCAGTGTACGACCATTTTCCTGTCTACTACCGAGACCCCGAGATGGAAGGTCAAGAAACCAAAATCATCAAGAAAAAAAAAAAAAAAAAAAACTGCATGCTATTTCTGCACAAATTAATTAACATATTTAAGGTTAGGCTAGCTCTCATCATTAAGATAGAGTCTTAGTAGAAGTTTTCCATGGGGAACATTTTTTTCTTCTTTTTTTCTGCTCACTGTACGCCGAGAGCCAGTTCTATGTGAAACTGAAAACAGGATTTGAAAGTCTCTTGTTTTCGTTTGCCTTGTTTCGGGAAGAAATGAAAGGGTTAAAAACGTTGTGCGTCATTTGGTACGCATAATTAGACTCGATCGAAGGACTCGTTGCGGTTTGGAGAGCAGCGAACTTTAGAAAAGCAAACCGGATTTTCCCTAATTTATGTTCAAAATTTCCTTCACTCGTTTTTGGAGCTATATTAAGATGAGACTCCGACCTCGTGATCTCTCTCCCTCGTGAAAAGAAATGGATACAATTTGCGCATGCGGCAATTTGAAAGAGGATCTCAATAAAATATACACAGCCGCAGACGACTTCATGAAAAGTAAAAATAAAATGCATCTGGCAAAGCACGGATATCAAGCGTAAACGATCACTTTTTGATGTAAAAAAATGAACAATAGAGTCAAATACGGAACTGAGGAGAATTCATTGTGACGTCAGAACAGATCATTTGCGCAATTTTATTATTTCGAAATTTGATGATTTCTCATAAGGAGGGAGGACATTTCATTATTTTCTCATTTTTAATGAATTTAAATAATTGTTTTAAAAGGTCCAACGAATATTCTTCCTAACATTGTGACAAAGATAAATATAAAACAATATACCTTGCAAAAGTTGTGTTACTGTTTTAACTTCCATATATTTTAAATTTTTATAAGTAAGGAATGAATAAATAAGGATAAGAGTGAAATAAACTCAGGAAAATAATTTTGTAATTGGTGGTAGAGCTTTCTACATAAGTTTGTCAAATATCAAAGTATTATACGAGCTTAAAATGTTCATGAGCTTTAATTGCCTTATTTTACCTTTTTCTTCCCCTTTTTTTTCAAATTTATTTTTGTTAAAATAATTTAAAAAAAAAAACTACAGGCAATGCGAACTATAAAACAGACATCCTGTTCATAGTTTAGGTAAATTGAATAAAAAATTTGAAGAAGTAATCGAGCGTGTAATGAAATGAATGTAATTGAAACCGGAGATATTCAATAAAGAAAAGCGTTTTACGTTGAAGTTAATATTTTTTCTTAATGAACTTGACGCCCCTCTAAGACCGCGCCCTTTCTTACCCCCACTAATAACACCCCGACAGTCTTTAAACAAGTTTTTCGCTTTTTTAGCGCTAAATAAAATTTGACATGGTTTAATTTGGGTGTGTTAATGGGATACGCTTTGTTTAAAATGAATTTGTTTTTCAAAATAAATATTTATAATATCGAATTATTTAAAAATATTCATAGGCAAGCATGGGTATTTTTAAGAAATAAGACGCTCATTCTTTGTGCATGCACTTAGATATTATATGAAATTAGTTTCAAATAAATCTCTCTGTGCAAAAATTATAAAAAAAATCACAAATTGTCCACCAGTGTATAGATTATGTGTTAAAGAAAAAAAGTCGTTATTCATTACAAAATACATAACAATAAGTCATAAGTTCAGGGGCCGATTCTCAATTCTCCCTCATCCAAAAAAAAATTGTAATTCTCTTATCAGCTCCCTCTAAAAAATTATGTAAACAACTTACCTGTGATTTATAGGATTTATTTTATTTTTACAAAAAATAGATTTTTACATAAATCAATGAGAAGGATATGTGCTTGTCGAGCAAAGTTTGGTTTGAAACTTCAGTTTCTCGGAACTCCACATTCCATTTATTTATTCTCAGCTTTGTTAAAATCTAATGAATATAAAACTTTGGATATTTTTGAATAAGGCTTATCTTCGTCCGAAAATGACCGTTAAATGATTTGCACATTTTCTTTGAGGTCAACTCATAATTCAGTGATTAAATCTTGCAAACGACTCTTGATATTTTCAGCTTAAGCAGAGGGAAGGGGGTTCCATTCTGGGATATCCATATTTACAGCATGACTCTAAAATTTAAAATCATAGATTAATTTTTAAAATCTTAGCTATTAATACTTAATCATTGATTGGCAACATTGAATCGACCACTTAGCCGACCCCTTGAACGATACTCAGCATTTTTCATCGGTATCAAAAACAAGTTTTTACAATTGGCGATTTTCGTGCAAACTATACGGTTTAATTTGTTGTACTTAAATTTTTTTTTAAATATATTTATACACAGTCCAGTCACATTAATGTGACTACCTGTCAAAAGCCAGAATAACCACCTTTGACAGAGCGGACCGCTACGAGACGTGCAGGAAGAAAGTCAATTAGGTTTCTGAAAGTGCTCACTGGGATGTTGAGCCATGCCGACTCCAGTGCCGTGGCTAGCTGTGCTAGATTACGCGCTCGAGGATCCATGGCAGTGTAATGTGTGGCACAAATAAATAGTCCAGGTTGGAAACTATTATTTATTCAAACTCTTCGTTTCCACAACACAAACAAAAACACACACACACACATATTCAACACATGAAATAATATATAAAAAAATCTCGAGCGAGAGAACGTTCAAAAGTCCGTGTTCTCATTTCAACTTCTTCGAACCAACTCCACATCTCCTCTCCCAAAAATGGCCCCCACTCGCCAAAATAGGCGCGCTTAATTCCATAAGTGTTATAATTTATTTCTGTCTCTGTTTATTAAAATGAAGAGTTAATAATCTTACGGAATTGAAATCTTACAGCAGGAACAACCCGATAGAGGTGGTCCCACAGATTCTTGATTGGGTTTAAATCCGGTGAGTTTGCCGGCCAGGGGAGTACGGTAAATTCATCCTGGTGCTCTTCGAACCACGCACATGCACTGCGAGCTGTATGACACCTCGCATTGTCCTGGTGGTAGATGCCATCATTCTGAGGAAAAATCATTTGCATGTAGGGGTGGACATGGTCCGCATGGACAGATACGTACTTGTACTGATCCATCGTGCCTTCCACAATGATGAGTGCACCCAGTGAATGCCAGGAAAACATTCCCCAAACCATAACGCTCCCTCTTCCAGCCTTCAGCTTTCCGGCAATTGTTGCAGGGTGTTGCTTTCAGACGTTTCACGCCGCATACGCCAACGTCCATCTGTCCCATGGAGCATAAAATGTGATTCATCGGAAAAAGCCACCTGTTGCCACTCTGTGGACATCTAGTTGCGGTACTGGCGTGCAAATTCCAGCCTTCGTCACCGATGAACAGCAGTCAGCATAGGTGCATTAACCAGGCGTCTGCAGCGGAGGCCCATGCGCAGCAACGTTCTCTGAACAGTTGTTGAGGATACACTCTTGGTAACCACTTGGTTCATCTGGACGGTCAGTTGCTCAACAGTTGCACGTCTATTCGTCTGAACGCATCTCCGTAGCCTTCATTCGCCTCTGCCATCTTTGGCCCGGGGTGCACCACATGTGCCACTCCGCTTGTTTTGTATAGTGCTATTTTGCCATGCACGGTATACTTTTACCACGGCGGTGCGCGAACAGTTCACAAAATCAGTCGTTTCCGAAATGCTTCCACCCTTGGCCCGAAAGCCAATAATCATGCCCTTTTGGACGTCGGATAAATCGCTACATTTCTGCATTGTGCCAACGACTGAAATGATTTTCGCTGCCCTAGGACATTCAATATATACACTACACTGTAATGTGCTGCCACCTACACTCTGCGATTAGTTATTTCACTTTGACGTCGAAAGTAGGTGGTGGTCACATTAATGTGACTGGACTGTGTATATATATTATGAATATTTTCAGGACGGCCATTCTTATCCGTGAATCTTCCTCGGTGCAAAGAACTATTAAAAAAATTTACTTTGTGGCTATCAAAACATTCGTCTAAATAAATGTCATGAATCAAAAATAATAATTGAGTTGTTAAAAAAAAAAAAAAAGGTTTTCTATTCAAGACCGGCCACCTGAAAGACAAAGTAGAAAATAAGATAAATAACGTGTATCGATTAGAAATGGAACTCATAACTGATACATTTTAAAAACGGCGGTAAAATATTTCATCGAATTTGATGTTTAATCTAAAAGAATATTATTTTATTTTATTGATTTATTTCAATTTAATATCAAATAGAGCTTTCATTTACAGCTTAAAATAATTTAATGGGGATAGTTAAATTTAAACACCTCAAGTGAAAGAAGATGACTTACGCGTATTCACAATACATGAATTATTTTTGCTTCGAAAAAAGCCAATGTTGGCGCTCGTTGAATATTACGAGTAGTTTGTTTACGATCGAGTATGAGTTGTTTTCTTACACACTGCTATCTGCTACGTTAACTGAAAAAAGTACTCTGTTAAAATATGCACGTATATTTTTAGTTGCGTCATAAGGATAAGTACATTTTAATTTTAAATGTCAGTGAACTGTATAAACAATTTTATAAAACATAATTCCAATTCCCCTTCTTTTTTTGCTTAGCCTAGTTTGAAAATCAGTTTATTATATATCGCCAAAGTTAATTAGGTATTGTAATGAAATGCTCTAACATTCGGTTAAATTCTTAGTTTCAAGTATACCGCAAATGAGTAGCTATACTGGGGGGGGGGGGGATTCTGTTTCTGAGTAATTCACACAAGCTTTACGATTTCTGCGAAAAATTCTGAATTCTATCATCTCGCTAAAATTGCAGATTACGATTTCCTGAAGAAAATTTTTTTTCTAGAAATACACACGAAGGGCGGTGTTTTACTTGAAGCTATAACAAAATGCTAAAAATTTATTCATTGTATTGGAATGTTTTTTTATATTCTTTAAAATCTTCCGATCACTATGTAAAATAATTGTTTTTACATGGTAAATAAATGTTTATAGCATCTCAAACTCCAATCTATTATTCCAGTGATTGTACTCACTATTTTAAATTTTCTAACATGCCTCAAAATAAATTTAGAAAAAAAGACACAAAAGTGTGAATAGGTATTCATAACTTGGAACGAAACTTTTAATTAGATTACTAAAATAAACACATACCTTCAAAGTATGTATTTATAATTTTTATAAATTTTTTAGTACCGTCTTCTTTGTGTCTGTGAAAAAGTGTTTCCCTTTGATCCAAACATAGAGTTATGAATTTCGTGTTTTCCATTTATTTAACAATTGATGGTTAAAATTACTCTCTTAGAATGAATCAGTATATCGTTCGCAGTTCCTTTGCTGACAGCGGAGAACAGTTTACTACAGAGAAGTCAAGGTAAACAATACAACGGCCAACACTTCGACCTCCCCTGAAAATATTTGCAACACAACAACACAGTCCATTAACCTCTTCTCTCCCTCTAATAAGAAAACCTTCGTTTCAAATGCTTTTCAGAAAATTAAAAGAAAAAAAAAATCGACAGACGCACGCACGGATGGCCTTCTTCCACTGATGAGAGTTGTGCAATGCCTGACCTTGAAACAAATTCGCTTCTAGGAGGCAGCAGAAAGTGGGCGCTGATGACTACTCAAAATCAAATCACGTGGCTCTTGCTGTGTTATTCTGTTTCAAAGCGCCGCTTCCGAGAAAAATCTTGATTTACACTTTGTATTCGGCATCGAAGAGCGTAAAATGTTGATTCTTTTTATTTCCTTACTCTGTGTTGGCTGGGAATTTTATGATCATCGAACAAACAGAAATAAAATGTTAATGTCAAAGGCAGTCTTCTTGTCTGCATATTTCCTAGCATTAAGATATATACTCACAGTGTATAATACAAGAATATGACTTGTTTTCGAAACATGAGATAGAATTCTTCTCTTAATTGGATAATTTTTACACTTTCAGGTGAAACAAATATTTATACTTCTTTAATAGAGTAGTGTACAAAAAAAAAAGCAGATTGGATCGTCCATAACCACAGAAATGGTATATATTAACAAAATAACATTTAGAGCAGAGGGTGTCGGAGAGACGCTTGTTGGCTGCGGGGAGGATATAGCTTAGCATTGTAATTTCATGCAGGCACAAAGAAATAATGCTTCTGTGTGGCAATGGGCCTCACGCGTTTGGCAACACTTCTTTCAGGATTGGCTGATTGCGGGTTGCTTTTGCCCCAGAAAGTATCAGACATGCTCCAAAGAGTTAAAGTCTGGAGACCTGACTGACGCATACATTTCATACGTTCAATTTATATTTATATGGGCACACGGCATTTCATTTGTTTTACAACCTTGATCACAGGATTGGCCAACTTTCATCACATTATTCAAAACAAAAACAAGTATTGAGTGATGAATTAAATAAGATGCGGGATTTTAAATACTTTTCATTTCACACAAAAATAATTTTATTTGAATAGTATGTATTCAGATATTTACCTGATATCTTTAAAAATTAGAAACTGGGGAAGGAGGCCGAGAAAGCATGGTCGGTAGGGAGCTGGGCTCATAACCAAAAGTTCGTGGGTTCGATCCCCGCCGGCCGAACACTCCCCGTGTAGTAAATGGTGACTGATGCTCGTTAAATCTGTCGCATCGCGAAGTCCTCCATGTTCCCATAACAAATCCAGACCTCTGGGGGTATTGATCCAGAAGTTTCCTTGTCTTCTGGTTTGGTTCAAAATTACAAGGCTATTGAGTTGAACATTAGCAGTCGTAAACCCCAAAATCGGGTCGGCTGTTCAACGACGGATTATAAACTGGGGAAGGGAACTAATAAAATTGCTGAGTGAGTCCACCAACGAATGTTTTTTCTCAGGAACTTCTTCTTGATAAATTTTGACACTTTAGCATGTATACATACCTCGCAGGTTTAGAAATCTTTCTTGAAATAATAATAAAAAGAGACGATTCATTTTGATGGCATGAAATAAAGTTGTTCGCGAATGAAAAGTATGAAACCGATACGGATATATAATATTTTTCACAAAAAAATATTTTTCACAATAAGAAAAGGTTAACTACATTCTGCTTCTGAGGCTGTAAAAAAAAAAAAAAGAAGACACATTGGGCCATGTGAAACCAGTGACGGGCATCACTCACGGAAATTTTATTCGTGATTAAATATAGTCTGAATAAGTTTATTCTGAATGATTATTCATATACAAATTTAGTCATTGTTCATCATTCATTATCCAAATTTATGCAAATTTTTGAATAATGATTGATGAATAAATCATTAGTCATGACTAATTTTTCTGATAAAAATCTTGAATTACCAGAGAAAATGGAAGCATTCAGTTTATATGCATGTATATGTTTGTATGCATGTATGTGTTAGCTTATTTTTATGTACGTAGAATGAACGTATGTACATAAATATAATTTATTAATACACGAGCAATGCATGCAAGTTCGTATGTATGTAGACGTATATATGTATATCTAGCATGCGTACAATTGCTCATACATAGATATATATTTTTAAACTCATACAATATTTGTACGTATGCATGAGCATGTCTGAACTTATGTATGTACACTGGTTATCATAAATTAAGGAAAAATCACAAAAATAGCGATAACTCTTTCAAAAGTAAGCCAAACCGTGCAAAATTTGCATATGTTGTCCACTAAGTAGCTGAGTAAAATTGCAATATGCAAATTAGTGGCGCTGCACTCGGCTTACGTCATCTGCCTGGAGCATAAAAGTCCAAGTTTGAGAGAAAGCACACAAATTTTACTGTGATTGCGACATTGAAAATCTGAGATAGCCAATTCGTAATAATGACCTCTAGGCATCATTTGCCTGAAGAACTACGATGGAGAGCCATCGGGAGACTAGAGGCAGGGCAGAGTCAATCAGAAGTGGCCAGATGGCTAAATGTGAGTCCATCTGTGGTTCATAGACTTTGGAGGCAATTTCAAACCACAGATTCGGCATCTAGGAGGTTCAGTCAAGGACGGCCAACTGTTACGACCAGTGCCGATGACCGATATTTGACATTAAGTGCACGCAGGAATAGAACCGCTACTCCGACACATCTTAGATCCTCTCTTGCTGCAGCCACCGGAAGGTTGGTGTCAACGTCAACTGTGCGCAGAAGGCTCCACGAAGGTGGTCTGTATGCGAGACGACCAGCCATTTGCGTACCGCTCACATCACGCCATAGGAGAGACCGTTTGCAGTGGGCCCGACAACATGTCCACTGGACGTCAGATCAATGGAGGCCTGTTCTCTTTACGGATGAGTCCAGGTTTAGTCTAGAAAGTGACAGTAGACGTTATTTGATATGGAGAGAACCTGGGACCCGTTATCATCCATCAAACATCCGTGAAAGAGATGCATACGGAAGAGGCAGTGTCTGTGTTTGGGGAGGCATATCCTTAGGAGGGCGCACATACCTCCATGTCTTTCCAAGGGGAACCGTGAATGCTCAGGTTTATCGAGACAACATCCTTGATGCTTATGTGCGCCCATATGCCGGGGCAATTGGTGATTGCTTCCTGTTACAGGACGATAATGCAAGACCACACAGAGCTCGCATTGTTGATGATTATCTTCAACAGGAAACAATTACTCGCATGGAGTGGCCAGCTCGATCCCCGGACTTGAATCCTATCGAGCACGTTTGGGATGCTCTAGGGAGGCGTGTATCTGCCATCAATCCGCCCCCTCAGACCCTTGCCACGCTTGCAACTGCTTTACAAGAGCAATGGCTCTCACTTCCTATTGAACTGATAGACCGCATAATTGAAAGCATCACACATCGCTGTTTGTGCTGTATTGCTTCTAGAGGCAATCATATTCCATATTAAAGGTACTTTTTCTATTGCAAACCGATACTTCCAATTTGTTTATTTTATACATGTGCTAATTTCTATACTACTATTAATGTCTGATAATTTCTTTTTATGTTGTTTAATACCTTACTATGTGTTGTATATTGTGGGTAAGTTTCATAAAATTCCATGTGTAATTTCTTGAGTTATCGCGATTTTTGTGAATTTTCCTTAATTTATGATAACCAGTGTATATAAGATGTATGTATGAATGTACAAATGTAAATACAATGTATGGATGTATGCACAAACGTCATTTGTACGTACATTATATGTACGTAATTTGTATATAATATGCATGTAAATATGTATGTTGCTTTGTATGTACGTATTTAAAGACAATATATGTATCTACGTATACATGTATATACAAGAAAGTACATTCATAATATGAATGTTAATATATACGTGCATTGTATGCAAGAACATTGTACATACTATATATGTACATATTTATGCATATAAAATTCATGAATAGACATATATGGTTTGTACGTGTATTGTATGTTCATAAGTATGTACGCACATAACTATGTAAATCGTCAAATGTGTATGTAATGCATGAGTGCACGTACAAAAATGTTTGTATGTACTTGCATTATACGCATGTGTATATAATGTATGCGTGTACGTAAGTACATATAATGAATAAATGTGTGCATGTTCATGAAATATATGGTATTCACAACGTATGTATATACATACTTCATGTGTATGTAAGTCAAACTCTTTAACCATCAAGGTTTTAAACGGACCGACATGCAAAACATCGTTTGTTCTTTAACGTCTTATATGAGGAATTTAACCATAAAACTAAGACAAGTATGCATCAGTAAATATTTATTTTTATTTTATTTTAACTTACTCCAGCGTAAAATTGTTTTATAAGTTCTTATACTTAGTTGTGTTAAAAAGAAGTTTATAACAGTTTAGTTATTTATGTTTATTTTAAAATTTGTTCTAATATCTATAAAACTCAATTTCTTATCGTTTTTGAAAGTAAAAGATAATCTTATTTTAAACTCCTAAATATAATTTCAACTTAAAAAAATTAAACACTTTTTTGTCATGTAAACATTTCTCTGAACTATGTTATATAAAAGTAAATTTGAAGCCTCAAAACTTTTATAAAAATACTTGAAATGGATTTTTCATTCAAATATTTTTAAAATGATATAGAACAATTAAAACTAACAATTTTTTTAAATATCGTTTGATTTAGTCATTTAAATTGCTTAAGTCGTTATAAGTGGCCATTATAATTAAAGTTTCGAAATTTAGATAATTTACAAAAATTGTATATATTGTATTGTAAATATATTTAGATATACATACATTGTACATTTATACATATATTGGACAAACCTGTATGCACATATGTATCAAACATGTATGCCCAATATATGTATGTACACATATGCACATAATTACAATTAATGCATGTTGAATGCATGTAGAATGTATGTGTACAATCTATGCATGTCGAATGTATGTATGTACATATGTACAATATATGTATACTCAGTGTATGTATAATTGTACATACATATAGTGAGCATACGTGAATACATACAATGAAAATATTAATCACGATTACAAGTAATTGATTATATAGCTGTAACTGCCTGTAATCGATGTCCAACTACTTTATGCACGTCTGTACATATATATGGAGGTACGTTGTATAAGCTAACTAACGTATATACATTGCTATTACGTAGTGCATACGTAAGAACATTGTGTGAACATTATTGTATATATAACTTTGTACGTGTTTTGCATGTATACATATATGTACGTATATGCACTTTTATTTTTTGTTACACATATATACATTTTATGTGTATGCGTACACTGTATGAGTACATGTGCACAAATACGTACACGTTGCATAATTGCATATATTGTATGTGCATACATGCATACTCACATGCATGTGTACTACTTATGTATACACACATAATTTATACATAGTACGTACACTTGTATATACAATGTACGTAAATACGGATATACTATGTAATAACAAAACCTGTTAATATTCGATTTTTTTATTTATTCATGCAAGCATTAATATACAGTGCTCGTTCGTATATATACACACATAAACATATATCGTGGTTAAGTGTACATGTAAAGTACATCATATTTATCTATCCGTGCAGTAATTATTTTTACTATTATTCGTATTCGAGATTACTTGTTATCTTTAGATTATGACTGCTGGTAAAAATGACTGCTTATAATCGTATATATTGATTACATTGTTTGCTTAAAATAAAAGATTTCGGTCATTTCTTACCAGTTATCGCGTCTTGTTGTGATCACTGGTAATCATAATCACTTTTTATCGGATATCGTTACTTGTAACTCATAAACTAAATTTCTGACTAATGAATAAAACTTTATTGATCATTGAGGAAGATTTTGAATAATTATTCATTATTCTTTATTCATTATTCTGAATGACGATCTCTGTATGAAACCGAGCCTCTCAGAACATACTGTGCTAGATCATATGGTCTGGGACAATAATTGGAAGAGAGAGACACGCATGACTTTAGAGACCAGCAGTATGTCATTTGAAAGAGAGTGGAGAGAAAAAAATAGTTCCATACGGAAATAATAAACGGAAAACTGAAATGTGTATGGAAAATTATGCTACGAATTTTTGCCTGACCAGAAAAGGGTGTTTTAATCACTCACAATAATTCTGTAATCACTTATGTGGCAGGCAATGGATTGAACTGGACGGCTCATCGGAGAGCTCCTTTTCGTATAATATTGTTTTATTTTGTTTATTAAATTTTTTTGTTATTAAATATGGTTTCTTTAATTAATGCACCCATTCACCACTGAATCATTCTGCAACAAATTATAAATAGGACCCTATATGAAAACTTGAAAGTTTGCAACTTAATCCGAGGTAAGCCTAAGCCACAGTCTCATATGCATTAAGGGGGATCTTGACAAGTGAGATATTGTTCAGAACTAATAGTTCAGAAATCGTAAATAATTTAGTAGGTATGAAAAAAGAAGTATAATTTTTGATTTTGCCTATTTATGCGTCTTAAATTTTTATCTAGACAAGTAAAATATTATTTACTATGTACATTTTCATGAATCGAATGTTTTTGAAAATAAATTATTACATCAACAATGAAAATTTAGTGGTCTAATAGGGCCGCTTAGGTATTCTATTTAATTATCATTAAATTTAATGTTGCGGACAAATTTTAACAAAATTTAACTTAACAATTGTATATTTTAATTTACATTACGCATAAAAAATTATTAATAGAATAATATTAATCGAATAATATTAGTAGAATAATATTAATAGAATATTTAATAGAACTATTAATAAAAATTATTACATCCACAAAAAATACTAAATATTTGTTAAAAGGTGTTCAATTGTTAAGAAATTCAAGTGCACTACTGGCCATTAAAATTGCTACACCAGGAAGGAATGCAAATAACAGAATGATATTTATTGGGCACATACATTATATTGGGGAAGAACAAGTGATTAAATTTTCAGGATATTTGGATGTATAGATCCTGAGGAATCAGTACTCAGAGCAGCCTCTCCTGGCAGTAATAGCAGAAATTATTCTCCGTGTCGAACAGAGATTGGATAGCATAGACGGGTACAGCAGTACATACAGATTCAACATTATGCCACAATTCATCCATCGTAGTGATTGACGAGTCGCTAGTCGTTCGGCAACCATTGACCAGACATTTTCAATTGGTGAGAAATCCTGAGAACGTGCTGGCCAGAGCAACAGGCGAACATGTTCTGTGTCAAGGAAGGTCATCACAGTGAGGGCAACATTGTCCTGCTGAAGCGTAGCGTTATGTAGGCCTCGAAGGTAAGGCAGAGCAACTGGCCCTAACACATCAGAAATGTAACGGCTGCTGTTCAAAGTGCCGGCAATGCGAACAAGAGGTGATCGAGACGTGTATCCAATGGCACCCCATACCATTACTCCAGGTGATGGGCCAGTATGACGATGTCGAATGCAATCTGCCAATGGGCATTCTCCACGATGTCGCCAAACATGGATGCGACCATAATTATGCTGTATACAGATCCTGGATTCGTCTGAAAAGACGACGTTATGCCATTCCTGCTTCCAGGTTCGTCTTTGATCACACCATTGGAGGCATTTCTGCCTGTGAGGCAGCGTTAAGGGTAGCCGAAGCCATGGTCGCCGTGCTGCTACAAACGTCGTCGAACTGTTCGTGCAGACACTTGTTGTCTTGCAAATGACCCCATTTGTCGTTTCAGGGTTCGTGACGTAGATGTACGGTCCCTTAAGGCCATGTGGATAACATGTTTGTCTCCTCGGCTGTTAGTGATGGAATCATGACAGTAATATGGAGATGTTCCATATTACTGTCATGAACCAATCAATTCCATATTCTGCTAACAGTCATGGGATCTCGACCAACGCGAGCAGCAATACTTTGGTATGATAAACTGCAATCCCGGTAGGTCACAGTTTGATCTCGATCAAACTCAGACACGTGCTACTAGGCATTTCTCCTTCTTACACGAGGCATAACAAAAACATTTTTACCCAAGAACAACGCTCAAATTCAATTTCTGTATGAGAAATTTACTGTCAAATCTCTTTTTTTTATACACATTGTAGGTGTCGCTACCGCCGCCTGCTTTGCATGAATGCGCTGATGAACTAATCATTTGCATACCACAACATGCTTTATCCGCCCTGCAAATTTCACGTTCGTGGTGTGTCGCCTTCCTGATGTAGCAATTTTAATGGCCAGTAGTGCAGTTAGACAATAAATTTCAAAAAAAAGTTAAGCCTCCCATTGCTGTTAAACTTACATGAAAGAGTTTCGTAGTTTTCCGCTCCATGAAATGCAAACGCAGTTCTTAAAGACCTTTCACAAAAAAAGTTTGTTCCAGTGCCTAAATTAAGGGTTTCCTTGTCTTCTGAGTTGACTTCTGTGATCAAATTGCAATCACGTGATATATTTTTTCCCTAATCTACCTGATGATAAGTTTGGAGTGGAAACTTATTTTCATTACTTTTTAAAGAATGAATTAAACCTTTACTCATCTGTTGCATAATAAATCTATAAAAATTTTAAATATATAAAAAACAAAATTTTAATTATTCCGTGCATGCTTAACGTGAAAGAACTGATTTAAAGATATATCTTAAGCAATTTTTAACTATTTTTTTTTAATATAAACTTTTAAATAGCACTTTTAATATTAATTGAATATAGTTCCGAAAATTTTGTTGATTATTTGCAAAGTTATAGCCAAAAAATGCAAGACAAACAAAATTATAAAAATGTTCATAATTCCATAAGTATGTAAAGGTTTGTAAATAACAACCAATGGAGTTAATGCAAGTTACAATCTAATTGCTGTAGGGTGTTCAAAAATACTTGTTTTAGTTCGTAATTTATTGCTGGTCTCATAAGCCTTTGAAAGCTTTAAAACAAACCTTTTTTAAGTAGGAAAAATTCCAGACCTAAACATCACTTAAGTATTTCTAAGTATTTCTCGAGAAATATTTCTAATTAGCTTCAAACTACTTTCTTTTAATTCTGCTATTCAAACTTTTTTTAATGTTTTGAATGTCTCTTACCTCATAAATTATTGGTCCAATCTTTATTATACTTTTCCAAGCTTTAATGTTATTTTGTGAGATCTAGCATGACTAGTAGTTCAAGTTTACTTTTGAAAGAATTTTAAAAATGTAGTTTACGGGCGTTGCTTATGGAATACTCTATGAAAGGGTTTTATCACTCTAAAAAAGGTTTTTTGAACATAAAATTTATCTTGCACATAATAACATTTCATAGAAATTTAAAAATTGTTTGGATTGAGCAAATTGATTTACATTCCTTCATTTCGTATGACAAAAACCAAACAACTATATTTATCTTATTTTATAGTTAAAGTGGATTTTTTTGGAAGCTAATAAATTTTTGAAAAATTTATTTCATTGTTTCATTGTTGATGTTTCATTGTGACTACCATCAAATTGAAGTGTTAGATCTTCATTTTCAATAGATTTTGTGATTTAAGTTTCTTCAGTCCTATTTGAAAATCACTATAAATAGAGTTATTCCTCATACGAATACAATTTAAGAAAACGTTCCACTTAGGATAAGAAAATCTATAAAAATTTTCTTAAAAATGTATATATTCAAAAACGTGAAAGATTAAAAATATGAAAATACAAGTAGTGATATGAGATATAAAAATACAAATTGACACTTTTTGTCCAGAAAATTTTCTATCTGAAATTTGTATTCAGGATTGTATACTTTGAAAATAAAATGTAAAAAAAATTGACACAATGGTCGTTATTCTGAAGTTTATGACTTCAGTATTTTTGTTTTCACGAAGGAAAAAAAATGACACTGGTAAGTCTAATGTTAATCTTACCTTATGAGATTCAATTTTTATTGTCTCTACATCATATTTATCTTTAGCAAAATATCTGAAAAATCTTTTTCATTATCTTGAAATTGCATAATTCCGTCAACATTATTTTGACAATGTTACGCACCATTATCACGTTAAGTATAAAAAATATTAGAGAATTCAAGATTATTTTCAGTTTTGCTATTAAAATCATTATTTTTAAGTCTCTTTTTTGTTTTATTTTTCTTTAAATTCACTTTGTTTACATTATTATTTATTCTTATTTTTCTTTTTATGTCCAAAATTTTCTTTTCTTTAACAATTTCCTTTTGTTTTTCCTTGACTTAAATTTTTTTTATCGGTATTTTTATTGCAAACATTAACCAGGATTTCAGGAAAAATGTGTTTAGACAAATTGCTTTTATATTCCGAAAAATTGATCAGTTTTCTCCGATTTAGCATTACAACTCGGTCAAAAGAATCTATCATAAATTTAAACCCATTACATTCCTTTAAACTCAGTATGGCATTAGGAAGATCAGCATTTAAAATATAAAATTCCACTGACCTAGCTATATCTCCAATTTTTTAATTTAAAGTACAAGTTTGGTTAAGTTGCAAAATACCCTTTGTTTCTTTTACATTAACAAATGTTTTTCTTTCTTTTTGGATATTAAGTTTTTCAAAAAACTTAGTTGGAATGATATTTAATGTACTACCTATATCAATATTT
Source organism: Parasteatoda tepidariorum (assembly GCF_982258835.1). NCBI lineage: Eukaryota > Metazoa > Arthropoda > Arachnida > Araneae > Theridiidae > Parasteatoda > Parasteatoda tepidariorum. The sequence continues at coordinate 653,888 of NC_141758.1, read as the reverse complement.
AACAGGATAGTTTTATCCGTCATAGTCGGGTATTTGTCACTTTTATAGTTTTCATTATTATTTTGTACGTAACCAGTTACTATTAATTGACAATTTCGTGGTTGGTCACTTTCTTGTTTAGACTGAGTTTGATTCTCAGCCACAAAAGAATTAGGTTTGTTTATACAATTTTGGACCCAATGATAAGCATTGGTTATACCAAGATTATCACAGTATTTACATGGCTTAGGAGGCAACTCCTGGAAAGGCTGTGCGAAATGACTTGTTTGTTGTTTATTTTTATGAAATTTTTCACTTTCTTTTGGAATTCTAGGGCTAAATTGGGATTGTTGCATATAACTTTGACTTGGCCGGGAAAAATTTTGACTTTGTCGAGGATTATAATTTGGATTACCTGAGTTATTAATGAATGGCTGCCTTGGTGTCCAGCCTTGATATCGTGGACTATACCTATTAAATTTTGATCCTGGTAATTTTTGTTTAGTTTCAGTTTGGAGTAAGACAGTAGGTACTTCATGATTTATTTCTGAAACAATTGTGAGCCATTCAATCGGGCCTTTGGGCTCTTTTAAAACCAAAAGAGTTTTAATTTGGGGGGGGGGGCAAACCTATGGATTAACCCTCAATTGTATGAGCATTATTTAAATTTATTTTCCGACCTAACTCCACCTTTTCGGTAAAATATGAATTTAGGTCTTTAGCTTGGCCAGAAAATTTTAAATTTTGAAAATCATTAAAGACAAAAGGAGGTGAAAAATAATGCTCTTGAAAAATTTCAACTATTTCCTGATATGAATTACAATTTAAGCAGTTATTAATATAGAATTTCAAAGCTGAACCTTTAATGAATTTTTGAAAATTTTTAACTTTCCATTCCTCATTTAATTTAGCATCTATAGATTGTTTTTCGAAATGTTTGAGCCAGGCTGTGAATTGAACACCAATGTCAGGCTCAAAGATCAGTATGTCTGGTTTATCCAGTACATTTTGATCTATACTCAATTTTTGTAAATTATCATTTAATTCATTTTCAGAATTTTCTGTATTGTTTTTAGCTTTTTCATCCATATTAAATTTGTAATTTTAGCCACTCCGTAAGGGCATTCAAATAATCAAAATAAATTTCAATAATTGAATATTACATTTAGAAATAAATTAAATCTCATAGTTGCTTATTTATCTTTACCTTAAGACAAAAAATATTTTGAAATTATTATCAAAACAGAAGCACAGATCAAAATAAACAAATATTCATTATATAAATACCATTAAAGAAATTAATACTGTGGATGAACATAAACACTGGAAAACACCGTTTTTTTATGGTTAATAAATCATTCTAATTTTTGATGAAACACTCACACCCGCGAATAATGTTCACTTGAGATCATAGACTGAACTTCTATCAACCCTCAATGAGACCGACAGGCAGCAAGCAAGTAGGAACTCACAAAAGGTTTTCCACTGATTGTTGATTCCGACTGGGTGGCCGAAACTGAACGACGAAACCCAATCTCCAGCGGTAATTCCCACAACAGCAACGGTAGAGGCAACTTCTGGACCCATTAAGGAGGAAAGTCCCGAAATTCTCTTCTTTTAATTCTTTGGCATCAGATTCTTTTAGTCAGGATAAGAGAGGATAATTTCTTTCACGAGCAATGCCGGCATCTCTCAATTCACATATTTGAAAAGAGCATTTTTAAAATGGAGCCAGTGAAAAAAAAAAGTGCCAAACCAACTGCAAATAAATCCTGCCGGCTTGAAAGGGTGGCAGTCATGCTGAGTGTTGTTAGGCCACGCAGATAGCAGTTGGAAGGCAAAAAATATTTTATTAGCTTCACATAGTATATTTAAAACATTTTCTATCAAAGGCGGAGCTCAAATTCGCACTCCAAAACGGTGTGCTTAAGTTCTTATCCTAGGGAAAGTAGCAAATGAATTTCCCTCTATTTTGTTGTATTTTAGGGGAAAAGGGAAATCTTAGTAATTGCAATTGGTTTGTTAAATAGGTCGTATGATTCCCACAAAGTGTAAAGGGGAAAAATGTCTTCACTTTTAATTATGCATACTTGAGCCAAAAATAGGTTTAAGAACAGGATGTGGGTTTTTAAAAGTATGAGAAAGTGTTTCGAATGGAATAATTAAGAATAATTAATTAGGATAACATAAAAAGATTAATAGAAGCTTTTTATGTTATATTTATATATATATATATACAGGGTGTCTCAGTTAAGCGTTTCAGAACTTCTAAGAGGGGTTGGGGGCATCCTGACGACTCGAAATCATATAGCAATGTGGGGTCGGAAATGCTTTCCTGAAGCTGTGACGTACACAGAAGCACCATAAAGAAAAGATACCGTAAGTGAAAAATCATTTTAATAATGCATTGAAAAAATTATATGGCCTCCTCGGTCACCCGACCTATCATGTCTTGATTTCTGGGGTCATATGAAAACACTGGTTTATGACACCCCTGTTGACAATGCTGAGGAGCTGGTTGCTAGAATCGCAGTAGCTGCCGGAGAAATTCGAGATATGCCTGGAGTATTGCAGAATGTTCGGATGTCCATGCACCGGAGATGTGAGGTGTGCATTGCAGCCGGTGGCAGAAACTTCGAACACTTAGTTTGACCCATGTGCCTTATGCTTTTTACAATGTATTATTAAAACGATTTTTCACTTACGGTCTCTTTTCTTTATGGTGCTTCTGTGTACGTCACCGTTTCAGGAAAGCATTTCCGACCCCACATGCTATATGATTTCGAGTCGTCAGGATGCCCCCTACCCCTCTTAGAAGTTCTGAAACGCTTAACTGAGACACCCTGTATATATATATATATATATATTTATATATATATATTTATATATATATATATATAATATTCTAATGCACGAAATATTCGTAAGTTAAAAATAGTCTTGAATGTATGCAGGCACTGTAATTTTTTCTATTTTGGAATTTTTATCAGGTTTAATTGTAAAATCAATCATCTGAAGAATAAGTAAGAAACTACTGTTAATTTCATTGAGCATAGGTTTAATATTTTTCCTCCTTAAAGTTTAGAATATTCGGTAAATTCAGCTTAAAAGTAGGATCTTTATGCAACAATTAACCAGTGCAACGATTTTTATTAAACAAAAAAAAAAAAAAAAAATCTAAGGGTGCTCTGTTGCTTACACGAACTTAAATTTTTCGCTTTACGGGTTTGAAGTCAAAACACACTAGAAAATGCAAAAAAATACCTAAGCATGTTACTATTTACAAAATCGTTTTAAAATTAACTAAGAAAATGTAGGCCTTTTTTTTCACTATTAAACAGTCACTTTGGACCGAACTATTTGTGATAATAATGATCAATAATTTTATGAAAAAATTTTATTTAACATATAATCTTATTTGAATGCTGATTTGGCCTATCGGGGAGCATTCTAAACTGCATGGGTTTCACATATGCGATTGCTATATGGACGTTTCTAAACGCGAATGCATATTTTTCTCATATCAGGAATGGATACATTGCTGCATGCAAATTGCTTACGTAATCGTTTGCAATTTCAATTTTTAGATATGCATATAAAGAGATTCCTTCTCTAATCTTGCTAAACTCTTAGATTAAAAAGAATCCGAGTTTTGTAATTAAAAAAAAACATTTACAAATACGTGAGCTATAAACGTATTGTAAGTTGCAGCTCACTGGTATTTTTTAAGAGAACGCCATACCGCGGAAGAAAATTTTCGTCCCAAATTCTCTTTCCCCCCTCATAACTAATATAAAATTTAAAAGAAAATAAAAGTAAGTTCAGACACACCTTGAATAAGTCATGAAGTTTCAGTTACTGAAAAAAATACTTAACTAAAATGAAAAAGATACTTAACTAAAAATATTGAACTAAAATTACAGAAATCATTGCAATATATTTTACTAATTGTAATTTGCTAATGATTTATCATAAATGCCAGTCTTTAATTATTTATTAACAAAATCTTTTTTTAAAAATAATAATAATAATTAGATGGTAAGCAATTTTTTAAAATTTTTTCTGTGCAATATATGTAGTAGCATCGATGTAGGGCTTTTAAAGATATGCTTCGGTCTATTAATCTTTTTTTCATAGTAGATAATCTTTCGTTTACTTTTCTATATAGACCTTACCACCTTAGTAATTTTTCGCTTACACTTTACGACTACGGTAAATGAACCAAGAGCAACGAAAGCATTCATTTATGAAATTTTGATACATTGAGATTTAAGTGATTCGAATATCTTTTTCGAAAAATATTTCCATTTTTAATCTTTTTTTATTATTATTTTGAATAAAAAAAATTTAATCCAGTCTTTTAATGTTTATGAGTTTTTTAAAATATTACATAGTAAGAAAATTTTAATCTTAAAGGAATGGTAGCATCTTTATTTGAATTCCATATATATTATTGTGAAATATTGATTTTTTTACAATTATTTATGAGGTTAAAAAAATGCAATAATTTGATAAGCATTTTCAAATTTTCATCACGCATCTGAGTCCCTCCCCCCCCCCTCATGTGAACGGTATCCATGAGAAATATACTCGGAAACTTCGTGTAATGTTTAACTCAATTTTATAGCGTGAAGATTAGATTATTTTTTGTTAAAGAGATTGAGTTGTCGAGCGAATAATTTTATGAGAACTGAACGAACAAAAAATTAAATTCAAGATGATACTAATTTTTTTATAAATGAATTTTAATACATTCGCTTTTAGAAAATTCAAAAATTTAATTGAATATAATTATTTTTAAAATCTTGGAATGATTTTTTTCTACTTAAACTTCTTTACTTTTCACTGAATAATCCTATTTCATGCGAGAATAATAGATGAGTAAGAAAGCTTTTCACCCTTAAAATCCCTTGCACCCATAAAAATCCGTAAGTTCCTCTCTCCCACTAAAGGTAGAATCAATCCACTATGTCGATCAGAAACGAGGTAAATCGGTTTTCCATTTGAGTCCTTTATCGTCTTTGGCGTCATAAAGATTTGGCGAGTAATGATCTCCTTGTGAGCAGGTGTGGTTTTTCAATAAATTTCCTCCGCCTACTCCATCAATCATTCAGGTAAAGGAAAATGTTTTTGGCGAAACCTACAAGCCGGCAAGTCCTCCACGATGGCCAGTTTGTCCCACTGCTTCATCCAGAAGTTCCCTTGTTTTGTGAATTGGGTTCAAAATTACAAAGCTACAGACTGGATACTCATAAATTCAAAATTGGATCGGCTGCTCAATGCTGGTTACAAAATAGTAAAATCGAAAATTGTACTTCATACTAACTACATCTTTTATAACTTCTGATCTATTTGTCCTATCGACTTGATTTGCAATTCGATTGAGCGCAAAAAATATCTCCCTTGTCTAGTTCCTCTTTTTGGCCCCAGAGGGTTACTAAAGCTCACCTCTTCCATCCATAATGGACCACAACTTGTGAAACAAACCCAGTTATTTCCTCACTCAATTACTTGAGAACTTCATTAATTTCTTCAAGCCTTCAACTTTTTTCATGCCTATTACGAACAACTATATTGAATGATTGTATTATATTATCTTCATTTTCCGGCCAAATTTCATTTTAAAATCTACTCAGTGGTTCTGGAATCTATGGTTACATTACTATTGATAATTTATTTTTTAACACTGCAGTGGAAACTAAGGAAATTTATTTATTCCTTCAAAAGAATCATTTTAATGGGTTAAACAAAAAAGCTGTATAATATTTATGACAAGACAAGAAGACAGTTGGTGATTTTGTGCAGCAAATAAATGAAAGAGTTTGATCAAGCTTTACTGAGAGAGATCCACCTTTCTTCACTACATATATTTTACCATTTCTTGCATCAAAAGTACATTTTTTTTAACATTTGAAGACTACAACTTTGAAGACTTTGAAGAAGATGCAATCGCCTTCCCATCATATCCCAGACATGCTCGATGGGAGAGAGATCTGGTGATCTGGCAGGCCAAGGAAGAGTTTGACAAGCTTGCAGACGCTTCATAGCAACACGTGCCGTATGTGGTCTGGCACTGACCTGCTGAAAAACCAGCCCAGGGCTCTGCAAAAGGAACGGTAGCAAAACAAGTCTTAGGATGTCGTCGACTTACCGCTGTGCAGTAAGTGTACCTCTAATGACGACCTAAGGGGTTCGGCTGTCAAAGGAAATGGCACCCCAGACCATAATGCCTTGTTGAGGGCCGGTGTGGCGTGCAATAGTGAAGGCAGGATCCCCCTCTGCCCTGTGCATCTCCAAACACGTCTTCGATGATCGTCAGGACACAGTTGGTAGCGGGATTCGTCGCTAAAGACTATACGTCTCCAGTCGGCATCATTCCAGCCTGATCGAGCCATGCACCACTGTAATCTGGCTCTATAGTGTGCAGGCGTGAGTGGCAGGTGGCTTAACGGTCGCCGCTAGCGTAGATTTCGCTCTCTCAACCGTCTGTGAATGGTCATGGTGGACACTGGTGTTTGGGTTGAACGTCTGATGGTTGATAGAGATTAAGAAGGCGCTGTGACAGCTGCTCGGACAATCACTCTGTCCTCACGCTCTGTTGTAGCCCTAGGTCGACAGCTACCATCCTGACGCTGAACTCTGCCATTTTCCACCCATCCTTGCCAGCATCTTCGAATCGCCGCATCGCTTCGACTCAAATGACGAGTGATTCTCCGATTTGTCCAACCGGCCTCTTTCAATTCAATGATACGACCTCTGTCAAACTCTGAAAGTTGCTCGTAATGAGCGCGAATCCTGCAGCGAGGCATTTTTTAAGTTGTTGAAAGGTAATCTGCATCGCAATCAAATCAAAAGTTTTAACAACCGTTGAAGAAATGCTCCTTATTACGTCTCCTGGATGCGCAGTTCCAATGCGCCAGAGATCAAACTATTCGTTCATTGGACACCAAATTTTAATCATTTGCATATCTGTTCAAAACATTCATGCATACGAAATTTCAAAGCAATCGGATGATTGCTTCTTGGTGCGTCGATTTTTTTGTTATAGAGTGTAGTTATACCTCGTTACCATAGTCACTGGTTCAGACGAATGGCTAGGGGAGTTCTTACTTTAGACAAACTATACCATATTGACGCGTTATTGTTGGTAAATTCACGGTTCAGCTTTAATACTAAAAGATTCATACCTTCAAAAACAATAAGAATTTTAACAACCGTTGAAGAACTGCTCCTTATTACGTCTCCTGGATGCGCAGTTCCAATGCGCCAGAGATCAAACTATTTGTTCATTGGACACCAAATTTTAATCATTTGCATATCTGTTCAAAACATTCATGCATACGAAATTTCAAAGCAATCGGATGATTGCTTCTTGGTGCGTCGATTTTTTTGTTAGAGAGTGTTGTTATACCTCGTTACCATAGTCACTGGTTCAGACGAACGGCTAGGGGAGTTCTTACTTTAGACAAACTATACCATATTGACGCGTTATTGTTGGTAAATTCACGGTTCAGCTTAATACTAAAAGATTCATAGCTTCAAAAACAATATATATATATATATATATATATATATATATATATATATATATATATATACACGGACGTATATAAGACGTATATGAGTTTTTTTAATATCCATATTTCCAAATATCGCATAGAACTTCTTATAATATACGTCTTGCCTCGAAAAATAATTTTTTAAGAAATATGTGGGAAAAAAATTTCGTTTGCACCTTACAAAAGCTGAAAGCTTTGCATGTTTCATTGAGCGAAAGAAACGAATGTTTCATCGAGATACCACCCCATCCACTCTGTCCTTCTCCAACCGCGAGCAAAATGGAACGGCTCTCTCCCAAGGAAGGAAGGAAGAAGACGTGCTGATGGTGGTAATTTCGGCATTTCGCCTTGCGCAGACAGATTGAAAGCGGTTCAAAACGAAACTCTTTCCTCGTGTACTTATACTCTACATGTAGATAAGGATAATTGATATTGAATAAATAAAAAGTATTCAAAAATATGAAACGTACTACTCAACAACCCAAAAAAAAACCCAAGAGAGATCTCTTGTTTTTTTTTCTTTCTAAAAACGGAAGACCCCATGAACTTCCAACAAATGACAGTGGCATTGTTCCTCGTAATGAAAAATCCCAGCATGAAGAAATACCGGAAGAGGATGAATCGACCGATGTTGATAAACCGAAAAAAGGTAGGAATTCTTTATCTCAGTAATCCTCCGGACGATGATGAAGAAAAGCTTAAAGCGTTGAAACAGTGTTGGATCCCCCCCCCCCGGATACTTTCAAGTTTCTAGTCAGCGTCAGTGGCAAAAAAAGACTCTCTTTTCAACGTCATTGAACTGCTAGACATTCATGGCTTGCATATTCAATATGCATGCAGGGAGCATTTTGGAAAGTATGCGTTCTTCTTGGAAAAAAGGAAGGTGGTCGTGGCAGTCAAGAACTTGGAGCCTTTGTTAGTAAGCCCTTTATAAACTGGAAGTTCGCTTTAGAAGCCTTTGATCATCATGCAAACGCAAAATATCATAAATTTGCTATCGAGCAGGCAGCAAATTTTGTAAAGGTAGCGGAAGGCAAAGTGCTTGATGTTGCCGAATCAGTCAATGTGGAAAACAGCAAAATTGCTCAAGAAAACAGGAAAAGATTAAAAGCCATTGTAGAAACGATTCTGTTATGCGGAAGACAAGAACTCGCTTTAAGGGGAAGCTGTGAAATTGGTGAAATTGGAAAAAATGACCCCGCTCATAATGATGGAAACTTTAGAGCAGTGCTTCGTGCTCGCTCTGGCGATGAGGTACTTAAGAAGCATTTACTAACACAATCAATACACAGTCGAGCCATGTATACCTCATCACAGATTCAAAATGAAATAATTGAACTATCCGGTAAGACAATTCAAGATAAATTTTTAGAAAGGGTAAAAAAGGCAGGCTATTTCAGTGTGCTAGCTGATGAAACACAAGATATATCACGACGAGAACAAATAGCTTTGTGTGTGCGATACGTAGACTGTTCATCTGGAAAAGCAGTTATCCGGGAAGATTTTGTTGAATTTATAAGCGTTGAATATGTTTCTGCTCAAGCATTAGCAACGACCATAATAACACATCTTGTGTCCTGTAATTTAGATATGCATAAATTTATAGGGCAAGGATATGATGGCGCTGCAGAGATGAGTGGTCGATTACGAGGTGTGAGAACAATAATCGCAGAACAGTATCCAAAAGCGCAATTCGTGCATTGCGTGGCTCATGTACTGAACTTAGTATTAGCTCATTCATGTGAAGTACCTATGATAAGGAACTGTCTAGGAACTATAAAATCCGTAATCAACTTCTTCCGAAAATCTCCACTACGGGATGGTCAATTGAAGAAAATTGCCGATGAAAACAACTTTGAACATTCCACTCTTATCGGTCTTTGTGAAAAACGTTGGACTGAAAAACATGTAGCTGTCGAAAGGTTCGCAGAAATGCTACCCGTTGCACGTGCAACGCTTGAAACACTTCAAAGCACTGGTCTTTCAGACGTGGCCACACAAGCTTTTCAGCTGCAGACAGCTGTGGACAATAGCCAATTTATAGTATCTTTGGTCATACTCAGAAAAGTATTTTCGTATTTGATTAAGGTGATGCAGAAGGTGAATGTTGATTTAATAGCCACTTGGAGTTATGCGAAAACTGTCAGAACAACCATAGGAAGCATTAGAAACGAGACACAATTCTCCATACTTTTCGAGGAAGCAAAGAGAATGAGCTCGAACGAAATAGTTGTCCCAAGAATGGCCGCAAAAGCGTCCCAACGCAGCAATGTACCTGGAGAAACTGCCGAAATTTACTACCGGCGAAATGTGTTTTATCCGTTTATATACCGTGTGGTCAACGAACTAGGCGCAAAGATTAAATTTATTACTTTAAGCAATTAACATTTTTCTATACTCTTTGATCATTGTTTTCCTTACAATAAACAAATATTTTACACACCTGTATGATTACTGAAATATTAGTAGAATACACTCCTCAATACACTCCTCAAAATATACACTCCTCAATACACTCCTCAAAATATACACTCCTCAAAAGTGAAATTGCAACACCAAGAAATAATGCACATAGCGTCATGCAAATTTCAGAAGCGATAGTAGTGAGATGGATATGCAAATGATTAAATTTGAGCACGCATCTGATCACGTGGTACGCATGTTCGAGCTATAAAGGCCAACAACTTTCCCTTCTCATAAACGGCATCTGAGGTTTTGCGTAGCATTTGCGACTTTCGAAAAAGCGTTGGAAATGCCTCTGAGACGTCGGCGAGCTCAATACCACCAGTTAACGACCGGGAAACGTGAACGTATTATTGAACTCCATGAACTTGGTTTGTCGCTGCGCGCAATAGCAACTCGTGTTGGGCACAACGTGAGTACCATCCAACGTTGTGTCACACGATGGATTCAGGAAGGTCTACGTGCACGCCGAAGAGGAAGTGGTGCGCACAGGTGCACGTCAGAGCGCAGAGACCGGCGTATTCGCCAGTTGACTATTCGAGACCTTTTCTCCACGGCACGTGCCTTCCGAAGCCGGTTGCCTTCAGGAGCAGGTGGATGTGTGTCCACCCAAACCATACGCAACAGATTGCATGAAGTACAGTTACGTGCATGGGTACCAGTAACAGGGGTACCGTTGACCGCTTTGCACAGGGCTAGACGCCTGGCGTGGTGTCATCGTACCTGGATCATCCAATGGCATCGGGTACTGTTCACGGATGAATCTCGTTTCTGTCTGTGGAGAAATGACGACCGTCGACGGGTATGGCGGCGACCCGGAAAACGCTACGAACCAGCCCATTACGCCGAGCGTCACAACGGTCCTACACCGCGCATCATGGTTTGGGGTGGCATAATGTTTGATCGCAGAACGCCCCTGGTACACATTCACGGCAGTTTGACAGCGGACCGCTACGTCATACAAGTTGTATATCCCGTTGTTCTGCCCTTGTTGCAGGGCGCACCCAACACAGTATTCCAGCAAGACAATGCCAGGCCGCATGTCGCAAGGCGAACTCTTAACAGCCTGACTGGATTTGACATCCTTCCCTGGCCGGCAGCCTCTCCAGATCTGAATCCCATAGAACACCTATGGGATCTGATTGGACGTGGCACGAACAGAGGCCCAATGGCGCAAACCATCGATGATCTGCGCACAGCAGTGGAAATGGCTTGGCAAAGGTTACCTCAGGCAACCATCAATGGAGTCATTGATAACATGCCTCACCGGATTGAGGCCTGTATAGCTGCCCGAGGTGGCCACATTAGATATTGAATAAATTGCTTTATAATGATTTTATTAGTCTGTTTTTTTAATCATTTGCATATCCATCTCACTACTATCGCTCCTGAAATTTGCATGACGCTACGTGCATTATTTCTTGGTGTTGCAATTTCACTTTTGAGGAGTGTATATATATATATATATATATATATATATATATATATATATATATATATATATATATATATATATATATATATATATATATATATATATATATATATATATATATATATATATATATATATAAACATAAAGAAATAGAGAAAATAAAATATTTAAAAAGCCGAAATGCAAAATAAAGAGAATATATAATCATATTATTACTACTGATTATTTGAAGTTAATAGAAAACTTAGAATTAAGAAATTTAATGTTAAAAGGCTTACCCATTTACCATTTATCAATTAATAAAATTCTAAAATACTTTCTTTATGATCCCAATTAGTTTTGTTTAAAGATGTCAAATAACCTTTAGGTATGTTAACAGAATGGAAATGGGCTGTTTATGATTTTTTAAAAGCTTTATTTTTATAATAAGGAAAATTAAACAACAGTAGCGAGTCAACACATTTTTTTATAATTGATCGGTCAACTAAGCATCTACAAAAAAATTTTGTAACTATCCCCATAGACCAAACTTCAGCAATCTTCTGTAAAAAATTCTAAATCAAGAGTCAAAAAATAATAAATAACAATAATATAATTAAAGAATTTTTTCGCTTTACTTAAGAGGTTAAAATCTAAAACGACTAATATACAATTTCCCTACTTAATTATCAATCCAAAATTTTATAAAATTCCTATTAAATTTAGAACAATCACTTGTGGGTCTAATACTTACCTAACTAAGCCTGAATTCATTTTCTCTAACTACTTAAATAAAATTATTAACAATATGATTAAAGAAGATTTTTCTTGGATTATCACTAATAATCAACTAATTTTAGAAAATATAATTAATTTTATTGCGACTTTTGATTTCCAGGATCTCTTCAATAGCATTCTTCTTTCTAAACTAAAAGATGTTCTTTTGAGTTATTGCTATGATTATAAAAAGAACTTTAATTGTGGTTCTGATAATTGGGAAATTCTAATTAATATTTGTCTTTTTAATAATTATCTTTACAATGGAAATCCTATTTTCATTCAAATTGATGGAATATCACAAGTATTTAATTTTTCTTCTCTTTTAACTAAATTACTTGTACACTATTATGAAGAGAATAAATTATACTCTTAATATTAAATTTGTTTTTAGATTTATTGATGATTTAATCATCTTTAAATTTTCCAGATTATACAATTTTGTTAAATAATATTTACCCCGAGGAATTTATCTAGCTTCGTAAACATGATAGTAATATTAATTTTAATATTTCGAAATTAAGTATTGAAAAGGAAGTAAATATCTGTATTGTTGATTTATACGATAATTTTTTTCTTTTAAATGTAGTATAAATAAACTAATTGCCAAGAATCCTAATGTTTCTAAAAAATATTTATTTAAGTACCATTTTTAATCACATAAATGGAATCCAAAGAAATTGTAATAATGTTTATTTATCCAAAAAACAAATAGACGAACTCTTCCAAAATTTGATTTAAAAAAAAAACAGACAAAAAACAATGCATATTCAACTAATGTAATTAAATTCTATATCAAATCATTTAGTTAACTGTTGTAATTATTAATAAATTTATTGAAAATTTCTTTATTAACTAAATTTATATTTTTGCCATGTGCAAATCTAATTCTGACAAATTCGTGGTTAAAAATCTTCCAATACTAAATAAGGAATTTTTTAAGTTAAGAAAGGTATTAAATAGTTTTTTTTTCATTAAATGTCAATAATTTTTCTAAAATCATTAAAGTTTTATAATAAAAATTCGCTGAACAGCCGACTCAACTTTTGGGACTACCATTCCTTGTCATTTTGAACCCATCAATGTGGAAAGGAACTCTCAAATCAAGAATTGGGGAGAAATTTGTCTTCGTAAGAAAATTTTTGATGAAAGTAATCAACAGTGCACACATTTGCTGGAATTTAACCAGGCATCGAACCCGGGACACCTCATTGGAAGGCCTCTATTGCCTGAGCCACCACGACTCAAAGTATTCCTTCCAACGAGGATGGGATTCGAACAAACGTGAGAAGAGCCCACTAGATTAGCAGTCCATCGCCTCAACCACTCGGCCACTCTTCAGTATAATATTATTACCTTGCGCACATCCAGTTTCGGGCTAATCCAAGGTAACATACGAATCAATGCGCTTTTGCACTTCAGTAAGAACGTGATATAAAAGAATCCCATCATCCTCTATTTACGATTTTATTTTTATTTTTTGTTATCTGGCAAACTTGTTACGAAAATATTTTAAATCATTTTTGAAAAATGACGCTAAGTGTAAGTACATGTGAATTTGATACTAGCTTTTTATAATACGTTTTGAGTTTTATTCTGTAGTTTCTTGAATTTTTATTTTCTATTTTTGCTTGATATGTTTTATTTTGTATTTCTTTCTTAATTTGTTCCATTTTCGTTTCAATTTTTTGGTGCTCCTCACACTATTGAATTGATATATTGTGCTTAAGCTATATAAGTACAATATTAGTATGCACTCTTTTTTTTGCGGATATAATCGTGTGAGCTGATGATGAGATTATATCTTTTCCTTATTTCGTTTTCCAACTTTTTTATTTTTTTAAAATTCAAATATTTTAATATTTTTAAAAAACACTTTATTAATCTCTTTCTTCTTCTCTTTTCATAAAATCTTTATATTTTTTCCATGTTTTCTCTATACTTTAAACTTTTTTTATATATACTTGCAGTTTATTGCGCAGTAAACAAAACTCATTATTATTTTTCTTAAGTTTCGTCGTTAGTCTTTCTTTTTTTTATCTTTCTTTCCCTTATTGTGTTATCTCTTTCTCTCCCCCCCTCTCTCTCTGTCTCTCTCTCTCTCTCTCTCTCTCTCTCTCTCTCTATATATATATATATATATATATATATAATTTGCTGCTATGTACCGTTACCATCGCTGTTTCGGACTTTAAAGTTCTGTTTTGATTTGCTGCGCAATAACTATACAACTTAGAAACTTTAAATTACGAAGGTGTGTAGAAATAGGAGTTCTACGAAGCAATAAAAAGAAAATCGGAAATGGGTCGGAACTTGGATGGGCAAAAAGATCTTCTTGGAAATAAAAAGGGCAATTAATGTTATACTTGTAGTGATTTGGAAACAATTTAAACTTTCATTGTTTCCATTGAAATTTGAGTGTTCCAGTGAGTCAGAAAGTAGACTACACATGTCGTATGCAAAATACCATCGTCCTAAACACGAAGCAGAGTTCATAAAGACGTAGTAAAACTGAATAAAAATATCTATCACCTATCCAGTAAATGTGTTTAAAATGCCGAGTTTTTAAAATACAATTCACTTGCCTGACCATTTCGAAGAGCGAGCTTAATGCATGTTTTCAAGATTTGATTTCAAATTTCTTTCTCGGTGAAAGAACTTACTACTTTCCTTGAAGGCTTCACAAAGAATATAGTAATTATTTGAGAAGAGACCTTGTTCAGGTCGAGTTCGAGGTTTTGTGTGTGAGGAAAGGCTATTTCTTTATATATTCCGTTGTTTGTTGTGTGTCGGAGGTTAATAAACGCTGCCTGGGACGCAATCATTGCGAAAGAATAGTTTATTGTACAAGGTAGAAAGAATCGAATGAACTTTGAAAAGGATTCACTGTAAACCATAAAATAAGAACGATAAAGATTAAGGAAAAGAACAGGAGAGGGGGTGGCCTAAACATAATTCTATGTATAGTAATAAATTTTGTCTGTGATTAAAATTTATGTCTGTGTGTGCTTTTTTAATAGCTCCAAAAACTTTTGTTTAATCGTCCTGAAATTTGGACAGTGGGTTAAAAGGGCAAATTTTAGCCCTTTTAATTCGATTGTTCGGGAGAGACATTTGAAAACTGGTATGATGTGACTGAAACTGCGACGATACCGTCAACGGTGTTTTCTTGCCTATATACCTCTCATTAGTAATAAAAAGAGTTAATTACACCTTTTTAGATATCTAATTATTTTTTATCCGCTATGTCAGATGATATGCGTGATATAAGTGATATTTGTGCGTGTGGGAGCATAGGCCGTCTAAACCATTCAAACCAAGTTATATGAAACTTCATGTCTATTATTTTCTTATACATAAATACTTAATTGGGTATATACATAATTGCGCGCTCGCGCACGCACACTGTTGTTTGTGTTTGTTATTTTTTTACTTATTGTTCCCTTATTCCCCCCCCCCCTTTTTTTCATATGTCTATAATTTTTCTTTGTTTTATTCTTCATTTCGAACTTATATATATATATATATATATATATATATATATATATATATATATATATATATATATATATATATATATATATATATATATATATATATATATATATATATATATATATATATATATATATATGAGGGTGTTACAGATGAGTTAAGTTTCTCCACATAAGTTATAATGTCAATTAACATGAAGTTAATTAAATACATCGCAAATAGAATTTGTAAAGATATAATTCATTCTCGTCTACATCTTTTATTTAATTTAGATTTATTATTTGTTTATGTAATTTCTTGTAGCAGTGATATATTTTTGTTTTGTGTACCTGCAACTTCGATGCATTAGTAGTTTGTTTACGTTTTACATGGCTTCGTGCCTATCTTTGTGTTAACTAAGAAATATAGAGTGAAAAAAATTGAAATCTTTGAAAAAACTCTGTGTGAAAGAATATTAAATGCGACACTTTAGATAATTGAAACTTGGCAGGCTTGGCCTACTCGAAATAGAATGGAAAGACCAGTTGCAAACATAAACAAATGCCGCGCTTAAAGAACCGATCAGGTTCGAGATTCTGATTGGTTGTTTATTATTCCGAAGAATTTATCATAAAGTCTATGCAATCTTTAATTATATGTCAACAATATTGGTTGCCACTACCATAACACCTTCACTCATTTCTAACAGAGTTGAAATAAGCCAACTTTCCTGACAGTTCACATTTTTACTGAATATTATTATAAAATATGTTATTGTTGAGATTAAAGAAAAAGAGTAATCTTAATCGTTTTAAAGCTTTTTGTTTCTTTCTTGTTGGTAACTCCAACCAACTCAGTGCCTGTTTTTACATTTTCACTGAGGTCACGCTGCTATGTGCAGTTGTTATATGTTCACATCCATTTTAAAATAATAATAACACAGTATGTATTTCTTTATCTGTGTGATATTTTATTTAATACTTAGTGCACTTAATTTTCTGAGTTATAAAATATTATAAAACAGCATGTTATTATAAAATAATTTCAAATAATAATTTTACACTTTATGCACGATTTCAAAAAATTAAGTATTGAAATGGTGCAAAGAAAAGAGATATCAACATAAGCTTATCTAATAAATTCTTTAGTGAATATTAACGAACAAGAAAACTTTAACAAATGATGTATCTAATTCACTCGCATATCGTATTTAATTAACTTAGCTAAACAGAAAGGAATGTGTTATAAATATTTTTATCTTAATTTTTTATATGATTGTAAAAGGAAATTTTTCGATGATTAAAAATGGGTTTTCCGAAAATTGTTCTTATTTCTCATATTTTTTTAAATTTAAGTAATCCTTAAATTTTAATTTAAACATTTGAATGCTTTAAAACATTAATTTCGTTTAAAAATTATGTTCTACTCGAAATATTTTCCTTGAGTCAAGCATTTACAACCAATTTTTTTAAATTTAAAACAATTGTATTAGATTTAAAATTTGAGTGCCCTTTAGTTTTCTGTTGGATTATTCCCCTTTGGCTAAACATCTTCCTATGCATGATTGAGAATTACTTTACAACAAGGACAGTGTTCATAGGAAAGGAAATTGTTTTCACGAAATTTTCCCCCCATAGTATCCCTATCCTCCCCCCAGTTATATAAGCATTGAAAGATTTACAAATTAGTTTTGTGTTTTAGTTACATGTATAAATTAGGAGGATTTTGTGGAAATTTAGCCTCATTGGCGATCGAAATGGGCTGCAGGTGGCGTAGAGCAGAACTCTTTTTCTATGGCAACACTTCACATGCTTTCCCCATTAGCCTGTGGAAAGTCATAGAGGAAGGAAGTACGTTAGTTTCTGCTTTGATTTTCAAGTAGATGAATTTTTTTTAAAAGTTAGAATACTAATATGGAACACAAAACTGCATTAAATATAGTTTTTACAGGAAGCATCAGGGAAATTTGAAAAAATATTTTTGACAATTAAATGCGAAAAAAAAAGAAAAATATTATAGAAGGGGAAGATGTTGTAGTACATTCCCCTACAATTGAGCAGAGGCGTTTCACAACATGGAACCGGTCTTCTTCCCAGATGGCGTTTTCGATTGCTGCGATAGCTTATTAATTTTAATTTAATATAGAAAAGATTTGATTTTATATATCCCATATCTGTAATTTAGTTTACATAATACTAAAAGAAAACAAAATCTCTTTAAATCTAAATTATTAAAACTTCTATGAAAAAAACGCGCTTAAAAGCAGCAGAAATTTCACAAAAAGGATAAATGTAGCAATAAGGAAACGAAGGAAATAAAAATAAAAATATGACCACCGAAGCCGACGTCTTCAGGGGGTACCGGCCCCGGTAGCCATAAAAACAAAACCTTTTCTATTGAGGGGGAGGCAAATGTTACTTTAGGCATTTGCCTCCCCCTCAATAGAAAAGGTTTTGTTTTTATGGCTACCGGGGCCGGTACCCCCTGAAGACGTCGGCTTCGGTGGTCATATTTTCATTTTTATTTTTATTTCCTTCGTTTCCTTTATTGCTACGTTAGTTTACATAATTTACCGTTGAAAAAAAACAACCTTTTTACACTATTGTTTGAATGGAATAATTGTGATGCTTGACAAGAATCATACTAAACTCAGTGGAGCAACAGCCTATAAAGGGTCGACTGTGCCCATCTCAGTTTTCTTGAAGTTGGGGTTCAGGAGCAGATGTTCCGGTTAGGTGGTCAGCCGAACACGGAACCCCCAGTGTTTAGTTAACAAGCATGCTTGGTACTCATTTATCGACCCACTGAAGGGATGAAAGGCTGAGTCAACCTTGCCCGGCCCGAGGATCGAACCCAGGACCTGGCACGGAGGAGCTAACACTCAGCCACCAGGCGTCAAGAATCATACACATTAAAGAATTCATTGCGAAGTTTTAAAGGGCGGTGCTAATGTCTCTCCTCACAATTTGATTTTATTTATCTCAAGGGATGCCTTCTCTTAAAAAACTATACAAAAAAATAAAGTGCCTATATTTTTTAAAGCGCAAATTCTGAGCTAAAAACTTGCAAATGTTTCTCTCATTTAGAATATTATTCAAACTTATGAGGATATTTAATTACTACATCATCACGTTATAAAAAATATTTTTGATATCTCATGCGATAGTCTAGTCAAATTATCATAAATAGATGCAAAAATTAGGGTAATTCCCATTTTTTGTACAGTGATGAAAAATCCAAGTTTTTCAATTACTCGTGACTATAAAATTCGAAGATGAGCTCTCGATTAAAACAATAACAAAAATTTATTTTGATACATTAAGCTTACAACTGCCCTCATTCAATTCTTAAATCAATCTATTACATTTACATTATAAGCCGCCAACTATAGTGACTCTAAATTACATTTTCCTTATAAGATGCCATCTAGTGGCTAATAATTTTATCATATTCTAGAGTGACCACTGCTTGCTCCACCATTTGAAAGAAACCACTACATTTCAGCCCAAAAATATTTAAATTGCTGTTTTTTACTTAATTATCTACAATTTTAAACAAACACAAAACTTGCAGTTTTCTGACATAGAACTTTTTGAATATTAAGAATTTTTTCAAAATATATGAAATTTGGTAGGTATCCCTCGATTTCAACCAAAGCGTGACAAGTTCGGTGGATTATTGTTCGATCACCTAGGGATTCGATTCACACGGGTTTCCAACTTACGTGAGGCCGGGGGC
Source organism: Parasteatoda tepidariorum (assembly GCF_982258835.1). Taxonomy (NCBI): domain Eukaryota; kingdom Metazoa; phylum Arthropoda; class Arachnida; order Araneae; family Theridiidae; genus Parasteatoda; species Parasteatoda tepidariorum. The sequence goes on along the minus strand of NC_141758.1, from coordinate 634,484 downwards.
CGCAATTAAAAACACCAGTCAAATGGCGGGCCGTAACTTTATAAAAATTTTATATTGGACTCTTTTACGTTTGAAGGAACATTAAATACTACTGTCAGATTTTTATCAAGTTGTGCAAAACAGAAGTATTGAATTACAAATTAAAATAAGAAGTAGATTTTTAAATAAAAAGTATAAATTTTTTTTGTTGCACCTTTTATATGTTAAATTTCACAGAAACGAAGAAATTAGGATTTTTTTAACGAAAGAAAAGTAGACCCACATAGATTTTTTACGAAAATTTTTAGCAAAAGAAATGACAACCAATATATTTAGTTTGCGGGCCACAAAAAAGGCTTCACGGGCCGGATGTGGCCCGCGGGCCGCCAGTAGGTATCCACTGACCTAGAAGGTGAACAATGTTTGGGAAAATAATAATTGTAGTCAAAATATTTTGGTAAATATAGATTCGGAGATACATATATTAGAGCTTTTTCAATAATGGTATTTATTACATTAAGAATGATGTATAAATATTTTACAGATTGGTGTAATTTTTATAAATGAGTTAATTTTAACACGCTTTGGATCTTATTATAAGAATGCTACCCAGTTCGCACTCCATTGCTTTCAAATTCTTACTTTTGATTTCCAATTTTTATTATTATTTTGTAATCGCAGTGCTTCCCAATTGTTTAAATCATATTATTACAAAATAACAAGACATAAATTCTATTCCCCCCCCCCTTTGTATGCATCAAATTACCAAGAAAACAAGATTTTATTCATTATTAATTCAGAATCTATTCAATTTTTTACGTTTCACACATTTACTTTTAAATTATTAGTACGATAATGAATTAGCATAGTTATGAATCAAAATAAAATGGATGTTATTTGCAAATATGTTTCTAATGATTAAGTCAAGAAGAGTCCCTTTATTGGTTTTACGTATTTGGTCTTTTGAAGTTTCATTATTGTCCCTTGAAATTAATTAATTGCTACTTTTAGTGTAAACGAAAGAGACCTAAAAATGACATTATTATAAATGACAAAACATGGAGAGAAATGAAGTGCCACCAATAGGATGAAGAGTTGATATTTAAGCTTTGTATTAATTTCTGGAAGATATGCGTAGTTCGATTAAATAATGTGTCGGCTTTTTTTCTTCTCAATTCATGGTGTAAATGTGGTTATTTAATCTACATTATAAATAATATATTGAATAACAGTTCTTCATTCATACGCATCTTTATTTTAAGATTCCTTATCAACTTTATCAATTTAAAACATGCCAGAAGTACGTGTGTTAGAATCAATTTAAAGTTAAATCTTGTTTCAATATAGAATTGGTTTTCTTATCCTAAAAAAAGAAGTGTATACATGAAATTTTACAAAATCTTGCAGAATATTTATGAAAAAATTAGCATAAAAAAGAATGCAGGTTGATTTTTTCTAAATTTTTGATTATTTATTTATGTTTTCGTCAGTACTTTAAGTTATTTTGGTATTAAACAAAGTCGGTTGAAATATGTTTGAAATGAGTGCGAAATACTCACACGGCATTTCATATACTCACAAATAAAGTATTCTCAAATATCATTTCTCTTCATTTATAATTTAATTTTAAGTTATTACAACTGATTTATAAAAATACGTATTGTTTAAATAACATTAGTAACAATCATATATCCGCGCATTTGATACAAATCAACGTTTCACTAAACTTATAATTCTATTTAAATACCGAATATATATTTGTAGAGGAATGTTTATTTAATTTACACCTCCAATACATCATTAAAACAATTTCTTACATTCATAGTTTACAAATAAAATATATAATTTGAAAACCTTTGTCGAGAACTGTGCAATAAAATAAAATCGCGCTTGGAGGAGAAAGATGACGTTTCAAATGCTTTCTTTTCTAGGAGTTGTCCTAAACACTGGCCCTGACTATTTCATTTCCACAGCCAGAGAGAAACGTGATCAGTTAGGCACATTTTAACTCTTTCTTCACTCAAAAAACGAACATCCATGAACCGTTCGAATGGAAAGTGTGGCGGAACAGGTCGTTAACCACCTGAACAATTTTTTTAGAAGTAGGTCAATCGATGACTCACTGTCTTTTCTTGTGTCGATTACCGAGAAAACATCCGGAATTCCTCCAATATAATGTTTATGGAATGTGCTCGCACACAATGTTTTAACATTCAACACAATTTTTAATGTGTTTTAACACAAATCCATCGAATAAGTTCAGATCAATGTGTATGTGTGCATTCTAAGGAAAATTTTTTAAAACGGTTTTTGTGCAAATGAATTAGTAAGCATTAAGGGTGATTATCTGAATGAGATCAAAGGCATGCAAACCAGATAGAGCTGACGATTTTTTGAGTCATAGAATCAGACTCAAAGCCCAATAATTTTTCAAAACTTCAGAAATAAGTTATTACTTTTTTAAATACGAAGTTATTTTTTAATTTACAAGTCTGAAAAAAAAAAGAAACTTTTCCTATAGTTTACATATAAAATAACGAAATAATTTTAGGATTATCACTTTTATGTAAAAGCTATCTTAAAAACCAGTTTAAGAATTTTTTTTGTTTTGTTAAAGTTGTTACCATTTGAATTACATGAAACAAAATTTAAGCCTGATTTATTTACCTTCTAACTGTAATTAGTTTAGTTTATGCACAATATAATTTTTTAAAAATCGTTATGATTATTTATCAACACTTTACATTACTGTTGGTGTATATATTTATAGAGTTTTATTTTAATTTACTCTCCGCTCACGATTTAAATCCTCTCTGTTTTCTATTATTTTTGAAAGTTGATATTTTCTTGAAAAGCGATAATTTTGTATAAATAATGTATAATAATTATAGTTTTGTGCAAAAACATTTTGTTAATCGTAACAAAATGAAGGATTACTTGGATTTGAAAAATATTCAACTGTATTTGAAAAACAAAAATACTAAGGAATACAGAACACAGTTAGAAGAAAAGTGTAAAGTACTTGTATAACGGAGGTTGGACAAAAGTATGGATAAAAACCTTTTAGCAGCAGATGTTTTGGAAAGTTTTCTGCAGCATAACTGTTGGCACAGTTTGAAAAACGACGCTTTTAGAAAATGGTTTACCCGTGCAAAATTTGCATCAAACAAACTAAGTGTTAAATTTTTTTCTTCCTAATTCTTTACGACCACTATCATTTTAAAAGCATTCTCATAGAATGATTTCCTCATTCTGATCCATCCGAATTTGGAATGGGGATATGCCATCCGAATTCTTCCAAAAAATTTGCTGCCAAAATAAATTTTGTTAGTATAGAAGTGTTTTGTAGAAGAGGGAATGATTTTGATTTAAAAAAAAATACACAAAGAAAAGAGAATGTAAAAAATAGTTTTTATTGAATTGTTCAAAACCAATATGAATATTACTACTAATAATCATTTAACATCTAATACTAAAAAATGGCAAAATGTGCAACTTGCTTCATCACATTCTATTTACATAAGCAATGCACACATTTTTTTTGAGAAGACCATTGGGGGACTAGGCATCACATAGTAATTGGAACAAATATATTGGAGTGATAAAGACAATTGAAACATTTCAGCGCTAACATCTTCATAAACTATTAGTTTTGAATAAATTAAAATTTGGAAGGAGAGAAAGAAAGAGTGATATTTAGAAGAAAAAAATCCAATGATAATCACAGTTCTTAAAATGAAAATATTTAAAAAATACATAATCTTGGGAAAAGTTTCAAAAATACTTAAATATTGGAAGCATTTTATAAAAGAACAACAAATCCTTACATTAACTTTTAAATAAATAAATGTTTTTAGTTAATATTCAGTTCTCTTTTTTTACAAAATGATAGAGTTCTGAAATGAGAAAAACCAATAATGGTTCTTCAATGAAACAGTATCGCTTTCTAGATGATAATCAAAAAGATTAGTAAACTATAAGGAAATACAATAATGAAAAAAAAATAACACAAGGGATAAAGAATTTTTATTATTATTATTTTATTAACCTCATTTCCACTTACAAAAAACCAATTATAATTCTAAATTTAAGCTCCATAACGCTGATTAATGAGTGCCAACTATTAATTATGTTGGGGGAATCAGACGTAAAAACATTTCAATTCTTGACTATCAAAATGTACAGAATGTCTTAAGAGTTTAGTTAGGAGAACAGTTGAAAGTTTGGACCATTTCATATTCATTTTACTTTTTGAATTTTTATCGATATCTTGAGAACTTTTAAAATGGACCAAATGAAATTTTTGCAGACAATTATAAAATTTGCTTATTTAAATATAGATAAAAGATAATTCTATCTAAAAAATGAACTTAATCTTTTCTTCATTATTTTGTTTAACAATGGTCGAAAAAGTTATGTATTAAAAGGAATAGAACATTAAAATAGGCACTTGAGAAAAATCTGATAACTCAAATAAAAGTTATTTAAGATGTTTGCTCATATTCACATACAAAATGAAAGCAGTACACAAATAAAGTAAAAGATTTATAATCTTTGGCATCTGATAAAGTGAGAAAAAAATAAATAACAAAAGCGTATTGCATTTTCACCCATTACTAATACCCACTAATGAGTATTAAAAAAAGAATACTCTATGCGTGCAATACTAAACACAATGTTTCTATAAAAACAAAAAAAGGTCGAAGCGTTAAAAAAATAAAATAAGAAAAGCTTTCAATGTAGATAAAAAAAACAAGACTTGTTTAATTTAAACACAAAATGAAACAAATAACAAAATATGAATTGGTGTCACAAATAATACTAAGAGTTTGTTAAATATGAAATATGATGAATACTTCAGGGAAAAAAATAACACTTTCGATTTGATTTAAATTGTTGCAAGCAAATTTTATGGTAACCACAAGAAACAAATGTGTCTTCCTCATTTAAATAAATTTTGTAACCAAGATAATGTTTTAACAAGGCATTTATTGATTAGAAAAACTTTATTCAACTTGCATATTAAGCAAATAAGCTTATAAAATTTTTTTTTTTAAAAGATCATTCATGCTGATTCATCAGTAAATTATTTATATATGTAATGTGAACATTTTAAACACAATAGTGAACTACAGAAAGCACCTAAAGTTATCTATGAAGTAACCTAATACTAGCACAGTCTTCTCAAAAAACAAAATTTAAAAAAATAAATACATTTTAGCATTGAAATTTTTTTTCTTCAAAAGTATCTTACATTTGGTAGTATAAAGCAATGTTTACATATTAGTTATGAAATATTGAAATAAAAACACAAGGTTTTTAATCGAAGCTGCAGATAAATATTTTAATTGTACAGATAGTAATTAAGGATGTCAGAAAAGAAGCTACATTTCATATTTAAAAAAAAGATAATTGTATTTAGGTCAAACACTATTTTAGCAGTTACAACACACAAAAAGTCCATACTTCAAATAAATGCTATTTCTTAATGTTGACATTTGAAAAAACATATCAGTTCAATTAGATGTTACAAGATAAAAACGGTCTCATTATCGACTCATCCTTATCTAGGATCAGTCCTCAGTAGTTGCACTCAATCAAAAATGTATGTTTAAAAAAAAAAAAAAAAACTGCAGTCAGACAAGCTTGCCTTCAAGGAAAAAAACGTAGAATGAAAACCTGCATAATGCATGTTTTAGAACACACCTGAAATGTAGCTCAACAGCATATACTTATCTAGATTAAAATTAGGCGGATCATTTCTTAGACAAAATAACACACTGATATGTGCAATTGTCGACCAGGTTATGGAATCAAAGCAGTTTTCATCCAACAAAAGGATCATTAATAAACAATAATCTTCAGTTATGCAAAATATTAAAAAAAAACAATATTGAATTTTAAATTTTGATATTTAAATAACAAACAAGCAAGTATATTAAAATGAATAATTGTTTGAATGTATTCTTTTTCGATCTACTAAAGATGTTTGTTTAACAATAATGATCCATATTCATACATATACAACTCTCAACACAATCAGAAAAATATTTGAATGAAATTCCATCGTAGATCATATTAAATGAGGATGAAAAGGACACATTTAATAGATGAACGCAAGTGATCATCTAACCCAAATACTTAATATTCAAGATGCTGGGTATCTCCTACCACAACTTCAGCTCATCCAGAATGCTGACGAGGAAAGAGTTGTGTCCCAAGTCTTCAATTTCTTTCCTAGCCCTAGAAAGGGAAAACAAAACAATTACAAAATGGAATTTTTACACTGAACAGAAATGTAAATTGTAACTCACTGGATGTCTAATTCTTTGAGAATATTTCTAGTGTACTCAAAGGATCCTATCTTCTCCATCAGTTCAACGGCATATTTTTTTATTTCTACATCTGAGGTTCTCTGCCTCACTATATCTTTATCGAACGTTAACTGAAATAATTTATAATGGATAGACAAATAATAAAATCTACAAAAATTAAATTAGAATAATAACACATTTTTCAAACAAGAAAACTATCGGAGCAAATGTTAACATCTTAACAGCAGTATCATTTTACCAAGGATCCTATGAATGATTTTTTTTTTTTTTTTTTTTTAAATTTAGCATAATAGTATGATTTTCACTTTTTTTCCTCAAAAATTAACTTTTTCTTTTAATAAAGTGTAATGAAAAATTAAATAAGCTAAGCATTATAGAATTTCGGATTGAAAATAGGAATTTTAACCTTCTCTTGACCTTGACAATAGAGCATGCATTTTTTCCGTGAGTGGATTACTTCGAGAAAAATTTGGAAAAAGTATTTTAAACTCATAATTAAAATTCTTAAGATTAAATTTCAATGAGTGAAAGCAAAAACAATACATGAAAACATAAAAAGTTTTTATGACAAAAGTAAAACTTCCAGTAGAAATGGAAACATTCCCTAGACATTCCCAAGGTTGCAGCAGGTCAGGGTACCATTATGGAAGAATATTTCAGTTCATTATTGTTTATTAAACATTATTTATAACAACCAAAATATACACTACAGAAAAACAATAAATGCCATTCCTAAATTTAGGTGGCATTCATTATTTTTTAAAAAAAAGAATTTATAATAATTGTGTTTAAAACAGACTCTGCTTTTAATTTGTTTCACATATTAAATGTTAATCATTCTTTAATGTGTATGATTCTTGACGCCTGGTGGCTGAGTGCTAGCTCCTCCGTGCCAGGTCCTGGGTTCGATCCTCGGGCCGGGCAAGGTTGACTCAGCCTTTCATCCCTTCAGTGGGTTGATAAATGAGTACCATTCTTGGGAACTGAACACTGGGGGTTTCGTATACGGCTGACCACCTAATCGGAACATATGTTCCTGAACCGCACAGGCCAAGGTCAAGAAAAATGAGATGGACACAGTTGGCCCTCTATGGGCTGTCGCACCACTGAGTTTAGTTTTCAGAACTTTTGAAGTGAATCAAAAATGTTTTATACAATTTGCTTATTCAAAGATAATTCAAAAATTAAATTTTAAAGATTATTTATTTTTAAAATACAGAATTTAAACTGACAAAAATAATCTTGAATCACACTGTTCCTACAAGTACAGAATATTTTTCTTTAAACTGAATTTTTTTTTTTACACAATAGCTCAAAAATTATCCCATGTGTTTTGTTTAAGTTGTGTAGATCCACAACTTAAAAAATACCTTGATTCTATTCATTAGAAAATATAAGGTTAATTATATGTACACTTTAGCAAACACAATCACATTTTTTAAGAAGATATTTCAATGTCTAAAATAATAAATATTTAAAAGTTGTACTACTTTTAGAATCAAGCAGAGTGGTCACATAAGTAAATTTTAACATTGTCTTTAATAAATATAAAGCATGAAGGAAATATTAAAAGGATACTCATAATTCTAGGATCATCTAAATTACTTCGAATTGAATGAATGACAGGGAATGAAAATTTACCCTCCGTCAAATCTTCACAGTAGCTCTTGTTTTCAGTGTACTGTAAAAAGGAAGAAGTTTTATGTTTTTGAAATTCAATTTACTAAGAGTTAACATCAATATTTTAAAACAGTTATGTATTTATTGGGAAAAATAATGAACTTTCAGTTAAGTGGTTATATTTTAAGTTGTAAGATGCAAAATAAAAATATCGTTGAAAGCCATAATTGCACTTCACCATCCTATTTAATACTTCCACATTTGAACAATGGTGTATATAATCGTGATTTTTTAACTCAAAATTGATAACAATTAATTCAAATTAAGCAAACATTTTAAAACTTGTAAATAAAAAATTTGTACTACCTTTATTAGAACTGTAGAAACCCTGGATAGTTTATTATTATAGAGTACAATGGTTATCATATAAATCATAATTATTCAATCAAGTTAATGTATTTATGCAGCAATTTTATATTATAACAAATCATAATTTTGTGGAATCAACAGCGAATCATTTTGTCATTGCAGTTACAAGCATAAAATCTATTTTAAATTCATTCATTTAACAACCACAGTTAATTAAACTTTCAGAAATAAACTATATCAATAATTTTGTAATTATTAAAGAATATTTTAGTCTTAAAAATTAACAATTTAATATACCGTATATTCCGGCGCATGACGCGCCCCATAGTATAACGTGCACCTGTAATTTCTCATACTTTTTTGAATTTTAAGATATACTCTTCATATAATGCGGACGAAAATTAGGATTTTATGTGTGCAATATCTCGTCTTTCAAGATCGTAAATAAAAAGTTCTTTTCCCTATCTTTTGCAAAAATAAAAGAACTGAATTTGATATGTATGTGAGGGTAGAGTTGAAAGAGTAATAATGTGATTCTGAGATAATGAACTATTTATGTAATAACGAAAATCAATAAAGTATATAGGTAAAGTTATGTTATTTCTTTAAAATAAAAGTATTTTTCTATACTTAGAATTTTTTAATCTATAATTTTTTATATTCGGCGCATACCGCGCACCCGTAAATTCCAATGTTATTTTTTGCATTAAAAGTGCGCGTTATACGCCGGAATCTACGGTAGGTTTATGACCCTTTTACACCAACTTGTCAGAGACATAAGAGGAAAATAAAATATTAAAAAATTAATACAAAATACTAAAAATAATTTGTAAAACACGATCATTCAATCAAATATTTCCTTAAGATTTGGCATATTATTAGTAACATAAAAGTGGATAAAAAAATAGAATACAACAATAATAGTAATTCCAACAATTTTTTAAAACAATACAGCAAAATAACAAAACTGCAGTATTTTTATTTTATTTTATTATAATTGTTTTAAGAATATTTTACGCTACCTGTCGGACTGTATAAGAATTAGAAGTGAAAAAGACAATTTTTTTGTTGATATTTTGAAGCCTTACGCTTAGATTACTAGTAAATTCCTGAACAAATAAAACTGATTTTGCAGCAGAAAATGTTGGCAATTTTTGATGTGAAAAAGAAAATAATAATCTTTACCAGTACACTTTAGTTTAGAAATAAAATTATACAATTAAGTAGGTGAGACGAATTGCAAAACACTTTGCTTAAGGGATTAAAAAAAAAAAAAAAAAAGCTCAAAACTTAACTATGGCTTATATCCTAGTCTTTCAGATAACTATTATTTTTAGGCAGCAACACTTTGGCAGTAAAATTAGCTGTACAAATTATTATTTTGATACTAATTAAACTGTTTTTGTACTCCAACATTTTCAATAAAAGATATGAGCAGACATATTCAAAGGCGCAATCATAATTGAAGTACTTGCTTTAATTTTTTTCATTGCATTGATTATTCACTCACATTCCCTCAAGATTTTCGAATGTGCTCATTATTGTACTATCTCTATTCCTTTGTAAATTATATCAATTTAAAACAAAAATTCTAAACAATCAAATATTGATAGAGAGAGAAATAAGAGGGAAAAACATAATTGATACAAGTTTTTTTAAAATTTTTTTAAAATATTTCAATAATGGATGTATACTTCTTTAGATTGGAGATTAGCATAGTCATCCCTGATTTGAAAATAGAGTCCCATGATGGCTATAATCTTGGTAAAGTCACTGCAACATAAAATAAATAAATATTATGACATGAAACAGAAATGAAATATGAGTGTCTCTATAGAATTTCCTTTTTTACTTATAAAAAGGTAAAAAAACTTGATCAAAATATTTCATCAAGTTTTCAGTTCTTGTTTGGTGAAAAAAAGCAGATCTAGTTTAAGAACGCAGTAAAGGTAGTTAAAATATCCACATTTTAAAGAATAAAAAACAAGCAGATGACAAATAATATGTGTCTTTTCTATATCTAGTTACTGTTTAATTTAAATAAAGTTTTCTTAAAAGATTAATTAAGTAAGGTATGAATATTCTAAGATATATTTTGAAATTATGTTATTAGCTGTATGTTCTTTAAGACATTGTGCACACAATGTCTTAAATCTTCCAAAAAATGTCTTAATGTTCAATGTCTTAATCTTTCAAAAAATGAATACAAAAACCTACAATCATTTTTACTTCAAGTTAATTAATTATTAAAAACACAATTCTACTGTTTTAAAATGCATAGTTCTTTTGCCGATGAACAATGAAGTTATAAGTTTCAAACATTTTATGCATTCAATAATTAAAAAAAAGTATTTTTCTTAAAGAAATTCACATTAAATCAAGACAAATCTAAGTTCAACAAAAAAATTTATTTAAATGAAAAAAATTGATTTTAATAATTACAATAAATCATTATTTATTAAAAACACCTAAACCTTCAATTCATAAAAGCTTTTCATAAAATTATCATTACTAAAAATAAAGTAGGACTATCAACTAGTATTAAAGAATTAGAGTATTAAATGGCATCAATAGAAAACACACTCATTGAGTTCATAGGAGACATTAACAAGAAAAAAGGTACATCTTCCCAGGAAAATTCTTTAAAGACAGATTTATCGATTGTTTTTATACATTTAGTGAGGGGAACGTATAGAACTTAATAAAATGTTGTTCCTTTAAAGTTACCTTTGGTTATCACTAAAAAGCTGCATTAATTTGACACCCAGTCCAAACAGACCACCAGTTTCTATTCAGAAATAAAAGAATCAAGAATATAGGCTTTATTTTATAATTACCTTCAATCAATAAGGAACATTTCAGAAAGAAAAAAAAAACATTTTAGATATAAACAAGTAAAAATAACACTAATACATATTATTTTGAACCACATCTTTCAATCTAAATGGGTTTTAAGAGTCATTTTACTTTATAAAGCATCTTTTTAAACCAGGGTTGACAGTTATTTACAGTTTTAACTAGTGTATCCATAATTAAAAATACATTGTTAAAACCATCAATTTCAATAACAATTTAAATCACTTGATTTTTTAAAATAAAAGTATTCAAAGTGGAAAAAATAAATCAAGTAAATGTTTCATATTCTTGAAGAGATTTTGAGGTCTGAGAGCAAAAATAAAAATTTTCTTAAGCAAAAAAGCAACTAAATGCTTTTTAATACAAGCTAATCACATTAAACTAATAATTATATTAATAAATATTAATGATTTTTGATGATGTGAAAAATCTGATGAGCAGCTGCTAATTCATGGTCTAATAGCCTTTCTTTTAAATCAAAATTTCTTTAACCCCTATGTTTTAAACACAGTATCAATCTAAATAATCAATCCAAGCGTAACCTAATACGCCATTTCTGTAAATGTATAAATATCTAAAAAACATTGTCCTTAGTGTTTCTATAAACATCTGCAAGCGTTAAGTGTTACTATTACTAATTTTCTTACTTTTAAGAAATGAAGCATAACAGTTTTTTCTTTCTTTTTTTTCTAGAAATATCATTTGAAAAAAATATTACTACAAAAATTTACATAGCAATTTGAAAAAATAAATTTTACTTTCCAACATTAAATCCCTGCAAATAAAAAATTATTATTATTATATATATATATTTTATACAAAACAATTTTGCCATATGGGATAAACGATAGTTTCCAACATACACAGATTAATTTTAATAACTCCTCAACTTACTCACTTCATCACATTAAAGATAAGCATACAAATCAAGATAAACGGGGATCAGGAAGTAATAAAAACTCTCTTAATAGTGACAAATTAAATGTAAACTTTATTTCTAATATGAAAAAAGATTTTAATAAATATAATAATATTGAACCAATGAAATATTTTGTTTCTCCCCTTAAGAATAATGATGTATATAAGCTTCAAGATCAAATTATTAACTTTTCTTTTATTAATTTAAGCTTCAAGGATTCTTTGTTTCGATCTTGTAAAAGCTAAAATGAATAAAGATTCAAAAAAAAAAAAGAAAAAAAATTAAGATCACTTATATTTCGGCATTAACTTTCAAAAACCTAATTTCGATAAGATTAAATTTCATAATGTTATTGAAAATTTAAATAATTTATTTCCTTTAAAAGATTTCAGTATAATTAAAAGCTTTAAATATTACGAATCTCTAGGTGAAATCTTTTCTGTGAAAAAAATTTTAATTAGTAGTTAAAAAATAGCAAAAATGTTAATCTTAGTAATTTAAATAATAATATTATAATTAAAATTTTTTAGCTATATATAAGAGGTTAAAAATTAAAATTAGCAAAATACAATTTCCTTACTTAATTATCAGACCAAAAATTCATGAAATTTAGAATAATCACATGTGGATCTGATACTTACCTAACCAAACTTGGCACCATTTTCTCTAACTATTTAAATAAAATTATTAACATTATTAAAGAAGGTTTTTCGTGGATTATCACTAATACTCAACAGATTTTGAAATTTATTAAACAAAATAAAATTAATCCTATTGCGATTTTTGATTTCCAAGATCTCTTCAATAGCATTCTTCTTTCTAAACTAAAAGATGTTCTTTTGAGTTATTACTATGATTTTAAAAATATCCTTAATTGCGATTTTGATTATAGGGAAATTCTAGTTATTTTTGTCCTTTTAATAATTATTTTTAAAATAGAAAACAGTTTTTAATTCAAATTGATGGAACAACACAAGGATCTAATTTTTCATCTCTCTTAGCTAACTTATTTTTACACTATTATGAAAAAAACTATAGTCCTAATATTAAATTTGCTTTTAGATTTATTGATGATAATCTTTATTTTTCACAATTATACAATTTTGCTAAATAATATTTACCAGGAGGAATTAATCTTGCCTTGTAATCATGATGATAGGCATGAAAGTGGACAAAAATAAAAAAAGCTGAACTTTTACAATGCAGGCCACTGGGAGGAGAGGGGGGGGGGGGGGGGGGTAGTGCTCTATATGATACTGAGATTTATAAAAGCAACTTTTAACTATGCTGGGAGATTTTTATTTAATATGCATTTAGACATTTTATTAATATGCATTAGTGGCAGAAGCATTTAGACAGCTAACTTTAAATTTTTCTTAAACATAATTTTAAAATTGTGACCACTACTATATTAAAAAAAATAAAGCAATTACAGGAAGGCACGACTATTAAATTACTTACTAATGAAAAATATACCACATCTTTACAGAAACTAATTCAAGAGAAAACTTACTTTTACTTCTTTCAAGAATCGCGATATTGGATTTTAAAATCGCGTGAATATGAATCCCGATATTGCATTTAAAATCGCGTGAATATGAATCGTGATTTTGGATTTCAAAAATCGCGTGAATATGAATCGCGATTTTGGATTTTAAAATTGCGTAAATCTGAATCGCGATTTTGGATTTTAAAATCGCGTGAATATGAATCGAAATTTTGCATTTTAAAATCTCGTAAATATGAATCGCGATTTTGGATTTTATAATCGCGTGAATATGAATCGCGATTTTGGATTTTAAAATCTCGTGAATATGAATCGCGATTTTGAACCTTAAAATCGCATGAATATGAATCACGAATATGGATTTTAAAAACGCGATTTTGGATTTTAAAATCGCAATTTTGGATTTTAAAATCGCGTGAATATGAATCGCGATTTTGGATTTTAAAATCGCGTGAATATGAATCGTGCGGTTGGATTTTAAAATCACATGAATATGAACCGTGCGGTTGGATTTTAAAAACACGAAAATACATATTGCGATATTGAATTTTTAAATCGCGTAATTAAGAATCGTGATGCATAGTTTTAAGATCACGTGAATACGAATCGCAATGAGTAATTTTTAAATAGCGTACAAATAAGAAAAACGATATCTGATATTACAACTGCGTGATAACGAATCGCAATATTGGATTTAAAAATGCGTGAATTCGAATCGCGATGTTGGATTTTAAACTCGCGAGAATACAAATCGCGATATTGGGTTTTAAAAACGCTTAAATACAAATCGCGATATTGGATTTTAAAATTGAGTGAATAGGAATTCCTAGTACGGCTTAAATCGCAACACGTAACTTTTAAATCAGTTAAATACGAAAATCGATGATTGATATTAAAATCGTCTGATTAAAAATCGCGATTTTAGCATATTCCGGCGCAGTTCCTAATATTTAAAATTCTGAAAATCAGCCAAACAAAAGAAAAGAAATATCGGCGGTCGGAAACGAAACGCTTAGACTCCTTTCCACTCTATAGCGGAAGTCGCGGTAATTCGACTATCGTTCGGGAGGCTTGGGTTGTCTAATTGGACTACCCAAAAATTTTAGTTTTTTGAACATGGTCGGAAATTTTAAAAATTGGGAGAAAAAGCGGATTTCCGCTTTTTCGCGGAAGTCTTTCATCCCTTGATAATTATTCTAATTTTTTTTGGATTTAGGTATTAAAAAAGAAGAAAATATCTGCATTGTTGATTTATACGATAAAAAAATTATTTTAAATTTATTATAAATAAACTAGTTCTATATAAAACCGTTGAATTAATTTTATGTTATTACAACTAAAAATTTCTTTGTTAATTTATATTTTTATCATGTACAAATCCCAGGCTAAAAATAACTGTGCAAAACGGGCAAATAATGTTTTTTTTTAAATAAATGTTAATTTTCTAAAATCATTAAAATTGTCTAATTAAATATCAACCTTATTAATTATAAACCTTAAATTATCCAGTATAATATTATTATCTTGCACACATTCATTTTTGGGCCAATCCAAGGTAACTAACAAATCAAGTGTGATTCAGTACTGCAGTAAGAATGCACCACAAAAGATCCCTTAATTTGCACTTCTGTTTTCACATTTTGCAATCTGCCAATCTTATTATGAAAATATTTTAAAGCATTCTTGAAAGATTCCAGTACATGTAAGTTCATTTGAATTCGTTACTCGGTTTATAGATTTCGTTTTGTGCTTCGTTCTGTATTTTCTTTACATTTTATTTTCTGTTTTTTGCATGTTATATTTTATTTTGTATATGCATTCAAGTGATCTTCTGCCTAAAGAGTTTTAACAATTTGTTTGTGCGTAATAATTAAATAACATATATTTTTAAGTATCTCATAAGTTTGCTTAATTTTTTTCTTCAAAAATTTTTTAAACTTATTTTACTTTACAAAATATTAAACAGCCAAAAGGTAATTGGGTTTAAGCCAAGTTCTTTTAAATAAATCCCATTGAAAGTAAAATAAAATACTATATTTTTATACATAATTTATATTTTAGATAAATGATGTAATAATTACATTTAAATTTTACTTTGGAAACTTAATTTTATCATTTCATTCTTATGATTTTCTCCTCTTTTGTCCTTGGCAGTTTTATATCATTAAAGCCTGCTTGAATAGCCAAACTTGATTTCAATTGAATAGATAAAACAGAGAAAAGAGGATGCTTACTTCGTTTGACCATTTCTTTATATTCTTGTTCAGAGGGACAAATGTAGCTGTCTCTCCAATAAATCTCCATGCCCTGACCCCTGTGAAGCTCCAGCAACTGCTCTAGAGAAATAAAATAAATATTGAAAAATCACATATACAGTGCCAAATCAATTTCTAATAGTAACTAAGACTTGTTGCATAGATTGGATTACTTTCAATCTAATGCTGGCTTTTTGTTTCTAAATCTTTACCCTAAAATGAAAAATGGCTCAGGGAAATACAAAAACGAAAAAGTTAGAAAGAAGCAAAGTGACCCCTTTCTCCCCGTTAAAGAATTTATTGAACAGTAATTCCTTAAATTTTTTTCCCCAGGAATTTCAATCTCTCATATTCAACATGAGGGATTGAATAGTAGCAGATTATGGAACTGATCTTTCATATTGATTACTTTCGAATAGATGTGTAATGCATACTTAAAAAATATAAGGCATAAAACAGAGGCTGAGAAATCTTATTCTACATGCATGGAGATATTTTTAGCATAAGTACATCAAGATTTTTCTACTAAAAATTACTTAATATTTGTTACTTAAAAGATTCTTTGATCTATGTAAATGTATGATGTGGACTTCAGTCAAAAAGTGCCCAGAGTAGGTAATAATGAGAGATAAAGATTTAAAGTAAATAAATTTAAAGAAAAGTAAAAGATTTAAAAATATTGGTATTAAATTTAAAATAAATAACTAGGTTTCAAGATTTAAGTCACTAGAATTTATTTAAGTTAAAATTGTTTTTTTTTATGCTAATAAATGAACAAAAGTAAAAAAACTATAACTTTCTATAACAAAAATAATATTTTTATAACATACATTTATCGTTTCTGATTTGAAAAATATAAAACATATTTGAAAAAAAATTTCAAAGTGACATTGGAAATAAGGTAAGTCTATATGAATGGCTGCAAGGTTTAATATTTTATATTCTGATAACTATAATGTCAGTCTATAATGTCAGTTATGAGCAATGAGATTTACCCATCTCTTAAATATTTGGTGAGAAACTTTATTTTAAAAGCAATGTTGAACAGAAGATTCATGTAGTGGTTATATCATATTACAATTTTACATCCATATCCAACTAATTTTTGAGCGCCCTCCAAAGACAAAATAACTTCTACATCTAGCAACACACAAGGGGCTAATTTGCTTGCACGTAAAAAATTTTATGAGAAAGTTAACATATATTTACATAACATGAAAAAAAAATCACAAAAATCATTCTTGGATTAGTGGGAAGGTAACCAGATTGGTTGGAAATTCTATATATTGAGCAAAAGAGAAAGAAAATATCTTTTAGTAAAATAAAAATATTGATGACCAACTTTATTCATGTAGGCTACTTTTCAATATAAATGTATATCGACTTGGGCTGAAAATGTGATAAAAGTTTTCAGATGAGTTTTTTTTTTGTTTTTTTTTTGAGTTATGTGTTCTTTTCTTCTTCAAAGTTTTTTGTATTAAATTTTTCGTTAAAAATATTTGTTAAAACAATTGGCTTGGTTTTTTAACATGTGCTTTTGTTTACTAGAAAATTAATCTTCTATGGTGTCTAAATTAGTTATAATGTTAGAATAATTAATATGTAATTTGTAAGAAAATATTTTTATATTTCGTTTGCTACTGTTTTCAATTATACTTCTATAAAATGCTAAGCCTACATACCCAAATAATAAAAACATATTGCATTGACTCATTTGCAAATGAGTAATAATAAGAATAATGAAATAATAAAATAAGAATAGTGAGCTAATAAGAATAATGACAATAACAATGAGAATACATCACATGTATCTTATATTTCTGCAATTAATTTTGACTTGAACTTATTATTTACTTGAAACAAATATCAATGCAATTTCTTATTTCAAATATATACATTTAATTATAAAATTCAGTTAAAACAGTTTTCAGCATAAAATTCATTAATCGGCATAAATTCAAAACTAGATCTTTATGAATAATTTACAGGTTACTGTAAGGCTGGCTGGATATGGCTGTGACAAACATAAATGAGTCTTATCTGGCGCTGGAAGTCTAGCCGGAAATCCAGTAATTGGTAATGAAATGTTTAGCCAGGTGGTACGCTCTTCGAGTGCTCCGATTTCATCGTAAATCCAATGACTTTCCGGTAGTTATTGCTGCCCATTTTCACATACTTTCTGAAATCACGATTTTTAAAAGTTATGAAACGCTTTATTTGTGCCAACTCCATGAAAAATCTGATTGACTTTTCATCCTTTTTCAGCAGTTGTTGCTACGCATTTTCGCATGGTTTTTAAAATATTGATATTTTAGCACAATATTAATACGAATCGCGATTAAATAATCGCTCATTTAGATAACCATTTTTTGACGTGGTTTATTTATGCCAATTTTATTGCAAATAAAATTATTTTTCAATCGTTATTTTGGCAATTATTGTTACACATTTCTACAAGGTTTTGGAAGTCTGATATTTTTTATACGCTATTTCGATACTTTAATTTCGCATTTAAATACATAAAATTTTGACGGGTTTTATTTACACCAATTTCACCGAAAATATAAAGGGATTTTGACAATTTCCTTAGTAGTTATTACTACTCTTTTTACCCAAGATTTAAAAAAGTTCTGAAATTTTTCATACTATAATTTGACAGCACGCGAGTTTTGCATCGCGCATTAAAATAATTACTTTTTACGTAATGTATTTGTGTCAATTTTTACCTAAATATAAGAGGTTTTTTGAACATTTTTTTTTCTTTCCAATTATTGCTACATTTTTACTTGTGATTTTGAATATCCTGATATTTTAGCACAATATTACAACTCTTAAAATTCGATACTGTTTAATTTTTTTTTTTTTGAAACTTAAAAAGTAATTACGTATGTTAACAAAATCGATCCCTTCCTGTAAAGAATAATAAAAAATAAAAAAACATGTTGCGTACATTCATATTAAACGCGTTCCCTTTTGCTAAAAAATAATTCAAAACACGTGTATATTTTTTTAGTCCCATGAACAAGTGCAAGTTTAACATCACACACCCAACCTATTCTTTTTGTTGTTACATGATTTAAAAATCTCATGACGAGATTCGTATTTACACGTTTTAACTCTTCTCATAATTTAAAATTCACACATCGTAATTTGTATTTACGCGATCTTAAAATTGCACATCGCATTTCCTATTAACAATAACGAAATTTTAAAATCATCCAGCGCGATTCATATTCACGCGATTTAAAAACCATATATATCGCGATTCACACATCTTAAAAATCATGCGCTGTGAGTAGTCTTTTCGCAATTTAAAATTGTACATCTCAATTCGTATTCACGCAATTTTAAAATCATATATTGCGTTTTATATTTACCCAATTTAAAAAGCACACATAGCAAATAGTATTTAGGCAAATATAAAACAACACATCGTTATTTGTATTCACGTGATCATATAGGACAAATTCCAAAAGTGATTAAGTTATTTGTCCAAATTTAATACTACTACCCACAACAACAGCTTCTGTCGAAAGACTGTTTTCCAGAATAAATTTGGCCTGTTCAAAATTACAGAGCAGTTTTTAAACAATATCATTAAATTTTCATTTAATGGCTCAAAAAAGCTATCACATGATCAAGTGAATAAAATTATCACAATATTAAAAAATTTTGTAAATCACAGGATAACCATTAAGAAATTTTTTTAACCATTTTCTATATACTTACACCATTTCATATCATTCATGATTATACGCTGGGAAATGATTTGTATATCATTAAATTTTAACAGTAAAGAAATAATCAAAATAAGTTTTGTTAAGTAATGTAAATGTTACTAATTATTTATGCATATGTGTATTAATTGTAAATAGTAAGTGTCATGTTAAAAAAATATTCGCCATAAAACATTTTAAACAAGTATCTTAATAGTTTTTATTATTAAGGAAAATAGTTTATTCAAAATTAATGCTTTTTTTTCTTCCCCCTCTCTGCCCCTCCCTGCGTCATATCATTAATTTAAAATAAATGTTTTAAAGTTCAAGTATATTGCCCTTCTAAATGCTAAATCTTATTTACTGCAGATGGGGTTTTGTTTCAATTTTTATAATTTTTAACCCTATAAACTTTCTTTAAATCAAAGTATTTAACTTGCATTTATTTTAATAACTAGAATATTTTTTTTAAAATTTAATTCTATGAACAAATTTTTTAAAGTTAAAATTTATGTTTATATGGACTTTTGTATTATGTAATATGATTTTTAAAACACATGTATTTTCCCATAGTTTTTTAATTATTTCAATTTATATAAATTTTTTTCTGATTAACTGATTCTGATTTTCGGATTCTGTTTTTTCTTAAGTAATCAGTTTAGAAGTTTTTAACTTTAAACATTTAAAAGTATTTAATTTTATGCTAAGATATTACAAGGTTAACTTAGAAAAAGAATTTAGTGGTTAGAACAATGTTTTTATAACAATTACTATCTAAAATAAGTGAATATGTCTGCCTAAATACTTTGGGTCTTCCATTTGGCATGCTGTCTTTCATTGGTCAATCTGCTACGCATGTGGCCCTTCACTCAAAAAGGTTGGGCACCCCTACTGTAGGCCAATCATGATAGCCAATTATTAGAAATTCAAATAAATAATAAGAAAAAGGAAAAAAGAACAAAAATCAGCCAAAGACAAAATTGCTTAGTGAAGTATGTAGAAAAAAGAAGCCATCTTCAAATAAATATACGAAAGTTAGACAACTTAGTAAATTCACCACCTGTCTAAGTTGACATCTATTATCAAGAAGCACATTTATACTATATAATAAAAGGATGCAAAACCATTGTAACTCAACCATCTATATATCTTGAATATAACCTATATATCTTGAATGCTAGTCACTGAAATAAGTCAACTTTACTTTAGAGTGTTATTAAATGCAATTGTAAACCACTTATAAGTTAACTAAAAAAATAAATAAAGAATCTATTTAGGGATTTCGTAATAAATAAGCTTATAAGTAAGTGAAAAACAAATTTTAAAATATTGTGATAATAGATGTGTTGTATTGTTTTTAAAAAAAAAATATGGGAGGGCTTTTTTTTAAAACTAACTAGTTTAATATTGAATTTAAATAACTTGCAATTCATTCTAGTAACTAAATTCTATATTAAAAACAGGATATTTGCTAAATAAAATTTTAAAATCCTTTAAATAATAACAATTCTATTTATCTTTATTATGAATGGTTATATAAAATAAATACATGAATAACATAATATATAAAAGGAGAACATGTGATAGAAAGAAAACAATAATTTAACTTCTTCTATAAGTTGATCACCAAAGCACCAGAGGTTACAATTGACAGGTTTCACTGTATTTTAAAGCAAGTCTAATAAAAACACATTAAAGTGAAATACCGGTAAATACAGTAGTTGCTTTTGGGTGTCCTAATTTGAGTGTCCTCTCCAATCCTAGGAAGTAAACATAGTTTGCAGAGTTGATGGTACTGGCTACCCCAAAGATATTGTGGGCAACTGGAACACCTCTTCTTAGAATGGAATTGTCTTCTATGTCGTCGATTCTACAAATAAGATTTGATTTACAAAACAGAAAGGTGAATAGCAACCTTTTTTTTTTCCTTTTTTTTGTTGAAAATACATGAAAATATGGCTAGCTGAATGACGAGGTTACTGAAGTCAAAGTTAAAAAGCAAAAATTCAATAGATTTTATGAAATATTAATTATTTTACTAAGAAGCAATGCACAATATTGTATAAAACAGAAGAAAAGTTTGTATTTACACTATGAGAAAAAGTAATAGAATAATAAATTGATTTTTCCACGCAATTCATCTTGCAAGTTTCAAGCAGCGTGAAACAATTATGAAAATACTGAATCTCTTTCATTTCACAAACTAACAAAATTAACTAAATTATGTGATGAAAAGAATAAATTGCATCATTGTGGATAATTTAAAAGTAATGAAATTCAATACTTACAAAAGACTAGCATTGTGAAGCATTTGGACAATTTCTCCAATTTCTCGACATTTATCCATAGGAATTTTTAGCCAGTGATTGAAAGCCTGTTAAAACATTTTGATATAAATATGCTATATAGAATGATTCAAAGAGAAACATATGCAAGATGTGAAATAAAATGAAGGCATTTAAGAGAGTATGTGTTCTAATCACTTGTACGTGTAATTTTAATTGAAGATAGACGTATCAATGATTAAACCAAATTATCATATTTTTATCACTTGTTTCATTTATTTTTCAAAAATTGCCTTTGATTAAAATCAGAAAGAAATTAATAATTGATTTTAAATATTTTTTGAGCAGTAAATATAATCAAAATTTTTTAAAGAAGTAAAAAAGTTGTTTTAATTTCTAGCTTATGAGGGAAACCAGGATTTCATAATCTGATTACTGTTACTGACAATTCTAAGGCTAGTTATTTTATAGATATAATTTAGGAAATGTCCTAGTTTTTGTAAAAAAAAATGTAACTTTTCCAGACTATTTACTGCTGCTTAGAGTTAAAATAAAATTTCCAGACAATTGCAGGTTTTTCCCTTTCTTCATGACCTGTGAAAGCCTTGATAAATATACATACAAAATTTCCCAGAAGGGGAGCCACAACAGGACCTTCAGAAGGGGAGTCACAACAGGACCTTCACAGCAGTATTTAACTTTTAAATCAGACCTATTTTAGAATTCAGCAAGTGCATTAATTTTTTTATTAAAAATAAGAAAAGAAATGACATTCTATTATTACAGAAGAGCGTTTTTATTTAAAAAAAAAAAAAAAAAATTTGTTCTTTGTCAGTAGTTAAAGTGTGACACACCTGCTGTGCATAACCCCTTGGGGTCAAGTGTCTTTTATTGACACTTATAAAAAGGAACTATGAAATGGCAAAAATTGAAAATGATTTTATAAAAAGCAAAGTAGTTAAGACTATTTTTGTTCTAATACCAATTCAGAAATAATTCATTCTTCTGAAGAAAATGGGTTTAGATGAAGAAGGAATATCGTTTTTCATGCTAACTTCTGCTAATTTGAAGTTACAGATTTCACTTTCTGAATAAAAACTGACTAGTTTCAACACTGATAGATCTAGTTTTTCAATTTGAATGATTCTTTTAAAATAGCTTATTTGTCAAAATAGTATATTCAAAATAAGCAAAAAAGAAAAAAAATCAGGAATATTACTGAAATCAGGACAAATATGAGCAGAAATTTTGCATTAGGAAAATCAGGATTTATAAAAGAATATGTGAATAATCCTGATTTATAAAAGAATATGTGAATTTTTGCAAACAAATAATATAACATTCTTGAAATAGAAAAAGAAATAATAAAGAAGTTTTTAAAAACATATGACAAACAAGGTGAAGACGTGAGAAAATAAGTAAATGGGAAGGAAGAAATGTAAAAGAAATACCTTAGTTAGTTTGGTTCGAATTTGTTTTCCAGGCACTTGTTGAATGTAATTGAAGGGCTGTAAAAGGATCTTAAAGAAAAAAGAAATATTACATTTAAACACCATAAATTCATTCAAATTAAAACATTAATAAATAAATGGGTAGTTACAATAGTATCTATACATAAAAAAAATGTATCTTGAATACTGCCGTGAAATAAAAAATCAATGTAAGCGAAAAAATAATAAAATTCAAAGTTAATATTTTTATACATTTTGCATTCTTGTATAATAAGCTACATATATTTTTTCAAGTTTTCAATTCTATTTTAGGGTTGATAGCATTGCAAGGAAAAGACTATAGTTGTGAAGCCACTTTCCTCAGGTCCCTACTGTCATTCTGCGTATTTATGCTCTTATGTAGCTAAAACCAATGATTGAATAAGCACACACAAATTAAAATCATAGTATGAAAAATCATAATATTTTATCGCTTTAAGTTTATTATTTTTAGAAATACTGAACAACACAAAAGGACAAAACAGGCTGTCTTTCTAGCAGCATTTTTTCTATAGTTATGTTGAAAATCATGATTTTTGGAATGTTCACACCTTTGGCAAACTATTTTGAGTATTGAAAATAAAGGTGGTTGCACATGTAGGGAGATTCATTAGTAAAAGTACATAGCTTTTAAAACTCATATTAACATTAGGCAAGTTCTACATGATTATAAATGCACAATTAGACAATGTTTACAGTTTGATAAATTTCAAACCCACATTACTGTTTAGTAATTCAAAAACACTATAGAACAGACTCAAAGTATATTTATTAATAGTGTTTTTTTTAGCATCCATACTTTTTTTTGACAATGTTGCTATTAAATGCAGGCTTTAAACATTTAAGAATTAATTTGCATAATGATTATAAACTTTAAGTTTTCAAGTATATAAATTAATACTCATGATTTTTTCACCTCTTCCAATTTTGAGATAGGCCATGTAGTAGTTGTCACATGGACGCTATTTTGGCACAAATTCAAATGCGTCAAAAGGGGGAGTGAAAGGGTTATTTGAACACATTCAACAAAGATCACTTGGAAAACAAATACTAAAATAAAGTTATTTATAATAAAATATGTTAATAAGGTACTAACAATTACAAAAGAGAGAGAGAGAGAGAGAAAGGAAATATTAGATCATTTTTAATAAATTAAAGTAGAATAACTGTAACACACACATTGATATATGAGTTAAATTATAATAAAATAACTGATATAAATTACAATTACTTTATCAACAGCATTTTTGGATTCAGAGAGGTCTTCAAAATTGTTGTCATGCATCTCACCAGAAGCCATCTTCTTTGAATAAGCTAAGTTTTATGCAAAGTTATCTATAGAAGAGTCTGAAAAACATGTGATGCAGACTTGAAAAATATTTATAAGGCATTCATAAATAAATTGAACGATGAAACTAAGACTTTCATTATTTCACTTTGGATGAACTTAGTTAAAACAGTCATGGATGTAACTCCACAAGGTATATTTCCTTTTTTTCAAAGAAAGTAAAAAGATATGATTACAAATATTTGTTTTCATTTATGAAGCCCAGCACATTGTGTCAATCATTAGGCTAATAAAAGCGAAATAAAAAAAAACTAAAATAAAAATTAAAAAAATTCACAAATGCAGAATTTAATCTGTTTCATAAAGAATTTAAAAATGAAATGATTTTAATTGGTTTTTAATTAAAAAATATATAAATTTAATTTATATTTCTTTTAAAATTCAGTTTTCTTTTCCTCTCAAAAAATGAAAGTATAAAGTTAATTTGGCATTGTATTAAGATTTTTTTAAAGGTTCAATTTATAATAGGTTCATTTTAGTAAATACAATAACTCACATATTATTAAAAATATAACAATTTATTTCAAATTATATAACTGCATTAAAAATTGTTTTATAATAATGCCAAGGAAATGGTATAATTTAAATTTACAGAGAATGGATTAGAAATATAGCCGTCCCCAACCACAGATCGAATAACCCGCTTATATGAATAAATTTAATGGAACCAAATCATTTTATATGAAACTAATATTAAACTGCACCGTTTAAACGATTATTTGTTGTTTTTTGCCCCCACCTAATTGCATAAAGAAGTGGTACTAAAATAAAAAATAAAATTTTTTTTTTGAGAAATGTTTCACCAGCTAAAATGGAATTTTCCTTTTTCAGTTAAGATAAGGATACAATAGGTGCTCATTTCAATAGGAACTTCTTATTCATTAGTAGGTGAAGTTGAAAAATTTATCAAATCTTGCTGCCAGTTTAATACATTGAAGTAGGGTGACCCGGGGTAATTCACGATCACTCTGTTTCTGGGGTAAATAATGATCACCTAAGTTTTATTTAAAAAAAATTATTTTTTTTTGAATTTGAGACATGGACAAGAATGCTTGTACGCTTTACTAAAGTATAATTACATTTAGTTAATAATAGTTTTTTGTTTAATCTAACAAAACAAGTATCTTTTAAACCGCTCTTTGTATTTTCCATTTCAAAGATGGGTTTCAAAATGTGCACATTTCTGCAAAGATCCCCCTCCTTCTCTTAATAATAAATATTTTGAGTTACTTTCTTTTTCTTTGATATAAAAATAGTGTAAGCTTTTGTTTAATTGTTTCACATCTACTGTAAACATTATAATTGATTGTAGGAAACTATATCAAATGTTGCCCCCTACAGATGGGGTAATTATTGATCACTGGGGTAATTCCTGATCATTGTCATTTCTTCTTATAAATAGTTTAAAAAATAGCTAATAAATAGTTAAATTTCTTTTCTTAAATAACAGTTCATATTTATTAAGTGGAAAAACTATAAAATATATTTTAACTATAATCGCAAAATTTGTTTTTAACTGTATACAAGGCAAATGTGCTCTGATATGCACCATTTCTAGTTTGTCTTACCTTGCTTCTATCTTAATTTTATGTGTGTACATTGTTAGAATAATTTTTAAGTTGATAAATTAACCTAATATAAATATGGTGAAAAATTATAAGCCTAAAAAGGATACTAAGCTTCTAGAAAGCAAAAATAGTGAATTTCTTTTAATGATTGAAAATGAAAATTTCAGTGTGAGAGCTGCTGCTAGAGCTGAAGAGTTAATCTTTATTCCTGCTTTTAAATAAAGCGTTTTATTAGCAGCTTAAACATATCTTTTTGGTTTATTTGTTTGATCTTAATGTCTTATTTGTTAATTACTATTGTATAATTATTTTTAAGCAGCCCATTTACTATAAAAACTGGTGATCAGTAGTTACCCCAGAAATGATCAAGAATTACCCCGGAAATGATCAAGAGAAGGGGTAATTCCTGATCACTAAAAATTTAAGATCTTTTAAATTCTAATTAGATTTTCAAACAAAAGAAGGTAGAATAGGACTCATCTCATATAGCTTCAAACTTCCAGTAAATATTAAAATTCTATCTTGAATAGTTTTTTCACAAAATAGATGTTTGCATTTTTTGATCAATAATTACCCCAGGTCACCCTAAGCGAAGGGATTTTTACCCCTCTTTGACTTACTTCACACAGACACATCATTTAGAATGTAAAAAAGGGATAGAGTGATTTGTCTTGTGGTCAAGACTTATGGTCCCCTTTTGATGCACTATTAGTAGATTTTAGTTGAAACTAAAAGGGAATACCTAATTTTGATAAATTGATGAATTAAACAGGTATAAAAAACAGTATTCAATTATCGATTTTTTTTGGAGGGATCAAATAATATTTTAGTACCTAAATTATTCTTTTCACTAACATTGATTTATTTTTATGTAACTTTAAATGGCATATATATTTTATGATACTAAAGCAGACAGTTTTAAATTTAATTGTTTATTGATCATAAAACTGAGTTTATTTAAATCAAAATGCTGTACTATGCATTAAATATCCTAAAAAAGTAAAATTTTTCAAAAATTCAGTATTTAAGATTGAATATTGCACTCCCCTTTTAATCGAATAACCCGCTTAATTGCATAGATTTGGCTGTTCCTTTAAGCAGGGTTGACTGTATATCATTATTAACTGCAGAAAAACACTAAAAACAAATAAAATTACAAAAACTGATGATTTCTTTAAAAAGAAATCACTTTATTCAAAACAATGAATTTTCTTTTTTTAAAAATTACAATGAATCATAGATTCTTTCATGATTAAATCAAGAAATCATGAATTAAATCAACAAACCCTAAACTAGAATATAGAAATTTTTAACAATATTAGGTTTGCTGATAAATACAAACAGATAAATAACTGGAAATGCCTGAATATAAAATGCGGGATAATCTGAAAGTGTGACAACTTTTGTCAATTCAAAAGAAAGCACACAATTTTTAAGTAAAGATTTCTTACCATAAATATTATAAGCTAATATATATTTAAGATTTAAGAATAAGATTTAAGTTTATTAATTCAAGCAAATATAGTTTGCGAATTATTCCACTCATTTAGTGATAATAATAACAAAGTTATTCATGAAGAATTTGGCTCTAATCAATGAGTCAGATACTTCTGATAAGACATTCACTCATATTTAAAGAATAAAAATTAACATTCTATTCAGTTTAATAATGCAAAATAAGAGACAAACCCTTATATTGATGAAATTATGCTTTCATTAAAAGATAATGGAAGTTACAAAGAATATGTGATAAAATATAAATTTATTAGTATATTTAAAGTTTTTCATGAAGAATATTATTCTATTTGTTTACCTATGCGACGATGGCAGTTAATTTGACAGGCTATATCGATACATATCGTAATTCCGTGAATGTTCAGCAATGGCCATTTTCACTGTATGTGATTCATGCGATTCTTTCGGAAAGTTCCTATGAATGGTGTTTTCTACACTAGGGAACGCTGCAAGCTCCATACCGCCTATGCTTCCGGGTTACTGTGTCCGGTGTACTTCAAAGCCATTTGGCTCACAGCGTGATTATTGTGTTTTGAGATTCTAGCAAACGTGGTATATGATAACTTATTACTTGTGTTTACAATACTAACAATACTTGTTTGTAATGCTAAAGGTGCTAACACTAACGCACGATGGTGCACAGCTTGCAACAAGATCAAACAATAATAAAAAAAATGGAAAGAGGTCAAATCAGGACTGCCAAAAAAGCGAGTTATTCAAAATCCAGCAACCATACCACCTTCTTTTTAACAAAATATCTATAAATGACTAAAACAAATTTTCGCTTCAAACTTACCAGAATTACATAATAACATTAATATCTTATGAAATACAGCAGATTTGAGCTCACAAATTATCTAATTTATTTCCTTTATTGAAAAAAAAAATTATCCGTTTGAAAATATCGCCTCGCAGAATAAGCTGTAGTAAGCAGTTGCAAACTTTCTAACCGAAATTAGAGCAGGTATAGAGCTTGGGATTGTTATTGTTTACATTTGTATTTATTGAAAACACCATCCATTTTTGTGGAAGTATTGTGATGTTATTAAGTAATATTGATGGTGTTTTCGACACTAGGGAGAGCTGCTGGCTGTATGCCGCTTATACTTCTGGGTTACTATTTCCGGTGTATTTTAAAGCCATTTGGCTCACAACGTGATCATTGTGTTGAAATTCTTGCAAACGTGGTATTTGAATACTTATTACTAAACTTAATCTTGCTCCTCGATCAATATGCTAACACTAACGTAAGATGGTGCACAGCTTGCAACACGAACAAACAGTAATAAACAAATGGAAAGAGGCCAAATCAAGACTGCCAAAAAAGCGAGTTATTCAAAATCTAGCAACCACGTCACCTTTTTTAACAATATATCTCTAAATAATTAAAACAAATTTTCGCTTCAAACACACCAGAATTACATAAGAACATTAATATCTTATGAAATACGGCAGATTTGAACTCAGAAATTATCTAATTTATTTCTTTTATTGAAAGCAAAATTATCCGTTTGAAAATATCGCCTCGCAGAATAACATGTCAGCTGCAAACTTTCTAACCGGAACTAGAGCAGGCATACAGCCCGAGATTGTTATTGTTTACATTTCTATTGAAAACACCATCCATTGCTAAAGTGACTGATAATGAAAAAGAATTATGAAGAGTTCATTTTTTTTGGTAAATTAGTTTGTGCATGGTCTGTATTTTCGATAAAATATTTTGTAAATGGACCATAATTTTCCATTTGTTGTTGATGTTGCTAATTTACGTTACACTAGAGCTGCACAATGGGCTATTGGCGACGGTCTGGGAAACATCCCTGAGGTTGATCCGAAGACATGCAATCACAATTTTGATCCTCTGCAGAGAAGATGGCACCCCCGCTTAGGTATCCCGACGACCTGCACGCGAAGTCGAGCACTTCACGGTAGAACAGTTTAACGAGGACCATTACCGCACACCCTCAGTCCTTACGCAGACTGATCCGAGTGGTCACCCACCAGCACACTGACCGCAGCCAGTGATGCTTGACTTCTGCGATCTGCTGGGAACTGTGTCTTAACGATCAGTCCACTGCGGGACCCATAATTTTTCATAAAATTTATATTTGAACTGTACTGGTTGGAACTGTTACAACCTAACTAAAAATATCTTAATTCTTTAGAAAAAGTCCTTTTATTGAGAAGTACTTCAAAAATAGTCAGATATATTGAAGATTTTACTTTAAAATATCTGCAGATTGTTCGGAGACATTTCATAGTCATTTTAAAGACTTAACTTTTCTTTTAAATATCTGCCGACGTTTTTAAGACATTTTACAGACATTATGAATTAGCAAAGAAAAAGGAAAACGATACAAATGCAACATAACGTAAGTGAAAAGAATAAACTTTCTATATCAGCGTTTCTCAACCTTTCAGTATTCGAGGCCCAGTTTTCAATCATAATTTTCATCGCGCCCCCCACTTGCAGTAAAATGTATGCAACAATAATGTATATTGAGTATTTTTAATTCTGTCTTTAAATTATTTTTAACTAACTACCAAAACAAAAGTAAAGTAAAAATCAGCAGCAATTGAGATTGTAGAAACTATGTTTGGAGTTAATTTTTCAAAACAATTACAGTCCATACCTTTTTCAAATGATACTGTTGCTCGTCGAATTGGTGATACAGCTGAAAATGTAGTGTCAGCTTTTCTCGATGTTGCGTGACAAAATGTTTTCAATAAACTTTGAAGCAAGAGATATTAATAAAGATGCTCATTTCATTGCCTATGTTTGATTTTGTGATAATATGTCAGTAGTAGAACTACTTTTCTGCAAATCAATAGAACTCAAAACAGCAGCGCTAGCATTATTTGCTATTTTAAATGATGTTATGAATGATGCAAACACAGAATGCCAAAATTGCATCGGAATATGCATCGGAATTTGCTTGTTCAATATCCGGAAGGTTCGAAAGTATACAAGCACTAGTAAAACAAAAATCGCCTCAATGCGTCTGGACACATTGCATGATCCACAGAGAAGCTTGGGGTTCGAAAGAAATACGTCCTGGTTTAAATATTGTATTAACTGCGGTTGTAACCATTTCAAATTATATAAAAATGAGAACCCTGAGATCGAGAATCTTTTCCGCTCTTTGTAATGACATGGGTTCAGTACATTCAGAGTTACTATTTAAATGTGAGGCAAAATGTTTATCACGTGAGAAATTTTTGCAACGTGCTCATGAACTAAGAGAAGAAATCGTCATTTTCTTAGAAGATAACAGACCGGAAACCGGGAATTTACACTATTGTTTATTTGTGATGAAATTGAGATACTTGGTCGTCATATTCGAGAAATTAAATAACTTGAATTATAAACTCAAAGGAGTAAATACACATATGTTGGATACGAGTGATGAAGTTAATGCTTTTTGTAGAAAATTAGAATTGTGGGGCAGAAATTTAAAGCAAAAAAACCTAACAATGTTTGCAAATGTGTATAATTGTACTAAAACTTATAAGGCTGAGGAAGAATAGATGAAAGTTACGTTTGTAACCATTGAAAATCATTTAGCCATGCTAGCAAAGAATTTTAAAAAGTATTTTCCTGCTCATGACAAACTGCTAGCAAGTTACGAGTGGGTTAGAAATCCATTTCATAAGACTCCCGAAGGACTCTCAATTGATGAGGAAGAAAAATTCATAGACTTCACGACAAGTGGTGAAACTGAAATGCAATTTAGTAATAAATCACTATTTGAATTTTGGCAGGAGGAGGATTTTTCTGCACTGAAACAAAGGGCATTTCGCATTCTATTACCGTTTTCAATATCCTACCTTTGTGAAACTGGATTTTCTGCTGTGGCTTCTTTGAAGACAAAATATAGATCACGGCTAAATATAGAAAAAGGACTGAGAGTGGTTATTTCTAATATTAAGCTTCACCTCAAAAAACTTTGCTCTGCAGGGCAGACCCAAGGAAGTCACTAAAAATTATAAATTTTTTTTTAAAAAATTAGTATGTTTGATTAAGTAAGGTGGGTAAGCCAAAGGTGGCCAGTGCTCCTAACGTAGCCCCCCCCCAAAGTAAAATGAAATTTATTTTGAATCATAAGATGTCCCTTCTGCATTCTAAATCTTGTATCTGAGGTGCACGAGGCTGAACTGGAAGATATTTCCTTGAATAGCCTCCATTGTATGAAGTGATTTAAATATTTGCAGTTGTTCTAATTTCTTGGTGAGAAGATTATGTGTTTAAATTCTTAGAACTTTGAGTTATAATATGTTTTCTGAAAGTTTATTTCTTTTTCTTTAGCCACATTACTTTAATTCGAATTAATCTATCAGATTAATAGTTTTATGTCGTGCAAATGGTAAAAGAGAGACCTTATGTATGTTGCCAAGTGGCGCGACACTCGGGCCACCTTCGGAAGCAAACGTGAAATCTATAAAAGAGTTAATTATAAATCATTACGTAGCATATTATTTCTCAAAAAGGAATGCTTGAATTAAATGCCAATTGATTTATTTCATTTTAAGCAAATGTGGAACTTTGGTATTTTTAAAATTTTTATAATATTTTGACGTTCTCTGCACTTTAGTAGACTTTGCGATATTTTGTTTCAAGTGTTTTGCTTTGTTTGCATTTTAAAGTCATTTTTCAGGTATTTTTTTATTTTTTGGTAGTTGTGAGTGTTTTTGTGGTCGATTCTGGTATTTTCTTGCCAATTTGGGAATTTTTAGATTAGCTATGGGTTTAGTTAGTTAACTCTAGTATGGTTATTTAACTCTTACTTGTTGGCTAATCCTTCTGACAAAATTAACTCAATAATTCTTAATTAATTCTAATGAGTGAACTCAAAAGAATCGCAAGTGACTTCACACAAGAAGTATCAAAGTAAAATCAATAAACAAATTATACACTCTGAAAACAAATATCTTTTTTGAAGTCGGGAAACTTGTTCCAACCAGCAAGACAATTAAAATGCCTTTTTAAGAGAAGTTTGCCAGTCCAAGTGTTTTTTCTAAAGATAATTTGAGTAAGTGAAAAAGTGATTCCAAAACATGGCTCACCTTTGGAACCTGTGCGAAACCTTAGGTGCAGAAGCTAAAATTTTAAAATTGTACTATAATTTTATTTTACAATTAAAGGTATACGTGATATATATTAGAGATAAGTGTAAGATGTTACATAAAAAATTCAGATACACAGACTTAATCAAAAAATTATAAAAAAATCCATAAGGCCAAGCCACCCTTGACTTCCCACCTTAAATTTTGATTTAATAAGTTGTTTCACTTTAATAAGTTATTAAATATGTCAAAATGTATTTTGTTTTCTATGTATATGTGCGTTTTCCTTTCATCCAGTTAATCAATTTTTTCAATTAATATTTTCTCTTGAATATTCTCGCGCCACCCCTCTGGTGTGGTCGCGCCCCCCTAGGGGGCGCGCCCCACAGGTTGAGAATCGCTGTTCTATATTAAATAATAATAAACTGATGATATTAAAATTATACTATTTTTAGCGATACTGAAAAGTATGCATATTTTCAGTGCATTTAACATAATCAATAAATAAACACAATATAAAAAGTAACATAACAAAAATTAGATATTTTAAGGCAAAATGTAATTTTTCTTTGAACTATATTTGAAATTATATTTGAAAAGTACGCACATTTTAAAAAATAAATAAATAAGTAAAAAAAAAAAATTTGTAGGGTAAACTAACCAGTGAAGGAACACTTAAGCTTCGCTTGCCTGTTAAAAAATCATATTAATTTCAAAATTCGTAATTTTAGTTAAATGACAGTGTCAACATACTTGTTATTAATTGCAAATTATGCAAAAAAATTGTACAGAACTTACGTAATATTGTTTTAAAGTTTTGGAGGTTCAAATAACAATTAGTAAGAAGTCCAAGTGAAGGAACAGCTCTTACCAGTGAATGAACACCCAGTAAAGGAACACTTAATTTTGGTTATTTTTTAATGCTCTTAGCGAATTTATTAGCCACACAAATATTTAAAAACAAGCCTATTCGTGAAATTATAGCATATAAATAGTACTTGGAAAATGTTAACTTTTTTTTGCAATCATGAATTGAAAATTAAAGTGTCAGCATATTAACACATATTGTTCATTCACTGGGAAATCTATGCCCAGTAAAGGAACATGCCTGTTCCCTCACTGGTTAGAAGTTGTTTTTCATATTTTTAACATACTTTTGATGCGGAACATCACTAAAGGAACAAGAAAATTAAAGTTTATCTTTTATTTTCATTAACTTAGAAAAAAAAAAACAGTAAAGAAACACTTGTTCCTTCACTGGATTTTCATCGCTTGGAGATCCAGTGAGTAAACACCCCCTTATCTCAGTACTTCATTATGCTATGAAGCTTTAAAAAAAATTTAAAAAAAAAAACATAACTTTAGTAACTATATTTTGAATTCTCTTTTTCACTGTGAGAAAAATGAAACTATTGCATGCAATTAATTCCACTTCAAACATATAAATACAAGCACTCACCTTACAATTTTTTTCAAAGAAACAAGGTGTTGCAGAGATAATAACAAATTCAAAAAATTTTCCAGAGAAGTCTATTTGACCAAGTAATCCAAAACATTGCTAGATAATTTCCTATTGTTTGGCAGTAAGCTATTGTTACCAATCAATCTAATGAAAAACTTTTAAAATCTTATTTTTAATCAATATATATGAAATGTTCCTTCACTGGGTAGTGTTCCTTCACTGGTTTGTTTACCCTATGTATGTTAATTTTTTGAGCCTTTTAAATTAAATTCTGTAGATATTGATCCTTAGCCTATTTCATAGAAAATTTTATAAATTCCTTCCGAAATTTTCCTTAAAAGAATAAAGGCTTTTTAAGCCCTTATTTTGCAGAAAATTAGAAAATTAATCCGGCAATTAATTTAATTAGGAATAATTTTCTTAATTTTAACTCTGAAGATTCATAATAATCTTGTAAATTAATATAAATTTTCAGAATTTAGAAATTTTTTAATCTTAATAAGTGTGGGAGAACCCCATATGAAACCATTTAGTTCCATGCAGCTGCATGCGAATCGAAAGAGCTAATCTAACTTGTCATTAGATGAATGGGAAATCCCAGAGTAGAGACCACAATGTTTCCTCAATTTCTTTAAGAAATACGTTCAAAAAAGCTGTTGAATATTTTCAAATATTTGGCAAACATGTAGTTACATTTCGAAGATTTTAATCAGATTATCTCAGACATGACATGGAGTTATAACATGTAGTTATATTTTGAAAATTTTCATCTGATTATTCAGAATTCTTCATAAATTCTTAAGAAACAGTTGGATAAATAACAAGCGAAATTCTCAAGAATTTTTTTATTTTAAGGAAAATCTTGAGAATTTTTTAGTGGAGTTAACTTTGGCTTGACTACATTATAGCATGAAGTCATTTAAAGAGCTTTAAATTCCTCAGTCAAACAGTCGAGATCTCTATCTTTGGTTGTTTGCATTAAGACTCTTCCCTTCTTTACGTTTCCCGCTTTGCTTATGCCCAAGTTTGGTCAACATTTTCTGTCTGGTATTTTCAGATGTTTCAGTTTGGTCCCTTTGATTGGCAAGTACTATGTTCCTTCTGTCACATGTTTCTGCTATTCCTAGATCTCGATGTACATTTTTTTACTCATTCTCACTAAATATGGACATAATTCTCTCAATAGTCTCAAGTATAGAGCTTCATATTTTTCCAAGCAACATTTTTATTTTTGCTTTCTGCTCTATCACTATCCTGATCAATGCACTGACGCTATTATTGTTATCAGCTGCTGTGCACAAGGGGCATGTGTAGTGCATTGAAGTCTCGAAGTGCGCGTGTATGTCCCATCAATACGAAATAAAACAAAATAAAATAAAATGAAATAAATAGAAGGGATGGGATGTGAGACATTGTGTCACTCAATAAAATTATAGATCGCAATTATATATAGTCCCTCCAGTCACCTTTGTATTTTCACACTTTCCCTTTGAAAGTACTTTGGAATTTTTTCTCCCCTTTTCCCCCCAAGAAATGCAGGTGGTCGGCTTCCTTTGTAATTTCCATGCGGGAAGGTGTACGTCTACACTTTTTCTTATTTCATAACTGTAACTACCTTAAATTTTTAAAATTTTAACTTTTACTTTACTTTTTTACTCCTGTCTTAACAGTAACTTCAAATTTTTCCTAACTATAACTCATCTTTAGCTTTTTCTATAAATAGCCCTAAATTTTCTCAAGTATTTGACGTATTCGATTTTTGTATCCAACACGAGTCATCACCAGCGGCTCCGCCGTTTTACTCATCGGCCAGTTTTCGGCCAAAATGACTCAACTACAATTCTGTCCGCCATTGGACTACTGTTGGTAGCTGCTGTTGCGAGGCCTGAAAAGCCTTTTTCCTACATTCGTCATCACCGACATCATGAAATACTCCATGTTTGCATAATCATCAATTTCCTGCTGTCGCTGACCTCATCCAGTTTTCCTGCATAGAATGCTAAAATGAATTTTCCAATATAATACCCGCCAACGTACTGTCGCTGATAACTTCATCCAGTTTTCCTGTATAGAATGTTAAAATGATTTTCTTTTCAATATAATGCCGGCCAACGTGCTGTCGCTGACCTCATTCAGTTTTCCTGCAATTAATGATTGGTTCAATGATTTTTTCAACACAAAGCCTGCCAGTGTGCTGTCGTGGACATCCTCTAATTTTTCTGCCAAAATTAATTCCTTCTGCCACTACTCCACCAAGATCAGTGTGTTTTTCTTGTGGACCTAAAATAAAGAACTTTTGGTTATACCTACCTTTTTAGAGATTGTTTTTTTTAATTGTTTTTTTCCGCCACTTATTCAAGAGGTATGTTTTCACCCTTATTTTTAGATTGTTTTAGTTTGTTGGGTTATTTTGTGGGCAATAATGCTTTGTACAAATTTTACGTTTGACTGACCATATTTCCTTTAAAATCTATTTTATTAATTTTTTTAAGAATAGTTCATTTCTTTACTTATACGTAGCAGAAATGGTACAGGATGCCTTGTCGACGATGGATGGAAACACAATCGCGTCGATGAACAAAGGAGGCCCGCGAATGAAGCAACCTCAGGAGTAACCCTGGGTTGCACGGATGAGGCGAACTTGTCCAGCCAGGTGTCGTACTCACAAAGCATCTCCAAAACTGCAGCCGTAAGGCGAAAAAATTAGTTAAAATTTATATAAAAAAAGACTACTACAATATTATGTACAAGTAGTTAATGTTATCAATCACTTGATAAGGGTAGGATAGCATACAAACTTGGTTTTCTTATGCATCTGCCTGCATTTGGAAAATACAATGCTGCTGTTTTTTAAACACTAAATGTGGGATTTTGTTATTCAGCTCAAACGAGATATTTTCTAAGTAGAGATGATGCCACAGGTCCAAGATGGTTTAATATTGTGTCGGTGATCAACATAGAAGAGTCGCCAATTTGCCAAGAGGCTAGTTAAATAAATTTCGTCTGCTCTGCCTTCTCGGAAAAAAATACCCTCCAAAGATCTGCAGATAAAAAAAGAAGAAGAAAAAACTTACTGTCATAAGATATAAACTTAAAAACGCAGTTTAAAAACTAGTCTAAAGGTTCAATAACAAGCTGTCTCCCTATGTGTTGACGCAGATTTTTCCCCGACCCAAAAGATCAATCAATGCAAGAATAAATTAACGACTAGAAGCACTTCTGTTCTTCCTTAAACAGAACCATTATTTAACTACTTTGGAGGCACTGTGAAAAATCCTCCTTTAACCGAATACATTTAGAAGACAATTTTATTCCTCACACTTTTGCAGGCATTCAATGTTGACTGTCAATTTTTTTAAAAACAAAATGAGTGTGCTTAAAATTGTTTCGATTTATATATTGCACAAATCACTTTAATACAGACGTAAGAATAAATAAAGTTAATACAAAAATGAAATCAACTTAATATTGTTTACTACTGCGATTTAAGTCTTATTTTAAGAACTTTTCTTTTAGTTTTTTCAGTTTATTAAAAGAGCTTTCTCCCTCTCTTGAGGAGATAATATTTTTTTTTCGAATGGTAGGTACTGAACTTTATTCGTTTCGCTTTAGAAGATGCCAGAGGTGTTACTCATTTCGCGTTACCCAGTGGGCACCTGTAAACCAAAGTCACGGAGGCGAGTAACATTGCCCACGCCACACTGCCACAAACCCGTTCATAGGGTGGGCCACATTCACTCATCACACACAACAGAGGACAACACAAGAGAGAGAAACATCCATGCCCAGAGCGGGATTCGAACCCGCGGCCATTGGCTTCGCAGTCAGGTACGCTAACCACTCGGCTACCTTGCCGGCTGAGGAGATAATATGCTCATTGCCAAAGAAATTAGCACACCTAGATGGAGTCGTCATAATGAAATAAAATTTTACATACGTAAGTACAACATTGATATATGTAAGAAATTAAAATATCAAAGTAACATGATCATTTATTGCAGAAAAAAATGAATGTAGGTTTTTAGTATAACCTCTTGGGCCGAAAATGCATTGAGGGCTGATGTCCTGCTGCTTCACAGTAGCTGTAAAAACACCCCTAAATAAATCAACTCAACTCAGTTCAACTTGCTGTCCCAAGTAGTCCCAGATATGTGTTAGTTGAGAAATAATCATTCAAAGCAGGGAAAGGTAGTAATTTTTCTGAGATCTTGTGCTGCCACGAAATTACTTAAGTAAAGTTATAAAAAGAGAGCTCGGCGATGAGTGGCTGCAGGATGTCACAAATGTACCTCTGAGATGCGTCGTAGATCAATATTAGGAATGACATTGCAACGACTAGCTGCTCCAGTGTAGCGATTAACGAACATTTTCAGGGAACCCGCTCTCACGTTTGACGAGTTCCTCTAGTAGTTATGACAACCCAATCAGAACATTTTTTCTCTCCCTCCAGTACAGTCACTGTTTTCCTCCAGCGCAGCATGTGCAGTGTTTTTCTACTCCTGACATTTTCGGCCAGGCTTTTTATGTAGCGTTTATTTAATCTTTTTATTTTTTACTAAATATTGTTAATTGTTATTTTATGGCAGGCATTTTATTTTAACATAGTTTCATTTATTAATTAATTATTTCTTTTTTCTTGAGCAAAACATAAATTATTTTACTTTAAATTGTCTCAGCGCATGTGTTGCCTAACCACGCGCACCGAACTGGTGACCCGGCTTAACGAACTGAATCTATTTTAATCTCCTAAAATAAATCCAGCCATACACTTTTTCCTTATAATTACTATTCAAAATTCTTAATATTTCGCTTATTTTGCTAATTTTTTTTCTCCTATATGATCCAGCCACGTGGTTTCAATGCAGCAAAATCAAGGCACGTGATAAATTTTTTTTAGAACTCTGTGTTTGGTCATTTGTTTCTTTAAAATATTTGAAACGTTATTTAGTTAAATTTCATTATTTTTAAATATTACTTTAAAGTTATTCTTCCTGATTGTCGTATTACTGACTTATTTTATTATTGTATATATTATTGATAGTGTATTTGTTAGGATTCCCTTATCGTATTTCTTTTAACAAATTTAATCAATATGCCTGAAACCGATCATTAGAACGATAGTGCTGTAGCCATAGAATCTCAGGTATCCCACGCGTCAGTGAAACTTCCCCCGCTATGAGAAAACAGAATCAAAATATGGTTCATACAAGTGGAGAGCAATTTTGAGCTCGCGAAAATAACTAAAGGTGTTACGAAATACATCAACCACTTAATCGCGGCAATCGACCCAGAAATCTTAGCCGTGGTATCAGATATTTTGTTGGAACCTCATGCCACTGACAGGTACGATACACTTAAAAAACGATTAATCGCAGAATTTTCAGATTCAACGTACGAACAAATCCGTCGGCTTATTTCAGTGTTGCATTTAGGAGACGACAAACCTTCCCATCTCCTGCGTAAAATGAGAGAATCAGGCGGGAAATCCATTACGGATGATTTTCTAAAAACTCTTTGGCTCCAGCGACTACCCTCAGAAATACAAGCCATTATGTCAATAAGTTCCGAATCTCTGGACAAGTTGGCGGAAATGGCAGACAAAATTTCGGAAGTGAGAGCCGTGCCATCTAAAAGTGGTGTGTTCGCGGTACAACAAACCTTCAAACAGGACAAAAATCACAATAATAATTCCTTTTTTTCATTAAACGAAATTCAGGAGCTTAAAAATGAGATTGCTGCTTAAAGCAAACAGGTCGAAAGAATGTCGCGGGGGGGGGGGGGGCAAACAAACGTCATTATCTCCGGAGATCTTCCCGAAACCGTTTTCCCTCCCGCAACCGATCTACCGAGCGTGAGGGCGAATACTGTTTTTATCACTCGCGATTCGATAAAAAAGAACACAAATGTCGTGAACCCTGTTCCTTCCAAAAACTACCGGTCAGGAAAACTTGTAACAGCGACTGTCGATCGAAATTTATCGGAGGCAGTCGCACGCTCTTGTTGTTTGCACGTGTATGACAAGAAAACTCATCTAAAATTTTTGATTGTTTCGGTTTCCGATATCTCTTGTATTCTCCCTCCCAAACATCAAAAAAACTTAAAACCTGATCCTCTTCAATTGCTTGCGGCCAATGATACTAAAATTAATACATATGGAGCGAAATTGTTAAGTGTAGATTTAGGTCTTAGGTGAAATTTTACTTTGGAAACTTTTAATAGCTTTACCCATCCCCATAATAGGAGCAGATTTCCTACAAAATTTTGGTCTTTTAATAGACCTTAAACGACAGAAGTCAATAGATAATATCACTAAATTTTTGCTACCTGGAATAGTTTCAAATTCTCAAAATTATTTTTCTGTTAAACTTATCTCCGGAGACTCACTTTATCATGAAATGCTTGCGAAATATCCCGAATTAACAAAATTAACAGCCGGAGTAAAGTCAATAAAACATAACACAGTATATTTCATTGAAGCAACCGGTCCTCCTGTCCACAACAAACTATGACACGACTGAGCCCTAAAATGTATGAAGCAGTAAAAAAAGAATTTCAGTTCATGATGGATCAAGGCATTTGTCAACCATCAAAATCTCCTTGGTCTTCACCACTTCATGTGGTTTCAAAAAGTTCAGGCAGTATTCGTCCGGTTGGGGACTATCGCAGATTAAATGCTCAAACGGTACCTGACAGTTACCCGATTCCACATATACAAGATTTTTCTAACGCTCTTGATGGTAGTACGATCTTTACTTAACTTGATATTGTTCGTGCATACTTTAATGTCCCTGTACATCCCGATCATATCCAAAAAAACTGCTATTTGTACACCCTTCGAACTTTTTGAATTTCCTCGTTTAAACTTTGGCCTCTGCGGAGCAGCACAGACTTTCCAGCGATTTATGAACGAAATTCTGTGTAATTTTTCATTTTGTCATGTCTATTTAGACGACATTCTAATTTTTAGTAAAAATAATGAACAGCATAAAAAACATGTACGAGCAGTATTTGAACAGTTAAATTAATATGGTTTAACGATACAAACATCTAATTGCGTTTTTGGAGTACCTGAACTCTCATTTTTAGGTAATCTAATTTCAAAAGACGGTACGAAACTATTGGCGGAAAAAGTTGAACCTATAATTAACTATCCATGTCCTAAAACTGTTAGGGATTTAAGACGATTTTTAGGCCTTTTAATTATTTTCGATGATTCTTACCTCGTATTGCGCATTTTCAAAGCAATCTTACCAATTATTTGAAAGGTTCAAAACGTAACGATAAAAGAGAAATCAACTGGAGCGATGAACCACTAGGGGAATTTGAAAAATGTAATGAATTGTTAGCAAACGCTACTCTCTTAACTCATCCTGAAGCGGATGCCGATTTAATATTGCAAGTCGACGCCTCCAATTATGCTATAGGTGGAGTCTTGCTTCAGAATGTTTCAAATAAAATGCAACCACTTTCTTTCTTTTCACGAAAACTTTCCCCCACCGAATGCAAATATAGTGCATACGATCGTGAATTACTCGCAGCATACAGCGCGATTAAACACTTTCGACATATGCTGGAGGGTAGAAATTTCTTAATCCTAACGGACCACAAGCCGTTAACGTACGCGTTTCAACAACGCTCCGACAAAGGTTCTTGTAGGCAATTGGATTTCATTTCGCAGTTTACTACCAACATCCTTCATATAAAAGGATCCGAAAATATCACTGTCGACGCCCTTTCTCGAATAAATGCTATCACAATGCCTTCTCCAATTATTTATGACAAAATCGCTCTTTCGCAGCATAACGACCCCGGATTAAAACAATTATTTAAAATTCTCAGGGTTTACTAGTAAAAAAGATATCGTAACCTAATTGCTCGCATTCTCTTTATTGTGACGTTAGCAACAATTGAACGAGACCGTATGTTCCCAAACAATTTCGAAAAAAAGTTTTCGATTCGTAGCATAATCTATCCCACCAGGAATCCGTGGAACTTCAAAATTAATTCGCGCGAGATTTGTCTGACCTTCTATAGGAGAAGATTGCACAACATGGGCTAGACATTGCATACCGTGTCAAAAATCAGAAATAATTCGACATAATGAAGCCCCTGTAGGTGATTTCAAGGACTAATCACAGAGGTTTGATCACGTACATATTGATATCGTAGGTCCACTCCCACCATCAAATGATAATAATTATTGTTTAACTATGATAGACAGGTTTACGCGTTGGCCAGAAGCTGTGCCAATTTCAGATATCACTGCACAGATGGTCACTAAATACTTTTATAGTCACTGGTTTTCCAGATTTGGCTGTCCAGCTCGTGTCACGACAGACCAGGGATGCCAATTTGAAAGTGCATTGTTTAAAGCGCTCTCGCAACTACTTGGTATTCAAAGAATCAGGGCCTCACCTTATCATCCTCAGGCAAATGGCCTGATCGAGGAGTTCCATCGAACACTGAAGGCTGCACTGAAAGCGTATGGTACTGACCAATGGTCCACAGCCTTGCCGACAATTCTGCTAGGGTTCAAAGCCGTGATCAAGGAGGATGTAAAAACAACAACTGCAGAATTAGTGTAGGGGAGCGTCGTTTTATAGAAAGAGTTTTTCTATACATACAGCATTAAAGTATGTAGTCTTAAGTTTAATTTGCACAAAGAAAGAAGTTTGTAAGTAAAAAATTGTTCGAGTAATTACAAATTTACAAAAAAATTGAATTTCGGGTAGCCCCGCTCACATGAATGTCGGGTATCACCGTCCAATTTAATTTCGTCGATAAATGTACGGTAGCAAAGATTATTATTTTATTGCTTCAAATTTGAATGTTATATGCATTTTTAACAACAAATATATGTTTTAATATTCTATGAAACATAAATTTATATATTTAAAAATGCAAATTAAATATTTTTAAAATGTAATTGATATATTCAAATTAAATTTAATATCAAGAAATCATAAATATTATGATAAGCTATTTGCTTACTTATTTATTTTCACTTATTTGCGAACGAATCAATATACAGAAGCATTTGAATGCAATCAAAATACAAAGTGAATTTGTAATTTTATAAGAAGTATTTTATATTAAGTTCATAAGAAGAGATCAACCAAATAAGTTTATATTGAAAAACAACTATTGTTATTAATTATTGTTACTTAAATTAAATTATTTTCGTTAAATATTTAATATAAATATATATTAATATTATAATATATTAATATGCATTAATAATGATAAAAAGTATGACATTTGTTGTTATTAAATGATAGAATTCACTAAAAGTATATAAATATGCAATAAATAAAATAATTTTGTGATAGAAATGATAAATGAGGTTTATCTATTGTCAATACATTGGACATTCTCATTTACACCTGAAAAAACAGCCAAAAAACACAATTTTTGTAACTGGGCGGGTCTACCCGACGCATTTTGAAAAGAGCTGAAAAACATATTTTTTTAAATTTCTATTTTTAAAAGTTAAACTATTCTTTTTTTTGGTTTATTCTTTTTGCATTACTTAATTAGATGATAAAACAATAGAAACATACAAAAATATTGATTATTACTCAGTATTATGCAGAAATATAAGCAATACTCCTTAAGTGAGCGGGGCTACCCGACTCTCCCCTATGGGAAATCACTAAGATTACCTGGAGAACTTTTTACTCCTTCACCTGTACAAGTTCTGCCCAAGCAACTTATCCAAGACATAAAAGTCCATTTCGAGAGAGTGAGGTCAGTACCCACTTCTAGACATCCCGGTAGATCTGTTTTTGTCCATCCGCATCTAAAATACTGTTCCCATGCTTTCGTGAGCCACGATGGTGTGCGAAAGCCGTTGCAGGCTCCTTATGACGGTCCCTTTGAAGTTCTGCTTAAGAAGGACAAAACTTTTGATGTCCGACTCAAAGGGATCCAACAGACTATCGCCATCGATCGCTTGAAGCCGGTCTATATGACTACTGACAATACTGGCTTTTCTCCAGACGAGCCAACTGTGGATAAAGAGACTGTTCCAGCACCGCCAATTGGTACAACCAAAACAACAAGTACAGGTAAGCCTGTACGACTCAAGGTGGTTAAATAGACTGTCCCAGCACCACCATCCAATACAACACATACAGGGAGATCTGTAAGGCCTCCTCATCGATATTACCATTAGCAAAGTTACTGCGGAGGGAGTGTGCAGAGACCTGCGCCAGTGTAGCGATTACGGACATCTTCTGGGAACCCGCTCTCCCTTTTGGCGAGTTCCTCTAGTAGTTATGACAACCCAATCAGAGCATTTTTTCTCTCCCTGTAGTACTGTTTGTCTACGATAGGTACTCTGTCCGCCATTCGTCTGGAGGGGTGGCGGGGACTATGGTAACCAGGTATGATTATTTCAAGTAGGGGTGCGGGGTCCCTCTTTAAGACTGGTTTCGGTGGGAGAAAAGGAGACTTCTTTCTTCGATCTATT
The DNA here is from genome assembly GCF_982258835.1 of Parasteatoda tepidariorum. Taxonomy (NCBI): domain Eukaryota; kingdom Metazoa; phylum Arthropoda; class Arachnida; order Araneae; family Theridiidae; genus Parasteatoda; species Parasteatoda tepidariorum. Next base: position 589,725 of record NC_141758.1, on the reverse strand, counting down.
GTATTAGCCCTAGAGTTAAGAGAAATGAGCATTCGCGCCTGAAACATCGTTTAGAGCGTGTGATTCCTTTTTTTTAAATCTTTTCTCTTTTTCAAAAGCTTCTGTTTTAGAAAAAAAATTAAAAAAATTTATATGTATGTATGGAATATGTATGGAAATTGTATAAAATTGTTTAAAGCAGCTCAATGTTTTATTAATAAATAACTCATCTATAAATTTATCATACATAGTAAATTGGTTATTAAGAAAAAAATAAATTTGCTAATAAAAACTGTTTTTAATAAATAGTGAAAAAAAACTGTACAGGTTACAATAAAATATAAATAAGAAAACGTAATTTAAGCAAAAAAAAACTTCAGATAATTTCAGATGGTTTGATGGGTGCTGATAAAAATCATCGTTGATAGTTTTAGATTTCATCCTAGTTGCGGTCACTTGCTTTCAGTTTCAAAAATAAATAAATAAGTAAAATATTTAAAAATTAATAATCAAAACAAAGATATTTAATATTTCTCCGGCACAGATAACGTGAACTATTTTTATTTTATTTATTTCTATTTATATTTTAAAATCAGAGTTATTAAGTTTAAGCTCTTCACTTTTTCCAGAAAATTCAAGTAATAAAAGAAATTAACTGCTTTAAAAAATGTGCAAGTTTAGAAATTAAACCATCTAACAATCAATGAACATTCATAATAAATATCGTAAAATTAAAAAGTAATATTTAAAAAACCTGTACTACCCTTAATGTCAGAATTTGTTCACTTTTTTTCCTTTGTATTTAAAAAATAACAACTGATTGAATCGAGAGAACTATTTTAAGTAAGAAAGAAATATTCATGCGAATCTTAAAAAAGTTCTTGAATCAGATTAAATAAGTCTTCTACTGGTGGCTGAGTCAGCCAATCTGGTATACTCCCCATTCAAGCTATCATCGAAGGCGAAAGAAAAGGAGACCTCTTCATCGAAGCCACCCTCCCTAAAATGCTCTCTTCTTGTTTCCATAGCACCAGACTGCCGCAGACTTTGTGGCGGACAGAGTACCTATCGTAGACAAACAGTACAGTGACTGTTTTCCTCCAGCGCGGCATGTGCAGTGTTTTTCTACTCCTGGCATTTTCGGTCAGGCTTTTTATGTAGCATTTATTTAATCTTCTTATTTTTTATTACATATTGTTAATTGTTATTTTATGGTTGGCATTTTATTTTAACAATGTTTTATTTATTAATTAATTATTTCTTTTTTCTTTAGCAAAACATGAATTATTTTACTATAAATTATTTCAATGCATGTGGCCTAACAACGCGCACCGAAACATATTAGGAATGGCGTATGCGATGGCACCACATACCATCATAAAAAAATGATATCAATAAAATAAATAGAGGCCATTTCATCGGCTAGGTCATTTCGTCGACAGGGTCATTTCGTCGACAAGTCATTTCGTCGACAGGGTCATTTCGTCGACAAGTCATTTCGTCGACAGGGTCATTTCATCGACAGGGTCATTTCGTCGACAGGGTCATTTCGTCGACAGGGTCATTTCGTCGACAGGATCATTTCGTCGACAAGTCATTTTGTCGACAGGGTCATTTCGTAAACAAGTCATTTCGTCGACAGGGTCATTTCGTCGACAGAGTCATTTCATAGACAGGGTCATTTCATAGACAGGGTCATTTCGTCGACAAGTCATTTCATCGACAGGGTCATTTCGTCGACAAGTCATTTCGTCGTCAAGATCATTTCAGTGAGTGAAAATTAATGTATTCTACAAGCACGCAAAGTGGAAAAACATGAAACTTTCAAAAAGTGTCCACTCTTTTGGCCACCACTGTATATACTCGCACTGCAAATTTTATTAATTTAAATAAATTTTTATTCTCTGTCAAATCGAAAAGAAAAACATTTTAATATTTGAGTAAAAAAACAAGTTTTCTAAACTTATTTTAATAAAACATTAAGGAGAATAAAATCAGATGCATATGGATAACTCTCCTCAATTATGAACTCAAAAGTCAATGTATTTGTTATATCGTAATAAATTGCGTTTTTTCCCCAAATGTTTTAGATCATAAAAACCAATTAGACAGGTTTCCTCCCCTCCTCTGATTTGGAATCATTTGTTATATCATTTCGATTGCATCGCATACCGAGGATGTGGAGTCATTGTGAGTTTTTTCTTTTTTTTTTTACATTAACGAAGTTTATTTTATAAGGTAAAAGAACTTATAAATGTTTAAGGAACAGATAGGATAAAATACATATTGAACTATTAAACACCAAAACCTTATAAATAATTAATTAAATAAGAAATAAAATAAATTGGAAATACAAGAACAAGATTTTTGCTTAAAATAATATTTCATTTAAATTTCACAGGAATTGTCAGAAACTTTCCTCTTCAGCAGCATAGCTGACAAAGACATGAGGAAGAGGGTTAGAACAAAATTTTTTTATCAACAATATTTCCCAATATGTTTTCCAAGTTGGATTTTCATTTTATTTTTCCCCACATGCATTTTTTTCCCAAGATTTTTATAATACTGGGAAGTTCCGCCTCTAGCTCACTTCGCTCACCAACCTTCGTAATAGCCACTCATACAACTTAGTTTGTTTTTTTCCTATATCGATATTTTTTTTTAAAGAGAAAATATATAAATATTGAAATTTTATGTAAGAAAATTTTATTAATATGTCAATAGTAACAAAAGTAACGATTACTTGCATATGAAAAAAAATCAACTGAGCTTGAAAAAAATAAATATCTAAACACCGGGAATATATTAATTTTTGATAAAACAAGAAGTAATTTCACTAGCTAACTATCTAAAAGATTTGTGTTTTTCGGATTAAATTCTTTGTAAACATCACCATTGTTATCATTGTAAAAGTTTGTTCCTTTTCTTTCTCTCTCTTTTTTTCCTTTTTTTTGACAAGATTTTACACTGTATTCATGCGCATTACTCATTGTGGGGGAACATTATATAAGTATAATTTTCTTTTTATCGACAGAGAGTTTTTGCAGCTGAAATGGCCTGTCGATGAAGTGATTGTCGATGAAATGAATGCGACCCCGACGAAATGACCCTGTCGACAAAATTACCCTGTCGACGAAATGACTAGTCGATGAAATGACCCTGTCGACGAAACGGACTGTCGACGAAATGACCTAGTCGATGAAATGGCCTGTCGATGAAATGGCCAGTCGATGAAATGGCCAGTCGATGAAATGGCCAGTCGATGAAGTGATTGTCAATGAAATGAATGAGACCCGTCTTACATAGCAGGAATTTTTCTACTAGGATGGAGTCAGCATATCGTGTTTGAAGAGTCGGTATAAGTCGTGAACCAGAGACTAACAGAGGCTATATCAACGATACATATATTCTCTTGATTATATCTGTTTAAAACTAAATTAAAATTTTAAAATTTTTTTCTAAGATTTCAGCATTTGCATAGGTTTTTTGTAGTGGAAAATACGACTTCGATATTCTCGTATGAAACCAGTTGTGCAAACATTCTAAAATATTCGCAAAGTGTCTACCGGACAATAACTGAATAAACATACGTCAGTAAAAAATGTATGCAAACTTGAAAACGAAATGCCGGTGGCAGCCACAGCTGTACCCATTTTTGGTATGGTAACCGACAAATAGCGCTAACTTCATAACAGTTCATATGGTTCGGTAGTTCATCTTGCAATCAATTTTTTTTTCAGATCGGATTTTGAATTTCAAAGTTCTTATACTAGTTCCCACGATTAGAGATTAAAAAAAAAAAAAGATCACTCGTCATATCAGTTTGAAATGCTGCGTGCATTAATTTCTGAGCTTTCATTCATTCATTGCGTGATGATGTCATTGCTTAAAACAAGATTTATTCAATGCCATAAAAATTTGAAAAGAGAAAAAGTTGTTGAGTAACCGATTCCCTTTTTCAAATCCTCACTCTTTGGACTTTCCTTCCTTTGTTCGCCTTTGTTTCCTGTCCGCCGCGGTTTTCATTTATTCGAAAGGATCGCCGAGTTCTACTGCCAGTGAGAAAGTCACTCAGTGACTTCCTCTTGTTGACCCAATAAAGGTGAGCAATTAATATTCAATTCTTAAATACTCTTTCTCTCTTCCATTTAGTTTAATATTCAGGTAGAACCACGAAACCCCACGGGAGACCTTATTTTCTTTTCTCCCCCCACCCCACATTTTTAATTTATGTTTCGTTTCAACTTCAATGTAACTTTTTTTCATTGGTTTCCTTCGTGAAATATTTTGTTAAATTGGGAAGTTGGGAATTATTAAATCATTGAACTTACAGCCGTGGACCTATCACCAACAAACGTATATTTAATATTTTTGTTCGTGTGATGCAGAGGTCACCATTTCTGCTGTTGTCCAAATGATCAACAGTAACAAATTTTGTTACCTTTCAGCCCCATTCCTCTATTTTTATTGAAATTTTTTAGGCAAATTTTAAACTGCATGTCATTTTCCCTACGTGTCTGGTAAATTACATTGTGTGTTTATAACACCTTGAATTGCAACTATATGTTGTAACATTTTGTAAACACTCAAATTTTCTGGTTTAATAACATGATTTCCTCGTCTTTAACCTTTTGAGATCTAGGACTTTAAATAATGGCAGAAAATGAGATCTTTGCTTCGAAGTATATCGTTTAGAAAAAAATAAGCTCATTTACAATTTTTTAAGGAATTTAATTAATTAAATTTCATTAATTAAAGATAATTGAAACTAATAAATATTTTCAATCTCTATCTCTACGTAAAATTGTTTTAGAACTTTTTACATGTTATTATAGTGTTCGGTTACGAAACAAAAATATCTCATGAAACTGTCAGGAAGGTTTCTTGAATTGAATTTCTTAAAATGTTTCGTTGCAATAAAAAATTCCGATTAATGAGTATATAGCCGAATACATTTTTATCAAATATTATTTGTCATAAAACTGTTTTCAATTGAATTTCTTAAAATGTTTCATTGCAATAAAAATTCCGATTAATGAGTATATAGCCGAATACATTTTTGCATAGACTTGTGAAAACATAAAAATAGAAAAAAATTATAAAGTATTGTTCCTAATTAATAAATTAAACGTTGTTCATTATTTAACTCATTTTCATATTCACCGAAATGTACGAATCTTACTATGTTTTCTCTATTAAAATCTTTAATTGAGAAAAATTTAAGTTATCATTTTGAAAAATTTAATTTTTTTCTGATACATATTTCTTTATAATTTACAATAAACTTTTCAATGTTAATAAGAAGAAATTGGCGGTCCAACATTTGTGAAATCAACATCAATGTATTTGCATTTCTATCCTATTCATCAATGAATAAAGCAATTCATTCAATGAATACTTCACAGTAAATGAATTTTGGTAATTATGATTTAATTTTTAGCAATCAGTATTTTTGCAAATCATTTACCTCACTTTTATTTAAAATTTTCCTCAATTATTTCAATGACATTCATTATTTCTTAATGAGATGTAGCTGTAACGGTTTTGTATTATGCTCTGAACTACACTATTCGTTTCACATAATTAGTTATTAAATAATAACATCACGGTCATTTTTTTCCTTCCAAACAATAGCATTAATGGATTAAAAAAGTAACAAAATTTATGCTTTAACGTGGTTGAATTGAAACATTTCTGGTTTTCTCTCTAATGTTTCGTTATTTCAAACAGTGTGTAATGGATTGAAACACACTGAAAAAACATTTACATAAAGATCAGGGGGGAGGGAGCAAAATGTTTTCCTAATTCTAAATGAAATTGAGCTATATGTGAAGATGTTATAGCTAGTCAAATGAATTTGTAAAACCAAAGTAAAATTGAAATCAATTTCAAACTCGTTTGACGAAACGTTTTTCATCTCTTGATTTTTTTTTCCAGACCGTGATCACTCAGCCAATGAGAAATTTATTTTTAAAATGAGTTTTCAAAAATTATTATCTAAATGGACGGTTGAGGGAAAACCTCTACAATACACATATTTGCCCCAATTCTTACAATTAATTCTAAGATGCTCCTCTTTGTGTTTCAATTTATATCATTGAAAAAAAGTGGCTTTAAGAATAAATGAAAGTTCTCGTTTGTTGCTTACTGAATTTCGCAGAAAATTAGAAAAACGACATTACCTATTTCTCTTAGATAAATGACAATAATAAAATAATTGTGCCATCACTAAAAAGAAAGAAAAAAATACTTAAAAGTTTATTTTTTAAAAAAAGAAGCCTCTTAGGGTTGAGCCGACATTTAAATAAAGAAGAGCCATTAAAGTTCTAACCATTCGAAGCACGTCTAAAGTGAAATCATTTTTTTTCGTTTTTCTATTTTTTGAAATATAATATAATGAAGTAATAATATGTTTATATAGGACATTAACAAATTCAAAATATTTCTCCTCCTCACAGTGACATTCATAATCGAATACATTTTTCCTTCCTAAATTTTTGCTTATATCATTATAATTAGAACTTAAAAATTCAATACTAAAAGGCATAAAATTTATACCCATTTACCATATACATAATTATTTTACATACATAATTTTAACAGTGTTATAATTAATACTTTAGATATAGTAGGAGATATTGATTTAAGACTACAAAAGGAAAATTACTACTTGATTTTATAGAAAACAATTTTGCCATATGGGCTAAGCGATACCTTCGATTTGTGTTTTGTTCTTTATTTTCTTTAAATTTTATTTTCTGCTTTTTGCTTTCAATGTTTCATTTCTTATATATTTTTTATTTAATGTGTTCTATTTTTATTTCAGTTTTTTTTAGTGCTCTTCACAGTATTGTATTGATATACTTTGCTTAGGCTTTATTGATACAATATTAGAAAGCACTTCCTTTTGCGGATATAATCGTGTGAGCTGATGAAGGTATTATATCTTTTCATTATTTTGTTTTGCAGCTTTTTACTACATTTTTGAAAAAATAAACTAAAAGAATTTTTTTAAAAAACATATTTAATTTTAGTAATTTTTCTTCTTATCTTTTCATTAATCTATATTATTTTCCGTGTTTTGTCTATACTTTTAACTTATTTTAGGAGTTTTGTCTACTTGCAGCGTATGCGCAGTAAATAAAACTTATTGATTTTTTAAATTTTTTCTCTCTTTTTTTTCTTTTTATCCTCTGTCTCTCTCTCTCTACATGTATATATATACATATATATAAATAATATATAAAGCGATCTAGAGGAACTCTGCCGTGACCTCTTCTTAGTAGGCACTGGGCCAAAAACCTCAAGATTTTTTTTTTTACGCCTGCTTCCTTCTCTGCTAATACTACGAATAAGCCCCAATTACTTTCCGTTCATTTATAACTTTCTAGGAAAAAAAAAGTTAACGAGTCATTCAATTCATTCAAAAACGTCATTCAATTTACTTTTGCTCATTGTTCTATCTTTTCACGGAGCAGATGGATTGAGACAAGATCTTATAATGAGGAATCTACTAATGGTCATCTTTGTGTCCGGCTTTCTGCCACCTGCTTTGTTGCTCGCACAGAGAAATGTTCTATTTGCTTCTCTCTATGATGATCAGAATCTGGCAACAAGAATCAACTGTCAGGTAAGTTATAATTTTATAATCTATTGCTGAATCAATTAGCACTTTATGAAAATAAATCAGAGCTCAGCCTATCTCAAACTGAAAACGAAAGGTTTTAATCACGATTTTCTCATCTTTTACCTTCTCAGGGACTTAGGGGGACAAAAACTATCATAGTAAAGGTTTTTATTTATTTATTTATTATTTATTTTAATTTTTTGTATTAGATTTTCAAAACGTAAGAGTCCAATTATATTTAATTTAGGCTTCATATTCTTTTAATTTGATGCTATATGTAAGACTAAAAATAAGGAAGTTATTCCTTTCCGTTTCTTTAAAAAAATTTTTTTACAGTTAAATTTGCTTACTTCAAACCCTGACTAACGAAACTCCGTGTGTAGCGAAGAAGTTTTCATAAAATAGCTTATTGCATGCTAAAAAATACAATTATAATAATAATTACAATAAAATTAACGAAGCCCTTTTCTTAATTTTTTTTAAAAACTATGTTATTGAAACTGTCAGAAATAGCTTGGAAGGTGACGTCTGAATGGCTGGCTCATATATATATATATATATATATATATATATATATATATATATATATATATATATATATATATATATATATATATATATATATATATATATATATATATATATATATATATAAATTGTCCTTTAAACGAAGAATGGCTTAAAGTTTTAGTTTTAAACATTTTACCGAGTTTACAAAAACAATAAAAGGCGCCACCAGTTTTAAGCATTTTCTATTTAATTTCTATGCTTTATAGCTTTAAAAATTTTCGATTTAGTACTCTGATTTAATGAGAGAATAACCTTGGTCAGTATATTTTCTTTAGTACGCAGTTTGGCTGTATTTTATTTATTTTTCTTATTCAAGTTTTTTTTCCAAACTTTTTTTTTCCTTGTGATTTACAGCTGTCTCACGAGAAGATCTTCAAATGATAACAGAATTGGAAGAAATGTAATAATGAACTTATAGACTTCTTCAGGTTTACTTGAATTAAAATCTATTCAATTTCCAGTTTTCAGACTGCTGGTGGGAAATTAAAATTTGACTTGAAATAACTAATTTTCCTCATTTTCAGTCCATTATCTATTTATACTCTTTCGGGTATTCATTTTTCCAAAAAATATCTGAAGTGATTGTCAAATGTATGCCTTAACGGACAATTTACTAAAATCGTTCAAGTTAGTAATATGGAAACACTCCTCTAGTTAATCTTATTAAAAATAGATGTAAAATTTTCTCGTCATAATGTTTTACAATTCTTTTGTTTTCAAGATCTAACGGTTGATTTTCATGAATTAGGTAGAAAACTAAACAAGAAAATTTGTTTTGATGAACAAAACTTGCTCAGTTTCAAATTGATATGAGATTTATACCTATCCAGAAGAAGCAAAATAGGGAATTTGATGGCATTTTTAATTAGCCATGGTTAGAAACATTTGCAATATATTTGTAAATGTTGCTGCGGTCATCGTTTCATTTCATGAATCGCTTTTTCCAATGAAAGATTCTGATTCTGTAATATCTCAAAGAATTCTTCAGTAAGGAAAAGCTACCAACAGAGGTAATTTTTTCTTTCCTAACTACTTGGGAATATAAATCCTTATAATTTTTAGGGTCAAAGATTTTTCCCGTTTAAGGGCAGTATTCAACTCTTGTTTCGTTCGCATTGTAAATGTAATCACTTTCTAAGAGGATGCCAGGGCTACTTCCCTCCTAAAGATTCTTCTAAAGTACTTAAAACCAGTATTTCGAAATTCACCCATTTTTCACCTGAATGATTGTCTTTAAATGGATTTTTCCTACCAGTTACCGTCATAACGTTAAAGACCTTAATAACATGATAATTTAGCGAATTATTGGCACGAAAGCCTGCAAAGAAATTTTCTATTCAAGCTTTTATTATTATATTTAGTCAGTAAACATAGTTTATTAAGGTGTCTAAGGTATGATGTAATAACTAATTACTACATTTATAAAGATAAATAATAAATAAATTATTATTATAATTCTTTAAATAAATTTAGCAATTAAATTTGCATTTTGAAATGGAATTGTTATAGGAACTATTCATACAATATTTAACTGAATTTTAGGTGTCCTCTACATCGCAGAACTACTAATTATCCATGTAAAATCATATTTCACACATACTGTTCATTCACTAGAAAATCTATTCCCAGTGATTGAACATGCCTGTTCCTTCACTGGTTAAAAGTTGTTTTTTGTATTTTTAACATAAGTTTGATGTATAATATAACTAAAGGCACAAGAAAATTAAAATCTTTCTTCTATTTTCCTTAACTTGAAAAAATCGCTGTGAAGGAACACTTGTTTATTCATTGATTTTTCATCATTTGGTAATCCAGTTAATAAACATCCCCTAATCTCTGTACTTGCTTATGTTATGATGCTTAAAATAAATAAAACGTAACTTCAATAACCATATTTTGAATTCTCTTTTTCGTAATGAGAAAAAAAAGCATTATTATATGCAATTAATTGTACTTTAAACGGATAACTACAAACACTGACCTTATAATTTTGTCAAAGAAACAAGGCGTTGAACAGATACTAACAAATTCAAAACTTTTTCCAGAGAAGACTCAAAGACTAGGTAACTCAATGCATTGTTAGATGACTTCCTATTGTTAGGTAGTAAGCTACTGTTACCAATCAATCTAAATTGAAACGTTTAAAATCTTATTTCTAAGAAATATCTATGAAATGTTCCTTCACTTGGGATGTGTTCCCTCACTGGTTGGTTTACCCTATATCGTCTTAATCTTGAAGGAAATTTCAAGAAGTGTTTCGCAAGTGTTTCACAGAACTATTTTGCCAACTATTTAATTAAATTTTAGCATTTTTAAAAATCTTGTTATTTACCCTTTTATGTTTATTATTTATTCTTTAATATACTAATCAATTTTTTTAGTACTTTAATTTAGGTTTTCCTTAAAGTAAAGTTCCTTTTTAAATTATAGTCAAGTTTTTTTTAAAAGAATCATTGTCTGCTAGCTAAGAATAAAACCTTGTTAAGAAATTAGAAACATTCCGCTGTTTAAAATTATTTAATGCAAAACACCTGATTATTTACTAAGCATACTATTTTTTTCGAAAAAAGAATATAAATAATTGATTGTCTTTTTTGTTGTTGTTGCTGTTTTGTTTTTTTGTTACTTGTGACTTCAACATAGATTATCTTAAATAGAGTTGATGTTTTATAAGTCACTACAAAGAGTATAAAGATACCGAACATAAAAAGCTGTCGAATACGTAGCCAACATTTTTAAGCGTCTTAAAATATCTGAGTATCCTAAATGTCGTCCTAACATCTTAGTTGTGAAATTAAATTTTTAATTATCTGACCACGTGTGATTCACTAATTATTTCATTATATCTTTTACTCTTTCTTTATGATACCAAGTAGATTTTTTCCCTGATAATATACTAAACTATTTTGTTTAATTTTTTACTTTAGCACGATTCCCAAGATATTATTATAGTATAATTTGTTATCAGGAAAATGCCTTATTTTGTTAAGCAGGAAATACTAAAAATTTAAATTTGTAAGAAGATTTTCGATCTTATTTTTTTAATAATAAAAAAATTAAAAAAACGTGGCAAGAAGGCTAACATACTTTTTACAGAAACTGTGAAAACCAATTTTTCCTATATTTCGTCAAAAGAGGATAAGAATGATATTGCACCAAGGGACCTACTCAATAATTTCGCTATTTCCAGAATGAAATCTGTTTGATCGAAGCATATTATTCCTTGAAAATTAAAACGAGGAAAAAATTATCTTTTTTATTTTATTATTATTATTTATTTAAGCTCATTCCATTTATTTAATGATAGCGGTATTAAGGTTAAGAATATGCGATGGAAGCCCCGTTTACTATTATACTATAAATGCATTAAATCATGTAGCTCGAATAATTTATTTTAAGCAAATTATTTAATAATTTTAAGCAAATAGGGGTGTAAAATATATGTAGAATAAACTTTGGAATCGATATATAATAAATACCTTTTCAAACAACGTGGAAACGCTAACTTGTTTGAAATAGTTGTCCTTGTAACTATTTAATTTCAATTCCTGGTGCTAGGAGACATTCAATTTTCACATTCGACTTTTGAAATTTCAATTGTAAACGGAATTTTTTCATGTCCTTAAATTAAAATGCAGCAAAACAAAAAATTGTACTGCATTGAGTTTTTTACAAAGTAGTGAATTATTATTTTTCTCAATCTTAGAACCTGTGCCTATAACTTATGTAAAACTTATTTTAGTATCGAGGGAAATAATTTAATATGTTGTGTAACTAAATGGATAATCCCAAGAAACTGAATCGAAAATATAAAAGCTTCATTGATTTAAAAAAATAATAGATGATAATAAAAATAGACATGTTTTGAGCGTCCAATAATAAAAGTCACAAGTTATTCAAGCCTGACAAGTCTTGAGAATGGGCGATTATACTTGAACGCTCGAAACGTGTCGACTTTTACTTCCCTCTTCATATGTTTTGAAGCCAGTTGAGTTTTTATCGTCAATTATACTGTTTTATATTTGGGTCTTGATCATTATTTTGATAAGGATTTTACACTCGTTAAAGTAATCATATGCATTTTAATTTCATGTGGTCTTTAAAAACGTATGAGTATCAATATTGTAAAAGTTATATTTAACTTAAAAATTAAAATTTTGAGTTAATAAAATTAAATATTTTATCTTTTAAGTTTTTGTGCCCCCATTTCAGTATTTTAAGGATCTTACGAGCTCTGTTTAAAAAGAGAGTATCATATATATATAAGAAAACAAAAATAATCATAGTAGCAGTATTTGGTGGTAAATGCAGCTTATCGTAATTGAAGAATATGCTGTGCGACATTTTATGGTCAATTTGCGAACGTAAGTTTCAGAATGTATCGAAACATGAGATGCTATTTGCTAATCATTTTTATACAAAGAAAACCATGTAACCTAGTAGAATGAAGCAATTTTCTAAACAATGAATCATACAATATGCAACATATTATTTCAATATCTTATTCTTAAACATAACATATTTCAATGTTTTTTAAATGCCACTAAACATTCAGCAATTCCTCGAGTTATAGAAAAAAGAAATATCGTAAATTATAGAAAACCTTGAGAATGTGCATTAGAATTACTATACAATCTACATTTTATTTTTCAAGGACTTTTTTTTTCTTCAAACTATCTTGCCTAGAAGATCCGATTAAAGCTGTAAAAATGATTATCCCCAAAATTTTGTATATAACCATAATAAGTTTTGTTAATTTGATTTTAGTATGAAATCCTCGAATAAATATAGCAAAAACAACATAATCTAAATAATATCAGATAAAAAGTTCATATATTTAAATTCTAAAAACTTAAAAAATCATAAATAATTTATAAATCGATTCAAATTTTCTTTATAAATAATAAAAAACTTTTTGCTTTTTGGACAGAAATCAGTTTAAAAATTGTTTATTGCCTAGAAACTTCGAGATATTTTTTATTAACAATTAATTTAACCTCTCCGAGCAATCACAAAAAATTATTTCAATTTTTGTACAGTCAGAGCTTGGTTGCCTAGCAACCTAGCAAAATTAAGCATTTCTCTTTTGAATTTGTCAATGGGTTATCTTAAGATATTTATTTGCGCAGGCGACTTTTTTGGTGGTTGTCTGGACTATCGCCAAATATGTAAACCTTCGTTGCGATCCAATTTACGACCCAATTTTTTTAAAATTTTGTCTACCCCCCCTAATTCAAGCATCTAGATTCCAAATATGTAAAAAAAAATATATGTTTATTCAGAGAAAGTACGTTTTTGTGTCTGATTTCGTAACTTAATTAATAGTTAGCACTAATTAATTAGCATATGGATTAATTAGGTGACCCCCAGGAACCATAAGATTGACACTTAGTTCGTGAAAATCCGATCATTAGAACGAAAGTTATTCAGGGTGATATCTTTTTTTTTTGCGGACAGTACATTCATATAATGTACATATGATGTAATGTACATATGATGTAATATACATATAATGTTCTTATAATGTCCATATGTGTGTACATATATTGTACATATGTGCATACATATATGGGACATAAATCTTTCGTACAAATTTTACATGTGTACATCCATGTTATCCCAATATATGCAATATGTACAATGTATATATGTCCAACAAATGTATCCTCTCATGTACAATACACGTATGTTCTGTGTATGCATATACATGTGTTCTATGTATGAATGATTGTACATACATTGTACATGCGTACACACATTATGTACAATGTATTTATGTCTAAATATATGTGCAATGCAATAAATAAAATGTATATAAGTAACTGATTACGACTCAAGCAAGCTAAATGACAAAATCAAACGGGGGCGTTGTTGTATGAGACGAATTCCTGCGATTTCCATAAGAACAATCATTCAGTTGCTCTGGAAATGTCTTCAGGGTAGCATTGCATCGTTCCTTCTTTATTGTGGCTTATTAAATGAAAAAAAAAAGAAAAATGTTTTATATTTTTTCTTATGCAAGCGAAAACAAAATGGATCTCTCTCTTTTTTTTTTTTTAGAGAAGGAACATCCACAACACATCGGAAAATTATTTGTAAATGACCAGAAAAAAAAATCTTCTTATTAGAGTTAAAACCTAATGCCTGAGAAATAGTTTTACTAAATTTAATGATATAACATGAAAGCCCTATTTAAACTTTACATTCCATGGTTTTAAGAATTATATTACTTCAAACATTAAAATATGCAGAAACTATACATAAGCTCATACTTTTATACAATTTAATTTTGCAAAAAAAGTTTTTAGACTTAAAATTTTTTGAATTTTTTCAAAAAATTTTAAGTTTTAATAAAAGTGATTATTAAGAAACTAAAAAACTTAAAATAAAGAATGCTTGCGAAACAAAAAAAACGATTCTAAAAATTCCTCCCATTTAAATAAAAAACTTTCATGTTTCTTTTTGCTAGTTTTTTTATCATTAATTGGACATAGAAAACCATTCTATTCGCGATCGCAACGAACTGCAGGGGGCATTGCTGTATGAGACGAAAACCTGCGGTTTCTATATGAACAATCATTCAGTTACTCTGGAGACGTCTTTAATGTAGCTTGTAGCATTGTAACGTTCCTCTTTATTGTGATTTATTAAATTAAAAAAAGAAAAATGTTTGATATTCTTTCTTATGCAAGCAAAGACAAAATGGTATCTCTTTTTTTTTCTTTTGTAGAGAAGGAGCATCCAAAACACATAGGAAAAATATTTGTAAATAAACAGAAAAAAATTTGTATCTTTTTATTAGAGTTAAAACCTAATGCCTGAGAAAAAGTTTTACTAAATTTAATGATGTAACATGAAAGGCTTATTTAAACGTTACATTCCATAGCTTTAAGAATTACATTACTTCATTAAAATAAGCAAAAGTATACATAAGCCTCATAATTTTATATAATTTAATTTTGTAAAAAAAGTTTTTTGACAACAATTTTTATCAAAAAATTTTAAGTTTCAATAAAAATCATAATTCAAAAACTAAAAAACGTAAAATAAAGAATGCATACGAAACAAAAATAAAAAAAAAAACAAAAAAACAAAAAAAAAGCAATTCTAAAAATTCCTTACATTAAGATAAAAAACTTTCATGTTTCTTGTTTTTCATAATCGGACGTAGATAACCATTCTATAGAAAATTATCATCAAATAAGAAAAAAATTTATTGACACGTAAAATTTTTTATTTTATAAATTATAACACTTACCTGCTTTATAAATCCGCAGAATCCGCATTCTTTCAAAACTTAAAAATACTCACCAGGAAAACGATAAAAATTTATTAATAATCAGGCCAAATGATACTATATCAAGTAATTCGGATGATTCTTTATAGTTGTTTTCCGAATTATACAGATACAGAAATATATACTATGCTGTAAGGAAGAAGAATATTCTATAACTATTACAGTTCTGTAAGCTCTGAATTCACATTTATTCATTGGAATAAAGAAAGCAATGTTGACTTGACTTTAATTTGTAATGAATTGAAGACAGAAAAAATGTATTTTACCTTAATACACACATTTGTAACAGTATGCGATCCCGAAATCGGAAGTTATCAGTTGCAAGTTTGTTGATAATAGAAGTTAAAAATTATTGAGGAATTTTTCTTCAAATGTTTGGCGTGTTCTGTTTCTGAAAGATTTACCAATGTTTTGGAGAGTTTTTTCAAGTTCTTCGGCCTTTTCTTTAGGGAAATTTTGCTTCCTATTTGCTGCATAGAAAATGGCGTATCACTCTGCCAATGATTCTGATGGAACTAAATAAAAACTCTATAAATAAATGCCTGATATTTTCAGGCTCTCGCTACAGGGTGTACTCATCGCGAATAGAAAATTACCATCAAAAAAATTACAAGTAAAATTTTTTATTATAAAAAATGTAACACTTACCTGTTTTATAAATCCGGAGAAGTCCAAAATGATATATTCTTCATTTGAAAACTTTATTCTCAAATAATATATACTTAGGTTATCCCTTCATTATTTTAACGTGACATAGGGTAAACCAACCAGTGAAGGAACACTACCCAGTGAAGGAACATTTCATATATATTGATTAAAAATAAGAATTTGAAAGTTTTTCTTTAGATTGATTGGTAACAATAGCTTACTGCCAAACAATAGGAAGTCATCTAGCGATGTTTTGCATTACCTGGTCAAATAGACTTCTCTGGAAAAATGTTTGAATTTGTTATTATCTCTGCAACAACTTTTTTCTTTGAAAAAATTTTAAGGTGAGTGTTTGCATGTATATGTTTGAAGTGGAATTAATTGCATGCAATAGTTTTATTTTTCTCACTGTGAAAAAGAGAATTCAAAATATAGTTATTGAAATTACATTTCATTTTTTTTAAAGCATCATAGCATAGTAAAGTACTGAGATAAGGGGGTGTTTATTCACTGGATCACCAAACTATGAAAAACCAGTGAAGGAACAAGTGCTCCTAAGTTAATGATTTTTTTCTAAGTTAATAAAAATAAAAGATAAACTTTGATTTTCTTGTACCTTTAGTGATGTTCCGCATCAAAAGTATGTTAAAAATACGAAAAACAACTTCTAACCAGTGAGGGAACAGGCATGTTCCTTCACTGGGCATAGATTTCCCAGTGAATGAACAGTATGTGTTAATATGTTGATACTTTAATTTTCAATTCATGATTACAAAAGAAAGTTAACATTTTCCAAGTATTTGTGTGTTATAATTTCAGGAATAGGCTTGCTTTTAAATATTTGTGTGGCTAATAAATTCATAGAGAGCATTAAAAAATAACCAAAATTAAGTGTTCCTTTACTGGGTGTTCATTCACTGGTAAGAGCTGTTCCTTCACTGGGTCTTCTTACTACTAGTTATTTGAACCTCCAAAACTTTAAAACAATATTATGTAAGTTTTCTACAATTTTTGTTACATAATTGCAATTACTAACAAATATGTTGACACTGTCATTTAACTAAAAGTACAAATTTTGAAATTATTATGATTTTTTACAAGGCAAGCGAAGCTTAAGTGTTCCTTCACTGGTTAGTTTACCCTACTACACAATAAAATTTTATAATTGCAAGATCTCGATATGAATTTCAATATATAACTTAAAAGCAGAATAACTGAATTCTAGTTGAAATTTATCATTCAAAATTAAAAAAATACTTACCAAGAAAACGATAAAAATTTAATAATAATCAACATGAATAATATTATTTCAAGTAATTCGGCTCATTCTTTATTGTTGTTTTCCGAATTATATAGATTCAGAAATATATACTATTCGAAAACTATTACAGTTCTGTACGTTCTGAAATGGACAATTGCAGCGCATCATAATTTTATTTTATTTTCATATCTAACTTATTGGAAATTCTCTCCTGAAACCGAAAATCTGATTGTTCTTTTCGGCAAATGTTAACTTATTTAGTTATTGAACATTTAAATTGCTCCAAAAGGCCCCCGTAAGTGATGCAATCGAAAACGATCCCTGATTGGTTATGATGTCACATGTGCTGAATAGAAATGTGCCGTCTCCATCCGCTAAGGCTATTTCAATGCTCTTTTAGTTTTGATACCACGTATATCGTATGAACATCCTTTGTAAATTATTAGTAAAAATTTTGTGAATTAAATTTACGTTTTGAGAATGTGAACAAAATGAAAGAAAGATTTTAAAACTTCAAACGTTGTTATTTATCACTGAAATATCTGAAGAAATGATTATGCAGCTCTTTACAGCGAATCAACATTTCTTTTCGGTTGAAATCAGTGGTGTTTAAGTTCATAGAAAATAATATTTTATTTCACTGACTCTTAAATTAAAATAATGCTCCCTTACAGCCTAATTACTTAATTAAAATAATTCGCAGATTGGATAGAAATAGTATACATTTAGATATAGGATGGATGATTTTATAATTCGTTATTGCATTAAAATAAATCAGTATTTTCATAAATCTAGTTCATTGAAAAATATCAGTCCATCATCGTTACAATCTGTGTGCTAATGTTCAAGAATTCAAATAATGTAATTTATTGTTGCTTCTTTTATTTATTTATTTATTACTAGAGTTGAAGGATTTTCTTTTTAAGTGAATATTTACGAATGCAGTTTATGTCATCTTTTTGTTTTACTATGTATTAAATATTTAAATACACATTAACGCTTATATTTATTATTTCCACATCTAATTAACTCATTTATCTACAAAATTTCAGCGAATATCATTAAGCTAGAAGTTTTTGCTTCACTAAAGCTAAACAACAATAATAAAAAATTAACTTATACAAAATGGAAAGAAATTCTAATGCACATTCTTAACTATTTATTAAATAATTAAAAAATAAATAGTAATGTTGATATTTTTTTTTCAATATTTTTATTCTTTGAGTGAATAGGAACATTGCTATGGCGAAAAATTATTTTTTTATATGCATTTATAAAATTTAATTCCTGTTTCTGTAATAAAGAGCTAAGTAAATGCATATGCTTGATTTCAAATACAGTTATAACATAGATTAAGGCAATTAAAATAAAGTTAATAAAATCTACTGGAATATATAATTTTTTTTCTTTTAACTTTAAATTTTTTTGTTGAAAGAATAGTTCGAAGTTTTGCTGGGATCACAAGTTTTTTAAAAGGCTATTGCCATGCTGAAGACAATTGCATGCCTTGAATTTACGCTAGAATAAATAAATAAAAATTATCCATAACTTAAGCTTTCCTACATTTTAAAATCTAAAACTATTTATTCTACATAAAAAATTGATCCAACAATTCTTTCACTTAATATGAAAATAAATCTTCGAAATGATTTTGAATTATACATTAAAATTAAGATTGGTTTGAAAAAGTGGAAAAAAAAGAAGTTATTTTGTATTTATAACGCATTATTAAATAAGCAATAGCACACACTTTTTTTATTGAACTAAAAAATCTTAAATATTCAGAGCTGGAAAATTTCTTCAACTATTAACAATACTTCACAGTGGGAACCATTGAAATTTAACATTGTAAAAATACGTTATATTAAACCCACATTTTTATTAAGTGATATTAGGGCTCAATTTTTTATACAGACAGTTATTGGCCATTTAAAATAGTTGGATTTAATTACGAAAATTCAAACGAAAGCAAGAACGTATTGGCTTTCAGAACACAGCGATTGTAATGAACGGCAGATGGACACATGTGACGTCAGTTCGTGAATAATCACGTTACTCCCCGTTTCAGGTGAAAACGAAAGTAAGCTTCTTCTGATTAAAAATAAAACAAATAGCTTTCTTAGGAAAGTAATAAACTGTTTTCTGGGAGTTTTGAGGGATTCTGAATGCATTAAAATTTTTAAAAAAATTTACTGTAATTGTTCATCATATTTATCAATTGGAATAAAGTGAGAAATGTTGACTTTACTTTTATTTGTAATGAAATGAAGACAAGAAAAAAGAAACAGGATTTTACCGTAATACACACATCTGTAGCAGTGCAGTATGGAAGTTATCGGTTGCAAGTTTATTGATAATAGAAAGGTAAAAATTAATGAGAAGTTTTTTCAAATGTTTGGCACGTTCTGTTTCTGAAAGATTTACCAATGTACTGGGTTGTTTTTTCAAGTACTTCTGCCTTTCCTTTAGGGAAATTTTGCTTCTTATTTGCCACTAAGAAAATGGCGTCCGACTTTGCCAATGATTATGATAGAACTAAATGCCTAATATTTTCAGGCTCCGCTAGAGGGCGTACTCAAGCGTTGCGATCGCGAATTGTTTTATATCATTTTAAAATTTGTTTGAATAAAATATAATTTTGAGGTATTTTCTTAAAATGCTAGACGCTACGAATTTATTTTTTTTAAAACATAATGCATTATTCATAGAAACTTTTAGATAGCAAAAAAAAAAAAAAAAAAAAAAAAAAAAAAAAATGAAAAAAAAAAAAAAAAAATGGTTAATTTTATGTGTGGAAATAATACTTAGGAATTTAAATTAGATTATTGTTTGCCTTCCAAAAAAATAAGAGAATGAGTTTTATATATCTTAGAATAAATTTTAAAAGGAACTTTAATAACTTTACTGTTATGAATTTTCTAATACATGCACAGTGTATGTGTACATTGTAAATACGTATATTTGAATGTACGCACGTATTTATACGTTACATGTAATTACGTACATGTATACGTTGTAGTATACATGTACGTATACATGTATACGTACATGTATATGTACATTGTACATCTAACCATTTTTAGTACATCCATACATTACATGTGCAGATGTATTATCTAAGTACATATGCTGCGTGTACAAACCATATATCTATGTACATGTAATTGATGATTGTACACGCATGCACCTTATTTACGCAATTGTGTACATATAGTGTATCTAATAAACAAAATTCTTACATCATATTGTGCGTAAATACATACAATGTATTTATATACGTACATTGTATATACGTGCTATTATCGCAAAATTATACAATGTACGTACTTACGCTCACAAATGCATGCATGCGTATGAGCATTATTTTTACGTACGTTCATACATATATTGTCTATGTATACGAACATACGAAACATTGCATTTGCATACAGATTAACATACATGCGTACAATTATCATAAAAGCATAATTATGAGTACTAAGCATATACGTATTGCATTAAGTATATTACAATATAATTATGTATATTGTACGTACAAACAACGTTTTTGCATACATAGTATATGTATATATAGGAATCACAAATTGTACGTAAATGCTTGCTTACATTCTATGTACATAAAAATATGTATCCCCATACATACTTACATAATGTATTTGCATTTAGTATGCAATTGTAATAACTTGTAATTGTATAGTTTGATAGCAAGCAATCACAATTACTTGTAATCAAGATTACATGAAGTCATGATTGCATGTAATCATATATTTTGATTGCTTGTAATCATAATTACCCGTAATCGTTCTTGTTGTGATTACTTGTAATTGCAATTACTTGGAATCATGATTACAGCTGTAATCAAAATTTTGATTACAGCTGTAATAAGGATTACAAGTAATTGATTACTGTAATCGATTACATTTTTGCCCAACTCTGCATTGAAAGGTCATGGCTGCTTAAGAATGTAACAAACTAACTTCGGACACCACCCAAGATTTTAACCCAATAATAGAGCATTCATGAAATTGACTCGGAATGAAGGTGCATTAAATAACACCTAAAGAAATATTTAAATATTTCAAGATGGAAGATTGGTACAAAATAACAGCAGAAAAAAATATCTGAGCTACCAGAAGTAAATGACTAATCGGTAAGACGTTGTTATCCATGCAAGTTTATTAACTGCAAACAATTATTTTAGATATTTCTGCCAGTGTATGTTGACTTTTGACGGGCATGAGCTTCGCTGATTTTAATTTAAAACAATTTATGCCTCTTTTTTTTGTTTCTTAAAATCAACCATAACCCAAACCAAATCCATAATCCATTTTTGTTTTTACCATATGAAAGAAAATTTTTGCAGGGAATTAATAAAAATTGTACAAATACATAAAAACTTACTTATAATAATCATTGCATAAACATAAAAATGATGCTTCGCTGACTTTCTTCGGTAACGAATTACTGAAGTAGTATTACAATACCGAATTCCAGTGAAAAATGAGAAGGTTTTGCAACCACTTGCACTTCGATCACAGAAACAAACACTTTCTTGATTCCCTTTAGGAGAAAAACTCCTTTTTGTTTCTATTTTTTTCTCTGAATTTCTTCAAACATGTATTAAAATATTTTCATTAGAGATATTTAAGAAGTGCTTTTAAAATGGTGCAAAATATTTGTTACTAAAACAGAAGAGGTAAACCAGAGAATGTGTTTTTAACAGGTGGAGGAAGAACAGCATTTTCGATACGTCAGTGAATCCTCACTCTGGGACTCGATGGGAGGAAAGATATTCACAGAGGCAGACATCCTTCTCCGCTGCCTCGGAGGTAAATATTCTTTTTATTAAGTTTTTTCGTCTATTTATCTTATCTAGTTTGCTAAATAATTCATTCATATATTCTTGTCACTCAATTCATTCCTCCTTCCATTCGCTTCATTAGGCATTCAACCTTTCATTCTCATTCAGTCATGTCACGCATATACTCATTCATTTACTTGAGAGGAGAACATGAATTTCTTTGGGATTAAAGGGAATTATTAATTTATAAACTAGACACTGAAAAAAAAAAGGAATCTTTTGTAGTCATGACGAAAATTCCATACTATTCGGAAGGCATGCCAAAGCAAAATCATGGAATATTAACGAACTAATGAAGCGTTCTCTTAATATTTTAAGTTTTCAAGTTCGAGATGCTAGCTTAGCACATTTTTCGCTCTGTTCAAATTATTGCAAAACTATACGAAACTGTCAGTAAATTAAGCTTAAAACTAAGATTTTTTTTTGTGTGTTGAATAGCAGTTTGACTTTCAAATAATATGGCAGTCACATACTTTCATGTAAAAATGGAAGTGCAGAAGGATTCAGTGGTAGCAAACTTTCAGGTGAAGTACATTTATTTGGGTTGGAAACGATGGATAATCGCAACGAATTGTATGGTTGGAAACACTTTCTTGTCACAAGAGCAAAACATAAAAATGGGAGGACACAAACATGTGCATTATTTTTAGTGCAGTAAAATTAAGCTAACAATAAAAAAGACAACGGTCGTCATCAAAGAAGGTGTTCGTAATTATGTCACACGAAAGATGATAATGTTTTCTAATGTACTGGACTTACCCGAACTTGTTGCAGCTGTCACGCAACAAGTTCTTTAGCACTGTTGAAGAAGAAGCAAGTGAAGTCCGCTGCAATTGAGTGCATAACTAACCGTCCTTCTTGATTCAAAACTTGTTGAATCCATCCTAACCATGATTTGGGGACAAACCAGCGGAGTGTTCCCAATTTTTTAATGAATACATATATATTTCTGGAAAATATTCTTTATATCTGCAACAAAGATGTCTTTCTTTCAAAATGGATGACTAATTTCAGGTGCATAATCAACACACTTGATAATATTACTGAGCAGTTTTGATATTCTACGTTTGCTTCGCATATGTAAAATGAATAAGTGAATGATTTGATTATTAAAATATGTTAATTGTTTGCTGAAATCATTTTAAGATGAGTATTCGCGGTGGAAAACCGGTTCTGTGCTTAGAGCCTTCCCCCTCCTTTCTACCTCCTATAATAATTTCCGCACTTAGAGTATCAAAAATGTATTTTATAATTTCTATGATGCTTACAATAAGCACTGTGTTAAACGCAGTTTTGAATTCCATATGGTTTCCAAGCGTAGAATATTTTAGTTGGTTGAAATAGTAAATTAAGACAAATTTTAAATACTTGCTACTTTTATGGCTATCCTTACGCTACTAGTTAAGACATGCCTATAGAGTTGTCATAACTAAAAGCTCTGCTATGCGTCACCTGTAGCCCATGTTGATCGCCAATAGAGCTTTCATGAGTTAGTTTTCAGTGCATTTTTGGTTTATGCTTGTTTTCCTTGTAAAAAGTATTATCTAGTTAAAAAAAAGCATTTGTATTTCTGATTTCTTTTTTTTTCTTCAATTTTTTTTAAATAATTCATTGCATTTAAAATCGATGAAAAGTTTTCGGAGAAATTTAAGGACATGCGCTAAAATATGAGGAATTCTGTTTTAAAAGAATTTGAAAGTTTCTGAGCACAATTATTAAAAAATTCGAGAAAGGACCACAAGATTTTAGAACATCTTGTATTGCATTCAGGGGGAGTATTCTGAGGAAGAAAGGATTGCTGCAAATAAACTTGTTTTCTTCCGCTGTCCTTCCTTTTCGTGTCATGCCAACTGACTATTCATTTCCCATTGCTTAAATGTTTACAAACACTATATACTGATTTATCCCGTATTATTAACGTGTTTCGGAGTTACCTACATTTAGATACCTATATTTTAGTTAAAGAGAAAGCGCACGACTGTACTTAAATGACAATTCATAGGTAATTATTGAGTGGACGTTAGGCACCTGAGACTTCCGAAAAACTGCTAAAATTTTTCTTGATCATCATAAAAGTCTAGGAAACTTTTTGCATACATGACGAATATTATGTAAATGGTAGTGATTGCGAAATGAGGAAAGCTTCAAATTGCTTCGAGAAGTAATTTGCTACCTCTTGAATATTTTGAGTGGATTGGGAGCCCCTTTATTTCAACACAGTATTACTATGCTACCAGCAACTTTGCCAAAATTTTAGAGAATTTTTTCTGTATATTTAAAGTGGTAGCAATTTTTTACTTAAGTATTCGATTCTTGTTTTCATAAGAGTAATTAACAAATATTGTGATCATCACTATTCATTATTACAGTGAAAATACAAAATATTTCGTGAAATATCTTTCTATATTACAAAAATCATATGCGACGCCGCTGTTTTGGGTATTTACATTGCATTTTGCTTTGCAGCGCTAAAACTACCGTGATGCCAACTGTTGGGACAAAATGTCTCAAGAAACGGTAGGGAACTAGAAAGTAAATTTTGCATTCTTTCGGTTAATTTTGCCAACTTCTTAAAAGTTTATAGAAGACTTTGAACTACTTAGAAGAAGTCATATAAATTAAATTTACTAAACCAAGAATCACAGATTACGAAAATATTTATCCAGAGCAAGCTGGCATCTCTGAAACTGAGTAGAAAATTGTACAGGAATTAAGATGGAATGACAATTGGTTCTAGAAAAGGAGAACATGTAGTAAGAAATTACCGTGCAGGCCTTATCTGCAGATTGGAAAAATGCACTTACAGATTTGAAATTTAACGAGTTGAAAGGGCCATTTTTATTCATAAACTTTTTCCATAAGAGTTTTTTTTTAAATTAAAATTTGTTTGATAGTAACTTTAGTTTTAAGTGCTTTTTGTCACTTTTTTTACCTCACTTCTTGTGCTTTAAATAATGACTATTTATAGTTGTGAGAAAAATTGATCACCCTTCTCAAGATCTTTATTTTATAAGCTTTTATATGCCAAAAGTAAGAGAGAAGGAGAGAGAGATTTACCAGCTTTTTAGATTTATATCTTAAAATTCATATAAAAATATGTAATTTTTCAAAACATAAAAACTTAATTCTAGAGAGATGAAAACGATTTCTTATTTCAACTGTCTTATAACGTTAACGAGTAAAATTACTTTTTTCTGTGTAACAATGTTCTGTAATCCTTAGATTAAATATTTTATTTCAAGTGCTATTGATCATTTTCCAAATACAGGTAATCGTTCATTTCATTACGATTAACAAATTAAAAAAACGCTCTTTCACAAAATTACAAACACTGTATAACTCATTGGTAAAATTTCTTTTTCTTTTCGTGGTAAATATGAAATTACAAGGGAAAAAATAAATGATGAATGGTAAGCCATTATGGTTGTTAATGAGAGGTCAATTACTGTGAGATTGATATAATTATTGTAATAAAGGAATAATTATATTGGAATGAAATATATTTTTTTCCAGTGATGAGATAAATGTAGCGTGAGTGCTCATTCGTTCGCCATTTAAATGGAAAGACGTCTAGAAAGTCATTTATTCATTTCCTATGAGTATTGAATGACTGTGGGCCATGTTAAGTGATCGTGTCATCCTTATCTCGCATGATAATGCCAGATCCTAGAGAGCACGCAAAACTCAATCATTGCCGCAATCATAACTCTTCGCATGATGACTAAATGACATCACACTCAATCATAAAGCAACCCCCATTGCTGTGCAAACAGCTGCCGTTAAATGGGCCAGCAGACGTTGAACAAATTAGCTTTCGATGCATGGTGCTTTTTAATTCAAGTTTAAATTTTCAGGCGCTTGTTAAAAAATATCATTTTATTTGACTGTAATAATTTTGTTTTTGGAGGATCCATCTCTTTCATTAAAAGTAAACATAATAATGACGCATAAATTTAAGCGTTAGTAAAGTTAAACGATAGCTTGTGCTTTCAAATGTTAATTCAATAGTTAATTCAATGCTTGAATTCAAAACCCTTTTCACTGTCGGGATGATATAATTGCATAATTTTCTAGCGACGTGAAAAGTATCTCTTATGATAAAAGCTGTAAGATGTGGCTCGCAAACAAAGTGGATATTTTTCATTGTTAACTTCCACTTCTGTATAAAAATTCAATTATTTCAAAAAAGTCATTTGTTCCTGAATGGGGACGATAAGTAAATTCGTTCAAAATTTTTAAATGTTTTACCGTTTTAAAATCGGTGAATAGTGTTTTTAATGCTTGTTAATCTCTTGTCTTTGAAAACATTTTTTTACAATAAGGCAATAGGCTTCTTCTTTTCAAAGAGAATAAAAAAAATCTTCTATAAAAATTCGGGGAAATTTCGAAATTTGATCTTTATATTACCTTTGAATGAAACGAAGAATAAATATTTTTACAGGTTTGAGGATCGCATGAGTAAAACACGCAAAAGTGAGTAAAATTTACGATGAAAGTCACAAGGATATTAAAATTAAATAGAAGCTAAAACAAATGAAAATTTTTATTATAAGATTTTTTTAAATATAGCTTTTCATGTTGTTTTTTTTTTTCGTAAAACAGTTAATAAGATTTTGTGGAAATTGAGAAGTGATATTTTTGTTTTTTTTCAGCTGATTTGGACGGAAAATATGGTTCTGCAGCCCTCAAGTACAACGTCGAAATCTCCAACTTAAAAATGAGCGAAGGAACTCAAAGGTTATTCAACAAAAAAAAAATTATTTCACAACTTTTTATTTAGTCTCTAATTTATTCTATTATGCACTGTGACCAATTTTATAACATATTCAGCTAATGCTAAAAGTTTCTTCTAAACTTAATAACTGTTTACTAACCAATTTTACTTTACACAGTTGTACAGTTAAAGGGGTGTACTACAGAAACAATTTTACATTAGGCATGAAAAACTGTATTCTGTGTGATGCCAAATCCAAAAGGATGAATGACCTCTGGTTATTCCCTTTGTTTCCTTATCTAATAACAATGAGAAAACTTTTCTGCCATCAGAAACAGATCGAAATGTAAGTGTGAACACCAGAGTTTCTTAAACCAAAGGAAAAATTCGTTGCATTTATTTATGGAACATTTCTATTTATAAATATTGCAATGCTAAAAGGAGAATATAAATCACCTATCGGGTGAATACGTCATCCATTTTTAATGTAAACATGGTATCAATTCTTCTTCTAACTAAAGCTGTAAACGTTGAAATACGTGAACCACAATAAACTAAATTCTTTAGAAATAAAATGGTTCATTTGTATAATTTTTCTTTTGCCAACCGCATATGCTCATGGCTACAACCTCTTATTACCTTTTCATTCTAACGATTCATGCGTGAATTGTTATTTTATAGACTGAAGTGAACCATCCACTCTAAAATAGTGTGATCGAAATGTTGTAGAGAATTCCCCCCCCCCACAACTGGTGTTGAACATTTTAATACTTTTAAAATTAAATTATCATTATTATTATCAACGAATACCAAAGTCTGAAGGAAATGATCTCTAAGTACCGTTTCCCCCTTTTTTTTAATGTTATTGCTCAACAAACATCTTGAATCATTTATGAATAAAGAAAGAGTGACATTCTTATATGAGATAGTCTTAGGATATGACCAAGAATACCTTTCGTTATATTCAGAATAAGAAGTGCATGGAAATCTCTTCAGTATGCATTCTTAACCTGTTGTAAACTTAGGACATGGGGTTCAAAAGGGTTCAATGAATTCATCAATCATGTTTTCGAGTTCGAAAATAGTACTCACTCTTTTTGTGAAATGTTGTAATGGGTGGTTTGTTTTAAAGTGACCATTCTTCTTAATTTTAGTTTTGTTTATACTTTACAGTTGTCTGGACATTTAGCTATAATGGCTGCTTGTTACCGGCCTTAAGCTTGAAACAGAAACTTTGAAGGAAGTGTAGTGTTTTTGTAGAAATAATTACAGTATTTATGAGTTATAACGTTTAAATACTTGCTGAAGTTGTGTGGTATTCATGATATAACGACCTCACGTTATATAGTAAAAGTCGCTATAACGAACGCCGACGAATGATTACATGTGGGTCGGCAATGATGCAGTTATATACACTGCTCAAAACAATGAAGGGATATTGAGGTTGTGGGTTGATCTTGCACCTGAAGAATTGTTTGAATACATTATCGACAGATGTAGTAGGCTAGATGAGATAAAAATGACATTTGTTTGGCAGGAAAATGTATTTTATTGAGTATTTGATCACAAATGTGCATATGAGAAAAACAAATAAAAAAAGTTCTTTAAAAAAATATTTTTAGTAAAGGGTATGGTTTCCCCAGACGGCCAGCAACGGTGAACACTTATGAAGCATCGAGTCAATGCGGTTATTAATGAGGGGCTGGGGTATTCTATCCCACTCCTCTAGAACAGCTCTTTCCAGTTCTTGGAGAGTTTGTGGGGGTGGTAAGCGTTCAGCTATTCGTCTGCCTATAGTGTCCCAAACATGCTCGATTGGGTTCATGTCTGGAGAACACGCTGGTCAATCCATTCATATGATTCCTTCCTCTAAAAGAAAATCATTCACCAAGTTAGCATGAAGTGGACTGCAATTTTTGTCCATTAATATGAATCTCCAATTGCTGCAGCGTAAGAGAGTACAATAGGTCTCAGGCTCTCATCCTTACATTGGCGACCAGTCAGAGCTCCATTTCGAATGATAAGGAGATCGGTGCGCCCATCAATGGAGATGCAAGCATGGACCATCTCTCCTCCACCGCCAACTTAATACACTTTCGTGTACGAATGCAGGCTTGTTTCTAGTGCCACGTGCCCTCCAGATGAAAATAAGCCTATTATCAGAATGAACATAAAAACGAAACTCATCAGAGAAAAGAATATTGTGACATTCATTTCTCCTTCAGTTCACATGTTCTGTTGTCCACTCCTTGCGGGTGCGACGGTGCCTTGCTGTTAACGTGACACACACTATTGGTCGGCGAGCTTACAGGTCTACAGCGTGAAGGTGTTTTTTGACAGTTTGTGTCGAAACTGTGGTGCCAGTAGCCGAGCGAAGACGTTGTTGAAGAAGAGTGGCATTCATATTTCGGTGTCGCCGAGCCATTAGCAATAAATAACGGTCTTCATTGGGCATTGTTGCAACCCCTGCCGTGATCTTCAACCTGCATTTCCAGTCTCCAAAAAACGGTTCCAGATCCTGGGAAATCACACTTTGTGAAACTCCAAAGGCTTCTGCTACTTCGACTTGTGTTTGCCCCCCTCTAACCGGCCAACAACTCTCCAAGCTTCTGATTCGGTTAAATGACTTCGTTGAGATAAGTTGAAAGCAAAATCAAAGTTGCTGCCGCTGAAGCGTCTTTTTTGACATCAAACTCAATAAACTTTGCGTACTGCGAAGTTTGAAAATAAGATAAATTTGCATCTATGGCTCTCTTCTTCCATTTTATACAAGGAAACAAAATGCTTATTCTGTTATTTTCTACAAGCCTTACAATATCCTTTAATTGTTTTGAGCAGTGCATGTATGATTACCAATGAACAATGAAAATTTATATTATACTATATTATACTAGTGGGCTGCTCCCCCTGTTCGCTAACGCTCACCAACCCCCGAAAATTGCTACGCAATCTTATATGGTTTGCTTCGCAAACCAAGCTCTCTTCGCTCGCTACTAACTTAGGTACATTACAAATGCACAGAATTCTAAGAATTCAAAACAATCATTCAAATCCATATAAAAACTTTTTAAAAAAAAAAAATTACATCTTTTTAGTAAATACTAAGTCATTAAAATAAATTTGAATTCAAATAAATGACATGTAATTCGTTAAACCTATTAGAAATGTGCTATAATATAATTCGTGATATAAATCAAAAGTCGTCAAATAAATTCGTAATATATAGATTCGTGAAAAAAAGCGCTTTCGACAAAATACTAAAATAGAGATCTATCGACAAAGACTACTCACTTCTGCCTAGCTTAATAGTATGAGATTGCCGCAGCTGATGCTCTCAGGTTATTTCAGTTTCTGTTTTTAAAAGCGCTATATGTTAAGCCACCTCAGCTAGATTTGGCATGTGACATTTTTAGCGGCAATCATTGGTCGATTTTCCAGCGTTGCCATTTGGGGAGTTGTAATGAGGCTTTTTTTGTCGCCGTGTAAGAGAAATAGTAACGTAAACAAAACAAAGCAAACGCTGCCACCGGCGGAAAAGAAATACAGCCGAAATTTGGGAGCCACGTAAGAGAATTATAACATGCTATGCTATGTTATGTTATGTTATATTATATTATATTATATTATATTATATTATATTATATTATATTATATTATATTATATTATATTATATTATATTATATTATATTATATTATATTATATTATATTATATTATATTATATTATATTATATTACATTATATTGTTTTTTACGCACTACACTGCAATTAAATTTGTGGTGCAATTTTTTGTGATATTTTTAAAAAATGTATTTTTGGCAGAAAGAGGAGAAAGAGGGGAGCAAGAGATTTCTTCTCTAATTCCTGGAAGAAAGTAAAAAACCTGTTCAACAGATTACTCGGGCGATGTCATGAAGATGTGGAGACGAATCGCGCTTCTTCATCAGGAGACGATATCATTACAGACGATGAACCAGACGAAGGTGAGTGTTACTAATAAGAAAGACCTTAATTTTCACTTAATCAATGCTATTCCTTTTCTTATGCGAAATAACTAATAAATATATCCTTTTGCATACAATTTTTTATTCGAAGAAAAGACTGCAATGCGATTATCAAAGAGGGAAGTATGCATGCAAAGTTTAAATGTACGGATTATTAAGTTAAATTAATATTTTAAAGAGTGAATGAAGTTTGAAGTATTGTTTTAAGTCAACCTTAAAACAAAAGAAAAAAAGAGTAACATACCATATAATAATTTATTTTCCTGCAAATTAAAGCATAAAAGATATTTTTTCGACGAATTTTCAAAACAGTCTTTTCATGTACACACAAATAAGAAAAGGGAATTTCAGTAGGTGAATTAATCTGCAAATAATCACGAATAGTTTTTAAAGCTTCTAATGCTTTCGCATGATTCGGACAAACGAATTTCATCATCTTCGTCATTATCATCAACTACATTATCATCAGTCATTTTATTAGTTTAATTCTATTGTTGTCAAATCATCATCATTTGTGCATCATCATAAGTGCTGACGTAAAATATCTTCAGTGGATAATGAGATAAAGTTCCCTTCCCGTTAAGCTTATCGTGGGAGGTTTTCGTGGTTTTCCTCTCCATGTAATGCAAATGCAAGTTAGTTTCATCAAAAAGTCCTCTACGAAGGTACAATTTCTCCCATTATTTAATCCAGGAGCTCCCTTGTCTTCTGGATTAGGTTCAAAATCACAAGGTTTACGGAGTTGAACATTTGTAGTCGTAAACCCAAAATTGGGTTGGCTATTCAACGATGGTTATAAAATGAAAAAATGAAATATCTACTTCTACATGCAGCCCATATGCCATATTTATTGCAATAAGAACGAAATTTTAACATCTGTTTCAGCATACTTGCCTGTTTCTATTTCGGCAAGATCAAATATTTCCTGTAGTGCACTTTTAAGCCACGGATTTTGCATAAATCTAAAGGTTGTACTTTATCGTACACTGTACCAGGAAAAAACAATACTTTTATATGGTTAGTGTTAATCTCGTAGATGCGCTGAACATTGATCCATAAATAGGAGCACTTTCTATTTTCTGTTTCTATTTTTTCTCAAATGCCCGAAGAAAGGGTAAGAAAATTTTGGTATTCATCACTGCTGCTCGATGACTTATACAGAAGCCGCTTGCTGTTTTTGAACACCGAGGCTTTTACTACTCTCTATCTGCACTACAACATATGACGACAAAACAGTTTATCTTTCTTTACTGTCTTTTTTTTTAATTGTGGCAGTGTGGAAAAGAATATTGGCGTTTAGGGAGGGGGGATTAAGCAACATGTTTTTTGCATTATCTTGAAAAAAAAAACAGGTTTCATCACAATGGGACACCAAGAAAGGACGTAGTGTGGGTATCTCGATCCTCATGGGTTGTTGAAATGCGGCATTTGTTTACGTTAGCAACTGTTCTTTCGATTTAATTTCTTGTAAGCCGAGCCTGTCAAGTATCAGGTCACATGTGTGGGTATATATGGTTTTCTTCTTCTTGAAGTGCAAGCACCCAATTGAAAAAGTCCTTTGGTTTTCATCCTTAAATAAAAGCTTTTAATTCCTCTTTCCGTTGCTTTTTTCGTCCCCACTTGCACTTTTTTCAGAGTTTTTAAACAGACCCGAATCTTCAATTTCTCCACCCATCCATGTGATGTAGAATAAATTTCAGTCTCTGCGAGATTTTTATGCATGATTTCTTGCAATATTAACCGGAACATTAGCTTTCTCAAACCTTTGTAGCTGGTGTAATTCTTTAAACTTTCCTCTTTGAATTCGCTTTATCTTAGTGCCGCTTTCTCACTGAGCAGTTGCGATTACATTTTTTTTAAAATACCTATTATTTAAAGTTGATTCAAGAATTTTAAAACAACCAGCTAAAGCTTTTAAGTGGTTAATGGATTTTCTTCAAATTTCTTAATTTTGTCACTTGTAAAGATAAGCTCAATTTGGTTTTCTTCCTTCCTTTTTTTACCTTTTGTTTTGAAGCAAATATTGAATGCTGTACAAGTTTGAGTTCGCTATAATTGAAATGTTCTATGGGAGGGGGGATAAAGGACGAATGATAAATTTTTTAAAAAAAAGTGTAAAGAAAGTCTCGGGCGTCATATCATGCTGCATAATAAGTTGTTTAATTATAGTCGCTATAGTCTGACTAATGAAAAAACTCCCCTCGCCATTCGTCCCGAGCAGTGGCGGTTACTGTGGTTACGAGGTTTAACTATTTCGAATAAAATGGCTGAGTCAGTATTTAAGACAGATTTTGGCTCGTTCAGAAAAAAAGAAGGGGGGGTGGAAGTTCTTCTCTTTGGGCTCTCCTCGTCACTTCAGGACACGAGTTCTTTCCTTTAAGGATAGATTTTTCAATGTGTATCAGAAAAGACACCCTATTCAAAATTGCATAAAGAATATACTTCTGGAAGCAACAAAGGTGTAAAAGGTCATTAAGGGAAGACCTATTTGCACTGAATCATATTTCTATTTATCTGTAACAAGGATTGCTTATTTACTTCAATTTTTAACCTAAAAACTTTCCTCAAAAAAGTCTGATTTTTTTTCTCCTTGAAGGAAAAAAATTACATTTTCGCTATTCTAAGAAAACTTCCGGTGCATAGCTATTAATAATTATTATAAATATCATGAATCGATAAATCGTTTCTATAAACATCATTATTTTGCTATATAGTGAATAGGGAACTGAGTTAATCATCGTATAAATGAAAAAGGCTCCGAAAAGAGGTGGTGCATAAGTGAGAGGTAGCTGTGTATTTATTCAAATAGAGCTAACACAATTATTTTTCTATTTTGTAACGCAGCAAAATGAACTGCTTACCGGCCTCGTAGCACAAAGCAGATAGTTGCCTCCATCTTAATGAACATTAAACCCACTGGCGGTTTAGCAAATGGGTAAAATTGGGAGAATGTTTTTCCCCAATACATTATTGATTTCCTATCTCAAAACATGGTTTTGCTGTGCGGAGAAGACTGCTGGTTAAATGACGACTTTTTACGTGCAGAACCGTCAGTGGATTTAAAGTAAACCACTTTCCACACCTCTTTAAATAAACTGAGTTTTTCTACTTTAGTCAGAAACAATTGTTACACAATAGAACTTCTTTCATGGGTATGGAGGATTGAGGCAAATGTGAGCCCGCGTTTTCCATCAACGAGCGATCTCTGGTCGAAGTAGCCTTTTCGATGATCAAGATGAACACAATAATATAGCCAACACATATACAACAGCCAATGTGTGAACAATTAAAAATAGAAGTAAATTCATAGTTTTTGGCTGTTTTTTCTTTTCTTCGATTTTTTGAAAGAAAATTTTTCTTAGTAGTTATAAAAGTTATGATTTAGTGTATGATCCTTGGTTTAATGTTTATTTGTTCGAGTTCAAGTGATTTTAACCACCATTACATGCATATATAATTCAAACTTAGATATGGAAGACTTTATAAAGATTTTAAAAGTTGGACAAATGAAGATATTTTAGAACAGTTACTATTTTATTTTGCTACCAGAGAAAAAAAATTTAAAACTTCTTTCAGGGTCCTTTTCATAATTGAAGCAGTCTATGTTAAAGGGAGTATGTAACAAATCAGCACTTTCGAGAAAAGTCAAAAGAGCTGTGTCAATTGTGGAAAGATGGTTTTAATTGCTTCCTAATTGTTGGATTCTCTTCCTTAAGCAGTCTAGAAAATGACTCGGTATTTGATAATCAGTGATTGATATTTCAAAATCATAAAAAAAACTTATTTTTGTAAAAATATTACATAACCCCTTTTAATATTGACCGCTTCAATTCTTGAGAGGGCAGAAGGAATATAGGGTACCGGCTAAATAAAAAAATCTAACAGCTGGCGTTGTTCTAGAATTTTTGCAAAAAATTTCTCCTTTGTAAACTTGTAAAAAATGTACTCATAATTTGATGAATTTGTGAAGATAGGTTCTTGAGAAAATTCACCAGTTCTCTATTCGGAGTTTTTATGACAAAATAAGGTTCTGCTTTTTTAGGGAGGGGGGAGGGCAATGCATTTTTGAAGAAGTTTATGAATTAAAGACACCATCGACCTCACTTTTTCAAAAGAAGAAGTTGGCTCTGTACTTACAATGAAAAATAGTATGAAGGATCCATCTTAATGATAAAATTCTGCTTACGGACCCAAATTTCTTTTGGATAGTATTTCCTTTCCATCTTGTTTTAAAAAGAAGTAAATAATTTTAACTGTTATCAGAAGTTTCTTGCCAGGCATTGAACTATCAATAAAATTGGTTTCGATCCCTACTGGTGGCTTAAAATCAGCTCAGGTTGATGCGTAACAGCTCGTCTAGAAATGTGCTTAAAGCTGACTACATTATCACAATTATACAATAGACGAAGTTATGAAGACCTCTTTGCCCACTGTTGCAGGAATATTTATATTTTGCACTTAGTAAAAAAGTATATAGTGGTAGATTGTTTATAACTAAGATTTAAAATTTTTGCCCTCACTTTAGTTTTCGAAAAATTTCAGCTCAAATAAATTTTAAACGTAACGGTGGTCACGAATACTTTTCCTGAAAACATGCTAAAAATGAATTGTTTTACCGTTAGTTTTCTTTCTTCTCTGATTAAATTATAGGTCTGGTGTAAAATTCATTCGAGTTCAAGTAAATATTTCTTTTATTTGGTAATGAAGTGTACTGAAACTTTTTTCGTTTCATGTAAAGTTTTTAAAATGCACTGTTTTAACATATTCAAATCAATACTTGATCAAACAGAAACGATGGTACAAGAAATTTATTGAGAAGTGAAGGCGATCTCTCTTGATTGTTGAAAGATTGAATTTTTCTCTTATGCGCATACACTCCATTGTCTTAACTCTAACGGGCTACTGAAAATTTTTTCTAAACATGTGGAAATCATGAAAACAATCATATTTTATCCTAAAAAAGGGAGTAATGGGTGAACTGCATGAGACCATTTGCTTTGTGAAACTACCCCGACTTTCTCTTTCTGCAATGAATTGAGCTCTGTGGAACCGTCTTTCTGCCACTCGATCTGACCTGCCTAGATTTTTAGATGTAGTGGGTTATATTTATTTATAATTGAATCTAAGATAACCTAGGGAATACCCAAATCATTCTTCGATGAACTTCTAGTTAGTTGTTGTTGTTGTTGTAGTTCATTTACGTCGCACTAGGCTGCACAATGGGCTATGAGCTTCTAGTTAGAGACATCTTGAACTGCGTTAGATAAACTAACGGAAACTGATCTCAAAGAAGGAAACAATTTGAGTGTTGGAATGGTTAAGTTGATATTCGGTATAAAAGGTTTCACTCGTCTGTTTCTCCTTGAATTTTGAGCAAAGATTGCCGTGAGATTTAATTTTAGTTCTACATCAAAAAGTAAAACAGACGACAATACTATTAAGTTTATTGCTTCCTTCTGCCTGTTTATCCTTCCTAAAATTAAGAAATGTTTACTTCAATGTGAATTTCAGTGTCGGCAGCCGAGCTGTACACTGTCCCGTTCCAGTTGGTTCAGTTGGCAAACGGCAGCATTCCCGAGATTCGTTTTTCTGAGAATGAAGTGGAGGACGGAAGAGTGAAGAACTTCAAGAGGCACCTGGCAGACGCTTTTGCCACTCGACTTCTTCTGCACCATAGACAGGGGGAGGTGGAAAGGAGCGTCATGGGAGAGCACACTTCCACTTACAACATCAGGTATGTATAGACTCTCCAGGTGGACGTCGAACGAAGCACCAAATGCGTGGATCGATTCTCGGTGCTGTCAAATTTTAAAGTACCCCGCAGTAGACTAATCTTTAAGACATGGTTCCCAGATAACCACCGAAGTCAAGCATCGCTAACAGCATTCGGTGTGCGAGTGGGTAACACTTTGATCAGCCAGTGGGTGGTGGAATCGAGGGTGTGTGGTATCAGTCCTCGTTAAACTGTTCTATCAATAAGTGCTTGACTTCACGCGCAGGACGTAGGGCAAAAAAGCAAGGGAGTCATCCCCTCCACAGAGGATCCGATTTGTGATGGCATGTCTTCAGATCATCCTGAAGGATATGTTTCAGAACGTCGCCAATAGCTCATTGTTGAGTTCTATTGAGACGTAAAAAAATTACTACTAATACTTATCTCACTGCCTTGAGCTCTTCATCTTATTAATTAAAAAAAAACATGTTTGAGTGGATCGCAGTGATAACGCCCCTAAAGGATTTCGACAATCTACCAGTCCTTACTTATTCAGTTCGTCAGATCAAGCACAAAATTAAGCATAAAACTTGTGCTCCATATAAACCATAAAGTAATGGTTAGATAGTATGATGTGTGTTCACAATGAAGCAATCAAGTGGGTTTAACTCGCAAAGTAGAGTACGCTAAAAATGATGAAAACACAAGTAAACTGGAACACAGCATTTATTAATACTTTAAATGTTTAACTTAAATCTAAAAATCGTAATGTTGAACCAATATATAAAGAATCATCATCATCATCTACAATCTTAATCCTATGACGGATATCAGGCCTTCGGCCAAAGACCCAAAAGAAGGGCGGGCTGTTCATCCACCTGTGAAATAAAAATTGTTCGTTCTTTTATAGAACACGATGTCTTACGTCACATTGATTAACTGATTATTTCTTGACTTCTCTGCACTTCCCATTCCATCCTGGGGACGAATCTGCAAAAGACTAAAACACTAAAGTTTATAACTTGAAATTATTTATTTCCACATCCATTATAAACTTTATCAATAAAATACTGAAATTTTTCTTTATTTAAAGGTTTCGTGAGAAAATCTGCTAAGTTGTCTTTACTACAGATGTACTCCAATTTAAACAAGTTTTCTTCTAACATATTTCTAATAAACTGACTGATATCTTACGTCTATGTGCTTAGTTTTCACATTTTCAATCGAATTTTTGGAATAATAAATTGCAGCTTTATTCTCACAGAGTTGAATTGGTACTTCTGTATTTCCTAATACATTCAATTCATTTAAAACTTTTGAAAACCAAATAATTTCTTTAACAGATTCTATAAATGAGATAAATTCGGATTCCATAGAACTAAGAGCTACACACTTTTGTTTACTTGTTTTCCAAGTGAACGGTATACCAGCAAAGTATAATATATTCCCCCTTGATGGATATCTATTGATTAAATGGCATTCCCAATTAGCATCAGAAAAAGCTACTAAGTTATTTTGATTTACACTTGACAAGTTAATTTTTAAATATTTCGTATTAAACACATAATTTAATAAATCAAGAACTATATTCCAATGCTGATAAGAATAACCATTACAATATTGCGATAAAATATTAACTGAAAATGCAATATCAGGTCTACTTCTATTAGCTATAAAAGAAAGACATCCTATCAGAGTTCTATATGGGAATTTTTTCATTAAATCTGTTTCAAAAATTTCTTCTTCTTTAACTTTAGGTGGTAATTTAATTCCAGGTTTTAAGGGCAAATTTACAAAAGTTTTAGGTAATTCTTCAAATTTCTTCATTAAATTTTCATTATAAGTTACTTGATGTAAATAAACCCTATCATTTACCGTTTCAAATTTTACACCTAACAAATATTTCAATTTGCCTACATCCTGAATTCCTAATTTACTTTTAAGTAAATCAACAACTTCATCAATTTTGTTTTGATCTTCCCCAAATAATACTATGTCGTCGACATATACCAAAAGAATAACTTTAGATTTTAATTTATAAACAAACACAATTACACCAAAGTAGTTTTTCAAAACCTAGTTGTCCTGAAGTATTATCTAACTCAACATTCCACCGTCGTCCACTTTGTTTTAAACCATATATAGCTTTATTTAATTTACAAACCATATATTCTTACCTTTAACTTCAAATCCTTTTGGTTGAGACATATATAAAGTTTCAAATAAATTTCCATATAAATAGGCACTTTTAATGTCTAACTTTACACAGTTCCAGCATAAAACACTTACTAATAAAATGAATAGAAATCATATAACTGAAAAATTTACTACAGGTGAAAGAATGCCAGAAAAATCTTTTCCTTTCACCTGTTTAAATCCTTGAGCTACGGGCCGGGACTTGAACTTCTTTATCTGGTTTTTACCATCTCGCTTCACAATATACACCCATCTGCTTCCGATGATTTCGGCATTTTCTGGGGGTTCAACTAAATTCCATGCTTTACGATTTTTCATCATCTGAATTTTATCTACCATAGATTTATTCCGCTTATCCTCGTCGGCTGATTCTTGGGTTTCCACGTACGTTCTAGGCGATTCCAAGTTGTATACTTCGTCTTCGAGAATAACTTTGAAATCTTGAACTGCACAATCAGTCGATGAATCTTCGCTATCTTCTTGCTTTGGACTTTTAGACTTAAATGAAAATAGTTCTGGTTGGAACTTTAATTTGTTTTTGGCACAAAATCGTTCTACTTCGATAGTTGATCGAAGTCTCTCTTTGCTTGAAGGTGGGTAACAGTAAACATCTATTCATAAACTTAATTTACTTGATGCTTCAACTCTTTTCCACTCTTCGATTTTTATTGGTAGCATTTCTTCTTTCTTTGTAACTGTTTCTTTGTAACTGTTTCTTCGTTATTGTCTAACACTTGCTCTTGGTAGCTGTCTTTATATCTTACGTATTCACACTTCTTATTCTTCCCAAATAATGTCTCTACTCCGTTTTTCGCTTCCTCAAAACTAGCATGAATAGTTGCTACCACTCTTCTTTCTTCTGGAATATAGATCCTATAACCCTTCGTTCTTGTTGCGTAGCCAACTAAAATTCCTAGTTTTGATGTCTTGTTCAACTTGTTGCGTTTTACTTTGGGTACGTGAACAAACACAAAAGAGCCAAATATTCTTAAATGTCGAACTGATGGTTTGTATCCATTCCACATTTCAAAAGGTGTCAATCCATTTGCTAACTTGTGTTCACTTCGGTTTCGTACATGAACGTACATATATAGAGCTTCAGCCCAAAATCGGTCATCTTAATTTACGCATTTAAAAAAAATAGATTCATGCTTACCACATCAGCTTCGACATCTATATTTCAATTTATTGCTCAATACAGCACTAATATACGGTATGTGGTCAGTTCTGACAACGTAGCAGACGCGCTTTCACACGTAAGCTCCATTAGTTTACCTCTGCTTGATTTCTCAGGCATCACTGATGCCCAAACAAATGATGAAGATAAACTACTCAGCAAAAGTAGAGATCAATGTTACAGCTGCAGCTGATGAAATTGCAAGGCCCACATTCAGTATATTGCAACATCAGCCGCAACAACGAACGTCTTTATGTACCATAAGATTTTCGAAAAACTTTTTTCATGTCTCTTACAATTTAACACACCTTGGTGCTCTTGCATTGAAGAAACTCCTCCTCTCACGTTTCGTATGGCTATCTATATGTTTTGGAATTTACTCGCTCCTGTATCAGTTGTCAGAAGGACAAAGTCAGCAACTACATCGACTCGATGTGCAGATAGATCTTGTTGGACCTACTGATGGATGCGAGTATCTCTTAATTGGCATCGAAACGATGGCCAAGAGCTATTCTCATTTTATCGCACGACTTAATGTCTATCCAGATGTGGTCTACTTTTCATCATCACAACAGACCTTCAATTCAAGAGCAAAGTATTTAATCTCGATGACTGGAATCAGTGGCCCCCTTCCCCCCCAAGCTCTTGGGCGCATTCACCCCCCCCCCCCAAAAAAAAAAAATTTGCTAACTTCCCCCTTCCATTTTAGCACCTGTAGTCAAGTTATGTATGCCTGAAAATGGCCAGTTGCTTCTTTTATTTATGTACTTATAAAAATTCTCTGGTCTAAATCCCCCCCAAACTATTTGTTTTATTTAGTGTAAAAATTCCCCCCTAAGCTTTAAGTGGGCGCATCGTCCGCCCACCTTCCCCCTGATGCGGGTCCCTGACTGGAACAACCAGAGTGCGTACGCCTCCTTCTAGCGATTTAGTGCTTCCACAGAGTCTCTGAAGATGATCTGAAATGCTATTCTGATGTAAAATGGACTGAATCTCTTCCCCTTGTTTTCAGATATGCTCTAAAAGCACTGAACTCGTCTATAAAACCCCCCTTGCAACTGCCAACGGAGTTCTTTGAACCTTCAAATTGAAATGTTAATCGTGAGCTATTGTAAACACTGAGAACCTGCATGTTAGACCTGAAACCGAATGCAACTTCTTAACATTCACGTACGAAAGCGTTTGTCTATCCAATTTTTGGATTGTGTTCTCATGTTTTTGTGAGAAGAGACAGCTTTAAAAATGCTTCTTCAGGCCCATATATGATTGATCCTACAAAGTCGTTGAGCTTTCAGAAAAGACTCTTTGGTTATTCATGGAAAAAAAACAGTCATCAGTGTCAGACTATTAAAACTACATAGTTTTCATTCTCAAAGACATTGCGCAATGACCAAATGTGACAACTCCAGTTACGCTATCAATCATTGAATTAGCAGTTCCTCCAGAAACAATTACAAGACCTGGTCGGAGTGTTTGTTTTATTCCCAAAATATTTGTAGATTTTGCCGAAGGGGGAGCACTGCGGTGGTTGAGCTTGACTCCCTTTCTTCGAAAATAGCTTCAACTTTCCTTGTCATGACTCATAAACAGTCTTTCTCTGGATCTTATGACTTAGATATTCGATATTTTATGCTGATTGGAGATTCGTTGAATTTCGTTGAATTTCGTTTTGTATTTCTTAACTAATTAAATGTAATTTATCGATTGTTATATATAAGTGTAATAATCGATCGTTATGTGAATTTTAAACTATTTCTATCAAATGTTAATCGGTCTTAATTATTTATTTTTATTCTTCATTAAAATTATAATTAATGCTAGAATATAAAAAAGTATGTCGTATAGTATTTTTTTACAGTATTTTTATAGTATTTTTCGCAATGTATTTTTTTAGTGTATTTCTTCAAATTTTGGTCATAAAAAATACAGTCCATTCATATAATGAGATACGGTATAAGACTTTCTAAATGTTTACTTCAATCGAGTATTTTTTACCTTCTTAAGATTTTTGGTCGTAATAAAAAACCCTCGAGAGTAAAACCAATCATATTTTTCCCATAGGCCTCATTTATAGCTCTCAAAAATCTAGGAGGGTCTTGTAAACATCAATCTTTCTTCTTTTTAGCATCTCTGGAAATAAGAAATCCAATTACAATGTGGCCGGTTTAACATCTACCAGTCAGCCACCCGAGATTGACAAAACTGTGATTGTGGTAAACAAAATGGTCACAACTGATGACATCGTCCGTTTTGCACCCAGCGATGCCCTCAACGACAAGGAAAGGATGGACCTCAGATCCGAACAAATGCAGATGTTCAACGATGGCAGAATGACAGTCTGCCGTAAGTTGCTTTCTTAACTAAGATTTTAGGTCCACACTTTTATTTCTCTCATTATCTGAAGAACCATTATAAATTTCTATTCCAAACACTTTGTTTATAATTTTTAAGGAGAAGGAAATCTCTATAATAGTGTTTAAATGAAATTGTTTTTGGGTTATCAGTATATGTGTTTACAGGAGGAATATCTACTCTTTCTATGGTCACCAGCCACGGAGTGAAGAAGAGAAAGAAGCGAGGAGCGACCGAAAACGACGCCACTTCCTACATACGTACTCAGACATCATTCGATCTTCAGGTAACCATTATTTTAAAGAATGTAGACATTTTTATTGAAACCAGACTAATAAGTTCTTATTTTTTAGTTGAGAAGAAGACGTCGTCGTTCGGCGGAAGACCCAATTAGGCGAGAAGAAAAACATTATTTTAAGGCTGCCAGCCGAGTAGCCGAAGTGGAAACAGGTAAAGGTTCTTCAAAACATTTAAGCACTTTTAATACAGCACTTGTATTTTAATGAACATTCGCTCTCTTCGGTGACAATAAATGTTGATCGAAGACTTTTCCTTAGTATTTTTAAAGCTTCTTGATGTTCTTATAAATTTCACACGCACATAAAGTTGATATTTTAAAACTTCTTCCATTCTATCACTTTAATCTTAATTCATTATGTTTCAAAGTAAGATTTTTTGATGCATTGAACTATTTTGAGGACTCTTTTGTGATATAATTGCATTGTTCTTTTAATGTTGAAAAAAACAAAAGTGATTGTAAAATATCATTGGTGAGCTTTTTTATCCTACAACTTGAAATGTAATTGTGTATTGAAAAAACTACAAAAAATGCATGTTTAGCCAAATGAACACAGCTCAAAATACGTATTTAAAAAAATTGAAATGGCCAAAAATGCTCCTTTTAAATGTCCAACCCAAATTTTACTGTAAAACTAAAATTTCGTGCATACGTTCTCTTATTTATTTAAAAATAAGTATTATTGTTATTGGGCAAAACTCCGGATTCGGGAATCGCTTTAAATCAAAAATTATTCAGAGTGGTCAGTTTTTTATTTTGCGTACTGAACATACTTTTATTGCATATCCTATCCATATCCTATACATAGATCTGCATATCCTATACATAGATCTGATGATTGAAATTAATATTGTAACTGTGTACTTTGATTACTTGTAATTACGATTGCATATAATCATTACCATTTTGATTACTTGCAATCTTGTTTTCCTGTAATCATTTCCTGAAGTGATTACAAATCATTGGGACTATTTGAAATAAGAAATAATGATTACTTGTAAGTGTTTTTGCATGCAATCGCGATTACAAGTCATTGATTATATAGCAGTATATATCTGTAATCACTTAATTGCAATCTATTAAAGTGGCGCTGTTACAGAGATTATTGATACAAGGAATTTTGAACACCTGACTGCGTTTTCGAGCTAGTGTATTAGTAAATGGTGAAAATGCAAAAAAATTTAATACTTCATAATTATATGTAAATGTTTGAAAATTCTAAATTTTTATATGATAAATGAGCATTTTAATAAAAAGTTCCCCATCTATATCTTACAAATTTGTAAAACATATGACATAAATATTACAATAAAGTTTATAAAATCAACCTACATTTTTTAAGACGTTTTAAAAGCATTCTTTTTTTTACTAATTTAATGGTCACGATAATGTTGCATAATAATTTAGTCATTTGCTTGAAATTTGAAAGCAGCCTAAATAAATTAACTCGTACACATTTTTTAAAAAATGTTCTTTATTGCTTAAATGCATCTGACAATATTGAGATGCGTATTTTCACATGTTGCAAGAAATTTTTCTGAAATATTTTAGATATTTCAAATCCGTAATTTACCCAATCAGTTTGCGACATGAAAACTGAACCAATGAAAGAGAAAAAAAATTTCTTTTTTGTCCTATAGATTTAAATAAAATGCTTTGATTTTTTGAAAAAAATTATTCTGTGAAAAAGAACGTCTTAATACCTTTAAACGAACATAAATAGTTACCAAAAAATATACTTTTTATTCAAATAAAAACACGGGTGGGAATAATTAAACGAGATATCTATTTACTCTTCATTCTTATTTCAAAACTGGAAACTAATGTATAATGGTAATTTGAAAAAGATGAAATTGCAAGAAAATGATTTACAACTCAAAACAAGCAATTATTCAATGGGATACCTGCAAGTGACGTAGTGTGGGTATCTCGATCCTGATATAAATATATAAATATATATATATATATATATATATATATATATATATATATA
Organism: Parasteatoda tepidariorum; assembly: GCF_982258835.1. NCBI lineage: Eukaryota > Metazoa > Arthropoda > Arachnida > Araneae > Theridiidae > Parasteatoda > Parasteatoda tepidariorum. Next base: position 545,035 of record NC_141758.1, on the reverse strand, counting down.
TATATATATATATATATATATATATATATATATATATATATATATATATATATATATAAATATAGAGAGAGAGAGAGAGAGAGAGAGAGAGAGAGGGAAATAATAAATATAAAATAGAACCAGTATAGAGGAACCCTAGTTTACGTTAGCAACTGTTCTTTCCATTTAATTTCTTGTAAGCCGAGCCTGTCAAGCACCAATTCCTTTAAGTGACACATATACTATATTCTTTCACAAAGATTTCAATTCTTTCACTTTATATTTCTAACTCAACACAAAGACAGGCACGAAGCCATGTAGAGCATAAGCAAACTAATTATGAATCAAAGTTACCAGGTACACAAAATAAATAAATATATATCACGGTTACAATAAAATACATAAAAAATAATAAATCTAAATTAAGAAAAAGATGTAGGCGAGAAGGAATTATATTTCAACAAATTCAATAAGCGATACGGACCAGCATTTAATTAACATTTTGAATTATGTGGAGAAGCTTAACTTAAACACGCCATTTTACTTACAAACGATCAGCTGTCGCTGACGCTATACGTCACATGTGTGGGTATATGGGATCTTCTTCTTGAAGTGCAAGTACCCAATTATCGCAAAATTTGTAAACAAAGCACAATTAATAGTTTATACTTTTCAAAAAGTTCCAACTGTACTACCACTATTATAAAGGACCCGTGTGAACCTTGCAAAAATAACTGTTGACTTTTAATGTCTTGGAAAAAAAGACTCAAAATGTACTGCTTGATTTATGCAAATAGACGATGTAACATTACAAATGTATATGAATTAATTTGTTTATTCTTTAAAAAAAATAAAAATGTTCATAAAAAAAAAATTGAAAAATTGCATCCATTTTCTTAAATACGCATTTCGAGTTGTGTCCGGAATAAAACCGACGATAAAATATAAAACTTGAAGAAAAAAAAACAAGACAACTTTTCAAATTTATTTCTTGTTATCTTTAAAGTATATAAATTTCGTTTATACATTAAACTTTTTGTTCATCTTAATTTCAATAGATTTAAATCTTAAACTTCTAGTTTTTTTTCTTATAGTACCAAGCACAGGGGTTCGTTTTGGTAGAAGATGAATGACACAAGCATTAAAATTTTAAAAATTTATTAGCAGAATCTTCCAGAAGAAAAGCTATTTCTAGCACTTAATTACAGTTCATTTAAGAGCACAATACATCAAAACATACGCTTCAAAGCCTCCGACGATTCCGTGAAATCACTAGAGGGTTGCTGATCAGAACATTATGCAGTCTCAGACTAATACTCTTTCGAAATACACTCCTATTTGCATAAGTTAAGTGACGGAATCCCGGAATTTCGGACAATATTCTAGACGATTTTCACAAAACTCCTTAAATATTGGGGCCATAGCTTTGATACTCGAAACTTCCAGAACTATCTCTTTGTCACAAAAATAGTCGCCATGATTATCGCCATGTCGGCAAAAAATGTTACCGAATTGAGTCTTCCATAAAGAATACATACGGTGCTATTTTCTCTCAAAATTACGTTAGAATTATTCAACTTTCTTGCTAATTTTCCAATTAAACTGTTTATTTAGGGTTGGTCCGAAACATTTAGACTCATAACAAAGGAGAAAAAAACAAAATTATACTCACATTTATAAACTCATAACATTATTTTCATTGCCTTTTTTATTGTTTTTGTGTTGCAAGGCACATTCATCATGTTAAGCAAATCATTTCCTGCACGAGCACATTTTTAAAAAACACAAAAATGCACGCATAAACAGATTTCAAAAGACTTTTTTGATACCATCCATCGTTAACCCTTTCTGTGTATCGAATCAACTAACATAAATGTCTTTATATTGTAAACTAGCCACCTAAGGCGGCCAGCTGTCCGCCAGTCTGAAGGTTTTCACAAATAAAGTTTTTTAAAACATAGCAGGATAACTGAAGATTAGTGGACAATTAAAGTGTTCCTGTCCAGCAATTTTGTCTTCATATCCAGTTCTGCTGCAGATGTGTTATAGCTCTTGAGGATGTTTGAAATTATATAGCTACAACGCTTAAGAAAAAAAAACTAAAATGCTAAATACATGAAAAGAACACGAAAACGAATAAATTTTTTATGGTATCAATTTCTATTTCTATATAATTTTTTATGGTATCAAATTCTATTTCTATATCTGTTACGTCAAGCACTCAGGTATTATAATTTGATCTAGTTGTGCTTGTATACTTTTGATCTAGTTGCGCTTTCTACGTCATTTTGTTAACATCGTTTGGTTTGTTATTTAACATCGTTTGATTTGTTATTTCTAAGTTAACTTTCAAAAAATTGGCTGGCATCAGCATTTTTATTCTTTAAGTTGTTTATTTTTTCTTTTGGAATTCGTTCCTTTTTAGCGAAATGTTTTTCAACCTAATCGAATTCTTTGCCGATTGTTCTCTGTATATATAAAGAAAATAAAGTAGATATTTTTAAAGTGTTGTGAAGAGAATTTTTAGTTGTACAAAGTACTACAATATCGCTATAAAAATTATCGTCTTCGCTTAAGAAAAAAAAATAGAGCGTGGAAAGAAGAAGAAAAACTTATTCAATTATGAACAGCGACAAATATATCAAAGCGAAGCGTTCTATTTACGTATCGAATATGTTGCCACATTTTTAATACAAAAGTTAAACTTTTCTCCACTTTAATGAATGTAAACTAATGCGAACTTTATAATTAAATTATTAATTCCTTCGTATATTATTGGTTTAAGTTGTCGAAAATTAATATTTCAATTGTGAGGTTCGCATTAGCATACATTTATAAGAGTGGGGAAAAGTATATGCATTTTTTATAGTTTTTTGAATATGGCTCTTTGAAGACGAAAAAGCAGACGAAAAGCATAGACTTACAAAATGACTGATAACTAAATAACTAATCAAAATTTTTGAAAAAGAAAAAAATACTTCTTCATTATGTCAAAACACAATTATGGGCCGAGTTTCGTGCCCGGGCGAGGCTTCTGGGGCGATATATTGTGATTACAGACACACACACACAGCCGCGTTTATTATTATGTATATAGATGTATAGATGTATAGATGTAATGGTGAGAATGAAATTTTTAGATTTACGGAAGAAAAAAAAGCAACTGTCTGACTTTCAAGAATCCGTCGATTTAAACTTCATCTTGGATGACCTGATTAGCGGAAGGGAAATGGACACAGACGACAACAAAAGTAAAATATTTTGTTTCTTCATTTAGAACAAGTAAATGCGTCAGGTGTTTTTAATATAAAAGAAAGGATATTCTCAGTGTCTGATGGGATACGTCGGGAGAAAAATTCCTTCAGAGGCCCGAATTGCAAAAAGTTTCGGATAAACTGCATGGTTTTTAATCACACTCGTATTTTTTTAGAAATTTTTTTAGACATATTGTAAAACTACCTTTAAAATTTAAAATTTAATTTAGCTGAACCATGAAAATAAATACTAAAATTTAATTGCTTGAGTAAGAGTTGCTGGTGAGAACGATGAAAAATATGTAGGATGCAAGATATTCGTACTCTAGTATCTAGCAAAGCATCCATGGAATTCTAAAAAATAATTTGTAGGATTTATTATTTACATTAAAAAACACTGCTCATCAAGTTTGCTTGAGGAAATAATAATTTTATGAAATGAAAATAGCTTACATTAAATGTATTTCACATTTTGAAAATACTGACATGAAAGTTGGCATCATAATACGAAAAAGTGAAATAAAAATGTGGGTGCCCTATCATTAAATTAAGGGCCAAACTGCTTGGAAAAAATAAAAAAATATTTCTTTTTATTATGTAATTTGGTGTTGGGCCCCAACCTCGAGTGCCCTCCTGTAAATTAGTTGCTGCCGGGGTATGAAAAAAAAAATGACAGCATAGAGTTTTATTTCTAACTAGCTGTACCTCGTGTGCGTTGCAACGCTTTCAGTTTGAATTTAAATTTTGTATTTAAGTGTGTAAATGAGATTTGTGATTATGATTTGAAATGAGAATTTTATTTAATGGTGAAAAAGCCAGTGATAGTCTCAACAGTTAATTCTCTAGGATATCGTTAGTGCATTTTCAAACAGACATGTATGGTGATGCACACCGACCCATGAAACATATTTTGGATGATGATCTGAAAAAAGTCTGGATCAATGGTGGCATGAATATTTCTGCTGATATGAGCTAACGAATTTGTCATGGTGTGATTTTTTCAATGAACCAAATCATGTGGCAATTCTCTTTTTCTGCCATGCAATAGAATACATCAAACACCGTGTCCCTCCAAAAACATGACTTTTCGCAATAAAACCAAGTATAGAGCTTAATATTTGTTTCAATTCACGTGCGGTAATGCATCATGAAGATCCGATGACGTTTGCCTAAGTTTCTAAAGCTCTTTAATTTTAGCTCAAGCCAGATTGCATGTGAATGTAATAAATAACTCTGGTAGCCCATATGCACACCGATACTTGAAGCACCGAATGAAGTCATTTGGAAACACGAATGTACTGACCAAACTGAATGTATTCACCAAGAAAAGTTTCTATTGATTTGCTTGACCCGATAACAACGTTGATAATGGCTCAGCTGGCGACGATAAATCTGGTAGTTTCACTTTGCCTCCAGAACAGCAAATTCCAGCTGTTTCATTCTTAAATTTGAGAGCACTACAAAACATACACAATTGATCCTTTTTTCCGATGATGACGCTTGGGTGAAAGAGTATAGTTAGTTGTCTGATCATAGTGAAATGCATTGAGATTCAAATCAGAATATTGGCAGCGTCTGAATAGCGAAGTGCGTTCTTGATTGATTTTCATTCTTGCATACCGTTGCTCTGATGTTTTCGACGAACGGGCTTGAGTAGTGCGTAGTTGATTTGTTAACAGTCTTCTTTCCCGTTGCTCTGATGCTTCCAAAAAACGGGCTTGGGTAGTGCGTAGTTGATTTGTTAACAGTCTTCTTTCCTGCTGCTCAGACGTTTCTGAGGAACGGGCTAAAGCATTGTGCTCTCGGTTAGTTTCAAGCCTTTTTTCCGTTGCTCCGATGCTTCTGAAACACGGGTAGTTCCTTTTTCGCGTGCTTGAGATGTTGATCAACTGAGAGCGATTCGTTTAGGCGGCATATTTTTGCAAATATTCTCTTTCAAACAAAAAGAAATGTAAAAGTTGACAGTGGTCGCAAATTTGCTAAATCGAAAATTCACATATTTATTTTAAATAATAAAAAAAGCAATAAAATGAAATAAATTAAATAAGAAATATAATAATGATAAAATTTAAAAAAAAATCTATTTTTTAAATCAACGAAATAAAATTAATGTGAATTCGCAAACTTTGTAATAATAAACAATCTAATAGTTTTCAAATGACAACTGTCAGCAATGAAACCTTCAAAAATTATATTTAATTGTGCTAACCTAAAATTGCATACTAAATACGAATAATTATTAAAAACGTGCAATTTGAATAAAATTTGCTTTTACCTTTATTTTTAGTAAACAGTTTTCGCAATTCGCGATCGCAACGCTCTACGCTCTCTAGCGGGAGACTGAAAATTTTGGGGATTAGTTCCCACATAACCATTGGCAATGACGGATGCCATTTTCTTAGCAGCAAATAAGAACCATAATTCCCCTAAGGAAAAGGTAGAACTTCTTGAAAAAACTAACCAAAACATGCCAAACATTGAAGCAGAACACGCCAAGCATTTGAAGAATAATTTCACAATAGGTTTTACCTTTCTATTACCAACAATATAATTTCCAATTTTATGATCACTTGCTGTTACAGATGAGTGTATTACGGTAAAATAATTTTTTCTGTCTTCAATTCATAACAAATTAATGTAAAGTCAACATTGCTTTCGTCATTCCAATAAATAAAGTGAATTCAGAATTTACAGAACTGTAATATTTATAGAATATTCTTCTTCTTTATAGAATAGTATATATTTCTGTATCTATATAATTCGGAAAACAACAATAAAGAATCATCCAAATTACGTGAAATAGTATCATTTTTGCTGATTATTAATAAATTTTTTAATAATACTTCGCAAACCACGCTCTGCTACCAGCCTCCTTCGAGCATGAAAACAGTCAGTAGTCAATATTGTCACTCAAAGAACTGCAGTCACACCGAGTAATATCTTTTGGGCATGAAACTGAGGTGCTGGAAGTGCCTTCGTCAGAATGTCTGCTCGTTGCTCATCACTTCTGACGTAGCCTAGTTCAAAATATTCTTTAGCAAACTCATCTTGAACAAACTTGCATCTTTGATCACTAGCATGTACTTCTTTCCACCTCTTGACAAAATTGGTGATTCGAGTAAATCTGCATGTATGATTTCACCTGACTCCTTCGTTTTAAATCGTTTTGATTTGAAAGTCCGTCGGCACTGTTTACCATATCTGCAAGGTTCACAAAAGAGTCCATCATCAGTGAAGTCTATATCATTTTGGCGCAAGTACTGTTTCACATATTGTACTCCCTGATGCCCGAGTCTTCTGGGCCAAACTGAAAGTGGCAACTTTGTCGTTGTCACCATTGTTGCATCTGTGTAAGGTGTTGTTACGTCATCGTCGACTAGGTAAGCTGAAGCAGCAGAACCTCCTTCTGGCTTGACCGGTTTTGCACGTAATTCAAATAGACCACTTGATGAACATGGAGCTTCTAAAAGTATATTTTCAGGGTTTTCTTTACGAAAGAAACGACAAACCATGTCATCCGAATCTCCGAAGTTTGATATTCCTCGTTTCATCGCCTTTGAAGCTGATAGTAAATTTTTGCTGATATCTGGTGCATACAATACATCACTGAGCTCAATATACTTTTGCAGGGTTCCAATAGTTGCGCACATGTCAATTTCTCCGCAGCCATACGCTGGTATTGTCTGTTTGTTACCAACTACGATTTCTACTGGCTTGTCAAAATGACGATACGTCTTGAAATAATCGGCTGAATTTGTGATGTGTGCTGTAGCTCCATCGTCTTTGAGCCACACATTTCGGCTACTGTCATTTTGGCAAATAAAAGCACTACATTGAGTAAGAAAGGTTTCGGTTTTATTACCCGACATCTTCGGCTTGTCTGGAAAATCAGGACAAAATTTTCCCATATGCCTTGGCTTATTGCACCGAAAACAGTTGTCACGGAAGCTTCTCACACCATCATTGGCCTTACTAAGTTTCATACCTGTAGCTGTTGAAGGTTGAGATTTTCTCGCCATCTGGGACCTTGTCCCCTTCCTCCATTTCTTCTCTCCGTTGGCACCGCGCCTTGCACCGCTTGTTACAAAATCTGTTGTCGCATCTTCTTTCATGCATGCACTTTGCCTTTGAAGGCGCATCTTTATTTGTTCCATCAATCTCTCGGGTGACTTTTCAGCTTTTGGTAACGAGTCCCATTGCGACTTGAACTCTCTGTATTCATCATCCGGAAGAATCGATAATATACGCGGCATGAGCAGATTTTGAGGCAACTTCCCTTCGCCGCTCGCCTCCTGTTCCCGTTGCAAGTCGACCCATAACGTACGCAAACGTGCGAGAGATTTCATAACGTCTTCATCCTTCTCTATTTTGAAAGTGAAAAATTGTTGAGGGAGAGTATCCAATTTTACACTCGACACTTTGTCGAAGTTGTTCAGCAACTCCTTCCATATTTCCCGTGCAGAGTTACCATGCATACGAATTAAATTTAAAATATCCGCCGATACATTTGATCGAATAATTATGGCGGCTTTCGCATTCGTCTTTGTGCAGGATACGAGAGCTTTGTTGTACTCGCTGACCGTCTCGGCACTGGCGTCTTTCACAGGTACCGACGGTTCTACAACTGAGCCATCCAAAATTCCAACACAATCATTTAAGACGAATAAAGAATTAATTTCTAATTTCCAGTCAGTCCAGTTGGACGCACCTTCCAACTTCGTGCACTGTAAAAAAGTTCTTTCCTTCCATCGCCAAACTGTTAATCCACAAAAATGAGCAATCACTTCACCACTAACGTTAATGAAAAACGAAGTACTACTCACGATTTGGCATACAAAAGTTCATACACGTCGTCAAAAACAGCTATCCACGCAGTGGAAGCGTGCTGGGCCCATAACCTGTTGTAAATATTAGCAAAATAAAGGTGACAGCTATTTAAAATAGTATTTAATATGAACTTAGAAATAAAAAAAGGAAAAAGAACGATTAGAAAAAGTAAACTCAGAATATACAAGAAATAGAAGTTGCCAGATTACGAAAGTGCAACTCTACAAGATAAGCAAATATAGCGTGGGGCTCGCTGATAGCATGCTCGATTTATAACAGTTTTCTTGGTAAGCATTTTTTAGTTTTGAAAGAATAATTTCAACTAGAATTCAGCTAATTTTGTTTTTAAGCTACATACTCAAATTCATATCGAGATCTTACAATTATAAAATTTTGATGTGTAGTATGTTATCTAAATGTAATGAAAGGATAATCTATGCATATATTATTTGAAAATAAAATTTTCAAGTGAAGAACATTTCATTTGGAACTCTGCGGATTTATAAAACAGGTGAGTGTTATGATTTTTATAATAAAAAATTTGCTTCTAAATACTTTTTTTTCTTTTTTGATGATAGTTTTCTGCAGAATGGTTTTCTACGTCTGATTAAGAACTATAAGAATAATAAAAAAAGAAACAATATGAAAATTTTTATTTCAATGTGAAGAATTCTTTAAATCGTTTTTTATCCTAAGAATTCTTTATTTTCCGTCTTTTAGTTTATAATTTTTTGATAAAAATTGTTGTCAAAATACTTTTTTTTTAAAATTAAATGGTATAACATTATGTGTTTATGCATACTTCTTGTATATTCTAATGTTTGAAGTAATATGATTCAGAAAAGTATGGAATAAAAATTCGGCACTTACGTATTAACGCCAACGCCGCTACAGATTTGGCGGTTTTTAAGTGCCGCCAATCATTATTAAAATTTTTGCGACAAATCATAAAATAAAACACTTTATTTAAAATCAAAGTAGTCAGTCGAATTTCGGTGGAAAATGGGCCGATATTCGCGATCGCAACGAACTATAGGGGGCGTTGTTGTATGAGACTAATACCTGCTATTTCTATATGAACAGTCATTCAGTTACTCCAGAGACGTCGTTAATGTAGCACGTAGCATTGCAACGTTCCTTCTTTATTGTGGCTAGTTAAATTTAAAAAAGAAAAATGCTTGATATTCTTTCTTATGCAAACGAAAACAAAATAGTATCTCTTTTTATTAGAGAAGGAATATCCAAAACACATCGTAAAAATATTTGTGCATTAACAGAAAAAAATATGTATATTCTTATAAGAGTTAAAACCTAATGCCCGAGAAATAGTATTACTAAATTTAATGATATAACATGAAAGGCCCATTTAAACTTTACATTCTATAGTTTTAAGAATCATACTACTTCAAAAATTAAAATGAACAAAAAGTATACATAAGCCTCATAATTTTATGAAATTTAATTTTGTAAACAAAGTTTTTTGACAACAATTTTTATCAAAAAATTTCAAGTTTCAATAAAAGTCATTATTTAGAAACTAAGAAACGTAAAATAAAGAATGCTGACGAAACAAAAACAAAAAAACAATTCTTTTTTGTCGCCATTTTTAGTGCTACGAAAATTCGTCTTTGGGATTTGCCAAAAACAAAACAAGATGCAATTTTATTTTTTCAGGAGGGAAATATTTTACCGAAAAATCGAAAATGTACCAATTCTCACAGCATGAAACTTTATCTTGGTAAACTTCCGTTTTGGAAATGTTATTTCATTTGGAATCTTATTTATCAGAGTTCATATGGCGATATGATTGTTTTGAATCTATGCTAAACTCTATATCGGCTCATTTTCCACCGAAATCCGATTGACTATTTTGATTTTAAATAAAGTGTTTTATTTTATGAATTGTCGCAAAAATTTTAAGTGTAGATTGGCGGCACTTAAAAACCGCCAAATCTGTAGCGGCGGTGGCGTTAATACGTAAGTACCGAATTTTTATTCCATACTTTTCTGAATCATATTACTTCAAACATTGGAATATACAAGAAGTATACATAAACACATAATGTTATACCATTTAATTTTAAAAAAAAAGTATTTTGAGAACAATTTTTATCAAAAAATTATAAACTAAAAAACGGAAAATAAAGAATTCTTAGGATAAAAAAACGATTTTAAGAATTCTTTACATTGAAATAAAAACTTTCATATTGTTTCTTTTTTTATTATTCTTATAGTTCTTAATCAGACGTAAATAACCATTCTGTAGAGAACCATCATCAAATGAAAAAAAAATATTTACAAGAAAATTTTTTATTGTAAAAATCATTGCACTTACCTGATTTATAATTCCCGGAGAATTCCAAAATGATAAGTTCCTTGTTTGAAAACTTTATTCTCAAATAATAGATACATAGTTTATCCCTTCATTACTTTTAGATAACATACTACACAGCAAAATTTTATAATTGATAGGAATTTGAATATGTAGCTTAAAACAGAATAGCTGAATTCTAGTTGAACTTATTCTTTCAAAACTAAAAAATACTTACCAAGAAAACGATTAAAATTAATTAAGAATCAGCACAAATGGCACTATTTCAAGTAACTTGGATAATTTTTTATTGTTGTTTTCCGAATTATATGGATACAGAAATATATACTATTCTATAACGAAGAAGAATATGCTATAACTATTACAATTCTGTATGTTCTAAATTCATATTTATTCACTGGAATGACGAAAGCAATGTTGACTTCACTTTAATTCGTAATGAATTGAAGACAGAAGAAATGCATTTTACCTTAATACACACATTTGTAACAGTATCCGAAATCGGAAGTCATCAGTTGGAAGTTTATTGATAATAGAAATAAAAAATTATTGAGGAATTTTTCTTCAAATGTTTGGCGTGTTCTGTACCTGAAAGATTTACTAATATTCTGGAGATTTGTTTCAAGTTCTTCGGCCTTTTCCTTAGGGAAATTTTGTTTCTTATTTGCTGCTAAAAAATGGCGTCTGATTCAGTCAATGATTTTGATGGAACTAAATGAAAGCGTGATAAATTAATGTCTGATATTTACAGGCTCCCGCTAGATGGCGTACTCGAGGGTTGCGATCGCGAATAGAGTTTAGCATAGATTCAAAACAATCAAATCGCCATATGAACTCTGATAAATAAGATTCCAAATGAAATAACATTTCCAAAACGTACGTTTACCTAGATAAAGTTTCATGTCGTGGGAATTAGTACATTTTCGTTTTTTCGGTAAAATATTTCGCTCCTGAAAAAATAAAATTGCATCTTGTTTTGTTTTTGGCAAATCCCAAAGACGAATTTTCGTAGCACTAAAAAATGGAGACAAACAATAATTGTTTTTTTGTTTTTGTTTCGTTAGCATTCTTTATTTCACGTTTTTTAGTTTCTAAGTAATGATTTTTATTGAAATTGGAAATTTTTTGATAAAAATTGTTGTCAAAAAACTTTGTTTACAAAATTAAATTATATAAAATTATGAGACTTTATGTCCTACTTTTTGTTCATTTTAATTTTTGAAGTAATATGATTCTTAAAACTATGGAATGTAAAGTTTTAATGGGCCTTTCATGTTATATCATTAAATTTAGTAAAACTATTTCTCGGGCATTAGGTTTTAACTCTTATAAGAATATACATATTTTTTTCTGTTTATGTACAAATATTTTTCATTTGGATATTCCTTCTCTAATAAAAAGAGATAACATTTTGTTTTCGTTTGCATAAGAAAGAATATCAAACATTTTTCTTTTCGAAATTTAATGAGCCACAATTAAGAAGGAACGTTGCAATCCTACACGCTGCATTAAAGACGTCTCAAGAGTAACTGAATGACTGTTCATATAGAAATCACAGGTATTCGTATCATACAACAACGCCCCCTATAGTTCGTTGCTATCGCGAATACTAAATCCGTGATACGACCAATAATTGGGTATAATATGAAAAAAGCACAACTACGTCCACTTACTAGGAATAACATTTACCTTTTAGTTTAATTAATAAACTGAGTTTTAAATATGCTTACTAAATTCATAAACTTCGGTAAAACAAGAATATAAATTATTTCCAAAGGAACTAGACTGATGCAATTCCAACCTGGCGAGTAGCGACTTATAACAAGACACTTCGTTTGATGCTTTTTCTTGTTGCTAGAAATCAGGTTCGCAGAAAATGCTGTTTACTAGTTAAATTTAGTAGGAATAACACGATCTGTGACGTAGGCTATAGTATACCCAATTACGAAATCTATTCTCGTTGATTTTACGTGCTTGTGCTCACCTGACATAAAGAAAATTACGCGAATTATAATTAAATATTAAAGTATATGTAATTTACTTTCCTAAAAGAATAGAGCTATAAGATAGAAAATATCACTGTTGCTATCTTCAAGATATTTGAAAACTGAATCATTTATAGCAAAATTTAAAACAATGGCTAACTTTTAATCAATCAGAAAATTCCATTTCGATTGTCGCTGATACCGCTGGAACGGTTTGTCTCAGAATGTTCTAATGTCGACAGAAACCTTCCTCGTGCTTTGAATTTTGTGTATGCCTAAGGCTCCTATACTATCAGAATTGACCTATCAAGCAATATTGGAGCAAAAAAGTTCACAAGTTAACGTTATGTTAGTATTGTGCTTATGTTAGCTCTTTGGAGCAAAAATAGATGATGAGTCGGCCTGTCTAATTCAGGGGCTCTATGTATGCCAAGTTTTATAGCTTTCTGTCGGATAGTTTAAGAGTCTATGAAGGACAAACAGACAGACAAACACACATTCATTTATATATACAGTGGTGGCCAAAAGTGTGGACACTTTTTGAAAGTTTCATGTTTTTCAACTTTGTGTGCTTGTAGAATATATTAATTTTCACTTAAATACAAACGTTTATATATCAAATTGAAGGTAATTTAATGTAGAATTTAATAATAAATACAGTATTACAATATCTGTATTACAAAAAAAGTTATGCAATTAATAGTAAGATCTATCTTAGATTTGCATTTTTTTAAAGTGATACTTACACAATCAATACTTAGTAGGATAACCCTTAATTTTTAAGACAGCTTCATAGCGTCTTTTCATCGAGTGAACGAGTGTTTGGAGTTCATCTTTCGTAATCACATGGTGCCAAGAATCAATTAGAGCTTCAATAAGTTGTCTTTTATTGGATGGACGTTTTTTTCGTACAAAAATTTTAAATCGTCGCCCCAAATTTTCAATTGGATTGAGATCATGGGCTGTTTCCTGGCCATGGTAATATATCTATGCCTTTATTTTGAAACCATGCTTTGCATACTTTTGCTGTGTGGCATAGAGCTGAATCCTGCTGAAAAATAAATGGTGCGTTGTTGGAGAAGAGATCCTTGATGGAAGGTATCAATTTTGGTTTCAGGGCAGTTTCGATGTATTTTTTGGCATTCAGGATGCCATCAATCACTTGAATTCGGCCCACACCATCTGCAGATATACATGCCCAAATCATGACATTTGTTGGATTTTTAGTAGTTGCTTCAATGCAATCAGGATGAAGCTCTTCACCTACTCTACGTCTCACGTATTTTCTACCATCACTTCCAAAGAGCGATATTTTACTCTCATCACTCCAGATTACTTGCTTCCATTGATTTTCTGACCATTTAATGTGTTCTTTTGCCGACTTAACTCGCGTTTTGCGTTGCTTTTGATTTAAATATGGTTTTTTCGTTGGAATTCTAGCTTGTAGTCCAAATCCTGATAAGCTTATTCTTATTGTTCTTGAGTTTACTGCAATACCCGCTGCATTCATTTCACATCTAATGGCATCTGATGACATTTTTCTATCTTGAAGGCATAGCCATTTAATTTCCCTATCGGTAGTAGCACTTGTGAATTTTTTTCGGCCTGATTTGGCATCCTGAATGCCAAAAAATACATCAAAACTGTCCTGAAACCAAAATTGATACCTTCCATCAGGGATCTCTACCCCAACAACGAACCATTTATTTTTCAGCAGGATTCAGCTCCATGCCACACAGCAAAAGTATGCAAAGCATGCTTTCAAAATAAAGGCATAGATATATTACCATGGCCAGGAAACAGCCCTGATCTCAATCAAATCGAAAATTTGTAGCGACGTTTGAAAATTCTTGTACGAAAAAAACGTCCATCCTATAAAACACAACTAAGTGAAGCTATAATTGATTCTTGGCACCATGTGATTACGAAAGATGAACTCCAAACACTCGTTCACTCGATGAAAAGACGCTGTGAAGCTGTCTTAAAAATTAAAGGTTATCCTACTAAGTATTGATTGTGTAAATATCACTTTAAAAAAATGCAAATCTAAGATAGATCGTACTGTTAATTGCATAACTTTTTTTGTAATACAGATAATGTAATACTGTATTTATTATTAAATAATTCTACATTAAATTACCTTCAATTCGATATATAAACGTTTGTATTTAAGTGAAAATTAATATATTCTACAAGCACACAAAGTTGAAAAACATGAAACTTTCAAAAAGTGTCCACACTTTTGGCCACCACTGTATATATATAGATTTGTTTTCGGGAGGAGTGCTTTTCACTCGAGAAACTGTTACATCGACTCATAAGTTACGCATCCAGAAATAGTTGTTGTTCAATTCCAGATAACGACTTGTCTCTTGCATCACTCTGATGAAACCTCATATAATTGCGAAAGTTCGTTGAAACGTTTTTCACTTAATGTGACAATACTCGTTGGGAAAAACCTTTGCAGATATGATGTCATCACACTTGTCTGCATAGCAATATAAGACGCGTAAATAAGTACGAGTACAAAATTGTACTTTTTGTTTATGACACGCTTCTAAAGTATTAGTCTGATTGATCTCATTCAATTCAGCATAACTTTGCATTGCTTGTAACGACCCCATCGTACTGACGTCTCTTTTATTTACATGAGAATTGCGCTTCTTCAATAACATCGATATTGATATAAATTATTCATTGGTATTTAAGTCACCATAATTAGAGTGATTTCTTTCTTTTTCCAGTACAATCTCTGAGTGAACTTCTAAAACAAGAAATCACTTTGAATTTAGATAAAGAAGAGAATTCATTGTGCAATGCTATTCGAAGAAAATTCACTCTACAGGTTAATTATTTTATTTACTTTTAAGTACACCAAAAACGGTGGCTTTACACCAAAGTGGTTTAGTGGGACCGAGAACCAAGCATTGTTCATGGTTTAATCAAAAATATTTTTTTACACTTCTTACAAGGGAAGTACAGTGCGAGAAATAAAAACACTTTCAATAACTTTTGATCTAATGATCGGATTATTACTTTCTAGGACTCAATCTTAATGGTTTGAGGGGGTGACCTCAAATATGCTAATTAATAAGTGAAAACGATGTTTTAAGTTACGAAATCACACACAAAACCGTACTTTCTCTGAATAAACATATCTTTTTTTACAACGGATTCAAATTTCTGAACCTCAAAAATACAGAGAAAGGCCGCAATCTGGAAAATAGAGTCCCCCATAATTCGGTCAGGAGAGCGGTCAAAAATTTGAACCCCTTTATATGTTAAATTTATTTTTTGCGTATTTCGCCATACCATAATTTTGAAGTATGTTATTTTGAAAGGTCGAATAGTTCCTGAGAAATTAAATTTTAAAAATATAGCTTCTTTAAAATTCGTTTTCTCAGGAACCATCCGACTGATTTCGTTCAAACTTTGTACTTTGCCTTTTAAAATGACATTCTTTAAAATTATGTAAAAAATTTTATATTTCATAATTCAGAATTGTTTCGACGCTCATGAAATAAAACAATAAAAAATAATAGATATTCACTAAAAATTCACTAAAAGTTTATGGAATCATGTTTGAATAAATGAATTTTACAGTTACTTGCAAAAAGTTTTCAATTCGCTTAAAAAGTTTTCGATGTATGGCGAAATACTCAAAAAATAAAATTAACATTGAGGAGTCGGCATGTGTTTTCTCGTTAATGTCACCTTTTTTTAATTCAGTGACACTAAAATTTATAATCAGAGTGAGTATTTACAGTTTCAGGTTTACAATAAAAAGTCATTAATTTAAGCTACATACATATACTGATTTTTAAAACAAAATTAGTTTGCAAATAAAACATACGCAGATTGGAAACGCATTCGAGCTAAGGTAAATAGATCGAAAGCGGATAGAAATTATACATTATAAAATTATATAGTAATCTTCTTATTAAAATATAATTATCTTTATAACACAATTAAAAACATACATGTTTAGCCCTATTTCTGTTTTGCGTAGAATGTTCAGGATAGCGCTTGGTGAAAACAAAACTTCCATTGTATCACGCTCGATTTGAAAACAATAAATCAATGTTTTCTGGCAGTTTCCAAGTGTACGACATTATTGGCGAAAGCGGCTCAGGGGATAGAGCGTTCGTCTCCCAATGAGTTAACCAGGTTCGAATCCCAGCGATGGCTAGTCGATACGAATTCCACACCCGGCTAGCACGAACCTCAGTGTTGAAGTAAAATGTCCTCTGTGGTAGACGGACCATGGGTTGGAGTCCCCTTGCCATATGAACTTCAAATAACATGCAATTGTCAGAGTCTTTCAATAAATAAAAAAATTTCAGATTACAGCATAGTTTTTAAGATATCTTTCATTCACAAATTATAATCTATGGCAAATATTAAATAATTGACTTTTTTTTCACTCCTTTTAGATTATGAAAGAAATGTGCGACGCAAATTTTTCTGTGTGCAAAGATAATTTGCATTTGGTTGCTCTCGCAGGAAGTTCCCCGGCTGAGGAGGTAAGACGAAGTCATATACTATATTATTAGTGTTGTATTCCCCTTAATAACAGGGTAAAACTCATCTAGAATTTCTGAATCTATTGACTACAAAAGAATAATTAATTTAAAAATTTCAGAAAATCAGTGTGTTTCTTCATTAAAAAGTATTTTCTTTAACCATAATGGACATATTTTGACGGTTAAAAGTGGATTACGATGTGTTTACAAGTTGATATAATTTTCCAAAAAAAACAAAAACAAATTCGATAGAATTTGTAATAAATCATAAAATGTTTAATTTTTGCAAGCAACTCAGTAAAAAAGTATGTTTCAATTAAATAATGAAATTTTAAAACTGTGTAATGCGTTTCGTACATTTCAACAAAAATAATGATAATAAAAAAAAAGACTGAGCTAATGTGTTACAAAGAAAATAATAACATTGGAAAAGTTTTTTTTCTCCAGATATTCTCAAATTCAAGTATGTTTTTCCCCCACACAGAAACATTATTTTAAAACAGTATTAAAAGGAAGATTCTTGACAGCATTTCACGACAAAAGAAATTTTTTCTTCCTGGAAGCCTTAACGTCACATTTTTCTTTTAAAGAAATTAAACTTAGTTTTATATGTAGATAGGTAAATAGAACACGCATTTCCTTATTCTGCGTTCGAGAAATAAATATCCACAAGTTTAATTTCAAAATTTTAAACAAAATTAACAAATGCCCTGATTTGAAGCAAAATTCTCAACTCATCATGCTGGTCAAAATACACCGTCACATTTTTTTCTTAATATGCTGTGCCCATCATCATGAACTCTTTTTGTAACATACGAAAGAAGAGGTTTCTGAATATTTAGTCATTGGTGGTTTATTTACGGTTAATATTAATTTCATGACAAAAATAAGTAAATAAATAAATTTTAGAATTTCTATTTAATGTGTGCTTGAAGAGTAAAAGATTTAAATATCTTTATTATTCGATTCTAGCTTTTTAAATAAGTAAATAATTCGCAGACGACAGCACCAATGAATGAGTTGATGTGCTAAAGCTTTTTTTCACAATGAATGAAAATCTTAATCACATATTACGAAAAGAAAGAACGGTATTATAGGGAAAATAATTGCTGAATTTTAAAATGAAATTTCTTACTTTCAAGATATTAATTTGGGTCTTTCAAAATGAAGTAAATAACAAGAAAGGTAACACTTGAAGCATAATTTTTTTAACCTGAAAAAAAAACAGTGATTCCACCCGAAGTGCAATTTAAAGAGAGTCAATGCTTGATGTGAGTGATGTTTGCGAAGGTGTTTATGCAGTGTTCGTTGTCTATGTACTGGGTGTTCTTCTTCACTTCGACCTCCTTCTGAAGAGCGAGTCTCGTCTGTTCCAGTTTCCTCAGCATTTCTTTCGCCTGACCACTCTGCCCCCTCAGCTGATGGACAGAGAGGCTGAGCTGCCTCACTTCCTCTTCCAATTCTGCGTCCACATCGTCATGGCAGAGCTCTGATCGTGGTCTCCGTCTTCTTCCCTCCATCCTGACAACAACAACAACAACACATTATTCTGCAGGTCCTTGTTTTTCAAAATGCTATGAACATAAAGAAATTTATTTCGAATTTTTGGGCAATACAAATATCAACGGGTTTAAGTAAAGGGGAAATAGTTTTTAAGGATGTGTGAAATTTATTTAATGCATTCTGGAATAGGAAACCGAACTGTCAACTTTCAGTCCACGTAATCCAGCAAATGCTTGTTTAGGGTAGAGTTCCTCATATCTAACTTTTGTTTGAGAGTTACGAGAATATTGTCCGAAACATTGAGGTTGCTGTAGAGAAAGATAGTGGAATGGTTTCCACACTTGGCGATGCTTCTTTCCAATCTCACTTTTTTTCTTCTATGTTGGAAACTTTTAGCATAATTTCGTTTTTTTTTTATGTTATGCGATGTTTGCGTTGAAGATATGTTAATAATAAGACTATAATGAAAAGTATTTTAATTAAAAGAGCAAACGATTCATAACTTTACAAAAATAAGATTAGTAAAAGTGTTTTTTTTTTAAATTATTTTCATGAATCTATTTTTCTTCACTTCAATGTTTTTAACTTTATATAAATACCTTTTTTACAACATTTTTATTAAAGTAATGAAATCTTGCCATCTTTGAGATGGAATTTCGGATAAATGTCTATGGATTCGTGCCGCCAAATTTTCTTTTCCGACTCTCAATACAGCCGATCTCAATACAAGATTCGATGAATTACAGGTGGTTACCATCATCAGAATTTGTCATGATATAACTGTAAAAGAGAATTTGTCGCCAAATCAAAATTTTCTGACCGGAATAAAACTAGCTAGAGCACTCAAATTTCAACTACAAACATAGTTTTTGTGAAATTTCTGCCTAAGGAAATTTAACACTTGTCAAATTTCCTACCACTATCTGACTCACTAGAGTGCTTGCATTATGAAGATATCTCCATGTTTGACAACAATGCAAGTTTCAATCGTTTCATGGTCTCTACAATCAGAATTTATCACTATATTATCGAAAATTAATCACTGCACTGGTATAAATTTCTATTATTTTTCAAAAAAGTAGAATATTTAAAGAGTCGAAAATGAGTGAGAAATTAAATGGTCAGTATTTCTCGACAACTAATCCAAACAAGAATGTATCGACATAAAATTAATACAAGAAATTTTTTGCGGATCGAAATGTTTACCATTTTCCGATTAGTTAGAGTGCTATATTTATAAATAGAGCTCTGTACTGGATAACATCTCAAGTTTTATTCATTTCCTGGACATTTAAGGCATAGCCTTACTATAACTAAACAGAATTTATCGACAAACCAAATTTTGACAGCGTTCCAACTGTGTAAGATGGTTGTTGCTCATTTTTTGGCTTCTACAGACATAATTTATGTAATCAAATAAAATTTATCATTAATTTGACCATTTTCGCATTAGCTACAGTGCACACGCTTCAACTCTGTTTATGATGTCAACTGGTTCTGCATCGATTCGTCGAGCACAATTTCTCTCGAACACCGATTCATCGTGAGCACAACTAGTCGCAAAGGCCGAATTCGTCACGGTAGCATATTTCCATGGGTTCTGATGACAGGGCACAATTCGTCGTGGTTGTAACTCGTTGTAACGATAATGCGTCGCAGACATCACTCGTCGCAGGGAAAATTCGTTAGTAAAATGGGGGTGATTTGAGGGGTATAGAATTGAATTTCTTCGAAATAGGCAAGTGCGACACTATTTCTGATGTATTTTTTAACGCTCAATTGAATAAAAGCAATGACCAGATGATCGGACTAATAATTTATAAGCTATATGGGTTTTATGAACAAAAAGTACAAATTTGTATTTGTACCAATTTACACATCTGGTATTGCTATATAAACACGAGAGGTATTGTTTCTTATGTAGTGTTTTAGGTTGACTTTAATGAGACTATTTAAAGGCTAATGGAGTGAATTCTTTGAAAGTGAAAAGCACTTTATGAATAAAAAAATAATGCTATTGAACAGCTAGAGGCTATCTGACACTTTTTCTGATGTATAAGGAATTTCTTCATAATAAGTATTATGCATTATTACTGGACTCAGAAACAGTTGCTCAAATAACATTGTCTTGTTTGAGGCCGACCTCCAGCCTTTAGGTCTCAGAAGAAATTCTCTCCTAACTAAATACTTTAATAAGCTCTCTAGCCTTGAACACCAAAATAGGGCAGCAGATTATCTACAAAGGTGGAGCAGCAACCAAAGACTAATGAAGAATAGCCCATTTAGCCAGGTCGTAGTTAACAACGTTCTTGCTGGAAATGTTGAGGATAGCCTTAATAAACAATTTATAGACCCAACTGAAGGACTTCCTGGTGTTTATTTCCATCAACACCTTTCCTCACAAGTTAACAAGAAATTGGATCACAAATACTATGCCCAAACACTCAATACTGGTGTACACAGACGGAAGCAAGACGGACACATCCTCATCTGGCTGCGGTGTCTGCACTAAATCAATTAATTACACCTTTAACTTCACCAAAAGGAATCCTGATTACTGCTCAGTTTTTAGAAGTGAACTCATTGCTATTGATACTGCCCTGGATTATCTTCTAACACTACAGGATCACAATAATATCTGGATACTCTCTGATAGTCTCAGTTCCATACAGTACTTATCGCATTGGAGGAAGGTGAGAGACAAAACAGGAGCTTCAATCCTGCACAAACTTAAAATCCTCTCACGACTGCGTGAAGTCCACCTCCAGTGGATCCCTTCTCACGTTGGGGTTCTGGGTAATGATATCGCCGGCACTCTGGCTAAGGAGGGGACAGAAGAAACTTTGATGAGTCCAAATTCACTCACCTTCATGGAACTGGCATCGAAAAAGAAAAACGAAGACAATGTTTCCTGGCTTGTACCCCCTAAACATCATTGGTACCAGAGCACCCGTCCAGGAGGTGCACTCAACATTCGGCGCAAACGCAAGGATCAGACGGAGCTTACCAGGCTTACCAGCGGCCACCTTAAGTCTCTTTCTTTCGAGGGCAGTGTTAAAGTCTTCCCAAACTGCCCCAGGTGCCACAACATGCAGGCTTCTCCCCAACATATCCTGGACTGTCTTGGACAGGACAAGAGGGACATTCTAGAAAACCCATTTTTGGTGGCCGACTTCCTCCGGATTATGAATTTATGGACATTGTTTAGCCCTGCTAATTTTGGGGATTAGGAAGAAGAAGAAGAGATATTATACTTTTTATACGGGAAGAAAACGTAGAAACTTTTGAAATATTAGTCCTTTCGATCTGTGCTTCTTTTTATTTGATTAAGCGAGCAAAATACATAAGGAACAATACCTCACTTGCCTCTATAGAAACATGAGATGCTTATATAAATGCAAGCATAAGGTTGTACTTTTTGTACATAAAACTCTTATCACTTCTTATGTATTTATCTTATTAATTTTCGCTTTTATCTCAATCATATCAGCATGAAAATTACATCGAAAAGTATACTTTTACATGATCAGATAACTCATACATAGAAATTAAAAAAGTGTATCTTAACTATATATCAAAAAAGTATTTTTTTTATATACATAGCGACCTTTTTAAAGTTTGAACTATTCGTTCGATTGACTTTAGTGCAACCTCATTCGCTTAAACGTGAAAAAATAGACAGAAAATAATGCCCCATTTTTTAAGATAGCAATATCAGTTGCGAAATTTGTACTTTTTCTAAATAACGTCTTAACTATTCGTCAGTTAATCTCCAGACTGGTTTTATTCAATTTATTGTTAAAAAAATACGTCGAAAACAATGAAAAAAGTAAAATTAACAGTAAGAAGTTCGAGTGTTACACTATTTGGACAACATTTTTGTGGCTATATTTGAGTTGCAAATGAGAATCTGCCTTTAAAATTATGACGTACCTGTTATGAATGAATTCTAATTGTAAGCAGTTGAAAATAACGGAGCCTGTGGTGAATAAAAGTGCTTTTATCTTAATGTTTTGTCTTCGTAAATCGATTCATTTCATCAAAACTAACAGAAATTGCTCCAGCAACGAAATGTATAGGTTCCACGGTGCCCATGACAAAATGGATGCTAGCAAAATTTAATGCCAATCGAAAAGTTGAAAACATAAACGAGCGCAAAATGTTTCGACTCAGTCATTTCGTGTTCATCACAATCGAAAATCAGCCTTTAATTTCCTTCGAAAAATGATATGGTAAAATTGTTTTCTCTTTTTTTTTTGTTTACTGGGAAAAGGTAAATTCTAAATTTTAATTTAATTTCATTATAATGAGTCATTTTATCACATGCTCATCTTTAAATTAATATTTGTGGATTAAATTCACGAGTTAAGAGAACAAAAATAGTACCAACATTTCATTTTTGTTTATAATGCTAGTTATTAAAAATACAGTAAAAAAATATTTATTTGGATCTTAAAGTGATATCATTTATCAGTAATTGTATATTATATAGTATAATGGTATATTATGTATTACTAGCTGTACCCTGCGTGCGTTGCAACGCTTTCAATTTGAATTTGAATTTTGTATTTAAGTGTGTAAATGACATTTGCGATTATGATTTGAAATGCAAATTTTATTTAATGGTGAAAAAAACCAGTGATAGTCTCAGCAGTTAATTCTCTAGGATATCATTAGTGCATTTTCAAACAGACATATATGGTGATGCACACGGAGCATGAAACATATTTTGGACAATGATCTGAAATAAGACTGGATCTATGGTGACATCAAGATCCAGAGCCAATCAGAAAATTCCATTTCGACTTTCACTGATATCGCTGGAACGGTTTATCGCAGAATGTTCTAATGTCGACAGAAACCTTCCTCGTGCCAAGTTTCATAGCTTTCTGTCGGATGGTTTAGGAGTCTATAGAGGACAGATAGACACACATTCACTTTTATATATATAGATTTATAGCATATAGAAGATTCATTATCATTTTGACTACTTAGGTTGTGATAATAGAAAGCTAACTATTCCCTTATAAAAATAATTATATTGCATATGTGACACTGAATTTCATTTTTTTAATTTTTACCTTTTCCCTCTTGCCGGCGACCATCCTGACAAAAAATAAGGTGTTTTTAAGGTTGTTTTAAGGTTGACAGATGTAAAAAATACCCCTGAAGTAGAAAATGAAGTTATGCTTTGCACCTAAAGTAACCTCATTAATAAACCTCAGTTTCAACCTCATTTGCACCTCACAATACAAACTTCACATATAAGTATTCATATATAACTTCATAAATAATTTCAGTTTGGACTGGGAGAAATTATTCACACCTCAAATTTGCTTAAAGTGTATAAAAAAAATAATCCGTACACCTAATCCGTAAAAATAATCCGTACCGGTTTAGTTGTTTTCACACTAATTTGACCAGTCAAAAAATAAAAATCTGCTAAAAAAATTGAAGAAATAGGTTTTTTTAAGAACATTCAGTTTGAGGAAGAATATAGTATAAATACTGAGGCACTCTTGCATTCCCATCAGGACTAGCACAACGATATACCAAATTTAATTATCTTCATGTTTCTCTCGCTCCGACCGAAGCCCTTTCATCGCCAAAGATGACATCATAAACGGTCCATATTTTTGATCCTGACGCTCCAATCCAGGGAATGAGCGATAACCGCTACGAAAGTTTATACCAAGTCCTTCAACATGAATTCGTTGCTGTCTGAGATTTTTCACGCCAAGCAGCTTCCATAATTGTTTCTTCAACCAGAAGCTCCTCAATCAGAAAAAAATGATCATTGAAATAGAGTCTGCGTTCAATTGAAAGTATCCTGCCTGTCCTTCCCTCCTCTTCAATGCCTGCACATCACCCCTCTTCAAAATTTATTGTTGTCAACTAAACACTTTTTTCGAATAGTCATTTATTATTCTAGACTGATGTTTTTCTCTCTTCTAGAATATTCTTCTGCGTTATTGGAACAGGCTGTATTTGTTTTATCTTTCTCTGTTGAACAATTTTAAAGTATAAGTTATTGTGAAATCCTTCAACATGAGTTCGCTGCTGTCTGAGATTTTTTACGCCAAGCAGCTTCCAAAAGTTGTATTCGTTTCATCTTTCTCTGCTGATTTGCAAAAAAAAATTTCTTGAACAATTTTAATGTATAAGTAATTGTGAAATCCTATGAATAGAGTCTGATTTTCTTGCAATCAGTGAAAAGAACTGGAGATCAAGGATACATCAGAAGATCGTTGTGGAGAAATCTTCTGCGGAAGACATTAGACTGTCTAGCCAACTACGATGATGATTGGGGACAACAATGCCATTTTATACCATTTTTGATCAACGTACCCCGAACCCTCCTTAGTATGAGGTAGAGCCCCTGAATTAGACAGGCCGACTTATTTTGGAGCAAAAGCTTTTCCCCCAATAATTTTTCGGAAACTTTTTTTTTTATGCTTATGCAAATTCACTGCAAATTTTATTACCGATTTAAGGTTTTAAATAAAATATTGTGCATATGCTATATGCCAATTATATAAAAAAAAATTATTTTAATAAATGATTTCAAAGTAAATTTGGTACTAAATTTCATATTTCAATTAGATCTAGGTTTTTTAAATTTCTGTTCACTTTTTTTTTACCAAAATTAAAATGGAAAAAAACCATGTTATGACCTGGAATATTTTTAAGTACTGTATTTTTAAGTATTGCATGAGAAATTTAAGTATAATCAAAATAATTAAATTTCTCATGCAATAATCTAAATGTAAATGTCTTACAATCATTAGAAGCAGTACATTTTGTTTCAAAATCAAGAATTGATTAAAAATTAGTGTTTTTAATTGAGACATTGAATTTTCTTTCAAACATTTAAGGACAAGACGAATTAAGATTTTTAGGCATTTTTATTATATAAATGGGATTAGTAGAATAAATAGAAACTAAAGTTTTATGGGGAACAGAAGAAACGACGCATGATAAATTTTCAAATAATTTATTTAAATGAACATCTTCTTTCAAATCAGATTTTCATAAAAATTTTTAAATAAGTAATACATAAATGAGGAATACAATTTTAAATATATATACAGGGTGATTCTAAAAACATGGGCAAAACTTTAAGAAGTGATAATACACACCCAAGCAAACAATTTTTATCAAAGAATGCATGGTCGAAAACAAAACGCAAAACCGCTAGAGGGCGTCAAAGTTTATGTTCTTATATGAGGCAAAAACACACAAAGAACGATGAAGTTAAGTTATAAAAGCAAATTTAATGGCATTTGATTACAATAAGTGTTCAAAACAATGGCCGGCAGCGGCTATGCGCGCAGTACAAAGGCGAAGAAAAGATAGGCGAACATTCTGAAACACACTAAGCATATCACGAACTTTCCCTGCAGCGGCCGAAAGCTAAGCGACAAGTAAAGCAGAGCAGTAACTCGCTACAGGAATGGAGCTTTCACGTTTGCATCAAACAACTTTCCAAATGAGCCAGCACCTTTGCGTTTTGTTTTCGACCATGCATTCTTTGATAAAAATTGTTTACTTGGGTGTGCACTATCACTTCCTAAAATTTTGCCCATCTTTTTAGAATCACCCAGTATATTTTTATACATTGCGGATATAATCGTGTGGGCTGATGAAAAGATTATATATTTCTTTTCCGGTTTTTTTAAATAAAATTTCATCCTTTTTTTTTTTAAACTGTTGTTTGTTATTTTTTTACTTATTATTCCCCCCCCCCTTCTTTTCCCATATGTCTATAATTTTTCTTTGCTTTATCTTCATTTTGAAAAAAAAAAAAAAAAAAAAAAATATATATATATATATATATATATATATATATATATATACACTACCGGTCAAAAGTTTGCGAAAATTTTGAAATCTACAAAAAAAAGTTCTAAATTCAAATGTTCATAGAACTGCGAAAAATCATTCAAATGGCATGAAAATTTGATATGTTCTAAGGTGAACTCTTTACAGTTAGTTACATATGATCAAATTGCAATACTTTGTTTTTTGCGAACTGAATCCACCTTTTCATCATGAGTTGTTTCTATGGTGAAAAAAGTTGTTAAGTTTGAACACTTGCCAAACTTGCAAAAAAATTTTTTGTACTTTCTGTTAATAGAAAACAGTTATTTGAACAGTTCTATGTAAGTCCTCAAAATTTCAAATCGATTTGATTTTTTTTGACGAAGTTATAGAATTTTGAAAAACATGTGTACTTTTCTCGATTTTTAAGCATTCCACATTTGCGGTCCTTTGGTCTATACATCTTCGACTAAAGAACTTTTTAATTTTAATGTTTTCTATATTTTCAAATAATTAATATTGATTATAAAACAAATATTCTTATTTATTATTGTAATTATTGTTACTACAAGGAACTTATTATGAATATAATTAAAACAATATCTCATAGATGTCACATTTCATCTAAAATTTGTTTGTTCTTGCAAACGATGCTCTGATATTTGAATCGAAGTCAGTTATGGGACATTTTACAACAGGAATGGAACTCTATATCAATTGAAGTGATTAATGGTTTATTAGAACGAATGCTATGCATATGTAAGGCTATAATAAAAGCAAAAGGTGGATGGTTCGAGGAATCTAAGATTTAAATGTTAATTTATTTAATTACAAAATACGAATAAGAATATGTTAAATATTTGACCTGTTGTAAATAAAATAGTTTAATAAAAATGCAAATTTTTTATACTATTGTTATTATTTTTTTAGAATTATTTATGTAATTATTGTTATAACTTTTTAATTTAATTTAATATAAAGTAAAAATATCACAACAAAACTAATACAGGTAAGCAATAAATATAAACAATAAATATAAACAATAATAATTACAATAATGAATAAGAGTATTTGTTTTATGATAAATATTAATTATTTGAAAATATAGAAACATAAAAATTAAAAAGTTCTTTGATAGAAGATGTATAGACCAGAAGACTGCATATGTGGAATGCTCAAAAATCGAGAGAAGTACACATGTTTTTCAAAATTCTATAACTTCGTCAAAAAAAATCGAATCGATTTGAAATTTTGAGGGCTTACATAGAACTGTTCAAATAACTATTTTCTATTAACAGAAAGTACAAAAAATATTTTTTGCAAGTTTGGCAAGTGTTTAAACTTAACAACTTTTTTCACCATAAAAACAATCCGTGATGAAAAGCTGGATTCAGTTCGCAAAAAACAAAGTATTGCAATTTGATCATATGTAACTAACAGTAGAGGGTTCACTTCAGAACATATCAAATTTTCATGCCATTTGAATGATTTTTCGCAGTTCTATGAACATTTGAATTTAGGCCTTTTCTTTGCAGATTTAAAAATTTTCGCAAACTTTTGACCGGTAGTGTGTATATATATATATATATATATATATATATATATATATATATATATATATATATATATATATATATATATATATATATATATATATATATATATATATATATATATATATATATATATATATATATATATATATATATATGGAGAAGAGTTAGCAAATTTATACTTGTACTAGATTCAAGCTTATCTAAAAGTGATCCAGGTTTGGGACAGCCTATTCCTTTCAGTCTTTTTTGAGGAATTTTACGGAATTTTGAACATTGAAACCTGTTGGAATAGCATCAGATCTTAATTTATTGTGACCTTCTTTTCTATTTATTTCTAGTTTATATTCTTCAAAATGAACCTGCAAAAATAGTTAGAATACGTTTTTTTTATTTTTATACTTAAATTAAATCGCATTAAAAAAATTACAGTTTCTAACAAAGTATTACAATTTCTAAACATACTCTCATGAAATTTAACACAGAAACTAATTATTTTAGCAATTTAACACAAGAATTTCAGAGAAAAAACAAACATTGGTAGATCCAAAAATATATGAAAGATCACATATTAAACAGATTTCTTATGATAAATGTAAACAAATCGTTTAAACTTTAGGCAATATTAAAAAACAAACTTAAATTAGACAAGATTAAGAAAGTAACTACTTGATCTTAGTGAAATAAAATGAAATACAATAAAAAGCAGGTAAATATTTGTTTTTTACAAAAAGAAATGCTTAAAAGTGAATGCAAAACTTGGCGATTCTGAAATAAGTTAGACGAATACTTATTCAGCCAATCTCTTGCCTTTATTTATTAGTTTCTATGCACATAAACACTTAAAAGTGTTAAATAAATCAATAATTGTTGTTTGAAAGTCATATTTTAAATAAATATATACTTAATAAATGCAATTTTCAATGAAAATCCCTATATTTGGTACATAGCTGAAACTGTATAATTCAAGCAACCCTGCAAGTTATTCGCTTATTTTTTTAAAAAAAAATAGACGAAAACAAACATTTAAAAACAAATTCTAACAACTTAATATCGTTTATATACTACATACTAGCTGACCCGGCTAACGTTGTTTTGCCATATGAATTATTTCTAGAGTATGAAAATATATCTTATTTATTGTAAGTGTGTGCGTATGTGGTATATAAGTGGAAGAGGCATGGAGCGCTGTGAATGATGACGGAATGTGAAAATAACAACACACCAAATAATAATTTTTTTAATTTATTGTAACTTTTCTTTATTATATATACAACGAATTCTGAAATTATTAGTCGACAATATTAATCTCTTAGTGCAATGTAGTGTACAATATTTTTTATCATTCCATCTTTAGCTAACACAAATAAACTGAATGGTTTGCCCACTCGAGAGCATGCCACGTATAATTGTCTGTGTGAAAAACATGGTGTGCTCAAATCTGAGACACAAACAGACATTGTTTGACCTTGTCATTGTAAATGTCAATCTAAGGTGGAACTGAATGCGTTTAAATTGAATTGGCACATCTGTGGGTATAATAGGGATTTGTGGAAGTAATATACTTTCATCCCGGAATTTGTCATTTAAAATAATGACTTCGATGACGTTGTTCATTAATTTTTAACGACTAATCGCGTGCCGTTGCACAACCGTTTTGGGTTCAAATTACGAAGCAAAATAACCGGAGATCCAACTTTAAGTACTAAATTATGCGGTTATATGCCAGGTAAATCCAATGAGTTTAAAAACTCTGTTGGAAAATTTGCAGCTTCAAAGGGATCGCAGAGTGCATCAACGGATTTATATGTCACCAAGTTACCTGGCAATAACTGTTTTATCAACAGATTCAATTCGTTGACGTCTACATTTTTTTCTGCTAAGATCGCCCTTTCTGCCAGCCACTCATGATGAATGTTTTGCGTGTGTACATCGGGAAATATTAGGCTAATAAGAGCATCCTTGTGAATCAATGATTGTTCAGAAATCGTCCGGTAATTTTAGGCATCCAGTCTCATCCTTAGTAACTTTTCCATCACCGATGTCTGACAATTGTTTTGAGAATGTTTCAGCAGATGGATCCTGAAGCATTTGGACTCGCATATTTACTTTTAGTTGAACTTTTTCAACATTACGCCACAGTAGAGATGATTTCAAGCAAGCATTGATCTCATCAGCGTACATTAAATGCGGAATGACGGGAAGTGTTTGTCTGAAATCACCTGAAAGGAGTAACAGAGTGCCGTCAAATAATTTGTCATTGTTTTTTTATATCTTTCAATGTCCTGTTCAACGCCTCAAGCGAATGTTTGTGTGCCACAGTGCATTCATCCCAGATGATAATTTTACAGTGTTTCAACACTGTGGCCATAGACAAAATATTTTTTATGTTGCACACTGCATCTGGGTTGTTTTGAATATTTAGTGGCAGCTTAAATACTGAATGAGCTGTTCTGCCTCCATCCAATAAAGTTGTCGCAATGCCAGATGATGCAACGCCAACGCGATGCCATTATTTGATCGTATTTCACCGAGAATTAGCGAAATAATTAATGTTTTGCCAGTTCCACCTGATGCATAAGGGAAAAAAATCCACCTTGTCCTGTCGAAACTGCGAGCATAATGCGGTCATAAATGTTCCTTTGTTCCTCATTCATTAGTGGAACATTGCGAGTAACAATCGCTGCCATTTCTATCGTATTGTATTGAAGTTCACGATTCATGTCAATGTTTAATTAATAAATCAGATGCACTTCGATTTGGCGAAGGCATACCGAAATGACTGAGTGTTAAGTTGGCAATAATAATGCACAGATCCTCAATAGCAATCAGTGCTTCATTGTACATAGCATCGCTGAATGCTCTCGTTAGATCGTTGCAACGTGTGCGATGTTGATACCGTATATCATCAGTCATTGAATCTTTGTGATTATCCCATAACGTATCTATATGGGCCGGGAAACATGTAGTTAATACTATAGCAAATAGTTGACGATTTTGCTTTGCAGTACAGTTCAATGCTGCTTCAGCAAGCATACATTCCCACTGGTTGTCGTCTTCCAGCAAGCCGAGTGCAAAGCATGCATCTTTATACGTTGGATGCTGATGTCCATCGACTTTACGTATATCTTGAAATGACAATGAGTCGGTGTAATTAACCAACAACAGTTGAAAATAAAAGCACTCAGTCTGCCTTGGATTGACTGTAAATATTCTCCCCAAGGCGTTTGATTTGAATAAACCGGGACATGCATCAACCGGTGTGCCTTGCTTGCGGGGTGTGGATTTTTTTGAACCCATGTGAAATAGGGTGGTACTTCTGAGTAGAGTAATGTCCGTGCAAAGGTACCAAAAGAAACCGTACAATTACCCAATTCAAAAAATATGGCGAGTGTAGTTTTTGGTGGATTTATAGCTCAGTCAATCACTGTCTCGTTCGTGAAATATACGCTCTGACAGTTTTCAAGATGAATGGCTAAATGAATAACTGTTGGATCCCGTTCATGAATTGGGAAACCAAAGATACGCCAAACAGCTTCATTGGAGCTGATGTACCGGCCTACTTGGTACGGCGTTATTTCGTCGTTGTTATTCACTGGAAGAGCAGTCACATTGGTATTTTCAACTCGGAATACCGCTACATCACTGCCTTCGTTCTCATACTTGCAAATACATTTGATGCTCTTCTTTTAAGGGCGTGCATACGAGTTTAATATGACTTGTTGCAACGTGCGTGAATATTATTTTTGATTTATTATGTTTATATGTCTAGTTTGGATCCAAATACGATTAAATAAAGATATATTTAAAATACATGTTAAATCTGTCCAAAAAAATGAAAAAAAATTAGTTATAAACCTATTCTCAGACCTACTGAATATACATATAAAGTTTCATCAAAATCGGTCATGCCGTTTCGGAGGAGTTCAAACACTAGAACTGTGACAAGAGGTTTTTATATATATAGATATAAGTAAATAAATCTAATAAATTATAAATAAATGAGTATTTACCTAACATAAGCGAGCTCCACTTCCAGGCTGCCTGTTGTATCTTAGGCAATTTATAACCCATTTCTTTGTTCTTTTCACATTTGAAGGAAATCTGAACATACGAAAGCCTTTTTTTTTTTACTGTTTGTGCAATTTACTGCCGCACAACCTTCCATATCAATAATTTTAGGCATCCAAATAGTCTTCAAACCCTCATGCTAATACTAACATAATGTTAACTTGCGAACTTGCTTTCCAACATAGTTGATAGTTCAGCTCTCATATTATAAGAGCCTTAGTATGAGGTGATTAACCAGTTTTATTTTCGAACGAGACATAATTTTCATTGATTAATAAACCTTTTCCATTGAGATGGTAAAATTTTATTCACAAAAATCAATGTTTAGTAATCAATAGTTTAAAATCAATGTAAATCAATAGTCATAGCAATTTTTCTATTTTCTATCAAAAAAATTTTTAATCTACTGACAACTAATTCATTAATAATTAAAAAAAATTTTTTTTCCAAATCGTTTCTTAGTTTATTACCCTCAATCATCATAGCTGCTATATATTTTTTAATCTAGTAATTTAGCGAAATTTTAATATGGCACAGTATACTAAATAGAACTGTATTGAGGAGTTTTGTAGCTTGTTCCACCTTTTTCTGTCTGTTGTTTTGTTTGCTCTTCGTTTCGACAGTTTTTTTATTTTTTGTGCTTGCATCTCGAACTTTTTTCTAATGCTAGATTTAAGAGAAGGCAAGCTAGCCCATCGCTTTGTCTCAGATTGTTTGTGATAGTTATATAGTTTCTGATAAGTTGCTTTATTCATAATTTAGTCCACATTGTTCTCAAAAAAACTAATTTAACAACCTTTCTGAGATATATATTAAGACTAAAATAGATAATACTCCATTTAAACTATGATTCTTTAGAAAAGAAACATTTTGATGTAACGTCTTTCTTGTAAGTGAAAGGACTTTGTCATGAAAGCAAATGCTATAAATTGTTTTGTGCACTAAACTAAAAATATTCAAATCAAAATTACTAGAAAGAAGCTCAACAACAGATAAAGAAGGACGTGAAAAAAATATTTATAAGAAAGTAAAAGATCTCAATCCAGATTAATATTTCAATCAAGACAAGAAAAATAACATTAAATCTCATTCAAATAATTGAAACTCATAAAAATTATTTGCTAAGATTCATGTTTCAACTGAGTTTGCTAAATCAAGACCTTCTTCCATCTCAAATTTTTTCTCCGTGATATGCTGTCACAGCTGAAGTTTCCGTTAAGACGCCTCTAAAGTAGTAGTATTTCAAGTTTTAATAATAATAAAAGGTGATCGTTACTTAAAAGGAATTATCATTAGAAAATATCGTATTTTAAAGAGGGAAAAGAATCCAAAAAACCCATATTGATAAGGGCATAGAAATGCTTATCAAATTAATTGTTTTAATAAAAAACTAGAATTCAGAACTTATCTCCTTCAATGGCCAGGCCAAGGAAATCTATAGCGTCATTTTGAAGAAAAAAAATCGGCACTTATTTAAAGCTCATTTGTTTGTATATAGAATAGTGAGTAGTTAATGCAGTACACAAACCTAGAATTTTGATGAGAAAATGGATTTTAGAAAAGAGCATGTTAGGAGATAGTGTGTTCAGTTTTCTGTCAGGCATCTATTCCAGTAACTTATTCGGTGCCAAAGAAAATGAACTAGTCAAAAATAGAAATTATAAAAGCGCTGAATCACAGCTTTCATTGCGGATCCAAGTTATAGACTAAAAGTACTTCATTGAAAGCACTTATGAACTAAGCATATATTTTCCCAAAATATAATTCAAAAAAGGATCCTATAAATAGATTTGTCAGACTCCTGAGCCATTATTTTTTTTAAACCCTTTTTTTTAGAATTTGATTAATCAAAACAAATGCAAGCTCAAAGCTGTGTTTTTCTCCCCTTTACATTGCCATCAACTGTGAAAAACAGACTTCAATTTTTTTTAGATATTTGCAGCATATTTAAGAACGCTAATATACCACACAAAATAGCCCTTAAATCCTATGAAATGCACAATACGAGACATAGTAAAATGAGATGGTTAGCTGTCTTATACCTGCTGGAGGCAAGTTCCATAGAAGGGATCTTCCTGTCCATGGACTGCTCTAACTTGCGAAGGGTGTCTTCCACCTCCAGAACTTGCTTCTGGATTCGAGAGAGTCGCTCTTCCAGATTCTTCTGAGCTGTTGCAGTCTCTCGGATGCGATCTCCCAGGGAGTTGAGCACTCTGAGACGCTGCTTAGTCAGCTCCACATATGTCCTCTCCAGCATCTCCTGTGAACAATACAAAATGCAACCATTATTTGCACAAAATCTTGGGATTACCGATTCATTACACTCATAACAGTGCAATATATCCACTATAAATTGTCTGAATTTAAGAGTAATTTAAGCAGCAAGAATTTCATACGTAGCTCAGTTTTTCATTTCTTATATGAGAATTAGCAAGTGCTTTACCATTTTGTTTGAAGATAGCTGCTATTTGTAACAAAAATTCTTTTGATAAGTCAAGATGTTTAAAAAATAACCTTACGGGTTCTTAATTTTTTAACAGTTATCCTTGATAAACTTATTAGGAGGGGCAGATTTCCAATCCATTTTTTGGAGGCTAAAATTTTATTATTAATTTTTAAAAAATGCATGGATTCAGAAAGAGTTATTTTTCTCGTTCGATTAATTCAACAGTTAATTAATTCTTGCTTCCTTTTTCCCCCGTCCGTTTTATCTTCATTCGTTCTCTGTCTACCAAGAATTATTCATAGTCGGTTATCATAGCGATACAAATCTATAGCATAGATTTAAGACAAATAAATGTTATAAATAACTAAGTGTTTAATAAATTCATTGATCAAACACACAACAAAAAATGGAAAGAAAAAAAACGGCTTTAATAGAATGTAATAGTTTTTCAGTGTGACGAAGAAAAAAGTATAAAATGACTGAAGTTATTCATTAATGCTGCCTAAAAGTTATGATTAAAGTCAAGCACATAATAAAGCAAACCAACAATGAAAAAAATTTTTAGATCAAATTATTTGAATGTAGATGCTAACTTAACGGTTTTGGAGTCATCCCTGAAATATGTTGATTAATTTTTTCTGACAGTAATCTAAGTCAAGCGTACTATTTCGAAACAAATATAGTTTGGGTGGATTTCGATGATGAGATTTTAAAATATGTCTATCTAAAATTTTACATCATTCTAAAATGTGACTGAGTTCAACTCGGTAACGATTTACTATATCAGAAGAATCTTTTTTCAGAGCCTGGTTATTTTATGTAACCTTTTCGCAGAAAATTCTAGCCTTATGAAAACCTTATGGAACTGCAAATACATAAGGAAGATTTTCAAAATAGGCAATGTATGCTAATAAATTCTACCAAAACATTGATAAATAAAATGGTGTATGTTGTAGCATTTTTAATCAATTACAAAATTGACTTGCATACCCTCTTTTAAGAATCATAATTCGAGCTGTTAGTGTTGCACCATTAAATATGTAGTCATTTAAATTTAAAAACAAATAAAAAATTCTGAAAAGTATATTTATAAATAATTTATTTATTTTCAAACTTCAGAGGATTGTTTTGACAAATGTTTGCTTGAATATTTTCTGTTTTCTCCCCTTGATAATAATGAAAATTATCGTCACTTTCGAAGCAATCGGATAGATTGATGCGTTGTTTATTTTGAATTAAACTTTTCATTAATTTTTTGGAAGGAATTTGTTTGTCAACCACGTGACACTTGTCTTTAACGAAAACAGGTGTCTCTATTCGAATGGCCACGTTTGGTATTCTTATTTTCACAAAATTAAATTCGAATTAATTAGTGACAAATTCCATGTACTGAGGCAAATTTTTAATTTCAATGTCTCCTCTCTATCCAATTAAGTGGTGTATTATTACGACAAAAAATAGACTTATCAAACGCTGTAAGTTAGCATCGTTTTCATGTCAAATAATTTGTTTCCACTAAATAATATCTCTAATTTATTTAAATAGTATCGACTGTACAATATCAATTTTATATATTTCTAAAGTGCATTCATTTATTCAAGTAAGTAAATAAAAAATAAAATGTTACATTACCTCTACTCTCGGGTAGATAGTCCTTGAATTTTTAACTGCTTGCTCTGCTTTTTCTATGTTGTGGCGCGTATTACGCTCCCATTCGGCCATTGTTACCGCCGACTTTTCTGGATTCATAAGATGGGGATCGAATTTGAAATCTTTGGTGATAGTGTTTTCTGGTCTGCAGCTGGATGCGTGTGCGTCGATCTCAAGAGCTGCCTGCTTATCCGCCACATCGCGCAACAGCCTCTGCTTGGCGGCCCTGTCGCTGATCATCTGGTCTTCAATCTCCTGAATGGTCCTCTCGAAGACCCCGACCACTTCTTCCAAGTAGCGGAGATATTTCTGGATCTCTTGTTGTGGTTTATCCTGCACCATGTCCGTCCCAAGCCTCTTGTCACGCTCCATCGTCGTCTTTTTGCACGCCAATATTGGATCCCTGCAAGCATCTGACGCCTGTGTCAATCTTAGCTTCAAGTGTGCCAACTTGTCCAGAGCCTCCTGCAGCTTGGCGCAGCATCTGTTTCCTTCTTGTCGCCAGTGATCAACATCTGCTATGCGCTCGTCGAACTTTCTCTCCACTTTCGTTTTTTGTTTTTCTGTCCTCTCACTCGTCTCTCGGCAGAGTCTTTGACTTTCGGCAACGACAGCTTCCGACTTGGTACAATCTCCGTCCGCCAAGTTGTATTGAAACAGATTATTGAATTTCCAGTCATGATCCGAATGCTGAAGGAACTTGGAATGAGGAAATCCCGGAGTGCGAAATCTTGAAAAGCTGGCAGACATTCCCTTTATTAATATATTTCGAACCGAGAAACTTTAAAAATATGAATTGGAATTGCAATGTTTCGTTGTTGGACTGATTGAAGAGATCCGTTTAAATTAGAAGTTGAAAACAGTGTGCGCATGCGTGATGTTCCAGATTAGTTTTAATTTCGGTTGCTAAGGTGAGAGGAACTGTTCCGTTGCTATGATGTTTGAGAGAGGTGATATCAATACAAAAGAAATGAAAAGTATCGATTTTCTTCAACAGCTTCGTATGTATTCTTCAAGACGGAAATATAATAAAAGATTAGTTGCTGCTTCTTTTTTTATAAGAGTTTAATTTAAATTCAATGTTTCATCATTATAAAATACCGTGAGTGGAAGCAAAATGGGTCGATTTTATAAGATAAGACATTATGGCTTGCCCGAAGAAGTAAAAAGATATCTTCTTCGACTGTTGGGCACTATAACTAAAAAGCATTTTTGTTTTATTTTATCGACAGCCACTGTAATAATTTAAGTGTTTCTCTCACCTAAAAATAATTTTATATATTTTTTTACATTCTAAGTTGATTGATGTTCGATTCCATTTAATCTAGCTAAAAGTCGACCGAATGAAAAATATTAATTATAAAATAATATTAACTTAAAAGAATTAAACTGATGTTGAAAGATGTAAAATTAAAAATGCTTGAATTTTAAAACCATGCAAAAAAAAAGCACAAGAGTGAGCGGTATTATATAATCTGATCAAAAAGTGTTATAAACTAAATAAAAAATTTCTAATTCCTTATAACATCCGATTTAAATTCAACTGCCACATTTGTGTAATTCTAATCCCTTGAATTTCTCTGTCTGTTCAATTGATAAGTCTTGTCGTTTGTATAGTATTTTAAAGTCGACTTTTTCTTTTTTAATTTGTAAAAGACGGCATAAATTAGCAGATACTTGAATTGCTTCCAATTTTTATTCGTGACATTAGTTTGTTATCCGAGCATTGGTAGTATTTTAGCAAATCACAAAAGTCCGTTTTGATTTTGATAGTTTTAAGGCATTTTTGAATATTTATTTACACGTTTTGTGTAAGTTCTGATATTATTATTCCAAACTTTAAAACTGAATAAACCCAATTTCTGTATTTTTAACCTTTTCCCTACCTTTGACTTTTCATGTAAACACCCCAAATTTTGTGCTATTATAAAATTGAATTGTTTGTAGAAGTTTATTGTTTTTTTTTCTTATGTTACAGATTTCTGCAGCAATGTAGTTAATTTTTTTAAAAACTTGCCACTGTAACAATTGGCACTAAAATTCAATGTAGCACAAAACAATCGAATATCAGAGTTACGCTTTTTACAGATGTAATGCATTCAGAAGGAAGGGCAACTTCTATATAAACTCCCCTCTGTGGCGATCGATTCAGATAAGAGATGGGGTAACGCAGTTACCAATAGCAATAAGACACTTTTTAATCATATACTGTTTAATATAAATTTCAGTTGCAGGCAGAATCGTTACTGTGTGCGTTAAATTAATTTGTTTTAATTAATAATTGGTAATCTGTATCAGTACTATTTTTAAATCATGTGCTGAATATAATTGTCTCAACAGAGGAGGAAATCCGAAGAAAAATGGAAAACTTTTCCGTCTAAAAAAATGTAAAAGAAAAATTCCGTATAAGTATCGACTAGTAAGTTTTCTCTAGACTACATTCATTTGTTTTACACAACATCCAGATTGGTTTTCATTGCATTCACATTGATTGCTTGGAGAGTTCCAAACACATATCAATTCTGTTTTAAGAAAGTTAATTTTCGCTGGAGAAATATTTCAATCAATTCAAATTGCATGTATAATTACGTATTAGTTTCAAACTATACAGCTTTTTAGATCACTTATGGTATCAATTATTGAAACTGAAATGAGAGACTATTTAATTGGGTTGTTTCTGTTTCTTCAGAATATTAAACCAAAACAAGATTTTCAATTTTATGTGGCGATTGTTATGATGATTTTAAAGCATGGGTTTTACAATTAGTTTAAAAATATGGTGTTATGCAAACAAATTCATAATCTTAAAATTAAATTGTACCCTGAATCATTTTCGTTACTTCGGACAAGTTATGCTTTATATTAACTTATTTTGGTTGCTGAAAAGGCTTTTGGATTCGTAGCGAATAAAGAAAAATATGGTTAATATTAACTTTTAAATGAAAGTTAAAAAAAAACGATTTTTTTTCGAATGAAGGATTTTCTAATCCAATAGAAAATCAATTTAGAAATTAAGAGTTGCATAAATCTAGCCAAATCACGCACTCTGTAAAAAGTGTTACAATCTGAGCTTATAATAGCCTTCCTAAATTTTATTTTCGAATCAAACAGGTAAAGTGGTTTATTTACATAGTAATATTTTTATTAAATATTTTTTTGCATTATAAATTTAATAAATATTATTATGTAATAAAAATAATTTTTATATAGAGTAATTACACATTTATATTTAAAGTGTTGAATTTTAAATAGTGCTGATTAATTTAATATATTATATTACTATTATTTATAATTGTACTATTTAGTTTTACTTGAGATAAATTTATCTGGAAAACATTTTTAAATAATGATAAGTACTACATATTTATATTTAAATATGACGAAATTTTTTTTTTTGAATCTGTATGATTTTCATATATATTTGTATATTTCAATATTGTATAGGGTTTATTTATCTAGAATGCATTTTGAATTATTATTTGCTCGAGTTTATTCAAACCAACCAAATTGCTTTGGAAGATTTTGGGTATAGAATGAATTTTCTTGAAAACTTCTGATGTTATAGTTTTATTTTTCTTACATTTTATAACACGCTTTTGGATTATACGAAAGTTCAGTAGTTGTAATAACACTGAATTTCATTCTGAATGAAATATCGAACAGAATTCATTTTTCATAATTGAAATGGGATTATAATTAATATTATGCTGCAAAATGAAAGTATAATATCGATATTTTCTTTTTAACGATAAATATAATCTTTTAAATTTAAGCACTATTAAAAGCGCAAATTTTTATATTCAGGAAGAGGAGCTGAGAGGAAATGTTATCACTGAATTAATAACTTAATATTTTATAATAATCATCTAATTAAAAAAGTCAAAAAATAAATTTCAGAAAAAAATTTTAACCTGTAGAAAAAATTGAACTTAATTTTGATACCGTGTGATAGAAAGAATTTTAGCCCATTTTCACGCTTTTTTTTAGGAACCAGAAAAAAAAAGTTATTGCTATTAATTATAAGGATTTATTTTGCAGAAACAAGGTTTTTTTTTCCTATCATAATATATTAATAACGTATAAATATTTACAATTAAGGTTAAAACACGGTGTGTTATGAAAGTGGTAGGTAATTGCTCCTCTTGGGGTAAACAGCTAATGTTCTCATGTAGATGCATAAATCATTCTTAAATCATTCTTCATATCGTATTTGCTCGGAGATTCATATACCGTTGTTCTGTTTAGATATTTCTACATTTCCTTGGTAAAAGCAGCTCACTTGAAACGACACATCAGCAGCAGATCGTTGCAGATATTTTATCAGACATTTCTCGACCCTCCCCACAACTGCTGATGAAGCTGGGCGAGATTGTGTCCGGCGGGGAGAGTGCGGTGGGTGCCCTCCCGATCAGCCTGGGGCACCTGGCCTCATCAGCGGAGCCCGGTGTAAAAAACAGAATATCAGATCTGTTCTCGGATCTGCTTCTGGATAAAGAATGTGACGGGGATCCTGATTTGATGGATCTTCTAGAAGCCGTAGGAAATCTGAAGTGTGATCGGATCACACCGCGTATTCTGGAGGTGAGTCTGGCAATTTTTTAATTCCCTTTTAAGATGGATGAGTGATTTCATAGTGAAAAATTTAGGTTCGATTCCCAGTGGCCCATCCAGCTTCAGATAGACAGATACGGAAGTAAATGTTGCCACACCGCTCTTCTTAAAATTGTAGAGCCTTCAGCACACTAACGTTTCACTTCTTTTGAAAAGAAAAAAATTAAGCGCTGAACATAGAAGTGACAACTTCTTGAAGCTAGAGCAGAAGAGGACGATTCTGTAAGAGGAAAATTGCTTTTTTATGTACTCACATTCGATGATCTTTAGCCAGCTATTGGCAAAATAAACAACAGATAACCACTTATGATAACAATAGTTTTTTAAAGGCTTATTACTACATTTCCGCTCATATCGAAATGATCTTATGCTTTACAATTACTGAAAACGTGTCTTATTTCATGTTCATGCCACGAAAAAATAGATGGGTAGGGAAGAGGGTACTAATATGAACAGTGTTTATAAAATTAAGATTGAAACGTAATACAATGTTCCTAATTATCATATTTAATACACTGTGATGAAAAAAAGCACGGATCACTCTAAATACTTCCCGTACTGGGATTCAATCTTAATGTCTCACGGGGATGACTTTAAATGAGTTAATTAATTAGAACAGACAATATCTTAATTACAAAATTAGATGCAAAAACATTTTTCTGAATAAACATACTTTTTTTTGTACGGATGTAATGATTTCTGACCCCCGATAGTCGCAATCTGGAAAATATGTCCCAATTGATTGAACTGGAGAGAAGTCGAAAGTTAGGATCCCTTAATGTTAATTTTACTTTTTGCGTATATCGCCATATATTGATAATATTTTGAGCGGATTGAAAACTCTTTGCACACAATTATAAAATTCGAGCATCCAAAGATAATTCTATTACTTATCATTTTTACTAATTTTATACAATAGTAGTCGAATTTTTTTTCTTTTTTTAATGTTACGTTGGAAAATAGGAGTGGAAGAAATGTAAGGATTACGTAATTTTTGAAAAATATAGCATATATATAATTTTATATAGCAAAACACGAAATTTGAGCAAAATCGGTTAAGCAATTTTCGAGAATTTAAAAAATAATCATTTATTTAAAAAAAATAATAACAGACCTTTGCATTTTGAGTAATTTCTGCATTTTGAGAATGTTTAAGCTTTTGGATTTATTTTTTATTAAACATTCAAATATCTCCTGCGATATTACGTATATCAACTATTTGTTAACTATTTATAAAAACAGTATTACCGCAGTTACTTAAATTGCTTTTATTTAGCTTATTGTTTAGTTTTTTTTTAACTTAAATATCCACAAATTAAATAATTTACATTAGCTTAACTCAGTTTGCTTATATTGCTCTTTATACCAATATTTTGCTCTCTTTTTATTAATGTTTTTATTGTTCCTAATGACACACTTGGACAGATCAAGCTCTCTAGCCATTAGCCTTGCGAATTAAGTCAGGAAGGTTTCATTTGACAATAGAACAGTGAAAACACTACTCAGTTCAGAACCTCCTGGTAGATAGCAGCACAGCACACCTGAGAGGTCACAATTTAGACATAGATCTGAAGTGGAAGCGTACTGTTCAGCGATCGACCTGCGGATGGGATTTAAGAATACTGGATGTTGAGGCTATAACAGAGGGGGGAGGGAGGTTTCTCCTCATTCCTTATCCGGTCTTATCAGGGTTCCTCCAGATTTTTCAACTGGGAGAGAAGGAATTATTAGATTTTGAATTATATTACCTATTGTAAAGAGAGATTAGATTTTTCTGAATCGGAAACTTTTTACGTGACATAGTCGACAATTTTTTCTAAAAAATTTAATTATTTTTTTTAATTATTAATTCAGTAATTATTAGTTTAATTATAAGTCGGTAATTTTTCATTGGTAATAATTTAATTATTTTTAATTAGATTTTTTAATTAGACTTTTTAATAAAATTTTTTAATTATTTATTTTTTATTTATAATTTTTTAAACTTGTAATCATTTTTAAATATGCATGTTTTGGGATGTAAAATAAACTAGATTCCTATTTTTATGTTATTTGTGAATTAGATTTCGCTAAAAGAGGTTACTCTGTACTCTGCTCTTTTATACTATTTCAAATTAAAAAAACTGCTTGTTTCTTTTATGACTATGTTCGCTTAAGTACAGGGCGCAAAAAAGAAAGGAAAAAAAAAAGATATCACCTTGAATAATTTTTGTTCTAATGATCGGATATTCACGTGCTAAGCGTTAATCTTAATGGTTCCTGGAGATGATCTCAAATATGCTAATTATTTAGTACCAATTATTGAGTTATGCAATTGGATACAAAAAACGCACTTTCTCTAAATAAACCTATCTTCTGCTCTTCCAGAAACAGGAAACTACACAGGCATTCAAAGTGAGAGGTCAGGATATTTTTGATCCAAAATGTCATTTATGTTGAAAGATTCATCCGATGTATGAAATCCGAATTAGAATGGTTTAACTTTCCGATTCCCAGTACACAAACAGTTATTCTGGATGGTTAATTTTCATCCTTTTTCTAATGGTTTCGATAATGTGCCTGTGCAGTTTAATAGTCCTGCGAAGTAATTCGAAATTTTGTTCACAAGGATCTGCTGGATTTAAAATAGTTCTAGATCATTTGATTTTATGCATTAGAAAAGATTGTGTGAATCTTGGTGTAAAATTTGGCCCTGCAAATGCATTAGAAAATGGTAAATATCCCATCAAACGAGTCCTATGCTAAGTGTATCCTATTCCTAAAAGGAAACATTCTTTTTACTTAAGGCTATATTTTCAGGAAAAATGCCAAAGAAAAGTGATTATGGGATGTGTAGATGATTTCAGCGGATCATTTTAAAACTCTCCCCGAAACATTATAAAATTCAATTTAAATTTTATTTCAGCGTGTGTATAGTAGTTTACAATTCTCTTTAGAACTGAATTTCTCACAAAACACTATTTATTGGTACGGAACGAATGGGTAAAAACAGAGAAATATTTTCGAAGACGTGAATGGAAATACATTATTTGGATTTAATCTCTCACCAGATTTATGTTTGGGGGGAGAGGAGACACCTGATTAAACATAACAATATACGATTAGAACTGTTATTCAACA
Source organism: Parasteatoda tepidariorum (assembly GCF_982258835.1). Taxonomy (NCBI): domain Eukaryota; kingdom Metazoa; phylum Arthropoda; class Arachnida; order Araneae; family Theridiidae; genus Parasteatoda; species Parasteatoda tepidariorum. The sequence goes on along the minus strand of NC_141758.1, from coordinate 501,360 downwards.
AAGAGCAAATTGTATGCGTCATTATTTCCGCCGAATTTGAACATTTAATCGAGATTAACAAATCAAGAATTATTTTGTATGACTTCGGAAACTGAAAAATGGATGGATTACAACTATTTCATATTATGTCTCAATATCTTATTTTCAAGGAGTTTATTCCAGGGACACCTTGCCAGCAAATAAATAGTTTACTATGCGGTCCATGAATGATGATAGATATGGGCAGTAAAGTGGATAGAAGTCTTTCTCCTTTTTAATAAGAATTTTTTTTCTTTTTCAAAGGTGTTCTCTTTTGTGAAAGTTTCCTGAAAATGTCCTTGTGAGGAACTAAACGTGTTTTTTGAGTTCTTGTAAGCGGAATACTATCCCTAAGTACATTCAGCACACAGAGTTTTAATCTCATTCCTTGAACATTTTTTAATCAATGGTTTGAAATGTTTCATTTTAGAGATTAGTTTTATGATTTCAAATGTATGTCTTTATAAACTAGTATTTAATAACTCTAGCCTTTTTATAACTCTTGGAGGAAACGTGCACATGCTTTGACAATGTTTAGAATGTGAAGGGGAGGAAGCAAAAAGGTGACATGAGTTCATTGGTTTTAGGACAGCCGGAATCGTTTAAGTCAGGGATGGACAAACTACGACCAGCGAGCCAACTACGGCCCGCCGGAAGATTTCATTCTGCCAGCGGATAGAATTTTAATTTGCCGATCCGTGACGAATATATATAATATACATTCATTTTCTTGTCTACTTTGTTTAAAGCTATTTTTGCTCTTTCTTTTTCAACAAATTACTGATGACCTTTTTACTTTCTCTATTTTGTTCCTACCAAACATGAATTGATGGAAATAGCTGGCACAGACAGCTTCAATTGTTAAATTTGAAAGCAAAAGTTCTTTACAGAATAGCCTTATATTGGCGCCATCTGAAGCAGTTGTGTCTAAATTTGCCAAAGTTTGAGTTTTACAAATCATTACTAAAAGCTAGATTCCAAAATTTAGTATTTCAGGCCCAGAAAATCAGAGCTATGCTTGCTTCATCTTACATATGTGAGCAAGTGTTTTCAAACTCGAACATCGTGAAAAATCACTTCAGAAGTAGACTAACAGACAAACATTTAGCCTTGTACCTTAAAATATGTCCATCTCACTTAGAACCTCAATATAAGGAACTTTTAAAAATGAAATATACTATATGAAATGTAAGCAATTTCATTAATCTCATTAAATATTTAAATTAAAACCTGTATATCATTTTTCTATTATAGAAGTTTTTACTTCACCAACCAAACTTTTTTTTCTTCGAGTTCTTGACCTCGATCAAAAAAGTTTCCCCCTAGTCTAAGTTGTAGCACACCCTGCCTGATAAAAATTCTAGAAACTTTCGCCTCTCAAATCTTTTCACTTAAATATGTGAAAACATAAACAAAAATGATACAAAGCTTGGTTCATAGCTTCAGTCCTTGGTTCCAGTCTATTCGATGAATATTTATTGTCATCCATCTCCATTGCATTTTTTACTGTACTGAGAGTTCTTGAGGGGGAAAAACAGTTTTTGGAAAGTACATACTTAACAGAAACTCTCTACAGCAAGAAAAGCAAGTCTTTTAATAATGATAAAATTTCCCGAAGGTAGTAAAAAATCTTCTAAATCTAGCACTATGGCACACACTAGCTCTATATTCCCAGTCGAATGAACGAGGTTAGGACACGTGCATACGAATGCTGGTACATCTCCAGGAAACAAGAAGTGTGCAAGGATTCATCGGTATCACACTTTAAGTTGATATCCAAAAGCTTTCGAAGTGGTCACTTCATAACACTCTCGAAAAAATTTCGATTTACGAAGATACAACCAGCTTGTTATGATTCGTCTATTCGGTGCTTGTATTATACAAGATAATGATCAATTAAAGACATTTCTCTCATTTCTTTGAATGCTTTTTACCACACTTAAAGATTTATAATGAGAAAATTTTGTAAATGATTTAGTCAGCTGTGAATCATTTCATTCATGAGATTATCAATTACAATCAGTGCATCAGAAAATTGATTTAAATCGGAGGGAAGTCCTTTCACTTTTGAGACTACACTATACGTTTTGGAAATGGCTTTATTATGGTGTTTTCAATCACTTTCCTTATATAATGATGGCTATTCCCACTGTCAGTTGGTCCAGAAAAGATCATTGCAACTTCAATAGATCTGTGATAAATTAAATGTCTCTGTCATTCCCTCTCTATATATAGCAGTCTTTTTCTAATTTCGTTAATTCCATTTTTTTAAGGTAAGCTATCTTGCAACGGGTAATGAACGAATGGTATACTACTGATGCGGCTTTTACATTTTTCTTGTCTTGTATTTGAAATGAATAGCTCAGGCATATATTGCAAAAACATCTATGCAAGTAATAAGTATTTATATCCCGTAATAAATTTAGAAAAATACTGCATATCAATTAAATATACTTACGATTGCATATTTAAATCACTTATTTAAATGCAATTGACTTGTGTCTTACAGGCTTATGCAGTGTCTTTAAATGAGAGCCACTGTTTAATAGCATTTGTATTTCCTTCATCAGCATATTGTATTGTTTCATAGTCAAAGCTAGCTGGCTGCTTAAGATCATCATAAAATGCTTCCATGCTAACTACACAAAGTCTGACATGCAAATGAAAAGGAAAAGATTACATGCTAAGTCTGTTTATAGTTTGTGGAAAATACTGTGTACAAAAATGAACATAGAACTGCAGTGCAATACCACTTTTTATAAGCAATATTTTATAAAACTTGTAGTTCTATTTATATCAAAACAATAAACCATAATTTCTTTGATAGTTATTTTTATGAATGTCAGTAAAATGTCAGTAAGAAAAAGAAAGGGCAAAATTTATAAAAAAAATTGCATTAGTATTTCTTGTCGAACTCTTCAGTGTAGAGTAAAATGTCCAAATTCAAGAATAAGGAATTCTCTGACAACTTTTCTCGACGTTTATAAGAGTTCTGTAATTCAGCTTATTTTATTCATTTTGAGCCAATGTATGCACCAAAATCAAATTAGAACCACTTCAGGTCTGCGAATTCAACATAAAAACATATTATTTTACATTTTATTGATAAACCAAAAATTCATTCTTCAAATTCAATAGGATCAAAATAATGGGTAGTCTTTCTTTAGTCATGGCTAGTATTACATTTTATTTACGGGTTTCCAAAAAAAGATGATCGATCATTTAGGGTTCCGTAGCTGTAAAAAATTAGGAACCGCTAGTCTAAGTCAATCTTTGTTTTATATGTGGTTGCTGTAGTTTTATCTTTCCATCCGGCTTAACTGGACCACACTGCACACACTCGGTAGAAGGTGTAGAAATCTTTTTTGGTTCTAAATGTCTTTTTTCGTTAACTTTAAGGGGAACCCCACCCTGAGATGGTAAAATATTAACGTTTTTCTTGAATTCTTTTTAAGTAATGGAGACGATGTAGAGACTCCTTGCTTTTTTTAATGTTATTTAGCTACAATTTAAGTCTATTTTGAAATTTTTTCTTTTACAAAATAATAAAAAATAAGTTGGTGGCAGCTCCGTGTGTGGCTGGTCATCAAAAAGTAGCACCTCACTGGCCTCATGGATTTAGAAATCCTGAAACATAGGAAAACGATTTTGTTTAGATTTTCTGAAACATAAAGACATTATCCGAAAAGTAGGATAGCGGTTTTTTGGTATTCGCAAAATTACCAAAATGGCTGCAACTTAAAAAAAAAGTTAAGTTTTTCATTAAAAAAATATTCATTAAAATACTAATATAAAATCGAAATATAAAAATATCAAAAAAATCCTATGCTACTTTCTAAAGAATATATTTTTGCGTAATTTAAAATAAAGAACAGCTTATTTCGTTGTACAGATCATGAGAAAAACGTTAGGCCAGGTCAAAAAACAGCGTTTTGAAAAAACAGCGTTTAAAGTTTTGACATATGTTCAATCTAGTAAATTATTAGATTAGTGATGACTAACCTTTATTCTGCAATTACAGGTCCATTTATCTTCTCCGTCAACAGAATGGATGAGACGCAAAAAGAATGTCGCCCCTCCTAATCCGGCCGAACGGGCCTTTCTACCTGCTTAGCAACGACTCTCTATTTTCCGGTACAACTTCCAAACGAAGTTAGGTACCGAGAAATCGTTTTAGACAGATATTAGAAAGGGTACAAAGATTCGAAAAATGCAATAAAAATTTTTTCGAATTTTTAAAATATTCAGGGTGGGGTCCCCCCTTAAGGAAAAAGGAAAATAAATTCAACCCATTCAGTTGCTGAAACACTCTTTATTCAAAAGTTTTCAGATTGTAACTTTATTTTCCAAAATTAACAGTTATATTTTGTCTGCATTATCTATAATTTGAGTACATGCATAAAATATAGCTGAATCTTAAAGAAGATAAATAAAAATAAATTTAGGGTAATGTACGAGTAAAATTAAGTGTTTTAAAAGATCCCCAAATATTTGTTTGGAAGCGTTTGTTGCTAGTTATTTTCTTAGCACAAAGTAAGAATAGAGAAAGCAAGGTACTCGAAAAAAATTTTTAAAAAAAGGAGAAGAATTTTTTTTTAAAAAATCTTTGGAAAATTATTGAACGATGTATTGGGTATTGAAGTTTTGATATAATGTAAATCTTTGATATTTAAATGCCTTTAAATATCACAGGTACATTTGTAAGCAGACACATTTAAAAGATAAGCACAGCCAGGTTGATTTTTATGTAATACATATGTAAAATCATTGTAGTTAAGCCACCAACTCTTACCATTGAAAACTTTTCCTATGGTATCCAGATCTTAAAAAGTGAGCTATTTTGCACAAAAATACATTCTATGAGAAAGTTAGTAGAACGAAAATGAATAACAAATATAAATCTTAATTCTTAACAGAAAAGAAGTATTTCAAGTTTGCTTCCTTCTAGATGTAGTGATGAAATTAATTATGATAACTAGGAGGCTTCGCCTCCTGCTCGCTGGCGCTCGCCAACCCCCGGAACTCCTTTCGCAGTTCATTTCGGATTGCTTCGCAATCCAATGCTCGCTTTGCTCGCTCATTGGATAGGTTCTTAACGTCTAACTTTTGTATACTTTTTTGATTCCTGAAGTTCCGAAAACTTTTCACTGTAGAAAATTCTCAACCTGTACATTTCAATATTAATTTGAAATTGCAAACAGTTCACATGTTTTTCTTAATCACACTATTCTAAATTTCAGTTGTTGAGAAAAGTAACTGTTGTAAGTTTTGTTTTAAAGTCTTTCCCACCAGAGTGTTAAAGCTATGTGTTGTAAAACAATATGAAATAGTAGTCTGCCACTGAACGCCGGATGTAAAGCATCGGCTCCGATGAAGATAATTTTGTATTTTTAATTCTCTGAAGGGCGCCACCCTAATAATATGGAATTTGTAAAATATATATATATATATATATATATATATATATATATATATATATATATATATATATATATATATATATATATATATATATATATATATCTGTTCTTCTAAGGAGAAGCAATGTTAACGTAATGATCGCAAAATAATTGGTCATAGTAATAAAGATATCATTTGCAGGTCTCGAGAAGATGCAGAGAGAGTAGCGCCCTGCAGATAGCGAGCATCCACGCCTTACGTCACTCTGCATTCACAAAGGATGTGGAAGGTTGGATGGAAAGTCTACTGATAGGAGGAGACTGTGACGTTGTGAAGGAAGTCATCGGATCACTTGTAGATAAGATTCAAGATCAAGAGATGGCACCAGGTGATAATAAGAGATAAATTTTTCATCAACTATCTTCTGTGTCATCAGTGACAGTGATCTTGCAATCAGTTTTTCTTTCACTTTTCTCACACTGGCTAGATCTCTCAATTCTGTATTGAAGCTCTGATGAAAATCTGAATTTCCTTCATTTTTGACTACTTGCGAAATGCCCCGTATTTCTTTTTTCTTCCACAAAATATTTCAATTCTGAATCCTATATATGTAATTCTAACTACTAGAATTTATTCATTTCAAAAAGCTTATCTCGCAGGGTGAGGATAGTGATAGATGATTAACTACGTTTCCCTTTCAATTGTTAAATTATCAAGTACCAACTAGCGCTTATGAAGAACTTCGGAATTGCTATTTTTGCTCGGGCTTGTTTTTGTGTGTATTTGAGTGTTTTACTTTCCGTAACTACTAACTTCTATAAATTCTTTCCTAACCTGAGCTTTTAAAATTTTTTAAATGAAACAGAAACTTTTTAAGTGCTGAGGTGGCCCTAAGCCAGGTACTCATTGTATCATTTTTAATTTCACGCAGAATTTACTGAACTCATCTTCCTGCTTGTCAAACGATAATTATATGGGTGCTTATTCTTAAATTTCTTAACCGAAACACAATGGGTTAAGCTTGTGACAATTGTCAATCAAAAATTGTTTCTAAGAATATATATATTAATTGTTTCCGATTGTTTCCACTATCATAAAACTTTTAAAGACTTTTTTCTTTGCTTAATTTATATTTTTCTGATGAATTTGGTTGAATTCTCCAGCATGACTAAAGAGACTTTCTTTATTCTTCTTATTTTTCCACAGAACTAATTCGTTTATTTTAGAAATTTCAGTTTAAAAATATAAAGGTTTTATCTCTCTCTCTCTCTCTCTCTCTCTCTCTCTCTCTCTCTCTCTATATATATATATATATATATATATATATATATATATATATATATATATATATATATATATATATATATATATATATATATATACATATATAACTCCTTTCTGCTCTCAGTTCAGTTAAAAAAAGCCTGCAAACAAGTGTCTCCAATTGAACTATGACGAGCATAAACGTAAAACGTTCTCCATTGATGATAAAATGGGCATAATCAGAAAAATTGAAAATGGATGTAATCAAGTTGATATTTGCAGAGAATATAAACTTTCCATGTCTACAGTTTGTTACAAATGGAAAAATAGGCAATTAACAATTTCTGCTCATGAAAAAAATTGTGATGGCAGTTGAGAAAAGCAGATCACAAGGATGTTGAAGAAGCATTACAGAAGTAGTTCAGCATTCGAAGAAGCCGCAATCTTCCAGTATCTGGACAAATGTCAATGAATTTTCTAAGCCATTTTGTCAGACTACTTTTATGTGATCGAATGGCAGGTTAGACAGGTTTAAAAAGTGGAATAACAGAAATTCAGGAAAAATTGTCTGAGAGTCGGGAAATGTTTTCATATCTGATGTTGAGGATTGCTCATCATCTAGAGATTACTAATTTTTTTTTGTACGCAAGACGAAGAGTAATAAAAAAATAGCACATTTTTTGCTACTACATAATATTTTTCAGTCATTTATTTGAATAATGTGTACTAAAAGGGAGGATTTAAGGATCCATTAGTTAAATTGCCTGCGTAACGGATATAGTGAACTCCCCGTTATAGTGAACCGAAATGTCTGTCCCTCGAAGGTTCACTATAGCGGGGTTTGACTGTATATATATATATATATATATATATATATATATATATATATATATATATATATATATATATATATATATATATATATATATATATATATATATATATATATATATGGGTCATTCTCACGAAAACTGTCATTTTTCAGTTCATAAAATCCCAAAAAAGTGAAGTGAATAAAAAGCTCTGAAACTTTTTATATTAATAGAAATATGTAATGGCATTATAAAGAAAGTATATATCCTATAAATTGTACTTAATATTTAAATTAATTAATTTTTTAAATAATTGATTTGTAATTAATTAATTTATAATAGTTAATTAATTAATTTAATAAATAAATTAATTAATTTAATAAATAAATTAATTAATTTAATAAATAAATTAATTAATTTAATAAACTAATTTTTTAATTTATTTTTCATATTAATTAATAAGTAAATTAATTATTTTCACTATTTAAAAAGTGAAGGAATGACACTAATAGTGAGGGAATGATATTTTATTTTAATGCATGTTTTTATCTAAGTTACATCTACCTAAAGTTTGAAAATGATAACATACTAAGTATATCTAATATTTATTATAATTTAGTCTTATATATTTAATAGTTTTTACAGGTTTGGGAAATAAAATTGGCTGGCACGATTGAACAAAAAAAAATTTCATAATATACTCATCTTGAATCATTCCCTCACTTCAGCGTCATTCCCTCACTTTATACACTAGTGAGGGAATGACGAATTCAATAAAATTTAAAAATAACAGTTAGGCCTAATTAATTTCTGAAGTCAATCACATACAATTATATTCATACAAGAAAGCAACATATATTTATCCACTTTCTCGATGAAGTTGTATTTTATTTTACTCTAAAAAATGACATGAGGGAATGACAAATGTAAAAAATTTTACCTGGTTTGATACATTCAAATTTATTCCACAGTAAATCTTCTTTAAGTTGAAGATGGAAACATACTGCAATTTTGTTCCATGATGCCAGTTGTTAACTTCTGAAGTTTTTATTAAAATATTTTTATTCTAAGAAGATTGCAGGTGATAAGAACATTGTTGTGAGGGAATGACGCGAAACACTGGGGACAAAGTTTAAAATAGTGCTGTGTTTAAAAAAAAAAAAAAAAAAAAAAATGAAATTTTAATTAAAAAACCGGAAAAAAGCCGGAAAAAAAAGGTATAATCTTTTCTTCAGCCCACACGATTATATCCGCAAAACAGAGTGTTTTTTTTTTTTTTTTTTTTTTTTTTTTTTTTTTTTTAAATAATATGTTGTTTGTTATTTTTTTACTTATTATTTCTCACCCCCTTTTTTTCATATGTCTATAATTTTTCTTTGTTTTATTCTTCATTTTGAACTTATCTAATGAGTGCTGTTTACTTGCAGCTTAAGCGCAATAAATGATATATATATAAGTGTTACGCTTTAGGTATGCTGTTGTGGCCCCGTTTCCATTTCAACAGGGTGGATGAATTTTTGAGAGATTTTCTAAAGGCGGGAGATTGTTCATCAGAAGAAATCCTCCTCTACTTCGGGAGGAAGGAGAACGTCGTTGCCAGAGAAATCGTCCAGAGTCACTCCAAAGGTCGACGGAGAAAACGCGCCCTTTGGGATGACCTCAACTGTCAGGAGTGGACAGAAGACAATCGATACAACCCCATCCAGAAGAAGGAAGAGTTTGCCTTAGACAGGGCCACCTACAACAAAAGGAAGAGTTGCCTCGCCTTCAGAAAACTAGGAGTGAAGGGAGCCAACGCAGAAATATACGCAGGTAAGACATCTTAACCTGGATCATCATTCGGATACTTTAACCAGTAATGTACACATGAGAGAATTTTAATCTATGTGTCTGATTTCTCAAAATACAAGAACTCTAACAAAATTATGCTTAAAAAACGTTACCTATCTGTGTATCAAGGACCTACACGCTACTTTAAATTTTTAGTGAATACCGCAAGCAACGGTATGGTCAATCAGAATTTGAATCTCGATGGACAACCTTAAATATTAAACCGTTATTACCTGGAATACTCAAATTAAAAATAAGTTTTTTTAAAAAAAGAAGTTTAGCTAGAGAAATCAAGACCTACTGGAAGTGCGCACACATTTTTCGTTGTTGCAAGAAACATAATTTTTGCTGGTAATTATCTCTTCCAAGAAAATTAAATATAAATAAAAAGGTCTATATGCATCCATGTATGCATTAAAACAAAAATAATAAGTAAACTGTAATCATTAATATAGTAATATTTTATATTCTGGAATCATTTATATAGTAATACAGGGTAGTGAATATTATCCTATTTTGTTAAATTTTACTTCAAAAAAGAATGGTTAAAAGCTTCAAATAATTAAGCAATAACTATTCAACATATTGGATTTAAAATTTTTTAGATTTTCACTAAAATTTATGGTGCTTTTAGTAGCGTATTTCAGTTGAGGTCATTCCATGACTTCTTTACATTAGTTTAACTTTTGAGCAACGCCAGCAACCAAATCGGACAATCAATGGATTCATGATTGAAAGTGAAATACTTGAAATGACGTCAGATTCGACACCTTTAATTGCTTTCCGTTAATAACATGGATTATTCCTCAAACTGTAATACAAATGCGAGTTTCGTCCATGATGCTCATTTCCCCAGACATGTGAATTTTCTTTAATTTTTTTTATCTTATTATTTGGAATCCCTTTGTGACGAAACTCAAGAGGAGCCTTTGAAATGTTAATCAGCAGACATGCCATTGTCTGCTGATTTCTATTGCTAGGGTGAAGTTTTTGATTTCAAAAGAAATGACTTTATTGTTTTTTTTTTTTTTTTTATAAATTTTTTTTTTACAAAAATGAAAAGTTAAAAGTACCAAGGCTTCATTATTAACATTCCTTCTTTTCGTACATAGTTTTGTCTGTCATCAAATATTAAAAATGTAAATTTGGATCTGAAGTTAAAAGCAGAGTTCTTTTAAAACTTAAGAGGTAGTAAACAAAAAGGAAATTTCCATTCTGAAAAGGGGGTGGACAAAATAACGGAAACACTTCTATACTACTCATTCCTCAAGAAATACCTAGAGAACTATTTTAAAACTTTAGAAGTCTTTGTCTTGCGATTTCCCACACATATCAATAAAGTTCAAAGCTTTTAAGAGGTTTGAGAGACAGGCAATAAATTACGAACGAAAAATGTTTTTTGTACACCCCAAACCAAAAAAATACGGAGGTGCGCTTCTAACTCATGTCATTTACGCTGATTTCATAAGCTTACTCTGACTATTCATGAAGATACGAACATTTTTATTTAAAAAAAAAATTATGTGTTATTACTATAACTGCAGAAATATTCTACAAAATCAACCAAAAATTTTAGTTAATGATAAAAATATCGGGTTGATTAAAAACTTTTCCGCCAAGGGGAGATACCTATCCGTGAAAACAGTAGCCATTCCCGTTGTAGTTAACCTTTCTTTAAACGGGTTTTCGCATTCTAAGTCTGAAAGTTGGAACTACACAACTGTGTAATTTGTTTGTCAAAACTTTATGATCTTGTGCACCAAAACAAGTGTTTAAAATGGAACTATCACGTCAACATATCAGAACGATTATGTCCTATGATTTCCGAACTAAGCTCAGAGCAACTGAATGCCATAAAAAATGTGTGAAAGTTTAGTTTTCAATACTGTTTCTTATCATAGAGTCAAAGTTTGGTTTCAAAAGTTTAAAGCTGGGAATTTCGACATTGAAATTGAACTACGTTCTGGCCACCCTATTGAAGTTGATTGTGACTAGTTAAAGTTTTAATCAAAGCAGAAATGTTTCAACATGAACTATTGCGTTAGAGCTTGAAGTTTGCCAAAAAACAATAGTTAATACTCTCAAACGCATAAATCTAAAGCTTAAGTTTTACCACTGGGTACCTCACGAATTGACTGCTGAAGACAAAAGCAAGAGAAAAACCTCCTGTTTGGCTCTGCTCAGAGATAAAAAAAAAAGAGAACATTCTGGACAAAATTGTGACCTGTGATGAAAAATGGGTGTACTACAGCAGTACAAGCAGTGATCAGTACCCGGGGAATCAGCAGGTTCGGTTGTAAGAAGAACGCTAACTAACAAGAAAGTGCTTCTCTGTATCTGGTGACATTATCATGGAATTATCTATAAGGAGTACCTGAAAAGCGGACACGCTATCAACAGTACAAAATACAATAGCATGCTAATCAACGTTAGCGATGCCATTCTCAAAAAAAAAAAAAACGAGTTTAGAAGGAAGGTGGTTCTCTTTCATCAAGATAACGCCCGACCACATGCCAGTTCTATCACCGACTGGACGTTTTACACTCTGGTGAGGGATTTGATGCAGCATCCACCATACAGATAAGACATGGCGCCTGCGGATTATTCTCTGTTTTCATATCTGCAGCTGCATCTTGATGACACTATCTTCCATTCAAATGTCGAGGTCATAAATGAGGTCGATCGCTTTCTGAACTCGCGCACGCCACATTTCTTCGCAGAAGGGATTGAAAAGTTGCCAAAACGCTGGCAGACCATCAACAGTTGCGTTACATGGAGAGGAAAATCTCGAAAACCAGCCACACTTAGTCCAACAGCTAGGGGGCTCTAACCCATGATCCATCTACCACTAAGCACCATGGCAGGTGCGAGCGAAAAGCAGAACCAAAGCTGGGATTCGAACCTTGGACACCTCATTTGCAGGCTAACGCTTCCTTCCTCGACCACCTAGGTTATCTACAATTGCTTCGAAAAATTCGTGAAAAATTTCATTGTCGTCACAATATCCTTGATTTTATAAAATGACCGATCTCCCACCGCAGGCACGTGTTTTAGCCGAAGAAGGATAGCTTTGGCAATTTATAGCTTATTATTTAGTTCCATCAGCAACCTCCACGAAGGCTATAGTTTCTCAATGCTTGATCTAGGAGCTCCCTTGACTTCTGTGGTAGGCTCAAAATCGATTATATTGGAGCAAATAGCATTCAACGTCGGCTATAAAATTAAAAAAAGAAACGATTGTAGAAGGACGATCAATCTATTGAAAAGGTTTTCACTTAACTACGTTCACTATGAGATAAAAATGTAAGGGTTTAAATTTATTGAAATGAGAATTAAGTAAAATATTTGTTTAAATTTATTTTTAGTTTCAGGAAATTCATATTTTATTTTGAGTTATTTTATATAGTTATGCAAAGTGCATTCTACAGGGTGTCCCGTAAATGTTGCGACAAACTTCTAGGGTCACATCATAAGGATTAAGAATTATTTAGGAGACCGTGACCGGAAATGCTATCGTATGGGCGTTTTCCTAGCATAAACTGTTCCATCATGTGCTTCTGAACATCCGATATTTTTATTTATCGAAATTTTCTTAATTTTTTGCTTTCTAATAATTATTGTCAAAAACTGTTTTCAAATAAGTACAGTATTATCGTAATTTAATAATTTGGTGACAAGCTGGACAAGCTCGCCTAATCATTAAATTATGATAAAATAGCATTTCTGAGCCTATTTTAATGAAGTTCTTAACAATAGCTAATTGTAACATAGAGCCGTGATGACTCATGGGATAGAGCGTTTGTTTTCCAATGAAGTGAACCGGGTTTGAATTCGAGCGATGGCTGGTTGATACGAATTCCACATCCGGCTTTCACCGACCATAGTGCTAACGTAAGATATCCTCAGTGGTAGGCGAATCATGGGCTTGAGTCCCCTTACCATCTGGCTAACAATGGGATTTTTTCTCCTCTAGATGTAACGCAAATGCGGATTAGTTCCTTCGAAAAGTCCTCCGCGAAGTCAAATTTCTCCCAATACTTAATTCAGGAGTTCCCTTGCCTTCTGGATTGGGCTCAAAATTACAAGGCTACAGAGTTGAACATTAGTAGTCATAAACCTAAAAAATTGGGTCTGCTGTTCAACGACGATTATAGAATAAAATATAAAATATATCGTAACATGAAATTAGCATGAAATAAAAATGCTAATCATCATACAGAAACATAAGAGTGCAAGTTCAAAGACACACGAACAAAATATCCATAATAAGAAAACGGCCCTAGCAGCGTAAGTTGACATTTCCGGTCATGGTTTCCTAGGTAATTCTTAATCCTTATAATGTGACCCTAGAAGTTTGTCGCAACATTTACGGGACACCTTGTATAAACTACATTCTTGTGACAACAGGTATGTTCGCTGGTTTGAGGGAGCCCAGTGATCCCCCGAAGTACAAACTCTTCACGAAGTTCGTCTCGGGATTCAACTTCCTGGGACAGCAGATTGAAGTCGGTTCATTCTACTTCTACCTCTACAGTGGAAAGACTAAAGCTTACGTCAGGGTGAGTCTCATTCATTTTAGGTAATGACTCTGTTGTTCCCATTCAAACCTTGATAAGGGACACTCTATTTAAGGGATAGAGAGAAAAAAGTTTTGAAAAATGTGATCGAAAAATATGAAATATAAATTGAAATACTTTTTTTTCGTGTGTTTACACCTGTTCTTGGTTGATTGATGTTTTAGGGAAGGGATCCAATGAAAAAAAGCACAGCATGGAGAAATGAAATCGCATTCAAAAGAAATTTTATGGACGCCACACTATTTAAATTGTTGGCACTTGTTTTTAAAATCTTTTAAAAATGATTATTTATATTGCAAAATATTCTTGAGAAAGAGTTGGGTGCGATGGAGGTCAATAATGCTACAAGAGGTTCCTAGCCAAGATGTTGTCTGTGCATTAAGATGTTACTTGCACTGAATTAAAGAAAAAACTGAAGATGCTGATTCCAGATGCTGGAGGATCCAAAGAAAACCAGCTAAAAAGTGAGAACCACTGTATCCAATTTTGATGCAAAGAAATTTGGGCGGATGATCTCCTCCATCTCAGGATTTATAACAAGTCTCTTTAGATGTCGCAAGATGTTCAAATCCATTACCTTATCTGGAGGGGGCTTTCGCCATAAGTGTTGAAGTCCGAACTCGCAGCTAGTAAAGTTTGCTGGGTGTGACTGGCCTCAGTTAAAACACTTAGCAATTGCCCTTATCGCAGAGGTAAGAGCGGTTAGAACCGGCGCATTTCACGCAACGTGATTGCAGTTTTGTCTGCACATGGCCGAACAACTGACAACGGTAACATTGAGTTTCTCGACAGCCACCCCTATATCTCTCCACTTTGATGTTACCCTTGATGGTGTTGAGGTCGTAGACTCTGCGATGAGATTCTCCTAGGTGACTGAAAAGATATGAAAATAAACGTTAGTATGATGGTTCGTTGCTGAACCTTTTTCTGAATTGGACTAATTTTGTGCAGCTGATCCATTCTTTCACAGATCTTCAGTCTTGAGGTCAGCAGATAAACCTTTGAAAATTACTTTCAAGTGTCACTTAGACTTATCTGCTTAAGCTATTGAAATCTCCATTAGTGTCGATGAAGAAGCAGCCACAATGTACAATTTTTGGAAAAGTTTCTGGCTGGGAAGAAGAAGGAACAGGCTATGAATCGATAATATTGATTGATTCAGTGTTGACCTTAGATTTCTTCTTTTTACTCTTTCAAGTAGTAGATAATCTTTCTACAGGCTCAGAGTCAGACTTACGGTGAGGATTATCTTCTGTCTTTCCATCAATATTCCCCAGATTTGAAGTTTCTTACGGCTAAACAGAATCTCAGAAATAAATACTAACAGTCATGTTATTCCTTTCGATGCACCAATTTTCTGGAAGAATGTCGCCATCTTCCTCTTTGTCTTGAATTCTTGCTTCGTAGAACTCTTCAAGATCACTTGTCGGGAAATTTTCGAACGCTGCGACTGTAAGATCTTTCAAGTGTACGCGGGTTCCCGTATCTCTCTTCGTCGGGGAGAACATCCGCTTCTCTCCACGAAGCATCTTATAGTCATCATCGTTGTTTCGAGCTTAGTCACAACATAACTTTACCGGGGAAGTCCAGAACAGTAATAAATGATTGTTGGTTCCATATTGATTCGACAGCTCATTGAATCACGGATCACTGTCGAATCAAAACATAAGATTAGGAAACTTAAAAAATGTTCATATGTTTTTTAAGACACAGGTACCACTTCTCCAATTAAATTTTCTTTTGTCGTTTTCTTCTGGTGTTATCGGGAGTCAAATTTGTGGAACCCTATCCTTTTTAATTTAATAAAAAATTCTTAAAATCTTCTAATTTAATAATTTTAAGCTTTTGTGAAGCAGTTTGTTTATCACTGAGAAACAAATATTTCTTTATCGTGGTTTTACTCGAACTCTTTTAATTAAAATGTATCGTTTCGTTCTTATTGTGTTATTCTACCAGTTTATGAATAAGCTTAAACACGAACAACAAAAAAATTCAATAATGAGTTCAAGTCTTTTACATATCATAACTAACTTCTAAAGCTGAGAAAATGAAAGAGTTTTGCTTCTAGAAAAATACAGAGTGCTCCGTAATCATCACCCTTAATGTGTAAAATACCATGTTAAAATGAAGTAAAAAACG
Organism: Parasteatoda tepidariorum; assembly: GCF_982258835.1. NCBI lineage: Eukaryota > Metazoa > Arthropoda > Arachnida > Araneae > Theridiidae > Parasteatoda > Parasteatoda tepidariorum. The sequence continues at coordinate 485,321 of NC_141758.1, read as the reverse complement.
TATTCTAATCAAGGGCCGCATATTAGTAATTAAGCCAGAAGGAAACAAACATACTCCAAAGCTGCCATAATGTACTATTGTGGAGGATGGGACTGAAATCATTAAAAATATTTGATTGGCGAAGATAACAAAGAATATGAAAGTAAGCGGTTAGAAAAATCCGGAAATCATTTTGATGTTTTCTGCCCCGTCTTCCTCAGTATTCAAATCGATTGGTTTCGATAAAATTTTTGTTATTTTTCCTAAATTAATTATGTGGGAGAAAAAGGGTAAAACCCTTGATTTTAGCGAAATTAGTTCTGTTTTCTAGCAGACTAAAGGCCGTATCACACAAAGCGAAAATTTGCTCAATTCAACCATCAATTCAACCCCAACTTCGACTTTCTGTTCAACAACCACCTGAAACAGTTGAACTATGGTTGTCATACGGTTGAAAAGAGTTGACCTTTGATAAACGAGTGATTTCTTTCTTTTTAGGCGATTTAGCGCTGTATACATAGACGAATAAAATTTTTCATCGAAAGACTCAACTCGTGTGTTAGTTTAATTTAATTTAATCGACGGCAATGGATCCTTCCTTAGCAATTTCAAGTTAGATCATTTACAGTTTGATAAAGAAAAAAAAGATAAGAGAAGGACACTTTGGAGTAAAGCATGGCGCTTACGAAGTCAGAGATTAGGCTGTTATGAAAATTTATTGAGAGAACTGTTTGTTCTCATTTGTGCAATCTTAGACATAAAAGTTAAAAATATATAATTAGTTTTAATATTTTAAAAGTAAATTAGGAAAAAAAATCACCATTTTGTTATAAATATATTCGTTGCATGCTGTAATAATTTCACTTATTATCATAAATTAAACACATAAGTCACAATGGATTTTTATCTTTAGTTAATAAAAATATTTTTAGATTATTTTTTACCTTTAGTCATATGCTTATTCTAAATTATTCAAGTAAATTACCTTTAAGTTTTTCATATATTTAATAACATAATATAGCTTTTCGCAATTTATATTTACTATGTATATTTTACAACGGAGAAAACAAAATTTAATATAAAAGTAAAAATAAAAAGTAAGAACAAAATTTAGGAGTTTGATTATTTTTTGCACCAAATTAATGCAATAACAATTTCCTTTTTAATGTTGACTTTAAGTTTTTGAAAAATTATTAAAATAGTTTTTTAAGAGTTCGATAAGTATTATTATATATATGTTTAGTGAAATACTCTAGTTTGAAAAAAAATTGTGCTATTTATAGAAATTTAAAAGTTTATGTGAAACTGAATTTTAAAAAAAAGAAAGCCATTAAACGGCACTATTTTGTTAAAGGTTCAACATGAATAAACACAAACTATTTAAAAATTAGGAAAAAGAAGAACTGATAAAAGTGAACAATTTATTCCAAAAGAAATGTAAAAGCAGTTTCGATTAATTTTTTATGAGCTCTTAAATGATGTTTCCTGTGGTGGCGGGATGTTACATTCCAAATGTTCTCTTTTATCTTCAAGAGTTCAATAAATGTGCTCTCCATTTCGATGCTCCATTTAGAAGTTTCCCCAACGGAAGCTTGTTCAAAATTTTGACTCATCTTTGCTGCAATACAAGTAAAAAATTTTATTAAGAAAGGTGAAGCAAGTGTATTTAAAGCAACAGACAATAAGGAACAGTCATTAAAAATAAAATAATACCAACCAATTAATTCTGTCAGCATATTGTTAAGGTATGAGTAAGTTTTTTATAATCAGTAAAAACTGAAATAAATTTTTAATGGTTTTCCATGTTTTTATAATAAAATTAATAGAAAGTGAAATTAAAATTATGTATAATTACAAGGACAATTACAGTTACTTGTCCCATTTTTTCAAATATTTAACCTTAATAAAAAGACTTCATTTTTAAATAAATAATTTTAACTTTATCTTTAATTTCAAAAAATAAATTAATCTATTAAATTATGAAAAACCCAGATATAAAAAGTACCTACATATTAGTATATTTAAAGTTAAACGTGTGTTAATATTTTTTTATTAAAAATATTACCTTAAAAAAACCTGTTAAGTGCTTTAACGGGTAAAAAAATATTTTCAACTTCCTTCATAATTTATTCCAAACCTGCTTATTAATAATATAAAGCATGCAACTGCATTGGAAAAATTGATCCTTACAGACTAAGTAATTTAAATTTCTATCTAATTTAATTTCATTAAATATTACTTTTTGAAAAAACCCGCTTAAAGTTTTTAATAGTAATATAAAATTACAGATTCAAGTTTCTTCAACTTTATAAATACTAAAAACTTAATCATATAAAGCATGCAAATCTATTTGAAAAACTTATGCTGCAGAATAAATTACATAAAATTAAATGTGAAACAATAAGTTTTAATAAAAACATTTTTTTTTTAATAAAACCCACTTAGTGTCCCAAGTAGGTTTTTTCAAGGTGGGCCCACTTGTCGAACTCTGATAGAAAGTGCAAAGTAATTGGAAAAAACCAAATTTTTGTTCCGCGAATACTGACAAACATACAGTTTAAAAATAAAATACAAAGAAATTAATTCTGTCAGCTTATTGTTTAGGCATGAGTAAGTTTTCAGAAAAGTTTACTTATTATAACGCAATTTTTTCCTTTGTAGAAAAATATTCAAAATCACTGAATTCAGTAATAACTCTAGAATAATTGCTAGTATAATCTTATCGGAACTATAGAAAGAGCAAAGTAATTGGGAAAAAAAACTACATTTTAATTCGGCGAATACTAACAAATATACAGTTACGTACAAAAAAAATAAAATGCAATTCATAAAATTTGTTTATCATTTAAAGTAATGTCAAAATATAAAACAAAACTACTTTTACGTACTTGCAAAATTTACTTCAGATTGGTGAATTTGGCGTAGAAAATCATACTTTTAATTCACGGTTAAAGACATAACACATTTATAACATAAACTTCCTTAATGGTTAGAAACAGATTTATACTTCTTATAAAATAACTTTAAAATCAATACTCAATTAAAAACTCACCTTAATTAATATATAACAAATAAGATACGCTGCTTCGTAACATAAACTTTGCGGCCATATTGTTTTTGTGGAAATAAGTAATTTCCAGTTATAAACTTTATTTTGAAGTGAAGGGAAGTCAAGTAATAATCAATGTGACGTAAGACATCGTGTTCTATAAAAGAACGAACAATTCTTTTCATGATGAATGAAATGCCCGCCCTTCTTTTTAGTCTTCGGCCGATGGCCTGATATCCGTCATAGGATTAAGATTGTTGATGATGATTCTTTATATATTTGTTCAGCATTACGATTTTTAGATTTAAGTTAAACATTTAAAGTATTAATAAATGTGTTCTCCAGTTAACTTGTGTAATAATCTTTTTTTAGCGTACTCTGCTTTGTGAGTTAAACCCACAGTTTTGACTTGTGCTATCCCATAACCCCATACGGTTGCTGCCACCTGATTGGTTGAATTGTGAAGTTGCTTGAACACTTTCGAAGAGATGTGAAAGAGTTGAACAACAGTTGTTCCAACTCGGATAAGTATACTGTTTGTCTACGATAGGTACTCTGTCCGCCACAAAGTCTGCGGCAGTCTGGTGCTATGGAAACAAGAAGAGAGCATTTTAGGGAGGGTGGCTTCGATGAAGAGGTCTCCTTTTCTTTCGCCTTCGATGATAGCTTGAATGGGGAGTATACCAGATTGGCTGACTCAGCCACCAGTAGAAGACTTATTTAATCTGATTCAAGAACTTTTTTAAGATTCGCATGAATATTTCTTTCTTACTTAAAATAGTTCTCTCGATTCAATCAGTTGTTATTTTTTAAATACAAAGGAAAAAAAGTGAACAAATTCTGACATTAAGGGTAGTACAGGTTTTTTAAATATTACTTTTTAATTTTACGATATTTATTATGAATGTTCATTGATTGTTAGATGGTTTAATTTCTAAACTTGCACATTTTTTAAAGCAGTTAATTTCTTTTATTACTTGAATTTTCTGGAAAAAGTGAAGAGCTTAAACTTAATAACTCTGATTTTAAAATATAAATAGAAATAAATAAAATAAAAATAGTTCACGTTATCTGTGCCGGAGAAATATTAAATATCTTTGTTTTGATTATTAATTTTTAAATATTTTACTTATTTATTTATTTTTGAAACTGAAAGCAAGTGACCGCAACTAGGATGAAATCTAAAACTATCAACGATGATTTTTATCAGCACCCATCAAACCATCTGAAATTATCTGAAGTTTTTTTTTGCTTAAATTACGTTTTCTTATTTATATTTTATTGTAACCTGTACAGTTTTTTTTCACTATTTATTAAAAACAGTTTTTATTAGCAAATTTATTTTTTTCTTAATAACCAATTTACTATGTATGATAAATTTATAGATGAGTTATTTATTAATAAAACATTGAGCTGCTTTAAACAATTTTATACAATTTCCATACATATTCCATACATACATATAAATTTTTTTAATTTTTTTTCTAAAACAGAAGCTTTTGAAAAAGAGAAAAGATTTAAAAAAAAGGAATCACACGCTCTAAACGATGTTTCAGGCGCGAATGCTCATTTCTCTTAACTCTAGGGCTAATACAATAGATCGAAGAAAGAAGTCTCCTTTTCTCCCACCGAAACCAGTCTTAAAGAGGGACCCCGCACCCCTACTTGAAATAATCATACCTGGTTACCATAGTCCCCGCCACCCCTCCAGACGAATGGCGGACAGAGTACCTATCGTAGACAAACAGTAGCACACCTATATTTTCGGACGGGGTTGTCTTCGGAGTTGAAGTTTGGGTTGAGTTGAGGGTTGAATTGAACAAATTTTCGCTATGTGTGATATGGCCTTAACACTGAATTACATTTTATTGTTCAAGAAGAAGGGCCTACCATATTGTTGATAATTAATTCAAAGTCGATGAATTTCTTTTTTTTATATGAACTCCTGCTCTTTTGTTTTTAAACTATCCTTATTTATTTGGTTGTTATATTTATAAAATTTTAGTCCAACTTATTATACGTTTACTAAAGATTCGTTACCCTAACAAACAATTGGGATTTAACCCGATGAGTAGCACTGTTGTGTTTCGTTTATATAACTTCTTCTGGCGAAGTAAAATCGGGTACTACTCGATCCGGTGCTTCCTAGCTTCATGTGTGTCTGCGCTGGGCTCACAAAAGCTGCAGTGCATTGGAGGAAGAAAATACATTCAAGGCTGAACAAAGGTTTCACCGGCCCAGGGACAAAATTTATCGCGGGCCCGGAACAATATTTATCACAATGAATGAGGAAAAACCTTATTTTCATATTTTCATTGAGGACCTTTTATGCAAAGTTGTTGTTTTGCAGTAGATATAAAGAAATTTCCTGCCATTTTCCTTAAATTTTTATTTATGTTTATTAATTTTTGTTAATAAACAACATATTTTTTGTAAGGAATTTTGTTGGCCCTCAACCGTCCCAGATCCCGGTACAATCGTCCCTCTCTCTTTCCTCCCCCTTGAGTACGGCTTTGACTACATCTTTGACAGCAAGTATAATTTTCTTATATTGTCCCACAAAATTAAATATCTGCTACTTTTTCCCCAAAATTCTAGTATTTCTTAGTTTTCCGAAGAGTTAACATGTATACTAGTGAGATAACACCGGGGACTTTCTAGAAAAAAAAATAATTTAAAAATAGTAGTACGTCTATGACTTTTCGAGAATTATACATTGTATGTAACTAAACAATGAATCTCTTCAGATCAATGAATATAATCAGATAGTTTTTTGGCCGAACAGTTTTGTAATCCAAACAGGCCTTCTAATCTTAGCTACCAGAAATCACCTCACCTTCCTCTATATAAATTAGACATTTTTGACAAGGTTTTTAAAATATACATAAAGACAGTGATCATTATGAAATAGATTGTATCAATCTGTTATTGCTTAACATAGTTTAATAATTTCCTCTGGTATTTTTCATGCTATAAAATCCTTAATAATATGAAAAAAGTCTTTTCATAACAGTTAAATGAAAATTCCCATATCAACTGGAAATTTAACAATTCAATTAATGACCATTCCCTCGATACTTCCCATTTTTCAAAATTCTATGCTATTTCCGGGAAATTTCTTGGCTTTATTTATTTACTTAAAAAGCCTTTTGCATCTGTCAGAAGCAATTTTGTGGACATCGTTAGGGGCATTTCAAATTAAACTAGTTGGATGAAGTCAATGAGTGGTTTGGTGTAAATGATTAAACTTATATGCAAAAAAAATAAATTATGATAACTAATAAAAACTGATTAAATAATTTTGACTTTCCAACTACACACCCGTTCATTTCTATAAAATTCAAAGATTACACAGGACTCACTTCCTAAAGCAGGACTCATTCCAAAATTGATTAAATTTTTTTTTAATCATTTAATTTGCTTCAGTTTCTCTTCAATTCCGTGTCCTTTCTTATTTGCTTTCGATGATCCCAAGTAATCTAGGTGATTGTCAGCTATCATTTTCGAAACCTTACATGTGACATCCAAATGTTTGTTTTCAGATTATGGGTCGCACTAGGCAAGAGTTCACCAATGATGGATGCACGCCGACTGAGTTGCGCTACAGACCCCTCAAGCACATCCCTCTCTACTTGGTAAGCATCGGCAACGTCCAGATGAGCCTGGGCATCCACCTGAGCAGTCGACTCTCCGTGGACACTTTGTGTCCCCAGATAGACATCTATCAGCTGCAACCTCTGACCAATGTTCGTATAGGAGGAGAAGCCCTGGGCACTGTCGGTGTGAGTATAGTGTGGCATTCGGTATCATTTAAAAAATAGTTTTCAAATATTATTTTTCTGTTCTGTTTATGGACTTATACTCCTTTCCTGGTATTCCTTTTCAATGGATTTATACTCGTTAATCGCAGTTTTTAATTACAATGAAGAAATCATATAAGAAAGTTAGAAAAACTTTCATTCTTTTTATGGCAAAAGAATATTTTATTATTTGAGTCGATATGAAATGTTAAGACAGGGAATGCTTAACAGTGCAAAAAATACTAAAAGTAGAATGCATTATTTTGTTCATGTAATTACATTAATGATTATCATTGATCATTAATGATTAAAAATAATAGAAAAAAGTTGTTAAAGTTCAAATGTTTTTTTTTTTTCCTAAAAAATATTTCATTGCATTTATGAGTTTACTTCTTGTAATCTAAATTATTCTAGTAAAAATTGCATTTTCTTCCCCTTTCTTAAAGCTTTCATCTCAGAATCCTATTTATTTGCTTCCAGTGTCTGAAATTGTAGCTTTTATTCGGGTTCAGCAATTTTGTCAAAAGCATTTTAAAACAAAATTCAAAAACTGTCAATCACAAAAGATACTTTATGGTATGCACCAATATTGCATTTCCATGATAAGAATAATTCCAGCAGAATTCTTCCTTCCAAAAAAAAAAGTTTTTTAAGAAAAAAGCTTATAATTCAAAAATGTTAAAATGGTTAGGAAAATCCATTAAATTTTATTGCAATATTTTGTATTTATCGGGATAATTAGGGAGTAATTTCCCCAATTGAAAGTTATTCTAAATAAAAGTTAGTTACAAACATGGAAGTCTCAAAATTCGATCACGTGTTCCGTTTCGTTAAAAGGAAGTACTAAAACCGTTTCATTAAAATATTTTATAGTTATCGGGATATTTAGAGTGTCATTAGCCTAATTGATAGTAATATGTGATTAACACGTCTGTACCAAGATAGAAGTTTCAAACATGAACCATATGTTTTCATCAAATTGTTAGGATAAATTGAAGAACTTTTCTTTCAAACTGTCGTGGTCATTCGATTGATTGACAATAATGTTAAATAATCCCTTCAATCACTACCAAGTTGTTATTAGCTGATTCCAGATCTTGTGCTATTAAACTGTGAAGAGGTGAGTTTATGCAGGTGATTGACTATGTGGAAACGCTAAGTGTATAGACGGGTAACAGGCAGCCAATTTTCCCCTAAGTTACGGTACTTAAAATAAAAACGCTGAATAGTCAGAGCAATGATGTCGAAGGCAGTAGGTATTACCTAAAGATGTAAATCGTTGAGTTTATGCAGGAAAATATTGTGGTTCTAAAACTGCGTAGCGGTGAGTTCGCTTGGGCGACAAGCTAGTCAACGCAGGCAGCTTGTCGAAAAGATAAAGCAATAATACTCCTCATAATTACTGTCCATGAATTTAAACACTTTTTGTTTTTGATTTGTTGTGCAAGCTTCATGTCATTGTTAAGGTAGATATTTAATTTACGTCCACCTTTTAAAACTGACCACTGTTCCCTGGATATGGCCGAAGGATAGCGGCATTGAAATTTTCACTGACGGCTCTAGTCTGGAGGTAACTGCTGAAAAACACTTTAGGAATGGATTGGTAATAAAACTTAGTGGCGAGACTGTTGATGTTACCTCCTCCAAGGATCACCGGCAACTGCAATACCCTTGTGACTGAGCTGCTGGCCATTAAACATGCCTTGACTTGGCTTGCACACCACCTACCATTCCCACATAGCAAAATAAGCTTTATTTTCACTCAGCAAAAACCTTTTAGTGTAAACCTAACAAGGTTTTTACGCGGTTTACGTGCAAACCTTCAAATCTTAAAACAAAATCTGTGACAATCTACTCTATTCTACGCACATTACCCTCATCCAAAACCTTGATAAACAACCTTCTATATAAAAACCCGAAAATCGAGGTTGTCTTAGGGTATTCAAGCATGAAAAAATCCTTGAATAAAGCTAGTCTTAAGGTGAAAATAATCTTAAGTCTAGGAAATTATAAGGTTTCTCTTCGCAACGTCTTGAATGCTCAGCTAAAATCCACTAGTCATGAAATTTTAATTGACAATGCAATTTAATGCTATCGCTAGTGGGACGTCAGCTAAAGCGTCATTTGTGGACCCAATACTTTTTAAAAAAGCTTCAAAACTAATGTTTAATCCTTTTGGTATGAAAGGTTTGAAACTGCAATATTTTTGCTTCATTGAAAAAAGGTTTTTAATACAAACATTTTCGTGACAATAAAAAGAAAATTGTGACATGCGAGGTTGCCATAAGGTTACATGCCTTCTGGGATTTACACTAGCCACAGGGTGCTTGGAGAACATGAGCAAGCTTTCTTCAATAAAGACTCTATTTGTGATTATTGTGGCGAACATCAGACTATTAAACACTTGCTCAACTTTCACCTACACTTCCAAACGCTCCGTGGCAATCACTTTGACCAACTAAACACTTCATCTCAATGGCCGACAGAGGCATTATAAAATCAATCATTAAAATCCTCTTTGAAGGACATGCTGGCCCAACGAACTCAACATTGACTTTAATCTTTTTGGACATTTCAATTCAAATTCTCGTCTTGCTGTGATTTTTATGTCTCTCTTTCAGCTTGAACCTTTCAGCTGTTTTATTCGATTTTATTCGATAAACTCTTAAATGTTTTAATTGCCTTGTATATTTCATTTTCAAATTTTCAGTACGACAGTCTTTGTCACTTAATTTATACACTTTAAATTTTAACTTGATGGTATGATTCTACTATGTTTTGAAATTTTACCCTGTCTAATTTTTAGCTTCTCATTTTTGAACATTATTTTTCATTTTAACTTATACCACCTAAATTTTAAATTAATGGTTTTAACTTGATCCTTTTATCGCTTTAAACCTTTTGGTTTTGAATGGCTTTGCTATTTTAACCATTTAAGATATAAAATTTTATCTTTTCATTTTGTTTTATTTTGTCCTATTGACTGGACTTTGATTATTGACTGGACTTTAATTATCTTTTGGTCTTCCTTTGACCATTTCTCAATTTTAATCTAGTCTGTTTTAAGCAACTTGAAATTTTTAACAAATATTTTTCGTCTTTGGATTTTATTACCTTTAATAACTAATCGAGAACATTTTGTTTTGAAGACTGCATTTTTAATCATTTTGTGATCCACATCAGCTCCTGTTGGGCATCAATTATCAACCTGGTTACTGCGTTTTTGTTCATTCTGTTATTACATTGTTTTACTTCAGTAAATGTATAAGGCTCCTTCGACCTTGAATAGATAATAAATCACATGGTCATTAACTATATACATTGAGTGGTAAAAATATGCTATTCTTGTTCCTACCATCTGCGAAATTTGTAATGTTTTTAGTTTTTAATCTTGAGTTTGGTGACGGTCTGGGAAGGATGAACCGAAGACATGCCATCACAATTTTGATGCTCTGCAGAGGGGATGGCTCCCCCGCTTTGGTAGCCCGACAACCTGCGCGATGTCAAACACTTTGCTGTTTAACGAACACCGATACCATGCACCCTCGGTTTCTAAGCAAACTGATCAAAGTGGTCACCCAAAAGCTGCTGTCCGCAGCCAGTGATGTTTGGTGTTCTACTAGGAGCCATGTCTACGATCTGTTTACTGCGGGACATCACATGTTATGAAATAATTTGAATTAATATAGTATATTTCTAATTTTCGATGAAGGAAATAAGCTTCTAGCAATTGTGAAATTGGAAGGGAAGAGTCTAAATAAGTTTGGGAACCACTGCTCTGAGCACTTGTTCATTGGTGATCAATATACTCAGAGGGCGAAGGTTAAAGCATTTAATCTTGCTACTGTTAGAAGAAAAACTCTTTCTTAAAAGGTTTGTTCCTTGCATTATTTAAAGTAGTTGAGTTAACATTTTATTTTGTATAACATATTCATTGGTTGATATTATATGTTTCTTGATATTCTGTGAAAGAAATTATTCGGTTTTTGTCATTTCAGTTCATTCGAGGTGCCGCGAATCTTGGTGCGAACTTTAACTACAAACTACAGTTTACGTTCACACCAACGCCCAACATGTGCCTGAAAGGAAGCCATGGGTTCGATCCCATGAACATCAGTTTTGAATCCTACTTCCAGGTCAGTTTATAATCTTTTCGAAAGCTTGAACTACCATCTATCTTAACCAATGAGCTCTTCAAAAAATCACGGACTGTCTCCTGGTATATAGAAAGAGGTAAAAGGAGCATTTCGAAAGACCGGCACAACTTGTTATTCTCTCATTTTGTGACGCATCTGATCGAGATTACGTTCTAAAAGTAAATATTTACCACAAATTTGTTCCAAAACTAAACCGGAAACAAAGAGGACAACCACAGCTCATTATGTAACTGAACTGGCTTCGAATATCAACAAAAGTTTATATTCAAAAAGCTGGCGAAAGTAAGACAGACATAAATATTTGTTACTTTCTCTTAATTTATGTATTTTGTTTTTCATGGGTGTGATTCGTTGCTTAAATTCAATTTCTTAAGTACGTAATGCCTCCTTGCGGCATTGGTTAATGCTCGATATCAAACTTTTGCCCGATATCAAAATGTTCTGTTTAAAACTTTTATGTATTTTAGAGTAATTTTTATCATTACTAGAAAATATGCACCTTGATGTAATTTGATTTCCATTTCTTCAAATTTGAATTGCATTCTATTCCATTTATGACAGGTTTTATTAAGCATCGAAAAATAACAAATTGTTTATATTATTTCAACTTATTATTAGTTTATTTTATTGAATTAGCAACGACATAAAAATTATTCATGTAATTTATATTTTAAGTAAAAATCTATGACAAATTTAAATCTTGAAAGTCATAATACATGACTTATTGAATACCATTGGTCCCTGAAATATTTTTGGAAATAACTTTACATTCAATATAAAAACAAAAAAATTCTTTTGATCCATTCAAAATTTTTAAAAAAAAGAAGTAAAAATTTTAAAAGAAAGAAAAGAATAATCCTAAATAAAATCAGGAAGACAGTTTGAAGAAAAAACTGTGTGGATCATTACAAAATACCCAATGTCAAAAGCTCTCATAAAATGTCATAGGTGTAGACAAATTTTAAGTTTTAAATTTCAGCTAAAAATTTTCTAATTTTCATGAAATTTTAAAATATTTCACAGTCCCAGGAATCCTGTCCCAAAATGTAAATCCACTCAGCCCTTTCTTAAGCGACGCATTACTTTGAAGTCTTTGATTTATTCTCCTTCTACAGATGATTGTTTCCCATTGCCGTACAATTCTGATATTAGTTATACTCTTAATTGTGCGCTTGAATAATAAATGTTTACTTATCTTAGGCGTTCTCGTAAATGGGATGAATTTTTCACTACTGTTTATAGGAAATCGTTTGCGGATCATTCAATTAAAGATCATTCTAGTATCCCACCCTTTTTCAATGTATGGAAAACTATTGTAATTTGATATTTTGCTCCCTGGGATTCTCACCAAACCTTCATGTTTCTTACCCCCCTTCTTTTTATTGTCTTGATCCCGCTAGTTACTTTGTCCTGATTGGTTAAACCACTTTGCATGTGTTTATCTTTTTACTTCTGTACTGTCATTCCGTGTTTAGACACTAAAGAATTGTCTAGAGAATCAAAAGAATAGTATTTCTGAACTTGATGTGTGCTTTATTCACTTTTTTTAAACTTTTGTATATTAAATTGCGTGTGCAAATAGCTCAGACATAAAAAATGGTTTACTCATTTAAATTAGACTTAAAATCCTACATCTGTTCTTAAGAAACAATAACTCAAAACCTGAATTTTTCCATTCTTAAAACGAAAACTATTGGAAAAGATTTTTATCTTTCATTTGGATTGAAATTATTATTATTTTTTTAATCAAAACGCAATACAGAGAAGTCATACCTACTTATGGAGCTCTAGCGGTCGATTGAAATACAGAGGTATAAACTCGAGATTATGAGTACGTTCACAGGGAGAAATTTTCGAATCGCAACACTCATTTTCTTTCGTCGCAAAATGTTCAGCGCATGAAAAATGCAGTTTTGGAATGGTACGCGTATCACAAAAAACAGACGCGTTATGCAGGCAGAACAAGAGTACAAGTTCTACTCACGATCAAAAAACACACGATCGAAACGCAAAGAGGAAATTTGCATAAGGTAAAGTTAACAATCACAGAAAGACGTTCAACAGATATTTGATGCAGAAAATCTCTAAAAAGTGGGGTTGGGGTGGTTGACGGAACATATGCACAATCCGACGGAACTTTCACTGAAATCATTTTAACATCAAAGCTCGCCAGTTTCCTACGTCATGAACTTGTGCTCAGGCTTTATCATGATTCACTTAAGTTCAGTTCACTTCTAGTTTTTAATAACAAATGAGTTCCAAACCAAGAATTTTTAAGACTTTTCTAATTCAAAACATGTTCACTCGTGAATCACCGCATAGTTTTTTCACACAATTGTTTTTTTTTTTTACTCTCTTTTTGAAACTACGGTTTTGAAATCAATAAGCTATCGTCACATTATAATAAAAAAAAACTAAATAACCCATATTTCTATCCTATATATATGCTTCAATTAAAAACCTTATACTTTTAACCTTTTACTTAACCTGAAAAAAAACTTTAAGTGAACCATGGTATCAAGTGCATTTCAAACCATTTTAAATCATGATTTGATGACTTTAATTCAGTGATGATAAGAGTTTAAGTATAGGGAAAAAGCATTCCCCATTCTTCCAAAAGATAATAATTCCGACTGCCCTATAGATTTTGTTCATAGAAAATTCTTCAGAACACCGATAGTTCTCTTTACTTGAAACAGGACAAATGCTGACCCTTCCTAATCCAAGAGTTCTCTGCAAATATGGTGACCGGAAAATTATTTTATATGTCGTTCACCGATTCTAAGGGGTCAATGAAAGAGACACAAAATGGAGTTTTACCCCTTTACCAGGGTAGGCAAACACAACTTTATTTTGCTCGATGGATTATCCAATCGATTTGAACTCTGTGCGATCATCGTCTGAGCCACAACAATCGATTTCTGTTTGTCTACGATAGGTACTCTGTCCGCCACAAAGTCTGCGGCAGTCTGGTGCTATGGAAACAAGAAGAGAGCATTTTAGGGAGGGTGGCTTCGATGAAGAGGTCTCCTTTTCTTTCGCCTTCGATGATAGCTTGAATGGGGAGTATACCAGATTGGCTGACTCAGCCACCAGTAGAAGACTTATTTAATCTGATTCAAGAACTTTTTTAAGATTCGCATGAATATTTCTTTCTTACTTAAAATAGTTCTCTCGATTCAATCAGTTGTTATTTTTTAAATACAAAGGAAAAAAAGTGAACAAATTCTGACATTAAGGGTAGTACAGGTTTTTTAAATATTACTTTTTAATTTTACGATATTTATTATGAATGTTCATTGATTGTTAGATGGTTTAATTTCTAAACTTGCACATTTTTTAAAGCAGTTAATTTCTTTTATTACTTGAATTTTCTGGAAAAAGTGAAGAGCTTAAACTTAATAACTCTGATTTTAAAATATAAATAGAAATAAATAAAATAAAAATAGTTCACGTTATCTGTGCCGGAGAAATATTAAATATCTTTGTTTTGATTATTAATTTTTAAATATTTTACTTATTTATTTATTTTTGAAACTGAAAGCAAGTGACCGCAACTAGGATGAAATCTAAAACTATCAACGATGATTTTTATCAGCACCCATCAAACCATCTGAAATTATCTGAAGTTTTTTTTTGCTTAAATTACGTTTTCTTATTTATATTTTATTGTAACCTGTACAGTTTTTTTTCACTATTTATTAAAAACAGTTTTTATTAGCAAATTTATTTTTTTCTTAATAACCAATTTACTATGTATGATAAATTTATAGATGAGTTATTTATTAATAAAACATTGAGCTGCTTTAAACAATTTTATACAATTTCCATACATATTCCATACATACATATAAATTTTTTTAATTTTTTTTCTAAAACAGAAGCTTTTGAAAAAGAGAAAAGATTTAAAAAAAAGGAATCACACGCTCTAAACGATGTTTCAGGCGCGAATGCTCATTTCTCTTAACTCTAGGGCTAATACAATAGATCGAAGAAAGAAGTCTCCTTTTCTCCCACCGAAACCAGTCTTAAAGAGGGACCCCGCACCCCTACTTGAAATAATCATACCTGGTTACCATAGTCCCCGCCACCCCTCCAGACGAATGGCGGACAGAGTACCTATCGTAGACAAACAGTACTTCTTTGGTAAGGAAATGGAGTGATTTAGAGAGTTATGTTGGTAACACTTCTAAACGAGTGCGGATAGTGGAATAAATCTGGATTCGAATCATGAAGGTTTTAAAACAATTTAAGGTTGGTAAGAAATTTAAAGAATTATATAATATGTAATTTGCATGCATTTCTTTGAAATATTCTCATTTAACTCTTGATAAATATAAACATCTATCATATCTTAATGATGTAAAAAGCAGTTTATTAGTTTGACAAATGTCATGTATCGGATTTAATAATATGTAAAATTTTGAAAAAAAAACTAAATACTGTAAAAATTAACCTTTTAAAAATTAAATAAAAACCTATTCAGTATTCTTTATTAAGAATATGTAATATAAATAAAAAAGGAAAAGTCACTTTTTTTTAAGTCATTTGTTTTAAAATAATAAAAAAGTGTTAGAAGCAGTAAAAAACAAAATGTTTCCCTTACAAATTAACAAAAAGGAAGGAAAAAAACACCGAATATATATTTTTGAATTATCGAAATTCTTGGTCAATACAGAGAATACATGTAAGGGTATCTCCACACTATAATCAACTACAGTCAAAAGCTTCCGAAATTCCAGAACCATCTCTCACAGAACAGCAATTATGCGTTCACATTGTTGAAAATAATCTGTTAAAAGCTGTTGAAGTCACTGTTGACCAATACCTCCTAGATGGGAAGAAAGCCGAAGGACGCAAAACAATGACTCATACAGTTAGGCCCAGATTCGCTGATCACTTCTGACGATGACGGGTTTTTTTTCTTCCGTTTCTCGACACTTTTTCGTTACTCTTCTACTAATTTTTACTTGCTACAAATTATTATATATTTTTTTTTTGTCTAGATTAAATGTTCTTAAATTGTGTAAAAATGCTTAATTTATTTGTTTTCAGAAATGATTAACAATAAAAATAAAGCAACTCTAACAAAAATAACTGATGCGTGAATGAAAAAAATATATTTTTAAGCATTAAATACCAGTTTTATTTTATAAATTGGAAAATTTTATCTAGCTTTTTGTTTTAAAATGTATGGATTAAAAACAAAGAAATATATTTTTCAAGGGATTTTGCACATTTATTATTATTATAGTTTTGACATAAAACTAAGAAGGGATCTAATTTTTATAATACGTAGTAGTAGATGATTATTTGAGTCGATATTTTTAGTAGATGATTATTTCGGATTTTAATGATTATGTTTTGCATGTTATTAGAACTAGAAATTGTATCTAAACAATGACATAAAATGAGCTTAGGAAAATTTAGAAAATCAAATGCAGTCTTCAAACAAGGTTTAGATAGAAAAAAAAAAACATATCAAAAGCATGATTATAATTTGTATTTTTTTCCTGTGGAAGTGTGATTGTTAGAAGTGACAAATTAAAATAAAGTAAGCAACCTTAGATAACAAATATTTTATTAAGTAGCAAATTCAAAAATCATAAATAAAAATGTAAACACAAATTTTACTGAAATATGTTAAACTTTGAGTAACATTTAAAAAAAGTATAATTTTTACCCATCACACTAATAAATTAAAATAAAGTAAGCAACCTTTGACAAATATTTTATTAAGTAGCAAATTCAAAAAATGATTAATAAAATGTAAACACAAATTTTACTGAAATATGTTAAACTTAGAGTAACATTTAAAAAAGTATAATTTTTACCCATCACAACCGTAGATAACAAATATTTTATTAAGTAGCAAATTCAAAAAATGATAAATAAAATGTAAACACAAATTTTACTGAAATATGTTAAACTTAGAGTAACATTTAAAAAAGAATAATTTTTACTCATCACAACCTTACATAACAAATATTTTATTAAGTAGCAAATTCAAAAAATGATAAATAAAATGTAAACACAAATTTTACTGAAATATGTTAAACTTTGAGTAACATTTAAAAAAGTATAATTTTTACCTATCAACTTAGATTTTTAGTGGATTTCATAAGTGTTTTTAATTTTCTTTCTTTAGCTTTTGAATGGGAGGCATAACAAATGCTATCATTTTTCAATTTACAATAGTTATTTAATAAGATGTTTACAAATTTCTTTACAATACAATGAATGACAACATCTGAAGAATGTTCATTATCACAATAATCAAAATTTAAGTGTTTCTCTTCATCATTCAATACAGCTTTGATTATGTTTAAAGAAATAATTCTCTGATTATGAACTTTTAAAAAATTTTCTTCAAATTCAGTTAATAGTTTTGAAATAATTACATAAGAGTACAAACCAATAGTTATAAATGAACGGCATAACCAGCAAGGTAAACAATAACAGGCATAATTCTATTAGATTGTTGCAAATCCTCTTCTGTTACATTTATTTCAAATTTGTTATTGCATAGTAAATTACTGTTAAGAAATTCAGATTCGTTCTCAATATTGTTTAAATCTATTTTAACATAGCCAAAAACATTTGATTTTAAAATCAATGGCAAAGTAGATTGAAGCCTCAGCGTCATTTCTGATTCATATAATTGAGTTATTGATATATCATACTGGCCGCCAGCTAATTGTCTATATTTACCGAATCTTGCTTCTAAACTATCAGTTTGAAATTTACCTGCCAGTATAAATTTTAAACCTAACTCTTCAGTGCAATAGCGACAAATTTTTTGTATGCCTTGTGTTGTTAAAGATAGAGCTAAGTGAGTTTCTGAGGTTAATCTACCAGTATCAGAAATAGCTTTGCCCCATAATGATAACCATTCAAGAAATGCACTTAAATATCTAAAAGAAAAATCGTTTAATCTCAAGGGCTTTTGATATTCATTCCTTTTATGAAATCCTTTAGTTACTGTTTTAACATTCATAATATCCCACCAATTTACAAAAATTTCTATATATTCTGCTGTTGATATTAGATCTAAAATATTACATTTTTCCTTAAGTGAATTTATAGCTCCTATTAACTGTCTATTGAATATATTTAAAGCAAGTTTTACGTTTTGTCTTTCAATGTTAAAAGGAAAAAGAGCTTTTGTAATCAATGTGGGTGCATACTTAACCAAATTAGACCTTTCAAATTCGTGTAACTTACGTAAAAATTGAAATGAAGCAGTTTTTAATGGTACATTTTTTACATTATCATTAGTGTCAATATCATTAGTAACATCTACCTGAAATTCTGGATAAAACATACAAGAATTATAATTTTTTTGATTTAGCCAATTGTTCCTAACACACTTAATTATATGAACACTATCAATAATAAAAAATAATTTTCTACTGCTATCAAATGGGTGTGGATATTCAACCTGAACTTTAGGAGGTGTTGAAAATTTGGACATTGCCTTGCGGTTTATAGAATTATTGTCACTTATGACACAAAATGTATGAAAACCTATAGTTTCAAGACCAATTAATGTCTTTTTAATAAACTCATAGAGTGCATCAGCATTCACGGTGTTTACTGGCATTATTGCTACAACATCTTTGAAACTTGATTCCACACTCTGCACCATATAAACATAGGCAGAGTTAGCAGCCTCAATAGAATTATATGATGCTCCTAATATATCGCCACCCTTAAAGTCAAGAAAAGGTTTTAAATGGACTTCATCTATCATAACAGTAACGGTTTTATCTGCATCAGTTAAATAATCAAATTTCTGTTTAATGTAAGATAAGAAGTTTTCCTCAGTGGATTCATTTTTAGGACTAATATCATATGACATAATCAATTTTTTTATAGTTGAATGATGCGGTAGAATAACATAACCACTGCTTCTCAAAAAATTATATGCATGAGGAGATATAGATAAAAACAATGAAGAAAAAATGAGAAAGTCTGTAGAGTATCGGTTTTGATTTTTTTGAGTAAAAAGTAAAGATTGCTGCTCTTTTAGAAAGTTAATACCTAATTTTTGATTATCTGAGCTTAAGTTTTCTAATTCTGTAAGTTGGACAGTTATAGAGTTAATAAGATTTGGAATATTATCAAACTTTAGATCATTAGACTTATTTAAATAACATAAAACATTTGAAATTTGCTGAACATTACTGATGATTAGAGGAAATGTTAAATCATGAAGTTTCTTAATCTTTACATTATCAATAAAAACACTTAAAGATAGATTTTGATCAACTATTACAGTAATATATGTGGGAACCTGATCAACAAATTTGATTTTCACAAAAGAAAAACTATTTTCAATACTTACCGGATTAAAAACACCATTTAAATCCACTAAGCTAGATTTTTCTATCAGTTCAATTAGAGTATCTACTTTAAATTTTACATTATGCTGTTCATAAAGTTCTAAACTTTCAGCAAGGACGCTTTCCAACTGGCACATTTCTATTCTTTTTCTCTTTGCCTCTGGCTCTTCTCGAATTGGCTCATTTTTGGTCATATATTCTGGACATCCAGGAATTATAGATGGAATAGCCTCCTTTGTTAACCTTGGTTGTTCATAGGGCACAACTGTTTTCTTTCCAGTTTTTTCACAAACAAATTCCACAGCTTTCCTAATGTCATTTTCCTTGAAATGCATCTCACATACCTATAACAAAATGAATACATTATTTATATGTGCATTTAAAATAAATATTATATACTATATTCATGCATGAAAAATTAATAGATTTTTGTAGAAAAATTAAGAGATTTAAATTTCAAAATCAAATTAAAAAAAATTTGCTTTAAGCAGTTACATTATATTAGGGTCAAACAAAAATGTTTTAAAGTTTGAGCAAAAATTTAATAAAATACTAAAATTATTAATATTTTTATAAAATAAAACTCTGTAAAAATAACTATATATATATATAAAAATAGCTATATAGTTATTTTGTCATTATACACAAAATTTATTACAATAGTTTCGATATGATTGATAAGAACAACTTAATTATTACGATTAATTTATCCACAATTTAAAATAATTTACTCTAAGTAAAAATATAATAAAGAATCATAATTACATTTTTAAAATTAAAAACAAATATTACTCACTTTAGAATTCTTTGTAACTTCAAAATCTCTTGGTATGGCGGCAAACCATTTCTTACGTAATTCTTCATCTTTGGGAAATCCGAAAACAGATACTTTTGTACCATCAACTTTGTAATTTCCTCTACAGTTTGGTACACAGCATTTAAATACCATTATTCATAACACTAAGAATTAAATTAATGCTGAAATTTATAACATTTGTAGAATAAATATAAATTTTACGAAGAACGTTTACATCAGGCACCGACGGTTGTTTACAAATTCTAATCAAAAATATTCGCCAATTGGCTGAATGCGTACACAGGTTACAATACTTCAGAATATCGCCAATGGCTCGTTTGATCAGATTCGGATTTTTTCGAAAAAATAGCTACCCTGACTGGTTTTCCTCTGGGCCTAACTCTACTACGTCATCATCGCCTATAGTAACCCGTTGTGAGGCTTGATTCCTCTAGGAGGTATTTATCCTACACCCACTCATCCAGATCTGGCAACAACTTATCTCCCAAATCAGTGTGATGTGTAATAGATCTTCTGTAACCTTTATTGCAACTGCATAAAGAACTTCAAAAATCGTTTTATAACTAACACTTCATATTGGGGCGAATTTCACCTTCCCCAGTTACGTTTGGAGATGGAAAAAATGGTTTATGTTCATTTTTCACAAAAATTACAATTGAATCACCATATGTTGATTAAGTCAAGTTTAGACAAATCAATAACGTAGAAAATATGTTCTCACCGAGAATTATTACGCAGTGCAGATGGGCCTTTCGAGGGGAAACTGTTATTGTCAGCGCGCAAATTCGTTTTCTCTCTTACACAGCTTCTCATACACATCTTTCATACACAGCTTTCATGTACATTTATCGTTCTTCTCCTAAATCTTCAAATAGGATGGAATGAACATACAAGGGGAGTACGGAGCATAATTTGAGGCACGTACGAACACGCATGTAAAAAAAAGCTATAATTAAAAAATATTGTTAAATAACAACATCATCAGCAAATTTCTAATTTTCCTGCGGCTATGTTAATACAAAACACTCAATGCGAAATAATTAAATAATTATTTTTTAATACTATCCTTGAATGAAAAAAGTATTTTGAACTGAAACGATTGTCGTATAGAAAATTTGTTAACAATTTCTTTAAACTTAACTTATGAAAATATGTATTAATTTATGAAAATATTTTTTGCTCGTTTTCAATTTCATTTCAGTACACGATAGAAATAAATTGATATTTTTGTTGTAATTCTAAAACTTGTTAAGTCTTGCAATTATGCTAAAGAAGAATGATCAGTAGGTGTCCGTAGATGGCAATGCAAATTTTTTTCTCAAATCCTAGAAAAGCTAATACTAGTTGAATACGGAAAATCATTTTCAGAATTTGCAACCAGGATTGATTGGAAAACAGCTATTTTTTAAAACTTATTTTATTTCAAAGTCAGATTTGGCAACGGAGAATGGCATTCAAACTTCTTTCTAAACCGATCGCAAACAAATACCGTGGAGAAAAAAAATAAATTTGTCCTTGTTCTAAAAGAAAAAAAAAAGGTGTATGGATTAGAGGTTATCAAGGACTCGGTCAATAGGTCTTTGAGAAATGGACAATGGACAAGATATGAAGTTCTTCGTTGGACAATAAGTCGTGCGTTTGCGCTTTAGGTAGAAAGCTTAAGAGTTTTGGAAGAAAAACTGAATTTTATCATCTGCTCCAAATAGTTGTTCTCCGATAACGAAAAATGGAAACAAATGCCGGTGTCTGGCAAAATGCATTTAAGAATTTTCTGCTCTTAAATTGTGTTCTTAAATTATTTCTGATGTATTGTATGAAATACTTAAAACTGACATCAGTTTTAAAAAAATGACATTCCGAATACAGTTTTATTGAAAATGCAATATTTCTTTTATATACAACAACATGATTATCCTTTTCAAATGGAATTCTTGTGTTAAGTATAATCAAACAGCTTTATGATAAAGGAACATATTCCCTACGATATGTTTAATTTCTGCATTATTTATTACTAAAAATAGATTTTTTCTTCATTTAGTTTAAATCAAGGTTCCTGCAATGAAAGAAATATAAACAGAAATATAAAAATATAATTAATAATAATAGTTTCTTAGCATTTTTTACTGAAGGCAAAAATTTAAATAATTTTTAAAAATACAAATTTTAAATGAAATATCAGTTTAACCAGTTAAAGATGTTTTTGAATGAAATGTATTAATGTAAAAAAGTTATCGCATAGTAATTTAATAAGTAGTTGATCTCAAAAGAAGTACAATACGAAAGGTGAGATAAATTGATATATTAACAACCGATTTTGATGAAATTTCATATGTATATTCAGTAGGTCTGAGAATAAGTTTACAACAATTTTTTTTTGTTATTTTTTTGGACATATTTTTCTTTTGTTATCTTATATATATAAAAATCACATGTCACAGTTTTAGTGTTTATACTCCTCCATAACGGCTTGACCGATTTTGATGAAATTTTATATGTATATTCAGTAGGTCTGAGAATAGGTGCATAACTAATTGTTTTGGACAAATTTTGTTTTTTTGTTATCTTATATATAAAAATTTCATGTCACAGTTTCAGTGTTTATACTCCATCGAAACGGCTTGACCGATTTTGATGAAATTTTATACGTATATTCAGTAGGTCTAAGAGTAGGTTTATAACAAATTTTTTTTCTTCAATTTTGGGACAAATTTTTTTTTGTTATTTTTTTATGGTGTGGCATTAAAAAATACATTCAGTCCTTAATTTTCAACCTCGTACCATAAACCCCTACTTTTTAATAGCATTTTATATTTTTTAACCCCGGTCGATAGCTGATCAATTAACAGTTGATCAACTATCCCCGCCAGGGGAAAGTTGGATGTCTGGTTATTTTGCTTCGTAGTTTGAACCCACCACGGCTGTGCAACAGCACACGATTAGTCGTTAAAAAATTAATGAACAACGTTATTATTTTAAATGGGGGAAAGTATATTACTTCCACGAATCCCTATTATACCCACATATGTGCCAATTCAATTTAAACGCATTCAGTTCCCCATTAGATCGGCATTTGCAACGACTATTAATAAATTTCAAGGTCAAACAATGTCTGTTTTTGGCTTTGATTTGAGCACACCATGTTTTTCACACCGACAATTATACGTGGCAATCTCTCGAGTGGGCAAACCATCCAGTTTATTTGTGTTAGCTAAAGATGGAATGACAAAAAATATTGTACACTACATTACACTAACAAGGGAAACTAGGGAAGTGTGACTCGCCAATTTTGAAATAAACTAGTGGGATGTATGCCTTATGAGGAATAATTTTAGGGGGCAACATTCGTTCCGGCCCATAGAAGGTCCTGTGAGAGATAAAAAATAATTCAATATATAGAAAAATCGGTATTTTATTACTTCAATGCAGACTATTAGTTATTGTAATTATCTCATACTCTAATTTTGTGGTACTTTCGCGTACTATATAACGCATATTTATTGTCAAAATCGATTTCGAAAATTTTATATATCTGTAGATTTTCAGAAAAACATGTTAGGTTAATTTAAAAAAAAAAAATTGACATCAAATTTTTTTTTTTTTTCAAAAAATTTTCAAAATTAATTGGAGTATGTAAATGCAAATCAATTAATTAATTTGCTAATTAATTTATTAATTTTCTAAATAATTTATTAATTAGCAACTTAATTAATTATCCAATAATTATAAATTAATCGGAGTATGGGACAATTACAATAACTAATAGTCTGCATTTAAGTAATAAAATACCGATTTTTCTATATATTGAATTATTTTTTATCTCTCACAGGACCTTCTATGGGCCGAAACGAATGTTGCCCCCTAAAATTATTCCTCATAAGGCATACATCCCACTAGTTTATTTCAAAATTGGCGAGTCACACTTCCCTAGTTTCCCTTGTAAGAGATTAATATTGTTGACTAATATTTTTAGAATTCGTTATAACCTATAAATAACCCATTGTCTGCCGGGTCAGCTAGTATATATATATATATATATATATATATATATATATATATACACAATTACCTATTTTAACGCTTTTATACTAATTTGGATATACTTAGAAATGAAATGAATTTTCATAGAATTGAAGGATAAGAAAACGTATACCTCATCAAATGCTAAATAATTTTCTTTTATTATTTTAGGCAGTTTTAGAAAGGTTAATTAGAAAAGGCAATAATTTTTTTTTTGTTTTTTTTTTTTTTTTGGAGTGGATGCTTTGAATGTAATAAACATGGGTAGAATATGTTTTTAGTATTGTTTTGAAACATCCTTTCAATTTTGTTTGTAATCGAAAAGTTTGAGAGAGCAATGATTATATATTACATAATCTATATTTAAATATGTTCCTAGGTAGCAAAAATATGTATTTAGGATAAACAAAAGAATATAAAGAAAAAATATTATGTTCAATAGATTTTACCAATAATTTAAGTCAACAATTACCAATAATTAAGAGCTCCCTTGTCTTCTGGATTGAGTTAAAAATGACAAGGCTACGATGTTGAACATTGGTAGTCGGGTCGGCTGTTCAACGACGGTTATAAAATAAAAGTAGTTAACAAAAAAATGCATTAGTACACTTTGTTCTAATAACTTTCCTTTCGTTTCGTTCTACTAATGCTCTATTAATTAAAAAGTGCAGAACTGCTATTGCCGTAGTTTGCGGAAGCGTGTTTAATAAGGCTATAGTAACGCTGATAAGTTTCGAGAGACGATACAACAAAAATTAATATGTACTTAAGAAAAAAAATTGGTGGAAGAAGGTACAAATTAATTCTAGTTATTTAATTCAAATTACAGTGACACTGATACGTTTTAAGTGATGATATGAGAAATACAGGACGAATCGAAGGACTTATTGGAAGAAAGTTTTTGGTTATTCGATTTTGACTTTAGTAACACTAATAAAAGTCGATATAAAAAATGCGTGATGCATAAGAATTGAAGAGCTCAGTGGAAAAAGATACAAAATTAATTTAGTTGATTAAGTTTAAATGAATTCAGGCTGTGCAGTAACGCTGATGAGTTTCTGGTGACAATGAGAGAAACACGTGACAGCCATTTTGGATACCATTTTAGTGAATCCATTCAGACACTAATAAGCTTATAGTAACGATATGAGAATCATAGGATGTAAAAGAATTAAAAAGCTTATTAATTCGAATTATATCATTATATATTTTGATTCAAAATATATTATATGTAATACTGTAATACTTTTAGAAGATGATATTTTACCCAAAATGTTTTTCGTAAACAGCTGCTACCAAATTTTCTAAATCAGATATTCTTAAATTAACACTTAACACACTTAAAACACTTCTAAGATACCAGGATAGCCTGACTGGTAGGGCACTGGGCCCAAGTCCAAGAGGTCGTGGGTTCGATCCCTGCTGGTCGAAGACTCTCCGTGTATACATGATTCTCCATTTACTGTAGTAAATGGTAAATGGTGACTAATGCACGTTAAATCAGTCGAGTCACAAAGCCTCCTATGTTCCCATAACAAATCATACCTCTGGGGGTACTGATCTAGAAGTTTCCATGTCTTCTGGATTGGTTCAAAATTACTACGGAGTTGAACATTGGTAGTCGTAAACCCAAAATTGGGTCGGCTAATCAACGACGGTTCTAAAAAGGAGGGCGTTGAAATTTTGTTTGCTTCTTAGGGGAGCGGCAACGTTAAAAAGGTTGAGAATCTATTGTTTTAGGGGAAATTTTCCGTTCTATTAATGACATAACTTCTCCAATTTCCATCAGGTTTGCATTAACAACTTATATAATAGATTGCTGTAATTTCTTCGAACATCAGATTTTTTTAATGTTTTATTTCATAAAAATGAAGGTTTGTTAAGTTACAGTACGAAAAATGGCTTAAAAGTAAGTGTTAAATAATTTAAATAATCAACACTTATAAACATCAAAACAAGTCCTATTATAATATGCCTGACATAAAAGTTAATTGGATAAAAATTGGAAAAGATAAACTATCTACTAAAGTTTTGAAATATAAAACATATCATTAAAAAATGCTTTTAATTTTCGTACGTTACAGGAACGTGAGTTTACACCTTTCAGAAACTGTTCTCGAAGTGAGCAAACCCTGAATAACTTTTGATTTAACGATCGAATTTTTACGTTCTAGAAGTAAATTTTAATGGTCATACATGCTAATTAATT
Source organism: Parasteatoda tepidariorum (assembly GCF_982258835.1). Taxonomy (NCBI): domain Eukaryota; kingdom Metazoa; phylum Arthropoda; class Arachnida; order Araneae; family Theridiidae; genus Parasteatoda; species Parasteatoda tepidariorum. The sequence continues at coordinate 458,948 of NC_141758.1, read as the reverse complement.
AGTGCAGACGATATTATAAGTTACAAAAACAGACACTAAAACGAACTTTCTCTGAATAAACATGCCATTTTATCAGCGGATTCAGATCCCCAAAATATAAGAGGTAGCCGCAATCTGGGAAGTTTGGTCAGGAGAGCGTTCCATAGTTTAAATCTCTTTTAGTGTTAATTTTGCGTGTTTCGCTAATCTTGAAAATTTTGTAAGCGAAATGAGAAGTTTTTGCGCACGATTCATTTATCCTAAGATTAATTCCGTGCAAAAATTATTTTTAGTTGACATTTATTATTTTATTTAATAGTATACCATATCGAATAATTTATCTTTGCGTCATTTCAGTTGTGGAATTCGGTGAAGGAAGACTGGGGCAAGACAAGGGTGTGGAAACCCAGTTTCGTGTCTTGGGAACTGAAAAGAGGTGAGCTGAAGCAGTGGTTCGATGACACATGCATTGCTCTGCAATCTGCTGATCAACCCAACATTGAGAGAGAAATGGAATAGTCTTTCCAACTCTTAATTGACAGATTCTTCTCCTTAAAACAATGAATGACATACAATGCGTATTTAATCATCCTATAATGAACAGTCCACTTTAATAATTTTTGAACGGTTGGTCGGATTCTGAAAAGTGCTTCAAAGAAATCTCTTGAAATAAGTGTAAGAGTTGAGAGTGACGAAACATGCTTATTTTGACCAAACAATGCAAGTTTCCATCCCAAATTTGGATTTATCACTCCCAAAAAATAGGGGATAGACTTGTTTTGAAACGCTGACTTTCATAGCTTAACCATTATAACGTTTGGAAATTCAAAAATTTCAAATATTTATTACTCTAATGTTATTATTATAATGTGTAATGCTTCTCATCATATCTTTTGAATGATTCGTTAAATTACAATAATTCTTTCACAAAAGGTTGAAAGCTTTAACCGAAAGACAAGTAGGCAATATAATGTTGAATTTAGATGAATTAAATAATTTGCATTAATTAATTTGTTAATGATGAAGAAAATTTCAATTGTAAGGTATAAAAATTTTTACATATTCAGAATTTTCAAAATTGTTGCAACCTAAATCTAGATTTTGATGTTTGACCCATAAAATAGTGCTTAAAAAGTAATTAAAAGTAAATTGTAGAATGGTATTAAATTAAACTCCATTTTGAGATTAAATCATCAAATTGCTACAAGTTAATCTATAAATGAAAGATTTAATTGTTTTTTTAATCATTTGCACCTGTGAAATTAAGAAACACTCATATTTTTAAGAATTTTGTCGATAGAAAACTGGTAGATAGTCATCTTTTTTTTTTAACTCGATATTTTTTCTTCTCTTTAACTTCATGTGTTTTATTTTTGTTTACTTCCAACCTTCTTCATTAGTAATTTAACAGCAGATTCATTAAAACGTTCTTTTCTGCAATGGTGCTACTGTTTTTAAATTATACAAGCCTCCAATTTGCGAACTTAGACTGATTAAAATTGTTAAAGGGAGAATCAATTGAAATTTTAACTATAAAATTCTAGATAATTCATAATTAGCTGTTTTAATGTTTTGAATTAAATGCTAATAAAATATTGAAAAAAAAAACAGTGTATATATTTTTAAATGTTTAAAAAGTTTCTTTTTTTTTCTGTTTAGTAACCAACTATCAACCTATTTATAAGAAAAATGTCTCTCAGTGAAAAAAAAATCCATTCTTTTGGTCTTTGATTATAAATGTGTTTTAAAAAGGATTTTAACCTTCAGTGTATACATATTAATGAAAGATATAAATAATTTGATAATTATGTATTTATGTTTAAAAATAATATCAAAAATAAATTAATTTCTGATGAATTGGCGGAATTTATTTGCACGGAAAAATATCTTCCTTGAGAGTTGGCAAGTCTGTGCTTACTTAGCACATAAAAAAATACTACTGTATTAAGTACCGTAAACCGGGGCGAGTCTACCCATCCAGGGGGGAGTCTACCCATTTTAGTTTTATTTAATTTTCACTATTTTAAATTGCAAATAAAAAAATTTTTACCGACGGAGGACTTAGTTCAGACTCTAAGGAAGATGGCGCTGTAGTAGTTTGAGCCAATTTTATTTATTTGATGTCTTTTTAACCGACCTGTTCAAACGTCTTTTGAGAGATTTGTATTGAAAATCAGCAAACTTTTAGTTGGTGCTCCGTAAGTATATTATTATTATTACTATTTTCACTTTGGTTAAGTGATAAACTTATCTAAGACTAAGATTACATTAATTTTATATGAAAAGAAACAAAAAAGAATGTAAGTTTTGCTGTTGTAAACAAAAAGCCAGAATTCGCGGGGCGAGTTTACCCGTTCGTATTTAGTTTTAATAAACCATAAGAATATAATTCAGAACTTTGTTTATATTAAAATTAAGTCATTTTAAATGAATTTGAGTATATTATTTTAATTCTGCATTGATAAATTTATCATTAATAAGAAAATTTATAGGTTAAATATAAATGTAAATATAAAATATGTTTATTTTACCTATTTTTCAATTTTTATATTACAAAATTAACTTTTTTTATTTAATGCAAGTTAAATAAATTATTATTTATTATTACAGATGGTTCGAAATTATATTCATACGAAATTTTTCATGATTCCCAATGTTTGAATTTCGATTTTGTTAAAAATCTTTAATTATTATTATTTATTAATTATTTAATTGTAAATTTATATTAATTTTAATTTATTTTTATCAACAGTAATCAGAAAAAATTGTTATTTTATAATGTTAATGATTATAAAAACAAAACTGTGATCAAAATGTGATAATCGATCAAATACTCAATTTGTGTTATTTTATGAATAAAAAGATGGAATATATAATAAAGTTATGAATTTTATTTCATAAATATCCTATATAGTAACTAAAATAACAATTTAATAGTAAAATTTGATTATTTACAATGTTAACATTCATTTTAGTAGAATGGGTAGACTCGCCCCATACGAGAGATTTGTCAGCAGTTCTATAAAAAATATTAAGTAACAGCGTAACTGTTAATATTTTCTAAAATCTATTTCACAGCTTTAAAGAGGGATAAATAGCAATTCCGAAACACCTATTAAAAGCCTTTTTTCTTTAATATTTACAAAAGTTTGACCACTTGAAAGTTAACAAACTGAAAAAATGGGTAGACTCGCCCCGGCTTACGGTACAACATTCAATTGTTTGTTAAATAATTTCAAGGCTAAATGAGAAGTTGCTATTGGTTAAAAATAAGCCCATTGAAAGCATATATTCTTACATTCATTGTATAAGATGAACATCTTGTGTTTAATAAACTAAGGCAAGAAAAAAAATATACATATTTGTTTCTTCGGTTTATTGATAAAAGAAATTTTTATTCTTTATTCAAAACAGCAACATGCATTTTATTAATTGTTGTCTTTAAAGAAAAAAAAAAGTGTTCCATGTCTGTTATTTTATCTCCAGCCCGGAGACAACAACAGATGAGAAGATGTGTTCAGCTGAGTAATTAGGGCATTCCATGTCTTTACAACAATTTGATGAAGTTTCCTTAATTACAAGTCTTTGTCTACTTGCAACTGCATTTGCAAGGAATTTTTAAATGCTTTTTATTTTCAAAGATTTTATGAAATGATCAGAACTGCGACTTCCACACAGAGCAGCAGGGCCGAATTACATAGAGCGACTCCTCAGCATATATGGCAACGTTACTTTTAAAAAGTAACGAGTAAAAGTACAAGTATTTTTAAAAAAATTAAGGAGTAAAAAGTAAAAAGTTCGTATTTTAAAAAGTAACGAGTAAAAAGTACAAGTACTAAACAAAAAAAGTAACGATTGAAAAGTACATTAGGAAATTATTAGGAAATCGAAAATTCAAAGTAACATAAAATTTTATTGAATAATATTCTTATGTTCTTTAATGTTTTTGCAAAATTGTTGTTATTTATTTAATTATTTTTAATTTTGAAAGCTTTGGACATTAATTTATTTTTAAATTCGGAAGAATATTATAATATAATTTTATAATATAATTTTATAATATAATTTTATAATATAATCGTATAATATAATTTAAAAACCAAATGTAATTTTAATATCAAACTTTTTATGGATTTGCACGAAAAAGAAATTTTACCTATTGATTTTAATTTTTAGTTTATTATTTTTATTTATTTAAATTACCATTGATTTAAAATTGTTTTACTCTACAAAAATGCGTTTTAAAAGCACAAACAAACATAAACAAAGCAAACACGGGGTTTCAAATAGCTTTGTGATCTTTGAGCTAGTAAAAAATAATTGAATGTGCAGTATAAGTTGAAACATAACAGTCTACAGTTTTATTTGTAACAATGGCTAATGCTGAAGTCATGCGAGAACATCATTTTCGGAACATTTTTGCCTAACGGAATAATTAAAATTTGTAAACGAATTTTAGTCAGCGGCTAAATTACTACCTTCGAGTTTTCAAGAGTTAAAATAGTAATTATAATACCTTTCAATAGCACAAATAGTTCTCAAGTTCTTAGAGATTTGACTGGGCGTTACTTGACAAGGTAAACATAAACATAATTTTAGTAAAAAATGTGCTAGGTAAAAATGTATTTAGCTAAAAATGTATTAAGACAAAAATGTATTATTAGTGAGTTCAAAAAAGAAAATTGAAAAACGTAATAACAAAATCCATGATTTTTGATTTAAAATGTATTAAATAAATGCATAAAACTCGAAAATGAATTAAAATAACTTGCTAATTAATATTTTTATTCATTTTGAAAAATAATTGCATTTCGAAAGTGGTGTCACTATGCCTGCTGCGAGAATTTCTTAGAACGTGCTTAGCTACGCTGAATAAGCACTCTACGGGAGCACTAGAAGGTACTGCAGTATTATATTTCACATATAATTTTTTTACAATTGGATATCGATTCAAAATTGATATGCTTTCCGTTTCGACATTTGAGCTCATGTATGCCATATATTCTTCTGTCGTTGGTCATTGGCATGATGTTTTAAGCTTTAGAAAATTTAAAATCCCTGGTTTTTTTTCTGTTACATTATTAGTTATAGCAGGGTGTTCAGCTTGGACAAATCTTTCAAATTTTTTTGTAGCCTCCTCCCTAGCTTTCTCTTCCAATCAATTAAATTTGATGCAAGGTACAATTAAAATGCAAGGTACAAGATGCAATTAAAAAAACATAAGGATTTTTTTTAAATTTATTTTTTTTTTCTTTTTCGTTTTTAGAAAGCTTACCGAGTTTTAGAAAAAAGTAACGATTTCATTTGACATTTCCGTTACAAATACTTGTACTTTTTCCCTAAAAAAGTAACGAAAGTACAAGTAAAAGTACTAAATTTAAAAAGTAACGAAGTACAAGTAAAAGTATGTACTTTTTACTTGTACCGGCGGTACAAGTAACGAAAGTAAAAGTACTGCTATATATGCTCCTCAGTAGTGCCACGAAAGCGCACATATTTAAAATAAGCATTTAACGTAAATCATCAAACTCAGAAGCGCAAACAAATTGAATGACTTCATTTCTTATTATTCTCCAAATGTTTTGGAGCAGAGCTGAAGGAAGAGAAAACAGTTGTTGATAAGCGAAAGAGTGATATGAGAGCAATAACGAATTCCTAATAAACTTTCTTGAAGCAAGCTACTACTGAAATTATGAAAACTTTACATTAGAAACACTAAATTTGAAATCATTAAACATTTTTTCCAACACTAGATTTATTTAAAAATCAATTATTTATTTCCTTATTATTTACAGTAAAAGGTGTGCACAACCTTTATTTCACCATTAAAATAATGAATTTTATAACTTATTAGAATTACAAATTTCATTAAGGGGAAAAAGTTGAAATATCATTCTTGTTAGGAAGAGTTCTGTATCGTGATCTGTAGCAGAATAATCTTCGCAACTTCCGGACAGCTGCCCACAAGAAGCTAAAAGAAATGTCACAGGAGGGGATCAATTGGAAGGGTATAACTCGTAGTTTAATTTTTTTTTCTAACTTTGCAAGTTTAAAATCCATGCAACCCTCTTGGCCATTGCAGTCGGCGCTAAAGATCGCGATATGGAAATATCCTCACTCTGCCTTTGAAAATGAGAAAAAAGTAAGGATAATTGAAATATTAAAATTCATAATCTATAATTTAGAGCCGTGGTGGCTAAGGGAATAGAACACTCAGCTCTCAATGAGATAACCCAGGTTCGAATCCCAGTGCTGTTTGATTGATGCGAATTCAGCACCCAGCTCACATCGATCACAGAATACTGACGTAAAATATCCCCAAAGATAGAAGGATCATGAATTAAGTCCTGTTGCTCTTAGGTTATCCGCGGGAGGTTTTCGTGGTTTTCCTTTCCTTGCAACGCTAATGCGTGCTAGTTCCATCAAAAGGAAAGTCCACGAATGCAAATTTTTTCACTAGTTGATCCTTGATTGAGTTCAAAATTACAAGGCTATGGAGTTGAACATTGGTAAACGTAAACTCCAAAATTGGGTCGGCTGTTCAACGACGGTTATAAAATCCATAATCAAAGAGTCGTGATGTCACAGGGGATAAAGCGCTAGCTCTCCCGTTGTGGGGAACCCACGTTTGAATCACAGAGATGGCTGGCGAATACAAAATCTGCATCCAGTTGGCCCCGACTACAGTGCTGGCGTATCCTTAGTGGTAGACGGAGCATTGATAAGAGTCCCCTTGCCGTTAGGCTAACCGTGGAAGATTTTCGTGGTTTTCCTCATCATGTAACACAAATGTGGGTTAGTTCCAAAATTTTTTGAATGAAGGCAAATTTCTCCCTATGTTGAACCCAGAAGTTTTCTTGTCTTCTGGATTGAATTCAAAATTACAAGACTAACGGAGTTGAACATTGGTAGTCATAAACTCAAAATGGGGAAGACTGTTCAACAACTGTTATAAAATTGTAAAAGGAAATCTATGATCTAAGTTAATATTTTTAACTAATTTTTACATGATACTTAGAACATGAAATGAATCTATGTAATAATGGCACTTTTTCGTTGCCAAGCACACACGAAATGTCTTCAAAAATATAGACCTCAGCCGACATATTTTTCATATTTTTTTTTTTTTAAATCCAGAAAAAATGGATGCTTACAAAAAATTTTATCAAAAAAAAAAAAAAAGAAAAGAAAAGAAAAGAAAGAAAGAAAAAAGGGGCTGAATTTCTTTGTGCTTGCCTAACCGAAAAGTACCGTGAAAGTTGATAACATAAATATTTTATGCGGAAATAACTAAACTTCGCTTTTTGTTAAATAAAAACGATCTTTTTAAGGAAGTTTAGAATATTTAATAGATAGTCATTCTAAAAATGCAATGGTTTTAAACACAAAGGTTTTTCAACCACACTTTGATTTGAAAAGTTATCGAATTTTAATTTGTAGATCGAGATAAAAAAAAAAAATTGTCCTATTTATATTTAGATTACTTTCCCTGATTTATTTTTGGAAATAATTTTTGCTATTGCATTAGCAATTTTTTAATCTTTTACAAACTATCAGAACGCAGTTTCACACACATATCCTGAATTACCTTCGATTTAATAGTAAAAGCAATATATTTTTGTGCAATATAATTAAAGAAATATATGAATATAATAAATGAATGTATGATGATTTAAAGAACTCGTTTTATGTTCAGATTAAAACTTGTTCGATTTTTAAGAGAGCAACTGTATTAAGAAAGCAACAAAAATTGAAATAGTGTAATAGTAACTACAATTTAAAGCATTTGCAAACTTAATAAAATGGAATTTCATAAATAAAATCTTTACTAGTATATATATATATATTAGAAATTATATACAGTATACTCTCAGTATCTCGAAAACCTTGTTATGTCAGAAAATATTGTTCCCCTTGGCATTATATATATAGCGTCGGGGGCTCTCAATAGTTTTTCAACAATTCAAAACTTTTAAAAAACTATTACTTGAAAAGAAAATACCAAAAAATATTTTTAATTTAAAGAATTAATGATCCAGATAGTTTATCAATAATTCAACAAAATAATTCCATATTTATCACTTTTTGGAGTAAGTGGTATTTTACAAACCATTTAATGAATTTTTTTAAATTATTTTGATCATTACTTAACGATTTTGATATTGAAATCGATAAATATTAATATAGTTTGTAAATGTGATTATTAGTTTAGTTTAATTTATGCTCAATATAATTTCTTGAATTTCAATTGTTTTCTATTAAATGATCTGTTTATTTTTCGTAACTTTTGAAAGATTTTAGTGTCGTTTAAATTTTTTTTGGTTTTGTTTTATAGCACTAAACAATTTTCAGCTTTTTCGGAACTGTAAATTTTTATTTGGATTTGTTTTAAGTATATTTTTTTAGGTAAATTGTGATAAAATACTTATGCTTATTACACTAATAATTTTCAACCAATAAATCCATTTCGTACGAAATATCCTTTTTACATTACTGATTGATTTTAAATGTAACGTTCTAATTTTCGGCATGTTTTAATAAAATGTGTTCGATGCTATTTTATTTGATTGTCGCATAACTTTTTAAAACCTACTACCAAATTTGAAATACCGATTGCACTTAATGCGAAACTTGTTATCGTGCTTTTTATATACGTCACACTAGAGCAGCACAGTTAGCTATTGACGACGGTCTGGGAAACATCCCGGAATATGATCCAGACATACATTACAACCCGATTTTATAGGGAGGACACATTCACACACCGTCCATCCGCAGACCTGAACCAGAGCATGATCAATCTCCGATCCAATACACCCTAATGTATTGATTTGTCATGGGAACTGAATGAATAAAAATATTTAAAAATTAGCTCATTATTGCGCATAGTAAATATGTTGTTCTTTTTTATTTCAAGGGAATTTCATATCAAGGAATTACACTGTTAAATAATACATAAAGTACATCATGAGAGATCTGATTTTTTCTTAACTTTCCAGGTAATAGTGAAAAAACGAATTAAATCTGTATAAACTTGTTCGCTTTTTGGGCACTGTGGGTAAAGTGATCATATCACTTATTACAAGCCTTAGATTAAATTTATTCATGCTACTCTTTAGTGAAAAATATGTTTTGTGACGGTTCGAATTGCGTTAGACGATTAGAATCACAACTTCTTGTGAAAATGAAATATTATTTCTAACATTTTCTTTAAGAAGTAATTGTCAGTATATATTAGAAAAATATAGAAATCCATACAACAAAATTTTAAGTCAATTAATTGTTTAAAAAAACATTAAGAAACTGAGAAAAATCGAACTTATGTATTTTCATTCTTTGAAATTAAATTGTTGAGTGCCCCCCCCCCAAAAAAAGTATGAAAAACAAACAAATAATGGACCACTCTAAATAAATCCTCACATTCTAGGACTCAATCTTAACTGTTTAAGTTATAAAATCGAGGGAAGAAAGGAAAAAAAAAGCATTTTCTCTTAATAAGCATAATTTCTGGCCCCGAAAATATGGGGGGAAGCTGGGAAATATAGTTTGATCAGAACAGAGGTTCGAAGTTATGACATGACCCTCTAATGTTAATTTTACCTTTCGCCATACCTCAAAAACTTTTTAAGTGAATTGAAAATATTTTGCACACAATTAAAAAATTCGTTTATCCAAAGATGATTCAATGCTAAAAATAACTTTTGGCTAATATTTAAATTACATATAAAAAAATAATTTTTATTACTTTATTTAATAATAACCAAAAAAAATTTGAACTGCTAGATATACAATTTGTTACATCATTTTAAAGTATGTAATTTTAGAAGGAAAAATACAAAATTTGAACGATATCGGTGAAATAGTTCCTGAAAAATTGAGCTTTAAAAACTCCACTATTTAAAAAAAAAATTTCTCTGGAACTATTTTGCCCGAATTTCGCACAGATTTTTTTTATTTTGACGTATAAAATTATAGTCTTTAAAATGATGTAAAAAACTTGATACCTTACAATTCAAAATGTTTTTGACTATTTCTAAACAAAACCATAAAAAATAGTAAATATTTACTTCTTTGCATGAAATCTTTTGATAAACGAATTTTATAGTTGTGCGCAAAACTTTTTAAATTCGTTTTAAAAGTTTTAGACTTATAATGAAATGCGCAGAAAATAAAATTAGCATTAAAGGTCTGATTTCGTGTGCTTCATTTCGTGTCTAATTTCGTAACTGATTTTAGCTTGCTCTAAGTATCAAACTTATTTAAGGTCACCCCCACGAAGATTAAGTCCTAGAAAGTAATGGCATTAAAACAAAGTTTTTTTCGTCCTTTTTTGCTCATAGTATATCAATCTTAAACTTTTATAATAAGTGTTTATAATAGAAAAATTTCGCCAAAGTATTTTTTAATTTAAAAAAAATAAAACATCAAAATTTAGACTTGCCATGGTTTCACAATACGCCCTGAATACTTAACAGAATACGTCATCTCCTGTACCGTTACCCTTCATACTTTGGCAAGGCTGTGATTTATTAACTGAATTTTGGTAACGGTTACCCAGGTTCAAAAATAGGCACTTGACTAATGAAGTACATGAAACTTTTAACAATAAAAAGTAAATTTTATTATAACTATAAATTATCAAAAAACACAATCCCGATCATTTCGAGATGCCTTCATGTGCACTCAAAATTTCAATTTATACACTTTTAAATTTCCAAATGGTTATACTCAAGATAAAACTTTTCGATAAAAAGCACTTTTAAATTTCATATGCATAACATTAAATTAATTCATACTAAACGAGGCATTTACGAAATAAAATTACTAGCTCATTCTAAATTTACAAAAACATTTAACTTTAGGTCATTATATTCCTATAACAGATAATTAAAAATAAATATCCAATGCTCATCTTAAAATAGGTATCTTAACACCGGATAGAAATAATTTAAAATACGGAATAAAATGCTCTTCTAAAAAGTTACTAAAGAGGCAAGAAATTAGAGTTTATAAATACAAAGGAACTTGCAGATCACCTTCTGGAACGCCCACCGGGCCTGCAGCTAGACTTGTGGACTAGGAGAACTTCGACCTTCCGACCACCATTCAGTTAATTAGAAACATTCGATTTTCTGCCGAGGAACGCTCACTTCTTGTCAACCGTCTTGAATCTGGCGACACTCCGTCTATCATATCCAGTCATAAGTCATACTACTCTGAGGCTTCCGATCAACTTTCTTCCAGGCAACAGCTCATCCTATCAATGTGGCGTACTTGGTCGCGGTATCCAGGGACTCTTTCCAAATATCAACCTTTCAGCATTTCCGCCTAGATCAAATCATTTCGAGACTCCAGCTAAATCTAAACTCATTATCGATGATAGCGGCTCAGAACATACTTCTAACAGCCATGATAGATCCTGTCAGCGGTGATGTTTCAACTCAACATTCCATCGGGCACGATCCGCACTCCCGTCGAACTACTTTTTCAGGCACTCCCGTCTTACTACTTTTTCAGCCACTCTTCACGCCTCTTATACTTTTCTCAGCAAGGCGGAATAATTCATACTGACCTGTTTACTCGCTCAAAAGTCATCCCGCATCCAGTGGACGTCAGAACAAAAAAAAAAGATCCCTAAGAAAAACCAGCTACAAACCCACTAATACGCCATAAAAGTGATAATCTAAACCTCCTTAAATATTACTACAATTTATATCCATAATCTACCCCAAAAATACAATTTTAAAAGAATAAATAAAAATTTCTCATGAAATATCATAATTTTGATTGCATTTAAATTTTATCATAGTGGTGCCATCTATTGAAAAATAACCCTTCTTTAAAAAGTATTGATACAAAAAAAAAACTTCAATAAATTCCTATTTATTACACTCCCAAGAAAGTTTTTTATTATTGCACATATATATATATATATATATATATAATATAAGGGCAACAACCCCTATATTTTGGTGGATTTATTTGTCAAGAAAGCAGGAATAATGAGAACATGTTGTGCACAAGATTTTATTTACTATATGGATCGTGAAGCCGAAGTCACATCCCCGCTCTCCCGGCTGGAGAGGGGGGGACAAAGTTCCAGTCAGATCCGACGGAGTTTAGTTGGTAAACATTATACTCCAAAAAGTCACGCAAAAACATTGCTCCTGCATTTTATAGGATGATTTTAGTTGTAAAGAGGCCCAGTCATATGCCTTTTTCTGTGTATTCTTACGCCTCATCAATTTATTTATTACTCATAGCAAATCGTTTAATCTTTCCATATATGGAAGTGAAAGATCTTAAAATAACTTCTCTTTTGAAGTATAAATCTAATTATTATTCATTGGCATGTTTTTAGCCTTGAAGTCCCAAAATAGAATTTCTACCCTTATCCTTTACTAAAGATATTTAATGAAAAGGAATGAAGTTTTAATGCTTTTATTAATACAAAAGTATTTAATTTTTGTATTACATATATATGCAGGGTGTTTATAAATTCCCGGACCCATTTTGATGTCATAAAATAATGAAGATCTAAACAAACTTATGGCATTTATTGATGGAATAACTCATATATTTTCCTTTTCAGATTTGAATATCTTTACTTTTGTAAATATCATCTGCGCGTGTGGTTAATTTCAGATAATTTCATTTTCCAGTCTAAATATCTGTACTTATCTAAATATCGTCTGCTTATTAATTGCATTTTTCTCTCTTTTGTTTTTTTGCAACTATTGCAATATTATGTTTACTTTTGATGTGTTTGTTCCATGTAGTACTTTTCTATGTGATGTTTTATTCGAGCGGATATTAAGGAGAATGCATACAGCACAAGAAAAAGCGCAGATTTTATGGTGGTTCTTAGAAATGAAATCGATAGTGCAAGCACACAGAAATTGCAGAAGAATTTACCAAAAAGATCCTCTATCCAAAAGCAGCATCCTGCGGTGGAAAAAGAATTTTCTAGAAACTGGAAGTATTGTAGATAAGAAACGTTCCGGACGTCCGTGCACAAGTGATTTTGACGTTTAGCGTGTCAGACAGACATTTTTAGACAATCCAAGATGATCTGTGACATCAGCGGCAAGAGAATTGGATATGCCAATTTCGACGGTGTACAAGGTTATTAAGAAACAATTAAGACTGCATGCATACAAAGTTCAAATTGTTCAAGGTTTGGAACCGGACGATAGGCCTAGGAGGATGGCGTTTGCAACAGATATGGTAGGAAGGATAGAAGATGATGCTGATTTTCTGTAGAGCATAATGTTCTCCGACGAAGCATCCTTTCATGTTTCTGGCATTGTTAATCGCCATAATGTGCGCATATGGGGATCTGAAAACCCCCATGAATACCGTAAGACACAAAGGGATTCCCCAAAGATTAATGTGTGGTGTGGACTAATGCACGACCGAGTCATTGGGTCTTTCTTTTTTACAGAAAAGACGCGGTCTCATCTGTCGTATGCTTAGATATGTTGGAAAACTTCGTATTTCCACAACTAGAAGAGCTTCAGCCACAAGTCTTTTTGCAACAAGATGGTGCAAAAAGACATGTGGACCCAGATCATCTGATATAACACCGCTGGACTTTTTTCTTTGGGGATTTATAAAGGACAATGTTTACAGGAGGATCGTGTCTAACATTGATGACCTAAAAGCCAGAATTACAACCGCAATAGCCTCTGTGGATGCCGACATGCTAGCCGCTACCTGGCGTGAAATTGACTATCGACTTGATGTTCTCCGTGCGACGAAGGGGGCACACATGGAAGTTCATTGACAAGGGTCATGAAACTTTTTGAGTTTATCTAACCATTTATGTTATTAATTTTAATCTATCTTTATTATTTTATGAGTTATTAAACATCAAAATAGGTTCGGGACTTTATAAACACCCTGTATATATATATATATATATATATATATAGTTCAAAATGAAGAATAAAACAAAGAAAAATTATAAACATATAAAAAGAAGGGGGGAGGGAATAATAAGTAAAGAAATAACAAACAATAGTTTATATAAATATATAACAAAATAAAAAAATAAATAAATAAATAAATAAAAAAAAATGAAATTTCATTAAAAAAACCGGGGAAAAAAAGATATAATCTTTTCTTCAGCTCACACGATTATATCCGCAAAACAGAGTGCTTTCTGATATTGTATCAATACAGCCAAAGCAAAATATATTAATACAATAGTGTGAGGAGCACTCAAAAAATTTTTTATAAAAATAACAATAAGTAAAATAGATCACAAAAAGTAAAAATAACATGTAAAAACAGAAAATAAAATGAAATAAAAGGAAAAACATTAAAAAGGGGGCTATAAAGCGAGTAGCAAAATCAGATCAACTTACATGGTCGAAATATTTTTCAAGAATGATTTAAAAATGTTTTCGCAGAAAGATTGCCAGATTTCAAAATATGAAAACAAAAGATGAAAACAAAAGCGCAAACTTTCTTAACTTTTTGCGTGTTTTCTTGTATTTATTTATGTATTATATATATATATATATGTATATATATATATATATATATATATATATATATATATATATATATATATATATATATATATATATATATATATATATATATATATATATATATATATATATATATATATATATACAAATTAACATGAATAAAAAATAAAAACTAAATTGTAGAGAAACAAGAATGGTAAAAGCAAATAGTCGTTATCAAGACACATCTATTGCTATAAATGCGATATTTCTGAATAAAGAATAATTATCCTAAGATAAAAATTATTCTTTATATGTATCGATATCGCAAAAAACCTTATGTTGTAAAAAATCATGAAATAAAAGAGAAATGTAAAAAGAAATCAAACTTACCGGCGTGAATTAAATATATATATATATATATATATATATATATATATATATATATATATATCAAACGTTATCCTGAAATTCAAATTCAACAGAAACTGGTAAGATTTTCGGAGACAATTTTAAAAAATTAATAAAGATTCCTATTGAGATAATCAAGGTAACTGTTCGTCATTATCACAAGCCATGGTGCAAGGAATCACTACTTAGGAGTTAACTTTTAAGTACATAATCAACTTTATGTTTATAACTTTTGTCATACTTTCATGTATTTTCATATGAAATTTCATTTGATTTTTTTTTAACCATTTCAGGAGTTTTTCTTCAAGTGGAGATAGTTATGAAAAAGCCATTGGCCAACTTAAAAATAGATTTGGAAGAGAGGGGCTATTAATTCCAGTTTAAGTGAGAGATCTTTTTCTTCTTGTCCTTCAGAAAGATTGCAATAAAAAAATCGCTGAGAGGGCTCTATGATTTGTCAGAGTCTAAATTGCTGGTGTTTGAGACCTAAAGCGTCCACCAGAGATAAGTATTCATCCATGATAATGAGAAGAAAAAAGAATCTGTGAAAGTTCATGTTACTAATGAAAATTTTTCATGCTAATATATTTTATGTGGTATTCAGTTTTATTGTGAATAATATTTAGAGATAAAATCAGGAATTTTTTATCTGTAATTTAATTTTAAAATGGATTACTTCTAAAAGATTTATCATGCTAAGTCAATTATATATGAAAATATTCTATTCAATTTAGTCTAGAAAACTGATCAAATGTTGAAATTTTTTAGCAGTTTATGTATCAAATCATTAAATCAAATATTACTAGTTAAATCTTTTTATGTTCATATTATTAAGTAAAAAAGAATTCACGATTTAAAAAAAAATTTAAAACTAATTATATCACATTTATGCATTAAAAGCACATTTTGATTTCAAAGAGTTGATAATTGGGATGATTTTTTTTAACTTATTGGTAGAGTAGTTAGGAGGGATGGTAAAGCCCAAATCAAAGTAATAAACAGTTCAAAGTATAATTAGGAAAAGTGCATGCTAAATAAAATGATAAAACCATTTTAAAAATAAATAAAGCCTGTTCAGAGTTTCTTTAAAAAAATATTTTTTTAGTTTTTCTAAGAACGGGAAAAAACATAATATGAGATGAAGAGCGTATATATATGAGAGTAAATTACATAATATGAGAGTAAATTGGCACCCGCGTGTTGCAATTCCCCTTTTCTGCGACAGTGGTCAATCAATTAGTTTCGGGTTACTTAACAGCCCAGGAAGTACACGTACCCCCACCAAAAAAGTAGGGGAAGCGGTGTAACGGGTTATCAATGTGACAGTTTTGAATTATTACCGTCGCGGAAGGCGGCTGGAGGTGCACTATATTTCGGCGTGACTCTTACTGAAGGTTAAAAGGGAAGTGATACAACCTCCATACCATTGGTGGCCAAAGGAAAGCCAAATATTATAAACCAGAAACAATAATAATGATTAAACAATAACGATGATGCTAACAGCCTTGGCAAACAAGATTCTCGGGATGCCCGTATGAGGAAAAAGTCAGCTTCCCCTATCGTGGTTGCCGGGAGAAAAGCGTTGAACGAAGCAGACTCCTCTATTCTGCTTTTAATATGTAGAGTCTATGGCGGAATTATTACACTTTGAATCGATTTTTCTAGTTTAAGAATCGGAGTGATCAATTAAAGACAAAATAGTACTAATAATTTTTCAATCTTTCTTATCCACGAAGATGTGAGTCAAATTTGTTTATCTTTATTATAATATTTAAAAAAAACATTTACATTTAGCTCAGGCTTTGAAACTCAAGTCACTTTCTACCTTTGAGTAAGGGAGGAAAGCAACTTTCTTCCCCAATTGGGGGAACCCCCCTTGGATGTCCCTTGGACAATTGGGCAGACTTTTTAGAGAGGTGCAGTCTCACAGTAACTAGTCTTCCTCCACTCTCCGAAATACTTTTACTCTACCTCTCATGGGAAATTTTTTTTCTCTCACTGCCCTTTTGAAGAACTGATACGGGAAGCGTTTTAAAAACCGATAACTTGCTTTTTATTTATAAGCTTGTAATTTATTATACAAGCTTTATTCGCTGCTAATTCATTCCTTCTATATAAATTTTATTTATTTATAAGTAATATTTTTCTTGTTTTTACTCATTTTGAGAGTGGAATTTATTTTTTAAATGTATTATTATCTTTTTTTAAAACTTTTTTTCTTGCTTTTTAAAGATAATATGGAATTAAAAAAAATTAGTTTCTGAATAAAGTTTAATTAAATCGAGATAATGACGTAAAGATCTTCCAATATACTATAAAGCATAGGTTCTCAACCTTTTTAACGTTGCTGCCCCCTTAAGGAGCAAAAAATATTTCAACGCCCCCCTATATAAAAATCCTGTTATTTTGAGCATGGGGACGGAGGGATGTGTGCTGAATTATAAGAGGCAAATTTTTTGCTTCGACAAGCTATAAGATACCAGATTTTATATTTCAGGAATTGGCGATGAAGCTTTATGACCATTAATTTTGGCAATGAAGCTAAATAAAGTCATTTATTGTAGTTACGCTAAATGACATTTGAAACAGTTTCAAAGAATAATATGGAATGCATGTAAACTGCATAAACAAATATATAATACTTAAATGGGCGAAGTTCAAAATAAAGTGATACTATTTAGATCATAGGTTCTCAACCTTTTTAACGTTGCTGCCCCCTTAAGGAGCAAAAAATATTTCAATGCCCCCATATATAAAAATCCTGTTATTTTGAGCATGGGGACGGAGGGATGTGTGCTGAATTATAGGAGGCAAATTTTTTAAGCAATTATTTTACGCTTTGAATTTGTTTGGTTTTTCAAAAAAGAATGAATTAACTCGATAATTTTCTTACGGCAGGTAATCGCCGTCTATTTGTTATGATCAAAATAAATACGTTTAATGGAGAGAAAAAAATACAACTAAGAAACCTATGCTTAAAAAGAATAATATATTCTAAATTAGATAATTAAAATAACACCCAAAATAATTTTGTTACACTAAAAAGTAGTATCAACGAAACATTCAAGTAACTATGTTAGTGGGATGATTGTACTTAATGGTTTAGAACCAATTCCTTAACGCTCGGTTCAATACTTTTAGTGAGATGAAGATGCAAATACCCACGTCTGCACAATTTCGAGTCGATTTCTTCTTTTTAAGACAAGATCCGTAACAGCACTGAATCCACATTCGATAAGTTAGGAGGCAGGGAAAGCAATTAAAAAATTTTTAACGATAGTCTACAGTCCAAGATAGAGACGACTGTTACCTTTAACACTAGATTGCCCAAGGAAGTCATTTTGACTGCTTTTTAATTTCAATTAGAAAAACAATGATAACACAATTTCTTAGAATTTTGTGACTTTTTGTACAACATATAATTTTTTTATCGTTAATATTTACAAATAACTTGTTATATAACTGAAAATAAAAACAAAAATATTACATTTTATTTTAAACAAATTTCTTTATACATTAGTTATGCTTTCTTTATTCATTAGTTATTCTATGCAGTCATTTTGACTGCTTTTGAGCAATATAGGTATTTCAGTCTTTTTAGTGTTAAGTAAAAATTCTGTGAGACGATCACCATTTCAAAGTTTCATTAGTTAAATGTTCGACCGATTCCTCGTAAATCTGAACCTCTGCTGTTTCAATTTTTACAAAAGGGTTCATAAACCCATTGAGGGACTTCGAGGGATTATACATCTTTAAAATGGTCAGAAAAGTCCATGTGCAAAGAGTCAAGGTGTTGACAATATTCTTGTGCATGTGCATCATCAGAGAGAATTTTGCCTGCATGGCTGAACTCATTCCAACCAAAATTCTGCTAAAACAAAATCAGTTTTTTTAGAAAGGCGAAAATAACTTATTTTGTAGGGATCGAATTGAGCTCGTCGCCTTGAAGTTGTAAGTTAATGCCATTAATTTTTACAGATAAATCTGCCAAAGTCTTTCTTAAATTCTAGCAATCTGTCTCTTAGAGCTACATTTCTGTTTTCGAGGAACTCAAGCACAGAGTCGAAAAGATTCCAATACCTATTGAGACAGAAGCTTTTGGAAAGTCAGTGAATCTCGGTGCATATTGCAAGCGATTGAATTCTTCGTCGTTTTTCTTAGACAGTTGTCTAAATAATCGATCTTAGAGAGCATTACTGTGAATTTTGTTCACAGCAGATACGGCATATTGCAATGATTGATGCAAACAGTCACTGAAATTTTTTCTTACTAAATACTGTCTGTGAATCACGCAGTGAACAGCTAAAATATCTGGTACCTCCCTTTCCAAAAGGGAGATAAACTCACGATGTCGACCCACCATTGCAGGAGCCTATCAGTGGCAATGGACATAACATTCGCAAGAGGAATGTTTTTCTCTTTAAAATAATCTTTGATAGTACTAAAAATAGATTTACCTTTGATATCTACAATCAAGCTTCCTGCAAAAAACATAACTTGAATAATTTTCCCTTCCTTTTCAAACCGGACCTATGCCTACAGTAAAACCTGCATTACCTGGCAAGGTAGATTCATCAACATAAAGGGAAAATTCGTTGGACATCAAAAGTTTGCATAAAGAAATTTCAACGTCTTCACCCATCTCATCATTTCGTCGCCGCACTGAATCGTTGCTTATGGGATAGTTTTTTATTACATTGGATGATGTAAAACTGTTTCTGAAACTTACTTGACAAATGGCAGTATCAACTCTACTCCGATGGTTTGAGCTTTCCCAGATTTAGCAATAAATTTTGATATATTATAAGAAGCGATCAAACCATCGTCGCATTTTTGTGATGACGTTACTAGTAACCCTGAGACCGAAGGTGCCTTCAGAAACGTGAAAAAAGACGTTCGTCAAAAATGACAAATCTATATCTAGTTTTTTTGCAAATGCTCTTGCTAACGGTAAGATTTCCTTACCTCATTAGATAAAACTTTATTACAAAGTAAACACATGGGTAATTGAGAGTTCAACAGTAATTGAACAAATCCCAACTTCAAGTACGTGACACTGTATTGATGACACTTCTTTTTGTCAACCGACATTGTTGGTGTCAGCAAAATACAAACGATGAAAGAAAATCAACTATTTCTCAAAATTAATAAATTATTTATGAGACTATAAAGAACTAATTCGCGTACGTACCTGGCCAAATAAACTATGAGTTCTAATCGAAACTGGGGAAAAAAACCTCTAGAAAGCTAACGAAAACCATTATAAGAAACACGGGTTCAATCAAACATTCATACTGAAAGCGCATGTACTGCAATTTCCACCAAATGGCTTAAATGAGTTAAAGGCAAAAACTACTGGCTCATGCGCTGAGCTGTGTTGGTTCGTATCGAAAAATAGGTGTCGTATAAGTTCGTTTTATTGCTGTTTCAAATAATGTATAGGATAATCTTTATTTATTATATTAATTTAATCTTTCTTTCTTTATTATAATTTTTTTATTAAATTAATCTTAATTTAATAATTTTATTTGTAAGTTTTAAAATTAAATTTGAATGACAAAACATGCTCAACACCCCCTACTGCCCAAAACATACTCAACGCCCCCCTACTGCCCAAAACAAGTTCACCGCCCCTCAGCATAGTCCCACTGCCCCCAGGAGGGCGGTATCGCCCCCGTTGAGAACCAATGCTTTACACGATCACCCATCCATAAACGTGACATCAAAATGACGTCATTTTTCTATCCCTAACTCGTTCGATGGTTGCGAGTTTAGAGCTCATGGAGCTTGCAGCGTTCCGTAGTGTAGAAAACACCATCCGAATAAGATGTAGAAGGAGTTTCTCCAGATCATCAGATATCTTTTGAAAGCAAGTTGGCACCCGCGGGTTGCAATTCCTCTTTTCTGCGACAGTGGTCAGTCAATTAATTTCGGGTTACTTAAATTACTACCGTCGCGGTAGGCTACTGGCGCACTGTCTTGAATGCCAGCCGTTTTATAACCCTAAACTTTGGCGATCAGCTGAAATGGGTGATTGCTGAACGAATTCTATCGCTAAGAGTTTGGATGCCCGATTTTTTTAGTGTGAAAAATGGTGAATACGATTTGGGTATAATGTGAAGCAATTGTTGCGCAAATTGTGATTTGTCCATCTTTATGTTTTGTATTTCTAGGTGTGTTGCAGGTTAAGAATATCTTTTCATGAACTAATAAGATGAATCCTTTAAAATCTCCTTCAGCAGCCCCAGTGTGTCTTATGTGGAAGCGATGAAACTGCACATTATGACCATAATTTGTAGGAAAAGAAATGCCTACAAGAACATCTGTTATTAAAGATTTGTGCTGAAGCTGGGTACGTATGGCTTGGCTAAGTAGTTCTTAGTGTAACTATTTCACTAACTAGTCAATTATTGTTGCTGCCTCACTGCATAAATCTATAGTTGGTGTGTTGTTGCTTATCCTCATAGATCTGACATTAGTCAGATCAATTCAATAAAGTTGTTGACAGATATGTACCTTCCACATATTTTCTTTTTGTTTACATTTAAATCTCTTGCATTATAATTAATTAGGTATCTTTCTCATTATTATATTTATGTGAAGTTTGTAGAGTTTTTTTTAATTCAAGCAATTTTTTGTGCTCCTATTTCTTATATTGGATGTACGTAGATATAATAGTATGGAAATAATATATTTGAATTAGTTACTTGTCTGTATTGAATTTTCTGGAGAAAATTATCTTTTAAACTTTTGTGATTTCAGAATTTCTTATTATATCAATTAAAAATTCTAGCTGAAGCAAGCCAGTCATTGGCAAGTTTTATTAAAATTTTTTTGAGAACAAAAAAATCAGAAGTATTTCTTACCTTATCAATGAACTGAAAAAGTATTTTTAGAATATAATTCAGCCAAAAAGAAATTTACTTGCTTTTGTATATTTTCAGCTATTTTATTGCTTCAACGCTTTATTACTCTGCTTTTTAAATTAAAAATCAACAGATATGACGATGCAGGTTATAACAGTTTTGACTATACCTATCATTTCAATTAATGTTATTATAATGCTTTTTTAAATTTACTGTTGTGTTTTTAAAATAGTCAATTTGTTAAGTCATGAAAAACTCTTGGAATTAGTCATGGATTTGAAAATTTAAAATATAGCAGATGCCCTGATTCAAATAGATTACTAGTTTTAAAATTTAGATTACATGCATTAAATTTTCTGTTTACATACTTCATTATTTGTTTGATGATGGTATGATAAAACTACTAGCATAAATATTTTTAAATTAATATTAAAATTTATAATAATATCAAGGCTTCATGAATCAATAATTGAAAAGTACAAGTTGTGTTGTATCACAATTTGTGTTTCATGTTTTGTTTATCCAATTGCAATGCTTTTAGTTTTGTTCCAGGTTATGGTCATCAGTCATTGTGACGCATTCTTTAATTTAGAGAGAAGGCTTCTTCACCGACTGAATTTTCAACAACGCTGGCCTGAGAATTATGACGATTACCAAGTCAGTGCTTGTTAAAATTCCAATTTTGATCCATCGTGTCCAGTTTTGATTCTATATGATCTGTCAAATCAACATATTGAAGGAAGTGGAATTTGTTTGAAAGATATATTTAATCTTACCTGGGCTATTTACAGTGTTAGTATATTATATACTAGTATATTATATAGTAGTATATTTTATATTAACCCTATATGTTATTATTATTACTATAACTTAAAGTATTATATCTTTATAATTATACACTGGTTATCATAAATTAAGGAAAAATCACAAAAATAGCGATAACTCTTTCAAAAGTAAGCCAAACCGTGCAAAATTTGCATATGTTGTCCACTAAGAGTAGCTGAGTAAAATTGCAATATGCAAATTAGTGGCGCTGCACTCGGCTTACGTCATCTGCCTGGAGCATAAAAGTCCAAGTTTGAGAGAAAGCACACAAATTTTACTGTGATTGCGACATTGAAAATCTGAGATAGCCAATTCGTAATAATGACCTCTAGGCATCATTTGCCTGAAGAACTACGATGGAGAGCCATCGGGAGACTAGAGGCAGGGCAGAGTCAATCAGAAGTGGCCAGATGGCTAAATGTGAGTCCATCTGTGGTTCATAGACTTTGGAGGCAATTTCAAACCACAGATTCGGCATCTAGGAGGTTCAGTCAAGGACGGCCAACTGTTACGACCAGTGCCGATGACCGATATTTGACATTAAGTGCACGCAGGAATAGAACCGCTACTCCGACACATCTTAGATCCTCTCTTGCTGCAGCCACCGGAAGGTTGGTGTCAACGTCAACTGTGCGCAGAAGGCTCCACGAAGGTGGTCTGTATGCGAGACGACCAGCCATTTGCGTGCCGCTCACATCACGCCATAGGAGAGACCGTTTGCAGTGGGCCCGACAACATGTCCACTGGACGTCAGATCAATGGAGGCCTGTTCTCTTTACGGATGAGTCCAGGTTTAGTCTAGAAAGTGACAGTAGACGTTATTTGATATGGAGAGAACCTGGGACCCGTTATCATCCATCAAACATCCGTGAAAGAGATGCACACGGAAGAGGCAGTGTCTGTGTTTGGGGAGGCATATCCTTAGGAGGGCGCACATACCTCCATGTCTTTCCAAGGGGAACCGTGAATGCTCAGGTTTATCGAGACAACATCCTTGATGCTTATGTGCGCCCATATGCCGGGGCAATTGGTGATTGCTTCCTGTTACAGGACGATAATGCAAGACCACACAGAGCTCGCATTGTTGATGATTATCTTCAACAGGAAACAATTACTCGCATGGAGTGGCCAGCTCGATCCCCGGACTTGAATCCTATCGAGCACGTTTGGGATGCTCTAGGGAGGCGTGTATCTGCCATCAATCCGCCCCCTCAGACCCTTGCCACGCTTGCAACTGCTTTACAAGAGCAATGGCTCTCACTTCCTATTGAACTGATAGACCGCATAATTGAAAGCATCACACATCGCTGTTTGTGCTGTATTGCTTCTAGAGGCAATCATATTCCATATTAAAGGTACTTTTTCTATTGCAAACCGATACTTCCAATTTGTTTATTTTATACATGTGCTAATTTCTATACTACTATTAATGTCTGATAATTTCTTTTTATGTTGTTTAATACCTTACTATGTGTTGTATATTGTGGGTAAGTTTCATAAAATTCCATGTGTAATTTCTTGAGTTATCGCGATTTTTGTGAATTTTCCTTAATTTATGATAACCAGTGTATATAAAAAAATATTATTTTTTAATATCTTACATTATTATTAATTGGGTATCACTCTCATCAAATTTCGTATCATTATTCTCGGATCATTGTTATTTTATTAGAGCATTTTTTTTGTGGTTAATAATCCAAATTATTTTTTGTTTCCTTTAATTGCAAGAAATATGAGGAATTTGAATCTACTATGTCTTGCCTTTATTAAATTTTTACATCCAGTGAAGTTTTAGACTTTGTGTTTACATTTCTTATTGTTTGTAAGATTTTGCTTATTGAACATTTCTATAAATGACATTTTTAAAACTAATATTATAGTTTAGAATAATATGAAGAGACTAGTATAGAATTTGAATAGTTGAGAAGAAGTACAAATAAGTAGCTATTGTAACGCAAATTGTGATTTGTGCGTCTTCATGTTTTGCATATCTATATGTGTTGCTTTTAGTTTTGTTGCAGGTTGAGACTTTCTTTTCATCAACTAATCAGATTCATCAACTAATCACTAATCAACCAACCAAATACCTACCAGAATATCTGCTATCAAAGATTTGTGTTGGTGCTGGGTAAGTATAAGTGTCACATTTCTTGCCTAAATAATTGTTAGTGTGACAATTTCACTTGCTAGTCATTTATTGTTGCTGCCTCGTTGCGTAAATCTAAAATTGGTATGTACCTCCCACATATTTTTTATTTGTACATATTTTGATCTCTTGCATTATAATTAGGTATCTTTTTCATTGCATTATATTTTTTGTGCTCCTAATTATTATATTGGATATAGTTATAATAATATGAAAATATGCATATTTGAATTAGTTACTTGGTGCATTGAATATTATTTGAAAGGAAATATGTATGACTTATAAGTTATACTTTAATAATACAAGGTTGGAAAGAAATAAATTTTTTTCCTCTCTTTTGAAGGTTAAATTGATATATTACACCCTAAATTTAAAGTTACCATTAATAAGTTATCAATTTTCTTTGCATGAATATGCTCAAATGGTATTAAAAAAAATTTTACATTTTATTATATTACTAGTTTTAAAAATTAGCTTACACATGTTAAAGTTTTCTGTTTACATATTTTATTATTTGTTTGCTGCTATGATAGCATTATTACTATAAATAATATTTTTAAACTAGTATTACAATTTAGAATAATATTAAGAGTTCATTAATTTCAATAATTGAAAGAGCACAAATTGTTCTTCATGTTTTGTATATCCAGTTGCAATGCTTATAGTTTTGTTCCAGGTTGTTTTGGTCATCAGTTAATGTGATACATCTTTAAATGTAGAAAAAGGGCTCTTTCATCCACTGAATTTTCAATACTCTGACCTGAGAATACTCAGGATAGCCAGGTCAGTGCTTGTTGAAAATTCAGTTTTGATTCTTCAAGAAATTCTGGGTTCTCCAAATCAACAATATGAAGGAAGTGGAAATATTGAATTTGTATTATACAGTTTAATTTGTTTTAAAGATATATTTAATAATACTTGGGTTATTTGCAGAGTTAATATATTATATAGTAGTATTTTTTATATTAACCCTATATTAATTTGATTTAGTTAAGAAAATTGATTCAGAGTTATCTTTATAGAAATAATACTTTAAATTTTTTGCCACAGATTATTACAACTTTCAGGAATCTTTTCACGAGTGGAATTTTCGAACTTAAGTAGCTTACTGTCATCGTTATCTTCTAATTAGAGGAATCTGCTTGCTTTATTATTTATCAAATTTATGCCAGGCTGTAATTAAAGTGTTGAAAACTTAACAATTACCATGATTTTTCATGAACATTACCAATTAACTGATATTGTATCAATATTTTTATATGAAATACAAATGCTTACTAACAATTTATCACAAATTATTTTATACATAATTTACATTTAATTTCAGGGATGAAAGACTTCCGCGAAAAGCGGAAATCCGCTTTTTTCTCCCAATTTTTAAAATTTCCGACCATGTTCCAAAAACTAACATTTTTGGGGAGTCCAATTAGAGAACCCAAGCCTCCCGAACGATAGTCGGATTACCGCAACTTCCGCTATAGAGTGGAAAAGAGTTTAAGCATTTCGTTTCCGACCGCCGATATTTGATTTCTCTTGTTTGGCTGATTTTTGAAATTTTAAATATTAGGAACTGCGCCGGAATCTGTTAAAATCGCGATTTTTAATCGGACGATTTTAATATCAATCATCGATTTTCGTATTTAGCTGATTTAAAAGTAATGTGCTGCGATTTGAAAGCGCTCGAGTAGGAGCAGTAAATTTTGTTCCTCTTTTAAATCCCGAGTAGGGGGATCATCGAACTGTTCACCGAATCACCGAAATTCTACGCTCGTGGAGGAGCGGCTTATCAAATTAACATTCACTCGTAATTCATTCCTAAGTAAAATTCCGTCTTGAATCTGCCGAGTAGGGCAGTTGGAACCCACGAATTTTCCGGAGCAGTAGTGATCAGGCGAGGGGAAGTGCAGCAAAAAATCAGCAACTTTAGAAAAGCAGCAGCAGAGACCTCTGAACACTCCTAAATAAGCAATAACTGAATCTGTTGAGAAGGGCAGAATCGATCCAGAGACTTTCCGAAACCATTAGAATATCCTGTGAAAATCAGCAGGGCAGTCAACTTTTCCGGGGAGTGCAATCGTGAAATCCTTAGATACGAAAAGCGATGTGAAGTCTGAATCATCTGATTTGAGTCAACGAAACATTGGATTACCATTGGACACTGAAGGTCTCTTCAATCAAGGTAGGAAATTTTCAATTTCAAAAATGTATAAAAATTCAAAGAAGGAAGACCTAGTAAAAGTATTAGAGGAAATAAGAGGCATCGCAGACAGCAGCGATAATATCGTTAAATTAAAAGAAAAAATTGAATGTTCCGAAATATTTAAGAATGATTCTGAATTTGTCAAAAATTTGATAACTAACGCCATAGAAGAAAGAGTACAAACAGAGGATAGGGAACTTAAACAAAAAAAAATTCAAATTGAGTTTGAAAAACTAAAATTAGAAAGACTCGAAAAAGAAATGCTTTTATTAGAGGCGAAAAACAAAGCATTTGAAATCGACCCTCCCAAAACAATAAATGGTACAACTGAAACAAACATTGAGAATCTAATTCATAGCATTAAAACTCTATCTCATCCAGTTCCATCGAAACCTGAAAATTTTAATCAATTTTTTTCATCGTTGGAAAGAGCTTTTAGTACGAAAAACATAAATGAGGGGCTTAAAGCCGAAATCTTAATCAATATGCTAGGTGAAAAGGCAAACAACGTCTTGTTATACATTGAAGATGAGAATTTAAAAAACTATGAAAAATTAAAAGATTTATTACTGCGCGATTTTCAACAAACTCCCCAAGAATGTTTGAATAACTTTAAAAATGCCTCAAAATTTAAAGAAGAAACATATATTCAATTTGCTGCTCTCTTAAATTCGCATTTCGAGTACTATTGACTACTACATTTAAATCATTATGCAACTTAATCATATCCGATAAAATAATTGAGACATTAAATAAAGAGATGGCGAGTCATATTTTACGCCGTCAGGGAGAAAATTGGTTTAATCCTGTCGAGTTAGCACGAGAATTAGACATTTACATTACGTCGAAAAATATGCCACACAGAGAAGCCCATAAATATAGGGAGAACACTTTTTTTCGCAGCGAGAACAGATATTTCAGAAAAAAACAGCCGGATCGTTTTTCTCAAACGATAAATAAACAAAGTAGAGCGGAGAAACAAAGCTATATTTGCGGGGATATCAATCATTTTGCGCGTGAATGCAAAATAAGATTGAGAAAAACATATGATCCCAGAAACGATAAATCAGAAAGAAAAAATACCCCTCCCAGTGATAACTTAAGTAAACAAAGCTCTGGTGAAGATAATTTTAAGCACGAGTTGAAGTATGCTCAGATTTATTTGAATAAGAATATCCCAGTGTATGCCATAATTGATTCTGGAGCTCAATTATCGGTGATTAATTCAAATAAAATAAAAATAAACGATTCTCTCCAATCTAACATAATACTAACCTAGTGTTTCGGGGATAGAAAAGAAGCGAAACTTGCAGAGATCCATATGTCTTTAAATCCCGATGAGTCAGGCTTGAAGGTCAGCGCCGCGATTTCAGAACATTTAACCTGTGATGCAATAATAACGCCCACTATCTACGATCAATTAATGAAACTAGGTCAGCTTTCTTCAAGTGTAAATACTCAAACCGAAACTTTTAAGAGTGAGGATTTTTATGAATGTTCTTGTTTCAATATTAATGACTCTTGCTCTTGTGAATGTTTCTTATTTAATATCAACAACGTGTAAAGAAATGATGAACTTGATTTATCACACGTTAATGACTCTTGTATTAGAAATGAATTGTAAGCGGTGATTAGTAATTATTAGAGGCCGGAAGTTCAGGCAAAATGCCATAAATGCCCTTTTCTGCCTTTTTTAAACGTTTTCTTCTGAAAATGCCTTTTTCTTTCCTTTTGTACATAAATGCCTATTTCTGTCTAATTTAAAATTTTTCTGCAAAGCTTTTTGTGCTTTTGACCGAGTATAAACGCAAAATGAAGAAATTTTGAAGTACAGAAATGGTTGACTGTCATCCGACGTATTGTAATGCATTTATAGAGATTAGACAACTCCCTCCCTCTGAGGCAGTGGTCACCCCTTATGCAGTACAATGGCTATTCATCATGAATGGCTATTCATCTTTCAATTATCTTCTCGCAAATCGGAATTTCCAATGGATTTATGCAGATCATTTGTGGATGCCGGCATTCTGCTGTAGAAACTTGAAAATTAAAATCATACGAGCTTTTTTGCAAAAATATACGAATCAAAGTGTGCCCTGTGAATCAACTTTAAGGAAAACTTATTTAGATGACTGTTACACCGAAGTTCTTAAAACTATTCAAAATGAAATCGGAACGAAAAACATATGGCTATCTATAGATGAAACGACAGATGTAACTGGACGATATGTTGCGAATGTTATTGTTGGTGTTATGGACCCATTTGAAAAACATAAAATCTTTTTGTTGACATCTGTACAGTTGCAAAAGACTAACAGTACTACAATTGTTCACTAATGCACTGGCTTTACTTTGGCCAAATGGTACTGAGCATGAAAGAGTGCTATTATTTCTTACAGATGCAGCCACCTACATGAAAAAAGCTGGAAATGCTTATAAGTTTTATTTCCTAATATGATCCATCTAACGTGCCTTGCTCATGCATTGCACAGGATAGCAGAGGAAGTAATCCTGAGGTAGACTCGCTTGTTTTTAGTGTGAAAAAAGTATTTATGAAAGCCCCTTCAAGAGTGCAAGTGTTCAAAGAAATTGCACCAGACATTCAATTGCCTCCTAAACCGATCCTTACGAGATGGGGAACATGGATTTCAGCAGTCTCATACTACTGCACAAATTTTGAGGCAGTAACTCGAGTTCTTACCAGCTTTCCGGATGAAGAGGCAATATCCATAAGAAAAAGTAAAAGTCTGCTTAGCAGTTCTAAAATAAAAAATGAACTGACTTTTATTTATTTTGGGAAGCTCCCTGGAGCTATTGAGCGCATGGAAAAAAGAAATATGTCTTTGTCCGAGTCACTAAAGATTTTCGACAATACTATTGAATAACTAATGTCTGTGCCTGGATCAGCTGGTGACAAAATAAGGAAGAAATGTGAAAACGTCATCTCTGCAAATACAGACTTTGAATGCATCAAGGACACTGCAAAAGTACTTTCTGGTGATACTGCAGTTGAACTTACCATATCTCCTACCATGGCAAGTTGTTTTTGGTATGCGCCCATACCCTCTGTCGAAGTAGAAAGATCCCTCTCTTTGTTTAAAACTATATTGATTGACGGGAGACAAAATTTCTCTTTTGAAAATTTGAAAAAGCATCTAGTTGTGATGTGCAACAACAACCAATCAGAATAAATCTGCATACAATATTATTGTAAGTATGAGTTTTCAATTTATATTTCACACTAACGCAGTTGAGGTTTTTTTTTTTGTGTGCAATTATGTTCACTTCTTTTGTACTATTGCTACGACAGTCGAGTAAAATGAATATGTAGGTATACCGGACACTTCTGGCAACTTTTTTTTATACCTTGGAAACCTATACGGGCTTTTAGGCATTACCAACTACCATTTTGCTCCAATTTTAAGTGCCTATTTCAAGCTTTTTAAATGCCTTTTTGCCTGCCTATTTTTGCATTTTTTATTGCCTAAAATTCCGGGCTTTAGTAATTATAAACCAAGCAAAATTAAAGACACTAAGTTAGCAATGAAAAGTATTTTAAAAGATGAAATCCCAGTATGTCAAAGAGCTAGACGTTTATCGTTTTCTGAGAAACAAAAAGTAAATGATCAGGTATCAGAATGGTTAAAAACAGACATAATTAGAGAGAGAGTTGCTCTGATTATTGTTTCCCAATAGTTCTTTACAAAAAGAAAGATAATAGCCTAAGATTATGCATAGATTACCGGAAATTAAATTCAAAAACAATTAAAGACAGATACCCCTTACCTCTAACTGAAGATGTGTTAGACCAATTGCAGGGTTCTAAAATTTGTAGCAAAATTGATCTTCGAAATGGGTTTTTCCATATTGACGTAGACGAGGATAGTAAAAAATATACCTCATTTGTGTCACCTGATGGGCAGTATGAGTTTAATAAAGTGCCATTTGGGTTGTGTAATAGCCCTAGTACATTTCAGAGGTACATCATTTATGTGTTCCGTGATCTTCTTAGAGAAGGTGTTGTTGTCATCTTCATGGATGATATTTTTATACCCGCAGAGAGTGAAATAGACGCACTGAACAGGTTAACGAGAGTATTACAAACTGCTTCCGAATATGGATTGGAACTTAATTTAAAGAAATGCCAATTTTTGATGTCTAAAATTAACTTTTTGGGTTATATTATTGAGAATGGTACCATTAAACCCTCTTCCGAAAAAACATTAGCTGTTAAAAATTTTCCTGTACCTAAGACTAAACAGGTGCAGAGTTTTCTTGGTTTAACCGGATATTTTAGGAAGTTTATTCTTAACTATGCTTTAATTGCTAAACCATTAAGTGATTTACTTCGAGATAACAGTGTATTTTATTTTAGCCCAGAACAACAAACAGCATTTCAAACTAAAAGTATAGTTTTGAAAGAAATATTTATCACTCTAACACAAAGTAGCAGAAAAACTGCATGAAATATTAAATTTTCACGTGCTTATGTAAAAACTGAGATATGTTTTTATCCTGAGATTATATGTAATTAAATTAAATAAGTTGCAATGAGTGATATTAAAAAAAAAAAAAAAAAGACGTAGCACATTTTTGAAAAAAGAAGGAAGGAAAAAAAACAAAGCATTTACGCATGATATTTATTATTTTTTTTTCAAATCTCTTCTTAATGTACTTCATGAATATTCAATTAATCATTTACATAATAATTTTCTAAGAAAAATTACTATCGCAGCAAAATTACTTAATTGGGTTTTAAAATAATATACAGCTAAAATTCTGAAAGCAAATATAGAAGAAAAAAACATATATGCACAGAAATCAATACAAACATATGTACCTTTGCACTATGTTATCACTTTGTTGCAGAATACCTTGATAAATGTGTATACTCTTTAATTCGTTGGAATCCTGTAGCAAGAAAAAGAGAGTACATATATTTGATTTGAATTAACTCGCAAGAGTGTGGGGAAAAAAATATCCTTGCAAACCTTTCTTGCAATGATTTTTTAAACATAATTATTAGAGGATTTCACCACTAATTTAAAAAATATATCATCAAAGAAAGCTCTTATTTTATTAAGCATTCAATTAATCCCTTCTTCTCAGTTAATAAGTTAATTGACAGTTAGATTTTTATCGGATGTCATTGATACGTGACACCGATATGGTCATAGAGTTTATATATAAGTTTTATATAAGTTAAGTATAAGCTTATTACTCTATGGATATGGTTGACACTGAGTGAGATCACACAGTGGCGTAGCGAGGGGTGGGCAAGGGAGGGCATCATGCCCCGGGCGCTACTCATAAAGGGGCGCCAAATGGCCCGTAAAACAAAAAAAAATGCTGGATAATTTTTATTTTTATTATAATTGATTTCTAGAAAATATATTTTAAATTTAGTGCCAGTGTAATATAATAAATGTTAATTCGTAAATAAAAAGGAAAAAAAGGAACACTAATAGTCTAAATCAAACTGTATTAATATATTCATAATAGAAATGGCACGTCTTTTCTACTGCCAGGGCTGACTCGACCTGTGTCTGTCATAAATTATCTCCTTTCTTGATTTGTCTGATAAAATAATATGTTACAATAAATATTTGCAGTGTACAAAGTACAAACATTCTTCCTTTCAGAACACTATTTTTTATTTATTTCTATAAACGCAATGTAGCTTACGCTTGTAATTTTAAAACAGTAACAATAACCCTCTAATGTACTTACATGTACAGTCACGGTCAATTAATCGTCTAATGCCAAAATCTTGGTTTTCTCGACGGGACGGTAATGAAGAAGAAGGAACTGAAGTTAACCGATCCTAGTTATATTCACCAAAAAATAATGCAGCGTACTGCTTTTGTTGCTTACTGTTTATTACATCAAATTCCGCTACACAATCATCTTTCGTAACATCTGCTGGTTTTTACAAATGGAAGAAAAAAGGTGAATTGATTAGCCATGAAAGAAGTCCAAATCACTGAAAATCACTTACGGCTAGGAAAGAAACAGAACGAAGATTAATAAGTAGAACGGGAAATGATGTATCATTAGAAGCAAACATTCAGTCCTAAAAAGAACGGTGGTGAAATATATTTAAAAGAATATTAGCTTGCTTGAGGTATTTAATTATACAAAATCTTCCTCTACGTGGCCATGTTGAAAAACTAGCACTTCCAGATGGTACAAATGTAGGAAACCTATTATCTTTATTTAGATTTGTAGCTCAGTTTGATCCGCTACTAGTAAATCATCTTAAACATGCCACAGGAACTCCAAAAACTGTCTCATATTTGTCACCACAGATTCAAAATGAATTCATTCATCTTCTGGCATCTACAATTCGAAATCAACTAATAAACGATATCAAAAGAAATAAATATTATGGACTTTTGTTTGATTTAACTCCTGATATCTCTCATCGAGAACAAATGTCCCAAGTCGCTAGGTATGTAGATGTTGATTTTATCCATAAAAAAGTTTCCATCAAGGAATCTTTTTTGGGTATTATTGAAATACACGATAAAGATACAGCCTCGATAGAACATACAATTTTAGAAAAATTAAATTCCGATGAAATTTCATTAACAAACTGCAGATCACAATGTTACGATAATGCTGCCGAGATGGCAGGTCACACATCTGGCGTTCAACAAAGAATAATGGAAAAAAATCAGTAGGAGTTACTGCAGCTAAACAAGATCCAATCGTTGTGACATGTTTTGGAAAAATTGAAAACATATACGTATCTATTTTTCTCACGTTCAACGTTACAATGGAGCTCCAGAATACAAGCGGTTAGCGTTATCGTCGATGGGCTAGAGATAGAGAGAGTAGAACTATTAGAAAAATTAGCAGAGGACACTACCACTACAAGTGACACCAGAAGTGAAGTTACAATTCTGTTGCAAAATATACTAACTTTTAGTTTCATACCTTATGTAACGAGCCCTCATCCCCCTCATACCAGAAAACTATTCCCAGATGGCGCCGCTGGCGCAACAGAAGTAATAACTTTTTATTTTTCAAAAACTTATAAACAGTAGAAGTAGATGTAATGTAACTAGAGACGCGCCATGCAGCGCTAATACCTAACTAAATGTTTTCATCACTTTATAATCATCATTTACCATTTCATGTAAATTCATCTTCATCTATTTGTAATTAAAACCAATAAAGGTTAATGAATCATCAAATTGGCGGTCTAAAGGTAAGTGGAACATTTTCCACAATTCATATTGAAAACAGGAATTCATTTTAGATTGAACATTTTCTGGCGCCCGAACAGGGACCGCCATTAAGAGATTTCTTGTTTATTTTCGATTAGAAATTTAGTTTCATAGAATAGTGACTTTAAGTGTATAAATAGTTCGCTTATAAATTAAGATGGAGAAATCCAAACAAAAGCGTACTACGATAAGGTCATTAACAACTAAGTTATTAACCAAAATCGAAAACATTTATCAAGACGATAAGGTTACAATAGATGAATTGGATGAGTTAATGTCTGAATTAATATTAAAACAAGAACAATTGAAAGAAATTGATCTCGAAATTCAGCAGGGTATTACGGATGTAAATGAAATCGATACAGAAATTATAAAGTGTGATGAATATTTGACAAATATTGTACGAAGTAAAAGCAGATTAAAAAGAAAAATAGAAAAACTGTCGACTTCGGTAGTGTCACCTGAGTTAAATTCGAACATTTCCGAACCGAAGATAAACACCAATATAAGAATAAATGAAACTTCTTCTGTGAAACTGCCTCTTTTAACTATAGAGAAATTTTCTGGTGATCCTTCAGATTGGCAAAGATTTTACGATCAGTTCGAATCTGCCATAGATAAAAACACTGATTTGTCGAATGTTGAAAAGTTTAATTACTTGAAAACATATTTAGTGGGATCGGCTTCAGATGCGATTAAAGGATTCAGTTTAACAAATAATAATTATGTATCAGCAATTGAAACATTAAAAGAACGCTTTGGCAAGAAAACGTTGATAATTAACTCTCATTTGAATAAATTATTGAGTTTAACCCCAGTAGAAAAATCAACAGATATTTTTTCATTAAGAAAACTTTTTGATTCTTGTCAAACTGAAATAAGGAATTTAGAATCTTTGGGAATTAATCAGGAAAATTACGGGGCTTTACTCTGTCCTATACTTATTAAATTACTTCCTTCAGATATAGTGTTAGAAATAACTAAAAAATATAGCAATGATGATGAGTGGAAAATATCAGAGATCCTCGATATTTTAAAAACAGAAGTAATTAGCCGAGAAAAAGCCACGGCCTTGAGTTCGTCTATAACACGAGTTTCAGAATGTTCCCCCTTTCCCTCCTCAAAGCGTAGCAGTGGAGGCGAGAATTCGAATAAACAAAATAAGATTCGCATATCAACGGCGTCAGGTTTATTGAATGAATCGAGTAATAAGAAAAATAAATGTACTTCTTGCGGTAACGATAGACATAATTTATGGGATTGTAATGAATTTAAAATGAAAGAAATGAATGAGAAAAGGGATATTTTAAAGAGAAGCGGTTGTTGCTTTATTTGTTTTCGCTTTGGCCATACGGCTAAAAAATGCAGGAGTTTTGTAAAATGCGATATTTGTTTTAGACGTCATTATACATTTATGTGTCCGGAAAAGAAAACAGATAGTCAAGTGGAAAGTACGGTTTTATCGAATGAAACTTGTAATCCGGAAGTATTAATGCAAACGTTAACAATTCGCTTAATAAACGGAAAAAAAGAAATAATTATACGCGGATTGATAGACACGGGGTCCCAAAAGTCGTATCTTTTAAAAGAAACAATAAATAAAATTGGTTACAAACCAATAGGGCAAGAAAACTTAAATCATAGTCTTTTCGGTGGATTACAAAGAACTAATCAGCATAATAAATACAGAATTTTTTTGAGCGATTTAAATCGGGATTATTTTTGTAACTTTGAAGTTTATGATCAGGAAAAAATTTGTACAGAAATTCCTAAAATAAGAGACGGCTCGTGGATAAAAGAAGCGAATAAGTTAGGAATTAAATTTTGCGATTATAAAAACATAGAAGAGTCGAATTCAGAAACTAAAGAAATTGATTTACTTATCGGAGCCGACGTTTGCGGTAAACTTTTCACAGGTATTATTAAATCGGTCTCAGAAAGTTTAGTTGCATTCGAAACGCGATTAGGTTGGACACTTATGGGTAAAACTCGTCAGCCAGAAAACAGTAATAGTACCAACACAGTTTTGTCCCTTCATGTGGCTCAGGCTAAAATTTCGGATCTCTGGAAACTAGATACGTTAGGGATATTAGACCCAAGTGAAAAAGAATCAAGAGAAGAAATTGCAAAAGCTACCGAAGACCATTTTAATCGCAACATTAAGGTACTTGAAGATGGGAGATATGAAGTGAGCCTTCCATGGATCTTAAATCACCCTACTTTGCCTAATTATGGAAGTGTTGCTGAAAGAAGATTGAAGAACTGCGTTGAGGTCTTAAAGAAATCAGAAATATTAGATGATTATGAAGCGGTATTTAAAGAATGGCTACGAGAGGGAATTATCGAAGAGGTTGACCCAGCCGATACAGCCACCAATGAACATTTTTTGCCACACCGAGCAGTGATAAAAGAAAATTCTACTACCAAGATCAGACCTGTTTTTGATGGTTCGACAAAAATAAAAAATTTTCCCTCTATCAATAATTGTCTTGAAAAAGGACCTAATCTTGTGGAGCTCATTCCTTCAGTGATCAACAGATTTAGATTAAATAAGATTGGAGTCATTGCAGATATTCGAAAAGCTTTCTTACAGATCCAACTGAGTGAAGCTGATAGACCTTTCCTAAGATTTCTATGGTGTGAAAATGGAGACCTTTCGAAGATCAAAATTTACCAACATAGAAGAGTGGTGTTTGGCTTGACTTGCAGCCCATATTTGTTAGGAGCCACTCTACGGTACCATTTGAAGAAAGCGCCAGAATCAATGCTGGAAACTGCAGTTAAATTAGAAGAATCATTTTATGTAGATAATTGCTTAACCAGTGTTGAAGATAGAGAACATTTGCACAAATTTATGACTGAATCGCAGTATATATTGAAGAGAGCTCAATTCGATCTAAGAGGGTGGGAGCATAGTATCCTAAATTCACAAGAAGTAGCCATCCCTGAAGAAGAAAGAAAAGTACCAGTTTTGGGACTGATTTGGAAATTAAGTACTGATTCATTGACTTTGGACTTAAAGGAAACATCGCAGGCCTCTGAGACTTTAACCAAAAGGAAAATCCTGTCTGAAGTTCACAAAGTATTCGACCCAATTGGTTACACGTGTCCAGTAACATTAAGACCGAAGATCATGCTTCAGGAGTGCTGGAAGTTAAAATGCACTTGGGATGCAGAATTACCATCTTCTATTAGAAAAACGTTTGAAAAATGGCAAAAACAACTAAGTGAATTGAAAGATATAACCATTCCGAGATGTCTCTTGGACAATCCTGAAGGTTCGAGAAATTTAAGTTTACATATTTTTTGTGATGCGAGCAAGGTAGCTTATGCTACATGCATATTCCTGAGAAACCAAAACGAAGACTCGACATCATGTCAGCTCATTCAAGCTCGATCTCGAGTAGCTCCTCTAAAACCCGTCACAATACCCAGACTTGAACTTTTATCCTGTACAATTGGAGCTAGACTGGCACATGGAGTTAAATCAGACTTAAGACTTGAAAATATTCCAACATTTTTCTGGTCAGATTCAGTAAATGCCCTCTTTTGGATAAAAAGGAATGAAAATTGGGCCCCTTTTGTTTACAACAGAGTCCAAGAAATCAGATCTCTCAGTTTGCCAGAAGAATGGAATTATGTTCCCGGAACTCTTAATCCAGCTGATCTTCCCTCACGAGGATGTTCTGCAGAGCATCTTAAGCAATCTAAATGGTGGGAGGGCCCTATGTGGCTGAAAGATCCACCACAGCTCTGGCCAAAAGATATTATCGATCCAGATTTGGACATTATCAACGCTGAAAGAAGAAAAACGATAGTGACTTCAACAAATTTATTCAAAGGACAAATTCCGTTATATGATACTTTTACATCATATCGAAAAATGATAAGAGTAACTGCTTGGATTTACAGATTTTATCGAAACATCAAGAGTGCTGCGGATGAACGAAACCTCGAAAAACAGCTGACTATTGAAGAAATGAAAGACGCTGAAATGGTCATTTTAAAGTACGTGCAGAACAGATGCCTAGCAGAAGAAACCAAGCCTTGCTATACTTCATTACAAACTATAACGG
This sequence comes from Parasteatoda tepidariorum, assembly GCF_982258835.1. Classification (NCBI taxonomy): domain Eukaryota; kingdom Metazoa; phylum Arthropoda; class Arachnida; order Araneae; family Theridiidae; genus Parasteatoda; species Parasteatoda tepidariorum. Next base: position 420,736 of record NC_141758.1, on the reverse strand, counting down.
ATGATGAAGGCCTTATACGAGTTAGAACAAGAATAGCCATGAAGAAGGATTTGAGAACATTCAAGTATCCTATTGTTCTGCCATCTGACCATAATGTCACTCACTGCCTTATACTTGATAAACACAAAGAACTAAATCATGCCGGAACTCAAATTGTAATGTCAGTTCTAAGAGAACAATATTGGATCCTCAGATGCAGAAAAACTGTTGAACGAGTGATTAAAAAATGTGTCATTTGCAAAAGATTCAGCGCTCGTCCTACAGAAGTGCTAAGTGGTCCTCTACCAGAAGATCGTGTACGAGAAGCATTGATTTTTGAGGTCATTGGAGTGGATTTGTGCGGACCACTCTTTTTGAAGGATGGAAGCAAGAGTTGGATCGTGCTGTTCACCTGTGCGGTTTTCCGAGCCATTCATGTTGAGTTAGTAACTTCACTTTCCACGGATAGCTTTCTGTTGGCATTTAGAAGGTTCATAGCACGACGAGGAAGACCCGCAACGGTTTTCTCTGACAACGGCACAAATCTGACTCGAGCGGTTGCAGATCTGAAATCAGTAGACTTCGAAAAACTAAAAGAGTTTGCTACTTCGAAAAAGATTCACTGGAAGTTCAATCCTCCCTCTGCACCCTGGTGGGGTGGATTTTTTGAAAGAATGATTGGAATGCTAAAATCAATTTTACGGAAAGTCCTTGGAAGAGCAAACCTTCTCTATGAAGAGCTATACACAGTCATTTGTGATGTTGAAAGCATCATAAATTCCAGACCACTTACGTACATCTCAGAAGATCTAGAGGACCTGATACCATTAACACCTGCCATGTTTTTGCACGAACTTAAAGAATCTGGAGTACCAGATATTGATTTAATTGATGCCACCAGGATGAAAAAAAGATTTGCCTATCGTCAAAAAATTCGTAAGGACTTAAGAAAACGTTTCCGAATTGAATACTTAGGACAACTTAAGGATTTTGCCCGTAAAAAGAAAGACTCTCAAGTTAAAGAAGGAGAAATCGTTCTCGTAGGAGACGATAACAACAAACGCATCAATTGGCTTTTGGGCAAAATAGAAGCTCTTTACCCCGGCAAAGATGGAAAAACAAGAGTGGTGCGCGTAAAAACTCGGCATGGATCATACTTACGACCATGTCGAAAACTTTATAGACTTGAATTGCCTAATTGAGTTTCGTCATGACATTCGTCGTCCAAAACTCAAGGTGGGAGGATGTAACGAGCCCTCATCCCCCTCATACCAGAAAACTATTCCCAGATGGCGCCGCTGGCGCAACAGAAGTAATAACTTTTTATTTTTCAAAAACTTATAAACAGTAGAAGTAGATGTAATGTAACTAGAGACGCGCCATGCAGCGCTAATACCTAACTAAATGTTTTCATCACTTTATAATCATCATTTACCATTTCATGTAAATTCATCTTCATCTATTTGTAATTAAAACCAATAAAGGTTAATGAATCATCAAATTGGCGGTCTAAAGGTAAGTGGAACATTTTCCACAATTCATATTGAAAACAGGAATTCATTTTAGATTGAACACCTTAAGTTCATTTCTGGTGTGAAATCTTAAGGAGAATTGATCGCGCGCAGCTCAGATTAGCTCTGTGAAGACGCATTAGAAAAAGCGAAGTCTCTTTGTGAAAAATGGGATATTGATACAACAATACGTGTAAGAAAACGCCGCAAAATGCCCGGAGAATTGGCTAGAGATGTTGGTATTTCCGCAGAAAGTGAAATTTCTCGCGTTATGGAAAGCGTTTTTGATCATCTCCAACAAGAAATATGTACACGATTAAGTGACCTTAATTTCAAATTTGTATTTCTACTAGACGTTGAAAATTTATTAAACAAGGATAATGTTAATAACGACCTTGAAAAAAATTTTAAAAATATGGGTGAATTTTATGATAAAGATTTCAATGGAATAGAACTCGTTATCGAAATATGTGACTGCAAAATGTTACTCCGCAGTAGGAAAAAAAAATCGAACCTAAAACTACATTAGAATTTCTTACTTTTATAATCTCGTATGGAGAAGATGATTTTCCAAACCTGAGAGTGGCACTTCAAATACTCCTGACTATCTCAGTATCAATTGCTAGCTGCGAACGTCCATTCAGCAATTTAAAGTTAATTTTGACATATCTACGATCAACGATGGGACAAGATCACCTAAGTGACCTAGCATTTTTAAGTGTGGAAAGAGAAAAATTTGAAATTATCAGCTTTGATGATATTATTGATAAATTTGCTTCATCAAAAGCAAGGAAAATTTATACATAGTAATTAGTTTTATTAATGTATTATAATCCTTTAAATATATGTATCTCCTTAGAGATAATAAATATTTACTTTTTTATTGTTTCAAAACTGCGTGCTTTTAAAATATTTCTTTATAAATATGAAAAATAAATAATAGGTATCTTTTGAACTAATTCTAGTTGACCATATAGGGCGCGTTCCTTTATTCGCACTGGTTGCAAACTGGAAACTAGTTTGAAACGATCACGTGATCGTACTGTTTTCCGTTTCGAACCATATTTTAGGAACGATCAGTGCGGAACTGTGGTTGCCAATAGCAACCAAGACGCTCTTCTGCCGACTGTTCCGACTACACCGCATTTTGTAAGGAGTTGTAAACTTTATATCTTATGAAATAGTTGAACCTCACGCTTTTATTTTTTAACAGTTGATTTTTTAATAATTTTATCAGTTTTTCTTCCTATTTACTATATTTTATGATGAATCGAGAGTTGATAAAAGCTTTTCTACTGTCCTCAGTAAATCAAATCTCAGACATGATGTTTGAGACGAAGAACTGGCTCTACTAAGGCTATCAAATGCTAAAAGAGAAAACAAGCGTATTTGCATAAAAAACTATGTGGAGGATGTTGTTCGTCATTATAATAACCGAGATTTCAAATCTCATTTTCGAATGGATAGATCGACTTTTGAAATTTTGTTCAACCTCATTAGTAAGGAGGAAATTCCTGGACCTGGAAGACCATGCATTCCGATGGAAAAAGCCTTATTGTGTGTTATTTGGTTATTAGCTAACCAAGAAAGTTTTCGGTAAGTTTAATATTTTTTAATTCAACTAAATTGCTTTTCTTATTATGGTGTTTATTAAGTCATTTTATGAACTATTGCAGCTGGTTTCATCCAGAGTTTACTGTTATGTTATAAATCTTTGTTTCTTATATTTGCATAATTTATTAAAATAAAATATCACCTTCTTCAGCAAATTTTTTAAAAGCAATAAGATTTTAATTCAAATGTTATAAAAAATAAAGTTTTTTTTTTCCTTTCAGATCTATTGCTGACAGATTTGATCTGACTAAATCTTCCCTATTTAGATGCCTTTTAAAGGTATCCTATATTTTGGAAAAGATGGCTCCAAATATTATTACTTGGCCAGATCCTGTTGTTGCTGAAAGTGAATTTCGTGAAATAAAAGGCTTCCCTGGCATCATCGGTGCTATTGATGGCTCCCATATAGCAATTAAAGCTCCGCGAAAAGACCCCGAAAAGTATTATAACAGAAAGGACAAGCATAGTTTGATACTTCAAGCTGTATGCACAGTTGACTTAGTGTTCACCCATGTATTTTGCTCTTTCCCCGGGTCTGTACATGACGCAAGAGTTTTCCGAAATTCGGAAGTTTACAACGAGATGATTGGAAACCCTCGTTATTTTCCCAATCATACTCATCTCGTTGGAGACGCAGCATATCCGCTGGGACTAAACCTCTTGGTACCCTACAAAAACAATGGTCATCTAGGAAGGAGACAAATCAACTTTAACAACAGATTGTCTTCAAGTCGGGTTTGCATTGAACGTGCCTTTGGGCAATTAAAAGGCAGATTTCGACGGTTGATGTATTTTAACATCGACAAAATAGAGTACCTCCCTCTATATGTTTTAAGTTCATGTGTGCTGCACAACATTTGCATAAAGCAAGAGGATTTTGTTGATAATATGAAAGATCCTAATGAACCAGGCAATAGGGATTATGAAGAAGCTGATGAACCAATAACAAAAGGGACTATATTTGTGGCACTCTGCCTTAAATTTTAAATAATTTGCATATTATTAATTAATAATATTTTCTATATTGTTTGAAACAAATAGAAAATATTATTAATTAATAATAAGCAAATTATTATTCATTAATAGTAATAATAAATATTTTCTATTGTCATCTTTTAAAACTAATTCACGGATACAGTGGTTTAACAATAAATATTATAAGATTAGCTCAAATTTAAAATACAATCCCTAGTTAAATTATTGGACGCACTTAAAGATTTTAAGAAAAATCTTAATTATCAGGTGATATTAGCTTAATTGTTTTTACACGGTTCAAACCGGTTTTCACCTGTTTACATTCATGTATCAATTGGTTAACATTGTAATGCAATACGTTAAAAATAAATACAAATAGGAATTTTTTTAAAAATCTCTTTAATCAAAACCCCATTACATGTATGTTTATATATAAAAGATTTGCATATAAACTTGTGCTAAACATGTAATTACCAAAAGCCTACTGTGCATCTAATAATTTGATCTAATTATTACAATATAATACCTGATAATTAATATTCTATATTTATATAATACATCGTTGAATTTATATATCATCTCAATTAACCAATTGGTACTCGAAGGTAAACGAATACATTTCAGTTTGTCTTGGAAAAACAATGAAACTGTATAGTATCTCCTGATTATTGAGATTTTTCATAGAATCTTTTAGTGTGTCTAATAATTTGACCAAGGACTGTTTTAGTAAAACTATAACATTAAAATTTTTTTAAGAAAAAAAATTATTAGCTTTATTTAGAATTTTAAACTACATATTTCTTTTTGAGAATTCTGATATCAAAAGAAATTTGATTATGCATTTTTAAATAGTTCTTTACACAAATATTAAGTTATGTTTTACTATACTCTTCAACATATTAAGCATTTTAAAAAATTCAGGAAAAATTCTCGAATTTTTTTTGCTTTCCAGTTTTTACTTATTTAAATGAATACAATCATTTAAACTAGATTTCAATTATTATCTGTTTAAATATTTTGATGCATATATATTTTTTTTGAAAAAGAAAAAAAGTTTCTTCTGCTTGGATTAGAATGAACTATTTCTTCTAAGGTGGTTTTTACACTCGAAGGAACTTGCCATCACTGGTGTTAAATAATTTGAGTAATGCTTCATGTAATTAGCCATATTGTCTCTTAGAACAGACATATATTTAACCGTTTTTAGAAATTTGTTAAGAAATGGAATTTTTGAAAGATTTCAGGTTTCTCAGGATATATTTTCATCTACTAGTTACATGCATTTGCTGCAGCCAAATGTTTAAATAGGAATGCAGTGTTTATTCAGTATTTTATTCTTTTAGTTAAAATTTTCTGTCACAATTGAAAATAAATTTATATTGTATGTATGCAGTATGTTCATTTTTATTACTCATCTGAAGAGGCGATATTTTCAAACACAATGTCTTTATTAATGCAAAAGAAACTTTTTTTATTCCAACACAATTTGTGTTTATTAATGCAAGTAAAAGAAAATGTAAAAAAAACTTCTAAGATTCATAAGATATTGATTCTATCAATTGATAATGGTACATTTCAAAGGGACATCTGAGGGAGCAATTTATATTTTGAATTGGGGATACAGTTGCCTAGTTTAAAAAAATTTATTTGGCTACATTATTTTAGTTAGTGGAATCTTAGGCAATATGTATTCTGACTAATGTTTGTTGAGGAAACTAGTGTTAAGAGTAATAATTACTTACAAGTTATCACCTAGTAAACCTAGAGCAGAGGTCGCCAAAGTGGTCTATATAGACCCCCAAGGGTCTATTTAACAAAAGCAGGGGTCGATCCGAATCGGAAGGGTCAGTTGTGGGTCGAAAAAATAAACAGTTCTCAATGCGAAAATCACACATACCTAATTAAGTATGTAAAATTTGTGAATTTTTTTTATAATTGACTCAATATCAGTTTCTTTATAAAACATAAATTAATAAACATATTTATTGGGGTGAAACAAGTATGTACGTACCACCGCGCAGTGGCACGAACTCAGCGCATAAGTCATATATGCGCTTGTCCAAATGTCACGTGCGACGAGCATTGACGTTACAAATGCAAATATCATACGCAGTTTCAACTATCTTTGCAAACTGTGTTGAATATTTGCAGTGTCATTATTAAAACTTTTATAGTTTTGGATAATTAGTTATTTCGATAAAACCATTCGCTTAGTTTAGATATCAATTTTAATTATCAATGCACAAAAAAGAAGGTAAGCATTAATGATATGGATTAGTACAGCCCGCGACAGAACTATAGCACACTTTGTATTTTTTTTTTTACGAGAATTACAAAATTGACCAATTTTGACGAAAATTAAAATTGACCAACTTTGAACCCACTATAGCGAACCTTGCAAAACAACACCAGCCCCACCTATCATATTGATCAAGAAGCAGTAAATCTTTAGTTGCTTTACTTATTATATCTACTTATGCATAATTACTTATTATTTAATAATAAGGTATTTAAATTTCAATATTAATATATTTTTCATAAAACTATTGTTACATAATGTACTATTACTTTAATAAATGTTTAAAATCATAAAATAAATGTACAAACATAGTATCTAATAGAGTTTTATTTTAATTAACAGAAAATTACTTTTGCGGGGGTCGATGGAGATTTCGAAAAATTATATAGGGGTCGATAATCAAAAAAGTTTGGCGACCCCTGACCTAGAGGAACACCGTAAGAAATACAAAATTTATAATATATAAAAAATACATTAAAAATTAAGCGTTAACAAAGTTCAAAGAATTATAATTTTTAACGAACCCAATTACAATAAATCTCCAACTACTTTATTCTGATATAATTTGGCTTGCATAAAATATTTAAAAATTTTCCATTCTTTTTTTCTCACAAAGATGAAATATGATTAATATGCAGATAAATGTATTCAGCTCACTGGATATTCATTGCCTGACCCAATAAAAATGAAAACTGTCATCCATAAATAACTGAACTTATACATACCTAATTTTACTGGCTTTTCATGAACTAATCTAAATACAGACAATATGATAAAAAAAAAAACCACATCAAGCACTCACTATTTAATTATTAAGAACAAAATTATTTATTTTGCACATACAAGTGGAAAAGAAATTAAACATAAATGAAATTAAACAATAATAAATTAATTCAACTTGGAAATGAGCTCTTTTAACAGGGAAAGGAATTCTTTGTTTTGTTCCATCCTTTCCCTGTGCCGTCTCTCACAACTTTCCCTAAAAAGAGCAAAATAGTGAGGCTCTTCCTCTTCACGTTTTCGCTTCGGTGTAGGATTCGGCGTTCTAGTTGGCTCATCCTGAGCCGTAGAAGGATGGTGAAGGAAGGAAGGGGGGAGATGGGAAGAAGGGGAACGTGAAGAGGATTCAGCTCCTCTGTCTGAATTAGATTGCACAAATCCAGACAGGGAAGATGAAGCAGAGACAGGGTTGATCGTAGGTGCTTTACAAAACATTGCATCTAATTCTTCGTAAAATTTACAAGTTATGCGCTTGCTACCGGAAAGCCGGTTATTGTCTTTCACTTTCCGGTAACTGGACAACAGTCCCTTGATCTTGTTGTCGCACTGGATATGACTCAATTGATATCCGTGCTTCCCCATAGCTGTAGCAATTTCAGTCCATACTGTTTTCTTCTTATTATACTTAAAGCGCTCCAGCTTCTCCTTATATATAGAGAGCAAAAGCAGTGTAGCCGAATTGCTCCATGCAAATACATTTTTACCTTGCAACAGTTCACCTGTTTCTCCTTCTGATATGTTACCAGACTGTTCAACGCTACCAGACAATGGCTCGTCAGGATCAGCCCAAGAGTCTGTAAAAAAAATTTAAAATTAATAACAAAACTATTTAAAAGTCTCAAAAATTTTAAGACTAGACAATAATTGATGTATATAGGACAAAAACTTCACCATTGGCAATTTTTTTTCTTAAAAAAAAAAAAAAAAAAAACTTTTTGGTGTAACACCCCTATCCCGTAGTATAATTCTTCTCACTACGCCCTGAATGAGCACATAAAGGCTACTGGCCACGAAAAGGTTAATCTGATTTCGCAGACATAGTATTTTATCATCAAAGACATAGTATTGTACTGATGTAGAAGAATTCTATCAATGTTCTTATTGGCTTTTAAAAAAGTATATTAGCTATTTAGATTGTACATGGTGAAAAAATCAAAACATTAGCTAAATGAGAAACATACCGCTAAACGGTAGTAAATTCGGCCTGGATAGACCCCTGCAGTATAATAAGAATTATAATTTCGTCTCAAATTACATATCAACAAACTTTTTATTACCACTCCGAAAAATTATCCTGGAAAAAAAGTAAATATTGGCAAGTGTGTTGTTAATAATACATAATTCAATGACTTTTCTTCAAAATAAATTAAAAATTTACTCGAAAAACTTATGATTGTGATGATACATCAAATAAATCGAGAAAATTATTTACTACAATTACTGATGTGCTTGTACAAAAAAATATTTTTCATAATTACAAAATGCTGAAAAAATGTACTTACAGATTTTTAACCTTTAAGATTTAATGTAACTGGTAAAAACAATGCCAAAAGAATCGATAATGTAAAATAACATTTTCAAACATTAATATACGAAAGGGTTTGATGGTAATATCAAATCAACATGCTTAATTTATAATAGTGCTCTCTTTTTTTTAAGAGAGTTTCATATTATTGTCTGAAACAAATTTAACATAAAATCATAAACATCTAATTAATTTTCCTACAAAATTTTTATAAATCATACCTATAAGTATATTTATCATTAACTTAAAAAATTCACAGACGGAAACGAGCGAATAACACGAGCCTAAAAAATTCTTATTAATAACAATGAAAAGAAATTAACTTACTAATTTCAAATAATATATATTAAAAAATACATAATCACTCTTCAACAGAGTATCATACGTACAAATATATGCATAATAATAAACATTGGAAGTTAATATTTATTATCTATTCCATGATCATCCTCAACTTTTAGTACGTAATTTACCTTATCATTAACATAATTCTTTTATTATATAACATACCAAAAGTAAGAGAATTACTAATAGATTCACTTTGTTTTGGGCAATTCTTCACATGTTCTGTAATTTCGTCTTCTCGGCCTAAAAGCTTGCAATTAGAACACTGATTATAATACTGCATTTCACCTATACCACTGCCGGCCATTTTTAATTTGTATTCTCAACAAGCACACCGACTTTCAAACTAGTGCACTTCGTGCGACACTAACCAATTTCAGTTCGAATAAAAAAACGATCAGTTTCGCACTGGTTCAAAACTCGTTTAATTTTGGAACGACTGGTGTGGAACCAGTGCACTCTGTGCGAATAAAGGAACGCGCCCATACATTTCAAAATCTAGTCTTGTTTTCTCAACTACATTTTTGTCTCAAATTTAAAGCCTAGCTTGAGCCTATGACTTTATTTATTTTACTTTATTTATTTATTTATTAATTTGCGAGTATATTTAACATATTATATTGTATGGTTTTCGAATGGGGGGGGGGCGCTAAAAAGGTATTGTGCCCCGGGCGCGAGTTAAGCTCGCTACGCCACTGAGATCACACGCACAAAAGGATCAAATTTAAATTAAATAATTGCCATTTTTGAAGAAGATAATTCTGTAGTTCTCTAATCCGGGCCGTTAATATATATTTTACGAATCCTTATAAGAAATGGAATGAAAAACGTGTGTAGGGATCAAATTAATGTTTAGGAGAGAAAGAACAAGCACGCTGCCGAACTTCGATCAAAAACATGATATAATGAGGTTAATAAATGATGAAGGATTAAAATCATTTGAAATTATTTTCATCGAGAACAAAGTTTTAAGGCGTTTGTAATCAAAAGCCAAGTATATTTCAAAAAAATCAAAGGTTTTTTTTTTTTTTTTTTTTTGTCTTTTCCTGACTCAAAGAATATTTGGTTAGAAATTTTTTTTTTCTTCAGATATATCAGATATTTCAATATACATATATCAGATATTTCAATATAACATACTAGAATAAGTTATTAGTAAAATAATAAATTCATAGGAACCCTAGTACTTAAGTTTTTGAATTTTAACACTGTATAAGAAGTTCATGCTTATTTCATCATTTTGATATTTTCACCATTACAATTACAATACTATTTGCTCGAATTTTATTCAGATGTTGACAAAAGACAACCTGATGACCCGTCAAATTTTCTAACAGTAATATAGAAGAGTCAGAAGATGCAGGGCTCGAAAAAACTCAGAAATTTCACCCGTCCCCGAGGACGGCTTGTCCAACAATGTACCCGTCCTCCCTTGAAACTATGCCGTCGCTTCTAAATAAATAAAAATATAATTTTCTCTTATTTATTACAAACATTTATGTAAATTGCACAATGAATTGTTATTTACTAGGATTACATTATACAGTAATAAAAGAATTACTAGGTTACTAATAGTAACCTAGTATTTCTTTTATGAAATAATTTATTTCTTTTATGAAATAATTATAATGACGAAGGTCAAGTTACCTGGAATGTCAATTTATCCGAGGGTACTGCGTTTTTTAAATGAATAAAATATGACGTTTGCCAGTTCCACAATCAAGCCAATGATATACAAAGGTTTCTGCACAGAAATCTGAAAGGGGTTTTCTATTTAGGTAGATGTTCATAATTGCGTTTAACGTTTCTTGTTTAAGATCAGTACATAATGTGTTTTTTTGTAAGTTCATTGCTGAAGAACCCCTTTCAACCGCTACAGTACTACCAGACAGAGAAAACATCAATTCTAATGACAAAAATTGAAAATGTATCACGAACATCAACGGGAAAATGGCCGTCCGCGCGGACGTCTGATTCCAGACATTCGTTGTCCGCGGGGAATTTTTGGCCCCCGAGGACGGACGGTTTTTCGAGCCCTGAGAAGATGCAACATGTCATTTTTCACTTTTAAAAAAATTGTAAGAAGGGAAGCAGAAAATAGACCAGTTTATTGAATCAAAATATACAGGCAAGTTCTTCATAATTCCAAATTCTTGGCGTATAAGTTTTATTATAAAGCATTTACTCCGGTTTTTGGTGTGGTTAGTAGTGGTATAAATGTTTTTTTTTCCTTGCTTGAATAAGAGTTTGAGAAAACAATCATATTTTGCATTACACGTAAAGAGGAACCACCGAAATATCTTTCAGATTGCTTGATTCCATTTAAAAGCTCAGTAATCGCAATGAATTTTTTATAATAAATTTTTTTTTTAGCATCTTTGAGTGACTTCTTCGTGAATACGAGGGTTACTCGGAAATTTTTGAGATACAACTAGGCTTTTAAAGTTACACTTGCAAAATTTTAGGTGTGTTCAAAGTAGTCTCCTCCAGCATCAATGCACTTTTGGAGTCGAATTTTCCACAGATTAAATGCCTCAGATTAATTGCGACCTCTGCTCTGCTAAATTCTTTAAACCATCTGAATACAGTAACACGAGCTGGAGATTCATCACCAAATGCTAATTGCAACCGCTGAACGCATTCTTCTTGATTTAATCCTGCTTTAAAATCGTGGAAAATCATAGCGCGAAAATGTTTTCGCGTCAACTCCATTTTCTCTTCTGTTTAAAATTTATTCTACGCTAAACAAGTTTGAGTAAGTCAATAAAAAACAGTCTGCCGTGTTAAAATACACTTTGTACTTTAAAATTAAACCGTTATTTTTATTTTGTAAATTCTTGTCTGCGCGTATCTCAAAAATTTCAGAGTAACCGTCGTATAACGAGACGTTCTTCATATTTTTGTAGTTTTTAACTCAACCCGAAAATCAACGTAACTCGCTATTTACGTATCGGAATAAAACCATATTTATGAAAGTTATAAAAATAATTAATTATAATCAAGATTAAATTGAAATTAAAATTATCAAACTTTGCGTTACCCGCTAAGAAAAACAAACGAAAATGTTTTTCAGATTGGTGTTATTGGTATATAAAATAAAATAACTTGCAATTCAAGCATCGGAGTAAAATTATATTTATGAAAGTTAAAAGATTAGTTTATTTTAATTAAGATTAAATCAAAATAATCACATTTTGCGTTACACGCAAAGGAAAACAACGAAAATGTATTTTTTTGAATTGCTTGGTGATAATAGGATTGAAGCCAAATGTTCATCATCATCTCAATGAATTTATTTTTTTTAAACAGCCATTTTTTTATTATTATTATCCTTAATAGATAGGGTACCATCTTTCTGAACAGAACGAAAAGCTCTTCTTATTAACTCAACCCAGAAATCAAAGTAAGTCCGATATTAAGCATCGAAGTATAATTGCTATAAAAATAACCAATTTTAATTAAAATTGTCAAATTTTGCTTTACACGCTACGGAAAACCACGAAAATGGTTTTCTTTTAATCGCTTTTATCTGTAATAGGATTCTAGCTAAATGTTTATTACCTAAAAGAAATTATTTTTTAATAACCATCATTTTTTTCCCATCCTTGTGAAGCTTATCAACTTTTCGAATGTAACGAAACGCCATTATTATCTTTAATTCAATTCAGAAATCAAAATAATTAACAATTTAAGTATCGGAATACAATCATGTTCATGAAAGTTATAAGAGTAGTTTATTTTAATGAAGATTAAATTAAAATAATCAAATTTGCATTACATGCGAAGGAAAACCACGAAAAAGTTTTTTAAATTGCTGAATGGTTATAGGTTTCCAGCTGAATGTTGATTATCGCAATGAAATTATTTTTTATAATCAAAAATATTTTTCATCGTCATTGAAAAACAATCTGTCATCTTACTGAATATTGTGAAACACTCTTCTTATATTAATATTTTTTTACACAACCCAGGAATCAAAGCAACTTGCAATTCAAGTATCAGAATAAAAACATACTTATAAGAGCTATTGTAGTAGTAATTCTGCTATACAAGCTAAGGAAAACCACGAAAACGTTTGTCAGATTTCTTGATGGTAATAGGATTCCATCGAAATGTTCATTATAGCAATGAAATCATTTTTGATAATCAATCACTTTTTTTTATCATCTTTGATATATAGCCTATCTAAGTGAATGTTGTGAAATGCTCTAAAAAATTTTTTGCACTTTTTTATATTTTTGTCCGCAACCCAGATATCAAAGCTACTTGCAATTTAAATACAGGAATGAAATTATATTTTGAAAGACTTTTTGAACAGAAATAATTAGAATTTACGTTACGCACAAATGAAAACCACGAAAAAGATTTAATAACATACTAATTGAACGCTAGCAGACAATTATGAGGCTCTATCGCAGCAATTATTAACATTTTCCAATTTGTTGTTCTTCATGAAATTAAATGTTTTGAGCAGTTTAGATTGCTTATAAAACTGTTCTTTATTTTATTTAAATTATTTTATTTGTTTTAGTTATTTTCATATTTTTTAATAAGCCCTTAAATTGTTTTTTTTTCTTTTCTTTTTTTTAATTTTTTTTTTTTTTTTTTTTGTATTTCAAGTTTTTGAATTTCAGAACAATATAAAAATCAATTTTTAAGAATATATAATCTTTTTTCATTTTAAATTTAAAAATTTACAAATTGTAAATCTTTAAAAAATTTTAAGAAACTGTGTTCAGAATTTTCTGGCGCAGATACAGAATGTTATTATTTATCATAACAATTTATAAAAATCAAATATAGAAAATTCAGTTGAGACCAGTGATGTCAAATTTCACCCTGACATCCGTTTGGTATAGTGATTGATATTTCTATCTTTATGTCCTTGTCCGAGTATACACAAGCAAAGGAGGGGATACAAGTTTTTATATTCAGTGTCTACGAAGTGTTTCGATTGGTTTAAATAAATTATCGAACCGAGCGTGCGCATTAATAAAATTACACCAAACAAAAATGCTAAAAATGCCATTCTAGTAAGCCTGACTAAAAGATTAAAGGCCTGGTTTCTAAAGGTCTGGTTTCTTAGGACAAGCGCCTTATCTGAGCGTCAGCGGGACGTCAACGTCCCGCTGACGCCAACAAAATACTGGTTTGTTAGAACTAGCGCCGTATCTGGGCGTCAGCGGAAAGTTGGCATAGAGCTGACTCCAAAAAAATACTTTTTTGTTAGCTCAGCGTGAGCAGTCGGTCAAACGCAGACATTATCTCTCATTGCGCATGCGTTAATAACGTAAACAAATATTTATTTTGAATTTGTATTGATTTTGTTATTGTCGACCAGTGTTTTAGAGAACAAATAATGACTTTTTCCAAGAAAAAACACATTATAGCTGAGCTAAATGAAGAGTGCTATGTTTAATGAAGAAGCTATGTTTAATGTCAAAATCAAAATCTTGGCTGATTTTTATGTGCTGTTGGATGTTGTCCGCCATTGCTTCTGTGGTTAACGTCACGCTGTAATCCAACTGCAGTTGAGTTGAACGGCAATAGTAGTTCAAGATGAGCGTTCGATGACGTATACTATCAAACTCACAAATGGACCAATCAGAGGTTAACGCTGATTTCCAGCTGACGGCGTCCTGTCCTAAGAAACCAGGCCTTTAGAACAGGACGCCGTCAGCTGGAAATCAGCGCTAACCTTTGATTGGTCCATTTGTGAGCTTGATAGTATACGTCATCGAACGCTCATCTTGAACTACAATTGCCGTCCAACTCAACTGCAGTTGGATTACAACGTGACGTTAACCACAGAAGCAATGGCGGACAACATCCAACAGCACATTGAAATCAGCCAAGATTTTGATTTTGATATTAAACATAGCTTCTTCATTAAACATAGCACTATTCATTTAGCTCAGCTATAATGTGTTTTTTCTTGGACAAAGTCATTATTTGCTCTCTAAAACACTGGTCGACAATAACAAAATCAATATAAATTCAAAATAAATATTTGTTTACGCTATTAACGCATGCGCAATGAGAGATAATGTCTGCGTTGGACCAACTGCTCACGCTGAGCTAACAAAAAAGTATTTTTTTGGCGTCAGTTCTACGTCAACTTTCCGCTGACGCCCAGATAAGGCGCTAGTTCTAAGAAACCAGGCCTTGAGCTAACAAACCAGTATTTTGTTGGCGTCAGCGGGACGTTGACGTCACGCCGACGCCCAGATAAGGCGCTTGTCCTAAGAAACCAGACCTTAAGCGATAAAGATTAAAACGGTGGAGCGATCGACCAATCAAATGTCTCTATTTATTAAAAAATCGGTCAGCCAAGCAACAGCTGGCTGCTGGAGGTGCGCTATATTTTGGGCAGGACTAAAGGTTAAAAGGAAAGCAAAAAGGCCTCTATTTATCCTTATCCTGCTGGTGTTTTCGTTGTTCGTTCCTTTTATTCGTTGGTTCCTTTCAATCCATTTGAACGGAGAGGATTGAGTTGCAGTTCGTATATTATATCAATCCTTCTTGACGATAATACGCTTTCTATTTTATCAGCTAGATCTAGTTAATAATTATCCAATAACGCACGGAGCTGCAAAACACTAATCGCCGTGTGGTTTATATCTGCTATTATTTCTCATTTATAATTAACATTTATTTCTTATTTGAAATAAAACTAAATTTTACTTGTAATTATTTTTCAAGCATCTTTGAAAAATGACATCTATTTGTCGAATATCCAGATACAGCTCTTTATTGTTTAATGCTATAGAAAATAAGGTGAATAAATGAATTCTTATCATCTTAGGAAAAGTTAATAATCTGAAAATTAATTATATTCGGTAATGATGATTTTCATGTCCTTGACGGCCGTAATGTTAATGCAGGCTTAACAAAAATCTTTTTTAATTCAGTATAAACTGATAAAGATTTTATTTGTGATTTATCGTGAGTTTACTTATGTACTGTTACTGTAGTAATAACTATAAGAAATTCTTACCTTTTTACTATTAGTTATTACCCATAATTATCCTTTGATAAAATGTAACTTCCACGTATCGATTATCAATACGCAGCTTTGATTTTTAGTGCTGTGAAAAATTAGGTGAACATGTTTGAACTATTTCATCTTAGTATTTTTCCTGATTATGATTTTCATATCCTCAACAGTTATAAACAATGCTGCAATTTTTTACAACCCATTGAATGTTTCCTCTAACTGATGTGTGTTTAACAAATGACACATTTTTCTATGATATTATCCAAAAATTTGCTTGAAGTCCTGAGACTTCTGTATTGCTATTACAGTGTTTATGATTTTTTCCCCCCCAAATGTAGTTGCCAATAAGTATCATTCCTGTTCGCCATCTAAATTTGCAAGAGTACCAAAGTAAACAGCTGATGTATGATAATGGAATAACTGTCCAGAAGTTCAGGATTGCCTCCAGCATAAATGATGCAAAGGAAATATCAAAGACTTTCAGTATGTACAATTATAACAAAAAATTATATTTGTTTTGTTTAATAAAAATTGTTTTGAGAACTTCAGATTTCTTATTTTTTTAAAACTATGTTTGATTTGTTATGAGTTTGAGTTTAAGTAATAAATTTTATTATTGTGATGAATTTGTTGCTTCTAAATAAGTTGTCATAATTAAATTATAACTAAAAGTAGCATATTATGTACCTTATTATTGTTTTATTTATTAGTTATTATTTTTTAATTTCGGCAGCAAACTTTATAGGTTTTTTCTTTCTTAACTTGAATACAACAGAAAATAAAAAAAATTCTAAGATTTTAGAAATAAACAAATTACTCAAGAAAAGTAAGGAAAAACTGAAGATCATACTAAAAATAGATTAGAATTTTTTAATAGAAAGAATACTGTTTACCTATTTGAAATCTGACATCAAAATAGACTCTCCCTTCCCCTGTGCTCCTTTTTTGTTAACTTCATTTAAGCTGATGAACCAAAGGTAGAAAGGAAAAATTGTTTTTAATACCCAAATTTTTTTATTACTGCCTATTTCTATTCTTTAATAACATTTATTTGCCAAGTGAATAAAAAATTTTGTACATTTATTGGCATAAGATCATTTCTGAATTAAAATTCTAGTTGAAAGTTTTTTATTGCTTGTGTTTCATTGATATTCATTATTATGGATATTGTTTTATTTTTCTGCAATGTATCAGTAATATGAGTCTTTGAAGAAATATTTAAATATGTACGAATCAAAATACCATAAAATTACACTCTTTATAATAAAAATTTAACACATACTGCTTATAATAAAAATATATGAATAATAAATTAATTAAGAAAATGTTATGAATGTAAACAACTCAAAATTAGTGAATGTGGATGAGTTAAACAATTTATTTATTCTATTAAAACTGAATCAATTATCTAAGAAAGAGGTATAGGAGAAAATATGTGAGCCTTGGCAAATGAGGTATTTTTTAAATTTCAAGATATTTAGTTATTGTCTCATTTATAACATATCTATAGATAAAACCCCACAATTTGATTGTGTCAGTTGCCTATCTACGGCATTTATATGAAAAATATAATGAACATAAATCATCTTTTTGAAAAAATTTAACCTATGAATATTTTTTTTTAGAAGTGAATGAATTTGTAATCAAGGCACAAATTCTGGCTGGTGGCAGAGGAAAAGGAGAATTTTCTAGTGGTCTTAAAGGTGGTGTCCAACTAACAAAAAAGTAAGTATCCAGAGTTCTAAAGATTTAAAAAGGGCGAAGTGATTCCTCTCTAAAAAGGACATTTAGAAAGGACACTCACTTAACTCTGTAAAAATTTATCAAAATGTGTAATTTTATGTAATAACTGAATTTTGTCCCCATAATGCTTTTTTATGGGGAATTTTCAAAAAATAATTCTCTCTCTTATCAAAATAAGAGAAAAATTTGTAGTTCATAAAAGCAATTAAAGGCTCACTAAAATATAATCTCTGTGCATATATATATATATATATATGTATATATATATAATTAATAAATAAATACAAGAAAACACTAAGAAAGTTAAGAAAAACAATAAGTATCATTTATTGCGCTTAAGCTGCAAGTAAACAGCACTCATTAGATAAGTTCAAAATGAAGAACAAAACAAAGAAAAATAATAGACATATGAATAAAAGGGGGGTGGGAAATAATAAGTAAAAAAATAACAAACAACATTTTATTGAAAAAAAAATGAAATGTTAATTAAAAAATCGGAAAAAAAGCCGTAAGAAAAAGATATAATCTTTTCTTCAGCCCACACGATTATATCCGCAAAACAGAGTGCTTTCTAATATTGTATCAATAAAGCCAAAGCAAAATATAATAATAATAGTGTGAGGAGCACTCAAAAAAAATTTTTATAAAATAACTACAAATAAAATAGATCATAAAAAGTAAAAATAACATGTAAAAACAGATAATAAAATAAAATAAAAAGAAAAAACATTAAAAAGGGGGACTATAAAGCGATTAGCAAAATCATAACAACTTACATGGATGGATATTTATCAAGAATGATTTAAAAATGTTTTCGCAGAAAGATTGCCAGATTACAAAATATGAAAACAAAAGCGCAAATTGAGTGTAACAAGAGGGTTTTAAAGTGTCGTTCTTACTGCACTGCTGAAGTGATTTGTTATTCTGAGTTTTGATTTGTTAGTTACCAAGGATGGGCCCGAAATGGGTGTGCGCAAGGTAATATTATACTGGATAATTTTAAAATTGATCATAAATAAAGAGAAACATAAATTGCCTGCTTTGCAAATAATTTTAGCCGCGGATTTGCACCATATGGATTAGCACATAGAAAAATTATTTAAATATTTATTATTTTATATATTTATTTAAATATGTAAAATTATTTTTTTTCTCTGGTAATTCCCTAGCAGGAATGTTGGGAATTGGCGCAGATTTATCTAGCCATGTAAATATAAGAAAAAGACACATATTTTTGGTGCGCTTGATATTTAAACGGAGGTTCTGAAAGGGAGATTGTTGCAAGGATATTCTTATCTTAATGAAACGTCATTCAATTGATAAAATTTGGAGATTTTGATTCGCTGAAAAGATAGCACCACTCTGATGCTGGGAAGTTGTGGGGACTATCTTAATGCCTACTTTAGGGGTGCACAACCTACGGCCCGCGGGCCAAATGCGGCCCTTCGACTACTGAAGTGCGGCCCGCGAGAGCTCCTAAACACAATAAAAATTTTTTAAAAAATTACAATTTTTAATCGCACTTTTAAGTCATCACGTTTTGACACAATCAATTTTAACAGATTCTTTAGTAAATGTATGTTTAACGCGCTTTCTTTAAGCCGATTTTATACAGTGTAACGTCCCATATCCGGACGTCCCTTTTCCGGAAGGGTCAATTTCCCGGACACTTTTTAACAATCAAAATAAACAAACATTTCTTCATCTTCCCCACTCTCTTAAAAAAAAAAAAGTTTTTTGACAGGTTTTTTCCTTTCTTAGCTTCTAGTGATCTATGCATTAAACCCATAAATCAACAGAAAAGAGAACAGAAGATCTACCAAGACCGTTAGTAACGCTCCTCCTCTGGAATGCAGGAAAGGGGGGGGGGATTTGTTTTCAAAAGAGCACAATTGAGTCCCCTCCCCCCTTCTTTCCTGTGCAGCTGGCTAGTAAAAGAGGCATTTCCTGGAACCTTTTTGATAAAGTGTTAAGGAAAGAAGTACTGTGAAAAAGGGTAAACACAGCAAACGTTAAAGTGAAGGGGGAATCCCCTTTAGTCACACAAGAAAAAATAAAGAGAACCCAATCAGCATGCCACGCCTTTATGCTTGATTGATAGCCAATGACAGGAGAGAAAATAAGAACTTGTCACTTCCCCCCCTTCAACTTGAATGACAAGTAAGAAGGAAATGAATTTTGCTTCTTCACCTACCCACCTTAATGAATGAATGACGGGAATTTCCCCTTCTTGCTTGAAACGTTCTAGTTCAAAATGGCGGAGAGAGCAATTAATATTTTCATAACTGTAAATTTTTTTAGTTTCCTATATTTATTTTTATAATAGCAATAATTATTTTTTTTTTAAATATTTTGTTTTTGATTGATTAGATATCATTCTAATACTAAAACATTATTGCCCGAAAAATAATGTTATTTAATTTCTGCTTCTTAGATTCAGATCATTTTAATCTCTGTTTACCTTGGGGGTCTATTATACGGAAAAATCGATTATCCGGACTTCGGAAAGTCCCGCCGATTCCGGATACGCGACTTTCCGCTGTAGTAAATATAAATGATTTTTTTTAAACAGTTATTTCCGCTTTTCTACGTGATTTCAAAAATCCCGAATTTTTATTACGACACGAGTTTCAAATCGCAAATTTAAATAATCACTTTTCTTGCACTTTATTTGTGATGATTTCATCTTAAATCTAAGTGATTTTTTATCGTTTTTTTGCAATTCTTTCTTTTTTTCGGCAGTTATTGCTATGCATTCCCACGTATTATAAAAAATTCCAATTCTATTATGACATGCAAATTTTAAATCATGCATTTGACACGCTTTATTCGTGCTGAGTTCAGCATAAATATATGTTTCCCCACTTATTTCTATTCTTTTCCACATGATTTTGACTATCCCGTTATTTAACTATGATGTTATTACGACACGCTATTGTTAATAGCGCAATTAAATAATCTTTTTTTGATACGGTATTTCGGTACAGTTTCATCGTAAATCCTAGTTATTTTTCCTTCGTTTTTATTTCCGCAACGAATATGATTTGGTCGAATGTGGTAATGAATTGTGATTTGGTCAAAAACCAAATATTCGGCAAAAAAAGAAGAAAAAATCGACTGAACACAGTACAATTGGGGCCAAATAGCAAAATCTTTTACTGCTACTGAGCACTGAATCTAAAATTTTAATGCTCAGAATAATATTTCCTGGAAAAACGTATTCATAAATTAACTCTAAAAAGAACATTTTTGCCATTCAAGGCGAATCAAGAGCGTTTTTGAAAATGTCGAAAAGCGAAACAGAGAACATAAAAATCAATCTTAATTTTTGAAAAAAAATTTTAAAGCTGAACATCTCAGTTTTTCAATTACCAGAAAAAGCCAAGAAAAATGAATTAAGTCATCAGAAATGCTATTAAAAATTACTGCGTTATAGTGAAAACGTCTAAAAAAAGTTTTTTTTTATTTAAAGAAAATAAAAAGATAGAAAAAACATTCTTAATTTTTAAAATTAAGAACTTATGCTGAGAATCTCAATTTAAATTTTTCTCATTGCCATAATTTTAGAAGAAAAAAAATTGCTATAAAATAAACTTTATTAGTAACTTTATTTTTAAAAAAAATGCTGAGTCATAATAAAAATGCCTAAAAAACAGAAGAAACAAATTTTTCTTAGTTCCTGAAACAAAACTTTAATACTGAAAATCACACTTTTCTATGTTACTGGTTATTTATATTACAGTACAGGGTAAGAGTGATAATAAATTAATACTATGAGACGTTATGTTAAAATGCTGGGTTATAATAAAAGCAGCAAAAAATGGAAAAAAAATCCTTCTCAAAGTATCGAAAAAATTGTCTGATTATAATTTTTTAAAAAAAAGTAATATTTATAAAAATTCAAAAATAAAAAAAACTTAAAAAAATACATTTCTAAAAAATATTCTGCCGAATATTTGACTGATCATTCAACCAACTGAATTTTTCACAGAATGGCCAAATACTCGTTACATCCCTCCCTAATTTAAATGCAATGTTATTTCAACTTGAGAAATTCATAAAATGGCGGAAAACGTGAATTTTTAAACTGCTCACTGTTTGTAGTTTAGATTTAAATTTTTTGTTGCTTAAGTGATATTTTTCGATAAAAAAAAAAAAGGAAAATGTTTACGATATAAAAAATCTAATAATTAATAAAATAAAATAACAAAGTACATTACAAAATAAGCATTGAATTTTATTATGAACTATCACAGTTTTGCTTTTATTTTAGGCTTTTGTTTAAAACCTATAAATTTTCTTCAATTAAAATATTTAATTTGAATTTATAATACTTAAATATGACTAAACTTTTTCCTATTTTCATTCTGTGGGCATTGCAGTTTTTTTTTTTTTTATTTATTAGAATTTAATTCTAAAATGAATTTTTGTATTGCATGATATGATAAAAAAAAAACATTTCTTTTCTTCAATGTTTATTTATTTTGATAAATCTATTGTTCATATAATAAAAATAGCAAGTTTATTTTTGTAAAAAAAAAAGTATAAGTTTTTTTATTTTTGAATGAATTCTAATAATGGAACACTACTAAGTTATTGATATTACTAAACTAAAAGACAGTAATTAACCTCAATTCCAATCAACAACAAATAAATCCACTTGGTTTTTTAAATTTCAATATTTTAATATGCCATTATGACATACTGCCAATTCCAAGTCATGTATTTTGGTTAGTAATCATTTCTCAATTGGTGATGATTCCACCGTGAATCCGCCTAGCTTTAAAGATAGTTTTTCAGTAAGCATTAAAATGGATTTTTACTTGGTTTTTAAAATTTCAATTTTTTAATACAATATTTTGTTTGGGAAACTTTGAATCCTGCATTTCAAATATTGACAAATCACCAGCATTTCCGCCTGGATTTACGATTGCATTTCTACAAATGTTTATAGTTTTTTTATGCTTCATTATCATACACAGGAAATTTCGTATTTCGCAATCGTGGAATTACTTTTTGATGCACTCGATTTGTTTACTGTCCATCTGGTTTTTTTTTATTGCATTTTTCATAAGTTGGAACTTAAGCATAGTTTTTAAAATTTTGATTTCATTTTTAATATGATATTATTATGATCCGCATGTTCTAAATCGAGCTTTGAAATAATGATTTTATAACGTGCTTTAATCATCTTATTTCATCTCGAATTCGCAAATGTTCAAAATGTGACGTTTTTGTACTTTCTGAAATTGAGAACGTGATTCGTGGCGGTAATAAGCATTGTGTCCGAGAGGTGAAAAAAAAAGTACACAATTATTTTTGCGCTGTAGTGAAATGTCGAATTTTTTTTTCTTGATATCCAATTTTTTTCTCCAGATTATAATAGAAATCTGATTAATATCGAGGGAAAAAGAATCGGAAGTCAGATAAAAATCATGAAGATGAAAAAAAGCGGAGGATTCTTATCCCTTCATACTAATTTTTAACAGGTTACATATGTAAAAAAAAAAAAAAAAAAAAACATTCAAAACGGAAAAAGGTTTTGTTTCTTTTGAATGGTAAAAAGTTATCTGCAAAAAGGATCCTTCCTGTAAACAGGCATCTAATATGCAACTTTGTACTGTTTATATATATTATAGAATTCTAATAAAAAAAAACTAGTGCTAACACAATAAAAGTGTAAAAAAATGAGTTATATAAATTTGAATTAAATATTTTTATTAAAGAAAATTTATAGTGTTAAAAGAAAAACCAAAAATTGAAACAAAGTCATTATAGTACAAAATAAGATTCAATATTTATTTGTTATCCTTCTGATATTTTTTTATTTCTTGAAATGAATTATAAGAGGTTTTACGAATTTTAATTAAGAAATGTTAGTATTCTTTTAATTTTGTCCTAAAATAATCGCCTAAGCTTAAAAGAAATTTAAATTAAAACAAATTACAAACATCAGTAGTTAAAAAACTCGATGATTTGAAAATAACTTTGATATACCATAAAATCTGCACAATGTTATGAATTAGATGTGTGATTTAAAACTCACGATTCGCAATATTGTAATAAATGTATTGGAATTTTCAAAGCCATATGCGAATAAATAATAATAAATGACAAAATACAATCGAAACGTCACTTGGATGTATGATGAAATCTGCAAAATTATAGCGAGTCAAAATTTAAAATTCGCGTATTGTAATATTGTATTACAAATATTACGTCTTTTAAAACTATATGAAATTTCGTAGCAATTATCATTGAAAATGCGATCAAGAAGCAACATAGATTTACAATAGAATTGAGCACATTAAAAAGTGATGATTCCAATGTGCGCTTAAAAATTTTTGACATAAGTTTTTTTTCCAAAAAAAAAAGCTCTTGCAGGTCGTAGGTTGTGCCCCCTTCATTCAATAAATATTGCTTAAATAATGATTTTTTTTTTTCAAAATGGAACATGAATAAAAAGGCAGTGTTTTTAAGGAATGGCCACTTATTTTTACAAAATGGGCGTATTTATTGAGATCAAAAGGCAAGGAGGGTGAACCGCCGTTCAAAAAACGCTTAGGGCGCTGTGTATCTATTGTTTATTTTATATCTTTTTCTCTTATATGAATTCTTGAGGCTTTTTTTTATAAAAAAAAAAAACTAATCTACATTACTATATCTAGAAAAAAAAGTGATTGCGCTGTTATCTAAAGCATATCTATTTTACTTGTAGCCCAGAAGATGTTCCGGCATTTGTCGAGAAGATGTTAGGGCATAAGCTTGTCACTAAACAAACTCCAAAATCTGGTGTAACTGTAAACAAGGTAAAATATCAATAGACATATGCTCTTGTTTTGAAGCTTATTTTTGAGATAATGTTTCATATTTGTATGCATGGAAATATTATATAATTAAAAAAAATGGCTGTGCAATTCAAATCAACTGTTAAACTGGCATATACTAAAGATTAGGTAGATGGTATTTTAAAATGTTACTCACTGAAATTGGATTATTTCATGAATGACCTCATTCAAAAATGTTAGATGTTTCTGTTGTGGGAAGTGATGAACATGTGATAACAATATTTTAATTATATGAAACACTTATTTACATAGATAAATAGTAATCTTGCCAACGACCCAATTGAATTAGAATTTTTTTAAATTCTTTTTATAAATTATGGTTGTGAGAAGAAGGAAATAGAATATGATTTCAAATTTAAGTTTAAACTATTCATAGAAGTAATTTTCACATGTGTAATGAAATGTTGAAAAAAAATTAGCAAAAAGTTATGCAGAAATTAAGGATTAAAAGTGAAGAGTTTGTTATAAACAAACATTTCTATATTTTAGTTTTTATGATGCTTAATAATACATATTTTATCAAGGGTGATTGACCAGAAATATATTGCTTATTTATTTACCTAAACTTTGTTATTATCCTTTCCTTTACTAACCTTATTCTTTGGTTTTTATGCTTTCTATGAGTTTGGACTTGTGTCAATGTGTGAATAGGATAATTCTAATAAATATTTGTTTTTAGTAGCATTGAAATGTATGTGAATCTAATCTTAATGTATATAACTTGAATGAAATATCTATAAATCAAAGTTTGCGAATGGATATGTTGCATATATTTAGAGCTTGATTTTAAAAAGAGCATATACAAAGCTAAATTAAGGCATGTTAGTTAGTACTCAAGTGAGGGAAGCAATCTCGAATTTCGAAACTAGCGAGTGCAATGGTCTCCCTCAGTCATGAGATATTATTCTATAAAACTGCCGGTTGAAATACCACTTTTTTAATGTATTATGGGGATTCTCCTAAAACAATATTCTTCATCAATTACATCTTTTCACTCTTCTTGTATCTGAAATTTTAACTTTTCAAATAATGGGTTTGTTGAAGTCAGCTTATTTTTCTAATAGTACGAATATTATAAAGTTTGAGTTAAAGTTTTTTCAGATTTCCTAATGTGTAATGAAAGTCTCGTACGCCAAAATGTCTCAGTCCAAAAAAAATATATTCTCCAGGGATATAAGGTTTAAAAAAATGTGTTTTTTAATTTAAAAAAAATAATAACAATGATTTAAGTCTATTTTCATGCAATAATGTATTCTTATTATCAAATTGGGGTTCTTCACGACTGGTCCTTAACATACTTGTTGAATGACATCTAATCAACTAATGGAGTATAGTAAAGTAAATGTTGATAAAAAATAAAGACTTGATTAAAATCAGCTGATGCTATTTTCTTTGATACAAGAAACTTTTTAGCGAATATATTTCCAATTTAAACTAAAATAATGTTGGTCTACGGATGTTTCTATGAAACATTATTTGCTCGTAATCATTACATCATCATTAGCAAATTATTAGCTCATAAACATTATGTGTGTTCATCATGGGTGCAAGTCTTCCATCCTTCGAAAAAGTCCGCGGACGGAAGTAAGACGGAAACAAGACTGACTCAGAGACGGAAATCAGAATTTTTTTTTTTCTGTCCTTAAAAATATTTTTTAGATCTACGT
This sequence comes from Parasteatoda tepidariorum, assembly GCF_982258835.1. Classification (NCBI taxonomy): domain Eukaryota; kingdom Metazoa; phylum Arthropoda; class Arachnida; order Araneae; family Theridiidae; genus Parasteatoda; species Parasteatoda tepidariorum. Next base: position 394,453 of record NC_141758.1, on the reverse strand, counting down.
TATTGGTCTACTTTCTTATGTCCTGTTGTTATTTTATCAAAAGACAGATGAATAAATATTTTTTGTACAGTATTTAAACTTGATGTATTATGGTAAAGCTTTCTTAGATAGTTTGCATATGTCGAGGGGGTATTGTGTACGTTAGGTATTTCAGTCAAAAAATTTTCAGTCTTGGCCTTTTTTCCAACTTGCACCCATGGTGTTCATTAAAGCAGTATAAATGTTAAGCTTTCCTATGCAGAGCTGGTGAAAAAAGAAATTTTTTTTTAATTCTCTTGCCTATAATGTCACTATACTATATATATGTAAAAAAAGGATTTTTTTTTTTTTTTTTTTTTTTGAAAAATAGAAAAGATGTGTTGATTGTTGAAAAGTGTCCCATAAATAAACACATCCACATATCCGTCCCCAGAACATAAGGCATTTATCTAACTCTGTAAAAGGCTTCTGTGTTCTTCTTTGTTGTTCATTTACTACAACCTTTGCTCAATCACTTTTTTTTCAACTGACTTAAAATGCTAGTGTACTACACATATGTTTGAAATTATTTTAGAAATAAAGTAGGTTTTGCCATGATTGCGATTCCAGATGGGCAAAATACCAAGCACTTAAATGTTCAAGATGTTAGTTTTGTATATAACCTTATTTTTTCTAGAAAAAGTACCCCATCCTAATGAAAACAAAAGTTTACAACAGTCAAGATTGAAAAAAAAGTGAAAAGCTTCAGAATAAAAGTAGTTTTTAATTTTAATTCTTACTTAATTAGTTTTTTTTCCAACTATTTAATACTAAAATTCCCAATTTTCTATATTATCATATTTATAGCTTAACCATTTAAATGCTAAATCAAGAAAAGGGAAACCGAACAACTTGAAATTTGTTAAATTCACTATTAAAGAGTCTAAAGACAAGAAAATTAAATTGTTTAGAGTGCAGTTTTAACTTTGTTCCATTTTTGAAACATTGGCATTTAGCAGGAGCGTTTTTTACTGAAGGTGGTTACGATTGCATCAGCTGTGTTCCAGTACATAACTTCGGTCAGAATAACAAAATGGTAACCACTTAGAAGGCCATGGAAATATCATTTTTGAAAATCTCTACATAATTTTAAAATTTTTTAAAGCATAAAATGATTATATATTGGCAAGATATTCTATGTACTCTCCAGGAACAGTTTTTAAAATATGCCGAAAAGTGCACAATTAGTGAGTTTTTTTCCCCTTCTTTTTCGATTTTTTAACCAGGTAATTGTATAATTGGTGAATAATAAGTTATTTATTCACTTTTTCCTTTTTTTATTTGTACTTAATTCTTGGATTTAATTTTCCACTTCTCCAATATTACTTTTGGAAACAATATTCTAGAGAAATAGAACAGAATAACAGGCTCCAAGTTATTTTTATTGATGTTATCCCTATCAATTAAAGCTTTTAGTTCACCAGATTTTAGCTGACAAATATCTAAAACTTCCAAATCTGAATAAGAAAATGTTTCTAACAAGGCGATTGTTTGTTGTGTATCATTATGCACCTCTTAGACATGGTGCTAAGAGCACACAAAAGTTTTAAATATATAGACTAATACAGTACAGAACCCGTTATCCGGAAATCAGAAAACCGGAAAACCAAAAAACCGGAACGGAATTCGATAAATTTTCTCGCCATTTTCAAAAAAAAAAAAATTTCCTCATAAGATTTTACGATTTTTCTTTCTTTTTTTAAAGATGTTTACCTTACCATCATTTTGGAAATAATCATTAGCGTATTACTTCATTGTTTTTTCTTATTTTTAAGATTATTTAAAAAAATTTCTTTTTTTAGTTGGGTTTAACAATAAAAAAACGGCAGATTCAGAAAACCGGAAAAATCAGTTATCCGGAATAGCGATGGTCCCGACTGTTCCGGATAATCGGTTCCCTACTGTAAAACTATTTAACTCTCTCAGTTACAAAAAATTTATCTCAGAAGAAAAGCTATTATAATCAAAAATCTGCCATTGTTGGGAACATTGAAAACCCCCTCTTAAGTTAAACTCTATCATTGTCAAATAATACAGAATATAGCAACTCTCTGAAAGAAAATTACTTTTCTATAGTTAGAATTTCAACAAAAGAGAAAAATACTTAATTTTTGTTACTTTCTAAGTCTTTTGTCTCTATCATTTTGTTACCAGCCACCAACAAATTCATGTCAAAAGAAGTTGAACATTATGCCATCAATTATTTATATTGGATAAATGTCATTATGCCAATTGAATGAAATGAACGCAGCATTACACAATAAACCACTTGAATCCTAAAAATAGAACACTTAAAATGCCAATTTTCCAAAATGGACCATTTAGTTTTAAACAAATGTTTTGATTTTAAAATTTTAAATTTGATGCCTAACAAAGGCTTATACTATTCCTTTAAAAACTCGGAAATTATATTATTTATATATCAGGGTGCGTAGCGTTTGTAAAAAGTACTTAAAGGTGCTTTTTTGGGGATTTCGTTTTTAAAAGCTTTTAAAGGTGCTTTTTTCAGCTGGCGTTTTTAAAAAATGCTTTTTTTCCGAAATTTTTTTTTGCTCTTCAGTGATATCTGGTGAATCCCATGCATTTCACGAAAAATGGGGAGTTGCCTACGTAATCATTCACGCGGACTTCATGTCGTACCCACGTTATGACTTGCGCATGCGCGCACACTTGAAACCGAAACCCGAGTGCTCCAATTCGGATAGAGAATATCCGATCCTTATGAAATGCTTTTCTTTTTAATTTATTTTAATTTTGTTCTTGTTTATTTTATTTTATTTCTAACATTTTTTTGACGTAGGTGGTAAGGGTACTTTTGTTCTGAGTTCAGGGTCAAGTTGAATTTTCACTCGGTGATGTGGGAAAGTACTGATTGATTGTTTTGATTTACTTTTTTTTTTTTAACGCTAAAACTGTTTATAAAAAGTTTTTGTTTTTCAATAATATCATTGATTGAATATGAATTTTTTGAGTGCTTAAAATTTTTTGTAAAGTGCTTGAAAAGTTTTTAAAAAGTGCTTGAAAAGTTTTTAAAAAGTGCTTATTTTTGATTCAAAGATTTGGCTACGCACCCTGTATATATATATATATACAGTAAAACCTCATTAAGTCGTCACTCCGCTTAAGTCGTCGTTTTCCTATGGTCCCGACTAAGCCTCATAGACAATAATGTAAAATAACCCTCTTTTACCTGTCATCGAATTTAATTCTAATCCGGATAACTCGTCACCCCAAAAAATGGCAAACCAGCTTTTTCCGCTCTTTTGTATACCATTCTGTTATCTTTTCAGGCCCACCCCTTTCACTTTAAGTATCTCGGGGAATTTCTGACCACCAAGGAAGTTCGCTCTACAGCTTTTAGCATTTCTTTCCTTTTAGGGGATTTGGATTCTGGGAATTTTGCATGCCAATCGTTCAAAGTTCTCACTTCTTGCTCCGACTCAGTCGAGTGTAGACATTTTTCTTTATTGTACGCACTTCAGTGGGACTTCATTTCATAGCGAGTAAGCCCTGCTATAAGGGCCATTTTTTTTCCTTACAAAATTGTGATTTGATTACGTTTCTCCGGGAAAGAAAAAAAACGTACCTTGTTATCTCTTAAAGAAAAAAAGAACTTAATTGGACTTTTTGAAGAGTCAAATGTTTCGAAAACAGCTTTTGCCAAAGAACACAATATTCCGAGAACTACTTTATGTGATATTCTATCATCAAACCAAGCCATTGAAGAAGCAGACTGCAAAGACAATAGAAAGAGAACGAGGAAATCAAAGTTTGACAAGATTGAGGAGCTTTTAGTTCGATGGTTAAAGCATGCAAAATCGCAAAATGTGCCTATTTCTTCAGTCATTCTTAAAGAAAAAGCGATGGAAATTGCTAAGGAATTGAACATAGAAGATTTCCATTGCAGCAATGGTTGGCTGGAGCGTTTCAAAGACAGAAATTGTCTTTCTTTTAAAACGCTTTGTGGGGGAGCGGCAGCTGTTGATGGTGATGCTATTGAAAATTAGAGGAATAGTGTTCTCAAGGACATTTTATCCAGGTTTGATGCCTCGAATGTTTTTAATCTAGATGAAACGGGAAATATGAATGGAAATGAAAAGCTTAAACCACTAGTGATAGGCAAGAGCAAAAGGCCACGCTGTTTTAAAAACGTTAAATCTCTGCCAGTTGAATGTGAAACAAATTCAAATGCATGGATGACTACAACGATTTGGGAACGGCGTATCCGTAAATTGGATTCCCAGTTTTCGTGCCAAACGAGAAGATTTGCCCTTATTGTCGATAATTGCACAGCCCATGGTCAGCCCGAAAGCTTAAAAGCTATTGAAATCGTTTTCCTTCCTCCAAATGTTACTGCACTTCTTCAGCCATTAGATCAAGGGTAATTCGGGACTTCAAAAGAAAGTACAAAAAAATGCTAGTAAAGGACCTGATAAAAGCGTTAGATAAAAATTAAAAGTTTGAAGTTTGTGTTTTAGACGCGATCAATTATGTGCATAGAAGTTGGAGCTCAGTTTCATTGCAAACTGTTTTTAATTGCTTCAGACACGCGGGATTTGCAGCCAATGCAGAATATGAAGATATCTTCAATGAAGAAGTCGACCCCGAGCCCTTAGAAAATTTGCTGCAACTTGTTAATGAAAAAGGTTGCAGTGTCAATGACGTAAATGCATTAGTTGATATTGACAATGACATCGCTATTTGTTCACAAACGACTGTAAAAGATTTAACTTCAGAATTTTTAGATGAAAAACAACACAGTTCCAGCGAGGATAGGGATGATGAGAATTCAGGTAGAATTCCGCCTAGCAAGACTGAAACATTAGAAGCCTTAGAGAAAGTTAGACAATATTTAACATCAATTGAAGGCACAACAGAGGAAAAATTCAAGGCGCTGATGATATTGGAATATTGGAAAAGAAGGTTAATAGCAATCAACAATTCCTGCATCAATCCACTATGTTAAGCTATTTTAACACTCAGAAATAAAAGAAAAAGTTGTAACTATACAAAAGTATTTGTATTCCTTTTCTATACATTTATTTGCATGTGTATTACATTCTAAAAATCTAATTTTTCTCAACGAATCCTACTGCAGTCCATTAAAAATCGTCAATGTTTTCTTAAAGAAATTTCTAACTCCGCTTAAGTCGTCGAAAATGTTCGGTCCCTTGAGTGACGATTTAACGAGGTTTTACTGTATATATATATAAAATTCTAAAATAATATAATATATATAATATAATTTCTAAAATTCATAAAGAAAATCAAATAACAATAGAAATAGAACGGAGTTAATTGCTAAAAATACTTCATAATGCAAATCTTAACCATATAAAAATAATAATATTCTAATTTTAATTGCTCATTAAATTCCAACTTTAAGATCCAAGTTTCATTTTAGATCATAAGACATATAAACGTTTCATAAAAATTTCAAAAGAAGTGTTTTATTAGAACTGATGCTTATGAGAAAAAACTGTAATTGTCTTTAAAAACATTAAAAATAAATAATCAACTATGTAATAGCTGCATAAAATAACACTGAAAATACAAAGAGGTTGGAAAAATGTATTCAATTTCTTAATTTAATAGTTTTAATGAAATAATTATTTCAAAAACATTAATAAAAGCTATATAACATTCATATACATAAAGAAAGAAACAGAAATTGCAAAGTAGTTGAGAAACTGAAAGAAAAAATATTGTTTCTAATTTATTATTCTTATGTTAATAATTGCTGTTTTTAATTCTTTTGTGTCAAAAAATCTCAATTTTCATAATACTGTTTTTTTGAGTGAAGGGGGTAAAAAGAGCCATTTCAGAAATGCTAAAAAAAAATCTTAAGTTTATATCAGAATCACTCTTATAGAAAAACAATAATAGATAAAAGGGGGGGGAAGGAATAAAAAACTGAATAATAGAACCCATGAATATTTCTAATCTCGTTTTTAAAGTTATTCTTATGAAGTATGTGATTGTACAACAATGAGTTTATTGTAAAGGCACAGATTAATATCTTTAATATGTGTAAATCAAAAAATATTAAGCACAATTATTATAATCTTGCCTTTTTTATTTTAAGGAAATCAAAATTCATATCTCCATCCTATTTCTAATGCATGTACAAACAATTAATATGAAAAGCATTTTTTTACGTAAACATTTTCCTCGATAGACTTTTGATATCTTAAGAATAAAATTTAAAAAATTCTGATTTCAGGTAATGATTGGAGAGGCTGTTGATATTGCAAGAGAAACCTATTTGGCAATTCTGATGGATCGTGAGAGTGGTGGCCCTGTCATTGTGGCCAGTCCTGCAGGTGGGATGGACATTGAGGATGTGGCCCACAAAACACCTCATCTCATTTATAAGGTTTATTCAGTTTAAATACGTTCAATGTCTTCACTCCCACAATGTTTGTTCATTTTTTTTTTGTATAATATTTCATGCATATTTTTTGGATGCTACTGAAATTATCTTTATAATGAAGTTTTTTTTTAAAGAAAATTATTCAGTCGGATATTAAAATCTGGATGCATGTAAATTTTTTCAAAAGTGATGTAAATTTAATGAAGTCCTTAAATTTGTAGTCATTGTATGATTGTGATTCAAGGGTTTGTTTTAATACTGTATTTTTGGGTGTATGAGTCAACTTTTTGAACCTGCAAATTAAGTACAATGAACTTTGTGGGGGCATATACTTGTACCTCAGTTCTCTTCCCCCCCCCTCATTCAAACTTTCATATTTATTATAAAAAATGTATCTTATCTATAAAATGAGTACAATTAGAGCATTAATAATAATTTTTAAAAAAAAATCATATAATGTGTATTTAGAAAAAGTCTTCAATAAAAAAGGTAACAATATGCAAAAAAAGAAAAAGTACAAGAATAGAAACACAGCTATGTTTTTAATTTAAACTCTTCAAACAGATCAAGAATTTATCATAATCAGAACATCTTTAATAGACAGTGAAATAGCAAAAATGAACCTGAGGGTGTTTGATATTATTTTAGGTATACATTTTGCCTTATAATAAAAAGTGGAGCTAAAACATCTTCAACAGATTTCTTTAAATTAAGTTTTTATCTTTGAAAAGTTGAATTTTATATTTGGTTAGTAATGTATTATTATTATTTTTTTTTTTTTTTGGTGAGTTCTGGTGTTGGTTGAATCATTGAAAACCTAGAATTAATTATGATGGGTTTAAAAATAGGGATTCAGCTTATAAACCCAATTGACGTATACACCCAAAAATATTTAAGTTTTTATTGCTTTTGACACAGTTATTTGGTACTATCAATTAATCTTACTCAGCCAAACGTGAATTTAATTTATAATTTAGAGAGAAACTTTTTTAATTGTTGGTGTAATTTTTTTCTGTATCTGTAGGAACCCATTGACATCGTGAAAGGAATTACTGATGAGCAAGCTAAAAGCATTGCTCAGAAATTGAATTTTGAAGATGAATTACTTCAACAGGTATATTTAAATTGTTCGATCAATCAGATGTAAAATCACTTAAATTTTAATTGTCTTAGGTTTGAAATCTTCTTGATGTCATTTCATTATTATTTTTATTAAATATTTTTTTTCCTGCTTTCTAGAATACTTTCTAAAATGTTCGACTGAGAAATTCTTTAGACTTCAAATATTTTTTTTAAACAATCACAATGCCAATTATAAACAATTTATTTCCCTAAAATATTGGAAATTATATTTTAGGGGAATATTTCTCAATATTTTGAATTACGTTTTCAGTTATTTGTAATAAAAGAATTATGGTAACATTTTTAGTTTGACCAATGACAATCTTTCAATAATTTTTTTTTTTTTTTAAACCTCTGTCAATAGTGTTGTGGAACATCAATAACTTGAAACAGTATAGAAAATAAAAAATTAAAAAAATCTTTGAATGTTCAACTATAAAAAAATTGAATTATTCATTTATTTATTTTTTACTAGATTGTGCAAATTATTATAAAAGCAAATATCAGACATTTTCTTTAAGGGAAAAAATTATTTTGCAGAATACTGATTTTATTAATATGTTTAAAATGTGTATATATATATTTATTTTAATTCTAACTTCTAACAATTAAATAAAAAAGTTACTTATGGTGAAAAATATTGAAAGAACTTTTAATTTTTTTTTTTTTGTTACGCTTTTTTGATTCACTAAAACCTTTAATAATATTTCATCTTTTTACAAAAATTACTTATAAAGTTTGATGGCAAAGCGAATACTAAGATAATTTTACGATTAAGTTTCTGTTGAAAATTATTGTTATTTTTTTAGTGTGTTCTTAGGTAGTGGCTATTTTAATTTCACAAAGATATTTTAATTATTTGATTTTTAGAAAAGTGTACTTATAACTGGAAATTTAAGATAAATGAAGAGTTAACAAAAATCAAATTGTATATGATCCGGTCATAGAAGATTAGCTGTGTTTGCATAAGTGCGATTGCAACTTTTTTCAAGATTAAATAGACGCTAAATAAAAAAAAAGGTAAAATGCTGATTTAAAGCGTTCATTAAAGCTTTGAAAAGCTATTGTCATTTGATAAATTTGTTCTTACATTTGACTAAACTCAGCAGCAAATAACTTGTGATTTTAGAAAAAAAGAGGGAGGGAGAGCGATTATATTTATATTATCATTAATCAATCTACGATTCGCAATAAAAACTTTCTATAATTTTCTAAAGTAATGTAGCAGTTATCATTTTTTTAAAATCCAAATTCCTATTTGTTTGTTAATTTCTATGATTTTTAGGGTTTGGTTTTTTATATCCAAAATTCTTTTTTGAAGTGTCAACCATCAAAACATGATTAGAATATTAAATGCCGAGGATAATAGTCACTAAACCAAAATGCACGCACAGTGACCACAAAAAAAATGCAAGATTATGTCTGCTGAGGGCCAGAATTAACTTCATATAAATGAGAAACTAAAACACTTAGGATTTATTTCTTCATATTTTTATTTGTATATTGTTTTAAAGAACATTTTTTTAGTAATGGTCGTTATTTTGCCTCTGGAATATTTTCTTAAAATTAGGATATCTACCCTACTGGATTAGTCAAAGAAGTTTTTTATTTTTCTTTAGAAAGTCTCAGGGCTAGGCGTGAGTCACTTTTCTCACTTAATGTCTTAAAAAATAGTAACTTTTATTCACGTTTTTAAGGCTTAGTTACTTATCTCACTTTTTTTTAAATTTTAATTTCACAATTCCCCCCCCCCCTCCCCTATTTCAATCAAAAGAAAGATTTCACATTTCCCTAAACCCGTGATATTACAATCCTCTTGCTCTAGTAAAGAAGGACTATGGGTGGGGCATAGAAGAGGATTGAATAACTGAAGAAAGATAGACAATTTCTACTTTCAAATGATATGCAAGAGAGCCATTGACTGTATCGAGGAATGAAAGTTTTGTTTTCTTATCTGCTGTGGAGCTGCAGAACGTGAAATTTTGCGTATTTCTCCTTGAATTGAGTTTTCTTTTCCTGTAGGGTTCATATGTACCTTAAATGTGCTTCATAGAGCATAATTTTGCATCATAGAAATTACACACTTTTAAGTTCCAGGGATGAGATTTTTCCACTTTGTAGCGGATATTCTCCTTTTTCGCTTTTTTTTATCTCAAACTTCAGCCTTTTTATCAAAAACTCGAATTTTCTAAAAGTTGTTTTTTTATTATTTTTTTTTAATAAATATTCCACTTTTTCTGAAAATTCAGCAGTTGAAATAAAATAATTATATTAATTTCGATTTGATGTATAGATATAATATATCGAAAGATATCTAGAAAATTCAAACTACGTAGCTGCCAATCCTTTCGCATATCTACTTATTTTAGCTTTTACGCGCAGAAAATAAAGATTTTTCTCATTTTTACCCATCTGCAAGATAGCTCGTATTTTCGTAATCCAGACGTTGCTGCATTTTAATATCAATTATCGATTTTCGTATTTACCTGATTTAAAAGTTTCACATAGTGTTAAAACCAATTTGGACCATTTGCCTGTTCTGCATCTGCGTAGTTCAGACGTTAAACTCACTCGACTGCGAATCGGTCACACCCGGTTAACACATCTACATTTGCTGTTCGGAGAACCTCCCCCTGAATGCAGTACCTGTAACGTTCCTCTCACAATTCATCATATTTTAATAACGTGTCCATGTTTTAATCAACATCGTTTAAAGTTATTTGGTAGTTCCATTTTATGCATTCAAGATTTGTTGGATGACATTCACCATCCTAACATTTTTGCATTTTTGCTTGTCGTTGGCATTTTTAACAGCATATAAAAGTCTTAACACATCTACTGTTTTATACACTCTTGTAAATATCTTACCACATTTGTACATTTTACTCACTTCGTGCGTTTTATACTGTATTCATACTTTTTATCTGATTTTAATTAGATTATCTTGTCTTAATCACCCACTAGTACTATTTTATCAATTACAATTGTGTTAGAATTAAATTTTGTATGCACTTAGGTTTTTAAATGGATTCACCGTATTGTTTGGCGCAGCATGTCCTCATCTGGACCTTGCGCCACTAAACCCTACATTCAATTCAATTTAAAAGTTTCGCATTGCGATTCTTATTCACGTTCAATATCGTTCATTGCGATTCTTATTTACGAGATTTAAAAATCCAATATGGCGATTTGTATTGAGGCATTTTTAAAATTCTGTGCAACGATTCGTATTCACACGAGTTTATCCAATGTCATGATTCGTTTTTGGGGTTGTAATATCCAACATCTATTTTTGTCTTTAGACTATGGATTCGTATTCACAACATTTAGAAATTATTCATTGTAATTCGTATTTACGTTATCTGAAAATTACACATCATGATTTGTATTTTCACATTTTCTAAATCCAATATCGAGTTTCATTCACATGATTTCAATATCGTGATTTATATTCACACGATTTTAAAATCCAAGATCCTTTAGCGCGATTCTTGTAGAAAGTAAGTTTTCTTCTTGAATTAGTTACTATAAATGTGGCAGTTTTTCTATTGACGATTATTGCTATACATAGGCATTACAACATCAGCGAAACTGGGTGAGAATATGTTACTGATATGTGTGCCATAAATCTTTTAAGATTTACTCTCGTGAAAATTCAGCTTTTTTGCCTTTTGGCCAATTTCATCCCTGAAGTTCTTATTTTACATTAAAAGTGATTAAAAGGTTTTCTTCAAAAGTAAAAACGTAAATAAAATGTTTATTTTTATTACCCATTGGCAAAATGGGTGTTGTTTTGGGTTTGATGTCGTGCACACCTTATTTGGACGTTATCATATTCTTCAACTGTGTTCAAGAGTACTAGTAAACAGTGTGCATGCGTTGTAACTGCATGCCTTGCAATAGCGACTGCTACTCTTTGGTGTTTTTATTTTTATGTCAGTTCTTAAGAATTTTTTCACTCCTTTCTATGAGTGAATGTAGTTCTTCCTATGTAGTTTTTCGAATTGTGTAGTTTTTTATACAATGTTGTGACACACAAATTTTAAATTGTGGAATTTCAAATTGATTCACCATAAATTTACTTGGTTTTATAATCATTTTATCAGTCAAATGATTGACAAAGGTCCACTAGCTTTTTTTCCTCCCATGGTTTTTTAAATCTCCATATTTTAATTAATATGATATTTATTATCTGGCATGTATTTTAGTAACAGCTATTTGTTAATTATTTATTCCAAAATCGTTCTCGGACATATTTGATTTCCTCGTGATTTCTTATAGTTTTATTTCCAGTGTTTACCTTCACTCAGGCGAATTTTTATAATTTTTTCAGCCCTTTCCTTGTGGTTTTTTAATACGATGTTATTACTTGCCTTTTTTACCTTAAAGTTAACTTTTTTTACACACTCGATTACATTGTAAATTAATGTTTTCTGACAGTTTTTGCATTCATTTAACTTCATATTAATACAGTATTATATTTTTGATTATTGCGATGTTTTAACAACAATTTATTAATGATTTATTCAAAAATCACTTTTAACGGTTCTATCGTGATTTTTCAACCGTATTTATTTTTTTAAATTTTATCTTTTTAACAATGTTAATACATATGCAAGTTACGAATTTAACCTCTTTAGGACAAAGGTCATATGTATCAAGTTTCACACACATTTCCAATTTTTATGCTTTTAATAAGATATTATTTTTTATTTCATTAGTCACTTTTTGCCACCTTCATTTTGCACCATTTCTATTGTAAAAGTACTTTTTTTTGTTGCAATTATAGTTATTTAACGTTTTTTTCCAGTTCACATTGTATTTAAAAATACATTGTTTTTTTACTCCTGAAGAGAAACACATCTCAATCAACATGTATTGACTTTATAGCAACAATATTTTTGTTGTATACTTTCACTGTTTCTTTAATGCAATTCTTTAAGCCATAGCAACTAAAGTTAAACATGCAACTTTTTTTTTTTTTTTTTTTTTTTTTTTTAAGTTAGGAAAAAATGAGAAAATATTTATTATGTAATTTTTTTAAAAAAAAATTTCAATAGCAGTAAATGAATGCAATAAACAGCTACAACAATAAATATATCCAAACAAATTTTTTTCCTTTAAGTTTTTCATTTTTAAGGTTATTAGGATGTTGCCTGAATATTAACAATGTTTTTAATGAAGTCACTATTTATCACTTTTTAAAAAAATTTTGTCACTTTTTTACTACTTTTTCTACTATGACCTGCGCTGAGCCCTGAGGAAAAATTTCCAAAATAAAGTAAATTAATTTTAAAAGATTTATTTTCCTTTTTTTTTACTAAAAAAATGTTTTAAAAAATCGCCCCCAATGCAATTTTTCTTACATCATTAGACAGCTAAAAGAAAATATTCTTTCCTTAAACTAGTTCTTAACACCTTTTGTTCATTATTTCTACTACTACACAGTCCTATCTCTCCAGGGGTTTGAGCTCCCCCCAATTATTTAAGCAAGCTGTCTTTAATTTTTAAAGATTCACCAGCCAGACACGCTAATTTTATGCATTTAACAGTTTCTTCACTTAAATTATGTTCTACTCAGTGGGTAGATTTCAGCACTAAGCTTTCTTACCACACTTAAGAGTCTTTGTTCAAGAGGCAGAAGCAAATAATGTTGAATTGAATACAAAAACTTGTGATATAGTGAAATCATTGTTAAAGTGCAGTGAGCTTTTAGAAGCAAAATAAGTTTCTTTTTTTTTAAATTTCGGAGGCAACGGAAGTACAAGGTTTCTTAACAAGGCTGGTTAACCAATGACGCCCTTTTAGTATGAAGAAATGCATTTGATGCTTTGCGGTTTAATGAGGAGACTTGTTAATAATTGTGTTTTAGAGTTGAAGGATTTTGCAATGAAAGTTGATATCATACAGGTATGTAATATTTTACCAATCATTGATGTGGAAATGGGTTTTGCAGCAAGGTGCAGTCTTAATGAAAGTAAAGCATCAGATACCGTTTAGTCTAATTTTAAGAAAGAATGTCTTTCCAAAAAAGTGAAAAAGTGAAAGTGAAAAAAAAAGAAAATACAAAATGAAGCAAAGAACAAAGAGCTGAACTTGATGTCTTAATTAAAGATCTAAGTCATTAATTTTATTTTTCTTTGTGATTTTAAAATATTCAGATTTTTTCTGCTTGTTTATATCGATACAATTACTATACTCCTGAAAATTAAAAGAACAGAAATATTGAAGAAAATAATTTGTAAAAATTATTTCAATAAAATTTGAACTTTTTTATTTTCCTATCTGTTATTAGATTTAAATCTTAACTGGTACATACCTGCCAACATTGGAGAAATAAAATAATGAAGATTTTACTAGCAACATTTTTTAGACTAATCAAGTCAAAAGGAGAAATTCTGAATTGGAAATAACATAATTTGGTGGGCTTAATTCTTACATTACTTTATTCTTACCTATATTTAGCGAAGTAAAAATTATGTATATAAATCTTAATCTTAAGAAGATTTTTTAAACCATTATTTATAATTACTTCAACTATTAACACTAAACGTACTGAAGTACTTGCATTAGTACCATCTGTTGAGGAATAAGAGAAATATTTTTGCCATCATCAGCGTATATTGTATCGCCAAAAAAAAAATTTTTTTTTTTAATTTATTCAACACATACGGAAAAATTTGAGAATATACGGATAAACAGGAGATAGTTGTAAAATACACGAGTTTTCGTTAAAAAACAGGAGACTTGACAGGTAAATTTGTGTCAATATTTTGCGTTTTTAATTAGTTTTTTTTTAAACAAATAGATTCCAGCTTTATGTTTGAATGTACATTTACTTATAATTTAAACTAAAAATACATTTTCACAGCATATAAATGCTCGACATTGCATTATCTTATGCAATAGCTTTCTTTTATATATAAAGCACTCATTCTTACATTTATCTGAAAAGAGGATATTTTTTCACTGAAAATACATTATTTTCTTAAAAATGTTCTGTCCAAAACATGGATGCATGCAATTACTTTAACTAGTATATATCATGACTATAATACCTTATGTATATAAAATTACTTTAGAATGGCGCCATTAAAAAAATACTTTTTTGCTTTGGGTCTGGGAAGTTTGAAAATTGTTTTGAGTAGACCCCCTGTAAAATGAACATTTAAATTTAAGTTGGAAATTTTAAGAAATGTTACTTCATATACAATATGATAAAAAAAATGAATTTTCTCTTCAAAAAGGCTGCCGACCAAATAAAAAAGCTGTACAACTTGTTTATCAAAGTAGATGCCACACAAATCGAAATTAATCCTTTTGGAGAAACTAAAAATAGGAAAGGTGAGTGTCATATCTTTTTTAATCTAATTCATCGTATTTCTCAATAGTTCCATTTCTCGCATCGTATTGCTATTTCTAGAAAAGTATAAAAATCTTATTTTCAACAATATTTATATATACACAGTGGAAAGTCCCATATCTGGAGTCGTCAGGACTTCAGCAAGTTCGGAAAAAAAGTTTTTCTCCAGATAATTGGTCTTTAGGGCAGTGTTTTCAATACAGCTCGAGAGCGCGAGAATCTCGCATATTTTTTTCTTTTCACGCATTAAAAAATTATTTCCGCGAGAAATTCGCACATTCTATAAACCTGTTTCAAAATTCGTGAATTTCTCGCATTTTGAAAAAAATTTCACATTTCGGCATTTAGAATAAAATCCGTTTCACTTTTCTTCCTGGATCTTTCATTATTTTCAACATCTGCCCCATTATCTAGCTTCCCTATTTACCATTATTGTTCAGAACCTTTAAGAACAACAGAACACCATCCTACCGAACCACGGAACCTCTTTCAGAACGCATTTCTCTGCAACCACGTGTTTACCGTAGGTAAGGTTTCTCCATGTAAGAAGTTCAAATTTTTTGTGCATTAATGTACGATGGACAAATACCTTGTAAAGGCAATATCTTCTACTCCGAAACGGACAAATGAAAATGAAACAAATGTGGGTAGAAATGATCAAAACGAAACAAACACTCATTTGAGCAACCTAATGAGAATAGCTGATGAGAAAGTAGATGTAGAACATTTTCCATATAATGATGCAACAAAAATATTCCATGCTTTAAAAATTAGAAGATGTTAAAAATGTATTATAATTAAAGAAATAATCTTTTTTTCAAGTCTCTTCGTGTTATTTTATTTTTTTTTTTTTAATTTTTTTGAAATCTCACTTAGTTTTTTGAAATCTCACCCTGTTTTTGAGAAAGGGGGAGAAATTCTCACCCATTTTTTTTTCTGCGATGAAAACACTGCTTTAGGGTAAACATCAAATATCGAATCATCCCTAATTCAATAAAAAATAACAAATAGACTATAATTAACGTCAATTACGCGATCTCTTATTCGCCAGTAACACCGAAGCTCTCAAAAAAATTTTGTTCTTAGAGAGAGTTATATATCCAGTGGTGCCCTCTAGTATGTCCTCTGGCAAGGAAAATAGTATTCTGTTTTGAACATACTAAAACGGATTTTCACTTCGTTTTTAACATCTCGATGTTTAAATGCGATATTTTGATCAGCAAACTTCAAATCGATCACTCAATTATTTACAATTCACTCGCAATGTCATGTGGATATACAGTTTCACTTTTGTCAGTTATTGTTAACGATTTTCATTCTTTTTTAATGCTACATTATCATGCACAGGAATCTCGCATTTGTAGAATTACTTTTTGAAGTCTACATAGTTTTGTCGATCGCCATTTCAACAGTTTGGAATTTTCACATAGTTTTTTAAATGTTGATTTCATTTTTAATGGAATATTTTCACGATCCTCAATTTCTAAATCTGGCTTTTAAGTGATCAATTAATGATCCATTTTAGTCGTGACTATTCAGTCTTAAATCGTAATTTTTTCTAAATGTTAAATCTTTGTGCACTCGGAAATTAAATGTGTGATTCTTTGCGATAACAATCTTTTTATGCGAGAAAATACATGATTTTTTTTTCTCTCTCAAGTGTATTCCCGAATTTCATTTCAGTGATATCCTATTTTTTTTCAATTGTATTGAAATCAAACAAAATCGGAAGTTGGGTGAATTAATTCTGAAGCAGTACACTTACTTACAATTATTTTGAATGGTTGCAATGTTTAAAAGTAAACTGCAACCAAAATAAATAAGTAAGTAAAATTAAATAACCTAGAAAAAAATTTAGTATTTATTTACAAAAAAAAGTAGAATTCCTGCTTTGTGTTGATTAATTTTTTTTCCATATAAATCTCTTAATTTTATATTTCATGCCTGTTTTTCTAAAATATTTACTAATATATTTCTATTTATTGTCATAGTATTTTTTTAAAAAATGTGTATAAATACTTTTACTTTTTTGCCAGTTCTTTGTTTTGATGCGAAGTTGAACTTTGATGATAATGCTGAATTCCGACAGAAAAGTATCTTTGAGATGGATGACCACTCTGAGAGTGATCCACGTGAAGTAGATGCCTCCAAGTATCATCTGAATTACATAGGAATGGATGGCAATATTGCCTGTATGGGTAAGAATTACATCCCCCCCCCCCAATTTATTCTGAATTGTTGTCAATAGGTTTTTTGACACATTTAAATTGTTTCCTCATTAACTATGATTTAAACAGTATTGAAAAATATACTATGAGCATCGTATTGTCCAAAAGGCTAATTATATTGGTAGGTGGATAACTAAAGACGAAATTTTATGAATTTAAAAAAAAAAATTATTTGATAAATGAAATATGACAACAAAATCTTTTCCAATGTAGATGAGATGGTAGCCAAAATTCATTTAACAGCCTTTTTCTGTCCATCACAGTTAATTTAATATTTAATTAAAAATTAAATTTCATTGGCCATTTTTATTTATCGGAATGTCTTGTTCTTATAGCTTGAATTAAATCAAATGTTTTTGCCAAGCAGCACAAATTGTAGAGGATACTTTCATGCCAACTCCAAGAGGAAAACATGTCTTTTTTGGCTTGTTTTTCTATATAACTTATGATTCACTCTTGCTGTGCATTCAATCTATTTATCAATCATTTCTCCCGATCATCCTTGATGGTACTGACTTAGTGATGGCATTAAAGTTTGCATTATGGTGAGACATATTCTAGCCAGAAAAATATTAGCTCCTACTTAGGAAAATTAAAACTTTCCCTGAACATAGACTTTCTAGGTATTCTTCACTCACTTGTTATTCGAACCCACTAGAAAAACCCTTGAAATAACCCAAATAACACACCTAAAAAATTTTCAAAAAGAAATGCTTTTAAGCTACTGAAAAAAAAAACCAAGGATGAAATCACCTAGCCGATTAAGACTCTCTAGATGAACACAAGTCTCAAACCCCAGGTTGCAACAGTTATTACATCCCTAAGACCAAACTGTCTCTGACAAAACATCTACAATTACTCCACAGTAGCGAGGGACAGGCACACACAATTGGTCTCTTGGGATTTAATGTTTATGTTAGTGTTTCTTTTAACTATGGTTTCAGTTTAGTAATTTTTAAGTGCCGTTTTTATCTAATTTGATTAATAAGTTTTTCTTGTATTTTATATATTTTTTTTAAAACTTATAATTAGGTATGATATATATTGCGTTTTTTAATATTTAATTTTATTTTATATTAGTTTGGCTTTATTTAGTTTTGAGGGGGAGGAAGCCTCTCATATTAAGTTGAAGACAACTATGACAAAAATCAGTGTCCAAATTCAAGTAGTTTATTAAATTTAGGCGTAACTTGACTAATTAAATAACTTTAATTAGCTTATTGATTTGCTAGTTACTTTTAGTGTTGGTTTTTTATTAATTTCGTTGTTTTGCCATCGTAATTTATATATTTTTTTAATCTATTTATCCATCTTATTTATAATCAGTTTTTATAAATAGAAAATCTTGACTCATTGCTTTTTTTTAGTTTTTCCATTTTTTTCTTCTTCTGTTCTTACAAACGTTTGAATTGAATAAAATTCAATTATAAGTACCTTTCAATTAAAATTTACAATTTTATTAACCTATAATTAAAATTTTAATCCATGCTATTGTATTGATTATTTTAATTGTTCATTGTGTTTTAGTTTTCAAAAATGTTCTTACATTAATTAACTTAGATTTTAGACAGATTTAGATGTATTTTTTATTATTTTTTGCAACTACTTAGTAGCTATAAAAACTACTTTCGTAGCTTCGTAAATGCTGCTACTGAATTCAAGTATAAAAATCCCTAAAAGTTTTATTTAAAATAATTAGAAGTATGAATTTTATTATAGAACTTTCTTTTTGTAAATATTTTTTTCGTAGTAGATACTTAAGAATTCAATTTTCAACAATGAAACTTAAAAAAACAGTTTATTTTATTTCTTTATAAGGGAAAGCTAGATACATTATAAGTTAATTTTCAAGATTTATTTTTATTTTTTATCTCTAAATAGTTATTTTTATCAGCAAAAAAAAGAAAGATATGTTTATAAATTTCAAATGTTTTTCCATGTCTCTCATAGATAAGTTTAAAACTTTAAATATATTTGAAGTAAACTAAGAAATATTGAGAAAAAGGGAAAAAAAATGTAAATTTAACATGTTGCCTTCTTTTATTTTATAACCATCGTTGAATAGCCAACCCAATTTTGGATTTACGACTACTAATGTTCAACTCTGCAGCCTTGTCATTTTGAACCAATCCAGAAGACTAAGAAACTCTTGGATCAATACTCCCAGAGGTATGATTTGTAATGGGAACTTGGAAGACTTAGTAACTCACCAGATTTAATGTGCATCAGTCTCCATTTACTTCATCTGGCGGGAATCGAACCCGCAACTTCTTCTACATGGGCCCAGTACATTACCAACCAGGCTATCCCGGCCCTGTTTTTTTTTTTTTAGAAAAGTTGTAGTTATGTGTTTAATAATAATAAATACGATTAAATATAAAAGTAAACTTATACATAATTATTCATTTAAATTATGCTGCGTATAATTCATTTAGAATTTCATGTTTTGAAAATATCAATGATTTCAATTTACAAATACATAAATTTTTTAAAATGCGTCAATAATGATTTTATTCAAGAAATTTTAAGAATTTTTGAGTTAGGCTCACAATTACTCCAGCCTATTTTCAAGTTATTTTATCCTTGAGGATTTGTTTTTAAGGTTACTGTAGAAAAAACATTTTCAGAAGCGTCATTTGAATTTAGTGAATGAAAAAATTCATTCTCTGTATTATATATTAGGAGTGTGCATAAATAGAATCTTTATTTGTATTTTCTTTTGTAGTGAATGGAGCAGGCCTTGCCATGGCAACCATGGACATCATCCACATGTATGGGGGACATCCTGCTAATTTTCTAGATGTGGGTGGTTCAGTCAAAGAGGATCAAGTATTGCAGGCATTCAGGATACTCACCTCAGATGAAAAAGTAATTTCATCTTTT
This sequence comes from Parasteatoda tepidariorum, assembly GCF_982258835.1. Lineage (NCBI taxonomy): Eukaryota > Metazoa > Arthropoda > Arachnida > Araneae > Theridiidae > Parasteatoda > Parasteatoda tepidariorum. Next base: position 374,466 of record NC_141758.1, on the reverse strand, counting down.
GAATTAAAATAATACAATGTTCAATATTTGCATACAAAAATTGATGTATTTAGACAAAAATTATAATACATTCTTCATTAAAAAAATTATTCTCTGTGATTATTGCCGATTATGGATAAAATTTAGCAAGTAACTTTTTTTGTAAAAAATGATGAATTGAATGAGTTAATAGAATTACTTTTTCATATTTTTAGTTTAGAATATATTTAAATATTCATAAGTTGAGTAAAAAAATTTAATCTCATACCAAGACATTAAAATTTAAAAAAATCTTGCTAAATTGTTAAAATAAATCTTATTTAAATATTTGTTTTTAAAATTATATATTAGCAAAAAATACATTTTAAATGAAATATTTTAGAATATTGACACTTTTCTTGGTGGCTTAGTTATATATCCTACTCATTTAGAGGGGAGAAAACACTCTAACCTAAAAAAATCAGGGAAATTTAAAACTTGATTTGAGTAGTCATCCTGAAAATTATTCTAGACTATGCTCACCTTGTGTTTCCTTTAAAGTTTGGTTCTTTTTTTGCAGGTGAAGGCTGTTTTAGTTAATATATTTGGTGGAATCGTGGACTGTGCCATCATTGCTCGGGGAATCACCAATGCCTGTAGAAATATTCAACTGAAAGTGCCCCTGGTTGTCCGCCTTGAAGGTATCTGCCATTACTCTATACTAAAAACTATTATATCTATTTCCAGAGCCTTAATGCATATTTTTATTTAATTAAATTTTTTTTAAAAAAAATTACTCTTTTATGTACATAAAAAGCAATAATAATATGTAAAAAGCAAATGCTTATATACAATAATAAGTTTCCCAGAAACTCTAGCTGATTAAATGAAAGAACATCTCAGCTGTTTCAAGCAATCTCATCTGTTCAAGTATTTTTAATTAACAATAAATAAATTATACTAAAAAACAAAAATACACTGATTAACGAAAACAAAACATTGTCCAAATACTTTCCCAATACCATAAATTATGGCTACTTCATAATTGTTCAAAGCTGAAATATCTTGACTTGCCAAATTTTAATTTTTTAAGACCTAAAAATAAGCATTGTTATAATTTGTATGTAAAAAAAATTTTTTTTAATGTGTAAATATAAAATTAACCCTTTGCTTGCAGCTGGTACAGCATATGCAGACCTGCCAACTTGTACGGTTTCACCGTACAGTGTACAGTATTTCACTCGATCGTATGGTTGTGCGGACAAGATTTAAAATCGTACGGTTGCATATTCATTTATAGCTCTTAAGTTGTTGTTTTTTTTAAGAAGAAAAAAAAATTTAATTAACAGCATGCTTCTTAAAATCATGAAACGAAAGGTTTACAAGATTTTAAATACCAGTTATGAAACTCATCAAAAAAAAATGTGTCCCTGACAAGTTGTAATCTGGTTGGTTTTGAGAGCCAATCACGTGACGCTACAACAATCGTAAACCAATGAGCCGGTGAGAACTCTGATGTAGGAAATCACATGACCGGTAATCACGGGCTAGATTAAGAGCGCTTTTTGGCAACGGTAATGGTTTTATTTACCATTTGTTGCGCATGGATTGCAGCATGATTTTGTTTTAAAATTTGTAATAATGCCAACTAAAGTTTACGATTAGATATTTTTAGAATTTTATTTTAAAAGCTTTCCTTGCATAATTAAGTCCAAGAAATCGCAGCACTATGCCTTTTGTAATGTTTGCAAACTAGATTTTAAAATAGCACATGGCGGTAAAAGCGATATAAATGATCAGATACGAAGAGACATAAGGATTTTAGCGGAATGTGTTAATAAAAATGAAAGTATTAGTAAATATTTTGCGCCTGGAAGTGATGACGATGTAATACAGGACGCATTTCATTTTACGTCGTTCATTGTAGAGGACATTCTAATTGCCATAACCACACAAACTGGATGTTGCTATGAGCAGACCTTCGGTAAAGGATTTTTAAAAGCAGCTAAGTCTGCTACATATGAACATTTAAAGCAATAATTGTTTTTAATTAAGTCTAACGTGTATTTAATTTTTTCCTTTTTGTATTAATCTAGAAATTGAATTTTGAAATTGTGATTGAGTGTAAATATGTTTTAAAACAACTGTATAATAAAATAGTCAAGATTTAAAAAAAGTTTTTCGTTATTGTTTTCACAATGAAATTTTTTTTTTTAAATTTGTTCAAAATTGACAAGTGTATTTAGTCACAGATCTTAGTTTTGTCTAAAAAGGTCCTCTAATAACACTTTCTATGTCGAGTAAAACACTAGCTCAGAATTGTAAGGTCATGCAAATTACAATGTTGGCAGGTCTGGTACTGGTAAAAAAAAACTCCTCTCATTGCGGCGCTGGATCAGCAGTTGTACCAGTAGTTCTCTTCCCCCTTTTCTCCTAGACCTCCATTGCGCCTGTCATTTCTTCAGGAACCCCATATAATTTTGGCCTAATGTTAAAAAAAAAAAAAAGGATTTAACGCTGCTCGCTTTCGATTCAAATTGACTGAAAGATTTTTCTCTTTGATTATTAGTTGGTGAGTTTTAAGGAATAAGAATGTCTTTCTTTTTCTGTGTAGTATTAATTACATTACATTCGAGATCTTTTCAGCAATGATCTTTAGCGAATCCTAGTTTATTTTTTTCGGTTAATTTACTTGTTAGTTACGTTTTTGTTAGTTTTTTTAATCTTTTGATAATGTTTTAATGAAATTTTTATTTATTTTTTAATTTGTTGCTTCCGTTTAGTATTGTATTATTCTTTTTTCATTGAAAGAATTTTTCACATTTTAAGATGTCACGTAGAGTGAGACCACTCACTCAAGAAATCGATAAGTTGATGTATGATTTCGATGTTGAAACCTACTCGGGTTCTGAATCTGAGTGTAAGGTGGAAGAAGAAAAGAATCAAATTCATGAAATTGATAGTGATGATGAATTTTTAATATTTTTAAATACTCAGCTAATCTCAAATGTATTACTTCAAAGTTACAAAAGTAAAGTTTATTAAAAAGGTATTGCTTTCATGTTACAAATTCAGATGATCATATACAATCGAAATCAGTCTGTAATTTTTACGCATTAATTAGAAAGAAAAAGATGTACAAATTATATATTTAGTTTAGCTGAATTTTTTAGAAGTTCTATAAATATTTATTCTCTCTTCATATTTACACTCAGTTTTTTAATTTTATAAAAACAGTTGTTTAAGAATCATGGAAAAAGTTAAAATTTGTTTTAGGGGAAATTTCACATTGCATAATTTACCCTTCTATGTCCGGTAAAACAAATAAATAAATCACAGAATGAAAGTATCGAATACTAACGGATAAGACATTGCTCGAGAAATAAACAGTATTAAATTTTAACTAAATAATTTAAAGTAAAATCGTTAATTATTACGTATGTGATCAATAAAATATTTGGTATTGTGAGCTAAAAATTACTTTATAGTATTGAAAAATTCCATAGTTTAATATTTCAAAATATTTTTTAATATTTTATACATTTGTTTTAAAAATTTAGTAACATAATTAAAAACTTATAACAATTTAAACTTTATTTTTCTAAAAATTTTAAGGTCTAAAATAATTTATGTTGCCCCTTTCTAAAATAGTTATCTTCTAAGATTTTAAATTATGTTAATATTAAAAAATCAAAAAATCATAATTATATTATTAAAACAGAATATTGTTCTCTTTTTTTTACTATAAGTGATATGCAGTTTCCTAGTGTTGAAGGGAAAATTTAATTAAACTTTTCAAACTCTAAATCTAACGTGCACAAAAAGATGGAAGTATACGTAAATTTCTTCATTGGTAATTATATTGAACAAAATTTTTGAAACCGTGAAACAAATTTTCTTTTATGTGAAAAAAAATAGCAATTATATTATTAATTTATTCCGAAAATAAAAAGTACTGTTGAAAGCTAAAATTTTTTAAAAATATTTGTAGAAAGAGGAGAGAGCATCTATCAGAAGGTTTTGAATGCTTGACCCTGAACAGGAAGTTTAGTCACAATGAAACAATTTCCACTTTTCAAATATTCAATCATGATAAAATACTGATCTTTTTTAGAAAGGTATCATTCCTGCCTCTTGCTTCAAGTTCTCAGAGACAAATTTTTCTTTCAAGTTCCAACGAAATGTTTCCATTGAGAGCTTTAGCATTTGTCATAATGTAATTAAGCATAAAATAAATTGTTATTCCTTCTCTAAAGATAACGGATACGGAAATATCCCCGCCTCTTCCACAGCAGGCAGAGTGACATTTCCTGGTTTTTGTTGTGTTATCAGTCAGAATATGTTTTCGGTGGTCCTCTTATTTATTATATATTTTGGTTTCTGTCATTTTTAAAATTCTTAATAATGGTTATTCCAAACACCTGAAGAAAGACCACACCGTGACCAAAGGAAATGTATGTTTTACAATCATTATCTCAATAGAACTTGTATAGATGTGTCTGATAACAATTGATGACTTAAAAATTTTCATATACATATGGCAATCGTGAAATACTTTAAATCAGCAGTTACTTTTTTTTTTTGTTTTGTTTAAAACATTTCCTGCTTCTAACAAAAATTAAAATAAATAAGAAATTAAGAATATTCTTTTTTGAATTATGAAAAAATAAGGAAAGTATTAAGGTAGCCTATCAGTTTAAAATTTCACTGATAACTAATATTATTACTTATTATTATTTTCTATTTATTATTTTATAAAATTAACTAATATTTCAAAACAAAATTTTAAAATGAAATGGGATTTTTGTTCTTTCTATATGGGGCTCAAATATAAGCTAAATAGAAACGTGGCAAATTATTTTATTGTGTAATATATTTGTTGTAAACTAGATAAACAATAGTAATTTTTCTTCTTTGAACATATTTAAAACAAATTCTTTAATATTTTCAGTGTTTTAAACAATATTTTTTTATAATTCTAATAATGTTTATATAAAATATTCTCGTGAAATCTTAATGAATTTCTATTGAATATACGTGTGTAAAATTTATGCATTATGAAATGCAGGCAAAAGGTACTCGGAAATTTTTTAATTTAAAGAATGTTTATATTTCAATTTTGCGTAAATGTAATAGACGAGACTCTACATTTGCTATATTTTTAACAGATAAAATAATCTTCAAAAATGTAAAACAGTTACAACGTTCATTGTTAGAAGTTTAAAAAATTTGCCTTTTAAAATTATTTATTATTATTAATGTGTTTATAATAATAAATACTTTTAAGATGAGAATAAAACTTAAAAAAGTGTCCTATTAGAAAAAAAATAAAAGTTTCGTTCGTAACAGTTTATTAAAAAATTTTCTGATACAATAAAATACATGTTTCATTCTTAAATAAATTTTAAATGAGTGCTTGCTTTGCATAAGAGAAAATATCATTTTATTATATTAAATTAATTATAAGTTATATTTTAACTTTTTCTCATAATGTGTTAAACATCACTAAAGAATGCCAACGTATGCATAACTATGCCAAAATATCCACCCATAACGATGCACACTACAACCCTGCAACTTCTTCCTTCAAGAAATGTGGCATACAAATTACAACAAAAGAATTTCTGCAAAAATGCGCCGTAACCACAATAAAAAATTTTTCACCTGACTAGCCGCAACTAAAAGGTTAAATGTTTTAGATATTTCATGTGGACAAAGTAACACCAAAATAAGAAATAGTTTATTATTTAAATAATTCTATATACCAGATTTTCTCCCAAGGAAAAATAGCACATTAAAATGATATTTTATTAAGTTTAAAAAACCTCAGTTGTAAATGTTTAAAATTTAAATGTCTTATTTGAAATCTTTCTTTATAAAGCATATTTTTAAACTGTCAATGTTTAAAACGAAATGAATTTACTAATGCAAGGTTGCTGAATTTTTACACAGTTTGTGAAATTTTTTTCTGGTGGTAGCTAAGTATATGAAAATGTATGATTCTTTGTTTTGTAAATTTGATTTAAGAGTTATTTTTCACACTCTTACATTTAAACGAAGTTCTTATGAAGCTAAATGTATAATCTCTAAGAGCTGAAGGAGAGAAATAAAAACTTTAAATAAAGATGTAAATAAAAGTCAACATGTTTAGAGTGCTGGAAAATTAATTACACGAGTTCTTCACGTCTAGCGTGTCTTGAAATCGGCAATGTAAGCGCCCATTTTCCAAAACTCGTCAGATGTAAATGAGGAAAGTAAAAGTGATTTGAAACTAAAAATGTATGGTTGTAACAAAAAAAAGGAAAACAAAAGTGGGAAATAAAACTTAGAAAAACCATAGTAACAGAGAATGAATATCTTGCCAGTGCAACCTAGGTTTTAAAATTTAGCCTAAAGGAACACCATGGTTTACCCCTTCCTTCTCGCTCCCGTGAAAATGATGGGGTGAAGTTATATATATATATTATATAGGTTATAATATATTTATTGTTCATACACATATTTTTATATAATTTTCAGGGATAAAAAAATAGGCACTTTTATGACCGTTTTCTTGAAAAATAACCGATCGTTAAGGGGTTAAGTCCATTTTCAAGAATGCTATAAATCATCATTGCTGCAAAATCTTGGATATATATTCAATTCGATAATGCCAAAATTCTTACCACTTCTGTCACATCAGTTGATCTTGATGCTCGATAATCGTGTTTTATTCATATGAATACTGATTCCTTTGTTAATGACATGAGTTCCTAAACATTTCTATAACATGTGAAAATGCATTTTGCTCTAATTTGCCTCTCTAGGCCACTGTAGTTTTTCTAGTTTTTTTTTTTTTTTTTTTTTTTTTTGTCTTAATTTAATATTTTATTCTCTATTTCGCTTTAAGGAATTGCAGTTTTTCCAGTTTTATTTTTCATTAGCAACTTCACTTTCTCTGTTTCAAATCACTTTTGTTTTCTTCATTCACAACTGGCAAGTCTTTAGAAAAAGCGTTTATTTTTGTGTGCTTGAAACATATTAACTTTTATTGCTATCTTCATATTTTTTAAAGCCAATGAAATTTTTACCATCAAGTATACAGTGTTACATTTAGGTCTTGATCAGAATCTTATACTCTTAGAAGCAAACATCTGGATGATACAGGGATGAGATTTTTCCGCTTTTTAGCGGATTTCCGCTTTTTTCACTTTTATCTCTTGAATTTCAGTTTTTTTTATCAAAAATTCAGATTTTTCTAAAAATTTCAGTTTTTTTTATAAGCATTCCGCTTTTTCAGAAAATTTACTGATTTTCAAAGAGAAAGAGAAAATTCAAACTACATAGCTAGCAATCCTTTCTCATTTTTACTTATTATAGCTATTTTCTCCCCTTTTACTTGCAGCAGATAAGATTTTCCGAATTTTTTACCCGCCCTCCAGATAGATCTGATTTTTGTAGTTCAAACGACACTGCTTCTGACAAGCCTTTTAGAGGTCCCAAGCCTGGAATCTACTAATATCTCGATTCTTATTCACGCGATTTTAATATCAAACATAGCTTTTCATATTTGCGTGTTGCAATTTTTATTCACGCGATTTGAATATTGTATGTTGCGATTCTTATTTATGAGATTTAAAAATCCGATATTGTGATTCGTATTTACGCCTTTTTAAAAACCTATATAGCGATTCGTATTCACGCAAGTTTAAAATTAATGTCTTGATTTGTTCATGCGGTTTATAATATCAAACATTGGTTTTCGTATTTATACGTGATTTTAAAATAAGGCATTGGGATTCGCATTTACGAATTCCAAAAATTATGCATCATAATTCTTATTTATGCAATCTAAAAATTACGCATCATGATTGGTATTTACGCGATCTAAAAATTATGAATCGTGATTTGTATTTACGCATTTTAAAAATTCTATATCCCAGTTTGTATTTCCTCATTTTCAAAATCGTATATCTAGTTTCATATTCATGTGATTTCAAAATCCATAATTGTTATCCATATTCACGCAATTTTGAAATCAACTATCGCGATTCTAGTAAGAAGTAAATTTTTTTAAAATTAGTTACTATAAAGGTGACTGTTTTTCTAACGACGATTATTAGTATATGTAAGTGTTACAACATCAGAGAAACTGGAAGGGAATATATTCAAAACTTACATTCTGTGCTTGCAAAGAAGAAAAAATAGGATTTGTCACAAGATGTTTGAAGATGGACTAACGACTAAATATAGCAAACATAAAAGATATAGCAAACGAAAGCAATCACTTAGAAAGGGATTTAATTTAATTTTTTTTTTTTTTACAAAAAGAGTTAATTAACTCATCAAAATTTTATTTATAATTGCTATTATTTATGCTATAAAATGCAAAATTCTTATCAAATATAAAACAATTATCTAAACAGTTGCTGATTGTCATGTAATTTTTCAAACTAAAATAGCAATTTCTGTATGTTAAGGAGTTACTATATATTTCTACTTCACTGTTATTGATATGCTTCAAAGGGCTCTAGTTAGATTAGACTATAATATGAACATAATGATTCGGTCCATTGTTAAAGTTTTTTTTTCCAATATAATTTAAAAAGTAATATTACTGATATATTTTTAATAAATCACATAACAGTATTTATTAAAAGAAATGAAATATTAATGTATATTCTCAGTAGTTTTAATTTGCTAAACCAGGTAGTTTTTCAAGTAATAATTGTCTCGTATGTGAACTGAGGAAAAATATAATTTCCAGCTTTATTTTTTCAATTGGTAATTTTTATTTTTACTAAATGTTAAGTATCAATGTAATCATTTATATAACAATAGATTAGTACACAATTGTATGTCAATTACACATTAGTATGACACATTAGTTATTACCTTAAACTGTCTGGAATTTATTATTAAAGCGTTGCGCTTGCGTAAAATTTACAATCGTGGAAATTCAGCTTTTTTGCCTTTTGGCTAATCTCATCCCTGATGATATTTTTTTAACAGAATTCAAGCGGTTCTCAAAACAGTAAGACAATTGTGGCATCCAATCTGTATTAAGTTATCTTTAACTTCATAATTAAGATTTCGTAACCAGATTTGGAGTTATGGAAATCTATTATTGAATGTTGTAGTGAATATAAACATAATTAAATACATTTATCTTCTTAGTTTTGCTACCAACATTATAGTTTCTTAAGAACCTTACAAACTGTTTAAAAGGAGACTATTGTATCAGATATGTGTATGTAGCGGTAGTAAGAATCATAAGGTAAGTTTGTAATAAAACAAAACTGAATTAAACAAATAAGTTATAGTAGCAATATTTGGTGATAACTGATCGTAACTGAAGAAAATGTTGAGTGTCATTTTATGACGAATTTACAAAAATCCGTTTCAGAATGTATAGAAACATCAGGATTCTATTTTAAATTATTCTTTATTCAAATAAAGACTCATAACTCCCACATTGATTCAAACTCTAAAATCTTGGAAAGTAATAAATAATTTATTAATCGATTCAAATTTTATTATCAAAGGAGATGAAAACAAAAACAATCTTTGCTTTTTGGGCGGAAATCAGCCAAAAAAAATTTTGCCTAGAGATATTTTTCTATTAACAAAAAAAAGAAAAAAAAACCTTCCTGAGCTAACACAAAAGGATGAATTAAAAGGCTTGTTTTTATTTCATTCCTTTTTTACTGTCTCAATTTGGTTGCTTAGCATCAAGGAAACACTAAGTATTTCTCTCTTGTGGATCACATGATCTTAAATTAATCTTCCTGCTATGGTAATACTTTTAATATATATAGCTTCCTACAACCTTAATTTCTGATCCAATTTTTTGTAAACTCTTTTTGAGGGTCATCCAAATATGTAAAAAAAATATATAGATATGTGTGTGTTTAATTAATAATTAGCACCAATTATTTACCCCCTGCTACCATTTAGATTATTTAAACAAAAGTAACTCTGATTTTTTTTGCACTTTGTGTCTAAGCTGAATAAACAGAATAGAAAACTAAAAAATTATTTTTTAAAGTATGCCTAGTTTTGATCAGAATTCTGAAATAAATGCTTCATTGATGTATATTTATTTTGGCAAAATTTTAAAATGTTTTATGTTATCATTACATAATATCAATTGATTCTTTATTTGTTGTATTTGAAGGCACTAATGTGGGTGAAGCTAAAAGTATTTTAGCTAACAGTGGATTGCCAATCATAACTGCATCAGATTTAGATGACGCTGCCAAGAAAGCTGTGGCTAGTCTTAACTAACTCGTTTTTCAAGCCAAAAACTGCCAGATTTGTTTCTTCAGGGACTGTGAATGAGCTTCATTTGTTATGAGAATAGGTTATGAGCATTCCTATAAGATACAGTATGTTTTTTTCAAAACCTGTATTTTAAGAAATGAAAAATATGCCCACAGTAATCATGTTAAAGTGCAATTAAATATATTTTTGGTATAGACTAAAAAGAAAGTAATCAAGTATTTTATTAGTACTTATATTGAGTATAATTTTTGAACATAATATTCTATATTGAAGTGAGTAAATCATTTAAATGAATGTTAATTGTTGCACTACTGAAGAGTTTATTATATTTAAAAAATAATTATAAAATTTGTCTTAATTATTTTTCAATGAATTCTCACAAAATAGTTCAGGTTTCAAATAAACTTATAGTAATTAATTGCAGAAATTTGATTACTTTGTACAAGTTAGATGATTTATTTGTTCATTTTAGTTTCATGAAATTCTGTTCCCAACGAATATGTACTTATTTTTAGTTGTCATTCCAAGCTCTGCATTTTATTCAATTGCATTGTGTATTGTAAAAGTTATTTAAATTAGTCTAACATCAAAACGCTATCCTACTAATAAAAATTTGAATGGATTTTAACAGAGACAGAATTATAAGTATCACCATCAATAAAATTATTCTTGAAACATACAGAACTCACCTAGTCATTTATCAAATTTTTTGTTACAATCTTTACAACATTGATCTAGTATTTAAATTTCTTTAATGAAAATAGAAATTTCTGTTTGTTTTATTGGCTTATGTGTAGAAATGTTATTAAAAATAGTTAATGAATGTTTCGGTTCATTCAATTTTTTTTTAAATTTTATATTTTGCATATCATAAATAATAATCAACCAATTTCGAACTGATTAAAATGTTGCAAGTTGTTCAAAAGTATATTTTTATATTTGAGATTTTAGCCTTTTGTAATTAATAAAAATATTTCTAATAAAGTGTTTTATTTGCATAAAGTAGTTTCTGAGCAATTCTACGGTTTTTAGGACATTAGTGTCATAAAAATACTAAGAAAATCTGTCTTTTTTTAAAAAAAAGAGCTTCAAATATGTAATTTCACCATTTTACAGTGACAGAAAGTACACGGTATTAAAGATGCTCAACTGAAATGCCATTTTGATTTTCCTATCTTATGATTATAAATCTCAATACATAAAATAATAATTTGGAAGTAAATTCAGGACTTGGATCCTTCCACAATAATTTTCAATATATTTTTCAGTGTGATAATTATTTTACCACAAGAAAGCATTTCAAATTTAATTTTTTCTTTCATAAATATGTAAAATATATTAGCTTGATATACTATTTTAACAAGAAGTAAAGAATAAAAAATATCACAGATTAAAGCGCAATGGCAGCAAATGCTAAAAATCAGTCCTTTGCTACATTGTGTTAAGTTTTTAATCTCAAATAAATTGGAAATTTTTGCGATTAATTGCCATCAACATACCTGGAAATGTAGACCTTCATTCAGAGAGGTTGTTTACCCTACTTTATGAATTTCAATAAGATATTTTTATAAAATATTTTTGAATTCATACACACACTTCACAAAACTTTGAATACAGTTATTTCCTCGCATTATCAGCAATTGTTCATTCCTTATTAATTAAATCGAAATATATAAGTTAAAATAAAAAAAATACTTGTAATTCCCAAATGTCTCTTCATAGTATTCTTGTCTCATATTATAACTTACAAAAATAGTTGTGTGAAGTCTTAAGTAGGGTGAATTTATAATTCTATGTATTCCACTGAGTGTTAAGTTTGGAATCAGCCCTTGATGTTTCTAAATGTTTTCACAACTCTTGAATCTTTTTAAACCTAACTAGAATGGATGAAACAGTTGCAGATTTTATATCTGATATTAAAAGCTAGAATTTTATTATAGGCACTTGAACATTTAACCAAGAAGTAATTATGAGGAATTTCTTCAATTAGTTATTGCATTTCTTTGGATTCCACAAAGTGTAAGATTTTTGGCACCAGAGGCTGTTCTTTATACAGTAAAACCTCGCAACAACAATATTTTGGGTCCAAATTAATATATTACATCGAGGGCCTACATACTTTAGAGACACGAAAAGATTTATTTTAATGTTGTATATGTACTAACTACACTGGTGTGCAAAACTTAAGCAACAGGTGCGTTTTTTGTCATAACTATACAAGAAATCATCCGATTGACATGAAATTTGAATATGATGTACATTATTTTGTACTTAAACGATGGTAAAAGAATAATGGCGCAGAAATGAATATAAAGCTTAAAGTAGGGTATGGAACAAAAAGAGGCTTTATTTGACATATAGTGGCGTTACACATGATTGCCTGAAGAAGCGTAAGTACAACTGGCAGATGTTCCCTAGTATGGGATATGCCCTCCCCTTACTGTAATTGTTGCTTGGCATTGTCTCTCCATGCTAAGCAGTAGCTTATCCAGGAGTTCTTAGGGTAAACGTCTCCATTCCTCCTTTAACGCATCTTTCAGCTGATGGGTGTTACCAGGAGTATACTGTCGTGTCGCAAGACGTCTCCCTAATGCATCCCACACATGCTCTATGGGATTTAGATCTGGAGAGTAAGCTGGCCAATCCATTCGTGTGATATCTTCACTTTCCAGTAGCTCTTGAACATTAGCAGTACGGTTTGGCCGGGCATTGTCATCCATAAAAATGAAGTCTGGTCCAATGGCCCCTCGGAACAGACGCGCACATGGGGTAGGATTACCTCATTGTAGTAGCGGTCTCCAGTTACAGAACATCGGTCGAAGATCTGAAGCTCAGTCCGCCCGTTCAACATAATGCCACCCCAGACGACAACTCCAGGACCACCGTAACGATCTCTTTCCGCGATGTTATTTGGATGAAATCGAGCTCCAACCTCTCCCCAGATCAACTGACGTTGAGAATCGCTTGTAGCACTGAAACGACTCTCATATGTGAAGAGGACGAGACTCCATTGATGAGGTGTCCAGGTTTCGTGTTCTCTGCCCCACTTCAAACGGTGCCGCCGATGGCTAACTTTTAAAGGTATGCAGCGTTCAGGACGTCTAGCAAATAAGCCACCTTTGTGGAGGCGTCTGGCCACTGTAAATCTTGATACTTGTCGTCCTGTGGCTGTGCACAGTTGCTGAGATATGGCGCTCGCTGACTGAAAACTGTTTCTTTTCGCCTGGAGGACAATGTAACGATCATCTCTTGGTGTTGTTTTCCTTGGATGGCCCCCACCAACCTTCCGAACAGCTGTACCAGTAGTTTTAAAGGCATTCCAAGCGCGAGAAACAACACTTTTGTTGACCCCGAACTCTTCGGCGACACTGGTCACACTACGCCCCTCCTCAAGCTTCCCAATCATTCTTCCTCGAGTAAAGTCGTTTAAATGATTTCTTGAAGACATGTTTCGCGAAACAAATCACTTGCACTTGCAGCGAATGTCTTTAACTACTGTGCTCTTCATCCTTTTATCACAACTTTGACCTGCTCCCGCCGACCCACAAGGTTTACGTACACTTACATCACCTACGACGTTTTATTTCTAAAATTTGCATACAAATAATCTTTCTACAGAATTACGTGCATATTATACTATACTGCAATTTCATGGCTATCTAATACTTTGTTTTGGAGCTGTGGCCGAAAAACCACTTGTTGCTTAAGTTTTGCACACCAGTGTATAAATGTATTTATATATTATGCAAAAAATTAAATTGCAGAGTGTTAATTATGGTTAAGTATGAAAAACATTTGAAATAAATTCAGAAAATGCGATCGTAAACATACCTGAAAACATATTTTATTGAAAAGAATCTGATATTTTTTTTTTATTCATTTTTTTGACTGTCGAGTCAACCATCAAAGTATGCATTGAGTCCAAAGCATGAAAATGATTTTCGTTTGTAAATGGTGCCCCAACCACCCTTAACAGAAAAAATTCTCTTTTGGGTGTTAATGTGATGCTTGTGGCATAGTTGCCAACTGTTCCGATGAAATTGTATTTGTTCCGAATTTTTAGCTTTCTTCCGAAAACACGATTTTAGATCAAAATGTTCCGATTTTTCGATATTCTAGCACCTTTTCACTTCTTATGCCAATTTTCTTTAAACCCAGGAAAGGTCTGAAAGCAGGTCATGTGATTTTTCCGCGTAACTCAAGACCATTGGTTAGCAGACTTCCGTGAACCAAAAATATATAATCCGACGAAATTTTGAAACTTTAGCTAAATCACGCTAGCGAAACATTTATGATTCTTACGCCAATTTGATTTGACTGATTTTCGCCATTTTAAATATTAGGAACTCCGTCAGAATCTGCTAATATCGCGATTCCTATTCACACGATTTTAATATCAATCATCGATTTTGGTATTTAGCTTATTTAAAATTTACGCGATTTAAAAACTCAATATAGCAATTTGTATTTTCTTGATTTTAAAATCCAATATAGCGATACCTATTCGCGCGATTTTTAGAATCCAATATCGCTATTCTTGTAAGAAGTAAGCTTTTTTTAATTAGTTACTATAAAGTTGTGATATTCTTCATTAATAAGTAATTTAATTAAAACTGTTAACTCAAAAATTATGTTATATGAAACGTGTATGGTTTATAAATTGATATTTAACTACTGATATTATGATTTTTGATATTCTGTTTTACTCTTTGTGTCATTGCTGTTGTTGTTCATTTACGTCGCACTAGAGCTGCACAATGGGCTATTGGCGACGGTCTGGGAAACATCCCTGAGGATGATCCGAAGACATATGCCATCACAATTTTGATCCTCTGCAGAGGGGATGGCACCCCCGGCTTCGGTAGCCCGGCGACCTGCACGCGAAGTCAAGCATTTTACGGTAGAACAGTTTAACGAGGACCCATACCGCACACCCTCGGTCCCTACGCAGGCTGATCCAAGTGGTCACCCACCCGCACACTGACTTTTTGTCCTTATTTCCCCTGATAGGAACACAAAGCACGATAAGCCAGTCATTATTTCCCCTGATTGGCTTATCGTGCTTTGTGTTCCTATTTTTGTTTTTAATAAGTTGGAAGCTATGTTGTGGTCATTTGTGACACGTAATCAGCTTTTAGCATGAAGGAAATGAAATCAGATAAGAATCTGTGACTTCTTAAGAGATAAAGGAGACAAGTTTTGGAGGTGGTCAGCAGTGAGTCTTCTCTTGTCAAAAAAGGATAAAATAAGATTTTTTACATTTGAAAACCAATAATAAATGGAGAAAATAAGGTTAAAATTTGGGGGGGGGGAACGATTTACAGGGGTTTGTTGCATCAGAAAATATCGTAATATTGAGAGGAGCATGACTTTAATTCATGTGCAAGTTCATCGGGACCACGAAACATAATAAAGGGAGTTATTGTTGTATTGGATATTGATACAAGGTAGCCAGAGTTAAATGCAGTATGAAAATATGGATGTTTAAATCCAAATTCAAGCTCACTATAAAATAAGAGGGTAGAGGGTTTACTGAACATAAGCATATTTGTAGCTCGAATATATGTCAAGGCTTAGACAACTCGTAGTTATATAATGCACCTTATAATGAGCTGCTTAAAATCTAGATTAATCAGCTATAAATACAGGGTTGCCACAGAAAAAAATTATTAAAATAGTTGCTTTTAGTAGACTAAAACTAGGAAAATAGTTGTCTAAATAAGAACAAAAATATGACTAAAATTTCGTTAATGACCTCATTGTCATACTATGATCCATTCAGTCAAGTTAGTGGCAAATATGATAATTTTTATGTAAATGTTAATATATATATGACAAGAAGTGATTTCTCAAATTCGAAATTTACACTAATATCGTATTAAAAATTGTTTTTTTTTTAAAAAAAATCATGCAGAATTTCGTAGCAATAATCATTTAAAAGGCGATCGAGAAATGAAATAGTGCAGATTGAACAAATTAAAAAGTAGACTCAAATTTGCAATTCAAAATTTTTTAAGAAAAAAAAAGTTCAGAAACTATCTTGTGGGGTGCAGATTTTCCACCCAATTTATGCTTTAAAAAAAACATCGCTAGGAGTACAGAAAAGTCTCCTTTTTCAGGCAAAAAGAGTTGTCATAGTTGCCTCATGCCGAAAATAGTTGCATTTTAGTCTCCTGTGGCAACCCTGTAAATACCAGCATTTCCAAAGCTTCATCTCAGAAACTGATAAAAGCATCTTTGATACATGTCAGATCTTATAATATAAGCTATATTTGCCTGTTTTTATGAAACCACTTATGTTGAAGGTTATGAAAGAAGTCAAAATAATCCTCAAAAACGAACTACTATTGCACTTAAATCTTACAAAGAAAGCTTGAAGATTTTGTGACTAAAAGATCACCTATATTGTTTAATAGAAGGGAACTTCCATGTGAATTCCTTAATGTTGGTCCAATTGTATGGATAGTTAGAAAATATTTTCATCAAGCTTCCAAATTTGTGAAATCCATGAAAAATATAGATAATTTTACTGAACGTAGTATTGCTCTTATTCGGAAGCTCAATTATTACCGAATGATGAGTCTAAATTTAAGATTCCTTATGCAAGTGGTTGAAGAGCATGGACGAGTATATCCAGACAGCGGTAAACGACCCCATGTCCATTGATTTTCAATAGATATAATATACTTACTTTTTATTAAGTTTAAACCATTTATCTTCTTCCTTATCCCCAAAATTAGCAGGGCTAAACAATGTCCATGAAATTCATGACCCGGAGGAAGTTGGCCACCAAAAGTGGGTTATTAAGAATGTCCCTTTTGTCCAGACCAAGACAGTCCAGGATATGTTGGGGAGAAGTCTGCATGTTGTGGCACCTGGGGCAGTTTAGGTAGATTTTAATACTACCCTCGAAAGAAAGGGATTTAAGGTGGCCACTGGTAAGTGCAGTCTGGTCCTCGCGGTTGCACCGAATGTTGAGTGCACCTCCTGGACGGGTGCTCTGGTGCCAGAGATGTTTGGGGGTTACGAGCCAGGAAACAAGGTCTTTTTTCTTTTTTGATGCCAGTTCCATGAAGGTGATAAACCATTTATAACAGTATTGAGTAAGAAAATATTAAAATTTGGTTTGCATGCAGGGGTCTGTTTAGGTTTTTATGAAAGGTATCTATTTTGTGAAAATTTAGACATAATTTGTGAAAAATTATATTAAAAAATCAGCACAAAATTATAGATTTATCGTTTCTTAAGGACAAAAAAATAAAATTTTAAGAAAAAGTATTTTGTGAAACTACCGTTTTTCCTAAAATTGAATTTGTGAAGGTACCGCTAAACGGTAGTAAATTCGGCCTGGACAGACCCCTGGCATGTTATCATTAATCACTTGCTTTACATACATTAAAATCCAAGCTGCTTGAGCTACCTCTAAATTTTAATATTTTATACTGAAACTTAACCAATCTTATTATTTCTCAAACCTTTTTAGATGGTAAGACCAAAAATCATGCCTTTTAGTTAAAATATTATTTGAGCTTTTGTAGCAAACATTTTTTTATGATGAATATTTAAAACAAAATAAATATCTCAAATGATTAATTAAATTAGTGAAACATGCCCTTCATGTGAACTTTCAATGCTGCTTTTCCCACTTGAGCGATGTCAATATTTTTACAACAAGAGTTTGCTTTTTTTAAATATCCTCAATCGATTCAAGCCAATCCTTATACAAATCATGAAAGCAGGGTTTAAGCTGAGTCTAAAAATTCATTAGCAAAAAAGCTAAAATCTGAAAAAAAGTTTTAGCAAAATGCTAAAATGCCATTAGGCTTATAAAATTACTTTATATCAAGCAAGTACTGTAAGTTATCTGACAAAGAATAGCTTAATGTACAAGAATATCAAAAAGAATACCTATAACAAAAAAAAAACACATTTATTATTTATGAAAACATTTTGGTTTATAATTAACAATCTTCCTTTCTTTCATGTTTGCCCATTTTACAAATGCTTCTTGAAAATTATATGCACTTTCAGGGCCCTCAATATTAATCATTAACAAATTTTTTACATGGTTGATTAACAACCTGTTTCGAATATTAGTTATAATCAAATTAAGGCAGCTAAAGCCCCTTTCACAGTCAACAGTGTGCATTGGTATTGTTGCACAATACTCTATAACAGAAGTTATTAATGGGTACTGTTCAGACACATCATCTTTATATATATATTTCGTCTGTTCGTGTGTATGTCACTGAACTCCTCCTAAACGGATGGACCGATTTAAATGAAATTTTCTGTGCACCTTCAGAAGGATTCGAGAATGGTTTGTATCTAATTTTTTTCATTTTTTGGACAGATTTAACGTATATTTTAAATATATCTTTATTTAATCGTATTCGGATCCAAACTAGACATAGAAACATAATAAATCAAAAATAATATTCACTCACGCTGCAACAAGTCATATTAAACTCTAATACTTATGCATGCCCTTAAAAGAAGAGCATCAAATATACTTGCAAGTATGTGAATAAAGGCAATGATATAGCAGTATTTCGAGTTGAAAATACCAATATGACCGCTTTTCCAGTGAATAACAACGACGAAATAACGCTCTACCAAATTGGCCGGTACATCAGCTCCAATGAAGCTGTTTGTCGCAACTTTGGATTCCCTATTCATGATCCTACCGTTAGTCATTTAGCCGTCCATCTTGAAAACGGTCAGCGCGTATATTTCACGAACGAGACAGCGATTGACAGAGCTATAAATCCACCAAGAACTACACTCACCGATTTTTTTTGAATTGTGTAATCGTGCGGATGCGTTTGATGCCTTTGCACAGACATTACTCTGTTCAGAAGTACCACACTATTTCACATGGGCTCAAACAAAAAGAAATGGACTTCCCGCAAGCAAGGCACACCGATGAAGGCCGTTGTCCCGGTTTATTCAAATCAAACGCCTTGGGGAGAGCATTTACAGTCAATCCAAGGCAGACTTAGTGCTTTTATCTTCGAATGTTGTTGGTTAATGTCACCGGCTCATTGTCATTTCAAGATATATGTAAAGTCGATGGAAATCAGCATCCAACATATAAAGATGCGTGCTTTGCACTCGGCTTGCTGGAAGACGACAACCAGTGGGGATGTATGCTTGCTGAAGCAGCATTGAACTGTACTGCAAAGCAAAATCGTCTACTATTTGCTATAGTATTAGCTACATGTTTCCCGTCCCGTATAGAAACGTTATGAGAATATCACAAAGATTCGATGACTGATGATATACGGTATCAATATCGCACACGTTGCAACGATATAACGATAGTATTCAGCGATGCTATGTACAATGAAACACTGATTGTTATTGAGGATCTTTGCATTATTATTGCCAAATTGCCACTCAGTCATTTCGGTATGCTTTCGCCAAATCGAAGTGCATCTGATTTATTAAACACTGACATGAATCGTGAACTTCAATACAATACGATAAAAATGGCAGCGATTGTTACTCGCAATGTCCCACTAATGAATGAGAAACAAAGGAGCATTTATGACCGCATTATGCTCGCAGTTTCAGCACGACAGTGTGGATTTTTTTCCTGATGCACCAGGTGGAACTGGCAAAACATTAATTACTTCGCTAATTCTCGGTGAAATACGGTCAAATAATGGCATCGCGTTGGCCGTTGCATCATCTGGCATTGCGGCAATTTTATTGGACGGAGGCAGACAGCTCATTCAGTATTTAAGCTGCCACTAAATATTCAAAACAACCCAGATGCAGTGTGCAACATAAAAAATATTTCTTCTATGGCCACAGTGTTAAAACACAGTAAAATTATCATCTGGGATGATTGCACTATGGAACACAAAAATCGCTTGAGGCGTTGAACAGGACATTGAAAGATATAAAAAAATAATGACAAATTATTTGGCGGCACTCTGTTACTCCTTTCAGGTGATTTCAGACCAACACTTCACGTCATTCCGCGTTTAATGTACGCTGATGAGATCGATGCTTTCTTGAGATCATCTCCACTTTGGCGTAATGTTGAAAAAGTTCTACTAAAAGTAAATATGCGCGCCCAAATGCTTCAAGATCCATCTGCTGAAACATTCTCAAAACAATCGTTAGATATCGGTGATGGAAAGGTTACTAAGGATGAGACTGGATGCTTAAATTACCGAACGATTTCTGCACAATCATTGATTCACAAGATGCTCTCATTAGCCTAATATTTCCCGATGTACACACGCAATGCATTCATCATGAGTGGCTGGCCGAAAGGGTGATTTTTGCAGCAAAAAATGTGGACGTCAATGAATTGAATCTGTAGATGCAACAGTTATTGCCAGGTAACTTGGTGACATGCAAATCCGTTGATGCAGTTTGCGATCCCATTGAAGCTGCAAATTTTCCAACAGAGTTTTTAAACTCATTGGATTTACCTGGCACATCACCGCATAATTTAGTACTCAAAGTAGGATCTCCGGTTATTTTGCTTCGTAATTTGAACCCACCTTGGCTGTGCAACGGCACACGATTAGTCATTAAAAAATTAATGAACAACGTCATCGAAGTCATTATTTTAAATGACAAATTCCGGGATGAAAGTATATTACTTCCACGAATCCCTATTATGTGCCAATCCCTATTATGCCCCTTATTATGCCCATACAGATGTGCCAATTCAATTTAAACGCATTCAGTTCCACATTAGATTGGCATTCATTCGCAATGATAAGGCCAAACAATGCCTGTTTGCGTCTTAGATTTGAACACACCATGTTTTTCGCACAGATACGTGGCATACTCTCGAGTGAGCAAACCATCCAGTTTATTTGTGTTAGATAAAGATGGAATGACAAAAAATATTGTACACTCCATTGCACTAAGAGATTAATATTGTTGACTAATATTTTCAGAATTCGTTGCATGTATAATTTATAAGAAAAAGTTGCAATAAATTAAAAAAATATATTATTTGGTGTGTTGTTACTTGCACATTCCATCATCGTTCACAGCGCTCCATGAATCTTCCACTCATATACCACATACGCACACATTTACAATAAATAAGATACTAGGAGGCTTTGCCCCCTGCTCGCTGGCGCACGCCAACCCCCGGAACTGCTTTCGCAGTTAATTTCGGATTGCTTCGCAATCCGATGCTCGCTCATTGGATACGTTCCTAACGTCTAGCTTTTGTATACTTTTTTGAACACTGAAGTTCTGAAAACTTTTCACTGTAGAAAATTCTAAACCTGTGCATTTCAATATTAATTTGAAATTGAAAACAGTTCGCATATTTTTCTTAATCACACTATTCTAAATTTCAGTTGTTGAGAAAAGTAACTATTGTAAGTTTTGTTTTAAAGTCTTTCCCACCAGAGGGCTAAAACCATGTGTTGTAAAACAATATGTAATAGTACTGAACGCCGGATGTAAAGTATCGACTTCGATGAAGATAATTTTGTGAGAATTTTCTTGATAATACGGTGAGAATTCACCCGATTAGACATATGATATTCACTACATGCTCTTGCGCGCCAAACCCTATCAATTAAAACGTAATTCGCGATCGCAACGAACTATAGGGGGCGTTGTTGTATGAGACGCTTACCTGCGATTTCCATATGAACCGTCATTCAGTTACTCTGAAGACGTCGTTAATGTAGCGTGTAGCATTGCAACGTTCCTTCTTTAATGTGGCTTATTAAATTTAAAAAAGAAAAATGCTTGATCTTCTTTCTTGTACAACCGAAAACAAAATGGTATCTCTTTTTATTAGAGAAGGAATATCCAAAACACATAGGAAAAATATTTGTACATTTACAGAAAAAAATATGTATATTCTTATAAGAGTTAAAACCTAATGCCCGAGAAATAGTATTACTAAATTTAATGATATAACATGAAAGGCCCATTTAAATTTTACATTCTATAGTTTTAAGAATCATATTAGTTCAAAAATTAAAATGAACAAAAAGTATACATAAGCCTCATAATTTTATGAAATTTAATTTTGTAAACAAAGCTTTTTGACACAAATTTTTATTAAAAAATTTCAAGTTTCAATAAAAATCATTATTTAGAAACTAAGAAACGTAAAATAAAGAATGCTGATGAAACAAAAAACAATTCTTTTTTGTCGCCATTTTTAGTGCTACGAATATTCGTCTTTGGGATTTGCCAAAAACAAAACAAGATGCAATTTTATTTTTTCAGGAGGGAAATATTTGACCGAAAAAACGAAAATGTACCAATTCCCACAACATAAAACTTTATCTTGGCAAACGTACGTTTTGGAAATGTTATTTCATTTGGAATCTTATTCATCAGAGTTCATATGGCGATATGATTGTTTTGAATCTATGCTAAACTCTATATCGGCTCATTTTCCACCGAAATCCAATTAACTATTTTGATTTTAAATAAAGTGTTTTATTTTATGAACTGTCGCAAAAATTTTAAGTGTAGATTGGCGGCACTTAAAAACCGCCAAATCTGTAGCGGCGGTGGCGTTAATACATCGTAAGTACCGAATTTTTATTCCATACTTTTCTGAATCATATTATTTCAAACATTGGAATATACAATATGTTATATCATTTAATTTTTCAAAAGTATTTTGAGAACAATTTTTATCAAAAAATTATAAACTAAAAAACGGAAAATAAAGAATTCTTAGGATAAAAAAAAACGATTTTAAGAATTATTAACATTGAAATAAAAACTTTCATATTGTTTCTTTTTTTATTATTCTTATAGTTCTTAATCAGACGTAAAAAACCATTCTGTAGAGAACCATCATCAAATGAAAAAAAAATATTTACAAGCAAATTTTTTATTGTAAAAATCATTGCACTTACCTGATTTATGATTCCCGGAGAATTCCAAAATGATAAGTTCCTTGTTTGAAAACTTTATTCTCAAATAATAGATACATAGTTTATACCTTCATTACTTTTAGATAACATACTACACAGCAAAATTTTATAATTGATATGAATTTGAATATGTAGCTAAAAACAGAATAGCTGAATTCTAGTTGAACTTATTCTTTCAAAATTAAAAAAAACTTACCAAGAAAACGATTTAAATTAATTAAGAATCAGCACAAATGGCACTATTTCAAGTAACTTGGATAATTTTTTATTGTTGTTTTCCGAATTATATGGATACAGAAATATATACTATTCTATAACGAAGAAGAATATGCTATAACTATTACAATTCTGTATGTTCTGAATTCATATTTATTCACTGGAATGACGAAAGCAATGTTGACTTCACTTTAATTCGTAATGAAATGAAGACAAGAAATGCATTTTACCTTAATACACACATCTGTAACAGTATCCGAAATCGGAAGTCATCAGTTGCAAGTTTGTTGATAATAGAAATTAAAAATTATTGAGGAATTTTTCTTCAAATGTTTGGCGTGTTCTGTTCCTGAAAGATTTACTAATATTCTGGAGATTTTTTTCAAGTTCTTCGGCCTTTTCCTTAGGGAAATTTTGTTTCTTATTTGCTGCTAAAAAATGGCGTCTGATTCAGTCAATGACTTTGATGGAACTAAATGAAAACGTGATAAATTAATGTCCGATATTTACAGGCTCCCGCTAGACGGCGTACTCGAGCGTTGCGATCGCGAATAGCGTTTTATATAATATAGATTAGCCATATACGTGCTCTTGCGCGCCGAAGTCAATCAATTAAAAATGAAAACTGTTGCCAACGCGAGAAAAGAAATATCATCGGTTTTATTGATACATACGTATTAGCGTTTTATATAATATAGACTAGGAGGCTTCGCCCCCTGATCGCTGGCGCTCACCAACCCCCGGAACTGCTTCCGCAGTTCATTTCGGATTGCTTCGCAATCCGATGCTCGCTCATTGGATACGTTCTGAACGTCTAGCCTTCGTATACTTTTTTGAACACTGAAGTTCCGAAAACTTTTCACTGTAGAAAATTCTAAACCTGTGCATTTCAATATTAATTTGAAATTGCAAACAGTTCACATATTTTTCTTAATCACACTATTCTAAATTTCAGTTGTTGAGAAAAGTAACTGTTGTAAGTTTTGTTTTAAAGTCTTTCCAACCAGAGGGCTAAAACCATGTGTTGTAAAACAATATGAAATAGTACTGAACGCCGGATATAAAGCATCGGCTTCGATGAAGATAATTTTGATAATTCGGTGAGAATTCACCCGATTAGCCATATCATGCTCACTACGTGCTCTTGCGGGCCGAAGCCTATCAATTAAAACGTATTAGCGTTTAATCTAATATAGATTAGCCATATGATGCTCACTACGTGCTCTTGCGCGCCGAAGCATATCAATTAAAAATGAAAACTGTTGCCAACGCGAGAAAAGAAATATCATCGGTTTTATTGAAGCATACGTACGTATTAGCGTTTTATATAATATAGATAAGATATATTTTCATACTCTAGAAATAATTCCTATGGCAAAACATCGTTTGCCGGGTCAGCTAGTTGGTATATAAAAATAAAAGTAATTCATTAAATGACATGTTTTTACATCGTTGCATTAAGATGTGTTTAAATAATCCCCATTAACAAAGTAATTCAGTTTCTGTAAACTGAAAATCTTTTCTGGGAGATTCCGAAAACAAATTGAAAATGCAACGGATTTCCTTTACACCATAATGCTGTAATTCTTCCGAACTATGGGGCATCCTGCTAGGTATAAATATATTGAACATTTCGATTTTATCCAAATCTCCCAATCTATCAGTAAGCTTTTTTTTTAATGGAATTTAGTAAAATCCTTTAGCAAAAATGCGAAAATGCTTTGTTGAATTTTAGCATTTTTGAGGGGTCTTTTCGCATTTTGCGAAAAAAGCTACTGTAGCGGAAACCCTGCATGAAAGACACATTTACCCATTTAAATTTGTAAAAAATGATCGAATTAACAAGAAATATTATTGTATGAATTAAGATCAAAGACAAAAAGAAAATTTAAAATATTTTTACCATAAAGCTTCATTGGTAGTAACAAATGAGATAACGTGTATAACAAGAAAAATGAACAATTGCTGCAAAAACAAAAAAAAAATAAATAAAATTCTTAAATGTAACAAACATTAACTAACAAGCTAATAACTTGAATTGAAAATTTAACAAAATTAATAATAATACTTTCCCAAATGTAAAATCACTCATGAAATCTACAAAATAATGTAAAACTGGTTAGTTGGAAACTCCTCTCTTTTCTCTCCACTGGCTTTCTGCCTACACCAACTTTTCAAATTCCAAGTTGAAAAGATTACCTCATCTTCTGAAGTTAATTCTGGAGGTGAACGGGAACACAAAGAGCTAGTATACTTTCCCTTAGTGTCCCCACCTGGCTCGTGATTCAATCACCCCTTTGATTAATAACTATCTTAACTAAAGGGATTTTTTTTTTAAAAAGATATTTTTTCACATTTTTTCTGATGATGAAAAAATAAGGACTCTTAAGCACCTTAAACCTAAAATAAAGACTTTCAAAGGGTACTGAATTTTAATGATGCAACATCAGATAATCACATTTCAAATATACTATCAGGATTTCACAGCAAGTTTTTTTTTTATATCTCTTTACAATTACCAGAATTAACTATTTCAATTTTATTTTTGATTCAACCTTTTAATTTTTCACTAATAATAATTTTCATTATTAGTACTCTAAATTAGTGCTCTATTAGTACTCTAAATTGCAATACTAGAGTGAAAAAATAAAAATAAAAATCTTCCAAAATATTTCATGAATGTATCGCAGTGAACTGAAAAATAAAGAGATAAAACTCTTAAGGATCTAAATAATTTTTTTATATACATCTATACATGATCACAATATGTATATTATTTTATATATGAAAAAAAGTATAACATGAGTGAAGACAGCACTGATATAAATTTCTATACATTTTTTTCTTTTGTATTGTTTTCCATGTTACAAAATGGTTACATAAACAACACCAACAGTTTATATATGTATATATATATAAAAAAAAAAAACAAATGAGAGATTCGCAGAAAAAACATAAAGTAGCAAAACTCTTCAATAACAACAACAAAATTAACTCTCCCCTTTCTCCACAGGGCATGATATGATCAGTCGTCACGTGGTTGCAAGTGGTTAGGCGCGTCGTCAAACATGTACTTCAGCCTGTAGGCTTCTGCCACGAGGACGCTGATCTCATTGTCACCCCAATGGAGGGTCGGAAGATTCTGTAGTGTTAACATGAGACCCTGTTAATAGAACAAATCTTGATAATAAAAAGACAGAATCAAAGCGAGAACATACACAAACCTCCATATAAAATGCAGTATCTTTTTATTATATTATACCAAAACTTTTACATAATGATGAGGGGTTGAAGTTATGAAAGGAGAAACACATCTAGTAAATGTGATACTTTTCTATTTGTGTAAAGTGGCTACCTTGGATGGGTGCATTTTAATGCCTCATTTTTCTTGTGTCAATAATCAACTATGTGTTGAAGGACAGTATTAAACATTACACAACTGAAATCTAACCAACACTGAAAATTTTAACACCTGCAAATGTGCTAACTAAATCAAGAATTATAAAATAACTATCACAAAATAAAGATTTCAAAAAATTAATTAGGTGCTTGTATTTAAAACTAGTTGTTCTAACTACAAGAATATATCTTAGTTGTAACCTACAATGCATGATGAAATGAAGAGGTAGGAAGGGTTACAAAATATAAGGAGTCTTAACTATCTTTATTGGCTCACAATGTAAAAGTAGTTAAACCTGATTGCGTTCCTAATATTCACTGTTGATGGGTAATGTAATAACATGTTTAAAGTCACTTCACTCGCAGTTATATTTCAACATAAGTTTCCTTTGTAATTTTATTTTACAGTCCTAGTATGATTAGCCTTCATTTCCAGCAGGGCCGGTTCCCGATTTTTAAGTGAAAGCAAAAAAATTTTTGGTTCCCCCCTCCACATTAAGGATAATAATAAACATGTACAGGGTAAAATAAATTTTATTCATAGTTTTAAAAATAAGTCAAAGTTTTCAAATTTTATTTATATTTTATATAAAAATGCTTGGCAAACTATTTATATAATGTATTTTTGTTTAAATTCGATAGGGCGGAAAAAAATAATATCCTATCCTAAGCAATTTCAGAAGAGCAATCAAAATATTAGATATTATATTTACATTTTTATCTACTTATCATTTATGCCTGGTTTTCTCAAATTAAAAGAAAGTATTGTTTGCATACAATTAGAAATCTTACCTTTTTATAATTTGAAATTATTTTATTTGATAATGATAAAAAAAAAATACAAAAAATTGGATAATAAGGTATAACATTTTGTTTTGCTTCATATTTTAACATGCCAAAATACAAGACATGAACGAAATATTGCAAAAAAATAAAAATTGTTCAAATGTATATATATTGGCTTATTCAGATGTTTTATTCAAAAGTTTCTTGCTTGATTATATGAATTCATTGCCAAATATTTATGACAGTACATTTCTTTATTTCATTCATCTAACCCTATTCATATTTTTTCTTCATGGATTGCTTCGCAAAGCATGGTCTTGAATAATCATTTAAAATTTATTGAATAAAGGTAAGAGCAAGGTAGAAATTATAAATATCATACTGATGCTAGCATTTATATTACCAGTTACAACTGATGTATACTAAGTACAAACTTTTAGACACTACAAAAATATGTCAGATTCCAAGGGAAAATTTTTTTTTTACAATAATATTTTACTAATACTAGATATGAAATAACAAATAAATAATTAAACCTATTTTACACTTTTCATGTTTCTTTCAAACTAAACTTGTGAAAAAAATACCCCAAAACTTTTTCAAATTTCCTCCTTTATGTGACGTTCAAAAGGTAATTTATCTTTAAATACATTAATCTTATATTATTGGCGAGGTGTAAGAGTTCTATGTAAAGCAATCCGATTCTACTAAACATTGATAAACTCTAATCATGAAGGTAGGAAAAATTAAAACTTTATTATAAATGCTTAATTTAATTATAAACATTTCTTTTTCACTATTACATTAATGTCTTAACCTGATTTGAATCAAGTTTAGATGCACTTGAAGTTTATTATTAATTGTTACAATGTCAGACCATGAAGTGGAGAGTCTTTGACGACTACCAAAATAGGTGCCAAGGTTAACTAAGATAAATTTTTATTTAAGTCATATAAAAAGTGATCAAATAGACACTTTATTTTAGCAGAAAATCAAGCTATTTTCTTTAATTTTTTCTGATGTAGTGTCTAACAATTATTCCCAAAATACTATAAATGACTAAAATTATATTAGCAACACCTACCTTTTTTCAAACAATCACCTTTTTGTAACTAACATATTGTATTTCTTAAAATGCAATGTCTATGGTTGCTATCGTAAAAAAGAAAGTTTTCAACCTAAATTTTCTGAGTCAGAAAAGGTTATAGCAGTTGACCTTTTTATCAGTGCAGACAAGAACTAAAATCATTTAAATTAAGAAATAATACAAATTTTAGGTTTTTAACACATGTGGTCATGTTTTTGTAAGCTTCAATGTTTGTTATCACCTGAACGAAAATTAAAATCAAGAACTGAAGCAAAATCTAAGCAAAAAAAAGAAAGAATCGTGGCAAAAATAAATAAAAACATGCTTTATGAAAGAAAAAGACAGACCTGGAAATCTTTTTCTTGAAGTAACTCTCGAGACCAGTACATGAGAAATGCTGCACACACATAAAGATGGAAATTGCTAAAACCATTTGCTTCAGACTGCAAAAGATAAAATAGTATTACAGTGATGAAAGATCCTAAAATTATTTAAAATGATGATTTTTATAAAAGATATAGTGACAAATTTGTATTGCCATACAAAATTACATAAAGTTGAATAGTAAAAGAATAATGTGACATTTTTGAGGAGAAAAAAAAATCTTACGCAGAAAATATAATGTTTTAAAGAATAAAAATATTCAAGCTTAGGTATATATAGTTCATATTAATTTTAAATAAACTAAACTGAATTTAAGAAGAAAAATTAAAATTTTCTTAAATATGTTTTGAAATTTCATTTTACTACTGGTATATAATTGATTAACAAAATATATTACATTTTCTTCATTGTAATTGAACCAAAGAACAGATTTTCTTGGATTTTAAAACCAGAATACAACATTTGATCTCTTAACACAAATTTGGGTTGTAGAAACAACTAAAACACATCATTAGCATGCATTTAGATCAATTTTGTATTCAATATATTGCAATAGGACTCAGGTCATTATACGTATAGCATAGCTGCCAACATTGGATTTTTAAAAAAAGGAAGATTTCAAGTCTACTCACGGTCCTTGAGAGAAAGTCATTAATGTAAAGAAACTGGTCAATTAAAAGAATAACTCAAATAATTTGTATATTTAATTAAACAGGGTAAATAAATTTTTAACAACTTAACAAACATTTAATAACATTTGAAGTAAATTACAATCAATGAAATAAAAAAACTTTGTTATAATAAGAGATAGATAGAATTACAGATAAGTAAAAAATTTATATAAATTATTTTCACGTATTATAATTATTTTTTCAAAGATTGATAAGTGCATGCTTTTGCCTTTTTTAAAAATTTGTCATCAAATGAAATTTCATAACATTTTTGATCTTTACAAAAATAATCTGCTTGAATAATTTTTTCAAGCATATCATCACTAAGTGATGACCAAAATTGAGTTCTGGTCTTCTTCACCTGGCTGAAAGCACATTCACTTTCAGCATTTGAATGAGTGAGAGATAGTACAGACAACATGAATTTGGATAGTGTTTCATATTTTTGTTGACCAGTTGCCCTTTTTATTTCTCCTATTCTTGCCCAGTACTTATCCATTTTCTCCTCCTCAACTGATTCTATTATTTTTTTTCCAATTTGAATTTCACAAAACTCCTGCTGCAGTTTGTCAATTATCAAATGTTTTTCCCCATCAGCTACTTGCAACATAATAGGATATCTTTCTATGAAAAACTTTATGCTAGTGAATGAAGCATTTTGAATGTGTCTAATATCAGCTATGGCTGCATGAAACAAAATTTCACTTTGAAAGGGAAATTTCAGACGCATGTAGTCACATATTGTGCAGAAATATTTTCTGACAACTTTAAAAAAATTCTTTTTATCACAATCTGGAAGTGTTCCCACTATTTCAGAAGCTGAATTCCCTACAATCAAGTCAGGATAATTTTTTTTATTTGAGGGCATATTGTAATTGATATCCAAATAAGATTGGCAATCCTGCATAACAGCAGGTTTGACAAATCTTACAAGAATATCCTTCAGAAAACTCAAGAGGACTGACCTAAGGACATGAATTTGAGGTGAGTTGGATTGCAGAAAGGTATTAAGTGTATCAAACAAATTGACAACATTTAAAAGAAATAAGCAATAAGCTTTATTTAAATCGTTAGAGAGAAAATAAAGAAGTCTCTCTTCTCGAGAAAGGATGCTGGAAGATCCTTTCTAAAAATCATATACTTAATCTACTTTCCGCTTTTTACTTGAAGACTCAGGAGAGATACTTCTTGAAGAATTAACACACTTGGCACTATCAATCTGACATTTTTAGGGAATTTTATAGTTAGATAAGGATGAATCACTGACCTTGGACTTACAGCCATCTTTGAAGAAGCTCAATAAGGGTTGCCACTGCTCTATGAGACAAGCAAGACATTTGCCTACTGACAGCCAACGAGTGCAAGCATGCTTCAGAAATTTTTTTTACCTCAGTGTCATGCAACTTCTGAAATTCCCTGAGTCGCTCTTTTCTTTTAGAGCTTTTCTCAAGATAGTAATATACATCAATGAGAAGTTCATCAATCTGAAAAGGAAGCATCGCAGAGCCTTTCTCTGCTGTTAAGTTCCCCAAATGGCAACAACAACCTAGCAGTGCAATATTTTCATTTGCTTTTTGCAATACCGATATTACACCTGCCTTTTGCCCTACCATCACAGGTGCATTGTCAGAACTTAAGGCGATGCAATTTTCAATCGGTATTTGAAGTGATCTAAAATTGCTTAAAATTAAATTCCCAATATTTACAGCAGTAGAGTCTCCTATTAAGACTGGTAGAGACAACAAAATGCACTCAACTTTAGCCTCAGAAGAATTAACTTGATAATTATAAAAATTAACAACAATTGGATATAATTTTGAATCATTATCATTGCTACCATCTAAAGAAATTGTAAAAGGGCTAATTTTAAGTGCTTCTATTACTTTTCTTCTTTTTTTTGATGCGATTTTACGCACAATTGCCGATGTTTTTGTCCTTCCTCATGCATAATTTTTCGCAATTTTTGAGTCTGGAAACATTTTTCTGAACAACTGTCCAGCATGATCGGCACAACTAATTGGCAAATTATGCTCAATTATAAAGGCAGTAAACAAACTTTCAGCCCTAATCACTGCTTCATCATTATCATTCGTCACAAAAAGATCCTTTTTGTTATTTTCAATGGCTGAAAAATTTCTCACATGCTTTGATGTGCCCACATGGAAAACTATATCGCTATGTCCACCGTGCACAATGTGGAAATCAGTTCGACATGGAATACAAAAAGCAAAATCATTGCCTTTTACCGACTTTTGAATAAAATCAAACACTTTTGAATAACTGTCTTTAAAATTTTGATAGTAATAAGTTTTTTTTGACATTATTAAGAGTACGAAAGACCTAGAAAACTGCTTCAAATGAAAACATAACAATCCACTCGAATGCCATTAGATTAGAATATTTACTAAAATATTTTGCGGCTGCGAGTAATTAGTTTTCTCCCTATTCTTCACTGAGGTTACGTTCCCGCTTACACGTTGATCACGTGATCCAGAGGAATTGGATTAGTTCTTCAAGCACGCTAAGTTTATGACGTATTTTGAAATTGTAGCACTGTTGTATCAGATTTTCGCTATAAAGCAAAGAGTGGAAAAATCGGAAGATATTAATTAAAAAACGGAAGATGGAAGAATTTTTTAAAAACAGGAAATCTTCCGGGTAAACCGGAAGAGTTGGCAGCTATGTGTATAGTTTATTAATTTTCCTAATTTCTATTTAAACCAGTGAAAGTGCTGTACAGAATTTGCTCCAAATGTTTCCTCAATTGTATGCAAATTTATAGAAATTTCTCCACAATTTTTTATATATGGGATTAAGAAGAAAAAATAGCAGACGAAGCAGGAATGTCTTTAGGCGTTAGTCAAAGTTTCAGAAAACATACTTTAATAATTCCAGGGGTCTGTTTAGAAGAAATTTGGGTGCGTTAACGGACCCTTCACAACATATCTTTTTATAAAAACGGACCCTTAACAAAATATTTTAACTTAAAAACGGACCCTTCACAAAATAATTTATCTTTCAATGGAACCCTTCACAAATTTGTTTATCTTCATTATTGTTTTGTTAATCGAATAAATCCTTCCCAGGATGGGGGGAAAAAGAAAGACAAATGCAAACGAACTAAGTTTTGTCTTCGGCAGAAGCTCCTTCCTTTATTCGTTCGTAATGAATATTCTGCATTCAGTAGTATAGGCTAAATACCAAATATTTGCATGTTGCATCTCTAAAATAGTAGCAGCAATTGCTGTTTATTTTTTAAAATTTAATTTTTTGAATTATAATTTTTCAGTGTTGAGCATAATCTTGTATGTCTTTACAATTTAAAAACTCTTTGAAGAAGTTTTTTTGCAATAACGGACCCTATTTGCACAAATTCACAAAAGCGGACCCTGGTTGAAAGAATGTGACTGAACATTTATTTTATATTCACAAATGACGAGCAATTTTTCACAATTTTACAAAAACGGACCTTTCACAAAATTTCTGGACAGACCCCTGAATTTCATTCTATTACGATTGGATTGACTGAATTTGTTCGGTGTATTTTATGAAATGGTGCCTGATCATCCAGTAACAGTCAATATGCAAATATTTTTTCAAAAGTTTAGAGATTACCAGATATGTATCCCAGAGGCGTATGGTGCATGCGAGAGGTAGTTCTCTCATGAGAAGGTTATTCATCCACCGGAACGAAAACTGCAGGTACTCAATGGAATGCTTCTTCAGGTGGGTGTGAAGGGGAGCTATGGGAAAAGGAAGGAAAAAAAACCATAAATATTCATTTAAATAAATAGTAATTATTCAAAATGAGCTGCATATAATTGAGTGCTAGATCAATAAAATTGCAATATCAGAACTTGTGTGGCATATTGTATTATGAAACTCTAACAACTTAAATATTTAAAATTATCGTCAATGTCTTTACAAAACAAAAGTTAAAATTAATACAATTATAAATAATCACTAACATGATATACTGGCAGAAATGAAGAATGTATAGCAACTACTTTGGCAATATGCTGATCAAATTAATTTTGCTATTCTATTTACAATTGTATTATGCTAGTAAAAAAAAAAAAAAGACTTTAATTTATTGAATCAATTATTAAATACAATCAAGACAAAAGATTTAATAGTATTCAGTCAGTGGCAGAAACAAAACATGGAAGAGACATCCAATCGATATTAAGATTTAAAAAAAATTTGAAAAATAACATTTATAATTATAAGAACAAAAATGTATCAGTTTGGCCTATTCACTTAAAAAAGCAAAGAAGCATCAAAATATGGAGAGAAGGCACCTTTACTTGTTATAATTGTAAAAAAAATTATAATAAAAAGCAGAATACTCGTAGCTCTATATCTATAATTTATTAACTAAAACCATTATAATTATTTGACATACAAAATTAAACTTTTCAACATGTAAACATGAAGTTCAAGGAAAATATTTTATGATGTATATGTTTTTTGAACAAATTTCATAAAGAGGTTATAACGCATTAAAATACTTTACAATTGAAATTTTTTTTTATTGGCTATGTAGTCTTTTTTTTATTCAATTTTTGCTGAAATCTTCATGAAAATAAATTTAAAATTAGAATTTAGGTTTTTAGTAATATATATATTTACTATGTGAAGACTTTTATATATTTATTTAAATAGGTTTTAATTAACTTCTTAAAGGCATCTAATTAAAAAGTTTTTAAATAACTACTCACATGCTTGAATTTATTAATAGAAAACAGTAAAGGCATTCTTTTTTTCTCTTTTAACAAGTTAAAAGATTTTTATGCTGGTTGTGCCAATTTTTCTATCCATTCAAAAAACAACATTTACTTTTTTCAATTTGCATAATACACACAAAATATTAAAAATTTATTGTAAAATCCTAATAAACATTTCACATTTTAAAACCTTCAACATTATGTCCACAATGCTGTTATTTTAATAAAATAGT
This sequence comes from Parasteatoda tepidariorum, assembly GCF_982258835.1. Classification (NCBI taxonomy): domain Eukaryota; kingdom Metazoa; phylum Arthropoda; class Arachnida; order Araneae; family Theridiidae; genus Parasteatoda; species Parasteatoda tepidariorum. The sequence goes on along the minus strand of NC_141758.1, from coordinate 339,852 downwards.
TGCCATTGTATGATTTCTTATTTTAAAAAATACAAAGATGTACTGAAGGGAATTCATTGATTCTTTTAAAAATAATTTCAATATTAGAAACTACTGCATAGCCAGTTAAAGGGATAACCTGTGTATTACAATTTGAGTTTATCTTGTCTCATAAAATTCAATTTTGCAGAAAATTTAATATTTTCAAAATGCTGCTTTAAGTAAAACTAAGATAAGAATTTTTTAAAAAAAATCTTTTTCTTCTTTAATTAACAAAATAGCATTTTATTTAAAGATTCCGACAACCGCAAAAACAAAAGTTATGAATTTTAAAAAAAAATAATTCCTACAACTATGAAATATGAACATTTTTTTGCTGATTAAATAAGTTGCCATTTTAGGAATAAATAAAATAAACAAATAAGTGAATGAAGATCTACCATCAATCCTTTGTATGAGCTCCTTCAAGAGGTGAACTTTCTTCTGAATGCCTGGTTGGGCGAAAGTATAGTTATCTTGTATTCCATCGAGAAGCTTTGCCATGCACCAGTAACTGTCTGTTTCAACCTGCTGAAGATAATCCTCATCCAGGGTGCTCACATCGTAACATTCGACATCAGCACCTAGAGGGAAATTTATTTTTATCAAAAGATGTTTTTGCAATACAACAGTTCACACATTGTTACATTTCATCAATTTGAACTTAGATCGCTTTTTCAGAGGAGTCTAACTATAGCTTATCAGTACAACACAACAGTTAACATAGTATGCAATTCAAATGAGCACACTTTTAAGGTACATATATTACTAATATAGGTATATACAATATTAATAAAATTTAACAAAAGTTTTACAAAGAAAAAAAATAAAAGTTACACTTAGAGAAAAGTGAAAAAATAAAAGCAATTAGAATATTATACTTCATAATTAGGGCTGAGCAATAAATAAATATATTGTGAATTATCGACTTAAAAGCATACATCGTCATGTCGATGTAACGACTTCCGTCTCGTGCGAAGCACCCAAATTCAGATTTAAGCCCACCGATATAAGAAGATACTTGCGATTTAACGACATAACATACTTGTCTACACGAACGCTGTTACCGTGCTGATGAAGGCGATTTTGATTTCGTCTGGCTGAGAAGATGTTGATTATGTCCTGCTACAAAAACAATATTTATTTAGTGATGTTGAATCGCAAGGAGCAGCCTTAAAAGCATAGACGTAATGCTTCACTTTTTTATTTATCATTTCCTCCCTCACCTGGGATTTTACAATTCTTCTTGATTATTGTCAGCAGGACATATGTTTTTTTGTGATTGCTGTGCATTTTATTTTGGCAGAACTTGATCATTTTTACTTTTAAGGTACATATATTACTAATATAGGTATATACAATATTAATAAAATTTAACAAAAGTTTTACAAAGAAAAAAAATAAAAGTTACACTTAGAGAAAGGTGAAAAAATAAAAGCAATTAGAATATTATACTTCATAATTAGGGCTGAGCAATAAATAAATATATTGTGAATTATCGACTTAAAAGCATACATTGTCATGTCGATGTAATGACTTCCGTCTCGTGCGAAGCACCCAAATTCAGATTTAAGCCCACCGATATAAGAAGATACTTGCGATTTAACGACATAACATACTTGTCTACACGAACGCTGTTACCGTGCTGATGAAGGCGATTTTGATTTCGTCTGGCTGAGAAGATGTTGATTATGTCCTGCTACAAAAACAATATTTATTTAGTGATGTTGAATCGCAAGGAGCAGCCTTAAAAACATAGACGTAATGCTTCACTTTTTTATTTATCATTTCCACCCTCACCTGGGATTTTACAATTCTTCTTGATTATTGTCAGCAGGACATATGTTTTTTTGTGATTGCTGTGCATTTTATTTTGGCAGAACTTGATCATTTTTACACCAATAAATCTTCAGTTGTTTTTAATTATGAAAAATTAAAACAAAGCCTACATTTATTTTTAATCGTTTATATTTTTATCTTAATTTTTTAAAAGCAATGTTTTTTTTTTCTTAATTATAAAAACACTTGATACTTAAGAGTATTTTGTTAGTTTTGCTAGCAATTTTCTCTGAAGTTTTTAAGAATTTCTCAATCTATAAGTTATTATTTTTATTTTATAAATATTTTGTTTGTTATTTTAATGTTTTTTTGTTTAGATAAAAACTAAGCAAAACTTTTTATGTTATAGAAGCATTTTTTTAGAAGTAGCATTTTCTTTTGTTACTGATTTATTCCTTTTTATCTATTTTTGATTGATTTAAGATTTCTAATTGCATAATTTTGATATTAATAAAAAAAATTGAATTTATGTTATATTGCGATGATATTTAAAAGACGACATAAGGTTTCTTACATCTCCCTGCCCTATTCACGATAAAATTGAATTGACTTCTTGGAATCGATGTTTCAGTTTTTAGGATAAATTTAAACTCGCATCCCTTTATCTGCATCTTTATTTGATCCTCTAAAAAATTTTCATTAGCAACATTTAAGATTTGTTTTTCATGTCCTTTTCTATAGGGAAAGTTTCACTTCTTAGATCAGTTTATTTTCTCACCAAGTTGAAAACTCTTTCAGATGTAGTATTGAATCATAGATTTACTCCAACTCTTGTTAGTTATTAGAAAACATATTTTCCAGATCTTTAGAGTCTAGACTTCCTCAGAGTCTAAACACCAAATGACATTAGACACACACGCATAACAACTAGCAAAGAAAAAAAAGGGGGGGAAGGAGATACAGTGTTTTCACTACAGCGCGAGAATCTCGCATATTATTTTCTTTTCTCGCATTAAAAAATGATTACCGCGAGAAATTCGCGCATTCTACAAATCAATTTCAAAATTCGCTAATTTCTCATATTTTAGAAAAAGCTTCGAATTACGCCATTTAGAATAAAATCCGTTTCACATTTCTTCTTGGATCTTCATTATTTTCAACATCTGCCCGTTATCTAGCTTCCCTATTTACCAGTATTGCTCAGAACCTTTTCGAACAACAGAACACAACCACGGAACCCCTTTCAGAACACATTTCTCTGCAACCACGTGTTTACCGTAGGTAAGGTTTCTTCATGTGAGACGTTCAAATTTTTTATGCACTTATGTAGGATGGACAAATACCTTTTAAAGGCAAAATCTTCTATGCTGATGCACCAAAAATATTCAATGCTTTAAAAAATAGAAAACGTTAAAAATGTATTATAATTAAAGAAATGATTTTTTTTTCAAGAGTTTTTGTGCTTTTTTAGTTTTTAGAAATCTTACTTAACTTCTTGAAATCTCACCCTATTTGAGAAAGGGTGAGAAATTCTCACCCATTTTTTTTCTATGATGAAAACACTGAGATATAAAATAGGTGTGAGGGGGCAAAAGATCAATCTAAACCAGCCTGGATTGAAGAATAACCCAGATGATATTATTACGAAAGTAGATAAGGGGGATCTAATTGTAGTTTTAAACTAAGTTAAATATCTAGAGGAATTTCAAAAATTAAACGAGGAAGACCCATATAAAGTAAGATCCTAGTATTAATGCACTACAATAAAAACGAAGTGTTTTAATAATCATTTAAAATGCATGCTCTCTTACACCTACACTGTGCTACATTTTATGCTTTATCTAAAGTTCATGAGACAAAACACATTGTTTCTAATATCCGCACCACTTCTTATAAATTAGCCAAGCATCTTGTTTCAAATTTTATCTGCACTTCTTAGAATGAATAATTTTGCAGTTTAAAACTCATATAAATTTATTAATTTAATGAGCATTTAATCCTAGTGAAAACATGATGATCTCTTTCAATCTAAAAACTGTTCCCCTTAAGGGTGCCATAAACTGACTTATAACAACATTTCCACTTTAGTCAAGTTGAGCTAGAAATCTAGTTTCACTTTTAATGATAAATTTCATTGAATGATTGGTGGCAAAGCAAAAGGTAACCCTCTCAGCTTTTAAGTGGCCTGTATATGCACTATTTTGAAATGAAACTCCTTCATAAATAGATAACTCAATATTATGAATTCTATAGATCCTTGTATTCAATTCATATTTGAACAGTCGAATGTTTATTATTCTTAGATATTCTCAGAAATGTGATGAATTTCTCATTACTATTTATCAGAAGCTGTTTGTGGTTTCACTCCCTCCTCATAATCTTTCATTCCATCCCCCTAACCAAAAAGACAGCAGCTTTAGGATGTTTACAGTGTTTCTAAAATTTGTTCTAATAGTTATCTTATCTATGAAGAGCTCATTTACATTAAAGCTATTGCTGCTGACCGTGAATTTCTTGCTTGTATTTTCCCTTTCATTTAACAATTAATTGTTTATCTGAAAATCAGACCGATAAGATTTTGAATAAATTTGAGTCATTTTTCTCCTTTTAATTAAATTAAATTTCACCAACCTATAACTGATATTAATAGCAGCAGCATTTATCACATTTTATGTGTGTATGATAATATATTGGACTTAAGCATGAATGACATGTCAAAAATCAGGATATTAAACAATCCCCTACATATTTTGAATTTCAATCATAGGTTAGAGTTTTGTAGCACTAATCTACCGGATTTAATTTTTGGGACCACTTTGTACATCTTTTTGCTTTTCTAATGTCATTATAATATGTTCATTTCTGTATTTGATTTGAGCTATAGGCACATTGTTTTTTGCTTTAATTATTGATATGTTGAAATAGCAATATTAAGGAATTTTAAGAGTATTTTTATAACTGCTTGATATGGGGTTATTTGGAATAGCAGTTTCAAGCGGAACAGTTAAATTTACTCTACCTGGAATTGTTAGAAAAAAGTTTTTATTTTATTTTTTATATACAGCTTTTTTCACTTTTGAAAAAAATTAAATGAGAAAAATGTATTATGGAGAAATAGAATAAATTGAATTAGGAGTGGAGCAATTTTATATAAAAGCATTTGCGATTGGAAAACAGTATTAAAATGAAAGAGTGTTGTAAACTCACCAGTAGGTATGTAGTCTTGCAAGAATACAACAAAAAAGGGTGTCACCAGATCATTCATTCCTTGAACATAGCCACTGGCAGGATGACGAATAGCCAGGATGTAGAGTATCCTTTCAAATGCCTATACACACACACATTAATGTAATAATAATATGTCACAGTTCAAGTACCATAAAAAAAAAACAACAAGATTCTCACTTTCTGTACAATGTCTTGTTGAAACAACGGAACTAGCGGACTCATTCTGGGCACGTCTATGTGGATCTATAAAACAAAACACTGTATCAAGCAGTATTTAGAAAAACAAGGATTTGCATTTTTAAGTGAATGAATGCAATACAGCTCAGTTACACTAAACTCTTCACTTACTTACCATAACATGCTTTAATGTCAAACCATTTTTTGATACCAATTTATTATTTTTATTGAACAGGTGTAATAATGAAAATCATCAAGGAAATCGGTCATAGCTGCTAAGACTATCGAATCCTTTGTAATGATTTATCAATGAGAGAGTTTCTTTTAAAACCTTTTCTCCCAATTATGTATTTTAACATCTTATTGCTAACCATAAGTTTTTAAAAAATTTAATCAAATTTTTTTTTATTCAGTTTGTCTTTTATATAAATATGTTATGGATCTGTTTAAAATTGGCATGCACTTATTTAAAGATATTGGAACTGCCATCTTAGACCACCCCTTCACATGTCAGAAGATAAGCTTAGGATTAACAAAGAAAGCAGGATATTTGTAGCTCTGATCAGAATCACATTGGAACTGCATTAAAAGATCATTTTTATTTACCTAGAACACTCTGCTCACCAACCTCTTTATTCATCGATTTTTACCCTTTCTTAAAAGTCAATATTTTTCAGAAAAAATCATTTTGTTTATAAATACATAATTATTATAATTAAATGTATGAATTAATCACAATGAGTTGAACAATTACCTGGAAACTCAAATGCTTTAAAAAAACAATTAATAAATGATAAATAATTGTTAACAATTTATAATAATATGAGATATAAAAGTTCAAATTGGAATCTGCTTCTATCTCTGTTGAGTATTTTATTTAAAATTTTGAGATAAGTAATAAGATTTAAAACTTGCAACATCTAATTATTTACTCTTTAATTTTTTATTTTATTTAACCTTTTTTCTTCTTTTTTCTCTGTTACTTTTTGATATCCAGCTTACAAAAAGAAATCAAGAAAGAAATAAAACTTTCTTCAATGAATAAATAATCACAAATTAAAACAAAAAGAATTTTTTTTAATTATAAAATATATAACTTTCCCCTCTCTCTTTCCTCCTCTACATTGAGGTGCCAGCTGGATCCGATATTTTCCCTCTGGCAGCTCAGTACTTCACACGAAATTTTATCACTTAAGTCAGCGATTTCCAATTTTTTCTGGTTATAGAACTCAAGCTTCTTCCAGTGGAATCCTAACGTCATAATTCAAGCAAATAAAGACAGCTGAGAATATTAATCATTAAAAGACTACTTCATTTTAACTTTTAGACTTTTTATATTTAATCAGATGAATGAAATTTTTTTATTGTTCGATCATTAAAAAATCTTTCATTTAATTTTATGTTTGACAGTTGAATTCACAGATGAATCTACTCCAGATAAAAACTTATTTCTTCATTAAAGATTCTTTTTTTTTTTTTAATTTGAAAAGCGCAATGTTAAACAGTATAGTATTTTTTTTAGAAATGAATGCCCTTTTTTTTAAAAAAATTTTAATAATTGTAGTTAAAAAATTATACATATTTCATTTCTCTTATTTTAAGAAATGAAAATTCTCTTACTCTATAAATTCTGTTACTTTAAATATAAATTCATTAAGGCAATTAAAATAATAAATAAATTATGGATTGTTAATTATATCTAAATATAATTTCAGATTCCACAAATGCTAAAAAAAAGCCTGTTGAAAAATTTTTTAACTATTAAAACCCCTTTAACTCTACCACGGGATTTTATAACTTCATGAAACACCATTTGGGAACCGCTGACTTAATCTATCGCTAGCGTTCGAAAAGCCAAAAAAATAATAAATTTATTGCTTGAAAGCAATAAAAAATTGCAATAACTTTTAAAAAATTGGTATTTTGGAAAAAAACCCTAAGTTCATGAACAAAAATAGTCCTTTCAGTAAAGCTAAAAAAAAAATGCTTATTTCTCTTTAAAAAAAAGGAATAACATTGTTTTTCTGGTTCAAACCAGGTTTTTTTGGTGGTTTAAATTTGGTTATTATTAGTTTATTTAAAACAAATGTTTAAATAATACTTATGTTCTAAATTAAAATAATTAAGTTATTATGAAGTATAATCATGAAATTTTCCATCCATTACCTAATATTATCAATAAATATTTAAAAAACATTAACTTTCCGACAATAAAAATAACATGATAAAAAAGAATAGCTGAAGATTTTGAATATGCTAATTAATTATTTTACATTTCATACAACATACAAATAAAAAATTAATATCAAATTGATATACAGTGCCCGCCGTTTATTAAAATCACTTTTGTTTTATGCTCTTTTGATTTTATTAAGCGGCTGATTTTATTAAGAGGCGATTAACCATTTGAAAAAAAATAAAAAATTTTACGATATATTCTAAATGCACACACTTTAAAAGCTGAAATAGTGACCACATTAATGCTTTATTTTAACTAACTTAATTATTTTAATAAAGTAAAACCCTACATAAGATTAAATTTACAAAAGTTTTGCAAGAAACCGATCAATGGTTGCTTGAGTTGCAGTATTTAAAGTTAACGTTTCAACATCATTTGAGAGTTTATAGAAGTTTTTACAGTTTTCGATATTCCTCCTCTTTGTTCTAAAGCTTGCCGCAATACATTAAGTGCTTTTCTGACTTCCATTGAAGATGGCACCGATGAGTTTATTTCATCTTCTGAGTCTGATTCCTCCATTTCTTAATGGGAAATAACTTCGCAATTTTTGATGTCTGTAACAATTTCAGAATCAGATTTTTCTCCTGATGTTTGCAGGTTATTGTCAATAGCTACGTAACGTGAAAAATTCTCGTCCATTTCATTTTCTTCCTTGCTGATCATTTCTTCGAAACAATTATGAGCCCCATCTCAATCTCCATTGAAGCTTCACGTTGACAACATTTAGGAAGCTTATCATAGTTTTGCAACACTTCGAATTTATCTTTAAAACTCAAACCCTTCCTTTTTGGCATGCTGATAAAATTTAACACCAAACGAACTTAAAAATGATATGTGCTCTAACTCTAACTATAATTTACTCAAACGGCTTGAATAATATGGAACATGAGCACAGACAGTTTTTGGAAATCTATTCATGTTCTCTGTTAAGATAGATAACAAAAGAAACTTCTCTCCCTTCTATGGTTCATTCAATAAAAAGTAAGATAAGAATTCGACCCCCTGTTGAGTGAGATAGGTTTCTCCAAACTTCATTCAAGTCAAGGAATTAACATTGATTTCTATGAACTCGCCGCTTACCACCCACATTTTTCCTTAACTCTTACACTATGTATATCACAGAAAAGTGCTAACCACACCTGTTTCACAGGTTTGTGAGTAACTGTTGCTTCTTCTAAAAAATCTTTAAACTTCGAAAAAATAAAATTTTATAAATAAGAACAAAAAAAGCTGGAATATTGTACCTTTGATTTATTATGTAGTCAAAATTTTGATTTTAAAAAGCGGCGGCATTGATTTTATTAAAGGATGTTTTTAACATGTATTAATATAGTAACTATTCGGTTTTTGCCGATTTCATTTTATAAAGCAGCTGATCTTATTATCCGGTGATTTCATTAGCGGCGGGCACTGTACTACTAATGTATGTAAAAACCAGTTTCCCTAAATTTGTGAGTACACATGAAAATATCATACTTAAACATTATTTAATGTCATTAATTTATAACATTTGTATCAAAATACTTTATAAAATTTTCCAATTCAAGTCATCACTTTTGATGTGCTTGAGTTGCCATGATTTCATCTTAAATTTCTGTCGATTTCCAATCATTTTTCAGAAAGCTATCTATTGATTTTTAAAGTTTGAAGCTCTTAATACAATGTTATTATGACACAGAATTTGATTTACTATTTTCTGACACACTATATTCGCAACGATTCCGCCATAAATAAACATAATTTTACGACCATCTCCAAAAAGTTTTTTAAATTTCAATGTCATTACAACAAACAAATTTTGCATTTGAGCTTGCTGATTGTTTTGCCGCTGTTTAGATACTGTTTTCACAACAATTTCCATATTTTTTTTCTTCAAAATTACATGCAAATTTAAATTTGAGTTAAAATTATTTGACAAGCTTGGTTCGCAACGGTTTAAGATACATTCACCCCATTTTTTAAATGTTTTTCTATAATTATCACTTTTTTGGCCATTTCTACATAGCTTTTAAAATGTTGATGCTTTTAATATGATGTTATTATGGCACACAAATTTAAAATGTACTTTTAACCATCAGTTTGGAATGATCTCATCATCTAATTTTTGAAATTCCAATGATTTGAGAGACAAACAAATATAGAATTCCAGATATATTCACCACATTTTCCAAATGTTTTTCTATAATTATCACTTTTTTGGCCATTTCTACATAGTTTCAATAAAAAAACGTTAAAAAAAAAAAACTCTATTAAGAATGTTGAATGAATTAAAGAAGACTAACCTGCCTATAAGTCTCGTGATGACCTTCCTCATCCCGCATGTCATAATACCGACTTATAAAGGCCAAATAATCTGCTTTTCTTCTTTCAAGAAAGGGCTTGCGTCTCTCAAAGCATGTTGGTAAATAGCCCTATCATTAATGTTACAAAAACATATTAAAATAGTAAAAGAATAAAAACATTTTTGCTTCGGTAACACATTTATGTAGTTGAACAAGCATAAATTTGTTTTGAGATTCATCACGCAGATTTAAAAAACACTTTTATATTTTTTTCTCAACTATTTTCATTTATTTTATACATTGAAATGTTTATCTTAAAAATAACTTACTTTAATTAAAAATTTTAAGAAGTATAATTGATAAAAACATTCCAAAAGAAATACTGAAGGCATGTTTGTATAGTTTAAGCTTATAATAATTTCCCTGGATATCCAAAGAAATAATTGCTCCACTGCCATTTGGAAAGATTTAAAAAAATATCAGAAAAAAAAAGCAAATAAAGAACAACAATCTTTAGATTAAAAAAGCTCTTACTACCCTACACATTTTAGATCATCGAGGCATTAAAAGAATTTTGTCTTAGTAAGAAAACAAATACAATAAATTTTATAAAACAAAATATGATGCATGATTTTTTAAAATTATATTGAGAGACAAATTTAATGCCTAAACTTCACTCATCAAATTTTTTTTCCTTTCCAGAATAGCAGTGGTTTCCAAAGCATCCTGAGGTGCCTCAGTCCCATGGCAGAATTGCGTCGACGCCGCGACACTGTCGCAGAACGTTACAGAATTTTTGCAGAAAGATTTTTAATCTGGAAAGGGAAAAATGTTGGCTACATAATTTTTCCAAAAAAAAATTTTTTTCTGCAGAATTTTTTTGTCTTTCTTGTCTGTTCTTCTTGCGCATCAGAGAGGAAAGAAATAATCATTATTTTTCTCTTCTCATTTGAGATTTTTAAAAAAAAAAAAAAAAAAAAAAAAAAAAAAACGGTAATAACTAGCTTTAGTAAGAATACAAAAAGTTCAATTTAATTGAAAAAAAAATTCATAAAATCTGTATGGCATACATTTAAAAAAATAAAAAACAAGGGTGAAAATTTCAGGTGAAGTAATACATACTGCCAAAAGTTTCCAGGTGACTGGTCGCACTGTAGCCGGTATACCAGACCAACTTAATTTCCTTAGCTCCTCTGAAAAAATAAAATATTAGATACAATTAAAAAAATAACAGTTAATTTATCGTTACACCCTAGGATTAAAATACACAAACCAACACAGCTTCCTTGATACTTTCAGGTTTACTAGATTCTTAAAAAAAAAAAATTTAGAATTTTTTTTCATAATTTTTAAATTTCTATTTAATAAAATATTAAGGACCATAAAATCAGCATTATAAATAACTTAAATTTAAATAAATCTTAAAGTTCCTAAATTAGTTTTAAAGATTAATCAAAAATTTAATTTAGTCTTATACATTGTTGCACTTTTTTAACATACTCATTTAAAATAATATTAATTTAAAACATAAAATTGACGATTTATATTTAGACAAATGCAATTAGGCAAAATATATAGAAAACAAATTAAATAATAGAATGTGAACTAAATGTGCATAATTTATATTTTTAAAATTATTTATAACCTATTTTTTACAAAATTCTAGTCTTATGTCAAATTGAAAGACAAATGTTTTGAAATATTAACAAAAAGAAATTCAAATTTAAGGAAAAAACGAGGTAAAACTTCTTCCTCAGAGTCTTAAAATAGCATTGGTAATGTTGCTATTTAGAGAAATGCTAGAATGCAAAGCAATCTTTAATAGAGCTTTCTTAAAAAGATAATATTAAATTTCTAACAACATAGTCATCAAGTCATAGATGCTTGAAAAATAAAATATTACTACTGAAATAATTTTTAAAAATAAACTGTAATTAAATATTTAGAAAGATGTTTAATTATTTCCTTGAAAAAGAAAGGAGAAAACTTTCCTTGTCTTATTCAAAACTCTTATAGAAAAATAATAAGACTTACTCAAATCAGTGTTTTGACTATTTAACAGTTTGTTGAATGCCTCAATCCTGGCAGCTTCACGCTCAGTAGAGGAGCCAGCAAGGTTGGAGATGTTTGGAGTGCCAAAGAGGGAGGACTGTTTTTTGAGAGTCTGGCGGATCCCGATTCCTGGACCATGGTGGTGACCCTCTTTATGGGAATTTTCCTCACATCTTGGAGAGTTACCTTCATGCAAATTTAAAAAAAAAAAAAATTAACCTTGATTTTCTTCATTATTTGTGACTGGTTGGATTTATGATTTGTTTCTTGGTTGGACGTGCACAAGCAAAGGTCATCAAGAAAGTTAGATCTCCATTAACTTTAATTATTATTATTTTTTTAAAAATATGTTATTTTAATTTTATAACTATCCTTGAACAGCCAACCCAATTTTTGGGTTTCCGACTACTAATGTTCCACTCTGTAGTCTTGTAATTTTGAACCCAATCCAGAAGACAAGAGAACTCCGGGGTCAAGTATTGGGAGAATTTGCCTTTGTGGAGGACTTTTTGATGGAATTAACCAGCATTTGCGTTACACGGACAGGAAGACCACGAGAACCTCCGCCAGTTAGCCTGATGGCAAAGGCCGTCTACCACTGAGGATATTTCATGTCAGCACTGTGGTCGGTGCAAGCCGGATGCGGATTCGTTTCGGCCAGTTATTGTTGGAGATTCATTTCATGGGAAGGCCAACGCTCTATCCCCTGAGCCATTGCGGCTTAAAGAAGAAAGAAGAAAAAAAAGGGAACAAAATGGACATTAACTAAAAAATTTAATAAAACAAAAGTTTTAAAAAAGAGTTACATTTCCTTACATGCAGCTAACCGAAAACTACCGACAACACATTTGTAGGTATATAAAAACTTTGCTGACAATAAATTCACCATAGAAGAAATTAGTTGCATTTCAATTCAATAGTCTTCCAGCTGAAAGTTAAGTGTCAAAAAGGGTAATTAATTAGAATTTAAGTAAGTGTTATGATGGGTTAGGTGATCGGGCAATACCAATTGTGGCACAAATTAACTATATATAATTGGCATAGTATATTAAAATGAATTAATTTTTAGTGACAGATTTAATTAATTTTATTAGGAAAAATCACTATAAGTGGTTTATTGAAATATTTAAGATTCTTAAAACTAGGAATCTTCGCTTTTAAAGATTAAAAATATTTTTTTAATTAGTAAGAAATTATTCTGAAGCTTCAGACACTTTATTTATTTATCATTATTTTTTATTTTTTTTTATTTATGTTTTACCTTAGAAGTCTAAAACACAAATTGTTTGTATTTATAGCATTTTCTTGGTACAGGGTTCCCACTCTATGATGAGATTGAAATTCAAGGACTTTCCAGGACTTTTCAAGGACCTCAACAAAATTTTCAAGGACCTTAATCTAAGACCAATTTTAAAAATTATTCTCTTCTATTTTACTAGAAGCAACAATGCTTGTTGTGGCAATAATTAATTTCAAATATAATACCTAAACGCTTTGCCTATAAAGAGAGAAGAAAGTATATGTATTATGGATTAAAATTTATATTTTTTTAAAAACAACCCTACTGGTTTTACATATTAATTCACAAAATCATTTTCAGCACAATCTATAACTAATGGTAATGAGGTGTTAATGGTGAAATCCTTTAATCCTGTGTATTTCCATGTGAACGCTGCATGAAAGACAGAGCTAAATCTATTCCATATTCCATGACTATTCCATAACCCCCTCCTCTCCTCTATTAAACATCGTTTCTGAAATTATTCATCCATAATTTACACAACCTTCTCGAAATGTTATGCAGAAATAATTCTTTCTGAAAATAAAAATTAGAAGGAACATATCCCATTTTCACCATGTTTAAAAGCATTATTTGTTATGTGTAATCCACAACGGCCAATGAATATGACCTGGTGGGAATATTTCTCTTTTAATTCACACTGAAGCTTCTAATAGAATTTCCAATTGACATAGGGTCCATCCATGGATAATTGAAGTATTTCAGAGAGCTTTTAACCATCATCCATGCATTTGTAAAAAGAGGACAAAATATTTTCTGCAGTTCCATGACCCATAAATTGGGAGGTAAGATACTTAGTGCAAACTTTATTATCAATTCCTTACCATAATGTCCATCTGCTTAGATTGTAGAGACAGATTTAACGTCTCATCAAAGAGTACAGTGTAGCAATCAACATTCTTCAGCTCATTTATAAGAATCCCTTTGAAGTATAGTGCCTATCCAAAGGAGCCCAAATAGGCTCACTTTGCGGCATTACAAAAAAAATTTTCTCGCTATACAGCTATCAGCAAACATTTTGGAGAACAATTTACTAATCCCTTCACAGGAGTTACATGAATAATTACTAGTGATGCACTTCAGATTCCAGAGAATTTCAGCATCAAGCACATTCCTTTGACCAGATAAGAAGACAATGTTACCTCGGCCACTAAAGTTTCTGTTTCACATGGGGCACACAATGTTGAAGGCGTAGTTACACCATTTGAATTAGATGTTGATGTCTTTGGAAAAAGAGAACTCAGGGCATGAGTCTGCTCTTTTGTTTTACCTTTCTTTCATGTGTGATTTCAGAGCAGATTCTTCCATTTTCGCGATATCGATCTACTTCATGCATAATCGGCACTTGGCTCTGAACTTCTTTTCCGGCATCGATAAAATCCATTCTTTATAAGCTTGATTAGTCGTCCATTGGAGATTAAAATAGCACTTCCCAGGCATAACTAGTCTAAACTACATAACACAAATACAAAGCCATGCCTTTGCGAATACGCTTTACAATAAAGTTTTGAAATGACGCAAACATAAGGACAAGTGCTGATGGTAAAACGGCAAATTTATTGAAAACTAAAAGGTACATATTGTTAAGAAATTCGAGAGTATTCCAGTTTCGATAAGAAAAAAGAAGATCTAAGCATATGTGAAAGATGAAGTGGAGTCTCACCCCGAACGTATTGATTGTCTGCTGTGCTCCGCGCGCTTGGCCGACACCAAGACGCTAGGCCCGGTTAGAAACGGTGGCGTTAAAAACCACGTGAGAGAGCTCGGGAACAAAACAGAAAGAACGAGAAAGATCCGCGGGTGTTTTATTTATTTATTTATTTTTTTTTACGGCAGGCACTGAACTTGCGTTCTTCGCCTAGGAAGATGCCGGAGTTGTTACTCATTTAACGTTACCCAGTGGGCACCTGTGAACCTAAATCACGGAGGCGAGCAACATTACCCACGCCACACTGCCACATACCCGTTTATAGGGTGGGCCACATTCACACATCACAATAGAGAACACACACACAGAGAGAAACATCCATGCCCTGAGCGGGATTCGAACCCGCAACCATTGACTTCACAGTCAGGCACGCTGACTGCTCGGCCACCTAACCGGCGACAGCTCTGTATCAAATATTTTACCCAGGGTCCAGTTTTGCTCCTCTTATGCCCATAATTTCATTAAAATAAAAGAAATAAAAATCCCCTGAATATAAGTAAGTAAAAACTCAACAACTCAAAAGGGTCATCGGCAGTATTGGACAAACTCAAGGATCTATCAAGTTTTTCAAGGACCTAAGACATTTTTCAAGCACTTTCAAGGACCTAAATTTAGCAAAAAAAAATTCAAGGACTTTCAAGGACTCTCAAGGACCGTGGGAACCCTGTGGTAACATTGTAAGAATAAGTCTCATTATTGAAGGTTCTTTTTAAGGCAATTTTAAAAGCTTTTCACTTTTTCACATTGCTTTAAAAGAGGTAATGGAAATTAAGGTTTCAAATTTAAGGCCCCAAGCATATATATAAAAGAGAAAATAAATGTACTTAATTTTTTTTTTCTTTCTTAATGTTGTAACTTATAATGAATTATTGTTTTCATTGATTTTGAAATTTATTTGACTAAGCACTACATTTATTAGAAAACTAAAATTGCAAGTCAATCTCATTTGTATAAAAAAAAAAACAACAACATGCCTTTATTTGATATATTAGTATAAAATATTACCTACAATTGCAAAACATTGGTAATTTTATCTAGGATCCAGGTAGCAGAATCTGTGCAGCACCATAGCAGGCACTGCATTGTCTAAAGATTAAATAAAGAACCTTGGGGAAAAAATCAGGGCCGGCAAGTTAGGAAAATACCTGTTTCTCCCAAGTATTTTCTTCAAGAAGTTAAAAGAAATTCAAACTAAGTAAGACAGTCACCATGACATTGCAGTAAATAACTGTGTGTAAGCACATTTGTGAACAGATTAAAAAAGGCTGAGGAGTTGGTTTCATAATTAAAATTAAATGGACAAATCCTTACAGCAGATTCGATATAAAACGTTTACGAGCTAAATAAAAGAATAGATATTTTGATACACATAAGTAGGATATTGCGTTTTTTTACATATAATTTTTATGTGTTTAAATTTTATTATTTTATAATTAAATGCATAGTTTTAAATATTTTTGGAATTGTTCAAGCCTCATTATTAGTTTAATTTTCTTGAATACGGTTTTATTATTCCTGAACAGTTATTAAACATTATATATATCTGTTTACTGAAGATTAAGAATGGTTTCAAGTGCATGCATTTATAAAATGTAGGGAAGGAGGTACATCGAAGATATAGAATATGTGATTTAAATGGACAATAGTATAATGTTTATTTTCTTCAATGATGATAACCAAATTTCATCATTAAAATTCTTTTAAGCACCTCTGGAACAACAAATTCTTCTCCAACAAATTGCAACTTCTTTAATCAATAGAATTTCATGATGAATGGGTGCTTATGTTTTATTTATGTCTGCAACATGTTATGCCCATAAGTTCTAAAGACTATGAACACTACTGAAGACCTTTAATATTTTACAACCCCTTTGGACTAGAAAGATAAATTGCGTCGGATTGCTTATAGCCATGGATGAATTTTAGATTTACAAATGACATTCGGAAATTGTAGATATGTTTCAACCCGTGGTGCTTTGGATTGTTCCGTCAGTGATTTGTTCTTACTCCGCCTCATTCAAGGAGAAATATCATTCATTACAGTTTGGATTTAATTACTTCAGAAACAAAAAAAAATTCTATTATCAAAACAAAAAATTTTTTCAGGCAAAAATGATCAAGATTTCCCTTATCCCCTAAAACAAAACATTTTACAGATTTATTGTGCAAGATTTTCCCTAGCTTCTACCGAGGAGCACTTGTATCGATTTTGTGTCACTTGGATATACATTCTCTGATTAAGATGGTTAAATAAAATTAATTAGCTCTTTTTAAAATTGTGTGCCTGTTTGTCCTGCTTGCAAAACTACCACCCTTTGACTTATTTATTTATATATATGCTCGATACAACCGATATTTCATAGCCGATATTCAGTTAATACAGGCCATATATAGAATTGTAAGATTTACCCAATATTTTAAAGCTGCTATACAGCCAATGTGGGTCATATATATAATAGCTCGATTCATCCAACATTTTATCGCCCCTATCTCGCCAATATCAGTCCTATACAGATTTGTTAAGTTCAACCGATATTTTATATTCCTTATTCAGCCTAGGCTAGTTCAATATAGAAATGTTCGACTCAACCGGTGCTTTATAGCTGTTATTCAGTCAATATAAACCTTACATAAAATTGCCCGATTGACCAGATATTTTATAGTCGTTAAATAAAACCAAAATTTAAAATAATAAATGCTTTTCTCTAAAATCATATTTGTTTTCAAATATCACGGGCATCGGGCCATGAAATTTGCTAGCTATCAATATAACTCGATTGCTACTTTTACAATAAAATCAAAACATGCAGTGCTCTTGGTAACTCAATTTTCTAATATCAGAGCTTGTCATTTTGACCTATGTGAAAATATTTTATTTTATAAACAACCGACCCAATTCTGGGTTTATGACTACCAATGTTCAACTCCGTAGACTTGTAATTTTGAATCTAATCCAGAAAACAAGGGAACTCCTGGATCAAGCATTGGGAAAACTTTGCCTTTTTGATGGAACTAACCCGAATTTGCATTTCATGAAGTGGAAAACCACAAAAGCATTCCATGGTTAGCCTGACCATAAGGGGACTCTAACCCATGATCCATTTACCTCTCAGGATACTTTTTGCCAGCTCGCACCGACTCAGGTGTGGAATTTGTATCAACCATTGCTGATATTCGAACCCATTGAAAGGCGAACGCTCTACCTCCCGAACCACAACGGCTCTAAGCTAAAATTTTTGTAGTTATCATTTCCAGTATTTCAGTGAAGATTGAGTGTTTAATTGGATTATACATCACGTCTTCTGAGCCTCACTCTATTGCCAATATTTCAAATGCAGCTTTATCAATCAATTTTTTAACTCTTGCAACATTAAACATAAATCTTGACCAAGGTGAAAATCACATTCAATGATTCTGTAAATACAGTGATAAAACAGTTTGCACATTGTGTCTTCTAATCCCACTCTTAAATGGAGCCAATAGCTCAAGTGCAGCATAAGTAACCTATTTTTTTGCATCCTGTAATATCAAGAATAAGAATAAATTTTTAAGACCCCATACATCGTTCAGTTTTCTATGTCAAATCACACTGTATTACATTCTGCATTGTACTGCGAACATTCTAAATAGGTGACTTTCGGAAGTGATCTGAGCATGCCTAGTTTGATGCATGGAACACAGTGAACAAGTGACTTGCAATTTACAATTGCGACATTTAACTACTCGTACTGTTGCTACTCAGTCTAGATTAGACACAACAGGGTCCTTTAGCCTAGCCCCACATGGGCAACTTGCAGCCGTGATCTGAACACACTTGCCTCAACCAACACTCTACAAGCCAATATTAGGATGACTATATTTTGTAATATTGGTTCTAGAATGGCTTTCAATAATTGACAAATATCATTTTCTATGTAGGACCCTTATAGACTTACAATAATGTTGGGTAAAAATCGGGGTGTCTAGATTTTTCACTATTGGTCCTAGATTGAAACAAATCTTGTTACGATATTGAAAGTCATTCTAGGACCAATATTGAAAAATCTAGACATACCAATATAGGTCCCTTGGTGCATGTTCTTACGGGACCTAGCCAATTTTAAGCCCAACTGGGGCTAATGTAAAATTGTTGCTAGGGGTGGTAAATTAATCAATTCAGTAAAAAATAGAAAGAAATAGCGGCCCAGCATCAAAAAAAAGTAACATTTAGAAACCATTAAGTAAGAATCATTGGCAATTATGTTATTTTTTTGAGACAAATTAAAACGAGCACATGTTTCTAAAAGATGAAATTAACATGTAGAAAAACATACTTGCAAGGATCTTTGCATTTTCCGATGAAGCTTTCTTTCTATGATGATGACTGTCATTCAAGTTGGAGGAATGATTCTCATCTTGAGAAACATTTTGAAGATCAGGAGAATCATATCCAATGGAAGTTCCCTTACTGTGGTTATGTAATACTTTTATGGCTGTGGATTCTGCCACTTTAGGATGAATAGGGAAATCTAAAAAAGAAATTTATACATTTAAAATTATAATACTATAAAAGTAGGACGTTAATTTATATATAAACAGTCTTTTTCAAATGCTAAAGAGAGCAGGTAAATAAGGATTTATTAAAAAAATAGTCACATTTTATCATAACTGTTGCCGTTAAATAGTTTGTTAAGCAAAGAAGAGCATCAATCTAGCTTAATGTATTGAAAAAATATTTCCAACATGCAAAGATTTTCTGAACAAACAACTTCATAAACAGCACATTTTACAGAATTTTGTTGCGTTTAATATTTTTTATATTAGTATCAAGTTGTAACACAGTAATATAGCATATTGCAGTTTATACATATATATATTCTTACACACGCAGTACAAAGTCTCAAGTCTAAATCTTATATTTGCCTAGAAACAATTATTAGCAACATCTTTGATATAATAAAGTTTTTATTTGGCCAAATCAACATCAATCTCAGTTTTTTTAAACTGATTTTTGTTAATTTTAGGTGACGTTGTGTAAAATCTCTGAAAATTTCAAGTTGAAGCCTTATACTTGATATTATTTCTAAATCATACATCGATCTTAAAATTAAAATTTGTTGATGATATGCAAGGTGTGTATACAGCTGTTTAGAAGAAATTTGGGTCCGTTAACGGACCCTTCACAAAATATCTTTTCATAAAAACGGACCCTTCACAAAATATTTTAACTTAAAAACGGACCCCTCACAAAATGATTTTTCTTTTAATCGGACCCTTCACAAATTTGTTTACCTTCATTATTATTTTGATAATCAAATAAACCCTTTCCAGGACAGAAAACAAGAAAGATGGATGTAAACGAATTAAGTTTTGTCTTCCGCAGACGATTCTTCCATTATTCGTCCGAAATTAATATTCTGCGTTCAGCAGTATAAGCTAAATACCAAATATTTGTATGTTGCATCTCTAATTTAGAAGCAGCAATTGTTGTTTATTTTTTAAAATTTAATTTTTTTAATTATAATTTTACAGTGTTGAGCATAATCTTATATGTCTTTACAATTTAAAAACTCCTTGAAAAAGTTTTTTTTTGCAATAACGGACCCTATTTGCACAAATTCATAAAAATGGACCCTGGTTGAAAGAATGTGAGTAATTTTTTCACAATTTCACGAAAAACGGACCTTTCACAAAATGTCTGGACAGACCCTTGGTATATATAGGTATATATATATATGGTATATATATATTCAAATCATGGCTCTAACAAAACGCAAGTTCTTCCAGGGTTGCCACAGTAAAAAATGAACAAAAATAGCTGCTTTTAATAGCCTCAAGCATGAAAATAGTTGCCTGAACAGGAACAAAAATTTATCAAAAATAGTAGCCAAATAACTAAAATTATAGCTTAATTGTCAAATACTATTATTAGGACTGGGTGATGTCAGAAATTTTAAATCGTGATACATCGTCAGTTAGACATCACAATATAGTGATATATTGCAATTTAGCATATGTTCAAAAATTACCTATGGGAAATCTTTAAATCAATCAAAAATAAATAAAAAGGAATAAATCCAGTACAAAAGAAAATATTAATTCTAAACATATTCTACTGTGACATCAATATCATTGCTTAATTTTTTCAATTAAATTAATAAAGATGTCAAAGTAAAGGCAAACCCAAGCTTTATTTCATTTTTCGTAAATTAAAAATGATTTAAGATTTATTGGTTTAAAAATAATAATACTGTAACAAATTATTTTACATACATGCATTAAAAATTAAAAGAAAAGAAAAAAACGAAAGTGGAAAACAAACCAAAGAAATGTTAACTTTAGAAAAAAAAATTTTTTTTTTCATTACTTGTTGATAAAAAAACATGCTTTTGAAACATTAGACCCCTTTTTATTTACTTATTTAAAATAATAAAAAGTAGTATTAGCTAATTGTCAAATTCTGTACTTAATAAATGCAAAAATATTTTTACTTATTTATTATTATTTTCATTTTTGAAAATAAAATCGACCAAAGATTTATCTGTTTAAAAATGATACTGACTATTGAACAAATTATAAAACAAACAAGTATTGAAAGAATTTTAATAAAAATTTTAAAAAAATACTTTAAATACTAACGTTAAATTATTAAAAACGTCAAAACAATACTAAACTTTTTATTTAATTAAAAAAATTTTTTTTAACTAATAACCAAATTTTTTTAAAACTTTGTTTTCATTTTCTTAAAAATAAAAGCAAATTAAATAAAGGTAAGTTTTATTTTAATTTTTTTTATAATTAAAAACGACTGAGCATTTATTGGTTGAAAAACAATCAAATTATTATACTTAACTACATGTAATTAATTTAAAAAAACTAAGTTTTTATAACAAAGTTAAATACAAAATACCCCTATTAAATTATATCGCTTAAAATAAAAAACAATAATTGAAAAAAATCAATGATTTGATCTATTGAGTTCAGAACGAAAATTTAAGATAACAGTGATTGAGCAGCAATCGCAAAGTAACAGTAGGTCTACTAAAAATAATTGACAAGAATCGTTAAACCCAGACAGAAAAAAAAATGATATGAAATAATGAAGAACGAAACAATCGCTGCAAAAGTCTCACTGAAAATAATTTACAAGAAACCCGACAATTATTTCCGACTAAATAAAATGCACAACGATCGCAGATTATTTTCAATGGGACTTATGTCCCATTGAAAATAATCTTCAAAAAACGCAAAATCCCAAAGACAAAAATTGACATAAAGAAACTATGCATTGCGTTCTACACTCTATAACAAAAAAATCGACACACCAAGAAGGAGTTGTCCGATTGAAACGAAAATTGGTGGATAGGAAGACAATGTACAGAATAGTAAATGATTAAAATTTCAGAACAATTGAATAATTTATTGCAGAGTTACAGTAGCAAGTTTGATAAGGTGTTGACCCGCCTCTAGCCTGGATACAAGCTGCCACACGCGTGGCATAGACCGATAAAGCTCCCGGACGGTCTCCTGCGGTATTTCCCGCCAAATTTGATCCAATTGTCGAACAAGGTCATCAACATTCCGTGCCAGATGCAATCGCCCTCCCATCATATCCCAGACATGCTCGATGGGAGAGAGATCTGGTGATCTGGCAGGCCAAGGAAGAGTTAGACAAGCTTGCAGACAGTTCATAGCCACACGTGCCGTATGTGGTCTGACATTGTCCAACTGAAAAACCAGCCCAGGGCGCTGCAAAAGGAATGGTAGCAAAACAGGTCTTAGGATGTCGTCAACGTACCGCTGTGCAGTAAGTGTACTTCTAATGACGACCAAAGGGGTCCGGCTGTCAAAGGAAATGGCACCCCAGACCATAATGCCTTGTTGAGGGCTGGTGTGGAGTACAATAGTGAAGGCAGGATCCCCCCTCTGCCCCGTGCGTCTCCAAACACGTCTTCGACGATCGTCAGGACACAGTTGGAAGCGGGATTAGTCGCTAAAGACTATACGTCACCAGTAGGCATCATTCCAGCCATATCTGTTCAAAACATTCATGCATATGAAATTTCAAAGCAATCGTTTGATTGCTTCTTGGTGCGTCGGTTTTCTTGTTATAGAGTGTATATTACAACACTGATCCTCGCACGAAACCGGGAGTTCTGATTCAATTCGCTCTTCGTCATTCAACATCACGAAACCAACATCATCTTAATAGCAAAATGCTATAAAAAGCATCTCTGCAGCTAGACGAAATCAAAATCGTCTTTGTCAGTGTGGTAACAGCGTTAGCTTAGTCAAGGATCCTTGGATATTAAATCGTTAAACCGCAATTGTAATCTTATTCCGGCGGCTTAAATCAGATTTCTGATGCATCGCCTAAAACGAAAGTCACTACATCGGCCTACTGATATATCCGTTAAATCGATATTTCGCGATACATCGATTTATCGCCCAGTCCTAACTATGCTCCAATTTAAAAAAAGTTTTGTACAAATATAAAAGGTATACATATTAGAAAATAGGTATCTAAATAAAAGTCGAATTACAATAAAATATGAATGCTAATAGAAGGAAAAAACAATTAAAAATAACAAAACTGCCCCTCAGAGAAAACATATAACAAGTACTTTATTAAATCCAATGGAAATTTAAATTTTTGGCTCTTTGGACATAAATGATTGTATAAAAGATTGCTTTCTTTTATTAACGTTCTGAAAAGTAACGTTCATTTTTGCGAAAAAAAACTTCGCCAAGAGTAAAAAAAAGTCTCCTAATAGTCGCCTATTCCTGAAAATAGTTGCTTTTTTAGCCTTTTCAGGCAAAAAAAGTCGCCATAGTCGCCTAAGGCCGAAAATAGTAGTAAATAGTTGCATTTTAGTAGTCTGTGGCAACCCTGTTCTTAATCAATTATCAGCACTGAAGAGGTAGTGCTGGCATTACTTTTATTTTACCACTTGCCCTCGATTTTCTACTAACTAGTTTTAAACTTCCTTAAGTAAACATTAAGGCTGAATTAAAAATATCCCAGTTATCTCTCGTTGGTAGGCTATTTATGCCTTTAATGTTATACTACTAGTTAAGATTTTAAAAATCAATGCAATTTTTTGATGCAAGATCAATGAAACGTCAGCTGCTTTTACATCCCTTTATTTGCAATTTTAATTGGTGCTTGATGTAGAATAAACTGTACAAAACTTGTTCTTTAGATGGTAAATCGATTACAGTAATTTGTGGCACCATATACACAATCAGGCAAATATTATCTTTATGTATTTAAATTACACAATGCTGAAGCATCTAAACTTCATTTCAAAAATGTAATTTTTTTCTTAAACATGCATGCTTTATCTTTTATTTCAAAAATAATATTTTTTGCATGAAGCAAAATTTATTAATCTTGTAAAAGTTAGTAAATTTCTTTTACAAAACAACATTATATGAGCATTGTTGTCATTGCGTTAAAATATGGTAGAATAAAATTGTAAAGTAATTGAATTTAGAGATATCAGTATACTATTCGAGTTTATCCTATGATATTTTTCCATTAATATTTAAAATCTTAACTTCTTCCCCTCGTTGAAACTAGATGAATATAATGTGAAATGATTAAAATGAATGATTAGTTCCTTTTTTAATTCTTTTTCAATATTCCGACATGAATATGTTTAAACAATCAAGATAAATGTTTTAAAATTCTATTTGTATGCCTTTGACAAATTATTTCATGACAAATTCTAAGTTTTACTTTTTTTTTGTTGAAATTTTTCAAGCAAGCAAGACAAGAAGGCACACAAACTTCAATGCAACCTTTTTTAAAAGTAGCATCTACGAAAATTATTATCACTACACTTCTTGTTCAACATTGATTTGTTTTCAAGACATTTTTTGATATAAAAAGGTAGGAATGTCAGGAATGGAGGTCGCTGTGACTTCCTAAACATTTTAACTACTCGGCCAATTTTCGCCGTGCCATTATGCTTATCTACTAAAAATCATTTTGTTTTACTTAGAAAACACAAATGAAATTATGATCAAAATGTCTTACTTTGTTTAAATTCCTAATTTATTTGGAATAATTAAGTTGTAAAGCTCCGAGCAATAAATAGCACATAGCCTTTAATGTAAAATGTAATTTTTAAAAAAAATGTCAAGACATAAAAATTGGGGTAGTAAGAAAACTTAGAAGAAAATATTGAGAAATTTTCTCAGATGTAACCGTGTCAGAATTTTTTGCGTTATCGGGCATGTAATTATAAAAGAAAATGTTTTGAACTTTACGCCAATAGAATTCGCACACTCATTAAATTGATGGAAGGCTCTTAAAAATGATGCTACAATTAACATTGCGAATTATCAATAGTAGTTTTAAAATAAGCATTTTTATTTCATATGTTCTTATGCTGGTTTTATTTTATTTCTTAAATTATTATGTACATTAACTGAAAAAATTGGGCATTAAGTGGCATTTACTATATCTGTGTCTACTTTATTATTGTTCACTTTTTATATTCGACAAATATATTTTAAATAAATTCAACAAATTTTTGATCCTTTTTTTTAAAAATATTTAAATATTGAATCTATATTTTCATTTAAACCATAAAATAAGTTTCTTCAAATACTTATTTCATTCCTATCCAAGGCTCAAAGAGATTTTAAAATTCCAGTAGAGAATCAATTATCCGGGATAATCGGGGTCATCGCTATCCCGGATGTCTGGATCGACCAAAAAGTGTCGTTAATCGATGTTTCGTCGAACCCAAATTACAAGGAAAAAGTGTAACACATTTTAAAGTAAGAGAAAAAAGAAAAGCACTCCTAAATTTAAAAAGAAAAACAAATCTTAGAAAAATAACATTTAAAAGAATGAAAAAAATTGCAAGTTTAGACAAGGAAAACAAGTTTAAAAAATACAAAATTCTCATATTTATTTTTTAAAAATAATTAAAATTCCTAAATTAACTAATATAAACAAAACCAATGATTAAATAACGCAATATATTTCATACCTAATTACTAAAAGGAAAACTTATTAATCTAAATAAAAACGAAAATTATCAAACCGAAACAATAGGTAAAAATGGCACTAACATAAATATTAAAACCCGGAACAAGGCAAGATCAACGGAATTCAGAAAAAAGAAGAAGAAAATCTAATGATAAAATTTATGAATAAAAAGAATTAACTTATTGAGTGCAAAATTTATCGTGAAAAGAAAAAAAAATCAAACGTAGTGGAATCAGAAAAACAAAATTGCAATCTGCTTCATAAAATAATCCTATGTTTAAATTAATAAACAATTCTCTTTTATTTTATTTTTTTTATAAAAACACGATTTTTAACAAAAGCAGATGTGATCCCACATCAAGAAAAACTTGCAAAGAATCAGAATTTATTCAAAAGAAAAATATGTTATTTTTATTAATCGATGTCAAATAGATAAATATATTTTTCTCATTCATCTTCTGTTTACTGATATGCATGTGCAAAGCATTTTTCCGCTACAAGGTCATGGAAGAAACGACGCTTCTCTGGGTAAACTTAGGAAAGAAATACTCCCCTTCCTCACATTTTCCTCTACTCAACTTCAAGGATGAGTCCAATTTACGTTTTTTTTTTTTTTTTTTCATAATCGTTCTAGTTTAAAATGGCGGGAAAACCGAGCAAAATTTTCCCTGGTTATCGGGATAAATGGTTCTCTACTGTAATAAATTGTTTGCTATTTGAGTCATGGAATAGTAAAAAATTATGTCTTTATCTTAGCTGCAAATTAATTTCTGTTTTTCATATTTATTTAACAAACGATTTATTATTTCCTGACTAAAACATAAGTAAAGCAGTCCTACAACAGCCCTTTGTGTGCCAGGAGACTCATGGATGATAATGCTCCACAATGTGGAAAACGCTGATTGTGACAATAAGGTCAACATTGCATACAGGAAGGAGTCTTTACTTCCCAAATAAACTGGTACCCTTTAATTTGAACCTGCATGGGCTTCAAGCCGCCACTGAGGATCGAGCTCCAGTTCTTCACAACAGTCTACTAACCAATTGCACCTCATCAACTGGAATAATTAAATTTAAATCAGCAATATATTTACAGAAAAAATTAACACAAGGCTCTGAGAACTTGAAAAATGTTGGTGGTCAGTAAGAATAGTTTCACTACCCTATTTTTAAATTTTTTTTTATTTTCAAAATTTGAAATTCTGCTAAATACATATTTACATCTGTTTTTAGTACAAAATGAGAAAAATACTTATTATAACAATAATATTTAAAGAAATATCAAAATAATAATAATTTATATGCATTCTAAGCATTGTGTTTTTACAATTAAATATAATTATCTGAGAATTTGTGGTTACCGTGTGTACCATATTGCTGGTTTTTGTGCAAATTTATAAGTTAGGCCGCATTTTGACCAAAGCTTCCGAGTCCATGTGACCCAAAAAATTGTGAAGGTAAATTCGGAAATTATGAACCTTGCAAAAAATTATGCGATTGCTGTGGATAAAAACAATTGTCTCTTATTATTATTATTTTGCTGAAGTGAATATAAATGGTATGTGTTTTGGCATTCTTTTTGTATAATACGAAATGAATTGAATTTGAAATTATTACAAATTTATTATGAATTACACATCTAAGGAAACACACGACAGGCTTGATTTTGCGCCCATTTCATCGCAAATCCATGTGATTTTTTAGGAATAATTTTCATGAATTTCAACGTTTTTTTTTAAAATCCTGATATTTTAATAAAATATTAATACAGCAAAAGAATTTCAAATTGAACATTTAAATTATGTATTTTTAATTCACGCCGATTTTGCAGTGAATCTACATTGTTTATCAAACCACTTCATCGACTATGGATTTCTAAATATTTGTAAGAAAAAAATATTTTTACAACTGAACTATTACATCTAATGAAGCTCGATTGTGCAGGTGTGTAATCACCTTATGATTTTCGACTATGTTCTTTCAAGTTTTTACTGATTTCACTGTAAAGCCATATATTTTTCAGCAATTACTGTTGCAGATTTCTAAATGATCTTTCTTAATCCTGACACGTTCAATCAGATATTATTGTGTATGCATTTTGAATTGTGCATTTCAATAAAAACTTTTTTTAAACAAGCGTTCGATTTGCTCTGATTTTGTTTTAAACACTAAACATACCAATGACTTTACAATACAACATATAATAACTGGTTTTTTGACCAGTTACCGTATGTTTAGTGTTAACAACTTGCATGTTTTTTTTTGTTTTTTTAAATTCAAATTGCACTCGCAGTATTCTAAGAAATTTTAAAAATTCTGATATTCCTAAATTGAACTATTACGTGCATTATTATTATTATTGAATTCCGAATTGCACAAATGTGCATAATTATTTTTCAGTTTTCGAAAACGTTAGTTCGATTTAGCGTAAATCCATTTGGTATTTGATTGCAGTCCCACAGTGATTATTTTTTAAATGATTAAATTCAGCTTAACTATATTCCTACTTTATTATTTAATAAAAAATAGCCGTATTTTAATTGTTTTCGTACTTCCATTTTACTTTTTCTTTGTAAAGTAAGAGGATATATTTTTCTTTTTATTTCTCTTTCATCTTCTTTTCACTGATATGTGTGTGCAATGCATTTTCCCCACCCCCTCATAAATCGAAGAGAAAACGAAATCAGCATGCCACTCTTTTAAATTTGACCGACGGCAGCTTATCAAAAAAATAACTATTCTTTTGGAACACACAGGAGAAAATAAAACATTTGTCCCTTTCCTGCCTCCTCTCTATCTAAAGATCTTCAAGGTCACTGAAGAAATCAAGTTTCTCTGGACAAACGGGGAGAAAAATTATCCCCTTCACCACATTTTCCATTACTCAACGAAAGGATGAGTCAAATCTCTGCTTTTTTTCTTAATCATTTTAGTTCAAAGGAAAACTGAGCAAAATTTTTCACGGTTCTCTGAATACCGGATAAATGGTTTTCTACTGTATTTTGAAAAATCTATTTTCCAAACTTGCCAAAGTTCAGACAATTCTGTACGTGGGACTTTCTCCTGCATATTTATAGTAAACTTTTAAAGTCAACTTACTCTTATATTGAGAGTTCAAGTTTTTTATTTTATTAGAACCCGTGCTAGAAAGAGGATAGGACGCTTTCTGTGTCTAACTACAAGTGGACTTTAATGAATGAACTTTATAGGCAATGAGTAGTGTCCTGTCTGCAAGTCTAAATTGAAAAATGTTTTTAAAATTTTCAGGAAAAAATTGAGAAAGTACCCAAAAAAATTGCAGAAAATATACTATCACATAGCCATAGTGTCATTATAAAAATTTTGTAAGGATAGGAATTAGCAATACCTAGATTATAAGAAATTCACTACAGCTGTGCTTTTTTTTCTCTGTTGAAAACATAAAATAAATGTTATGTTCTCTTACAAAAATACTTCATAAGAATTAATAATTGTAAGCCAATAACTAAGTGGGCTAGATAACAGCTTTATTTACATTATGATTCTAAGAATATTACAAAATGAAATCGAAACTACCTGCTGTTGAACAAAATTCATCATCCCCAATGTCCCAAGCATCCTCAGTACTATCTTGAAATTCTTGAAACGAACTAGAAGACGACGTTTTACGATGTTTCGTCTTTGAAGAATTTTTTCTAGGACTAATATTCCTATAATAAAAATACTTTTACCGTTTAAAAAATGGCAAGCAATCTATGAAATAAAGTACAGTAAGACCCTGCTTAACGAGCAGGATACGTTCCATCTAAGTAGAGAGTAATGCGAAACAGCGCTAAACGATGCTATCTTAACATGTAAATAATGAGGTTAGGGGAAGATGGATAGAAAATTGGTTAAGTATTAAATTTAATAATTATGTTCCTTTAATTAAAATAAAACCAAACATTTATTTTTTACAAAAATAAAAACAATATAAACGAATATACGTACTTATAAAAACAAATAAAATTCTAAGTCAGTCCGATCATTCAGTCTATTTTGTGTTTCCAATTTTCTGCCTTTTCGTCAAGAAAGCATCTAATGTAGTTTATGTTTTCCTTTTGTTTATTGTTAGAAGTTGTTGATAAGTGGATAAAGCATCTATAACACTCCGTCTTGTTTTTGAACTCCTGTCAAAATTTGGATCATTTTCAACAAATTGGTCCATAATTTCAGTTATAGTGGTCAAACTCCTTTTTACAAATGCTTCTTTTTGCTCTTCTTCGTAATCACTACTATCAATATTTCTGTTTTCTTTTTGCTCAGTTAATTCCTTGAGCTCATCATTAGAAAGACTAGCTGCTGTATCTTGAACCATTTCTTCGACCTCTTCCACATTTACCTCATCTAAATCGGTTTGTTTTGCTAATTCTACTATTTCATCCATATCGACAGAGTGTCCAATGTCTTCGATCTTACTTAAATCTGGTCAAATGTTCTTCTATACACCTTTCAAAGATCTTTCTGTTCTCATTTCAAGAAAGGCTTATGTTTTCTACAGCATTCATGATATTGTAGTTTTTCCAAAATTCTCTTATTGATTGCTTCTCTTCTCCGTCTATTTTGTCAAATATCTGCTTTAATGTCCGCTGCAAGTAATAAGCCTTAAAATTGGATATAACGCCTTCGTCCATTGGTTGGATTAAGGCAGTTGTATTAGGCTGCAAAAAAACCACTTCGACTGGAATGCATGTTGTTAAGTCTGATAAATTTGCTGGGTGGCTTGGAGCATTATCAATTAATAGTAGTGCTCTTTTTTCAAGTTTTTTAATTTCGCAATAACGATTAACAGATGGGCAGAAATGTTCAGTGAACCAATCCTGGAAAATTTTCATAGTTATCCATGATTTTTTATTAGACTCCCAAATTACAGGTAAAGTTGATTTAGATATGCCTTTCATCGCTCTTGGGTTTTTGGAGTGGTAAACTAGTAGCAGTTTTACTTTGAAATCTCCGCTTGCGTTACCACCCAGTAGAAGTGTTAAGCGATCTTTTGTGGCTTTAAATCCTGGTGCTCGTTTCTCTTCGCGGGATATAAAATGTTCGTTTTGACATTCTTTTCCAAAACAGGCCTGTTTCATCAACATTAAAAAAAATTCTGGAGGATAGTTTCCTTGTTCAATTATTGTTTTTAATGTCGCAGGGAATTCAGCCCCTGCTTTCGTATCACCATTTGCTGCTTCTCCCGTAATCTTTATGTTGTGAAGATTATTTCGATGTTTAAATCTATTAAACCATTCTCGACTAGCAACGAAAGTTTCACTTATGTCACTTACATCAACCTGAATGTAACAGGGTTGCCACTCAAATCTGGAGAAAAAAATTCCCTGTATTTTTCCTGTACATATTATGCAAAATATATTAAGAGAAAACAACAATTACTGGGCTCTTGTGTGAGCAATTGTTGGGTTAACTATATTTATTAGTTTTAATTGCTGGAAGAACAGCTGAACATACTTAAATAATGCTTTAGTAAATGAAATAGTTTAGTATAGCTGAAATATCATGGTTAAACATCCCATAGATTAAGCTCTGAGTGGTCACCATTTTTTAAAAGACATACCTTCATTTTCCCTGTTATTTTAAGTGATTTTTAAATTCCCTGTATTTTCCAGGCTTTCCCTGTGGAGTGGCAACCCTGTGTAATTAAAAATTCTTCGAGCTTTTTCCATTATGATAGATTGGCTTAATGGCATATTGCATTCAATTTCGTGGTCAATCCATATAGACATTCCTTTTTCCATTTCCTCTATAATGTTATTTTTAGAACGGGTAATTCTAGTTGCAGAGCTTGACGTAGTTGCAGTTACCGAGGACAGTATTTTTTCTTTATTCTTAAGAATTATCCTTATAGTTGAAGTTGCCAAATTCAATGCAGCACTAATTTGAGATTGACGTTCACCAGAATCTAATCTTCTATTCACTTGCATTTTAGTTTCCAGTAAAATAGTTTTTCGAGGTTGTTTTCTTTTCTTGTTTTTCATTATCACTCATGATAAAAACTAAAGATCATAATATTTGTCACTGTATTAATCGTTATTGTATTATATAAATTTATATGTGCTTACAATAATGTCAACAAATGTTTCAAATGATAAAAATGCGTTCGTACAGCACCGCACCAAACAAGAAACAAAACTACGCTGTTTCGGATATGTTCTGTGCATATTTGGGGGACTCCCTGTGCACAATTTCGGGGAATCCCCCTGTTGAAATAAAATAGCGCTAAACAAAATAGCGTTAAGCGGGGTCTTACTGTAAATTATACTAATGATGACTAAGGTATTTATTAAAAAAAAATTTAGAAATTTTCTTCACTACATTCAATGATTGTTGGAAGAATTTATGAAAGTTATATTAAACGATAAACAAAGAAAAACATTAATTAAACGAAAAAATTTAATTTAAAAACTAAATGTAAAATTTTAAATGCAGCAGCAAAAAAAAAATTTTTCTTTTCAGAATCAAATGAATAACATTTGAAAAAATGAGGTTATTTTAATTAATATGGCTCAGGAGATTTTAAAAATTTGGGATTCTCAGATATGAGATATTTAACTTACTTTGAATCTGAGGTCAACTGCAAATTGTGAACGGAACTAGATACAGGTCTATAAAAAAGAAAATATAAATTTCAGTCACTATATGAAAATAGTCTAAATAAAATAATTTTTAGAAGTATACACAAAGCATCAAAGTATACATAAAGTATCAAGTATAATTTTCTACTAATGTGCTCGTTTAAAAGCAAAGCGCAATTTTAAAAAATTTTGTAAATAAAAATTCTATTAAAATTCTTATTCAATATTAAAAGAATTCAAGGACTTTTCATTGATTTTCAAGGACCTCAAATCAAATTTTTCAAGAACCAAACTCAGTAATACAGCTAGTATGCATGTTAACCAGATTTTATGATTTCAAGGTTCATGCCCCATTTTGGAAAACAAAATTCAAATTAAAGGTTGACCAAATATTAACATTTTAAAAGAAAAAGTTTTGAAGATAATGTTTAAGTAGGTACTAAAAATTGGCTTAAGTACTAAAAATTGCTTTAAGTACCAAAAATTGCTTTAAGCACTAAGAATTGGTGGGATTTCATTACCATTTTATTTTGGAAGCCTCACATAAACACAAATAACCAGAGGTTATTGTGACTCAAAAAAAAAAAAAAAATCCTTGAAATTTATTAATTGAAGAATGAAATTCCTTAATAGTAAAGTGATTGGTGCCAGTAAAATGCCAGAAGTAGAGTTAAGAAACTCTTAAACTGTTTGTATGCAAATGTTCTAAAAATGAAGCTTGTACTTTGAATTCAACAAGCAATTTAAGTCTGAATATTGTATGATTCTTTGCATATTTGACATGTTATAGTGTGTGAGCAGAATCACTGATTGGTAGTAGGCACAAACAGACATAGATAAAGAAATATCCTTTTTTATAGTTTAATCATTATAGTAACATGTAAATAAAGTAAATACCCTGGTGAAATAATTACTTAAAAAGAGATAACTTTGTTTGAAAGAACAAATTATCTCACTTAACACTGATTAAGAGCTGCACATACATGTCGATGTCCATTTAACCTCAAGTAAAACGGAATAAAGCCTTTGAATAAAACTGTAAGAAAGTCCTCTAAACCCTTAAATTACATTTAACACATAAACACTGTGTTGAATGTAATACTGAGAGTTCAAAATATTTACACTATTTCGGATAACTAATATTAAGAAAAGTGTTAAATGTTTCTTACTTGATACTGAGAATAATTTAACTAAAAATGCAATGAATATTTTAGAGAGCTCCTTGATAGGAATAGCAATCAATGCCACGTTATATTTAAAACAAACGGCTGGATGAAACTTACCTTCCAGGGACGTTGTTCGTTCTTTTCCAGGAAACTGCTTTTTCATGTGACACATCATAGTAATTTTGCATGTTGTTTAAGCAAAAATTGACAATCGCTCATATTAGAAACACACTTGAAAATTGTCAAGTACATTAATGAGATTCATGAAAAGGAAGTCGAAACGTCATATCACCGGCTAGAATTTATAGGATACAAATATAATGTAAGTTAGCAGCTAGGTTAAAACAGAAAATTTGTACTTTAGTACAAAACAAACAAACACTTATGTTGTAATCAATAAATTTGATTGTATTTAATTTTCCATATCATCAAGACAACAAAAGTGTAACTGTAATCGTAAAGTGAAACTGCAAAATCTTTACTATTTTTTAATTATTTATTAAGGCAAAAAACTTTAAATTTGCATTTTTTTTTTCTATACAATTTAGTATTTCATAGATCATCATTTTTAAATTTTACAATAAGGGGACATTTTTTCCGTTGTTTTTTAATTTATTACTCGCAGTAAAAATAGTTCTTGGCAGTACTTACTTAAGATTGTGAATGACGCCATAGTTGTTGACACATCCTGGTCTCTGGAAACAAAACAAACCGGTTGATTTAATAAGTATGAGTTGATCATTGTATTAAAAACTCAGTTTATTTTAGGTTATTTGAAATTTTTGATTTATTTTACCGATGGTACTTTTAAATTTACTTAGTTTGAACCATATGGGAATTAGACGTATTACTTCATTGTTTAACAGTATAATTGCTTATTTTATCCTAATACTGACTGGATAGACTTAGTTTAATATAACTGTCATAGATTAATTTTCTTTGTGAAGATTTCTAATAGAATCGCATCCGATAATTTTCTGAAAATGCTCTTGATATAAAGTAATTATTATCAATTCTTACGCCTTCTTGTTCAAAAAAAAAAAAAAAAAATGTTTCTAATATATCTAAATTGATTTCTGACTCACGAGCACAATTCTCTCGGGTAGTTATTTTTGCATAAATTTTTTTTCATTCTATTAAAATTTTTTACATTAACAATTTAGTCATATTTAATTAGACTTTAAATTTCCAAAACTTCTTTTTTGTGACCCACTTTTCTTACGTCTTTCGTTTCAAATAAATTCTTTTGGCATCTTTAAAAAATATAACATTGGTCAATTCATGTCAGTACTCTTCAAGATTTATAAATATTTAGACTGTTTTAAGACCTGTATTCAATTTCTTGCAAAGTCAATGCTTTGTAGTGATTCTTCCACTTATGACCATTAAATATTTAAAAATTCTATTTTTTTATTACATACAAGCAATTCTATTTTATTCTCATTAGATTTTATAAACTGAGTCGTTTATTTGTGAAACATTTTTTTTTCTTTCCATAACATCAAAAGATTCAATGTAATTTGAATATTTTTGTATGAGTATCTGCTCATTTTTAGTAGACCTCTTGTTTAGTTTTAAAAAAAAAATCAAATGTGTTGTAGCTACCCAGGGTGGTACCTTTCAAAATTGTCTTATTCTATGATGATTTTTTTTTGTTTTGTTTTTTTTGTAGATTCTAACATGCCACTGCTGGATTATTTCAGTGCATGTCCAATATGGAAATCCTCCCAAAGAAGTAATAAAATTAATTGTTTTGATGGATGAAGTATCTTAATGGGAGTTATTAGGTCGAGTCATAAGTAACTTTCGATGCAGCTAAGTAGAATCTATTGTATGTATCTACCTGCTGTGAGTTACCATGACAACTAGTTTTTATTTTCACTGTATAGATGAGGCTTCAGTTAATTTTTTGTCAACTGTTTTGTGTGATGCATGTTACGCTTAACTGTTTTTTTTTTTAACCTCTGAAATGGAGAGTCAAAAAGTACATATTCGTTATGTAATGCTTTTGGAATTTAAACAAGGCTATAGTGCTAAGGCGACAGTTAAAAAAATATGCAGTGTATATGGTGAAGGACTAGTAACTGATTGGGAACTTAGAAATTCGTTTATAAAATTACGTTCTGGAAATACGACCTTAAAAGACGAACCAAAGGCGGGACATCCTTCTGACTTTGAAAACACACCGTTTAATAGCAATATTGGAGCAAAATCCATGTCAATTAACCAGATAATTAGAAGAAAGGTTGATACATCACAATCAACCGTTAACTGCCACCTGGAGAAATTAGTGATAACTATCAACAAAACTACCTCACAATCTCAGTGAATAGAATAAAGAAGATCGCATGTCAATCACCACAAGTCTGCTCTCACGGGTAATAGTTGAGCCATTTTTAAACAGAATCGTAACAGGCGAGGAAAAATGGGTTACCTATGACAATATAGTCTGCAAAAGGCAGTGGCTTGATAATGATTAACCACCCCTACCAGATCTGAAAGCGAACATCCATGGCAAAATGATTTTATGGTGGGATTGTCAAGGAATAATTTACCACAAGTTTTTGAAGTCATATTTAACAATTACTGTGGATAGATAGGTTCAGCAGTTGCAGAGAGTGCAAGAAAAACTCCATGAAAAGCGTCCGGCACTCGTCAATCACAAAAACGTCATTCTTTTACACGATAATACACTACCACATACAGCAAAAGTGACTCAAGAAAAATTCTTGAGGTTAGATGGTCTGTTTTACCTCATTCACCTTATCCTCCGGATCTTGCACCAATAGACTACCGCCTTTCCTGTTCCTTACGAAATTTTTTGAGTGGAAAAACCTTTAATTCTAAAGAGCAAGTCAGGCAGGCTGTCGAAAACTTCTTCCAGTCCAAACCAACCACATTTTACAAGGAAGTAATTGATAAATTACCAAGAAGATGGGAGAAGGTTATAGATAATAGTGGTGATTACATAATAAATTAATATAATTTTGTTATTCAATGAGGGCAAAATAAATGTTTGATAAAAAAACAGAAGTTACTTATGACTCGACCTGACAGAAGAATTAAACATCTCATATTTCAGAATAATTTACAGGGAACTGAAAATAACAGATTCAGGGCATGGTTAAAATATCAAGTGACGACAAATAATTTACTCTAGATAAATAGCATAAAAGCTTAGTTTTTAAAAAATTATCTTTTTCTTATCATTAGCATTCTAAAAATAAAATACAAGTCAGAGAAAACCTGGAATTGTTAGGGAATTTTATTTTGACTATAAAAAGCAGGAAAATTGAATTTTTTTTTTTTACAATAACCTGAAAAATAACTAATTTTAAAATTGTCGGTGACAGTAACAGGGTTCGTTGATTTAAATCAGCTTGATTTAAATCACGATTTAAATCATGATTAAAATCAAATGATTTTTTTAAAAAAATCATTTATTTAAATCAACTGATTTTTATACATATATTATATTGATTTTAAAAGTTAAAAAACAGTGCTTCAAATTATTGATGCTTTTATTATTTTCTTTTCTTAGTTTTAAAATTTATTTTAAATAAATTGCTGCATTAATTAATTTTAGTTAACGAAATTACTTTCTTTCTTGGAGTGTGTTAAACACATTTAAAATTACATGTTTAAAAATCTTTTGATTCTTAACATTGAAAGTACAGATTAAAGTAAATATTTAATGCTGTCTTAATATAGACTTGCATAGCTGTAGAAAGTAAATAAACATGCTTTTTTTTCAAAAAGCAAATGTTAATTAAAATTCTACCTTTTGATTAAAAAAGCATGAAATTCAAATCTACATTATAGTTTATTGATGGAAATTTCTATATTTCTAAAGCTTGAGGTTATATTAAAAAGAAATTACCTTAATATGCCAAAAATAGAAAAAAAAAAGCTGAGTTCAGATATTTTTTTCCTGATATAGTGTCATTCTTCCCTATCAAAGTCTATTTGAAGCAGTAGGGTTATTAACTGGTTTTTATTTTTCTTCTCATAATATGTTTACGGTATCTTTGAAATTATCAGATTTTCTTTTGTGAAAAAAAAATTCCAATGAGTACATAGATTGTTTTAAAAATGTTTTTTAGCTTAACTTATGTATTTTGATAAAGGATTAAAAATGAATATTTTAACATAAAAATATATAGATTGAATATTTATTTTTTGATGAATAACAACATTTATAAACACAATCTGTTGCATTTATTTTGCCATTTTATAAATCATGAGAAAAAAAAGAGATCACAATTTTAAATTAAAATTATGCTGTGCTAATTGAAACTTTGTGTTATTAGTTAAAGTAGTATTCTTTAAATTATCTATTTTATCTTGTCTTTTAATTTCAATCATGCCTTTGTATCAAAATGGTCGCTATGCATTATAATGAAAAATTATTTTAGTAAGTTAGAGCTTCTAAAATATTGTTATAATATAGTTTTAATATTAATTTAATTAAACATTTATAAAGTTTTTTTGATCATAAATTAAAGCTCTTATAGTGTATTTAAATAAAAATAAAAAAAATCTGATTTAAATAGAAAAAAAATCCGATTTAAATCAAAATAATCCGATTTTTGTGATTTTTTTTTTTTAAAAATCAAAAAAATCACGAACCCTGGACAGTAATGAGTAATCAGTTGTTGAGATTTGAGTTAAGTAATTTTCACATCTATTATAATTATTTGTTGCAGAAATTCAGCATTTTAATGAAACTTTTCCATGTTTCGATCTTCATTCAATGATATTTTTTTCCTAATAAAATTTAATATTTGATGCACCAAATATGAAAGTTATAGTTTTCTGAGGAAAAATTGCTTGGTATACATAAAATATAATCTGGGTTTACATTGTAATTTTCTTGAAAAGTCAGAGAATTTTTTTTTCTGAAATTAGGTGACAACCCTGTTGAAGTTTCCATTGCTTCTAGCAGGAGAAATTCCCTGTTGCATAATTTTTTTTTGGGGATTTCTGCTTGAAAGCTCTCTTGCAATAATATCTTTCAGTAAGATAATTTTAATATTAACAATTACGTATATTAATAATTTAATGTAACAGGAGCATTGTGTTTTTTTTATTATTTTTTTTTAAAGAAACCTTTTCAGATTAAATCAATCTGTTGATAAAAATTTTTTATGAAACATTTGATATTTTTTTATTGTGATATTATGTCGATATTCTTATTTTATGTATAGGGGAAAACACACTAATTGAGAATTGTAAAATACTTAGCAGTAACTATCAATAAAAAGATCAATGGCAAAACCACCACAATCGAACTCTTCAAAAAGGGGCTATTTAAATGTGTGTTTGTTCAAATGTGTGTTTCTGTTATTGTAGTGAATAATATCATTCAAAATATCAAATTTAAAAACTATGTAGGAATCAGTTGCTATATCTACTAACAAATATCTATTGAATCATTAAGTTAAAAAGTAAATACTTAAATCCGTGTTTTGAATTTACCACGTTCTTTGAAATATGTTGTTATATTTGAAAACCAATTTCAATAACTGCTGAAAAGCAATTGTTTAAATGTGCAATTTAATTTTTATGTGTAGAAATAATATCAACTCACAAATAACCGATACTTTGAAAACCCTGTAAAAATTGATAGCTCTAGCATTAACTGTAAAAAAAAGGACAATGAAATCGTCACATGAAGAGTAAATAATCAAATAAGCAATTTGAGCTTTGTGTGCAACAAAACTGTAAAAAAACTGGGATTTTTTTTAATGTGAAAATTTATTGCAATAACAGTAAAAAGAATGATTATAATATGTATACTGCATTGTTTATGATATAAGCGCAAACTGAGCATATCAAATTGTTATTTCTTGGATCTGCTATTCGAACTTATCGTGCCTTAATGATATTGGTATTTTTTTTTAAAAATTGTGAGAATATCAATAATAATAACTAAGCAACAAAATACATCGGATTTTAAACAACCGAGTAAAAATTAAAAGCAATAATTGTTGAAAAAGAATTCAAAACATTACATATATTTACGATGTAATCAGCATGAATTATGAATGTTGAAGCAAAGAATCAAATGTGCAATTTAAAATTTTCATGTACATAATTTCTAAAATATTGGATGGATTTTATTTCAATCAAATTATAAAGAAAGACAAACATACCACATTGATTAATTAATATGTTTGCTACAAATCTAAATTTATAACAAAATTCTCACAGTTATATTTTATTAAAATGTGAAATATGGTGATCATACAAAATATAAGAAAAAGAGCATGATTTGTAGAGCAAACTATCTTTTAAACATGTATGGTTTAACATTTTTTTCCTATATATGCATCCTATATATTATTGATTAAAAATTTTCTAGCTGAACCCCTTAATTATTGAATTTCTATTTTATTCTCTAATGAGATGAGAACAATCACAAGCATTTCTTTCTCCTCTGATGCGCAAAAAAGGCATCTTTTGAATATAATTCTGCAGAGAAAAAAATATCTTTAGAAAATTTCTGCAGTTTTTTACTTTTCAAAGGAAAAAATCATGCTGTACGAATTTTAAAATGTTCCGAGACAATGTTAGCGTGCCGCCAGGATTCTGCCACGAGTATCAATGTATGTAAAGTTGAATTTTTTTTAACCCGAAATATAAGGAATGTCATAATGTACATGAATTTTTTATTATATTACTAAGTTAGTTCATATTAAATGGATTAATTTAAAATGCAGATCTATATTAAATTATGAGGGGAAAAAATTAAAATTGTATTTAAATAGAAATTTCTTTAGCAGAAGAATAAAATTTTCCGTTTATCATTATATTTTCTTTCATACTTATTGACTTATTTTAGTTGAGAGCTTTCATCTTAAGAAATTTTGAATTAGACTTATTGAAATATTTCATAGCGTAATTATTCTTTAATTTTCATATTATTGTAATGTTTTCATATTATTGAAATAGATTTCATATTTTATTTTGTTGATATAAATTGCATTTTCAACTGAAAACTCTTAACTAAACTACATTAAATCTAAATTACAAAATTGAATTAATTTTTAACCATAATTAATGAAAAATAAAAAGTAGTTAATATAAGCTTAAACATAAATTTCAATACAGTAAAACAACACACTTTGAACAATCAACACTTTTAGCAATTGGGCAGCCGCAATCAAGGTGAGGGAATCAAAATGATTCTAGACACTGCTGTGACACACTGGTGAAAAGAAACAAGTTCTAAAATGCCTGCGTTTTAGCAGATAGTTAAGCAATTTTACTTTAACAGATAAAATTTTTGAAAACTGAAGTTATTACAACTTATCATAATATTTTTAACTTCCAAAATTATTAATAATAAAATAAAACTCATTTCTGTAATGTTCAATTATCATTTCCGATTCAGATATTGAAAACTTTTTTTTCACTAGAGCCATCTTTTAAAAATTTGAAGAAAAGAAGTCAAATTAAATGAGAAAAAAAAATGCGTAAGCATAAGAAAACTATCGAAACAAGCAAGCTTTTGATTACCAGATACTAAGAGTATGATAGCGAATAAGGAAAACTACCTGTGTGTTGCCAGATATTTTGAACTTGCTGAATATCCAAATCCATCACCGATCTGTCCACTTCAGTGACAAGCTCGTCATCTGTGGTGACTCCCAGACCCTCTCATCACCAAGCCAGTCACGGTGACCCAAATCACCTCGATTTCGGTCCCCCATTTGTAATAACTTTTAATGCGCTCATTTGCGTCAATACAGAGGTAAATCCGTGTGCGGTTTCGATCCTTTTGACAACTATTATTGCTACAAAGTTTCTCAATGTTTTTTGTTTTTTTTTAAATCCCTATGTTGTTTATACATTACTATTACAAGACATATAATTCAATTTGTGCATTTATTAGAGATTTTTTGATGTGACAATATCACTGTTTCTTTTTTCTTTTTTTTAGATCAACTTTTTTACTGTTATTGCTACTAATGCCCGTGGTTTTTTTCTTAAATCTTGATATTTTCTTGTGATATTATTAAAAAATGAGTTATTCGAATTGCTCATTTGAGTAAATACTTTCTGACGTTTACGCTTGATATACTCTAAATCTGTGTGGTGTTTCGATCAGAGTACTTTTTGTTGCTGTTGATTTTCACATGATTTTTTAAAATCCTGATATTGTGATATGAAAAATTTTAATCACGCACGTCAGTATTCACTATTTGATGCAATAATTCTTTTTATTTTACAATAAATTTTCCAGCATATATAACTACTAATTTTTACATGTTTTTTAATATCTCATTGTTTTTAATATGATACTATTTTTTTTATAACACTGGAATCTTAATTATCCCCTTTTTGAGGTGTCCAATTTGTGTGATTTTATCGTAAATACGTATGGTTTTATTATCAATCTTTTTTCAGTTATAGCCATAAATTTCACTGTTTTTTAAAATTCCTTTTTTTTTTAATGCAATAAGACTCACAAATAGCAAAAAAAGAGGAATATGTAAGATTTTTCAATATATTCTTTTATGTGTTCATGAGGAAAAAATATATTGGCTAAAAAAGTGTTTTCTTTAAATTTTGTAAATGTTACTTTTGCACATAAGAATGACAGTCTTTTAAATCTTTTCTACGTTCAAAGAGGAAAAAAAAATTATGTTCTAAAAAAACTATCTATTGACAAAAAATTAGATAATTTCTTCTTCAAGCAATCACATCTCTGACTTGATAAAGATGTTTTCTTTTTATTTATTTTTATATTGTGACATTTTTTTTAACCTGTAAAGTCCTTACTTTATTGTTGGAAGATGGTTTTTAAGGAGATTTCAATTCAGCTTTCTCTTTTAAAAAAATATTTTTAAAAATTCTCATTAAATTAATCTATTTATCAAATTTATTTTTCTTCCTTCAAATAATTCTGTTTACAGTAAGTGTAATCAAATTATTTGTATTTAATAATTCATGTTTTTTGTATTTATTCTTTTTTTCCCCCGTTGAAGGTTTGGTGTATGGATTCACCTGAAGAAGATGAAAACAGTCTTCAGTGCGATTCTCCAGATGAATGTGAAAGGACAGTGGTCGATGCTGAAGTTCAGTTAGAACCGAAGGATCTTGAGACTGTCTTTGATAATAACAGTTTTACCAACCTTCAAATGAAAATGCCCATTGCAGTGCAGAATTGTGTCCCCACTGCATTACAAGAACTTGTTGTCATTACTAATACGGGTATCATAGTTTGCCTGCTGTTTTAATGTCATTTTTTACTTTAATAAAGATATGTTAAATAATAATTTAGTGACAACACATTTATTGTTACATGTCAGGCTCACGTATTCTGTGGCATTATATTCTTAACTTGCCACCTTTGGCAACCAGCTTTGTCATGTCTTGTACAGCATATAAACTTTAATGATAAACAAGCTGAATTCACAGCAAAACTGTATTTAAATATTCTTCAACTCCTTTAGTTTTAAAATATATATTTATAGTAACCAATTTTTTTTAAAGTTGCCAACAACTTTGCCTGTATGTGAGAGCTGTTATGATTTTTTTCCAACCAGAAAAAAAAAGCCTAAATGGGTTTCTTCGTAATTGCATTTTTTTATTTACAAATCAACTCTAGATATTAAGTTTATAATAGAATAAATACTTACAGCATACATTGAAATATTTCCATTACTTATGTGCTTAATTTTTTTTTAATGAAGCTATTTAAAAACATGTATTAGAAATTACAAATAATGTTCTAAGGTATTTTAATAAAAGTTTGAGATACTAATTTCCAATACAATTGAAACTATTTTTATTACCACAGTTCTTAAAAGTCCTTAAAAACTGCTTAATTTTTATTTTAGAACATAAGGGCCCATAAAAGAACTTAATTTTGGTGCAAGGTCTTTAAAAATCTTTCATTTTTTAGTACCACTATAGTTAACAAGAAAAAAATTTCAGTTTGATTTTTTAAAACAAAAAGTCGTTCTTTTATCATCTAGAGTTGGACTATGCATCTAGGGTTGAGCTTTTTAGAGAGACAGGAAGGGATGTGTGTAAGGGGGCAAGGGAAAGAAAGCATGTCCTTTTACTAATAATATTCTGCCTTTTGCCTAGACTGAAAGTCTATTAGGAGAGTGTAGCATTCCGAAAGAAAAGAATAGAGTGTAGACAACGGAGATACTGCTCATGGAAAAGATAGTGCTTTTTTTGGGGGGGGGGCAGTTATAAGGTACCTAAGTAGAAGACCCACACTGACCTTCAAAATCAACAGAATTCAAGAAAAGAAGTATCAGAAAAAAATTTTGAACTAGAATTACTAACAACTTGATTACTTGGAATGCTCGTATCATCTTTTTATTTTATTTCATATTGATAACTTGAAACTTCTTAAAAGTAACAATTATGTGATAGTTCAAATTTAGAGATCGTCCACTTCTGGTTCAGACTTATTTTATTTCAGTCTTTTTGTTATCTTATGAAGAAGAAACTCAGCATTTTTTCTGTCAGAATTGTTTTTCTTAATATGGCACGATCGCTAATTAGAAAATGATGTTAAAGATAAACTTATTAACATTGAGTAGTAAGGTTTTTCTCTTATCCATCTAATTGCAGTGAAAGCATTTTGCATTTCTTATACATTTCATTTCACTATTGCAATAAAGAAAGAACTTTCAAAGTAGGTAGTTGCTTAATTTCTCAGGTTTTTTTTTTAATTTTAATTATCCTTGTATCCAAGTTACGATTTATATAGCATTAAGTTTTCATATCATTTGTTTATTTTGGTATGCATTTGTTCTTGAGTATGTAGATTATATATAATTGAAGTAATTTATGGTTGTATAAAAAATAACTCTAGTTATCATTTTTCTTTTTAACTTATTTTGATCCATATTTACATTGAAGAATCTATTTCCAAAGTGTAGAAAAATCATATCATTTGTTACCTTACATTTATCAAATCACTTGTTAACTTACATAAGCATTCACAATCATTTTTTTAAAAGTCATTTTTGATCAACTTGC
The DNA here is from genome assembly GCF_982258835.1 of Parasteatoda tepidariorum. Taxonomy (NCBI): domain Eukaryota; kingdom Metazoa; phylum Arthropoda; class Arachnida; order Araneae; family Theridiidae; genus Parasteatoda; species Parasteatoda tepidariorum. Next base: position 295,310 of record NC_141758.1, on the reverse strand, counting down.
TCTTATCTAAATTTATTTGAGAACTTTCATCGTTGCCCATTTACATATATACATATGTATACTACTGGGCATTAAAATCGCTACACCAGGAAGGCGACACGCCACGTACCTGAAATTTACAGGATGGTTAAAGCATGTTATGATATGCAATTGATGAGCTTATCAGTGCATTCATGCCAAGCAGGTGGTGGTGGTGACACCTACAATGTGTATAAAAGAAGAGATTTGACAGTAAGTTTCTCATACAGAAATTGAATTTAAGCGTTGTTCTTGGGTAAAATTGTTTTTGTTATGCCTCATGTAAGAATTGGAAATGATAACCAGCACATGTCTGAGTTTGATCTAGATTGAATTGTGGCCTACCGGGATTGCGGTTTATCATACCGAAGTATTGCTGCTCGCGTTGGTCCAGATCCCATGACTGTTAACAGAATATGGAATTGATAGGTTTATGTCGATCATATGGAACGCCGTGCAGGTTCTCAGCGGCCTCCCATCATCAGCGGAGAAGACCGACATGTTATCCACATGTCCTTAAGGGATTTTACAGTTACGTCACAAACCTTGAGTCAACAAATGGGGTCATTTGCAGGACAGCAAGTTTCAGCACGTCGACCCAACTTCGGCTACCTTTGACGCTGCATCACAGGCAAGAGCGCCTCCAATGGTGTGATCAACGACGAACCTGGACACAGGAGTGGCATGATGGCATCCATGTTTGGCGACATCATGGAGAAAGCCCATTGGCAGCTTGCATTCGACATCATCATACTGGCCCATCACCTGGAGTAATAGTATGGGGTGCCATTGGATACACATCTCAATCACCTCTTGTTTGCATTGCCGGAACTTTGAACAACAGCTGTTACATTTCTGATGTGTTAGGGGCAGTTGCTCTGCCTTATCTTTGAGGGCACCATAATGCTACATTTCAGCAGGACAATGCACGACCGCATGTTGCCTGCACTGACCTGACCTTCCTTGACTCTGAACATGTTAGCTGTTGCTCTGGCCAGCACGTTATTCTGATCTCTCACCAATTCAAAACGTCTGGTCAATGGTTGCCGAATGACTGCCACACCACCGCTCATCAGTCACTACAGTGGATTAATCGTGGCATAATGTTGAAGCTGCATGGAATGCTGTACCTGCCCATGCTACCCAATCTCTGTTTAACTCGATGCCCAGGAGAATAACTGCTGTTATTGCTGCCAGGCGAGGCTGCTCTGAGTACTGATTCCTCAAGATCTATACATCCAAATATCCTGAAAATTTAATCACTTGCTCTTCCAACTATAATGTACGTGCCCAACAAATAGCGTTTTGTTATTTGCATTCCTTCTTGGTGTAGCAATTTTAGTCGACAGTAGTATATATGTATATATATATTGGAGAATTGGAAAATATACCACCCAAAATGAAATTTTCAAATCAGAAGATTACACTATATTTTTTTCTCTTGGTTTCCTCTTCTTAAAAATAGTATAATATGTATGTATTTCACCAAAAAATGTCCTGATTTTTTCAAAAAATCTTGTTCATATTTTTGATTTGAGCAAAGACTGTATAATAATAGTGCAATAAGACTATTCCATTTTAAATAAATCTTGCTTTGTTTATTACGAATCTGTAATAATTTAAAATTAAAGGTGCACAACCTTTTTCAGTGAAGGGCCACTTGCACACAGAGTTGTCAAGGCTCCAATTTTAGAATTCAGCATGTTGTAATAATATTGTATTAAAATATCAGCCTTAAATTGTATTAAATACCACCAAGAAATGCATGATGGTAAATACTGAAAAATTATCAATAAATCATTTATACAGTCGAACCCCGCTATAGTGAACTATCTGCGGACTCAGTAATGTGTCCACTATAAACGATGGTTTATTTATCCAAATTTTTTTAAGAATATTTTTTACATAAGACAGTTGAATGATTGAAAATTGGGTTTGCAATTTTACATAAGTTATTTAATAAATTATTAACTAATTAACTGATAATAAAGCAAAAATTAATAAAAAAAATGTCCTTATGTAGCTAAAAATTAATTTTAAGTCCACTTTTTATGAAAAAAGAATTTGATTTTTGATTAAACACAATTTGATTTTATATAGAGTTCATCAATTTTCTTATCTACCATGTGCAAAGAATGCAAGCTTTTTTGATCTGCATTTTCTATAGAAAAAAAATATAATAATGACATTTATGGCCGAATTTATTTCAGCTATAGATGGTGCTGAAAGTCCATTTTCTTCAACATTTGCTTGTAATAAGTCTTCTCTACCTTTTTTTGTTTGTTTTATTTCACTGACAATTCATCATGGGCAGGAGTACCAGAAGTGCAAATTGCTCAATAACCTCTCTAAGAAAAATGTCAATTTCATGTTTTTTTAGCCATAAGGAAATAGGTAAATTTTCTTCATCTTCTTCCTCCACATTGGAATCTTTTTCTTCTAAATTCTTTGAAAAATGTCGGATACAGTTGCAGAGTGTAGCTGATGTCTATTGCCTCCATGATTTTTCTAGCAAAACTATTGCTTCTAGAAGAGAGGTGTTGCATTCTGAGTCCATGTTGTTGTTTTCTCAGAGTTATTCGAAATATGCGTAATTAATTGTCTCCTATAGTGAGACTTCAGACTGTGAATAACACCCTGGTCCGTTGATTGCAACACAGAAGTCGTAGTGATAAAAATGCGAGCTTAATACACTTTAGACTTTCTAAATGTCGAAGTTCTTCAAAAAAATTTGAGGTCATCCCCACTTTTTGATTGACTTTGTAGTTAGCGGGCAGTTTTTTAAAATTTTTAAAATACCTCGGTTTTTTAGATTTACCTATGACAGATAGTTTTCGCTTTTCCAAGCCGTTCATGTTCACACAAACAAGAACTGTTATTATCATTTTGGAGAGTTTCCCATTAGTGCATTTTTCTCCTTTAAATTTTAACGTCTGATTGGGAATCAAGTTATAAAATAGTCCAGCTTTGTAAGCATTAAAAATTTCTTTCTCTTCATAATTCTGTATAATATTTGGCAACACTTCAGTTTTCCATATCCGTTGCATCAACACTCGCATCTTCTCCAATAATCTCTCCTGAAGAAATATTGTTCCGTTTTTTGAATCTATCCAGCCATCCATTGGAGCACAGGAAATCTTTTTCCTCTAATTTTTCAGCAAACTCGTGCTCTTTAATTTTAAGCATAGGTCCGGTCACAGGAAGATTTCTATCTCGCTAAGTAGTGAATATTTTCAACAAAGCTTCTTCTACGTTTTCTCTTTCAGCTCTACACAGTTTTTTTTGACGAAACCATATTTTTGCCATATGCGGCAAAAATTGCACTTCAATTTATCCAAATGTTTGAAACTAGATTTTGACAAAGAAAAGTCCTTACTCAGTGCCGATTGATTGATTCCATCTTCAATACGTTTTACAATTTTAACTTTGTCCTCTTTTGAAAACGCTTTTCTCTTAAGAGAATTTGCATTTTCACTGCTTTTCAAATAAAAATCTTGTCTCAAATAGATAATGTAAGAATATGAAGAAAGCAGATGTAGAACGAGTTAGATTGTTCCCCGTCTTGATTGTCAAGGGGTGATTTGTAAAGAATATGGTTTGAGCAGATAAAAGAACTCCAAAAATTCAGCAGGTGACCAAGTTAACTAGCTGTAAAGCAAGCTTGGAGAAAAGGGACTTAGAGAGGCTTGTTAGGGAGGGGGGAGTATAAAATAAATGCTCTGTTTAGCATTTATTACAGTATAGTTAAAAGTGATAAGCATAACAATAAGACACATATGACACATTGTATAGGAATGCATTCATTTTCAGTCCGAACACCTGCGAGTTTAAAGATGGAGGACTGAAAAAGATATTTAGAGAAATGAAATATGAGTCCACGATAACCGATTTTCCAAGTTCTCAGCTGTTTAATATAAGCGTTAAAAAGAACATTATTTAAGTAGGAGTACGGACGGGACCACTAAATCAGTTCACTACCACCAAGTGTTCACTATAGCGGGGTTTGACTGTATTAACAATAAAATTAACACTAATAAAGTGTGTCAAAAATTATAATTTAAATAAGCAACTTGATTGTCATAATAATATAATATTTAAAATATCAATTTACAATCAGTGGTAATATTTTGCAATTAGTACCAAAAATCCCTTTAAAAGATTACTTGAATTTGTGATGAAGTAGACACAAATATGAACATAAAAAAAGTAATAAAAGATAATAATATCCTATTAAAAATACTGTGATTTCTTAAACCATGTACATATCAATTCGTAGCAATAACTGCAGGCAAGGGAATAAAAAATTATTTTTATGTATGATGAAATCATCACATATGAAGTGCATCAAAAAATGATAGTTTAATTGCAATATCGATTTTCAATACCATGTGGAAATGCATAGCATTAACTGTTGAAAAAGAAATGATCAGAAGATTAATTTATTTATATTAAAAGTAGCAAGAAGAAAACCCACCAAAAAGGGATTATTTGCATGCTTAATTTCAGATTCGAGTGTTGTAACAATAGTGTATTAAAAAATATTGTGTCTCTCAAAGCCCTGTGAAAATGCTTGGCAATAAGTGTCAAAAAATGATTGAAAATTTTTTTGGACTTAGGATGAAACCTGCACAAAAAAAGAGTGCCAAAAGTGTTTGCTCAAAGTCGATTAACTTAATATTATATTAAAAATTATGAAATTTTTTAAACCATATGGTGCGACAACCACCGTCAAACCATATTGATTTATGATAGAGTGTGCGTCATAAGGTGATGACTAAAATGTGTGACTCAAAATTTACTTTTTATTTATTTATTTATTTCAAAATGTATATATATATATATATATGTAATTTATGTTAATAATGATTTTTTAAAGATGCTCTACATTAACAGGTGGAGGGCTACAGGTTGTGCATCTTTGATTTAAATTGTTATATCTTGAAATAAGTTTAGGATAATCATTGACGTTCTGTAGGCCATCAAATGTCCAAAATTTCGAAAGCAGGGCAAGAAATTAAAAATCCTACGCATCTTGTGCAGCTCAGAAATTTACCCAATAATTCAATAGACTAATAAAAACTTATGATCTCCCAAAAGTCACAACATTCTTAATTTTTATAACCCTTATCTTCATTCTTGTAGTCAGTGTTTCCAAATTATTATACACTTGTATTGGGTAATTTTTTTAAAATTTAAATATCACTCACAGTCAAACAAACCATTTTCTCTTTTTAATCTATGCTGTTACTGAGAGTTACTGTTCCTATGTGATGCATGTAATTATGATTTTATTTTGTTAATTAAATATTTATTATTCATTATAAATTAAGTCTGAAATCTGGAGCAATAAAAGTTGCCTATTTATATTCTGAATAAAATGTTTTAAAAGTTGTTGAAACAGGTATTGTGACATGGTAAACCATGTAACAATACCTATTTTTAAAGGTTCACCGTATGAATTAACCTCTAAAAATAAATAAATAGGATAATTTAAAATGTGCCGCAAAATTTATGTAGATTCATATAAAAAACATTTTAGCATTTTTGTAAAATAAATTATAACAAAAGTGCCACTTAAGTAGATTATAGGCTTTTTGTTAAAGCAATGCCAGCAGTTGATGAAACTACATTTTGCCATATGTATAATACAAAAAATTTATTAACCTTTTTAGTTTTGTGGAATGAATATAAAACTGATCAAATGATTAAGAATTAGAAAACTTATCATTTTGTTTTCATATTACGCTCATCAAATAAATCAATCAATGTAAATTTGTTATTGTAGGAGCTGGTTTCCTAAATGAACACAAACTTCCCATCAATGCAGCTGCCTTCAATCATCCATCAGACGGAAGTGAAGGTCTTGCCAAACGTATTTGCATTGAACAAGATGGGCAAACTTTTATTTTAGCATTACAAGGTAATAGACACTGCTTCATAAATTTTCTACAAATCTAATTTTTTTTTTTTGAAAGAATTATTGAAACATTAATCTGTTTTTTAATCCTTAGTGAATCATTTAGTTTTTTAATCCAATTAGTGAATTCATATATGATATATGATAATTTTAAATAATATGAGATTAAATAAAATGATTACTATACCTGTTTGTGTTTTTAGAGAATTTAAATACTTTATTTTAAAATTTGGTTGTCCCTAGCTTCTTAAACCTCGTTACCTTATAATTTACAATCTTATTCTTGATTGTTGATTCATTAACGTTAATCTGTTTTTGTTTTACATATAATATTCATATGAAAATTGTTTTCATTCTTTTTCTAATTACCTTTTTTTTTTTCAGTATACTAGCGCGTTTCTGTTCTGTGTAAGGTTTTTCTTTATGGATTTTTTTTTAACCCCTCCCTTTTCGCTCCCGTGAAAATGACAGAGTGAAGTTTCGCACTCTTATTTCTCGTTCCCGTGATATTTCCTGGCTAGAATGTTCAGTAGTAATGCGCCAATAAGAATAAAACTAATTAATTTCTTTTGCCCAGAAAAAAAATTATTTCTCATTTTACACACCAAATGGCAGTACCAGGATATTTTTAAGGTAATTGTAGATAGTTTGGAAAATTTGTTGTGTCAGAAGGGATGAAAACAATAAGAGATGTAAGAAGGAAACTCGTTACTACTGTCCAGATTGTGATGTTGGCCTCTGTATCTCATGCTTTTAAATTTATCACACAAGAAAAAATTACTAATCTTTATTTATATTATACATAAGTTTGATAAAATTATTTTTTATTATTTAAAACACATATTTTTTAAATTTTCCTTGCTTGCTGGAAAACCAACATTAAGTCATAGTAACCCTAAATGTTGGCTTTTCCTGAAAATTTAATTTTTTAAAATTTCAAGCTAAAAACAAATCGAAAATTGAAAATGAATACATATATTGTTCATACACATAATTTTATATAATTTTCAGGGATAAAAAAAATAGACACTTTTATGACCACTTTCTTGAAAGTTAACCGATTGTTAAGGGTTGGAACAAAAGTTGGAACTAAGCAAAATATGATAATTTTAACTCATATTTATAAAATAATTATATAATTGGGGGGTGGGGGGATTTTCGGACAAAAATGAAAAATACTTCTGAAAATAATGTAGCTTGGATTTAAAACTACAAATGATAACTAAGAATGAAATGTAATCTTTTTTCGCATGAATGGATTTTTGTGTTTTAACATGCATGCGAATGTTATTTTTACATAGTATAAAGTTTTAAAAAAGTGTTTAAATAATGGATTAACATGGATTTTTAAAGACCCCTCTGAAACTTTGTGATTTATTTAACAACTGCTTGCTCTTCTCAAGTTTTTTTTTCTATTTTATTTAAATCTGTATAAAAACATAATTTTAATCCTTTTAAAATATGTACATTTTTCATTCTTTAAAATTAGTGACATAGGTTTAAAATAGTATTTGTAGATTTTATTGCATTTTATTAGGAATAATGAATAAAAATATTTCGTAATCAATTATTTCTTTATTGACAAATTTCTTATGTACGTGAATTAAATTTTAAGAAAAAATATTTTGTAACAATCCTTGTTTTTAACTTTCTTTGCTATAAACTGTAAAACTATTGGTTTTCTTTAACTTTTCTTCTGTAGCATATATACAAGGCTGCCACTCTTAATGCATAATTTTTTTTTTTGTAAAAATAAATAAAAATTATGAAAGTAAGAAATTGAAAATAAAAATCTTCGGAGTAGTATTGACCACTAGGTAATATTTAAGTTAGTAAAAACTGAAATGCTTTCTATTTAATAACTATTGATGCTAAAGACCAAAATAGGAATTAATATAAACAATAACCAGTTAAGTTTAGTTGTAAAGTGGATCTGGAATGCCTTTAGTTGTTTCTCCTCAAGTTTGTGCAGTTTTTAAAGATCCTTCAAGCAGTTTAGCCGAGGGGAGCCCATGTGGTCTAAAATCCAATCCCGAAATGAGTTAAGAAATTTTAACAATTAAAATATAACAAAAAAAAATTAAATACTAAAATTCCTTCAGACCTTCCACACCCCCCCCCCCAAAAAAATGAAAGCCTGGCTATGCCACTCTATCCCCCCCCCCCATCAAGACAAAATGAAATGAATCAGTTAGCATTCCAGATTTTCTCCAATATTGAAATAATTTCTTTTTTTTTCCCTTTCAAATCCGAAATTATCCTCCAACCTTTACTTATTTTCTGTTCAAAAACCCTGTTTAATTTATCATATTAAAATATTTAAATAAATTTTATTTTTTAAGTCAAAAATTTTAATTTATTTGAATATTTTCTGTGTGGAGTTTCAAGAAATATAGTGATTACCTTCTTTCTTACTTTAAACAGCTTTGAAATTTTTAAAGTTATTAAAAAATTTCTAATATCACTGAGGTAGAGTCTCCTAGAATTCTAAGACTACTATACTTCCAAGATTACAGTAGGGCAAATGTTTTGCTTATGCCACTATTATCCTGTCTTTGTCACTCCGATACTCTGATCAGCCTTATTTATTTACATATTAATTTAGGATCTGCATAGTTTTTGATTTTTAAATAGACTCTAAAAATATACATGTATCTAAAGAATGCTCATCTCTATGTATATTAATGTTGGTTTACTTGTAGATGGACTTGAAGGTTTCTCTAGTATTGTAGAAGTTCCTCCTAAAGGTTTTCCAACTTTAGATCCCTCCCAGGTAAAGTTATATAGGTTTTAATGAACTTTTTTATTAGAAAATTGATCTAGTTTGAGGCTATTTCCCCCCCTCTTAATGAAGTGGAGTTAATATGGGATATTCAGTGAGGGAAATAAAATAGAAAATTTGGGATTCCCATTTTAATGCATTGTGTTTTCAAGAATTTTTTTTCTATTCAAGAAAATTTCTGTAGTACTCACTTAAAGTTGAAAGGTCGTGCGCAATTCTTAGTGGCACTGTTAGTGAAGGCGTTGCTCACACCACTGGTTGAAACGCTGGGGTAGTGAGTTTGTTCCTGGTTGCCGACTATACAACCGGCATGTATACGCAGCAAGGTATATGTTGAATCTGTCGTGCCTGAAAGTCCTTTCATTGGCTGTGGTGTGGAGGTTTGAAGAAAGGGGTACCAATTCAGGTGCTATCCATGTCATTTGACCAGGATCAAAATTACATGACATTCTTACCAAAGTTGAGCAAAACTTTAATGGATTACATTTTTGAATTACAGTAATCAAATCACTCCTAATCATGATTAGAACATGACATCATTTTGATTACAGCTGTAATTGTGATTACATTACTAAATTATTATTAAATCAATTACTTTTTTTAAACTGAAACACATAGAAAAAGTTGCTTGAAATGGGTAGGGGGCCAAATTAATCTCCAAAACCGTACAAAGTACGTCCCTGACGTTTCAGAGCGTACGCTATGTCCATTGCTGTCATAGTTTTCCTCTTTGCGTGCTCAGTGACAGCATCACGGATAAGCTTCTCAAGGAAAATTTTGAGAACATCTCTATTTTCTTCGTAGATGAGACCAGAAATTTGTTTGACACCACCTTATCAAGCTGAACACCTGAGGGCAGGTTTCATATAGACTTAGAGGTTGGGCAGCTTTGACGAGCAGGACACATCGACCAGAGGTCTATTGTACCCATGGCAGGTTTCATGATATCTTGGATATTATCACGCAAAACTTTACAATGACGCTTGGCTCCTTCCTTTCCAAATACTTTTCCTCCTTTATCACAACCGGCCGTGATGAACCTTCATCAGCAAGAGAAGAAACAAAAATACTTTTTTTCATATCCCTTATGAGCTTTTTTGTTTGTTTAGCCTCACCCACCTGTCTTCCTATTAGTTGATGGGTATTGGTAGACAACAATCAGTTGTGATTACTTGCAATCAAAATGTATGATTACATGTAATAACGATTGCATACTTTAAGTAAATGCAGTATGAAAGTATGTGCTTACATATTTTTATGTAAGTAATAAAATTTGCTTATGTTTGCAATGCATTTATATGTATACATATATATATATAGTAAATGTGTGTACAGTGCACAAAATAAAAAATGGTCCACCCTAAATAACTTTTGATTAAATGATCAGATTTTCAGGTTCTTGGAGTCATTCTTCAAGGGAGTGACATCAAATATGCTAATTTGTACAGATCATATTTTAAGTTATCAAATCAGAACAAAAAGGTACTTTCTCTAAATACACATATCTTTTTTTGACAGATTCGGATTTTTGGCTTCAGAAATATAGGGTGTAGCCGCAAACTGGGAAATATGGTCCCAATAACTTGGTCAGAAGGCCCTTAATGTTAATTTTATTTTTTGTATATTTTGCCATATTTCGAGGTTTTTTCCAAACTTTTGATATTTTAAAATTTTGTGGATTAGTATTAATTAAAATAATAAAAAATTCTAAATATTTATTTAAAAAATTTTTTTTCCAGGGTCATTGGTTAAATGAATTTTAAATCTGAGTGCAAACATTTTTCAAGTCTCTTGAAAATTTCTCAGTATGCGGCAAAAGCACAAAAAGTAAAACTAACGTGAAGGGATAAAAACTTTGAACCACTCTCTTGACCAAATTATAGGGACCATAATTTCCAGATTGCAGTTACCCCCTATATTTTAGTGATCAGAAATCTGAATCCGCTGGAGAAAAAAAAAGTATGCTTATTCAGAGAAAGTACGTTTTTGTGCCTGATTTCATAACTTAAAATTTAGTCTTCACTGATTAATTAGCATATTTGAAGTCACCTCCTCAAACCATCAAGAATGAGGCCTAGCTATTGAATTAGATTAAAAGTTATTAAATGTTTTTATTTTGGAGCACTGTACATTCATAGATATATTTTGGGTCAGTGGTCGGAAGTAGCATACTACAAGTAAGGGAACTACCGTAGTCACAACTTTTTTTCGTAGGGTAGTGTGCTACTTTTTTAAAAAAGGTAGTGTAGTGAGTAGTGTGATACTAAAAAAAAGTAGTTTGTAGCGATTCCTGCCAAATACTTTTTATGTTAGTTTAGTATAGAACAGGGTTCTAACGCAACAAATTTTAATTTGATGAGTACAATTCTTTACGGGTCTCGCAAATAATGCAATTTTAAATGCCTATGTGAGTTAACAATAGTGTACTTAGAGTTACGTGTAACTAATATTTAAGCTAGCCATTATGAATATATATAGATAATTTATCTATTTTTTCACTCTTTCACATGTGACTGTAGGTTCATAAAACGATGATATTTCAAAGGAAAGAAACATATTTTTGATGTGCTTAATTTCTTAGAGGAAATAAAAGAGCACTTGACAAGTATTTGGTAATTTCCTAGCATCCCTTAAATTAATTATTCTCTGTCAAGAAGGGCATAAAAATTTGAAGACTAAATGAACAAATTCTAAAGAAGTCTTTTAGATAATCAAACTGGCTCATGTAAACATGAATAAATATTTCTAAATAATTCTTCATGTTTAATCTAAGCCAATGTTTTATTCAAAACCATTTTGAACATAATGTGTAAATTAATTTCTCCGGCAAAGTTCAGTTCCTTGAAGTAGTGAAGTAGTCACTACAATTCCAAAATAGTTTTTAGTTACTATACTTAAAAAAAAAGTAGTTGTAATTATCTGCATTTGTAAAAAAGTAGTTGTAGTTCTAGTAAACTACAAAAATATTGTAGTTTTTCCAACCACTGTTTTGGGCTCATACAATAGTTGTATATCTGTACAGTGCACAATAAATGGACCACCCTGAAAAACTTTTGAACTTATGATCGGATTTTCACATTCTAGGACTCAAGAAGGTGACCTCAAATATACTAATTAATTATTGCGATATTTTAAGTTACAAAATTAGACATGAAAATCTACTTTTTCTAATTAAATATTCGTTTTTTCTCCCGACGGATTTATACTTCTTACCCTCAAAATATAGGGGTAGCAACAATCTAGAAAATATGGTCCCAATATTTTGGTTCAAAGTTTGGACCCCCTAATGTTAATTTTACTTTATGTGTATTCGGCCATAACTCCCGAACTTTTTACGCAAATTCAAACATTTTTGCACACAATTATAAAATTTGTTTATCCAAAGATAATTTCCATGCAAAAAATAATTTTTATTCAATATTTATTATGTTTCATTATTTTATTTAATAATGATCGAAAAATCTTTGAATTGTAATACATACAATTTTTTGCATTATTTTAAAGATTGTAATTTTACATGTCCAAACACAAAGTTGGAGTAAAATCGGTTAAATAGTTCCTGAGAAATTGAATTTCAAATAAGTACTATTTTTTAACACAGTAAATAAATATTTTTTAATTAACACATATATGCTGTGCATATATGTATACTTTAATATGTATTTGTGTATACTTTATTAATACATATGTACAGTGAAATGCATTAATACATATGTACATAAAAAACTGATCACCCTAAATAACTTATGATCTAATGATCGAATTTTAGCATTCTGGTACTCAATTTTTGTGATTCAAAGGAGTTGGCCTTTAATATGCCACTTAATTAGTGCAGACAACATTATCCAATCAGATACTGCATCAGACACAAAAATGTATTTTTCCTGAATAAACTTACCTTTTTATGATGGATTTGGAATTCTGACCCACAAAATGTAGGGGATAGCTTCAATCTGGGAAATATGGTTTCCATAGTTTGCTCATGAGAGTGTTCTAAAGTTTTAACCCATTTCTGTATATTACATATATCTGAAGAACTTTTTGAGCTGATTGAAAAGCTTTTGCAGACAATTGTAAAATTCGTTTTTCCTAGGAAAATTCTATGAAAAGAATAGCTTTTAGGATATATTTATTGTTTTTTATTATTTTATTAAATAATTAAATTTTTTACATGAGTGCAGTTTTATATGACCAAATACAGAATTTAAAGTGAAATCAGTCGTATAGTTCCTGAGAAATCGAATTCTGAAGAAGTAGTATTTCTGAAATTGGATTTCTCAAGAACCATGCGTCCAACTTCATTCAAATTTTATATTTTGCCATGTGATATACACTCTTTAAAATGATGTGAAAAATTGTGCACCTTACAATTCAAAAAATTTTCGACTTCTATTAAATAAAAAAATGCTTACTAAAAAATTTTTTTTACATGATATTGTCTTTGGGTTAAGGAATTGTATGTCAAAAAAAATTTTAATTGGCTTAAAAAGCTGCCAAAATATAGCAAAATATCCAAAAAGTTAATTTATTATTAAAGGGGCCAAACTTTGGACCTTTCTCCTAGCCAAAGTATAGAGACTATATTTCCCTGATTGTGGCTACCCCCTATATTTTGAGGATCAAAAATCCGAATCTGCCAGAACAAAAGATCAGAGAAAATATATGATTGTGACTGACTTATAATATTGTCTACGCTAATTAATTAGCATATTTGAAGTAACCCCCTCAAACAATTAAAACCAAATCCTGGAACTGGACGATTCCATCGTTAGATCAAAAGTTTTTTAGGGTGGTCAGTTTATTTTTTTTGCACTCTACATATGTGCACTATATGCATGTTGAATATATGTGTGTACATATGTATGTCCAATGGGTTAACCATTGTACACATATATTATGGATATGCAGATGCTATTAAACATACATACAAATGTACATGCATACTTTGGATGTGCATATATTGTATATATACCATTTATAAGTACAGTATGTAAGTGTGATGTGATCATTACAATGTTGTGTGCATAAATACTAACTGGTCCGAGGCCTTTGCTGTTTTCCTGGGTGTCTAGTGCCTCAGGTTGTAATTTTGGGGATATCCATAACCGATATACACTGAAAAGGGGATGCCTTTCACTTGGACTAGTATTCTCTGTACATTCAAGGAAGTAAGTTGCTTTTTCTGCTAATTCACCTGTGTGTGCTTCGAATATATATTTAATTTTCCAGCTTTGCTTTGTTTCATCACTTTTTATAGATTCTAAGATTTGAAATTTAAATTTGTAAAACTTCCTAATTCCACTTTAAGAATAAAATGTAAAGAAAGCATTGCATTTTAAGAGAATATGGGCGTAGAAGATATTTGGCTCGTTGCTTAGAAAGCTAAAAAAGTATTGTCGCCAAGCATTCAGGTCCAGATGGATATCTGCTACTGATTTACAAATAAATATATTTCCTTTTGAAATTGTGTAAATTTGTCTTCATTTCCAAAGAAACAGTTTTAACAGAAGAGGGGGACCTAGGATGTCGACTACGGATTAGAACTGGGTGAGTTTCTTTTCAACAATCACCTTATCTACATATTCCACACAAACCAGTAAAACTTACCTCTTCTTCCCAGCAGTAAATATGTATGTGCTTATTATTTGTATGTGCAAAAAATTTACATATGAAAATACAATTTTCTCTTGTTAAATACATACACAAGTATGTGCATAAATTATATATACATTCATTGTGTAAAAACGTACATATCTACATTGTTTGCATATGCATTTGTAATTAAATATTAGATTTATACATAACGTACATATATTTTAAACCTACATTATTACAGAGATCATGTAAATGCCTACAATGTGTATCATTATACAATATATTATACTATCTGTACTGTATAATATAAACATTTATACATGGTATACAATCATTTTAACATGCAATCGTATATTTAGATATCTTGTTATCATAATTACATGTAATCATATATTTCGATATTTCAATTGATTCCTTAATAGTCAATTACTTAGAATCACTATTACAATAAATTGATTATCGTAATCACGATTACAGTTATTATCAAAGTTTGTAATCATGATTACTGTAACCCGTTACGTTTTTGCCTGACTCTGATGTAATCAGAGATCATGATTACTTGTAATTGTGATTACAAGTAATTGCAGTAGTTATCTGTAATTAATGCCCATCTCTGATTTCAACCATGACTGTTTAAAGATAGAAACATAAAATTTGGATGATGAATATGAAATGAATACCTTGTCTACTCAACTTCACATTAAACCTTCATTTTACTAAAACAGCTTATAAAATGTATTTGCTAAGTTGATTTTGAAATAGGCTTGACTATGTAGGATATATTGGAAATCTCATATTGCATTTCTGAATCATATTACTTTTTTCAAATAAATTATTGTTGCAAAAATAAAATTTAAGTCGTCAAGGGATCTATTGACTTTATTTATATAGTAACGCTTTTAAGTATGATCTGCCTCATCAAAATAGCCAATAAAAACATTTTTGATATGAATGCAGTAGACAATAGTAATTTTTAATAGATTAAGAGAAAAGGATACATCAAAATTCTTAAGAAACATTCAAAAAGAAAAAGAGAGTTTATAAAAAGGATGAAATTCTTGTATTTTTTTTGTCTTAAGTTATGTACTTACATAATCTTCAAACATATGTTAAATCAAAATTTATTTGTAAAATTTTAGTTGCTGAGTTTGCAAGAGTCAAGCAGTTTAGCCACAAGAGAAGGAATAAACCAAAGCTGGTTTACTAGCAGAGAAGAAAAGACAACTCTCCACAATAAGGGTAACAAAGTCCATCAGAGTATATTTTAAGAGTTTTTCTAATAACAAATCCTATTGACTTATGTACTCATTCTCTTGTCTCCTACGATCATGAGGTCTACTATACTTATTTTACATATCAATGTTTCAGATAAATTATTTTTATAATACACTTAAACCAAATATATGAAATTCATTTAACCTTTATCTCTTAACTAAATATTGAGAACTATAAATTTATACCTTCGATTTTGTTTATATATATATAAAAATTCACAAGTTGGTATTATTTGATAAAAAGGTTTTTACATATTCATGATTTTGGTACAGTTCACATTCAAGAAGTTCTTGCTTTCTTTTTATTTCCAATATTTTATGCAAGAATAAATTATTAACAATGGTGTTTTTACCAAAGATAAACCATCATGACTGGATAAACAACAACGTTAAAAATAGAAAAACAACTGAACACTACAAAATGCTTGCATTCTTCCTGCACCTTTCCCCCATTTAGAAGCAAATTGTTCCAATATTAGATGTGTATGAATATTATTTTTTATTCTTTTCTTCTTAGCACTACAGCCCAGATCTTTCCCAATGAGTTTTTTTTAATATTGTTAATAAAAAAACCAAGTTACAATTTTGTATCAAGCGGAATCAAATATTAAAATATTGTTTCTGTCTATTAACAATCTACAAGCACAATCACACTAGCTCTAATTTTTATCCAGGAAAGACCATGGAAATTTTATGTTAAAAAAATTTTATTTTAAAAACTGCCATTGTGAAAAATTGGGCATACATTCCATGTTTTCTCTAACCACAATCATAAGTGGGTTTAATTAAAAAAAATTATATACTTCCAAAGAGAGAATTTATATGTCTTCCTGATACCAAATATTAAAATATTGTTTCTGTCTATTAACAATCTACAAGCACAATCACACTAGCTCTAATTTTTATCCAGGAAAGACCATGGAAATTTTATGTTAAAAAAATTTTATTTTAAAAACTGCCATTGTGAAAAATTGGGCATACATTCCATGTTTTCTCTAACCACAATCATAAGTGGGTTTAATTAAAAAAAATTATATACTTCCAAAGAGAGAATTTATATGTCTTCCTGATACCCAAGGAAAGTTTTGATATAAAAGTTCACACATGTTTTATTTGGAAAATGATTAAGTAAAGTAAAATTGATTGGGATAAAACAAATAATTCAGTTAAGAAATTAGAATAACCAAACAAAACACAATTGTATATTAATTTTTAAAAAAATATCTAAATTGTGTAACTGCAAAAAATTTATATTGAATCAGGAACACTTTAGCGAGGAAAGTATCACATGGTAAGTTCTAGAGCAAGCCTTAAAAATTCTCAGTTGGAAGCAATTTATGACCTGAAATCGAACAAAAAAGTGCTTCTGGGGATATTCCATACTACTGAAATAAGGACAAAAAAAGTCCGAAGTCAGTGAGAGGCAAATAAAGGAGTGAAAATGACACGGCTGTTTTCTTAGAGGATCAGGTAACTTAGTAGGTAGTAGATATAATGTCAGGAATATTTTCATCAGTGAATAAAGCGTTTTATTCCTCTTTCAAAATAAGATTTGAAAAGTAAAGAGTGACTATTATTTTATTTTTGTGAGCGCTTATTTTTTTATGAATTTCATAATTAATAGTCTATGTAAACTATTCTGTGTAAAAATAAAATATGAGGAAATTAAGTTTTGCAATGACTTGGACTGGGAGGCATTAGGTGGCACTGATTTTCACTATACAGTACTGTCTTTTCACTGAGTGGACTAGTGGTATAATTTAATATGTTAAAATATGCACTGCTGTCCATACATTGTAATATGCATTAGCTGTAAGTATATCATAAAAATATAAGTTTAAGCTCGTAGGAGTAGAGACTATAATACTAAAATAAATAAATATCACAGTTAAGAAAGATACAATGTCTTCTTATATGTTTGTTTTTTTTTTTTTTTTTGTTTACATTTTCTCCACATTTTTATTAAAAATTTTCTGTTTTCTCTTATTTCTCTTAGTTTAATTGAACTACCAAGTATAGAATCTAATTTAAAACATATTATTTGGTGAGTCATCAAATTTGCCTTAATTTAAGAAGTTTTCATTATGTAATATTTATGATAAAATGTAATTCCGTCAACATCTTTTCTCAAGCTGTAGGATGTTTAAAAAAAATTTTATACGGAGAACACATTCTGTAAAGAAGCTGAAAATATTAACTGAAAACTGGAATTTGAATTCCAAATTTTTAGGAAAAAGATGGAATTCTGGTAATTCATTGTTCTAGGTTATCTATTGCGCTGATTTATTAATGTTGTAGATATACTTTTTTGTGACCCCAAAATTTAACTGTGGTAATTTATGTGGTGTTATTTTATAAGCTTTTGTACAAAGAATGCTAAAAAAAGAAAGAAAAGTTTCAAAAATGAATGATTTAAGGAGTGCATTTAAAAATATTCTTTATTTGTAGACGTAAAATTAAATCAACCCATTTTTCATTTAATTTATTTTTAGGTCACCTTTGGAAGCAAGGAATGTGGTCTAAAGAAGAAATAGAACTACTAGAAAGCAATATACAGCTCTATTGTAAGGTAACATAATTTCTTTTATCTTCATAATTAGTTTTGTCATCATTTTTCTGCCATTTTGCATAGATATTGAGCAATTGTTCAAATATCCTGAGCATTTTGTTATGCAAAAAGATATGGCTACATATTCACTAAATTATATACCGAACCAATGAACAGAAATTGAATAAATAAATTATACTTTTAAAACAATAAAAAAGGAGACAATAAAAAATGAAGTAATCGAGAAACTTTCAAAGAAAATTAGGAATTCAAGATTTAATAAGTTTTATTAAGTATGCGTAAGCTGTAAGTACATAGAACCCATAATAAAGGAGAACAAGGAAAGAAATAAAGAAAAGGACTAAATAAATGAATAATAAAAAAATTAATTATTAAAAATTTTAAAAAATTTATCGAATTTGGAATATTAAAAAAAAAAAATCTGAGCCATCACATTTTTATGAACTAATACAATTATGCCCTCAAAAATAGTTCTTTCTTATATTAATTCAGCCAAAGCAAAATAAATATATTATAATGCTATAGTGTAAGGCGCACCAAAAAAAGAAAGAAAGAGAGAGAGACTGATTTATAAACAAAATTTTATCAAGTAAAATATCAGGAAAAATAAAACACTAATAGAAACATCAAAAAAGGAAAAAGGATGTCTTGTTCCTATAACTAACTTGCAAAAATGATTTTAAAAATTTGTGTACTTAAGTTGTCAGATTATACACAATACAAATCTCAATATTTGATTTTAAAATCTTATAGTTCTTTCTTATATTAATTCAGCCAAAGCAAAATAAATATATTATAATGCTATAGTGTAAGGCGCACCAAAAAAAGAAAGAAAGAGAGAGAAACTGATTTATAAATAAAATTTTATCAAGTAAAATATCAGGAAAAATAAAACACTAATAGAAACATCAAAAAAGGAAAAAGGATGTCTTGTTCCTATAACTAACTTGCAAAAATGATTTTAAAAATTTGTGTACTTAAGTTGTCAGATTATACACAATACAAATCTCAATATTTGATTTTAAAATCGCGTGAATGCAAATTCCAATGTATAATTTTCAAGTCACTTGAACATATATCACCATAATATTTGGCTTTTAAATCATGTGAATATAATAATTTGATATAAAATCGTGCAAATATGAAACACAGTGCGCAATCTTAAATTGTGTAAAAACAAATTGAGATGTCTGATTCTATCGCAATGTATGATTTTAAATGATGTTAATATATCTGGTAGGAAAAAGCTTAAAAACAAATATTTCTATGCAAATTCTAAACAAATATACAATGACATAATAACAGGAAAATTGCGTCTGCAGGAAGCAGAGAAAATAACACATCCATCTCTGCCAGATTAACCTGTGCAATCTTGACAGTTTCTTTGCAATACTAAACTTGATTTTGACAAATTTTCCGGTAACCGAGTTCATACGTACATGTATATTTTGCATATCTGCAAATAGATTTTCCATTTAAAAATGAGATTTTATTCCATATATAAGATCACTAATAGATATCATTCCAACTTACTCAGATTAACTTTTGCTCTACTTTCTCACATTTTCACATTAAAGATAAGGTATAAATAAAAAGCCGTATATTTAAAATTCGATTTCTCAGGAACTATTTAACCGATTTTGCTAAAAAATTTTATCTTACCATGTAAAATTACATACTTTAAAATAATATTTAAAAAAGTATTTCTTACATTTCAAAATTTTTCGGCTAATATTTATTAAAATACCGTAATTTCGCGGAGATAGGCCGCGGCGTTATTGATTTAAAACTTTAAAATTTAGTAGGAAGGCGTGTCTAACAATGCGGCCTATATAGTATTACTTTTTGTTCTTCTTTAACAAATTTTGCTTTTTAGAAACCCCACTGGAAATTTCATCATCATTTTTCCACCTGTTACTGTGCTTTTTATTTATTTTTTCATGCTTAATGTTTCTCCACAAAATGGTCAGTGCACCTGGAATTTTCCCCTCCCTACACTCCCTAATCCTTTCTTGGAATCACTTTCTGGAGACCACTATCCACAAGAGAACAAAGTCTCTCTTTCCCTTCTGCCATATGAACAGCTATTGAGTGTAGGAAATGGGCGTGGAGTGGAGAAGCATAAATCAGAAAGGAATGAATGAAGGAAATCAGTGTGGGGCCAGTGATAACATAAACTGTAAAACAAATGCTCCCCCTGCATTTTTCAGGAAATATGTCTCTTCCACTTGTCATGAAGGCCTCTCTCCACTCCCCTTTTTTCTTCAGCTGCTTGTTAAAAACCATGTGAATGTTTGATGAATAAAGGGTGCTGATGAGCTTGGAATAACCTTGAATAATCTTACAATTAAAATGCTCCAGAAGAATTTCCTTTCAACTGGCAGAGGGATCATTTAAAAAAAAACATGAATTGAGAAGAAAAAATAGGGGGAGGAATTGCTAAAAATAGAAACTTGTCTTAAATGCTTGGGAGAGCGCTTTTTATTGTAGTTTTTTTTTCATTGCTCATATTTCTGTCTGATTTCGATCATCTTCCTCAGCTTATTTTTTTTTAATCGTTTTATCTTCAATTCTGATGCGTTTTTGTTTTATTAATGTTTTTCTTTCAATAATATTTTTGTTTCGTTTATACTATTTTCGTTTTGTTTTAGCATAACTTGTATTTAAGTTATCCAATTTAAATGCCTCCCTTCAAAAGGAAAATTTTATACAGCTGCGTTTAAGCTGTCAGCATTTAAAAGAGAAAAGGAAACTGTGATAAATGGCTTTAAAAAAAACGGAAATCATCCTGGGACAAAACGAAACCGAAAGTGAGGCTGAAAGTGTGAGTGACGGAGATTAACCCGAAATAAACAATGGACTAGTAAACCTAATTTACTTTTATACAGAGAGTTCTGATTTTGAGGGATTTTTAAGTGCAGTGATATGAATATATAGTGACAGGTAATATCTAAATGAATTATTCTTTAGTTTTTCTTTGAACAAAATTTGTTTGGATTTATCGTTTATATCTAAAACAGGATTTTGGATTGTTGATTTAAAAGTATCATCATTTTATTTTTAACAATTTTCAAACTTCTTTTAATGGTTTTCGATGTATTATTTTAATGGTTACTTCACATTAAAATTAGAAAATGCTTAATTTTACTTAAAAAGTTATTGAAATCTATTTTAAATACGAGGATTGTTTCTATTTTTTTGTATATTCAATACCCTTTTATTGGTTTTTACTTAACTATTTAAGTTATATAAATATACGTATTTAGAGCATGTGTTAAGTCTTTAATCAATACCTGTGTTACGTTCAAAATTCGTTAATTGTTAAAAATTCGGCGCGGCGTGTACAATGGTTGCGGCGTATTAGGTGAAAATCTTTTTCTTTCCTGTCGATTTTTGAGGGCGCAGAGTATATACCAGGTCGGCGTTTCTCCGCAAAAGTACGGTAATAAATATTTACTAAAATTAATTTTTTTCATGGAATTATCTTTGGATAAACGAATTTTATAATTGAATGCAAAACTGTTTCAATTCACTTTGAAAGTTCTTGAGGTGTGGGGAAATACACGAAAAGTAAAATTAACATTAAGGGGTCCAAACTTTGGACCGCTTTCCTGATCAAACTATGCAGACCATATTTTTCAGATTGCGGCTACCCCATATGTTTTGAGAGTTAGAAATCTGAATTCATTAAAATAAAAAAAAATGCTTATCCAGAGAAAGTCCAATTTTGTGTCTGATTTCGTAATTTGAAATATCGTCTGCACTAATTAATTAGCATATTTGAGGTCACCCCCTCAAATGAAATTTTTTTTTTTAATTATCCAGCAAAATAAAGTATTACCTTGTACAAATCTTGTTTTCTGGCCAAATCCAAGCTAATTGACAAATCAAATATGGCTCTTAACTTCAGTATGAGCACGCCTTGAAAGTATATCCCTCGCTACCCTCTTTTTACACTCTAATTTTATATTTTGCGATCTGGCAACTTAGTTCCAAAAATATTTTAAAATCATATTTGCAAATCGCAAGTCAATTGTAAGTAGTACATGGCTTCTTTCTCCCTTCTCACTTTATACATTCCTATTTATTGTGTTTCATTTTGCAGTTTTCGTGATTTTTTGTGATATTTTTACTTCTTAAAATTTTTGTCAGACTATGAATTTCAAAGAACAAGGTTCGAGTAAGAAGAATGGCGAGTCAGAAATCATAAGTTCGAAAAACCACTGAAAGAGGAAGTTTGAACATTTAAAAATATTTTAAAGACAAAATTTACTTATTAATTTTTGGTGTGTTACCTTTTCTACCCTCATTATGCAAATGTTGTTCTTTGAATGGATGTTAAATGTGCCTGTATAAGACAAATCAAGATTAGATTTGGAGATTTTTTATGAATCTCGTGTTATGGAAAGTAGAATACTCTTGTCGTTTGTTTTCTCTTATAAAGTTATGTGATGTCTAAGTTTAGTTATAATTTTGATTGCTAAATAAAAATTCTTGTAAGTTCAAAGATGACTTTTTCATTATAACACTTGCTTAGCATTTTTCACTATGCACTCAACTATGCTGTCAATTTTATTTACAAATCGGTCTCTTTTACCTCACTTTTGTACTTATTTAATGATAATCGTGTTACTTCGCGATGAGATTATATCTTTTCATTGTTAAACTTTCTAACATTAATTAATTTTTTTTAAGGATTTTTATAATTTTTATTTTTTTCTCTCCCTTCTTTTCCTTTACTTTTTTCATTTCTGTCTTTGTTTTCTTTGAGTTCTTATCTTATATAAAAGCAAGTAGCTAATTTTTGGATTAGTTATAGGATGTAAGTTATTTAATTGTAAAACAAACTTTTTTCAAAACAGGGGGAAGAAAGTATTTTCACTGTTAAATACTTAGGAAACTTATAAAAGTATTTAGAATTTTTATATCAGCTATTGACAATTAGTTTAATATTAAAATAATCTATAATTATATTTCATTGTATCAATTTTTACCATAACTTTATTGCAAGTAACCAAAATTTTTGAAATTTATGAAAAAATAATTATTTATTTACTTATTTTTTCTACAATAGATTGATTGGAATTTTTTGAGAATCTATGTTAATAATGTAACTATGAAATTCTAATTAATCTTTCTTTTAATTTTTTTGTCATTTATTTCATAAAAATTGAATAAAAAAATTTATTTTTTACTTTTTCGTTTTGTATGCATATCTTGGGCATCAACTTCCACCTGAATTAATTAAATATTCAGAGAAAAAAAAATGCATATATACAGGGTGTCTCAGTTAAGCGTTTCAGAACTTCTAGAAGGGGTAGGGGGCAGCCTGACGACTCGAAATCATTTAACAATGTGGGGTCAGAAATGATTTCCTGAAGCGGTGACGTACACAGACGCACCATAAAGAAAAGAGACCGTAAGTGAAAAATCGTTTTAATAATACATTGAAAAAAGCATAAGGCACATGGGTCAAAGTAAGTGTTCGAAGTTTCTGCCACCGGCTACAATGCACACCTCACATCTCCGGTGCATGGACATCCGAACATTCTGCAATACACCAGGCTTCTACAATACTCCAGGCATATCTCGAATTTCTCCGGCAGCTACTGTGATTCTTGCAACCAGCTCCTCAGCATTGTCAACAGGGGTGTCATAAACTAGTGTTTTCATATGACCCCAGAAATAAAAATCAAGACATGATAGGTCGGGTGACTGAGAAGCCAACGTACTGCAAAAGCTCAGTCGGAACTTTCGAACAACGCCATCTACCGCATCAGGAAAGCATTTCCGACCCCGCATTGCTATATGATTTCGAGTCGTCAGGATGCCCCCTACCCCTCTTAGAAGTTCTGAAACACTTAACTGAGACACCCTGTATGTATATATTTATATATATATATATATATACATTTAAGTTTGAAGATTTTTGATGGGATAGGCCATAGTTGTTAAAAGCTTTAGTTCTAAATTTGTCAATTATCCCACTATACTTTACCCAGATTGTCACAGCAATTTTTATCAATTATGTATTTGTTATAAATTACGATAACAATATAATTCCAAATTTTTTGTTATTATTAAGTCATAGGACCAAAATACTAACATTATAATAATAAATATAATTTGGTCAAATGTTAGATAATTTCATTCAAGAATATATGATAATATAAAAAAGTATCTGTCAAAAAAAAAATTTTGAACTTTAGTTCTTAAAATTATCATATATTGTACTTCAATGTTCATAAGAATAAAAGTAATACAGGTCAGTTATTGAAAATTAAAGTTTAGCTCTTTAAGTAAAATAAATGCTTGTTTATCAGTAAATAAGTAATTAACAACTTGACATTAATGATTGACTCTTGCTATTGGTACTCACACACTCTTTAGGTTTGTTAATTGTCCAGCTTTGGGAGAAGCTACTGTTGTACAAGATGGTGGCTATCTAAATTTAAAATTGCCTTATTGTTTAAATACATATTTGTTTTATTTATTTACCTTTTTTTGGCTATCGTGCACATATTTTTAGATTTTACCATTTAAAAAATTTATAAATAATTGCTTTCAATCGTTACTTCATAACTTAACCTTCTAGGTGACTTCATGATTTTTACTATTAATTTATGAAACTGTAACTGTTTAACTTGGGCTTTAATGAGTTAAGTTTTGCCTTGCATTTTTAATCAGTTAACAGCTTAGAAACAGACATCTAATTGTGGTAGAGCCCCAATTGGATGTCTGTTTCTAAACTGTGTTAGAAATATAATTAGATGTCTGCGACATTATCATAAGTATGGATTCTGATTGGCTGTTGAAACGTGGCATTTGCTTATGTTAGCAACTGTTCTTTCCATTTATTTTGAGTAAGTCTAACTGTCAAATATGAATTATCTTTAGTGATACATTTCTTATTCTTTCACAAAGAATGATTTGTTTTAGTTTGGTTAGTACTTAATACAAAAAACAGGCACTAAGCCATGTAGAACATATACTAATTATATAACAAAGTCACTATGTACAAAAAAAAATCCCTGTTACACTAAAATACATAAACAAATAATAAATCTTGATTAAATACAAGACATGTGCAAGAAAGATTTATCTTTAAAAAATTCCAATATTCGATACAGCTTTATATTTAATTAACTTCCCTATAATTAACATTCTATTTTATGTGAAGAAGCTTAGTTCAACCTGAAACCAGCAATTTCCAGAATATTAACACTCTATTTTGTTTATAAACAACCAAATGGGACTGAGTGTGATTGTATATCAGTGTTCTTTTTTCATGTTTAGAGTATCTCATTAAATGATTATTAGAAAAAATATGAGTTAGTTAAAAACTGCCCTAGCCTCGAGTTCCTAACTTCAGCATGGATGCTCTTCTTAAAAATAGCTTTCATGGCTTAAAATTGCAGTTCTTTCCTAAAAAATTAATAAATAAATAAAAAATTCTTTTTTTTCCTTTAATTTTTTTTTTTACTATTTTGCTGCTTCAAAACTTATTTACTTGGTAAGTTTTCATGTGTATTTATTTCAGTTGTTAATTAAATAAAATAGTTTACATAATGGCCATGACAGCCTTGTTGGCTGGGCGCCGTGAGAATGGGAGTTCGAACCAGCTGGCTGAAAACCCTTCATGTAGTAAATAGTGACTTGTATATGTTAAATCTGTCGGGTCACAAAGTCCTCCAGGTTCCCATCCATCCGTCTGGGGGTACTGCATTGGAGATTGATTGTTCACTGGTTCAAGTCAAAATTATGATCTGTTGATACATGACTGAGTCATCTGAAACTCTTAATCAGTTGTTGGTATATCCTTTGATATTTTTTGCTCATTTTCATCTCTATCATTGGGAGCAGACACAGAAAGAATTGAATTGTGTTGCAGTCAATGTAAGTGTCATTGCCTTTGAAAGATCTTGGACCTAAAGATTGTACATAGGAAAGGAAATCCAGCTTCCATTGATATAATGTAAACCAGTCCCTTAAATTTAGGTGTGGTCCTTGTGTATAAAAGGAAAAGTAACATTTAGGGGCACTGCAGCAGAGGTTCTTAAAACTGGTTTGCATCCTCCTCTCCTCCTAACCAATACCGCTGTTGGGGTGAAGAAGAAAACCTTTTTTTTTTTATTGTTTGTTTGATCTATATTTTTACACTATTGATAAGCAGTACTGCACTATTAATTGAGAATGCATTTTATATTAGTCATGTTAAATCTGCTAACACATTTTGACGTTAAGTGGTTTCTAGGTGACTCGATTGTCACTTTGCTTCTTATGCTCTGGACCTTAGTCTGCTAAATCTGACTATGTTGCTCACCCTGTAAGTTATTTTTCTGGTATAGCATACTTAACCCAGCTGTTCTCTATATCAGTTACGTATTAAAAGAGATGGCCTTTACTCCTTAAAATGGCTATAATTTCTGTGGTAATATTTTATGTTTTGTATTAGAGTATTGTTTTCATTGATTTTTTGTCTATACATTTTTTAATCACTATTTAAAAAAAAGTAAACAACAGAAATGTTTCTAGTAAACATGAAATATTTCTTTTTAGGAGCATGATATTACAAATCCTGCTACAATTGTGTTTGAGATGTCCAAGGATGAAAGAAAAGATTTTTATCGAACTGTAGCCAAAGGTTTAAATAGGCCTCTGTTCTCCGTCTATAGAAGGGTGATCAGAATGTATGATAACAAAAACCATGTTGGAAAATACACTTCTGAAGAACTGGCCAAGCTTAAGAAGTAATTTCTTTTTCAAAATTTTTTTTTTCTCATTTTCTACTACTGTTATATATAATTATTCACAAATTGAACAAGACACTGAATATTTCATAATGAATCCGACAGCTATTGAATCTATGCTGATAGGTTATTTTTATCTATTATTGTTATTACATTATGTTTATTTTTTGTTCTCTCAATGAATGATTCATCATTTATAGTATGATAAATGCCTGTAATTTTTAATCCTGTTTATTTATAGATGTCCTAATATGGATAGCTAGGAGTAAAATTCGAAATACTACAAAAATACATAATTTTGTACATACATTATATAACATAAAAAATACATTAAGTTTAGAATTAAAAAGGTTGATATTTAATTAAACAATTTTAATGATTTTAGAAAATTGACATTTATTAAAAAAAAAAACAGACAGAAACATGATTTGCCCATTTCGCACAAATTTTTATCCACGATCTTCACGAATAATATTTACACACAAAAATATAACAAAGAAGTTTTTAGTAAATTTATTAATAATAACATACAATTAACTCAAGGATTTTATATAGCACTTAATTACATTAGTTGGGTATCCATTGTTTTTTATTAAATTTTTAAAGAGTTTGTCTATTTATTTTTGGATAATTAAACATTACTATCTATAGTTTTAATTGTATTCTTTTAATATATTCATTTAACTAAAAATGGTATTTAAATAAACGTTTTTAGAAACATTAGAATTTCAAGTAATAAGTTTGTTTATATTAATATTAAAATCATTTTTTATCGTATAAATCAACAAAGCAGATATTTTCTTCTTTTTTAATACCCAAATCCAAGAATTTAAATTAATATTATCATCATGATTACGAAGCAAGATTAATTTCTCGGGGTTAATATTATTTAACAAAATTTTATAATCTTGAAAATTAAAGTTAATTAAATCATCAATAAATCTTAAAAAAAATTAATACTAAGAGTATAATTTTTTTTCATATCAATGTAAAAATAAGTTAGCAAAGAGAGATGAAAAATTAGATCCTTGTGGTATTCCATCAATTTGAATAAAAACTGAATGTTTTCCATTGTAAAGATAATTATTAAAAAGACAAAAATTAATTAGCATTTCCCAATGATCAAAATCGTGATTAAGTCAAATTAATTTGCAATTAATTACACTTAATTGTGTTTTCAATCATTGTGAAATTCTCAATAATTTTTGTCTTTTTAATAATGGACAATTGCAGCATCTCTTAATTTTTTAAAATTCTCTTTTAAATCTGAAAATCTGATTGTTTTTCCCTCCAAATGTGTATTTATTAAAATATTAATAATTTCAATTGCCCAAAAAGGCCACCGTAGGTAATGCAATCCAAAATTATCACTGATTGGTTATGACGTAGCGTATGCAGAATGGAAATGTGTTGCCTCCATCTGCTCAGGTTATTTCAGTGCTCTTTTAGTTCTTATATCATATGAACATCCTTTGTAAATTATTAGTAAAATTTTTGCTAATTAAATTTACGGTTTTGAGAGATTGTGCAGATTTTTAAAACTTCAAACTGTTTATAGTGTTCAAGTTCATAGAAAATATTATTATATTCCACTTATTTTTAAGATTAAGTAATATGCTCAATTACACCTTAATTACTTAATCAAAATCAATCTCACATTGGATAGAAATAGTGTACATTTAGATAAAGGGTGCATGATTTTATTATTCAGTATCTAACTCGAATTCAACAATAATTACACAAATTGTAATGATTAAAAGTATTTTATTTCATTGTGGTTCAGTGAGTTGAATCCAAACTGAAACTTAAGAAGTGAAGAAAATATAATAAAAAAATTGTTTGCGCTCAGCGCCATCTGGTATTATAAATCCTCAACACTCCCCACTTGAACTCCTCTGAGTTCACTAAAATTTTAAACATAAAAATTCGACAAAAATAACATAAACATGTTAGAAAAATAACATTTAAATGCAAATAAATTTGAAATGAGATGCAAATGTTCATTTGAAAGAAAATAAAAAAAAAACATAAACTATTAAAGCTTATCATTGTTCATTTCAGTCATTGAGTTCTAAAGGATAAATAAGTTGTACTGGGCGTTTATATTCGCCGTTGGATTTGCGAATAAGGCAAGATCTTACAAGTTCATCACGCCCTTGAAATACTTTTGTTATAATACCTATGTCCCATAATAGTTTTGATTTTGTGGTGCCCTCCATCAAACTCACATCTCCCACTTTCAAACATTTTGTTAGGTTAGGAGAAGTAAAGTTGTGTGCAGATCTCAAATTAAACAAATAGCGCTCCTTCCAGCGCTTCCATAAATTAGCCAACAATGTAGCTTGGTATTCTTTTCTTTTTATAAGAATCTTTTTGGTGGATTCTCTATGGCGTACACAAATCACTAAATCAAAAAACTCAAACACTAAAGTTTATAACTGGAAACTACTTATTTCCACAGTTAAGAGACAATTCATTTTTTTTATGCGCGGAACCGTCAAATACAATCCTTAATTTGTTAGTTAGTTTATCGTTTCTTATAACCTCCCTATGAGGTAAATAACATTGTTTATAATTTTGAGGATCAGTGTTTTTAACTTTCTCAATTATCCCTTCGTTTTCGTAAGTTTTTATAACTTTTTTATATTCTTCAAACAAGGATTTATCATTTTTGAATCTCCTTTTTAATTTGTCAAACCTCTCTGAAGCCAGCTCAAAGTTATCATTTAACAAATGTTTTGTATTTGGTCTCCAGAGAAGTCGCACACTATACCTATTATTTTCAAAATGCAAATCAGAATTAAAACCTTTTAACAATTCACTTTTATTATCAACATTTTCTTCGTTCATAGTATTTCTTCCTAATCCTTCAAGGTTCCAAAACAAAGAATAATCAACATCAGATATTATACTATTATTTACAATCCTACTTAATTGGCAATTATTCATGAATCTCCCTTGAACCACAAAACCAAATAAACTATCGGTTGCAAAGAGTCCTTTTCCCAGTCTCAAAGACGTATCAAAGATTACGTCATGTAGGAAATCGGCACCGATCAAAATGTCTATATCAGCAATTTCTCCGGTATCCGAAAGAAAAATATTATTTTTCCTTGCTAATTATTTAATTTTCTCATGGGGTGCGGCTATTTTCCCACACGTTATTTTTCTACTACAAATGCTTCAATGCAAACATTTAATTTTTTATCGTTTTTGTTCTGAAGATTTACTTTCACTAAATCGTAAGAACACCCCTTAGAAATTTTTTCTCCAAAACCGAAAACATGCAACCGTTCAGTTTTAATGGTCCTGAGGTTCAACTCATTGCAAATATCACTTTTCAAAAAACTACGATGGCTACCAGAGTCAAATAAAATTCTAACCAACATCTTTGCATTACCATAAATCAAATACGCTAAAGAAGTCTGTAAATAGATCATTTCATTTTGTTTTCGTTTCGAAACACATGAAGCGGTAACGGATGCCAAAGTATCGTTTTTCTCTTTCGACTCATTATTTATTGCTGATTTATCGCAAATTAATTCGCTATGCGGTTTCTTACATAATGTGCAAATACATTTATTCCAACATTTTTTGGATGTGTGATATTTCTTTAAGCACCGGAAACAGCGAAATTGATCTTTTAGCATTTGTTTTTTTTCTTCGATGGTCAGAGAACAATCTTTCGATTCGTGATTTTTGGAATTACAAAGCAAACAAAATATGTTGTTAGATGCCGAAACTAATGCCGAAGAAGATGAGAACATCCGATTATAATTATGTTTACTACGGCTCTCCGACCGTTGCTGTGTTTCGAAATGAACACTTTGTTTTTTAGAACTATTAGACAACACATGTGAGGCTTCTCTACATTCTACCTCTTTTCTAATAAATGAAATTAGTTCATCAATGTCAAAATCTACACTTGATTTTCTATTTTTATTATAATCTAAATTTAAATCCTCTGGTAGCTTCTGTAAAATAACAGGACAGAGTAAATTACCATAACTACCTTTTGTCACATTCATTGATTGCAAACTGCGAATGTGGATTTCACATTCGTCATAGAACTTACGTAGAGCTTTAATATCATATGAATTTCTTACAGAATTAATTGATAAAAGTTTATTCATATGACTACTAATAATTAAATCTTGCCTACCAAATCTTTCGGTTAGCAACTTAATAGAAGAATCATAATTACTTTCAGTTAATGAGAATCCAGAAATTGCACTCAAAGCAACTCACCCGAAATACATCTTAAGATAATTAAATTTATCAATTTTTTTAAGACTCTCATTACTATGTATAGCTATGTTGTAGCTATTCCAAAAACTGTGCCACTCACAGGCATCACCAAAAAAAAATTTTATCTCCAATTTAGGTAATTTAACGTTAGCAATGTGCGAGATATTTCCATAAGTTATATTTTCTTGTAAATTATTGTTACCACTATTAACCGTTACTTCCTGTCCTGTAGTCTGGCATTTTAGTAAATATCTTTCGATTTTGCCTTTATAAGCCACTACTCGATCTTGATACTCTTGACTTTGTATAATTTCACTTTCAAATTCCTCGCTGTTTTCAAAATAATTTTCAATTTTCAAATCAAGAGCCTTTAAAGCTTCGTTTTTTTCATTTAACTGATTTAGATAATCATACAAAGTATCATCAGGAAGTATTTCTAATAACAATTTGTCAATTTTATTTATTAATTTTGTAATCAGCTGTCTGATTACAGCTCTTTTGGACTTTAATTTTTCAAAATCATCCATTATAAACAGCTCGCACGTTACTATAACAAATACAATACAATTAATACAATAAAATATCAAAAATAAATTACCGACTTAAGGGAGACCGAAACAAAACAAATGTTAACTTACATTTCACGTAGGTGGCCTATTTCTCGGCCGGTGTAGCACCATAACTCGAATTCAACAATAATTACACAAATTGTAATGATTAAAAGTATTTTATTTCATTGTGGTTCAGTGGGTTGAATCCAAACTGAAACTTAAGAAGTGAAGAAAATATAATAATAAAATTGTTTGCGCTCAGCACCATCTGGTATTATAAATCCTCAACAGTATCACATTAAAAAAAATCAGTGTTTTCATATCTTAACTTCATTGAAAAATATCTATCATCGTTACAATTTATGTGCTTAAGTTCAAATATTTGGGTAATGAAATTTTTTTTTATTTTATTTACTAGAGTTGAAGAACTTTTTTTTTAAGTAAATATTTACTAATTCAGTTTATTTCTTCTTTTTTTACTGTATATTAAATATTTAAATACACATTAATGCTCATATGTATTCTCAATATTATTCTTTGAGTAAATAGGAATTTTGCTATAGTTATGAAAATTGTTTTTACCTTTAAAATTTAATTTCCCTTTTTGCAATATACAGGGTATCCGCGCACCTGGAAAGTCATGAATTTCGGTTTTGAACAAAATTTGTCATGAAATGTCATGATTTTAACTATTTTTTTAAATAAAATCATGGAAAGTCGGATTTAGGTCGCCAAAAAATCTAATTTTTAAAATGGAATTTAAAAATACCCTCCCATTTCATGGTGTTCCGAATATCAGAATTTTTAATAAATTGTAATCCACATTAAATCCATTTTATTAAAATGTGAAATGTTTTTATCATGTTTTAAATGAAAGAAAAAACATCATTTCTAGAGCGAATTATCTTTTAAACTTCTGTGATTTCAAAATTTTTGTTATTATTTATTTTTGATTTTATCAATTTAAAATTCTAGCTGAAGCAAGCCAGTCATTGGCAAATTTTTTTAAATGAGAACAGAAAAATCAGGAGTATTTCTTTCCTTTCGGACGAACAAGAAAAGTATCTTTAGAATATAATTCTGAAGAAAAAAATTTTTTGCTTCTGTATTTTTTTCGGCTATTTTATTGCTTCAACTCTTTCTTTATTCTGTTTTTTTTTTAAATTCAATATCTTTATATATGACGATGCAGAATATAACAGTTTTGGTTATACCTATCATTTCAATTCGTGTTATTATAATGCTTTTTTAAATTTCTTGTGTTTTTGTCAGAGAAAATAGTAATTTTGTTAAGTCATGAAAAGTTCTGGGAATTAGTCATGGAAAGTCATGAATTTGAAAATCTAAAATGTAGCAGATACCCTGAATATAGTATTTACCATATATGGTTATTGTTAATTTTTCTCCTTATTTCTAAAAACTACGTGATAGCGCTTGCAAAGAAGAATTCTAAAATGTATAATACATTTTGCATAATACAATACAATACAATACATAATGCATAATACATTTTTGATGAAAAAAAATTAATTGAAAAAGGTGAAAAAATCTCTGGTTAAGCATTCCTTATCGCCAAGAAAAAAAAAAAAATCAACACCTTTAAGAATCTAGTCCATTGAATAATATCTGGCCATCAACACCGTCACAGTCTGTATGAATATGACATGTACTTATGCTTAAAATTAAATTAAGTCACATGATTTTAGCAAATATCATTAAGCTAGACGTTTTTGTGAATAGTTTGTGAATAATCATTTGTCTCCCCTTCTCAAATGAGAACGAAAGTGAGCGTTTTTTGCTTATAACTAGTACCCTATAAATTATGCGAAGATGCGGAAACCCGCATAAATCACAATTATCCGCATAATTTACAATTTTCCGCGTAATCGCAGCATATCTGTATAATTTTTATTTTTCAGCAAAATGTATTCGTTTACCAGATAAATTTCTCCTTAAGGGTTTTTTTTCAGTTGAAATATCTTCTTTTTCAATTCCAAGAATCTTTTTGGTCAGGTGGTCAGATTTTTCCAAGAATATCCCCCCCCCCCGGCACATAGCTTCTTATCAGACACCATCATCTTCAATAGGAAGCTGGTTGAACAGCTTTCGCGGTGTATAGACCATAGAGGTCACCTCTATGGTATAGATCGCAGAGCTAGAAAGTTGGGGAAGAATGATCAACTCCAGTCCCACCTCTTTTCTTTGTAGTTCCTGGAACTCCACAAGATATTGCTTAAGGGCCATGCATTCCGCTTTATTCATTCTTCGAGTATCTGCTCGGTGCATGTGAGTCTTTTCATTTATTGATTTAAAATTAGTTTAACTCATTTCCACACAAATAGTCACTGTAAACATGTCTCTATCTAAAATTTTAAAAAAATGCCATCCATATTTCTGCACAGGATAGATGTAAGCAATATCAGAGTATTTTTCACGCTTCTGATGGAATAATGTTCTGTACCACGTGTAATATTGCCGTGGATCACTCAAGAAAGTGTGTTGTCGATAAGCATTTGGATAGTAATCGTCACATAACAAATAAAAGAAAAAATGAACAAGAGGACAGCGAAATGCAGGGAAAAAAAACAAGCAACCGTGTCATCAATGTTCAAGAGAAAAACCGAATGTGCTGAAATGCGCAATCTTTTAAACTTTGAAATTGTTGACGCATTTACGAGTGCTAATATTCCAATTGAAAAAATGGATTACCCCAAAATGAGAGAATTTCTAACGAAAAATATTTCGGGTGCAGGTGCTTTACCTTGTGCTAATTCGCTTCGCCAAAATTATTTACCAAAAGTATTTGAAGTAAAGAAGAATGAATTGAAAGAAATTCTTCGTACTACTGATTCACTGTGCATCGGCTTCGATGAAGGCAGTGGTGATAAAGACAACTATGTTTTACATATTTTAGCTGTCCCGCAATTTACAGATACTGCAATGATGCATCCTTATCTTCTGCATAGCATTCATCTTGAAGCTGTACAATCGACTACAGTTTCTCAAGCCGTAGTGCAGTGCTTTACAAATATAGAGATTGATTTCAACAAAGTTTCAACAATCTTAACAGATAACGCAACTTACATGACTCGGGCTTACAAGGAAGTGTTGCATACTCTACTGCCCAATTCAGTGCACATGACCTGCAATGCTCACATTCTTAATTTAGCGTCTGATCAGTGGCGTGAACATTTTTCAGAGGTGGACAAATTCACAGGAAACTTTAAGAAATTGTTCAAGCATTGTCCTGCAAGAAAGCGCCGCTATTTAAAGTTTTTAACAGATGACAATAAGAAAGCTAAACTTTGTCCAGTACCAATAAAGACACGGTGGAATTCCTGGTTTAAATCAGTGCAATATCATGCTGAACATTGTAATGTTTGCTTGGAATTTTTTAGCAGTGAAGTAAAACTTACTCCTGCCACTGCTTGTCTCAATCAGTGCAAAGTTTTGGTGGAAAGCAAGTACGTTTGCAAAGACTTTCAGTTCATTGCAGAACACGCTCAGATATTAATGGATACTCTTCTCTCTTTCGAAACATGTGGTGTATCTATTCACAAAGCTTACAATAAGATTTTTGATCTGCGGTCTAAACTTCGATGTAATTCTCAGGCATCATACTCACGAAAAGATTCACGCAACGTATTTCTTCAAGAAGTGTTTCACAAAACAATTGTAAAGTTGAATACTTTCTACTCTCCAGAACTAGACGTATTCAAAAAACGCGGGCCCAGGTTTAGTCAACCTGCATTAAACTTCATGAAAGCTGCTCGAGTTTTTGATCCAGAACAAATAGTCAACCTCAATATTGAAGACGACGATGTATTCAAGAATATTCCAGGAATGAGTCGTCAAGATATAAAACTCGAGTATGCTGCTTGCAAAGAATATGTAAAAGAATGTTCAAACCAGGACTTAATTAGATTCTGGAATTCAGAGGTAGTCTCAGAGAGATTTTCAGAACTTACAAAAAAAGCAAGACAAGTGCTCTCAGTGCTTCCTAATTCAGTAGATTGGGAAAGAGCTGTATCCTGCTACGGCCAAATTTTTACAAAACAAAGACGGAGTTTGAAAGAAAACGCAGCTTCTGGACTAACTTCTGTCCATTTTAATAAATTTTAATAATTGTTCTGATGTAGAAAATGGATGTACAATACATAAGGTAATTTAGTTGAAATCTTTACTGTATTCATTGAAGATTTTTTTTTATTAAAACAGGAAAGAAAGTTGAACTTTTTCAAGAGTTTTTTTTTTCTTTTTTCAGTTTCAATTGTTTTCTGGGTCATTCGCAACCCACATGCCTAATTTTTAAAGTCCTTGCCGCATAATTTTTAAAAATCGCCTCATCCTAGCCGCATAATTTTTTAAAAATTTCCGCATAATTTATTGGGCCCTACTTATAACTAACTTAAATAGCCCTCTTAGAAAAGTAACAAAATGTTTTCTGGAGCTTTGGAGGGATTCTGAAAGCATTGGAGGAAGATTTTTTTTAAAAAAACTGACTGTAATTATTCATTATCTTTAATTTTCAAGATTATACAATTTTGTTACATAATATTTACCCCAAAAAATTAATCTTGCTTCGTAATCATGATGATAATATTAATTTTTTAGATTTAGGTGTTAAAAAAGAGGAAAATATCTGGTGTGTTGATTTATACGATAAAAATAATGATTTTAATTTTAATATAAACAAACTAATTACTTGGAATTCTAGTGTTTCTGGAAACATTGCTTTAAAAACCAAATCAAATGAATAAAATTAAAAGTGTAGTAATGTTTATTTATCCTAAAATCATTGACTTAAGTGTATGTGTTTATTAATCAACTTCTTAAAAACTTCTTTGGTAATCTATATTTTTGTCATTTGTAAATTCAATTGGGACAAATTCGTGGCTACAAATCTGTACAAAACAAGCAAATAATGTTTCCCTATCTCTTTCTTTTTTTCTTCTTTTTTTTATAAATGTTAACTTTCTAAAATCATTAAAATTGTATAATTAAATATCAAGCTTATTAATTCTCCGCTATAATATTATTACCTTGCTCACATCTATTTTTGATCTAGTCCAAGGTAACTAATAAATCAAATATGCTTCTAACTCTGTCTTATTTTGCAATCTGGCAATCTTATTATGAAAATATTTTAAATCATTCTTGAAAGATTCCGGTACTTGTAAGTTCATTTGAATTTGTTACTTGTTTTATAGATTTTATTTTTCGTTTTATTCTATATTTTCTGTTTTTTGCTTGATATATTTTATTTCGTCTATATCTTTTACTTAATGTGCTCAATTTTCATTTCAAGTTTTTTAGTGCTCCTCACACTATTGTATTGATATATTTTGCTTTGGCTATATTGATACAATATTGGAAAGCACTCCTTTTTGCGGATATAATTGTGTAAGCTGATGAAAAGGTTACATATTTTAATTTTTTTGTTTTCTGACTTTTTATTTTTTTTTCATGTTTTTTTCTCTCAATATTTTAAACTTATTTTATAAGTTTTATGTGTTTGCAGCTTACACGCAGTAAAAAAAGCTTATTAATTTTCTTTGTTTTTCTTTTTTTTTTCTTTTGGAATTGGTATGTTTTAAACAAAAATAGATTTTGTTATAGTATTGTTCACAAAATAGTAACTTAATACAGAGCTCATTCTAGGCAGAAAAAAGGGCAAGGTGCAAAAGTTTGAAAAAAAGGGCATTATTGTTCTAAAAAGGCTATAATTTCTTTCTATGGGCTTTACACATTCTATTGAAAAAACATTGTCATTTTTTTTTTTTTTACTTTACTAAAAGTACCAATGCAATCATATTAATTACTAATTTTTATTAATAAATTAACACACACACACACACACACATATATATATATATATATATATATATATATATATATATCGAGTTAATGAGCTAATTAGCTTAGTAATTTATTTAAAATGCATGCATATATTAATAAAATAATGAATGTATGTTTTTAAGTGTCTGTAGTTATGATTTAGTAATTAAAACGATTAATAATAATTATGATTTAATGATAGTGAAGTAAACTGCAAACTTTCAAGGACAAGTGCAACAAGGGGGTGTGATGGCTAATTTTCCTTTCCCATATAAATCTATGTATTGACAGCAATGACAAACTAAATAAAAAGAGTTGAAAATAAAGAAGGGTTGAGGAAGGAAAGGGCAAAAAGGGTACTATTACATCAGGGTACTAATTTACTTATGGGGCAACAGGGTGGATTCTTTTGACTAAAAGGGCAGCAGGGTGCTGCGCCCTATTTACCCTGCCTAGAATGAGCTCTGCTTAATAGTAGTCAAATTTCAATCATTAATACTAAGGGCAACTCTTAAAGGATGATGTAAAAAGTATAAAAGTTAACAGTTTTTATTCACTTCATGAAAATATTACTTTACAAATGTATAGTATGGTTTTTATTATAGAATTTCATAATGTGAATAATTTTTGATAATTATAAAATTGCAAATGACTAGATAAAACTGAAATTGATTACTTTTGTTTATTGACTTTTATTGATTGACTTTTATAAAAATATGTTTTATACTCTAGCAAGTTCAATCAAGTTCAAATTTGATAAAATTGGCTTATCTCAAAAAAATATTTTTAATGCATTTAAAATAAACACTTAAAAATGATATAAAATTTATCAGAAAACTCTGTATAAAGGGAAGAAAAAAATAATGAATAAAAATTTAGCTACTCAAGTATTATTTGTTAGTTAAATTTGAAATATTGATTCATGAAAATCTGCTGGACGTAAAATATAATTTGGAGAAGATCGAGGGAAATGGATAGTAGCAGATTTCAGTTAATATTTTATTTAGTATTTCTGTATTGCTTAGTAAATAATGTGTGGAATGATATTATATCATTACTGTTATGCTGCTTCACAACAACACAGAAAATTAAGTCAAATTATATTGCCTAATTATTCTACTACCATCTAAATCTTACTTTTGCATATTCCAAAAATAAAAAACGACGCAAAATAGTAATAGGAAATAGAAAATCTTATATTGTATAACATCAAAACCGATGCAAAAAAATATTATTTTATTTATTTTTATAAAAATATTTGTTTGCGTAGTAACTAACATAATATAGTGCAGAGAAAGACCTTTTGTATCATTTAACATTGATTTATCATTTTAAATTTGGGCAAAATAACATTAGGTTTTCTGATGTTATCGAATATTTACCTATTACTTGGGTAGTTTCTTTCAATGTAAGGAATATAGTAGTACTTTATTTTATATAGAACTTTTAACATATGGGGATAAAATTGTATTATATTACATATCACACTATGTATTCACAAACATCATACTAATTTTCATAAAATTTTAAATATCAATACTGAAAGTAATTCTAAAGACATTTATCAATGACTATTTTTAATGCTGTTAAATTGTATTTTAACATACCTAATCATAAAATTATACATTAACTATAGTTTATAAAATAAACTTGATTTTTAACCATATATTCTTAAGTTGCTGAGTTTTCTTTTTCAGAACAATGGCTAATTTTAAAAAAAATTATTATGTGGTAAAAAGATTAGTAAATTTTTGATATTTCAGCCGAAAATCTTGTCTTAACTGATAAATTTTATTTTCAAAATTAAAACTGAGTATAGTTGGATAATATCGTTACAAGCTGTGTAAATATACTTTTGTGAAGATTTAAGTTCTGCAGATTTTCTTTAAGTTTGTTTTATATATAAGTATATGCAAAAGAAGGTCAATTTGCATAATTTCTTATTCATGTGGATAAATGTTGATGTTATCTTCGTAATATGCAGGTATAAGACAAAATAATAGGAACACCTGTGAAAAAATGAAAATATTTTATTAATAAGGAGTTGGACCACCTTTGGCCTGAATGACAGCTTGCATTCGAAGTGGGATTGACAAATAAAGGTCTTGAACAAAGTTCATTGGAATTTGCAGCCATTTCTCTTGCAGGGCTGTCTTCAGTTCAGAAAGTGTGCATGGAGGAGGAAACCGAGCACGGACTTTTTTCTCCAAAACACCCCACAAAGGCTCATCAGAGGATTCATCAGACCAGATGACTTATTCCCATTGCAGTTGCGTCCATTTTAGGTGGTCTTGGCACCACTGTAGTCTCTTCAAAGCATTCTGCGCTGAACCTAACGGTTTTGGAATAGCTACTCTGCCATGAATGTTAGCAGCATGCAACTCCCGTTGAATGGTTTTCATGGATACAGGGTTCTGAAGGTGGGTATTCATCTCGGATGTTATCACCGGCAGTGTAGTCTTGCGTTTTCGATCGACTATCCTCTTCAACACCCGTCTATCACGGTCTGACAACTTCGACTTCCTGCCGCTGTTGTGCCTTGCCGAAGGCACCTTACCCAACTTTGTGTATGCCGACAGAGTCCTTGATACAGTGGTCCTTGAAACACCTACAAGGTTCGCTGTTCTGGACACGGACGCTCCAGCCAGGCGAGCTCCGATTATCATGCCTCTTTTAAGGTCAGAGAGGTCGGACATAATCTCGTTTTGCTAGAAACAGATTTTTTCATGCAAATCTCACACTGCCAAATGCTAGACAGATACCTTGCCTTTCATCACCACTAGGTGGCACATTCTTGCGACATGTGCCCGTCGCGTATTGGACGGTCGAGAATGACTCCATTCTATCACAGGTGTTCCTATTATTTTGTCCTATACCTGTACATATTCTTTCATGCCTGTCACACATTGAAGAATGGTTTATGTTTAACCCATTTTGGAATAAAATAATTTAGATATCAAGAAATATTTAGTTTCAGATACTTTTAGATTAGTATGTGTCTATAGTTTATTTTATATATATATATATTATATTTTTAGCTTGTAAGCTTTGAAATATAAATGTTATAGCTAAGATTTTTTTTCACCCAAATTTTTATTGCCTTGCAGTGTTTTTGCTTAGCATTTACTAATATTATATATTTTGGGAGAAAAACTTTTTGTTAAATTTAATTGGGCAGATAAATAAATTTAATTAAAAAATAAAATTAATTCAAAGCAAATTAATATCTAAAATTGCTAAAAAATTTCTTAAATTATAATTAAATATCTTAATTTAACCAATCAAAAAATTGATTGTGATTATGTTTTTTGAAAAATAAGGATAGCATAAATCAAAATTCGAAACAAATTATTATAATGAGTCATTTAAGATTAAAATTCTGCATAAAATTAAATAAATAATATTAAAATAGTTAGTTTAAAAAAATTAAATGTAGGAAATGTTTTTTGCTCTTTATTAAATTTTATTCGTTTTAAAATTGAATTATTCCTCTTTTAGTTATCTAAAATAATAGTTTATCAATGTTAAGTTCTTCCATTTTTCTGTTGTCTTTTCCCCCACTTTTTCCTGTGTCCTGGAAGAAATAATTTCTTCCGGAAGAAATCATAACTCTGGTTTCAATTTGTTTTGTGTTTTCATTCTGTAAAAATAAACTGCTGTTTGTAGAAAATGCAACACCATGAAGGAATCATCAGAATCAAATGAAATTCGCAGCAAATGTCAATTATAGGATATTATGCAAATTAATAAAGTTTCAGAGCCA
The DNA here is from genome assembly GCF_982258835.1 of Parasteatoda tepidariorum. Classification (NCBI taxonomy): domain Eukaryota; kingdom Metazoa; phylum Arthropoda; class Arachnida; order Araneae; family Theridiidae; genus Parasteatoda; species Parasteatoda tepidariorum. The sequence continues at coordinate 254,005 of NC_141758.1, read as the reverse complement.
TCGCGCGTGCGTGGCGCGCGCAGCGCCCTCTGAATTGATGCTGAAAGCGTATAAATAAAGTGCTGTAGCGGGACGTTGAAAATAGTCTATGATTATTTGTTAGTGGCAAACGTTTAGTGAGACCTGAGTATGCCTCCACGACGGAAGAATAAGAAATTCAAGCAACTTACGGAGTTTGAACGAGGGAGGATAATCGGCCTTCGAGAAGGAGGATTTTCCTATCGCGCAATAGCAGCTCGTATGCAGCGGAACAGTTCCACAGTGATGCGAGTTTGGAAGCAGTGGACCGACGAGCACCGAACAACTCGAAAAACATGCACTGGACGACAGAAGGTGACGTCAGAGCGCGATGATCGACACCTGCTCCGCATGGCGGTGAATGATCGCACAGCTTCCTCCAGGCAGCTGGCAGCACATTGGTCTACTGCTACAGGTGTACAATTGTCGGCTTCGTCAATTCGTCGTCGTCTGCTGCGCCGTGGATTGCGTGCAAGGGTGCCATTATACAGGATTCCCCTCACGGCGGATCATCGACGGCTGCGTCGGCAGTGGGCTCTTGAGCACAGAGACTGGCGAGCTGATTGGCACCAAGTTGTCTTTTCAGATGAATCACGCTTCAATTTGTGGACCCATGATGGCCGTGTTCGTGTTAGACGTTATGCCGGTCAACGCTGCCTTCCTGAGTGTATTATTGAACGACATAGTGGTCGAACACCCGGAGTTATGGTCTGGGGTGCGATTTCGTATCATGGACGATCCAATTTGATACGAATTGAGGGTAATCTCAATAGCAACAGATACGTCCGTGAAGTGCTACAGCCCGAAGTCGTTCCTTTCCTTCAAGGCATCCCTGGAGCTATCTTTCAGCAGGATAATGCACGCCCACATGTTGCGCGGACTGTTAGAGACTTCTGTTCAGCACAACGCATGCAACTTCTTCCTTGGCCTGCTTATTCGCCGGATATGTCGCCTATTGAGCACGTGTGGGATATGGTTGGTCAGCGTCTCACTCGTGATCCGCGTCCTGCAGTTTCCAAAGACGAACTTTGGTTGCGCATACAAGCGATATGGAATTCTCTTCCTCAAGCAGATATTCAACATCTGTTTGACTCCATGCCACGTCGTATAGCAGCACTTATTGCAGCGCGTGGTGGCTGCACCAAATACTGATTTCGGACGCTTAATTTGTTTCTTTTGTTTTGAAAATTTCATCATTTATTTGTATCAGTACAAGTCGTTTCTGCATTAAATTTCATTTGATTCTGATGATTCTTTCATGGTGTTGCATTTTCTACAAACAGCAGTTTAGATTCTGAATGGTTAGTTCTAAAGAGAAAAAAATTTGTACATTCTTGCTCCATTATTTTCCAAATGCTTAGATTAAAAATTAATCAGTTCATAATTTTTTTTAGAATTAATTTTGAAAAGTCTAAAATTGTTTAGCATTGTTGTTTGTGCATTCTTATTGAAAAAAAAGGATGACGTCCTTAATTGGCAAAAAAGATCTGGAAGTCTTTGGTTATCATCAACATAAAAACATTATTAAAGTTATATGGCATTTACCATTTACTTGTAAATTTATATATTTTTCTTATATTTAACCACATTTTTAATCTAATTTGTTTTCAGATGGTATATTTAAAACTTAATATTTGAGGCTTAACTGTTGTGGTATTTATATTTAACTTATTTTTTCATTTCAACTTTTTTTATTAAAATAGAAAGTAATCATTGTGAAAATCTTATTCAAAGCATCAATTTAAATTATAGGCTTTGAGCAAAAGTGATGTTCCTTTATATAAAGTAATTATATGATATTATATGCAACAATTTATGATAAACATACATTCACATTCAGTGACCATCTAATTTACATAATTATTTTACTATATTCAACAAGTTCTATAATAACCAAAAATTTAATAAGAATTTAGAAAACAAGCTTACAAATTAAATTTCAATGTTAAATGCAAAGTGATCAGGTCTAAATCATTTGAACAAAATCAGTGCTAATGGAATGAAACTTTTTAGCATCTTATAGTTGACTAAATTTTAGTTTTAAATTCTAGATCTGTTTATTGTCAAGAAACAGAAATGACTGTAAAACAAACATAGTGACCCAAACTCTCCAGTAAATAAATTAGATACACTTATTTAACAGATTATTTTTATACATATAGACTTGATTATATAAAATAACTAAAAATTAGATAGCAATTCATGAAATTTTTAGTTTTTTTTTTTAATTTTGTCTAAAAAAAATTTCCAGGCTTCGGTCTGTTTACGGAAATGACTGGCAAGCAATCGGCGCTGCAATGGGAAGAAGTGCATCCTCTATTAAAGATCGCTGCCGACTCATGAAAGATAACTGTAATCAAGGTAATTCTATTTTAAACGTTATTTTATTCATTTGAGAATAATTTTATTTATTTCAGAAAGGAAGAACATCAATCATTCTAAGTCTTTTTGCTGTCAGATTTTGTACAAATTTTGGTTCTTTTTTTATTTTCGTTAAATTAATTGGAAAAAAATAAAGAAAACTTTTCTTTGTGTTTTCTTTGGAAGAACAAGTTTTAAAACTGGAGTAAATATGATTTGCTTAAATAGTTCCAGATATATAACAAATTACTAAAACATCAAGTCAAACTTTCAACAACTCTGTAATAACTATTGGTATCATAGTTTCCAACAGTATGAATGTGTCTTTAAAAGACATAGATTTAACCAGTAAGAGTTCATTTTTATGTCTGATTTTGAACTTTAGAAAATCATTTGCACTCCCTCTAACTTTTTGACCTTGAATCTTCTGTCAAATTATTTAAAATTTAATGATAATAAAGAGGGGTTAGATTTATTTTTCCCTGTATTCTCGGACTCTAACCCAGGATCCGCCTACCACTTAGCATATTTTATGTTAGCATTGTCCGTTCAAGCCAGATGCAGAATTCGTATCGACCATCCATCTCTGGGATTCAAACCTGTTCACCTCTTTGGTGGTGAGCTCTCTGTCCCCTGAGCCACAGGGCACTTAATTGTAATATTTCTGAATAAATATTTACATTTTCTAGTTAGAATTTTTTTTTATGACTCCAGCTTGTCAGGAAATGTAATTATCGAGCTAAGCCCTATACAACTATGTAAACTATTGCTTCTAAGCTAAGTCACTTCCAATCTTTTATTTGCAGGCAAAGAGCTCTTGTCTAAGTGTTGTGTTATAAAGTATTTGATATTTCAAGTTTTTGATTATTGCTTTTGATTCAAGATGTTTCTTTGAAAACTTCAGGAAAATGGTTGCCTGCCGAAGAACGGAGGTTGGCCGAGGCCGTGTACGACTTGACGAATGCTCTTCCCGGTGAAATGATATCGAGCGGTTTGTCTTGGGCTGTTGTAGCTGAGCGTGTAGGAACTCGTTCTGAAAAACAGTGCAGAACTAAATGGTTGAATTACCTGAACTGGAAGGTCGCTGGAGGAACCGAGTGGACCCGTGATGATGATGTCACTTTAATTTGCAGGTTATTAGCACTTAAGTTATTCATTATTACTGATATTGTTGGAATTGACTAATATAGGAGTTTATTTCTAAATACTTTATGATTTAAAAAAAGGAAATCTAGACTTTTTCTTGCTCTGTTTTCCCTAATACTACACATCCTATTTCCAAACAAGGATTAAGATTAACGTTAATAAGTGTAAAATTAAGAGATGTTTTCAAATTCAGTCAATTGTATCTGTAACTACAAAACTACTGGTCAGATTTTTTGAAAATTAGGTATAAACATAGGTTGATAAACAATAAAAAAAACATTCATGTGCTGTTATGAATGTGCAGAAGATATGAAACTGTGGTTATATAATTGATTAAAAATATATATATGTCTCCCTCTTACTAATATACAGGCCTTACAGAATGTTTGCAGTTTAGCTAATGATCTCTCATTCAACGATGCCGTTTTTATGGCCCTCTAGGCAGAATGTAGCAAAACTATCTAATTGAAGAAATAAGGAAAATAAAATGAAAATTCTCTTTTACTTAAAACAAATATGTTACAAAAATGTGAAAAATAAAATTTTCTTGTTATAAATACTCTATAAAAACTGTTAAAAGAAACATGATTTATAAGTGTACTGCATCCTTTCCTTATTTATATATACTCCTTTGTAAATGCAAACTATAGTTGAAAATTTGAGCTTTCTTGGTGGTAATTTTAAATTTTGATGTCTTTTGCCTAATATCTGAAACCGTGTAAATTAATCAAAAAAAAATTTCATAATTAGAAAGCTATTTTATCTTAAAATAATTCCATGTAGATTATATCTATTATTTTTTTATATTCTTAGAAATAGGATCCCAATTGTTTTGTCTAGAGAGTTAGTTTATTTCATTGTTATGGTTTGTTTTAGTCCTATTTGATTATATAGCTTGTTTGATTCAGTCCTATTTGTTGAATGGCCTATTTACTTGATTCAATTTTTTTCCCTTTCTTTTTTTAAGCTAATATCTGAAACTGTGTAGTTCTGGCAAAGTTCATAGAAGTCATACTATAAAATTTTTATCTTTATAGAACTCACTATATGTTATGGAAATCAAAATAGTTAAATGAAATGTTAAAAATTTTGTTCTTTACAATTTAAAAGTTTTCCTATCGTTATTATGTTAAATAATAAAAAAATGTTGTTTTTTTTTATCGGAATTATTTTTGGATAAATGATTTTCATAAATATCGTAAGCAATTCCTTCCTTTGAATAAATTATTAATATATGTGCGTGAATGGATTGACAGACCAACTTTCCAAAAAATAGATTTGTTTATTTAGAAAAGGTTTGTTCCTCATAACTTAAAATGTGCTTTGCACTTTTTATTTTGTTTAAGATCCTGCCCCTCAAACTTTTAAATAGATCAAAAATTTAGGTGCTCCTTTTTTTATTTACAGGGTATCCGCGCACCTGAAAAGTCATGAAAAATCATGGAAAGTCATGAATTTCAGTATTGAACAAAATTTGTCATGAAAAGTCATGATTTTTGCTATTTTTTAAAAAAAAATCATGGAAAGTCATGGATTTTGGTTTTCCAGTGTTGCAAGTGCTGCGCCAATTGAGGAAACCTGGGCCTATATGCTCCAAATTGAAGTAGTAGGCTTAAATTGCCCCGATCTGCGCCAAAAGGGATATTTTCCCCTGGGTATCGCCAAGTCACAATTTTGCGGCAACCAAGCTACTGCCATTTGATGGGTTGCTCTGGATTCAGTGGGAAGGATTCTTGCACTCTCATGTGCAACTCTGCTTCATTTTGCAAGATATTCTCAATTTCAGGTTTCATTTTCCACTCTCTGAAATGAAACCGAAACTTCCCAGGAATTTTCGGGGACCGACTAAGCATTGCCAAAGTTTAATAGCGAAAGAAAATTTTATTTCTCTTGTTAATTTCATCGTTATTGAAGAGCCATCGTCTTCGTCAATGGCAAGCTTATGGCCTTCTTGCTCTATTCTATTTATAGAATAGTACTCATGATCTTGGAATTAACTTGGGGACCATTCACTAAGTACATATTTTCATGTTGATCCTCAGAGCAGTCAAGAATAACAAAGCTTCATAACCTCAAAATTTCCATCTCCCTTTTATTAATTTAATTTAATAAAGATAAGAATTAATTAAGTTTCTTAAGTGTAAATTTTTATCTGAGGGACCATCCACTAATTGCATATTGTTTTTAAACATTTATTTTACTTTATTACTTTTTTTTACTAATATTTTTTTTTATACTTATTGCATTTTATTATTGTGTTATTACTTCCAAAATTTTCAGTGCTCTTATTTTGTTTCAGGAAAATACTTAATAATATTTAGAGGCAAGATTTTAAATAAGTATGAATAGAGTGGCTTTCAGAATTTTTAAAGCAGCAAAAAAATCTTATGTTTTTCAGATTTGTCATTCAAAAATACTTTCATTCATCTCTTAATGATTTGATTTAAAACAATTGATATAAAATTTTTTTAATTATCACAGATTTGTTAAATATTATGAGTGTAGGGACAATATAATAATTTACTTCTGACAAAAATTTTTTAGCTTCAATACTCATTGAATTTGCATTTAAAAATTTTTTTTTAATCATTTCATTAATGAAATATTGTACTGGGTAACCAACTTTAATTAAAGAAAATTAGGGGCCGTTCACTAATTTGCATTTGTAATATAAATTTATTAAAGTTTGCTTAATTCTTTACATATTTTTATAAATTCCGTATGATCAATATTAATCTTGTTAATGTTTTATTGAATAAACTATTACAAATAACATTTTTTTAAATTTTAAGAAAAATATACTCAATAACCTTAAATAATAGTTAAATTAATTAGAGTTTTAAGTTACCTTTTACAGAATTAAATAAAGTAATTATTAATTTAAAAAATAGTATGAGCCACTCAATATTGAATTTATTTAAATTGCTTTTGCCAGAAGCTCTTTTTTAAGTAATATTTCGCCTATATTAAATAAATGTTTAGGTTTTTTCCAAACTGAGACACCATTGATTCACTTGCTGTATTATGAAATGGTGTCTCTAGTTTAAGCATTGTTAGGGCGTTTTTTAAAAGAGTTCTGCTTTTCTTAGTTTGACAGGAAAGGACTTAAAATCTTTGGATGTAGAAAACGCAGAAATTTGGCAAAATTCAAATTTAATAGATGTTGGACTAGATACCACAAATGCGATGACATCATTATCTTCTTCAGTAAGAAATTCTATGTAGTTAGGTGCCAGGTCTATGGCACGTGCAAGAAAGTTATTAAAAGCATTGCCTCTTGAAAATAGGTTATTATACCATCTTAAATTGTTGCATCCTGTAATGAGAATGGAATTCTATTAAGTTAATAAGATATCTGGCAACAGTAACCCCATTCATTATAAAACCTGAAGAGGCATGTTTGTTACTGTTACGTGGAGAACCAGAAGGTTATTCTTGTGACTCAAATGAATATGCACCAATTGATGTGTTTTGGAAAAACTATTTTGCGAAGAAATATAATTTGGGAAATATCAAATATCCTCTTATACTTTTTAAAGCTCTTTTTTGCATACCACATGGGAATGCCGATGTTAACAGAGGTTTTAGTACTAGAGAGGTTTTAGTTTTTTTCATATGTGTGAATAAAAAGCTACTTGACAATAGGGCAAGTTTAAATTTGCATAGTGTTAATGATTTGAGACAAGTTGCGTCACTGGGGATTTAAATAACTTTAAAATTGATAAAGATATGGTTAAAGGAACTCGTGCAGCATTTAAAAATTATTCTGCTTGATTAGAGGTTGCGAAAAAAGAATGTGAAAACACTGAAACTGAGGAAAGCAGATTGAAAGTTGCTGAAATTGATTTGCTAAAAAAATTGAAGGCTTCTCAAGATCTATTAGCCGCAGCTGAAAAAAATATTAAAGATGGGTTAAATAATAAAGACATGTTGATTATAGAAAGCGGACAGATCCTCTTATCTGAGGCTAAGTCGAGCATGGCAGAATATTTAACAGAATTGGAAGCTACCAAAAAGAAACTTAATTTGTTTATGCAGGGACCTTTAAAAAAGTTAAAAAAAAATAAGATATGCCATTAATGAACAAAATTGAAAACTCTTGTTTTAATTCTTTTTATTAAATATGCTCCAAATCTTTGTTTCGCTGCTCCAAAATTGCTTTTGTGTTGCTTGAAAGATGCTCCAAAACCATGTTTTGCCACTTGCACCACTGGTCTCCGAAAAATCTAATTTTTATAATGGAATCCCCCCCCCCCAATTTCATCCTGTTCCAAACATCTGAATTCCTAATAAAATCACCACTCAGGCATATTTTATTAGAATATAAAATGATTTTATTATGTTCTTTAAAAATTATGGTGTTCTTTCAAAAAATGAAAGAAAAAAGATTTCTTGATCGAATTATCTTTTAAACTCTTCTGTCATTTAATAATTCTTATTATTTATTTTATTTAATTTTATCAATTTAAAATTCTAGTTGAAGCAAACCAGTCATTGCAATTTTTTTTTTCCTAAATGAGAACAGAAAAATCAGGAGTATTTCTTTCCTTTCAGATGAACAAGAAAAGTATCTTTAGAATATAATTCTACAGAAAAAAAATTATTTGCTTTTTTTTTTTCTAGCTATTTTATTGTTTCAATTCTCTCTTTACTCTGTTTTTTAAATTTAAAATCTATAAATATGAAGATGCAGAGTATAGTTTTGGTTATGCCTTTTATTATGTTATTATAATGCTTTTTTAAATTTATTGTTGCGTTTTTGTCGGAGAAAATAGTAACTTCGTTAAGTCATGAAAAATTCTTGGAATCAGTCATGGAAAATCATGAAAAGTCATGAATTTGAAAATCTTAAATGCAGCAGATACCCTGTATTTAGCATAGTGCACTGTACATCTTATCTGAAAAATAAAATAAAAATATTTGTTTTCTGACCAGCATCAAACTATCTCTGTGATTCAGTTTTGAAGAAAAAAAATTGGTTCCAAAATGCAATTATTCTGTATATTGGTTTTGAAAAATATACTTTTTGGACAAAATAAAATAATTATGCACTTATTCATTGTTCAAAAGAACAAGTTTGCTTGTTTAGCTGAATTTTATTTATTGAACGAATAATTTTTATGTAATTCCAGGGTGTATGCTCTGAGTGCCTCAGATGAAAATCAGGTAGATTGGAATGAGCTTTCTAAAGACTGGATGAGGTTTGTCCCACAATATTTTTTTTTCTATTTAATGTTATTCAAAGATTGTCAAAAAAAAAATCCATTTGTTTTCCATAGTGTGAGGTCACCACAATGGTTGCGTGGGAAGTGGTGGAGCCTTAAAAGACATGTGCCAAATTCAAACACTGTATCGTTTCAAGGTAAACTATTTATCCCATTGAATGAATTAATTCCACCTACTTTTTATTTCCTGCAGGGCGATTCCACGAAAAGTGGTCCTGAGTGACTAAATTTTCAAAATTATCGTAAAATCAAAAATGACACAATTTCGGAATCTAGAAGATGTACATTTTTTAATAGTTAAGATAGTTTTTTGAATTACAAAAAATATTTATGTGAATTCTAACAAAAGGTGGAACACTGTGAATTTTAACAGGAGTTCTCTTCTTTGTTATGTTATATTCCAATGGAGTTCTTAAAATATTAAAGAGCAATAAAATAGTTTTTAGTAATAAATATAGCTATTTTACTCTTTTATCATTGTTTAATGTATTTTTTTAATTTGGCCTAAATTTTTTTGCTTGTTTGAAAGTCGATTAATCAAGATAGTCTAACTTCCCAGTAACACACGTAACATAATTTTGCATTTTTTTCTGTAAAAACTTTAGTAAAAAAGAAAATTTAAAATTTTTTTGTTTTATAAATTAAGAAGGCAAGATATGCAACGGAAAAAATTCTCGAATTAAAACTGCCAATAGTTAAAATTTTATAATTAATTTTATTCAAGGTAACACACGTAACGAAAAGTTACGCGCGTTACTGTTATGTGTGTTAGAGGTACTTATACACTTTAATTATTTATTTATTTTCAATAAAATATTTAAATCATGTTCGGACATTTTTTATAACCGCCGCGCAACTTTAATGCCACAAATACGGAATTGTAAGATTGTGGTTTTTTGTAAAATCTGGTCGGTATAAGCATTAATAAAAAAACAGCATAATAAGACGATAATTTTGAAACTTTTGGAAATTGTTTTCCCAAACTTCTATTTGTTATACGTTTATGTTTAAGTAGAATATTTCGACTGCATTTGCTAGATTATTATAAAATGGATAAGTTTAAAATAGTGTCCTTATCTGGATTTAAAAGAATAAGAAGATGAAGAAAAAAAGAAAAGAGCATAAGATTCTGCACTTCAAAGGAAAGAAAATAAGAAAATAATGAAAGTTAGACTTGAACTTTCAAAACAGATTGATAATGATGTAAAAGGTTCACCACTAAGTATTTCAGATGAACTTAATTATTAATAAATGGATTTTCTTCAAAAGTTAGATTGTTTATACTATGCTTGTATTGAAACAAGAGCTGGTTCTCTGGATTATTACGGGGAAAAACGGGCAATAAAACGAAAGAACTATCTAACAATGTTTCTAAGAGAGGCTTATACTGATTTTTGTCAGTTCCATCCTAAACATTGTTTAATTTTCCATATTTAGTGCTTTATGACTAAAACATTTATTGCTACTGTAAAACTTAGAATCGAAACAAATATCATGAAATTTTTATTCTTTAACTGGAAGGCTAAAATTAAGTTTATGACAATACATGGTGATGGCAGAAGTATTTATGTATATAAAGTAAAAGAAATTTTGGATCTAATTGTTGGAAGGGTGCTTCTGATACTTACAAAAATTTCTCATTGCTTGTTATAGGTTTCTAACCATCATTTATTGTAGTTTGGTAACGATGAGAAAAAGATGACAATAGCTCACAATAAAAAATATATAATGGCAAATGTGCAAGAAGAATGTTTTGAAATAACTCTTGAAAATTGGACTAACTTTCAATTATACGTAAGAGTTAAAAGAATCCGAGGTGATACTTTCCAAACAAACATATCTAGCATTAAAACCAGGGAAATTCAAGTTGACTTTGCAATGGCATATTCTTTTGAATATCAAAACGAATTTCAATCAGCATTATGCTATCCAGCCACAGTTCCGTTATTCACAGCAGCTGTTGTCTTAGACGATACTCTCCTAAAGAGTTTAAAATAGAGTCCTTTACAATATTTTCCTAAGGCAAAGACAAAGGTGAAACAATGTCTACACTTTTATTTTAAGACTGTTTAAAAACGATTCTACTTCAGAAGATGAGCTAACAGAAACTTCTATAGTAATAAGTCAAGTTAAGAATTTAAAAATAAATATATGGTTGAATTATTTCATATTTTGTCAATCAAAATATAAAAAAAGAAATTAATTTGGAAATATTTTACGATATCACATGCAGAAGTTCCTTCAATGGGATAGGTGTGTTGTACAAAATCTTGAAAGCGAAGCAAAAGGCAAAGTTATTTATATCATTGTGTTGTTATACAAAAAAATTTATTTGCTATCCAGTGTTGTTTGCAAAGCTAACCAATCAACTCATGCCTAATACAACAGTATTATATATTAGCCAAAAGGAAATAAAGATATTAATTGAAAAGATCAATACATGGCAACATGACAAAGCATAAAATCTATGCATAAGTATCGTTAGATACTTGAATAAGATGCATAGATGCACATTGTGGCACACAAATAGTCAGTAAGTCAATTTCTGTGCCCTCCTGATCAGAAGTGCGCTTATAACTGAAATTAAAACGACATATGCTCTATCTCGGGAACATTATTGACGCAAATGCACATGCTTGTAAACTTAAAATGCAATATTTGCATAAAATAATTGGAAAATATGCATATTTTTGTTTCCAAACAGAAATGATTTTGAAGGAATAGATGTGCCTAAGATTTGCTATGTTTTACTCTCTAAACCAGTATAAAGAAGGGCTACAACCATCTTTCCAGACCATTAACTATTTTATTTGCTAAAATAAATTGTTTTTCTTCTGCTAAATTAAAATAAATAAATGTTTTAGTGCAACATTTATGACTTCTCAGTTGAAATATTCACAGAGGGTAACACACGTAACGTTCTGTTAACACACGTAACGTTCTGTTAACACACGTAACGTTCTGTTAACACACGTAACGCACCAATTTCACCAAAATAAAGAAGTTTTTACTGTTGCAAGAAATTTTTAAAAATCACTAAACACAGCTTCGATATTGTATCTCTCTATAAAAGAAAATATCTTAATTTTTTGCCTTTATACTTCACAGAATTAAATGAATATATTTAGAGTTTCAAATATCTAGCATTATAAAGGGTAACACACGTAACAAAATTTCATAATTTTTTTTTTTCAACATCAAATTAATTTGCGCCTTCAATCTTCGTTTTGAAAACTTACAACACATATAGATTTAACAACAAATTAAGAAAAACATAAAAAATATCTAACAAGTTTAATTTAATAAGTGTTAAAGTTGAAATATGTCGTGTAAAAGTAACAAACGTAACGAAAGAATTGCCCTGCAGTAATTTCTTTTTCTTGTATAATTTTAATTTTAAACTAATTGTTCCAGTGTGAACTCGATTAGAAATGTTTTAACTGCTCAAATAGATTACAGCATTACTATAATTATTCAGCTTGCAGGGGATTTTATTAAAATTTAATTCTGCATTAAAAATAAAAAAACTTTTTTAAGAGCGCTCTTTTGACCAAACTACAGTGGGTGATCGGTTAACGAACATAATCCGTTCCAAGATTATGTTCGTTATCCGAATTGTTCGTTAACCAATCATCGATTCACCATAGACTTCTGTGTGAAATCGATTAATTCGTTCTGGAGACCCTTAAAATTAAATTTTAAAAAATTTCTAATTTCTTAGTAAGTTTTTTAAAAAATAATACATATATATAGTTTTGCATATTAATCAGTCCTTTTCATTTTTTGCTTATGGGGCATTGAAGAACGTGTCCAATGTCAATTACTTTTCTCTCTTTTTCAGGATTTTCCGGAAGTAATCAATAGCATTGTCGTTGTAAAGATCCCCAACCCTACTGACATTAGCTAGGTTTGGGTGCTATTCTAATGCCCTTGCTCTGACATCCTCCCACTTTTTCAAAAGATCTTTAATGGCAGATGTCGGCATTGGTCCTCTTTCGTCTTCCTCTCGTTTAGAAGGAGAGACATTTCGCTGTGTTTCTTGGTGTTCTTCATTCAAAATTTCTTGGAGTTCTTCTGTCTTCAGTTCATCTTCATGTCCCATTATAAGCTCTTCCATGTCATCCTCGTTCACCTCCACTTCCAGATCTTTAGCAGTTGTCAAAATTTCATCCATAATTTCAGGGGTGTCTCCCTTATCACCTCCGTCTCCTTGAACGAAGGATGGACACAGCTTCCGCCAAGCAGAAATCAACTGTCGCTGTGTGGCTTCTGACCACGCCTTTTGAATGATACGAATAGCTTCAAGAATGTCAAATTTTTCTTTCCAAAACTTTTTTAAAGTCATTGTTGAGGAGAATTGGCTTGCTTCAAAGCACCGACGAAACAGCGCGTGAGTGTACAATTTCTTGAAAGCCGCAATAACCTCCTGATCCATCGGCTGAATCAGCGAAGTCGTATTCGGAGGTAAAAACTGAACTGTCAGCCAGGGAAAGTCTGTCAACAAATTATCTTCAAGATCCTTTGGGTGTCCTGGTGCATTGTCCAATAGCAGCAGTGCTTTCAATGGCAAGTCATTGGCATCAAGGTAGTCTTGATGCTCGGGGCACAAACTTCAAATAGCCATTCTTTGAAAAGATACTGCGTGACCCATGCTCTCTGATTCGATCTCCATATTACTGGCAGTTTGCTCTTAATTATGGAATTTTTTTTAATACTCTGGGATTCTCAGAGTGGTAAACGAGAAGTGGTTTAAGCTTCATATCACCACTAGCCTTAGCTCCCAAAAGTAACGTCAATCGGTCTTTCATAGGTTTATGCCCAGGAACACTTTTCTCATCTTTCGTGATGTAGGTACGGTTCGGCATGCGTTTCCAAAGCAAACCAGTTTCATTACAATTAAATATTTGTTGTGGGCGATACCCTTCTGTTTCAATGAATTCTTGAAATTTGAGACAGAACTTCTCAGCTGCTTCTTTACCGGCACTAACAGACTCACCACGCATTAATACATGTTTAATTCCAAACCTTTTTTTTAAACTTTGTAAACCAGCCAGTGGTAGCCTTGAATTCTAACTCCTCGGATGACGAACCTGGAGTTTGTTCTTTCAATTTCTCAAAAATTTCTCTAGCCTTCTCTTGAATGATAGGCATACTAGTTACACCTCGTTTCATTTCCCGTTCATATATTCAAACTAAAAGCAACCTCTCCATTTTATCATGGATGGCACTTCTTTGCGTCGCAGATGTGATTTTCGTTACTCCTTCAGCTCCTCATAATAATAATGATTGAATGACCTTTAAATTCATTGTTAATTCAAGTTTCATTTAGTAATTATTAATACTAAGCATGCTTTAAGCATTTCTTCTTTCAGTGATCTTATTTTGTATGCAAAATGATAACAAATGTTTAATATTATTTTTTTTTTCAGGCCGAGAAGTGTTCGTTAGAATTTGTTTTGTTCATTATCCGAATATGTGTTCGTTGTCCGAACACAAAAAATCTTTCTTGAAAGTGTTCGTTATCCAAATATGTGTTCGTTAAACGATTTGTTCGTTAACCGATCTGTTCGCTAACCGATCACCCACTGTATTGGGACCACATTTCCTAGATTGCGGCTACCCCCTATTTATTCAGAGAAAATATGTTTTTGTGTCTGATTTTGTAACTTAAAATATCATCTGCACTTATTAATTATCATATTTGAGGTCACCCCCTCGAGCAATTAAGATTGTGTTCTAGAACGTGAAGATCGGATCATTAGATCAAAAGTTATTCAGGGTGGAAAAATTTTTTATGCTAACACTTTTAGATTGTATTTTTATGAAATAGTCAAATTCATTAAAAAAGGAAGTACAACTCTCTACTCAACTGAAATTCCTAATTTTAGCTCATAGTTAATTATTTGCATTTTTTATTTTATTTATTTAGCATTCATGCTAATGAATGCTCCTTATTTATCAAAATCTTAATATTTTTATCTGAGTACTGAAAATTTATGAACTTTTTCCGATGTCCTAAAAATGTTTCTTTTTTTTTATTTGTGGTAACAGATTTACCATAACTATAAAAAGAAATTTTTTTTCTAAATTTTACTGTTTTTTATTTTAATTTTTTTTATTTATTTTTTTTTTTTTTTTAAATAAAACCAGAGTTTTTAAACCCCCAAAAATTAAAGTTGATAGGTCCGACATATCTGACAAATATTTAATAATGTTTCAAAATTTTGTTTTAAATAAGGATTATTGTGATCTGCAACGAATAGTATCATATTATTTGCTCAAAATAACAAACCTAGCAGACAACTGAATTCAATGCTATTTTCTATGCTAATAAATTCAATGTATCAATGCAGAAATGCATATAAATTGAAGAGCCTCTTGAAATACTTCAACTTCGTATCCAACTTCAGTGTGATAAGAGAAGCAACCTAAACATTTGCCATGAGATAACCTGGAAACTTCTTCAATGTTGAAATAATTTTTGCAACAAAATAAAGTATTTTTGCAAATTGTTTCAATACTTTTTATTATTTTTCTCAATTCCTGCTTTTTCTCTTAATCTCTTTCAATAGAGGTATGCGAGTACTTATATCAACATTTTGTCCTGAGAATCAAAGTAAAGGAGGAAGAAGTACCCAACACAGCTGTTATAAGCACTTCACTTCTACCAACTAATCTGGCTCAAGCAATATTTACACGTCCAAAGCCGGCTATTCTACAGTCGCCTCCTCCGCCCATTGTCGTCACTGCATCTCCTGCTCAAGGTATTCCTTTTTCTGATGATTTCTAATTGGCTACTCTTTTTTTTTTATCAAATAAGTCAACTCTTCAGGGATAAGTGGCTGAGTAAGTATCAAACTTCGTATATGATGTTAGATTTCATCAGGGAAAAAGCAAATTATTTAACCTCTATCCTAATTAGTTTTATTTCTCAAAGTTCTTTTTTTTTAATGGTCTGTGGTTTAACAACGTTTATTTAAAAAAAAAAAAAGAAGAGAGAGACATTTTGCTTACATCATATACAAGGAAGATTTTTGCTCTTCTGGTAAAGAATCTTAATTCTAGTTTATCTGCATAATGAATATTTTTTTTTAATTACGTCCATCATTTGCTCTCTCGAGAATGAGAAGTCTTGCAGTCCAATATAACAAAGAAATATCTCCAGGGGCGGAGAGCGTCTTGAAACTAGAAGAATTATGGGTCTCCTGAAGGGGCAGAGCAGTTCCATAGATGCCCGCCTTTCATATGGGCCCTATTTGTACATAGAGTACAGTTAGGAGAGTGAGAAAAACCAACACGGTGCAAGTTCGCATGTAAGTAATCGTGCCCCGTCAACAATTGGAGAGATGAAACACTGATAGCTCTAGGGAGATTTTTCGGAA
This sequence comes from Parasteatoda tepidariorum, assembly GCF_982258835.1. Classification (NCBI taxonomy): domain Eukaryota; kingdom Metazoa; phylum Arthropoda; class Arachnida; order Araneae; family Theridiidae; genus Parasteatoda; species Parasteatoda tepidariorum. Next base: position 237,873 of record NC_141758.1, on the reverse strand, counting down.
GACAGGATGACAGAAGGCTCTCCCAAGGTTTTCCAGAAACTTGCTCTCTGTTGGAAGAAACCCGGAGACTTCGAAGCTTTAGTTTCACAATTTGTTTAACATTTCTCAAATTTGTGGGCAACACAGGGAGCTCCAATAGAGATGCCTCTTTAGCAAGGTTATCAGCCTTTTAATTACCCCATAAGCCACAATGGCTGGGGATCCATTAGAGAGTTATCTCTTTTCCACTAGACAGAAAAGCATTAATAATGTTTTTGCAATTGAATTCAATGACTGTAGGGAGTAGAACATATTTTGAAACAGTGTGAACTGCGGCCTGGCAGTCGATGAGGAGGACAAATCTAATTTCTATAATGATATGAATGAATATGAACAATGACATAAGTTTAGATCAAGTTGTTTTGTTTTAGTTAAATACTTAATAGTGTTATTGTAGCATCTAAAATAATCATTCAATAAACAAATGAAATCACAGTATTTAGAAAATTTCTTCGTGTCATCATTCATGGTGAGATACACTTGCTTGTTCTTTCTCACTCTTTTATTCTAACAAGTAAATATACTTTTGGAGATATTGTTGTAGGTTTAGGAGTGTTGAATCAAACATTTAGCTGACTTTTTGTTCGGTTATACTTGCTCTCCCAACTTTTACTAAAAAAATTCAAAAGATATGGCAGGAAATGCTGATGGAAGCATGTGATGGAACTAAAAAGAGACTTAAACTAGTTAAGAAAGTAAGAAGCGGTATTGTTTTAAAGCATTTGTTGTAAAGATTGCTACTTTAATTTAATGCAAAAAAGTTTTTCCATAATTTATTTTGTATTACTGTAACAAAAAATGGAAAGTGTTGGAGAACTTGTTGATATATCTCTAATAATGATTGAACTTTATTATAGAATTGAGATTCATTGACCTTGAGACAATTATTTTTACCTGGAGGGAAGTTATTCATTCCTTTATAATACTTATTTATATAGTAATAAATTCCTTTAATATAGACTCCTTAAATTTATCATAACTTTCTCCTTGATTTGAATCGCCCTTGTTCCCTTCAAAGCCATCACTATTATCCTTCCCATATACTCCTTTGGAATCTTATAGAAGTTCAACATTGTCTCAGCATAACTGAAATAAAAGGCCCATTCCTATGTCTTAGTCGGATGCTCCCATAAAACATTTTTTTAAATCTAAGTATTTATGAAAATTATCATATCTGTCATTTTCTCACAGACAATTTTCATTATTTGCCTCCCTCAGCTCCCTTTCCTCTCTTATTTTTTGTTGCTCCTGGTTCTCTTTCACTTTTTGTACCTCACGTTATTGTACCTTCCTGTCTTTTTGTTCCCTTTCTAATCTATTTTCTTTGATTTTTGCATGTATATCTTTGATATTAGTTCTTAATGTACTTTTCATGAATTTTTCTTCTTAATTTGCACTCTTTGTGATTAATACCCTAACGCTATAAGTTGTTACATTCTCAGGAATGGCCAAGGCTTTAGCTTCTTCTGAATAAGATCTTCCTTTTTTAAATTAATTTCACAAACACTAAAACAAAATTTCTATTTGAAGATATTCCGAGGCAATAATTGTAATTCAAAACTCATACCCAGACATTCTATACCACAGCCAAATACATGAAATGTAGAAAGGATTTACATAACATATTTTATAGCATGCAACATTCTAGATATACTATTACTCTTTATTACACATACTATGTACAATTTACTCTAATCAGTTTTAATTGCAAAAACACAATAAATACCTTGTACCCTTTTAGTATCCAGAAAGAAAATACACATTTATTTCTCATGAAATTCATAAACTCTTCAACACCATAAACTTAAGAGGAATAATCTACAATGACTTATTGTTGAATAAAAAAAGCTTTCATTGACCAATTTTTCCTGCCAAAATTACTTTTAACTTTACAAAATGCATAATCACAATAATTATCACTTTAACATGCCATTTACAGAACTTTCTTATCAGTAATATCATATTCAGTTCGCTATTAACATATGAAACTGCAATTTTAAGATACTCTTATACAAATTTTATTGAGATGTTTAATCAATATTTTTTTCTTCATTGACATTTATTCTAAGTAAACAAACAAACAATAATCTTCAAAAATGCTGAATCACTGTTAACTGTATCATTATTATTAATCATGCAAACAATTATATTATTAATTAGCCAATTCCTTAATCTGAGATAAAAATACACAAGGCGCACTTTAAACTAAAACCAAAAATAAAATTTTTCCCCTCAACTACAGCTCTTTTGATTTTTACCCCACAGGAAATATGTGTGTGTGATTTTTCATTCATGCATAAGATAAAGCTTAAAATATTTTATGCAGCTGATTATCACTAATATCATAGGTCATTCCACGTCCATTCACTGTCTACCATTGGTCGGCTTCTTACACAGCTCACCCTTTAGAGCAATAGGGTAGCAAAAGGGTTCTCCGTATCGCTTATGGCAATAACTATCTTTCAAGAAAAGAATTTCATAACAAGGCTTTTCTTCAATCAACATTACCAAAAGATTCACATCATTCTAAATTCTTATAATTTTCCACTGTTTAATCATCTCTGTTGAGGGGGTCGGACTGTATAAACGAAGATTTAAGGATTGACAAACGAGGACTATTTAACAATGTTTTTTAATGAAACAATGAATGACGCCATTCTGCAAGACATCTGACTACAACGGAACAAAAAACAACAAGAACTCTCCTTTTCGCCACATTAAATAGATAAAATGTAGCCAAAGCCATGAGTGGCACCAACAATCTCCTCAGACCTTTTTATCCTGCCAGGTGGAGTGAAAGCTGTCTTTTCATTTTCAGATTGTCCAAGGATTTCTCTAATTTTAATTAAACTTTGATTATCCCTTTTTGATTAACTCATAAAACTATTTATATAATTATAAAATGTCCCACTAGGAGCTACTCTGCAACAATTCCTCACCTCAACTCTTCTCTTTATCCACGCCATCTATATCAATTTAAAGTCTCCAATATCTTTTTTAAAATAGTTTCTCCCTCATGATAGGGGACTCACCCACTGACCTTGAATCCAGGGCATGGGAGTGGAGTCCTGACAAATATTATAAAAGCTTTTTAAAAATATCTTTTAAAAACTTTTAGATATTTTTCTATCTTTACTAATTATAGTTGTTTCAGGTTCTTCCCCCGTGGTGACATTAACTAATGCTGCCCCTTGTACTGTAGACATGACATCTGCTGTCCCAGTGCTTCAGGCCCTCGAAGTGATCCCTCAAAACATAATCACAACGAATCTTCTCTTGACTGCTCCTCCTCTTCCCCTTCCTCCCAACCAGATCATCATTCAAACCATGGTGGTGAGTTCTCTCCCTTCATACACACAACAAAAGTTGTTTTAATACTGGATTAGGTTGCAATTTTAATTACATTTTTTTTGTGTGTGTGTGTGCCTCAAATCAACTATTATGCAGATTCACTGATATTGTGGAAATGATTTTAGGAAGCTTGAATATTTATTTTTGCTAAAGCATGTAAAAAGCACTTTCAAAATTTAGTGTCATTTGGAAGCTGGTAATAAATGTTACATAAAAATAAAAAATATTCGAAAACATATGTTTCTTTACTATTGGATTGTTTTTTTTTTTCAAATCTCTTTTCGTTTAAATGGTTTTTATATGATAGTTTTTTGTTCATAATAGGTACTTTGGTTTATAATTGATTTAAATGTCTGAACCTTTCTTTCTCTCTACTACATAAATCAGTGATGTGGCAGCCCATAGAGCGCCAAGGTCTACCATGTCCATCTCAGTTTTCTTGATCATGGGCTCTGGAATGCAGGAGCAGATGTTCTGGTTAGGTTGTCAGCTGAACGCAGAACCCCCAGTGTTTAGTTCCCAAGCATGCTTGATCGACCTACTGAAGGGATGAATGGCCGAGTCAACCTTGCCCGGCCCGTGGATCGAACCCTGTGTAATTAATAAATCGCTTTGTTCTGGTACTATTGTGTACTTAAGACATGTTAAAACTAAAGTTATTTTACTGAGTAGTTAATTTTTTATTTGGTTGATTATGATTTTTTAACATTAAAAGTAGGGTAATCTTTCGAGAACAACAAAAATATATAAAGAAAATTCAGCTTTTTTTCTTTCCCCACCAAAAAGTCTAAATATTTTTTCCAGTTTGTATAATGAGAAGAAAAATTTGGAAAATAAGTAAAATCTAATAATATTTAGAAGTTTCCATGGCATACTATTATTGCAGAGAATTATAATAATTGAGCTTGATGCCATAAGAACTACCCTTAATAATTGTTCATTTTTCAGCCGGAAGGACAAGAAGATTCATCTCCTCATGTGATGATCAACACTCAGACGTCTCTTGCGTCCACTCAGATACCTTCTGCTCCACCCTCCCCCTCTACAGTATTAGATGAAGAAAGATCTCCCCTCATGGAAGCATCTTTTGAAACTCAGGTCTGATATTTTCCTCTAATCTTTTCTCCTACATTTTTAATTATTCATTACTAACTTTGTCAGAATGTTGATATCAAAGTTAAAACTTTATATATTTTTCCTTCTTAATGGAAAAATAAATCCCTCTTTCTATATTAAAAAAGAAAAAAAAATATGTTCGATTGAAATTTTTAAAATATTTTTTTTATAAATATGTATTTAACTTACATATAGAAAATATTAAATAAAATAGTAAAATTACGTTTTTTTCAAAACATTACAAATTTTTTATTCTAAAATATTTTATTATTAAATATTATTTACCTTAGTATTTATTTTGTTACTCACCTTTTATAGGAAAAAGTATGAAATTTTTTAAAGTGAAATTAAGAATGTTATGATTAATTTCCTATATCAATTTATTCAAGGGTGATAGTATTTCAGTAAAGTACTAAAATTCTAAGTTTTTTTTTATTGCAATGCTGAAAAACTGGTAATTTTTATGAAGATATTTTTACAAAAAATTTAAAATTTATTTTCTTTAAAGAAAGTTTTAAATTTTTTTTTATTGTCTTAATGTGTGTGAGGAGTTAAGAAAAAGCATGTTTTTTTTTCTCTCCATGGATTGTTATCAGTCTTCCCCTAGAAGAATTTTGTCCTTCACTTGCAGAATTTCTTACCATTCGTTATTTTTGTGTAGGGATTTTATTTTTCCTTGGTATATATTATTTCTTCGAATTTTTTCATTAACTCTATTGTCCTTGTATTTGTTAGTTTAATTTTATTAATATGGAACATTAATGTTTTTTTATCATTTCCCTTTAACTTTCTACTCATAATTTTATCATATTAAAACAATTTACAAAGTAAGCATCTCAACATACATCGCAATTATGTGGGAAAGTTACACCTTATCTTATTTGTCTGTCATGCACACTAGGCTGTCCATGGTCATGAGTTATTTTTTAACTCCTTATTCTAACTTATTTTTTAACTTTTTCCCACTACGTTTTTCTCAACAAACCCTACAAAAATTCAATCACATAAACTTATCAATTCAGATTTTCATTTGTTTCTTTCTCGGTAAAATATTTAAATGAAAAAATATTAATTTTGTTGAAGACATCAAAACCCTGCTTACAATTTTCCTTGAAGAAAAGCAACACAAATTTTACACTCTGATGAACTTTCTAAAACTTTGAGTATAGAAAGTTCATTATTGATAAATAAATATTTTTTATGAATATATTTTAAAAGTCACACCTGATAATTCTTACATTTTATTCTAATGATATTCTTTTTGCAGACTCTGAATGAAAATGACAACATGAATCAAGATTCAGACATTGAAAATGTGAATCATATTGTTGGTGATGACACTCACCTCATTTCCTCAGGTAATTTTTCCTTTTTTCACTTTCTCTCTCTCTCTAAAGATGGAAGCAGTACATAATTAAGAATAATTTGCTGGAGATTAACTAACTGAATAAAGTAAATTAAGTATCTGAATAAATACAAATTATCAACTTTTAGAAATATTTTTTTCCTTCAAAAAATAGTAAAAATTGTACTTTTTTTTTTCTTTTTAAAATACATGTTCATAACTGCAAGTAAAAAGTAAATTGTTAATGTCTCTTTCAACTTTTATTGTTTAAAAAATAAATTTGTTTGAATTCTTCTTCTATGGTCTGGTCAGTCAGTAAAATCTAGTAAAATTTTTGCCCATGATCGCTTACTATATCATCTGTAACATCTTTTGTTAAGATAGTGTCTAAAAAAGTATACAGCATTTTAGCTTTGCAAGATATTTTTTTTACCAAGTGTATGGTTAAAGCTTGGTTAATTCATTTCTAATGGTATCTGGATGATAAAACATAACGAGGGAGTTGATTGTGTAATATTATTTATTCATTTCAGATCCTATGTTAGCAGCAGGTTCTGGAACAGGAAATTCTGATATGGAATCTGAAAAGATGCATTCTCTGGAAGTTCATCACCTCACTCACAGTTAATTATAATAATCAATAAAAGTTATTTGATAGTTTAATCTATTTACTTCATTCGTTCGTATAGCAAGAAAAAAATTTCACAAAGAATGTTTTATTTATGCATTGAATTTCATTTTACTGGTCATCAAGAATCTTATTATATTAAGATTAAATTCTTCTTTCCTTTTTTTTTAGAAAAAAAGAACTTCTCTATTTCAAAATATTGTCGAGTCTCAGTAGCTCAGGGGTAGAATTCGCTTCTATAAAGCCGAAGGTCCTCGGTTCGATCCGGGAAGTGGACACTAATTTTTCTATTTCGTTTATGAGCATTCCAGAAGCTTCTGGAATGTTCAGTCTATGTCATTTCCTCTTTCGTTGTTCCTAGGAAGCTTCTAGAACATTATGTGATAGTATAAAAGCGATCCCGTGATTGTAAAGAAGAGTTCTTCTGGGCGCAGACTGGTTCCCGGTGTTTGTAAATTCCTGATGTTAATAAATTATCAAAACCTCATCTTGTAATCTTCACTAAATCTAAACACTTTAACGTGACAAATTTGGTGGAGGCGCCGGGTAAGAGTTAATCTCTCAATCAATATCACGGAGCAAAACACTGACCGGCTTAGAAGAAGCCGTCGAGTCCAAGGACTTCTACCTGAATTTGGACTATATGAAAAACCTAAAGAAGCCGTTCCTGAAACGACTGTGCCAAAGACAGCCATGGCCAATGTGCCAGAGACAGACATGGTCACTGGGGACCAACAGGATATTAAACCTGCCTTTTGGATGACGCCAACAGTTGCTGCTGAAGCCAGGAAACCAACAGTCTTTCGGGGTACTCCAGGACGAGATCCGACAAAATGGCTGAAGGAATACCAGAGAGTGTCATCGTACAATCATTGGGATGACACTATGCAATTAGCTAATGCCTACTTCTTCCTGGACGGCACCGCAAGACAATGGTACGAAAACAATGAGGACTCACTGACGTCTTGGACTTTATTCGAAAGTGGTTTGAAAGTGACCTTTGGAGATACCCAATCCTACCTCCGACGAGCCAAAGACCACCTCAAGTTTCGCGCGCAAAAATCCGGCGAACGCATCCAGTCTTACATTCAAGACGTTCTCGGACTTTGCATTCAAGTTGACCCGACCATGTCCGAAGGAGATAAGGTTTCCCACCTCATGAAGGGCGTCGCAGAAGATGTCTTCCAAACCCTTCTTACGAGAGAAATCCTAACAACAGCCGATTTTACAAAGTGGTGCCTGTACATAGAAGAAATGAGACAAAAGAGAGTGGGACGGTACAAGTTTGCCAGATTACCTAATGTTGTCCCTATGGCCGCAGCGGACGAAGCACCTGACTTGGCTGTGCTAATTTGTCAGATTGTCAGAGACGAAATTCAACATGTAAACGCGCAGCCATTCGAAGTCCATCCCCGTGAACTGCAAACTACTGAGGCTTCTATTCGAAGCGAGATGGACCGATCCATAGCAGCCCTTACAACCAACCGACCTCCCTTTATCACGACAGGACGCCCGATTGCAAGACCTCCTAGACGTTTGACTACATACGCCGCAAAACCACAAAATAATGTTCCTTGGAGTGAACCCCAACGGAAGACCGACCTGTGGCGTACCACGGATAACTGTCCGGTGTGCTTTCATTGCGGACGACCGGGGCATGTCGTTCGCTATTGTTGGGAACGCCCAAGGCCGGATTAACCATTAAGCACACTAAGCACGTGCTTAGGGCACCAGGTGATAGGGGGGGCATCACAAAGCCTGACTAAATGTTAGCAGTACATATTTTTTTTTTTAAACATTGCTTAAAAAATGTATCATTTTGAGCTTCCATTTTAAGAGTAGGTAACAAGCTTTTCTAAGTACAAAATTTTACATAATAAAAGAAAAAAAAACAAAAGATGTTATGTATCAAAAATTTTTGGTCTTATAATGAAATTAGGTAGCGAATTTCTATGCGATAAAAGCTCTATTTATTTATCCATTACAATGATTCTATAACATACTACTGCGATTCATGTTTACAGAATATTTTTCACAGTTGTAGCAAAGTTAATACTTCGTCAATTTGATTTATGCATGTTTGCAGTTTTTGTGCATGTTTTTGTTTTTATGTGCTGCACATTTTTCAAAAATATTTGCTTACATTATGTTTTTAATTATATTCTCATTGCAACTGGAAAAAGAAGTCATCAAATTACGAAAAGGTTGTGTTACAAAAATTTATTTCAAAATTTTACGTCAAATAATCAACAATCTGGAAATAGCCGAATATTGAAATTAGATTTTAAGATTTAGAATATATACTATGTAATATGAATGCAAGCAGCTAGTCTTTTAATAAGGAAGGAATTACAGGTTCCTTAGTCCTTAGAGTCTTGTATAAATACAAATGTTATAAAAGTTGAGCACATAAGATGTGTAAATTCACAATGTGATTTGGATGTTCGTTGACGGTGAAAAATACGTTAAAAAGAGTATTCATTAAAACTAGTTTAATTTTAAAATCAAATATAAGAAATAAGTAGCAATAAAATCAAATTTTCAATCATTGAATTGGGTTTAAGTGCAAGTAAACTATATTTTGTACATCTTATAACGAAATGTGTAGAAATTACAATTAGGAAATAAGAAAAGTTCTGAAAATTTCAAATCAAAAATAAATAGCCAATTAAGGAAAAATATTTTTATTAATTGAATTTAAAAATATGTTTAATAACTAATAAAGAAAATCCTTAATGATAATGATTAAAGTTTGAACCAATCAAAATTATTATTGAAAATGTATATAACTATGTAATTTCATCAATTTTTATTAAGATGATAATTCGAACATGTAAATATTTTGAAAATAATAATATTATTTCTGTCACTAAAAATAAATTTAATCGTTGTTATTAATTTTTACTTGCAGCTCGTGTGTACATCAGATTGAAATAAATAAATAACTAATTAAGGTATTTCCATTGTCCATTTAACTTTTTCTTAAAATAAAAATTGGTCATTCTGCATAAACGAGTGGGAAAAAAATTGTTGTTCCTGTTATTTTATTATAAGCACCAGACTGCTGGGAAACGTGGTCCAATTTAACCAGATCTTGCTTTCTGCATGTAACAAACAATCCCGCTGTAAAACAACAAAAGCTGTTTATTGCCAGCATTCGATTTCATGAATTCAAAGGCTCCTGAAAAGGACCACCGTGATTGTCCCCAACATATGTGTTAGAATACAAAGCTACATTTTCCGAGAAGAACCACTTTAAGGACAAGACTAGTGTAACCAATTGATTTACTACAGACAGAGAACATCCTTTCATCTCAGATATCTTTAAGCATCCTATAGGCGACTCGTTCTCCCTTCCTTTTTTTTAGAGAAAAGGGTTCATATCTCAGAAAATTCAAATTGTCTTCCTTTCGAAGGCTACAGGTACAAATAAATGGTGACTTAAGATTGAAGAAAGTGGGAGGTCTAGGAAAAGAAAAGTTTCTTGATTGACATAATTTTCAACCAATAACTTTATTTAAGCTACGATCAGTAACTAATTTCCCGTATTTACACACCCCCGTATATACACACAAATTAAACATTTTGGTAAACACTTTCAGTGGCGTACGCAGAATTTTTTCAAGGGGGGGGGGGGTTCATAATTTTCAGAAATTACTAAAAGAAATTCGAGTATGTAATAAAGCACTATTACTTCCCTAATTTAGACAGCTAGACAATTTTGACTTTTTATTTCGACAACATTGTTTAGTTAAATTTTGTTTTTATTTTTTAAGTTTAAGAATATAATTTTTTTATAATAAGAGGTAAAATATTTTATTTTTATTAAAAAGTAGGAATAAATCCGTTGAGTTGCGTAAATAAGTCTTCAAACGGCGCAAAGTCGAAAAGGATCTTTCGTTTGCACTCGTTGAAACAGGTAGAACGACCAATATTTCTAGGAGTTTGAAAATGTTTGGTGTTATATCTTTATTGTACATTCCAAGAGCATCCGCCGCAGTTTTTGGAACACTACCTCCGTCTTCACTAATCCTTTTTAATCTTTTATACCAGAGTTTTAGTTCAGACTTAAGGCTTTCTTTACAGGTATCCAAATCTTCAGCGTAAAATTCCACTAATGCTTCAAAAGCCTTTATGTTTGAAGGTTGGCAAATGAAAGGATCGGCAGGTAGAAGACACTGAAATCCTTTCAAAATATCACGATGCGATACAAATCTTAAGTCTAATTGTGTTATAAAATTTTCTACAAATGGAATAAAAACACTAACTCTGAAATATGTTTCCGGTGTCGATGAGGGAAAATTATCGCGATTTTTCTGTCTTCCTGTTATTCTAGGGATTTGCATGGAAGTGGAAGATCCAATGCTTGTTAGCATAAGAGAAGAAGAGCTGAATATTTCAGAGAATGTTTCAGTGGCATTTTCACGCATTAATTTTAGATCTTTAATGACATACATCTTCTGCAAGACTCACTGCCTCTATCAAATCTATGCTTGTTTTTTGTAGGTATCTATAGTCCATTCCACCTTAAGTTGGCACTGGAGAGAAAGGTAGGTAGACCGGATTACATGGAAACTGGGTTACTCTTTAAGTCAGTACGGGGATGAGGTAGCAACAAAGGGAGAGAAAGTGGCCAGTATTGGCGTTTAAGAAAGCAAAACGCCGATTTTTTTTTTTTTTAAACCAAGAATAGTACTAAAATTTTGTACAGAATACGAAAAAGAGCACGATTTTTTAGAGCATTTACCATAATTATTATTTTAAGATACTACTAGTTGTGAGCTGATTTCTTAATTAGTATTTAAAAAGCAGATTTTCTTATTATGATTTTTTAACTAAACGAAACTAATTTTAAACAGAAAAAAATATATATATTTAAAAATATTCTTTTTTGCTGAAATCTAAGTAAAAAAAAAAAAAAAAGAAATGCATAGATGCGCAAAAATACTTTGTTTTAAATATTTATTTTTATATTCTCATTTTTATTTTTTGTAGATTAATGTACATTAATTTATCCCACATTGGTGACTTGTTGGGGAAGGAAAAGTCAGCATAGGCTGGAAATTATTGATAATGAAAAGATCATACTTATGTTTTATAATACTTACTGTTTTTTTTCTTATTATTATTTTTTAATTAAACGAAACAAATTTTAAATAAAAAAATATATTTAAAAAGATTCTTTTTTGCTGAAATCTAAGTAAAAAAAAAACAAATACTTTGTTTTAAATATTTATTTTTATATTCTCATTTTTATTTTTTGTAGATTAATGTACATTAATTTATCCCACATTGGTGACTTGTTGGGGAAGGAAAAGTCAGCATAGGCTGGAAATTATTGATAATGAAAAAGATCATACTTATGTTTTATAATACTTACTGTTTTTTTTCTTATTATTATTTTTTAATTAAACGAAACAAATTTTAAATAAAAAAATATATTTAAAAAGATTCTTTTTTGCTGAAATCTAAGTAAAAAAAAAACAAATTGCATAGATGCGCATAAATACTTTGTTTTAAATATTTATTTTTATATGCTTATTTTTTTTAGATTAATGTACATTAATTTATCCCTCATTGGTGTTTTGTTGGGAAAGAAAAAGTCAACATAGGCAGGAAATCATTGATCATGAAAAATATCATACCTATGTTTTTTTAATATTTACTGTTCTTTTTTTTATAAATAAAAAATTTTCAGAAAAGTTTTTTTTTTTACTATAATTTTTTTTTTCTTCTGAAATATATTTGTTTCTAAGAGACAAAATAACTTAGCTGAAAAAAATAATTAGTATTATCCATATGGGGGAAATACTGTTTGTTCGCCCCCCCCCCCCATGTTTTCAGCTGCCATATCCCACCCTCTTAGACTCAACAGGAACTCTTTGAATAACATGATAACAACCTATCCTGGTGGTTATCATGTTATTCATTTAATATTTTAACAGTTGACAGTTCCTTCTGCAAACTCTTTGTGGGGTAGCCCTGAATTGAATTCAATCCACAATTTCTCATCAGGCGAAATTCTACTTGGATGGGTAGGCGCATTTCTTCAAAAGAAAATACATATTTTGAAATATCAGAACTTTCCTTTACTTTTCAGGACCTTTGCAGGTGAAAGGAGGCTTAAGAGAAAAATCCGTATAATTTGTTATTTAAGTACAGTAGAATTAGTTAGTCTCGAAATATTTTGTCAGATACTGAAATATCTTAATATTTTCTACATAAGAGAAAGGATTTCTCAGCTTTTTGGGTTTTCTATTTCAAAAATAATTATTAAAATATTGATTGGTTTAAATTAACCTTTCGATGTTTAAAAATAATTAATGATTCAAATTTTGCGTCTTTTTTTAAATTATTTCAATTCCTATACATTTTATTAGTTTATAACTAACGGATTAACACTTCTATTATGGAAATTGTATTTTAGATAACATTTAAAAGTCCCTTTAATTGAACAAGCTAAAAATCTTAAATTTTTACATTATTTAAGTTCCTATAAAAAGCGAATTGTACTTCAGAACTAAACATGGCGCAAAAGACGCAAAATTTTAATCTTTACAGAGATCGAATAAAGCGAAAGCAATTTTTTCTTTTGTTGTAAAAAAATAATAATAAAATCACATGTTGAATTAGCTACACAGCAAATATGCTCAACTGTCATCAGTTTAATAATATTTACCTGTCTATTGGGGTGTCTATTTTTTTTTTTTTTTTTTTTTCCTTTTCATTTATTCTGAGGGGAAAAATTTTTTCATTAAATATTGTACAGATGAGGTTAATATTTAGAAAATTAAATAATCAAATATAAAAAAAAGAAAGAAAAAAAAACGAAATAAGAACTGCACAAGAGATACGACACTTAAGCAAAGCCAAGGCGAATGGAAAAGCTGCCCGACCAGTGTAGAAACATAGCCAATGAGCCAATTCCTTGTCCTTGAAAACTAATTCAGCGCCAAACTAAAACACCTCCTTCTTCTTTGTACATTCGCTTTTCTGAGAAGGTACTTATAAGTTAAATACATTTAAACATGAAAAACTTCTAATGAATGTTTCAAGATATACTTTTCTTACTATGCAACATTTATTTATATTTGTACGCGCATTTAAACTGCAATTAATTCCAAAATAGCGAAGAACTACTTTTCAAAGGCGGAGTATTACATTTCCTACCTTTCTCTCCAGTGCCAACTTAAGGTGGAACGGACTATACAGAGATGGATTGTTATGGTGAAAACTTTGTAAATGCACAAAAGAGATATTACGAACTGGCAATTAGATACTGTGCACAGTAAAGAATTAGCATGGGTAGCTGATTCCTTATCCTTCCATTCTGATATTTTTTGTAGTGTTTCGGCGATAGGCTCGAAAAGTTCCACCACAGCGGTTACTGAGTCGTATCTTTCCATCCAACGGGTTGCACATAGCTGTTTAATTTTCTCCCTCTTAGAGCTGGTTTCCATCTCCTCTATTGCTTAAGATAGGACATACTGTCTTTTTGGCGTATTTAAAAAGTCGTATAATGTTTTAATTGTCCCTAAGCAATTTCGAATGCCAGTTATTTCGCATGCATTTGATACAGCCAAATTGAGGCTATGAGCAGAGCAATGTACATAGAGTGCTGATGGGACAATACTTCTTACGTGGGCTTGTACACCATTAATTTTTCCACTCATTGGTGCAGCACCATCGTACCCCTGTCCACGTAACTTTTTTATATCAACTTTCATAGACTGTAATTCAGTGATTCTCAACCTGTGGGGCGCGCTCCCCTAGAGGGGCGCGAGCACGGTAGTGGGGTGGCGCGAGAAAATCCAAGAGAAAATATAACTTGAAAAAATTTGTTTACTGTCTGAAAGGAAAGCGCACATACACATAGAAAACAAAATAAATTTCGACATATTTAATAACTTATTAAAGTTAAAAAAAAAAAAAACTTATTAAATCAAAACTTAAGGTGGGGAGCCAAAAGTGGCTTTGCTTTGAGGATTTTTACAAATTTTTTGGTTAAGTCTGAGTAGCTGAAATTTTTTTGTGACATCTTACACCTATCTGTAATACATATCACGCGTGCTTTTAGTTGTAAAATAAAATTTCATTTATTTTATAGTACAATTTCAAAATTGTACCTTCTGTGCTTAACTTCCTTCTACGTTTTTGTGCTTTCTTCGCCACTTCTGCGGTTTCCCACAGGTTACAAAAGTGGGCAATATATTGAAATCACTTTTTCACTTACTCAAATTATCTTTAGAAAAGACTCTCGGACTGGCAAACATCTTTTGAAAAACACTTGTCTCGCTGGTAGGAACAAGTTTTTTGACTTTAAAAAAGAAATCTGTTTTTAGAGTGTATAATTTGTTTATTGATTTTACATTGATAGTTCTTGTGTGAAGTTACTAGAGATTCTTTTGAGTTAGCTCATTAGAATTAATCAAGAATTACTGAGTTAATTTTTTCAAAAGGATTAACTAACAAGACTTAAATAACCATACTAGAGTTAACTAACCTAACCAATAACTAGTATAAAAATACCCAAATTCACAAGAAAATACCAGAATCGACCACAAAAACACTCATAACTACCACAAAAATCAAAAAATGCCTGAAAAATTACTTCAAAATTCAAACAATACAAAAAACTTGAAAAAAAAATATCGCAAACTCTACTAAAGTGCAGAGAGCGTCAATATATTATAAAAATTTTAAAAATACCAAATTTCCACATTTGCTTAAAATGAAATGAAATAAATCAATTGGCATTCAATTCAATCATTACTTTTTGAGAAATAATATGCTACGTGATGATTTATAATTAACTTTTTCATAGATTTCACGTTTGTTTCCGAATGTGGCCCACGTGCCCCCAAGGTGGCACCGGCGTCGGGCCACCTTGGGAACATGCATATGGTCTCTCTCACCATTTGCACGAATTGAAATTATTAATCTGATAGATTAATTAGAATTAAAGTAATGCGGCTAAAGAAAAAGAAATAAACTTTTGGAAAACATATCACAACTCAAAGTTCCATTAATTTAAACACATATTAATTACAATATCTTCTCATCCTGAAATTAGAACGACAACTGCAAAAAATTAAATCACAATCAATGAAGGCCATTCAAGGAAATAGCTTCCAATTCCTCAGATACAAGATTTACAATGCAGCAGGGACATCTTGTGATTCAAAATAAATTTAATTTTACTTTGGGGGGTGGGCTACGTTAGGAGCACTGGCCACCTTTGTCTTACTCACCTTACTTAATCAAAACATACTAAATTTTTAAAAAAAATTATTTATTTTTAGTGATTTCCTTAGGCCTGTCTTGCAGAGCAAAGTTTTTTGAGGTGAGGTTTAATATTAGAAGTAGCCACTCTCAGTTCAGTTTCTATATTTAGGCGTGATCTATATTTTGTCTGCAAAGAAGCCACAGCAGAAAATCCAGTTTCACAAAGGTAGGATGTTGAAAATGGTAATAGAATGCGAAATGCCCTTGTTTTTACTGCAGAAAAATCATCCTCCTGTCCAAAATTCAAATAGTGATTTATTACTAAATAGTATTTTGGCTTCGCCACTTGTCGTGAAGTCTATGAATTTTTCTTCCTCTTCAATTGAGAGTCATTCGGGAGTTTTATGAAATGGATTCCTAACCCACTTGTAACTTGCTATCAGTTTGTCGTCGGCAGGAAAATACTTTTTAAAATTCCTTGCCAGCATGGCTAAATGATTTTCAATGGTTAAAAAAACAATTTTTACATGTTCTTCTTCAGCCTTATAAGTTTTAGTACAATTATCCACAATTGCAAGCCCTGTTAAGTTTTTTTGCTTTAAATTTTTGCCCCATAATTCCAATTTTCTACAAAAAGCATTAACTTTATCACTCGTATCCAACATATGTGTCTTTGCTCCTTGGAGTTGAAAATTCAAGTTATTTAATTTCTCGAATATGACGACCAATAGCTCAATTTCATCACAAATAAACAATAGTGAAAATTCTCGGTTTCCGGTCTGTTATCTTCTTCTGGGAAAATGGAGATTTCTTCTATTAATTCATAAACACGTTGCAAAAATTTCTCGCATAAAACTTCTTAAAAATTTCGCATTTAAATAGTAACTCTGAATGTACTGAGCCCATGTTATTACAAAGAGCGGAAAAGATTCTCAGGTTTCTCATTTTTACATAATTTGCAACTGTTACAACCGTAGTTAACACAATATTTAAACCAGGACGCATTTCTTTCGAAGCCAAAGCTTCTTTGTGGATCATGCAATGTGTCCAGAGAATTGAGGATTTTTCTTTTACAAGTGCTTGTATACTTTCAAACCTTCCAGATATCAGGGGCGTATATATGGGGAGTGCCGAGGGGGCCAGGGCCCCTCCCGAAACCCGAAGGAAAAAAATTATATATATACACGTATAGTTAGTTCATATTCGGATGGCTTTGCTAGCAAATAGTTTCCGAAAAAAGTATAGATGGCGCTAAGAGTATCGTAAATCTAAAATGAAGGCGTGGCCTATTTTGAAGACCCAATCGAGATTTTGAATAGGTTCCTTTTCGAAGATTTTAGACTGTTCCAGAAATCAAAGCTTCTCGAATTCATGCGCTCTAACTCAATCTATATAAGCGGGAAACATTTGTTGTTAAGTCAATTGCATTCATAATGAAGAGACAAGCTTCTATTATAAATTTTTTTGCAAAAAAACAGATTGTAAATAAGTCTATTAGCGACAGTACTGAAGTTGGCTGTGCTACTAAGAATGTTTCTTCTGGTTTCGAAGGTATTGGTACGGTTGATCCACATCCAGCCCCACTTACAGAGGACTTCAACCAGGTAAAAAGAAATATCTATGATATTGGAAACTATTGTCAAAACGATTCCGTTCGTTCGTTAACAAATGAAGAAAAAATTTCGCTTGTAGAAAATGTTTGGAAACCACAACCTGCATACAAATTTCCTTCTAATTCCAGTTGTTCTATTTCAACCCATACTAGAACTTTTCAAATGAAATGGTTAGAAGAATTTGAGTGGTTAGCTTATTCTGAAGAAAAATCCGGATCTTTTTGTAAATATTGCGTAATATTTTCACCTTCCAATACTGTAGGAAAAGGAGATCATCAAGTAACAGGGGCATTAGTAACACGGGCATTTAATAATTTGAAAAAAGCCAAGGAAATATTTCGTAAACAGGAAAATTGCATTTATCATGAAACATCAGTTTTGATTGCTGAAGACACAAAATCCATTGTAAAAAAAAAGCTGACAGTGTTATCAATCAAGTCAATTCTCAAAGAAAATTGGATATTGAAAAAAACAGAAAAAGATTGATTCCTATTATACAAACTATAAGATTTTGTGGAAGGCAACAAATAGCAGTGAGAGGTTATCGTGATGGTGGACGAATAGGCCTAGAAGAACCCGAAAAAAATGACGGAAATTTTCGATCATTGCTGAGATACCGAGCTAACAGTGGAGATAAAGACCTTAAAGATCAATTAATGAACAGTGGTGGGAAGAGTATGTACACCAGTTCTTTTATACAAAACGAAATCATTGACACGTTTGGTCATTTAATCCAATCTCAAATTGTGACAAATGTCAGGAAGTCTATTTTTTATTCCATTTTAGCAGATGAAACCACTGACATTAGCCAAGTAGAGCAGTTTTCTCTTTGCGTACGGTATGTTGAAGACCAATCATACGAAATTAGAGAAGATTTTTTAACTTTCGTCCCCGTTCATGACGTTACTGGTGCAGGCTTAGCTAACACTGTTGGAGACCTTGTCAAGTTTAGGATTTGACTTAAAGAAAATGAGAGGTCAAGGATACGACGGTGCTTCCGCGATGAGAGGGCAATTCAGAGGGGTATAAGCTTTTATCAGAGAAAAACTTCCACTGGCCTTGTATGGATGGGTGATCGTGTAAAGCTAAGGGTGGCGGCGCTAGTGGTAAAATTGCTCTTTCTAGACTTCCGGGTTACTGCTTCCGATATATTTTTACGCCGCAGATTGAAAAAACGCGCCATCATATTATTGCATCATATCTTTTGCAGTATTTCACATGTACCGAGTTCTTTCTTTCAGCCTTTAAACTTCAGCATTATCATATTAATATTATAATCATTAGAATATTTTCTAATTAGGCTATCTTAAAAAGATATTTTTAAAGATATTTTTGGTAACATTTTATTCAAATGTAGCCAAATAAGGGATAAATACAAAACATGGCAAACCTTAAGAATTATTCACAATGAGATATAAACTTTCCAAAATTTTTTTTGGCCTTACGACCTCTGAGAATCAATACATTTCTGAAAGATCTTATGAATGGTACAATTAAGTTTAGATTTGAACCCAAATTACAATAACAAAACTGCATAGAATATTTGGCTTGTTCACACATCGCCTCGTAGTCATAACATAAGCGGAGGGATACACCGGAAATTTTCTAAATTTCTTCCGGTTTAAGGACGCTTGTTATTGTTTACATTAGATCACCCATCCATACACATTGTTCATCACATAGTCTAAATTTGTGTTTGTCAGATGCAAGTAACATCCCTTCTATAAGAAATTGCATGGGCGTTATCAAAGAAGTCTGCGGATTTTTCCACAAGTCAGCCAAAAGAACTGAAATACTGAAATCGACGATATCTGACTGCTGTCCTGAACAGAAAAAAAAGAAACTTATTTCACTCTGTGAAACACGATGGGTGGATAGGCACGACTCTGTGTTTTTGTTTAAAGATATTTTAGAACCAATCATTCTCTCTCTTTTGAAAATAGAAGAAGAATCAAGTGACTCAGCACCTAAGGCACATGCTCTAGGTAGTTCTATCAGTCAATTTCAATTTCTTGTCAATCTTTTTCTTTTGAGCCGCATGCTGTCAACTACACAAAACTTATCCGAGACGCTTCAAAAAAGAAACATAGATCTTTCTCAAGCCATGGCAAATGTTACAAGCGTCTTAGATCTGCTATCGAAGCAAAGGGCAAATGCTGAAGACAACTTTAAAACCCTGTATGTTGAAGTAAAGGAATTTGCTGAAAAACTCGACATTAAAGAAGAGATTCCAAGAATTTGTCGTCTTCAAACAGCCCGCAACAACGTCCCTTACAGCACAAAGGAAGAGTACTATCGACGAATTGTTTATGTACCTTACCTTGACGATTTTTGTAATTCCCTAAAGGAACGCTTTCAATCTCACAAGGAAACAGTTGCATCCTTACAACACATACTTCCAGAATTTTGTATAAAAACAGATTTCAGTTCTCTGGAAGCTGCTTTCAATTTCTACGAAGACGATTTGTCCCATAAAGAGACCGTGAAAAGTGAATTTATGTTATGGAAAGAAAAGTGGAGTCGGGATAAATCTGAAGATCTTCCCAAAACAGCAATTTGTTGTTTAGAAAAATGTGACAAGACTTTCTTCCCTAACATTTATATTCTTTTAAAATTACTAGCAGTTCTACCTGTTTCTGTTGCGACTGTGGAAAGAAGCTTCTCAAGTTTAAGAAGACTGAAGTCTTACTTAAGAAACACCACTTCGGAAAATAGACTTAATGGATTTGCATTACTTTCCATCCATAGAGACGTTAAAATAAGCGATGAAGAAGTACTTGATAAGTTTGCAAGTGTACCAAGAAATCTGAACTTTGTTTTGTAAATTTTACTTAAAAAGACAAACTTCTTATATATAAATATATATATATATGTATGTACAGTCGTCAATCCAAATAAAATCAATTGTTACGTTCAATTTTGTTTACTCATAGTTTATAAACTGAAAGCATAAAAAAATGATAACGAGATTGTTTAATTCCAACACTTAAGTTTTTTTTAAACTAAAAAAAATTTTAATGTTGGGCCCCCTCCAAAATTTTAACTTATATTCGCCACTGCCAGATATTGAACGAGCATCATCGGTGCATATTCCGATGCAATTTTTGCATTCTATGTTTGCCTCATTCATAACATCACTTAAAGAAGCAAATAAGGCTAGCGCTGTTTTGGGTTTTATTGATTTGCAGAAAAGTAGTTCTACTACTGACATATTACAAAATTAAACATAGTCAATTAAATGAGCATCTTTATTAACATCTGTTGCTTCATCAAACTGTATTGAAAGCATTTTGTCATGCAACATCGAGAAAAACTGACACTACATTTTCAGCTGTATCACCAACTCGACGAGCAGCAGTATCATTTGAAAGAGGTATGGACTCTAATTGCTTTGAAAAATTAACTCCAAATATAGTTTCTACAATCTCAATTGCTGTTGGCTGTTACTTTACTTTTGTTTTGGCAGTTAGTTAAAAATAATTTAAAGACAGAAATCAGAATACTCAACATACATTATTGTTGTATACATTTTACTGTAAGAGGGGGGCGCGATGAAAATTATGATTGAAAACTGGGCAGCGAATACTGAAAGTTTGAGAAACGCTGCTGTAATTGGTCTAATATTGTTGTTGCTATTGCTATTCCGGTTAAGTCATGCACCGGAATGAATTGCAAAAACTGTTCGGTGATGTTAAAATTTTCTTTATCGACATATCGAACGCATAACGATAATTGCTCTATACCTGCAATATCAGTTGTTTCATCTGCAAGAATGGAAAAGCAAGTTGCATCATTAATCTTGCTGACTAGTTTTTGCAGGATTAAAATATTGCAAACCTCAATAACTTCGTTCTGAAATCGAGGGCTGGTATACTGAGCATTTTTTCTGCTTGACTCTAAAATGTTCTTAAGAGTCGAATCGTTCTTACTCCGGAAACGAAGCAATGCCCGAAAATTTCCGTCGTTCTCTTCACCTGGTTGTTCAGCAAGTATTCCCGAATCCTTATATCCTCTTAGAGCGAGACCTTGATTTCCACAAAATAGGATGGTTTCAATGATTGGAGTAATGTTTTTTCTATTTTCTAATTTTCTTCTGCTTGCTGCACTGTCAACTTGTTCATCCACAGGTTTCATCTTTCCAAATAAAATATCGTTAATTGTATTTTGTCATTTAAAATGACATTTGTTATTATTGATACATTTTTGAATAAGAATTATTGATACACTTTTATAAAAAAAATTCTTTTGAATAACGCTTTAAAAAAAAAATTCACAAATTATTTCCTGATAATCTAAACGAATTTTTAGTAACTATTCGAGTGTTTTTTATAATTAAAAAAATACCTAAATATATTTTTGCTTATAGTTAGAACGTCAGAAAAAAAAATGATTAAACGGACACCATCATTCACCAATCTGCATCAAAAGATTATTAATATGCTACCTTTGTAATTTTTTCCCTACACTTTACGACGACGACAAATGAACCCACAGCAATGAAAGCATTCTTTTTTAAGAAAAGTGAAAGCATTCCTTTATAAAACTTAAGTGCCACGAATATCTTTTTCGAAACATATTTAATTTTTTAATCTTTTTTTTCCATTATTATTTTGTAAAAAAAGCTTTTTTTTAATCGAGTCCTTTAATGTTTATGAGTTTTTTGAATATTACATACTAAGGAAATTTTAATCATAAAGCATCTTTATGGTAATACCATGCTACTATTCATTAAGCATCTTTATGAACAGTAACATCTTCACGAAATAACTATCGTGGCACACTGATTTTTTTTCACAATAATTTTAAGGTTTCAAAAAAAAAAAAAAAAAAAGAACAAATGCTATAGTTTGATTATTCCCAGCATTTACAATCGGATCATGCATTGCAGTATGGCGTTTAAATTTAAGTATAAAAAATGCATGTTTGCGTCTTGAATTGCAGATGATACTAATTTTTTATAAAATTATTTTTAAAATCTTAAATTTCTTTACTTTTTACTGATTTATCCCCTCTCATACGAGAATACGAGGTGAATAAGAAAGCTTTTCTCCTAAAAATCCCTTGCGCCTCAGAAAAATTCCGCAAGTTTCACTCTCCAACTAAAGGAAGAATTAATCAACTATGACGCTTAAAAGCGAAGTAAATCGGTTTTCCATTTGAAACCCTTTATCGTCTTTGGCATCATAAAGATTTGGCGAGTAATGATCTGCAGGAGAAGGGGTTCTTTTTCAATAGAGATCCTCCGCCCACTCCATCAATCATTCAGGTAGGGGAGAAACTTTTAGGCAAGACCTACAAGACAGCATTTCAACGAGCACAGTATCTCCAAAACAAAACAGATTTAGCGACGAGCTCCGAAAGACAAGCGGCAGAGATAATTCTTAGTCTGACTAACTAACTCTGTACTCCGTTCCCCCTTTCATATAATTTTTTTTTTACCGCATCTACAAAATTCTCGAATTGTCTCAAAGACGACATAACGCCTAGGATTTCAGACCTCGCGAATGCCAGCCAGTCTCGAAAACTATCGCGACTGGCAGGACAGAAAGGAACCAGCTATCGGGGCTCGCCCGTAACAGTATCACGTGAATTTGGTTTCAAAAGTACAACCCTATTATAGTAAATTTTTTTTCAGTATTCTGAGAAATAACGTGAGAAAAAAAAGTAGGCATAAGGCAAATAAAAAATAATAGCCAGCATAATTTCTACTAAAATTTTTATTTTTGTCTGTATTGTTTTGTAAATTCACCTTGTCTGAGCTCAAGGGGGTGTTTAAATACCTAACCCCTCCCCCCTTGGGTACGCCCCTGCATCGAAGTAACATACTAAGATGCACTCTTAATGGTTTGACGATCTAATTTTAAAAATGTTAATTATTCAGTGAGAGCCGCAGTGGCTCAGGGGATAAAGCTCTCCCCTCAAAATGAGATAACCCAGGTTCAAATCCCAGCGATGGCATGTCAATACGGCGGACGCTAAATATCCTCAGTGGTAGACGGATTATGGGTTAGTATCCCCTTGCCTTCAGGCTAACCGTGTGTGGTTGCCGTGGTTATCCTCTGCTCGTAACGCAAATGCGGGTAAGTTAGCAAATACGGAGTGAAAAAAGCCCTACAGGGCAAATTTCTCCCAAGACTTGTTCCAGGAGTTCCCTTGTCTTCGGGATTAAGTTCAAAATTGCAAGGTCTCGAACTTGAACATTGGTAATCGTAAACTCAAAATTGGATTGGCTGTTCAATGATGGTTAATTTCTATGTTCGCCTTAACTCTAAATCTATTTAAGAAAAAAATTTTTTTTAGCACAGTTATGAAAGTTGTCCTTCAAATGATAATTTCAAGCTAAAAAAATAGTTTTTTACAATTATTTTTTAAATAATAAATTTAAGAATGGTAGAAAAAACATTGTAAGCCATACACATTTTTATAAATACAATTTTAAATGACAAATTTAAAATTCAAACGGAATCAGAGAAATGAAAATCTAAAAATGTGACTCAAAAACTATGATTTCATTCTTATTTTACATAGCGGCATTTAAAATTTTTAGACTTTCATTAAATCAAATGGTACTTAAAATAAAATTTTTACATTGAATAAACGTTTCATAATTATGAGCAAAATTGTTTGATTTGCTTAAATATTCACAGAGATAAGCTGAAGAAGCAAAAAACGAATAAGAGGGTTGAAAATGTTTGACACTTTTCTGATTTAACTAGTGGGGCCATATTTTAAATACAGCGGCTATCACCATAATGTTAAGCAATTAAGTATGGCAGAAGGATTAAAATCCCCATTTCTATTGTCAATTGTCCCCAATCTAACTAGTGATAATTATGATGACTATTTTCAGGCTCTTGAAACTACTGCTAAATTAGCAGATTGGGAAAAGGAGCAATTAGTAATTATAACTAAATTAAAAATGGAGGGCGTTGTTAGAAAATTATATAATAATTCATTAGAAGGGAAAGATTTGGATTATGAAGCTCTAAAGAAAAGTATCAAAGATTATTTCACTCCAAAATCCTTTTTTGCCCAAAATTTTGCTGCATTTTCAACCGCTGAACAAAACACTGGTGAAAAATCTCGAGACTTTGCTATGCGTATTGAAGGCTTAGCCAAATCTGCGAATCTACCTCTCGAATTCCAAGAAAAAGTTAAATTGTCGCAATTTGTTAACGGTTTGAAACCAATGTTAAAAGCTCAGGTAATCCTTTTAGACCCTCAGACCTTCGAAGAAGCCATAAAGATAACTAGTCGAGTTGAAGCATCTTTACAAACCATTACTCCTAATGTAAATTCCTTAAACAATACCCAAATGCGAAACTCGGAAGAGGTACATGATGACTTGGTAAATGTAATAACGACTTTAACTAAAAATGTTCGAGATATGCAGATACAATTAGATAGGCTTACTGCTTCCCAAACTTCTGATAAGTCTCCACAATTTTGTAACTATTGTAAGATAATCGGACATGATGAAATTGATTGCAGAAAAAAGAAACGTGCAAGCTATAACAGGGATCGCTCAAATTTCTATAGGGGTCGTCGGAGCTATAATCCAGGTCAATCCAACTATAATGGGGGTCATCATGCTAATCCTCCAGGGTATTTTAACCAAGGTACTAATAATTTTCCTAGCCAGCCGCCACCTTTGTTATTTCGTCCTCCTACGCAATATACCCAACCACCCCATTCGCCATTTTATCCGCCTATGCAACATAACCCTGAAGCATTAAATGATCATTTTTATCAGGGAGCTCCTCAATCAAATGAGTTTCCCCCAAACTGCTAGAGGGGCGAATGAATGAAGGATCCATTTTTTCAGTAAAACCCCAAGTAGATCCAAATCAAAATCGTATAAGAAGTTTAAGTCCAAACCCTTTGCCAATAATATCCATAAAACTTGATAATTTAACCTGTAGAGCCTTAATTGACACTGGAGCCACGGTTAATGTTGTATCGCCTAATGTGTTTCACATGTTAAACAATTTTAAAGTTAAAGAATATAACTCTAATCTAACTGCAGTCACTGGTATTGACATAGGGGCTTGCTCAAAAATAGACTCTGTAATCTCTCTTAATGAAGAGTCATTTTTAACTGAATTTATAGTCTCCAATAAAACTTTATCATCAGATTTTGATATTATTTTAGGATTTGAATTCTTAAGGAAACATAAATTCATAATTGATTGCTCAAATTGTCTGTTATTTAATAACATGATTGCTATAAAATGGTTGAATTCCATTGACAAAAATGATTACATAATTGTAAATAAGGCCAAGTGTACAGAGCCAAGCAACAGTTTAAATAATGTAAATGATTCTAAATTATGTAACAAACACAGTTTTGGTGTCTTGAGTAAGAAACATAAATTACCGCCACACTCAATAAATAATGTTTATGTAAGAATTTCTGGTTCAAATAAATTTTCAAAAGGTGACTTTATATATATTCAACCTAATACTAACATTAAAGAAGCTAATTATTTTGTTGCTCATGCTGTAACTGAGGTTTTGGAAAATTCCACATGCTTGATTCAAATTTTTAACCCTAATGATAGTACCCTTGCGTTAAACAAAAATGCTAAAATAAGCACAATCAAAGATATCACAGTCGAAGAAATTAAACATAGTGAGAAATCAATGATAAACACAATTACTGAAAATGACTACGATTTTTTGAAACTGTTTAATCTGAACCACTTAAATGAAAATCAAAGAAAGATGATTTCCGATCTTTTGCTAGAATTCAAGAATGTTTTTGCAAATGATGTAAGTGAATTAGGTTCTTGCTCACTGGTTCAGCACCGCATTAAGTTGACCGATGATATTCCCGTTCGTCAGAAACCTTACCGCGTGCCTTATCATTTAAAAGCGGAAATGAAGAGTCAGCTTAACAAACTGTTAGATGCGGGAATTATTCAGCCGTCAACGTCTAGCTATGCTGCTCCCGTGCTTCTAGTTAAAAAGGCGGATGGTTCATATCGGTTGGTAGCTGACTTAAGAAAACTAAATGCAAAAACTTTACCTGATAATTTTCCTATACCAAATCTAAATGAAATGATAGATTTACTTTCGGGTTCAAAGTTTTTCTCTAGTTTAGATTTAACGTCGGGTTTTCACCAGATGCACATGCATCCCAATGATGCTCATTTAACCGGAATCGCCACTGAACTTGGAAATTTTGAATATGTGCGCATGGCTTTTGGCTTAAAAAATGCCAGTTCTAGCTTTCAACGACTAATGTCCATTGTATTGGCCGGTTTGTCAGACTTATCTATTGGCTGTTATATTGATGATGTCATCATAGCAAGTCGGACATTTGACGAGCACATGGAAAAGCTGCGTATTGTGTTTGAACGTCTCAATCAGGCAAACCTAAAGTTAAAACCAAAAAAATGCTCTTTGCTAAAAGATGAAGTAACTTATCTTGGCCACCGTGTTATAGAAGGAAAAGTAATGCCAGATCCTAAAAACATTCAGACTATTCAAAGGGCTCTTCCTCCTAAGAGTAAACGTGAGGTGCGAGCATTTATTGGTTTGACAGGCTTTTATCGTAGGTTCATACCAAATTACTCGAAATTAGCTCTTCCCCTTACTAATATTACCAAAGAAAAGGTTCCTTTTGTTTGGACTGAACTTGAGCAAAACGCTTTTGAAAAATTGCGAAACCATTTAATATCTCAACCGTGTCTGGCTTTACCAGATTTCGATAAACAGTTTGCTCTCTGTACTGATGCGAGTAAACATTCGTTGGGTGCTGTATTAGTTCAGGAAGATGAGACTGGTTTTCAGCATCCTATCAGTTTTGCCTCTAGGAAATTAAAGGATAGTGAAATAAATTATTCTGTTTTTGAAAAGGAAGCATTGGCAATTATTTTTGGTGTTCAACACTTCAAACAATATTTAATCGGAAAAGAATTCACCATTTATTGCGATCAAAAGAGCTTATCTTACGTACTAAATCTAAAAGATCATAATTCAAGGATTGCACGTTGGTTAATGACCTTGCAATCTTATTCATACAAAGTAATACATAAGGCAGGAAAATTGAATCTTATGGCAGACTACCTATCGCGGTTAAAAACAAATGATACCATAAATTGTGTACAGTCCCAAGAAAACAATTTAAAAGTCTTTCAGTTAGTTAACCTATCACAAAACCAATTAATAGATGAACAGAAAAATGATCCTCATTGCCAGAAAATTGTGAGAAAATTAAGTGTTCATGTAAAATTTTCCCCGTCTTCTCCAAATTTTTTTCTAAAGAATGGTGTCTTACTGTGCTCTAGGATTAATTCCTTAAATCCTAAACTAGTTGTTCCCAAAACTTTAATTCAACTTGTATTAGTACAATGTCATGATAATAACAGTGTTGCCCACCCAGGTTTGTCTAGAACCCTTCATAGAGTCAAAGAAAATTTTTTTTGGTATAATATGTACAAAAATGTTAAAAATTATGTTGCTTCTTGTCCCTCGTGTATTGAACGTAAAGGATTTAAAGCCTCAAACAAGGCACCTTTACAAAAGATTCCAACTGCCAGTAGACCCTTTCAAAAATGTAGCATTGATGCAGTTGGACCCCTAGTGACTTCAAAAAATGGAAATAAATGGTTACTTGTTATAACAGACTATTTTTCACGGTATCCTGAGGCATATCCTGTACCTGACATCCAAAGCTCTACTGTTGCTAAAGTTTTGATTGATTTCATTTCACGTCATGGACTCATGGAAACTTTTTACTCAGACCGAGGAACGAATTTCATTTCCGAAGCAATGCAACAAGTATATGATACACTTGGCATTCAAAAGCAGCATACTGTAAGTTATAATCCGCAAGGAAACGGTGTAGTAGAAAGATTAAACAAAACACTCATTGATTCCCTCAGCCATCTTGTTAGTATAAACCAAACAGATTGGTGTGAACGTGTTCCCTTGGCTCTAATGGCTTTTCGCACAGCATTCCATCGTACAATAAAGCAAACCCCAGCATATATAGTATATGGTCGTGATCTGGTGATGCCATATGACTTAATATTTTCGTCAAAGTTTAGGACATACAATGATAATCCTACCTATGTTCAAGAATTGATTCCTAGATTGCAACAGGCATTTGCCATTGTAAAAGAAAATTTAGAGAAAGCTGCTGATAACCAGGTTGCTTCTACTGCCACAACTAGACATATCAAAGATATAAAATTAGGTGATTTGGTTTATCTTCATACACCTAAAATTAAAGTTCACACCTCGAAAAAACTCTCAAAATTAAACCATGGTCCTTATAGGGTGTCAAAGAAATGTTCCCCTGTCCTGTTTGAATTAACTTTAGTAGCTAACCCATTAAAAACTACTACATCTCATGTCAATCGTATAATAAAAATTCCAGAGAGAGAAATATTTCCATCGTCTTCCATATTTGAGGAAGAAAATTCTGTAATTAGTGATAACCTTAAAGGGTGTGAGGTTAGACACCCTGCTGCGGATAAAAAATTATATCCTGCCTTAATGAAGCCCATTAATGAGAAAGAATTACTAAGTTTTGGTTATTTTGTATCACAACCCTGTAGGGCTCAATTAAATCGTGATGTACAAACAGATGTTCAAAGTGAAGAAAGTAATTCTTCATATGATTTCTTTCGTGATACATCTATTTCACCCGTTTCATTTTTAAATGATTCTTTACCAGAATCTGATTCGTCAGATGTGGTAGAACCGAGATATAATCTCAGACCTAGAGATCCTCAGGGATTTGTAAAAAATAAAAGGGTGTAACTACTTTGTAATAATGTATATTTAATGTGCTATTTTATACTATGTTTTTGTCATTGTATATATATATTATAATTCTTGTGTATGTGTAAAGTGCTTATCATGATAATCAAGAAAGCTTCGTGACTAAATCTCTTCATGTTACTGAACTAAAAGCAATTTAATGTGAACTTTAAGGACGTTTAAGTGGAACTCTTTCAGAATTAGTCTGGTTGGGAGTCTGAGTGGATCAGTCCTATGGAAGTGACTGCTGAGTTGTTGCCTGTGAGTGGATCTGTCTCAAAGTGAAAGTGTTTGCTGAATCCTCGCCAGAAAATCATGCCGACGACTCTAACTTCTGAACTCTTCAATGGCGTGTGAAAGATAGGTACTCCTGAGGCATCATAAGGCCACAAATATCTCTTGATTGTTTCGCTTTTCATTGGTAAATGCTCAGCTGCGTGGTAGCCATTGTCTTAAAAAAAAATAATATTTCATGATACCTGCTGATCAATGATTTCATGATACCTGCTTTCATTGATCCCTGCTGCAACCTCATCCATAAAACACAACACCTTCATGTTAATTTACTGAATTGAACTTTCAAACAGACACACTGCTCATCCTGATCACTCAGTTCTCCCACCTCACTTCTCTTCAACATCAGACTCCATAGTTTGTGTTGTAACGGTAACCATCCTTATGCAAGAATAACTAATCAGTGACTCCTTCCAAAAGATCCTACTAGTCAGTGATCTTTGTCAAGAAAAAAATTTAATTTATTAAATTTTTTTTTCCCCAGGGGGAAAGATATATGTGGTATTGCTTTTATGATGTTTTGTTACTTTTATATATATGTGGTATTGCTTTTATGATGTTTTGTTACTTTTATCTTTGCTGCACTGCTCTGCACTGCTATAATTACTTTAAAGTTTTAGTTTCTCTTTCATAAGTTTTCACCTGCCCTTAAATAATTTAGCCAAAAATAAAATAAAAAAGAAATAGCAAGTATAGCCCTACTTATTTTGTGATGGTGGTAACAGCCAATAAGAGTTGAGTATGCTTTGGGGGCTGGGTTAGAGAGGAGGTGAGAGAAAGGAGAGGACACACATGGTTTTGGAGAGCTGAGGTTAAGACACAAAAATATGAGGATCCTCAACAGCTAAGTTATATTATAAAATTTTTTTATCACCCCTTAATTAATTTTTATTTATTTTATATATTAGCAGTGCAGCTTCATAATGTATAATTTCATGTTAAATTTTTCTATGTACCTATTATTAATTGGAGTGAATGCCTTCCTGGAACAAAATTTGTGATAGGTACATAGAAAAATTTAACATGAAATTATACATTATGAAGCTGCACTGCTAATATATAAAATAAATAAAAATTAATTAAGGGGTGATAAAAAAATTTTATAATATAACTTAGCTGTTGAGGATCCTCATATTTTTGTGTCTTAACCTCAGCTCTCCAAAACCATGTGTGTCCTCTCCTTTCTCTCACCTCCTCTCTAACCCAGCCCCCAAAGCATACTCAACTCTTATTGGCTGTTACCACCATCACAAAATAAGTAGGGCTATACTTGCTATTTCTTTTTTATTTTATTTTTGGCTAAATTATTTAAGGGCAGGTGAAAACTTATGAAAGAGAAACTAAAACTTTAAAGTAATTATAGCAGTGCAGCAAAGATAAAAGTAACAAAACATCATAAAAGCAATACCACATATATATAAAAGTAACAAAACATCATAAAAGCAATACCACAATAATTTAAGGGTCTGGTTTCAAAATCTTTCACAAAAAAGCTGTGTTAATTCTCAAGAAGTACGATTTTGCGTCTGATTCTACAACTTAAATTTTGTGTACAAAAATATTTAATAATTTTAATTTATTAATGTTCGAAAACATTTTGAATGATTTCATGTCCTGTTATGCAATAGCAACATAAAAAATTTGATCCTAATCAAACCCGTTGAATGGTCCATAAAAAATAAAGTCATATTTTTATTTCACAGAAGGATTTATCCGATTTCGTTGAAACATTGGGTTTTATTTAACATAATATCTATTCGCCCTTCAATTTAATTTGAGAACAAAATCAAGTTTCCAATTTGGTGTATAGCTTCAAAGTAGAGAAAGAATAGCTTTTTTTCTCGAAAACTACCAGTTTTACTTGACTTTGTCTTGGCCAATGTCTAAATATCAAAAGGGGCGAAGCACATTATTCACCCACACACTTAAATTTTAGAGGAACATAAAGTTTTCTATTTGAGAAATAGCTTAAAAAAAAATCTTTCATCCCTTCACTTTAAATTAAGAGAAAAATTTCGTATATAGCTTTAAAGTTTATAAAAAAAAGTTTTTTTTCTTTTCCTTTCTGAAATAAACTAATTTTATTTGACTTTATTTTTGCAATTGTCTAAATTTCAAGAAGGGCAAAACACAT
Organism: Parasteatoda tepidariorum; assembly: GCF_982258835.1. NCBI lineage: Eukaryota > Metazoa > Arthropoda > Arachnida > Araneae > Theridiidae > Parasteatoda > Parasteatoda tepidariorum. The sequence continues at coordinate 206,356 of NC_141758.1, read as the reverse complement.
TGTTCACCCCCTCACTTAGATTTTGTTAAGTATTTATGTGGCTGCACCCTCTGCCCCCCCCCCCATTGGCACATTAGATTGTCTGACTAGATAGTAGTTAGATGAAACAAGTATGTCAGACAGAAGTACAATGTACAAAATGTTTTAACAATCAACTACATGCAGTTGCAGCCTTCTCCCCTCTCTGAGAAGTGTTTTTGTTTTTTTGAGGGAAGGAAATAATTCTGGGAAAAATGAGTTTTTACTGTTTTTTTCTCCCTCTCCTTTATGTTTTCCATTGTGTTAAAATAGATATGCCATTACAAAAAAGAAAAATTTTCTGAAATTTTATCTTTACAAAATATCTTTCCTATAACAACTTAATTTTAAAATAATGAGATGTGGACCCTTCATTCTTGACCGTCGGGCTCCTGGTGTATTTACAGCCCTGATGGTTGCCTGTTCTTTTTACTCAGAAGTCTTTAGCGCTTTGTATTTAGCATATACATCATTAGCGACATCGTGATCATTCTTTTATGAATTATGGAGAAAAAAAAATATAAGACAGACAAGCACAGATAGATGACTGTCTTATGATTTAGATTCTTTAAGTATTATGGGACCTAAAATCATTGCACTGTGAAGGAAAAAATAGGATTCATATGACTACTCTATTTTGGAAATATAGGACGTTTATAAAAAATATATAGGATTTATAGGAATGAATTTGTAATAGTGAAATTCTTTGAGTGGTTCAAAAGACTGACCAACAAATTCAGTAACAATGCTTGAAATTATTTTGTGCAATGTTAGTGGACGATCTCTCAATATCAAATTTTGCGATTATCAATCATTTTATTATTATACTAAGTTTTGCTTTGATATATTTTTAAAACTTTTAAGCACAAACAACTTTTCTTAAAAATCTAGTTTAGTGAATGATATCTTGAATCTACCCAATTCTTAATAAATTTTAGAATAGATTCAATATATTTTGCAATCATAAATCTATCAAGTTTTTGGATCAAATTTTTGAAATAATCAATAAGTTGTATTATTATTTAAGAAATAAAATGTGACAGAGCTCTGTAATTTAAGAATGACACAAAATGCCATTCATTTATTCTAAACAATAAATAATTATCAGAGTTACTATTATTTCTTTTTTTCGTTAAAAATGATTCACCATGATCTGACAGTCAAAGGTAAAGATTCTATCCTTATTAAAACGAGCTTTTTTTTTTTAATAAAAAAGATAACTAATGAATTTTTTTTCGAATTTTGAAAAAAATTGGATTATTAGAGCGAATTCTAATTTCTTGTTTGCTATGCTAAAAGAAGACCAGGAGACCAATCTTAAAGATAGTAGTTTTCAAAATATAATAATAATTATTATTATAATAACAGAAAAAAAGGAGGTTATCCAAAATAATAGAAAAAAATAATGTGGTCTCCAAAAGGGAGGTTTATTAAGTCTTCTCCCAGAAATTCATATTATTTACCAAGTTTAAAAAACTTTTGCACAAAACATATAGACCTCATTGGAATCTTCAGGAAAATTTCTCATCATTCAACTCCATTATTTGCTCTTTCTTAGTTAATCTTCCAATGTTTTGCTTAATATAAAAAAAAAAGACTTGTTTTAGAAAAAATAACGCATACAAAAAAACTTTTAGTGAAACTTCAAATTGACATTTTAAAGGGGTGCTTTAAAGTTTCAGGACATGGGTGTTAATCACAATGAAATCTCCAAATGACTTCAATATTTATGGTTTTATCAATTTTATACATTTTGTAAAGTGTGCAATAGAAAATTTTTGATGATGTGGTTTCTTTCCAACATCCTCAACATAAAAATTTGAAAAAGGAAAGATATATATTTTTCAGGAAAAGAACATTGTGTCTGCTTGAATTATCACTTGCACTAATTAACATATTTAAGATCCTCTTCAAACCACTAAGATTACATCTTAACACATGAGGATCATAAGAACAAAAATTATTCAAAGTGTTTCATCTCTCTCTCTTTTTTTTTTTTTAAATGTTTTTATTCATAAGATAGCATATTGAGTTAAAAAATTTTTTTAAAATAAAAGCTTACATATGTGGAAAATTTGTTATTGCTTTTATTTATAAATAAATTGAAAACCATTCATAAAAATATTGTTTTGTCTAATAAAAAAACATCTAAAAGTTTCATCAATACTTAAGAGTATTATTTATGCACTTTTATTTATAAAAGACAAAAATGTACACTTTCAGTCATAGTTAAAATATCACATACACAATAACTCTATAAAAATACTAATAAAGCAATATACAAGAATGATTATCATAAAATATTTCTTATAATTCAGTCTCAAATGTATAAAATTGTAGCCCATATCATTTTCTGGAATGAATTGACTGGAACACACTTTAAAAAAATTTCCTTATATAGTTTTAATTCAAAATGTCATAAGTAAAAATATTATTGTCTGATAATTTTGTAAAAGTAAGTCACTTTTTTTGAGAGTGGAAGAATTATAATACTGATGTGTATAAATCTCTTTTTCTTAACTTTACCATTGAAAACAAATTCTTACTTCTGAAATAGGTTACACATAATAATCTTTGTTCTGATTAAATATCATTTTCAGGATATGTAAAGAAAAATTACCAAAAATCTAAGCCACAACACTACTATCTTAAGCACATGAAAGATAGAGGCTGTTTACTGATTAATAGAAGGGAAATGACTATTTTGAAACTTCAGCATTAAAATAATTTTTTGGTAAATGAATAAAAGATTGAAAAAAGCACTGCAGTTTTAAGAAAAATTCATGTTATAAGATTAAAAAACTTTATATTAAAGCAATGTATTAAATAAAGGGCAATACAAAAGATCATAAATAAGATTGAAATAATGATAAAAAAACTTTAATGGACATTTCCAAAAATGAATATTTTATAAATATGTTTTAAAAATGATTTAATTTTACTAATATACAAAAGAAATAAATACGAATTAAAAAATAAATAAAATCGCCTTCTTTGCCTAAAGAAAATATTTACACATTTTAAACACTGCCTATACACAAGTAAAAAGGAAACACAAATTATTATTACTTATTAAAAAATCTTAATAAAATATTTCTTTTAATTTTATTTTAGTATTCAATGACAAAATCTTTTGCTTAAGGATTTGATTAAAAACAATGTTAAAAAAATAAAATCCCTTATTAAAATGCCATACATTATTTAAATACCAACAGAATTTCAGAAAAGTCTTAACAACAATAATTCACTATCTGAAAAAGGTAAAAAAAAAAAAGACATAAACAATCCAGCGAGAGAGAGAAGAGAAAACATTAATTTAACCAATGTTCCATAAACATTCAATGAAAAAAAAAAGTTCATGCTTGTCAAATAACAGTATGGTACACCCATGAAATGAGTGTTTAGAGGCAATTATTTCATCTATGAATGATAATAACAGTTAGCACAAATGCAGAATAAAATTATAAGCACAGTATTAAAATAGATTAGCACTCTAAATTTAGGATCCACACCACCTTCGTTGTACCAATGAATCTGTTAAAAGAAATATTCAACAATTAATAACCAGAATTAATTAATCATCAAATATAGAAAAGTTTAATATGACAGGAATTCTGCTTATCTCAAGATGGCGGACTTCTGAGAATCAATAATTTAGATTCTGACAAAATTTTCTCGGAGTTCTGCAAATGTAAAATTTAAACCTTGTTACTTACGCAAAATCTCGTCAACAAACCATTTATACTGCCCTTACCAGCACCCTCATTCATGCGCGATAATTACTTTATTAGACTTCAAGAAAACAAGACTAAAAATAATATTTATAATAACTTCCGCTAGAGCAGTGTTTCCCAAAGTGTGGTACATGTACCCCTAGGGGTACGGGAACAGTTTAGCTGGGGTACGCGTTCTTATGCGAAATATCTTGCAACAAACGAACATTTCAAAACATTTTATTTGAAAACAAAGCTAGCCATAAAAATTTACGATTACGTATTTTCCTATTGGCAATTTTTTGCAGTGGTGTCAACAAGTGGTGTTAATAATTAGTGATGTCAACAGCCAGTTGTGATTCTTAGCTTTTGTGCAATTTTTTTACAGTAAAGGTTTGTAATAAATTCTACTTATTTTGATTATTTTTGTAAAATATAATTTTTATCCTTCTTGGAAAAATAAACATGAGGAGGATATTTCAACATCATTCTGGCTGCAAATGCAAAATATGTATCCAGTCTTAACAGAAAAAGTTGTGAAATATATTTTGCCTTTTCTAACTTCATATTCGTTTTTCACAGAGCTTTTCTAACTTCATATTCGCTTTTCACAGAGCTTTTCCAACTTCATATTCGCTTTCGAGTTCGACAATTTCAAGTCGCTTTTTCAGCATTCGTGAACATTTAGTCGAAAAAAAAAAAAGAAATAGATTATTGGACCTGGAATCAGACTAAAATTGACCACAAGAGAACCGAATTATGATCAGCTGTTATCATAGCAAAAACAATATCATCCTTCTCACTGATGCAAATAAACTTATTAACAAAACTTTGTACCAAAAAAGAAAAATTATCATATTTTTAAAAAAATACATATATTTTTTTATGAGTGGTACATAGCGTTACGAAAAATTTTGAAAGGGTACACAAAAGTCATAAGTTTGGGAAACATTGTGCTAGAGAATTGATAAACAAAAGTATAAAATTGATAATCTAAAAAGTAAATCTGAATTGGCAAAACGCATAGAAGATTGTTCAGCAATTTTTTCTTCTTCATATTTTAATGAATTATAAAACAAAAAAAAAATTGTTTAATGATTAGCAATTTTGTTGCAAATTCCAATATATAATAAAAGAATTATTCAATCAATGTATCATATTTTTGTACTAGTCTTCAATTAGATGGAATTAATTTTTAATATATTACGAAACAGAAATTTGAAATCGCTCATTTCAATGCACTCGATACCATTGTGAATCCGTGTTTCGATCTTTTTCTTTTGGCAGTTAATGAATGCAATTGATATTCTAAAAGTTTTTTAAATGCCAATATTATTACAATATTAGAATCATGCATTGGAGTAATAACTTTTAATGTACTCGATACTATCGTAAATCCATGTGGTGTGCTTTATCGGTTATTTTTTAGACCAATTTGCCCAATGTTTTTTTTCATACATTATTATTATGACACACTAAATTTGACTAGTCACTTTGAACGCGGAGATACCACTATTTTTTCGATCGATTCTTTTCACAGTGATATCATACATATAGGCACACTTTTTTGTTTTTAAATAAAGATATTTTCTATTATATAATTAAGAAACGAGAAATTTGAATCACAAATTTGCGAAAGAAATTTTTTCCGCGTTTGATCTGGTCAAAATCCATAGGACGCTTCGATATGTTTCGTTTTTTTTTTTTTGTTGCAATTATTGCTATTGATTTTTCTGATTTTTTTAAAATTCCGATATTATTATAATATGAGAAATTCAAATTCCGCACTTGAGTATTCACTATCTGACGCGATAATTCTATCGTTTTCTTTATTAAAATTTTTGCGGCAGTCATCTCAACAAATTTTCGCATATTTTTAAAAATCTTGATGTTTTTAATACTAGTTTATATATTACAACGCGTGAATCTCGAAACGTTCATTTAATTAACTCCATTTTGACGAGTCTGATTCATGTGATTTCGTTGCAAATACACTTAGTTTTATCATTTATCTCTTTTCAGTTATTGCCGTGAATTTCATTGTTTTTAAAATCCCTTTTTTTCTGCAACGACAATTTGCAAAATGTGAAAAAAAAGAGAAATATGCAGTTTGTTTTTATGTGTTAAGGAGAAAAAATTACTACTTTCTCTCTATAAATTTTATAAATGTTACTTTTGTGTACAAAAACGAGACACTTTTAATTATCTTCTATGTACAAAAGAAAAAATTAAGTATAAAATATGGAGAAGAAACAATTTAGATCATTTCTTCCAGAAACCCCATGTCTGATGTTGTTTATAATGACTTTCTTTTTGAAAGATTAATAAATAGTAAATTAATATTTAAATGAATTTTGATCAATTATTAAAGTCAGAAAGAGCAAAGCAGATAATAAAACTATCAAAAATCAGTCTAGTACACACACACACACACAATGGTCTGCGAAAAAAACTTGTACATCCACAAAATAACAAACGAATATTTTTTCTTTAGAAGGGTCAATTAAATTTCTCATTTTCCCTCTAATATGAAGTTATCTGCTACAATTGAAATCCTACATAAAATGACTGGCGCCTATGCATGCTCACATTTTAATGGGAGAATTTTTATTGAATGTGGTTTTGTGCTTTAAGAAATTTGATATATACAATGATTTCAACTAATGATGCCAAGAGAGCCGTGATGGCTCGAGGAATAAAGCGTTCGCCTTCCAATGAGGGGAACCAGGTTCAAATACTAACAATGGCCGATCGATACGAATCCGCATACGGCTTCTACCGACCACAGTGCTGATGTGAAATATTCTCAGTGATAGACGGATCATGGGTTAGAATCCCTTTGCTGTGCCGTGGGGGGTTCTCGTGGTCTTCTCCATGCAAATGCGGGTTAGTTCCATCCAAAAGCCTTCCACAATTTTCCCCCAATATTTGATCCAGGATTTCCCTTGTCTTCTGGATTGAGTTCAAAATTACAAGGCTACGGAGTTGAGCATTAGCAGCCGTAAACCCAAAAATTGGGTTGACTGCTCGACAACAGTTTTAATTTTAAAAAAAATAATGCCAAGAAGCTCAGTTTGGTCAAAACGCCTTATATCAAAACTTCAGCTGCTGTACATATTGAACTCCAATGATAACAAATAATACAGAAAATTTAAAATTCTTATCTTCATACATTTTAAGGTTATTGTGTATGATCAAAAGAGGTGATTCTTGTATGTAATAGGATAAATATAGAAAAAATTTTATAGTATGCCAATGATTAACCTACAAAACATTTTATTGTGTGACAATAACCAACTTTGAAAAAAATTTCTGATATAAGCTAGGTACCTAAGGAATATTCAGCAAAGCATTATTTGGAAGATTATTTTTTAACTAAGTTTAAATTTATTATACCAAATAAAGAATAATCTAAGATGGTATTTTTTACTTTATATTATTAGAAATAGTTTTTACACATATTTGTTAAGCTCTAAAACTTGTTAACCTATGTTCAAAAAGACAAGTGGAAAAGAGAAATTTGAAAAATTGAAGCTAGATTATTTTTATACTGAACCATGAATTTTGTAATTCTGATTTTTTTTTCTCTTATTAATTCTATTTAGGCAAATCGATTTCATCCTTTTTTCAACACTTTGCTTTAACTGAGAACTTTTTTTGTTTCATTTTTGCTTTTCTGCTAGTTTTCATTTCTAATGACCGTTATTTTTTCATGGTCACTTTTTTCTAAAAATACGACAATCCAAAAGAGTCAAATTAAAATTTGTAGCATCAAATCTTTTGTTTAAAAGTTCAGAAATATTATTGTTTTGGTTTCTATACAATTTCTTCCTTTTAAAAAAACTCATGTTTTTAAGAGGTTATCATTATAACGCCGCAATCAAGAGGGCTTCTATTAGACTTTAATTATATATTTTTCTTGAAAATCAGTGATCAAAAAACTGAAATGTTTTGCTTAAAACTTTTCTTTAAAAAATTAAAATAGATTTTTACTTTGCTTTTGTATGTAATCTTTGTAGGCGCTTTTATGATACTGATGCATTTTTAAAAACGTTTCTGATAGATATATCTTTTAATATTTCATGAATAATTATTTTTAACATTGAAATTTTGTTTTAAAAACTAAGATATTGATTTTTTTTTTTACTTCTTTTTTTTTAAATTTACAACTTTTTTTTAATAGCTGTTAGTTAGTTTTCTCTCATCTTAAATATTTCTATTACCTTAATATCTTTATTACCACCCCATATCAATAACACAGCTAAGTTTTGATTATTTTTTAATAGTGATTAAACTTATTTCCATATAAAAAAATTAATTATTATTTATTTTATTAAAAAATAATGTTGCTATTTGGCCGCAGTATTAGGCTAAATCACTATTCGTTGCATACCTAAGTCAATCTAAAAATGCTTATAGAATATTTCATGCAATAGCTCCTTCTTAGAAATTTTTAAATTAAATAGTATTGTAACAGAACTATACTACTTTAATACTGAATTACCACCACGCCATCTTGTGGCGAAACTTTTGAGTTGAACTGCGGCAACCGATTGGAGAACACCTCCAAAATAATCTGTCCGTTTAGTGTTATGTGAGTTTCGTTTTGTTAATATGTTTTTTTTTAGTAATTTGTAACTGTTTTCTGTGCTCTGCTAGTAACTATATAAATAAATAATTTCAGAGCTAGCCCGGTATTTTGTTTTCTTATTGTTTCTTGGAAAATGGTTACAGTATATATTATTAATTATTGACTGGTTTCAAGGTTTCAATACAAATATTTTAAAAATTATCCAGCTTCATAAAATATATCGACCAATTTCTTAGAATAAATAAAAATCATGAACTCGCAGCATTTAAAATGGTGGAGAAATGACGATTAAAGCAAGCTTAATTTATTCAGTTTTGCTAACTCTTAAAACTCACTGCAGGATTATCAGGTCTAATAAGAATTCGCTTACATATATATTGTGGTCAAAATTAGATGACACAAACCTTTGTCTTGGCCAAATAATAAGCTGTGATACGGCCAATGGCAATGTTTGCGGTTTATGTGACATTTTATGTTGTGAATGTTCTTTTAACAATTACTACAAAATTAAATATTGTCTTCTAAGGTATGTACAAATGTATCTTATAATGAAATTTAGTAGGAATTCAAAATTTAAAAGTTTGTATTGAACACTTGAAACCAGTGGAAGATTTGTTTCATCTCTAATTTTGACCACAATATATAAACAAATTCATAAAAGATCTGATAACTCTGCAGTGAAATTTTAAGAATTAACAAAACTGAACAAATGCATGCTTTAATCATCCTTTCACCACCATTTTAAGTACTGTGGGGATCTTATGAGTATGTTTGAATAGGATTTCTAGGTTGGCATCTATGCTGACAACCCTTCATGATTTTGATTTATTCTAAGAAATTGGTTGGTATTTTTTATGAAGCTGGATAATTTTTAAAATATTTTATGTAGTTGAAAAAAGTGAAGAAAAACAAGAACTCTCTTTTGATATACTGTTAAGAATGAGTATTGATTAATATAAATTTTTAAGCAATAACACTTAAAACTGATAGCCATTGAATACTTAGCTTAACGAACACAAAGCAAATTTAATAAAATCAATTAAAAATACAAATCACATGAACAACATTTCTGGATGAGAACAACTTATGCTCTGCTCACAAAACCTAAACAGTGTTTGCTTGTTCTCCCTCTAGGGAAAAACGTCTATCATTATCCCTATGGGAAGATTATTTATATATTTCTTTGTAGAGAGCTTTGGATTCTTACTCCAATATTGCCATTAACAACATTATTGGCAGTTGCAGTAATTAAGAATATGTACAGTTACGAATTCGAACTGCTGAAGTGTAAGCTAGCTTTTGTGTTTCTGCTGGTAGAATGGACCCTAGAATATTTATCCGATAAGTAGCAACATATTTATTGTAATTCAGTAACTTTTTGATTCATCATCATTTGACTTTCATTTTTGGTTGCCATGATAAATATGCATGACGCCAACTTAAAGAACTTTTTTAAATTAAAATAATTTTAGAAACATGGTCATTTTGTGTTTGGATGGAGATATTTAAAATATAATAAGTCAAAAGAACTTTCCTCCAAAATTATATTATACTCAATATGATTGCTCTAATGCAGACATGAATGTATGTAATGATATTTATTTATATATTTTTTTTCCTCTGAAACAACTTTTACACACAGAAATTTTATATTCCTTGGAGAGAAAAAAACAGGCGCAAATCATTGGTTCCAGTAATACGCGATTTCTTGAGCAAAAGTTTTTAACTTTTATTTTGGTGATTCCTGGCAAAAAATGCTTAATATTTGAGCTTTTAGTTTAGGGGAGTACGATCTACAGCCTACCGACTGCTGAAGTGCTTAACACAATGAATTTTTTTACCAAAAATTAAAAATATATATTGAACATTTTAAATCGCACATTTGAGCTTTTTGATACCCTTCATTTTCACAGATTCTATAGTAAACCTATGTAATTTCTCGATCACTTTTTCCGCAGTTATTGTATGAAATTCTGTATGGTTGAACCCTTTCGCACCGGACGGGACATGTGCAGTCCCAGTCTCGAAAATTTTTGATATTACGACTGGGACAACATATGTCCCAGTTACGGAAAAATATCTAGGACAGAAAATAACACCCACTTCGACATCCAAACTGATTTTAAGGCCGTCTCATCGCTCTGATTCCATAAATTTCTCATGTCAATCATATCCGACAACTGCAGAGATGCCAACTTTCTCCGGACAGTGAATAAATATTTTCGAGTGGTAGTTAGTTTATTAATTTTGAATTGTGGTTTAATAAATTCATTTTATTAGGATTTAAGCCACCACTATTTCTAAATAATTCGAAGGCTTATTCGAAGGTTCCTTCTGATGAAGGGTCGAAAGAGAATTTACCCTGCTAACAAAGATAGCTTGCTTATATTAGTGACTCTTCTGAATCTGAAAACACTGAGTCCACATTCGAAGAAAGCAGCGAAGAGGACAATGAAGTCATTCCACTTGATCACAAGCATTTGTTTGATGATAAAATCCACCAAGTGGTGGAAAAAGTATTCTACAGATTACTGATGACTTCGATTGTTAATGCCAATGCTGTTCATCAAGACGTTACTGAACGAAGACGTTCCTTATTACCATTCCTCGTTGCTGTTGCAGAAAGTCTCCTGACATTTGGAAATGCAAACAAGGAAGTCAATAAGCAAAGGCCCTCTTTTTCCAAAACTATATTATCGTCATCATCAACATCGAGACTTAAACCATTTCCTAATTGAGAGAAAAACGCGAAGATGTGCATTGTGCGCAAAATTGAAGAAAGAGGCACGCTCGAAAATAGTGTGCACCTCTTGCAACGTAGCACTGTGCAAGAACTGTTTCCAGCCCTAACACACCCTTAAGAAACCCAGACTTTAGATACTGTTGTTCCTCCATTACTTTCAACTTTTTACCGTTCTTATTTTATAGCTGTTAATTCCGAAAAGTGTTTATAAATAAATATGCTAATAAAAATGTTAACGCAAATGTACATGAAAATGTTAATAAGAAAAACGTTGCCTAAAATAATCATCAAAATATTAAGTAAAATGTCAATAAGAATGAGTTATTGACTCTAGATTTCTGTCCGGGACATACCCTGTCCCAGGGCTTAGCTGCTTTGGGTTTACGGCGGATTTTGGTTACATATGCTGTCCCATCAATGAAGCTTGTGAAATCATTGTTGTTGATGGTGCGTTGTTATGGGGACGTTTATGCGTCCCCAAGACCTTCAATCTTTTAGGCATAAAAGTTATTTTATCCAATATTCGCTTGGAGGAGAAATAACTGATCCCGGCGATGGGGAGCACCCGGATTGATCTTTCGCCGTATTGAAAGGGTCAAAGAAACCCAATAATTTTAATATGATATTATGATACATGAATTTCAGTAATAATATTTGAAACTCACTTTATTTTTACCAATTTCATCATAAATCCAGCCAACTCTTCGATTGCTCTTTCGGTAGTAACAACGACATATCTCCATACAGTTTTGAAAATCCTGGTACGTTTACTAGGATATTCTGACTCATGAGTTATCAATCACGTATTTGATTTATCAATGCTTGATGTGATTCATTTCTGCCAATTTTAACATAAATCCCCAATGTTCCCCAATTCAACGGTTATAACACCATATTTTCGTAAAGTTTTAAAAATCTTGATATTTTTAATAGTACAGTAATATTTTGAATCTTGAAGTTTAATCACATATTTAAGTAATCACTTTTCAATACACTTTCTTTGAACCAATTTCATTGTAAACCTGAAGGATTTTTTCGAGTTATTTCTATGCCTCTCCATGCGATTTGAAAATGCTGTATTTTTACGTTTCTATTATTACGATACTTGAGTTTCAAATCTCATATTTAAGTAATCACTTTTTGAGGCACTTTATTTGTGCTAATTTCATTGTGAATTCCAAGTAATATTTTGGCTGTGTAAACATCATATTTTCATATATAGTTTTAAAAACCTTAATATTTTTAATACGATACTATGAATCTCTAAGTTGGACTGCGCCATTAAATCAACAAGTTTTTTTGCCAAGATTATCGTAAATTTAAATTAATTTTAAACAGTTATTTCCGCTTTTCAATGTGATTTTGAAAATGCTATATTTTTATCAAGATATTATCAGAGATTATATACAAGTTTTAAAGAACCACTTTTTGACATACTTCATTTACGCCGATTTTATCGTAATTTTAAGGGATATGCAAAAATAATTACCAGGGTGATGTGTGAGACACACATAAGCATAATGCAGATTGCATAGAAGATATTGAGAGCTTGTGGCGGCCACTGGGGGAAGATGAATGCACTGATGACAGTGACCTAAAAATAATAATAAGATTAACTTTCAATTCTCTTTTTGGATAATACTTTTTAAAATAAGAAAAAAGTTATCTCAAGGGGCATATGATTTTTTAAAATATCAATTTCATTTTTTAATCAGACATATATTATTTGAAATATATCTACTTTAATACTCTCTACTTATGTGATCACAGCATCAACTGTGAACTGAAAAGTAAAAACCTAAATTTTATCAGAGCTTTTCTTGGATCTGTAGGAGAAAAGAAGGTTACTATTAAAGATTTTGAAGCTGACACTACTCTACCCTTAGAGATGAGGGGATCGAATTCAGTATCATTGAATATATCTTCTGAAAATATTTCATACTGTGTGTATTTTTATATGTTCTTAATTTGATGTGATGCATTTATGAAAAATAAAGATATAAACGCACTTGAAAATGTTTTTAATTTATTAAATGTACACTACTTACTGCTAAATGCCTTATTTTTTGATAGACCATTTTCAAACCATGTTTTAATCCATTAAGAAACTCGTGTGCGTGGCTTTTCTTTTCGTGATCTTCCATTGCAATTTTTGCTACCCATCGTGCACATAATTTGTGGTACTCTAAGATAACAGCTACACAAAGCGTTGTCATAAGCACTACTTGTATGATTTAATGCAAATCTTTTAATATGGCTATTTGCTCAAACTGCTTCTTCTGTTTCTTGAAGCAGGGCATCAGTGATCACAGATGGTCTATTTGTTTTGATTTTGTCATGAACAACTGTCCTACCTTCAGATAAAGCAGACACCTTTCCTCCATATTTTGCCTATTTATGTTTCCATAAATAGAAAAAACTTCATTATGAATATCCACTGAACACTCACCTTTAGCACAAAGAAGACATATTATGGAACACACTTTACATTTGATGGGATTCTGAACTGATGCAGACATTACAAACAAAGAGAGTTCACTGTAAATCAAACAAAGCTCACTGTAAAAATAATGGATGACGTTGAGAGAAAAACAAAATCTTCAAGATTACAGTGTGTGCAGCCTACAATTAAAAAAAAAAAAAATTTCTTTCGCTGCTATCGGTGAAGTGTTCATACTCTCCGAAAACGCCTTGAACATATTTCGCTAGACCACTTCAGTACCTACTTTTTGGACATACTTTTTAGTTTGAAGATGGAAACATCTCTAGAACTTTCTATGTCATTATTTTATTATTCACTCAAATTTCCTTGTAATTTGATGATGTAGAGGAAATCCTGATTTCGAAAATAAAATTTTCAAAGGATCACACAAAGGTAAGTTTTCAAACTGAACTGACATTTATTCTCATTAATCTGGAAATTTCTTTCCTTTGTTTGTAGGAAATTCATTTAAATGACTTTATATTCAGATACAACCTTTCTTTTGTCTTTACAGGTAGAGTATTTTTAGAAGAGCAAAACACAATCATAAATTTATTGATAACTCTAAAACTGTATTAGCATAATTTTGAAATGCAAAGCACACAACAAAGAGTGTTAGATTACATGATACTTATTCAATGAATGCTAAAAAAAAAAGCGAAAAGGGGGAAATCATGTTCTTGGCAATTTGAATATTTTAAGGAACTCTTAGGGTTCATATTAAAATAAGTCAACTTTACATTTCATACTAAAAGTGTATACATAACCTGGAACAAAATATAAATGCGTAAACAATGCTACTTAAAGGTGATATCTGTTAAGAAATCTTATACAAGCTACAGCACTCAATGATAGAATATTCAAACTTTAGCAGATGGAATGTTAAAAAGAAAGTAAAAAAAAAAAAATGTTAAAGAAATATTAAATGCAGCATAACTTGTTATTTTCATGCTACAGAAAAGAGAGAAAAAATTACTAAAATGATGATATATACCATGCCTATTTACAAAGTCAATATACTGAAAAATCGGATATCCTACATTTTAAGAAAATTATAAAATATGTTACATAAATATATTAATTTATGTACTTTAGTGCAAAGGCATAGAGGTAAATTCAACTTTTTTTAATTATGTTTGTTTTTTTTAAACACAAAACAAAATGGACATTCCTCTCTAAAAATAAATAAATAAAATAAAAATTTCTGAATTTACTTGCACTTAGTTAAAAAAAAGTACCCTAATTTATGTACAAATGATAATATGAATATACTGAATAATAAAATTTATTCAGAAAAAGCTTACCCCTACAACAAGTGATGTGAAAACTGCAGATGTAGTATTTATAACACGATCCTAGAACGAAAAAAAAAGAGGATACAATTTACTTTTTAAAACATTTAATAAGTAATAAATGACAAAAACTTTATCATGAGAAAGAAAATACAACAAACTTCTTAAGAGCGTATACAGGGCTTTACGAAAGTTACCAAGCTAACTAAAAATTTTTTATTAATTTCATAAAACCGTTTTTTTTTTTTCCTCCAACACAATAATCTTTGTCACTTGCAATATCATTAGTGTATGTGCAAAAGTTTTTGATGTTTTTTTTGAGCAATTTAGGCAGAAAAAAGATCATAGAAACTAAAATAAATAAATAAAAAATATATGCTGGTTATTTAATCTTTAATTCAGGGCTCGTTGATTTAATTCACCTTAATTTTAATCACAATTTAAATTAGGATTTAAATCAAGTGATTCTTTTTTTTTAAAAAAAAGTTGTTTATTATAAATGGTTTTTCACAAAAATCAATTTAAAACTTTACATAGCATTTTGATATTTAACAACTGTTTAAGGGTTTTATAAATTTTTATAAGTTAAAATATTATTTTAGTAAGTTTAAAATTTAAATCAAATAAATTATTAAATTATTATAAAAAAAAATTTAAGTTTAAAAATTATTTTTCAATACCTAACTGTGTTAATAAATTTTAATTAGCAAAATTACTTTAGTGCAGTGTGTATTCAATTATGAAACTTATGAATAACATTTTAAAATATTTTAAATTTTTTGAATGTAAACTAAAAACTGTGTGAAAATTTAAGACAGTTATATTGTTATGGTTTTAATATAAAAAGTAGTTTTTGGATAGTGATTTTTTCTTCTTTTTTTGTAGAAAACAAAATGGTAGAGTAAAATCCTAGTTTTCAAGCATAATCTTCAAGTAATGTTTCATTTGAAAATAGCAAATTTATTTCAGGCTCCTTAAGTATATACAATAATAAAAGGAAATTATTCCTATCTTGGCATGAAAAAGCTGTTTAAAAATAAAATCTGATTACTTTTTCTCATAGAGTGAATTTTTTTTTTTTTTAATAAATCAATAAGCTAAGTTATTTTATTTAATGTTTGTCAACCTGCCGTCAAGGTAAGACAAACAAGTAAAGATATATAAACGTTAAGAAGTGAACATACTACCGTATATTCCGGCGTATAACACGCACTTTTAATGCAAAAAATAACATTGGAATTTACGGGTGCGCGGTACATGCCGAATATAAAAAATTATAGATTAAAAAAAATTTAATTTAGAAAAATACTTTTATTTTAAAGAAATAACATACCTATATACTTTATTGATTTTCGTTATTACATAAATAGTTCATTATATTCGTCTTCCGTTATTTCTTCAGGCACGTCATCACAACCTGTTTCGTCTTCATCATCTGTGTTACCCTCATCCATGAATAAACAGTCATCTTCTGATCCGTCCAGATTATTTGAAATGCTGCATTTTTTAATGATTTTCTAACCATCTCAGGCTTAATTTCATCCCATGCTTTTAATATCCATTCGCACACTGTTTCCAAACTTGCATGACGCATATATCCTCCTTTCTTAAAGGTTTTCTCGCCCTCCAATATCCAAGTGTTCCACTGTTTTTTTAAATTGGCTTTAAAAGCAGAAGTCCAATGGCTGAACTAATGGTGTCAATCCGCCCGTAATAACTGCCACATCGGTGTTACATTCTTTCAACAATTCTTTTTGCATTATCTGTAAGGTGGGATCTAAACATGTCCCACACTAAAAGGCTTTCTGGTTTTCTATAGATACTAGACGAGATATTGCACATGTACAATCCAAATTTTCATGCGCGTTGTTAATTATAATTTCTAATACTCAATAGATGGCGCTCTGCGCAGTAATGTAAAATCATTAGTTTCTAATCAGTTTCCTCCATGCCACTGTAACATCATCATCAACCTTCTTGTTATTAAATATATTTTATGTTAAAAGGCGTTTGTTATGATTGAAAACCCCGAGATCAGAGATCATATCACCGTATTTAATATTGGCGCACCAACCTGGAGCTAAGAATTTGATTAAAGGTGAGTGCAATTGATTTAAATAATGGATTCATACGATGATTTGAAAAATAAAAGAAAAACAATTCGCTCTTTAACAACTCGATTAATAACAAAGATTGAAAATTTGATGAATGATGATAATGTTGAAACTAGAGAAAAGAGATCGAAATTTATTGCAGTTAATTATGCAAGTGAAAATAATGTTAACGATTCAATTTTCGATATCCACAAATTTAGTTCTATTAAGAAGGTTTACCGAATAACAGCCTGGATTAGAAGATTTATAACGAATTTGAGAGCGAAGAAAGAAGATAGAATCAAAAATGTTTTAACTGCAGAAGAATTAGAAGAAGCTGAAAACCTTTGGTTGAGACACGTACAAGCAAAGAACTACAGTAAGGATATAGATTGCTTAAAGGAAGGACAACATTTACAGAAGTGCTCAAAAATCAGAGACTTAAATCCGTTCATTTCTGACAAAGGGATTCTACTTGTGGGTGGAAGACTACAGCACTCCAATTTGAACTATTATGAAAAACATCCTATACTATTACCATCAAAAACTACATTTACAGAACTGATAGTGAAAGAAGCACACGAAAAGACCCTACACTCTGGTATTTCAGACACACTAACGCAGGTACGAGAGAAGTTTTGGATTCCGAAAGGTCGGCAATTTATTAAGTCAATAATTGGAAGATGCGTCTTATGTAAAAGATTCAATGTTCGATCAGGAAGAGAAATCATGGCTCCTCTTCCTAAGGACAGAATAGAACAGTCACCTCCATTTTCAGTTACTGGCCTGGATTTTGCTGGACCCTTATTTGTGAAAGATTCTGACAGTAAGTTTTACATCATGCTATGCACCTGTGCAGTTACACGAGCGATACACCTGGAAATTGTTTCCAGTTTAACAACTGAAGCATTTTTACTTGCTTTTCGTCGCTTCATATCCAGAAGAGGACTTTGTTCTGTAATTTATTCAGACAATGCTCAGACGTTCAAACGAGCAGAGTTTGAATTGAAAAAAATGTGGACTATTTTGAGCAGTTCTGAAGTGAGTGAGTTTTATTCCTCAAAGGGAATAAGGTGGAAATTCATCGTTGAAAGAGCACCCTGGTGGGGTGGATTCTACGAGCGAATGGTTCGTTCAATGAAAATCATTCTTCGGAAATTACTGAGGAAAACATCTTTGACTAGTGAAGAACTCGAAACAGTTCTATGTGAAATAGAAGCTGTGATTAACTCGAGGCCTATTACTTACGTGACTACAGACTCTCCAGATACTTTTCCTCTAACGCCATCCCACATGCTACTTGGAAGACGATTAATAAGTTTACCGTCAGTCAAGTTATCCGGTATTGACTGCATGATTGACAAAAAAATGATAATTAAAAAATTTAAATATCGAGTAAAACTTATAAATCAATTTTGGAACCAATGGAAAAGGGATTATCTTTTAAATTTAAGAGCTGTCAATTATGTAAATTTGGATAAAGGTAATCAAAATTTTAAGGTAAATGATATTGTTTTGATTCATGATGACAAACTTCCAAGGAGCATGTGGAAACTTGGAAAAATTGTGGAAACATTTCAAGGACGTGATAACAAAATAAGAGCATGTGCTTTGAAAACAGATACGTCAATAATAAAACGTCCTATAAATTTATTATATAATTTAGAAGTGAACAATTAAATTCATATGAACATTCTATTTGAACTTTAAATTCACATTTATTATTATTTGAACATTTTATTTTACAATATTACTTAAGATAATCATTTAACTTACAAATTAAGTTTATCTTAAGATATTATTTGAACTTTTTTGATTTAAAGAAAATATGCATACATATATATTTTCTTGTTTAAATGCATGTTTGTTTAAAATTGAAATATTTTGCATGTGAAAGAATTTGTGTTGTGAAAATTGCTTGATTTATTATTCATGATATGATAATTTAATTTCATCAATTGATATTTACTTAAATTTCAATAATTTCATTTAAAAGGTAATAGTTTGTTAAAGGTTTGAACTAATGCTCATGAAACATATTATTTTAAGAATTCAATTAATATTATTGCATTATAATCTTTATATAATTAAGAAGGGCTCATATTGTAAAAAGGTAAGATATATTATATTTTAAATATTGGTACCTTACATTTGAGAAAAATAACTTTGATTAATATATGAAATGACAAAATTGTTATGAACTAAAAGTTCATCGGGGGGAAGTTTGTTAATTATAATTTCTAATACTCAATAGATGGCGCTCTGCGCAGTAATGTAAAATCATTAGTTTCTAATCAGTTTCCTCCATGCCACTGTAACATCATCATCAACCTTCTTGTTATTAAATATATTTTATGTTAAAAGGCGTTTGTTATGATTGAAAACCCCGAGATCAGAGATCATATCACCGTATTTAATACGCGTTATACGAAGAGTATATCTTAAAATTTAAAAAAAGTTATTAGAAATTACGGGTGCACGCTATACGCCGGGGCACGTTATACGCCAGGGCGCGTTATGCGCCGGAATATACAGTAATAATTTTTAAAAAAAGGCAATATAAATAAAATAAAAAAAATTATAAATAAAGAAAGAATTAGATTATTTCTCCAAAAATTGGAATTTGTGTTAAAATCTAAATAATTTCCTTTTAAATAAAAAACATGTTGATTGTTATTAATTAATATAAAAATAATTACAATAAAATAAAAAATAATTACAATAAAATAAAAACTAATTACATAAAAATATCATTAAATTTTAATGGCAGTAAAAAAAATAGTCTCCTCCGGTTAGCTACTTTCAACAAAAAAGGTGCAAACTCATTAAATTAACTGTAAATATGATCACTAATCATGGGATAAACTTGTCAGTTGTGTCTTTTTTTTTTTTTTTCAAAAAAAAAAAAAAAAAAAAAAAAAAAAAAAACGGCAATTTTTTTAGAATAATATTTAAGGGTATTTCACAGTCATTTTGTCACTGTTTAAAAAATATGTCGGGTTCATATCAACAATGAAAATATAGTGGTATGAAAATATCACTAAGGTAGGGGTGCACAACCTTTTTGAGTGAAGGGCCACATGCACAGCAGATTGACCAATGAAGGACCACATGCCAAAGTATTAAGATAGGCATATTGACAGCACTTGTAGGTAGTAATTGTTATATAAACATCATTGTTCTAGGCACTAAATACTTTTTGTCAATTAACCTTGTATTATCTTTGCATAAAATTAAAGACTTTTAAATGCTGAAAATTATAAACTGTAAAACTGATTACTTAAGGAAAATTAGAATCAATTTATCAGAAAAAAATTTAAACATAAATTTTAACATTATAAAATTTGTTCATAGAATTAAATTTAAAAATAAATTAATACAGTCAATTTGCTATAACTCGAAGTACGATAACTCGAATATTACTATAACTCGATTTTTTTATGAGGTCCCGACCCTTTTATCTTCAATTTCTTGTTAATTATTCTCGATTACTCGAATTTGACTCCCTTTAACTCGATTTTTTTTTGGATCTTTTAAAGAAAGAAAAAAAATCTAGGAGCTGATATCTTGCCCCTTCCTTTGCAACACACACACAATGTCTTTCGCACTCTTCATGGAGAAGCTAAGGCTGTCCCTCTTGAAGTATGTGAACAGTGGTTAAATGAAACGTTACCAAATTTACTTCAAGGATACAGTTAAAATGATGTTTTGAATATTGATGAAATGGGTTTATTTTTTAAATGTCTTCCAAATAAGACTATGATGTTTATGGATGAAAACTCCTCGAGGGGTAAAATGAGCAAGGAACGTTTGACTGTCCTAGTTGGAGGAAATGCGTCTGGGACAGAGAAATTGCCTTTACTTGTTATCGGAAAATACCAAAATCCCCGATGTTTTAAGAATGTAAAAACGTATCCTTTGGATTACAGGTCTAACAAAAAGTTTTGGATGACATTAGTTTTATTTGAAGACTATGTAAGAAAATTGGATCGGAAATTCTTCGCAAAAAAAAAGAAAAGTGATACTTTTTATGGATAAATGCACAGCACATAGTGATCTTCCTAATTTGAAAGCAGTAAACTTGCAGTTTCTCCCGCCAAACACAACAGCAAAGTTGCAGCCGATGGACCAGGGTATCAAAAAGTGCTTCAAACAGTCTTATCGTAAATGGCTTGTCAGAAAAAGTATCTTAAATATTGTAAGCAATTAGAAGATTTGTAATTAATAAGCATTAATTAAATAATCCGACAATATTTTGAAAGTCCAAAACCGAAACTAACGGTAAGTCGAACTTCCGATATGTCGAAGTTTTTCGTCAGTCCTATCAGATTCGAGTTATCGCGAGTTCACTGTATTCTAGTTATTAAAATAAATACAAGTTAAATACTTTGATTTAAAGAGAGTTTATAGGTTTAAAAATCATTAAAATTAAAACAAAACCTCTTCGGCGGAAAATAAGATTTAGCATTTAGTAGGGAATAGTCTTTAACTTTATAATAGTTATTTCAAATTAGTTATAAGAGGCAGGGGCGGAGAGAGGGAAGAAAAAGAAAGAAAGCATGAATTTTGAAGGAACTATTTTCCTTAATAATAAAAAATTATAAAGATACTTGTTTACAACATTTTACGACGAATATTTTTTTAACATAACATTTACAATTAATACAAACATATATTAATAATTAATAAAATTTACGGCACTTTTCGAAACAATTTTTTAAAGTTAAAACTTAATGATATACAAATCATTTCCCAGCATAGTATCACTAATATAAAATGGTCTAAGTACTTAGAAAATGGTTTAAAAAATTTCTTAATGGTTATTCTGTAATTTGCAAAACTCTTAAATATTGTGATAATTTTATCTACTCGATCATGTGATAGCTTTTTTGAGCCATTAAATGAAAATTTAATAATTTTCTTTAAAGACTGCTCTGTAATTTTAAACAGGCAAAATTCATTCTGGAAAACAGTCTTTAGACAGAAGCTGTTGTTGTGGCTGGTATTAAACTTAGGGCAAATAACTTAATCAGTTTTGGAATCTGTCCTAGAAGGTGTTATTCCTTTCCCGACTTTTAAATCATGTGAATACAAATAGCAATTTGTTATTTTTAAATTGCTTGAATACTAATTGCTATGAGTGATTTTTAAATTTTGTAAATAAGAAACGCAATGCGTCGTTCTCAAATCGCGTGAATACGAATCAAGATACGTGGTTTTTAAATTGCGAAAAGATGACTCACAACATATGATTTTTAAAATGAGTGAATTATGTGACACGATATGTGGTTTTTAAATCCCAGAAATATGAATCGCGGTGTATGATTTTTGAATTGCGAGAAGAATAACAATGTATGATATTTTAAAAGCCAGAACACGAATCGCGATTTTAAATCTCGTTAATATGAATCGCGATAAATGATTTTTAAATCTCGTTAATGTTAATGCAACGTCCAATTTTAAGATTGCATAAATACGCATTACTATGTCCAATTATGTTCAATTTGAAAATCTCGAAAACATGAATTATGATGAGTGTCTTTTTAATTACAAAAAAGATCAAAACATAAGATTTTTAAAACTTGTAAATACGAATCGCAATATGTGATATTTAAATCATGTGACAACAAAAAATAGTTTGGGTGTGTGTTCTTAAACTTGCACATGTTCATGGGACAATTTGCATATGCACGAGTTTTGAATTATTTTTTGCAAAAGGGGCCGGGTTTAATATAAATGTAAACATCTCGGGGTTTTTTTTGTTTTTCTTTAACGTTTTTTGGTTTTTTATTTTCATTTTTCTTCAGGAAGGTATCGATTTTGTTAAGATACGTAATTACTTTTTATGCTACAAAAAATTTATAATAGAATCTAATTTCATGAGTTATAATATGGTGTTAAAATATCAGGATATTCTAAATCACAAGGAAAAATTCAGCAATAACAGGAAAGAGAAAAAAAAACATGTTCGAAAAACCTCTTATATTTATGTTAAAATCGTTACAAATATGGCACATAAAAAGTTATTATTTTAATGAGTGATTCCAAACTCATGTGCAGTCAAAAATATCAGTTTTTTTTTATCACAGGGAAAAGCATTGTAGTAACTACCAAAAAAAATATGAAAATCCCTTTATATTTATGATGAAATTAGCTTAAATAAATTGCGTCAAAAATTTATGCATTTAAAGGTGGGATTCGAAATTAAAGTCACAATAGCGTATCGAAAATAAAGAGACTTTTAAAATCTTGTAGAAATGTGCAACAATAATTGCCAAATTAACGATTGAAAAATAATTAGGTTTACAATAAAATCAGTACAAATAAACCACGTCAAAAAATTGCTACATAAGCGATTCTTTACTCGCGATTCGTACTGAAATATCGAAATTATAAGAACACATGGAAATACGTAGCAATAACTGCCAAAAAAGGGATTAAAAGTCATTTAGATTTCCCATGAAGTTTGCACAAATAAAGAGTTTTATAACTTTCAAAAATTGAAATTTCAGAAACTATGTGAGAATGGGTAGAAAAAACTACTGAAAAGTAATTGGATTTACGATGAAATCGGCACAGGCGAAGAGCGTCATAAGTGATAACTAAAATTCGTATATTGTAATAGTGACGTATTAAAAATATTGGGATTTGTAAAACTATGTGCTAATTCGTAGCGTTAACCGTTGAAAAACTACATTGATTGAGATAGGGTGCGTCAAAAACTTAAATGCATATTTCAAATATCCGATGTTTTTTTTTTCAAAAAAAAAAAAAAAAAAAACCATTTAATTATTTTTTTTTCTCATTTTGTTCATATTGCGGCAGTGGGCCGCACATTTAGGGTTGGCGGGCCACATGTGGCCCGCTGGTTGTGCACTTCTACACTAAGGTAATCATTTAGTGACCAAAAATATAACAAGGCAAAAAAAAAAATTTAAAAAGTTAAAGCTACACAAATTATGCACACATTAAAAGTCACTTATCAATGATTGCACATAACATCACATCTATGCCTAAGGAGGGGCATCTATAGTTTTATCATATATGAGAATGAGATGACACTATTGTAATATATTTGGAAATGAGATGGCTGATGTCCTAGCTGAAAATGGTATCTTGCAGTGCTTCGAGAGAGAAATACATTATTTATTTATAAACAGAAGAATTAAAAATAACATCAATAAGGACTATGAGAATAATTTAAATGAACAAATTGGTGGTAAGACTTGAAAGGAAAGTCTACATAGAATCCCAGATCACTCAAGACGGAATGTGGTTACTGAGTTTAGGTTGACGACCTTTAGCACTTGCTGCTCACCACTACAGACTTAAGTATCCTCTTTACCAAAATTGCATTCTGTGCAAGGAGGACGCCCTGATGAATGCTGAGCAACTGGGGGTTTGCCGAGCAGTGGTAGAAAACAACTACGACAGATACTTGAGGGCACTTGAGTTATTACAATCCCTGCTAACTGAATGGCATTCTTTTTTTTTTTTTAATGTTTTTAATATATATTTTTTAAAATACTTTTTCTATGTTCTAATGTTTTCAATACTGTAATGTTTTCTTAATTGGATATTAGTAATTTATGTTTATTCTCTTAGTATGCTTGTGTGGAGTGTTTTCACTCTCCAGCGAATGATACATGTATCGAGTGCTGCTGCTAAAAATAAAGAAATAGTAGTTTGATCACTCTGGTCACTCAAATGATGCCAAGATTTCAATTTCATGTCGAGCACATTACAAGAGCTCCATTTAAACATATTTTTAAAAGTTAAATTTTCAATTCAAAACATTCTAACAATCTAAACTCTATATGGCTTTAAAATCCTGTTTTTATACAATATTATAGCAAACTTAATGTGTAATGATTCCATTGTAAATTCTATATAGTTTTTAGATTTCTTTTTTTGTCAGTTAATTGTATCCATAGAAATTAAAAATCCATTTTTTTTCAAATATGGTATTATTTATGATAATACGAAAATGTTGAATTAAGCATTTGTAAAAGCAACCTCACTAATTTCACTGCTGATTTCAGACAATTTTACCATAAAAGCACGTGCTTTTAACTATCACTTTTCCCACAGTTATTACTATGGGCTCCCAAATAGTTTCTAACATTGTGACTTTGTAATGTCATAGCATTTTTTAACACTTAAAATAAATTGAGAAATGCACATATTTGTCAAAAAGTTAAAATTTTGTGCATTTAAAACTGATTATTGTCAGAAGCAAATTTCTTACAGTAGTTATTTTTTAATATGAGAAAATAAATATTGAATCTTTTTACATCAGAATAAAAAGTCATAAAAATATATTTAATATTTAGTATTTAATTTTTAATGGTAATTTGGTACTTAATATTTAATGACATTATTTGTTGATAAAACTGTCACTCATGCATATGATATTGGTCAATTTGTTGTTGATGATTTGGAGACAATTGTCACCATACTGGTATGAAACCTAGATATATGAGATGAAAATGCTATCTTCAGCTTTCATAGAAAGATAGTTACACTAGATGAACTAACTATCAGTTGGTAATCACAATCAGTTCTAAAAATTTTAATGAAGATGCTTAGGGCAGACTTACTTGCCATTTGGAAACTCCAAAGAGAGGTTTATCAGCCATCTGTCCAAAGGATGGAGAATAGTCATGGCGAGGATCTGTCATTTCAAATGAATTCTGAAAGGATATTTAAATTAAAGTTTAAACAGCTAAAACTATTTAAAATTCACACAAAAAACAAAATTTTAATTGTTTAATAATTTAAAAAAGTAAATATAAACTATAATAGTAGTACCTCAGGTCTGAGTCAAATGAAATTCTTTTAAAGGTAAATTTAGACCATACACTTTCAAAAAATAAAAATAAATAAATGTTATATTTTCTTATTCCATTTTAATTAAATTTAATTGTATTTGGAACCATACTAGCTCTAAACAAATGTGAAGGAGAAAGTAGAGAAAAGTTGCTAAAATGCCCTGTGCACAAGTGGAAAAAAAATATTAATTTATATAGTAGATAAGGAAAAGGTCACAAAAAATAATATTTAAAACTTTTTTAAGAAAAGTTACTATATTTTCAAAATAATTCCCAACAATTAGAGTTAATCATCTTTTTTTGAATTGAGTTTTTTTTCAATTCACACTTCTGTGAATTGAGAGCTTACTTAAAACTATGTGTTTTCTTTTTACTTTCCTTAAGAATTGCACAAATTGTTTAATATGTTGCACTACACTTGCAGTTGGATGTTCTGCAATTAGGGCATATCCAATACTTATGAATTATTTATTTTAAACGCTTAATGCTAGGGATGCATTGGGACACTTGCCAATTTAGCTGAATATTCTGTTAGGCTGTATCCCTTCCTCTTTTTTTATTAATCCACTGTTACACTTTTAAATGAAATAATTCATTTTTAAGGTCTTGAAAAATTGATGCAAAAGTCAGGAATTAGAATTTTGTTTATGATTTTGCATAGCCGTGTTATTAAATGCAGAAGAAGAAAAAAGAGCATAGAAAAAAAAAGGCACCAAAAGGGCAACACTGAAAAAAAAGCCCCCAAGGAGCGAAGTCACTTTAAAAAAATACCACACGAACAATTTTATGAATATATCAATCGATTTAATACAGGTTCTTAAACAGAATTTAATGAAAGATAAAAAAATTAATTAAATTAATTAATACACCATGGATGAGTTAAAGATTTCAGAAAAGGAACTATTCATACTTTATATTATTTAACAAAATGATTAGGATAAAGTAGCAATAAACCTCATACTAAATAAAGTTCTACCTGAGATAAATACAGGACCTACAAAGACAAAACTTCAGATACCATAGATCTTTCCTTTTTATTTAGCCACTTTCATTTTTGTCTTGCACTGTTTAGATTTGTTGCATTAAACATTTTTCTTATAATTTTTACTGCTTAAAAAATTTAACCATCCTTAAAGCTATTAATTTTTCAGACTAAGGCATTGCACTTATTGGTAATATGCAAAAAATTTACAAAATTTTTTGTTCAACATCATAAATAAAATGATAGCATTACAAAAAAACAAGTGTGATAAATAGCTACCAAACATTTTACTTTTTTAACATTTTATGTTAGATAATAACATTAATACAGAATAGCATTTTTCAGTTCCTCTTAGGCTCTCCAAACAATGGATCAAAATGGGCCTAGATATGGTAGGTATTTGATGTTTTAAAGTTTGTTTTAATTATATTTTAGCACAGTAACTGATAAGTTAGTTATTGGGCAAATTAGTCAAAGTGTGATGCAAAATGATCAAATTGTTTTGGAAAATGCTTCAAACCATTCGAGAATTATGCAGAAGGAGTATATTTCTTTTAAATATCTTTAGCTATAGATGGGAATGAACCTGTTCCTCATGAATCCTTTTTAGATGTAGTATTCATAATGTATGACCCTTTTATGAAGTATTCTTCTTGGACTAAAAAGTTTAAAGACTTCTATCACATTACATACAAGTATGGGTCAGGTAAATACCCAAAGATACAGTATTTTTATACGGGTGTTTACCACTATCCTGAGAAAATACCCAAAATCTGGAAATTTTGGAATAGTCATGGTTATAGCTTTGATAATTATACAAATATCATTAATTTATGACTCAAAACAATAGAGCTACAAAACAAGTATTTTTTTAAAAAAAATCAAAGGCTAAATCTTTCAGAGTATTGATGCATTAAAAAATAATGCAAAATTACCAAATGTAATTAGATAGAAAAATTATAATTGAACAGCTTAACATTACTTTTTTCCACTTTTAGTTTGTAATTTTATTTATTTGTTTATTTAAAAAAAACATAATTAACCCTATTACTAGTATTTCTTTGGATAAAACTTTCATTATCAATTAAATTAAACTTTAAAAAAAATCACATCCTAAAAAATAGGGGTGCACAACCTTTTTCAGTGAAGGGCCACATGCACAGCAGATTGACCAATGAAGGGCCGCATGCCAAAGTGTTTAGACCGACATATTGAAAGCAATTGTTGGTGGTGATTGTTATATAAACATCATTGTTTATATAACACTAAATTCTTTTTGTCGGTTAACCTTGTAATCTCTTTGCAGAAAATACAATACTTTAAAACTTTTAAAATTAGAAAATGCAAAACTGATTACTTAAGAAGGAAAACAGAATTCGAAAATCAGAATCAATTTATCAGAAAAAATTTAGATAAATTGAAATAATTAAAAAACTATGGAAAAATTGAAATTTTTTTAATCACATTACAAAATACAAAAGTCCATTTAAACATAAATTAAGTTATATACTTTGATTAACAAGTTAAACAAGTTAAATACTTTGATTTAAAGAAAGTTTATAGGGTTAAAAATGATTAAAACTGAAACAAAACCCCTTAAGTGTAAAATAAGATTTAACATTTATTAGGGAATGTACTTTAACTTTCAGACATTTTTATTTTAAATTAATAATAAGAGGCTGAGAGAGGGAAGAAAAAGAAAGAAAGAAAACACATTAAATTTTAAGGAACTATATTCCTTAATAATAAAAAACTATTAAGATACTTGTTTACAACTTTTTATGACGAATATATTTTGAACATGACACTTACTATTTACAATTAATACACAATCAATTAACAATCAATAAAATTTACATTACTTTACGAAACTTATCTTGATTAAATTTTTAACAGTTAAAATTTAATGATATACAAATCATTTCCCAGCATATAATCATAAATGATATAAAATGCTCCATGAAGGTAGAAAATGGTTTAAAAAATTTCTTAATGGTTATACTGTAATTTGCAAAATTTTTGAATATTGTGATAATTTTATCTACTTGATCATGTGATATTATTTGAGCCATTAAATGAAAATGTAATGATTGTATTTAAAGACTACTCTGTAATTTTGAACAGGCCAAATTCATTCTGGAAAACAGTCTTTCGACAGAAGCTGTTGTTGTGGGTAGTATTAAACTTAGAGCAAATAACATAATCAGTTTTGGAATTTGTCCTTGATGGTGTTCTTCCTTTCTGGGTTTTCAAATTGCGGAAATACAAATAGCGATGTGCTATTTTTTAATTGCTTGAATACGAATTGCTATGTGTTATTTTTTAATTACTTGAATAGGAATTGCCACGTGTGATTTTTAAATTGCGTGAATAAAAAACTGGATGGTTGTTTTTCAAATCGCGTGAATACCAATCGTGTGGCTTTTAAATTGCGAAAGGACTACTCACAACACTTGATTTTTAAAATGCATGAATATGAATTGCGATATATGGTTTTTAAAACGCATGCATATGAATTGCGAGAAAAGTCGCAACGGATGATATTTTAAACGCCAGAACACGAATCGCGATATGTGATTTTAAATCCCGTAAATACGAAATGCGATGGATTATTTTTAAATCTCGTTAATGTTAATACGAAATGCGATGCGCAATTTTCAGATAGCGTAAATACAAATTACGATGTATGACTCTTAAATTACATGTGACAACAAAAAGAATAGGTTCGATGTGTGTTGTTAAACTTGCACGTGTTCATGGGACTAAAGAATTATGCCGTGTTTTGAATTATTATTTTTTTTGCAAAACGGACCGCATTTAATATAAGCACATCTCGTTTTCTTCTTCCGGGGAAGGTGCTGATTTGGCTAAGATATGCAATTACTTTTTAAGTTATGAAAAAAAATTAAAACTGAATCGAATTTCACGAGTTGTAATATTGTGTGAAAATATCAGGTATATTCTAAATCACAAATAAAAATGCAGCAATAACGGGAAAGAAGAAAAAGCCCGCTCGAAAAACCTCTTAAAAAATGTGTGTTAAAATCGGCACAACGCAAATGATAAAATCGGCACAAACAGAGCACGTAAAAAATAATTATTTTAATGTGCGATTCAAAACATAGTATTAAAAATATTATAATGTGCAATCACGGGGAAAACATAATAACTACTAAAACAATAACCAAAATACTTTTATATTTCAGATGAAATTGGAGTAAATAAAGTCCATCAAAATTTTATGTAATTTAAATGCGGGATTTGAAATTAAAATGCCGCAATAGGGTACAAAAAAATATCGGTACTTTCAAAACCTTGTAGTTAAAATGCCGCAATAGGGTACAAAAAAATATCGGTACTTTCAAAACCTTGTAGAAATGGGTAGTAATAATTTCTAAAATAACGATTGAAAAATAATTTGATTTGCGATAAAATCATTACAAATAAGCCATGTCAAAAAATGGTTATCTAAATGAGCGATTCTTTACTCACGATTCGTAATAATATCGTGCTAAAATATCGAAGTTTTAAAAAACGGGCGGAAATGTGCAGCAATAACTGTTGAAGAAAGGATCTAAAGTCCTTTAGATTTTCCATGAAGTTTGCACAAATAAAGCGTTTCATAACTTTCAAAAATCGCTATTTCAGAAACTACTTGAAAATGGGTAGCAATAACTACCGAAAAGTCATTGGAATCGGCACATACGAAAAGCGTCAAAAGTGGTAATTAAAATTCGTAAATCGTAATAATGATGTATTAATAATATTGGGATTTTTAAAACTATGCTGAAATCCGTAGCGTTAACCATCAAAAAACTACATTGATTGAGATTGGGTGCGTCAAAAACTCAAAAGTGTAAATTTAAATTACCGAATTTTTTTTATTATTTTTCAAAAACAAATATTAAATTTTTTTTTTCATTTTGTTCAGATTGTTGCCGCGGGCCGCACATCGAGGGTTGGCGGGCCGCATTTGGCCTGCGGGCCGCAGGTTGAGCACCCCTACTAAAGAATATATTTAGAAAAATATTTTTGGCTTAATGAATTATTAAAAAACCAATTGGTTTAAATCAATAATATATTTAAAAAAAATCTTAGTTGATTTAAATTGCAACTTTAATCATGCCAACACTGCTTAGAAACACTCAGAAGTATAAAAAACTTATTTGTTGCTATTATTATTGTTTATTTACAATAACCCTCTCATTTTTTTAAAAACAAAAACATTGCATTGCGGCTTCATTGATGCATTCAATAGAATTTCAAAGCATTACTTTAAATAGATTTGGAAAAGAAAGTTAGAAAAAAAAATCACTGCTAAAGATTCATTAGTAAATTTTTAAAAAAAAATATTTTAGTCAATACAAAATTCATAAATGCTTTTTTCTTCTTTTTTTTTCGATAAAATTCTTCACTAATAGCTTCTTTTTTTTAATAATCTTATTAAAAAAAAAAAAGCTTAGTATACTGATGAACATGCTTAAAACAAATGCAGGCTCTCAAGTTTAATAGTAAATTGTTCACAGGAAAGCTCTCAAAAGTCTGCAAAACTAGTTTTCAAAAAGAAAGACAACAATACTAAACAAATTGCAGAAAAAAATTAAGAAAATAAAAATCAATCAAAGGAAAAAAAAAAAAAAAACTGGATGACTGGAGTAGTAAGTAAGAATTTTTCTTTCTTTTTTGCACTTTCACTATCTTCTGCTGACTGAATGTATTTTTTTTAAATTTTTGTTTTCAATGAGTATGGAAAAATACAAATCTAAAAACTCGACAGGTTTGAAAGACTCAACTTTAGAACAATAAAACACAGCACAGAAATATTATTATAAAAGGATAGTAAGGCATGTGTATGGTATGATCTTTTATTTTGTGATATCAATAGGTTGAATTTGGGAAGAACAGCAATTAGTAGGTAATCTCTTTTACTTTTTTAAAAAAAAAAAAAGACATTCAGAAGTAAGAGTGTAACTGTTTAAAACCACACATATGGATCAGAGAAAGATCTATACGTATTAAAAGTATTATTTTTACATAATTAATTAATAATATATTTACATAATTTATCTGCAGTAAAAACAGTAATAGCAGACTGTTTTGCGTGATAAATTCTATAAAATAAATTAGGTAAAACTTCATGAAATTTTGAAAATAAAAATATATTTCTAATAAGTATTTTTTAGTTAGGAAAATAGTTTTAAATTTTCAAAACGTACATAATTATAGAAAATAGTATTGGATATTATAAACAGAAATAAGAATTTATGAAAGATTAAATCACACTAAAAAAAAATAAATTGAAATACAATGATTAATTTCAAGATATGTTACATGTTAAGACTAGTTTTTTTCCCCTTCTTTTTGGCAAATAATTAACTAAATATAAACCCTTCATATGTTTTTACTTGAATATTTAAAATCAATTGAAAAAATATGAATCACAATATTAAAGCTATTAATAATGTTACTCATATTTTTATAAAAATGTGCCAATACAAGATCAAATGTTTAATGCATTGTTATCAATTTATGCTTTCACATTTAAAGTGAAGTTTGATAGAATCAAATAGAACATTGTAGGATGCATCATAAATTTCACTAGCTATCACACGTATTAACCAAGACATTATTTTATTTATCTCATATCAACACTAATAAATGGTGGATGAGATATCTTCTCTTATAAATACTTTTATTATGCTCTAGACTGAAAATGTAAAAATAATAAATAAAACAAAATGTAAGCTATGTATATATACTGCTCAGTAATCATTCTAAAAAATAGGACACATCAGTAAGATGATATATAAAAAGATACAACATAAAGAATCACTTCATTAATGAAAAATGAATGTGACATTGATTCTCCATTCAATATCCAGAAAACTATCCTAAATTTTTATTTAAACAGTGACGAATGAAATCATTAAGTTAACGTAAGAAACAATAAGATTTTTCTCTCCAATCAGAACAAAATGAAAAAATTGTCTACTTATACATCTTTCTTACTATATGATAATTGCATTGCATGATGAAGATTTTATAATTGAATGTACACTATTATACGAACTTGAATGACTTGGACATAGCTGACACCGGTACTTTTACTGTTACTCATTTGTTATGAATTTCCATAACAAACAACAACGTGACGTTACAAAAGCTCAAAAGGAAGAAAAAAGTTTCGGATTTATTTGCACCTAGCTGTTATCTGAAAGTTAGAGATAACGCGTATCTCCAACAGCGTTACTTATCTAAAAACTAGATAAGTGGTCATGGAAACAAATATATCCCCCTCATAATGTGCAAATTTCAGTTCGACTAAATTAGAAAATAATTTTTACATAGAAAGTAAAAGAATCTTTAAGTCTAACCTTTAGCGTGATAAGTTTGGCATAAAATCTTAAAAAATCAAAACTTAATTCTGTTAGTTAAAGCATTTCACATGTTCTGGTAATTCACTTTTGAAATATTTAGAAAGAAACTAGTCAATATATTTCGTTAATTCAAAAAATTATCATTTAACAATGAAATTATCACTTTATTTACAAATTAAGCTTCTAGCTACTCAATTCTGCCTATACGAAGACTGCTGCTCTAGAAAACAAATACGCTGGTAGTAAGGCCTTAAATTAGTTTATTTTCATAACGATATTTGGTCAATTTAGGAATTGGTAACTGGGCGGAGTGAGCTTGACGCTAGCTTTTATCCATCAATCTTCTTATAACCCTATATTGATTGTGTGACCAAACTTTTTCGCCAAAGCAATTGGCGTTGTTTAAACAAAAGCTATTGTTAGAGGAAGCCATTTGTCTGCGTTTGTATCTGTATTTGTCTGCGCGGGATTTCATATTTTATCATCATGAAAGTTTTAATTACAGGTAATTCTTATTAATTAAAAATTTATAATATTAGTGTACGTTTCATAGCAGTATATAAAAAAATTACATGAAATTTTTAAAAAGATTAATGAATTTTATTAAATATCTGTGAATACCACGCGTTAGATTTTAAAGTAAATAGTTTGTAAAATGTATGTATTTTAAGAAAATCGTTATAAAAATTCATTTATCAAATTTTTTCTCTGCTTCCTTAGAAATCCTTTGTTTGATCTGCCGAAAATGTGTGAAGCAGTTTAGTAATGAAATTTCATTTAGTTAAATTACTTGATTTATGTTCATTTTAGTGACATAATACAGAGGTATCTTTTTTTTCTATGAAATATATTGCTAATTAAAATTTATTTTATGTAGAAAGATTAATATTGAATTTTCTTAAAAATAGTGAAGAGGGTTTTGATCATGTCTAAAATAATTTGTTTCAATTTTATTGTAAACTAATCTAAAAAAAATGGTATAAATTTAGATAATATTTATCATTTTCTTTCACAGTTACTGCATTCATTATTAGTCTTTTAGGTTGTCTTAACTATTGAATAAATTATGAGAATGCATACTTTCAAAAGAAAATTTTAATTCTATAGGTGTATCACATTTATGTGCAAAACAATTTGTACTCAATAATTTGTTTTATTTAAAATACATAATACAAATACTATAATAAATTAGAAGATAATTCAGATTAGCAAGTTATCTTAAATTTAAGTTATCTTTATTGGATATTAATATGAAATTGAATTTTTTCAATTATTTAACTTCTCAAACTATATCTATAATTGTATTTTTTTCATTACCCTAAGATTTTTGACAGTTTACGTGGACAATGTAAAGCAAACTTTTCATATTTCTTCTTTCTCTTCATAAAATACTTTTTTACTAGGTGATTCCCTGGAGAAGTATTTGGCTAATTACTTAAATGCTGAATGAAAATGGGATATTGATGTTTGCACACCCTGGAATCGGTGTGGACAAATTAAGTGTGCAGTTGTGAAGGGACGATTGTGTTTTTGTCTTAATTCATGTTGGTAAGTTGAAGTGTAATTTATTTACATATTTAATGATTATATATCTAAACCATTTGTTGGCATTGTTAGTATCTTGTGTAACTATTCTAATTTAGATACTTATTTATTTTTTTATTAATATTACTTATGGTTGTGCTATAAAATAATAATTTATTTTGCTTTTCTTAAAAATAAAGGAACTAATGATGTGCAATTGGGTACAATGCCCAACTTAAAAAAACTGGCTTGTGTGGTTAATAAAATTTGTGGTGGGGTTATTGGGGAGATTTTGTTTGGTTATCTGTGGGAGAATAATTCTGGGTAGCCAGCTGCCAGGAACTAATAAAAAGAGAAGGGAACTCAGAAGGTATAACTCGTAACCACCCCCGGACAACTTTCTACATGTGTTGTTTTTTTTTTGTTGTTATTAAATTTACAAGTTTAAAATCTGTTTAGCACCTTGGCGATTGTAGTTGGCACGGCAGATCACAATACAGAAATATTTCTGAGTTGTTTTTCTCGAACGAAGAGTTTAGAAATTTCTCTTGCTGAAAGATCAGCGTATGCATCAACATTTTGTTAATCTTGAAAACGTCACTATAAAGCGATTCAATGAAGTAATTAAAACTTTGTGAATTTTACTTGGACTAATGTTTTGTGAATCAGCTTTATCTGTGGATGGATGTATTGGTTAAGACCACATACATTTAAACTGCCAGAGCCATATTCAACTGGCAAACATCTTTGAAGAATGCATAGCAAAGTTGCTAAAAAAAGAAGTGTATTTATACACAACTTTATATACTAATAATATAAAAATATTGTAATCTTGTCTTGACATTTAGCCAGATAACCAGAACTCATCCCATACAAATAAGAAAGAGTAGTCATGGTCAGAAGTCTGTTTAGAAGAAATTTGGGTCCGTTAACAAACTATTCACAAACCTTCACAAATTCGTTTATCTTCATTATTGTTTTGTTAATCGAATAAACCCTTCCCAGGAGAGGGGGGGAGAACGTCAGATGTAAACGAAATAAATTTTGTCTTTGGCAGACACTTCTTCCTTTATTTGTCCGAAATGAATATTCTGCGTTCAGCAGTATAGGCAAAATACCAAATATTTGTGTGTTTCATCTCTAATTCAGTAGCATCAATTGCTGTTTATTTTTTAAATTTTAATTATAATTTTACAGTGTTGGGCATAATCTTGTAAGTCTTTACAATTTAAAAACTCCTTGAAAAAGTTTTTTTTTTTTTTTTTTGCAATAACAGACCCTATTTGCACAAATTCACAAAAGCAGGACCCTGGTTGAAGGAATGTGACTTAACGTTTATTTTATATTCACAAATTACAAGTAATTTTTTCCCAATTTTACAAATACGGACCTTTTACAGAATGTCTGGACAGATCCCTGACAGTACTTGAACAGATTTACTACTATGATGCTGTAAAGAAAAATATTCAGTAGAGAGTGTTTTTTTCTAATATTCTTATCTGTGCTACTTTACACAATGCAGAAAATTTTTTAGATGCAATAGAATATTTTATGACTAGTTCTCTCTCAATGATTCTGGTTCTACCCTTAAAAGACAGAGGGAAGATTGTTTAGAGCATTGTACCTGAATTATAAATACTCTGCTACTTTAAATGCCTTTGGTAAAATATACTAAATTAATAATGCTAATGAATAATGCCAATTGCTATTTCTAAATAGCAATGGGTATATGTTCAACACTTAAAGAGATTATAAAAAATTTTAGATTGCACGGAGATTGATCTAATTCTATTCTTTGTTAGCTTAAATGAGATCTAGACTCAACAGAAGCTAATATGAGTGCCTCAGTTAGTATCTTTCTCTTTTATTACTATAATGTTTTGATTATTCGGAGAATTGTATATTTTTAACAGTGGCATTATACCTTAATCGTTGTGAGTTTTTTTTTCCCAACTGTATTGTTATAGTACGGATTGTTTACTGTTAGTACAGCACTGTTTATAAATTATTACAGTATTAATAAAATAATTAAAGTCAGAATGAATTAAATGATCTTTTAATGTTTATCAGTATTTGTCTTTAATCACACCGTGGTTAAGGAAAAGACAGTGCCCTACCAGTTAGTATATTCCTCTTTTATTAATAATATATATTCTTTTACTTTGATTATTTCATAAATATTTATTACTTTTGTTTTTATCAGTGGCATTTATTGCATTCTAAATAAAAACTAATTTAATGTTTGATCTAGATACTAATAAGTTTAGAAAATTAATTTATGATTTTATTTTTTATTCTTGTAAAAGGTTTAGAAAATAATATTCATTAAGGAACTGGTGATGTCGACAGAATTTAGATGATTAGATACTAAAAAACTGGGAACAGTGCAATCAAACCTGAACAATGGACAAACACATCAACATGTACTGGCTCATCATTAAAAGTCAGCGTGGGGATAACACAACATGCACATTCCATGATCCATCATGGACTCGTGCCTTTAAGAAGCCTACGTGGCTGTCTCTAGGGTAAACGGTGACTCAACAGTGCACACACAAACTGAACAATTGGCTGTGGGGTCATTTATGTTGTGTAAAGAAAATATAATAAAATCTGTGCTGTGACTAACTATTAAATGCTGTGATGTAATGTCCTGTGATTGTCTTGTTCTTAAAACCATTAGTCTTTATATGTAAACCCTGATTGATGCTGCAATAGAAATATTAAATAATATTAATCAGACACTTTCCCTCTCTTTCAGATGTAAGTAACCTGACTAAATTGGGGATCTGCAAAAAGAAAAAATCGAGCAACAAAGCTAATGTTGCAATAATTTACACTCCTTTTTTATGTCTTGATTTTAAAGTGACAGATGTGTCAAATCCCCGAGTATGAGTTTGAGTGATGATTCCACCCAAAAGAGTTGTGAGACCACTCTGAAAGTGTCGCAAGTATGCCATATGCGTGGAAAAAGATGGATATGCCAGATTTAATAATAATAAAAAAATTTCTGTTAATTTGTGCTTATGACTTAAAACTTATACTTCTGTGCTAAATGTTCTTTCACTCTGTAATTCAAATTGATTCAAACTAATGTATGCAATCCTTTATTAGATTCACAATTTGAAGAGTTGTGCTTTTATCTATATACTTAACCATTGGTTGAAATCTTAACAAGGTATCTTGATTACAATATTAATTTGAAGCAACTTGTTCTCTTCTAGCTTTTGCCTGGATTCTGCTGATGATTCATGTTTGTCCCGGGGAATGGTCTCACAGCATTGTCTGCTTAAAGCTTTTCTGTGAGATATATTTACCAGGACTTGATTTTCTACAATGGTTTATGCAGAGTCTCATTTAGTTTGAAGAATATCTCTGTACCGTAACAAGATAACATTTCAGTCATTGATTTTGCTATATGTATTAAATATAATTGTATATTTTTTAAATTCATAAAAATAATTAAGCTCTTTATTTTCCGGCACGGTTGTCAGTTATTAATATAACTGAAGTCTTTGATTGGATTCTGATCCACTGTAGAATTTTAAAGTAACATGATTTCTATTTTTTTATCTAGAAAAATGCTTTTATTTTACAGCTGACTAAGCAGACAATAGCATAGCTGCCAACTGTTCAGAATTTTTCGGATTTGTTCCTAATTTTTAAATCCAATCTGATATTTTTATAAAAATTCTGAATTTTCATAAAATTTTTGATTTTAAACCAATCCTTTTTTCTGATCGCCACAAGCATGCATCCTGTGATTATTGTGCTAAAGTAATTTTTAGTAGCTTTTTATTGGAAAATATTATTCCAATAGCTGTCTGTTGCTGATTATTTCACTAAATTATTATTTTTGGAAATTTTTTTTTGTAGTATTTAAACACTTGCATCAGAAATATTTGTTTATGATGTAGATTATTATTTACCAGTGTTTTATAATTTGGAGATAAATAATTATATATTAATAGGTAATGTTTGTTTTTAATATATTATACCGGTATTCCTAATTATAAAACATTAATATTATAAGTTTCCCACAAAAGATAGTGTTTATAGTTTTGTTTTACTAATTTACATATTTAAATTATGTCTATTTATGTTATGATTTAATAATTAAATTTTTATCTTACTCTCGTAATTAGTGCGTATAATTTTGTCGCATATAGTGTTCCTCATTTTTGATTCCTAAGGTTGGCAGCTATGCAATAGTTATAAAGAAAGACTTAGCTGCTCTTTTTCTCAGGATGATGCCACTGATAGTGGTCATAGACCTTATATGATTGCATCCATCTGCAAGCACCTTCATAGAGTCAAGCTAGCTACCATACTCTGTCTATTGTGTAAGAACAAAAACAAATATACGTGCTTCAAATTCTCAGATCCAACTTGAATAAATTTTTTTTCTTCCTTTTTTATACTTTTTACATATGCTGTACTCTTACCACTAAAAATAAATATATTCAAAAGAAAATTTATCTCATTTATTTATTCTTTCTTGAAGATGTATATCAAGAGAAAGATACTATTTTATAGTACATATGTATCCAAGGTGCTACTACTATAACACTGCAACTATTTCAGTTTAAATGAATCTCAAGTTAGAATTTAATGCTACTATATTTAATTAAAATTTTGAAAATGCGTTCAATAGTACGTTTAGAAGTTATTTGACTAAAATATTGATAAGTATTGTACAAGGGCTAGCTCTTGACCTGAGAAAAAAACAAGAGTTTCGGGAAACGAAAAGCGTTAGTTAACTTATTTTTAACGAACTGTAATTCAACTTTTTTTTATTTTCAACTAGCTGAATATCCACTCTTCGAACAGGATTAATAAAATCAAAAAAACAATAACTCGGTACTGAACAACCCAATGAAATCGTGGACAAAACTGAACGGTATATACTGACAAAATTAATAAGCAAAAACATAACAAAACCTGTTTTTTGTTGTTCAGCCCATTAAAATTGAGATTAACTGTATTCAACATTACTAGGCATAATATCGAAATTAACCATTAACTTGGAATTTTTGTAAATAAGTAATTTTTTTAATTTATATAATAGGAATTACCCATATTAATTAAGCATCATTGGCGACAATAATAGTATGGCGCTTGTTTACGATTAATCTATACGAATAAGTACCTGAACTCCATAAATGTTGCTTTTTGTAACATAATGGCTTGCTTTTTAGTATTTCAATATGCATCTATTACATTACTTAAATGAACTGAGCGTCAGCATTAACACTTTGACTCAGAATTTTCATTAAATATATTTTTTTTCATTATTTCTTTGTATTTATTCATGTCAGGATAGGTGAGAAATAAATTTAGAAGTTTAATAATATTTGGTGAGATGAAATATAACGTGAAACACCATGTCTTTTCCTGCATAAAAAGTCAAATATTTCAAACGCGGCTCACTTCCAAACAATTTAACTAATTTGCAGTTATTTAAATCTTAGCGAAACAGTTATTTATAATTGAAACTTCTTTAATTTACAAAATCATTAATACATTTTTGAATATGAATCAAAAAAAGATTTTTCCAAACTAATTATTTTGAATTTTATATTTCAGTAAAATATATAATTCCGTAATCTAACAAATATTTTTTTATCAGCTGTTTGACTTTTTATTTTTAAAGAGAGAATACCAAAAAAATATATATATTCTTACTAGGAATTAAAAGGCCAGAGAAAAAGAAAAGAGGGACAGCGGTTAATAAAACTGAAGTAATTTTCTACGTTTTTCCTAAGCAAATTGTACCACTTTCCCATTAATTTTGCCTTTCATTGCAAAAGAATTCTTTTTAAATTTTAATTACCGCTGTTTTTAAATTATTTACTTATACCGAAACACATTTTGACAGACGTGACAAATTAAATACGTGATTTCAGATAACTTTAGAGATAATTTGGTGACATAGTGCTACCACGTAAATTTTTTTTTCATTGTTGTTGTTTACGTCGCACTAAAGCTGCTCAATGGGCTATTGGTAACGGTCTGGTAAACATTCCTGACAATCATCTGAAGACATGCCATCACAATTTTGAACTCTGCCGAGGTGAGGCTCCCTTCGCTTCGATACACCGACGACATGCGCGTGAAGTCAAGTACTTACGTATAACATTTTAACGAGAACCAATACCTACACCCTCGGTCCCTTCACAGATTCATCCAAGTAGTTTTTAACCCGCACGCTGACAGCGGCCAGTTATGCTCGACTTCGGTGATCTACTGAGAACGTGTCAACAATCAGTCAATTGCGGAACTGTTGTTGATTGAAATTATGACGTAGCGAGAAAAAAAAAACTAAATAAAGTACAAGCAATAACTCTTTTTTATTGTTATTAAATAGAGCTATAAAGTATCAATGATGTTATCTTTAAGATTTTTGAGGAAACAAAGGCTAAGGCTTAACCAGTCAACCCCGCTTAAAGGAATATCAGTTCCAGCCAAATCTATGCAATTGAGCGGGTTATTCGATTAAAAGGATAGTGCAATATTCTATCCTAAATTTCTGCGAAATTTTATTTTTCATGGTATTTAATGCAAATTATAGTGTTTTGATTAAATAAACTTAGTTTTATGATCAATAAACAATTTTGATTACTAGTATCTGTGTTAGTATCATAAAATATAAATGTCATTTAAAGTTATATAAAAATAAATCAATATTAGTGAATAGTATAATATATAGGTACTAAAATATTATTTGATCCCTTCCGAAAAAATCTATAATTGAAGACTATTTTTATACCCGTTTAATTCGTCAATTTATCAAAATTAGATTTTCCCTTTCAGTTTCTATTAAGACTTTCATGAATAATTGCGTATTCCTCTCAAACGCATAGTCAGATAATTTATTTTAAATTTTTTTTTTCTGACCTCGTCTTGAGAATTTCCAAATTAATGAGCTATTTTAGTTTGGAATTTTTTTTAATATATCGTTTCTCAGATTCATTGCCCCCCCCCCCCTCGATTAATTCAAATCCATCCTTTTCTCGCTGAACTTGCAATCATTCTCAGAGTTATTCTCGGGATTAAGCAATAATTATTCTTACTTAAGAGAAAGACACACTGTATACTGATTTGTTACGTTTTTGAAATTTTTTCTTATGAAAGCTAATAGCGCACCAGGAGGGGACCACAAATCTTGACTACAAAACAAATCACTCTGTACCTTTTTAAAATTCTAAATGATGTGTAAGTAAGTACAATTTGTCTAAAGTAAGAACTCCCCTATTCGTCTGGACCTGTGGGGGTGACATGGTAACAAGGTATAACTATTTCAAATAGGGGTGTGGGTCACTATTTAGGATATATTTTGTCTCGGGTGGGGGAGAGAAAGGGAATCATTTTTCTTCATATTGCCCTAAAGCAGTGTTTCCCAAAGTGTGGTACACGTACCCCCAGGGGTACGGGAACAGTTTAGCGAGGGTACGCGTCCTTATGCGAAATATCTAGCAATAAACGAAAATTTCAAACAAACTTATTTAAAAACAAAGCTAGCCATGAAAATTTACGATTACGTATTTTTCTATTTGCTACTTTTTGCGGAGTTTGCAGTGAATAATTAGTGGTGTCAACAGCCAGTTGTGATTTTTAACTTTTGTGCAATTTTTTTTTATAGTAAAAAATACACTCATTTTTTTATTAGTGGTACACAGCATTACGAAAAATTAGAAAGGGTACACAAAAGTCATAAGTTTGGGAAACACTGCCCTAAAGTAAAGAGAAGCTACCCTCCCTGAAATTCGCTATTCTTGTTTCCTTAGCAGCAGACGGCCTCAGATTTAGTGGCGGGGGGAGTTCTTACCGTAAACAAACTATAATTCAAAGAGGGGTAAAACACTCGTCGCTCACTTCAATGTATAACTAGCAGCAAGATTAGATTTTTTTTTCAATTTAACCCGAACACCTGTTTAGACCAACTAATGAACAGGACCCTTTTGAAGTGACCACCTATTGTATCCTTTTCTTAACTGAAAAACGAAAATTTCATTTCAGTTAGTTGAGCATTTCTCCAAAATAAACAAATTTTTTTCATTTCAGTACCTCTTCTTCATGCAACTAGGCAGGGACAAAAAACAAAGAATGTCAGTTTAAACGGGGAAGTTTAACATTAGTTGCATACAAAATGATTTGGTTCCATTCGTGTAAGCTTGTTATTCGATTATCCGACATGTAATTAAGTGGACATGACGCAAGAAAGTTCCAATCCGTTTTTCGCTCGAACGGTTTGTAATATAATGTTTTAATGTGAACAGTAACCTTCGTGCGACGAATTATTAGTATGCCAAATTTCATTGCTCTCTGTCGGATGGTTTAGTCCAGGGGTGGCAAACCT
Organism: Parasteatoda tepidariorum; assembly: GCF_982258835.1. Taxonomy (NCBI): domain Eukaryota; kingdom Metazoa; phylum Arthropoda; class Arachnida; order Araneae; family Theridiidae; genus Parasteatoda; species Parasteatoda tepidariorum. Next base: position 163,351 of record NC_141758.1, on the reverse strand, counting down.
TTATGTCTCAACGTGCAATTTTTTCTAAAAAAATGTTTAATGAACTAGTTAATGTATAGTTTGTCTAAAGTAAAAACTCGCCTAGCCATTTGTCAAGACCCTGGGCGGTGACTATGGTAACGAGGTCTAACTATTTCAAGGGATGTGGGGTCATTGCTTAGGACAGATTTTGGCTAAGATTCAGCGAGAGTAAGAGGACTTTTTTTCCAGTCTATTGTGTTAGCCCTAGAGTGAAGAGAAGCTACCTTCCCTCCCCCCCCAATGCCCTCCTGTGTTAACATTGTTCGTCAATTCGGACATTAACAGGGCAGATTTGTTGGCCTCTCTTACAAGGGCACCATATTAGGTGGGCCAACGTTGCTCCCACAGTAAGGGCAGATAGTACAGAGAAGAAAAGAACATCCATGCCTTGCCCGGGATTCGATCCCAGAACCTTTCTGGTGCAAAGGCAGTTCCCTAACCCCTCCACAGGCCGGTCGGCTAGCTACCTTCCCTGGAATACACTATTCTTGTATCCATAGCAGCAGACGGCCTCAGACCATGTGGCGGGGGGAGTTCTTAGCTTAGACAAACTATAAATACTCTGTTAAATTCTGCATCCATTTATAATTTCATTCATGTTTTTAAAATATAGGAAAAAACAAGTGAGTGCGAGCGAAAAGGACACATAGCCTCTAACATAATTGGATATAAATAGGAGAACAGATTTTAAATTATCTTAAGTTAAAGCTAGACGCCCGGTGGCTGAGTGGTAGTGCTTTGCGCTCCCGTGCCACCGGTCCTGGGTTCGATCCTCAGGCCGGGCAAGGTTGACTCAGCCTTTCATCCCTTAAGTGGGTAGACAAATGAGTACCAAGCATGCTTGGGAACTAAACACTTGGGGTTCCGCGTTCGGCTGACCACCTAACTGGAACATCAGCACCTGTACCCTAGAGCCCAATGTCAAGAAAACTGAGATGGGCCCAGTAGGCCTTGGCCCCCTAGGGGCTGTCGCGCCACTGAGTTTAGTTTAAGTTAAAGCTACATTTTTTTCCTTCGGCGTAATTTAGTTAAGCTAAGATTATAAGAAGTAAAATTATGACCGCGGCAGTACCTATAGAGTGGGGGGAGTCTCTCCCCCCTCCCTATATATATATATATGTGTGTGTGTAACATAAAGCGCTTCAACTAATCTTTTTATGTTATTCCTTTGTCGAAGTCTTTTTCTTAATTTACTATTCTAAACTAAACACTCTTGCACTTTAATATTCACATCCTGTCTTGTAATCTACTTTTGGTTACTCGAGTAACAGTTTTGATTTTCCCCCTTATTTGAACTGTGAGAATGACTTTTTCACTCGCCTTATTTAAAATATAGATTTTGTTTTATAACCGTCGTTGAACAGCCGACCCAATTTTAGGTTTACGACTCCTAATGTTCAACTCTGTAACCTTGTAATTTTGAACAAATTCAGAAGACAAGGAAATTTTTGTTTCAGTACCCTCAGAGGTATTGATTTGTTATAGGAACATGGAGGACTTTGCAACTCGATAGATTTAACTTGCATCAGTCACCATTTACTACACGGGCAGTCTTCGGCCGGCTGTGGATGAACCCACGAACTCTTGGGCATGGGTTCAGTGCCCTACTATCCAGGCCTATAATAGATAGATTTTATTTTATTTTATATCCGTCGTAGAACAGCTGATCCAATTTTTGAGTTTACGACTCCTAATGTTCAACTCTGTAACCTTGTAATTTTGAACAAATTCAGAAGACAAGGAAATTTTTGTTTCAGTACCCTCAGAGGTATTGATTTGTTATAGGAACATGGAGGACTTTGCAACTCGATAGATTTAACTTGCATCAGTCACCATTTACTACACGGGCAGTCTTCGGCCGGCTGTGGATGAACCCACGAACTCTTGGGCATGGGTTCAGTGCCCTACTATCCAGGCCTATAATAGATAGATTTTATTTTATTTTATATCCGTCGTAGAACAGCTGATCCAATTTTTGAGTTTACGACCACTAATGTTCAACTTCGTAGTTTTGTAATTTTATAATTAAAAACTGGAAAGTTCCGCCTCTTGTTTACGTTGCTGATCAACCCTCATGGTTGCTTCTCATTAATCATTGCGGATTAAGAGAAAAAAACCTTTTATTTCCATAAATTACGATCGAATTGCTATTTACATTTTGAAGATGACTAAATTTAGACAAAACAATAAAATTGGTACCAATCAATAAAATTGGAACATCCTGTAGAGTTAATACTCAGTGAAGATGGAACCAAGGGAAAGAGTATTCGCCTCCGAATGAGGTGAACCAGATTCGAATCCCAATAATGGCTGGTCGATACGAATTCCGCACCCGGCTTGCACCTATTACAGTGTTGATGCAAAATATCCTCCACGGTAGACGGATTATAGGATTTCGTGGTTTTTTTCTTCGTGTAACGCAAACGCGGGTTAGTTTCAATAAAATTTTTTTCCCAAAACTTGATCCAAGAGTTCCCTTGTCTTCTGGATTGGGTACAAAATTACAAGGCGACGTTGTTGAGCATTGGTAACAGTAAACCCAAAATTGGGTCGGCTGTTGAACGACGATTATGAAATAAAATAAAAACCACGCGCTCCAATCACAATATTTTTCAGTAATATCCCGATTTTTTTTTTTTTTTTTTGAGAGTCAGATTTAAAGCTCTTAAATATCATTACTTAAACTGCATAACATATTTGAGTTTGGATGGAGTTGGATGACTGCATTCAAATCATCCTATTACAATCATTGTTGTCGAAACTGGTTGTCGTAATAATTTCATTTAAAAACAATAAAAGGTTTCAACTTAACAGGGCATTTCATTAAAGTTCAACCTTAATGTATATTTTTAAAATCCTTGATGAAATTTAAGTAAAAAAACGAGTGCACACATTAAGGGTCATAAATTAATATTTAGGCAAGGGAAAAAAAATCAAAATTTAATGAATCACGACTGATGAAGGTGGGATTGACTAAAAACTTGTGATTACTAGAGAAAACAAAACTTAGAAGGCGATTAAAACTTAACACGTTCGTGTGTCATCGGCCATTTAAACTGGTTTTCTATATTTCATACCGCTTATTTACCAATTAATTTAACTGATACGATGAAGTTGTCATTTTTTCTCCTCTATGAAATATCAATTTGCAGCTTTTACAACGTGTTAGATGTAATTACAGAACACCCTGTATGATATACAGTATTTTACGTGATTATTAATTAGGTAATTTTCACAATCAAATTTAAATTTTAATAAGATAAATAGCTTTTCTAATACCTAAAATTTAAAAATATCATTTTTTAACTTCTTGTAATTACTACGTCTCTTCAAAATTATGTTGAAAAATTATGATGTTAAGAATGATATAAAATGTTTCATACCTTTTAAAATACACTTCTTTTTATAATCATTAATGAATAAAATACAAATAATATTTAATTCTTAAAGGAACTTCAACATTAGTTTTGGAGAAATAAATTTTACTGTAATGTGAAAATATTTTTAAATTCTTGAATTTAACTTCATAGATACGACGGAAATGCGAATTGTCATAGCATTTGTTCTCATATTTTCGAACGCTCTTTAGAATGAGCTATTGTAAAAAGTTGCATAGATTTTACGAAAAAAAGAACAACTTAGTGTTCAAACGATATTGAGGAGCATTTAGAATGTCGAAGGCACTCTGGAAAAAAAAAAGTAAATAAATAAAATTCTGCTGCTTTTATCCTTGTGTTTCATACTAGGTTTATCAGGCATGTTGCAAATATTGATGAGCTTTCTTTAATATCATTGATGTTTGGAACAGTGTAGTCGATTCTGGTAATGCTGTCATTAAACTATAACTGAAATTTCATCTAGAAAGAGTCAGTCCAATTTGAGCTTTATCCTAAGCACACTTCTCTTCAAATACAATTAATTCATATATAAAACGTAGCAAATCAAAATTGAAACGTTATTTATTGATTACCAGTTAACCTCACTATTTTCCTTAGTAATAAGCAATGAAAACTCACCACTCATGCTCTAAGGAAAATCTTTTTCAATGGTGCATTAGAGTTCAAACAGCGATTTTACAAATAAACAATTAAAAATAAATAATAAAAAGTACTGTTAAATTAATGGGGTATGCCTTTTTATTCTATGCATGAATCATGGGGATAAGTATAGGCTTACTGTTTGCGGGTTGCAGCCCAAGGATAGTCAAAGGGTCATCTAAGAACTGACAAAAATAAATAAAATAAAAAAAGCTATATTCAATAATTTTTTTGAAAAAAATGTCAAAATTCCAAAACAGTATGAGAAAGAGCCTTAGTGCAGATTATACATAAAATGCCAATTCTATACATGCAAATAAAATAAAAATTATATATATATATTTTTTTCATGAGTAAAAAATTAACTAAATATTTAACAAATCTCATTTTCTGTATTAAATTTATGAAAATTTATTTTAGCCATGATAAAAAAATGAAGAAAAAAAATTATATATGTGTAACATGTTATGAAAAAATGAAACTTTACTTTACTTGTAGCTTTTTTTTAAGACTATGTACAAAAGCAGCTTCTTTTTTATATTAGGTTTTATTTCATACCAAACTTTGAGTACATTAACATTGATGCAAATGGTAAATAAATTAAGAATTTAATATACTTTTTATGACCATTTAAACTGTAGTTGATTTAGACTAAGAAGAAATAATACACTTCTCCATTTGATTACAAAACAAGAAATTATTATTTTAGGCTATAAAGTAGCAGTAACCATGTAAGCATAAACACTGTTAATTCAAATAATAAAAAACAATTTAATTCTATTTACTTAAGCTGATTTGAAATGAGATCCACAATCCCTTAAGATGTTCTTTGGTCTCTTTATGTTTCTAAACAAAGCATAAAAAATAAATGCCCTTTTAACATAAAACGATAGTTGTACTGTAAAAAAAATTTCTTCCTTCATGTTTCAGCATTCATACATAACTTTTTCAGAAAAAAAAATCTATATATATATGCTAGCAACATTTAGACCAATTTAAATTAGATATTCATTCAACACAAAACAATCCTATAAAAAACTTTTATGAAATAAAAATTAGAGTAAATTATTTTCACTTTTTAATATTGTGTTCAATAAACAAATTTTGTGTATTATAAAATCATATTATGATTGTGAGAAATAGAGACACTTTTTTGAAAAGCCACACAATCTCCGGTACACAAAAAAATATATGAAAACAGACACGAAAGCCACACATCAATTAAAACGAAAATGTATTAAAATTCATCTGAAAGTAAGATCCAGTCAGTGGTGTTACAGCCTTTAGAACTGCTCTTAGAAGATATTAGAGGGTATGTTGTAATTTTACAGTACAACCAATGGTGTATACGATGTATTTTAGATGTAAATATAAACTACGAAGAAGTTAAGATACGTTTTCTACAGCCTCGTGGACCCTCACTGTCATACTCGTACCCACAGAAGCCTTTGATATTGAAAGTAAATAAATCACAGATCATTTAGAAGGTTGAAGTACTAACAACAACAGGTTAAGATTTTTTCATACCGTCTAATGAGATAAAAATAATTAACAAAAAAATAGCACTACATCATTCCTAACTATTTCATAAAATTTTATAATGCTTATATGTTTAAAAAATTACTAATTCTGTTCATAACATATTGTAACAGAGTTAATAATCATAATTTAAAAAAATATTTTCTATGAAATAAATGTTATTTATAACTTGTAACTATTTCACATATTTTTTGCATATCAAAAGGTAAACCATTTTTTAATAAGAAAAATATAATACACTTGCTAAAAATAAAAATGTTATTTTCGATACATTTTAGGAGACAAAAGTATGGGATAAATACTACTTTTGATATGAATGATCATTGATTTATATATTGGTTTAAGAATTTTAGGCTTTTTACTCAGTTTTCCATGTATATTGTATGAAATGTCTTAAAGGGGAAAAAAGTTGTACAGCATACCACTTTCAATTAATAAAAATTTTGGTTTGCAATAATTAATGTTTTTTTTTTTTTTTTAAATTTCAATTTCTATGCTACAAATTTGAAAGGTGTAGAAGAATGTTGTAATAAAAAAAAAATATTTCTTTCATAATTCTTTGAGACCACATATCACAGGTCAAATCAGGTTGCTTTGAAAGTTGACCTAGCCTCAGAAAGTCATATAAGGTATCAAATGAAAGGTTTATTGCAATGGTGTTTCAAATCTTTTTTTAAACACCATTTACTCTATTCTAAAGTAAAAAAAAAGTAACTTATAAAATAAAAGTTCTTAAAGTAACTTTTCTTAAGTAAAAAAAAAAATACAGTTATTTATATGTATGCAAGTTAGTGGTTTTTTCAGTGAAAATTTTATTTTTTCAAGTGTTTATAACTTGGGCAAATTTCAAATTAAAAACTGTTTGAATGGTTTACTTTATCATGCGTGCATGTTCCACCAAATTTCATTAAAATAGTAGGGGGGTCAGTTCAAAAGTGATTGATATATTGTTTAATGACTCATTATGAAATTTTTCCTTTGCTAATATTTCTTTCTACTTATTATATAATATAATTCAAATTTTAAAGGATCTTTTTGATTGATAGTTTCTAAATCAAAAAATAAAAAATTTTACTCTTATATGCTTCAAATATAGATTTTTATATATTTATTATTTGATTGTTACAAAATTGTTTTTCTAATAAAGCAGTGGTAAGTTTAAAAAAAGCAACATTTTTATACTAGCCACTTGATGCACATTTGACCTAACTCTTAATACACAGCAGTAAATAATATGTAATAAAAAATCTAATCTATCATCATAAAAGTAAGTAGTCAACTATTCGAAAATAAATTTCATGTAACATGATTTTTTTTCATTTCCAATATTATTGCTTATCATGATGTGCTTAGATTCACAAATATATTATTACTTTTCATTACTTCCAAATAAATATATAATAATTGATAACCACATAAAAATTTTACCGATAATTTTTCTCTTGCCATAGTTTTATAACTAACGATAATTTTATTTTATTAAAACTGCGGGTTACATATTCATTTATAAAATGTTAGAAGTAGAAACACTTTTAATGTCGAATAAACATAATATATAAACACTTAAACATAAATTTGAACTTTACTCCAGAATTATTTTTTATGTTACAATTATAATGCTTAATAATTAAGTACAAATGTTAGGAAATATGCATAGGATGATTAGACATTACATGGCATAATTATTCTTTTAATTTAGATCCGAATTTTCTTTTCCTTACAACAGAACGTAAGAAAATTATATAAATATTGCAGCTAAGCTTTTATAAGAGAATACTTAATTTAAAAGTATTTAAGAGCACCCCCCGTTAACATACTCTTAATATCAAAATGACATACTTTTATTTAAAAACAAATAATAAACATAGCAAAGAAAACATTCATTTTTATTGTTACATTTATAAATATCTAAAAATTCGAAAACATTTTCGCCTAATTTCTTTTTTAAACACAAATCCCTTTTTCTCCAGTGTCTGTTTACGAAATAAATGTAAACACAATCCATCAATGAACCAATTGTTTCATCACACCAAATACGAGATTACGCGAGAACACAGACAGGCGTGCACAAAATTATTGAAATTTTTATTTTAATTCACAATAAACGCGATAACTTCCCAAATTCTTGCAACCATGAGTGATAGTCAACAGCCAATCACAATGCGAAAAGCCCATTGATCCGACGTTATCATTTCCTTGTTGCCATTCTGTAGTAGAAACTATGGTTTAAAATTAGTTACCAATTCCTTAAACGCACTGTCTTGGCTGACCGCCCTCTTATAACCCTAAACTTTGGCGATCTGGTGAAATGGGTGATTGCCAAACGAAATCTATCGCCAACTGCTTGGATGCCCGCATTTTGAACGTGATTGAAAATGGCGAAAATGTTTGAGCTGGAAAGATGTAACGAATACGCTAGGAAATACATATTTTTTACTACAATATTTTTATTCATGCAAAGTGATTTCTAGATACTGGACATTAGTATTGCAGCGCTTGCTGAATTAATATAAAATAGCTCTTGGTGTTGACATTTTTACTGGCTAGCATTGCATATTGCAGGTATCATTTTCATCACTTTTCTTAGCATTATTGTCGGATCTGTGTTTTTATTTAAAGCAAGAATTTTTGTTGTTAATTATAAAGATTATTTTTGTGTGTGTGTGTGTGTGTATTGAATATTATTTGAAAGGAAATATGAATGACAAATAAGTTATAACTGTAATAAAACAAGGTTGGATGGAAACCACTTTTTTGTTTCTTATGAGTAAAAGGTTAAATTAATAATATTTTGCACCGTGATTTTAAGGTACGCATTAAAATTATCAACTTTTCTTGTATGAATATGCTTTAGTGGTATTAAAATAAAAATATTGATTCACATTTTTTTCATTGTTGGTTTTAAAAATTAGTTTACATGTGTTAAAGTTCTCTGTTTACATATTTTATTATTTGTTTGATGCTTCTATGATTACATTACTACTATAAATGATTTTTTTAAAATTTAGAATAATATTGAAAAGCACAAGTTGTATTGTAACACAAATTGTGCTTCGTGATTTGTATATTCAGTTGCAATGCTTCTAGTTTAGTTCTAGGTTGTTATCATCATCAGTTACATATGGAAATAAGGCTTCTGCATTTACTGAATTTCTCACAGTTCTGACCTGAGTATTGTCACGACTACCAGGTCAGTCTTGTTGAAAATCCAGTTTTGATCCTTCAGTACCTACAGAAATAGAAATCTAGGTGAACCAAATGAATGTTATGAAGAAAACTGATTGGATTAGTATACATTTTAATTTGTTTTAATGATGTAGTTAATAGTACTAGGGTAAATTAGAGTTAATATATTATATATAGTATACATTTCTTATTATTTGTGAGATTCTGCTTATTAAACATTACTATAAGTGACATTTTGAAAATTGATATTATAGTTTGGAATAATACGAAAGGAGTAGAATAAAATTTTGATGGTTGATAGGAAGCACAAATATGTAACACTTGTAATGTAATGATGTGTTGTTTTGTTATAGGTTGACTTTCTTATCAACTCATAAAACACATTATTTTAAAGCTCCTTCAACAACCTCAGTGTGCCTGTATGTCTGAAGTGGGAGTTATGTGTAATTTGTTAAATTACTTCTGTGTATTGAATTTTCTTGAATGTTATTTGAAAGGAAAAAGGAGTGACAAATGAGTTATAACTTTAATAATACAAGGTTGGAAGGAAACCACTTTTAAATTTCGTATGAGGAAAAGGTTAAATTAATAATATTTTGCACCGTGATTTTAAAATACCCAATAAAATTATCAACTTTTTTTGCATGAATATGCTTAAATGGTATTCAAATAAAAATATTGATTCCCATTTTATTATATTGTTGGTTTTAAAACTTAGTTTACATGTGTTAAAGTTCTCTGTTTACATATTTTATTATTTGTTTGATGCTGCTATGATAACATTAGAATAATAGATAATGATTTAGAATAATATTGAAAAGCACAAGTTGTATTGTAACACAAATTGTGCTTCGTGTTATGTATATTCAGTTGCAATGCTTTTAGTTTTGTTCTAGGTTGTCATCATCATCAGTTACATGTGGAAATAAGGCTCCTGCATTGACTGAATTTTTCACAGTTCTGACCTGAGTATTGTTACGACTGCCAGGTCAGTCTTGTTGAAAATCCAGTTTTGGTCCCTCAGTACAGAAATAGATATTTCTAGGTGACCCAAATGAATGTTATGAAGAAAGCTGATTGGACTAGTATACATTTTGACTACTTGAAAGTAATGTTGATTAAAATAATGTTTTGAACATTTTAATTTGTTTTAATGATATAGTTAATAGTACTTGGGTAAATTTGAGTTAATAAAGTATATAGTAGCATTTTTTTATATCATCCTTTTTTTTATATTGTGATTGATTAACTCAACACCTTAGTACATTATCTCTCTCTTCTAATAATAAATGTTTTTAAAAAAGTTAATTAAAAAATTTTAAAGCGCAGAATATAGAAGTGATGGAAATATAAATATTATTCTATTATAAACTTAATAACTAGAGTTGATTTGTTATAAAAAGCAATGGAAAAAAAACAATTTTTTTTTCGGGTTTACCCTGATCTCAGTGTAAAATCATTGAGATCTAGTCATATGGCTCTGTTTTCCTCTACCCCTATAATGGCTCTGGTATTGCAATATAAATAGTATTTTAGAATGTTTTGTTTCATTTTATTACATAAAGTGTCTTAACATTAAAAAGAAATACCAGCACTTTTGTAATTTCAAACATGATTGTTCTAAACTGTTGTCAAATTTTTGTCATTTTGTTTTCAAATTTTTGTAGCATGCCTATCATATTTATATCTTGTAATCTAAAACTTTCAAAAGTTAAATAGGCGCCTAATAAATATTTAGAATTATGAATGAAATGTATGACTGTCACTCACATCGAAAAGTATTACTTTTGGTATTTTATTTATCTTAACTGCTTTTAAAGAGCTCCTGTAAAAGAAGAATTTTACATTTTGTTCATAGACTAAAAATTTTATTTATTTAATTTGTAAAATGTACTGGATTTTTCTTATAATGTAGGTAGCTGTGGTATTTTTGATCCAAATGTATGTCTAAATTGTTTTCATTTTATAATAAATAAATGATTTTTCTACTGACTTAGTCTCTCTCTCTTCCTTTTTTTTTTCTCTTTGTGTTTACTAAAAAAAAATTTATAAAATGAAGAGGAATACTACTTTTAAACATAAATTGAATTTTTCTAAATATACTTAAAAGCTTAACTTCATAACTAATTAAATTAAGTTTTATAAAAGTAATCATAATTGAAATACACTATGAAAATTAAATTATAACAGAACATTTCATGCACCAAAACATGTAACTGCTTTATAGTAGTACATAATCAGGGCTCAAAGTAATCCTTAATTTCCTTTAAAAAAATAAGATAAAGAAAGTATTCTTAATTATTAAACATTTCCATAGATGTCCCGAAATTTTTGTGATTTTAAAATTTTGTTGAAATTAATAGGGAGAAAAATTACTATTTATCTAAAAAAATATTGAAGAAATTTCATGAAACAAAATAAATAACAAAATGAACTACGAAGTCTTCATAGCTCTCAAGTACGATATTAATCTACTTCCAGTATTAGAGACAATTACTCTTAAATTGATAGCATATTCGATGTGTGAGAGGAATATAGAAAAATCTCTTACCTCACTACTCCCATCATACTCTACTGTTTCTCAAAAGAAAATCCTCGTATTTTGCTACAACTTAACGATTTTCTATATTTAGGCAATTTTATTCTCTCTTTTGTGAGAAAGAAAACACATTTTTAAGAAATATTTCTTTTTTCACTTAAGTACAGGAACTACTAAAACTATTAACAATTGAATATCTGCGAATTCATGTTAGCATTGTACAGTGGACCAAAAAAAAAAATAATTATAATAATAATAACTTTCCCTCATAACCACCCTCAATAACTTTCGTTCTAATGATCTGATTTTCACATACTAAGTGTCAATCTTAATGGTTCCTGAGGGTGACCTCATATATGAAAATTATTTAGTGCTAACTATTAAGTTTCGAAATCGGACACAGAAACGTACTTTCTCTGAATAAAAAAATTTTTTTTTTGCATATTTGGATATTTATCCGTTTGTTTATAAATTATTCATAATTTTAATTCGGTTTTTTATAAGTACTGAATGGTCAATACTTTACTGTAGGTAAAATTTTACAACTCATCATAGGCCTTAAAAACCAAATTACTTTTAGGCAAACTATAAAAAATAATAGGCTCCATGAACTTTTATTTTACAAAAAAATCTGAAATGTAGTTTAACATAAATTTACAAAAAAATAGAGGGTTCGTTTAAAGAGTTAATAATGCAAATAGTTTTGAGAAACTAATTTTTTTTTGCAACAATACATGAAAAATTTAAAAATAAAATCAGATGCTGATTACAATTTAATACACTTAAGTAATAAGGAATTTATTTCGAAATATATATCTTTAAATTACGAATTTTCAACTTAAAAATACAATTTATTTGCCTCAAATGCCATGTTCTAGCTGTATAATACGACATATTCAATACCCAACTAATTTCTGTGATGGATTTTCCATTTTTATATAGTGCCACTATTTTTTCTTTTAGAATGTATGAGCAGTGGAACATTATTTTCTCTACTAAAATTAAATTCAATTAAAATTAGTAAAACTCCAATAAAAACTTGCAAATCTCTAAATAATCTACAACGGCAAAACTCAACGAAAAACTCTAAGTAAAATTTACTCTGCAATTTACTAGAACCTTCAGGACATGGACGTCAATTTTTGGCGAATTTTAATTTTTTCAAAGATTTGAAACTCTTTTTATTTATTTTCTTAAATTTGAAATTTCATTTAGAAAAATTAAGTTTTTATGCTTGTAGTAGTCTGTATCTTAATATTTTAACAGGACTTATATTGTCCTTAATAAATTAAGAAAACTGTAGCATTAGTGTCGTAATTATAAAGTTAAAATTAGAATTTGAAAAATCACACATTTCGTTACCACGAATTTACAAGTTTTTGAAATTAAATATTGAATGTTGTGGTGAATATACACATATTAAAATACTTCTTTTTAGTTTTGCTGCCACATGTTTAACTTCTTAAGGACTTAGATGGCTATTTAGCAAGAACTGAACAGGATAGTTTATCTCCATTACTATAGCCAACCAAATTAGCAAAAACTTATTTACAACCATTACCTATTTTTCGTTTTTAATATACTTCGAACCTATAAAAAATTGAAAATTATCTTACTTCCAATGTAACATAAACTTGTTCTATCTTTCAAAGAGAAAAAGAAATACTGAAATGCCAGCAAAATATGACATGTAAGAGGATGATACTGAATTTTATTGTCAAATCTAATTTGTTCCGACTTATAACAATTTTGTCAGAAAAAATCTGTTGAAATATTAAAATGTTGCAAGTTATATATCTCACATTCTGATTTTATAATTAAAATCAGAATTTAAAGCAATATAATTAGCTTTCCAAAACATACTGGTTAATTGATTTAATAGCCTTCATTTGATTATTTGTGTAGATTAAATTACGCAGATTAAACTTATATTTAACATAGTAGAGGAAAGAAATCTCTACAGTTGTCAAAACTGCTATTGAAATATGTGAGATGTTGCAATAAGTTTTTACTGATCCATTATTGAACTAATAAATGAACACATGGTATAACAATCAATGCTGTAATAAAAATTAAACTTCTCCAGAGATCTTGATAATTTTATTTTATCCTTCTTGATTACTTTATGAATTATTTTGAATAAATTATACATTAATGTCTTATCTGCAACCAATCTTTTCTTATTTATATGGAATATGCACAAAACAGAAAGACATAACAACACAATTAAAAAAGAAAAAATGATTTTAATTTCTTTATTTAGTATTTAATTTGGCCCTAAAGTGTGACTTTACATATTTATAATGAGAGAAACACATTTTCAGTTTTGCATTATGATTAAACTTGGTCATATAATACACGAAAAAGATTTGCTTGAATTTTAAGAAACATATTATTTTACTTTGATTAAAAAATATAACTTAATGTGTTCATTTATATTAACTCAATTTAGAAGTTAAACGCCAATTTTTAAGCTGAAATAGTTTATTTACATGAATATCTAATTTTAGAAAGAGATATTCTATCCTTATAACTTTTTTTTTATATCTAAATAAAATTTATCTGTTAGATAAATATTAGTTCAAAATAAAATCAATTATATATTGTCTATATAATCTTTTCTGCATTGATCTTATTTTCTTTAAAAAAATTTTTTTTTTTTTAAATTCAGTAAATTTTTTGTGGGAAAAAAACGAGGTAGTTATTCTTTAGAGAATATAACCTATAATAGTTAAATTTATTCCCGTTTTGTGCTTTGCTCAAATGATTGTTCCAATCGTATACAGTTTATTAACTTTACTTAATTAAAATAACAATAGTTATTACTTAGTTAGATTAATAGTTATCTATATAACAAATTTATAACGAAATCGCGTAAATATTAAAGGAGTTATCAAATACCAGAGTTTTCAAAGTACTTAAAAAAAATTAATTAAACATTTCTAAAATCTTGCTTTATACATCTCAGAATGCATGCAAAGAATTCTTTTATCTCTAAATAGTACAAAAAATTTCTCAAAATTTCATGAAATTGACTTACATAAAGAATAGAAGAAATTGAATGAATTTGCAATCCATAGTAGTAAACTTGACATTTAGTGATAATCAATATACGTATATTCATTTCATTTACAGATCATTTGAATATAATATTAGTTAATGAACTCACTGTTAAGTGTCATAGTACTGAGATAAAGTTGCGGAAACATACATTATAGTTTTGAAACAAATATTTATCACTCTGACACAAACCACCAGAAAGACTGCATAAAATATTAGATTTTAAAATTATTATATTCATTTCATTTACAGAACATTTGAATATAATGTTAGTTAATGAACTCACTGCTAAGGGTCATAGTACTGAGATAGAGTTGCGGAAACATACATTATAGTTTTGAAACAAATATTTATCACTCTAACACAAACCACCAGAAAGACTGCATGAAATATTAGATTTTCACATGCTTATGTAAAAACTGAGATATGTTTTTATCTTGAAATTATATGTAATTAAATTAAATAAGTGGCAATGAATGATTTAAAAAAAGAAAACGTAACACATTATTAAAAAAAGATGGAAAAAAAACCAAAGTATTTACGCATGATATTGATTACTTTTTTTTTCAAACCTCTTCTTAACGTACTTTATGAATATTCAACTAATCATCTAAATAATAATTTTCTAAGAAAAATTACGATCGCAACAGAATTACATAACTGGGTATAAAATATTATACAGCTAAATTTCCGAAAGCAAATATAGAAGGAAAAAAAAATCTATGCACAGAAATCAATACTATATGTACCTTTGTACTATGTTAGCACTTTGTTGTAAAATACCTTGAAAGTATGAATACTCTTTAATTCGTTAGAATCCGGAAGAAAGAAAAAGAGAGTACATATAGTATATTTATTTGATTTGAATTAACTCGCATGAGTCTGAAAAAAAAAATACCCTTGCAAACCTTTCTTGCAACGATTTTTCAAAATAATTATTAGACGATTTCACCACTAATTTAAAAAACATATCATCAAAGAAAGCTCTTATTTTATTAAGCATTCAATTAATACCTTCACCTCAGTTAATAAGTTCATTGACAGTTAGATTTTTATTGGATGTCATTGATACGTGACACCGATATGGTTGACACTGAGATATGATCACACACAAAAGTATCAAATTTAAATTAAATAACTGCCATTTTTGAAGAAGATAATTCAGTTGTTCTCTAATCCGGGCCGTTAATATATATTTTACGAATCCTTTTAAGTAATGGAATAAAAAACGTGTGTAGGGATCAAATTAATATTTAGGAGAGAAAGAACGCAGACACGCTGCTGAACTTTGATCAAAAGCATGATATAACGAGGTTAATAAGAGATGAAGGATTAAAATCATCTGAAATTATTTTTATCGATAACAAAGTTTTAAGGCGTTTGTGATAGAAAGTATATTTCAAAAAAATCAACAGGTATTTTTTGTCTCTTCCTGACTCAAAGAACATTTGGTTAGAAATTTTTTTTTCTCCAGATATTTCAATATACATATATCAGATATTTCAAAATACATATATCAGATATTTCAATATAACATATATCAGATATTTCAATATAACATACTAGAATAAGTTATTAGTAAAATAATAAAATCATAAGACATATATCAGATATTTCAATATAACATATATCAGATATTTCAATATAACATACTAGAATAAGTTATTAGTAAAATAATAAAATCATAGGAACCCGAGTACTTAAGTTTTTTTAATTTTAACAATGTAAAAAAAGTTCATGTTTATTTTATCATTTGGATATTTTCGCCATTACAAATACAATACTATTTGCTCGAATTTTATTTTCAGATGTTGACAAAAGACAACCTGATGAACCGTCAAATTTTCTAACAGTAATGAAGAAGAATCATTTTTCACTTAAAAAAAAAAAATAATAATGGTAAGAAGGGAAGCAGAAAATAAATCAATTTATTGAATCAAAATATACAGGCAAGTTCATCATAATTCCAAATTCTGGACGCATCAGTTTTATAATAAAGCATTTACTCTGGTTTTTGGAGTGGTTAATAATGGTATAAATATTTTTCTTCCTTGCTTGAATAAAAATTTGAGAAAACAATCATATTTTGCATTATACGTGAAGGGAAACCACGAAAATATCTTTCAGATGGCTTGATTCCATTTAGAAGTTCAGTAATCGCAATGAATTTTTTTTATAATGAATCATTTTTCAGCATCTTTGAGAGACTTCTTTGTGACTATAACGAGATGTTCTTCAAATTTTTGTAGTTTTTAACCGAAAATCAAAGTAACTCGCTATTTTAGTATCGGAATAAAACCATATTTACGTTATAAAAATAATTATGTTTATAAAAATAATTAAGTTAATTAATTATTTTAATTAATTGATAAATTAATTAATAAATTAATTTTAAATAATTAAGTTAAAATAATTAAGTTAATAAATAATTAAGTTAATAAACAATTAAGTTGTAAAAATAATTAATTATAATCAAGATTAAATTGAAATTAAAATTATCAAATTTCGCGTTATACGCTATGAAAAACAGACAAAAATGTTTTTCAGATTGCTGCTATTGGTATATAAAATAAAATAATTTGCAATTTAAGTATAGGAGTAAAATTATAAATAAAAAATTTTTCATTATTATTATCCTTAATAGATAGGGTATCTTTCTGAACAGAACGAAAAGCTCTTCTTATTAACTCAACCCAGAAATCAAAGTGTGAGCTTTTTTATTTTGTGAATGTAATGAAACACCCTTATTATGCTTAATCCAATTCAGAAATCAAAGTAATTAACAATTTAAGTATCAGAATACAATCAAATTCATGAAAGTTATAAGAATAATTTATTTTAATGAAGATTAAGTTAAAGTAATCAAATTTGTGTTACATGCGAAGGAAAACCACGAAAAAGTCTTTTAAATTGCTTAATAGTAATAGGTTTCCAGCTTAATGTTGATTATCGCAATAAAATTATTTTTTAATAATCAATAATTTTTTTTATCATCTTTGATAAATAGTAAATGCTGTGAAATGCTCTAAATTTTTTTTGTACTTTTTTGAATTTTTGTAGGCAACCCAGATATCAAAGTTACTTGTAATTTAAATACAGGAATAAAATTATATTTTGAAAGACTTTTTGAATGAAAATAATTAGAATTTAGATTACGCACAAATGAATATCATGAATAAGTTTTAATAACTAACTAACTGAACGCTAACAGGCAATTATGAGACTCTATCTCAGCAATTATTAACATTTTCCAATTTATTGTTCATCATGAAATTAAATGCTTTGGGCAGCTTAGATTGCTTATAAAACTGTTCTATTTTATTTTAATCATTTTATTAATTTTTTTAGTTATTTTATATTTTTTATATATTTTTAATAAGCACTTAAATTGTTTTTTTTTTTTTATTTATTTCAAGTATTTGAATTTCAGAACAATATAAAAATCATTTTTTTAAAATACATTAATTTTTTCATTTAAAATTTACAAATTATAAATCTTTAAAAAAAATGTGATCAGATTTTTCTGGCACAGTAACAGAATGTTATTATTTATCATAACAATTTATGAAAATCAAATAAAAAAAAATAGAGACCAGTGATGTGTCCAGTGTCAAAGTTCACCCTGACATCTGTTTGGTACAGTGATTGATCTTTCCATCTTTATGTCTTTGTTTGAGTTACACGAGCAAAGGAGGGGATACAAGCGTCTATATTCTTTGTCTACGAAGTACTTAGATTGGTTTGAATAAATTATCAAACTGAGCATGCGCGTTATTAAAATTGCGCCAAACAAAAATGCTAAAAACGCCATTCTAGTAAACCTGACAAAACGATGAAGAGATAACGATGAAAACGATGATGTAATCGACCAATCAAATGCCTCTATTTATTAAAAAGGCGGTCAGCCAAGCAACAGCCTTCCTTAAAAGATAGAGACCCTTTCATAACTCAGAAGCTCAGAAGAAATAACAATGAGAAGAAATAGGCTATCAAGTAAATTTCCTGTTCAAAGTTTACATTTCAGTTTTATATTTGATGCACTTGTGCTTATAAGGTGTAAAAAATAATTTATATCGTTCTGCATAATATCGTGAAACTGGAACTCACTAAGTATTCGTGAAAAGTACGGAATGCTGTTTTAATTTTTCTAACTTTCTTATTATATATTTTTTTTCCTTAAACTTTGATTGCGAAAGTGTATTTTGTAAACTTCTGAGAGTAGAGCCAAACTAGGTATCTAAAATCCATAAATATGGTCAAAGATTGGAATTCCGTTGATTTTTTTTACTGTTTATGTAGCAAAAATGTCTCAGTAAATGAAACTTTGAGACTTTTTTTGTTTTGCTAAAACTTGTTCAGACAATTGAGTTTCTAAATCATTATAATTATAGATTTTTTCTAAAAATAAACTGAAAAACACCTTTTCATTTTATGAAACTGAATATTTATAACGCACCTAATTTATTTTCAAACTAACCAATACGCTGCAATTCTTCTGAATTACATTTGCTGTAGTACGGGCATGTGTATCAGATAAGATTTATCTTTCTTTAATTTGCATTTAATTCTCTTTTTTAGTGTATTCTCATATTTGTTTACAAATTACTCTGATGGTTTCATTGTTATAGTTGCTATCAGCATTATTTGATGATGTGCCTAGAGCATGAAGCTCTTAATAATTTTTGCGATTGAATTCCTTTGTCATCAGCTTTTCATATTAGATTGGCACAGTTATAGCTGATAAATCTAATGATAATTTTTTTTTTACTATAAAGCCGTGTCACAGGGATTACAAAAAGAGATAAGTTTTTCGTAATATTGCAAAAGTTCTCATCAATCCATCCTTTTAGGTATCTATTTGAATATTCGTACTACTTTGAGACTAAAACCAATATGATTGAATAAGTTCTAAAGTCGAGTGATATGATCAAAAGATTTCACTGCTTTAAGCTATAATAGCAATTACTGAATTACAAGAAAACGAGAAGGCCCATGTATATTTCTAAGCTCTAAATATGTTATTAATGAAGTTTTATGACCCTTAATAAATAAATATAATATATTAATGTTTGTCATCTTTTATTTTAAGGATATATGATCAAATGGCTGGTTCAAGTAAACGTTTAAATTTCCAAAATTCCGAAGAAGATGATGATGGAAGATTTGGAAATTGTAAATTTTATTTTATCTCTTTTCATTTATTTTTTTTTTTTTTTTAGTTCACAAATTTTTTTTTAAGAACATGCTTGCAATTAATAAAAAATTGGTATTTCATTTTCTTTATTATAAAATAATTATGTATACAAATTTTGTGAATATGACCTCATTGTTTGTTATTTTATATATACAAGATGAGATCTTCAGCCTTTTGTAAGTAAAAATTTCTTCCCTTTCCGCCTTTTAGTTACCATTTCACAAGGCAGCCATTTTTTGAATTATTATGTTCTGAGTTTTAAAACTTTGAAAATTTCTAAATTATTTCCAATTTCATAATTTTTAAACAGCTGTAACTCAAACTATTTGACCGAGGGAGTCAAATTTTGTTCTGTTTTTAATTAGACTATTTAAATTAACCTGGTCAAATTATTTTTAAAAATATTTTTTAATAAAACTTACATTTTAAAATTAAGAAATTTTATATTTTGAAAGAGTAAATATTTAATTCTTTTTTAAGCAATGTTTGTGCCGAATTTCAAGTTGATATTTCTTTGAAATCACGATGAAAAAAAGAAAATAATAATAATTTGTAGTTTAACATTGACATAAACCATATATACTAAAAAAAAAAAAAAATTACATGACATAAAATTAATATTTTAGGTATGGTCAAAATGTCTGATTTTCTTGGATATTTGGATGAAGGAAAAAACTTTGATTTATCCTTGACTGGACAAGCCTCCACTTATTTCTATGGGCATGCAACATACACAGCAATTTCTTGAAAAGGAACAATGAATAATATGAAAAGTTACTTCAATTATATGAGTAGTCTGAAAAAGAATTTATTTTTATTTACATTTGGAAACAGTTCAGAGGGATGAATGCTTGGAACTTTTGAGTATCAACGATTGATAACAGTTCCTCAAATTGCTCCTACCTATACTGTAACAAATGCCTTTTCCATCTGCGTAAAAATGCCTCAATTCCATAAAAATCCTCTTTGTTTTGACAAAGATTTATGAAATTTTTGTGGTTTTTGTACGGTACTGCAGACTCATATAAAAAGCAATTTTACATCATTAAGATTTCAAATGTGGCAGAATACTTCTTAAAGGTATCATCTAATGACCTGTTTTGAACAATGGACTGTATTGATAGGAAAGAGGGGACTAATAAACTAATAATGTTTTTAACAAAGCTATTAGTCCAGTTATTTCTCACACCTCGTATGTCAAAGATTTGAAAACATTGTAGTCAATGAAAATGTATTAAAAAAAGGGGGGGAATATTTTATTCTTATTGACACCCAAACAAAATCACAATAAAAAAAAAAAAAAATTTCTTGTGGTTTTTTCTATTGACAATTTTAATGAAATTTAAACAATTCAATCTAAATTTTGTCAAATTTTCCCAGATTTTGTTAGATATTTTTAAAAAAAATTATTTTCCTAAACTATACTTTTATTGAAATAACATTCATTTGACATGAAATTATCTTAATTTATGTTTAGTGGAATATCATGAAGATGAATATGGTTATGTTCAGCCTTATGGTGCGAAAGCTTCTCAAGCTCTAATTTCACAGCTGCCGAGCAGACATTTAGGTGACTCTTTATGGAATCTTTTTAAATGTTTTCACTTTTTCAGAATTTCCAACTGTATTTTATAGCAATCTCGATAATCACTGGGGTTTTGTTAATTTATGCACATTGTAAAGTGATGGAATAAAACTAAAAAACAATCAATATGTATCTTTAGCTGTAAGTTTTATAGAAATAGTTTGCATTTAAATAAATTAAACTTAATGTATTTCTAGGAAGTAAAAAATTTTTCAAATCTACTTTTTAAAACAATAACAATTTCCATATTGTTTTACACAGAATTTTAAAATCTACATATGTATCATATTATGTAAGAGTGTGTTCCAGTATTCATATACAGTCAAACCCCGCTATAGTGAACATGGTTTATAGTGAACTCCCGGATATAGTGAATGAAATGTTTGGTCCCGTGCCTTGCTATACACTTATAATGTTATTTTTTGTGGATATAGTGAACCAAAAAGTGAGGAATTTGGATATAATGAACTTTTTTCTGTCTTCGACCGATTTTCTTCTTCATTTTTTTGTAATAATTTTGAAATTTTTACTTTAAAATAAATACGTATACCGATTTTTAGAGTCATCTATAGAGAGGAATTTAGCGATAAGCTTCTTTTATCTCACTTTCCCATCCCTAAACAAACTAAGTAGATATTTCCAACCCAGGCAGATAATGCACCTGTAAGGTTTCAGTGGGATTAATATGCATTTTCTGTCAGAGGGAATGAGTAAATTATTCATTATTGGTCAAAGGGTTGGACACTAATATGTGTTGATAAGGCCTTCATTTCAACTCCTTTTTGCTCTCAGTTCAGTTTAAAAAAGGCTGTAAACAAAGTGTCTCAAATTTAACTATGGCGAGCAGTAAACGTAAAACGTTCTCCATTGATGATAAAATGGGCGTATTCAGAAAAATTGAAATGAATGCAATCAAGCTGATATTTGCAGGGAATATAAACTTTACAAATCTGCAGCTTGTAGCATGTGGAAAAATAGGCAATTAATTATTTCTACTCATGAAAAAAATTTAGATGGCAGAAAAAAGTTGAGAAAAGCAGATCACAAGGATGTTGAAGAAGCATTACTGAAGTGCTTCAGCATTCAAAGAAGCTGCAATCTTCCAGTATCTGGACAAATGTCGATGAATTTGCTAAGCAATTTTAGGAGACTACTTTTATGTGCTTGAATGGCAGGTTAGACAGGTTAAAAAAGCGGAATAACAGAAATTCAGGAAAAATTATCTGAGAGTCAGGAAATGTTTCCATATCTGATGTTGAGGATTGCTCATCAGCTTAAGATTACTAATTTTTCTTTGTAAGCAAGACGAAGAGCAATGAAAAATAACACATTTTTCGCTACTATAATATATTTCAGTAATTTATTTAATTACTGTGTAATAAAAGAGAGGAGTAATGGAACCATTAATTAAATTGCCTGCGTAACAGATGTAGTGAGCTCCGGGTTATAGTGAACCAAAATATCGGTCCCTTGAAGGTTCACTATAGCGGAGTTTGACTGTATAACAATATTTTATTTTAGAAATTAGTATATTATCTTTAATTGTGATTTCAAAATGTGGTTTTTAGTAGTGTATGTGTTTGGTATGTAATCCAATTGTATTAATAAGTGTTGATGATGATCCTTAAACAGGGTTAAAAGTCCTTAAAAACTGCTTAATTTTTATTTTGGAGAATAAGGGCCCTTAAAAGTACTTAATTTTGGTTCAAGGCTTTAAAAAGTCTTTAGTTTTTTAGCATCACTATGGTTGACAGGAACAATTTTTCTGCTCAATTTTTTCAATTTCAATGAAATAATTTAAAATGGAATGCAGATTAGTTTCATACGTTAACTTTTACAATCTGAATGGCGTTAACTTTTAAATATCTGAAAATATTTGAAATAAAACCCGACCCGTGTTTACAAAAATTGCCTGGTACTTCCTTGGTGAGCCATGTTAAATTCATACAATTATATCAGTGTTTACATTATAATAAAATTGTTTTTTGTGATTTTTTTATTTATTGATTTTTTTTAGGGTGGTAAATAATTTGCACTATCACTGGAGACATATGTATATTCGATGATGAACAATCATGCTATTTTTAAAGTTCTTAATTTTTGAAAAAAGTACTTAATTTTTTCAAAAAAGTACTAAATTTTTTTCGAAAAAAGTACTTAAAAGTGCTTAATTTTTGCTTTGTTGAAAAAGTGGGAACTCCGTTAAAACAGTTCCTTTAAATAATTATGTTTTAATATACAATTTCATGTAAAATATTGAAAGAAACTACTGTTTTGATTATAAAGAAAATTATTAAATTTATTTTTCTTTCTAATTGATGTTTTTATTTAGTTTTCACTTATTTAAAAATGATTATTTAAATAGCTTGGAAATTAGTATGATTATTTAAAGTGGATTGTGCAGTTATAAAGTGTTTAAAAAATTTATTTTAATGTTTCTTTTGCATGAAGATTTTCTTCTACATGGGTTAAAAGAAACTTTTATCTTCTAAGGCAGTGCTTTCTTTTTTTTTCTTAACGTGAGGCAAATTTTATTTACCAATGGCTTATTGGGACCAGCTAGTCTTTTTTCTCACACTTGTTATTTTACCATTCGGCTGCATTGTTCTAAACGATTGATTATCTTTCGCAAATTTTGCTTTTTGGCAGATCTCTGTTGATTAGGTTTCGAAACAAGCAGCAATTAGTGGATAGTTAAAACATCATAAATTAGTTTTTTTTTGTGTATTGATATTGATTAATTTTAATAGTAAAGTTTATATTGATTAATGCTAATGGAATGTATTCTCATTTGTGTGAAAAGGTTTAGGTTCAGGAAAATACTATAATTGCTTTATTTACTGTTCATAATATTTTTTAAAATTTATTAACATATTTTTGCATTACAAAATCTTTGAAACGGTGTTGAGTGTTTTGAATTTCAAATCATATTTTGATGAAAATTATAGATGTCCTTCTTGATGAAGAAGAAGTTGAAAAAGAGGATAAAACAAAAAGTAGCTTGCGAAGGAGAGATTCTCATTACAGAACACTTCAGCTTAAAAATGCTACTCTTAATTCACGTCATAAAGGAATTAGTGCAAACAAAATTTATGAGGTAGTATGAAATATTTATTTTTATCTATTAAAATGAAATGTGCTTTTCATTCTATTAAAACTATTTACTGTGACCACCACTTATATTATCAGCCACTTTTTAAAATCAAATTTCCAGGAACGGAGTACATCAATATCAAACCATGTTCATGTCTTGAAACGTGCCGTTTAATAGAATCATTGTCCCATTTTTATAAAATCACATTTTTATTAGACATACGCTTTAAAAATGAAAAACTCTGACTTTTCTTCTCTGGATGATTAAAATGTTCTGTATGCGTAACATGAAAATAACAAATTTCATTCTTCTCCATGCAAACAACTAAGCAAATTTACAGATGTAGATTTCACTTCTTATCACTTAGGAATTGAGAAACGATAGTTTAAAAAAAAAGAAAAAAAGTTGGGACTGTATAATGCAGTGCAATTTAAAAAACAGCTTGCTTCACAACAGATTTCAAGAAAAGTGGCTTGACAACTATTCTATTGCTAATGCTATGAATTGTAAAATATAATTTCAAGAAACTGATAAAACGAAATTTATATTTGAAAAACTTCTGCAATATGTAGCTTATTATACACAGATGCCAAATATATAAAAATCTCAGTTTTGTCGCCTAGGTTGATTTTTTATTTGCCGGGCAGTATAGGAATAGATGAAAACTATTTATGAATAGAGAAATGACTATGTTAATCACTCACTTAATCATTCTGTACAATAAATCCAGTAAATGTCTGAAAAAAAACTTGATGTTTTAAAATTAACTTTACAGCAAGGATAAAAAAATATTGAAAGTTACAAAAAGTTTACTAGATTTTGTCTAGGCTTTTATGCTTAGAGGAATGAAATTTTATAAAACTAATCTTTTTTTTTCTTTACGAAATTGATGTTTTGTTTGAATAAATATTTTTTTATTATCAATCCTCTCTTCATTATCTATGAGGAAAATAATTAGAATTGTTAAGTGCTGTCCTCCATGCCACTAAAAATGCCAATGTTTTTCTTTAGCTGTTGTTTATCATCATTTTGGCATTTATTGCTACAAATTTTTTATTGTTTTTAAAATATCAATGTTTAGAATATGTTAGAGTATTGTGACATGCAAATTTCTAATTGTGCATTTCAGTAATCTTAATTTTGCATGCTTACTTTGTTACAATAGCAGGTATTGCTATGAATTTTCACGTTTTCAAAATTTCACTTTTTGTTACAATATCCTTATAATATGATCGATCTGAGAAAAGCTCAAATAAATAAGGGTTCTTTTCTATCCATTCAATTTGCAACGAATATTTAAATTTAAGAGCAAGCTACTCTTTTATTCTCTTTTGAAGAAAATTAAATGGTTCTTAAATGGAGATTATTTGTTATAATTTTATTTTTCAAGCAATCACCATAAGTTAGTTTATTAATTTATAAAAATTTTGCTGCCGAATTTTAGTAAAGGAATTGTTTTATACAGGGTTTGACAAAATATGGAAACACTTCTATACAGGGGTATCGAAGTGTTTCCAAATTTTGTCAAACCTTTACATCTAAGCAGGATATACAGGGGTTCTACAAAATAATGGAAGCACTTCAATACCAACACAATTTTTGATATTTCTTAAAAAATACTTAAAGAAATAGTTTATAAATTTAGATCGGGCAATTTTTCATATGAATAACATCATCTCATACATGTATCATAAGTTAAAGGCTTTTTGACGTTTGAGGGACCAACAATAGATTAAAAATGGGAAAAAATGTTTTTAAACACTGTATGCCAAAAAATGTAGTAATACATTTGTAACTTATTACTATTATTTTGGTTATTATATGCAATAATTATGTAAAATTTCGTAAACATAGCTTAATTGTTTATGGAGATATGAACATTTTTTTTGCTATAACTTTGAAAATATTCAATAAATTATACAGAACTTTTGAATAAATTAAAAATTGATTACAAAATTATTGCTTTAAAATTTGAGAAAAATTAGTTAAAAACTGCTCAAGATATAAGTATATATGGTAGTTCTTTTGTACTGCACATGCCTGGAAAAATTTTCTTAATTTGAAAAAAGTTCTTAATTTTGTAGTGAGTTGTATTTGATAACTAATAGAAAAATTTGATTTTAATATCTTAGAAATTTAAAATGTGTAATGTAATTTTCTAAGTGGTTTTCTTACTTTTTAAAAGAAGCTCAAAATAATAAGGGGTTTTCCACCAATTTCATTTTGAACAATTAAATAAGATTTACTAGCAAATCATTGTACCCTTCTAATGATGGTCTGTACAACAAAGTGTGATGGTATTAGGAAATAAAACATGCAAAAAAAAAAAAAAATGTTTTATGGGTGATAATCCCCAACAATGCCCGTGAAATGAACGAAATGAAGAGAAAGTTAAATGAACCATTTGCAAATCAATTAGAACTTACGTTTGAAACTTATATTTATCTCAGATCCTCAACTCAAATCCAGACTCAAATGAAGAAGAAAAGATGAAGACCCTTCGTGAGATGCACCAGAGCCTGACCATCAAGCGACAGGTGAAAGAAAAGTTTGATGCGGACAGGGAGAGGAAGATTGCCTCCCACTCTCTTGGAAGCTGTTTAAGGTGTAAACTGAGTGTTGGGATGGTGAGATTATTTTTTCTCTTTTTTTATAGCCAAGCACATTTCACATTATTGTGTTGCATGTGAAATCAGACACTTAACGTAAAAATTTAAAAGACCTTCTCAAAAATATCTTTTGATTTGTATGAGCTAAAATAGACTAAAAACTAATAAAAATTAAGATTTTTCGAAAAAAGTTTTAGGATAATCCTCTATTTTAATTTAATGATTTCCCTTTTGATATGCATTAATGATTTGATTTTTCTTGAAATGCAACTTATTTTGCTGTGTTCTTATTCCTATTTTAAGTATAAAAATGCAATCTTTTTTGTTATTATACTTGATAAGACGAGACAAGGAACAGCACGCACTTCTAAACATAACTTTATTCCTCTTTGTTTACACACACACTGAACAACAAAATTAATAGAAAAAATAGAACATGAATAATAGTACCCTCTAGTGATGAGGCAAACTGAATTTAAGGATAAACAATTCTAAAATTTTATTCTCTTGTTTTTTTCTTCCCCTTTCTTCTAATTTTTTTTTTTTTTTTTGAATCTGCTAATTAAGTTTAAAATGTTTCCAAATGTTATTTTTTAGTTTAGACAGAAAATTTCAGTTGAACAAAAAAGAAAATAATTATTCAGTTATCTGAGGAGTATAAATTAAAATCAATTATAAATAGTTCTAAATTTAAAAAAAAATAAGGAGAAATTATGATTAAGGCTTATATGAAACTCCTTTTGAATTTTTTTTTAAAAATTGTATAACTAATTGTTAATTACCTTGTTGAAGATTCACTGTGGGTTGGTTTAAAAAGAGAGTTGTTGTTCTTTTTTCGTACAGATAATTGGTAATAAAATAAAAGCATATTAGTGGTATAATTTTTTAGATCCATCCCTCATTATAAATTAGATCAAAATATTAATTTTCCTACATTATACATTGACAAGCCACAGAAGAAAAAAAATTAAATCTTTTAGAGTCATGTCACAGCAACACTTTTTCCTTGGGGATGTAGTTTGCTACTCTTTTAACTACAATGGTTCACTAGACAATGGTAACCTTAGGAAAGATCTTTATTGGACTACTTTCTTGCTTATCAGTCTTGCATTTTTTTACAATTATTCTCTCCATTCATCACAGTGCTGGTTGTATGTACATATGAATTAGTGAATACAAAACTATAGTGAAATCAATTATGAAGACATATCATGATGGCTAAGAATGGCAAAAGTATATTAATTATCTGAAGATTTATACTGACTTCATTAGAAAAGATAAAATAAATTTCTTACCTGATTCTCGCTTTTTCCTTCATTGCGTATGTCTTAAATCAATCAATATAGAAATATATAAAATGCTATCAGGTTATATTATTCACAACTATTAACTATTTTGTTTCACTTGCAATTTCTTTTGTGACAACCTCCGTCGCAGAAATCCACCGCAGATTATCACTCCATCGGCAGATTACTTGTTGTATCTCAAATTTAAAAATAATATAATTGCTTGCAAAATTATTTTTTTTAATCTTTTTTAAAATAAAATTGCAGAGTTAAATAGAGATCAAATAAGTAAGCAAATATTTTTCCTATTTATTATAAATAATCTCATTGAGAAAAAGACTTTTTAAATTTTATGAATCTAATTGATTTAAAACAATACATTAATCAGGTAGAGCCCGAATGCAGTGCTTCGACAAACTAGTTGCAGGAAGGTTTTTATTATGGTCTCTGGCATAATATGTTCTTAAGCTATGAAAACATATTTAAAACAAATGAAAAAAGTATTAAATTATTTACATTTTTTACATTAAAAAAAATTTACATTTTTTTTTACATAAATTTTAAAATCTTACTTTTCTTCCAGTTTTGAATCTAAGATAAGCTGATAATCTAGTTTAGTATTTTGTAAGTTGCAAATTGAATTTTTTTAAAAGAAGCATGAATTTTTGTCTTCCCTTTGTTTACACGTGAATTTTTTTTTTTTAGTTATTTAGATGATTTCTTTTCTTTTAAATTTAAACTTGCATTTAACTATTATTTGCTAATTCAATATTTTCGTGCCTAATATTAGTCTCCCAATTATTGGGATGCAGAATGGCTCAGAAAACTCAGCTCTAAATATTGTGTCTTACTAAAGGATTGATCATAACAGTCAAATACCTTGTATATTTTGCCATTGCATTTTAGATTGACACAAGTAAAAAAAAATTTTATCGCAGATTCTATGTACCAATTTTGTAAAATAAATATAAATGCTCACTTTTTCATCCAAACTATTCTTGGTATGCATTTTTTGAAAAAAACTAAGATGGCATCATTTTAAAGTGTCTCTCAGGTTGAAATCTTATTAAAATATAGATTCGTTGACTCGAAGTTGCGAAAACAATTTTTATAATTGCCTATTACGATTACTGTTTTCATCATTTTTTCCACAAAAATTTTCATGCCACTGTTTATTAAGATAAGTAGAATTTGTTTCTTAAAAATGAAAATCCAATGATGTAAAATATTTTTGAAGTGTCAATTTTATGATTACAATAGAGGTCACTTGTTCGCCAACTGTTTTTAGCTGAGTTTTCTGTTAAACAAAATCATAATTTCTTAACTGAGCAGTAGAGCTATCAGCTGCATAAAAATGAAAAGTAAAAAGCAAATAAAAAAAGATGAACTATATTTTTGTTTTAATTTATGCTTATTCATTTGAGCAGGTTACGTAATATTTTAATTTCAATAGTGTTATCCCGATGAATAAAGAAGTGCTTTAATGAAAGTGCAGACCAAACATCATCTTACTACCTGTGTTGAATGTCATCCATTCAATCTAAATTTTTGTTTTAAGCCTGGAATACTACCTTAATTCTTTTTTTTTTTTATTTTCTTTGATTTTTATATTTTTAATGATAATATAAATGATTTAAAACTTTGAAGTTCCAAACTCTTAAATTTAATATAGTTTATATAAGGAAAATTCTATTTATTATTAGTCTTAAATTTTATTTTCAAGGTGCATTGAAATATATATATATAAGTTAGGTCAAGGGAGTTTCTTAGTAGGTATACTTTCCATATTTTTAGAACTATATTTTTATGAAAATACCACTATTCATTAAAAGCTAATCTATTATATTTAAAATATCCAGTAAGAGAACAAAGTGAACTCAAAGGAACTTGCGAGAGTCTGTAAGCAAGTAGAAGACGTGATCTCCTGCTATTAACAAAAATTTTCCCATAATTTAATTTAATTTAATTTTTTTAGTTACATTTATTACCTACACTTCTGTATACAGTATTTACAATGCTAATGAGGAAGAAAAAACAATTCAAATTCACAAAGTTTTATGAAATTAATTGCTATGTTTTATTTTTATTATTAGAAGTTTATGTATTTAAGAACATTATATTAGCTACATAATTAACTAAAATTATTAGAATAAAAAGTAAATCATTATATTAAATTAAAATGTGTGTAGAATAAATGCAAATTTTAAAAGGTTGTGTGCTTGTCTTGTGTCTACTGTGGGTCCCGAACTTTTTCTCTGAGTTCTGGTTATTTTGAATGCTAGTTTATCCATATCGGCTTCATCTTTTAAGAAAATACTAATTAATTTATTTCATAATGTTTTTTTTTTCAGACTTTGCACAAAGTTTGGTTTGAACTAAAAAACCTTTTTTACTTGTTGGAGCCGTGGCATTCTTCTATTAAAGCCATTCAAGGACAGTTCGGCTCATGCGTTACATCTTATTTCATATTCTTGAGGTGGCTACTCTACCTTAATCTGTGCAACTTTTTTATCACCTTCTGCTTTGTGATTGTTCCAGAAATCATCCACAAGAATTTTAAAAATTCCACCTCCTCCTTCCTGGTTAAAGATGCTGGATCCTTCCAATGGCATGACCTACTCACTGGAACGGTACTTTTTAGATTTTATAGATTGGCTGTATTTGGATTGTGCTTTGTCTATGATTGGATTTAGATTATTAAAAGGTGGCAATGTGTGCGTGTTCCCTAAAAATTTAGGTCTTACAAAAAAATCAATATCAAATCGTCATCGTCCAGAGAATTTGTGATGTGCCCTGATTTTAAATAAAACCATTTTTTTTACCACCATTTTTCTAAATTTAAAAAGATTTAGCTATTAGATAAATGAAATATAGTTTTACTGTTTCTTACACATTAGGAGTAACAAAGGAGAACAAACTGTAATATTTTTCGAATTGGAAGTGTGAAGATAAATTAAATAGAAAGTTGTTTTTTTATTACATTTAATTTATCCTCCAATATTAACTCTAATTTTATTTACAATTAATTATTATTATTACAATTAATTTTTATTTACAATAAATTTATTATTATTTACAATTAATTAATATTATTATACAATTAATTTTGTTAACAAAATTATATACAATGCCTACTCCACCCCTTAAAAGAACCACTTGGGTTGAGCTTTTCCAAAAGAAGCATGTTTTTTTTCTTTCTCAGCCCCGTTTGAAAGAGGAGTAAAATGAGATTTGTAAATTAATTTTTACCTAATTCAATAGCAATTAGACTCTGTGTAATTCTTTTTTCAAAAATTGTTGTAAGCTCTCCAATAAGAGCCATCAAAAACATCAAAAATTTTTTTTTTCAAAGTTACTAAAGTAAGCATTTTTACTTTTATTATTCCTAAAATATCTATTTTTATTTTAGATAATGATTGAAACAGAGTAGTTTTAAAAAAAATAATTAAATAACTATTGTTAGGTTAAATTATATATCTTAAGATGCATATTCTTTTCCAGGGATGGTTGATGAACTCTCTTCTGTATTTTGGTTCGTATTCTAGTGATGTTATTCAACCAATAGAAGGATTTCCGTATAACATGCCTCTCGCTTATTTATGTGCAGTTGGTTCCAATATGCTGATCATCCTGATTGTAGTTAGTGTTAGGTAAATACTTTTTTTTAACAACAATTAAATTTTTTTTTCAGCTGATTAAAATTTTCTCACATCTTCTTTCTTATTTTTTCCTAATTTTTTAATTTTCTAACTGTAGTTTTTTTTTAAAAATTTTATTTGTCTGTCCATAAAACTATGTATAGTGCAGGTAAAGTGCTTTTTTTTGTTGACAAATTCGGATTTTTGAACCCCAAAATATAGGGTCCAAATAGTTTAGTCAGGAGAGCGCTCCAAAGTTTGGCCCTCTTAATGTTACTGTTACTTTCTGCACATTTTGCTATATCTCAAGAACTTTTTAATCGAATTGAAACATTTTTGCACACAATTATGAAATTTTTTTATCCAAAAATTATTCAGTACAAATTCTTTTAGTAAATATTTATTATTTTTTATATTGTTTAATAATAGTCAAAAAATTTTGAATTGTAAGGTATAAAATTTTTTCTTCATTTTGAAGAATGTAATTTTACAAGGCAAAGTGCAAATTTTGAGCAAAATCAGATAAATTGTTTAAGATAAATTCTATTTTTTACATCTAAAAATTTTTGAATTCAATTTCTCATGAACTATTCAAACAATTTTCCACAAATATTGTATTTTACCATGCAAAATTACATTCTTTAAAGTTATACAAAAAATTATGTACCTTAGAATTCAAAATTTTTTCAACCATTATTAAATAAAATTATAAAAATAATGAATATTTAAAAAAAAAATTTTTTTTATGGATTTATCTTTGGATAAACCAATTGTTCAAAATGGTTAAAAGTTCTCAATATAGCGAAATATGCAAAAAGTAAAATTAACATTAATGGGTCCAAACTTTGGAGCACTCTGTTCACTAACTGTTGGGACCATATTTCTCAGATTGCGGCTTCCCTCTGTATTTTGGGGGTCAGAAATCTGAAAGATATGTTTATTCAGAGAAAGTATGCTTTTGTGTACCATTCCATAACTTAAACAGGGTTCCCACTGAACTTAAAAGTCCTTAAATACTGCTTAATTTTTATTTTGGAAAATAAGGGCCCTTAAAAGTACTTAATTTTGGTACAAGGTTTTTAAAAGTCCTTAATTTTCGGTATCGCTATAATTAATTGAAACAATTTTTCAGTCTTACAAAAATATTAGAAAGAAAAGTTGTTCTTTTATGGCCTAGAATGAGACCATGCATCAGACATTTTAGAGAGACAAGAAGGGACGTGTGCAAGGCAAGAGGAAGAAATCATGTCCTTCTTTCATTAATATACAGTAGAGAGCCAATTAACCGGGAAGCTCGGGACCATCGCTATCCTGGATGTCTGAATTTCCCGGTTTTCTGGATTGGCCAAAAGTGCCGTTAATCGATGTTTTAACAAACCCAAATTACTAAGAAAAAGTTAAACACATTTTAAAATAAGAAAAAAATGAAAAGATCTCCAAAATTTAAAAAAAAAAAAAAAAAAAAAAAACGGTCGAAAAATATTTAAAAGGATAAAAACATTTGCAAGTTTAGACAAGAAAAACAAGTTTAAAAAGTACGAAATTCGCATATTTATTTTTCGATAATAATTAAAACCCCAAATTAACTAATATAAAACAAAACTAATAATTGAAAAACACAATATTTTTCATACCTAATTATATGGGGGGGGGGGAATGATGAAAGGAAAACTTATTAATCTAAATAAAAACAACACTTGAAAATTATCGAGCGGAAACGATATTTAAAAGAGGCGCTAACATGAATATTAAAACCTGGAACAAGGCAGGATATTATAAGATCAACAGAATAAAAAAAACAACTTAATGATAAAATTGATGAATAAAAAGAATTTATTGAGTTCGAAATTTATCTTGAAAAGAAAAAGAAAAAAAAACTCAATAAAATCAAAATTAAAAAAAAGAAAACTTTTTTCTGCTTCATAAAATATTCGTCTGCTTTTTTAATGTGATTTCACATCAAGAAAAACTTGCTAATGATACTGCATTTCAGAATTTATTTTTTAAAAAAATGTATTGCTTTGTTAATCAATGTCAAATACATGAATATAACTGGTGATTAAAAAACGTTTTGTTCGTAATAAAAAATGCATTATCGGAAATAATAAAACAATTCATCATAATAAATCAAGGATAACAAAAACTGAGTAACTAAGTGGATTTAAAATAAATCTCACATGTCAATACTCTTAGCCGGAAGTTTCAAGTTTCATAACTGGGACATTCATTGATATGCCTGTGCAATGCATTTTCCCCACCCCCTACTTAAATCAAAGAGAAAACAAAATCAGCATGCCACTCCTTTTGATTGAGGACAGCTTATCAGAAAAACAGCTGACACACAGGAGAAAATAAAACAATTGTCCCTTCCCTGCCCCCTCTCCATCTAATGATCTTCAAGGTCAGAGGAAGAATTGAAGTTTCTTTGGGCAAAGGAGAAGAATTCCCCCCTTTCCCTCTACTCAACTTCAAGGATGAGTCAAATTTTCGCTTTTTTCCGCTTTTAGTAGTTATACTTCAAAATAGCGGGAAAACCAAGCAAAATTCTTCCCGGTTTTCTGGATACCGGATAAATGGTTCTCTACTGTATTAGCTCTTTTATTATTAATTCTTTCTTTTGCTTAGAATGGTACCCTAGATGCATGATAAGAATGCATGATTTGCTTCTAACATGAAAGTTAACAGGGTCAGGGAAAACCTGTCAGAGAATTTTATTTTAATTCTAAAAAGCATGGAATAGTCAGGGAAAGTTGTAATTTTTACAAAATACCAGAAAAATTCCTATATCATACCTGGAAAATAGCCAGTCATAGAATTGTCTGTAATCAGTTATCGAGATTCAGGTTAAATAATTCAAACATATAATACAATTATTGTATAAAATTCAATTTTTTAGTGAAATTTTCAATGTTTCCATTCTCATTCTATTATATGTATTTGTTCACAAAATCTAAATCTTTTCCATTACAATTATTAAGAAAAATCAAAGTTTTTTGGTGAAAAATTGTATGGTATAGATAAAATAAAGTTTCGATTTACATTGAGATTTTCCTGATATACCTGGAAAAGTCAGGGAATTTTTTCTCTGAAATTTAATGGGAACCTCGAGTTAAATCTTTGGTTGCTATTTATAACTTGTTTTGTCGCAATAAAACCATCTTTTTGGTGGTTTCAGATTGTTACACTATTATTTTTATTTCTTAAGAATAAACAGATTGTTGCCTAAGAAATTAAATCTAACTCAATTAAAAGATCAAAATTTTTTTTATATTGTAGTATATTAAAATAAAATTTAAACCTAGATTTTATTATTAATAATTTTGTTCAGTTAAAATTACGACTTAATATACTGTTTTTTTTTTTTAAATTTCTATTTAACTTTTGGTTACTTTAAAACTAGTTAATATTTTTTGCCAGATTATTTAGTAATATTATGTGATGTTAATTCCTAATAACAGTTTTGGCTGGAAATAATTTTATATACAGCTAATTATCAAAGTAAATATAACATATTTACTGTTTAGCAATAATTAAGCATAGTAATATTGCTGTTTAGTAATAATTTTAGAATGGTAAAGTTGTATATCATTTTTAATATGTTTTTTTTTAAATGTTTGAATCTTTTAATTTTTTTTATAAAGCGATACATAATAAAAAGATGTTACAGGATTACTTTATAATAAAAAAATACCGCTTTTAGTTAATTTGCTATAAAAATAAAATATCAAATCATAACAATAGTAGAGAATAATATTAAGAAAGGATGACAAAGAAATATTACAAGTGAATGCTTTTAAATTATGAAAAATAAATTTTTTATTGCTTAATTAAGGAACCTTACCAATTTTCTTGCCATAGAAATGTGCTGACAACTTTGAAAAATCATTTTAGACTATTTTATTTTATATGTTATACACTGAGAACTAATATATGAGACATCTTAAATCAAACATTATAAAGCCTCTGCACCATAATTGTATTTTTATCCTATAAAAATTTTCATAAAATATTTGTTACAATGAATTAAAAAAATATTAATTTAAGACTTGTGGAAATATATTCACAACGTGTTGTATAAAAAACAGTTACTTCACTTATCCATTATAATTAAAGGCACATTAGTATGCTCTTAAAATAAGATGAATATATTTCAACTTATGTATCAAGTTCATTTTTCTTTAATTATTTGAAAATCTTCTTCCACGATCAGTTATTTTGCTTTTTAAGCAAAACCTAATGATCTGGTTCAATAGATTTTGAAAAATCCCACCTTGGAATGAAGTATGTTTCTTTATGTGGACTCACTCGAAAAAACCCAATTAGGCACTGTCATGTATACTTGAGGATAAACAATTATTATACTATTTTTAAGGTACTTAATTTTTCAACAAAATCCTTTATTTTTTTCAAAAAAAGTCCTTAAAAGTCCTTAATTTTTGCTTTGTTAAAAGAGTGGGAACCCTGTTAAAATATTGTCTACACAAATTAATTAGCATATCCAAAGTCTCCTATTCATACCATTAAGATAGTCCTAAAACGTGAAAATTGAATCATTAGACTAAAAGCTATTCAGGGTGGTCCTTTATTTTTTGCATTATTGTACAATGCACTAACAAAGCAGAACATCATAATCTTAATAGTCAAACCTTACTTAGAAAAATCTACATTAAATCGTAAATTAGTTTGTGCTGAAATTTAAACACGAAAACGTTCTTTCTCTGAATATGCAGGACTTTTTTCTGATCGGTGGATTTTTAATCTTTAAAATGTATCAATAGCCACAATTTGAAAAATATGCTCCCAATTGTTTAATGATGTGAGTAGCTATGTATATAAATATATTTAAGTATACCGGACAAAAAATTAGTCACCTAGAGAAGTAATAAAAAACATCATTTAGTAACATGTAACACCACCACTGGATTTGATAATCGCCTGGATTCGGTTAAAAAGTGTGTCCACAAAGTTTTGCAGGTACGTCGAATCCAGTTTAAGCCACTTGCTGAGGATTTGATTTCGGTGTTTTAACCACTGTTCCAACCAGTTCCACAAATTTTCAATGGGGTGCAAGTCAAATGATTTAGCAAGCCAGTTGAGATGTAATTAAGTGTTTACGAAACCATCCGCATATTCTTCCTGATCGATGATTTTTTCTGTTGTCATCTATAAAAATAAAGGTATCGACAGCCTACTCATCATGAAGATGTACATTGAAAGGCAACACCTCATCATCCAGAATATTCAAATAAGCATGTTGGTTCATGTTAGTGGCCACCTCAGTGAGGGGGCTCAATCCATAATAAGAAAACGCCACCAAAACATGACAGTATTACCTCTGGCTTTAACCTGACCTTGCAAACAGTCGTTATGAAATGCTTCATCTGGTCTTCGGTGCGCTCGACAACGTACGTCATTTGAATAAAGGCAAAAACATGATTCGTCAGACCAAACTAGATTCCTCCAGTCAGCAACTGTCCGTGTTCGGTGACTTCTAGCCCACTGAAATTGTGCAGCGTTATGTGCCTGTGTGAGCAATGGCCTCTTATGTAGTGTTTGACTCCAAATGCTTATTGCATGTAGCTCCTGTCGCAATGTTCTCTCACTAATAGGTTGGGGTGAACCTTCATATACTAGCTAAAGCAATTCCTGTCGAGTCTGGAAACGATTTTGATTGACACTTTGTAAAACGCTTCTCTGATTCCCTTTCATGCAGGATCTTTTTCCGACCACAATTCTGACATCTTTTGTGACCACTTGTATTACACCATTCCTTGTTGAACAGTCTGCATTGAAACTCTAGCAACTTCATTCACCGTATGACCATGGGCACAACCAAACACAATTGCCCGTTTTTGCCACTCTGTCACATTCTTATATTTACACACAATCTCACTGATGGCTATTGCCTTTGATCACGTTGAGGCAGTGCACACGCATTTGAGCATGTCACTTGACCACTGCGTGATCTAACGAAACCTAATGATTTATCAGGGCTTGTGCACTAGTGTGACTCATTTTTTGTCTGGTGAGCTTATATATATATATATATATATATATATATATATATATATATATATATATATATATATATATATATATATATATATATATATATATATATATATATTATAATAAAGTTAAAAATGCTTCTTTTTAAACTTTTACTTCTTTCAAACAAATTTACTGAGTTTGTTAAAATTTAGTGTAATTTTATCATTTAAAACTACGTAGGTTAAAATGATATGAAAACTTGTACTCCTTATAGCTCAAATACTTTTGATATTCATAATTTCAATATATTTTGTTTTGCACCGAATTATTTTTGGTATGCAAATTTCATAATTGTGTGCAAAACTTTTTTTGCTTTTACTTAAATACTTCTTGAAATATTGCAAAATAGGCAAAAAGTTAAATTATAATTATGATTCCAAAACTTTCCACTGGTACTTCTGACTTAATTATCATGACTATATTTTGCAGTTTATGCCATAAATTAATTAACATGTCTAAGAACCAGCCTTGCATGCCTTGATTGGATTAGTATGCCTTGAACCATTAATGAACCATAGCATGTCAACATGTGAAATTCTGTTCACTAGATCAAAAGTTTTTAAAATGTACTATTTCCTCCCCCACACTGTACATACTTCTTTATAGCGTAATTTAGTCAAGTTTTAATAAGCACTTTTTTATGTTGTAAAACATTATTTTATTCAGCATACCTGATTGTTATGGTGCTAAAAATGTTGTAGCTGTCGTCCAATATTTTAGTAAAATTGAATCTATTTATTTTTAAGCCTAAAAATCTTTTGGAAGAAAAAAAAAGATTTCTCAAAAAAATGTTCAAACCAAAACATTCCTAAATCTCACACTTCCTGTAAACTTTGATAACCTTCAATTGATTAATTTATAGGTACTATTGAATTAAAAATAATTTAATTTAAATAATTTCTTTAAAACAAAGTGTTATTCATTGCTAAACACTATTCATTTCATAGCAACTTGGTTTCTGAAAATTTTATTTAATATAAAGTGAATTTTGTTTGCCTAAGTTATTGTAAATTTTTGTTCTTAACCTTCCTTAGATGTTTTGAGCACAATTTATTTATATGGAACATGTAATCTGAAATATATTTAAATTTTTTAAAAAAATATATAAAAATTATTATTCTTATTTTCAATAAAAAATTTTTTTTTATGAAGTGTATGGAATTTTATGCAAAATACTATTTCATGGTATGAACTTTTCGTTAACATCTAATTTCTACACAAACAAGAAGGAACTTCTTTGTCACTTATCAATAGTAGCCTGATTATCAATTATAAATCATATTATATATATTTTCTTTCTTATGCATTATAATTATATAATTATGTTATTTTTGGAGTATTTTTATTTATGAATTTTTATTTTATGTCAAGAAAACATGTCTATTTTTTTTTTCTTACGTCATGCTGCATGTGTACTTGGTCTGGACAGTGAGTATTTGTTAATTTTTTCTGTTTATGAAACTATTTCTTATTGCAAGGGGATATGATTTTTCCGGGGTCTATTCAGGCGGAAATTCCTTCACAAAATTAGAGTTCTTTGGAATCTCAGGAGAAAAAAAAATCTGAAAACTATGTCATTTTACGACAGCATTTTCTCAAATGGGAATGTATCAATAATAATCATCAAATGATGATGGAAGGAGTCAAACAAGTCTAAAAGTAATAGAGCTCTAATTCACATGTTGCAACTACGCATTAAGTATCTTAAGATTAATTTTAAAAGCTGAAGTAGCCGAAATTTTTTTTTTTTGAAACCCTGGGATATTGACAAAGAAAAAAGAAGCGGAATAAAAAATAGTACTTGCTTAAATTGAAGGTTCTTCATTAAACATTTTCATAAAATTTCTCATTTTTCACAAAGATATTTTTTTCCTTCAAAATTCATTATTTTTTCACAAAAAATTGTCCCTATAAAATGAAGCCTGGATCAACTTCTTTTTACTCTTGTGTTATATGTATTCAATTATTTATTAAGCATACCACACATTTTTGATTTGATGTTATACAAATATGTATTTTATTCATTTAAAAGAAGTAGCTGTGACAGGAGTGTTTAATTTAATTAATTTATTTTTTTTTTTGCAGAGAGACAAGTGAAATTAAATTTCTTCTTCTCAAAAATGTACTATTTTTATTTTTAGAATAAAACAGTATTAAGGTTATAGATTGAAAAAAAGATTTTGGTTGCATATTATGCTGTAGATTACATCATTGGCATTATAATAAAGAGTGGAATTAGCATTGTGGAGGTTTAAATTATTTTTACCCTATTTCTATTATGGCGACTTACCCCATATATTTTCAATGTTCAGAATTTGTATAAGAAATATGGCTCAATTTATTCAGAGAGTTTTCTCTAAATATTATCTGTATTTATGTCTTTTGAAAGCTGTTTTAATAATAATTGCAGCATTACAGCCTCCTACCAGAAAAACTATGTTGACACAGCTGGAGAGATCAAGAATGTGTTCTGCAACAAAATATTCTCTGCGTGGGATTATGCTATTGAGACAGAGAATGCTGCAATCTTACAGAAGCGCACCTTCTGCAACGACCTCAGGGTGATTATACTTTTTTTAATGGGAGATGAAAGTTTTTCGTAATATACAAGATAGGGTAAGAGATGATCGAAACAAGTGATAAAAGTGTTTACTTCTTAATGCACATATCAATCATAGTTACATTCAATCTCAGGTTAGGCTGTCTTTATTGAAGATAACTAATTCCTATCTATAAACTATTGAAGTAACTGAAAAACTAATTCCCTTCATGAATGTATTTTTCATAAGATTATTCCTCAGATCAGCAGTTTTGGGCACTTCTCATTTTTGCATTTCATTTGTTGAAATTATTTTTCAATTAGTGTTTTATTATTGAAAATTGGAAAAAGTAGCCTCATTGCCAAAATTTTTCTATCCTGCATTTTTTAAATTATATAAGGAAGAAAAAATAATCAAAATAACTGGAAACCCAGCGGGATTTTTCCACCCTCTTATTTTCATCCCAAAAATCTGTTTTATTTTCGAAAATTCCAATTTTTTTTAACCTAATACTTGATATTTTAGTTACTTTTTTAAAATTCACCTGTTTATAGAGTAATATTCTTATATTTATTCCAAATTTCTAAGGTAAGCAAAAAATTTGAGCTTTTCAATCACCCCTATTAAACTTTTATTCATAGATTGAAAACAAGAGTGCCTGTCTGCTCAATTGCTGAAACATTTGCAATGCTGCCAAAAGTGTCTTAATTTTGTGGTGTTATAACATCGGATTAATAATATTTCAATTTAAAAAATTTCATAAAAATGGCCAAAAAGCAATAGGAAATCAATGTGATTTATGACAGAAACATTCTGACCAGAATGTTTAAAAGAGACACCTCTGTTCGATACCAATTGATTTGATTTCTATGCTGGTTTGTTTGATAA
This sequence comes from Parasteatoda tepidariorum, assembly GCF_982258835.1. Taxonomy (NCBI): domain Eukaryota; kingdom Metazoa; phylum Arthropoda; class Arachnida; order Araneae; family Theridiidae; genus Parasteatoda; species Parasteatoda tepidariorum. The sequence continues at coordinate 122,084 of NC_141758.1, read as the reverse complement.
CAAATGAATAAAGTAACATATGGACTGTAATTAAGATTTTTATTATCATTGGTGCTACGAGCACGCTATTGCTATATGATTAACAACCAATTTTCAACTGTTTGGGGTTACAAGAAGCGGTGGCGAGGACGCTAAGACAAAGATGCCAAATTGGCGCTATATTTCTGAGATATTGAACATCCACCCACCATTGAATTATATTCAATAAACTATACAGATTAGCTTAACAATTATACACAAACATATTCCAATATAAAATTTACAAAGATTGAATAAAGGTACACATAATGAGAAAATTAACATACATTCTAGCAAATATTCCTTTTGCCAGCCTTTCCAAAAATGTTCTATCATCGTAAGCCTATGTTTCCATCTTTTTGTTAATTCTCCTTTGGAAGACTCTAATTTAGAACTGGAGGATGGTAAAACGGTTAATTGATTACCTGTCATAAAATGCGAAGGACTTAAAGGATCCGGTTCATTAATATTGTTATGCATATAAGTTAATAACAGCTTCAATCTCTATAAGTACAGTAAGTAATTGCTCAAAAGTTAATAAATATTTATGTAATATTCGTTTTAATGCAATTAACTGATCTTACCAAGCACTCCCAAAAACCACCCCACCATGGAGCACCTTCGACAATGAACTTCCACTCAATTCCTTGCTTTTCTAAGTATTGTAGAAGTTCGTCATTCTTACACAATTTGAATAAATATTTAATTTCACGATCAGCAGTTTTAAAAGTTTTGGCATTATCTGAATATATTATTTTACTAATGCCCCTGCATCCAAAAAAACCTTCTTAGAGCCTGAATAAAACTTTCAACTTTTAAACTAGACACTAACTCTAAGTGAACCCCACGAGTTACAGCACATGTAAACAATGCAATGTAACACTTAGAACCATCCCTTAAATAAAGGGATCCTGCAAAATCGATGCCTGTTATATTAAACGGTGGAGATTTTTCGATTCTCTCAACAGGCAGATTACCTGTTACTTGCTTACCAGAAGTAATACTACATCTTTTACAAATTTTACATCAATATAAAACAGATTTCACGAATTGTCTACCTTTCACTATCCAAAATTTACTTCTTATTAGCAATAAAGTGTCATTCACACCAGCATGCAAAACCCTTTCATGACAATCCTTAATAATTAAAACAACAAAATAATCATTATTAGGTAATATTATTGGACACTTTTCACTGACATCTAATGAGGAATTAACTAAACGACTTTTAATTCTCAGAATCTTATTTTCATCAAGTTTGGGATTCAACTGAAATAGTTTAGAATTAGAATCGATTTCTAAATTATTTTTTAAACAATTAATTTCATTGGCATAGTATTTACATTGAACAGTTCTTATCCAATAATTATTTGATTCACTTGCTTCAGTACTCGTAATTGTCTCATTTTGTTTTACACAAGGCCTACAAGGTTAGAAATCTGAAAATATAGGATGTTACATGCAATAATTTACGTAAAGTACTAAAGTTCTCAACTTTGAGCACAGGATCTGGATCAACACTTGCAATAAAAGAAACAGTTATTTCAGTTTGGACATCGTCAGTCATTGAAAACCAGGGTTGGCAGGTTTTTGACATGTGACAGTTTTTGACAGTTTAAACCATGGTTTAAACCGTCACGTCAAAAACCTCACTGTCAAAAATGTCGAAAATGTCAAAAACCTATATTTATATGTGAAATTTAATTAATACATAAAATTTATATATTTTTTATAAAGTATAGTGTTTCTAAATATGTTCTTTAGAACATATTTAGAAACACTATAATTAATTTAAAAAAGAAAAAATATTTAGAAAAAACAAATTTAAAATTTTGAAGAAGCACTTATATTTTGAATAGTAACCAAAATCTTGTACTTTTGAAAGCTCACATCTTTTGTAATATTATGTATTCATTTTCATGTGTTATTGAAAATCTGCAGTGATATTATTAAGAAATTTATTTATAACCAAATTTAGTGTATAGTATAGATTATACTAAAAATTAGACATTTTTAAAGATAAACATTAGCAGTTTTGTACATTAGACATCTTTTAAAGAAAAATCTTTTTATTATTCTTTTAAATCTTCTTAATAATCTTTTTAACATAAGACAATACAAATTTAAGTGCTTTCTGTTAAATACACAGAGTAGTTAGTGTCGATTTACAGTATATTCAGCCTATTCATTTACTATGCTGAAAATTTAGTTTATCCAAATACTTGTGAATTTCATTTTGCTGAATACTATATACATAGTTTTGTTGAATATCTAAATATTCAGCTGTTGAATAATTACTTCTTGCTTTCAAGATATGCATTATTTGTATTCTTAATACAAGTGGGGGGAAAAAATTAAGAGGTAAAAATTGTTTTAAAATGATAAGTGTAATAATTATAAATAAATATAATAAACAATATAAATTATATTTATCATTATTCACAAATATAACTACTTTTAAATTCAAATTAACATACTGGATAATAAAGATATTCAGTATAACATTAAAATTTTTTTCATACACTTGTATCAAGTTTGTATTTATACAACATAACTTGTAAGTTCCTTATAAATATTAGTTATATGTTCCTTATATGTCAAAAATGCATAGTAATAAACTTTTAATTTTCTTAAGTATCAAAAATTTTTTTTTTTTTTCAAAATATGAATATTTAAAAAAAAATTGTGCAAAATTTTTCTGCACATGCATCAGAATATAAATTTCTGAGATTTTAAATCTGTTATTTTACCTTAATTTTAATTAAAAAATATTTTAAAACCTGCTGATTACCTATAGTATAATTAAATTTCAATATAATGCATGGCAACTGTTGGTAGTTTTGAAGTTTATATATTTTTTTTGGCAAACTTTAGTTTTTGACATTTTTGACGGGTTTTTGACGGTTTAAACCAGTATTATACCCTTGTCATGTCAAAAACCACTTTTTGACGTCAAAAACCCAACCCTGTTGAAAACTGACTATCATCAGTAGTCGGCCATTCATTACTCATTCGGCCATTCATTCCATGGAGGCCCATGCCACCTTACACCATACATCGTCCTGCACAAGGGCACTAGCGTCGATTCCTTCTCTCGTCAACTAATCAGCAGGATTATCAGAACCAGCACAGTGTTTCCATTGATTGGGATCGCTTCTTTGTTGAATTTTGGTGACTCGGTTTAAGACAAAACATTTCCATTTCCGGGGAGATCCACATATTCAATGCAAAGTGATAGTTGAATCAGTCCACATAAAGATTCTTGATTCAGGAAATTGGTCACGGATTGATACAATCATTCTGGTTCTGATAACAGCAGCCATCAATTCTAGTTTAGAAAGAGACAATTGTTTTAATGGAGAAGTGCAACTTTTAGCTATCACTAACTGGGATGATCTAGATGTTGAGCTGGCAGATATCAAATAAATTGTAGCTCCATAAGCACTTTTGCTTGCATCACAAAAGCAGTGTAATTCATCACGAGATGGATCCAAAACTCTATTTTGCCACCTAGTAACCACAATTTGTTCTAAAAAATGAAGTTGCTTGTGCCATTCTTGCCAATTTTTATTGATTTCAAGAGGTAGAATATCGTCCCAATCGATTTTCAAAAAAAAAATTTGGAACATGATTTTGACTTGGATCATGAATGAGGACAGCCATTTGAAAGGATCGAAAATTCTTGAAGTAGCTTGCAATAAAGTTCGTATTGTACGAGGATTAGAAATTATAAAGTTAAAAATGTCTCCAGTTTTAAAATTAAAACAGTCATTCGACAAGTCTCACTACAATCCAAGAACTTTTACTTCTTCAAGAACTTCTTCGCTTCCATCAGCTTGAACTTCTGAGCCATATATTTTGTTGTTCAAAATTCTTGAGTTGGATTTCCACTTCACGAGGTTCATGGAGGCCTGCTTAAATATTAGGGTTGCTTCTTCCTGTACTTGCGATGCTTCCTCTACAGAATTCGTTGAATACACAAGATCATCAACATAAACTCATGTTTGTGAAAATGGCAACACCATGAAGGACTTACCCGAGTGAGCTGAAATTTTCAGGAAATGCAAAGTAGAGCATGATATGCAAATGATTAGAATTTCAGACCCGTAGCGCATGCGTATACTGAACAGTGCCCTCTGAACGGCGGATGGATCAGAATAAATAGACGGCTGTAGCCAAGCGAGTATGGTTATCGGTGGTTATTTGCTAGTGGTAAATGTTAGCTTAGTCATTACTTATGCCTATTTGATGAAAGAGAGCGAGATTTCAACAACTTACGGAGTTTAAACGAGGGAGAATCATTGGCCTTCGTGAAGCTGGACTATCTCATCGTGCAGTAGCCGCTCGTGTGCAGCGTAACAGCAGCACAGTGATGCGAGTTTGAAAGCAGTGGATGGACGAGTGTCGGACAACTCGGAAATCCGGGAGTGGGCCCTGAAATGTCACGTCAGCTCGCGATGATAGACACCTGTTCGGCGTTGCGCTAACGGACCGTACGGCTCCTTCTAGACAACTGGCAACACGGTGGTCATTAGCTACAGGTGTTTCATTGTGTGCTTTATCAATTCGTAGACGTCTGCTGCAGCGTGGACTGCGAGCAAGGACTCCTTTATACAGGATCCCCCTCACGCTAAACCTTCGCCCCCTGCGGCTGCAATGGACCAACCAGCCTAGGAACTGGCTTGCTGATTGGCAGCGTGTCGTGTTTTCTGACCAATCTCGCTTCAATTTGTGGTACCATGATGGCCGCATTCGTGTCAGACGTTATGCCGGTGAACGCCATCTTCCGGAGTGCGTTATCGAAAGCCACAGTGGACGAACACTCGGGGTTATGGTCTGCGATAACAAAGCATATCATGAATGATCTCAATTGCTACGAATTGTGGGTAATCTGAACAGCAACCGGTACATCAGTGAAGTTCTACAGCCCCAAGCTGTTCCCTTCCTTCAAGCCTTGCCAGGTGCTGTATTTCAACAGTACAACGCCCGCCCTCATATTGCTAGGACTGTTCAATCCTTCCTTGCATCGCGACAGGTACAACTTCTTCCTTGGCCGGCGTATTCCCCGGATATGTCGCCAATTGAACATGTGTGAGATTTCGTTGGTCGGCGTCTCGCTCGTAATCCTCGTCCTGTTGCTTCTACAGACGAACTTTGGGTACACATACAAACAGTATTGAATTCTCTTCCTCAGACAGACATTCAAAGTTTGCTTCACTCCATGCCGCGTCGTGTAGCAGCACTTATTGCGAAGCGTGGTGGCTACACAAAATACTGATTTCGATCTCTTGTTATTGTTTGTTTGCTTTGAAAGTTTAATCATTTATTTGTACCACTACCACTCAAATGTGTATTAAATTTCATTCAATTATGACGATTCCTTCATGGTGTTGCAATTTTCACAAACAGGAGTTTACATACAAGAATTTAACAGCTTAGTTGTCATGGGATAGATGTTTTGAAATTTCTTCAAGTGATGACGCATAGTTGCTGCTAGTAAAAAGGGGCTTGATGTTGCTCCAAACATCACACGAGTCATTCTGTAAATTTCAAATTTTGTATTGGGAAACATAGCGTCTTCTGAAATCCATAAAAATCTTAAGGCATCACGATCTTCTGGTGCAATTGAAATTTGTAAAAAAGCCTTTTGAATGTCAGCAATTTCACCTTTACGAAAATTCAATAAAACTATCAGTAAATCAGGAACTAAGTTAGGTCCTGGCAATAAACAATCATTCAAAGAATGATGACCTTTTTCTCTAGTTGAAGCATCATAGACTACACACAGTTTTGTTGTGGAATGATCTTCTCTAATTACAGCCCGATGAGGAACATAATAAGTTTTCTTTGAGTTAAAGGCATTATTTTCTGATTTTTCTATTATTTCTTCCTTCAGTTGTTAATTTATTAAGTTTTTATACAGTTCGAAAAAATAAGGATTGGACGTAAATCTCTTGATCAATTTTTCATTCGAGGATTATGAAAATTATGTAAATCAACTATATCATTCTTCTATGGAAGGTTTACTTCATAACGGCCATCTCTTTTGCGAATAGATTGTTCAAATAAAGAAAGTGCTTTTATATCTTCTTTTTCATCTAAGACCAGTGCTATTCCTAACGATTCTATTTCCCAGAAAGATTTAATATTATTAGATAGCTCTTCATCTAAACATAAATTTGAACTAACAGTCATTGATCGTAAATCAAAACTCATAACGGAACTTTGAATACACCATCCTAATCTAGTCTCTACAGCATCTAATGCTTCATTAATTCGTTCGATTTTCCCAGTTACAATTTTCCAGTAAACATCATTTCCTAATAGCACTGAAATTTCATTTGCTTTATACAGTTGGTGATCTGTTGGCACATCATCTGAAAGTTTAATTCCCAAAGAATGCAAAGTTTTAGTTAAGTCATTGCCAGACATTTTAATTTCAGCAGCAGTAATCACTGGATACTCATTAGCTTCAATAATAACAAACTTATCAGGATCAATTAGATCAACAAGTTTCAATTTCACTTTCCTTCTACGACTAATTACATTCTTACTAGATCCAAATGTATGAATACAGGGATGAGATTTTTCCACTTTTTAGCGGATTTCCGCCTTTTTCACTTTTATCTCTTGAATTTCAGCTTTTTATCAAAAATTCAGATTTTCTAAAAATTTCACATTTTTTAATAAATATTCCGCTTTTTCAGAAAATTCACCGATTTTCAAAGAGAAACAGAAAATTTAAACTACATAGTTACCAATCCTTCCTCGTTTTTACTTATTTTAGCTATTTTCTCCCCTTTTACATGCAGCAAATGAGATTTTCCGCATTTTTACCCGCCCGCCAGATAGCTCCGATTTTCGTACTTCAAACGACGGTGCTTCTGACAAGCCTTTTAGAGGTCCCAAGCCTGGAATCTGCTAATATCCCGATTCTTATTCACATGATTTTAATATTTATTTATTATTTTCCTAACGGCAGGCACTGAACTTTAACGTTTTTCACCGAGGAAGATGCCAGAAATGTTAGTCATTTAACGTTATCCAATGGGCACCTGTGAACCTAAGTCACGGAGGCGAGCGACATTACCCACGCCACACTGCGACATACCTGTTTTACAGGGCGGGCCACATTCACACAATAGAGAACAAAACACAGAGTGAAACATCCATGCCCTGCGCCGGATTCGAACCAGCAGCCAATGGCTTGCAGTCAGGCACTCTAATTACTCGACCATCGGCCGGCACGATTTTAATATCAAACATAGCTTTTCAGATTTGCGTGATATAAAAGTTGCATGTTGCGATTCTTATTCACTCGATTTGAATATTGTACGTTGCGGTTCTTATATATGAGGTTTAAAAATCCGATATTGTGATTTGTATTTACGTCTTTCTAAGACCAATGTAGCGATTCGTATTCACGCGAGTTTAAAATTCAATGTCTTGATTTGCTCATGCGGTTATAATATCAAACATTAATTTTCGTATTTAGATCTGATTTAAAAATAAGACATTAAAATTCACATTCTAAAAATTATGCATCATAATTCTTATTTATGCAATATAAAAATTACGCATCATGATTCGTATTTACGCGATCTAAAAATTATGAATCGTGATTTGTATTTACACGTTTTGAAAATTCTATATCCCAGTTTGTATTTTCTCATTTTCAAAATCTTTCTAAGACCAATGTAGCGATTCGTATTCACGCGAGTTTAAAATTCAATGTCTTGATCTGCTCATGCGGTTATAATATCAAACATTAATTTTCGTATTTATATCTGATTTAAAAATAAGACATTAAAATTCACATTCTAAAAATTATGCATCATAATTCTTATTCATGCAATATAAAAATTACTCATCATGATTCGTATTTACGCGATCTAAAAATTATGAATCGTGATTTGTATTTACACGTTTTGAAAATTCTATATCCCAGTTTGTATTTTCTCATTTTCAAAATCGTATATCTAGTTTCATATTCATGTGATTTCAAAATCCACAATTGTTATTCATCTTCATGCAATTTTAAGATCAACTATCGCGATTCTTGTAAGAAGTAAAAAAAATTTTTAAAATTAGTTACTATAAAGGTGACTGTTTTTCTAACGACGATTATTAGTATCAACATCTGAGAAACTGGAAGGGAATATATTCAAAACTAACATTCTGTGCTTTCAAGGAAGAAAAAGTAAGATTTGTCACAAAATGTTTGAAGATGGACTAACGACGAAATATAGCAAACATAAAAGATATAGCAAACAAAAGCAATCACTTAAAAAGTGATTAATTTTTTTTTTTTTTTTTTTTTTTTGGAAAAGGAGTTAATTAACTCATCATCAAAATTTTAAATTATAATTGCTGTTATTTATGCTATAAAATGCAAAATTCTTATCAAATGGAAAATAATTATCTAAACAGTTGCTGATTGTCATTTAATTTTTCAAACTAAAATAGCAATTTTGTATGTTAAGGAGTTACTATATATTTCTACTTCACTGTTATTGATATGTTTCACAGGGCTCTAGTTAGATTAGACTATAATATGAACATAATGATTCTGCCCATTGTAGTTTTTTTTCCCCAAAATAATTTAAAAAGTAATATTACTGATACATTTGCTATAAATCACATAACAGTATTTATTAAAAGAAATGAAATATTTATGTATATACTCAGTAGTTTTAATTTGCTAAACCAGGTAGTTTTTCAAGTAATAAGTCTCTTATGTGAACTGAGGAAAAATATAATTTCCAACTTTATTTTTTCAATTGGTAATTTTTATTTTCACTAAGTATCAATGTAATCATTTATATAATAATAGATTAGTACACAATTGAATGTCAACACATTATTTATTATCTTAAACTGTCTGGAATTTATTATTAAAGGGTTGCACTTGCGTAAAATTTACTAGTGTAGAAATTCAGCTTTTTTGCCTTTTGGCTAATCTCATTCCTGATGAATATTAAGATCGATTTCTCCTGTAACAGGCAAATTTAACTTTTTCGATAACTTTTCACTTATAAAAGACATTTGACTACCTCCGTGAAGCAAACATCTAACTAAACATTCAGCCTTGTTCACAGCAAGAGCGGTAACAGTTTGTAAAATTACATTTGAATTCTGTTTCACAGAGGTTTACACAACATGAGATCCATTATTTTTATTTACGAGCATTTCTTTATCATTATTCGAAACGGGACTTTCGTTTTCAGGAGGTTTAATACAAACAGAATAATTATGCTTTTGTTTGCAGTGAAAACAAGCAAGATTTCTTTTCATGCAAACCGAAGAAATAGATAAATGTCCTTTTTGAACCACTTTTCTACCACTTTTCATTAAAATTTGTCTTTTCCTATAAACATTAACTTCATTACGTTTAAATTTATCGTGAGTCTTAGAACAAAAAATTCATTTCAAATTCAATGTTGATAAAGCAAAGGCGCTTACCTTTAGTTTTCTTTTATTCCAAGATTTTTCTTCTACTTTTGATTCTGGAGTGAATTTAAAATTTTCGTTAAGATTACCTTTTTCTGATTTTTTTTAGAGTAGAGCTTATCGTTCACAGCTATCAATCTCGTTTCTAATAAATTTTAACAATTCTTCAATATTCCAAGTAGAATCCTTCGTTCTTTGTCGGTTAAAATCCAAAATTATATCTTCAGGAATCAGCTTCATCAATATTGGACAGAGTAGATTTCCATGGGTTTCAGGCATCACGTTTAAAGACTTTAAACTTCGTATTTCAATTTCGATGCTATCTTGAAGTTTCCTCACTGCATCAACATCGCTAGAAGCCTTTACTGCAGTTAAATTTAACAGTTCGTTCATGTGAGCATTCATAATTAAGTCACTTCTTCCATAGTGATCATGTAAAATATCAATGGCTGCAAGATAATTAGAATCACAAATCGAAAGTCCATTCACAGTTCTTGCAGCAGCTCCGCCAAGATGTAACTTTAAATACACAAACTTATAGACAGTTTTCAATGTCTTATTTTCGTGAATAGTCTATTTAAATTGTTCCCAGAAGTTATTCCATAGTTTAACATCACCGTAGAATTTTTCGATCACGATTTTTCGATGAACATTTTGAAATTCTTCAGAAATAATTTCGGTTGAAATACTTTTGTTATCGTTCTTACGGTTTTCCATATCCAACTTAGCACTCAACAAAGATAAAATTCTTGAAATCCTCGTTTTTAAAACAATAATCTTATCAGAATATTCTTCCGATTGTTGGTATTCCTTTTCAATTTTGTCAGCATCAATCAAATCTTCAATTTTCAAATCCAGTTCCTTCAATAAAGATTCCTTTTCAATAAGTTTAGCCAGTAATTCATCTAAAGTTTCAATGTTCGGAATTTCATTTTTTATTTCATTTTCGATTTCGCCAAACAATCTAGTCGTCAATGCTCAGACCGCACCTCTTTTCTGCTTCCGTTTTTAAAGTTCAGTTGACATTTTCGAATTCAGAGCAAATAATTGAATAAAGAATAAAAGAAATAATTGTAATATTAAGTTCAAAATCAAATTCAAACGAACCCCTCTTCAGTAATAAATATTTTCAATCATCTTCTTGGGGTTTTCAGCACCTTGTTGAAAAAGCATCAGAGAGGTAAGGATTCATATTCTTTGATAACAACAAAACATAAAGTACACATTAGAAGTTTGCAACGCCATCTATTAATTCAAAATATAAATTTTCTACAATCTGAAAATAACAGCCCTTTGAAACCTTATCCAATGAGGGCCCAAGTTATTTTACCGCTAGAGTAAATTAAAAGAATTTTTCGTATATGCTTCTCCTAACCAATAGTGAAGAATAATAAAGCTGAGAAACAGTAGAAAATTGGTAATTTTTTTCCCAGCCTTACAAACAAAATCTTATTTTTGCAATTATAAGTTTTATGTAAATAATTGTATAGATTTTTTATACGAATTAATTCTTGTCTCTTTTTTCTTTGTTTTCTCTTGACATACTTTTAATATTATAAAATTTGAAGAAGAGATGTAAGTAATTGTATGGATTTTTTATAAGAATTAATTCTAAACTCTTTTTTCTTTGTTTTTTCTTGACATACATTTATTATTAAAAAAGTTAAAGAAGAGATGATAATTTAAAACTGTTATTCTAAATCTATTGCCGGACTTACTTGAATTTTTACTGCCAAATTGTTATGTACAGAGTGTCAAATTCAATAGAAAAATAACAGTACTTGAAAATATTTTAACATAATAATATTCCATATGCCCGGATGATGTATGTTTCAGAAAAGCATGTCACCAACATTTCACCCTGTAAAACAGCAGCATATAGTCCATTGAAAAATTTCTGTTGTTTTTTATATTTTACTAATCACATGGATATAAAGGGTATTGAATAACATAAACTGAATAATTTCTAAAAACAAGCAAATTTAAAAGCAAAATTCCGTGAAGAAATTCATGAAAATTTGTTTTAAGGTCATGAATTTTTCCCCCCCTTGGCACCTGGTTGACACTCTGCTTTATATAAAAACTAAAACTAAACTCAGCGGCGCGACAGCCCACAGAGGGCCAAGTGTCCATCTCAGTTTTCTTGACCTTTGGGCTCTGGAGTGCAGGAGCAGATGTTCCGGTTAGGTGGTCAGCCGAATGCGAAACCCCCAGTGTTTACTTCCCAAGCATGCTTGGTACTCATTTATCGACCGACAGAAGGGATGAAAGGCTGAGTCAACTTTGCCCGGGCGGGGATCAAACCAGGGACCTGTGGCACGGCAGCGTGATGCGCTATCGCTCAGCCACTGGGCGTCCTATGCTTTAAATATTTATTTATATTTTTGTGTGTTTTATTTTTTATATTGTTTTATTTGATTAAATTGTGTTAATAATTTGGTCTCTCTCTCTCTCTCAGATGCCCCTCCCACTATATTGTATTTATATATTTTGCTTTGGAATTTGCTTACAATATTAAAAAGCATATAATATTTCCTGATGTAACTGTTTGGATTGAAAAAGAAGCTAAATCTTTTCATGATAATACAGTGGAACCCACTTAAGAAGTTTTTCAAGGGAGTGGAAAAAATGACTTATTAAACGGGAAAACTTCTTAAACGGTAAAGTTTAAAAACACACAAATTAAAAACTAAAAAATTTTTACATTGTGTAACTTATATTACAAAATCAGCATAATGGAATGAATAATTAATTTTACTATTCATTTAGAAAAAACTTGCTAATAAATAAAACAAAGTTAACTACCTTATTTTTTATTTTATGCAATGTTATTTAAAATTTTACACATTTTTACAATTATTGCCTAGTCTTTTTGCGAGAAAAAATTAAGTAAAGCTGTTTGTTTTTGTTTTTTTCTCACCGACCTTTAAGTTAAAATTGTCCAACTGTTGTAAATATTTCAACATTTCCGGGAGCACATTTCCAACACTGTAAATAAATGTTCGAAAAGTAACCCATCCTTTACTGGCATCAGAAAAATTAGGAGGTTTAACAATATCTTCTTCAGTTTCACTCAGTTCTTCTGTTTCATTTGTAACGTCACAAATATCCTCTAATGTAATTGTAAGCACATCACAAGGTAAGATTTCGTCATTAACTGATACATATTCTTTAAACGATGCAGTGAAATTAAGTTTATTTTGGAGGAACTTCCAATCATTATTAAACTTTTCGTTTTTTCTTCATCTGACATTTCATATTCAGCTTCAAAATCATACTCTTCAGTTGTATCTCCGTCAGAATCCAGCTTTTTGAAAACAATTAGCAATTCCAGAATGTATTATGAATTCCCATGCTGATACAATAAACTCAATAGCTTCTAAAACATTGACTTTTTTAGCTTTCCTGTATTTTCAATTCCTTCCAATTCTCTTTTTTTTTTTTTTTTTTACTTTATATTTAAAATGTCTTATCTCGTTTTAACTTTCTGTCACAAAAACAGGCATGTGAACTGTGCAAAATCAACAAAGACCACTGACCTTCCTCCCTCCTCCATTACAAAAAAGGTGATTTATCAGGAACGGGTATGAGCAAAGGAATGTGAACCCTTTGATGAGTCGCATTTTATAATGCTGCTTAAATACCTTGATAACTCTCTGATCCATCGGTTGTAGCACAGAAGTAGGGTTTGGTGGTAAAAACTGCAACCTGATGATTCTCTTTGGAATGAGCAGCACAGTTGTCTACTAAGATTATGATGTTTTGTGTTTCTTTCTGCATCTTACTGTACTAACTTTTTCAAATAGGCTTCGAAAATTGCGATTGCCATCCTGGATTTTTGATTACTGTCATAATCACAAGGCAGCAACTTAAAATTTCGAAAGCATCAAGATTTTTTCGATTTACCAATAACTAAAATTGGTAATTTTTTTATACCATTCATACTGATGGCCTCAACTAAAATTGTCAAACTTTCTTTACTGTTTTTTCCTGACCTTTAAAGGCATACTTTTTATTGGGTAAATGATTGAAAAACAGTTCACATTCATCCATGTTAAAAATGTCCTTCGATGGATGAACTGAAATAAGTTAAGATAATTTAGCTTTCCATTCTTCAACTTCTTGCAAATCAACGCTGTTACAATCTCATTTAATTGTTTTATAAACTAATCCAGCTCGTTTCTTCATCCGATCAATCCATCCATTGGAAGGCGTGAAATCAACGTTCAATTTTTGAGCAATCTTCAATACTTTTTCTCTGAAAAGAGTTCCGTTGACAGGAATATTCGCGGATCTTGCTTGTATAAACTATATCATCACTTTTTCTTCAATATCTTCGTATTTTTCTCTTTTCACTTTTTTTATTTTCTGGGATGCACTGGAGCAAGAAGAGTTTAAAATGATGTCCTTCTTAGCAATAATGCCATTTAACGTAGTAACAGGAAGATTAAAATTTTTTGCTGTTTGAACCCTTGTTAATTGAGAATAGCTGTCAACAGCTTTTAAAATTTTTACTTTATCCTCAATAGATAGTGCTTTACGTTTTAATGATTTTACAGGACGTTTTCAACAAAAATCAAAAAAAAAAATTCTGCATTATTTAAGATAAAAATCAAAAATACTAGGAAAATTTCCAGCAAAATGCTGCTAAATGCTTAGATGTATCTTTCACATCAGTCATTGAATGGGTGGGGACAGCAGTGTAGTGCATGAGTCATCAGACCAAGCTGTTCCCCATATTCTTATCAGTTTCATTGTTCATCAAAGGGTTTACATTCCTTTGCTCATACCTGTTCCTGATAAATCACCTTTTTTGTAATGGAGAAGGGAGGAAAGTCAGTGGTCTTTGTTGATTTTGCATAGTTCACATGCCTGTTTTTGTGACAGAAAGTTATAACTAGATAAGACATTTTAAATATAAAGTTAAAAAAAAAGAGAGAATTGGAAGGAAGTGAAAACTTTTTAAATGGGAAAAAAACTTCTTATGAAGGTAAATTTAACATTATGGTATTTGGTTTTTTTGACAAATAACTTCATTCGCGGGAAAACTTTTTAAAGTGGTTCCACTGTATTTCAGAAATTTTTGTTAAAATATTTTTGTTTTCTCATTAATTTTTTTATATTTTATTTTTTGTTTCTTGTTTTCTTTGGGTGATTTTCTTAGATTAAGGGTTCTATGTCCTTGCTGCTCATGTGCAGCTAATAAAATCTAATTATAAAAATAAATTTTTTTTTTTCACGTAGTAGATCTTAGTTTATTTTATACTTAGGAATTTTTATGCATAATATGCTTTTTATTTTGATAAATGCTCACATGTCTTCCTAAATAACTATTTTCTATATTAAAACTACCTTCTGTGTGATTCAATTGGGAAAAAATCTGCAAATTATCTTTTTAATATTTATTAGTTATGTTTTAAATTGATTTTTATTTTTTCAGGAGCTTTTGTATATGAAACGCTTGTCAGAAAAAACTATCACCCTTTCTCAGAATGTTCTGCAGAAAGTGTCATTTGTTTGTGTATCCCTCTTCTCGTTAGCAGTTATAGGAGGTGTCGGATACCTCACTTACTTTTTGCTTGAAAGAAAAGCTCTCAAGGTTTGTTCCTGAATTTCATTTGAAGCTAGTGTAATTATGCTGTAGAGATTTTTTGAGCAATTTATGAGGTCATTCTTATAGAAATCATTGTTTAATGGTTTGAAAGTTCTACTAAGGTAAATTTTTAGTATATCAGGGTGGCCACCCACCTGGAAAACCTGGAATTATCAGGGAATTTTTTTTATACTGGAAAAATCAGGGAAATATGGATGAAAAGCTGGAAATTTTAAAGAAAAGCTGGACATTTTTTCTTAGATATTTTTTTAATTTCACTAATTTAAATTATTTGCTAATTTTCTTAATTTAAATTGTTTCATCCATTATACCCACATTTTTTAGATGGAAATGTATCTCCAAACAGTTAAAATATAATCAACTTACTTTGCTTTCATCAAAATTTGCTCCATTATAACCCTGTTTAACTAGAATACAACATAAAATTCTCCCATGGTTGCTAAGCAAATGTAGAAACCTTTGATCTCTATGCAGACTGTGCATTTTAGGAAAGGCAAAGATTATGGTGGATGTGGAAGACGGGGTTAGGATTCGGTTTTTAAATTCTGTCCGTGTTCACACACTGATTCAAGTTTGTTCGCAATTGAGAGTGGTAATTTTTTTCTATTTTGACAAAATGTTTTTTTACTTATAACTTTATTAAATTCTCTAAAAAGAAATTTTTCTTCTATAGAGTATAGAACTAAAAATTAGACAATTTTACATTTCTGACATTTATTTTTTTATACTGAATTTCTTAAAAGAAAAATGCTATTTCAAAATACCATTATTTAAAAATTTGACTTGAGATATTGGTTTAAGGAAAATATGATCAGTGAATTTTATAAAAAGCACTGGTAAGATGAAATGCAGTATACAGTACAGCTTTATATTGAAATGTAATTACAGTGATTCACAAAAGTGTTGATACACTTATGACTTTCAATGAAATAAGACTATCCATTAATTAAAATAAATGTTTCAGAATGTATATTTAATGATAAAAAATGTGTTCTAATCTTAACAAAACTGAAATATTTTAAATGACAATATGAAATATTTTAAAAACGAAGGAAAAGTTTATTTTTAAGGAATCAATCATCAAAAAGTGACAAAAACTTTATCCCACAAAAGTCATCATACACTTTTAAAGAAAAAACTCAGTCTATTAGTAAATCTAATTTTTCATTAAATTAACATTTAGTGGAGTTTCCTTTAGCATCTACAATAGCTTTTAAAGGTTGAAAATATGTGTAACTAGTTTTTTTTTTCTAGATGAAATTCGTGCAGAATATTTTTTTAAAATTTTTACAGAAACTTTTACAACACTCAATTGCAAATTTATGAATTTTTCCACAAAATTTATAATTTTAATCTCTGATATGAAGTCCTTCTTTTAAGCATTTTATCACATATTGCACAGTTCAATTGAATACAGTAAACTAATTTAACATATTCATTACTGATTTACCTCTTACGAAGACGAATAATCAAATTTGATCTATTTTATTACGACCACAAGTCATTTTTAAATGATAAAATAAAATATTACGGAGTTAGCAAGCAAAAATTAAAATATAATTTTGCTATTATAGGTTTGATACTAAATTGCTAATAAAGAAATAAAAAATTAAATGAAAAATAAATAAATAAAAAAAGCAATTGACGATAATTTTAATTCTGAGATCCAAGACATTTAAATGTACAATGACTTTCGTGGGGTAACATTTTTGTTTCTATTTGATTAAAAAATTAACTTTTGCTTTGTTTTTAAAATATTCCGTGCAGTTTTGCTAAGAATAGATTATACATCTTATTATGAATATTTCACCCATTGTGAAATATTCATTTTAATTATTGAATTTTTATTTCCTATTTCAATATAAGTTATAAGTGAGTGAGCACTTTTGGGAGCCACTGTAATTATTAAAAATTGATATATAATCACCTGAAACGGTTTTCTTTTCCTTAATGAAAATATATTAAACAATACTTATCCAAGGTCTTATTGGTTATTCTGATTTTGTCATTTTGTAGGTACACTTTGAGCAAATACTACTTAAAGTAACACATTAAATTCAATAAAAACAATATATTCTGCAAGCTAAACATATTATTTTCTCCACGTCATAATTTTTTAAAAATTAATGTTGTACCAGAACATTAAAAAATAATAAGAAAATATCTTGTAAAAAAATTAATTTTTTTCAAGATATGTTTAAAAAAATGATATTTTGAATAAGATATTTTATAATACAGACACTTTTCTTGTACACATCCTACACTTTATAAGAAAAAAGGAAAAAAAAACCCAAACCTGGAAATTTTAAGATTTTTACCTGGAAAAATCAGGGAAATTTGAAATCTGTTTTGAGTGACCACCCTGTTATTTTTTTTATATATTTTTTCCTGCCAGAGAAACTCTTGGTGATCTGAGTGACAGTTTACTAAATCTAACTTTCATGACAATGAATATTTACAAAGGCAGAGCTGCCAACTTTCTATGCTTTTTGTAAAAATTTATTCTAGTGATGCTTAAATGTATATATTAATTTTTTTTAATTTTATTTCATTTAAACTTATTTTCCACCCCACTACATATAAATGATTTTAAAGTTCATATTCAATGTTCATATTTTAAAGTTCATAAAATTAAAGCGCTTTATATCTATGTGGCTATGATTCAGGATTTATAGGGATTATTAAAAACAATAATCCAGTAAATAACTGTATTTAAAATAATTCCCTTGCACATCTTTTGATTTCAAGGACCTTTTTACAAGTTCCACTGGACAAACTAGAAGATGATCTTTTTTCATATTTGTATGATTTCAATAATATTTTAGATGTCAATTTTGAATATTGGGAAAACATTGTTGATTTTTGTATTTTTAACAATTTTATCTTTAACGGTGAGGGTATTTTTCTACAGATTGTAGGCATACCACAAAATACCAATTTTTGAAGCCTATTTTTACATTTCTATGAGGGAAATTATTTCCATCAGGATTTATTGATTACTTAATAATTTTTAATTATATAGATTTTATTAATTTTGCAAACACAATCCACCTCCCTGATTAAAACTCATCAAACAAATTTACCTATGATTTATTCATTACATCAGATTCCGTTCAAATTGATGTTTATGGTAAATGAATCCCATTCCGCATTCCCTGTTAACAAGGAACTCTAATATATCAATTAGTATTTATAGCAATGTTCATTGAAAGTTACTGTGATTTTTTTTGTTGTTGTATAAAATGCCCTAGATTTCTTATGTATTCAAATTTAAAAATATAGGATTGGTAGGTTTTTATATTAATCTATTACTGTTTTTATATTACTGTTTTTATATTATCCTGTTTTTATCTATTACTGTTTTTATATTAATCTATTTTTTATATTATATTAATCCCCTTACACTTACCTATAATTTTATAGGAAACATGATTAATACTTTCTTGAATGTAAACCTCCCACGATTCACTGAAGACCAAAAAGGCAAATGCGTACCTGTAAGTCATGAGGACTTATGGAGTTGATTATTTGCAATTGATGAGCTATCAAGTGTCCCAATAAATGTTTCATTTATATGAACACCTTAAAGATTATACTTCTTTTCTCTTTTTTTTGCTCCGCCTGTGTTAAACACAGTCTTCAAATTGATAAGAAAATTAAAGAATTTTTAAATGGGGAAGAAGCATTGAGAGCATTTAACATGTCATTTCAGCTTGGGGGGGGTCTCATAACCTGTGTGGTCCAGATGAAAAGATCAAAAGATGCCAGGGTCCGAATTATTTCAGGAGGGCAGTATCATTTTCTCTGTGCAGTGGCTGGGTGGCGCAGTTGGTTTGTCGTCGGCCTTCTGAGCCCAAGTCTGCGGGTTCAATCCCCGGCCCAGACACCGGATTTTCGGGGTGCAGAAAATCCTCAGCAGCCATGTCGTATGATAATGCGGCATGTAAAAGATCCCTGGAGTGCCTTATTGGCTCTTGGCATTTCCGGCAAAATTAAATTCCTAGTGCACTTTAGCATCCAATTAGAGTCTCGGTGCTGCCATCTAGTGTGGCAGAAACTAAACGTCTCATTGGAAATCTCATTGGAAGCAGCATCTCATTGGAAATAAAATTTTAGAAAAAGAAGAGTATCATTTTCTCTCATTTCTTTACAAAGATAAGGCAAGGTGACAGGAGAAAGATTGATTCTTCAGTATTGAAATAGCTTAACAATATTTTTAGTTATGGATAAGGCAAAAAATTTATATGCTATAAAAATGGTGAAAAGTTGAATTTTTTCTTGCAATTTAAAGCAAATTTTTTTTTCTTTCAAATTTATAAAAAGTAGTGTCCGGTTTGAAGAGATAAAAAATAACGTTTCAGGGCCAAAATGACTGTCCGGTTTCGGGAGTGTCCGCTTTGCGGAGAATGTACATAATGGTTTATTCATAGAAGATTTTGGGGGAATTAAAAATATGTCCGTATTGAGAGGCGTCCGTTTTGCAGGAGTGTCCATAACAGGAGGTTTCACTGTATATATATATATATATTGAAATTTAAAGGACAGTTAAACCATTAGTAATCTCTCTAAGTGCTGGTCATGTTTAAAATAAGTTATAGTTTCTTCTAAATAAAGATCACTGTCTTAATTCACTTCCACTAAGAATTATTTTCAGAGGGCCGGAATAGCCTGGTTGTTCCTAGTTGCTGTGATCATTCATTGTTTTATTTGGTTGCAGGTTGATATACCAATACTTCAGCACATGACTTTTGCTATTACAGTCACTCTCATCTCCAGTATCTTCTATTATTTGTTGAAATTTGCTACAACATTTGAAGCTTATGTGTCCAATAAGACGAGGCTATATTTCACAATGATAAGGTTTTATTCCTTTGTTTTCTTTTTAATTATTATTCTATAATCAAGCTATTACTCTTTTTTATGTTTGCTGTTCAAATGGTGGTAATAAACAACTGAACCACATGATTGTTTAAGAGCTAATCATCATAAATGTGTGCTAATATTTTTTAATTTATTTAGAAACTTCTCGAGATATAGCAAAATGCATAAAAAGTAAAATTAACTTTAACCCACTGGCGGTTAAGGAAATGGGCAAAATTGGGAGAATGTTTCTCCCCTACACACAGTTCCCCTATCAGTTAACATGGGAAAACCGGTTTTGCTATGCAGAGAAGACTGCAGGTTAAAATGCGACTTTTTACATGCAGAACCGTCAGTGGGTTAAGGGGTCCAAACTATGGGGACCATATTTCCCAGATTGCAGCTACCTCCTATATTTTAGGGATCAGAAATCTAAATCCATCAAAAAAGAATATTTATTCGGAGAAAGTACGTTTTAGTGTTTCGTAACCTAAAATATTGTCTGCACTAATTAATTAGCATATTTGAGGTCACCCCCTTGAACCATTAAGATTGAGTTCTGATACGTGAAGATCAAAAGTTATTCAGGAAAATCCTTTTTTTACGCACTGTACAACCATTTGAATGTATGAACTGAAACATTAATTTCTTCTGATGGTTATACTAAACTTTTTAATTCATTCACTCTCTTGGGAACAGGAATATGAATATTTCAACTTTCAAATCTAGCATTTAAATTTTGAGTGCATACTTATCTTTTTTTACTATCTTGTTTAATTTTACTGCTGGAAGTGCCACCTTTTCCTTTACATATTGGTGGACAAACAAACTGATCCATTATTTGAAGACCTTAAGAAAAAATCTTTTCAAGTGTATGAAGGAATAGAATTTATTTTAAAGAAAATAAATAGGTCATTCATAAGATCTTCACAAATTAATAGAAAGTGTTAAAAAGACATTATCCATGAATGAAGTCACAAATTGTGTTATGTTCAAACTATAGATAAAAACTATAAATAATTTTTCGAAGAATTATAAGTAATTAATATGCAAGAGAAATTCAACAATTCATGGACACTGCTGAGAAGTTAGCAAAATTGCAAACTTTAACGAAATATGCCTTCCGAAATTTAGGACAAAGAAATTAAGAAAAATTTGGCAATAAAAACTTCAATTATCTTTGAAATTATGTTAGTAACAAAGTTATGTTACAGAGCTATTTTGGTGTTATTTGTTTAAAAATCACTTATTTTTTAAAAAAATCTTTTTATTTTTTAAAAACTTCATGTTGAATATTATAAATACCAGCATACTTAAAAGTCAAATACAAGTTGGGAAAAGAATGCCTTTTGCAAAGCAGAAAAAAAAGTTAATATATCAGTCTGCAAAATTGATCTGCCAGTTTTGACTTTTTTTGAATGAGTAATTTCAAAAATTTTCTGCTCTGCTTAAAGATTTTGACTGTATGTGAAGATTGGGGGACTGTTTTTCGTTTATAATGATGAATACTATAATATTATCCATAAAGTCCAAAAAAATATTTACTGTGACATGAAATAGGGGAATTTGGACCATTTTTTGTTTTTAATGTAATTCTAAAAATTTTCCATGATGGAGACAAATTTTCCACAAGCAACATTTGTGTATACTATACATGTTTGGTTAGTGGTAAATTTAGATGAAGTCAAATAACTGGAGAATAAAAATTCACTTTTTTGGAGAAAAAAAACTATTAAATTATGCTAAAAACTTTTTCTTCTCTTTGTTTGTTAACTTTAAAAGTATCTTTTTATTTTTTAGAGTTGTCATGCTAAGAGCTGTTGTGTTAGGAATAGTCACATATTTCTGGATGATTGTTTACAAACCTCCTCGACATCAAGAAGTTGTAAGTTAGGCATAATTTTCATTGAACGGCTTTCTTCATAAATACTATTATGACTCCTTTAAGAATTTAAAAATGTTTTTAACTGGTTAGAATTTCAGGTAGCATATTCAAATATTATTACCTTCCCTATTTCTTGTTTTGTTTTTCTTGAAATAGTTACTTTTGGAATGCTTAGTACAAAAGAATGAATTTCTTATTACAACATAATGGAATATAAAATTTAAAAAAAAAAATTATAAATGTTTAAAATCTATGTGTAATCAACAGGATATTGTGTTTTTACAATTAAATATGTTTCTTATCTAAGAACCTGCAATTGCATGTAATAAGGTTGATTATAGCAGTTTTTTATGCAAATTTATAAGTTGGGACGAAACTTAGTCAAAACTTCCGAGTTTCCGCGAGCTGAAGAAAGAAACAATTAAAAAATCACTAACATTACACAAAAATTGCATAATAGCTGTGAATAAAAACATTTTTCTTTTGTTCCATGTAAACATGTGTCTGATAAAGATAATTGTATCAAACATGTTTATCTATTTTATTAATTAAAAAAAAGTGCGTCACGGAAATTTTGAATTTCACATTCAAAACTTTCATCATCTTTTGGCGAGTTGGATTTTCATTATAAATCCATTTAGTTTTTCAGCAATTATTTTTACCGATCAATTTTTTACGAATCAGTAGAATAGAATACAGATAAACAGAATAGTATTTTCAGAAATTATTTTTACAGTTTTCAGTAATCTTGATATTTTTAATAGAATATTATCACATAAGTGTTCTTGGAATTGATAACTCTTTGATGTGTGTGTTTGATTTGCTTCGATTTCATCGTGAATTCTCATTGTTTTTCTACCTGGCTTTTTGCTAGTTATACCCATAGATAATTATGTAATCTTAAAAAATAAATGTTTTTAAATCAAAGCTGTCACGACTCAAATCACATATACTTATTGAATTGACAATGATTTACCCATCACCTATTTCATCATAAATCTTGTGGTTTTCAACATTTATTATAGCAGATTTCTGCATGGTTTTAGAAATCCTGCTACATTTATATCAGATATTACACAGGTTGATCATTTGAATAACTTTTTATTCACATATTTGATTTGCGCCGATTTTGCAGTGAATTCACATTATTTTTCTGACTGCTTTTTTGCTAGTTATACCATATTTTTTTTAAAAAATAAATTTTAAAATCTCAATATTTCTAAATCATAAGTATTACAACACATAATTCAATAATTGCGTACATGAGCATTTTGATTTTCAACCATGTTAGTAGGATTTAGCACTGTTTTTGTCGTAAATCAATGTAGAATTTGAGCTGTCAAGACATAAACTTTGTAGTTGTGGAGAAATCGGTTCTCCACTACACTATGCTACAAAATGCCTGTTAACAGAATCCTATCACTTTAAAATTCCTGTGGAACAAAATATCCTTGCCTGAAGAAACAAATTATTTGTAGTAAAACCCTTTTAAATAAACTAACTAACTTCATCCACCTAAAATGTAATTCATTACCATAGTGTAGAATCAGTATGCTAACCAGATTTTCATATTATTCAACCCTTATAATTTCTCAATTCTGTAAAGGCGAATATACATAAGGCAGTCATAGGCGAAGTGTTACAGAGCACACAAAGAGGTGAATTGACCAAGTTAATTTTAAATAAATGGGCCTGTAAGTAGTCGTGTCCGGTAATTAATCTAAGGCAAGCAACTCCCTCAGCTCTGGGAAGGAGGGAAAGGTGAGAGCACAGCTGGTTATCTAGAAGGCTAGCCCAGGATTTTCCATCAGCTAAGTCCCTAAGAGCAGATATTGTTCTGTGCCTGCATTTGCTCTTAAGAAGCCTGCATTTCTTAGGGGAACTGGATGAGAAGATGGATGCAGTGCTGAAGCCTCTCTAGCCAACATGTCAGCCCGTTCATTTCCGTAAATGCCACAGTGGCCGGGGATTCACTGGAGGACTGCCTCTCTTCCAGAACAAAGAAGAGAGTCAATGCGTTGTTTACACTTAAATTCGAATTCAGAGGGATATAAATTACATTCAGAAATGGTCTGAATAGCAGCCTGAGAATCGACAAAGATAACAATGTTTTGTTCAGATGGTTTACCAATAGCTATAATAGCTATAAGGATTGCAAACACTTCTCCATCAAAATTATCTGCCCAAGTGTCAAGAGGTTCTCTAAGGCTGAAATATTTGGAGTAAGCACCAGCTCCAGCTCTACCAGTTGAAAAAGTGGCGGATCCATCAGTAAAAACCTGCAGCCATTGCTCGTAAGAGTATCTCTTGTGTATAGTGGCCAGAGCGATAGGATACAACTCGGTCTGGTGGAAGTCCGATTTCCGAACAGGCAGTACCAAGTCTAATCTGGCAGTGGCATATCTCAGAAGGCCCGTAAAAACAGGTGGCCTATACATGCAAAGTTTGGAGTTGGAGACCTCAAAGATCTCTGCAAGTCTCCGGTACTCAAAAAGAAAGGAATGTTGAGATTTAAGTCTAGTTTGAGGAAGATTGTAGTACGGCCAAAAGTGCTCCTTTCTCAACAATCTTTCACCAAGAGAAAGGAAAGCATAAGTTCGTTTGTCAGATAAATTATAAATTTCTGTCTGTAGCTGCATGGCAGAAATAGGGGTTGAGATCGCAGAACCAGTGATGAGCCTTAGTGCTTTGTTTTGAACCAAATCGAGTTTTGGTAGCGCACTGTCCGAGGCAGTAACAAGGATTTCTGAACCATAGTCAAATACTGGTTTAATGTAAGAAGTAAAAGTGGAAGTAAGGACACTTTGGGATGAACCCCACTTTATTCCAGCGAGACGTTTCAATAGACCAAGGCGATTTGTCACGCTATCTGCCACTTGATTTATGTATTTAGTCCAGGTCAGTCTGGTATCAAGAGTTATGCCCAATTAGGTAGCACAATCGGTCCGACCCAGAGTACTATTTTTGTATACCAAGTTAACATTAAACTTTTTGGTACTAAGGGTAAAAAGTTCACAATTTGTCTTTTCCGGGTTAACCTTTAATTCGTTGTCCAGGATGCCAGAGCCTCTAAAGCCAAATTGAGTGTTTTCTCCAGCATAGAGATATCAGAGCCAGTAGACCAAATAACAAGGTCATCAGCATACAAGATTCAGTCTCTGGAACAGCATTTTTAATGTAGCTCAAAAGGTCATTTACCATAACATTAAAGAGGACAGGACTTAAAACTGAGCCCTGTGGAAGGCCCTGCCTGGTTTGCCCATACCCTGATTGAGAATTGCCATATTTAATGTTCAAGAATCTTTGTGAAAGAAAATCACTAATCCACTTAAAAAGATTTCCATACACTTTCTTATGAAGCAACTTCCTAAGAAGCAATTTTCTCCAAACTCTGTCAAACGCCGATTTAAAATCAACGAAGACAGCAAGTGTACTTTGCTTCCTTTGGAAGCCGTCCTTAATATGCTGTGAAAGTCTGACGATCTGTTCCGTTGTATTGTATCCACATCTGAAACCAGCCTGTCTCTCAGAGATATGGCCACCATAGTCCAAAAAGAACTGAAGCCGATCAACGACCATTCTTTCAGTTAGCTTACTTAGGATACAGGTCAAGGAAATTGGTCTAAAGTTTTGGATGTCCGTCGGATCTTTTCCATGTTTCAAGAGGTATAACATCAGCCTTTCTCCAGAGGCTCGGGAAAGTGCCACCCCAAGTTTTGTTTATAAAATTAAGGATTGTTTGTTTAGCTTTAACGCCAAGTTCCAAAATAAATTCAGGGAGGATGCCATCAGGACCAGCACTCTTTCCTCTCTTCAAGCAATGTAGTCCTCTCTGAAATTCCTTAACAGTGAAAAGTGAGGAGAAAAGGCAGTTCCATTCTGGGTTATCACCAGAGGGATTTATTTCACCCCTCTTAATCCTAGTCATCGGGTAAAAATTACTAATCTTGCGATAAAGTTTCAAAAAAGCTTTGGCAATATCTTGGTTTGAGGTTAAAGTTCTATTGCCAACCTTCAAAGGTTGTTTGCAAGATTGTGTGCGCTTTCCATTTAAAGCAGATAGAAATCTAAAAGCTTTGGTCCATCTTTTCGATAGTTCATATTTTCCAGAAACTTGCTAAAAGAAGAGCGTTTTGCATTTAAAATCTCTTTCTTTAAAATGGCCTGGCTTTTTCTTAAGGAGATACAATCCTCTAGGAGGCCAGTGGATTCTGCCCTAGCTCTTGCATGGTCTTTTTCTTCCTTGTGCGCCTGAAGTTTATCATTCCAGAAAGGTTTTGCATTTTTAATGTGCCCCTGGGGACATAAGCATTGGCACATTGCAAAATTTTGATCACGATCCGATCAAGGGCCGTGTCATCATTTTCATGTAAAGGGCAGTTTCCCAAAAGTGAATCTGTTAATTCTGCTTACTTCTTCCAGTTAGCCTTGCTCAAGTTCCATCGAGTAATTCTGGGTTCTTTAGTCAGTCTTGGCTCTGAGATAATCACAGAAAGGATCTTATGACCAGCACCACCAGGAGCCATGATATGGTCGTGTTTTATCAAAGGTGTTAATCGTGGGTGAGACAGCAATAAGTCAGGATGAGAAGAACTGCCCCCATATGAAAGAAAAGTAGGCGAGGCCTTTGAGTTTTCCATAAAATCAATCTGGTTTGTATCAATAAAATCTTCTACCAAATTGCCAATAGGGCAGTTTTGGTCATAACCCCATCTGGTGGAGTGGGCATTAAAATCACCTAAAATAATGGAGTGTTTATTCCAATCCACAATGAGAGAATTTAGGTCAGGTTTATTTGAAGGTGGATTATAAATGAATGAAATGCGAAAGCCAATGTGGTTTTTCCACACTCTCAATTCAATTACTTCCAAAAAGTCAGAGGATGTCATGGTATGTTTAATCAGTGGTTCTGCAATGAGAGTGTCTTTAACGAATATAACAATTTCAGATGCTATTTGGCCAGAACGTGTAAGAGAATATGATTTATAGTTCTTCATTGGGAAAAATTCAAGCTTGTCAGCAGATGAGCCGCTTTCAGCAATACCAATTGCATCAGGTTTTTCATGAGAAATAATATATTTAAGTTCAGTAAACTTGTCAATAGTAAGGCCACCGGCATTCCAGAAAAGAACCTCAAGGCCGGGGTTGTCCGCGCCCTTGAAAGGACAGTTTTTTAAAACATTTTTAAAAACCTTCATATAGTCTTCAAAATCAGTACAAGACAGCAAGAGATTGGCGAAGGCTGTAGCAGATTCAGCGTTACCCAGGGTGCACCACAAGGAGGCCTGCCACACTACACCCCATTGATTCTAATATGCTTCATTAAAATTTTAATGTAAAGTTTTACTGGTGCCAGTCTTTGAAAGTTGGTAAGTATGCTAATATCAATTGGAAATTTTTAGCAAATACTTCAAACTGATATATGCCACAAAGTAATAAGGAAACCATTTGTATTGGTAGCTGTGAGCTACACATATTAAAAAATTGCCACATCTATTAAGCATGTTAAAGTTGATAAATTAATTTATACTTCTATGTAATAAAATCTGTTTTGCATGTATTTCAGTATATTAAGTATTACTGAGTAGATCCTTGAAAGTCATTGAAAAGTCAGGCTGCATTGCAATATTGAAAAGTGCTTAAAGGGGCTTATTTTTGATTTTCGTTTTTTAAAAGCCCTTATAGGGCCCTTTTTCATTGGGTGTTTTTAAAAAGTGCTTAATTTTCCTTTTCAAAAATGATATATTTTTTCTTTATCATGTTGATTTTCTGAAGATTTAATTATTTAGCCCCAATCTATCTTGGCGTACCGTCGGTCCGTAGCCTAAAAAATGCCAATCGTTTTACATGTTTGATGAAATACTTGCGGGTTCGCATGTGTGTATACTGAGCTGGATTCAGCGGGAAGGATTTTTATCCTCTCTTGCAAATCTGCTGCATTTTGCAAGAAATTCTTAGTTTCATTTTTGCCCTCTTCACGGGGGCCAACTAAATATTGTCAAAAATTTTTCCCTAATAGAGACCAAAAATTTTAGCTCTCTTGTTAATTTCAGTGTGTATTTCATATGGCTTTATTAGGAATTCAATTCAGAAAATCTGACAGCTAACTGCATCACAAAGGAGCAGAAAAATAACAAAGAAACAATTCAACAATTTAGGTAAAGTGAACAAAAAAGAACAATAAACATTTCAACAATATAAAATTTTAAACATTAACATGAAAAAGGTAAAGTTAGTGACAATTTATGAGAATTCTTGCGTCCCAATACAATTTAGTGACATTCCCACTTTTCTGGGAGTTCCTATCTAGTCCCTTGCACAACAAGAGGTGATCAGAGTTTAATACATCTGTGTCACAAATCAGGCATGCTTTGCTGGGAAGAATTTTTATGTTATACAAATGTTCTCAGGGGCCCCCATCAGGGGGGAAGATGGGCACACGATGCGCCTACTTAAAGCTTGGGGGGATTTTTACACTAAATAAAATGAATAATTGGGGGGGGGGGGGAAATTTAGACCAGAGAATTTTTTTTAAGTACATAAATAAAAGAAGCAACTGGCCATTTTCAGGGCTTTTTTGGGGAGGATGAATGCGCCCAAGAGCTCGGGGGAGGGGGGCACTGAATGTTCTGATAAGCAATTGTGGCCTGTTTTAAGCCTAAAAGGGGTTACTGCTTCTTTACGGGGTTGGTAACAGAGAAATTTCCAATTGCCTTGAATATTTTGCCTTTTGATTTTATAGTTAAATCATAATTATTTATTCCTTTGAGTTTTTTCATATTTTTTAAGAGTATCAGGTGTGACGGTTGTTATTTCTTGAGGCATAGTTGTTCCGTTTTTTGCCAGATAATCTGCGTTCTCATTGCCTTCGATACCAATATGTGAAGGGATCCACTGTATAACTATAGTTTTATTCATTTCCTTGAGGAGGTTTATATCAAGCTGAATTTCGTTTAACTGCTTAGTTTTAAAACATGGGTTTTCTGTGATTGCTTGAAGTGCAGAAATGGAGTCTACCAATAGAACCACCCTTAGGAACTCGTTAGATCTTGTTTTTAGGTTCTGTAATGCTAGATAAATTGCTTGGATCTCTGCATCAAAATTGGTCATATAATGACCCACGAGGGCGCTTTGGGAAAATAGTTTACAAAAAACACCAGCTCCAGATCTATCTTGTATCTGAGATCCGTCGGTATATGCATGTAGCCAGTCGCTTTCCGGGTATTTTTCGCAGATCATTTGCAACGCAGTTGCCCTCAGCTCTGCCTCGATACTGTCTTTTTTCCTTAAGTTCCCTGCAGTCAAGTTGTTTTCGATGTCTACATATTCAAGTGGATTGATAATTTTATACGTGCTTTCAGTAGGAATGTTAGCATCGAGATCTTGAAGTGTGTTTTGACATATTTCTACTGGTGAAACTTGAGTTTTGAGAGTACTGGGTTCCTCATTTGGAATCCACTCTGCTCTGTGTGAGGTCAACATTTTGATGTAACTTCTGACTGCCTGCTTTTGAATTTCAATGTTGATGGAAGGGTTGGAAGTGTACAGTTGCATTGCTGCGACTGGGATAGTTTTCACTGCTCCAATGATAACCCTAAGGGCTTTATTTTGCGCTTTTTCTAGTTTGTCAATACTACTCTTTGCCGTAGAAATCAAGGCCTTGCTACCATATTTGATTATAGGTTTAACATATGTGTTATACGTTGTATTCAGGGTTGCTTGATTGCATCCCCATTTGGCTCCTGCAAGTCTTTTCATCATTGATATTCTGCCTTCCACTTTTTCTGCAGTGACTTTCACGTGATCAATGAAGTTTAATTTGTTATCTAGTGTTACGCCTAGATATTTTGTACAATCACTCCTACTTAGCGTAGCATCATCTATCTTCAATTCAAAATCTATCTTAATTTTTTGGAGGGAAAAGAATTGGCACATAGATTTGTTCTTATTTAAAAGCATATTATTATCAATGCACCAAGTTTGTAGTATTTTCAATGTTTCATTCATGGTGCTCTCGAGGAAATGTTTCTGATCTTGATATTTTCTGGAGTTAGTTGCCTCGATCCAAATGACTAGATCATTGGCAAACATGGAGACATTAACCCCGGGAATTTCTTTTAAAATTGTTATAAGGTCATTGATATATATGTTGAAGAGAGAGCAACTGCAAACTGCTCCTTGAGGTAAGCCAATTTTACTTTGCCGGAATTGAGATTCCGTGTCATTCCATATGGTTCTTACCCATCTTTGGGTTAAAAATCTTCTTACCCAGTTCCACATATTTCCTCTTATTCCGATTTTATCAAGTTTGTAAAGTAGCTTTTTTCTCCAGATAGTGTCGTAAGCACCCTGAAAGTCAATAAAGACTGCCAAGGAGCTTCTTTTAGAGTTGAACCCTGTTTTGAACTTATGAACTAACTTCATTATTGAATTATTTGTGGACATATTGCTTCTGAATCCTGCCTGTTCTTCGTGGATTAATTCTTTTGATTCAAGTAGAGATTTGAGTCTGGAGGATAACATTCTTTCGAATGTTTCAGCTAGAATAGATGTCAAAGATATTGGTCTATAAGCTTCAGAATTTTCATTTGGTTTCCCTGGTTTAAAAATTGGGATGAGGTTTGCTTTCACCCAGTCGGCTGGTAAACTAATATTTTTGCTCCAAAACGTGTTATAAATGGAGAGTAGGAAAACCTTGTTTTTTTCACTTAGGTGTTTAATAAACTCAGGGAAGACTTTGTCTGGTCCTGGTTGTTTACCTGTTTGAATATTTTTAATTGCTTGGTTGAGTTCTGCAATTGAAAATTCTTTTACTAAAATGGGGTCTATTACATTTCTCTCTGAGTAATTTGTTCTAAGCTGTGTCCTCTCCTTCTTCTTTTGTTTACTTAAGGAGAATTTATTGAGAAAGTATTCGTTGAATTTTGTAGCTATTAAACTTGGATCTCGGATCTCTTTGTCTCCAAAAACCATTGGGTGGTTAACTTTTGGAGTTCTTTTGTTGTTGAGACTGTTAATTAAACGATAGGCTTTTTTCCCATCTACCCGATAGTCCATTTTATTAAAGAATTCTTTCCAAGTTTCTCTTTTGGCTTCGAGAACTTTCTTTTTCATGATGGCATTTTCGCGTCTCCATTTAATAACATCTAGGCGACATTCCGCTTCTGTTTTATTCACAGTTTTTTTTGTTGCTCTCAGCCTAGCTTGGTCTCTGATGGCCTTTTGTTTGGCTAGTTCTTCATTCCAAAAAGGCTCGTATGATTTCATTCTTCCGCGTGGGATATGCTTTTTTGCACATTGAAGAAGAATTGTAGAGAAGGATAAAGCTCGCTTGTATGGTGATGTTTCATTCATTATGTTACTTATTTTTCCTTCAACCTCTGTAGTAAAGTCTTTCCAGTTGGCCTTTTTAAAGTTCCACGTAATTTTTAATGGGGTCTTAGTGAGTTTCAACTTTGTTGTAATTAAGGTCTTAATCATTTTGTGTCCTCTACCTGTCTGGCCCAGCACAGATCTTTTGCATTGTTCAACTATGTTTGCAGAAACCATACTTAGGTCTGGATTAGTCGAACTTTCTGAGTAATGGATAAAGGTGTTTGGATCGTATTTATCATATAAAAGAAATAATGCATTGGTACCAATAAAATCTTCTACAATTTTTCCTACCTGATTCTGATAAGAGTAACCCCAGTTTGGGGATGCTCCATTGAAATCCCCTACAATAATTTTATTCTTGAATGGAGTCAACATGTCTAGGTTAAGATTGTTGTTATTAGGAGGACTATAAATACCATAAACTTTGAAATGGGCATTTCTGTTCCAAATGTTAGTCTCCACTATCTCTGATGAATCATTGTTGTTCATCTCTTTCACCACTTTGAAAGTTGTGGTTAATTCATTTTTAATTGCAAAAGTATACCACTGGCAATTTGCCTGGATTTAAAAAGTCCATGCATAGTATAATTCTTTATGTAATATCTTTTCATTTTCTCTTCTGTGATATTTGCTTCTTGCATTGTTAGGGTGTCAACATCCTCTTCAAAATCAATTTTCTTAATTTCCTTAAACTTAGAGATGGAAAGACCTCCAGCATTTCATTGTAGTATAGAAAAACGAAACTCTTTTCATTTCCTTCGGTTTGCTGCGAGCTGCAATAGTTGAACGCTGTTACTCATTTAGCATCACCCAGGAGGCACGTGTGAATTCAGGAATTTCACGGACGCGAGTAACAATACCTCCCTTAATTTCAATGTTGGTGACGCGTTATCGTCTTCGTCACTGGCAAGCTAATGGCCTTCTCGAGATATTCTATTTATTGATCAGTACCTTAATCTTTCAACTTGACTTGGGGATCATTCACTAATCACATATTTTCACGTGGGTCCTGAGAGCAGTTAAGAATCCCAAAGCTTCATCTCCTCAAAATTTTCCTTTACCTTTTATTCATTAAATTTAAGAATTATTTCAGAATTTTGATGGTAATATTTTTACTTCAGGGACTGGCCTCCAATTGCATGAATTTTTTGTGAACTTTTATTGTACTTTATTAATTATTATATTATTAATTTTAAAATTTTATGTATTCTTAAGTTGTTTCATGAGATAACTTAATAATATTTAGAGCCAAGATTTTAAAGCATAAAGTGTGGGACTTTTAATATTTTAAATGCAGCAACAGCAATGCTCTTACAAAAAGAATGTTTCTAAACCTTAAATTGTTTTCCATGTTATGATTATCACTATAATCTCAAGCATAGTTTTGGATCATGCTATTTGTATTAAGTTATATCAGGTTCTTATGAAATGTTTATATGCCTTTTTTTATGTCTACTAGCAAATAATTTTAAATTGAATATATCTATAGGAACACATCCTGTCTACCATCATTTAACAGCAACTCAGATAATTTTGAAAAGCATTTATAATTGATTCTAACAATTGCTCAAATTTTGTTCCAAATATAATCCCCCCCCCCCATGAATATACTTTTTCCTACTTTTCGCTATTTTCTTGTTAGTGTCTTCCTACATTATCTTATTTTTAGCCGTGCTTCTTCTGTTGGATCTCTCAGCTCTCAAATATCAATAGTCAATGCTCTATAATAGTTATACAATGTCTCTAAATAATTTTAGAGTAATAAATAAACAATAAATTAGGAAATGAGGTCAGGCATTGGGCCTAGCTCTGGTGGTGATGTTGCTAGGGTAAGCTCGTGTTAAGGGACTCATTGGGGAAAGTGTGGTGTGTCGTGTCTGTTTTCCTCGCCACAGTATTTTCCTGATAGATGCTCCTTCCGAGGGAATAGCTTTGTGTCTATGTTGATTTCGAGCATAACTCTGCAGTTTTTCTTATGAGTGTCCACATGACGTTTCAAATTTCTGTTTAACATATTTTGAAACTCAGAATCAGAAATTTAAAGAATATGCAACAGTGCAGAAGCATAGGAAAAATTTAATTTTTTTTTTCTGATTGTTGAGAACACAGGTAAGAATAGGAAAAAAATTGAGTATTGCTCTAGTTTAATTTTGCATAAATATTGAACTACAGAAAAATATCAGATCATAATTGAAAAGCTGCCACTCAAACTTTATTGGTTGCTAATGGTGACCCTATTTCAAGAGCTGTGATTATATTATTAGCCCTTCCTTTTTTTGTGACTAAACTTTTTTAAAGTCTCAACCAATTGTACCAATACCATAATACCCATATTCAATTGTATCCATCAGACAGCACTCTTTTTTTTAATATAAAATGAATAAGATTTTAAATAGAAGAAAATATTATCTCATTAAAGTAAATAGTAGACACAATTTATTTGTTGGAAACAGAATATTTCAAATTATTTCAGTAAATAAAGTCAAATTTGAGCACCTACGACATTTGTACAAAAGCCCATGTATCTCCCTCATCTTAGCTACTGTTTAATCCACAAAAGTTAAACAAAATCATAATTCTTCTTCGGAATGAAATAGTAAGCAGATATAAGAGAAACCAACTGATTTGATTGAATGCTGTATTAATTCTAAAAAATAATTTTCATAAAACCCATGCCAAAAAATAGCATTTAAAAGGGTGTGTAGATAATATACATTAAAAAAATGAAAACGACCAAATATCAAAGAGCCTAAGTTCACAATAAAAGACTCAAGCTTCACCCTTTTCAGTTATCACAAAACAAACAAAAAGAAACCCTATGCCAAATCATATTTGATATAGATTGGCACATTCATTAAACCAGACTTTTGAGCAATGATTTGTTTCCTCTTTTTCATTAAAAAAGAAAAAAAAAACTCATTTCTCTATAGAACTGCAATATTTATTTTAAGAACATTTTGTGTTAATAATTGTTTTTGTTTGTTCTTTAAAGTGTTATGAAACGGAACTGGGCAGTGAACTCTACCGTCTTATTCTGGTGAATTTTGTGATTGCTATCCTTATTTTCACTTTTATGGGAGAGTTTGTCCGAAAACTCGTACATTCACACATCACTCAGCGAATCACTCTGAAAGAATTTGACGTAGCATACAACACACTCGATCTCATTTATTTCCAGACTCTAGCCTGGTGAGTGATATTTTAAAGAAATAACCACACAAGTATTTTCAATTTCTATTAATGCTCTCTCTTTCAGGCTGGCCATGTTTTACGTTCCTTTCATCTCCCTCGTCATCGTCATCGTTTTAGTTCTTATGTTCTACATCAAAATGGTGTCCATGTCTTCTAACTGCCATCCTCCAAAAAGATCCTGGTCCATCAATGAGATGCAGACATTCTATCTAGTCTTGACTTTTGTCATGTTCCTCTTTACTGTAGTCACTGTTGGATACACCATATTTGGGTATTTTGAATTATTAATAATTTTCAAGCTATTAGAATTTTGCATCATGAAAATCACATAGCGATTTCAAACTAATTTTATTTATAGTATAAATGTGCTAAACAACTTTTCATCCTATTTTCAAGCAGTGAGATGCATTCCGTAAATTATCTAACTAATTTGTACAGTTAAGTTACAAATCATAGTTTCAACAGCTTACTTAGACTTATTTTTACTATTTTCAATATAAATAATAATTATAAAAAAAATTGGAATCATAAGTTAAGTAAGTTTTTGCATAATTTTGAATCTTTATCAGATCCTTGAAGAGTTTCTTTAGTTTAGTTAAAATTTTGCCTTTTCTTTTTTAGAGTTAACCTTAGTGTGAGAAAGTGGGAAACTTTAATTGTTGATATTTTCTTAAGGAAGTTTTTTTTTTATAGTTGATCTTCCTAATGTGTGTTAGTGATTGTATATTTTTATTTAGGGTTCATTTGCACCAAGATTATTCAGGAAATCATCAGATTTTTTTTTAAAATAAAAATAATTTATGAACTTGATATTTTGATTTTACATTCTAATTTACATTTTTATTAAATATGAATATCTTTTTGAGTATGAACTTAGTTATTAGCATACAAAATTTAGATAAATCAAATGATTAAACTGCTAAAAACTCATAAAATAAATTTTAAAAAATGGAAATAACTAATTTATTATGTATCAATTAAAAGAATAAATTAAGGGAACACCTAAAAATCATTATATTTAATTTAAATATAGAATAAGTAAATCAAAATTATATTTCTTTAAATCAGCAATCGAAGAAAAAGAAAAACAGTAGGATATATAAAACTAGTCCATGCATTCTCCATTTCCTCCATTTGCAAATTGTGTTGCATTATTACTCTTTTTATAATCATACATTTCCTAAAAATAAAGTTTGTCTTCGGCTGAAATACCTTCGAGACAGATATCCCTTTTAGAGAATGTTTTTTAATGTTCTCTTCCTTTCTGCAACAAAAAAAGGGGGGATTGTGTTTGCGTTAATCCTTGCAACTGATTGTAATTCCTGGGGTGGTTGCAAAAAGGGCATTCATCAGCATCTTCTTTGCACTAAATCACTATTCATGTTTTTCACTTGCATTGTTTATTCTTTAGAGGATCCTAAAATGCAAAAATAGATTGTTGTAAGGGATTTTATTTTATAACTGTTATTGAACAGCCGACCCAATTCTGGGTTTACAACTACCAATGTAGCCTTGTAATTTTGAACCCGATCTGGAAGACAAGGGAACTCCTAGATCAGTACCCTCAGAAGTATTTTATTTTATTTTATTTTATAACCGTCGTTGAACAGCCGACCCAATTTCATGGGTTTACGACTACTTACGTTCAACTCCGTAGCCTTGTAATTTTGAACCAATCCAGAAGACAAGGAAACTCCTGGATCAGTACCCCCAGAGGTATTGATTTGTTGTGGGAACATGGAGGACTTTGAGACTCGACAGATTTAACGTGCATCAGTCACCATTTACTACACGGGGAGTCTTCGGCCGGCGAGGATCGAACCCACGACCTCTTGGATATGGGCCCAGCGCCCTACCGACCAGGCTATCCCGGCCCCCCTCAGAAGTATTGATTTGTTATGGGAACTTGGGGGACTTTGTGACGCTGGCAGATTTAACGGGCACTAGTCATCATTTGATATAGGGGAAGTGTTCGGCCAGCTGAATTTGAACTCCCATTTTCACAAGCGGGGTTCCAAGGCCCTACCAACCAGGCTATCCCAGCTTTGCCCCAAGTGATTGATAAGGCTGAGATGCAAATGAATTTTTGGTGAATCAATTCAACAAATTGCGATCTTCAATTTCAGAAAGGAAACAATCAGATAGACCCCTTTATTAAATACCCAATGTACATAAAGTAAACACATAAATTGTTACTCTACGGTTAAAACTATTGTGTATACTTTATATTCAGATTTTTTAATTAGATACAGGACTGTTTTTTATATAGAAAAAATTAGAAATGGAAATAAGACTGATTATTTAAATTTTTTTCAAGAGGAGTAAACTGCCACTACAGTTTAGCAGTTATGTAATTTATATTTGCATATGAAATCTCGTATTACACTTCATTGCTATGTGATTATTGTGTATATTATATTTTTCAAAAATAAAAATTGAACCAAAGCATTAAAAGAATTACTATTCATGATTATTCAGGATGCAAAATTTTCAATTGCCACTTCGCCTTGGTGGCCCGCAGAATTTGGCTCAAGAATATCAGAATATGAGAATTACAGAATTTGATACTAGAGCTACAGATTGTGTTTCCGATATTGCAATTTTGATATTTTTATTTTAATTGCTTTGAATGATATGAGGATGATGCTGAAACCATTCAACCTGGCAGGAATCTTATATTAAGTTAATATAATTTTTTTACGGTGTTTTAATGTGTTTCCTTTTTTCAGTTTCTACATTCTTTTATACTTTTGGAAATAACCACCCAAAAAAATATAACAAATAATATTTTTTTTTTTTTTGAAAGATTGTTTGGATTTTTTTTTAAACAAAATACTTTGCTTTATCTGTGCAGAAAAGCAAAAATTTTTGTTTAGTTTTTGACGAAATAAGTTTGTTGTGAAAATGTCTGGTGGAACTTTTTTCAACTCTTTAATTAGGGTAAAAGTTGTGAATTGAAAACAATCTGTCTCTTGTGTGTCTGTGTTTCTTTTATTGAAATACATTCAAAATGTTTTCTATTCCAAGTCATTCAAAGATATTTCTTGTTCTTGTTTTTTATGTTCATCTTATTTAAGGTAATCTGCTTAAAAGCTTTTGCTATTCAAAATTATGAGTTAAAGAACATAATAAACATACTGAAAAAATGTATCTTGATGTTTATTTAATGTCCATCAAAATTGGGGAATATTTCAGCTGATTTCAAGCATTTAAGTGTAAAAAATCTATAAGACTCCCCATATTTGAATAATCTTTAATATATTATGAAGCATACGACATGTTAATTTGTTTCGATGTGTTCTTAAAACAAATTGAGTTGAGTCAAATCACAATTTTATTAAGATGACAAAACAATTTAACATAAAAATGATTGCTCACACAACACAGTCAAAATAATCTCATGTGACAGCTAGCAACCCTTCTTTGCTTCACAACTGTACCTGAAAGACAAATGTGTCACGTCCTCTGCTGGAATTGCTAAACACTACAGAGCATTTTATTAAATCTATTTTAGCTTTTTTTTTCATCTTGACTTCCAATGTATGTTTTTTATTTCTTTAAGTATTTTTACTTACTTAGTTAATCATTTCTAAATGAAATAAAATCTATGCATATTTTTAGATTTTTCATTCTTTCAAACAAAGTGAAAGAATATACAACGAGCATTCAAGTAAAAGAATATTATCTGCTCAAAAAATTAAACTTAGAATAAATTAACTGATGTTACATTTCTCTGAAAAATCTAAGAACGAAGTCACAATAAAACAGTTGAAATGACTATTTTATAAAATCAAAATTCTTATTCATACAGTTTGATTTCTATTTAACAAACTTCCATTTTACGAATTTCTCTATTTTGCAAATTTTTTCGTGGAACCAAGAACATTTTGGAAATTGCTTCGTAAAATAATTTCCAAATAGCGAAGTGAATTTATCGAGAAAAAAAATTTTAGATCTACTTTCCTTATTTCCCAAAATATTTGAGAAAATTATAAACTTGCTAACGCATTTTATGGAGGAAATGACCTTGCATTGATTTTCGCATCCACTTGAATTTTAGAGAAAGTAAAATTCCTTTCACTTTTTGTTTGCATTTCATACAGGAAATGCAACACCTCTAGAAAAGGGGGGGAAGAGGGAAATTCCTTGAGTAGGAAAAGAGCAGGGAAGATAGAGGGAATGGGTCTTCAAAGATATTGCTTCAAAATTTGGTATTTCTTCAAGCAGCTTAGCAACGATAATAAGGAACCGTGATAAGATTAAAAACAATGATTTACCGAATCCTTGTTTAAAACATAAGTCCATGAAGATGTGAATTAGGCAGTTTTGAATATAAGGCAGTGGATGCACGCAATGCGAGAAAAAAAAAACATTCCCATCTCTGGACCTTTAATAACTGAGAAAGCTATTCAATTTGCAAAGGAATTGGGACATGATGAATTTCAAGGAAGTAGTGGATGGCTTGATAAGTTTAAGAGAAAAAAGGGATATATGGCAAAAGTTATATCTGGTGAAAGTAATGACGTCAATGATAAAGATTGCATAAATTGGATTACAGAAACTCTTAATAAGATTTTAAAAGACTATAAGCTAGAAAACATTTTTCAGGGTGGCCACCCACCTGGAAAACCTGGAATTATCAGGGAATTTTTTTTAATACTGGAAAAAACCTGGAAAAATCAGGGTAATATGGATAAAAACCTGGAAATTTTAAAGAAAAGCTGGAAATTTTTTCTTATACATTTTTTTAATTTCACTAATTTAAATTATTTGCTAATTTTCTTAATTTAAATTGTTACATTCATTATACCCACAGTTTTTGGATGGAAATGTATCTTCAAACAGTTAAAATATCATCAACTTACTTTGCTTTCATCAAAATTTGCTCCATTATAACCCTGTTAAACTAGAATACAACATAAAATTCTCCCATGGTTGCTAAGCAAATGTCTTTGATCTCTATGCAGACTGTGCAATTTAGGAAAGGCAAAGATTATGGTGGATGTGGAAGAAGGGGTTAGGATTCGGTTTTTAAATTCTGTCCGTGGGTTTGTTCACACAATGATTCAAGTTTGTTCGCAATTGAGAGTGGTAATTTTTTCTATTTTGACAAAATGAGTCAAAATGTTTTTGTACTTTTAACTTTATTAAATTCTCTAAAAATTAGTTGGTTATAATTTAATAATAATAGATTTTATATTGCACTCTTTTTCTGAAAGCTTTTGAACTCCCATTCAAAGAAATCTGTAAATTATTTTTTCTCAGCAAACCAACCAATCACGCGTTTCCCCCCATCACTAACAGCAATGTTTGTCGACAAATTGTTACAATTCTTGCATTAATGCTAATTTTTTCTATTTCATTTTAACCTTTTATAGTATATTTTTATTTTGAAAAAAGTTTTTTTTAGAACTAGCTATATATTAATATCAAATTTTAGGGTTTTGTTGGTAAATATTAGTTTTTTGATTCAAAATTCGAACTGTATAGTTATCACAGTATCGAAAGTTCGTAAATGTTGCTTGCATTCCAGAGATGATATTTCAAAACTATTCCTCTTTTTACCTAAAAAAGCTGACAATGATTAAGGAATATATAGGAAACATATTAAATGATGTATATACATAAAATATAATTTTTTTTATTCATATCTGTTTAGTCAGGAGAAGGAAAACGAAACTTGTTTTAGTTCTGCACTGTACAAGATTCCAGTCGTTCTAACAAAAACAATTAACTATGCTAAACTAAAAAACTTTGTGTTTAGATTGGAATTCTTTAAATGTTTTAATTTCAAATAAGAAAAAAAATCAAAGAAGTATAAATTTTAAGGAATTTTATCTATTTTTTTTCTTCTATAGAGTACAGAACTAAAAATTAGACAATTTTACATTTCTGACATTTATTTTTTTATACTGAATCTCTTAAAATAAAAATGCTATTTCAAAGTACCATTATTTAAAAATTTGACTTGAGATATTGGTTTAAGGAAAATATGATCAGTGAATTTTATAAAAAGCACTGGTAAGATGAAATACAGTATAATGCAGTATACAGTACAGCTTTATATTGAAATGTAATTACAGTGATTCACAAAAGTCTTGATACACTTATGACTTTCAATGAAATAAGACTATCCATTAATTAAAATGAATGTTTCAGAATGTATATTTAATGATAAAAAAATGTGTTCTAATCTTAACAAAGTTGAAATATTTTAAATGACAATATGAAATATTTTAAAAACAAAGGAAAAGTTTATTTTTAAGGAATCAATAATCGAAAAGTGACAAAAACTTTTTCCCACAAAAGTCATTATACACTTTTAAAGAAAAAACTCACTCTATTAGTAAATCTAATTTTTCGTTAAATTAACGAAACTTTTAAATGTACGATGACTTTCGTGGGGTAACATTTTTGTTACTATTTGATTAAAAAATTAACTTTTGCTTTGTTTTTAAAATATTCCGAGCAGTTTTGCTAAGAATAGATTATACATCTTATTATCAAATACCCAATGTGAAATATTCATTTTAATTATTAAATTTTTATTTCCTATTTCAATATAAGTTATAAGTGAGTGAGCACTTTTGGGAGCCACTGTAATTATTAAAAATTATTGATATATTATCACCTGAAACGGTTTTCTTTTCCTTAATGAAAATATATTAAACAATATTTATCCAAGATTTAATTGGTTTTTCTGATTTTGTCATTTTGTAGGTACACTTTGAGCAAATACTACTTAAAGTAACACATTAAATTCAATAAAAACAATTAAAATTATTCAATAAAAACAATATATTCTGCAAGCTAAACATATTATTTCCTCCACGTCATAATTTTTTAAAAATTAATGTTGTACCAGAACATTAAAAAATAATAAAAAAATATCTTGTAAAAAAATTAATTTTTTTCAAGATATGTTTAAAAAAATGACATTTTGAATAAGATATTTTATAATACAGACACTTTTCTTGTACACATCCTACACTTTATAAGAAAAAAGGAAAAAAACGCTAACCTGGAAATTTTAAGATTTTTACCTGGAAAAATCAGGGAAATGGGTTTGGAGTGGCCACCCTGTTTTTAGTGCTGATGAGACGAGTTTATTTTTTCAATGTTTGCCATCCGCGCACCTGGAAAGTCAGGAAAAATCATGAAAAGTCATGAATTTCGGTATTGAGCAAAATTTGTCATGAAATGTCATGATTTTAACTATTTTAAAAAAAAACCATGATAAGTCATGGAGCTAGGTCGCCGAAAAATTTTATTTTTAGAATGGGATTCCTCTGCTGCCCCCCCCCCCCCCAATATCATGGTGTTCCGAATATCTGAATTTGTAACAAAATCCCCACTCAGAGTCATATTTTATTAAAATATAAAATGTTTTTATCATTGTTCTTTAAAAATTATGGTGTTCTTTCAAAAAATTAAAGAAAAAGTATCATTTCTAGAGTGAAGTATGTTTTAAACTTCTGTGATTACAGAATTATTATTTTTTATTTATTATTTTTATCTTATCAATTTAAAATTCTAGCTTAAGCAAGCTAGTCATTGGCAATTTTTTTTTAACTCTGAAATGAGAATAGAAAAAACAGGAGTATTTCTTTCCTTTCTGATGAACAAGAAAATTACCTTTAGAATATAATTCTGCAGAAAAAATTTTTTTTTGCTCAGCTATTATTTTTTCAGCTATTTTATTGCTTCAACTCTTTCTCAACTCTGTTTTTTGAATTTAAAATCAATAAATATGAAGATGCAGAGTAAAACAGTTTTGGTTATACCTATCATTTCAATGAATGTTATTAGAACATTTTTTAAATTTATCATTCTGTTTTTGTCGGAGAAAATAGTAACCTCAATAAGTCATGAAAAGTTCTTGGAATTAGTCATGGAAAGTCATGAATTTGAAAATCTAAAATGTAGCAGATACCCTGTTTGGAGGAAAACATAGCAAAGTTTTTTTTTTTTTTTTTTTTTAAATAACGGCAGGCACTTGAACTCTCGTTCTTCACCTCGGAAGATGCCGGAAGTGTTGCTCATTTAGCGTTACCCAGTGGGCACCTGTGAACCTAAGTCACGGAGGCGAGCAACATTACCCACGCCACACTGCCACAAACCCGTTCATAGGGCGGGCCACATTCACACATCACACACAACAGAAGACAACACAGAGAGAAACATCCATGCCCAGAGCGGGATTCGAACCCGCAGCCATTGGCTTCGCAGTCAGGAACGCTAACCGCTCGGCCACCT
The DNA here is from genome assembly GCF_982258835.1 of Parasteatoda tepidariorum. NCBI lineage: Eukaryota > Metazoa > Arthropoda > Arachnida > Araneae > Theridiidae > Parasteatoda > Parasteatoda tepidariorum. Next base: position 79,434 of record NC_141758.1, on the reverse strand, counting down.
GGCCGGCGAAATTTGAATGTCGACCGTCGAAGGGTTTCGAACCCATGGCAACCGGTATGAGAAACCTAACTTGCTACACAGCTTTACCAACTGCGCCATGCCTCACATACATAGCAAAGTAAGAGTAACTATCATGCTAGGTGCAAATATGACTGGCCATCAAAAATTAAAGCCATTAATTATAGGAAAAAGCAAAACTCCAAGATGTTTTAAGGGTACAAAATCTTTGGAGGTTGATTATGAGTTCAACAATAAATCATAGATGACATCAGAAATTTGTGAAAATGGATTCATAAGTTGGACAAACTTATGATTGCAGAGCATCGCAAAATCGCTCTAATTTTCGACAATTGCCTTGCCCTTCCGAAAGAAATCAACAAAAAACTGAAAAACTTAACAGTTTTTACTTGCCTCCAAACACTACATCGAAGCTGCAACCAATGGATTAAGGGGTGATTCAAAACTTTAAACTGCACTACTGCAAAAGAATTGTATGAAAAGTTATCACTGCGGTTGAAAATAAGCAATCTATGCCAAAGATCAATTTGCGAGATACCATAACAGAAATTTCTAAAGCATGTTACAGATCGTACCATTCGTAACAGTTTTGCTAAAACTGGATTCTTCGTCAACTCTGAGAATTTGGAAAGTGCGGAGTTCCTTTAGAACTTAAAAAAATGTGGGTACAGCTAAGAGAGAACCACGAAATTAATGATGATATACGGATTAATGATTTTCTTTCTATTGATTCTAAAGCTGAAACCACCGAAACATTAACTGAATCGGATATTTCGGACGGTGTGAAAAATAAAAACAATGCAGCTATAAATTGTGAGAAAGAAGGAAATGATGAAGAAATTACCAAACCTTCATATGATGAAATGTTAAAATCATTTTAAACAATTTGACGTGGATTGCAGTTTGAGAAGGATACGCATGAAGGAGTTTTTGGTGCATTACAAAAATGCACAACCTTTATTCTGAGAAAAAACACTTTTTCAAACGAAAAACTCAGACAAAATTAACGGATTTTATCAGTAGCAATTAAAATTAAGAACACATGAGATAATGTATGTTTAAATTTACTTTTATAATATATGTAGCATGATAGTGAAACACTGGATAATATTTTGTTCTATTCTTACTTTCTTTGCAGAATTCTTTTATGGTTATGATTTATAAAATAAATAATAGATAATAATTTACAAAATAAAGTTGTATCCATTGCAATTTTAATTATTTCTAGTGTTTATGAATTTAAAACCTGTTTTGTGTTGTGTAAGTATTTCAAAAGTTGATTGTCTATTTAACGAATTTTCCATATAACGAACTTTTTTTCGGGATTTAGCGACTACGTTAAATAGAGGTCCGACTGTATTTGATTCCCAGCTAGACAAAATTCAAGAGAAATTCATAATTGAAATATATTTAATGAACTAAACTATTATTCCCTTTTGGCATTTGATTAATAATAAAAAAATAAACATGTTTCTTAATTATGAATATCAGCTGGTTGTTCTCTTTCAGATTGGAAACGTCGGATTGTGGCCCCTTCAAGAATTTTGATACTGTGGGAGAAGCCTTACGGAGTACGATCTTAGGGGGCAAAGTGGGTAACGTTGTTGCAGACATTGTGAAATATATCACCGCTCCAAGTGTTCTGGTTGCTGTCTTTTGTGCCTTGTGGTGAGTTCTCTCTGCATTTCTCTCACCCAAAGCTTGAGGTTATTTTGAAAGAGCTTTTAAAATGGTTTTGTTTTTATTTTGTAAATGAAAATGTTTGAAATTCGAAAAAAATTTTGGGGTAGCAAAAATTTTTTTATATTTAGCATTTTTAGTTAGCAAAAGAATAATATTTTAACAAGTATCTACCAATTTTTTTTATTGTCAATTTATTACATTTAAAATAGTCATTACAAAATGGTATACTGCAATCAATTTTGATGTAATATTAGCTGTATTCAAGATCAGTAAATATGTATAATTTTTTTATTAATTAAATTAGCACGTTTTTCTCAATCAGAGCTTCTTTACAAGTATCCTGCACTATCAATCTATCTATTTTAGGACTGGGACAAAAAATGATTCCTAAATTTCAATTGAAAATAGAGAAACAGTTAAAATTTTCTTTTCTTAAAAAATATATTATTTTGGTCAGCAAAAATATTTTATGAAATAGAGGTCTAAAGAGAGATGTACCTGATTAAAAGAGTTTTGTTATTATTAGTTATCACTTTAAATATTTTTTTCTTTTTTAAAAAAAATGACACTTGTTAATTTATTTGTTAGGTTTTTTTAGCATTTTTATGAGTTTTGAGTTATGAAAAAATATTTAATTTTAAATTCATATTTACAAGAGCGGTACCTAACTCTATATTCCTTAATCGTACATTAAATACTTCACCATCATGGGCAATTCATAAATATTGTTTAAATACTTCAATATCGGCATGATTTGAATAATTTAATTTAAATCATTGATTTAATTCAACTGCGATTTTTTAAAAGAAAATTATTGTTTAAACTGATTTTTTTATTTTTAAATAATTCATTTATATATATTATTTAGGGTGGGATTCTTTTAAAACTCTAACTTCATTGAAAGAAAAGGTTTTTCCAAAGAAATAATAAAAGGGTTAATTATAATATTTCAAAATAGACTAATAAATGAATAATTGGAGAAAATGGATAACATTAAACTGATAAATTATAATTTTCCATTCCCTGTGTGTGAAATAATTTGCTGCATCATCATTGGTGACACAACAGCCCAGGATGGTTTCTTTTAAAAGATTTTTTCAATCCACTCTTTTGCAGATGAAAAAGGAGTATAATTGAAATATTATGTTTATAAACACGTTTTAACTTTTTGTTTTGTGCTTATTTGAATACTTTTGAAACATATTAAGTGTGTAGTTAGTGTTTACCAATAGTGAAGAAAGACTTGCAATATTTTTTTTCTTTTATTTATTTTGATCTTAACTAATTAGCTCTTAATTAAATATCTAATTGACAAATTGCCTCCCAGTCTTTAAAGTTTTAGGATGTTTAGCTTAAACAAAAATAACCATGATTTTATTTATTCAGTGATAAGTTCATAGTAATTAAAAAATAATTTTTGAAAAATTTTAGTTAGAAATATCAACTATTTTAACTATGTTATTGTTTTTAAATTATTTTAAGCACTGTTACTAAACTTTATCTGATGATTTGACTGGTACATTAAAAAAAAATTAAAAATTTGATTTAAATATTAAAAATTCTGATTTGAATCAAATAAATCTGATTCTTTTTATTTTTAAATAAATTGGGAATTTTTATTTAAACCGCGCTTTTTATATTTTTGGAAAAAAAATTCTATGTAGACATTTTTTCAAGTCTCACAAATTTATTAAACTGTTAACTTTTTTATTTAAACTTTTGAAAATTGGCTCTATAAGTGTACTGGCAAAAAAAAAATAAAGAGGCTGGGAAATATTAGTTTTATTTTTTCGTGAGTGCTTTGTTTGTAACTATATTTTTGTTATTCCGTACTAAGCTATTTTACTCATTATTTTCTGTTTCTAAATTTCAGTCTTGCAGTTCATTACATGAGAGCTCAGGCAAATGCTCATATTTCAGTCATCAAAAAAATAAGAGAAACTCTTATATTGGTGAGTAAAATACATCTCTACTTTTTATTTACAATGTTTTATTACCTAATCAATGTAGACCTTATCCCTCTGGGTTTTGCATTAAGTCTAGTTTTTTCACTTTATTCTTTGTTTCTTTTAATTTGTTTATTTGTTGGTGGACAAAAAATTGAAATAGAGGATAGAGCCTACTGATTGAGATAGAATGATCGAGAGCTCTGATGAAGACGATTTCGGCCCGCCTGAAGATTTCGTGTCCTCCTTCGAGGAAAAGCAAAAAGAGTTGTCGACTACAGCGCAGTGCCTGTTAGAGAAAAAATGAGTAGAACTCTTAATGAACTAAAGGAGAAATCCTTTACAGCGGCTGCAGTCTAGAAAATTATGAGTATTATGCAAGAGTTTGTCCTGAATAAGTCAAATCAAAACGGACTTCTTTCGTACACCAAGGGTGCGCAAATTGAGGCCGAAAGAGCTTTAACTGAAATGATTCAGCAGAACAGTAAAAGAAAGAAAGAGAAGACATATGCAGAAGCAATCAAATTGGCCGGGAAGCACATCTCTCGAAAAAAGCTAAAAAACACATATTCGTGATCAAGACAAAGGAGAACTCTACTCCATAGGCAATGGAAGAGGCTGTAAAGGAGAAAATTGATCCAGATGAAATTGAACTAAAGGTCAAAGAGCTGAAAAAGACACAGATAGGTGAACTAATGGTCGAATTAGAGACCAGACAAGACTTGGCAATCTTGAAAGAGAAAATTGAAATAGACCTTGGCAAATGAATGCTCTGTGAAGTGCCTATTAGACGCAAACCGCATTTTATAATTTTCGAGCTACTAGAGAGGATGACCAAAGAGGGCCTCCCCAAAAGCCAACAATTATGACATTAAAGAAGGCGACCTTGAGGTCGCATTCCCAATCAAAGCTAAGAAGGGTGTGCTCTTTGCAATGAAGGCAAAGAGTTTTAAAAAGATTCTAGCGCAAGAAGGAGTCTATGTTGGTTGGAGAAATTACAGAGTCAAAGAGTACCTAAGACCACTCTGATTCTATAGTTGCAACAGGCTCGGTCTCATGGCCAAAGACTGCTACCACACTGAAACTTACTCCACATGTGATGAAGCAGACCGTGCGGCATCATGCAAAAATAAACCAAAGTGCATCAATTGTCACGAGACGAATAAGCAGTACGGATCCAACTTAATAAGCAAAATAGGATTAACTATCCTATTTTGCTTTGTGTTTTACTTTGTTTCAATTTTGTATTTTCTAAATTAATAAAGTATGTGGTTTAGGGCCTTCCAGGCTTGGGACCGCTCGATGGATCGCAGGGTGGCAGCGATCTTCCTGCTGTCGACCCAGTTTTGACTGCGTCTACCAGGGTTTGAAAAAACCCGGGGATTTTTGAAAAAACCCAACCCATCTGGGTTTTATTGAAAAAAACCGGGGAAAATTGGGTTTTATTTGAAAAAACCCGGGGGAAATTGGGTTTTTTCATTTAGTGCTCATAAATTTTACAGTGAAAATATTTTTATTTATTAAATAGAGTTGTATAAGTAAACACTAAAATTTCATCTGACTTTTACCTGTAATAAAATTGAACTGGAATAAATATTTAATGGTCTACCATGTTTTTATAATACGATTAACAGAAAGTGAAATTAAAATTACGTATAATTATAAAGAGTATCAGTTATTTGCCACTTTTTTCAAATATTTAGATAAATATATGCATTTTTAGATACATTTTAACTTTATAGTTTCAAAAGACAAATTAATCTTAAAATTATAAAAAAAGCATATATAAAAAGTTATAGCTTATTTTTTTAAAATCAGAAAATAAAACTTTAAATTTGTTTATTGTTGTTTAATGTATCACTTAATAGAAATTTTTTTTTGCTTGCTTTCAATATTTTGAAACATGATTAAAAGAAACAAAATAAATTGTATTCAAATGAAATCTTAAAAATAATATTTAAAAAATCTTAAAAGTAATATTTTAATTTTTAACTGTTTTTTAATTGTGATAAACTTTCTCCAAATATTTAAAAATTGTCAGCAGATGTTAAGAGTTAACTTTAAAAAAAAGGTCCAATTTTTTCCTTTATTATTATTATCATACAACAGATTCAGAGTGTCTACATTTCTTTCTTAGATGGTGATACACTTTTATTAGTTTTGTAGCTTTATCTATTCCTAATCTTTTTCGAAGTTTACTCTGCACCAAACCGAAACTTGAAAAGTGTCTTTCGATAGAGACAGAGGATGCTGGTGCTGAGTTCAGATAAAAAAGAATTGACAGAAATTTTGTGGAAGCTAGGAATTTTATTTATTTATTTAATTTTTTTTTTTTTTGCCATAATTTTCCACTATTTTTTGATGAAAACTGTTGAATAACATTGTCAAGCATCTTTGATTTTGGAAAGTATTCAGGATCGGAAATTTTGAATGCCATAACACGTGGCAGAAATTCTGGATGATGCTTAGAAAGACAGTTTTCTGCTAATTGGTCTTGTTCATCATTCAAAAATTGTCCCCTAGTTTCGGGATCCAGGATGCATACGCTAATAAATGATGCGGCTGAACAGCCTGATTGAATTTTTTTACAAAATGTTTTTAGGGTTCTAATTCATCACACGATAGTAAGTTAATTCATATTTCAACAGCTTCTGAAATTGAAATGTTTTCTGATTGAAGCTTTTTTAAAGCTTAAGAAACAATTGATATCTGTTTTTCCCAATTGATAGTTTATTGGTAAAGGCCAACAATATTTAATATTTTTGACATATTATTATTAGATTCATTTTGATGTTCAAGAACAATCTTTTCATATTTATGATAATTATTGGCAAAAGTTTTTACGTGCTCACAATATGAATTCCACCTAGTGTCATTGGGTCATCAAGCAGTTTTTTTCATTTGCCCATCCATGTGCTTGATGCACATTTCTAAAATATTTGTTAACTTCAACGATGTGTCCAATGATAGTATTAGGAGATACTTCTTTTTGAACCAAATTAAAAAAAAACAATTTGTGAAAAAAAAACACCAAGTGGGTTTTTTCAAAGTGGGCCCACTTGGGGAACCCTGGTTATATGTATTTTATATTAAGTTTAAATAACGCATTATCACTACCTATTTGAATCTTCTTTATTGTTAAGTGCATTACGTTTCATAATTTTTTAAATTAGGAATTATAAAATATAAATGCAGTAATATAAAAGGAACAAGTTTATTAATCTTTTTGTTTTTACACACATTTATTTACTATATTTATTAAACATATGGATATTACCTATTATAAAATTATAATCTGTAAATATTTATAATCAGTAAAAACTAAAATTTCATCTGACTTGAGTTAAATAAAAAACTGAAATAAATATTTAATGGTCTTACATTTTTTTATAATAAGGTTAATAGAAAGTGAAATTAAAACTACGTATAATTATAAAGAGTATCAGCTATTTGTCCCATTTGTTTTCAAATAATTAACCCTAGGAAAATGATTTAATTTTTAGATAAATAATTTTAAAAAGTTCTCTAATAAAAAGTTTTAGCTTTTTTTTTTTTAAGCCAGAAAATAAAACTGTTTAAATTTGTTAATGTATCACTTGGTAAAAAAAGAAAAAAATTGTTTCTTTTCAACTTTTTTAAACATATGATTAAATAATAATAACCTGTTTATTAATATAGAAAGCATGCAACTATATTTGAAAAATTGATCTTTTCAGAGTATATTATTTAAATTTTTATTTGATTTAATATCATTAAAATATTACTTTTTGAAAAAACCCACTTGAAGTTTTCAATAGTAGATACCTACTATAAAATTATATGAAGATTCGAGTTTCTTTTACTTTACTAATATTAAAAACTTAATCATATAAATCATGCAACTCTATTTGACAAATTTATGCTGCACTATAAATTATATAAAAGTAAATGCAAAACAATAAGTTTCAGTAACAAAAAAAAATTTTTATTTGAAAAAACCCACTTATTGTTCCAAGTGGGTTTTTTCAAGGTGGGCCCGCCCAATAAAACCCGGGCGGGTTTTTTCAAAGTGGGCCCACTTGGCGAACCCTGGCGTCTACAGGGGGTTTGGCACTGCCGCTCATCAGGTTTTAGAGCAGAAGCTTGCTCCTTGGTCTTTGTCGGGCCTCCTTTGCTCTCGATCGCAGCTATGGTGCATTTATTCTTGCGTGACTCGGGGCCTTGCCCGTTGTCTGCGTATTGCTTGTATATAAACTGGGCTGGGTTCTGTCAAGGCCATGAGGCATCTTACAATTGGCGTATGGGCTCATTGGCCTAGGTTGCCGTAATTTACATTCTTTAATTTGTTTATTTGAAAATATAATTGAATCCCTACTTCTTGAAATCACATTCAACTTCATAGATTTTATAACGCACTCTTTCCTTATTATTCACTAAAGTTGTGACATTTTATTTGATGTTCCTAGAGAACCTACATTGATAAAAGTGTTGATGCATACGCTGATGTCATATTTTGTCCAAATGAGTAAACTAGACGATGCACCAAAATTTGGAACCGCTTACTTTGATGTCGTTATTTTGATGAACTTTCCTTTAACAGTGTGTGTAAAAAAAGCCGCGAGATGAAAAAATTCTTTGAATGTAATTTTTATTTATAGACCATAAACACTTTTTTCTACTATTCTGTAGAAATTATACAGGGTAAAATAAATGTCATAATTTTGACCTTAATTTTTAATAATGGTTTAATTTAGAATGAATTTTTTATTGAAAAATAGTTTTACTTTCCTTGAGAACTTCCTAGCTTGTTTAGATAGAAATATATACTGGGGAAATCAAAACACGAATAGATTGAAAATACAGTAGCGAACCATTTATCCAGTATCCGGGAGACCATAAAACAGGGGGTATTTTGCTCAGTTTTCCCACCATTTTGAACTAGATCGATTAAAGAAAAAAAGCGGAAATTTGACTCATTCTTGAAGTTGAGTAGAGAAAAATGAGGGGAAGGGTGGATTTTTCTTACCGTTTGTCCTGAGAAACTTCATTTCTTCCGTGACCTTGAAGATCTTTTGGTCGAGAAGGACAGGGAAGAGACAAATTTTTTATTTTCTCACGTGTGTCAGAAAGAATAATTTTTTTGATATGCTGCCGTCAATCAAATTTAAAGGAGTGGCATGCTGATTTCTTTTTCTCTTTGATTTACGAGGGGGTGGGGAAAATGCATTGCATATGCACACACATATCAGTGAACAGAAAATGAAAGAGAAATAAAAAAGAAAAATATATCCCCATACTTATCTAAGAAAAAGTAAAATGGAAATATGAAAACGATTAAAAAACGGATATTTTTTATTCAATAATAAAGTAGGAATATAGTTAAGCAGAATTTAATCGTTTAAAAAATAATCAGAATTTTGTAATTATAATTTAGTAAATTATTAACATAATTGGCTGTGCTAGTGGGGGGGGGGATAAAAAAAACAACCATTAGGCTAGCATTTAATGATTCGAAAGAGAGTTATAGAACATTCGTTGGAATCCAAATTTGAGTGGTTAGTTTTTTTAATTTTAACTCATTATTTAAAGTGGATTAAATAAGAAAAAAATTTGGGAACATTTCATTTAAAGCGCGACGAAGTTTTGCCACTCCTTATAAGAACATGAAGTTTTGAAAACAAAAATAAAATAAGAAAAAAGTATGAATCTTTTTCTAAACTTGGATCATGTTAAATTTAGAATCTGGAATGAAAATTCGGAAATTTAACGACGATATTCTCGGAAAGTAAAATGACAGATTCATAAGACCCGGAAATAGTCAGGAAAAACGAGCTTCTGAAAAAATTTTAGTGAATTGTTAGGGGGAAATGCAATTTTACCCCAAAACCGGGAATCGTCATTGTCCGAGAATTCGACACTCGATCAAATTGAATTTCACTCTTCCGCTTTTCGTAATAGCCTTATTTGCTCTCACGCAATAGGGGATTAGAGAAAATCCAATTTTTTTCCGAAACAATCATCATTAGGTGCATTTTTAAGATTCTTCTATTATTCATAACAGTATCTAAGTGTTGTCAATTGTATGCCCGAGTTAAGGAACTTGAAACGAAACTTCTGAGTATATTTGCATGTTAGATTTATTTTAAATCCACTTTAGTTACTCAGTTTTTGTTATCCTTGATTTATTTTGACAAATTGTTTTATAATTTCAGATAATACATTATTTATTATGTATAATATATTTATCTATTTGACATCAATTAACGAAATAATATTTTTCTTTTGAATAAATTCTGATTCTTTAGAAGTGCGGTATCACTTGCAAGTTTTTCTTAAGGTGGAATCACAAATCGCGTCTGTTTTTGTTAAATATTGTCTGTTTTTTTTTAAAAAAAAGAAGATTGTTTATTAATCTAAGCATACAATTATTTATTACTAATAGCAGACGATTATTTTATGACGCAGTTTGCAGTTTTCTTTTTTTTAAAGTGATACATTTCTGATTCCACTACATTTGAGTCTTTTTTTCTTTTCACAATAAATAAATTCTTTTTGTTCATAAATGTTATGATTAAATATTTTTTTAAAAAAATTCAGTTAATCTTATAATATCCTGCCTTGTTGCAGGGATGAGATTTTTCCGCTTTTTAGCTTATTTCCCCTTTTGTCTCGAATTTCAGCCTTTTTATCGAAAACTCTGATTATCTGAAAGTTTACTTTTTTTTAATAAGTATTCCGCTTTTTCAGAAAATTTAGCCGCTGAATTTAAATAATTAAATTTATTTCCGATTTTCAAAGATAAAGAGAAAATTCAAATTACATTGCTGCCAACCCTTCTGCATTTTTACTTATTTTGGCTATTTTCTCTGCTTTTATGCGCAGAAGATAAGCGCGTTTTACCCGCCCGCCAGATAACTCGTATTTTCGTAATTAAGACGTCACTGCATCAAGCAAGCCTTTTATGTGTCCCAAGTCCGGAATCTGCTAATACTTTTATTCTTATTCTTGCAATTTAAATATCCTATATTGCGATTCTTATTTACGAGATTTAAAAATCCAATATCACAATTTGTATTTATGTGTTTTTAAAATCCTATGTAGCGATTCGTATTCACGTGAGTTTAAAATCCAATATCGTGATTTGCTCATGTGGTTATACAGTTGAGAACCGATTATCCGGAACGATCGGGACCATCGCTATTCCGGATAACTGATTTTTCTGGTTTTCTGAATCGCTACAATAAAACGTTTTTTTTTTTTGTCAGACCCAACTAAAAAAAAAGTTTTTTAAAAAGAAGAAAAAACGATAAAGTAATACACATAAGCTTAATAAGATAAAAAGGAAAAAGAATAAAGAAATAGAAATATATACAGGCTTAATATAAAATGAACAAAAAAGGGGGGATGGAAAAATCAGGAGCATTTCTTTTCCCTCCTCTGCGCGAGAGAGATATCGAGCATTTCTTTCCCCTCCTATGTGCGAGTAAAGGCCTGGTTTCTTAGAACTAGCGCCTTATCTGGGCGTCAGCGGAAAGTTGACGTAGAACTGACGCCAAAAAAATACTTTTTTGTTAGCTCAGCGTAAGCAGTCGGTCCAACGCAGACATTATCTCTCCTTGCGCATGCGTTAATAACGTAAACAAATATTTATTTTGAATTTGTATTGATTTTATTATTGTCGACCAGTGTTTTAGAGAACAAATAATGACTTTGTCCAAGAAAAAACACATTATAGCTGAGCTAAATGAAGAGTGCTATGTTTAATGAAGAACCTATGTTTAATGTCAAAATCAAAATCTCGGCTGATTTTTATGTGCTGTTGGATGTTGTCCGCCATTGCTTCTGTGGTTAACGTCACGCTGTAATCCAACTGCAGTTGAGTTGGACGGCAATTGTAGTTCAAGATGAGCGTTCGATGACGTATACTATCAAACTCACAAATGGACCAATCAGAGGTTAGTGCTGATTTCCAGCTGACGGCGTCCTGTCCTAAGAAACCAGGCCTTAAGGCATCGTTTGAATATTAAAAAAATAATCTTTCAGAAATTTCTGGTGAAAAGAAAAAAATATTTTTTTACTTCATTTTTCTTTATTTATTCTCAAATGAGAAGAGAAAAATCGCGAGCATTTCTTTCCCCTCCTATGCGTGAGAAATACATTGTTTGAATATAATTCTGGATGGGAAAAAAAGGAATCCTTCGAAAATTTCTGGGCAAAGGAAAAACACAATTTTTTATTTAATTATTCTTTATTATTCTCAAATGAGAAGAGAAAAATCGTGAGCATTTCTTGACCCTCCTATATGCGAGTAAGACATCGTTTGAATATAATTCTGGATGAAAAGAAAATATTTTGAAAATTTCTGCAGAAAAGAAATGAAAACTTTTTTACTTCCCAAAGGAAAAATCTTTTAGCAAAAAACTCTTGAACGTTCTGCGACAATATCACCGTATTTCTGGCACGTGATTACTATCTAGAAGAGTTTAACTTGGGTTTCAACATTTTGCTAAAACATTAATTGAAATCAGAAGGAAAAACACATGCATCACAATCTTATTCCTTATTTAGCTGAGGGATTTTATTTCTCCTCCACTCCAGTTAAACATAAATTGACACGCCCATACAGAAGCTGACAATAAAAAGAATTTATGTTCTACCCTCTCCTCACACCCCATTCAAAATGAATGAATTGAAAAACAGGTGCAGTTGCAATATCTGACCTTGAGTCATTGTTCCTGTTTCTTTGCTGTCACTATGTTAAAAGGGGGAATAGCAGAAGTGTCAGATAATTTTTTAAAAAGTAAGAAAAAGTTGAAAATAACAACAAAAAAAAAGGGGTACATGGATAATAGGAGTTCTGCAGTCCCTGTAAGGAGCACTTTAAGAAATTTCTAAGAATCAAAGAAGACAAATAAAATTATTTGTTTTTAACTCTCTTAGACTATAAGCAATCAACAAACATGATGACTCCTATTGTGAGAAGCTGGTAGTAATGACTCCCCTTGTTTAAGGGCCAGATGATAAGTTGTTCAATGAGTCACCCCTTCTCACTGAGCTATGATTTAAAAGAAACAACTATGTAGGGGGTGAGGAAGGGAATGATTGATGATATTTAGTACAAGATTCTTACTTCTCTTGACAGTGTAGGGAACTAATGATTATTTCTGAAATAATAGTAAAGTAAACATCTTTGAAAAGAGAAAGAAAAATCCTAGAATCTTATGATGAAAAAAATTATTATTATTATTATTTTAAATAGCAGGAACATTTATTGAATTTCGTTCCGGTTTTCTGATTTCCAGAAAGGAGGTTCTGTACTGTATTATTAAACTTCGATCTTCATATTTATATGTGATTTTAAAATAAGGCATTGGGATTCGCATTCACGCGATCTAAAAATTATGAATCGTGATTCGTATTTACGCGATTTAAAATTACTATAACGTTGTTTGAATTTTCTCATTTTTAAAATCGAATATCGAGTTTCATATTCACGTGATTTCAAAATCCATTATCAATTCATATTCACTCGATTTTAAAATCCAAGATCGCTATTTGTATTCACGCGATTTTAAAATCAATTATCGTAATTCTTGTAAGAGGTAAGTTTTTCTTTCACTAGTTACTGTAACGTATAGTAACTAGTACTGGTAACTGTTTTTCTGTTGTCAGTTATTAGTATATATAAAACTTTTCATTTATTTATAGACTTTAAAGCTGCTTGTGACAGCATAAAGAGAGATAAACTACTGGAAGCAATGGCCGAATTTGGGATCCCTACTATACTCATTAACTTAACCAGAGCTTCACCAAGTAATATAAGATGCAGGGTTAAAATTCAAAATCAATTATCGGAACCATTTTCAACAGAGAGAGGCCTGCATCAGGGGGATTCCCTCGCCTGTCTACTCTTTATTCTAGCTCTGGAGAAGTGTATCAGAGATAGTAGATTAGACCAAAAAGGCACCCTTTGGAATAGATCAGTTCAATTTCTGGCATATGCCGATGACATCGATGTCATAGGAAGGTCAGAGAGAGCAGTGAGAGAGGCCTTTCTGGCTCTTGAAACTTCTGCCACAAATATGGGCCTTACCATCAACGAAGATAAAAGTAAATTTATGGAATCTTTAACCACAACTGTAAATCATGATCCTTTATTCATAAATGGTTACACCTTTGAAAAGGTTAATGAATTCAAATACCTTGGAACAATGATCAATGACCAAAACAGCATAGAAACAGAAGTAGACAACCGAATTAAAATGGCAAACAAGTGTTTCTTTGGACTAGAAAGCAATTGAGATCAAGCCTAATCAGTCAAAAAATTAAAATTTATAAGACTCTTATTCTACCTGTATTGCTCTATGCAAGTGAAACATGGACACTAAATGCAGACACTCAGCGTACTCTTGGTGTTTTTGAAAGGAAAATCCTTAGAAATATTTTTGACCCAGTACAGGAAAGAGGCTGTTGGTGAATGAGATACAACTTTGAATTATATAGACTCTATGGACAGCCACAGATAGTGCAGGTCATCCTAAGCAACAGATTAAGGTGGCTTGGCCATATCTGGAGAGGTATCCAATGCAGTACGAATCGCCACCTTTAAAAATCCTTTTGGATCTCAGACCAGAGGAAGACCTCCAATTAGATGGCTGGATGACACTACTAAAAATCTCAAAGTAATAAAGATTAACAATTGGAAAAAAGTCGCCATGGATAGGAGGCGTTGGAGGCTATGCGTGGTTGAGGCAGCCAAGGCCTGTAAGGGGCTGTCGTGCTGAAGAAGAAGAAGAAGGCATATTCAAAACTTACATTCTGTGCTTCCAAAGAAGAATGTGACACAGGCAGGTAAAGAAAGAAAAAATAAGATTTGTTAAAATGTGTTTGAAGATGGGCTAACGACTAAATTGATCACCAATCTGTTTCCCCTCATTCACAAGCTGCAATACGAGCAATTTGACCTTTTTAAAGGATTTTTTGCCTGTTTTGTAAAACGTGAAGCATTCGCAGCAAATTAAACAAAAGTAAAAAAATAAAAATATAGCAAACTTAAAAGATATGGCAAACAAAAGCAATCACTTAAAAAGTTATTCAAATTTTTTTTTTGGAAAGCGTTACTCAGTACCAAAATTTAAGAAATAATGCTGCTACTGCTTATGCTATGAAATGCAAAATTCTTATCAGAGGAAAAATAATTATCTAAACAGCTGCTGATTATCATGTAATTTTCAAACTAAAATAGCACTTTTTGTATGTTAAGGAATTACTATATGTTTCTACTTCACAGTTATTGACGTGTTTCACAGGGCTCTAGCTAGATTAGATTATAATATGAACATAGTGATTCTAATTGTAAAAGTTTCTTTTCTTTTCTAAATAATTTAAAAAGTCATGTTACTGATATATTTGTTATAAATCTTGTAATAGTATTTATTGGAAGAAAGAGAATGTTAATGTATGTTCTCAGTAGTTTTAATTTGCTAAACCAGGCAGTTTCTCTAGTAATAATTGTCTCCTTTATGTGAACTGAAGAAAAATATAATTTCTAGCTTTATTTTTTCTATTGGTAATTTTACTTTTTACTAAATGTTAAGTATCGATGTAATCATTCATATATTAATAAATTGGTACACAATTTTATGTCAACACATAGTTATTTATTATCTTAAATTGTCTGGAATTTATTATTAAACGATTGCACACTTGTAAAATTTACTCGGGTGGAAATTCAGCTTTTTTGACTTTTGGCCAATCTCATTGCTGTTGTTGGGGTTTTAATATTTATGTTAATGTCTTTTTAAACTATCGTTTCTGTTCAATTATTTTCAAGTGTTTTTTTATTTAGGTTAATATGTGTTTCTTTTATTTTATCGTTTTCCCCCTCGTATAGTTAGGTATGAAATACATTGCATTTTTAATTCATTGGTTTTGTTTTATATTACTTAATTTTGTGATTTTAATTGTTTTCAATAAATAAATATGTGAATTTTGTATTTTTTAAACTTGTTTTTTCTTTTCTAAACTTGCAAATGTTTTTATTCTTTTAAATGTTATTTTTCTACCATTTTTTTTCTTTTTTTAATATAGAGAGCTTTTCCTTTTTTTTTTCTTTCTTATTTTAAAATGTGTTACACTTTTTCCTTGTAATTTGGGTTCAATAAAACATAAATTAACGAGACTTTTTGGTCGATGCAGAAAACCGAAGAACTCAGACATCCTGGATAGCGATGATCCCGAGTATCCCAAATAATTGGTTTTCTACTGTATTTTTGCTAGTTTGCACTTTGTTGTTTGAAAATATTCAAGGGGAAAATTTTAAAAAGTGAGGCACCTGAGGAACTAAACTGAATGTAAGACAAATATACATATTAGACATATTATACATTATTAATTTTAAATATTTTCTTTATATTTAATAATGTGTCAACTTTTAATATTAAAAATACAAGTTATTAAAATGGATTTTCTTATGTATTTATACATAATAAATAATCTTAATCTGAAAAAAAAAATTTTTTTAATATGTTTGTACAGATTTAAATTTTTCAGATAAAAAGAAAGTAAGAATTTTGCTTTTAATTCAAAATTTTGTGATTTCAAAAATTCTGCTATTTCAAGTTTCATTCTTAAACTGAGTTAAGCAATAATACATTCTAAAATAAATTCATTCAGTTATGATAAACAGCAAAAAAAAAATTAAATAAAGCATATAATAAACATAGATAAAACATATCAATAAATCTCTTGTTAAAACTGTTTAAAAATATTTTTTAGGAATAAATGTAGCAAGAAATAATGTATAATATTAAGTAATTGTGTTATTAAGTTAAGAAAAATTATCTTACAATTCAATTGAGAAATCTAAGTTAAATATTTTAGTTATAATTGTACCATTGAATCAAAGACTTCAGCTTATCAAGAATTTATGTTCTGACAAAACTTTTTTGGTGTTCCCCTAATTTACAATTTAAATTTTGTGAAATCCAGTTAAAGTGACATTCTTTCTTCTTTTACTACAGGGTGCGTAGCGTTTTTAAAAAATGCTTAAAGGTGCTTATTTTCGTTTTTAAAAGCCCTTAAAGGTGCTTTTTTCATTGGGTGTTTTTAAAAAAGTGCTTAATTTCCCCTCTTTCAAAATGAGATTTTTTCCTTTACCATGCTGATTTTTGCTATGAATTATGCAAAAAGGCACGGTTCATATTGTTCTATTCAATGTTTTCACAATTAATTCAACCCCAATCTATTTCAGCGTATTGTCAGTCCGTAGCGTATGAAAACGCCATTCGTTTTACATGATTCAAAATTTCATGATTTTTGACAATTGTCAAAAAAAACAATGCTAAAAGGTTTTTTTTTTTTTTTTAAAGAAAACAATATAAAACTGCAATTGTCAAAAACTTGAAAGCTCTGCCTTGTTATGATATTTTTTTAAAGTGCTTAAAAATATTTTTTGAGAGCTTGAGAAGTGCTTAAAAGGTGCTTATTTTTTGTTGTATAATTTGCTACTCCTCTTTTTTTTCCCCCTCATTCATGCTCAATAGCGATATTTTTAATGCAGATTTAAAAGAGCAAAATGCAACTTTAGATAAAATTAAAAATTGCAAATTATTTATTGCAAATTTCATTGTTATTTCCCATACAGCTGGCTAGTGAGAATTGCATTATATAAGTCCTTCTACTGTTCTTATCTGTGTATATAAAAAATGTAGTATTAAAAAGTGTTTCATTCGAAATTAAAACTAACTAACCATTAAGTTAATAAAAAATGTCAGATAATTTCTCCTTCTAGCAATCACATGTCTGCATTACTTTAATCTATATTAGACTTTAAATAAGATGTAAGACATTGATAACACAATATTTTCTACTTTCAAGACTTTTGCATTATAATTTTTTAAAGGAAAATTTTATTCCAAACACTTTCAGTATCATAATCCCTACATATAAAATATTTCTTAGCATAAGTTAGCATGTGTGTTTTTTATCTAAAAAAAAAGTCAGTACTATATTTTAAAGAAATAACTTACAATGCATTATGTTCTATTACTTCTACAATGAAACTTATAAAAAAATTGGACAAAATCAACAAAAAATTATTTGAACTTAATTGAATAAACTATTTTTTTCTATTTTACAATTCACATTCAGTAGTCACAGTTTATGCATATTTATCAAAGTATCTTAAAAATTGATTAAAAAAAGGCATTAGAAAGCTAAACTATTGCATTCAGTAGTCTATGGTATTATTTTTTGCATGAAAATAAGTAAAAGTTTTGCTCATAACTGTCCTCATATTTTTACTTAATATTTGTAGTTTCTCTTTTACATTGAGCATAAATAAAAGGCTTATCTTTGTATTTTATTTTGTCTCATTTTTTTCTATTAAAAAAATAATGTTTTTGGACAAAGGAGCGGACCACCAGCCATTGCTTGTTTATAAATATGTTCTATCATAACATCAAAGTTAAGAGTTTACTTATTCAATGGTTTTTTTTTTTTTTTTTTGAAGGTCCATTAAATTTTTTAAAAGCGTCCTAATGTAAATATTTTATTGTTGCATTCATTAATTTTTTAGCTATTTTTAAACCAAAATTAAAGATTTTTTTAAATTTAAATTTTGAATTTGTTTTGGAGGGATTAAATTGTTTATTTTGTTTTTATAAAAACTGTCTGCAGCTTCATTATTTTGTTTCAAAGACCATTTTAACAGTACATAATTATATATTTTAAATTTATAATATTGTTTTGCTTTTAACATACTTCATTGTACTGAATTTAAATGTTTATGAAATTCCCTTTAGATCACTTCTTTTTTTTATTATTTTTTATTATTATTCTTTGAGACGAAAGGATTTTATTCTTAGAGAATTAACAGGTACAGCTCTTTTTTTCTTGAATACACTTCATCTATTGAGTTATTTGGTTTTGTAATGATTTAAAACACATGTCCATTTCTTTTTATTGATATTGAAATTTTAGTGTAAAAATAATTCATTGTATTTTTGTGTAATTGGCCAGAAAAAAGTTATTAAGAATTAAAATAAGAAATACAAGCTGCTTAGAATTATTTACATCTGTCCAAAATAATTAATGAAGTATTTTAGAAGTAAATAATGTTACGGTGGTTTACAGACACAAACTACTGCTATTCAATTATAACCAGTGATCGTTTATTTTATGCATATATTGTCGAATTAATTTACATACCTCAACTATTTAAAATACTTAAATTAATAAAGCTTTAATCAAATACAAATTTATATAACAAATTAAACTAATTAAAAGGCTTTGATTAGCAACAAATAAACTAATTGGCATGGAGAGAACTTACCCATACTGATGTTCATATTGGAAGTTGGTGAACCTCAAAATGACTCGGTTCTACTCTCTCTACTTCTACTGCTACTGTTTTTGTTGATCTTTTATACTAAACTTTTTGCAAGATAAAACTATTACTAAATTCTGGAAAGGTCACACAAGAGATCAAACTTGGACTATAGACTTCTGATTAACCCTTTCCGACACGTATTTCTTAACTTTAATCAAGAGAGTTTATTGGTATTTGCTTAAGTTCTATGTACTAATGGAAGTTTCCACAGTATTTTAAATCTAATCAATTATTTTGCAATTTACGATAAATCTATTTTAAATGTTTTATTGTGATTCTGAATTAAGTGACGATAAGCGTCACAATAATAATAAAACTGAGAAAAACAATTTTTTGGAAAATGATAAAAAATTATTTCTTTTAAAGTTCCAAATCCTATAGTTTAGATTAATATATTATTAATAAAAATAAACCAATATTAATAAAAAATTAAAAGAAAAAAAAACAATTCACTTCAAACGTTTCTGAAAAAAGTACAAATTATGAAAAGTAGTCGTAACATTTTTAATTCTGCATTTATCAATATAATTTATTTTGTTATGGAAATTTTGTCAAGAGGAGGGGGTGTGTTCATTCCTCTAATTCATTCATTCTACAAGTTTTCAATCAAAATCTGATGTTTTATTGCAGGCCAGTAAGGATAAAGTATTTCTTTTAAAACTCTTTGATGAAGCTTTCAATGCCCACTATCAAAACAGAACCAAGAACGCTCATAAAGTTGTCAAAACTCATAATGGTAAGTTGTTCCTTGTAGAATTTATTTGTTTATTTAGTTTTTATTTTAATACAAAGATTTTGTTTCTAAAATATGTACTCAAATTTAAAACTAATCTGAGTTGTGTATTAAATTTGAGAAAAAGAGTAACCAAAATAACGTAAAATATAGTTGTTTCTATATTCATTAAATCTATATGGCTTCTACGATTTTGAAAACATCCTTAGTTTACTTCATATATTCCTTAAAAAAATATTGAATTTCAAAACTATTTTAAATAAAATGAAGATTTTTGATGTTTTTAGAAGCATTCATTAGAATAATTTATTGTACAGTCCGCAAAAAAAAAAGATATCACCCTGAATAACTTTCGTTCTAATGATCGAATTTTCAAGAACTAAGTGTCAATCTTAATGGTTCCTCGGGGTGACCTCAAATATGCTAATTAATTAGTGCTAACTATTAATTAAGTTACGAAATCAGACACAAAAACGTACTTTCTCTGAATAAACATATAATTTTTTTTACATATTTGGATTCTTAACCTTCAAAATATAGGGGGTAGCCGCAATCTGGGAAATGTGGTCCCCATAGTTTGGTCAGGAGAGCGATTCAAAGTTCGTACCCCTTAATGTTAATTTCGCTTTTTGTGTTTTCAGTAATATTTTCAAAACTAATGAAGCAATTCAAAAAAAAATTGCACCCTCTCATAAAACTCATTTACCCAAAAATAATTCCATGCAAAAAATAATTTTTAATAATTATTTATTATTTTTTATTATTTAATTAAAGTGAGGATGAAAAAATATTGAATTATAAGGTATGAATTTTTTTATACCATGTAAATCTACATATTTTTCAATTGAAAAATCTAAAGTTTCAACTGTTTTTATTTATTAGAAGCTGAGAAAAAATAAAATTAATTATTTTTAAGAAAATAATTCGGCGACAATAAAAAAATAACTAATTGGGGCGATTAATATTAAAATGTGATAAATTTGGGAGGAACTTGACTTCGCGCGCGTAGCGTAAAATTTCATTCATATTTTTTTCGCTAATAATCGTTTGCTAATCTTTTTATTTTTATTTCTTTCACACTATAAAATACGATGTTTCTTTTTTAGTCATTTAATAATTTATTTGCAATTTAGTAAAGAATTTTGAATAAAAAACACTTTATTCAACAAATGTCTAGTTTTAAAAAAGCGTGCATCTGATAGAATACACCAGATTGTGCTTATTTAATGTGATTATTTTTGAATTTTTTTTATTTTGTTTTTCAATAACTGATACAATGTTTCTTTTTTAGTCTTCTAAAAATCGATTTGCAATTTAGTAAGGAAATTTGAATAAAACATTTTATTGAATAAAAAACATTTTATTCAACGAATGTCGAGTTTTATAAAAGCATGCTTCTGATAGAATATGATTATACAACAGATTGTGCTTCTTTAATGTGATTACTTTTTATTTTTCAGTTTTTTTTACTCAATAACTGATACAATTGCAATAATATACATACGTATGAATAAATTTGGAATAAAATATTTATCAATTTCTTGAATATATATTTTATAAATATCAATAAAAATGCGTAGTCAACATTTTTAAGCATCTCTCACAACATCGCAAATTTCTCAACATCTTATAGGGTAAACTTACCAGTGAATGAACACTTAAGCTTAGCTTGCCCTTAAAAAAAATCATACAAATCTCAAAATCTGTAATTTTAGCTAAATGATAGTGTCGACGTATTTGTTATTAAATGCAAATTATGTATAAAAAAATTAGATAACTTACATAATATTGTTTTAAGCTTTTGGTGGCTTAAATAATAAGTAGTAAGATAACGAAGTGAAGTAACAGTTCTTACCAGTGAATAAACACTAAATTTTCCAGTGAATGAACACTTAATTTTGAGAATGTTTGATGCTCGTTAGGAATCCATAGGCCACACAAATGCCTAAAAACAAGATTTTTCTTGGAATTACAACATATAACCACAGTTAACGTGGAAAATGTTACTTTTTTCAGGCATGGAATGGAAAGTAAAATATGTTTGAATACATAATTTAAAAAAATGTTTTTAATTTTTTTTTCTCACAGTTTAGTAGTCCGTTCTAAATTATGAGCGTTTATCATTGTGTAATCCGGTGATGTTTTTATTATTATTATAATTAGATCACTTTTTTGTTTACTCTTTTCCCTATATTTTTTAAGCTTTTTTTAAAAATCTTTTTAAGTATTTTTCTTCTCTTCCTCATACTTTCTGCTTTAACTTTTTTTTCCAGCTCTTTCAATCTCTTTAAATTTTCGTTTTTTTTCTGAAGTTAATGCAAAAAAGCAATTTATTTCTTTTTCTTTTGATTTAACCTTCCTCTTTTTTCCAAATTTTTGGCCAATGTAAATGTATCTTCGAAATTTCTTTTGATTTTTACAGTACCATTTCTAGAATTCCTCACTGGATAATAAATGAGAAAAAGGAGTTTCGAAGTTTGAGTAAAATCCATCTTATATCTAGTGGATCTTCAGCAGTACTTACCATTTACTTATGGAAGCAATTTTTTTTTGCAACTAACAATGCCTCAAGAGGGCTTATCTCAAAATCAGTTTTAAAGATACTTTCATTATCAATGTTAGTTGTATCAGCTTCAGTGCCAAAATTTGATTAACCAAATTTTCTTTTTGAAATAAATTCTTCAATATTGAGAAAAGCACAGGCTATTGGATATTTGGGAGATTCAATTTTTCTGTCAATGTTCCTTTAAAAATTTGCAACATAACTTGTGAGATTTCCTTCTCAAGCTTCTGAAGAAATAGAGCATCGTTACTCTCGAAGTATGTGTTTTGTTAATAAGCTGTCTTGCTCATTAACTCTTGGTGTCTGTCTCACATGCATTTGTTAAAGTAAACGTTTTCTACATCGAATGGAAAAATATCGCATTTCATAAAAGCATTTTAACTTCATCAGTTGATGCCTTAAAATCTTATTCAAAAATGGATGTAAAATTTTCCCGGCATATGTTTTACAATTCTTTTGTTTTCAAGATCTAACGGGAGAGTTCCATGAATTAGGTACTAAACCAGAAAATTTGTTTTGATGAACAAAACTTGCTCAGTTTCAAATTGATATGAGATTTATATCTATCCAGAAGAAGCAAAATAGGAAATTTGCTAACATTTTTAATTAGCCATGGGTAGAAACATCTGCAATATATTTGTAAAATGTTGCTGCGGTCATCGTTTCATTTCATGAATCGCTTTTTCCAATGAAATATATAGTAGTGACTGATTCTGTAATATCTCAAAGAATTCTTCAGTAAGGAAAAACTACCAATGGAGGTACTTTTTTCTTTCCTAGGTACTTTAGAATATAAATCCTTATAATTTTTTGGGCCAAAGATTTTTCCCGTTTAAGGGCAGTATTCAACTCTTGTTTCGTTCGCATTGTTAATGCAATCACTTTCTAAAAGGGTGCAAGGGCTACTTCCCTCCTAAAGATTCTTCTAAAGTTCTTAAAACCAGTATTTCGAATATTATTCTCTAAGGGAAGTTTTGCCCTTTGAAATTATCTTCGCATTGCACTGAGTTATCGGTGGATGTCACCTTAAAAAAAACTTCACCCATTTTTCACCTGGATGATTGTCTTTAAATTGATTTTTCCTACCAGTTCCCGTCTGGACATTAAGGACCGCAATAAGATAATAATTTAGCTAATTATTGGCACAAAAACCTGCAAAGAAATTTTCGTTTCAAGCTTTTATTATTATATTTATTTGTTATATTTAGTCAGAAAACATAGTTTATCAAGGTGTCTAAGGTATGATGTAATAACTAATCACTACATTTATAAAGATAAATAATAAATAAATTATTATTATAATTCTTTAAATAAATTAAGTAATTAAATTTGCATTTTGAAATGAAATTGTTATAGGAACTATTCATTCAACATTTAACTGAATTTTGGATGTCCTCTGTACCTCAAAGCTACTTATTATCCATGTAAAATCATATTTCACACATACTGTTCATTCACTGGGAAATCTATTCCCAGTGAAGGAACATGTCTGTTCCTTCACTAGTTAGAAGTTGATTATTGTATTTTTAACATAATTTTGATGTATAATATGACTAAAGGTACAAGAAAATTAAAATTTTTCTTTTATTTTCATTAACTTGAAAAAATCCCAGCTAAGGAACACTTGTTTATTCATTGGTTTTTCATCGTTTGGTAATCCAGTTAATAAACACCCCCTAATCTCAGTACTTGCTTATGTTATGATGCTTAAAATAAATAAAACGTAACTTCAATAACCATTTTTTGAATTCTCTTTTTCACAATGAGAAAAAAAAAACATTATTATATGCAATTAATTGTACTTTAAACGGATAACTACAAACCCAGACCTTATAATTTGTCAAAGAAACAAGGCGTTGAACAGATACTAACAAATTCAAAACTTTTTCCAGAGTGGACTCTAAGACCAGGTAACTCAGTGCATTGTTAGATGACTTCCTATTGTTAAGTAGTAAGCTACTGTTACCAATCAATCGAAATCAAAATGATTAAAATCGTATTTTTAAAAAATATCTATGAAATGTTCCTTCACTGGGGTGTGTTCCTTCACTTGTTGGTTTACCCTATATCGTCTTAATCTTAAAAGAAATTTCCGGAAGTGTTTCGCAGAACTATTTTACCAACTATTTAATTAAAGTTTAACATTTTTAAAAGTATAATTCTTTACCCTTTTAAGTTTATTATTTCCTCATTAATATACTAATAAATTTTTTTAGTACTTTAATTTAGGTTTTCTTTAAAGTAAAGTTCCTTTCAAAATTATAGTAAAGTTTTTTTTAAAGACTTATATTGCTCCAAGGGATCTACTCAATAATTTCGCTATTTCCAGAATGAAATCTGTTTGATCGAAACATATTATTCCTTGAAAATTAACTTTTATTATTTATCTAAGCTTATTCCATTTATAACGGTATTAAGGTTAAGGATATGCGATGGAAGCCCCATTTACTATTATACTATAAATGCATTAAATCATGTAGCTTGAATAATTTATTTCAAGCAAATTATTTAATAATTTTAAGCAAATAAAGGTGTAAAAATAAACTCGATCGAAATATTCTGAATGTATACCCTAAAATATATGTAGAATAAACTTTGAAATCGATATATAAAAAATACCTTTTCAAACAACTTTGAGTAGGACAGGAACGCTAACTTGTTTTAAATAGTAGTCCTTGTAACTATTTAATTTCGATTCCTGGTGCCAGAGGACATTCCATTTTCACATTCGATTTTTGAAATTTCAATTGTAAACTGAATTTTTTTATGTCCTTGAATTAAAATGTTAAGGTTTGCAGCAAAAAAAATTGTACTGTATTGATTTTTTCACAAAGCAGTGAATTATTAATTTTTTCAATCTAAGAACCTGTGCCTCTAACTTATGTAAAACTTATTTTAATATCGAGTGAAATAATTTAATATGTTGTGTAACTAAATGGATAATCACAAGAAACTGAATCGAAAATATAAAAACTTCATTGATTTAAAAAAATAATAGATAATATTAAAAATAGACATGTTTTGAGCGTAGAATAATAAAAGTCACAAGTTACTCAAACCTGACAAGTCTTGAGAATGGGCGATTATATTTGAACGCTCGAAACTTGTCGACTTTCAATACCCTCTTCATGTGTTTTGAAGCCAGTTGACTTTTTATTGTCAATTATACTGTTTTACAGTTGAGTCTTGATCATTATTTTGATAAGGATTTTACACTCGTTAAAGTAAACATATGCATTTTAATATTTTAACAGGATTCACGTGGTCTTTAAAAACCTAAGAGCATCAATATTGTAAAAGTTATATTTAACTTAAAAATTAAAATTTTGTGACCAGATATTTTCAGTTAATGGAATTAAATATTTTATCTTTTAAGTTTTTGTGCCCCTATTTCAGTATCTTAAATATCTTACAAGCTCTGTTTAGAAAGAGAGTATCAGATATACATAAGGGAAACAAAAATAATCATAGGAGCAGTATTTGGTGGTAAATGTAGCTTATCGTAATTGAAGAATATGCTGTGCGACACTTAATGGTGAATTTGAGAACGTAAGTTTCAGAATGTATCGAAACATGAGGATGCTATTTTCTAATCATCTTTATCCAAAGAAAACCATGTAACCTAAATATCTAGCAGAATGAAGTGATTTTTTAAACAATTAATCATACAATATGCAACATATTATTTCAATATCTTATTCTTAAGCATAACATATTTCAATGTTTTTAAAATGCCACTAAACATTCAGCAATTCCTTGAGTTATAGAAAAAAGAAATATCGTAAATTATAGAAAACTCTGTGAATGTGCATTAGAATTACTATACAATCTACATTTTATTTTTCAAGCACTTTTTTTCCCTTCAAAAATGATAATCCCTAAAATTTTGTATATAGCTATAATAAGTTATGTTAATTTGATTTTAGTATGAAATCCTCGAATAAATATAGCAAAAACAACATAATCTAAATAATATCAGATGAAAAGTTCATGTGTTTAAAGACTAAAAACTCAGAACGAAATAAATAATTTATAAATCGATTCAAATTTTCTTTACAAAGGGGATTAAAAAAAATTTTTTTTTTTTGCTTTTTGGACAGAAATCAGCTTAAAAATTGTCTATTGCCTAGAAACTTCGAGATATTTTCTATTAATAATTAATAAAACCTCTTAAAGCAATCACAGAACTTTATTTCAATTTTTTTACGGTCAGATTTTGGTTGCTTAGCAACCTAGTAAAACTAAGCATTCCTCTTTTGAATTAGTCAATGCGTTATCTTAAAATATTCATTTGAGCAGGCGACTTTTTTTGGCGGTTTTCTGGACTATCGCCAAATATATAAACCTTTATTGCTACCCAATTTACCACCCAATTTTTTTAAAATTTTGTCTACTCCCCCCTAATTCAAGTGTCTAGATTCCAAATATGTAAAAAAAAATATATGTTTATTCAGAGAAAGTACGTTTTTGTGTCTGATTTCGTAACTTAATTAATAGTTAGCACTAATTAATTAGCATATTTGAGGTCACCCCCAGAAACCATTAAGATTGATACTTAGTTTGTGAAAATCCAATGATTAGAACAAAAGTTATTCAGGGTGATATCTTTTTTTTGCGGACTGTACTTTAAATAAATTGAAAAATTATTGTGTTTAAGAAAGAAACAAGTTAAACACCACCTTTCAATTTAAATTCCCTACAAATAAAATATTCTTTCAGTTTAAAGGGAATATTTATTGTTTGTTTGAGTATATTTTATTTGGGACTTTTTAAAAATACATTATTTTCCCCCTGATTCTTCAGAATCTAATGGATCTGCTCGTGGAATGCCTACTGATAACAACATTGTTGTCAATGAAGCCTACAGTGATTACTCTGATCAATCCCTAGAATCACCCATTCATAGAAAATACCATCCCAATTACATACCTGCTGACGTTCCCATCAACAGGCTTCCCCACAGCAGTCCTCTGCAGAATTCCCCCAACGAGGCACATCGAGGTTCTCCTTTTCCTCCCCATCAACCTGGTTTTAGGCATGTATTACAAGGTCAAAATCACATGTAAAAGAGAAAGTACAAACACAGAATGAGCTTATAGTAATTTTCATGTGTTTTTCTTTCACCTTTTTATATTTATATTCTTTTCTTTTAATATATATTTTTTTAAGGTCTCTAATTTATTATATTAAATCCTGTTCAATTCTCTAGAAAATAACCATATTTTATTTTAAACTTAAATGGAAATGATCTTTTTGAATGAAATACAGAAAGAGACCTAAAATTTTTTGGAATAGAATTTTCATGCAACAATCAAAGCTATTTGAATCATGAATATTTTTTTTCTGAAGTGATTATGTTGGAGTTTTTTAAAAATAACAAACATTTCCTTGTAGTTAACATTGTAAAGTTTAAAAAAAATTGATGTTTTTTTATTGTTATTAAAAATAAATGTAATAAAAAAAAATTTTTTTTTGTCTTGTAAAGTGGTATTTGGAGTAGTGAGGATAAAAAGTGAAATGAAATAGATTTTTAATTTTTAAACAAGATTTTATAACCTTTTCATACTAATAAACAAAAGAATGCTGTGCAAAAAATGATATTCACACACAGTTCTTATGAATGAAAAAGCATGGTTATTGTACATCCGTACCCAGGAATGTATAGAATTTTAAATCAAATAAAAATTCAACTGTTCAATTACAGATTTTCTAGTTTAATAATTTAGATGTCATTTTTAAATCAATTTTAATACAACTGATTGTCATTACATATACTTTAAATCATACGTATTAAATGGATGAGGAGATCTGCTTAAATTATACTTATTAAAAAGGGTTAATAACAAAACTTTTTTTTGTGTGTTTTATTGTTTATATATTAGTGTGTATTTATTTTGATTTCATGAATGTCTAATAAGAAAATATATATTTGTTTGTTTTAGTTAACTCTTGATCTGTATTATATGTTATGTATGTAATCATTTTCATTGAATTTGACTTTGCAACTTTTTACTGAACACAATTACTTGATTCTGAAGTGTATAATTTGTACCCATTGCATATTCTAGTCATGTTGAGTATTGGAATTGTGTTTATGCATGGAAACACAATAGTTTTATCCTTCTGAATTTGATGTGTGTCTATAAAACATTTGTATATTTTGGTTTACAATAATATTATTAACCAGTTTGTCAGCATGCATTCGATGAATACATGCATACCTGCATATGTGTTTTAATTGTTTATGTTAGCGTCATTTTAAGTCATTTAATCAAGAATGAAATATCATGGCATACATTTTGTTACCTATCTAAATGTCTTGTTGAAAACCCGACAATTGACCTTTTCCAAGGTGTCTTCGGAGAAGGCTGAATAGATTTTATTGTAAAACAAAAACCTTTCTATTTAATGATTTTAATTGCATTTTTGAGGCATCCTCTATTTTTTTTTTTAATTAATTCATTTTAATCTTGTCCTCCGACAGTCTTGTATTTAAATTATTTGCATTTTTGCTTCTTTTGATAAGCTATTTCATTTTTGTTTTATGTTTGTAAATTTATATTCTTCAAACATTAGAGTTATTAAAATAACTAGAATTTTGTGATGCTTTTCTTAACTATATTATGATGTATACATTCATTGGCATAAAGATTAGAGCTCCTAGAAAAGATTGTCAAAATGAAACAAAATTTTATATATGATTACAATGTAAAATTTTACAAGGTTTATGTAAGTAAGGCATTAAAAAAATATCATTTATTGCAGAAAAAAAAATTCAAATAAATGAACATTTTTAGTACCTTCTCTTTGCCACTTACTGTAAAACAAATAGACTTGGGGGTTGTCAAATTTTCACTCCCAGATATGCTTGTTTGGTGACAAGGAAATCCCTATTTTGATTTTGAAGAGAGAGGACATTCTCTTCTACTCATTTCATTTTTCCCTTCAGGGTTATGCTTCATTCCCAGCACTTATTATGTTGTGTTTGTTATGCACAATAGAATCAGTGAAATCAACAAAGTGAAATGCTATTTTAAAAGAAATGGGTAAGTCAATTTCAGACCATGATTTCTCTATTAATTTTTAAAAATATTGCATTATTGTGAGTTTTTATCCTCTTAAAATTATAAGAATACTGTTTTTATTTTTATCCCAACCTTTTTGATATCAACCAAAAGTTCTTTAATAATGACAATAAACCTATAAATGCTATCAAGCATAAAACTAATTTGTTCAGAAATGCTTTACATGATATTATTGCCAAACAGGGTGACCCCCACAAAAGGGCTACCCAAACAACGTGATTGATTGCATACCTACTTAAAAAGAGTTCTAATCCTTTTCAACCGCTCTCAAATAACGACACAGATAATCCTGATTCAGAATCTAATGAAATTATTATTGATAATCTTACCACTCATTCTCTTCCCAATCCAATATAAACCTTCAATCTTCTCATTTTAATCCATGCACCCAAGCTAAACCCAATAATGTTCTAAATGGAGCAAAATTTCTTTGAAATGTTAGATTTTTTTTAACAAATCTCTAAATTTCGAAATAACTGGTAAACCTAACAGTGAATACCTTAAAATTTTTACTAGTACCCCTAATGACCACAATAAACCAACTGAATTCATAAATAGGAAATTAACAGTGGCATTCTTTTTAGACGTCACTAAAGCTTTAGACATCTTTATCCAACTTGAATTCCCCGACACCATGATTCACATCCTTCTGCATAAGCTCTCTGATCTCTCCTTAACCCCCTCATCTATCTGTGTGACTTCCTAAAGGTAAACGATTTTATTTTTGCAGATGATACTGCTATCATGGATCAGCCATCATTCACTTTTAACTTTTTATCACTACTCTCGAAAATTGGCTAAAAGACTGGAAAATTTCAATTAATACTGTTAAGTGTCTGGCTATCATCCTAGGCATCAAAAGGAAAATCCATGATCCTCTGACATTGTTTAATACTATGCGGCGGTCAATAGCCGTTAATTATCTTTGTGTTACATTCGATATATGATACAAGCTAACAATCAAAACTCTCCCTACGCAATAAACTCTTTATTTTTAATGCCACACTTAGATCCATCTTCTGTCTTTTGGCGCCATCTATCCTTGAATTTAAATGGCCTTCAATATCTTTATAATACCAAATGTTATTGATACAAATTTAGTTATCATTCTACTGTTTTTTTTCTCTTATTGTAGTTATTGTACATAATTTTTTGAATGATTCCGCTTATTGTAAATACCCATTCATACTTTTTGAATAAATTTGGCCTGCCATGAGGGAGATACTACTACCTTGACGCAACCTTTGTAACGCATTTTGTATATCATATCTCAGATTAACATTCTCCCTCTCAATTATTATATTGGAGGTGCCAGACTTTGATGCTTCCCTTGTTTAGTGAGAAACCTGGGGATCAAGCTGGTCAAATGCACTCCTGTCTTGTTGAAATATGGATCCTGCCATGAGTGGCATTACATGTGCACTGGATCAATATTAGTTATCATATCCGCACTTCTTAAAGATGGTCATCACTGACTAAACTAAATCTGGGTTCATCACTGGTTCCGTTGCAGTCCAATCCCATTGAGGGTGACACCACTCCAAACAAAAGCCTCAATGTACAGCACTTAAATAGATTGTCATCTCAAATCATTCAATTTTTGAAGCAGCTGTGTAACCTATCATAGAGCCTGCGCTAGCGGTGACTGTACTGAAACCTCTTTTCATTTCTATTTTTTCATCATTTTGCTTTAATCACTTCCACATTGTTTCATTCTGACCACTCTTTGTTGGAGCTCTTAATTTTTATGGAAAGCATTGCAATGTTAAGATGCCTTGTCAAAAATGCATATTTTTTAATAGATTTGAAGAAATTCTTTCAAAGAAAAGAAACTGAATTTAAAAAAAATTTTTTGTATGTAGGTAGCTTTCTTCCTCACATCACATAAAAAGATGCAAGTGTATGGCCAAAAAAAAATTCAAATTTTTTTTCTTTTTATTTATTGGTATGTTACAAATAAGTTAAGTAACTTAAAGTGTATGTTTTGCATACTGTGATTTTCATTTTCTAATGCAGTTTCATACTTAATTCTGTACTGTCCAGCAACCAAGAGAGAAGCTTTTGGTGATTGTCAGACTATATGTAAATGATTGGTAGTGTAATTTAAGATGAGAATTTATTAATAACCCTGTATTCAGGACTTAATACAGTTTTTGTAAAAATTTATTCTTGTGATACTTAATATTCAATTTTGTTAATTTGAACTTATTTTCCACACTTTTGTTCCATCTCTTTGGTGGGAAAGCTTTTAAATAGCTGACAAAAATTCTGAAAGCTTTGGTTTTTAAATGTCTAATGTCCCTCTATAAAATATTTTGCAAGAAGGTTGGCAGGCCTGCGTGTTTAAATTATTTGCATCATCTTCCAACCATTATCCGATTAATAACCCCTTTAGGTACAGGGTTAAATGTTGATTTTGAAGTAGTTTAATCGATTTTAAAGTTGCATGAATATTAATTGCTATGTTTTATTTTCACATCACATTATGCAACCTGTGATAGATTTCAATAAAATTGATATTCAATAAAAATACAAAACTTAGATGATTTACTTAAAAGATAAAAAAAAAAAGTAGACTAAATAGAAAGGGGGATTGATAGTACAAATTTACACAGGTGAGATTTTTAAATCAAACATCACAGTTCATATTAAAGTCAAACATAGGGATTCATTTCCGTGTGTTTTAAAAATCAAATATCATGCTCACAAACTAAAATGAAAAAAAGGATTCATTTTCTGGTGTTTTAAAAATCAAATATCACAGTATGTATTCATACAATTTCAAACTTTTCCTGACACTATTTTTATCTATTTTTTTATTACTAAAATATAATCTGAATATGTAAAAAGAATTGATCTTTGTTAGCAATATTGTTATAAAATATGGGTATGTTTAAAATATGAGTTCATTTGAACTTAAATGAATAAAATATGTACATATTAAAGTTTCATACAATAAAACTAAAATGAAATAATATATCAATTTCTAAAAATTAAAATTTGTAATTATGTAATTGTTAAAATTGGCAGCAATCAATAAATACACTTTTTTTCCTAATAAGTATGTTTTCATTATGGTTGAGATCTCTTCCTGGAAGAAATTATAATTGAAAGAAATTATAATTGATTAATAAAGTTGTTTTACTATTATTTGAGTTTAAATTAAATGAAATTCAATACAAGTTACTTTTTAAAAAATTAAATGTAAACAAAAAACTTTTTTTAATTACAAGAAAATAAAAATTATGCTTATTTTTAAAAAAATAACTATCATTTATATTATTTGTTTTAGTTTCATGCTGAATTCTGAAATCTAAATACGTTATTAAATTTAAATCCTTATTATCGTCATTTTCTTAAACAAATTGGTACACTTATATTTAAATGAATGATGTGTACTTAAATTAAGTTCTCTGAATATTCTGTTTAAAGATAGAATTAGGGATAAATAGAGTATCTACATTTTCAATTGTTGTATTGTACATTTGTATTATGTGATGTTTCAATTTAGGTGTTTTGATAATTTTTCAAAAAGCTACTACATGGATGGAAAAAGTAGCTTCGTTATTTCTCTGAGAAGGCGATTTATACTACTATTTTTTTATATTTAAGGCTACTAACGCAACTATTTTCAAAGATAATTGTAGTGGATACCCTGAAAAGAACTTCCTCTTACGTTCTTGTTCGAACTATACAGATCTGGTAAAAATATATAACTGACACCGCTGACTTATGTGTCATAATGTACTAAATTTGAAAGAATAGGTCTACACAAAGCTTGTGTTGCATTTGTCTGACAAATGTTTGAAATATTATTTCCCTTATTTATTATTTTTACTTCCCTAGTGGAAAATCTGACCTGAAATGTCAAGCTAGGAGAATTCTGGATGACACATTCTAAATCGCTCTTGCAATATATTTATTAGTGAATAAAAAAATTTTTTAAAAAATCATTCTTTGTGTAGTTATTCTATTTATGATATACCCATTTATTACACGGAGATAGATATTGAAACTAAAAATAAAGTTAAGTTGTGAATTCTACTACTGTGATACCTTCTTCACTCTGAAGTCAATTTGAGTGACTAGAAAAAAAGGTCCCCCTCGTAGACACAATTTTCAATTGTTTATTTTTTACTTCTTTATTTATGTTTATAACATAAACAGTGCTGTTTGTTTCCTATATAAAAAAGTATTAAATGCTGGAAATAAAAAAAATAGAGAAGTGGAGATAAAGGAGGTTCCCTGGTAGTGTGGACTTTGCAAGCATAGCTGCAGCTTACTTATTTGTTGTTACTTGCTCCGTTAACGAAATAGGAGTGGAAACTCTTCATAATATTTTGAGGATTAAAGGATTGCTGTATCAAAAGAACGTCTGTAATCCCTCAGATAATAACAGCACAAATAATTAGCTAATGTATAATCCACCCTTTTTTGGCAATCTTAGCTTAAAAATGGTCCTAACAAGCTCTTAAAATTTGTAATCTGAACTAGAAAAAATAGTTTTTTTTTTTTTTTTTTAAGTGCTGAGTCTGTGGTTAAACACCATTGGATAGGAAAGTAGCACCCCGGTAATTTCCCTTAACCCCTCATTTAATATTTCTATTCCTTTAAAACATTTTTCAAACCTGCATTAAGTTCACTTACCTTGTACTATTTTTATCTTTACCAAATATAAAAAAAAAGTATTCAAACGATATAAAAAAAAGTATTCAAACGTTGGAATTCTATTTAATAAATAAAACACCTTCCGTATATTTATTTTTATTATGTCTTTTGCGATAAATGAAAGTAAATGCATCATTTCTTGATCTTTGCGAGTTTTTTGAATGGAAAATCGCAATTTCTCGATAATTAATGCGGAAGAATCTAAGGTTTTACAAAAAATATGATATAGCAAAGGAATTTAGGAAACAAAAATTCATTATAACGTAAGAAAAAGTGCAGTGTGTTCATGGATTCTACCCAAACCATCTGAAAATGCGCAAAGTTGTTTGGAAGAGACAATTTAACAACTGTGCAGGAAGATATGTCTTGCCTGTGACAACGAAATACCGATTCTAAAAAAGTGGCGCATTGAAAGGTGGAGTTGCACGACATGATCAACACCTTAAACAGCGATAAGTGATAGTATTCCGTCATTGTTTGGAGTGATGTGTGCAAGGTTTTTTCTACAAATGAAGGGTAAAAAGCAAAGGCTGCCCCCACAACACTTGAAGAGCCAGCTACCACCTTATGTGCTCTGCATTAAAACAAAATCTGAATGCTGTGAAGCACACCGAGGATAGGTAATTTCCTGAACATGTCATTTCATCTCTGTTGTAGAAGAGTTGCTCTCAAATCTCCTTCGCACTTGTTAAAGCCTTAACAAGAATACCCAACACTCGCCAAGCAACAATCAATCACTCGAACTCGGAGAATAATTTTGGTTAGAGTCCAGAAAAATTTTCTAAACCAAAGACGAAATGTTCAATCAACAGACACTAATTTTTTTTTTAATTTTACCCTGATGGTTTTAAGAAGCGTTGGTTCTTGCTGGCTTCAGCTCCTGAAAGTTTTTTCCCAAACCGATGTTCTTCATTTCAGGTAATTTTTCTAGCTCGTCTCTGGTCATGTGTTGTTTAAAAGTATCACAAGTCAACATACAATTTTTCATAACCTCAAGAAAAACGAATCTTGTGTTATTTGATGAGTCTAAGCAATCGTTTCTGCTTGTTCCCAGAATCGTAAGCTTGCTATGACGTCACTTCCGGTTGGTTTTTCAGTCGGCTGGGATATTGGGTCGAGCAAAAAATTGAGTGTTGAGGATTTTTGATTAGCGTCAAGTTGCCATTCTTAACATCACATTTGAAATTTTGCATCGAAATGGGATTTTTACATATTGTAACGGCTCGTAGGTGATGGAATTTATTGTCAATTGATTTTAAACTGACAGTTTGGGAGCAATTGTTGGATTTCATGGATGCTTCGAGATCCATGGGGTTTTTGATACAACATCGGATTTGTGATACTCTGAATGTGAATGATACACAAGGACAGGACTGGACGACAAAGTTTTGGCTCAGAAAAATTTTCCAGAGCCCGAGACAAAAGTAACATGCAACGCAACAATGTAAAACTATATATATTTATTAATTTTGCATTGATGGTTTATAAGGAGCATTTGTTCTTGATGGTATCAACTCCTTAAAATTTTTTCCCAACCCTGATTCTTATGAGGATGTGCTTTTCAGATTCTCGACATGTTGCAGCAGAGTATGCATGGCTGGATTAAGAGCCTCAAAGGTTCTGATGAGTGAGCTCAAGCACCCCTACGCACTTATAAAATTTTGATTCTCCTTAAATGTAATTAAGAACATCAATACAGATAAAAAATATTTTTCTTAATTAAAATTAAAGTAAATTTACAAAAAATAAATAAATTTATATAACTGCCAAATTTAACGCTTTTTCAAAGGATCTGGGGGAAATAAAAAATTTTCAATTAATTCCTTGAAGGGTTTTTAACGCTAATCACGTATTCTGCGATTTTAGAGCAAAAGGAAAATAAATTTAACATTTTTGGTGTTTTATTTTTTAAAAAAACTTCCTGAAAAATATAGCCTAATATGTTATTCAAACTTTCCGAGTGTTCAGTAATGTCTTCTAATGAGTTTTTAAAATCTTTGCTAAAAGTATTTTCATTGTGGGTTTCAAGTTAATATTCATGTCAGAAAAAGTTACCGAACTTAACGAATTTTTGTGGAGAATATGAAGACATATATATAAAAGCTCAATTCAGTATAAAAACGGAATTGATAATCAATTATTTTTTTAAAAAAATCTCTGAGAATATTGGGATACCCGTGACAGTTCTCCGTGAATTTATATTAAGTTTTCTTATTAGCAATAACATCTATCTATCTATATTATATAAAACGCTAATACGTACGTATGTATGTATGTATGTATCAATAAAACCGATGATATTTCTTTTCTCGCGCTGGCAACAGTTTTCATTTTTAATTGATTGGATTCGGCGCGCAAGAGCACGTAGTGAGCAACCAGATAACAATAACCAGAGTGAGCATTATCAGGTTGTTCTATTCAGATTCAAGCACTAAAAACATGACAATATTTAATTTAAACTCAATTAGGAATTAATTAATTAATTGAAGTGAGAATGCTTTAAAAGGCCGCTGTTGAATTGATATTTTTCTACTGGGAGCTACCTAAACGTCTAAAAAACGTTTAAGTGTTTGTATTGAATGCATTGAATTTTTTTATACAGGGTGTACATACATGTTTTATACATGACTGAAAAGCTTACATTTTCAAGTTTTTTTTAACACTTAGTAAAGTTTTATATGAGCCCCGTTAGTGGCACGGCAGACGTCTAAACGGTATTCTACCTCTTCCCATGTCCTGGCGAGCATGTGTGGGGGGACGGTTGCCACACAATTGACTATTCGTTCCCTGAGATGTTGAACATGACGAATTTTCTCTGCACTTTGTACGGTAACTAAAGACTTCGTTTCTATGAGCCAAATAACACATTGAGCCTTTTGTTGCGGAGTCGCCATCATTTCAAATTTCGCGACGCCATTTCAAGGTCAACGCCCTGCAGCGCCGCCAACAGTTGATACAAACATTCCCAATTGGTATGAGTAAAACTTTTTGAGCTACTCTTTTCAGAGAAATCGACTAAATTTTGCTATCTTTTATAGTTAGTGAGATATGAATTTTTAAAACCCCGGAGTTCTTTTATAGACACCCTGTATTTCGCGTTTATTTATGCATTGAATTTTCACGCTTTAAAATGCAGAATATTAGTGAAGCAATATTTGATAATTTATTTTGCTAATATGTTTCTTATTTAGCTAATGTTTTGATTTTTTCACCATGTACAATCTAAATAGCTAATATACTTTTTTAAAAGCCAATAAGAACATTGGTAGAATTCTTCTACATAAGTACAATACTATGTCTTTGATGATAAAATACTATGTCTTTGATGATAATATATTATGCCTTTGTGCTAGAACATTGTGTTCATTGGTGAGCGAACGCAGCGAGCCATGGTTCACGGCGTGAACCACATAGGATTGCGTAGCAATTCTCGGGGGTTGGCGAGCAGGGGGCGGAGCCTCCTAGTATTATATACAACGCTAATACGTACGTATGTATCAATAAAACCGGTGATATTTCTTTTCTCGCATTGGCAACAGTTTTCATTTTTAATTGATAGGCTTCGGCGCGCAAGAGCACGTAGTGAGCATCATATGGCTAATCTATATTATATAAAACGTTAATACGTTTTAATTGATAAGCTTCGGCGCGCAAGAGCACGTAGTGAGCATCATATGGCTAATCTATATTATAAAACGCTAATACGTTTTAATTGATAGGCTTCGGCGCACAAGAGCACGTAGTGAGCATCATATGGCTAATCGGGGGAATTCTCACCGAATTATCAAAAAAATTCTCACAAAATTATCTTCATCGAAGCCGATGCTTTACATCCGGCGTTCAGTACTATTTCATATTGCTTTACAACACATGGTTTTAGCCCTCTGGTGGTAAAGACTTTAAAACAAAACTTACAACAGTTACTTTTCTCAACAACTGAAATCTAGAATAGTGTGATTAAGAAAAATATGTGAACTGTTTGCAATTTCAAATTAATATTGAAATGCACAGGTTTAGAATTTTCTTCAGTGAAAAGTTTTCGGAACTTCAGTGTTCAAAAAAGTATACAAAAGCTAGACGTTAAGAACGTATCCAATGAGCGAGCATCGGATTGCGAAGCAATCCGAAATGAACTGCTAAAGCAGTTCCGGGGGTTGGCGAGCGCAAGCGAGCAGGGGGCGAAGCCTCCTAGTTTATAATTATTATAACTAGCTTTCGTTCTTATAACGATGGTTATTTTCTCAGTCTTAAGAAAGTGCTTTTAATTTTTTTTTTTTTAGGTGTGACAAAATAGTATTATTTCTTTTTTTCTCTCGTTTACATGAAAAACGTGGTGTTTAAAACTTTATTTTACACTATTATTTTATTTATTACAATCACTCAAAAATATTCTATACATTTAATATGTTGAATGTTAAACAAAGTTTTGAATTAATAATAAATTAACTTTATAATGGAAGCATTATTATATGGAACTTCACTTTGATTTCATTTCTGTGAAAATGGTTGTGATAGCTTGGTTGGTAGGGGCAATGGACTTCTGTTCGTGATAATGGTAGTTCGACTTCAACCGGCCGAATAATACCCATGTATAAAATGGTGACTGGTGAATGTTAAATCTGTCGGGATCGTAAACTCCTACAAGTTCTCATAACAATTCAATACCTCTGGGTACTGTTCCAGGAGTTTCCTTGTCTTCTGGATTGATTCTAAAATTTCAAGGCTACGTAGTTAAACATTGGCTCAAAATTGAGTCAGTTTTTCAACAAAAAAAAAAAACATAATCAAACTGTATTTTCTCGTATTCTTTCTAACTCCTTGCATATTTTCTACACACCTTCATAATTTGATGTTTCTAAATCTTACAGATTTTGAGCTGCAAAGCAAAATGTATGTCTTACAGGAAATTGATTTTGATGATGTGATAAGCTTTTATAATTAATTTATATGTTTTTTAATCTTAAAATAATTTTTAAAAATTATTCAAAATTAGATTTTTTTTTCTAAATTTACTCATAAAGGGCCCCTATAAACATAAAAACGGCTCTGTCCTGCAGGCAATGCTCTCTGAAGGTCAAGCCTTGTCATTCCCTAAA
This sequence comes from Parasteatoda tepidariorum, assembly GCF_982258835.1. NCBI lineage: Eukaryota > Metazoa > Arthropoda > Arachnida > Araneae > Theridiidae > Parasteatoda > Parasteatoda tepidariorum. Next base: position 40,272 of record NC_141758.1, on the reverse strand, counting down.
TTTGGAACGGGACCAAAAAGGAAACGAGTCATTTACAACATTTCTATGGGTTTGGTGGCTGATTTTTATTTTTGTTGGAATCCACTAAATTTCAAAGTAAAAAATACTACCCTATTAAATTATATGTGTATCAAAACAAACTAAAAAAATATTTATAGAAAAACAATACTTTTATGACTTTCATTATTTTTATGCTAGTGAGAACCAAAACAATATGGAAATGAATAAGGGAAAACTGGATCCTACCACGTAATTTCCCGGCCAATGAAAATGTAGCGTTAAACGTTTAATGCAACCTTGTTGGAAGTCGCATAAGAAGTATAACTTCAAAAATTAGTTATGAAATTAGGAGAATTTCAACTGTACACTATATATTTTATTTATACTTTTTACTTACGTTTTAATTTTCTTCATCCATTTTTTAATTTTTTTCACATGCAGTTTTGAAGTAACGAGGCGGTTTCTATTTAGATAACGAATTTTTATATAAGTTTTTAACGATAGAAAAAACGTATTGCTGTTTTATATTAACTGTGTCATTTCGGAATCCATTCTTTACATAGTTGTTCATTTACTTTAGGGAACAAGCGGAAAATTATATTTTTTCCTTTTGTTTTTCTATCAGAATTTTTGCAAGTTGCAATCGCGCAAACTGGCATTTCGTTAATAGTTTTAAAATTTTGTAAATTCACGGCAAAAACTGAGGAAAGTCATTATAGAAAATAATGAATGTCTTAGAATATGTCACAAGAAGAAATGCTCCAATATTAGTTAGAGCTAGTAAGGCCGAACGCTCTGTTCTTGAAGTAAAAGTACGAGCTTTGCGCCAAAGTGACACTAGAGAATATCGGAGGATTGGCGCGGCGAGAGTTTCTTCAAAGGAGTGATAAGCTGAGGAGGAAAGGAAGAGGTGAAAAGAAGATAAGCTGATTGGTCGGAAAGACTTAGCCTGGTCATAGTTACTTTTGCCAGGTTTAGGAATCCTGGTCTTCTGCCATAGCTTTGGAATATGTCCCAGTGCCAGACTGGCTCTGTAAATTCTGGTTAACAGAGATATGATAGGATCTCCTGCCTTTTCGATCATTACAGGAATGATTCCATCAGGTCCAGGGCTCTTAAGTTGTTTGAAGGTGGAGATAGCCCACCTGACATTGTCTTGATTGATAATATTCTTAGTATAGGTCCATTGATTTCTTTGTATTCTTTTTACAGAGCCAATGAAATGCTGTCCTTCATTGCTATCCATATCAATGGCTCCTGGAAAGTGAGTTTTGGCCATAACTTCCATTATCTCTTTTCCAGTTGTAGCAAAGTTGCCATCCTCATCCTGTAAGGTGCCAACTATTAAGGGTTCATCCCTTCTAAGGATTCTTTGGAGTCAAGCTCCTTCAGAGATAGAATTTACCTCTTCACAGAACTTTCTCCAGGATTCTCGTTTGCTTTTTCTAACGTTTTTGTTATAGTTGGTGAGGGCTCTTTTATAGTTGTCCCACTCACCATGTTTCTTTGCTTTATTGAAAAGTTTTCTGGCGTTTGCCCTTTCAGTTTCCAAAGAGTTATTCCACCAAGGACATTGGGGCTTTGCTTTTCTCGTACGTATTGGGCAATTTTTATTGTATGAACCTAGAATTTTGTTCTGCAAAGTTTCTGCTGTAATTTCTAGATCATAATTATCTCTAATATGATTTTCACCCAGTTCAGTCAGCCCCATGATATCGTCTTGGAATTTCTTCCAATTTGTTGTCATGGGGTCTCTGAAGCAGCGGTCAAGATTTATATTGGAGTTTATTTCAAAATGGATGTTTTGATAAATTGTAATTAAGAATAAATTCTAAAAGACACTCACCTCTTTTATTTGTGTATGTGCTGCCCCAGACAGTATGGTAAGCTTTGCAGTCTAGCCCTAAGAATACTTGCAAGCTGTGTTCTGCACGGAACTGCAGGAGTTTGTGCAGTGTTTGATCAGGTGAAGCCTTCTCCTCATAGGGTAGGTAGACTGAGCAAAAAACAATTTCTCGGTCTCTTCCCTCTATGTTGAGTCTGACTTTCACTGCTGTTAAATCCCTATAAATAAAATCTGTTAAGGCTATATGACACGAGGCAACCTAGTTGAATGCAACTAGCGGTTTCGGTGAAGTTGAAACGTGTCATATGATGGTTGCCCGGTTGCTTTCAACTAGCAACTGAAGTTAAAACCTTTCAACTTTAGTGGAGCAACCAGATTAGTTGAAACGTGTCATATAGTAGTTTCCAAATACTTTCAACCTTAACTAGCAACCATTTAGTAAACAAAATACACGTGCTGATTCTGACGCATCCTGACTTTTTATCTTTTAAATTTAAACTTGGTTTAATCTTCTAACAATGACTAGTTTTAAATGGAATTCTAGTGATATATGTATTTTTTTTTTGAAATTTTTCAAACGTATCCTTGTTTTTGGGACATAAATAACAAAGATTATGCGAATAAACTAATTCCCTATAAACTAATTTCCTCTGTGTAAATATTAAAAGTTACAAATTATTATTGAATTTTAAAAGTGAATGAAAAAAAACTAGCATATTACTAATTACAATTGTTTAAATATTTGAAAATTCAAAATTATATAGCTTGAACGCTAAGCTTTTTAAACTCATTTTGATAGATATTTCTTTGACAGATATTTCCGAGTACTAATGAAATTTTGAAAGCAAACAAAAGAAATTATTTTGCTTTTAAATCACCTTTTTTCTGTTCTAGTTCTTCTTTCAGAACCTCAGCTATCAGCTCAATGCCTACTTCAAGTACATCGTCAATAATCGCTTCTATGAAAATTAAAAGAGCTTTTAGCAATAAACTTTATTGAAAAATATAAGTTCTGGTATTGGACTATTCAGAGTTGGTTGAACAAACGAAGGTTGTAACGTGTGATCACAAACGAGAGACCAAAAACCGGTTTCTTAACTTAGTTGCCTCCACTTGGTTGCCTGGTGTCATCAGCACTTAAGAGGTAGAACCTTAATATCTGTATCTATTAGGATACATGTTCTAGCTTCACTATTAAGATCATAAATGAGCTTACCTTTTGTTCCTTTGAGGCGACTGATTTTTCCCCTGACTGGCCAAGGTTCTTGGATCAGGGCCAGGTGAAAATCCTCCTCATCAAGAAATTTCTTGGTGAGGTTCGTGGTGCCACTTCTACTGTGGTGGATGTTGGCTTGAAGAACCTTCACCCCAATCAGTTTTGGAAGGTTTGTCTAGGACTTTTGCTTGAACTTGATGAAGTCCGATATAAAATTTATATCCCCTTCTGCCAAGTGTAGCCGCATCCAGTTCAGGCACGCTAAGGACGATGGTCTGTCCTGATGGTTCATTCTTCCGATGAAGTATGTTCCATTCGGTTGGAGTAAGCCCACCATTTTGTGCCTCAATCTTTCTCAGGACCTCTTTGGGCTCCAGTTTACTACAGACTTTCGGCAGTTTAGCAATAATCTTAGTGGTCCTGAAAAGTTTCCTTGCCTCTCCCACCAAGAGAGTTTGCTCCTGCCAGGGGTTTAACTCAACTACAGTCTGTTCCAGCCACTTAGAGCTCCCCAGATCTGCACAGTTGATAATAAGTGTCCCATTTTCTAGTCTACAAGAAAGAAAAGTGGAGACAAAACCCTCTTCATTTCTTGAAATTTTTCTAGTTATCAAGAACTCAAGGTCTAAGGCCTGTTCTTCCGATAAACTCTCAAGAGGACGTCCTTCAAGAATCACAGCCATTTTAACTGCCGTTAGAGCTTCCTTAAAGGTTATACCTTCAGGTCCTTCTTTCCTGGCAGCTTTTGGGGCCACATCTTGTTCCATCCTTTGTCTTTTCTCGCCTCTCTGTTTTGATTTGGGTTTTCCACCCAGGTACCTTCAGCCATCTTCTTTTCTCGGGCAAGTTTCTTTTTCTGTGCACCAGACAATCTTTTTTTAAGTTTGATCCCACCCAAGGAGGCAGTCATGCTATTAATAGCTTCCTACCCCACTTGAGATGTTGACTGGGTAGAGGTCATTTCTACCTCTTTTGATGAAGGGTTCATTTCTTCTCCTTCAGTTGGTTTTTCCTTAGTTTCCTTTCCTTTTGCAGAACGGTCTACTTTGGGAATTTCACCTGCAGAAGCAGTAATTTTTTAAGTTGTGTTTTCGTCATTTTCAGCCATAAATTACCTCAAATAAAAAGTTCAGGTAAAGAAAGTCAGCCCAGTATTGCCTGAGTTGCTGGGTAAGGCTATTACTCTAGAGGTTCGCCAGTCGAACTAGAGGCTCCATTAGGACACTTTAACCGCAGTGCCATTCACCCAAGGCACGGGTCGAATAACACCTGGGTTACGGGAGTTGATTCGCGACCTCCTATATGTTATTCAGAGGCTATCCGGTCAGTGCTACAGGACATTCGGCTATCCACCACCTGCCGTCGCGCCTGGTAGCCACTCAAGCCCCAGGAATAAAGCCTTAGAGCAAATATCCGAATTAATATGGTTTTTTAAAAACCCTGAAAATATATTCAGTCAAGACATAAAAACCATAAATGATAATATAGAAAAAAGCAGAAAATCTCCTCAACCAGCTTCAAACCAAAAATTAATGTTCTAAAAACAAAGTTTCTGAACAATACAGTCCGGATATTATTTTAATATAAGAAGCAAAACTTAAGATTAATGATTCAGTTAAAATTAGCAATTATTATTTTTATCATATCCCCAGAAACCATTGCAAAAGAGGACAATAAGGCGGTACCGGTATGTTTATTAAGAACTTCATCCCAAACAGAAGTTTCACCCCTCCCTTACTCAGGCAGTGCAACGCCACTGCATTCGAAACTAATGTAAACTACCTCATAACTTCAATTTATATAAACCCAAATGCCGATATCGCATTCACATTAGATTTAGAAAACCTTTTTAAGTCTCAATAGCAATATTCTAATAGCCGGTAACTTCAAGTACCGTGACTGGAATTGTCCATTAGCAAACAGAAATGGTAAAAGATTCCAAGACTTTATAGCCAAAGTAAAGCTTGACATGGTTTATCTTGTTACCCCAACCAAGTTTGGTCCAAATCTAGCAAACACCATTGATTTCGGAATCCATTCAAAAGCAATTAATGAACTAGCATCTGACCTGCCATAATACACCTTCAACTTCCACCCGAAAATAAAAATATAACAGTCTGGGAAAGCTTCCAGGAAATCCTAATTAATACAGAAATGAATTTTAACCCTATGAACACAACCGAAGAAATTGATATCAAAGTAAAAGAGTTTACTGGTGCAATTAATGAGGCCCGCCATAAATACTTAAAAGAAATTAGTAATGCAAGAAACATATTTATACCGAAAGAAATAACAGCTATAATTAAAAATCGAAGCAGAGCCCGGAAAAATAGACATTAATAAAATTGGCATCAAAAATAGGAATAATAGGCATTAAAAATCAGAATAATAGGCAGCTCACCCAAGTTCTTTAGCCAGAAAGTGTTTTCATCTGGCGGATTTAATTTACAATTTGTGATTCTGTCTTCAGTAAGGAATGGATACTAGATGATGTTTAATCTATTCAAAGAGAAAAGAAGTTTAAAAATAAAATAAAATAAAATAAAACTTTCTTGAGACTCCAGAAGTTAGCTGATAGTCTTCCTGAGAACTACGCTTGAAGTAAAAAAAAGTATAAATGCGAAAAGAGCCAATATTACGTTTTAATGCTTGGGAACATCATTAATAAGAAGAGTACTGGTCCTATCTTGCTGCCTTGTGCCACGCCGCTTTTTATATTATTGGTATTTAACGGAAATTATCGACCTTGACAAAGTAAGTTCTATTAATTGAAGAGGATTAAATAAGTTTAATTAAAGGTGTGAAAGCCGTGATGGCTCAGGGGATAAAGAGTTCGTCTTCCAAAGAGATGAACCGGGTTCGAATCCAGGCAATGGCTGGTCGATACAAACCCACATCTAGCTTGCACCGACCACAGTGTTGACGTAAAATATCCTCAGAGGTGGACGGATCATGGTTTAGAGTCCCTTTGATGTCCGGTTAACCGTGGGAGGTTCTCGTGGTTTTCCTCTCCCTGTAACTCAAATGCGGGTTAGTTCCATCAAAAAGTCCTCCATAAAGACAAATTTCTAATACCAGATCCAGGATTTCTCCCAATGCCTAATCCAGGAGTTCCCTTGTCTTCTGGATCGGGTTCAAATTTACAAGGCTACACAGTTGAACATTAGAAGTCGTAACGATGGTTATAAAATACGAAATAAAATTAAAGATGCGGGAGTCGTGGGGGCTCAGAACGTTCGCCTTCCAATGAGATGAACCAGGTTTGAATCTCAGTGATGGCAAGTCGATACGAATTTCACACCCGGCTCGAGAGACCACAGTGCTGACGCAAAATATCCTTAGTGGTAGACGGATCATGGATTAGTATCCCCTTGCCATCAGACTACCCGTGGGAGGTTTTTGTGGTTTTCCTCTCCGAGTAACGCAAATGCGGGTTAGTTCCTTCATACAGTCCTTCCACGAAGGCAAGTTTCTTCCAATACTTGGTCCAGGAGTTTCCTTGGATCTTCTGGATTCGGTTCAAAATTACAAGGATACGTAGTTGAACCTTAGTTGTCGGAAACTGAAAAATTCGGTCTGCTGTTCAACGACGGTTATAAAAAAAATTAAAGGTGTAGGGAAAATTTAGCGAAAATAATTTGTGTATAAGCCCTTCGATCCCTACTTTATCGAATGCCTTTTTCAAGGTCAAGAAATATTGTGTTTTTTATTAAAGAAGTCGTTGTGGATGAGGTCCGTTATTCTGATATTTGGTGGGTATTTGATAATTGTGGTTGAAATCCAAATTGTTGGGGGGGGGGGGTTTATTTTCTGTGCAGTGATTTCTGATCTTATTTAGGAAGATTTCTTCTGCAATTTTGCTAATAGCAGATAGCAAGCTTATGGGTCTGTAGTTTATTGCTGATCTTTTCTGAAGGGAACTCAAAATTAAACATTAAAAACAAGCTATTGCTTTATAAAATGAAATTACGCCCCATAGTCAGCTATGAATGTGCAATATACGGTGGTGTTGTTACAACCCATCTCAAAAAAATTCAAACTCTTCAAAACACAACACTAAGGTATTTAACTAACGCACCCTGGTATTACAGAAATTCCAACATTAGTAAAGATTTAAAAATATCAACGCATATTTTCAAAAATTAGCTATAAAATTTTATAATAATTTAATTTTCATTAATAGTGTTGAAATTCAAAAAAGCTACCAATATATGATTATTATCATCAATCTGACAAATACAGACCCCGAACAGCGTTAAAAATTGACCCACCCAACTATAATACAATCTTCCAATATTTAATATTTATATCTTTTTCTTTTCTTCATAAGTAGAAATCTCAAGAAGAATCTCAACTGTACGGAGCAGCAAGAAAAATATTGTTTCCCTTTTCTTCAATTCCCTTTTCTTCAATATTGTTTCCACTTATCTTTTAATCCCCTTCATTATTATATTGGACTTCAACTTAAATTTCCGGAAAGCAACTGTGCACCAGATGGAAGCACCTTACGGCTCCTGAATAACTCTCAATTCAACCAATAGAGGACACCACGAGATGGTTACTAGTTATTGGAAAAGAGCATTAAAAATTATGAATCTTTTCTGAACTTTCAAAAGAAGAATTATCCTTCTATTTCTTCTACAATTTTTTCAATTTTTCATGCACCCATCTTATTTATAGGATGAAATTTCATACTTGAATGATGAAATTTAATAATTGTATATTTTGTAAATAAAATAAGATCCCCTTTTAAAAAGTGACCCTCATCAATCACATTGTATGTTATCATAATCCATCTGCATTGCTATCATCATTTGCACATTCGCCCTTTAAATAATTCCCTTTATTTGTAAATAAACCTGAGGTAAGTCAGGAAATTGGCCTCCAAAATCATACGTAATTTTCGATAAATTTTCATGACTTTTCCGAAAGCCAGTAGCAGCAACCGGATCTATGGAACTTAATCCTTTTTTTTATTATTATTAATCTTAAGATTTAATTCTTACAGAATTCGAATTTCTTTTTTCATAAAAAGTCATGTAAACTTTTCATCACAAGGAAATTATTCTTTAGTCAAAACAACTTTTACACTGGGGATAAGCACTTTTTGTGTAGGCGCCCCGTAATACCAATTTAGTTCCAGTTCCCACTTTCTGGCTACATTTTTGAAAGAAACAGAATTGCTAAAAAAAAGACCTTTGCCTACTAGATGAAAGCGCTATACGCTTCCAATTCTTGAACAGAAACAAAGCTTTTGCTAATTGAATAATTAATCGCTAGATAGCAGCACTATTCAGCCTATTGTTCTGAGGAAAAATAGCAAAAAATAAGATGAGTTCTCGAGAAATGCTATTTGAACTCCCATAATGTTTGCACGTTTTCCAAGGAATTATGAGTTAATCTTTTATTATTCCTATTTTCTTCATAAGTAATTTTTCTTATACAAATATTCCCTTTTTAAAATTCTCACATAAACTTTTTATGTTAATACTCACGTGTAAATATTCCCTGTAAATTTGCCTTGTTAATTTACTTTTGTAAATAACCCATGTAAATGTTCCCTTCCTCAATTGCAAATAAACCGTAGATGAGTCAGGCATTAACCTCCTGCGCCATGCCTTAAGAATTCTTTCGCCAACTTTTATGGCCAGATAGTTCGACACCAGGATACTTATTTCTTTTTACTTAATTACTTAGAATAAGATTTAGCTTTATCTTTTTATCTCGCCGATCATCATGTATACTTTCTACTTCAGGTATTTTGTATTCTTTGACAATAACAACCTTTCTACCAGAGATAAGCACCCCGGTGAAGGTGCCCCGATAAACAATGCAGTTCCAATTTCATCCACCACAAATAAAAAAGTTCGTCAAAAATTTCAAATTCACCGATTACTTATGCTGTGGATTAAAATAGGGAACAGGGGAGATGCTAAAATGAAAATAGTGAGTTTGTGCAGGTAAAGGAACTATGTTAAGCAGCGACGTGATGATTACGTTTAGGCGGATTAACAAGTCGCCGCAGGTGTCCAGTAATGAGTGTCTAGGGTCCGTGCGCTAGATAGTCAGTATTCATACTTGTATGGGTGTCCTTAGAGTTGATTTCAGAAATTTAAAGGAACAATTCTCGCATTAATAATTCCAAAAGTTTAATAAGAAAATCAATTACACTTTTAAAAAAATGATTCGTGTAATTCATGCCCTAGTAAGCATATGATTTCCCTTTCGTAATCACTTTTAATTTAAATATTTAAAAAGTAATATTTTTTCAAAGTATGATTCAATTAAATTCTTCTTATCATCCTCTTCTGTTTTTAAAGTTTTCAACTTAAAATTCTTTCTAAATTACATTTTTTTCCCTTTTTTGCAAAAATCTGTTGACGCCGATTCCTTTTTTGATAATAAATGTCGCAGTGAAAAACATCTACTCAAATGATAACTTGAAAATATCGATACATTTTCTTATTTTTCTTGTGATTCGTTCCCGCACTTTTTATTTTTGTTTTATATATATTTTTTTCTCCTCTTTTCCTTTCAGGTGGCGGGAAGTTTCAGTCTCTCTTTCAAAGTGCTGGAGAGGAACGATAGTTTAAAAGGTAATTTTTCTATTCCTCGTATTTAAATATAATTTGATTTTTATCTAAACTTTTTTTTGTTTTCTGTATATGATGAATGTTTCTATTCAATTTCACTTTATTTTGTAGTTCTATTTTGGTTAATCAGCACAAGGTGCGTAGAGTTTTTAAAAGGTGCTTATTTTCGATTTCTGTTTTTTAAAAGCCCTTAAAGGTGCTTTTTTCAATAGGTGTTTTAAAAAAGTGCTTAATTTTCTATTTTCCAAAATAAGATATTTTTTCTTTACCATGTTGATTTTCACCACGAATTATGCAAAAAGATATTGTCCTATTCAACGTTTTCACAATTAATTCAACCTCAATCTATTTCATCGTACTGTTGTTCCATAGAGTATGAAAACGCCATTTGTTTTACATGCTTGATGAAATACTTGCGGGTCCGCATGTGCGTATATTGAGCTGGATTCCTTGCAGGGCCGGATTTAAGCTTGGTGGGGCCCTAAGCTACTGAAAATGATGGGGCCCTTATAAGTTCAATTCCATTTCTATACACCTAAAGTAAACTGTCACTATTTTTTATTGCTGAGTATTAACATAATGTTATTTAAAAATTTGATAATATTACTTTATTGTTAAATATATTAATTGTGATGAGACTATTATGTAGAACCTTTCTTTTATTGCACATATATCATTTAAACGAGGGAAAAAGTTACAAAAGAAGCACATTTGAAGCACAGAGTCAAAATTTGGCGTGCTGGGCCACTATATATTTAACAGAGTTTTTTTTTTTTAGATTCATTTTGAATATATTTTATTTGCAATTTTTAATGATTTTTTTGCGAATTTTTTTCTCAATTGTTTTTTCTTTACGTTACAAAATCTATAAGACTTAGAAACATGAAATTTTGAATGTGCCTAGAAAATATGTAAAGAGTTAGAAAGAAAACAAGAAAATATAATTTGATTTTTAGTTTTATTTTTTTTATAACCGCCGTTGAACAACCGACTCAATTTTGGGTTTACGCCCTATCAACCATGCTATCCCGGCCAAATTTATTAGTTTATTTTATAACAGTCATTGCACAAATGACATAATTTCGAGTTTACGACTAGTAATATTCAGCTCCGTAGCCTTGTAATTTTGAACCCAATCCAGAAGACAAGGGAACTGCAAGATTAGGACCTAGAGGTATTTATTTGTTATGAGAACTTGGAGGACTTTGTGACCCCGACAGATTTAACATGCACCAGTCACCATTTTATGCATGGGTATTCTTCTGCGGGCTGGATTCAAACTCCCATTCTCACAAACCCGAAACCAACGCCCTATCAACCAGTCTATCCCGGCCAAATTTATTAGTTTATTTTATAACAATCATTGCACAGCCGACCCAATTTCGAGTTTACGACTACTATTATTCAACTCCGTGGCCTTGTAATTTTGAACCCAATCCAGAAGACAAGGGAATTGCTTGATTTGTACCCAGAGGTATTTCTTTGTTATGAGAACTTGTGACCCCGACAGATTTAACATGCACCAGTCACCATTTTATACATGGGTATTCTTCTGCCGGCTGGATTCAAACTCCCATTCTCACGAACACGAGTCCAACGCCCTATCAACCAGGCTTTCCCGGCCAAATTTATTAGTTTATTTTATAACAGTCCTTGCACAGCCGACCCAATTTCGAGTTTACGACTACTAATATTCAACTCCGTAGCCTTGTCATTTTGAACCCAATCCAGAAGTCCCTGGAGCAGGTGAGGGCCGTTACATTAATGCTGTTTATTAATAATTTTTTAAATCGATCAATTTAAAGATTTAGTTGATTTACTATCAATATTTAGTACAGCTATTAAAATTGAAAAAGATGATTGTTCAGTGTTTTTTATAAGGTAATTGCTTTTGTATTTTTATTTTCAATGCTTAAACAAATTAAGGGATTGGATAAATTGCAATTTGACCTATTTTTATTTATAATTATTTAATATTTTATGCAACAAAATTTGGGTTTTGGCAGTAATTTTCAAAACAAAAGAGTTTTATGTTTAAATACAATTCAAGAACATAATTGATGGAACACTTGTAATTTTACATGTATGGTAATTTAAAAATACTTCATATTTATAATAGGAAATAAATATCCTTATTCCAAAATTGTGAGTTTTTGACAATTGTCAAAAACCATGTCAATTTTTTTTTTTTAAACATGACGGTTAAAACCAGATAAAACCAACAATTGTCAAAAACTCGCCAACCCTCTAATTATGTTATTTTTTTAAAGTGCTTAAAAATATTTTGAGTGCTTGAAAAGTGCTTTAAAAGTGTTTATTTTCTGTTGAAAAATTTGGCTACACGCCCTGTCAGCATTAATAAGTGCAAGTGTGTATCATTTTTAGTTTCATTTCGTTGCATTATTTTCATTTTTAAAATTGTGCTAAAATCACTATCCTTTCTTTAATTAGCATTTCATATGTATATATATCAAAATATTATGGAGTTTCAAATGCTCTTTTGTATAATTTTATTTCATTGCAGAATTTTAATTTTGTTGAAACTCATTTGTATTTTAATAACAGTAATAAGTTTCTAGCCTTTTACAGTAGTATTTTAGTAATTAAGAATAGCAATTCGAGTTAGTACTTAATATGTGAACAAATCAAATTGCCAGAGTTTAAAATGTTCAAATTTATTATTCACATGCTCTCCTTTTTAATTTCGTTTCGTTATTTACGGATCTTGGCTCTGTTGAAAGTGCCTTTAATTCAGGTACTTAATCGAAATGCACTCATTTTTTTTTTAAAACATGGACATCCTTATTTTAGATTTGCTTAAACATACCACGTCATTCTCGAATTCTGTTAGAGTTTAGGTTAAAAAAAATATATGCTGCCGAATAACAATAAAAAAATTTTTTTTTTCTGCCTAGTGTTCATAGTTTATTTTTTTGGAACGGCATTGGAGGTCCCTTATAATGAGTCTTTACTATGCTTAGTAGTAATAACTACTGAGAAACTCATTTTAGTTTTAATAAATATATATATTTTTTTTGGTTTTAATTCTTTTTTAATTTTTCGCACTAACAATTTTACTAAACATGGATTAAGCACAATAAGTAATTATCATAAATTATTCTAGAAAATCGTTTTAGGAGGGAATTCAAATAAAAGAAACTATTAGCTGTTATCAAATGTGACGTATTATTTTATACTAGTGGGCTGCTCCCCCTGCTCGCTAACGCTCGCCAACCCCCGAAAATTGCTACGCAATCTTATATGGTTTGCTTCGCAAACCAAGCTCGCTTCGCTCGCTACTAACTTAGGTACATTGCAAATGCACAAAATTCTAAGAATTCAAAACAATCATTCAAATCCATATAACAACTTTAGAAAAAAAAAAAGAAATACATCTTTTTAGTAAATACTAAGTCATTGAAATAAATTTGAATTCAAATAAATGACATGTAATTCGTTAAACCTATTAGAAATGTGCAATAGTATAAAATCTTAAGATGAAATTTCTAAAACTGATATCTCTTTAAAAAGGTTAAAATTTTGGCTATAATCAAGTCTGTTAAAAATTGAAATAAGTGAATTGCAATGGAAAAACCTGCATACATTATGCTTTTAAAAAATAATAGCCATGAACGATTCACAACTTTGTTAAAAACATAAGTATAAGTCTTAGAAGTTTGACATACAAAAGAAAAACTTGCAGAAACTAAACATTAATTTGCAATAAATGCTAAATGCGAGCAAATACTGAGAAAGATTAAGGGCTTTGTTAATAACAAAAAAATAATTACTATTAAAGATTAAGAACTTCCTTAAACACACAATTATAAATTTCTGGACTTGGAGCTATCACTGTTAGGCTGTCAAATGATCTAACCCTAGAGAGGCCAACATAAAGTTGTCCATGACTAAAAATTGGTTTAGTCTATATAAATTCGTGAAAAAAAGCGCTTTCGACAAAATACTAAAATAGATATCTATCGACAAATACTACCCACTTCTGCCTAGCTTAATAGTATGAGATTGCAGCAACTGAATTGAACAACCTGCTGATGCTCTCTCTGGTTATTTCAGTTTCCGTTTTTAAAAGCGCTATATGTTGAGCCACCTCAGCAAGATTTGGCATGTGACATTTTTAGAGACAACCATTGGTCGATTTTCTAGCGTTGCCATTCGGGGAGTTGTAATGAGGCTTTTTTTGTCGCCGTGTAAGAGAAATATATATATAGATTGTATTTACTGAATTCATCTGAAATTCGTATGTGTGAGTTTTTTCTACTTGGATATTTTTTGTGTAATTTTTTTAAAAATATGTAATGCATATGCTAACCAGAACGATAAATCGATTACATTTTATTACTTTTAGCTCATATTTCTACCTTTTTTTTTAACTTTGGAATATTAAGAAACAAAATTAAAATTTCTCAAAATAAACCTATTTTTAAGTGTAAAAATTTTTTCAAGGGTTCGTTCAAACATTATGTAAGCTCGTAAAGGCAGAGGGGTTTGCAACACAACTATTGTCATTTTTTCCCCCTCCCAATGTGTATGACCAGAGCCGTGATGGCTCAGGTGATAGAACTTTCGCCTTCCAATGAGGTGAACAGGGTACGAAACCCAGCGATGGCTGGTGGATACGAACTTCTATGAGCTGCGAGGCACAAGGCTTGCTGCCTTTATATTATTGGTATTATATATTGTTGGTATTTGACGAAATTTATCGACCATGACAAAGTAAGTTCTATTAGTTGAATAGGATTAAATAAGTTTAACTAAAGGTGTGAAAGCTGTGGTGGCTCAGGGGATAGAGAGTTCGTCTTCCAAAGAGATGAACCAGCTTCAAATTCTGGCAATGGCTGGTCGATAAAAACTCACACCTGGCTTTCACCGATCACAGTGCTGACGTAAAGTATCCTCAGTAGTAGACAGATCATGGGTTAGAGTCCCCTTGCCGTTAGGCTAATCATGAGACTTTCGTGGTTTTCCTCTCCATGCCACGCAAATGCGGGTTGCAATTTTTTTAATTTAAGAAAAATGCATATCAAGTATTTCATATTTGAAATTAAAACGTAACTTTTTAAAAGAAAAATTTTATTTGATGAATGTCATAATTTTAAAAATAGAATTAAAAGTAAAATTTTGTTTTATGCAAAAGTGAATCATTTATTTGAATTTAATCTTAAAAATTAGGTAATTTTATTATAAATCAAAGTTCAAGTAAAAATCAACGGGTGTTGAGTACGACTGGGTGATATAAGAAATTCTTTATCGTGATACATCGTCAGTAAGACATAGCGATGTATCGCGATTTAACATGTGTTCAAAAATTATCTATCACAAATCTTTAAATCAATCAAAAGTTAATAAAAAGGAATAAATCAAGTAAAAAATGTTATTTTCAAAAAAATGCTTCCATAACATCCAATAGCATTGCATAATTTCTTCAATTAAAATAACGAATATAGATTGACTAAAAACCGACGTTTTAAAGTTAAAAAAAAATCACAAGCTTTATCTTAATTTTTTTAAAAAATAAAAATGACTTAAAAATTATTGATTTAAAAATAATAATAAAACTGTAACAAAATATTTTACATACATGCATTAAAAATTAAAAGGAAAAAAAAAAAACCAAAGAAATTTTCACTTTAGTTATACGTGCATTTGAAACATCGTTAGACCTTTTTTTATTTATCTATTTAAGTTAATAAAGTTAAATTGACTAATAGCCAAATTCTATACTTAAAAAATGTAAAAATAAATGTAAGCTTTTTTGTTTATTACCCATTGGCAAAATGGGTCTTGTTTTGGGTTTTATGGCACTTTATTTGGACGTCATCACACTTTTCAACTGTGTTCAAGAGTAATAGTAAGTAGTGCACATGCGTCCTCATTTTATGTGTTGCTATGGCGACCGCTGCTTTTTGATAATTTTTTTAGAATTCTTTTTATTTTCACCAGCAGTCATTCTTAATGTATTTACATAATAATAATTTAAAGTATTTATATATTCTTTTTATTATTAATTTATAATTACTGTCTTGACGGTGATTTTAATATAAATATGAATACTGAAGAGGGAAAAGTATTTTGTGACGTCTTGAAACATGTATATAGCCAGGATTGAAAACCAATCCGACTACAAACATCGATTGAGACAGTTTTTGCAACCAATGATTTGAAATGTTGTGGCGTTTATCGGAGTCAAACCGGAAAAAAAAGCTTTTGACCAGTGGGTAATCAGTGATCACAATTTTTTTTATAAATTCATTTTCTCATTTTTTTTCATATTTTCTTTTTTGAAAATGAAATCGACTGAATATTTTTTTAGTTTAAAAATTATACTGATTATCTAACCAATTATCAAACAAACACGCATTGAAAAAATTTTAAGAAAAAAAATATTATAAGTACTATATTATAAGTAGTATTGTTAAATTATTAAAAAACGTGAAAATTTGCTTAACTTTTTTTAATTAAAAATATTTAGTCGCTTTAACTAATAGCCAAACTTTTTTTAAAACAATAACATGAACTTAATTTTTAATTTTTTATAATTAAAAACGACTGAAAATTTATTGGTTTAAAAGTAATTAAATTCTATCAAATTATTAGACGTGTAAATAAATTTAAAAAAAGATCTAACTGTTTATAAGAAAGTATAAATTACTTAAATACAAAATACTCCTGATAAATTGTATATCTTGAAATCAGTGTTGGCAAGTTATTGACAGTTGGCAGTTTTATTCGACTTTAACCGCAGGTTTTATCTGTCACGTCAAAAAACCCTTTTTAACATTTTGACAAGTGTCAAAAATCACTGCAGAAGGGCGATAAAACCTTCTAATTCGCTGTACTTGACGAGTTAACAGAATACTTTTTCGACCAAGGAAAAAATCGAAATTTTTGCTTATTCATTAGAAGACCAGTTCCCAGATAATGGCAATAACTTTCCAGACTTCACAAAAACTATTGAGGAGGAATACAATATTGTTATCAACGAAAATAGCTTACATATCGACGACCATACGACAGTGCAAAAAAATTCTCAAATTATCGGAAGGCTGAATAGCAAGAAAGCCCTCGTCATAGACAATATTAATAATCACATGTTAAAAAAACCTCCAAGTCAAGACACAATGAAAATTAAAAAAATAAAAAAAAAACAAGGAGAATAGGCAAAATCCAAGAGCCAGACAAGTAAAATTCAAAAAGAAAAAAAAGGAATATTATGAATAAACTTTTGTAAAATAGGTTGACAGTCAGTATTGATCAGAGTATGACAGTTTGGTGGCCATTACGGAGGGTGATTACGGAATGTGTACTGATAACCAAATGTCAACCTGGAAGACTACCCACAAGTGCTTGCAGAACATATTTTATTGAGATGGCTAGAAGTACAGCAGTATAAAAAAGCGCTATTTCAGGAATTACAAAGAAGTCGTTGCTAATTTGTATACTTCTTTTATCTATTTTGATTTACTTAATGTGTCTGGATTTTCTGTAAAAGACGCAAAGAATGAACTTTTAAAAAGTCATAAACATTTATTTTGTAAGTTTTAAAACAAAACAATTTTGATTTTTCTCTGTGGGAAGACTTTTTCTTTTAATTTTTTTTCTTGAATATTATTTTAATTACTATGATTCTTACAGGACTGCTATTTATATATTCAGATTTTTTAAAAAACACTCAGGTGAATATTGTTTTACATACTTTTAAAGTAAATAATTGAACCAAATATAAGGAATTTTGAGTAAAATGTCTTAATTATAACAGTCTAATTCTCTTTTATTGTTCTAATTTTGTGTTCGTATTTCATCATAAATATGTGTGTATGCGGTTCTGGTTAAAGTAAAATCTAGTTTATTATAGATTCACTGGAAAGTAGAGGTTTTATAAAAACACATATTAAGTCACAGTGTTTTCATTACAGAAAAAAAAATAAGAGAATTTCTCACCCTTTTTCAAAAACAGGGTGAGATCTCAAAAAGTTAAGTGAGATTTCTAAAAATTAAAAAAACGCGAATAGACTTGGAAAAAAAATATTTCTTTAATTATAATACATTTTTAACATCTTCTAATTTTTAAATCATTGAATATATTTGCTGCATCATCATATGGAAAACGTTCTATATCTACTTTTTCATCAGGTTTTCTCATTAGGTTGCTCAAATGTTTATCAGTCATTTGTATACGATATTTTGTCTTAATTCGGTTTTGAGTGCTAAATGACCATGGCAGATATGCTGAACAATTCGGAATCACTTAGTAAATGTGTAGCATTGAAAGAAATTTAAAGGTCTTACATGAAGAAATCTTACCTTCCGTGAACACGTGGTTGCAGAAAAATGTGTTCTGAAAGATGTTCCGTCATTCGGGGGGGGGGGGGGGGCATTGTGTTCTGCTGTTCGCACCGGTTCTGAACAATACTGGTGAATAGGGAAGCTAGATAATCTGGGATCCATGTTGAAAATAATGAAAGACCAAGGAAGAAAAGTGAAACGGATTTTATTCAAAATGGCAGAAGACGAATTTTTTTCTAAAATTCGCTCATTTTGAAATTCATTAATAGAGTGCGCTATCTTCTCGCGTTAATCATTTTTTAATGCGAGAAAAGAAAAAAATAAGCGAGAATCTCTCGTTCTCGCGCTGTAGTGAAAACACTGCAGTCAAGTAAAAAAAAAAATTTCTGCTTTACTAACCGAAATATATTTGAAATGCTGTTGGCAAGTTAGTTACCATTTTTGTCCATTGTTTAAATACAAAATTTTTATATTCATTTAACTAACATTGATTATTACATTGATTAATATTATAACATTGATTAAATAAATTATAATTTAACTATTATTTTTATAATTTATTTCTAAGGTCGTTTTAAGCTGCGGATTTTGTCATTTCAATCAGCCAGTTAGAATTTGACATCAAATTTAAAAAACTATTTTGATGGTAATTAAAAAAATATTATCCAAAAATAACTTTTTTGCATACCTTTCAAAACGTGTAAAAAATAATAAAATTCTTTCCCTTGACAAATAGCCGAAATTTCCAGACTTACATTATTGGTACTACTACTATAGATTTGAGACTGCCGATATCCCTGTTTTCCATAACGGGTCTCGATTTCTGACGTTTCAAACAGGTGTATGCGCATACGTTACCTCCTCGTGCACGTTGTGACTTATCCGTTGAATGGCTACACTTTAGCGAGACTCAGGTGCGTACTGGAGGTAAGATTTATTTTTGGTTATTGTTAAATTAGTAAGCTTTATTGACTCCGAAATTTTTTCCCCTGTTTTAATATTTTTTGAGGTACATTTTATTTCAAAAAGTTTAATTATTTTATCGGGTTGCAAAATAATTATTTAATATTAACTTTATAATTACTTTCCCCCCCTTTGTTTGCATTTTTCCCGCGATTCTATTTTCTAACATTCCAAATGCGTAATTATTACTTTTATATTATTTTTCATAGTTAAATTTATTCATTTTATTTTTTAATTTAATTTTCCTTTTATTATTTGCATAAATTTTTTGGAATTTTATTTCTCGATGCGTCTTTTATTTATTCTCGCTTCCTCACTGCGTTGATAAAATGTTGCAAATTTCTTCAATTCGCACTTGAACTCTTATCTATTAGTATCAGGGTTGGCAGGTTTTTGACATTTGACAGTTTAAACCATGGTTTAAACCGTCATGTCAAAAACCTCATTGTCAAAAATGTCGAAAATGTCAAAAACCTATATTCATATGTGAAATTTAATTAATACATAAAATTTATATATTTTTTAAAGGATAGTGTTTCTAAATATGTTCTAGAAAAAATAAATTTAAAATTTTGAAGAAACACTTATATTTTGAATAGTAACCAAAATCTTGTACTTTTGAAAACTCACATCTTTTGTAATATTATGTATTCATTTTCATGTGTTATTGAAAATCTGCAGTGATATTATTAAGAAATTTATTTATAACCAAATTTAGTGTATAGTATAGATCAGTGGTGCGCAAACTAGGGGTCGCCAGAAGTTTTTTGGGGGTCGCCAAATTTTTATGAAATGCATTATCCCTGCATGCTGCATACCATACATTGTACATATAAAGAGTGAAGCGCCATCACTCACTGTTTAATTGCAATTGGATTTCCGAAATGTCACGAAATATCGAGTCAGAAGTCATAAAACGCATACAAAATTCATCTGTATTTGCTTTACAACTGGACGAGACTACCGATATTACTAAAATTTCACAACTAATTATTTACGTTAGGTTTATTTTTAATGAAGATATGACAGAAACGTTTTTATGTTGCAAAAATTTGGAAGGAAAAACAACTGGAGAAAAAATATTCGAAGTAATAAATGAATATTTTGAAACAAAGTCTCTACCTGGGCAAACTGTGTTGCGGTTTGTACTGATGGTGCTGCAGCATTTACAGGTTCGAATAAAGGGCTCAGAGGCTTAATTCAGAAGGTGGCACCTCATATGGTATTTAATCACTGTATGATTCATCGGAAAGCTCTTGTTGCAAAAGATATGGATGAAGAGTTGCACAACGTATTACAAGACGCTGTTAGTTCAATTAACTACATTAAATGTAACAGCCGTCTCTTTTCAATACTTTGCAATGAGATGGGCTCAACGTATGAGAAATTACTGTTACACATCGAAGTCAGATGGCTTTCACGTGGGAAAATACAACGACGGATATTTGATTTGAGAAATGAAGTGTACATGTTCTAAATCGAAAAGAAACATAGATTGGCAAGTTATTATATCAATGAAGTTTGGCTAGGGAAGCTGAGCTATTTAGTTGATATTTTCGAAAAACTTAACGACTTAAATTTGAGCTTGCAGAGTGAGAATTCAACTATCATAACTACAGCCAGTAAAATTCAAGCTTTTAAGAATAAGTTTAGTCTCTGGCAAACTGAACTGAATGAAAACAACATCAACATGTTCCCTTGCTTTAACGATTTTATCAAGGAAAATAATATAGATATATTTACATTTAAAAACATCATTTCCAATCACATTGAAAAGTTAAAGAAAAAATTTCCAAGAAGATTCGAGTATTTTTCTGAAAACGATCTTGGTTGGATTCGTGATCCATTTTCCTTTGACATATGCAGTTCAACGCTTCAAATTAGTGAGAAAGAGCAATTGATAGATCTGATTAGTGATTATACTCTTCGAAATCAATTTAAGACTCAGCCTTGCCAAACATTTTGGCTATCCGTGGAAAAACAATATCCCGTTTTATGCAAGAATGCCATCAGAGTGTTAATACAATTTGCATCAACGTATTTATGTGAAACTGGATTTAGCAAACTATTTTCAATAAAAACTAAATACCACTCGCGTTTAAAACCTGAAGATGATATGCGAATTGCAATTAGCAACATACATCCAAACATCGATGAGATAATTAGAAACTTGCAGCCACATACATCTCATTAAAGGGCAATTTACTGATTTTTGTGTTATACAAAAAGTATTTTCTTAAAATTATAAATAAAATTAACATGAGTCAAATATGATGATGTTTTTATTCGATGAAACGAAAGAAATGCTCGAAATATACATCATATTTGTGAACATTTATCTCTAGGGGTCGCCAAAAATTTTCTCTCTACAAAAGGGGTCGTGGTCGAAAAAAGTTTGCGCACCACTGGTATAGATTATACTAAAAATTAGACATTTTTAAAGATAAACATTAGCAGTTTTGTACATTAGACATCTTCTTTTAAAGAAAAATCTTTTTAATATTTCTTTAAATCTTCTTAATAATCTTTTTAACATAAGACAATACAAATTTAAGTGCTTTCTGTTAAATACACAGAGTAGTTAGTGTCGATTTACAGTATATTCAGCCTATTCATTTTGCTGAATATGATATAGTTTTGTTGAATATCTAAATCAGGGTGGCCACCCACCTGGAAAACCTTGAAAACCTGGAATTATCAGGGAATTTTTTTATACTGGAAAAAACCTGGAAATATCAGGGAAATTTGGATAAAAACCTGGAAAAATCAGGGATTTTTAAAGAAAAGCTGGAAATTTTTCTTTGATGATTTTTCAAATTTCGCTAATTTAAATTATTTGCTAATTTTCTTAATTTAAATTATTTCATCCATTATACCCACTTTTTTTAACGGAAATGTATCGCCAAACAGTTGAAATATCATCAACTTAGCGATACTTTGCTTGCATCAAAATTTGCTCCATTATAGTTTTGTTAAACTAGAATGCCATTTAAAATTCTTCCACGGTTGCTAAACAAATGTGCAAACTTTTGACCGCTATGGGAATTTAGGAAAATTTAGGTAAGATTCTGGTGGAAAAAGGGAATTAGGATATTAGCTTCTGTTTTTAAATTCTGTCCTTGGGCTAAATCCATTTATGGCTCAAGTTTATTCCGATGCTTTGGTGGTTATTTTTTTTTCTCTATTTTGACAAAATATCTTTGTATTTTTAACTTTATAAAATTCTCCAAAAATTAGTTGGTTATAATTTTATGATAATAGATTTTATATCGCACTCTTTTTCTGAAAGCTTTTCTACTCCTATTCAAAGAAATCTGTGAATTATTTTTTCTGAGCAAACCAACCAATCACACATTTTTTTACAATCACTAACAGCAATGTTTGTCGACAAATTTTTACAATTGTTGCATTAATGCTAATTTTTTCTATTTCATTTTAACCTCTTATAACATATTTTAATTTTAAACAAAAATGGCTCCTTTGTTGGTCAATATATGATTTTTGATTCAAAATTTTGTGCCAAAACATTAAAAAATAAATAAAAAATCCTGAAAATTGTCAAAATAAATTATTTTTTTCAAGATGATATGTTAAAAAAATAACATTTTGAATAAAATATTTTATAATATAGACACTTTTCTTGTACACATCCTATACTTTATAAGAAAAAAGAAACAAAAACCTGGAAATTTTAAGATTTTTATCTGGAAAACCTGGAAAAATCAGGGAAATTTGAAATCTGATTTGAGTGACCACCCTGTAAATATTCAGCTGTTGAATAATTACTTCTTGCTTTCAAGATATGCATTATTTGTATTCTTAATACGAGTGGAGAAAAAAAAATTAAGAGATAAAAATTGTTTTAAAATGATAAGTGTAATAATTATAAATAAATATAATAAACAATATGAATTATATTTATCATTATTCATAAATATAACTACTTTTAAATTCAAATTAACATACTGGATAATAAAGATATTCGGTATAACATTAAAAAAATTTTTTTTATACACTTGTATCTTGTATCAAGTTTGTATTTATATAACATAACTTGTAAGTTCCTTATAAATATTAGTTATATGTTCCTTATATGTCAAAAATGCATAGTAATAAACTTTTAATTTTCTTAAGTATCAAAAAGAAAAGAAAAAAAATTTTTAAATATAAATATTTAAACAATTTTTGTGCAAAATTTTTCTGCACATGCATTTGAATATAAATTTCTGAGATTTTAAATCTGTTATTTTACCTTAATTTTAATTAAAAAATATTTTAAAACCTGCTGATTACCTATAGTATAATTAAATTTCAATATAATGCATGGCAACTGTTGGTAGTTTTGAAGTTTATATATTTTCTTGGCAAACTTCAGTTTTTGACATTTTTGACGGTTTAAACCAGTATTATACCCTTGTCATGTCAAAAACCACTTTTTGACGTCAAAAACCCAACCCTGATTATTATTAGTATTTCTATAACTTAAATCAATAAAAATATCAATAGTTTTTTCCCTCTTTCATCTTTAATATTTTATACATTACTTTAACTATTGAATGATTGAGTAATGAGTATTCAGTATTTAAATTTATTGAAATATAATATCCTGTTTATTATCATTGGAAATCATGTTCTTCTTGCTTGATCTTGTCAGATATGTGGCACCTCTGCATTTGTTGCATTTTGCACCATGCTCCAAGCCCAATTTTTCCTAGTTCCATTGTCTTGGGTCGCCTACTTTGTTTATATAGTCCGACAGTCCCTTAATGGAGTTAAGGTGAAGCTCTTTAGGATATGGATTGCCTAATGCCTCTATCACACGAGAGAAAAATATGTGCAACTGCAAGTGTAAGTGAAACTCTAAGCGCAATTCCTCCGTTCGGAGTTGCCGAAAGGGTTGCTTAATTGCCTGAACGGTTGCATGTAATTGGGTTACCATATTTTGTTATTTATCTTTACTTTTGGCTCATATTTTATTTTATCATATTTTATTATATCATAGTTTCTGAACGATGTTCGTAAAGGGAGGAAAAAGAAATCACAGACGCTGTAGAATATTGATTGATTTTGATTTAATTTTTTACATTTGTATTTGTGTTAAGTCTTTTTTTCAGCAGGAAATTAAAATTCTAAAAAACTTTATTTCCCCAATAGTGAAGTAGCATAGTATAAAAAGGATTATGATTTCTACCTCATAATATGAGATGATATTAAGATATCATTGAATTTCATGCTGCGTCCCTGAAAGGATAAGGGGGTGAAAGGGAGATGGACTTAAATACATGTTGCGTCTCTAAAAGGATAAGGGGGTGAAAGGGGGAAGAACTTAAATACTATCTAGAATTTTGACAATTTTTTTTATCTTGATTTGAGTGACTAAGGCAGTGATTCTCAACCACTGTGCCGCGGCACTTTTGTGTGCCGCCAAATTCTTAAAATGTGCCGCCAAATATTAAAAATGATACAATAAAAATTATAATGCTTTTTTTAATTATGAGTAAAGTTTAAAATAAAGAAAAGTGTATATGTATATACTTTTTAAAATTTTCCCACGCTTTAACAGCGTGATAGCATCTTCGTCGGCGATTTTATTGTCTCTGACAATCTTAAAATAAGATGGAAGTGTTTAACACACAATTTTAAAAAATGTTGTAAGAGCTGATCATTAAAGTAAGCTATGCAATTAGTAAGCAAACTAACAAAGAATAACTAAAAAAACAAATATATAAAAAACAAATTAACAAAGGATAATTAGCAAAAATTAAGCTAACAATAATTAGCAAAAAAACTGGTCAACAAGAAATTAAAAAAAAACAGTTAATAATTATAGAAAACAAGCTAACAATTTATAACTAGCAAAAAATAAATAACTGTTACTAACTAATAAAAAATTGGTCGAAAGAAATAATTAATCCCTTAATAAATGTGATTTTGTAGTGCATATTATTTTATTCCACATTTAAAATTATTATCACAAACTATTTAACACAGTGTAAAATAGGTAATTAAACAACTTTTAATCTAATTTTTTCATTGTGTGCCGTCAAATTTCGAAATCGTTAAAAGTGTGCCGCAACGAAAAAAAGGTTGAGAATCACTGGACTAAGGTATAAAACATGGTGCGTAGCGTTTTTGAAAAGTGCTTAAAGGTGCTTATTTTCGATTTTCATTTTTTAAAGGCCCTTAAAGGTGCTTTTCTTAATGGGTGTTTTTAAAAGGTGCTTTATTTTCCCTTTTCGAAAATGAAATTTATAAAAGGGAATGTCGATTTTCGCCACGTATTATGTAAAAACGTGTTTTTCACATTTTTCTATTTCACGTTTTCAGAATTCATTCAACCATGATCAATTTCAGCGTACCGTCAGTCCATAGCGTATGAAAGCGCCAATCATTTTACAGGTTTGGTGAAGTACTTGCGAGTCCGCATGTGCGCCTAGTGAGCTGGGTTCGGTGAGATCCTTGCTTTCTCATGTGCAACTCTGCTGTATTTTGCAAGATATTCTCAATTTCAGGCTTTATTTTTCACCCTCTGAAATCGAACCGAAAAATCTCTTGATCATTTTTTAATGGCTAATATAATAAAGAAAAGAGTTCTTTGTCAAATTCTAGTTATTTTATCATGATCATGTGAAGTTTTCATATATATTTACTATCTAACATGCTAGCTAGGCAAGTGCGGTATCGTTATCAATGTATACGCTAAATCGAATGAGAATAAAAACAAGCTGTCTGATTTAATAGTTTAGCTACTCGAAAATTTATAAAAGTTTCATGTGTAGAAAGGACAATTTTATGACTTATACCATTTTATGCAACTGACATTGCTATCTAAACAAGTAAGGCATTTCTTCAAATTTAATTTTTTAAGCTTAATTAAAACACATAGTCCTTTGAAATAATTCTTTAGAAGAAATGAGGGTTTAATGTATGAAATATACAATTTTTGACTTTCCTTTTGCTCATAAAATATTTATAACATCAAAACTATTAGTTCTATCAAATCAATTCTATTTTTTTAATTTAGTCTAAAAAATGCATAATAAATAATGTCTATACTACTAATGTCTATACTTGTCTATACAACAATGTGTCAGAATTTTATTGTCATCAAATTACATTACATTGCATTAAGGAATCATCACGCCCGGTGGCTGAGCGGTAGCTCTTCGCGCTGTCGTGCCACAGGTCCCTGGTTCGATCGTCGGACCGAGCAAGGTTGACTAAGCCTTTCATTCCTTCAGTGGGTCGATAAATGAGTACCAAGCATACTTGGGAGCTAAACACTGGGGGTTTCACGTATGGCTGACTACCTAACCGGAACAAATGCTCCTGCATCCCAGAGCCCAAAGGTCAAGAAAACTGAGATGGGCACAGAAGGCCTTGGCCCTCTGTGGGCTGTGTCGCTGAGTTTGGTTTTTAAGGGATCATCAATTTTATTCATTTACACATTGCATATCAGGAGTATCACTTTTATGAAAATTATTTTTTCCAATTTCTTAGTAAAATTGTTTTTTAAATATAAGAGGATTTTCAATGTCATACTTACAATTTATTATTGTAAAATTTAAAACATTCTTTATTGGTATGAGATAATTTAATTAAAAATTATAGGATTTATTTTAGGACAAATTTATTGTAATATACAGTATATAAATTAAAATTTATTTATAACTATGAAAAAAAACAATATTTTATTAAGAACATACTTTTTATGTATCATATTATTTTGTTACAGACTTTTACTTGTTTTGTTTTGCATT
Source organism: Parasteatoda tepidariorum (assembly GCF_982258835.1). NCBI lineage: Eukaryota > Metazoa > Arthropoda > Arachnida > Araneae > Theridiidae > Parasteatoda > Parasteatoda tepidariorum. The sequence continues at coordinate 13,590 of NC_141758.1, read as the reverse complement.
TTAAATAATACAAGAATCAATTTAAAAAACAAAACATTTATTGTCAAGTGAAACATTTAGAACATTATTCATTTTCATTTCTTATTTTTTAATTTCTTTCATAAAAACAGTATTGCATCTCTTTCCTTCTTCACCAGACAAACCTTACAGGATTATACGAAATATCTGAAATAAAAGAAAGAAATCACTTTCATGATAAAATTTTACCAACACATTATTAGAATAAGAGAGATTAAATACCATTAATTTGAAATCATTTAAGTCCTTAGGTATCCCCTTTAAACTTATTTTAAGTTTGACAGATATTTTGATTAGAGTTCTAAGATTATTCTATACACTAATGAAAGATGGCAGGTATATTTGGTTTTGTAGTTCTTATGTTTGGATTGAAATTTGTTTTAAGAAAAATAGATTGTATTTATGATCGAAGACTATTAAAAATTTATGTATATTGAAAAATTAGTAAGGTACACTTACATACTTACTGTCATTGTAGAAAAGCTAAGTATCAAAATATAAATGTGAAGTATAAATAAAAAGTAAAGTATCATTAGTAAATCATCACACACACACACACACAAAAAAAAAAGAATTGAGGGGATGAATGTAGAAACAGACAAGGAGATTGGAAATTTGCATTTTAGATTTTCAAAAATTAAAAGAATTCTTAGGGAAGAATAAAATAATTAATTTACAAATAATTATAATAATAAAAAAATTTCAAATAATCGGACACATGCTTTTACAATCAACAGTAATAAAGTTTAAAATTTGAAAATCTATACATAATAATAAACGCGGCTGTGTGTCTGTCTGTAATCACAATATATCGCCCCAGAAGCCTCGCCCAGGCACGAAACTCGGCACATAATTTTGTTTTGACATAATGAAGAAGTATTTTTTTTCTTTTTCAAAAATTTGGATTAGTTTTTTAGTTATCAGTCATTTTGTAAGAAAATCTATGCTTTTTCGTCTTCAAAGAGCCATATTAGAAAATGCATATACTTTTCTCCACTCTTATAAATGTGTGCTAATGCGAACCATACAATTGAAATATTAATTTTCGACAACTTAAACCAGTAATATACGAAGGAATTAATAAAATAATTGAAAGGTTCGCATTAGTTTACATTTAGCAAAGTGAAGAAAAGTTTAACATTTGTATTAAAAATGTGGCAACATATTCGGTACGTAAATAGAACGCTTCGCTTTGATGTATTTGTCGCTGTTCATAATTGTTATAATAAGTTTTTCTTCTTCTTTCCATGCTCTATTTTTTTTCTTAAGCAAAGATGATAATTTTTATTGTGATACGGAAATAGAAATTGATACCATAAAAAATTATATAGAAATAGAAATTAATACCATAAAAAATTAATTCGTTTTCGTGTTCTTTTCATGTATTTATCATTTTAGTTTTTTTTTTCTTAAGCGTTGTAGCTATATAATATATAAAATAGGAATTTAATTGTTTTTGAAGGAACGATCACACTTACCTTGGATTTCGTTGGTTTTTCTATTCTTTATTTTAACAGTTTTTATTAAATGTAATTAGTTATTTTCAGAAAGTTTCAGTTTGCAGATAAGCACTTAGATTTTAATATTGAAGTTTCATGATTTGCTTTCATAGTAATTGTTGTTCTAAAGTATTCGTTGACTTCTTAAAAACCCGATTACTGACATGGCAGAACCGCCTTCCAAAAAACTTTGTATTTTGTCAAAGAAAAAGATATTAAGAGATTCTCAAAGAAGAAGAAGGGCCCAAGAAACGTCTATGGAACGTCAAAAAAGGATGGAATATGACCGAATTTCGACAAGCAATTCTAGAGCCCAAGAAGTTTCAGAGAAACGTCAAAGAAGATTAGAAGAGGATCGTGTCTCAACTAGCAGTGCTAGGGCCCGAGAAGCACCTGAGGAACGTCAAAGAAGATTGGAAGAGGATCGTGTCTCAACTAGCAGTGTTAGGGCCCGAGAAACACCTGAGGAACGTCAATGAAGATTGGAAGAGGTCCGTGTCTCAATTAGCAGTGCTAGAGTCCGAGAAACGTCAAAGAAGATTGGAAGAGGATCGTGTCTCTACTAGCAGTGTTAGGGCCCGAGAAACACCTGAGGAACGTCAATGAAGATTAGAAGAGGTCCGTGTCTCAATTAGCAGTGCTAGAGTCCGAGAAACGTCAAAGAAGATTGGAAAATGATCGTGCCTCTACTAGCAGTGCTAGGGCCCAAGAAACATAGCGTGGCGGACAGCTGGCCGCCTTAAGCGGCTAGTAAAGAAATATAATCATTATTATATTTTATGTTATAATAATGTAACAAAGTTTGGCGAGTTGCTTGGCGAATATTTCAAAGTAAAGCTTTTCGCCAGTATAAATCTTTACATATATAAAAATAGAAATTATTTCCATTGAAAGTAATTAAAACTTTGATCGGAACAAATTATAATAAGTTTTAATTTTATTAGCTTAAAATAAATAAATATTTTAAAAGAAAATTTATCTAGAAAATAGTGTACTATACTCACCGATACTAAAATGATGTGCAGGTTCCTGTTATGGTAGTACATCAACTGCATTGAGATGGTTATTTCATCGTGTGAAAGTATTTTTAATGCTTTGATTTTAAAGAAAATGTTATTATTAAACTAAAAAACTGTTCCGTTTCGTCTATAAAAAATTTCATCCGATCATCCTCTTCACCAACGTCGCCGCCATTTTTATTTACATTTGTATACGTCATCACATAAAATTGAAACGTCATAAAAGCAAACGATCTGATTGGCTCATGACAGAAATTGCCTGAACGGTTGCAGATATTTCGTGCAACCGTGATTTCTATATCACACGAGCAATTTTTGGAGAAATTTCACTTACAGTTGCACTTACACTTGCAGTTGCACATATTTTCTCTCGTGTGATATAGCCATAAGGTGAGACGCGTAAGGGCGAGGGCATCACACTCGCATACTAGCCAACTTTTACGCATTTGGCGTAAAATTTTATTTTCATATGTAATGTGGTAGTAAATATATACTATTTTTTCTTTTATAAACTTAATTTTTAAATGATTTTGAACACCACTATTCTTAAAAAAATTAATCATGTATATTAATATGTATTACTATCATAGTTGTCAGCTTGAGCTTTTTTAAATACAACGTATTTTGTTGCTTAAAATTGAAATTTTAGTTCCATTTTAATACCACTGGGAAAAATCATAATGGAAGGGATTAAAAGTTGGCAGGTATGCACTCGTATAGGATGTGATGTGCTGATTCTACCGCTTCACGGCATTTCCGACATATTGGTTCTTGTTCGAAAAGTCCCATTCTATGTAGATGTTTCCTAAAATGATAGTGCCCAGTGATGAAGCCTACAATTGTTTGAATCTTCAATCTTGGGAACCTAAGGATTTCAGAAACAATTTTTGCAGATGGACTGCTGATCATGCTCTTAGCATGTTTTTGTCCAGGAGAATTGCGCCAAACTTTGTTCTCCTGTTTTCCCCATTTTAGGATGGTCTTCTTTGAAGTCTTCATATTGATTCCACAGAAGGGTTCCGTTCCTATTGGATTGAAAGAGGATCCCCGTTTTGCGAGTTCATCAGCTCTTTTATTATCATCGATTCCTATATGTCCTGGTACCCAAATAAGAATAATTTCATTCCTTTTTGCCAGTTCTTTTAGGGGATTCTTGCATTGCAGAACAATTTTTGATTTAACTTGAAATGAGTAAAGAGCCATCAAGGGCTTGACTGTCTCTGAAAATAAGAATCCGCTTACCATGGTAGCCTTTCTTAATATTTATCTGCAGACAGTTGACGATAGCAAGTACCTCCGCCTGAAAGACAATAGCATATTCCCCAAGACCTTTAAAAAGATTGAATCTTGGTGACACGCCACAGACCCCCAGTCCTGAGAGGTTACCTTTCTTTGATCGATCGGCAAACCCGATTAGATCATCATTTTTTGTATCAATCGTGTTGTTATTCCATTCTTCTCTGGTAGGAACAACTACCTCAAATGGTCTTTCAAACACGTACTTTTTCTCTATGGAGTCAGAAGGCATAAGGAGAGTTGGATGGTGGATTTTCTTAGTAATACCTCCTGGTAATACTTTTCTTAGTAATACCTGGCATGACCTCCAGAAGAGGGCTTGTCATACCACTGATATTGCAGTTTATTTCTATATGCAGTTATTCTGGCAGCGCTGCACATGAAGATATCTGAAGGAGTCAGGTTCAGAATTGCCTTTAGTGCTTTGTTAGGGGCTGTAGACATTGCGCCTGTGATACACAAGCAGGCCAGTCTTTGCAGACTCCCCAGTTAGTCCTTCACAGTTTTCTGTTGTACTTTACACCACCATATCACTGAAGCATAAGTGAAAGCGGTCTTGACAATTGCTGTGTACATCCTAAACATCATTTTTGGTTGTAGACCCCAGTTTTTACCAGCACATCATTATGCATTTTTTGCTTGATTGATTTTGTAGTCAACATGTTTATTCCAGGTGAGTTTTTGGTAAAGGATTAAGCCTAAAAATTTCATCTCGGAGGCAATATTGATTTCAACGTCAAAAAGTTTTGGAATAAAAAAGCCTTCCCTTTTTATTTTACGAGTGAATGGTACTAGATTGGTCTTCTGTGGATTTATGTCTAGATTCCTCTCCCTGCAACATTTGCTTACATAACTTAGAGTGCTTTGCATTAGTTGGCAAGTTATGTAAAAATCTTTACCAAGGATGAGTATGACAATATCGTCCGCATTTCCCTGGGTATAGTGGCCTATATTATTTAGATGTTTTATTAGGCTATTTACAACCAGATTCCAAAGTAATGGGGATAGTACACCTCCTTGTGGACAGCCTCTGGTTGTTTTTTTTCTAATGTCTCGTTGAAGATTTTCATTTGAATGACTCTATCCAAAAGTAGGGTCCTAATCCATGAACATAAAGTTTGGTCTATCCCTGTATCCCTTAAGGCATTAAGAATGGATAGGCGAGAGGTATTATCAAAAGCACCCTGAATATCAAGGAAAGTAGTCAATACAATTTTCTTTCTCTCCAGGGTGTCTTCAATCTTAGATACTAGCTTGTTTAAGGCTGTCTCTTTGGATTTACCAGGTTGGTAGGCAAACTGTAGATTATGCAAGGGGTTATTTCTACCCAGGTAATCCCTAATACGCCTATCAATAATTTTCTCCATAATTTTGAGAAAGAATGAAGATAAGCTGATTGGTCTGAAAGACTTAGCCTGGTCATAGTTACTTTTGCCAGGTTTGGGAATGTAAATAATACTGGTCTTCTGCCATAGCTTTGAAATGTGTCCCAGTGCCAGACTAGCTCTGTAAATTCTGGTTAACACAGGGATGATAGGATCTCCTGCCTTTTGGATCATTACAGGCATGATTCCATCAGGTACAGGGCTCTTAAGTAGTTTGAAGGTGGAGATAGCCCTCTAGACATTGTCTTGATTGATAATATTTTCAGCATAGGTCCATTGATTTCTTTGTATTCTTTTTACAGAGTCAATGAAATGCTGCCCTTCATTGCTATCCATATCAATGGCTCCTGGAAAGTGAGTTTTGGCCATAACTTCCATCGTATTAGACAATTTTTATTGTATGAATCTATAATTTTGTTCTGCAGAGTTTCTGCTGTAATTTCTAGATCGTAATTATCTCTAATATGATTTTTACCCAGTTCAGTCAGCCCCATAATTTCGTCTTGGAATTTCTTCCAATTTGTTCTCATGCGGTCTCTGAAGCAGCGGTCAAGATTTATATTGGAGTTTATATTTCAAAATGGTTGTTTTGATGGTCGGAACCCGATGGTCTCCCATCTACTTTGTTAACATATCTTATATACTAGTGAATTTTAATTGTATTTTTGTAATGGTAGACACACTACAGTAGTCATGAAAATTTTCCTTAAATGTGTTTTTGTACATGATTAAAAAGCATTATTGATGATGGAGTTTTCGAGTGGCGGGTTATTTTTTGCTCCCATACATATTTCCTTTAAATTAAATATTTATTAATAGCTTAAATTATCTATATATATCTCACTTTTGCTACCACTTTAAGAAAATTCTAGGCCGTGGGAACTCGGTGCAAATGTACATGTACTTCATTCTCTGCTGATTTTTTATATAGCATTAAAATAAAAATACGAAAACCCATTTTTTAAAAAAAGAATTCAATTTTCGGCATCATTTGATTCCATACTTATCCGCAAGTCTCGAGTACGGTAGCCCGTGGTATCTATATCTTTAGCTTTTTTCAATTACGATCTGTCATTTTTTATAGTTAGATATTTTATTTTTATTTTATAACCGTCGTTGAACAGCCGACCCAAGTTTTGGGTCTACGACTACTAATGTTCAACTACGTAGGCTTGTCATTTTGAACCCAATCCTGAAGACAAGGGAACTCCTGGATCAAGTATTGGGAGAAATTTGCCTTCGTGGAGGACTTTTTGATCGAACTAACCCGCATATGCGTTAGATGGAGAGGAGGACCACGAGAACCTCCCTCGGTTAGTCTGACGGCAAGGGGACTCTAACCCATGATCCGTCTACCACTGAGAATATTTTGCGTCAGCAGTGTGGTCGGTGCGAGCCAGATGCGGAATTCGTATCTACCAGCCATCGCCGGGATCGAACCCCGGTTCACCTCATTGGAAGGCGAAAGCTCTATCCCCTGAGCCATCGCGGCTCATAGTTAAATATAAATGTTAAAAAAAAGGTCTGAGAATTGAAGTCAAACGTAATATCCCCCCATCCTCGCCCTTGTTTTCAAGCCTACTTATCCTTATCGCCTATTCTTCACATTTCTGATTTTGAGTTTCGTAACGATATCGTGCTTAAAAAAAAAACAGTTATTTAAAAAGAACTGATTTTATAAGGGTCTGCTTCTTAATACTGCAGTTCTTTCTGATTTAGAAGTGATTAACTCTTTGGGTATTGAAGTCTCACGGAAATTTATTTAATTAAAACCTTCGGTGTAGAGGAATGCATTGAAACAGATATGTCTATTGAATCCGTATGATTGCTTGCATCACGAGAACGCTCGTCACTTAAATCCGATTGATTCGTCTCCCTGATCGTAGTTTCAAGTGGTGAAAAAGAGTTTCATTAAAAACTGGTGGATTAACGGGTCACACACCTAAACAGTTAAATTCTTGAGCAGATTCAATTATTGCTGCCATAATGCCAGCCTCAGTCACTAGATTCGACTCTTGATACTATGTGATTAGGTCAGGATAACTTAGCAACTTTTCAACTAACTGTTTAAAGGGTTTAAAAATGACCAGTTCAATGGTTGGAGTCCTGTGTCCTGATAGTTGTAACATAATTAATGCAACATTCGTAGAAAACTCCAAAGAGTTTAAGTGTTTTGAGTTAGTCGAATAACCATCCAAAAGCTGTATAACTTGTATTATACAGAAACATATAGCCAACAAACTTGCATGTCATTAAATAGGTAATTAAAAGTATTATTTGATTTCACGAATTACATTCGTGTACAAATGATGTGACATTTTTATAGCTAGAGAAATTATTCTAGTAAATGAAACTGATACTAAATTATATTAAAAACTTATAATTAGACATTTGAATTAGCTTCTAAATCGTTCTGGTTCACTTTAAAAGTAACCAAGACGTACAATTTTAGCAACTACGTCAATTTTTAAGCAAAACGCTACTTAAGCAATAGTTAGAATGAACATAACAGAATGAGTTGTTTAACAATTATCTGATGCATGTAATAAATTACCACAAAATTAGATCTTTACACAGGATGTTCAAAAATTACATTGAAAACTTGCATAACCAATAAGCTTAACGCGTTTACAGAATGCCTTCTTCTGAAAAAAGCCTTCACGTGGAAAAAGCTTCCTTATCTATTAGGGTATTCTTCCTTCAATACTTTTTAGAAATCAAAAACTATTTAAGCAACTTTGAAGTCTAGAACGCCTTTTATTACTGTGTCAACATATTTGTTTCTAAAAATGAGACGATGGCTAGATGAAGAAATATAGAACGTTTTATCTTTAGACAAAACTCTCGCAAATGTTGTTGACCCAAGAGATTTTTTTGGATGACAGCTGCTCAGTTGAACTAATCGTCTGAATCTTGAGAATCAGAAAATATGTTGATGCTTTTGAATTATTCGAGTAGCCTTTAGTTCTCCATCAAAAACTGTTTGGTATTTTTCCGCAGAGGCATTAAAGGAGAAGTAGAAAAAAAACTCCTACAATTGCGAATCAGGATTTTCATAAAGGGAGCCATCTGTGTATATATGTATCCCGTTCTAGGTAATGTTTGTCACTAGTATATGGAGCTAAACACCTTAACACACCCGAATTGTTTCTCTTACAAAAGCTAGAAATCAGAAGCTTGTTTCAACATGCATCATATTCAGTGAGTTCTTACAATGTCTTCAATGTAAGCTGGCAATTCAAAATTCTGCTTGAGGTCCCAAACAAATTGAATACATTTTTTTTTTAAATTTTTAAATTTCTATCTTTTCTTGTGATTCTAATTAGTTTCTCATAAAGAATTAGAGATAATTTTTCAATTATAGTTATAATGGTTTTATTATTTGTCGATAAAGGCATTGCATCTATCGGTGTTGACTCCAGTTACAAATTTCAATGATTGACATTGTAAAAGGTCTAGTTTTTTAAAAATTTGATTATTTGCTGTTATTAAGTTTACGCTAAAGTATGTAATAAAAGGTAGAATGAAAGTCCTATAAGTAACATTAAGATTTGTGGTCTATCACATCTCTATCGGGATCCAGTTAGACTTTTCAGAACAGTTATTCTCTATTGACTGTGGTTTGATATTGATTTAATTTGAAATTTCTAGTTGAATTTTTTTATCAAACTTAACTCCTAAGTTATTAAGCTTGCTAGTATGGGTATTGTACTTTAGATCAGGAGGATTGAAAAAGATTCGAAGGGAATTTTCTTTAAATTCACAGACATGTTATATTCAGTGAAGAAATTTGCATTTCGCTTCGGAACTTGTGCACTAATAATTAAATCGTTTGCAATGAGTAAACAATTTATCAGATTATATCATTTACATCATAGATTCTCAACCTTTTTAACGTTGCAACCCTTAAGGAGCAAAAAGCATTTCAACGCCCCCCTTCGTGAAAATCTAGTTATTTAGAGCATGGGGACGGAGGGAGGTGTGCTGAATTATAAGAAGCAACATCTTTAAGCAATTTTTTTGTGCTTTAAATTTTTTTTTTTTAAATAATGTGTACATTAACTCGATAATTTTCTCATGACAGGTAAACGCAGTCTATTTGTTATGATCAAAACAAATACGTTTAAGGAAAAAAAATACAACAAAGAGACCTATGCTTAAAAAATGATTTATTCTTAATTAGATAAATGAAAAAACACCCAAAAAGATTTTTAACAGTAAAAAGAAGTATCAACGAGACATTCAAGTAACTATGTTGGGGGGGGGGGGGTGATTGTACTTAATGGTTCAGAACCAATTTCTTTACAGTCGGTTTAATACTTTTAGATGAAGACGCAAATACACTCGCTGCACAATTTCGAGTTGATTTCTCCTTTTTGTGACAAGATCTGTAACTGCACTGAATCCACGTTCAACAAGTTAGGAGGAAGGAATGGCAATTAAAAAAATTTTTAATGGTAGTCTACAGTCCAGGATAGAGACGACTGACGTTACCTTTAAGCAAAAATTTTGTGAGACGATCACCATTTCAAAGTTTCATTAGTTAAAAGTTCGACCAAATCTGAACCTCTGCTGTTTCAATATTCACAAAAGTGTTCAGAACCCATAAACCCATTGAGGCACTTTTAGGGAACAAAACATCTTTAAAACGGTCAGAAAAGTCCATGTGCAAAGAGTCAAGGTGTTGACAATATTCTTGTGCCTCATCAGAGCGAATTTCTCCTGCTTGGCTGAACTCATTCCAACCACAAAATGAGCTTTCTTAAGAAGGCAGAAATAACTGATTTTGTAGGGATCAAATTGAGCTCGTTGTCTTGAAGATGTAAATTATTACCCTTACATTTTACATATAAATCTGCCAGTCTTTCTTAAATTCCAGCAATCTGTCTCTCAGAGATACATCTCTGTTTCCGAAGAACTCAAGCATAGAGTCGAAAAGATTCCAATGCCTATTGAGACAGAAGCTTTTGGAAAACCAGCGAATCTCGGTGTATAGTAGCAAGCGATTGAATTCTTCATTGCGCTTCTTACACAGCTGTCTGAATAATCAATCGTAAAGAGCATTATTGTGAATTTTGTTCACAACAGACATGGCATATTGCAATGATTTATGCGAACGGTCGCTGAGATTTTTTCCTACTAAATGCTATCTGTGAATCACGCAGTGAACAGCTAAAAATATCTGGTACCTCTCTTTCCAAAAGGGCGATGTCGGCCCTCATTGCAGGAGCCTATCAGTGGCAATAGACATAATATTCGCAAGAGGAATATTTTTCGCTTTAAAATGGTCTATGCCAGTATTAAAAATAGATTTACCTTTGATATCTACAATCAAGCTTCTTGCAAAAAGCATATCTTGAATTATATTTCCTACCTTTACAAACCGGACCTATGCCTACAGTAGAGCCTACATTACCTGGCAAGGTTGATTCATGAACTTGAAGGGAAAATACGTTGGATATCAAAAGTTTGCATAAAGAAATTTCAACGTTTTCAGCCATCTCAACATTTCGTCGCTGCACTGTATCGTTGATATCGTTGCTTATGGGATATTTTTTTTATCACAGTGGATGCAGCTGGATGGTGTAAAACTATTTCTAAAACTTCCTTGACAACCGACAGTATCAACTCTGCTCCGATGGTATAACCTTTCCCAGATTTAGCAATAAATTTTGATATATTATAAGAAGATATCAAACCATCGTCGCATTTTTGTGATGAGGTTGCTAGTAACCCTGAGACTGCAGATGCCTTCAGAAACATGAAAAAAGATGTTCGTGAAAAATGACAAATCTTTATTTTGTTTGTCAGGATGAGTTTTTTTTCTAATGCTCCTGCTAATGGTAAGATTTCATTACCTCATTAGATAAACCTTTATTACAAAGTAAACACATGGGTATTTGAGAGTTCATCAATGATTGAACAAATCCCAACTTCAAGAACGTGGCACTGTATTGATGACGCTTCTTTTTGTTAACCGATATTGTTGGTGGCAGCAAAATACAAAGCATAAAAGAAAATCAACTATTTCTCAAAATTAATAAATAATTTATGATAAAAACTAATTCGCGCACGTACCTGGCCAAGTAAACTATGAGATCTAATCGAAACTGGAGAGAAAGCCGTAAGGAAGCTAACGAAAACCATCATAAAAAACACGGCTCAAATCAAAAATTCATACTGAAAGCGCATGCACTTCAATTTCCACCAAATGACTTGAATAAGTCAGAGGCAAAAACTACTGGCTCATGAGGTTAACTGTGTTGGCTCGGATCGGAGAATAGGAGTTGTATAAGTTCGTTTTATTGCTGGTACAGATGGTGTATCGGATAATCTTTACTTATTATATTAATTTAATCTTTTTTCTTTAATATTAATTTTAGATTAATTTTATTTATTAAATAAATCTTAATTTAATAACTTTTTTTGTTTTAAAATTGAATTTAAATGACAAAACATGCTCATCGCCCTCCTACCGCCCAAAACATACCCAACGCCCCCCTACGGCCCAAAACAAGTTCACCGCCCCTCGGCATATTCCCAACGCCCCCGTTGAGAACCAATGATTTACATAGATCCTGGTCGAATCTGACCCTGCAAATACGTTGGTATGTGAAGTATCCACCTCTGACTAGTTTTTTTTTATATATTTTTTTCTAACCATGTATACCGTACCGTGTCATTTGCACTTTTAAAATCAACATTGACTGTTATAAGGATATTCCGATAGTCCGAAGCATTCTTAATAATCTGACTTAGGTAAGTAACCTGATCAACCTATTCAGAACACCAGCCTGTCCATTGACTCTTAGGTCTTATCTTCAAGAATCTAATTTAATGTTAAATATAAGTTTCTCTATAGTCTTTCCAAGAAAACTGGTAAACGATGACTATGTTAGTAAGTATGTAAGTAAGAAAATGTTTTTTTATTTTTTTTTAGTATAATTACAACTCAGATCCACTGAGCAGGTAAAAGTTCCAACTTCTAAAATCCGTTAAAGGTATACAATTATGTATCTTTGGTTGTTTTATTTATATGTTTCAAGATTCCTATGTGTATTTCTGTTTAGGTTTTAAGACTTTTGTTGGCTCTGAAAAGAGCATATCTTTAAAATGTGTGCTTTAGTTTTCTATTTCTATGCGTTCATCTTCCTAACCTTGTCAGAAAATACACCACGTGTCGTTGGCTTTTTATTATTTTTTTTTTAAAGACAAAAGGTCAACAAAAGCTTACAACATACCAATTTCACATGTCATCAATGTTAAATGATTCAATTAGTTTCTTTTTCTGATTTTAGTATGAATAATTGATAAAAAAAAGGTAAAAAGTGGGGCCAAAATTGAGTTTTTCTACACTAATTGGTCAGCTCCCTGTCTCGCGCGTTGGCGATTCCTAATTATGCTTAATTGCAAGAGAAAACGGAAGGTGAGTGGTCAACGGCCATACCATGATGAAAATACCGGTTCTCGTCCGATCCCCGAAGTGAAGCATCATCGGGCGTGGTCAGTACTTGGGAGGGTGACCACCCGGGAACACCACGTGTCGTTGGCTTATTTTTCCACGTGTCATCAATGAAAATTCGCCTTTTACTGTAGATTTAGTTTTATTTTCAATTTAGAGTGTTTCTTTTCACTATTTAAGTGTAATTATCTAATTCTTGATACTGTATGCTTCAATTAGTTTCTTTTTCAGATTCCAGTATGAATAAATCATGAAAAAAAGGTAAAAAGTGGTGTCAAATTAGACTTTTTCTTTAAAAAAGAAGTAAAAAGTGGCGTAATTGTTGTCGTGGAATGCGGTTTCAATTCTAACCAATTGTTCAACCTAAAATAAGATAAATTCTTCATTTCTGCCACCACTTTTGGTATAATTAAATACAGTATTGTTGAAGTAGCTAGCAACAATGCAATATAAAGGTCAATTTCGTTAGGAAGTCATTGTTAATGAGTGCAACAGTTTAAAAAGAAAATACTTCATTGTTTAGATAACTTTTCGAAGGTATTGTTGCATTTTATAACGCATAAAAGTATTATTTAAGTGTATTGTAATGAATTTGCGCTTTCTTTTCGGGCTTCTTGTGGGGAGGGGGGGGGATTAGGAGGACTGCTTTTGATGTTTGGCAACCCCCCCCCCTTTCCAGGGCGATGTGCAACAGGTGAGTACTTTCATTTTAACTAAAAAAGAAAGGGGGAAGGCGCTATAAAATTGGTCAGACGGTGTCCAGTTGGCCGAATTGTTATTTAAAAGAAAGGGGGATATCCAGTATTCGCAAACGCGCTCTCTTGACGGTCGCTGGGGAGGGGGGACGCTTCGATCCGGCCCGTCGGGCCGGATCGATGGCAAGAGAGAGGTGAGCTCCCTGTCTCGCGCGT